>NC_044285.2:16463810-21463810 GCF_004027225.2 Strigops habroptila
CACATTGGGACCCCCTTCCACTATGAGCCCAACTACAGGAACACCTTGTCCCAGCCCTGCAAAAACCACAAGAACAGAAAACAAAAAAAGAACTGTCATTGAAACTGAGTTTAAGAGGTTGAGATATTATAAGAGGTTGTGATTACTTTGTTACAGCATCACTTCAAACCAGAGCAGTCAGGAAAAATGATGCCATTTCATGGCCAACACCAGGAAAAATGACCATATGCCATTTCATAGCCCCAAAAGGAAAAGGGTAAGATATCTCTCTGCCCTTGCTTTTCCCTTAGCTACATACTGATCATTTATTCACTGAGCATTGGTGAACTGTTTGAAATCTCTTTTGACAGATAAAACAGCTAACGTGATTCTCCTATTACTTCATTAGCTTCACTGTTACTTGGACGGCTCCCAGCTACTGTGTCTTTGATGCTTTAACCCTTCATTGGTTACCTACAGGAAGTCTTCATTAAGTTAACACATAGCTATGCTTTCTCCCAAGAGAAAAAATATGAAATTAGTGTCTTTGTCATGAGGCTGAAATGGCTGGCCGATGGAAGAGACGACAGCTGAGCATCCCTTTGCTGTCCCTGCCTCACTGTGATCTCCAGGCATAGGATGACAAAGGGAAGCCCACAGGTCACATGGTCTCAGTAGCCTTGGTCACAAGATTCTTGGGCAAATGAAGGACAAAACATTACCTGAGGGCTGACTAATCCCACTAGCATAAGCATTGAATTCAGTTCTTAACCTGTAAAATGAGCAGTGCTTTATAAAGAACATGCACTTTTTTGTATGGCTGAGAACATATGAAAGAGTTCGGATTTTCAACCTTCATTCCTCTTTGAAGAACAGGAACATCATGCACAATAACAGCAGAAGCTTCCTGATATCCTCCTGTCAGTATACCCCAGCTCTGATAAGGATGAGTCACAGAGCATGGGCTGGCCTGTGTGTCCATGAAATCCTTAGTTATTCCTGCTGAGATTTCCAGAAGAGGTGCCTGTGCTTGAAGTGATTAAAAAGAAACAAAACAACTCCCTGTATGTTGTTACTAGTACTGCAGCCCTTCATATAACTCTTAACTCCCACGTGTATTTCAAACTTTGCCCTTCTCATGACAAAAATCACCAAACGCTACTTAAATAAGAACCAACATCCCCAGCCCCAGAAATATTAAAAGAAATGATAGAGAACATCTTGCCTCTGGGCCCTGATTTCCTTATCTTCCAACCCAGTGCTCCCTTTTACAATGCTAGAACTCTTCCAGCACTTCCACAGAAGACCAAGATAAAAAAAATCATAGCTAAGGTTAGCTCTTTCTAATGTCTGTGGGCAACAGTGCACAGCACTGTCTCCATACCAAAGGCAAGGGGAATCTCTTTGGCAAATTCAGTTTCTTAAGCTTACTATAGGCAAAAAGCAGTACTTAAATACTGTCCAGAATGGTTAGATGTCTTGTGGCGGACTGTAAAGCCTTCTGGCTTTAACTGGTACTCTCCTTCATTTTTCTGCTCTACCCATAAGAACAATTACACCCTATTAGAAACTTCTGCGGAGTTCAATGCAACTGTCATTCTGAACGTCTTTTTTCTTACATATACAGGCCTATGCAGATTGCGTTAGAAGTCAGAAAGAGGTCAGAGAGGCAACTGGTAGAACTGATGTCTTTTCTTCAGTAATTCTTAACTGAAATGCAAATTCAAAGACTATGTAATTTTTTTGGACCATATTTAATTAGGTTGTTATGTGGGTTTTTAAACTGCAGCTACTAAAAATCTGTATTTATTTCATCTTCAAAAAAATCTTCTTTTTTCTACAAAGATGTTAATGAAAAAATGCCTTTTAAACAATTCTTTTTTCTAAGCAACGACAAAAAGAATTCTAGGAAGTTGTTTTGGAGAGGCTGTAACAACTGCACAGAACTCTAAATATGAAAGCACTGATGTGAAATTGTCTTGATAATGACTTCATTAAATAAAAAATCCCATCTGAGTTTATCTGAAAGATTGCAGAATTCTGAGTGTGATGTTTCATTTGAAACAAATTCATATCAAAGAGAAAATAAAATGTTTGTATTAACATTTGGAATCAGGAAACACTGAGCTGCACAGGATTCCTGTAAACAGGAACTGTACAAAATTACCCCGCTCTATTGACTGATGCTTATGAATTCTAGCTAGAACTACACAAACTCCTGACATGTCCATTTCCTTAAACTCATACTGCTTTGAAGCTTCTCCTCACTATGATCTGTCAACCTTTCTTCCTTCCTTTATGCAATCCTTACTTCTCTGGGGTTTCCATACTATTAGATGTGGGCTTTTTCAGCATATATTCTAGTTTAGCCACACAGTCCTGATCAAATTCCTGCTACAAAGAGCTGTAAGAAGTATTTAATTTCAATACCTTGAAATACTACTTCAAGCCCTTGCTCCCTCCCTTCCTAAGATGTCATGTTTACAGCTGTACTTACGTGTGTTAATTTTCTGGAGGGAAATGTGTTTTTCCAACTGACGTCGTAACTTTACTTCAGCTCCATATTTACCTAGTGTTCCATTGTCTGCCAGAATGAAGTGGGTATGGGAACTGTTGAGCACAGAGAGCTTACTCAGAGGGTTTGACATTGTTTGGTAAACACGTGTTACCTGTGTATTAAAAGGACAGATGCACCTAGGTTAGAACTAAGAACTAAATGTGAAAATCCCACACAGAGCCCAGCAGAAGCACATGCCTTATGAGGAAACAAACCAACCAGATCTTTATAATCACAAATAGAGGACAATTAGACATGAAGCTTGCTTTTATAGTCAACACTTGAACTCTTCATAGCAGTGTTTTCTTTGGAGGATGACAGTCACATCCCTGCACTCTCCTGAGTGCTCCCCTAAGCTCATTAATTTACTCTCCTTGATCACACACTGTGTTACATGATCCTCTTACTGAATTAGCAAATACAGTCTCATTTGGAGTTCCTAGTAATTAATATGCAACTGCAGAGTACCCATCTAAAATAAATGCCAGTCTCGTACACATAAAGGCCCTTACATGATTTACAGAAATCTCAGCATGCCATACTGAAGTTAGGACCTAAACCTCTGTCACCACAGAGAGTTCTCTACTGTTGAAAGCAGTGGAAACCTCACTAGCTCCATATTTACTTTGAGACCATATATGACAACCTGGCAACAGCTTTTCTTCAAGAAATTGTTCCATTTCAGCTCTTAGGCAAGTTTTAGAAACAGTGAAAACATTAATACTCTGAAAAGATAAACAGTGTATTCTGTTACACAGCTGACATTGCTAATTACACAGGAGTTTCCGTAAAGACTTACATCTTTTCCTATCAGATCTTCCTTGTTTTCTACAATGCCCCACGGTGCAATTCCTATGGCACATATTCGTCCTCTGGATTTGGAAGAATGATCTTTCAAGGCATCTCCCACATGACGAATGACACCTATAAGTACAATTAATTCATTTTTAGCACTTTTGAGCAATCACTGAACACTGCATTTTTCTTCATGCCTCTTACAGAGCTACCTGCTTTTCTGGAATGCCCTCAGTCCTGAACTGGTATCTCTTCTTCACCATAGACATTGCAACGCAGACAAACCATGCTTTGATTTTGTAACAGTTGCATGTAAATCCTATTGCCTTTTCACATCTTTGTTCTGAATTCAACGAAGTCTTTGAAAGACCCACCCGGTTCCTTAACTTGCCACGGTGTGATCTATACCATTGTTTGGAATGACGTTATTCATTGTACACAAGGCTGAGCACATATGGAATGCTATCACTGGGGTCCGAGCAAGCAAAAAACCCCAATCCTAGAGTTATCTAAGAAATATTTTTTCAAGTAAAAATTATTCTGCATAGCAATCATCACCTCCCCTTTAAGACATTAAATCTTTGCTAATGTAAATGAAGGTCAAAGGAATTCATTCTTATCTTACATAGTTATCCAAGAGTAACTTGATATAAAGATTTATTTCAGCTAAAGATATTGCTATAGAAACATCATAATGGAAGCTTGCTTCTGATTGTTTTTTGAAGATCACTCAGAATTGATATTAACATAAATGAAAATAATTAGAAACTAGCTGCTCTCAAAATGTAACAATATATAAGGAATCATCAAACCAGCTATTTTTCAGCATGTCTTTCCAATTCTAGAAATCGTGTCAGACACCAGTTTTTTACCAGAATTCAGGAACAGTGTCAAAAGCCTCCTGGTGGAATAAAGTGGAGCTGCTCTACGACAGATGGTTTAGATACAGTCAAAAAGGAAACACAGAAATATAAAACTGTTTCAGATGGCCAGAAGACTGGAGGAAAATGCAAACAGGAGATTGCAATGTCTTCAAGAAGAAACATTTATAACTGACTTCAGGTTTGTGTTTCAAGACTGCTAACTTAGAATCATAGAATCATAGAATAGTAAGGGGTGGAAAGGACCTTAAGATCATCTAGTTCCAAGCCCCCTGCCATGGGATAACTTACAGTTATTAATTTAAAACAAATACCTGGTATAATTACAAGACAGAAAGTGTGCATGTGTGGTGGTGGGTGACCCCGTGGCCATGGAGATACTGACTCAGGGACATGGCATTTAAGTTGGCTTATCAGTTGATCACTCTCAGAGAGATCTCATAGCTGAAAGACTAACTCAGTCCATGACTGCATGGACAGGGAAGTGTCAAATGGAAGCAGAAAGGCTGTTTAACCTCAGGGATTAAAAGCTTCATCAAGCACTGTCTCAAAAACGGCAGTGGTCAATATTCAGAAGACTTTAAAAATGGGAGCATTCAAGGCAGAGGTGTGATAATGACTAAAGGACTGGAAAACAAGAGTAGTATGAGAGTTTTATGGAGGTCAGCCTGTGCAGTCTGACAAAAGTGCTGTGCATGAAAACATGCTCAAGAAATACACTTTTGTAACAGAAAGATCTTTGTACAAAACAACAGTAAGAAGGTAAAGCTAGGCAAATTTGGAGTGGGAGCTTTCTTGACTACAAGGATAACAAACCACTGAAAAAAATGTATTACAACTAGTGGTAAATTCAGAGTAAACACTAAGCAATACAAATCAATACTGACCCAGGAAAATCTTATGGGATGGGCAGGAGATTTACACAAATGATCACAGTGCTCCTTTTTTGGTCTAATGGCTAATGATTCGTTCATGTAGACTCAAATCTGCCTGTGGGAAAGATTAGTGAATGAACATCAATGAATTCTTAAGTAAACCAGAAGTGCTCGTAATTGCTTACCTGTACTAACACCTCCAGTGAAAATCCAAGCTCCTGTAGTCATGGCAGCCTTTATCAGACCTTTTCCAAATACTTGCTTTAATTTAGGTTGCATTTCAAAGTTCTGGAGGCCTCCATGGACAGAGATTAAGAGTTTGGGCAGTTCCAGTTGCCAGTCTTTCACCATGAGATGCAGCAGAGAATCTGGTTTAGTGTCATATGACACGCGGATATACTGCAAGAAGCAATGTGTAATATTGTCACATTGAGCAAAGAATGGTTCTATTAAGCCTTCCATCCTGAAGAAAGTTTTACAATTTTGAAGCAACACATTAAACTTCTATGCTGCTCCTGATGAGAAAAAACAGACTGAAACCTTTCACTTTGCTATAGAGAATTCACTTCATGAATTTTCAAAGCACCACTTTCCTCTCTTCACCTGCAAACCTGACTGCAATCAAGTGATCCTAAACACTTATTACAGATCTGCATTGTAGGAAGCCACCCACTTCAAATGACTGGAAGGTGTTTTGTATTGTTCCTAAAGCCTCTGGTTTGACTGCCAAAGAGAAGCAATGACCTTCACAAGCAATAGGAGGCTTATGTTACATTTTGTCCCACCTGCTGGTGATGTACCTATTTCTGTCTCTGTAGCAGTGATTTGCATTCTTCTTAGTTTAGTTCCACCACTGTGATTTTTTTTTTCAAACTACTGCTCTATCAAAGAAAATGATGAAATAAACTCATATATATATTTCCACTTTAAAAACAAACCACCACCACCACCACACCCCACCAACCTCTACCATACATTCTGGACAATTTTTTGCAGTGTGCTTATCTCAAGTGGCAGTCTCAGCAGAGAAACAAGAAAGCAAATGGGCAAAGCAACAAATCCAGGTTTGGATTTTTTCAGAAGAGAGGCAAAACAGAAAGTTTTTTTTCAGAAGCTTGACTTGCTGTTACTTCTACTGCTAAGAAAACTCAACAGTCCACTTTCCAGCTCTGTCAGGCCTCCATCTTTCAGGAAAGCAAAACTAATTTTTATTACTATTAGATTTCAAACCTTAGAAGAAATTATCTGTGTCCATGCTGGGTTCTTTGCCCCACAAATCTAATACAGACAGATGGAATCTTGGGCACTAATACATGCAGCCGCCTCCTTAGCTGATATTTATTCACAGTAACTTCAATGAAACTGTTTCATAAAGACATTGTAAGGTGTTTCCAAGTACGTACTATTTTTTCCTTGCCTTTTCTCTCTTTTCCTCTTTTTGAGCATCTTGACTTTCTGAGTCAGCAAGGAGACCTCCTTCAATTTCAATGGATAATGCAATGAGTGAGCTGGAATCCTGACCCATACCTATTCAGCTAACATACCAGATGAATACCTTTGAGTACCCTATGCTTCTTACCATGGCCTTATTTGAATGTCCTCCTCCCTGGAATTCAAGGTTTCCATAGGCATCAGTTGGGTATGTCTGGGTGTGTTTACTGACAGACCACTTCTCTGGCTGAGCTTCCACTTGCTTTGTTTCTTCTCCATTTTTATTAGCTGTTATACTTGGAGGAGGTGGAATATGCTGGTTAATGAGCTGGCCACAGCAGCACCTGTAAGTTAAAAATTACTTTGATTAGAGTATCTTCAATATTGAATGGTGATTTAAAACAAAACAAAACAGAAATCAGATTTTCAACTGACCATGCCTTGCTCTGCATGAATCATAGAAACACCTCTTCTAGGTCTGTTGTATTTGCATACACACATGTGCAGAATTACCAGCCCACTAGTGTCTCTTAACAAACAAAGATTAAAAATTTCACTTCACTTCTGTTATACACTGGAAAGCTGTTCTAGGCTGAAGGACAGGGAAGGAGCAAGAATGCAGAACAGGAGTGGTGACCATCTGCTTCTTACTCAGAGGTGATAGCTAGCATGTGATGTAAACTGTTATGTCATCTAAAGAAGCTGGACCACAATTTAGCTAGTCAGTGGAGTAGCAGTAATATATTTGGACTAAGAATTGCAGTCCCCTTGTATAGCATTGTTAGTGGTAGTGTCTTAGCAACTGTGAAGGATGGTACCACTTGCTTCACAGGGCACGTTATTGCACCCTTGGTTTCAGAATTCAGTATGAATTTATGCTCTAGTTTGCAATGCCAGGAACTAACAACTCACTGCTGCTCCTGCTGCCCAGCCTTACTGTCTGTATGACATGTCCCACGGCTCTGCACAGATCTGAGTGCAAGCACATCTTGCACTTTTTTGTTCCCCTGTCACCCCCCTTTAGGGGCAGTGAGTAAACCGGGTCTCAGTTTCACATGTCTAAATCCAAATCAAGTCTGGTTTCTTCAGTGTTAACTTTTTCTGTTGGCCAAAACAAAAATTTCAAATGTTACCTGCTAGTGTCTTTGTTGTTGGCAATTACATAGATGCATTCTCTTTTAGAAAAGGTCTTCTCTATCCAAGCCTTTTGACCCTGGAAGGGGAGAAAAAAGAAGAAACATACTGAAATATTTCCGTGTGGCAGATATAGTAACATCTGCCTTTTATTTTCAGCTACAGTTTTTAAAAACAAGCACTGAATTCATTAAATCACTTCTGAATACAAGGTTAAGTTTACTCATGCAGCAAGTAGGTGATGTGAATTTTCCATGACTTGGATAAAATTCAAATCTCGAACGTGTGTAAAAAGCTTTATGCGCAAAGATGCTGTCTCGAAGTTACAATGTTCACCTGAAATACAGCTGCTTCATTTTAGTATACAGTAAGTGAACTCAAAGTAGTACAGGAAACCAGCATAAATTGTGACATAAATATATGAATAGTATTTACTCCAAATAACACTTCAGTATTCTTCTGTGTACACAGAAATTGCTCCCCAGAAACTTCCCCTGCTTGATTAAAAGTCTTCTCAAAATAACTTTTTCTGGTTGTGAATCAGGTTCCAGGCATTCCTAAGGCATCTTACTCATTAAGAGAGATGCTTCACGATGAAGCATTCCTTAAGTTTAAAGAACATTTGACAGAAAAAGTGCAAACTCTTCAGGCATGGTGTATCTGTGAAACAGGAGGAGGAAACCAACCTTGAAAACAATATAAAATTGTGTTGGCCTATTATTCTGCGTTTACAAACCAGAAATGAGAGCAAGCTCACAGCCATTTGAAAAACAACGATGTGTAGGCAAGCTAGAACAAAAGCACAGATCTGTGCAAGGCAGTTAGAAAGCTTGTTGCAGAAATGCAGTCCAGTTGAGCTTAGGAACACTGAAGAGAGGGAGTTCAGAAATGGCTGCAGGCCAGTTTCCCATAGCTTCTTACTTGCAGGCCCCAGGCCTTCTCTGTCCCTGCAGCCATCAACAAGGCAAAGCATCATCATGACTGCAATAATAAACCAACATTTAGTTTAGTTGGAATATAGAAAAGTTAAGGGAATTAATGAAAAATGTTAAAAAACACTCACAATTTTGATGACACTGGTAACTTGGCCTTGCTGAGAAAAGCTGCTGCTTCCGAGCTTGAATCGGAATTGTGCCTTAATTCATTTTTCAAGTAGTAAAAAAACATATGTTTCGCTTTAGTTTCCTCTGTGGAAGTGAAATAAAATTTTTGCAAAGAGAAAAGCTAAAAATGACATGAGAACTTTCAGGGTGCCTTCAATGACAGGCATGGGCCTTTCCTAGAGAAACAACTAAAAACCTTGCTGATTTCTTGGCTTAAGGAGATCAACTGCAGATCCATATGAATGCTCTGTCAGGCTGTGTGGTAACAGCTTCGAGACTGGACTAGCCCCCGAGTGCTGCACAGTCTGCAGCATGACGAACAGAGCGTGTGGTAGTCCATCCTCTTTTCTTGTGTGAGGCAAGAGCTGTCTCTGAAGTTCCTTTGTTTGTTGACTTGTTAGTTCCTGTCTGGCTTCTTAGTTTTCTCCATTATGTCTGAAATAATAGGAGACTACCTGAAGTTCCCTCATTGCAGATAACAACAAATACGTTTCAAACCCAGGCTTCTACTGCGTGAAAAAGCTGCCCATGATCTGTCCAGGTATGAAAACGCTTGCCTCTTCCAGGTGCCTCTGAGCCAGAATGCCTTGATAGTCCCAGCGCTCTGGGAGATCTGCCACTTCTGCTCTCACCCCAGTGTACTTACTGATTCCCTAGGGGCAGAACCACCTCACTTCATTGTGAAATGAGTTGTCTGGAGCCCATAGCACCACAGAGCGAGGAAGTGTTCAGAACTCATCACACAAAGCTTCACAAAGCCTACACTGCTGCTTGCTACATGAATGACAAGGCATGAATTTCAGGCATTTAGCATAAGCACCTTGATCATGTATCAAAGTTTGAAGGAAGGGAATATTAAATTAGTATCTAAAGGCCTTGTGACTTGGTCAGCTTTCCTGTCTTGACTCCATACATTCCTTCTTCAAATGAACCTAAAAAGCCTTTATTCCTCAAAATATTTAGAAGGTTCTTTCTATATGCTTTCTGGCAAGGCTTTTATGGGATGACAAGTTTTAGCAATATTATTATTAGAAATAGAGCACAGAAAATGCTGCAGGTTTATAGCATCAGCATAGTTACTGAGGTGCAGCTCTAGAAAAGTACACAAGAAAACACTCAAGACAGGGAGCTCCGTGAGGCACTGTGGTATGCAGAGGTGGGTGCTTATATCCAACAGATGCCATTTACCTATTCAGACCCAGATTTTGCTAATTCACAGGTATTCGGGCTGTTCAAAATATTCAGAGAGAAAAAAATAGTCTGTTTGATTGGAATTACACTGGTTTTTCAAAACTAATCCAAAACCACCCAGTGACCAAATTCACAAATTCATAGTTTCACAACTATGTCCAGTGTCATTACTTGTGCTTAAACACACCTTACCAGCTAACGACCTTTAATGTTATAAAATGAGCTTAACAGGAACCTGTTACAGAGGTTACTCACCTATTTCTTAAATTCTCTATTTTTATTTTTAACTAATTTTTAATTGATTTAGGTTTATTATTATTTTATATGTTTGAAACATATTCACTGTTTTCCCCCAAATAAAACTTTAGACTTCTGTATGGTCTCTGGTAAGTCGTTGACCGAGTGACACCAATGCCCAAATCAATCCCACAGTGCAGGAAACACTGTTCGAATATAAATGGTAACAGATGCTGCACATTTAACTGCTTTACCTTATTCCTCATAGCTCACCAAAGGAGAGTTTCCTTTGCTATTTTGGATGCTTCATGTAAAACAGTTAAGTAACCACTGGATGAAGTTACAGACTTAGTATCTGTGCTTGGAAGGAATCTTTTGCATCTTGGTATCTAAAATGAGCTCTACAATACCTAAAAACCCTGTTAGAAATCAGTCACTATAGGCACTAGTGTTGCACAATACATTACGCTCTACTGGCTTATTTTTCTGTGCTAATGAGAGGAAGGCAAAAGCAGGCATTACAGATCAGAGAAATAAAACCTCAGCACATTTGAAGTTTCACTGCTTTGTCTATTTAATCTGCTTAACCAAAGCTTTGCTATAATCCAGTGCAAATACTTGAGCAGAAACATTCACTGTCAGAAAACAGGCACTTTCCCCACTTACTTGATACAGATTCTGTACCTTTCTCTCTCTGGATTGAAATCTATTTGGTTTCTTGAGGACAAATGTAAGTATGCATACTGACTTGTGAGTTTGAAAAAAAATAAGCACTTTTTAACAGCCTTGTTGGAACGGATGAATTGTTAAAGGACTATGACAAAGCAGCTACAGAATTAGACCAAAAGCCAGTGGGAGTATTAGGCTGACAGACAAATAGCTGCTTCCAGCAAGATCATGGTACTAAAAACCACTGCACGTTTTCCATTTACATGGAAGAAACACAAAAAAAGCAAGATCCTAACTTGTTGATTGTAGTGTAGTTCAACCCTGCTCAACACTGCTAATCCTGCATGCACTAATCAGAATCTAATTTTGAAAAAACACATTTCAGATGCTCAGTGGCATTTTTGTTCTCCTTTATAAAACTAACAATGGGTCTCCTAAATTATGATAAAAACAAAACCACTGCTGATTCTTGGTCTTCAGCCCAGAAATCAGTATGTTGCCAAAAAGTAGCATTAATTAATACTGACTTTACGGATTTGTTAATTCTCTTTAGCATTAAAAGAAGGTACCCTCCTGCAGAAAGGAATGGAAATCAGTGTTGTTGGTTTGTAAATTGTAAGTTAACAAAATCAAGACCCTAAACAAATAGTTTCTAACATAGCCATTAATAAAAAACTAGTTGTCCTCTGACTATCACAAACCACACAATTTGCTGAGAAACATGTATATCTAGGGCTGCAGACGTGCAGTAACTGAAGAGAAAATTTTCTCTCACCACCACACGTAAAGAATTCCGGTTTGCTGCTAAATTGCCATTACATTTTATGTATTTCACTTCATATATAACCAACCATTCAATGAACATATACTGGGCCCTAATTTCAGCCTGTAGCAAAAGAAATCCCACATCTCTGAGCAGCAGGTGGGCTCTGGACTGATGCACCTGTGGTGAAAATTCAGGGTTGGAATCAACACAGGAGAGCAAAACCACTGGAAGTGTCATGCTACAAACTCTTACCTGCCATTGTGCCACCAGCAGCTGTGAATTTCAGCTGTCAGACACCTCAGCAGGATAGTGGCAGTATTTAGTGTCTGTGGATAACCATGGTAAAACCACCACCAAAGGAAGTGAAAGAATTTGAGGGGTGAAAAGGGGCAGGGATGAGAGTCGTAGTGTCACTGGAGTAGTGTCATCCAAAGCCTCAACTCAACCAGACCTAAAACCAGTGCAGTCACCCCACTCAACTGCCATGATGCCCAAGGACAGATGCTCCATGCAACAGGGACACATCTTTGCTGGGTGGCTTGGCATGCTTGGCTTGGTCACAGGATGCGACAGGGCTTTGGCCTTACCTTGCAACTAGAGAGCATGCACTGCAGGACAGCTCTGAGGCACAGCCTCCCCCAGTGCTGCACTCAATGAGGCTTTGCCAGCACCCGGCACAGCAGGTCAGCAGACAAGCGGGCATGTGAACAGCAGTGCTTGCTGCACGGAGACACGTACAGGGATCGGACACAGCAGTGCCTGGCACACAGATGGAACAGGGGAGTAGGCAGGGGACCAAATGACTGTGTCTCATGCATAATACAAGGTTTTACAAAGCTGTTCAGGCTAAATCAAGCATAGAATAATGCAAAAGCAGAGTTGGCTGGGCAGCAGAGCTCCCATCTCTGGAATAATACACATTACTTTCACCAACAGCTTGGTAAGCTGTGTGTTGATTATTGTCACTTATGGAGACATTCAGCTGTAACCCTGTTCACACCATCTCACCAACATTTCCTGGTAATCCTCCCTTAGCTTGCAGTCTGCTGCAAAAGGTGATATCACCAGGGAAGTCAGATCTCAACTGTGTTGTTCAATTATTTTATTAGAATATAAAGTACTAAACAATACCCAACAGAAAGCGGATCTCTTATATTGTTTAATTAGAATGGTCTACAGAATTAAACTGGGGTATTTAGGCCAGACTGGAGCAAAGAGATGTTTGTTCTGATGAGATAATGAAAGAAGTAATCTGGAAGTGGAATAGAATTCACACCGTGAGCACATGCATGGTGTGTACACAAGTCCATTCACTGCATAAACAAGTCCACAGACTTCTGTAAATACCATGTAGGTAATCACACCGAGTTGCTGTTACTTGAGAGAAAACAAAGAACTCTGCCCAATAAACAACTGGGAAAAAAAAGAAAAATCACTGCATCAGCACAATCACTGTTACCTGAAACTTAAAAACTGATACTAGAAAGGCTTCTATTTCCTGCTGCCTTTAAATGCAACATCCCAATTACAGTACCCATCACTCTTCTTCACTCTGATGGAACAGTTTCTGCAACTGATCAACCCTTTGGGTGATTAGTTCTACCCAGAACAACTGCCCTGCCACTAAAACAGTGCTCTTGCTTGGAGAAAAATACTCTGAACTATGTAAGGGATGTTAACAGCCAACTTTGTAGCCACTGATGAACTGGTAAGATTTTACTGAAAGGCTGTTCGTTACTAAGAAATACAGGGCAAACCCCCATAATGCTATTCTGAATGTGTTATGTCACTAGGGAGCCAGAGCCATGAACAATGTCCCCAACCACAGAACACGGTGAACAGCCTGTGAACCTAAACTACATTTCCAAAACCCTTGTTTGCAAGAGCTGTATCAAAACCAGTTACTGTTCTGTGATACTATGATAATAGTTTTAGCAATTATTAGAATATAAAGTACCAAACAATACCCAACAGAAAGCGGATCTCTTATATTGTTTGCTAATAAATACAGCACCAAGAAGGGATTTTTAACAGTTACAAGATTCATTCAAATAAAGACTATTTCCTCAAGACAATTCTTATTCTCATCCCACTGTATTTTTCATACGGTTCAACTTGAACCTGTGTTCTTGTAGCAACCCTGTCAGGGAACCAGCTGCTCTGTGGCTAAGCCTAACACACAACAGGCAGGATAGCAGTAAGCAATGCTGTTATTTCAAACTGAGGCCAGAAATCACTCCTGCTGCTGTGGAAACCAGTAAGTAGTGCTACACTGCACAGAGAGCTGTAATGAGCTTTCATGCCTTCATTAGGCTTTGTGTTCCTGGCCTGCTGGTGAGGCACACAGCAAACATCCACCGAAACAAGAGGAGTAATTTTCTCTCCACACTCATTAACTTAGGGAGACAGTCTACAAAAGGAAGTAACAAGCTCTTTTCAAAGTTAACACAATCATGCTGCATCTCTTAAAGATACACAGCTCTTCCCCAGAGCCTTAGAGATGTGAAAAACAGCTACAGCCTCAACACCCCAGCAGACCTGGCTTGCTCTGACACGACTGCATATACCCAGCTCCAGCACAAAGTCGATGGAGGCACATCAGTGAGGTGTGCTGGACAAGCTCAGACACACTACTGAGAGGCAGGCGCAGCTGCTTGGGCAGTGCTCAGCAGCAGTGTAACTGCACAGCTAATGCACTAAAACAAAGAAACTAAACAACCACCTAGAGCACACTGCAGGACAGCCTGGCTCAGTGCTGGCCTGGGAAGAACAGACGTTGGGTAGTTCTGCAATGGAGAATGTTTTGGGATTTTTTTGCATGGAATGCAGGAAGAAGCTCAGTGCCCAAGTTACACACCATACCTAGCCCATTTTAAGGTAGCAAAAGCCATTCCTGCAACAGATCAGCCCCAGCACTTATGGTACCAGATTTCAGGAAAAAGATTATTTAAGATAACAATAATGTATAATACCTATTTGTTACTTATTCCAGTTCTACCATTAACTTGCCACTTCCTTCTCTTGCCTTTAGCCCTTCTGTTCTAATTGCTAGGGAGATGAGGAAGACAAGTATGTACTTGTACTTTCTGACATGTATTTTTTGATTTTTCCTCCCCCAAAAAACCCTTCAGCCTGTAGACACTCCACGTAGCCAGTTTTACTCCAAGATCTTAAATCACAGCAGAGTTATAACAAACACAAACCAAAATAATAGGATGGGAAGTGTTGAGCAACTTCATCTATGCGTAGAGGGGTCACCTCTGCCCACAAGCAACCAATCTCAGGAGGCCCAAGACAGCAGAGTGGATTAACAAGGAGACACAGAAAGCAGCCTCTAACATGATGCTAGCCAAAGCAGGCTGGTAATTGCTCGTCTCCCCAGTACAATAATTTGTTAATAAATCTTATTTGAAGATATAAGATGATTCTAGTATCTAGCTCTGACAAGGCTCAGGAATGATTTTTCCACTATAACAATTGCCTGCCCTGTCTAACATAAAGACTCTCTGCCAGATATGGTTTTAAAGGAAGTCAGAATGCTTCCAGATAATACGCATGTGGGATGTTTCTCTTAAACCACTCTTAACTACGATCCTTTAATACAGGCCATTCTGACACAAAATAGAAAGATGCTATTATCATGACACCCCATGTGATTCAACACCCTCAACAGCAGATCTTCCCAAGTGAAATTCATCCATACTATGAAATCGTAACCAACATAAGGTACTTCCCTCATTACAAAACTAGAAAACTCTGTCATTTTATGCTAATTATACATGCAAACAAAGACTAACCTGCACTTAGTGATGCAGACGCAAAAAACATTGACTTGGACTAGAATATTGCCTTTACCTGTGAGAGATCTGGGCCATTCGAGTCCACATTATTAAGAATAATGACTATTAGCATAGAAATGATCAAGAATGTGCTGTTTTGAAAAGAGGTTACGAATTTGATGTAAGAGCTTATAAATTACTAGCTCAGCCATAATGTCTATAAAACTTTGGACTGATTTTTCCTACAAGATGCGACAGTACAGTGTGAGGCCTTACAAACATTTTTCTGTAAGATACAGGGCAAACCATGAATGAAAAACATTTTAAGAGAATGACTGCATGTTGTGTGACATCTTATCTGTGAGAGTTGGTTCGAATTAGAACTACTTGAAGTGAAGAGCATACTGAGCTGCTAGGCTTGGAGAATTTATTCTACTGCCATTTTCAAAACCTGGTGAAAGCAAGCCACTCCTTAAGGCACACTCCTAGGCACGTTAATAAAACACTTGGAAATGACTACAAAGTAAAATGTCTATATTCATAATACAATATAAGCATATCTCTGAAGTCTCCAAAGTCTGGAGATGCTGAACAAATATGTATGTTGAGAAAAGACAGCATGAGTATTTAGCCTCTCTTCTGCTTTCTGTCACTATGAAAAGAAATTAACATTAGTTTACAGTACATGCAGCTTTCCTGAAAGGAAGATTCTCCAGGTAGAATTCTGTTAAACAGTTTGAGCTGTTGAAAATGTGCATCTTGCCATGAATAATCTGACACTCTGGAATGAAATTCTTTTCCAGGCACTGGCTAAACATAACCTTTAACAGAATACACCACAACCAGCCGCATTTTTATACCCTGCTGCTTTCTATCATTTTCAAAAAGACACAATTTCCAACTAATTTAACTTTCGGGCTGTAGGACTGAAGGACTGAAATAATTCCAAAGGGTGAGGGCAACAGGAGATTTCAAATGAGTTTGTAGATACGAACAGTTTTCAGACAATTTGGTTAATCTTTTCAGTCCTTACACATCTAAAGCACTTGAAGCTGCCACTGAACAGAATTAATAGGTGCCACAGAATCAGGAAACAGTCTCTCCAGCGATGTTCCTGAACTGTTTTTTATGGTGTGCAACACATTGTTCTTCTAGTTTCAGCAGATCATAATATGACCAGGAAACAACACAGGAAACACTCTGCCTGTTCTGAGATACAGTATCATTTAGATGTGTCAAATAAGATGTATAACTCATTAACATAAAATGTTAGCCACAGTCTGCCATTTGAATTAAAATGACAGTGGGGGGAAATTGTGATAAAGGTTTCAGTTTGCAGGATTTAACCCCACTATCAAATATGGGGAAGACAAATTTTAAAACCTGAATGAGGGGAGTTAGAGGAGACTTGAGCAGGCCAGAAGCTGTGATCACGGCTGTCTCTGGCTTGACAGGGGAATACAAGGATATGCCCTCTTGGAGCTAAGATGTCCCTCCTCAAGATCCCAGCTGCACCACAGCAGGAGGGGAAGAAATGAGAGGAACGGATGAAGCATCATTCTTTGGAGTTGTGATCTGAAAAGCTGGTGGGTAGCAAGGGCCCAAACTGAGCTTTCTTGGCTCTCAGTCATTTGAAGGATGGGTATGTGAATACTCTGCGATCTTGGAGGTTGGATCTTGGTGAGGGAGTTCTCACAGAGACTTCTCATCTTGGAGCCCAGTGTGCGTTCTGGTAGAACTGCAGTACTCCAAATGACAACAGCAGCATTGCCGATACAAATGTGATGGGGCTGTTGTTAGACTTTCAGTGGGAAAACCCTGTTACTGGCAACCCTCACCAGGGTAAGGAAAACTTACCACCATAAATTATGCCCTTTGCTGTTCCAAGACTTCCCTAATTCCTCACCTATCATCAGACCTTGATAAACTTGATTGGGAACACACACACAGAGAAAGAGGCTTGCTTAGCAGAAGGCTTGTTGCCAAAAGTGAACTCCAGAAAATATTACTGGCTAATTTTGAAAATTGAAAACAAGTCCAAAACAAAGCCAAGTGCCAACTTACAACACAAAAACACAAAAAATAACCCCAGAACTCCATCCCCATTTGCTATAGAGGTAGGTCTAACTTAGCATTCAAAACACTAAAATACATAAGATATTTCACCTAATCTCTCTGCCAGCATTTCTTCATCTTATTAGATGTCTTACGCAAGCAATATCCTAATTTTGAAATGTTTTGAGACACCCTTTTTGGTCTTGAAAACTCATTTTGCCTTTTTGCAATTAGCACCTCAGATTTCACCTCTTTCCAAATAAATGAGAAACCTAGGATGTAGTCTAATCACAACATTGTCATTTCAACTGAATTATCTTTCACCAATCAATTGCAGGTCACTATACAGCTCTTCAGTGCAAATTTCAATTATGCGTATCGATGCAAAAGAAGGCAGCAAAGCAGAAGGTGATCAGGAGTGAAATGAAAAATAATTCAAAATCATGTCCTACCTGCTTGTCACTGGAAGGGTTTCAGAGTTTGGGAAGATGAATTACATCTAGAATAAATAAACTGCATTTAACTCTGAGCTTCTGTCCCATCTTTCTGTTTATTGTTCAGACTTCTCATTCATCTTACTGTGAGGACTTCCAGTCTCTCTGAAGTTCATGAGAATTCCCAAGGAGATGGGTTTTCACCACTTTAAGAAGAGAATCTCATATGATAAGCATGTGAGCAGCTTCTTTGTTCAAACCAATCTCATGACTCCCTTTGAAGGTAATCCTTTAGAAGTCTCATGACCCATCTCCCTGCCCAGAGGGTATTTTCATCTCATGGTGGAACAAGGCACAACAAATCTGCTTTGATAGTGCCCAAATCTCCGATTTGTTAAACCTCCTTTCCTCTTTTCAAACAGTGGATGTACTTGCTGTAAAAGTGCCGGCACTGCAGAAAGGCTGGAGCAGGAGCTGAAACTTTTAATTTGAAGTATTCCCTCCCTTCTGCTAAAATATCAACGTTATTTGCATAATTGAGACAATTGGACATAATAGTCCTTTCAGGGGTCCTCATTAGATGTACAGCTCTACAGTCTTTGAAAAGAAGAAAAAAGCAGGTCATACAGCATTAATTATATCTAATCCTTTTCAGAACAATTTGAAGTTGGGCAAAATGCTGTACTAAACCAGCTGAAGTTGTAAATAAGCCATTCATTTTGAACTTTGCATATCACATGCATTTTCATACCCTGTTGCTTTTGTCAATTTAATGAATTCCTTTGCTGCAAAGGGTTTCTTTGGCATCTTCTCATAGTTTAAAACTACCAATAGCAAAGGTCACATTGTGTTGCAGGTAGTTCTTTTTTCTGCTCTAACTTTCAAACGTCTACCTTGTCTTGCTGTGCCCGGTGCCAACACGACACAATAGATAAGGATGACATCTAGAGTCACATCTAAGGATCGTACTGTCTCAAGCTAAAGGCAGTCTGATTCCCTGCTTCTGCTGCCCTGCACTGTGCAGGCAAGCAGCCTGCTAGATTCTGATCTTGTTTCACTGTTCCTGTATCTGATCTCCAATGTAGTGAACACATACCCATTTGTGATTGGCAAAGAAATATTTTACAGACACATTCCAACTTCTGTCTTGACCTAAATGCCAAAGCATGTAGCTGAATGCTTTGGTTTAGAACCAGACCCTGCTCTTCCTAATGAGATAAAGTTCCTGCTGACTTCATGAGAAACAGCAATGGGGCATGGAAGACTTGGACAAGCCTCTGGAAAACTACAATGCCAAACAAATTTTGGTCTCCATTTCTGTTTGAGGAAATGGCAAATTTTGAAGAGAGAAAGACACTAGTAAGAGAGCACAAAATCAAAAAAAGTAAGCAACTAAGTCTATTGTGGGGCACAGTGCTCCATTAATAATGGAAATACAGAGCGCTCCTTAATTTAGGGAATTTTTTACTTCAATCCTTCATCCAAGGTTCACTAAATTTAAGGAGATGCTTCCTATCAATGTATTAAACAAGCACTGAAACACAGACATGCTCCACAGATGCATAAATTATTTTCTGTGCTTTCAAAATCATGTTGCTAGTTCGGACCTGTGAAATCACATGAAGCTTAAGTTCCAGTTGTTGCAGCAGCTGTCTGATATCCTGTTCAAGCAAAGGATTGTCTCAAAGCCACTACACCCACCATTCTTGAAAGCTGAGAATAAAAATGGAGGACATGACAAAGTTAACAGATGTTCCTTTTTCCAAAGAAAACCAGATTTCAGACAGAAGAGGCATCCACAAAAATCATTATATCTGGAACGTGATGTACTCTGTGAGCTAGAAAAAGTTAACCTGTTGGACAACCTAAGAAATATTATCAATGACATATAAGGCAGAAAAATCTAGAAAAACAGTGATTTGGGCGCTTAACTCCTTTGTGCAAATGGCACTCAGACATGCAGTGTGGTATGTTTCTTTGGCTAGGCTTTCTATAGCAACAGAAGTTAAAAAGGAATTAATTCCTCTTTGCTTGTGAATGAGTTCTCCTTGGCCAGCGAACAAGAACATGGGTTGTATCTACAGCAGAGGACAGAAATGTCCACCTGAAAAAGCACAGTATTCTTTAAAATAAAATGCAAATTTTGCTGACTCTTCCCTTAACAGAACTCTGACAGGCCCGCAAGTCTGCCAGCATATCCCATCCCTTCGACATCACCACGGCTGCTCTGGCATCTCAGTTTAAGCAACAAGGCTGATGCAAGATAACCCTGCCATGTGCATCTACCCAAAAGGAAAAAACTGTAGCTGTTAAAAGTGTTCTGTTTAAGGTGCCCAAGATCAAAGTTTCCCTCTACAAGCAATAAGAACATTTTCCTCACTTGCTATTGCAAATACAGAAGAAGTTTTGAAAATTTTAAAAGCCACAGATTTCAGACTGGCTGTTTTAAGCTTGTCAGGATGCCTACACTCTGATGAGAATGTCCTGCATAGTAGTTCAGATAGCACTTAATTCCACCTATATAAGAATATACTGATAATCATAATAATTATATAATACAGTAGGAATGTTCCCCAGGGTGGGAACAGCCATGTAAAAGCAAAGGGACTTGCACACAGTGTGTGTAAAATAAGCCTTGACCAAGTTGGCTGAAAACCTAATAAATGTGCACTCCTGTTGTCCAGAGCACATAGCCTACTGTCTGCTGTGCTTACTGTCTGAAATGCCTACGGCCAAATCCTGCATGGGAAGAGGAAGAAATCTCTGGCATTTAATTCCAAATATATAATTCTGTCAAGTTCAGCCAAAGTGCTCATTCAGAGTTCAAAGGAATAACACACGAGTGAAAAAACTTACATTCTCAGAGAAAATGCCACCACACAAAAGATAGTCTTCACGGATGCCTGCACTCATACTATGGAAAGGCTCACCACACTTGGGAGTTTGGTTTGTGACATGGCTTGACACAAATGCACTGTGAAGGCAAGGGATAAAGATACACATCTCTGCTGCCCTCGCTGTGACTGTCTCAGTCCCTTGGCTTCTGATGGTGCTCAGTATTCACATGCTTGCAGGGAGTAAGCAGGAATGAAGAACTCATGAATTTAGTGTTAGCAATTTAAACATGATCTTCACACACAATACAAAAGCATTATGTCCATGTCCAAAAAAGCCTTATTGACATCCTTCACTGTCAACACGTGCCCTTATTACTCCCACCACCAAACTGAAATGTGCTTCTTTCACTGATAGCAACAGCTTATCTTCAGAAGGTAATAAATCCTTATGGTTTTATTACAACTGCTGCAAATCTCATACTTGGGTAATCAGTTATATTTATGTATGACTAATTGAAAACACAGTAAACATAAATGATTTTCCAAGTGATTAGTTTTGGCTGGCATGTTTGACAGCTCAGTGAATGCAGCTAATGGCATTTTCTTAACGAAAAGATAAAATACATTACACTCTGATTTGATGCATTTGCTGATCTCTCCCAAATGTGTCCACATCAATGAAATCAGAACAAAGTCAAACAACGTAACATTTCTATTCAGATACCTACTAGTCTTGAAACTACTCCCCTAATAAAAGCAAATAACTCACATAGAATCACAGAATGGTTTGGATTGGAAAGGACCTTAAGATCATCTAGTTACAACTCCCTGCCATGGGCAGGGACACCTCACACTACACCATGTCGCCCAGGGCTCTGTCCAACCTGGCCTTGAACATAGTACGAAGAAAATATTTTTCCTCTCATTTTCTTCTGCACTGTTCATGTAGCATTCTGTAAGATTTAAACCAGCCCTGTCATGTGGAGACTAGCACATTCATATATCAAAAGTAAAATTTATGGACAACCAATGTGGAGTTGACCTTCAAAATGCCAAAATGCAGTAAAAAGATGCAGTGGTTTAGATTTTTTCTGCAAAATTAAAAATAAAATAGTACCTGAGTAGGACCTGAGCCAAGCTACATGCAAACCACCTGGGAAGTATATTGTAATCTTCCTTACAGTCATTGTCAGACCAAATCCAAACCTGAAATGTCCCAGTAAACTATAAATGTGAAGTCATAAAGGAGTGAACAATAATTATACTGTCACATAATTAAGAAAATGTTGAAGAAGGGGGTGGTGGTGGAAGCACAGAAACCAGTACCAAAATCCCCTTGGGACCTGAGTTTTGCCATTTGAGAGGAACCGAATGCTACTTACAAGCCAAGCCTGTTATCATCACTGAGACAAACTGAAGCTCAAAGAATCCCTTAGTTTTTCATAGCTGAATGAAATCTTGAACCAATGACAAGGACCTCACAGAAGCATTAATACAGATGTCACAGATATGGATGTCAGAATAAACGAGAAATAACACAACAGCAATTTGCCTGTAAGGAAAAATTAGCTAGCTGAGACTCAGTCAGCTGAAACTCAGGAATGGACAAAGGTGAAAGGCTGGACTGCTCACGACAAGTCTGTTCATGTGAAAAAGGAATAGGGGTTTTATTCATAACCATCCTAATAATACTGTGTTGTAGAGGTAAAATTCAAGACCATTCACTGCAATGCTTAGATAGGCCACAAGGAACTCATGACACAGTAGCACTTACGGAAAGACAAAACCACAGGCCTCAATTTTTGTAATTGAGCCACAGGCCTCAATTACCAAAAAAAGGTAATCATTTTAACTGTGCAAGTCCCAGCAGGTCCTGGTACAACACATACCACCTGATACCACTACCAAATCTGCAATCTAGTGGACTGTTTGAAAAACTCAAAGACAAAACATATGAAGAGTACATTAGTGTCTTGGGCTATGATCCCTGTGCAAGACTGAATGGGTGAACTAGATTCAAAGTGTCTCTGGCTCTGGTTATCCTGATTTTTGCTTGGAGGCAGCAGTTAGCATTTGGTCCTGATACACACTACCTGAGCACAAATGAAAGGCTTACATGAAGTGATTTGGTAAGCTCAAAGAAAGGCACTGAAGTCAGTGATAAAACACCAAAGGCAGAACACTCTCACCAAAAGCAACTGTAATTTTTGCTCAGGAGTAATAACACTTGAGTCTTTTCTCCTTCTGAGCCCAGAGTCTCACTGCAACACAGAACATGCTGGTGGGATGGCTGGGGTACAGACGAGGTAGGGCTGTCACCTACCTTATTGCAATGTGGGCTTAAACAAAGCACAGACTGTAGCCTCTACAGTTCCAGTAAAACGTGAGTTCATAAAAGCCAATAAGTAGCCTGTCCTGGCTGATAAAAAAATGCTTATAAATCTTCTTAATACCAGTGAAGAATTAAGTATTCTGGGCATTGAACAGCTAATACAAATAACAAATCAACAGCCCCAAAGTACGATCGATTAACAGTATATCCTCTGAACAGAAGTGGTGAGAAATGGCTTAGTTCACAATCTGATTCCTATAAAGCAAGCTACATTTACTGAAATGTGATAATCTCTGCATAAAACGGGTTTGAACATGCAATGGAATTACCTGCCTGGCTTGAAGTACAGGCTATTATCCCCAGCAAATTTATTATGACCTTAATTTAAGTGGGATCTGATGAAACCACACAGTACAGCAGCAGTAAGAAGGATGTTCCCCTCTCTCCCTCCTTTGTGTAAGTTCCCAATCTGCAATCCACTGAGAACACTAAGTTCCTGTAAAATGGAATTAGTGCTTCTTATGGAAGGAATGAGTGCTTTCAGGTGGACAGGAACATAAAACAAATTTGACAGTTTCTTTCAACTTCCATGTATTATCACTGTATTTTTTCTCTGGATGATGTACATGTATAACTAAGTAAAATAATTGCCTTCTTTACTGCCCAGGTTCATCTCTGAACTATCTGCAGCATTCTTCTGGAGTTTTGTCAAGTGGCTAGAATTTGAAAGAGTATTTTTAAAGCAGAACAGAGGAAAACTGACCCAGCTTTTTTCAATCTGGTGCTAATGCAAGAAAGGCTGTTCCATCCTGTGAGAAGTGCGAGGGAAATTAGTTATTTTTGGCAAGATTTCGCCCACTGATAAGTGTTTTTGTAATTCAATCAAGTGCCATAAGTACTACTCCTCCCTCCTGGAAAGCTTTTAAACTTCACATAGCAACAGTGGCAATTGTACAGTTTCAGTTCTCCCTCCCTCCCCCCTTTTCTTTGTGTCTGCAGAGGCTTTGTACAGAAAAAACAGCAATGAAACTGTATGTTCTGCTTAAGCACAACCGACATCAAAGATGAGCTGTAACAAAGACGACAGAAAGTACCGATTGCTCAGGGCAGCAACATACCAACACCACCCCACCACAAGGGACTAAATGCTTGAATCTCTCTCCTACCTGCACTGCTCACATCCAGGTTTTAACACAAAGGCATTTGCTTAACTTTGGATTCTGTAAATGCTGATGCACATGCTTGATTTGATAGCCGTGAAGAGCGGCTCCTGACTTCCACAAAACTATGCCATACACAGAAAGCTGCTCAAACAAAGCAGATGGGACAATTCAGGAGCTTAAAGCTAAGGCTGTGTCCAAGTATGCTCAGATCAAGAGTTCTAAAATGGCATCAAAATACTGTCTTCTACAATAAAGGGAATACTCTGTGCTTCACTAGCAGTGTTCATCTGAATAGTTTAACGCATGAACATGGATTGTCCCATGTAGCGTTATGCAGTAAACAGCTCATAAAATTTTGTGCAGCATTATTCCCAAGTATTACTCCCAATATTTAGTATTACTCCCAAGACATACAGCTTGCAGGTGTTCCAAAATCATGGAACATTGGAAGAGAAATCTGTTGTCATAAATGCAGATCCTGCTGATCAATACATGGGTTAAGATAAATTAAAACCACAGGAAGTTGCTGAAACAGGATGTGGCACTGCAGCTTTCAGCTTTGTCAAGCACATTATGTTCCCCCAGTAATTAAACCAGAAATGCCAGCAAGCAGCAAATACTCTTAAACAGTATCTGAAGTGAATAATTCTAAGAATGCCTGGGGTGTGGGGGCATCTCTAAATCTTAGTTTCAGTAATCTTCAGCTGTACAACTGCTAACTGTTCTAGTGGACTAATAGAGCTCTGATTTCAGGCATTTACTAACTAGAATTGATATTGAACAAATGCACAGCCTGCAGTAAGTTCAATGATTCTCAATGGAAGACTCTAATTCATTAGTTTAGATGTTTGTCTTAGCAAAAGAACAAAGGAGCAAGTTCAGAACCAGGTATTTTCCTCATTCTCCTAGGCAGTGCTACTGACATACCCATCACAAGACTGCTTTGCTGACTTGTCTGGCATGTGAGGAAGGTTCATTAAACATAGAACCAGTTTTAGAGTAAAGCAGCAGCTCTGTAACAGGCATTATATAAGAAGACATGAACATATCTCAGTGTCTATTTTCATGCCAACTCTTATCATTTCATGAGATTATTCATTCTGAAGAGATTATAAAGGATCCAGATTCCCTACAAAAAGTCTGGCATCCTCTTGGATCTAATGTGAGGATGTGAACACTGAAGACGTGGAAGCACAAAATACACACTCAAAACCATTGATCTGAGCTTCCAATCGTGCACTTCTACTGAGCCTGAGAGCTTGCCAAAGCAGAGGCAGATTTTTTTCTGTTTGTAAAGCACAAAGCATAAATATAGGCCTCATATTGAGGAATTCAAGTACGTATGCAATATATTATGCAGACCTTTTAAAAACATTTCGAAACCCTCTGGTAATTCAGCTGTAGCAATCACATCTACACTGCTTTCATGTGGCAGACTGAAGTCTGGGGCATTATCTCCTTTCCAAGACCTGTTCTGTAATAATCCTGCTGGAATGTCCAGTGTGTGTCAGCCTTCTTAGTGGGCCCTTTCAGAGTGAATGTTTCTCATAGTTCATCAAATCCATACTACAACGAGTTACACTCATAGAACTGCACTGCTCTGGTTGATGAAGTTATTTGGAGCATGTTTCTTTCAGATAACTATATTCTTTGGCTGGAACTATGAGATCTTCTCTTAGATGGCTTTTCTGACCGCTATCCCTTTCACTTCGGAGCTTGTGGGTGCCCTTTGGACCTTATACTTGCCAGTTTTCATTAATGCAGTTATATGATCTGTTTGTTCATACAGTGAAGGTTTGTAGCATTCCTATTAGTTGTTTTCTCTTTCCTTTTCTGAGGGAAAAGGCAGGGGAGGTGGGGGTGGGAGGTGAGAAGAGAGAGGAAAAAAAGCCTAATGTAGATCTAAACGTCCTGCTACCTGAGCCTGTTTAGGATGTTCTTCTCTAGCATGACACTGACTCTCTTTTACTGAAAGTCAAGTAAAAGTTTCACACACTGACTTCTTCCTATATCTGATAAATGTAGGTAACTTGAACAAGAGCTCCTTTAGCCTACAGCTACGAAAAGCAAAACGATTTCAAAGTGTACTTCTATACACCCACTGCATTTATCTCAATGTCCTCTGAAGTGCTTGCCATTTATTACCTCGTTCACACTTCTGAGAGAGGCATCTACGTAAATTATATAGGTATACCTAAATTATGCCAAAAAATTAAAAATGCCTTGTGCGGGAGCAGTAGAAAGCATCAGCATGCTGCTTTTATTGGCTTTGCAGGCTGGAAGTTCTCATGAACGATAAGGAAAGATGATTTGCGCCTTTTAGTTGCAAAGCTCAAGCTAAGCTGGACGCTCTCAGGATGTGTTCTCAGCCCTGCTGGGCTTTGCTGAGTGTGCAATTCCACGGAACTCTGATTCCTACAGAACCACAGCTCACTGGCATAAACCATCAGCATGAGATTTTACTTCTCCACTGCCATTCAATCAAGAAGGATACAGGGGAAAGAAAACAGCATTCTGAAACAAGTGTCGCATAGGAAATAGATGTGTATAGAAATAGACAGTAACCTTAATTTTACTTTATCATAATGCTATTTCAGGCCTATCAGTGAACAAACCGTGCACAACGGCGTGGGTTTGTTTTGTCAGGGAAAAGACTAATGAAACATTCAGGACTTTGCTTTTTCTTTTGAAAAGAAAGCAGTATGCCTGATTTACAATTACAGGCTGCAGCTTAAATGAGTCCTTCAAAGAGGAAAGGATTATGATCAATGCTTTCAAGCACCGAAAAAGAGAAAGCAGCAGAATGCAAAGCTACAAGCAGGAGAAGATGAAAGTGCATTGTAATTTACCGTGCTGTGCTGCACAGCTAACTTGAGAGACCAAACACTTCCTTCACCTTTCCAACACAGAAAGGTGAGATTTGTAACACCTCTCCCCAGTCTTTTACTGTGAATAGCTTTAAATGTACAAACTATTAAGTGCTTTCCCAACAAAGAGCTGTTTTGTATCAGTAACAGCAACAGTGTAAAAATGTCACTCAAGAACTTCTTGACAGTAAATGCATATTCTTTTCACTACATGAATCCAGACAGGAGGCCAAGATTAAAGCAACTCACTTAGCACCATACTGAAATTTTCAGGGAGCATATATACACAGAGAACTAAGTATAGATTACTTTGTAATATACTTATTAGGTATTTTAGCAGTTACTTGCTAGCAATTACTAGCATTTTTCATCATCCATCCAATCTATTTCTTTCTTTTAAGTGCAAAAATGGTCATTATTATAAATACTCATGTTTGTCCTTCAGAGAACAGAGAATGCTGATGATAACTGCCGCAACAGATATTGCTGATGTGCTCATTGCTGTAGCTGTGGGCTGCTTTTATACACATGGAGCAGTCACCATCTCAGTAACTGAAAGATATCCCATTGCAAATCGCACGGGTTCTGTATTAAAACTGACATTAGGTTTCCTTTAGTGCCACTAACAGAGTGCACAGCTGGTGGAGGCACCTAACCATGGAGCGTATGACTGCCAGCACCAGCACTGACCGAATGGAATGGATCTATTACCAGGGAATTCTAAACTGGATCTGTCCAGCCAGGTTGTTTCCAGAAGTTACTGTAACAACAGTACCATGACTGAAAAACCTGTCAATAAAGAGGGTGAGTTTGCATGCTTTGATGGCTGCAGCACAATCTCTTGCTGACAGGTTTGGGCTGCTTGTGTTCTTCAGTCATGTTTTTTACATGGGGAACAATAATTAACATTCAATGCTGAAGCATTGACCAGTGTTGTGATGAAACTAGGCAAAGCTAACAAGACATAGGAGGCTGCAATAGAAGTTACTGTATTTAAAGATGTGTGCTATGAAATCAAATCCTTCCCTAAACTCATCATTACAAATTTCTGATTCATAGAAAAATGAACCTTGAAATGACAGAAAATTAAACCAATTCTAAAGGAGATGTGGAACATGCTTTTTGATAGAAAAAGTTGTATCTGAATAAACATATCCCAGCTTCCAGACCTGTAGAGCTTTTAAACTGTTACTCACTCCCCTCTAGTCAGTGGTAGATGTGAAGGATTCATAGCTTCCAAATCCAAGATTCTTGTAGCAGGTTCCTCTACATGGACTTAAAAGGCTACATGCAAGCACCCATTTTGACAAATGCTCTTGTTAGAAGTTATAAATCATTAAAAGCACAACCAAGCTGTATAGTTATATTCAACAAGGATAAGAAGAAATAATATAGCAGACAATATTAGCAAGCATTGCTGTGTGTATCTGAATGAATTTGTATCTACCACAGATATAAAAGTGAGTGAACTGAACAGAATTTCTAAAGTTGCAAGGAAAAATAAAGCCATGAGTATGTATCCCTATCTTAATCTTCTACTTTGAATGCTTTGTACTGCTAGGCAAAGAGCAAAGGGATTTGGCATGCACCAAACACAGCAGGGCTCACTAGGTTAGCATTAATGGCCAGGCCAGAGGGCAGGTTTTAGAGTTTAGTCTGGTTGGTACCATCTTTGACAGAGGGAAGGTGGATCAGCTTGTAACTATGGGAGGTGGTAAAAAGATGAAACAAAAACCCCAACACCACAATGAAACCTTAAATAGCTAAAAGTTATAAGATGTTCAGAAACACTGAGAGCTCTGTACATGATGACAGAAATATTAAATCCTCTAGTCTGCAACTTGAAATGAAAGGTGAATATGGAACACAGGTCCTGAACTGAGGTGGGAGTGTTACAGCTCTGGTCACTACCAGAGTGCCACTGTACATGAAGGCAGCTTCATCAGATGAAGTCTCATGAATTCTACATTTCAAGAACCCACTCATGTATATCATCCTCATGGAAAAATCACTGGCATTTGAGACTGGTAGCTTAACAACTTAGCTTCACTCCCTACTGAGTTAGACTCCTTCAACAAGAACAGATTTTTACTTGTTAAACTAAACTAAGAACATGTATTTGAATTCCCTTTTTGGTAAAGCATCAGTTGAGCAATGCCTGCTGGTTCAGTCTCATTAACATAAGTGTGGTGAAGGATGAAGTTTGCTACTAAATAAGAACAGATCCTCAGAAAAGGCAGAGAAAAAGAGGCAGGGTTTATCTTGAGAAAGACATTAAAAAAACACCTGTCATGAGAACCATCCCAGCTGCACTTCACTCATCCATGGATGATACTTGGAAAGAACCAAGAATCCACTCAACCAGCAGGCTGAGCGCCATTTTATTGGCATAAATACACACTCATATGCATTATGAATACATACGCATAACACTGGCTATTAAAATTTTTGCTTGGCTCTGATACAGTATCTGTTAAGGATACTTAATTCAGCCACAGAAAATGAAAAAGTAAAAAGAGGAAAACTTTATGTGGGTTTTCTCTACAAAATCATTTCATTATTATGGCCTCAGAGCTGCAAGGCATGTACCCGCATAATCAGCCCCAAGTCCTGCACTTTGGAACTGTTTCAATGAGAGCCAAGAACAGCACACATCAGTAAGAAACACCCAGATGTGGTTCTTTCTGTTCCTGGCTGAGGCACACTGCTGGAATTAACAGGGAAGGATCTGCTCAGTCAATGTCTGCCTGTACCTGCTGACAGCTATAGGGTATCACCAATACCTGCTTTGGTGGCTGTGGTGTGGTGGTTTGTGGTTGGAGGGAAGTTGGTTCTGCCCTTTTCTTACAGTGGTATTCACTGCCAGCAGAGACTGCCACATTTCCAACTCCCCTACAACTTCTGCACACCTTCCAGTCTGACTTACAGAGTATTCTGCAGCTTCATGCATTATAGTGCAGCTTTTGTACCAGCTCAGTACAACTTTGGCAAACAAAATCCTAAGCACAGGCAAAAGACTAAACCCATCATTAGCTGTTTGCTAATGAGCTTTTATAATAAACACATCTCAAAATTACAAGTTTAGTACTATAAATTACACAAGTTAGAAAAAAAATACAGAAATCATGAAATATAGCAATCTTGTGCTGGTTCAGAGCTGTATTAGATAATATTATAATTCCTTTTTGTCGTGTTTCTGACTCTTTGATCAGTATGCGAGCATTTCCCAGCACCAGAAGGGGAAAGAAGGGAGAGAGGGAGAAGGGGAGCATGGGGAGTGAAAGAAGAAAAGGTAATACAACCTTTGCTTTCAAGGTTCCTGTCTACAGCCATGATAAAATAGCTCTGTGATGACTGCTTGATTAAAAATGAATTGCTGTGGTGATTTAAATATATGCCTTATTCAATAGTTAATGTACGGGAATTAAATTGGACTACTCACTGAAGACTTATTATAAGAAAAAGAATCTCAGAAAGAGATCCATGATCTTAATTGTATTATTAAGGCAAGAAGGGATTTTATTGTATCTTGGAGAAAGAACTCTTCCTATCTTATCTCTTTTGTGCAACAATTGGTCCTTATTTTGGCTCACTACTAGCAAAAATATGAATTTGAGACTTCATAGTGAAGTCCTTTCCATATAGCATAGCTCTATCTAGTGGTTGATTAATCCAAGTGCATCTGACTGTTTAAAGAAAATTAACTCAGAAATTTTACGAAGGCCAGGAAGGTCTCAGGAAGATGACCCTTTTTGTTCTTGTTTACTGTCATCCATTCACCTTGCCTCAGTCTGGAAATACACCAGGAACAGTTATATTACTACCTAAATCCTATCTTTATATACATTGATGAACATGATTCTGTGGACAGTTCTTGTAATAAACGCTTTTCCCCTACACAGTCCGCAGGATCAAACCAGGAGGTTCGTATTGGAGCAGGAGCTCTGTATTATTCAAGCAGGGTACCTAAACATTGCCCTGACAGATAAACCCATCAAAGTCAGCCAGACAGGTCCCAAGCTTACTCATATACAGATGCTTCTCCCCCTAAATTGGGATTTAAAGTTGTCAGAATTATTGTGGGCATGTTTAAGCCATGTGGAAAGATGGCTGGGAAGCTTCTGTTTAACCACTTTGGTGCTGCTGTGGGAGCCAAGAGGCTTGCAGTTCTTCCTCAGCCTCAGTCCCAGCTGAGAGCATAAGCTCTGCCTTATTCACCTGGGAAGCAGGATGATGTGACTACAGTGGCTGCAGCGTACTGTGGGGTAAGGTAGCTTTCCTTAGCAGGGACCCAGCTGGGTACCTTTCTGCTCTGCAGCAGACACACTATGGGAGGCATGACCTCTTGCTGAAGACCTACCCAATCAATATGACATGTTGAATACAAAAAGCTATGAAAGCTGATTCAGAACATGGAAATGCCTGGTACATTTTTCACCTGATCTCATCATCTGTCTAGGAGATATACTGGACTCTAGGAGATATACTGGACACTAATCTCTGTCAGCTTCTAATCAAACACAGCAGGAGGAAAGCTGATCAGTTTTGTCTAATATAACTGAGTAATGGACTCCATTAGCATGAGGGAAAGGTCTCTAGTTTTTGCTGGCAGTTACAGAAGCTCCACAGAAGTATTCCTACAGTCTTCCCAAGCTCAACAGCCATTTATCCAATGGAGGCTTAAGGAAACAATGGGCACTCAGATAGCAGTTACTTCTGCTTACTGATTAATGCTCTAATAATAATTTTGGTTAGTAATTGCATAAATAACTATAGTTTAATTGAAACTGCAACACTCCTGCTACACATCCCAGTGTGGCACAATTAAAATAGCAATGTAAAAGCATGGTGCTTGGTGAAAAAAAGTCCCATCCACTGTATATAGCCCACACCAAAACATAATGTATCATTTTAAACATTGCTCAAGCCCACAGAATATTTCCATGAAATCAGCTTTGAATGTTGTATAACTTTTTCCTAGACAGCCTGGAAATTACACATGAACTGGGGGCCTGTCAATACTCCTGGCACTGAGATTAGGTCATTCTGATCACTGAAAGCTTCAGCTATAAACTGAAATGTCTCTCATTCAAGCTGCATCTATTTCTCTGCATCTGTTTCTCTACATACTGCTCCAGAAAACAACTTGAACATAGCTTCATTATTTTGTGCACAAGAGTTAAATTTACAGCCCAGTTTCCATGTCCAACTCTTGTTTGATCTAGCGTTTCTGCAACAATGACACAGGTGACACAGAAAAGTTTTACTAGTTATATTTTCACTGTGAATTACGCAAATCTGCTTTAAGTTAACTTGCATTCTAGCAAAACAGTAAAATGCATTTGATGTTTTGTGTGCCTGTGCACAGAAAACAAAAGCACTTACCCATTCCTACACTCTGAAGAGCAGTAATGAGTTTTGTACTGACATGTATAAACTAATGAAAACGTAATATTAGTAGAATACTTTATCAACATAATTATTTGAAAAGCAAAGTGATTTGGCCAAGGCAAATACACCCCCAGCCTTCATTCCATTAAAATTTCATAGCTTCTGTTCTCCTTTCAGAGAAAAAATTCAACATGACAGCCAGATTTACTGACTTGCCCTTGTACTTGATTCAAGCAGAGTTTGCTAATAAGCCGTAAGATTAAGGGAGGTTCATGTGGACCATTTCACATTTTTCTACCAAATAAAGTATGAAATTGTTCAGTTTTCTAAATGCTCAGTCAGGTGCCTGAACACAAGTACCTGGCACCAATTCAGACGCATGGTGTACCAAAGACATCCTCTCAGGACTAGCATCCCACAGGGTCTAACGAACGCCTCAGCAGCTAGAGGCCACAAAGGATGGGAAATGGCACTAACTGCTTAACTTCAAGTATCTCCATTGTGCTTTTGAGCATTCCTCCTAATGCTGCTTGCTTACAGAAAATAAAATTAACATGGCTCTCCCTCAGTGCTACCTTCAGAACTGTAACAAATTAAAAACTATTTCAAAATCCTACTGAGTGACACAATAGGAGGTGAATGTCAGGAAGGTCAGAGATTGCAATAGTAATTTTATTTATTTCAACTACTAAAGCTTTACCAACAGCAAAATGTTAATACCAGAGGATTTATTATGGGGGAGGCAAGTAATGATTACAATTAACTAGGCCATAGACTGGAGTTGGATATTAATGATGAATGCACTGGACTAGCCATTTTTCACATACCAGCTACTTCCCTTCCCATTATTTCCTCAATATGATACACAATTGCAACACCAACCCAGAGCTCCTGGAAGACAGCCACCCCCTGGCTCGGCTCCTCAGGCTGGCTCTCAGCACTGGTTCATGTTTCCAAACAGCTCAGAACCCGCAGACACCTAAGGCTAAATCACCATTCAGAACTTGCCTCGGCCGCTCTTGTCCCCCAGCAGTCAAGCAGGTATCAGGAGGCAAGACAAAGTGCCAAGAAGCAGAGATAAGGCATCCTGGGCCATCTGGAGCACCACTGTGGTTGTGTACATGTGTGTGTGGGGAAACAAAACAAAAAATTACTTTCCCATGCAACTAGTGTGGTACAGAGCCTGGCTGCTCCTGCATCCTACAAGGATCCTCCATATTCCAGCCTTTTGGTTTACCAGATGGAGATCTACATGCAGCAACTAGTTAACAGCAGAGCTACCATTAAAACAGAATAAAAAGTATCATTGCTTGATGTCAAGATCCTTCTGAGAAGGTGGAGGCATTTCTCTGGTAAATTCACTGTTCTGAAGGCAGAGGGCTGATACAAGAGGTCACGATTCTCTAGTATGAAAGACACTGCTCAGCAGCCACTTACTGGTGTTTGCATGTCATGTCACATCAGCGTTTCAACACTCACAGCTAGCAATTTAGGAAAACACACTGACTTTTTGCCTTCTAAGCCCTCTGTTCAAACCCAGACCTGATAAATACAAACAAGTCTGATGCACTCCTGGAAATAAGGATTTTGTAAGAAAGGCTCAACAAAATTGTCAAGTGAAATCAGAACTAAATACCAAAACAGGTACAAAATCCAACAGCAAAATTAAAAGATTCTTGGGATACCAAGTGTCAGGTTAAACAAATCTTACCCAAACTGAAAAGACTGTTTTCTTAAAATAAAGAACTCAAGCTGGCTTCCATGCTTTCATACAACTTGCAGCTAAGCTGTACAACTCCTTGGTGAAGGATGCTGTGGAGGCTAAAAGGCAACATAATTTCACATAAAATCACTCCAATATTACCTCTGGTCCAGACAATCCCCAACTTAAGTATTGCTGCACAGGAGCAAACACTGAGGGAGAACAACTACACCTTCCCCCCTTTCCCACAGCACCTCTCAGAGCAAGCTGTTACAGCAGTGGGCAACACAGATTGCTAGTCTGACCCAGTACTGCTGCTCTTATATCCTCACACCTTACCTCTGAATCTACTAGGACATTACATGGGAATCCTGAGCAGTACACATGGATTTTCAATCTTCAGTTTTATGAGCAAATTCATTTCCACAATTGAAAATACTGAGCAGACTCAGACGTCAGTAAAACCCAGGAAAATTATTAAGTGGTTAAGATGTAATTACAAAACAGCACACCCCAGGCTATAAGCATTGAGCCAGCTAATCACATGCTGATTAAATCTTTTTAAAAGCTTTGGAATTTACCCTTTGCTCTTCAGTTCCAAACTGACAAAGATTTTGCTTTTGTAAAAATGTAGTATAAAAAAATCCCTACCAACAGTGTAGAACTAGACAAAGATATCTACTACTTAATGTGAACATCAAGACAAAAACCTAATGCACTCCCCTTCACCTACCAAGCTCTGCAAAACACCTTAATAAATAAACCAATATAGAAGTTAATGATTCACTGCTGAATTGTATTAGGAATAGTCTTGGAAACAAGAGAGGATGCACCCTTGAGCACCTTCCTTCTCCCTTTTGTTGAAAGAGATTTGTAATACATGACCTGAACAGAAAAATTGAGAAGGAGGGAAATTAAAGTCAACTAGGAACTCTGGAAACAAAAAAGGAAAAACATTTAAATGTCTATTCTGTTAAAAAAATTACTAACAGTACATTTAGTAGAGCTTAGTGACCACTGCTTGCCTTCCGCTGGTAGAGGCTTAAGGCATTCAGCTATTAATCACATGAAAGTAGATATTGAGGAATATTAATCCATACCAGCTGTTACATCTTTTACTGTGCTATTATTAGAGATTAATCTTTATAGAACAAGGCTGCCTTTTCATGTCATTTCAAGAGGACATCATACCAGCTGATACTCTTTTACCACACATCTTCATAAAGGGGTTGAAGAAAGCAGGGGATAATGACTATATGACAAAATTACATTCAACTCCACCCTTCCAATTTAAGGCACTTCTGTTTAGAAGAGACAATGTCACTGTAATGAGCTGACTAGTTACTTTCTATTGTGACTGTAAATAATTGCTTTTATAGCTTGCTATTTACATCAAAAGAACAAGGATATTCTCTTAGCGGTACTGTATGTTCTCCCACGGAAAGCTCAAAGCCATGTATTTTCAGTAGCAGGGAATGAATCCAGTTAAAAACATCTAATATGAAATAGCTGATGGAGCCATAATGAGGAATATTTAGGACTCTTATCAGAATTTTAACAAAACAGAATCAACACTGTGAGCCCAGTATTTCCTAATGAAGTGAGGTGAGCCAGGTTTTTAGAGGAGCAATTGCTTTTGCTGTTGAATACACTTCATACACAACTGCATCAGCAGACTCTAAAGAACTCCTACTGGATCACATGTTGGTGGAATGCTATTAAAATCACAAAAAGCATCACGCTGTTCCAAAAAATGAAAATTACTGGAAGAAGAGGACAGCATTATCCATTAAAGATTATGAGATTACCATTCAAAATAAGCTTCTAATCAGTTTCTTGAGTGTTGGATGAGACCACTGCACTGGGGAAATCAGTTGCCATAGTTACAGAAAATCTACATCCTCTATACCTGCACTCTCCTCGCTTTGTTAAATGCAAGATATTTCTCTAATTAGGTTGCAATTATTCATCAGGGTACTTTTGGTTTTTACTCACTTGGACTTCAGACTGATGTTACAGATTACATGTGTATTAGTTCTGTAGTACAGCCTACACGGCAGGGAAGAAACTTTAGATGAAAGAGTTGTATAGTCTCTTGCTTGCAACGTGCAGTGTCTCCTCAGCAGCCACTGCCCTTTCACTCAAGTCCTTCAGTGTCTCCTTTTGCTCAGTCTGCCCATATTCTGCCTGGGCAACCTGATCTGCTTCAGCAGGTCAGTGGCTCCCTCCACAGCACTGCCAGAACCTGCCTCCAGAACCTGCCTCTTCTTTGACAATCTGGTACCTACAACTGCCTTTTGATAGTCTCTGCTACCTGTCTTTAATCCTCTCCACCTTCATCTTCATCTGCTGATGAACCAGCTGTTATGCATGTAACATTGGGTTTGATGCCTTTTCCTCTCCTCTCAAATAGGTACCTTAAAATCCTGCTGTTTCACTCTCCTCTTCATGCCACTTCCCAGGACAAACTGGCTTTCCCATTAAACCCTGCTAATGCCCATCTACAGGACCTCTCCCATCTCCAAACTGGAGGGGTGGCCAGCCCTACAATGAGGCTCCTGCTGCTCAACGTCAATAATTTGCCTGCTAACATCTGGCAAAAGCACAGGGCAGACAGAGGTACTCACAACACAAAAGATAACACACATATGAAGAGGTAACGCTGGGGTCCAAATGTAAGCCTTTAAGCAGTTTTTCTTACTGCTTACTTTTTATTTAAAATAACAGGGTTTGGGTTTTTTCCCTTGTTTCTCTCTTCCCCCCCCCATCCAGCTAGCTTTGAAATCATAAGGGATAAAATATGAGAACAACCAACCCTTTTCACAGTTAGGAATCAGCCAGTTTTATAGCAGATATGAATCTACGTAAATCCCTTCCATTCAGCCCTTATACACCTCTGCCACCCAGCTGTGAAAGGCTGTTGCAGTGAATCCTTGAGCTATATACATTGTGACTGTACTTTAACGACCCTCAATTACATTGCTCTTTATTTTATATATTAGCAAATGACTTGGAAAAACATCAGCTCATCTCTTCTTAGGTAATTCACATCTATTTACAGTTTTTGATAGTATTTACTCACTTTTCCTGAATACTTGAAAAAGCTATAAAAATAAGACGTGCCCCAAGTACCTTCTCAACACATGTAAGAGCCATTTTGCAAGCTGCAATCTAGGAATGAATGGTTTTCTTCTCCTTGCTGATGTTGGTAGATTTTCCCTTTCACTGCTTGTCTGCCTCTCACGGATTTTGACTCTTCATTTACAATCCTTGGGATAGCCAAGGTTTGGTTTATTTTCCATTATTCAAAGTGATTGTCTCTATTGCAGGCATCTACACCAAGAGAAAAGTGATGTCTGGCAACCCAAGGGGGGTTTGCATGAGCAATTCCTACATCACAGATTAGTTAACTGGAGGCTTGAACGGGGGGTATATGATCAGGGGAACACTAACCCCATTTTTGGGGGGTTTTTTGGGTTGATTTTTTTTTTGGGGGGGGGAAGGCATGGACTTAATTTTAACCAGCTCCAGCTTTCAGCTTTTCCATTAGTGTAGATAACAGAATTGCACTAGCGATTGAGGCCCACATACAACAGAAAACTATTTCTGTGAAGTGGACAAGACATGTAACAGAAAGGGAAACAGAGGGAAAGTGAGTTGCCCAAATTCACAGAGTAGGAATAGCACAGCTAGTAACAAAACTGGGAAGTCAAACTGCTGATCCAATCCACCACATTGTCTGTAAAATGGCTCCTTTTCCAATCCTTTCTGACTCTTCTCTTACTCTGCCTGCCTATGTTTTTCACCTCATTTTTAAGAACTATGTTAAAAGAATCTTCATCACCTGTGGTTCTACAAATGCAGTGTCTGAAATTAAAAAGCACCACAAAGGTTCTATTCCTTAAGGCAATGGCTGATTAATCAAACAGCAGTTCTGAGGAAGGGCTGTGTTCTCTCCATGTCTGCTGCAGTGCCACTCACGGCTTCATCGTTATCACAGGCCCAAGTCAAGCACTTCAAATACATCATCTCTTAAAACTGAAGGCTCTGCTCATGTACAACATGACAAAGGACAGTTCTCCTGCTGTTCCCTTTGTCAGCTTCATCTTTTTCTAGTGCTAATCTTGGTGCTAAAGCTATGCTTTCACTGGTATGGCTAGCACCAGAGAATCCAGAAATGCATCCTATTAGCCCTGCTACTACAAGCTGTGAATCTGCAATGCCTGAGCAATTTTATCTGGAGAAAACCCCTCTCCCCTTGCAGACCTAGACTCCTATAATAGGTTATTAAGACGCTGTATGTCAAAGTAGCATCTCTGTATACATAATCCGTATGCTGTTGAAATCTAGAAAGGGGATGAGAGGTGTTGGGTATGAATTGTTATGTGCTGGACACCAGGCCAAGCTTGCCATGTCATAATACAACTTGCAACTCATAATACATGTACTTACCCTGCCGGACAGGCTGCACTTACTGTCAATTGTGATGTTTATGCAGTATTTGCCCAGACATACAGATGTTCCGAGTTATATGCATGTTTCCTATGAGCAACAGCTACCACCAGTTCGTAAAATTTGCCAAACATTTGAGCTCAAACACACTAAGGAAGCCAAAATGTTCCCACAAAACTCCTGACATTCTCACTGCCGGAAGCCATCATGATGGAACAGTTGTACGCAGGCAGTGTTTGGTTAGAGGTACGTGAGGCTTTAACGGCTATATAGTGCAACAAGTCCTGACTCCATTCCATGCTTCCACCCTGTCTTGAACAGTAAGCTTTTGTGCCTCTGTGATAACCTTTCCTTTATGCTACAGATCACCCATAACTTGCCATATGCACACACCATCTGCTCCTGTTGGATGTCTGCAGAGTATTGACTTGGAGAGAAGGGACTTAGTGCAATGCCACATGCGTAGCTAGGCTGGGTGACTCATACCTGCAGAACAGAGATTCAACTCCTTATAAACAATTCCCAACAACAAAGAGATTCCTAAAGCCATACCTTACAATGTCTGTCTTGAAAAGAAACTTACAGATGTCAAGACTGCCATGGACATGCCAAGGAGAAACATTTAGTTCTACATTTCAAATTGGATACATCCTCTACACTACCAATACTCTTTCTTTGGGTGGTGTGTCACAGCAAAACAAAAGCTTTATAATTCACTTGGCCAATTGTGCATCCTGCTTAGGGTTAAAGGATTTCTTTCCAATTCCTAGTCAGATCAGCTGGTACTAACACACACGTTATTACGGACTGTTTTCCACAATGCTCTTATCCACTTCATTGAAGGACATTAAGATACCAAATCAACACTAAACTGATTGAGTGTTGACTCAGCAAGGCAGTTAGGTAAAAGAGCCTGTAGAACCGCATACACAAGTAGAAAAGATTAGTCAAAACCGGACAAATTTATACACCCAACTACACAACTATAACATTTTTCAGTATCTTTTAAGAATGCAGCTACAGTAGTAATTCTGCTGTGGCAGCCATAGATTATTCTAATTTGACATTCCCTGCTTTCATTAAACAGAAGAATACAGGCTATACTGCTGTCTCTTCACTTTGGGAGTCCGTACCAGACATCAGGCGCTGCTAAGTACAGGTTTCGTTTGTTTGAGAGGGGGCAATTGATAACCTGTTGACCTATTCTCCAGCCAGAAGTCTGCCTCTGTTTTGCTTTAGGGCCAGGAAAGTCTACCTGTGATGACAGTTTGCTCATTGCCTCCATATTTCTTGAGCATTAAGGAAGATACAGAACCTGCTCTGCTGCACTTGGAAATAAATTACTATACCAAAATTATTTATTCCATCACTCAACTGAGTTCCCAGACTGGAAAAAACACAGCAGTGTTATCTCCTGAGCCACTGAGACAATGGCCAAAATACTTGCACAACGAATTTCTTAATCCCAGCAGGAATTTTTTGGGGAAAAAACCCAACAAACTAAACCAAACATATTTGAAACTCTCAAAAGGAATTTGAATGAAAAATATTTCACTGTTACCAAGTGATCTGTCTCAGCAGAACTGTCATATTAACCAGTTGCAGATAACTTTCAAATAAATCCATGACCTGATCTTTCATAAATGATCAAAAGGTATGGTAATTTGAAGGAAATCACAGCTTCTTGACAAATAGTTTAGGAGAAGAAAGTAAAATCATCCTATTAAACCTTTTTTCCCCTTGTTAGAAGTTTAGTATTCCCATAAGCAAGCACACAAAGCACACAATTTAAGATTAACAAATGCAACTAACTTCAAGGGATTTTATAATTTTCAAGCTTCTTTAACAAATGGTAAGATAGATCAAACTAGGGAGACAGATCAAAAGGGGAGACAAAAATCACTTTTCTATCTAAAAGATAAAATTCTCTCTAAGAGAATGTATTCCTCCTTGCTCATCTTTTTTCTGGTTTGTCTGGTTATTTGCAAAACACAGGACAACAGGCAAGCTTATGACAGCAACTGAGTGAGCTCATACATTATAAAGCAATTGCCTCATGGCTTCTTTCCCCCCCCTTGCCTTCTTCATTCATACCCTGCACAGCACGCAATCTAACCACAAACTGTATTTCTCATAAAATCTGTCTGCTGTAGATGTTCAGTGAATCACATGAAAATCATTTATACATCCTATCAGTCCTCTCACTGATTGCATCTAAATTTGGCATGAAAGCTAAGCATCAATAGTCATCAAAATAGGACGGACTACAGACAGGAATAATTACAGGCTAGCTCTATTCAGTGACATTTAACCCAAACATCCTTAAGACAGTGAGCTTGGGAAAGAACTCCCACAGTAGGAGTAAGACACATTGCCAGAACCAGTGCAATGAACATGACTGATGCCTCCGAGACTTAAAAGAGCACAGAGGGAAAGAGAAATGTTCTCATTTACCAGCCATTTAATAAAAAAAATGAAATGAATTAAAGAAAGGGGCAAAGAGCGTCTCCAGCTGTCTCCCTCAGACTGTATTATTTGGGTAATTGCAGGCTTACCTTTTGCGATCCAGATGCTGAGCCCCTAAATGAAGTGCGTTTGAAGGAGCCACTCATTCTCCGTAAGGAACCTGTGAACTTTCCTCCTCTTCCCTTCTTAATGCCCTGGCCCTTACCCTCCATAAAGGACCTAGCACTCCAGCACCAAAGAGAACTCTGGTTTTAGTCATGCGGTCTGAGCAGCTTTTTCCCTGAAGCCAACAACCATTAAGTTACAGCTTAAATAAAAAGAGAGACATATGCATAAAACAAAATCAAAGCCAAATAAAGAGACTCCTGGTATGCACCCTTTACAAGTGTTACCAGACAGCTAGACAAGTAGAAAAACAAGGCAACACACTGATACAAACTGCTGTCTCCCTCCCTCTTCTCTACCGCCCCTATAATCAGGCTTAATGCACACAGCTTCTGCAAGCTATGGTTTTTAATGGACAGAGATTTAATAAATGGTGATTGAAGGTAAATCTACTTTAGAAGCAGCAGCCCAAAAGGTTTTTATTCGTGCCAAGCACAGGGCAGTCAGATGGAAATTATTCTGGTATCAGTAGAAAGGCACATGAAAAGAGCAGATGGTCCTCAGCAGACTATGGGTCAAAGGCCTGGTGGAATTCTAAAGGATAAGTCTGCTAGCGGGTCTATAGCAGGTCTCGGGATGCAAGAAACAAGGTTTTAAAAGCAAATAACCCATCAGATCAAAGGTTAGATTCAAATTAATTATGGAATATGGGTTGTGGCAAATAACACGTGGTATGTATCGTCTTCATGAATTCTTATTAATATCTCAATTCATCGATTGTGCTCTACTTTGCCTAAATAGGCAGAGCGAAAGCAAAACGAGGCAGGAGAGAATAAACCAGAAATGAAGAAGAGACAAGGTGCTTTAAAAGAACAACTAAAGTATTATTGCCCAGGAAATACTGAGTTGGCTCTGTAAGACGTCTTCTCAGACATGAGCCAGGAACCTGGCTTTAGAAAAGGTTTAGAAAAAGACTTCTGGTTTAGAAAAGAAGACAGGTGAAAACACAGAGAAACCACAGCTACGTTTCAGAAATACCCACTGGGACTGCTGACTTGTGACTGTGAGGTACATCAGAAACACCACTCATTTCCAGGATTTAGTTATACAGTCACACATTTTATTAATTTGCCTTTTCTTAGGTTCCCCCCTTCGTCCCTCAGTACAGATGGAACGGGTGCCTGCTTGCAGCTGGTTAGAGAAGGCACGGAAAATTGTGTTGAAAATGTAAAACAAAACAAAAGGAAAGTGGAAGAGGCTGATAGCCGGAGATGCGCCAGTTCTGTTGCTCTGGTCAGCACAGCCATAATCAAGAAAATTAAATTCCTCAGGCTGGCAAGGATAAATAGCTGACAACTTATGATACACTTAAAGTTGCTGGGAAATGGGAGAGCAAAAGTTCCATGCTCCGCAGGATAATCACATCTATTATGTTACTGCAAAAATACATGTAGGACCAGATTAACAGAATGCAGAGAGGAGGGCACAGACACTGAAGGGTCACAAAAGAGGACTTCCTGTCTAACCATTCATTACACCTAAGTAAAACCAAGGAAGGAAAAATTAGCAGTTTTGACAAGACTTTTTACAGCAGCTGTTGTATGATGTTGTTTCAAGACATGGCTTGGCTTAAGTGAATAAGGCTGAGGGAGCAGCTACAAATGGAATGTAAAAATGTGGCAAGGACAGTAAGCTGATAGAGCATGGACAGAATAATCTTAAAGGGAGTCAGACAAGCTACTGTACAAAGTAGTGCCTCAAATTCAATACAAACCTGCTCTCCGAAAGGGTCTCTCCATTACAGCTGGTCAGTTAGCAGCAAAACATTGCAATTGCTGCATGGTATTTTGTATCGTATTACTGAACTAGAATCACAGAATGGTTAGGGTTGGAAAGGACCTTAAGATCATCTAATTAGCTGCAGAAGATAAAATATCTTGGGTGCAAAACTACCCTGTTGTGAGTTTAAACTGCTGTGATCTTTGAAACAAACCAAATTACTTCTGTTTATGCCAGAACGTGATTTGCCAAATCCTGACTTTTTCATCTATAAAAGTAATTGCTGCATTCTGAGACATACTCTCAAATGATGGCAGCTATTACAGCAGTCACCTCCATCAACACAGACAGATCTCATGAGCTGGGAGTATGTTCTCCTGCTCCAGCATCTTACGCTAATTATTAGCAAAGCTGAAAGACATACAGATAATAGCATATGCTGAACATTTTTGTTTTATATACTAGTTTAAACAAAGGCAACATGAATGCTGCCAAAATACAAAAAATATTCAAGGCTTATTTGTACAGTTCCTCTTCCTCAGCTGCACCATGCGTCTGAATGGAATGGATGAACAGAGGTCCATCCTGGTGACTATTTGTGACATCATCTCCCAAAGAGGCATCATGTTATGACAGTGCATTCCCTGAAGTGATGTTGGGCTGCACTACTCAGAAAGGATGCCTAAAGGTACTTCGGTAAAGGACAAAAATGGGGACATGCTTTTCAGAAAGCAGAAATTCAGAATATGGATCTGTTTTCCAAGACACAATATAGAATATAAATAAGGAATTGACTCCTTTTGGATCTGTGATTCTAAGACTTCTGTCTGAGCTCCCTGGAACTGTTTTTTGGCATATTTTAAGGAGCACAATGATTTCCACAAGTCATCAGTGCCCAAGAGATGTTCGCGCTCGAGATCTGGATGAAAGCCTTCTAGTAATCAATGCATGAAGCTGCTGAATACTAACCCCAGTTAAAAAAACAGGCATACGTTCTGCTAATGTTCCTGTTCCCACTGCATTTATGCAACACTTCATGGGGTGTTTCCACTACCCCAGGGGAAAAGAAGCCTGCACCATGCTGGCACTTTGAACAGCTCTGAGATACAGAAGCACAAGTTCATTGACTTTCCAAAAGAGCTTGTGGTTTTACAAGTGCAGTCTCACATTAGGAAGTGTTTTAAATGTTGTTACTGAAGGTTCCTGTCTTACTTTGGAGTTCTCTATTTCATCAGTTGAGCTGATTCAATGGTTTGTGTGGTCTAAATCAGAGCGTGTAACCATCTGGTTTAAGTCAGCACTGGGGGAAGAAAGGGTAGTAATGGCTTGCTACAGGATGTGGTTGACAACAAATCAGTACCTGGCACAGTACAGTAGTGAAAGACCTTTAAACTGGTTCTGAAACTGAACAGCGGATGACAGGAAAGGACACATCTGTCCATCACCCTCCATGTTTTTCAATAAAACCAAATTGGTCAGAGTTAGATTATGAAAAACCCAAGACCGTACATCTCCATTACAGAGCAAGCGGAGCGCAGGCACACTCCATTTGCAAGATCAACTTCACGATCCTTGACAGCCTGCTCCCTGGGAAGAGTAGGATGTACCCATTTCAAAGTACACAGAAGTAACATACTATGCAAGACATAAGTATCTGTATATCCTATAGGTACCACATTATGGTATCTATAGGATATACCATGGTGTGGTTCTTGTAGTCATGGAAAGATGCATGGCTTAAGGGTCCTTTGAGACAAAACACTTGTTTTTAAAACAAGCGAATACTTTGGTTAAAGACAGCTGTAGTTGTTTCAGCCAATGGAAAATTAACATTTCTAAAAAGCTCTTACTTCAAATTAAAAATTCTTACTTAAAATTTCTAAAAAGCTCTTACTGTCTGTGGTCAGGGCTGGTCTGTGACATCACATCAGAGATGTCTGACGTCAGTTTAGAAAAAGAAATGATAGATTTAAAGCTCTGGTCCATAGCCCTCCATGTCAGCTCCAATGCGTCCATTCTCTTCGGCAGTCAGAGTAAATACGGAAAGCAGCAGTGTGTAATCCGATGAACTCGACTTACACAGGCAGATGGGTAAGAGAGGCTTATACCTGTGCACAGACATCAGTGGAAAAGGCATGCAGAATTACACCTTCCTTCACTTCACATTTGAGTATTAAACTAGATGTTTCTTACACAAGACGATGGATTATAAAACAAAAACTAAAAGCACTTTTTTTTTTTTAATGGGATGTCTTAAAAGACTATTTTCTCTAAAAAAGTATGTCTGTGTCCCTTGACATTTCTGATACAGTAACAAAATCTAAACAGTTGTGTTTAACTAAAAACAACCCTACTTTGCATTAAGGATATTCATTAACTAGGCTAACAGGAGCTGCTGGTATTGTGCTCGGTGCTGCATAAATGCTTTTCCAAAAAGGCTTATTCCAAGATTTGTAACACTTAAAAAACAAAGCTAGGAAGGGGTAGAAGAAGGAAGGGAGAATCTAATCACAATAAGTATAGCACTAAAGAACATGAATGCAAGACAGGCAGTGATAACGCTCAAGAGTGGGGTACAGTAACTTAGTACCAAACTAGAGAGATCAGGCAGACACTGGGGAGTCAAAAACTACACAAACATCAATAATTGGCTTTATCACAAGCTCTACTACAAGTGCCACTCAGCTTCCAAACCACTTTTCCTTCTTTGGACAGTTGATTACATTAGGTGCAGACTAAAGAGCTGTTTTTACACATTATATTCAGGACTACAATTTCTGGCCTTATTATTAACATGAATGAAGACAGGCAAATTTATGAAGTTATCAGGAGGAACAGAAATCAAGCAGTCAAACAAAAAATTCCAAAGCTCTATGTCCCTAAAGATGGGAAAAATAAAGAACATAAATTTTTCCATTTTCAAGTTCTGAAGAAGTTTAAACTCTTCTGAAATCACGATGTTCTTCCCTGGTAGTATGATATTTTTTCAGGCAAAGTGCATTTCTTATTTGCAAAAAACCCCAAACCCTTTATGATTTTGCAATACAGAGCTTGACATCTTTTTTGGGTCTGAATGGCTGCAACTCAAATAATGAAGAGCATTGGGAGAATTTTACACCATTTTTACAGAACTTGATTTCAAACTTCTTGTGCACAACAGAACTGAGAGTGGGAGCACTATGTCTTCAATTCCCTTTGACAGTTCACACCAGTTACACGCTGCAGTACGTTACTGTTTTATCTCAATTATAGGTCTTAGCCATTATGTACTTCAGCAGTTCTTGATTCTTGAGTTTCTATCCCTGAAACGAAGTGCAGACAGAATATTGTTCAGTGCTCGTTACTTACCATGAGAATCAGCACTCTGTGGGTCGTTGGGGACTGCCATCTGCCGGGTGAAGAAAGTTTGCCTCTTTTTCTGTAAACTACATATTATCCTCAAAGCAATGCTGTAGTAACCTAAAGAAAAGCATATTTGGATTACAAATGTAACAGTTTACACAACAGAACTCAGACAGCATGTAACCAGAAGGTGACATCTATAGAAACAAAGTTCCATTTAGTCAATTCCACACTTAAACTCAAAGGCCACTGTGTGGTGCTTGTACTTCAGCATTGTCTGACTGTCCATTCCACGATCTTTGTTATTTAGCAACTGTCTGTCGCCTCTCTTCTTCTCTTGCAAGAAATAAAAAGCAGCTTTAAAGTGAAATTAAGCAGAACTGTCCTGTTTTCAGCTGCGCTTTGTTGAGAGCAGCAGTAAGATGTCTCCAGCTCTCTAATTATATAAGTAGGCAATTTGCATGTGATGGGATGCATGTACATGGGATGTTGCATACCATATGCCATCAAGGCCTGAATTTTCAAAATGATCTATTAACCATGGTCTAGATCCTCACAAATGCCCACTGAATAGATAGTCTTATACATTGGATAAGGGCCTTTATCTGCTTCTGTTTTTGAAAAGTCATTTGAGGCAACAAGAATCTGAAGAAATGTGGCAGCTCCCATTCACTATTATAGGAGATATTGCTTGCTCAGCATTTTTTAGAATTAGGTCAGCAACTATCTGAGCTTGAGCAATCAAAATTAGTGATTTTCTTATCAATATTTGAACCTTTCACCAGTTATACTGTTCCTTATCTGTAAAAGGATAAGTTGGTTTTCTGTTATTAGTTAACCAGGTAATATATATAGGAAAAAAAAATAGAGAGCCCAAGCAGAAAATTATATTGATGTACAAAGTACAGGTCTGTTATCCTTTTCATGGAAGACATTATTTAATGCCTCTTTGGTGTAGTGCATATCCACTACCACCAGTATGTGTGTAGTTAATGATTAAGGAAATGTGCAGTCTGAGACCTGTGGCTGGTTTTCTCTTGGTAATCCACACTGTCATCAGTGATACATGGAGGAGGGAAAGACAAAAACCCAACCACAAAAGAGGGTGATGTGTCATTCCTGGAGGTCCTTCGTATCTTTTACATAACACAGATATAAACAAGTAATTCATCTTTACTGTGCCTCAGCTGCTCCCTTATTTGTTGGAGATAAGAATGCTTCCTTGCTTCCCAAAGATACTGAAGTTTAGGTTTTTTATGGTCAAGTCACTTGACTCTTAAGATGGAAAGCACTATAGAAATAGCTAAGTTCTAGGCAATACAATCTAAGTATAATACACTGTATATCAGGCTAACCCTGTTATTAGAACAATGGAGCGAGACGGGAGCACCAGTCTGCTGTGCTGGGCAGACCGGAGAGATGCTGTGGAGACAGGTGGGTCTGAGCAGGGTGACCCTAGATCCTAAATGCAGAAAGACTGATTTCAGAGTTAGAACCATTGCCACTGGTGTGGCCCCCCAGTGAAACTGGGATTTATGCCAGGTGACTTTAATGTGTACTATATAAACATAGACAGCAATCAGTTTCAGCGTCACAGTCTTAAAAGCAAAGAGGGTTTTCACATAGATTTCAGTAAGGATAGGATCTCATGACAGTAATAAGAGCTTTCCTTTTTTTTTTTAGCTGAGCCAAAAAACAGTAATCATTTCAGTATTCAGTACACCACTTTTCTTCTATGCAATACCACAGTATTAATACCACAGTCTCAAGCAAAGCTAGTTAAATACACCCAGAACATTTCTGTATCTACCAGCAACCAAAAAAAAGCCTGAAAAAGGGTCTCTTACCTAGCTAATAATGAAGGACATGAAAGGATAGTGAAGAAAAAGAGAGAGCTGAAGAAGTAGATCGTAAACAAAATGCGTAATTTAATGATGAGCAAGCACTGAAGTCTTGAACCTGCACCACTAGATACCAGCCCAGAAAACTCCACTGATCTCAGAATTGAACGAATGAATCTGTAACTCTGGAAGAAAGCAGCTTGTTCCTGCTTCCCACCACAAGACAACATCTACAGCTGGTGACAAAAGGCTGCTGCCTGCTTGGGAATAAAGGGAAGGTCTGAGCAGCAGTGAACTGGAACTCTGCTCATATTCAACATAGCGAGTGACGGAACAAGGCTCCCTACTGTGCTCCATCATCCCTGCGACAAAGGAAGCACCTGCTTCTTGTTGGAAGATAAACTGAGTTGCTACCAGTTCTAAAAAAGGGAAAGGACAGACGTCTTGGACACTTTGTTAATGTGTCAGTTCTCTCATTCATAGCATTGAGTTCCATCGTGAAATTCCAGATACACAGTTACTAGTGCCACATCCATTTGTAATCTTCAACGGTAGGTACTACTTACCTCCATCATTTGGCAACTTGAGGCTCACTCACCAGTAACACTTTTTTCGCTGCCACCAGCTCCATCTGGTGGATATTCTGCAGCATCTATCTTCTTGAAGGGAAAGAACAGAATTTTCTAATCGTTTTGTTTGATCTCCCTTTAGAAATATAAGCATTCAAATGTATACTATTAGACTCCTTTGATATTACATTAGCATGTGGGAACTGCCAAATATCTGAAATGTTCATCTTGATTTGCAACTAATTGTCCAGGAGAGGTTAAAAACCTCTCTTCGAGAAAAGGAATTTGATGGGCCAGTGACCTTTCCTAAACCATAACAGACTGATACTGTAGATAATCATGTTGCTCTGATTGTGGAAACTGCTTTTTTTAAGAGAAAAGTAAATAAAATACATAAAATAAATTTGGATTAGTAATAATGGCAACTGTAACCTACAGAAGACCTAGAAATGTGCACATATACTTTGATGCAAGAAGAACAAGACAGTATGAAGTATGAGTTAGTTAGCTGCAAGATAAACATAAGGTGTAGAACAGGTTTAGAAGTAAAGAAAGGAACTGAGAATCAGATAGAATCTTCCTGGCCCTGATTTCCTATGGGACCACGTGCAAGTCACCCTGTATCTTTAATACCTTGGTTTCTCCATCTGAACAAAAGAAGCACTCACATAAACCTATGCAAAGACTCCTGATTCCCTGATCCTAATCAAAGGATCCTAATTCCCTGTAAAATCATTTGGAGTCCTTGGATGACTATTGTTTGCTAAGTGCTTGAGCAAACAGTCCCTATATTTTTACAAGAACATTTTCCACCGTATTGACAAGCCCAGAGTTCTTCACAAGAATTAATTCAAAAGTTTTGCAAGATGTTCAAAGTACTTTGCCAACATTAAAGAAATGTCCCAAAAGAGAAAGAAAGGGGAACCTCAGCTGAACTCCCAAGGGTGTTCATTCAAAAGGGTTGGCTATGCAAACTAAACATCTCATTTCAGAGTTGACACAGCACCAGAAGCAAGAAAAAACAAAGGTGGAGAAACACAAATATAACAGCATTGATCCCCTTCTCTGCATTATAACTCTAGCACTTAAAATTCTCTGTATCTCAGTTTAATTTATCTATCACAGTTGATGCAGTCGGGAAACACAGCTCTAATCTGGCACACAGCAGTGAGCAATGAATCAGCATCTCCTAGATGGTCTCATCTGGCAGAGCTTAGCACCTCTCAGTGTGTTGCTGGTCCCTAGTTATTCTCATTGCAATTATACAGAGAATTCCCACCTTTACCAGTTACAGGTTCTCCATTTCTGCTAGGAACATTTATCATAGTAACACATTCCAGCTGACCAACTCATGTCACATCCATCTCCAGAGATGTGACAGATGATGGTGGATTTTCTTTGCTACTTTCTGAATTTCAGCAAGTGACATTGACAAGGCGATACATAACAGGGCAAGGACTTATTTTTTATCTCTTTCACAGGCAATCTCCTAACATTTTTGCAGCGGGGATCACACGAGTTAGGTATCTCTCTCTCCAGACTATAAAGTCTCAAGAGACACCAATAAAGACTGCTCCAAAACACACATGCAGGAGTTAAAAGAGCAAAGCGAGACTATCAAAAACTACAATCCCACCTGACTTTGCAGTAATAGGATCACATCAAGATTAGTCCATGTCATAGATTAAGCCTACAAAAGTAAACTAATCTTTCTGCAGCTAAGACTGTATGTTTACTTGCTAAGCTGTGAAAAACTCAGGAGTGTAAAATGCCTATCTGCTGGAATAGACTATTTAGACTGCAGCTACAATAAATGTTCAGCACACTTACTGCTGCGCCACTGACCTTTAAGTGGCTTCAGAAAGGAAAAGCTCCTTGAAGAGGCTTTTAAACTATATTGTGTGATTGCTGAAAAAAAAGTATATTCAAGTCAGCAGAGCACTGTTATACTAAAAGGCTCTTACAGACTCTACCAATTCACATTTGGGCAGTCAACTTCTTTTGCGAGCAAAGCAGCGCAGGCCACTTCAGAAGTTCTGCACCCCAGCACAAAGACGCCTTGCAGGCAGTGGCACGGCCTCCTCTGGCTGGCAGAGAAATACTCCATTCAGGCTGCAAGCAACAGGAAGCTCTGAGAAGAAACAGCATAACCACTGTGCTTATCTGCCCATGCATACAGCAGCTAGTGACTCTGCCTAACTGCAAATGTACTAGAGCCCACTACTGCCCTGCCACCAGTCCCTTTGCGCAGCAGTCACCGGACTCATTACAAACACAAAATGAGTGTTTGTTCCCTGTTGAGTACCACCAAACTACTACTTGCCCAGTCAGTAAGAGTGACAGCATTCATCCATCTGGGGAATAAGATGCATCAAGGGGCATTTTCTTCCCCATAGGAAGTTCCTTTCTGGTGCATACATCACACTTCTCTAGAAAACATATTTACCAGTCTGCACATCTTTAGGAGCTGTCCATTCTGCCATCTCAGCCCAGGCTGCTCAACAATCCTTCTGTACATTTCTTTCTCTCCTTCACCTCTATTAAACTGTGTTCCAGAATCTTTATTTTTAATTTTCATCACAATACCAACATCTGACTGAAAGAGGAGGACTGGGGGAATTAACGCAGAAATAAAACATGCTTTGGCAGTTTCCTCACATGCCTTGGTCTTCTACTCATGGAAACAATCACAGTCCAAAGGCTCTAGATAACACAGCTAACAGTTGTGCCTGTGAAAACACAATAACCAAACTGCTGAGCTGACATCAAAGATCCTGTTTTACTGAAGGCATAGTATAAGCAGAACCAAAAACCAGGCTGTGCAAACCTCTGGATAGTCACCACTGCAGAAGCACCAGAACAGCAAGGTCCCTGCAGAGGACAGTAACCGTTCGTCTGTGTGTCACCATTATACTACTGCTGCCTAACTTACCATGCTGGTCTACTATGAAAGTCATTTTTTTGAAGAGCTCCTGGCTTAACAGGGATAAAAGTACTAAATTTAAACAAAAATTTTAACATATCCACTTAGTGTTTGTGCAGACATACATACACATATATCCAGACAATATATGCCTGCTTCTTGGTCAACACAAAGCAGCTTTCCCCACCTGTCCTCAAGAAATTTCATCTTTGTGTTATACAGGACAACAGAAGTGCAATGAAATGAATTCTTCAAGAAATATTTTATGGGTAGATAGTGTCTTGAAAGCAAATTCATAAATAATGAACGAAATCCATGACTAATTTGACAGAAGATGAAGAAAACTTCTTGACTACCAGAAGAAATTTTAATTCACCAAGAATTACTGTCTTTTGCAGTGGAACATTTTGGGGTTTTCCCCCTTTTTTTCCTTAGCAATTACTACAGCTTTCTGAGCCCAATCTTACATACCTTATAGGCGTTGAACTTGCCACATAAAATTTACCACAGTTCAGAAACAAAAGCAGTGCATACTTTAGGACTTAGGGGAGAGTTAAGCATAGACTGGCTTTATGCCGGCTCCCAGCAGTAGGCTGAATTCCACCTTTAATGAACTTGATATGAACTAGGCTTTTCCAGTATCTGCAGGATGGGCCTACTGTTAAATTAGAAAACTGTCGTCATTTCACTGCAGCCAAGTAATTCTCAGCATATGCACATTTGGATCTGAATTTTGACATTTGCTTTAGTAGGAAATAAGCAGATAAACCAGGAATCAACCAAAAGGACAAAATAATGCAATTGTTACATGGCTGTATACCCGTGAAGTAGATCCAGTCAAATGACTCCATTTAGCTCTTTGCATGTGCTGGCTTTAATCACTTCTTTGTTCTGTGTGTGTACAGTACCTAGCTCAACAGGGTCCATGCCTTAGCTTTCTAGGATCATACCAAAAATACTTAAATCAGTACCACAACATGCTCAAGGTTTTTGGTTTTGATCAAATCCATTGGGAAAGCAAGTGCACATTACCTTCTTACTACCCACTACTCCCACAAGATTCCATTATAAATATTAGTATTAAAAGGAGAAAACACATTCAAGGCAGTAATATTTTTTTACTTCATTAACAGGATTATTATTCCCTAATAAAATTCTGGAAACTGACCACCAAAGGCCTATTTCATGAGGCCACATCTAGTTGTAACTGTCACTGGGGAAAAAAAAAATCCCAAACTGAAGAAGAAACAAACACAGTGAGATGGCAACTTGAACCATTGGCATTTCTAAGATGAAAACTTGGCCTGAGATTAATGTAAAAGGCTCTAAATTAGTTGTGCTGGAAGGCTGACAACCAGCTTGAAATGGGAACAAGACTGAAATGAACCGTTTGTAGCTCTGAACACATACATATGCAATTACTCCTGATGATTATATCCCTGATTGACTTCATTTGCAGATACTTATCCTGACCATGCATGACACTTGCTTCCATAGCTTAACCTACATTTTAAATATGGATTCTTGTCAGAACTATGTCTGCCCACAATTTACTTTTGATTTCCAAACGTGTGCAATTTCCTCAGAAGGAAAGGATGAAGGCACATACTGATATCATCCAAATTGGTATTACTAGCAGAAAACTCTATTAAGCAAGATTTCTGCAGCAAAATTAATAAGAAGTTTCAAGTAGAAATGTGCCCATATTCACTAGTGCTTCCTGGCTGCTGTGTGCTAATTCAGTCCTGCAAAACTCCCAAGCTCTCACCTCAGTAACAATGAGGTGCAGGCGGTTTCTCATCTGAGTCACTCGAAGCCCAGCTGGTGACTAAGCCCACCACCAAGCTCCGTTTCAGCTGCCACACAATCAATAAGGACACAAGGAAAGCTACTGTGTTGATCTGATTTGATCTTCTGTTATGTGTTCATCTCCAAGTGTGACCGTGTAAGTGTGGTTGGCAAAGTGAGGTTGGCAAGTGTTCAGAAATGCATCCCTTTGCCAAAGAGGACTGAAGAGATAATCATGACAGTGCAACAAAAGTAACACACATTAGATAATATTGCTTAATTTCAAATCTTTGCCTTGCATCCTGTTTACTGCATCTGCCATTTTTCATTCATCATCTATTTCTTTTACTGTTCTATGTATCAGCAATGTTTTATTCTACAAGCATAAAGAGTATAAAGAAAACTGAACTTTGATAAAGCATTTACCAAGTACATATCAAAAGATATGTACATACCTCTCTACTTCAAGCATGTTTCAGATGGCAAAAAATTACTTTCATTAATAATTTTGAAGATATAAAAAAAAAAAAACATCTCTTAAATACAAGAAAGATAGATGATGTCTTTGCTTAGATAATATATTCCAAGTATATTAAAATGTTATTGCATTAAAAGAACAGCTCAGATTTAAACTACTTAGGATGAATTAAAGTTGAATGTCAGAAGACATACCAACAAAGGTAACTACCACTTGGGAGAAAAACCCAGGCAGTTCTCATCTCACTAAAGATAGAGTGAGCCTTTTCAGCAGCCTGCTTTGCAAAAGACCTTTGACCCAAGCAAATGGCCACTCAAACAATGGCATAAAAGAAGACCACGTTTCTTTCCCCGGTTGCACCCGATCTGTTCATTTACCTCACCATCTTCCTTAAAATAGAAAAATGAGAAGCACCTACCTTGTCAGCCTGGAAGAAAGCACCATATCCTTGGGATGTATGTTAGACACAGTAAGATAATGTTTAGTTTAAAATCAAAGTATTCCCCATAGCCCTTAGCACGCAGAGGTTCTTTTAGCTCCACTGGAGGATGTGCAAACATCTACTCAGGGTATTAGAAAAGGCTAATTCCTAATTCCGTCGACTAAGCCTGCTTGCTGCTATGGACTACTACAAGCTTTATTCCTTTTAGAGACTTACTGGTTGCCCAAGGTGACAGTGCTGTGTCACAACTAATCATGAAAGTGACATGGTAAAGGCTTTCTAAAAATTCACCTTTGAGCAAAAAGATCAAATTACTCAGTCTCTTGCCTTTTAGGCCCAAAACCCAAGCACGTGGTTATGTTTTACTTTTCCTGTATTAGCTGATAGGCAATAAAGTTACATATGCTTTCCATTCACAAACCAAACTGTCACTCCAAGAATCAATGGCAGCAGACTGGAGTAGGCTGATACAACTCCCCAGATGGCAGCAATTCTAAAAAGAGAAGGTCAAGCCATGTCAGAAAAAGGAGAGACTGTCTGTGTGTGTGTGTGTGTGTGTGTGTTCATTTTTCAATTTTGGGAATAGGCCAATTCATCTTTTCTAACCATGTACCTTACAACCAGGCTGATTACCAAACAATAGAACAAATCCTAGGAAAGGTTAACACCTGTAACTGCCATCTACAGCAGGAACAAGAACAATGGTATTGATTGGAGGCATGTTGTTTGATGTTCCCTGCTACTTTGAAAAGAAACAAATACCTAGTAACCTAGCTGTGATCTTAATGAAACTCCCGTGAAACAGCTGAAAATGTCATTACTCAGTAAGGCATTCTCCAAGGAACATGTAAGTGCAGACATGGAATTTAACAAGATTTGTGTATCACAACTTGTTTGTATTTCTCTAGGGGAGATTTTATATTTTAAGTAAATAATGACAAAAATCTAAATGAGGCATTTTTGGTTTAGGTTGATTTCTACATCCTGGAATGTATTGTTTGAACAAATTATATTGTGGCATTTAGCTTTGAATAATCAGTGCTTACCTGGACTACCACATTTTATCAGGGGATGTGCAGGTAGCTGCCTATCTTCCTTGGTGGCCTGTGCCCAGTACCTCACATAATGCAGTATCTCATCTGGCTGGATGGATAAGATGCCTTCTGGAAGCCACAAGAACACAGCATGACAGTGAGTCACCCACTAAGCTAGCCCTGGAGAGAAGCAGCATCTAAAGCTTTCCACTTCTTGACTAATTTCACTATTTTAACTTTGAGCTCCTACAAAATGATTTCTTGAACTAACCATTTACAGGGCTTTACATTCCTGCTTAAGCTCAAATCTAATTAGGCTCTTTGGGGATCATAATACTTCCAGCTAGTCCAAGTCTTAACAGTTCTCTGGTGTTTTCCCCCATCCTTTCACAGTAGTCTGATCATCTGCTATTTCCATTTTCTAATATACAGCCCAGACAGATTGTCTTTGATATTTTAACAATACCTTGGTCTCTGCCTGGTGCTTTAGGCTAACATTTCATTACAAATGAGAAATTAAAATATTGCAACTGGACATAATTGCACCACAGACTGCAGACAAAGAATTCCATTTAGAAAACACATACATGAACTAGTAATCCCGTTTTTATCAACCTCAAATTTCTCCTTAACTTCAGTAAGTCTGGTGTATGAGCATCTTCCAGAAAATTCAAAGATTTATGAGAGCTAATACAACAAAATCTGTCATTTGCAATTAACCACCTTCAGCTAGTCTGTAGCATTCAACTATCTTTTTTACAAAGTTCAAACTATTAGATTGTATAACAATTCTGTGTACTGAGGTTAATTTAACCTTTAGATAATCCCCTGATATTCAAATTCGTTGTGGTGCCATTAGAGAGTACAACGTGTACCACAGAGAACCCTCTAATCATGAAAAAATCCTTTAGAAGTTTTCTTCCAGCTATTGCAAGCAGGAATCTGTGCAACAATGACAGAAGAAAGAAAATCTGTTCTCAGCCATTCTTTCCATGGTTTCTCACTTCCTCCTTTCTGCTTTTAGAACATGGAATTGCTCTCAGACACACCTGTGTCATAACAGCAGCTAAGGCTTCTCCCAGTGGGAAATACCACCTCACCCATGAGCCACAGTCTCTTTTTTTGCTTCTTTTCACCAAAGCATATCTCATGAGAATTTATCTAAGAACAAAAACTTTCTTAAACACACTGAGCACCTGCATCAGAAAAATCCCATTCCTAAGTATGTGATTACTTAGACAAAAAGCATCTTTGCAGGACAGAGTGCTAGATAATAAGCTGCCCTGTGGGTAAACCTTTCCTTTTGCTCTCCCCCCCATTTACTGGGCAGATGATTTTCCACAGAGGTGACAAAACAGTTGTAGGAAAAGTTCTCAATGTCTGTCAGGTGTTACTCTGCCAGAAATGCAGAGTTCTTGTCTGAAATGCACAGAACAGCACACTTCCCATAACTGAAATTACTCTGTGGTCTGCTACATCTGAAACAACGCTTCAGTTTCCGTAAATGGGAAACCATCTATAATTAATCTGCTTTGTAATTATCAGTCTTGAATAAACTACCTTCAGAGATGCATTTTCTGCACAGCAGCGCATGCCAAAGTAAAAGATAGCATTATACAGGTTTGTATGCTCTTCTAAATTGAATTAAGTTGTTTTGTGTCTCGTAAAGCAACTAGAAAAGTGGTAACTAATACAGCCACAAACGAACCTTTAATTATTCTTTACATTTTACGCGTCCCGGAGATGGACGTTCCCATCTAGTTTCTCAGTCTCGATGGCACACAGCGACTCCTTCTGGTTTAGGCTCTTTTTGTTTTTCACCGCTTTCCTGCGTGTCCAGCCACGCTTCCCAAATCATCCACATCGTCAGCTTCCAGCAGATGGAGCTAACAAGCCACCTGCTTGGCTTAGCTAGACGGGAAAGATAAACTGGCATCTAGACCAGACCGCTACTAACAGTACTAGCTGATAAGAACTTCTCTTGTGCAAATCAAATATCCCTCTGCGATTTGTTAGTCCTGAAGCAAAGTGATAGGCAGTTTCTTCTCTACCCTCCTACTTTAAATCATTGATCTCATATCAGTACTTTGCTTATCCCTTCTTCACAGAACCATGGAAGATAAAGGCAGACATGAAGAAGGCAAGGTGGCTCTGTACTTGAGTAAATATTTATTTTCATGGTCACAGCCACACTTTACCAGGGATATGAACTTCCTAGTTAAGCAATTACCAGTCCCAGATGCTACTAAACTACAAAACCATGGCTCTATCTTTACCTAAAAGGAGGGCGAAGTGACACATTTCATATAGACCAATCCGGCAGCAACTCAAAAAGACAAAGAAAGAGGTCAGGACACTCTTAGTGGCACCCCAGAACAAGACTCAAGAAGGACAGGAAGATTATGGGAGAGAGAAGCAGATTAATAAACTGAATTTGCAAGGGATCCTGATCTTTCTATTGCAGAATGAGACAAACCTTCCAACACTGGAGACAAAGTTCTTGTTCCTTGGATGCATCCTCAGCCACAGTAATCACATTCTTAGGATGCTGGCTAACAGTGCACTACGTCCCAAAGGCAATGATGGTATCTAATCTGATCTTCTACAGAGCCTTCATCAAAGATCCTAAACTGAAAAAAATTCCCACTGGAACATTGGCCTTTGAAGTGAGTCTCTCAAAATGGGAACTACCAGCATTCAAAAATATTATTTCTCTGTAACTAAAGTTCAGCCTGTGTAACAGGTTAAGTCAGATAACACAATCCAAAACCATGTATTTCCACCTCCCTACATAAAACTGACTACAGTCTTGCTCTTCATACTGTTTAATCTTACTCTCCTCTTGACCTATTGGGCCGTACACCCAGACAGCAACTCCCGAAGCGCAACTGTATCAACAAAGACTGGCAGGTTCAGAACAAGAATATATGGCAAACAGACCACACGTTACTTGCCTCAATAATTCTTATAGCTACACACAGATAAAGGCAGATTCTGACAAGTTTATTTTTCACAGAAGCAGACAGTGAAAGAGACTGCTGGAGATACTTTTTCACATTAATTTTAAGGTAATTTAATATTTTGAGAATTTTATGTTTAATACAATCTAAATTTTATCAGCTGGTGAAGTAAATGAAATGAGATTAATGTAATTATGATCGGTTGATACTGCAGGTACCGATCTGTTTGAACTGTATGCTGTTAGGCTATAAGCAATGTAAGAGTAATCGATGTAGCAAAATCTAGACAACAGTAAATGAAGAAAGCATGTGAATATTAAGAGCAAGCTACTGTTACAGCAGAACTACATTTTATGGGACCAAAACAAGAATTCTGGCTAAGAACACACTGCCCCTCTAATGGGCTCTGAGACAAAGAAAACTGCTGAAGCCAGAATAATACCATTAGCAGAATCCTGTTAGAAAATTAGACTTACAGCTGGTAATAAGAGACTCTTTAAACAATTATTACATTAACTTCTGGAAAATACATAAGGAGATTTATAGCTACCACAAAAAATGATTGCTTCACTGCTATTGTAAGCAGTATCAAACCCAGGCATTAAATAATGTTGAACTAGAACCAACCTAAAAAATTCAAGACTTTGACTGAGGCTCTGCTTTTAACTAGCTCAATTTGAGGGAGAAGGAGATCAATGTTCATTTTTGGGTTTGGTTAGTGTTCACAGATTCAGAGAACACTCAGCCACTGCTCAGGATGCTGGACAAAAAGGTTGTTAAATATGCTAAGATCCCAAGGCCCTCAGACTTCTCCCAGACCTTTTGCCAATTCCCAGGAAGACATTCAGCATGTTCCAGTTCTCACTCTAGCCCAATCTCACACACACACCCCCCAACTATTCCATCTCCTTACCAGAAGGGAAGCAGGCACTTCACTGCATTTGGATGCAGGCTGAGGAGAGATCGGACAATTCCTAAGCCAAAGACATCTCTGTGAGCAAATGTGACTGGCACAGCCCCACGATCTTACATCTGAAACCCAGCGAGGCAGCTAGCCCACATACCAGCTTTACTACTCAGTGCTTTTGTTCTTGAGCAAAGAACAATACGGGACAATTTAAGTCACTGTCTTCCTCAACTGCAGGGACAGTTTGTCTTCAGTCTGCTGTAAACAGACCCTTCTGTGGTCTGCACAGGTTCTTGGTGTTCCAAGCAGAAGAGAGTCAGAGCACACAGTGTTCATAACACCTCCACTGTGGCCCATGTTACAGCACAGTCTGGCAGATACACTGGCACAGAGCCATCACCTTTTCTAGAAGGGTCCAAGGAGCAATCAGACAAAAGAAAATACATGCCTTCCTTCCAGAAAGGGTCTTCCTAAGGGACACCTTTAACTTGCCTTATCTTTTTGCGCTGTCAACATAGTACAGACCATGTACCAAAGGAAGGCTGATCTCACAGGCATTTACAACTATGTGACTCCTTTGCTAGAAATGGGGTTGAGTGAGGATTCTGAGATGCCTTAAAGGGTTTGGGGAGGCTTAGGCAATGACTGAGGAATTTCGCATAAGCTCTGAGAGTAATTTCATAACACTGAATTTGAATAGTGCTAGTAGGGCCCTCACTGCAGTGGGGCAGCTAGGCCATCTGAAATGGCTGACACAAGAAACAGAGACATAGTCAACATACAGTTTGCTCCTTTTTCTCCCTAGGAGGTCCCTCCCAATCACCCTGTGTGGCACTGCTGTAGGGCTGCTCTCCCTCCCAATCTGAGCACAGTGCACTGGTGCATCGTACATATGGGATGTACGATGCAATGCTTGTCCTCATTCCCTCTAGTAGACAGCTCATGACTGAGCTTAATAGTAGTAGTACAAAGCAGAGAGGAGAAAATAGCTCTGCCTCCTACACATTAATTGGCTTTCAAATCTCTGCAGCACATCTATTCGGACATCTCTAGAGGTCTTAATCTATGTTAGGAACTAATTAAAGTTATGAGGAAAGGAAAATTATTAGCACATTTACCTAAGGAAAAGGGTCCTGAGAAGTCTGCAGACAGGTAGAGCACAATATGCTGGCAGCTTCTGAGGACCCCAGTGACACCTCGGGTATGAGAGGTTTGCAGGGGACAGGACCACGGGGCACAATGTTGCTGACCTATGCCAGAGATGAGATACTGTCTACATACTGTACGCCTTCCTAGCTGCCAAAGCTGTCTAGAATCCCAAAAGTGGAAAAGTAATTTGTCTTCCTCCTTGCTAGGTTTCAGGTCTTGTGCTCTGCGTCTTACAGCTATCCCACATTATGCGCCCAAACCAGTACACTATCAATTGAAAGGCAAGCTGATTCAGAAGGCAAGCAAGCAAGAGAATACTGACAGTTGGATTCACAAGCTGACACATATGTTCAACAGTGCTAAACAGAAGCTATTGCAATAAAAAGTTTTACTGTGACTATTACTGGAATTACTAAAATTAGAACAAGAGAGGGAAAAAGCATCCTCATATGAAGTGGTTAGTCTCACTTTTTATGATGTCAGCTACACAACTAGCTACTATGATTTTAGCCATCAGTTTTGGCTTAAATGGGATATTATGAATGCTGGCAGGCCCACTTACATAGAGGAAACAGACTTCTGCACCTTCTTGTGTACAGTTTGTAATCCAGAGCTGAACAGATGACTGTGTGCAAAGTCTGGTTCTCCCGATCTCACACGGATGTCAGCTCCAAACCCAACATTTCCTTCATTCAAATTCCTTAAGCACTGGCCTACTTTCCATATTTGTACTCAGAACTAAACCACTGCAATAAACAGAACTACTGTGCAGCAGGTGTTGTGCAGATCAAGATCTTTGTTCCTACAGGGAGAGGTGGGTGAGGCTTTGTACTTTAATTGTGCTGTTAAGAGGCTTACATGAGTCATTGCCTCTCCTCTTTCTTGCCTTTCTAATGGCCTTCTACTATACCAACAGGCACATGTGTGAGGGGACCATGGATGTAGTAAAAAGAACCTTGAAGAGTCCCTGCAGAGATATCAGTGCAGCTGGTGATGTTTCTAATCTTAATTTGGAATGACAATACATAAGAAGTTGCACTGCTAATAACAATAAGAAGAAAAACAGATCATACTAACAAATCCCAGAAAATCCAAATTAGGAACTAAACAAAAGTACCCCAGCTAATCTCTTCTGAATGCTGGCACTCCAACAGGTATTTGATAGTCAAGGCAGAATAAATAATGACAAAATTATTATTTTTAATTAATCCCTTGGGAGGGGGAAGCAGGAAACAGGAAGGGAATGTAAGTTGTCTTTGTGGAATGTTGTCAGATGAGAATTAAAATTCCAGTCTTTACTGAGGCCTCTGCTGGAATGTGTGAAACACTGGGTACATTCCCCTCATGCACATACACACTTTGTGTTTTATTTTTCCATGGCATGCTGGTTAAAGGCTCACAGCTGCATTCTTACTTGGTTTCTCAGTAAACTTGGTACATAAACACAGTGACACCCAAAGCTGCACTCCTCAGCCCTGGTGTCTTGTCTGAAATCAAAGTCATTTCACCCAAGAGTGAGATATATCTGAAGGTGCCTGGTGGGACTAGGAACAAAGCGCTGTACAGGATCATCCTGAGGTTTGGTCTGCTGCCTCCATGAAAAGCTCCTCGAACATGCTACCAAAGATGACTTAGGAAATCTTCAGTGGCCAGCAGTGGGACAGTGTGAAGGCAGCAGAACTCTGATTTCACTTTCAAATTGATAGAATTTGGCTTATGCTCTAAATCACCACTTTATATTCATCATCTATCATGCTGTTGATTGCAGTTGATTCTCAAAGCACTTACCTTTCACAAGGAGAGGAGGAGGAGAGGGGAGAAGTGATTTTTCTTCCTACAGTAGTTTCCCAGAACATGTGGTCTGAACACCCCAGACAAGGAGGCCCTGTAAAAGGGACAAACAAATCCCTTCACCACTGGGCCAGTTCCACAATTCGTAACAGAAAAATACAAATGCTTTTCCTAATACCAAATACACAAATTACATAGGCCACTTATTGTAGGCAACTATTCAATAAATCACAAAATAACATCGTGCGATAACAAAGTCAGATGCCAATTACTGACTCTTTACAGTCCATTCCCACTAAAGCCAAAGGCAAACTTCCAAGACAAGTATAAATGGAGCGGGATTTGTTCCAGTATCTTTTCAACAGATGCCTTATGATGCAGACAATACTGTAAAAAATGTCACTGTACAACCTTACTCATTTGCTTTGCTGAGGGTAAGTGAGGTTTGCAACTCTGAGAATCCCACTAAATATTACCTGAATTTCTAGGAGTTTAAACAGCTTTGAAGAAATGCATTCATCATGAAATCCACCCTGTGTTGGGTCCAGAAGAGGATTTTACCAACTCTATTTGGAACTAAGGGATATTGAGGCCCTGAGACGTAATGAGCAGGAAATCTCATGCCCACCACTCTAGAAGGTTGCAAATGCCTTGTTACAAATTAGTGTTAAAACTCAGATGCTAGAATGTAACTCTCATATGCAAGAGGACTATAAAAGATCACAGTACAGAGCCAGGCTGTACATAACAAACAGCAATTCCTCACAGATTTGGGCAAAAATTGTGTTCCTGGAAGCCCCACAGTGCCAAAGGAGACTCCCCTTATATGGGAACTTCCCAGAGACTACAAGTACTGTCCAGTTAGCAAGGGCTGGTGCCAGAGTCCTGCCCACAAGCCTTATCGCTAATTAGAGCGACTCATTAGTCACTAACTGCAGTTTCTGTTGGACTCACTGAGGGCAACTGGGGCAACAGTCAAGTTAAAATTTAAACCTGTAGATACAAAATACTGCTTTTCTAAGAGGAGTTCAAGTACACTTCAAATTCCACAAGAAAATCTATTTTCCATGGTAGAAGAGCTTCCTAGTTCCTGCAGCACTGAGCATATGTGCTCCAGATGACTGACACCAATAACACCTAAAACCACCAATGAATTCCATAAGCAGAGACACTAATGAAGTCAGGTTTTTATGGGTTTGTGTCTTATGGCCTCACTGCTGCACAATAACACACAAGCTCATGATACAGTCTCCCTCTCATACAATTATTTGGTCTCTTCCATTCTATTAACCTATTTAGCCTAGTTTCAGACACTGCTTTGCTGTTAAAGCTACCCAAAATCAGCTAGGGGAACCCACAATAGGCAGACAACCAGTAAGGCTGCATTAGGTCTCCCTGGTTTTGGAATCTAGGCTAAAAATAATCTATCCTCTGCACAGCTGTTGTTAAACATCTGTACTGTTGGGAAAGACCAGGAAGAGAAAATTCTTAAAATTCTGAGCGTGTCTGCTCTTATTCTCTGAATCCAGACATCAGAGTAAACTCTTTCCTGCAGGCCAAACTCCAGTTAGCCTAGCAAAATACAGGATTCCTCAGATCTATTACGGCCTAGTGCCAACAGAACATTGCCTGGGTCACTTCCAGAGAACTGTCCCCAAGACTGCATTCCCAAATACAAACAGGCCTACCCTTTTATATGGAAAATTAATATTTAACAGTTCTGACCTCAGGTACTGGGACAGCTTGTGCTTCCTTGACCCAGCGTGCAGAAAAGCAATTTGCCTCATTGGAAGACACAGTGCAGTGACGAGCCTTTTGCGTTCACAAAATTCACCCAGGTTCCATCTGGCTGTGTTTCCATCCAGACCTCAAAAAAACAAGTCAGGAAGATGATAAGCTTTAAGTATCAAAAAGAACATACAGCCTGTTGTCCAAGGCATGCCCACTTACAAAGCCAGTACTACCACTAAATTGTTTTAGACCTGCGTATAATCGTTTTACTTCTCCATCATAATTTCCTTGTTAAATGAGGCAACAGTAGATACCATTCTTCCCTGCAATGTATTTTTCAAAGATCATTTGTTATCTATAGATAGAATTTCAAACACAAATTTCATGTTTGAATAGAGAATTTCAAATATGCAAGTAGCCAGAGTAAACCAAACATTAGTATATCTTCAAGAACAGAAAAGTGACCATATTTGACAGGTAGTGCAGTATGTACCATATCTGAGGTGCATGTGGGCAGATATTTTGTAGCCTGCGTATTCACTTTCATCAGTTATTTATTTTTCTTAAGGCTCTAAACAAAACTACTTACATTTTTCTTTAACAAATCAGACATTTAAAAAGACATTTGTTTAATGACTTCATGGGAACCTTAAGCTATTGAAGCACGCACTTGGAAAATCCCTTCTGTCACAACTTGTAAGCTTGATTTGTCATTTTCTCATTATATGAGAATATACTTGTTTATTAGCCTCTGAAAACAGTAGAAGCCTTTCCAGTTACTTTAGATCAGAACTTGCAACAATGTATGACCTCAGTTTACATTTACATTAGGAAAAGCTAAGGAAGAGTTACATACTACAACTGGACCTAAATTAAGAATGGAAATCCTGCCAAACACAAGAAGGAGCTTTAACTACACTCACAGCTATACCTATTACCATCATGTCTTACAGCTGCATTGCTCAATACACTGATAACAGGCACATCTGTTTGGTTTGGGTTTTGGTTGGTTGGTTTTGCTTTCTTTTTTTAAGCCAATATAATTGACAACCTCACACATTCTGTTACTCTCTCACTAATACTTAAAGGAATGCAACATGTACTTTAATTACACCAGCACAGAGAATCCACAAATGCAATAGCACACTTCTGGTCAAAGTGAGATTAGATGGGTGCAAAACTGTCCAAGTCTAATTAATGTCTCAGATCCACTAAATACAAAACCAACCCACAGTCTGAAGCCAATCTTTCCAGACTTGTCCAACCAGTTTAAAAAAAAATACTCTATTATTTACCATATTTCCCTTGTCTATGCAAAACAGGTTAAATTCTAACGGATATTGCTAAAATATATCCCTTCCTTCTGTGGTACTAAACATGTTTGACGAGGAGTCTAAGACAGATCTTCAGCTATATCTGGAGCAGGATTAGAAGTGAAAGGACATATGGCGCATTTCACCTTCAGCTGTGAGATTCTGACCTTTTATTGTTTTCTCCCAGCTATAATCTGCTCTTCATGGTGGTTTTTGGTCTGTTGTTTTTCTTTTCTTTTTTTTTTTTTTTTGTTAGATATAGACTTTGAGGAACTTTTGCAGTTCCTAAAGCTTCTAAATTGTTAACTTCAAAGATGACACATTATGAAGAGTACATACTTAAAGTTTGATCAACACAAATGAACTTAGATGTGTACTCCCACCAAATTCAGTAGGCCTGAATTAAGTAAGGGCCACTACGACACAGGAACATTTGAGCAACGATATCTTTAAATCACCTTTTATACGAGGTGCAGAACTCAGATAAGTGACATCTAAGTTAGTTTTTAGAGTATGCAAAATAATAATCGATCAAACAGTCCAAATGCAAAGAATACAAAATTAGTCTAAGAACAAAATGTCAGAGTAGAAGCTTCTGAAAGTACCACAAAATTGCTGCCCTTTGAAGAACTGTAATTTGGTTTACTGTGTTTTCTCTGTTCTATGCTGCATTTTGGTGTGATGGCAGAATGACATCAAGTCTGTATCTGGTGTGGGCAACTGGGCAATAGGCCAGTCTCCACAACAGGCATTGACACCATCAAGAGCCAGCAGTCAAGCCTAACAAAGTCCAAACTTCCTGGCTATCAGTCGAAACATTCTGACTGAACGCAAAGTACTACAGACCTCCCTTACTGTGTGGCACCAGACAGCTAGCATAAGCCCAAAAGAAGAATATACTGCAAATAGTAAGCAAAAGCCAAGGGAAAATGGATGTCATCTGTAATAGCCTCCAACAGTATGATTTTCAGGGAGGCTTAGTGAAAGATAAAGTTACTGTTATTCAGCTAAAAGCAAAGACAGCAAAAGCTGAAGAGCTGAAGCCTGAGAGATCAACCAGGCCTGCAGCACAGGTATTCTGATTGTCACATGAAGCTGAACTGAGCAGTTAAGCTCTTTTTACACTCAGAAACATAATTTCATATTTTCAGCTTTTCAAAAGACAGACCATAATCTCCAGACCAAAATCCCCCATGCTTCAGAACAAACCTCAGCAGATAAATCACCTCTGGCAACATACTGAGATGCCCAGTCTCAGCACAGTGACTGATCCTGACATAGCAGAATAAAGGTCTGTGGATATGTAGCCCTCAATTTATTGGCTCAGCTGTGTTCAGTTTGTCAACTATTCACAGACACTCCAGAACACACATATACAAACAAGGCTAGCCTTGAATGCCTTTCTCATTTTCTCTGTTCATTTAAGCATGCATGGGGCACTCTACCCTCTCACCACCTTCAAACAACATTGAGCTCTTTATCTACTGTCAGAACTATGCAACTCTTTTAGTGTGTACGGGTCTAACAACTTGCATTTATCAGAACAAATCCTGTCATGAGATACTATTTGTCTGTGATTATTTAACATGTTGTGACAGAAGCCCATGTTGCAATGCAGTGGGAATTTACTAGCGGACACTCTTGAAGAATAACATGGTGCCACAGTCTCAAGAGGTTCATAAAGTATTTGTAGAGCAAATCACCTCTCCGAAGAGCAAAGGGCAAAAGCATTACTACTGCACACTTGAGGCTCCTGTTCTAATGCTGTGGTTTAAAGTGCTGAGGGTGTTCCTGCACTTAAGAGATTACTTTTGCTCTCTTCACCCCAGACACCACTAGAGTAAACTCTCTGCCACTGGCTGATTTGTTATATATTAAAGGAGCTGGTAGCAAAGGGTATGGGGATGAACACAGCTTTTGTCCTGAAAAGCGAGCAAATCCCCTAATACCCAAGAAAGCTGTAACATGAGTATCTCAAAGACACTCCCAACCCACTCCAACCCAGTGACTCAGGCTCATTTACTGCAACACTGCTTTGCTGGCAGAGGCATTAAAACAACTGGCCTTCTTTTCAGTGTACGTCACACTTGGGCAGTTGCTGATCAAACAGATACCACTAGTGCCAATAGCGGCTGGGTGTCAGCGTGCTTGCAACTGTGCTCCAGGGTGAAGGAGGAGGGAAGCTGCTCTAGACAGTGGAAACAACCTGCTGCTCTTCAGATGCAGTCTGTAGGAGAGATACAAGATTGAAGGCATCAGATGTGGACACCCGCTCTCCCCATCTCCTTTACTAACGACAGAGCTGGGGCGTTGCTTACTAGATTCATTCTTTGTTAAAAAAGACTGACAATATGTAAATAACTTGGGGGAGGAGGAATTGTTGCTACACTCTCATGTACTTAGACTGAAATAATGTCATTTTTTATGACTAACAGGAGCATTTCTCATTGTATTGAAATAAAAAGCATACAGAAATTAAGGTTCCAAAGTGGGGGCTAACTACTAAAGTAGTATTTGTAACATGTAGCAATACACTTTAGTCTTTTTGAAGGAAGCAATGGAAAAGAGGAGATACACATTCCCTTCGTCTTTTTCTGGCTACGTTCACACAGGATACTGAAGTAGATGGCTCTAATCCAGTATGGAAAGTTCTGTTTCTCATGCAGCACAGCCTATTTTGCTCTTTGATTACAGGGGATATACAAATACACTGTTACGCTGCCTTTACAGTGAGACAAAGGATCTTCGCTGTTTTTACAAAGTACAGTTTGTGTGTAGTAAACGATACCCTCTGTGGAAGGGAAGCATTCCATTCCTTTCTCCCCAGATCAGAGCGTGGGTGGACTGCTGAAAGAACACACGTCGGCGGCATTTCACATGCATGTTCCCATTTACCGGAACGAAGGGACAAATCTTGCCTTTGCAGTCAAAGCAGGTGGACATTTCAGTACCCCTCCCTAAACGCGTGGGAGGAAGACCCTGTTCTCAGCTCAGAAGAGAGGGGACAGACAGAAACCTCACTTGCCCGAGGGCAGAGCAGCACTGTTTGCTCTTCCCCTCCCTCACCAGCGGGAGCTGCACAAGTGTTGGTGTCTCTGCGGCAGGGAAGGCCGGACCGTTTCTCCCCCCCGCCGCCCGGGGACAGGGCTCGCCCCCACGCCCGAAGCGCACGGAAGCCCGGCCCGGGCTGTGCCCCGACACACGGGCTCTTCCTGCTCCTCCGCCAACAGTCCCTCAGCCGAGACGGGCTGCGGGGCAGAGCGCGGCGGGCGGGGAGCGGGGCAGAGGCGCGGTCCCGGTCGCGGGTGGCGGCGGGTGCGCGCGGAACCCGGCGGAGGCGCGGGGCGGCGCGAGGAGCGCCCATCGCGTGTCCCGGGGCGCCCCGCCCCGTCCCGCTATTAATAGCGCCGTGGCGGCTGCGGGCGAGGCGCGCGCGGGGCACCCGAGGACAGCGGCGGCGCCCGCTTAAACGGGCAACGGCAGCCGCGCCGCGCTGCCCCCCGGCCGCCAGACCCTGCGGCCTCACCGCCGCCCAGGCCGCCTCGGGCCCCCTCCACGGCGCGCACCCACCGCGGGCCCTTCTCGCTGCGCCGGTGGACCCCACCGCGCTCTCCTCGGGCCCGTTAAGAGAGCTCCGGCTCTCTCGGAGCCTCCCGGCTGTGCTGGTGACCGGGGCTTTGCGCGTCTTCCCCTGCTCTGCCCCAGAGCCTGGGCCGGCTCTGCTGGGCTCCCCTGGGGTCCTCGTGTTTTAGCTGCTATAATATTAAATATACTCCAGGCAATCTGCTGAGACTGAGCCCAGGAAACACGGACGTACTGGAAATGGGTAGGAAAAGCACCCGCATTTCCCGTACTCCCTCATTTCCAGCAGTGAGAAATGTAAAAAGGAATGTATCTGGAGACCAAGAAGCAAAAGTTTCTGTAGCTTGATCTCTTCTATACCAGTGCCTAGAGTGAGGCCTGACTGACAGAATACCACTCGTAGTCAGGTACGTACATCAGCAGTGGAGATTTCCACTTGCCTGACTGGGTGTTGATTTTCTCAGGAGGAAAGTGTCTGAAGAGGAGAGCCTGCTCCTCTCATGTGGTCCTCACTGTAATTTAGAAAGTTGGGATAACCTAAACAAAGACCTTCAAAGCCTTCAGTGTTCAAGCCTCTTTGTTTGTTTGTTGTGAAAAGCAAGCAAATCCCCTAACACCCAGGAAAGCTGTAGCATGTAGCATGTGCAATATAATTCAGAAGCCCTACCCTGAACTTCTGAACACAGAACACATGCTCTAAGGTCAAACCTTATCAGACAGAAGGGCTTCAATCTTCCCAGCCACTGTCCTCACAACAGCGAGAATCCAGTACACCTTTAATGCACATCTTTGAATTTGCAGTTCCATATGATTTTCTCCAGAAGGTCACTCAGAGGAGGAAAGGACTACAGAGCTGCAGTTAGCTATGCACCTACCTTACCAGGATCCAACGTTAACTGTCCATTTCCACCTCTCCCTCACTCTAAGCAACCTACAAAATTTTGTACTCTACATTTAATCTTTAAGGCTTAGGCAGAAACTACTAGCCTTGCCTTCAGCCTTACTCAATTAAGTCAACCTTGAACATTGCTAGATGACTACATTTATAACATAGTCAGCAACATTTGTGTTTCCATAAGTCCTCACTTTGTGGCCTGGACACAGCATTTTGACATGAGCTGCTGACTACAACCCTTCTTCCTACTTATTCCAGCCCCATCACATGTAGAAGCCAAAATGAGAACAAAATTAAGTCAATGTGCCCACTACCTGAAATCCCACACTTGCCTCAGGAGTGCTTAGCTGTCTTACACCTGCAGGGTTATTGTTAGTTTCTGGAGAAATTAACTTAATTGCAGTAGCAATAAAACTTTCTGCCCTCTCACATCAAATAACCTAATCTGTCTGCAGTAATTGTGCTGCCTTTTGCTCCATTTTCTTGCTGCTACTTATCACCATGCTTCTCACAGACCAACATCTAAACAGGCCTTGTTTTGACTAAGCTAAGGGGAGCAGACTCAATTCTGTATCAATAGCTTTTTCTGCACCCACACCTCTTTGGGCACCTAGGCCCACACCGCCCTCCAGGTAACTAAGCCTGAAACACCTTCCCCCCTGGTCTACATGAACAGCATTTTGGCTAGACTGTTAGAGAAAGCCTTGGAGGGTCCTATGGGAAACTCTATATGTTGACCATCTGAACCATGGAGCATGCATTTATTCACCTGGTTACTTACACAACCCTGCAATCCATCTGTTGTAGTGCCAGGTTATTCCAAGGAGAATCTACTCACTGCTTACAACTGAACAGTGGAAAATGGTGCCACTGAAAAGACAAAAGCCAGAATGCATGCCTAACAAAGAAAAAAAAGAGCAGTCTTCCTTCTTTTTATCTTGACATCAATGCAAATACTGGAGGTATAGAGGGGGAGCTTTACAGCATCGAACCTCCCTTGTTATACTTTCGCAACATAGAAAGCACTGCACTTTCAGGATTTTCCATCACCTTTCCTCTAGCTTAACTATAGCTGCTATTACTGGTGACGTTTTGATACTATATTTTGATACATCCAAATATCTGAATTTCATGTATCTAAGGAAGGAAGGATTCTACTCTCTGGATGTAGCCACGTCTTGCACCATTTCTTGTGAGCTTTGGGGTGTGCAAAAGATATGCCTTACTCCATTACAAGAGTTGGTTTCACTCCCTAAATTCATAGATTTACATGTGAAGAAATTCAACATGTTCTCCTTGTCCATGGTGGGTCCCTTCCAAGACCAACAGCATCAACAGGTGTCTAAGGTAACAGTCTGCAATCTATTTAACTGTGTGACATTTTCCACAAGGTCAAAAGCAAACCTCACAAGTTGACAAGTGAGATACAAAACCATAGCTTAACTGCTAAAGGACTCTGAGTTCAGTCATGCTGAGTGACTGTTCTGACAATTTCAGTGAAACAAATAGTAACATACTCAGCAAATAACTGCAAACAGCAAGGGGTTAAATAAGAGCAGTAAAGACTCTTATCCAGCATGATTTATGGTGCGGCTTTGAATCTTCCTCAACACACAACTTCCGCGGATTTGAGTGAGAGCACAGAAAGGAGTACACAAGTTGCACTAGTTATACTATCAGGAAAACGTACAAAGCAGGCTGAACACAGCAAGTTCCATGCCTATAAGAGGAAGGTAACACAGGCAAAAATGTAGCCAAGAAAAAGATACTATTCTTCAAGATGAACTCCACCAAATGACAAGATGGGAGAGTGGGTGTTATGATTGGCAAGAAGCAGTCAGGATTTCTGCAAGAACCTTTCTGAACACAGAAGTGATGCCAAAGGTGATAGGAAGAGTGGACGGCAACTTTGAATGGGAGGTCAATGGAGGTGGGGGGGAGAGTGGGAAAGGAGAGAACCTAATGAACAAAAAAAACCCAAGGCGGGTTTGTGAGAAAACACAAGATCTGTGTCTCTCTGTGTGTTTATATACATAAAAATAAGTGAGCTACGTGAGCTGTTTGGAGCCTGTCAAACTGATAAGAAATGGCCAACAGTGAACTAAAATCTAGCAAGAGAATGCAATTCCTTACAATATTAAAGAATGTGCCCAACATTCTTTGTTCTCCAGGTTTTTGATACCTCTAACTAGCACTTTGTACTGCGGTAACAGCAAATTCAAATGTCTCTCAGCCCAACAAAGATCAGCACTCAATACAGTATGACATGACATGGCAGCATGGTTAGAAATGGTGATGTTACCGTCTTGTTGTAGGTGAGGCTGGGAAGGTAGAAATGGAAAACCCAACATTTACCACAATGCGCTTTAGCTTTAGATTTTGCAGTTTTGGGAATGCTGAACACTGGATATACAGACCACCTCAGGTCCAGTGGGAACCCAAGAAAGTTTTGTGTTTGATTTAGCAGCCTCCAACTGGGCATCCAAAAAAAAAGATCCAGAATGAATGGAAAAGTTTTAGATAGTTGGGATGAATGACTTACCACAGGCCACATGTGAGATTGGGCACCTACTGGCTTTACTACCACCTTACTCACGAAAGTATATATGCATGTGTAGTCTTCAGTGGGACTTAATTGTTTCAATAGCACATTTACTACATTCAAGTAACAATAATGAACAAATGAAACATAATGAACATAATGAATGATTCAAGTAAACATAATGAACAAATATGTCCATAAGCAAACAGACGAATGGAAATTATATTTTAAACTTGTATGCTTTTAAACATGTTTCTTAAGAAGGAAATAGTTGTCACCATTCTGAAAACATTATCCTTCAGGCACCATAAAGACATGCTGCTGAATGCAAGAGTTTCACAGCTTTAAACTTGAGCAATTTTGGCTCAAAGCAGTCTGTTAGTCTTCCAATGTTATGATCATTTAAAACGGAAATTGATCACCCAAACCCAAAATCGCAATGTCATTACTGTTGACAGCACTGTCACAGCCTTCACCCCATGCAAGAGGGCTGGCCGCTTCCTCCTGAACTACACTAAAGCAGCAAGCAAGTAGTGACAGAGCATGCAGTGAGGACAGGCGCAATCAGACCTCCAGCAACTACCACCTGGAATTGGGACCCTTATTCTCATGGAAATATCTGGGCAGAACAACTTAGAAACAAACCTCTCCCTGTGTTAACACACTGCCTGGCTAAATAGGTATGGGCTAGGAAGAAATCACTGTTTGAAACACAGGAAGCCACATATCGCCATAATTCATACTTGCACCCCAAAACTTCATCCCAAAGAAAAGTAAAATGTCACTTGGAGCTAGCGAAAACACTTGGAAGACATTTTTGCCGTGAATGCTAATTCCCAGCTCCCACAGATGAGATAATGTAGTTAGGATTCTGCATAGCAGAGGTTAGGCCACTAGAGAGCTATCTAGTTGCTAAATTTAAAATAGAATTGGGTTGGTTTATTTGCAACTTCTTCTTTGCTGTCTTATACCTCAAAAGTCTGACTTAATTCTTATTAAATACCTCTCCAGCTTTGTGTGGCTTTTGGAGCAAAGTGAATCTAGGTGAAATTAAAGGTAAGATGACAAGTTCAAGCAGTTTAGTTCATAGGAATCTCTGGGGGATCCTTAGCACAAAACATGTTGAAGAGATCCAAGGCCTGAAAATTGTTTACTTTCGCACTGCACAAGGACATTGCATAGACTGATAGGCTGAGCGAAGAGAATTCCCTTAACAAGCCCAAACCAGTACATGTCCTGTGAGTAAAACACTTCAGAGCTGTGGGCAAACCCTGAATCATAGGCATTAACTCAAGTTATGTATTTTGCCCAGGCTTTAGTACAGGTAGAGAGATCAGCCAGCCAAAGTATGACGCCCTTACTGAATATTTCTTAATCAGTTCATATTACAGCTGCTGACAAACAAATGCATAATACCCACACATGACCTTCATTGGGTTTCTGCATGTCCTGTGCCATGAAACCCTTGGAGAAGTATGTAGATTAACCAAATCTTTTTTTTTTTCTAATACGCTGCTTCTTTCCCACAACTCCATATCCCACAGGGGTTAAATGGTACAGCAACAGAGTTAAAATAGGCTCAGGAAAAAGCATGAGACTTAAAAATAGATGAGGAATCCAGGAGGCAAAGATACAGGAAGAGGTCGCTGAGACAGGCTCCAACAAGCCTGTGGAGGGCAACTTGAAATCCTTTGCCTCACTTAAGTCAGTGTGGGTTTTGCCAGTGTCCTTTTACTGAGGCAGTACTTCATCCAGAGAGATCAAACTTGGATTTGATCAGCAAGTGAATGAAAAGCCAGTGTAGTGGGAGACGACAGTCACAAACATTTCACTGTTTATGTGGAGTACAGAGTGCAGTGGCCCTTGAAAGACACAGATTGGTTTCATGTCTGCCTTACACAAGCAAGATAGCTTTTAAATGAAAGTATTAGAACAAGATATGCTTTTGTTCTGCAAGGATATGAACCTCCTACCTCTTGTGGTTTTAAGGAAGATCAAGGCTGGAGGAAGTCTTACTGGGTTTGAAACTATGAAAGCTATTCATTTACAAATCTTTAGTCTTAACGCAACACTGCAGCAGACTAAGGGCTAAGGTAGTACAACACATGCTTAGCGACGAAGGACAACAAGACTAACTACACAGCTGAGTTTGCATACATCTTGCAGTGAAATCCTTCAGGCTTTTTAGCCTACAACAGACAGGTGACTGAACTCAAAAGAAAACAAAAAAAAGGTGTGACCAACCATTAGGTACCAGCAATTCCTCAAACACGTATTTGCATGTGTTGACACTTCTGAAAGGAAGGTTGTTGAGAAGTTATGCTGGGAAATAAACATTGCCTAACCCTGAAGAGTAACCACAAGAACAGAAGTGTTACTGCAGCTGCTCTCTTCCTCCCACAGCTCTAGTCTCTGACAACTGAAATAAAAATATTAAAAGTCATTTGAGGGTCTACCTGGTATTTAAGTAACTTTCTTACAGCTATATGAAGCTTGCAGTTCAAAAGTCTAGCAACCACTTCCACCCTATTACCCTCCACCCCTCCAAAAAGTTTGGCTACTGGGAAAACAAAATACGCACTCTCTCAGAAACTTTCTACTAGGTGTATTTACAAGTTTGGCTCTGCAAGTTTAGCCATGATCTTGGCTGATGGGGACATCAGCAACAGCACTTGTCCCCAGGCAAAGTAGTAACTGTTTGGTAATTTGGGCAAGGAAGGAGAGCAGGACATCTATTGAAAGAGATGGTCTGCTTCCCCATGGCCTTGTTTGCATCAAGTACTAGGACATACACACGAAAGAGGCTGAATTACTGTGCTGCTGGTGCCTACCCCCTTCATGAACAAAGCAAGCCAGTCTACCCTACTCTCCATTACAGTTGCTACCTCTACGCTAACTGAAGAGATACTTGTGCAGACTGTATTTACAAACACCAAGTGGTCACTGCCCATTTGAAACTCCAATATTTAGTCAGTTGAATTAGAAAGTTAGTCTAACCCAGTGAGTCTCAAAGTATAGGTGTGATCTCATCAGAGCCAAGCAGAAATAACTGCTTATTCTAATATTTGGGTTCATGAATCTGGTAGACACAAGTGTGTGGCTCAAAATGGACAGCAGCTGGAGTCAGTCTGGGAAACTCTGATGAAGATCATGGAATTTTGAAATGTTTTCTCAGAGAAAACCACCAACTCTTCTACTAGTTAGCATCCTTTGCCATTAGGATGTTATGCTGGAGGATACACTGTGTTTGCCTCAGAGAAGGAGAGGAGGCCAGAAATCAACAGAATCTCTCTTTGCCCTGATTCTTTTTCAAGGGTTGGGCTCAGTTTATCTTTTCACTTTGAATTTGGTAAATAATCTTGAAAGAATCACCATCCTGAAAGGATCCAATCTGCAATATACAGATGAATGATTCATGAACCACACGTGATGATCTGTAGAAACATTGGACCTAGAGCAAATGTGTGACAGTGCCTTGGAACATTTCTGTTTGAAACTACCAACTGAAATAAGCAGCAAACCTAACAAACGAATCTCCCAGGAACTCACTTTGTAGCTAAGTATTATGCAAGCTCTTCAGAGGTTAAGATTTTCTTTCCCTCAAGCCGTAGAATGAGATGGCAAGAATGAGATTCACCAGCAGATCTAGCATTTGGCAATAAAAAAGGAAGTGAAAACACATCACGAGTTGAGCAGCTCTTCTTGCATTTGTGGCTTTATATTACAGACTGGGGAGAAGAATCACTTCCCAAATACTACCCACAATTTAAATCCCAAGCACCTTCTGGCCAAGCAAAAGTCCATGAACATCTTCACCCAAGTTCTCAGGGGTCAGATTCACTAAACCCACCATTGTACTGTAGTGGCTGGAACACAAGTTTCTATCGTGGTTAATAAAGTTTGTGAAGTACAACATTCCGTATGCCCTTCCACTCATACAAAGCCTCAGCAACAGCCGCAAGCTGACAATTTATGCTTTCCATTGTGTATAGCTCATCTGTACGTGAGATGTAAGCATCACAAGTGCAACTGATTAAGATACTTCCAAAATTCAGCACAACAAAAAATTACCTGATGCCAGTCCAAAAGTGAATATGAACCTACATAATGAGACTGTTCCATGGGAGAGAAAGAAATGTAAAGAAACCCTGTGCTGTACCTTCAGATTTCAGACAAAACTGAAGCAAATGGCAGGAATTATATGCTTGCTATGAGGCATGAAGCCAGAGCTAAAAGAATTGCCTCTATTCAGCATCTCAGCTTTAGAAACAAGGAGTGGATAAACAATTAGACAATGGGTTTGGTGTACAATTTCACTGCACTGAGTCAGAAACAGCAGAGATGTATGCACTAGCACTCTTGGAGAACTGATGCTTGCATGAGGACGAGCTGCACCATCACTTCTGATCCATGAGAAACAAAGAGACCTGGCAGAGATTGAAAAGCACCCCCTCCTCATGCCACAGATACCATTTACTCCCAAAGCATTCTAACAGCCCTGAACACTTGGTGCACTTTCTCCAATGCTAGCGTCAGACTAAACTGCATAGCGTAGTAAACACAGGGAGAAAACATTACACAGCTGCGGAAGTGAAAGGGGAGATTTCCATACTTAAAGGCCTTGGCAAGAACAATCTTCAGCCAGACTTGACTGCAACTGTGACTGGCTACTTTATTCACCTATTTCTGTAGACGCTGGCCTTCCTCCACATACCGCTGATGCTTTTCAAGCAGACTGTGCTTTCCAGCAATACCCGTCATATGCCTCCAGCCTCTGCAACAGCACACTGCCTTGGCCATGAACGTGCTTGCTGTCCAGCCCGTAACCGCACTGACAGCTGAGCACTCATTTTATCAAAATGCCAGGGCTTTGGCCAAAGTTTTTAGCTGCTGCTTAAACAAACCCTCAGATCCAAGTCTCACACACCCAACAGCACATGCTACAGAAGATAACATTCCTTAAAGCTGGGGTTTGCAGCACCTGTGAGTTGTTTTCATTCTCCAGTTTCTAGCTCTGCCAGAATGCATGTAATGGGAAAAGGCCTGCGTAGGTACCATTCACCTCCTGATGTCAGCACCCCTCGGAAAAACACATTCTGGTTTGAAGCTGCTTTTTACCAGCAGACAACTGGCAATAATGGATATCCACTGCATGATCTAATTCCACCGTCCAGTTACTAAGGTCAGCCTACATTTCTTTCCACTGGGTAAGTGTCCTTAAAACTAGATACAAATATTCATGTATACTCTGGAGCTTACTTGAGATGCTGTTGCTATAGTCTTGCTGTGCAGTGTTACACAAGCAGATTTCACATAAGATTTCACAATTTCCTAAATTAGACTGTGCTGGGAGTGGAAGTAGGAGATGAGGGAGAAGAATGCAAATACTTGATAGAATTAATTCAGTGTGACACAGTCAGAGCCATGCATCAGAACATCTGATTCAATTACAAACTTGAAACCAAGGATTTGAAACCCATTTTGCTTATTTTACACTCCCATTAGGTATTTGCCACCTACTGCAGAAGGAGAAAGAAAGGACAATATATTCTGTGAATGCTGCAAAACTCCAGCAATAATCTCCAAAATTCTTCACTTTGCATGTCATTTCCTGTTCCTTATCTCTTGCCTTTGCTCCGTTACATGTACTCTCAGTTCTTCACTCTTATTTTATTCCTTGAACCTCCTCCACTGAACAGTGACCTGGCAAGCTCCACTCATACTGGACTTATTTGCACCTATAGCAATAGAAAATGACCCTTTGCTGTTCACATTGAAGACCAAAACATACGAGTATTTTGAGTATATGGCCAGGACAGTGCCTTAGGAAAAAGAGCAAAGGTATTCTGCAATGTAGCACCACTGCCCTGGCACCTCCATCAGTGCTGTACATAAATTCATTTACCAGAAGTTGCTCATTAAGTTTACGTGGGGCCCCAAGGTCACCAAGAGTGGCTGTATCCCTTTTGCTCTAAGGGAGAAAATAGCGTGCAAAAAAAAAAACCCCAACAAAACAATTCCTCGTAAGCCTCTATCAATGTAGGAATAGAAACCATTTCTGAAAATAACTGACAACTTGAGGGTTCGAGTTTGTGGAAAGTGCTAAAACATCTACATCTCAGTGGAAGCCCCAAGATCTTCTGTCACTTTTGAAAAGGAAAGTAAATACTTAAAATTACTTGGAAGGTCTTGAAATCTCTACCCTACATACAAAAAGAAGAAAAAGACCCAATCATGCAGGTGTGCTCCCAGCCTTCCTAAAGGGCAAGGAAGGCAGGCCCTGTAGAGGCAAGCACAAAATACTGGTCAAGATTACACTTTTTAGCAAGGTGCATAATTTAGCTGAGTAAGATGCAGATGTAAAGAGGCCAGCCAGTCTTCCAGCTTCACTGGCTCATTTCAACATCGCATCCCAAGGCTATTTCACTATAAGATTTTACACAATGACAGTGATCTCCTAAAGGGGCATTTCTTCACCCTGGGAAAAACATTCAGAACTACATACAGACTAAAGAGCACAGTAGCCTTACCTCTACCTACTTTCCTCAGTTACAGCCGTTTGTTTTAATCTGTATTTACTGCCACAGGTAGCGTTATACATTTGACTGACTGCAAAAGACCACACAGGACCCCAGACACTAAGGATCTACACTCACACACACACCTTACTGCAGGAACAAAGGCTCAATTGATTGTCATTATTGAATTCCAAATTCTAGCAAATGTATTCAAAACCAGCTCAAGACTACCCAAGACCTCATAGCAGCCTTCCAGTATCTGAAGGGGGCCTACAAGGATGCCAGAGAGGGACTCTTTGTCAGGGACTGTAACGATAGGACAAGGGGTGACGGGTTTAAACTTAAACAGGGGAAGTTCAGGTTAGATACAAGGAAGAAGTTCTTTACTGTGAGGGGGGTGAGGCACTGGAACAGGTTGCCCAAAGAAGCGGTAAATGCTCCATCCCTGGCAGTGTTCAAGGCCAGGTTGGATAGAGCCTTGGGTGACATGGTCTAGTGTGAGGTGTCCCCACCCATGGCAGGGGATTGGAACTAGATGATCTTAAGGTCCTTTCCAACCCAAACCATTCTATAATTCTGTGATTTAGTAAAGGGAAGCAGCAAGCTTCTACCTAAAGGTGATAAGTTTTGCCCCTCACCGCTCAGTTCTTTATTCATTTCAACATTTTAATGTTTGTTTCCTAAAATACTCTGGGGGAGGCATAATGGCAACAAGCATTCACAATGTGATTTCCTCTTCCACTGCCCTGAAAAATGGCATTTCCCCCTCACTGACAGAGCTACCAGCTAAATTCACGAACAGGCAAGGTTTGGCTTTCTTTTTTTCTTACACCCTTGATAAAAGAGATGCAGTTTCTCATTGCAAGAGAAATCAGGGATGCAGCTCAGCTCTTCCCTTACTCTGAAGGCATTCATGTCCTGTTGTTTGATCAGAAGCTGTGAGATGCTGAATCTTGACTCCTTCCTGCACAGAGAAAACCAGAGCTCACCTGCCGTTTCACTAAGGGTCAGCTGCTATTAACTGCCTCTGCATCACCCTGCGTGTTGCTTCTTGATCTGCAGGGTTTCTCACCTGGGAAATCCCTTAGACCAAAGAAAATCTGTTGTTCAGCGATGAGCTAGGGAGTCAACCCTCTCTTTCAAATACAAAGGCATCCTTCCCACTCCTGTGGGTGCTGTGAACTCCAGCCAGAAGGTGTGTGCTCTGACTCATCACACACACATTAACACCTTTCACCTAAACAATGGCATTGTCTTATTTAGTAATTCTGTTATATAATCACTAAAGCATTTTATTAAGTATCACCACATTCTAATCTGAATCGTCTGTATAGGCTTATTTTTGAAAGGTACTGCAAGTTACAACATTGAAACACACAGAATGAAAATAAAACCTAACTTGGTTATTAAATGCAGGTTTTTAATTTACAAACAAGTGCTGTCATGGCAGTGTACTAATTGGCACAACAAGTAATTAAGCCTGCATACTTATTTTGCCTGTACAAGATCTCTGTTGCAAGCATCAGCCTTCATAGTGCAACTGAAAAACTAGGCAGTTGCGGGAGGACAGAATCACGTCGTGATAGAACGTGATTACACAGTGATGTTATTTCTCTTATTGAGACACAGCATGGCAGTTCTGCACTATGCAGTAAGTACATTGCTGTTAGAAAGGCAGCACCCTTCCTGCTGGAGGCTGCAGAGAGCAGCCCACTTAGTTCCCCAAAAAGCATCCCACTCGCTGAACAGATTTATTATGATTTTCTTTTATCTAGGTTTCCTGGAAAACGCATTACATCATGTCACTCACTGTGCTTTGTTCAGCACTTGTGTTATGCAAAAATCATCAAAAAATGTTAAACAGGCAGCACTGCCCCGTGGCCTTCTAGTGTCACCAGTGTGACAAGCAGTCCCTTGTTCTGGGCTGTTGTTGACCACAGTCGTGGTTCAGATGAACCCTGATGTGCCTAGTTGGACAGAAGAACACTGGCAGCTGTGAGATGAACACATGCAATTAGCCAGCACCTGCCATGCAAAGCACTCACAACCCTCGTTCATAACACTAAGCTATCTTCTGATAAATAAGGAGGCTACTGAAGACAGAATAACCATGCTGGAGAGAGCACCATAAATTAGACAAGCAACTGTTGCAGTGTTGAGTTATTATTAGCCAAGCGCACTAAATCCCAGAAAATAAGTAGAAATGTTACTAAGCTCCAGCAGGGATCCTAAGTTCACTGTCCACTTGGAGTTTACAGGTAAGACTTTGTCCTAAATTCAAATGACTATCAGCATGTTACACACTGCTGAATGTCACTGAACTCATCTCCTTACTGACCAAGGATTTTCTTTTTTAATACACAAGCATCACCAAAAAGGAAACCAAGCTTCTCAGGCAGGCAGTGAATATTCCCACTGTAAAATGTATTCAACCACTTAAATGCAGAGAAAAGGAGCTGATCACCTAGCAGATCTAGCCAGACCACATTTCCCACTACATTTTTATTCTTGGAAACATGAATGCATGAAACAAAGGTCAGTTTCATTACATGAGTACATAATCTGGACTATGAGTAAATCAATTAATTCACTGAGAAAACTATTGGTACCTGTATTCTAAGCACACACCAGTTAGTGCTATTTGAACCCTTTTATGTTTGGTTTCCTTGAATCTGAGTGAATGCATTTGATTCTGATGAACGATAAGTCCTCTGCAGAGCTAACTAAGTCCACATTTATCTAACATTTGCTCAAAGTAAACTCTGGACTACACAATTACTCTGCAACAATGTAAATTGTTGACTGGAACTCCATGTTGCAACTGCTTTCCTACAGCAGTTACATTGGGGAAATGGAACTATTGCTTGAGTTGGGAAACTAATCAATAAACCAAACTGCACATTTTCACAGTCACCTGTCTCTAAACCGTCTGCACACCAAGAATTCCCTACTACAACCTATGAATAGTGTTAAACAGTAAAATATATTGTGATACAGCCACAGGCAGCTCCTCAATAAACAATAATTCCTGCTGAATTAAAGAAAAACAATTTTCTGGGGACAATTTTCAGTGTGGGGCCACTGATGCTCAAAAGGGGGAAAAGCCTGTTGTAGCTTCCCATCAGCATAGACCAATCCTCTAGCCACTTACCTGTTTTCAAAGAAAATGTATGAAATTACTTGGTTGTACCATTTGAACTCATAGAAGAAGCTGGAAATTTATGAGTAGGAAACACACAGAATTGAGTAAGCCTGCCTTCCATAACGGAAAACAAAACAACAAAAAAACACAACTAAAAGGAAGTAGGACCATGCAAAGTGCAAAGCAGACTCCAGGAATTTGGCTCTGGATTTTCATACATTTTTCCTTGAACAAAATTTGAGTGCACTGGTTCCTCTGTCCTCCAGTGAGGCTCCCAAAGGGAATTACTCTCATATAGCTCAATGTAGCACACATGCCTGCTTCAGAACAAGTTTATAAGTAGTAAACTACACTACTGTTAGTTTAAAAGCAAGAAATAACAGCTAGGAATTTAAAAAATGGATGTCCAAGGTCTCCAAAACTACATTAAAAGTACCTAAAATAAGGAAGCCAGTTTTCAAAGTGTCAATATTCTCAGAAATGGATAGCATTGACAAGCTTATGCAGGAACATACTGGCAGATGGGAAAACTCATGAGCCCTTAGTGCCAGCTGGTATAGCTCATGCTCCTGTGTCACATGAAATGCACATCTTTCCCCCACTGCTTGGGTTTCCTGGAAATATCTCTAAGTTTGTGCACAATGCTTAGTCAGACCCAGTTATCATTTCTGCATGTCACACTAGAAACGTAGCCTTCTTGTAGTTTGATGACACATTTCTGCACTGTCGTTCTTTGCCTTAGAGATATATCTAACTTCTGCATCAGGAACTGACTCAAGAGAGGAGAAAATATTGTCATGTTAAATGATGTTATTGTCACCTAGTGTCCCTGAAAAAAACAAGAGAACTCTCTGATGTCTTTCTGCAGATGACACACAATACTTAAATTGTATGTCTAGCATTTAATGGCATAAACTATGCCATTAAAAAGCATTTGCTTTTCAGGTGTCAGCAAAACCTTTGCCCAGTGCCCTGTGGCTGGGCATTCTGAAAATGTTAGGATTGGATTCTCAACCCATACACAAAGGTATCTTGGTTCTCATCCTAGAACAATAACATTGGCTGGGCTTCAGAGTACTTTTTTCTAGTTTATATTAGTTTCCCACATGGATTAAGTTTGGGCATCTGTGTACTGCTATGGTGTAACTCATCCTATCCTAGACAAAATAATCTGGGGCTTAGACATCTGTAGGGCTGGTACTCAGGCTTCAGTATGTAGCTATCGGGGTTATCACAAAGATAAAGTCATAGCATTGTCATGAAAGTGAGATGCCAGCACAGTGCCTGAGGAGCAGGAGACATGGACCAGATGCACGTCTTGTACTGATAGTCTGGATATACCGCAAACATGGGCAATAAACAATTAGAAAAGGAAAGAAAAGCAGAACACAGCTTCATAAGTGGTTTCTATTCATAAGGAAACATACAGACACTACATTTAAGAGTACATGTGTTAAATACATATGAAACAATGAATCACAGAGTTTACAGTAATATAAACAGTGTACATTTATATAGGAGTAAGAAAAGTTGGCTTAGCTTCTCAGGCCCTGTTTCAGGGAGCAGGATTACCTGCCAGATAAATCTCCTATGCAGAAGTGGCAATAAAAGTTTTTGGCTGCAGACAAATTGGTAGCAGTGCCAAAGGAAAGGGAGGATGGGGGGGGTCAAATCTCAAAGTCAGACAAATCTCCCACTGCTGCCAAGAAATCTATTGCAGAGAAGGAATCACCGAAAGCCCTGAGCTGGACCATCCAAAATGGAGCACCAGGACACTGACCAGGGGAGACAGCATTAGGAAAAAGGACTGCTTTTGGTTAACACCAGTAGACAATTAGAGTCCCACAGAGACACTCCCTCACTCCCCCCTCCAGTGGGATGGGGGAAGGAACTGGAAGGGCAGAAGTGAGAAAACTTGTAGGTTGAGATTAAGACAGTTTAATAAGGGGGGTGGCGGGGAGGAAGGGGGAAGAGGACGGACAACACGAAACAAAACGAATCAAAGAAAAACAAATGATACAAAAGCAATCACTCGCCACCAGCTACACCACTACCCAGCCAGCCCTCCCCAACCAATGCCAACCCCTGGAAAACTGCTCCCAGCTTCTATACTGAGCAAGACATGCTGTGATATGAAACAACCCTTTGGCTAGTTTGGGTCAGGTGTCCTGTCTCTGCTCCCTGTTGGTTTCTTGTGCCCCTCCTCACTGGCAGACCACGAGAGACTGAAAAGTCCTTGATCAGGGTAAGTGCTACTGAGCAACAACTAAAACATTGGTGTGTTATCAGCATTGTTCTCAGACTAAAGCCAAAACACAGCACTGTACCGGCTACTAAGACGACAATTAACTTCACCCCAGTTGAAACCAAAACAATCACATAAGACCAAAAGCAACACTGAAAACAGTTAAAACAGAGCCCTAAATAATGATTCTGTGGATCAAATCCAGCAGAAGTGATTACTCTCCATGCATGGCTTCAGTTTTCCTCACTTTCTGCTTTATAACTGGCAAAATCTGACAGAAATATCAGACTCCTGTTCAGAGACTGAAAATAGAAAAATTCATTATTTTGTTTTACCTTCCCATTATTTGCTGTACCTTAACCTGAACACACTCCTTTTATCTTGCAAGCATTATTCAACTTGCTGGTGCATTTCAAAATAGTTTGTTCAGGGTTTTTTTGACATGACTCCTCACAAATATGCACCAGCTGGAGAACTGGATTTCATCATTTCAAGTTCTATGATATTTTTATGTCAGGAAAGTTATATTTCCCAATACTGCTTTTACATCAACAGTTATAAGGCCCTTTACTGGTATAGCTGCTGACTTGTTATGATTGAATGTCTCAGAACCACTGGTCTTCAGATATTACTTCTTCAGCTGGAAGTCCTTCCACAGCATGTTACAGACCACTGACCTACAGGTTTGCTCTCATTAAATTGTTTTCCTGTAATGTATGATGAACAGCAACCTTATAAGAATTAGGAGATAGGAAGGTAAAAGGAAGATGAAAAAGGAGATTAAAAGCAAAAACCCCTGTTTACTTGTGGGTCACCAGTTCAGAGGTCTGACCACAGCAGAAAGGCATGCCTATACCTGGAAATGAACCAAGACACTCTCATGCCTCAACTGCAGAGGTCGGGCACACTATGGAACAGGCCTGCTTGGTGTATTCAGTGATGTTATCGCTGTGAAGCCTTTTAGGATGCCCTGCTGATTATTATTGCAAGAAACAGCACTACTATCTTAAAAAAGGCTTCCCTGCCTGCTGAGACACCAGAGAAATGTCCCTATACAGTCTCAGGTATGACATTTCTTTAGCCACAGCTTTCCCAGAGATTGTGTGTAGAAAAGAATGCCATGAGCACAGATGTCTTCTGTGATCTGCCCAGTATGTGACGTCTGACATGCAAAGCAGAAACTGAATCTCATGATTCAGTTTGCTGCTCACAAAGAAGTGCTTTACTTCTGCCTCTGGGCTTTCCAGTATAGAAAGACCAGTGCCTAGAAGCCACAGAACCTTATAACCTGTGCAACTAAAAGTGCCTGGATGCTGGCAGGGATGAGGAGAGCTGTGCTATGGAGAGAAAAGCTGGAGGAGTTCACATGCACCACTCTGTAGGTCTGCCCAGAAAAGTCAGAGCCAAGTCTAGCTTTGCTACACAGCCAGTCCTATACAGAGCATCATGAAAGGCTAATAAAGGGGGGGAGGAAGGGGGGAAAGAAGTTATATTAAGAAAAGTGATTTCATATTTCAAAACACGCCTGTCTGCTTACTAAACATTGTGGTAAGTGGTATATGAGAAATACAATTGAGAAAATTGAGGAAAAGAATCAGGGCTGGATTCCAAAACTAAAAGCATTGAAATTAAACATCTCCCTGTACAAGCAGCAATGGTTTCACTGAGCCATCCTCCCCATCTTTCTCCTCTCAAAAGGAGGTAAAAATAAATAAAATAATAAATGAAATCAAGTCCTTCTCCCCACAACCCCCAATCAAGTCTCGCTGCTTGGAAATGCACAGGCATCATTTGCACATACAGTGGCTGTGCTGATTATGCGGATAGCCTAAGAGTCCTCCCAAGAAATCCATTAAAATGGATACAAGTTGCATACAAGACCATCGATGCTCATTGCTAACATCTAAACTATTATTTCATGCTCCGATACAGAAAAGGACTAAGTATTGAACAACAACTGTGGTTCCTTTTGTTTGTCAGTTTTTCTCATTTCCCACAAAGATACAACATTCATTACACAACAACTAACACTTCACTCAGACCAGTTAAGAGGGGGGGAGTTCGGTTAAGACTCTCCATTCCCCTATCCCTTACATTGCCATACTGGTCACATCAGTCTCCTACTATAGAAATAAACATATAAAATTAAAATAAATATTTAAACCACTATGTGCAATGCAAGAACATTTTTACATGTATATTGCACTCTTTTCCATAGCACACAATAGCACAAACTGCTATAGTACTGTATAGAGAACAGTCTTTTTTGTGTCCCATCTTCCAAAAGTATCAAAATGCTTTTTTTTTTTTTCCCTTATTTTCTCAATTATTCAATTCTCTCTGCCACACCAGTAATGCCTTCTGCCATTCTGTGTGCAACTATTAATTACTTCTTTAATCAAGCACTTCTTTAATTTCAGCATGGAGGTAGAACAATACTCAGGAATTCAGAAGCCTCTGTCCATCAAATTACACTGAAAATCAAATGGGACAGTTTGCAAAAGCAATTTAATGACATTTCCAACGTGTTTGGATTCAACTGAGTTAGAAAGATGGCAAGACCATTGTTTTGGCACTATTCTGGCATTTTTGATTCCTGTCACAGCCAGTCCAGGAAGCTCACTGCACAGCACACTGCTGTCACTGCAGCTTACAGTACTTTCTCAGCCCTCTGAAGCTGCTTGCAGTGTTTCTGAAATGTCAGTTGCTGACTGTAGACTCCCAGGCACCATGTATAAATGGCTTCTTATTTATTTAATTTTTCTTTAGTATTCAGGCCTTACCTCCACCTTTAACAACTGGAGACTTACTGGTGATGTTGATATGGATTCAAGCAATTACTTGCTATAACACAGTGGTTTGTCCAAAGTAAAATCCAAAAGATGAGGGTGAACATCTGATACTTTTTTATTAAGTCACAGGGAGCTGTGGCAAGAACAGTGGTGTGCAAACATTCCTCCCTCTATTCTTCTCTTCTACCAGTTCTACACTATTATTAACCCAGTATCAATACAAGAGACTTCATTAGGCATGCTTATCTTTGACAGAGCTAAAGGCCATAGGCTTTACAATTCTATCCCCTTTTACTCCCATGGCTATGAAATCAAACAATCACTCCTGCACAGCTCTTCCCAGAACTTCCCCTCGAACCATGGAACCACTAAGCAGCAACCACAGGGAAGCATCAATAAAGACTAATATTCTATCAAAAAAAAAAGGATTGTGAATACAAGTACTGCAAGAACACAGGCAGAGATGTCTGCTATCTTCTCTGTTTCCTTTTTTTTACCCTTGTTTCTTCAGTTTATTGGACAAGGAACTATTTACATTGACAAAATCAAATGAAATTAGTTCTTTTCATTTTACAGCTGCTGTGTAGGATCTGAAACAGGGAGAGGGACTATATGGCCTTTTACTTTTCCTGTTCTCATAGAGCTTCCTGAGGTGATGCAAAATAATGCAACTTCACTGAAGTCCACAGAACCGTGGTTTGCACTTTTTCTGTGTCTGACTCACTGGATCTAAAGCAGAAGAGTATGAAATACAGAAGAAATTATTGAGCAAACTAATGCAGAAAAAGTGCTGATGAAATGTCTGCTACTATAAAACCGCATGTTTAGATCTTACCATGTTCTTGGGAATAGTAAACTATTTTTTCTTATATAAAAGATGCTATAGCATCCTTTTAACTGGAATAGTGGTTTTTTACACCAATGATGAAAAATATTGCTATAGTTCAATTTTCCTTATTTTTTTGGCCACGCAAAACAAAACATCAGCTGGTCTTTATGTAAGTCTGGCATTTGTATAAGGACTTTGTTCTATTCTGTTTAAAGTTCTTGTTAATATAGTTCATAGAAGTACTTTCATTTCACAAGGTATTTTAGAGCTTCTTATTCCTGTAATTTAGAACAATGAGCTATTTGGGGAGAGGAAGAACAGGGTGGATTCAATTAAAAATATTCTACTGCTATGCATTTGCTGCTAAACAAAACTTTAACTTAAATATAAAGAAAACACTAAATATTAAAATCTCCTGCCAAAACCCAGGCTTCCTAACTTGAGTGGATGGAAAAGTAGTGCTATAACAGAGGAAAAAATTCTCACTTCAGCCTGCAGGTGAGAACACATCAACAACATAATCAAACAAAGAAAATTAAAGAGGGAAGTAGGATCTATTTTTATTAAACATTTTCGGTAATCTCAGTTTCAAAATTCAGCTCGTTTGGTGAGGACAAGCTCACAGTTGCAGGATATTCAGCAGAGGTGAATTTAAGGTTTCCTGCGTACTTACAGAAATTCACTTTTCACCTTGCTCAGAGAAAATACATATGCAAAAAATAATAATAATGAAGAAATAGGCAGGTAAATACATTATCATTACAAGAAAGTGTTGATAAACGGTCACAGTATTTTGGCTCATGATTTTCCATAAAATCTTTCTGTACTACTGATCTAATATTATCGCTGAAATCTCTTACAAAAGAGACTCTTCACCCCTGCTGCTTGCAGGGAGGCTATTTGCTAGTTAGTTCACACAGAAGCATTTACCATTTTCAATCCTGCACTAAAAGGCAAAGCTGGTTCCACCGTGCAGCTGGAATTTTCACGCTCAGATGACAAACACACTGCACGCTGCTCTCGTACGTGCGAAGAGACAGTGACTCTCATACTGATAGTAAGCAAGACAGGACTATTTTTTACTTCTAGTCATCTATTAGAGAGTCAGAGGCATATTTTAATTCACAGTCAATTTAAAAAACAATATGTGAACCCTAACTGGGCTATGCACACATCTGCTGGATACGACTAACTTTTCTTTTGCATTAAAAAACCTTTCTGTTACAAGTAACCTTCACAACACTGCTGTTTCCCAAATGAAGAAGTCACACCCAAAGGGTTCATCTAACCAAAAAAGTAGTAAGTTCTCATCAAGAGAACCCTTCTGCTCTGAGCCTCCCACCTCAGCAACCTGCCCTTCACCACACTGGGTGTGCCACATTTCTAGGCTGATACCAGAACAAGCACTCAACCATGAAACTGCAGAAGTACTAGACAGTTCATGAAGTTTAATGGGGACTTGCTTGTGGCCATTAATTTTACATGAAAGGCACTTCTATATAACAAAAGCTGCTATCAGGACAAAGCTTTAACCTAACAGGTCTCTTGAAAAATAAAGTTAGGGCTTCTCCCTGACGTTACCTATAGCCCACCATTACCTCCTCAGTCTGCCTGCTGCCATCAGGCCTGGCTGTGCACGCAGTGCAGTGCCTCTCTCCTCTGGCCAAAGACTCCAGGAACATGGTGAGCTGTGTCCTGCCTGCTCATATGATGAGGGCAAAACACAGGCAGCATCGGATTGTCACTGCAATAACCTCGGGAGACACAAACACCTCCACAACTACTCGGTTCCCAGACAATCCTGCCCTGAGGTAATATCACACAGCATACAAAGTCCTTCCTAATTGGCTGGCCTTCTCTGGAAGGTTCCGGAAGGGGGCAGAGCAGCCAATCACAGCTCTCGGCTCTCCCGAGGGTCTCTCCTCATGCCAGGCAGACAGGGAGTTGGCTGAGGTGGGATGCTCTGGGCTTGGTGAACCCACTGCTGGTCCCTGCCATCGTCTCTCCTCTGGCCAGGGCCTGGCCACACCAGCCCATCTGAGCCGCAGGAAGCTCTGGAGAAGCTGCTGCTACACAGCAGGGCCAGCAGCATGGCCAGGACAGGCTATGGAGGAACATCCTAAGATGAGACAGCATCAAGGAGAAGCGGTAGGAGGGGGGCACAGCAGCGTGGGATGGGGCAGGGAGTCATGAGGGTACCTCTGGAACCCCGCTAGAGCAAAGAGCAAAGCCAGCTGGGAGGTGATTGGCAACCAGAATAGTCCAGGTCTCCCTGTGCATTTACTGATAATGGTCCTTGGTGCTGTGGTAAGGATTGAGAATTTATGCCTAAACTTTGTCCCTTCCTCATTCCCCTGAAAATGGCCCATGCTTCTTGAAGTGGGAGAGATGCAGGGTTTCTGCTCTGGATCTACTACTAATTCTAAAGGATGGCCAGGTAGGTCTATTTTAGCAATCCTCCTCCCTCAAGGAGGAGGCTGAGCTTGAACTCAACTAAAATTTCCTATAAAAATGTTTTCTTCAGAATTCCTTTTTCAACTAGGAACAAATAAACAAATCCCAAACTCTACCTTTTTATTTGGAAACATGCAAACATTTCCTGTAGATATGCTCAGCAGAACAAATGATATGCCTCCATCAAAACGATCTGGCTCGATTCAGCATTAAACCACATCCTCCCACACTGGTTGTGTGACTTACTCCCCCCCTTTGCTGCAGTGACTCGAGTCCCGCGTAGCAGTGTGGCTGCGCTGTTCAGAGAGCTGTGGTGGACACAAGGTTACCAACGTGCCCCACTCTGAGGGGAATTGGGAACCTAAAGCATGTTTTTTCATGAAGTGCAGTGGTAGCACGAGCTCCCAAGTAAGACATTTTCATGTGTATGAAATTAACTTTTTACTCAGCCTAACACCAGAGCTGTTTGAGTTTCTGCAACAGATGTTCACTTCCCCTCACACCGCCTCCAACACTTTCCATCCAGAGGTGTTTCCAGAGAAGCCCTCCTGCTTTCTGACCACATCTATCTCAGAGAAAAGGTCCATACGTACTAAAGACAGGGATTAGTCTGGAGAAACACGTTCCGACAGAAGGTCAGAAGCACCACAGACTGGCTGCTGTCAGATCTGAATTCAGATGTGTTTCTCACACACAACTCTCAGGCATTAATCTCTGTAAAACTGGCTGAGCTCTATCTTTTGCACGTTGAGAATGATAATGAAAAGCACTTTCATTTATACTTTTAAATAACGTAGAGACAGTGGAGTGCTACAGTTTTGGCAGGAAGGCGATTTCAGGTGTATTCCCTGGCAGTGACACCTCTCACAACCTGCTAAAACCACACAGCAACTCCATCAGTACAGCCGCACACCAAACGGCGTCGTCCCGCTCTTTCCCGTCACTGGTATCGGTTTTAACCTCCTCCATCCCAGCAGTTGGGTGCCTGTTACGTTGCCCCCCCTTCGCAGCACCCGCTCTATCGCGACACGTCCGCATCGCTCTCGCCCGTTTCCCGCCGGCGGAGGGTTCCGCGCCCGCCGCCCTGCGCGCTGCGGCCCTGTGGAGCGGGGCGGCCTCCCCCCCACCCTAGCCAATGGGCCGCGTCCTTCTATTCGCTCGGCGCAGGCGGTGGCTGGGCGGTGACGTCAGGCCCAGATGTTGTCCCGGGCCCGCCCCGCAGGGCCCGGCGGCTCCGCGGCGCGGCAGCGGGCAGAGCGCGTCCTGCTGTCACACAGAGCGCGATGGCAGCTCTGCGCGCCCCGTCGCCGTGTCCTGCCGCGCACTCGGGAAGACAGCACTAACTCATGCGCCAAGCAACAAGCTGCCAGTGCCGGGATCGACCTGCTCTTCTTTTTCTCTTCTATTGGACTTCCAACGCTGGTTTTTATTTCATTTAGGGACAAGCTGGGTGTGATCGTCACGAACAAAGTGTGTTTCTGATGGCTGCTAAATCAGTCTTTACTGCTACCAAGAGATCCTAAGAAATAAGAGAGGGAAAGGTCTGCTTGCATAGTCTTTGTAAAAAGGGAAAGAGCAGCGTTGTGGGGTTTTTTTTTTTTTTGTTTTTTAATTTTTTTCCTGTTCTGTTTGGATTTCTTTTTGAACTTACAAAAAATGGCAACAGCAGCATATGTGGATCATTTTGCAGCAGAGTGCCTTGTTTCTATGTCCAGTCGTGCCGTTATCCATAGTCCCAAAGGGGAGCCTGATCCCCAACCTGGTGCAGCAATACCTCCTTCATCAAATGGAGAAGATAAGCGGGAAGTCAGAGAAACGGGGAAAGACAATGGATCAACATTACTGGTGGTAGCTAGCATTTTAGCAGATCTGAACCAGCATGTCCCAAACTCACCCGCTCTGAGGATGGAAGAAACTGAGACCTTGGATATCACAGAACAAATACACATTTCTATGGTTCCTAAGGAGTTTGGGGAAGAAAGTGTGTCTTCGGCTGGTAAGCGTGGAGGAGGAAGAGCAGCCACACCTACTAGCCTGGCTGCAGTAACTGAGCCAAGCCCCAGACAAAAGAACAAACGCATGAGAAGCTGGACTGACCCTGGATCACCCCAGAAAAAGCACAAATGCCACTATGTGGGGTGTGAAAAAGTTTATGGCAAATCTTCCCATCTTAAAGCTCATCTAAGGACCCACACAGGTTAGTTACAATCCAGCCAGAGATTTATTTCTTATAGCTTGGTAATTAAAATGAATGTGGAAAAAACCAAAACCAAACTTGTATTTGGCCACCATTATGGTTTTACCTCTCAGAACTCAAGCTTGGGAAAACCAAACGACGACAACAAAACCCTCTCTGGGACTAAACCCTTTCTGAGCGTAGATTCAAAGCTAATGTTGCCCCTTTTTTATTACTTAATGTCACAGGGAATGGCATGTGGGTCGTCTGTGTAGATTGTACCAAGCTGTAATTTTTAGCTGCTGGCTTCCTTGTTCGGTGTGTCTTCTACTTCCCTTTCCAGTGCTTCTTACCCTCCCCCATCTACATTTTCCTACCCCATGTTCCTGTCACTACCATTATACCAGCTTATCACTTCCCATGCAAGCATCAGTACTCTTGATATTTTAAAATTAAATGTTCCAGAGGCACCTGAAACAGTCTGTGTCTGTTTCTTTCTTTAGCAGACACTTGTGTGAAAGCTAGAGTAGGCAGGAAGGCAGATGAGAAGCTGAATGTGAGTCATAAGGAGATATTTATCATAAGTGTAGGGAGAGGGGGATATGCGCAGTCTCAAAAAAGCTTTTGGCAGCTGGGTAAAACTAATTTCCAAACAAAAAAAGCCACATTTGTATGCGAACACTATCTTGTTCTGACCAATGTTCAGTGTTTACTTTTTGGTGAAGACTTACTTGACCACTTTTTTGTTGCTATTGCAATTCATGAGGCACACAGAAAAAGTGGAAGTCTTGCAAGCACCATGGAAGTTATGCACTGAAAGTGTTAGGATAGGCCATTTTGAAACTGGCCCCACGCCTTGCCAGACCTTGTGCCTCTGCTTGGTGCTGGGGAACAGCGTGGCTGCCAGTCAGACAGGGAGCATGGAAAAACGAGGAGACGGATCTGTGCCGAAGGCCCCGATCATAGCACGTATGGCGAGCCACCATGCTGACTAGGGCAGGCACGAGCAAGCTGTTCCACTGAGTGATTTCAGACAACAAATTAGTTTACTAAGATCTGTGGTCAGTTCACTTACAAACAGCATTAAGAAAAAAGTCATCAGAACTAAGCATGATTTAGTGACCCTTGAACAGTTTTAGCTCGGAGGTGACAGCCTCACCCCCACTGGTCATACCTTCAGTGTACCTTCAGCTTTTCCTGTTGCCTTCCTGAGATAAAGAGCCCTTCTAAGTTAAGGGCATGTTTTGATTTCTCTGGGAGAGAAGAAAGCCCCATCAAGTTTGAGCATCTGGATGGACAATTCCCTGTGCCGCACAGCTGAAAGAACAGCATGTTCCTGGCACCTCAGGCAGCCTGCCCTGGGTAACTGCTTTTTGCGTCCCTGGGAGTTGTGCAAGAAAAGGTGCTTCCACTCGGCTTGCAGGCAATTGTCACCATTAATTTTCAGTTCTCTGCCTTCTTTTTGCTGACATTTGCCATTGTCCTAAACGTGAAAGATAAATTCAGCAGTATTTCTGGGCTTCCAAATCAAGTAGAGACCGAGAAGAGGAACTCCTGCCCCTGATAGAGGAGGGCCGGGCATGCCCGCCCTGCGGGAGAAGAGGGAGGGCAGGGCCGGCGGGGAGTGTCGCTCGGGGCTGGGCTGAGCCGAGTCATTCGGGGACACTGGCTTGCCTCCAAGTTCTCTGCCTTTTTTGGTGGGTTGTTTTGTTGGCTTTTCCCTCCTTTTTTTTAACTCTTTATTTCCTGTATTTTTTTCCTCCATGTCTGTAGGGCTTAAGTGGTTATTGCCGTAGCTAATGGCACTGAGAGAATAGAGTATACGTGTGTCTGAGAGCTAAAGGATAAGCTCGGAAAGGACTGGCTTTGCCCTGGGAGTGGCAGGACCCTCGGGGACTACAGCTTCTTTGGTTTTTTGGGTTTCCAGTGTCTGTGTGGGAAGCTTTAAGCAAAGCTGCCAAGTTTCCCTCCTCACTGGCAACAGGTCTGTCTCTGTTGGGATTGAGTTTTAAACAGGCTTAAATTCCTCTTACAGAACATTTTCTAAGGTGTTTGAATTTTTTTCTCTCTTTAAATTGTGACAGGCTTGAAAAAAGTCTATATGACACCAGGAGTTAAGCTAACAGAACAAATTATGACTTCCAGGACTGGCAAGTGTTTGTTTTTACAAAACATGTAATGGATTTTACTGATTTAGAGCAAGAGGTTTGGGTCTCCTCTGCTTTCCAGTGGTCCTGAACTAGTTAAGTAGCATGTACACATCAGTCTGCCCATCTGTCAGATGGATAAGGTGATAACTATCCACCTTACCAAGCAGTGGTGAAAGTACTCCAGGGACACATGCAAGGTGTTTTAAGCAACTACCCCAATAACTCCCAAACCTGTTTACTAAGAAACGATAAACCTTCCCCTTCTGCTATGGAGTGGAACTTCTTCCATGTTCTGTATGACAAGCTGGTATTTAGGGATGAACTGAGGGCTAAGAACAGTTCTGCAGGCTAGAAGATACTGATGATAATGCTAGAGATATTTGAATGGTGCAGCATATGACCTACTTTAGAAACTTGCTTGTCCTTGTCTGATATTGTGCCCAGAAACTAAAGGCTTTGCTCCTTATGCTTAGAGGAAGAATAGACTAGATTGCTGAGCTTATGCTGTGGCAAAGGGATACAGAGACTTCCAACTACTATTGGGTCAAATCCAGCCCACACTGGTAGGGACTGAAAGCTGGTAGTATTTTCCAGCTGTTTGGAGCCCCATGTGAAATCCTTCTGGTAAGTATAGCCAGATTTCAGGGCTTATCAAAAAACATAGTGCAGAGGATGCTAATTATCCTATTTAAAGCAGAAGAAACAAGATGGAACAGCCAAAGAAGCAGCATCTGCCTTTTGTCCTTATGCACTCACTCTGAGTACAGTGTTTTAGAATGAAGTTCTCTATTAGAACATAATGTCATAGAGCAAACCATGGTTTCTTGTGTTTGGTACAGTAGCAGTGAAGCTATCTCAGCCTTAGGAATACTTCATCTTTATTAAATCAACAAACCCTTGAACCAGGCAGAAAACATTAGTCACCAATGTCTTTGCTGTTCTCTTCACCAGATTTCAAACCCTTCCCCTCCCCCTACATTTCATGTTTATATTTTCCACCCTACTCTCTCACTGGATGTCCTGGAGTTCAACATGATCATCAGCCACAAATCCCTTGAAGTTTTAATGTTTACCAGAAGGTTATATTTAGTGTCAGTGGGTAGATGTCAAGTCCAGATTCTTTTCCACTGAGATTCCCGTGGACCTCAGAAGCTGTGTTGCGAACAGAGGCAGCACCATGCTTGTCCCAAGTTACTTTGATATATTGGCCTATGTTTAGGTGGATAAAGAAGCCTTTATGTAAGGTATGGGTAATATGTTTTAAACAGGAGGTTGATTTTCACTTTCAGTTCTAGCACATTTGATTTGCTCCAACTACATTAATTCAAGATGCAGCAGTAAAGCATGACTTCTTTGAAGTTAGTCTGAATCAAGATGCTATGTGTGTGTGTGAAGAAAGTGATTAACCAATGTATGGAGAAGCAAGTTCATCTGTCAGTGAAATGAAGTTTATCTTCCATTTTAGCACCTGGTGATTACCAGAAACTTAGCTGGTAAGCTAAAAGATATAGACTAGACTTGGATGGGCTTTCCTTTAGCTTGCCTATAGACACACAGCGACTCTGGAAGTCACTACATGCTCGTGTGTGGCAAGCAGGCAGTGTTTGTGAAGACCTAAGCCTTTGCAGGGGAATTGTAGAAGAGGAGAAACTTAATCTAATACCTCCTGTGCTATTTGAGAGCAGAGGACAACAAGGGCTACAGATTGCTCTTGTGAAGAGCAGGATGAATGAAATGAGTGGGTACTAGTGGTTCAGTCCATCCTCTGAGCTGCTCTGGATGCCAGGACTGACTGGGAAGCTGCACTCCCCCTGAATGAGATGCTAGAGGAAATGGGAAAGGCCTTTCCCCAATGCCAACTTCTCACAGGCAAGACGACAGACTAATTAAGTTTGTCCCTCTGCATGTTGCTCAGCAATTTCAGTGTTAGTGTCTGGGCCTCTAAAGTTTTTGAGTTCTTGTGTTAAAAGTCAGAAACAGCTAGCTTGCTCTGCATGCCTAACTCGCTATTGTTAGCATACACCCAGATTACCAAAAAGCTCCAGAGAGCCTCTAGGCTGCTGTGTTCCAAAATACTCTTCTACTGCCTTCCACCTCCTGCTGAAGTGCATCAAAAAAAGTGCATTTTGATGCTGAGTTTCTCTCTGAGACAGACTCAAATGCCAGCTTCATGAGACAGTTATCTTTCCAGCCAGAGCCATAAGCATTCTTTCTCAGTGTTAAGTAGTTCAGCAGCCTGCTCCTGCATTTTCCTGAAAACTGATAGTCTTAAGTGTCTTTTAATAAGCCTGTATTTCTAAAAGCACTACAAAACTGCAAAGCATTGTTTGTGTTCATTCTGAAAGAGCTCTGCAACTCCCTTCTTTCTCTAAGAAAACTTCAGCACATTAAAAAAATCAGTTGAAACCATAGACCAGCTTCATTTACAGCCCTGCTGAAGGCCTCACCGCAACATGCAATTCCAAAGAATGAAGTTCTTAGTTAAAAGTCTTGATCCTAAGCCTGAACCAAACAGTCTGTGTTCACTGAAACAAATAAGCAGCATATATACTTTAAGTCTCTTAAGGTTAAAATCTTTGAAATAAACACAAGGTATAAATGTCTTTAAAGAACAAGCAAGCTTTAAAACTTACAGTTTCCCCAAAGGAGCTAAAGCCAGGGAGAAAGACAACACTACTTCTACCCACTCCTTTTACCTGACTGGTTCAGGATTGAATAATAGGATTCAGTTAAGTCAGCTGCAAAGAGTTAGGGTTAAATTGGGTGCATGGAGAATCCAATTGGCTGATGGTATTTACCACACACTTGAATAGTATTAGCTACTAGTGAGAACTAAATCTCCTGTTTGTTATACAGGTTTCTCTGTGAAAGGCTTCCCTTTAGTTTGCCTCCTTTTACTCTCCAGTTTTTACGGAGATATTAATCATGTATATGTCACAGAAATAAAGCCTCTGATAACAACAGAGTTCAGGAATTGTAGCTAAAAAGCCTTTAAAGCAATAGTATACTTACTGTTGCCAGAACTGTGATGGAGAGAGGGTCTACTATGAAAAACACTTTTCCCCCCCCCTTCACCATTGTCTTTGAAACAGGTATAACCATCATAGCCAAATATGCTCTCTCCATAATTTAAAAAAAAATGTACATGAAGAAAATGACTCAATTTGTGGTTCCCACAGTTCTTTGGAAGTCACATTTTGCTGAGACCAAGACAATTACGGAGACAAGTCCAGCTCAGGCAGTGAGTCGCCAGCCTGTGCAATCTGTGATCTTACTGTAGTTAAGCAGAACAAAAAATATCCCACCTACAGTGTGGCTGTTCCAGCCAACATCATTCACAGAATACAGTGTTCAGGGACTGCTTTTTCTACAGGGTGAAAAGTCTGGATATCTAGTAGAAAATCAGAAATTTCGCAGAATTCTTTTTCAACAAACCATTTCCTTTTAGCATGGAGGTGGTACTCAGGTCCAGCGTAATGAGCCCTATTGGAAGTGGGGAGGATGGATCACCTTCCAATTGTTTTCCTCATCCTAGACACCAAAAGCAACATTTCCTTTCTCAATAGCAAGACCTAAGTCTTACTCTTTGTTGGAGTGAACCAGCAATCAATCTTTTCAATGGATGGATGATTGAAACTGATAGCTGTGTTTCTGTTAGAAATTAATCACTGCCTTATGAAAAAAGTGATCTGAATGATCTGTAGACGATTTTCAGTAGCGTTTAGTTCTCTGCAGGACACTGGAATGTATTTGCCTGTGACATGAGTTGTGGATAAACAAATCTTTTGCTAAACTGGAGTTCTTTATGAAACAAACTTGCAATTGGATTGCATCCGAAAAGAAGGCATCTTTAACCATTTAAAATACAACTGTTGCATTGTGTTATTGTCTGGCTGAACATGGTTATGGCACGTCCAAAAGCAGAAACCTGGAACTTGTTTATATTGGACATGTGGTTTCTAGTTCTGTTTTATAAGCTAAGCATGTTCCAACTTCCCCCCTCCCTCCTTCCAATCTTGGATCAGCTGTTTGGAAGTCAGTGCTGACAGAGCCAAAAATACTCTGCTGTTCAAATGCAGGACAACCTCTGAAGGGTCCTTTCTGTACAATTTCTGTAGGTACACTTTTTTCCCTTTGTTACCCACTTGGCTTTTATTAGGTAGATTCGCATGGGCAGCGAGATCATTATCTTGCTGTGTTCAGTTTAACAATAGCTAGACAATGTGGGTTACTAAGTGCAGGCACTGAAGTCAGACACACATATCCTGTATTTTTCAGGTCTTGCAGATTCAGCAGATCTTACAGAGCCTCCACTTTACATAAAAGAAAAGTTTTTAAAAGTTCAGAGTGCCGCTGCTGTAGTTACTGGTAGAAAAACGACCTCCAAAGCTTTTTTGCAGCCCTAACATAAAAAGCATTTACTAACCAGGAACTTGGCACAAGTCAAATGGTATTAAAGTGAGCATATCCTGAAATGACCTCTAGTGCAAGGAAAAGATTTTCTGTAATCAGTTACAGCACTTTTGTAGTGCTGTCAGGAATTACAGGCAAAATATTTGTGACGGGGTATCCGTTGACATTGCAGTCAATGGATCAATAAGCTATTTTAGATTTATTATACACTATATTTCTACCAGGCTGCTCTCTATTATTTGGAGGTTTTGGAATAGTGGCACCTGAAAAATTCCCATGAGAGAGCATCGAGTTGCTGCTGTGCATTTTGCAGCTTTCAGTCTGCTTTGGTCCTGCAGCCAGCTATAGCATCCCTGGACAGCAGAATGGGTGTGTAGTCATGTAGCCTTTACTGCCTTCAACAGTAGTTTTTAAAGCTGGTCAAGGGGAGATGCAGAAATATTAAGTTCCAGAGTAATATCAGCTGAGGTACAGCAGCTAAAAAAAACGTATAAAGCTTTTTAAACTGAACTGCTGTCAATATTGCCATCAGAAGAACTTACTGTGGAGCCAGCTGAGAAGGGTTAGAACATGACAGCCTAGTCCATCTTCAGATGTTCCCTGCAAAGTTTTGCTGAAATGGTGAGCTGTTTGTTAATAGATGAGAGAAATACTTTTTTGGAATTTGGGGGTAAATGAAATTACATTGGTACAAATTTACACACTAGACTGGGGCTTTATAGATTCTTGCAAAACCTCACAGTGCAGATGAGGCTTTTCTGCATTCTTAATCTGGTAGCTGAGGATCCTGCTATAGCAAATATGAACAGGGATGCTGCTAAAATCTCACTGAACCACAGACTAATTCTTGTTATATAGTGTAAGGGCTTGCTTACTGAATTTAAGTTTGTGATTTCTTTTACATGCCAGCAGAAGGACTGCAGACCAGCACTAATACATGACTGCCTTGGCAGGTTTTGATTGGTCTTTTCCAAGACCAACGGGAATCATAGGCAGCTTTCTTACGCATGCGTGTGAAACTCTTAATAGAACACTGAAAGCCCCTCTAAGTCAATGGAAATTTCCATTTGGTGTATATATGTTCATACAAGCAGTGTCAATAGAATGTTGGCAGATAACTAGTCTTATTGTATAATAAATCCAGGGCGTATTTGCAAAGTATGTTTTTTAAATTCTCAGAACATGGCCAAAACAAAACTGAATTTCTTAGATACCCCAAAGGACTACATCTTTGCCAGGATTCTCATTCCAAAAGCAAATGCTTGGAATTTATAGATGCCCTTACATAGTATTATTAGCATAGATACACCAATAAGAAATGGATTAAGCAGCTCTTTTTTTTTTTTTTTTTTTTTTAAACAAATAGCTGAAAAGATGTAGAATTTGGTAATGGGACAAAGTAATTCTATGTCATGGGTTTCACTGAATTCTAGAATAGTTTGGGTTGGAAGGGACCCCAAAGATCATCTGGTTCTAACCTCCCTGCCATGGGCAGGGACACCTTCCACTAGAGCAGGTTGCTCCAAGCCCCGTCCAACCTGGCCTTGAACACTGCCAGGGATGGGGCAGCCACAGCTTCTCTAGAAGTTAAAACTCACTGTTATGAATTGAGATGTTTCAATGTAGAACTCACTTGTTTTCTCTGCATTTCTGCATGTGATTCTTTTTTTTTTTCTGAGCAGTGTTGCCCCTGGAGGAAACAGTGTCATTACAGACATGACTTTTGGTTTGCTAAAGTCAATGATAATCTACTTCATCTTCTCTTCCCCATCATTTAAAATGAGATTGTTTAATAGGTTGCTGTTAATTCCTTGAAGTTTTAGGGCTCTATAATGTAAAAAGTCATAGTTCAGCTCTTTCACTATGTTTGATAGGATAATAAGGATTTGACTACTTTCCCTGCTCTCAGTATAACACCAAGCTGCTTCTTCTTTTGTCCTTCTCTTGACTGTTTATAGGAACATAACCAATTTTTTGTATGCAATAGACTACTCTCGTTTTGAATGTACAGATCGCTAGATTATTTTTTGTCACTAAGGCAAAAATTAGTATCTTTTATGTTTGTCATTGAGAATCTTACAGGTTACCAAAAAGGTCTGAGAGAATGCTATCTGGCTACTGCTTTGGTTTTGTAATGAATTCTTGGAAAAGCACCTATACTTTGTGCAAATATATCATCAATACCCTGCTTTGTGCTGCTAAGGTTAGCACTTGTGGGTGAGTTACACACTAATTATTTTGGAAAAGCATATGGCACCTGTGCTGAAATGCTGTGCACATGTTTGCTTAAAGCTTCTTTCCATGAACCAACTCTGGTCTTGTGTATAGTAAATCCTTTGGACACATCCACATTACAGTTCTGTGTTAGATATATACACTGTAAACTGGACAGGACCAGTGTTGTTTGCAAGAGACTGAAACTCATTTGGAATAAGCTATGTTTTTCTGGTGTTAGGATGAAAATTGCTTTCTTAGACATTCAGCTGAACTTCTTGCAGAAAGGCAAGGAACTGATGTGATTGATATACTTGATAGTTTTTCTTCTCTGAACACTTTGCTCTTACTTGCAAAGAAATCCAAGTTACCACGTAACTGTTTTCTCAACTAAATAGTTGTAAAGAGGCCGTAACAGTCTCATGGGTGCTCTGCAAGTTCTGTGGTATTCCCTTTATGACGAAACGATTGTGCTAGCACACTATTCATTTGAGTACATTCACTGCAGTTTCAAGGACAAACACAGTAAGAACAACACTAACTTCCAGTGCACAGCTGGTTTTCACTTGGAAATCAGACCACCTTTGGGTTTTTAATTTTTTTTTAATATATAAACAGTCCTAAGTCCAGCTTGTGTTTGACTCTTCTGATTATAAAACACAGTTGCAGCTCCTTACCATTTGTAGAGAACTCCACTGACACAGCAGTAGCCAGTGAATAATCAACTATAATCCTTCCAGCTTCTGTGTTACTTTCTGTGTGGACATTCCTTGTGTCCAGTTCCTTCTCCCATATATTAAGGCATGGGAACAGGCTGTAGCTGTTCACCCAAGAGTGGTGAATTTATTCTCTTAACGGCATTTACAACTTTGAGTAATAGAACAAAGGGGTTACGCTGAAAAGGTGATTTACAAACGTGCATTTATGAGCATGCAAGACAGCATCGTGTATACAACTTTACAGCACTGAGGTTATGTATCTTCTGAAAAAGAATGTAGAAGCAACCTGTTTGTATGCAGTGTAATTATGTATCATCTTTCTTAAGACTAAGATTTTCTCTTATTTGTCTGTTATTCACAAGAAGTATCAGTCCTAAAGTTGAGCTGTAATAACTTTTCTAGAGAAAGTAGAAACAAGTTTCTAAGAATTGGCTGAAATTCAAGGTCAAAGTACTTTGTGCATCGCATCTTTTGTAGGAATCATAAACTGTCCTTTCAAGCTGCAACAGCAATAGTGGGGTCATCTCAGTCCCCCAAAACTAAGTCAAGATACAGCCCAACTCATGAAGTTGCAATTCCTGTTTTTTTTGGTTTTATTTACAGTCAGTGTGTTGTAACAGAACCTTCTGATTACTCAAGTTTATGAACCTTGCAGCTCTGCATACTGCAATTCCTGAATCCCAGCCTGAGACCCCTCATGGCTGCCAGAGTTGTGCTTAGCAGGAGCTAGGAATATGGACAGGAAGTCAGGTTCAAATAATTTTGTAGTTCCCAGATTTAGGACTAGATTAACCAAGAGCCCAAGTGGAAATAGGAACAGCTGGGAACTTCTGTGATCTTTTTCAAGGAAGAAGTTATGTCCTCTCCATAGGGTTTTGAAGCTAGCCTGCAGACCTACATGGCAGGGCTATCTTTTAGCATTTCACAGTAACAGTTTAAAACAATGTGCATTTCCTATTATATTTCACAGAACTTTTCCATCAGAAGGAAGCTTCTCCTGAAAAATCTTTGGCCACAGTAAAATCCTGTATTTTGCAGAGTATTTCATTAGCCCTTCTGCTTTGGGCATGCAGAGTGTGGTCACCTAATTTTCTGCATACACAGGGAAGAGGTCCCCCATCTCAAAAAGCCAGAGAGGCCAGCAAATTTCCTCTCCTCACCCAAACAAGCAGGCCTGTTAGAGAGTAGACCTGCTCACTTCTTAAATGAAGTGTAGCAGGACATGAATAAATGTGCCTGAGGCACCAGTAATTATATTTTGACAAGTAACAGGGATCTTTCAACTATAACTTTTCTATCTTTATAACAACTGCATGCTTTACATGATACGTAGGACCTGTAGAATTCAGACTCTCTACTATGGAATCTCTCACACAGTAAAATGGTTTACATGTCAAGAGGCTTTTAAAGTACTTATAGAGAAAATGGTGACTGCTGGGCAGCCCTTCTAGCATGATTCGTATGTATAAACCACATTCTGTAGTGACAGATAACTGGTTTTAATGCTAGACTGCTCTGTAAAGGCAAACAATGAAAACATGGGTGCGGCATGCAGGGGAAAACAGAGCTGTAGCTAACAGAGAGGCCATGCTTGTATATATGTATAATTTGGTAAATTTCAAAATAGTAAAGATGTTCCTTTCAATACTACTTTGAAAAAGAAAAGTATTGAAAGTAGTATTTCCTTTTGAAAAAAGGCCTCCAGTTGATTTCTGTACCTGAGTACAAGATGAGTTAGTCGTTTCAGAAGTAGAGAGCTATATTTTCAAAGTTATATACACCAAGATGTCCTTGACAAAGCTGTCTTTGAAATATGTCCATGCTCTATTTCAGATCTTAGCATTTCAGTTCTGTTTCCCACCCAGAGTCACGCTTGGATAATTGGCTCCGGACTTGTACTCCCCCATAACCACATACTTCATCCATTCATTTCCAGCGCTCACCATGGCCTCTCTCCTACGCCATGACCCTACACGTCAGACGCAGCTGGTGAGGCTCTTCTCCCTGGTGACCCTGCAACACAATCATAAAACAGGAGAGATGGTGGGAGCTGAGCTGTGCCTAGGGTGTGTTACACTGGGAGTGTCAATGCTCAGAGAAACTGTGCTCTAGCAGCGATGCTCCTCTACTGCAGCCTAAGACAACAACCTCTCTGCTATCACATGGAGGTACCCCCCTTCATAGGACTTGTTGATGCCTGGAGTCTTACATGCTTAGGAAGAAGTTGCTTGGCAAGTCTGTCTAAGGAGGAGTGCTAAGGGAATCTCATTGCAACATCTTGTTAATAACCATTTATTTCTATTTTGGATAGAATATGGCCAAGGTGGTAACACGTGCTTTCAGAAACAGCTTGAGACATTGGACAGGAGCCTGATCTTTCAGAGAACTGGATGTACGCTGCTGCATGTTCACTCCAGTGATTAGAACATTAAGACAGCCAAAATTAAAAGACAACATAATCAGTGCTAATTGTTCAAAACCTCTCTTACTTATTTTTGCTTATATATGAGAATGAGGCCTAGATGTGTGCTTACACACCTTTGTAGTTTTAAAGAATTAACACATATAAAAGAGTGAAAAACAAGCTGAAACTAGGAAGGAGCAGGTAGCTGCTGCTCTTTTTTTCTTTTCATACAGCTGTGGTTGAAGGAGAGTGCTAGATGGGGAGATGCAAAATAAATAGAGAAGATACTGTGAGAATGGAACATATAAATGAGACTTGCAAGAGTTGAATGCTGAACTGCAAATACTGTCTTTTCTAAAAAGTTGACCTGCTTTAACAGTGAGCACACTAGAATATGAGTAGAACTGGTACCACAGAATCTGATTCCTTCATTAAAAAAACCCAACAAAACAAACCTCAAACCTAAATCCTGCTTTAAACAGGAAAATTGGCTTTATAATCTATGCAGATTTTCTGAAGCATATGCAAGGGGTTTATGCATACCTCAGCTGGTAGCTGCCTGGTGTCAAGCAACACTTTATCAGCCCATAAAACTACTTTCCAGAGCTGTTTCCCTGAAGCTGCATGGTCCATATGGTCATTGGCTGATGCTGCTCATAAACTACTTCAGCACCACCTTGCTCTCTGGCACAACAATCCATTAATCAATCTATTAATTCAGTTTTAAAAGAAAAGCAAATTCCTACTCCCTTCTCCATACAGTTGCGCTAAGCTCTCAAATCAGATTTTTCACTCAGCTTTACAGCTTTAACTGTGCCTATAAGTGCTGAAGTCCCAGGTTTCATGCATGCTATGGTACTGTAAGGTTGTTGATTAAACAGTTCAAAAGTTCAGAAAGAGACATTTCACAGTTGCAGCCAAAGGCAACTTTACTAACTTCTGTTTGCTCGGCTTCTGGCAAAATGAAATCTCATCCTGTCCCTAACTCCCGGGAGATGCTGTGCACATAAAATGTCATAACCTACTCGCAATGTCTATTCATGCCAAGGTATGTGGATTTCAGTTGGCGGCAGATGACATTCAACATCTTCCAGAATTCAGATAAATAAAGTACAGGTTTCAGTTTAGGTGAATAATCCCTTAGTCTGTTATTTCACATAGCAGGACAACCTTTAATTAATTTGATAAGTTTTGCTTTTACAAGCACTTTTCTGTTTTTAGTAGAATAGAATAATAAAAAGATCATTGATGCGTCAACAGAGAAAAGATTGATTCATGGGGTCATATGATTACTTCTCTGCAGTTGTAAAGCTTGGGGAGCCAAAGTTTCAGGATTTCAGCATGAATTTACCCACAATTCACACCAGATGAATATGTTTTGTCATTACCTATTTAATTGCTCTCCCAGTTAAAAGATTTCAGTTGTCATACCAGAGATCAGGAACATCACCATGTGATTTTTGAATGAAAGCCACCAAAAACTTATTTATGAGGTAGACTTTCATTGAAAGCAGTCTAAACCAGTACATAGGTAATTTCTGTGTTCACTGTACAGACAGGGATGGTTCGTGATGTTTCAGTTTGATTTCAAACATTCTTGCAATACAAGCATTCAGGTTTTTAGGTTTGATGTAACTATCAAGTTCCTCCCTGCCACAGTGATCGGAACTTGGATAAATTCAAACTTAAGACCATCTATGTAAGCTAACCAGAATTTTCCAATGAGGACTAAATAACAGCATTTTCAGGTAGAAAGAGGAGACCCTTGGGTTGTTAGAAGAGCAGGGAATAACCTGTGTCCCACACTGAAGGCTGGGGAAAGATGGGTCATCACCTTGATCAAAAAAGGAGCACAGTTATCTATGGAGATACATTCACAAGAGAATCTCCAAAGCAGCAGTTACGACATTTAGAAATCAGTATGCTGCGTTTGTGGTTCCTGCCATTTGACCCATGAGTACCTACTGGTTAATTCTACTAAGGACCACACGGTTGAGAATGAGTGGCTGGACAGTTAACCTGTCAGTTCTGTGGGGACGTAATCCTAGGTTTCAAGAAGTAGCACAGATTGGAAGAAGAGGGGGTAGTGCCCTATAGCGAGCACGTAATGTTTTTCCCCACCGTAAGAGCAGGCTGGAGAAAGACAGGGTGCCAAGGAGTGTAATACTCTTTAGAGCTCCCATGGAACTGCTAAGAGTCAGGTGTCTGATCTGGAGCTGGTTCGAGTTTGCAGAGTGGGCTAGTTAACAGCATGAGCAATTCTGAGGTAGCACAGGAAGGATCCAGACAGCGGTTTGTGATGGAAACCTTGTGTTTCTGTTGATACCTTAGCTACACATTCCGTGTAGATGCATTTGGTTCAGTTGTCTCAGCTATGGGTAAGATTTTTTCCCTCCTGGAGAATGGAGAATCAAGTCTGGGGAGTTTTCTTTCTTGGCTTCAGTTGCTGTCTGCATAACATTTTCATTAATCACCTTATCTGTTCCAACAGAGGATGAGTGGTGCAGCCGAAATCATCGGCTTATAACAGACGACAAATGAGCATGCTAGAACAGAAGTAACAGCAAATGACTAAACACGAGCTCAGTCCAGCATATATATTCATCAAGGTCCATATTAGTACTTTCCTTTTCAAGTTTTAACTGGCCTCATTTGATAAAAACATTGTATTCATTATTACATACATTTGGAGAGCCCTACTCTAGTCCCTTGACACTTAAAAAAGTTTGAATTGGCTTGTCAACATGACAGAAAAACAACAAAGTCCCACATACCTTCATTGATATCAATCTCTGTTATGTTTTAAGAAGCCAGACTGCTCTGACCTATGCTGAAGACACAGCTTTATATGTAAAAATAAAGCAAGCCCATTAAACACCAAGTTTTTGGCTCAAGGCAAGAATTCTAGGCTGGAATTCCTTTGCTGAGCTGATGCAATAGGTCAGAGTTGCTGATTAACACTTAGATTTTTTGATTTTGCAACCCCAGTATTCTTCTGAAGTATATTTAGTAAAAAGTGTAATTGACCAATGGAAAAGAAAAAAATCCCCCATCTTTGAGTTCAGTCATTCAGGAATGCCCAGATGTGTTTAGAGGCTCTATTTACAGTGGTTTTTTTCATTTATTTTCTAGTCACAATAGAGCTTTTGATGGCTATCCTCCTTTCTCTCATTGATGATGAGGAATCTCTAAGCCATAGGAGTGTTTTTCAAATTACACATATCTCTGTTCCCCCACTCTCACTTTCTCAGCCTGTAATTTCAGAGTTGCCTTTCTGCTGGCTTTTCTATTCCACTGGATTCTACTGCTGCATCAAATGGAGTCATCAGATGCACACGTTCTTACCTAAGTGGTAAGCATAAGATTAAGGTTAACTATACAGAAAGTTATAAAATTGCCGTTGGTTCAATGCTTTTTTAACTAATTCAGCCTCTTTGCTCAAGTAGCTTTAAATACTTCTGTTACTTGTAATAGAGAGTATGTATTTCAAAGATTTGTGTCTATATATCTAGACCACATCATAAAAGGAAGGAATCTTGATGGCTAAACTCACCTTAGTGATTTCGTATCTGATTATGTTTCAAGAGAAAAACTCTTCAACATATTTAACATACCCAAATGTAACTATGCTTACATGGCCTCAATTTTGATGAGGTCTGTATAATTGAATTCAGAGCTTCACAAGCCTGGCCTAGTGCAACTAATTTTTTTGTAGTTGCAAAAGAGGAAGGAACATATAAGACAGGGAGGGGTTGTGTAAGGAAGAGAGAAGAGATAAAGGGTGAACTCTTCAGAAACCAGGAAGTGACAGACTACACACGAGAAAGCCTAATATTAGTGATGACAAGTTTTATGTATCTTAGTACAAGGGTGCAGTAAAACAAGTAGCATCAGAATCTCAGCGCTCAGGTCTGCAAATATAGATGTGAATTTCAAACCATGGAATTCCTGAAGGGGTTTTTAATGACTTTTTTTATGGTCTTCAATTGATGGGAAAGAATTTAATACCTCATTTGTCCAGCAGGATTATCTAATTTTTGGAGTACTCTTTAGCAGAGAGAGAGAGAGAGATATTACAACATAAACATAGAGAGGAGAAAACCAAATAGAACTCACTATGTATCTGTACCCTGTGAACTGTAACACTCCAGAGAAGATCATAATACTTGTCTTTCTGTCATGGACTTTGGGTTGGTTGCTTCTTTGCATTGCCAGCAGTGCTTTTTTGTACTTTTTGAAGGCATCAGTTACCAACAGTTTGCAAAATGACTCAGGAGGACAAATTACAAGGAAACCAATGCGGTTTAGCATAACACTGGAAAATATGTTTCTTGTACTTAAGATGCTGTAGGGAATCACCAAAGACTCCTTGGGCCACACTGCAATGCTAGAGGGCAAATTCACAGTCACATGCTCAGCATAGATCTAAAATGTATTCCAAGATTTCTGTGTGAAGGAGAGGACAGACTTTTGGAGTCCTTACACTTGCCTGGGTAAGCTACCCCTGTTGGCTGTCTTTGAAAATCTCTTGTGCTTATAAACATGGAAAGCCCAGTGAAAGTCACATAATAAAGATGTCAGGCATCCAATCTTCATGGAGGGAAAGCTGCCAAGAAACGTTAATGAAGAATATTAAAAGCTTCGCATTTCTTTATTAGCAAGAACTATATGTCATTGTGTTGAAATTATCCCCAGAGCTAAAGGAATTAAATTAGTGTTACAAAAAACATCCCGAAAGAAGTAAATCATTTTATTCAACCAAAAATTAAATTACTATGGGCTTCTTGGTTTGCTGAATTCTTCTGCAGTTCAAATTTCAGATTCTTATTTCACTGTGCAAAAATGCGGGATAAAACACATGGGTATTCTAAAAGTGCTAAGCTATAGAAACTCACACAGATAGAGCAGTTCAGCTTGGGCATCCCAGTTTGAATGAGGATTCAGTAAAGCCATGGAATGCATATTTTAGACAATAGAAAGATTATGTGCTGGAGCATCCTGGAAAAAAAGAAAAAAGCCTAAAAAGCTAGAATGATTCTGCCTTGACTAAAGAGAAGCAAATGTGGCTGATAAAAATACAGTAAAGTAGCTAAAATTATTATAAACTGACATTTAAGACATTACTGAACAAGTTTGAAGTAAAGGCCTAGAACAGAACCGATAGAACATAATCTGTTTAATACAAACAAAACCCCCCAAAAGATTGTTTCCGTGATGGTGGAAGTGAGCAGTGACATTTTTTGGAAGGATCAGGTAGCTGCTTGGACATACCACATCAGTTATTTTGGTGCTTGGGTGGACCTGGCTGTAGGTAAGGCTAGGGGATGAATTTTGCACAACTAACATGTCTTTGGTATTGGAGCTGTTATCATTCTGGTATCTGGAGGTGTGTTCATCATTTGCTATTTGAGGTGTTCTAGTTAGCTGTGGTTATGCAGAGAGGTCACATGGTGTAATCTGTGCTCCCAGATGGAGCAACACAAGCACTTCCAAAGCAAACAGTAACACATATTCATTTAAAATGTAAACTTGCCGCTTGAAATTTCCCTTTCAAAAAATATTCCTGTATGTCTAAATAACTCAGTGAAAATGTTAAGACACAGAAAATAAACCCAGGATTTAAAGAACGATTATTATGGTAGCTGTTGCAGTTCCTACTCAGTAGTAGTTTCCTGTGCACACAGAAAATGTAAGATCCAATAATTTATCAATTCAATGACTGGAGTTGTTAAGATTAAAATAAAGATACCCACACTTGAAAGTGAGTTTGTACTTGGTGCCTACGTCTGTGCCTGCTGGAAACTGAGAACTCCAGTTCCTAAAAAAAGGTCCCATCACAGATAATGAAAATAGCAGGAACACACATGCTTCTGTCAGCAGGTACTAATGCAACCTCGTTCCTCGGTGCTGCCTGTCCAAGGGGCTCGGGGAGTATTATGTCCCAGCATCTAGTAACGTGTGAACATTGACTGAAGCTTTTCTCGGATTTGGACATTCCTACCACATTCCCATTAGTGGGTTTCTGGTGTCTAGTGACAGCCCAATATACCCTATAACTCTTTTTTTCACTGAGAACATTACTAAAACTTCCTCATTTTCCTGGAACTAGTCAAGCTTAATATTGCTGAATTCGCTACCTGTGTTAGATATGGGTGACGGTTGCTGGGGCATTCAAGAGCTGTTGTGTAAAACATGCTTGTATTAGGCTTCCTTGATTATGAACTGTCACCCCCAAAATCGTTAATTTAAAACTAACTGGTTTCCATTTATAGGAATTTGGAATTATGAGGCTTTGTAATTTTTTGATCCCTTCTTAAATACTTGATAAAGAAACCATTATTCATCTATCATCAAAGCTATGCACTATTTTCTATTTTGCACTCAGAAGGTTAGGGGCTTGGTTTTTGGCTCTGCAGAAGGGCTTGTTTATAAGCAAGAGAATAACAGAAGTGAAAACATTTGTACATACATGTCGGTGGTACTGAAGGATGACCTTTTCTCTTTCTCTTTTTCTTTTCTAAATAACAGCCAGTCTCAAGAAACCCAGTCTGCTTGGCTGAATGTTTTTTCCCAGGATAGCATTTCCTCTCTTGGAGGAAAGCTGCCTCAGTCACATCTCTATTTAACTGTCTGCCCCTCATCCTCCCCACCCAGTCTGCTGATCTGTATTTCCAAATATACCCTTAATTATGTATCTGAAAATGGAGAAACATAAGAATAGCACACAGTGGCATGTTCAGGTTTCTAGTCTGTTTTCATAACAACATACAATGCTGTTCTGCGAAGCAGCAGAACAGATTAAAGATCACAGAAAATTGTTTCTGGCTTACTGTTTCTGGTTTTGTAGGCGCTTGTGGAATTCCCAGTACAGAGATTTCTTTGTTACTTGGCATATGCTTGAAGATGCTAACATAATGTGCAGAGCTACTACATGAATTAAATAGAAAAAACAGATCCCAATACATGGCTTGACTTAATAATACTCTAATCTGTAGGGCAGTGGATATCACATTTCACATTTTTCAGACACAATTGCCTTATCTTTGCTTTGTAATCCTGAAAATGGATGGTATCACAGGTGTCTCAACCTGATTTAGCATTGCAGTCATTATTAGGCTATTTTTTAAGCATGCTTAGGCCTACGCAGTACTTAGTATCCTTTTTTATGGCTATTCAAATGCTGGATATCATACAGATGAAGTGGTGAAACAGAAAGCAAATTACTCCAGGGTCTGTACAGGAGTGCCACTTATATAGGAAAGGAGTCCTTAAAACTATGTGTGGATTGGGGTAAAGTCAAGAGCGCACAAAAAATGTGATACAAATGAAGCTCAGTAGACATCACATCTGGTTTCACCATCTCTGTAGTTTTTGCTTCCCATAACTACATAGAGTTGTCTCAATATATATAATACAAAGGACCTTTATATAATATCATAAGAACTGACTGGCTCTGCTTGCTTCTGAATCCTTTCCAGGAAGAGAGAAGAGAGGTGCATTTTTTAATGTTGTTTCTATAGCCCAGGCAACTCTGTGGTTCCTTTGGTGGTCTGCTCTGGCACACAATGTAAGCAGCATGAGCGGCTAGGTCTGTGCCACGGAAATGAATTTGAAAGTCAGTGCACCTGCAGATCTCATCTACTTTTACTCAGTGAGCACTGGAAGTTTCTCAATGCAGCTTTACACACATTTTTTTCTTTGGACCGGGTGGAGTTCAGGAAGAAGCCAAAAATGTTCTTGCTTGTGTAATTTTCAGTTAAGATCAGTTGAATTTAATTCTCAAATGTGATGTTTTTCCATCAGCTTGTGTAACAATTAACACAAGTTATGTGATGTCACGTGCTTTGGCAGAGGAGCTAGAAAGGTTACAGTTTGGTGGGATTTGGAACATGGAAATCCAAACCTATTTAAAATTGTAAAATAGTAACAATTTGCAATATTCCTTATCTCTTAAGGGCATCTCTTGCCTGCCTCTCTGAAGAGTAAAAAGCTGCTTTTTGATTCAGTTATCTATCTTTATCCTTTGGAGACTTACGTCTCTTTGAGACCTGCCAGTAATGCTCATAATGCACAAAAATACTCCCACTGCCAAGGCGCAGCATTGACTCTCGATGTACGCATTCATATGCTTGACGCACTTCCTGTCACATTTAAGATGTTTGATTACATTTCCACATTAATTTACAGCATCAAATTCTGCCCTTATTGTATAAAGGTAAAATCCTGACTTCAGCATTGACTAAGATGGAGCTCAAAATCTTTACTGTGTTATGTACAGCCATGTTAATGGTGAAGGCTGTTGTTGAGTACATGTCCATGGGCTACTGCTTATGCAAACTGTGGCTGCATGTTCCCTAATGAGATTAGGCAATCATTTCATATAATCTCTCATTCTGTTGATTGCTTTACTGCCCGTAAAAGAACATTTATATAACTTACCTGCACCGAAAACCACATCCCTTCTGTTTGAGAGATGAGGCTGATGACAGGCTGAATTTCCACATGTGGTTTTGGAGCAGCAGCTAGGTCTTGTCTTAATTAATACCCTGCAGCAACTTTGTTCCAGACTGTGTCCTAATTTTTTATGCATAATAATGATTCTCGTATCTTTACACAAGGCATCCCGCATTTCCTCACAATAGAGCTTTTCTTTGAGGAGGTATTGCTAAACCTCAACAAAGCTGAGAAGCACTCTAGAGACCGTATTACCACTACCAGAGTGATGCCAGCTTTCAGACAGTGCATGGAGGGGGAAACCATTTGACCAAGAAGCTTAAAGACAACTACCAAGAAGATATCAAAACTAGAGAGGACTGAGGGGAAAAAAATAGCTCCTAAGAAGGAGGAGAAAAAGGAACAGTAGAGAAATAGTGGAAGAAAGTCCACAGTTTCTTTGGCCCAGCACCCAAATCATCACCCCCATCATCAACACATCTAATCAGGCAGATGAGTAGGAACCTGACTGTTCTGATCCAGATCTGATATGTGGTGAGGAGAGGGGGAGATAAGTTGTGCAATACCTTCATCACCTTACTGTTAATGCTGGATAACACAGATCTTACACAATCCTGCTCCAGAACCTCTTCTCTCCTTAGGAACCAGACTGTCATGCCTACTGCAGGCTACCAAATGTGAGATACAGAAAAAGATAGCTGATGCCATGCTAACTAGTCAGAAGAAAAGGTACTGTTTTCTTTGTGCTTCATGGTGTTGTCAACAGCAGAAGCAAAACACTGCATGTTAACGCTTGCCTTCCTTGTCTGAAAGCAGTCATTTCATGGGCCAGTCCTTCTAGTGAAGGACATTGCTGACCCCATTTGTAATGAAAACATACACAGAGAAAATTAACTTGGGCAATAGAAACATCTGAAGATCATTGTCTCACCAAAAAACAATGCCGTAGCTCAGGAATAAGTGAATATTCCATAGACCTCAGTACAGATGTTCTTAAAGTCTGGAAGTCCAACAGACTACAAGAGATAAGAAATGTGACATCCATGAAACGATCAGGAGCCCAGCATCCCTGAAGATCCAATTATCAAATAAAGTATCAGTAGTTTGATTTACAGTACTTTTCAGTGGGTTAGAATACCACAGTGGCCACCTCTCTGGCAGACAGAACCACCTTCTCCACCCGGTAAGTGCCAAGTGGCATCTGCCTTGCTCCCAGCTTTTTTATTCTAAATTTTGCAGATAAAACCTACCCATGGATGACACTGCTGTCCCCTCCTAATCATGCCATGTTTGCTTCCTGCAGGTGAACGGCCTTTCGAATGCAACTGGCAAGGGTGTAACAAGAAGTTTGCCCGTTCCGATGAGCTGGCCCGCCACTACCGCACCCACACTGGAGAAAAGAAGTTCAGCTGTCCCCTCTGCGAGAAGCGCTTCATGCGCAGTGACCACCTCACAAAGCACGCCCGCCGCCACGCCAACTTCCACCCAAGCATGCTCAAGAGGCGAAGTGGAAGCAGCTCAAGAACAGGGTCTGTCAGTGACTACAGCCGCTCCGATGCCTCAAGTCCGACAATTAGCCCTGCCAGCTCCCCATAGACCTACCTGCACTGGATGTCAGCACTTTGTCTCTAATACCTAATGTGGAGTTTTGTTTGTGTTGCACACATTTAAAAAACTCTGTTGCTTCCCCTCCTCGGCAACCCTCCCGCCTTTGGTTTTAATAGCTGCCTATTAAATTTCCAGTCAAATTTTCTTTACCCAACCACACAAGTGGCTATTCTAACCTCATGGACAGACTTACATGTTACACTTAATGACTCCTGCTGTCTCAATATTTCATGCATTTTGCAGCCATTTACGGATCCTCTTGATTATTCTTTATAAGAAAATGAGAAAATCTTTAAAAAAAAAAAAAAAAAAAAGAAAAAAAGGAAAAAACCCCACTTAATTCACCTCAGGTGTCAAAGTAGTTTTTTAAGACCTGATTGCACAACACGAGCATACATACACTTACAAATCAACTGTGTTGGATTGTGTCCCCCTTCTCCTTTCTCAGGGATGGATATTTATATTACACAATACTTCCAATGAAGACACACCCTAACCGCAGCCTTACTTTGTAAATATATTTGCACTCGGAAGCTTTTTGTTAGGTTCTTTCACACACTGGGGAAAAATAAAAACCAAACAAACAATACAAACCCCAAACCAGTTACTGGAATGTAGTACCAGACTCTTCCATTGCTTGTTTTCCTGATTATATACATTGGGGAGTGTCCAAACTGGAGTCCTGTCTTTCTTCAAGCTGCCCTATGCTTTTGATAGTGAGCCATCTTTTCACTTCATGCTGAAGATGCTCCAAACCCAACTTCCTATTGCAAAAATCTCTGTGAGGTTGATAAACTTGTTTGTTTGTTTCATGCTAGATAAAAATCTGAGAAAAAAAGTCTAAATTAGATGCCTTAAGTAAGTAACCTAAATCACAAGGAAGCATTTTACACTGGGCAACATATGATTGCAAGGTGGCATGGAATCTCGGAGGCATTCTGTTGTCGCACTCTCCAAGTTGTAAGCTCTCTGCACTGCCTGTTCAGTATGGGACCAACAGAATATTCAAAGCAGACAGAAAACAAACCACACTAACTTCTTTATTGGTTTTTTGTGTTTTTTTAATGAACTATGGAAATAGCATAACTGAACCTGTGCCCGCCAAAACTTTCATCAAGGTACTACTTACCTACTGTACAGCTGTATCTTAGGAAGACAGATTGGTTAAGACATAGTTTCTGTGTCCTGCTGCATCACAATCATAGTCACTGATAAAAGGGTATAAATGCAGTTAAGTGTAGCATGGTGAAAAGAAACTCTCTACACCACACCTGCCATTTGATATCAAGTGAATGCCTCCAGATTCCAAATGAACCTGTATCTTACTTGCTGCTTTGCATTGATCCAATTTTGCAAGATTTTATTGTACTGTATATTAACTGTGAGATGCTAATATAGATTTCCAAGTAGTTTCATAGGTACTTCCATAATATTTACATTATTCCTAATACTACGCATTCTATTAGTTGTATGGATAAATACTTAAAGACAGTTCAAAGTGCAGATATTTTAATATTTTTTTCATGCTCATTTGCTTCAGATTTCACCTCTATAAAACCACAATTTTTCCTTTTGAATTGGAGATCCTGTAAGGTATAATTCTGTTTCATTTCACAGAAAATGAAAGCACATCGTAAGGGTTTTTTTGTAAGACAACAAATATTGTTGAGTTTGTGTGATGAGTTGCCTGACCACTGTGAGTTAGGGGAAGCCAGATCTGCTTGTCTCCATAGATTTCCTCTTTTCTTGTTTTCCTTTTTAAAATTAGTCATCTACCAAGATAATACAATTTTAACAACTTGATACAATTCAGGTAACAGGAATTCACATTCCAATCATTTCTGTGACTGCTAAAAGTGCTCTTGTGCTGTAGTTAGTAAAGAGGCATTTAAGCTATCTAGCTAAAGGAATTCTACAGGTCAGCTGTGTCTTGTGCACATACTTTGAAACAAGTCATAAACATATTTATCATTATCATTATACCTTAACAGAGGAATGGGGGTAACACAACCAAAATCAAAAGGAGAACTAAGTATCAGCAAAAATCATAGGCCTCATGTTCTAAATTCAGTTTGTTGTAAAATCATCTTTTCCAACAAGAGCATCATTTAATCTTTAGCAAAGGAGGAACCACTCCCGTCCATTTACTGAGGGCATAACAACTCGGCATGAGTCAGTAGGTGCATTACAAACGAGTTGTTTTAATAGCCTGGAGAAAGAATATTTGCACCAGGTTTTATTAGTACTGTGATTATGGGATATAAAGATTATGGACAACCTATTTTGTGTGACATAAGAGCTGTGTAATCTTCAACTCAAACAGTAGACTAAGCATTTTATGTGTAGTCCTCATAGATACTACTAATAATTCTCCAAGTTTGAACCAAAAAAAAAGGGTTCAGAGTCAAATTTCCAGTTCAGCCAGTTCGTCCAATGAGAAGGCTGAGTCTGTGCATAGCAGCATCGTTACACTTTCAGGGAATTCACTGAAATTTGTCAGTTAAACTTTTATTTACACCTTGGCTTTAAGTACCTCAGAGCGTGTTGGGCTGACAGTCACACTGCTGTGTTTTAAAATCCTAGCTAGAGTTTCAAATTAGAGTTTCATTACATGTTTGATACATGACAGCTTAAGGATAAAATTATGAATTCCAAACCACTAGTAGTTTCTAAGACTGAATGTGAACAAAACTTCTCTTAATATTTCCATACGGAAAGAGAGTGTTTGGGGTTTTCTAGCATCTGCTAGATGCTAGGAAAGAAGCAGAAGTACCAGCAAGGTGGTAAGACTTCATTCTGTGAAGTTTGAACAGCTCAAATGGTGTTTTGAAATCTGGGTGCTTATCTAAACCTCAGATTTTTACCCTTTTGTTGTTTCACCCAGCACTGTAAGCTCAAACAGTCTCCTGGCATAGCAACAAAACACTGCACACTCAGGAAATGCTGCTCTGGCAAGGTGCAGATTTCTTCCCACTCCTCTCCATTTGGAGGAGTGTGCATGTCTCCTCCTGCTTCCTTTCCCTATGTAATCTGTTAAGGTGAATCCCCACAAACTACAAAATCGCCCTAATTTTATTTTCCTTTTAATTTCAGAATATAAAGCCAAGTTCATTGTTATTAAGAAAGCCCTGAAAGTTTGTTTGTGTTACTCCAGCCATAATTCTATCTTCCTCTCTAAAAGTTGAGCTTATCTGCCTTGCTATACAAAATGGGTGCAAGTCAAAATCATCACTTCACTACCACAATGCAAATAAAACTAAAGACACTCTTAGAAACTCATTCACCCCTTCCACTAACCTCATCCTCTGCAAGGGCCTAAAGTGCATTAATGGCCACATAAATTCAGTTTTTATCCTGATTCTTAGAAAACAGTCCTGGTAAACTCCTGGCAGCTAGATTTTATTGTGAGAATTGTTTATATCTACAAACTAGTTGTTCCTTGCTTTTATAATATATGCATATTATCTGTTTACATAACTGCAAAGGTATGTATTTATAGCAAGTCATCAGAAGTTTCTGGTGGTAACACCTAACTCATATACGTATCCTACCCTTTTCACTGCACTAACCCTTGCAATAACTTTTAGCTGTGAGAGCCTCTGTACACCTTTAAAACCTCATTACCTTCTGTGTAGCTGTTCAGCGATTTCCGTGGTTCATGCAGCCAGGCAGTACGAGGCTGTGTAAGGAGCTTACCCATTTCTAGCTATTCACGGTCACAACTGCTTTTCTCCAGCAGAATCTGTACTGTGTGAAGTGCATTTTTGTTTTGGGGAAGATGGTCTGTGAAGAAAGAGTAAGGAAAAGGAACTCTGCATACTTTAAGCTTACCTTTTCATTGCCATTTAATTTACTAATTTCATAAGGTGATGCCAACAGACCGACTTTCAGGTGCTCTTTTACTCCATCACACCATACATTCGTGCATTAGGTGCTAACATATAGTCTATGTCAGTGAATGGTATGATGAACATCTGTATTTTTAACTCTTCTGGGATAAAGCTATATCCTTAGGCAGAAGAAAATAACAGAATTATTCTTGTTTACCCCATAAGCCAGAATATAAAATGCAAAAGCCTATTCACTGGTATAGGGTTTTTTACATATAAATATAAATATCTATATATGTGGATTTATAGGCATATGCACATATATAAAAATATGTATATATGTGTATATTGCACAGTACGTGTGTGTATACATAAATACACAGCAATGTGTGTACACTACACGACAAATAATGAAGAGATGTCTACAGAGCAAAAACAAGTATCCATTTCATTAGAACTAGTGATGGGGCTGAACCAAAATCCTAGATCCAAATGCCATTGCTTTTGGAAAGCGTGAACCTGTGTTTTGAGATTTGTGGTTGAGTTCCATCTCTGGTCACAGCTGCAGTTACATGTGTATATATGCATTCTGGGGTCGTGTGTGCATGCGTCTGCGTGCTTCTTCACAAGCACATGCCTGTGTGGGTGACAGGAATATATGTGCCAGTAAGTGTGCATGGGTTTACATATATACTTCCAGCTTTGGTGAACTATGATGTTGCCGTGTCATCTTCACCTGTACAGTTTTATCAGCAGCACATGAATGCTTCCTTGGGTCACTTTGCAACTCTTTAAATCACTACATTGAAGTATTACAGTTGTACAGTTATACGTTCATCTATTCTTGCTCTGCTGTAACTTTTTATGTATTTTGTACCGCATAGATTATATATTGTGATAATGTCCTATGCAACAACAATAAAGAAGGGAAAGAAAAGGAAAAAGGGAAGAAAATTAACAGCTGTAAAATATCGTCTTAACTTGTATGCATGGTTAGTGACGTTTACATTTCCCAAAATAAAACTTATAGCTATGAAATACTTAATTTCCTTCTCTATGTATCAGTTAAAAATCATCAATTGTTAATATTTCTGCTGTTTGTTTGAGGCTTGATACCTTGTTTGATATGTTTGTTTAAATTTCACCCTGTGCTGTTGCTTAAAAGGGATATATTTTTTAATCACTGAAAGTTTCTGTGATGTTTGTTTTGTACTCTCCTCTGCTTTAAGCAGTATTTTATAGTTGCACAGTGAAATTCCCTTCTCAAAGCTGGCATAGACTGTGTTTTTCTTTACAAGATGGTTATGGGATTAATATGCATGGGTTCAATGTCAGAGTGTTAACCATCCTTTCTTTCAAAGCTCAGTTCTTTGCAAATTTCTGATACCATCTCTGCAAGTAGCAGTGTCCTATCCAAACAGCAGTAATTTAATCTCATAGCACCATGAAATGTTCTTGCCTAATTTTAAAGATGAGGAAATTGAACCACAAGAGATTTGAGTGACTTTCTCAGAGACACGAGGCAGTGGCAGATGTTTGCCTTTATCCTCGTTTGAAAGCACCACCACACCCCCAGGAAAACAGTTCTGTGCCCTATAATGAATATATGTCTATAGAACACTCTAACTGATTGCAAAAATAATTCAAACCAGTGGACTACTATTGGAAGATGAAAACTAAAACATCCAATTGCGGGAATTACTTTAAAATTAGTACATTTTCTTTTGCAGGGGCCATGAAAACTCTTCAGAGCACATAACTTGGAGACCCATTATCTTTAATAGCAGGTTTCCCCATTGCAGTGTTGAACTGCCAGCGCTGTTCATTATCTGCCCATGCGCCCTTCACTTGTACATCTGTATATGTCTGTGATCAGCTGCTATTTTATAGCTCACTAAATAACAGAATGCTTAACTGTGCTAATGCAGTATCTAAGGGCTTGTTATCTGAGCATAACGGCCTCTGCGCACATGAAGTGGATTGCCCCGACTATTGGTGAGCCCTCATTGGAACGCAAGACAAAGTGCTCTTGTCCAGCAGAAAACCACAGGTTTGTTTCATGATCTGCTACTAACATCAGCATGACGTGGCCTCTTCCTGCTTATTCTCAATGTCCATGTTATAACTGGGAAATCCCAGGCAGGGGATTCTCTGAAGCATTCGGATTCTGAGAATCCTGAAGCAAAAATCCAGGTAAACCATCTAATAACCTGAGTGAGTGGAAGTTCCCTTGCAGACCTTGTGTATCAGTCTGTCTGGTGAACTTCTTACATTTCAGATCCACTGAAATAACTAACATTACCCTGCCCCTGGCAGTCTTTCCTCCAATGCTTCCCCAGACCTCCTTGTCACCCCATTCAGTTTTCACACTCGAACAGACAGGCTAGGCTTTCTGTTCTAGCTGCTGTAGAAGTCCAGTTGCTTTTTGCTAGTTTGTTCCTGTGGACAGGGTTAGTGTGACATACCTGGCTTCTGCCGCTACCTGGTTTTCCAGCCAGTTGCTCTGTCTGAATTCACTGTTTGTACTGGGGGGAAGGTGGTGAGGAGTCTTTTTTCGCTGATGCTGGAGAAAGCTCATACAGACTCTTGCTCCTCTGTGAAGGAATGAGCCTGAAGTTTCTTGAAAATACAGGCTACACAACACTTCTAAACACTGTTTTGTTTGTGAAAATAGGCCCTGAAGAGTAGCATTTCTGAAGTCTTCCTACATGAAGGATCCATCTTATGTCTGATAATCAAAAAGCAGTCAAAGACTGTTTTCTAACCTTTCTAGAAGAAAAGAGAAACAAATCCTTCTAAAAGGATATGCCTTCTTTTCAGTTTAAGTATGGAGTTGTTGCCTTGGTACTGTAGTGTTATGTGCCTCCCCACCCAGACACCCACACTCTGAAACATGTAGGTTCGCACATTCTCACCTTCAAAAGAAACTTCTCCTCTCGGGTTGCTAGATGTATGGGTTTGTTTTGCCTGTGACTCAGCATTTGCCATGAAATGTTCATAGACTTGGCAGTAGTCCATCAGTTCAGAAGAAAAGCGATATTAGTGCTGGAATTAGGATGGGATTTTCCTATTTACACTGACCTGTGTATCATTTCTGGCTTCAAAGCAGTCCCCTTCAGGTTCATTACCCCAGCTTTTCAGGAACCACGCCCATGGCATGCTTTGCTGTTTGACTGCAAGAGATTAAAGTGCCATGAATATAAATACACAGTCATAGAAACAGAAAAAAAAGTGAGAGAAGATGGAGATAGAAATAAAAGAGAGGTGAGGACAATGAGACATGCCCAGTTTCCAGCAGCTGACCAAAAAGGCTCATACTGCACCAGAACACATGTGGGGCTGCCAGGCAGCACCTCCAAAGATGACCAGAAACTGCATCATTTTTTCCAAGAGCGGTAGAGGAGGAAGCTAAGTCAAACAGCAATTCAAGCAGGCAAGCCCACATGTCTGTCTAGCTACAATGCATTGCTGGCAAGAAAAGAGTATAAAGAGTGAGGGATTATTTTAATAGATTTCTCAATCCATGCTCCAGACAAGGGAGGGGAGTCTGGATGCCCAGACATCTGAGCAGCAAGAGGGGAAGAGGGAAGCGTGAATGAACACTGGCTTTGGGAGCCAGATTTGTGCTTTGGGCAACTCAGAGAACAAGTTTACATTATACAAGTCTGGAGAAAATCAAATATTAAAAGAGTGAAAAAGAGAGATCTGAGAAAACCCGAGAGGGGTTTGAGGCAAGATCAGGCCCCAAAGGTCTGCTAACAAAACCTAAACACTGAGCTTAGCAATGACTCTGCCTCACCAAGAGAAAACAGCTCTAGAGTATAATTGCTGCCGCATCATAATTGTAAATAAAGGATCAACCTGTCCTACCTGGTTGGCATTGGCAGGAGCTTGATTTAATCTTCGGTTTCCACTGGCTGGAATAAATGTTCGACAGGAAAAGAGGGGGTGGCATCAGGTGCTGGGCTGAGAAGGGCTCTAAGATGCTGTTGCTGGCAGGTTTCTGCTGAGCTGATGTTTCTTCTCTGCATCACTGGCTAAACGTGCCTGCCTGAGCACACTGCAGCAGGTCTGAGCCTGCTGCATTAGAACTTGTTAGGTACGTGCCAAAGGGTCACACAGGCTTACACTGCCCAAGCTGGCTTGTTGAGAGCCAGCCCAAGTGTCCTTCCCAGGGCCTACCAGGTACAAGTGGGGAATCTCCCAGAGGGAAGGTTCCAATGGGTGGATGAGAGAACACCATTGAGGAAAATGGGCCAGTTGAAGGACCAGAGAGATGGTGCTGGTTAGAGAGAGAGGTTCAGGTGTATGGCAGCATAGTAAGAGGAGTGAGATGTACAACTCGTGGGAAACAGATGTAAGGTACTATGAATTGGCAAGGTATGGTAAAGAGGGGGAAGATAAGTATAGAAAAATTAGAAAGAAGTATAGGGTAATTTTATGTCATTTGCTAATAGAAAAAGAAGGGCCTAAGGTGCAAAATCCAAATGGGAGTCTAGAGGAAGGAGTAAGGTTGCTCAGGTAGTATTTCCAACAGACTAGAAGGTAAGGCATGTCAGTGTGTAATAAACAGGACTGTGTGTCTTTAAGAGACCAATGTTTGTGTTTTCCCATGCTCTCCTATTGTGGAAATAACTTTCTGAGTCATTTCTCTGATCCTGGAGACAAACTGAACAGACACAAAACATAATAAAACACAATAGCAACGGGAAGAGAGAAATTCCTCCCTCCCCCTTCCACCACATGTGGTTTACGTCAGCAATCCAAGCACACTCAGAGCCTCCCAGTGGAAGAAAAGCTGGGAACAGTGTTGTTTGGTACACACGTTTGAATCGAGCTCACCTTCCACTACATAAACGGTTAAAAAATGAAAGCCACGCTTCCCCAGTCTGTTACTTGTAGATACGTTACTCACTCGCTTTGGTTTAAAGTCTTGCCTTCCAGATTCTCCACAGACTATGAACTGCAACAGGCATTTGCTAGCTTTTTTAAACTTCAAAGCTTTGCACTTCAAAGACCCTGTAAATTTTCTCTCAAGCCTGATGCCCCACCCTCTGCAAAAAGGTGTCAGTCTGGGACTCTCTCAAAATGCCACATTTGGAAGCTCACATACAGCTAAAACTCAACATCACAACTATGCTCTTCCCAGAGGGGAATAATGAGATGGGCACCCCCACACGGGGCTGGCCCCACACCAGGTGTATCATGACTTCCTGCACCAAAACACAGGATCACATCAGACCCGAGACGAGTCCCTTTTCTCTGTTTCTTACTGAGAACTCCCATGAGGTTGTCACATCCTTGCAGGTTTGGTTTAACACACAATCTTTTTGTTAACTTTGGAATTCATAAAGCCAATCCCCAGCTTTCCCACTCTCAGGAGCCATTTGCAGCCTGCTGGGAGGAATGGGATGACTTGACAGGAAGAAGGAAGAATAAAGTTTTGTACAGGACTGTGAATCCCTCCCAGCTGCTGCAGTGAGCCCTGCTCATGGAACCAGGGCCAAGGGAGATGCCCGTGCTCCCGGGCAGCAGGCAGGGCTGGCTGCAGGTCTCTCAGAAGAAAAGACCTCCCGACCCGCGGGAGAGGAATCACTCCCAGAGGCTGAGGGTTTGGAAGCAGCCACAGCACCCCCCAGCTTTTCCAGCTTTACATGAAGACTGGCTCGTGGATGGCTTCCCCTTACCATGCCCTCGCATGCAGCAATACTGAAGAACCCGCGTGAGCGAACAGAGGCAAGCCCAGGAAACAGGAACCCTGTGGAGGGTGCGGCTGCACAAACAACGGGGCTGGGTGAATAAATCATGCCTGGCTGTTGGCTTCACTGTAAGAAACCTTCCATTAAGTCTCCACTGGATATTTTTGGACTCTGCCTGTCTATTTTTAGGAGGGATAATTAATACTGAAGGAAATAAGGAAAAAAAAACCAAACCTGAAATAAAGCTTTAAGTCCAAGAATGGAAAATTTGGTATTCTCCACAAAATCACTGTGATTAAAGAGGACTGAAAAGGAGGGGTTATATTTCAGGAATAAAATTATGCTACAAGTTACTGTAAAAATTGTGTATTACATGGTGTTGGCTAAGAGAGGGAAGGCATTTCAAGAAGACAGCGCTTCACCACTTAACTGTTACTAAACAGGAATGAAGCACAGCTGAATGCCCAGCTTTAAATCACAGCTGTACTCTGCCTGCTTTTGTGTAGCCCTGAGCTGTGCTGAGGCTCCCAGCTCCTCTGCTTTGGGAGGGGCTGGATGGGACCTCCAGAACAACTGGCACAGGCTCTGCTCAGTCCTGTGCATGGTGTCATGCAGTGAGAGAAAAATCACAGCCAAGTTACTGAGCACCCTCACCAGGCCCTTAAAATAGACTGCCTGAAGAACAGGGCTATCGTAAGGCCAGAAAATCTGTTTTATGAAGTAAGACAGGAGGTTCTCTTAGAAAAAAATCCGCCCTCTTGGATATGAGAGCCAAAACATGATGGAACAGTGTGTGCAATGCTTTCAAAATTCAGCTATTATTTTACTAACAGCAGTTGTTTATATTCACATCCCTTATGACAGCCTTAAGACAGCCATCTATCAGTGTTCATGTTACCATTGCCTGTAGAAGAAAAAAGCCTTTCCTTAGTCACCTTCTGCTTGTGAGTTCATCCAACTCCCAGGTGACACGTACCTAACAACAGCCACTGCCATCAACATCTGTGGGTACCTCACACATACATGCAGGGAGCTGACGTGAGCACAGGATAAGCGCTTTCCTCCTTACCCAGAGCCTGCTCCAGGAACGATCTGGGCATTGGAGCAGAATTAGCCCTGCCTGCCTGTAAGCACTGTCCTGCCTTAGAGCTGCAGGATGTGCTCCCCACACATCCTCTCTTGACACTACTAATTCTTTAGTTCTGGTGGCAAATTTATAACATGCTTGGTAATGTATTAACCAGCCTTCTGCAAAGTGTTGGTTACTGCATTAAATCCCAGAGTCCTGGTTTCAGCTGTAACGGTTATTTTTCTCCTTCCTAGCAGTTGGTGCAGTGCCATGTTTTGGCTTTAGTCTGAGAACAACGCTGATAACACACCGATGTTTTAGTTGTTGCTCTGTAGCACTTACCCCGATCAAGGACTTCTCAGTGTCATGCTCTGCCAGCGAGGAGGGGCACGGGAAGCCAGGTGGAAGCAGAGACAGGACACCTGACCCAAACTAGCTTAAGGGGTATTCCATACCACAGCATGTCATGCCCAGTATAGAAACTGGGGGGAGTCACCCGGAAGGCCCAGATCGCTGCTCGGGTTGGGCTGGGTATCGGTCGGTGGGTGGTGAGCAATTGTGTTGTGCATCACTTGTGTTTATTGTTTGGGGTTTTTTTTTCATTCCCTTTTTAGTTTTATATTCTTTCCCCTTGTTATTCATAGAGTCACACATCTATAGTTTGAGTTCATGTCCAGAAACAACTTAGTATTTTCTTTGTAATTTCTCAAGTTTCTAAAAACCTTTCTTTAAAGAAGAAGAGCAACATTTTTTACATGAACCTTCTGCCAACATTTAAAATCCCATGGATAGAACATTTGCCACTTTTTTTTCTTCCTGGAATACCATGCAGAAGACAAGAAGTCAGTAACAGATTTTACAACTGACACCGATACCAAATTAAACTCATGATTCTTCTCTGTTCACATAAATTATGTCATTTGAACATTACCCATAAGCACCTAAATAGTAAATATATTCACATATTTAATAATTAAAATGCATTAATAACTGGGTCTTAAACTAGCCACTGCTATTTGCTTCACTTCCTTCCTGCTCACTTGAACAATCAGTAAGTTAATTAATCATAAGTTCATTATTACAATTGGCAGATGAAGTCTAATTAATTTTACTTGAAAAAACCAGCAACCCTTGAAATACAATACCACGACTTACATGCAGTTGAATCTTGCATTAGCGGTATGGATGCTTGGGTCTGCCTTGCTTTCATTCCAGCCCCTCCAACAGTTTTCAACTTTTGTGAGCATCCCGCAGATGATTTGCTGTAGAATGAAGAAGGTAAATTCAGTATTATTGTGCACAGCACTGAGAACCGTGGCTTTTTCACTCAGATGGTTCTGTGAGCTTCTTGAGGGAACAGGGTGATGTGACATTTTTCTGTGCAGAAAGACAGTATTTTCATCTTGCAAGTGTAACCCGGGGCACAACAGAGTGAGGCCAGGAATTCTTTAGGCATCTCTTCAGCCCCAAGAGCTCAGTTAGCTGCCTTGGCCTGTGCTTCATCCATCAGATTTCTCCTAGTTCTTACGCTGCACATAGCTAGATGTTGGGCAAATGCTATGGTCAAAGTGATAATAATCATGGCTTTGTTAATTTTTTTGCCTTAGATTCACAGCACTTTGTGAGTTTAGATTAGCTGTTTAGCAGTCTTGTAAACCATTATTATCAGCTCCCAGGGTAGCCCTGTAAAATCTGCTTAAAAGTCTTCCTCGTCCATCCTAGGGAACACGCAGCTGGCATGTCAGCCATAGCTTCTGCTTCCGTTTCAGGATCCTTACACCCCTCTGAGTTTTTTGCTTTCAGGTTATAGACCTCAAGAGGCAACACCTGCAATACACCTTCCTGTAGCAAAGATTAGCAGTAAATCATGTAACTTTTCTGATAGGATTTGAAGTTGCCAGAAATCAACTATAAATGCTAGTTAGTTTGGTGAGGAAAAAATGCCACACAAGAAAGTTGGAATCACTTACGACAGAGCTGACAGGTTGAAGAGAATTCCTTTTTATCAGCACTCCACAGATGTGGGCTATTTCCTCTCCTCTCATTAAGAAATCAAACTTTCACTATATGCTAATACAGATAAGCATCTATCACCAGATTTCTGTGCTGTGGTATGTGATACCAACACCACTTCCTGCATCCCCACAGTGGGAGATGAGTAGATGGTTGTTAACTGGTACCAGTTGTCCAGGGGCAACTGCAGTGTGGGTTAGTGCAGTGAGCAAGCCCTCAGAGGAGAAGGGTCACCCCAAACAGAGCCATTTGACAGGGTGACCCAAAGGAGTCGTTATTTACTAACGCTGGTTTCCCTCTTTGAAACTTTTAGTGAGGTAGATTAGCAACGAGCAGCATAAACTGAAATGCTGTTTTCCAAACTTCTGGATTGACTGAACACTCATCCATGATAGTTCTGAGCACACCATGAAAAGGAAACAAATCTCCAAAACAAGTTGAGGGAATCTGAATGTTCGGATCTTGGCCAGGATGCCCGCTGGGGAGGCCAACCAATGTTTGATTTCAGCAAGTAAAGCCTTGTGTTGCTTTAATGTCCTTCCCCCAGGGAAGTCTCTAAGTGTTTTCTTAACTGTAAATGTCAGTTCTTCAAGCAAGTCTGCCCTTTGTTTTCCTGAAGCTCTCCTGGATTTGATAAAGCTCTAGAAGGATACAGGAATCTGATCATATTAAACAAATTGCATGATTGTGGTCTTTAAATCAAAACAAGGAGTGTGCTCAAGAATTATTTCATGTGCCACTGCAATAAAGGTAAAATAATTCCAGTATTGATCAGCCAGGCAGATAAGTTTAATATTACAATGTCCTTATGTTTAAGAACCATATTCCTAGAAACTAGTCATGCCACTTAAGAAAACTCTAGCAAATGGAGAGATTTGAGCATAACCTCCAGAATTAGGTATGCTGACCCTTAGCTTCTCTTCTGTCTCCAGGTGCAGCATCATGAAGAAAGGAAGTCCTAACGGTGGGTTGCCATATTAGTGGATGGATACCTTTGAGATCTGCAGAACAGGTAGACATATTCAAAGATTTATCTCCCCGTTCGCCAAATATTTTATTGATTTATCCCCAATTCAAATTCAAGATGATGTCAAACAACTATTTACACACATTGTGAGCACAGGCACAATAATAAAATGGTTAATATGGAACTTGAATCAAGAAAGAAATAAAGGTAAAATAAAAAATGTTTACTTATTTCCAACCTTTTTCGATTACTTGAAAAGATTAGAAGTTTATCTAATATGTAATTAACCACCAATTCAATGTCTCAAGAGAGGGCTAGCCCCACACTAAGAGTTTTATCAGCCACCAGGAGAAAGTGCTTAAAAGAATTATTAATAACATTAGAAGATTAAATGATTGGATGCTAATACAGAGTAATGTGGATTGCTTAGTAAACTGGGTACAAACAAACCAAGCATGCTTGATATAATCAGAATTAACTCAGGTATTTAGGAAAACAACAACTTGGCTATACTCACCAGACGGAGGACTCTAGCTCACAAAGCAAGGACTCTGAAAAATACTAGGTGAAAGAGCAAGGAATGAGAGTTCCTTGTGCATCTTACGGCCAGAAAGACTAAAGATATCTTTATGAATAAGTATACAATAATTTCAGTTAGGAAATAGACTCGTACTGACATACAGACACTATCAGTTCTTATATAGAAGCAATCTAGTTCAGAAGAGAGGCTGTCTAGCAGTCTGCAGCAGGGTCTGTGTGAGTTAATTCTTGTTGGAGCTGAAGTATTTTTCACAAAAAGCTTTCAGTCTAATTCAGATATCTACAGATGAAGGGAGATATTAAAAGGCTAGAGGAGACTTGAAGCACAGGCATGAGAAAGACTGCATTCCAGAAGCTGCAAATAAACCTTTGCAACAGCCTTGGAAAGCACAATCTGCTTACCCTAACACAGAGGTCAAGGGATGGCCCCATCAGTGGGTACAAGCAATTCAGGGGCAACAGAGAACTCAGACAGGAATGAAATGAGATCCAAGGCCAAAAACCGGAGTTACTTACCACATGGTAAGATGACTTTCTGCAACACTGGGATTTCTCTTCAAAACCACTGCAGTTCAAACATAGTTGTTTGCAGACATCCTGTCTGCTGCTTGTTCGTAGATGCCCTGAGGACGGTCACAGTGACAATCACAGCACAGGCTGTACAACAGCAGCACAGTGGCTTGGCAGCACTGTACCTCTGCATGGAGGAGCCTTGTGCCTTTGGAGCCTAGGAACTAGGAATACTCTGTGGAAATGAAAGCTGAGCAGGCCCAGCAGTGACTGATGGTTGGCTTTTGCCTCAGATTGTCAGAGTTACCCAATTGATCCAAATTAACCTTGAAATCAAATGGAGTGAACTTTGTGGCAGCAGAACGAAAGCTTGTGATGAACCAATTAACCTCCCTGGGTGTGCAGCATGCTCATGGGGCCTGGTTTCTTTTCTAGGCTTTAGAGTTTCCCCAGCATACACCGAGGAGAGCACACAGAGACCACAAACAAGAATTCAAGCATACGGATACTTTAGAAATAAGTTAATTTTATTGAATAGGCATTATAGCTTCTCTCTCTTTCAAATAATGGAGAAGCCAATTCACACAGATTACAGAGCTATCAGTTACTTTGAGTAATCTTTCATAAAAGAAAGAAATTAAATACAGTTCTGCTATAAAAAGTGCAACAGTTGTAACTGGAAGTTTTTCAAAACAAAAGCAAGTTTTACTACCTATTGCAAAAATTGGTTTAGTGCTTTAATACTTTACAAAGTAACAATCCAACTGCTAAAAACAGCTCTTACACATCATCTTTGTCAAAGTATGGATCAGATTAAAAATGACATTTAAATTGAATTTGAATGAAACCTGCATGTAGAAAAGGTTCTCAAGAATTCACACTTCACAACAAAAAATATTCATTATCCTTCAACATTCATTAATGCTCCTGTTTCTTTTGAACAATGGATTTAAACACAATATGGCAGTCATCTTAACAATGATCAACTGTTTTGTTTGCAGACGGAAGTGACTGCAACCAATCATGTCTTTAAATTACGAATAGGGAAGGGAATGGGAAAAGAGAAATTCACTCCTTTCATACAGGATAAAAGTTTTGCAAGAAAATGGTCAGAGAAACCTGAAAAGTCACTCCAGCTATAAATGAATTTGTATCTATTATATTGTTTACTGAATTCCTAAATCAATCTCTGCTAAAATCATATAAATTTATAGAAGACAACAAGAAACTTAAATCCTGACTCTGAAAAATGAGAAGGATGGTAAGACTCCCAAGAAGTTGAATTCTTAACCAACAGAAATCAGCCAGACTTGCTTTATTCCTTATTAACATCTATTTAAACCCCGGTGAGAGCCAAGCACTCCCTCTCCTTGAAATTCAGGCTTCAAGTACAAATCCATCTATGGTACATTTCTGCACTTTTAAAAATGCTGAGCTTGCTGGGTTACTAGGAAGAGACATGTTACCTATCCTGATTTCTTAAACTTCATATAATAAGCTTTGGTTAGAATTGAACAGAGACTTTCAGTTAATGAGCAAATGAATTTCTATAAACGCGGGGTGTGACATCTCTGTTATTTTAACTTATGTTTGGGGAGACAAGCCACTCTGCATGTAATCTGAACTGAGAGCCACATCTTCTGTATTGGAAAATCTACCCCAGGCTTTAAGGACAAAGAGCTTTTGAATTCGTCTAAGCAAGTAGAAGATGAAAGGAAAAATGTTAGCCATAGAAATAAAAAAAGATGTACAAATGACTTGGGGAGGGCATATTATACAACAGTAATAATAAAGTTATGATGCATTAGCTACATATACCTTTTGGGTATAATAATTCAAGCTGTCCTTCAAAATTTGCCCATAACTGAGAGGCATTGCGTTTTAACACCACAGAATTGTGTAACAAAAAGGTAAAGCATACTGACTGGCAGAAATACATGTAAACAGCATTAATATTTTCAATGGTTCATTCCACTTTTCCATACAAAAATGTTAGTCACAAGAATCCATGAGGAAGAACGAGGCCTTCCAAGGAGAACAAAGTCTTTCAGCCACACAGCAGTCAACTTCAAGGATTATGGAAAGTTTGTAACACTATTTTACGTCTTATAATTGAATGTGAAATAAAGCTCTAGAGAGAGTCCAATAAGAAAACAAGAGTTTTACACAGATCTGAAATCTGCTTTACTAGCAGGGTAGGAGCTTGAAAAGATACAGAAGGAATTGCTCCTTCCCAGGACAGAGCACAAACCTGATCTAGATCACTGGGATACAAGTTTGTACCAAACTGTCAAAGCTGGCCTGGAATACTATGGTTGGGAACTCCTAGCTGCTGAGGTCTATGTAGCTAATTACATTCATTACTTAATCTAGGCTTAAATCCTGTTTGTTCTCCTTGGTTTATGGATCATGTGCATGCAAAACTCTGAGCAGCTCCGAGGGAAAAGCATTTCTTGTACTGTACACACGCTATGTGCATCATACAAAGACTGTATTTACAGTACTCAATCTTGAGCAAATAAACAATAAAATCACTGATTTCTGTTAGTATTAAACATAAGTGCACACACTTTGCAAGGTTTAGAGACGAGAGCGCTTCTATCACGCCCGCATGGCTGTGTTTCAGTTCATACCTGATTGCACGCCCATTAAAAGGAGATGCAGGGCATTCTCTGAGCCTGAGGTGCCATGTTTTGCTGCTACAGCTCCTGCATATTTTAACCAAAAGCATGGGGAAGAGGCTTTGTTACTTAAAACTGGAGGCAAATGACAAGGCAGTGTTCCACTTCATCTTTACTGAAAAGATGCTGCTCAGACACCACGGGCCAGCATGAACTGTACGTGTTTTAAAGGCAAGAATGACCAGGCTTGCTCTGTTCTGGCTAGTTTGGCCATGTCTTGCAGGCTCCTGATACACTGTCAGGCTTCATCAGACAAATCTCCTGTGCCAAGGGATTCTAATTACGTGGCAAAGCAGCTACATGGGATTTAAACAGGCAGCTTTTACCTCTCTGCTTGCCTGAGAGGGAAAGTGCAACTCCAGTGTCATTCCATTTTCATGTTTGTATTGATTTTGCATGTGAACAAAGGAAGAACTGGGTCGCCACCATACAAGCTTATTCTTTAAACTCCCCCCTCCCTTTTTTAAAAAAACCCAGTATTTGAAAGGGACAAAATGGAAATTAAATACACAACTCACATAGAGGAGTTAGGCACTCTTTAGTTCTAACACAGGATCATATTTGTGCAGTCTCAGAGGATTCTGCCACTAGAGTATAATTTGCTTAGTTTAAGAAGGAAAGAAAATGTGACGTTTTTCTCTCCCTTCTTCCCCAAGAGCAAACGTCTGCAACAAAGCCAGAGACTACATTCGATGCAGAGATGAATGGCAAAACAGCATTTCCGTGTTCCCAGAATACAGGAAGAGCTACAAAATTTCCAGTCTTGACAGGAAATAGTTTTTGATACATCTTAACTATTTTCCCTCTCTTTAGTATTTTGGCGACATGGTTACTCTGTTAGTTAACATAATCTCTGTATTTTTACCCTCGTCTCCTCTTTTGATGGAGGTTTCCTGATACTTGTCAAATAATTACAATTTCTTAAAGAAACATTTCTTTTAAGATCAGATGTTACTCAGATGACTGTGCATACAGTTCTGCAGACCACAGCAGGCTAGAGTGTTTTACAGTCATGGTTAAATGAGGAAGTGGGACAGAGGCTGCATCCAGTTAAGTGACTCTCAGTCCCCCGAGAGTCATCATTTTAAGGCTGTTTGGAACATGGTGGCTTTTACCCATATCGCGTGTTCCATAGTGCAAATGTGCATCAGCCATTTCAGTTCTCTTGGTACAGTGCATGCATTCAGGTAATGGGAGATAAAACAGCAATCAGAACGACATATTCACTTGAGAGGCAAGAAACCCAACCAAACCAACCAGAATGATCATTACAGCCAAGAAAAAAAGGTCTTATATCCCCCAAAATCAGCGGAATACACTAGCCCCGTTAAGAATGCAACAATTAAATGGACAATTATATGGTGTTTTGGTACAAGGCAAGTCTCTCCACACTCAAGCAATCACTTTATGAGTAAGTCCAATTATTTGTTCGCACATAGAAAACTGCTAAAGAGAAAATGTAAATTCCATGGACTGAAGTGTAGACTAATAAAGAAAAGCCCCAAACACGTATTGGAGAAACGCTCACTTGGTTTTCCAAAACCAAGCAAGAGCTTTTGCTCCCACAGAAATTGATGCTCAGTACATCTTAAACCCAGTCTCTCTATTAGGAGAAACCTAGATGCAGAACCTTCATGTTGAGCACCTGGATTTGATCATTTTGCTTGCAGTACACACCTTAACAAACCAACCCCAACAAACTAAACCACAAAAGTTATGGAATTTTTAAACCTACACTGAACTAACTTAACATATGCACTAGTTTGCAACATCTTTTTTGCACAGTTCATCAGTAACTGATAGGTACAGTACAAAGAACTATGAAGAAATTAAATCTGAACACCTTAATCTGAAAGAAGCTAATGCATATTTGTTACCTATTAAGACACAATGTACCTGCCAATTAGAGGATGACATTTCTATGATCTAGAGTGATTTTCTTCCCACAGGTGCTAAATGATTGCACTGGGTATTCCTTCTTGATGTTCATTTGGAAGGAATAATAAATCTCTGATTCTGTTTTCAAAAAAGGCAAAGCAATCCTACTCCAATGGATTCAGGGAGTATCCTGAATGTCCCAAGTCAATCAGTCTGCGCAGAAATGTTTCACTTGGTAAGGAAATTTTCCAGATGAGTGTTTATTCAGAAGCTGCTTATAAAAGTGGCTATTGGTAGGGACTGGAACGAAGCATGGAATTGTTGTACCAAAATAGATAAAGAAAAATTTAAAGCTTTTCAATTAAAAAAAAAGTGTATATTCAACTTGCATTTGATATAGATGTGCACAACAGACAGTTAGAAACGACAAGTGCATTTACAAAGCTTTCTTTTCATGGGTAATTTCCATCAGCATTTCTGAAGGCAACCTACTGAAATGATGACCCTGTTTATAATAAAGGCGCAAACTATTGCTCTGTAGCATATTTGGAAAATAATATAAAAATAATTTCTATATTACAATTTAAACTTGGCTTGTAGAATTCCAACATAATACAGCCTTAAGTCTACAAACAGAACATACTTACAAACACCTTTGTGTTGCTTTTCTCTCATTTTTAACAATATAGTATTTCAGTCGTATACTATATGGAAATTAATGTGCAAATTAAAATAGATGCGAGTGTCTGTTACTGAAATAATTTAAATTCTATATTAGATACTGTTTGGTGATCCTCTGCACAAGCTGCCATACCCTAAAACAAATGCTCTTCGAACACACTGAGACACATAAAATACACTAAGCTGAAAAGCCATCTAAATCAACATCTGTTAATTTGCTTCTCTGAACCTATCTTTCTTTCAGGTCATTGTGATTTCTATTAACATTTGGGTTTTTCCCTGTGCAAAACATTCCCAGTGTGATCAGACCTTACTCCCCTACCAGATTGTACTTTACTTTCACATCCAGCTTGCAAGTATTCGGTGTGTCCATGAAGCACCTGATTTAAGGCCCCTCACTGCTAAGGGGATCCTGCCCACAGATTTCAGGACAACACGCGGAGCCCAAAGAGGCCTCAGGCTTCCCTCTACTCCTCAGGCAAAGTTCTCATCCTTCCTTTCGCTGGAAGAGTAAGGTCAGGCAGCCTGAGGGGAACCCGCGCTGGCTGAAGGCTCAGGCCTTGATCCTACAAACATGAATGCTGTTTCTGAAGATTTAAGTTTTTGAAAATAAGCAGTCTCCATGATGTCAGGGAGACTTTCGCATTGGTGAAGTTGAGCACCAGTGGGACTGTTTGCAGAATCAGAGGGCAGTATTTTGTCAGATCTGTGCTGTGCATTTTTTGATATCTACACATCCATCACACGAGAAGTAGATGTCCCTGAATACGTCTCTATGTGCAAGGACTGGTGTTGCCTCAGCAGACTGCCTCCACCTGCAGTCCAGCGGTGCGCACACCCGCGCTGAGTGCATCTCCTCAGTGCCTTCTGTGTCAGGGAACACTGCTCACACCACGAGCTCTGCAATTGCAGAAACGACCACTCTGAACACTTCACTTGGCCTAGTTAGACTTCTTAATAAATAAGCAACAGACAACTTTCCAAGTGCAGCATCCTCCCTTCACTCATCCCATTAATGTAACCTTTAACTTAGGAATATGGAACTAATTGCTAAAGAGAGCAGGGTCACACACTGTATTTCCATTGCATTTATAAGGCTTAATGAACCATAGTAACAAAAGGTTAATTGACTGTTCCAAAATCCAAAATATCTGAAGTTACTTTGGATAACATACACCACCTTCTGAATGAGCTGCTTGTTAGCCATGTGCTACAACTGACACCCGCATCTGACGAAGTACTTGTCAAGTCTAGCACTTTAAATGGATCTTCAATATAAAGTGTGACTGAAACCCATTCTGTATAGTGTCCTCTGTTACAAACAGACCTTTGTACCAGAGTTTATGAACAAAGTAAAAAAAGTGCATAATAGGAGTAAAAGCCTGTCTTAAATTAGAAAAATTGCACATTCACACATTAAAAAATTCCAGCTTCCTCCAACCTAAACATCTCCTGGTGATTTTAGATCTATTCTGGGAAGGTGAAGCCTTCCCAGGAGTTAGTCTGTACTTTTGAAATCCTAACAACAGTGGTAGTTGTTGACTCACTATCCAGGAGGCTGGCGGGGGGGGAAGCACACACAAGTGCAAGAGCATGCATGTGTATTGTGGCCACTTGAGCCAACAGCTGAGATGAACAGGGTCCTCCAGAACCAAAGCGGGGTTCTGGACTATGTGGTAACTCTGACAAGCTCTGAGAGGCCTGAAGACTATTCCCTCTCACACCCAGCTTAGGAATGACACAACATCTTCCAGTGCTGGTGAATGCAACTCACGAGCAGTGGGGAATTCTCTCTGGAAGAAAAAAAGATAGAGATTTGCCTCTTACATCTAGACTCTCATTTTAATGGGACTTTAATGGGCTTCTTCAGCAGGGGGCACTGTTTCTGCACATCTGGGCTGTTTAATACCAACTCTGGAATCTCCTTTAGACACCTGCCACAAACCTCTCAGAGATAAAAAAGAAAGAAAAAAAAAACCACAAAAACCAGAGTATGACGTATCCAGAAAAAAGGACGACTGGGAAATGGTCGGTAGATTTTAGCTGGCAAAGTGCGTTGTAGGCCTGCACCTTCTCTTCAATAGCAAACGTCAAGGGACAAAAGAACAGTGGGATATTAGAAAGCAGCAGTATTAAGCAAATGAATTAAAACTACAAGAAAAGGATTCTGAGGGAACAGGCACAACTAAAAAACGTTCTGTCAGTATTTCATGTAACATATTTTAAAATGAGCAATCCAATAGTGATAAATATCATGGGAATATCTAAGGGACTTGAGGCTAACAGTGAACACAAGCTCAGGGTCCTATTCAGACAAGCCTGTTGTTATTCAGAAGACCAACTGTTCAAAAGAATCTAACAAACAGGTACAATCTAGTCACTAATTTAGAACAGAGGAATTTATCTAAGTCCTGACCAGCTGTACACCTCTTTCTTTGGTGAGTAGTCAACACTAAAAACGTTCTATAGAAACAACTCCTCCGAGAAGTGGGAAACTGCAAATTCTCATGGGAATTGCTTATTTTTACATTTGTGCTGTTACTTTTTTCCTAATTCAGAAAGGATACAACTGATTTAAATACCTGGGCTGGTGTAGTTCGTTGCTAATCTACTATTTCTTAAGCACAATTTTACACAGAAGCAATTCTCAGATTATCCAATGCTACTGCTACTCTAATGCTCTAACACTTCTTAAATATGGTTTTTTTCTTTATCCTGTCAGTTTTCTCAGTCTCAGTAACAAATACAATCACGTGTATGTGATGTGGTTTAACATGATCTGGCTTGTTTCAGCATCATCTGCAATCACAGAACTTCCATGTAATCATAACAGTTACCCAAGCCATGGGGTTAGAATGTGCTTACCTTAAGGACAGACGTCCCGTGGAGTTCTAACCTCTCATTACTCATACCAGTATTTCCATTTTGTGAAAGAATGCAAATTCAGTCACATTCAGTGTATGCTCAGTATACAACAAGAAATATGAAGTACAGGTAATTCATGGAAGAGCTAACATGGCAAAGACTGGGACTTTCCCGGAGTGGCTATTTAATAGGTTTATTTTTCAACTATTCCTTAAACCTCCCATTCAGCAGAAAACCTAAAGATACAGTCAATTTTCAGTATATGCTCAGCTCTACAGATTTCAGTGGGACATCAGCACAAGCTTACACGCTCCCTGAAGGCCACTGCATGTCAGCCTAAGTTTTGTATCTTGTTCCACTACTTCAGGCTTGGCTTCAAGGCTAACTAGGATTACCTGTACACAAGTGAAATAGTGCCACCCTTGTCAAGAGTAAAAACTGGGGTACAGCAGAAAAGAATCAGAAACAAAGACTCTTTGGCAAAGAACCTTTCCTGTCCAAGCCAGAAAAGTGCTATTCCATCATGAGTAAGGGAGAACTCACGTTCTGCACCTTCAGGTGGCAGAGTAGGCAGTCTGGAAGGCAGCACGTGAATCACTTGTGGAAAATGAGCTCTCTGTGGACAGTAAAGGAACCACTGCTTACAGCTGTAAGGACTACAGAGTTCTTACTACACTACGCCAGCTGATGGTGGAGGGCTGCAAAAATGGCTAGTACTAGAGAGAGAACTTCCCAGGGTCACACATCTACTTGAACAGTATTTGTGGAGTCCGCTTCAAAGAACTGTTTCTATGAGCAAAGTTTTATTTTCAATAGTATTGCAAATACTTCTGGAAATATCTGTATATCAGACTTGTGCAAACCTGTGCTAGGAGCTGCCAGTCACACTGGAGGTATTCTATGGATATCTTGTCACCTTCTGGGGAGCATGCACCTCACTCCAGCAGAAGGCTCAAAAAGAGGTGGAGCCAACAGAAAACCTCAGGAGTAGTCAGGTTCACTATAACTGCCACTCAGTAATGTTGAGAAAGGAATGAACAATGATTAAATTCATGCAATGGCTAGGGGAATCAATCGATGCAATACATTCGTTTTGACAAGCAGTTCATTCAGCTCTAAAATGATCCTCACTTTCCCAGCTAGTTATCACATTTTCCAAATCTAATATTTTAATTTTACTTTTACATTTCTCTCCATTTTAACAGCAATGAAAATACTGCTGAAATTCAGGCACCCAAAACTACACTATGAGAAGGGTTTTGGTGGTGTGAAGTCTTGCAAATCATAACGTAAAGCCTGTTTAAAAATTCGGTACAAATAAAAGTGGCTCAAATCTACTTTTTTTTTTTTAATTGGGAATATAGAAATAAGTGGTAAAAACTTAAAATTAGGAAGAGCTACAGCCCTCGTGAATTCAGACCTTTCACTCCCATTTTCCCAGCATCATTCCATTCCAGGCTGAAGCGAGTACAAACGTTAGTAGTAATGCAATATGCTGCCATGTTAAAAATGTGCAGTATGCAAATCACTACCCTCCTAAAAAAAAAATAAAATAGGCTATGAAAAATTTAGGTTTTGCAGAGGAAAAAATACTCTCGTAATAGCTATAGAATTTCATCTGTCTGCCAGGCAGATACTACCCTACTACAACACCACATCTCCGGTATTATGACTTTCCCCTATCATTCTACTACCTGAGTGATGTCAGTGTAAATTCAGGCACCATTAGTAAATTTTTGACCAAACATATACACAGCACTGACAAAGGAGTAAACAACCCTTCAGCTTACCAGTATATGTAAAAAAGACACTGACAAAATGGAAAATAATATTTTTGTTTTTATGATAAATTAATCCTATCATTTCCTCATTGCCCCGGAAAAGCGAAAAGCTAGACACTATTTACTCATCAATCCTTTATTCTTTTTGTAAGGATTCCTTCTGCTGCCATTCCACACTGTTTACTTTGTAAGTAAGAAAATGGTAAAACTAAGTAGTCACGGGAGCATCCTCAATGCCTGTGTCCCTTGCTTTCTCTCTCCCTGCGCTTTAACTCCTCTTTGTAGCAGTATGAACAGTAATTGTCAGTCTCAGGACGACCATAGAAGGAACAGTTCTCCTTCTTACAGCGGTTCTGCTGGATGGAATAGATTGGGCAAACTGTGCTTCTGCCTTGATTTTTATCATTGTTCAACCAGGTCTGTGGAGCATCCTCATCAGCATATTCTAAGCAGTCTCTAATATCACCAGTATTGAACCCATTTGTGTATGTCTGAGACTTGTGTTCAGTAGGCATGGCATAGCTCAGCGATTCCACCGTGTTCACCGTGCGGATACCGGATATCCGGGCTGGGCTATAGCTCTGAGAAGACAGTGATCTGTTCTGTTGGGGATAGGTGGCACAGGTCTTTAGGGTGCCAACCACTGGCTTGTAGGTATCATCTTGGAAGCTCGATGGCTTGGAGTTGACATCATGCAAATGGATGACACTTTGCCTTTGGACAGGTGGCGTATGGCTATAGTGGGCAGATACTGGAATGGGTCCACTTTTCTTAGCACCGTTACTTGGTGAAGAAAATGACCCAGGAGTGGGGCTAGTGCGGTCTTTAAATTTTAAAACCAGCTGAGTTGTATGGCTTTGAGGCAAGACGGGTGATGCCCTATCCTGAGGAGATGTTTCGGATTTTTCTTTTGAATATGCTTCTGGCTCCAGTTTCCTACTAGATGACCCATTCAGTGCAGCCTTTTTCTCAGCATCCTTTCTTTTCTGTTCCTGTTCCGCATTGAAACGCTCCTGTGCACTGGTCAGGTAGTAGCCTATCATCTCCTCGTGGAACTGATGCCTGTGACTGGTCAAGAGAAGGCCAGCAAAAATAAACTTCCGTTCCCCCTGCATGGCAGCTCTCAGAATATTGAGGCTGAGTTTCACGTCAGTGCTGTACTTCCACGGGTCGGACTGCTTGTCAGGGAAGGATTTAGCGTTCGTCTTTTCGACGGGTGAGTTGCTCGCTCTGTCAGTCGGGGATGGAGTGGTCTTTTCAGATGGAGAAGTGCTCGCAGACTGTTCAGACTCCTCTTTGCTCCCTTTTCGAGACTTGGATTTCTTCTCTTTGACTTTCTCTACTGCATCACCATTTTTCCCATTCCCTGAATTGGCTCTGCTCATTTTACCATGCACCAGGCCTCCAAGACCACCCATATTCTTTTTCAATTTAATTCCCAGGGTTTTACTGAGGCTTCCTATTTTATTGGCAACTGAATCCGTCCTGGTTTTGTCTTTATCTTTCCTCTGCTTGTCCTTTTCTTTTTCTTTACTGTTTTTGCCATTATTGCCATTCGAATTACTACAGATGGAATCTCGGTCCGAGTCCATTGAGTCAGCCAGAGACTGAACATCTTCCCCAGCTGAAGCTGTAGGGGATTCTGGTTGCGCCAAAGGGGCCTGCTATGGAAAAGTAATCATAATTAGATACAGCAAGATCAGTTTCATACAGGGACTGGGTGCAAAAAAAAACCAAACCCCAAGCCCCTAAATCCAATATGTATTTTAACATTGATTTAAAATGTACTTTTTAATTTATGCACTGACATTTTTAGCCTCTTTTCTTCACCAAATAAAGCTTATTTGGCTGTGCTATGTATCTTGCTTGTTCCTACAGTAGCTTTTGGCTCATTTCAAGCACATCTGTACAACAGAGGTCAGTCATGCAGAGGTTCTGTCAAAATCAGTGTCTGGGTGATGGAAAGAAGTGTTAGTGCTCCTGCTGAGGAGGAGGCTGCAGCACAACCTCCCTGCTTGTGTTGACCAGCTGAGTGGCTGGCCAGCATACAGGGACTGGCCACTCCATAGGAAGCATCTACAGTACAGGCTGCCTCAATGAGCATGGAAAGAAACTGACAACATTGTCATGGAAGGGAAGTGAGGTTCTGCTGAAAGCTGCAAGGGGAATGTGGCACACAAACCTGTATGTAGCAACCTATTTCAATTACTTTCTTCATTGTTCAGGTCTCTGGTGCATGGAAATCAGAGGTCTGATGCACCAGAGCTAAACATCTCGCCTGGAAAATGAAACCTCAACAAGTAGACTGAGGAATACTGTGAGGTGCATTCATTCTTACTGGAAAAATAACGCAGATAAAGCTCATGTCAGAAGTCTGAGTTCCACTGCATATTTTATGTAAGGAAATAAAACATATTTCTTGAAAACGCAGTAACGAGGATCCCAGGCTAATTCAGAGTGGGGCTCTGTTCATTTACCCCTGCAAAACCTAGTCTTGCTTTCAAACACCATGATGCTAAAATCTCCTAGAGAGAAATATGAAGCATTTAACTAACCAGAATGAGGAAAACAAAAGGAAAAAAAGCTTTGGAGAGGTACAGAAATGCACGTCTGCTTCTTGTCCCTGGGTACTTCAGTGTCCTCTATCTCTATGGAGTCCCTGACCACCCCACCACCCTGCTGGGAGCAGAGCTGTTATCCCCACTTGACAGAGGAGAAAATGAGTACTGAAGTGACCTGAGGATGCTCATGTGGCAAGTGCAAAGCAGGGAGAGGCAACGCAAGGTTCAGGCTCACAGTTTACAACTACAGGACCATTTTGCCTCTACTTTTTCTGATGTGGTAGCTACAACTGCAGAAACTGTAGAAAAATGGATTTTTCCTTTCTTGCAGCTTGTTAAATCCTTTCTTCTTTTGTGTTCTGTTTCTCCTTTCAAATCCCATCTGTGTAGGCTGTCTAAATCACCTCCATCCTCTCCTAGCAACCTTTTGCCTCCAGACTAACCCCGCAATCTATTCAATGTAATTTGCGGAGAAATTTACAGCTGACTAGGTGCCAGCTGGGCAAGGTCCTGAAATAGCTTTCTGAGAGTACCAGGCTCCAGTTCAGTGCCAGTCTGTGGCCTTTTGTCAGCCACTCTAAACTGGGAGCTGTCCAGGGGTGCAAATGTATTCTCAGAAAGGACCTGGATTGGTGACCTGCACTAGGAGAGCTAGCCAAAGTTCTAAGAAAACAATGGTGAGAAAAGGTCTATTTTAAGGCTTTTCTGAACTACACAGACTACTGAAATACCTAACAGAAAGATTAAGCTAGAAAATACATTTCAGAACAGAGTACCAGTTGCAACAAAATATACAAACAATTCTGTTATTAAAACCAATAACCAGAAAAATCTATAAACCTGACTGCAGTGACAGTGAGCCATGAGTGACCTGTCCCTGCTGCTGGGACACTGAGGTGTTTCCTGCAGTTGACCCTACACAACACCCTGCCCTGCCTTGTATTCCTCATCTGGTTTAGACCGAGGCGGGTTCACCTTACCCGTGTCTCAGATGGTATGCGTATCCATGTTACATTCATATAGCTGTGCAGAAGATTAAGCTTTGCCTCAAGAGACAGAATCAAACTAAGGACAAAAAAAAGAAGGAAACAGTCAGTCAAAAAGCCTGAAAGAAAAAGCAACAGTTCTTAAACGAGGAGATGCAACAGCAGCCTGAACTGTGACCGTCAGCCGGAGACCCACCCTTGTCTTCTCCCATGTCACCAGAGCACATGAACAAAGTCCCCTCTGGTGCAGTTCTCCCAGTACTTCAATCAGGTATGGCTCAAGACATTTTACTGCTTAATACGTTACAGAAAGGTCTTACTTGGCCAGTCTGGTGTTATCATTGTCATCTTTTCCCCACTCCCAGTCTTTCCCAGGATCGACCGCAAAGTGCAAAGGCAGCAACTTGTGTTCAGAGTCAGTCAGGGGGATCACCGCTGAAGTAGAGAAGAAACAAGGATTTGGGCAGGGGGAACGACCAAACCAAACCAAAAGAGATTCAGCTGTGAAAAGCAGCATAACAGGTTGAAGAAGGGCAGAATCTGATTGTGCTGCAGAACTGTCTCATTCAGAGCATCGCGAGAGATTTATACCAGGCTCCATTTCCCTGGTTTGGTGCTTGTGCAATAGAAGAGGAGAGGGGGAGGTTAATGCACTGATTGCTCCTGGAGTGAAGGATAGTCACCTGTGGAGGAGGGGAGACCTCCGAGAGAACAACATCTCCATTTTGTAATGCACAATTAACACTTCCTGGAGACAGAGCCATTAGAGTCACAGAAAGCAATAAAAAGTTGAAATATCCTGCCTGTCACATGGATGCATACACTTATTATTTTGTTTTTTCAGTTTAGTACCTTTTTGTTTTCCACTGGCAAAGAAACAAAAATACATTGATAACAGCATTAAGAAAACAAAGCAAAACACAGTTATAGTGATTTTGGACTCAAACTGTGAATTACCATAAGTGAGGAGCATAGATCAACATGCAGATGGGTTAAGAGGTCAGTCAGAGGCCTGGCTGGAGTGTAGTGAAAAGACCATTACTGCTGCTACACCCCAGCACTACTGTCGAGCTGCTCTGGCTCTGCTGTCCTTTCCCCTCTCTGCTGGGGCTCGGCCTTCTGACACATCTCTTAATGACTCTGCTTTATACTCAGCAGGCAGGGGCTGCACTCTGATTTTAGTGTCTATCATTCACCACCAGCAAGAAATGAAGAGGAAACCCACTGTCAGCTTTAATTAAAGCCAACAATTTGCTACCATTTCATTAGGGGGGAAAAAAAACCACGAAAAGCTGTTGAGGGACGGGGTGGGATCCTGAGCATGGTTCATGGTGCAGGTCACTGCAGCTCCTCTGACACCCATCAAGGAATTTCATTTTCTATACTAGAATCCCTAGGGACTCTGCCTGGGTACCGACTGCAGCAAAGCCAAGTGGGCAAAGAAACTTGGGGGAGTCACCCAAACATCATGGTACTGAAATACTGAAAACTGATTGCACTTATTGGTTATATGCTCTTTATAATCTTTTCTACAGTTCAGAAAGCATTGTTAAAACAAAGGCACAGCATTTATGGTTAAACATTGTTCCTCGCCTAGCAGAACACAGGAGATTTAATCTGCATTTTAGATTAACTCAGTATTCGGTTCACAGAGTCTGGCAACAACTGCAGAAAGTCTGTGTATTTGGTCATCTTTGCAGATGGAAAATAAAGGTCAAACCTCTACAAAACATTGCGCCCTACTGCTTATAGTGGGTAATTGAAATAATTCTCCTCATATTAACTGCAAAGGTAGTATAGAACAGCTGGAGATTAGTCAGCTTTAGTTGCTGATACTGCTGTAAGATGCAAGCACAGAAATTCGAATTGTAAGAGAATTTAGCTCCTTAAAGAAACTCAGTGTGAATAAGTAGCAGAGAATCTAACTCTATGGTTCAAAATACACTGTAAAGCAAGCTCCTGAAGCACAAGAATATAAGAAATGTGCAGTAGAGGTGACAACTGAATACACTTTTTAACACTTACTGGTTAATGAGGGTTTAACCTGCTCTCCAGTTGAAACCATATTATTTGAAACACAGTCTACAAAGTCCAAATGCCCACAGATGGGACATGTCAAATGTAACGGCAGCAATTTTGTCCGTGGCAGTTTTAAGACACACGCTGAGGACTTTGATGCTGTTCCTCAGCTGGGTGGATTGCCTTCTGTGCTGTGAAGTCACAGCGGGTCCCAGCACTCAGCTTCCTGCCTCATGAGTCATTATTAATCTTCTGTACAGAAGAACATTTTAACTATTTCTGAAAGCACCCGTAAAACAAAGTGCTGACACAGATCCTGACAGAGTGCCGTTAAAAACCACTGCCACACTTCTCACTGGTACTGCACACTGGTGTGGGCAGCAACCTCACTGCTGGCTGCCTGACAAAGCAGGGAGGTGTGGGAAGCTCCACCTTCAATGCAGCATGCTTAGGGCAGTCGAGAGCTGGTCTTTATTTCCCAATAAAAAAAAATACAACAGACCTGCATAAATATGGCCTGCACGAATACAGAAGTATTTGTAGATTTTTAATCAGATGTTGTGGATTTCAAAACAAAAGAGCCTTCAGTGACGACCAGAATGCCAGCTATGTGCTGGTAAAAAGATGACATGGCAAAATGTGATTTTAATCCCTCTAGACAAGAGGATGTTAGCATGTTTTCTCTCCTGATATGCCGGAGCAGAACTTCAGGTGTTCACATCAGCATTTAATTGACCAGAAACATTTCACAAGTATAGGACATGCTGTCTCCTCCACATGAAAGCTTCTCAGCACCTTCAACACATATGTATGTACATGCAATATGTACATTCAGACAGCTTCAGCTGCTGCTCCTGACAGCCGGTTCCATGGCTAGGGTATAAATACTCTGAGTTATGAACGGCCTGGCTACCAGAGATGCTCCTTTTCAGTCACTGCAGTCTAAGCATTCAGCTGCATTCGGACAGTTCACAACCTGGCCATGTGCTGTGGCACCTGTGCACTGCTTTCCACTCTCAACAACTGCGCCTCTCCCTTCCTCTATGCTCAAGCTGCCAACATCTCTGTGCTGACAAGGTACAAAAATAAGCATTATTAGAGCATCCTTGTGCCAACCTATTTCCTGACACAGCATTTGAAGAACAGCAGCAATGCTGTGGTTGCTGTCAGACTGCTGCAGTCTCTTAACAGCAGCTAGCTCGGCAGCTGAAAGCTAAAGCATTCCCTTCATCCCAGACTTAATGCCAAGTGCTCTCTGCTGCTCCACAGAATTGAAGCCTGGGAATTCAAGGCCTTGCAGTAAAACATGTAAAATCAGATCATACAAAACAAATACTATTTGGATTCAACAACCCTTGTAATTAACCTGGATTAATTTATACACAAAGAAAGCCAGTATTTAATGTTACTGATGCTGTGCTGGACATTTGGCAGCTTTTTCTCCCCAACACCTTTCTTGTGCTGTTACAGGTGTAGAAAAATCCTACTGAAAGACAGGTTCTAACCACAAGAAGTATATTTAACCTTATTGCTAACACTCGTGGAAGAAATCAAATACGTGACGTTGTTACCAAGCCCAAGCTCTTGCAGAGTGTAATTAACAGCAATATATGGCTTGTAATACTAGGAGCCTTCCACTAGGTGGCACCAAGGTGTATCACCGCATACTTTAACACATACCGAGAGCAGCTGAACATTAGTTTCCCTCACTGCCTGTTGTCAATCCTGTCACTTGGACGATGCCACAATAACAAAAGGTTTGGTGGGTGGCAGTTACTCTATCTGCAAAGTTATTGCAGAGAGAGTTCCGTTCTGTATATTCAATCAAATTATTTACACCAGGCTCTTGCCACACCTCTGATAATGAAGTATTGCATGAAGGCAGATCGACGTGCCAGAAATAACAAGAGGTTACTGTCAGTCTACTGATACTGTTCTGATCCCAACTATTAGAAAGGAAAAAATGGACTCTGCCTACTACAGAAAATGTCTTGTTTCACCCAACAGACCTAAAAAGGATCAAGACCAAAGACATGGAGGCATCTTCAACAAGAAGATAACTCTACAGTTTGTAACATACTCACATATACAGGGGTTGTTAACAGCAGGCTGACATTACAGTCCTGGCTGCAGCGTGTCATCAGCAACAATCACCAGTGAAATCGCATCCTTAAAACAGCTCTCCCAAAACTCTGTCTTCATTCATATCATGTTATTGCATTAAAATGGCATGAATTTGCTTTGCAGACTTCATTTCTCATTAGGTGTTTCGTATCATACATCAGAGTACTGCTTTGGAAATGGTTCCTATGTGAAAAGCATCTTCCTCAGGGTTGCTTTTCTACAGATTGAGGGCTGGAAGGCAGCTGCAATGTCCCAGTGTATAATGCAACGGCCAGACCTATTGCCAAGCACCCACCACAAATCCCTGAAATAGCTATGTGCCACTGAAGGGTTGGACTGGATTGATCTTCATGTTAAATATCTGACATCTAGATCAACCTTTTTCTTCATTTCTGTCTTATGATTCAGTCTCCCCTTCACCGACACACTGTTTGCTAATACCACATGCAACGCTTTGTAGAGTGTTTCCCAGCTCGCCCAGCCTCATGTAATAAACTCTCTGCTCCTTCCAAGGTTGGCTTACCTAGAGGATTGGGACGTAAAAGCAAAACTCCACCAAATTTTTCTAAAGCCTCACAATGTTTTTGGCAAAACTCTTTTCCCTTTCCCAGAAAAGGAGCAGAGACAGCTAGGAGTTAACCTCACAGCTTTCTATTATTAGGCAAACAGGTCTTCTAAGTAAGGGCAGTTGTAGCCAGCTCTGAGGCTACTGATGGAGGGACAAATCCAGTCCTGAAGCTCTGGTTACTCCCAATCCCTGAACCAGGAAGCTCAAATTTGACACAGAAATATCTGGTCAGATTTTGTTGTTGCTGTTCCAAAGTAAAACAGAAGACAGCAAGACAATAAGATAAAAACCATTTCAACTAAATGTTTTAAAATGAAAAAAGTGCCTTTAGCACACTAGAAGAGGGATTTTTCAATTATACGATTTTCAACAGTCATCTGACTTGACTAACAGTCTTCTAAACACTTTAACTATCCCAATTAACAAAGGCCTTTGAGAACCCAGAAGCACAGCAGGTAACTATGATCATACCTATTTACATATATGGAACTGAGAGAAAAGGTTCAAGTGCCAAAGTCAGACGGTGATAGCACAAGGATTAGAACTGAAGAGTTCTTGTGATCAGACTGCTCAGACTCCTAAGAATGCAGCAATAAACTTTAGAGGATATTTTTTTCCTTTCTGGTAGATAAATACACCTACAAGCAAAAGACAGTACTTTGTGCACGTGTTCAATGTATACCCTTGGGTTGCTGTGTTTATAGCATACCTTGTTCTCTCTGTTGATCTTTTTGTTCCATGGAAACAAGAGCAGAGAAATGGGCCTGATCATAGGCTAGCACGAGAGGTGAGCAATGGCATCTGTTAGGTAGAACTTCAAGTGGCAAATAAATTCCTCCAAATGGTATAGGTGCAAACGCTGCAAAGAAAAATGAGGGTTTGAGTTTTAAACTGTCAAAGAACAGACAATAGTGTTGGTTCTAGTGTTTGTAACAATTATGCCACAGCATTTTCAGAGCTTCAGGGGAGCAGCCTCAAGTGGAGTAATTGATGCAGAAAACAGTCATAACAGCAGGTAGAATTTCAGTATGAAAACATCAGGAAATACACTGAGAGGAATGACAGAAACATTCTGCTCTGACATATATTTTCCTTGCTCTAATTGTTTATTAGTAAAGATATTAAGGTCTTACAACAATATCCTGATGACTCTCACACGTCTGCAGATTTGTACCTTCCCATAATACTTGTAGGTAGAAGGACATTTTCTAATAGTCACCAGTAAATACACTACCAGTTCTTTTGGAAACATACTCTGCTCTGCCCTGCATTAACAGATTTCTGTAAGAAACATCACAAACATGTTTATAGTCCACACACACATCACCACATGTCATATATGTATGAATGTGTATATTATGTATTTATAGTAATGATAAGATTAAAACATTCTACAAGTAGAATTTGAATGGGATGCTGCACCTGTAAAGGCAAAGCTCTTTCCTTTGATAGATCCTGTGCTTGTTTATATACAATTATGGGAAGCAGCAAGTTTGGGCAGGAAAATTCTCTCAATGTCTCTGCTTCTGACCAATTATTTTTCCTTTTGCTGTCAAAATACAAATCCTTATTGCTGAAATATTACCAAAATGAGCTTAAGGAAAAAGTAGACACAAACAATGCCCTGTTTTTACTACAGACTTTTCCTTTAAAGAGGTCTGCTATGTCCAGACTTTGGGACAGAGAGCAGTATTGGTTTTGAGGCATACATCTACATCCTGGTGAGTCCTTCCAAATTTGCACGAGTTATTATGCTTTTTGAAAACCTGTGCTTTGTACACACAACAGTTAAACCAAGGGAACTTGATGATGGTGGTCTATGAGGCCAGCAGTGAGAAAACACTGGAGTTATCACAGAATCAGATTGGCCAAGGAGAAGAAAGTGTATCGGGGTGGGGTGTGCGTGTGTGTGTGTGTGTGTGTGCAACTCAGGATAGGAAGTTATGGGAAATGAAGCAATAGTGATCAAGCCTGTCAGAGCAGACAAACAGCAACCATGCAACCAGTACCTGTAGTTCAAAACTGGAAGGGAAACTGAAACTACCCAGCATTGTCCTGGGGAAGTAAATTTCTGCAAACTCCATCACTAGTTCAACATCCCACTTCACTCAATCAAAAATCCCCCTTTAGTTAAGCAACATACTATCATTCATTAGCATTCATACTAGTCCATGGCAAAAAGTGAGAGAGATTAATTCAATCATCCAAGCCCTGCTCAGGCAGCTGTGCGCTCCACATCGGGATCTAACACTTGTGTACTCACATGTGCATACTGAATAAAACATTCTGGAAACTTCAGAACAACAGGCTGCAAAGGCGTTAGTAAAACCAAAAAGCTAAGAGATACACATTCAAAATTCAACTATTCAAAGTCAGATTAGATTGATCTATGCAGAGATTTAAGTGGCACCAAAATAACACAGCAAAATTAGAACCTTGTTAACCTAGAGCAGTAAAATTTATTATGTTCTGTAATGTGGTGGTTATTTAGTTAAGAGTAAGTATATCTAGAATAAACAGATATTCAGTGGGACTTACAAATTTATCTGTATTTTTTACTTTTATCCAATAGAAATAGATTAGCATTCTGCTCTTTTCTTTCCCTCCAGAACAAGGCAGCAGCTATCCCATAAACACTCAGATATGTTACAGCTGGGTCTTCTGTTTGTGATTCAATTGACACAGGTGTGTACATTTATAAAGCCAAACACTTCTTACCTTCTCCCCCTGAGTCTCGTAACATGGTGTCTGCTACTACAACAATAGGTCTTCTCAAAATATGGGCTAAGACAAAAACATGGAACTCTTCTAAGCTCTCATAGACTGGATCTTCTGAATTGTCCACTCTGAAAGACACAGCATTGAAACTTTTTGAACTGGCTGGAACCAACCATTGTAACTTCAGTGAATTAATACATCATGGCAGCTGTTTCTTCCTTGCCACTCATATTCCCATGCTTCTGAAACACATATTCCAGTTATTGAAATAAGCAACATTAGAAATTGAAAAGTAAAATATATTTCTGGCAATAATAGCAACAGAGAGAATGTTTTCACTCACAGACTCCACACTAGTTTAGTAGCTATCAAAATTCATTACTGTCTGAACACGAGTATCTTACATGGTAGGAGAGCAGAACATGAAGCCCTATGGAGAGCACTATGGTGAAACCCAAGTCTTTTCTTCACACTGACCTTCTACAGGTCTGATCCAAATAGTTTATGAAACCACAGGAGTTAATGAAAGCCCTTCTGCTCGATTCATCTAGCTGCAGCAGATACAGAGCACTTCAAGAATTGGAGACATAATATTTCATTTTTAGATTCAAGTAAGTATTTTATTGAGGACTACCTATACCAATTCCAGAAACCCTTTTTCTTCATGTATGAATGGACAAACACAATTGCTAGGTTTTAAATGCTGCCTTTTACTGAAGAGCTCACAAATGTGCAGTTACACACTTCACGGCGCAAAACATTTGACAGCAAAAGAGAAACTTTCTGTTAAAGGAGATGTGCTACTAACTTTGAGGGATGTGCTGCTGATCACTAAGTGCAATGGGGTGCTTTTCCACCAAAAAAAGGTAAAAAAATGAAATCCTGACTTGAAATTATGGTTAAAAAAGAGGTTTTCCAACTAGCAACAGTGTGCTTTGGATCAGCCCTGCAACCTTTCAGGAAACAGAAATGCCCAGCACCTTTAGAAGCTAACCTATAAAGCCTATCATTTACAAAACAGATCATTCTTTTCTCCAGACTGCAAGAACAAACCTGTTCAATTCCCCACTTCTCTAACTGAACACTTCTCTAACTGAAGCCCTTCTATGGCTTCATAAGCATTTTATAGATTTTTTGGTTTCAGTTATCTCCTTTCCTATTTTTCTAGTTTAACGTCATTAATGTCACTATCACATTTTAAAGCTTTGCCTCTGCCTAGAAGACAGAAATAAACACCCTAGATGGAGGGAGACTGAAAAACGGCAGGGTTGTGGGAAGCAGAGCACATCAAAGATGAGAACTCACAGCTGAGTGCCACTTCAAAACATGATACACACAGAACACAGCTTCTGAGAGACATGACAAGCCAAGGTGGGCAGCATAACCTAGACACTTTTAAATGAAGGCAGTGATTGCCCTCTTAGTGTTAGGTGTGCAGAGAACTTCAATAATTCACTGTCATTAATTTTCATTATATGTGAATAGTTAACTGAACAGAACTGTGTGGGCACTGCTCTAGAGCATGTGGGACCAACACAGGAACACCCCCACAGGTCTGATGGCATCCAGCCTTCCCCTGGAACTTGATATTAAAATCTTTCACCTCAACCTAGGAACACAGCAGGATGGATCATTGACAGTAGGCTGATGCAGGACATGAATTTTTGGGTCAAGCAGTGAGACACCTCTCCTTCCCTGTCTCCCTCTTCCTGCTACCCAGATTTGTCAGAAATTTTTTGCTGATGTTCGAACTGAATTGCCTATTTTGTAATTCCCTCTCCGATTCCTTACTGAATTCTTCTCCATCATTGGCTGCAACAGCTTTTCAGCATTTGCATTGTGTGACCCTCAGAGCAATTTGTGAGCCAAAAGGAAGTTAGAAGAACATGCTACAAAGATTTCCAGCTATTTTCCTACATTAGTATTTCCAGACTATCAGTCCTAAAGTTTTCTTCAACTCCTTGAATTATTCTTCATCTCCCAGGTAATGAAGTTTCTAGAAGTGAAAGGCATGTTCCAGATGCAGCTCTATCAGAAGGACCTTTATCCCTTTGGTCAGCTGATGTCAAGCCTGACTGCACATGAAGTCCAAAATTCCACTGGGCTTTTTTTCCTCTTCAGCATCACATCACCAAGTCGCTTAAATCACTATTTATGATCATATTTGCACATTTAAAAATCATTCTCTTCTTTACACATCTGTTTTCCACTGCTCATTTTCATGGACTCACAGGGAGCTCTGGAGGTCACATTCACAACACCCCTGTTCCAGCAGGGCACCGACAGCCAGGTGCTCAGTAGTGAGACATTGCCCTTCTTTTCTTTGGGTGGGGGAATAAATGGTATACTGCATTGACTAAAGGAAGTGAGAAGGCTTCAAGTTCCAAGTTTTGTTTCTCAGGCAGAAATGATATATAGGAAAGAGTTTTGAAGGCATGTAATAAAAGAGAAAACCTAAATCAGCTTTCCATACATTATTATTTTGTATTTAATTGTGTGGGAATGCAAGTTTTTGTGTAAAACATGTTCTGTGGCATGTGAGATGCAACCATCTGTCAACTAGGAAGTATCTTGAATTCAAGACTTGTTAAATAAGGAAAAACCCAATCACTATGTAGGTATAAGTAATTTTAACATGACATGATTCTGTTTCCTCCTTTGCCTTGAATTTTCTCTCTTCTGGAGGCTGTGGGGTATCCACTGTTTTCAGATCTGAAGGGCTGCCTGAACTCACAAATCTGAATCTCTACAGCAACTGGATTATTTCCAGGCTATGTTTGGCTTAGTATGATTTACATCAACTAAAAAGAGACAAGATAAACAGACTTACTGGCCCCAGCAGAAACTTCAGCTGATAAGCAAATGATGTACTGTTATAATGAACCTTTTTCTATCTGCGCCCTGTAATTGCTGCATATACAGTTACAAAGGGATAGCACTCCTACAATAAACAACCAGATCACATAAAAATAGTTTTAAAGCAATATTTTGTTAAATGAGCTAAACTGAATTCTCTACAAGATGAGGGTCTCTCATGGCCACAATAGTTTTCTATGAAGAATTGTATGTTGAAATACTCTGAATACCTAACAGAATCTGAAAGCTCAGAGATGACACGCATTTGAGAGGTACCTCCTGTTTAAATGTTCTGGGTTTCTGCCTTAAATAGATCTCTAATGATATACAGGAAGATTACAACAATATTCCCTCCGTTCTTCCCCATGTAAAATCACCTGACTTTATGAATAGGATAGTGCCAAGGGCATATGAGGCAGCTAGCTAGAAGCTGACAGATAATACTAAATAAGAATACCATCCACTTTCAAAATCTCTATTAGCTCACACCATGACACCTAGCTTTCAGCTCTACCAGGTTTTCAAGAAGTGAATAACTGTGATATTCAATCTCACACTAGAACAGGCTTTGAAATCGCTGTCTTGACAACAGTCTGCAATATGAAGGAACGGGTTGGACTTGTCTCTTTAGCAGGATTGAAACAGTTAGGTTCTTAACAAAACCAGAGGGTACAAGACATTTTCCTTTTTCTAGAGCAGTTCCTCCAATCCAACACTCCTGGGTTTGCTTGTAAATAGAGATAAATGAAACAAGTATGTTAATCTGAGATTTATTTTTTTACATTTACAGGAAGATGTGCGAATCTGTTTCAAAACAAGAATCTGCTTCATAGTTAATGAGCTGGCTCTGCTTTAGGGCTTGAAGGATTTTACATGTTGAAAACAAGAACTGAAGAAACAGGTTTTTCTGTGTTCCCTTTTTCCCCAACTTCCAAGCCTCAGAACAAGAGCACTCTCAAAGAAGGAATCTTTAGGGATGTAACAATAATCACTGATCTCCTTTGCATGTAGTTCACGCAAAAATAACTGAGAGGAACTCGTGGGTGAATGAGGCAGCATAATCCCAGACTTACCCTTGTCACTGAATTCTTTTGAAGCATATACACTTTTGATACTTTAGCTAATTCTGACACCAAAGGAGAATGTTTCATCTACAATTCAAAGATTAAATGGCAAGCTTTCTTAATACAGCATCTAACTAGAGAAAGTAATATACGCCATCTCAAAAATAGGATTTTGATATTCCTTCTCCATCTCAAGGGTACATCAAACTGAGAAAAAGAATTCATTCTGTCACATTCATTCTGTCTTTGAAATGACTGTAAAGAGAAATACATATTTACACTTTTAATAGGCTAGGTTTCTTGCCTGATTTCTGTTTCACTATTTTAAAAGAAAAATTAACTATTGTCTATTTATCCTTATTTTGACTGGCAAAAAGATAAATGCAAACCCTGATGAGAACATTTAAAACCAAATTAAATCAATTCTTTATGTAATAGGATACTACTCCCTGCTTAAGTGTCTGTTGATCGACTGGCAAATGCACCATTTGAGGATATCTGTGGCTGGCAGATACTGCAACTACACAGTACATGAAACGTACAGAAGGAAACAGACAGAATAAGGCCAGAAAATATTGGTGGTGAACAGAAATGTGAATTGAACTGCATTAGAAGACTAAAGCATATCAACAGGAAAGTATCAACAAACATAGGAAACAAACGAGAGTAAAATGAAACCAATCTGTCAGGGGTTTTTTTTTGCCTCAAAATCAAAGAAAATGAGACAAATTATGGCTGAGAATTTTCTAAATAATGTCCTCCTGCATGAGTAGACTCACCTATCCTTGACAGGGTTAACGGCAAAGTATAATACTCTCTTCATAGCTCAGAGATTATTTTCTAAAGATGTTATTATTCTCATTGCATCGTATGCCCTATTTTGTCGATTTACTTACCACCACATGCCATTTTCTCCAAGGGAAAACAGTAGCTACAGAAAAGTATGCACTGAACAACCAACCACTGAATATTTTTAGTGATAAACACTGGACACAAAACCTAAAGCTTCTGCCTTCTTGAAGTTGGTCAATAATCCTGTACTTTGGGATCAACTGCACTGGAAGTGAGGGATGGTTTATCATACCGGATGTTTAAAGCAGATTCTATATGTGGATCTGGGTATTTCAATGTTGCAGATACTATTTCATCCCAAACTTCCCCTCTTCCCCCCAAATGTGTTTCTATCCATTTTTTCCAACACCTTCTACACATCTAAACGAAACACATGTTGGCAGCAGACACTACTGCATTTTTCCTGTGACCATCAGATTTTCTGTTACTGTTTATAATAAGCTAATTGACTAGAATGCTATCCAGTATGATACAAAGCACACATACTAAGCTGGTCTTCAAGAAAACACACTCTTTCCTTGCTTGCCCTGTTAGCACTGGGTACTAATTGACAAACATTGCAACTTCACAGAGCGTAATAGAAGTCCCTGCCATCAGCCACACTCCTATGGAACCAACCTAGATCAACAGATATGAAATGAGGTAAGAAAAGCATCTGACGTGGTTCTTAGAAATACAGACATACCCCATGCAGAGCCTTCCAGGAACAATGAACTTTACCAGGATTACAGTGAATCAGTTTAATTCGAAATAAATCTCCCCACAATCCTTAAATAATTCTTGCACTTGAGAGAACTGTTCTTGTTACATAAATAAAAGCTTGAATAGTCAAAAAAGGGCAACTGTTCCTTTCAGGGCAATATTAATTACTGTAATTTTTAGGTGAACTTCCTTATAACTGTTCAAAGATTGAACTAGCACACTGATTTTTCAGAAAGGTTTCATGAGGTTACAAAATATAATATGATATTCTACTTCCTGTTTAAAAAGGCACTACATCCAAATATTTAATCTTTAGCAAAATATTACTTTTTTGCCCTTCTATGTTTGGGGTTAGCAGCATTTTAAAAGCAGAAAATGTGAAGAGTTACCTTGGTGATTTGCCCTCAAGAAAGAATCTCTGAATATTTTCTTTTTGAATTAGAAAGCTAAGTGTGTATGAATAAGAGAAGACGGCATTAAAGCTGTGCTAATGTACAGAAAATGTGATATCCAGGCACAAACTACTTTCTTCCAGAATGCTGTTAGAAGAGGTGATGTTACTCTGTCATTCCATGTTTTAGTGAAAACATCTGAGCAGTGGCTGTCTTTCTGCTAAGCCTTCCTCAAAGAGCTTTGTATCTTTAGTGGAACAGGACTCTTCATCTCCTTGAAATGCTACGGCCAACATGCTGGTTCCAGAGACCCACAAATTAGGATTAATGAAATCCAGATTCTTGGATGCAAAGTAACTTCAAGTTAGTGTGGTAGCTGTACAAGGAAACTTAATCAAAAAGCTAAATATTATAATGAGATGTTTAGATAGTTATATTCTACCATGAAAAAAAAAAAAATCTCAACAGCTGAAAAGACAGTTCGATGGTCCTACAAACATTTTCCTTCATTTGTGCTCTATTGTTTTCCTATTGAGAAAAAAAACTAAAGGATTTTGTCACACTCTGAACTTACCCACCACCAGTGCCTCCGTTTTTGCTGAAATGTGTGCGAGGCTCGCTCGATGCCAGTTTAAGCAGTTCATTCCACTCCCGTTCCCATTCTTCTTCCGTATACACTAAACCTGACTATGGGAGAGAATGAAATACCTTTAGCATTATGCTGGTACAAAATGTAAACAGAGTTCTGCAGTAGTGTTTATGACTAACTTATTTTGAGCTTCATACATCATACAGTTCAACATCTTGAACCATTAACAGTTCAACATTTCTATTCAGGTGAAAGACTATTAACTTATGAAAAAAGTTCTACCCCACTGACTGCATACTGGATTTCATTTCCAGATGGGGGTCTGCTGCTGCCAAGCACAGCGCTCCACTATTGTAGATCCAGCTATTCATGCCCATGGGAATTCCTTGCCAGCATGGTTAGTGTGCTTCATGGCCCATGTCTGGAGGTTTGCTTTCTTCCCCAGTATCCTGAACCTTGGCAGGCAGGTGATGCTTGATACTTTATCCCTCTGTTCAATAGCAGAAAGGTAACACTTCTGTGCCCCTGTGTTTTCAGGCAGCCTGAAGCAGCTGAGTCAGTCACAGCTCAGCTGTATTCTCATTGACTGCTGTTTACAAAGAAGTCACAAACCTTTAAGCATATTCACTTGACTGCTTTCAGGATTACCCCTGGAATTGGCTTTTCTAGCCACTGTTTAAGCACGGACACCTTCAGAAAATAATATGTGCTGAAGTACAGCTTTTAGTTGACAATCAAACCAAATCTATAGATGATTTTAAGTAAAAAACATCCCCTCAGTATTTTTCACAGCTTTAAGAATCCTAATTCACCATTCTGGGGAATTTTTCCTAAATGGGGTTTTCTTGCTTTTGTGGATTTCATCCACTCATTTCATACTGTTTGTGATAGCTAAATTATACATTTAGTTTTGTAGCCCAAAATTTTCTACAGGTTCCAAACTCATCTTAGGCCTTTGTAGGCACAGAACTGTATGTATTTATGCTCACAAAGCTACAAATACCTTTGCCTTCTGATACAAAAATTTCAAATACAAGTATCTCTATCCCCATACAAAAATGGAAGCCCAAGGAATTTGATAGCAATTAAAACTCACACCAAACTTCAGAAGAATGCTTTTGGCCCTAAATGGTATTAACAAGATTGTCTCCAGGCCATACAGACCTCCTTATTCTGCTGTGTCTGTTGCCATCTCCATCTTCTTTTCAGCGCTTCCCTTTCAGCTCCACTTCTCATCATCGTATAGAGTGCTTTACGTAGAACAAGGTCCCGGTCATGAAATCCCCACATACCTAAAGAAGCACAAGAAGACATTCAGCTTTCAAGAAGCTACAGTGAAATAGAAATATTAAGTACTAATACAATTAATATTGCTCTATTAGCAAAAGAAGCATAGCTTATCCGTTATTTAAGATTCTCCTTGGCAAATAATTCACTCACTATTTTTATGGCTTCCTAAACAAATAGTGAATATAGATAAGCTAATGAGTAACAAGAGGGAATGTTATCAAAGTTTAAACGTTGATTGAAGAATGACTAAGGATTTGAGTTGTTTGAGTGTTTGCTTGAAGGCAGCTTCAACTTTGCTGCAAACAATGGAATATTCAGTGCACAGGCTGGTTTCAGCTGTAGTTGCCAACAGCTCTTGCAGACACAAGAATGCTAATGACAACTTGCAGGCACTTCTGTGGCTCGCAGATGATGCCAACACCCAAAGGCCTCTAATTCTTATATAGCACGATGGTACATTTCCTTCGGCTTCAACATGCAACTAAAGACACCAGCATTCAAAATGATTGAAAGTCTAAAAATACAATCAGCCAGAGGCTTTAAGCTCGTTTTAAAATAAGGAAACATCTTCACGTGGTTACAAAGAGCAACCTACAGCAAAAGTGAGCAGAGCTCTCCCCAAGACATGTGCCCACAGCCAGCCACGGTTCAGTTCCCATATGGACAGCTGTTGGTATTAAACACATTTAAGACTTCGCATGTCAAAATACTCCAAGCATTTGCTGTAGATAATACACCATTCCCCCTAATTCAAAACGAAGTGGACAAAGAGAAAGATCCTTGGAAACAGCAAAAGCTCTTTTCTTACTACTTCTTTCAAAAAGAAAAGCCTCTTCAAAATACTAAAAATCCCAGTGTTTTTTAGAAAGCCACCTTTTGGAGTCCCACTGGGGGGAGATTTTAGCAACTGCAACAAAAACAATCAGTCTCCTCATAGCAGGTTAGAATACAGAAGGCATATCAAAGACTTTAATCTTCTCAGGTTTCTATTTGATTTGAGGAAGGGCTTCAAAGATCTTGTATTTATGATTAATTTATTGGAAATTATTCTAATTCATCCCTAACTCTGTTTCCCATATACTTCAACTCTACAAGGAACCAACAGAGGTAATAGCTAGATATTGCATGCTTGAAGACAGCAAGAGAACTGTTTTACGCAAGCCAGACAACAAATGCAATTCCTCGCCAACAAGGACAATCCTGCAGAAGCACTGGGAATTTGCCTGCTCCAGAGCTATTAGGTTGGGCTCTGTAAGGAAAATGCAAATCACTGGTGTTTATGATACATGTTTTTTGATACTGTTCCAATTACACTTCTTTTACAACCTGATAAAACTTTTTTACCTTTCTCTCTCAAGCGTGCCTAAAGCAAACAATAGTTAAATTTGAAGAATATATTGCTCCAGAACCAGGCTTTTAATGAAAGTCTTTGCATCTCAAGTGTTCCTGAGCTTTCTCTGGGGATAGAGAAAAGGGGTAAATATTTTTGGCAGGAGGTTTCATGTGCAGACTCTCCCTTACCTAAAGATGCAGCATGCAAGAGGCAGTTTCCATCACCGGTTGTAGCTAAGGGAAGAAGACGTTTGCAGCTTGTACACACCGTGGACCACCAATTCAGTCGTCCTGAAAAGAAAGCCTCTATTAAACTGGTGGAGTGGACACTAGAACAGGATGTGTACTGTGTACAGGCATACAGCGATGCTGATGTTGAAGGTTAATCATGAACATCCTTTCTGCCAAGTAAACTTAAATGTAACATCAGAAATGAAAACTGAGAAGTTGAAAAGAAGAACAGATAAAGTACTCTCTAAATTAATCTGGAATAAAACAAGAACCCCTTTCATTAATTACATTTTCCATTCTCATCTGCTGCATTCAAGGGTGGATTTCGAAGGAGTTCATTACCTAAATACCATTATGAATCTTGGTATCAGTTCCCAAACATAACTGACATTGGCCTCCCGTAGACAGATGACAGTTTATGTTACAGTAATAAAGTCTCAAGAGACAATATACGTGTGTGTTAATCAAGATAATGAATGTTACCATTAGTTAAGTTCATTAAGTAAAGTACTATTGTTACAATCAGGTGGATTGTTTCAACAGCTGATTCTCTTCTCATTTACCATAGTGTAAATCATTATTAGACCTACTAAAATCAACAGCTATGCTACTAGGGAATTTAAATGAGACCAAAGGCATAGCTCTGGTGTAGGATAGCATGTGGCTTTCTCTCTGAGAACACTTAGAGAACCACTTATCCATCACTGATACGTGAGGCATGTTTTACAGATCATAAACCAGAGATGGACTGACAAGAGGACAGATACTGGATGTACCTACATGAAGCAAATGAAGCCATGAAGAGTATCAGTGCCAAAGCCAGCACTGGAAGTACAGAATTCCTGGCACACAGGTTGCAATGTGGTACTTACTGGAGTGCTAAGTCTTGATTAATGGGTCACGTAACATTTCGAATCTAATATGACTAACTGTATATCATCTTGGGGGATAAAGACAAGCAGATGATTAACAATGAGGAGTAGAGCTTGTGTATTTCCCAAGACTTTTGGACAGTCTGTGGGTAATGCACAATTGAATAATTGAATGAATAATGCAATAGGCAGCCTGTGGTGACTCCATTCTTTTTTTGTCCTCTTCTGCAGACTTCTCCCCTCCTAGTCCCTTTACTTGCAAGCTGAAATAGTGCAGGCAGTCTTGCATTAAAGGTTAAACCCCCAAAACAGAAATAGGTTCATGCAACGGAAAAAAACTTCTCCATTAATAAGTTTACATTAAAAAGTTATACTGAAGTTTACTTGTAATGACAGGTAATACATATTGTGCCAAAAAATAGTATAGTGATATTTTAACGTGTGCCCCCAACTCCTTGTTCTGGGTATGGAGAAATACCATTACTTGCATTTCATTAGTGAGTATGGGTTGAGAGGTTACCATGCTGTAAAGACACACAGAGATAATAACTAAGCACATCTGGTAATCCTCATATGATTTTAGCAGCCAGCTTGTAAATGCCCAACATCTCACACTAGGCTTAATGAGTTCTAAATTAAATATGCATTAAAAAAGCTTCATTTAAAGCACTATTGGACAGCCTTTGGGAAAGATAAATCCGAAATAACAAGTTAACATTTTTAGCAACTCCTGTGTCTGTGGGCTGTGAAATAACAACTTGCCACCTGCTTTATGCAGAATGCCTTGGTGGTATCAGATTCAGTAATAAGTTATACCAAGGTGCTGCTTAAAGCAGAGTTACAAGACCTAAAGCAGACAGACCTTAGGGCTTAAGGGAATAACGAGTGGTATTGCTTTGCAGACGAACTAGCAGCTATTGGTAATAAATGTCAAAGTCTGGTGTTTAGGAATCTTTGGAATAACAGGAGGTTTCTATAAAAGTGATCTGCTTTCAAGTAGATTATGCAAAAATATGTTTGTGGGCTTAGTTAACATCACAAAGCTTATGGCTGCCTAAAAAGTTAGCAGAAATGCATTGGATTATAACAAAAAACGCAGTGCATTTTCATTTTTCAGATCTAGTGGTTATAGTGGATCCCTTTAGGGAAACAACAGAGAAGCGGAGCTTGAATGAAAACCAGAAACAGTTCTTCCAGGCTGATTTCTGTCCGCTTTGGTAAGACGATATTTATGGACAAACTACACCCATTTCTCACTCTCCCTCCCCCTGCTGGACTCCAACTTGATCTTGATTCTTACTTTCCTACAAATCTATTTAATCTTAAAAAAATAAAATTTCAAGAAATCAATCTGTTGTTTTTACAGCAAAAAAAAAAAACCCTCTGAGAATTAATATAGCCACATTCCAGTACATTAAAATTTGGTCTTAATTTTAGATCAAGATTAAAAGTCCTATCCAGGTCTATGATTGAACAACATACGATCAGAGAGGCAGACACAAGCGCACACAATATTGCCCTTTCTCTGCATGATACTTAAGACTTGGGGTGAAACTCGAAAGAAACGTTAACAGAATCTAGTATCCTCCATGGCTGAAGATTGCCACCTATTGCTGTATTCTGATACTATCCTAGTTGTGCACTACACAGTGTGCATCAGACTTCACATAATACAAACTATATATTGGCTCCTCCTCCTCCCTCATTTGCAGGGCCCAAGAAGAGTCAATCGTTCTGATACAGAAACAGGTATGTATCTGGTATTCCGTGCAAGGAAGGTAAGCTGAATATCAGAGACAGTTAATGTTCAAGTATAATTAATAGACAGTAGAAAGGTTTGTTATTTTCATAAGCTTCCATATTGTATTACAGGCCACAGGTGTATTGTTTCGTGGTGCAAGATTTATGGGAGAAAATTTCCAAGGAGGATTCTAGATGGTTATTTGACCTGAATGGCTCAAAAAGGCGGCTGCAGAGAACAGAGAATGCATTCAAATATTAACAGGGGCCAAGTTTGGCTTCTGATATCAGCCCCTGATGCCTTATGCACTGGTACTAGTGTCGTGGTTTGAGCCCAGCCGGTAACTCAGAACCACACAGCCGCTCGCTCACTCCCCCCCCCCCCCTTCTTCCTCCCCCCGCTCCCGGAGGGATGGGGAGGAGAATGGGAAGAATGTAACTCCCACGGGTTGAGATAAGAGCATTCCCGCAACTAAGGTATAACACAGAACCACTACTGCTACCACCAATGATAATAACGATTAGTGAAATAACAAGGGGAGAGGATACAATTGCTCACCACCCGCCGACCGATACCCAGCCCGACCCGAGCAGTGATCTGGGCCTTCTGGGTAACTCCCCCCGGTTTATATACTGGGCATGACGTGCTGTGGTATGGAATACCCCTTTGGCTAGTTTGGGTCAGGTGTCCTGTCTCTGCTTCCTCCCGGCTTCCCCTCCTCCCTGGCAAAGCATGAGACTGAGAAAGTCCTTGGTTGGAATAAACATTACTTAGCAACAACTAAAAACATCGGTGTTATCAGCGTTGTTCCCAGGCTGAAAGTTAAAAAACACAGCACTGCACCAGCTACTAAGCAGGAGAAAAATGACTGCTATAGCTGAACCCAGGACAACTAGAGAAGATAAGAAAGCGTTTAGCATCACGCCCTTTGTGTTTACTAAGGTCCACTATAAAGTATTTATTGCCCAAGCATGCACAAGGTTGGTGGTACACAGACAAACCAACAAAATTCAAAACATACATGAGGTTACGTGATGTTAAAAGATGTAGCATCTTTGTAGAAACTCTGCATACATCCTTTGCTCCCTCTTCATTTTCTCCTGTCTGTATTTTCTTTTTTCTGGTTTCAGCTACTAATTAACTAAGTGGCTTTACAGACTTGTGATTTCTTCTGGTAGAACTAACCACGAAAAAGCTACACTTAGCAAGCAACAACTTAGTAGAACTCTCTCTCGACAGGGGAAAAGGAGATGCTACAAAGGTTGAGCCCCCTCTCAAGCTCCCTCTGAGTGTGGCTGAAGTTTCACTGCAAAGTTACTAACTAAAGTTACTAACTAAAGTTACTAGATTGCGTACTAAAGTTAGATTGCGTACCACGGCCTCCAAGGCAAACAGGCAGTTTCCTATGTGGCTTCTGTAGCATTTAATTAACTATATTCATGTTGCAAGTTTTTCTTCTATGGAAATACTAAAAATTAGATGGCTGCTTATTTTCATGAAATCTGTAAAAGCTTACTCACAAATGTTTGACATTGGCAGAGTTAAATTTGAAAAATAATCAGTGGTACAGCCTTAAGAGACAGCTTCCTGACACAAGCTCAGTTTCCTTAGGAAACTAAGCTAAAACCTGCCTTTCTTTCATTTCCCCAGCACACTGTATTACCAGATATCCACTCTCATCTACCCCCCAAGATGAGCAAGTCACCAAATAACATTTTCAACTTCCAAAGTAAGTCTAATTCTGGACACCCCACATCTTCTCCAAAGCAGTGATTCACCCTGAACATTCAGTAACTCCCTCTTCCCCCCTGGAATCCAACAGCAATAGCTGCTCTGGGTGCGCAGAGGACCAGCTGGCGAAGGCAGCCGAGGATTACTCAGCCCACTTGGAATAGTCAGATGATCAGCAATAGGGGCAGAAATCTCAAATCCAGATTTCAGTAGAGCTAATTCTTCACTTATGTGTTCCTGACATGTCTATAGCTAGAGGATTTGTTTATTTTTAGTTTTAGTCCTTCCATACAATAAACCTGTACTTGCAAGTATTGACATGAAGAAAATTACAAGAACAGATTTTCTACATTGGGCTTGTATTAATCTTTCCATGACTTTTTAAATAAGAGAAGAAATAAACATTTACCAATACATTTTCTGTACTACAAAGAAAGCACCTTCTCGTAGGAGCTCTCTTTTTTATTCTAGATGATGGAATCAGCTTTGCAGTAGCATCTGCAAAGCTATTCATATTTACTGCTGTCCTTGAAATGTAATGTTGAGCTGTGCATGTAGAAATAAGTAAAGCTGAGCCATCAAGTAAATGCTTCTCTTTTAGACTGATGCATAAGCAACACAGACTGTCACAGAAGCAAATCAAAGATCATAAAATCAGATGGCACAGAAATACATGACTAGGCCTAACTGGCTGCAGATGACTGACACTGAGTTCGGCAATCTGCGGGTCATGGCAGATCCAGCGTTACTGGTTTTCTTTGTGTCTTTCATAACCTGAGGCAGACAGTTTTCTATGGCATTACTGCATTTCATCCTACTCTGAGATACAATATGTGTCATTCATATTAGAACTGAACTACACAAACATGCATTTCGAAGCTTGGAAGTCAGGAAATTAATACAGTTCTCTTGTAATTACAACAGTTGCTATGCCAGTACCCTGCATATACTATGTGAAAACCTGTTAAAAATCCTGGGATAAGAAAATGTTTCTACAACCTGAGAAAGCATTAGTTTTTCTTTAACAAAACTTAATTTTTAACAGTTTAAAATCAAACATTTCCAGAATTCTGGCAGATTTGGCGTTGGGGATGCGAAACCCAGGCTTTGCAATTTATTATTTTTTATTTTGCCTGTAGCTGTATAAAATGCTTCATAGAAAACACAAACCTGAGCACAGAAAGAAGAGTGAAGGAAAGCAATATTCTTGAAGGTTCATACAGCTTCCTTTTAATTTTTGTATTGAATTACATTCCAGCATTGCAACATAAACTTTTTTCTTTTCATTAAAAACACTGTTACACCAGCCATTCTTCGGCTGTGTTTTTTCTAACTCATCAGTACAGCAGAAGGCTTTGCATTATGTCTCTCTGTGTCAGCCCAAAAATTAACATGCATATAACAAAAATGCAGCCAAATATTTAGAATTATAAAATTCCTTTCACACACGACTTCATTTGATATGATGAGTATCTGAGCCATTCTCCATTGAAGCACCACACTGATTACTGCAAAGTGCTCACAGATCAGTCTGCACATTACTTCCATCCTGACCCCACTCGAGTTCAGGCAATAATGAACACCCAAGTTCTAAGATGCACAAAACCCCCAAATACCTTTATGAATGTAGTGAATTCCATCCTCTAAGAGAAATATTCGGAAAGCAGTCACACAAAGAGTGCAGTACACACTGGAGCAGCAGAGAGTGAGTAAATTCTACTGCCTGTATCTGGGCCTTTCCTTTACCATCTCACACAGCATTTCTGAGTAAATCAGGAATTCTACCCTGAGCTTCTCTACAGATAGGATGTAACCTGAACATTCTTTCACGTAGAGATGTAATGGTAGCAAGTGCCTAAGCATATATAAAGAGAATATAAAAACCTTCCAGGCTTTTATAGATATCCAGCTCATACAGCCACTTCAGACAACACACGTGGCAGTCTGTTAATAATGACTACACTTCGGGAGTAGCAAACTGCTTTATGTTCCTAACAAAGTTCCTCTTCCTTTTGCCTAATCAGCTTTTCTTTTCTTCCCTTTCTCTTGAAATTCATGCCTATAAACCGAAGTGCACACCTCTCTCTTTTCCTTTAAAGATACCACCAACCTCAGCTAAAGCAGCTACTGTCCTTCATGGGGTTTGTTTTGTTTTGAAATAGATTTTAGGCCCTCTGCCCGGAATGCACCTTATCTGTTAATTTTTTTATGCCATCGTCAAACTGGGCCTGTTAGTAGGAGACAAGAAAATGTCTAATGCTAAGTGACTTTACTATTAATTCACTCTCTTCATTTCACACAACAATATGTCTAAAAGAGTCAGGAAATGAAAGGAAATGGAGTATCTTTCTATCTAAGAGAGATAAAAGGTCAGTTCACACCAAGTCTTACATTATTTCCTTAAACATTCACTGTTTGATCTGTTCAACTTGCAGAACTGTTTCCCAGGAAGTTCCAGTTTATTTGAATGAGATGCTCACATGAGTAAACTAGGCCTATGTAGGCTACAAGAATACCTGCAATCAAATCCCTGAGCAATTCAAATGGTCAAACACACTCCTTCCCAGGATGCAAGAGGCTCTGGGGAGGAAGGGACTTTTCCAGTGTGAGTCTAATTATTGCCGCAATTGAAGTAAAGAAAAGGCTACATGATGCATTCCAATTTTCAGAGAGATATGAGGGAGGAATGCTGAGAGGCAGCAAATTCAGTAGTTTTGGCAGCCCTAATTCAAGTTCAAAGCCAGCCAGATCTGTATGAATTAGAAGATGTCAGCTCTAGTTCAAATATTCCCTGATTTTAAGGTCAGAAAACCACCGTGATCCTCTAGTTTGCAATCCTGCACTAATTGACTGTAAAGGCTGTAATTCTACAGAAGTAGGTAGATCACCAATGGTACTGTAGCAAGGTATTTTCTGGTAGCCCATGGGAATTGGGAGTGTTTGGCAGAGCTGCCAGAGGAAGAGCCATTCTGGTTTCTTGCTGTCCTTTTTGCATCAGCTGGTTCCTAGAGAAACTAGAAATATTTTCTTTATAGATGAAGTATAAATACTTCATCTATAAGTATTTAAGTATGAGTTTTCTCCTTTTTACAGAAAAGGCCTTCAGAATACTGTTTGGGTTTTTTGTTTGGTTTTGTGTTGTTATTTTCCCCTGAAGTATTTACTATTTAATGCTGTTATCTATGTCTTGCTTTTCAAATACCAAAGCCAAGAAATGAGTAAATGACGATACATGATAAGTAGTCAGTGTGACCCCAGATCAGCAGAGGTCCTGCCTAAACCCTATGATGCAGTGCCCTGATCAAGAACAAGCACCAGTTTACCAGTTGAACACACAGTGCATGACTACAAACTGATTCTCAAGGATGAGCTCTCAAAGGAGCACATGGCGTTACACAAGCCAGTAGAGCAATCAACAGGAAAAGGCAACTGGCTGTTTGATAGCCCACAGGCAGCCATGAAGTCTGATTTTGTAACTCCTTTATATCTTCAGAGTTGGGCATTTCAGTATATAGATGTATTCATTTCACAGTTCATTAATATACTTGCTGTTTCATAAGGCACAGATACTAATTTTAAATACATTTCTCCGTATCCTTCAAAACTGGCTTAAAACCTCAAACTACTAATAAATCTGAATTAAAATTAATTTTAAATGTCTTCACTTTTTTTCCCCATGGCAATAATCAAGTATTACTTTTAAATTATTTAGTTTCTTATTACAAAAATAGTAATTAATACATAAAATACATATTTAAAAACTCAAGCTGCAACAGAACTTGAAGAGGTTTCTTTGTTAGTCATTGCAATGTAATTTCCTCACAAGAACTGGAAGTATCAACCTCTTCCTACAACCAAGACTCATGCCCTTCTCTATTGTAGGACTTCCCCATCAGTCCTCCTTCCTCCCTCAATTTCTTTGCTTCATTAACTAAATGTGACAGTTTTCACTATTACATTTCTAAAGAAATAGAGGATCAGGGTATGTGTCATTGTGCAAAGAGCACAGCATTTGCTTTTACTCTCTGGCATTTATTTCCCATGCAGAATGTGCAGGCTCCAGAAATGAAGCATGATTAGAAATGTCAACCAAAATGCCAGATTGCCCAGATGCTGACATCTGAAGTATTTACCCACCTGCTTGCTCCAAAGCAACCATCGTTGCCTGCTCAATTAAGTCACGCTCAATGAAGCTTCTGAAGTCTTCACTGTACACGCTAAGGTCTGGCAGTTGGAATGTGTAGATGGGCATCTCCAAAGGAAACTGTTCGTTGCTGCACTCATTTGCTACATGTGATCGAGCAAGAGAGACTATGGCTGAGCTGGCATGAGAAATACCTCTGGAAAGACGCTTTTCTGTAGAGAAAACAAAGAGATATTGTGGCCTGCAAGACTACATAAAAGACCAATCAACACCCAGTCTGGCAAATGCCTGCTCATTTTGGTGTGAATTACAGTTCCTTGATAAATTAGTGTACTAAAAAAAAACCAAAAAAACATTCCAACAGTCTGAGATGGAGATCTGAAATAAAACCTATAAAAGGCCTGCAAACCAAAAACTAAATGGCAATGTTTATCATCCTGTACTACAAATCAATTGCTAAATGTAGTTGACTCATTTTTCTTAAGGTTTCCATTTCTATTTGCAGACGATGGAATGCTGTCTTTTCTTCTGTGGAACCAAGAAAGAACAAAATTTTAAAGCTAAATGTTATTCACAGATTCACCCTAATCACATACTATAAGAATGCAAAGACCGAAATACGATTTTTATTTCTTTTTTAACCTTTTTTTGTTCTCAATAAGCATAGAAAACTACATACAGCAGTGCTCTATGACAACCCCTAATTAATTCCTTTTATACGTACCACAGGACTGCTTGGGGACAAAGTATTTGTACTTTCACCACACATTAAAAAATAACTTGCAGAACTGATGCAAAGCTCGTGTCAACTGAAACATGTGAAACACAGGCTCTAGCACCAGCTTTGTGAATGCCATCACAGTGACACCATTCATAGGCTGCTGGCAAATGACATCCAACTCCCTGCAGACAAGCACAACTCGCAAGCAGGCAAGCTAGAAAGCTGCTTGCCCATAGAAGCCCTGGAGCAGAGCTCTTACCTTGAGCAATGTCATCCTGCCTTTGCAGGCAGGGCCGCTCTGCCTTTGTCACCTGGGGAGGCTGCTCTGGCTCCTGCTGCTTGTGGTATCTGCCCTCGTTGAACGCCTGTGGCAGGTTGGCTGTGTGTACCTGTCGGAGCTGCTCATAGTCATTCAATGCTGCTGTCAAGTCCCAATTTTTGCCTGCCAAATAGCAAAAGGACATTCTGCTCACGTCTGTGTGTGACCACATTGCTAACCTGGAAACCATCTTCATAAGCACTTCAAATATATACCTAAATAGAGAAATCAATCTTATTTAAAGCATCAGCAAGGAAACAGAGGTTCTTTGGATAAAAGATTTTACAACCACTCATCCTTCAACAAAAATGCAGAGTTGATAAACACCTTGAAAGTACACAGCAAATGGACAAGGACAGAAATCCTTTTACTTCTTTTTTTAATTTGTATTTTAGTTTTCTTTATACCATAATTGGAGAAGACCTCAAGGAAGCTCTTGTCTAACCTCCTGCTCAAAGCAGGGTCAGCTATAAGATCAGACTAGATTGCTCATGGCTTCATTTAGTTTGGTCTTTAAAACGTTGAGAGTGGAGACTGTACAAACTCTCTGGGTAAACTCTTCTCAATTTGATTGTCTTCATGGGACCTACAACCACTCTGAACCTCTCATTTCAACTAATCCCCACTGCCCCTTGTCCTCCTGCAACGCATCACTGTGCAGAGCCCGGCTCCAGCTCCTTGCTAACCTTCCTACTGGAAGCTGGCACTGGAGGGCTGCTGTTATATTGCCTCAAAGGCTCCCCATTTCCTGCCTGAACAAGCCCCACTCTCTCAGTCTCTCCTCACAGGACTTGTGCTCCAGCCCCCAAGAACTTTTGGAGCCTTCCCCTGAACTCAATCCAACTTATAGCTGCCTTCCTTGGACTGGGGGTCGGTGGCAAACCACAGTATTACAGATACCTAATGAGTGCTGAGCAAAGAGGTAACAATCACTGCCTGCAATCTGCGGGCTATGGTCCTGTTGGTAGAACTCAACACATTGCTGGCCTTCCCTGTCAGGGCTTATGGATGGTTCATGGGCAGCTTGCTGACTACCAAGATCTCCAAGTCTTTTCCTGCCAAGCTGCCCCCCAGCCTGTATCATTGGGGAGCTCCAGTGTTCATCCTTGTCGAATTTTGTAAGGCCCCTGTTCTAATTCCCTTTCTCTGTCCAGGTTCCCCTAAATGGCAGCTCTGCCCTTAAAGACATCAACTGGTCCTCCAGTTGGTATCATCTGCAAACTTGATGTTACCTCACTCATAAAGGCTTTAAACAAGTGTAGATCCCTGAGGTACAGCATTTGTTACCAGCTACCCATGAACCACTACCCTCTGAGCTTGACCATGGTAACACTTATTTGCCACCTAGTTGCCCAACCCTTCAGACTGTAACATTCTAACTCAAATATAGCAATACTGTGGGAAACAGTGTCAAAAGCTTGCTAACACTCAGTTAAAGGTATCCCCTACTCTCCTTTCATCCACAAACCCACCTATTTTATCACACAAGGCAACCAATGTCAGGACATCCCTTGCTCAGATTCTGATCAAATGGCTCCATAAACTGGCAATGGAAGATGAACACTAAATCCCACAGAATTTAACCTAAAATAATGACAGGCAGCAATAATTCACATCTATACAGCTGTATTCATAGTAAATAATGATTAGTGGCAATGATGGAAAGACATAACTGTTAGTGTTATGGCACAGGAGAGTAAGCAGCTTTCTGTTCGCAGAGTAGCTAGAATGCAAATGCAAACCACTTGAGGTGCCTTTATCTTACGCATCAGAGAGAACTTGCTCTCTCAGAGATTTTAAAAGTCTTTCAGAAAGCACATAACATAGGGCAGTGAAAACACGCAGTGAGAGGATTCCACATCTGTGCGAGCTGCTCATGGAACCTGCCAACACAAAACCGGCTAAAAGATTTGCTTCCAAGCTCCCACTTCACCACACTGCTATGACCAGGGGTAAGAGAATGCAGGCTAATACCTAGAGGTGGAGAGGTCTGCTCAGTGCAAGTGGTGAAGTGCTACTCCTCACTCTCAAAAAAATAATAATGAAAAAGCATTGAGATGTTTGTATGTTATATTCAAAACAATCTTGCTAAGTTAAAATGCCTAGATGTCCCAGCACTCTCCAAGTACTTGTTTTTAATTGGAAAACTGCAAATATTTAATAGCAAGAAAAAAGATCTCACTAATTATATGAGACTTTCACAGCATTTCATGAACACTTTCTCAGATTCAAAAGTAACCTGATTCTGACTAATTCAAGATTTATTACACCATAAAAGCTTGTCACTTTATGCACTTTGAGAAGCTACATTATCTGAGTAGCAGTTAAATATAACTTATTTGCTTACACAAAGGAGAATAAGCTAAAAATAGTACAGTTTTACACAGATAAAGTCTTTCACTGTTACAGTCATCTCTGTGAAGAACAAAAACCTAACTGAGGTAGGGAAAAACCAGCACAAAGAGCTGTTACCTGCAGGGTTGAACTACACTAACTCAGGGTTTGAAGTACTAAACGCAATTGTGAAAGGAGAATTAATACCACTGAGTAAGAATGTTATATACACCCTGAGCAGTCCATGATACAAACCACCATGTCAGTGATACAGAACCATTATATGTTATGCTGTAATCTTCTATTAGAAAGCCTGTAGGACGAATGTAAATTCAGTGAAAATTGACAAGAGACCCCAGAACAAGCACTTGAGTTATTGCCAGTGTTTTTTTCCTAAAAATCCCCTGCAGATTCAATGGCTACAATCCAGTCAGGGCTCTGTTCTAACTATATATCCCATTGGAATCAAGTTGCCCAACCCAAACATCAAAGAATCATGAGTGTTCCCAAGATTGATGTGATCACATAGCAATGTTTGGAGTGGGGATTGCTTTTCTTTGGTCCTGTTTTTAGGATGCTCTAACAATATGTTTTAAAATCATCTCCTCAACCATGAGGACAATAAAATACAATGTTTTTTAAAAAAAGTGAAAGTGGCAATAGATATAATTCCTCAAAATGCAGGTTTAAACAAAATGGTGTTATCCAAGTATTGGCAATGCTGCAAGTCCAGTGCTACATGACTGCCAGCAGCAGCCTGGGTTTATTCAGTATAGATCCTTGAGTAACAGGCCTCTATTAATGGAACCTAGACAGCATTTCCTCTAGTGTCAGGGCATTCCTTACTGGTCATCTGCTTGACGTATTTTCATGTTTGAAGTTCTAAAATCTAACAAAAATCACTATGCATGTACTGTGACTGCTGTGTGATGGGGCTTTGATGTGTGTAACAGAAAAGCAGAAAATGAGTAGACTAAAGACAGCAGGATTTCAGTTAGTCTTAGGCCAAATACAATAATCTTATATAAAAGCTCTATCACTAAAATTACATCAGCCTTCAGGAACTAGCCTCACAGTGTGTCAGATTTAAAACTAAATTGCATGGTGACTCTCAAGTTATGCTCCATGGTACAACTTAGCAACTGACCTTCTAACGCAGACTTGAAACTATTAATAAAATTTCTACATTACAGAGAAATACTTTATTTTCAGATCTCTCATCTCCATGGAGTTGTCCCCATCTCCTGAACAAAAGCACCAATTCATTATCAAAGCATTAAACTTCAGACAACCAACACAGGAAATGATTATTAGACTCACTTTCCCAAAATTTGCTGGAACCTCCAAGTATCAGAATGCAAGAAAAAAATCCAATCGAATTAGAGAACACATTAAGCACCTTTCCATCTCTATGAAATATTGGTTTTGAATATTAGCCACCTTAACTGACTAGCATAGGTCTTTTCAGCTACCCTCTGTACGGGAAATATGTAAGCTTGCCCCCTCTGCCAAGGCTTCCTCTCATTTTGTTTTGTATTTTCACAAGTAAATACAAATCATAAACCTTTTGTTTTTCCCCATTGTCCATAAGAACCAGAATTCATCAGTTTTGGAGGATTAAAGAAGAAAATTCTTAAGCCAAAGTAGAGGAAACAGGAGGCAGCAAAGAGAATTAGGGGAAAGGAAGAGAGGAAAAAAACCAGGCATTTATAAAAGACACTGTGAAGAAAAAAAAAAGCACAAAATTTTAATGCAGTGTAAAATAAAGTAAAAGTAAACAGATCTAATGAGAAGTGTGATGTGATTTGAACCACAGAAAGATTGCAGAAGCAACGGATAAGCTGGGAACAAATCAGAAAGATTATTAACTTCAGGGATGTCCAGAGCAGATGATCTGAATAAGGATTTCTAGCAGTGTGACACGGCAGGTGGGAAAGTTTCAGCTGGAAGTTACTGAAGAAATGAGTGGGGCTTATGATTGTGGAGATGTTCAGAGCTAACTCTGCCTACCTCTCCTATAAACTTTGCATACCAAAAGCTTCTGAGTTTCTAGATCTGTATCTTACCACATTCCAAAAACTAAGTTTTGAAAGAAGAAAAAAAAACAAACCCTGAGGTATGCTGGGATAGAAACAACAAAAATAAATTCATATAACATGGGAATCAAACAGATTCCCACACTGCCTCACAGAGCAGGTCTCTCCTTCCAGTCTTGCTATTTGTCCAACAAGTTTCAGCAGCCTTCTGATTTTGGACTCTTCTGGGGCCCTAGGAAAAAGACTTTTCTACTGTTTAAGTTCTGTTTCTATGTCTGTTCCCTGTTCTTCTCTGAAATTTCCCATTCCGTGCTCCTCACTCATGTCCCTAATCGGTCACATCTTTTTTATTTTCTTTAATTGTCATCTCTTGCTCAGACCCTCAACACAAGGGAACAATCTTTCCTATGCCACAGAGGTTCCACCTGACATAGGCACTGACATGCCCTGCATCGCAAGGCTGAAGAAGCAACAACAGCTAATTCACCTACTTTACATAGTTTCATCAACTAAATTCAGTCAACTAAGACTTTTTGTTGCAATCTGAAGGACAAAAACAACACAAGACTATTTTTCACATTGTCCACTATTTGTTTTTACTATTACTTATCTGATGCACCCTACTGCTGACTGCTGACTTCTTCATTTATACAACATACTATTGTCTTTAAAAGGTATTTTACAGGCATAAAAATGTTATTTCAGTACATTCAGTACAATCCCATCAGATGACAAGTCACTGGTAGCACTGTATCAGTTAGGAGCAACCAAACTGCTCGAAAGCAGTACTGACCCAGTGGGTTTACATGAAAGGCTTTGAGTTTCTAACGGTCTGAGAACATCAGTCAGCAAACAGCTGGAGCAGCACAAGTCTGGTCAGAAAACACAGGTACTGAATCACATTAATTCACAACTGAACACAAAAAATTCTCTTACTGAGCAATTATTTCCAGAACAGGCACATGTGCTATGTGAGTCAGCAGGTGTGAAATCTAACAGGATTGACAGGTCTCTGCTTTAAAACCAAAGTGTTTCCAGTGCAGAGGAAAACCAACAAAACAAAAAGCACAGCTGAGTAAGGACCGGAAGGTGCACCCCGGGGAACTGGAACTGATGTTTAGTGTCACAGACAGCAGGCATCTACATGAAACGTAAATTAAAAAATAAACTCCACTACAGTGTCAGTTTTCTGTCCTAAATAATAGTTCCTTGAATAACAACAGGTTGCATTGTCAGCCTGAAGAAAAAACAAAGACATAGATAAACTAATATATAATTTAAGAAGCCACTTACCCATTTTGGCCTGCATCAGTAAAGGGTTAAAAAAAAAAAAAGGGGGATGCTAAAGAACACCAAGCATAGGACTCGCCTCTGAAGCATTCATAGAATCACAGACTGGTTTGGGTTGGAAGGGACCTTAGAGCTCATCTAGTGCCAAGCCCCTGCCATGGACAGGGACACCTTCCATGAGCTCCAAGCTCCATCCAACCAGGCCTTGAACACTTCCAGGAATGGAGCAGACACAGCTTCTCTGGGCAACCTGTGCCAGTGTCTCAGCACCCACATAGTGAAGAATTTCTTCCTAATGCCTAATTTCAATCTCTCCTCTGTCAGTTTAAAGCCATTCCACCTTGTCCTGCCACTACAGGCCCTTGTAAAAAGTCCCTCTCCAGGTTTTTTGTCAGCCTCAAGTTGCATGTAGGCTGCATCATCCACCACAATGGATCCAAACAATACAACTAGATAGAGCTCGCTATTGAAAGCTCTCTTGGAAAAGCTCCAGAGTGACATCCTGACAAAGCCCTGATTCTTTCTTTTAACAGATGTGTTTCCAACTCATCCCACTTTTAATAAACTGATCAGTTTGAAAGCTGAAATCTGAAAGCAAAAGAGCACAAGAAACTTTGGACTTTTACTTTAAATCCTTTGCCTCAAGACTATCACAAACTGTAATTTTTTAGAGGAGAAATACACTCCACCATCATAAAAGTAGCACAGTTAGCACCACTCAGGTTTTACAATAGTTTCCATAGTACTTAGCTGCATTCACCCTTGGTTTTCCGGAGAGTGAGTGATCGTCTTGGTTTTTAACACAGCCTTTCTCTAGTCCAGTCTTCCAATTGATTGTGCTGTGATGAGGAAGTGGCTTCTTAATGCTCTGCAGCACATGAGCAATCCTTGCTTGCTCAATGTTAAGCACATGCTTTGTCAGACCACAGCTTGTACCCTCTGATAACAAAAATCAGACCCCCATGAAGCAGTCTATGCTAGCTGTACCAGTTCTGGATTCTACATTTTTCAGGCAGATAACACTCGGGCAGAAAGACCTGAATGACGTGCTACTATTTATTCTTTGAGTTTTTGCTTTTTATTGTTTTGGCTAAACCAGCATAGCTTAGTGGGGTTGTAACAGTTAATAAATTGATTGTCTTTCACGTCTTAAATCGGATGTAATAAAACCAGAGGACATTTAGCATTAATTAGTAGGAATAGCAAGCACACAACTATAATGCGCTCCACCCCGCCAAGCTTTCAAATATCCACCTACTCCAGTATGGTAAAAACAACATTTGAAAGGTCACCAGCAATTCTTGATTTAATGCTAAACAAAATGCTAGAAAGGATGCAATTCGAGATGGGGAACTAGGAAAGATCTAAATAGCATGGACCACAATGAAGGGCAACTTGCAGCAACAACATATACACAGGACTTCAGCGAAGGAAATTTTACAAGGGGCGGGAAATGCTGTCTAAAGCTAAACAGGACCAAGACCACATATGAAAAAGGATGCAGAAGGGGAATGTTAGACAGAATTAAACAATTTGTGATGCAGCCTGTGTTTACAGTTCATGAACTGCTGGCACATATATCTAAGAAGCAAAAGCAATAAAAATATCCAGTAAGAATTCATGTGAAAACTTTCACAAGACAAAACAAGAAAGGAAAAACGGAAAAAAAAAAAAAAAAAAAAAAAAGCCCAAATGCTGCACAGCTCACGGGGAAAGCAACTTGGGCAAGGTTACAGAATGACGCCTTTCAGTAAATAAAAATGAGGTCTACAGAAGCACAAAAGAATGGTGAAACTGAACAAGAAACTAAATTGAAAGGAAGACAGCATCATTTTTCAATGTGACAAAAGTAAGAAAGTAAAGAAGGTATTTTGGTGAGATGGCAGTAAAACTAAAATGCACAAACATTTTGGAATTTTTAACCATTCTAATCAGGTACAATATTTGTCTATCTACTTTACGTCTAATGCCATTTTTATTGTTAATGCAACTCACACTTGAATGCAATACCATTTAGAAAACATTTTTGTTAACAAGCGAGAGACTACTGAAGAACCAGTACTAGCAATGTAACTTCCAAAGGTTTTGCCACTATTTCTTAAATATTTTACTGTCATTGTCTGTATTTTTACTAGCAAATCAGAAAAAAATTGCAATCTCACTAGTACTAAAACTAATGCAAAGCATCCACAGAAAAAAAAATCCTCCCTATTAAAATAAACAAATTCCATAGTGTCCCTGCCCACAGAACAGGAAAAGTCTTGCTGACAGACAGGACTTTTGTTTTCAATCTCATCCAGGTCAGTACAACTCTTTCCAATCCATTGCAGGGAACATGCCTCTGTGACTCAAGTACTCCATGCCAGCATACAGAAAGGTGTCCTTGGCATAGCAGCTGACCCACAGACACAAAACATCAGCTGTTAAGTGGGAGGCACATCTTCTCCCCTTCAGCCCATTTGACAGAACCAGCATTTTACATGAGACTATACTGTGGATCAGATACAAATCAAATAAACAGGCACAGGAATTTTCAGCAGGAATGCTTGATTTGTGTAGTCCTTCCCCTTACGAGGGTGAAAGCTACCTGTAAGGATGTACAATCTTAGATGTTTACAAATGACCAAACACAAATCCAGTATTTGGCAGGCTGTATAACATACAGGGCACTTATTCCATCCACGTTCTCCTGTGCTATCTATCAGCTTAAATGCATGCTAAAAAGTAAAACAATACGAATCTCCACATCATGACATCTTCCTTCCGACAGACATAAAATAAGAATACGAACTCAAGACCAGTTTTATTTCTTCTGAAAAAACTTATACGCAAATCGAGGATAAAATCAGATCATACATTTTAAAACAAGATTCTGGTCCTCGTTCTCAAAGGAAAATACTGTAGCAAGGACATGTTGTTGACATGTGCCTCATTTTCTGCTAGAATGCAGAGTCACTCAAAGCTGAACAGACAGCTGGAAATGACAATTTTGATCTCTGTGTAACGAGACATTGGTAGCAGTTCAGCTTCCTCTTCCCTTTGCCAGGGCTTCCACAAGAGAACTAAAAAAGGAACTGTCTGAGGGATAGCAGAATAAGAGACTATTTTGGGGAGTTAGCTTTGTACACTCAGTCACGTGACAGCACTGTCAATTTCTCTCCCCCTTTCCGTTAATTACATGCTTCTCTTTGAATTCCACTTGGATACACTATTCTTTGAGGAGATGTCTCTACCTACTGCATATCTCATGTTCCATATGGTCAGTCTCCTTTACTGCATATATTTCATGACTGGAAAGCCAACCTCCTGATTTTTGAATTCATGAGGAACTACCTTACAATTAAGTGCAACATAAAGCTGGAAATAGACAGCATTAGTTTTATAGAAGGGTGAAATACTACATCATTTATATAAATAAATTAAACCATTTATACAAGGACAGGTTCTCAGTTAAATATAGAATCACAGAATAGCTAGGGGTTGGAAAGGACCTTAAGATCATCTAGTTCCAACCCCTCTGCAATGGGCAGGGACACCTGGCACTAAACCATGTCACCCAAGACTCCATCCAACCTGGCCTTGAACACTGCCATTGAGTTTGATTCAGTTTTGATTATTATTTTTAGATTATTATTATTTTTAAAATTATTTATAAACTCAGTGAAGTTTCAGAAAATGTAATACCTACTCTCTATAATCCCACATACAGAAGTATGCTTTCAGTTCTTGGGAGCACACAAACAAGGTAAAAACTTCAGAAAGTGCTGAACAATATCTCAAGAGATACAAAATGAAACAGATGGAAGAGTTGGGACAAGTCATCCAAAAATGAAAGTGAAGCTAGAAAGAACATTTTTAAGAAACTAATGGTTTTGCAAATGTGTACAATCCACTAACATATAATTGGCAGAGCTAATGCTACAGAGTTGAAATTTATGAATATTAATTTACAATTAATTTTACATAGTTGTAAGAATCTTAATAAGTATAGAAGTCCAATATTAGAGTTTTATACCAGATAGCCATGAAAATATTGTAGATTGCTTTTACTTTCATAAGGATAGCAGCACCAGGCAAGGGCATGCTCTCGGTCTTTACTGGAAGAAAAAGATTCTGGATCACTGATTTCTATCCTTTTTAACTGGAATCAAGGGGGAAAATGGGCAATATGATAAAATTTCTCACATACTTTTCATTCTTACTTTTTTTTTTTAAATCCATTCATACATCCACATTAAATTGCCCCATAAATTATTTCTGTGCTGCACCATACACATCAAGAAAAAATATTGGCTATTAAAATCAATATTGAACACAATTATTTTCACTAGCACTTAAGAAGAATTATTTTCACTGATATATTCATAGATATGTTCTTCATACACTGATGTGAGATTAAAGGCTGAGTATATATTTTCAGCATTCAAGAGCTAAACAATTAATCACTGAAAAGTAAAATGGCAGGAAAAGAAAATGAGTATCAGAGAGACCTGAAACAGTGGTATTGGTGACCTGTGCAATAAAACAACATCGGAAGCAGATCTCCCAGGCAGTGAACACTGAGTAGAACAGATGACCTCATCTGAGCTGGAGTTTTGCTACCATCCTAAACATACAAGTGGACTCTAACAGAGTATTTTGCTTTCCTGGAGTTCCTATTTTCAAAGATGAGGATAACCCAATGAAAACAAAGAATGCTTCTGTTTAATGGTAAAATTCCTGTACAGTAATACAGAATGAACTGTGCCCTACTACATCCCAAACTGTGTCCCTTTTTACAAGTATCAGATTGTCTTTCAACCATCTAGTTTCCTACAGGTACTAAGTTCCTCATTAAAGACATGCCAATGTCTTGTATTTTTCAACTTAGGAAAAGATACGAAGGTTTACAGTGTGCTCTTAGATACTGCTAATTCAAAATGAAGCCTTTGTCTCAAGGAATTATGTGTAAAGTTGTTGGAGTAAGATTTACAGTGATGAGAATGCTCTTGTTCTCAGGAAGGCTGAATGAATAAATCTGTTGTGGGGTTTTTTTGGGAAGAGACAAACTTCCTTCCTCCTGAATGAAAGCACACAGAGACAAAATCTCAGCTCTGCAGCAGATGTTTTTGATACAAAGTGATCTGCTTCAAGCATATCTGATTCCTGAACCATCACACTGTATAACGTTAGATTTGATTTCCACATCCCCCGAGTCAAATGCTGCTCTGAAAGCCAAGCAACTGTCACAGCCACTCTCCACCCTATAATTTGCTAACATACGCGGTGCTCATATATTCTCCCCAACCCATGATTTTATTTATCATCTGGTATAGTCAGCAAATAGCATTTGGTGTCCTTTCATTTGCATAGGGACATACTCCTTATTCTTTGGTTGATTTGTAATTATTAACATAAAAACATCAGGATTTATGATGTCTTGGAGATGCTATGAGTTCGAGGACACTTTTGTGTAGATGTGCAGGCTCTCAAAAGGTAATTCCTGCTGAGTGTTTACTTGAAAGACTCTGCAAGATTGGAGATGATGGTATAAACAGCTATCAACCAAGTGTCCTCCCTGAAGTCCTAAACAACAAGGATGAACACTGCAGTCTTGTGATCGTAACCAAGCTGAAAGAACTGTGCTTCCCATTTTAATAATTAGCTGTAATAGTAGCTAAGGATTGTGGCAGGGCTGGTAGAAAGCTGTTCTTTCAACTGGAAAGAATGATGGAAGTAGTCTGGGTAGCCCAGGACAGCATTCAGACAGAGAAAGTGAGGAGTGCTAAGCAGAGGAAGAAAAAGCCCTTCAGTATAAAAAGTACAGAAAGGCACCAAGAAGAACAAGCAACTCAAATCAAGCATGATATGTTCTATGCACAAGATACTGTCAGCAAGTAACAGAACAATGTTAGTTTCACTGCAGCTTCTGATGGAAGACACATTCTGATGTGGAGACAGATCATCTGGAGAATTCAGCCCAGAAACAGATCACTTGGCTATTGCTCAGCCAGGCAGGGACACTGGGCACAAGGGAAAAATCTAGGCTAGATGAGAGCCTCCTGAACTGAGAGGGATAAGATGCTGCTTGGGTTAGCTGTACATAATCCACATGAGAGGATTTTTCTCATGATCTTGGCTACCTTGGGTTCTCATCCTAGAAGCAGGCATTCAACTACTGGGATGTTCAAAGCTATAAAGTCATTCTAAGCTCTGATTAAACTCAGTTACTAAGCATCCACAGCACATCAGAGAGTGGAAAAAATGTTGATTACTCATGTGACTGTGTATCTTTAATAGACACATATGAGTAATAAGGTAAATGATTCTGTGCTATTAAAACCTCTGCTAAAAACAACGCATAATCTATCCTTTGCAATATGCCAGTTACGTAATGCTACATGACTATAAATCTAACATTGTTTGCTATGCTTCATTAGTATTTAACACAAATGGTCTGCATTGACAAAATACATCCAGTCATAAATATCGCCACTGTTCTACTGAACAGTTGGGAAAAGGCCTTAGTTTTAAAATATTTATATGTAGCTTAATTAAAAAAAAAAATCACTGACTCAATCACATCACATAGGTCTATAACGTATCAGATTGGAATCTCAAGTTTCTTTACAATACTCAAGAAAACCTGAAGAAAACTCAAACAGTCAGACAGATGACTTACTGAAGTGTAGGTCCATGCGCTGTTAAGCCCCTTCTGCCTTTGCACTTTGTCCAAGTCTATACATGTAAGTTCTCATAGCTGTATCACATAAAGAGCAAGTAGCAAGTAACCTACAACTGGCCCTTCAGACTCAATTACCAGTAGGTATAAAACACATTGTGCATTGGACAAATGCAAACTAAGCAACTTTATCCAGCAATGAATAGCTGATTAGACAGACAGAACACTTTTCTAAACATAGACATAGCAATGTCATGAAAATAAAATTAATTTCTTAGGCAGAACTAAGAAAAACAAACCCATTTTTAATTTTGAAGTCCGCATTCATGCCCATTTTCAGATGTACAAAGTCCTCATACCACTGAAATAATGCTTTGAAGTCCATAAAATCTGACCTCCTTGACAGTTAAGCAGCTGCACAGAATTCTAGAATTGGTAAATTTGAAACCTCAAACTGAGCACAGACTTGACCACAAACTCCCTGTGCAACACTGAAGTGAACCTGGCTAGAGATACAAACAGCAGCATATGCAATGTGATTGCAGAAAGGCAATCTTAGTACTAGAAAGATATATACCAAAATAGCCCAAACATTTCCGCATACATTCTTTTGAATGACAGAGAAAACACAGAATCTTGGAGCTCGACACGCTTAGCTTATCAAAATTAGATAGAAAAGCTATTGGTTTATGGCATTATTTATTTTAGGATACTGATAGCTGGCAGGAAGAACCAGACACAAATAAAATAGAACCGATACATGTGTGCATATGTATTTTTAAAAAACCTCTTTATATCTTCATTCAAACCAAGAACAAGCACTTTCTGGAAGATATGCATCAAGCACAACAAGCAGAACATTTCCGTGAGACAAGTAGCTGTGCTAAATAAAAAGTTCAACAGAAACAAGACTGCAGGGATTTTACCAGCGGACAGGCAGAATACAGAAACACCAACAGAGCAAATATTTAGGACAGCTTCTGGCAATTTAGAAAATCTGTATGCAATCCATATACAATGTATAGAATTTTTAGCTATTTGTACAACAGCCGCTGTGTATTTAACCTACCCATTTGCTGATGTATACTTTTTAAGTCTGCTGTAGCTGCTCAGTAGTTACTTTGATCTAACACACAATTTCTTAAAGCATATTAAGATTAAAAGACAACTTTCAGGAAAAGGCCCAGTGTGCATGTGTCAAGCCCACAGAACCACTTTGCAATTTGTATACCATACAGATATCACGTACTCATTTCTAACTTCCTGTCTTCACAACTGTTGTTAGCCCACATCAGAAGAAATTAACAAAACCAACCATGACAAAATGCCTTCAAATATCAAAGGTGTCTTTCCACTTTTAAGCGAATAAACTTTACACAACTACAATAAAATTATAGAAAGACCCAGTTATTTTTCTGATATCGGTTCTCAGATGTTTTCTAACCGAGCCACTTTACTCCCACACCATGAAGTTCAGGTACACATATTAATCACTGGCCCCAGAAATATCTCTGGTTTCTCTATCACTTTATGGGAAGTCCATTTCAGACTAAACTTAGCTGCTTTGCACAGTGAGCCAAAACATTTATAACTACTTCCAGGCAGCTGAAAATGACAAAATTCAGCTAAAGTCCCCTCCTCTCTCTCCCTAGCACAGATGCTTTTAAGGCATGATTGTTAATAACCTAAAACACAACCATCTAACACTAAGAACTTTTTTATGTTTTTGCTGAAAACACCTACCTTAGTACTCTCTATGGTCAGCTTATCACAAGAGTTGACTTACTAGTCAAAATACTAGTGTCTCTCTTTTTATGACTGGCTCTTCCTTTAAGCAAGTGGTGAGCACAGGAAATACTTGTGTGCTGTCAGCTTACCTTCCAGTAAGTCTCTCGCCAGACCTGGTTCTGCCCCTGTGGACCGAACAAAGTCTGACAGGACTGCATCCATATCAAGAGTCATGTGATCATTCAGAGGTGCTGCCAGACATGCAGCAGCAGGACTTGCTGGTCGGCTAGAAGGCATCCATCTGCCAAGGAGAAAAAGAAATGGCATTTTAGGATATACTCCAAGTGATGTAAATCACATTTTTCATCTCTTCCCCAAACAGGACTATTAAAATTTTTAAACCATTCAAGTTAAAACAAACAGTGATGGTCATCCACCTCTGCCTTAGCCTAAAAGCTGTTGATCACTCACACTGGAAGGTTTTCCCTTTCCTAACATTTCATATATTGTTTTTTCTTACGTGCAAGCCTGTAAATAATTCTGTAACTTGAAGACTCCAATCCAGCTAAACAAAGGCACTGTGCCATGGCCGACAAAAATACAACTGCCCTTCTGCATTTTGTACCTACTTTTTTGTTCCCAAGAACGTAATGTTCTCCACAAATATCAAATAAAAACTAAAGCAGGCATTTCCTGAGTAGTTTCTGCTGGATAAGCTATGAAGGAAACTGTCACTCAAAACACAGTTATGCTAAAGGTTGATGTAGATAGATGAGATCCAGAGGGCCCTTCCAACCCTAACAATTCTGTGATTCTGTAAAGGCAACTGTACTTCTACCCTGCCTGCACCACTGCAGAAATAGTGCGAAGCAAAGAAAACGGGATGAAATTAAGTGAAACATAAGCAAAAGCATATGTTTTACTTCTATGCTTGTTATTCATCATTGGACAAAGTTTACCTTTGAACATGAATTAATTTTTCCTGTTAATTCCTCCTCTCAGGCTCAGCTGCAGCTTTACTGTGTGCCAAGGGTAAGTACTAGTTTGGAGATTTCCTACTGGCAGCAGATGATACTGGTTGGCTCTTGCTTGTACCACAGCTACAGAGAAAGAAACTGTGAAAGAAATTGGAAACCAGTTGATTTCACTGTTCCCCAAATGAAACACAGTCCTTTCCCACTCCATGTGCAATTACCTGGTCATATCTAATCTTAAAAATGGAGTGCCTTTGCTTTCTTAGAAATTGCCTTTTTCTGCACTACATACCCCAGGTAGGATACAAACATCATTTACCTTCTGCCCCAGGAGCGTGGGGGCCTTCTTGGCCTCATCCATGAGGTCTGCCTGCAAAACCCACCTTCCAACAATCTGAATGTATGTGGGATATGGCTACACAATGACACACTTTTTGGTATCAAAGCATGCTAGGCCTACCCACTTAGTCTTCTGGCCCCTCCACTGTATGTTTTATACTGCCTCTACATCTGTGCTTTTATACTAGTTATACAACTGTATCATTATGTTTGGGCCACATCAGGAAAGCAGGGGAGGTGAACCCTTCTATTCAGCCCTGGTGAGACTCATCCAGAATTACATCCATTTCTGGCTCCCCAGCACAAGAAAGACATTGACATACTGGAGCAAATCCAATGAAGGACTGCAGACTGCGCATCTGGATCACCACTGGACAAGGGAAACACTTCTCAAATGAAGATGGAATAACAGAAGGAAAGATGGAAATACTGAGGAGGAAATACTATAAAGGAATGCACACACTTCAGGAAGAAAACTACCTTAGTGGATTATAACCAAATTTAGCATCTAAGCTTTGTACCAACTGAATTTGTTTCAATTCAAACGTAAGACAAAACCACTACTTTTACTGAAAATAAAAAATAAACCAACAAAAAAAAAATCAACGACAAAAAAAAAGCTCATAGATCTACTGTACTAAACATCCATACAAAAAGTCACAAGAAACTGAATACAATTAATTTCTTTAATGACTAAGAGAAAGAATGAAACAACCAGCTTAAAGAACCTGCTGCAGGTGAATGATACAAAGCATCAGTGAACCTCATCTAACAGTCCAAAGTGGCTGCTAATTTTGAGTGCACCAGCTGGGCACTCAAGTCCAGTCACTAGGTGTGGGGCTAGACTGCTAAGCAATTTGGAAAACCGAAGTGCATATCAGGCTTAACAAGCCAATTCATGAGTTGTCTCAGTATCAGCATTATTTCAGTGTTGAAAAGATTTCCTTTTAACAGCAGAAGACCCAATTCTTTCAGCATTTATGACATCACCCAACACCTCAGAATTGCCTCTTGATTACATGGTCATACAGAATCCATATATTGACCATGTCAACAGATACATTTCATCCTTAACTCATCCCAGTAAAGGTTACCCAAGCTGCCCATGAAGATCTTTACCACAAAAGAGGATTTTTCTGGTAATGCAGAAAGTTCTCTGTCTATATATAGAGAACTGGTAGTATCTGATGAAAACATGGCCCACCTGCAGCAGAGCCAGAGATGAGGCCAGCCATGGTTTTACTGAAAAACAATAATTTAAAGTTAAATACTCTCCGGGTTCCATTATCTAGTGATAAATAGCTGTACAGGTAGAAACACCTGCCTTGTGCTGCATGCCAAGGAAGCACACTCCATCCAGACCTTCCAAATGCACGACAGGGACATGATAACATTTTCTAGTCAAACGCTCCCTCTATATCTGTGTACTTTGCTGTGCAATTCTCCAGGCTCTGCGTCCTGCAACTGTGCTTAGAACACCTGCACAAAAATACTTGTTTAATTCTTCCTGTATTAATACCTATATTCTTCCTACATATACCTATATTTAATTCTTCCTGTTACTCATCAGACCTAAATTAACAGCTCAACATAGCCTAATAGTGTTTATTCAGACAGTTGTAAGAATCAATGATGAAACATGTTAATGAACGTTAAAATGAAAGAAACCAGAACAAACCCATCACCGATTACCTGAAGGAACACTGGTTCACCGTGTTGGATTACTTAAAAATGAAATCAGATGTACAGGACTGTGCTGACTGGAGCTAGACTCCTGCCCAGCCTCCATGCAAACTCCAAATTTCAACTAAAATGCCTGCTACGCATGCAACTGAGTAGCTGTCTGCTGTGGAAACTCATTCCTCTTACACTGGTAAGGCCTCACAAAGTCCCTGAAACATTATAAACTGAATGTGGTGCTACCAAATCCACAAATATTAACAGCTATAGTAAAAAACCCCAAACCCTCCCAATGCAGCATCCCCTGCCCATCCAACCCCCCTCCCAAACTCAAACACTAGGTTTCCTACTGTAACAGTATTTTACTGTTAGTACCAACTACTAACCATGTATTAACTATTTTTCTTTTTTCATATAGCCAACAGCTCCCCTCTACCCCATTTTGAAGTCATGATTATCACAGAGGACAGGGGGTCTGGCTGTTAGTTGTACTACCTCCCCCTGAAGAAAAACCTATACCAGAACCCTGAACTATGCATGCTCTACACTCTGAAAGCGAGGAGCAGGGTTGGTAGGATCCTCCCTGTGTACAGTTGAACTAGCACTATTTTCTTCCCCCGAGGGAGTTGTTTTCACAGCTCTCTAGAACTTAGAGGAGGAAAAAACCCAACAAACCAAAACTCAGCTAAAGAAAAAGTCTTAAAAAAATTATCATATTTGCCAGAAAACTACTATTAGCCATGAAAACCCACCCAGATGGAATAGTAAGAACTACTGAGCAAAAGAAGAAAACAAATTGTAAAAAAAAAAAAAAAAAAGGAGGCAGTGACCAGAAGCCTGATGGTTCCCAGACATACTGTTCTCACCACATGAGCACAACCTCTCTTCACCTACAAAACTATCCCCACCACCTTTGCTCCATGTGACTGGTCAAAGCATTAACACAACTCACACCTGAAATACACAAACTTGAGGAGATCAAACACAATCACCCATATTATCGTCACCTGTCAATAAGCATCACTCCTCTTGTGGGTAGCAGCACAGGCACACATATATACTTGCAGTACTCCTTTTAAATGTGTCACATATGACACACAAAAGGCACTTTGAATCAAGTGTAAATGGAAACATCTTGACCCTCAAACACAAAGACCTTGGTTTTCACTCATTCTCTAGCCAAACTTCTTCTCTAAATAACTTATTTATACAATGCAAATACAAGAGGCAGAAGGATTTGTTGTATATTCTAAGAAAAAGCATTTTAAAAGTATTTAAAGAAGAGATACTGATTGCTTCTAAATGTTAAGGTGGGTTAACAGGACTTGAAATCAATTTAATCAATTAATTTAATTAATTTAATCTCCATTATATTTGATCTTTTCTTCTCTAAGTACCCCTCTCAAAACTGAGCCATGCGTGGAAGGAAACTCTCTTCATCTGAATCTAAATTTGACTTCTTCAAAATCAAATAGCTTCTCCCAGTCAAACAATAGGAAGATATTTTTTTCCAAACAAATGGAAAGAGATGCATAGGGGTAACTAATGAAGCAAAAGCATGTATGTTAAAACAAATCCCATACGTCCAGAAATACAAACAGCTAACAAAACAGAAGCAAGGAGCAGAAAGAAACCAGCGCACAAATGGTGCACAAATGGGCAGAACCTCAGGAAGACGTAATGACTGAACTGCAACTAGGATCTTTCATAATTTTCACAGACAGGATGAAATAAGCACTATCAGTAATGTGCCAAGCCTCAGTGCTCTGGGAAGCCATTAGGGTTAGACAGACAATCACTGACTGGATTAAACCAGTTTCTCCATGTGCTGTTTTTAATTGCCCTGCAGTGTGATGAGGCTAACTGCCCACTAGCATTACTGGCATCTCCAATGCCACTGGCATCACAAACGTCTCTGATGGTTTGGCAATATATAGGTTAACAGGCTAAGTGCAGACCACCCTTCTGTTCAATATTCAAGCTGCTTGCATTTTTGGTTATGAAGGCAGAAAGACCCTGTTTGTGCACAGCTCCAGGCTTTGAAAGCAACTCTTTCTGACATACCATATTTGATGGACAATGTCATTATTCTACAATCTTGACAATAATACGAAATTCAACCAATGCATTAAATAAGACCATTTCTTCCTCCCTAGTTTCTGGTTTTCTAATAAATAAATATGGGTAGCAGAAAAATACAGACTATATCGTAAATGTTCATCTTTGTATGTAAATATTGAGGATATAACATAGTGTATCCACAAAGATACATGATTGCTTAACTGTAAAATTTGCTCACTGGTCTGAAATTTTTATCTCAGATTCACAAGGAATAGCCTACATCAATTCTTTTTCCTCTTAGATTATGCTCAGAGAATGACAGTTGAAACTAAGAAGGGTATTTTGATCAGTAAGGTGGCAGAAGGCCAGTCTACTAGTAATACCAATGCCCCATACATAAATGCAAATAAAAATACTCCAAACAACTGAAAAAAGCCAAACCCAAACCAAAAACCAGTCCACAGTCTTAAATTAGCACCTCAATAAACTGCACAGGCATGTTCCAAAGCAGAAGCTACAGAAGTCTCTTAAAATTCCAGCCTGACTGATGACAGCTGTGTACGACACTGTGCAACTCTCAAAATTTAAAAGGAGAGATTTTCTGGCAAATTCCTCAACAGCATCTCTGCTCCTGCTCTGTTGCTCTATGAAGAAAGGTGTACAGAACTTGTAATTCAGTTGTATTTATTTACCATGATCCAGTAGTCAGAAGGAGGAAAACAAACACATGGGATTCAGAGAAAAGCTGTGTCAAAGAGGAGAAAGCAGAGATAAAGCATGACTGCAGAGTCTAAGAAACCACACAGAAATCAATACAGGTACATAAAGGTATGTAGCTAGTGCTACTCTAGATAGCACATAGCACCTGCTGGGTTTCAGCTGTTGCTTCAGAAGTGTATGAGTCTACTAGTTCCATGAGGCTATCTCAGAGCATACAGAGCTTTCAAAGTAGCAATACACATCTCTGTGTGAGGAAGGTGCCCAAATCACTTATTTCCACATATAATACTTGTCAGGTGCATATTTAGGTACCTGAATCACACTTGGAATACTGACTACCTGAAACACACCTGGGGATCTTTCTTTATTTATTTATTTAAATGTTCACCTTAATTTATTTATTTATAAATTTATTTATTTAAATGTTCACCTTAATTTGTCAAGACTGCACAAGACCATAACTAAATACACACAACTGCACAGGAATGCTGACGTAAAGTTTTTCCAGAAAGTTTTTAAGTTCTCACAGCAGTTTTTTCCTAGACACAATGATTTCAGTTGGAAAGACAAACAGGGTCTCAATAAACCCATTCGAATAGAAGCTTACCCTGTTTCCTAATAAAAATAGCTCTCAGGCAGTTGAGTGACAAATATAAAACTGGGTACAAAGAAATACTCCACACCTTTTCTTCAATCAGGACATCCTAGCTCCCTCTACACTGATTTCACTTTCCCAGAGATTCCAGGCCTTCAACTTCTACAAAACCTCTCCGGTATTGCCCTACCTTGCATGGCATTGATGCTGCCCATCAGCAGAATGCTCCAGTCCACCAGAAATTCAAATTTGACTGTAAATCACTGGACACAAGGCAGCTTTTTCACACAATGCCTAAGCATGCTTAAGCCTAACACTCTCAGAGGAGATCTCTCAGATCATAGTGGACTTAAGAGTAGATATTTATGCTCAGACTCCTATATCACAGTATTTTAAAGGCCAATTAAAAGAGAGCATCTCTCTTAAGCATTTTACTTTTACATCCTGTATTCATCCCATGCAAATCAGACATTACTTCACCAGCTTCACACCAGTTTTGTTCTAAACACACTTTATCTTCAAATACCTTGCAGATTTAGCTGCCAAAAATATAAAGATGAAAGCCAGTCTTTAACCTCACAGTCAGAAGAACATCTCACATAGAACTAAATATATACTATACACTTCTATTACAGATTAAGTGGACTTAAGTTTTGCAGCCTGTTTTGTATGACTAAGCCCATGCTGCTCATAGAATTCCTATGAAAGAAATAAAATATTATTCAGGAAATATATCTGTACAAACTGTACTATTTAAGCTACTGTACACTTCACCAAAACGCTCCTTCAAGCCTCTGTACTGAGCTAGGAAGCTGTACCTTTAATCTGACTGCATTCAAATTAGCTGCACTTGACTGAGTTCTCCCATCAGAATGGCAAACCACTCCATTAAGAGGCACTGCATAATTACATTAGTGAAGGGACATGGGGTCACAAAATATTTGCAATAATAATCTGCAAAATTACAGGTTCTGCAAAACCTGTACAAAACGCTTTAAGCTGCTGAGTGGATAAGATCTTGACAGCAGATGTAGTCACAGTGATGGATTACAAGGCATTAGCTGAAGCAGCCAAAGTGATCATAACTACCTAAACATCATGTAACATAGAATCATAGCATAGTTAGGGTTGGAAAGGACCTTAATGGCAAAGTGGGGTATTTATATGTTAATCATAAAACAAGGACTCTCATAACATGTAAGATAACAAGACAATATGCGGTCACTTGTACAATTATGAGCCAATTTATCTTCTCAAGTATAAAACATCAGAGTTAAAGAAAAGGTGAAGAACAAGAAAGAAGACAAATAAAAGCTCCTATCAGGCATTATTACTAAGGTTTTGTCTGCACAATGGAATTCAGGAAAATTAACCCATATTAATTTAACTGGATTTGGCCATGTCCATTAAATTTATTTGCAAACACCTTCATCTGGCAATAAAATGTGGTCTTGGTCTGGCTCATCTTGCCTTCAGAGTGAATTAAACCAAATTCACTGGAGGCCACTTTAATCATGAATAGGAGAGTGCACAGAGAGACTTGGTGGCATTTAAGCTGCCCTCTAAATTCCTCCATTTAGTTGATCTGCCCCAATTTTCCTCAGTATCTTGTGTAGACAAGTCCTGAACTGATACATTAGACTCAGAAGTGAAAAAACCCCCACAAAAAAACCAGAGGGAAGCTATGCTGAGGAACCCTCAGTCCACACACTAAATCCCCGTGGGAACTGTCAGAGAAGAGCCAATACCCAAGAAAAGAGAATTGTTCAACTATTTTAAGGTCAGTTCTAGGAAGGGTAATGCCCAAGTTCAGGGACCAACTGGGAAGTGTTTTAAAAACACATCTACAGGTCAGTTTCCAGAAAAGCTATTTAAAATATCTACCATTTGAATTATTTGAAGCTAGAACTATTGATAAAGTACACCACTAAATCATCTTTTGAAGCAATTTATTTAAGACTTAGAGGTTATAACCTATTACTTGAGGCTAAGATGAAAGAAAGTGGAAAAGAGAAATTGAAAAGACCATGCTGCCTTTAAGAGCTATGGCACGCTCCCACTGAAGGAACATTATGGAAAGCTAGAGACACTACTCAGTACATTAAAATATCCAGAATATGTTCCAAAACACCTATAGTCACTGCTAACAACTGAGAAGTCCTTTACTTGCACTCCACCGCTGAGGGCAGCCTAGCAAAAGGCACACCACCAGTCCTACAGCAGGTGCACATGCAGGAGAATTCATTCAGTACTCAGATGTCCTGTTTACAACTGTGTTTTCATGGAGCTTCAGAGGGTTTTCATAACACTATTGTTCCTACTCAAGAATGACTACATTCTCAGAGAGAGAAAATGTCACAGATGAGAAGTCCACAGAAACAGGGCTGCAGAACTGCAATAAATGACAAGCATGAAACAGCCTTTCCAGGTAAGGATCCTTTATATCCCTTCATATGTATATGTTTCTCAGGATAAACCACCACCATTGCTATAATGGTTTTGCTTTCATACAGGACAACAGATAAGGCAATTACAGTGTTTCCTTTATTTAATTCACGGGGGCCCTCATAGTGTGAAAGTAAGCAGCAGTGCAAGAGCTAAATGTAACAGCACTGATAAAATTGGAGTTTCCCTAAAACAAAGGCCTTAATTTTAAATCAAATTCAAGCATCAATTATTCTCTTATCAGGGAAGGTGATAAAGTAGGCAGTGTTGTACTGTACTGGAAATATAACAATTAGGCTTTCGAATGTTAATCTAAGGCCTCTTAAATGCACAGTTTCATTAAGTAACATGCATCTCTTCCACTATAACACAAACAATATCAACAAGCTCAATTATTTCCTCATTCAGAATTTTTTCCTTATTTTTCCCCTCATTTATAAATTCATCCTGATGCTACCAGTAGATACTGTTTCCAGATATTGAACATATTCATCCAAATGGCATTCTTTTTCAAATAAAGAAGGTATGCTGGCCAAAACTCTAATCTTAACACAGTTTTCCCTCACAAAACATATATCATGTACTTTGCACGCATAATATTCAGTCCATAAAAAGCAAGATGTCTGAGTAACAATTGCTGGATATATATAATGTGGAGTTTCATTATTTTTTTCACGTCTGTGTTGCATTAAAAATGAAACACTTGGGCATACAGGCACCAGGAAATGCATGCAGCTCAACAATCAACACAGTGAAGACAAGCTTAACCACTTGCTGTTTCTAACATTTTGAGTTATTTAGCCCCCTATTTCTACATTGTGAATTGTAAAATTAATTGTCATAGCAACAGGAGTCTAAGTCTTCATTTACAATGCAGATAATCTTTTTGTTCATGTTATTCATGCACAACTCCATAGCCTCTGATCTGCAATGTGTCACAGTCATCTTTTACCAGGGAATGCGGGAGAGGAACAGAACACACAGGTATGACACGGTGGTGTGCAGTGGTCAGGAAGCAGTTCAACCTCAACTCCTGCTTTACAGCAAGTTACTTCCTCCTATATTTTCATTTAAGAACAAACAGCTGCTGACAAGCCAGCCTGCTAAGAGCAGTTCTGCTGTTAACGCTGCTTGTTTTTGAGTTGTAAATAGACACACAGCTGATTAAAGCTACATTTAAGCAAGTTTTTAATTCGACTTACTTACAACAGACTTTAAAGAAGAGTTCCTGGAGGCATGTGTCAGATGGGCATTATGCTCCTGGTTTTTGGTGAGAAAAATAATCTGGTTTTGCCACAGTAGAAGGTATGAATAAGCAAAATTTTGTCCCCTGAGAAATCTGGAAAAAAAAGTAGTGTATTAATCACTGTACTTATTCTATACTATCTGAGTAACAACAACTAGCAAAAATCAACTTCACCTTTGACCTTAGGAGCCGAACAGGTACTCTCTATGCAGATAAATTAACATGCACAATAATTTGCATTAAGAAGATTACTTGGGCACAACCCAGACAATTAAGGGAAAAAAACAGTAATTATGACTGTGCAAAAATATCCTTATGGCTATTCCACATGAGTATATGGTCATTCACACTTTAAAACTCCTCTAATAGTTCTTTCTCAAGATTCATCAAATAAACCTTTCAAAGTTTTACTTCTCATAAGCTATCAAACTCCAAGGCAAGGAACTAGTGAAGAGTTATCCAGACGATTCAATCAGGATAGCCATTGTCTTTCATGGAAAAAAGGGACAAACACATGAAGAAAGAAGGAACACTATTTCTATTTATTTTAAAAAGAAACAACATTTCCCTTTGCATAGAATCTACTCCTATTTGTTAAGCGTAAGTCTTGCTCCTTGCAAAATACATAATCCAATCACTGTAAGATTCACCTTATCATTTTAAATGACACTTCCAGTCAGTTTCACTGTTTCTGGTTTTTAATCCATTCACAAAACTCATACGCTTGTAACTGAGCCCAGCCGTATCAAACTCAGGATTGAACAGCTATCTGTCCAAAACCTTTCCTCTTGGAAAACATTCCTTCTAATAATGCTTTTATAGCAGGCAGAAATATAACAAGGTCCACACTTTTTATGAATTTGTGATAATTATGATATGAAAACAGAACATTATATTATTCCCATACATATGGAAATAACCAAATCTCAGTAGATAATAGTCCTGATGCAAAAAATCCTGGTTGACTGTTTAGCAACTCAACTTAAACACAGTGTTTGTGAGCTAATACATAGTACTTATTAAGATTCCTAGCTTCTTTGTTTTCCCCTTCACTGTGATATATTTTCATGCAAGAATCATGAATTCATCTTACTAAAGAATTATCTTCAGTTCTTTGTTGGAACTTCCTTATGAATGTACTGCATCACAATTATCCTCACACAGATTAAAGTTCAGAATAACATAAAAACAATCATCTTGTACATTTCAGAGGAAATGTAAGCATCAGTCAAACTGAATGTGCCTATGACCCTCATCTTTATCACCCTCACGGAACTTAAAATCCCAACAACTGGAAAACCCTCACCAAGTTACAGAGGTAACTTTTCTTAGCTGTGACACCTTTAAAGATACTTCGACGGCAAGGGATAGAAATAACCATCAAGTGTGAATACCATGTTAACAAACTGAAATAGCTACACTATGAAACTCCTATTAGCTGTGGGGAAATAACTAAAAACTGTATGCAGCCTTCAAAAATCAAACAATGATGTCTCTGCTAAGGAGAAGCTAACTTCTGCCACTGCCCTGGAGAAAATCAAACAGTCCTTTGTTCAGCTACATATTAGGAAACCATGATTGAAACATTTCCATAGTTTTGTTCAACACATGAGCTGCACAGAAAAAATAAACCCTTTCCATCCAACACTTGACCTACTTCTTTCAGTTGAAAGAGGACTTATGTTGGGGTTTTTTAGCCAACCAAAATGTCTAAACCTGGGAAGCAGGAGGGGTGGGGGAAGATGTTTTAAGATTTGGTTTTATTTCTCATTATCCTACTCTGATTTGATTGGTAGTAAATTAAACTGATTTCCCCAAATAGGGTCTGTTTTGCCCGTGACAGTAACTGGTGAGTGATCTTGTCCTGTCCTTTATCTTGATCCCACAAGCCTTTCATTGCATCTTCTCTCCCCTGTCCAGCTGCGGAAGGCAGTGAGAGAGCAGCTTTAGCGTGCACCAGGAACCCAGCCAGAGTCAACCCAGCACAAATATTCGCAGTAGCTTTCCCATTTTTTCCTGTCTTTGAGTGACATTTTGAAGTAATCACTGACAAGGAGCTGAAGAAGCTTCCCCCACTCAATTTTTAGAAGTACCTCAATTCTCTACCAAGACTCTCATACAATCCTTATCTTAAGCTCAAAAGGGATCCATCTTCCTCTTCTACCTATGGCATAGAACTGAAATACTTCCTACAATCTTCTCAGCAGCTTAGGACTAGCCCCACAGTGCTGAAAACCTTCTCTGCTAATGTTCTATTGGACCTGGATCAGCATCTCCCTGCAAAGTCACAAGGGTGTGCTCACTGCCATTATTTCTGTTTCATGCATGCAGTCTGCAGTAGTTTTAGGACAAAAGGATTATCTTTTAGAACATCAGCTTTGTGCTTAGTTTCTGTTAAGACTAGACCTCTTCAGAGCAAATTTCACATCTAGAACAAGGTCTTACCTACAGTTACATTGCTCAGTGGTTCCTTCATTTAGTTCAAGCAACTTAAGAAGTAAAAGACTTTTATGACCATAAGGAAACTGTAATATTTAAGAACTAATAACAAGAACACCTGAAGGAAGAAGGATTTATGTTAAAGATGGCCACTGTTAATACATAGGTCCTCCTAAAGAGAAATGACAAGCATCAAAGAAATTACTATTCCAGTTATGGAAAGTGGCTCTGCCATGTCCTGCAAGTGTCCGTGTTGAAAACTGTGGGGGCAAAGTACAAAATTCAACACACGGCATCTGTCCACAGCTCATCTACAAAACATCTATGGCTGGCTAATGCTTCATGTTCTTGCAGACACCTCTGACAGTTATGTTATTCCCCAGAGTAAAGCACTTCTGATGATCTAACGGGCACTTCACACTAGCACAGGCTGAAGTGCTAGAACAAACATTTTCTTTCTGTACTGAACCTTCATCACTTGACATCTCTTCGTAACCACTGCATGAGAAACATCCACCACTTCATCTATGTCCCAAGTCTCTACAGCCTGTCACATGTTACTGATGAATTCTCCACTAGGTAGGGAAAAAAAATGAAGAAAAAGGGGAAAAGAAAAATTTCTTCTTTACCCTGACAAGTGGTTCTTCCATGTGAGAAATGGAATACATCTCTCCTTAGCTTATGCTAGTTTGACTCTGAAATGTGTGCAGTGGATTGAGCTGGCAGGGATATGAAGGCAGAAGCTTAAAGGACATCTGAAGTGTTAGCATTATGAGCTTTGTATAAAGAGTCTTATTGATACAAGTCTCCAAGCTTCCTTTATCTCCTTGTACACAGAGATTAGAGAAAGGCTCAGATGGTTAATTGTATGTCAAATGCACAGTCAACACATGAAGAGTTCAGTACAGTCTTTTAAAATGGAGTTTTCAGCATAGTCATGCCTTGATGTAGACAATTCAACTATTTTAAACACAAGGCTTGACTGTCTGTTCCTCTTCACTTTGCATTGTTCCTCACATCAAGACAAAACATAATGGTGATTTTTCCACATTCCCCATTGTCCTGCGTTCAGCTGTAACAGTTGTTTTTCTCCTTCTTAGTAGCTGGTGCAGTGCTCTGTTTTTGACTTTCATTTGAGAACAGTGCTGATAACACACTGATGTTTTCAGTTGTTGCTAAGTAATGTTTACTCTGATCAAGGACTTTTCAGTCTCATGCTCTGCCAGCGAGGAGGGGCACAGGAAGCTGGGAGGAAGCAGAGACAGGACACCTGACCCAAACTAGCCAAAGGGGTATTCCATCCCACAGCGCATCATGCCCAGTATATAAACTGGGAGGAGTCACCCGGAAGGCCCAGGTCACTGCTTGGGTCGGACTGGGTAGCAGTTGGTGGGTGGTGAGCAATTGTATTGTGCATCACTTGTGTTTATTGTTTTCCTTTTCCCCTTTCAGTTTTATATTCTCTCCCCTTGTTATTTCCCTTATCATTATTATTATTGGTGGTAGCAGTAGTGGTTTTGTATTATACCTTAGTTACTAGACTGTTCTTATCTCAGCCTGTGGGGTTTACATTCTTCCGACTCTCCTCCCCATTTCTCTAGGAGCGGGGCGGGAGGGAAAAAGCGGGGGAGGGAGCGAGTGGCTGCGTGGTTCTGAGTTACCGGCTGGGCTTAAACCACAACACTCAAAAATACTGATCCCACCAACTGGTTCATCCCACAGGTTCCGTAACAGACTGATGGGAAAGTTCTCTCTCTTACAAAAGCCCTAAAAACAACAACAGAATTGAACTTCTGAGATTCAGATTATGTACAGAAAGCAAGTCCTTGTAAATCCTTAGGTGCATACAATGTAGAAAAAATAGCAAGTTGCTGGCTTGCCAGGCATTCACATAATGTGCTGAAATTCAACACTAAGCACATCAGCTCAGTGCACACAGTGGCCAAACATGCCATAGCAGGAAAGAGCTCACACAGACACATTATGCAGCAAACCAGAATCAGTAATTGCCCCCAGCCCTGTGATTCGCATCCTTGTTTCTGTGAAACATCAAGTTCCTCAGTTATAGCATTTTGTTTGGAAAACTAAACTAAGATCCTACTAAGAACTATGCTTTAATGCCATCTCCAAGATTTTTAGAACCACTACAGATACAAAGGAGAAAATAAAGATCTGAGACATGGAATCAGGAATGATTCATATCACAACATTTTGAAGATGCATAATTTAAGTACAGCAACTGCGTGTTTCACTTAAACTATATAAATAATTGACAGTCTGTGAAGAACCCATCAGGAAAACTGAAAACCATGCATCAGACAAATCCAGGGAAAGCACTCCTCCTCCCATTTGAATAGTGCAGAACAATACACCACAGATGCAGTATTAAAAGGCCATTAAATAACTCAATAGCTACGCTGGTGACTGAGCAGTCACAGCCTGTCATGTAGCCGATGAAAACCTGAATCCTGAACTCTTCCTCATCTCAGCATGTCAAGCTGTAGGAAAGTCATGCAGTGAAGATCATGCATCACATTTTATAACCAGAAAGAACTGAAACATGACTATAATCAATTATAGTGGCTACTAACTCGGTTTAATTACACTGAAGACACTCATTCCTACAGTCACTATGGCAGGTTTAAAGCACAATTCTTATAAATCATATTCAATGGTTGGAATGTTTGCTTATGTTAAAAATCTGTATATTGGTATCAGGGCTAGGGAAAAACACCACGGTTCTTTCAGTTATGTGTTATTCCTAAAACTTTCTGCCAGGGCAGGAGAGGATGGGATGGCATACGAATGTTCTTTTCAATGCCAACTCAACAGATGCCTTTCATGGTGGAAAGGGAAAAGCATGGCAAGTTTTGTTGAACTATCTAAGCAGAAAATTACCAGCTCCAAATTAAGTCCTGAAGAAGTTGCTGAGAAACATCCTACTGCAGATGAAAAGATCTCTCTTTTGAGTCCTAGGAAAGAATAACAACTACATGTATCAACCAAAGAGCAACGTCAAAGGAACACCTTGCGATAAGCTGAATGCCTCAGGTTTGGCCTTCATGAGAGACTTCTATTGATATATAGAATGTTTCTTAAAGAGAAGGAGAGATTTCTCTGTGACCAATCATCACACGTAGCTACAGCTCCAGTGGATAAAAAGTGTGCCTGATGGCATAAACTTATTTTTGGATTTGTTTGGAGGACTGCTGTAACTGACAAAAATCAAATCAGGGTTGACTTATACACCAGGACCTAGAGAAGCTGGATTTGCAGCTCTCTCTGACAGCACACTTCTACCAAAGCTTCAGATTTCCTCATTCTGGCCATTTTTTTCCAACTCAAACTGCTGCTGAGGAACCACTCTGGGCAGAAGGAGAGAATGGAGTCCCCCATTGCCACGCCATGCCACAAGTACACTTGGGTTTACTTTCATGTCACTGATTTGAATATGTTCTGTTCTAAAACTGACTGAAACTGACCCAAGTGGTGTTTGGTAGCCTCCGAGGATGTTGGAAGTATTTCTTCAGTTCATACTAGGAGCATATATTAATTTTTGCACGTCATGAAGAATCAGTATAGAAAATATTAAAGACAAGATTTATGCTAAATATTTTTCCAAACTTGTCAGTGACCTCTTGCACCCCAATTAGAGATCTCCTGGGGGCCAGTAGGAAGAGCTGAAAAGCTTTGTCTTCAGGGAACTAACAGAACAGCAGGCTTGGTCATTTGGGCCTCTGTCCTGGCTTATTAAAGCTTTGTTTTGGTTCTTTGGGGTTGTTTGGGGTTTTTTTTCTTGCCAAATGCTAACATGTACCATGCAGATCTTTTTTAAAAAATAATGGCTAATCTAGTACTGTGCTATTATAATTCTCTGCAGCTTTCTTGGAGTCAGTTTCTTTTCTGTGTCACAACTCCTCTTCAGACTTGTGCTTATACATATTGGCAAGCTATAAACCTCACTTCATTTTGATCAAAATATCAAGTGTCTACTGTGAACTTACGTAGTATTAAGAATGGCTGCTCATCAAAATGGAAAGAAAAATATAAGATGCCCTATGCAGCAAGAAAACCCCTCTTTCATTTAGTCAGATCAATTTGGTAACATTCTGCAAGTTTTTTCTCCCCACAAGAAAGTATAGTTACAGTTAGAAAAATGGAAAATCTCTTTGGATTTACATCTTTTTCCTGTAATTCAGGTAATATTAAAAAAATAATAGCAACAGGAAATACTCAGGTTCAATGAGGAAAACTGGAAGCTGATGAATCAAGGAAAGTGTCACAAGAAACACAGAAGAACTGTACACAAAAAAAGCATTAACAATGAACAGATATTCAAAGTTTGGTGTTAAAATAGCACAGGCTGATTATTGAGAGCTTCTGAACAGTTCTGACCAACTTCAGCACGATTCATGTATATTCAACATCTCTAAGAAGTAGACCATTACTTCTAATGGCCACTGTCGTCTTTATCTATTACTACATTCTATGAAAAGCAGGACATGGAGTTAAATATCAAGAGTGTGGAACAGGACATTTAGAAAGCCAGGGAAAAGAAAAAACAAATTAAATTACCATTGACTGCAATATAAGCCTGTCGGTGGGAGAATAAAAACCCACACCACACTGAATATTAATGTCTACAGAAAACAACTAAAGAAAATAATGACAATGCCTGGGGTTTTTTTTAACTTCTGTACCAAATTCACACATGGAAACAGCACCTGTGAACTAAATGAAGAACAATCTCTTCTAAAGCAAACTGCTCACCACAGACTACTAGACAGAAAAAAAGAGAAAATACAGCAGAATCTGTATTCTCCTTGAGCACCAGTTGACAAACATGATGACAACATCACTCTACAGAATTAGAACATGTTTTGCAGAGCTTACTGCAAGCTTCAGCACATAAATATCTTTCAGTTTTATCTACTGCAGGAGGAATTATTTATATAGATTTCTAAACATCTCAGACATACAGATTTCAGAAATACCTGTACTGTCCTCTGCTTTTTATAACAAAAAAGCCTTGGGAAGTAGACAGATTCATAGAACAAAAAATCCTTGAAGCTATCCAAAGTGACATTCTCTTTCACACATTTAATTTTTCTGTCTTTATTTTAAAGACACACTGACCAAACTCCAGCTCTGCAGCTGATCTATGCTAAAGGCATAGCAGAGCTGATTGGGAGTTGTTGCTGATGATTATTTTTAGAAATAAAATATCATCGCTCTGAACAATACACACTGCCAATTTGCTAGAAGTTTTTCCAAGCAGCAAGGCAGAAAAGGGCTCTGCCTGACAGGCAGGCCTGCTTGTATCCAGATAGCAAAGAAGAAAGAAAGAATCCTGTTACTGTTGGTTCAAAATAAAAGGATGTGGAGATGGAGCAGAAATGATTCCAGTGATGATCTACAATTTCGGTTAGGTGTTACCTGAAACGGCTGGGAGGAGGGAAAGAGAGAAAAATCTATTTGCTGTGGGGAGCTGGTCCCCAAACAACCGATCAGTAGCATTTGGCAAGGCAGATACTCAACAGACAGGAAAGATTTACACCACATAAAGGAAAAAAAAACAACCAACCAACCAAGCCTTTTCATGTTCTTCCATCACCTGCAAAAAAGCAACACAATGAGCTGATCAAAATGGTGGTTTATGAGTGACCAACAACAGTGAAGCAGAGAAACAGGGTTTCTCTCATTTCCCTGTCTAGCTTTGCAGAAACCTATTTGAAAAATTATGGTTTTATTGTTTGTATCAGTCACTTTCCACTAAATCAGTCAGTTTGCCAGACAGTGAATATGTGCAACATTCGCTTGTCTGAGTCAGCTTTCTCTTCCTTACAAATGTTTTGGAGAAACATCTTGCTTTTCGGTTTGCTGAACCAGTCAATTAACCAGCAGCGTTCTCCATTTCATGACAGATGGAATGAGCTCATTTCTTGAAGCTGCAGCCAGTAGACACTGAAAAGCAAACCATTTATGGAGAGTTCATAATACTTTAAAATGTAAAAAGGTACAAGCTGAACTTTATCTTGTTGATAATAATTTGCTTTTTCAAGCACTAGCATCAAAGTAAAAGTGGAGGTGCCAGGAAAAGAAGGTTACTACTGTAAGTTAGTCAAATATTTAAACTTGGACCTGAACTAAGATTATGGCATAAGTATTTGTGTTTAAATTAATACAGAAATTGATCTGGTTATATGCAACATAATATACGCAACTCAGAAACTACAGAGCAACTGCTATTTTCTTACGTATAACATTAATGTTTCTGATGATCTCTAAAGACTAGAGGCTTTAACTAAAAAGGAAAAAAAACCAAGATAAAACACCACTTTCACAAATAGATTTAATCCAAAAGAGATTTAGCTGCAAAGAACTTCTTGGGCAACTTCAAACAGTCCTGAATCTGACCTGTGATTTTTTACAGAGCTTATGTGACTGAATATACAAATCCACATCTGCTTGACTACATTAGCCTGTCAGTCTCCTAAAGAAAAGCCATAGCCAAAAGGCCCAAAATTATGTAAACAACCTCCAGCAGAAGGTTGAAAATCTGGCTCTGTATTTCTCTATAATTCAAATGATAGAATCAAAAGCTCCAAGTAGCATGCTCTCAACAAAAAGACATTCAGAACATTTACATTAGAATTGCCATTGCTACTTACAGATAAGCAGTACACTTTCCCATAACATTTTACCTCTTGAAAGTCAGACTCTTTATAGAATGTCACCACAGAAAGCTGACCTTGGGAGTCTTCCCGTCCAATCAGTCCTTCACATCACTACAAGAATGCTCCCAGAATCAATGAAAAAATGTATTGTGATGATTTTTGTATGTATTAAAATCTGCTAAAAATCACTTGAAAGAGTTCAAATCTTTCCTAATTTCTGCATAAAGATCATTCCCTCACAAAATAAAATACCTCACCACAAAAATTTACCCGATTATTTGCACAACTTCTCAACTAAGATATTTTATCAAGACATCCTTCGAATCCCTGCTTGTTTAGTAAGACAATTTGTTAGTTTATTACACATCAGCGCACAATTCATTTTTATGATACAGCAGCAATAATTAACTTAAGAACACAAATGAAACCGCCAAATCTCAAAGCCTCCGGTCAAACAATACAGGCAACATAGAATCCCAGACTAGTTTGGGTTGGAAGAGACCTTAAAGCTCATCTAGTTCCAACTCCCTGCCACGGGCAGGGATAACTTCCACTAGACCAGGCTGCCCAAAGCCCCGTCCAGCCTGGCCTTGAACACTTCCATAATTACATGCAGCACACAAAGGATGTTGACTCAGTTCCAAATTTATCAAAATTTGTCAAAATGTGACCAGGAAATAAGTGATGGAGGTAGTTCAAGAAGAATTGTGAGGGGATGATTTACCCGAGAAGGAGTTACTCCCTGTCTTCTCTATCAATATATCAACTGTCTCCTTTTAGCTATACAAACAGTACCAGCTTCTCCATCCATATGATCTCTGCAATTATACACATTAATAGCACAGAGATCAGGCATGGATACTTTTTGTCTAATTTTACTGAAATTCTTTTTGTCTTCACAAGAGGGGTAATTCAAAACAACATTAATTGTGACTCTGAATGAACTTAGATCAGGCTATAGTTTGGTTCTGCAACGTAAAAATTTATTACAGAGCCCATGCAGCACCTAGAATGGATGACATTTTTTTCAACTGACCTGATTTTAAAGGTCTAGTACATTAGAAACTTACCTAAAATAGTAATACTTTGAGACAGAGCTCGTATTTTCCTCATGTAGGCACCGTCAGTTAGCTGAGTCAGCAGACACTATCCTCATATGTGCACCATACAGTTAACAGTAAAAACAATGGAGTCAAAATTCTCATGGGCTTCATGCTAAATAAGGATAAAAGGAGTGTTTCAGTACTATAAAACTCTTTATACTGCATGAAATGTTTAAGCTGTATCCTTCTACTGCTCTATATTGATTTTCATGTCACACTGTATTAAGACCCCCTTAGATTCAGATGTATTTCTTTAGAATGACAGGCTCTTGCTCTGAACTAAAGCAGTCAGCATTTTTTTCTTAAACATACGTCTTGATGATTGGACTGTCCAGTGAGAACACAGCATTTTTTTAAAGTACACATATAATCCTTTTCAGCCAGGTGTAGAAGTACCTGCCTTGGAAAAACAAAGCTTTACTGCAAAAGCTTCAAGAAAGAAATCTTCAAGACAAGCAAAAACTTCCTGGAATTCCCTAAGAACCTACCTCAGACAGAAATGACCAAGACATTAAATTTTCGCTTGGATACACTGGCCTGAAAAGTCATGTGAAGTTACCGTCTTACAGACATGGATTCTTTCAGTGGTGAAAAAAATGATTTATACAGTTGTACAAAAGAGGATAAATCTCATTTCTCACTACGGAACAGGGTTTAGAAGTATTTTACTTCTAGCAAAAGTATTTTGATTTCATGATGACTAAGCAAATGAGTCTAGTTCATGCAGATAACAAAAACAGTAATGAAACCTATGAAGGCATATCCCAGAGGTAAAGAGCATGAACTAGAATGTTTGTTTTCTCCATTTGAAAAAGCAAAGCTACGCTTTTGCACTCACTGACAATATGTACCTCATACAGTAAAACATTGTTATGTAGTAACAAAATTGTTTCATAATAGACAGTTATTAAAATAACCAATCCACCTAGCAATTAAATCTCAAAAAGATGGAGCATTGCCTGTAATTAAAACACACTTCTGCTCCCACCCACATTAGGCAGAGCAGCCCGAGTACCCTAATATAGCAGTTAGTCTTTATTAATTGTATCTTAATGATGATTCCTAAGACAAATTTAATATTGAAATTCCAATAGACCACAATCAAATGGTCTTAAATGAGCCTAAAATTAACAGTAACTGCCAAATGAGGAATTCAGGAGTAAGCTGCCGGTAGTGACAGGTAATATGTCCCAGTTATTTACAAAAGCAAATGCCACTGCCCTATAAGCCAACATACTTGTGTAAAAATACTACCACAGCAATAGCCAAGAGGACACTTGAACAGAATGGAATAACATTTCTGCCTTATCACTCTGACAAGTTATATTGGCTGCATCAGAAAACTGAACGTGAGATTTGTTTTCTATTGATAACTACCCTCTTCACTAGCGAGAAGTGCTGGGACATTGCTTACATTCCAAAGAAAGCAGTTTCCTACAAAGTTGCAAGCAGTAGTTCGTTATGCTTTGGGTGATACCATCACCAGCCCTCTGGAGGACAGCAGATGTGGGATTTATCAGATTTCTTTGCAGAGGATGAGCCTAGAGCAGGCACTGGGAGGGAGGGTGAGAGACACTTGGGCTTATTTACAACCAAGAAAACTCCCGTCAAAGCAGACATGGAGCTTAGTAGGAACTGAAGAGTTTACACAGCACAGGCTACAGCTTCAAGACAGCAACCCAACTACACCTATGACTTTGAAGTTTTAGCCATCCAAGCCAGGGTTTTCTTTTTCATCTTGTGCAGAGAACACACAGAGAATTAAGTTCTGTTAAGCTGGTAAAAGGGATATCCAAGAAGGATCGATTCTTGCAACAAATGACCAAATGCTTAGAAGTGAATTTTGCCATCAAAAGATTTTTAGATTGGCAATGTAAGGTGGAATAATGGATCATTTCATTTCCTCCTTTTTCATCAGCTCTGCAGGCTCCCTGGTCTACTCAATTTCCTACTATTCTTGTCCTTCAAAAGCAAAAGCTAGCAAAAGTATACTGTAGAATTAAACACTTCAGATGCACAGATGAGACTCATGAGATAGATTTGGTTTAGATAAGGTACACCCTTGAAATCAAGGCTGGGAAGGTAAACCGCACAAGCCATGAAGTTATGATTCCTGAGAACCAAGCTTAGATTTTTTTTTTCAGCTAAATCAAGCCCCAAATGTGGAAAGAGTCTAACTTGTCTTATATGCAGGCACTACTTATCTCTGTTTGACCACTATCGCTACCAAGAGACTGGAATTGACTGCAGTCACTGCCCCAAATAAAATAATCACTTTTGAAAGATCAAAGAAGCCATTAACATGGATTGACTTTGCCCCAGCAAAACAGAGCAATGCAATCCGCTCAGTGCTGGTGGTCTGGCAAGGGCAAATACAATTAATCAGACACCCAGTAGAAAGATGGGGACTTGTGGGTGCTGAGGGCAGTGTCCCCACTCACAAGGACTTCTGAAGTGACAACAGTTCCAGGGGAATAGTTTTGTATGCAATACTTGGATACAGCTTTTTCCCCACAATTGAATTGGGTACTTAGAACGTTTTCAGCAAGAATCCCAAAAGTTTTACTAAAATCATTCTTAATCCTCAACAGCTTAAATAAAAAGCAGTTCCCACAGAGGAGAGTGGAGTTCTGAAAAAAAATGGTGCCACAGCTATAGAGAGAACTGGTGAGCTCAGTAATAGTACAGGAGCCTTAAGAGAGCTTGGTACGTGAAGTCCCACTTCTGAAAGGGGGAGACAGAAAGAAGGATAAGGACCTTTGGTAGGCAGAGACAAAACAACCAACCAACAAAAAAAACCAACCAACCAACCAAAAACCTCAACAGAATCTGAGCACGGCTCAGGCCTGGAAGTAGGAAAGAGAGAGACTTGTGAATTCTAACTTAGTATGAAGCTTTGCTTGTAAGGAAACATTCTTGTCATCTCTCTTTTTCTACCCTGTATGAAAATCTGATTACTCAGAATCTGTGAGGACAGGAGGAACACAGGAAGAACAATATGGCACTATTACCCAGGCCTGTATTTATTATTTTCTCTTAAAACCGTATCAGATAATATTTGGATAATTGCAACTCAACAAGGAAAGAAAACAGAAGAACTGACAAAAGTAATTTCAGGGTCCCAGATCAATACAGTATATTACCGAAGCTCACAACTGTCAGACACAGAAACCCAGCTCGTTCTGAAGGGCTGACTATTGACTTCATGAGACAGCACAGCAGAAAAACAAGACCATACATGCCAAAGCACAAGAGAGCACACCACCACCAGCAGAATACACAAACGGTCTGTTCAGCTGCTGTACTTAGAACAGAAAAATGAAAGCAGTATTGGTCAATGATACCTATTTGAGCTCTTTGAGAGACATTTCACAGTTGAGACCAGCTCAAGCCCTCGCACTGACTGTTGTTCTTGGATGAATGGGTTTGCTCACAAATACTCCTTTTTCTTTCTGTAACACATGCATCTGCTTGCCAGCACCTAGCTCCCATTTCAGAACTCTCTATCGTAAAACAATGTGCTTTTGTGCATTGCTCTTCTGCATCAACACAGAGCCCCCCCTCCCCATCTTCAACACAAATGTATTTATCACTGATTCACAATGAATTTGAACAAATACATGTTTCTCTCATTTCAAATGACTTACATAAGGACTTATAAGGAGACAAAAAGAAAATACATCTTTCCAGTGCTCTGTTCCATGGAAGAGAAGCATACCTGCAGCAGTATAGTTTGTTATTTGATTACTTAAACATTTTTTCTTTACCCCAGACATATTGCTTAACAAATTCCATAATTGCGATATTATAAATATTTCCAAATAATGAAACTCGAATCCTGATCCTTTGTTGAAACATTTAATCCAATGCAAATGCTGATTCAAATTCAGCACTCCTCCCTGAAGCTTGATGATATTAAAGATGACCAAGATGTAAGCAAATCAAGATGAAATACAATGTTGCCTTCCATAACTCTACCCATGCTTTACTGAGTTCTGTAAGAGTTCTCCTTGAAATTGCAGTAGCATAACTTAATAAACACATTAGCAAAGAACTGGGCAGATGTTAGTTTCTAATGTCTGGAATTGAGAGACTCAAATGAAATCCATGTTTGCCAATTTTTTCCTGATTTTCTTAAGCTTTGCACTACGTGTGAGTTAATGTAATTTTTTCCTATCATCTTACTTTCAAAATCTTTTTTAAGGTTTGTCAGGACAATGTTTATGGAAGCTCAGAACTCTGCTACTGACAATGGCTCCACTGAAGGCTGGAATACCAGCAGCAGAACAAGGTTGTGGCTCAGGCTTTAAAAGCACAATCTCCAACTTAAGCAGAGAAGTTTAGTTGAAAAATACACCACTCCAAAGTCAGCTAAAGCCAGCAGGAAGACATTTGCAACCCAATAGTCTGCCCAAAGCTCTGTGATCAATGAAGAGTATTCACCATCTTCGCTACACAAACTTCTATTTAGAAGAGATTGGGAAGCATCAAAAGTATTAGAAATAATTTTTCTTGAGGCAAGAGAAGATGAGATTAGTTAGTTAGCTTGGAAGTTTCTTCTGTTTGAATTTGAATAGGTTTTTTTCCTGATTCCTTTCTACTCAAAACACCACGAACCTGCCATTACATTCCCTAAGCTTTGCTAGAAGCACTGCCTTGATGTTATGAAGCTCTGCCTCCCCCATTCATCCATTGCTCATGGTCAACTTATCTCATGATACAAGTTCACGTAATCCTGAATAATAAAAAAATAAACACAGAAATAATCCAACAGAAAGATTTCTTTTTCCACATCACTGCAAGAGTTTAGGCTCCTATCTCTTTATTACCAGGAATGAAAAGGCCCTTCTGTAAAGCAAACTGGAAAACAGATGCTGTGAATCTAATCATGAGAAACACTGCTGAATTTCTCTGGCATCTATAGGGCTGAAGTTTCAATACTGACTGCTGTAGAATAAGTAGTTACTATAACTCTCCATAAGGTACGGTGTGAATCAAGACACCTAGAAGAAATTTAATTAAATCTACTTTAAAGCTAAGAGTCCTAATAAGAAAGAACTGATCTTCCAAATACTATTCCTGATTCTGGAGTGAGCTAAAAACCCCTTCTCCTCATATTTCCACTTTGTTTTAACAATCTGTATCTAACACCACAAAGTATTTATGCATAGCACTTATTAAAGCCATTCTGAAGAGCATTACCACTCAGCTACACCTCGATCAGAATCAGACGGACCACCACAAATCCATGCAACAACTCAAGGAGGCTCTGCAGAGAGGCCTTACCACCAGCTGCTTATCAGAGATGCCAAGGTAACAAACATCATTCCTCTGAGTGGCTTCAGAACACTTGCCTCCTACCATGCTGTAGATTTTAACAAGAATTGTTTCTGAAAACAAGGAAACACACTGTTGAACAGAAGAGGGGGAGTACCAAATCTATGAAAAGGAGTGCAGCTCAATTCTTGTTAAAATCTACAAATCGTGGAATCTCACAACAGCATTACTGCTGCTCCTCACTAAAATGTTATAGATCACTTCATGAATGTCAAATATCATAACACCATCACATTCCCACGTGACTTACTTCAACCTTTTGAACCTCTTGAAGGGAGGTTCAGGATTTTTCTCTTTTCTTCCACACTCAACTGTCCAGTAGGTACATGTCTCACAAAGCATTAATGAGCTTACTTAAGAATGTGCCTGTAAGGTGTGCAATTACTATACTATTACAAAAATGAAGCCAAGGAAGACAGATTAGTTTAAAAAGCATTATTAATTTTGAGTCCCTGCACTTTATTACAACTTTAAAGGGTATTTAGCAACTCAGAATTAAAGATCTAGTTCCCATGTACTTAATTTTCAGTGTAATGTTCAGGACAGACGCTGTGGTGTCAAATCAAGAATACAGACCCCAGTTTCTCATACTTTTCTTGTGTACACGGTAGAAAGTAATTATTTTCAGCTCCATTTAATTTGCTGCTTTAATTTATTGAATGTCACCTCAAGCAGTTCTGTGGAACTATGTGGCAGGGGAGGAAAAAGCAGTAGGGAAGAACTTCTTTAATCAAGCACTGCTGCCAAGGAAGAGTTATGTCTAACATGCTGCCAGGGAAGGAGAAACATTTGTTTGGAAAGTTTGGTTTAAACAATGTATTTAGCATCATTGAGAAATTCTGTAGCAGAAGCAGGGACAAAATCCAACTTACCATGGTGGGTTGTACTTGCAAAAATCTCCCTTCTCTCCTGCATGCCTATCTCATCTTGGTGAAGCAAAAGAGGCAGGCACCCACACCAGAAAACCCACCTTCTCCCTAGAAAAAGGACAGAGAAGTCAGCAAGTAAACAGCAATTTACAGCAGCTGATAATCAGCTAAACACCACTTATTTAGCAAATGTATTGTTCATCTCACTGTCCTTACCAAGGTTATTACTACGGGCATCTTCTATTTAAGTCCCACAATGGGTTGCACCATGTTATTACCAAATGAACCGTTAAGAAATATAAAAGCAAAGAACTAAGCTCAAAAGAGAGCTTCTGCAGTGACAGATCAGCTGCTGCAGCAGTTTAACATGGCAATGATATGGATGGTTTTAGGAACTTATTCAGCATCAAAGCTTTAGGAAGCGTAGATAAAGATTCATTTAATGAGTAACACTGCATCATCCATCAGCTCTATGTTGCCACAGGCAAACAGGCATGCTGTTAGCTTGCTAATAATTTTAGTGGGTTTCTTTGGTTGGCTACACTTAATTGTTGTCAACCAGAAAACAAATTAGATTCATGTTTCCTTTGCAAGGCTCAGCATTTCAGAACAACTAAATGACAGATGCTAATTTGGGCGGTGGAGGGGATGTTTTTGGCTACTTGCACAAATGAGGTAGGTAGGTCCCTGTTTCTGTGCTAATATGTTTACCTATTTAGGAAGGCAGGAGGCAACTGTCCAGGTGATTTTACTTCTGACTGTGAAGCTCTGCAGTATCATGTGCCTGTGAGAGAGAAGACCAAAACATGTTTTACTCCGAAAGTGACACTGTGAAGTGCTGTGCTGCGCCCATTTATCATTCCTGCTACACACCCTGACCCTGGAGTCCTAATCTGCAGTACTGTTACAGAGAAATGATTTCTTCCTTTCTCCAAATTTTGACCATTCCCAAGATTGTTACAAGCACTTCAGTACCTCACTGTTGAGATCACAATGGCTTTTCCATCAAGAACTTCAGCCAGAGCCCAATCCAATTCAGATTAAACAAAAGAAACATTTATTATCAAACAGAGAAACAGAAAGGAAACTTTCTGGAGGGAAGCAGTATCTGACCACCAGCACACATTAACCTTGACAGAAGGATCCTAAAAGGTAATTGATACCCAAATAGTATGGCCTTAAGATTGAGAGCGCTTCACCATTGCAGAGCTATGTATACACATGACACCTTCTTAGGCATGCAGCCCCCTTACTGTTGGTTCAGAGAAACAAAGGCAATAAACCTCAAAATGCAGTGTAGAGAGCTCGTTTTCCACTGGTTTGACTGCACATTCCATGTCAATGACAGAACTGAGGAAACTATTCCAGCCAATCCACTATATTTAGTCCCTTTCTACTCACTTAACGTTCATTTGCAGATTGAGATTTACTGATTTTGTAAAAAAAAATAAAAAATAAAAATACAATTAACACACACACACACCTCCCCCCCGACCAAGCAGCAACCACACAAGCAAGCACTGCAGACTGAGCTAAAGGAGTCATCAATATTAATTAAATTAACCATGAAGCATAGACCCAAGTGGTGTAAAGAGCTGTACGATAATGGTTTGTTTCCTGTCTGGATATGTGAGCATGTTGTAGTTTATCCAGTTTTTATCTGATTTACCTGTTAAGAGTGTTACAATAATCAGCATGTACTTTCTTTTAAAGCTTGTTCATGATACTCTACCCAAATATCATTTTTTCTTACACCATCGTCTACTTCTCTGTTAGTCCAAGTTTTCAAGTATTTTACTTTGCAGTTTTGTTGGCTATCATACTTGCTTTTTCAAAACAAATTCATACATATATACATTTATATTTACTTGTATATTAATGTAAGCAAATCCACATGTGTTCAATATAGTCGTTTTATAAAAAGACAGACTAACAAACTCTCTTCTGTTTTCCTTTTCCACTCAGCTATATTTTTCCTAGTATATGTTGTTGCACAGATTTATTTCAATAAAAGACACCTGGACTGGTCATTTTTAAAGCTGTAAGACACTACCTGCCTCCCAGGTTCAGTTGAATTTTCCCCTGGTTAGCTCAAGTCAGCCACCTAGAACACTGTCTAAGAGCACTTTTCTGTGAAATTCCACTGGAATGGGAAAACATCATAGTAAAAAATAAATACCATCCCTATTCATGGTTACAGGAATAACATATTTAAGGTGTTGAAAAAGAACATGCAACTCCATGCAGTCAAGAACTGCATTTTCACAAATGCCTACTAAAGTCCCTAGGCAAAACCTCACTTACATTTTTGACTAAAGGTATCACACCTTTGATTCCCAGCATTACAAGAAACAAGCTAAAATGCCAAACTAAGATAGGTTTTCAAGAGATTGTCCAGATGCTTTTTCACTCTTGCCAAGGTCTTTATTTCAGACTTCTAGACTGAAACATTACCCAGATTCCAATGTTACGGGAGTGTTTGTATCATTATGCGCAGATTGTACAAGTACACGTAATTATGCTAAAAGTCTGGTAGCCCAAGAATGCAGCTCAGGATCTTTGAGTTCGTCTGGTTCCTTTCCACCAGCAACATTTCATTCACAAGCCACACACACAAATCATTGAGAACAAGTGGTGTGTCAGTAATGCTGCTGCTAGAAACAAAGAGCAAGCCCAAGCCTGCTGTGCTGTTCTGATGCCCCCACATCCTGCCCAACCGCTCAATAGTCACAAAACTCAATTAACACTTTGAGAAACAGGACACATGGAATAACTACTCGGAGTACCACTGTCCATCAAAGTGTCCATTTGTTTCTCTGAACTGCCATTAAAAACAGCTGTATGAGTTGCAGAAGTTCAGAAATAGAACAAAGTTCTCTCTAGATGGAAAAAATGTGAAATAAAAAAGGAATAGGTAAGAGACTGCAAGGAAATGTCTTTCCTGCTTACTCTGCCTCCTGCTAAAATCATCCCTCGACACCTACATGCATCTGTTGGATAATAAAACAGAAGTCAGGACAATAAAAAGTAGTATCCTGTTCTCAACTGGGTGAAATTTATATACCACCACAAGCAATGGACAAGAGCCTTCTAATGCAGAGCCATAGCAAAAGCCATAATCATCTACGATTGGGAACTACAGGTTTAACTGAAATTGTAATTGCCAATACGAGCAATTAATTAGACCTCCGTATTCAATTCGATATACATTTACTTGATGAGTCTGTCAAAATGACTCATACATAATGAAAGAAAAACAAATAGCATTATATTCAAACTGAAACAATCACAAGAAAGTTTATATGGAAACAACAAACATTTCCAGCAAGTTCCTACGAAGGTAATTAGTGCTTTCAACATTCAGCCTGGTCTTGTTCATGGCATAACTGAAATGTGACAATCTCTCACCAGTGATTCAGGAAGGTTTTGGTGTAGTAATGTCTTCACATGATTATACTCCAATAAGTACTGCATGCTCTCACACTTATGTGATACGTATTATAAATATATTGATTATATTACTGTTTAAGCTCAGATTTACAATTCTATCTCTGAAAATAAAAAACAGACACTTCCAGGCACGCAGGTGGTAGTTACAGGTGGGTTTCAGCAGCCCAAAGAAACATACTGAAGATTTCCAACTTCAAAGTGCAAACAAGGACCTTTGTGAACAATTTTATCCTGGTCAGGTCCCTCACGAGAGGCTGTAAGAGGACAGTGCAGGTATGCTGGAAGCGCCATGTCTGATGCTTACAGCAGGCCTCAGGCTTTGTCATGATTAGGTACTAAAGGAGTTTTTGCAAAAGCTGCTGTATTTGAACACTGACAGAAACAGCACCACCAAGATCTTGGGAAGTTTTCTGCACATTCCCTTTAGCTCTCAGTAGTGCCTCTCTTGGAAGTAGCAGCCTTTTCATCCAAAGCTCTAATTTCAGACATGATAAACCTCTCATGTTTGTTGCTGCTGACTTTGAGCATCTGTCGTAACAGCATGAAGTCAAAGAAAACACAGCAATGGTTTGACTGGTCAAAAGCTGACCATACAATGGAGAACTTTCTTTTTTATATACATAACACATACATAAAGCAGAGCCACTTTTCCATGCCCATGCTTAGAAAGCTACCAACTCTAAACTCTCAAGTTTATCAGTTACCTACGTTCATCTTCTGAAATTAAATAGCTAGAATCTGAATGGGATGAACAATGGCTATTATCTCTCATCTCTACAGATCTGTTTTAGACTACTTTTCCAGCAAAATTAGTCTGTACTGACCCAAAGATGATGCTGAAATCTAGGAGCTTCAGAAGGTGGATTCCTCTTCCTTCCCTGTGGTTTGGGCCACTTGGTGCCATTTGCTCCTTTGTATTTGCTCTGACACTTGTCTAAGTGGTCCCCGGGCAACTTCGACTCACCCCACCAACAAAAAAAACCTGACATTTTTGTTTTGTCTGGAAGAATTTTGTGCTGGATTGAATCAGTTCATAGAAGGGTCTGCAAAACCCCAGAGCCAGGACAAAGCAGATAATGAGAAGCAATCTCTTCAGTCCTAGAAAACTGCAGCAACAAAAGCGGATGGGAATACCTTCCTTTTCTTCAATAGCCAATAAACATCTAACCAAGAGTAAGACTAAATTATTTGACTCTAGCTACACATCATTTAAATTAATCTGACTCCTCTATGCCATTAGAAATGCACCAGCTACTCTTGTCAAGTCTCTGTAAACAGGACTGAGAAACACAAAATCATAAAACTTGGTTTTATCTCCCCAATGCTGTGAACACCTAAACTTAGTGTACATATTAATTCTTTTAAACACCATCAAATAAAAGTAGGTTTGGTTTTTTCCCGAGCAATTTAAAGTTCAAAATTCCCAATTAAGCGAGTTCTAAGGCAGTTTTTGCAAGTTAAAAGCGCTACGGATCTAAACTGAACTCCAGAAGTAGATCTTGACTACATAATTATCTGTACACATGCACTAATACATCTTGAGAAATAGAGACCAGAGGAACTCCAATGCTGGGAAAATACCTTGGGAAAAGGGTTACATTGTATACTGAAAGTGCCCAGCCTGATAAACTCCTACCACTTCAGTATGACCTTATGAAGAAAATTATTTTGGATTTTAAATACAAATTTGTCTAATTTCACCTTTTAGTTCGATACAAGCTCATTCTGTAGCTTTACTTCCATTAAAGGAGTAAGTTTCAGGGAATAAAAATGATGTCACATTTCTATGTGACCATATACCATATACAAAACCCCCAAGATATGTACTTCAAATTTTAATTATTTTTCCCTATGTAAACCAGTTATGGGACTTCCAAACTGCTTTCTGATAAATGCTTTTTTCCCTTTTTTACAGTTACTTTTAAAATAGTTTCATTTCTTTTGTCCTGAATTAGATGAATTTAAAGCCATAAAAATCTACTTGCACTTGCCTAGACTGGCTACTTGCCAATCATCATCTTTGAAAGGTCATAGAGAACAGGGGAGGTGCCCAAGGACTGGAGGAAAGCCAGTGTCATTCCATTCTTCAAAAAGGACAAGGTGGAGGAGTCAGGAAATTACCAACGAGTCAGCCTCACCTCTGTCCCTGGAAAGGGGATGGAACAGCTCATCCTGCATGTCATCTCTACAAGTGGAGGAAAAGAATCATAGACCTCACGGATTATCTGGTCCAACCTTTCCTGGCAGAGCATGACCTAGGGTAGATGTCCCAGCACCTTGTCCAGATGAATCTTAACAGTGTCCAACATTGGGAAATACACCACTTCCCTGGGGAGATTATTCCAATGGCTGTTTGTTTTCATGGTGAAAAATTGACCTCTTGTGTCCAGTTGGAATCTCCCAGGGACTAACTTGTGCCCATTACTCCCTGTTCTTTCCATGTGACTCCTTGTAAAATGAGATTATTCATCTTCTTTGTAACCACCCTTTAAATACTGCACCATGATGATAGGGTCTCTCTGAGCCTTCTTTTCTGTAGGCTGGACAAATGCAGGTATCTCAGCCTTTCCTCATACGGCAGGCTTCCCAGTCCTTGGGAAGTTCCGTCTGAATATAAGGAAAAAAATTCCTTCTGTTGAGGGTGGCAGAGCACTGGAACAGGCTGTCCAGGGAGGTTATGGAGTCTCCCTCTCTGGAGACATTCCACACTCACCTGGCCACGTTCCTGTGTAACCTGCTCTAAGGTGGCCCTGCCTTGGCAGAGGGGGTTGGACTAGATGATCTCCAGAGGTCCCTTCCAATCCTAATGATTCTGTGATTGGTTTTATATAACAGCAAACACCTAATCACCAATATGACAGTGTGTTTCTGAGATCTTTTTGAACACAGGAAGAAATCCTAACTTCAGTGAGGTCGGAGGAAGTTTTCCATGAACTTCACCTATAAACATCCTCTAAATACTGTGAACTCTTTTAACAACCAAAAAAACAAAAATCTCAGGGGAAGATCAGTTAACATGTCTCATCTTTAAACACTGACTTTGACCTGCAGATTCTCTTTTTCTTTGTGGTTTGAAATCTTTCATATTAGGTTTCAGTTAAAAAAAAAATCTGAAATATATTTACATATATATTTATGCATATATCTATATATAAAAATCTGCCTTGGTTGTTACCCTTTCCCATGAGCCTCTCGACTCTGGTACAAGAAGACACATCTTGAACTAGTGTTTAATCAACAACTCTTTCCTATCATACTCCATTATGGACATAACTTAAACCTTTTACTAATCTAAAAGTATGTCCTTTGTTCATTCCAAGGTGGCAGAAGATGAACGACTTATTCTAAATTTATCTTCCTGATTTCTAATTAACTTATCTGTTACCCATTTCTGAGAAAAAGCTATTTCTGAATTTTATACACATGCAAAAACCTCACAATAGCAACTGAACAAAGCCACGTTATGAACTTTCCCCGAAAGGTATCAAAGTAATTTACAAGCTCACAAACACTTCCGTGGTGCATTACATCAGGAAAACCTGTTGTTGGAGAGCCATACAAACCTTAGCAAAGAGCTGGAGGGCACTGTAATTGCAAACTACACTACCTTCCTCTAAAAGAATATAAAATGCAAGCAATTCAAGTTACTCTTTGCACTGTACACCAACCACTCAGTTTACTAACTTCACAGGAAAAACACGGCCACAGTTTCACCCTTCAAGACTTCTTTACAACACTTCATCAACTTCATAGGGACAGCTTTGTCTTTACAAATAATAAACACAATTTCACTTCTAAAAGGCTCATAACCATAAACCACACCTCTAGATACAAACCCTGACAAGCTCCAAAGCCCACTGATGAAGAACAGTTATACACCATATTTCAAAGTACCTGATCAGGTGTGATAGGACCTTTCTAGTCACTATTGCGTGAGAAAATGTAATGCAAAACTAGTACATCCTGATGCCTACAGACTCACAGTATTCTGTGAGTATAAAGCACAGTCTTCTATTCATTTTAGTTTCTCATGAGATCTATTCTCCTTTAATTCCTGCTTCACCAAATAAAGCTATTTTCCAGTTGCTACTTTCCCGATAATGCAAGAAAAAAAAGAAGTCTGACTTGGAGGTTAGTGAGAGCTTCCTGTAAAAACTGGGAACCTGCTACTGCTTTCTGTCATCACAGAAGCATCGTTTGTCCTCAATCAGCTTCTTAGAACTGAGGACTGAGAGAGTAACAAGGCAGGCTATGGCCTGCCTCATCCACACTGCAGGGCTGAGCTGTGGCAATGCCACCAGGCTGCACGCAGAGAGCTGCCTGGGTTGCTGCCCATCTGTGCTCCTCACCAGCAGCTTCTCAAGGGTGAGAGGTGGCCAGGGAAGAGAATTGAGAGCGTCAAAGACACTGAACCATATGCAAGTCTGTGCCGTGCTGAGTGATTGCTCCTGCACCATGAGATGCAGCAGAGCAAGCCTGACCTCTGTACCAGAGAAAATGATCAAGGAAACAGAAAAATGACACAGGGAAATTCTCCTTATGATTTAATGAGGTGGGGGAGGGAGAATGGATCTTGAACCATAGGCAGTTAAGTCTTCCATCATTCAAAATATGTATCTATAGGCCAACGTCAGTGAAAGATTAAAAAAAAAAAATAAAATTAAAAGAATTAAACCATCTTTCTTGTTTTTCAGAAATGCTCTAAGTGGAAAACATGATGATTATATGATGAGCTGTCGCTCAGCTACAACCCACTCAGTTCTATTACTGCTCTCTACAGCTGCTTTAGCATTCAGTCAGCTCAGTTACCTTTTCTATTCATTATAGGCAGAAATTCTCTAATGTCCCTTATCACACAGGGCAATCCCTGCCCTCAGAGTCCAAACTGATGTGATCTTTTTGCTTTATTGGAATCTAGGACTGAATTGTAAAAGAGAGTAGGAACCCTGTTTCCACATCATTTGAATTCCTGCACCATACACATTTTTCTCTGCCCTTCCCTTTGCTCTCTGGAAGACTGAGGTTATAGGGTACACAGCACCATTTGCATATCAAAAGCAACAGCACTCCACACAAAAACGAAAAGCAGACACTTTTCTGGTTTCAGTGACTAAGAGCTTAAGACATGAAAAGAATTTCCTTCCTCTGAATCTCTAACTCCAAATTCAGGTGTAACTCAGTTCATCAGGACTGGTTCATATAAATATCTTTAACTTGAGGAAGCTCCCTCACTGCCACTGTTACCTGATAGTTATTTGCCAAAGACAGAGTTCATTTTCTTCCCAGACCCTTTCCTTCTGAAGCAATTAGAGAGACTTCACTGTCTTACCTGGAAGAACACTATTCAGAAAAACCTGCAAACAAGTTCAGAGATTATGAAGAAACAATTCTTATTTATCTCCAGTTATTCACAACTTGTCTGAATGGCACTACCCTACTTACTGGGGTCTTTTTTTTAGCTGGCCACCATGACCTCAGATGGATCAGATGTTGTTATTACAATAAGCAGGATGACTCTCTGCTCTACCTTACTCAATCCAGCAAAAGAACATATATACAGCACACTACGCCAGGTTACTTAACTCCATGCTAAGGTAGCAACCTTGCCCTACGTTTCTAAATGGAGGTGCCTTTTCTGAAGCAAAGTGTCCAACACTGGTGTTAAGAACATACCCACAGACTCTCAGTGCACAGGTAGCACACCATGAACTCTAAGCTAATGTGTGTCCTTCATGAAGCTTCAAGAGACACAGCATGGGCACTATATTATTGCACCCCACTTTAGGAAGCAATTAGGAGGCAGAAGCAATTCAAGCACAAGCTGTAATACCTGCTGAAGCTCCACATGCCCCTAACTGTACCACACCTAACCTTTACACCCTCAGTGCACCACATCAGCCTCCAACAACCTAAAACCAGCTGAAGCAGACAGGCAAATACATACATAAATGCAAATGCATTCATAGTTCTGTTTCCGGGAAAGACCCTTCCTGCACCTTAATTTGGCTCTGTAGCCTAGTGCTTGGCACACGGACAGACACGTGAGACTAAGGACACAAGCCCTCTTAACCAGTGTAAGGCACAATAACTGGCCATCTGTATGTTGCTCCCCTATTATCTGTACTGATGCTCACATACATCAGGTAGATGAGTGCATAAATGCTTTACAAGGGGTAAGGGAAGGATGGAACCATGTCCCCTCTCCCCCATAACATGACTGTGATTGGTAACATAAATCTTAATGACTTCCCTGCCTAGGAACATACTTGGCCATCCCCACACCCTAGACAGTGATGAGGTGGGAACAGCAGAATGAACTACTCAGAAACACCAGCTGTTTGCCGCAGTGTCTCACTCCTCCCAAACCAACAGCAGTGGGTGGTGGCTGAGCTGTCCTTGACCCCATGAAACCCTGCTTCAACTACTTCCCACCACTGGAAATGTTGATGTTTTTCCAAGTCCTACCATGAATGCATTACTGATGTCATGAGGAATATCTGCTTCAGATGGTTTAAAGAAAACCAGCTAGCAGACAATTCGCACACTCAAGAGCCATGCTGTACTATGAGTACACAATATTACACATTCATTTGACTCGTGCCAGCCAGTCAAGCTAGGTTATCATTCATGAGTCACCTTTTTAGGTAAATCCTCAGAGACACCTCATCTATTTCCCTGTATGCCTTCAGTTAGAGTCAGATCATTGAAAGAAATCGCATCGCATCAGAAGCGAGAACCAGTGGTTCAAGTCAGTCTCAGCAAACTTCCTTGCACTCTCATCTATTCCTTTCTTTATAAAGCACACAGTGCAATGGCATGCTCATGTAACATAACAGAAATCTGCTTATGAGTACATATTTGCATAGGAATCTTAACTCCTATGCTATTTGCATAGGAATCTTAATCCATTTTCATTTTAAAAGAAAATTTATCAAATTCTCAAACTTATTTCTATACTAATACTTGCATGAAGCCAACGGTTCTGCCGCTACCACGTTTTTACAGAGAAGTAACAGGATACTGGATCCACAGAAGACCGAGATCTCAAATGCAGAGTAATACTATTGCCACCATTCTCTGCAACCCTTATAGGATTACAACTCATCTGGAACACTATATCCTTCTATTGCATTTCAGGTGATACAAGGGAGAAAAAGCGTTAACTGGACTTACCTGCTGAAGTCGTACATCTTATGGTGAATAAACAGTTCTCTCTTTAATGGTTGCCAAAGCAAACACTAAATTTCTATTCATTATCTGGAGAAAACTATACCCATCTTTCTAGAAGGGCTTGCATTTGTGGATTCTAGATCTGCGCCAATTCTTCCAAGAGACTGAAAAGCCTACATCCTACACACATGGAAAACATGAGGTCTTTGGGAACCTGGCTTCCCGTAGTCTCACTGGGTTGGTTTGGATGGAAACAAGCATAAGAGAAGTAGCCATGTGTCATGTCAGTACACGCAGTGCTACTTGCAGGCAGTTTACACCAAACACAAACCAAGAAACAGGAGCTCTCTAAAATTTCACAGGAAATAAAGGCACACAGGACATAGAAAGTTGTTGACACCTGGCAGATACCAGTGGGTTTTAACCACTGACAGGTTCACAAGCATAGTCACACTCAAACCCAGGCTGACGGGGTACGCATCATCAAAAGTGAGCATTTTTCACAGCTCTATTCTCATGAAGCATGGAGAGGAAACTTAAAATTCCCAATTCAAGCAGCACATACAAACCTCTTCAAAAGATCACCAGTCAGCTGTCAAAACTGTCTTTTATGTCCTGCACCATCCCCAGTCCAACCCTGGCTTTTTGTCTGCCTGCCTGATGTATTCAGAGGTTGTTGCTGGAGTCACTTCCTCTTGCCTGTCCTATTTAACTAATGTAATTCAACAGAATAAAATAAACTATTTCTGTAATAGCAGGAAGGCACATAGTGAACCATGGAATACCAAATATACCAATTCATTCAGTGGATACACATTTTACCCACGAACACAGAACAAAGAATCCAGTGCTCACACCTGCACCCAGAACAGTCCATGCCGTTCAGGACTGAGGTCACCCCGAGCAGGACTCTGCAGTGCAGCTGCTGCACTTCACATCAACACAGCACTTCCTCGGGAATGGGAATGCTTGCTTCTTCCCATCCTCCTCTTCTTTTTAATACAACTTTCCCATATACTTCGCAAAACCACCAATTTATATCACTCACTGCCTTCTGGGGGCAGCTTGTTTGGTTGGGTTGGGGTTTTTTTTTTTTTTTCTAATTTGAGAACTAACTACATCACAAACTCATTTCCTATTGAAAATGACAGAACTGTCTGATGATTTTAGTATGGTATTAACAGAAGGTTCTTAACTGGTTTTATAACATTTTAAAACACCTAACTCTACTTTTTCGAAAGCAGACAAGACACAGTTTTAAAGGAGAAATGCACAACAATTCAGGTAAGTGTGACAAACTTCCGTTTTATGGTTACATGGTTATAGCCTTTCGGTGGTATATGACCCAGCGTGTACTCACTTCTTCACAACGCCAAGTGCCTCTCCAGAACGACCCTCTCCTCCGCATCTGCCATTATGCTAAACAAACAGCTTACACTAATGGAGAACAGCTACTGCCATTTCTCAAGTGCTCAATGTATATTCTCTTCACCACATCCTTAATGGTTCGATTTTACTACGAGCCTTACTCAGTACTTTGGCAAGTACCTTCCTTGTACTTGCCAAAACCACATTCTAAACATTTCCCAAACTATGCTGGTAAAGAATGAAATTTAGATTTCCTGTACAGGATAATCAATTTTACACTGGTAGCTACAGTGACAATAACAGTGACAGCCTAAAAATTCTGCAACACAGATAAATATTTAGTAAGCCCCAAGATAACTTAATTATAATAGATATATTAATTAACCTACACAAAAACAGATTCAAGCTCTCGTTTTGTAAATAGATCTGCAAGAATGCATGGGGTTTTTACCTGTGTTCCTGAAACAAGTTGAAAAAGACAAAAAGCAGATGTTTCAGTACTGGCCAGTGTATGTATCCAGCTAAGCCAGAGCCCCTCACTGAAGCAAGCTGGGAACCCTGCTCCAGTAAGCACTCTTAATGGGACCCTTTCAAACTCTCCTATACACTGGCAGAATAAGCAGGAAGTTCAACAACAAAAAAAAGGAAATGTATTTGCACATTGCAATACATTAAAACAACGCAGAGCATCCATTCTTCTCTATTCAAGTTCTGGTGTATATGTAAAAGAGGACGAAGAAGTTAAATTTTCAGTTTCAGCTACAGATTGTGCTGCATCAAAAGATGGAAACGTGTCTCTGCCAGTCCAGCTGCATGTCATCCAGGCAGCTGTTATTAAAAGTACTTGCTGGCATGAGTGGCAAAATCACCATCGCCTTCAATAACAACGAATCTTCTCTGAAGCTAAAAAATCACATGGTTGTTTTGCACTTTACTGCATGTGCTCGCATTACATCAGCTTTTGCATCAAAGCTGGTAGTGCAAAGAGGAAAGCAAAGCCAATTTTATGAACTGATGTAATCAAGCCTAGCATCTCTGTGGGGATTTTTTTGTTCCTATGGTCACAGTGACATCAGACTACTCTGCCTATTTAGCAGTGGAGGACGGTGCCAGTTCTTCACCTCTGCTCACACACTTCTCTATTCTTTTCCTCCTGCTTGTACATCCTGACACATTAGGAGTCAGCTTGCATTTCAGTGAGACACAGAACAACCCTTGCCTCCAATCTCTCCCCTGCTCCTTTCTCTCAATGTTTCCAGCTATCACAGGCAAAGTCAAAACCGTATTTAAGAAAGTGTAAAGGGGGGGAGGAGAAATCTCAGGAATTTAATAAAGCACATCTAAACACTGTAATGTGAATTTACACACTGGAACACACCCTTTTCAAATAATAGCTGTATTTTCAGTGCAGCAGACATTTGTCCATACACAGAGTTGACCTGGAAAGATTATGAGGCTGTCTGCTGATGGCAGAGGGAGACGCTTAGCTGGAAACCAGCCCCACAGACACCCAGACTGCAGTCAAATTAATGGGCTTGTTACTCCCAGCTTTCTAGTTTGCATGGGTCCATGTATGTGTTTCAAAAGGCTCCTACACACTTAAGTAAGCACATAACTTCACCTTTCTGTATCAGTTTCTACACCTGTAAAATGGGAATAATTATACTAATCTTAAGAAGAACTTAACACGAATAAACTTCTCTTCAGTCGATTCACTTCCTGTTCACATAATCCAGTCCTGGAATTCCCCCTATAATCAATTCTCTTATCCAAGACACAACATCTAGGCCAGATACATCTACACTCCACCCTGAAATCACCTATAGCTATCTTAGCATGCAAAACACACAAGTATACTGTAATACCTCTAAAAAGTGCACTTTGCAGTTCTTATTTGTACTGTAGAGCATTTGTGAGCAACTCTCATATTCTACCATTAGGGGAAAAACATTTCATCCACAAAGTGAGTTTGTACACAGCCTTATCATCTACAAACTTCAACAGAATATATTAAAGAAAATATATTTACACATGGAAAGTACTGTAAAACTTACTGACAAATGTAACCTGTTACTGAACCCTACCAGTATAGCCCTGCCTGCTGCATAGCACACAAACATCCATCTGCACAGGAGTCAGTATCAAAACTCATCCAGAAACATAAAAAAAATCCACCATCAAACCAACCAACCTACCAACAAACCTATCCTCCGTCCCCACCTCTTCCTCCATGTCTTAATCTATTGGGAGAAATTAATAAAGAGAAAACAGCACTATGTTAGATACTCCCAATTTCTGGGGTTTGGGGTTTTTTGTCTTCTTCACTACATTGGATCTTTTGCAAGGTTTAATTTATCATAACATTATGAAGCACTAAACTGCTGTGAAAGTAATCTTGCCATAGACTGAACAAAATTAAATGTCATGCTAGATAGTCATGTACGTAAGATTATTCCACATTTCTTTGGTTTTCCATCTCATACATTCTTTAGCTGAAGTCAGATAAATATTTCCCATAGATACAATTTTGTTATAAAATGTAGAAAATAAGAAAAATACAACTCTCTGGAGCTGAATTGCTTTCTTCAATCCCTAAACCTGATGATTTGTATCCCCCCCCCATCTGCTAGTATTTTTGAGCAGCTTACCAAGTACCATGCAAAGAAACAAGCAAACATTTTAATAACTACAAGTCAAAGGCATTAGGAAAGAGGTATTATCAATATAAAAAATTATAATGTGTGTTTTTATGGACCGAAAATGTTATGTACATGTTGAAATACATACAGGTATTGTATGTTTAGATAATCAATATGTAATCTATAGGTATATCTATAGTGCGTGTTAGCCATGCCTATATATTTTCAATATACAGCTATAAATACACATACTCTTACTTACAGATAATACAAATGTCTTAAATAACATCACTAACACCACCTGGTTTGATTAGGGTTGTTCTCATTAAATTTCTAATATAGACCTGGATGTACATCAGTCATTAACCCCGCAGTAAGCCATGCACCTAGAGCCTGGTCGATTTATTTACTGTTCCTCTTACTAGCAGCTGACAGACACCTGACAGAGCAGAAATGTGACATTTCATTTAACTTACCCAACAGCTAATTCCACCAAGCCCCGGATGTTTTAGCAGAAGAAGAGAAAAGAAGTTCCACAATTCTGGGGGTGGGAAACCTGTTTATCATAAATGCCCTTTGCTTTATTAACTTCTACCAAAAATTAAAAGGCGTTAATGTAAAAAGGCAAATTAAAAGTTACCATAAGCAGTAACCATTCCTGGTTTATTAGCTTGGTTTTTCTTTCTTTAATATGTGTTAAGGTACCATGTGTTGCAAAAACCAGTAAGAAATTTTCTAGAGGATATTTCATATTATCCATCAAGCCTTTGATGGACATTTATCAAATTATCAATTCTTATTTCTCTTGCAGAAAGAAGTCAAATTGCAACAGCAGACATGTATTTCTACTTTCATTTCACGTGCATTAAGCAGTATACAATAAAATGCAACTAGAAAAAATTATAATCAGCAGCAAAAATATATTGTAATGTAATTGTGTAATTTTTTTTACAGACACAAAGACAAAGCAACCATGACACAGGAGGAGGTGCCCATGGCAAGGGTCTCTAACAGAAGAGCAGACATTCCTCAGCTCCTCACAGCCACTCAGCTGAATCTGTCCCATGTCCCATGGAACCCTGCTCAGGTTTGCTCCTTTGCCAGCTGTGCTCACACTGTGTGTGAGCACCAGCAGGTGAACAAGGCATTTAGCAGCACTTCTGAGGAGCCTCAGGTTGTACAAATGAAGTCTTTCAAAGGACCAAATAAGCCATTTCAAATCACAGTCACCCACTGTAATGATGGGCAAAGTAATGAGCTATGAACTGCTGTACAAAGGTCAAATTAGAGACCAAAAGGCCTCCAAAAAATGGTAGAAGTACAGATCAAAGTGATTCAAAACCACTGAGAAAACAGAATTAACATGTAATTTAAGCACAACTTTTCAACAGAACAACTTTGCCAGTAGCAAAATTCTACTAGAAACAAAATAGAGTATGATGGCACATATTAGCTTTAAAGATAAGTATTTGAGCTATTTTTGCATTCTAGTTTGCTAAAGATTTCATATTATTTCTCCTTTCTGTCTGAAATGCATAGCCTATGCAAGATGGGCAGAGAGTGACGAGTTATGAGCCATTTACAAAGAACAGCAAGTGTGATATAAAACCACCACTGCCTGACAACATGGACAGTATCATAATCTAGAGGAAAAAAAAAAAAAAGTATCTTTACCCTGACTAGAAGTGACTGGATTCTGCTCAAGGACAAAATACACCCAAAGTTTACCAAACAAAGTTTCACCAACTCTTTCCATTGAAAGAAAACTGATCTTGTACGTTAGTTAGAAGACTGACCTTTTACATTGCCTGTTGACTAATGAAGAATCACATACACAGCAACTTAAACACCATTTGTAATGTCAGCAAAAATAGATCATCCTTCCAGAACTGACAAAGGTGTTCCATAATGATACTGTCAGAGCATCTTTACATATGAATAAAACGAAAATGCAGTCAGAGCACACGCAGCCTAACATTCAATAGAACAACTGTCATTCTGCAGCAGTAAAAAGCTGTTCAAGGCAGGAACAGAGTCTCTGCCTAAAATCCCCAACTGAGCAACGGTGTTACTGAATAGAAGGACACTGGGCAGCACAGGAAAAGACAGACCCAATTTTAGCAGTCAGAAAATATAATGGGGCTTGCAGCTGCAAGTGCATTAAGCTATAAGCTGGAGTCAAAACAGTGCAACTGACCATGAACACAGTTTCAAGTATTACAGTTACAGTATTATTTTACCAAATAGCACAAAAGAGCCTGCTACGCTGCTTAAAAAAAATCCCCAAAACTTCCTCTATAACGAAACAAGAACAGTGCCTGGCACAAAGAGCCCCGATCTTCAACTAGGTGCATCTGTGACCTAAGTTCATCGGAATAGTTCCTGCTGACAAAAACTGAAACAGAAAATCCTCCGTCAGGAGGAGGATGAAATGTCTAATACAGAAGATGAAAAAACAAAATCTACTTCTTGTCTTTCAGTCTCTCTTTTCCACTGTTCATCTATCAAAGGTGTCCAATGGATCATGTGCCAGGGCACATCCTGCTTTGAAAATCTACTCTACATGTGGGGCGTCCTAAGGACTGAATTTAAACTGAACAGAAAAGCATTTAATATACACAGAACCAATAAACTGAACAGAAAAGCTTTTAATACACACCAGTAAACCAACACTTGAGCACACTTCAGGGCACGCTGTAGCTCATCAGTGGGATGGCATTTATAAAGTCATAAACAGCTTCGGCAAAGCCCTAGCAGAGATGTCCATGTGTAGGACAGACAGTCAGATTTCCCTAATGGCTGGTACTGCTCAGTGCAGACAGTCAGAATCAAAACCAAGAACAGGAATCACAAATTGTGCATACAATTTGCACTGTGCTTCTCAAGCATCTGTGGAAGCTTTTCAAGATATAACAGGTTTCTAGAGGAATGTCTACTTCTTCCATCTCTGAAATGACATCTCTGCAATTGCTTACAGAAGATGGCAAGGTGGTTCTTATGGGTACAGAGAGGTGCTGCTTTGGGGGAGGGCTCAGAATCAAATGGTTGCACAGAATAGAAATCACAGAATGGTTGAGGTTGGCAGGGAGCTCCGGGTGTCCCCCTGTCCCACTCCCTGCTTGAGCAGGGCCACACAGAGCCAGTTGCCCAGGGCTGTGTCTGGCTTTTGAGGATCTCCACAACCTCCCTGGGCAACCTGTGCCAGCACTCAGGCACCCTCATCATAGAAAAAGTGTTTCCTGATGTTCAGCACATCCCCTGTGCTATAGTTTGTGTCATGGCCCCATCAGTTCCCAGTCACTATTATTTTTTCAGAAGACCGACACAGCTTTAAAAATCCCAACTAGACAAATGTGCAAACGCCTGTGTTTACCCAGCAGGTAAAGGACAAGAACCATTATAAAAACCTCAGGGAAGCAAATGAGGACGACAACATTTAACCTCGGCCAAATGAGAATTCAAAGCCTAAAAAGCCACAACTCGAACAGAACCTTACAGAAAGGAGCTTCTCTCTGAAAAGTGACATTGGTCCAGGGCTGGATGTATGGATGGCCACCAGTGATCATGTGGCTCTGCAAGAAGATCCAGCTTCACTGCTGTCTTGCACATCCACACAGCTACCTGATCATCTCCCTAACATTCACCTTCCTATTCCAGCTGGCACCAAGCAGAGGATTGATTTGGTCCATATGCTGCCTTCTGCACTACAGTCCCTTTCCCACCCCTATTATTTCTAGGCAGGGGCTCTAGAAGCTGCTGCATTGGGAATTGAATATGGAAATAAGCCTTTAACTATGTCTTATATTGCCATTTAGGCTTTTCCTGATACAAAACCAAACACAGTATTTAGGCCAGATTGGACTCAAAGTTCCCTGTCTCATGCAAGCTGGATTTATCAGCCATGTGCCAGTCACTGCTATTGCACATATACGGTATGTATGATCTGAATGCAAGCTGGCAAAACATCTGGGATTCCTGGGCATCTGTAGCTCCAGAGGAACTATGACTCCAACTGAATGTCCCATGGCCTGATTACAGCCCTACAGGAATTCCCAGGCAATCCTCCAAAGGCCTCACAAAGCACCCAGACAAGAAGCACGCTCGCACAACTGTCAGACACAGGAACCCACAGCATGCCAGAGAACAAAGCAATTAAATGGCAGAGAAAGCCCTGCTTAAGTAGAAGCTGAACTTTGCTAGAATTGGTCATTCTGACGTTATCTTCAGAAGGAAAGAATATTCTCTGTAGGGACTTCAAAGTCTTCAGAACACAGACGACAAAACTGGTACATTATGTCTTTCCCTAGAATACCTTAATTTCTCCAGATGACCAGAAAGAAACTTTACAAATCTAAGCTGAAATAAGATTTCTGCTGAATTTGTGTGAATTTGCACAGCCTCCACCAGAGCAGCTGTCTAAGCAATACTTTCACAATCCACCCTAGCACATGCACCTTCACTGGTTTATGCACATTTAACCTCTCAAGTTTGCTTTCCTAACCAGTAAAGGTTTTAAAATGATTTCCAGAAGTGAAATAGCAGAGAAAACTGTCTTCAAAGAAGATATTTGCCCCTGAATGATGACAGAGAGCAAATATTAATAACATAGATATTTGCACTCTGAGAAGGCCAGGATTTACTCCATTGGTAATCCTGTCCCCCATGGACTATTCCAAATGCACAGACAATTGGAGCCAAGGAGAACAGCTTGCAGACTCAGTCTACTTGAGCAATGCTGCTCTTGACCTTGCAGGCACTTGTCACACTCAGCTGAGGGCTGTAAGCACTTACCTCCAAAAATACTGCAGTGCTGCCCGACTGGGACTGGTCATCTAGAGCAAGTTACTGACAGCTGCTGATCAGACACTGGGTGCTTAAGCTAAAGCCAGTATTAAAGAAATTTACATGCTGCAACAAGGAAAACAAGTGATCTTGAACAACTAAATAGAAAAGAATAGAAACAAAAAAAGCAGAATGGAATTTCCCTCACCCCTGCATTTCCTTCCTCCTTTTGGCTTAGCGTACCACACAAAGACATAATAAAAACGGATGGAGCTTCTGTCTAAATGGATAGTGAAGTTCCTCAGTCAGGTAACGCACAGTCAAGCTGGCTGCTTGTGAGCATGTAACATTTCCTACAGAAGAATCCTGCTGGAGTGAGGTTTTCAGTGACTGTCTCAGCTGAACCCTCCAACTGATTTTGAAAGCCAGGTAATTAGCATTACATAGATACTTCAGCTGTAGCTACAACCCAAGTCATTCTCTACATTTCTATATTGATTTCTCCAATTTTCTTTCTAGATTCTCCAGAATCCTTACATTCAGTTTAAAACAATGTTTAGTTATTGCAACAGATTTAAAGAACTAAAACATTATCAAATGAGAAAAGGGCCAAAAGATCTTCTGCAAGTCTAGGAGGTCCTGATGCTGTTCTGCGGATCAGAAAACCACCATGACCTCCTGTATGCTGTTCCTAATTCACTGGAATTTTCCCCTGTTCTATCCAAGCAGTGTGCCTGTGGGCAGATGGTAGCAAGGTGCAAAACATGCGATGGACTCGCATCAGCTGCGCAACAGCGAACCTGGATATTTTTCCACTGCGCCCAGATTTTTGTCAAGAATTTAGGAGCAGCCACTCACGTTATCCTAGACCCACGAGTTCATAGGAAAAGCAAGTATACTTAGAGGCATGTATATATTAAGCAAATATGTATTAGTAAATTCCAATATACTTTTATAATTTCATTTTTTTAATGCATGGGAGGGGAAGGGATTTTTCTTCTCTTCTGTACATCTTCAATTACAGTCATAATTCACCCTACTGAAAAAGGAAGGTGAACCATACAAGTGGTGAAATGTATCTATACCATGCTATGCAAAAATGAAGAAACAAAAAGAAATGAGGTTCACAATCACTGGAGCTGCACACAACACGAGCCTGTAGTATGTCCTGTAACAGGCTTCAGTGCTCCCAGGTTTTAGCTCAGCCGGACTGCCCCGAAGGACAGTACCCAGTAATTCACAACATGGACAAATTCATACTACAAAAGATTTCCTCTGAAAAAGTCCACAGATTTCCTTATTCATCCAATCAGTCACACAGAATGATGGGAATGCTGAGAAAGCTTTTGTCTTATTTTTTCATCAAATGCAATGGCCACAGGAATCCGAGTTTCTCTAAAACAGCAAAACTGGTTTTCCAGTTGTCAAGCTCTGTAATGCTAAAAGTCATATACAGGGAGTTGCACTGAATCCGTTCTGAAACCATGGTCAAGCCACTGGGTTTGTTAACCTGAACATGAGCTGTTAGTTTGACATTTTGCTGAACATGAACCAGAACAATGGAACTGATATTGTGAACTAATGTAAAAACTAAACTGAAATATTTACTGTTTCTGCAGCTTCATGCAGTGTTATGATAAATGTAACAGGAAGGTGTTTACTGGTGTTTGGGTTTGAGGGGTTTCTCCTCCCCTTTCCCTGCATTTTTCTTATAACAACTGAGTAGCCTCTGTTATTCTTTTGGACAAGCAAAAATATAACTTTTCATTCTGACTATTTATAAATTTTTCAGAAAATTCCTAATTTTAGGAGAATTATTAATAAAAGGTTCATCATAGTTTTGTAATGAATGAAGGGGAAAAATTAAAAAAGGCTTTTTTAAAGCCAGTTTCAACCAATTATATTTGTCCTGACTACATAATCATTATAAAAGTTGCTATTTTATCCTCTTATAAATTTCAGAATAATACTTAAGTCACTCACAGAAGTAATTCATAGGACAGTAGTGTAATTCAGGAACTCTGATCATCTAGTTCCTCTATAAGACAAGGCAAAGAAATTCATTCTGCCATCACTATCAAGTCTGACTTTCATTTGAGAAACATAATTAATCTTAGGAAGGCAATCAGCTCTGATGTAAAAGACTTCAGCTGGTGGAAAACCCATCAGATTCCAGGTGGTTGATTAGACCTACCACTGAAAACTTGGGGAACTTGCTTCCAGTCAGCTTTCCCTAGCTCCATTTTCCAAGTCATGGATCTCATTATACTATTCGTGTGCTAGACTAAAAAATACACTCCTACTATCAGAAGTCTTTCTCTCTCTCCTGGTAATTTTAGACAATAATTAAGTCTCCTCTTATCCTTCTTCTGCATAAACAGTTTATTTTGAGCTTTGGAAAGCTCATCGTGTAAGAGTGGGTTATAGAAACTCATTGTTTCAGCTCTTCCCTCACATCTCTGCAGATCGTTGCTCCTACAGCACTGAAAACCTGCTCTCAAGAAAATAAATAATGAAAGATTTACCCTTAGGTTTTAGAAACACACTTGTACAGCCTGGCACAGTCACCTTGGTGCTGCATGCAGCCAGCAGCATCACACACAACAGTACAGAACATGTGAGCATTCAACAAGGGGCCGGGCAGTCACTCACACCTGACAGTCACCACCATGCCTTTTTCCCTGGGAGATGTTGAGTGGCAGACACTGACAGCTGAGGACACCACGGAATGGAGCTACAGGTTCACCATGCCTGTTTTAACCCGTGGACTGTCAGCCACATCATAGATTTTGATTATGAAACATTTCCTTTTTTTGGGAAGTAGTTGGTGCATCTCATAAGAAAGGCACAACTTCTTCTTCATTCATAAAGGGCAGCCTGAGGCTGATGGAAAAACACATCAGTTAGAAACACAGATGTGTCCAAACTGTCCCTCCCACTCGCATGACTTCTCATAAGGGTGGGTGTGAGCCTTCACAGAGCTTGGATCTCGCACACACTTTTCCAAAACAAGCCTCAGAGTTTTGTGAAGGGGCTTTCTGTTTAAGTCAGTACAACAGGCAAAACTTTCAAACAGTATCTGCAACCCAGAACCAAACACATTCACTGAAATGGAAGAGGAACTGATAAACAGAAAAGTCAATCTTCAAAACCACTGTCAGAAATAGAAAAACCTTTTGGGGCACTCTTTTCAGAGACATCAGAAATGCTCGAGTTCTAACCGTGAAATTGGAACCTGGTAATTCACTTTATTACAAAAGGCTGCATTGTAATAAGGACGCATGAGGCACTGAGCTATGAAACTTCTGATACATTTCTTTTATCACGTGCTAACTTCTCAGGCCTTGGATTTCCAAACACAGTCTTCTGCTAACATTGCTCCTGAAGCAGAGATTTTTGTACTGTTTGCTTATTGTAAAAATATATAAACTGCAGCCTTTCATCTATATATTAGAGAACAACAGAACAGTTTTTACTGTGTGGTGTGGATAACAGGGAATGCCTTTTTCAGTCAAACTGCTGGAAACGTAAGATGAATTTTCATTCTCAAATATGTTCTGAAATTATAGAAACTAACTTTCATTGTGTTACTGGAATAAAACCCAACAAAACAGCAAGAAAAATACATGTCCTGGTATTTTGGTCTCAAAAAGGATTCTACGAAGCACCTAGAAATTTTGTCTTATTTAGAACGACGTATATAGGAACTATTGACAACAGCAGGTAACCCAATAGTGGGGTACAGTTAATGGGGTTTAAATCCAGAAAGAATTAATATCTTCACTGGCATGGCATCCAGCAAGGAATGAAATGGATCCTAGAATGGTTTTCTCTCTCTGAAGTCAAACTGGCAACAGTAACCCCTCTGCTATTTTCTAGTTGCTGTCATAGTTGCATCCTAGCAGACATGCATCCTCCCATCTCACAAAATCAACCTGGATTTAGTCCACCATTTTCTGCAAAGAGAAGAATCGCCAGTTCCCTCTACAGAATCTAGTACTTCCCTGCGGAATTTGAGAGCTCTCTGAACAGATACTTCAATGTCAGAGGCAAAGGCCTTTGGACAACTATACCATTGCTGTAATACTGAACTTGCAAGAAAAGCTTTGGCACCCAGAAGGCATAAGTAAGATACCATGGCCCTGCAAGTTATTTGGCTTTCAACTATTTATAAATGACAAGAACAGAAGGAGAATTTCACTCACTGAAGACACTGATACTGTGTATACATCAAATGGGAGCTCCTATCACAGCCAGTCTGACTTCACTCCAAAACACAAGGCTGCAGCTATTGGCTGTTCTTGGCTACCCCCTCACAGCATCACCTTCTAGAAAAAAATAAAAGCCATTATTTCAACTTCAGCTAGAACTACATTGATCTATCCCACTGATCTTCAGGATCTTCCTGGCTGAAAAGAATGAAAAGCTCAAGACTGCTAGCAAACAAACCAAACCAAACCTGACCAGAACAGAGATACAGGCAAGAGAGGAAAGGGACCCACAGCATCCTGGCTGTCAGCAAAAGGAAAGGCCTAGCAGCTTATACCTCTTGTGCAGAGTTTTTTCTTACCAAATGATTTTGATGGGGCAAATAGCTGCTACTCTAAGGGACACCACAGACACCGTAGAAGCAATAAGATTTTTTGCAAGTAGGCAACGTTTTAATAAACTGAGCAGTTCAACAGGATTTTTCCAGTGTCTAAATAATATCAAAATATTCAGTGTATTGTACTGTATCTGATGGAATCAGTAGTTTCTCTTAGCAGTGCACAAGACTGTCTGGGAAAGCTGCAAAGTCAACTGTTACTAAGCCTGGAGGGAAACTTGTGGTTTAGTACTTCAAATAAAGTGTAATGATCATGGGTCATACAAGGCATTATTTAAGATCTTTTCCTTTAAATGGTAATAGGACTATGTGATAAATACTCCACAAATATGAATACATTAGTGATTGCAAGGAAAACCAGCTCTCAGAAAACTTGCTAAATAATAAGGTCCCTCTCCCCAGCCAAGAGCAAAGGAGATGTACTCCGAGAAGGCTGTGTACATGTACACACAGGATGGCAGGAAAGGAATTAGCAAGAAGTCTTCTAGCTACTCAAATGCCTCATTTGATCCTTTGTTCAAAACCTTGGAAATATACAGCATTAATTATTTCACCTCAACAGAAGCCTTTTTTCCCCTCAACTTCAGGAAGCAAACATGTCAAAAGCTGTTTGGACTTTGATATTTCACAAAATAACACCATGCTACAGCAATATTCTTTTCTATGCTCTAATTTGCTCTGCTTTTTTATTTAGAGAGATATTAGCTGCCAAAGTAGGTGTCAAGCTTGAAGATCAGAAAACACCTTCTAAAATTAACACTAAAATATCTAAAGAAACAAATAAAGTTGCTGCTTGGGTGAGCAACTAATTCATACAGAATCAGTCAGAGAATGTATTGCCAGAGGTGTAAATATTACTGGAAGATAAGCTGGCAAACCAAGTTATCCACAGACAGTCTCAAAGCCTCCTGGCCTTTGTTCAATCAATCAAATTACCGAGAAGACAGATAATCCTTCTGAGATACAGAAAACAGAAGAGCAGGGAAGGGGAGAAGAAAATGTCAAATTACATGAAAATTATAACGGAGAACATTATTTTTATAGGAAATTCTCCATCCAATTCCTGGAAAGAGAAACAAATAGAAAAACTTTGTGAAACACAACCGCTACTAAATCAATTTAATAAAATAAATTAATAGCTGCTGCAGGAATAAGAATATTTCACTTGGTAGTAAGTTTCTCAATTCCTTTTCCTGTTAAAAGATCACATTTTACAGTCTCCAAAGCTCAGTGGTTTTGCTTTTGTGTTAGGCCCATCTTTCACTGACCATGGCTGTGAGCTCAGCTTTTGGAGAGAGAGAATTCCAAGTGTGGATCCAGCAGTGGAAAGCTGTTAGGCATTGCTTTCAACAACAGCACCTGAACAAAAGCAAACCCTCTGTCAGAGCAGGAGCACTCCCTGCGAGCAGACTCTCTCCACCTCTCTTCAGGAACAGCAGTTTCCAGGGTACTGCATCAATAGATATTTGCTTCAACACCGGAAAAAACAGCTCATCAATCACACACACGTTCTCAGACACCCACAGCAAACCCACCCCCTAACACTGGAGACAAAATGTAGATGTGTTCCAAAGAGGAAAAAAAAAAAAACAACCACAAAACAAATTCAGAGAGAAGAGCAATCTTTTCAGCAAAATCAGCCTGTTAGCATTTAGTGATCAGATCTGAACACCATCTTTAATTACCCATTTGCACAGATTGCTGTACAGACACGAGACAGCATTTACTGGACTTCCAGTCTCAAACTCCGAGCCTGAGCTGTCAGATTACAGGATGATTCCTGTTTGAATAACACAATTTAAAATTAACTGGATGACATACCAAGCAAGATCTTATAGTAAAAACCTATTCCATAGGTTTCAACACTTTTCGAAGCAGATGGTAAAGTATTCAATCATCCATTTACACATCAAGATTTGAAGTATCTGTTTCCCTTTGTTATGAATACATTTTACTAATATTTTTGTATGACAGCCTTTCAGAAAGCTACAGTACCACATATCATACTTGGGTTCCCATTTTAGAGTTGCTCTGATTTAGAGACTTTTCATTTAGCTATCTGTTGAATTCAGTTCTCACTTTAGCCCACAGCATTTTAAACTCTGAGCCTTCACCATCAGATCACCGTCTCCATTACAGGGAATCTCCTATATCAAAGGACTGTTAATCAACAATTGTTGATTGTTTTTCAGAAAAACATCTCATCAAACTCAACAGCTCTTTCTAAAGTAAAAACACACCAACCAATTTGAAAACCTTCTGTCCTCAGTACCTGAAACTCTTTCAGATTCTATAATCTGGCCTAGAGAAAAAGATAAAGAATAAAATACTCAAACCTAGTCTTTATGTATCCACCCAAAATATGAAATGTTCAAGAAATGTACACCATGAATTCTTGTTTATCTTGTCCTAAACAATTTTCTATATAATTTATTCCATCATCTGGACTACAACCCAAATTGGATATTCCAGCTGCTATCAAAGTAGCTGCAGCCATTCATGGTATTTCTGATTGGACAGAAGTACATATTCATTAGATAAACAGTTATTTCCAATCATGTTGGTGAAGCTATATTTCTAAAAAGTAGACAAAATAAATATATTTTCCAAAAAGAAAATATTCATCAGAACTATGATAAAACAGAAGTGGCATGAGAGGCAGCAAGTGGGAATTCTGAACAGCTCTGCTGCTTCTCAGAGGCTGGAAGAAATTAAAATTATACCAGGGGTTAAAATAAAGCTTTTATTTCTTGTGAATGGCAAACATACTTTTCACTGTCTTGCATCACATACTTCTATCTCTGTATTTTGTGCCGTGATGATAATGAGCTGTTCTACAATGCATACAATAAAAAAGAGGCTGTATTAGTAACAACTTTCTGCAAGAACTGGGACTCCCACACTTGTTTATCGCTTCAGGGAGAGGGGGGTGACAGATTTTGCTGACATTTCCTCTTGGATAGCATTGAAACATGAAACAGAAATGGTTCATGAAATGTATATTACATTCTCCACAGCACTGGAAAAAATCACACTGCCCTCTCCCAAATTACACGTAAAAATAAAGGAACACTTCAGGATAGCTGCTTTCTGCAAAGCTCACATACAGAAATCGTTTCCAGCCAGCACTGTCTGGCCCAAAGCTTAATTCCACTCAGCTGTTGAGAATAAAGGGTAGTGATTACAGGAATACAGTGCCACTTCAAACACTGGTTTTGTGGTATACCAGGAACAATATCACAGATTAACATCCCTCATGTGTTTTGGAATGGCAGTGTGTGGCTGCAGTATGCCCCAACCCAGAACCCTGGCTGCTGGACTCTGCTCTACTTTTGTCTCAGTAGTTGAAGACTGGTTTCATATAAAGCTGCACTGATCGGATTTTAATGCCTTCCAGCACAGAACGCTGAACTGCACTAACAGGTTGAATATGCAATTGTGCTGAGCTATCAGGTAGATTAGATCAAAGACTGTTTTCCCCTCCAAATAAAAGCATCTCTGTCTGTCTCTCCTCTGGATAGATGTAGTGACTCCCTCTTCTACTTGAAGATGTTATCTTGATTATGAAATCTAAGAGATTCATTGCATACTGTAACTTTTACAAGTCAGGCAACGATGGGACACATAAGTTAACTCCAAACCAAACATAATGAGCAACCTTTCCTTGCACAATTTCACATCTTTGGAGAATATCGGCATTAACGTATATATTTTATTAACCATGTTCTTTTTGATACAAAAAAACCTTCACATCTTACTTCTATCAGACATTTTACCTCAAATTCTCTTCAGTAACACCCAGCTTGATATATACCTAATGAACTGCCCCCTCTAAAGAGATGTATCAGTTCAATTTTACAGCTAGGCTGATTTTTGAAGACTTTAATGCTTTTTAGGCAGCGTCCCCTCAGACCCATTGATCCTTTTTTTCCCCTTCCAAGCCTGGGCAATGGTCATCACACAATAACTCTGTTAGTCAAAAAATTCACTTGGGGGAGTGTCTGAACCAAAAAAAGGAGGATTCCAATGGACTTTGTTACACTTGGAATGTCCCATTTGCGTTTTCCCTTTCCCATTTCCCCCACGAGCTTTATCTATTATTAATCCATTTTACGATCGAAAATTTTGGCACATGAGGAGACCCACAGTAAGCTTCACTTACAGCAGCCAGTTGTCAATCTCTGATTATAAGAGAGATTCCATATCTGATTCTGATTTTGCTGCTAATAACAGGAATTGCAACATACAGACTTTCTAATGCTAAACAAGTGAAAAATGAATAAAGCAGTTTGAGAACATCTTAAGCCAGAGAGAAGTGTTATTCAATTTCAGTGGGAGGGAGAGGCTCAGAGAGATGACAGTAATGTCAGTAGGGACAGGGTGAAGCTCTTGGGTTCCAGTCCAAAGCTTTCAAATCCAATGCTCTAAATGAGAGTCCAAACTCTAAATTTAGGTGTCTAAAATTAAAATGGCCTATCTAAGGGGTCAACCATCTGTACCTTCCAGTTAATTTAAGAGACACTATAGTTACTCAGTCGGGAAAAAACAAATCACTCAGTATTTACATACAGAGCTCATGCCCTAAGTTTAAGGGCACAGGTTTAACACAACATCATTTTCTGGACTCGATGCATCAATTTTCCCCAAGGTTAAAAATTTTGCCTCAGACATGGGTGTCTCTTTACTCGTAGTATTCTCAATATCAGAAAAACTCTTCCAGAAATAACAGGGCATGCTTAGTCAGGCTAATCCAGTTAGATTCTTCATTTACCATGGACAGTAATACAACTGATTAACACATATTCCCTTTTTGTAAGGGAATGATGTTTTTGTAAGTTTGACAATTATCCCCTATACATGCCCTTACTCCCCAGTTGAATGATTATCAAGGGAAGAATGAGGTACAATTCAGAATCTGAGCATTAATCCTCCAAATACTCAGTGAACTACAGTTGACAATGATTGGAAGTTATAGAACTGCCGCTGCTGGAAGATGCAGACACAGGTTTAATAGGATGTGGACATTTACAAAACATCTAGTTCCAAAGGGATAAAAAGCATTTGATTTTAAAGCAGCATTTTTTTATTTTCTTTTTTTACCCTCCTCTCTCATTTCTTTTGAGAAATATTTAATAGACTCACAAATAGAAAGCATTTACTTGCCTCTCCTGAGTAGGAAAGAAACAGCCTCAGAGACAGATTAGAAAGATGACATCCATGATGAGGTGAGAAATCTATTGGGGACTTCATTTCTATCCCATTTCTGCTACACACATCAAAACACAACTGGCTCACTGTGTGTTTTACCTGTTTTTAGAAGATGTGGAACTATTGCAGATCCTTGCTACAGCACCTGACTGTTCAGCTCAAACTTAGGAGAGACATGCAGTTATTGTTCCATGTCTGCACTTCAGCACCTGATGCATCAGTCAAGACAGTGATTATCATATCATTTTACTAATATTCTTTATGAGGCTGGAAACATTTTAATAAGAGATATTAGATGATAAGCCAATAACCACATAGCCCCTCAGCAGGAATCTAATTCCTCTCCCAGTGCCAAGTTTGCTACAAGAAACATCACATAGTTTGGTATTTGGCATTCACTGTCTTGTAGAAACAGACACTAGCTGTGACAGCTCAATCAGATCTTGCAGCCATGAGGTTATTTTCATCCCAGGATATATATGTATATATGAACAAAATAATGAGGTGGGGTTTTTTGGTCGATTAAGTTGCCAATCATTGCAGCTAATCTTTATATTAAACAGTATATTTCCAGGCAACTTGAGTTCCCTGTGCTTGCATCATGCAAAGGCGCTTCCTCGTCACCTTATGAAAACGCAAGTAGTTTTAATACAGTTAGATGTAGGTTAGTTTCTTTGTCTTTCTAGGATGACAGAAAGAAGCTTTTACTGAAAATGTAAAATTATGGAGCTTGTTTTTCAAACATTGTTTAATGCACTAAAACAAAACATCTAGAAAGCATTCAACTCACCATTAGTATGTAGCTACCATAACTATATTCTTTGATTTTAACTGGAGAATTAATCTAGACAAGATACTAGTATATCCCACAATTTCAGATTTCCTGTGATTGAACAACAAATCAATAACAAACTTTGGCACAGCTGTAACTCTCAAAAGATGCTGACTATTTCTTTATTTCTAAGACTGTACATGAATCCTAAGCAAAAAGTCATTGGCACTGAAACGTTTCATTTAAAGCCCCCCTAGCATTTAGATGCTTTACCATAACCAAGATAAACTATGTACAATAGCTTCTAAAGCTGCATTGTGCTAACAGTAATGAGGCTGTTTATTTGAAACAAGAAATTGCCCATACATTGCTTGGCTGTCTGATAAGCCACACCAAAAATACCTCACAGGAGAAATGGCTCAAGATTTCGCGGAGAACCTGGGAGGTGACTGTGGCACTCATACCAGAACACTGCAGTGATTCTGTACAGATATTATGCTTTTGGGGGTGGGAGGTGAGGGAGGGACACGGACACCACAACCAAACAAAAACCAAACCACCAAAACTGAAACACCAATGGTGCAACATAGGAACAATCCCAAGCAAATTCAAATAAAACCCACACTGAAGAGCATAAAAAAGCCTTGGATCATTCACTCCCCAAAAGTCTCAATGCCTCCCAAATCTTCTCCCTTGGAAAGCCAGCAGGGCCAGAGCTTCACTATACGCTACTGTATTCCCACTGTATTCCCTGCTATGAGCCTAGGATAGACAGCTTGAAAGAGAAAGGAAGGGCCTATGGAAAAAGCCTATGCTGAACACCAGGAACAGCAAGCTATCCTGTTCTAGCTGTACGTGCACACACAGAGGTGTCTACATGTGCATAGACATCCATGCATACACACATATATATATTTATTCTACCCTAACAGCGAATAAACCCCTGCGTGGCAAACATCCTTCTCTGCCACAAACACAAAGCAAGCTTATATTCTAGAATGGGTGTTTTGTCTTTGCATAAGGGACGATACTTTCTTCTGCAAGGGCTCCTGACCTCTTCTCTCTACTTAATTAAATTTAAGATAAAAAATATTAGGACATCTCCTTTGGTTCTGCCATGGAAGTAGAGAATACTGCCCAAGAAGTACTTTGTGCATTTCCTTCCACATCGAAGAGCAGAGGTGCTTTTGATCAGCACTGTGGGAAGCACACATTTTGCTACTATGCCTTTGGTTGCAGTCAGCAGCACAGTTCCTGGAGCTGACTGAAATATCCTTAACAAAATTTGATACTCAGCAGCAGAAAGGATGCTAAACCAACAAAAGAAACAATCAGACTCCACATTGCTTTCTCTTGGGAACACTGGACGTGCAGATAAACCAGCAGAACCAAAAGCTGCAGAAACAGTGCAAGGAAAGAGCAAGAGGTGAATGTCTGCTCCTTGAAGGGCCTATGGCATGAGAAAATGAAGTTTCCTCATCTCTGAAGCTGTTCTTCGTATTCCAAATGTTCTCTCCTCTACATCTCCTGAAATGCAGAAATAATAACCAGAGCAAGCATAGTGCTGCTCCTACAATGCAGTCTCAGAAAGTCCATTCATATTTATTTCAAGCATACAAGCATTTGTCATGGTTTAAACCCAGCCGGTAACTCAGAACCACGCAGCCGCTCGCTCACCCCCTGACCTTCTTCCCCCCCGCCTCCTCTCACCCCCAGAGGGTTGGGGAGGAGAATTGAAAGAATGTAACTCCCACAGGTTGGGATAAGAACAGTCCAGTAACTAAGGTATAAAACAAAACCACTGCTGCTACCACCAATGATAATAATAAGGGAAATAACAAGGGGAGAGGATACAATTGCTCACCACTCGCTGACTGATACCCACCCGGACCCAGCAGTGATCTGGGCCTTCCGGGTAAGTCCCCCCAGTTTCTATACTGGGCATGACGTGCTGTGGTATGGAATACCCCTTTGGCTAGTTTGGGTCAGGTGTCCTGTCTCTGCTTCCTCCCGGCTTCCTGTGCCCCTCCTCGCTGGCAGAGCGTGAGAGACTGAAAAGTCCTTGATCGGAGTAAGCATTACTTAGCAACAACCAAAAACATCAGTGTGTTATCAGCACTGTTCTCAGACTAAAGTCGAAAACACAGCACTGCACCAGCTACTAAGAAGAAGAAAAATAACTGTTACAGCTGAATCCAGGACAGCATTTTAGTCATAGAAAGAAGTTTTGGAATGCTCAAACCAAGATGCACAAGCAATGCTCTTGGACCAGGAAACCCCCAGAACGCTTTCTGTTTCTGAGGCCAGGTACCTCCAGACAGGACACAACAGCCAGCTTAGCTGCTGACTCGGAAAGCGGGGGGAAACTTGACCCTTTTCCAGCCCAGCAAAGGGACACCTTTGTGTTAACCAGGTAGGGAGCACCAAAGAAAAGGTCATCAACAAGTTAGATAAAAAGTTAAAAAGACATAATCAAAAATCACAATAAGAACAAAGACATTTTCTTGCTACTATTAGGCCACCTTCCTTTTAAAAATGTTACCTGTATGCTTCTACACATAGAGTCATCAGGGAGACTTCTGCATGATTGAAGGACTGTAAAGCTGCCTGAAATCTGTCATGTGAAATACTGCAGAATGTGGAAGTTCTCACATTATAAGACCTCAAACAGAATAAATCCTGAAATTGTCACATGAGACATAAACTGACAGTCATAAGCTGTCTCCCCTGTTTCAGCATCAATCCACGTTTGGATTTCTTCCCTACCTAGTCATCTTAGAAATCCATTTCCTCTAAGAAAGATGCAGAAGCTAAAGATTCATGTTAGTCAAGATCAGAGACTAGGACAGGGTGAATGCAGGTGTTTCTCATGGCACCAAACATAGCTTTTGGCATAAGTGAAAAGTTGTTGTCCTAGTGAAAAGACTAACTGGAGAAAACTTTAGAATCAAGGGAAAATCCCAGAAATCAGAGCTGCATGGGAACAAATGAACGACAGGGGTGCCCAGGGACCCTGGCCAGTGATACCCAATGTTGTTAACTACAAGGAGATGCACAGCACAAACCAATGGAACTTTCAACCTAACCTTCCCAGTGATCTCCCTACTGGGAAGGGAAGTCAAAACCTTGTGAGCGCAGTGCTGGCAGCAGAACACTCAGTGGGTATGCAACATAAATCAGAAAATGATAAAAGCCTCAATCTTGTGGGCTCTTAAATAAACCCCAGTACATAGCTCGACTGCACGCTGGTTTTAGCTCTGACTCACCTTTGACAGCTGTCATGCTGTTTCCTGTTAGTTCTCCTCAGCATGCTGTGGCCTTTCTTATGAAGAGTACTACCTATTTACAGAAGTTTAAGCACATTTCATTCACCACTTACAAAACGAAAGTGTAAAGAGAAAAGAGATATCAAACTCCCCAAACCCAGAAAACATTTACAAAATTCAACTTTATAACTATAATTCAACTTCAATTGGCAGGTCTCCAATTGAAGCTTTGCTTTACAATCACAAAAGCATTTTGGTAGAAAATGGAAAACACATTCTTTCAAAAGACAGACAAATTTCGCACTGCTAGTTGCTGCTACCTCAAGGAAAAACAGCCTACCAAATCAAAAACTGAAACACCTAAAATAGAAGTTTGCAATTAATAATAAAAAAGTTATGAATCCATGGAAGGGTATCAAAGAATTAAATTTTCTTTCACCATTTCCATTTAGTATCATGAAAGGAAGCAGCAGAAGTATAAAAGCTTGGGCAAGAAAAGAGCATCTTAGTCTCTTAGGAGTTCATTTTATGCTGTAATTGGTAAAAAGCCTCTCTAAAAAGGTTATAAATGCCATATTAATTTCATTAGGAAAGCTCTCATGGCATATTAATATAGTTTCTGGAACTTTATTGGATCTTTTCAGATACACAAAATCTTAGGAGGTAATTTCATTAACAGTAAAGATATGGAAAGACAACTAAAAATATTTTAAACAGATTGATAACAATTCAGCTTGGAAGCATGCATGTTTATTAGCACACTATCATTCTCTTCCCATTAACACCACACTGACACACAGGAGCTAGCAGGCTCTGCTATTGAAATTATGTTATCCTCAAGGCCTCTGAATTGGCAAAGACTGCATGAACAGCTCTCAAAAGTTTAATGACCTACTCCTTTATTTAAGGCAGATACTCATTTTCAGTGATCATGTATAAAGCCTGAAGCTGAGCATGAAATTTAACAACTCTCATAGCTTATGTTGCTAAGAAAGACGGCTTTTTTTCCCCAAACAATAACGCCGTAGGTAATTCTGGACATATAAAATACTTCGAGTGCCAGCTTGTACAACAGCATTAGCAGCTTCTCCATCCTGGCCTTGATTCTCTAACCTGACTTATACATGCAAGCCTCTGAAGCTCCCTATGGTCTCCGTAGAAGCCAAATGGAGCTTTTTATCAGAGTAAATTTCTAAACCACAAATACATAGAAAGCAAGTTCTATCAAAGACAGATACGTACAAAGTATGTAGATACTTTATAAGTCTCACACTCTATGATCACTTTTACAAATATAGTATGTATGGTTTAAGTCATGGTCATTCTAAAACCTGCATATGCTTACTGGTTAATTGAGACATCCCGAGCTCAGCTATCATTCAAAAGCAAATTCTTTCCTCACAGTCACGTTTTAAACCCAGCCTGTTCATTCAACTTCACCCTTAGCCATAAGAAAGGCAATACAAAAGGGCTTCTTTAAACCACAAAGGTACAACCTGTGTGACCAAAGCTGCTACTTTTTATGTATTCATAGTACTCATCTAATGAATTTAGAGCCTATAAATCAGGAGTGTCTTTCTGAAAAGGATGTTATAGTTCAACTAGACCTATAGCGTTTTAAGCAGAAACTTCACTGTCAAGTTCTATAGCTTGAGTGCTATCAGATCAGGCCAGAAAACCTCATAAATGTCCCACTGGACTTGGCAGTACAGTGAGTCACATCCTAGGCATCTCTGCACCAAAACACTAAATCCCCACTGCAGTCAACAACAGAGGCAAAGGCTCTGAAGAATTTACCCATCAGTACATAGAAACTACATTCTCGAATAAAAAGAGAGCTTTTAAGCCCTATTCTTCTGAACATTAAAGCAAATTTTATTACTCTTACTACATTTGCCCATTCTTTTGGCAGTTTAATCTGAAATTTTTCTTAAAAGATAATAAAAATAATTTTTTTGGAAAATTTGTTTGATGACTGATCATTATTCCCAAATCAGTGCAAACCCTACAACTGGCAAGCATGGGATTCATAAGACAACATATATTTAGAGCAGATCCACAGTATGTAGCAGCAGTAAATGAAGTGTAACTGGTTGCCAGCCTTGGAAGGCAGGTGCAGGGACCATGACAACGAAGACCTTGGGCCCACTATAGGAGAGGATCAGGTTTAAGATCATCTTAGGAACCTGAATGTGCACAAGTCCATGGGACCTGATGAAATTCATCCGCGGGTCCTGAAGGAGCTGGTGAATGAAGTTGCTAAAGCCCTGTCCATCATATTTGAAAAATCCTGGCAGTCAGGTGAAGTTCCTGATGACTGGAAGAAGGGTAATATAACCCCCACTTTCAGGAAGGGGAAAATGGAAGACCCGGGGAACTACAGACCAGTCAGTCTCACCTCTGTGCCTGGCAAAATCTTGGAGCAGATACTCCTGGAAAGCATGCTAAGGCACACGAAAAACAACAAGGTAGTTGGCAACAGCCAACCTGGCTTCACTAAGGGCAAATCATGCCTGAGCAATTTGGTGGCCTTCTATGATGGGGCTACAGAACTGACAGGGGCAGAGCAGTTGACGTCACCTACCTGGACTTGTGCAAAGCGTTCAACACTGTCCTGCATGACATCCTTGTCTCTAAACGGAGAGACATCAATTTGATGGATGGACCACTCGGTGGATAAAGAATTGGCTGGATGGCCACATGCAAAGAATTGTGGTCAATGGCTCAATGTCCAATTGGAGACCAGAAATGAGTGGTGTCCCTCAGGGGATGCAAGGGCTGGGGCAGCTGTGCAGCTCCACCTTTTCAGGTACAGAATCAATGTTTTGACTTGGGGTTTTACAGCTTGGCTGCTAATGAAGTTACAACTTGATCTGCAGTTTAATCATCAGGACAATAATAAACTTTTAAAAAATACTTTATATGACCTAGAAGCCTAAACCCCATTATAAGAAGTGATCTTTTAAGGACATGTAGTCAGCTTTTCAAGTGAGTCAAGGAGCTTTGGAAACAATTCTCTCTGCATAGGATACTGATATTATAAAATAATTAACTTTAGCCTTTGTCTCTCAAAAAAAAAGCAGATTTCAAGTATTAACACACAAAACTTTTAAATGTTCTGCTGCAAAACACTAAGGATCCACCAAACCACTTAACAGTCTGCTGCTGTTAGACTTTATCAACTTGATCAAATCCTGTAACATTTACATGCATAGGAAGATGTATTCCAACATAACACATTACTTTGTGCACTAGTGCTAACATAAAGGCAATGTGGTTATTCTTAAATGTAAAATATGTTTCCTGTAATACTATGGAATCCTGCTACTAACACATTCTGTAAATACAGCAAACCCTCTTGTCTTATTTAACATGCATTATATGCAGTGACCCACTTTAACAGTGCAAGGCTTGAAGAAAAGAAGAGCTGTTGTAGATCCACAAATACATAACATCACTACATCCCAGCCAAATGCGCAGTGGGAACATGTAGAAGCCATGCAGAAGGAACACTGCATGTCACTAGCAGCTCTCTCCATCCAGGTATCTTATGAAACAGGTGATAAGCTTTTACCTTACCTGGCCGCTCAGGAATTTATACACATGAAATGAATAAATAAATAAAGCAAGCAACTTTTCTGACAAACCACTGCAGGACTAGCTACTTCCCTGCTTCAGCACAACTGTACAAGGTTTCAAAGATTTTATAGGGTTTTTAATATATCTTTTTGCTAGATGTCACTAACTCATTCTTGTAGAGCACATGCTTGAAAATCTTCAGCTACATTTTCAACAAACTTTTCTTTCAAAACCACTGGTAACACCTTGTAACTATACACATTTACATAGTTTTCTGTATACAGCTACTGCATTTCATTCGCTTTATAACTTAAAGCGGAAGATCAAACACAGGTCACATTTTGCATAAACATCTGTACAGAAAGTTAAGTTCTGCTTTGGCATTTTTATCTTCATACCACTAGTAAAACCCCTTCTTACTCCTGCATTTAAAGAAAAAAAATATGAAATGGATTGTGTGTAGTGCTCATTATCTCAAATTAACACTATATTAAATTTCTCATGGTATGGTGAATAAAACAAATAAGATAACCACAGTCTACCATAATTGGAGTTTCACTTATTAGAGATTTTTTCATCTAGATCTCAGGATTTTAATGTACAGCATTGCATCAGTTATAAAATTACCTCCTCTTAAGACCATGAAATATACTGTACCATACTGGAAGGATACGAATTCCCTGGAAATCTACTCCTCTTTTTATCCCACCCCTCGCTAAACAAAATGAAATTTCCATAGCCATCTCCAAAAAAGGCATGGCTTGCAGATAAAACAGCACCAAGAAATCACACCTAAATAGCAAATTATTTTGCTCAGTTACATTCTGCCCTACTTCAAAAGTAAATATACTGACATGGCATCATATCAAGCAGCATAAAATAGATTTATTTTTTTTTCCCCATAGGTATCAGTCATAAGAATTGTTTTAAAACATCTGGGACTTAAACTGAAGCTCTCTGACAAGTGACTTCTTTTTTCCAGGTGCGACCAGTGTAACAGTAATAGCAGTGAGCTGAACCCACTGGTTGGCCATTCACTGCTTTAGCATTTCAGCTTAAAAAGTATTTTACTGCTACTACTATTTCCTCTGAGGTCATTTTCTGCCAAAGATACTCAGAACTCCAAAACTCAAAGGTTATTCTCTGGCATTATTTTACTAGGAAAGAAAGTCCATTTCAGTGTTTTGGGGGAGGTGGATTGGTTCAGTTTGTGTTTTAAAGCTCCAGACCTCTTTTTCCCCCAGTTCCCAAGGACCATGGCAGCATGACTCTTGAGGAATTTGCTACAGACAGAATCATCTTCTCCTCCAATGATTAAGTCTCAGATTTGTAGAAGAAAAAATGGTTCACAGAAAACATATGTATACATATGTTACCATAACTTCTATAGGATAATGACTTGGGTTAGGCCAGCCGTAGTTATGTCTATTCACAGTGACACACAGCACACACAGTAAAATTATGTGTCCTTGCAACCTTTTCCTCACAAGAATAAAGGATCTCTTTATGGAGGTAAATTTTATTAAGAAAGCAAGAGAAGGGTATTTCCTGGTTTTTCTTTGGTAGCTGTAAATATATATTTAATGACAACCAACTGGCTTCAGAGATATCTTCTCTCATGAGTACATATCCCTCTATTTATACTGGATAGGGAAACACTTTATATTGAATATGAGAGGCATGTGGAATGAAAGTTAACAACTGAATAGCACTTGAAGGAACCATTTTCCCCCATTTTGATGTAAAGCAAATTTTAGGAGACAAAACTGGGGGATGGAAAATCATAACGGCTCCGTTTCTCCAACTCTGTATCAAAGAAAGTCACAAGATTATCAGCTAGATGCAACCATCTCAATCAACTCCAGATACTTAGAACTGAGCTGATCAGGCATGAATATTCATCTCCGGTGGTAGCAAAAGGCAGTGATTTATATTTCCATGTTAATTGAGGTCTACACTTCACTAGTGCAACATTTTGTGCTCATAAGAGCTTATCTCAAGCACCTGATCTGCATTAGTGCTGAGGGAGAGCAGCCAAGCTAGCAATACCTCAAACTGGATGCACATTCATCAGGCTTTCCAGCATGAGTACATATTGCTTATCTGCTGAAGTGAGCATATCATCTTTTTGCGGTCAGAGCGCTACCAGGCCTGTGGATAAGCAATACCTCATATCAGCAAGGAGTATGTGCCAGTAGATCAATGTTTTCAGCCTTGCTTTAAGGAAGATTTCCCCCATGTCTCATAAGTAATGACTAGTTTGTAGCATATGTTTATAATCACAAACAAAGCCAGTTCCAACATTCCCGGACCCCACTGCAAAATTGTTTTTAATTCTCCCAGCTGTAAGTCCTGAGACTCAATTTCCCATCTAGCCCCTGCTTGACCCATCCTCCTGTGTCAGTGACAGGTATCTTCCCTTTAAACGGTGAAGAAACTGAGATAAGTATTTGGGATGGATTAAGCGATAAAAAATCTGGGTATCTCCTGTTACAAATATTATGTAGCCCAGAGAGTGACAACGTAGTAATGATTATCATTATAAACAACACAGCTCTATACTTCATAGTCCTACTCCTTCTGCACATGCTTTTATGTATCAATGTCAGAAGAAATTTTGAACAATGCAGAATGATAGAAGTGTAAACTGTGTTGCCCAGAAGACATTACAGACCTCCAGATGGGGCTTCTTCAAGAGAACCTTTTCATTGAACAAGGAGAAAAGACTGCGTAACCTTCACAGAACATGCTTTTTCACAGCCTTTAGTTTCCTCCTATTCTTGCTGAGAATACGCATCCTTCTATTAGTCCTGACGAAATTCTGCTTTGAGCATTCACAGTCTGCCTATACACCGATGAATATCTATACTTGTATTTTCTGCTCCAAACTATTATACAGTCCTTTTCTATTAAGCATCCCCAGTTTGGAATGTTAGACCAGAGAGATGCAGGTATGATTACAGACAGAGAGGAATGAGAGAAAAATCAGTAAAGCACTTCTGCGTACCTCCCAGAAGAGGAGGATTATTTATATGACTGTAAACAACTCTTCCTAGCTTAGTTGAAACTCTGCCTCCAAGTATTTAGCCATGAACAGAACTCCTCTACCATAACACAAACGTGCAAGAAAACTGCAATTATAAACAGATAGATGCGAGTTCTGTGTATCTGAGGTCCTAAAAATATTGCATTCATATAAAGAAGCCTGAAGGAACAAACTCTCTGTTGTTAAGAAACACTTAGCTTCTACAGTACCTGTCATTCCAAGTGTTCCTCATCCACTAAAAATCATCCCCAACTACATGGCTTAAAAATTCATTCCTTCATACAGGTCTTTCAACACAGAAGAGACATTGTATAAAGCTCAATATTATAATATTTCTACAAATATTAGAAACCTGATTCCCCCCACACACACATCTCCCAGGATATCAAAACTATACACGATAATATACATGAGAATAACTCATAGGACCTCAAATTCTTGCGGCAAACTCCATCAGACCTGGAACTTCCTGTACATGACTTGGCATTGACATGCCCTCCCATGGTTTTGTTTCAAGTCTTATATTTATTATTATTGAAAAACCAAACATGAAACACTTACTGAGAAAAAACTTCAATTGATATAAACCATCTCAGCTGTTGTGATTTTTGTTTTAAATTTCAAGTTTTCAGGTTAAGCTCACAATCTCTGAATTCAATCCTCAGCTTCTAAATGCTTGGGCATCCCAGTACTCATGGTTAATGAAAAGGTTACAGCTTTTCAATAGCAATTTATTAACAGCAAAGAGCCTCAACTTCTCAAACTGCAGACACTGTATCAACCTGACTTAATTTAATGTTTTCCTCCTGGCCTTCTCTGGAAGACTACTACATTGTACGTTACTTCTATTAACTTGTGCTGAAAGACAGCTTCTCTCCAGCAGTATTTGTAAAAGTGATGAACACATGAAACTCCCTGAATCTTTCCCACATGTGAACTTTATCTACAGGTTGCATATTCTGTCATTATTTCTGTTAGAATTACATAAATCTGCCTCCCCTTTATACTCTAACTTTCCTTTAATTCATCTGTACTCTTCCTGAGACAAAGATGTAAAGAGTTATTTAGAGACAAGGGAGGTGGTTTCATTGCTTCATGCTCAATTAGAGTTTGCTAAATCAATGCTTTATTTACACTAAAATAATCTTTTCCCATTACCACAGTGCTACTTAATACACCTATATGTCCTCTTTTTCTCTGGAATTGATAACGTAACAGCTCTAAGGCTTAAAATAGAGGCCACTGGGATATTACGTATTCTTAGGTGAGAGATGGGCAGGTTACTGGTAAGCATCTTAGATCTCAGACTAATTCTTGCTGACATATCTATCTGTAACACTGGGCCTGGGTTCTGTTCTCAGGTAAGTATGTTACTCTGATTAGAGTGAGTGTTCTGTCAAATCTGTATGTAAGTGTAGAGTTTGACAGTCTGTGTTTACTACTACTGTTTGCTGCAGACTGAACCTAAATAATAAAACTCAAGCTCACCGCCATCAAGAATCTGTCCTTTACACTGATCTCAGTGCTAACAGAGAAAACTAACACAGGATAAAAGCTCCTTTGCAGCAGATCTCAGAAGCTTTGAAGGCAATATAAGTGTTTGCACAGAAATGTAATGAGTATATACTTAGACAGATATATCTAGGATCACTTGCTCCATGTCCTTGCTTTGCAGTTTCCAATGGGCTGTAAGTACCTGACAGAGTCACTTAACAGTAATAGAGAAATGACTCATTCCAGCCAAGAGACAGGGCAATCCAAGTCAGGGACTGTTCCTCACACTTTGTTTCTTGTTGCAATAGATCTCAAAAGAGACAGGAAAAGCTAATCAAGTAAAGATATTACCTGCTGTATGGTCTTATTTGGCATTCTTGCAGGCACGATTTGCATAGTTTGAGACAGACAAAACCTACTACAATGTCAGGCTCCAAATTAGAGTTCTGTCATTCCTATACTTTGAGTGTTGATGTAGACACTGCCCATGGGACACAGTAGTAGCCCCTCTTTGCTGGAAGAGTGCTTTTCAAGAAAATTATACTTACTGTACTATTTAGAAAGTAATTACAGTAGAAGAGCGTAAAGTGACTTCACAACCAAGATCAATGCTGGAAAAAAAGATCTTTAATCCAATGCCCTTCTTCTTGAGGCTAGAAGTAGTCTATGGAACAGCTGAATTATCAGTCACCCACACATCTGATGTTTCAACAGTACCAATACAATAACCTCAGCCTGATCTGCTGTGTAACACAGAGCAAAGGAATTTGTTCAATGATTTTTTCAATCACGAATATAACATCAGCAGTTTCATTCCTGCTGAGGTGCTGAAATATAGAAGACAGAAAAACATACTAGAATTTTTTCATTGAGATTTCCTAATAGGTAATAATTATTTTACCAGTTTCTATGGTGCTATCACCATGGCATCTAGCCATTTTAATCACACATTTCTGATAACAATATAGCAATATCGTAGGAATACATCGCATCTCCTGGTCATTTGCAGCAGTAACAACTTCGTACATTTCCATATGACAGAGGTCACTAATGGCATCAGACGACATCAGGATTAGAAATGTGATATTTGAAGCACCTAGTTAAAGAACAAGTTCTCAGTGTTTCTTACTCTAATTTTGAAAACAATGGTGGAAATTCAACCATTGCTGCAAAACCCAGAACCAAAATTCTTTCACTGAAGCTTGCTCAGTTTCTACATGGGATTTGCCCCTTCTCTGATTAACCAGTCAATGCTGATGATTACTCAGCAATCCTAAGAGAATGTGCAAGTGAATAAAAATTCACTGTAGAGTACTGAATATCTGCAAAACACTGACAGATAAAAATGGGTACTTCACCTTTCGTTTTAAAAAACAACCAACCACCACCACTACCCAAACCCATGCTTTATATAGGTTAAATGCTACTGAAGCATCGCATACAAGATTGAAACCATGATCAGAGAACATAACTCAGTGTTCTGACTGATGAAATTTTCAACATACAATGTAAAACACACTCATTTTACTAAAAGCATCATGAAGTATTTGCAGATATGGTCTTTCAGAGAGAAAAAAAAACCCATTCAAAAAACACTTCCAGCAATAGAAATCCTCCGTTTCTTCTCTAAATTACGTAAGAAATTACATTTTCAAACTATTTCAGAGCAAATTCATACTTTCGTCCTGGCATTTCCAATTCCCCCCCCCCCCCAAATTAAAGTGTATTTCAAAAAGCTGAGAGACTCTAAAACATTAAATGAATTTATAAACCCTTTCAGTAAAAGCTAGTAAGCAAGTTCAACAATTTCTCTATTTCAAGCCTAAAGCTTTGCCAAGGGTCCATTCAAGAGATATTAAATAAATGCACATAATGTCAATAATATTCTGCAGCAGAACACTACAGCAGAGCACTTTGGCTAAAAATCACTGGGATAACCGTGTCCTAAAATAGACAGCATTGACTTCAAACAGAAGAACAAGAAACTGAAGTAGACTGAGACTTGAAATACATCACAACTAGCTTCCTCTCATCAAACTACTTAAAATCAGAAATACTCATAACAGAAGCAGTTACATGAGGAGAACAATATAAAACTAGAACTATGTCTGTCATATCCCCAGTATCTCCATGCTTGTTAGATTTACAACTTTTCTTCCCTTGGTTCAGTAGTTGGGGAAGGACAGCTAAACAAAGGTACTAACAAATATTTGATGGTGGAATAGTTGTATTGTTACATTTACATGCATAAACTACTCAATCTGCCTTTAAAATACAACCAGTTACTTACTTTCAAAGATCTGAGGACACTTCCATCATCTTATCTGGGGACATTCGATTTCCTCAGGTTTGTGTCATGCTTTGTCTTAGGAAACCATCAGTGATGAAGTACAGGAAGATGCAATATACCATCTATGCAACATTTATATCGCACTTTTATCTACTCTTGCGTAAGACTACACTGCTGAATTTTCAGACCACCTCAGCAGCCAAATTAATCTGCCAGTTTTCTCATTAGGGCAACACTGTTTGTTCAGAAGGGCCACGTACCATTTAGGTCTATGCTTTGGCCTAAATATCTATGAACGCATTTGCAAGGTGTGCAGCACAGATCAAATATAAATGAACTGGGAGACTACAAAAATCATCGAATCACAGAATAGTTTAAGTTGGAAGGGACTTTAAAGCTCATTTAGTTCCAACCCCCTGCAATGGGCAGGGACAACTTCCACTAGAGCAGGTTGCTCCAAGCCCCTGTGTCCAACCTGGCCTTTATCACTGCCAGGGATGGGGCAGCCACAGCTTCTCTGGGCACCCTGTGCCAGTGTCCCACCACCCTCATAGGGAAGAACTTGTTCCTAATATCTCTTCTAAATCTCCCCTCTTCTAGTTTAAAGCCATTCCCCCTTGTCCTATCACTGCATGCTCTCATAAAACAGCCCTCTCCAGCTTCTATCTTCAAAAACAAAAAAAGCCTTTTGTTTCAGTCTTCAATTTAGTAACAGTTGCATTTGATATTTTAAAAGCTTGCCACTTCCTTAATTAAAAGTTTATGTTTAATTTTTGTTTAACATGAGTCCCAAGACATTTCTGAATTTTAACAAAAAAGGAGATTCAGACTTCATGATGGTTTTTGGAATGTACAATATATTAAAGAGAAGGAAGCTTCACTAAGCACTGTAAAATCTGAGGTCTAAACTATCCAGTGACAAATATTCTGCCAGGTCTCTTAGTCCTTTCCCTCTCCCAACTCCAACTTTCTCTCCGACGATACACAGGCATGGGAACACCTTGCCAGCTTTGTTCTCCTCCTATTAAGACTGTAGAAGTGACTGTGTCTAAAGGCAATAATGAGATAAATAACAACATGTGACGAGATGTTGTGTTTTTAAAGTTCTTACACATCTATGCAGTAAATTAAAAAATTTAGTAAAATACCATTTTCCCGCCCAAATAACACAGATGGGATACCAATGAACTCATACAAGACTAAGTGACATGAAAACATCACAGGAATTAGATTTAAAACATACAGTTTTAAACTAAAGTGTTCTACATATAGGACTTTGGCTAATTAAAATATAGATTCCCTATTTTTCTAATCAGTAACATGAAGGACAGCTATGGCAGCACTTGGCACAACGTAAGATCTGAGTCAGTGTTCACACATACACCTACACGTGTACAGCCCTACAGCACTTCTGACCTGCAGGACAGACTCAAGTCTCTTCAGCCCCTGGCCTTCCTGCTGGGTCTGCCAACATGACAGCCAGGGAGATGTGCTGGGGCAATGACACGTGCAGAGGCAGGCTTACTATGAAAGGACCAAGCACCTTCCCACCTGCTCATTCCACACTTCCTCGGAGTCCACAACATCCAGCCATTATCACCCTTATTTGAATCTGTATTGATAAACCAAGACCCAAATCTTCTAAAACCCATTTGCAAAAAAAAAATACCCTTTTCAAAAAACAGATATATTATAATTAAGCAAATGATCAGTTATTTTTGCATTATACATATAGCAAATAATTAGTCTGTTAAACCTGATCCCTACCAAGCCTCGTATTCTTAACAATTATTATATTAGACATGAATTAAGCTGTCCTGAGGATGACTGAGCTTCTTGTAAACTACAAACATAAAAATGTAATATCACAAAAGAGCCAGCTTTACAAAAACGTCATCTCTGTGCCACGTCACACGCTCATTTCTGCTGTGTGGGCACACATAGCACACACTGGATCTCCACACCACAATCCGTGTTACAGCTTTACCAAAAGCACACAGGCTTTTCATAGGAAGTTTCCCAGAAAGCAGCAGGCTCTGACATTCAGCTGTATCCCAGGTTCCAATGGGGGAACTCCAGCTTTCCCGTGTGAGCGGCACACATGTCCCTGGGCAAGACCTGGCCTTCATCCACAGAAGGGAGACTTACACCGACAGCAGGAAACAGAGCCAGACCCAGCCTCAAGAGCTACCACACTCACAGTTTAGTAACAGATTATAAATAAAACAACACTTTTCCTATGAACACCACTTTCAATTCCAGAAGCTTAATATACTTTGCTTTAAATCTGTGCCATAGCAACCTCTTTTACAGTCAATGTCATCTGTAAGGCCTGAGTTACAATAAAATGTAGGCCAAATTCATCAGATGTTAGTTTCCTTCAGTTACAGAGCTCAGCACTCTGCCTGAGTGTCATCCTAGATGTGATCCGAGTTGTGTATGTTGCACCCAGCAACGTATTTTAAACCGCTCCATTGCAAAATACTTGCCCTGATCATCAGTTTCAAGCATGTCTGAGACGCTGAAGGTCAAATAAGAAGTGTGAAAGGTTTCTTCCTGTTTCCATTAATGTATAGCTGTGTGCTAGAAATTCCAGCACTACTCAGGCCTAGGAAGAGAAGCCTCAAGAGCCTGCTAAAATACAATAGCGCTATGGTTGGTCAATTTAAAGGTGCATCTAAGAGACAACAGAAGCCACCGTTCCTCTTGCAGTGCGGAGCTATGGATGCTCATGAGTACCACTGCGTGCGCACGACACCGACCAGTGATGAGGAACTTCTGGTGACAGAACTATAGCAGAAGTAGTCAACCATTTTTTCCTTTATTTTCAGCTCCAGCTCTTGAGGGGCTCTGTATCTCTATGTCAGATTGATCCTTAATGAGCCTCCAGAAACAGCTTACAACGACATATTCCTGCAGCCCCCAGGGTAAGCGTAGGGGTAGTGAGCTTTTTAAATTTGGATTATGTAAGGTCGTGTGCCTCACTGCATTATGGTATAGATGCATGTTATTCCTCACTGCACTATACTGCACCCTGTGAACTCCAAATGATCATTATTCACACAGATCCTGACAGATTCTCTTCTGTAGCTTTACCGGAGTGAGAACAAACATCACACGTACATCTAATGTGTGTTGGAATGAGGTCAACCCCCAGATGTCCTGGCAGGGTGCAGGAACCACACGAGGAGATACCACCTGCCCAAACGGGCCTCTTGCCCGCAGCACCGGACCCCCGGCCCGGGAGCAGGCTCCTGTCACAGGACCGAGCCGCGAACGCGGGAGCGGAGCTCGGGCGAGCGCCTGCAATGCAGAAGCCCTTCCCGGAGCCCAGCGATGAGTCGGGGGAGGCAGGGCGGGGGCCGAGCCGGCAGAGCTGCCCGCAGCCCCACCGCAGCCCCGAGGCTCGGGGCGGGAGGCGTTTCCGAACGCCCGGCTTCGCCCTTACCGGCCGCGGGCTCTGCCCTGCGCTGCCCGCAGCTCCGCGCACCAGCAACTCCTGCGGCCGGGCCGGCGCGGGCAAGGGCAGCGCTGCGGGCCGGGCCCCGGGGACACCTGCCGCTGGAAGACACCGGCCCAGCCCCGCGCCGCGCTGCCCGGGGCACCGGCGGAGGAAGCGGCTCTTACCTGCTGCCGCCGCTCCTCCCGCGCCCTCACTAACCGAGCTCCATCTTCCCCGGCCGCGGAGGGGGAAGGGGGGGTCACCCCGGCGTTGCCGTCCCCCAGCTGCCGCTTTCCGTCACCGCCGCCCCCCCCCCGCAGCGGCCGCCTCCCGCCCGCCCTGCAGCCGGCACCGGCAGACGGAGCGCGAGACCCACCTCCCGCCGCCGCTGCCGCCTCCCCATGAAGTCACCGGCCGCAGGGCCCGCCCCGCCCCGGCTGCCCGCAGCGCCCCGCCCCGCGCCCCGCCCCGCGGCACCGCGCCCGCCGCCCCCCGGCCACCCCGCCGCGGGGGGAACCCATCCCGGCGCTGGGAATCACCGTGCCTGGGTCCGCCCTCTGCCAAGCCGACATGTCACCCCAAGCTCCTGCTGCTCATCTGCCTTCTGTTCCGTACTTCATGTTACTTGCTTAAGGGTCGACAGCAAAGTTGACTCCAGCCTACCGCAGTTTATCCAGTAATCCGGCCCCAGCTCACTCAGTACACAGGGGTGTATTTCCACCTCAGCTAAACCTACCCTTCCCCCCTCAAAGCAGCCTTCTACTTCCACCCTTCCAGAGTTGAAAAAGAAATGGATTTAGGAATATACAGCTTGAGAAGAGAGCATTCCCTTTTTGCACTTACTATGACAAAAGTAGAAACATGCAAGGCCAAGAACTAGGCAAGAACATAGTGGCACAGAAGGGAGGGAAAAAAAACCCCAAAACTCAAACCAAACAACTAAAAAACCCTAAAAGAAACCCCCAAACCAAAAAAACAAACTACCAACCAAACCCAAACCACAGGTACAGGAATACGTGTTGAAGAAAAGCCTCCTTATCCAGGAACACTGAGAACTCTCATCCGAAACCAGCCTACTACAGATGCCACACCATCAGTGACAGACGCACAACACTACATCTTTAGGGGAACACCAGATGTAAACAAAACGTGACAACATGCTTTGCACCAACACAGCACATCTGGAAGACATCTGGTGACATGTGGAGACTGTTTTGCAGATATGCATTCTCTTATCAAGTGAGATTTAATGGGAAGAAAAACAGTTACTTCTTCATTCTCTGCTAGAACCCCAACATCAATTCAGAATACTGTTAAACCCCCCAAAGAATCCCATCTGACCGATGAAGATATTTTCTTTTGCAAATAATGAGGACAACAGAAATGAAACATGGAAAAAATCGCTTTGTGAAGACATAAAGAGAGCCTCCAGGGACTAGTGCAGAGCTGTCAGGGCTGAAGACACTCCAAAAGCAGTCACAGAAGCGATACAGGCCCAGGATCAAACGATGGTGTGGCCAGAAGGCTCTATGTTGGCCAACTGGTGATAGAGCAGGGATTCATTCAGACAGCTGCTGCAAGAGAACTGGCCAGTACTCTCCTTCAGGCAAAGCCAGATGTCATCTTAGCAAGAGTCTGTAGGGCTTAACAAAGGAAAGGGTGCCCTGCATGGCCAGGGAGAGGCTCTCCTACTGAGGCTTGAAGTTTCCTCATTCATCTTTTCTTGCCACTAGCAAAACTGTCTTTTATGCCACAATTACGGGAAAACAAACATGTTTCTAACAGCCAAAGCCCCAGAGGAAGTGTGAAAATGCAGAGATGCTGGATCAAGGTGAAGCGTTCACATCCTTTGGGGTCACTATGTTCTGCCTCCACAGCAGTGGGAGAATGTCCAGTAACAGCAGTCTTCACAGATTCAAGAACCAAAAATCTTTAATTCAAACAGATAAAAGAATACTGCAATCTCTCACGTGAACATCTTCCCCGTCTTTAAATTAGAAAGCAGGTAGGCAGCAGCTCACAATGATCAGGAACCCAGAGATCACAAAGTCACTCAGAGATCTTAAATTTCCAGGCTTTTGGAGAAGTGAAGTATGCATATGACTGACAGTCCCTGCAAAATCTGTTGTGCCTTTTCTGTGATCATACATGGACACAGGCAGAAGGAAAGAAAGAAAACAAGTTCTTCACAACTCATGTTCCATACTGTTCATCAAGCCTGGCAGTTACGTGGCTGTCAGCATAACGTGGCCTAAGCTGATGGCTTTGAGCTCAAAAATATTCTGGTAAGATCAAACCCATTTCTTGACCTCCACCAAAGCAAAACATTGCCTTAGGTGCTCCCACCCTCTGAGGAGGGAAGCAGGTATCCTCTTGTTTTCATAGCTAGGTAAAGACAGAAGCAGAACATCTCTGCAAGTGTGATGCACCAGTATGAACATTTTTAGGTATCTGCTTTGAAAAAGATGGACTTTGGCCTTCAGCTGCCAGCCAGGTACGCAAGGGAATGCTGTATTGCTCTACCTGACCTTTAGATTACTTACCATGCTACCACAATCCCATGGGATGTGGCCAAACATCATTTTGTATACTCAGAATTGTCCTCAAAAACCTTGCCTTTTGGGATGGCGTGAAAGAGGGTGTTTGTTTAATTATCCTGAACCCCAATTAAATGAGAGTATAGAAAGGGTATAAGAGTCATTGCCCATAATCTGAAGAAGAACAGAACCCTAAATAAGCTTGTTGCATCAGCTTGATTCCTTAAGAAATTTACTGTAATTGGAAGGCAGATGGTGAAGGCTTTTGTTGCAATGGACAACTCTAATGAAAAGATCCACACTGGCAACATCCTAAGCAAGCATTCTGGGCATGTCATGTGAACTGGATGTGTGGAGACACCCACACATAGGGTTGAAAGGCACAAAGCAGTCTCACAGATCTAAGGGACATTTACTGACACTAGATTCTGCACTCTCATCTTGCACATACATTAAAAGCTATGTTGAAAGCTACTGCAAGTTAAATAAGAAATTATAACAAAAACCCTCCCAGGGTAAAGAGGCAGAGATGAAGCAATAAGCAGCTTTTTGTGGCTAAAACAGAAAAGGAGGAAAGCAAGAAGGAAGGCTGGCTCCTCCCTTCCCCTTACTGTTCTCTGTAGGGAGGAAAGACAAAACTGGAGGCCAAGGGCCCACCTCCCATGAAATATTTATACCTATCAAAGGGAGTTTGTAAAGTTATTAAATCCAAAGACAATAAAGACACTGGGTAATTCGTGCTCTTCAAGCCAAGAAACAGTATTCCTAATAATACAGCTTTTTATTTAAGATCAGCCAAAAGAAAGCATGTTGCAATAGTAATGGAATGGGGGAGAAAACCCAGATACAGCTCTACAAAATGTGTGCTACTGTAATATATATAAATCCGATTTGAGTCCACCTGATTTCTAATATATATAAACCTGACCTTACAAAAAGCACCAGACGTTCCAGGTATTTATTAAAATTGAACACTTGGCTAAACAGAGACAGACGTAAGAGCAAGAGCACTGTGATTTGGTTAGCTGAATATAAGCAGAAAATAAAATTCCGTGGGTACCGAACTTTTACTAGGAATTCCGCATATGCTTAAAGAGAGGAAAGACTCTGAGGGTCATTTTAGTTATAAATAGGGCTAAAATCACCAATATTCAGGTATAAAGAAAGTTCATTTTACCAGTTTCATTCCAGATTCTCTTGCCTTGCTTTATTCCCTTGTTCAAGGCATAGTTATTTTATCTTGGCTACATATCTTTGCCTCTCCAAATGCAATGTTTCATAGAGAGGGAGAGATGCTTCCTTCCCCTCGTAGGATGCCACTGAACAAGCCTCCAGGTTGCTTTTTCTCAGCAGGGCTTACCTATAGTGCAGCATTTTGCTTTCCCACAGTACTGCAACAGTAACAGCAACCACACATATGCACACTGTATCCCACAAGACCCCTGTAATTCCCAGTTTATAAATGCAGCGATTACACAGAGGTTAAATAATTTGAACAAGAGGAGACTCCTTACCAGGCTGGGTGAAGACGACATAGAATCTAAGTGCAGGCCTGCTGATGATTCTTGAGAAGTTTTTGGACAATGTCTTGAAAACACACATTTAAATGTAAACGTGTGAATATCATTAACTACCATGAGCATTTCATGACCTCTAGGACATTCTGCTGCTGGTACCAACAGGCAAAAGGCCTGTCACAATTGGTGCAATCTGTCTAGAGGGTTGTTTGGGGTTTTTTTAAGTCAGCAAATTAACAATATTAACAATTACTCCAGTCACTACCTTATAGCCATCAGAGACAGTCGCTGCAGAGATCCATCAAGTCTCCCTGCCCAGATCTTCAGTTTCATTGGAGGTTTCTCACCAGCCTCACAGCCCCAGTCAAGCCCTTCTTGCATTCTCTCCTACCACTTCTCCTGCTTCTGCCTTTCTACAGCGCAAAACTATAAAGAAAAAACAACACATAATGTAGCCATCGACAATGCATATTCTCTCTAATTTCAGTTCTACAACTCCCATGGTATTCTGAGCCTGCCACGAGTTACAGAGATATCCAGAAGGGATATTAGGTGAGTTCCAGATGGAAAGTGAAGGTAAGCTTGTAGTTATACTCCCCAAAAGATAAGAATATGAGGGTTTATCCTTCTGGACCTTTTTCAAGAGTTCTGGATAAACAACTTTGGCAGGTGAAACTCTGAATAATTTCTCTCTCCTAAACAGTAAATAAGCAGAAACTCCTCTTCTACGAGACCCCACAGAAGAGTGTCAGACTATAGCAAGGGTTTTTTGTTTGGTTGAGATTTTGCTTTGGTTTGGGGGAGCCACACACAGAGGCCAGTTGAAAAGGCAAGATAGACACACTGAGTTATGAATACTGCAGATTTAACTTGAACTAGAAATTTAAACTGTTTTTGAATAATAGTAGCCAACAGTACTTAAAATTAGGGTTCCTGTGAGTTGTTGCTTCCCCAACTTATGTTTCTAGAGATAAAATCATCAGCATTCTCGCTGCTGAATCCTACACTGTTTGAACGGCATACACTGTTTGAAGGCAGTGCCCTTCACTGTTTGAAGGGCAGGCCAGGACAGAACAAGGTTGGGGGAAGAATCAGGCTGGTTACCTCCTCCTCCTCCTGACCTGGGAGGCTGCGACCCAGAAGAGGTTAGCCACTTCCTAATTAATTTGATTTTTAAAGTTGTTCTTATTATTAAATGACACTCAAATTAGCAGCCTTTCTTGCCAGCCAATTGCTTTTATTGCTTGTTAACTCTGGAAATATCTACTCAACAAGAACACATTTTTCTATCAAGTCAGCTGGGAAGTTTATTTCTCCCGTCATTACATCAGATTATTATTTTACAGTTACAGACAGATTGTTATCAGCCTTCAGAGGCTTTAAAAATAATACAATATGGTTCCTGGCACTCGCAAGCAGGCTGAGAAATGCCACCCACACCATTAGCAACACATTTTTTACACAGCAAGCAAGAAGATTTGTTCTACAGACGTTTTAGAGTTAATTCTGCAGTAAAACCTGGCACACTAGTAAAACCTAGGATCACTAATGCACTAAGGCATGACACTTCGGTACGGAAACTCAGCAGAATAAACAGTTTTTTAAAAATGCCAAGGCAAACCTTTCTAAACCTTTCTAATCCTCAATGCCCAGAGAAAAAGCTTTCAGTACAAAACATAGAACTTATGGGAGAAGACAACTTCCTATGTGCAACAACAGTGAGCATCTGGAACAGTCAGCTCTGGAAAATGGGCAACCATCTAGTAGTGAGTAGTGAGGCAACCATTGTCTCAGCTGCCTTTAAGAGGGAATTACTCTTGCATTATCATTAGTACTGGAGACATGGAACTCGTTCATATACCAGATGAACCAACTGTACTGCAAGAGTACCTGTCTGCATTCCTGACTTCTGCTGAACTGCAAACGGCTAATGCATTTATCACATCTAAGCAAACAACAATACTGTCCCAGAAAACACAGAACCAATTAGCAGACCTGGGACTTTTCAGCTGGTTTGAAAAGAAATAAACTACTACTTTTAATAACTAAAAGCTTTTACGAAGTCATAAGAATTAAAAGTCAGAGATACATTCTGCTCAGTTTGCAGAAGCCTTTGCAATAGCAAACAAAGCACTCTTTCAAAGGTGTTGGTGATGGCAAATATTTTACTACTAAAAGGTAAATTTTCTTCTGGATTATCGCGTTCAGCCTGAGAATGACGCCTAAGAGCAGCAGCTGAAGAGACTCAGAAACATGTAAAGACATGGGAAGACTTCTGGGTGAGAAGACACTACAAGATACCTAGTCACAGTCAGAAAACAGTTGTGGGCTTCTATTGCTATCCTCACAGTCGAAATCAAAAGAACATGCCATTAAAATAAACCCCTGTGATTGAAGTTACAATACTTCCCCCTCCCTTTCAATGCATTAAGTGACACCAGACACATCAAATTCACTAGACATTGAGATCAAGAGGTTAAAACAAAGGCTGGACAGCCAGACAGCTCTGGAATTCTATAAACTGCCTAAGGACACCGGGTACTCAATATACATAGAAATAAAATTATTAAGATATATTTTAATCTAATGGCTCATAAGTTATTTTACTTATCCATGAAAGAAAACCACCATGAACTGTTAAAAGACTAGTTGTGGTTATTCCTGCCAAGAAAAAGTTTCATATTCCCATCTGGCCAGCACACCAAAGTTGAACATCTTATAAAAGGTGCTGCCTTCTCTGCGACACAATTTTGAGCAAAGACAGAAGTTTTCACTGCTAAGAATTCTTTAAAGTTCTCCATCAGTCTTTAGTCATAAAAGCTAGAAATTTTGATCAATCTTCAGTTGTTTAGTTAAGATCAACATACTCAGTTCACATATTCAATTACAGCAAATGGAACATGAATCTGAAAGTTTATTACAACCATCCTAATTTTTTTTTTTAAATTCTTAATAAGCTAAATGCAATCTTGCTAAAATTCCTACATCATTATTTGAACTAGCAACAAAGCAATTCTTGAACACGGCTGTAAGACTAACTTAATAGCCCAAAGACTGCTTCAGGCTTGAAGCAGAAATCATACATTGGTCACACCGAATTAGCAGTAGTCATAAGGATGCTGGAGACCATTATTCCCTGTGCGCACATGTAACTCCTACTAACATTAACAGGGTTACCAACCACACTGAGAGGAAAGCTTGCCTTATTATGTGAACATTGTTGCAAAAGATTAACTGATCGCTCATGCTAGATGGATAGAATGTTAGTTTTTAACACTGATTCACTGAAGAATATAAGAGCACATGCTGCTATTAAATGAATGCATGGCACAGACAACGAATGAAAGCCTGCCTTTGGAAAAAAGGGGCTACAAGACCAATACCATACCCTAGGAATCCTCTCCTTCAGAGACTGGAAAAACTACAGGTCTGGGAATGAGGCTACATGGACTTCATCCAGGTTTCTGCCATGGATGCATGCGTGATCAACCACACACACAGCTTAATCGCTTCAAGGAACATTGATGCCATCTAACACAGGAGCCATCTAATAAGGTGTCCACATCAGAAGCCTGCACTCCTCATACAGTCAACAGACTCTTCGGAGGGCTCACAAATCTAGCTCTACCACTCTCCACTGAATATTAACTAATTAAGCCCAGACTGCTACTGCAGATACTTAGGTATAAATGGTTACATTTACACTAACAGTAAAATACAGACTGGTTTTTTTCCAAGTTTGCAGGAGGAAAAAACACTGAAGAAGTATCAAGTGAAAAACCACAGAATACCTCTCATCTGAGTAATGGCACAACAGCACAATATATACAGATGTCAAGGTTACTCAGGGTCACCCTTCCTGCTGAATGAAACTGAAAATGAAGGAGCAGATCCCTGAAAAATGTATTATCTGAAGGGATATCTCACCACCAGATTTTGTAGCAAAGAGTTAAAGCAAGGTCATAAGACTGAGAAGTCTGAAGGACTGAATACCAGAAGACAGATACTCTACCTTCTTGGAGCATCTGCCATGTATCAACATCCATGGACACATTTAAGAGGCAGAATGTGACTATTTAGAAGCATTGCAGTCATATGGCAGGGCAGAAGAACCCAAAAAGTACAGTACATGTGTGTAGCACAAGCAGGCCAGCAGAGCATGGGGGAGGATGGTATTTCTGAAAGAGCCTTCCAAGGAACAGCACAGAAAACCTGTCCTATGCAGGCTTGTGACAGCTCTTGGGACTGAGAATTTCTAACTTGTGTGCATTCAGCAGCAATGAAATATCACAGACTCATGCCACACGAACAGCAGTGACTGCAACTATAAAAATGAGAGGTTAGGAAAAACAGCCACCCACCCTGGTCAAGCTCCTTTGTGAGCTTTAACTTTTTTCATGTCTTGTTTTCCCTTCCCTCTAGCTGAGACTAGACAAGTGATACCACCTCCGATTTTTCTCTGACCACTGCTTGGCTGTCCCTCTGGATTACTGTTGCTTACTGATAGAGGAGAAATTTTGTTGAAGACTGTCAAGAGATGCAACATTGCCTAGGTAAGATTTCATTTTCACTGTCAGTCATAAGAGCTCTTTTCCCCATCCAAATGGACAATCCTATTTGGATCAATCAAATGCTTGAATTAAGCCTCTACTAATCTTAAGGAACCCACCATTAGTGAATACCATGAGTGAGCAAAAAAGATAGGCAAAAAGAGTGAACCATCATTGTATTCTGCTACTTTTAAGGCAGTCAGTAATTTCACCTTGATACATTTTGCATGCGTATTAATTTAATAAGACTAAAATCCACAGTTTGATACCGCATTCAGATATCTGGAAAGGGGTGATAACAGCACTTCCTTTTCCTGGCTTCACAATATTGCTGTAAAATAAAGACTGGAGTGTGTTTCAAAGGGTGCATAACACAAGGAAAGTGCTCTAAATAACAAAATGGTTCTCTTTGGTTGAGCTTTTTCATATAAATGCATACAATAAAAAGTAAAAGCACATAAATAGCTGATAAGCAGCAAAAAGTATATGTAATGATAGAGGATTCTTGACTCATATGAATAACTTCTATCCATATGAACTTTGAGAGAGAAAATCCCTGAGTTTAAATACGCAATATTTTTCAAGGGGGGTTTCTATTTTCCTGTTGCTTCCTGAAAGAAGTTCTAAGCCACTGGCACCAGGGGAATATTGTCCATGTACACAGAGGGGTAAACAAGTTCTTTACCGAGTATACCCATCAGAAATTCATCTGCTACTGCAATCGTGGACTTGCTCTTCCTCCCATCAGTTAGAGAAGAAATGATGGTAGCCCAAAAAGTGCAAAATTAGGTGTACAGAGAGCTACCATTGCAGCTGATGGCTCAAGGGCCAGAAACATTGCAAAGCACTACACACTTCCAGAGCAGTCGATCAAGGCAGTATGTTTCTTCTTTTACCTCTTGCTCTCCTCCAAAAGGCAATTAAAGGTAGCAACTCAAAAACACAAAAAAGAGCATTTTTCTAACTCAGATAAGAGATGCTGTAAAACCCCTGTTCAGTGGCAACCAGCCTTTATTTTCATTATTTAGTTTTAATAGTTCATCTGGTCTGCTGTAATAATGAATTGGATAATAACTTGGACCTAACCAAGTTTATAATCCTACTACGATAATTAAAGGGTTAATTAACACACATGAGGCTATCTGCAAAAAATCCGATTTCTAAACCAAATGGTATTAGCAGAGAGAACTTCAGCCCGGGATTCAAAATCTGAGGATCTTCAAGCAAATTATTCTTCATATTTTCAGATTTTACTACACCGCAGCTCACAGATCGGTGAGTGGATTACCAAAGGTTGCCAATTAACCAGACTTAAAAAAACAAACCACGTTCAACCTAAACTAGCTACAAGGGCTACATCATATTATCTGTTCAACATCACTGCCAGCTTGATAAATCTCTGTAGACAACAGTGAAGTCATAATCATGACCATTAGCACCTTATTTAAACCAATGGATGATGTTTGTCAAAACAAGATCAGGCCATACTATGGTAACTAAAGGCACAATAAAAATAGATCAAATTTTTATTATTAAACTCTTTATTAGTGACTCACAGCAGAGAACAGGTATTACTTGATAAACAAGTTGGCAGAACACATGGATCAACTTAGTTTATTTCTGAATTAGAAATAAAATGTCTCTCTGGTCACTTGTTTTGTTTCTTTGATCCCTTTGAAATGATGACTGTGAATGCCTTGGCTGTGTCAGATGGTACAGCTTGGTTTTCTTGGCTGAAATGCTAGAAACCAGTCTAGCTTACAGAGAGCCCCAGATGCTTGACTCTACCTTTACCCTTTGCCTCCTGGCAAAATGTTGTAGAGAAGTAAATTAATAGAATAGAAAATTACTAAAAGGCCTTCAAGGAGAACCTCAGGAATGCCATGATTAAGACAAAATCAAAACTGGGTATTATTTACAAAAGGAGGAGTAGTTTTTGATAGGCATCCAAGGGAATGCTCTCTCAAGGAGGAGAGGCTTAAAGATGGAAAGGAAATAGAACTACAAGCTTTCCCTATCCTGATAATTAATCCAGTGTTAAAACATCAAAAGATTTTTCAAAACTGCATTTAAAATTTAGTTAAAAGAGTGGGTAAAACTTCATTGGCCTGACTTAGTTCTCTACAATTTAATGATGCTGAGAAGAACAGAAAATTGGAATGGCTGTTCAAACACCTACCAGATGACTGTAAAGGTCAAACCAGTACATTTCACTATCGGTTTTCATGAGTATTATGCAACTCATCTGAAATTCTACTCTCAAAGCAAAAAGACTAACACAGTGTTTTAGAAAGCGTTCCTCTTCCCCCTCTCCAACAGTTACTAAAAGAGCAAGGGAGAAATCAGACTTGCACAGAATTAATTGTGACTCATTAAATGGAGCTTTTTAAGAGTCAATGAAACAGTATTCACCTATTATAGCTCATGATCTCAAAAAAATGCAGCCTCCTGGGCATGGCAGCTGCACTGCCTCTCAAAAACCTCCCTCTGCACCCACAGGGATCATCACTGCTAATTCCATCTCACACACTTTATAAGCCTTCATTCAAAGCAAAGCATTAGGAAGCAATAATATTTTATAGCAATCTGTTTCCTACTACCCACATTGCATTTCTCTATGTAACATGAATTTACCTGTCTGAATGAGAAAGACTGAACTTTTCATTAGTCAAATAACCTACCTCATTTACAATTATCAAGCAAAATAGAATCATCAGCAACTTTTGTACCACAGATGTACTTGAGAAAACAGATGCACCAATGACCTCTAGCAGATCCTCTCTAAGCTTCCCATAGGTCACTTCATTCTCTGTGTATCTCATCCCTGTAAGCCAGCAGCACTGTGATATCCCTACAGGAGTTTACTCTCTGCAGTTAATCATGAAGGAGTAAAATATAGACAATAGCTTTTTCCATCAGTATTCTTATTCCAATCTGAAATAGATCCTAATAAGGAATCTACTGCAGCAATTTATGGTAATTTTTATATTTTTTGAAACAACCTCCTAGTGTATATTCAAATTGTGGTAAGACAAACACTTCCTTCAGCACACCTACCTTTGCCCTCTGTGGACTGCTATAAACTACAGATCATTTTGAGGTGAGCATTAGGCCTGAACACATTGCAATTTCTTTCTTTTTTACGATGGTGAAGGTTCAAATATGAAAGAAACTTCATTAGTCTACATATGTATATACGGTACACAATACACCTGCTGTTAAACCAAAGGTAATCATTTTGCTAGAACTGCACAGAAGCAAAAGTTCAGTTGAAAAAAGAATAATTTGGATATACATTTATGTGATTCAGTGATCTTAAAAATTAAATATAGGGAAGAAACACCAACTGAGAACATATTTAGCCTATTCCATATGTTCAGCAAGGTTGGTCTCTCTTGGTGTTTAAACTAGAGCTGCATAGAACAAATCATAAAGCTACTCCACCAAAGCAAGGGTTGAGTTTTAAAGCAGATAAATAGACCCATATATGTATGTTCATTAGGAAAACTCTGCCAACGCCAGGCAATTCAGATCACATTTCAAAGACACTGCCTTCAGGGTAAATCTTGTTATAAACACTGCCCAGCAGAAAGACACACAATAGCATGAAAACCCTCGTAAACATTCTAGAAGAAATACATGTTCAGGTGAAGCCGAATGAACTGAACTGCCTGGAACCCATTTTAAAAGCATCAGACTTCCCCCCTCCCTCCTATACCTCCCTTCATTTTTTATTTCCTAGTTGCAAATTTTAAAAAAGGTAGATTTCAGATGCATACTGAGCTCTGCTCTGGACAAGCAGCACTTCCTTGTCTCTTCAACCCCTTTACTAAGGTATTCATAAAAACAAATGTCAGATCTCAGATCGTAAACTTGGTTTATTTCCACTTACCTCATCAGCAGTAGCAGAGCTCCCAACCCATCCTAGAAGATACAGTTTTCTGCTGTTTCTATTTCTCTTGCCTCATCTCTTGACCTGAACAGCCCTGAACTTTGCTGCTTGGGTCCTTGCAAAAGACCAGAATTTGGTATTGTCAAGTTCTTTCCCTGACCCTCCAGCAGCAGAACTCCAAAACAACCTTATCAGACCTGCAGATTATCAGTCTCAACCTAGGAGTTCATAGGCTTCCAGCAGATTTACCAGAAATACTATGCCTTTCAGGAGGCAACGACACTGACGAATAACAGTTTGCTTTTTAGTACAGAAAAAAGAAAACTGTTCCCATGACTTCTGGGCATTGAGAAAAGGGGCAATCTTTCACCTCAGTCCCATTCCTAGTCAAAGCCCAGATACATGCCAAGTTGTTTTGCTTGTCTCAGTGGAATAAAAACCCAGCAGGATGAGCAGCCTCAGCGGTGTGCTGGAGCATGGGCTGGCAAAGGTCGCTTGCTGCCCCTCTGAGGCACCACTGCAGACGAATGACTGCAGAGAACTGCCCAAGCTCTGAAGCAGCACTAAATGCAGTGTGAATGGTGAGCAGAGCAAAACCACGCTCACAGTTACATACCCATTAAGAAGACACACATACTCAGAAGATAGCAGACAAAACATCATCAGCTGTCACCAACTGAATAATGAGAAAATGTGTTAAGTCTTCAATTGTGTGATTAAGAAATGCTGCCTTTGCAGCCCCTCCTTAAGGCCTCTAATGGAGAGATTTGAAATAATCTCCATACTATTTTTTGCTGAAATTTTCCAGGAACGCACTGTGAGGCACCTCCCAAAAATGGAATGTTTCTGCCCAAAGTATTTCAAAGTCATAAGGAAATGGGGAGCTGGTTCTCAATGCAAAACACCTGACAACCATAACAACTTATTCATTAATGCACACAAGTACTACAGCAGAGCACTGCTCTGCCTCAGTTGTCTCTTTTTTCCAAAGCCCAGTCCCAGTGTCCAGTGTAGCAGTGGCAAGGTGCTTCCTCTTCCATAGGTTGCAGTGCTGGGTTTGTGCTGACTGCCAGCAGCCCTGTCAGTGCTCACTGAAAAGGGAAGTCATTCAGAAAGGCTTTCCTTAAGTGAGCAGTGGTAAAGCCCTGATGGGGTGGGGCTGCACTGCAAAAACTGCCCTGACCAGGTCCAGAACAGATGTGCATTTCTGAAAGGAAGAACGGCTACTTTGTAGGGCTGTGCAATGGAAGAACATTTTACTGGGCCACAAAGGGGAGCCTTCTACCTGCTTCTCAGCTAAGAAAACTCCAAAAAGAAACAAAGACTCCATTTATCATCTGCCTTCCTGAATTCATCTACTTCAATTGTATTTTTTCTTTCAGTATTAAATGGGCTTAAGTTTCAGCCACCTGAAGCTAGCCATAAGAATATTAGCTCTTGTTAGTCTATTTTACTATGTTAACCCACTGTTTTCTGGCATGTCTTATTTTAAATTTGCTTTTCTTTAAACTTAGGTGAGAGTTAAAAAGTAAAGGAAATAATACAGACTAAGTCTCTATTCAAGGGCATCCACTAGAGCTTTGAGAATGAGTGAGCAGAATTACAATCCTCTGCCATGATGAAAGGCTTCCACGAAGCAGAAGTAGAAAGGTGTTCTGCCAGGTTGGATTGCTTCAGGCACATGCTGCTCTGTGACAAGTCAACAACTCTGTATTTATCTCTGAGGGAGAGTCTTGTGTCGTCTCTAAGGACAGTTCAGCTGAAAACGCTACAAGGGAACCTGTTACTAGCACATAAGAAACCAAAGAGCCGCTGGTTTTGAAGAGAAATATTTTTAAAGTTACATGGCTTGTGACTATTTTTGCAATAAAGGATCATGACTGCTGCATTTTGTAGAACCAAAAGATTACAGCCAGTGTTGGTAGGACGTGGCTGAGGATCCTGACAGATGCCAAATATGCTACAACTAAGGCCCCAGATACACTTCCCAGACAAAAGTTTCTTCAGGCCTCCCCATTAGTGGATATTCCAATAGACCTCTCTGCTTCACATGCACATGAAGTAAAATAAAGACTCAATCTGCCTTCCTTGGAAACAGGGGGACCTCTGTTACCCAGACATTCAACTTTTTAATAATTATGTTTTATCCTAAAGAGAAAAAGCTCTACAGAATTTACAGTACAGACCTTTATTGGATACTATCCTAGCTTCTTAAGTATGTTTTGCAAGAGAACAAGAAACAACTCGCTACAGCACCTGCATTTGAAGATAAGGAGATGGAAGAGAAATCTTCTTCCAAAGGGAGTTACTAAGATGGTATTTTCCTTATTTCATGTGAAAAGCTTGTGTTACAACTTAGAAGGAAAAGCTAAAGCGCTACCTGAATGTTAACTCTATCTGACACAATCCATGGTAGACCTTTTCGCCTAACACAGCAAAAAAGGAGCAGAAGCTTTAGAATCAACTACTGCAACATTGGGAGGAGGGAGAGGAGGAGAGATAAAATTACATTTCTCCATTAAAAACAAAGTTAACAGAATTTTTTCCAGTCGTATTTCCCACATGCATGCACACCCACAATTCTAGTTCCAATCAAATGGATAGGCACTTATTTAAAAGCATGATCATAGAGTCCGCCTCTGTACAACTGCATGAACCTCAATTGTAGCACTTAGTCTTCTTGTATAAATACCAGTCATATTTCTCCCATAAGAAATTTTTCTTAAGCACTTAAAATTGTTATTATACTGTTTAAATGAGAGGCATAAAAATGTGATACAAAATGTAAAACAGTATTAGGAAGTGGCTTCAGAACAGTTGTTTTGCTCTGTATCTCACACCTTCAAAATGGAAATCTGCAGCAGAGAAAGATTGACTCATAATATCAATTAAATGAATATATAAGTAGGCTGCAATTAATTAAGCAGATACGTTGCTTTTTTAAACTTTCCTTCTGTATTGTAGTCTTCCTTTTCAATCTCATTTTGCTGAGTCCAACTCTTCTGACAGCTGTTGACAGCAATATCCCAAAATACCACAGGTTTTCCTGCAGAAAACCCTACCAATACTGACTGTTAAATCCAGTACTGCATGTCAATGTGATGACTCACATCTCATTTCATTTTAATCTCCTTTCCTTTCATGTCAAGGACCTGAAGTTTTACAGTTTCATTACAGCCTGCTCCTTTGCCTTCTCTCATATACCTAAGACTAAGCAGAGCAAGTAGAACAAGCCCACAGTGGCTGTCACCAGCAGCACTTAAGCTGTTGTGACAGCAGGTTTTAACAATTGACAATTTCTCTAGAGTTTAAACAAAAGGAAAGAGACAAGAACAACTCTCAGTAATGCCACTCTGCTTGCCGCATAGTAGTAAGGTTTAAGAAGTATCCCATTTCCTCTTTACTTTTGCTTCCTTCCCTACAATGTTGAATTTCACAGAAATTACAGGAATAGCCATATTCCCATTTAAAGCTGTGCATTGAACAAAACCAAAATAGACATTCAAATCTAAGACTTAAAGTTGTGTTTTTATACATTCCTGCTCAAACAGAATGACTACACTTACTTGGGGCCATGATTAAGGCTGCTCTGTCATTTATGTTATTTAAGATAACCATACCAGTTTATTTTTTCATTAGTCATTTAAAAGTCAGACCAATGTATCTTGTCATATGTCTTGGGAGAGACTCTAACTCCACTTGGACAGATAAAAGATATTTCTATTATACCTTTCCATTAAACATCTGCAGCTGCCTCTAACTTAGATCAAGTTTGGATACTTAAACACAGGCATATGAACTCCAGTGTGCAGGCAGGCCTCCAAAACATCTACTCTTCTTAAACAAAGAAAACAAAACTCACCCCCCCCCAAACACCCCCCAAAAAAAACAACCCACAAAACAAAAAAAACACACAACAAAGTTCCTAGAAATGATGGTACTTCCTTCCAGACTGATAGCACTAAATCAAGTACTATGCACAGTTACAGTTCAGGAGATGGTGGGATCTAAAAATTTACTCTCATGCTGGTGATATTCTTTGACGTTTGTAGACTTACACCTACAAACATGCAAGGCTACAGTTGTAACATGAACCCGGTTCTCTTCTCATTCAGCCAAATAAACATGAGAGGGGAAAACATGATATACTAGCCTATGGTATGTGTTTTCCACGAGCAAACCAAAGCTAGTTGCTCTGGACACTTAGACATTTATGAATATAGCATACTTCCTACTCTGAGTCCTTAACTTGATGATCTCTATCCTACAGCCACCTACAGTAACCAGGTCATCAGTGAACTTGAGAGAGAAGAGCAGCACTTCACAGAAAATTGTTTTGTTTTGTTTTGCAAAAGCAAAAGCAATATAATTAGCTTCTGACAGTCAAATGAATTCCAGGTTTGTTTTTTACTATGTTGCAATGAAAAACAACGTAAACTCTGAAAACACGAGGTAACTGTCACATTATATTTAACTACCACGTTTCACTTCTGAGGAAACATCATTTGAATAAACAGATGATGTACCTATTGGGCTGCCATGATCAGTAGAAGCTGCAGAAGCACACGTTTGACTCTGAAAATGGCAGATATAAAGGACAAGAAAACAATATTTACTACTGAGCATTTCCAAAAGCAAAACCAGGGTTATATTAAATCTTAGTTTGTCTCATTCCTCCACTCAATAATAACATCGTTTTATTGTCAGGCTTGCTTGGATTCCTGAGAGCTAAATAAGAACTGAATCTTGCTAACAGATTCTCAATTAATTTCAGCAATATTTGCAGTCCTACCTCCTTTGTTCTCTCCCCTGAAATCCCTGGGAAAGTGAATGTACAATTTTGGTTACTTCATCAAATCATTTCTGTAGCTGGGAGGCTATTGAAAATAGATTGTCGTGCTATTTCAGGAACACGCACACCACTAGCCAGCTATTGAGTCAGTGTTATTTAAACAGCTAGCATGGAATAAAAAAGACTATGAAAAGAAAGAGTATTTCAGTAGATCCAAAGCAGTGCAAATAGAAGGACTGTAAAGATGTTTCTGATACATGTCATTACCTGTATAAGAAGTTGAACTTTACTGAAAACGGATGTCACACTAGGAGAGAGGCACTGTCTTATTTCCAAGAATTGCTTTCAAACTGCAACGGGTAGATATTTTCCAAACTACAACAGAATTTTCATCTGCTTAAGCACTCGAGCAAATAGCATTTCAAATTCCAAATTAGTACTGAGTGAGAATGAAAAGGTAATCATGGACAATATTTCATTAGCTGCTTATGCAAGTTAATCATAATTCAAGAATGCTGAATATAATTTTGACACTACACTCAGGGATTACTTTAAGATTCTAAAAGTGATTGGTTAGATTTCATTTTGTCCTTGCTTGTAGTTCATTCATGTACACATAGAAAAATAACAACCGTAAGCAATCAGATCAGCAACACTTAAAAGAGCATTTCCACAAAACTATTCCTGATACACAGGAAGGACTGTGATAATTTTTACTTCAGCATTTCTCAATGTAGTAACATGAGGATGGACCCACAGAAAAAGGCTTAAGCTCCCTTGACAAAACTTTTCCATCAACATGCTGCTGCACTACGAAGTCTAGCAAAGTCAGACCAGTTGCTAGGACAGGTTAAAATATGGAAAGCAGGAAAACCCCATTACTGACATAACAGCCTCATCATAGTTCAGTGTCAGAATCTTAGTGAACTGTAAGAAAAACTATAGCATTTTATGTACAACCATCATGAAGGCAATCGGGGTATGGAAGTAGTGAGTAAAATGAAGGCATAAAAGAAAAATTGTAACAAGATGAACTAAATAAAAAGCAGACTGTAAAAATATCAGTGGGAACCATCTTCCAAGCATAATGCAGTAAAATAAGAATATGAAAGGTCAGGTATTACATTGGACAGAGGGAAATACGCTTTCTTTGTTAACAACAGCTTTATACAGTAAGGAAACTTACTTACCTTTCTACAGAAACCACACAAATCGCTCTTCAAAAACTTAAATTCTGATATTTTGTCGCTTTGTGACAGTCTGGTTTTGATCAGGAGCAAAAGTTCTATGCATTACAACCAGAAAACTTTCTCTCTGTGTTTATGAAACATCTGGCACTAATAGCAAAGCAGATTAGATGATTTTGTTTCAGTACCCATAAGCTTTGAAACAGCCACTTCCACTTTCCAGGACTTTTCCTTTAGAAGGTCCAGTGTCAGATTCGCACACTCTACCTGCTAATCTGAGGTCGAACTGTCATAACAGAACATTGCAATTTGCAAGCAGAAAGAACTTGGCTCAGCCCTTAGCCTCACACATCTCAGGTCTCTGAGTGGAACAAATCTCCAAACCAAGTTGCTGGCCAAATTTTTTTCCGTATCTTCTTTCATGTTGTTTGTAGAATTATAAGCACCCCTGTGCCCTCCTTCCTTCCAAGTGAGATGTAACTGCATTTTATTTGCATTGCAGCTGGCAGTGATCATAAAGCTTCCATACTTCAGTGATAATTAAAAGAGTGCAAGCCTAGAGAGCTGCATGCGAGTAGAACCTTCTTGCCACACACAAAGCCAGTATTTCCTACACAGAAGTACTACTACAGCATCTTTTTAAGCCAACGAAGACCGAGTAGCACAATCAATTTCAATATCATTGTGCATAGCATGCAGATATCTTACCAACACACTCCAGATCATTTGCACCCATGACATTTTATCCAAAAAATTAAGCATGCAAACAGCTTCAGTATACCTAAAAAGGCACCCAGGAAATGACAAATAATCTGAATTAGATCTGCAAGAATGAATTGTAAATAGCAAGTGATTCTAATGGTTATAAACTTCCTCAGAGCATTCACCCAGGAGTTGGTTTTAAACAATTTTTATCATTCTTTGAGCAATGAAAGAAGCAGCACCCTAGAAAAAGAGGCTTAACTTCAGAAGCCAAGTTAATGAATGCATACAAATTGAGATTCCTCCCCACTCCTCTCAGAGGCAACACTTCCTGCTCTTGCAATTTTATCATGACTCTCACTATTTTTAGTGCTTTTCTTCGAGTCTCTGCGGCTGGAATCATGCCTGAGAGTCTTAGCATTAATTTTAAAAGAAAAGATTTCCACTCCCCTCCATCCTCAGAAAATCCTGACAGTGTGAAACCAGTGCAGCCTACAGGCTAAAAATGTAGAAAAAATACAAGAAATTCAGGGTGGGTTTTGGTTTTGTTTAAATAACCCCTCATGATTTCGAAGGTGATTCCTTGAGTGACAGGAGCATCAGCTCCTCCAAGCTGATTGCCCACTGGAATCTCTCAAGAGCAGCTGTAAAGCACATCAGCATTTTTACATGGACAAAACATGCAGTGCCACTTTCACTGCTCTTTGTATGCAGTCGATATTCCTACTCTTCAGAGTGCTAATCCAGTTCTCCGAAAAGTCCTACTCTTAAAGAGAACATTTGAGCTTTTGAGCTAAGAATTATCTTATGCACAAAGTAATTTTGGTTTACAAGATAATTTCCTTTTTCTTCTCTGAAAAGCTAACTCTTCTGCAACTAAGAGGATATTGCATGAGAAGGTAAAACTAAGAGTTATAGAATCATAGAATCATAGAATAGTTAGGGTTGGAAAGGACCTTAAGATCATCTAGTTCCAACCTCCCTCCCATGGGCAGGGACACCTCACACTAAAGCATGTCGCCCAAGGCTCTGTCCAGCCTGGCCTTGAACACTGCCAGGGATGGAGTATTCACAACTTCCTTGGGCAACCCATACCAGTGCCTCACCACCCTCACTGTAAAGAACTTCTTCCTTATATCTAATCTAAACTTTCCCTGTTTAAGTTTGAAGCCATTACCCCTTGTCCTACCACTACGGTCCTTATATAACCTTCAAGAAAGGTGCAAATACACATTAAGAAGGAATATGACATCAGGCTTCCCTAGGGAAAGATGATGCTTCTACATTCACCTTAACATAGCCACTTGCTTTTAATTATCCATGCAGCTGGAATTTGAACTGGAAAGTTAAATCGATTATCTGGGTTTTTTCTTATGATTGAGCAGCTTTTCTAAAAAGCTCCCACTAGATGGTGCCACCGCTTAAACAATTCATACCCCGACTGCACCTCCCGTGCCGCTTCCAAAGTGCGCTCAGAGACAGCACACAACCGGGAAGCAAGTGCATCTTCTGTGATTTGTATCTGTCAAAATAGCAGCCAAAGTAGCTTTCCCCTACACAAAATAATTAACTCCTTTCTTTGGCATTTCTTTTAAACAGGAGGGAACACCAGTTGTTCATCTGAGGGAAAACTGAACAGTAATGGAATCACGATGGCTCCCTATAACTCTCTGACCGAGAGCTACAAGAGAGGTGACTTTCACTGCAGATCAGGGTAGAGAGAATGCTGTTCTTGGACTTGCGAAACTCGAGTTCAACTCCCTCTTCTGCTGGACAGACCAAGTCAGCAAACCCAAAAGCAAGTCTCCTCACCTGATATCACCTCAGTTCTCACCTGCAAATAAAAATCATGGAGCTGTTGGTTAGTACTTGCAACCTCAGCCAGAGGCTGAAAGGACAAATACATTTAAAAATTATGCCATATTCCAAAACTGAAGTATTTTAGTATATGTATATATGAGAGTCACATAACAGCTTTGGCATTCACTTTCTCTTGGCCTACACTACTCTGAACACATGCATTTTGATGAGTTTTAACATGAGCTATGATGACTGTGAGAAGCCTCTTACCTCCTGTTGCTCAGCTTCTACTGTCCCCTTACCTCCTCTTTGAAGGCCTGCTATTTCATCTCCTGAAGCTCTGAACTTTGAAGAAAGCCTGGTGGGTCAAATGTATTACTATGCAGCTAAAATGGTTAGCTATGCCTATCCTGGTAGCCAAGGATGGCTGGATTTTTATTTTAGTAATTTTCTTTAATCATTTATCAAGAGTGCCAGGAACCATTTATTACAAGTAAGGTTAAACTGATAAATAAAACAAAATGTCTTCACCAGTTCTAGATGCACAGCATAGGAAGTTCTGAGCTGACTTTGTTCACAGCCAGCAGAACTAGAAGACTAAAGCGTATGTTCTTCCAAAACACATTTTTAATGATCATTAGTAAACAGATTATAACCAAATACGAGTAATGTGCATTTAAGCCTATAAGAAAAACGGAAGTGTTGAGGTAACATTAGAAGTCAGTCGTGTAGACAAGGTAAATTTTCTATCAGCTACTAGACGTCAGACAGACTATTTAATCAATAACGTATGTGAGATAACACACAGAAAGCACACACCTTCGTTTCACAGGGAAGAAACCTCCACCCAGCCATAGCTCCCCTTCACATGAATGTTAGAGGGAAAAAAAAAAAGGGAAAAAAATGCTGAGTAACACATACACCTATGAAATAAACCAGGAACTGTTACAGGAACTACGAGAGATCCCTTACATACAACTGCATGCACATGCAACTGGGAGGAAGAACACTAGGTTAGAAAATATTTGAAAAAGAAAGAAGACTGTGCCTAAGATATTAACAACTAAGACCTGAAAACCAAACCTGAGAAGACTCTTCCCACTCCAGATGCGTCATGGGATAAAACTGCCCCAGGAGATGACAAGACCTCCTATAAACTAAGCTAAAACTTTGGTGGTAGTATCATCAGGGTGCCCACTTGGGATGAAAAGAGATTCAAGCTTGTGGCTTTCACTACAGGAAAGAACATGTCTTGGGTATACACAATACATCCAGCTGATAAGCCTTTTACTGCTCTGATCATATTTACTCTGTTTTAAAAACCAAACCAAACCACCAAAACTACAAAACCAAAATAAACACAATCATCAGGTCTGTAACTCTTTGCCAGATTGTTAAAGGGAAATGGAACTGGCAACCTCAGAAAGGTACCATAGGATTTCTCAGGAATTAAACTGCCCAAAAGGAATAGCACTGTGCCACACTAAACAGAAGTGTGTTATAAATGTCAACAGTACAAACAACAGACATGAATATAGCTGCAAAGAGATAGAATGAAAGTCCAATGATAATTCAGTAGCTTGATTATTCATGGGGGAAAATTCATAATAATAATTCAGTTACAGTCAGTTCCTTTTTCATATACAATGGAGTAATGTAGCCATATAGTTACTAAACAGCTTCACTATATAAAGTTCAGCAATCATGATGTAGCTTCTTTGAGTTGGTACTATTCCCATAGGAAGTAGAAGATAATCTCCTTTTCATTTAAGGATGACTATAAAACAATATAAATAAATACTGAGGGCACATCTATACTGCAAGGCCTTTACTAGCATGGCAAGTAATCTGTGTTACTACTAGGATATAAAGAATGGCCTATATCAACATACAGAATAGCTGTTGACCAACCCCTGTACTGAAGGGCACTTTATCCTGAAATGAACTGTTATGCCACCTGCTCAAGTACCATGAGTAGAGCTGATCTAATCACATACTTCTATGCTGGCAAAATTATGTTTACATTTGAGGGTTTGCCAAGATGGGGATTTTGCCATGCCAAGCCTATACTTGAGTTCACACAAATGCAACTTCTTCCTACAGTTAATGAAGTGACACCTTCACTATCATCATCTCAAAGCTGACTACACTTCCTCTGAGATGGAGGATGAAGCTACTTCAAGAAAGTTCTGTCCTTTGTAATATGATAGATAATATTAACATCTAAACTGGATGAGAATCCTGTTCTACTTACTCGCTTTTCCTTCACTAACAAAGCTCCTGACACTGGTTGTGAATTTGGCCCCTGTTCTCTTTGTTCTAATGCTGCTGCAGCATTAGACAAAACATTCTAACTGCAGATAGGGTCACTACACAAAGTAGGGGACCAGCTGAAGAGAAACAAGGAACAGCAGACTCCAGACCACTCTGAATCCCAGCCTCAGCTTAACACTACATCTGTTGTGGGAAAGTCATCTTTGCTGCCCTGTGAGCACAACTGCTGGCAGTTCTCTCTGGAGGCCAGGCTGCTATTCAAGATCAGCCTCCAATTGACAGAACTTTAACTTAATTGCCCCACTACAGGCAGGATGACACTTATGGCCATTCATAAAGCAGCAGGGATCCAGGTGTGACCCAGTCTTGCAACGTAAGAGAAGCTGTAACAGAAAGAATTTCATGACCCACACTCCAGGTCGACTCACAGAGAATTGCATACAGCACATTGGAACAAACAGAGGCCAGAGACTATGGCACTTGTGCATTTGCTGGACTCCCCCATCCTCATAGCACACAAAGAATAGCAGGAAAAATAGCTGTCAACTTCATTTTATAGAAGCCACGCTGATAAGCAGCTGTCACAAAAGCAAACAAGGAAACTCCAGATGAGAGATGCATTTCCGTGAGAGCCTGTGCTTTGCAGACGACTGAAGAGAATGAAGAGGGGCCATAATCGCAACTACAAGTGGTTCTGAAGGAGACAGCAAATTTGAAAGCCTGTATTGTATATCTAGTGTTTTACTTAAGTTCGTAGGTCCTAGTCAGGGAAGATACTATTGGACATTTTTCAGCAGATCTCTTAAATTTGCAGACCCGATTCCTCTGGGTTCCCAAGAATATTCATGAGCCAAAATGCCAATCTAAACGACAAAGATTATCCTTATAATTAAGGCTTAGGTACTGACATGGCATCTCATACTGTAGAAGAGATTATACAGTGAAAATATTTAAATTCAGAAAAGCCCTGTGAGACATGGAAGATCAGTTCCACAAAATGAGTATAAAAATGAAGTACCAAAAAATTAAATGACATGGCTTTTTACCATGGCAAAGTCTGCCACTAAACATGAAATTGAAGCTTACTCTCCAAGGTACAAGGCCAGCATTCTGAACACCCTTACCAGAGATAGTCTCTTTCCTTTTTGCTTATCTTATAATCTTTATTGCTAGAGAGAGTAATATCGCTAGAAAAACATGTGTACAGCCTGTACCCAAGCTGCACCTTTTCTCAAAACATTAGATAAGCATTCTGTGAAATCTGCAGACACCTGATTGAAAGATGGCATGACCAAAATGTATGGCAATCGTTCATTAGGATAGAGCAAGGTCAGACAACACAGCTATAAAAAGACACCTGAAAAGCATTTTCTCTATTAACTGAAAAACAACTATCAGATTGTTAGAAGTTCAGACTTTAGCCAAGATTATGTGCACACTTGTGTTTTACTGGTTATAAATGTGGACTTGTAACTGCTGTCTGAACAGACATCAGAGGAGGCAACCAAAAGGCTTCCTTTATCTCTAACACACACACACATACACACACTTTTCTTCCTTTTTAAGCCAGAAGTTTTCTATTTCCAATAAAAAGCACCACAAAGCATACGAAAAGACTGGAAGAACTAAAGTGTAATCTGTCTGAAAAATAACTTCATTTTAGATATTCTAATAACTTTAAAAGGAGATTTTCTAAGTAAGCATAGGCATGAACTGATGAGCTTGTATGAAAGCAAGCATTTCTAGTGTGTTCCTGTCTGGAGTTCAGATAAATACTTGTGAGAGAAAACATGCAGAATGCAGAGAAAAAACGGTCTGCCATTCCTGTCCCTCCCTGCCAAAAAAAACCTTATTGACTTCTAGGTCACTGTCATAATCCTATATAGATATGTAAATATACGAAGAATGTAGTCTGCAGCTGCTGACTGGCTTCTTCATCAAGTTGAAATCTTGACTTCTTTCCTGGTATGACTGCTATCATTACAGTCATCCCTTCCACGCTTGCACAGACAAGAGAACATGAACAAAGAGATCTACCTTTCCTTTAGCCAACAGGTAAGTGGGCTTGTTTCATCCAGAGAAGCGCTATGCTAAAAGCCACGGTGTTCTTTAGAAAAAGAGACATGAAGTTTTTCTTGCATTACTAAGCAGGCACTTGCCCAAGAACATTGTATGCACATATTTAAAAAAACAAAACCAAACTTGTTCTCTAGTAATTTATGATTCTTCAAGGTGACAAAAACTAATCAACTTTGTCTACTCATTTCATAGAATGAATTGGAAATCTGCAAGAGAATATACACCTGGGTTTGCCTGAAACACATGTACACAGCCAACAGCAGTTTTAACTTAAAAAGACAAAGTTAGCCAGATTACTTTGCAATTCAATTCAAAACCACTGCTGCACAAAGCAAATAAATCCACCCAGAACGTGCAATGTTTGAGAAGAGTTTTGACACAAAATTGTTCTTCCTTTATAACCAACAATACTGGTCTTGGTGATTATTTTAGTCAAGGGTTATTTATTTTTTTCCCCCTTGAAGAAAATAACTTCCTTTTCCTTTGTTTCCAGTAGAACTAACTCGAACTCAGAAAATTACACTGCGCTAAAAGGAAGCTAGATTCCTGTGTCTCAGTAGGATAGAGATTTGAAGAGGTAGGAGTACTTGTACACAGAAAACAAAGTCATACCTAGCTGGGAAAGAATCTTCAAGGATGTACACCGAGTACACAAAAGTTAACAGGCAATGTGCTATACATAACTTCAGCGTTAGAGGCAGCGTCCAGTTCAAATAGCCATTGAGAGACAGAACAGGATTTGTTGACTGTGGATTAAAGTTCTTTCTCATAATACTTCTGAACTGATGCTAGTCAACAGCATATTGGGAATCCCCTACTGGCTACAATGGAACATAGGGAGTGACTAGATTATATTTATATTAAGTAGTAAGACATATACTGCTTTTTCATCATAGAAGTGTGTAATACTATTGACTATCACATCTGACGCTGCTTAGAAGAGGCATATTATCTTTAAGTATATTTATATGTACACAATATAAAAATTATTTAGTTGAAGTTCAGAATTAGCAACTGGCAGAATGTCTCACACTCATTATTTGAATCATCTGCTGGAAACAATAGAAGAGTTTCAACTACAGTTGAACTCTTCACCTACAATTGAAAACCAGGGCTAGTCGAGGGAACACAGCCAGCTCCCCGAGCTGTAAATTACCTTCAGTTTACTTAGAAATACAAGCGGAGCAGTGTAAAAGGCAGATCCTGCAACACATACTGGATGTGGCAGATCCCCTAACTCAGCTGGCAGATAGAAGCTCTTGATGACACTAGTAAGTTGGAAATGCCACATCTGCTTCAAATGGGTCTTTGTCTAATTCAGTCTCACTATTTAGCCCATTCACCTGGTGGTGAGGGTTGCAGAGATACCCACCAGCACCAGAACTTTGCCAAGTTTTCATAGATCCTGAAGTTAAAAGGAAAAACAATGCTAAGATGACTCAGAAACTCACAGAAATTGCTTGTTAACACGTATGACATGCTTCAAGTGTACTCTCCTAGAATCAGAGAATCACAGAATGGTTTGGGTTGGAAAGGACCTTAACATGATCTAGTTCCAACCCCTGTCATGGGCAGGGACATCTCACACTAGAGCAGGTTCTTGGGGGATTTGAAAACAATTTTCTTATTATTATTTTAAGATTTGTATCCTCCCCTCAGCTTTAGTCACCTTGCACTAAAAATGCTGGAGAAACAGTTGTAAAATGGGACACATGCACTTTGCAGGCATTATTTGTACCTACATGTGTAACTTGGCACTCCATCTAAGAGTCTTTTGATCACATCTACAGTTTTAAATGTGAAAAAAATCAGTAGCAAACAGGAAACTGATGGCATACAGATAATCTCAAAGAAATCACTAGTAGAAGCTCCAAACACAACTGAAAGCTGAAGAGTTGGACAAGCAATTTATATCAATCCCCTTACTAAGGAAGGACAGAAAAATGGACTTCTGCTGTAAGCCTTGAAAAGAAAATCTCTTGCTCAGTCTTACTGAGAAAATGCTACAGATTCCAGGCATTTAGTATTTATTGTGGGTTATAGTAACTTGTTTTGAAAAATAACCCCTATTTCTAACCACTCTCAGTTGTGAAACTCTGCACACAAACCCAGTCATCTTCTGTGCTCCATTCCCTCGCAGCCCCCTAGCATTCACGACTCTAAGAACAGTATAAATATAGCAATCACAAATGAGAAAGTTCATCACCATCACCTATTGCTCTCTACTGATCTGAGGTGAAAACACATGTATCAAAAACATGTAATTCCTTACAGCCAGGCACACAAAACCTCTTCTGAACCCTGTGTGTGATTTTGCTGGATTTTTATCTCAGATGTTGGCAAGCATTTGCTTTAACATTACATTTGGTAACTTCTGGTACTTCAAAGGAAAAGCGAGTTGGCTCTCGCTGACTGATAAAGACTGTGCCATTTTACTTCCGGTTGGAGTCAACCATATTTTCAACATGCTTCAGGCAGATGAGGGTGTAGTAATGGCAAAACTACCCAGATACAGAGACCGTAGTTCATATCGTCCTGTGTGTGAAAAAGTTTTTCCTCTTCCATGGAGAGTTTTGTCCGTGATATGTATTTTTTTTATTCAAATCAACACAACCACAAACACCACATTTACTGATCCAGTTTTCTGCTACATGCTAAATATTCATGTCAGTAAGTACAAATATGCCAGTTAAGTCTCAGCAGCAAAACTATGACAGTATCACTGGGCAGACTTATTGTTTCAATTACACTAACACCCTCACAAGAAACAAAATAAAAGTATATTAAAAAAAAAACCCCAACCAACCAACAAAACATGCAACTATTGACTATACCCCCCATTTCCTCTTGTACATTAGCTTTAGCAATAATGTCTGTGTGTCAGCAGCAGATGGACAATGCTGTCAGTATGTTAGCAATTCTGTCCTGCACTGGCATGGCAGAGGGCATCGTGCCATAGCATCAGTCAGTATTTATACACCACTGCTAGGACCTCACCATTTTAAATGCAGAACACTGCAGCCCTTTTTGCTGTATTATTTTCAAGTAGTTTCTAGAAGACCATGAACCATAACCTTCCTGAAATAAAGGATCATTAGAACTCTTACAGAACACATTGTCTCAGTATGTAATCTACTGTTTGCTAAAATATACACTTGCACAGAGTGGTAGGGTTTTTTTTTGTTATTGTTGGTTTTTGTAAGTCTAACTAAGGAAGGAACAGGGGGAAGGACACAGTTCAAACTTACCAACTCAGCTGAAACCAGCCTTTATCGCACAAGAATTGCTCTACAGTTAGTCAAACACACATTTTCCAAACATTCTCATCTTTTATGTGCTTACATACAGCAAAATCTCTCTAGTTTAAACTCATTTACATCAGGAATCTTCACAGAGGAAGGGGGGGAGGAAGGAGGAATGCTTCTAGTGATGATTCCAGCAGCTCTTCTCTGAAACAACCTACAAAATTTCATCTCGGTTGTGATGAAGAAAATGGCCTTATAAGCTAGCTCAGTTAATTCATGTGAATCAATTTTTAACTGAAAATATATTTTATAGTACCATCTCACTCTTCTGCAAGCTGCCTAATAACTAGAGATGCAAATACCTACTGGAATACAGATCTATTTCATAACTTGAAAGACTTTGAGTCTATGACTTTCAGTTGCCATGACACAGTCCAGGCAAAGTGATTAATTGCTACTCATGACAACAGCACAATTGTTTTAAATAGGTGGGTGAAATGACCTGGAAATACTGTTCATTGCTGCCATTAGACAAAATTAAAGTCATTTAAAAAACCCCAGCTGAAACAGCTGATGACTGAAACTTATGCAGGTATATGCCCTATTCCAACAAGAGGAGTTAAGACACTGCACATTTTTCTAGCTAACTAATGACTGAGCAAGCTAGAACTAGGAGGTTCAGGTATAAACTACCGAAATCAGTAGTCTGAAGTAAAATGCAAACCAATTCTGTTTTTCCTCTCACCTCTCCACCTGTCTTCAATGAAAAAGTTCTTTGGCTCATGTACCTCAGTTCAGATTTCTTGTCACTGCTTTAAATACTGGACTCTAACACCATCACTGCTGAATGCAGAAGCAGCAGAAGAGACTCCATGCAAGTTCAGAACTGAAAATAACATGAAGACAGGGGCATGCCAGTGTCATATCTTTTAAACAATGAACTACTGCTCTGCTTCCTGCCGCTGAATTTGCAATGAAGGTGTTTCCCATAGGCCTACAGTTTGGTACTGATGAAGAGCTAAGTATTGACCTAAATCAAATGCCAAAATCAGAAAGAATGGCATTTTCTTTTAAGCAGAAAATAAATGCTAGAATGTTAGAGGTTGTTCTGTGGTTTGTTTTTTTTTTAATAAGCTTACTAAATAGAGATATATATGCTATTCTTTGATTCATGAGTCAGAAGATACTGATATCTAGCACTAACATCAACTACTTGGTTCACATTAAGATGTGCTCAGTCATGCTCACCCACAAGCACCAACAACCACAACCTTCAGTCAGCAGCCATTAACATTTCAGTCTGTCAACACTAAGTGCTCCTCAAAACACAGTTGCACCTTTGGCCCCTTCTGTAGGAGCAAGACGTAATGGATTCACACAGCATCTATTATGCACATAATGACATAATTATATAGCACATAATAAATGCCAGAGGAAAAATGAAATTGCTGTCTCATTAGCACTACTTGAACAGAACTGTTCCACAATCCAGGTTGGTGTATTCAGGCACTTCTCATTATTTTCAAGTGGGATGCTCATATACCTTAGTGGCTCTAGACCTCAGCTGCTTACCTAATGTACAGAAAATTTATCTTATGCTATTGCTACGTTTTTGCCTGGAGCTAGTTCACAGCAGTGTGGAACAATGTCCCCAGACAGAGAAATACTATGAACATGGAAGGAATGAAATAATAACCAGTAAAAACCTTAAGGATTTTCTATGACATAAGTGCAGCTAATACTAGCTGCACATGTCTTCTAGCTTTGCATGACAGGAAGCAAAAATGTTAAGTGTATAGGAGATTTTTAAAGGGAAAAAAAAAAAGGAAGCAAACAGATCACCTGAAATAGGGAAAAAGTAGTACAACACTCCCAACACTCCCCCACAACCGCTCAGCCTCACCAAGCAATTTCATATTTGACCACTGCTGTGTAGCATCATGTGTGGCAAAGGCAGCAGGTACCTTCAAACTACTATGAAATACTTTGGTTTCTTTAGAGAATAGCAGACAAAACAAGGACAGTTCATTGCAGGAACCTCAGATGGAACTGAATAGCCCACAACAGTTCTAGAGTAACAATAACCTTTCCTCTTGTGGCTTTGCTTATATTACATTCAGGAGTGTGATGGTAAGCAGTGCTCTGCATGTAGCACAGGTATTGAAGGAAAATTTATCGGACTTACTGATCCCAGGACACCCATATTCAGCAACTGGATAAACTCCCTGCCCGAAGCAGCTGTGGGACATTCAAAGACAATCAGATCAACTGTAGCTCTAAACATGTTCAAATGTGTTTCTGAGCAGCCACAGAGACACGAAAGAAATGTATGACATTACACTCAAGCTCTGAACACAGTCCGTATGTTAGCCTTCAATCTGTGCACAGATACTACAATGGCACAATCTATTTATGACCAAAACAACCTGCACAGAACATTGATAAATTAATACAGTTCTACCACAGATGAGAAACATCGGAAGTTCAGAATACTATTTAGACAGCTGCCAACAAGGCAAGAAACAAAGCTAGCATGCTTTCAAGGGTTGGGTGTTTTTTGTTCAGATAAAAACTCTCAGTAACACTGCTGTATATTTCAGGAAATCTTTTATCTGTTATGAAATAATCTCTTCAATAGGTTAGTTATCATGGGTTCTCCATTGTGAGAAATGTACAAGATTAAATTCATTCTTTTTGATTCTGTATTTCTATGGCCCTGAACTCCTCTATCTAAAAGAGTTTTGTTTGCTGTTTTGTTTATATTTCCCATGCTGTATGAAGCAATCTCTTTCTAGAAACAATGAGGCATGAGCTAATGTATTTATTATCCCCAGTATCACTGTGTTTTCTTTGTGTTACATCCTCCAAGAAAAATCAGGTTATTTTCTTCCCCCAGGACACAGCCCAGTTTCCAGTGTTGGGCACCACAGAAACAGCACCAGTTTTTAAGAGTGGTTTAAAGGAAATTATTTTTAAACACCTTTACCAGCACTGTTCCGCTTATTTGCCTGTCTCTTCAGCATCTGCATAAGGTGAGTAATGCCTTATCCCCTGTTTTGCTGTTTTATACAAACTGGGATTTAGGAAACTCATTATACCTCATTAGTAGAGTTCAGCTTTTGTGTAAAACATCAGGTAATAAATAACATCCTGTTGACTATGTGTCAGTTACGACTATCTGCTTAAACTTCCTTCAAAGACATACTCACTGTTATTCCATACAGGCCAGCTGTTTTGCCTTGGATAAAAGCAGCAATCCTTCTCTCTTCCAGTGAAACTTCCACAGCGGTCCAGAAAGAGCAGAGCAATGAGCCTGCAACTGTAAGGTGATTAGCACTGAGCAGTTACAAAAGAGGAACTGATATGCATGCTACAAAAATGACTGATTTGATTTTTTTACTTACTGTATGCTGCCTTTTCATGCTCTTTCTGAATCACCTCCATGTAGTGGCAGACCCAGAGGTACTGCATAGAGCACTTTCAAACCGTTTGTCACAAACCAGCCATGAAGTAGAACTCTAAAAAGAAAATTGACATCCAACGATTTCCTCAAAGATTGACTTAATTTCTAATTAGTCATCAAGATGACCAAAGATGATGCTGGTCTGGATGCAGTATTAGTAGCTTGTAAAGATACTGGTCAACCTGTTATAGAGTGCACAGGACAGAACCACATAACTCGGTTGAAATTAAATGGAAAGAAAACCAAAGCTGAAGTTTGTAATAAGAGAGTTTTCCATTTCAAAAAGCAAAATCTGCACAATACTCTGTTCATCAAGCTAAAGTTTTACACTTAAAGAGTACACATATAATACATACATGTTTGCATTAGGCTTGTTATATTTATTTTGAAACCTCAAGACTTCTTTGTTCACATCCCACACACACACCTGGAAGCAAGATGTGCAAAAGACTCCATACAAAATAAACACTTCTGGTCTCTGAAGATACATAATGGGAATTTTATCATCATGTTTTCCAAATGTTTGTCAGTAATTTTAAAACTATAAATCATAAAATTATAAGCCAAATACAATTCTCTGAATTTGTAGCTATCACAATACAAGCACAGTCAGCAAAAAAAAGAAGGTCTGAAGAGACAAGAAGATGAAAATCTAATTTCTTGTGAGCATAGTTCAAAGGAAGTATTGATGCAAAAAAAAAGTATAGTTCTTTTGGAAAATACCCATTTCTACTTGACACAAGTAAGAAAATTCCCTCTGTGAATACACACAAAAAAGTGAAACACAGCTCTTCGCAACAGAATACTGTATTTTAACACAAGGCATATACTTAATTGCAAATTATTAATAGTTAGGACCAGCTTTGCTTAAGTAGTAGTCAGTGAGAGTATCACTGATTTTGTTTAATGATACTTCATTACATATCCAAAAAGTTACAGGAAGATCAGAGCCAGCCCTAAGTATTTTTAGGTGTGGGCCTGCAAAGTAATTTTACAATCCTCATGCCAGTAGGTATTTCTCACATAACTAATCCATAAAACTTTAGACTAGCAAGCTGATTCTCCATGGGTCCAGATTACCTGCAGTCTGTAAAACTGGATAACCAACTATATATCTTTGACATTTTAACTATATCATAAATCATATGGTAACTGTAAAATACCCTAGTGGACTCCGAAAGACTAGAGCCATCAGCCCCTCTGAGCAAGTATATAGCCCACTGAGGGGGGGAGAGGGAATAAGGGAAAAACAAAAGCCAAAACAAATCACACACAACCTTTTCCTTGTTTAAGTCATCCTCTTGTCACCCAACTCTGCACACTGTTCCCCTGTCATCAGTATAAAAGGACCAAGTTACAAAGGTTCATCTATTGGGTTAAAGTGTCATTGATTTTGTAAGGAGGCAGAGAGGGCATCTGTGACAAGAGACCAGAAGCTGCCAGACATAAAAACTGAGCCAGCCAGTGAACCTGGCAGCGCCTCTGTGAAGAAAATGTTTCAGAAAGGGGTTAAAAAGCAAAGCTGCCCAACAGCTGCCACGGTGGAGAAAGCGTGACAACCAACCTTCCTGACACCAAGGCCAGTGAAGAAGCGGGGGTGCAGCCCGGAAGGAAGCTGTGGCCACTGGAAAGAAGCCGAGACAGGAGCACGTTTCCTGACAGAAAGTGGCGCCTGTGGAGGACCCACACTGGAGCAGGTTTATCCTGAAGGACTGTAGCTTGTGGAGAGGACCTGCACTGGAACAGCTGACAAAGCAAAGTGCATTGCTTTCTGATTATAATTACACCTCATGCACATACTTCCTTTTATTTAAAGCTTCACTATCTGGATGACACTGAATAACTATCAGACACAAAGGTTAATAAGAGTCATTGTGCTGTGGATATAAAGCTCCTCCCGTTGACGCAAAGTCCTGGAGAATACAGAACTTAGCTGTGAGCTAATAATGCCTACAAAGCAGTCACCCAATGTAGGAGAAATCACATCACAATGCACACTATGCCTCCAACTGAATAAGCAGTAAATAAGACTCTCTTCTGACAACTGAGAAAATATAAAATACAGAAGGAGCAGAATGATAAAGACAACAATGCCCTGACAGCTTAAAAGTGGTATTATCACTTAGAGACAGAATCCTTCAAAATCCCTACAGCTGGTCTGTAACAGACTGCATCAAATACTAATTTTAAAAGAAAGCAAACAAACAAAAAAGTACTATCAAACCACTTGTGACGAAGAAGCAGCTAATAGCAAGCTAACAAAATTCTCAGCTCACCCAAGCAACGGAGTAGAACACAAGATTTCTTTGTAGCATGTACAAGCCTGGTCTCAGATGTCTATTTGAGTAGGTAAAGAAGCTAACAGTATACTTATATATATAAAAATTCTTGCCTTACACATTTTAGTAACCATGACTTCAGAGTGATTCCTCCAAGTCAGTTCTGTTTGTCCTTCTTTGTTAATGCTGCTTTCCCAGAGAAAACCCTCTTCTTTCTATAAGCTAACTGCACCACTGAGACTATAAGCCTTGCCATCACAATCTAAATTTCTACCAGGTGCTTCACCAGGCGTGGCACCATCCCCAAACAATCACATAGTAATTTCTCCCCCCTTGGAGAAGCAAGCAGAATACATGTTTCTTCTCCACTCTTCAACGCATTTATCTGAAACACAATGTAAAATTGCGCAATCACGCAAGTAGGTAACGGGTCACCCTGTAAGGATTTAACAGGAAAGCTGAAAACCAGGAACTTCTCACTTGATATGGCTTATTAAAATGGAAGGAAGTACAAAAACTAGAGAGATGTGCCACTTAAACTTAGCAAAGTTGTTTTAAGTGAGAGTTCTCACACTGATGAAGAACACTGCATTCTTTGGTATCGACAGAGGAATTCTGGAAATTAACAGAAACACCAGCCTGTCTCATGATGGCACGGTGGTGTTTGAGCCACAGCCATCAATGCCAAGCACCTGAACTCCTCGCTGTGCTATTCCTTTTTGCCATTTCAAATACAATTTAGAGGCTTGTGGGCTGTTCTATGTTTCTGCAAAAAGCATACCACAAGAATATGACATTATGTAACTTCTCACAGATAGTGTTCTGCAAGATTTTTATCTAAATATGATTAAATCATCCTCCTCTTATATTGCAATCTACTGTCATATCTCATATCTTTTTACGTAAGCCTTTTTTCCCCATGTTTCTCCCAAGCACATTCACTTTGGCACTTAGCCCAGGCAAACTGACAGCTGGGCAATACTGTGTGTATCATATCACCGCCTTTGATAATGCCCATTAGAATTTCTGGACCACATCTAAGACAATTATTTGCTAAACTGGGTAAAGCTAATACCTCAACAAATAATCTCAGGTTTGAAACTGAGGAAATTACTGCTGCTGTTTTCTAGAACCTGTGCAGAGTTCTAATTCCACCATCCTCAGTCCAGCTACAGGTTCTGTGAGTTTGGCTCTTTTCTCTCTACATCCGGAGAAAGAAGGGGAAAAAAAAATAAAAGAACTATACCTTTGTTTGAATTAGAAAACCCACCTTAGAAATGTTGAATCATCATTGAAACGGTTAAAACCAGCCCCTTTTTACAAACATGGTACCAAACACCAGGTTTGGTTCAAACCACGAAGTGGTTCAGGATGACTGGACAACAACTTAGGGAATGTTATTTTGTTCATCATGGCGCAAGGTACATTTTAGTCACTCACAGTTATCCCTCTTTTTCTATTAAGTGATACTTAGCCAGGATGTCCATGTAGGTGTATGCAACAGGTCCTGACACCCTCCTATATTCTTTCACTCCTTCAAGAGCACACTTTGTGGCAAATTATTTATAAACCATGGCCTCTATCTTCACCCTCTACTTCCACTGTAGAAGCAGAGATTGTACTTTGATCAGTTACCCAAAGTCTTGTGCAATAATTCTTCACTAAAGCTCAAAAAGCTCCAGGCCAGCAGAAAGCTTGCTGCAGCTGCACTTCTGCACTACGGCACTAATGCTGTTACTGCCTTGACCTTCAAACTGGAATGGCCTGAACACTAGAAAAGCAGGTTAGCTCCTAAAGTCATCTAGTAAAGTCTTCTTTAAAAGCACACATGGAGTTGCATTCTAGAGGAATTTCCCTTGTGTTACGCGCTGGACAAGGGTAAGATAAAATATCTTTTTTTAAACAGACGTACAAGATACACAACCACCTGCAGCGTCGATAAAGCCAAACCGTCACGCTACGGGGAGGGAGGAGACTTCCTTTTATTCACCTGCTATTCACCTGCGGGTACGCCGAGATCGCCCTGCCACTGCTCACCACCACGCAGGAAGCAGGCACCCGAGTCACTCCGCGCAGCGCCAGCTCCGCGCCACCGGAGACTAGCCCGGACCCCCTGAGGCGGGTCGGGCGCCCCGCACGTGTAGTCGCGGCGCGGGGCCATGCGGCTGTGCGACAAGAGCCTCCCCCCGGCGGCGCGGCGGCGCTGCGCGGTGCTGCTGGGGTCGCTGCTGCTGGCCGCCGCCTTGGCGCTGCGCGGCGCAACCCGGCCCTGCCCGGCGGGGCACCCGCGCTGCCGCCAGCGCCTCTACCGGGCGCTGGAGCTGTCCCCCGGCAGGAGGATCAACTGCTCGGGGGTGGTCCGCGGGGACGAGCGAGCCATCCAGGAGGCACAGCTCAGCAACCTGGAGGTCGCCAACAGAAGGGCTTCCCTGACCCCCGACGAGTACCTGCACATGGCCAAGGACTGCAGCGCCTTCAAGGAGAGCCGGCGGTTCATCGAGTTCCCGCTGAGCCAGGAGGAGGAAGAGTTCCCCATCGCCTACTCCATGGTCATCCATGACAAAATCGAGATGTTTGAGCGTCTCCTGCGGTCCCTCTATGCCCCCCAGAACGTCTACTGCGTCCACATTGACAGCAAGTCCCCTGCCGCCTTCCAGGAGGCTGTGCGGGCCATCATAGCCTGCTTCCCCAACGTCTTTGTGGCAAGCCACCTGGAAGACGTGGTCTATGCCTCCTGGTCCCGGCTGCAGGCCGACCTCAACTGCATGCAGGACCTGTTGCAGAGCCCCGTGCCATGGCACTACATCCTGAACACCTGCGGCACTGATTTCCCCATCAAGACCAATGCGGAGATTGTCCGTGCCCTGAAGGTGCTGCAGGGGCGGAACAGCATGGAGTCCGAGAAACCGTCGGCCCTCAAGCAGGAGCGGTGGCAGTACCACCATGAGGTGGGGCAGTTTATCTCCCGCACAGCCACCAAGAAACTGCCGCCGCCCCACAACTACCGCATGTTCACGGGCAACGCGTACGTTGTGGTCACGCGCGCCTTCGTGCAGCACATCTTTGAGGACTCCGCTGCGCAGCAGTTCCTCGAGTGGGCCAAGGACACCTACAGCCCTGACGAGCACGTCTGGGCCACACTCAACCGCGTACCTGGTGTGCCGGGCGCCACGCCCGCGAACGACAAGTTCCAGCTTTCGGACATGAATGCCCTGCCCCGCCTGGTCAAGTGGCAGTTCCTGGAGGGGGACACCAGCAAGGGCGCACCCTACCCGCCCTGCACCGGCCAGCACCAGCGCTCCGTCTGTATCTACGGGGTGGGCGACGTGCCCTGGATGCTCCAGCAGCACCACCTCTTGGCCAACAAGTTCGACCCCTTGGTGGACGACGCCGCTATCCAGTGTCTGGAGGAGCACCTGCGCCACAGGGCCCTCTACGGCCAGGGGCTCTGAGGGGAGCCGCCGCACCCTCGCGAGCACCTGTCTCCTTCCGCAGCCGCGTCCAGCGGACGGCGCCTCAGGGGCCGCGGGGCAGGGGGGAGCGCCGCGCCGTGAGGCCAGCGGGCGCGTCACCCGCGCTGGCGGAGGGATATGCTGGTGCCGGCGGTCCCCCGAGGGAAGCGGGAGCGGCGGAGCGCGGCAGGAAGCGCCCCGCGAGGTGACTCACAGTCGGGACGGGACGGGCGCGGAGCGGGCGCCCAGGGGCCGCTGAGCGCGTAGAACGCCCGGAGCCGAGGGGCGGGCGGTGCCCCGCGGGCGGGCTGCGGCAGGCCGCGCACCGAGCCGCACGGGGTCCCGTTCTCCTCACGCAGCGTGTGGGCAGGCGGGGCCAGGGCACAGGCCGCGGAGGGTCTGGTTCCTGCTACCAGCAGAGCTGAAACTAAAATAGTTTTCTACAACGCACCTGCTGCCCTGCGCAGCCTAACAGCTGGCAGCTGCTTTTGTATCACTTTAAAGTCTAGTTTCTGTCAATACCGTTACAAAATCCTTCAATAAACCGAAATACAGTAAATAGATAGTTCTTTGGTATTGTGTGTCCTGTTGTCTTCTGAAGAGAACTGGTTGTGTTCTAGGCAGAGCCATTAAACGAATTGAACATCCCTGCCCCTGTGTTACAGGTGGAGAAGCGGGGTGCAGACCAACAGCTTTCCAGCATATTCCTTGCTTCCAAAAAAAAAAAAAAAAAAAAAAAAAAAAAAAAAAAAAAAGAGAGAGAGAGACTTTCGTTAGGAGTGCTCTTGGTAATGTAATTGCCATATCCAGTGGTGTGTCTGGCCTTTCAGATGAACAGCACAATCATCCAATACATTGTTGTTTCTTTAAGTTTCTAGAAGCTGAAAGAAAGATTTGTGAACATCTGTATTTCACCCACATCTATTTTTTTCCACCTTCTCATGTTAAAGCCAGGCACTTTCCATGGATCCAAGAGCTTTTCACTACCTGTAATGCTGAGGGATTAATTCAGTTGTCTTTGTATTAAAACAAACCCCTTTTTGTCAGCACTCATCTTTATAAACTCAAGGTCTCTGGTGGGAAATTTGCATTATAGAAAGATGTGTAATTTATACAATGATGAAGCAGTTCTGTAGCATGAGGCTACATGAATTTTAGATGAAGTTATGACTGCAGTCACACATATTTAAAACAACTATTTAAATAGGATGAGAAGAGGATATAACTGATGTGAAAAGGTGTGTTATTGCAGGGGTTTTAGACATCTTAAACTTGGTTGTGAAATTCCAATTTTTAACGTGATGGCAATTTCACAGCAAAAATAGGCAAAACCCCCAACTGCTGGGCGAGAGAAGCTCTCAGGTATCACTGGGCATTTGTTCATTCAAAAAGAGCAAATGAAGTAATAGGATTGCTGGTCCCAGTGGGAAGCTCTTCCCAACTTCTGTTTATGTAAATGTCTGTAAAGTAACCAGACATTTGCTACAGCAGAGATGGAAGCTTTACGCTAACCTGATAGCAACATAGAAAATTTAAAAATGGTTTCAGGAGCAAATTCAACATGAAATAGCAAATATCTCCATGTCTAGTACATTCCTTTAGAACAAACAAAGCCCTGCTGACTCAGGGTAAGAAGTCAAGTCTCCCAACATAGAAAGCTGCATCTAACCACTGCTGCCAAATGATTTTGCTTGTTGGAGCTCTTTCATTTACTCCATATTAATACATATTAGCCCCAAATGGTAAACTACTGCTGGTGGTTCATTGGAATACATTCAAGTTTCTGCGCTAAATGAGGCAGAGCAGGGTCAGTGTGTTTCTGAGCATGGCAAAGTGGTGTCTTTTTCCCTTGGAAAATGGAGAAAAAAGGTGCATATTCATGGAGAGGGGGAAAAAAACCCCCGCAAAACAAAACAAACAAAAATAACCCAGACTTCTGTACTCCTGTTGTAAGGAACTGCATCAAAACCAAACTCCTCCATGAAAGGATGTCTGTAATATCTAAATAATTCCCTTCTGAGCACCTACAGAAAGCAAAAAGGTGTTTGGGGGGTGGAAAGAACCCTAGTCCGAAATAGACATTGTTGAAAGAGGCACCTCTGTTGTTTTACAAAAGTACCTGTAAAGAAAGATACTTATAGATTACTTATAGGTGTGTTAACAATATTGTTTATTCCCTTCACTTTGTAAATATGTTTAATTCTTCAGCTGTTTCTTCTCTGAGAAAAACAAAGTATTGCTTGTACATACTATTTAAATAACAGTGTTTCATCTATTATTGACAGACACTGCCTGACCAAAAAAGTTACAGATGGAGAGACAGAGACAAATACTTAGTTCTGGGGAAAACAAAAACACTAGTTCAAATCTGTTCCCTGGTAAGTCTTTAGCAAAGCCAAAGTAATTTTTCTTTTAATGTTACTTGTTGAAATCTGTGCTCTTCCTGGTTAGACATTTATCCATATTTGAAAGAGCTTGCCTATAGAACATGAAGGTCTCAAGTGAAACCAGCATAACAAAAAAAACCAGCTTGGCAACACACTAAAGAGGGACAGCAGTTACCTAAGAACATAGCCTACGCAGCCTTGTCTGTTCAGAGAGATCACTGATTTGTATGAAAACAAATCTTCTGGCATTATCATCTGGAGATGTAAACAATTTGTAAACTTCCACATCCAACATTTTTGATTCAAGGAAAATTTTGTTTCTGTTGGTGCTGTTACTCATGATTTATCTCAGATTGTTTCCAAAAACAAAGGTGTATCTTTGTGCCAATTTATTTTTAACTCACCCTCTTCTTTTCATAGTGACTTAAATTCTTCTGAAAGAACAAATTCAGAAGGTGAACTAAGGAATACTCTCAGCACTTCCTCTTCCAAAGACATGAGGAATGTCAGATTTATGAGTGCAGTCACATGTCAAAGCAGCAATACAGAAAAGAAAAAAGAAAAGAATTATTTTTCCTTACCATTACAAATGACAACAAAAAAATGTCACTCAAATCTAATATAGACCTTTGTAGTCCAGAGATCGCAGAGCATCTTAGAACTAAGATAGCTAGCATCTCAGAAAACTGGCAACAGGGCACAAAGATAGGATGGAATTTCCCCAGGTTAGTTGCAGAACTGAAAAAAGAATAAACTCCAAATAGAGTAGGGTAAGCTTTAGCCCAAAGTAGCACTGGCATATAAGAATATAGGATCACTTCCAAACAATAGATTAAACCCCATATGAGCTTAATCAGTAAAATCTTGGGCTATCCAAAATGGAAATAGTCATATTAGAAATATTAGTGTCAAGTTTATCTAGTGAAAAAACTACTATGAAAGAAAAAAAAAATAACAACCACAACAAAACCTTTTTTTCATCGAAAACTAGATAAAAATCTACTTCTGACACTTTTGTCTACAATCAGTTGTTAACTAGCAACCTGAATTTTAAACAAAAACTCCCAGTTGTTGAAGTAGGAAATATATGGCAAGTTGCCATTTATCTTTCACAATATGCACAGGAGGAAGGTGAAACTATAATTCTGAAATCAAATAATTGTTTTTAAACTCACCTGGCTTTAATTTATATTTTATTTCCAAGTGGGTTTCACTTTACTTTTACAAGAACAACCTAATGTGAGCTAAAACTGGCATAATAGGTATTTAGACATAGACAGGTCCATGAACAGCTCTTACCTCCAGTTGGGAGGGTCTGTTTCATGGCTGCTTTGCATTTCTTTCATACCTGATATCTCTGAAGTCTCCTATAATAAAGAGATGAGTCAATTGAAATAAACTCAGAGGAAAGCAGGTAATAAATTCTGGAAAACTAGAAGCAAGCATGACCTATAGAGCAAAATATCAGTGATGTATTTGCAGTCATGAGTAAAACTGATTCAGGGAACAGGGTTAGGGTGTTTTTTTTCTTCTGACTGCATCACCAGTAACCATGAAACATTAACTAGACTCTCAGTGAACTATTTTCCACTTCCTTGAAGGATGCAGGCTCTTGTAGCACAAGGCAAAAGTCAAAATATTAATAGATCTGTGACTTAAAACCTACTAAGCCATAATAGCTTACTTATACAGTAAATTTATCTCTGAGAAAAGCTGTTTTCCTAAGATCACCCTTTAAGTTACAGTGAAGGAAAAGTCCACATCTATCAGTACAGCTTAAAAAGTTAAAATGCCTTTTTATCATGTTCCTACTCCCTGCCCCTGGAACGTTTAAAGTACAGGAAAGCAAAACCAAGTCACTAACACCTTAACTGATACACTACCTCCTAAGCTGCTGAGAGTCTTAGCGAGTAGCTGTGTTTCAAGTAACTCTCATCTACCTCATGGTAGTAAAAGTCATTGTGTAAAAGTACATAATGATCCTGATTAAACTTGTCTTCTGGGAATTCATCTTAAGTCCTTCCTGCTGCACACTTTCCTTTAATTTGTGTCTCTCTGATAACATTTAAAGTCAGGTATTGACATCCCTGACTGAGCAAACAGCTTACTTGAGATAACATCCGGTTTTGCACACTTGTGGAATTTACAAAATCCTTTTTCTCAGAAGCCGTGTCTAAACACAGGCAGTCACCCTCAGCCACTTCTGTATTGCTGTTTATTCTTTCCTTTTCTTCACTTTCTTCTAGGTAATTTACTTTCTAAATAAATGAGAAAGTAAATGGAAACATCCATTCCAGCTTAATGTCAAGATGCAAAGGTATCTCTTGCTTTCTGCTACTGATGGTGGAAGCAACTGGGACCTTTTCTGAAGAAAAATCAACAAAAATCCCCAAATGAATGAGTCAAGACTATAACACTACAGGCAAGGAAGAACCAAACAGGCAGCAGCAAGTATGCTGATGCTGTAGCAATAAGATGATTTGCTTCCACTGGATATTAAAATAGTTTGGTATAACAAAAGTGCAGTTAACACTTTCAGGTGTAAGTTCAACATATCTTCCAAGACCAAGCACATTAATCATATGAATGTGGAGGGATTAGCTGAAATTCAAACAAAAAAAGTAGCAAGTGGCAAGAAACTTATGGAGAATAAAGCAATAAAAAGCAGGAAGAATATTGGCACCAGACCCCCTTACCTTCTCTTTGCTCCCCTCTCTTTCAGTGAACTGAAACAGCCTCCACAGAAGTAGCAGATCTGAGGCCAGGACAAACACCATCCAAGAAACCTGGTTAGAGCCAAAAAGAATATGTGCTGCCAAGCTAGTGTCAAAGCTTCTGTTGACAGCTCTTGAGGTTTGCAGGAATTAATTCCTCCAGAAGCACAGGCAAGCTTCTCTCCTGCAGTGAGCAGGCAGCAGTCTTCATCCCATAAAGCAGATTCTCCCCGAGGCATCATTGGAGCAATACTAGACATCGAAAAGGTTATGCCCAAGAATTATTTACACTCATATGCCTCAAGAGCTGTTTCCTAAAGAGATGGCAGAGTTAACAAGGTAAATACCTTTTGTTGAATGGGGAGCACTGATCACAAAAGTGCAAGTATTCTTTACATACCCAGGTAAACTCAGTATTCTGTCCGCATCCAAATTTGAATTCCATGTCCTAGAAACATCTCACATATGCAAAAATACCAGATACCTGCATTGCTTAACACTGGCTGCACTGTCAGGAAGGAGATGGTAGATGTGTACGTAAGCTAATTTTCATTTCAGAATGTCCATCTCATTTTCAAATGCTTCAAGGCAAAGCAATATTCACATCTCTGTTTTCACACTGAATAGGAACCACGTAAGTAGGGTGTACAATTCAAAGTGTTACTGTTATGCATCAGCATCAGCACAGGGAGTATCCCATCACCTCCTTCCAAAGGACCAAGTCTAGAAGAGCTTCAGTGAGACCACTGCTGCTTTTTTTAAGCAAGTCAGTAAAGTTGTCCTGAATTATGAACATAATCATTTCTGGTTCCTGCTCACATTGGTTTGAATTTCAGCAATTACTAAGTAGGAGACATCTTTGTCAACAAAATAATTTCTCCTTTAATTTGTAATTTTTCTTAGTGTAGATATATATTCATTACCTTATTTTCTTTTTCAGTTAAATACTTCTTTTCCTGTCAGTTAACAGCTAAGGCAGGAGACAGGAACAGCAAACTTTTATAGTTGCAAGGGCTGAAATTCAGTTTACCATGCTTATTAGAGAACAAAAAGTGTGTAAACCTAGAAGGTTGAGTCTGATGTAGAAAAAACCACGGATATATATCTGCATCCTTTAAGATAACAACCTCTACAGATAGGTAGTGTGCTGTTCAAATGAGAGCAACACTCTGTTGTTCTGATTGCAAAAATGGTTACTTACCAACCTGCAGTTTGCAGCGAGGGACATTTAGCATAGATAAAAGACAAAAAAAATTCATGGTAATCACAATGCTTGGAACAGTCTTGCAAGCAAGTTTGTGAACTCCTTCCTCACTTGAAGTGAGAGAAGCAGAAGTTAACCAAATATATATATGGTTTCATGTCCAAACGTAGAATTTAGAGAACTGTAACATGTCAGTCTAGAAAGGCATTAGAAGAGATACTAAAGCTTTATTTTAATTAACAGACTGGGCCACTGACATGTAGAGGAAAGTTTAATTTCATTCATTCAAATGTAAAATTATGCTCCATTTTCATCACAAACTGAAGATTTAGACTGATCTGAAAACAGTTACCCCTTGACTTTTCTTCTGTATGGCTTCCAGTTTCTACTGGTCTTTAAGTAGCCTACTGTCAAAAATAAATGGAATTTGGCAGTACCGAAGCAACAGGCATTCCTATGACCACACTGGAACAGTCACTGTCAGACAAACAAGCTGTCAGTATATTATATTCATACTTCTAGTGAAGAAACTATTTTCAGGGTTTCTTGATTGGAGTTATTTAATGTGTAAGCCTAAAAAGATCAAAGTTATCCATTTGGTATCTCAAAATTCATAGCTCAGCTCCTTCCCTGAAATCCTGCTGGCCAGGTGTCCTAGTAAATGTATTTCACAACAATGAAAAATAAGAGAAACAATAAACCAAGCAGCACTAACATTTGTTGAGAACATAAAGCAATCTTACGAGACTCAGTTTCATTCATTACTTTGATTAGCTGTGCAATAACTTTAATACTTGGGTTACTATATTATTAGCTGAGAGTACCAAATGGACAAATTTATAGATAGAAAGATGCAGTAACAAATAGACAAATATACCGGCCAGCATGAGTTGCTTTTGTCGATGTCCTCCATCCTGAAACAGCCATTTCCTGCAATACTTACCAGTGAAACCTTACTCAGAACCCTGTAACTGGATGACCTCTGCATGAGTAACATGACTCTAAACACACTTAGACAATCTTGGGAGAATATAATAAATATATTAATGATTGTTTTTAAATAAAGTTTTCCAATGATCAGTCATCCACAAGTTTTTAAATAAAAGTTTATTACAGAAACGACTTTGAACAAAAAAAACCCAAAACACAACAGTATCTGTTGTAATTAAGAAAAAAAAAAAAAAGGTAATATTGTATTCATGCCCTATAGGGTGAACTGAAGAAATGCTACAGGTATTTCTTTTGCTGTCATTCTGAGAGACTTCCTAGCATGGATTAACTCACACTTGCATCACAAGAATTAAGAATGAACACAGTCCCTCTCCATGCTTCTCTCCAGAAAGTGCTGCATATTAAAATATTGCAGACTAACTCCAGTTCTGTTCATTCTGCAGTATTGGAACCAGTGTCTAGGAAAGAAAAAACAAGGTGTGAGTAATACATACACCCACTACAGTTGAGTATAAATTAAAGAGAACTAATACCCACTCTCTAATACCTTCCCCCAGCTCAAAAGCATGCCCCAAGCATTTTAGGACATGTTCTGTACCTACCCTCTTCCCTCTGCTGCTACTGATGTGGTGCACGAGCTGCCTGTGCTCTTTCATTTCAGTTAGCAACGTTCAGTTAGCCAGCACAAAACTTCAAGGTTGTGCACACACATCATTTGCTATTAAGGCATTAAAAATACAAGAAGCTTTGCTCTGATTTGTAGTGATACACAGTTTTACTAGAAGGCCACAAGCACATCTGGCTAAATGACATAACCTACGAAAGAGAAAGGGGTTTGCACATTCAGTAGCATAAGCTCCCATGGAGTGTGGGTTATAGTTTATTACGCATCTTGAAATAGATGCAGGAACGAGCACGATCTTCATAAAATAACAGAGAAAATTCTCTGTTCTGAACTTTTGTCAGAAGCACCAATTAACACCAGTGCAACTTCTGGTATTACTATCATCACTGCTTTCTTGTTCTTAGAGCTATAGGAAAAATACATGACACAGATGTGGAGAAAGACAAGTCAGTGTTTACTACGTTCCTTTAGCAAGACAACTCCTTGTGGGCAATAAAAAAGGCTGTAATGTTAACAGCAACTTTAAGTCACCCCGTTCGTTAAATCTTATCTGCATATTTTATCAAGAGTGAAAACTATTAATGCTTGGAAAGTAAGGTTTCGTCTACTAGCTATAATAGGCACACAAAAAATAAACAGAGTAAGATTATATGCTTGGCTAATACCAGAAGTTGAGCAAACAATAAATTCTGTCAATTCTTTAGAACTACGACTTGTAGTCATGCCAGGATCAGGAAGCCATGAAGAACCTGTTTCAGAGGGCTAGAGTATATTTAAATAAAGCCCTTTCCATTCTCAGCTCTTCCTTTTCACATCACTCTCCAGGTGTGAAACAAGTGACACCATCTCCCACATCTTTAATGATGCTCTGCCACAGGGATGGTTTTAAAAGTTGTAAACCAGCTTGCCACAAAAGTTTTTACTTTTTCTGGCAAGGAATTTCAAGGAACACTGACAAAAGTAATCCAGTCAAGCAGATATGGAACATAAGCTCCCACAAGCAGTGTACACACAGTGGGCCTGTTGAGCAATATATAAACATTTTAATATTATTTGCAAATGCTGGCATAAACTTGTCACATCCCCTATGATCAAATCCAGCAGACGATTGCTTTATTTTCTCTGACAAGTGGTTGCTCAGACTGATAAGGCACTCCTTGAATTCAATAAAACATGGTGCTTTTCTAACAACCAGGTTAATACCAGAAAAATCTCCCAACAGAAATTCAATGAAGATTACTTCCAACTTTCTTATTGCTCCAGTGGTATGTGCTTGCCAACATCAGGTCTGCAGCACTCTCTAACACATTCCTGTTTCAGTGCTTATGAGTCAAGGAGCATTTAGCTTGGTTTTGTTGCATTTATCATATGTAAAAGGGAGTGCAGAGCACTACTTTTATCTGAATAATACAATCAACCTAGCTTTTATCAGACATTTGGTCAAAGCTTTCTAAAAATTATCAAGTCTCGTGTGTCAGTTTATTTATATCATATTCCATACTTACTTTTTCCATCACATGCTACAATTTTCACTTTATCCACTTTCACAAGTTCAGTGACCTCCCTAAATTCAACATCATTCAGTACAAATGTCCATACGTTGTCACAGAACCTGTATGTATTCAGAGACCCCTTTAAAGAGACAAGAGACATTTTCTATAGGAGGCATCCAGAAAGTAACAGGAAATACGATGTTTACTGAACCACATCCCTTCTACCATTAGGTTTGCCATAAAGCCAGCCGTGACCCTGAACGCACGCAAACTCGGCAAGCAGCAATTCTGAGGAGAACTGCCCTCCAGTGGCTGAAATTCTCAAGACCGTGTATGTATTCCAAGACTATTATGGTTTATCCACGGGGAATCTTCACAGGTACGTTAAAGAGTTTTATAACTTTTCTAATGTGTATAAAGGATCAGAATCAGACAAGATTTCTTAAAACACTGGCCATAAGAAAAATCGATTACAGCAGTGATCATAACAAGATGGGAATTCTGAAATTGTTCAAATAAAGCCAGTTTAAAAAATGACAGAACTGACTTATGTGACATAAGGCAGTTAGTAAAAAGTAGTTATGCTCTTTTTAACATATTTGCGTGGTTTAACAATCTAAAAATCTTTAGATCTCACTTCATTAAGGTATTCTGCATCAACTGCAGAGGAAGTATTAGGACATAATTTAACAGGACAACTGTTTTGAGTTTTTTCCTTAAAATTACAATCAAGTTGACATGTAACCATGTGCTGGCTATCTGGCATTCATTAGGGTGGCTGGCTGAGAAAAAAAACCCTTATTTTTCTGTGATACCTACAGAAAATAGCTACAAAATGACCCAGTGTCTTGCATAAGGGCAGATGTACAACTCTCTAGTCTCTCTGCATTACAGATGTGGCTGAAAATCTGGCCTCATCTCACTTCTGCTAGGTCTAAGACAAGCAAGTCTCCCTCCCCACCTGTGAAACACTAAGAAAGGCAGTGCAAAGCATTTCCCTCTTACCTCTTTCCCTGTTTTCATCCACCCACCAAATCTCTCCCTAGTTTTTGCATTTATTTGAAAGATCAAATGCAGACTGAGAAGGTAACAAGCCTCACAACTGCATACAGAATAAACCTGTCAGCACTCACTATATTTCAGAGTCAAAATGGACCTTAGTTTTTGCTTGGAGCACTCGGCTTTTAACGGCATTCTGCACCAATGCTTGGTTACTCCACCCCATGAAGAACTTTTATATAGCGTTACCTTACCCTGAAGTTGACCCTGTTCCTGACACGCTGTGCCAGTGCCGAGTTGATAGCTTTATCAAACTGAAGTAGCACCTGAAGCGCCAGCTGAGGAGTGATCTGCTGGGACTGAAGTAGTTGAAAAAACAGGTTTGAGTTCCTTCAAAGTAAACTCAAAAAAGCTGTAAAAACTCCCATGCAGCAGATCTCTAGCAGGACAATCTACAAAAGAATTATTTTACTGCCTTTTCCTTATTTTAACTCTGAGAAAAGGAATTAGGTGCTAACATGATTTTTGTGCTACACAAAGAATTCATCTAGTAAATATCAACTGCAACCAACCAGAGGAGCAGGACATCAGTCACAGTGCTCTGGATTAACCTGGCTGTTTGTTCACTGGGTACCGCAAGAGGAGGTTATGTTCCTATGGAAAACATTTTCCTTCATGTAGGATGTTAAGAAAAAGACTTCTCAGGAGAACCGAGTACCAAAGGCTTTTGATTTCAATCAAGTTTTCCAGCCATTGGCCATAAGTACCCAATACAGTGGCCACAAAGCTGTTTGAGTAACAATCTCTCTGTTAAGCTGATTGCAGACCCGGACCCCACACGCACCTGTATGAGCTCGTCCAGGCTCTCCTGCAGACTGTTCCCCAGCGTGGTGTTCCTGTACAGCTGATAGGCCATGGCTTACCGGGACGGGGCGGGGCGGGGCGGGACAGGCACCCTCCCACCATCCACTGCTCCTGTGTCCTCGCTCTCGTTTAAAACAAAACAGAAAATGACACTACTAAAAAACCCCTCTAAAGACGACAGAGACCTAACGTACACTGCACGGTGAGAGCAAGCAGCATTAAAAGATCGCTCTGCAAGCCCCTACTGACAGTATGAGCGCCCAGAGCACAGAGCACTAACAACGAGCAGACCAGGAATGCGGCACACGGAGGGAGGAGGAAGGAGGCGGCCTTGACCCAGCCGGGCCGACACCGACAGGCCTCTGCCCCCACACGGACGGGCCGACATTGCCCGCCGGCCCTTCCTTCGGCCTCCGAACCGCTCCCCCCCCGCCCCGCTCGGGAAACTCCCACGGGAATTCCGGGCCAGCGCTGGGCACCGAGCGGCCCTGGCCCGGCTCCCCGCATCCCGGCCCCACCCCCGTACCCCCCGCCCCAGCGAACCCGGGGGAAGGCGCCGGTCGCCGCACAACAGCCACGGGCAGCGCCGCCCCCCGGGCCCAGCGCCGGGGCTCCCGCTCGGGGCAGCCCCTCGGCAGCCGCAGCCTCACCCGCTCCGAGCGGCCGAAGAGCAGCGGGGCTTCCGCGGGACCGGCACCCGGAAGCGGAACGGTGAGGGCGGGACCCGGACTAGGCCCGGCCCCGGAAGCAGCGGCCCCGCCGCGTCCGTTGAACAGGGAGTTCGTGGGGAGCGGGTGAGGGTGAGCCGCTTACAGCTAGCACTGAGTGTCTGCGGCTGCGGGGTGAGGCTCCTTTTACCTCTTCAGCGACTGAACCCCCTTTTCCTCTGACACGATACTCGAACCTGTAACAGCTGCCGAACACCTTCGAAATACTCAACTTAGATCGTTCAATTCCATCGCCATAGTGAACTGGCACCGACAGTGCTCCGGGAACCAAAGCTAAAAGTTGTGAGGAGGAAGGTGGTGCTGTATACGATCACGGGAAGGCTCTCCTATTACCAGTGTAGGACTAAGCAGTAAAATGAAACATTGAAAAGATAGTTATCGCATATAGCGTTTATTTGTTTTCCTAATTCAAAAGTTTCCCGTAAGCGTTAACAGCTAGCACATTCGGAGATACGTTTATCATGTTACACTGGGACACCCAGGAACAGAAACAAGCTCGTTTAAAAAGAAAGGATCACGACATTCTTGAGAGGTAGGTGAAGAGTCTTGTATTTACATAGTTTGATATTAAAGGGCAAAGGAAAATAGGCACATCTGTGAAGAATAGTTTAAGCCAGTTGTATCATCTGTGATTGACAACTGGTGTTTTTGCATGACTGCTGCAGCTTCATGTTGTTCAACACTGCACATTCCTCATATCACACACTGGAGTTTACCAGCACCGACAGACCATGTCCTAACCCTTCCATCTACCACTCCACTGGCACAGCACCCTATAGCTCTGCTCAGGCTTTTTAAGTAAAAGGCTTTGTTCAGGTGACTAAAACATGGCAGGACTGCAGAGCCACTGGGGAAGTAAGCATCTGTTCTATTTTGTAATTATTAACCTGGAATTCCATGTCAGAAATATTAACTGGCAGCTTAGCAAGCTATAGCAAGGAGCATGGTAAAATCAGAACTTGACTTTCTGAAAACACTCCAGTAGCTTCTCCTCAGATCATTTTCAATACTAAAATAAAAATCAGTATGTTTAAATCTGAGTGACCTGGTCAGTCCAAACTGCAAAATGGAAAAATAAATTTAGCTGATCAAAGAATGGCTTTAACTTCCCTGATCTCAGTCATGCTTGAAGGCAATGATGAAAACCTGTAACACAACTGCACCCTCTTCACTCCAAATGCCCTTTTTTCCTGTTAGCTGGATACAGGAAGTGAGGTGTGATAAGGAATTTACAGTTTTGAAGCTAGGAAAGCTGCAAGATGTGTTTTCCAGATTATTTAAATACTACTTATATTTCCAAGTGCAACTCTGACTAAAACCGCTATCCTTAAAAAGTATAATTAAAGCACTTATTTCAGGCATCCACAACAACAAATCCTCTAGAGAATGACCTGCATCCACAAGGACTGAATAGCAATTTTCACCGAAAGCTTTCTAAGACTCTGGTTAAAAACGCACGCAAACTATCATCCCTCTCCCCTCTGTTCTTTGTATAAGACTCTTCTGAGCGTGACTGGAATGACTTGAGCATTAAAGTCATCTCCAAAGACAACAGCTTTTGATAAGAGATGCATTTAAAGCCACCCTTATACATAATAAATACTGTATAAATCCCTAAGAAACACTAATATTTGACAGTGGAAGAAATAACACTTTTCACCAAGAAACTTCTTTCTTTGTGACAGATTTAGTTTAGGAACTGCCCATTCACCATGCACTCCCATTACTTTCAGCTACCTACAGACACTCCAGTAGATGACATCAGTGAAGCTGACACAGGAGTAGGCACCAATGCCACCCTGTCCTCCCTGTGACACACTTTGAGGTCATTTCATAGAAGATTCCATTACTACCAACATGTAATCTAATCTTGAAGTATGACACATTAACAGTTGAAGGTTTTAAGCTGTCAGAGTGTAAATGTATGATGCAAAAACCTTGCTGAAACATGCTAAGAACAGGCTATGTACTAACTGTGCAATTCAGGACAGAACTGCTGTTTCTCAGCACGAAGTTCCTCACAGCAAGCAGTACCATTCTTCACTGAAACTAAGAAAAAAAATATGCTAAACTGCAGTTATGAACAGCATTACATATTATTCTAACTAGTTCTAAGCTTTTTTGGAACAACAATTCTCCATTTTAACATTCCAGAACTTCAAAGACTTCAATTTGCTTCAGCACTAAACCCTTATAACAACCCTCTCCATTACTTCCCAACAGAACATGGCTTTGCCATGCCGCACAGAACCTCAAGGACACCCAAGCAATCTAGAGCCTACTCACCTCCTGTTTTAGTGACACTTACTCCAAAATATCTTTGCCACTTCTGAAGACTTATCCTGTTGTAGAAATCAATTTTCAAAATGTCACATCCACACACAGGGAGGCCACTGCCCCAAATGTCTCTATTTCAGTTGTGCACAGTAGTCACAAGAGAGAACTACTGACTTAACACACATCTATATAAACAAACCAAGGAGACCTCCAAATCAAATCAGTGACTCATGAAATTCTTTTCTTGACAGGGCTCAAACTGTATTCTAGCAACATGAGTTTCACTTTTAGAAGGAAGTGCCATTAAAAGGTGAATTCCCTACAATACTGTTATCATAAAGTGATTCAGGGTTAGAAATAACTTTTATTAAAGTATGACATTCCAATTTTTCATGGGTTTAAATATTAAAATATATTAGATTATTTTATAGATTTAAAAAGATAAGTTTGACAAAAAGTTACCCATAACTTTGGGACCTCTTGCTTTTTGTAAACAGCCACCTCATCATTAGATGATGAGCTGCGAAAGGTTGGAGGGGAATCATTCCTTAGTATGCCTCTTTCTCAAACTGCGTATCTTTGGGGACAGAACTGATGTGCACTATATTCATTCACAAAAACTTACACTAGAGAAAATAAACCATTCAGTGAGCACATACACATTTCCAAAAGAAATAGTACTATTGCAGCATGGAACTGCAGAATCACTCAGCAACCAGAACAGGCAATAATCCCATCATTTGATAACACAGCCTATAGAGAGGACTGGCTACTCTATACTGTGCTATACACATACGAAGCAACAGGACATAAGAGAACCACAGTTCTTCCACTAAGAATATGGTTTTACTGAGAATAATACTCTTTTAAATTATGACAAATTGGAACTGAGATGATCAGAATGCTTAGTATCTCACTTCAGACCTGCACAGAACCAATAGAGATCAGGAAGGTTTATAGGTTTGCGTGTTCACGCACACTGCACTGTGATGGTATCAGAAGTAAACAAGCTATAAGTGTCCAATTTACTGACTGGAACCTGGGCCAACGTCAAAACTGAAGCAGGAAATAAGACAGCCCCAAAGACACTGTTCACATGTGTTCTGCTTTCAGAGCAAGATCCAGACCTGATCAAATGGATGCAAGGCAACTTGAAGTTAGCATTGTCTTTTGAAAGAGAACAGCCTGCACAGTAATCTCTTTGAAACTGTAAAACAGAAGCTATTATAACAAGAGTACCTAAATCTTGAGATGAAAGTCTCTGAATTGCAAACTTAACTCCCAGAGACATGGGCAATTTGCCCTCATCTGACATGAAAACATGCTCTCAGAGTCTATACATGTATTATTAGAGACAGTAGATTAATTGTTAATTGGTAATAAGTCTTGACCATGGAACTATCTCTTTGACAGCTATTTATCAGTGTCAGGTAGTAATCTGCTTGAACATAACCTTATTTAAATAAGAGAACCAGCTTTTAATGGAATTGAGAATTGGTATTTTCAGCATTAAGACAAAATTGTGAGCACAGTAAAAACCAGAAGTGAAGAAATTTGCTATGCTATTCTGTTGCTCAGCTCCTGAATGGGTATTTGCACACATCTGTCCTTATAGGAAAATAGCAATGATTATCAAAAGATGTTACAAACTTTTACAACACATCAACTAGTGCATCATTGTTGCCCTAATAAACCTATGAACACTAGTTATGAGTCCAAGAACACCTTTTACAGACACAAGTTCACTACCATTGTGGGGAGGAAAGAAACCACCAGCCAACCGACTTCATTGAATTACTTCAAGTGAAATTAGTGCGGTCTCATGTGCCAAAATAAGAGCTTTAGAAATTGATGTTTCATCTACACAGATGACACAGTGTCGAGGTTTAAGCCCAGCTGGCAACCCAGAACCATGCAGCCGCTCGCTCGCTCCCCTTCTTCTTCCCCCCCCACTCCCAGAGACATGGGGAGGACAATCCAAAGCATGTAATCCCACGGGTTGAGGTAAGAACAGTCTAGTAACTAAGGTATAATACAAAACCACTACTGCTACCACCAATAATAATAATGATGAGGGAAATAACAAGGAGAGAGAATATGAAACTAAAAGGGGAAAGGAAAAGAAAACAATAAACACAAGTGATGCACAATGCAATTGCCCACCACCCGCCGACCGATACCCAGCCTGACCCAACCAGTGACCTGGGCCTTCCGGGTAACTCCCCCCCAGTTTATATACTGGGCATGACATGCTGTGGTATGGAATACCCCTTTGGCTAGTTTGGGTCAGGGGTCCTGTCTCTGCTTCCTTCCGGCTTCTTGTGCCCCTCCTCACTGGCAGAGCATGACAATGAGAAGTCCTTCATTGGAGTAAGCATTACTTAGCAACAACTAAAAACATCCATGTGTTACCAGCACTGTTCTCAGGCTAAAGTCAAGAACAGAGCACTGCACCAAGAACAGAGCACTGCACCAGCTACTAAGAAGGAGAAAAGTAACTGTTACAGCTAAACCCAGGACACACAGTTAGCAAAAGACTCCCGATGCCCCTGCAAACAACTGATATCATGGCTAGAGTATCTGTGTGCTCTACTGAGCACTACCAGAGTTACTGCTGACGACAACCAATACTCATCCAGGAAAGACTGCAATGAACTCATTTCCTACTGGTATCTGGGACAACTTTCATTTACTAACACAGAATCTAAATTTGCAACTTAAAATTGAGAAAGGCTGATACATTGCCAGTCACTCAGTTCAGCTGCTGCTTAAACCCTTTGGCTGCTTAAACCCTTTGGCCAATAGGCTGAAGCGCACAGAACTGCTGTTCTGCATTCTGAATAGTGGACTAAGACACCAAATTCAAGCTCACTCTAGTGAGGTAAATGAGTACTGCTTGTAGCAGGGCTGTGAACAAAAACACGGATCTCCATGCTTGTGAAAGACAACATTATGTGACTGTTAATATCCAAACAAATTAAGGGTTCCGTGACAACCAAGAAATGCACTTGACCATTTACAGCAAAACAGATTTATACAATAACAACAAGTAACTTATGGCCCTGTCTACCTGCAAATGAATTCCTTCAGCAGGTACACATAATATATTGCTCAGTCATAAAAATATATATATATTATCTCTTTCCTTTAACATTTAGGTATATAAATATTTTACTGAAGAACATGCATCATTTAGATAAACGACTGCAAGAACATCCTCTGAAGACACAGGGTTCTTTGATATTTAGCGGTATAAATTGATTATATAAACACAGCTATTGAAGTCAAGACAGACCAATACAGCAGTAAGCAGTCTGTTGTGTGCCAGTCCAAAGGAATTAAGCACCTTTTGCAACAGGTTATATTATATACACACACAGAGAATGCATTGTAAATGGAGCAAAGATAACATCATTCCATCTGCATATTCTTCAGTCTTAGCTGGACTCCAAACTTACTGGTCACTCTTCTGCTCTTGTTTTCCATTCAGCTCTTGGTCAACTCTGCTTAGCAAAGAAAGCAGTAAAATTGAAACTATGTTAGTAAGTAGTTTAGTTTGATTGCTCATATATTAAGCAAAACCTATTCATCTTAACAGGAAAACACAAAGCTTTTACATGGAAAAAGTTTTAGTAAATAAATATTAAGATTTTTATTGAATGCAGTCACAACAGTGTTGGGGTTTTTTAAACTCTGTTTTCCTACCTCCCCTTAGAAATTAATTAAAACTGTTGAGAAACCAGTTAAGTAACTAAACAAACAAAAAAATAAATAGCATTTGAAAGGAAGCATTTGAAAAGTGCAAGTGAAGTTTGACTGCGGAAGAAAAAATAAAATACAGCTGGCTCTGTGCTTGTATTAATGAATGCAGGTTCACAGGTAAAAATGACAACCCTGGCAAGCGCCACTAGTGCAATGAATGCAGAATAAGCAGAATTACCTTTAATGCTATAGTAATTAAGGCAAGAAGGTAACAGCACTAGTTGAATCAACAAAAGTCAGATGGCTCCTTAACTGCAATACTTTTTCTATTAAGTTCTAAGACTCCTGTAATTACCCAGGCAAAAAATAAAAATCTCCACCATGCTGCTAAAGCTGTTGGGTTCCTGCTTTAGTTTGTGCCCTCCCTTTCTTTTTTTAAATATACCTCTATCTGCCTTGGGACTAGCAAACAAAATGTTGCTTTGCAGAAAGCAGTGGATGCTGGACAGTCCTGCACAAGATGTACTCTTCCTCTTTACAGGAAGAACAAGCTCATCTTAACTATATCTTCTGGAAAACAAGTTGTGTGTGGAGGTAAATTAATTTTAAAACCAACAGTAGTTCCAAGTGAGAGAGACCAAGGCCAAGTCTGTCTTCTAACAACCTGTCTAACCTATCTGTCCAGTCTCTCTAACTATACCTAGCAATTTTTCCAGATGACTCAAACAATGACAGCTCTTCTAGGCCATGAACCCGTAATAAGGGGAGGCAAGTTTTGGGGCTTTTTCTTTTTTTTGCAACTGTAAAACTCAACCCAGTACACAAGGATCCAATGGGTCTGGAGCAGTATTGTCTAGAAGCAACAGTCCTCATCAAATACCTGTTCACCTGCACAGTATGCAGCTGCAACCTCACCCCTGTCCTCACTGCAGTACCTTAGAAAAGTATGTTTTGACATGACTTACAGGACTAATCACAAAAAGTATAAGAAACTATGGTGAGCTAATGCTAACCAGCTATGCCTAAACATACAGCTGATAGTATAAATCCATAGAAGCATATCACATTCTAGCTTCCAAAGTGATTCATACACATAGCCAAAGAATTCCTACTGTCATCCTCAACAAACACAGTAACGAAACTTCAACACATCTCCTTTCCCCCTATTATAATAAATAATGCCCTACAACTGTTTTCAAAGTGATTGAAGTCTCAGTATCAAACAGTGCCTGCTGATCTCTATACTTAAGCTTCACTTAGGAACATACTAGTGATGGTAGCGCAAGTGATAGTACCAACAGGAACACTAAAGAGTGCTTGTTGTACTGGAGATTTTGAAAAATGTGTACACATTCCTGTTTGAATGTCTCAAGTTTGCATCCTGGGTACAATGGGCCCTGCAATAAAACTGGGCAAATAAGAAATTGAACAGAAGTTCTGCTTAATATGTACTGAAAGGGTTTCTTAAATTTGACAAGGTTAGTACTTCAGGTTGAGTTGGAGTAATTCCTAAAACGTTCAACACTTGTCATTACTTTACCTGCTGGCTTTCGGAAACAATTTCAGTTCATTTTAATCTCTCAGTGTTCCTCTCTCTGTCTATTACCCAATTTAGACAATCAGCCTCCCTCAGTAGTTATGCACACACAGGAAGAATAATTTAAAAAAAAAACCCAAACAAACCAAAAAGCTAAGTTAGTAGCAAAACCTTTCAGTACATTTGTTAGTGAGAGTGACAAACCGGATCCATTGCAAATATCTCAGCAGCTGCTGGAATAGCTTGAACAGTTAGCAGGAGATTGAAAATTAACAAAATGAAAATCCAATGTTTAATAGCAAGGAACGTAGGCACTGCAAATACAAACAGCACTGAACACTACTGATTTGAATTGCATCAGTGTAAGTTAATAACTGAAAAGGTAGTGAATACCAAAAATACAAAATACGAGATTCAAGATGAGAACTTCTTCCAGAGTTGCATGTCTGTTGATACAGAGCTACAGCTCAGCACCTAAAACCAGCTCTTCCTTCAGACATCACTCCTTGTCAGAAACAGTGAAACTTGATTTAATAGATTCACACAGAAGCACTACTTTTGCCTTTTGAAGATTCAGTTGAGAATCCATGTAATCCTCTTAAAAAGTGAGCATCTCATGTAACAGAGACTATTCACAAATATCTGTTTGAATATCCAGGGAGAGTTCTTTTAGATAACAGACTGTACTTGCAGGCAGTATAATTATTTTAATGCATAAAAACTTGGTCACTAGTGCATGTTTATATTTACAAATGCTTATTCCTTTATGCAAGCCAATCAACTGGGAGTTAGTTGCAGTGCAAATCGTCTTATCTAGATGCAACCCTAATCAAAATATGAATATACCTTTTCTGTTTCTTTCTAAACTTTTCTTCTTCATACCTTGGTGAGGAAAAGTTTGATTTCAGTAAATGTAACATATGAAGGCCAAATTCAACAGAAGCTGCAAACTGGTGTTAGTGTCAATACAGTTTGCAGAAACATACCAAGTTTTGAAACTGATATAATTAAATATATAGTACCTCCACCATTTATAACCATTAATCAAGAAGCGTTACAATTTAGTTAATGACACTTGAATTCAATACAACTTCTTGTACAGTATTAACATCCACCACTAAAGTCTGTATTCAGAACAGTTGGAAGCCAGATATATTCCTCCACAGAAATCTGAGAATTAACTCACAAGTTAACCAAGTTCAGCCTTTGCAGAACAGTTAAAGGTTCATCAACGCAGAAAGGACTATTTCAAGACTTGGAATGACAGTCTGAATTTTCATAAGACATCCCTCAAAAGCCCCAATAAAAGAAGTATCCTAAAGCTAGCACAAGACTGCTTCAGCATTGTCATGTCTTTCCTCCCCACCCCAAGAAAACTGTATCTTCTCTATCTTATGAAAAGTTAAATTGTGCAACTGCTATCAGGTGTGTACTGCAATAATCAGGCATTTGCAGGGGTGAGGTGGGGATCTGTCCAACATGGATGTGGCCCTTCTGTCCAGATAGTGAGACTATGCCATAGTTCCATATGGAGTTCCCACTTTGTGATGACCTATTGTGATGCACACGCTACAGGTTTTGTATATTATACCCTCTAATAGGCAAATCAGTTCATCATGAGAATTGTTACTAGTTTCATCTGGCTTTTTTAAGACTCAGGTTTATGGTTTCTATTCGATTATTGCACCCACAAATGCTGCTGACAAATGTATTGTCATATTTGAGAGAGGTGTTCCACTGATGTTAAAATTGTATTTTTATCTGGAGGGAAGGAAGAAGAGAAAACCAAGGACATTGATGCTGCCTTCACCTGTTTGCCAAAGTAGTTTTAGAACTCTTACTGGGTAGGGATTCAGCATTTTTCAACCACAGCTCTTTTTTTAAATGATATCCCAACTCAAGTGATACTTCACCACTTAACTTGTTCCACATTTCAGCACAAACACTGCAGATACTCCGTATAACTTCAGTTATCAACATGCCCAAAATCTCTCACTCACCAGCCAGTTTAGTATACTGAGGTGAATGGAATGGGGCCTTGGCTCTAGAAGACTTAACTCACACGCCATAACTAAGTAATTAGGTAAGGCACTATCTGTGAAAATCCCTATACATAACACACCAAACTGTAGTTAGCAATGTGGTCAAACATGGATACTCCTCCTAAAGCTACCAGTGATCTGAGTTAAATTAAATTATTAAATGCCAAGTATTACATTCAAATCAATCAGAGATTACAATATATACCAGTTCTAAAACATGATCAGTGTAGAACATGTCTGAATAATAAAACGTACTGTTTTATGCATTCTGGGATGCCAACGTATTCCATGGGGATGAGTTCAGCTAGCTCTGCCAGCGTAAAGACATACCTAATTTTTTGGCTGAATTTTGAGCTGTGGAAGAACAAATGTAGGGTACAGTTACAACTTAATTCTTGCAGTAGGTCAATATTAAAACAGTTTGTGAAGTTTAAAGTAAACAGTAGTTAGGGTTTTTTTTAATAGCTTCCAGATTCTTACCTAATAAAGGGTTTTGTGACAGCCAGAAGTGTTCTGATGAACCAAGAAGGATGAACTATGATTAGTGATTTCAGATTTTTCCTTAACCTGAAGAATTCAAACAGCAGACAGTTACTAGAACAAAAAAGCAGCACGCCAACAAGGGGGTTTTCAACGTATAAAAGGTATGTTTTCGCAAGCACAACTATTACATCAATCTAGTATTCTGACACTCCATTATTAGAAGTTATCATCTGCCAGAAGAAAAAAAATAGCACAGAACTGTATAATCAAAATGTAAGATATAGTATGAGTTTGACAACAATGACAAGGAAATAACATGCCAAAGAGAAGTTTCTTTGAATCTTTCTACGTAACTAATGATGAAGTTGTTCATGAAAGACCCCTCATTATTAACCTTATCATATTAACACATGAAGTTTTAAGGATATTCTACATGGTACCAGACACCACAGTAAACAGCAGTTTGTCTTAAGTATGTAGATCACTGAGCATGTGAATATAATAAGAAAACACTGCAGAGCTTCTTACCTTCTATCAATTTGCTGGTAGCATTTCCTGAGCCAGCCTAAACTTGGCATTTTTCTCCGTGTTGTTGCACCATTCAGGTAAACTATCATATAGTTCTCTGCTACCAACAGCTCTAAAGTGCCAATTACATACCTACAGAGACAAGCAAAGAAAACTTCCAAGTGAGATCTGTGGATATTGAAGTAATTGCTAGTAGTACTCAAATTAAAAAAAAAAAATATATAAATATAGAGTTGTCAACAATGTTGAGCAACATCTGATAACTTTTCCCCCTCTCCCCTGGAAGCAGATGGAGTTGCTTTTCTCTTTGTTATCTTTCCCTGACCTGAAATATAAAAAACTTCATTAAAAAAAAGAAATAATTGCCCTTGCATTAAAATGATAAATTTCACAAGGTAAAATTAAGTATTCAAGGCAGATGATAACTTACTTAAATAGATTGTCCATTAGGTATCTATAGTTCGGCTGGCTGCTTTCAGGCATAAAGCAAACAGCAAACACGACAATGGCATTTAACCCATCACCATAGTAGCCTAAAAACAAGGAAAAAAGCAATAGTAGTGACCAAGGTGACTGTACACTGATTACATTTACACCACGCCAAGCACATTCAGTAAGCTTTTTCATTATTTACCTTAAAGAGATCTAAAAACATCTATTCTATATGGATGGATTCATACAGTTACAGAAACCCTCAAGATTTCAAGTTTGTCTACTTCTAAAGAAATAGCCGAAGTTGATGTAGATCAAATGCTGACTCAACATCTCAGTGCGGAATCTCAGTATATTTAATAACATTTAATAACATTTTTATATAGTCAAATTTTCTTCCAACCTAAACTCCACAGACTGTTAGGAAAAGTGATTAAATTGATTTATGCCTTAGTAGATTTACAGTTAATGCCTCAAACACTCTTAAAACCAAAAAAATCATACTGGTAGCACTGACACTGTAGAACAGGTAAGTACAACTTATTGCATAGGTGCATGTTAGTACCTTCATCCGAACATGCGTGCATTTTTGGAACTTAAATTTATTAGCGGAAAAAAAATACATTAAAACAACCATGTGCCTTAATACTGCAACAAATGAACCATCACTTGAGTATTTATGCCCAAAGCTCTTCCTGTGCCACCCCAACTCAGCTTAAAGAAGTAGTTTCTCAAGAGTTCCTTCTCAGCACATGACAAATCCTTACCACCATGACTGATAACTTTTTTGTACGGTTCAATTGCCTTCATGTCCACCCTGTGGTCCTGTTCTCCAATCCTAAACATTCGCCAGCGTCGACCATCATCTTTCTCCTCTGCTGCAGCATATTCAGTAAGTGATCCTTTCCTAATTACATCAGTAGTTTTTGGTTTCGGAAGATCATCTGCCGAAGTTAACACACGTTCAAGATCCATTATGAATACTTACGTATAGTGACAATCAATTACAACACGGGTTAACCACTTTGCTATCTATTTTAATATTCTCTAGCCAGTCAGACATATCAGCTGACTTAGTTCCCTCAGTCATTACAGAATAGGATCTGATGGGTGTCATATAGTTCATCAAAATACTCCATGTTGGCAGTTACCCACTGACTGTAATTTTCTGTTAAAGTACATGACAAATCTCCATTTGTGTAAGAAGCCTATTTAATTGTAGGCTTTCAGAACACAGACCTTGATGAATCTCACCAAAACAAAGTGGTTAACTCCAATGATAATTACACAGGTTGCCGGATCACAGATTTACATAAAAGCATGATTTAAACCATTGACAGCACCTTGCAAGCAGACATGCAGGCAAATTATTAGAAATTAAATCTAATTCACATGCGTGCAATCAGTATATATGAATTTATGTTGACAGCAATCTGTAAGACAATTTGCTCCAATTAAATAAGATTCTTGATTTTGTTGCACAGACCTTACCCAAAGCGAGAAAAACCTACTGCAAGTTAGTTGTCTGTTCCCAAGACAAAGCTGTTAATTGAAACTATCCTTCCAGGAAAATGAAGGCAGCAGCATTAAAGGAAGAAAAGACAGAAACCCTTTTCAGCCACTTTTAAAAACAAGACACAAACATCTGGAACATTTCCTTCACATCATTGCAAAACTAACCCTACTTCTTCACTAAAAATGCTGAGAATCCTTCTACACAAGTAAACCCACAGTCTGTGATGAAAAGTTCCCCTGCAATATGTTTTTAGCTATTTAAAAAAACCCCACCAAACTTATTCTAAAGAGTGTTTCTCCTTTTATAAGCTATCTTGGAATGAAGAACAGGTAGTGTTTAATATAGAACAGTGAAAAGAGCTTCCTGTTTACTTAGGAATTAAAATTATTTTATTTCCAGAATAAAAAAAAAAAATGGAGTTAACATCATTACTTCTTAAGAAACATTCTTAAGTTATAAAGTTTACAGAAGTTGAAGACTCCAACTGTCTGACCAACACAACAGTTCTTGGCTTACATAAAAGGGCCTTAAAACATAATTAAACTGCAAGTTTAAAACTTGTACTTTAACTCCTTGTTGTGGTTTAAGCCCAGAGAGTAACTCAGCACCACACAGCCATTCACCTACTCCCCCACTTTCCCACTGCAGGTGGGATGGGGAGGAGAATCGAAAGAATGTAAACCCCATGGGTTTAGTGTAATAACTAAAGCACAATATACTACTACTACTACTACTACTAATAATAATAATGATAAGGGAAATAACAAGGGGAGAGAGTATAAAACTAAAAAGGAAAGGGAAAAAAACCAACAATAAACACAAGTGATGCACAATACAATTGCTCACCACCTGCCCACTGATACCCAGACCAACCCAAGTCAGCGATCTGCCCTTCTGGGTGACTCCCCTGAGTTTATATACTGGGCATGATGTGCTGTGGCGTGGAATACCCCTTTGGCTAGTTTGGGTCAGGTGTCCCATCTCCGCTTCCTCCTGGCTTCTCCTGCCCCTCTGCACTGGCAGAGCATGAGAGACTGACAAGTCCTTGATCAAGGTAAGCATTACTTAGCAACAACTAAAACATTGGTGTGTTATCAGCATTGTTCTCAGACTAAAGCTGAAACACAGCACTGCATCAGGAGAAAAAACTGTTACAGCTGAACCCAGGGCACTCCTACACAGAACTCTTTACCCCAAATTTGTTAGAATCTCCAGATTTTGCCTATAAGAATAAGATGAGGCATCTATTCATTTCTTAAAATGAATATCATTACTAGTGTGGCCACAGCTAACATCCTGTCAAGTAATTTCAGAATTCCCTGACACAAAATAGAGGCTCTTTTATCACTTCCAGTCAATCCAGAACACATGCAAACTTTAAGGCTACTGAGCTTTTGCCATTCTCACCACAGTAAGACATGATGGCAGGCATTACTGAGTATTTTAAGAAATACCATTCAGCCCTCCTCAAACACGACGGCTTGCGTTTTCATTGATTTCTGACTAGCTAATTTATATCCATTTATATGGTTCACCTCCATTTAGAAGTATCTGCAATACATATAACACATATTGGATTTTTTTTCCCCAGGTTGGTTCTTAAAAACACACTGCAACAGAGGGGAACCTGGTCTCTTACAGGTGTTTAATGACATTCACCAAAGTTTGAGTTACAGTTATTATTATGTTGCCTGCTTACTGATCAATCAAGGACTAATTTGGTCTTTAAAAATTCACTGCACCTATTTCCAATTTATAACCTAATCACCTATTTTTCCTCTTTAAATATTGGTCATGGTTATTTCCCACCTGAAATAGTGTTGACCTGTACATAAGAAAATAGAAATATTTCAGAGCCTTAGGCAAAATTAACAAAATACTAACCTTCCCATTCAAACTCATTGCTGTTTTCTGAAGGAGTATCTAAATTGTCCAAATCAATCTCTCCACTCTCATCCAAGTCATCAGACAAAACAGATTCCTCACTGTGATCCAAAGTTAAGCTAATATCGGGAGCCATTAGTTTCTTCCTTGCTTTGGTTCCATTAACCTCTGTATTTTAAAAAAAGCAAATTATTTATTTTCAAAGCTAAAGCAAGTCGACTTAAGCATATTAACAAGACAGAAGAGCCCAGTGCTTTCTCAGAATGTATTCCAAGTTAAGGCCCCTAATTTAAACAACCTATCTTTGGAGTAAGAATTAAACACAGGGTGAAAAGAACAGCACTTCGAGGTCAGAGTTCTCAAGACTCTAGGTTTCCACAATTGCATACACACTGTGATCACAGTGGTAGACCACCACACCCCCTACAGAAGAAAAACCTCAAGTGCTGCCACCACCTAAGCAACTATTACCCATGGTAGCTATATCAAAGTGTACCATGAGTTGTTCTAGGTATTATACTAAAGAAGTCTTGCAAATAATGCAATAGATTTATGTCCTTAGCCCTTTTGTTAGGTATTGGAAACATCATAACCATCTTTGATGAAATAAAAAATAATATACAAGCTAAAAAAAAAAACAAACCAAAAAAGTCTGACAGACAACAGCAAGAACAGAAAATTAAACTATTAGGTGAGAATACGCAGAATGCTTTGAGACACAAGGCAAATACTTATGTGACTTAGACAACAGTTGAAAGCAGGGAATAAAATGACTGATCCAGAACTGGAAATGCCACAACTAAAGCAGATAAAAACTTTTAAAACGTAAAAAATCCCCGAAAGTATTATTTCCCTTCTGCCCATTTAGACAGGCAATGATCTTAACAGGCTGCAGCAGTCTGAAATTTGGAGTGAAACTAAAGTAGGTCCTAACTGATGCACGGAAGCCAAGTGGACCAAGGTTTTAAGATGGGTCAGGAAGTGAGTGCAGTAATTCATTTTTGTCCAGTATTACCTAGATAGCTCTGTTCACAGGGAGGATGAAGAGTCTCGTTTTATTCCAAAACCCTCTTCTTTCTAGACAATATGTTTATACTACCCTTCATATATAAAAATGCTGTTTAGAATGCTGCTTCTGCTTCAAGCCTGACAAGAAAAAAAAACAACCAAAAACCATCCCCACACCATCAAAAAACACCACTAAACAAAAAACCACCCAGAACCACCCTACACCAAAAGGGAGCTTTAAGACAGCCATCTAAGTAGGAAGCCATCAGCTTGACTGGAGTGGAATGTTCTCACCAGCTTCACTTTCTGTGCCAGTGGCAGCCAATACATCTGACTCCACAGGATCATCCTCTGGCAGAGGCCTAGTGCACAAAGTGGAAACTGCTGTTAAAAAACTTGTTTTCTTTTTTAAATGGACAGTTAAATGCCAAATATTTAGACTTACACACTGCTTAGTACTGAACTAGATTTACTTATAGTCAAAATTCAAGCTTTCACTAAAGCAAAGCACCCAAGTCACTGAAAATTCCTTTACAGCATTCAAGCAACCATCTGTTGATGTAATAAGTGCCAAAATATTGGTTCCTACTAGTGTGTCATCCTTAAGAAAACTTGTCACATTCTTGCTTGAGAATATTTGACATGAAATACATTACACAAGTAGTTCAGTCGTGTTATTACAGAATACCTCTGATGCAAGTTGGTTTAGTTTCTTTGTAGGCCCAAGCATCACTAGCAGTCTTAACTGTTACAAATTTTGCTCAGAAATGTTGCTTCATGAAGTATTTGGGCCTTTAGACATGAGTAATAATACGCAAACAATGTAGTTGCAGAAGATCACCACAGAGAACAAAGCCAAACTTGCAGATTTTCACTTCAGTAACACTGGCAACTTCAACAGTGGCATTTCTGTATTACTTAACTTACACATGATCCCTTTTCCAGAGCACAGAGCTTTTAAAAACCACTATATTAATGGAAATCGTGGTTCACGAGGAAGATAAAGAAGTAGCTTATTCTGGATGTTATGCATTTGATTTGAATTACTTAACAAATAAAATTAAAAACCTTGGAAAATCTTCATCTTGCCATTCTTCCTTAAACTCAACACCTTCCATTCTCCAGCCAACTTGAATTGTTAATAGAGACTCCTGACAAGCCAGAACCTCTTGTCTTCAGGACAGTGGGCTAAAGAGGAGCTGCAGGAACATAACAGAAGATGCTAGTTCAATACTATTTTAAGTCCCACACTTGCAGCACATCCTTTTACTTAGCACCAAGTTGAGGTACTATGCAGCAGGGGCAAGAGGAAACAGGGAAAAGTTTATGGCTTGTTTCTATTTATACTTTTTTTCCCTCATACAGAACTGCTTATGGAATGGTTTATCATACAATCATTTAGGTTGAAAAGGATCTCATAGAGCCCAATGCCCTGCTCAAGCAGGAACAACCTTTCAGTTGAAGTCAAGGCCTCAAGCAACCTGATTTATCATTTAAGATAGTACCAGTTCACTCCAAACTTTAAGGAACTTGACAGCTCTCCAGATTCTATAGGATATACTAAGTGTATATTTTAATAAGAACAACCCAGATGGTGAGATCTAAAATACCATCAAGTTCTAACCCCCCACTCCACCCCGAAAAAACCCCAAACAACAAAACCCCCCACCACACCAACCCCAAGAACTCTACAGATAACTAAGATAACTATTTCAGAAAGCAATCTCACCCTGTGATGTGCAAGTCAAGCTGTGCTTTTTCGCGCTCACCCATCACCAGCAAAAAGAAATCCCCAATAATGGAACATAATAAACCACTCTGCTGACACACAAGTCCAAGCTCTTGGCTGCGCTGGCTCTAAAGATTAGCAGGAACAGGTACACTTATCAATGAGGATGTTAACAAAACCAACACTAATCAAAAGATTAGCTGGAACAGGTACACTTATCAGTAAGGATGTTAACAAAACCAACAGTAATCAAAACAGGAAGCTGCTTTTAAAAGCAGAGAAGCAATGAACAGAGAACACAAGCTGGAATGCAATCATACTGCTAATGAAGACATTTATTTTTTACATGCCTAAAAAGAAAGGTATACTTACTATGCTGTAGGATCACCTTTCATGACAAATCTCAATTTCTCTTCTCAGGACCTGATTACAGCCACAGACTGATTTTAAAGTGTCCTGCAATGCTCAAAGCTACGTTGTACAAGCTGATTAATTAAAAAAAAATAAATCCAAGAGACTGGGTTTTTGTAAAACTACAGTACCAGAGACAAAAGTTTAAGCTTGTTTAAGCTTATTTAAGCTTATAGAAGGTAGGAACCTAGTTCCTCTTCAGGGTCAGACTCCCCTGGTTCAAATCGCTCAGCCCCTGCACCACTCGGATGCTGGCAGTGTGTGCCTGTGCACGCAACCTCCAAGAAGTTGCCCCCAGCAATTATTCTCCCAGCTCTCCCTCATTCTGTTTGTCCTTTTTGACTAATATGCTGTCTGAAGCAGCTCTTTACTGCTTGAATTACTCTCCTCCAGAAACATGTCCTCTCTTCCATTAAGATATTCTCAGCATACAGTTTCTCCTGGGTACAAACCTGCTGAGCGTTTGCAACAATGCATTTTGAATATTTACTTGGAGATCAGATGAGATTTTGGTCAGTAATAACAGTGGATATGTGCATAGTTCTTTATGCACGTTTCAGACACTGAGATGAAGCATGAGAACTTTCACAAGGTACCCTACAGTTAAGGGAACACAGAGGTTACAGTCAGCATGGAACAGACCATCTGATGCAACCATGGAATTGACTGTAGGTGAAAAGACACTAAACCTAAATGAGAATCTGAACTGATAACTTCATTCTTAGGGGACAGATGAAGAAATGAAGAAAACTGACAGGAAAAAAAACCCAAGCCAACACACAACAACAAAACCACAAATCAACACCACAAACACCCCCTATCACTGTGCTGTGGCTGTAAGATGCTACTCTTAAGCTTGCCTGCACCGTGTTCACAAGGCAGTTCCCGCAAGATAGCTTAAAGCAGAGTTTTGCTCCAAGACGCCAACAGTAACCTTCCTTTGAAAGGTTTAAACGCATATACGAGTTAACCAGAAATAACCGATTACTCCATAGCTATTCCATGAGTAGCTGGAAGTGAGGAACGCAGCCGTTAACCCGTGCGGCACAGCTCTGCGCTGCGCCTTTACCCAACCGCCCTGGGAAAGCCCAGCCCCGCCGCGCGCCCGCTCCTCGCTCAGCCGCGGGAGAGAGACGGGGTTCGGCTGCCGCGCCCGCAGGAGCGGGTATCCTCAGCTCCACATGCCCGGGGCTGTCCCCGCCGCGCCGGCCCGGGGCCGCTCCCCGCGCTGTGAGGAGGCATCCGCGGAGCTCGCCGCCCGGCAGCGGCTCTTCGGCTCCACACCCCGGCAGCGCTCCCGGCTCAGCGCCGCCGCGCACCAGCGGGCAGGCCGCGGCCCCGCCCCGCGCCCGCCCCGCCAGGCCGCGGCCCGCAGCTCCCGTCCCGCCGCCCCGGCCGGCCGCGCCCGTACCTGGCCTGGGGCGGGGGGGAACGGGCCGGGCCCGGCCTTGCCCCGGCCGCCGCGGAACGGGACCTCCGCGCCGCGCGGCCCTGCTCACCCGGAAGTGCCCGCGCCGCCGGGCTCACGTGACAGCGCCCGCCTCGAAAGGGGTTGGCGCATTCGCGCGCATGCGCAAAAATATCGCCATCGCCACCGCCGCCCCCCCTCCCCCCGGCAGCTTGCGCGTGCGCAGTGGGTCCCCGCGCGCGCGGGCGGGGCGGGTCTCGCGGCGCGCTGAGGGGAGGTGGCGCCGCCATTGGGGGAGGGAGCGGACCCGCGGCTCCTCCTGCCCCCGGCCTGGGCGGCCCCCGCCGCGGCGTTAACGGAGCCGCGGTGGGCGGGGCACAGGGAGTGAAGCGGAGGCGTTGGGCTCTGTGTGCTGTGCCCCTGTGCGGGAACAGCGGGAGGAGTGTCAGCACGGCGGGACCCTGTGAGCAGGTAACACCCGTGAGGCAGGCCAGTGGGGCGCAGCGCACCCGAACCCCCACAGCATCTGAGCATACAGCGTGAGGTGTACAGATACGGCGTACAGCGCACAGCCCTCCCTCGTGGCATATTGTGCACAACAGAAGCACGAGAAGTCAGATAAATCTCGTTTTCATCTTTTTTTTTTTTTTTTTTTTTTGCGTACTTAAGAATTAATCATATAGTCACAGACAGTTTGGGTTGGAAGGGGCCTTAAAGCTCATCCAGTTCCAAGCCCCTGCCACGGGCAGGGGCACCTTCCACTAGAGCAGGTTGCTCCAAGCCCCTGTGTCCAACCTGGCCTTGAACACTGCCAGGGATGGGGCAGCCACAGCTTCTCTGGGCACCCTGTGCCAGCGCCTCAGCACCCTCACAGGGAAGAGCTTCTGCCTCAGAGCTCAATCTCCCCTCTGCTTAAAACCATGCCCCCTTGTCTTACCACCGCATGGTGACAGTAGCGAAGGGTTACTATGAGGAGGGGATCAAGACGGCAGGAAGGTTTTGGCTAAGGGCTAGAACTTGCCACTAACACATCATTGTAATACATAGGCAGACGCTAACTTGATCACAGCTGCTCTGTTGCCCAAAGGTGACTGATGCAGCAATAGCAACAAAGTTAGTTTCATTGTAGGGTACTGAAGGAACTTGGAATAAATGTGACAGATGTGAAGTGTGGAAAAAATTAAGAGGCAGTACAAGGAGGCACAAAACAAATGGAGTGTTGGGAAAGCCTGGTTTCAATAAGAGTAGCTCGTGAGGCAGAGTGAGGTTTAAAGCTTTATTCAAATAAAGGGAGATCCCCACCAGACACACCTGATTCAAGGTTCTCAATTTGCATTAAGTATCTACCTGTTTTATACCTTCCCCATCTGCAAAGCCCCTCCTCCTTTCTCCTTTGGCTTAGATACTGAGAGGTTGCAGCTGCCCAGTCTGCGTATAGTGGAATTTTTCATTCTATGTGCATAACCTACATAAGATAGGCAAGTTTCACAAGGCTAAGCAAGTTTTTCAAGGTTTAACAAGTTATCACATCATTTAGATGGTTTCTCTTTCATAGACCCACAGGTCTTTTGTAAGATTCTGTGCTCAGCAGTTTATATATTTTTGGCAAGGACACAGTCTTGTTTTGTTAAACAATTCCCTCTTCTTTTTATTCTCATTTGGTCCTTGTCACCTTTGTTATGTCACTGTATTTTGTTTGTGGAGGTAAGGACACAGCAAAAGCTAACCAAATATTTCATGCTTAAGGACATGATAGTTTTCAGTCTGCTCCCAGCCACACACCAAACTTAATGTTACTAGTGTCCCTACTTTGGAACATCATAGCACCCCAGCTCTTAATAGTGAAGATCTGATTATGTGATTGATCAGTTTGTAATGTACTTGCCTGGGTATCAAAGACCTGAATGGCAAGAGATCTCAACCTGCTGATTTGGAGTATCTGTGAACAGTTGGAATTGTTCTAGAAAGAACTGGGTCTGACTGACCTCTGAAGGGTGCCTGTGGTTACTAGAGGAGCACATTGCATTCCAGAAAAGAGTCATTCCCTTTTACGGGCTGCTCAGTTAACAGGGATCAAAACTTGCCTATTTGTTTGATGCCTGAACACCCCTTACTTTATCAGGAAACTTAAGTTTGCAGAGTATGAATTTTGAATCAGTACTGTTCTGTTCTGGTTTAGATAAATAGAAAATGAGATTAAATTATGCTGGAGAGAATCATTTTATTACCCAATAGATGCCCCATCCCTGGCAGTATTCAAGGCCAGGTTCGATGGGGCTTGAAACAACCTGCTCTAGTGGAAGGTGTCCCTGCCCGTAGCAGGGGATTGGAACTGGATGAGCTTAAAGGTCGCTTCCAACCCAAACCAGTGTGGGATTCCATGATTCTATAAAGGGCCACCATGACTTAGTAAGTCAGAAGTTTGAATGTTTTCCAGAAAATTAATGTTTTAAGAATAATTAAGTCTCATATTAAATTCCTTTAATGCTTTTCTAAATATGCTTCAGTTGACGATAAACTCAAAACTGTCTTCAAAATGCACAAATGTCATTTGCAGGACACCAATGCCAAACTCATGTCATCACGGTCAGCAAAATTGTGCAGTTTCCCATCTCTTACACCGGGTGGCACAATATAGCTGGAAATCTATCGAGTGTTCCAATGTAACCTAGAAAACAAGCAAACAGGAGGTCAGAGCCAACTGCTAGGGAAATGTTGAATAATTCTATTTTTAAACATCAGACAATTGCAAATATAAGCAGTTTCTCACATGAAAGCTTTACCAAAGAGAACAGGCTTGAAGGAATGATGCTCTGTCACATGAATTTTGTCCTGTACATGGGAAAATATCAACTGGTGCACAATTTCAGGTCTGAAATAATACATAATTAACCTTTAAATAGAAAGTAGGAAAGTAGTCATGAAAAGAAACAAAATACAAAACATTCACCTTTTTCATGGCCTTTTTTGATTTTACTTATTACAAAAATACTTTCTAGTAATCTGTTAAAACCCCTGCGCAATGACTGGATTATAAATGGTTCCTTTCCAGTGGTTCAAGCAACAGCTCAGAAATGTTAGAATTTTAAAACATTCCTTTGAAAATTTGCCTCTGTAGGGTTGGGTGTAGAGACTGCATATGTGTAGCATTCCTTCTTGCCATTTTCCCTATACACAAAGTACAAATACTGGGGTATTTTCCCAACTTATTTTGCCTTTTCTTGATGATAAGGGCTTTGAGGCTAGAGTCTACCTCTGCTTTTGTCCATGCACATAACTTGGCTCCTGTCTTAGATACCTATGATAGAAAATGACAAGAGCAACACGTGATAGAGTAGTAGCTTTCAGATATGTGGACAGGAAGTAGGTAATGTATATTTGCCTCACTTCTGATATTCCTGTCAGATACTCCATTAAAGCCATTCTGTAATCAGTTGTCACACTGTTGTACCTAGCTGTGTTTTATATTTCCATCCTCTTTGCATATTGTGGGGTAAGATATTGATCAGAAAGGACCACACTCCTGTGTCCCTGTGTACTTTCTCCCAAACCTCCCTAAGCTACTTCAGACACAACCCATGATGCTACTGTGAACTAGTTCCTAAGCAGACTTGCACTCTCATCGCCTAGCATTCCTCCCTGATGTTTTGTCTTTTTCTATTTCTGAACAAATACCTTGTCGTTAAAAAGAAGTCAAGGTCTGAGTCAGGTCTAAGTGAAGGTCTTGTGTTTGGAATTCAGGTAGAGAAGTACAAAACTGAAAAGAATGCACATTTTCTATAATGGTCAAACCAAACCCTTTACCATTTCAAGGACATAGCTGTTACCTACATACAAAAGAGAATGTGTTCATCCTCTGCATGTAAGATTTTCAGGTTTTTTAATGTATTTTTCCTATCAGAGAGCATCATGGTTTGTTGGGTACAAATAGCCATACTCATATGAAAGCAAGAGCCAGTTTCCTAGCCATGAGAATCTTCATGTCTGCATGGGGGAGGGGGAATGTAATAATTACCCTGTTTACAGAAGTTGTTGATCATCTGCTTTAGTATTTAAATACTACTTTAGTATTAAATAAATAGTATTTGCTAACTACTATGCCCTCAAGAAAAGTAGATATTAATCCTAAATTTCACTTTGGTAGAAAACTGAGGGGCCCATTAACTGTGGGAATAATGTAGAAAAATAAAAGCAATGGGGAGATCTCTTGCATCTGCCTCTTCCACATAAATATCATTAGACAATTCCAGTGCACCAGTGGAATTGCAGACAAACGCATGACTGTATACTGTTAACTCACATTCCTTAGTTTGTACTAGAAAGTCTGCCTATCTCAGAGAAAGGAGATAGGCAGACTTTAGATACAGATAACTTCTGTTCTCTGAGGTTGTTTTCTGTACAGGTAGTTTTGATATGGTAAACATTCTTATCTTACTGTGCCTCATAAAAAATGTCTGATCGTTGCCATTTGCCATATCAGCTTAATGTCTGCCATAATGCTGTGTTAATAAGACAGTTTTTATCGTATTGTGGTCAGAATCCAATATCAAGTGTGGGTGAATCACACCAGGCAAATACTTAAGCACAATCAAGGAATCTGCAGCCTCCTTCATCTGAAAATGTGGCGTTCTCAGTTGGCATTTCCGTGTGTTCTGATGGTCAGGCTGTTACTCATACTTGCATGCAGAATGAATTCAGTAAGACTTGGTTCAGCTCACTTCTTACAGTTTCTGAAAAAAACATGAAGCACCCTGTTACATGGACAGAAGATATCTTTGCTGGTTGAGCTTGAGGGGAAAACTGGGTACAATTATATATTCTTTTAATTATTCATGACTTGGGTCTGAAGTGAATGTGTATACATTTTTCACTTATTCACTTTATAAAATTCAAAACTAAGCCCAGAAGCAGTTTTATTCTTGGCAGCGTGACAAGTTTCCTTTCCTCAACGAGCCAGTCAAAGGAATTGTTCCTCAGACAGTTTGTCATCCTCACGTATCCCAGAGAGTCTGGAGGGGGGCTGGCATTCATTACACCCCCCGTCACACATAGGCGTGTGCACTCTCTCCCTCTCTGACTGTGACAACAAGCCCATCTCAGAGAACTGTGTTTGTATCTAGCATGTGGCTTCAGTTGTGTAGCTGATTTGCAGTTCATTAATCTAGAAAGCCTTGCCCAATTCTGGGAAGGACAATATCCCATATCCCACTTCCTGTCCCCGATGCAACACACAATTTAGAGAGGGAATTTGCTCTGTTTTGTGGAAAAAAATAGAGCAAAAGCAGCCTAGGATGCCAAAGCTGATGTAAACATACATTAGGAAATTGTTTTGATCTGGCCTATCAGGCTGCTGGCAATGCACTGTGCTTCCTTGGGAGACATGCAAATTTATGGGACACAACTTGACATGATTAAGGCAATGCATACAGAAGAGGGAATTGCCTTTCGGCAAGAGAATTATGTCTAGAACCAATGATTCTTTATGTTCTTGGCAGTGCAGGTAGGATCATGAAATGAGGGGCCTCTTGCAGATTCATAGCAATTTAGGTGTTGGGTTGGCAATTTTTTTAAACTATATTTTTCCAGCTTTTATGGTTGTACTACTATTAGTTGTTTGTCTTGCAGGGGAACCTAAGGACAACAGTAAATTTGTAGTTTTGAAAACCTAAATCTGTATCTGTTGATACTATCGTAGCTTATGATAGCTTCTTGAGTCTGGAAACAACCACCACTAAAAGGAAAAAACCAAACCACCACCAAAACAACAAAAACCCAGGAGTTAAAATAGTGCTACAGAGAGGCATCAACTTCTGCTCATTCACAGCAGTGGGGTTCTTCACTTTGAAATTTCAGAGTCTCTAACTGTCAGAGACAGTGACACTCCTTGTTGACAGACGTGTGCTCAGAACTCATCCACATGCCTGAGCGGAGTCAGATTCATCTTGTGCCAGGGTTAATGAGAAATTACTGATCACTGCTTGGGAATTTGGGGGTAAGAATGGCTGAACTTAAGGTGAAAGACTCCATACTCCTTACTACTCCCCTGAGTCAGCCTAGCAAATAGCCAACTGTAATATCTTAATTAACTGTGTGTTAGAATCAACCTTATTCTCCCTTGCAAGCTGCATACATTGCTAATTAGATTAGGTAAGCGCACAAGAGAAGCAAGTGTTAGTGCTGTGGTGGGGCAGTTAGGTTTCCCACTGTACTGTATAGCAAGGCAAGGCTGGTGGCACTGGGGTGATGTTGAAATGGCACCCTTTAATTCAAACATAAAGATAAGGAAAACCACACTTTGTATGTTGGAGAACATCACCCTTCCAACCTCCTGGACAAAACCGGCACAACAGACAAAGGAAGCTGTCTTTGCATTCCCTTCCCCTGTAGCACAAAGCATGTAGCTCTGGAAGCTGTCAGCTCTCATACACCTACTATACAGAGAGCCCCCAACACACATGTTGTGCTGCTTTGCATGCTCATGAGCCCACGTCTCAGTGTCGCCTTGCTGCGCTGCGCACACAGTGAGAGGGAAGAGGAAGTGTGCTTGGAGTGTGTGGTACTCTGCTGTGCACAGCTGCCATATGATTCATCAGGGACCTGCACCATCTGGTACAGATGAGAGCCTATCTTGTTACACAGTGTCTTTATCAGAAATAGGGGCTTGGAAGAACATCACAAAGCTATGGTGAGTTTGCTGGTGCAAAAACCTCATATGGAGAGCCTGACCACTTCCCAAAAATCACATCCTCCAGTTTGTCCCATGCAGAGTTGATAAATACTTGGATTATCTAGGTTCTGCTAGTTGGGTAAAACTTTTTAAAGTGTGTCATTTCCTGTGCGTTTTTATATGTAACAAAATACAGCCCCAAAGTCCTTTTTAGAGTTAAAAAGCTTCAAATTTGTTTTTCCCATCCCTCTCCATCAGTACACAATTCCTTTGACATTTCCTCCACTGGTACCTGTCATGTTCTTCTTTAAATTCATTTTTGGTTCCCTGTTGCTTTATGTATTAAATGCTTTTTTCTTGAGGTAATTCCCCTCTAAGCTTTCTCTCTCAGTCCCTGGCCCTTCATCTCAAAGCTTTTATTCTGTTAAAATACTTAGATTTTATCCTAGCCATTAATTTTAATTTTCAAACAGTATTTTTTAAAGATTAGCTAAATTAAATCATTTTTGCAATTAGTGTCAAATTAATCCATAATGGAAGGTAGATAACAGCAGGAGATAGAGTCTCTTAGATTTTGACAGATACCCTCATTGGGTTTAATGTTTTGTATAATATCTCCTTAAGTGAGTGAAGAGCTTGCTTCGATGACTTCCTTCCCTCACATCTACGCTGCTGTCCACAGAGAAATAATATCTTTGATTATGGGGAAAACTAACTTTCCTTCTTCCATCTCTGGATTCTGAGGGGGAGTATTGTTAACACTGGTTATCTTAAAAACCATTTTTTGCCATTTTCGGGCCTGATCTCTGGCACTCGATAGGTGAGGGTTGCTGCAGCTCTGGGGATTGTAACTTACAAAATTTACCACAAAAAAACATTTTTTAATCTTGATTTCATAGAGATAGGTGCAAAAGCAGCCAAATAATCAGCTTAACGAGTGGAAATCAAGGAATAGTAATCTTCAGTAGGCAGACTAGTGGAGAGAAGGAGGCTGGAAATGGGATAACAAGACCAGTCTTCTCAGGAATATGTTCTGGATCAACAAGAGCTGGGCCAAACATACTTCACTATCTTAGGACTTTGTCATTGAGACTCATTCAAAGAAAAGGAAGCAAACACACTGGTACTTATATTAGGCTCATTTGAGTGTTTGGCTCTAGACACATCTGTGCCCAAAGTGCTTTAATTTGCCGTACCTGATTCTAGGCAGACCTTCAGCTCTGACCTGGGATTGAACTCGGCGTGACTTTCTCCGATGATTAAACGCTTGCTCCTGTCTGCTCAGGCTCCTCAGACACTTTCATTTTCTCAGACAATTTTCTTTTTTTTTTAAATAAGCAGGGACATGGGTGTAATGGTTCATTTATTCTGGCATCAGATGGCATCACTTGGTTAAATGATCGGTTTAAGCCAAAACTTCTTTTTGTACCTTATCTGGCCTGTTTTAAGTTTAAAGGGTGTTAAGAATTACTGAGCTTCAGGAATAGATGAAGAATTTCTAAAAACGATCTCTGAAGTTTGAGAAGACAAGTAAGTAGTTCTGCTGGAGTAAAATTCATTCTTAATTATTTTTTACTCATTTTGGATGAACTTCCCTTGTGTACTCTGTAAATACATTTTGGGCTTGGTCATATCCTACTAGTCTAACAAAATTCTCACAGAATACTAGTAGAGCTGGTGAACAAAAAACAAACCACCGGCCTCCCCAACTCCAAACATCAGCTGTTGTCATCACAAGTAAACACATGAACTTTGAGATCCTACAATTAAACACAGAGGATACATATAAGTAAAATTGAAGAGCTAAAATCTTAAACTAGGGGTAGTGAGACCTTCAGCAAGCAAACAAGATTTTACCTTTCTGCATGTGAAAGGGCACCAGTTTCTCATGTATCTATCTATCTTGGCTGCTGCTGCACTGCCTGTTGAAGTTTCCAAGCCTAGCTGTGCCTTCCTGGCAGAGGTTGCCATACTATGACACAGGTTTCACAACTGTTTCTTTTCTACTATAGTTTATAGCCTATCTTAGCAGCACAAGTTGAAAGCTGGGGCAATTCAGGCTAAATTATTACATTATTAGGTTAATGAGCAAAAGCTGGTTTTGCTGGCTCTACCATGAAGGCAGTAAGAGAACAAGTGGTTGGGATAAGCACTCATGACTTGGAGATAATGAAACACTTTTGGAATGCCTTTGAAATTAAACCTGACATGCAGGAAATCTGTGTATAATTTTCAGTTCTGCTCTTTTCATTACCTTGGCCAAGGATGATCAAATCTAAGGTTTGGTTCCGCACTACCCCAATTCATAAAGAAACTGTCGTCTAGATTATAAATTCTTCTGAGCAAAGATGATGTTAAGCTGTTACTTTCGCAGTGAGGCCTTGGCTTTATCTGGAGCTGCTTAATGGTACTGTAGTAGAAATCAGCAATACAAGCTATTGATTTAGGGATCATTTAAATTCAGTATTAATCATATTTGTTCAGCTATAGTAGGTGTATGAACCTCACAAATGAGGAATACTCCCAAGTCATTGAAAAACCTTCTATGACTATCCTCTATAATATTTAAGCCTTTCAATTTACTTAATGTTGAGCTGAATGTGAGCTCTGCAATGATTAATGAGATCTCTGAGAATGGGGATGTCTCCCTCACATATTGCTACCTTGTAAAGGTTGCACCTAAATGCTTCCAGAGACCTAATTATCATTGGTGGGTATCAGTCTGTCCTCTCACAGACATACTGTGGATCTCAAGTTCAATAGAAATAGGGGAGATAAAGAATGGAGATAAAAGCACAGCATTTTGCAGTCAGTGGTCACATATGAAATTAAATCAGTCCTATTTGTTGGCTAGAATACTAGCAAGGAGTTTTTTTACTGAAAGCAGAACTGAAAATCCTTTGCATCACTGCTATTGACTCTAGGTAAGCAAAAATCAATGCAGATCTGGCTAAAGGTGGCTGGCTTTTGTTCGATTCATGGTCAAATAAAATGTGAAAAGCACTGTTACATGTGATGATGTTGGGGCATTGTAGACACCATAAGAAAATAAAAAGGGAGTAAGAGACATGTCTGTTGTGTCCCAGAGTCTTCAGTTTATTCCCCAACATGCAAAAGGATTGAATAGCCCAGAGCTTTCTACAATAGAGCAATCTAGAATATTGCCCTGAATTTCCAGCAGATTTACAAACTGCTATTACTAAATATGACTCATCAAGATTAAAAAAGAAAAATAATTGAGCCAGAGCTGTTGTCAAGTCACTATTTAATGTTACTTTTTGTATTTGCTGCGATAAGCACTAAAATTTGCAGACTCCTTGATAAATCATTGTTTAGCAATGTCTAGAGGGTCCAGTAAATGGTTTGAAATTGCTACGGTGTAATAAATGGTTATTTGATAATGAATGAAATTGTTTGAAAATACTGTTAAGATGTCAAGTTTTAACATATAGAGCATTAGTCAGGAGGAGTGCAAACATGGAAACCATAGTGACACTATAAATATACCGCAACAAATGCATTTATTTGTACAGGGCAAACAGGAGGTGCTGTATACAAACCAGTATAAATTGATATATGAAGTTAATTTCAATCTGTAAAAGTAATTGCATTGGTTTAACTTATTTAACTCTCCTTACAATAATATTTATAGCAGAGCAAGAAAGTAAAGAACTAAATGATGATAAATAGATAAAATACATAGGAAATGGGAATTGTTTTCCAGTTTAATTACGCTGTCACATAAAATTATCACAGAAATACACTATGCCGACAAGGAGAATACATTAAAATCCCATTATTCTGTGCAGAGTTGGCTAGCTTTTGTTGCTGTTTATTCCAAAAATAGTTCATCATCTTTTCAACTAGCATTAAAAGTTAAATTTTGTCAAAAAATACAGCAGTGCAAAAAGGACAATATCGGCTGTGCCAGTTGATGGTTAGCCCGTAGCACAAAGCTGGGAAGCAAGCACATGGTACCTTTCTCTTCAAGAATAAATCTGACCATGTAGTAAGATTTGAAGGGAAAAAAATGCCCACTCAGAATAAGTTATTTTCATTCTTTTTTTTCCTTGGACACAAGGAAACTCCAACTGGAGCTTTTGTGCGTGGCTGTAGCCTCTATAAACCCTGTGGTGATGGGACACTATTGTAGCTACAGTAAAACATAATAACAGTTTTCCTCTCCCAAGCCAGATATTTGTGGTTTCAAACTGAAGTTAATCTTACCATTTCTTGTCATGATGAACAGCATTAATGTGTGTGGTGTTTTTTATCCTTTTGCTGATTCTTGGTCTGAACACAACATGACATCCTCACCAGAGGCAAAAAGGTGAGGCATGTGTTTCTGTGAAGGGGAGTTGTGTTTTTTTTTCTTCTCTGTTTTTTTCAGAACAGTTGAAGTTTAGTTTGCTTGAAAACTGCTTAGAATGTAAGTAAAGAACACTAGAATGCTGCACTCAGTGCTAATAATATGGCTACATTATTTTGACCCCTCAATTATATCATAAAACTTGCTGTGTTTTTAAGTTTGCAACTTCCAAAGCTGTGTGATTAAGTAGGAGTTGGTGCTTTAATTAAAATAATATTACTGTTTAGGATTCCAGTAAAAATCTGGAAAATATGATTCTTCAGAGACTTCAAATTCAGAGGAAATTTTTTCATATAGACCTCATTAATTTTTAAGATCTTATTATTTTGAAACATACTTTATATTTCTTTAGCATCCAACTGATGAGATTTGGTCACTGAGGATAAGCAAAAATACTACTTGAAGCAGAAAGGCCATTTCTAGAATATGAAATACCTGTGAAGAGAATACTGTGTGCAAACTGAAACCCCAAAAGATAAGGCAGCTTCCTGTGTGAGATGAGATTTAGGTCACCAAAGATACTCCCAGTACTTGTCATCCTTGTATCAATTAAATGAATGGACTTGCTCCAGAACTTTATTCCAGCTCTTTAAAATGATGTGTATGCTGCAAGAACAATTTTTTAAAGCTGTCTATTGCTCCAAGAGAAGGCTGTAACTAAAGGAAGCTATCATTACACTGCAGAATGGATCGTTTATAACACACCAAAATGGCCCATTATTTACAGTTCTTATTAAAAAAAGTGAACGTGGAATGCATTCAAATTTCAGCAAAGTTGCAATACTGTTAACTTGCCTCCTAACAGCAGCAGATGATGTTTTGGCTCTCAAGAACAATTTATAGCCTTTATACTACCACATGGGCATTTCAGAAGGACAAAAATTGAAAACATCATCTGAATGTTCATGCAAATCAGAGACAGGCACCTTAATTCTCATCTTCATCATTTGCTGATCTTAACCTTTGGTGACACATGTACAGTTACATTTTTATTTGTTACTTTTTGAGGGGCTTCTGATTTTAGCAGTCCAAAAATTAGATAAAGCCTAAATTTTAGAGATATATAGCATCTAAACTATGCTGAAAGCTAGCGCTCATCTTCAGTAGTGCCAGACATATGCACCTCAAAGTATCTTCAGAGCTGGAGACACAAAACACAACAGTTCTAACTATCTCTCATTAAAGATCTTGAGAATCAAGTGCTGTAATTGTTGGAGTTTTGACACTTAGCATTATGAAGGCATATAAAGAGATACAGCTACTCCTAAGGAACATTTCTTTTAGGTCTTGCCCTTTGTAAATGGTGCCACTATAATTTTTGCCTGGAAAGTTGGGTTTTAACAAATTCAAAATGAAACTTTACCAAAATTAAATCTCAGCTGTTTTCACCATGAACTTGGCTTTTATGGCTTTAATTTGGAGGTTCTCTGTGAGATTTGCATTGTTGCAAATATTTTAGTAAAGGTAATATCCATTCAGGCAGGAGGGGGGAAAGCTAATGGATAGTGAGGTACCAAAGAACAGACCAGAGCTGAGTGGTGTCATGAATTGTTGTCTTCATCCTATTGAAGTAATTTAAAATCTTTTTTTCATTTTATCTTTCTATGAAAGCGGAACAAAATTCAGAATCTTTGCAGCAGTGCTTTTGGGCTTAAGATTGATGCACAATTTCACACACCTTTTTGGGATGAAGTACTGTTTGAGCTGATAATAATAATTAACATTAGAAGTATTACTGTAATTAACAAGTAACAGTATTTGTTACTAGCACACATACACACATATTAGGTAAGAAGAGAACTAATTACATTCATCAGATTGAGTTATTACTAGTTTCCTTCATGCAGGACAACATTTACCATCAAAACTGTGCAGAAATATTCCATAACAATGTCCTAAATTCAGAGTCATCCTGGGGAGTCATTTGCACTTCCTTCCTCCTTAATTATGGCTTCTTGGACTCCAGTCTCTTCTCAGTGGAGTCAACAGAAACACAACAGGAGCAGAACTCAGGTCCTGTGGCCACAGATGAGATTCTGAAAATCACTAACTTCTAGGAGCAAACTGAGGTTTCACTTGAACTTCCTGCAGTCGTGGTTTTGTGCCTCTTCAACTGAGCGTCAGTGTCTGGGCACAGGAGAAGTAACGCTTATCTTTAAAAGCATTTTCTAAGATCTGCATTTGTCACCATCACATGGGAGGGTGTTAACGCTTCTTTCAGTTGTATCTTATATGTTTATACCTTTGGCAAGAGCATAGAGACTCTTATCTCTGAACACACTCCTCAAAACACAAAGAACTAAACAGAGGTAAAAATCTATTTCTCTTGCTAGTTTTTTCATTTTCTAGAAAATTAAACTACATATATACAGAATCAAGAATTCCTTAAAAGAAAGGAAAGGCACTTGTGAGGGTTGAGGAGGTTGTTTAGGGGAAAAAAAGAAACAAACCAGGAAAGTCTTCAATGACAATTATCACTATAACAAAACAAAACAAATTGTTATCTTCCGCAGTCAGATCCAGAATGGAGTCTCTGAAATTGAAGAACTTGTTATCCTAAAGCAATCCCTCCACACCGTCACTGAAGCAAAATATGGAATTTCTGTCTGTTTTTCCAGCTTGTACCAAAAGTTGCCCTCAGATCTCCAGGGTTGCCTGTCCCGAACATGGGGTGTCTGTGCCGAATCTAGGAGAAAGTAGATGAGCTAAGTGAGTCAGCATGTCTGTTAGTGAGGGTGCTGTAAAACAGGGGGGTTTACCACTGTTGGGACATCTGCTTGGTAACTAGGACCCAAAGTAGTCCCATATAAAGGCCTCAACTCAGTGTGATATTTAATTGCATAACCCAGTCACAAGCAGAAGGGCCACTGCTGTGCTTTAATCTCAGTGGTACCTGATGAATCACGGCCAGTGCAGTGATTTGTACGTGTGATGTTGTTGTGCAGCCTGTATACGTTGTGTCAGTCCTTCTGTGGCTGAGCATTTCCAGTCCGTGGCTTCCCTTTGCCACAGGCTGGCAAGGCATAATGTGCCCATAATATTGTCTTCTGGTTTGTCAGCTGTGCATTGATTAAGATACAGATGAGCCATATGCTAGTGTACTAAGCTGTTAAATGGATTTTTGGGGAAGTTTGGCTGTAAGGAATTCTGCAAGTGCCAGCTCAGATTTTCCTTTGAACTGCATTAGCCATAAATATGGATTATTCCTGTAGGTCCTATATATGGAGAATTCCATCTGCTTAAAGGTTCAGCAGCAAAATGTGAACATAATTATTTCCCAGCCAGATAAATGACTCACTTTAGTAGAGACATTTTGACCATGTGGCTTAGTCAAAGTGTAGGAAAAATTAAATATTTCCATCCCTGTCTGCTTGACATTAGACAAATATATATACCTACATCTACATGTATACACGTACAAAATAGCACAGCTTTTGACAGCTTCACTCTGGTCAATTTGTTTGAATAGCAAACCAACAAACAGGTTCCTAAACAAAAGGATAATCCAATTTCATTGCTAAAATCTGAAGTGAATTTAGTGTTTCCTACTATTTGTGAATAACTGCTCTCTGAAAATATTAATTTATGAATATTACTGAGGAGGTGACCACTCAGTGCTTAATAGGAACTAGCAATTAGTGCATGTAAATCAACTAAGACAGCAGCATCTCAATTGCTGTTCTGCATAGCGGAATGGTTAATTTGTAGGAATACATGTTTCCAGCCCAGATTTTAAAAAGTCACGTTTTCCACTGCTGAAAACCTCAATACCTACAATATTTGTTGTGCATTTTATGATTATTCGTAATGCCCTTGCAAACATGTGTAATAAAATGCTAACAAACCATCATCCATTATTTAATTATGTTTATCTAGACGGATTAAGTTGGGGTGGGGGGAGCCTGTGGTAAAAAGTATTGTTTCCCATTTGGCAAACACAGACTAAATTTACAGCTTAATTATTCCTTGTAGTGCTGTAGAGAGATTTTCCTGTTAATCATACTCAGGTCCAGAGGTGATTTAAAAAAAACCTCAAACCAAACAAAACCCAAAAAAAAAACCCAAAACAGGTTGTGGATTTTTTTTTTTCTTTTTTTTTTTTTTTTTTTTTTTTTTGTGGTAAGGTTTAACAATTATGTTGACTCCCACTTAAATCAACTTCCCCTCCAGCAGGGGATTTAAATGGTTGTGAGGCTTCACTGGGAACTACGCAGGGAACTTCTCTGACAGTGATGAAACACCTTCTATAGGGCAAGAAAAATATCTGAGAAAATAATGTTATAGTTGCCTTGAGAAACTCTGCCTATGGAAAATATCAGAATAATTCATCTTAATTAATAAAAGTACCTCTATGTTTCAGCAACCAGGCAGAAGAAAAATAGAGGTCAGTTCCAGAAACCTTTACTCATAAGAGTATCTCTCTAAATTCCAAAAGATCACTTGTGTGCAGAGTGATGCCCATGTGGTTAAAGACTGCAGTTTATCTCTAGATGTTACATGAGATCTTTTTAATTTGAAATCTTTAAATAGTGCTTTTTCAAAGCCAAATCCATGCCAATAACTACAGGACCACTAGACATTAAAAGCGGAATCAGCATCATCTTTAACAAAAATGACTCCTCTTGCAAAGATAGCCTAGGAAATGCTTACTGAGAAGAATCATCAATCAATCTTCATAGTATATTCTTCAGCAATAACTGGGCAAAAATATTCATCGCAGTGAGTACTTTATATTAAAACGAGTCACACTGAACTTGTACAGTAACCCATGAAAATATCTCCTTTTAATGCTGAAGCTTACCATCTTCATCGTCATAGGATAAATTTGTACATCAGCTGCATGTGAAACAGACAAAAAGGTTGGCAAAAGATTGGCAGATCTGTCTTGGCTCTAGCCAGCTGTGGTTGGATTAACTTCTATGTTAAGTAGCTAATAAATTGCTTTCTGCTAAGTATTTAGAAGTATATACTATGAAGAGTTACGTACCTTCCAAACTTGGCACAAAGCCTGCCTTTGTTACATGAACACAAAAACCTCATGTCAACATTTTAAAGGGTGTCTGAGTTCTGGATATGCATTAATGAAGTATTTGTCCTGATATTCTCTTCCTAACATTTTCATATTTTTTCAGATATGGAAATAAATTGTAGGTTGTTAAGCATGGGTAAGAAAAATAAAAAGATGGTTTACTTACAAGGGTTGACAATCTCTTCAGAGAACATAACATGAGTAAGAAAAAGCTTAATCCAAAACCCAGTATATAGATATTTTTGCATCGATTTAACCTATACTACCAGATCATTTATATAAACTACTTCACTATATACCTTCCATTTTCTGGACACTGGTGTAGTTCTGGGGTAGCCTATTATGAAATGTTAAACAATTACCTGTATTAGTAGTTACAGAAAAAGGTGTGATTTGGGGTTTTTTTCTAATGTTATCATGGCAGCAGAAATTCAGGCATATGTGAAGGTAGCAACTTAGAGTGCTTTCAAAGGTGCTTTTAAGATTTTAAGAGACCTGTGTTTCCTTCAGGGGAATTAGCTGTATCCATGTAAAAAATACCAATCCCTAGCCATGCTAAGGGAACTTGTTTTACTTTTCTTTAAATCATCATAAAGCAGCAGTAGCTTTTTTTAATTCTTTTTTTTAATCTAGAGACATGATAAATGAGACCTGCTTTTTACAGCACAAGTGTTCTAATGCATTTTCTGTAAATCAGCAGAAGAAAATAGGAAACCAAAATTTTCTTATATCTGAAGAGTGAGCTTTCAGGAGAGCTGCTTATGATACTGGATGATAGCATACGTGTAGTTAGGAAAATGTAAAAGAAAAAAGATCTGGAATCATTGACATTAAGGATGCCATGTATGGACTTAAAGCTTTTGAAACTCAATACAAGGTACACTGCTGCAAAACACAGAAGCCATTTCATAGCCTTAAAAGAATTGCTAAAAGACAGACAACTTTCAGCAAGACCAAAAATATCAAAGTCATTACTGATCATATGTTCCCGTCAGATGAAACCCTTTCCAGACACTGATCAAATATTAAACACAAGAACAGTCAGAATTGGCCAATAGTAAAATCTGTAATAGAAAATTCAGAGACCTATAACTTAATACTTTTTAAACCTGACCAGGAGGGGAAGAGGAGTTAAAAACCAGCAGTCCCTCACAAACCTTTCAAAACCAGTTAAAACTGTTGCTCCTTCTCCAAAGGAAGGAGCTTAATACATTAAATGAGGAAAATACAAACCTTTAATATGTTAATATGAAAAGCTGACTCTTTGTTCCCCAAGTTAAGTATGTGTTCAGACATAGCCAACCTTATTTAAGTCATAGGAATGATAATTAGGGTCACTCTTCAGAAAAGCTTTTAATCACATGCTCGCAGAAGTCGATAGCTTGAAATACCTGTCTAAGCGCTTTCCTGAAGCAGGCCTTACCAGGTGAAAGTTAACATATGATGATCATATGGAAAGTATCAGAATAATTTCATGCCTATTTATAGTCCAGACAAACACAAACTCTCATTTCTTACTCAGTTTTCACATGTAGAGGATTTCATTTAACTATGGGGTTCCTGGTTGCTAATAGTTGCAATTTTTCAGCTGATGACATCTGCATCAAAAAGCTTATGAAATGTCATTCACTACATGTGATGTCTTAGAAAACCTGTCTGAAAAGTGCTAAACAATCCCAGAATATTAGAGCATCTTCTTTGAATGAAAATGAGCTATTGGGAAAAGAAATTAAAATCCTCTTGTAGGAAATACAGACAAGCTAATAGCAACTAGGATAAAAAAAAAGCTGCTTCGACATTTCAAAGTCTCATAAAATTTCTCCTGGCAGATTTAAAAGGTAAAATCTGTTAGGTTTATATTGATGATATAATCATTTTCTCTTAGGACCTGGATCAGCATTTAGCAAACATAACAGCTGTACTCTGAATATTAGTCTCTAAGCTTAACTCTACATTTTAGAAATGAAAATGCTATAGAATACAGTTTACATAATCTGAAGCACATTTTGTCAAAACCAGATTGGCTGCGGATCAGGTAAGTTGGGTTTGTTTGCATGTTTCCCGTGCCCTGAAATATGAAGCAAATCCAGTGGTCTTGGTTTTACAAATTCATATTATCTGTATACTGTAGTTGTCTACCTTTGAAGAGCTTCTTCATAACATCATGGGGCAGAGAGAGGAAAAACATCAGATAGATAGATGAGCATAGAACATTTCTAAAAACTCTTCAAAATTGTCCAGTTAATAATCTTGTGAATAAGGCCTGTGTGTTAAATGCCTGCTTGTACAATGCTACCTGAAGGCACATTTATCAGACTAGTGAGAATTTTGTTTCAATATCACAATACCTATGAGAAAACATTTGCTCCCCACACTGTTCTGATAAACACTACATAATACCGTAACACCATCAATAAAATCCATCAAGAAATCTGTGAAGAAAAGGTGGTCATGCATTTATAGAATCAAACCACTGTTGTATAAATTAATTAAATCAGTGGTAAATAAAACCCCAAGCCAACAAAGGAATTTCCTTTAATAAAAATATCAGAGCCCATAATTATACACTTGGTTTGGGGTTTCCAAAACTGTTCAGTATTAGCCTGACTTCTGTTGAAGTCAGTACCTGGCTCAAGGGAGACAAAGGCGCTAGGTGCTAGCGTGGAGTTTGGACCAGTGTGTCAGAAGTTTTTAGAAGGGGCATTATTTCATTAGGAAATGTCAGCTTAGTGACATGAAACCATATTGTTACATGCAGGCCAGCTTGAGCTCTCAGAGGGCAACCACAAACCCCAAATCTATTCAATCTGTATGCTAAAACAAATGGCACACAACTGGAATACCTGTTTGAAAGCCATATGGCCAACTATCAAAGAATTACTTTGTAAATAAAAGGGAGGACATAATAGCAAAACATTATACACCAACATGAAACACATTTTTAATAAAAATTTCTTCAGGGAAGAAATACTCCTTTTCATACTCCTCTGAATGAGATTTTGCTCCCCTCCCATAAAGATCAGGTTTACAAATGGGGAAAAAAAATTGCAAAACTGCTTTGTGGTAGAAATACAAAAGCTTTGGAAAAAACAGCATCTCTGTTACCAGTGATGTAGCATGGATCAAAGCTTAATGTCCATTTACTGCATCTAAAAATTAGATCACAAATAAAAAGTTATCTTTGTACAGCCAATAAAGAATATTACCTTTCGAGCATGATTAATAAAGTGGGAAACTTCTTTCTTAAAAGATAGCGGCAGTGAACAACTTTTTTTGCAATCTTTCAGCAGTGCTGCATGTGATAAAATACAAGTATGTTTCATGGACCACTGGCAAGCTGTAATTTTGCCAAAGATGTAGAGGTATTTCCTTTAAAAATGAATTTTACAATCTTACTATGATCCAGAATGTTTCATAAATCATATTATTTGGTAATTGAAACTTATCAGATGTGCAGGGAAACCTGTCTGTAGGAAACTAACATACTGACCACGTACATTTTAAATACAACTGAATAACTGTGATGGCTTTTAACGGCTACTTTAGATGTCAGAAGGTAGTAAGCAGTAATCTCAGGAACAGCACATGCACCAGAAATTGCAAGCTGCAGCTCTTCATAAATATGTGAATAGGTCAGCGTCTGCCACAAAACCACAGCGAGCATTTCCTGCAGATTTCAGTCCACTGTTTTTCCTCAGTGGAAATCACATGAACATGGGTTCTTCCAACATGCAGTAATACTTCTGCTGCTGCCTATTTTATAATCAAAGAACAGGGTATTTTCATTTAATTTAAATTATGAGAAAATAGCGAACACTGGGGAGTGGGTAACAACAGCTATTTTAAGTTTAATGGGATGTGCGTCATATCAATTCACCTGATCTGTTCTAGAGCTAGATTTGTTAGTCCATTTAAGGCAGTCTGAAGCTATTAGAATAAACCACTTCTAACTCAACCTATATGACACAAAAGGACGACAACAAAGAAAAGGCCAGGTAACTGCTCTTCGTGAAATCCTGTAGCCTGCTTTCATTTTACGTAACCATTTCAGTGCAATTATAGTTCTGCTTGAAGACACTCTTAGCCATGTACACCTTTCTATCAGGCCAGAACCACTCTTCTTCACTGCTGTTGACTTCACAGGTATTGTCATCATCTTTTCATCCTTCTTCAGTTGCAGATTTGAAAGATCTGAGGTCTTGGTGGCAGGAAATGTGGATAGGTTGTTAAAAGAGCTGTCTGAAGCAATTTCAAAGGCTTCTGCATTGTGTTTAGAAGGCAGATATAAACCAAGGTACTTTTGTGCACACAGAACCTGAAGTTCTGTCTTAACAGAATTTTAGGCCATATTTCAATGGACACCACTGGAAATGCTTGTATAAGGACATGCCCGAAGTCAGAGTGCAACTCCTTGTACATCATCTGCTTCAGGGCTTAAAGCAGGAAGCTTTCAGGTGTTAGAATGGATCAGATGGAATGCGTAAGAAAAACAGCACTATGAAAGCTGTGGAGTGTGTCTCAATCACAGAAAAAGATGTTCTGTTGGAAGAAATAATATTAAGCAAATTCTGTACCCTTTAGGTAGTAAGTCTTCCAATGAAATCTGATGGACCATAGACTGCAGGCTGGGCTCTCAGAGAAGCAATCCAGAATTTAAATCACTGAAAAGCAGACTCTTTAACACTTACTTAAACATTATGACTAATACATGTATGCTTATAATCAGACATCCAGAAGTATTATGAGGACTAAATTCATATAAATTGAATTCACTCCCACTTCCTGAATTTCCATCAGTCTTAAAGATACAAACAGTGCTCATGCCAGTTCCCTCACTGGTAATGAATTTGAGCTTACCTGGATCTCTGGAGGGGTTTGGTTTATTTTCCTTGTCATCGTTCATTGACTACAGCAACTTAAAAAACAAACAAACAAAGACGACAGCAAAACAGTGTTAACAAAGTTTTAACATTCAAAGCCAGATATACAATCAACTTACAATTTCTGCCTGCAGTCCTGGGCATTACCTGTTGTTTTTCCATTCTTGGTCTTTATCACAAAATAAAACTTTAGATTAAGCCATTGCTCTGATAAATCCTACTAAATTAAACTAAAACAGTTTTGTTATTCTAGATCTGAATTAAAGGCTGCTACACCACAGGACAGCTTGATGCTTTAGTTTAATCCTAGACTTACAGCCACATTTTTGCTAAATTAAAAATGAACCCTACATTATACACTAAGACCCCAAGCAAGTTTTACTTATGGAATAAATACCACATATGGCTTTAACAAATTCTGGTCTAATTGTATTGGTGTTACATGGCATGCATCTAGGCTGTATTTCTACATTTCCTTGCTCTGTGGAATGGTGACACTGGATAGTAGTAAGAGCAGAAGCTGGCATAATGGGACCTTCTGCTTTTTATAGCATTGCAGTGTATGTTACTAAAAAAGGTGAGCAGAGCATCTTAACTCTCAAATGCTATCGACAGACATAGAAAATTTATTGACTAATGTCAATCTACAGTAATGGAAGGTGTGATCCAATATTTGCAAATAGATACAAACAGCAGGAAGCTTAAGTGGAAACTTAAATATTATTATCAGAAAAAATATGGTAAAAACTATTTTTCAAAGTCTACAGTAAGATTTTAATTTATAGGGCTGTAAGTCTAGAATGTCTGTTTTGGTGTGGGCTTGCCTCAGTCCTTTGCTCCAGAGACAAATTGGAATTCTGAGGTCTCTCTACCTTCCAACGTGATTCACACACTCCTGTGTGCACGGCAGGTGAACAGAACATAGCCTACAGTGGTGGTTAGAACCTGGAATTTTGGATTTTGAACTTGCCAAGGTTCTACAGTAAAGACTGAATGTAACTGCTCACTTCAGGTGTGATAAATTTAGGATCAAGGCAGGGAAAAAAAATTATCTGCATTTGAGTGATTTGCACAAAACCTAACAGAGAAAAAACGTCCCATCACTGTCGATGGAGTGAATACTCTATCAAAACTGCAGTCACATTCTCGTCTATTGAAATTAACTGTACCGGCTGAATGTTGTGAAATTTATTTCAGTGGCCTATGACCACCATATATCAGCATCCGACCCCTATCTATATAAAACAATAAGCATGATCTTAAGGCTGTCTTAAAGGCTGTCTGAGAGATGTATATTTACTGACATATAACCTGACTAAAGCCAAACATCATTACCCCTGTGACTGATTGGAGGGCAGCCGTAACTGAACAGTTTTATTTCCCTTCTACAGCTGAGCTCCTTGACCATGCTAGCTGAGCTGACACGGCATTTCAAGTCCTGTTATCAGATCAATGGTTCTCTTATTAAAAACGGGGGGGTGGAGGGAGAGGGGAGACTGGAGAAGAAAAAGCAAAGGCACCTCTTCATTTAGTCTCTCCATCTTGATCATTGCTGATGGGCTACCAATAATTTCAACTTGGTTAAGCAGCTGGCTGAAGGTTAACTAAATTCTGCCCAGTTGTTTGCATCATCATACCTGAATTCAAAAATTTCAATCTGAAGCAGATTTCTTTCTGGCTGCTTCTTGGGAAGTTCTTATATAGTCAAAGGTGGGCTAGAAAAGAAGTTACTTTTGTGGAGAAGCACAAGAACAAAATTCAAGTTGATGTGGCAAAGCCACCACACTTTGAAATTTCTGCAAGGAAACCTAAAGGAATAGTAAAGGCTTCACGTGTGTATAGAGACAGGCATACACCAGTTTAGATGAGGACAGCAGGAACAGAGGTCTCCAGTAACCCTCCAGTCAGAAGGGTTTTGCCCAACTGCATTAATAGATCGTTACAATCTCAGAACAGCTAGCCACTGGTTCATGAATGAATCATCATTTTAAAGGAAAGTGAAATGGGTCATGCCATTTTGCCTGCAATGTGTTCAATTACCCTGCGCACTACTATTTTGACACCCAGAGAATTATTTACAGCATGCACAACTACCTATGTGTCTGAGCCAGTGTGTGTACTAATATGCTGTTAATAATGCATTCTGTGGGCTCAGCATTCCTCTCACTTGCATCAGCTTTTATTTAAGTATTTACTTCTTGGGAGTATTCCTGTTTTCAGTACAAGAAACTCCAAGCTCAAAATGAATCAGATACACATGCCCTCACATTTAGCTGTAGTAGGGTTATTTTGGAACAAGCACACTCCTCGTTACTGAGACACAAGGAGAATGCACACTGGAATTTGTCTAAAATAATCAGAATAGTGAGTGACTTAAATAGCAGGTGGTGTCCTGCTAAAGAAGGAAGAGAATTATGTCTTGAAGACTCACACAGCTGCTTTGCCTCATACGGTTTAAGAGCATAGACTACTTTTACACACCAGTTTATTTTTTGTAATCAGATTACCTGCATTTTCAGTAGCTTGCTACTGGAAGGTAGTGAACTAGTTTAGAGAGTGAAGTCAGATTCAGGTCACAAATCTTGAGTGCAAGAGCATGCACATCTATAGTTACCCCACACAGCAAGTGCCTTGACTTGCTTCCTTCAGCTTTCACAGTTGGCTGAGAGAACTGAGCTCGTTCAGCCTGGAGAAGAGAAGGCTCTGGGCAGACCTTAGAGCAGCTCCAGTGCCTAAAGGGGCTACAAGAAATCTGGAGAGGGGCTTTAGACAAGGGTCTGTAGGGACAGGACAAGGGGGAATGGCTTTAACCTGACAGAGGGGAGATTGAGATTGGATAGATTTAGATTAGATATTAGAAAAACATTCTTCCCTGTGAGGGTGGTGAGACACTGGCACAGGTTGTCCAGAGAAGCTCTGGATGCCCCATAGTGCCATTAATATATCTGTCAATAGCTTAGAAAATGCTGTCCTAATAAAACAGTAGGCTGTGATCAGCTATTAATATAACTCAGTAGCTTGGCAAAGACCATGCAAGTTGCTCATCAGCTACATTATTTTTACAAGTTTCAGACCCATGGCAGCAATCTCTGCACAAGAGTATTAACACTGGAATAAAGTGATCATTTTATGAAACATTTTACGGAAGCAAAAAGTACACACAATTATGTTTTATTAACAAACTCTTAACCTTATAAATTTCAAGTGTCCCTTATCAAAATGCTACTGTTCAGCTAACCCCAGGGCTTGCTTCATTCCTTCTCTAAGTCCAGCGGACTTGTGCCAGGAAGGATACTCAAACCAACTGAAAATTTGGAATGTGAAGTAAATATATTTCCAATTGCCTCTGTTTGCCATTAAGGGAGGAAAAAAAAAATGAAGTGTTGTCACAGTCTTCAGAGTTTCTTAAAAACACAGCTTTGAGTTCTCAGCTCTTTGCAGAGCTTCTGTACAAGCATGAAGTATATTTTTTGAAAGCTATTAAAGAATTAAAAGCCAAATATCAGAGTACCATGTATCAGTGCCATACTGACCAAGCATAAATTCACTGTACCTCTTGTAGGGATGTTGGAATTTCTGCCAGTTGAGAACATTGTGAGTGTTTAAATATATGCACACTATATATGCATATAAATACACCCAGAGACAGATTGGCAATATTGGTACCATCACATGTAAGCTGTGTAAATAGTGCATGACTGGAAAAACTACCACTTCCAAAGACAGCTGCTTCCAAAAGAAACCAGCACAGCCATGGAACACGAAGGGGACACACGTCATCACAACTGCATGGCTTATCTGCGGGTCTGTTTTCTTCTTTAAACCCTTTTGGGAAGACTCCTATAGAGCATTCACGGCTTTCCAGCACGACCAGCCTCTACCTTGACTTTTCTTACACTGTATTACATGCAGAGTTGTTTTCTTTCATGAAATCTTGTTGATCATCTGGAGGCATTCAGAGAGATTAAATTAGAAAAACAGATTCCCCCAATATGTTCCCTACTTGAAGACTAAATTCTGTAACATGATAGTTTTCACAATTTATGATTTATTGGAGGTTACAGATGTGACCCCACAATTTTAATTTTAGTGCTTTTTTAATATAAAAGCTATTTAGTGATACAATCTATTGATACACCTATGGACTGTTTCTCCTTTCTGACTGAATGCTGTCTCTCTGGGCGTTGACACCAGATGAAAAGTTGTATAGGTCATTAGGAAGAAAAAAAAAGTTGGGGGGGGGGGGGGGTGTTACATTAAATACTTCTCTTGCTTCCCCTGCCCAGAGATTCTTTACCAGGAGAGATACTCCTCCCATATCTCAAAATTAGCAATGCATCCTGCAGAATCTCTGCATGTAAAGAAAACTGTTAACCCAGGAGGTATAAATCACATTTACTGCAAGGAAGAAGAAATGCTGTTTCTTCATCAAATTCAATTTTTCTTTAACAGTCTCTCAACTGTCACTTTTCTAATGGCTGCTTGATTCTGCACTCACCGAACTGGCAACAGTCCCCATTCCCATCTATGTTATGTTCATCTGCTAATCTGATGACAGAATCTGTCTCCACAGGTAACAAATTTGGGGACCAGAATTTATCCACCAGTAGGTTTCATTCCACTGAAGGGTAAATTCAGTTGGATTTGCAACATCTTTGTTAATCCAAAAAAATTAAATAGACTGAAAGAACTTGAAAGCAGATTTAAGAGAAAAGTAAGGTCATAATATAAACAGCAGCAGATCTCATCCAGAATATGTCACATAAATATCATACTATCAAACAAGAAATGTAAATTATCATACGTACTCTATAATTGAAAAGTGTATTATACATTAGTGAAGTCACCCATTTATCTGATCATAATCAGTTCCAATAAAATCTCATTTAGGAAAGTTGAATGTAGTTCAGGGTGGATGGTTATGAGGATATCAGTCATGTGAATATGCACTGAAACACTGCTGAAAGAGAGTTCTTATGTGTAGGAATCCAATTATTGCATACCTCATACGAAAGAAACTTACAACTGTGGCGTTCAGAGCTAAGAAAAAAGTAAAATATACTGAGTAACTTTTAAATATTTTTTAAGGAAATTTTTACTCAAACAGGATTTTACATCTGCAAGAAGTCATTACAAAGAATGACGTGTTTCATGCTAATAAGAGATGGTTCAGAAGCAGGGGGTGGATCCTGATATATCATTTGAAGGTTCTGACGATGTACAGCTTGGATCCAGACCTCCCATGCTTGGTTTTATAAATCCAACCTTTCAGCAGGAGAAATTCTGATTAACCAAATGCATGCAAGTCTGTTACAAAAGGAGGTAAAAGCACAACTGTTTTTTATGACTGCTGACATACTGCAGCATTTTAGGTAAGATAGCCTCCAGACATGAACAATAAGTGGCTTTGTTGAGCTTGTTGACATAAAAAGACATGAAACAGACTAATTTTGCCATCCATACAGTACATCATTCCACACAAACTGCAGGAACATTTGCTATCTTGGTTTCAATGAAGAAGCCAGTAACTTAATCCAACGCTAAGATAATCTGAATAAAACTTAGATCATGACTACAGCTGAAGAAGCAGTTCATAATGAAAACCTAATTTGGTACCATTAGCCTCTTCTGAAATTACCATTTATGATTTTTTCTTCTCTTTCTCCATTTATTGTGCACAGCTGCTCACCTAATCACTTGCATAAACTTATCTTAAGTGATGGATTATTTATTATACATCCATCACTCTGGCAGCAGGGTAACTTAAAATATACTGACTTCATCTCTTCTACATGTTCCAAAATTTAAACTTTCTATACAGCTAGTTCCCATTCCATTGTGAATACTCACATACATACATATTGATGGCAATATTTACATGCAGACATATTCAAATCTTTTTTTACTTCATCAACAGTGTGGAGAATACCAACTCAAATATCTAAATGTTCTTCATTAAAATGAGGTACAAGAAGTGAGAAAACATAAGCTTGACAAAAAGAATATCTATACATCCTCTTTCATTTGTTTGGTGCTTGCTAAGCTCCAGATTTAATCCTCGTCAAATACTGCAATTCCACCTTAGTTCTTACACTGCAATATGTTTGTTTCTTCACAACGTCCAGTGGGTTCTGAACAAAGGGGCTTCTTCAGAAACTTGTGGGGGAAAAAATTAACCATTCTGACTATCCTGTTCTTGCAGCTGTATTTAGCCCTGATTCGCTCTGCTTTGCCTGGCTAAATATCCAAGTAATAACACATGAGCAGACTAGGGCACCTGGAAAAAAAACATGATGTTCCACAGGAGCGACCAGGATACCAGAATTCCCATTTTTATGTTCTATTGCAGTATTTGAAAGTAGGAGAGAGCTAATCTACAAGCATATAGGCTGTTTTTAAGAGGAAATTACAAAGTTGTCATCATATTGTAGAATCAGCATGGTTAAAATTGGAAGGGAACTTAAAGCTCATCTAGTTCCAACCCCCTGTCACGGGCAGGGACACCTTCCACTAAAGCAGGTTGCTCCAAGCCCCTGTGTCCATCCTGGCCTTGAACACTGCCAGGGATGGGGCGGCCACAGCTTCTCTGGGCACCCTGTGCCAGCGCCTCAGCACCCTCACAGGGAAGAATCTTAACCTAATGTCTAATCATATGTGCCAAGTTAAATATCATTCCTTTACTCTGGAAAGCATCTTACAGGCTATGTGCAGAGAAGCCACCTGATCTGGACCACAAAAGACATGCAAGAGGCCTACTGACTAGAAAAGCATCTTTAGGAAATGAGAGACATAAAGACGGATCCTAACTATGCCCATGCACCAACACAGATGCCCGGAACATTCCTCACTTCATGGGGAGGGCCAGCCTCCTCATAGTTGTTTTCCTTTTTGTTTTCCTTTCTAGCACCTCCTAAATTAGATGAGGTTTAGACAGCTCCAAAGCTGCATATGCAACTCTGTAATAAACCACCGTGCAATCACTTCTGGGAGATGTCTTTCACACCACTAAGTCTGCAGTCAAACCAAAGTAAAGCTAAGAAACACTGTATGCTTTCATCAGTCTGACTTCAGAGATCCCTTTTCTACTTCTCCCATGATACGCCTGCTGTTCTGCTTGCTATTCTCCTTTTCAGACTATGGGAACACAGACCATGGATGGAGAATTAACACAGAATCATAGAACAGTTTGGGTTGGAAGGGATCTTAAAGATCATCTAGTTCCAACCCCCTGCCACAGCGGGGTGAAATGCTCAGCATTTACTAATACTGCTTATAAAGCCTCTGAATTAACATGAGCCACTGTGCTAAGCCAGAGCCCAGCGTGCTGCTGGAGGTGGCTCAGTGAAGCAAGATGCACTCAAAAGACACATCTAGGAAAACTACTTTTCATCAGTTCCCCTGCACAGGTGCAGCATTTAAACATCTCAACCACACTTGCACACTTGCAGTAACAAAACACACAGTACAAAAAGGAGATCTACCTGATCTCCATAGAAGAAGATACTACTGTTACAGAAAGGCCAAGTAGCATAAACAGCTAGATGGGCTCAGGGCAAGAATTGATGAGATCAGATACTGCATGCACAGAGACTTTCATTGCTGGAGAACTGTGTCTCCAGAGATGAAGAGGTGACAAGGTTCAGGAGGAATGCCACACCAAATATTCTGTACCTAGAATTTAATTCCATTCTCTGGCTGGCCCAACAGCTTCACAAGATTTTCTTCTTCATCTCAGCCTGTAAAAATAGTATTACTAAGACAGTGGTGTGAGGATCAACTCTTGTAACAATATTCTGAAACCCACTGTTTAATATTTTGGTCTTGAACCTTCTGGAAGGTTCATCTTGACAGAGGCTATGAAAGACCTCATTTAAAATGGGTGGACATTGTTCACTATGAGAACTCCAATGCCCTTGCACTCCCTAGAGAACACTTCTTTGCAATCGCAGCAGAATGTGTGAACTTTAAAGTGTTTCATTTAGGAAAAATAATGCTACAGTAGAAAAATTTTCTGTGAAGTTACACAGAAAGCTAAAACCTGCTTCCTGCTCTTCCCAGTTCATACCATCTAGCTTAAACCAGCAGTGAACAAATTTGAAATATTCTGGGCTTTAGCCAGCAGTTTAAATGAGTATATGTGATTTAGTTCATATTTTCAGGCCTCTTTATTAAATACCTCCCAGTTCCATCTTGCCTAATATTTGATCCAGCAAGTTTAATGACCATTCCTTCATTAAACATTACAAGCTTTTTAAGACCTTGGCAGTACTGCATTTCATTCAATAACCTCGTGCTGCTACAAAGTCAACACTGAGTGCCAAGTTAATCCCTCGTGTCCACTAATTATGTCCAGTGCTGCAGCTTCTTGGGTGAGCCTGAATCAGTGGGGAAGTGCAGGGTTTCCAGACCAATGGATTCAGCACTCCAGCTATATCTCATGTCTTGACACTAGATGTCAGCGAAGGGTAATTGTTGTCTCAATTTAGAGGCCGGCCCAGGTAGCTACTAGCAACCTCTGTTAATGTTTTATAGCAAAGGTGAAGTATAGCTTAATACAAGCATCTGACATATATTACAATAAAAAAGGATATACTTGTCTAGTGTTTTAAAGTCAGTCGTAAAAGATGAATAATGACGCAGTTTAAAGCTAAAAGACAGCTGCCAAGCTGAATGGCCATGATGGATGTCTAAACACCCAGTGCAGAGAAAACCTGTTCCCTAGAGACCACCATCCAAAAAATTAATTACTACGATTCAGCATCTTTAAATGTGCCACTTAATATACTGCCACCATAATTAAATTTCCAGCCCTGTGACCTTGAGACCATTTCCTGAGATAATAAATGAGATCAAGGTTTAATCGATGCAGAGGCAAGTAGAAACTGTCCGAGGAAGCACAAAACCATCACAATGTACTCAAGGTCAGGAAACAAAAACCAAGCGAAGCTGCGAATCAACACTAATTGCTTTGTTATGATAAAAGATGTTTATTTTAATTTGTTTTATTTGCAAACAACAGTTCCATTGTGTATTCTCTGACAGCAGCTTTTAAACTCTAGCCAGAGATTAAGTCAGTAGAGGGCATATTTGCCTCCTTGTAGATAGCACTTTTTGTAGCAAATGAAGCCATATTCAGTAGCACGCTGAGATCTGACAACCAAGCTCATGATACATCAAAAATACAAAGACAAGGAACAAGTGACTGCTTTGGGTGCACTCCTTCCTCTCTAATGCAAGAAACCAAACAAAAAGGAGAGACATTGTGTAGAGATACGGAGATGTGAAGACTGGTTTATGTCCTTTTAAAGTCTAAGTGACACAAAGGCTATGTTCTGACTTCCACCGTTGGACTTATACTAAGTGCTAAATAAGTCACCATATACATATGTATCTAGTGTCTGATAAATATATAAGTATGTAACACCACCATCAATATAACACACCACCTAGTAGAGGACCTGTTATTTTACAGAAGTAAATACTATTGAGGTTGTCATGCACTTAATGAGTTGAAGTGAGAGTCTCTGCAGCTAAGTCAAGTCTCCTAAATCATATGCTGTTAGAGAAATTAGAACTAGGTGATGGTAGGGGGAGTGTGTTTTTTAAAAAAATACGATTTTCTAACTTTCTCAGGCCAACCTCGTGCAGAGAGAGGTGTCCTTTCATTGCGGGAAGCCTGGAAAGAAACCCCAAACATGCGTCCTAAACCTCAGAACTCTTAAAGCCATAGAAGCCATCAGTAAGAAGACAGAGAGATGAAACAGTGAAACAATGTAGCTGGTGGAACTTTAAATAGTGCTTGAGTGTATTGTTTTGTAAAATAGATATTAAACAATGATCTCGATCCTGTCAACATCAAATAGATTAAATTATGAACCATTATAAATTCCAGCATTAAAATGCAACTCATAATAGAAACAACATCTATACATAGCTCAAGCAAATCAAAGGGTGTCAGAAACAAAGACTGTAGAGAGCTCTGAAATCACTCCATACCAGTAAGACCAATGTACAGAAGTTTGTACCAAACCAAAAGAGGCCACCAAAAGAGAACAGTCCACTACTAACCATCAGGGGTTAGAGATTTCCAGTTACAAAAGAGCTCGGAAGACACAGGGGCTGGGGGAAAATAACCTATAGACTGTTGTGATGTAACATTAACTTCACTGGTAATAGTCCAGAGATAACTATCATCAGGCCATGCTTTCTGGGCATGAGTCACAGGTTTGTGCCATAAACATATTCAACATCCATGTTAATCCTGCGAGTGGGGACATGCACGTGTAAAACCTGAAGACACACTGAAGATGAATAAGACAATTATTTCCTGGTCAAAAACTACCAACTACCCTTGAGAAAGGGAAAGCATTGGTAAAACAGTTGTGTCTACAAAATGATGCAACAAAATCCCCTTGAGTACTCAATCCAGCTGTTACTCTGAAAGAGGAGTAGTGGTAGTCTGGAAAAACAAACCAACCAACACCCCAAGGTATTACTGTCTCAGAACAAAGTCTTCTAGGGGGTGGAGAGAAACAGTAGATTTGACTTGAATTAGGCTGAGACAATACTATACTATACTGGAAACTGAAACCAACATTTGTTGAAACTTGTATTTGATTTGCTTTGCTTTGGCAGTTAAAATTGGATTCAGGAAACATACTGAAGCTAACACTTTCAGAATTTCCATGGACTTCTGGCTGTATTCTTGCGTTTGTAGGTAAGCTGGGAAATTCACTCTGCCTGACATGAAACTTTTCCTCCTGTCACTCTGTATGTACCAGTAAGACCTTTAGAGAATGAAAGTAAGGGAAACAAAGGCTTTTATGTGACAGGCTGGTGCTGTAAATAATGCACTGTTCTAACACCCTTCTCAAGAAGTCTCATTGCATGACAAATGCCACGACTGCCAATACTGGTGGTTCCCATCTTTTCTTATTGAAAGATCCATTCAGATGCATCAAGACAACCTGAAGGATACTTCTGATAAGAACAATGGGCAGTTTCAAAGGAGAATAGGCAACATTTCAATTACAAATTTTTCTTTCACATTTTTAGCCTAATTTGGTCTCTTTGTGATAAACAAGATGTTTTACATATGCCTAGTAGTAATAATTGATAGTTCATGCTTCTGTGTGTTCTACTTGTTAAAATATTTGCATTTAAAAGCAAAGTTGGACTTCTAGCTCTAGGCTATGTATGTGTCTTTCCTAAGGAGTTTCAACTAGAAGAAGCATTTTGAATTATAATTGTCTTCCAGATCTTAAATTAAGAGAGACAGAACACTGTTAACCCTTCACTTAGATCACTTATCCACGTGAAAACAAATTCTGATTTGGGAAAGTTGAGTTGAGACATAGCAGATAGGCTGGAGTTACTTGACTCTTATATTCCATGAGTAAGATGAGGCAGATGAGTGAAGATTACTTACGCTGTCAAGGGTTGGCATATCAGGCCTGTGGTAATTCCAGCCTTAGAACACATGTACATTATGAGGAGACCAATTCTAGAGTAAAAAGCTTTGTAGCTTGATTTAGAAAAGCCAATTGCTTGAAACTTTGCAGAAAATAGTAATAGATTATGAAAGAAGAGGTCCTGTGTTCAAAGCACGTGCTGGACTCACACAAGCATTTCTTACCTTAAGAAGATGTGTTCTATAGGATGCTTCCTGTGTAGGACTTACGGAACTTTACAACATATTCACTACAGAAATAGAGATGCAAATTGAGTGCTTTTAACCGAGGCAGCTGTAAGAAAGACTATAGCATTTGAGGCTAAGATCTTCAAAAGGGACTTTTACTGTTCCATGTCTCTCTTTGGTGATGTGTGTGTGGAAACACCAAGAATACTCCTTCTCAAGAGGCGGAGGAGAAAGAAACAATCAGAGTTTTCCTACTCACAGACCCTTTTGAAATACTGGGAGCTCAGTACCACAAAACTGTAGTGTAAAATTATTACTTGCTTTTCAACACACAAGCAATTGTTTTTTCATTTGAACTTCTGGATAGCACTGAAAGAACATGCAAAGTACTAGAATAAACACACAGCTTAATTCCTCATGTATGTAGCTTTTAAAAAACTAGTATAAGAATGGCTGTGCTCATTGTATATAGGGTCACATTTTAAGAATGCATATGTGGGCACGTAAGACAGAAGATGACTCTCTTCTGTATGAACTCCTGTACAACAGGGGTTGTGAACTGCTGGGAAAGCTGTGCAGTGCTGAGCAGGACTTGCCATCCCCAGCCGGGCAGCAGCCGGCTCTGTTCCAGTTCCTCCAGCTGCGCTCCAAGCACAGCAGTTTGTGCTCGTGGTGGTTGACCCTGGCTGGCTGCCTGGTGCCCCGCAAAGCTGCTCTGTCACTGCCTTCCTCAGATGGAAAAGGGAGAGAAAACGCAACGAAAGGCTCGTGGGTCGAGATAAGGACAGGGAGAGATCACTCACCGGTTACTGTCACGGGCAAAAAGGACCTGACTTGGGGGAAAAAAAGTAATTTAATTTAATTTACTACCAATCAAATCAGAGTAGGATAATGAGAAATAAAACCAAATACTTAAAAACACCTTCCCCCACCCCTTCCTTCTCCCCAGGCTTATCTTTACTCCGGATTTTCTCTACATCCTTGCCCTGAGCAGCACATCCTGCCTCACCATGGGCTGCGCCACGGGCTGCAGGGGAACCTCTGCTCCAGCACCTGGAACACCTCCTGCCTCCTTCTGCACTGACCTTGGGCTCTGCAGGGCTGGTTCTCTCACACAGTCTCACTCCTCTCTTCTCTGGCTGCAACTGCTGTTGCACAATAACTCTTTCCCCTCCTTAAATACATGATCCCAGAGGTGCTGCCACCATCGCTGATGGGCTCAGCCTCCGCCAGCAGCAGGTCCCTGCTGGAGCCAACTGCACTGGCTCTGTCAGACATGGGGGAAGCTTCTGGCATCTTCTCACAGGAGCCACCCCTGCAGCCCCCCTGCTACCAAACCCTTGCCACACAAACCCAATACACTGCTAATCCTCACAGCACTTGCAGCTGCAGCAGAGCTAGCTCTCCCTATTCCTTCCCACACTTAAGCATTCTCACAACAGATCTTGTGCCAAATCCCACTTATTTTCATCTCTCCTGTTTATTGTCTCTTACTCTGTTAAAAAAATGTAAGAAGGGAGGAAGGCATAGAAACTAGAAGGACTATCACCTTTGCCTAAGGAATCACCTTCAGAGGCAGAGCAAAGGTAAGCAGTTGTCACATCTGTTGCAGTTCTAGAATTGTGGATGCCTTGGGTTGGGGACTGACCATATTCAGCTTCACCACCAGCTGCCTATGAGCTTTTATGTCCATCTAGACAGAGCCTACAACCAGCCTCAGTATTGGAGAAAGTGCATCTATAAACCAGGAAAGACAGAGACACTGTGTTCATGCACTGATGTCATCCTGTCCTGCTGTCTACTCTGTGAATGCAGGAGGATTTGCCTTTTGTTGGATATTTTTGTTTTCACTAGAACATCACTGTTATTACTGTTGGATAGCAAACGAAGCCTGTGACATTAAAAAGAATGTAAAGCAAGAGCAGAGTTCAGTACAGTTAGTAAATACATCACATAAAGAAATGAGAAGGAAGTAACAGCTTGACAGTAGCAAGGTGTCAATTCATTTCTTCCGTAGCCATAGAAAGACATATTATTTTGTATGATCATTTTGGGGTACACTGGGGAGTAGATTAAATAGTTTGTAATGTTATTTTTTGGCCAAGCAAAAGGATATCAATATATATATGTATCAGATACTATATCCAGCTGAGGGACTTGCCTGCAGCATCCCAATCAATGAAGCTTTAATTAGCTTTGAAATACTTAAATGTCCTTGGCAAATATGGGTACCAACATGTTTTGCTGGAATGAGGGACTTTTTATTAATAGATTCCTGCTCCATATTCTACACTGAAGATGAGAGAACAAAGTGCTTACAGTGAAACAGTGGGGAGGCTTATTAAATCAATACACATCTGTTAGATAATGGGCTCTAAGTCAAGAATGTTATTCTGAAAACCTCTCAGCAAAGTGTGGCTTGTTTGGCACTGTTCTCCTACAGCTATTCCCTGGGTGAAGGATCCCCTCCAGAGCTGACGATCTATTTTGTAGTGCTCAGTTGCTAACAAGTGTAGCCACACATCTCTGCCAAATGGAAAGGATTCTCCAAAAATCTCAGACGATGTTCTCAAGTATGCAACAAGCCACAGCAAGATGTGAAGTTTACACTTCACATCTTTTTATCCCGTAACAGAAGGTTAAGGCCTTAAGAACACTAAGTAAGCTAATGGGAGCCAAAACCACCCTATACTTGTCACAATGTACTAGTTGCAATTTGCAACGACATCTTGAAATACCTGCAAAATTATACACATGCAGATCGATACATAACTACACGATACATTTGTGTATTAAATACCTTACATCCTACAAGACATGTATAAGCCCTTTCTTGTGTAAGGCAGCGGGAGCTCAGGGCTCAGCCAGCAGACATGGGGCTCCGCCACGTTCCGCCTCTCCCTCGCCAAGTCGCTCTCAGTCAGTCACTTCCCAGCCCGGGTGCACTTGGCTCTGTTGTCTGTCTCACTTATTTTTGCTCCCGATCGTGTGAGGCACAAGTTACCCCTTGCAGTATCCATGAACTGTTCAGCAATTTCATTCACAGCCCCTGGGCACTACTGTAATAAACATGAATAAAATAATATTTACACAGTTGGATGTGGGTACATATTTTACCTTTATCGCCTTAAACACATAGCTTGATTCTCAACCAGTGTGTCTATATTCACTTAGAATGTAACAGTAAAGAAAACTTAAAGATTAAAATTTAATAGATGTAATTCCAATGAATAGGAGCCTGTGCACATAAAGTGAGATGCTCTGAAAAAATGGTAGGGAATGCAGAGAGATCAGCTCATGTTTATGAAACTTCACTTGCCCACATTATTTCCATGATATGCATACATTTGGCTTCTTCTGTAATACCTGAATTCATGTTTTACAGGTATGCAAGTGTTTTTTCAGCAGTGGAAAATTTACATGAGAGATGTACATGTAAGGCAGGCAGTCATCTACTGACTCACCATGGTAATTCCTGATACAGGGGTTTCAGTGACAGCACGGAGCATGTGCAGGAATAAAGGATGGCTGATGTTTGCACACTAAACAGTGTGAATCACAACATGATATCAATATTAATCTACCCCTTATAAAATCTTAAGACCTTTTCATTTAATGAGTAAGATGCGGCACAACAATATAATCTGTACTTTTCCAAATTAGCCACGAACCATCTGGTTTCTCTCCAATTACTTCTTTTTTTTTTTTCCTATATCTCTAAATGTTACTGACCTAAAAAAGATTTCATCAAAGGCTGTTGGAATCCTAACCCCTCTAGCAACTATTAAATTGGTCCACTCTGTGTCCTGTGCTGACAAATCATTATACTCCGGAGCCTTACAACCCATGGTACTATCTCAATTAAAGATGAAGCAACAGTGTTCCAAATTCATCCATCCACCTAAATATGACTTTATTCTTAACTAAAATAGAAAATCTATATACAGTGATCTCTAGTCAGTCATTGCTAAGTTCACTGATAACAGAATACTCTTTCTGCAGTAAGCTAAGCAAGTTGTTTCAAATTAACAGTTTGAAGTTATGAAATGTCCTGCCTACGGTCAGTGCCACTGAAAGCAGCATATTCTTCCTTATTTCTTATGTTTTCCTGCAGTTTGCATTAAAGAAACTGGATTTGTGCACAGCTTTTAGTTTAGAGTTTGCCTTGACAAGTACTCTGTGTAACCAGTGAAGACGCTCACAGAGGGAACACACACCAAGATTCAGGGAACCCAGAAAATAACAGTGACCTGACTGAAAAATACATCTGCTAAATGTTAGCAATTTATTCAGTTTTATTAACTGATTGTCCAAGAGTCCAGCTCAGCCCTTCCGTGCCCAGTGCTAAAGCTAGTCCCAAACACGCCATAAGGACCACAGAGTTTATTACCTTTGGCACTAAAATACCTGTATCACGTGCCAGCAGTTGAAGAGATTTCTAGCAAGCTTGGAAGTAAGATTTTTCTTCTTCTAACAGGCAAATATTATACATATGACTATGTATATACATGGCATAGACATGTCTAAAGCTGAACAAGAAGGATCCTAATACCAGTAACTATTCTCCTTTTGGTGTCTCTTTAAACTGCAGATTTCAGTATGCTGGCGGTTGGTTCTGCAATCAGCAGAAGCTCTCCTGAAGGAATGGAGCACTGTTAATGCCATTTCTGAAATGCCACTTTTCTCCGTTTATAAATCCAGTCTACTAGAGGCAGCAGCCTCTAAATGGCAGGAATTACTTTAGCCTCAGTTAATAAAAGTTAGCGAGCCCATTTCTCCTCAGAACAGCACCTGAGTTGCTCTTTCATTAAAAAAAAGAATAATTAAAAAAAAAAGGGGGGGGGGGGGGGGGGGAAGCAGCACCTATTTCCTGCAGTGGGACCTGTGTTATTTGACCAAGTAAAATCTCTCCAGAAAATCTGGAGTAGGCTGGAAGTGATGGTGGTAATTCTAACATCATCACTTCCAGCCTAGTCCAGATTTTGTGGTATGTTGTGTCACTGGCACAATAACTCTTTTTCTCCATCTGGAACAATCTAGATGTTGTTAAATACAGCCATATTTCACTACTGAATCATTTGGCACCTACTGGAGCCTATCTGGCAGTCTTTTTGTACTCCTTTTTATTAGAGCATGAGAACTTAGGAGTACAAGAACTTCTCTAAGCAAAAACCAGATTCTAATTTGTCTGTGTATTTGGGATACTGTAAACCAACCAATGGGAAAATTATCATGCAATGACAGCTTTTCCACATTGCTTCAGCATCATCATCCCCCACTTGACTAGTCTGAAAATGGTGATTTTAAACACACAGAGGCTCCCTGGATGGGTTCCACAGGCAACTGGATCCCCCAGCTTTGCACTTGTTGAGGTGCTCAGTACATTTTGCCAGACTTAGAATTTGTTTTAGTGAATCATGAGATAATGCTGAAGATGTCTTAAAGATTTTACATCTTCCTGAGATCAAATGCTTAAAATAAAGTCTTGAATTCATCTGTTTCTTCTTTGATACCTCAATGAAAGCATGTCTATTACAAACTAAATTTGAAACAGTCTATATCATCCCATAGTGAGAATTTACTGCTGAAGTTTTACCTGTATCTTCAATCTGGTAGACAACTTTTTGTTTCCAAGAATTTAGTGGATACCAGCACATACTCACTTCACTAGGACATGAAGTGCTGCTCTAATTACTGACAAGTTGCCGATGGAGGAAGGTTAGTTAACTGTAGGTTTGGTTATTTTCACTGGTTCAGTCCTTTTGAAATACAAAGGGGTTGATGGAAAACATTATCTTTAGATCAGATTCCAATATCAGAATGTAACTAGTTGCCTATATAATCCATCCAGTGGGCCATTTCATGCATTTCAAGTTATGATTACTTTTATGCACCACACATGGACCACTACTGGCTTGTCACACCTAAAAGGAGCCAGTAAAATGTATTTGCCATGGTTAGCAAGGAAGGAAAATATTTAACTTCAGCAAAGGAGTCCTCTAGCTGCCCGGCAAACAGGAATTCATTCATTTCACTGGTAGAAAAGTACAAGCCACACACATGCATTATGCTGACAAATCCAGTTTGGGACAGTGGAGCTTTAATGGTTTACCTCCATCTTTACAGTTATCTTAAGATGAGGTTGCTGTCTATGATCTTTTCTTGCTCTCTTAAAGGGAAAACTATAGTTTTAATACCGGAATTTTTATTTTATTCTGAGTCAGTGCAGTATCCTGTGTATCAGTGGGTCAAATTTCATACCAAGTTTTAAGTTATCTTCCTAACAGACGTACAGTGAAACGCAGTGTAGTATTCCAGTACTATGTGGCAGTCTCAGAAGAGAGCTGAGCTGTTCTTTGAATCTGTTTTTTCACCTGTAAGCATATTAAGCTATTTTTCTCCCCTCTGGGGTTCAGAACAAGTTCTTCTAGTAGTAACACAGCATTTTGCTGTTATCAGTACGGGAGCAGTGAATGCTTACATTGTAGGTGTGGAGTTTTATCGTAGACACACTTCTGGCACAACAACTCTCATCAACCTCAAAGGCCTTTGGAACAGCCCTGATTCTGGCTACAAAGTTCATTTAAATTACATTGCTGTCTGTAAGGGGACAGCACGATACCTACTGTGAAATGAATATTTCTACCATATCAATCTTTTTTAAATTTAGTATCTTAATATGACCCATGACTTAAGTCACCTTTTGTACTGCTTTCTGTTTGATTATAATTTTATCTATTAATCATGTTAATCCAACAGAATCAGCCTTAATCAAATGCAAGTCAATTACCCACTTCGTCAAATTATATTTTTAATGAAAGACATTTTTTAAGATTGAATACCAATTAGGGCTGTGTTTAGGGAAGTGTGGCAAGCTTTAGACCACGGGAGCGCTTGGCTCTCCACTGTGAAGGTAGTTTACATGTCCGCTTCCAGCTCAAGTAGTTTGAAGATGGTTGTTGCCTACACACAGAGGCACTGTCCCACCCGAACAACGTCTGCATGCCTGCTGTCTGACCACAGAGAGGGATTAGGCAGGGCAGACGTTAAAGGACAGCTCAAGACTTGCCACATGAGGGCTAAAATGAAGAGCAAGCTACAGTGGTGAATGACTGCAAACCTGGGATATGACAATCAAATGTTCCAGCCCCAAAGCTGCCTGGATATTCAGATTCCCGACCCACAAAAGCTTACTCAGGAAAGCTTCCCTGACTGTAACAGCAAATTTCCTATTCACTCCACTCCCCTACAGCTAAAACTCAGAACAACAACCTCTATATGTCAGGAGTACGTTTGCGTCCCCATTTGACCATGTTCCAGTAAATCCTAAATCAAAATCGAAGTAAACACTGGGAATATAAGAGACTTGGTCTAGTACTGTAGAATGCTGAATAAGATGAAGTACAAAATACATTTTGGCTGCAGATACACTGCAAACACAAAGAGGAATATTTGAAAGAGACTAACCTTTGTAAATTAAATTTCATCAGTTGTATTATTACTGATAAATACCTCAATAAGGAAGTCATCCTTTGCAATCTGAATTGAATTCACAATGCTACACACATTCACTGGGTATGGCCTTCCTGCACCAGCCTTTCTACTCATTTTTTTAATCATGTTAATTACTATTATTAGAATTAAAACAATGTGAGTTTTAAAACTGTTTTTGCGTTCTAAAGTCTTTCACATTAAAAATAAAATCTAATTTAATCTAAATAAATATAAGACAACATAGACATCTGGGGTTTTTGGGAGAAATTAGCCAGTCAGCCAGAGCTCAAGTTTACTCACTGAGCAGATTGATGGCATGTAACATAGTAAACAATCCATTTTGTAGCTCCTAACAGCTACATAATGTCCTTGTTCTTTATGGTAACTGGATTGCCAATACAATATTGACAAAGCATCAGCAGGCTGCAGCCACGCTGACCTCAGAGCACCATTTTTCTTTCTGGACACGTACCATTGCGCTGCACTGCTCTGCCTAACAGCACGCCCGGACCTGCGCTTCCAGAGGGGCAAAGCTCACACAGTACCTTAGCAGGCCAGACCTGCATTGCCCGGGTAAGTCCTAGAGAAGTCACATCAACAAATCTGTCTCATTGTTCAGGTGCCAGGTATTCTCCTCATGTCTGTCTACACTTTTCTGGATTCAGACCAGAGCTGCACAAGGCGCTGGTTACCAAAGCATTCCCAGGCACCATGTGCCATCCGTGGGTCATTGTGGGAGGAACCATAACACTTGCTAAGCTTTGCAAAGTCTCTGATCAAAAATACTTGCTTTCTCAAAGCTCCAAGCAATGAAAAAAAATCTTTATGGCCCAGGACTGAGTGCCAAATCCCGGTTAACACAAAGCAGGATAAAGTAACACCGTCTTAAACAACTGCAAGTATCCTCACAATTCTGTAAAATCTAAATATCCTGAATGTCTTTTGTGGAGGTTACAGGAATTCATCCTTTGCAAACAAGCAGATAAAAAGAAATGAAGTAAAAAATACTGTCTATATACATATTAACTCACTGAATTATGGAGAACGCTGTTCCATACAGCAGAGCCCCACAGATCTGCCCTTCAAAGGAAGCTGAATTTGTGAATATTCTTCAGCTCAGTATCACACCAATTTTTATTTTGCAAGTGTACGTTACATTGCAGTGGTTTAGTCCATCAGCACTGACTGTTCAACCAGAATCACATGCTTTTTGAAGCACTAACCACAGATCTAACTGAAGATCAGCATGCACTTATATTTTTATATCATAAAAGACATGGAACAGATTTGTATAGAAAATAAAGGCTAATACAGTATATAATTAACACAAAAATATTGTCCAGGCTTAACTGTCAAACACAGTGACAAAGCAATGACTTTGTGTTTTAATTAGCCATGGCAGTGCTGGTAGAATTTGGCACAAATTTTTGTAGGATTATCACAGACCAAACCAACACCGAATTCCAATTTTCTTCATCAGTTTTTAATTGCTGATCAATATTCCCCCCCAATCCTACCCCCAAGTTCTTAACAACTATATTCTTCTTTCTGAAAGCCTTTTTCTCAGTTACAATGAGCAAAGAGTGTTGGCATCTGTCTGTGCTCTTGCAATGTATTAGCAGGTTTGGGACTCAGTGCTGCAAAACTTCCAGCCGCACTTCCTAACCCTTCTGCTCACCCATTAACCTGAATTTTTCCCAGGATCCAGTTCTAACTTTGTTGTAGTCTATACAGCTCTGGGATTTTTCCCACCCTCCCCCCTTTCCACTACCGTTTATTTTGGGGATGCGCAGCCAGCTGATAATACAGGCAACTGGTACACATGAGAAGTCTACTTAAATCTTACCTGTTAGTGTTGCAGTACTTGAAGTCTCCCCAAATGATTCCCACTCTCATTGATGTGACCCAGTTAATTTTGCCCTCCACACTTTCCAACAGAAATACATCTCTAAATCTGAATGAACTCTCTCAGCCTCCTCCTAGGCTAACTACCCTGGGCTTCCAGTAATACCCTACTTTGGCTTTACAAGTAACTGCTATGCAACAAAACCTCACCTCTGCTTGCTCCCTTGAGTTGGTCATTCCTGCCATTACAAATGACATCTGGATGGATTTCTCTGACACAAAAGGGTATTTCCATTCCTCTTTAACCCTGGTTGAAGGTAATTAAACTGCAGGATTCTCCTGAGCCCATGGCAATTTAGCAGAAGAGTTCTGCACTTCCACTCAGCCCTACTGGAGAAGCCAAGTGCCTGACTAATTTTGTGCATGTGGGTGCATGAGTGCCTGAGCAGTTCCATTTACATCAGTCAGACTACTTACATGCTTAGGATTAATTACACATTTAAGGCAGATTTGCCAGTGATTACCATTAATTGCAAATGCAGTGATTTAGGTCCTTCCATGAGAGATTACACAAGTGCATATGCCACCTTCTTCATGACTTTTTTCCTTTTTATTTAAGCCAAATAACCTCCTTAAATTCATAGTTTCCAAAAAAAGCTAACAAAACCCCTGATGTCTCAAGACACAGCTGTATGGCTGCAAGTCAAATCTTAGGATTTCCAGAGATTTATTTATGCACTGTTCATTCATTGTCATGAAACAAGCAGATCTTATGAATTTCTGAACTGCATTCGAGCTATATAGCAGTGCTTAGGAGCCTTCTACCTGGAGCAGCTGAACAAGTCACGTGAGCTGCTTTCACAAGTGTGTCATCATTTCAGTGCACACAAAGCAGGCCTGGTGCACAGCAGTTGGTTTAGGGAATTAATAACTTGGCTGTGGAGTCCTGTTACTGCAGAGACAAGTGGGAGATCTGCTGTGACGCAGCTGTGTTTATTCCCACATCATCCTCCCCAAAGATTAAAGACTGGAGAAGAATGGCAACTGCAGAGAGGAGGCACCATTACACTCCAGACAGGAGAGGAGACCCCCGGCTGCCTGTGCCGGTGCGTTAACAGGCGCTGGTGTCACCTCCCGACCAGCAGCGTTTGCAGGAAAGTGTTTGTTTAGAGTCGACACTTTTGCTGCTACTTCTTTTTCTGATCCTCATGTGTTATCATGACAATGCAACATGAATTTTACAAATTTTAGAAAGATTAGCAACTCCAAACATAATGGAAAATAACAAATTAAAACAATACCATGTTTTTATAATAATGGTTTATAATAACCTGGGCAATAGCGTCTGTTGTTAAGTTCAATCCTCAATCACAAGCCCATCTATATGTTGCGTCTCTGCCTCGATGGCCTGAGGTGTCGTGGGCCCACCGGGCTGAGAATAATTCACCCTCATGTTGCTGATCTCAGCCTCCAGTACAGTCAACATGAGGCGATCTGCCAACAGGGCTGGCCCAGCCCAATCAGAACTTTTACGTACTGTAGAGGGGGATAAAGTTCCTGTGGTGCACATAAAGAATTTGCTGGGGAAGACAGTCTGGGTTATTCCTGCTTCAGGTAAAGGCAAACCCACTCATGGGATTGCTTTCACTGAGGGACCCAGATATATCTGGTGGGTAATGCGGGAAGATGGGGAAGTCCGATGTGTACCTCAAGGGGATTTAATTTTGGGGGAAAACAGCCAATGAACTCAATTATATGCTGTTGCCTGCTATATAACACTTCTATAGCCCATCAGCTAGATGCCCATCTCCACCACTCTGGGCTTTGAAAAGAAGATACGTGTCGTCATGACCATCAGCAGAGAACAGAGTCATGCGATAAGCCAGCAGCAGCAGCAGAACTGTCCTCAGGCTACCATCAACTGACCCTGACTTCCCTCCCATCATCACCCCAATAAAGAATGAACTTTGATGAAACCAGACGAGCTCAGCAGTGACCAGACGAGTTTGGCAGTGTCATCAGCAGGCAACAACCCAACACTACACACATCTCTCCTGCCCTGAGAGACTGTTATAAGAGATGGAGCCTGACATCACGGACTGGATGAATTCAGCATTTATAGGGATGGTCCATGGACTAAGGAATGATATCTCTGTGTGTGTGTGTGTGTATATATATTGCTATTTCCCTTATCATTATTATTATTATTATTGGTGGTAGCAGTAGTGGTTTTGTATTATACCTTAGTTACTGGACTGTTCTTATCTCAACCAGTGGGGTTTACATTCTTTCAATTCTCTCCCCATCCCTCACCAGACAGTGAGTGAGCAGCTGCGTGGTTCTGAGTTACCGGCTAGGCTTAGACCACAACAGTCTTCTGTACTAAATTCATTTTAGGACTGTTAGCAAAACCAGGACAGACATTTTCCTTTAATTTCTGCAAAGGGCTATCTTTATCCAGCAAATGGATGTGATGGAGGCAGCCTGAGAGGGAGGGACAAGGAAGAAAATACAGGGCTAATAATGATATAAAGAGATTTAGACTTTAAGGAGTCAAGTCAATTTTCATCCTGATTGATCATAATCAAATACAATAATTGCCAGTTAAAATACCCCTCCCTCCAAGAGGGCTCAGTGCCATAAGCCAGCATCGGACAAGCTCAGCTTCAGCCATCATCCGACTGATGCTCACAGGGCTACTTGCACAAACTTAGGCTTTGCATGAAATGGTCCTAAATCATGGGCAAGTAAATAGGGAAGCAGAGCACTACGTTGTTAGAACAATGCTGTATATTACAGCCTGACGCTGTCCTGACAATCCCACCACTGAGGGCACCGTGCATTCCAAGGTGTAACAAGGAAAAATACCTAAGTTTAGTTTTAGTAAACTCATTAAAAGGTGTTGTATTTCTCGACTCTTTCTCTGAGCCTGATTTCCTGTCACAAGAAAGCCCCTTTTAATGTGACAAGATGCACTGGCTGCACATCAGCTGCTGTTCTGGAAGGTTTTATACTGGCATTTGTAAACCATCAAGTAGCTGAGTGAAGGAAAGAGAAAGTTGTGCCTGTCTCTTTCAGATTCTTTCCTCCTCCTTTTTTTTGCCAGTAATAAAAAAATGTTTAGCTGGAAATTCAGAACATTTCCAGTCTTCACTCCAGATATCCTGGCATGGACTTTAGGCATGTTTTGGTGTAACCAGCAACTAAATTATACTTATTGATTGCTGCCATTAAAATTCAACTTATGGACAACCATGTGCTGCACCGAAGCCATGTAAAATGGCTCGAGGTAGTCATGGTTCCTCAGGAAACAGAAAACCCTCTTCTGATGCCTTGTCCAAACTTAACAAGGAGAGATTGTTTAGAACAGCAACAAAACTCCTCAGTTCGGCACAATTAGTACCTGGGTGGTGAAGATATGTGGTTGTATTATGACACATTTACATCTGTGCAATGAACACTGTCATAACTAGTGACTGATACTTAGCGATTATCTAAAACATCCTTATCTTCAGAATCACCATTTCTAAAATCAATTTCAATTAAGTTACTTTTGTCATTTAAACTCACCAGGTTATCAATTAGAATGCTTCTCAAAACTATTTTCTATTTTTACATTTTGACAATGAGAAAGCATCTTTCTGTGAACATTTAAAAAGAATTACAGATACTCATTTATTGCTACGTATCCATAATTATATCTATATCTAAGTGTTTCTGCGTATAGCTGAAAGAAGAAAATGAGAAATGTATAGTTTATGTATACACACAAGAAAGGCAAAGTAAATACAGGGCAGTCATTTCATATTATCTTTTTGATCTATAGGCTACCAGTGGAAGACATAATCTTTTATTTATATTATGTGAGGTAAAATTTTGAGACAGGATTTTCTGTGTCTATCCTCCCGCTCACTTCATAATTAAGCCTGTAGGGCTGCATGGTTTAGTTTTTAATGCTGTACTTGTCAATTTCTGTTATCACTAAATTAAAGTTCACAGCTCCATATATCAGAAAAATATGAGGGCAAAACAATTTATATAAAAACCTGTGCTGAGTTGAGGGGGTGGCCAAGTTTTCCTGCATGTCCTCTTGAAGCTTTCATTTCAAACAGTGCTGATTTACAAAGCTGAAAAGAGAGTACAAAGCTCTAGTGACAGGCACTTCCCTTCACACCTCCATATCTTTCCCCCCTCCATCTTCCTCCCTTTATACATATATATATAGATATAGATATATATATATGTGATTGAGACAAAATTTTTGCCTTCATTAGTATGTTAGGCTTTTTAATTTAGCTCCAAACTTGCTATCACAATCAGTCCTACCAAGATCAACTGTGACACTCACTATGAAGAAAAAGCATCTCTTATTTTACACAAAACATTACAAGGTCAGATCAGTGTCTTTCATCTCTTCCCACCTTCACCAGACTGACAATAGGCAGCAATAATCCTGTGATATCCACAACTAATTTATCCAACGAGAAGACAGGTAGCACTCTGAACCGCACTGCTGCCTGAATAGGTGCAGTAAATAAGCAGCTTAATGGTAGCCTTTCAGGCAGGAGGGCAACATATCACAGCATGGCATTTTTATAATCTTCTTGGCATGCCTACAGCCCAGAGCACATAGCTGAGCGTATGTTCCCTCTTCTGTCGGGCTTAGGATGCATGTAATCGTTAGATTGTGACACATTGTGCCTTTAAGCAAGTTTAACTGTTTTATATCCCCTCTGATCTACAGCTTTGTACATCTGTTAAGTTGCCTCTTAAACTTCAGTCAGCACATCTGTGGATCCAATCTTTCTGAAGCTCATTGCATGGCTTAGGTTTTACACAGTGTTTCTTTGTGTCTGTCCAGTGTTTATTTGCAAGGAATACCTTTTGTATTAGTGTTCTTGCTGAGCTAGAGCAAAAGACCAGAGTTAAATCTATATGGGACATCTTCATCTGGCAAAGAATTGAACAGGGCACTAGGAAATTATTCCAGTTACTTGAACTGGTTATAAACTGGTGAAGTGACTCAGACCCTTTTCTTTATGGCGCTGAGCAGAGGGAATGTCTTTTTGCCAACCACAAGACATTTTGCTCTAGAGGCATAAAAGGAACCAGTTACTGGGCTTCTCGCACAAAGTCCTATTAGAGATAGGTGCACTAATGTGCAGGGACACTGACCACCCTCTTCACCTCCCACTGATGCTAGCCAGATTTCAGATACTTCCTACATGTTGACGAGGCTTTCTGTATTTTGTCCTCCAGCACGAAAGCAGCCCTGTATGAGCCAGAGAAGTCCTCCACAAAGGAGCATGTATCAGCCATAATGGCAGCCTGAAGATCTCTGCAGAAAGGCTGATCCTAAATTGATTTAATACCGTTGTTTTGTTGTGTTACACTATGCATTGAAAGCCTGCATAGAAATTGCAGGCATATGGGAAGAACATCTGAATGCTCCCTCATATATCAGGACTAAATGTCATCACCCCATCTCTACATTATTCAAGGCTCCCTGTAAGAATAAACTCCAAGTCAGAAGGGCCTCAGCTTCTACCATGCAGCCAAAATGCAAAGATGCTACACTAAATTGAAGCTAAAATAGTTATATTTGTCAGCTCGCTTTCTGCATTCTTTCTTTCCTGGGGAGCTTTTCCAAGTGTTGGAGGAAATACTGGAAATAAATAATGTAGGAGGTTACAAATCCTTAGATTTATTCCTACCATGTATTGAAAGCTATGAATTATTATTTTGTGAGTGTAAAGTTATAAATTGCCCCCTGTAAACTGCTAATAGAAGCCAATGTTCAGCAAACAATCTCAGTGTATGTGCAAAAGTAGTTCTTGTTCTTCCCCAATGGCCGGCACAGCTCAGGGTACAGCTTTTAGTTACTATTCTGCGAAGAGATCAGTAGAGATCACAGAACTGTTCACTTCTAAAAAAACCAAAATATATATATATATTAAGCTGCTGAATCTGCTTGTTGATTATTCTCACAGTTGGGATTTCATCCACTCTTATACAGGTATGTCCGCTTCAAACCTAGAAGCCCAAGAACTAAAACAGAAGCCTTCAGATTGGGCAAGATCAAACAAGACCTAAAGCAAGTCTCAAGGATGTGTGTGTTTGTTACAGTTACTCTAATGCAAGAGTTCAGTATCTAGAGGTGCAGTACGCTGCTGGAGAGAGGGGTGTAGGAAAGGGGAGGCTCTGCTAGGTTTCCTCACTAGGATCCTGTCATACACTTTGGCATCCTGAGGAATATGACCATTTGATTTACCAGTGTTGCAGGATTACTGAGAGATGTCATGACCACCTCTCCCAGTTAGACGCACAGCCAAGTGTGCCTCTACACAGTTGTAATACTCTGCTGCCCAGATGAGTTTCCTTTCTTCACTCCCTATGACACCTTTCACGCTCTCCCCAAAATGACACCCTATGTTTATGTACGAAGAATGTTCCAGAACAGTGAGAACAGACTTCTTAGTGCAGCATCATTACCCTTCGCTTGGCAGAGAAGTAGAAAAGAGCTTGTCTGAGCTGGCAACCATCAGGCTTTACAGTCTAACAAGTTCCACTACTATAATGAAAATCCAAAGACCTGGAAACAATATACAGAGCTTCCCTGACTAATTTTATTATGCAGACACACTTAATAGCTCCAGTTACATTCACATTTATAGCAGGAAAACAGTATTGGATTGTGACTATCACACTAAATCGACATGGATTATCAGTCATTAGAAAGGAACAAAATTAGCAGCAAGCAGTAATATTTTACACTTATCAAATCTACAGCTGGTCAAGGTTCATTACAATACTGTGCAATAAAGTCAGGAAGCATTGGCTCATTCTACAGAACATTTAAATCTCTATTGTATTTGTGTAGGATATAATTTCTGATAGCAATAAAGCCTAATAAAAGTTACAGCCTGATGAATAAAGTGTTAATAAATTGACCCAAGACATTTAAATGGCTAATTATATTTGAGATAAAGGAGGATTCACTTGTTTCTGCAGATTGTTTGAAGCCATACTCTAACCAGCTAACTAACCACAGAATTATTTTATATAAATATATCTCTGCGATATAAAATATTAATCTTTCTAGCTCCTTTTTCAATAGATTAATAATTAATCAGAATTTCCTAACACATTTCCTATTCATCAAAAGGCTCATACCTCTCTTTAAAATAGCCAAGCTTTGCATAACTTAAACTATTCCCTAGATTTTATTTAAAAGTATTTACATCAACTATGCTTAGCTTTTCCATAGGCCCTTTCAGTAATATATTATCAAATAATGGTACCCTATGACAATACCAATAATGATATTACAAAATGTATGTAAAGAGACAGACCAAACAAGCACACTGACCAGTCATGCAGCACAGCTACCATGATGGGTCTCCCAAGATCCTGGGCCTGAGTGTAAAAAGCTGTCACCCTTTCAGACTGAATCAAGAGTTACAGTACACAACATGTGCCGCCTTCAACTAGTTTCTTATGAAAAAATACCCCATCAATTCAGGAGAACCTCTCACCATCACATGTGCAAATGCTCACAAACAGCTAAGTCCCAGCCTTCGGGAGGGTTCAGAGGCCAGCTCCACAGATGCCACCCGCTTGCACAGGCATCCAAGAGTTGTGGGGACCAAAAATGAACTATTTAGTGTTTAGGTCCACCAGGAATATTAAGGAACAGAAGTTAATGAGCAGTCAGGACCTGGATGGTTCTTGTCTGGGTCACTGCATGACTGCTCAACAAACACGAGGGACAAAGCCAACCAGAAGCAGCAGATTCACAGAACAACTCCTTTTGGTAGTATCGATTGCTTAAAGCATTTCCTAAACTACACCACAGAGTTCTGGAAGTCTTTGGTAGTTTGCTTCTCCAAACCACAGCAGAGACAATAGTTGAAACCATAACAGGCCTCCAACATGAATGGAATTGCTCAGCAATGTCACTGGTTTTCCAGGTGCCGAGTTCTAGATGCTGGAGGAAAGGTGATTTGTGTATGAAAAATGACTGGGGTGGTACCAAGAGAGACAAATTAAAGCAGTCTCACCCAAAAAAAAAAAAAAAAAAAAAAAGAAAAGGGGGGAAGCAGGAAGTACTAAGTTAAGGGGAGTTTTACATGGGAAAGTGAAACAAAAGCATCCTGAAACACGTTTCCATATTGCAAACTGAACATTTCTAGCCATTGCTCAGTAATCTATTTATTGCTAATATGCACTTAGTCTTTTTGTTCCACTGGGAGCAAGGTGCACAGGAACTATAATCTCTGCTTGGCTAGACAAGCTTCTGCTAGAAGACAACTTTAATTAGGACCATATTAGACACTGTAAACTAAGCCCACTGCAGTTTGCAACTTTTGTGTATCTGCTGTCACACTTATCTTTCAGCAGGAGCTACAAAATTACAACACGTTCTGGTTTCTGGAACATCACCAAGCTTGAGTATTTTTTCACAACTGGTCCCAGGTCAATGAAGCATTTACAAATAGGCAGATGCTCCATCACTGTCCTGGCACTTCAGGATGCTGCTGAAAACTGGATTCATTTGTCGCAATCTTATTTTTATAGCAAGATGTCCAACACTGACAGGGAAGAAACTTAACTTTAAAACATATATATAGGTGTGGACTGTTTATGGACACAGTTTTAGCATTTCACAAACAGCCGCATCATGACCATGCTCTATGTCATTTGACCTGTTTTGTCAAAGTAGCTGTTCAAATACCAGCTGTTTCCCAAAGTGCCTGCAAAGCAAAGCTCCCCTCCAATGAGCCTCACTCTCCTGGGCACTGCACCATCTCTGCTAAGCAGGGTGCCAGTTCTTCCTCTGCCTTTTCTTCCTGTTGCTCCAGCATAGACTAACAATGCTCAACCCAGAGGGATGCAGAAGGGGCAACCCCAATGAGTTCCAAGTTCTCTTCCCTTCAGTTCCCAGGCCCCTAGGATTGAACCAGCTTAAAGTTGAAAGGCATTCCCCAAAGCTCCTTGAAGAACATAAGGAAAAAAAACCCCACTACTCATATTTTGAAATATAGTTAAAAATATTCCAGTTACTTTGTGCGACATCAGAGCTACCAGACATCAAATGAAATCAAAATATTTGCATCAACTCCTAAAAAGATAACTTGATGTGGATTCCTCACCGAGCTGGTGAATTCTCTAGATGTACTGCAGTGGTATAAAAGCCCATCTTTCTGAGTCTGTTGTATTAATGTTACACACATAGTGTTAGAGTATCATCTGTCTGCACACATTTTCTAATGCGTAGACAAATCATCCCATGTCCTTTAGTGGAAGCATTTACATACTGAAGGAAAATACCATGAGGTAAAACCAAGTAGGGCACTTACCTAGGGAAAATGCTTTTTTCATTGAAAACCTGTAAATACCCTACATTATTAATCCTTAGTAGATATATAAAACCTTTTGTTAGTGAGCAGAGCTGATAATATTCACCATTCACCATATTTTTCAAAGGTAAACACATAAATCACAGATGGCTGAAGTTTCATGCGTTACGCTGCACTTACACAAACATGTAGAAGTACAAGCACTTCACAACAAACATCAGGCACTCTTGGCTTAGGTCAAGTTACCAGCTAATGAGTTCCTTGGTCATTCCTTTCTTGTGTAACTGCATGTTTAAGATCAGGTACAGTAAAGGCAAACACTCTGGAACTGTAGTTACTGCTACTGAAATGAGACCAACTTTCCTACATTTCCTGCAGTTCAATGCAAAAGGTCTGATTCCACATTCCAAGAGCAAGTGCTTATCTTGCAAAGGACACCACACTGTGTCAAACACCCAATTGATATTGCTGTTGTTAAATGGAAATCAAAGTGGCAATAGCTGCAAAACCAGTATTTACTTTTCCCCTTTTGATTTTCTTTTCAAAATCCTGTACTAAAATCCCCAAAGCCTAAGGGTGTTTGTTCTTACTCAAAATAGCTTCAGTCTCATCGACGCACCACCTTAATTCTTTGCATGCTCAATTTCCTTCTTAAAAGACATCTGCATCATGCGTTTCTGCAATAGCTGAGAAGCAGACGCTAGATGTGACATGCGGTACCAAGCAGAGCACAGCACATGAGCTCCCTGCCTGCTGGGAGCACCCTGGCAGGCAGAGCAGTGGGTGCCATGCCGGAACCCACAGGGATGGCTCGGAGTGCTCTGTCAGTGCTCAACGCAGAGTTGCAATCACTCTGCTTCCCCTTGGCGCTCTGCCTCGACCTCAGCATCCCACACCTGGTTTAGTGGTTTGTGAATCCTTAAGAAAAGGGATTTGGCAAGGTCACTAAGAGGGTTTGGGACTTCCCAACTTACATGTAACTATCTTCCATTGATGGAGTGGAAAAATATTTCCGCTTTCCCTCAGGGCATGTAGGCATGAAAACTGCACTGTGCCAAGTAGACTCAAGTACCCCAGCTCTGACGGGAAGCCTGGGGTGATTAGACATCTGTCTTGTCCACCTTTTAAGAAGTATCTCTAACTTCCTCAGCAGTATTAAACTGTTTGACTTGTAAACTGCATTACGAACGTGCAGTATTATCCAGGTTCACCCCAACTACGCATCAGGTATCTCCATTCTCTCATAGGAGCCTCTGTAAATAAGCAGCATGAGATCTTACCGTAAGTTATTTCAAATACAGTGTCTTTCCCTCTGTTTTCCTTAACCAATGGTAGAGTTCTACATGTTACTCTAATTCCCTAGCTATTCAGAAAAGGTATGCTCTAAAGGTTTCTTTTTTCCTGTCCTATTGACCTAGCTCAAGACAGCATAATTCTAGGACTATAAGCACCAATTATAACTTAAACTCTTGAACAGTCAACTAACTGAAAGTCACTGGGACTGTTCATGATGTTTGCAAGAAAGGGTTGCACAGCCTGTCCTTTCCTTAAAAAAAAAAAAAAAAAAAATCATGTTCTAGAAGAACAACCCACGAACATGAAGGGAGAGAGTCCCATGAGAGGTGGAGGAATCATCTCTGGGAAGACACATCAGCTCAGTCCCTGAAAGGCAAAATGCAGTAATGCTCTATTCAAACAAGACTTTGATCTTTTGGGCTGAAGTGCTGTGAAGTTTTCTTTTTTTCCCCTGAATATCAAAATATTTTCCTTAAAGCCTGAACATGGAGACTACCAACAACTCCAGCTTACACAGACCTCTGGGCACAGGAATTTCAAGCCATCCATTTGCACTTAGATCATTCCCTGGCAAAATCCCTGAGTTCTGCATGCTCAATTTATCCTTAGCTTCATCTATTTATTTATTGTAGCTACCTTTTCTCAACAAGTCTACCACATAGCCATACTGAAAAGCTAAACCCAGCAATGAATATTGATGGTCTGAATTAATTATCTAGGGGGTTTGTTAAGTAACCATAGGGATGGAAAAAAGGGGGAAAAAAAAAAAAAAAGCACCTTCAAAACTACTACAGGAAATGCAGAGAGAAGCACAATTAAGGCATGAAGAAGCTGCTCTCAATGGAAAAGAGAAGCCAGCCTGAACTTTCAAACTTCACCTCCTCACAAGTGTTTGACAGACCTTCACTGCTTTCTGATGCCACCTAGGCAGAAAGAAGAAATACTTTGTCTCACTGGCAAGTACCTCAATGCAATCTTTAGTCCAATTTTGCATCTGTAACTGGGCTTGTGTAGCTTTTTCTTTGTTGCCAGCCCATGTCTGTGGGCATACATTCATAACCATTCTTGAAGACAAAGGCAGGTGAATGTCAAATGCGCGAGGGAATGCAGAACACTGAGCGCTCCTTACCATGCTACTTTGCAAATATTGAAACGAGTTGGAAACACAGAAAATATTTCATCAGCAAGTTTCCAAGTAAAGTAAATGTTCCAATACTTTCTTTTCTAATTAATCCAAACCTCAGTAAAAGGAAGACCGTTGCTCAATGTCTCTTCAGCATCCTTACTTGCACTTTTCCATGGGCCTCCGAGCAGGAATCAGACTGTGCAGAGACACAGAGATAGCTTACAGAATTCTCAAGGACAGACCGTTCTCCCAGATTAAACAACATTCACTCTCTGTCAAAAGCTCAGCTTCAAAACTGCCAAAGCATGAGGAGAATGAGGTGCTGCTCAGACCTTTCTGTGCATGACAGGACAAAACGCAAGACTTCTCTGCCTAAAGGAATCCAGATAATGAAATAATCTTTAATCTTTGTCCCTTCAAGGCACACTCAACACCTGTTATCCTTGATACTGTCACCGACAAAAAAGTGTGTGAATTCATCTCTGGGCTGGTAATTATTTCAGCTAATTACTCATCTGGATGTGGGGTGATTATAAATGCTCCTTCAGGTGCAGCACTGGCCACTTTTATTCTAGCTGATGCTTCACAAAGTAGGAGGGTTGCAGTTCCCCCTTCTCTGTTCTTATGGAAAGGTGAATCCCGTGCTATGCAAAATCTGTACTGAACCAGCCTGGCCAAGTGGTTAAAACCAAATCTTCAGCAATTCTTTCTACAGTCAAACATTACTGATTTCATTCAACCTTACTACACGCAGCAACATCTCAGTGTTCAGTACCTTTCTGGATGAGTATTTTTATTGCATCACAATCCCAAACCACCCTTTTCTCAAGCCAGAATCTCCTTTCCCTATATAAATATGAACCAGATCTCTAACTAATGTGTTTTCATTTTACTTTTTAATTCCTCAATCACCGGTAGCTGCAAATCACAAATGCTTGTGATGGACAGACAGCAGACCTCTCCTCTACTACGAGCTATGTCTTCAATAAGGGCTTTACTTCTATCTACCCAGGCAAATACTGAGCAAATGTTTCTCAGCCCTCAGCCAGGGTGAGCATGTTTTACATAGCCATGTTTTAGTGTGGAGACTGCTCATTTTACTCAGCTACTAATTTCCAATTCACAGCAGCTGAGATGTTATACCCACGCTCAAACAGAATTCAGCCCAACCAAAGAAGGATTTATGAAGACTACTACTCATTTCCAAACGGTGATGTTTGGTACTTGTCTAGAGGGAAGACGATCTTTTTCCAAGTTCTTAAATTGTGGTGGACACAACATTGAGTCCAGACTCTGAAATTAATGCCCATGTAAGAGGAAAAACACATGACTTTCCCCAGTTATCAGAGTCATTAATACTGTAGGAAAAAAAAAAATCACAGATCCATCCAATGCAACCACAGCAAAAGAGGATCCTCCTCCCTCCCCTCATTGTCATGGAACAAGGAATCCTCTCTCCCTCCTCTCCCTGTGCCAGAGGAGGTCTGTGAAGTCTCCATCTCTGGAGATAATAAAACCTTGCCTGGACAAGGCCATGAGCAATCCTATCAAGCTCTGAAATCAACCCTGATTCCAAAGGTTCCTCTCACCTTCAACTATTCTGTGGTCTTTTGTGTTTATGGTTGGTATTGGAATTACTGGAGGTGCACATGCCTTTTCTTGAGGCATGGGTATAAATAAGCCAGTTGGTTGGAGGTCAAAAGCCTTTTTCCAGAGTGTAACTGCTGTGGGCAGGAGGGAAAGGGCAGGAATACCCAGGGCCCAGGCAGGGAAACTACTCACCAACCACCTATTATTATCAATCAGCACACAGCTAACGTTCAGCAAAGGAAAGGCAGCAGCAACAGTGGTTCTGCTCAGCCTGAGTTTGCAGTCATGTGTCTGTACAAAGAGCAACAGAGGTCCCTTCAGCACTGCTTTTCTCCACTCAGGCAAGCTTTTGAAAATTTAGCTCTCGAAGAGTAATAAAAGAACAGTGCACTCCCTATTGCTGAGAGAAACCGCCTTAACCATTTGTGCAAAATAATAATCAAAGTATTTTTTACTTGGAAATAGGAGAAAACAGATTATTTTTATTTATTCAATTGTCCTTAGTTTTCTAAATGTTAAATTACATAAAAACACAGTACCATAAACCAATCATTTTAATGCACAATATAGCACAGTGCTTTGACTTCCTTTTTAATACTCACCACTCAGAGACTGCTCCAGGTTCTTAAATAATTGGGAAGACAATCATAGCCCCTCAGAATCCAGTGGTCATTAGCAGCTAAAGATCCTCAAGAGCTGCACTGCTCCAAGCAGCAGAGTGGTTTTATACTCTTAAAGAGGCAATTAATACTTCTGGATTGTTTTATTCTCATCACTTTGAGAATTGTCTGCGCTTTGGCAGAGGGCATTATTTATGGTCTACATTGCTATCGAGCGGGATTCTTTGTTAGCTGATTGATGTCTTCTGACATGTCTTATACAGAAGGAATACAATTGAGAAAGAGAAAAGTAGCAAAAAGTAGTCCATCCTTTGAGAGTCAGCAATCAGTACCACACTCTGCAGCACCCAGCTTTGCCTGGAAGGTAAGTGTGCACGGGTGTGATTCTTTATACTGTATTTAGGCAATCAATATTATACTCATATCGCCACAAATGTATCTTCAGGACACAATCTAAAGAAATTATCCCTGCTCTCCCTGTACTTCCAGCTCACGTTCTGACACCACCACAGGAATTCCTTTTTTCTGCTTACTTTCTACTGTACAGATTCACTGCCGTTTGATCCTCTGGCTATTCTTCCCATAATACTAAACACATTCATCTCACTCCTTCTGCTGGTTCTGATCTTGTTCTTTATCTGTTAGCTGGTCAACCTGGAGTGAATTGTGGCTCCTGCCACCAGTATCTGATCCTTTCATCAGGAAATTCTCTCCAACCTACTAATGGCTAGAGTATTCATTCCTAGGGAGCCTCGATCTCCTCATTTGTTATCCTTATTCTGGTCCACTTCCTGCTCACCTGTCCCCTGAAGAAGTATCATGAGAAGTACAAAGGAAAGGCCTATTTATTCCTTGCCAGGAAACCTGCTTTCTCTTTTCTGATCTCACATCTACAGACATCACAGGCTTTCAGTGCCAGTGCCTTATTCCCTGCTCCTTGCTTTCAGTTGTTACTAATCAGCTAGGAGGTTTTCTGGAATCAAACCTCCCAGTACAAAGCCTGCATTGTCCCTTTTGTCTTCTTCAGCTATCAATGATTTGGTTGGTGTCCTCAGGATTCTTTAACCTGGTCTTTCTTTGGATGTTCCCTTACTCTTGTTTGGTTAGAGTTTTAATCAGATAGTACATATACCAACGAAGCTTTATTTAACAACAGGTAACTTACCATGGGGGACAGCTCAAATGTAAGGGTAAACCAAAGAGGGAGCACCTGTTAATGGAAGGTAAGGTAACACCTTCCTTGCATAGTATGAAGACAATGCTAAAGTGAGTCCTGTGGGACATGAGGAAGATGGAAGCAAGTGTACAGTGCTAATCTATAGGATGTCTCAAACAGTTAGTTCTCCACTCCATTATCAACAATAGCTTGATACTACAGAAGTGGTTTAAACACAGATATTCTACTTCCCTGCTTACACTAGTTCTTACACAGACAGAGATATGCTGCGATGGGGTTAACATTTCAGAACTGTTTGCACTAACAAGCATAGTAGGATGATTTAAGTAGATATTTTCACAAATTCGGTGGGGCTTTTTTTTACTCAAACTGTCACACGTCTGTAATTCAACTCTCAGCTTGCTGTACACAGGTACCTTTTTTCTTTTTATATAATCAACATTGTCTTTCTGTCCCTGGATAGATTTCTGCTTGTTTCCTTCACCACCTTACAATGAAATCCCTTTTTCTGACCAGCATGTAAAGAAAAATACTGAGCTGCTGCTGAACATTGTGACAGTCTGTATTATGTTGCCACCTTTTATGGAATTACTTGAACATGTAGACAAATCTAAGATCATAATTACATAGCAGCAACAGTAAAAGAGGCAGTGCCTGACCTGACAATTAGACTAGACAAATATTATTATCTAATTTACTAATATTGTTAAACCAAAGTGTGCTGCTAGTGACTGTCAAACTCACAATCCAGAAGAAAACTGGCCATTTAAAAACATCTACATCTTAGACTTTTGTAAGGGAGAATACTGAAAGCCTCATACACCACAGCTTGTTAACATGAAACACTGGCATTACAGATTGAAAACACTTTGACAGCTTTAATTGTCCTTTTCCAGTGTAATGGCTTGGTGCATAAAAATTAATGTTTTTCCCCAACATGATCCCTCAGCTCCTTACTGAATATTTCGACTCATTTTACAACACATGATGAAGCGTCTTCCCTGTTATAATGTGACAATGGCACTACTGAGCACAACAATTTGAGCCTGAATGTGCCACTGCAAGACAGAAAAAATCTGAAGAGGCAATTCCACCTAGAACTATACAGTAAATGCATGAGAAAGAGGAAGAAGAATGATTAAAGATGCATTAGCACAGTCTGAAAAACAATGCTCTACACAAAAGAACCCTTGGTACATCTGGTAAAAGGGGAACAGCACAAAGATTAGCTGGATGAGAGACAGGTGAAGAACCTGAGCAATCCTGATGGAGTCTCTTTGAAATACTTGAGATGTAAATGTCTCTGTTCAGACAAAGTCAATTTTAAAACAGTCTCACTATAAAATAAATCACTTCTGAAAAGGTTTTTTAAGTCTAGGAAAAAAAAAACAAACCCCAAAACTTTTCCTAATTAAGCAGCTCAAGCATTAAATTTGGCTTTGGCTTGTGGAATAACCAAAAATATGACCCAGATACTTTTATTTCAAGTAAAGTACACACAACACATTGAACATCCCACAGACACTACTGTTTTCCCCACACTCGCAGTGCGGTTGCTCTGGAAGCCTGGGGTGCTGGTTTGTACCCCATGCTGGAATAGTTCATTGCCTCGTACTACCTCAACACAGCACTTGTGCAGCTTGCTTGGTCTTGCCTCCCAAGCAGGAAAAACCCCAACCATAGCAGTCAGCAGCTAGTGAGATTTGGATTCACCCCCCCCTAATAATTCGCGTGCTTTTAAAGAGAAACTGCTGTTTACAGCTTCTGTTTTGGTATGGACTCATCTTGGCTTAGTCAGTACCTTTATAGAGACTGCCCCAAGGACAGTTTAAGTGGAGCTCTATCGGTGTTTGACACATTACACCCCATTTGTGCCCCATCGCCCCAGTTCTCATGTCCACTGTTGTCCAAAAATAAACCACATGGAAATCTCCTCTGTCACACAGACCGAGCCATCTTCTGTATCGCAAAACTGCAGGAGAACCTGTTTGTGGCCTCATAAAAGTACCGATCCTGTCACCTTTATCGGTACATTTGGCAGGCACTGACCATCACAATCACTTGCATACTGGTTCTTAACATATTTGGCAACAGCCTCATTGCTGTTTGGCAGCCTTTCATTAAGGAATCCATTCCTGACTGATGAACCAAGTCAGGTATTTCTTCATAGCCTCCAAATGAAAATTAACAATTTTTAAAGATTCAAATTGTGAAAGACACCTGCTTTAATAACATGTTCTAATGAGTCTCTATAAAGACATACAAAATGTTTATAAAAGCACACATTTTAGATCTGATTTGAGGTTTGCAAGTTGCCCGCACTAAGATATCACTCACTTTTGCACGGCGTCTGGACCCTTTAGAGTGGTACAAAGACCTCATATACACAACAAGGGAATCGCACTATTCTTTGAAATTTGGAAACCTGAAAATCTTGTTGCCACTCCAAATTCACCCTGTACTTTGCACAGCCACACTATGTATGCCCTCTGTGGAGGGAAGCAGAACCATGCATTTTCCCAGCGCACGTCATTAGCAAGTTCTGCATCATTGACTTGTGTTTTCTACAGAACCAGCAAAAAGCTTGGGAGGTTCAGGAGCGATGAACACCACCGCCAGCCTGGTCCTGCTGCCCCGTATGAATGCCCAGCACCCTGGCGTGTCTGACAGGGAGGCACAGCCCGAAGAAGGCAATCTGAACTGATCAAGATACTCTGAACTGATCAAGATACTCCTGAGGGAACTCTTTATTAAATCCTAGCCATTTATAACACTAACTCCTTACAAGAAATAATTACTATAGCAACCACTGCACACTGTGCATTTGCCAGCATGAACAACAGTGTGGCTTCTATGAGGAGGGAGTGGGAGGGAAACAAGTCAAAACAAAAACTTCTAGAGAGGTTGAGCATAGTCAATCACGATTACATTTTCCTGTATTTTCTTTTACTTTCATCAACAGAAAGTTTCCTGTATTAAGTATACTGTTCAAGCAAGCAGCGAGCATTTCAGAATTCATAAGTACAACAAAGTGCAGCAACATTTCACACACTTTATACCAAAGCCCTTTGGTACTCTCACTTAAAATAGCACTTTACACACTCCGATCCATCTGATCTCACTTTGGATGCAAAGGCAAGCTAGGCTGCTCCCTGAAGGAGCAGTCTGCGGAACCTGCCTTTGGTTCCTTTCTCTCTCTTTGTATCAGAACTCCTATGTAACTCCCATTTTAACTCGGACACTCAAAAGACGCGTAGATGCCCAAATCCCAATACCTTAAAGGACCCAATCACAGAAAAGAAAATGCAATTTCTCATCCATACAATGGAAACAGCACTGCCCCAACTGCTCTATCTTGAACACACTATCGACTGTGACGTGTTTGGTTGCTCAGAGCAATGGGATCACACAACAGCATGATGAAGACTGATGCAGAACCAGGGCCAAAAGAGCTGTACAGAAGACAGACTGGGGAAGTTCAGATCTAGACAAGACATCTTCACCAATGTGAAAAACAGGAGTAGAGATAAACCGGTAATAGCTCAATTGCCTTAAGGTGCCTTAGCCATCATCACCAAAGATCCCTTTATGCTCCTATGGAGCTCCCAAGGCCCAAAACCTGTTTCCACTGGCCAGGATTTTGAAGGTTGCAAGACTAACTTTGAAAGGCCAAACTCTAATACCTTGAGAGACATTCAAAGTGCCCAAAGCAGCATAGGCAATTCTAGAAAGCTGCTGTTTGTAAGGCCCAGTTATCTCAGAATTGGTAACAGGACCCAGAACTTGTGAGGATGGTGCACAGAGGAGTGGAACTGCTCAGCAGAGGGTTGCCCAGCCAGTCCTAACATGTTCTTACACTTGACAACTATAAGGCTTGCCTAGGAAGAAATGTTAGCAAAGTAACTTTGGAGGTTCTGGCCACTGAAGGTCTGGAAGAGCATATTTCATCAGGAAGTTTTATAATATCCATTACAGATTTCCAAGAGCAATAAGGCAAAAGGTTCTGTTCCCTTCTGAGCTCCTCCCACTTGCCAAGTGTCCCCTTCCCCAGGGAAACAAAAATAACAAAAATTAAAAATAAACTCACTATTACTTTACAGGACTAAAAAAAGCAGGAAAGTGAAACCCTGGGGGCTGGGAGACTCGGACTTTAAAGGACTCTAATGAACTGGTTCATAGTTAATCACTTTAATCGTGCTTCCTTTCCTCAATAGAAGTTTCTCTGTCTGAACTCTCCAAGTGCTCTCCAACCCTTCTCTGATGCGATGCCCAGAGGGTTCAAGTGTGTTCCCAGCACTGGAACTTAGGCTTGGGCGAAGGGCAAAAATCCCTTACTCCTCTTCCGGCTGGTTTTCTTCCGAATGCATTCCAGGATTAGCACCACATTTTAACCCCAGCACCACGCAGAACATGGTTTTACTAACAATTCCGACAGGATCTTCCTGTATCACTTTTCAGTCATTAACTTCCATTTTGTGTCTCGGTCTTTCATTTAAATTTCACACATGGAGTATTTTTAAAAAACTTTGGATGAAACCCTGGACTTCTTTTGTGAGTCTAACCTGGATTTTGGAAAAATAAGCTTAGGATAAAAGGACAGGTATATGGATTTGAGATCCATTCCAATGGTTCGGGCAAAGGGGAGAAAGAAAGAAGAAAGTGTCTCATGAGTTTTGATCCTTCTCACAGGAAAAGGAGATGAGCTTCCCAGTTAGATGCTACATGCACCTACCCAAATTCGATCATCTGTGCCTTTCTGTACTGTCAGGAAGGATTCCTGACAGCAGTGGAGGCTCCCTCGCCTGCTGCAGCATCTTCCTGCCCTCCTCTTTTGAGCTGCTTGGTTTGTACACAATTATAAAGCAGGACCTCCCAAGCATTTCTTGGTATTAACAAATGATTAACACTGTGTCTATTTGTAAGTCAGTGATCATTTGAGGGGTTGCTATTTTAAAAAGGTGTTTCTTTTAAACTCTGCCTGCCTTCCGTCCTATTTCGACTTTTAGTTTATTATCCCACTGGAATAAGTGTATCAGTTCACAGCAGTGAAAAGAAGCCATTTCCCTCCGAATGCTGTAAAATAACTGTTGGCATAGAAGTAAACACCGAAGCTTTCAGCAGTGTCTTATGGTGCCACAAGCCCTTCCTCCCCTGCCTTTGCTTCTTGCCAACTACGAACAATAAATGTAAAAGTAATCCTAGTTTCTATTTGAAGCTATCTCAGCTTTAAAAGAACCTTCCAAAAATGATTGATGCTAAGATTTAAACCCATAGGTAACTCCTGAAATCTGCTTTGAATAGCAACAAATGCCTAACAATATCTTGAGCGCTTGTAGCAAAGAAATCTAATCTCTGAACACCTAAAGGTCAAGATTTACTGCCTGGTAACATGGCTCAAGTGTAAATGCTCTGTAATGCTATACTAGGTGATTGCTTTGCTCTCTAGACAATGTCAATTTTGCCCAAGTGGCAGCAGATGTGTCTAGCATTAAGTCAGAACGGTGTCAAGGGCCCTTCTCAGCAGTACTGCTTCTCAGAGAAACTGGTCCTAAAGCCCTAGTCTATTAAGACCATACCCAAAAGACAGACATTTAAAACTTAAAGGAGGTTGAAGAATCAAGGTGCATTAGAGCTCTAGTGTTTCAGAGGCAGAAAGCCCAGGAGAAGAAATTCTCTTGCGATACAAACGCACATCCTCACATCGCACAAGCCCTCCCAGCTTCTCCATAACCAGTTCAGCTAAAGTAACTTACAGCAGAAAAGTATTTGGCTCTGAATATTCCCCTCTCTGAACTTCTTCCTCCTGGATTTCCTCAATAAGGTGCTGCCATGGGGCTGCAGTTCAGCCTCCTCTCGCACAAGGCACCTCTGCATCCTTGACGCCTGCCACTTATGCCATGTAACCATGACAGTAATGAAATCCTGCCCTAAAACTACTTTTTTAAACCATTCCTCATTGCTCTGACCTCTCCAAGCTACAGAGACACACTAATCAGGCTTCATTAAATACTACCTACCACGTTACGTTTTATGCCCAAGAATAAAAGATAGGGAAAGCACACCCCATTTGCCTATAAAGAGCTGTAATCAGTTTTCAGAGGACTCTGTACCTTTTACTTCTATTTCTGTAAAAGAAGCAACACAAAATGGTTCCAAAACCAACAGTGGCAGTTCCTCACACACTTTCCCATTTCATACTAACATTTGTAGTTGTGAAACAGAGCAGGCAGAACCCTGTCCCCAGCCGAGCTTTGACACATCTGATGATAGCCCTTCCCACAGTGGTGGTGCAGAGCAGCCACCAGCAGGACACCCAGAAGGCACCAGGGAAGACAAAACAGGCCTACGTGATTTTTCATGTCTGCAGCAATTAAAGAATATTCCTGGAGGAGCTGAGGGCAGCCTGAAGACTTGCACTGGCTACCTAGAACCAAGAGCAGCACTCCCCAAGAGTTTGAATGTCAGCAAAGACTGAAGTATCCTGGTTAGACGCCAGTCCCTGGCCCAGTAGTTACTTTCTACTTATTTTTCCCCAGTGCTTAACAGCTGTATCAGAAGGATTCAACCACAAGCAGCCACTTTACAGGTGCACCGTTTTTATGACAGAAGGTGCAGAGTAGAATGCTAATAATAAGCACTTTAAGCCTTTCCCTCTTTCAAGTGCTTTCCGAAATCATTTCTCTAAGGATTTATCTAGCACCCATCTTATTCTCCTGTAGTAGAACCAGGCTTTTATGCATCACAAGCACTGCTAAATCCGCTCCAGTTTCTCAGCACCAGGAGGCAGCGGTCCCTTTATCTCCTCCCTGAACACATTCTTCTACAGATCATCAAGCACAAGTCTCCTCCAAAAAGAAAAAGAACATAAACCACTTTGAGGAGGAGGCAAAATAGAAAACCAAAGTCAAAGTCACTTGCTTCACCACACGGATATCAGGTATACATGATAACAAGACAGGCAGAGCCTCCAGACACAAGCGATTAAACTGCTCTAGGGAAAGATAACTTTTTACCTGCTGGAACACATACTAGTGAACTTGGTCTTCCTTGCATTTCAGAACAGGTCAGTGAAGACAGGGAATGCAGGTATGATTCTCTGATGTTGCTGAGGACAAGTTTTCCTTCTGGGCCTTGCTGGGGACAGGTGATTATACTTGCAAAAGAGATGACACTAAATGCCTGCACCTGAACTGAACACCATAGAAGCAAACTGGCTGCCAAAACAGAACCCAGGCTATAGGAATTAGAGTGGAATGTTCTCTGCTTGTTACAGGGATTAAATGGCCCTGGATAACTTGAGTTTTTCATTCTTCCTCCAAGAATTTTTACAGAAGGTTTTCAAGGTATTCCTACATGATTAATAGGTATTTTGACAGCTGTATAATTACACAATATGCAGTCCAACGAATCATTCAGCCCACCTCTTATTTCACTCAGCTGAGAACTCTTTGACCATCACCAAAATGCAGTTGCCTGGATGGGGCTCCCCTGTGCCACAGTTCCTGTCCGGGGTGCTTTGGGCTGTCTTAGCACACACACACTTCACATCTGTAACATATTTAAGATATCTAGTAGGCTTTTACACACCAGTTATAGATAACATTCAGTATTACAGTGACTGAGGTCTTTACAGAAGCATTATTTCTGCAAGTCTGACGCTTGTATTTCAGACTTCCCCAAGAGCAGAAAATAGTCACTCTCTCAAATTCAGCTTTTCATGGAGGGCAGTAAGCAGCTCTGACAGAATCAGACTGTTTACATGCAGAAGTCATACTGGGGCAATTAAAATACCTATGTAAAATCCTAGTGCAAACAACAGAGTTTAAAACTAATTACATTGGCTGAGGTTCTGGCTTTAAATCACACGAGTAATTTCACCAGTGCTACTAGAGGAGGCATTCCTGCCAGACCTCACTGTGAGCTCACTCACCTAGATCATTTGAAGTAATCCTTTTGAAGTCTTATTTATGGATGCGTGAAAGGCACGATGCCATACAGCCTCATGCTGGGCATGCTGTCATTAAGCTCTGAATGGCAGCAAATGCAATTTAACTTCTCTGAACAGCATCATTTGGAATAGGCCCAGGAAAACCTAGTATAAAACTAATTCCTAGCAGCATCAGATATGTAAGTATTTACAGAGCTCTTTGTAAACACACTGCAATTAAAAACATTTAATAGAGAGCAAACCCACTTTACCATATGGCAAATCATCTTCGGTTAAGGCAAGAGAGCCTTAGTGTCTGACAAAGAGGGCAAGGGAGACAGACTGTAAATTCCAACGATCTGACAGAGAAGGGGCCCCCAAAATAGCTTATCTCTGTCGGAATTACGACAACGATGACATAGAAAAAGTAGCCCCAGGCCTCAAATCTTTGCCATGGGACACAAAGACACCTGTAAAAATCCCTGTGCAGGACCAACACATCTTACATGAAAAATAACTGCTTCAAGCAGCAGGAAGTGTGAGGTGCAGCATTATCCTGGAACACCACAGCCCGTTAGAGCTGTCAAGGACTGCATCAGGAGATCAATCTCCATCTAGGCAAGGCTTTCTCTTGAGGTAAAATTTCACAGGCAAAGTCAGTATGGAGGGAAAAGACTAACAGTGGAATTGAAAACATAGCTGGTCTCTGCAGCAAAATTCTTGGGTCCTTCAAGATCGGTTTGGTACAAGGTCAAGAAAGGGGGACTTGGCAGACTTAACTCTGGAAATTGCTCTGAAATACAGATTTTTCCAAACAAAGCTTGTTTGGGGTTTTTTTGGTATAAATTTGATATGGTGTGTTAAAAATAGCAATATTCCTCTTCCTTTGTTACCAAGTTGTTTGCTGGAGTCCTGCCTGCAGAGCCCCTAAGTGACCCTAACTTTTCAAATTGGGTTTTCAGAGAGAAGGTGAAATACTTGTCATTCCCTGGAAACTGTTCATGAACAGAAACATTTAGAATCACAGTAATCCTATGTCCTTCATTCCCACAGTACAAGGCAGCTTGTGAACCAGGGTAACTGCACCTCCAGCTGCCCAGTGCCAGTGATCCGTTCCCTCCATGCAATGTGTGCAATGGAAAGCACACATCTGCTGCACAGGAAAGGACCTCAAGAGTAACACATGATACAGTCAAGTTCTGGAACATCCTGCAACAAAAATTCAGACGCAGACCTCAGAAAGGTGCAAGTATGGACTGACAACGCAGACAGGGAAAGCACCGTAAGATACAGCAGAGAGAATAACACCAAGAACCAGTCTCCTCGGCACAGGCAGGTGAAGGAAAAAGCTGCCCCACTTGGTACAAATGCCAGCTCACCGTTACGTGATTTTTGCCTCAGCAGGGAAGCACATCTGACCGCACTCTAAGCGAGGCTTGGCAGAGCAAAGAAAACACCTCCAGAAGCCCAGGTTAGAATCTGCAGGGATCCTGGTGATCAGAGGAGCCTGTACAAAGCCCATTTTTTGCACAGCTTTTACAGGATGTCAGGCACTGGAGTTGTCAAATGGCTCAGAAACACCTGAGTAGTCTTCAGTGGGTTAAATGCTTTCATAACAGGTCAAAGTTGCGTGACATTTTTAAGCTTCCATTTGTCCTAAGTGAACCAATATGCAAAACTAATGAGATCATAAATTTTTCCTTGTTAATGTGCTAGGTGGAGGATGGAGAGCAGGGAGAGAAGCAGGAAGATGAGAGGCTGCCCAAACTCATGAACTTGATTAAACTAATTTAATCTGCAACAAAGAATAAGACCCATAAAAGCAGAGACATTATGCACTGGGATACGATATTCCCACAGAGGATGGCTTCAGCTGCGCTGGCTGCCCAGGATTCAGACTAACCCAGCCCTTTTGAAGTTACAGGAAGAAACTGAAACACAAGGTTGTTTAACAAGCAAGCCCCAAGTTACAATGCTTTTATGTTTTTAAGGTTGGGTACAGTAACGTGCTCCTGTCACAACCGCAGTTTGCTCAATGTATCATCTTTTTAAAACCACAGGGATGATCTAGCAGCGACTGTAACTGCATCAAGTCTGACAAGTTACTCGTGTATACGTCAACTGAATTGCAACTCCTAGAACTACAGCAAATATAAAATGTAGAAAGCATCATCTTGCATTAAAGCAACATAATCTCATACCTTATCTCTATTAGCAGATGCCATGCATCAACAGACACAGAGGAAGGCTGAAGAAACAGTAGGTAGATAGGGAAGAAACCCATCCAGAGAGCAATGCTTCAGCTCACCCCGTTACAGCCACCACTTACACCACGTACATGACCAACCCCTCTGCCAAAATTCTTGGGTCTTTGTTTTAATCCTTACAAACTCTCATTTGATATTAAGCCAACTGCCATTTGCCATCCAGCAGGTATTGTTTTAATTATATACACCCCCCTCCCCAATCTATTACAATTAAACCTATACACATTGCTTTTTTTGAAAATGTTGTTTTAATGTACCTTACCTTAGTAAAAAACCAGCTACTTGCAAACTAACTGCTTATTTCAAAATTCAAGTTCATAATACTAGCAAACAGTTATGAAAATCAAAATTTTATATATATAGGTTTTTTGTAAACTAAATTCCTACTTCCTTTTGCTTGAATCTGGGAGTTGATAACAAACATGTCAAAAGTATATGGACTTAAAACTGGATAGCAGGAACATTACTTAACCTATACTTATAAGCGTTGCTACAGTGAGTCTAAATCTCGTCACATTTGTGACAAGGCTGTATGTCCCTCCAGCATCCACCTGAATTCTGCCTTGTCTTCATGGCAGCAGCACCAGGCACTGCCACAAGACTCAAAGGCTGTCAGCACAGGGAATGGGCTGGCTGTGAGCATGGTACACTGGGCTGCTGAGAAACAGGCATATGCAGGCTTTTAATGATCTGCCTTGTACTTAATTTGGCAACTCAACAGCTCCCAGAAACCTGGAGTGTCCAGAACTTACTTGACATGTTAAAGGGTTTCTCCAGCCTGACAAGTTACGGGATAGGGTAAGTCTTAAGCATGGTGTAATTCTGGTGTTATTCATATGGCACGTGGGGACGATGGTCAGTTTGTGGGTACATCAGGACTTCAGACATGTGTAAGGTAAACACAACATGAACAAATTCTAAGTTTGTTTCAAAGTTAATCCAGTTTCCCCAAATACACCAGTGGGGGCTCATGCCCAGTAATGTGGAAACAGGCATGTTTACTCACTGCAACATCCTCTTTTTGCACTTCTTCCTTAGGGACAAGCCAAGGGAGGAAGTCACAAGGAAGCTGGAATTCCCAATCAGCCTGAAATGCATACTTAGATCTATAAGTCAGATCACGAGAATTGCTTTTCTTGGATCCCCTTCAGCAGATTTATAAAACCTCCTATGTTTCTTGTATCTCCTTACTAGCTTCTTATTTACTTTTCACAGTTCAGGACTGAAAGAGCATTATGCAGCACTCTCTACCTGCTGCTTCTCTCCCTGTTAATACCAGTTTGAGTTTCCTTCATGACAACGTTTGTGTGTCTCAAATTCGTAATAAAGACAGGGGAAGGAAAGTCCACTAGCTGGCATGCAACCTGCGAGCATGGGAAACCAGATCAGTCCCAGATCCTGCCATTAGTTATGGTAAACTGGATACAGTGAGATTCTCAAAAACAAAGCTCCAGCCTCTACATCTCAGCTCCTCCTTTTTCTTTAAAAAACAAAAAAACCATAGCATTTTCCTTTTTTTTGTACTGGGGTTGGTTTTCTGAGGATTACACTGAGAAGTGCAAAGTCCTCAGCTTTCAGCAACGTGAGCAAAGTACTTAAGAGACAAAGTTAAGGCAAGAAGACCTTCCTGGGGCAAAGCTAGAATATACATACTGCTAGTTGATGAATGACTTTTGTTAGCCTTCATTTCCCCCATCACCCAACACACAGGATTTCACCTTTTTCACACTGACCCAACTCTTACCTTAAACATACCTTTTCCCTGATAATGCTGAAGTTGCCCACCTGCAAATCATGTATTTGCTTTGTGCTGTGCACCGCTGGCTATTAGAGATTGAAAGGAGACCAACCTATTTCTCTTATATCCTTGGATTTGCATCACAAAATTGTTATGGCTCCCAGTATGCAATCACAACTGAATTAAACAGAGGTGAAGCTCTTTATTTAATTGAACAGATGTCAATGCCTAATCATTCAACTATTCCGAGCATCCACTGCATGCTATTTAACCTCCCTATCCACATGATGAAGGCACAGCTCAGACATGGCTGCAATCAAACCATCTCAAATAAGCCAGCCTATGCTCTTAATGGAAGAATTTCTTCGATGACTGGATAAGCAAGTGAAAGAGTGAACGTGAATTTGAGAGAACTGTTTCCAGTAAAGTGGGTGTGAAATGAGAATCTCTGTATGGAGCAGGAAATGGCCTTGCAGCTCACCCACACCTCTTGTTTCTTCCCGCAGACAGAGGCCACACTATGAAAGGCTTTATAACACCGTGGATGCCTTTCAAACAACACTGCTGTGGTGTGCAGGATACTGTGTAGACCCTTGCTTTGTGCAAAGAGGGTAAATTTTGCTTGGAACATGTTAAGAAACCCTGAGCTGCATGTTCATACATACAGTCAACAATTCAAAGATCCATGAGATGAACTTACCTGCAATGCTAGACAAATTCTTTCTTAGATGTTCAAAGCCAGATGCTTGACATCAGAGGAAGTAAATACTTTTCTATGTATCCTTTTTGTATAGCAGTCATAAGATAAACTCTTGGCCCAGAAAGTAGCTAGTTGAAAGGATTTTGCTGCATGAAGGGAAAATAAAGACTGAATGGTTAGGCAGTCAGCTTTTTACTCGTACCTGACAGATCCAATTGTTTACAAGGAAGCAGGGGTAAGAGCCAGATTCCTCCAGATTCCTCTGGCAAAAACAGGTATGAATTAAAATATTTAGCAATGAAAGGAGCTTGAGACGTGGGCAGAGAAGTTGTAGGTGCACTTCCATGTTTGACAGGACAGACACCACAAAAGGACTCTGCTGACTTTCTGCCTCCAACCACTAGTCCCGTCCCTTGTGCCAGTGGCCACTGTGCTCTTAGCCTGCAGCATACATGGAAGGTGGCACTGTACTGGGAAGAGTAGCTCCCTGTCTCCCTCATCCAGTGATTTCAGTGCCAAACCTGTATTGCCAGCTGATATCACAGTGCAAGAGCATTTGTTAGCTAGATCAGGAGAAGGTTTGGCTGAAAGTAACTTCGACACCCCAAAATAAAGGTCCCTGGCCTTGCCTAAAGGTTCCTGCTATGTGCCTTACTAGTGAAGCACAGGGAGGGTGGGAGTACGACAAGGTGTTGGGGATTGGTTTCTTGGTTTTGTAGGATACATCCATGCAGACTTCAGAACACACATCAAATTATGGACTTAGTTTTGTCCATTCCACTGCTTGTAAGTTGCAGCTACACAATAAAAAATATTTGTATTGTTGCTGTCATTACTGTAAACAACAGTTAATTTAAACCGATTGAAAAGTGAACAGTCAAGTTTATTTCTGCAGCATGGTTCAGAGGACAGAGGAGATAGGAGCCTCCCCACAGCAGGAGCTAGAGGCAAGAGCAGGAGAGCAAGAACTTCTCAGATCAGTTTTACCAGAGGCTTCCTAATGCAGAATTGCCTGCACCTACCAGAGCCTAACACCCTGACCTGAAGACTCAGGTACCTGCAGCCAGAGAAACTTTGCTAAATTTTTAAATGGAGATAAACACGAGGACTGTTTGCTGAATCACAGCTTTTCAAGGGAACAGATGTCACTTGCTTAGCAAGTATCAAGCTGGTGGCCTAATGTACAGCCTGGTGGTGCTTAGACAATCTGGTAGCAAGCAAATCATACAATCCTACATGGAGAAGAATGTGCAAGGTTTAATCACACAAGAAAGGAGTGAGTCCTTTATGGTTTACTGCCCAGCTAAGCAGCCCAGGCGCTAGCCCTTACAAATGTCTACAGACAGCCTGGACATGTATGGATACGCAGCTACAAAGCCCACCACTGAAACAGCGCAAACGCACTTGCAGCAATTTGTTTTCTGAAACCACATATCAGGTAAGAAATAAGGGTATGGGAACTGTCACAAGGCAGAGAAGCAAAGACATATGTGGAAATGAATTGTAGCTCAGCTTTTCTATTGCTCTTGACAGCAAAGTTATAGTCGCTGGCACGAAACTCCACAACAGCCCAAGTTATTTTCAATAGGTTTCAAAGTGACTTTCACAATGCAGTCACATTGGGGTTTTTCCCATATGTATGTATAGCCATAGGGAAAAAAATGTGCCAGCCAAGGATTATTCCACAGTGGCAAATTTCCAGTGGTTTTGCTGGGGTTTTGCTAACCATAAAGAAGAAACAGGAATTTAAACTTCACATCAGCCACTGCTAACGAATTACCTCGTGCTGCCAGTAATGTTACAAAGGGACAGGAGTCTTGTTGTTAAACTTGATGATCGGCAGCAGCGCCAAGGAACATGTAACAGCCAGTGAACTTTCCACAAAGACAGTTTGCTTCCCATAGATCTCCATACATAACCTTTACTGGTCTCAATAGGATCATTACATCCATTAGACTGTGGACTCAGCACTGCTTTAGCTCTTAAGTTAACACAACTGAGACTTTTTTTTTTTTAACTTTCCTATTGGGAAGTAGCATGTGCAATTTTAGTGATTTCTTAGATCATTCCATAAGTAAATCAAATATTCTTTCAAGCCTAGTTATCAAAATTGTGTCCTTTGATACTACATCCTCCATCAAACTGCAGTAATCCAGATCAACACATTTTAAAGCTCCACTATCTCTCCTAACATCATTCTAGCAGATAGAGTAATTAAATTTGTACTTTTTTTTAAGTCCTACTCAATAAATCTGAATAAATTAACAACGCATTACTAAGGCTGCTACATTAAATTTGCATAGTGCATTTAATGAATATGCAACTGCAAGTGAAAAGGTCTGCTACTGTGAACCTTCCACATTAGCATAACTACTTCCAGCATGTTTCTTAAATAATGCACTCATTTGCACATCACTGACTTGGCTAATTCTGACTTCAGTCAGGGTAGCCTTGTAATTAAGACTCTTGCTTTAATTTTTAATGAAGTTTATGTTACATCAATCCTGACAGTAATGAGGGGACATGGAAACAAAAAGGCTGCTAATAATTAAATTCACAAACCAGTTTGAGGGATAATAATTCCTGAGGAGAAATTACATGACTAATTATTAATTAAATATTCATACTATTGCAGGGCCATCTCCCTTAACTGCTCCTTCTTGTTGGTAATAATGCTGAGATGTGGATGCCTTCCTGCAACCATCCTGATTTTAAGGTCTTTGGTTAATTTTAGTGCACCATTAATCAATATGACACAAAAAATAAAATTGCTTTAATTGGTATAATTTTATTGTTTCTAAATATTACTACAGTTGGTTTAGTTGTGTAGAATTAATCTAGTTAGTCGGTGCCCATTTTATGGGAGCATAAATCCAGTTTATATCCATAAACTTCTAATGGCAGGACAACTTGACCTTTTTTTGTAACATTACTGTTTACAGATAATTACACCAACTCTTTAAAAGGTTGTTTAATAGCTTTGCATTCATCATAGTAAAATGAAAAACATGCAATATTATTTAACTCCAGACTATTCCAAGAAGGTCTCCAAGACCCTAATTTACCCCTGCTGAAAAGTAAGCAATATTAATTTGTGTATTTTTAAGAAATCTATGAGAGCTTTTCCTCAAATGCATGCAAGCAGATTGGAAGTGTCTGAGCATGGATCTCCATCAATCTTTTACACCATTTAGATTACATCTATAACTAAAATAACAGCACTGCAATGACATCCTTCACAGAAAGAAAGATGCCAGTGTGTGGCTTTCTGCATGGCACAGGTCTTTGAATTGATAGTTTTCCAATCTCTCGTACACAAACACCATAAATTCACAGAGGAATTAGCCTGATTAATCCTAATTTATGTCGACATTTATATCAGCCAGGATTCTGCCTACTAAAAGTGTTGTAATAAACCTTTAGGATTACATGTTTATTAACAGAAGTCCAGTTTTTAGTAAAGTTTAGCAAGAGGAAAAAAAATCATTTAAATGAAGCTTATTAGTCACCAAACTCGGTTGCACTATGAATTTGTTTTAAAATTTATGTTAGTGCTTTAAAGAGAGAACACTTTGCATAGCATAAAATTGATTCTCAAGTTATTAAAAAGACATAATGCATGTCCTTTTATCCTGAAGGGGCGTTTGGAATTCTGAACCAGGGCAAACATTTCATTTTTCTAATAATTCAAACCAGTTGATTCATCAAAGTGAAACAAGTCCATCACCATACACGGGGCAATGATTCCCTTTAGCTAGCGCTTGTCACATTACTACAACCTGACAGGTTTGTAGGGCATTATTACTAGGTCTGATTTGTACCACTCCATCCCTTTTACGAAATCTTAAAAATCTTTTTAACTTTTCTTTTTTCTCTACTCTCTTAAACTAACACCTGAAGGCAATTTAGATATACCACTCCATAATGAAATACCTCTTTCATTCTCTCTAGAATTAAGATGTCGTTACCAGCCATCTGTTCCTGGTCCTGCTCTCTATTTCTTCCATCAAAGAAATCATTCCAGGCATGAAACACCTCATTGGAGCAACAATCACCTAAACCCCCCAGAGTGCTGCAGTATAGGGGTGGGCCCAGCTTACAGGGAACAGCCACTGAAGAAACTTCTTCAGATAACCGGGTGTCACTGCATGCAAGTGAGAAGACATGCTCCTTTCTTCCCTCCTCCCTGTTCCTAGAAGTAGTACCCCTTCACTGCTCTACTTGTGCTCCCTGAAGTACAACATCTGGTATACAGGACAGAAGGCATCTGAAGTTAAGGGCAAAACATACAGGGCTCATACTGAAGAATCTTGACGATGTTCAGTAGATGCTGAGCTAGGATTTGGTGCTAGCAGTTAGAAAAGCGTAACTCCAGCTGTGGTGCTCTGAACATCACCAACAGTTTTACACACACATGAGCTGTAGCACACAGACTTTGATTCTCAGCCACAATTCCACAAGCTGTGCAGAGGTTGTTCTGATCAGCATTTCAAAAAGGGGGACAGTGGGTGTGAAGAAGAGGGGGTAGGGAATATGGGATGTTTCTGCAGGGCCCACAGCTGACTACCCAAGTGGGACTCTTCCTTCAGAAGTCAGCCACCAGGCAGCACACGGCCGGAGCATTTGGCCAGAACTCTTCAGGCAGGTGCATGAGTGCATGTATTGTGTGAGCACACATGGCAAAATCAGATACACCTGACCTATGAAATGCATCAGACCTACTGGCCTACTGAGATGATCTGGGCCTAGGCAGTAAGATGCCTTACATCCCCCACTGCAGTAGGTGTAACATAGAACACGAATGAAGCAGTATTTGTGGGGTGGCTCCGATGCAGTGGACACACCAGACCTAATGCATACCTGCTAGATGTCCAGTCCAGGACAATGCAGAACCTGTCTGAATTACACTGTTGTCCTAGCTGAACACACAGATATCTAAAAATCCTAAAAGAAAATGTCCACATTCCTTAAATTCTACCATAAGCATAAGATTTACAGGCAAGAAAACATGGTTTGTCTGGTAAAACCTGGCCAAAAGCCACCCCTATTAAATAACACCCACTAGATTAAACTGAAAACAAACTTACTGGAAGGTTAAATCGACTTCTTGTTTTCTCTCAGATGTGTTGGCATTTTACATGTATTTTCATTTCCCTTACTCTATAAGTGACTCTTGCCACACCACACCATTGGTTTCCATCCACTGCCTCCCCACATCTCCCTGATATAGCTGATGTTGCCCACCTAATGCTTATTTCCAGTTTGGGAAATTTCCTAACAGACCTTTTGGCTGTATCACTGTACCCATTTAAGGATTCCCAGTCCCCATTTTTCCATGAAACTACTGCTGACGACTAGCATCGCTGCCGAATGTTACTTGTCTTCAAATGCAAACATAAAAAAAGGTTAACAGAACACAGGAAACTACCCCATCAAAGTCCAAAGCTATGATAAAGGAGAAGGGGTGAGCACATACAGCTACTGTACTAGAAAGGATGGACCTGGGAATTACAGACGAGCGCACCTTACTTCACTGCTTAAGGAATAAGGCAACACACAAGCACCAAAAGATAACAGAGTAATGGGGATACCAATTTGACATTATTTTCTTTTCAGAAATCTAACACCCTTTGGCAACAGGATCATCGGTCTTGTGGGTAGAGCCTTGAGTCTTACATCATTCTCATCAGTGACACAGAAAAAACAGCTATTAGAGTGCAAACTCAAAAATGGGTTGAAAACCACCCTAGAGAACAACTACTGGTGTTCCAGTGTCAGCTGGAAAGTTGTCAGGTTAGGTTTGGCATGGTTTGATTCTGCATTTGCATTAATCAGTACTTGCCCTACTGACCTGAAGGACAGAAGACAGTATGCCTATAAACCTATTGCAAGGTGGGAAGGACTATGGAAAGTCTCAAGGATAAGAACAGAATTCAAAGTAATCTTGCCAGACAAAGATGATGTAGACTAAATGGAGATAAGCCAAACAGAACACAAACAGAGAAAACATAATATTGGAGCAAGCAAGTGCCATTAGGGAAAACTGAAGAAACTGGGGTTGTGTTTGTCCCATAGAAGAGGTTTCTGATAGGAGAGAAATGAAGGCTGCTACTAAGGAAATTATTTTTCCCCACATCTATGATGATGGTAAGAAGAAAAAGTAGTGGTGTACTTCAGCAGGAACATTAAATATTAGCGTTAGCACTGGAATATGCTGTGCATCTTATTTGTCTAGGCTTAAGAACGCTGTAGACAAAAATCAGTCAGGAATAACTTCTATACTGCTGATCCAGACTTAGGAGAGAAGACAGGCTGCGTGACAAGCTCTTGGAGTAATTCCAGCCCTGATTCTAGAATGAGTTCAATTTTATGCCAAAGCTGTGGTTGCATATGTACCTGTACATTACACATACAGAGGAATCAATGGGACTAACTATTAGTGGAAACTTGAAGTAAGTTTTTGTGATTTAGAGGAATTGCAGTGTTTTAATGAGACGCTCAGCTCTTTAAGAAGATAAAACTATAGGTGCTGAGTAGAAGAATGTAGGTCATCCCCATTAGACACGGAAGTGAAAAGGATGCAAAGTGAATTGGAATTGAATGAAGGAACCGAGGGGGGCTAGAAGTAAAAGCTTCTTGTGAACAAGACACAAAGAAAGCTAAGGATTGCTTGGTTTCTCCATTCCTTCTCCTTTCTTTTTGTGCTATTTCCTTCACAAAGTGCACCTCATATTTAGTTGAAGAGAAAGCACAGTTCCAGGAAGCTCTCTCATCTCGCATTCCTGACACTCAGGTATAGGCGTCAGCAGCTCAGTCCTCCCTATGATAGAAAGCATTACTGCACAGGCAGAGATACATCCTTAAATCCAGTCTCAAACTATGCCCTGTAGCTCAGATTTCTAAGCTTTGGAGCCTGGCTTCTTTGGTGAGTTTGCCAACGCAAATGGTGACTGAGATGGTGGTGTGGGAATTTACACACTCTTCATCCCCGCTCCCCCGGGTCATAAGAGAACATTTCTGCAGCACTGAACTAGAAAAGATTTTGGCCACATCTGAAAAGCCCTGAGACAACTGATCTGAGCCACATTTCCTGACAAGGCTTATTTTAGTTATTAGTGTAGTCTGCCATGGTAAAGCACCGAGAAGTCAACTCAACTGCTCAGCACTAGTACTCAAAGTATGTCAGCAACTGCAGCAGGCTCCACGTGAGGCTTGAGTTCGGAATTGCCCTGATTCAAACTCTAGTAAATGGGGAAAACACTACCATTTCTACTATGGGATTATTGTACAAAGTAGATGCTCATTCCCAACAGGAACAAAATACATGTTTTGAAATAATCTTGGGGGGGGGGGGGGAAACAACAACAGGTTTGGCTCAAAGCGTTTGGCTTAATGTAAAAAGGAACGTTCCAACTGACAATTCATTCTCCAGCTTATTTGGTTTGCACAAAAGGAAGTATTTTTTAATAAGAAAACTTAACTTTTCCATTTTGACAAGGTTTGGGGATTTGTTTTCTCATTAGAGCTCTTTCCTCCCAAGCACACCTTCATTAAAAGAACACACTTTTCAAGAAAACATCTCCACATAAACATCTTCCAACACACTGAACATTTACCAGGTGGGTTTTTACTGCCCTGCACTAAGTAATATTTTATTTTGCACAAAAAAATCTATAACTGAAATCTGTTCTTCATTTCATAATAAATTTGTTCTTAGCTGTAGAGCCATGATGAGTTCTCCCGGAGTGAGATGATACTGGCCTGATCCTATGTGAAAGCAACAACAAGAATCAAGACAGAAGATACGATCCTCTCAGAACGGTTTGGCAAGTAAATGATCACTTTATTGTATTTCTTTTAAAGAACAATTCCATAAGAATGATAGGCTGAAAATATTTTAGTAGTAGGATGGTTTTTAAATTGGAAGATAGTCTCTAACCAGCTGTTTCTATGCACAAATCTGCACAGCTTTAATAAAGGCATAAACAGAGGTGCCTGCTAGCACTGAGGTGCACAACTGGAGTGTTAACAGTATGAACTGTAGAGCGACAGAACAGGATGATCACATTAGTGTAAATCTGATGAAAGAAATGCACATGGTACAAAAAAATCAGCATCCAAACAGTGCCACTCAGCTACGATCATTCCAGCAATCAGTCCCTCCAAACACCACCCTTCCATGAAATAATTCCATGTAAAAGAACATTTTTATGCGTTCATTTTTCAGCAGTTGCCATGTCAGTTAAACTATCATATTAGTGTTCAGTCCTGCAAGCTGTCAATATTTCCTAGAGTAATAGCATCACTTTGCTAACCACCAGCAGCTACAGCATTCTGGCCAATCTGGAAGCGAGGGCTCCAAGTCAGTGAGCCCAAGAGTGCCTGGAACAAGATATCAGTTTTAATCTGAGGGACCCCCAACACATTTCCCTTCTAAAGCTTCTCCATTTTGATAGTGCTGTAAAAAGCATAGGAGGATGTGAGGGAACAACCAAACTGGAAAACAGCTTTTTTAGGAATATTCAGACTCAAATTTAATATATGCACAAAATAGTCTGAAGAAGTGAGATGGCTGATGAGCACACAGAATCCAGTATCATTCCATAGCTAATAGTGTGACCTATCATTATCCTGGACACCATACCTGCAAAAGCCCACAGAGTTCATCGGACTGAGCATACCGCCCAATTTGTTTACATGTGAGTAATTCTGGAGATGTTTGGACTACTTTGCCAATGCACACTGTTTAGTCAGTGTCTTCTCTCTGTATTAAGAACACGTAAGCCACCTACTATGTATATTTTTAGGCAAAAATCCCTGCGCTGATTTTCCTCCGCTGCTCAGCAGTAGTTGGGTGCATTCAGTATAGGCACATAGGCTTAATACAGACTTCAAGTTAACCCTCTGTTCTGCTTTCACGCAGGAGTTACAGGAGATATTTCTCCAGCTATGCTGGGGCTTCATTTAGCAGGACTGAATGAGCCTTACCAACAGTAGTTTCCTTCATAACAGTTTCTCAGTCATGAACAACAGGCACTGCAAAGGGACTCTGCCAGTGCAGGACAGCACCGACCTGTGTCCAGTGACGAAAACAGCACTGAATCACTCAGATCTGTTCGTGTTTCTTCACCCAAGCTTTCCGTGTTCACTGGGAATGAACCAGGAACAGAGGACATTAACCATTTATTGAGGTTTTTCTCAGTGCCAGTGCTGTACTGATTATAGACCTCTGTATTTCATTAGAAAACATTTGCAGCAAACAGGAAAACAGGTTCTTCTGTTGGCAATGTGTGCTGAAGGAATCAAAGCTTTGGGTATTCCATAAAGTTATGGAATATGTTAGTAACAGAATAAAAGTCAAATGAAGGTTGCTCTCCAGTTTAGATTCTCTCTGCAGTTTCTGCTAATGACTAACTCCACAGCACTTTGTTACCAAGATTCAATAATCAAACACTGGAAATTTGGGGCATTTTGACAGGATGTTTTAGTTACTCTACAATATTATCTTTATTTATTTATTTAAAGATCAGGTGAGGGCAAGACTTCATCAACTGTGAAGCTGGAACACCCAATGACAATGAATGCAGAGTTAGCAAGAGTCTCTCGCCACTGTTTAAAACCTGCAATTTCAGTGAGCATTCCTTCTATTTCATTTATCTCCCCAAAAAGGAACAAACAAAAGCTCCCAGGGTCAAGTGCAATGAGATTTCTAAATCCACACAAGAAACTCCTGGTTTCCAAGGGGATCTACATAAGTACAGAAACCTGTCTGTAGCCTGCAAGATGCAGCTACTAACAAATATATTGTTTTATCAATATAGTTGATCTTGACTTTTTCTGTCAGTAAAGCAGAATTTTCATCATATTTTAGATTAACTTAATCCTGAGTTTTGGGGTTTTTTTAATAACTACACTAACAAAGCAATCACAGGAATTTCTTTTACCCTTCAACATCACGAGCTAGTCAGTGAGAACTTTGTATTGCATAATACATGATGCCCTGCTTTCCATGTGATACGCTTTACAAAAATCTTCGTCTAATTGTGAAAGACTACTGTTACAAAACATTCTCATCACCAGCATGTTTAATTGAGCTCCTGAGAGGCAGTAGCAGTAAGACTTAGGGATAAATAAGCAGTAGTCCCATTGGTCTCACCAAGAATCCATTGATGTTTCATAAATCCTAGTCAGTACAAATCTAATTGAGTTACCATGCTGAATTAGCTTACATCTAAATGGCATTCATGTCTACAAATGGAATAATTAGAGTCTAGAAAATGGGATGTATCAAGTGCTATCCCAAGTGACAACAGAAAGACATTTGTATTCATTCAATCAACTGCTTTAAAAAAGCAGATGTAATACTTGATTTGGGGTTGATGACGAGACAGTGTTATTGAGTCTAGCAACGATATTAGACAGAGAATATTAACTATTTCTTCATATCTATCTATTTATATTTATTCTAAGAGATTCTTCACTTTGATTCTTTCAGATTTTGCTGTAGGATACAAAGTCATTACACGACTACATACTCCCTGCTTTATATCTAGGGTAATGAAATCAGCTACACTCATTAGCGCTGCTCTTTCCACTGCTAGAGTTCTAAGATATATAGCAAATAAATCAATAAATAACGGGATTTGCAACGGAACTTTCAAAGCTACTAATATTTTTTGCCTCAGTACCAAAGGAATCTTTTTAGACAGCATAAAGCAAACAGGCCTGTTCATTTTGTCACCCTGCTTGAGCACTTCCTTCTATGTACTAAATTAAATAAGGTACTGCTACACTCCTGCTGGAATCCAGAGTCACCCTGCCAGTGACATCCTGCACTACAGACTGAAGTTCATCAGACACTACTAGTTGGCTGGCTCAGGTTTAGTTAAATACCATCTGTTTTTTTCAGATCCAATATAAAACATGGCTATCTCCAACTGTATATACAACCTCTGTTAAATTAGGATGAATCTTTGCAATGCCAGATAACAGATTCCTTTAATTCAGAAAGTAGTCTAATTCGCATGCATATTTTATTTATTACACCAATTAAATTTTGCAAATAGTTTGCAATGAGGTCCCTATGACCTAATAATTCACAATTACTCCTGGGACATCCTGCCCACTTTAGCACGTTTTGAATAATATTGCCAGCTCCTTGAGAAAAAGAATGCATTTTTTACATGATGGATTTATTAAGAGTGTGCACACCTCTTTCTTAACCTATTTTACTCTAGGCAGGGTTACTGGAACTACTTCACAGGCCTTTGTCGTGTTGGTTAATGAATGCTTTCCTTCAGCTTCCTGACTTTTCAGGTACTTGTCTTCTAAGCTCTTATGGAAATCCCACGTATATACAATCTCGATGAGCACTCTGGGTGGTGACACAATATAAATGACTAATAACCATTTGAAACTGCCAGGATGATATTCTGTTTCTGCTATAGCATTAAGTAATGGAGCATAGCTGAAAATGGGCACTGTGGAGCAAACCTACTGCAGTCAAATCTACTCCAGTCTGGTAAACTTGCTGCAGATCTATACTGCAGAACTTCACTTCCCCAAAACTGCATCAGAAGGAATTTAATTTGAGAGTCACTTGGATGTATTCAAACAGTGACAAGTTGTACTGAGTTATTTCATAAGAACAAACTAGCATACAGTTTGCTCTGCTTTAATCAGCTTTATAAGGCATTTTAAATGAGCATAGAGTGTGAGAAAATGCTTTATTTGGTACAATGTTCAAGCAAGACTGGCACTTCCTTGTACTTCATGTCATAGCTTCTTCCCTTAAAGCACTCAGCTAGTAATCCCCATTTCTACATTTATTTTTCATTCTATTACAGACAAACTAACACAAGTCCCTCTTTCCAAGAGAGAAATTTTCTACCTGGCAGACAGTTAGCGAAGGTGAGATGTTTGCTAAAAATAAAAAAATAAAAAGATAATAAAAAATCAGATAATAAAAAATCCTATCCTTTGCATGTGCCTTTCACATACAGATCTGAGTATCTGCCTATGTTTTTGGAGAAGGTGAATCCTATGGGAATAGAAACGTGCTCAAGAAACATGTTCCCTTCAACAGAACGTCATTTTCTTTTCCAGCTATCTATACATAGGGACATGAAGCACCTTGGTGTTCCTACATCTTTTCTCAGACACACTCAGATAAAAACCCTAAACAGGCATGTCATTGTGAAAAACCCATGTCCTATGTTCTTTCAGTGCTTTTGGTCCCCAGTACACACAGCCCCTACCTGCCTGCTGGTCCCCTCGCTGCCCAAGAGGCCCTTGGGTAAGAAAGCCTTTCTGGACATTCCCTTTCTTTTGGTTTGACGTGCTCTGCTATTGCACTCTACTGAAGTACACACTGAGTAAGCACTCTTTCTCAGTGCTAACAGCTGCTAAGTATTTGTGAACACATCTCAGCTGGAGTCTTCACAGTGCTCCTGCCAAAGTTCACACACCTCATCCTTTCATTGCACAGTTCTCTCCCTGCAGCCATCTTTGAGTTTCATCTCCTTTTAGCACTTCTCATTTTACACTGTCTTCTGATAATGAAGTGCCAAGCACTATACTCCACATAGAGCCGGATCCTGCCATCACACAGAGGAGCTAGCCCTGGTGCCCTCTGTGCACAAACAGCAACATCTGCCTGCTGTGACACACCAGATCCTAGCCAAAAGGCAACTGAAATCCTTCCTCCTATGATCCACTAGTTCATGCTGAGCTTCTGCATAGGCCTACCAAGCTTCCTGCTCCACCACCCATCCATGCCTAACCACCACCTTTTCCTCAGCCCTTCCCATAAGTAAATCGTAGATTATTTTCCTCAGCTGATCTGATCAATTTTGCCCAGCAAAATGCATTCACTGGTGCTTTCCACCTGTTCTAACACCTTCAGATTATTTTCTTGTATGTCTGAACTTTCCCTTGATAAGGTGTCCCCTAAAAAGTAAAATAAAAAGGGCGATTCCCAAATAGGGAACTACAGAGGAAATTATTGTTTTAATTTTTTTTTTTTTAACATAGCTGTGTCCTTACCACCACCAAACAGTTTCAGAAGAGGATGCTGCAAGAGGCCTCCCTCATGCCGTTGCTCACAGTGGTACACACGCTTTGTGGGCAGCCAAGTGAAGTTACAGGTTCTGCAGTTTGGCCTATTGAAATTTGGTTTTAAGCAAGTAGGAGCTGTACTCACATGTGTACAATGAAAGCCTGTTCTACAATGTGAATCTCAAGTGGCTGCACTCATTGGAGAAACGGACTGAAATCCAACTCCTCACTGAATGAGGTATGTAAGGGAGGATCTGACAAAATGAGCTTCAGAGCAGTATGTTTACAATATTCATAACCATAATACGAAATACAAGCTACATAATATTCCACCTCTTTGAGGTTTTTTTCTATTTTAATTCTGTGCAATTTCACTAACCCCTTTGCAAGGAGATGTGCTTGAAGGAACTCTAGAATAATACAGGTCATTTTTAGTAGACATTTATATTCCGCTGTTAATTGGTGATGCAAGGAGGAACAAAATACCCGAGCAAATATACCACAGGGAATAGCCTGCATGGGCAAACCAAATGATCGAATAATCTAGCAGATCTGTTTCCTTCTCTAAAAATCCTTCTATGGCACTGCATTTCCAAGTGTGAGTGTGAAACGCAACAAATTAGAATTAGCACCAACCATTTTGTGCTCTGCCAACAGTTAAGTGATGTGCAGGGCAAGTGAAACAAATCCCCATTTCTTCTCTGCACCGAGCTAGCAATCAGAGATGGCAAACACATGTTAGGACATCAAACCCAGAAAATGCTGGAGCAACCACATGCAACTACAACTGCCTCATTATGATGGAGATAGAAATTGCCGGACTACATTTCCCACCATGCAACATGCAGCAACCTGATTGACAGCATTAGTAACTACATCTTCATAAAGCAGAATTGTGACTCAGCAAGAAAAAAATCCTGTGTGAAATTGCTTAGTGTTATTTAAAAGGACACAGACTAAGTGATTGTTTATCAGTATACAAAATAGAGTGAAATTTTCCCACAGGAGTAGCAGCCTGAATAGTATTAACAGTGCTTTAAACTGTAATGAATTCCCAGTCTAATTCACTATGAGGTTTCAATTTATACCACATTTAGAGTACTCCAGGTTCAAGTAATCACTGCAGTAATTAGCTTACTTCCAGTCCTCCAAAATAAACCCACTAATTTTTGCAATCAGCCTTCATTTGGTTAATCACCAGTTTAATTGATTTAATTAGTTTGATCTGCAAAATTAGTCAAGTGTAAATACTGTTTTGTAAACAGAGTTTAGCTCCAAGCTGTAATATAGGGAATTCTAATTCAAAGCTAGAGTTAATAATATAAACCAACACACGCATGATTTTGTTGCAGTATCCAGCAGTTTTAAGTCTGCAAGACACAAATTTACACTTTTAATAGATAATGCTATTTTATACTAGTGACAACACAAAGGACATTGCCTCTCAAAGTTTTATTCTTGTCTGATGATTTTTACAACACTGACAACTGCCACTACAGCAATGGGTTTGCTTTCTCTAGGTTAAGAGCAGAATTGTTCTTTTTCATTTTGGTGTTGGTTGCAAAACATACTAAAAGGCATTTATTAATGAGCTAGACCAAAGGGAAAATATGTATTAAGGAGAACTCTGGTTACTCCTAAACAAATATTATTTTAGAATGCTTTAGAAGGCATGCGAAGAAAAGCAGCAAGCCAGGCTGTAACCTGGGCAGTAACACAAGGCAGGGAGGATAATGTCCTGAAATTACAAGTTAAGCAAAACTGAAAATAACATCAGAATTGCTCTTCTGGCACAGCTCCATCCATTACTGATACTCATCATCAAAAAAGTACATTCGATCCCCTGAAAAATGCTACATTCACAACTGATACCCAAACACACCATATACACATTAAACTCTTTAAAGTTATCCCAGAAGATGCAGAGCATGTGTTCAGACCAAGGCAAGTATCTTTATAGGAGGCGGGTGAGCAAGCAGAGCAAGCAGAAACCAGCCTTCCATTGAACAGCTTGCAGAGAAAGGAAGTGACTGGATTTATCACATCTATGAGAAAGACAGCAAAAGACTAACAACAAAATAGAGAAATGGCCAAGACTACAGGAACAATTTCTTTCCAGGGAATGCAAGCTAGGAAAAGCACAAGTTTAGGCTGCAGATAGAGGATCTGTTCTCATCTCTGCTGGGCTGCTTTGTCATCATGGTCAAATCATTGGGATTTTCTGAATCTTACTTCACACTGTAAATGTAAATGGTGTTTGTTCCCAAGTCACAGAGAGATCGCATCGATCCATCACAGAAAAGGGGGGAAAACCCTCCTACTGAAAAATAAGAGTCTACCAACAAAACATCAACAGGTCATCTCAGATTCTTTTTTTCCTTAAAAAATATTTATATTTCAAAATGGTTTAAATGAAATTTTTATTCTATTCTAATTTAAAGATTTTTCTTCTTTTGTACCAAGTTTTACCCTGTCTCCCACCTCCACCTCCTGAATATAAAAGTATGTCTACAACTCCTTTACCTCCCATTACATTTTCCCTCACCCTCTTTTTCCAGCTGAAGCTTCCCAAATTATTTCAAATTGAAGTAATGTAACCACCCTGCTCAACACTTCAACATTTCCTTCATTGTCTGAAAAATAATTTCCTGGCAGCAAGACATTTTCCTAACTGCCGAGATACCACAATTTGAGAGAAGAAAAAGGGAGGAGGAAACCCACAATAAATCCAACTTTTTTTTTTTCCAGTTCTTGTCACTGTAAGAAATTGAAAACATCTGAGAAAAGATGGATTTAGAGAAAAAAAAATATAAAAGCGAAATCAGGTTTCGTTCCAATTTGAATTTCTCTTCCACAAGATGTTTCTAACTTCCTATCAAATGTTTTGTCCAAGGTATTTCACATTTGTTTCTTTGACTAGTCACTTGGAAAAAAAATACAAACCAAAAGAACCCCAGAACAACTCATCTGAGCCTTTCAAGCGTTAGAAAAACCTTCATACAAGCCTGGACAGGAGCAGGAGGCAGCCAAGAGACCCACAAGGCAGAAGTCTGCACCCAGCCACGTGCCGAAGCTCAGCACCAGTCTTCACTCCCTGGGTTCCACCGCTGCTCAGCCCATGTCCATCATGGAAAGACAGTGAAAGCTTACAAGAGCTAAACTAAGAAGAAACTGCAATATCTGCACCAGTTCTTTCCTATCATTTTCAAGCCTTATTTTTCCCATCTTATGATGTATTAATTTGTGCATTTGCAAAAACAACTGTGAATTCTGTTTTGTACATGTGGTTACTAGTAAGGAGGATTTGGGGGATTCACATTAAACTGAGTCCCAGATGTTTTTGCCCTTGTGATTTGCATTGATCTGTTCTTTGTCAGTTCTAATTATCAATCAAAATGACTGAATTAAGTCAACCACTTTGCAGAAGACCTATTTATACACATGATCAAAAGCACAGCCACGGTACAAAGCCTTAAGTTCCCCAATGCTCCATGTAACTTCAGTGAGAGGCCTCTCCATATAAGATACAACCCTACCCCTGCCCCATCTCCTGAGCTACCACAGTCTGTTGAAGTCCCTCAGTCTCTCTGCAGGACTTTTGCGTGAATAAATAACAGTTGCTGGATGGAAATAAAACCTCTAATCACCAAGGCCTTGAAGAACAGCACCCTGTGGAACAGATTACAATATTTTAGCATGTTCGTTTCATTTGGTGTTTCCACAAGTGCTCTTTTAACAATGATACAAACTGCACATTGGGTACTCATTACTCCACACTGGAGAGAGTAGAATATCTTGTAAATATGCATTAAACTGTAGCTAGATTTTTCTTCACTACATGCTGTGTCTGATATGAGGCACAAACATGTCTTCTTGAGAGCAATAGTTGGGTATATTCCTGGCATGCTGCCACTGTCAGTGAAATATGTCCTTCTTACAGATGTTTCTTACACTATCGGGAACAAATTGCTCATCTACACACACAAAGACATACACAGATAGACATAAGGTACTGTGAAGAAAAAATATAGCCAGGTCAAAATGGGTTTAAAAAAAATCAGTTTGGAGACTGCTCAGTGTGTGCACCCATGCAATGGACAGCTTCTGTTTTCTTAAACACAAGTCGGAGATTAAGAAAGTATGCAGGCTTAGAAATGCAGATCATTAAGCTTAACCAACTGCAAAGCTTAACTGAAGCTTATTAGCTCTGTTGGTGTATGTAAGCGATATACTAACTAGTTTTACAAACACACTGCAATTCGTACTTTTGCCTTCTGTTGCTTTGAAACAGATCTGTCATGATTATGAACACTGGGAAAACTCCAGAGTTCCTGAAGCCAACCTGTGCAGAGCCTACAGCATGTCTCATTCTTCTGAGAAGTGAAAGGGGTCCCCAGATTGTCCAGATATGGGAACATCTGTTTGATGCATGACCTGGACAAGAACTTCAGACTGCAGAGGTGACGTGGCATCAAAGAGCCCTGCTTATGAGCAGGGACCTTTAAGACTCTTAAAAGGGTTTAGCTTTTACGTACATACAATAGGAATACTTCTGAGAGTTTAGAGGCTGGGAATCTCTATTTAATTTCAGAATCCCAGCTCCACTATCACCAGGGCTGGACCTCTGCACTGGCATGTTATGAGGATCTCCATCTCCACATTTCTGTCAAAGGTGGCACAGTATCTGGAGAAGATGTTTAGACTGGATTCATGCTCGTACTTCTGTGCTACTTATGGGCAGATCCCGCATAAGCCTGAAGTGGTGTGGATGGATGATACCTGTTCCAGAATAAACATTGCTAGTACAAAGTTGTATCATCAATACTCTGAAAAAATTCAGACCAGTAGAATAAGCTTAATGTCAGATTAGCAACAAGTACTACATAGAAGCAAAGTTTTAGCTTTAGTAATAAGAAACCCTAAAAGAACATTTACTCTATCATTGAACCGTGGCTCCAAAATCCTACATATCCTGGCTACATTTTAGCTAACCTGCAATTACTTATTTTATTTTTATAGCAAGCCCTGTTGGCTTTGCTCTCACAGGAACAAGACATCAAGATACTGAAATTCTGTATTCTTATTTATACGCACTATTCAAATTCATGTTTTGTAAGAGACTGATGGATTTTCCAATTTGTAAGATTTCTTAGGCAACCGAGAGTAACTCTGAAACAACACTGAATGGATAATGACCATACTTGCTATGTTTGATTTAATGTGTTTGGCTAGGGTTAACCTATTTGCGTTTCTTTAGACCATACATTAGTAAAGTTTCATTAAAATGAAAAAGGGTTGTACATATTCCTGCAAAGCAGACTACACGTTCTTCAGCAGCTCTCAGACCAGCTAATTTCCTATTCTGAAGGAGCAAACAAGCCTCAACAGAAGCTTCAAAGCTTATTTGACTTTTAACAATCACATTAGCTTACATTACACAGCTCTAATCACGAATGCTCTGAGAACCGCTTAAGAATGGTCCATAAATACAATACTTAAACAGGGAAAAGAGCTAAACTAAGTAAGTCATTATTGTTCAGGTCACAACAAAGATTCCTCGCCCCCCCCCCCTTTTAGATAGTAGCTACCCTCTTCCTCCATTTCCATATAGTCTGTGGCTTGTGATCAGAGGGAACAAGAACACATTACAGAAAATATGCAGCATAACACACCACATACAGAAAGGAATAAAAGATACTTCAGCTTTCAGGATTTCTGGCAGTACAAGCAGAACCTGACTTCAGGCACAACACGGTCACATACAATTACTTAACAACCACAAAAAAAAAATTAAAACAGCCACAGGCCCAGGCTCTCTCTCAAGTACACTCCCTAGTTTCAATCATATTAATTCCAAAATGAAGTTACTCACCCTCTGCTTCTGCTCAAGGCCTTAGATTTCCCACAAAGTAAGCCCCTTCTTGGAAACGAGGACTGTATCAATAACAAACATTTCCTTCTAGCTGCTTCCTTCATGAGCCAAGTATGTTTTATTCCTAGACCATATACTTTCTGCAGGCCAGATAGATGTTCCCTTCAGGGAGACAAGCAAACTCCTGTTTGCACAGCACACTGACTGCAGAGTGCCCACAGACCCCCACCTGCCACACGGAGCCATGTAGTCTCCCACCAGCTGTATCCTACTAAGATGATTACACATTAATACAATCTCTTTTCTCTCCCCATATCACTATCACTAAAGAGAAGACCATTCCAAGTCACTGCACTGGAGCAGATGGCTCCAGGGTAGAGAAAAGTTTAAGAAAAAAATAAAGTAGGAAGAGGAGTTTTCAATAAGTTATCAGTAAGTTTCCTGGAGTTTTTTCGAATGCTAAGTGAGACCACCTTACTCTTCTGAATGCCTTTGAGGTCACACCTCCACAGCAGCATTCACAAATCCTGACAATTACTTGCAAATGCAATCAGCAGCCCTCTGCACCTGCATCTGCTCGAGTAATCCAAGCATCAGGTGCTGGTCCTTATCTGTGAGATACCTAGGACACAACAGGAACCTGCACAGAACTGTTCCTTGGCATTTAAACAGGTTTCAAAATAAGTGAACATCACCTCACTTTTTATGACCTATAACATCCCTATACTCATAGCTCATTGTCCTGTTTTATTTCTCCTATAACATGGCATCCTTCACGGCTCTATTTCTGTGGCTCTAAGAGTGTTAATTTGCCATGCAGCACATGGCTATGTGGTAACACACAGCCAAGATGAACCAAGAAGGGCTTCTGAGGAAGCCAAAGTATGATCCTTTGTATTACAGACTTGAGCAAGAACACCGTGGTTTTAAGGATTAATCTGTTCCTGAACCTCTCCCCTCAGGATGTTTTAATAACTAGCTAATATCACATAGCTGTCATCATCTTATAATGGAAATCATTATGCTGACATCAATAAGCCACAAGGAGCAAATACTGCTATTTTTAAGATTATTAATGGAAACAAGGCCTGAAAACTACAAGTCAGACAGACACTTGTGGAATAATGTAATCCCAGTTAACTGCAACAGGTTTATACAACTGTATTTGAAGATAGAAAATATCACTCGTGAAGGAAACCATTATCAGAACAAATTTCTAAAAAGTAATGAGAGTAAATCAAGACCCAGAAGCCACCTGGAGGTCAGCACTTTGCCTGCTCCTCCCCTTTTAGTCTGCACCACACCATGCAAGGCAGCTGAGCAGACGTATAGTTAATCAGACCTCTTCATGTAGTTCTGTGCTCATATGATGTTTGTTTACTTGGTGATATTCCACCAACCTCAAGAAATTATGTTTTCATAGCCCCCCCCCCGAATTTATTTTCCTTTAGTGAGTTCCCTTTTCCCCTTCTAGAAATACTAAAAATCTAACAATTTAATGTGACCAACTGATTAAAAGAAGCTGAAATGCATGCAGCATTGCTCAAGATCTGGACCCAGAATTAAGGGATCAATCCACAAGAAAAGCTGTCACAAACTCCATGACAGTCTGTATATTGGGACTCAACAGCATTTTAAAAACAGCACTGCAGATACTTAAGCAATTGTCATACTTTTACAAGTGTCAGCCTCACCTTATTTTCACTGCACCGCAGTGGCAGATGCACTGGGTTTCACAGCTTCATGACAGCCTGTTTGTCACGTTCTCTCCAAACCACTCTATAGAACTCAGAAGCCCAAGTCCTATTTTCAAAAGCACTTAAGTATCTCAAAGCCTAAGTAGCGTGACTTTGAATGAGGCTGCACGTGCCAACCTAATGGACATGCAGACAGACAGAACAGAAACATAAAATCTGCAAGGTTGGAAAAGATCTTTAAGATCACAAAGTCCAACTATTCCCCAGCACTGCCAAGCCCACCACTGAATCATGTCACTAAGGGCCTCATCCATATGGTCTTTGAACACTTCCAGGAACGGTGACTCCAGCACTGCCCTGGGCAGCCTGTTCTGATGCCTGACCACCTTTTTGGGGAAGAATTTCTTCCTAATATCCAGTTTAAACCTTCCCTGGTGCAACTTGAGGCCATTTCCTCTTGTCCTATCAGTTGTTACTTGAGAGAAAAGACAAGCCGCCTCCTGGCTCCATCCTCCTGTCAGGTAGTTGTAGAGAGCAATAAGGTCCCCCTGAGCCTTCTCTTCTCCAGACTAAACAACCTCAGTTCCCTCAACCATTCCTCACAGGTCTTGTGCTCCAGACCCTTCACTATCTTCATTCCCCTTTCTCTGGACATGCTCCAGTGGGTCCATGGTTGCATATAAGCACCAAAGTGCTATCCCCTCATCTTCCTGCAAGAGTCTCAGGATAACTCTGCCAGTGCTCACTCTCACTGCCACCAACAGCCGCAGCTTCAGCCCCTCTGCGAGCCCCACTGTGGAGTGTGTGTCAGCCCAGAGGCCAAAAACACCACTGAACTGATCACAAATCACTGATGGTCACCCCTGCCCTGTTCATACATACCACAGCGCCCCCTTGATCATCCCTTGGCTGGGTGTCTTGCTATTGCTGCTGCCTAACCTCCAGGAGCCTTCCTCATCACAAAAGTCTTCATGGTCTCTGGAAATAGTTTTCCCCATTCTGGGCTCTAGCTCCGCCATCTCTCCAGTGAAGCAGCTATATCAAATAAACGTGTTTTACAAACACTGGTATTCATGTAATGCTGAGGTACCACAACCACTCGCTAAACTCCAGTCAACCTTTATAATGTCTTTTCTTTTTTCTTTTCTTTTTTTTCCCCTGGAACATTACACATCCTTGTATAGCTACTGTGAATATTCAAATACTGTAATTGGAAATGATTTACTTTGTTTTGAATTAACTAAAATTCCATTGTTAAGCACAAATACTGCTTCACTAAATCATCAAGCTTTTAATAGGTCCACATGAGCAGGTTACCGAGCGTGCTAGGATTTATAATGCTCCTGGGGAGCTGACCACTGTATTATGCTTCCTGCTGTTAGGTAATATGCATGACACATTTCTGGACACTAATTCATTTATTTAATAGTAACAGTATGCAAAAACAGAGTTCAAAATGAGGCTGACAAAGAAGGTATAAAAGTTTTATTAATCCATAGCTAATCAAAGGCCAGAGGAAGGCATATAATGGTGGCATTTACAGACCATATCGAATGTGAATAAATTAAATTTTTGTTTCCTAAAATCTTACTAATAGGATGTATTCAGCTTGAAACATTTATACTTTTAATTACAGTGCCAGCCAATTTAGAGCAGGTATCTGGTTGTACTGTACTTAAAACTTTGCATCAAGGATCACTACAAATCCTCTCATCAGCTATTTTTTGAATCTGATTTGTTACTGTGTGCACTGTGTCCATGCTCAGAAATAATAACCTTATTTACTTTCTCATTTAACAATACAGTGACAGATTTCTTGTAGGGGGAAAGGGCACTAAGGCAAAGTATTCTCCTCCTGTGAGAGAAATTCCCCTGAAAGGCTCAGCATCATGTACATGCAACGTAACTTTACGACTCTATCCTTCAAATGTTTGTATACAGGGATAAACCGATAGAACTACTCATAGACATGGTCATTTCTCTGGGTAAAAGTTTCCACAGGATCACACCCATTTCTAAGACGTTACCTAACGCTTAAATCACATTGTAAATTTTGTCTGAAAAAAAAACTAATAATTACTACTAACCATAAGAAATAGCTGACTGAAAAATATAAAGAAATAAAACTAGAAGTAATAGGAAAGCTAGCAAACATACTAACTTGATCTGTGTTTCTGAAATACCCTCAAGATAATAGATCTTACTTCGATCCAGATCCTCCAGAAAGCAAGCTGACGTACAAAGAATGGGGAAAAAATTAAGGTCACAATGCTTCTATAAAATCTTTCAGGTATCAGACAAATTTCAGTAACATTGTCATTTCTTCCTGTTCCCCCTCACCAACTGTCTAGAGTTGGGAAGAGGAAAAAAGTTGCTGAAAATACAAAATTCTCTTCTTCTGTTGACTTGAGAAGCAAATCCACGTGTGAGGTTTGTAGTTCCATGCTCTTGCCCAGCAAAGAACTCCAGCATTTCCAAAACAAGACAGCAATTCTGTGGTGGCTACTTGCTGCTTACACGAAGACAGTAAACTTCCAATGAGCTTTGCTCAGCTTCCAAGGAGCAAGCAAGCAAGTAGATTCACAGAGGACCACAGCCCACCTCAACTTAAGGTTAAGTAAAATTGCCTCACAACTCTTATTAGTACTTGCTAGAGTAGCTCTTCATCAGTACCTGCATCAGCTGGGAAAAAAATAAAACTAGCATATTACACGTGCAAATTCTACCTCTCTAGAGGATGGGCACACTCATATACATTCGTCCCAACTTTTGGCCATGTCTTCCTTCAGGAGGAGACAGGAACATGCCACACACATTCAACGGAAAGGACCCAAACCCGGAAAACCTAAGTGAAGCCCGAAGTGGACTCTTCTTGGAGAAATCGAAGCTTGTCCTTTTCCCTTCTTAAGCCTCTACTCTCTAGACCTCAGGTAGTAGACGCTATACCCCAGACGTAATATTTTATTGGTTGCTTTTATAGTGTATGTACCAAAGTGTGAAAGGAATGACTGATGTGTCTGTGATGATGGGTGACAGCCAAGTATCATAACTTGAAAAGTAGTGGCCTGAAAATTGACACAATGATTTCAGACATTGTACTGGGAAAAAATAAATCTAAAGCAATGGAAAGACGTGACAGCCTCTTGAATTTGCTTTTAAAAACCCTAAAAACAGTGTCAGGAATATCAAGGAGTATTCCACAATATCAGGAAAATAACGCGGAAATAAGACCCATTTAATGCTCACACTGTATCTCATATTTTAGTAACTCTGGGTTAACTTTAATTAAGCTACAGAAGGACATTTGAGAAGCTGAGTTCATGAGACATGTGCAAACTATTTGAGCTTTGCTCTTGCTGTTTATACTGCTGTAGAAACCTCAAGCAAAAATAGACTTATATCAGCATAAAAACTGCACCCAATGGAAATTATACAGTCAGCCTGGATCATGTGAGCTCTGCATGACCAGGGATGCTGGCTAAGCAGGGGCCTGATACACTCAAAGAAAGGTTGGCTTGCTATACACACATATTTCTTTCACATATATATATATATATAAACACACGTGTATAAAGTCATGTACTGAGAAACAGAAACCGTACACTCATCTGGCATATGCCTACTGTAGCTAGGTGGCTGCACTTCTAAGTCTCCACTACTTGCAATTAAGACAGTTAAAGGCTAGGGATAATCCTTACGAAGGATGGCAAGGTGAGTACTCAGGAGTTACAGTTCTTGAGCAAAGGCTTCTTCTCTACATGATTTAATGCAGTTGAAGACCTAGGGTGAGCATGCATGTTTGCATTCTTAGCTTGCAGTGACAGTGAGGTAAGATGTGTCACGGGAGTATAAATAAATATTTAAGCAAACAAGCATTACCTTGCATTAGTAACAGATAAAGAGAGTAGCAGAAGTTGTTACCTTGGCTCAACAGCTGAACAGTTGCTTTTGAAGCTGCAGTAACTCAGCTGTGGGTCTGTCCCAAAGCAGTAAGTCTGCACATCTGTTTGTGAAGGAGGAGGAAGTAGTGTGAAGGACACTCACAATGTGCTGTTTAGCGATACTGGATGAGAGCTCTAAACACTACTTAATCTCCTGTAATTTCAAGAGATAGTAACAGTGAGAATCTGTTTGATGAGTCTCCTCTCCTGAAGCAAAATCTAAGCTGAAGTCAGCTTTGAAGAAATTCGTTATAGGTATTACACTTTATATATTTCTCCTCTGAAGACAGGCAAGAACCACCTATATTAGAATTGCAGGAACATACTAAAAGTCAGATCATACCCTAAATTTGTTCGTATGAGTACTGCTGATACACTGGGATACCTCATTTAGTGACCCTTCCACAAGCACAGGCATAATCTTGCTGCATAGAAGCAGATTAAACTTTTTCAGTCTGTTTCAGAGGGACAGTAATTCTTTGAAATGGGACATGATTCTCATTTACACACTGAGGCTGAATAAAAGGCTGACTAGCTTTCACCTAAGAAAGGCTGCTTTCAATTGCCAATTAAATGATTTAGACTTTAGTATCTAATATGAATCACTTCATAAAAATCTTTGGTCTTCCCTCAACTGAGGCATGCTTGCTGCTAACTGAAGTTCTGCCTTTATTTCTTACTTGATATTTTTCTTTCAAACAAATTAATGGTTATTTGTGCCACCAAATAAGCATGAGTCTGCTGACAACAGCTGCGGGCCACAACAGGCTATTTTGATTTTAATATGCATGAATGTAGTTAAAGTAAAACCAGAGTAAAATAGTGATCTTGCTGTTCACACTATAAATACTACTGACTTGCATCCAGAGCAGCCTGGCTGTGCACGAGGAACAGCACTCACTGCAGGCTGTACCAGGAAAACCCAGGCAGGATTCACAATGGATTTGTTCAACATTTACGTGCAACAGCAGTGAACGTTTGAGAGATCAAGTTATCACTGCCTTTAAATCCCCAATCATGTTAACATACACTTCATAAACTAACTGGACAAGCAGACAACATGGAAAGCCTAAAGGTTAAGTATACATTATTGACCTCAAGAAAGCTGTGTTCTACAGATTATTAAATATGTTGTGCTCTTCTGTTTCAGCTGGTCACACTGAAAAGTGCCCTGGGAACATTATTTAATGCTTAGATGTTCTACCTACATTTGTGTGACATAAAATCAATACCTTTCCCCTAACCTTACTTGCTTAGATTGTTCTTCGCTACTAGTTGTGTTTTAAACCAGGAGTTCAATCACTTGCATGCCCATTCGTACATTTTAATGACATACGAACACTGGGAACTCCTCTTCCCTACATTGGGATACTGCCTACTTCCCACATGAAACACTAGATATGTTGGAACAAGGTATGTGGGGGGTTGTTTGTTGTTTTGCAGAAGCAACTAATGCTTTTTAGCTGGCGGAGAACCTGCTCACTGAGGACGTGAGTGCAGCACACCTCCTAAATATACTGTCTGTGCTTACTGCAGGCAGGAAGCAAGATTGCATGAGCTTACTGAGTTCTGCTTGGGCTGGACCTCCTGGCCCCCTTGTTAAGAAGGGTCACCCCTGACTAACTCCTAACACATGTGTGAGCCCCCACACTATAGCTGTCTCACAGCAGAAGGGTTACAGCTGCCCTCCTGAACCATGCTCCTACTGCACATCACCACCTCTGCAACCCATTCAACACAATCAACAAATCCAGAAACTATCAGTGCATGACATGGAAAGTTGTTTCCCTCTATTAACACTGAGCTCAGGAATAAGAGAAGATCTAGTAACTGTCTGCAGGGACTATTTCTCTTCCTACAGTTTGTAGGATTCACAAAAAACCACCCTAAAACCCCACAGAATAGTCATCTAAATATGACTATAAATGACACTGAATGGTCCATGGCCATTTAGAGATATTCTATCAGTATTATCAAATGATTTGTTGTCTTGCTGTCATGTCTACTCAAAGAGATTGCACTGCAAATACATTAGAAGTATATTACTTTACAAGGAAGTGTATTCCATTGCTCAGCTCCAGCAGCCTGCTGCTTGGTGTCCAGTGTAATTTTAAGTTGCCAAAAGAAAACTGTTTCTTACGGCTACTGAGAGATTCTTGCTTTCAGTTCAAGTGCTAAATTTGTTCAGTTCAAGTGTGACCAGAAACACTGTCCCAGGTCATGTCTTGTTGCACAGAACTGTACAACTGCATACATTTTGCAAAAAATAAACCAATGTCTGTATCTGTTATTCTCTAACACAATCAGAATGTCTGTAGTTGCTGTTTCAATATCAGACGCCAGGAATAACCACTGGAAACCTATTACCAAATACAACAGTGTCTAAATGATGAATGTTGGACTTTAAACGCACTTAAATATATGAAACAGGTCAAGTACAGAGATGTGTAAAATACTTTTGAGGGCCTAGACTCTATCAAGCACCAAGTCTGTGTACCTGCCAACAATGCATCTGCATCCCTGAAGATTCTCCTCTTTTTATTTCCTTAAGTGACTGATTACTTTGCAGAATTACTGCCTTCCCACAGGTTCTGTGGGTGCATTTCTAAAGCCTGAGAGATGACATCCTGAATCCTAAGACTCCCATTTGATGATGGGTATCACTGGTAACAGAAGCTGCAATCATGAAAATGCCATTTCACTGAATATGCATGCCTCACAGTAGCCATTTACTTTCAGAAGCGCACTGTGTCACACAGCCAAGGAAACAGAGCCCTCCATAAGGACTTCAGCATCTGAACAGACACATGACAAAATGAAGACAGACAAAACAGAGGAAGCAAAGTGCAAAATGCAAGATACAAATACAAGAGTTTTGAGTTCTATGAAAGACATTACATTGATCTTGTTTCCATATCAGTTTCTGCTGTTTTCTGTCTAAATGAGCACGGTGTGGAGCTGTGACATTTGATGTTACATCAGTTGCTCTGTGAATATCTTGGTAGTTCTATTTTGTATGTGATACTACATTTAAGTATATAGATACCTGTACACACCTATATATAATACACACAAGTGCATGTATTGATCTTACCAGAGGGTCTGGTCAATGAGTTTTCTATCTAGGCTGCTTAATACTTTCAATTTAGAGAACATTTGTGACCTTGCCTTTGAAAAGTTCCCACATGTCCATTGTGTGCAGGAGGCCTTTGATATGCAGCCCTCCAGGTAGTGAAGCGCCCTTTGTCTCATGAAATTCCATTCAGGTTCGGCAGAGATATAAACTGTAGAATCACAGGTTCCCTTTTCTCACTGCTTCTGCAGAAAGAGTCTGGCAGCTTGCCCAAACTCCCAACGCAGGCTTCTTACCATCACCAAAGGAACTGCAGCAGTCTACGCTTCATTGAATATACCTCTGAGCCACAAGGCAGAAAGAAACCACCTACTCCCTATTCTCTCAACACAGCATTGACTTTCAGCACCTACTGCTCCCCTACTTAAGGCAGCATACAACGGCAATAGAATCCTCAACTCGTTTGAGAAGAAGGGGGGAAGCTAAGTAGAGAAACACATGCTCATATCACCTTGCTTCCCCAAGTGTCCATTATTCCTCTTCCACTGCCATGTACTCCTCCTTCGCATCTTTGCATTCTCTTTTCTCCCTTCATCCTTTCTTCATTCTCTTCTCTGGGCTCACTTGCACACAGGAGGAATAGTTTGCTTTAGGGACACCAAAAGCAGGTTAAGTTCCATTCAGGCCCACACTCATGGCATGCTCTCTAGGAAAGGAACAAGGTTTCCAGATTGTTTCCAGATTTATTGTGCAGGAATTCCAACTCAGCTGCCAGCTCCCAAAAGCAAAGACAAATGAAAAGGCCGTCTTGGGGAAGTCTGCAAATAGAAGGTAATGGTATAGCTAAGAAAATCCAGAGGCACACCACTGCTAGCAAAAGGGCTGGCAGTCTTTGGAGAACACCCCTGCACAGCATCTGCAATTCAGACCAGGAGTCCTCAGTTTCCATATTCCTTTAATGCAAACAATTGTGAAATCCAGAGACAACAATAATAATAAAGCTGCTGCTTCTACTCTGCTAACTGAAAGATGGCAGACAGCCCTTGCTCTGCTAGTCTGAAAAAGCAATGTGCACAGATATATACAATATCTTTATAAGAACTGCTACTGCCCAAATGAGTATCAATTCAGTCTCACGTGATTTCACTTCTAATTGTGGCTTATTTATTTGCATTTTAATTGGGAAACCTTTTAAAGCAGCTTAACTGCAAAGTTAAACACAGAGAAGCTGCCTAGACAACCTTAATTCAGCCCCTCATGGCTATACGCTAATACATAAAAAAAACAACAGAGCACTGCAGAAATCACTAGAACTGCATTTCAGTTCTGAAACTTTGATTTCAATAGATGTAGCATTAGTGACAACAAAGCAAAGCAAAAATCAAATGAGTTGCCTTTTCTCAACCTCACTCCAAACATACTGTCTATGTCTGATCTACATTTCAGGGCTGGTTAAATCAGACCTGCACCTTCAGAAGCATCCCTGCTGGCCCACCCAGGGCCAAGTCAGGGTGAGGAGAGAACATCCTCAGAACTCTGTGCAGAGGATCAGGCTGCTGTAGTGTTCATAGCCCATTGGTGAGAGGCCTTTATCTTCCTTTTTCCTTCTATCGCAAGCAATGCAAACATCACTCAAGTGTAAGGTTATTGCACACGCTTCTATGGACTGATTTCTGCAGTGTAGCAAGCTTTAGCTACAAAGGATAAAAAAGAAAACCAAAGTGTATATTAATTTCTTAACTGTTTTTTAGTCTAATTTCAGCCACTGCCTATACAGATAATTAAATTTCTCCTGTTTCTTGACTCTGTAAGACTTCAGGCACCTTCTTAAGAGCCTTTTAGCAAAGAAATTTTATGTGTTTTTTGAATGGTGGCCATGGAGAAGAATCATTTCACCTCTCGAATAAAAGCTACGGTTTAATGATACAAAACATTGCTGGGGAAATACTCACTGTATCACAGCTGGTACACTGTTACCACCACAAAAAGAACAGGAGACAAATATCAATCCATACCTCTTAAATTCAAAAAGACTTTGAATCAGTCTGATATTCACAGCACTCTAGAAACACTGCCTAGTTTAATCTTTAACCCCATGCAGTGGCAAGAGGTTAAGCAGGAGGCTGAAATGATTGCACCCCTACTACAAAGTGAATGTGGATAAATATCAGGTGCTTGTGTGCCCTGTACCTTCTTATATAAATATAATCAGTAAATAGTATTTTTTGCTTCTGTACTGTAAAAGCATAGGGACACCAGCTCTGATTCATGAGGAAGCTAGCTCCCTTCTCACCCTGTGTTTCCACCACTTACCTCACTTTGTTTCATCATTAAAGCCTATCACCTACTCCACTTGCACTACCTCCCTCCCAGAGACACAGATCTACTCACCTCCCCGAGCACCATCCTCTTATCTTGAGCCATAATGATTTCCACCAGGGTCTGCCACAGGAACCTGCTAAAACACTCCGTTTCTCTTCTCAGTTCCTCAGTCCTTATCATAATGGCTTCTCATGGATATTCCTGACCTTTTCAAGAATCTGCCTTTTTGCTCTTCTTATGGATACAATCATCTGGCTCTGATCTCTCTCTCAGCACAACCTTGGGCTACTGCCTGCTAAGGCCTACAGCAAAGTCTACCAAAGACATCTCATGGAGCTCAAAGATACTGGTTAGCAGGTCAGACACTCTTTCACACAAGCATGCCAACACTCAACCTCAGTTTTGAAAAAACTGGCAATAAAAATGCACCAGGAAGTGCCTGAATGATGAACATCCCCAAAAGCAATAGCACTAAATAGAAAACATTGTTATCCAGACACAGCTCTCCTGAGGCATCCTTCCCTTTCTGGGCAAATTCCATGGACGTCTAAGCTCAGCAAGGCCACTGAAATTATTTGCCTGGCTACTCTAAGAGGGTCAGTGAAGCAAGGACTGTTCCACAATACTAGATTGAAATATGTGCCCGCAGCACTATACCTGGATGATTCAGAGACCCATGATGCATGAATCTCCGCAAAGGTCCATCATTAAGCATAACCTCCAAATTGCTATTTTAAACCAGCTTCTTCTCCACCTGTTTTCTGTTTGCACTGAAATTCCTCCCCCCCAACCGCAAGCAGTGAATCTTCCTTTAGAACATGGCAATATTTATTGACTGTATTCCTTGTTCACATCTGTCAGACATGGGAAGTCACCACTGCTTTACAAGACTATCAGTTTTAAGTAATGCCATTCATCACAAAATGGAATACTGTGAGCAACATTTCCTCAACTGCAATGAATTATACAAGGGTCAGCAAGCTGAAGTCGCGGTTGGCAACACAAACATTGGCCTCAGGTAGCAAACCCATCTTTCCAGCTGTTCTCATCCATATGGGTTCAATGAACTGCAGAGAGTACAGGCCTTCACTTATTGAGAGTATCTGCTGGAACTATTTCATCTAACCAGCATCATAAAACAACTATGAAGTAAGGTGAATGCTATTCATCTAAAGCTCATCTGGTAGCCAACTGCTGACAGAGGGGGAAATAGAGATGGCAAAGCAGTAGACAGATGTGATGGGGAAATGCAGGTGCTCCTGCATTTGAAATCTCAGAGATTAAGGCCACAAGAAGTTGAAACAATTCACCTGTCGTTCAAAAGCATCTGCTCACCCCAGCAGCGCTATGCATCCTGACAAGCAATTTCCAGGATTCCTTAGTGCTTTTCCTCACTAGCATAATGCCCTTTTAATGTACATGCTGTCAAGCAGATTTGTTTGGCAGCAATGCAATTAGCCCTATTTTTGCTCTGAAACAGAAGATTTTGTTGATGTGCCTGGTTTTGCAAGTAAGACTATTCTGTGATTAACCACATTTACCAGAAGCCTCCTTGCTTGTACAGAGTACACACGCGGCTCTCATTCTCTCTGGCTTCCGATTTCCCTCAGGATTCTCTTGTATTTTACTTCTAGTAACGGGTCCTGCAATAAATTAGCTTTTCTACTAGACACTGTTAACACCATACTGCTTTCCTCAGCCCTGTTTTTCTCCTCACCTCCATTAGTGTAATCAGGCCCTAAACAGCAGGTTTCAATTTAAAACAGTGATTGTGCAAACAACTGACCGAGAGTGTTTTAAGTCCTTATTGAATTGATAGCTGTTAATTGCAAAAATACTACAGATATGGCTCAAACTAAAAAAATCAACAGGTTTCAGAGACAAGATCGTCAGAGATTTCTATACATGAGAAGCAGAAAGGAACTTCAATTTTCTTACCTTAATGGCATTCAAGCAAACAAAATGAATTCCAAGTTAGGCACTCCAAAGAAAAGAAGCAGCTTGTAATAGAAATATCAAATCCTTAAATGTCAGTTACTAACACAGCAATCGTTTTCGAGTAACACCATTGACCCAGTTTGCTTCACTGTAACATTTTAAACTGTTCACTGTAAAAAAGGATCTTTCAGAAATATTCTCTTTCCAGTTCAGGGTTGGTCTAATGGAGCCAGACAACTATTCCATCTAATGGCATTTCCTTTGGAAATGTAAGGGGTCTTGTTATTACATAAAATAAGCAAATCGCCTCAAATACAGAGCTACTGCACTGACGCACTGTAGCAGTGAAATGCTAAAATTAAAGGGCAGCTTCATGACTATAGGTATATAAAATTTCATTCTTTAAGAGGTTTCCTGGGATGGATTAAATTATGTAAATACATGTTAACAATAATTCATAACATTTTCATAAAATCTTTTTATTTCTCTTGGCTTCTTAGAAGTGCAGTCCCAGGTGTCCTTAGGGTGGTGAGTGTTTTGTTTTTACACTTTAAGGACACACAAGGTTATACACTTGATAAGCAAGGAAGCACGACTATTGATATATAATGCAGATAATGATGCTGGGCATCCTTTGTCTGGTATCAGTCCCAGTTTTTGCTGGGAGCAGTGTTCATCAACAAAGTGACTTGGTATCAAGAAGGGGATTCACATGTTTCAAGGTTTCTGCCAGCAAGCTATTCTGGGAAAGAAAAAAGTATTTTGATTTTTTTTTCCCCCCTCTAGTGGAAGATTAAACAGTGAAGGTATTTTTACTGTTGTCAAATTTTGCATTAGTAAATGGAATCAAATCTACCCAAGATTCATACCTCAAGTGAACTTACTCACTGAAAATTTCATCCCCAGAGATATCTTTCTCCACATGGTCCTCCTGCTTGTTCAGGCTGTAAAAGTTCGTCAAGTTTAAGGTGACCCTGTTTTCAACAAAGAAAAAAAGATATTTTTGTACCAAAGCAGCAGCATTTCATAGCAGTAACATGAGAGACATTTTTCAGTGCTGGCAATTTCATCGGTGGCAGGATTCTGGCACAGGTGAGAGGCAATCGTGCTTCCTGGAATGCAAAAAGTTTTCCCACAGCACAGCAGTTCAAATGAATTCATATGTAACATGGCACTTCAGCTTTTAAGCTGAGCAGAACAGCCTAGCTGGAGCATTTGGGCTTTTAAACCCCAGTGCTGAACATGCATGGCACAGCTTTATTCACTTTCAGAAATCACAGAACAAGGTCCCACCTTGAGATTCAACTTCAGATCTTCTTTCATTTGGATGTTTCCCCTACATACTGGCTCACTCCCTGTGACAGTGCACAGAGTAGATGCTCACACTCCTGCTGGGGTGTCTATAATGGTGTCTGGAACAGGTAGGGTGCAGGACAGACTAGCAGACATTAGGACAGCAAAGAGAAATATCCAAGGTCACAAAGGTTAAGAATATAAACACTACCACACAGGGTCAGGCTACACATCCCCTTCGGTTCCTTGTTTCCACAGCCTATAACCAGAAGCAGATAATTAAGGTTCAATCTTCAACAGGTTCTGTCCAATTATTTGAATTTAGAGAGATGGACCTGAGCACCAGAAGCATTTTCTGGTATTTTCTGTTTTTTCTCTGACTTCATTCCATGCTTCATTAGAAATCTACAGGAGATGTTTGGAAATGATGTTTCTATTTGGGTCCATCTCTGCTCTTTCGGATGGGCAAATACTCAATTTTAATTTTGGAGGGGTTTCCTCCTTCAAGATCCACCCCAAACCAAAGCCCTATTGCCACTTAACAATTTGTCTACTGGTGAAGCTGTCAGCTTGAGAGTTGTAGGTATTGCTGAACACTCACATTTTGTTCTTTTTCTATTAAGCAAATGTCTCAAACCAGTAACATCTGTAATAACTGTAAAAAAACCTACCAGTAAACGTTTAAATATGCTTGCTTTTTTTTTTTATTTGCAGCTTGTAAAAACATGCTTATTACAGCTGCTACATATCTAAAGTTTGCCTACAAAATTCCCACAAATTAACGTTCAACGTGCTGTATCCACCAGCATGCATGTGTCTATTGAATCTGCACAGCAGGATCAGGGCCCAAAACACTACTAGATTGGCAGCACATTCATTGAAAACACACCCAAAGCACAAAACACACACACATTTCCTCGAGCCACACTCTGTGTCACGAACTTCAAGGGCCATTCCAGCCTCGCTTTCTGCAAGGAGCTCTTATTGAAGTCAGTAGGAGTGCTGCATGGAGCGCTGCTGTCAGACGTGGCCCTGAGCATAAATGTCGCCTTGAAATATGCCCTGAAGATGAACTCTGAGCTCCATGAGACAAACAGACAGGGAATTAATCCCAGAGCCAAGCATCCTTTTCCTTGCTGCAACTGTCTGGTCCCCAGCCTCCTTTCAATAAAAGGGGTGACAGTCAGCAGCACTGCCTGCTGTGGTGCCATTTGAAAGCTTCAACAACAACCAAATCGTTTTCCTACCAAAAATCCAATCCTACAAAACCCAATCATGAATTACACAGTGAGAGTCACTGAATCCTGTACAGTACCAAACATCCACTAAGTCCAGCTAAACCAGCAAATATTGGTGGCCCCAAAACCTTTATCAGGGCTAAAAGTTTCATTGCTTACGGTACGCAGAATCAGCTTCCATTAGCAAACAATACTGCTTTTGTCTTGTTTTCAAACTCTTTGGAGCCCTTGACATTGGACTGTTTTAAAGGAACTGATTTTCCTTAACATGAAGCCTTTCCAAAGCTTCTATAACATGAGCAATATTATTTTCCAACAGTGTTGATGTTTGGGTGAGAATAGACTTTGCTAATGTACTGAGTACACAACCATAGAAAGAGCACATAATTTACAGAGGAATTCTTATGGGTCTAAGAACTTCTCCAATTTTTACATTGGTACCAGGTAGTCGGATTAAGTCTGAGTTAAGTTTAACCCCCATCTACAAGCCTTGTCCTGCCACAGTTCTCAGATCATCACAGTTACAGCAACTTGTTTCTGATTGTATTTTTATTATTTTTCCCTTACTGCAGAAGAAGGAAACTCCTATACAATGTGAAAATGCACAAAGAGCATCTGGGAACATAACTCTATTTAGGACAGCATTTACCAAATGTTTTCATCTCTAGGATTAAACATAAGCATGTGCTTGCAAGTCATTTAAGAGAGGAACTGAATAAGCCCAACTCAAATTTCTTGGGGCTCAAATAAGCAGTCACACCTTATAAAAATCTGTTACGTATTTCCATCCCTCTCTTTCAGCGTCCGGTTTGGACTATTTATCTTGTAAAGAGTGGTGATCTGCACATGGTAGTCTTACAAATGCCAAGATGAAGAACATTCGCATGAGAGGCTTCTAAAACAACTGAATCTGTTCGAGTGGTAATGTGGTCTGGGGAGCTTCCCCAGGACGTGCCAGACTAACCCTACCTCGTGCTCACAGCTTGATGCAGACATTTTGATGAGCATCGATGCACAGGCTCCACCATAACTTCAGCATTTTGCCTATATTCACAAGTATTACTTGAGCATCAGATTAAATTGTCTCTGTACTCCATCTCAGTAACAAAGGATCCTTCGAACACCAAAGGGCTTGAAGACAGGCTTTATGCTTCTCTCAATCCCTTGGCTTTCTAGTGCTACACTAACTTCTGTCAGAACATGATGGCAGCCCCAGCTCCAGCCCCCTTGCTGGATGAACCAGGCACATGTTGAAGCAAGGCATCACAGCTCTCTGTAACAGGAAGCAGAACAGAAGATAGATGGTTGAGGTGAAGGGCTAGAAGAGGAGGATACACAGCTTTCCCTGTGCCATGAAACCCAGGCCACACGTGCCAGCCTAGAAAATACCAATGGAAAGACTGCAGACACTTCAGCCTACTCAGCTAATCAACTGCTGCCACTCAGGGCCCTTGGGATTGCACTAGGGATACAAAGGGGACTGAAGAATCAAGGATTCTGGCTGGCTGAACAACCCCAGTAGTCACAACGCTTTGGGCAGAACAATCCCCAAATGACTGCTTCCACAACCATGAGTGAAAAATCAGCACTCAAAACCTGACAATGGAGAAAATACACTTGATCAGCATAATTCCTTAATATCAAGCCAGACATGATTAACACAATTCATTTTAGTGTTGCTAAATGTTAATACATCCCAAGGTCCCTTTTATTCCTGTTTACTCTGTCCTCCTCTCTTTTGCTAGGGCTTCTCATGGTAAAGGACTTCTCACTCTAACAAGGTCTCTCTTCAGAATAGCATCTTTAAATTATTTAAGTACTCATCTGGTAAACAACATGGTACTTTTAGCAATAAGGTAAAAATCATGTCACTTTCTGAACTAAACCCAAAGGAAATGTTGAATTACCCTAACTGGTCTATTTCTTAATTGATAGCAAGACAATGCTTGTTATCAATTGTTAACAATGCTCCAGGAACATCATGCATCATGTCATTATGATTAAAACCAAACTGTTAAATATCTCATTCTATGGAAAAAGGAAATGCTTGCAAAAGCCCCCTGCAGTAACTGTTACATACACACAAAGGTGCTTTTTCCATAGACTAAGCGTGATGAAAAACACAAAAAGCTCTTGCCAAAAATAAGACCATACCTTAAGCATTGGCATAATATTCCTTTACACTCTGGGGGAGGGGGAAGGGGAAAAAAATCCCCACCTAACCACCTACGAAAGCATCTGAGAACCATTCCAACTACTAACAGTGTTACCAAGGCAAAATCTGACAATGTTCAGCTGACACGTACCCCATCTCTATAGTGGCATCCATCTCCTGGAGGTTCCTGGGATAACACAGCATAGCATCCTATGAAACAGGGACAGTGAAGGAGCATCCTCCACATAACTATCAGCCCAACAAATACAAGACTGTCATTATAAGGAAAAGGGGAAGAAAAAAAAAAATATTCTGCCTGTGCATACCTCCTTGCCAAAAGACTTTGTTTAATAATCATTAACATCAGATGTTCCAGTAGTGACTTCACTGCAGTCGTGCCATCGCTGAAGTGAATGGTGTGGTTCACTCCAAGTGAGATAGTGAAACAGTGAAGCACCGAGGCTTCCTGCCTCCCTCTGCTCCTACAGCATCTACCACTGCCTGCCTGCTTCCACACATCTGTGCAGACACAAAGCTCCCATTCCCTGCCCTTCTGTCCTACTGAGGCGTGCAGGAAACTTCCTAGGGATGGAAAGTAGTTTTTATCCTCTTTCCCCCAACAGTATCTTCTAACTAGAAACACGATGTTACTGAGTTGCAGTGATTTGAGTGGAGGGCAGGTACACCTCGGGAGATGGAAGGGCTGTTTGCCAGTGCCACTACTACAACCACAGAAACCACCTAGACTTTATTTCAGCAGAAAAAGAGAACAGCCACTGCTCTCAGAGTCAGTAGCCTCTGTGTAGGCACAAGTTCACTGCTGACGTAGTTGATTTAAAACCTCTTGCTGTGATGGCAGTGTTGGTAAAAGCTTTAACTAGTTTTTATGACGCTATTAAGTTTTAGTCATTTGTGGGTTTTGCAGTATATGAATACTATAGATGCCACCTTAATTAAAAGGTCTTGTCATCTTCTGCAATTAAAAAGAGAAAATGTGCTCTCCTATGAATAGCCAGGAACAAATTGAGCAAGCTGCATTATACACGCTAAGTACACAGCAATTCCGTGCCCCTTCCTGTATCACATACATTCTCAAGCATTCAATACTTTCTAATAATCCTGTTAAAATGTTTTATGTATAACTGACATTATACCTCAGTAAAGTACCAGTGCCATGGCATCTCTGACCATTAATGACAACTAAGTCAAACAAAGTTTTACCTTGCAAATACATGCAAACTTTACATACACAGAGTGCAGAAGGAAAACTGTACTAAATCTCAGGATCTTTGTGTACAAACATCTCTTACGAGAGGTGCTCTTTTCTGCAGAGGAAAGCATCTGATGGATAATAAGACAATCCCTTCCTGAAGAGTACATAATAAGATAACCACCACTTGAACACACTCGGATACCTGTGCACCTCTTTAATTGGACAGCATAGGTATATGAAGTATATTATGCACACAGCATTCACAACCTACACAGGTTGTACTTCCACAGCTACCTACAGCGAATCCCAGCAGGGGGTACCAGCATGTGTCTGCACTCAGATGCGAAGGCATTCACCTTCATGAGCCTGGCTCATTCTTTCAACGTTGACTCCAACTCAAGGTCTTCCAAGATAATGAAGCAGCAAACAATTGCCTGCCTCCAGGTTTGTGCTCAGAGGAGGACTGCCTTCAGGACCCACTAGGAACTTCTGACCATTAGTAAAGGATATCCTACATCCATCTGCCGCTTATGCCCTTAGCACCCCAGGGCATTATACTGACAGGCAGCAAAGCCAGGCACATCTCCCCGGGTCAGTTAGACTGAAGCATCCAGGTCATACCACCTTGTCAGTCCAACACAGCTGCCAGGCCACAGCAGCTGAAAAGCTCTGTAAATAGCAGGAGGACATGAGATTGTATGTTGTCTTCCCCAGTGAGGCCCGGACCTTTGCCATTACTACAATATATCACATGGTCATTTAGACTTCCCAGGATTTGCTATAGACTAGAGCTGGTAAGATTTACGGCAGTTTTGTGTAGACATTCCTGTAGGTGCAAGCAGCACAGCTCTTGTGCCTGGGTCATAAAGAAACTGAACCTATCCTCACTCAGCAGTCACACACAATTCACCCGTGAATGAGGTAGATCATTACCGTTTGTAAAATGCGCCAAATCGACTGATGTTGACTAAAGCAGAACCTCCTGCTTTTGAACCTGTTTTTTAAGTTATATGGCTCCATTAGAGAATTTAACCTTTAGAGGTGCTAGGTAAGTTAGATTCATAGGTATGGCCAAAGGGATTTTCTCTTAGAAGTCTTTTCCATCTGACAGTCCTTGACCAGATGGTCCTTCACCAGACTGAAAGTGCAACACTAACATGGAAAATAGTTTGGGTTTTTTTTTTTTTTTACCTTTTGTCTTGCAAATAAGTAGGGCCTTCTGTTTGCAGAGCTGTTTGCTGACACCCACCACCATCCGAACAAGTAACACAGTGGACTTAGAGCTAGTATAAGACAGCAGTAACTCGGGGGCTGGAAAGCTTGCCAGCACCAGAACAGACAATGCTCTCATCTCTCCGCAAGGGAAACTCCCCCACCCCGCTCCCCCTTGGTGCTTTGACTCACCCAGGAGTTCCCCAGACAGCTGCTCTAGCTTCTGGGAAGATCTTCACAACCTGCATAGAGGATCCTGGCTTGCTGCCTTGTCCCTGAAGTACCCAGTGCTCCCCTACAGAAGTAAACTCCGAAGCTGCTCCTTGAAAGGAGCTTTTCCTCTTACATCCATGCCAGCAGCCACCTTTGGGGCTTAGAGCACCACAAGCGCCTGTTTTCTGGCTGCTCTGAGCCTGCAGCATCTCCTTTGAAGTGCTGCAGCCTTTGGGGAGCATCCTGGGGCACTTCTCAGATGCACAGGCAAGCAACAACTGCTGCAGCTTAGACAGGCACATGCTCCAGAGAAAGAGACACATTCTAGATGAGGGATGAGCAAAGTCATGACTGCAGATGAAGGGAAGGGGAAGGGTTTTGGAAGGAACTGGAGAAATACTAAGGATAAAGGCTTCAAAGCAAAGAAGAACAATCAGCTCGGCTGTGATAGTATAAACTAATAATCCTACTGACAAGCTATTGACCGATTAGACTAAATATTCTTAGGCATGGCTCCGACACCCAAGGGTCCACTTGGACCCGAGCCCAGCAGGCAGTGAGCAGCAGGAACAATGCTAGAAACCAGGTCCATTGCACATGGGTGACGGAGCCACATCACACGCACACACTATACTAGCAGCACCCTCAGTGCTAACAATATCCCTGGATAACAGGCTGATGGCATGACAGGCCTTCAGAGTGCAAAATAGTAACTAAACGTTACTTGTATGTTGAAAAGCCAGATAAATGCGTATCACCCTCCAACCTCTTACAAATTCCTGTCAGTCCTCCCCTCTCTTGGAGCGGGTAGAGCTGTAATAGACAGGCAGCGCCCAACCTCTCCTCAAGGACCCTTTGTAACACAGCCACCAGGAACCACGTCTTTAATCTGCGAGCCTGAGACTGAAGGCTGTTCTCACAGGGGCATTCCTCGGATGCTGGCACAGGCTGCTGTTACCAGACCCTGTCCAGTCAAAGTCAATGACAGCAGGATAGAGTTAGCACAAAAACAACAACAAAACAAAAACAAACAAACAAAAACCCCTGCAAACTAGTTGTGTATTTCTTGTTGAATCAGTTTACAACAGGTATAGATATGGATATGCTATTCTTAAACTACCAGCCACCCCAAGATAGGACCAAGGCAGGACACCTGAATATAGATTAGCAGGCTCATAACTGCTTGAAGATGTGCTACACACTGGGGAGGCCAAGCTGTCTGTTACAACAGTGTCTCAGTAGAGCTCCCATCCATTAAAAAAAAGAATAACACAAAGGAAGTGGCTTCAGGGTGGATCAAAGCACAAAGGACAGAGGGAAAATGATAATTTTGAGAAAGATATGCACAAACACCACATCTGGGCAATGCTGGAGAAGTAAGCACTATTTTTCCCCACCTTTCAGTTGAGCTACAGCGTCTATCTAGTCTGAGCAGCACAAGTATCACTTAGATACCAACTATGCCACCTTCTGTACAACTCTGGGTAAATATACACTGCTACAGGAGATACAAACAGAAACGTACCTTGATTTACAAAAAAATCCCAAAGACCTGCAGAGTACACCTGGGGTTTACTGACCATCAGCGCTAATCTGGGCTGCCCACTACTGTTATAAAGCAGGAAATATTCTATAATGACCTGAAGTCACAATGCAGGAAGAAAGATTACAGCATCACTTAATATTTTACTCTTAATGAAGTATCCTAGACCATTTTTGTCCCCTCATTTTACCTGAGCATGTCAACTGTGGCCAGCATTCAGATGCACAGCTTTTTCTGCCCAATTAATGTGTAATCCACAACCTTTTGTGATCCAGTCATGTAAACCAAAAGAAAAAACAAGGAAGCAGCAGAGAGAAGAAGCAAGCAGGAACCCATATGTCTTGAAAGCTAGAGGCTGCACTGTGTATTCTCATTACTGAGCTCAGTTACTGACCCTGGCATACAAGCCCTTCCTCAAACACGACGGCAGGTTCACTGCCTTCCTTTCTGGAGTGTGCTGCCATTTGTGAACTTGAGCTGCTGAGAGTTTATGAACAGAGCTGCTGGTTTATTTACTCTCAATTAATCATGCTCAACTGTAAACAAAGTGTCTGTTTTAGTTCTGCTGACAATTATCCACTTGTCAACATCTCCCTCAAGTACCTTCAGCATCTGGCAGCAGTACAGAACTGCTACATCAAAACGAACATTTTGTCTCAATAAAAAGATAAGACGTGTGGCAGGTTCTCATCTGTTTTCTAGCCCATCAGCAGTCAGGTTATATTGTTACTAATGCAACCAGACCACTTCCAATGGGATAGTTATTTACAAAGGGGGAAAGAGACCCAATTTTATTTATATTAGTAAGTCAACCCAGGGTAGACGCACCCCCAGAGACCCCAGTGCTCCCAAGGCAGAGGCCAGCCCTCGCGCAGCCTGCCCGTGCAGTGCCCACTCTCCTGGGCGGGCCCAGCCCAGCTCCACCACTGGCCTCATGTCTCACCCACAGGTGCCCAGCAGGACTTGATCCTTTATCCTGTGGACCCGGGGTAAATGCAAACCCACTTGCCAGTTCCTCCGCCAATACTTGCGGTATGGAAACCTTTGCACTCCCTGCTCCACAGCCTGGGCTTGCTCTGGTGCCGGGAGCTCCCTTACTGGTGTGAGTTTTGCCTTTTGAAGCTTTTAAGATGCGACGATTCCCATTAGCTCAAAATCCTCCCTGCATTTCAGCGCAGCACCCTCATGCTCCAGCTGATGGGTCCAAGATAAATGCAGACAGCCTGGCTCCTGCCTGGGTACACCCGGGTGAGCCCGGGCACTCCTCGTCCCTGAGGGGACCAGGGCAGCCGGGCCTGTGGAGCACCTCACCTCACCTCGCCTCGCCTCGCCTCACCTCAGGACACGAGCCGCGCGATGCCTGCCGCGAGGGTTTGGTGTCGTTCGAAACGTACTGACCGAGATCTCCGGTAACTCCGCGGCTGGACCGGGCTGGACCGTACCGGAGGGCCCGTCCCGGCGCCGCTCCCGCTCCGCGCGGAGCCGAGGGCTCTCACCACAGCGCGGCACGCGGGGCTGAGCCCAGAGGCGGGAAGCCGCGCCCTGGCACGAGCTCATCCATCACCATCCGGGTAACTGACCCCGCTGACCCCGCCGGACCGGCCGCCCCCCCCCCCTTAACCTCCCGCTCCCCGCACAATTAATTGAGATATCTTTTATACTTGATGTGTTGTAAAATTAATGCCTAATTTATGTAATTAGTCAATTAACTCTAATTCCTGCATATGGTGCCAAATGCCCAGAAGGTGTGCTTGTTTCCCAGGTACTTATTTTGATGTCATGAAATGCAGCTAATTAATTTTACATGCATATTAATTTCGGATCTATTTAGCGGGTGCCTTTTGTGAAAGCAGATTTAATATTTGTCTTTCTAACCTTTCGGGGCAAATTCCGCGCTCGGGGTTGGCAGGAGGTGACTTCCTGAACACGCCTCCTCGGCAGAGCCGCCGCGGGCCCCGGTCCCTGCTCCCGTGCAGGGTGCACACGGGCCGGTTACCGGCAGCCTCCCGCGCAGCCACAGCTGTCGCAAGACATGGCTACCGGATTTAAATCCGATTAATATTTAATATTAAACATTTCTGAGGGAATTTTTGTTTGTTTTTTGCAAAGCACAATATCCCACGGACATCTTTTTTTTTTTAAATAGCTGCTCTTAATACAATGCTTCGTAGAAAATGATGAGAATTGAAGTATTGCTTAATTAGAACAACGAGCCTAATCCCGCCCCTTGCCTCCTGATCCTCGCCGTTCTCCCGTCTGCGTCGGGAACCCGCGAGCTGCCCGCTCCCGACACCGGGCAGGCTGCGCTTCCGCCTCCTGCGGGAAGAGACCTCGCTCGGGTTCGTCCGGAGCACAGGAACGAGGACAATGTTCCGTCCTCCCTGCGGTTAGTGCAGAGATTCGGGGGTTAATCACACCGTGGGCTCTGCTCTGCGCTCCCCAGGTGCTGAGGAAAGATTTAAGTAGAAAACAAGACGCAAATTCCCAGCGATGCCCTGTTCCCTTTGCTGCAGCAGCGCTGACTGCCGCTCTCCGCATCTCTGTGCTGAGGGGATGAGACACGCACCAGCCCGAGGGGCGCGGGCAGCGGGCGCGCTCCCTCCCTCCCTATTGATTCCCTCCCCGTGCCCAGGCTGCCGCCAGCTCCAGGGAGTCGGTGCCCGGCGGGGCAGGAGCCGCTTTCCGAGACGTCTGCGCCAGTTCTGTGGCGTCATAAAACTTGTATCCCCCTTTCCGGATAAATTAATGAGCAATTTAATTAATAAAATCAGAGAGTAGCGTAAGTGCTATGATAATGAAGTTAAATGAGCGCGCAGTAAAATATTCACTAATCCAGCACATTGGCAAATGCCCCCTTAATTCTGCTTAGCACTAAAAGGGTTTTGAGCACCGTAATGAGATTCCTCTGTCTGCTAATTAATTGACACTCTCCTGAATATTCATATGTGCTAGCACCAATACGTTCCTAATTGCGCCGTGGAATAGATCTCAGAGGAAAGTAAATCGCCATAGACTTAATTAAAATAACGTATGCCAGACCCAGCCCGCTGAAGACGAGACATTTGCCATCGAGCTGCGTAAGGAAGTGGCACCTGGTTCGCGGCGAAAAATGAGGAGAAAATCTTTATCCTTCCCCAGAGCCGGGTGCGGGGCGCCGGGCGGCTCGGCACGGGGGGCTGCGGGCCAGCGAGCTTCACCCTCCGCCGGCGGGACCCCGCGAACCCCCGGATGGCCCAGGGCTGCTCCGGGAGCGGGCTCTGCACGGCGGGGTGGGAGAAACCTGGTCAGGGATGCCCTCTACAGAGGAGTGCAGGGAAAACCGGCTGTCTGCGGGGAGGGGAAGGAGGGAGGAGGGAAGGGGGGAGCAGCCGCGTTTGTAAACTTCTCCTTGAGGGGAATCCGGTGCCTTTGAAGCTCCGTCTGCGAAACGGATTGTTCTTTGCACCTCCAGACTAATACCGTGAGCTAACATTGGACAGTTAAATTCTGCTGCTAAACGCGTGGCGAGTTGCACCGAGCGATGAGCGCCGGCCGCTGCCCGCCGCGGCCTCCGCCTCCCGCCCGGTCCCGGCCCCCCCCACCCCGCCGTGTCCCTTCCTTCCCCACCAGCTCAGGAAACGACCAGGAAAACTGGCTTCTTGGAAAAGACTGCTTTAAAAAAAAAAAATCACCACAGGTTAGAAACTGAAAAGAGTTTATCTGAAGCCATACAAATGCATATTTATTATACACATGTAGGCATTAACAATGTAAATGACACCGCCAGCGCTTGCTGGTTGTTTATTCATTAGATCTTTAGAAAATCTACATTGCCTGCAGACAGCGGGGTGATAACGTGAGATACACAACGCGTTCACCCAGGCGGCTCCGCGCACGGCTCCCGCCAGCTCCGCGGGGCCCCGGCCCCTCCCGCCACCGGGACAGCGGCCCGGCCGAGGGTAGGTGCGGGACGAGGGGCTGCGGGTCCTGCCAGCAGAGAGCGAGCTGGGACGGAAACCCCGCCGGGCAAGGGAAAGGCGAGGGGGGCTGCCCGAGCCGCCGAGCCCCAACCCCGCCACTCCCCATGGCTTCTACCCCCATGTAAAACCTTTCCTTGCCAAAGGAAAAGAAAATTCCTGTTAACTTCTTTCCTCTTTAGCTGACTGAATGTCATGAGTGCAGCATCTCTCCGTAATAAAGACGGAGGAAAAATATACGGGAAGAAATCGCTGCGGGGAAATCTTTTCTAAAGTTAGATCCTAAGAACCTCTTCCAAGAATGAAATATCAAAGAAGGTTAATGCGGGTTTTGCTGCAGAGCCGAGGGTTGACGGGAAGACAGGAGTGTTGCTCGTGTTACGAAGGAGGAAGGGAAGGAAGTGGAAGGGGAAGGGAAAAGGGAAGGGGGCATTGCAATCCCCCCCCCCGCTCCCGGCGGCCGCCTCCCCGTGAGACGGGCCCGGGGATTGTCCTCCCGGTGCGGGCCGCTCGGTGGGTGGCGGGGGAAGAGCAGGCCCCGCATGGGGGAGAGCCCCGCGGCCGCTCAGCGGTCTGACCCCGTTATCCTGGCTCCTGAAGGACTCACACATGGGGGAAGCGTCCCTCGAAGTTTGCCTGAGCCCGAATCCCGCACGCGGCTTTACCGAGGGGAAACCACCGCCCCGTGCGCGCCGTTACTCTGCTGGATTTGCAATTTAAAATCATCCTCGATTGCCGTAAAAGCCATTTCAGAATGTTGGCTAAGGGACAAGTCAGTCATTTAGAGGAGGGCGCCCGGCGGCGCAGACACGCAGCCCCAGGCAGGTTCCCATGGGCGGCGGATCCCGCACCGGGCTGAGCCCGGTTTTCTGCTCTCTGGTGTTATACGAACAGCGAAGGGAGAGTGGGCTGAGGGGAGACAGAGCGGGAGAGAGGAGCCCGGCGTGGAAAAAAGGCTGATGGTTAAAAACCAGGTTTGTGACACGGCCTGATCTGGCTAGAAGAGTCGTGTCCCGTCCCCCCCCCAAAAAAAAAAGGGGGAAAAAAAGAAAAAGGAAAAAAAGAGAGCGAGAGAAAAAGAAAAAAAGGGGGGGGGGGGGAAAGAAAGCAAAAAGAAGGCAGCAAAAGAAAGGCAAATCGAGTTTGCTCCACCCAGCTATTAACCAAAGCACAATACCTTTTTCTGGGTGGTACTGCACAGAAGTTGATTCAGTTTTGACAATGTTGTTTAGCTATCATTTGCTATTTTGAATGAATGGGAGCAATCCCCCTTTTTACAACAGTTGTTTCCTATTATGGAGAGGTGCAGCAGTTGAGGGCAGACATGTGAAAGTGGCTGTTTGATTCCCTTTTTCATCCCCCTGACCCTGCCTTTGTCCCTCCTCACCCTGGGAATGTCACGCCTCACTACTTCACTTTGAGATGCTCTAGAAAGTGGCTTTGTTATTCCCTTTTAGACATACACGAAATTGTTCTCATTCCCCCTGCTGTAAAAGATACTTCAAATTGGGACTCGGTTCACAAGTGCAATGCAATTTGGCTTAGCTCAACCTTTGTTCTGCTTGTACAAATGACCAAACAGTGCACACATTATACAGTTGATCTACTGCTCCCTTTACACCAGAGTTAGCGCCTGGGAGAAAAGCAAGTTAATCCCTTCAATACTAAGGTGGCATTTTCAATATTTCCTACAATGCCAAAAAGAGAAGAGGGGGCAGCTTGAAACGCGACATTTATTTAAAAGGGGAGATTAAAAAGAAGAAGTTGGCGAGGCCTCCCCTGATGCTTCTGCAGATAAATAAACAAACAAACCTACAAATCCCAAACGCGCAGATAAACACTCAGCAGCCCCGGGAAGGGAAGTTTCCCGCAAAGCCGGGCTCTCGGGGCGATAACGGCGAGACTAGGGCTGGAACCGGCGCTAACGCAACGCTCGGGAGCGGCGCGGAGGCGGCGGCTGAGCCCGCGGCCCCGGGGGGAGGGGAACGGGGGGGGGGGGCACTCGGCGTGTGGGACCCGCGTAACCCGGGCACCCCTCGGAGCCGCCTTGGGGGGTCCCCGGCGGGTCTGGGGGGGACCGCGGCGCTGCGAGGATCGACCGGCGGCGGCGGGTGGAGCGCGGAGGGGAAGAGCTCACTTGGGAAACCGGCTCCCGTCAGAGCCGCGGTCGCCGCAGCCCAGGGGAGGCCTCTGAGGTCCGACGAGGTCTCGTCGCCAGCCCCAGGCACCGCACAACCGCGCACCGCACGCAGGCGGACCCCGGGCCGGGGCGCTCGGGCACCCTCAGCCCGTCTCCCTCGGGCAGGGCCGCGGCGGACCCCGGTTAGAGGCTGCCTCGTCCCTGGTCCTGCAGCCTGAGCAGGAGAGGTCCCGGTCCGTGCGGACCGCCTGTCCCCGGTGCGGCCCCGGCGGGGGCTGGTGCCCGGTCAGGCCATTGGCGCTGGAACCCCACGACGGGGCGGGCGAGGGAAGCGCCCGCCGGAGCCGGCACGAAGTATCGACGAGGAGGCGGTGGGAGGCGGGGGGGGGGGGACGGGCCGGGGCGGCGGGGCCGCGGGCGCAGGTGGGGGAGCAGACCGCAGCCAGCCCGGACAGGCGGGGGGTGGTTAGTGCTCCTCAGGCAAGGGACGAAATCCCCTTGAAAGGGCGCTAAGTAGCTTCACGCCAAAGTGGCAGATGCGGTGAAGAATGCGGGTGGGACAGAGCCCCGCCGTTCCCAGAGCGCTTCGGGAACCGCACTGGGACCTCCAGCACCGAGAAAAGCTGGAGAGCTCAGATCTCTCCACTTCCTTCTCCCGCCCGGCCCCCGAGAAGCCAAGAGGAGCAGAACCATTACAAAAACAAAAAGAGCGAGGCTCAACCGAGCTGCAGCCGCAACCGGCAGCCCAGGGCTGACTTCCCAAACCGGGGGAAGCTTGCTCGGAGCCTGGCATTGTGTTTCGCAGCCTAGGAAACCTTAAGAAGCTGGTACTTCCCCCCTCCCTTCTCTTTTCTCCCAACTGGTTTGTAAATATTAACAAGGTTGTGAGCTATTCTCTCACACAGAGTGGAGTTTTCTCTTTCTTTTTTTTTTTTTTCCTCCTTTTTTATCCCTGGAAAACTTCTCGGCTCCCCCCAGCCCCGCTCCCACTCCTCCCCTCTGCACAGCCACACACCTGCTTGCAGCCACAAGGATTCAAAATCAATATTGTATTTGTCACTTTTCTGTCTCCTTTTCCTCTCTCAACAGCCCCGCTTGCCACTGAGGCGAATTGTGGATTTATGGAGGAAAATTAGCATAAATTATTACCAAATCTGTAAACGTGTGTGGTCCTGCTTGTGGGAAAGAGAGCTATTGCGAACCTTCCATGCAGAAAGGTGGTCCGTGATGGGCTCCATGCAAGGGCTGAATGGTTATTGCGCCAAATAGATTTACACTGGGCTTGCACATTGATATAATTGACTTATGTGTATTTTATACAGTTTTCCCAACACTTCCCCTGAGCTCCTTATTTGAATTAGGCTTCAGAAAAACGTCGATTGGTTTTGGTTTTCCACACAATGGATTTGGATTCACTCGCACCCTCCCCTCCTCCCTAACGCTGGCTTTTCACAGTAAAAGGCAAAGTTACAAGTCACAATTAAACCCTATAGTGCCCAGGTCCGTCATCTGTTGCGTGCTCCACAGGAGGTGAACCCCCGGGTGCCCGGGGTGGCTTTGCCTGTCCTACCCCTGCGCTCACTCAACCCTTCGCACCGGGGGGGGAGGGGATAAAATAAAACCAAACCCCCCAACCCGGGCGCCGTGCAGCCGTACCTCGACCGCACCCGGGCAGCAAATGAAAACGGAAGGCGACTTTCCTTTAACTTTACACCTTGAGGGTTCCCATTTGCGCCGGCGGTTGTTTTTTGGGGCTTTTTTTCCTTTCTTCGAAAAGAAAAGGTACCGGCAGAAAGAGAGGAGAAAGGATTTGTCAGCCAGTGATTTTAGTCACTCCCGCGCTGTTTCTGAGCTCCGTGTTTGACAGTAGCGAATTTGGGTTGAGAGACAAAACTCGACCCGAGGGGTGTTACACTTTGGGAAGATGTCCATTAAATCCACATTTTTGGGGGGTCTCTCGGTTCAAAACCAGAAGCCCGGTGTCCTAGGGGACGCTGGGAGGAATCTCTCATTTCAGGGTATTGTCTTTCCTGCTCTCTAACAAACGTCCACCGGCTCGTCACCTCTCACCACAACCCCCAAAAAGTCGGGGGCCGCCTTCCCGCCCTGCCCGGGGCCGAGAACCGAGTGCGGCAGCGCCGGGCTCCGAACCGCTCCAGCGCCCCCGGGTCCCTTTCTGCAAGCAGGGACACACCGGTCCTCCCAAAAGGGCTCGTTAGCCCGGCAGGGCGGGGCCGCGCCCGGCTGCTCGGGTTCCGAGAAACACAGTTATTTGCCCATTATTCTCTAAACGACATCCTGCCCCGAGAAAGAGGGATTAGACGGGACCGAGGGCAGCGGTTTGGAGCGGGGACCGCAGTTTAACACCCAGCAGCCGGAGCCGCGGCGGGAACAGCGTGTTCGAGCTGTTGACAGGTTTCGGGGCGCCCTGCTCCATGGGCGCTGTCCCCCGAGAAGGCCGCCAGCCCCGCAGCAGCGTTCCCCCCGCCCCCCGGCTGTTTTTGCTGAATTAAGAAGGTGACATTATTCTTTTCCTCAAGTACTTCTGTTAATATTGAAAAACGTGTGCTTGCATCTCAAGCGGGCGCGCTCAGCCTCAGCAGCCATTTCAATATTAATGAAACTGTTTAATCTCCTAAATTCATCGTGTTTAAGTTACGTTTTAGTGAGTTATTGACCGGCTCCGAAAATACTTTTAACGGAGTGGATGTGTATTCACCACCAAAGCTCTTCCTCCCTCCTCGCAAGTCAATCTCATATTCTGGTTTCAGGGTGACAGGATGCACCGCAGCCTCGGGAATACACATCACACCCTTCCCGGTATTTAGCGCAGTGACCGGTGACACGGATCGGTCGCCCGGGCCCGGGGGCAGCTCGGCCCGAGCCCACCGGGGCCGTGCCCCGGCCGCTGCCGGGGGTTCTAAGGCGAGTCCCCGGCCTTGCACCAACAGGTTTGCGGAGCTGGGGTGATGTACAGCGCCCTGGGGACAACGGAGCCACGGCCCTGCCTGGGTGGTAGGAGGGATGGGGAGCTACGGAGGAGCCCCGATCTGTTCTCACCTCGAAAGAACCTTCGCTCGGGGAGAGCGGATTTGGCAAAGAGAAAGTCTCTCCTTACAGGGAGAAAGGCTCGCCTTAAGTTAGCCAACAATACAAATCAGATAACAATGCAGAACAAACAGAATACCACAGCCAAGCAATTTCCATGTCAAACATCCCACTGCTCGGCACCTCCGCTGTTAAGTGTGAATTGCAGACTAAGCTTCCTGCAAAGTCCACAGCGAGGTTAGTGCATTCCACCACCACCCCCCCCCCACCCCCGCAGGCACCGGGTCCCACCGCACTGCGATTCCGCTGGCGGAGCCTTTTCACCCCTCGCCTTGTCTTCAAATGGAAATGATTCCCATTGGCCCAAGGTGTCCATGTAAATAGGTGTAAATGAAACCAGATTATGCCTTTCTCCCAGCCCCCTCCTCCCCGCTCCCCTCCCCCTGCTCCCAAGGCGATTGTCAGATGATAGCAAAGAAGTGGCACATTAATGAAGCGCCTCTACAGGGGTCTTTTCTGCTCATGTCATCACATAAAACTATCAGATGGTTAGAGGAAGGACATGGAGGCAACTACTTAGCTCATCGCGGCTGCAGAGAAGCGAACGAGCCTCTGCTACAGCCCAGCTGCCGGTGGTGTAAAAGAAGCTGATTCAGCCCACAGAGAAGAAGGGAGGGTGTACAGGAGGATTCCCAACCCCGAGTCAGCTCGCTGTCTCCTCAGGACTAAAACGGAGCAGAGCGGCCAGGGAAGGAGCGGGAGACACGCCGAAGGAGCGGGGCGGGAAGGAGCCCGGACTCCGGCTGCGTCCCGGATGCAGACTGTCAACTTCCAGCAACTTTAAGGTGGGCATATGCGGGGCTGGCGTAGAGCGGGGTGGGGGACGAGGCGAGGGGAGGGGATCCCCTTCTCCTCCTCGCCGGCACCAGAAGGCAGAGCTACCACCCGGGTAACTTGAGGAGCGCGGGCTGCCGCGGGGAGACCGGGCGGAGGGGGCCGGCACTGGCAGGAGGGCACACAGCGCCTTCCCTTGCCGGCTCTGCGGAGTTCGGGTCGGTTCCCCCAACCCCATCCCGCCCCCGGGGGGCCGAGGGCCGCCGGGCCCCTTCCCCGAGCCCTTCCTCCCCCAGCGCGGCCCCACACCGCTCGCTCCCCGGCCGGGTGTCGGTGCAAACCTTCTCGGACTCACCCCGCACCCGGCCCCCTCCGTGTCGCTGCCCTTCTGCAGATCGCCGCGGGTCCCCCACCGAAGATGCCTCGCCCGGGCAGAAACACTTACAGCGACCAGAAGCCTCCCTACTCCTACATCTCGCTGACCGCCATGGCGATCCAGAGCTCCCCGGAGAAGATGCTGCCCCTGAGCGAGATCTACAAGTTCATCATGGACCGCTTCCCCTACTACCGAGAGAACACGCAGCGCTGGCAGAACTCCCTCCGCCACAACCTCTCCTTCAACGACTGCTTCATCAAGATCCCGCGCCGCCCCGACCAGCCGGGCAAGGGCAGCTTCTGGGCGCTGCATCCCAGCTGCGGGGACATGTTCGAGAACGGCAGCTTCCTGCGCCGCCGCAAGCGCTTCAAGGTGCTGCGCTCGGAGCAGCTGGCGCCCAGCAAGCCGTCGGACGCGGCGCAGTACCTGCAGCAGCAGGCCAAGCTGCGCCTCAGCGCCCTGGCCGCCTCCGGCACCCACCTGCCCCAGATGCCCACCTACAACCTCGGCGTGTCCCAGCCCTCCAGCTTCAAGCACCCCTTCGCCATAGAGAACATCATCGCCAGAGAGTACAAGATGCCCGGGGGGCTCGCCTTTTCCACCATGCAGCCCATGCCGGCCGCCTACCCCCTTCCCAACCAGTTGACTACGGTGGGCAGCTCCATCGGTACGGGCTGGCCGCACATGTACAGCTCCGGCATGATCGACACCGCCACCCCCATCTCCATGGCCAGCGGCGAGTACGGCGCATACGGCGTCCCCCTCAAGCCGCTCTGCCACGGTGGGCAGACGCTGCCGGCCATCCCTGTCCCCATCAAGCCTGCCCCGGCCGCGGTGCCGGCCCTGCCCGCCCTGCCCGCGCCCATCCCCACCATCCTCTCGAACTCGCCGCCCTCCCTCAGCCCCACGTCCTCGCAGACGGCCACCAGCCAGAGCAGCCCGGCCACCCCCAGCGAGACTCTCACCAGCCCGACGCCCGCCCTGCACTCCGTGGCCGTGCACTGACCCGGGCCGCCCGCACGGACTCCGCCGTCCCTTCTCCCGGAGCTTCCCCGGATCTCTCCTCCCTCCCCTTCTCCCGCTTCTCTTCACCTCGAGCGCAGGCAGCTCCCGCAGGCAGCCGAGGTGCTGCCGCTCGCCCGAGCTGCCCTCCCCACCTCGCCCCCCGGCCGTGCCCTCCTTCGCGGCTCGGCTTCTTTCCCGGCCCTGAACTTTGGTTTCCGCTCTGCTGGGACAAAACGCCCCGGCCCGGTCCCGCTCCCCGCCGGTAGGAACTGCCACAGGCACCACTGGTTTTCCCAAAGTACTTCAGGCATCTCCGGTTTGCCTGGACCGGGCGAACCCGGCCCGGCGCTGCCTCCTGCCCTTCTTTTGTCTGGCAAGAGCAGGGCTTACGGAGGACCGAGCTTTAGATGCACCAACAGTGTGAAACGGCTGCAGTCTCACTGCAGGAGAGCGACGACGTTTCCAGCCTCCGAGCAGCAAACGCTTGGATCGTGGAAAAGCCGGGAAGTGCCCGGGGCCTTTGTGCGGTGCGGCTCCGGCTGGGCGGCTGCGCCGAGGGGGGAGGCTGCGGGCCGCAGGGAACGGGCGCGGATGGGGGTCCCGGCGGTGGCGCTGCGGCCGGGCTCCCGTTCACCCGCTCCGTACCCGTTTTGTTTACAAAGCACCTCTTCGAATGTAAATACTGAACTTGCAGCTGTCCTGCAAACCGACGAGGCCCCTTCGCAGTACCTGTTGTAACGCGAAGGTTTGTGGTAGTCTTCAGGTGGAAGAGAAAGAGAAGTTGCTTTGTCTGTGAACTTCTGATTAACCGGAAGGTTTGGTGAGCTGAGGGTTTCTTGGCTTTTTAAATTTGGTGGCTATTTATTTCATAACTTAAAATTGAACAACAACAATGATAACAATTGAAAACCCAAAAGCACAAACCAAACCCAACGGTTGTCACCAAGCACAACCCGGCACGGCTTAAGGAAAGCTGCTGGAGTGACCGGTAACACGGCAGCAGCAGGTACAAACCGCGGGGCCACCCCGGTTGCTGCTGGGGCTTTGCAGACAGAGAGAGGGGGCTGGGGGACCTGTACATGTTTGTGCATAGGAATGGTTCTAAATCGTGTAAAATGCACTTTTGTTTGATATACTCCTTCCTAGTTTTAGGTAGTTTGCTGGAAACTGAACTGTTGTTCTGTTGTGAACTGCTTAAGAAAAAAAAAAAGAAAAGAAAAAAAAAGAGGAACCCTCCCCCTCGCAAACGGCATTAATGTCTATTGGAACTGTAAACACGTTTCTTTTTCACCTTTTTCCTGTACAGAATGAGCATGGCGTTTTAAATCTTGGTGTTCTTGTTCCCAGCATGTGTGTTTTCAGACAAAGGTTAAAAAAGTGTCTACGTTAAATTATGAACCTAGTCGTCCAAATAATATTTTCTCATTAAAATATGGAAATGCAGATTTAGTTTCTTATTTGTCTTTTTAAAGAGTTTACACGAGGGAAGTCGAAGCATTCGTTCATGGGAAAGGAAGGATGTGCCAATATTTAGACCATATGAAGAGCCTTTCAGGGAGATGACTATCAATGTCGTTATTCACATACCAGAACACGCTGGATAAAACTGTCGTTATCACCGGTTTACCGAAGAGGTGACACACATGAGCGTGTCCTGGGAGTTCTGTACCTATAGATCTATACATATATCCATACGCACACACACGTTTGTGTCCTATACACTTAACACCGCACACAAACACGGATCACATTTACTCCTGTGTGGATGTGTATTTATCACCCCCACACCCCCAGTTAAATTTTCTCTAAAAAGTATAAAAATGAGCTTCTGCAATACAGAGCAAACATCAAAATCTGTAGATAATTACATGCTTTTAAAGACTGAGAACACTGAATTTTTGTCAGTTGGGGTTTTTCATACAAGTGGCATCTCGAAATCCTGTTCGGGTACCGGCGAGCTCCCGCAGCCTTCTACCTGTCGTTAAACCACCTCAAGCCGGGCAGTCACTCCCACCCCTGCTATCAATGCTCCGTCTCTACCGATCCTGCTTTCCCAAAGCGGTGGGTTGCAATCTGTAACCCTCACAGTTGTTCCCGGTTTTCCCTAAGCCAACAGCCGGTCCCTTTTACCAAGCCGGATTTTACAAGGATTCCGCAACGCTGGCAATGACAGACGCGCTGGAGTGCACCGGTGTGGCGGAGGTGGGGCGCCGGGCGCACAGGTACGGGACTGCCGGACACCTGAGCTGTCACTAGCGAGGAAAGGACGTTGTGTGGTACCGCGGTGCTGCGGGCTCTGCCCCTGCCCGAGCTCTCGGAACCCCTGGACCATGACCACGGGACATGCCCGTTTCCTCACCACGGACCAAAGCCCCGAGATTAACGCGGAGGGTGATGAATCCCGAGGGTGATGAATCCGGTTGCCACCATCTCTTTTTCTTTTTTTTTTTTTTTTTTTCCCAGAGAACGGATCCCACACACAGAAAAAAGGTGGAAAATACATGAATCATTGGGCTGATTAAAATGCATGAAGCTGCTAAAGCTTGTCAGATGGGGGACAACTGAACTCATTCATCAAGTCCAGCCCACGATTATATCAACAAGATCAGCTAAAGAAAGCATTCACAACTTATCGCCAGATCAATGGACACATAACTCGACAAACTTTTCCTAACCAAGCGATGACCCACATTTCTAGACGAAGAGGACGCTTTTCCTCCCTCCTTCCTTTCTTTTTCCCCTTTTAAGATCTAGCAGTCAGAACAAATCCTCGCAGATGAAACCCGAGCTCAGTAAGAAGTGAAACTGCACTTCCAGGGTCTGTTTTAAAAAGACACAGTGATCAGGGGCAATAACGATCTGAAAAGACCGTGCCCCAACGGGAAATGGTTCCGAAAGGCGCACTGGCTTCCTCGATACATAATCCCATAGCAAGACTCGAACCGAACATTTAAAGCGCCGTTTTCCTCTCTCTTTCTCTCTGGCCAAGCCCGGGACCCCCCGGCCGCCAGCGCGCATCCCTACGCGCTCCCCGAAGCGTTGCGCTGCTTATTTCAAACAAATCCGCGGCTCAGCGCCTCGCTCGAATTTACTGCTCCGGCTCGTTCAGTCTCCCTTATGGCTCAAGTCCAATGTCAATACACACGGGGCTGGAGCCGGAGCCAGGGAAGGGGCGCGGGGGGCGACAGCATCAGCGCGGCCGAGCCTTCCATCGGGTCTCGGCGTTTCGGAGGGCCGGGGGATGCCTTTAGGGTTTATTTTATTCCATTATAAGCCAGGCGCACTCAATGCACACAGCCCTTTCCTCCTAGGCAAAAACTCTTTTCTCCCGGAGGATGGGGTTGAGCCCGGCTGTGCTCGGTAAACCCGCGGAGCCGGGTTGTTGCGATCCCGTCACTGATTCACGGAATGGGAACCCTTTCTCCTCGGGATATTCCTTTTTTCCCTTTTTTTTTTTTTTCTTGTGTTTTCTCCCCCCACGACGTGGGACAAGTTCCCCCCTCCGGACTGACCCCTCGATCGAGGTGTTTGCGAGCAAAAGTGGGGCTGGGGCGAGGGAAACAAAACTGAGCAGCTTCATCCCCGCCCCCCCCCCCCCCAAGGGCCGAATTAGCTCGGAATCTTAATATAAATGTCACTTTGTGGATTGTGGTTTTTTGTTTTGTTTTTATTAACAAAAAGAAGCCGGGGCTGTGAAGCCTTGGAGGGGCTGTATTTGTTTTCTTTTAAACTAACAACAAATTATCTAATTAATATGTTTCAATTACAGCATGAAAAAGAGAGGCTTTGGACCGCCTGCAGTGGGTTTACAATAGCCTCAGAGCCCACTATAAGAATTTACAATAACTTCACATCTGTTTCTTTATTTCCCACTTTTCGAGTCTAAAACTCTTCTCGAAATCACTTCAAACCGTGGCCCGAGTTATGAAATATGGTCCCTCTGCCAGGGAAAAAAAGGGGGGAAAGAAAAAAAGGACAAAACTTTGCAGCTTGAGCCTTCATTTGCAAGCTGGAAAGTGAAAGCCCCATTGAAGAGCATTAAACAAATATATTAGAATTCTGTCACTTTATGCAATTGAGTAGATCAAATAAAGGGTCCCAGGCCACTTCATTCACTCTCATTCACTTGAATAGAAAATGCAAAGAATAGCAAACCTAGACTGGGCCACCGATGTAGATTTAGCCCTTTTTTTCTAAGAGACAAAAAGGCTGAATTTTCACAAACACATTGCTGACTCGGGGACTAGGAAACCAGCACTGAAACCCCTTTGGAATTTAAATTCATTTTATCTTCCTCTCTCTTTCTGGGTCCCTTTGCGCTACAGGGCGGGTTGCACTGGCTCCCTTGCTTGGAAAACATAGGATACAACACACCACCACACAAAAATAAAGGTTCCAGGTTTACCAGGCTGAGGCACGGTGCAGTTTGGAAAGTAATAGTTTGATTTACCAAGGGAAATGAGGGCTCATCCTCATCCCTCAGAACCGCAGCCCCTCTGCGGGGTGCCTGGGCACAGCACTGCCGAGGGCCCTGCTGAACTCCAGGTAATGCTTTGTATTTGCTTCTACTGGTTTCTACTTCTTTCAAGGAAAGGAAATCAACTAAAAATAGCACAGATTGGACAAAATGTCCAGTTCTCTTCACTTACCCAGCCAAACAGAAAAATTTGCTCAGTATTTAGTAGAAATGATGAAACTTCCACAGCCTGTTGTTTGCATCAGAGACTTTCAGGCCCAAGGAATGCTACATTTTTGGAGTAAAAAAAAAAAAGAAATCTGCCAAGTTCCACACATGTTCTCTGTGCATACTCCTGCTGTCCTCCTTTCTGGTTTTAGCTCTGCGTTCACTCCGCACTATCTTACTTTATGTCTGATCTTATTTTCAATAGTATTCTAGTCTGCCAAATAAGCACATATTTTTTAATGGATCCCAGTTTGAAACTGTCTGTCCCAGTGCGTGTTTTAATCTCTCTGTTTGATCTTAAGAATTTATCCTAACACTCACCAGATAAATTTATCCTAATTTTATCCTAACTCTCCCCTGAGCTCATGGGGGAGACCCCGGAATACACCCCAGTGACACAGCAGTTCTTTCAGGTGAAGATGCTACTTCTGCTACCCCTCCTCTGGTGGGGAGCTCAGCTGTGAGCAGGGCAGAGCACCCTGGCATGGCCTCGCCTCCTGCTCCCCCACACGTCCCCAGTGTGGCCACTGCCAGGAAGCATCAGGTCAACTTGTACCTCAGCTGTGGGCACCGCTCAGTAAAGGCTCTTCATTTTGCGCTGTTTAGAAAGGCCTCAGTATTTAGGAAGTAGTAACTGGAGCATTTTGCATTAGTGAGAGCAGCTCTTCAGACAGGCACTGCAGCCAAACCTGACCTTACCCCCAGGGAAACGCTCAGCATTCCCACCCACCCCCAACCAGAGACGGCACAGACCACCCGCATGGACCTCGCTGTGAGCATCAACCTGGAGGCATTTCGCCAGGGGTGAGATCAAGGCACCCTGGGGGCTGCAGCTTCCATCCTCCTCCCTTGCTTTAATGGCTGCTGGACAGACAACAGGTAAGAAAAGAGCGATGGAGCCCAAAACTTGGACCTGGTTCTATTCCTAGGTATGCCCCAGCAGCATGAGGTGCCTTCTCAGCCTTTAGAAACCACTAGTACGTCTAGTGCCAGGGGGGTTTGGGGAGCTCTTGCTCCCCAGGCTGCTCCCCTGAGCAGGCCCACATGTTACTTCCACGGTTTAACAGTCCAAACTGCTACTTACAGGGCACCTTTATTCCTACTATCAGCATGACCACTGTACTACCAATTAAACCTGAAACAAATATAAACTCAAATGAAATAAGCAAAAAGACCCCAAAGCTCTGCTTTGGAATGCCTGAACAGGAAAGCACAGCATGCACCATGTCACCCTGCTCCAGCCAAAAAAAGCTGCTTTAAAGGGTAGGTTGCTGTTAGGCCATGCAGGAACCTCTGCTGCAGGGTATCAGGGTGGATGAAGCACCCATTTCAGAACAGGGAAGACAATGCTCCATCATCAGCCGCAGATGGCAACTATCTCTTCAAACAATTGCAAGCCTACCTCTTCCACACCACACATGTGCAATTTTCTACCAACCACAGCAATATCACCACCTGATCCTCTCCTACCTCTGCCTGTACTTCTCTTTACTGAGCTCCCGCTTTGTCATGTCTGCTAGACCTAGACAGTCAGGTGTACCCAGAGGCTCGGAGAAGCAGACATCCTACTGAATGTACATGAGAATGAACTGGACCACATGGAGCTGCTTCCCCTGCAAGCCAAAGGATGTATTTTTTGAAGTAAGTAGATTTTAACCACTTATCATTCGCAAGGGTTTTCTCCTGGGAAATTACACGTACCATGTATGTCAGAGGAAGACACAAAACTCCTATAGCAGACAGTTCTACAGGGAAGAGCTTGTCCCTTCTTGCTTGCCTCTCACTGCTGGGTTTTCCCATCTATCAGTCACACACTCCTCTAGTTCAAGCAGGAGTCAGGCCCGTCAACTTCCTATTGAATTAAATAGAGCGAGGCTTCTGCCATCAAGGGTTTCCAGAACACTCAGATGGTTTCCTATGGAGGTAACCTCCCTTTCTCTGTTTGGGGTCACAAGTCAGTCAGTGGATATGATAAGTCACATACAGCAGGTACATGGGTGCCTCAATGCTGTGTGGGCAGCTCGGAACGCTTGGGAAGATGTCTACATCCTTTTCCATTTTTTCCTCAACTGTCACTAGTGCTTTCAGCTGGCCAGTGCTTTTTCATCCCCAGCCACAAAAGAACTGGCCAAGGAAGGACTGAACACAGAATATTTGGTCCTGTGCTCCTCTCCACCTTCATCAAAGTATAGGGTACTTTTTTCCAAGCTGAGGACTCATCTATGTGAACATTAACAAAATCACAGTCCTAACCACTGTGATTTTTAGTTTGATTACTTTTGAGATCAAACTAGAAAGCTTTGAGAAAGTATCTATTCTCTGTGCTTTGACTCCACTTTCTTAATGGTAATTTTTCAGTTCTTTTTGAATCCAGACCACGTTATGCAGTTTTCCTCTCATCAGTCGGCACACAGACATGCTCCTTCCCTCCTTTTCAAACCACAAATCAAAAACTGGAGATTCTCCAGTGTTCAGCTCTCCAGGACTGTCAAGTAAAGCATCAGTTGCTGTGACACTTCTAATAAAAACAGAGTTTCTGTAATAATGAGTTTTCTTCTGGAAGCAGCACTAAAAGAGTTGGTGGATTAATTCCTGTGATGGAATTTCACTAATGACATAAAACCTGACAGTATTAAGTCATGTCTGCATCATAGCAATGTTTGTTAGATTTGATATAATGGGGTGGAGGGTTTGTTAATTTTCTGTACCATTTCTATACAGGCAAGATCCCAAGACAGCACAGTTACACAGGTACGAAAGCTCTTGCTGCCTTCACTTGCACCGTAAGCCATGCCGATGAAAGCCCTTGTTGTCCGTATCACCTGCTTCCATAGGAGGAGGCTTGCTGCCCAGCTGCCATGGAAAACATACACACACTTTTCCCAGTTGCTGCCCTGGTGCTGGTGTGGGCATTCACCCACAGGTGCCAGCGGCCCCAGACAGTCCAGAGAGGACTGAGCTAAATCAGGGCCACAGGAGCGGTTACGTCCCCACAGGACAGCGAGCAGGTCCAGAGAGGAACAGCAGAGCACAAGGGGGCTGGAACTGCTCCGCTGCCCCTGTACAGCAGCACTGCTCAGCACTGGGCAGAGGATGGGCACCACCAGTGCAATGAGACAGGGGCTGACAACCGGAAATCACCTTGTTCTCTTCCTCACCCATTCAGTGAACTCAACGAGAGACAATTAACAGTAAAATCTATTGTCTATACATAGTACAGGCTACTAATTCTATTATTGCCTATATAGAATCATAGAATAGTTAGGGTTGGAAAGGACATTACAGTTACATATTATAAATCCCACCGCCGTAAGATGGTTTGGGATAAGCCTTTTGAAACCAGTGGTTCATCTTTCAGAGCCTTGCTTTGGAGGAATTTGGTGTAGGTTGGGGTTTATTCCCCCCAGTCAGAGGCTGTGCAAAGATCTGCTGCCTTTTTATCAGCTTGGTATTACTCTGACATCTTTTCCATGAGCTCAAGATCAGGCTGTTTGAAGTCATTGCACAGGAATCACCAGAGGCACCTACTGCATGTTCAGATAAAGGCTCTCCACTGCAAAATAAACCCAGTCCTGCCTCTGTAGCACTCAAATTCTACGGATCTGCTCCACTTTCTCCATCTGTAATTGATGTGCCCGAGTTGTGTTTCAGAGAACAATATTTTTCTCCTAACTCATCACAGGCATAAGTTATAAACCAAAATACATTTCTGAAGTGAAGCAAAGCCTTGTCAGACCACAAAGTCTCTGCCCAACGCATCAGATCATGCAGCCACCCAGAATGTCAGCAATGAAGAAAACCCATGAGACATCTAGCACTCTTGGTCATTCATTAGCCCTCCCTCTGCAGCGAGGGCTGCACATATCTAAGTGCTGCTTTTTCTTTTGTTCGAAGTATTGGAAGTCCCTCGTCATTTTGCTATTTTCCTGAGCATTCTCCTTTGTCAGTTCCTACCACTAAACTCCAAACCCCAAACTGCTTCTCCATGATCCAGCTCTGGGAGATTTTTTTTTGCCCTTTCAAAGTGAAGAGATGCTGCTTAAAAGGACAGGTTTGGGGTCAAATGCCGCTGTAAAGAAACTGAATGGGATGAATTTGGGCCAGTAACAATGCGTCCCTTAGTTCTCAATGCAAGTCAGGGAGGTTATGGTTCTGTGAATGTGGATGTGGCACAGTTGGGTAGGAGGTCAACAGCACAGAGTTAAGTACTATTTTCAGCATTGTCTTCTCCTTCAGCTTGTGAGGATACAAAGCAGAAGCTGTCAGTATCCATCCACTTTAGCTCTGGAAATACCTATTAGGAAGGCTGGGAATTGATCTTGTCGAAAACCAGCAAACATCATTATATAAGATCCTCAGAGTATCCTGACATGGGGTGGAATTCCTCCCCTCTTTCAGAGGGGCAATGGCAAAAACCTTTCTCCCTGGAGCAGGGGATGCCAATCCTGCCTGTCCCCTTCTTCACAGTGTCAGCTGCTCCTTGCACCGCAGAGCTTGGGGCAGAGTTTTGGGCATTTGTTCCGTGGTAGCTCCATGCACCAGAAAAGCCTGTGCTGTAGCGGCACAAGGCTTCAGAGGTTAATTTGTCTTGCAGAAGATCCAGGCCCTTGCCCCTCTCTGGGCCTTAGAAAACGTTCCTCTCTTCAAGCATGCTATACCATACACCATACCCTTTCTCTGTTTGCAATAGTAAAGAGTAATTGTAAATTTGAAAAGACAAGATATCTTTTTTACAAGTATTTATTCTTTCTGCCTAAACCTCCTCCTCAGTCTGAAAGAATTAAGATTGACTTATGTTGTCTGCAGGGAGAGTAAACCCCCTAAATTATTGCTTTAACTATAATAAACTGGCTGAACAAACACTAATCTCTTTAGCCACCCTCCAAAATCTCCTTTGTGTGCTCCTTATGTTAGCCCAGCAGAATTGGTCTTATTTTAGTCATGCAGAGCAAAACACAATTGACAGATATACCAATATCATGCATACATACGAAGCTCCTATACTGCTAAATTATGTAGGCAAGTATCTGCTATGTGTACAGAAAGCATCAGGCACATGAGGCTTAAGCAAGTAAGCATGAAAACATCACCAATTTGGTTTTCTTTTCAAAATACAATCCCATTTCTCAGCCTCTGTGAACAATTCAAAACTCCACGCAATGAGGTGCCACCTATTCCTCCGCTTCTTGGATGTCAATGAGCAATGGAAGGCAGCAGATACAACAAATGACTCAGGCTATTCTGGGATGGTTCTGTTTCAACTTTCGCTTGCTGAAACTGTGTAATTAACACACAATCACTGGAAAATCTACAGCCGGAGAAAGAGCTGCCAAAATACTGCTATGAAGTGTTTTCTCAAGTAGGGCAGCATCCAGACCCTGACGCAATGACAACTTTAACCTGTTATTATCAGCCCTCTCCAGGACCTCGGAGGAAGCAGTGCTTAGATGTCATTCTGTATGGTCTGTAAGGAGCTATTAGTGCCAGCACTCAGGGAGCTCTCTCTGGATATGGAGGCTTTTCAAGACTGCACCTCACAGTTCTTCATGCTGGTATCTTTTCAGCCCACAATACAACACCCATTGATCTCAGTGGGGATGGCTAACAGAACAGTACTGAAAAGCATACTGGAGTGTAAGCACTGGAATGAATTTACCTGATTCCCTGCAGGTCATGTCCTTTGTTCCCTAAGCTACACCTGCTTGCACAGCCCTTCCTTCCCATTTCCCATGCATTGCCTACCCATCAGGAGCAGACGAACAGCCAGCTGCCTGCGGACCTCTTGAGGATGCACCCATGGGTGGACTAGCTTGCTGCTGCCACACACAGTGAACAGTGCTGGAGGTCAGACTGCCCTTCCCTCAGGAAGGCGTTAGTCTGAGCCTGTCTTTCCTGCCCAGCCAACATTTAAAGAAAATATTTAAGAAAACTGTTTAGAAAATACAGAACTCCGTTAGTAGAAAGAGGATTTTTCACTGCTCTCAGTTGGACTGAAGCTGGCCAAAACATTCAGCATTGCTTGGGCTGATTGAGAAGATGTCAGGCACAAAGCACAGTCTCGTAAGCCTTGTTTCCCCAGCACACCAGCATAAATCACTGCCAATTTAGTCAACACCATCAAACCCCAGTTTGTCATTAGGACTGCTGAGACAATATTCCCTACCTCCGAGATTATATGAAAAACCAAGAGAGCACATCAGTCTCATTGCTAAACTGAAGCCATTCTTTTCAGCTGCTAAATCCTTGCTCTGAATGGTGCAATTTTCAAATGTATTTTGTCTCCTTTTCCTACTCTTTGTCCTAACTGCTTTAAACTCCTTGTTTAATAACAGCAGATTAATAACGCATTTTACAAAGAGGAATTAGGATGGATTTCGCTAATGCTAACAACTTGGCTATGTTCTCATCATATGAATATACCAGAAGTAAAACATTTTTGATGCCAAATCTTGGGCTTATAGCACACTGAATGATTTTGTACAAAGTCCCTGTCAACTTCCCATAATTACTGCTATATCTAACATGCTAGAATGGTGCAGCAACTCATCTCCTCCCATTTGGAACATGTGTGCTCTCTTTGGGACTGGCCTATTTACAACAGCAATGATGTTCCACAGGCTTGGAAAGAACATGGGATTTCTTTACTTCATGCTCTGAAAGAACTGATTTTTTTAAGGTATGAATTTATTTTTACTTACTGTTTTCCTACGTTTCCCATCACAGGCTTGCATCTATTTCTTCCTTTGATCTGAGTACAGACTGAGCCTTTCAAGATTTATCTGGTGACAAAAGAACAGCTTCTATAGGAATTGCTCTTCTTGTGCTCGTGGCAGCTCTGTTAATACAAAGCTAACCTTCTGGACATGAAGTCTCTGTCTTCCCCTCCCCTGTATTTTCTCTGCACGTTCACTTTTAGGGAAAGCTCTGTAAACTCAATGGCTTGGCAAGTGCAGACTCCAGCCTTGTCCTATTGCTTGGCTAGAGCTTTCTTGAAGGCAAATTACCACTGGACAGAGTCTCTCAGCCCCAAAGCTGCCTTCATCCCACTCAACTCTTAACCTGAAAAATGTTTAGATCTAGAAATAAGGACTCAGCTGGTGTCCAAAGTGGCTGTTTGGGGGATCTGGACTTTGCGATTACTTTAGTTTCCTGATCTGCTGCCTCCCTTAATGACACAAATAACCAATGGCATGAAGAGGGAGAGCTGCCAAAGGCACAGGCTTTTTGAGGAGACGACAAAGACAACCTGGAGCTTGAGAGGAAAGAAGGCAGGGTTACTACACCTAGTCATCAAAGGTCTGATGACTCCACAGACAGTGCAGCAGTCTGTTACAGTAGCAAGAACTGTGTCAGTATCACACACTTTGTGCTCTATCACCTCCAAAGGTGCCTTAAAAAGAGGACTGAAATATGCCAGCAGAGACTGCAATACGGCCACCCTGTTTTGTTGCTGCAATAGTCACAAGCTATTGATCACTGCTAGGATTACTTAAGAACAAAGATGTTAAGGCAAAAGCAGAGCACAATGTCAGATTTGTGAATTGTTTTTCTGTAGTCATAGCATATAAAAAAGGCAACATGAAAGAAAGAAATCCCCTAGAAACAAACATCCACAAATATATGGAACAACTTGTAACTCTTGGAGGAATAATTCTGTCTCTTTCCCATTGGCACAGCTCATATCCTGCATTTAACCCTTCACACACAAAGAATCCTCCTCTCTCCTACCATCCACATGTGGATGGATATTTTACCTTGGCTACCAATTATTATAGACATATTGGGTTCAGCTACCTAATCTCTGAAGACTGCTCTCTGTGTCCACAGTCATTCAAGTGGCAACACTATTTATTATGTATTTATAGGGCATTAAAATTTGAGTTTGTGACCTAAACACCAGTCTGTACATTTGTGAGAAGATACAGAACTATTCTGCTCAGAAAGAGGCATTTCCTGCTTGATAAGGAACAGCAAACATTAATTTATATGTGAGACCACTCACACTGGGCAATACCAATTATTGTTCAGTACTTGGAGAGAACTGGCCAAGATATTGGATGTCAAATCACAGGTTGTGCTGTGTGGTTTGTTCAGTGTTCCCAGGTGAAGACCTGCCTCTTTCAACCCCTTATGTTTTACCAGCAAATCCCAGAACCAGTCCTAAGTGACAGCCGAGCTGGTGGCCATCATACCCGTGTTTCTGCTGAGCAACACTAACTGCTGATTTTGCCTGGTCGTACAGATTTAGCCATGCAAAACACATTGAACAACATCTTAATTCAGACAGCCTGAAAAGAGGCTTCAAAAGATGAAATCAGGCTGCAGAACTTGATAGATTTTTTTCACAGAAAAATAAGGGAAAATTCCTTCTACCAGTTCAGTGTGAAAAAATAAATAAGAGTGAATCAAAACAAGAATGTTTGAATTGATTCTAAAGTATCTGAAGAGATTAAAGTCATTAATATTTATGACATCAAATATTAGTTATATTTGATGTCTAACAAAGACTTGTCTGTTTCATTGGAAATCGCTTTCTTATTTTGTCATGAATATAGAGGCAGCCTTATTAATAAAACAAAATACCATAAAGGAAAACAAGCAGAGACTGAAGGTTCTGCTAGTTTTTTAAGAGTTTGTACTCTGCTATGTTATGTACTTATTTTTGATGGTTTTCCCCTTAAATTATGAGCTTGGGGAAAGAGAAGAAAATAACTTGAGTGTAAAGTTTAAACTGCTTATAAACAAGACAGACATGTTTGAAGCTGAATTGCCTTGTCTGGGGGAAAAAAGAGCTACTACACAACATGCTTGAGAATCATCCATCAGTCCAGATGCACCATCCCCGAGTCAGCCGTGCCCAGCTCTGGGCACAGCCCCGCACACTGCACCATGGGCAGTCACAGAGCCAGGTGCCCCAGGCCCTGCTGGGCCGCCCACAAGGTACGTCTGCCTTTAGCTACCACATCTCTGGCCTTTGTGGTGAACAGACAGGACAGTCCAAACCTTACTGCACTTGCCTACAGCTTAGGAAGACTAGGCTAATGTTCCAGCTCCTTCACAGGCTCCCAAAGCGCCCTCGAGGGCTGGTAGGGGGGGAGGGAAAAAAAAAATGCAGATGGGATCTCAAGAATCGTAGAATTGTTTAGGTTGGAAAAGACCTTTAAGATCATCAAGTCCAACTGTTAACCCAGCACTGCCAAGTCCACCACTAAACCATGTCACTAAGAGCCACATCTACACTCCAGGGATCATGACTCCAGCACTGCCCTGGGCAGCCTGTTCCAATGCCTGAGCACCCTTTCGGAGAAGAAATTGTTCCCAATATCCAGTCTAAACCTTCCCTGGTGCAACTTGAGGCTGTTTCCTCTTGTCCTGTCACTTGTTACTTGGGAGCAGAGACCAGCCCCCTCCTGGCTTCATCCTCCTGTCAGGCAGTTGTAGAGAGCGATAAGGTCCCCCCTGAGCCTTCTCTTCTCCAGACTGAACATCCCAGTTCCCTCAATTGTTCCTCACCAGACTTGTGCTCCAGGCCTTGCACCAGCTCCGTTGCCCTTCTCTGGACCTGCTCCAGCACCTCAATAGAAGTGAGGGGCCCAGAACTGAACACAGGATTCGAGTGCCCAGTGCAGAGGGACAATCACTGCCCTGGCCCTGCTGCCACACACACTTTTTGGTACAAGGCAGGATGCTGTTGGCCTTCTTGGCTACCTGGGCACAAGCTGGCCCATGTTCAGCCTCTGTCAACCAACACCCCCAGGCCCTTTTCCATGAGCAGCTTTCCAGCCACTCTTCCCCACGCCTGTAGTGTTCCATGGGGTTGTCATGGCCCAAGTGCAGGACTTTGCCTTGTTGAACCTCATACCACTGGCCACAAGCCATCGACCCAGCCTGTCCATACAATCATCTTCCTGTACCCAGACAGCATGAAATAGATCTAGATTGCCCTGAAACTGCTTGTATACCCTCTTCTCTAAACTTGCAATGGATTTCACAACAACCTACAATACAACCTTCGATATTCCAGCATCTAAGAATCCTTATAGCTAGTATTTCAGAGAGTACTTCAGAGCTACACGGTCTTTGCTGCAAACATGTTGGCCCCTTTGAGCCTGCTCCCAACAGAGAAACCAACACCACTCACCAAACTCGTGGCGATATTGTGCAGTTACGTGCACAAGTGCTCGTGAAGAATTCAAATCCTATGGTAGGAGGAATCACAGGAGTACCTAAAACTGAAAAAACCTAACCCCTGGGAAATGTGAGCCTCAGCTGTGGGAAACCTGCGGGCTCAGAACAGCAGCATGGAGCTGGTGAGCTTTGGATGGAGTATCTTTTACCGCAGAGGGCCAGGACAAAGATTGGAAAAAGCACAATAAAAGGGGAGAATCTTGCTCTGAGTACCTGATTGCACCCTAGAAAGCAGAGCTAAAAAAGCTGTGAGTAAAGAGAGTATAAGAGCCCTGCACGGGACAGTTTCAACGCCTCAGACCCATGCTTTCCTAATGTGACCTCTGAAAAGGGAAAGACAAGAGAACCCACTGGCAGCACTCAGTTTGGTACAGCCTGACTACCACTGCTGAGCGGAGACCCCCAGGGCCAGGCTCCGAGCTGCAGCAACAGTGCCCTCAGCAGCCAGAACTGTTCTTACTGTGCCCTGGCTGACATCTAGATTTATCTTTCTATGTGTTTTATGTCTTTTGTCTGGGTGAGCAGAGGGGTTTTTTGGGTTGGTATCCTATGTAAATTAGAATGCATGAATAAATTGGAGAGCTTATTTAATTATCCATAGACAAAGGAAGCATGGCAGTTGTTTTGAATAGAAAAATCATTTTGTGAATGAATCAAGTTCCAGTAAGAAAAGATGCTGCACCTGCAGTACACTTAGCCTGATGACTTCCCCAAGTTTGCTACCCATTATCATATTATAATCTTAAAACATAATGAATTGGTTAGTTACGTAACTCCAGCAGCACAGTAGGTGCAAAATGCATCTTGTTTCTGAGGTCAAGTGCAGGAAGCTGGAATTTTGCCAGGGCAGTGAATGTCATGGTGCTAGATGAAAACAGTCTGTGCTTTAAGGTTTGAATTTGACTTGATGTTGCATAAATATAGGCTGGACCTGCATGACTGAGGAAAAAGAATCCATAAAATACCTGTTTATCAGTTACAGCATGAGGGATTGTGAGGAATGGAACCGGGACACAGTCCAGATGTCATCCCTCAGTGTGGGACATCTCACCAGCAGGTGAATAACTAGGGCAAAATCTGGTCCCATTTCTTTCTAGTGGTTATATGGCTTCTAGGTACAACCCTATGGCCTGGGCATCATGAAAGCTCTTATGTCGTCATCACAACAGACATGCTGATAGATAAGATGCATTATTTCTCAATACAGTGAGTGTGTCCTGGTGAAGAAACAGAGTCAGAAATCTGCCGCTATATAAATCTGGTATGGAGGAACCATTAGGAAATATATGTCTTTCTGTAAATTAAATCATATGTGTACCAGCAGAGCTGCAATACAGTAGCTCTGTAAGTTTCTTTAATCTAGCAACAGTTTTCATCTCCCTATTGCCGAGGTTAGCTGATGGCTGGAAATGATCTTGGGACACATCTAAGCCATAGTTGTGGGGCCTGCTTATTTCTTTATTTTTTTTTTTCAGCTTTTGGATCTCTTATCTGTTAGGCACAGAGAGACATACACAGGGAAAACAGAAAGGCAGAGCCCAGCCAGCTCCTCAGCAGTTGCTGCACTCAGTTGTTTGCAGTTGAGCTGCGAGTGCTTCACAGGTCTGAACCCAGACCTTTTGTAAGTAAGGTTTTTCAGTTTGTACAGCAAGAACTCCCACTGCAGTCTCCTGGAGTGAGAGATGAGGGGAACACAGGACCCTGCTCTCCCAAAACATGGGGGAAGCAAACATCTGTGGGAAAGCTTGGAGAGGACTGAGAGATGCAAGAATACAGCAAAAAACAAGAACAAGGTGTTCTAACTGCAGGATTTAGAGGGCTCAGAGTTAAACCAGACCAACAACGGGAGTTGGAGACCTGCACAGAAGAAATTAATGCTGAAGCTTGGGCTTACATGTCTACCTGTCCAGATGACATGTCGAGTGCAGAAAACAGCTAACTATCTTCAAATAAAAGAAAATAAAATAAAAGTCAGCTTTTCTTTAAAGAAAGGGATTACTTTAACTGTGAAAACTAGCTTTCTAATTGAGAACAAGCCTTGAACTACACATTGATACTGGCAATATTGCTGGTCATCTCCTAGCAATAATAGCAGTGACAGAGAAGTTGCTTCAGAGCTGCCAGCAGCAGCCTTGTATGTGACTGTAAGAAGGCTGTCAGCGACTTCAATAGGAGCAGTATTTCTCCCCGCTCAAAACTGCACCAAACGGGACCAGATTTCAGACTCTTTTGAGTCATGTGGACTAACATTCTGGCCATGAAGGTCAGCATGGTTAGACCTCAGGTTTCTTTGCACTGTGAATGCAGTGAGGAACTCACCTCTCCATCCAGCCACCTGCAACTGACCCCATAGCTGCCTCTACTTTGACCAGTTCTGGTATAGAACAAGGTCCTGCATGTGTTTCCATGAGCTTTCTGCAAGGCAAGAAAGATGCTGCTCCCTAAAAAAGACCCAAATTCTAACCTAACCGGCACGGAAAAGAGCTTGCAGTTTGCAAGCAAGCCTTCTGCTGCGGATAAGGCAGTGCGAGCCCTGGGCCTGGCTATGTGTTTGTGTGTGCCCATGTGTGCAAGTGAATGCCTCTGTGTGTGTGTAGGGATGTTTCCAGAATTTGTTTTGTTTTTAAAATGTCCTGGAAATATAACTGAATTCTCACATGGAGTCAATTTAAAATAAAAGACCTGGCAGGACTTTACTTGTATATCTTCCTTATGCATTTGTCCAATCAAAATGATAATGTAGACAAACTGTGGACTGCAAAGTGTATTATCCAGCAATATCTCATTATTATGCAAAAAATCAGATATTCACAGCAACTGTCTCATCTATTTATTGTTTGGTTACTCATCTGGAAATTTTAATACTTTCTTCAGGGGCAGGGGCTGGCAATAAAAAAATAGATCTATATATCAAACCTTTAACTTCCAGCCATCATTGTGTGCCATAATACAGATGGAGTAGCTATCAGCTCTCTTTACCGTGTTGGTTTATTTACTTCAACTAAGAATAAAGATTTAAAGAGAATACAATAACAGAGTCCACTGTGAGCTAAATTTTCCTGTTCCAAAGTGGATAAAACCTTGACACACAATACCCCCCCCAACCAATAATGTAATCAATATGCAATTATATGACTAATTAATTGATTAAAACTATACACCAAACCTTAGCAACATTGAAACTTCTCTGTTTTTTCCAAGCACATCAGTGGGTCTACTGAAGCACACCAACAGGCCTGCGTCTCTGTACATATAGGTCACATCAGGGCTACACCACCACTATTATCCTATTATCCAGAGATTTTGCTTCTTAGTTTAGTGCAACACTGAAACGAAGTACATGGATCACTTGAAGCATCTGACTAGTCCTATTGAAATCCCTGGTAGGGCTACACATGATCTTTAAAAAGGCCCCAGCCCCAAACCAGAGAGTTTGATAGACAAGAATACTCAACTCTTGGGAAGCAGCCACATAGCTTGCAATCTCGTCACCAAACTCAGCATTTGCAACTGCAGCAGTAAGAAAGGGGCTTTTGTAGACTGAGCTTGTGAAAGCATTTTAACAGCCATCATGCTGCTATAGCTTCATATACAACAGAATAATAGTATCAGCAGAGGATTCCATCTTCTGAAAATTAACAGAGCTTGATTTTAAGGGTATAGCAGGTTTTCCTCCAGCCATGCTTATATCCTGCCATGCCTAAACTCTCTTCTGTGGTCTCCCATTGCAGCACTCATTTGTTGGTACGGCAATTGAGACTTTTCAAAGCACACCGTGGAACTCAGCAGCTCCAGGTTCTTTCTCTACACATGTTCCAAATACATTAACTCTTTCAACATATTAGCAAATAATTGTTGTCATACTGTTAGGCATGTTCCTCAATGGCATACTTCCTTCCTGAGCCCAGTGTCCCAGTGCTGCATTCAGCTCAGTTCAACTGAACTGAGCCCAGCAGCAGGTCCCTACACCTGAAGCCTTGGAGCTCCAAGGTTTTACTGAAACAAAACCAAACCCCCAAAATCCCAACCAAACAAAAAAGAATCCACACCCCCCCCAAAAAAAAACATCCCCCCTCCAAAGTCCCGAAACCCACAACAACACCTCCCCGAAACCAAACTCCCCCTCCACCAGCTGTGTGTGTGCTTAGACAACACACAGTTTCCCCCAGCTACGTGGAGTTTCTGCTCTCAGCCCCTTTGCCCCACGGCAAGGAGGTGAGCCAGTCCTGTGCAGCCCCCCCGTGCCTCTGGCTGGTGCTTCTCACTGGGTCCCAGCCACACAGGCTCTGGCGCCAACCTCCCCATGCTCTCAGCTCTGGCAGTTGCCTCTAGTTTGCTCACTTTGACAGCAGGTCAGCTAAATCGAGATGCATATTTATCAAATCACACACACGTTTTTTCCTCACAAAAGGCGACTTCTAGGAAATGCATCAGCTTTCAATGTCCCAGCCACACGGATGGAATGGTTGTTAAAAGGAGACAAGAATCCATTAAACGAGACATACTTCTTACAAGAGAGGAGAATGTACCTCATGGCTGGCATATACTCATACACAATTTTCATATTTTGGTTCAAACTTTCATTATAGGAATTATAACATGATTATAAAAAACAAATTTTGAGGAAAATCAGATCAAGAAAACTTAACATAAGAAATGTATGGTTCAGGAAGAACAGCCAGATAAAACCAGAAAGTTGGAGGGGAGGGAAAGCACTGCCACACACGCTGCTGGATAGCCACCTTGCCTCAAAGAACCTCTTTCACCTGCAGCGCGACAGGCCCCAGTGAAAGCAAGAAACCTTCAGGAGCAATTTCCTGAGCTACATACACATGGTTAAGATGATTGTCAGTTCAACCCACATACCAGGCTTTATTGGGATAGCTGACTTGGAATAGCCATATACCTACAGAAGAATGGAAATTCTAAGAGGAAGCATAGAAGGGTTTCAGTACTGGAATCTGTATGAATATAACCTATTCCAATGTCATTCAGCTTTTCCCTGTTCACATATTCAGAGTAAAAGAAAATTTAGTTTCTACTCACTGGTTTGTTTTGTGAAGTAATTGCTGTAGAATTTAGAACTAGAATAAAAACCTAGTGAACACTAGGTACTTACTCCCTGCACCTTCAAGTAACATGAAATGATGTGACCTCTATGCCTTTGGAGATCCCCACTGAAATCAGACTTGTTGCTACAGGCATTTGAACACACTGAACAACTTACAGGTTCCCAACTTTACTTTTTAAGAAGACCTGCTGCACACATTCCTTTCTGAGAAGCTGCCACCAGCTTTGGCATGCTGGTACAACCAAAATAAAAGGCATACAACATCCTGGAGTATTACAGTCTCTGTCAGCATCACCAGTTGCACACGCTCACTTCTGGCTGCAAAGCACTGCTTTTTTTTTTTTTTAAATCTTCATTTTCTGTATATTTCAATAAAATACCAAAGGATTTTTCATTTCCACAAATTATTTTTGGTTGGAGTTAGAAAACAATAATCACTGAAGTGCAAGAATGAAATGCCAGTCCTTCCAAGCTAATCCACAGCTATCATTCCTGTTTGTTCTGGGTGCTCTTCGTAGAAGCCAGGAGCCAAGCAAGGATGTGCTTGCCTTGAGGGGTTACGGAGCTTGGCAGCCCAGGGCTCTGCAGGACTTGTTGTATGTCTTTAAAAAGAATCTTGTGGCATTGCTTGAAACTGGTTGTGAAACACCAAGTGATTGATGGGGTTATTATCATCTCCTGCTCCTGCTTACCCCAAATTAATCTCGAGTAGAGTTACTTGTAAATTATTTAGCTGTTGATATTCACCACCCTTTGTCTCTATAGACTTGTCTGAGACTGAGAATAAGTGGACCTTTAACACAGCTCCAGATAGGAAAAATAATCTGTCCTGATAATAAGTTACTAATTTCTGCTCAGCACATCATATCTGAATAACTGAATTTAGCCTGTCCTGTGAGTATGACCTTTCATTAAGAGGTGCAGTCCATTCAAAAGTATTACATCATCTCATTTGTGACGTCCTTCAAGAGCAATTCTTGACCTTGCAATAAAGAATCCAGATGAATTTGAGAATAATTTAGGCCCCATTCAAACAAGCGCTGAAGTGTTCTGTAAATCAACACTGTAATCGGGAAACCACTTGTACGGGGTTTGTGTGGCAAGGGTTTGGTAGCAGGGGGGCTGCAGGGGTGGCTCCTGTGAAGACGCCAGAAGCTTCCCCCATGTCTGACAGAGCCAGTGCAGTTGGCTCCAGCAGGGACCTGCTGCTGGCGGAGGCTGAGCCCATCAGCGATGGTGGCAGCACCTCTGGGATCATGTATTTAAGGAGGGGAAAGAGTTATTGTGCAACAGCAGTTGCAGCCAGAGAAGAGAGGAGTGAGACTGTGTGAGAGAACCAGCCCTGCAGAGCCCAAGGTCAGTGCAGAAGGAGGCAGGAGGTGTTCCAGGTGCTGGAGCAGAGGTTCCCCTGCAGCCCGTGGCGCAGCCCATGGTGAGGCAGGATGTGCTGCTCAGGGCAAGGATGTAGAGAAAATCCGGAGTAAAGATAAGCCTGGGGAGAAGGAAGGGATGGGGGAAGGTGTTTTAAGATTTGGTTTTATTTCTCATTATCCTACTCTGATTTGATTGGTAGTAAATTAAATTAAATTACTTTTTTCCCCCCAAGTCGGGTCATTTTTGCCCGTGACAGTAACCGGTGAGTGATCTCTCCCTGTCCTTATCTCGACCCACGAGCCTTTCGTTGCGTTTTCTCTCCCTTTTCCAGTTGAGGAGGGCAGTGACAGAGCAGCTTTGCGGGGCACCAGGCAGCCAGCCAGGGTCACCCCACCACACCATTTCACTACCACATTATTTTCAGCATCAATATGAGACACAAAAGGGAAAATGTATTTACCTGGGGAGCTGCAGATGCCTGTTGTGTGTACATATTCCTGCTGATTGCAGAAAGCTTGGGATAACTAATTCTGAGATTCCAGACTTGTCAGAAAGCAGTCTATATACTTACGTTTGTGTTTAGTACTCACAGCATGCACAAGAGAAGCACTTTACAAGCGTATAGAGCTTACACTTTTTTTACTTTCATACATACGAGGTAATTTCTAGAGAATTCTTACAATAGCTCTTTCACCCTTTGGGGCTGAAGGTTCCAAACCAGGAACTCTTTGATTTACAATCTGAAACCAAAGAGGAAAGAACATAGCAAATTGCCTGGTTTGAAGTGATGGTAGCCAAATTGATCTTGAGTTTTGCCACTGATGAATTACTGTTGAAAAAGCAACCAAGAAATTAACCTTTTCTACAGGAATTTGAGAATGAGCTTTCCGCAGCAGGTAATACATCACCCTGGGACTCTGACACCTGGAGAAGCTATGTTATAAAGCTTCTTATGTGCCAAGTTTTTCAGGGATCTCAGTGTTTGAAACAAGAGGCATGAAGCTGTCACCAATAAATGCTGGTAGATAAAGGTGGTGTATTAATTGAAATAATGAGATCAATTATTTTTATACAGAAACCAAACTGTTATGTAAGGCTCAAACCATAATTTCAAAGACAATTCTAAAGCTTTAGTCTTAGATCTCAACTCCTAGCTAGGTAACTGACCTCCTGCTTTCAGATTTTTTCCAAATGGGTATCCTGTTACAGGCTTTGCCTATTCCCCCATTATTGCCATAACTAGGGTACAGTTTTATAGCTGAGGTTTGTAACCAAATGGATATACAGCTCCTTTGATCCCCAATCAGGTTTCTGAGGCTAGTTTTAGAATTACTAGTGTGACTGTTTCCAGAGCTGCAAAGTCCGTCCAGGAACTGCGAGGGGCTGCGCGCTCATAGCTAGAAGACAATCGGTCCAGAAGACAATCAGTCTAGAAGTCAAAGCATCAAGTTTGGCTGAGCTTTTCCCTGTCCTCCCTTTGGGAAGCTGAAATGACTACTGAGCCTAGCATAGGTACTGTCTGCCATGGACTGGCAAAGCAGAAATCAGTTGTTTGATACAACAGTTGGTCTCAGTTTTACATATATCTTCTAACTGTATCATTGCAAGTCAAAGAATAGGCCAACTAATTTCTGCTCAGCAGAGGTTTAGAAATGTGAAGGTTTAAACAAGAAGAATGCACATGTATGTCTCTTATCCAGATGATCTGCCCAAGTGCAGATTCAGTGTGTAGGACAATCCAAGCTACATCACCATTTCAGAATGGTACAAGAGGTGTGAGTAGCATTTCTGTGCAGGCTTTTGACTAGCTCTCATGAGTACCAGGAAAAGTCTAATTTCACTATGTTGCAATAGAGAAAGCAGAAAGGAAAATTTCCCCATTACTATTCTCCCATCTAAACTGCTGATATAACTCTAAATAAGTTAGTATGTCACCATGTTTTGTGTTTATTTCTGGTTATAGATTCTTTGGATTTGCTTAGGACCCATTTTGTCAGCTAGCAGTACAGCTTTCTAACTGATTCTCCATGCCAGTTTGAGGAAAAGGCAACATTTGGCTTGCAATTTTCTTCATTCTGCTAACTCTGCTCTTTTGTGGGGGTTCAGAAGCTGCAGGAGTCATGACCAGCTTCTCTGATGATTCCATGGGCAGGTGTAAGACACACGGCTGCTGAATTAGCCCCTTGGAGCAACGCTACCTTTGAACAGCCGTGATCCACGTGCTGCACATGGGTTCTTGGTCACCACTGCTAAGAACCTGATGTTAGCATGGCACTGTGCCCAGACAGGAGGCATGTGAAACCCACCTTGCTCACCTGCACACGTTGGACAGGGACACTCATGGGAACTGTGCCGAGTCCTTTGGTTTCAATCCCTTTCCCTATACAAATAACGTCCCATTGGTTCCATAAGCTGCTTCATTCTTTACCAAATGTTAACATTTCCATGCTAAAGTAAGAATCTCTGACCCATAGAGAAAGCCAGACAGAGGGTTTGTAGGCACTGGTGGCTGCCAAAAAGACAGGTTGTGAGAAAGCAGACACTTGGGAAATCTTGGGAAACCAGATGGTTTGTCAAAACATATGCTATATAAGAGCACAGCCTGCAGGCACCGTGAGGAAGGCAAGCCTATGGCAAATAATGGCATCAAGGAATGACTGAAATCACACAGGAATCACTGCAATGAAAAGCAAAGCCTGAACTCCAGATTCACCCAAGGAAGTGCAGACGAGATTAAATCTGTTCCAAAGTGCACATTAAAATTCATTCCCCAAACAGGAGGTAGAGAGAGATATAACATTTGCATGTCAGCAAATCAATATTTTTCAACTTTCTAAAATCTGGCTCTGTCTACAGGGACTAAAACTTGTCACGTCTTATGGGCACAAGCATTTTAACTCATTTTCATGGTAACTGAAGACTTTGCTTTTTATTGCTAAATGTTGAATGCAGCTGTTGCCATAGAGGACCTCAGAGAAAACTAAGAAGAGAGTCCAGCACCAAATTCCCAAATTTTTAAACAAATCTTAAAAGTTAGCTCGATGTCACATGTACAGCATATTGGCCATTTCTCTTCATGTCATATCTCAGATTACATAGTGTGTAAACACGTAAAAGTAGTTTGGATGCACTGAATGCACAGGGCGTGATTATTCCTGCCTTCTTAGAATCCTGGAGCAGTTTGGGTTGGAAGGGCTCCCTGCATGTATCACTAGAGGTGGTTTCTGTGGTAGGAGATAACTATACAAATAACTGTATGGGACAGATATTCCTTTCAGAGGAAGCAACAATAAAGAAACAACACTAAAGAAAGAATGATGGTGCAACCAAAGGACAAGCATGAGATGAAACTATCTGCACATAGTGAATTTACAGTAGAAAATTCCCATTTACTCCTGGTGATGTGTCCCTTGGTGGTGCACAAGTAGCAAACTGAGCGGTGAGCTGCGAAGGAAAGGACACAGTACCACAGTAGATCCATGGGGAAAGAGGAGGACACACACGTGCCAGCATAACTGACCAGCAACACCCCTTGCAGTTCTGTTTGATATGGACCCTAGAGGAAGGTGACTTGGATAGATGGAAGAGAACAGATGTCAAGAGAGGCAACCTTTGCTGTTTTCTTTTGTAAATACACTATCAACAGCCACCAGGTTTCTTTTCAACAAGCAGTTAGCTTGTCTGTCAGTTGATGCACATCCAATGACCATCTTTACTCCTTGGACTCTGGGAAGCCACAGAAGCCTCAGAACTGCCAAGAGCAGGGACATTACATGAACAAAATAATAAACTCCAGCAGAAGGCAAAAGAGAAAGGCACATTTCCAGGTTTCACATGTGGGGCCAAGGACAAAGTAATTGAGAGGGAGCAATTACCATCCTCTGCTTTCAACACTTAGAATCAAATGTTATCATTTGGCCTCTTCTGCTATTCCTGCTAGTAAGCTATTGGTGCTGCCACTGGGGACAAATCCTTTCCAGGTATTAGCGTAACTGTTACACTGAGTTGTTCTGACCTAGTAATTTTTAAGAAGGAAGCCAAAGCCACTCCAAAAGAACAAACCAGTCTATGATTCTATGGTACTGGGCACCCAGATAATTCTGCTGGTTTACCACTAACCTAAACACCAAGTACATGAGATGTCCTGGAAAATGATCTACTTGTGTTTGGTTTGGAAATTACCAGTACTACTCCATTCTTTAACTGTATTCCTTCAAGGCTGCTTTTCCTTTTCCTGTGCGTCAGCCCTTGCCTTCCCACCAGGATTGTAACTTTTCATTGAAGAATCCCATTTCCTAGCACTGCCACAGAACACAAACATTGTTCCAATTTCCCAGTGATAGCAAGGGTGGGTTGCTCTTTGTATATACTACTTAAATGAATTAAACCTACTCAAATGTGTGATCTCTCCAGACAAAGATGAAGGTTACATAGTTTAAGGATGAAATATAGACCATCCTCTACAAAACCACTGTGTTGCAGTTTAATTAAAAGAATTCATTAAAGCCGTGCCCCATCCAAGGTAATTAGTATGCATAATTTATGCTTTGCCTAATACACAAGGGCAGTAGCCTGAATAATAAACTCAAGTTAACCTTAAGTGGAAGAGATGGAATGGTCAGATGTTTATTTAGCTCAGGTTTGCTCAAGAGCTAAGGTTAAAGAGGTGAAATTCTGTTCTAGTTAATTAATTTCTTAAATTTTCTTCATAAAATGCTGCCTACCCAGTAGGATGAAAGGGGGTTTGATTTTTTTTTCCTTAAGGCAGGATACCAGTAAATGTCTCCTATGCCCATCAGTCACCAGAACACAGAGTCTGTGATGATGTATGTGCAGTTTGCAGCAAGGACTTGACTTGAAGGAAAGCTCTCCTGAAAGTTTTCACCAAGTCTCAAATGTACCAGAAGGCTCCAAAGCAACAGTCCTCAAAGGTATAGCTTCACAATCCAGAGCCAGGAGCTTCCATGGCACCCTGACCTACTGCCTTTCCACTACCTACTTCTAATTCCTGTCTCTTTCTTCAATAGTGTCGTCTCCCTGCAAACCTGATCAGGAATCTGATGTGACCAAGAAAAACCCAAACACCCATACACCATATGTTGATGAACTATTTTCAGTAGGATTCAGCTCACAGTGTGCCAGCATTACCTAGGGTATCCACAGAAGAATCAACACCGCCTTGAGCTGCTATTACTACTGAAGACTTTACTAACTTTGTTACAACACATTGAGCATTAAGCAGCTGTAAGCATCCACAGAGCAAGGTGAATCGGCTCCTTTACACACAAATTGTTAAACTGGAGCTAAGCTACTATACTCCTTCAGGAGTGACACCCCTGCTAACCCCCAGGGGACCTGCAGTTCAAGTCCTGAGCAACACTAGATTGCCCCTGTGACACAGAATTCTGCTCTCCTATGAGTATGTCAAAGCCAGGCTCATGGGCTTGTAGATGCTGTGAAAAGACACACGGATGTCTGGCAGATTTGTGGTAACAGGATCTCAGCGTCTGGGGATAGAGATATCAGGCAGGTAAGAGAGTCAGATGTCTTAGCAAGGATTGGTCACTCTGGCAGAGAAATTGTAAAGCTTAGTAGCAGAAGAGAAGGTCCCCAGGTCTTCTGGTAAGACCAAGAAGGTAGGTTTGACCAAAGATCTTTTTCACTCCAGATCCTCTTTCAGACAGCAGCCAGTTAAGCATATTTCAGAAGAGCTGTAGAACATAAGCAGGCAGTTATTGATATATCGAGTAAGGGGGAATAGCTGCTTCACAGGAACCATTCCACATCTGCATTGACTTGCAGCACAAGTTCAGCTTTAAGGTATGGGGTGAGAAGCCACGTGGGTTGGTGAGTGGAGAGAGAGGAGGCAGCAGTGAAGCTGCAGGGCTCCAAGATTTGAAGTCCAAAGCTCTGAAAGAAGTTCTATGTGCTACTTTTTCTTCCCTGCACATTTTCTTCTAGCAGCAGAGCAGGTGGGCTGGCTGGAGCCTATTCATCTTGGGAAAACATCAGAAATGTTCATCCTTCTCAAAGGCCAGCTAAACCAATGTGCCTGAAATACCACTTTAATCTTGATGGGAGAGAGTTCCCTGACTCAGTAACTCATTAGCTGCTACACAGGTAGATAATTTTCCCCAAATGTCTTTGTCTTGTCAACATATTTGCCTTGTTTGCCCTCACATTTCTCCCTAGTCTCTGATCGCTGCTCCAAAAAGTATGCATGATACTAAATCAAATGCTCGTTTTGATGTCTGTATCACCCAATAATCCTTATTTGCTTTCTCTTGTATTTCTTTGTATTAATAGCTAACAAGCAAACTTCCTCTACAAGGTAAACTATTATTTAAGGAACCTACTTCATGGCTTTAAATGACAATCTAAGCATTGGCTTAAACATCTTCCACTTTCATGCTCACAGTAGGAAGATGAATTAATAAGAGTCGTTCTGCAGAACTAATTGCTGTAGTATGGAAGGCCAGGACTCAATCTTACCGAAAGTGCTGGCAAAAGACAGGCTAATATTTTGCTCTTAAGGAAATTGAATGTATGTTGATTGAAATGAACTCACTAGAGCCAACAAAAATCTGCTTTCCCTTGGATCAGAATACCCCATTCACATGGGAATCCTCTAGCTTCTGCCAGTTCCACTCAGCTAAGGCTTGGTCCTGTAATCACTAGAAGAAATCTGTGAATATAAAGATTTAGCCGAGACTTCTGAATATAGAGTAACAGAGAAATGCCTGCCAGAAAAGTACAGCAAACTTTAAAATAAATGTAGTTATTTCTGCTACGTTTCTGACCTTTTCTTCTCTGTAGACATTCAGATAACTCAGCCTTATTATTAACTGTAAGACATGAAATCACGACAGATTTTATTAATTTTACTATTAAGGGTTTGGGCTTCTATTATTTTTTTCTAGCTTTGCAGCCAGATTTCCTCCTGAAAGATCAGAATTTGAATGAAGTCAAAATGGTGCAAGAAAAGTACTTGCAGTCATGTGTGCACATGCTTGCACGAACTGACCTGCAGGAATTCTTGCCATCCAAAAAAGAAACAGAAACACCAGAAGCATCCAATGTCTAAGGCCAATCACAGTCATCTAACGGAACTCACGGTTCTAATACTAAGTAGGGAACAGGGGATACAAATGCCTCTTAGAATAATGATAGTACATTTATTTTCCCAACATTTAAACATTCTCCAGTGAGTTTGAACAGGCATATTTGTGAACATTTTTCTTGACAAAACCAAAATGGTCAGAGGGCAAGCAAATTTTATAAAGCAGAATCTAGTTTGCTGCTGTTCAACTGCAGTCCCGCTCAATACATCAAAATATACAGAGAGATCAGTGTGTCATAGAAAAGAAACTCCTTTCAGGAGAGCCAACACAAATGTTCCAATTTCATAAAAGTCTTAAAACTAACGGCAAATTTAAATACATTTTCTCTTCCATCCATATAATAACAGAAGAACATTTGAATTGCATATTACTCAGCGATACCCAAATTCAAACTATGATCCAAAGCCAACTGTTCAGACATTCGGACTTCGGGGAAGCAGCTAAATGGCTTTAGTCAACAAAATTATCCAACCGAATAACAAACCCAGAGCAATAGGTTTGCTATAATTAATCAGCATGGATGTTATCATTATACTGCTGAACCTTATCACGAACTGTAAGACATAAAATCATGACAGATTTTATAAATTTTATTATTAAGGGATTTTTTAAATTTTTTTTCCTACCTTTGCAGCCAGATTTACTCCTGAAAAAACAGAATAATTCCATTAATTTTGCTGGTTTCCTGGTTTTAAGCTATCTTTTGTTGGAACATGTTTCCTGAGATGCTTATGCCCTTTAAGGAGCAGAAGGCTTCCCTCCAGAACCCGTCCCCCTCCTCCTCACCACAGCGCTGCCACTAGCTCTCTCCCATTACTTTTAATAAGGTGGCACATGTCCAAAGCTTTATCAGTGTCAGTTCACTGGGCACCTCAGCGTGTCAAAGGGTGCTCGGTATATTAAGCCATCTATTTCTCTTTCTGGGTCTCTGTTTTTAAGTTTAATTAAAAATAAAAGACGCATAAACAGAAGCAAGCACAAATACAGTACTTCTCCAACAGATTCCTTCAAGGCAGAGATGTAACAGCAGGCACAGATTCCTGAAACTTACAAAATTATACTTCATCCTCTGATTTTTAGAATTCAAATACAAATACACTTATTCGAGTGCTAACATCGAGTAAGGAAACAGACCAGGTGAGTAGAACACCCAGAGTAAAACTCCTGTGTGTTCTTTTAGTATCTGGAGCAATGCTATTTACAGATCCTGTCTAGAGCGAGTATGCAAGACACTTACATCAATCTTTATCCATTCCAATTACAAACAAAGGGAATATCACAGCCAAGCACACATTTAGCATTAGATGGCACGTATCTGGGCAGACCTGAGAAGCTGCAGAATAAATATTGATATATTAAAAGAGAGTCTATTACTCACCTTCTGAATAAACCGCTGATTTTAATTTACCTACAATTTTGCAGCAGCATCTTTCCAAGAAGAAATTAAATTTTTACATATCATAGCAAATCACAAAGCCAAAATGTCAACTTCATATATCAAGCAATTACTTGTACTGTTTATTTTTGGGGAAAATTTTAACATATATTTACTTAGAAAGCCACATGGGTCCCTCCAAAATAAATAGGGGCTATAATTCTTGCCAAAAGAACCCACAGTTCCAGAGATCTACTCATCAATTTCCTGCAGCATTAATGAGGAAAGGCGCTGAGACAGTCATTCATACTGTCTTTATGGTAAGACTAACCTACAGGGCAAATCAAGATTAAGGACAAAGGGAAGACAAATGGAGAGAATACAGAACTAGGGGCTTTTTTTTAATCCATCGCTTGAAATTTTTGTTTATCACCTTAAATTCAAGTACTACACTCAAAGTGCACATAAAAATAAAAGAGATTCTCCAGGCAGGAAACTACATAAGAGGAGAAGTGGCATTATTTACCTCAAGATATTTCATCCTGAAATAGAGAGATTTATTTGGCTAGAGCTGGGAGCAGGGGAAAGAGGCCCCATTGCTCACAAGTGACTACGAGGTTTTGAAATTGCTACATGTTACCCTTATAAGAAGAATAAATAAATTAAGACAGACAAGGTCATAAGGTTATAGTAACCTGGCTCTCTAAGGACATACTTTGCCACTATCAAAAGGCACATGAAGTTCCTCCGATCTCAGGAAACTCCTTCCAGAAATACTTGCACTCATGCTCTCAACTACAACAGAATCATACTTCTGTCTGAAAATATGGGGCTTTTTGGCTTCTGTGCTACTTGGAAAGGAATCAGCGACTTGGCCTACTGTAATGCAGGTCTTGAGGAGTCTTACATACTTCAGAATAAAGGATCAGAAAGGATAGAATAAGTTCACCCCCAGGTATGTGAACATAAATCCTTGCATAAACCATTAGCTGCTCAAGGTGGGCATGCTTAGTAACATATGCAACCCTGCTGGCAAAAATGACAGTGCCAAATGTAACCCTTTGTCACACACTCACTTTTTCTCTGCTATCACCAACACACCCATTATCCTGAGATCCAGACACTGCTCTTCTAAACCTTGTGACATTTTAATTTTCCTAAGGCTTCCTCTGTGCACCTTTGCCAGGCTTGGAGCGTGTCTATTTCTGACAGAAACGTACCAGCATTAGGAAATGACCAGCTTGCTGGGCTTGGGCTATAGACACTGGAGATGGCTGTGCCAGTGCTAACCTTGGCACCAGCAGTTCTGGGGGGTCGGTCCAAGCGCGCTCGGGCTGGCTGCTTATGATCAGCGGAAGGCCAGGAACCGTACAGCAGTATTGGTGCTGGCCAAGCCAAGGAGCCTGCCAAGGGCATTTATCACTTCCCATCCCTGTAAACCTGCCCTTGGCAGCTTACAACTTAGCAAACACACCTAATATTCCTGTTAAACAAGGCTTGGCCTCTGGTACCTAACAGAGAGACACAGTCACATGGAGGTTTCTGTAGCAATAGCAATGACTTCTCATTGCAGTCATGGCACAACCCTTCTCAGACAATAAAACAATCATACTCAGCATCGCATGAAGGGAGGTAATTTCTTACCCAAATCCTAAAGAAATTGAGGCAGATAGATATCATTCAAATTGCTCCCAGTGACAGAAGCTTTCATGAATGAGATAGGCAAACAGCATTACCACGTCTTGTTATTCTCAGGCTTATATTTTAACTACTTTCCCTACCTTCTTTTTTACTGCTTTTTCCTCCTCTGTTTCACAGACAGCATCTCTGCATCTCTCACATTAGCTACTGCTACTCAGTGGAAATTACAAGACAGAATTTACCACTAAGCCCCTCTAAATGTGCTACTAAGTCCTTCAAGTCCTAATTGATTTAGGAGATTGGCCCAGCTGATAACGTTCTCTAATCCAGACAATAGATGTTTAACCTAATGGAATAAACCAATTTTTAAAGAGATTTCAAATGCTTCAATCAACTCTCAGGTTTCATTTGCTCTAACCTTGGTCTTGGTGTATGTGTCTACATCTCTCTGTCTGGCATTTTACCCCACAGGAATGCAATGACACCCACAGCAGGCCAGAGACCACTGCAGGCTTCTTCACAGCAAGGCTTCCTGGTGAGCTGTCTGCTTCTGCGTACTCAGCAATATGACTATGCAGCACATCCTTTCCCTCTCCTGGCCTTACCCAAGCAGGCTGAAATGCTGCAAGTTACAGATTTGGTTTTCTGAAAGAATTTTAAAGTTCAGTGTGAACTCCCTCATTATTTTGGCTGCAGTTTGGTAAGACACCAGCCAGCATCAGGAACTAAGAGCAGATTGCCAGCTGATAAGGCTTCTTCTCTGTGAGATGCTCACAGAGCTCCACCGCCAGGTTCTCATTATTCAGAAACATCCAAACCAAAAAATTCTCCCAGCCCTCTCCTTCTGGCCTAACCAGATGGCTGAAAACAAACAAACAGATAAATAAAACAGTGAGAAAGAAAAACCAAACCAAACCAAAATAAATCCTGATTATTCTTTGCTTAGTAAACACTGATAAAATCTCCTGCAAAGCCAAGGTCAAGCGGGCAAGTCCAGGCACAGACAACACTTGACACCGGACAGCTGTGAATGGGCAGGAATAGGGCAGCTTGTCAGGGATGAAGCCAGTGCCAGGAGCCCTGCTGCTGACATGTGGAGAAGGTGGGGAAGAGGAGGTCTCAAGGGCAAGCCAGAGGGGAGACCTATGTTTCAGAGCATAGGGGAGACCATAGGGAGTCCAAAAAACCTCACTAATGCCTCTTGGGAGAAATGCAAATGCTGACACATTGCCTTGCAGGCAGAGTATCAACAATATTAGCCTAGGTTTTTTCTTCTGTTAAGTGCATATGAGCACAGGGAGGTTGAGAAGTTGTAGGTTGCCACAAAAACATCCAGCATGTCCAGAGTCTGAAATTCAGTGATGGGGAGCTGCACAGTCAAACAATACCATAATTTACCAGCTAGACCCACTGCACCATCCACATCCAGTTTGTTTCCTTTTCCTATCAAAAGATCATTTTCTTCTAACCACTGATACTAAATCTTGCCAGAATCTTGAAACTCGTTCAGAGTAGACAGACCCTGCCCAGTGCTTTCAGTGCCAGAAAAGCTGGACAATACCTCATATTACTTGCTGACTCCTTATATCCCTGATGATATAAACCATGGAATTGAGCCCAGCTCAGGTAACCCCAACTGTGCAGAAACTGCATCACTGAGTAAACTCAAACTCGCAGAGGCCCTGCACTCTATCATGTTTAAAAGGAGATAAGCTGGCATGTATGTCAAGAAAAAATAACTTGCCTTGGATCTTTTTTTATACAAAGACTTTTTTACCAATAAGCATAACTAAAACCATGTAACGACCAAAAAAAATCCCAGACTGAGATATATGATCTATAGGAATGTGACCTAGGGAAGCTGCTCCCTATAAGAGCCTGTATTTGATACCTCTTAAGGAATTGCCACTGATGGCAGGCAAAAAGCCCCAGCTGAAGCTGGACTGAACAGCTCTGGGCATGCAAACAACATTCATCAACACTAAGGACAATACTCCTGTGAACTGCTGCCGAATGGGGAAAGAAAAGCCGGGGCTGCTGGCAAGGCCGCCAGCTGAGTGGGAGCTGTGCTGGGAGTGGCTCTGCGTGCTAAGCTTCCCGTCTGGAATCTTCACACATCCCCGAAACAGCACATCTCATACCAGCAGGGTTTACTCAGCCCCCATCCTGCGGAGGGAGATAAATTCACTTCTGCACAATTTGCTGAGTGTCATTCTCTTGGACTAAAATATCAAGTTCCTTTTTACTCTGAATGGACTTTAAAGACCTGGCACATCTCAGACACAAGGACTTGTCTAAGTGTCTTGGCTAAAATCTCTTCCCTTTCCACTACTGCAGTACTGCACATGCCAGCTAGATCCTGCCTTCCAGTTCAGTGTAGACAGCATGTCAGTGGGCTGCATATATACATCCTGAAAAAAGATGCCTGGAATCCTTCCAGAGGACAGGAGATCTGTAAATGTTACTATTGTTACACAGCTCAGTTTGTGGCACTCCTGTCAGATCGAGGGCTAAACACTTCCCTGATCCAGGGGTGCCAAAGCACTGGACTCCGGCCACAGTCTGTTCTGGACCACAATGAATTGAAACAGAGGAGTGTCACATGGCTCATGACTGCCTGTTATTCTCATCAGGACTTGATAACAATCCAGATCTTTCAGCACTTCCCAACACACATAGAACTGGGAAGGCAGCAAGCAGGTATTTTTCTATTCGACAGTTTCTGCTGCTCAACAATCAGGTGCCAGCAAGCTGCACAGCAACTCCTTTGGCATCCTCCTTGGGGATTCCACCATGAAGCTCTGGGAACGTTTCTGAGATGTGCCATTGTGGAGCGCCTCTACATCTGTGAATAACTATTCACAGCCATTCTTTTGGCTTTGCCGTGACTTTTGGGTGCCTTTCAAAAAAAAAAAAAACAAACAAAGGACTTTCTCTAAAGCAAAATAAATCTGCTCTTTCACTACAACAAACTGTACTTCGCGCAGAAGTGGAACACAACTACAAACTAGAGACAGAAAAAAACATGGTTTTGATATTTGCAAGATTTTAACTGCATTGGTAATGAAAAGCTAAGTTTCTGGGGCTGACTTTGCCATGATTGTCCCAAGAAAGGCTCAGGATTGTACTTGATATTTACCAAAGTGGGAAAGGAAGCAAGTCTCTTCAGAGCGAGCTGCAGGCAGCATAGGCCATTCCCGGGCACAGCAGCCAGCCAGCGCTGTCCCTAAGGAATCCCACTCTGGCCACACAAGAGCCACAAAGAGCCAGGCTTTCTGCTGTGACAGGAGAGAGGCCACGGGAGGCAGCGGTCCCTGCCAGCAAGGGCAGCTCCCTCGGCCACCTCCACAGCTCACCTCATATGCTCTGTGCCAGGGGCACCTTCCTCCCTTCCTGCAGCAAAGGCAACCTAACCCCAGCCAAGGCACGTCCTCTCTTCCTCTGTAGGATGACAGCTCACGCTGTTCCCAGGGACAAAGCTTACGAGACTACAAGGAAAAGGCGGAAGAATATCTAAGCTTTATAGCTGCTGACCAGTCTCTGACGGTGGGTGACAGAAACTGGCTGCACTTTTCTCTCTGGCCAGAGCTCAAAGATTAGGTGCACATCGAAGCTGAATTTCATTTTAGCCTGAGCGGTGGCTGCCTAGAGTCAGAACTGAAGCACTTTGGTGAAACATCTTCACAACCATCATTCATGGGCTCCAGCTCCCAGCAGCAAAGCCACAACAGCTTTTGTGTTTAAGCCCCTTGGACAGAAACAGTTACAATGGAAATATTTGAACAGTTTTGAGAATGAAGCCATCTATTCTATATGAGAAAAATCTGTTAGACACACTGAATAAAAAAATAAGTATTTATTTTTGAGTACACCTCTTCCTGTAAAGGTGCTTGTCCAGCCTGCCGGTGCAGCCAGAAGTTAACAGCTCCTGCCAGACCACAAAGGGCTGCACGGCTTTAACTAGCCCTGCACTTCCCAAGAAGGTAGCAACTTCCCTTTGGGCGGCTGTGAAAGGGCCTTGTCTCCCTGATTTACACAGGTATGGTGTGAATGGCTCAGAGGCTGAGGCCTCCTCAGCCAAACACCCATGTGTGCATGAAATTAGAATGTCAACATTTGATTCATGCTGCCAGGCTGTGACTGTGAAACAAATTATGTCAGTGGGTGGCAATTGCAATATTAGTCTAAGCAGATAACATTTAGCTAAAAGGAGGGGCTCAGTTCACATTCTTCTCCCTACCATTTTAATATGTCAACATCATTAGACTTAGAAGGCCTGGAATTTTGTCAGAATGGAAAAAACCATGGAGGCAAACAAAGATATTCTAGGTTGAGAGAGGGTTTACAATAAAGTAAAAGGCAGCACAATCCAAATAAAGGTTCAGCAATTTCATTACTGCTCCTTACCACGTACCTTCACTGCACACAGTTCAGAGTCCTTACATTTTGTCACACTGCCCCCATTTAATGATTTAAAAAAGAAGTGACTGAACACAGCGGAATGTAAGTGACAAAGAGCATCACTTACAGTGTGTTAAAACCTGCCTCTTTAGGGGAAAAGTGCCATTTAGGAATTAATTTTTTATAAAGAGAGCCTTGGAAATGTTTGGCTTGAGCTATCAAACTTCTAAACACACAAAAATAAGGATCTAAATCTGGATTCTTTTCAATTAAAAAGAAATACAAATTAGGTTTTTTTGGAAGACTGAAAGAAAAACAGATTTTCCTAAATTGCTCCTAGCATTTTCCTGTGCATTCCCATGAAACCAACAGTTTTTGAGATGTGAAGTCAATATTTTGTAGTAAACTAGATTAAAAAAACCCCAAACCAACCCAAACCAATGTATTTGAAACCAATACAGGATACCTAAGAGTAACTGGTTTTATTACAGAATTAATAAAGAAATACACACAATGCACCACGCTGTAAAGATGGAAAAGATAACCTAAGGAACTACACTGGTTACTTTCTACTGGCCTCCTCATTTAATTTTCAGTGAGGCCCTATGTATCAGAAGACAATTTAACCACAGAACCCATCATAATTCTAGCTCCGTTTTATTTTCTCACTTGTTTTAACTAGCAAAACAGCAAAACATCTATTTAAAGTTTTATTCCACAGCAAACACCCATGTTGTTAAAGTTAATGCTGTGAAAAATCCAACTTGTAACAGTGAAATGTTTATAGGAGCAGCAATTCATTTAGCTGTAGAACCAGGCAACAGCTATCAGCTTCCTGGTTAATGTTCAGAGGACAGAGTTTTTAGGTGATTCTGCCAAAAATTAGTTTACCCGCTTTTCTTCCAGCATACAAAGCCTGGCTTCCTCTAAAGCCATTAAGAGGGAAATGGCTTGTAGCCACCTCCTCTGCCCACCTGTTTGTGTGCCTGCATCCCTGGCCGGGGCTGAACCACTCCAGGTCCAGTGCTGCTTTCGCTGAAGCAATGAGAGTTTCATCACTGGGTCAGATTCTCACTGCCTTCCTCACTTGAGAAATGGCATTGAAGTTAATGGGCCAAATTAATCACTGGCATAACTCCATTGACTTCGCCAAGGATCAGTTTGATTCAATAGGACTATTCTCTTCAGTGGACCAGGACTGGATGCACAGGCTTCAATGGGAGCAAGATGGGGAACATAATGAGAAATCCAGATCATTTATTCTTCAGACTTTGCAAAGATTGATTTAAATTGACTTCAGAAAACACACATTGTAGTAAGACATGTACATGTGTGTGGCCCAGCTCTCATTTCACAAGCTCAACATTCTTAAACTGTGCTGCCAGTGCACCTGCTACGTGGTGTACCAGTGATTGCCAGGGCCTGCTCAAGTTCTTACCATGCTTCTCCAGTGAACAGCCGAAAAAAACCCCGTTTATGTGAAAGGACTACAAAAATTCAGATTCAGACTAAAATATTTTGCTACTTGGAAAGCATAGACAGAAAACGCAGCTATAACTAGCTCCCTGAGTACAAGTGCTTTAACTTACTGCGACAGATGTTGCAGTATGACCTTTACAAATAACAACAAAGCATGGAGAAAAATCACAGCAGCAGATTCCAATTTTCCTGCCACTTCACCTACTTCAGGGTATGTGATTTTGGAATCTTTTCAAAGAGGAGGATTTTTCAACCAAATCCTTCAGAATTGTCCAAATTGGCAAAAAAAAAAAAAAAAAAAAAAGGTTCAGAATCGCTTGCTCTTTAATACAAACTATTAAACTGTTCGATGGAGTTTCCAAAGCCCTCAGAAAACAGTTCTCTTTGCATTGCAAGTTACATCTTTGTCAACAAACCAACCAAACAGTGGAAATGTCTGTGTGCGGTTTGGCAAACCCTCGCCCCCAGTAATTAATGAGAAGATAAGTAGCACAACAAAACTGAAAATCAAAAACCCAAGCCAACCCATCCGGGGAACTTAAAACAACGTTTGCCTCTTTGGACTACTTTATGGTGAGGAAAATTGCCCAGGGAAAACACTGTAGGTCATTTTAAAAGCTCAGCTATTCACTGAGTAGAAAAATCAGTGTAAACCATCAAACTCCTCCAAAGGTAATTTGGTAACAGCGCTTACAAAGAGAAAAGCAGAAAAGACAGCACTAAGACTGCAGGAAAGATTCTTTCTTTATAGTGTAGTGACAGCCTTGTAACTTCTCCATTATGATGGGAACCACGGCATAAAGATTGCATTATCATCTGTGGTTAACTGTCAAATGCATTTTAATGCTTTATTTGGGAGAGCTAAGTTAAAGACAAAACAGCCCTCCCCTTCTGAATCTATCCATCTCTGAGAACGCAACCACAGCTCATCCTTGTGTGCCAGTGCAGGGAGTTAACTGTATTCTTTCAGCTTCATGTAAATTCCTGGAGATCAGAGAGCTGAGTAAACAATATTTTGATGTAAACAGATTATCAACATGAGAGGAATGACCGTCTGGTCACCTGTGGGGGTTTATTCACTTAACACTTCCACCCCATCAAGACAATTGTGTGCAATCAATGCATATAGGGCCTTTCACTGGGTTGCTAAGCGATACGTAGTGTCCACGGAAAAATGCGGGATGTACACAAGGGCTGCTGAGCAGCCCAGAGAAACACCACACATGGATGATATTTTAAACTTAATTCAGTGCGTTATGAAGATAGTGACAGGCCCAGGGGCTGACCAGAAAGCACTTCAAAACTGTGACTTTATAAAGTTGGATCTCCCATGTGTGTAAAGAGTTTAATTTGGTAATAAGTGAATCACAGTGCAGAACAGTAGCTGGTTCAAGTAGGAAAAGCCAACCCAGCAGGGAAGCACTGAATATTCATTCACTGGAACGCACAGCAGTCATTTTACAATCCAGGCTTCAATATATGAGCAGATCGTTTGTCTAAGATTGTATATGCACTCTCTCATTTTCCTCATCTCTGGAAACTATTTTAGTAAAAGCCCAGAAGCTGTTTTCAACAGTTTCTACAGAATTTCTAAAGAAAGGAAAGAAAGTTGAATGGCATCACATTGCCCCATACAACCATGAAAACCTGTTTTGTGGGACATTCTTGAAACCAACCCAGGAAGAAACCCTTAAGAGGTTTTGTATTTATTTACCCATTCTCTCCCCCACCACCCACTTGATAGGTTTTATATTCAAATGCAAAATATATCTGCCTTTGTTCTAAGGGTTCAATCTGATTTTGGTCTGATTTACGGAACAAATCCTGAGAAATCCGATCTTTTGCCAAATTTTATTTTCCAATAGCTGCACACAGTGAACTTCCAGTCCTCCAAGCTTTGCTAAGTCACTTGTGATGATAGTTCAGCTTGCTGTCACACTCAAAGGCTCCCAAAAGACCACAAAGCTTTGACCAAGTACCTTGCTCACTGGATCACAAGTGCTATTTTCTACAGAATACGTTTCCCCAACCTGCAAAATGTTTTCTTATGAGGCGTCAGTAAGCTCTGTGTTCCCCAGGCTGCTCCTGACAATATGTGAGCAACATGAGGCTCTGTGGTGACAAAAGTGATTTTGAGTGGATTAACCATAACTGAGTCATAGGTATCAGGCCTTGCTAAGCTTGTAAACCCCTGAACTTTCGAAAAGCTAATTTTTATTAACGTATAGAGGGTTTATTTTCTTCAAAGTGAATTGTACTTCACAGTTTGAGAGAATTTTACATGAGCATGAAACATTTTATTGAGAGAACCTTCTTCTGAAATGCTGCCTGGCTTCAGGTTAATGAAGACTGCTACTAGAGTTTCTGAGCTCCAGCTAAACAACTGGTGACCTGCTCAGGAGACTCCACTTCCCAATCCTCAAGCTGCACCAGGGGAGCTTTAGGCTGGATACTGGGGAAAATTTCTTCACTGAAAGGGTTGTCAAGCACTGGAACAGGCTGCCCAGGGCAGTGGTTGAGTCACCATCCCTGGTAACATTTGAAAGATGTGTAGATATGGCATTTAAGGACATGGTTTAGTGGTGGAATTGGCAGTGCTGGGTTGACAGTGGGATTCGATGACCTTAAAGGTCTTTTCCAGCCTAAACAATTCTATGATTCTTGATTCTGCCTTTATCAGTAGATGTTTTGCTTTTGGCTAAAACAAAAATAAATGAGTCCAAAGTTACAAATTTATTTGGTCTTTCATTTCTTGACTCAGCATGTTGCTACTTTGAACACCTAAGTGCATAGCCAGTAGCAATCCATACAGGCTTTGTGTAAGTGTGAGACTGCACTGTTACCCAAGTTAATCTCAGCAACACCAACTGTAGTCTGAACTGCTCTCCCCCCATCAGAACACGAGAAAAGAATGAGAAACATTCTTGTACAAGAGTTTCCAGAGGCTCATTCCAAGAAGCTTGTTCTTTCTAAGACAACATCTCTGATACAGCCTCAGGATCCCCAAGAGCAAAAGCTGTGAGTTTCAAAGGGCTTGTTCACTTGGAAAGGTCTGTCAGAAAGGCCCACTGCTGCTGCTGCTGCCACAGCCATTCTGCCCCTGTGCTGCCGCACACACAAGGGCCCACCCCCACCAGCTCTTTTCACTCTGGCTTTTAAGCAAACTCGGACAAGGCTGCAGACTGCTCACAGAGTGGAGAATGGTTCTCAGCACCACTGCAGTCAGGGAGCTGTGGTTCAGCAGGCAAGATTAAACCCTGTAACTCCTCCACCCATCCCTCCCCATCCTGTTAACACACAAACCAAAAGGCTTCCTGCAGCTCTATGGAGCGTTTCCCCAGCCCACACAGAGGGATGCGAACTTTGGCGCCCTTATTGAATGGAGGAAATTTCCTAGGAAGAGAATGGTGGGGGTGGGTGGAATTTGATCTATTTCCATTTAACAGGTATTCAGCAATAAAATGCTCATTTTACCTTAAAGCACTGGTGCAATTAAGTTCGGACTAGCTGAAAAAACAGGCCAAACTCAGCAACGCTGCTAGACAACAGATGAGATTTAGGCTTGACATATATTAACAGGTAGCTTGAAAAACTGGAGTAGAAACCTTGAGCACCGTAGCTGCTGCTAGGACTGACTGCAGCTGGTTAATGCCGGACACAAGCAGTCAGGGCTGGAGGGAGGTGTCTCGGGGGAACACTTGGGCAGCACGAGATTACAGCCACCAGTCTCGGGGAAATCTATCCTCGAAACATTCCCAAACCCCCTGTCACTGGAAACAAAGGAAACATTTGCTACTAATTTCTGAGTCTATGGACAGATGAAAGGACTGTACAAGTGTGTTTCAAGAATACTGAAAAGCTTTTCCATATAAAGTAGCCAATTTACAGTTATGGTTACACTTAAGTCAATTAAAATGTTTTATTCGCAAGGATTTGAATCTCTTACCTTCATTAACATTTAGCAGTAAATGGGAGAAAAAAGGTAAATAAAATATTATCTGGCTTTTTAAAGGTCATTCCAGCTTGATCATTATAAAAAGCTAGCTAGGAACACAGAATATACCCCTTCGTGTGGATTTAGTACAACCAGCCAGTGCGGAACACTATCAGAAGACAGCAAACAACAAGTCAGTGGCTGGAGAGTCTGTAAAGGCTGGTGTTTGATACATGCTTAATTACAGCCACCCTTTGTTCATCTGACTTGAGATAATTTTCTTTTTTCCTTAACCCTCCCACCGTAAATCACCCTCATCACAGAGCATTTAACTGATGCACCTATTCTTAGCACCTGCTTTGAAACAACCCTAGGCTAGAAATCCAAACTGATGGAATTACATACCTAATACTTTGCATGCCTTTACCAAAGGAAGAGCCAGCCAGGTTCTGGAATCTGAGTCCTACCTAGGCTGGAGGGTGCTTAGGAAGGAGGGCAACCCCCCCATTTTAATTAGGCAGTTGCTGCTGTGCCTTACTTCAAGAGCTTTCATATTTCTGTTTATTAATAGGAATAATGTGGAATTCAAAATTCATTGTCACCAACTTTTGTTTTAAAGGAAGATTATCATTACTTGTAAAAAAGATGTAAAATGAATGATGAAGGAAGACCCTGTGTTTTTAATATATATAAAAAAATACACTAGAAAAATAAGAAATATTTGTGCTCCTGTGGGCAAACATATATTCAAACACTCAGTTTACATTAAGCTTGCTTCTTTCCCTTTTCCTTTAACTACATCCTGCCTGCTGATTCTAAAGGGAAAACAGAAATTCCCCACAAACTACGGAATTACCATAGCAAAAGGCCACTCAGTAGATTCAATGGAGTGATTTTCCATCATATCATTGTCCTTGGTAAACAGATTAACTTCAATGCAAAATTACAAATCAAAGCCCACAGCAAATCAGGTCTCATCTAACTAGCCAGCAGTGCAGCTAGCAAGTTCAAATGCTGCAAAAACCTATCCTGAAAGTACGCTGAAAACTAACCCCCCTGCCCCCAAGGCCACAGAAAAGCAGTATCTTAAGAACCTTAAAACGACAGCACTTGAGAAACTTCCATGCAGAGTTGACATCATCAGGCAAGAATCTGACAAGCAACTGAACATCCCAAATCCCATTACACAAACCAAGGAACATGTTAACGAAACCCCCCGAGATCCATGGAAGGTGCAGACTAACTGCATGGGTATATACTAAAGTGTTCATGAATATTCAGACAAGGACAAATTGCTCTAAATTAAATTTTCATAACCACAACATTTTTAAGAGGATTTTCTTCACTTTCAAGAAAACTCAAATACCAATAAATGTTAAATCTCTTTTTTCTTTTGGTACTGGATACTTCAGATGGTTTTATTGGGCAGCCGTATACTGTTCATATGTAAGAATACAGATAGAGTGCTATAATAATGAATACACTAGAAGATGATTTTAATATTGTTTGTTTATTTCCTCTTCTGGGTTATCTGTTCTTCCCACAGGTGTTACAACCTCCGTGTATTTTACAAGGGTGATGTGCAGGAGCTATGTGAAACCTCTGAATTCAGCTTCCACTGCTCCCTTCCACCAGAATATGTATGGGAGTTATTAAGCCTTTGAACTTTATATTCATAGCATAACATATATTATCTATCTATGGATAGTTCTGTATGCTGATAGCAATGTATTTCAATGCCTTCTGCGTAAAATCCAGTATCACAACACATGCTAGAACAATTTGGCAATGGTTTTTACTGAACACTGATTTTTTTTTTTAATTATTAGCGAAAAATATTATTTTGGTAGCCAAATAACATTTCATGAAGTTATGTCAAGCTTGGGAAACAGTATGGCTAGGAAAAAAAAGTTCAAAATAAAATTCAGCGTTTAAATTCAGTATCTTAACATAAAAGGTCTGGGATTGGAAGTTTTGTGGGGGATTTATTATTTATCTATTTATTTTTAGTATGAAGGCTTTCCTTTATATGGAAACTTTTAAACTTTTCACAATTGTATTTTAGAAGAATTAAAAATAATCATGGAATTTGCAAAATAAAATACTGGGTTTACTCAAGACATTTTTTTCTTTTAAATTTCTTTCAGAACTGCACATGAACAAACCAAAAATAACTATTAGTAATGTGTCTATCAACCATTAACAACTCGGGATTTAGAGCATCCTCGTGAGGTTGAGGGTGATTAAATGCTTGCTCTTATCTTCACAGGAGTTGTGGTTGCGAGAAGCCAAGAAGTGAAGAAGCAGGATTAACTGACATAAGAATATAACCTAACCACAGTAATCAAATTTGAAGCCTTCCAAATAGAACTTTTCCTCTGTTTAATATAGTTGACAGCACAGACTGCATTAATAAAATAAATAAATATACATTATGACATACATTTATACACAGAAAGTATACAACATAATATAATAAAGGGTTACCATGTTATTCTAAGGAAGTCCCTCAGTGCCCAAAGCTGAACGGTCTCGGAGCTGCCTTGTGAATGCAGAGCAATGCCTGAGCTAGCTCAGGCAGGATGCAGGGTTTGGCTGAACATCATTAGATTGCTTTAATAAAGCATGAACCGACCTGAATGTTTCAGTCAAGTTGAAGGTCATTTTTTAGAAACAAGTAATAACAGATTTAGAAGTAACACAAAAATAATACTGCTGAGGAAAAAAATAAAATAGGTTATTAGTTACCATGACTGAGCTAAAGATTTCATCGTGCTCTACGGTGACTGCCACCACCCCAGCACCCACTGAAAGGAAATGTGACTCTGAGGACAAATGGGGCAGGAAAGCTCCTGGCTGGTTCCAAAGAAAGCCATTCTAAAACCGCATTTCACAAGCAGCTGCCTAGAAAATGTTTATCCTAAAGTACTGCAAGAACTGCTCTGGGCAAGGTTGACCACTGTCTTGAGCACCTTTACTGGCAGGGTGGGGAGCATAAATAAAATACTTTTTCCTTTCTGCTGCTACTTATGGAATGTAAACTATATAGGAAATGTGGAGGTGAGGCTTTAATTGCTGATTTAGGAATAGCTGGTAATTAACTTCCATTCTATTCAGAATGCAGTTTTCTGAATGACCCGGTAACCAAGCAACAGGTAATTTGCAAACAATGCAAAGGTGTGACAATCAAGCCTTCCTTTTTGATACAGAAACGGCATTTTCAGGCTACTCATTATTTCTTATTCTATGCATAAATTTATTTCTGTCTAATACTGGAAAAGCCTGGACCAGAAAAGAAAATACAGTTAACATTACATAAAGGGAATAGTTGGGAACAGCATTAGATCACATCTTAACATGGCCTGCTGTTCAGTATTGACCAACAGACTCTTGCACGTGCCCTGGACACAGGTAAGAGGATCCCTGTTGCTGCTCCAATGTTTTGCCAGCAGTGGCTTACAGTCACAGAGGAGAAACACCTGGAACTACATTGCTCCTTCTCCAACCCACATAACCATGACCCAGCACTGACAAGTTTCGAATTCAAATCATACATACTCACAGAGACTTAAGGGAAGAGTGTGTACAAGAACATTTTTCAATGTGGCTGTTAAGACTGGTGTCTACTCTACTACACCTGCCCAAGTCCTTCCCCTGCCTGAGCATTCAGCCTATACACCGTCGCCTTGGCCTGTGGTACATCTGCAAACACAGTTCCTACTGAGTGTGAGAAGGTTTGCACAGCCCTTAGGAAGTGTTTTCTACTCTTTAATTTGAAGAGGTCTTTCTCAAGAGCTTTGCTATTAAAGGAACCAATTCCCAGCTTTCATGTGCTATGTCTTTAACGAGATGGGCCTAATCAAGTCTTCAAACATAAGAAAGATCAAAGCCTATATCTGTAATAAACCAAACGATATGTTTCTGGCATGTATTGACAAGGCTACACTGCTTTGGCTGTTCAGTTCCATTATTACTAACATTTATCATACAAAAACCTGGATGGCATACTAGAAGTTCCCTAACTTTCTAGCAAAATGCTGTCAAACAGTAATAACACTTGACTTGACCTCAGTTTTACCTTCTGCATCCCTGCAGTGATATGCAAGCTCAAACAACGCAGCAGCACTTAGGAAAAAATTAAGCCTGTCATTAGCACACAGTAAATTTGAAGAACAATAATTTTAGGGTAAAAACTTTAACTATTTATTGACACTAACGAAACATAGAAGGGCTACACAGCTCCCCTGATGAACACTTTAAAGTGTCTTCTGAACACCAGTTAAGGCTGCCTCCCTCCCCAGGGTACGCCACAGTTACTGGGGCCATTTCCTAGATAGGCCTGTCCAGGATTTGAACTTCATTGAGCAGAATATTAGCTCAGAGATCTGATTCTGCTCTGCTCCAACTAATCAACAGTGCTGCTTCCCAATTAAAGGAGCCTGCACAATCTCTTGCATTACCTGACACATAGTCTTCGTTTTATTCTTTCCTTTTCTTCTTGTAATTGCCCTGTCTGTGCTTGTGCATCAGTCCTGCAGACTTGCAGCACATGGAGCAGAAGCACCAATCATCCATTTGCTTAACTTTAAATAATGGCTATTACAGTACTGATAAAAATGTCCTTAAACTGATGATTAAGAGATTCCATTTTATCGACTGCAAACAAGACTGTCCTTTTAAAGGTAGTGAGAAAATAAGTCACAAAAATAAAAATAATACATATATATATAAAAATAATGACACTTTATCACACCCATTTGCAAAATTTGATTCTCACTTTGGCACAATCGCATTTTATTCTTCAGGTCATCCGAGAAGACGCAGGTTATTTCCAGAAGTCACCATTTTTCCCCCTAACACAATGCAAACCAAGACCTACTACATTTGTGTGACTGATCACATGAACAGGACAACCTTTGTAAATGTAGGCCTGCCTTTGAAAACATGAAGAAGAAAACTACGTACACTCACAACATTCTCACATGACAAGACGATGTCATGTTGAAAGCCATGCAGAGCTGAAAAGTGACTCTGCTGATTCCTCTAGATGACCACAGCAGTTGGATTTCAGCTACCTGTTATTCAGCAATGGTTCCCACATTTGTGTCTCACACTGGAGAGAGGCTCTAAAGCCAGAAGTCTTGTTGACTCAAAATTGTGAATTATATTATAGCACAGATCAAATACGTGATTTCTGATCTGTACTTTGTGTACCGTGGAACATATATATCAAAAACCCAGGAAAGTGTCAGACAAATAAGAAAATGCAATTAAGAAAATGCACTCAAGGTAAAAAATAATAGCAAATGATTCCATAGGTCCAGCATTTAAGGGTCTTTTGAGCCTTTGCTGAGGGAAACAAACACTTCAACATGAGGTTTACTGGTATCTTTGCATTTCAATTGTGTTACCCTGCTCTAATTGTTCTAATGATAGCAGTTTCCTACGCTGTTTCTGAACGATATTCCTTTCTTAGACAAAATAAAAAGGTTACCACTTCATCCCATATACTGTACAACTGCACAACCATTTGTTAGGTCCTGCCTTAGAGCCAATTCAACCTTTTGCTATGATCTCTCTTCAGATTGCTAGAACTTTGACACTTCTAACTTTCTGCAGTCTCTTTTAACAGTGTATTCTGCCTTTTATGGCAAACTAGCTGTCCACGGGTTATAGGAGCCTTTGCTTCTCAAACGCCGTGTATCTGCCCTGCTAATTATCCGTCAAAATCCGTATGGATTGGACAGAAACCAAACTGTCAAATGGAACTGATCTAATATCTTACTTTCAAATTTCTCACAGTGCATTGTACATCAAGACATGTCTTATTCTGGGACATCACAAAATGTTGGCACATAGGAACAATCCAACACATTGCCTCAGAAAGACTTTGAAAGCTTTTTATGCTGGACAACCACCTATTTATCCAGTGAGTGAGAGCAGTTCAACAGGAATTTACTGGAACAGATAGACACACTGTTTTCACAGATGTCTGATATGTCTGTATCAGTGATTATTACATTATTTGTCTATTTGCTTTCCCTTTCACACTGCAGTTCCTTTTCAACCCTCAGTGAGAGTCTGCCCAGAAAAGGCTCAGCCATTTCTTTTTACTTACTTACTGACAGCACAGAGAGACGACAGCCAGAATAGAGTCTAGTAACCCTCGGTCAAGCCTAGGCAGTCCCATTTCAAGGGAGCTTACGATGTAAAAGCAAGCCAACAGGACTGGGAAGGAAAAATGGAATAATAAAATTAAGCATGTATTTTACCATGGATGAACTAAATGTAATTTACAACCTTTTTTTTTTGCCACTGGTTTAGTAATAGACGAGATGAGAATCCTGCCAGGACTCCAGGAAGAGAGGGAAGAAAGCAAACCTGTTACAAGGCAGTTGAAAATCCTCATACAGAATATCTTTAGCACTTTCTAACCAGATGATTCCAGCAAAGAGCTCTTCAGCTCTTTGCCAATGAGAGAGCAATATGCACTTCAGAACACAAAGCAAGCTCCCAACCTCACCTGGATCACAAGATGGTCCTAAATTCTGTTTTGGCCTAAGACAGGAACATAAATGAATACATTTCTTTAGACATACGATTATAAATATTTACAAATAAATATAGAGAGATGAATATAAGCCAAAGAAATGCAACCTAAAATAAAAGTACTACAATTAGGAGATGATGGAGTTTAATTTTCTCTTGAAAGAATCACTTTGTGCTATGCTACAGACAGTGCATCTAAATATATTTAGCAAGCAACTTAATGTAGAACCACAACTGTCCTGGGAAGCTCAGGCCATGAGGAACAAAGGAAGCATGAAATTCAAATGCTCAGAAGGACAGAGGTCTCTGTGTCTGGCTTGGAGCTCTGGAATTCTTTAGTGAAGAAGCTAAGAGTGAGGGGGTTGTGTTTGTTGGTTGGGTGTTTGTTTTTTGTTTTTTTTCTAGGTGATAAAAATGTAATTACACATCTAAATGGGACTTTCCAAACTGACTGTATACCTGCCAACTTCTGACGTCTTCCTTACTGTACAGCCAGCTCGAGTTTGTATTACCCACCCCTGCCAGGGTTGCTCATGTCTCCCCATCATAGGGGATGAGGTCTTCCTGAGAAAGCTGCCTAACAGGCTGAGAGGGGTGTGAGGCAGCTAAGCTACAAATCCCATGGGCACCACAGTGATGCTTCTGGTTTCCTGTCTCCCTTTACCAAAAGATCAACATTTCCAAGGAAAACAATTGTTTGTTTGTTTATTTTCTAGAGAAACTTAACTATGACATCCAGATATACACTATAACTATTTTAAGCATCCCTCCTCCCTATGACAAAACCCCCACCTGCTTTCCACTCCAAATACAAATTCACTTTTTGCTTGAGTCCAGTAAAGCAAGAGTATCAAGGATAGCCATTAGTTTTGAACACAGACCTCTTGCTGTGTAATGCCTCACTTAGAACCTGGCTTAGAGCTTTCTGTGGAGCAGATCAGTCTCTCCTCTCCCTAAGGCAGGTAATTTGCAGGATTTGACCCATTTCTGCATAGCTAAGATATGTATTCATTCATTCTCCTGCATCATTTTGCTGTTTAATCTCACATCCTGAGAAGGCCTGAAATAGGCATTTGGCATTAAAAACATTTTTCTTCTTAAGAAGAAACAGCAGCAAATTAAACAAATGTTATTTCAAGCAAATAAAGATCCTAATTTTCTTTGGCTTCAGATTATTAACAGTTACCTGGACTCAAGATGCATTTTAAGAGTGATGATGAGCTCCATAACTTGCTCTTCTTGCTAGAAGAGTTTACACAAACAATTTCAAAGCTTGACTGGAGAACCAGCCAGCATGTCATTCTGGTCAATTATTTGCCATGCTAGAAATGCACCAGGATAATGACACAGTGAGGGATTGTAAGGCAATATTGTTTCCCCAGAAGCCTTTGTCTAACAAGGTAATTTATGACCTGTTCTGGAATCCAGTCTTTACAAAACCATAAATTCACACTTGTACTCAACTTCAAAGGGACCATTATCAGTAAAGGTGGCAGAAGGCATCAGACTGCTGCAAGCTAGATAAACAGATAAGTGAGACTTTCGTGGTTTTCTCCTCTAGGTCTGCTAACAGGACAAAAGCACCTAAAGGTGCAGCTGCTCCCTGGCATTTGGCCCTCTTATTTGCAAAGTTCACCACTGAATGTGCTACTTCCCTTTTACAAGGTGAGGAAAGCCTTACTCACTCAAGTGCAAAAACTCACAGGCCAGCAGAGCTTTGAAAGCTCTCAACAGCCCATTAACGCTTACCTAGGAGCCAAGGCTTCCCCGTGAACACAGTGACATGTAAAGCAAGAGCCAAGAAGAAACAACAAAAGTCCCTGATTTGCAGCCTGAAGAAAAAGAAAAGGAAGCCCTGCAGAGCAGCCAGCTTTCACTGACCTGCGCGTCCACAACAGCCGAACTTCTTGGTGCTACTGCAGTGTTGCTCTCCCTGTTGCACTGCATGAGCTGCATGTGTGTGTGCATTAGTGCCCTGTTGGCTGAACCCCACCCTTGAAGGTGGGGAAACAAGGGCCTCGTGGGGGGGAGTGCTGCATGCAAAAAACCCACCAGATTTATACTCACTGCCTGTCAAACAAAAGCCTACCAATTTTAAGACAGCCATTCTTGCCCCACTGGAAATTCGCAGCCCTATACATGTGAAAGCAATACTCAAATAATCCCATTTTACTGGAGCAACAAAAGGGTGGAAGGGAAAGCAGGCAGCTGTCCTCAATGATTAACTGTTCTGGATCCACCAATATGCCTGATTAGCCACCCAGACAGTGCGGGCTAGGTCAGTAGCTGCTGACAGAGAGCAGTGCCTTAGAAGTACTCCCTTGCTGACACTTACAACTCCCTACTCTGTCTCTTCTGGAGAGATTCATTAGTTAATGTTTGCACAGTGTTCTGAAGATCTAAAGGGTTGAGTGTGATCATGGGTGCTGACCAGCATGACTTCTAATCACTGTATTGGAAGTGAACATGACATTGCTGTGGAAAGGTGTGAGGGTACAGACTGAAAGCCTTTTCTCTCGTCCAGCTATTCAGCAGTGATGGTGCTCTCCAGGAGAGGAAAAGGGACTCAGCACAGCAGTTGGACAGTGCAGGCTGCAGAGGAGATGAAGCACAGTGAAAGGAGGGATTCAACTGAATAATGCCAACCCACGGAATATAAACTACTCTAACCCAGGCAGAGAACTGCAGATACTCTCCTGCTGAGGGCCATTAATCTGCTAATCATGTTTTTCATTCCAGATTCATGGAGAACGATCTTCTGAATGAAATTCAGACCTCTCCGGGATGAGGCTGGTGGAGTTGTGCTTGCTTCAGTTCTCTGCACCGAGAGAAACTGAGGCCACTAGATTTGTATCCCTGGCAGACAAAAATGCCTGGCAAAAATATTACATGTCATAAGATTAGTGATGAAACCTGACTGAAGGGCTGAATGACACGTTCAGTACAAGCAGCATTTGCTAAGCCCCATGGTCTGGAAACCAGCCATTAACCCTATTATACTGCCCATGCTATAACTTTGTCTTTTTAGCTGAAGTTATTAAGACCTTGGTGGCAAAATTAGCTGGTGTCCTCCAGACATTTCTTTGGCCTGATTAGTCAAAGGAGCTTGCACTGTCTTCATTCATGGACAGACTTTTTCCTGTCACCAGAAGCACAGTAGAGACAAGAGTCTAAGTAACTTTGAAGCCAATGAAAGTTTTGCTAAGAACTTGATGTGCACATTTAAATCTTTTGCTGATTCTCTTGATTTCTGCAGCCACTTCTGACATACTGAAGAAAATGTACTACAACTTTTGCTTGAAACTCTAGTAAGGGTTTAAGTGATAGTACTCTACCCTACCAGAAAAGGTACTGGACTTCACGGAGATGCACCTTGCCAGCTCCAGGGAACTCCTGCTTGCCACAGTGGCAAGGTTATCCAAGATAAGATGCTGTCTTTAAGGAGTCAGAGTCTGCTGCATAAGCACAACACTCTAACGTTTGATACTGCTCTTGAACAGAAAGATTATCTGAAAAACATGCACATGCTGCAGGTTGGCAGGACCGGGTATTTTAGCCACAGCTCACCACCAGCAAGCTGTGTCTGCAACTGCTCGCTCTCAGAATTCACTCACAGATTTACCAGCTCATTAAATAAAGGAAAAGCAGTTGTACTTTCAGTGAGCCAAAACCCCTCTGGCATTAGAGAAACTGCAAAGCAGTGGACAGCTGCAGATGATGTTGAGTACAAGTATTCCAGTAACAGTTACTAACTCCTGCATCACAAAAAATGGCTAACTTCAGTTTCCCTCCATGACTTCTACCTGTCCTTAAAATACACACCTTTCAGGAGGAAATTGCTGCTATTTCCAGCAGGATCCAAGAAGTTCTAATACTTGTCCGATAGCCAGTCTAAGCAAGACATAGTGGCTTGGTCCCTTAATCTTCAAATAATAGCAAGAATCACTGAGTGATTAATCTAGGAACTGCTTTTTGTTTAACTATTTAACCCTACACAGCAGAATGATCTTTGCTACTGCTGAGTGATAGCCTACCTTGTTATGTACTGTCGGTTCAGCAATGCAGAACACAGACTGTAGTGTCACAGAAATTAGGTTATCAGATAACTATTTCTAGCACAAAAGGAATAATCCCAAGATCAGACACACAGATGTATGCATATACACATCTGCACACCAGTGCAGGTCTTAGTGAATGCCCTCAAATCGGTTCTGTCCTGTCAGCTTTACAATTGATATTTTACGTCCTCCAAGTCTGAAAATGTTTATTGCTATTTGCATTTATGTTTTTAACATTGATATCAATACTAAATATTAAAGCTGATCAAAACAATAGAATTGCCTCCTCTACCTAATTTAAAATTAGGACATCAGGTAGCTGGTTGAAAAAAGAGAAGAAAGGAAATGTAAGTTAAAACAATCATTAACATCTATGAATTCTCCTTCTTTTCCTTAAAAGCCTACAATATGCAGTTCACACTCCCAAAGAGATGGCTTCTCAACCCAAAAATCATACCTTGCTATTTGGTTTGGGGAAGAAAACCCCAACCCTATCAAAAAAAAAACCAAAACCTCAAAACTTTATCATTATTTTGTTAAATTCTTGCAGAATGAGTTTTTTCCCAGCTGGTATTGCAGCGTGGACTTCTTTAAAATCTATTTTAGCCCTTGATTTAAATATGTAATTTGCCTCAGTTTAACACTAAACCATGCAACAGACATTTCTGTATCGTATAGACTCACTTACAAACACTACGTCCACTTCAGAAGAGGACAGAAGCCTTCTTTATCAGCCATCAAATGCTAAACCAAATATTGTCATTGTTTTATCAATCAAGTCTTTAGAGCAAAGGAAGCAGCAATATTAACACTAATAAAATGAATGAGCCCTGAAAATTGAAAAGTGACATAAAAATCATACATTCTGTCAATTTATGGCTTGTCACTCGTCAGTGGTCCAAGCTTATGCTAGAAATATAGCTGATTTTTACTAGGCTTGCACTTCAAAATGAAACTCTTGGTGTAGGATACCCATTGTCAGTGGTGTTGCTGAGCAAAGGTGCACTTGTATGCAGACAGGGGAAGGAGCTTGCTCCCAGCCTAACACCGTCAAATGTTTTCTAGCATGTTTTACACACACGCTCCTCGCATACCAAGTCTCCCAGCACAGTAGGCAGAGGAATCCCTTTTCATTTCTACGGTGCTCCAGTGTAAAAGCTTGTATTTGTATATAGGTTCTGTTTTAAAGATATGAGAACTTCTTATTTATGCAAGTAAAGACATTTCATACCAGCAGATACCAGATACATCCCCTCCCAAACACACGCCTCCAAATTTCACTCTGAGTTGACAGAGACACATAGAGCACTGATGTGCAAATCAGGCACTCCAAATAAATTGCCACAATATTTTTTGGGAACCCCCCAAAAAAACCCCAACACCCCCCCCCATCATATTAGTAGACATCAGTCCTTCCTAACTAGTATTTAGATACTAGTATTTAGATACTAATGACATTCCATTCGTATATTTCTCTGTGAGGCAAATCTTCTTTCACAGCAGCCAAAATTTTGCCTGAGTAAAGCTTAAATGATAAAACCCTAAGAGAAACAACACACACTGAAGGCTTGTATGTAACGTATCAGTCATTAACTGGCAGCTTGTAGGAACTTAAAATTGCTAGGACAGGTTGGACTCGTCCACACCACAGGCCAACCTCAGCTGCTTTAAAGCAGGGAGCAAGAACTCTTACAATGGGGAGAAGAGAGATCACCTCTCCCTGCCACCACGGTCTCACCCCGCCTGCTGCCACAGCCGCACTGCCGCTAGACGGCGCTGTGGCCAGCCCGCCGCTGGAGCTCAGACTTGCTGCTGCATGGTTCGGTCCGGGGGATCCAGCGGCAGCAGGACAGCTCCAGCCATGCACACAGTTCACTTCCTTATGATGCAGCTCACCAACCCTTGCCTTTAGAAACCCTCCAGGAACGCTCATCCCTATGAAGAGAAAGACTCCAAACAAGCCAGTTCAGCCTCTCATCCTCATATCACACTACATTTAGAAAGAAATTCCATAGGCTGCAGTTTAGTCTACTCAGCGAGATCAAATGCTCTTGAATATCACTGGTCTCAGAGCAAAAACTATTTCATTAACTAGTGAAACATTTTGCTTTTAGTAATATATCTGGTATGATGCTTTTCGAAGAGATGAAAGCTTTAAACAAGCCACCAAATCCCAGGAAAGTTCAATGACAACTGAACTTGTGTGTCACATCACAAGCTGTGCAGTCTTTGCTTTTCTTACAGAGTCATTAGTTAACCTGACATTTTCTTTTGCAGGTCAGTATACAGTTGGTTTTTTTAAACTGATACAGGCTCTCACCTTTACTTACACAAACCAAAATGCATCTAATACTATGTAGCTGTTTGCACACTGCTTTGCATCAAAAAGATTACTGTTAAAAATGATTCTATGACAGGTACCACCAGAGAAGGAAAAGGGGGAAAGCCTGTCAAATGCTTTCAAGTGGTGGACTTCTGAGAATATAAAGCAAAAAAATAAAAAAGCCTTATGAACTCCCAAACTGCAAGTTCTAAATGCAAATAGCCAGCATTCAAATGCATCAGCAAGCAGAAAAACAACCCTGAGCAGCACTGTTCTCCTCAAAGGAGAAGGGAAGTTAAGTCTGTTTTTTATGGTTTTAAGAGAAAGAGGTTCGGCCTTCCCCTGGGAGGAGCCGTGATGTGGTCACCACCACTGCCAGATAGAATACCAACAGCCACAGAACTCCCATTAACAAGCCAATGCATCCCTGCTTCCCACATCTTGTCTGTTAGCTTACCAAGCACAGGGATTGCACTCGAAGTGCCCGAGCGCCACAAATCATGACCTAAAATAGTTCTGCCTCTTCAAAGGGGAAGGAAGAAGACTGGGGGGGCTGAGGGTGGTGCACAAGGGGGAGGAGAGATGCTTAAAGTGATTTACGACCCCCCTTCGAGAACAAGCCAGACATGGGCAAAGTTGTTTTGCACCTGGACCATTATGAGGCAACAAGGATGATCTCTCAAGGAGCAGAAGACATTCAAATGTACAAGTCAAAGAGTAGGATGATTCGATCTTCTCTAGGATCAGCCCGGCTTAAAGCAAAGAAAAATTCTGGGAAAAATATACATCTCCTCTCTCTTTCACAGAGTAAAAGGGAAAGGAGATTAGAAAACAAGAGGTCTTGTGTATTCAAAGTGCTAATTCAGAACTTCTCTCTCTAAGGCACTCATGAAACATTTTAATTGTCTGACTTTGCATTCAAAAACCTTGTTTGCAACTCTTAATTGCAGGCAGCTTTGAACAAATAATTGAAATGCATGACTTGTGGGGCCTGCTTAAACAATTATAATGTGCTTTGCCAATAGGCGCTTTGTCCCACTCTCCTCCCCCCTCCTTTTTCATAATGAAAACGAGCTAGCATGATATTTGGAGCAAAGTTAAAACCTTGCTAATTTGCAGCACTGAGATCTAGGACTGTGACAGTGGCCGCACCTGTACTAACTGCTTGTATCAGCAAAAAATGCACTAATAGTTCAACTGAATGCAAAGAAGACCTTTTCATTTTCTGCTGAGAGCAACCCACTGGGAGATTCTTTTCTAAATACAAATCCTTCATATGTCTGTTAGTTTTGCATTTCCTAAGATTTATGGAGCTATTTTCCTGAAAATTCCCTTTGTATGATTTAAGCAGAGCCTCTTATAAATACATACCATCTTTCCAAGAGAGTTTGAAAACAACTGGAATAAAAGGCTACCTTTTTCAGAAGACATAAATTATCTTGGCACAGTGTAGTCAAAACTGTTCTAGGCAACTTACTGTGCTCCTAAAGCTGTAATAATCTGTAGAACTGAGTGTATTAACAATGAATTCACATTTATCCTTAACCAGAAAAATAGACATCATCTCATGCCTATCCCTGAAGTTCAAAGTCCCTTGTGAGAAAAGTGAAATTAGTTCATGTCAGATTATTCAAAGTCATAACCTAAAATGGTCTCCTTTTATACTGCTCTGGGTTTACTCTATTGGAAAGTATCTTACCTGTTTATGTCTGGATGCAGTATATGATTCTCGCTTTGACGTCTGTACACATGACATTTAACCCAGGTTTGGGAATGATTAAAACACCGTCTTACCTCAGACACTTGCTGTGCTGGGTGCAGACAGGACAGAGGTTCTAAACTGGCTCTTAGAACATTATTTCCACCGAAGCCTATTGAATTGTTAATGTGCTGACAAGCAGTGCTAAGTAATGCAATTAGCAACTGGGATTACTACAGTTGCCAGAACCAGGACTGGGAGAGTTTCAAGGAGGCAGGACAGCAACTAATGAAGTCCTCACTCCCTTTTAACCCAGCTTCCCCACTACATTTAGCCTTTCAGCTGTGCACAGGCAGCTTCAACACCCGATAATCACTCAGCCTCCACCTCCGGCACAGGTTCTGGACTTCAGCAAACAGATCTGAAACTCAAGGATTGAAGTGAAGACCACCACATCTGATTTTATGAAAAAATAAAACTGTGATTGCAAATTAAATTTAATCAAAATCCACTCAAATTAGGCTACTAAGAGCTGTTCTAGCTGAACTTCAGAAGCTGGAAGAGCTGCAAGAATTTTAAACAATGCAGAAACATGGAGCATCCAACCATCTGCTGCTACAGATGTTCTGTTCCTATTGCTCCTAGCTAACACGCTAAGAAAACAGCAAAGAAGCTTTCTGCAGGCCCAGTTTTGTATTTCTTGCTGTAGAATCCACTGTGCAATCAGACGACTCTTGTTCAGGATCCAGAACCCTGCAGGATTAGACCATCGCCATTTTCACAAGTAAACTTCACTGAGACTTCAGGAATAAAGTGAGTAAAGTAGTTTGGGTTTCACCCCCAGTGCCACAATGCCAGTCTAAAGAAATACTGAGTATCTCGGTGTAAGGAACCCACCCTACCTATAGCAACCACAGGTATGACTTCCTTCAGACAACTAAAATACTCGCACATATGCACTAGCAAAATTTAAGCCGAAGTTTATAAATCACCAGGCAAGTTTATGGGGCCACATAACAGTTTTGTGATAATTATAATAAATGAAAGCTCTGGCAGGAGTTTAATAACTCATTCTGAAAACGCTTCCCATGTTCACTACCCATTTCATTGGCTACTCCCATCAATAACCCCACTAACATAAAAACAAGGTCAACCAAGCGACCAAAAGACTGAAAAAAGTTGTTGAGAAGATCAAATTATCACAAGCACACCTAGGCCTGATAATTCAGTTTCAGAGTGCAGACAATAACAAAACCAGAAAATGGCACAACTGGAACCCATTATTCTCAAAGTCAGTAATGGAATACAAGTAGCCTACAGTTACTCACTCTGTGATCTTCCTAGCATGCCATGCAATATGGGCTTGTCAATGTGGCATTCCATCCATGGTTTAATCAGCTAACGTGGTTTAATCAGGGGCACATGACAAACAAAGTAGCAAACATCCCTCTCCCCAGTAAGTGCTGTAATGGCATCATTTCCATAGCAAACTCATCTTTCACCAGTATGCCATCTGGATATTGGAGTTCTCTCTGAATACACAGCCAGTTCTCAGAGCCAGGTGTACGAACACGCAACTCTGCAGCGAGCCATGAGACACTTCTTCATCAAATTGTGCCAACAGTGGCTAGGCAAGGGACTGTCACTATTAAATCCAGAGGTTTACTGTGATGCAGGTTACATCAATCAGTGGAAGCTGTCACTCAGAGAAAATCTAAGGTTTAGCATAAGCTTGATCAGGCATTGGAACAGGCTGCCCAGGGCAGTGGTGCAGTTACCGTCCCCGGAAGCGTTCAAAATCTGCATAGATGAGGCCTTTAGTGACATGGGTTAGCGGTGGCCTTGGCAGTGCTCGGTAATGGTTGGACTCGATGATTTTAAAGGTATTTTCCAACCCGGTAGATTCTATGATTCTACGGTGTAAGTCTATTGAGATAAATACAGTTAATCCTAGCAGAGGTCTTACCTCCATATACTCAGTAATGGAGTCTTTCTGTATTTACTACCTGTAGTTTACAACTTTGCATTCAGATTGTGTTTTAGCATGGACAACTAAAATGGGAATTTCTCTGTCCCAAGACAGCAGGACAGCCACACACATCAGTGTGTAGCTTAGAAAGTGCATTTCCATAGTAGGAGAAAACCTCACTGTAGTAAACTGGGTAAATAAAGCATTACATCCCCTCAGTACTATGGGCAAAGCTTTTCTATCAGGTGATAGGTTGGGCCACCACTGCATTCAAAAGAGTTTTCTGTAGGATTAGCTTGATTTAGGTTCAACATGTTTGGAAGTAAATGAGTTATTCAAATAGAATTGCTAATAAAACAACCACTGCATTAGTTCCAGGAAACCTGAACTCTTAATAGTGATAAGACTCAAGCACCTTCCTTTTAATTTGTAAGGTACACATCACAATACTTTTCTGTGCAAATATTTCACTTCTCTTTTGTGCTTTACCGAGTACTCCAGCTATCTAGTAGCCAGAACAGGTCCTCTGAGAAATGGTTGACATCTTGCAAAAGCTTGTAATTACAAATGGAGAGAGAAGTATTTTCATGGCACTGATAAAATACTGATCTAAAATAAATAGCAAGTATCTGAAGACTTTTAGGTCATCTAATATCTTAGAACAAGATTTTAGACAACTTAGAACAACTTGCTCTAGCTAAGAATTTAAACTTAGATCTCTTCCAAGTGAAATTTCGCATGCCACACCAAATAAATTTTATAGGCATCTTTACATTAAAGAAAGATGATGTTTCAACTAGAAATTTTCAGGAAGCAAAGTGGGGTGAGTTCAGCCTGACAATTGTATTCAACAGACCAAAAAAATTAAAAACCAATTAAAAAGATCAATTTAAAAAAAAAAAAATCAATAATATCTCTCCAAACCACAAGAAAAATTAATATCTTGGTATCTTGATTTGGCTTTGGGGACATTTAGTGCGATATGTTTCTGACAAAGCAGATTTATAAAACAATTTTATATATGCAGCTAAGGAGGGAAAGAAAAAAGAAGACAACTAAAACCAGCACTGTACCTCGTGTGCCAGAACACAGAAAAGAAGCAGGATGACCAGTGCAAGCCGAAAGCAAGCACTGCTCAGCTGACTGGCCTAAGTGCCAGTTTTCTGCCCCATTCATGTATGCTGTGATTGTTTCAAAATGGCATGAATTGACAGTGCTCTTTTAAATTTCTCAAAAAATAGGTTTGGAAAGAAAATGCCAACAGTTATTATAGCTCAGGTGCCTGAGGCAACAGAATTATTGCTGAGGTCTTTAAATGGCATGTGATTTTCTGTTTTATTTTCATAGAGAAGTATGATTTTTGAAGTAATGTTGCAATTGATGTGCAAATTCTGACACATTTTGTATGACAAGTGACTAGCCCAGTGGTACATCTGCAGATCAATAACAGTACATCTCAGTTACCTGACTAGTGGGTGTTTGGAAGGAGAAGGAAAAGGTTTGCAGTCATGCCCAGCAGCAAAATGATTCCCAGAGGCTTTTGATCTCTACATTCCTGAACTTTTTTATGGATCAAACTCAGGCAGCACAGGCAATTCCCTGGTGTGAAAGGTTTGGGTGCATAAAACCAGATATGGCTTCAATGATTTTAAAACATTCACAGATAACCTGATAGTTTCCATATTCCAATGGGACATGAATTTCAATTTCACTTAATATGCAACCCTAGGGGTACCAGGAACGTGGGTTTAGTCCCACCAAAATTTCCTGGAGATGTAAAGGCCCTCACCTCAAACTGATTTTTCAAAGAACTGGCTACTCCAGACAAAAGCAATAGACACCTAAAGCCCCCTTGGACTCATTAGGGAACAAAGTACTGAAAGACATATGAGCAAGAGCAGTACAATACACAGTCTCTTGACATGTAATGCAAATGACAAACAGTTCCTACTTCTACAGAAGCTTTCTGGAATACTGGAAGCCCAAAGAATGCTGGATACTTTGAATTGCAGAGTTTCTACTTTCTTCCTCATGGGTATGCTGCCCTGGAAGGCCAGAGAGAATGGAGAACCTTTCAAAAAAATTCTTAATACCAAATATTGTATTTTAATTTTTTATTATTACTATTTTTCCTCTACAAAGGGAAGGAGGTAAAAATCTACAAGATTGCAATGGGCTTCGGATGTAGGATGCTATGCCAATTCTCTCTGCTAACATTTTTTAAAGCTAGAAATTTACTGATAAATCTTGGCACGCCTCTGTTAAAAGCAGATATGCACATCAGCAATGCAAAGCAGTTATAAAATCAGATCGTAACTAGAGTGATTGGTTTTTGATATGGAATACTTCTGTGAATAACAAAGTTAAAAAATATGTTTAAATATTTTAAATATTTTCATGTCAACAATATATTTTAGGAAACAAAAGCCTAACTATGTTACCAAAAGGAGACAGACTGTACCTGTCAAAATGGCTCATCAGAATAAAAGATTTACTTTTTTATTTAATCACTGACTGCAATTTCCTATCAGTCAGAGAAGGGACAAGAAGAAGTGAATCAGCTGGTGAGGAAGGTTTAAACACAAGTCTCTGATATTCTGGGAACTGCTGGCACGCGACTGGCTGCCATGAGGGGCACTACTACCTGGTGCCATAGTCAGTGCTGTGGCACACGTGGAACAAAAGGAGTCCACCTGCTTCTGACTTCAGCAATACAGTATTTATTCTTAGAGATAATGAACACAAGCACAACCAAATTACTCCTCCTTAATTTACCACTATACCTCTGAAACAGCACAGGCAGGGACCGAGTTGAGCTTAAGGACAACAGGATGAACTTAAATGTAAAAAGTCACAATTTATTTGTCCCTAACTATGGTTCTATCCTACCTAGAAGCAGAACAGTAAATTCTCTTACTTTCCACTCAATAAAGTGCTTTGTAGAAGGGTTTTATAACATCACCTTCCAAGCCTGTTCATCTTTGCTGCTCCCTTGTCTTTAGCCTTTCCAGCACAAGCCTTCCATATAAATTTATTAGGAAACAATTCATAGTATTACCATCAATAATTCTTTCTGTACCATCATAAATATGCTCAAAGGTTTACAAAACCAATAAGGCAAGTTCCTTCCCCAAGGGCCTGTGTTAGTTCTTAAAGTTTTATTACTTATTACACTAATACACTTTAATGTAGATTTTTAAAGTGAATTATTAAGAAAGATCAAAGTGAAACAAAGAGAAACAAATTACCAAGAACCACCTACTTACAGATCCTAAATAAGAATAAAAGACCAGTTTGTTCTGGCAATAGTGTCCAAAAATCCATAGTTTCAAGGAGTATCTAAAGCATATTACCTTTAGGTCAGTTAGAATTTACTGATATCAAAGTTCACAGCGCCTGGAGCAAAACATGCAGTACAATACAACTAAAACGAAGAGTTTCAAACCATCCACACAGAGAACTGGCATCCTGTCATCTCAGTACAGAAAAGAAAAGGATTTCTCAAATTCATTGTGTGAATAAGCCCCTCTTCCACCCTCCACCCCCCTGCAATTCTTTAGCTCCTTGTGTGCAGCAGGAGTCTGGGCCAGTGCATGAAAAACAGCAGGCTGGCACATCCTTCATGCTAGCTCCCTGTTCTTTTCAGTTTACTATTTCATTTAAAAACAAAGTCACGGCAGTTGATGTGACAGCCCTGAAAAAATGAGCCAAGAGCAAAAGACAGTAAGATCTGCCAGCATCTGGCAAAGCTGAACCCACGGCTCCGAGAGGAGTGGCCAGTACAGACTGTTTCTAAGGGCACTATCTGTCAATGCCAACTTCAGTAAGTATTTTGTTTACCATGAACACACGGAAGACAAAGAGGTAGAACCACATCCGAGAGAATTCCACAGGAGAGCTAGAGCAAATGCATCATGCTGTGAACATGCAGCTGACCCACTTGACTGGCATGGCACAAGTGGAGTTCACCTTGTGGGAGGAAGTCTTGGGACAGGATAGACAGAATGGAACTGAGGTAAAAGGAGCTAAAGAGGTGGTGAGATGGGACAGGAACAGGACAGAGAGGTCAGTAAGGAGGCAGCAGTTCACAGGACGCAGGCAAAAGCCACTACTGGATTTCCCACCATTTTACAGCCCTTGCATGGAATCAGAGTCCTTAAACATCACCACTTCTCCGCTTTACACTGCAACAGTGCTCCTCACTTTCCTGCCACAGAGAGAGACAATTTACTACTGCCATCAGCTACAGTGTTCACATAGTTAGTAGTCCTGTATGATGGATATAAACATGACAAGCAGATTATAGATCGATCATGACTGAAGTAGGCTTAAAAAATTTTTCTGTTACCTTAGGATGCCACTAGAGAAAAGGTAGAAAAATCTGAAATGACATATTAGAAAGACATGACATACAAAAAAATGGTGCTGGTGAAATCTTCTGGGCTTAAAACCCAAGCCTTCAGAGGCTGGTTAGCACTGGGAGAAAGGCTGCCCATTCAGAACCTATTTAATTCCTTCCATGCATGTGGGTTTTCTTTTTATTCATTACAGGATCTGCATTCCTCTTCCTTAAAAAATGTCTGGGTTGTGCTTTGGGAGTGTTCTTGTCCACTAGACCAGCTATAAAAGTTGCAACATCATTTGCTGCTCAATTTGGAAAACACAAAAAAAAAGGGCACTGGAAAAAATTAAATGAACAATTATTAATGAATCTGAATTTGATTTGGTAAACTGGATTCTATCCACAACCACCACTGATTTCCTTAGCAAAGTGAGGTTAAATCAAATTTTGAAGAGATCCTTTGTCGTAACACATCCTTCACTTCTAGAGTCACTATTTGAGATCTCAAAATCTCATTTGCTGAAATCTTTGTTTGTGCTCAAATCAATAGGAGTTGTCCCTGAACTAAACATGGTATTTCATGCTAAAAAGGATAAAAAACAGGGTCTTTGCACCTTGAATTGTGCACGCAGACTTAGAGATTACTTTTTAACACTGTACCTCAACTAGTAATCTCCATAATGGGGATAATCCTATTCATTCACTTCATAAAAGTGAAAGCAATTTCATTAATGTTTGAAAAACTGAACAGCCCCCTGGGTAAATTAGTCATTCGCTCTTCAAAGTTTGAAAAGCATGTACTAAATAAATGTGCCATGTTTGAATAAGGAAAATAAGCTACTAAACCACAAACATCAGATATTCTGGGCCCTGAAAATGGCCAGGATCTTGTGGAAAAATAAATACTCTCATAATACTCACACGTGTGTAAAGCTAGCACTACCTACCATAAACCTAAGGGAAGTCAGTATTCAGGAGCTGGTCATGGGCTTTTAATGTAGCTCCCTGTAAGTGTATCCACACGGATCAAAAACCTACACATTGCTAAACACAGGTCTGCCAATTTTCCTTCTGTATTCTCAGAAATAACTTAGAAAAGACAGCAATGTCTTGCGAGACAGGAAAAGATCAGCTGGTGTGACAAACCTCTTTCTTCCACGTCTATTTAGTGCAAGTTCCTTTTTGGTGAGCATCCTTCAACCCTCCTCTGCATGTGTAAAATACTGTGGTATCTTAATCTCATTTAAACCAGCTACTTACTTGACTCTGCCCTGTAACTCCTCCCTAGCATTTACTACTCTTGGCATTACATAGTTCTTCCTGAATCCCCTGCATATATTTCATGTCCTCCTTTCCAGCATCCTTAACCTTAAAGTTGAACTTCTACCCAACAGGAGCACTACCTCAACCTTCCTCATACTCCATGGCTGTCAGCTCTAGCCAAAGCCCTGCCACTTATCCAAAGGTTACTGGAATCCTAATCCCCTCAGTCCAGCTCAGGGTTCTGGGTACCTGGAGAACAAGTGGTCTTTAAAGACTGAGTCAAAGAAGGCATTAAGCACCTCAGGCTTTGTCACTATCTTTCCCCCTGCATCCAGTGAAGGACGGAGATTCTCCTTAGTCCTTCTTTTGTTGCTAATACAGTTACAGAAACTTTTTTTTATTGTATTTTAGGGTAGTAGCCAGATTAAATTTGAGTTGGGCTTCAGCCCTTCTCATTTTCTCCCTGCATCACCTCCCAGCATCTCTGTAGCCCTCCTGAGTTGCCTGTGCCCTCTTCCAGCACATAGGGATGGCCTGCTCCTGTGGCAATGACAACCTAATGGGTAACAGGGAAATACTAAATTCAGCAACTCATGTTGAGATAAGCATGAAAGGTCTCACTGAAAGTGATCACAAACCCTCCTGCAGACTTCAGCAAGCTCTAGGTCAGGCCCTAGTAGAGGAAGTCCCAAGCTCTGACTCTGGCGATGGGTTCCAAGGCCCTTCCTTTTATCAGTTGTGTTTTTCTCTGGCAGAAGGCAAGGCTCCCATCTGAGACACTCTGCTTTCACAGGAACACCAGACATGACTCATTTAGTAGGATAAGCAAAATACAGGACTCAAGTTATAGTCACACATACTACCACGTAAGCCATCTCATTTAAAAATGAGCGTAAAGCAAAGTGTAGACAAGAATAACTTTCATATCAGAAGACAAATATCACTGGTATAATAACAACGTAAAATTAAAATATTAGAATCAGCTAAACTTAGATAGCAAAATGAATAATATATGCAAGTACAATCCAGAGTTCTGTTTTATGCATACAAGGGGAATAATTAACTGGTCTGGAAACATGTAAATGAGGGCTTAAAAGCATTTTCAAAACAGCACATCCAATTTCAGTTACACACGCAGAAGTTGCTACATTATAATAATTAGATTTTTTTTCACAAAAGATTTATTTATTTTGAACAGGAGTATTAAATATTATACTAATTACTAGTTATTTTACTTTGTACCCAGGGAAAAGGAATGAATATTCATTAATTCCTCAAGCTACCAAACCCCAACAGACCAGACAGATTCCAGCACAGCTACTGATAAGTATGGAAAATGTTTGGTACAAAATCAGGCTCATTCCACAAATCATAGCTCTGTCTTTTTCACATGTTGAAGGCACTACAAGAAGTAACAGAACAATAAATAGTACCAGAATACATCAGTGTTTTTCCTTTTACTTTTTAAGTGTCTTTTTGTGTAATGCCCTCGAGAAAGCTTTTCATTAGTATTATTTTGGGAATATTATATCCATTTTGCTGTGGTAGCAAAGGTAAAGTTCAATATGTTCTGGAGATAAAAATAATCAAAACATCTTCCATTTATTTGCCTATTCATTATTTTTTTTCTATAAGGAAGCCAGCAGGCTTCTTCCATATAGCAACTGCAGGAAAGATACTTGTCTGTCAGATACAAACTGGCACATATTAATCACACACTTCTCAGTAGTGGAAATTTAAGTATTTACACTTTGCGCTTTGAAGTCAGTCAATAGTTTCACATTCAGGTGCTCTCAAGGAAGGTTAAAATCTCTTATTTGGACACTCAAATTGATACAAAGACATTAAAACACCCTTCAGTTCCCTATACACAGGATCTATACCTGCTCTGACCCACTGGTTCAAATGCAAGCTTTAAATAGCTTTGAAGAGTGTTTAATAATGTACCTAAAATACTTTTTTAAGCAGCCTACTGTTTGCACACTGCGTTCCTTGTACATGCACAAAACATCATCTCTCCTGAGTTTAAAGAATGAACACCGGATAATCTGTTGGGGAATTCATTCATATCATTTTATATTTTCCCCTGAAAAAGTGCATTGAAAGAAAATTAAATTACCATATTAGAAGAACGTATGTGAGTACCAAAGCTACAATTACACCAAGTCCCTCCAGAAACACCGGCCTTCTGGGAGCTGAGTCCAGAAGTGGACTCACCCTTAGCACAATGAAAAGAATGAGGGGTTTTTATTTGTTTGTCTTGCCTGAACTAACATCCAGAAATACAAACATATTAAATCCCAGGCATTAATCTTACATTTCCCATGCAGTTACCACAATATCTGAATGAACTCTAACGCCTAAAAAAATGTATCAGAGCCTGATTACAGATGTGCATTAACAGATGTGCCAAATTCTTTACACCTTGGCATGATGTCCTCAAAGGCCAACATCCTAATTCAGGGCATACGCCCTATTCCTGAACATTTAAATAAATGCTGACATTCTTTCCTAACATAAGGATATGTGAAGAATTGTATCATGGAGTTAACCAACTATTGCAACTAGTCTGTTACTTCTTTTTAAACTTTCCTTGGTTTTTACGAGGTCGATGTGTGGCATGCCAGGACTGGTAGGAAACAGCACTATGACATAAACCACATCATTAATAGTTTAAAAAAAAAAAAAAAGTCTGATATATCTCTATGGATAAATAACAGAAAAGAAACCAATTAAAGCAAAGACACTGAAGTATAAATAATATATTATCATTCATCAAGCTACTGAAATAAACTAATTAAGGTATTTACCATCAGTCTAAAACAATGCAGTCAGGACTAGGTCAAGTGAGCTGTAGGCATGCGGGGAAGAGGCAGTGGTCAGAATGATCCTTTGCTAATTTGAGATAGAACTATTAAACATGCACTGAAATATTTCAAAGAAAATGTTATTACAGTAAATGTTACCTTTTCTGCTACTCAAGTAATTAATTATTTAAACTGTTACGAGAGTCTAGATTCACACACTTGTAATGACTAGGAGGACATTTAAAATTCATTACAGTACATTAAACTTCCACTGATTAGTTAGCATCACTGCAAAATAAATAAATAGCCAATTCGCTCTGATCAGCAGAAATTCTGAGAAAAATCAGCAAAACACCAATTAAAATGTGAAAAATGTCACCTACTGTCATTATTCTAATGGAACTAAGACATATAGAAGAAACTGATTCTATGTTTATGTTCAGATCAGCTGTGTCTTCAAACTGTAAATCATTATAGCTTTTACTTGCCTCTCTTTCTCCCAAGCCCAGAATTAATTCTGCAGATAGATTTACTATGGACCGCATCGTACTGGAATAGACCATCCTATCATAAACAGAATAATAAGGTCTGGCTGCACTTCTGTGAACTCCTGTTGGGAGGGGCAGGGGGGAGTAGCAATTCACTTAGAAATATGTGAACTGAAATGAAACTTGACATGTGGGATTTTTGCCTGAAACTTTATTCTTTGGAAGCAGGTGGAAGGGAATGAAATGATTAAGTAGAGGTGCACTATCTACAGTTATACACATTTCTTCTTTATTGAGTTCCTCAGCTTTGAGGCCCTGAGCCTGCAAAAAGACACATCCTTGCCTGTAAATTGGCTGGAATGCTTTGAAGACATAGAAAGCAAAATCTCAGTAACTGGCCTGCTTCGTTTTTAGCAGATAAGAAGATTTCATACAAATGAAGAATTCTTACCTGCACAAGCTTCTGACAATGCCAGTGCTTCTAATTTTACATACATGATCTTCAGCTGGAGTGATTGCTCAGTAACCAGTTAAGATCATCTGTGTAAATTATTTTGGCTCCTGGCTGTTTCAACTGGATGAGGCTGAACTTCCTGAGCATGGCTATGCACTGATCTGAACTACTGCATCCGTCTCATCACCTTAGAAGTTTTGACAGCCCTCAGAAAAGAGAACCAGAGAACCACACCATACATCCCACCTACCAGTTGCCCGTAGTGGAGCATGGGGAACACAAAAGGGAAAATTGTGGCATGCTGCAGATCAAAGATTAGTGTTCTCTCTGGGAGGTCATTTTGGACAGACATCCTCTGGGTGAGCCAGTCTCCACTGCAAAGTGTTTCTTTATGTACACATGCCATCTTTTTTCATTATTTATTTCCCTTTTTAAACTCTGAATTGGAAAATTTTCACAGTACCTGGAATGGAAACTGAGCAAAGAGTTTAGTACTTGACCCCCTGTCACTGCTCAGCTCTTCCCAACTACTCAGCAACAGTAGAGACACTTGTTTAGAGATGAATCATGGACTTGCAACAACAGGAAGAGAGAGTCTGGAATAAAATACCAGCTAACAGGGAATTCAAAAGGTCAGTCATGAATATATGCTTCTCTTGGGGTGGAGATTCTGTGAACGATTAACACTGCAAACAGAATTCCTACATTGGAGTACTTTGATGGAGGGGAAACCAGCAATCTGGCACAAAAAAGAGGAAAAAACCCCACAAAACTCCCAAAACTAAACAAAAAATAAAACCTATCACATGTATAAAGAAGTCAGCACAACGAAGAGCTGGTGTGGCAACTTTAGAGGCATTAAGAGAGAAAAGTAAAGAGTTGACACGCAAATGCAAAAGAAGGCAGAGGGCACAGCACCTTGAAGAGCACCTATGAAAACTAACCTTGGAGTCAGTGAAGGAATTCAACAGTAAAGACCTGTCAGTTATAGGGAGTAGCTCTTGAAACATCCTCCCAAGGCAATTTCTCTTTTCTCAGCTCTCATTACCCTTCCCATGCTGACAAAACTTGGTCAGATGGCACAGCAGCAAAGAAAACCACCACATAGCTTCCTGAGCTCTGAGCACAAAGACTTTGGTCCAAAGCTTACTTTCTCCCACCACCTCCAACTGGGGCAGGCAAAACGTGAGCAAGCTAATTAAGCTGATGTCTAAACAGAGCACAGATCCACACTGCCCTGCCACAGGCAGTAGCAGGCTCCATGAGCCTCTTAAGAAGTTTGTTAATTTTAGTCTCCTGAAAAAACAACAGAGGCCATCACTGGCATCTGTTCTTTAACTGGTATTTTGATTTCTACTGAAGGATCACAATCTTAGACAAGCCCTGTTCATGCTGTAAACCCAGCTGCTGGCCAGAATAACTGGGAATCAACTGGGTATCTAGTTTCATTTTGTCTTTCTAAGCAGCAAGGAAAATAGGGTTTATTTGTGCAAATGCTTATTATCCAACACACTGTAATGTCTGAACTAATTATTCACAATGCCCAGGTCTATGTGAACGTAAATAAGTGCACAACAATGCCAAAACAAGAAAACAATATATTCATCTGTTTCTCTGTCAGTCTTCACGCTCAGTTTCAGGTCATTACAAGGCAGGGAAACTGCAGCCATGGGATATAGCTCATGTACTCTAAAACACTCACCACATCATGGAGTCCTATCACCAGAACAAAAATGTCACTTTAAGTCATACACGGCTACTTATTAATAGGCTTTGGGTACAGTCAGGAAAAGGTGGGAAAGATTTCACATCTGCTGTGCCCAGTATCTATAAGCCTCATGATACAAACAGGCATATGATTTCTGTCACCAGTCCATGCCAGTATGAAATTTTGTAAGATACTACCTTAAAAACAAGGAAGGAACTCAGTGTTCAGTCTCAACAGTCAGAAGAAAATAATCTTCTGTGAGGAGAAGACAAAACTTCAAAACCAGATCCACAAAGCAGGTAACAAGTTTACAGAATGTGAGGCCCTGGCCTTACAGCTCCTGCTGTGCCTGCACATATAATGTACCAAGAAAACCTTAAAACTAAAGGTTCTGGGTGATCAAGAAGTACTCACAGCCTGTGTACTCCTGCTTCTTGGGGAAAAGTGCCATCTTAAGGTAATAGAAGGATGCAAGATGCAGCACAGATTCCCAGTACCAACCTTAATGTCCTTGTGTTTCAGTCAGCCCTTTAACACAACTTCCAAGCAGAGCTTGTAATATATTAACTGACATTCAATGATGCTCACTGTGAAACCTGCATCTTTGCAAACATTTTTCTCGACTGTTGCAGTGGTTTTTAATACACAGGAAAAACAGGTACTCAAAATGATAGCCTGAAGTTCAGTAATTTGGAAAGTTACAGATACACTGGTAATCGTAAATGGTCCTAGGTTTGAATGATTTTTCCACTTCAGTTGAATATATTGAGAAGTACATTCAAATAATTAAAAAGTGCTGAAAATAAGCAGTATTTGGAATTAATGGAAGCCATATATTCACCCTGTTGAATTCATTATTTTTAAATTATAGTTCCCACAGATTAAGAAATGCAGTGAAGTTAAAATGAAGCAATTTTGTTGCTAGATATTGTCATTTAGATTAAAATATATGTGTCTGTTGAATCCAAAAGCTAAACACTCCTACTGCTGCTGCTTTTATTATTTGTAAAATCTAAAATAAACTGCCAACAAGCAATGAGCAACAACTGGAGAAATATTATGAAAGTGGTAATAAAAGTCCCAATATGCCAGTTTCCCTGGGTAGCTACTTTCTTACACGGTATGGGCTGCCGATCATATGATGTACACATCAAAAAAGTAATGTTATAGAATCATAGAAACATAGAATGGTTTGGGTTGGAAAAGATCTTAAGATCGTCTAGTTCCAACCCCCTGCCATGGGCAGGGACGCCTCACAACTAGCCTGAGTCGCCCAAGGCTCTGTCCAACCTGGCCTGGAACACTGCCAGGGATGGAGCATTTACCACTTCTTTGGGCAGCCTGTTCCAGCGCCTCACCCCCCTCACAGTAAAGAACTTCTTCCTTGTATCTAACCTGAACTTCCCCTGTTTAAGTTTAAACCCATCACCCCTTATCCTATTGCTACAAATATGCAAAAAAATGTTATATTAATTGCTCATTTCTAAATAGTTTAATAAGTGATCTATGCATTCTAAATGCTGTAATATACTGCTGAGAATCAAAAAGGCTAACAGGTTGCTCATAGCCTGTAACTGGTATAAAAGAGATGGTTAATACCCCTTTTTTCACATGTACAACCTTTACCATATTGGTAACACAGTAAATAATTAAAAACCTCTCATGAGCCATTTTAAATGAATATGATTGGAGGTGACAATTGAACGAAGAATGGAAATTCTCATCCTGCCAAGAGTTTCACAGGAGCTGGCTCATACGAATGCACAGGTCTACAAACCCAAGTATTGTTCTTCCAAATCCTCAAATCCATATGGAGCTTTGATCATTTGAAATTGGACCCTTTATCTGAGGAAAGGCTTTCTGAAGCAAACTACCAGGCAATTTTACATCCATCCTTTAAGGGTATTTGGCAAAACGTTGAATGCTAGCAACCTTTATTCACTGACCACAGGTCTTCCACACCAGAATGGGAACATCCTCATTTTCTAATACAGTATCACCACCAATCCACATATGAATGAACGCTCATGGCTGCATTTTTAATTACATTTAAAACCCCACTGGCTTCCCTTGAGGCACAGTTTCATCCCAACAACTCTAGACAGATGGTAAAGTTTTACTGTGACTGATTTTCTGTTTCAAAAACTTCAATGAATTTTAAAGGTAAACATATAAAATGCATTTTAAATTTATTTTCCTTCACACTTGGATAGAATTTATATAATTGTCACCAACCAGGTCTTACCACATTTTTTCCCCCCCATCCCATTCAATGAGCTACCATGTCTTATATCAAATTTAAACAAATCAGCCCAGACAAATACTTTATGGGATAGGGGCGTATCTCCTAAATAATGTTGCCAAATAGGTCACTATTATTAGCATTTTCCTATACTCCTTCCATGCTGTCCTGCTTTGGCATGACGAGCAGCAGAAGGAACACAAAAATATTTTAGAATAAAACCTCTTCTCCACTGCTTCAATGCAAAAAGTGAGTCTGAAATTCCAGAAACACCTTGAGAATGCCCATTCCAAGGGCCTCACCAACGGCACAACATGAAATGACATCTGAAGAGTTCAACTCTAGGGAAACTGAGGTGCTTACCTGGCTTGGGACTTCTGAGCTGAATTGTAACTGCGGCGTTTTCCATTAACTGCCATCCACTGTTCTCCTGGCAGCAGCTCCAAAGCCAATATGCTGTTAGTTAGCTGGAAAAACACAAACAAACCAACAAAATTAAACTAAATTTTAAAGGAAAATGAGAAAGAGAAGAAAATGAGAAAAATCACCTGAATATTTTACAAGTGAGAAGAATCTGTTAAAGCATTTATAAAGAAGTCATTTTCAGTAAGTACACACTCAGAACACTGTCAAATCTTTAAAGGGTATATGGCCGACAAGTCAAGGAAACAAGTTTTCTTTTGATGCTACTTGGTGATCCTGTTTATTTCCTAATAGTTCTACATCCATAAAAGGCCAAAGGACCCTGACCTTGGCAAGCTAACTAAGCAAGAAAAGGCAATCATGTGTGCAAGGTTGTCACCTACACCACAAATTATGATAAAATATATCTCAGTATTGGAAAAAATAGCTGTATGTCTTCAGTGACATCCACTGTAGTACATTTAAGGATCTGAATAGGACAGCAATTTATTTTGCACTAAAATGTTTTATGGTTATCATAAAGCATTATGCCTTCAGAGACTGAAAGGTGATGTTTTTATGGACTGTTGCTTCTTGTTGCATTATCTTCACAGATCAAAAATCACCTTTCTTCCCCCCCCTTTTCTTTTTCCAAGTGCCCTCCTACTGCCCCGCTAATAAAAGATGTCACACAACGGTTCAGTCTGATAAAAAGGAAACTGCGTTAAACAAAGTGTACAAGGAACGCACTTCTAACACGTAAGAGTTTCACAATAAATGATTATCCAGCTTATTAGTGAAATAAATAATAATAATTGCCTGTCCCTCCTCATTAGACTCTTAGGAAGAAAATGGAGCCCCAAAGCAAAGTTCTAGCTTTTGACTTGAAAACGGACCTTGCTGATTTTATTATCACTTTGCCAAAATGCCAGTCCTCTTACACAATGACAGGGTGGAAAAAAATGATAGGCAGACTGACTGATGTGCAGGATGTCCCATTTTTAGCTTAAGAATAGTTTTGATGTAGTAATTGAGTAACCTGATGGGGTTACTTTGCTCCTGATTTATCCCTTCTGAAGAGCCTGAACTACCAGTGAGGATTAGGCGGAACAAATATACAGTGTGTGCTTTTGACACGTTAATCTGATGGATTTCAGGCTTATCCAAGTGAATATAAATTGTAGATAATGTATAAATTGATTACAATTTCCTATTATCAATATATCAAAGCCCCTTCTCCTTCATCACACATTTTTCAGCCTTTGACCAATATAGTGCTTCCACATGGCTGACATCGGTCCATGCTTCTATCACCTTTGGATCGTGCTCTCGTAGGCCACTTTTCCAGCCATTCCTTAAAATTCTACATTTTCCACAGAAATAGAGTGCCTGCCAAAGCCAGCACATCTAAACACACTGCTGAAGGCATTTCACTGGCTCCTAATGAGGCAGTGAATTAGCCTTAAGGGGTCTAGTTTCAATTTGATGCGTGCATTAAATGGAGTTACGCACGTCACATAACTAATCAATTTATCCAGGCATTAATACAGTTCTCATCACTGTGGTTTCCAAGCACTTCAGAACAGCCCACAGAGGCCTTCAGAGGATTATCACAGAGAACAGGCCCACAAGAACCTTTTGTTCACTAATATGATACTACACATTTCCCCCTCTTACTGCCAAATACTAGTAACATCTTTGAGGTTCTTGGACATTGTTGTCCAGTACCAGTAAAATAGAAAAATCAAAATAATCCACATATCCCTGGAGAGATTAGACTAAGATTTGAGTAGGTTTTAAGCAGAAACATAGAGTTTTTGTTTACTTCTTCTGATATCACTCCTTGCCATAGTCCCAGGGGTAGCTATACAAAATGTCCTATACCAATCCCAAGATATATTCACTGAAGAAAAAAAGGCATCTCCCAGCTTTCCACTGAAGATCACTCAATTCCTAATCTACATGTGTGAAATCAATGCCACGATTGCATAATTCTCTTCCCAGAAAACAGTGCGTTGATATTAGAATGTCTTTGTAACTAACTTCAGATAGTGAAGGCAGTATCAGAACAATGGCTGTTTCATTTTATTTTTACCTGCCACAAAATTTGAGGCAACGTGCCAAGTTAATACAATGGTCTGGATGTTAACACATTTACTTAGCCAAAGTAAACTGAAGGGTTGGTTAGGGAAGAGGCCTCATGCCATGAACAAGATAGGCAAGATCTTTTAAACCAAAGTTTCAAAGAGCTTCCTTCAGGCTGCAGCATTATAACACTGAAGTTACAATGCTGCAGCCTGAATCACCTTTCTGAGTGACCCAACATGATTTCTTTGTATTGCTTTATAATTGTAGTCTTTCAGATATTAAGTTTCAATTTCCAATGTAAAAAGCAACAACCCCACCACCAAACCTGCAAAAATCTCAAGTCTTCTAACTTTTCCATCCTTCACTCACTTTTAACTGAAAATATCATACAAAGCTGCAGATTTTCACATGTGCCAGGCAAGGACACTAACTTGCTGGCAGTGTTCCCAAGTCTTTCCTACCATAGAGTAAAAAAATGGCTCTTTTTGACTAATATAAGGAAGCATCATTTTGGGATATATTACCAGAGGAATATTTGCACTTCTCCAACGCCTCTTTTTCTTTGGCTATGCTTCCCAGCAGAATAAGAATTAATTGTGTTTCTTATCTTTGTATTGCACAGGATTCCTTTCGTCATTATAAAACACTCCTGAAGCAGATTCCACTGACAGGCACACAGAACATCTAAATAACCTTCCTATCCCAAACAGAAAAGTGTGATTCATAGCACAAACAACTGCTCCTCCCTAACTTCCACCTCATATATCCACATTAATAAATGCTTTTTCGAGTTATAAGCTCCAGCATATTTTTGTAAGGTTTTGATTTAATTCCTGACTAACACATCCTACAGATGACATGTAATGTGCTGGTTGGAACTGAGCATCAGCTAAGATGGAGGTAAACACCCCTTCAACCAAACCCAAACTCTTTAGCAATTTGTCGTGAGAACTATAGAATATACGTCAGACAAAGGGCCTGATCCAACTCACCAAGAGATCCTGCTGCCTCCCCTTCAGAGGAGGTAGGACACAGCTGCTCAGGCACTGCAAGCTGCCCAGATAAGGACACCCAGGCTGGCTCTGCTCGAGCTGGTGAGGCTGGACTAACGTTTAGGATCAAAGGAAAGTCACAACTGCTGCAGCAAAGCCTTTTTTGCCTTGATGTGTATGTTCAGAGATCAGTTTTCTTCTACTAGTAAGTTCCAAACACACAGTTGCTGACATGTCCACACAAAGCGCATGTCCCACATTTATTTTTATTCCATGTACTTCAAACTGCACTTGGATAAAACATCAATATCCCTCGTTCTCATACCAGGAGAACTGGATTTAAATTGATCAAACAGCAGTTTTACAAACCTAAAAGCTCAGATAGAAACACTGAAAGAAACTCTGTGGTGTTCAGAAATGCGTTTATGTTCTCATTCCCCAGATGTTGAACTTAAGCTCCTTTCTGATCCCAGCTTGTGAGATCAAACTAAACTATACATTCCTGTTTGTTATTTTAATAATCACATGACTTTCATCTCCCTGTTCCAAGATCATTTAGTGCCAGCAGAATCAACCACAGTACCACAGAAAGCTAATATATGCCATTTCAATTGTTAGAAATTCTGATTCTTCTTCATATAGAGCACACAATACGGCCTGGCACAGTTAATGCATCTGAAGCGAGTGCTTTCCCAACTCATCTCGAGTCTGAGAGCTGTTCAGTTTTGCAGTCCTTCCTTTCCTTGATGCCATGTCATCCTCATTCAGAAACTGACCTTTTGAAAATCCTATCCTGAGCGAAAGCCTATCTGGAGGGTTTTGGTGAATATGTATTTAATATGCTTTTATATTTAATGAAGTTCTACATCTTTCAAAAGATCCCACCCCACTGAAGTTTTCTCTAAATGAGTGCTTTCATAGTGATCTAGCAGATTTACATACATAATTAAAAAAAAAGGATAACAACCCCCAAAACCCCACCCTACATCCCCTAGAGATGCACAAAACCCACAAGGGAAAAAACCTCAAGCAAAACAAACCCAAAATGCCACAAACAGCCCTAATCTCACAACTCCCCGCCCCCGAATATAAAACAATTAACCTGCTGCATTATGTCCTACTATGGAGACATTTCAAGCTGAAATCCTCAATAAGTTCAGGTGCTTGCAAAGAAGCAGGAGCAGCAGTCAAGGTGCCTGCAAGCAGCCCTGTGTCCCCCCTGCAGGTTGTGTGCAGTGAGAACAGGGGGAAAATACAAAAGAAAATGAAAAAAATCAGTCAATACATTATTCCTACTATCCTGCAATGCCCACATAAGTCCTCGTTAACTTCAGTGGCAATATTATTGCCTTGTCATAGAGGAAAAGAAGAGAAACCTCCTCACAAATAGAGTGCTAAGGAGATGCTGGAAGAAGCTGGAATTACAAAACAGAATATAACAGAAAACTGAGCCAGTTCAGCCAGCTTGGCCCAATGCAAGGGATACATCCATAATTTAAGCAGTTCAAAACCAGAGCTTGTAGCAGTCAGTGTGAGGTCCTTCCCAACAGCAAGAAGAGCGTAGTTACGGTGGCAAGCCAGCTTAATTGCTGAAGTCTTCAGATCCCACTCTGTGAGTTACAACTGCCCTATGGTCCTCAGTTGCCTGTCAGACAGGGACAGGTCTCTACTTACTGCACTGTGAGACTACGCTAACTCTGCCACTACCCACATATTGTTAGAATGCAACATAATGTGAGATTGTGTCCATACATCTCTACAGAAAGATAAAACTGTTAAAACAAAAATTTTTTGTAATGCTACTATTAGAGGGTGAGCCGGAGCTCATTAAAATCAGTGGAAGTCTTTCTTCGCTCCAACAGGGGAGAGACATTTCCTCTCTAAATAATATATGACAACCATACCACAAACAGACATGCATCACAAGAAGAAAACTCTGTATCAAGGCAATCACAAACTATTCAAAATGGACAAGCCAGGTTCATTTTTAAGCATAACTTGAATGAAAGTCATACTGTACACAAGTGTCTATTATATCAGTTGTAATCATACTGCTACAATGACAAGTGAAAAAACCTCACAACAAGCATCAGCCTGCTCGGTGTGGGAGATGGGCAGCTATTTTGCCTGTATCTTCAATGAAAGTGAAGCAGACCCCCCTCCCTGAAACATTAACCATTTCAAAAGATCTCATTAAAAGGTTTCCCTGTTTTCACTGATTATTATGTAGTGACTACAAGAACACCTATAAATCTGATTGAATTAGGTTTTCAGGCCTTTATTCCAGATAATTTCTTCTCCCTATGTGGACTTTCTCAGGAAATGAGATTTAATGAGTCATAGTCCTTACTGATAATCACAGGAGAGCTCATTAGCTTTCTGTCAGATTTGTACCCACTATCTGCCCTCAATATGCTTGTGACTTACTAGAGCTAAATATGACACTACCAAGAAAGCAGACATACTCAGATGAAGCAATACAGTGGATCTGAAACACTATAGAAATAAATATTTCTCCTTAATTTAAGAACTTAAAAAAAAACCCCAACATGCCTTCTCTCCTTTCTTAACCTTTCTCTATTGCGATGGCATTGCTGACAGCAAGACATACAGTATTAGAGAAAATGAAGAACGACATCTGAAGACTCCTTGTAGATATGGTAGGGGAGAACTAGTCTAAACAGTCGGTAAGAAGCAGCTCTGGGGACTGGAACTCATTTCTGCTCGTGTACAAAATTGAGGTTTACCACAATTTCACAAACTCATCAGGGTATCAGTGACAGCTCCATGCAGGAGGCAGTGCAGGTGAAGCTGCTTCTGACCTGCCTCTCCCACATTTACAGCTCTCCATCTCAAGTCTTTCCAATGGAGTTCCTACCTCTCAGCCCATCACCTGCACAGCCTCCTGCCTCTACCTGAAGGGCATGGCTCTGCGCTGCTCTGTGCAAAGCTGCTCCTGCTCTCCACACAACGCACTGGGGAACAGCAGTGTTCAGCTGATAGACTGTGAGATACGGATGGCCTTAGATATCTTCCACCTACAGTTCACATCTCCTGAAAGGAGATGAAAAGTGAAATTGCAGTTATTTCCCATGCTGTTGTTCTCCTTGAAAGGACGCTCTTCCTTACTAAGTGCACATTGCAAGGGGCTGGACTAAGCCTACTCTTCACAACTAGTCACTTCCTTAGGTAGCATTTGCTTTTCTCTCTCTCTGCAGCTTTCACATACCATTAGTTTTTTAGGTTAGAAACTAATGGTTTCACATACCATTAGTTTTTCCCTGCAAGGGAAAACTACTTGTGCTTCCTGCAAAACTCAGGATCACCACACACTCTCACAATCTACGTTCACAAAATGCGCCCTGTCCAAACATGTCTTAAAGACAATCCAATAAGCAGGTACTCAAATAGTCCAAGCAGGCAGGTATTTTATCACTGCACTGTTTCCTTTTCCAGGAAATCATCCTTAACAGGAAAAAAAAAAATAATAGGAAAGAATGACTTTACCAAGCAATTCACTGTAGTGGCAGTCCCCAACATGACAAACACTCTTGTCAGCTTAATAAGCAATAATATTTGTTTTTAACCCACTCCCCTCACCCTGTTCTTCAATCCATTATCACTCCCCCATAGTTTTCCATACATTTTACATAGATACAGCAGTGGTTGCAGCTTGCAAAGGGTCTGACCAGACCTCCTAGGAGGAGGAGGTTGTGTTGGTGATGAACAAGAGTTGTCAGAGCAAAGGGAGCTTGACTTTTCCTATTTCCAGGGCTCAGCAGAACAGACACAAGTCCCTCTCCTTTGCCAATTTCTGCCTATTACAATGTTAACAGAGTCTATATAAATCACGGAAAACACTCTAGACATGTATATTTTAAAACATAGTGGTGAGTCTGTTGAGGTAAAGAAATGATGGCAGCAAAGTAACACCGCAATGAATGTGACTCCAACTTCCTGGTGTCGTTATTTTAGCACCATTAACATCCTAGATGGAGCCAAATTCCATCAAACAGGATGACGATGTACCCTAATGGCCCATGACAGTTTTTGTTACTTATCGCCCAACGTATTTTAGTGACCTGCTTATTCTCTATAAAGTGTTGTTGAAAAGCAGAATCTTTCAGTGAATAACTGCTTAAAGACATACCAGAGGCCTGCGAGAAAAAGACAAAGAGACATAATCAAATATTTGCTCCCACTCCTTTTTCATTCAGAATTATCTGTTCAGATCTATCCTCTAATTTCACACTCTCACACTTCAGCACACATTCACTTTGTACCCATAGCACTCACAGGAACACAGCACCTTAATTTTCCATATGAGAAAGAGGTACATGAGGGATTATTTTTGCTGCACCAGAAAGAAAAGTCAAATATGCAGTACCAGATAGTGCGTCAGAAATCAGACCTTTTCTACGTTAGGCTTTTGCATGGCTTCCATTCCAGTAACATATGACCACTTCCATTAGCATAGTATTTGGTAGTTTTCTTCACAACCTTCCCCTATGGTAGGATATATGCTTATTTTCCTTCTTGCAGATGAAGCAGCAGGGCAGGGCAATCTTCCTGTGTTCACAAAGGAAGTTTGTAAAGGAAAAGAAAATGGGACCTGAGTCTTTTGCGTCCCATGCTAGTCTACTGTATCATGAACCAACCCTTCAAAGTGATCAGGTCATTTGAATGTAAATGCAACTAACAAATTCTCCACCAGGAACGTGAGCAAAAGCAAAGAGCTGAAATAATTCAGATTTCTTTTAAGCCTTAGAACACATGGCACTCTGCACTAAATCTCATTTTTCTCCAGCTTCAATAAACTTTTGGTAAAAGTTTAAACAACACCGAGAGCTACACCCATCTTGGTCTTTTCAAAGGAAACTACCGTGGTCACGATGTAGACTGATGGTCCGAGCAACTGAGTGAGACCAGAATTACCAATTCTGGCGCTGCCTCAGGCCACAGCTCCCAGCAAGCTGATTCACCTGTGTCATCCTTTCCCTGACTGTAAATGCAGGGGGGGGAGAAACAACTTGTAAGAGGTTGAGATCATCCAGCGCAAACTTATATTTAAACAAGCTGTTACAGCTCTGCATCTTGAAAGGGTAATTTGGCCATTGACTACCAGTTCAGGAGGTTTCATAGTTCTGCATGTCTGTTCTCTCCTATTCCTAGCATCTCTCACCTCTGCACAAACTCCATGTTGGGATGGTCTTTGTTCTCAGTAAGAGCCTTTCATGGGGGGCCAGCGGAGGCCACTGAAGCAGCAAGTTCCCTGGCACGGCGCTTCCAGGAGACCAAGGAGCAGAGAGGCAGCTGCGCATAGCAACAGGTTGAGTTGACATCCCATTTTCAGGAAGATCCTGGACTATTTGTCTATTGGACCAGTTGCACATGTATGTACTTTTTTATCTGTCATTTTCACAGCAACAGAAACAAGCAGCTGGTTATGTCATTATATAAGGTCTTTTCCCAGGAAGTTAATGGTTTTAAAGTCTGAGACATTGCAAATAAGGATTGCAGGTATAATTCCATCTCAAGATGACTTCAGGGTTCCAGTGTCAGTCATTAATCATTTGACTTGCACTTTCTGGGTTTATGATTTTGACAAAAATCCCTTCATTTAAATTATGGCCTTGTATTCAACACTAGGGTATGTATTATTCTATATATAATTTTTAAATACAAAGAGAAACAGCATGGAAAAATTAGAATCGATGAGATAAAAGTCTAGTCCTCTCCTGGCATAGGCAAACAGAATGCTCTTGACTTTAACCTATGGGTTCCACTTCATATGTGGTGTATCTTTCATACATCATGGGTTTTAATAAATTTGCTGTATAAAGCACCAGAGCTACGTTGCCAGCAAAATATAAGGAAAACAAATATGTCAGGGTAATGATGCCAGGACAATTCTTTATTGAAAAAAGCAGTTTATTAATACCTTATTGCTACAAGCTAGATCTTATTATCATCTTGGGTCATTTAGAATCTTATTAGGTATTCTGATGGTGGATGAATAATCCTGTGATAAATTCTTTGCCATGTCCTTCACAGTTGTCATAGCAGGATCATAAACAGCATTTATAACAATCTAGCCTGGAGGAAAAGGCTTACAATGGTCTGTTTAACATGCAGGAAATATTCAGATCGGCCGTGTCTGGTTAGATTGGAGACCCACAGGAGAGATACCAAAGTTAAATGTAGCATGGGTTTCTCTGAAGATTAGCTTTGCAAAAGGCTTTGGGTCAGGGATATGGGGACTAATGCCAATGATATGGCCACAAGCAGCCTTCTTTCAAGAAAGCCAACTCGAACAGAGATGGTAGCTGCAAGTTACTTTCTTACTGAAAAACCATGTAAGGTTACTTGAGCTGCTACTTAAGCAGCGTGGTTGAAATTACTTGTGACTGAATGGCTTGGAGCTCAGTCATATACTTCTGTGACTATTATATGAAAAATAACACATGCACTCACATAGTGAAAAATCTGCAGGTTTTTGCAGAGTTAAAGGGCAACTTGCCTACACTGGGCAACTTCTTGAACTCTTGCAAGCTCAGAACCGAGTTCTTTAGAACAAAAATAACACAGGCAAATTATAAAAAACCCCTAAATTTACACTGCTCCAAACAGGTTATTACAAAAAAAAGGAAATCCCACATAGTCTACACATATGATCACACATACAAACACCTCCCTGTCACTGAACACATGAATTATTTGTATCTGTGTGGTACAGTGTCTCATTCCAAGGTATGACACCAATTTCCAGAGTCCAAGTGCAGGTTAGTGCATCTCAAAACCACCAAAACATCAGAAGACAAGTTATTTTTAAATGCTAGTAGTGGTATGAATTAAAGCTCAGCCAAAACTAACCATGGAGGACCTGTCAGGCACATTTTCAGGGGAGACCTAATAGAAATGGGTGGCTTACTGCAAGGGATGGTGGTGACAGATTTGAGTACAGCCTCACAAACTTCCTCCAGAGCAGGGATGCCTTCCTCTCAGCACAAATAACTGAGACTATGGAAAGTGAGCAGCAAAATTTGCTTTTCTTAGAAAAAGATGAATTACCCTTTCCACTTGAATTTTAAATACACAAAATGAATGAGTTCTGTAGCTCTAGTCCCTAAGACAGAGCTTGACTTCTGGAAAGCCAGCACAAACGTCCACAGCTGGTAAATGTAGAAATTGCATTCTGGGACATCCATTGCTGCAGTTATATGGACAACTCCAAGTAGAAGAATATCACCAAATCCTGGGACTTGTTTGCAGCTGCAACTACCACCCACAAAACCAGATTTTGCAGACATCTATGCGTGCGCCCAATCTTACTACCAACATACAGCTACGCTACTTCCAAGGGTAGTATGTATGGCAGTGAAGTTAAATGGGTGCGGATCAGCCACCACAAAGAGCAAAGTTCTGTCAATTCCTCAGAATTTCTTCCCAACTTAAAAAAATTAATTGTCAATTATTCTAAAGTTGAAAATACATCTCAAAAAAGAAACCTTAAGCTAACCAGGTGAACCCTGAGAAGGGAAAGGGAATAAGATCATCAAATTAATACTTAGAATGAATAGTTCTCAAACAGCTCCATTCTTTTATCTTCTGTGTTATCCTGCTTTCCTCTAAGTTTTTGGTAGCTGACTGCAGATTCTGCGAGGTGTAACTGTACCTTCATAGGTCATTTTTAGCACTTGGGTTGAAGGAAAGCTCACTTGTAGCACTCAGGCTGCCAACGCAGCACAACGTACATGTTTCAATCACACCATAATCATGATGGTATCTCAGATTTTCACATCTCTAAACCAACAGCAGGTAGAATAATTATACCACCAGCTAAACACAAGTGTCCTGGCATTTTTATTTTTTAGTAATAAAATTCAGCCTTTGCTCCTTCCTAAAAAGCCATTTCTACTGAGCTTTTTCTACTGAGGTTTTAATATTTTTTTCCAATGTGACATTTACAGTGAGAACACACCACACAACCAGACCGAAAGAGCAGCAATGTAAAATGAATACCTTTTAAGATTATAAATTAACCAAAAGTCTTTGGAGGTTTAAAATTGTTAGCATCATTCTAAAAATGCACAAAATCCCTCCAAAGCAGCTCTTGATACAGTCACCTAAAGCATATTAATTTACAACATACCTAAAGCAGTTTTCATTTGGTACCAGAGCCATACAGCTGCGCATAAGTAAACACTTCTGGTGTACAAAGCATTGATTAGACCAATTGCCTTTAATTCCCCGTGAGTGAATGCTACACACATCCACCAACTGCAAGGCTGCACTGCTGTCTGTTAGAGTTTAAATGTCTAATTAACAAGGACTTCGACACTGTTGACTTTGGAAGACTATGACCAATAACTTTACCTGTACAACACAATGAGATGAAGGGATGGAGAAAGTGGAAATGACATGAGTTTAGAAATGTCTGGGCAATATCAATGTGTGTGTATATACACATATGGGTACACATACGTGCATATATAGAGAGCATGGGATTAAATTCTCGTGGCTTATTTCTCAATACACAGTTTCTCCTAGAATATACCATCACTGGTTTCTAGTGATTTCTGCTTGATTTCTATTAACTTCTCCTAGAAAATACAATCACTTTTGAATAGAGAGTAACGGTAAAATAAGAACCTATAACACCTCCATCCACAGTCATTTTTGCTACAACAGTAATCTAACCTATCCATGGTCCTGGTATGTAACTGTTTGGAAGCATCCTTGTAAACAAATAATGTACAGACCAGACTGTATTTTTCCTTTAAAAAGAGTATATTATGCATTTCCAGCCCTAACCATTCTATGATTCTATGATTATTGATGTTCCTTTTACAATAAATGAGACAGAGAAAAAGCAGAATAACAAACTCTACAATGCAGACTTAGTGGATTCATTGCAAGTCTGAACAGTTCATCAATACAGATTATGAACTACTCAGATGGCCTTTAGAGCCAGTAGCTAAATAGGCTGGCAGATACCTTGATCATGAACAGCAACAGCATTATTCTTCACAGTTCAAAGCAATTTTCACTTCTTGAGTGGGATTAGACTACATAACTGCCCAGAGCTATATAAATAAATGCAGTTTGGTGCCACCTAAAACAGAAATCTGCTGAGAAAGACATCTGAAACTGGCAGTAGGTGCAAGCACTGCAAATGATATTGCTGCATAGATGGATGATGCACCAGAGACCAGCTCTAATCATAAAAACTACAATAGCAGATGTCAGTGAAATAATATTTAGCAATGACATGGGCATTCTACAAAAGTCAATGAGGAAAAAAAAAAAAAAAATCTTCTCAGGTACCTGTGTATGTTGTTAATCATAATTAAGGCAAGTGTGACAGTTTCTTGGCAACAGACACTGAGTTCTCTTCCCTGACGAACAAATCCTGCAGGAATACTCTCTCTTTCATTACATCAAGCCTGCAGTTCTTTACACTAATGTCCTCCACTTGGAACACTCCAAGTCAGAGGGAAACTTTTGTTTTGTCAATTGCTTTTTGCTGGATAATCACACGATGACCTCCACAAAAGAAAGGAGCAAGTTTCTCATTAGTAAAGTAAAAAGAGCTTTAAAAGCTAGTAATCTAAACAAGCACGTATACTAGTGCAGACAGGGGCAGCAGAGTGGGGACAAAAGAGATTCACAGCATTCAAGTTAGGGACCTAATGCTATCCATATCCTCAAAGAAGATTGATAGCACCAAGTAGAATAGCAAAGCATGACTACCCTAAGCAGTAAGTGAATGCTGGTCCCTCTGAAGATGTATTTTGACTTGCATAAGACGGTATCTATAACACCTAACAGTGAGCATCTATATGCAGACATTTCCAAGAAAGCAATTTCCAGGTATACTTTCTACTGACCTTTCAGTAATTAGGATATTGCCAATTCTTCAACAACAATAGAAAAAGGATGATTTGGAGGGAAGCAAGCATTTTCAGATTTATTCTTTCCTTTTAAAAACCATTTTGATGGCAAGGTTTTGGCCAACTGCAAGAATTTCCACTCAAAACAAGTCACAAGTTACCATGATTCCTTAATTTTTTTCATAAAAGGAAAAAAAAGGTTGATTAAAGAATACTGACTCATTTAAAGAATACACTAGAAATGCAGGTATGAGCCAAAAGGGTTGCAAAGAAACATGGTTATGATTCTAAAAGGAGGTGTAAGTACCACAGAGAGAAAAGAAATCCCTTGCAGTATGTATAATTACATTACTGATAATTATATCTCAGTAATGAGGAAATTACAGTAGAACACCAGCAAAGCCTCTCACAATAAATTGCACAAGTTTATGGAACAATCTCTTCAGGGAAGTGTGTGGAAACCCCCTACATCATCTGAAAGACATAAAACACGGGAGACGAAACACATTCACAGTGCTGTGGGGACAGTAGTGAGCAGGAAGAGAGATGGACTGGTCTTCTCCATTTCTCAACGCTGTGCCACAAGCCCAGGAGTGGGGTTTAAAATCACCACCTCTGCTGTCTTCCATTTTTGTTGTCTGTTCCCGGCTGTATCTCATGTTAGTGAGATCCCATAGGGTTTAGCAATTAGCATGAGGAAAGCAGTATGATAATCAGAAGAAATTAATGGTTTAAAACCATAATCTTACACTTCCCCTGAGACTTGTTCCATGCATCTGGATTCTCAAAGAAAAGAAAAAACCACCAGGTAATTGATTCTTATTAAGAGAATGATCTGCCACAAAATGCTCTCCGTGTGAAAAAGATGGTCACTTTAAAGTGCTCTCAGAGTCAAACAAACCTTGTCTCTGACTAGCTTTCTAAAGAAGAGAGGATAAGACCTTCCATGTGACCCTTCTCTTTTGCACCTCTGCATGACATAGGTCTTCAGGTGCTAACAACCAGCATCTGAAACAGGGAGCAGCATATGACAGTGAAATAGCAATCTTGAGGGTTTTGGCAGCAATTTCAATGAGAAAGGTGGAGAAATGAGCATATACTGCATGCTCTTCTCAGTGAATTGTGTGGAGAAACCAGGCCAGCTCATGAGTTGTGGATATTATCAAACTTCAGAAGTTATATATTGTATTTAACTACGACCAATGCTGAGTTTTTATACACTCCTTGGAAAAGATTCAGTTATGGACTTTATTCCCATGGTTAACTATGCTATTAAACGTGTGTTATTTATTCTGGCTGATTTCCCCTTTCAATGAATTGATTACTACTGTAAAAAAGCAGTCATGTAAAGCAGAAAAAATAGCCCTCAGTAAGCATCTGGTCGTTCTTCATTGAGTGTAGGAACTAAATGGATCTCTTGGAGACTTTTCCAAAAATTAGATAGATAGAAACACTCAACCACTTCATTCCAAAATAATGCTTCACATAACCAAGAGCTGGATGACTTACTGAGCAAAATAGAGAAAATTTCCAAGATCTCTGTTCTGTGGAGGAGGTGGAAGTGTTTAATCTATAGCATTTGGCAAGCTAGTACTGGTGCTTCAGCTCCACACTTCCTTCGCAGTTTTATCTATACACTACAGGTGGTTCTGTAGGCAGCATTTTTCCTGTGAACTTGTTTATTCGTTGCGCCGGTTCACACGGAGCAGCCTTGTCCCAAAACCTGGACTCAGTCATAGAATAAGGCCGCACGCAAACTTGTGCTGCTCAGTTTCAGAGATGTCACAGCAGACATTAACAGTGCAGCGCATCTGCCCTTAACTGAACAGCAGCTCGCACAGGACAACGATCTGGAAGTCTATGTGAAACAGCACCACCTGGTGATCCTGGCCATAATGACGGCGTGTCTTCCCAGGGGTACTCAAAGAGTTACTTTTTTTTCTCTTCCAACATCCCAAGGTAAGAAGATTAAAAAAGGTAGAGAACACCCCCAACCTTTAGAAGTTGTAGTTAAAACTTTAAAATTATATAAAACGTGAAAAAGTTAACATTACTCTAAATCTCAAGACCCCAAAATATTGCAGACAATCTCACAGAGGTAAACTTTGAAGCCAAGCAGAGAAGTAAATTCAATTCTGCATACACCTGAGTTTATATTGCCTCAAGTCCTTCATTTGTCTCCTTCTACATCAAGTCACTGCCTCATGACTATTTTTCTCTAGGCAGCAAGCCACATTCCTCCTGAACCACAGTAGAAACAGATTGTCATGAGCAAACAAGCTTTGCTGTGTACAGGAAGATGGAAAAACAACCTCAGCAAGAGACTGATCAAACAAAATTGCCATCAGCCACCATGAAGAGACCAGTTTATCAGGAGCCACAAGCCCACCCTTTTCATAGCAGTGATGCAGGAGCTGACTTCCTTGCAGGAGAGGTGGCTGCTGGTGCTTCCTCAGGAGGCTCATGCTGCCGGACCCACTTTTTATGAGTACCCACTTTACCTCACAAAGCTGAGCTGCAGAATATTAACCTACAGAGGCCTAATTTGAAGGGATCTCTCATATCAGGAATCTCTATGCTTTTAAATAACAACTGAGATTTAAAACACATAGCTTATGTCCTTCTCAGACCTGGGGCCCCCTTACAGTCACCGGTTTGACAGCATTGTGCCCTTAATAGTTCCAAACAAAGCATCCTTAGTATCAGTCTGGGAAAAAAAACCCACCAGAAATACCATATTCAGACAGATGCCAAACAGTTCTCTCTCCCCAGGAACAGTGTGCTTGACTGCCCTGCTGGTTTTGGCATTCTGAGAGCTCAACACAACTCTATTAGGATAAATTTTGTCATAAGATAAATTGCATGTTCAAAACACCTTCTCAAGTTTCAAAATCCACAATTAACAATTTCATATCCATAATGGCAAACATCAATACATCTTCCTCAGAAAGAAAGTACCATCTGCATAAATTCAATGACTGCTTTAACACAGTGGCATTGTGGTAGCACACTCATGCCACACTCTTGTGAATGCTGACCAGATTTGCTAGGATTGTGGTTCCTTCAAAACAAGTGGATGTGTTCATGATTACAGGAGAAACACACCTAACCCTCAGAGAGTGACACCACAGATATTGCTGCTTTACATCTTACAAGGCTGGACGTTCAAGGCCAGTAGAAGCTCACATCACTTCTCCCTCCACAATCCCAACTTGTGTTGATTTTTGTTTCCTTTAATTTATACTCTACAACAGAATATTAACCTGTAGAAAAGATACCAAAGGAGCCAATGTTTTTTCTATAAAAAAGCAATATCTTCTAAAATTCAATGTATTTAGAAGGAAATCTAGATCCAAGGATGCAAATTTGTCAAATATCTTTCCCTGATGTTCAGTGCCATCTTTTGCATTTTAGCAAAAATATGAAATGGAAAAATATTCTCCTTGGTTTTGTTTAATTTCTCAGCTCTGGATCCTTGTTTTACCTGCTTGAACTGAGTTAAGTTACTAGAAAGTTACTTATAGGCTAGACTTCTTCTCCAAGCATTGGATCAGAAGTGTCACAGTCAGCCCTTTGGCATTAGAAGTAGATTGCACAACAGATGCTTAAAAGCACGTGATTGTTTCTGTGCTTGAATGGACATAAAGGAGAAGGTTGTAGAGAGCTTGCAGAAGGTATGACTGATGTTCTCTTCCCTCAGAAAATACAGTAACTCTTCACGAAAGACTGCAGAAAGTGTTTTGAAAGAGGATGCACAAGCAGGAAGAAAAATTCCACATGAGGGTTTTTGGAGCTGGAAATAACTACTTGGACCAAGGTGCAGATGGAGCAGCACAGCCAGCAGTTTGAGCCCTCTTCTCCCAGACCATTATGATTACAAATTAAGCTCATCACATACACTAAATACTTCTGCTCTGTAGCGCAGACACCTTGCCCCATTATTTATAAAAACTATTTACAGCCAAGACATTCCACAAAGTCCAACTAACACATCTGTTGTTAGAAATATTACTGTTTGCTATTTCCTTTTATAAAGGAAGGATTAACACCAATATTAAAGAAAGACTGGCAGATCCTCTGCACATGGCTCACCAGGCCTAACTCCAGGGAGGCTTCTCTGACTCTATTGAACAACTTCGTAATTTGCAGACTGAAAGGGTGCTCAGTACTTTTTGAAATGCAAGTCACCTCAGAGTGGACAAAGCTGACCACAAACAAGAATCAGTCAAAGCTGCCAGCCCCATCAGGGAAGGCTTCATGTTTCTCTGAATTCCAAGAAAAATGCTATGGTGAGAAGAGAGCCAGAATTTCCAAGCAGCTGGTTCACGGGTAGAGCTCGGATCTCTACACACCGGAAAAACAAGTGCAAACGGAATTGTCCTGTAACTGTTTAAATAAACAGCATCCACCCTCTGCAAGGCAATATGCCATTAGCTTCTGACACATTGATGCTGAGTTATTATCAAGGACTTTTCTAAGTTGTGGCAACAGTAAGCAGCAATTTTTGGACTTCAGAATTAGAGCCAGGCTGTTAACCAGCCACTGTTCTCCAGCATTCTTTCACTTACCATCTAGTTTGTGTCTTTACTGTAAATACTGTGTTCAACTTGTAATTTTCTAATCAACCGAAACTGCAAAATACTGATTAATCTAAATGATAACATAATTATAATGAAATCAGATGCGCCACTGACAGAAGGCAGATGCAATCTGAAGAAAGTGACTGGTGTCTTAAAAATGGCATTCTTGGAATGACAACAGGGAACCTCACAGGATTTTTAATGCTACTGTTACAATTGATACATAAATACCATGACATAAAGCTATTTAGAAAGATAGAGGAAAACAAGACCAGGGTGGAGTTTTTTGGCAGAGATTCTCTTAATTCTTTGTCTAAGTCTCATGAATGAAGGAAAAATAATTCAGTAAAGGATTTTCGTTATGAAAATGCTTTGTCTACCTCCCCTTCCAAATCACTCCAACACATCTTCTATCAAGATCACTTGACATTTCTGGGTTGTTTTCTGACCTGGTAAAGGTCATCTAGTTTATCCCAAATTAGCTTTTGGCCCTCTAGAAAAAGGAAAGCATACACCTCACAGGTAGCTTCTGACTGATCTGGAAATAGTAAGACTAAGTTTAAAATGGTGGGGAAGGCTTTTTAATTTTTTTTTTTTTTTTTTAAATTAGTCCTAATTTAAGTTGGGCTTTTGAAACTCCCAATATTTCTCCTCAGAATGAGCACCCAACGTCTTTTGCCTTTTAAAATCATTTTCAGTGAGCAGTGATGTACTCAGATGTCACAGCATTCTTCAAAATAAAAACCCAAAGAGAAACAGCCAATGAAAAAGCTAGACTAGAAATATGTGGCAATAAGATCACTAGAAGTAGCAACACTGTAGCGTAAACTCTCATAGAGATCAACATTTTTGTAGTTCTGGCCCTTGAAGGTCTAGATTCTACGTTTTAAAAAATACCAGCAACTAAACTTTACAACAGATGTAACTAAAAGTTTTAAGAGACCATGTTAATCCAAATGTAAGTCCTCGTAAACTAACATGGGGAAAAAAGCCTAAAATCAAACAACTTCTCCATTAAGTTGTTATTTTGAAAACAAGGGACCGGACACAACAGCTACAGAACACAAGCCCAAGATCACAAAGCACGGAGACATGCACATGCTCTGCTGTGGCAGTTCCACCCCATGTCCTGCTTCCAAGTGACACTGGACATGTCATTCTCCCTTCCTTACATCCTAAGCTGTTTGATTCAGGCTACGGGCACGGGAAATGAATCTCACTCTACGTTTGTTCACAGACACACACATCTTAATTGTGCCAGAAAAACACTCATAATGCAGGTAGCGTAACGTCACAGAGTGACTTTCCTGCCTCGTTTATGTATTTATTCTTTCCCCAACCAATTCCAATGTAAGTAATTCAATTCCCACTGCCCAAATTCCCTTTCTGGTAGCTGAAAACCACATTAGCGTCCACTACCTTACTCCAAAATGAAAAGTAACTTTACTGTCACAGAAATGAGAAAGGGACCCCAATTACAACTGCATGTGCACTTGGATATTGCAACAGGCTTGTGATCCATCCTTCTATGTTGCTCATAACTCAAATTCCCTGAGGGCTTACCCTTTTGGTATTGTTGTTGTTTTGGCTTCTACTTCAGCCTCCATGCAGGTTTTTACATGGAGACCCCTAAGTTTACATAACATCAGTTCAGAGCTGATTCAAAGCTGTCTTATCTGATCATTTAAACAAAAGACTGAAGCCATTTTAAATTTAACCTCTCTTATTACAAATGAGTCTGTAAGAAGTACAGAGAGGTCACTTTTTTCACAACATGAAACAATTACAGATGTGCTGCATTAATTTTACTAATGTTTAATAGATTATAATTGGAATTAGGTCTCCAAAGAGAGGGTTTGAACACGTGTTTACCAACAGAAGAATGACAAGGATTGATCAGAAATAAACCCAGCATGTTTAGTTTAATTACTTTCTTGGTTATCTGAATATAACTGTGTAGAAAAACAAGATTGCCACTGGAAACAAGAACTCCCTTAGCTTTCTTCTTTCCACTGGCAATCTGCTAACAGCAGCAAATTACATTCAAATTGCACATCAACTAGTATTAGTATTAATTGTAAACTAACCTCAGTTCACTTAATTGTGGGCATAATGAAGTATTACAATTAGCCATAATATATTATTTAAATAAGAAATATCAATATTATTTAGAGCAGGTGCCAATTACAGCAGGCAGTGAAATATGCCACCAAACAGGAGATCAATGAGAAACTCAATTTCAGCAGAGACAAAGGTCCCCGTTGCTGTGGTGAAGCGGCTCCCAGCACTAAGGTGAACCCATGGGGAGGGGAGGCCGGTGGGATCTTGCCGGCGCCTCAGCAGGGATCACATGGGAGTTCTGAAGGAAAACAGTACAGACACAACTGCAGCTTCTGCAGAGCAGGTTTATACAGCAGCGTGCAGGAGAAAGAGCTCATGACATGAACCCACTAGGTCCAAGGTGCTAGTGAACCGTTATTAAAACTACTTGGGTCAAAAAAATACATTTGAGATCTGTACAGTCACTACTGTTTGAAATTCTCTTTGCTTAAGAACATGATACCTAGAAAGCGCAGTTTTCTGTGGATTTGTTTGCAAAAACTCTAGGGCTAAATACATGCCCCCTTTTCAGTCTTTTCAAACTTTCAAGATTCATTTCTGGCTTCTTACCCCATTCCTCTGCAGTTTTGAGTAAAGTAGGAAAGGCTGAAGTTTAAATCCCCGCCGACTTAAATTTGGGTTGAAGATGCTTAGAGTTTCTACCCCCAGTTCTCTATTAGGATGAGGACATTTACGACGACCCAAACCACGCATGTCAAACTTAGCGTCAGGCAGCGTAACCAATGTTTTTGCCAGAATACATTTATCTTCCCAGTACAGAAACTGCATCCAGCAGAACAGTATCTGCCAAAGCAGAAACAAGCTGCATCTATAAAGGGAGCTAGACTAATTTATACGAGTTAAACTTTCTACTAAAGATGACTTATGCTACAGCTACCAAAATTTGAATTCCTTAGCTCCCGTACATCCTCACTGCTTCAGATTTCAGTCTGTAAAATTATAAAGTAAATGCAGCAACTCAACATCAGCAAAACATGGAAAATCTCAGGGGAAAAAAGTCAAAATAACAGATGTGTTCTATGTATTCTACACTTCCTAGAAATGCTCCTGGGTTACACTGGACCCTAAAATTGAGGTTCTCGAATGTTGCCAACAACAAAACATAGCACCAGTGATTTTTTTAATTTTCCAAGTATTCCAAAGCATTAGTCACTTCCTGACATCGTGTTGCAATAACACAAAGTAAGGAAAAGATTTTGATTAGCTAGGGAAAGTTCAAGAGAAAAATTGCAAGCTGAAATATGCTGCAAGTATGCTCAAGTTTCAGCCACAGGCCCACGGTGATAGAACTTTTTCTTGCTGTACATTAAGATAATTTCAGTATACTACAATTATGTGCCTAATTAAAATTAAGAAATTAGAACACAGTTAAAAGGAATGATATTTTGCTCACAGCTAATTTCATTAAAGTATTAATGAACAGGACTCATTTTATGGCTAGAGGGCAACTACTTTCTGCAAAGTACTTCCATGCCAGCTAATTTATTCATGCATGAAAAACAATCCAATGAGAAATGAGCGAGCCGGGAACTGCTGCTCCTAATTAAAATATTTAAAACACCACGTCTATTCTGTTCCATGCAGCCAAGACCTCAGCCAGGAGTCAGCACGATGCCAATTAACATGGAACAAGCAAACACACAACACCCACAGCTTCTGATTAAAGTGCATGTTATTGCACCATACGATATATTGTTCCACACATGTATGTAAATGTTTAATTAACCCATGTCTAAATCTCTGTAATGTTCAGAAATGCAGACTTTAAATCCTAAACAAGTGACAATCAGACTGCATGAGTTCACTTTTATTTATCACAATGCTTTCTTAGGAAACTCATTGGTGTCATCCTGCAATTCAGGCTGTAAAGTAGTTCTTAAGGGAGGGAGGGGAGGCAGAAGCAGAGGAGGCAAAAGGAACAGGCAAAAGATTTTATTTTCTGCACTTTAGACAGCAGCGAGATTGCTGGTTGCCAAAGGCTTGGAAGTGGAACGCAATGCTGGGTTAGCCTCAGGTAATACAGTATTTTTCATTAATAATTGAAGGAAGAGCCTGGGACTAAACCCATTTGTCAGTCTTGGACGGCGGCAACAAAAACAAAATAAAACCGCTTCCTTTATAAACCAAAGAGCTGTTTGTGGGGGAAGAACCCAAGGGATGGTTCCCACTAGAGAAGAGCACTGTAAAAGCTCAGAGAGAAGTTGGAGACTTGCAAACTTAGTAGAGAGCAGGATCAGAAAAACAGAAAATGCTCTAAACTTTACTTCACACACAGGCAAGAAAAATGAGTTCAAGGAGACTGGAAAAAGCAGAATTTTTCCTCAGTTTGCACCATCGTAGGTCTTCTTTTTTGAAAAGTTTCTAGGGTCTTTTTCCCCCCTTCAGTTGATCTTCAAGCATTTCATGAGATATCTGGCTCCCCATAGAGGTTATTCTTCCCCTCTTCTATTCCATTCCCCTGCAACACTCATACACCAGTTTCTTCATTAAATTCAGCAAGTGAAAGAAATTAAACAGCCTTCCCCTTCTTCTCCTGACCGAGTAGACTTACTTCTGTCTTTCCCAAACTGACAAGATTTGCAACCTGTTGATGGAAGTGTCACATCAAAAAGCACCCACAGTTGTCAGGAATCTCACTAAAGCAGCTCTTCTGAAAATTTTCCTATTAACAAACCATGGAAATTTGTCAGCACAGCCAGCACCCGTTCAAAGTAACGTGTGCTCAGCCCCCATGCACTGGCTGCAGAGCAGTGAGCTCACACGCACTCTGACTCTCCTCATTAGCAGGTATTTTGTGCCCTGGACTTGGTCCTAACCCTTCTCTGACTCAGGGGAAGACACTGGGAGCTCTAAGCCTCCAGAGAGCCAGGGACACAGGGGTGGTGGTGTCTTCAAGCAGAAACTCTCACACAGTGTTTGTGAAGTGCTCAGTTACTCTTCATCAATCAGCTCAAGCTGTCTAGGTTCTGCCATAATACAAATAGTAAGTGTGGAGTCACAACAGAAGGACATTAACAAAATGGGCTTTAACCTCCTGGCAAGATTTCACTGCAGTTAAATATGAGGCTTTTTCATGACCTGCAGAAAGTTGTTCTTCCCTTTGGAATATCCCATCAAGATGACCCTAGTGAACAGACTTTACAGAATGAGACATCTGGAGGATTTTTCTTTTCCTCCCAAGCAAGTTCATTGAAGTTTGAATCAGAATGGATTTTAAATTTAAATGCTAAAACTTACAAGTGTCAAATTCTATCTTTTCCTTACGAAAATAAAGGCCAGAGCTTGTAGGGAAGGGAAGAGGAAAGGAACAAAAGAAAAAGATATTGAGCAACTTAAAAAAGGACAAGAAGCTACCAAACACTATTAAAATATCCAGGAATCCCATCTTTAGCACTCTTTCTTTAAAAGTTACAGTTAAATTTAGAAAGGGAAGATCCACATCTTGCTTCCTACCTGTTTGTTCAGGATTTTGACAAAGCAGCATTAAAAAAAAAAAACCCAAGCAACTTCTGGACTGTGTTCTAAAACTTTACAGCTATGTCAACTTCAGCTACAACTCCTGCATGTATGCTGACACAAACTGGGTCAACCTCAGGCAGTGGTAGAAGAGCAGACAGTGTAGGATATAATTTAGTAGTGATAGGCTGGCAGCATTCCTCCTGGACTCACCACTGCACTACAAGTACACCTGCAAGGTGTGGGAAAGGCAAGAATACTGGGGCAGAGGGAGTGGTGATGTGAGAAAAAGGATGCCTGGTGATAAAACCAAACGGGGATGAGACATGGAATCAAACAGAAATGGTAAGGCCAAAGAGATCCAAAAAGGAATGAAGAAAAGACGTTCATAAGGGAGGAATATGGGAATTCAGGAAAGCAAAAGAAGATAAAAAGAGCAGGCAAGACAAATTATTGCTGAAACTGCCATGGAAAGCGCATACCAAATCCAGGACAGCAGGACCATCTTAGCAATAAAATGCACTTCATCTCCTCTTAACGTCCCTAACCTTTGGATTTAAAGGCAAGTCTCTGTTCAATCTCAGTTGCTATCAGTACTCCCTACATTGCTGTTGATCAAATGAGAGATTCCAGTTAAACATGGGTAATTTTATTTGCTTTAGTACACACTCCGTACGGCTGTTGAAGCACTCTTCACTTTTTCACAGACCTGTAGTGTCTTTAACCTGTAGTGTCTTCTGTAGCAAAACAATCCCTTAGCCTCCTAAAACATCTTCAGTCTCCACATACATATCCTGATCTGCTCTACCAATTTAATCAGTGAGCTACACTGTATGTCCCACTCTTGTCCCTATCCCCTGTTCAGTCTATCCACTGCCACAACAGCACACACAAGTCAGATTCAGGATCCAGCTTGGTGTGCCAGACAAAAAGATGACTTAAGGCTACCTCAATCCATCCTCACCTTCTGTTATTCTTGCACTCAGCACAGTACCTGACCAAGTATATGTCTCAGGACCAATGTGTAATAATTTTCAGATATCATCACTGTTATAAGTTTATTGCCAGCTAATGTTTCTCTTTGCCAGTATTTTTAGTGCTGAACTGGAAAAACATATGAATAGGTCCCCTAGTTCTACACTCTAAATCCTGGAAAAACATATTTACAGCACAGAGGAGACTAAAAGTTGTGGTCGTGTTCCCCCCCACTTCCTCCCGACTCTTTTAAAAGCTTAGCTGCACATCACCAAGTGGTAATACATTTGGGACCCTTAGAACTCTACCAATTTAAGAGAAAATCCATCCTGTTATACTTCACAAGGGATCCACTTAAAAAGATCTTGTGTCCCATGGTAATCACTGAGGGAATTTTGCTGCAAAATGCTCCACATGGAAACAAGACTCTGCTACTGCAGCATGACTGGCAAGATCAGGACTAGAGGGAGCTCTGGGTTGAGTTTTTTCCACCCATATAAGCAAGGGTGGATACAAAACCTCACGATACGCAATTGGCTTCATCAGTGTTGAAAAGCCTCCCCATTGTTCGAACAGCCCATATAGCAACAGCTTTCACCTTGTCTCAAACTCTGCTTGAAATGAAGTAAGTTCTTCCAAAAAGTCTGTGGACTTGTGGTCAGCAAGGTATAGTCTCTTTGCAAAGACCTCATCTTTCCTTGAGATTTACAATGAAATATGAATAGCATCTGTATGCCTCAGACAGGGATAAATGTCACCTCTCCAAATGACACGTGACAGACTAATGAATATACTTCTCTGGATTGTGTTACATTACTGGGATTTTTAAAGACATTGCAAGAGCAGTGTTTATCCAAGATGCCTGATTTTCTGCCTTCTCTAGAAGGAGATCGTGCTTTCACTTGTGTTCTAAGTTACGCAGCATAGGTTAATTTCAACATTCTCGAGTACCAGGAGCAAAGAGCAAACTTCAAAGACGACACCACATTTTTACGCATCTTTAGCCAGACAAACATTAGTCCTTTTCCCTAACTGATGCAGCTATTCTAAAGAATGTTAACTTACTGTTTTCTAAATATGCAGATGTTCTGTTGTCATAGTTTCATAAACTAATGAAGAGCTTCTTAATATTTAATAAACCTTGCATGCTGTCCCCAGGCAGGGAGCACAGACTGTTGATAGCCAGCTACTAAATATCCATTAAAATACAGTATCTCTCCTTAAAATGTGCTTAACAAACAGGTTATATCACCTGCAATGGAATATGAATTGTTTCAGCTACAAACCCAAAATACTTTCATCCGACAAGAAAGTTAGATAGGCAGCAGGAAAAGGTGGCACTTCTGCAGTCTGTTCTGATCTGGTAAAGTCTTCGCCCTGTGACAAATGCCTGTCACTCTGTCTGCATATGGCAACATGACACACCAAAAGGGCTTGATAAAGGCAAAGAACGCTACAGAGAAGCTATTTCTAAAGCTGCTTCTTGGGAGTCTTGTTTATTGTCTCTTGTGTGCAATGCAAGTCATAATATATTGCAATAATGATCTTCACTAATTGGATACAGAAGTCACTAATACAGAACAATAATATTTGTACACTTGAGTACTGCCTTTTCATGTTCTAAGGCAAAAAAACTAATGCTAATGAGATTTGATAGAAACAAGGAAAAACATTAATGCAACTAGGACTAGACATTGCCCTCCACGGAGCTGCCACACTAGGGGTCCCCCTATGCAGTGGATTCCGTAGTGGACATTGCCACATGGCCTTGCAAAGGGGAAGACGTGTCAAAGTGCTGTGTAAGGAAGTGCTAGCAAAGGGCAGGGAGTTCCTAACTCCTCCTGCCTGATCAACACAGACATGCGAGGGCCACAGCAACAGACCTCTTGAGTATCTATACAGTTACTCATCTTTGTCACCTCACTCTGCTCACAAATATCCCTACGTTGCCAACACAGCTGTCATCAGTCTGAAATAAAAGATAAAAGGTACACTCCTATCAAAAGAGAAAAATGAGGTCATCAGAAATAAATATGGAAGATAACTAGTCCACCAAAGCCCAGGGTAGATGGCAGAGACTTTGGCTCTGGCTTTATAGGAAACACAGGAAAACGATAAACATGGTACTTTTAATTGAAAAGAGCCTTTAAAACTGATCTCAGCTAGCTCCACAAGAGTTTTGTAGACTGAACTTTGGCTTTTTAGGCTGTACTTCTTGCTGTCTAATTGGTTTGATGCCTGAAGAGAGGGAACAAACATGATTAGAGAAAAGCAAGCTGCCTTTTGAAAATCAAGAACGTCTTTGAATCTTGAATATCCCTTAAAAGTGAATTGGATTCAGCTAGCTAGTCCACTGCTTTTGCGTTACAGGAGCCTAACCAGGCTACATTTATTAACTTAAAAGGTTGCAATAATCTTAGGGTCAATTTTGCCTAGATAAATGCACATGGAGTACAAAAAACCTCACATGCATTCCCTGCAAGAATGCAAACATAAAAAGGGAAAAAGTTTGTACAAGACACTACTGATTTCTTCTTCCACTAATCAATATATATTGGTCCTTTTCTGCAGCAACATGTGATCATATGAACCTTGGGTCATATCAATATGCAAGCCCTAAATGATTAGGAAACAAATGGTAACAAAGTTGTTCTAAAAGGCTTTTACTCTGACATGTCCATGAAACAAGCACCACACACCTCACAAATCCAACATCATAAAATTTTATATTTCTTAAAGTATCACCATCCCATAGCTCTCATTAAGATTTTGATACATTTGTTTGTATAACCAAAACCCTATCACTGTATATCCTGAACACACTTCTATTCTGATGAGCTATATTCAACTTGTGGAGCTTTAACATTTTCCAAAAGTATACAGCAGTGGCTTTCCTGTGCTATTCCCAAAGACGTAGTTTTGGAATCAGAATGCCATTTTTGCTCCTCGTCCTTTTCTGATCAAGTGAATTAGAAATATGACAATTTGAGTTATTCGTAAGTATTACACTGCATGAGAATAGACAAGAAGAGAGTTTGCATGTTTCTGTGAAGGAGGAAAAAGGAAAAGCAAAGGTCTTTTCTCCCTTCCCATAAGCAAGGATGCAGCTGTTCTGTATCTTTCAACAGAAAGTTCTAGTTCCATTTTTATCACTCAGATACACTTTGTATAGCACTGCCGGGGTACTAAGGTGCTGAATATCAGCAAGAAACTACATAACATGGACAAACCCAAAACAATGTGTGGGTAAAAATGTCTATATAGAGACCGGCTTTTTCTTAACTTAAAGAATCAAACATCTCTCCATGGTCCTTGCCTGCTAAGACACACAGTGACAGCAAATAACTATCACACTTGCTGAGTTCAGGCCTCAGTTCTCCCCACCTGTGACCTTCTAGCAACTACTGGAGGAAAATCCTGCACTGCCCAACCTTTGGTAGGCTGAGGTATGGTGCTTCATGCGATGAACTGCTGGGATCAGTAGCTCTATTCTGTTATTGTCATAGAATCATCATAGAATGATAGAATGGTTAGGGTTGGAAAGGACCTTAAGACCATCTAGTTCCAACCCCTCTGCCATGGACAGGGACGCCTCACACTAGATCATGCTGCCCAAGGCTCTGTCCAGCCTGGCCTTGAACACTGCCAGGGATGGACCATTCACCACTTCTCTGAGCAACTTGTTCCAGCGCCTCACCACCCTCACAGTAAAGAACTTCTTCCTTGTATCTAACCTGAACTTTCCCTGTTTAAGTTTAAACCCATCACCCCTTGTCCTGTTACGACAGTCCCTGATGAAGAGTCCCTCTCCAGCATCCTTGTAGGCCCCTTCAGATACTGGAAGGCTGCTATGAGGTCTCCACGCAGCTTCTCTTCTTCAGGCTGTACAGCCCCAACTTTCTCAGCCTGTCTTCATATGGGAGGTGCTCAAGCCTCCTTATCATGTCCTTGGGTAAGTGTTTATAAATAGGTAGGTCTGGATAGTGCTGCCCATGCTTAAAGCCAGAGTTCAGGAAAGGTGTGCCATAGCCCTGGGCTGTGAGCAATAGCCAGCCAAGCAGGAAGGATGGACGCTGCTACTCTCTGCAGCCCACTGCAAAGTGAGTCCTCCAGTGTTTACTATGGTTTAATCAGGGAGAATGTAAATACAGAGTTACCCACTCTAATAAATGAACTGGAGCCAGCCTACAGCACTGTCAGAGAGTAAAAAGGTTTTGTTTCTCAGGCAATTCACTCGGCTCCTCAATAAAAGTTGCCCGAGTTTCTGACGAGATCACCTCCAGTCAGGCTGCTGCTGAGCCCCCGACCAACAGCAGCACTCAGTTTCCAAAGGGAATTACTATGATATAGATAACCAGACACATTTTTATATACTAAGGTTAACTGTGGTGTATTATGGAGGAAAGTAGTTTCAACCTTTGGACTTTAGAAGACAAACGCTTATCACACATCAAAATACTTCCATAGTAATTCAGAGACTTTGACACCTCAAATCTGGAGTTTAAAAGCTTCCACTCTGAGTAGATATTGTACTTAAGATAAATAATCAAGAACTGGGTATGAAGTGACAGCTTACAGTAGTAGGCAGGAAAAAAAAAAACCCTAAAGACTAATGAAAAGATTATGTATTAGAATAAAATCTCTGAATTTCTTCAGCTTAATAATGATCTGCAAGTTCTTCCAGAAAACCAATTTGAAAGGTCCTGGCACCAGGTGCCTATGTTTTTATTAGCATAATATGGGTCAAAAACCTCCCGCTTACACAGAAAGGCTCGTACAGCAAGCTATGAAATTGGGTGTCTTAAAGGTGGATTTCCACAACACTGTACATACCTCAACATATAGAGTTGAGCAATATCTATGAAGAAGGGTCTTCAAGGCATAGAAAATAACCCCTAAAATCCTGAACTGAATAACAAATGAGAAGTTTGGAAGGTTCCAAGCAAATAGAGTGGCTGATTGCCTATGGAAAGCAGGATCTTGTATAAAGATGCCATCAGTGCAGCAGCCAGAATCTGCCATGTAAGACCTTACACAGCACTCAAGCTGTGCTCAAGCCTACAGGAGTGTTCCTGGGTAATGAATGCTGCATAGGGTCCTGGTGAGTGAGTTGTTACTAGTGAGCATCAGCCCTACTGCTTCTTCATCTACCTCTAGTAAAAAAGCTCACCAAGAAAAACTTTTCCTCTTGCCCATATGATGTGACTGAGTTTGATTTTAGGTCTACAAGCAGTTTTGCTGATACCTATAAACTTATTCTTCTAGCTAATAGTCAGATGCTAGCCCATTAGATTTTAGGAATCTTCACACAGACATCTTTGGCACATTCATTATAGGTGCCTATGCTAACACTTTGCCACTTGTGCTGTGGCTGCAATCAGCTTTTGAAAGACCAGTATTTGTATCCCACATGACCACATGCACCAGCAGTTGAACCAAGAGCACATATCTAAAAGACGAGATCCAAATTTCAAAGAGCATTTTGTCACCTGCATGATTTGGTAGCTTTAAGAATTCAAAAACCCACAAAATTTACTTAGTTTTATCCTTGAGCTTAAAACTTTCCCAAGGATTAGTATTTGACCCTTAAATGAAGATCACATATCATTTTCGTAAAAGTCCATATACAGGTAGTTTCATTTTCCTACCACAATGCTATAGCTAATAAGCTCTTTCTGCTGACGAACATTCTGAGGAATATCATCTTCCAAAGTGGAAGACATCTCAGAAATTAAAGGGCTGCAAGTACTGATTGGCTGCTGATAACAGTAGTTGTCAACACTTAAATTATCTAAGAAGATATCTGATACTTTATTTAGAAAATAACTAATTATCCCTATAAACAGTCATTAGAAATATACACATGCTGCATAAGCTGGAGATGCCCTGAGCAATGATCTACAGAGTAAGCTTGTCTGAGGAACACATTGACAAGCCTGTCATCAAAACAGCCCACTCCACCAGCCACAGATGCTCGAGTATTATTATAACTTGGATTAACTTAATAAAAAGTAAATTAACCACTACTAGAATTTTAAACACAAAACAGCCTTTTTTTATTATTATTTTGATATCACAAAAACCATTACAGACAACCTTCTCCCTCTGAACAAAAGGGCTTTCCGTGTGTACTGTAACTCTTTTCTCTGTGGGTTTGAAATTACACACAGTAGTGCCAAAGGTAAGTCATTTCTAGAGGTTTAATACATTTCTGAGGGGTTTTTTTTCCCTTTTTCTCCCTCTTGTGAAATAAATTTGTGGCCCACAGCAATCACTTTAGACTTTTTAGACACGTCCGGATAGAGATAGATGACACAAGTAATCTACTTATCTTCCTTTTCCATCACCAATAAAAGTGACAGCCTGCCTAATTAGGCCTAATAAAGCAGCAGCCAAGAGAGGGGCTCAGCAGCGATCTAAAGAGAAATGGCATTGACCCACAGATACAGGTGCCGCCTTGAGGCAGTACTGGTATTGCTTTATCTTCAACACATTACATCTAGCTCATACCATATTCAAATGCAAGTAACATGTTTTTCTCCTCAATTCTTAGATCAAGAACAAAAAAAAAAAAAAAAAAAGAGAGAATCTCATCTAATCAAAAAAGGCACTGACAATTTTTCAGCCTCACATTAAAAGCAAAGAGTCATTCAGAACAGTGCACTCCATATTCTATTTTATAATATCACTTTAAGCTATTTCTTTGAATCACAGACATTTCTTTGTTAAGGAGGAAAATCAAAAATTCATCAGAAGAAGTTCTCAGGTTTTTTCCCCACCCCTTTTTTCCTTTTTTTTTTTTTTCCCCCTTCCCTCAAACAGGGCTATTGCACAGGGTTTTTAGCTGGAACCAACATTTATAGAAGTTAGGGATCCTTAAGCAGTTATTAATGGTGAGAATTTGACATGTCTGAGAGTTGTCAACAACTGACTTGAAGTAGAAAGAAAGGGAAATAAACGGTGCTCTCAGCAAAATTAATACACAGCCTTGCAAATTAAAGCTGTAGTGGTTTTTAAACAAGGAAAAAAGTGAACTTTGCATGAAACAGCATTTTAAGTATATCTTCGTAAAAATTATCACATTGTCAAATGGCATGAAAGTGAATCAGCTCTGCAGCTACATGTGATATTTCTACATTTGCTCAAAAGAAAACAAAAAAAAAATCTTGGGATTTTGTCTGCAAGTATTCTTCATTCTTATTAGCCCAGATTGCTGAAGGCTGTTTTTGTTCAACTAGTACTGGAATACCACCACTCTCAGTGCATTCCTTGCTAGTGAAGTGTTTGTACTAGAAGAATTGAACACACAAAGGACTTGATTTCAAATTATTATTCTTCATGTTTCTGTCTTTTCTGAATGAAGAGCAAAGGCTACAGTTCCGTGGTCCAGAAAAGCTGTCAAGGTTTTGTGTAAGAACACCCCAAGCGCCCGACCTCAAATGCCAGCTTGAGACTTAGCAGTAAATAACACCAGTGATACCTGTCCTGACCGTATTTGAGGTTGCCGTTCAAAGCGGATGCATGGTGTTGGGTTGGACCAATCTTCTCTCACTACAGAACTGTTGCTTTGAAAATAGGCAGCACTAGTCTGTGGAACTGGCTGTCACAAGCTATCAGCAGGACTAAGGCCACTGGAGGGAACAGAATATAAGAAATGGGAATAGAATATAGAAAGGGAATAGAACATAATATGTAACTAACACATTTTGGAAGGAAACTAGGAAACAGACCTCCTAGAGTTCAGGGCATTAACTAGTCTATGAGCACTAAGAATTACTGAAAAATACCTTGTTGTTGTTGTTCCTTAACAATGGACCAACTGAACATTCTGTGTTCAAATGTAGAAGACTTTAAATTTAATCAAAAGGTTTCAGTTTACCTCCATAGCCTTGATGAATATCTTTTAAGATCACAGGAGAATAATGTTCTAGAGAATTAGAACACAGCAAAAGCTGACTGATTGTGGATGAGAATAGAAATAAGCAGAGCAATTTTTTCTATCCTTTTTTCCACCATATAAAAATGACCCTTCTGCATAAAAAGAACTGGGTATGACACACTAGTGGGTGCCAAAGAGCAGTTTTACTTTTAACTAATTAACTTATTAAAATAGTCCTAAAGAAAGGTTTAACTAATCCCATAGTTATTCTTTACATTTAAATACTTACTTAGCATAAACTTGAACAAAATAATAACTAATGTCTATGCAATCAGAGCATGAAGGAAACATGGAAGATATACAAATAAGAAATCTATTAAAAGCTTCTTGGGAATATACCCAAAGCCGTGGTTCAGGGGCTGATATATCAGCAGGCACAAATTGTTGAAGGACATAGAGAAGAATTGGGATTCATGACTCTGATATTACTGATTCTGATGAAACACAATGCTCAGCCTAAAAGTGTTAATATTCTACTTCTCATTCATCAGCACGATCCCTTCACAACAGCTGGTATCTTCTTGTCTTGTTTGAGGCAGGGTTTTGATTTTCTTTTAAAGGAAAAATGTTTTCCCAGTTTGCTGATTCACTACGATAAAGAATGACCTGAAATTCAGAACCCGAACCTCACCAACACAGTAATTTAGAAGCTGCATAAGAGCCACTGCTATTTTTAACAGTTTTTTCTCCAATTCTATTAAAAACAGGATTAAAATTTAAAAATTTTAGCCAGCTCTAATAAGCCAAATGATGTGCAAGTTATGCTGAGCTGTAACATCAACAGATTTGTAATTGGAAACTGAAGCTCAGTAAGGAACAACAGTATTTGATGACAGGTTTTTTTACCAGCTGAGAACATAGGGATACTAACAGAACAACTTAACACATGTACTGGGAAAATAGGTCTGCCACCAAAAATATAATAACCATCAACATGATGAACACAGAAAAAGCATAAAACTCCATGAATGACAAAACATGCTTCCCCCACTGGTTAACACTGAGAAACTGCTGCAAGTTACTCCTTATGTTCAGCTGTGAAACCACTCGGGAAGGGGGGGACTGCCTGTTAAGTTGGGCTCAGTTACTAGAATCACTCAAGCCATTGTTAATATCAGCTCTATTGCAGTAAGTACTTGGAGGCCTCAGACTCCCACCTCAAAATGTTCTGTTAAATTACCAAAACCATGTATTTTAGGCTGAACAAACGCCAAAGGATTTGCTTAAAGAAAGCTCTCTGCAAAAACAAGAGCATCTTTCATCTGCTTGTACATCCACCTTCTATTTTTAGTGGCCACTGTTCTCTCTTTCTTATTTTAAAGCAGTCACTTTGCACAGGAGCTCTGAAAGGGATTATCTAGAGGGATTGAGTGGAGGGGTTGTAGTGGCTCCGCAGCATAAATTCACAGGAGTTTAACAGAGAGCAAAAATAATCCCGCACTTTTATACTCAAACTACCTCTAGAATCAACTTGTCATCCCATAGTTAATCTCAGTGGTTCAGGATTCTCAGCAAAAAAGAAGGATGGATGAAAAGGAGGAGTTACCCACAGGTAATACCTCTGCATCATCACTGGGAATAGGAATTAGCTTATTATATTTATTGTTTCTGTCTTCTCCATGTTATGGAGGAAGAAAGTTATTCCTGCTCCTTTTACATGACACTGAATTAGTTAATAAAAGGAGACAGGATTCCTTCCACATGGATATGGAAACAGCCCAGAGCAGGCAAGCACAAAGTCAGTGCTGGCAGTTCCACAGAGTCTGAAGAGCTGACAAAGGTAACTGATACAATAGCATTCACAACTCAGATTTTTGGATGAGGGCAAGAACATTTTGCGTCATTCTGAGAACCACGAATTTGGGGCACAGAACCAGTTCTGTGTTTCTTACTACCTGCATGCCAACTGTGCATACTAATGGTGCTGGTTTACAACATAGACACTAAGCCCTTTCCTAAAACATCATTTGAACAGACACCCCTCCCAGTACTGAAGGTGTTTGTGCTGAGAGCAGAGGAGATCCACTGCCATACCAGCCCATGATCCTGTGGCATACGCTGGCTCAGCAGTGCTACCTCAGTCTGAACTGGTAATAGACTGACATAAAACCTTAACCCTTAATGAAGTGAAATAATGCGATTTGCTGAAAATGCTGGGCCTTCTTTTTATTATTACTATTTGAAAAGAAGTAACAGATGTAGGTCAGCTTATGAACATAACAGATGAACAGCAGTTCACTGCCTCGCACTGGTCAAAGCTGAAATGCTCTGTTGGGACTCTTCTACCTGCAAGTTTGCAACATCTTACTCATTTAAGACTATGGTTTCCACTTCAGTGCATTCATGATAGAAGGCTTGTCATTACATGAATTTATGGGCCAATCGGGCATAAAACCCCCACATACATTGTCTTAGGTGGTTTAACACCAGAAAGTTTTAGTTACCGCTAACAAGCACAATTTAAATGAGTCAGATCTTATCAGCAATTTCTTGCTGCGCTGATATCCTCCTGTGAATGAGGCCATAGCTCCAGAAGTACAGTGAAGTTCACTGCCAGATTCTGCATTAAGAAATGGAACTTTTCTGTAGCAGCTTTCCAAAACACTACAAAGCTTCCCGACCTGACTGAAACCTGATGAGGATCTGCTCTCTTGAAGACCTGACCCAAAAGACATCTCTTAGCAAATCCTAAAATGAAGTTACCATATTAAGTTTCAAGTTTCAAGTGTTTTGTTTGCTGATACTTTCCAAAGACATATCACTAATTTTAGTTGAAAAGAATCCTCAGCCCCTCCAGGAAGCTGCTGGAACTATTCACATAAGAAAAATCTTGAAACTGAAGTTGTGAACTTTTATAAGCAGGAAGGGAAAGAAGTAAGTTTTTCATCAGCTTAATCCATTGAACAAATTTTTTATCTGGGTCTTGGATTCATGCTCCTTGATACCTAAGTAGCAAATTCCTTTGGCTTTGGTTTTAGTAGGTCTGGGTTTAGAATCAAAAATCCTCCTACAAAATCCTCAAAGTACACAGTTATGGTTGGACATGTTACTAGTTCCACTGATGGCAAAGATTTGTCCACCTAAAATGAAGCAAATGTGCTTTGTTAGGCTGCATTTCTGGTATATGTATCATTATCAGGAACCACTGATGGAGAAAAAGATCTAGATGGAACTGATGAGTAACGTCAAGCGGTTTTCTGCATGTTTCTCTCTCACCTGCATCTTTTCTCAGTCTGTGTCTACATCACCTCACCTCAAGCTGAGAAAGTAACACAAGAGATTGCCAAAGAGAAATTTAAAGATGAGCTACTGGAGAATGCATTCTAAAAAACCTGTCCTGTATTTTGTATCAAACATATCAAAATCATGCGTCATGCCCATTCTCCAGGTGCCATGTACACTTACTTGTACTTTATGACCCTGTACCCCAGAGGTCAAGGGCATGAGTATAAGAAGACACAAGGCTAAATACTTCTGAATCCATCATGTGTCAGCCTTTTTTTTTTTTCTTCTTTCTTTCTTTTTCTTCTTTCTGTCTGTGAGGGATTGGGCAGGTTTGTCAGAGAGGCAGACATTTGTAACAAGCCCTGAGGGTTAAATAATTACATGGGGGGGGGGGGGGGGGGGGGGGAAGTTAGGTCAACCTGCATAGCTTTATATGGCCTTAGTGACCAGTATGGAGCTGATCACCACAGCTAATGATTACACAGAGAAAAAAATTCCCCCAGTGCTCCGTAAGTAAACAGAAAATGCTAACCTTAGCATATTCAAAGGAGCATTTTAGCATGCAGTCATTAAGTTATCTCTTGGTTATTTATTTCTTCTGCTTGTTATTAGCTGTGTGAAGAATATTATTCTAATTATGTCAGCCCAATCAGCAGTATTGCATGTCCAGGCTCATTTCCATTAGTTTGAGCTTTGTCTTTCACACTGTGATACTAATTCAATGAGACATCAAACATTTAAATCGACCCAGGATGCCGAGGTCAGGCAGTTTTGCCCTTCCACTCTATTAGCACTCGAGTGTAATTGTGTTTGTCACTCCTCGCATGACTAATAGTATCAGGGTGACTATCAGAGCACAAATGAGCAATGCACTAATATATTATTTTGTTCTATAATATCAATATGTGTTTATTCAGTGGTTGTGTTAGCCAAGTTGAAATGTTCACTTTAATATAGTAACCATAAACTGTTCACTTAAACAGGGGCACTCACTCATACAATTACTTTACAGCAATAGAATTTGTACTTTGCAGCAATAGAATTTTGCTTAAGTGAGAAAAATGAAAAAACCCACAACCCTCTCCCCCTAAAAAAAAATCCCACAAATGAACCAACCCAACCCTCACTTTACAAATAAGCTTTCAGAGAGGCAGCTTTGCAACCTCAATTTGGCCTGAAAGCATCAGTAAAACTATGCATAGTTCATACACAGAACATATCTAACAATTTGCAGTGTATAAATATAAATGTGTTATAAGCCATCTATAATCAGGGAGTGCATAAACCACGGAAGCAATTCAAAAGCAGTTTGCATCTTTAAGAACAATTGCTAAAAAACTTTAAAACACCAAGCCTTGAACTAGAATATTTAGGTTCCCAAAGAAAAGGAAACCAACAGGATTTCCTTTACATCACTGCAATGGTGCAATTCACTATGGAATTTCAGCATGTGGCTGACTTGAAAGATGCAGGTAATCAGCAGCTGATGCTGTTCATGTACTTAAAGCTACACAGTTGCCTTCATAAATTCCTGAAACAGAGACAAGATTAATTACCTCAAAACTTACATAAATAGAGAAAAAGGAGGGGAAAAGCACCCCAGCCATAGAAAACCCCAGCTACTTATGAATTCAGCACATATGATAATTATCAAATCTGATCATTTCAGAAAAATTTCAATTCCCTCTCCTCAGAGCAGTAAAGCCTCTGAGTATTTTAAATGTTACACCATTTCCTTAATAGATGGCTTCAGAATAACTGAACCTATAATGTCCCTATGCATTTCCTTAATTTCCTTTTCTTATGTTTCAAGGAACAATTTATTCTTCCTACTTTCCAGGGCAGAACCTGCACCAGCTTCAGCGGAAGCTCCCTTTCACCTATCGTATTTCTGTTCCTGCACTTCCATTCTCCAGCTCTCAGGAAAGAACACACAACACCTTTTGGTGCCAGTTTAAAGATACCAACAGCCAAAAGCATTACTTCACACCAGCACTACATGATTAGCTCATTCAAGGTTGGGGGGGAAGACTTCGGTTTTTAATTGAGCAAACCCAACTTGCTTCTCAATAGTATACAGCAGCTTCCAACATTTTTAATCCACTATACAAACTTTGCAGAAAATAATTCAAACTTTGTCATCTAAAAACACATCCATAAAAAGAAAAAACCACCACAAACCCACCAAACATACACAATTGGTCAATTCCAGGAACTATCTGGCAAGATTTTGGGATGCTTTACTGACTATCATTGTGTATGGGCACCCCTGCTTTTAGGCAGGGTTTCAACATAAGACTTGAACAATGCCAAAGCTTACACTTACGTCTTAAAAGTTTCACTGGTTCCATGCAAGTTTGTGAAGGTTTTGGTAACTCAAAATAATTGTTCTTTTGATTGATTAGTGGTAACACACTAAAAGTTCCCAAATTTGAGGACAGATTCTGAATATTAGGAGAGATGAATGACCTCATCATCAATGCCTGCCTCCCCCAGGCAAGTACATTGCCTGTTTCACAAATACATCTTGAAGTGCAGACAAGGCTCTTTCTTCCTGTGAAAATGTATTCCAGATCATGTTGGGAATAGTTTTGAAGGAAACGTTTGTCCTGTGATGGTAACTAGACTAAGGAACTTCTGAAATTTCAGATTGAATAAAACCCACTCAGTAAAATTCACTTCAGCATGACAAGTTAGAACAAGCAAAGCAAACAAACTGACCCGCCTGACCCAATCTTTTTTTTTTCCCCAATTGGTTTTGTACTTCTTACTTTTCTTTAGAGAAAAAAAACCAAAAACCAAACCACAGACACACACAAAAAACCCACCCAAAACCAAGAAACCAAAACACCCCAAGCCTCCAAACCAATCACACCACAAGATGATCTGAGTAGGGACCAAAGTACAGAGATTTAGAAATGGCTTCAAGCTATAGGAAAGGTACCTAAGCTGAACTTCCAGATATTTGCACATCACTGAGCATTAGCAATCTGTATCTGTTTTACAGTCTCGGCTTGTGATGAATCTGCAGCAGATCGAATTTGGCATCATACCCAGTCTATCTTCTCCAAATCATAAACTTCCTAAACTAATGCTTCCTTGTGCAAAGATATTGGGAAGAGGATAAATCTGCTTTAGCAGGCTGTTTTAATTCATTGAACCTGTGTGTGTTAACCGAAAAAATTGTCCTTATAAATACAGATCAAGGAGACAAGTACACTTTAACAGATTTTTATTGACCTTTCGCTACCTGAACATCCTCTCAAGACAGCAAACACATCTAACTTCCTACATCACACTTTGTTGGTTTCCAGTTCCACGGGAATTGGAAAGTACATTTGTAAACTTCCCTAATTTGAGCAGCACCATTCCTATTCATTTGCATCTCAGACAAAAACTCGTTTTTATCATGAGTTGCTCGAATTAAAATAAAGCAACCAAATCCACAATGAAACACAACCAAAAAAACCACATCACCTTTTATGGGAAACATAACAGATGGGACATCCACGTTCCAGCTTCTGTCAGAGTAGGTGCCCAAAAGTATTGTCCAGCCTGACACTGACTTATAACACAGCCTTGGATGAATTACTGAAAAGTATCTTCGTATCTCACTGATCCCTGTGTGCTGAAGATGCGCTATAAGCTACAAAGTGAAACTCAAGAGATATATTTGTCTAAAGTATGTTTATTTCTCTATCACACAGATCCAGCAAATATTTGTGTTCCTTCCAATACCCTTCTCATTTAGGGTATTACGTATTTCTAATGAGTAAAATTAGCTTGCTTTGCTTTGAGTTTAACTTCAAAGAGGTTTTTTCAATCTTTGTCTACAACAAGCAATTGCTACAATGGTAGAGCTGGTGCATGCTTTTCTATCAGAATACTTCTTTTGATAAAAAACTAAGGGAAGTGTGGGTGGCAGGAATAAATGCATTTTCTGCCCAACTCTAATTATATATCATATATACACACACATGTGAAGAGTAAATGCACTGATTTGCATACTTTGTTTTTGCCTACCCATTCATAGTAATTAAACCCATGTGTACTATATTTATTCCCATGAGTTCAACCCTCCCTTTTGACAAATCAAATGATTAAACATATATTTTACTCCTAATGAGACTCTATGCAATGTTAAACTGCTGCAACTTAGTTGCAAGAGCTTTGCTTTTTATTATAAACACATTGTTTTCTTAAAAACAACCAATTGTTCTCTCTCTCCCCCCCCCCTTTCACTCATGCTTTGATAAGCAGCAGCTCTACACACACAGCTTTCTGCTTCCTGGGAGACAGCACTACCCTTCATCCAGCAGTGTAACTTGTGGCAGCAGATGGACAATTGATTGCCTACGTGGAAGTTACACCAGCATTTTGAGGGTTGTGCAGGCATCCTTAACTTCACCCAGGGAAGGCTGAGAAGTAAAAATTACGTATGTAATAAACCCATAGCACAACACCTCCCCACCCAGTATTGCCATCGGAGAGGCCTAACTTTGCTAAAGAAGGCATCTCTGCAGATTCCATGGCACAGACAGCAGGCAGCATAGGCAGCCTCAGAGGTTCCTGCCTAAGTAGCACACCGGAAAGTTAATGACAGATCTTCCTGCTCCTGCCCTAGTATGTTTTTGTTCAAGCAGGATGAACAAAATGCCCTAGTATGCCCTAGTATGATTTCAGTTCAAGTTTCTGTAAGATTTGTTACTAATCCTTTAACTTTCTGACAAAGGAAGATGATAACGGCCATTTCAGCACCAGGTCAGCTGGAATACTTGGATTCCAAGTCTGTGATGCTTCAGTAAATAAATGTATTCTGCAAATGAGTTGTGCAAGTATTCTATGTTTGAAAACAAAGGCTTTTCAAAGAATGCCCCCCATCGCGCTAGACGTAAACAACAGTATCAATAGCAAATTAAACACCACTTCCAAATAAACCAATATGGCCCCCTGGGATCAAGCTTATGGGCTGGTGCTTGAGACAACAATGCAGATACTGTGAGCAACTAATACAAATACTAGGAGGAGTCCTATGGTACAACTCTTTCACCAAACTAAATGAAGAAATGTTTTCTCCCATCACAGATAATCAAAGCTAACACTGAAACAAAGCCTTGAGTTCCTTTGAAAATTCTTTATAAAGACTACAGTGGTTATGAAGAATCTGTATATTCTTCCTACCGATCTGTAAAACAGACTCTGTGTGTAGGGAGTTCACATACTTTAAACACTGGAAATTGGTGGACTATTTGGCTAGCCAAAGAATGAAACCACAGCTTTGGGCATCCATCCCATGGGATCTTTCCTTCCAAGAACAGAACAAATGAGAGAGTTGGTAGAACAGATAATTTAAGCCCTCAAGTCCACTGTACTACCTTACTTTTATTGGGAAGGAAAGTGTCCACATTCTCTTTTTTATACTTCCTCTCAGTTCCACACAGGGTCAAGGCCTGCAGATCCTTTATAACTTAATCATGACAATTAAAAGGTTGGCAGTTCAGTTGACCCAACAGTTCATAGTAGTGGAGCAGCAGTACTACACTTGCAGTTGTCCAAGCCCAAGAACTGTTGAGTCTGCAACCCAACCTGTATCCCATAGTGGGAATGGGAGAGGGACTACACATGATCCACTCCCAAATCCCATACATTTTATAAGAGGACATCTTTCAGATTTGGGGAGGATTACAGTTCATTTGAAGAATAAACACAGGTAAATTTTAGTGGAAAGCCAATGCAATGCAGACAAATCATGGGTGGTTTTAAAGTAGTAATACAGGAATTTAGAAGTCAGTAGTCTCAAATAATTTCCTCATTACAGTTTGCTGAAAATCTTCACGTTTCCAATCCTTAACTAATAGTTTTCCAGTTAGTTTCTCAGGCAGATTAAAATGTCTTACTACAAAACGCCACTCACTACAGCTTTGAAACTCAACATCCATAAATTTATATATATACACATCTCTAAGGTTAGATTTACCTCCTTGAAGTGAAGTGCAAAGGTGTGACACTTCAGAAGGATTTGCTTTTATTTACCAGACAAAATTACAGACACATCACATTTGCAGTAGTGGCCCTGATTCTACTTCATGTGAGATATGTTGTCCCTTTGTTTGCTGCTGACAAGCGTAAAGAGCCACTTTCACTGCAGATAATAATGGTTAATTTATCACACAGAGCAGTGGCTGACCTCTGTGCGTCCCTGGCCCTCCATCACCTTCACACCTGCTCAAGCTAATTGTTAGAGCCAAGTGTAAATGAAAATCAACTGGGCTAATAATGAATGGAGGCCATTACTCGCAACAGCACGTTGCTTTACAAAGGTTTATCAAGCTATGATATAACTAGTCTCTTAGTCACAGCTCCCTGTTTTATAAATGAGGATAAGGCAAACTCTTCAAGCCAGAAAAGAAAGCCAGGCAGTAAGGCAAAGCACCTACCTTTGGCACTGCTTTTATGGACCCTTAGAACAGCAAGGAGCTACCGATCAATTCAAAAGCACTTTTCCATAAAAAGCTAATGAAGAGAATAAAACATGCTTAGTACTCTCTACCATGTATACTGTCTTAAAGATGCCTTCGAATTAGTAAAACCAAAGTGCTTTCTTCCATGAATTCAACAGCAGGACAGAATCCAACATCAATAAAAATAAATGAAGGAGCTGCAAAGAGTTACTGAACATCAGACTGTTTGTGGTGGGGCAAAGGCCAAACAAGAATGGGAAGGAAAACTTGAAAGTGTGACATTGGACAGTATTTAAACAGGCAACAAGGTCAGCAACACTGCTGAAACCGCATGCCGACCATTCCGAGAGAAACCTGTCTGTATATACACGCATTTTACAGGTTCACACAGCTATCCAGGTTCTCCAGATTGATTTAGTAAATTTCCTTGACACACAGTTTTTCTCCCTATTATAGTTTCTTTGTTTTTACATTCTCATCACTACTAAGCCAGCACAGAATTGTGTCATACGAGTTTGGCTGTATATTGCGTTGCAAGACAAGGATAAAAGAGAAAGTTTATGCAGTCTAGCCTATACACAGTCATAGCACATACAGATTGAATAGAGTTCATGGGATTTCATCACACTTAACATCTCAATGACACGCAAAACAAAATCCCAAACTGATGTTCCATTTTACTTAATGGGAAAATACCTTTCAATATGTGCCAACTTAGATATCCCATTCCTTTCTCACATCTGGTAGCACATGCTCTCAGTGCACTATCTAACACACATTTTCCATAATTTAAACTCAGTATTCTTTGTTCAGGTTTAGCTATACAAATGTCAAAGGAAGAAAAAAGATTCTGCAGAAAGTTGCCAACAAACTTTATCCTAAGCAAGCAGTGGATAACAGCCCATCGTCCCTGTGACCAGGCTTAAGGATTTGCCCCTGTGCAGAAAGCACTGAATCAGGATGTAAAGCAAAGTCATTTAGGGACAAGTAAAGGGCACACACATTCTTTTACAATATGGAGATCCCAAAACATTTTTCAGAGTAAGAACAGAAATCCTTATAAAGAGGATTTAAACTTTCTCATGATATGCTTGATTCTCTTGGTTACCTTCTGAGCTTACTTAGAGGTAAATCCACAGACTCTAACAAGCGTATAAACCATGTGCTGCAAAATACGAACTTCAATTCACCATTTTCTCTGTAATTGTCATACTGACTGACTGATAACATCTTTGGCTAGGAGGGGGTGTACTTTCTTCCCATCCCCTCCCACCCCCCAGGATACAGATACTGCTATCTGAAAGGGTATTCTGATTACAAGAAGTGCTTAAGGCTATCTCAGCATCTAGATCTCTCATCTTCTCCCCAGCTCAGCTGAAAAACATGGTCTCTTCTCAGCATTGTCCATCTCCTCTGCTCATGCTACAGCAGCAGTGCTGAGCATGGAGGAAAATTCTCCGTTCATCTATGGAAGTAATTTGTCAGACATTTTTCCAGGAAGACACCCAGGCCAAATGAGGATCTGTGAGTAGAACAGAGAAACTCTTCTGCACGCTGCTCAGGGCACTCCAAACACTACAGCACGCATTCCAGCTGTCCATGATTTAGGAAAGCAAAATCTATGTGCCAAAATGAAAGGATCCAATAAAGCAATTACTATGCTCATACTTGCAAACATTTTGTATTATATTCCAAAAGCAAGATCATTCTGAATATATAATCTGATTGTATTTTTAACTTTTATACCCATTAAAACTTCAAAGTATTTTGTGAACAGAAAATTTATGCTACGTGTCCCATGAAGCTGTGCTAATCCTTTGGAGAACTAATCAACCCACTAAACAGAATTTTCTCTCTCAGTAATATTTAATACAGCAGACAGCTTTATTGTGATAGCAAAAATACATTTTAGCTTTCCTAAAAGAGGAAAAACACTGAAAAAGTCCAGGCTTGAGCAACTGTTTTCCTACACAATTAAACTAAAAAGAGCATAAAGCTTAGAGCAAGGTTCTATTTAAATAGCATTCCATACTTTTATATTAGTGAAAAAAACGTATACTTGCAAAGAGGGAAGCAAACCAATCATTTAGATTATGTATCTCATAGGAAGTGCACAATTCATTAATGGTAGGGCTATTCAGTAAACCCAGTTAAGGAAGGCAGCCAAAACCAGGTGATGCAATAAGAATGCTCTATTCTGTGCCATCTATTAGGCATACAGCATTTAAGAAAATTTACAAGCACCAGCACTAACTAGTGTTCCCAGCCTTTACCATTTGTACACTGAAATCAGCCTTCAACAGACAGAATAATTATGCTAATAGAAGAAAAACTTTCCAAAAAAAAGGCAGCCAAATCTAAGAGACCTGTCAATGCCAGTGTCATCAGTGGAGTGATAACTAGTAAAGAGCGGATATCAAAGGCTGTCTTTCTCTTCCCCTCCATGCTCTGTTCTGTTTGAGCCCATGGTGGTCACAGCTCCTTTAACAATATTTATAATGAAGGAACAACGTTGGAGATGTCAACCCTGATTATTCATAAAGGCTCCTCCTGCCCAGCTCTCCCCTCAGGCTAACTGTAAAAGTACCTGATTCCCAATTCTCAAACACAAAAGCGCACAGAGCTTGAAAGCTGAGCTGACTAATAAAGTTTGCATATCCCTAAGAACAAGAGCACACAATGAAGAAGAAAAGGAATGGCAAGATTAAACAAAAACAGTAAGCTTGGATGGGAAATAATAAAAATTTAAAGAGGTGAGAACTTAGATCCCCCCCCTCTACTCCTGTTCATTTACATTTCAACACGTCCTAAGAAGCATCTGTTTTATCTCCTGACTGCGGCATCAAGGTATAATATACACTGCAAAACTTAAATCACATTTTGGAGCTGGAATCACGAGAGGTTGTGAGCAATATAACTTCTAGGTCATTGAACTTCAACTCAGGAGGAGTCTAGAACAAGGGATAAAACTGACCCAGCAAACAATTCTGGCTTACTTTTCCACTTTGGGGCCTTTATTGGTATTTAAAATACACATAAATGTGGGAAATGCCTTCAAACAGACAGGAAACTGGACTTACAATAGGACCATGAGCTGGATTTGCCTGCTGTAGAGCTTTGATGCATCTCTGAGCACTTGACAAAAAAGTAGGGGCTTGAGGTGAGACTGTCAGATTTTTCTTAATCACACAGGCGACCAAAAGAAAATGAGGCCTTCTTCGTCCCTCTGTTCTGCCTTGCTTGCACTATGAGGGTTTGACTGCTGGAAAGGACAGGTCTCACCTGCACAGGACACACAAGTGGACAGGAAGGAAAGTGAGAGGAAGGAGTCCCTGCTAGTAGAAACATCCAGCTAGCTACAGAATGATAAGCCTCTGCACTGGTCCCTTCTTGAGACTGACTAACACCACAGCTTTGCCTCACATTTTGAGAGGCCAGTCTAAAGTCAGGCAGGAATCTTACAAACTACCACCTCCTGAGAAGCATCAAGAAGCTGTTTGACTGAACACAGCAAACTGCTTAAGCAGGAAGCAATAATAGTCATAATAATAAATTCTGAATCTCCAGAAAGCCACAGGGGCACTTTGCGGCAGGATTAACAAAGTACAGAATCATCCAATACAGAGTTTGAGCAAGACATTGGGATGAACTTTCTAAATTGGAGGAACTGATGAGGGATCCACTCTCCAGAGTTCCCTCACTGGTATTTACTTCCATGACAGAACAGTTCCAGGGCTCAGAAGTCACAAGATGTATGCCAACATGCATACATCAGAACTGCTGACAGACTCACCTGGGGTAGCAAGAGCCATACATCATCATCTGAGAGGACATGTCCCCTGAAAGTGAGTCCAGTGGACTACGCATGTCCAATCTGTCTGCAACTGCTATGGAAAGTATACTTGTAAATAACAAAAAGGAACAAAACTTATTTTCTTCCACCTTTAACAAAAATGGACTTTCCATCACCTTGCTTTCATAGACTGGAATAGTCATGGATGCTGGGAACAAACTATTTTTATATTAGCAGAACAAGGCTTTCAAGAGACCTTCAAAACTGTATATAAAGTGTGAACAAAATGGAAAAAACAAAGAAGGAAAAATGTTTCAAGTAGTAACATTTTCAAACATCTGTTGCAGTGACAAATCCACTACTCTACCTGCAGGTTTTTTTAATCACACCTGCACAAGACAGCCCTTTACAAAGCAGTGACACACTGAGAAGCTAGTTCAGCATAACCAAAATCCTACACAAAAGGCAATAGGGACACAAGTGATCCATGCATTTCCTTCAGAGCATTGAAGACCAGCTACCCCAGTCAGCAGACAGGCCATACTTACAATCTAGGGTAACTGATCAGTGTACAGACATGTCATCCCAGTAGGTGTGGCAGAATATACAAGTTACCACCAATCAGTTTACACATGGCTAAGAAAAGCAACTGAACTAAGTCAATAAAGCAGACAGCAGTGACAAATTCAGCAGTTAAATCTTGTTAACAACTCTATAGGCTCTCTATATAATTCTCGACTGAAAAAACATTTTTCAATAGTAAATCCACATTATCCGTAACAACTTGTGTAGCCTGGAATAGTCTCTCTGGAAAGACTGGAATATTCCTCCTTAGCAGCAGCAACAAAGGACCCGTTTTCTTAGTGCAACTGCAGACATTTTCCTTTTTGTGAAAGGTTCCTCTGTGCTATGAAAAGCAATGGGCAAGGCCCGTCTCAGCTGATTTGCCAGCACACACACATACCCTTGCACATCTTTTGTGGAAAGGAGAAAAGATGGGTAAAAATTCAGACTACCTCAGCCTAGACTAGGTTTTGTGTTACCCTTCTAGCTCAGGTTCTCTCACCTCAGATGATAGGACAGTTTGTCTCTGGGACACAGCAGCTTTGCCTTTACATCAGCATTATGCTGCTTTGATTTACTGTAAATTACATGAGGATGCTGCTACTGTGGGTGGTTTACCCACAAAGGGAATATTCTCTATTGGGATATGTAAGCAGAAAGGTCAGACAGAACTTTCCTTTGAAATCTGGTACACTTAATTCATTGTTTGCAAATGTGTCAGAAACAAACTGGCTTTATCTCCAATACACTTGAAGGATTTGTGCTTTTGAAATGTTACAGCTACCTGTTTTTCAGCCTTTCAAATCCTCCCTGTTGAGTCCCCTACATACAGTGGAAGATAAAAAACTAGCAATTAATTTTTCAAAGAGATACTTTTTCTATCACAACCATGCTAACCTGACCTAAACAAGAGAGAACCACAGGACCAACTTAAGCATTGGTAAGTTCACAGAGCTTAGAAACTTATGAAACATCTCAATTATAGTAATTCCAAATGAAAATATTTCTGTTCAAGGATCCAAATGACCCATTTCAAAATTCCCAGTTGTATCTTTCCAACAGTTTTTCTTGCACTGCAATAGTCTGATACATCTAGCTCCTGCAGGACTTATGGACCTTCACCTAGCTAAACAGCTGTGTTATTACTCAGTGGCATGTGTGTATTTACAACGTCACTGTCCTCTAGAAATGTTACCCTGCTCAATTCTATTCATGTATCTTTGACATCTGGAAACACAATAGGACACATTCATCTCAACTGCCACACCGGTGAACTCAGTGTAATCCTACCAGGCACATGTTTAGCCCAGTATTCATGATCCATATCTCATATCTCTAGCAAGAGGACAGCGCAGGAGTGAGGAGGGAGATGAGGAACAATACCTGACTCAGCTCACCAGCCATCAGGGCATGGCCTTTTTACTAATTAGCATGATTTCAAAAATAATTGGTCTTCTTGCCTATGCCACAGTGCATCAGATGAAGTTGAGCACGAGGGAAGCAGCACAGTAAACTCATTACTGTTTACTCGTTCACTGCCACATTGTTAAAAGAGGTCCCATAAAAGGTCAAGAATGATACTATACTACATGAGAGCTTTAATCTGAACATATAAGAATAGGCGGCAACCTAATTATGAAACCAGAATTAATAGGGACATGCTACAGAACAAGAAGATAAGTACAACACAGTCAGAGAGGAGTAATTAACCAAAACAGTCATATATCTTGGAACAAGCCAGCCTTATCTTTCTAGCCACTGTAGCATACTGCACATGGATCTTTCTAGCATACCTCACTAGTCCACCACCCATTCACCACACTGCTACCTGAATCTGATCAAGTCTCTGCGGCCCAGACAGAGATGAGCACTAAACCCCGCTCTTTGTACTCTGAAGCACTCTCCTTAGTGCAGTATGAACTCACAGCCCAGCTCCCCTGACTCGAGTCCTTAGGCTCACTCCGTAGCTCACAGCAGCCCTTCACAAAATCTCAGTCACAAGTTTTTGCTTTACAAGTGAGCTTTTCAGGATACTCATGGTAGATGTAAGCACCTCATCCTTGCCCAAGTTTTAAACGTAAGAAATAATAAATCTTTAGGAAAAAAAAAACAAAACTGGAAGTGACCCTTTACCCCAAGCTACTTTTTCCTAGGAAGAACCCCAAGCCACACTTCCATTTATGAAATAAACTTACCAATCTCTTGTCCTTTCATAACTTCCCACTGCTTTAACCAGGAGACTCCTTGATAAGGCACTATCCAAAGAAAGCAGGAACTGCCTTGTTGAGGAGGAGTCAGCTGCTTTTCCAGGTGGTTTGTATTTGAAGAGATAGCCATTCCTATTTAATGCTTTCTCAGTGCTAGGTTCCCACCCATCCCAGCTGTTTGGTCTCCACTCTATCTAAAGCTTGAAGACTGAAAGGATAGTGATTATACACTACATTCAAAAGCATTTGCAGCTCATTAAAGGCACGTGGGAAGTTTCCATACCCTAGGAAGTCATTATGGGATCTTTAGTCTGTCTTTCCAGGGAAGTTCTACAGCTCACCAACCAAACTCATCTGCAGCTTACGGCTTTATTCTCTACGTGCAGCTACACATCTAGTAGGTCACCAAACTAAAGTAACACTATCGCAGTGACCCTGTGCTGAAGTATTTCCCTAATAAGTCCTGCTCAATTTTTCTCCTTGGTACTATACCAAGAAGGACTTCCCTGTAGAAACACTATGCCTTCAAGAAACAGGGGTGGGAAGGGAAGGTAGAATCATGTCAGCAAAGTCTCCCACACCACCATCCCCATAAAAAACATTCACCTTTTCTCCTCAGAAGCTCCTTGTCCCAGTTGTCAGGAGTTATTACCTGCCTTCAACATTCCAGCAAAGCAGTGACCATTTTGCAAGTGCCCACTGATCATCTCATTGGAATTTCCCATACCATGAAGAAGATAGCGCTTCTTTGCATCTGGCTACCTCGAACATCTAAAGAAACTCTCACTAGTAGCTAAGAACAGAGCAAGAAACTCAAGGCAAGCTTCAGTGAGGAGATGATGAAGCCTTTTAAAAATCACCGACTTCCTGGCAAGTCACTGTTGGTAAATTTAGCATTACAGAATCTGCAACAAAACATGCAGACATATGTGACTGGAGGAGCCAGTGCTTCATTTCCTAAACCACACACTCAATTTAGATTTAATAAGACAGTAATTGCACATTAAGTACTCATTGATTACCTGAAATATATTTATTAAGAAATAACAGCTCTGTAACACACCTCCATTAGATACTCCCATATCTATTACAAAGCTGTTAAACAGCAATAAATGTTTATCTAAAAAATGAGCATTCGGCTAACATAAAATACACATCCTATTAAATCCAACTGAAATACATGCTGAAGACAATTAAAGCTCCTGTGTGACTGTCTCAATTTTTCTGAGCAATGCTGCTCTGATGCCTGAAGTCACAGCACCAAACCTTTGCGTAGCAATCTCTCGGTTTTTTAAGATTTGACAAATTTTCAAGAAATTTTCAGACCCCTTAAGCTTTTCAAGAAATCCTTCTTTGAGCCTCATTTGCTTGGCAACAGCGTATCAATAAGGAACGTACATGCCTCTGCTGAACAGGTACACACCAATGAGAGAAGCAGAAAGGGAGGTGACATTCAATGAAGAAAATTGCAGTCCCTAGGGATAAATTTTACAACAACAAAAACAACACTCCAGCCACATCTGGCCTGGATCAAAGACAAGAGACTTCTGACAAAGAGTTGGCAGGAGTCTGCGAAAGACGCCAAAACAAGCGCCGAAGGGAAGAGACAGAAAATGCAGTGTCCGGGCCCTGGTGACCAGGTCCTACACAAATAGGCAATACTGGACTAATACACACACACAAAACGGAAACTTCACTCTGAACATTTTCTTTGAGCCCAGAGAATTGCTTTTTAGATACAAAAGAGCTACTGGAATAAACTGAAGTACATTCTGTCCAGTGGGCACTCCCTGGAATCACATCAGAAGCACCTATGTAGGGCAGCATAATGAAACTTGATTTCTGCTGCTCACAATCCATCAATTTTCTGTGTAAGTCCAAAACTCCTACAGACTCACGGGCTTCCTGCTGCAGCAATTAATTCACTTTTTCTACTACGCTATTAATTAATTTTAAAAAGCCCTTGTTGTTGAGCAATGCACATACATCATTAACATCAGAGAACTCTTCAATTGCATTATTGTTTATTAAAACACAAACTCAGAAAAAGGAAATTGGAAAGAGTGAGGGTTATAAAGCAAAAAGCCACAGATGGGTCTGGAACATAGGCATACTCAGTCATGGAAATTCTGTTTGAAGCTTCACTGTCTGTTTTATTATGGATTCCATAGGCAGCTTCTAATTTAGTGCTGCTGTTAACACTCCTGCTACATCAAAAATTCCCTCTGCTGAACTTTTGTAGCGGTTTTTGTGTTAGACAAGCACCAGTCCCTTCCAATTTCACAGTTTCCTAATTATGGTATTGCAGTTCTCATTTGTACTGTAAATGTAACCAGATTAAAAAAAGGGGGGGGGAAAAAGGCAGCAGTGATTTCCAGCTGTTGACAGTGCTGTTTTTACCAGCGACCGCATTACCCAGTGATACAGAAAAGGTGTGCAGTAGCTGGTCAGTAACCAGCTTAGCAAATTGTTTCTAGGTATATTGCTGTGAAATGTGTATTATAGCACCTTCTGTGACAAACCACCGTGTAAAAGCTTTGATCTTCAATTGCTATTCAAAGCATTAATACTCACTTCTTTTAACCACATACTCTAAGAAAATTAAGATAAACAAATACCTCAATTACCAACAAATGAAGGGTAAAACCTACAAGGATTAACCCACTAATTGAACATTCAAAGCTTTAAATAGCAAGCTAACTTTAAATGACTAATAAAAGGCTACCATTGATAAAACATCTCTGAGAAACAAGATAGTGCCCTTTTTCTTCTTCCATGTTTACAATAGCCATCCTTTGTTCCAATAACATCCACAGAAGTGTTTCCCTTTTCTCTAATATATTAAGTTTATTGTAGGCAACGCAATTCATATCTTCTTCCAGTAGCAGTGGTTCAGGGTCCCTCTGAAGCATTTGTTCTGCCAAGTGACATATTGTGACACATCCAATGAAAATGTGGAAATGGGGGAAATGTGACAGAAATACTTTACTCTTCACTTCCACTAATGAGAATAAAACAATGAGAGACACACCTATAAAATATTGCAGCAAGCAATTTATTTGGTTGAAACACAAGCAATGCTTTTTCTTTCCCTGCTCCCCTTCCCCTTACTTTGCTTAGAGCAGGCTTTTCATTTTTTCTTCATTTTGCTTTATATTGTCAACCAAGAACAGAGTTCCTGAGGAGACAAACAGGGGGTAAAGAAGACAAATCTGTCTGCTTTGTGTGAGAGCTGTAGGCCAGAGTTATCAACTCCTCTGCTATTCAAGACAGATTTGCATATCCAAGGCCACCCGAGGCAGAGCAGGCATTTGGAGTCTGATTTTTTTCCACAAGAACACATCAGGGAGCAAAGCAAAATAAGGAAACTCCAAAAAAGATCCAAGTAACTACTAAAAAATAATTTTAAAAAAATCACAAAACTTTGTGGAGGGGAAAAGCCTAAAAACCTCCCATTTGAGAATGTCTGTCTTAAAAAAAAAAAAAAAAAAGACATTTTATACATAATGGAATTTCCAAATATCCTTATTAAAGAAACTTCACAGACAGCAACTTGGCACAAGAACTTCAGATTGGCATTCGTGCTGTTTCTGTCTATATCTTAATACACCACTACTTCTCTGCATGCAGGAATCAAGGCTGATGCAGTAGCCAGGCTGGAAAAAACAGGGGCATTATTTTTTCCAGCAGTCTTGTACCTTAATTGCAGTTTGGTGATAGAAAAAAAGAAATAATCCAAAGGCACAGATCTAAAGCCACTATATGGTGGGTACATTATGCATCAGCTCTACCATTAATACATACTATTGGGAAATACCGGAGAAATGCCGGGGGTTGGGGAATAGTAGGAGGTAAGATTCCAGTACAGTCAGTCCCTAATCACAATGTTTCTCTTCCTCCAGATATAATACTGGAATTAATCAATCACATCATGTCAGCACAGTGATTACAGAAATTACTGTTAGAAATGCTCACAGTAAAATCACAATTAATACAAATATATTTAAGTTAAAGTCAACCTTTTACTGAGAGTATGTATGTGACATATGCCAATGCATGGAGACAGTGTATACACTCCATACGTTTATTGACTAACAAGAATTACCAGCTAATGAGCTGCTAATCTCTTCTCCTGCCGTATAACCCATTTTCATATATATACCTTAATCCGATACAGAGTTACTTTTGGATTTGCCTTTGCCATACCTTCCTCACTATATCAACTTTTAATGCAAAAACCTGTCACCTACAATGGCACAGGAGTACTCTGGCAAATCAAGATGCTATTAAAACTGAATAAAGATAGCAGAATTTCATTCTACAATCCACAGCCCAAAGGCTCTGATTCTCATCCATTACCCATATACTGAAGAGCTCTTAAAATCTTCTTGACTTCAACATAATGTGTATCATAATTGGTCTTTGATTTAATGAATATTATCAACCACTATCTTAGCTAGACCTGAAACACTACTCAACTGGCTAAAGACAAACAAAACCATCTCTCATAACATACCATGAAACAGCATGCTGCAGAACAGTACTTAGCAAAAAGTTATATACAAACCCAAAATTAGTTTTGGCAATTAAAAGGAAAGTCCTGAACCTAAAGATTTTAACCTGTGATTTGTTTGGTTTAAAAAGAATGGTTGACGATGCAACCAATTTTCCTGAACATTTTTTATCAGTAGCATCAGAAATCAGACACTTCATAGACCCCATATCACCTAGTCGTACCCATACGGTACATTAGAGAATTCATATTCTATTAATTTATTTATACATATTTTCTAAAGAAAATTAGGATTTTAAATTTGCTGAAGTTAAATCTGAATTTACTATCTTTACCCATGCTGTCAACATTTCCCATGGACTTAGAAATCTGGCAGTTCAAGTGCAGGTTTCTCTGAGTGTTGCCCACTTCCTGACACCTAGAACATATCTTCCCTTGCACCACACTGGTGGGCTCAGCTGCAAGCCCTGCATGCATGATGAGATCACAGCACTATCACAGTGGCAATGGCTTCCACATGTGAGCTAAATGGTACTAGAGGTACAGAAATCCATTTCAAACCACTGTTTTGAGTGAGTTGTTCATGCCTGTTGCTACATCTGAAGGAGAATGTTGGTCTTTGAAAATATTTATGGCAAGTTGGAAATATCAGCTTCTAGAGGCCAAATACACTTTGTTGCCTAATACATATAAGGCCTTTAAGTATGAACAGTGTGCTAACATCTAGACAGTAAGAACAGTTATGCTTTTATTTCTAGTCTTTTGGTTCAACCCAATGAGCCAGTATGTCCTGATTTTTTCAGCTCTAGAGGGTACGCAAGCCATTTTCCTTGTGCTTTCTCTGTACACAATTATTTTTCAGATGTAAATAGACATAAATAATGCACGCAGAGAATCTGAAGCAATCATGTCCAGCTCTCGCCCCCTTCAGGAGCTACCCCAAATTAAAAGCATCACACTAAAACAGTCTCTGCATTTGATACACTGGATTGTACTTTACTATGTCACTTACCATACGCTGCTATCTCTCTGCAACAGAATATCAGCTTTATTTTAACATAAACTTTGCACATACGTGGCAATCCTAAATTTTCAGAGATAGATTTTACCCTTAACAGCAACAAATGAACCAGGTTAAAATTAAAGGCCATAGCATAACTGTAGCAAACTTGGATTAAATTACCACGTATGAAACCAGAGGTTACTGTGGTGAAATCCAGCATCTGCTTAAGAACAAGGCAGGCACTACAACTGCGAAGCTAGCAGTAGAGATATGTGAGCCACTCCCCAAACCAGTTTGACTTTTTTTTTCTTTAAGGAAATACATGTGTTTCTTTTAACCTGGATTTTGGGGTTTAGTAGAGAATTAGGCCACATTTTTCAAGTATTTCTCTATAACAGGAGTTCTGAAGGAGTGTATTAAAAATAAGCCCCCCACAAAAGCCTGAAATGTCTCTCAAAATCCACATGGGACAGAAGTTGAAGCAAAGCAAGAAAACCACCACCAAATAGTCAGAGATCCAGCAAAACAAGTGTCATAGGTATTCACAGCCCAGCACACAATTCCCATGCTTTCCTACATACAGAGAAATATTAGTACTGCCACAAATATTAATGTCAACATCAAATGAGAATTTTGTGGTGTGATACATTGGCTGGTAGCAAGTAAAGCAGCAGAGCTACCTTCTCTGCCCCTTCCATTGCCTGTTGCCACAAGGAGTTAAAGGCTGGCAGATGCATGGATGCAAGAGGATGAGAAACCGCAGTAGAACAGTGCAGAAACTTTGACCAGGACAAGCTTTTCTCAACTATTTATACACCACCACATTTCTTCTCATAATGGCATCTCTCACATGGCACATTAACTATTAACATGGTACTAAAATTCAACTGTTCTCTCTTAGAAGCTCCACAGAATTGGTGTGACTGAAGTGAGATTCCTCCCTGGGTGCCCAGACTGGATTTGCTGCATCTATTTCCTATCTTCAGGATAGCAGTTGCTAGAAGCGCAGCACAGAGCCTGTAGCTCCTATAACTAGTTGGAGGGCAAGGCAGAAACTACAATCTAACAAGGGCACTACTTTGCAATCCTACAATGCATTCAAGAGCAGCAAAACCAAAATTCATATCATTATCGTAAGTGTTTTTTAAACCTATGAAATTACTTCAAAGTATCTTCTAGGTCATCTGGGAAAGGTTTAAACTCTAGTCTTATTCCAATTTGTTTCATAACTATTATGACTTTCCAGGTATTAAGACTAATTTTAAATGGCAGATAAAGAGAAATTCAGCAATAAATCTTCAACAAGAATACTCAAGTCTCACTTCTGGCTGTTCTCCAGGAAAAAGATAAGCAAAGAGCACATACATATAACACTTGCTCCACAAATACTTAGGATTTGCTTAGGATAAAGACTACATCATAGTGCCAGGTAGTAAAGTTGCACAAGTGCCATAAGCCATACCCTTGGAAGTACACTGTCAAAAACCAGGTAATACTTAGAAGCTACCTGGCTCATTTGCAAGAAAACCCAGTTTACTACACATTAAAATCAGCCAGAGTTTATAGGTATAATAATAAAATCTCACTGGTTTTGTTTTCATTTACTATGGTTAGCTTCCAAAACAGCTGATTCTATAGCCCAAACCTTTATCAGTGGGTTGCTTCTTTTGCCAGAAATCTGAGCTAAAGAAGCTGCAGGAGAACACAGGTCCTGAAAGACTGTGCATAAGCAATATGCGTCTTGGTTTGCTACCGGTGTCACTGGTGCAGCTTTTCCAGCCAGTCCTTCAAGGAAGACAAGGACAACTACTTCACCCTTCCCAGCCAGAGGCAACATGCAGCGATTAAGGCCATCAGTAGCTCAGCAGCTAGAGGAAACTATACAAAACAATAAACTAGAAAATCTAACTCTTCTTTGAAATGGGGCTGCTGAGTACCACAGCATTCCATTACATGCCACAGGCATAGCTTCAGATATACTAATTCTTCTTTTTTTCAGAGCCTTTGTGAAAATGGAATTACAGCTTCTTAATCATTAAAGATCCTTTTGAAAAAGTGGCTAGAAAGCTACACTAACTACATTAGCTGCAAGAGCATACACACTGGACAAGGTTAAGTCTTACGGTAAGTCTCCGTTCTGGCTAATTTCAGTCAGTTTTTTCTCCTGTGTTTTCAATACTGCATAGATTTCTCCCTGTACAGCTTGTAATTGCTAGGATTGCTCAATTCTCTTATACCTTTTGAACACCAGTTCCTAAACTAAATACCACCCTTCTGAATGAAAGTCAAGTAATTGGTCACACTGTTACACTATAATGGACATTTTTTTAGCTAATGTAAATCAATATGCTCTGTAGTCACAGATTCATACCCATCCTGGATTTGGTATAATAACTGATTTGCTGTAATATTCCTTTTTTGTCAAGTGCTCCTAAATACATTATCTCACCTACATCTGAAAGCAGGAAGTTGGATGACAGCTGGAGGTTCTAAAATCCAGTCCAAAAACATCCTGCTCAAATATTGCTGAAGCGGTACCATTTTCATATGCCTCCTTTGTATATAAAAATGCAGGAACTTTATCACTGTTTAATACAGTTTAAACATATAATTAAATGTATTATTTCTGAGCTCATGCAAATACAGTCTCCCTATTTCTTCCCACCCCCAATATATTTCTACAAGCATTTGCTCAACAGCAGCTCAATGTAGAACTGGGAGAGCTTGAGGAGAATTTGAAGATATATGTAAAATCAAAGTCATTCAGTTGTGATGTTACTTCAAATATTCACATGTTCAAAGACAGTAACATAGCAGCAGAAAATTAACTTTTAAAATTCATGTCTTCTCTAAGCTCGAATGGATTAGCAGCAGATTTGAGGTAATTAATTATAATTACAAGTTTCCTAGGGAAACATGGCATAATAGACTCATTAACTGAAACGCTACATTTGTTCTGTGCTTGATGCTCGGATTATTTTAACACAGTGCAACATTTGTTAGAAGTTTTTCGGGCCAGACACCTTTACTTATGCTGAACTGTTGCTCCTCTATGAGCAGCCCCAACTGACTTCAAAGAAAACCCACTTGGGCCTTTAATTAGACATTTTCAGCCTACGAAGGTAAAATTCCTTCCTTCTCGGACAAATTCTGTGGTCTCTATTGAACGTGAGTCAGTGGGAGTTTTTCTCTGGGAAGCACCATTGAATTTGGCCTCACAGTTACTTCCTGATATTCTCTTCACTCCTGAACAAAAGATATACCACCACTAACCAAATATCTAAGTAAATAGCACATGCTATTTAAGAATGCACAGTTTTGAAGCAGTCTTAGTAAAAGCATCCATTATATTTTTAATTTTTCAACTATCTTCTGTTTGATGCCATTGCTAAGCAAAGGAATATTTTACATCCTCATTGCACTGTGGAGACATAAATGTCATTGAACTCCTTATGAATCGAATACATAGAAAATTCACTGCAGCCATTAACACACCTAATACACAGAGAACTCCACATAGCTATTAATAAAACTCCTCATACAAACCACAGCACTCACAGTCTAGACAATGCCAGGAACACGAAAGCTGCCTCTTGGTGCATGCAAAAGATCCCCACTTTGATACCCATGTATCATTGTCCTCTGTTTGAAAATCAAGGGAAACCGATGATGCACTTGTCAAAGCAAGCAGCTGCAAAAATGAGGAACTAGCTAATTAAAAAAGGAATGAGTATTTGTTTTACGGTCTTATGTGCACTCAGGAAGTTCTGACGCACAGAAGAGAAATTAAACAACTTTTCATTTTGTCTCTATGCTTTGAGAACCATGCCCAGTAAGATTACAGACAGGAGTGTGATAGGTCCAGCAGGGATTTCTACCAATTAAGCTTTTACACTCTGGGTGGGTAGAGATGTTTTTTGAACCATAAGTTATTTTTGCACATATCATGGGCTGCAGTGTCTAGCCACAAAAGGGCTACATTAAGAGCAAAGTTACAGGCTTTGCTCAGAGCTATCATGCTTGCCTGCAAGTCTAAACCTCTAAGAAGATTTCAGTGAGAGAACTGAGAATGCTCAGTTCTATAATACTATCAAAAGGATAACAGGAGTGCTTTTACTTAGCCAGCCTTTACCATTTTTGCAATCAAGGAGAAAAGACGACAAGGTTTAATTAACAACAGATACAGGTAAATGATGCCAGATTTTGTTCCACTGTATACTTACTGTTTTCTCCTATGTGCCACCTAGCATCCCAAGAAGCTACAACTCTAAATATCTATAGCTGAAACAAAGCTTTCAGATTACTATGGATTTGGTTGGAGGTTTTTGGGGTTTGTTTTTTGGTTTTGTTTTTTCTTTTTTGTGGGTTTTTTTGTAATCAAAGACACTGTTAGTTCTACATGCAAATAACTGTAGTGTTTTGGATACCTCTATCATACAGTTCCTTCAGAAACCACCAATTCAGGAAACAGTGGAGTAAACAAATGCTGAGCCTGTTCTTCACAGTATTACGATGTAGATTGACAATTCAAAGTCACAGCCATGTACGCAGGATTCAAAAGAGGTAGTTCTCATCTGGTAATTGTACTAGTCCACCAGACCACACCAAAGCTATTGATTTATGCATCCACAGACAGCATGATACAAATTATACAAGCCCAGCACAGATCTTGACTGTTCTAGCTCATCTTTAGAGGACTATTATCATGATGCAATCCATGTATTAGTCACTTTTTCCCCTTCACAGAGCGAAGACCTGTATTAGGCATAGCAACATTTTGGCTTCAGTTTCAAGCTTATTCTGAAGCCCAGACACTTGAGCAAAGAAGTAAACTTTGTGATAACATAAAATCATAGTATTACAAGTATGTGCTTACATGACTTTTTAGAATCTGGCGTTACAGGCAAGACTGACACGCAGTGTCAGTTTTTGAGCTCATCAAAACGGGAAAGGCTAATGAAAGAAAAACCCAAAGCTGCTTTGATGCAGAGCTATACAAGATGAGAATATACTTTATCAGAAGACTAACTGAAGCAAACATTTACTGAAGATCATGAGATAGATTCGGAGAGCTGCCTTTACTTCAAATTCCTGTGAGGAAAGCTGGAATGGAATCAGACATTCGAAAGGGGAAAAAAAAAAAAAAAGCCTGGATAAAGCCACCCTGCCTGAAACCATCACCTTTTTCATCACAAAATACCATTTCACACCACATGAAATAATTTATGAATAAAAGCTTGATTTTAACCATTCATGCACATTAGCCAATCACAATATCCCCCTCTCAGAAATGCATCCAAATTAAACACAGGAAAAAGACTTAAACAGAACATGTCTAAATTTTCCATTCTTCACAAAAATTTTCTACCTTTATTTTACTCTTTTTTAATGCTAACTGAAATCTTACAATGTAATTCAGTCTGTTGCTCAGCCTCAGAATATTTTTCTGGTAAAAATAAACCAGGACCACTCATTCCTATTTTCACTTATTTCACATAGGCTATCGAAACGCAGACAACACCTCATTCTGCTTCCCTAAGGCCAGAAAGGGAACCTGCCAATCTGCTGAGATTCATGTTTGGCCTGCTGCCTGAAGAACAAAACCAGCACAGAGCTCTTTTACTAGGTTGATACATAAAAATAGGCTTTTCTCCAGTTAAACAACAATAATTTGTTTCAGTTTGATAGGTCCTTCTAAATAATGGTGTCATCAGTAAACATCTGGCTTCTTCCTAGTAGATTAGGCCTCCAATGAGGAAAGTGTGTTTATAATTCTAATTCGAAGCGCAGCACATTAATATGCTGATTCTCATAATGTTTGCCTTAACCTGTTTGGAGAAATTATGACTACAAATATCTTGTACACACCACCTCTAAACTAGCAGCTTGTACAAACAACACAAGAGCCGATGCAGTCTCATACAGATGATTAGAACCACTTCAGAGGCAATCATGATTAGCGCTTTGGCTTGGAGCCATATTTTACACATAAACAAAGCATCTGTTTCTGAGTTCCTGTCCCAAGCTAATAGACCCACCTCCACTATTACTAATAAGCCCACTCAAGAGAGCCAGATGGCCTATCTGAAACAGCCCTGGCTTTTTCCTGAGCTAGGCAAACCAGAGCCATGGAACCAGAGCTGGCTCCAAATCATATTTCCTTGGGCTCTAGGAGCCACTAAAACAACACGTAAACTGGCTCCACAAAAGAAGAATACAAATGCTGGTAGCATCCATTATTTAGAATTGGTGTGAGGCCAGCATCTGCCCCTCCAGATGATCCTTTCATGTAGGTACAATGAAGGAAGACTAAAAGTACAGCACACTTCTGCAAGAGCTGGTGTATTGCAATGCAGATCGTCACCATTCCTTGCGGGATTTTTTTGCAGACTTTGCAAATCCCTGCCTGCAGCCAAGCAATAGTGCTCAGCTGTCCTTGCTGTACACTGTATGTACTTGACAATTGAATGGTTTTACATATTTAATAGAAGTGTCATATTTAATTAGTAGAACAGGGCTTAAAAAAGGATCTCGTGCTCCTTAGCAGCAACTGGAAGTGTTCAGAGCCAAACAGAGCAGCACTTTGCTGGTTCAGTTCTAAGATCTCTTTTCTTTCCTGCAACCCAAGTTCTCGTTTAACCAGTTCAGTTTCTAAGTAGATTGGAGTCAAGATGCTCCACAAGCCAAGGACTTAATGCTGCAAGGAAACCCATAATTGACCCAGTCTAGAAAGACTATTGGAGAGAAATCTCTTTATATTTCATTTAAAGTGAACAGACAGGTGTCACAGTGACAGGGAGAGATGGCCATTTAGGTCACCTGTCCCATCAAACCATATGGAAAAAGAGAACTTCATTTTCCCCCTTCCACTACGATGCATAGTGTGCTTTGTTCCACTGTGCTGACAACCGAATTTCAGCAGTGTACGTCTGCACCAACCATCAAAGACAATCCACTACACCAGGAGGAAACGAACTTCACTCTGAGAGCTACAGCAGGTCATATCACCCCTGCAGAAGTAAGGAAGTTTTGCAGAGATAAAGTCCTTTCAGAACAGCACAGCCACAGTGAGCATGCTTCTTGTGAGCTACTACCCTGAAGCTACAAAAAAATCCTTTACTTCTGTCTCATGGGGATACCAGCAGATTTGCAAAGATAGAAACCTCCCCAAATGCAGCTATCTCCCCCCCACCTTGCCATTAGAGACAGAAAAAAGAACCACTGTACGAGGGGAAAAAACCCTCATGAAAATGTGCTGAAACAATTGAGGCCTGTCACTCGTCTTCATTAAAGGCAGGTTCCACAGTAGTTACTGAAGCTCTCTGGGATCTCTTGGGATAAAAGCCAGAATAGAAATGTGTAAAGTATTGTTCTTCCTACAGTCTCCCTTGATTTTAAAGGAAAGCCCTGAAGAAGAGTTACATTTCACAGCCCAGGTCAAGTGTGATCCTGAATCTGTGTCACTGTCCATACTAGCACACTAGAGAGCACATTTAAACCTTCCTTTGGAGCATAAAGGATTTAGTGAAAGGTGCATAACCAGTACCATCCTGCTACTACAAGGATTTCAGCTTTTTCCTTGAAGGGATTATTTCAGTGCAGGTAAGCAGGAGTATAAGACCTGTATAAAAAGATATCTTCCTGCATTCCTGGAAACGTAAGAATGCGCTACTACATACATATGGAAAGAATGACACACATGTTCCAGGTTTTCTCACTTCATATTTTTAATTGCACAACATGAGGCATTTTTTAGGCAGAGAGAGGGTGGGTTTTTTTTTGTTTTCCCACTTAGGGGTAGAAAGAAGGGGCTACATAGAAAAAGGAAAAGGAGAAAACTGATCAGAAGCAAAACTGAATCCCTTGTTTCAAAAGGAAAAGCAGGTTCACAGTTCTTGCAAATTTCAAATAATTAACAAAACAAAATGCATAACACTGATACCAAGCAGTGTCTACACTAGGCATTACTGACACTAGCATTTTCTTGCAGGCTTTACCAAATGATTTAGAATAAATCTTTGGGATTAATTCTACCCTCTGAGAAAGTTGGTTTAACAGGACAATTGGGAATGAAGTCTCAATTCAACAAAACACTATGTGTCCTGAGCAGCCCCTTCCAAAAGGCGCCAATGGAATTACCAAAGATCTCACAGCAACTCACAGCCACGAGCCCACCTCAGTCTGCTGCTTACTGAGAAAACCAAAAAAAGCACTGCCCTCTGTCACTTCCACTGAGTATGAAATATTCTGTACCAGCTAGACAATGACACTGCGACAAAGATGTTGCCCTCATACTCCCCTGCCACAGCACCCTGATCTACCAAAGAGAATTCCCTTGTGGTGCCACTCAGTCTTACCTTCTAAGACCTTATCAATGAGACCTTATCAATTTCATCACAGGACAGGGATTACCAATCTAATGAAAAATCTCAATCTGCTGCTGTTTTTCAGAGAAGCCTTCAAATGCTATTCCCACTATTAATCTATTTAAATAACAGCACACTAGACATATTGTGAAACAGTGCGAAACATGCACTAGCTCTCCTTTTAAGATGAAGAGTTGAGATCTCTTTGCTTATTACTCTCCACCAAATGTTAATGCACAATTTATTTAATGCGTAGTTTTTGTGTGCTGAATTAGCTCCCAATGCAGCTGAGTGTCCCTTGTGAGCAAGTGCTCCATTTGCACATGTCAAGCATCCGAGTCTATTTAGTCCTATCTCAACCGCTTAATGTCTGAAACAGAAGCATCCACTACATTCTTCTTGATCTAAACAGCTAATTTAATACCCTTGGACAAAAGGGGCCTGGTGTTTTGGTAAGCTCCCATGGGCCTAACTATCACAAAGAAGGGGTTGTTGAATACACACACAAAAAAAAAAGGAAGAGCTAGGAGGCAGGCGGTCTGATCTTTATGACCCACTGATTAATCTATCAGTAAGTAGAAACATAAATCTAGCTCCTGACCTAACAAAATACTATTTTACTTCTCTTTACTCTATATTTTATCTTTTATAGCCAATAAAACATTAAACATTACAAAAGGTTATGTTCTCACCAATATTTCCACTAAAGGACAATAAATTCCAAGTTGAGCCCAGCAAAGGTTGCAGCAGCAGCAGCTGTCCTGACGCTCTTCCTGCAATTCACGTGGAATACACTAGTGCCACTAATACCAAGAAAACCCATCTGGAAAATCTGACACTGAATTTGAATCAGTCTAATGACCCTCTTAATGATTTAACGGCAAATCTATACACTAATACAAAGCTGAGCTCTTTTCTAATGATTTGGTATAGCGTTTACTGTGGAAAGTAAAATTCCTTCCCTCGCCTTTTTGAACATCCACAAATACCAGAATCAGTATCAGCCTTCTTAGCTCACCTCCCTGAGCTTTAGATCAAGGCTCAAGGCTTGTCCTGTTTTTTATTCCACATGAGTTGAGGGGAAAATTAAAAGAAAGAAGAGAGATGAAATAACTTCAGAAGGATCAGGAAGGGAGCAGACTTGCAAAGCTGAGTACTTCAGTTACCTGGACTATTTGTATACAGAAAATGGGCAGAGTGGAAAATGGGCCTGAAAAACTATATGCATTTTATGGTCCACCAATCTGGGATAGAATGGCAGAGCATGCAGTCGGTTTGAGCTAGATGCAGAAAAAAAAACCCCACTCAGAACCACTGATCAGCAGACTCCCAAAAAAATGAAGACAGGTCAAAGAGCAATGACAGGAGAGACACTGTAGGACAGACAGAACTGTTCTCCTCTCACAGCACAAACTTTCCCCACATAATTTCAGTCTGAAGGGTTCTCTCAATCCCCAGCTGTTCTGTTCATTCCATGAAGCAGTGCGTACTGCTTCTCATCTCAGACACTGGACCCTCATTTTCAGAGATTCACTCTTGCCCTAGCGCAGCGTAAGACCAAGACCTGCAGCTCAGACAACTGTGAAAGTATATGCCCACTTGGGAAAATAAGCTCAGATACATAGGCTATGAAAATTGGATCAAAGCTTCAAAACATATTTCCCAGGCAGCATTTGAGCTAAAACACGATCGCCGCTCCTGAAGAACTGAACTTGGGAACTGAAAATATTAATGAAAACAGCTCACCACCTGTTGTAGGAGGCTTGCTATATCAAGAATTACTTAAGATTTCTTATTATGATTATTATTTAAAAAGAAGAAATTAATCTCTAATTTAAAGGGACACTGAGGCACAGATAGGCTAAATGGCTTGGATGTCACACAATAGATGAAGAATCACAGGGGAACCACAATAAGATAATTCTGTCCCACACAGTGTTTCTTCTTTTCTTCTGTCAATGAGTCCAAATTGCTGCCTGACTAACTACAGAATATAATACCTTAGTAAGACTGTTTGCACACATGCAGTCATGACTACATCAGGAAAATGTAGGAAACGAAGAGGGCGGCTATACTTATAAAGCACATTAACTACTGTATTAATCCTGAATCAAGAGCATTTTCACAACCCAATTCATGTCTATTTATAATTGGTGATGACTCATATGATCCTTTCAGTTATTATTTTTTCTAAAACAATGACATTTTCTAGTGGCATAAAAATATGTGATGATGAAGCTTATGCTAAGAGACAAAGAAAATCTGGGATCAAACAGCCAGGATCGAACAGCCAGGACATCTGCAAGCCATGTACCTGCCCTATTTAAGAGAAATTGAACAAGGTCAGTGAAGTACTGTCCAGGCTGAAGGGCCTGCAACACTTCCAAATCTGGTAAATAACTGGTATTAGGAGGCAGTCATACAATATGTGACTCAGACACTGAAAGGCATGTAGGCACCTAATTCCCATTGCTAAAAATGACAGGTCTAGATCTTCAGAGACACTGGGGTGCCTAATACTCTACACTGAAGACTGAAGATACAGGCCTGAATTTATAGATGACTCAAGACTCAAGCTAAGCATTTCACTTACTTGGACATTTCAGGCAGGCTCTTACAGCTTATGAGACATATCATACCAGGGAAGCAGTATTACTTTCCCATCTCATGGGTTTTGTCTGATAAATTACACACAACATTCCCTTCTTCTCTTTCTAATATTTAATCAGAGCAAACCAATCTGTACGTGTGAATTACCTGCTACTTACCCACTTCATGTCCTTTCAAAATACCTTTCTTACAGAACCAAAAGAGGCATCGCTACAGCTTATTCATCTAATGTCAGGTTTGTTTTCTGAGCTATGACCTGCAGTAATCCAAAATCTATGCAACAAAATTCATTAAAACTAAAGAGAGAGAAAAGTAGATTGAAGCTTCCTTTCCCAGGTTCTGTGCTGCTGAGTCTGAGCTTGACTCACACTTGGTGCGATTCAGCCTCTGAATATGTTGTCAGTTCATCAGTTACCTTACTGAAGTTCCTTTTGAGCCTTATTTTGAGCCTTTTGGCTCCTTCCCAGTTCAAATTACTTGTTTTAAAACACTGCATTAGAATCACCACAGATTACAGATACAGCAGTTTATTGCTGAAATAACTGCATTTCTGATTTCCATCCACAATCCTGTCTTCTGTGTATGGCAATAAACGGTGGAAGGAGGAAATAACTGGAAAAATCAAATCCCACCTTCTTAGGCTTTTATTTTCTCCTACATCACACACACAAACTAACACAGCTCATATCCAGGCAGGTTTTGAACTGACTGTTCTCTCAAGGTAAAATAAATTAGCCCAAGACAGAAGAGGAACAGAAAAAAGAGGAAAACTGTCCCATCTACCAGCATCAAGCATGTAGGGTGTGAGGCCTGAATGTAATCAGAAAATAAGGAGTTGCTTTAGTAAGACTTTCTCCATTAAGAAAAAGGCAAAAAACCCCCAAACTCCAGTCTTCCCTTGTTCCAGCTGTAATTATAACTTACCTCAGCCTCTTCTCACCTTCGTCTACCACAAAGGCTTACTAAATAAGATCCTTTAATATAAAGGGTTTAAAAACAAACTATTAAATCTGTGAAATGTTGAGTGCATCTGTAACACACCAATTTGCAAGAGATCAGAAAATAAAATCCTCCTGTAATCCATTATTTGCAATAACAGCATTATGATGTAGTCAGTCCAAAACCACTACACAGTACAATCTGTTTTCTGCTTTCCTACTTACAGGGAAAAATCTGCCTATATAAGGAAGGAAATTCAGACCTAAGAATTCACAGTAAACCTAAAACGTACCTAAAGAACTCTTAACACCATTTATTTTTTATGGGGAGGAAAAAACAGAAGTAGGAAAGAATTCATATCATCTATTACTAATGTATTTATTGTACAATGCCAACTGTTGCTTTATTGATGTACTTAAATACATCATTGTTAATGTACTTGCAGTAAGTTAATTGCAGTACTATCTCAGAAACAAAATTCAATTTACTGTATCATCACAGAAAGCCTACAAAGTAACACTCATTTAAGGGGTTTAATTACAAAATCTTATAAAAATTTTTTTTCCAAAATATTTCACGATCTTTAGTGCTTCATAAATCTAAAATATTTTAGAATTTTTTTTTTGGGTTGCATTTATTTTAAAAACAAATTGTACCACAGCTACTTTAATTAAACCTCTCTCATGTAACATAATTTCAAAATATTTAATAAATTCAACATTTCATAACATGACCATTTTGGATCAGATAATTCATCTTGATTTCTACTCACAAGTGATAAAATAGATTTAATGAATATCCTTTCAATAATAATAATAAAAGCAGATTTTCAGATAAGTTCTATGTATGCTTATAAATAGCATCCACAAGCCTTAAAGCTTGTTTTCACCCTAAAAGTAAACCATTATCAGAAAATAATCAAGTATAAACCAGCCAGATAAGGACATTTAGCAGAGGAGAGAAGAATATTGGCCAAATCACTTAGCAGCTATTCAACTAGGAATTCACAAGCAATATCCTCTGTCCCACAGTTAACATACCTGCGTATATTCCTTCCAATCAGCCTTCTTAAACATATGATTTTTTTTCTATTAAGCATTAAACAGGACTAATTAATATCTTCTTCTCATAAGACACTAAAAATGCATAAGCTAAGCATAAACAAAGTCACCTCACAGAACTGAACAAATTCTTTCTGTATTAAAATTTTTAAAGCATTCCCTGTTGTGAACACATCAGTCAGAGTGAGAAGGAAAGAAAGAGTAATACACATGAATAAATAGAAATATCTCCTTTTGAAAAGCTACTTTAATGGCACATGTATTTTATTATTAGTAAAGATAGTGAAAATGCAAAGAGTGTGCAATTGCTAGTAAGTAAATTCTAAAGTGCTAGTATGAATATAGCAAAAGATATGGTGATGCATTTAATTTTCTACAGAGAAAATAAGAATAAGTACCTGTTTTAAGTCAGGAAGAAGCGACAATATCAAGATCAAACACACTTCCTGTTAAAGAAAAGGGAGAAAATTCCTTTACAGTTATTGTCATTACTGATCCACTCTTTGAAACGTTATTTACAGAAAACCTTTCGATTTTGAAAATTCATAACATGGTTAGACATAGGAAATCATTTGGGTTGCCTATGACTAAAAGAGAGCAATTACAAAATTTGGTTAACTATTCCAGAGAACAGAGCCAATTTCTAGATACCGAAAAAATACTGGAAGATGAAACTCAATTTTGACATGAAGGCTTAGTCAGGGAATGTAAATGTTTGGAGAGAGCAGAGTTCATAATATACAGGGACATATATTAGGATTTTTTGTTTTGTTTTGACTGCAGGAATACTTGACGCTTGCTCTGAGCTCCCTCTCGCGAGCAGTTGCTGACAGTACACCAAAAGCATCACGACGGGCAGGACTCGAATAACGTGAGTGGCAATTTCAGATTAAGTTACTCGTTTCTTAACGCATCATGCTCCAAAGGACCTTGCAAATAGCAATGTTTGGTTCCAAAGATATTATCCATATATAGTTATCTTTTCCTAGAAGGAACAGGATAGAAATAGACATCCGACCACCCCAACCAAACCCAAAATCTGCTTCTACCCACCTCCTCTGAAAAGCTTACTACCCTCACTGCAGCGAGAAAAAATTACACTTGAGCAACAATGTCTACAGACAGCCATAGCAGTGTTCAGTGAGCAAGCATAGCCCATTTTAGAAGCAAAATGATACATACTTTAAAAACAAGCACTTAAAGAAAGCTGTTATCTTGCAAGGAACCTTTTCTTTTACCAGGATGTAAACATTGGCTTGCCTGAACTAGAATTTATTTTAATTAAGCCATTCTGAATCTGCTTCTCACTTGTAAAACATCTTGTATTTACTCCTTATCAATGCGCTGCAACAATAAACTGATTATTTTTATAAGATGTTTAGATGCTGTGCTAATTTAGTCACAAACTGCAGAAATAAGGATTTTTGCACCAAGGCCCTAGCACAGCCTAGTACAGGTCTGATAGCTATTTCACACTGGCACACATTCAGTGACTTTATCTTAGATTGTTGAGACAATGACTTAGACAAACCCCTCTGAAATTTTGTATAAGGAGCAGTAAAAGTCACCCTTATGCATATGACTGGAAACCACACCCAGAAAACCACCTACGGCCATGCTTAAAACATCATTACTTTCTTAGGAGGTGTTTAAGTTGATACTTGCCCAAAAGTACACTTCTTTAGCCCTATACTCCAATGTCTGTGTTACACAGCAGGCCTGATAAGAGACTAGTAAAACTCCAATTAAATCCTACAACTGTTTGTTGTGTAATTTGGGATAGCCACAGAAACTGCTAACGAAGTGTAAAATACCAAATGAAAACGTTTTGTTGTTGCATGGGTTATTGGAACAGGAACTTGAAAGCAAACACAATAAAGTAAATCAAGATCTGACCTGAAAAAAAATAAAATAATTAAATTGGACCATTTCTTCACCCCTTCTTGGGACAGCAAAGATCTGGAGAAGCACATTGTAATTTTTTTCCCCTTTCTTTTCTTCTGAAGGTAAATAGATCTGAGAGAGAAGAACAGCCTAAACTGTATCATCAGCAGCTCAAAGTTTGAATTTCTTTTTTTTCTAATCATGTGTTCAATTTGCCAGGTAAGGATTTATTAGTAAAACACTGCAACACTCCAACCACCATTCCTCAAGGTACTCCTGACTTTCAAAGTCCCAGAAACTTGATTTTTGCAATACATCTCTACGGACAGTAACCTACCTTGCATATTAGCAAGCATGCAACCAAACAGGATCAACACCAGAGCTTGCAAGTTCGTTCCTATCTGGAACATTAGTAAGCCAACAGTTGTTTTAAGAAATAATCAACACCACTACCAAACAACTTTAATTACATTCTAGAAAGCCTCTCGAGCTCACAGGAGACTAATGTGCTTTCTAGCCTACAGGTAGCGAAAATGGTCCTGGCCTTTGAAATCATGCCGGTTTATTTAACACTGCCTTTCTCCCAAGAAAGACTGCCTGCAATTCCGAACACCCTGTAGCACTGAGGCAGAGCATGCTAGCCATCAAATTCTAGTTGTTCATTCCACCGACTGGAAAAACGCCTGCCGTTTGATTTCTTTTATAGGGCCACATTTGAGCAAGCAACATTTATAGAGATGACTTACCTAATTAGATTCAAAGAGTGATTTGCTACCTCAGCAATAGTTTTTAAATGTACAAATCTAGACAGAGAGGCATTTTGTAAACAGGTGTGAATGACACTGCTCCATCAGGCATTAAATTGGAGCTGCTCCTGAAAAATAGTTTCATTTGTGCATTTAAGTTACCAATATTTTATCAACTGCAGTGGCTTTACACCAAATATTCTTTGTGGTGTACAGCCAGTGGTATTTCAACATGATCTCTCACCCTTTTAACAGCATGAAACAGGCTTCTGTGTGTTCCTCATGTCCTTTCTGAACAGTTGATTTAAAAAGTCTCAAAATTACCTCTGAGGAGTAAATCAGCCTTTGAAAAAAGGCTACGAACCAGGTAATGCCTGAGGGGAAACACCTGACACTTGCAGTTCTGTATTTCCAAAGAGGCAAAAAATGGGAAAGGAGGCAATTATTTAGTCTTATGATAATTATTTAACGTTTATATGACAATTATATTCAACTCGTCTGTGCTCGTCAGCCTGCGGAACGCACAAAGCGCTGAAGAGCGCCCTGCACCAAGATGGCTGCTCCCCTCAGCCCTCACACCTGAGGGACCAAGGGCAACACCCGTGGCTCGGGAGAAAGCTTCGCTCTTTGCACGTTTTCCTCACATTTGACTATGACTTTCGTACGGTGGTACGAGATAACGTTACAGAAAGACAACAAAAGTGCTTTCTACCGGGTGAGCTCACTTCACGGCCGCCACAACTGAAGACTGCAATACCTGTCACCGCGCGGGGGAACGGGAGCCCCGAGCGCCCGCCACGACTGCAGCGCCACTGCGAGCGCCGGCACCGGCACAGCGGCTCGTCGTATCGATGTGCACGACCCCACAGCACTTCAGCGCAGGCCGACTGGAGCCGCCGCCACCGCCCCGCGCTTTCCGGAGGGCACGGCCGCCGCCCCGCCCCAGGGAGCGAGGCCAGCCCCGGCCGCCGCCCCGGCCCTCAGCGGAGAGGCGGCGGCAAGCGCCCGTCTCACCGAGAGCAGCAGCGCCCTTCGGTACCGTACGGCTCGGCCTGACGCAGAGACGCTGCAGGCGCCAGCGTGGGGGCTCGGGAAGGAAGCGCTTCATTTACAGAGAGGCTGCTTTATATGTTTATGAGGGATTCAAAACTATTCGCCCCTCGCACACAGAAAGGTGCGGCTCAGGTTTTAGTGAGAAAAAATGAAGAGAAGGGTTTTGCTTCTGCTCAGAAACTGAATCATTAAAGAGGGGAAGGGCTTTGAGGCTTCAGCCACAAGTAGTGAACACTGGGAGGGAAAAAACCACCACATAAAATCAACGGTGAAGGCTAAATACACGTCGATTGTTCACACGGTTTTCAAAGTAGATGTGTGAAAGAGACCCATATTCTTAAAGTAAAACTCCAGTTTTATTTATGTTTTATTAGAAACATTGCACAGAGAGGCAGAGTCTTTCACAAGCGCTTGTAACCTCGTTTATGTGTGGAAGGTTAGTTTCTCTGGCTGCACGCTATTAGGACCCTTGGCAGAGCCAAGCAGAGCACTGCTGCTGAGGGAAGTGCTCACAGCATCGGCAAGCGTACTATAGCAGGGGTTGGTGCAGATACAAAGGCAAGTCAAGGTTAGCTAGGCAAGTCATTGTTTTTACGATTACAGTAAAATGAAGATCAAAAAAAAAGACATGTCTCTGGAATTGGGCTTCTTCCATCACAGTTTTCAGTCCTCTCCACCACAAAGGTTCAGCAGTGCCCTCTGGTAATCCCCTTTTGTGTCTTGCTGTAAAGCGAGGGAAGAAAAAGTACAAAATACAGATGAGGAAACAGTCACCAAATATGAAAGTATATGCATTGTATTCTAAGCCTGTGGGACAGACCAGTTTCGCAGTGGAAGCCGTATCAGCCTGGAGGAGACTATCTAGACTGAGTTTGATTTATGTGTGAATTAAAATTGTTTATCATTCTTGCCATCCAAATGCAAGGCCAAGAAGGGAGAGAAATTTTAGTATGAATAAAAGTAACAAAGCTGAAGGACTTGACTCTATTCCTTCTCACTCATGATTGTGCAAATCACACATCAAGTTCACTATTTTGAAAATTAGCTTGTAATCTAAAATTGACATCTTAAGGAAAAGATTCTGGCTTAAGATTTGGACTCAATTGATGAAGTTGAATATACAAGGATTAATGTACCGTATGCTGTTGTGAGGGTGGGTAGAAGACTAGTTTTTAAACAGATGCACAGACTCTTTACCTATGCCCCAAGGTAATAAAACTTAGCACTTACAGCTCCTGCCCTATTACAGAAACGAACAGAAATCACTCTAGCTAAAAAGCCTACTCCTTGGGCATTGAAATGAAAGGGAGCAGCAATTTAGATGCTCTATTTTCATTCAGCAATCGCAGAGCAATTCTGTTTTTTCTTTTCTTTTGGTCTGAAGGTAGGACAGGTAAACAGAATTTTCCTTCCTAACACATAGGCACAAAGCCTACATATCCTGTCAGGTGGCTGCCAGGAGTTGTACCAGCTGTAGATTGCAAAGTTAAAGGTGGGTTTTTCAATAATGCATGGATAACACCACAATATTCTCACTACAGCCTCTAAGACACCTCCCATGAGTTCTAGTGGTACGATGAATCCAATGAAGACTGCTGCAAAGGTCCATACAACTGATATAAAATGAAAGCTGAAAAACTTACCTGGATGAAATAATAGAGAGATTTTCCATATTTCCTCTTGAATTCACTCTTAATTTTCAGCATGTCAACCTCGCAGCGGGAGACCATAATCCTGATCAGAACCTTGTCACGGGTTCCCTTGCCCTACAAGCAGATACTCATTTAGAGATGTAATAGCTGAAATGCATAAAAGGCCACTGTACTTAGTGGTAACAAACTACAGTCAGCTGAGATGTAGCAAAAAGATGCAATGACTTAAATCTTCTAAGGTCATCATTCTGAACCAGGAATTGGAGCATGAGCATACCTTTCTCATCAGCAGTGTTTGACCAACTTCCAGTCACAAATCTAGTTACTTAAGACTGTAAGCAGGAGTTCTGGTTCACCAGGATATCTTCCTGGTATTGCCCAGTGCCTGTCACCAGGCGTTTCTCTTTCCACCCTTTTCTTGAGAAAATGTTTTGAGGCAAATACAGTGTCTTATTTGGGCACTTCAATAAACAGCTTTTTCTGCTACCAGCTCTTGGTTACCTGCAAAAGATGTGTACTTTTGCTCATTATAATCAAATGATCTAATACAGATTGTTATGAGACCCCTTCCTACATTTCCCTGTACCAGATGCATATGAATAGATGGTCTAAGCTTGTAACTGTTAAAGAATGCTTTTGAACAAAACCAACTCATTGTTAATTTATTCACATGCTAGTCACATCATATGAATAAAAGTGCCTCAGGAATCAAAAGTCAATGAAACAATGGAAGAGAAAAAAGTTATAGAAAGAAAGAACAGTCTTCCCTACCTTCATGGAATCATACAGTCTGTCCGCAAAGTACAGCTGCTTGTTCTGAATGCACTGGACTAAAGAGAGAGAGAAGAATAGTTAAATATCCTGCCCATACATGGAATAGAAGAATCTTGGAGCCATTTTAAAAGACATAAAGTACTCAAAATAAGGTTTTCAGCAAAAGTTTCTCCAAAAGGGAACATAAATAAATTGTTTTTACATGAGCTTTTACTTAGAAGTTGTTTGGCTGAGCTTGTGATTGAGCCACAAATGCTTACAATCTAAGAAGGTCTTTCTCTTCATGGCTAGTATCGTTTCAGAATGCTTAGCCCTCCTCCACACACACAATTCATTCTTCCACTTCTATAAGCAACCTCTTTTCTGAAAACACTCCTTGTATGCTAATCCATGAGAAGTCTCCCTTTCAAGGCTGAGCTCTGTTTATTCTCCATTTGCATTACAGAGCTCTCAGTTCACCCTCAGTCTGAAGTGGAATTTTCCTCTTAAAACACGTGGTGACATCCTAGTCATCTCATGCCACAGTACCAGCCTTACACCCTGCCTCCGCATTTCAGAGAATTCAGTGCCAAATCAGCTAATGAAATAGTAGCCTCTAGCATCCTTCACTGCCCATCTTCTCCTCTCTCTCACACACACAAAATTCTCTCTCCAGCCTATGTCTGTATTGAATACTTAATGTGCCCAGCTACAGTTCCAACCTTTTAATTTGTTTGGGGAAACATTAAGCCTCTGTATCAAACAAAAGTGGAACTAACAACAGATCAGAAGCACAGGCATTTTTATTTCCATCTGGAAACAAGATTTGTATTTTGCAGAGTGCAAAAATATGCAACTTCTGAATACCTGTAATATCCTAAAATACACTAGTGGATCCAATAATGTCAGCATGCTCAGTTTATTTCTCATCCAGCAACACAGAGGAAGCTGGGCCCTATCCTTATCATGATACACTGCAAAAGCACTGAAAAGATCCTATCTAAAGTTAGTCTTTTTTTCAGGGTAACTCACCAAGATTGAGGAAGGCATTCTCCAAGTCTCCCTTAACCTCCTTCTTGATGCTCTCCAACATATCATGTGGGCTGTAGCTCTTGTACCTCTCAAACACTATCACAAGAAAGAAAACAGGTGAAATCAAAACCAGACGAAGAACTGGTATAAGTAACCACCCAAATCAAACCCAGAGACAGCACTGCAGAGACACATGATTAAAAACTATCTGTCCAAGTCCTTCTGAGACCTTTATCTGAAGTACAGCCTAAGTTTGGCAGCTGACAGTGAAGTTCCCATGCTATAGCCTTTTTGTTTTCTTTGAACACCTCCATAATCTGGTGTAACACCATCTTAATCCTGTACTAGTATTTTTGAAACAACAGTGATTTAGGCCCTGAAAAGTCTTCAAATGGCTTTTCCATGTGCTTCTTACAGCAATATCAGAGCTGCTTTTGAGAGTCTTCAGTGACAGATTAACATGATACAGTTAAGCTATCCTAGGCCAGAGGGAGAAGCTAAAGGACTTCTCAAGGTCTCCTACAACCATGTTTTCTAGATTTGTCACGTTTTTGTTCTCAGTGTTCATGACATATAATTGAGTATTGTTACACCTGTGTAAAAAAGAGCTCTACACACATTCAAACTGTGACACTAACACTTCCACAGAAATAACTGTTTTGAAAACAAATTAACAGCTTGGACATGAATTAAGGCTTATGAGATCTGTGTTTTAGGCGTGCTCCTCACACTCATTTCAATCTCATCTGGGACAAAATATAACTTTCTCTTATAGGGGAAAAAAATAATCTGTCTCTTGAACAGTACCTTTCTGCAGGTGGGGGACACTTCTTTCAGTCATAATGTTGATCCACTTGGGGACATCAGTTCCCTTTCTTTTCACACCAGCATCATAGAGCTCCTGGGGTTAGAATGAAAAGCAAATAGCGAAAATCAGGAGTTCCACAAGAAACCATCACAAATGTATACAATTTCCTTATTGGAAACAAGCACTACTAGAACTGTGTCCGTGGGAGAAACATGAAAGGACACATGGTTGGGTAGATAAGATTTATGGATTTGATCTGAAACTAATTACTTTGCATTTACCTGTATCTATAGGTTTTACTCTGTTTACCTCAGCAGTACTGCTCTTGACAGATACAGATGTAACAAATAAGCATTTGCAGCCACTAAGTTCAATGATACCTCTCTCAATCTTACACAATTACTTGGTTGCAACCAGTCTTCACAGTGTATGTGTTTCTTTTGTTAAAGGAAGGCTCGCTCGCTCTCTCAACATGCTCAATATGCTTATGCAGTGAGCGTCTGTATAGGTACTAGCGAGTCTAGCCTGTGAAAACTGGTAACTGAAGGTGTCAGGGTTGCAAGTGGTGGATATCTTGATAGCATACAAACATTACTGTGCAAGACAATCTGAAATACACACAACTACTTTTATAAATGCTTCTCACTCCCATAGTGTTTTTACTTTCTGTGTCCCCAAAAGCTACATATTAACTTTAGACATTTAATGGTCATTACCAGCACTTACCCTAGCATCCTGGTCAATCAGTTCATAATCAATGACAGAGTTATCTTCACACCTTTTGCCCTTCAAACAAGGATAGCAGTATTTAGAAGAGGTTTAACAGGCAGTAAGGAGTTTGCTATATACACATTCTTTTCTCTTTGATTTTTTGAATCTGAATTTGCTAAATGAGTAACAGTATGCTCCATCCCATTACGCTGCTGCTATGAATGCTGCATTTCTGTCAAAATACTTTGCCCTTCAACATTTGAATATTTTTTCCCCCCCAAAACAGTGAATACACAAGGAAATTTATAAGTTAATCAAATCCAATTGTTCTACTGGAAGCCATCGATCGGTTACCATTAGGAAAAGTGGAAAAATATCAGCAGACCTACCTTGGCCAGGGCAACCATTAGCTTGCGGAAGTCGCCAGATGTGTCTGATATAATGTCCTTTTCCAGTTCTGTCTTGTACACTAGAAAACAAACAAAAAAAATTAAAATAAATGGTGTTCTACAAATACTCCTTTACAAGAACAACGGCTGCCAATTACTGTATTTTATGCACATAACCATCTACAATCTAAGTCACATGTGGAAGACAATGCAAAAGCATGCTTGCATAGCACAAAACCAACACTGCTACCAGCTAGACATGAAAGTTCCCGTGCCATTGAAGGAGAACAGGAAAGCCTGAGACTATTAAGAGGAAGGGAATATTATTTTAAGCTCAATATCATCAATATCAATAAGTTAGATCATTCTTAGATACCAATGAATGTTTGCTTGTTTGATAAATAAATGTCAAACTCCTGGGTTTATGACTGGACAACTGCAATTACAAGTTTCATGCAAAAGACAAAAGCTGTTATGATAGATCAGAGGAATGCTGTGTGAGATTCTCGTCTGCTGTCTGAACATTTTAATTGCTCTCCAAGTAGTCATACTCTGTATCGCTACAAAATCACATTTTCCTTTTCAACAACCACCTATTTTACAACAGCAACATTCTCTTTGCTGCTATGTATTTGTTTCAATACCAGGCATTAAGACTACATTGGCTTTGCTTGTCCTTTTTGACTCAGCCAGCACCTCACCACAATTGCTTGACAATTACTAAGCATTAGCAAACAGCAACTTTCTACATTTCAGTCTATTTCTGGTGAAGCTCAGCTCCAAAGCCCAGGGAAACAAAGAGGCAGTGGACATCTGCACTGCTGAATGGTGGTAAACCCAACCAGAATGACCAATACAAAAATATAAGGAATATTAAATGAAAATTCATATATCTACTTGTAACCAACTAAGAAGTATAGCTTCAACCAGATAACATGCTTTAAAAAAGTTGAAGAACAGAATATATACTTTCATGAAGTTTTATTTCACATCTTTTCTGGCAGGTCTACTGAATAAACTTACAAGCACGCTTCAGAAGATTTCAAATTCACCTTCTTATTAGATAATTGATCCTAGAATCCATAAATCTAGACCCATTAATTCTGTCACTATGCACAAAATGCATGTAGCTTACAAAAAAATGCTTTAGACACAACTTATGAATAGTAAATGTTTGCTACCAAGCAACAAGATGAAACTAAATAAAACACACAAATATCCAGGACATCAGTACAAAATTGTATCTTATGTCCAACTGCCAGAGAATCAAAGGAGATGTTGTGTGATTCTAATAACCAAATTCATATGGAGGGGAACTTATACAAGTAACTTAGTGAAAGAACATAGTCCATTGAACCTTTCAAAGTACTTACTTTCCCTGTAGACTCTGATAATTTCACTAAGCTCTTGATTTGTTCTTGAGCAGATGATTTCAATGAGTGCGTCTTCATCAGTTCCCAGGCCCTGCAACACATACATGATTCGGTTAGGTGCATGAACAGGCATATTTGAATGGTTAAAAGTATTTCACAGACATCTCTTTTCTCCCATTCTAACAGTTTCACAACCATTCAGGGATATTTTTTGCTAACCGCACCCAAGAAACCCCAGAGGGAAGTTGGATTTTTAGTTGCCAAATACTATTCCAATAGCTTTGAAATCCTGTAGGTATTTTCTCTGGGCAATGTGCATTTGTTGTGTCTGTAACACTCAGTGGGCTCCCCACCAGTGTAACTGGATGAGATCTACTTAGCACTTAGCACAGCCCATGTGTGATTTCTTCCTGTGCTCTCAGTGGACAGAAAACAAATGCAATTATTAGCATTCAAATGGGCAGCAATCGACTTGCTCTTCCCTGCTTTTCTTTTCCACCTCGGTTCATACAACTCCTTTATTATAAAAGGAAAGCCAAGGATGACACCAGCATTAGCCATAGCTTTGTCTCCAAGTCAGCAAACATTTAAGCAGGTTCTGAATTTCTAGCTAATAAATATCCCCTCTTGAATTGTCCATATTTTCCACATACTTCACAACGCACAAACACAGATGAAACAGTATTACTACTAGCTATATTAAGAAATAGAAATGCGTTCAGTATAAACTAAATATTCAGATTTTATGTTTTCTTGAACAAGCGGAATGATTTGAGAAGTATTTCAAAGCCACTTTTGTGATCAAGGTCAATGACGAATCAGTACTTTGAACTAAGCTGCATTACTGCTGTTTAAAAAGCAATATAGGTGTTACAAAATGAAGATATGAATATGGGCATGGTTTCCTCGGGACTCCAAAAGGAGTCCGCTGAATAACATCTTGGGAATACTTGCCATGCTGCAGTCCTTCACATGTGGAAAATGGAGGCAATTATGTGAAAAACCATCCTCTTGGAAAAAGTGTCTCTAATGGGGGCAACGGGACACATGACATGACTAAACCCAAACAGCTTCATAAAAATGGCTCACAGCTAAGGGAATTAGGAAAGCTTTCCACTGAGGGGCTCAAACAGGTTCCTGGGGAAGGAGTGAAGGCTGACAAAATGTAAAGATTTTCCAAATACTTTAAGTATTTCATAAGAATGTCTACCAGAACTCCTCAATGTCAACTTTCCTTTACCCAACTTTGATTCCCATGTCATAGCTTATGATGCTCTATGTATCAAGTATGTATGGTCATCCCAAACAGAACATGTCAGATGTAAGACATTAAAACAACGAAAAGAACCCCAAATCAACAGTGACAGTAAATGACAGATATCCTCTATTTAAACCACAAGAGGGCAGCATCTGATTACGCAAAGAAGGGATTTGGCCCAGAATTGAAGAGTTACCAGCTCCATACTGGGCTAGTTTTTTGGATTTGAGGATTTAAGTTTTTTGGGGGGGTTGTTTCTTTGTTTTGCTTTCTTTTGGGGGGTGGATTTGATTGCTTATTTGGTTTTTTAACTCCTTTTTCATAGGCTGGAGAAATCAATTCATTGGTTTTCTGTGGTGGTCTGGATTTCAGGCATATTTTAATAGTTGTTTTTTAATTATTAAAAAACAAAACAAAACAAAAAAAAACCCCCAAAAGCTAAACAAAAAAAAAAACAACCCCAAACCAAAACTGATCAAGAACATTCAGAATTTAAGTGATCATTGTAAATCCGAATTCCCAAACTTTAGTTTGCCAAGAAAGGCAAATGCCCTGGCATGAGCACCTCTCAAACCTATGTTTCAGTGACCTGCAGAGTGGACATTTCTAAACTCACACTCTATTTCACACTTGCCTGTGATTGCAGGAGACTGAACACAGTGACTCACTAGGGCGCTGTTTCTCTAAAGACTACTTTTGATGCCCCATCCTCCACTTCATGTTCTACACAGAGGCAGGTCTGGTACAGGATGTTCTTTCAAGATCAGTGATATGACCCAGTAACTGGAAATTAGTGTTTAAGCCTAAAAACGCTAGCAGAGGATTTAATGGCTCCAGCTAACAGCTGCTCTCTTAATGGCCTTTTTGTGCTCTGAACTTGTATATATTGTTTTTAAGAGCAGTCAGCAAAGCAGCAACCAGCCAGAGCTGTCTGTCAGTTATTCCTGACCTGATGAATTTTGGTTTTTTGCGTGAGGAGAGGATGCAATTAACAGTTTAAAAATCACATAGCTTCAGAATTTGTCTCATTTTGGATGCCTTGCAGTTGGATACTTAAGCTATAGTACTTAAGAAAAACCAAACAGTGGCCATGTTTGAAAACTGTGGTCTTGGCTATGAAGTCCCTATTCATTCTCGACACAGCAGATTAACATATACTTAAATTTCAAAGCTCATTTACCTTCATGGAAGCTTTCAATTCAGAGGCATCATACTGAGCTGGTGTCTTCAGCAAGCCCAAGATCACTGCCTCCAAATGACCCGACAGAGCAGACTTGAGCGCTGCAGAAAGTTCCTGTAAAAAAGGAGGGATGATGGAAGAAAAAAATTAAAGCTCAGTTCTGATCTCCAGAGAATTTAGCCTGTAGTGCTTTAAGTCTCCAAGCCTACAACAGTGTTTCTTACCCAACTGACAGGGAAACAGAACACAAAGAGCTTTTCTTTTGTGAAAGCCTAAGAAAGAAATTAGGGCAAAGGAATTTTTTCTCATCCTTTGAAAGAAAGAAGAAATCCACTGGTGGCTGACAAAGTGCTGGGAAGCATGGTGCAGACACAGTGGAACAGCTCCACTCCAGTCCTGAAGCACTGACACTTTGTTGGAGCTAACAAGCACAGATGGATCCGAGTCCGACTCCCTGTGGTCACTGTTTCTCCATCACACTCCCATAGTTTTCCCAGTAGCACTGTATCATTTGTGTTTTTCCTATTATCCCAGCCCTCTATTAGCTGAGACATTGGAAAATTGACTGCACAGTTATTCCACTGTACAGGCCCAGTTCCCAAACAGCTGAAGAGAAAAAATTGTCCATAAGCACAGAAAAATTATCCCTGTCTTCAAGGAAACTACCAGAAGAGCGTAGTCGAAGTCTCTATTAACTGTCAGTCCTAGAGAATGAAACAGGCAGGTACGTTCACTTCCCAGGACACGCGCAGATCTGTAGCAAATAAAGTCAGAGGCAATGTCCTCTTTTATGGGTTTCAGATGCAACTTGAATAAAGCTAATTATCATTGTGGTGTAGTTACAAAGTTGAAATCCCTGGGATCAAGTCTGGGGTTCACACCCATGAATGTGTTCCCTAAACTGAAGTTAAATCTGTAGAAGGGAATCGCTACATTTCAATTGGTTTCTACACTAACAATGTGTGAGCTTGAGGGGCAGGGGAAAAGGGTGTACAGAAACTGACCTCAGAGAAGTTGGTGCCAGAGAAATAAAGAGCCAAGGCACTTAGTTCCCTTTCAAGTCACCTATTTAATCCAGGACACTAGTTAATATATGCTAATACTGTATGCACCTACTGCATGGATTGACTAGGATAATACATGAGGGTTTGGGGCATCTAGCTCTTTTAGTCTAAGAAACATTTTAGTACAATAACTCAATTTTGGATACATCATTTATTTGTGTGAAAACAGGTTCTTCGGTCACCAGCTGAAACAGCAAAGACACCGCATACCTCTAATAAATTCCAGGACAATGCCATGAATTCCAATTAGCTGAGAGAAGCTCTTGCAGCCCCAGTATTCACTGGTAGCTCCATTAATGCTAGTGATCGGGAACGACTGCACAGATCAAACAGCCTTCCTCAAGACAGTTCCCATTAGACACAGCTCAGCTCAAAGCAATGAAAACAGAGGTAGATCTGTGACTTTTTAGAATTGTAATGATCCACTAAGAAATCCTGCAAGACACAGACCGAGCAGCCCTGTACAACACAGCACATCACCAAAGAAACCTGCACAACCTGCTGCCAAAGCAAACCATGCAGATATATACCTACATGTCTTCTCACATCCCACTTCCTCCTCTCCTGCTGTTCACTTGTTTTTCACTAGGTGGTTTCTACTGCAAATTCCATTGTTTCTACAGACTGTTTTATTCTTTGGCACTTGATAAACACTATAAATCCAGTTTGCTCTTGGGTTGCAGCAAGGAAAAAGGTGAGAGAGAAACATGAAAAAAGTTGCAGATTTTGTTGACTGTGCATTTGTGTGGTCATGCAAAACCTTTAGCAAAGCTTTAAGTGATACATTTCACTACCAGGGCCCACTCCTGTGCACACTCTCCCAGTGCCCGCAGGGTGTGACCACCGGGTGCAGACGTGTGCACACATGCATGTGCCCAACCTGTGCGTGCTTCTGAGTGTGCCTCTATCAGCAATGCATAAAAGTCGGTGAAATTCCCAAATTTAACTCTAGATTTACATTTGAGTTCAGATGAGCACTCTGGGCTGCTACTGGAGGACTACCATTTGGGGTCTGGAAAACCTGAAAGAGATACATTCATCACAATCCTAGCTCTACACAAATTTGCTCTTTTTTCTTTTTATAACTTCAATTATAGTAAGATTCTCAACACTTCAAAAGTCAAGAGAACAGCTCTTGCCTTCCACATAGCAAGACTCATTATTCAGAACTCTGCATGTTTTACAGATTTCTCTCCATCTCTCTCACTACCCAAGGTATTTCTGACAGGAGAGTACCTAGTGATGGTTCAACTCACTTTGTTCCACATCTGCAGAGTTTGTAGTATAACTAACTGCAGCTAGCTCTGTGAAGAGAAACAGAATACTTCCTTATGCTGAGTTGTCTTAACAGCAAGAAAGCTATCAAACAAACAAAAAATTCAGTCCCCTAAGTCATCCCCCTTTCATCTTTTCCTTCAGACAGGCATTTCATGTCAATGGCTTTTTGCTGCTGCTTAACATATTTCACCAGGGAATCCTGTGGCTATGTCACCCACCCTGATTTCTGGCAGTGGTAGGTATTTCAGTCAGATTTCAGTCCCAGTTGTGCATACTCAACAAATATGGAAGTCCCACCAATCCTAAACTGTGGCAGCATGGTCAAAGTAAATGCACCCTTAATTTCAGCAAAAAGATAAACCAAGTAATACTCATCTCCAGTTTACACCTAGTTAACGGTGAAACATGCAAGCCCTGAAAAAAAATCTAACTGTCCACAAGAAGAATATGCAACACTTGGTATTTCTTCATATTTTGTTACCTTTTTGGTTCTCCTCTGATAGGCAAAAGCAATATCCTGCCTCTGCTCATTGCTGCGGTTTGTCAGGATGTTGATGATGGTGACCTCATCCACACCTATAAAGACATATGACAAAGAGTTAAAGAAGCTTTCTTGTTACTGTGCTCTTTGTAGAAATATGTTCTTTGAAACCCTATCCACATTTTTCACAATGCAATACTGTACTTGGTAGCCTCATGTCCTTAGCTCATGCTGAGGCAGACCTAAATCACTGCTCTTCATTTGCATTCTTCTGGCCTGCAGAAGTCAAAAGGCATCGTACGTCTTAGTTACAAGTTTGGGGTTGAAAACAGGCTGATTGCACATTGTGGCCATAACCTACTCCTGAACATTTTAAAGTGTTCCCATTTTATAAAAGAAAACAAATTCTCTCAGCCCAGAAACAGCCACGCACACAGACATTGGGCCTTTCAGCTGTCGCAGAGCCATAGCATAAGCCAATGTCTTGAGCTTTTTAAGAAATTCTAAATTTAAACTGTTCTTAGCATTCAAAAAAGGTAAATTACATTTTCAAGTTTTATCACAATCGTGAAAAGTTAGAAGCCCACAAATGACTGCATCCAAGTTTCTTATTCATATAGTTTGTGGATGGAAATGTGAAGTTAACTCACTGCTCTGGCATTTAATGGAAAACGTGTGCTTGCACTTCACGCTTGGGAATCACACTGCATGGACAGGATGCTGACTCACATCTGCTGAGGTGGGGTGGAGCAGGACAGCAGCTCATACAGTTTTCTTTGCTGTTCCCTAAAATCTCTGGAAGTTTCAGGGTAATGAAACAAAAGTTCATTTCCAAATTGGTTCTGGCTGGGCAGATTTTATCAGTGCGTTTCTATCAATGGGCAAAGAGAAATTAGACATTGTGGCTCTCAATTTTTTTTTTTTTTTAATACAGAAAAGTTCCTTGCAGATGGAAATGTACTGGGGGACAGTAGATCTTAACATACACAGACACCTCCAATTAATAACAAATCTTCTTCTAAAACAGGCAATCTGTTGTTCTGGTAAGATCACAGTGCTATGGCTCAGTCAGCAAAAGAAGAGGAAATGAACATGGCCAAAGTGATCAGTTAGAGTTGTCAATTGTTTTGTTTTAAAGACACTGTACTTGAATCTCCATGGGCCCAAACAACAGCACCAGCATTGTCGTGAACAAAGCATCTGATATGGACAGTCACTTCACTTTCGACGTGGAAGCAGAACTAACATACTTTCATTTTGCAAGAGCTGGCATGCATTCATTCAGCTGATCTACTAGAAGTCTCTTCCCTTACATTTCATTTTCAAAGACGGAATACCAGAAGCTATTTCTGTCCTAATATCCAGAGGTCAATAATCTATATGTATGTATGAAATGGAATTGTAGCTCACCCTAAATTATTAGTGGGAGATGTATGTGATTAGCCCTTGTGAGACCTCAACACCATTGTGGATCTGGTGCTAACACAGTCCTATGACTATCTGTCTGAGCTCATGATCTGCAGTGTCATATTTTCCTTGGATAAATTCCAGATCCCAGTGGAGTCAAAGGGAAAAAAATCAGATAAAATAAAAAAATAAAACCAGTTTCAGCTCTGTTTTGCTCAGTGAGATCTCACCAAATCCAACCCATGTTGCAATGAGATATTTCTTTACTGATACTATCAATATTCTGAATATGTGGCTGATGCAGTATGGTGGGTTTCAGGCACGATCCTCCCCTAGCAGCATGCCAGCAGATTTCCTCTGAACTTCCACTTCAGAACATTAAAAACTCTGTTAAAAGGTACGGGCATGTTGGATATGCTATATAAACAATGAATTCAATCTTACAGGAGACCTCCATTATGGTTTACACCCTGTCGTTGTTTTACCAATTTCTGGATATAATGATTTATTATAAATGTATTTCAAAGCACTTTGCTACAACAAACCTGTGTTTGAGTTCTGTCAGTCATGGAATAAAATAGTATACCATGAGACCTCAATAAAAGGTTGCAGTTTAGGTTGCAAGTGATGAACTATTCATAACCTAGTCTGACAACAGAATTATTTAACAAAGTATCTGAGACACACAAAGTCTCAATGCTAGGGAATAACTCTGAAATGGAAAGAGACACTTCAGCAGTCTTCTTTCCTACAAAGAATTAAAAGGAAACCTAACATATGCTCTCTTAGTATTCTTCTAGTTATCTTCTATTTAGGCTCCTATACTTGAGCTAATCTATACACAGGGCACAATGGAGCATTATACAGAAATTAAACAGCCTCTTGTCCTATACAGCAAAAAGCCAACATTTACAAAGGACACACTAAGGCACTAGATGAAGTCACCACAGAAACACTAAATAGCATAAAAATGAAACAGGCATAGCAATGACATTTATTACAAAAGGAACAACCCAGAACTGCAACAAGTTATTTGCATTAGGCAAGCTCTAGTTTGAACTACTGCTAACTACAAACCCGTTTTGTATCATCTAGAGCCACTTTTGCACATCTGTGTGAACAGCCTTTCTATGCTGTTGGATATATATAACCCCCCTGCATTTAACTCAACTCCACACAAAGCCCAACAAAGGTACGGGCAATGTATTTGTGCAGTGTAGTTTTTGCAAATAGATCTAAGTCCCAATATATGCATCACAGTATTTCCCACAGATCGCACAGTACATAAAAGATGTTTGACCTCTGAGGAATCAATCTGCAGAATGTGACTATTAGAATATTTAGATATTACATAGAGCAGAACAGTCAGACACTATAGCCCAGATCTTTGCCCTGAAACAAACAGACAGCTGTTGTTTAGCCAGTAGAAAGTTTCACCCATTTCATACGCAATCACCAAAATGGAGATTCATGACTCTGCCTCAGGGAGTTCGCATTACTGAGAAACAGCTGGAAAATCATTAGATGGTAACTTTTCAAAACCCGCATGTATTTTAGAGAATTCACATTTTAACAGATTTTCTGTATTTCCAGATCAAAATATCCTGTAATGAAGCATCTGAAATCCAAGGAAATGGCACCTGGAAGAAGGATCCTAACACCCTGGTTCTCTATTTGCCCCAGGAATACTTCCTTTGAGAAAGTCTTTATGGTGAAGATTCAGTATTAAAACCATGAAGAGATTCTCCCTTTTAAAGTCACCTTCCCAAAAGAGCTCCCAGATAACAAGCTAATAAACAGAGATAAGCTCAATCTTACAGACATGCAGGTCCATGAAAAAATTTCCCTATTATTTGTTCTGAGAGTTGGGAATCATCTCTAACAAAATGTTTCCATGTCTCTTAAAACCAAACTCAGCAAACTCTTGTCTTTGCTGGAAGAAAGGAAAAACCTAACATGACCTTGACTTTCCTGACTGGAAAAGCTTTTTTACTGCCTACGATACTGCAATTTCCTTTTGCATTAATTAACAACTTGAGTGTTCAAATGTGTAAATTTGTACCTGCCCTGAAAGTCTGAAGGTCTATTTGACATGTTTGGATTTGCCCTATAATAAGAGCTGTAAAAAATTAAGCCTAGATAAAACTCTACATACACACAAAGCATCTTCTGCCAAACACGACGACATTTACCTCTCTCTTGCAAGAGGATTTTTGACAACAAAAGCAAACCATATGATGATTCAAAATCAGAACTGAACCGACTGTGATGAGCAGACAAGGGATTTCTCCAGTTAAATTAAGAAATCATGCAAAAGGAAGAGTTAGGGAGGGGCAATATTTTACATTTCATAGCAAGTCAATCATATGCTTTGTTGGCACTGATGGGAGACTGCATTTCTTTCTGATGAGAAACCATTTGGCTTTTAGATTTCTCCCTCCCCTGACATGTAGGCAAAAGACTCTGCAGTTCCAACTACACCCCGCCTTGCTTCTCTGGCCTGGAGGAAGTCTGGGAAGCGTGGCACACCCTTTCTTTGTTACACAGCAGGACAGAGGATCACTGCCCTGGGAATACCACCAAGGAATTACTCCAGAGTTGTAGTTCATAGTCCATGTACTCCTAATTGTTTCAGTATTCCAGGTTTTAATGTGCAGCTGCGTCTCTGCCCTGCTCCATCATGGTTTCCTACCAGTCAGTGGAAGTGATGAATCCTGGCACTGATATAAAGAGATGGAAGCCTACCTGGGAGCCTGGTTCAGAGAAGCAGAGGGCTCTCACATTGCCCTGCCTCTGAAATACTACAAAATCATTTCAGAAACTAGATGATGTTGTTTCTAGGACTTTCTTTGACCCAAATTAATACAAGATACATATTTAGTTCAAAAACCAGGAGAAAAATGTTCAAACCACCCCTATGCAGCTGTCTGGAGAGCTGAAAGGAAGAAAAACATGCCTAATCCAATAATCCAGTAGAAATCCATTATTCAAAGCTTGGTCCCAAATCACTGCCACAGAAACTGACACTTCATTCTCAGTGCCAGAAAAGTAGTAGAATTTGAAGTACTGATGAGTCCAGAGAAGAAAGCAGATATTTTCAGTGATAACCTCAACAACTCTTGGCTACAAACTATAAAAGTATGTTTAAAGCATGTGTTTACAGAGTTCAAAATCTAACTCGGTCAAGATTTCATCTGTGAGGTCTGAAAAATCCATTATGTCCTAAAATAGGTGTCCTCCAGTAAGGATATTGAAATGTTGATCAGGAGACTTAGTTCCTTTTCCTTTTCTTTTCTAGTTTAATTTCCCCCCTCCCCAAGCCAGCATTCTATCTTACAAGCAGAACCAAAGCCACAGCCCACGTTCCTTACCTTTGGTCTTGATGGCTGTTTCCAAGGCTGCAGCATCCCGGTCAGCATCAAAATTTGAGTAGGCCTTAACTGTGGCATAGGCACTTGGTGGGAGAGAATGCTGGAAGAAGAAGAACCACCTCTAAGTTAAATCATGTAATCCCGTCCTCACTGCAGGTAATAAAACATGTGCCTCTTGGTTAACTGGTATTTAGCCACATTTCTAAGTTCAAGAACTACCACTGGGTTACATCAAAAGGGAATTCTCCCAGGATCCACTGAACTCTGTTCTACTGATGTGTATTGTCCAGAAATACACTCACAGCCATGCTTGTAACAAAGAATATATACAAATAGATATGATCTATTATTGCAGCAAAAACAACACATTCCAAGTTTATTCACTAAACCTCAAACTTCTAAGATCTGGAGTTTTCTGGCTAGATCTGAAGGAAATTGACTACACAAAGCTAATTCAAAGACAGTTGAAGTCTGAAGTATTTTAGATGAGAGGCCAATACTTTACTTTGGATTATAGGCTACAATTTTAAAATAGTAGAGGGAGATGGAAAATGAACAATAAGTAAGTCAGAAAAAATCCTGTGCCCTATCTCATGGACTTCAACACCAGAAAAATTCTTTTTAAGCCTAAAGTTCTAGCAATCAGAAGTTATTAACAACCTCCTTTTGAAACTCTGTGCCTGCAGATATTTAGTTTAAGCAGCATAAGGCTAACAAAACCAAATTACATTTCAAATTACCTCTGCTAACAGTCAGAGGACTTGCAGGTAAATTCACTTAGTAAACAGTTGAAACATTTTAGAAGTTACCAGATTTTATCAGCTGTTTATTATTGTCCTCTCCTGAGGAGTATAGCTTCAAACAGGAGGGCCCCAGAAGAGAGATTCAATTCTTCTTCAGTGTAAGCTAACAGTTTAGCTTGTATCACCTTTCATGGGCAGGTTAAACTAAACCACAGATTTTCACAGAAATAGCTGAGAAATACTCATAAATCCCACTCTGCTGGTTCTCTTTGGGGACCTAACCTCTGGCAGGAGGGCGTAGTGACCAACACTGAAATTGCCTGAGTGGTTTCCTAAGTGCACTAACAACTAAGCTTTCCTGTTAAAGATCCCTGGAAACTTTTGTTTCAGTCCTTAACTCCAACACAAAGTCAGGTTCATAAACAGGACTGAGCTATCTTAATATCCCTGAAGGATCTTTTTACATGCAAATTGTTATGAGAAGGACAAATTTAACTAAAAAATTCCATGTTTTTTGACTAAGTTTGACTCTGTGCTGTAGAGGTCCCACTGTTCCAAACAGATTCCTCCAACAGCAACCACTGTGTCTTCTTGAGACAGTCTGTGTTATGCTGTGGAGAGAAGTCAAAAAAGCACCAATAAACTGAATCATTCCTTCTTTTGTCTCTTACCATGGGCTCAATCTAGAAAAATGGTCCCAATCTGGCCCACAGCCATACCACAAAACGCAGCCTTTCCTGTTAGCAGATCAAATTGCTAACAGCAACAGTAACTGGAAATGTGCAATGTCGCCTAGGAGAAATCTGTGCGCCTGGAAGACTCCTAAACTAAAGCCCCTTAGTATACACAATCATGTGGCACATTATCTAATTAACCAGCACTCTGGATTAGCTGAAGCAAGTCGCCTGGTGAGCTAAGCAGAGTTGGGTACCTCTCCTTCCACCCATCCAAAGCTCCATGTATTTTCTGAGGGACCTGGACAGAGTGTTTTACTGTAAGATGATCTTGTACTCTGACAAAACACACAGCATATTTGCAATTTGGGAGCCAGCTTTCCCTTTGTCCTGTGGCAGAGGAAACATACAGGACCGGTACCATGTTTTCAGACAAGAGCTTTTCCAACTGACTTTCCATTTTCCAGTTTCTTCATCTTGAAACAAATCGATCACTACACCACTGATCCAGAACACAAGAATTCCTTATTGCACGAGATGGGACTTGGGTTCAGCTGCGACCATTCTGTAAATGGGTGGTTGAAGTACTGTATTTAACATCACTGAACTTGCTGAATCATTGCTTAGGGGAACTGGGCACATCCTTTGTACAGAATAGCTACAGTGATTCTGGCTTTCAACTTAGGATCTACAGAACAAACCAGCCCCCTGATTAGTTCTTACATTGGATGGCAGGATTTCTGACGACGATGGAGCAGTGTTCCAATTTGACTTCTGCAACTACTCACAAGCACCATGGAAGAAAAAATTTCTGCCCTTGAGAACAGATTGCTCAATTATTATTCCAAAAGTAATTCTCCATTGAAACAAATGGGGCCAAGAAATCTGAAGAGCTGATTGCTTTTGCAGCACAAAATCAGCTTTGCCACTTACCTACAGTGCAGTTGCCACTTCTTTGCAACAGCTCTTGCACAAGCATCATATGGCATAATTTATTTCGCAACAAGTTAAAAAATAGGCAAAAAGTTTGCTCGTCCTGACCTCAGATCTGGAGTTCCTGGCTATAGAATTTAGAAGTATAGCAAGTTTATAAGCAACATGATGAAGTAACGCAGGGATAGGATTCACTTCCTCTTCAGTGACAATCACAGAATAACAAATTCATGATATGATATCCTGACACTACACTGGGAATCCTACCATCTAATGTTGCAACATAAGAAATCAGAGTGTGGCTTTCTGGTATTTCAGTAAAACTATGAAGCAAGTTCTGATGTGGTGGAAAATACACCTTCAAAACGAAGATTCTTCACAGTTTTCGAAACAAAAATTGAGAAAAGTAGTTTGAGAAAATAAGCTTTTTCAAGAGGTAGTTTGGTTTGGTGACAACTGTTACAGGAATAAGATGCCAAACATTTTCATTCCCATTAAGTAATGTTCTCCATTTCTCCATTTTTAATGGGGAGGGGGGATAGGAAGGAAGAGGGAAGAAAACTCAAAAGGTGTCATCAAACCCAAATACATTTCCATCTCCTCTTATCATCCTTAACTCACTTATTCCTTTGGAAGAAAGAGGGACCATAGATGTGAACTGGCCTTTCAGTCTGTCCTGTGATCTCTCTCATATGGCCCAGCACACGAACACTGCTTGTGCTGCTGGCCAGTTTGAAGAACTGTCATGTACTAGCCACCTCAAATAATTGTCCTACGGTTTACGGCTGCTTTGTGACTGAAAACTGATCACTGCTGACTAGGTTTTTGGTTAATGCCAGTTTACGTAGAAGAGGTGTGTGGAATCTTGTAAACTGTACAGCTCAGTACAGCTGTCGGTAGAGTCTCTTGCAAAAGACACAAGATGTGCCAGTTAAGTAAACCAAACTTTTCTTGCTTAGATAATACTACTTACATCTCCTTCAAGGCTGAGCTTGCTTAAAATTTCATGGACAGTAGACATCTTGAAAGAATGCTGCAGAAAAAAGAAACAGAACAGACTTGTAAATATATTTACAACTCCATCAACATGTTACACAGTCCTGAAAGGCTGCAGCACTGAAAGCGACACAGTCCAATGAACCTGCTAATCCCAAGCAAGAAAGCAGATTTAAGAGTTTCCAAGCCACGCCACCATTAATAATGCAACAGTGAGAGGTCTGAATTCCATTGTACAATAAAAAGTTACCTTTACGCCTTAAAAACATATTTCTTTTGCATTTTAAATACTTAAACTTAGGAAGTGGAGAATCTCCACCTTAGAGACAGAATCAACTAAGCTTAAAACTCACCACCAGGAAAATTGTGCAGAAACATTGTATCCTGGTCAAGCTCAAAGCCAAAAAGCAGGAAAAAGTAGTAGCATTTAAATCAGATGCTTGATTCCTCAAGTACTCATGGAATACATTGAAACTATTTATATTCATGCAGACATTGTATAAAGTCATAATGCTGTTTAATCTTTAATCCTGGACAGAGGCCACAAATGCCTCTAATATCATATGGTTTTGTAGTAGCTCCCCAGTAGTAAGAATCACAAGACAAGCTACAAACACCAGTTAGTAAGAAGGCTGTCAGATACTAGGTAACAAGGATTCTCTTAAAATAATAGCTCCAAAAGTAAGAGCCATTGAGGCAAACTAATCAACATCACCCATCATCAATAATCCAGGCCGGACAGGGCTTTGAACAACCTGGTCTAGTGGGAAGTGTCCCTATCTGTGGCAGGGGGTTGGAACTGGATGTTCTTAAGGTGCTTTCCAACCCAAACCATTCTGTGATTCTACATCATTGCTCCATTGCCAGAACCCGCATAACAATGTCTTGCTAACATACAGAAAGAAAACCAGGGAAAACCCCAACCCTGAGACAGATTATACACACTGCAGAAATGAACACTGATGTGATATGCTTGTGTTACAAAGCATTGCCTTTTTTCAGCTCTGGTTTCTGGCCAGGGAAGTTTGGCAGAGCTGTGCTACTCTCTTACTGGAAGGGTCTCTCAACTAAGTAGGAATTTTTTTCCAAATGTTATAAGCCACAAGCAATATTTAAGAAGCTTGATGTATTCCCAAAACTCTACTCTCAAATTCCTCTACTGCCTCTAAAGGGCAGACATTGCCACTTACATTCCCTTCTAGTCACCCAGGTTGGCACCTGGAGCAAGTATTATTTTGCCCATTGAAATTAAACATTGTTTCTCAGGAACTCTATGATCAAGCTCTGGAGAGCATTATCCAACAGTGAAAAGTGTTGGCTTGATGAGAGGTAGGAAAGAACGGACAGCAACACCTCAAGGCCACTGACATTCCACTGATTGGTAACTGCACCTGGAATCAAAACTGCACTGGTTCAGTTTTCTCTTCCACGCTGTCACCAGCTCCCCCAGTCCAGCTCCCACACCCTCCGAGCCAACCCTCAGATTCTTCTTTTATCCTCCATCAGTCTCTCTTCTGGTGGTGCTGGGGCTCTCCCAGGCAAGCAGTACAAGCCACCAAGGCACATTTCCCAGACAAACCAACCTCCTCTCCACCCACTGATCATTGTGAAACTGAGAGCTCAGAAAACCAGCAAGAAATTTGAAACAATTTCTTGATAATGGACATCTGGTTAAAACTATAAAACAAGTGTTTATTTTTTGTTTTAGCTCCTGTAAACATGCTGTACCTGTAGAGAGAAAGCAGAGAAAACCTTACTTTTAGCAGGTGTAGCAAGTGTTATGAGAATAAAAAGCAGAAAACACAATTACATGGCTTCTGTAGTCTAACTGCTGTAATCACACCTTTCCTCACTTACGATACAGAAAGAAAACCTTTCATCTTCTGAAGCAACCTAGGTATAAGTAACAAAAGCAACTTGACTTCAAGGGAAAATTAAGATCCCACGGAATCAGAAAAATAGAGAATGAAAATCACAGTCATGTGTCAATTTATTTGAGATTAATCTTTTTTTGAGCAAAAATCCAACCCAGCTCTTTCAAGATAGGCTACAGAATTGTAATAAGCTGCTACCTGCTATTGGCACTATTAACCATGCTGGTTAGAGGGGGAGGATGTATTACTGACTCATGAAATCCTTACTGTTTACTCTTAATAAAATGAAGTGCCTAACAATGAGACCTTTGTACTCTGACAACATTACAACCAGTACAAAGATGAGCAGCTCAAGTCCTTTAGCCTTGCTTGTCAGAAAGAACTGAGAAACACCAGTGAAAGCTGAAGCAAAGCAACTGCAACATAATCTTTCACAAAACAACCACTGAACAGCTTTTTGCAACACTCCTGTTTCTAAATCAATTAAAAACAACATTGAATCAGGCTTGTTGGAACAAAAAACTTGAACAGAGTCCAGGAACAGAACTAACACACCCTCACTCGAGCTGGAACTGGGAGGTTCATACCATCAGCACGCAACAATGCTATAGCAACTAACCAGCCATCAGCAGCAAGCTGGCAAAAGTAAAAAATGGGAGGTTTTGCAAGGAGCTTTGCAGAGAAAGATCCTCACTCAGAGAACAAATGCATCTCTTGTCACACCCTGCTTTGTAAGGCACTCACATTTGAGAACAGACTCTCACTGTTCTCTGAGGGACTGATTTTATCTGATGTAGTTTTGACAAGTTCTGGGTGGGTCTGAACATGCAAATAGAAAATACTTGCCCTAACTTGTTCTTCCTTACACTGGAAAGGAATCAGTCTCTACCTTCCAGCTGTAAACTAATACTTCAATACCTTAAGGCAAGTTTCTACAACCAGTTTTCCTCCTAAATCCACATGACGTAAACCTGAATTATAATGTTGCTCAACTAAAAGAGACAGCATCTGTTTTGAACTCGACCCCCACAGTAATTAATCAAACCTGTTATTACACTGGGCCTAGTCTATATTCAGTCCCTTACTTCCATAACTGTCTGATGACAAGAAGAGCTAGAGTTTAAAACCAGCCCCGTATCTCAGTTCCCAGAGGCAGCTCCCATACATTCCAGCAGAAAACACCCATGTGATCCATCCAAAAAGTATCAGCAACCACAGTGCTCAATAAGCAGAGTTAGTGTTTTAAGCAGCACTTATTATACATTCATAGACAGAGATTGAGCAATGGGTGTTCCCAGACATCTGAGCCAGGGAAACGGCATCCCCAGAATGAGAGAATGGAAACTCTTTCACTTGGAGGCCATTTGTGCCAGGTCTCCAAAAACTAGGCCAAGGCCCAATAGACGAGAGGAGGGAGAGTGAGGAAGATGTGCAGTATCTGCTATAAACGAAGTAAGGACTCAGAATCATTCACTTACATACAGCACTATCCAACTGCACTTAGATCCAGGCTCTATCTCCCCAGATCACCTGGGACAAGGTTCAGCAGAACACTGAAAGCCACTACTTGGAGAAGACATCAGTTCTAAAGGAGAGGATTTCAAACCCCACTGTACCACAAACATACTTTAACTGTTCTCTTCCACAGACACTGCTAATAGCCTGGGACGTACCATTCCAGGAAGATACTACGCACATACGAAAGTAAGGACTTTTATTTCTCCTTATTCAAGTTATTCTCACTCCTGGGACTTTACAGGAAAACCACTTTATCAAGGCAAACCATTTGATACATTAGCTAATGGAAACTATACTCACTAGGGCTGCTTATGACAACTAGCTCCACCAATAGAAGGCAGGCACACCTATGGATGGATCGCTCTATGGCACAGAGGTTCCAAAGGATTCTTTCACTCTTGACCTGTATGTTGGATTCTGTGCATCTCTGAGCAGATATGACAATTGGACATGAACATAAGAACAACTACCATCAATCAGAATTAAAGCTACCATGTATAAGAACACAACTCATTTCTGCATGGCTATCTGAAACCATTTCACTTTTCTTCCAGTTAAAGTACATGGCCACATTCCTTTGCTCTGTCTCCCCTCCTTGCTCGAGGATGAGGAAGTGGTGTCCAGGCTGACTCACAATGCAGCGGCAAGATCTCGGTAATCCCGCTCACAGCCGCGGCAGGGTGGGACAGCCGCGCCCAGCCAAGCCTGGCTCTGCGAGCAGGGAACCGCAGAGGGCTCTCCGACACGCCGCGGGTGCGACCGAAGGCCGATCTCGGGGAAGCACTGGCTACCCGGAACACCGCCTGCGCAAGGGCTTCTCCTGTGCCCGTGCCAGCGGCTGCAGCATTGCCAGCGGCCGCACCCGGGGAGAAGGGCAGAGGCCGCAGCCCCAGGCCGAGCCCGACGCCCGCAGGCGGGCGAACCCTGCCTTCACCGCCCGGCACGGAACAGCCGTGTCGCTTCGAGGCTCCGCGCTGAAAAGCGAACGTACGTTATCACTGTTAACGCAGCTGAGCCTCTGCGCACCTCGGCGAGAAGAAAAGAGGATCTGAGAAAGTTTGACAGAGTTTGGGAGCGGTTCCTCTTCTCCTGAGCGCTGCCGCCACACCCAGAGGTGCTGCGGACGCACGAAACTGTCCGAGGGCAGCCTCGCCCTTGGAGGCCGCCGTTCCGACGTGAAGCCGAGCACAGAGCAGGAACTAACGGGCGCCCAACGCCGGAGGAAGAGGAGGAAGAGAATAGCACCGCGGGTCGCAGGAGAGCAGCGGCCGCACCCAGCCCCAGCCCCGCGCCCGCTCCGCTCCTGCCGCCCGCCCGCAACCCCGGCCCGGCCCCGCGGGGCTGCTGCTGCCGCCTCCCCCCGCTACGCTACGCTGCGCGCCGACGGGGCCGGGGCTCCCGGCGCGGGCTCACCTGGCCGGGGCGAGCAGCGCGGCTGTAGCGACGGCTCCGGCGGCGGCTGCAGCCCGCGGCGGCCCGGGCGGGGTTTTGTAGGGCCGGGCGGGCCCTGCCCGCCCCGCAGTCCCCCCCCCCGCGGCCCCGCTTCTCGGCGCTGACTCACCCGGCCGCGCCCGTCGTAGGGACGGGAGAGAGCCGGGGTGGGCAAGGGCCAGGCGGGAGCAGCCTCGTCCTCCGCGCCGTGCCCCGCAGCGCCCTGGCCCCGATAGCAGCGCCCTGGGGTGCAGGGGTCGGGCTCTGCCCTCGCTCCCCAGCCCCGCTCTCCGCGCAGCCGCCCGTACCCCGCCGAGCTGGGCATTCGCTGCCACCCGTCAGAACGGCACCATCTCGCCCCTGGGCTCACGCACGGCGAGCAGAGTTCCCTGCGGCTACAGCTATGCCCGTTTCGCACAGACTGTACTTAATAATCAGTGCTCAGAGCTCAGTATGTGTCTCAGCTGTAAGAAGTCATTCAGTCTTTTTTGAATGAACAGCAGAAAAGGACCTGGGGGTGTTGATTGATGGCCGCTGAACATAAGCCGGCTTGTGCCCAGGCAGCCAAGAAGCCAACAGCATCCTGGCCCGTATCAGCACTAGTGTGATGAGCAGGACTGAGGCAATGATCATTCCTCTGTGCTGGGCACTGGTGAGGCTGCACCTCGAATCCTGTGTTGAGACATTGAGGTGCTGGAGCGGGGCCAGAGAAGGGCAACGGAGCTGGTGCAGGGCCTGGAGCACAAGTGTGATGAGGAACAGCTGAGGGACCTGGGGGGGTTTAGTCTGGAGAAGAGAAGGCTCAGGGGGGACCTTATTGCTGTCTACAACTGCCTGACAGGACGGAGCCAGAAGGTGACTGGTCTCTGCTCCCAATTAACAAGTGACAGGACGAGAGGAAACAGCCTCAAGCTGTGACAGGGAAGGTTTAGACTGGATATTAGGAACAATTCCTTCCCCAAAGGGTGCTCAGGCATTGGAACAGGCTGCCCAGGGCAGCGCTGGAGTCACTGTCCCTGGAAGTGTTCACACACCATGTAGACGAGGCCCTCAGTGACATGGGTTAGTGGTGGCCTTGGCAGTGGTGGGGAACGGTTGGAACTGATAATCTTAAAGGTCTTTTCCAACCTACTGATTCTATGACATGTGCCACAAGCAATAACACTAGAAGATCAAGAGACAAGCTCTGCAGCTCACCGAACCATGCTCAGATACCCAAATAGGCCACACCGCACCCAGAAGGGGAGGGGAGGGGAAATCAAAACTGCCAGTCTGGCTGGTGAAAAATAACTGACTGAAGCCCAGGCGTCAGATGGTAACAAAAGCATGATATAGTTACACAGAAAAAGCATTTGCAAAAGAAGATCTTCAGTTGGCTCACTTCAGACTACTGCTGCAGCACAGCAGCACAGCCAATTCACTGCTGATAAAAAGCCAGCATTCCCCATTCCCAGTACATGCTGTTATTCCTGTAATTTCAGTATGGCTTTTTCAATCCCCTGCAGGTGAATACCTTTAGGTAGTCCTTTCAAGAGTATGTTGTCACAGGGTGGTTTTGATTCTGCAAAGAGATTTGCCTCTGCTTTTTAGGGGTTTTTTAGGCACAGAGACATCTTCTGGCAGACGAAGAGGGTAAAAAAGTTTTAGGCTTGCCCAGGTGCATCAAAACAGTGGTGGCAAAAGCAGGCAAGCAAGGGAGAGACATAAGAAGATGGTCCAAGGGACAAAATGATTGCTGGGATGAAACAAGATCAGAGATACAAAAGGAGAGAAATATTAAGAAATCCTACACTTCAAACATGGAGGCAACAGATGAACTGGTGAAGTAGTCATTGCAGAAGGTAAAAACAGTGTTAATAACCCTTTCCGGAATACAGAGAAGTAACATAAAGGGAACAGCCATAGGAAAAGGCACATCATGCAACAGCGTTTGGTCAGAGAACATCAGCGCCAGTATTACATTAGTTTTGGCAAGGGCACTGGGGTTATTTCTCTGTATTAATGAGCCTGTGTTTAAAATGAAGTCCTGGGTATCCCACTTCAAGCAGTGTCTAACAGTTAAACAGGTAATTTCCCCCTGCTTTTCAGGTTTCTTAGAAAAAAAAAACCACTTGCAACTTCAACTTGGAAAGGTGATTCACAGATCAAACCCACTTACAGTCCTAGAAGTAGCAGCCATTCTGTCCTGCAGTAATCCTTAAGAGCTTTAAATAGGGATAAGCAGCTGAGCAGAAGCCAGGCAGCCAATTTGCCTACTAATGGATCCACAATCCCTTGGGGAGAGATGTTTTACCATCTCTTGTCAAACATTCTTAACGCAAAAGCAGAAAAGCATAACCACAACCATCAGCTGAAAACAGTGCATTCACATGTGTCATGTATTGCGAACACACATGTTGCATTCTTGTATAAAATGTGAGTCACACATTAATGAGTTAAGAGATTAACACATTCATTCGCTTAACTGAAGGTCCATTTACCTTTCAGTCCTCTACTGCAGCCTGTTCCAATGACACTACTATTCCTGTACCCTTAGAAAACTGTTCTCTTTTTAGTAACTCTATACTTCCTCAAACTTGAAGCAGCTCGTATGCCACCACTAATTTTTGCTAACCAGATCTTCATATGAACAGTTTGGAAATGCTTTGACCTCAAGTGGACTATTATCATTATAGCCACATTAATTGCAGCACAAAGATTTTCCAGCACTTCCAACAGCTTCAGAAATGTTGTCTCTAATATCCAACTTCATCATCAATTATTCAATCTCAGAATCACACATTCATCTCAGTTTAAAACAGACAGCAGCCTCTCTGAACTTACACAAGCTTCAGGGACTGTTGAAGTGATTTCAAAAGAAAAAAGACTGACAATAGGAAGAAAAAGAACAACCATATTCAGAGTCTTGAAGGTACAAACATTATATTCAAATATATTATGAATTCCCTCAATTGCTCTCCGCTTATGTAGGTCAACTGACATCAAAGGCACTTGTACCAGCTGGGGAATCCAAGTAGTATGAACAACAGAAAACACATTAACACTTTCTGCAGAACAATCAACCATGCCCCAATACTTGATCCTGCCCATAGAAATACAACATATTCTTCATACCTTTAAAGAAAAAACTCCGCAAAGGCAGTGAATTGAAGAAGGCAGCAGTCAGACTGTGCAAATAGGAGAGACTTCTGTTACCTGCCAAACAGGGAAAGGAAATTAATTCAATGGGAGAACAGCAGCCAGGTGCCTGGATCGCTTTTTATGAGACATAAGCTCGTTATGTCACAGGAGTTACCCCTGAAGATTTACCCAAAGCCTGGAGGGTTTGTTCAGCACCTATCATAAGGGGCTCTGGTCCATGACCACTGCTCCTGAGCACTACATCAAAGTAACTACTGTCAGCGTGAGGCTGGACAGGCGGCTGGGAAAAGGACTGCACTAATGACAAGCCCAGTGTTTCTCTGTGCCTGCATCACAGATGATTTACTGGAAGAAACACGCTGTGACTAGCCTGCAAATAAGGCAGTGCCAGGAAAGGGTTTCAATTAGATTTCACATTGTTTAGTCCCCACACCCCCTTAAAATATCTGCAGAGGTCAGATTTCAAATAACCATCAAGTACTTCAGCTGCAATTACCTATTTGTGCTCTCTGGCTTCCTGCATGCTGACCACAGAAATCGAAGGGAGTGCATTTGTGCCGACTGGAGCTCCCCAGAGTCCTGTGGATTTAAAAACAGATGTAAAAGTGCCAACTCCCCATTCTTCCCTTCTGACAGCTCGCTGTGGCTGTGGTTCATCATATAGCTTATGGACATGCTGTAGGTCCATTTACTACATTCTCTCAATCAGTGACATGGCTATTGCAAATTCTCCCATATTTTTGTTACTGCTTAATATTGCTTGACACCACATTAATTTTTTTCCCCTTTCTCTTTCAATTCAATATACCTTTGTCTTCCACCTCACCACCACCTTTGATTTGTCTTGTCATTATCTTTGTCTTATGTTATACTACTGGAGGCTTGATGTGTTTAACTTGAATATTAAATTTGTTTCACTCTGACCCAAACTTTGTATCTGCAATAACACTAGTGCATATGGGGTCACTCCAGGTCTTAATAGATTTTTCTCTCACTTCTGTCCCTGATTGTTTGGCTCCTTCGTCCACAGAGATCTTGCTCATGCTCTTTCAGGATGCTGTCTACAAAGAATCAAAGGTGCATTAGCAGTGGAGTGATGAAGACCACAATCTTGTCAATGTGTATTGCCTACTTATTGCCTACTTTATTCTTCCATACAGGAAAAAAAAAGTAATCAGGAAAAAGGATTTTCTGGTCTAGGTGTGGCCGAGCCTCTATGTTGCGTTGCCTCCCTCAATGTGCTATGTTGCAAGAGGATAGTACAAATTCCATTCCGATTAACATATGGATCAGGCAGACCTCTGGGTGTTATTTTTGCACCTTGATTATTTGGTCTAATTTGGGAGCTTCCATGATACAAATACATGCACATTTGTTATTAGCACTTAGAGTAATCACTGGTTATAGAGCAAGTTAAGTATAACTTAAAAGTTAGGCTAGTTGGGTTCTCAGGGGCTACAGCCTGGCAAGTTATTATGAAGAAAGGAGGAAGGACTCCTAAAAGCACACCTAGACCGCATTAGTAAAATTCTAAGCACTGAAAGTGGTTTGGGGGGGGGGGCCTCTAGGAGGAATGCAGTGTTTTTCATTAACATCCACAATGATTAAATGTTACAGAATTGCAATTCCAGTATATGTTTTTGAATATCAGAATTCCAGTGCCATCTTTTGTCTAATCAATATCAGACATCTTGTTATGTGCTCCACCTAACAACCTAAGCCCTCGGACCAATTCTGTCTGTGCGATCTCATTCCTACACTACATGCACATTCCTGAACAAATGTTATTCTCCACTCAGAATTTGTTTATTTGAAATAATCCTTTTTAAAGAGCTTGACTTAAATGTGGAATGATGTTGTGTGTTAGCCAGATCTCTTAGTATTTTGGTATGTTTGTGTTTTCCAAACAAAGCATTTTATCAGGTGGCATTTGCTAGTTCAGAGTGCGTACAGAGACGTAGTATGCTTATGAATAGGACATCCAGGTTAGAAACTGGACACCAGCTCTGTATGCCTGGCAGAGTTATGGTTTGCTGTGTGACCTTAGACTGTTGCCTTCTCACTGATCAGGTCCTGTCTTTCGACTGTTAACTCCTTAGTGCAAAGATTGAGTATTGCATCTGCTAAAGAAAATGCCAAACAACATAAATTACTTTATCAACATACAGTAATAAATTAGATTCAGCAAATAGTTTCCAGTTTATCTTCATCTGTTTCATACAAAGTCTACATTACATGAAAGCTGATGTAATCTTGTTTAAAGGATCTATTTTAGCAATCGTAACAAAAACATGACAGGTGTTATGTTCTATAGTTACTTGCCATGTAAAATCTCGAAGTGCTTTACACATTAGAACCTGACAATAGTTTTCATGGCTAGTAAAACATCTACCTCTCTCTCCCACCAGTTGGATGCATCTTGCATATGACTTCCAAAAGTCTCCTTTTATATCTCGATACAGTTTTATCACTGGATTTGTCTTCAGCTACTTTGCAGCTCTGTATTATCTGCAAATTAATTTCTGTCTGTTGTTCAGCATCCCTTCTCTGCCACTTTCACGCATGTCTGACCATTATCTTAGTTTGAACTCTTAATTTCTTTTCAAATACTTTCCTCATCACCAATATAAATAACACTATCATCCTCACAGTTTTATCTCACAACTCAGTGAATCCTTCCACTCTAAGCCTAGGGACACAAAGAGCTTGCCTCCACAAAGAACCAGATGCCTGGCTGACTTAGGATCCAAATCAAGACAAGGGAGTAACAAGCAAAATATTAGCTGAGACTGTAGTTACAGGACTCACAGATACTCCTTCAACAAAAGTTTATAACATATATAACATATATATAACATATATAACATAACAAAAGTTTATAACGTATGAGCCCAAGCTGTCTCAGGGCTCATACCCAGACTAATTAAAGTCACTACCAATTGCCCAAACCCATAAAGTTTGAGTCACCATGGCGAAATCCCATTGCACTGGCTGTCCACTGTTAACAGGAAACAACAAGGAATTATCTATGCTCTGTCAAAATAATTCAGAAGGAAGCAAGATCCTTTGTTACTCTCATTTAGCTGACACAGGTAAAACAACACAGGCCTGCAACTTCAAAGGTGCAGTAGCCTCGTTTCCCTCAACGCAGTCCAGGCTATTCCATCTTCTTTCCTACTGTTTGGCATGCTAACTAGAGTAAGTCAGAGAGGTATGCATACTCAAGTGACACAGAGATTCAATGAGGAATATACACCATGAAGAAATGGTAAACCAGCAATTCAGATACATGTGTACCAAAGAACAGAAAAGCAACTCCTCTGGCATACGTTCATCATGAGTATTAACAGTGTCTGGAGTTCAATTCCCTTTCTAAGCTAAAATGTGAGTCACTAGCATTTTGGTTTTTCAGTGTGCCTCACAGAAGTAATCATCTGGTGTGTGAGTAGGAGAGGTCGCCTAGATACACCATAAACAGAAGTGAAACACACTGCCAAATCCCTTGTGCTGGTATTGGCGGCATGAATAAACTCAGCGTCTTTAAACTGAATGAAACAGTCACAGGATATACAAACAGTCACTACGTGTCTAACTGCCTTTCAGTGGATTTCCTCAGTGCCTTGGGGACATCCTGATGCCCTACTTGATAGCCAGCAGGCTTTCTTATCCCAAAATCATACAATCTGAGACACAACAAGGTCCACAAAGCATTGTCAGACATTAAAGAAGGTAACTTTACTTTCTGTTCTCAGGTTATCATGAACACCTTCAAGCATTGTTTAAGCTACTGCAGGTCAGAGAGTTGCAGTTCCATCTGAATCTAGCTACTGTGCTGTCTTTACTCCTATGTACATTAACGGGTTAAAAAGACACATCTCAAAGTCGCTGTGTGATGAGTTCAGCTTTCCCAGCAGCATCAGCACAGCGCTGCTAGCATAAACAGACTACCAGTATATATTATGGCATTAAAAGAGATTCTGAACCCATTTAGATGACACAGAGCTTAAAACGATCACAGCTGCCAGCTCTACAATAATGCTCACCAGACTGCAACCACAGTGGAAAACCCAGTAGGAAATATTACCAGTGCACATAGGATCCCCTGACATCATCCAGAACAGACCAGCATGAATAATCACTACAGAGTTTGGCCTGTCTTTCCAGAGGGCAAAAAAAGCTATAAAAGATGGAAGCTGCCAAAAGCCCTCAGGGACTTTTTCCTAGGAACAGTGTTAAAAGGTTTCATGTAAGACCAAGCCTCTCCAGCTTCATTGTTTCCCATCATTATGAGCTTTTTCCACTTTGGTGACTCACAACACAAACAATCCCATGGTTTGGATTAATCTCCTGGCCTCTGCAAAAGCACAGGGGAGGCTGTCACACCTTAAATATGTCCCTGAGAATCTTGGGGAGCAATCCTGAAAGTTTCCAGGGATCTGATTAAGCACCATCTAAAGTTACTCTAAAAATCCTTAAGCAGCAGGTTCCTATGGTAGATCTGCAGGCTAGTAACTGCAGACTGCAAGAAGTATGTCCTTTTTATTTAACATCATGCCACCTGAGATGGCCCATGAAAAGGAATTTAAAAACCACTCACAGATTACAGTTCACTGACAGGAATTACCATACTAATACTCCAGCAATCTGGAACGCAGCTGTAAAATTTCAATTAAGATCAATGATACTGTGAAATAGTGTACGTCTTGTTTGTTTTAAAACATATCAGCCCTGGTTTAGTACAAAACAACATAAAGCACTTAGGATTTTGAGCAAGTTCTTACATGGTCTGATATTCATTAACTAATTAGGCTCAGCTGAGGTACTAGCTGGAACAAATGATGCCTTGCAACACAAAGGAATGTCACAGATTCTTGATTAAAATGACTGTCAACACTGATGTCTTTTTTAGCTCCTTCTAGTGGCATCTTACAGCTTTAGATAAAATTTAAGGCAAATCAACTTGACTTCAAAAAAAGCTGTTGACTGAGTGAAAGGGAATGGCTGTTATGAAGAGACTCGTTTGTGCAGGCAAGTGAAGACTTGCTTTTCCAGGTCAGACGCACAGGTTTGAATTCTAAAACCAGAGACCTCTTCCTTTAATGACTCACAAAAACATATTAACAGCCTATTGGTTTAGCATGAAGGAGTACATGCAATACTTAACATTTTCATTAATGTTTACTTTCAAATAAGCCTTCAGGAAACACTTCTACTCAAGCTGGGTAACTTTCACTGCTGTCCCCTGCATGCTAGTAGCTAGTGCTCACGCAGGGAAATGATATTTAATGTTGCAGGAGATGAAACAAAAGGCTGTAGTGCACAACCATAGGTAATTTTCAAACAGGTCCTCAACACTAAGGTTTATTTTCCTAATGCTACAATCATCCAGGAAGTCGTTAAGACAAGTGAGCAGCCAGTGTACAGCATGTACAGAGTAACTGAGCTCAAAACAGTAGAGCAAAGGAGTGGAAGCCTAGCTGACTGATCAGCAAGGACAGACATGGAGAGACTGATGGCTGTCATCTTTCCTGTGGAGACAGAGGCTGTACCAAAGAAAGCCTTCAGGAGGGTTTTGCTGGTATAGAAAGCTAGATCCCCAAATTTAAGCCACAGCCTGACACGTGCATACACATAAGCACACAGAATAGCATGAAACCACAGGCATTTAAAAGCCAAAGAAACGTGTTCAGTATTTTCTCAGTTTGTCTATTTGGGCTAGTAGAAAACCTATCAATGGAAGATAATGCATTCTTTTGATAAATACAATGTTGTGTGAAATATAGTCCCTGAAGAAGGCAGGAAACAAACTTATTAATTCATACAAATTCACTGCTTGCTATTAGGAAAAAAATACAAACAAGGTTGTCGTGACAGGTCTATGCCAGGTCAGCTGACCCACAAATTTCTGTTTTCTCAAGAGACGGTGTCAGCACAATATTCTCTCCAGGTTTCTTAACCTAAATGTGCTGCTTTTGGATTGAAAAAGTCGGTCTAATCAATCTTACTGTGCATTCTGCTTAGGTTACCCACAAAGAAGCCAAAGAATTTCAGCTGTGATGTGAGCTGTTAGTTTGGAAATGACTTGTTAATTTGGAAATGACCACAAAAAAACGTTCAAGGTAGCATGTGCAGCTATGCAGTAACTATATCTTGTTACTACTCTTGCTATTAACAAAGAATATCCAGAGTTGCATGAGATTACAGTCCTGTCAATTGGGGAACAGAACTGCACAACTGCAGTACTGCATGGTTAACTACACGGTTCTGAAATAAATGGGTTTTGACTGCTGAGGTAGCTTTTAACACGGCTACATGACCTGCTCAGCAGAGGGGATAAGCAGCAATGGGGTTCTGACAGCTACTTCTTTCACTCTTTTTAGGGGCAAATTTAACCAGACTATCAAAATAGTTGCTGAAGTGCCTGTCTGCAAGGCAGCACAGCCCACGAGACAGACTGACGAGTGACATGCTTCAGTAGGAATCTTTTCGCATTCTTCTGGTTTTTCTTTTGAATTGCTTGCGCAAAGATTTGGTAGGTGGAGCTTCTGAATGTAGTGAACCATCAATTGCAGCAGGCTTAGCATGGGTGGCACTCCTGCTGTTCACTCAGCTATGGGATAAACACATCTTAAAGTCTGCATTGAGAGTCATGAACAGACTAGAATTATTTTCAAGGTTGCATCATGACTCCAAATCTGATTTTCAGTGATGAAATGAAGTTCTGCGCAAATATTCTCACTTTATTCATAGATGCTTTTAAATAGTTTCTGAAAAATACACTAGAAGCATTGATCTTAGAGGGAATTTGGCTATACTGATTATTAACATGGATGTTTTACAGATTTATTTACAGAAAATCCTTATGGTCTTCTCTCTTCTGGTATACTTCTCTTTCTGGTATACTTCTCTAAAAGTACACCGGAAGGAAGAAGTGACATGAGAAGAGCTGGGGAATCTCAGCGAGAGCAGCTTATGCTGCATCATTCCTTTAAAACCACAGCATGAATGCACTACAGCAGCAGCTGTGGAAGGAGCACACCTTAGGGGAAGCAAGTCCAACAGGACAGAAAGGCTGCATTTTGTTATGAAAGAAAGAGCTTAGTTATGGAACTTCTTGCAGAAGCATCTGAGAAGATTATACATCCAGTGAGACAGGGGGAGATACTGAAAATGCTCCAATTCCATCTAGTAGAAGTAAATGCAGCTTAAATGGAGGCCAGCACTAAACGTTTTTAAAGACCACTTCTGAACTGATTCTTATGTTCTTTTAGAGACAAGCTGCTATTTAAAATACAGGTCAAGCAAAGCAGATGCAGAAGTACCTCTTCAAATGCTTCAATGTCTGCTACTGAACTTCACTGCACGGGGTTAGACAGTCCCTGGCTGTTGGCAGCTCCCCCCTGCCAGCACAGAATGGGTTGCTGGTCACTTGGTCCCAGCTCCTCCAGCCACTAGACTACAGTAGGAGACAGAGCACAAAAACCATAGTAAATCTATTCCTAACATTTACATAGACAGTGTCTACTGTACCCCTAAAAAGTTTTGCAGTCAGAGAAGGTGAAGAGGTTTAGCCAGTCACATATGGGAATATACACAGTTCATGATTCATTAGTGCAAATAGTTTGAAAACACTTAGTATGGCAGAGATAAAGTTAGATTTCACAACCAATAACTCATTGTGGTTATTCATGCTAACATAAAGAACTGATAAAGTTTTATGGTTTTGCGTGTATGTCAACCAGTAGTCTCAAATGCCAGGAAAGAAGTCCCCCTCTAGTCCTCCAAAACTAAGTTCAAACAGCCTGAACATGATACAAAGCTATCAATTTAATCTTGTAACAAATACCAATAAATGGGGAGAACCAGGTGCAATATCAATGATCATACACAGCATGGAAAGCCAATATATTCTCAGAGTTTCTTCCATTTTCAGTGAAGTAGTTAGTGGCTCAAAGCTGAACTAGCAGTTGAGTTTGTCATGAATAGAGCTTCTCAGGGCTTGATACTGGGTCCAGAACTACTCAGTATTCTTGTAAGTCATCTGGATAACACAATGGAATCAACTTTCACCAAGTTTGCAGATGACATCAAATGGGAAGAAGATGTAGTTAAGAGTGGACAAATGGGCCACGGTGCAGAGACTTAAGACAGGCTGCTTGAGTGGGCCAACAAGAATGGCATGAGACTTAGCAAAGAAAGTCCCGCACCTAGAATGAGATAACCCCAAGCAGCAGCACAGGCTGCTCCATTAGCACTGGACTGCAAACATCTGCGCTGAAAACCTGAGAGACCTAAATACAGAGATCCCTGTGGAATCAGTTTGACCAGTTCTCTGGCACTTAGATCTTCCTGTTCTGAAAGACACGACAGCACATACTTTCCCCTATACAACGAGGTAAACCTACATAAAGCAAAAAAACTAAGGAAGGAAAAATATAACCAGAAGCTTCTGCGACTGGATGAGTTACATATAACCATGTGCTCCAAATGAAGATTTAAAAGATATTCTTACAAAAGTGACAAGAAGTAGTAATTACATTTAAAATCAAGCCATATAAATTGCAACATGAACACACACAAGCCATTCCAAACACAGAGCTGAAGACTGAAACCACAGGACAGGATTGTGAGACTGTGGATTTTTCTTCCTAAACTCAGTAGGTTGAGGCCATAAAAAGATCAGCTCTAGTTACCTATAGAGCAACAATTACCCAGAGAGCAAGATCCGGCCACTCTCCTTCAGCTGCAGCTTCCGGCTTCCCACTGCTTCCCACAGCTTTACAATCGGTATTACATTTAGGAATTTGTACTTTGGTGGCATCACAACAGTTAGGCTCCTCTGTTGTGGAGGAGGAGCCTAACTCCTCCACAGGAAAAGAAGTTCTTTTTCCTCCACAGGTAGCTGTAACTTGAGGAGCAGTCTATACAGAACCAGCAATCCAGCACCTCCTAGCCAGCACATTCTCTGGCTTTACTTAAGTATTTTTTACCAATTATTTTGATTCAACAATTTGTTTCAAATTTCAGATGTTACTGCCCAAAATAAACACGTTATCCCTTTTGTCTTGTCCTCCTGTCACTGCTTTAAATAGATTTTAGATGAAAAAAGAAAAAAAAAAATAGATTTTTAGATGCAAATATCAATAGAGTACACCTTGGTACACCACCCATAGTATGTGAACAAAACCAGAGTCTTTCAAACAAGTAAATAATTATCTCAGAGCAAATCACTTCAGTCCAACTTAGCCCAAAAGAGAACAATAAAATAAAACATAACAGTGAATTAAAAAGCCATCTCATGTGTTGTATACAAACTCCAGATTCCCTACTTATTCTAAACAGATAAAAAACTACAGTTAGTAAACTATCATTAGCAGTACACTACTGTAGTAGAATAGCATACTATTAAGAGAAAGATGCAAGTCTTTTAGGCATACAGATATATAAGCAACTAAACCATACATTTCTAATATACAAAGCTGCAACAAGAAACTAAATTCCATACGAGTCTGACAAAAGTTTTTATATATACAAACTGAAAATCCCTTGAATCCCCACACAGACCTGGGTACCTGGCAAAAATGACTCACAGCTAAAATATTCCTACTAAGAGAGGTCACTAAGTGCTCTGAGGATTTCGAATCAGAACTACTTGTAATGTGCAAAGAGCTCTATGCCAGTTCAGCACGTCACTAGCATATCACTGCAGCTAAAAGAAGCAGTGGCCAAAAAAAAGAATAAACTGAATAGAGCTTAATATATTTAACAGTGAGGATGGTTAGGGGGGGATCAGAAAATGCATTGTATTTCACAAAGAACAGTTTTTCATGTACATTCATTGTTTAAGTCTCCTTTTAAAACCCCTAACCTAACCAAACCAAACCCAACCCCAGCTGTCTTCAGGATTATACAACAGGTATACCTAAGTAACAATCTGAGTATCTTTTACTTTCATGACGTTAAAATGTGTCATATCAAGCCCCAGTGAGAAGAATACTTGATCAGATGTGTGCACTTGATAACTTCCTTAGTCCAAACAAAAGACTTGGAAGATCATCTTTAAGGCATTTGTTTTTTATTTAAGCAGTTAATGCATACCAACAGTTCTCCAGAACATCATCCAAACAAAAACTGGCTCAGACATTTTAAAATAGCTGGTTTTGTTCTTTAAAACAAAAAAATAAATGGGAAAGAATTTATTGAACTCATTCTTATGGCTTTCAAGAATTTGTGAACTTTTCTAAAAACAATACTTTTAATAGAGGACAATACAGGCAGAAATCCAGAAAATACATACCATGAGTGATGACAGCGAATATAATTTTCGAGCCTCAGTTGCAAGGATTGTTTCTGTTGAAATTGTTTGATGAAACACTGAAAGTACATACCAGAAAATAGCTGTAATGCAAAGAAACTTTCCCTCACAAGCAATCATGTTAGTTATACATCACACAATACATGTTTATATACCAACATTCAAAACGGCTTTAATTTTTCCACACAACTCGTTCAGCAGGAAACTGCATGTCATGACATTGCTTGGCCTTTTCATAGACACTCAGTATTCCCTTCTCCTAACTTTACTCTGTCAGTTTCACTCTAATTTTGAGCAAATTGCTGATGCTCAGCATAGTCTGGTTGGGTTTTTGCAACGATGACCAAGGCCTTGATCCTAGCACTTGTTCCTCCAGGCAAACCTTATACCTCAGGTAAGTACTACTGCCACAGAATCAATAGAATAGTTAGGGTTGGAAAGGACCTTAAGATCACCCAGTTCCAACCCCCCTGCCATGGGCAGGGACACCATGTGCAATCTGAGATTTAGGCTATGGCCATTCAGTAATATAATAAATAACTGCAATATTCATTTTGAAGAAGCACCAGAATCCAAACAATTTTTGGAAATTGCTTTGGGGAAGCATAAAAATACCTATTTTTAAACTGTCTAGCTGTAATCCCAAGTTTCCTAGTGCAGTTTTATGGCATGTACTATTCAAATAAGCCCAGAATTTGTTCCCCAAACTCACTGATTACACCATCCTAAAAAGAAAATGTATTTTTAAAAGTAATTTAAAACCTGTAGGCCACTGTGTGTTTCAAAGGATTAAGTCATTAAATCCCAAGTTGTTCCCTTTATACATATTACACAAAGTAAAACAATTTTAAAATGTGTCAGAATAAAAATCTATAGTAATTCTGGAAGAATTAAGAAAGCTGAAAAGTTATTTTTTTGTTGTTATGTGGTATCAGATATTGCTGTCAACCACTGCTTCATTCTTCAAGCCATAGTTTTACTACAAAAATGAGACCAACAGAAGATACTTTTGTCCCCTAAACAAAGCTGCAGACACTTCCTCTTTTCTCCTCTGACTGAATTTGAGATTTCCAATTGAAATGTGTCCACTGAGGTAAGAAAGCGTTGAAGGTTTACAGAATGTTTCAGCTATGGAGCCACTTCCCCTGCCAGTTTGTTCTGGCTCCTCTGAAGCTGCAAGAAAGCCTCAGATATTTTGTTTTGTCCTGTCCTATTCCAGGCCACATTTATCACAGCATGGTTCAGCTATTCCTACGTCAGTTGCATTTTGTTGTTCTTCATTTTCCACTTTTTCTTCATCATTCTTTGTTTGCAGTAATTTCTCCTCAGCTTCTTTGTAGCCACACCTTCATTTCTAGCAGGCTTAGCAGGATTGCCTTTTGTTTCCATAGCTACTGGCTTTCCCTCATAGGGTGTGTCAGACTGTCCTTTTGCCCCCGTCATCTAGACACAAATGAAGAAAGAAAAAGAAATAAAACAAAACCCCCCAAACAAACTAGAATAATCTTAAATCTGTATTAAGCATATACGACTACCTTCAGAGAACTGCCTTCTCCTTGTCATTCCAGCCAGGCTCAGAGGCCGCACCTGCTCTTCCTGCCACCTTTCTTGCCTACATGCCTGGATTTCCACTGGCAGAAAGTGAAGTTCATGAGGTAATGAGGAACTCTATTTTACCTCTTATGAAGTCAGGATGTGGCTAAAACATGTAAACTGGGCCTAAAATGCATTTCTTGGTCCACTAAGCTAGACAGAGTTAGCATGTGGCTTTTACACGAGTAAATCTATGCTGAAGATAAGTAACGCTTGAAAAACTTCTTACTTCTGAAGTGTTGTACTACCTGTTCAAAATGCTAGAGCTGACAGTGGGATCTCTGGGAAATTTCCAAAGCATGATATACATCACTTCTTCACCAGCATAAATTACAAAGCAGGCTGCATTCCTAAAAAATTTCCACAAAATTTCTATCAAAAGGTTCTTAAAATGAAGACAATTAATTCTTCTTCCCATCATAAATTCTATTAAAAAAAAAACGAAAACCCAGCAACAAAACCTGCTAATCTGCTTTTCCATCAAGTGAGCTACTGACCTTCTGTTTCCACGTGGCTTCCTGGGGTGCAGGTGGAAAGGTGCATGGAACTCTTCCATGACTGATGTGATAGGGTAAAGGGAGGCTGGGATCTAGTGGCACCCATGGGACTGAAAGAGTGGCAGGTACGGTAGGCAGATCACAATGAGCTTTATGTAAGTTATATGATGCTCTTGTCGTCTTGTCAAGTGAACTCTTGTAAATTGCAACTGATGAATCTCCTGCAGCATGAGTCAATAAATAAGAGCCCTCCTGCAAACTAAAAAGATAAAGTTCAAAATGAAAATTACTATTTAAATGTTTTCGTTTTGTTTAATTTGGTAAGGATAGCTACTAAGTTCTCCATGAAAAAAGAAACATCTTCAGATATTTACTTACCAGTCCCTGTTTTCTAAAAAGACTATGGACAAAAGAGCATGAATTAAACTGTATCAATAAATACATACTGATTCATGTGTTTATAATGTGTTCATAATGTACTAACTTATCACCAATGTACAGATTGTCATCATATTCAACAAAACAGTTAAGCATACACTATAAACTACTTGTATTTGGCAAACTAATTCTTTAATCAGCACCTTACAAAAAAGCATAATGCATATGTGGACACAGACACAAAGCAAAGGTGTGCTTTAAATGTATGCAGGATTAAACAGGCTTTCTGGAAGGTAAATGTCAACTAACTGCCCATATCAAAAATCTTAGCCCCAAATCACAGAACTACCCAAATTCTGAAGTGTGGGGAAACTCTTCTGTAGTTCGAATTAAGAGGCTTCACACACAGTGCAAGAAGCCTGCAGACAGAAAGCCTTGAAGTAGCTAAATAAAGAAAGGAGCAAGAGAAAGGTTGCAACATTCTACAAAGACATACACTGTTGTTAAGTCAAGCTGAGCAGAAGGTAACACAAACAGTATTATTTCTGCAGATGAACCAAAAATACTAACAAAACCTAGAAGTCCAAATTTTTAATGCCAGTCCACACACATAGTATTAGTGCTCACTCCTATGAACTGTTTAATCAGTGTCCAGTCTCCTAAGTGGTTCAGAAAAATCAAGTTCTTATTCTTTTGCATAATTTATACAAAACATATAACACTAAGCACGTTTTTTTACACAGCACTGCATTATGCCATGCTAGACTTAAAAGAATGTGTAAAACCTTTCATGTATCTGAAGAAATAAAACCCAAAGAGTAGACAAGCATTCTACATAAGAACTAGGATGTGCTAGGTAACGTTGCAAACAAACAGAGTGAACAAGAATGGAGCACTTACTCAGACACTTTCTTCAAAATATGATGAAGTATATTCAATGAATTTGCAGGCCTGCAAAAAAGAAAACAATTACAAAAATAGGAACTTGTGAGGCTTGTGAGTGTTTCAGGTTCATTGGAAAACACCTACTAAAAATACTCACTTTATCAATTCAACTTTTTCTCTTAAAGTTTCTGGAGAAATCTTTTCTAGCATAATAAGCTTTGATGTAAAAGCATCAATACGTCCTGAAAAATATTAATTGCATTAAGACACTAAAAATAGAAGAGCAAAAATACAAAGCCATAATTTGCAGACCTAATGCATTTTAAAAGGAATAAAACAAATTGTGCTCTTTTACAGCATAGAACAGTGGAAAGTGTTTATCAATGTTGCACAATATCAGAAAGTAAAATGTCCAGCCACTTGCAGTACAGATGTCTGTATTTGGGCTTTCTCAATAAGGGAGATGCCCATGATTCCAGCAAATCTTACAACCTGGGGGATGTCTGGGATATACAGGCTAATTTTGCCATTGACATCTTATCAGTTTATCTTCTCAAGTTCTTTTGTTCCTTATCACTATGCTTCCTCACTGGACAGATCATGAAAGCTCACCTTTTACAACATATTTGCTTTGAGTTTAATATACTTCTTTCTCTATTCTGATACGTTACACAAACAATTGTGTTATCTGATCTTCTGGGGACTCCATACCTTCATCTCTTGATCCCCTCCCTCCCCCCCACCTGAAATACTACAATTTACAATTGAGGCCTTGTTCCTGGCTAATTGTTACATACTACTTGTCTGTGACATAGCCAGGAGCAGCAATTCAAAGCTCTCCTCACCATGTTTTTAAAATAAAGGCTCACAAGAACAGCTTAGCCCATGTTTCCACTTGATAAGCAATAAAGATCATTAGCATAACTTATACACTGATATGGTACCTGTGCCTTACCTTCAGGTTCTTTCTCATGATGAGGTTTTCCCAGAGATCTGTTCTATTCAAACTCCCACAGGAAAGATGAGGAAAAGGCAGCACAATAAAATGCAACCTACTCAGTGGAATTTACTACCTTATCACAAATCTGCTCTTGTAGGAAGTGTAGATGCTTCAATTGCACAGTTCAAACTGCTAAAGTAATGCATTTCACATTCCAAGCTACACATTACTATCAACTTGTTATGTGTAAGAAGACCAGGCAAGAACTCTGATTTTAATAAAATTAAAATCCAATAGGACAATTAATTCCTTTTAAACACTGTACATTTGTTACTTTTCTTGATATCAGTATTTGGTGCAAGACTAAGCAGCTAGATTTAATATTCTTCATTGCTGACTAGAGGAAAAGAAACTTGAAGTCATTATTAAGATGAAATAATCTGTGCTCTCTATTCCTTATCAGCCTCTCCTAAACCAGAAACCTCTCAATTTCTAAACTCACTGATAGCATAGGTGGGGAAACTAACTACTCATACCTAAATTATATTACTGTATTTTATAGTGGACAAGTGACTGATTAAAAACACTTGACATTCAGTAAGTTACCCGTAACAGTAAGTACTTCTTTCCAACCCATTTTTCAAAGAATCTTTATTTAAAGGCCAGTATTATCCTATTCAAGTGAAGGTAAACTAGTCTTTCTGCAGTAAGTTTTGCTTAGGCACTTAATGCAAGTAAGTGAATACATGGCCAGGGTAAAATGTTCCTATTAATCAGCAAAGTTTATCACAACTTTGTTTACTGCTTAGATCAAGTACCAGTATCATATTTGAGAAACATGTCACAGAGATTAGTCCTTTTGCAGAGGTAGGATTTCCTATCTGAGTAGCAAAGGGACTTACATCAGCAACTGAGCAAGGTGCGAGGAGGCTATCACTCAAGTTTGTTTGATGATAACATCTCTGCTTTTGTGCAAACAACCACCACCTGCCTTGAGAAGGTACTAAATAAAAAGTTCAGTTTACGATCACACTTTGCACTTCCTGCAGGAGCCATCGTTACACTTCTGTTTTCTTTCTCATCTCCTGAGCTAGCAGCACTGCTGAGCCACTGCACTGAGCTACGAGATTCCTCCCTCAGCCACAGCGATACAACACAAAAGAACAATGTTGGACAACTAAGGGGCGCAGATCAATGTACAAAGAACTTCCCATCCATACTTATTCGGCAATATGAAAGATTGTTGAAACAGTGGATTTTTTCAAGATCCAAGAACTCCTAAGCAATTTAACACTGAGGTCTGCTACATGCTCAGAACTTCCATTTTAGAGGCTTCACTTAAGATCTATATAGTCTCAGAACTTTTCTGAACAAGAATGCAAGTTGTAAGTACTGTGTTAGTAATGTTTTCAAACAGTTGACCTGTACTTCCACACTCACACTGTGGGCTAAATTTAAAAAGAGCAGCAAGTCTATGGCTCTACTGTAGTTGACTTAAAAAATCCTTTATTATAGGATGCAATATTTCACTTAAAATAATTCAACTTATAATACAATCTGAGAAGTGAAGTCTTCTTACATGTGTCTGCTTACAACAAACACATAACAGCAGTAGTCTTACTTTCAGGTATCAGATTAGTGAAAAAGAAGTTGTCCACAATACAGGGATATTCTCACCTTTAAAGAATGGTCCCTGGAGTTTCAGCACAAAGAAAGAGCCATTTAACTAAATCAGGACACTTGCAACACTGTATTTTTCACAGCTCCCAGAAACACAAACTGAAGGGCAGAATTTCACAACTACTTTGCATTATTTCTCAACCAGAGCAGGAAGAATCCCTAACTAGAATATGACAACAGTTTCCTATTAAAAGCCATGGTGGATGATCTTTCATCAAATGGACTGATTAATTCCGCATGTTTTTTTACCTACCTCTATTAGAAACTACATGGCAGTGCCAAAAATCTGCAGCCCCCAGTTTGACTACCTGAATCAGTCACATATTCTGTCAGTATCAGAAGTTGGTGACATGCTGAGAGTCCAACTCTATTTGTAGCAGACTTTTTTAGCAGTGGTGGGAGGGGGCCTGCCCCACGCGTCCTGCACTGTACTGATTTACTGTGGAGAACATTGCCAACCCACAGCCATCCCGTGCTTCCTCAGAGCACACAGAAGGAGAACCCCTGTGGATCCCAGGGTTTGCTTCTGGAAGAAGCACTCCAAAAGCTGAAAAGCATCACTGGAATGGCAAGTGTTTCTCAATCCCAAACACAGAGAGTGCCTGTCGGAGGCCAGGCCAGTGAAGCCTGCCAGCCAAAGGCTCCATGTCCCTTTCACAGCCAGCACATATCTACAAAGGAGACACTGAGGAAGCTCTGTATCAGAAGGGGATGGGCATTTATGCCAGAACAACTCCTGCAGCATGCAGCCTCCTTCTCCGCTCCCCAGAGCCTCTATAAAAAGGGGTGTTTGCTGGATGAGCTGTCTCCAAACTCCTGCGCACAAGCCATATGTTAAGTATACTGGAACTGTTGGGAGATTAGATAAGACTCTGCATTCCTTCAGCTTGTGTACTTTGTAAGCAGATTAGCGCTCTCTCCAGTTTCACTATTTCCTCACACCGCTTGTGACTCTGGGAATGTTAACAAAAAGAGAGAACTGTGTGCATTATTATCCATTTATGAGGATTTTTTTTAGAGAAGGGAAAAACCACAGCATATACTGCTTTTAAAATTTAAAATTAGAAACAATTTCCATCAAATACGGACAGCAGACAAAGATTAATGCAACTGGCAAAACTATCACCTCAAATACATTAGATTTCACATAAACCTTAAAAATCAATGATGGGAGGCAAAGTTTGTATGTAAAAATTAGGAAAGAGAGGACTCAGCATTTCTAAAATAGTATTCTGATGTGAGCCTCTAACATCAAAAGTGTAACTGAGTGCCCAAGTGGAAAGGTTGGGCAACCACAGCCACAACTGCTGCCATAACAACCGTAAAAAACAGTCCCCACTCAGAACACAGCTGCTCCCTGTACAACCAGGGCTGCCCTCAGTCCGTAGCAAGGGCCAAATATACTCTAAAATGCCTTTTGACTAACCACTTAGTTGCAGATTTTCTCTTTTATAACCTAATTAATTACAAGATAACTGGTGTCAGAGTGCTCTCCATATATTAAAAGGGTTGTTAAAATAATCTGGCAACATTCTTTAAATGCCTCATTTTCATTTCTCCACAGAACATATGTATCCTAAGAGACATAAAAAACTTCCCTGACATTTAAAATGTCATTGTACAAACACATATACAGCACTTTCCTCAGGACGTTTTGTTAGTGAAGCTTCCCTTGTACCACTGCATTCCGAGTCTGCACCATGGTTTACATGAGTTTGGATAAATGGCCTTCACAAGTAAGATATCTTTCTGATAACACTTCCATGTTTTTTATCCCCACTTTACTATCTTTTTATTTTCTGTGCTCAGAATTACAACTGTCATCTCTTCTTCATGAGATTTGCAGTTTCCTGCTTCATTCTCACTGAATGTATGTTACTTCTCATGCCTAAATTCTATTACATTGCCTCCTGTTTCCATCTGACGCATGATACAGGACAAGGACTATCAAGACCATCCCTTTGACAGGGATGTTTCAAGTCATATCATGCAATAGGAAAGTAAATTTCATGGATCAGTTAGAAATGAACAGTGGAAAACCCAGTAAGTGTGTTCGTTTAAGTAAGATCATTCAGTGTTCAGAACCCCTGAGGAATATCATAGCTATGGAAAGAAGTTTTCAATAAACGTATGCTACGTATTTTTCTTCTTCCTGTTTGGAATTTCATTTCTGCAAAGCCAGAAAATTATCTCCAGTACCTTAGATGTAAGACACATGTACGCTGTTTTTAAAGCATGCAATTTCTCTTATTTCTGAGCAACGGAACTTGGTTGAGCCCTATCTTGCTTGGTTTTCCTCATTCTTTTGCGTCTTATCTGTCTGCATGTTATCAGTGTAGAAATATGAACCCTATCGCCTGTTTTGAAATAAAAACAAGAAACATTTGACCTTTTTCCATACTGCAACCTCAAAGGCCAAGGAATCAGTATCCTCTGAGCCACATACCTGATCCTCTGTCTTCTATTTTGGTATGTAATAACAAATATATTTAAAATTATTTCACAAAATGCTAAGATATACTCATAGCTCATGTCATCAAGAAGTATTTTTACCAGACCTGTGATAATTAATGGTGTGTATGAAAAAAACCCAGAACCAAAAAACCCTCCTCCCCAAGCCCAAAGATACTTTAAGTCATGAATATTACTAACTTCAGAGAATTAAACCCACACTTTAGAGATACATTTGTCTTTAAAAGGCAAATAAATGGAGTTCTTGAAAACAGAGATTACTGGATGCTACTCATCTAAACCCAAAGTTGAAATAGCCTAATTCAGCACCCAACAGAAATTTTATACAAAGCACTTCTAAGATAAAAGTGAAAACCAAAATTAGAAAGTTAAAATAAATAAGGACATATGGAATCTACCTTTAATAATTTTTCTCTTCTGTTATTCTGTGAATATTCACTCATACACATTTCTTAAGCAAAAATCAACACATGAACTTACCAATATAAAATAAGCATTCAGAATGCAACATACTTTCTGTCCACAACTGACATACTTCACTTTCTGTAAGAGCTTCAACACCGTAATAGGCTTGATATTCTAGTTTTGGCAACAGGAATATTGGTGTATGCTATAAAAGTGAAGATACAAGGAAAATCAGCACTCACTGTCCAAAAACTATCCACAATTGAATTACAGTTTGCAGTTGATAATCAGCACAGTCTCTCACTACAGCTGAAGCAACAAAGACATCTCACAGACTTTGTGTGATGGCTCCCACTCTATGAACCCCACACTACAAACTTCAGACTACAGAGCCTCTCTGTAGAGGAAGGTGAAATGCCTGGGCAAGCTTTTACACACAATATAATTGTGCTGCTCAGCCATTTTTCCAGACGTTAATTTGAAGTTCACACTTGTGTGCTCCACTGCCCTCTGCAGGAATTCCATAAAATCTACATTAATATATTGCCCATTTGCTTATTATTCCCGAAATCCTGACATTTACGCCCCTCGTCAGAATCTCACTTGATATTAGAACCTAATGCTTGGCCTCTCATTTGAGCTCAGAAGCTAACCTTTGCATGTTAACACTAACAGAGAAACGCAAACCTCTTCTCTCTGACAAATCACAGTTTAAATTCCAGCAGGCATTTTTAAAAAGAAACAACAGGGCTCAATTTGTGATTAACAAACTAAGCAGCTACTCACAGGCACTTATATCAGTGGACCAATAGCAAAGAGATGGCTTTCCTTCAAAATAAGTTTCCAAGACAGAATCTTAGAAGTAATCCAAGTTACGAAGATCTATTTCCATTTCAACAGAACATAAACACGTCACAAAATGCCTGCCTACCACAATTCTGGTATTCTGGGGATGGAAATACCGCACCAGAGCTGCTGAATAATTCAGGGGACTCTTGACAAAATAATAAATTACTCAGGATTCCAGAAGGAGCTTTCCTTCTCCTGATGTTACAAGTAATATCTGGATTATGCTTGCATTTAAAGCATTTTATTCCGTAAGAAAAACAATTCGCTAAGATGTATACCATGGTCTTTTCAAGCACAATGAATAGGATCTCTTTTTATCTTTAAATGTGCCCTCTGTTGTTTGTTCTATTTCCTATTTCTCTGCTTAACTAGGCATAACAGCAAGGCTGCATCCTGCTTGAGAATCTTTATGATCATGAACATTCTCAAAGCCTCAGGCTAGAACCCTAATTACTGCATTAACTTTTAAGAATAGTTCAAACTGACATTAGTTTACATGAGTATAATTACCCATGCATACTACTGTAATGCAGCTGTGGTACAAAATGCAGAATCAAATGTGCTTCTCTTCTAATCAAGTAGGTTTAAAGAAATCACGGATTATTCTTCCCTCTCTTCCTACAGCAAATATTTACTGAAAGAAGACACACACTGTAGAGTTACAATTAAATGTACTAATTGTCAGTGAAAACACAAATGCTGCGAAGGGCTGAGAATACCAGAGATGCCAGTTGAGCACAACTGTTCAGACCAAAACCAACAAAGCTAACAGCAAAATCTGTACCTTTTGGCCTTTCTTCTTCTTATGGTTTCGTGGCAATGACTTCACTTTTTGCACACTGCAACGTACAAGTAACAACAGGTCATTCAAACTGAAGAGCTTATACACAAGGTTGCCATCCTGAGGTGCTTTATACTCTGAAGGGTCTTCTTCCAGCATCTGAAGTTCATTTGGCAGCTTTCCTACAGAAAATAAATAAAACAGAAAATTACAAACTTGTACATTCTTTACCATGAAGCCAACATCTTTTTTGGTTGGTGTTTCTTTGGTTGGTTGGGTTTTTTGGGGGGGGGGGGGGGGGGGGGGGGGGGGGGGGGGGGGGGGGGGGGTGGGGGGTGGTTTGTGGTTTTGTTTGTTTGTGGTTTATGGGGTTGTTCTTTAACGGGATCTGTTTTGTTCCCTAAGATTTTGGGGTGAAAACTGTCTCAATAAGGCCAAAAAATCATTTATGTATTGAAAAAAAAAATAATTTGGGAAATGTCTGCTATGACTTTTAAAGACTCTGGTTTTAAGTATTCCCCCATATTTTATTCTAATCATTAGATTTCTTACTCAAAGCGAGCTGTGAGACTCCATTCTGGTACAAATGGGGTTCAAAGGCTGGTTTTTAAGCCACAGCCACTCAGCACAAAGGAAAGAAAAATTTTATTTACAGTGAATGCCTCCTGAGAGCCACCATCCATTTACCAGTTACTGAAATAACTCGAGCCTCAGGTTTGGATGGTAGCATAAGCCTCTGTTCCAAACTGAGCTTGCTTCAACTTCAATACAAGCATATTCAAGAGAGACATTTATTAGATCTCCAAGCGCAGCTCTGAGGTAGATTAACAAACATCCCTGCATCCCTTAAAGATATTTTAACAAAACATTTAAAATAAACAAGAATAAACTCCAACTTGTTTAACATTATTCCTTGAAAATTTATCCAGTTCTGGTCTTTGTCTACAGGTATGTGTCAAAATTACAACTACAGATAGGTACGGCTGTAATGCTATGAACAAATACACTTAACATTAAATTCAGTATACACGTTTTCAAAGACGCACATAAACTCTGCATGAGATATTATCACCCAAGTGACCAGAAACAATTTTCTGCGAGTAAAATATTTAACTTAGTTTTGGCTTTCTGCAGAAAAGACATGCAGAGAGGTTTAGCAGCTTGCTATAGAACTTTCAATTCGTAGAATTCAGCTTTCTATTCTTCTGCAGTCACACAGCCTCTTAGCAACATTGCTTTCACTGCCTCTATAAAAAATAAAAACAAATAAAACATGAAAAACCCTATTATCTAACACCTGAATTTCATATTCTGGCTTTTTAAGAGAAGGAGAAAAAGGAAGAGTGCCACACTGCTCAACCCTTCAAACTGAGGGAGGAAACATGGATTTTTAGTAACTACTAAAATTCAGTTAAACTAATAAAAATATAGGAAGTGGTCACACAACTTCAACCAAACCAGAATCAGTTAACTGTTTCCATTACAGATCAAGTAAATAATGAAGATTAATTCCTATGTGATCAATTGCACAGCTAGTCAGAAGATACCAGCAAAACACGTTTTCCCATCAAAAAGCATTGATTCCCTGGAATTAAGTATTTGAGAGAGAGTTTATCTCCTGATGCAACCTGCCTGGTTTCCTGTCAATTTACCTAACGCAATGAAGTGCTTCTAACTTCAGTTGTACAGAGCTCAGAAGCAGCTCAGGCATGTGAGAAAAAACCTCACAGTTCATGGAACCTAGGATGCTCAAGACTTCTAGTTCTTGGTTGAAGTCTGGGCGTAGCATCGGTTCAATTTCCAGCTAAATGCCTGACAACTTGGTGAGGTGGTTTGAAGCGAGTCTGCATTAGTCTTCTGGAACAGACAGCTAGGAGCTAAGAAACAGCAACTGAATTAAGTGTCTCAGAACTTAAGATACCCAGATTTCAAGCTTTCTTTCAACTTTTAACTGCATAATTTGATTAAATTGTTCTTTTACAGAAAATGTAAAATAATTCCATTGCTGATTGACAAGAAACTATTTTTTCAGACTACTCAAATATTTGAATTTCTGAGGAAAAGTAACTCATTTCACTACTAAATGATTTTGTTTCCTTACATAAAAACTTATGTAAAACAACTTAAACACCCCAAACAATTATGTGACATCTCTAAATAAATGTAAGAGAGGTACTAGCAGGATGTTCATCAGATGATGGAGTTAAAATGTTTTTAAGTTTTACCAAAAATTTGAGATTTTACTCCTTACGCAACGAACACACTTACTTACTCTTTGGCAGTCCCTGAAAAAGCCAAGTCCAGGTACTTCTAGATGAGCTGCTGGGGTTTGAGGCAGGGGCTGGCAGAGTTTCTGTGCTGGAGGTCACCAGTGGTTTTGGAGACTGAGGCGCATGGGCTGGCGTAGCACTAGAATTATCACAGCTCACCACTGGCTGTTCATGAGCTTTTTTGGAAGGTGACTTGAGAAGTTCAGTTTGCATTTTCAAGATCTGTCCAACAGGATCAAATTCTTTGGAGAACTTTCTCGTAGCCTTTCTGGAGGCACTTTTCCCCTGATCTATGGTGTCTGAGCAATCAGTCATGGTTGCTAATGGAATCTGGGTAGGGGAGGGTGATTTGGCAGCCGCTGCTGAGGTATGAGAAACAGCGTCTGGTACAGTTGTTTTGCAACAATCAGTGTTTCCACATTCTGTATCAATTATCAAACACTCTTCATCTGTGTCACTACTGCATAAAGAAGCGTAATTCTTATTTTTTCGTGCAGCATCAGACTCTTTCTTATAACTAACAGCATCAGCTAGAGTATTTAGTTTTGTTTCATTGTCCAATACTTCTTTGGTCATAACATGCTGTGCTTTGTTCAGTCCTACCTCCTCTGAATTAAACCTTTTATGAGATGAACTTTCTTCAGGGCCCAAGCATAGAATGCCATCTAATGATGGGAGCTGTGTGCTGGCATATGCTGAAACTCCTTGCTCAGAAACTTTAGCAGTGTTACTAACTGTAGGAAAACTACTTTCCATTTTAGAAGTTCTTGAGAGCTTGACTGCTGCTCCAAAAGTTTCCAGTTCTGTAACGTCACCATCAAAGTCCATCCCTGTGTCATCTGGAACAGGAATCTTCCTGTACTGGTAGGTATCAGAAGACATCTTAACATAGGGAGGGAAAAAAAAAAATATCAAAAAAAACCCCAAACAAACAAAAAAACCAAGAAATATAAAGTGTTCATTACAAATGAGACACTGTCAAATTGAAAACATGAAAAATGTTCTACTATCCATATTTTGACTGTTGGGAGAGAGAAGAGAAGCAGTACTCAGGAAAAAAAAAATTCTAAGTTTAATGTGAAATATCTCAAGTCCTAGGAGCTGAAAGGCCTTTCAAAAGAGAAATAAAGTTCATAGAACTTTGCCCACTTAAATAAACTGATCAAAACACATTTCAATGCAGTGATAACTAAAGCTGAGATGCTGATGTTATAGAAGCATTTAAAGGAAATAGACAGACATTTTAAAACAGGATCTGTAACTCAGCGGTAGAAAAACTACTAACAGGAAACCTAAACTTTCCTTCATTATCACAGAACAACTAACTTAGGAATTGTAACACAGGCTTTTGGTTTTGTTTGTTTTTAACAAGAGGTGAAGCTACATACGTCCCACTGAAACAGACTGTCCTCAGCTGGTTTGTCCATCGATACATCAGAAATCGAAACGTAAGACTTTTTAGTTGCTAGGAAGTCCATAGGAATTTCATGGAAGATTTGGTTCCTCTCTCTTACTGTCATTTCTTTTCTCAGCAGAGGTGAATCAACATAAACCACTTTAGCTGGTTTGCTACCTTTTCAAGAACAGGAAGAGATTAAGTACATATTAAATGAAAGGAAAAAAGACTGGTGTAAAGTTTAAATAAAAAAAAAAACCCAACCTTTAAATTACAGTCAAATCCATTCCACATTCACAGTGGAGGAAATGAAAAACTGTCCTCTTGCTCATTAACAATAGAAAATAAAATTATGCCCAGGGACAGTGTGAATTATTAGGATCCTGAAGCAGCAATACACAGCACATTAACAGTCAATCGTATTTAAAATGCAGTTCTAAACAGAGAATTTGTAAAATGAGAATTTAGGATTCATCATTCCTTATACTGCATTGTATCATCAGATGTATTCTGTTTGCCAAAAAGATTTTTTCTCTTCCTTTGATGAACCTCAATTTTTACTTATTTGTTTAGGTCCATTGCCAGGAAGTGACTGTCATGTTTTATAGCTGTTCCAAGCAGTAGCTATGTCCAGGCTTTGCTGCCACACTCTTTTGTTCAGTCCTTAACACATCTACATTTGAATCATCCATAGATTCATCCCAAAACTATGACACCCTGCCCAGTATTATAACAGAAAGCAAGGCATATGTGAACATAGTATCACTGCTTATAGAAAAAAATAATCTGTGGATGCCAACAAGATACAATTAATGCAAGAGGTGGGTGACAGGGAAAGTGGAAGAGGAAGGAGAAACCCTTCAAGACATGCTATACATTATTAACATATACTGAATGCCCTTTAGGTGTTAACTGTGGATCTAAAAATAAAGTTAAAAACTGTAAAGTTGATAGAGCGTATCTTTACAGAGAAAGTAATTTCATGCAGAAAAGTGCAAAATTTGTAAGATTTGGAAATACCCAACAGTGTATTTACTACTAGTTCTGTTATACAAATTCATGTGAAATGCACACAACATGGACATTCCAAGATAACAGCCATTGTAAATACTCATCATGAAAAACCCCTACTGTATGTAATAAAGAAAAAGGGGGTAATGAGAGGAAATCTGTATTCAGACTTCTGATGGAGTATTTGACAACTCAAGTGTAGCGTTCACATGAGTTAATCAGCTTATTCAAAACATTTCCTGCTGCAATTGGGAGAAGCAATCTCCATGGACATTCATTATTTATTCATTATTCTAGAGTGTAATTAGGTCCTTTCAGTTACAGAAAACGCCTGCTTTTTGTTTTTCCATAAAACCTCAGAATTTCTCTTTTTTAGCTTATTGAAATCAGTTCACTTGACAACAGCTTCATGCAGTTGTGTTCTTTCCGAGGAGCAGAGCTTACGGTTTTGAAAAGCAAGAGGAATATTTAAACTGATTTTTTTCCCTCCCTAAATGGAAATAGGTGTATGTCCGAATTCAATGTTAATGGTGATACCTCTAGAGGTGGTTGCTATTCTCAGTAACAGGGTGTAGAAAACTATGAAATTACCTTCCTATCAGCCTTCCTCCGCAAAGGACAAGCTATACCAAGGGGTTTTTTAAAGTTAATTTTCTTATGATAACTTTGATTAAACGTTTTTCCTTACACCACAGAGGTCTCTGACTCCTTACAGAAAACAGCTGAAAACCATTTACTTCAGATTGTTTGTCCATAAAGATGTGTTAACTAAATAATTCAAACTGTATTACTTTGTTTAATTCCTTAAATTAAAACATGGAGTACTTGAGAGAAACTATTTTCTTACAGCTGCATTCTAGAGCGCTGCTGCTTCAGAAAAGTAAAACATACTGAGCTTATAATTACAATTTTGGATTTTCATTAACCCTCAAGCTTCTTGCTTTTCTAAATAAAACCAAAATTAAACTATTCTATTTACTGCATGAACTAAACAGGCCTAACCTTCTACCTTCCCCACACCTCCCCAACCCAGTTGGATTTACTGCGATTTTCTAGTTTCCTGCCTCTTCTAGCACCGCTGCTTGAAAAGATTAAGAGAATATAAATAAAGGTTCTTAAAGGACAAAACACATAGTTTTATAACAAAAACATACATAACCTGCAACAGGGAATCCTTTAAATGCAACTGGAATTTCCCCATTGTTCCTTGTAGTTCAGTCCATGATTATTGAGTAAAGTAAATAACGACTGATTACTTAAAACAACTGAGGACAGTATTTCAAAGCAAGTTTTTCTGCATTTGAATCTGAACTAATATCCTAAACAGAAAAAAGTTACAATTTTTAAGTTTTTAATAAAAACACAAAAATTTAAATACATAAGAAAATTCCCAAGCCCAAACAAACATGGATTAAACACCCAACAGCCCCCTCCCCCAAACACCAACACAGTGCCAGGCTTCAGAACCAAATGAAAAAGCAAAGAATTGCCCAGAAGGTTTTTGGCTGAATCTTATGCATCCACCTTGCAGCATGAGAAAATATGTCTTCTAAACTTGTATCTTTCAGTTCATTTCTATTACTTGGAATTACTAGGTTCAATAGGAGTTTAGATGATTGTGAAATATGGCAGTGCATTGCGGAACAAAAACAAAACCCAGCTTCAATCACACATGTATTACAGATCTTCTCACAAGTAATAGCACAATAAAGACACCTAACATTACAGTTAAAACTGCACACGTGTTTCATTACAGATATATGAGGGATCTTAGAACAAATATAAACCCACAAAGATTACAGATTCAGAACTGAAATGATAAAGATGTTGAACATTAAGAGTAGAAGTTTCCATGAAGTGAGGAGGCAGGGAATGTTCACGAGATGGGAAGAGAATGTCAAGAAGACAACAGAAGCCCAGGAGCACTGAGGACCGTAAGAGAGAAATAAGAAAAACCTAGCTACGTTCTTTTTTCTGCCACCTGAGACATCATCAGAAATATTCTCTTTTATAGCTATGACATCTCTTTAGCCACGTATCATTCTCACTCTGTGTCACCTCTGCTACTTTCTCAAGCAAAAGTGTCTTTGCAATCACAGTGGCTCTGTTGAAAGTTTGGGGTTTGATACGTGAACAAACTCCATAAAATAGCAGATAACAAATTATCTGGAATAAACAGTCACATAAAACCAAGTTCTACAGAATGAAAACCTCATTGATTTTCTCTGTGGAAGAATACACAAGGTGGAATGGAATATAAAAAGTGTTCAACTCAGAAATGGAGTTTATGCTGTTTAGCAAAAGAAATTCCCAAGGTAACCTACCTAATCACCTTTTCGGAAAACTTGACAGTCTAAAGTATTACTTCTTACTCTCAGGACTTCTTTTTTTATATCAGAACCTTCACACCTCCCATCGCATTCATATGTGTGTATACACACTCACATATGCACAGAAGCCAGCTTAGAAATTGCAAGGCAAAGTTTGAGAGGAACAAACTGTAATAAACAGTTCTCTCATTGTGTTCCAATTGCGTCCAATTTAAGGACCTCTGGTAATGTTTCATTGAGGGAACAGAACAATCTATCGAGAGGGTCCAAAAGTTTACAATCCAACTTTTGAGAGGGCATTGTGATTGCTATACAATGAAAACCTAAACAAATACTGATATAGTGTATGTTCCTATGCTACAAGATGTGCAAGATGAGGGAAAAAAAACCCCCAACCAAAAACACCTGCCCCAGAAACTTAATGCTACGCCTACATAACAAAGGACCAAAGTGCTCTCTTCCTTCAAAAATAATGCCTTTAAAATGACCAATAAAAAGGTTAGCTTACAATTGTGCAATGATCAGAAGGCCTTTTTTCTGGAGTTATAATAGCTGTAACACTTTTATAATCTGTGGGCAGCTGAACAGGCATGGCAGGGAAATCTGTTTTACCACGTCTTGCCGTTCCCTTGAAGAAATCAAGCAGTATCAGAAAGCAGCTTTAACTGAAATCATGCTGACCCAGCACTGCACTTCTTAAAATGAAGAATATTAAGAACTTATGCAGGTGTATTATAAAGTTAATGTTATATAAAAAAACCCCCACTATTAATGCGATATTTTTATTGCAAATATACAGTGAAGGGTGTTAACAGCCTGACTACCAGAATAGGGTCCTCTAAGAAAGATGGGGAAAGACTTTTTAGCAGGGCCTGTCAAGATAAAATAAGGGGTGATGGATTTAAAATAAAAGAAGTTGAGAGACTGGATGTGAGGAAAAAAATTGTTTACAATAAGGGTGGCAAAATAGTGGCACAGGTTGCCCAGAGAGGTGGTGGCTGCACCATCCCTGGAGACATTCAAGGCCAGGTTGGATGTGGTTCTGGGCAACTTGACCTAGTTAAAGATGTCCCTGCTCACTGCAGGAGGGTTGGACTAGATGACCTTTGAAAGTCCCTTCCAACCCAAACTGTTCTATGATTCTATGAAAATAATTTCATTAACATTTTCATTAACAATTTCAATTATAAAATGTAACTCCTAACTCAAGCACCGAATACTTGTAAAAGACCGGAATACCTGCATTACACAATCCAGATGTAATTCTACTTATTTGTAAATAACATCAAACCAATACATCTACCCATGATATTACCATCACAAGAAGATTTTTTTCCAGCCTAAATGTCAACTGAGTATGAAACTTTCCTCCCATGATACTCATGATCTCCTGGACCGTGTAAAACTCAGGATGCGTTTGCACATGTCCAATACAAGCACGCATTAATTCCTAACATAAAAAGAAAAAAGTTTATGCAATTGTATTTTTCATAAGAATTCCATTTAAAAGTTTCTTCTGCAATTCCAAGTTGCATTTGCATAGACTTTCCATAGAGAATACAGATGTATTTATCACATTACTCATAACAGACTTGAACAACTTTTCCAGTTAGAGACAGTATATAAAAACCTGAACACCACTACAACTCAATAATACTTTTACAATCACTGGTATTAAAACTGAAACATACTCTAAATTCTCCTCAACCCTTCATATGTGAGGCTAACAATGTACGGACACAGGCTCAGACCCGTTATAAAAAAGAAAGCAAGAAAATGTTTAGCACTGTGCTAAACCAGGGAACTACTTTGTTTTCAGTTTATTTATCTTGGCTTTTAGAGGAACCAGGATTTTTCGTGTTACTACCCAGTTTATATTAGGCCTAGGTAGAAGTCACAAAGGTAAAGACATGTATGTGTTGAAACTTGATTTCATGTCAACTTTAGATCCCAAGATAATCTTTTCTGCTATCTTAATTATATATTTAAAACATTTAGGTTTTATTTAGTAACTAGAATGAGTTATTTCTGCAAGTATTGCCTAAAACTAAATATGTGCCTCTTTCATTTTTAACTCAGGAGATAAACTTCAACTTTGGAGACACATTTTGTGACCAGAAGACAAAATCACTTTGAAAAATAGACACAAGATATAAAATTACAAAGCCAATCTCAATTTTTAGGAAAAAAGCAGGATTTTTGTCGTTCACACATAAGGACTGTATGTTAACAACAAATATATCTTGTGCACGAAAAAGCACATAACAAAGTGTTATGGTGAAATAGAAACAGTCCTTCTGAATTTAACTAAATGCTCTACTCTCTAGTGAACACATTTATTTTGGTTTTATTCTGTAAAAGAAAGTGATGTGGCACGCACTACTAAAGACTGAATTTTAACAACAGTATCTAAGTTGGCCATTTCAACTAAGGCAAGAGACTATGAGGAAAAGAAGCAAGAGCAAGTGAACCCACTGATAAGAAAGTTTAATGAACCTGTATCCTGGAATTCTTTTCCCAAAATGTGCAATTAAACCAAGAACGATATATGAAAATGCGTTCATGTTTGGTTATAGAATCATCAAAGCAAATATTCATAACACAGCATGAGCTTGCAGAAGTAGTTTATAATTAAAGCCTGAGCAACCTCTGATTAAAGTGACTTTGTAACATGGTACTGCGGAGGAAAGCTTAACGTTCTGTCCAGCAGTGTACATTTAGGAGCAGCTTGTTAATGTAAATGCACACTTAAAATGCAATTTCTCCCTTCCCAAATGTGAAGATGTCATTCACTTCATTGACGACTAAGTCTTTGTCAGTATTGTATTCAGAGACCTCACTTACATCGTATTTTATTGGCTACAATAAACCATGCGCCAAGCCATGTTGCACAGCATCAGGGAAATGGTGACTTGTCTCATGCCAGCACGGCATCAGCAGTTCAGGGAACATCAGATCCCATGAGCAGCGCCTATGTATCTTAACTGCAATTCCAAAATGGTTATTTAAGAAGAGAAGCAATTAAACACAGTACTAGTAGTTACCTCAGTATAACGTAGTGCATCTTCAGAGATGGTATCATAATCTTGGGCACAGCTTTTTGCAGCGTTTTGGGCAAATTTCATAAATTCTGCAATTTCACTGTTTACTACTTCTTTCATTTGCTGGGGGGAGAAGCAAAATATCTATTTTTTAAGACAGAAGGGAATCCTGTAGCCTAGGTATGTAACCAGCAAAACTTCCAGAGAGGTAGTACATGTGATGGTAGGAGGGAGGGCACAGATTCCACTTGCTGCTCAATTTGGCAAGTCTCTGCATATGTTCAGAGTTTCACTTCTGTAACAAAAAATTTGTAAGGCCCATTTCCTTAAAAAAAAAAATAAAAAATCCCAAACCACCAAAACAGGACCCCAGCAAACAGCAAGCTTCTTTTGATCATACACTGGTGGTTTATAAAAAGAAAGGTTACAAAACATTGTTGGAGAAAGTTTACATGATAAAGCCACAAAGAAATTTGAGCTCCGACTTCATAAGCAATTACATTTTAAGTAACACCACAGCAGGTGCTGATTTGCCCAAGAATGACATGCCCATTGTTACAGCATAAAATAAAGGAATTAGCATTAACAAAGCAGCATGGGAAACCAAATGTATCGGCTTAAAAACATTTGCTGATTAATTACATTATACAGGATTCAACTAAAATGATGCTTCCTACCAACATGAGACATAGCCTTTAACTACTTGCTGAGACTAAACAGCAAGTGTGACCTTGTGCCTTTCTACTCCCAGAAGCATTGATGTGGCAAGTGTAGAAGGTCGATGCACAGGTCCCCTCACATGCTAATGAAGAAAGTTCCTATTACAGGGTGCTATCAAAGATCATATCAAAATGTATCCATCTCCTAGCATTACACAAGGGTGCTACATGCCATTAGGAAATGCTAAACTCACAGTAAAGTCAAAGCCTAACTTCCTTCTCATAAAAAAAGTGCGTTTTCTAGGGGGTGGTGGCTGATCAGCTATCAAAGATCTACACTTACCATCAGTTGCTTAGACTACTAAAAAAAAAGATATATAGAAAAATCCACCCCCCCCTTTCAATGAACTAACCAAAACCTCTTTCAGTTTATATTAAAAATGTTATCCTGAATACTTTGTTACTATTCATAATACTATATTTAAAGGAAATTATGACAAATTGAATTTAAAAATGTTTCTGCTATGTTTTCTTTAACTCTTTGAATCAAAACAAAAAAGGATGACTCCATCTGTGATGTTCATATTTACACACTTACCAGATACGTGAATAATTCTCTCTGACTTGCTGCATTAACTTGAAAATGGTTTGGGGTTTTTGAGTACTTAGTCATCAGATATAGGTATGTTTTCTGCTCCTTCTGAGTCAAACAAGAGGTAAATGGATAGGGGAGTCTAGGTTCTGGAAAAGGATGATCATCGGTTGTGGTTTTAGCCTCTGCCCCAAGTAGATCTGCAGCTTGCACGCTACAAGTCGTCTGTCTGTTTTCTGAAGAGTTTGCCAATGCCTCCGCATTTTTCTTTGCCTCTCTGAAAGAGAAGTAGTAAATAAAAGAACGTACACTTTTCACATTTGCTATGTGAAAATATTTGCTAATATTGTTAATAACATATTTGTTACAATTAATAAAGGCAGTCATGCAGGCCTAAACTGCAAATCCAGCAAAATGCACTGTGAGAGAGTGTACTATTGCAGCTCCTCGTCTATGTCATGGGAATTCTCTTATTCTGAAAATCCACTTGGACGACCAAACTAACCGTTACTACCAACAGCAGGTTTGCCACTGCTTGAAAGATGGAAAAAAAAATAATATGGGGTATGTATTGGTCTGTATAGTATTGAGGTGACAAGCTAAATATGAAACTCTCATTCTTTGTTCTAGAAACACCCATTATTAATGAAAACATACAGAGTCTCCACATTTCACCATTCACTGATGCCTGGTGTTCAGAAACAGCTCAGAAGGGTCTCGCTTATGCCTCAAAGTTATTGTAAAGGAGAAGAACTTAACTAGAAAAAGCCTTTCTTTCACTGGAAAAGAAAAAGAAGTAAATTAAAAATGCTTTATTGTAACACTGAAATTCTGAATTTCAATGAAGAAATTCCTAAGAAGAGTACACGATTCAAGAGTTTCATTTTCTACTGTAAACAATGCTGAAATCAGCAGCCAAAAAAATAATACTGGGCTAAGTCAAGGGGTGAAGCTGCCCTAACAACAAAGAAGTAACATCATATATTTGGTTCTTAATAAAACACCAGTATATGAAGGCCATCTTTGCGCTGCTCCATTTAAAATGACTGCTCTTAAGAGAGAAAAATATTTAAGGTTAACAAAATGAACATTAACTGCTGATCTTGGAAAAAGCATATTTTTAAGATACGATTTCAGCAGTAGAAAACATCTCCAGTGCCATTCAAACCCAGCAGTATCACATCTACAGTTCTTAATAACATTTCACAGCTGTCTCTCTGAATACGAGAATGTGTCCATCCTCATGGCACAAACTGGCAAATTTAATCAAGCTGCAGCAGTGACAAGATGCTGACTCAGATATGCCAATGTAGGAACATCAAGAAATTCTAGCAGCTTAAATTGGCTATATACAGCACTGAATGAAATGGCAGCACATCAAGATCATTTCAGTTTGCAGTGCTGTCACAGTCTTCATCAGGGTGCAAACTGAAATAATCTGACTGAGCTTTTCTGTCCATATTTACAGCATTAGACTTCATTTGAGCCAACAGCTTAAATTTTCCCACTTCATTTTATAAGCAACCTGCCTTCACAGCTTCTATGGTGACAGGTATTTCCTGAAGCATGTGTTTCTCTCAGAAACCCCAATATAAAAATTGACAAATTTCCTCCAGCTTTTACTTTCACATTTTGCCTCAACAGGTTCCATTTCTCTTCCTCTAGAGTATGGCCATACAACCCTGTTCCATCAGTTTCTGAATTTCTCTGGTTGCAGCCTCTCTTCTGGCTATAAACCCAGTTCTACCACACACAACTAAACATAATCCTGCTCTTGAGTGCAGCCATGTCTACTCCAGAAACCTTTTTCCTACATCATCTAAAGGAAGAGCCCCACAGCAACACCCAGCATACCCAGCAGCAAGCTGTCAGGGTGGGCTGTGGCCATCTCTGCCAGTTCAAGGAAAGTTGCTCCAAGAGAGACGAACCGGAAAAACCTTCCCTAGCTAAAGATGTGGGACATGGAGTCATGTGTTGTAAGCAGGTATTCCCCTCAAATGCACATTCTTAAGTGACAGTTCATATACAAAAAATACAGTAATTCCCCTTCAAAACAAATTATTCCTCCACATATACTGAACTCCCCACTTAGAGCACAGTAGCTACCTTGGTCTCCATCCACACTCTTTGTGGTGGTTCATCCACCATGAGACACTTACCACTTGTACCTCTCTACCAGATTAATGACTTCTTAAAAAGCCAACAGCCTAAATAATCCTCCAACTTCTGAAATTCAGCAGCATAAGCCATACTTTATGCGAAAAAAATGCTGACTCTTAATTCAACTCCAGAAAAATAGAAAAAAACATTAAAACTGCCTGCACCTACTGTGTTCACATAATTTCATTTCCCATTCTTCAGCTAACACTGTCCACAGTTTCTTCATTACTCAAGGAAATTATTGCATCTCCACTGTACCTATGACAGGGTTGAGAGTGCTGGCTAATTCCAGAAGATACAAGTAAGGAGGATTTCAATGTACACTATTATCAGCCTACTACTAAGTGAGAAGACACAGACAGACAGCAAGACATTAATTTCTAAAGAGGATTAGGACTGGTTCATGGGTTACAGGATCCTTTCCCTGACCAGTTAAGAGTGTGGGTCAAACTTCACCCCTCTTTGGTATGTAAGAAGTGGCAAAAAATCAACAAGCACAGACCAACTGCTGGACCAAGGTGTCAGTAACACATCCTGGCATGCCAGATAACACACAGCTTTCCCCCTAACATAAGGGTGTGTATTACTAGGGCGACAACAAACAGCACGAAATCATAATATACCACAATATACCTGTTTGATAAATGCCATAATTCAGAGAGGCTCGGAGCCAATGAGTATTTTTCATAAATTTCATGCGAGAAAAACACTTCACTGCCATTTTTTGGTGAAATATCCCTGATAATGAAACAAAAACAAAAAACAAGAACATTACCATACACAAAATAATTACAGACCCCACGTGCTTCTGAGAAACAAACAACAGATTTATTAAAATAATAATAAAAAAGCTAGCTACAGCTTTCCACATTCCCGCTATATGGAAGTTACATAATTCCCTTCTGGTTTTCAATAGTAAAACCCATGTGTCCTTCACAGTCCAAAAATAACAATGTCAGTATAAATTCCAGATATAAATTCTAGGTCTGGGGAGAGAAATTCTGATGGAGTTACATGCTTCCAGGTGCTCATTAATCAAAACCAAACATTGGGTTGAACTTCTGGAATTTTGAGAATAATAAAACAATATTGTTCTTATATTTTTACAAAGGAGATAAATTTTGTCTTCTACACAGACCTTGCGTTCTAATTATTTTGTTTTAAAGACAGCCCTTCCAGTGTACAGGGTTTTCATGATGCCAGTCTTCCCAAACTATTTTGAAAGGTGTGAGGAACGATTTATTTCTGTCTTCCTCATGAATAAACTAACTCAAACCCAACTCACCTCTCTAGGCTTAAACAGCCAAATTACTCCTGTGTAGGGCTTTTCGTATTAAAAACAAAAACAACGCCGTAACCCCAATTCCACATCGTGGATATGCATTACTTAACTACCCCTCATTTCTGACCGTACATAAGCATGCCGGACAACTCCCCCTCAGGGAAACGCTGCACATTTCTCCTTGCTTCCCCCGAGAGAACGACACACACGGCTCCATCCCTCCCGCTCTCCCTCAGCGACGGGGCGGAGCCAGCCGGGCGCGGGAGCGCAAGCCCGCCCCGCGGCCGCCGGGCGCATGCGGGCTGCCGTGCGGTGTTCTCTCGGAGGGCAGCGGGGGGCGAGGGGCCGCCTTCCCGCGCCCCGCTCCCCAGCGGCGCCCGCGGGGCTAGGGGCGGAGGGGCAGGCGTACTCACCAGCTCAGCAGCGGCCCCTTGGCCGCCATCTTGGCGGCGTGTTCGCCGGCTCCTCGGGGCTCTGCCGCGCCAGCCTGCCTCACGGCATCGGCCAATCAGCGCGCAGGATTAGGTGTCCCGAGCCAGCCAATGGCAACGTGGGCTCGCGGAGCCGCTGGAGAGGCCGCGGCGCCCATCTTGTGGCGGGCAGCCCCGGACCCGGGCCTGTCCCGCCTCTGCTCGCCGGGAGATGACGCGTACCCGGGGCCTGTCCGCGCTGTGGGCTCCGCTCCGGCCTCACGTTCTTCGCTAAGGTGTTCCCTGACCAGGTGTTTGGTGCCTCAAGAGGCGGTTCCTACCTTGGGTGTGCTGAGGTGGCTGGGCCGGGCTGTACCAGGTCGCTTGTCCCTCAGGGGCGTTGGGCCGTGCGTGAGAGGGCTGAGGTGCCCCGCGGAGGTTGCTGCCTGTATCAGCCTCCCTCCTCTCCTGAGCTTCGCGCCTGCCTGGGTCTCTGTTACCGTGTAGGCAGAGCCACATCCCCTTAACTGATGATCAGGCTTCCCAGTGTCGTGAAATGTGGAATTCAGACATGCTGTGTAGCTCTGGGTGATGGAAACCCATTTAACTGTGGTGTTACAAGACAGGGTGATCCCCCTCATAGCTCTACAGTTGGAACATTGAGAGGGAAGTGAGTATTGTGGCATGAAGCGATCAAAGCATTCACAGCACCTAATCCTGTAACAAACTGTGGGCATTATACTCAAATACACAAAAGATACTGAGATGATTCAGAATGGTATCTAAACCCACCAACAAAGGTTGCTTGCAGATCAGTTTTAAGGGCATTGTTTGATTTCAATTCTGGCCTTTTTTAGTTTGTGTATCTGAGAAGTGGAATGATTTCTCCTTACTGGATCCACCCAGCACCCAGTCCTGGAGGTAGCCTTGTACGGAGTATCTTACTTCAAAACTGCAACCAGGTATAATAGCAGTTACATAGCCTAATGATTAGAAGACTTAGATTGTGAATGTGGCAGGTTAAATCCTACTTCAGTCTGCATCCCCCTCAAATCTGCAGTATCTTTTTTAATGGTGATGCTTCCTAGATGTGATCCTTTTAGTTCCATGACATAAACATCAGGAAACACTTTTCCATGGTGAGGGTGATCGAGCCCCGGCACAGGTTGCCCAAGCAGGTTGTGGAGTTGCCGTCCTTGGAGAATAACTCAAAAGCTGTCTGAATGTGGTCCCGAGCAGCTGGCTGTAGGTGGTCCTGCTTGTGACCTCTGGAGGTCCCTTGTGACCTCTGGAGGTCCCTCCCAACCTCAACCATTGTGTGATATAGTCTGGGATCAAAACTGCCACTTCCTAACCTGCAGTTTAGTTTTCCTTATGGGCAGCCATGGGAGTCCTCAGTTTGTCTCCTGCATTTTACATTGAACGTGAATAGTTGTTGCCTAACCTGTATCTTGGTGATGAGAAACTCTCCTGTGAGTAGAAAGATTGGGCAGGAATGATGTCCTGAGGATGAGAAAATTAAATCTAGATTTTCAGTGTCTCAGAGGCTGCTTTAGTCATGGAGCTGCTGTAGAACTAACTTCTGTAGCACTACTTGGTGCTACGGTTCCAAAGGAAACATTTCCACTACATTTTTTTTCGTATATGTGATCCGTAGGTGAAGGCTGCTTCCAGATACAGGGCTTCAAAGATGAATGTCAGTAGGTATTTCTGGATTATGACATATAAATACCACGCTGTTCGATCTCTGTCAAGACAGAAACATTTCTGGGTGGGTGCAAAAGTAGAATTGTGCATGCCTGAAGAATTAAGTGTGCTGCTGACATTTGGGTGCTCCCAAAGTTAGCACAGCAGAGGGGAGTTGCAACTTTGAATTTTGATGCCTAAATTGTATTAAAACCTCAGTTTTGATACCCAAATCCTCATTTGGAACTAGCCCATAGCGTTCTTTCCAGAGTCACTGGAAGGCCTCAAGCCAGGTTTCTTCTGTCTTGCACTCGATGCAGTGAACTGTGATTTTTAACAGGAAGACACCTTCAAGGAGTGGGAAGCTAGATTGATCCACACTCACTGTGAGGAATTTTAAAGCTCTTGTTGGCCAAAAGGGGAGCTTACAAGATGCTTGGGAATTGTCTTGTTTCCTTGCTGCCAAACATTACGTGATATATGTCCTAAACATCTCTGATGGATGTGCCTGGAAGCATGGCCTAATTTTGTAACTCTTCATTTCTTAAGGAATACACCTAATAAACCCCAATTTGGAAAAACAAACCAGATGCTACTGACAAAAAATTAAGACAGATTTTTTTCCATTAGAAGCTGAAGTTTTATTACAGGATAACAGTACATAAAGCACATCTAAAATCGATGTGTTCAATGCACTTAATAAAGGTAATGTAATATTAAAGGTACAGTTTCTAAGTACAATATAACAACATTCATATTAGAATGAAAATTGGAGTATTTAAAAGACAACATTAAATCTCTTATTTTTACAGTCATATTTACAAAATGAATCAAAATACTTTTTTCGGGACTGAGTAAAATAACAAACTTGAATATAAGCAGGTTATTGTAGGAGTGAGTTGGACAGGTCCATGAAAGTGAGAAGTGAAGTGATTGGGTAAAGATCATTAGCAAAGGTTTAGTACAATACCACTTTAGTATTCCTCTTGATGGCTTCGATTTTATGTGGCTAGAAAAGGAATTCGTACATACTGTACACATAACAGACAGCATATATTTACATGTACAGTATAATTGCATTTCAGCTTGTGTGTATTTACAGAAATTTGAGCATATCACTCAACGAGGTTTTTGAAGTCTATGTGCTTAATCTTCAAACTGATGTATATTTGTAATCAGCATTTATTCTGGTCTTGTTACATTGAACATTTAGCAAACAGGGAGCACGTATATTTTAACCAAATGGTTTTGCATAAAGATATCAAACTATTAAAATTAAAACAGTAGGGAGAACGTGTTCCTGGCATTATGTGGAGGTTGGTACGTACAAATTTAAGAGCGAGTCCTTTTCTCTTGGAAAATATCAAAAGGTGACTTAAATCAACAAGGGAAAAGAAAATTGTCATGGCTTATATTTAAATAAGATTGTAGCTTCAAGAGGTTTTTATAATTGTCCTGATAGTGTTTGCAGTTAAACATTCCACTTATGAAAATATACCCACGGTGCAGTAAAGTTTGTATTTATTTTTAGGACAACAGTATGTTTGCTGTTTAAAAAAAATTATTTATATATATATATTCCTTGGATTGAGGGTATAAAAGCAGTGCATGGAAGCCAAGAACCATGGCTTTAAAATTCACTACCTTCTATTATCAAAAAGTGCAGTAAACAGAAACATTGTATTTAATAAATTGCTCAAAAATCTTTGCTAAAGATCTTATAAATTCAGTAATATTACAGAAAAAATCTAATAAATATTTAAAAGGTTAATTACCTCCGTAGTTAGATATTTGATATCCATCAGTTTTTAAGAATTAACATGAAAACAATATCTTAGAATGAAAGGAACAGGGGACAGGAGTACTTTTAAGGGTACATGACTATGTAAATTAAGGTATACATGAAAAATAAAAACAAAACCCCCAGACCTGACAAAACATTGCAAATTCCACTTCTTAATTAGCTTCAGGTGCTAATGGCTGGCCTGGGATATGCATGCATGGTTTTAAAAAGCATATCCAAGGACTGAATTTAGCCATCCATCTACGATGGAAGATGTACAGAACATTCCTATTTACAGTAACTGGAGTTAAGTGTGTCAGCACGGCCTAGTAACATCCGCAGTTTGAGTGTGTACAGATCCTATTTAAAGTGGAGAGGGAGGAAGGCACCCAGCAGAATAACATCTATAAATATCAGATGCAACGACAGGATAGAATTCTCCCAAGAAGCCAAATAACTACCTCCCTTTTAGACAGACAGCATATTGCAATTACTTTATACTGGCAGATTAGATGTTTTTCTTTTTTTCTGATACAATACAGACAGACTGTTTTAGTAACCAAAAGGATAACGAGCTGGACAGAACATTTTTAATAACGTTAATAATTAATAATGTTAATAATGTAGAAAAAAATTCTACATTTGATATCAAGTATCTGTACCAGTGAAGTAATTTTCTCCTTATTAAATATACTATAGAATAATTTATATAATGACACTATGCATTTAAAGAGAAAACCATGTCCCAAATCTTGTACTCTGATACAGGTACTTGTTGGGCATATGTTGGTGTATATATATATATACACAAATATATATATTTATATATAGTTATACTCAGTGAAATTAACAAGACCCAAAGGTGGTATTGTCTAGGAATAAAAGGGGTTTGTTTGCTTTTGTTCACAAAAGTAACTTATCTAGCACCACACATCAGAAAAACACAAAAATAGCACACTCTAGTTCTAAACAGCTATGTCTAAAATAGATTATATAGTAAAACAGATATTATACAGCATAATGTGGTATTTGATAAACAGATAAATATTTGCACTGTGTAGGCTGTTTATAGTATAACTTTATCTATACAGAATGAAAGCAAAAAGTTAACTGTATAGAGGTGAGCAGAACAACATTAAATATTATGACTCCAAAGCAGAGACGAAGTTAGAGTTGAAAGAATAGAGCAAGATAAAATGTTTACAGGCCATTACAAGTCCTTAAATTAGTAGTAAAATAAGGAATCAGTTGCTCAAGTTTAAGAAAGCAGTAAACAAGAGATTGCATTTACATGCAGATGTCTAAAACTTGTATTTCTTTTAAATCTATGCACAAAAAGTCATTTGTTTTTATTGCTTGACATTCAGTTATGGCTAGAGTATTTTTAACCTTTTTTTTTTTTTTTGTACTTTGGAAACAAGAATATTGTTAAAGGTGCCATAAAAATGGACAACATTGAAAACAGTTTGCAAAGAAACCACCTAACACTGCAGTTCTTTATACATTTTAAAAAGCCTTGTCTGGGGTTTGTCATACGTTAAATATATTTATTCTGGGAAAATACATTGTAGCTTGAAGCCTCCCATTGGCCCAAACATCCAATACAAAAACACGTCTCCAGAAAAGGAGCAGGCAGACAATACAGGTACATATAAAGAAGCAGCCAGTTAATGTCCTAATAGTTCAAATATTCACCACTGTTCTGTAGCTTGTTTCTAAATCAATGTAGAAATGAGGAACATTTTGGATTTAGAAAGGTGTACAGTACGTATGCCTTTTTGTGAAATAAAATTCACTGTATTGCTTATGAATTCTCTGCATTAGATATAGATAGCATTACAGATTGCAAGTTCCTGTAAAGTTTGTGCATCTACATTAAGACTTTGTGGGGTAATTTAGGGCAGTGTTTCTCAAACCGAAAGTCACAACCATTTGAAAGTTGCCAAAGTGTTTAGATTATTATCAAAACACTGTGTCAGGCAAGTGTAGCTCTGCTCTAGGTGAAGTGCAGCAGCTCCGTTCTCCAGCGCAGAGCCTGGGGTGGTGCTGCCTGCAGACGAGTGGAACTCGTCCCACCTACTGGGTGCAGCTCAGCCCCCCCAGCCTGGAGGAGCTGGCTGTTGGCTGCAAGCACCAAGCATTTGCAGTAGCCATGATGTTGGTGAATCCAGCAGCCCTGCCCCCCATGATGTTGGTGAGTACCAGCAGCCGCTCAGTTCCTCCAGCTAGGAAATGCTGCCAGTAATTACAGCTCGTTTGCACTCCCTGCCCAGAAAAAGTTAATTCCAACAGAGACCCCCCATGAAGAAATAGAGCCCAGAGGGACTGTGCTTTCAGAAGCCTTGAGAAACACTGACTTACAGGAAAACAAGTATACAAAGGACATATGAACACCAAAAACATGCAGATGTTAACAAAAAGGTGTGGTGCCACACATCAAGTTGAACAACTTGACTGTGAAATTCAGCTTGAACAAGTAATAAGATTATGAGGGAAGACATACAAGTGAATATTGTGGCAGAAGAAATTAATCTACGCGTATTGATCTGAAGCCTTTATCATGTTTTGTTTCTTATTTGGATAGCCTACTTATTGCTACAAAGTTATTGCTATATTCTACCAATGATAAAGGCAAAAAAAAAAAAAAAGAGTTAACGAGCAACATTACATATGCAAAAGGTAGAATACAGCTTCTATTTTGATGTTACAATTCTATTTAGTACCTGAATAAAGTTCCAAAGATAGACCATATGTTATCCTAAATCTTATGTATTTTTCCCCTCAAGTCCAGTGACTCAGCATTATTTAGTGAGCTATTATCACAGTACTAGGATTAAAGCACATACTGCAATGATTTTAAAATAAATACTCATTTAAGTTTTAAAACTTCTCTTTTTGTTGTGGTATTTGGTATGTATTTGCCCTCATTTCCACCAAATGATTTACTGACAGGAATATTGAAGCATAAAGAAAATAGGAGGCTAATATTCAAATATATTAATGGGCGAAACTTTTAAAGTAATAAATATTAGTATTAATAATGAAAAGAAATAATCTAATACTTATCTTTCTCCAGCTAAGGAAAATAAAGGTGTTCTGTGCAATCTGAATCAGTTAGCACAGGCAGAATTTCATATACTGAATACTCAAGAGAAAATTGCTTATTATTTTTGGATATTGGATAGTAAATGCTGTTTCTGACATTTATATAAATAATCATATCTACATTGGCGAGTTTAGGAATGTGTAGAGAAAAAAAACCCCACCACATTGTTTGCACAGCTTATACTGGGCAGCCGGTTTTTGTTCATCAAGTATAGATTGGGGAATGTCTGTGCCAATCCCAAAGAAGTGTGATGCTTGGATCACCCCATTACATAGTTAAAACATCTCATAGATTGTACATACTAACGGTCTGTTTAATTGATATGCAGGTATGTAAAGAATAGGTTCTACTCTGAATCAGCAATAGGAATTTTCTTCTGCTGAAGCTGCCAGAACACCCGCTGATCCAAGAGGTCGTACTTGCTAAGCAGTTGTCTGTCTTGGAAGGCCAAGCCAAGCTAAGCTAAACTCGACCGTCAGCTTTAAAACCGTAAGAAAAGTTTCCCTATCTATTAAGCAACCTGAAGTAAACAACTGGAAGCCATATATCCAGTGAAAAAACCCTCAATAACTTAAGAAACTGGAGAACTGATGCTTTCTGCAAGCAGACGGACATGCTTGATGAGAAATTCGCTCTCTTCCCAATCTAACGAAAGCCTGGAAATCTTGTTCTTGCTGTTTGCATTTGCTTATTCACTTTTCTACTTGCATTTTCAAAACATGCGAAGCCATAAACCAAGGCTAACTGGGACAGGCTTCCCGAATCCTACAATTTGGCACTTGGAGACTTCCTAGACATTGCTGGGTTTTATGCCATTTTCATCACTTGGCATTGCTGTATTTGATGCACTAGGTGTGAAAATGTCTTCAGCCTCAGTGTTCTTTCCAGTCAGGCTTTTTGCTTTACCATGAATCATATGTAACACTGACAGACAATGTCTGAAGTGTTCTTTTATTCCTGCAGATCCAGATTCCCTTCTAAGTGACTTCATTGCAGAAACCTAATCATCCCCTTTGCATTCTTATTGCACTATCATCAAATGATTTGTTTTCTTTGACAATAATTTAAATACTGAAACCTCATTTTCTACTGCAAAACACTGAAATTCATCTGGGAAAACTGTCCTATCATTATAAAAATATCCGGAGGGTATTGAAATTAATTTCAATCATTCATTTAATGGATCAGCGTTACTTTATTTTCTAAAATATAACTGCAAAACCTTTGCACTGTTTGGAGTGCTTTTGTTTCGACCAAAACAGACCTAGGAACAGCTCTGCTGCAAAACTGAGTAAGGGAATGAGGCACGCACAGAGCAGTTCAGTTAAAAAGAAAAGAAAGATATCCAGTTTCTCTTGTGCCTGGGGGAAGGGGGAAGGGAAAAATAACAGCATTTTTTAACACGTAATTTGTTCCACCAGTAGTACTGGCCACCCTGTTGAAGAGCTTTAGAAAGATCCCTGAGCACATTAGTTTCTGACTCTTAACCCCAGCTCCAAATGAATAGGGCTTTCTGTTTGTTGATAGCGAGATGGATTGTCATTCACAGTTAAGTCAATCATAAGGTGCTTAGCTATTTACCCTTTGTCACCAAATCAGCACAAAGAATGTCAGAAAATAAACTTTTTATTTCTCTTTTTTTTTTTTTAAATAATAAAAGGGCACCAAATTTTAAACAACGTTTTGTGACAGTGGTTTAGGATTATTATCTGGCTGCCCCTCAACAACAGACAAGTGATTCAGTCGACATTCCTTAGGAAAAAAAAAAAGGAAAAAAAAAAAAGAAAAATCCTGTACAAATATGTATTTTTTCCCTGAGGATCAAGGTTACACCCGCAAGTGCTCTATGTACATATTGCACTGTAGAGGAATGAAGAACATGTGCAAAAAAAGCAACAATGATTGAAGCTTACTAATCAAACCGTTTAATCGTGACCGCTATGTCAGCTCGCATTTTGGAATGTCGGAACACAGCTATTCCTTTAGGCTAGAATGTAAAAACAACGAGAAAACAAAAAAAGAAAGAAAAGACACACCTCTACTATGGCACATTCAATGAAATAAAAAGTTTTTCAAAGACAATAGACAAATTCCATCAAGAAAATAATACAAAGTTCGTGTTCGGTTGTGGGTTTTTTTTTGTTTTTAGAAAAATTACATTACTTTCTTTCATTGTTTCACATTCAAAATTTTTTTTTTGTTTACACAAATCACATTTTATTGCAGGAATATTTCAAGTGCCATCAAACATTTATAGAAGGGTTAAAAAAATAGAAGTCTCTCTAAAGTGGTCCAGACAAGGCTTTGTATAGAATAAATCTTTTTTCCACCTTCTATTTTTGACTTAAGTATTTTGAATACATTTTCTTTATTCCATTGACACGTAACAGCCTAGAAGCAGGCACTCACCCGTACCACACGTCCGTTCACGTGCGCACACAGAGGTACTCGCACACACACACACAGAGGTGCACATACACACACAGATATCTTGGTATCCACACTAAGATAGGTAAGCTTTAATAAAGAACAACCAAACTTAAAACCAGCCTCCCTTTTCACCTAATCCCATTGTTTTTAAAACGTCAAACAATGCTGGAGATGTTGGAGTACATTAGGGTGGTTCAAAGGACAGCATAGCGCAGTCTCTCTTTCCTAGAAAGCCAGAAAACAGCTCTGTGGATAGATGTAGCACCCAATGAAAATCTGTTTTTCACTTTTAGGAACAGATCATTCGAAGAGGAATAGATGACTCCTTTATCTTCAGCTATCCTCATGTTTTTGTTTGTAGTGAGCCGCGCAGACTGTGGAGAGACTCACGTGAATACCCAGTGGCCCCAGCTATGGCTGTTGGTAGCAGTCAGGAAAGCAGAGTTACCTGGGGTGTGTATGCACAGCCTGATTTAACACCTTGCTGCTACACAGGAGCTCCCACGGACAAAAGTGACAGCACTTTGTGGCCTAGCAGAACATGTCACAAGCTGCTTTCAGATGCAAAGGGCTTTCAGCTAAGGCCCTATTGAGCCTTTTTATGGTCATGGTTTTTATTAGTAAGTGCTCCAAAAACCTGTGTTGTCAATGACTTATAGGTGTAAATATGCTGAACTAGATACCAAACAAAACCACTGGCACCTAGCTGCCTGGGAAACTACTAATACTCATCAGGAAAAGGTAAGAAAAGGATGTGACTGAAAATTAATCCCCAGATATTTTGCCTGATAGTCTACTTATTGTCAGAAGTAGGAGTTGTATCTCGCTCTCTAAAGTACAGGTCTTACTTCATTATTCATTAGTTGACACTGAAATTAAGTTTAGTTGATCTTTACAGGACTAGCACCTAAGGCTGGTCACATTCAGAAAACATTTGTTAGTTAAAAGGGTATCTTTAAAACAGGAACACATTAGAATGCAAGTACTGTATCATGCCAGTTACTCCAGTAAAGTAAACAATGCTTCCAGGAGAAGGGTTTCGGAGGGACTGGGGAGTGGCTGCGCTGGCTGTGAACTGCAGCTGCAGCAGCAGGCAGCACGGAGCAGGAAAAGCATGTCTCTGGGGGCTTTTCCCACAAGCCCTCTCATGGCTCCATCCCGGTGCTCCCGGAGGTGCAGGTGTTCCCCTCCCACGCTAAGGGACACTGCTTTGAAGGGGTAACATGGGCTGCTCATCTCCCCTCCTTCCAAATTGCAGAGGTGAGCAATAGCTGTAAGCTTCCCTGATGTGGCAGAATATGACATTTTTAACATGCACAATAGCTAAATGTCTCAATTTGATCCCACAGGAAATATGTTCAAATCACAGAGTAAACCTCCATTTTGTTTATAATAACCCACTGACCTAATCCTCCTTTTTAAAATAGGCTTCAGAATGCTTCTGTTCACTTCTGTTACTTCTCAACAACTATAAATAAATGTAAGAAATCAAATCTGTGGAGGACATTCTGTCTCATTCCTTATTCTTTTTTGAAGTTCCTGGGTTTTTCTTACATACTTCATCAGGAACTTCGTTTGTGTTGGTGTATGCATCCAGTTACACATCTGCCTGATCCAAACAAATGATGCACCTCTGGCTCAGCCCAGTCCCAATGTATTTTGTGGTGTCAGTTACTGTGAATCTGCCTTCAGAACTAGGTTTACTTGCTGCATTTGCTTGGAGAGAGTATTCTTCCTAAAGGGAAGGATAATTAGCAATAATAAGGACTGATAAAGACTGCAAGATTCAGCTTATTAGTTGGTTATGCAATATGGGAATCAGACTTTCAGAATTAGAGAATGCAGATCTATAATATTAACAATTTCCAGGCATTTCACAGAGTACAACCAGTGTGCCTTTACTTTGTTAGTCTAAACTTTAAAGTGCATATTTTAAATAAGGAGACCAATGGACTTCTCTGTTCAGCTGCCTGAAACTGCAACGCTGAGAGCTGGAAGAACAGGGGTCAGCGTCTTGCCTCACTGAAGTCAAAGAAACCTTCTATGGATTTTGATAGGCTGGAGTGTGGAGTTTGAACGCATTGTTTACGATACGGAGTACAAAAGTATGTAAAATTATGTATAAAAATTACTACGTATGTCATATACACATACTTTTACTGTAGATACAGACTTGCGTAAACACCTTCAAACCTGGATTGACCGTGGGCAGAAATACATTTCAAATAGCCTGATTTCCAAGGGTGCACGTTATTGGTTTGTAACTGTTCTGTAATTGCTTTAACTTTGAGCATGGAAGCTCAGCACCTTTGAAAATGAGGCTTTTGACTTGTGCACCTGACTTGGAATTTAGGCATGTCATTTTAAACATCCAGGTTTGAAAGATGTGAAAATAAAAGTACCTTTGAATTTAGCAGCTGAAAAGCTGATTTTAATTTAGAAAATTGTCATTCAACTATTAGAAAAAATATTTCTATAACCATTTCAGGATATGACCAGCCTCTCTTTAAGAGTAACATGGAAAACAGCAGCATAAATACCTCCCAACATATACGTACTAGTACCTGCCAAACCTTTTTCAGTTAAACTTGAATTTCTGGTGCACATGCAACACAACAATGAACACGCTAGCATTTAATTTAAAGAAAAAGGTGCAAAATGAAAGTGCCTTATCAATTCACAAGAAAGCTATACCAGTAACTACATTTTTATATTAATTAAAACAATATATAAACAATATCTCTTTTTGCTAATATATAGTCTTCATGCCCATTTACCCTGTAATATATTATAATGCTATTGTTGCTATTGCTATGGACCCTTTTCATGCCGTTCTGTCTACTGGCAAACAGTGGTAGGTGAAAAAAATCGTCCTTCATGAAACAATGAGCAAGTTGTGCAATCTGATGCTGAAATCTCTGCAATGCACACCAGTCGCTGATTACTAGGTGGACTCTCTGTTCTGATCAACAAATTGATTGTTCTGTCAAAAGTCTGGGCAGTGAACTTACAGGAGAAAACAACCTTCTGACATGAGTACCCTCAGTCTGTGTAAACAGAGGTCAAGGATTGAGAAGCTGAGACAGAAAAAGGGTCCATATTTGTAGGCATAATGGAAATCATATGCATGAGAAAAACAAGTTCAACTTTGTTTCATTGTTTCCCATCCTTCGCCTGACCCCGACCGCCAAGAGATGTGCAGTGTGTTGGCTCCCTAGGTCTGTGCAGGGCCACATAAAGTGTCTTGGTTTTCTTTCTTTCTTTTTTTCTTTTCTTTTTTTTGTGGGTTTTTTTTTTTAATTTTTAATTTTTTCCTTTCCTTTGTTTTACTGTTTGTACTTCAGACATTCTAGAAGTGCTTAGGTGATACGTTTACCCATCAATTTGCATCGCTGGCTCAAATTCTGAAGTGAACAACTCCTTGTAAAGTGGAGGAAAATGAAGTCGTACAATGTCTGGGTATATTGCTTTAAATGCCATAAGCTTTTCTGTATGTCGTCCACACAGTGCTCTTAAGTAGACACTTTGCAATATTAACTGTAAAAAATGAACAGAAGTCATAGGTCACATATACGGAATCAGGCCTCCCAGTCTTGTTCTTAGATTAAAGCTCTTCCAAACACTTTGAGTTCACCTCAGTTGTTTATCTTAAGAATGACACATCTGATACACAGGGATGTTTGTTAGGTTGCATTAAAAAAAGGGGGAGGGGGGAGGCTCTAAACAGCTACTGTAGTAATGCACTAACAATAGCTGTGAAATAACTTTTCTTTACGCTCCTAGGAAAAGGTATCATTTGGTTTCCTCACTTGCCTACCAACACCGGATTGATACAGAAGTATTTCATGGCTGGATCTTCATTCACACAGCTTAGCCATTCCCTTGGAAGAAGAGAATCCTGACCGCTTTTAAACCCACTGTGAACATCGTGGAGGGAATGCAAGTTTAGGCTTTTTCAACTTATGCCAAATCAGGTGAAAAGGAACAGACCAGGAAAATCTGTACTTCAACGGCTATCAACCACGGTACTCCCTGAACGTACTGAGTACATCCTTGTGTCAAAGCATGTGGAAGAAACTTTCTTCCAGCAGAGGTATCCAAAGTATGCAGTCATGGAAAAGAATTCCATGAGCTAGGATTTGACATGAGGACTATTTGTAAAGCCTGGGCTGGACCATCCGGCTTCTATTGTAATTAATTCTGTGGTGTGAAACTGAGCGTAAGCTTTCTGGCTGTGTATTGTTCCTCCGTAAGGAAGTGCTTATCTTTCTCCAGTTCTTCCTATTTATGTTTTTTTAAACATCACACCACTTTTTCCATTTTTGAAAAATTACGTTAAGATACTTTAGATTAGCATAAGTAGTAATGCCTTTTCCCAGGCACCAGTGTTTGGAAGAACTATTGAGAAAAAGGCTGTGTGGGGAACTTCTCATGGAAGACAGAACAACAAGGTTAGTTTGGGTATTGCATGTTATCACAACTTCATTGTCATGCAGGCAGAGACTTCACAAGGCTTAAGGCATGTGTGTTGTAGAACTGAAATAGAACTCTGTGTGGCAGAAACGTTGTGTAGGAGGAGCAGGGTAAAAACCTTCATCGCTTTTCATGCAGTTCCACATTAAAATACTTGGTTTCAGACCGTTATCAACCCTGCACGTTATCATGTCACCTCTTCTAGTTTTTAGTAAATAGTTCCTGCTGAGCACCTTGATTTTAAACAAAGAATTCTGGATTCATAAATAACAAATTAACTGCATAAAACTTTACACCATGCTCAGGAGACCGTTCTTAAGTAAGCCTAAGTCATCTGCAGTCCCATGATGTGGCACTGTACGGTTCTTACCTTTGTTAAGATTCCATCTTCTCGGTGGTTCTTCTGTAGGACGTGCTGAAGCGCTAGCTGGATCTTCTGTTGGAGTTTTTCATCTTACTTTCTCCTGAAGCCACGAGCGATCTAAATATAAACGGAGTTAACACCTCTAGTACTGCCACACGTCAGTCACAAGCGCACCAGAAGTACCAAGTCTGTTACAGATTCATCTTTTTGTTTGCAACTTCCTTCCACTTCTATACTCTTGTATGGAAAACAAGTTTCAAAATCAATAGGTGTTGGAGTATATTATCTGCATTTCAAATTACTTTTATGAAGTCCTCAATTAGAAAAACAGTGTGTATCCGAGTAACATACATTAACCATTTGCTAACAAGGTCTGTAAAATGCAGGGTATTACAAAATGAAGCTAGCAACTTTTTCGTAGGAAATGAATAGATCACATAATGAACAAGGAGTTGGAGTGGATCTTCTTGCTAAATCTACAGGGACATACAGAAAAATCAGAAGCAAATATTCACCTATTAGAAAAATTAAAAAAGCTCTTGAACTTCCCAGCAGAAAAGTAGTGTTTGCTTGTTCATGCTCTGTGTGCCAGAACTGGGGGGTTCTGTGGCTTACATACCAAGACATGGGGCTAACATGCTTCCACTCTGGCTCACAGCACCAGAGGGTATTTGTGACAGTCTCAATAAACCTGCTGTCACTAACAGCCTCTCCCAGCACCACTCCTGAGCCCACTCTGCTGCAGTCTGAAAACAGCCTTCATTTCCTTGGGTGTTACGCCAGGCACAAACAAACTTTCTGCACTGGTACCTTGTTCCACCCAACCTCATAAGCCCTCCCAGAACCTGGAGCACTGTGCCTATCTACTTGAGATTATGAGGTTATTTCAGTGTGGCAGGCCCAGGCTGCCTCGTGGGGTGACTTACAGCATTGTAATTCTTGGTGTACCCAGTTTCACGATGGTACAAAGCTACCTCGGGATCTTTGTACCACAGTAAAGTGGCAACCCTGCTTTAGAGAGCTGGGGTGGCACTGGAAGCATTCTCTCATGTGCTCAAGATGATTTTGCTGCAGCTGCAGGCTGACCATATAAACTCAGTGGCTACCTCCTGCTCTCACCTTGGCTGACCCAGCGGTCGCACTCACTTGGGTTTAAGCTTTCATAAAGAAGCTGAGTCCTCAGTGACGTGAAAATTTGGAAAACAAGGGCTTAGCTTAGGATTTCCAATTGAACAAATCTGTTCCAGAATTCAGTTTTAACACATCCTTTTGGGCAAGGAGAAGCAACTCAAAACCATGATGATGGTTCACACTGCCTGATAGTCTTAACAGCATTAAAAAGACTTTAAAATAAAAACAACCTCTACCAAATACACCTAGAGCAACGCTTTGTCTCTTACCTGCCGACATTAAAACAAACGCAGAAAACAAGGCTATCTCATCTTCTGTCAGGTGCATAGAACATAAACTTTTTCCAAATTCAAACACAAAACTAATGAAGTCTTCGCAACCTGCCAAAAAGAAGGTACAGCTCATGCCACATTGTTCAAAACTACTTGAGAGCTACACAGTGTTGATTTATTCTGATGGAGGTGAAAAATGGAGGTGAAAAATGGAGGTAAAATACTTCATAGGGGAAAGGTCTTCTCGTTAAGGACCATGAAGCGGTGGTAGTGAGGTCTCACTCACGCCTGAGCTTATTGTGCCATCCCCCCAAGTCCCCAGCTCCCACACCTGGCAGCCAGGATTATGGAGGTTTGGCACGCTGCATCTTTTCCACATTTGGTTCTTCTGGGGTAATTATGGATAAAACTCAAGCCATTTTCAAGCTCAGAATTGGTTTAGCTTTGTTTCTGTTCCTAAATGGAACTTTCTCAAGTCACTGTGGACTGTAGGTTCAAAATGTATACTTGAAAGTAAGGCTACTAAGCACACAGAAGGCAAGGGGAGAGGCATACAAGGTACATGCAGGAGCAAAGGGAGAAGCCAAAGTCTGAAAGCTTTTCATGCAGAAAAAGGAACTGTGTCTCCTGTCGCCCATTCTCTCGTTCACACAGGTGTAAGTCAGGTTACTGCTGCTGTTACACATGCTGTTAGCAGCTCAGAAAGTGGAGCCCTGCTTTGAAGGGGATTGCAACCTGACGGAAGAGGGCTCTCCTCTGCCCAGGAGGAGGCTGCTCTCCTCACAGCCCCAACCCAGCCTAAATGTCCGGATGTAGTTGGTAACAGATGAAAGTTGTTTCATTGGAACCCATATCTGATCCTGCATCCTCTGAATTGTCTGACTCTGACCTTGTACCTCAAGGTGTTTTAGAAAGGCAGAGGATACTGCAGTAATTATGCAGCATCCTCTGCTGCCATATTTTCACTGCCTTCCAAAATGGCTTACATCCCAAATCCATGCCCAGTGAACTGCAGCCTTTTAAAACTAGCAAAAATATATAGAAAAAAATACAAAATTATGAACTGTGGTTTAATAAAAAAAATATTTATGGTATTTTACCTGCAAATAACTGGACTTTGCATGTTACAGAACACTATTAATATCTTCGAAGCATTAACATCAGTATATCCACAATTAGCTTAACATCTGCTGCCTTTTCCAACAGGATCTATAAAATGTTTCTCTAGCTATGAAATCTAGGCTTCTGTTGTCAACAAGTGCGTCCGAACTGCTCTACCCTGATCTAAGTGTTGAATTCCAGCACCAACAGCCCTTTACTGCTGTTTGAACAAAAAGCAGCTCTCCCCTTGCCTTATTATGTTTATTCTGTTGTTTTTTAAGATACAACACTTGACATTTCCTTACCTAAGGACTTGAAAACCTCTGGGCTAGCATACTTGCCATCAAAGTAGACTGTGTTGTTCTGGGAGTCAAAGGCACGGCACATTCTGATGAACACAACCTCTAAAGACCCTAAAACAGAAACAACGTATGTTTGACTGGTGAGGTCGAGACCCGCTGCAAAAAGCAAGTGAGGTTTTAAAACGTTCCTATGCCCTGTACTCATTCAGTATCAGTCGAGCAGGGCGGCGGGTGTCTGGGCAGGGCATAGTTTGATTGCTAGTAGAATTAAAGGAATTCCCATAAACCCCTTTAGAAGTTTTTGTTAAAGCCACTTAGTTAACACTAATAAATAACTTTTCTTAGAAGTCTCTGAAGTCAAAGCAGCTCATTCAGATTTATGCTGATGAAGCTTTGATGACTTTGTCTGGTGTTTGTAAACTGCATTACTTCTCCAACACCTGGCACAGGACAGTCTGGATTTTTACCTTGAAGTACTGTTATTCACTGTTAGTAAGCCAAAATAAAAAACTTGATTCCCACTGTTCCATCTTAACACACTGTTGCTCCCTTTGTTCATAATGAAACTGTCACATGTAGGCTTGAACTCATTCTACCCAGAGTAACTAAAAAGGTGGATTACTTCACACAAGGACGCAGACAATTTGTAAGGTTTTTCCCTTGTATTATTTTAAATGATCATTGTACAACCTAGGTATATATCATAGAATCACAGAATGGTTTGTGCTGGAAGGGACTTTAAAGATCATCTAGTTCCAACCCCCTGCCACAGACAGGGACACAGTGTGCATATACAATTCCTGTATACAGGTCACGCCTTCCTCAGTCAAAACTAATAGAAGCAGACTTCAAATTGACCCACATACCTGCTTTTAAAAGCACAATTTGATCGTTTTGACACAGTTCCATAAAGCCATCAATGCGTTTGGCAAATTCCACTACATACTGTATAGCTTCTGTTATTTTGACTGCGCATAACTGCCACATTACCTCCCTTTGCTGTTTGAGAGAAAAGAGAAATTGAACAATTACTAATCAAGCTTTGGAAAGGCCATTTTCATCAAGTAAAACCCAGCAAGTTCTCTCCAGCACTCCTGGCTACAGTCTGCTTCTGGACAATGGGAATTAACCTCCCAGCCAAAGCCTCCTGTGTATGAGTGACAATGCAAACATGTAAGACTCCTTCAGGGATGTCAGAAGAGATCCAGGTTGGAGTATTTTTATTTCATAAGCTAAAAATGTCAAAGTATAATGATTCCTGTCATTTCAGTGGGAATTCTATTTGCTGTATGAAAAGAGAATGCCAATTTACACTAACAGTGTATAATCACATTCTTCCTGTCAACTTTCTGTAGCTTGTACTGAATGTGAACTGTCTGACTAGCTCGTCTTCCTAAGGATACGTAAAGATACACATATCTGAAAGTCATCTTGTTAACAACATAAAGGTGGCATGTGAGCAGTGATATTTTTCATATGCTGATAATAATTCAGAATGAAAATACTTCATGACTGGAAAAAATTATATTCTTAAAGGTTAAATATTTTTTGGTGGAAATGACAAATAGGTTCAAAGAACAGTGTGCTTTAATAGTGCTTCCCAGGACAGCTTTCCAAAAGTAGCCATTTGGCAGGAGTTTGTGACGGAAGGCATATTTGAAACCCAAAGGTGGATTAAATCTTACAGTGTGTGTTCCCCTCCCCCCCCCCCCGCCCCCAGCAGAGGACTGCAGCCCCGGTGACAGCAGTGGAGTGGGTCAGGATCACAGCCAGGCTTTAGAGGCTGGAAACCTGCCCGAGGTCTGTGCCAGAAGGTCAAACCAAAACACACCCTGTAAAATGACACAACTTGGTGGCTTCAGCCTCTTGTTGTTGCTGTTGATCCAGGAGATTATCAGTGAAAAAATTACTATAACGTGCCATTTAGGATTGAAAAACTGTCTCTGGTTTCTAATCCTTGTTTGTCACAGACAGACAGATTTTAGGAGCATGGCTTTTCCTTACCTGTCCACAAAGGACAGGACATCCTAGCCATCTTACTGCTTTGGATGCTAGCATATTATTTTGTTTGAAAACACAAATACATTCCTGACAGTGAACAGAAAGCAGTGAAAAAGTGAATTTTGCAGTGTGTTATGGAAATACCATGCTTTAAAAGCCCCCATGCCATAGTTTGGCATGCTTTGTACCTTGTTCTGGTAGTTCTCAATCTCTTCCTGCAGGAAAGTCTGCCATGTTATCTGCTGCAACTCCTCTCTCAAGTACTGGCACGTTTCCATGTGCGACTTGGAAATGTTCTGTGCAAGATGTTCTAGAAGGAAGAGCACACAGTGACACACGTTACCAGCGCAGAGCTGCACCCCCGCGGCCGGGGCGCGCTCGCAGAGGTTCCCGTCGCAGGAGGGCAGCGGGCGCGGGGCTGCGGCAGCGCTTCAGCTGCGGGAGCCGGGGCCGGCGCTGCTGCCGCGCCGCCCGCTAGGGGGCGCTCCGCGGCCGCGCACGGAGCGGAGCTCGGGTTTGGGTGGAATTCGGGTGGTTTTGTGAATGAACGAAGCTCGCTGCGGCCTCGCCGCGGGGCAAGGCGGCAGCGCCCGCCCGCCTGCGAAGGAAAGGCGCTCCTGGAGCAACCCGGGAACACGCGTCCTCGGGAAGGCCGAGCCGGCTCCGGCACCTGGGATGGGGCCACCCGGGAGAGAACCCAGCGAGCATCCCGTGGGGACACTCTCACCCATCGCAGGCACTGCGCACCACGCACAGGGCAGCGCTGCCAGCCAGGCAGTACAGCTTTAAAAGCCGTTTGTGTTTTATACAGCGGGAGCTTTCTAATAAAGACATTCAGAAAGTTAGCACCTGCCTGCTGTTCTGTCAAGCAGAACGCTGCCACATGAGGCTGCCTGGGAGGGAAAAGTTTCCTTTTTGCTCAAGTATCATTAAAAACAGTTGGAAAATACGCTATTAGAGAGGGTCACTAACACCACTGAAGACTCGAGGCTTCTTTTCTCTAGCTTTAGAGTAGTCTCAGGACATCCCTTCATTAACTGCACGTGATTTAAAATTTCCATACAACATTTTAATTCCAAATAAACTATTTTCTGCTGCTACAACTGGTTAAAAGACCCATAAAGCAGATTTATATTAATAAAACTTGATTCCCTAAACCTTTAGTAACACCGTCAAAGGTGCGAATAGCATTTATATACCTGAATTCCACCTTTACCTTGTCTTTCTCTTGCCTACCCTGACTCTCGCACCCATCTGTTCTCCTCTTTTAGAGCCCTAGTGACTTGTCTCCCACAACGCTGCAGCTGGTGCTTTCACAGCACCGAAAAGGAAGGCTTGGAACAAACAAGAATGGTTGTGATCCTGAGGGGCTGGAGCTGGGTCTGCTGTGAAACTTACGTGGTTTGGTAACAACCAAACCCAACTCTACATGGAACTGCTGGACCAATCGGCCTGCTCAGTATCACACCTACTGCATCAGTAGTTTGATGTAAGATATTACCTGAAAAGTCTTTAACATACAGCTGAGCTAAAATCAGATGATATGTGCTACCTGAGCACCAACAAGGCAGAGCATCAGGTGGTTTATACTTTGGTTGCCATCACAGCTTTCACGTGTTTCAGAGCAAGTTTCTTACCAGTGTCTGCTCAAACATGTGCTCTCACGAGCAGCACCTGGCAGCTTTATCCCTGTGCCCTTGTGGGATACAGAGGTGAAATATTACCATGTTACTCACAAGCCTCAGTTCTGTATTGCAGCACACACCTAAATACTTTCATTGAACAGCCCCACCTTTCTAAATTGAAACCTTAGTCTGGAAGACAAACATTCTCCAAATACTGTTCAGTAATGTCAGTGCTGGGCACCTACATCACGCTTTGTAGGGTCTAAATGTAAGCACTGCGTAAGCAACATGACAAACTCATTTCAGGCCTCATTCCAAGCTCAGCACCTGGTCTAGGAAGAAAAAGCCCTTTCTTTTTTCTGTGGGTTTAATGTAGATCTTTCACTAACTCTGACAAGAACATTAACAGCCTTCTGATTGAGGCAAAGCTGGTATAGCACAGCCTTTATCCTCATGGTTTCTTCTCATTTTTACTTATCTGTAACTGAAGTTATTTGAACTCAAGCCAGACACAATATTTTGTCTGTCACAACAAATCATATTGCAGAGAACAGAAGGACATTAACAGAAAAGGCCATTAGAAAGTAAGGCTATTCAAAGGTAAGCCTTCTTGTCCCTTCCTCTCTACAAAACTTCTCAAAACAACATAAACTAAACCAAGCAAAACTTCGTATCATAAACTTGTCTCTAATTAAAAAAAAAGCTTGCAAAAAGAGATACATTTAACGTGGAACACCCCATTTTCAAACTATTGTTAGATTTTCATAATGGAATAATTAGCAAAAATGTTGCTTAAGCAAGCAAAATCAGTTCTAAGCACCTGACTGCTTAGCTAAGTAATAGAATCTTAAAGCCGCTTCTCTACTGGCCTGTTCCAGGTTGCTTATAACCAGTTCACACAGCATGCTCTGACTCGAGCCTCAGATGTTGACAAGTCATAGTTGTGGAATTCAGCCCCAACATATCATTCCAGGAACAACTGACAGTAAAATGTGCTCATTAACATGGTCGGTGTAAGGGAAATCACCAAAACCTGCTACATTCTAAAATGTTCTTAAGCATCTGGTGCCAGATTCTTTTTGACCAGTGGCAGGAGAACTGCCCTCCAATTAGATGGGTGCTTTGGTTTTATGTTTCCCAGGTACAGGTGGAGAGCAGAACAAAATCAGCCTCATGACCTCTTGTTAGAAAATAAGAGCACTGAGGTAATGGAAGAAAAGATAAAATGTTCAAAAACAATCTGCAAAAAAAGAAATGCTCCGTTTGCTCAGCACTAACCATGGGCTCACTAATCAGCATTCAAAGGGTTCTGTTACAAGGACTGACAACAAAAGCAACACTTCTAGAGCTGAGCAGCCACGAGCTCCCGAGATCTTTAGTCCAGCTCCGTAAGGTGTTCACCATGTCCCTGGGGTGAGGGTACTGTGCCCGTCACAGGAGGATGCCCACACATGCTCACAGCTCTACTGAAGCAGCATTCTCACTACTGCCTGGCTAAAAGTGTCACTTCAATCCAAAGGGTACTATTAAGACAGTTACAACGGAAGCTTTTCTCTCTCATTACCTAATTCTGCCATGGACACAGTTGGAGAGGTCTCCCCATTTGTAAAAGAACAATACGGGAAGAAGCCCGATGCTGGTGTGTAGTCACATATTGGTTCTGGTTTGATTCCATTAATATCAAGACCCGACTGATCTGGAGAAGGCTGTATGTCTAAGTAGAAGCTGCTAACTGCAGAGTCTGCTTTGCTACCTTCAGGGGTATGCCCATCAATGTAATTACTGAGGTCATCATGTAGCTCTGTTAACCCATTGGTGGTGATATTGTATGTTGGTGTTAGTGGTTCTGCCTCTCCTGGTTGCTGCTGGTGATCTCGCTGCTGCTGCTGCATTCGATGCTTCTGCACCTCCGCATACAGGCTGTCCCTCTGCTTTTTTGACATTCGACCAAACTTTACAGCTGAAACACAGACACACAACATGTTACATTGCTATAAATCCATTACTGCATTTTCATTGTCTTGGGGCTTTAAATACTACATGGAAGGATGCAGTATAAAAGGCAAGTCAGCCGAATGGGCAGACCAAGAACCACTTCTGCAGTTACAGGTAATGTAGCTGCAGCATCTACTCATTAAAAGACCATCGTAACATGCTACTTAAATGGACCATTAGAAGTCACTGGTTTAGAGTAACTCATTAACTTCCTGCTTCTATACGAGAAAGATTTTCTCTTACACGCCTGCCAAAGTTGACAGATGCATCTCTTCAGCATTCAAACCCTACCTAGAAAAGCAGAAGCAAGACAGAGTATGCAGGCCTGAGATGAACTGTCCAACTGCTGCTAGCTGCACACTCCTACTACAACATGAACCCAGAGACAGGTCTAAACACGTGGGGTCTCTCTCAGAGAGTACCAAAAGCAAGCTTTATTGATACTAGGACCAAAGCACATAGGAAGAACGACAAAACCTGCTTTCAGCGCAGCCTACTGTGACACGCAAAAATGTTTACCCAGTGAATTATATTGTTAAAATTATATATATGTGTGTGTATGTATCTCTCCACAGAATTGTTACTACTTTGAGAAGTATTCATAGGAAGTGTAAGCCAAAAGCAACTGGCTTGCAACAACCAGGGAATTCCTAAGAACACAGTATGTGATTTCTAGGACCTGTATCAGCTGTAGGAGCCTCATCGTTTAGGAAGGTGACAGCCACCTTGTGCTTTTCTACAGGGAAGCACACGTGTTGGAGGGACCAGCTGTTACATGAGCAACCACTTCAGGTTTTTAGTTTCATGCCCTAAAATTAAGACAATGTAATTCAAGAAGTGAATCTCCTTAATCAGGCCTCGTGTACATACATGTGTGTTTGTAGAACATGTAGCGTTGCTGTCACTATTGCAGGGGAAAAAGATTGAGTCGGATCTGCAAAGTGGGTAGGAGATGGCAGCTCTGTTACATCTCTGGGGGAGACAAGCAAGTATCAGCTGCAAATCCAGTTCTAGCTGAGTTCCATAAGCTCCCATTTTACAGAGATGGGTTTTCCTCATTACATTGGGGGTAATTTTGAGCTTAATATTCTCAGCAGTGGAACTCATTTTCTTCAGAATTTCCGAAAAAACACTGTGCTATTTTCATTTTGCGTTTCTCCCAATTATTCATTACACACATTGAAACTTCTATCTTGTGAAGCAGTTCTGATCTCTGCTGCTACAGCAACCACAGCATTACCTGCTGCTGTGGTGTGTCACATACATTGGAGTGTACACAAAGTGCTAGCATTAGACTTAAACATGCATCTTCCAGAAGTGACCAGAAGCAAAGCTCCGAACTGAGAACTATTCTGGATGAGTAGGAAAGAGAGTAAACCCCAGAACTTCATACATGTCCCGATTCATAAATATTTAACGTGAATATATAACAACAAATAAACCCCGCTCGATGATCTCAACTATCAGCCCTACGCACAATGAACTTTTAAATCCTAGGCTGTTTTAGTTGAACACACGGCATGCTAAATGCTATTTGATTTTTGCAGTTCAGCTACGTGTCAGCAGAGCTTACCATCCCGAGACATCCCCACAGCAAGGCATTTCTGTAGCCGACAGTGCTGGCAGCGGTTTCGACTGGTCCGGTCAATCAGACAGTTCTTCTGCCGGGGACAGGAGTAGGTGGCATTGCTCTGCTGACTCCTCCTGAAAAAGCCCTGTAATGATTGCAAAACACAAGTCAAGAAGCTGTCAAATGATGGAGCAAAGAAAGTCTCCGAAAGGCAGCACACCAACAGATAATGAAGTTCAAGTGCGCTACAGTCAACTGAAGAAAGTACAGAGGGTTTGGTTGTTTTTTCTCCCTCTCTCCTAGAAACAAACCAACCCCAGGAACCAGCAGGAAACAGTTCATTAAAAAGTGTTGTGACACACAGAGGAATTACATGTTTTTTCACTGATTTTACAGACCCCACATTACATGTGATACACCGATTCTTTCCAAACGAGATAAAACTAATCAGAGACCTAGATTTCCTGTCTTCCTTGGGTCAGCACAGATCTCCGAAATAGGGAGGATTCAAGAGCCCTGTGCTTTGGAGATGTCAGTGGCAGGCTCTGGTGTTCAGCCTCCCCCAGGGGTGTCTGTGTTTAGCACAGTGCGTGATGCCGAGAGAGGCCTTCTACAAAGAACAAGCTTTAACGATGTTTTTTCTTAATTAGTTTGATGCTGGTGGGTTTGAGGTTTTGTTCAGCTCAGCACAGGGTTGAGATCTGGCAGGAGGGAGGAAGCTGAAACAGATCTTATGTGCTACCTCTTTTCTGAGTCAAGTGCAATGGGCAGACCCCCTTCCCAGCACAGCAAGAGCTGCAAGGTTGGCAGCAGTTACAACTTGGATCTCTCCATCAGGACCGTGCGTGTCGGTAAGCAGGATGCCAGCTGTTTGCTTTGAAGTACATGTCATGTTTTGGCCACAGACTGCCCAAACAGAAGCTGGTGCATGTGTAATACCTGCTTCACAAGGATGCTGCAGAAACAGAGTCATTCCAGCACAGTGTTTTAGTTTTATGTTGCCACATAATGGATTAATTAATAGCGCTGCACAGAAAACACTTCCTCAGAAACACTGGGCACCTTGTAATTAAAGCTGGACTTTTCCCAGTTCTTTCTTTATTCGAAGGCCCCATCCTGCAGTCCCTCAGCACACGTACGTTCTGCCCGAAGAACTGGTGAGCTAAAACAACAGGAAGAGACTTCCCAGCAAACTTCCCTCAGGCAGAAGCATGGCAGTGCACAGAGCTAAAGACCCCTGCTCTGTTGTCTGAGGACTTCATCGATTATGCTCCTTTTAGTAAAGCTTTAATGGGAACCATGGAATATATAAAAAATGAGGAAACGGAAGATGCCTGTCTTTTACCCTGTTTTCCTGTCCATTGTTTCTCACCCATTTATTCTGGTCTCTTGTTTCTATAGGATTGAACTTTCAACTGTTTTTTAATGTCTGTCAATAGTGAGATGATCATCACTGAGACTGAAAGTATTGCACTTATTGAGCTCTGATGGAGTGAAAACCTGAAACACCATGGAAATTTCTACCATTCCAGCACCATGACTGATCCCTCCTGGAGGAACCAGCTCATAGGTAAGTAGATAGCTCTGGCAGCACCCTTAGTGGAGCCTGTCACTCCAGTGCAAGCACACATGCAAGTGCAGTGGGATTCACCAGCAGAAGCAGTGGGTATTGACCTGACCTGTGATGTCCTGACCAAAGTTCTGCATCTCCACACTGTCAGTTCCTGATAATTTCAGTTCTCCAAACACTGTAACAGTTGCACTGAAGGATGTACTCACATATGAACTGTATGAAATCTGCCACCACTGAGGTCTTGAAAGTCAGCTTAACCAACGTGTAAAATGAACCTGGCTCAACAACCTCAAAGATCTATACGTTTTCCTTTAGCTGAGACATAGTGAGTCTGCATGGCCAGTTTGGCATATCTCTCTTCATTAAGAATGGTCTTGTCAAGCTGAGGATTATTTTTAGTAGTATAATGGAGAAAATACCAGACTTTTTGCTTTTCCACATTTTCCCTAGAGACATGGCTGCTCAATACATCTTAGTGTACAATATATCTGCTAAGTTACAGCTTGAAGCTAAATTTTCAATAGAGCAGGACTGCCTGAAACTGGGTTCTTTAAAAGCACTTGCACTTTACAAACCAGAGATGTAGTACAGTCTTTTAAAAACAAACCCTACACTGTTATCTGGGCATGCTGAAAACATCAGCAGAAGCTAAAGCAAAAAACCCCCCTTGCCTCAAACTCCAGAAATGAAACTGAGCTTGTCCAGACATACCCATATCTGATTTGGGATTGAACTGCCAATAGTGTTAAATTGAAGGTTTTTTCTCAAAGTTCTCCTACACCATTGTCATTTGCCCATGAGTTTTCTAACCTTGGGCTCTCCTATCATTGTAAGATGTGGGGAAGCGCCTATTACAAGAGCCTTCTGTAAGTAAATAGAGTTTCTTCATCAGTTGGGATCTTCCCCCTTCATTAGGAGAAGGAGAGACGCCACATTCTGTTCTTCCATTCCCCGGCTTTTGCCAGAGGCACAGAGCTAGCTATAATTTTTCCACCAGGAAGGAGGAGGTGGATGCATGCCTGGTACACGTGTCTACATCCAAGCATTATGCAAACCAGCCCAGGCCACATGCTTTCGATGGCATGCATGTTGACAACCATTACTTCACATGCAGGCAGTTGCCTAATGGGCTGTGGGCAGAGCAGACCCCTCTGGATCCAACACAGGAACAGAACTGCTGCTGCACTCCAGAAGCCACCGTGGGACACGGCTCTGAGCGACGGCTCTGGCAGCGAGCGCGGAGCCCTGCCTCCTCCTGCCGGCAGCACAAAGATCCAGCTGATTCTGATGAGGCCTCATTGAGCTTTGCATGTCTCCCTTTTTATGTAGATGTATTAGCCCGGTGCCAGAAGAAGAGCAGAGCAGATTACAAGCCATAGCTTCATCTCTGCGTTTCAGACTCCTATTTATACACAATATACGGGTTTTCAGATGCTGCCAAGAAATCAAGTTAGGGAAAAAAGGGTGCAAGAACTTTTCATCTGCAAGTCAGTTTGAATAACAACTTGTTAAAAGAGAACTTTGAAATGTAAATAGCAGTTTCTGCAGAGTCTCTCAGTAGTTGCAGTAACCTCAGTGCTCAGTACTGCAGAGGTTTGTGTGCTCTGCAGCAGGGAAAAGCCCGCTGAGCTTCCCAAGGTCCCAGCCGGCAGAGCCCGGGCTCCCTCTCCACTGCGGCACAGGCTGAAATGCTGATCTCATGTTTGGTCTTTTGACAAATTTTCCTTTAATGAATTGATTCCTACAGTTCATTACCATACCCACTTCCACTTCTGTATACACATATGTCTTAATTAGCTGCTCATTGGCTGGTTAATTACAAGAAAACAGCTGACAGCTGCCTCGCTGCATCCTAATGGCAGACGTTTTGGAATGACTGTATGCAAGCCAGTGACAACAAAGGCTTTTTCATAATCCCATGATTTATGGCTAATACTTAAAGACTTCCACGTATCATTAAGTTTTGCAATATTCTGAGCAATTAACAATTAGTTGGGGGGGGAATCATTCTTTTACTGTTTTCTAAAGCAAACCATCAAAGGAACACCAGAAAAATACACTGTCGTATGAAAGATCAACTTTTTAACCCTTTTAAGACAATGAGCAGACAGTTTAGTTGTAAAGGGAGGAGAGTGCTGCAACAACACTGTTTAAAAACTTGGTTAATTAAGTATTTGACAACAAAGCTATAGTGCCACTGAAAACAGAGAAAAAATGTTCCATTTTACAGCTGTATTAAAGACAGGAGTGAGGTTGTGTTCATCAGGTTACAGAGGGCTCCTGATTGCCCATGCTGTAACGGGGCTCATCTCTAATGTTTTTTGCTTGGAATTGGCCAGGAAGAAAATTAAAAATAGAGAAACTTCAAAGCCTGAATTCGAGGTAGATGTTTGCAACACTAGAGTAATGGCAGGTTGGCTAGTAAAGAAAGTGAACAAAGGAAATGAATGACCAGAAGTAACGCAAGGTGGGACGTGACAATACACCAGGTACTGTTCTGAAGTAACACACACAGATGTTCCCGGTAGTTAAAATGAACAAGACCATCTTTGCTCTTAAAAGAGACAAGAGGCAAAAGCTGGTACCTATAAACAGGTGAGCACTGCCCAGCAGTGCCCTGCAGGGACGGCTTTGAGACCAAGCGCTGCAGGCAGGGGAAGAGGGGCGCACACTAAGGCGCCCGTGGGTCAGCTGGGCATGAACTGACAGCACTGGCAGCACAAGTAACTGCACCTGCGCATTAAAAGACACAGTTCATTAACAAAAACTTAATTTCAAACTACGTGCTTTGCTATGTCCTTCTGAAGCATTCAGGTGTTTTCTGACAATGCTGAACTGGATTCAGCTTTCAGCTATGAGAACAATGGCTGTGTATAAAGCAATCTCCTTTCTTAGCATCATCCCTACTGGAGAGCAAAAGGTTGTTACTGGGTTCCCACAACTAATGGTTGAAGAAATGCCCCATACAGATATGAGTCTTTTCAGTAATGCTACTGCAATAGTACTATTTCCAAACTTACACAGGAAAATAAACTTTTATTTCTGAGTTGTGACACAGTCTTTGTGTCATTCTTCATCCATGTTTCTGAGTAAAAGTCCTACATGATTAATCTCATCATCCCTTTTCCCCCACTGTATGTTGCATACTGGATATCAGCAATGGTTAGATAGAAAAAACCCTTCTCTTTTAAAATGTAGTTTATTTAAATAAGCCACTGAAGCCCTCCCAGATAAAGCATTAAACAGAGCCTCGCTAAAACCTTTTTTCACTGGATGGAGGGAAGAGGAGGGGGTGTTCCATTTTATTTCTTAAAGGCAGATTGAAATTCAGCTCAATAGTTTGATGGGTTGGGAGTATTCAATGATGTTCATGCAAAACACACCCAGTAACTTCATAAAACCAGCCAGTAACATCAGAGTGGGGTAGGAAATAAAAACTTCCCACAAAACAGACACTAGCTTCATTACAGATCTTCAATTCTAGTTACGTGAAACGCAATTTAACAATGGGGCAGAAGACTTGCAACCATGTGAAATGCAAGGGTCACAAGCCTGTAGAAGAGCAACAGGATCAGCAATTTGACAAGAGCCTCTCTGTGATTTCATACACGATACAGATTAGGATTGCAAAGTAGGTCTCTGCAACTAAAACGTCACTTTAGGTTTTAAATAAATTACCGTTCCTGTGGTCATTGGTATTTACACAGTAACACTTAAGTTAATGTTACCGTTAAGTAACATTGAAGTTCATAACTTAAGTTAATGTTACTGTTAAGTAACATTGAAGTTCATACCAAACCAGCGTGAAAAACAGTAAGAGCTGAAAACACCCCACTTTGTGCTGCTCGTGCTGCCTGTACATCATTCTTGACAGGCCTGGCTTGAGAGGGCAGCAGCACATCTGTTCACTTCTGAGGGCTAAAGCCCTGACCATGCCATCTGACACACATGGATGGGTTTGTAGCACCTGTGCAAGAACCTCACTGACTTCTCTGGGATGGTCTGTTGGTGCAGAACATCAGCTCCAGGAATCAGAGCACAGGACTGGGAACTAGGTCTTCACAGAAAAGTACTTCTTACAAAAGAAGGTTTAGTGTAACGTGAAGAGCAATGTAAGCATGCTCAAACCTGCAGCGATCATAGCCACAGAAAAGCTGGGAAAAACCCCATTCCAACACACACCTGGCTCACTCGGCAGAAGCCAGGCTATGCCAACTTTTTCGCCAGCCAAAATAGTTCTGTTGGGTGAGACTCTGTTGACATTACTGTGGAAAAGTGTAGCACAAACAAAATCCATCAGCTACAGTAGGGCATTTTAAATGGTCTCTCGGTCATGATCATTTAAACTCCTCCTGCGGCTCGTGCCACTAGCACTGCCCTAGCTGTCACCACTTGCAGGTCATCTGGGCTCTGGCATTAAAGAAGAGTGAGCTTCAGAGTTATTTCCCTCCTGAAAGGGAAATAACTTGGTTAACTAAGTTGATATTCATTGCCTTTCAAATCCTGCCTGAAATTTTATGGCTAGAAAACGTCACTCTGCTACTTCAAGAGAAGGAGAATAGCTTCATCCACTGGGCCCCTGTCTGTCTTACCCATGCACACTCTGCTTGCAAGGTTCCAGTGGTTCCGGTGTGCCGAGCATTCCTGTCCACCTGCCTCTCCTCCCACCCTTCCCCACCAACTGCCTGCTGCAGGGGATTCTCAGCATCAGAGCGAGGGTTGCACAGAGCTCCCAGAGAATTCAGTTTATACAGAACTCCAAGGAAAATAATTTGTTCTGAAACGTAAGGAGCTGCACATGGATTTCTTGCTGTCCGGCTAACGTCTGATGTTCTGACTGCTGGAGGTACAGAGAGGACTGTTCTCCTGATAACTCACATTTGCATTTATTCCCAGGAAAGCACAGTCCCTGATGGAGGGATGCTCGATGGACGTGCTCTGTCTCTTACCTGCAGTGCTATCTACTAATGGAACTGCATGATGTGCTCCACTGCCTCCTCCTGCATTTTGGAGGGGCTTTTCTCACACATACAGGGCTTGGGAGAAGGCAAGGCAAATGAACTGCATGAAGATGAAGCAACAGATAATTCAGCTGGCAACTTTCCTTTCCTTTGGCAGCCCGTTCCTGTTCTGCAACAAGCCATGTTGAGAAAGGCCTGTTCCCCGCCTAGGCGAGCGGTAGTGCTGCGCTGACCTCCCTCTGTTGACAGAGGTGGTTCGTCATAGATCTCGAGGCTCAGTTACACCAGGATACACTGGCCCCAGCCTGCTTAAGGGCTGACCTTGAACATAACTCGATACTCTTTGACAAGATGGTCATACAGCAGAATTCTCACTGCAAATGTCTGCCGCTTCACAGCTGAAATCTGATAAATTCTGCTTGACCACATACAGCTGTAGAAAGGAACCACTTCATTATCAACCCATTTTTAGCGCATTTCTGGCATTTCCCACAGCAACAGCAGTCACAAAGAGCAGACGGTGCTGTCCTGTATCATTCTAACATTCCTAAATTTTTAGTTTTTTCTCTTCCTTCTTACCCAGACTTCCATGAGACTGAGACAATGTGCTAACGGGAATACAAAAGCCTTCCTTGGTAAAACACAAAAGAAATCTCTATAATGTGAAAGCAAGGAAGCTACTGTTTGAAGATAGGTAGTAATGTCAAGCAAGCCAGGAGAGCAGACTGAAAATTGTCATCATTATAAATTCTTCACACCTACAATGTAGATTAGCACTAGAAAAAACCTATCAGCATGGAATTGCAACACATGCAGACATGAGTAAAGCAGAAGCCAGAGCACAGCTGCGCACACTGTGGCACTCCAAGCTAGTACCGTAACTGTGCACCAGTGATAGAAAGGAGCGATAAGCTTCACAGCGCTCTGGCCTGCTGTTAGTGTTGTCCAACTTAATTCTTGCTTGTGAGAGACAAACTAAACAAAACATAAATGCTTCTAGTGCAACCCTTGTTCACGGGACTTACTGAAGGTACAAATGGGGAAAAAAAATTAAAGCCTGAACTTTACACAGCAATGGTTGCACTGCAAGGAACAGGCACCGACCAGTTTTGTGCAACATCATCTCCCATACTTACCAGAATGGATGTGCAACTGTAGCAAAAGACAAAAGAAAACTGAGAAGTCAGAGAGCTCTCACGTATGTCAGCACAGCTTCTTAGCCATTCACAAAGCAAAAAACAGAGAGGGAGATTCAAGAAAGGCACAAACTCTCAAGTGAATCCACAGAACAGATTCTCTGTGGTATGCTGGACGCAGATCGTCCTTCTGCACCTCTTCTCCTTATCCACAGAGACAGTTCACAGCACACACAGTACAACTGCATGGTCTTTAAGGCTTGTTCCAAAATCTGGAGGAGGTTTGTGTGTGCCACACAATGCCGTATTTCAAACCCAAATAAAACCAGTACTTCAGAATTCCCAATTGATTCCATGTTCTTTGAACTGGAATCCATCGATCCAACTATACAGTGCAATGCTTGCTCTTTAAAAAAAAGGAAGGAAAATAATCACTATCAAAACACTAAATGCTGTTTTAAGACTTAATATTTTAGAAGCTTACCTTGCAGCCTTCACATGTAATGACACCATAATGGATTCCTGATGATTTGTCTCCACAGATCTTGCATGGAATAATTTCAATTTGAGCTGCAACAGAAGCACGCAACCAGTTAATTACATTTTCTTTTAAACACCTTATAAAAGCATTCCCTGATCAGCATTTGTACAGTGAAAACTAATAACCTTGTAAACATTATACTGCATTAACTATTCATTGCTGAACTGCAAGGGTCCCCGAGAGCTTTGGGCTAAATTATGGCTGCTCGTTATATAATGGCTTTTGGGTTATTAAAATGGGTCATTTGAGAAGGTGTTTAAGAACCCACAGGAAGGCTAGAATCAGCATTTCAAAGCCAAAAAGAATAGGAGAGTTCACAGTTTGGCTGAAGAGCTGAGACAACACTAGAAAGGTTTCTTCCAATCTTATTAATGTGAGGCTGTAAAAGGTAATTTTAGAGTTTGCCCTGCCTGACAGTGAGCACACCACCCTCACCAGAGGGGTGCCCATCATGCCATCCACTGCTACCAGTGGCCAAGCCTAGAGAGAAGTGACAAGGCAGAGAGGAACTGTGCTTTACACGAGAAATCGAAAAGTCACCTATCTGCCCTGGGAGTGAATTCCCAGCATGTGTTTGTGTGTTAGCCACCACCAAACAGGCAAAGAGGGGAATACAGCAGTGTTCTGGTCAGCTTATGGAAACCAAGGGAGTTGGCGGAGGCTGAACACTGCCACAGAGATACATGATATGAACCCCCCAGTTTTGAAATGGAACTTCATACATATAAAACACACCTATTGAATTCAGTTCAGCGTGTGGCAAAACTCTAAATCACAGCACCCTCCCATCTGAATACATGGATTTAAGAAGGGGCTCCAGGATGCTCAGGAATTGCTCTTCAACTTTTGGATCATACTGCAGCTGCAGTCATTTTGCTAGCAAGTCTTTCTAGATAGGACCAGGCTGAGGCAGTGCTTTGCAGTATCAAAGACCAGGAGTCCACATTTTACATGTGCTTGCACATGCTCACACAAACACAGACTGCACTCATTAGGTCAATAACCAAAACATTCCAAGAAAACCCAGTCTCTGCCACAACAGTATTAGGATCAGGCTACGTAAGATTTCCTAAACCAGCTTATTCTGAACTGGAGTACAAACACAACTCCTGCTGTGGCTCTACCAACCATCAGAAGTGCTGTTAATCCTTTGTGAGGAGCTGAAATCCATTTACAAGACACCAAATTGTTTCAAAGAGCTTTTATTGCTCCAGTTTAGGGCGGTGACAACACATATAATCACATCTTGTCCTGTCTTACAATGCATTAGCTTTACTTGGGCTGTACTCTGAACACTGTATTCAAACAACCACGTCCACTATTACAAGATACCACGTGCATCTGCTTCCATCATCAGGATCTTTGCGATCTTGACCTTTAATCCCCCACCTTCCCTCCAGCAACAAGAGGATGGGCAGAAACCAAAAGGTCTGTTTAGGATGCTTAAAAGAAGGAAATAAATCTTCCTTGCAGTCTTCCAAAAACTGTTTTAATTTCACTTTGCTTCCAGCTAACACATTAAACGCAATGGAGCAGGAAGTGCACTAATACAAGGGAAAAATGAAGTGTATACTCTTTTATTAATGTGTTACATTAATTACTACTAGAGCATGAGGTGTTTATGACCAAAACATCGAGAAGAACCCCACTTCACATCAGCAAGCTGGACAACAGGCAAATTCACAACAACTCAAAATCTGTGTAACGTTCAGTTCAGATCCAGAGAGCAATCCTTGGGCAAATTCCAGGACAGATCTACTGATTCCCAGACATGCCTTTTCAATGTGAGATTATTTTTCCGCTCTGCTACAGTGAACCTGCAGCTTTCTCCAGCTCCTTTGACACAGTGGTCATGAATATCTCAACAGCTGCATGGCAGTGTTATATTTTACCTTCACTTTTACATACATAATTAGTGCCTTATTTTGAAGAGGTATGATACAATTGGATCTTGTTTATCTACAATCTCCAGCACATCAGTTAAATCACCCACGAAGCCTGTCCATGCAATCCCTATTTCTCAAGCACCAAGACATTTGCAGAGTGTTTCTGAAGGAATGTAATATGCCTTCAAAGTGATGGCCTTAAGCTAGGTTACTAATAGTCTAAAAGGTGCCATAATTAGTCCCAAATGCATTTTCCAGGATGCTGCACTGGTTGAAGAGAATCTCCACAGATTCACAGGCTCCAGATGTGTAGCATTTGCCAACCACTGTGTGCGTGAGGAGTGGCACCAAACCAGGTATCGCTTCAGCATTCCAGATGTCTTCCAGTCCAGAAGAGTACTTCTAAACTTCTAAGAGTACTTCCATCTGCAAGAGTGCTCGCTCTCGATTAAGCATACAGCACTTGAAATCTCAACTTACCATCTCACTCTGGGATACAAGACAGTGGGATGAAACTGGGAAGCACAAATTGCTGGGGACTGCCACAATCAATTACAAATGAATGCACGGGAAGGCATCGGATCAATTACTGCTCCACGTGAGTGCCTCTGCACATCACTCATTGCAGCGGAATCCCTGTCACAAGTTCGTACACTTTCCATAGAGCATGAAAGGACTTAAATACTTTAAACTTACTAAATGCAAATTGCCTCTGCCAAGATTATGCATTTTTCTTATAAGGGTGAAAATATTTTCCCCACTTTTAACTTTGACATGCAAATATGTACTTGCTAAAACCTTGTTCTTATGCAAACAAGGCAGGTGGGAAATATTTTTACATGTCAAGAATATGTTCCAACTTGGTTTCTCACATTCCCAGAGTTACTTAAAGCTTCCTACTGTGCTCACATTAATTGTACCTGTTCTGTGCTTACATATATTTATATGGTATATTTTCCAAGATTATATAAAATACTCTAATTCATGCTTTAGACTAGAATTAGCCTAAATTACAGTTTACAATTTCTGTCTCCTGGGGTGGTGCTCAGGCTGATTCTGGTTCATGCATGAGCAAATTATTTCTTAAATATGAATTGCAGAAGAAAAATAAACTCTTGTGGTTGCTTAGAAACCGCTACAGATACCCAGGTGACAGATGTAGTTTGTGTTCCCAGATTAAAGGCCTAAGAATCTTTCACACCCTGAAATAACAGTGCTCCACAATACCACCAAGGATGTCCTCTGCCAAAGGCAGCAAGGAATAGGAATGAAAGCCCAAACAAACCACCAAGAGCAGCAAATGTGAGCTCAAGCACAGAGACCCACCAAAAGCATCAAACAAGTTGCTACAGAAATGGCTCCTGAGAGGGGGAAGTGACCACGAAGGGCCAGAGGTGGTAATCATAGAATAGTTTGGGTTGGCAGGGACCTACAAAGGTCCTTAAGGACTCATGTGAAACACAAGACTATCTCCATAGAAAAGGGCACCTGATATCCACTGAGGTCTCTGTATGTGTGACTTTTAACTGGTAGCTATTCCTACCACTGCAACATTTGGTAATCTTCCTGCTGTAACATCAGATGCTGTAACATCATCTGATCCTCATTTTACAGCAGCAAAATTGAGTGTGGACTCTTTGACTTGCTCAAAATCAGACAGAACACGAACTTGAGACTAAGTTTTATAGGGGAAAAAAAGCCTGTGTTTTTGCTCTGAACCCTTCTTCTTCCTCCATCCACTGTCTCTTCACCTGGCAATTGTCTGAAGTAGCTCTGGTGTGCTTAAATTATGTGACTGCCTCCACATAATTGCTCATGAATGTGAACGTGCTGAACGCCAGCTTTTGTTTGCATCTAGAATAGAAGAATATGCAGGAATATACCTTATTCCCTCCTACTCCAGGCTGCACTTCTTTCCCCAAATCTAGAACACCTTCCCTGGGCTTGCCTCCCTCCCCAGACTGACCCCTCTAGACAGCCTCTCCCTCTCTATTAATTTCTGCATCCTGAAATGCTGTGTGGTTCCTTGTGTGGTCTGAGCAGTAGAGGCAGAAATAAATCTAGTTCTATATTTGTAAGGAAATGCTCTGTACAACTCTTCATAACCTTTAGTTCCTTCCTTTCTAACTCCTTGGGAAGACTCACATTGGGACAAGAGCCCGTACAGCCATGTAAAGCATGGGGCATCTTCCTCCCCAGTTCTGCCATTTAAGCAGAGCCACACTTAGCCTTGACCCAGGACAGAGTATTACCAGTGCACCCTGAAGAAAACATCTTTCAAAACAAAAACTATTTCCCAAAGACAGAAGTTTTCCCCTCCCCATTAGTGTGCCTGTATGAAATGTGTTTTTCAAATGAATTGTCTTGGGATAGAAAAAGGATTTTCCTCCTGCCTTCGCACTGTTATGTCAAACTTGTGCATTCACACCCATCATGTTACCTTTTCCAATGCGCAACAGGTATGAAACCTCAGATTTGGTATCCTGGGAAGGGTTCTTTAATGGAAGCAAAAATTGGTCCCCATGCCTGCCTTTTAGGGGATATTCTCCTCGCTGACCTGAGCTATCTTGGAGGTTGGGTAATCAGCTGAGTTAATTGTCTTGTCTGCTCTTAGAGTGATGAGAAACAGAGAGAAGGAGAGAAGGAGAAAGAGAAAGCGAGAAGGAGAAAGGGAGAAGGGACATGATTCACCCTCTTCTGGACCAACAAGATGAACCCCTGAGTGGAGAGGCCTCCTCTTCACTCCCCAGAGAAGGAATTTAATGATACCTTAATTGCAAGCCTAACTTTTAGAAGGTGAAAGTCAGGTGAACGCTACTGCCTCTTACTATTTGTGAATCCAAAAATCAGCATTTTCTGGAAAGGAAAGCCTGTATAGAAATGCTCCCTTCCACTCCCATGGTACACAGGCTCCCAACTACCTGTGCACACAGGCACCATTCAGGTAAGAGCATTTCTATGGAGTTCATAGAAATCACAGTTCCCACCCTTTAGCTCTCAAGGCAGAAATATCAAGAAACTCCAGGTATACACGTTCCTTTTTTACTCAGTAAAGATGAACTTAAGTGCATACTGGTTAGTCTGCCAGACTGGTTTCTATTCCTTAAAACTTCTGTGGGCACTGAGCATCCTTTTCCAATCCACTGTCTTTCTGGGGAAAGCACCCTAACCAAAATTCCTAGCTGAATGGAGAGCTTTCCTTGAGGCTCAATGTGGGGAATGTACATCAGCCAGGATCCCCTGGTCCCAGGGTACTGCTTAAGAAGTTATCCCATCTCTGACTGCAAGAAAGGTTTCAACCCCTTTCCCTGCCCATGGCTCGCCTCTTCCCTGCTTCCCAGGGTACATACACTTCAGCAGCTGATTCAAAAGGGCTTTGAAATAAATACAATACATATACAAATCAGGCTAACCTGCTTCTAAAGGGATACAGTTTCTGCCAGACATCGTTGCTAGTGCTGTTTGTAAGTATATTGATTAAATTAGGAGGCATACATATTCACTGACATATTCATACATATTCATTGACTCAAACAAGGGTACTGCATGTAATGTATTTAAAGCAACATGATATCTGATCACAAACTGAATTAACAAGGACTGATTTTACTATATAATATTCTAATCTTCCTGCATTTTCAGCTTCATTACCTAAATAATTTGCTCTGTCATGTACCCTAAGTAATTTGTGCTGGCTGCAAATTACCTCCAAACACCTGCAGCTTGCAAATGCTGCAACTGCACTAAACTGAAAGCTAGTGGTGCACAGCTCTGCCCATTCCATCAATGTAGCACCGTGAGTGACCATCTGCCCACTCATATGGACTAAAACACTTAAACCCTGTGTACTTCTAAAGATGAAAGCTGGCTGGTAGATGTCTGAAGCATTTTTGGAGCACACAGGAAGTGTTTTGATAAGAGCTGATAGAATTTACCTGCCCACTCCTTGTGTGAAAGGTTTGTTTATTCTATAGACAGTCCCATTGGAGATCCCAATGATACTGCTAGTGACAAGTACCTCCCAAGGAGAACTAACTAAACGTGGTATCCTAAGGATTTGAGTCTCACAACAGATTTTCTGGGGTCCAGTAAGGTTGACATTCCAGCAGAAGCCTTTGCAGCACATTGGATGTTCCTTGCATCCTCCTCTTCTTTACAGCTCCTCCTATCCATAGCCCCTCAGTGGAGCATTAGTTGGGTTTCTGAGTATGTTTTTCCATTTTCATGAAACGTGTAGGAATACATCTTTGGGACTGCTGATGCTCTTGACCTTGGCTGCAATGGTTTTGGGAATAAGGAGGGCTTGGGGTGCTGGGCAGAAAACCAGACAAACACAAACAACCTCTCCAAGCCTTGTTTCCTTAGGAAATCACACCAGTAATAAAATAAAATAAATACTGAGGTTGTGCTGCTATAAATCCTTTGAAGTCTGTAGGTGTGATGGGTGGAGTAGAAACGAACACGGCCACCAAAGTATTAATTAAAGGTGAAGTATGAGCAACACCTCAAACACACAAGACAGAAATGCTGCAATCCAAGACTAGATCCTTGGGCCTGAGCACAGCTGGATCCCTCTTACAAGGTTGCCTGATACTGTGCAGCAGTCCTTAATGCTAAAAACAACTGGCTTCAAAGAGTATCAAAGGAGATGCAGGATAAACAGTACAGAACAACCTGAGCACTTTTGGGGTTTGCCAGACTGATTTTAGGAATGACTCTAAATTCTTTCAACTTCTGTTACTGATCGGGACACACTGAAGGGAACAGTTCAGTAAGAACTCGTGTTCTCATGCCAGAATCACTGATTTATGTTTGTTTTCCATTAAGCCAAGAAATTTTTCTTACACCAATCTCAAAGAACTAAAGCTTTGCTATTACATGAAGCACTAGATTCGACAAAGACATTTGAATACCTCATGAAAGAAGGCTGTGTGGAAAGTGGTTTGGATTCTTTAACAGCAAAACTATTTATGTGAAGTTGTTGTGGTGACATATTGTCTCCATATTTTTAATGCTATATTCAAATAGATAATTGCTGAAAAACCTTAACAGACCACCATAATATTCTTAATTCTTATAAAGAAAAATTAAAACAAAAAGAAATGCCAACACAAACAATCTAGGGCTTCTGCAAGTGTTTAGGAGCACAAACAAGCTAAAAACTGATTTAGGGTTTCCAGAGGAACTCAGATTATGTTTGCTCCCTCTGTTATGTGTGCAACACTACGTGATTTTTATTTTCCTTAAGTTTTATATCTCTCCCCTGTCTTGCCTTTATCCATCCAGATGTATTGTCATTCTTTTTTGACCCAGCAATGCAACTTGGCATCTCAACATTCATATCACCGACCAACTGAAGACATATTTTTCTTTGTACTTTTGAGGAAAGGCCAGCAATCTAGTTAGCAGCTGAAACGAGATGACAGGTAGAGACAGCTCTAGCTTGGGACTCTGGTCACATTCTGAAACCATACCACAGACCAAACTATAACATCAAACCACTGAACCACAAGCCTAGACTCAAACTAATCAGGACTGCTGTATCCAGATGTTGAGTTGTCCATGAGCACAGAAAAGTAGTTCTTTGGAGAATCTCTCTCATTACTTGCCAGGGCGTACAGCTAACATCTTCCCAGCTTGTGAAGTCTACAGAGCTGTGTGCAGCTTTGTTACTGCATTCATGAACTTAAATTGAACTCGAATTGTGAAGATGGCTGAAATACGCACCAAGAGATATACACTGTAGCAAGACAGAGGATAATGATTCTCCTTTGAGAAGATAAAACCAAGAAAAAACAAAGCACCAACTCTGAGTATAAATTCTGTCTTTTTATAGCAGAGGAGAAGACTCACTCACTAGATGCAACACAAGCACAGTACCAAGCCATAGTAACCAAACTTAGTGGCAAAGAGCAAGAATGGGGAAAGAACAAAGGGAAGTGTTGCTATGCAATGTCCTACGCATTTCAAACCCAAAGCATTTGAAAACTAGTATGACTAGTTGGCCAGAAGAGTCTTCCAAATTCCATACAACACCAGTTTTCTCCCGTAATATTTTGATTTCTCATTTTCCTTCTTGGTGGCTCAGGTGCTTATGATAAACATTTAACCATTTAATTCCACTCTTCTTCTCTGGCTGAGAATTAACAGTAGTTACACTGGCTACAATGAACACACTTTGGCATATGATGAATTTGAAGATGGCTAAATGTACTTCTTTTTAAATAAAACAATCAAGAAAAACAGCTTTTCCACAAGAAAACACACTGACACTGCAATCATGTGGCTCTCCTTAATGAATTATAATACAGTTTTAATAAAAGCCCTGACTTGCGTGTCAAGAAATAGATACTATAATCCTCATTCTAGTGCTGATTTGCTGCGCGAATGGGGACGCTAGTTGGTGTCTCATTTTATCTATCCACGTAATCAGGATAATCGTGCTTTATCTGTACCTCCATCCACAGCCATCTTAGGTGACTGGGACTTACTGCCAAATCTTGGGTCTTGGTCTTATGATCCAAGAAACCAGCGAGCAGACTTCCTGACAAACAAACCTCCAGCATTTTGCACTGCTTATAGTTGTTGGAATTTTGTTAGTTTCCTTTTTTAACTTTAAAGCCCAACGCTTACAGGTTTAGTTACACAACTACAGAACATTGCACTTGACAAAACCACACAAAATACAAGTTTTAGAAGCAACATAGGTGTGAGCTATCACCACAGGAACTGCCAACACTGATGACTTCTGCTCTCATTTGCTACTGCATTTATTCAGTAAGCAGCAAGCTAGTGCTACTGTCAATCCACGCTCTGTGTTTTTACAGGATTCTACAGTTCACTCAGGTTTTGACATCCCTAATTTCTTCCTACAGATAACTACCAACCTTGGAAAAAAGAAGTGAGCTGGTAGGCCGAGACGCGTATGTACCTCGAGGCAGGGCAAGTGCCCTTACACACTCAATCACACTGAGCTTTCTCGTAGTCTTTGCAACTTATTTTTCTGTTATACTGAGAAAAGCAAATCTACACCAATTTCTCCTTCTGGTGTCTGTATGTTGGTCTTTCATTTTGTAGTATCAACAGGGAGAAAAACAGAAAGTGAAATCTGCAGGAGGACGTAATTCAGAGTACATTTATTTGCTGGAGCTAGCTGGGCAATACTACTAGCATTCTCACCCCTCCCACCAGAAAGAAACCCGTACCACAAAGCTTAAATATATTTGTACTGCTGTCCAATTTCCCAATTCTCCAGAAGAAGCTAACAGAGACTTGATTTTAATGAAAAAAAAAAAAAAAAACCCAAAAAACTTTTAATAATGTAGCATTTCATAGTGAAAATCTAAATTACCTCTGACATTTGCTCCACAGGTTAATGCACATAGGCCCCACTTTAAATGAAACTTCCTACTCTCAAGTGTTGGACCTCACCTTCTGAAGACTGGAATTTGTGAACTCCAGCACTGCCCTCCCACCTTCTTCTCCCTCATTAAATGTACTGGCTTAGGGGGACATCTCACCATTTCAGTTTACTTGCTTGCAGTAGGAAAACAAAGAACTTGACCAACCACTTGTCAATTCTAAGCACCACTTCAGCAAGTCAGCTACAAGTATCGCAGCCCAACAACCTTCACTTGAATTATTTTTCATAGGCTGCAAACAGTATTAAATGAGCAACACTTTGAAGGCAATCATTTTAGTCCCTATTGCAAAGCGTATAGTTACTGTATGAAGGATTATGGGAGTAACTTAGTTGCTAGCTAAATTACATTAGAGTTCATTAAGGAAAGATCTTTTACTAGCTTTTTAGAACAGCAGTAAAAGGGTAGGCTTAGAAGTCTTAGAGAATCTTAGACTTCCTTTTATACAACATGAAACCTCTGTCATTTGATATTCTTAAGGAGCTACGTACATTTGTGCTATCCATTTGCAAAATTACATCTCAGTTCCATGGTCTCATTAGGCACAAATCAAATGACACCTACAGTTATCAGATTAAAAAAAACACCTGGGAAAAGCTAATCACTTGCAACAGTGTCACAGTTATTAGCAATTTCAACTAAATTCATTAGCAAGGTGACAGGCTTCTGAATGGTTAAAGGACATTAGGTCAGTGAGACTACAGCATTAGCTAAACATGGGTAACAATGCAATTTCACTGATGCTACTCGTGCGTGTAGCTCTCAGATCAAGCATTAGTAATTCCAGATACTACTACTTAGAAGGTTGTCTCTGAGTAGCAACCCATAAGCACCACATGTTCTCTGTCACAATGCACACACTTTCCTTTGTACTTCAATATTCAGCCAAGTCAAGTTCCACTTGCGATAGCAATGGGCAGTCTGGAAGACGGAATATGGAATGAACTCAGAAGAGGGGGAATCCTATAAGGCAAGTGTCCCCTTAAACAAGGCGAGTGTCATGATTCAGCTTGGTCCTGCCATGATGCCAGGCTGCATGGATTTTATGAAGGGTTTGGCCTCTGCAGAAATTGCAGGATGTATTGAGAAATGGGACTTTGTCCGATTAAGCTAAAGCCAGGCGCACACGGCTGGTGCAGGAACCACTTCCTTTCCAGAGAGCTGCACCTGGATGGAAACCCACTGAAAACCTGAATTTACTTCCAGAGAAAGAGTTGCAGGGGGGGGAGTAATAAAATTCACCCAGCTGAGAACCTCTAACCTTCTACAGTGACCACAATTGCATTTTTAAGATATTTCCTTTTTCTTTTTGGCTGTACATGAATTTGATGTCATTAAAAAGGCTTCCTTTGATGCTGTATGCCAAGTGGAATCATTAGTTTCTCACAAAGGTGTGCTCTAAACATCTAGTTTAAATTTTCATTTTCAGATGATTCATCTAAGACATGAACAATAACAACCAAAACCAACTTCAGAACTCTGAACAGTAAAGAGCTTTTCAGCTGCACTCACTCATTTATTAACTCTCTCCAACACCTCCTTTCTGGATTCACATGGCAGCCAATACTGAGCACAAATTCTTCAACTCCTTCTGTGATATACAGCCATCAGAAGCAAAGCACAGCCAGATTCCCTCACACCTCACAGAAAGGTTCTTCTCAAGTCTGTATCCTGCATCTTTCTAGCTGCATGGGGTCACTCTTTTTGACCCAAGGATGCTTTCCATTGCCACTGCTTCTAGCGTATGTGTGTCGTTTTGTCACAGCTCCTCTTCACGAGTCCTCTTCTGAGGATTAATGAAACGGAGGGACACTCCAGAGGAAGCTGCATTCTCAGCCACTGTAGCTTCAGCTACTCCCCTAGGCTCGAAGAGGGGAGAACAAAATAGAGTAATCATACCTACATTTCCTTCATTTGAAAGAAAATGTCACTGGAGTCCCAAAACAAGCAATGAGTTACAGCTGATATGTTTCCTTATAGATTTTAATATACTACAAAGTGCAGCCATTATCAAGAGCTTATGGCCTGTTCTGTGACACAGGGGCAAATCTCTGCTGAAGAAATAACCACGTTTTCCTCTCCAAGAAAGATGTTTCTTTCAGCCTCTGCTCCATCTCAGAGGGAGCAATACTGGCAATACGTGGGACCAGGAGGAAGGCACCAACACTTCTACAACTGCTCAGAGGACAGCCTGGATGGTGAAAAACTGATGCAGAGTGTAATTTTGCTGTTGCTCTTCCCCAAACCTGTGACACTGCTTTGGGAGGAGACCTACACACTCCCCCACATTGACCATTCACTCCAGACAACCCAGAGGGGCTGCCTGCACACTTGTCAGAGCCTGCTACCACACAGGTACCGGCACACACTGCACCAAGCATGGCAACACTTGCTTCTTGCTAGTGACAATTTTCACCAACCTGCAGCTTTTGGACCAGTGTCTCTCACCACCCAGAATGGGCTTTACAAGGCATTTCTGTTGTACTTCGAACTGACACTCTTCCCCTTCTCTCAACCAGTGACTGCATCACTCCAGTTTCACGGTGATAGAACTTTTTTCTTTGTAATCTTAGTGGTACTTCATGGACTTGCATGAAGTTACACGATGGTCCTTCATCTCTGGAAGCGGGCTGGGGCCACCAAGTCGGCCAGGGACTGGGGAGAGGCTGTGGAGAACGGCCAGCTCTGCCTGCCTGCACTCTGGCACTGCACCATCTTCCTCCTCCTCCCTTGGGTGTTCTCGGGGTAGAAGGGCACAGGAGGAAAATGCTACGACCTGTCCCCCAAAACTGCACCAGAACATGCAGGGTGTTAACAAAGGAGATGGAAATTTTGTAGGCTCTGGCTTACACCAAAATAAACCCACCATCAGTCTATCAAACAGTCTCAAAACCACTCCTACCAAAGAGGGTTTTTCCCCAACATGTTCTTCACGCCATGTATTACAGTGTTGTCCCCCACGAGCCATGCTCATGCTTTCTCCCTGGACTCAGCTCTGCTTCCCTGCTTCTTTATATGCTCATAATGTCTGTTTGAAAACCATCTTCATTTCCTGACAAGAATCATGAAAGGAAAAAAATGCAGTTGCCCACAAAAATGTTTTAGAAAATTACAAGCTTGTGATAAGAAAAGGTCTAGCAAAAGCTCTTCCTTTGCCACAATCAGATTAGGTGCTACGACCTCCATTAAAACCCTTTCTTTTGCCTGCTGATTTCATAGCATTTAATTTCCTGCTTCTCAGTGATTAAACCAACTGAAAGGTAGTAGATAAAGCAAGTTTGCTTGCTGTTTCAAACAGATACTTTAATGCTTTACGCTTAAAAAGCTTTCCAAGTGTCTTCAGACGCTGATTAACAAATACTGTACATAAAACCCCATCTGAGGTCAGACTGTGGCAGCAGATATGTGACTGAAACTTACTACAACAGCTCTATTGCAACCTTGTACACACAGGATACCTCCACTGCATACATTAAGGAAGCTTAAAGTTAAGCTTCACATATTTAAACACTAACAAAGTCTACTTAATGGTAGTCTTCAAAATGACAGTGGCCTCCTAATCTGCTGGAGATAAAGGAGTGCCAAGATTAATGATTACATAAGTGCATCGCAGAGCCCAGAAACAATAATCAGCTCTTCTGTTGTTATTTGTGTACAAAGGCTATTAGAGTCATCTGACATTCCAAAATCCAATTTGAAGTTGTTAAACCCCTTTCACATACTTATTTGAGGTTGGAAAACTGAGAGGTTCAACAAGGGAAAGGAAGGGTTTGATTTCCTAATTCTTTTCCCCTTACTGATTTTGCTCTAAGCCAAATCTCTCTTTTAAGAAATGCAAGAAAATAACCTTTTAAACAATGCCTGGAGTAACCCATATTACTGCTGAAGGAGTAATACCAATAAAACCCCGACATGCTTAGATAGCAAATCCTGAAATAACGACTACAAGCAAACCAAGGAACTACTCTGTTGGGAAAGACCCCACTGAGTTGAGGGTGTCACTGACCTCAGCCACACAACTCTGACAAGGCTGGCCATCTCCAGTACATCAGCAGGGTGAGAATCCAGAGTGCCAGGCACCCAATACCCCTCTCAGTCCAGTAATGGACTTAGGGAGAATTCACTCTCCGCATTCATACAGGCACAGTAGGGTTTTGAAGAGACTAGATGGCTCTTTGCAGAGCAAGGCAAATGACAGGTCTGACTGCAGCCTCTCTAAATATCACACAATCGGTTATTTCTTCACAAAAGTCCTTGAAAACTCAAAGAAAGCCTCTTTGTTTCTATCGGAAGTCTGAAAAGCAAGTATAGAAACGAAAGGAACAAATCAGTCTTTTCCTGGTTCCTGCATTGCTCCTTCGCCTCCACACATGACAGACAGAATGGGACAGGAAAAGAGATAGCTCTGTCCCTGCTCTCTCCAGCTGATCAAGGAGTCCTGTTTCCCCCTCCATGCCGACTGCACAGCAGCAGCAGATCCGAGGCAGGCTTCCTCCTTCCCTGTCGTGACAGCCTGCAGCCTCAGATTCTCGCACAAGCACAACAGACCCATTATGGACTACGTGCACAAGCTTTTCCTTTACAGCTGCGAAGAGATTTTCTAGTGTTCCCTAAGGTAAAGTCAATTAAGTGATAACTGCATCTGTGCAGAGAGTATTCAAAATGCTAATACCCCCACCCAGATAAGTCTTCAACTTTGCCTGCTTATTTATCTCCAGCTCTTATAAATTATTGCCATGAATGCTCCAGTGCCTTCACCCATTATCTTTGCAATCCTGCTTCTTCCTAACAAAGGGGCAGCTGCACCACTCTGACCACACCAGGGAGTGAAACCATATAAGCAAAGAAGCACCAGCTGATCTACTGCAGTGTAGCTAGTGGCACATTTTGCTGCTCTCAAAGCTTGTTCAGCTTTTCATCTAACCTAGAGAGGTAAGAAAATCTGCTATGCCATCAGAGGCTCACATACTCTAGAAGTAACAGCAGTTTGCATCATGAACTATCTAACACAGTTTGCCACCCTGAAAAGAAAAGCTGACATGTTTGGGGTTGTGCCATTTGGCCATCAGACTCTAGAATGTTAATGCTGGCCATCTTTGCACTGGAGATAACACAGTCTTAGAGCCAGCTCCTGGCTCTAAGATGGCTTCTTACCTCCACATGGGATGACTCCTGTATGTCTCTGGCCACACATGTTCAATGTGTCCCCATGTTTTTAAGTGGAAAAACAAATTAAAAACCCAAACCCAAGCAAAAAACGCACTGAAGCTGAAAAACGCAGCACTGAACACAAAGGAACTTGATGTGCTGACTTACCACCACCATATATATGAATGCCTTAATACTTCATTACTTTTGCTTATAAAAATCACAAAATTGCAAAATGGTCACCCAACCCCCTACCCCGAGAATACTGATCTCTTTCAAACAAGTCTGACAGTACACTAAGGAGAAGACAATCCTATTTCCCATAGAACTGGGCAGAATACAAGCTTTGGGTAAAGTACAAGTACGAACAGGAGATTTCAGAATGAAATGATTGAGTCAACTATTGCTAAATGCATTTGACAGATTTAAAGGGAAAACCCAACTTGCTTCACACCGTTAACAGAAGGTTCTAAAGGCCAAATCACCCAAAAAAGTAGAAGCTGTCAAGTAGTGAATGCATTGGATTTTTGTTTCCTCAAATAAAAGAGGGTTGATGGTAGAAGAAAATAACAGAAACAGCGCCTGTATTATTGTGATCATTTTATCCACAGACAATCCAAACCACTTAATTACGAGCTAAGCTTCATCACTTTGGCAGGACAAGAAAACAACCTCGTAACCGGAGCTGAATGAAGCCATACAGTAACTCCCTGAGAATGACGAACATAATCTCTCAACCCTTTCAAGTCTGTCTGCACCAATCCCTCTTGCTGATGTTTCTTTCCTTGCTGGTGTTCGGTGTGCATCAGAAAACAGACAAGGACAAATGCCAGGCAGCTGCAGATCTGCAGTTTTAACACTGTAGCATTTTGAAAGGCTCACACAGTCAGTTAACTGCACTGTCCTTGATGAAGACCCAAAAGCTTTAACCAGAACTCCCCCATTCCTGCTCTGGGAAGAATGCTTGCAGCACAACTCTGATTATCCAAAGCTCCCAGGGGACAAACAGAAGCAGGGGTAAGTGGGGGAGCAGCCAGAGGTCTGCTGAGAATAACAGAAGTGAAAGGAGAGGCAACAAACTCCACAAAGAAGAACTGTTGGCTCAGCTCAGCCCTAAAGTTTCACTATTCCTGAATGGAGCATTCATTAAGCAAAATAAGCTTCACTAAGCAAGCATTCCAAACGATTGTAAAAACCATTTGACAAAGTGAAGAATTATGGTTTGCTTTGCTACTTGACTCTCCAGAGACAGACAGTTGTTGCTCTTACTGATGCAATGCATTAACCAGTGGTACAGCTCTAACAGCGCTCCTGGTAGCCTCTCAATGGTTAACAAGCAGCCAGATCCTTTCCAGATCTTCCAGATTCCTCAAGTATTATTTGGGAAACACGGCTAGCAAATGTTTCACACTGAATAAAAACCAATATAAACAGATCTACCACAAGCCTTAACACCGGGAAGTCCATGTAGAAGAAATGTTTGGGGAGTTGCGGGTGCTTTACACAGAAAGTACAAGATTTTATTTATATTATAGCAGCACAAGTTAAAGCCAATTAAGTCAGAGAGTCACTTTGGATTTAGCACAGAACCTGGCCCAGGGCACTGGCACACAGAACAGAAATAAATACTAATCATGCTTGCTCACACTGAGAGGATTAGATAACTACAGACATCGGAAATTAAAACCACAACAAGATGACCCCATGCTTGTGATTTCCCTGTTGTACCAGATCAGTCAATATGAATAATCGACACCGTAAATTGAAATCCTCAGATAAAAATAATGGTTTTACTGCTTTATTTCTCTTCACTTGCACATAAATGGAGTTGACTATCTCTGACAATGCCATGGTTTAATATTCTAAACACACTATCTCCTTTAACAATGCCTGGAATAGAAACAAGCTGCTGAGCCAGATCCTCAAGGGGTGAAAATCAACACTGCTACACTGACTCCAGTGGAAGCACATTGATCTCCACCAGCTAAAGCTCTGGGCCCTAGTGAGCAATTAGGTTTCTATTATATGCTAATTTAAATAATGTACCACAGAACATTTGCTGTACAATAAAGCCAGTCTGCATTCTTCTGTGGAGAAGGACAAGCATTTGCTGTGGCACGATGAGGGTTACGGATTCTGGTTTCAAAGAGCAGGATGAAGTTTCGGTATAAACTACTCCTCATAATAACATTTTTAAACCTGCAATTACTCATACTATACTACTTTAGGAAGCCTGTAATTATTTGGTAAGTTCTTACCAATGTCTAGTCTAGATCATAATTGCTAACACTGCCTCCTTCAAAGGAGCTAGTGACCATGTTAAAATCTGGTTTTTGTTAGGTTCCTACTACATAGAATGCCTCTGCTGTAATGTTATGATCTGTATTCAGTGGAGAAGGAAAACCAAACTGATATACGTCCCAAGCTTGAGCCTTTGAGCAAGGCCCAGCAAAAGAAACGAATACATCAATCCCACACACATTTCTTTTGAGGCTTCAGAGATGTCTGGGTTGGAACTGGGACAGTGGCTGCAGCTTACACAGCCTGTGTGTTCTCTCAGCGGAAGCCTGTGGCACTGAGGACCACTGTGACACCCATTCTCTGCCCCAGCGGGGCCAGAACATGAAAAAGCATAAAAGCGGGGGCACAGGGTTCAGCCACAAAGACAGCAGAAGAGACTCTCGGGGTCACAGGGCAGCTCAGGTGAATACATACCACCCGCTGTAAAACACTGTGAACAGCAGCTGTTAAAAAAATGTTTTGCTCTCTTCTGTAGCAATTTCTTAAGTTCAAGAACTCCCTTCAGTCTCCTTTTAAATGCCATGGGCACCTTTCTCTTAGCCTTAGTCATAAACAACCAAGCTGTTTGCATGACAAGGTCCCATCTTAAAGTTTTCTGTATTTCTGATGTAGTCAGGTTGAAGGCACCATTCCACAGTCACAGGACCTCAGATGCTGCAGTCCTTCAAGTGAGGCAGGAGGATTCAACAGGCGCTCTGTTTTGAAAGCTGAAGCCCACCTCAGCATAGCGATTGGAAGCTCTCCAAATGCCCCTTCTGAAAGAGGGATCAGAAAAACAGGGGGTTCTTCCCATATGTATGACTCTCATATGAAAGTCACAGCAGAAAGCTCCTGGAGATAACTGAAGACTAACACACATGCAATTCCAACTTGTTTTGTACGGAACCGCTCAAGGCAGAAAGGTCAACATGGTGCAAGGTGACATGTGCCATTAAGCTGCAACGCTTCTGTGATTCCCTTTATAAATGTACTTATCCTGGTAATAGTGCTCTTCTCTGGTTGCATTTGTAACTCCTCAGAAGTAGTTGAATTTCAAACAGAAAAGCTTATAGAGTCAACCATTTGTAATGACAGCAGCCACACAAGAAAAACTCGCCATGCAGGGAAGGTCTAAAACGTCACCACAGCAAGAACTCACTCAAAGCTTCCCCTGCGCTCTGGACTTCTCAGCTGCCCCATCACTGGGCTTTGGGTGGGCTCTAACGACACGGGAAAAATTCAAAGCACGCATTCTGCACTCGAAAGAAAGACAAAACTAGAACTGATTTGGGATAAGGTTTTGATGAACTCGACCCCACTAGCTCCACAAGCATTTCAGATAGCAGAGATCCCGGTCACTGAAGGGCGCTGGCCTTCCCTCCCTTTCCCTGCACAGCTGCCCTGACAGAGCCAAAGGAGGGAAGGACTCAGGCTGAAGCTGTTCTGTGGGGGATTAACTTTAACCTGCATCAGTTTCCCGACTTAATTCCCCACGTGGCTGTGGCAACGCTGCTTGTGCTCCTGCGAGGGAGGGTGCATTTCTCTGGCAATACCAGCTTAGGGGAGGTTAAAATACTCACAGAACTAAACTGTTAGCCTGCTAAATCAGTAAGAGGAGATGATCTGGGGTAGCAGGCAGAAGGACAGGGAACACAGGGTTAGTTTTCCAAGAAACAGAATAGTTTATGAATAAGTCATTGGTTTCTATGTCTAGTATTGCTGTGAAACTTTAAGCAAGTCACTTAGTTGATGTGTCAATTCCTCAGCTGTGAAATGAGGACAACGCTTCCTTACATCACCAGAGTGTTGTAAGTTGAAAACTAATGGCTGAGGCAGTTGGACACTCTGGTGCTGAAGACCAAGTCAGTACCTAGCTACAAGAGCTGAGTGATTAGTGACAGGGAGGGGCTAAGGAATCAACGTATTAGTTTTGGTGGACTATTTCCTTAGAGGGTAAATGAGAGTAACTGCTACTTACTTGACTGCAAGGAATTGAAAGAGCTCTCTGTAGCTCCCTCGTGGGTGGACACCTGAACAATTAAATAGCTATGACCCAATTTTAGTTAGAAACCTTATGTCACAAGGAATTTACAGGGAGGTGTCTTCTGCATGTGCAAAAATAATTGCACTGTGGAAGGATAGTTGACCAATGAGTTAATTTAGCTGTACAACATTTAGGGACAGACAGCATCCCACTCTCCTTCCCCATATTCCCAATTCCAAAATTTCTGACCATAATAGATATAACTGCTTAATACAGCATCATAGGGTTAGGACTAAAAGCAATTCTGTGAACACACTGCTTCCAGCATCAGAATGCTGGGATAAGTTTAAGGAAGTTCACAGAAACAGAGACACAAGGGTGGCAGGTAACATTACGATCAGATCTCACCTTCTGTGTGATAAACACAATGGAATATCACCCAGTGGGATTTGTATGATGCCCATACCCACCAGTGACACCAGATGACACTTCTTTTTGAAGTGCCATTATTACAGACATACACACATCAGGTAATAGAAAACACATCCCAATTCCCAAAGAAGTTTGTTTTCCTCACAGTTAAAACCTGTCCTTTCCTTCTGGCCTGAATTTTCCTGCCTTCTTTCAGAGGAGTATGGGAAACATTTCTTCCTCTCAGGCTAATAGGAGGTTTGCTACCACGGGACCGAGAAGATCTGATCCCAAGTCTCTGTGCTGTCACAGGGATTGTGTGAGTGAGCCACGGCAGGTCACAGAACTATCACAGAGCTATGCATGCGTCCAGCTGCTGTGAGATGTGTAGGTCTCTCTGAAAACACCAGGAGTTAAATGATTAAATAGCTTCATGGAGCTAGGCACGTGCCTTTCTGTAATTCAGTTTATACCCGTAGAACATCAGGATTGGAGGCTTCCTACCTGCGAGGATCCATTAAATACTGTATTGTGCTTGGATACATCAATAGAAATAGAAGCCACGCAAATACTTAAATAGGTAGGTAGTGTTTCAAGTCTTATTGAGCTTATTATGCCTCAAGAGCTTATTATATGTCCTTGCTAGATTAAAGAGCACATATTCAAAAATCAAACACAAATGTAAAGAAAATAAGACTCTGCCAAAGAAAGCTTTAAAGTTGAAACACCAACCTCAGGTTTTTAGCTCCTGCCTACATTGTGCGACATCAGGCTGACATTCTAAAACTCCCTGGGTAGAAATAACAGTGAAATTCCCTTTTCTGGGTCCTCTGGGCCAGACAATCAGCCCTAAATAATCATTATTCTGAAGCTGCACCAGTGGGTTTAAGAAAAAAATGATGAAAAGAAGTGCCAGTAGAAAATGGAAATCCTGCACTATCTGGACTGGCACCGAAGGCCACCGAAATACACGGCAGGCTGAAATCTCTGTCAGTTTGCAATTAAATTGCCAGGAATGCAGAAGCATTATCGGCCTTCCAAAGCAGATCTTTCCAGTTCTATGGGCAGAGAGTTAAGCACCCTGTAAATTGCACACAAGACTCAACTCCTCAGTGTTGCATCTGCTTTTGTTCAACTTTTTATTTTCTGAAGTCTTGTGGTTAAGCAATGAAATGTGAATCTGTTGATTCCTGGCTATGACACAGGCTTCTTGTGTGGCCCAAGCCAAGTCTCTGAAGCTATACTTCAGTCCCCTACTTGTAAAACAGGTAAAACACATCCCTCAGTGATGCTTTATGCATAAATTACCTGGTGGAGGCCGGTTTTTCAAAGAGTTCACTAATTAACATTATAGACATCCCTATAGATAAAGAGATTGTCAGAGGGCTCTGTCTGGCAGCCCTGGCCTAGGGAAAGAAGAACACATTCCAGAAGCCATGATAGGATCTGCAGACAATTCGAAAAAGCCAAGTTCCCTCGATTCCACAAAGTTATTTTTTTTAAGGATGCGTATTTCTTTGTAAAGATTTCATACAATGTAGAGCATCTCCTACAGTTCGTTTTATTTGGAATGAAATGCCACTAGCAGTTTTCAGCACAATTCATATGTATTATCTTGACAAAATTTCACTGGAGAAATTCTGAAACATTTAATAAGTCTGGAGCAAGGAGTTTAACAGTGGACACCCCGTTTTCCACAAATATAGATTTACAAGTTGCTGCAGAATGCAAAGACAGTTCTCCCATGTCAACTATCATGGATTTTCAGATGTAAGCTCAACAGTGGAGATAATGTATTTCCCTGTGTTTATACAGTGCCTAGTATCTGGCTGGTGCTTAGAATGTGCAAGAAAGTCCACAAGCAACTTAATTTTCTAGTTTTCATAAACCAGTACAATATCTAAGCACGATACTCAAGTACCAAAGTAAATAACACAGTTTTCATATTAGGATGACCGGAAACAGACTCGGAAGAGAATGTAACGTTACTAATCCTTATTCTGCCTACACTGACAGAAGAGGCTAAACCAAGAAGACTAAACCATGAATCTTAGCTTTTTCTTTTTCTTCTCTTTAGAAGGTACAGAATACAACTTGACACGTCTGCAGGCTTCACTACCACATGATTTACTTAACCTGAAAGTATCAAACCTTTAAACTCATCTTATTTTTCCAACACGCAGCAATTCAAGCAGTCAATACTGAAAGACACAAACAAGATAAAGTTTTTACTAAATCTGCAAGTATGGTCTTCAGGAGCCACTGAAAAGCATCTGTATGAAGTAAGAGCTGAAACAGGCTTTCAAACAGCAGCTGAACTTGTGACAGAAGTTACTCCCTGGCCCACATACTGAATATTTCTAGTTTTCTTTGAAACAGAGCAGCTTACTGATTACAGGAACTAAATAATAATTTCTGCCTTTGATTTTAAGACCATAATCCAGCACTGGAAAATGGATTTGTCACTGCTGCTGCGCACCACTGAATTCACTTGCTTCGTTTCCAGTGTAACAACAATACCGTCTCACTAGAAGGCAGATGTCTGAGCAGAAAGAGCAGCTGATAACAATCCTCGGAACACAGGTAACAAACTGTAATTTCTTAGGTTCCCAGCCGAAGCTCGGATGAACTTCATCTTTGTTTGTCTTGTGTTTGCTCACAGGTGATGTAATTAAGTCATCAAAAGCTCTGTTGCAACATTAATGACATTCAAAATCAGCATGCACAAAAATTGTTATTAAGTTTATTTAAAAAAATAAATCACCTGTGATTTCATGACCTGCTACTCAAGACCACTGCTTTTCTAAAACCTGTATTCAACTCCACATTGTGCACAGTGTTACACAGGGGAGGAGGGCCCATCTGCTCCTTCACACTCCTGTCCCAAAGTAGACAACACAGAGCTACAAGGTGACCAGAGCTTCCCCTCACACGGTCCTATGGCTGGGACTATGCCACCACTATGCTTCAGTGCGGTCCAGTCTGCTTACATCTTAATCCCATTGAGCATTGTTTATCATCTTTATACAGAAAAGAAGTTATTCCCGAGGAAATAAAACCATTGCAATACTGCAACTTCCAAGTATTTGGAATCACTTCTTTACGTCACGGTGGGGAGGAGTGCTCCTTGCTCTAAGAAACTAGACATGCCACTGCTGAATTAGACTATCCATTTTGAGAATACTCACCAGTAGGGCACTATAGTATTTTGCTAGTGATGGCACAGCTCAGTCCTCCCAGTAAGGCAGCAATACCAACCTTGGAAACCATTCAGCTATTCTGCACTTGTCTCAGCGAGCTTCACAATGGGGAGGTTTTTGACCAATATACTTTTACACTGCAAAAGGAGGCAGCAGAAGAGAGCCAAATACCTATTCCAGGCAGAAACTACAGTAATAATCCAGAATAACAGGGCAGACAGACCTCTTCTATGTGTGACTGCCTGGGAGCAAGGAGTTGGTAAACAAGCACTACCAAACTCAGCTGCAATTTTCATCTTTGCCCTTAAAATCTAAAGTCTTCCCAAAACTGAAGAGAGTAGTTTAATGGAGCCTATGCAAACTAAGGATTACTAGCCCCTTATCTGATGTCAGCGATCCTCCGAAATTAGGTGTTACCCAGCAAGAGCAGTGGGAAGGTGCAGGGCTTGCCACTCCTAGGTGGTACCCGTCTTAAATACATTCCCACGGTTTTCCACTTTGCCAGAGAAGAAAAATAAACGAGGCAAGGGTAGCAGTGATTCCCTGGGGAAGCTGCGACAGATCAGTTGTGGCTCCAACCATCCTGTGCAGTGGAGAAAGGACCCTGACCTTCCCCAGCCTCCCCCAAGCCCTAAGGATGCCGTGGTGGCCCTGCAGCAGGAGGGTGCCCAGCTCAGGAGGGAAGCTGGCAGCAGCTCTCCCGAGAGGTAGGAACAAGCAAGGAATAAGCAGTGACTCACAGCTCCGTATGATTTACTGCTGGGCACTGTTCCCAAATGTGTTAATAAAGTTGCAGCCAAACAAATGCACATCCCCTAGGTCTTGTCTTTGTTCCAGCACGGCCAAGACAATTGAGTATTATTTTCAAGTAAAACAAGGATGAGATTCCAGAAAATATTCTTACCACAATTAATATTTATGTTCCACTGTTCTACTTCACAGCACTGCCAACCCTTGAGTATTTCATTACAAAAAGTACAAAACAAGAAAGAAGCAAGCACACATATGGACATAGATTTTTAACAAGTAAGTTTGAGCTGTTCTATTTGGGTTTTAGTTTATCTTCAGTAATTTCATGTGTAAAAGACAACAGACAGAAGCACTCCATAATCATCACATTCAATTGAAGCAAGATGTCAGTACAAAACCAGTTAACTCCATGTCAGTTAGCAAACGGCTTCAACAGTTCATGGCAAAGCTCTTCTTGAAGGTCTCTTGGAAACTGAGAAATGGAGGTAAGGGGAGAGAGGCCAAAGACTTGTTTGAATTGAAACATTTACTGTATTAGCAGGGAAGCTCTGGGGAAGTCGTGATCAAGCACAAAAAACCCAACTGTGATAGGTTTCAGAAGCAGCCTGCTCAGGTTTCACATTCCAGCTAGTGACAAAGAGACATATTTCCATCTAGTGTGATCACTGTGCAAGCAGATGCTCCTTTTAACTTTAATTAGCATTGAAAAAGAAGCTATATTCACACTTTGACTTCTGATACAGCTTTGAATCATGAGAGACACGATGGCTAAATATGAAGTGCCTGGTGGCACACGCATTTCACAGGGCAGGTCTGTGAGGGAGAGAAGCGATGGAGCCGTTAGAAGGCCAAGGAAGTACAAGGGAATGTACAAGGGAATGCTACAGTTCGCAGGATATGCTTCCCTGGTATTACCCACAGGTAGTTTCTGAAGTGAGTCTGCAGATTCCTTTGTGTCAGAAACTAGATACGCCATGGGTTAGATGCATGGAATCCCAATGGATTTCCAAGCTACAGCCAGAAGTAAAAACAACAGGAATGTTTTTTAAGTGACAGCTAAGAATCAACTACATCCACCCATTTCCAAAAGCCAGAGGTGGGAAAAGGGAGAAGGGAGGGCAGAGGATGGAAGCACACCATAAAATGCATAATTTTAAAAAAGAAGGCATTTTCCAGTATGAATTATGCTTTTCACATATGAGTGGAAAATACGTGTTACCATGAGGCAGGAGTTTGTGAAGAAACTGCAACGAATTCATGAGAACTGGCAATGAGTGTCTCCCAAAACTGTTCAAGACATTTATAACTGATTGATTTATCCAGTAGATTTTATTAGATGTAGTGACTTTATAGCCCACTAGCCACCCAGGGGAGCTCCACCACCTCAGCTTCCATTCCCTTTCTCCAGAAGAGTTCGGTAGTGAATACAAAGGCACACCTTACTACACACAGACCAGTTCACCCATGCACATGGACCTCAAAAATCATCATCTCTACCTCATCCTCTTTTACTTTTTTTTTTGTGCATGTTTTACAATGTACATGATATTACTACAGTAGTACATGTATATAATTCAAAAATAACTACGAATACATTGGGAATACACACTCTGTTTTTTAATTAGAGGAATGTATGATCAAAAACATTTGGAGACCACTGTTCTAAGCAACACCATATGCAAGAAATCATGTCTACTGGCTACCTGTGTTAACAAACATACCAGCATTAGATTCTCCTCTTGAAGATAAAGTTAGCAGTTTTGAAAACCACTTCAGTGCAAGAGAAGGACAGATAGGCAGCTTGTTCACCACTAGCACTATAGCAGAGCTGAGGAACCACTGTTTTGGGTGAAGACCTCATATACACACAAAATAACACCTATAAATGCAGATCAAATAAGGGTCCCTGTTCCAAGGATCTTGGAAATACAAAATTGTATGTTCTTCTGTGCTTTCCCTTCTCCCGACTATTTAGTTCCAAAACTTGTTGACCAGCTCACTTCACTGTAATTCTGGTTTTGTACACCTCATATGTGATGTAGTTTATGACTCTTCTGTTTTACAAAACAACTTGTTTTAAGAGTAATTCCATACAGCTTTTTTTGCTTCATTTTAACAAACTCAATTTTACTAGGCAATCTACAAGCAAGGCAGAGGTTTCATCAACACCCTCCTAAAAACTACCCTGTGGGTGATTTGGTATTAATCACACTGGTAACCAGAACAGTTTGCGTATGTTTAGGGAGCTCATGATACAACATTAAATGTATTAGATAATACAGCAGCTTGGCATGGTAATTCCACATCTTTCCTCCAACATCACGTATCTGAGAGCAGCAGTTTCTCTCCAAGTAAAGCAACAAGCAAGAACAAACTAAGTTTTCTGAGCATGCCAGTGAGCATCAGCTGGTGTCCCTGGCACAGGCTGCCAAATGGGGGTAATAAAGTCAGAAATGCTTCGTGGGGACAGTGGGGAGAGCATGGCTTTAGAGACCAGAGGTGAATGTTGGTAGATGGGAGGACAATTACAGCCTATCTGGAGAGATGGCTTCTTCCAGTTGTCACAACCCTCTGGTGTGCTTGGAACTATTCCAGAAGGCCACTAAGGAACAAAGATCTCTTGAAGAACTGAGCATGCAGTGTTAGAAAGGTAAAGCACAGAGGTGTCCTAGAGGGCTCTACCTTTCATGATCTGAAAGAGCTGGCTATAAAGGGCCTAAAACGTATAGTTGTGTTGTTACCCCTCACTACACTGATAAAGCGATTAAACAAGGCCCTGGCAGTTTGCTTTCAAAAGAGGGTGAAAGAACAACACAAGAAAGTGAATTAGAGATGAAGAACGTTAACATGAAGGAGAAGAAATGAAAGTAATGAAATGAAAGAAATGAGAAACTAGACAGCAAAGGAAAGAGGATCAGGCAATTACACTGCACTACAGCAAGATGACAGTTCTGCATGCAGCCTACTGTGATCCCGGGCCGATGTGAATTCCAAGCAGCAAAATTCTTATATCCACCTAAATGGAACAGCCAGAATGGAAGGATAAAGATGGAAATGGCAGAAATACCACACTCCGGTCTAAAAATATATACACTACTTCCTTCCCAATCTGCCTGTGGGAAACCACAATCAGCAATGCTCAAGTTTATTATTTTATCTCTCAAACTCCTGGGGAAAAAAAAAGGAATCCTACTAATATAGTGTAATGATCAGGCTTGCAAAAATGGCATTAAAATCCACTGTGTTTTGGTTACATCTAGATTTAGTTTCATTGTAAGCTTCACAAGATATAGATATATTATAAGAAGTCAAAGCTGTAACATCTCTTTCCTGCTTTAAGTTGCTTGAATGTAGCAAACCAATTAGTCCATTGAACACACATCAGAAGAAATGTACCTTGAAAATTTACAATCTGACAAGAATTAATGGATTTACAAGTTGGGTTTTTTCTGCACAAACTAGTAGGCTCACTGCACAGCCAGATCTTACCGCAAAGCCAAAGACCTTAACGTGATAAAAGCAAAAAGCATTAAGTGTATCAACGCCTGTTCAAAATGAACTGTCTCTGCAGTATAGCAATGCATTATCTAGCTTCTGTTCACACTTCTTTGATTAAAAAAACCACCACCAACCCAACAAACCACTTGCTCTTCATAGCTTAAGAGGACCAAAAGCCTTTTCACAAAACAATTCTGTTGTCACTTTTATATAGGGTTAGTTGATGCCTTCCCCCTCCTTTTTTCAGTGAGCTGAATATAATTAATAACTTCAAAATGGAATTAGTTCAACAGCATTTGGCTGAAAGCATTTATTTGTATGAATCCAGTTATAAATCATAACTCAAAGGCATATTGTAAAGAAATTTACTTCACTGAAAATTCAAATTGCAGCCTTCTATATAAAAGTGGTACTAAAGCTTAGACATTAGTACAGTCAACACAAATTCTGATTGTAACAGGCTTGGATAAACATATAAATTTTGGCTCATCGAGTTCGCTTCGGCTGTCAATACTCTGAAATAGATACAAGCCTTAGCAAGCCTTTCATTCAAAAGCCCATCATTGTACCATCTGAAACAGAAAGGCTTGAGTATCAAAGAGGAGTTCTCCCCCACTTTCATGGCATTACTTCTGTAAGACACCAATTGATCTACAGCCCTTGGAAGAAAACAGCTCGCTTCCCTCTCCTGGATAAAAGTCAGTGCAGTTTTTTCATCCATCACAGCCTTACAGCATCAAAATACACCTCCTGCATCAACTTAAAACAAGAAAAACCCTGCAAACCACAAAGCCATTACACGACATGTCAATTTACTTTGTCTGACAGATTCACTACAGAAAAAAAACCTGTTATCATTTGGGGGAGGAAAAAAAAAAAGAAAAAAAAAAAGATTTGTTTAAAGCAGTCAGTAAGAAAGAAATCAAGAAAAAGAAGAGAGAATTTATATAGATTTACCTATAGCTGAAGTTATTCTAAGGTGTTCTTCTGCTTCATAAAGAACGCATGGACAGCTTCCTGAACCCAGTAAGTCAAACATTACCTTCATAGAGTCACAGAATGGTTTAGGTTGGAAAGGACCTTAAGATCATCCAGTTCCAACCCCCTGCTGTGGGTAAGGACACCTCACACTAGACCATGCCACCCAAGGCTCAGGTTGTTCATCCCCAACCTGGACTTGAACACTGCCAGGGATGGAGCATTCACAACTTGCTTGGGCAGCCTGTACCACCCTCACAGGAAGGAATTTCTTCCTAAACAGCAAAGCACAAAGCCCCCTTTCCCTGGCAAAGACAAGAGCAGCTCTGCAGTCAGCATGGTGGCCAGGAGCTGCTGTTCTCAAGAGCAGCTATGGAGGAAGGTGCATGAGCTGGGCCTTGCACAGGGGACAGGAAGGTCAAGGTGAGGTCTGCCCAGCAGCAGAGCAGGCCCCAGCTCAGGCAGTTATCACAGGTCTGACTTTTGATAGATTTAAGCCTTTTGCCAGCTTAGTATCAGATCATTTGGAAGGGACCTGTGTGCACAGGCAGCCAAGAAGCCAACAGCATCCTGGCCTGTATCAGCACCAGGGTGGCAGCAGGGCAGTGACTGTCTCCCTGTGCCGGGCACTGGTGAGGCTGCACCTCGAATCCTGTGTTCGGTTCTGGGCCCCTCACTACAAGAGAGACATTGAGGTGCCCAGAGAAGGGCAACGGAGCTGGTGCAGGGCCTGGAGCACAAGTGTGATGAGGAACGGCTGAGGGACCTGGGGGGGTTTAGTCTGGAGAAGAGAAGGCTCAGGGGGGACCTTATCGCTCTCTACAACTGCCTGACAGGAGGATGGAGCCAGGAGGGGGCTGGTCTTTGCTCCCAAGTAACAAGTGACAGGACGAGAGGAAACAGCCTCAAGCTGCCCCAGGGGAGGTTTAGATGGATATTAGGAACAATTCCTTCCCCAACGGGTGCTCAGGCATCGGAACAGGCTGCCCAGAGCAGTGCTGGAGTCACTGTCCCTGGAAGTGTTCACACACCGTGTAGACGAGGCCCTCAGCGACATGGGTTAGTGGTGGCCTTGGCAGTGCTGGGGAACGGTTGGAACTGATGAGCTTAAAGGTCTTTTCCAATCCAGTTGGTTCTATGATTCTATGACATGGAAGACGTAACCATGACTGTTACAGGCTGCTCAAGAGTCTAATGAGCCCTCAGTGACACACCCTGTGCCCACTGCTCTGTGGCGGATTCCAGCCCACTTCATTCCTGCCACAAAGCCCTTTTCTGATGGCTTTTACAGAGGGCAGGGTGAAGTTTCACCAGTACATTCATGGTGCATGGCTACCTGGAACAGCCCCATTTCAGGTGGTGGCAGGACAGAGCATCATACCTTCTAAATTGATGGTTATTTTTCTCAAGTAGGACTATTTATGCAATGTCCTGAGATTCAACAAAATGCCAGACTAACTGCTGGTTACTTAATAACTAATGACATTCACAACATTTAGCAGCGTCTGATAAATTGTGTAACCAAATTAATTTACCCTCTCTGACATTAAAACCAGTTAGTGTTAATAAACAATGCCTTAAAAATATTTAGGTGGGTTCTTTAATTCAACTGAACAATGTACTTGGAACTACTGCAATGGCAATAGCAGGCAGGTAAACAAAGACATGCTTATTTTCATTCCTTCAGTGCTACAGGAATTTTCTCTTTAAGAATACAGTGCTTTTGTTTCTTTTTGTGCTTTATTACTATACGCTATTTTGCCCTGAATAACAACACAGTATTTAAATTCAACTTTTTTTTTGCAGGGGAATGCTTTTTATTCTTCCAGGCCATGCTAAATCACCTTTGATTAGGTTGTTCAAAGACCCAATCTTATCATGAGAAGAATATAATTCTGAGGAGTACCAATAAGCACAGCTACACTGAGACCCCTGAATTCCTTACTGGCCCATATTAAAGGAGGGATAGTTCTTCCACAATGGTCTCAGGAAGACACTGTACAGAAGCAGCTCAGCCTGCCTGCACTCAGTGACAGGAACCACTCGCACATGTGATGCACACGGGCAACTCTGCTCATGTAAAGAAAAATACCAACAGGATCTGGAGGGCTGGAGCAGCTCTGCCATGGAGACAGGCTGAGAGAGCTGGGCTGGGTCAGCCTGGAGAAGAGAAGGCTCCTTAAGGGGAGACCTTAGAGCAGCTCCACTGCCTAAAAGAGGACTAGAAATAATCTGGAGAGGGACTTTTGACAAGCGCCTGCAGGGACAGGACAAGGGGAATGGCTTTAACCTGCCAGAGGGGAGATTGAGCTCTTAGGCGGAGTTCTTCCCTGTGAGGATGCTGAGGCGCTGGCACAGGGTGCCCAGAGAAGCTGTGGCTGCCCCATCCCTGGCAGTGTTCAAGGCCAGGTTGGACACAGGGGCTTGGAGCAACCTGCTCTAGTGGAAGGTGTCCCTGCCCGTGGCAGGAGATTGGGACTAAATGAGCTTCTAGGTCCCTTCCAACCCAAACCATTCTGTGATCTGCCACACCAACTTCATGGCCACCTGTTAATGACCCAAGCTAAAGGATGAGTTCTTCCTTTACATAAGTCTTTGGGATGACAACCAAGTTTTGAGAAGAACTGTAAAAGCGTAACAGAGAGTAGAGATTTCCCCCATTATTCTAACATGATTTATGAGCATTCAAACTGCTTGGGATATGACATTGGTTTCAAAAGGAAAAAATTAGAAGGTACTTAAACCTAAATGAATCTCAAAACTGCTTTCTACTGACATTGTTTACAATGGGCTTAATTATTTATGGGAAGAAACCATCCTATTGTAGATCTGCCTGAATTTTTGAACAACCAGTAAAGGGAATAAAAAAGAAAATCTTGTTTGTAAAGCACCGGATTAGCAGCAAGCAATCTGGGTTTTGTCTCCCTGCATAAATCTCTTAGATAGCTGGATCAAAGTAGTCCTTTGTGAAACAGACACTTTACTGAGATTTCTGGAGACGTAGAACATTTTCCAAAGTGATAAAAAATTTGGTATCCAGCTTAATACAACTTTGAAAGCATTTTCTGAAAACTGGAATTAATTATAGTTAAATTTAATTCTTCTCCCACATTACATTGGGTGATTACATTTGAAGTCATGCTATGTAATTTCAATTATTAAGGTGCTTTTACGCTAGAAGTAGATAAGAGTCCTCAAAAACTGTAAAACTTCCACCAATGAAAATGTGCTTGCCTAACAAATACTTACCCCAATTCGGAAATAATGCCTTAGCCAGCGTGCAGCAGTGCTCCCCCTCCGCAGGGAGGTGCGGAGCTGTATGCCAGCTTTAGACATGCTCCTACGACTTTAGGCTCCAAGGAGACCAGTTGGACGTCTGTGGATGTTGCCCATTCAGAACTCTCATTCACACGTCAAGAGATCCCACCCACTGCTAATACAAAATCTGAATTGAGCGTAGTTGCCACATCGCTAATAACGCGGCCACAACCCAAGAGAAGTCAAGCTACACAACCCCACGTTACTTTTTACTGGCAACTTCCCAAGACAATTTTCAATTCAATTCAATGGTGGGAAGGGGGGAAGTACTGAAGGATTTCATGTTGGGATCTCCATTTTAAGCACTGCTGGCAGCTCTCCCTGTGCACGCGTGTACGCACACTCTCTGAAATAACAAGCTATTAACTTGACAGTTCAGGTATTTTAAAGGTGGGAAAACCAGTCTCTAAAGAGTTCATCGCTGTTTGGGTTTTTTTAATTCAAAAGTAAACTCTTTCAAATGTTCCTTCCATTTAGCATATAAATTGAATCCATTTGATTAGTCTTTCTAAAATGTAAAGCTCTTGTCTCTTCCAAACATACACCATGCCAGCTAGCAGGTCAGGACTTGACATACCTGAGTGAGGAAACCTCCACCTTCTTTCAACAGCACAGTACAAACATGTCTGCTGTCAGTTCCTCACAGCAAGGTACACACACTGCCACTACATTTACTTGAGAGCAATGGTCACTATTTACCACCAATTATTATAATTTCCTGAGAAAAGGCTTGATTTCAGTGTATTGAGCACCCTCAGCTCTCCCCAAAGCACTTGTGTGCACAACTGAGCAGCGCTATTAGGAGGACTCAGGTATGTTGCAATGTCCAGGCAAAGCCACTTAGCTCGTAAAGCTCAAGTACAGCTCATTTCTCCCCACCAACAAGGCAAGGCAACAGATACAGAAATGGGCCTCCTTTAAAATAGCTGTGTTATATTTTTCTCTAAACAGAAAAATATGAACCTATTTTCCTTGTAACATCTTCGTCAAATCACCAAGAATTAGCATTTCCAAAATGCCAGGAGCTCACGGCAACAGCTCCTTCTTCCTCCTTGGCCACAGGGACCTATCTCAGTACAGGTGCTGTGTCCAGACATAATTCTTTCTCCAGGTAATGGTATTGCAATGGGGCAGCAGCAAAGGATTTGATATAAGTTTTAAACATAAACATATTTCCAGAAGAATAATTCATTCACATACGATCACACCCACCTCTTCCATACACAACTACTGCAGCTTCTTGCAGAATTTTATAGAAGGCCCTGACTTTTCCAAAGACATAATTACAGACTATGTGCTAACAATTATTTTTAGGTCTCAAAGGAAGAAAAACACAGCACAAATCAGTGATCCATTTCACATCTCAAGCAATAACTTCAAATGTATTTAAAGCACAGTATTAACAAAAGGAGCATTTTAACAACACTTAACCTGACACTGTTTTAAAAATATAAGACTGTATTCTAGGGAACTATCAGAAGATCATCTTGAAGGTGGTAGGGAATATTGAGACCAGCAATATCAAAAGTGTTTACACCTGTTTCACTGGCAAAAGAAGGTGCTGAGCACAAGCCTGAGCCTTCAGAGTTCGCCCTGCCCTGGCCTTCAGGAGAGCTTTGTGTCCCTCCTCTACAGGCAAACACTGGGCTCTCCTGAGGTGCCCAAATTGTTCTTTCATGCCTTGATGTCTTCATGTAATTCCCAGCAGTTCTTCTTAGCCTTTTACATCCTGATTTCTGTTTACTGATGCACTGCTCCCGTAAGTGTAGTAGCACATCAATTAATTATACAGTAGTATGCCTAAGCAGGTTTCCCTAGGGTTTTTACAGAAACCCTTTGTATTTGCCAATTATTCCATGAGATTGTAACTATTTTTAGTTCTGCAATAAAAGAAACAAGAGTCTGCTAGCAATACTGTCTCCATAAAGGGTGAAACTGGTTTTAAGACCATTGATCCAAGCACACTTGAACTTTGGAGAATTCAGATTTAGTCTGGATTTTATGATTAACACTTTTATATACCATGTAAGCAGTCAGAACGTACAGACAAAAAAAAATACAAATGAAGAAGAAAGACTGGAACTGAAGAACTGAGGCGACCTATTTAACTTTTTATACTAAAGCAGATACATTCAGATGAACAGCAAAGTCTCCACTGCCTTCAACACAGTGCTACCACCAGTTGGCCAACAGCAGCCCAACAACTTTCTGTGATCAATTTCTCATGCCCTGCCTTCTGAAAAAAGACACGTGCTCTAGATACCCAAGACCACTTTTCTTTAGTTCTAAGGCAGACATCCACAAACTCTCTCATTAATTTAAGGAAGAATTCAGGATTAAAAAGCAAACAAACAAAAACCAACCAACCAACCAAACCCCCCCCCAAGCCAGAACAAACTACTTAAAGCTCAAATCAGCAAAAATACATCCAGCTTCCACACTATAAAAGCTCAGGAAAAGCAGTAAAAAAATCAGTTTGGTGGACTTCTACTGTGCCAGAGCTGGTCAGATTTTTAACTCAATAGTGCCTTCTATGCGCAGGGGTCATAATTAAAAGTGTTATCCTCAGAGAGTCACAGAAGAGTTGATGCTGGAAGGCACCTCTGGAGGTTCTTTGGTGCAGACCCTGCCTAAAGCAGGGTCAACTACCGCTCAGGGTTGCATCCAGTCGAGGTTTGAGTATCTCCAAGACCTGAGACTCCTCAACCTCTTTGGGCAATATGATACAGTGTTTGACCACAGGCATAATAATACCTAAAACAAATTAAGCCCAAAGTAGACATTTAGCTCTCATTTATACATTTTATATATCTTTTGCCCATCCTCGGCAGTGTCACACACAAACTTCCTGTCACTCGTGTCTATACACTTCAGTCACAGCGCTCCCAGCAGAGCAGCACTGCGGACATCGCCTCAGCTCAGATGCTCTTACCCACTAACATTGGTAAGCCTGGATTTGGAGACACTGCTTTAAATCTTACTCTTACCTATTCCCCAAATCAGAAATGAAGATGTGCCAGAGATAATTTCCACGTTATGAAAGCAGCTCTCTCTAGCATTCCACAGGGACCTGTCTGCAAGGCTGAACTGTATCTCTATACAGTTCCTTTTGCCCTGTATTTGTTCTTTGATGTACAAATATGCTGCAGACTAAGTGGTGATCTCTTTGATGTTGAACTTTTATACTTTATTGCAACTAGCACACTTACAAGAGGAGCTGCCAGTCATTTTCCCTTCTAAACATTCACATTTCATGAGGCACTTGCTTTATGAGTCAGATTTCTTCGTAACTTGTTTTCAGAATTTCCACAAGAATGGCGCTACTCTTCTGGAATAACTTGATTAAAACCCAAGACCCAATCAGGTTTTTCAAGTACTACAAATTAATACCAGCATTAGCTAATATATCTGAATGTATTTAACAAAGGATAATTACCTAGTCAAGTAGGCATTTCCTAAGTTTCTTCTAGATAATTCGGGCTGGTGCCCAGACTCTGGCACTCACCAAGAGTAGCTGCATTGGGATCAATGGAAAGCCAAGGCAAGCAGATGTTGGTACCTCTCCGGCTCCTGTGCCAGCCTCCAGCAGCTCACAGTTCAGGGGCTTCCGGAGGCAGCCTCTGCAGAACAGCTTTTCATGATGCAGAGTGTATACATAGCATTTTAGACTGACAACACCAAGGCAGATTAAATTACAAAGGTAGTTACTTTTGTGACAAAACACTAATCAATGCTGGCAGGAATAATGTTATAAAGTGTGAATTTACCACCGGTGCATGCCTGAGCTGCCAGTGTGAGACACACAAAGGAGTTTCCATTCCGAAGCACTCTTGTGAGGGCTTTTAAATCAACCCTAAAAGCAGAAATTCTTTGGAGTGAGATTTTGCCATTCAAAAGGTCTCTGCTTTAGAGTGACCTTTATGTTTGGCTGGTTATCCCTTCTGTAAGCATAAACACAGTGGTTGAGAGGGAAAACATCAGAAGAAAATTAGAGCATTTTGGAACAGCGACAGGAAGGAGGGAACGTTTCCCCATACTGAGCTCTAGGTTTCCACAACACAATCAGTACTGGTACTGATGCCCCTCTCCAAGCCAGCTAACTTAAAGCTGCACCGTCAGCGCAGCAGCCAGAGAAATGCACCACTTTGAACATTTTAGTGTTAAAGTTTAAAATTTTAAATTGCAGAAACTATATTATAGCTTAGTTATTTGTAGCAGAAGAGAAAAAGAACCTAAAATGGAACAAATTTGTTACAGGTACTGTAACAAAGTTCCTCTTTTTCACAAATATCTAGCAGCTCAGTAACAAAAAGCATGTTAAGAGCTAAACATCCTCAAAGGAGGGAGCACTCCAGTGCTGGGCATGCTGGGTGCTGCACCTCACCTTCCTGGCTGGACCTGCAAAGTTATTCCCAGAGGTACCAGTACATTTAGAAGAGATTTAGTAAAATAGGAAGAAACCCTTGCCTATGAGGCCCTGGCACAGGGTGCCCAGAGAACCTGTGGCTGCCTCATCCCTGGCAGTGTTCAAGGCCAGGTTGGACAGAGCCTTGGGGTGTGGTGTCCCTGCCCATGGCAGGGGCGTTGGAACTAGATGATCTTAAGGTCCTTTCCAACCCTAACTATTCTATGATTTGATGATAATTAGAGCCAGCAGTAGAAATACCATAAACATGGAATTTTCCTGGGCCTTTTCAGACCCAGACAAAATTAAGTTCTCAGCATGCACCCAAATTCCATCATGTGCAGTAAAATAACCCATCAAGAAAAAAGCATGGGTGAAATACTGCTCCTGTGATTGAGCGTTTTCACACAGAGTTTCCATCAAAGCATCCTGTACAGCAGGCAGAAGAGAGGATTTTGATCCTTCCTGAAGAGGACAACAGGAAAATCAATTCCTTTACTGCTCCAGCCCATATCTTTTCCATGCTGCTGGCTGCCAGGGTGCTGCCAACCGCTGCTGCTATTCCTGCTATCATCAGGGAGCATCTGAGGAGGGAGGAATGCTCATAGGCCATTTAGAAGGCGCCTATGTATATGAGGCTTCTCAAATGAAACATCTCTGGCTCTTTAATTAACCTGTCTGGTTTTTTTCATTATCTGTTGATACAAGAATCTATCCAGCAGTTATAAACATCTTTATGTACTCATATTTTAAGCAAATACTTCTTTTAATTCAACAACGCACCCACGGTACAAGAAAAACTCTACCCAAAGCTGCACACAATGCACCTCCATCAGTCTAACAATTGCAGGGAGTGTCCTATTGAAGGAAAACACCAAGCGTAAGCTCAGCTACTCCAGACAATCACCAACAACCTGCCCCTCTCCCGTGGTATGACCCTGCAGCAACAGGGGCAAACACACCTCCAGCACCCCAGAGTGCTCCAGCCTGCCAAACAGTAGCTTCGCTCACATTTGTATTCTCCAAAACTGGTTAGTAACCTAACATCCAGCATGCAAACATTTCCACAGTGAACTAGAAGGAGCGAGTCCAAGGAGGGGACAAACCAGTGGCGATCTACAAAAGGCAGTTTTCTGCAGTGCAAAAGATGTGTTTATTAATTCCCACATTGAGCTTGAAGCAATTACTATAGGTCTACTAGAAAATGTGTATTTTCCCACAGCAACCACTCTGCCAAATCGAACACAAAGATGAGCTAATTAATTTAGCTGAACGGAAAAATGCATCCATTATGAGTAACATTACAGTTGATGCAGGAAAAGAGCAGCTACTGCTGCTCCTGTCAAGTAGTACAGCGATTTATACCATTCTAAGTCAGAACTGAAGCTCCAAATGTTCCAATTGCCAGGGATCACTTTTCACCAGCTTACTACACTCTACCTAAACAAAGAGCTTCAGGCAAAGAGCACCTGGGGCTTAGAGAGAATTTAACCTTCTCTTGGGGTGAGAAGATGACAAATGACACTTTCAATCATGTCCCATTAGGCACGGGACCAGGCAGAGGAGGCTGGACAAGAGTCAGGTAAACATTGGTTCACGTCAGTTTTAGGCATGCTCAATCCATGGCAAGGGATCAACTCCCAAGACCCCTGGCAGCCTCATGAAAGGTGCCACATGCAATGAGAACTTGATTTCCTATTGGATCATGTAAATTGTACCAGGTCTTACAGAGCAAATGACACTTGAAGGGAGAAAATTGCTGAGCCAATCCCAATTTCCCTGGGGTTTGGATAAAGAGGTGGAAATTCAGTATCACAAACACATGCCCAAGCACAGCTGTGTCCCCTTTCAAACTGCAGTGGAGACTGAAAACCTGAGGCCCTGCACACAATCCTATTCCCACTGTTCCAATCCATCTATTCTGAAACCCTGGCACGCAGGCACACGGCCCATGGTACTGTCAGCCAGACAAAACTCCAGCTTGTGGTCCCTTTGGTTTGAAAGAACACTCTGACCAACCCTCTGTCACAGTGCATCTGTTTGTGTGAAGATTTAATGCCACTTTTCCACCTCCTTGTTTGAGAATGATCAACTTCTTCTAAAGCGCGTAAGTAGAGAGTCATGCAGTTGGTTTTATGAAGCTCCTTGTCCCAGGTTTCAATGGCAATAAATAGCCCAGTATTTCAAAGAACACAAACATTACTCAATAATTACGTGGCTGATACCCTATAAGTATGCTGACTATTCTATTTGCATTGTTCAGAAGTGAAGAGGTTAGACTTATTTACATCCAAGTAGCTTTAATTAAGCTTTGAGATAAATGCTCTTAAAATGAAAGCTGGGATGATTATACCTCTCTCAACACTGATTTTAGCCTAGATGGCTATGTACCTGGCATGACAAAAGGCCCAATGGCTGGAACCACACAAACACAGAAGAGCCACAAGCTACGGGTCCTGCATCACTCCCAGCCACACAGAAAAGAAAACAAAAATGCAATGAAATAGTGACCTTGCTGAAGCCAAATGCGTAAGTGTAGTGGAGCCAGGCTGCATGTACCGAGCAGCAGCAGTGGGGGCTCACATTAAGGTGAACTGCACCCAGCCACATTCACCAACAGCAGTGAATAAATGGGCTATGTTTGATGGTGACGCACACCATGACAGTGCCATGGAAGCCCCACACTTCTCTGGGGGGACTCTTGCACTTTTGAGAGTTTTAAATGTCAAAGACATGCACCAGACTGTATCCGAAGAGTGCAAGGAGCAATAGCACCTCAGAGACTGTAACTGCATGGCTGGGAACAGCTCCAGCTTTGTGTTTCTGAGCTGTACACAGGCACACAGCGAGAGGCAGCAGGGTGCAAGGCAGAAGCCCTAACAGTCACAGCACGGGGCTCAGATTTTCCTGGATACCCATTTGCTCCTGTCAGCATGAGTGCTTCACCTGCCCCTGACACCAAAGAGGAAAAGGGAAGCAATGCTAGTTGGGTTACATTTCCCCCAGGCACGGAAGCTGCGTGGACCCCAGCGCAGCCGTGGCACGGCGAGGGGCTCTCTCCAGCACACTGCCTTCTGCAACTCCATCAGCATGCTCCCCACTGCAGCCAACCTCCGCGCTCAACCGGGGAGCAGCACAACGCCCGTGAGTCACTCCCTGCTCTTCTCAACACGGGGCGCAGGTACCCAGGGAGCAGCCTGAAACTGCCCCCAGCTCGCAGCCTGGGTTCTGCAGCACTTCCGAGTGCCTCGAGCGAAAAAAGGGAAAAAAAAAACAACCACCAAAAAAAGGCACAAATCCCCGCGTAAATCCAAGCCTTTGCTAACCACACGCAATGCTCCTTCTCAAACAGTATGAAACATAACAAGAAAGTCCATCTGCCAGACCCCCTAACTAGGCTTTCTGCTTCAATCTTTTAGTCTGTGGGGGTTTTGGGCTCTTTTTTCGTTCAGCAAGCAGAGGTCTGTACTGTATAGTCACCTTTTTCTCATAACATACCTATTCTGGGAGGACAGAACCCTCCCACCCCTGTTAATGCCTATTGCAAAGAAGAGAAAAAAAATAATCTTCAAGAAGGAACAAGAAGCATAGGAGACATTTCTGCCCCATTAATTGTTTGCATATCCTTTAGATATCAGTCCTCAAGGAAAAGACAGATCATAAAAGGAGAGAACTACTGCTTGCTTGATCTCTGGAGTTATCAGCTATAATTGCAAACTATGGCTCACAGATAAATAAAAGAAAGGTACGTATTCATTTTTTTCCTCTCACTGCAAATGAAACAAACCCAACCAGAACATCATTCTACAAACCTAGAAAACCTCATCTCATCGGAATGCAAAGAAAACAAAAAACAACATGCAGCATCTCAACTTCCTCTAATGTTAGATAGAGAACTGCAAAGTCAGACCAAGTTGCATGCATCTATTCAGGAGAGACACAAAGATTTGCCGGTTTTGATTTAGTACATATAGTTTAGAAACAAACACAGCAATTTAGAATTGTTGTGTAGTGCAGATGAAATACTAACAATGCCACTAATTAGTACATGATAGTGATCGTTTCTATACTGCACTTTAGGCAGGAGAAGCAGGAAAGATGATTTAAAACCCCTTAAGGTTTAAAATGAAGTGCTACATCATCCTAGGGAAAAAAAAAAAACACCACCAAACATGCAAGGCTTTATAATGGGGAATGAGTAAAGAAATCATTTTTTATACACACTGGGGAACACTTGATACAAAGACGACTCAGTTCTTGACAGAGGCTCTAGACACTACTCCCCAAACTAATAAATGCCAAAGCAAACATTCACCTCCCCACTGCACAGCCAAGCTGCAAAGCTGCAGGCCATGACCCTGCATCAGACTGAACCAGCTGCATCTCCTCCTGTCCCCCCATCAGCTCACTGAATAAAACCTGAGGACATTTCCTATTTCTGCAAAACCCACACCCCAGACTCCAGTGAAGCTCAACTATCCTCCTCTACAGCCTTATCCCTTCAGGGAGGTTTTATCTGTTAAGGGTACAGAAGTCCTTGCATGGTGTCCATAGACCACTTCAGTTTTGCCCCACTTATTTAGAATTATCTTAGAAAAATTACTGTTAAGACTGTATTGCCAGCCAGCTGGAACAGGCTCACCCTTTTAGCTAGGCAAGAGCTGCACCTAAATGTACAGAGTTTGATCTAGTGAGATGTTCAGCACCCACACTTTTCGCTGACTGAAAGAGGACATAAGGATTCTCTGTACTTGAAAGGAGTGTCCCCAACTGAGACTTGTACAGAGCATGCAACCACCTTTGATTATCACCGGGTGAGACATAAAGACAGGTTTCCTCTTCTTTTACTTGCAAATCTTGAGAGTCTTTCAAAGGGCCTGAAAAGCGCATTTCAGCAACAAACCTCAAACCAATCTTATCCTGTGAATGTGATGAACAAATGTCTTAAGTACAAGAAAGTCATTCAGACCAGTCGTATGAAATTAAAGCAGCAAGAAAACAGCTTCTCAGCTAGCAATTCCAAAGGCCAGATTCTGTTAATATTTAGTCAACACAAGTTCTGTACCAGGGTATTTGCTAAATTGGATTTAGCTTTCAATAGTGCCACAGTGAAGGCAAATTTAAACCTGATTCACTTTGTAAAGCAACTTCTTTTTTAAACCTATGGCGAGATATTTTTCCATAGCCAGCTGTTGACTGGTGAAAAACATGTGGTAATTACCAAGGTGCTGGCAGGCTGGTGCCAAGCTGCATGACACAAACCACGGCAAAAGGTCAGGCTTGATGGGCTCGGAGCAGCTCACGCGCAGGAAATCCCGGCCGGCTCTGCGCAGCCTGGGTCCAGCGAGCAGGAGCGGGGAAGTGGCTGCAAGGCAAGCGCTGCAGCCCGCAGCAAGGGAAACCCTGCTCGGCTGTGGGATCTAACCATCAGGTGCACTAATAAGGAAACCAACAGAGTCTATTCCCTTAAATAGGTATTTTTAAATGACTGACTTTTCGTTCAGAGACTGCGTCAGCTGGAAATCAGGCTGCGCTTCCCACAATCCAAGCACAGAGCCCCAAAGTGAAACAACTTTCCTTGCAAACAAGTAACAACTGATGATACTACTTGCCTGCTCAATCCTCAAAAAAAAAAAAAAAAAAAAAGTGGCAACATTGCTGATGTCCACACAGCGAAGTGAGGATTGGTACCTTAAATTCTACCTTAAGAGTAAATACACCCAGATAGAAAAAGCTTAGAAAATTTACATCTACTTCCACACCAATCTCTATCTAGAAATATCCATATGAAGGACATATGAAGGACAGTAAAACTATTGCTAGGTTCATTTCCATACTTAATAAACTCATCAGTAGACCAACTGCTTCTATCCAGGCCTGACGAGAGTGCAGAACAAGCACTGCAGCTCTCACCAAACCCCGGCTCACTTATCCCTGCCTCTCTTCAAAGTAGGTACCACAAAATGGTAAAATAACACACTTTTGAATGCAGCTCCCTCCACCTTGGGCTCACCTCCAGTTATGCACTGGCATGACAACCAAATCCGTGTTTCTACTCCAGCGCAGAGTATTTGTTCACCAATTCAGAGCACTTAGTACTATTCTCCTTAAGGCAACCTTGAAGATTCTGCCAGTGGAGACTCTCACAGGAATAAGCTTTGTACCAATGAATATGCTGACAAAATGATCCGATTCCTTTGCAAACTTTTACTGGTAAGCATGTAAAGTTACACTCTGCCTTTAAAGCTGGTTAACTGGCCTGCACGTTATAAACTCCTGAATCCTCTGCAGACCCACAACAGTTAAAAAATAATGTTAAAGCACCCATCAATCTACAAAATACTTAGTCATTATGAACTTCGATGCTTCACCACTGCCTATTTTCTTAGAAATAGATATAACACCCCCCCTTCCTCTCTGCTTGAAATGAGAAAGCTCCATTTCTTCTCACGCAGCTTGTCTTAAGGCCATGTCCAGCCTCTCCATTGAGCCATTCTGCTTTCCAGCTCTAAGTACACCAGCGCAGCTATCGGTGTGCTGACTGCTGGCCAACATTTTTACTCACTCAAACCTCTCTACCGCCTGGAAGTCTGAGGACTTTTCAAAATGAAAGCAAGCCCCTTCGCCAGAACAGTATGTTGCATGAAAAAAACAATGACTTGCAAACTGATTTCACATTGTATCAATTTGGGCTACCTGAACAGCAATAAAGAAAGAATTGATACTCTTCTTTTTCACTTAAAAACCCCTTAGATAATCCAATACAGAAATCTGTAACATCCCATGTTCTCCTGCTAAGCATAATTTTCTGCATTTTAACTTCAGAACTCTAAAAGATCAGAAGCGCCAAAAGATGCCATCACAGCTCTGAGAATAAATATTCCATTCATCTACACATTTTACACTGCTCCTTTGTCCCCTTGAGCTTATATAAAGCTGCATTCCCTATGCTACTTGTCTACTTCTCTCAAACTATGACACTGGATTGCGGATCTATTATCTGATGGCAGGCAGAGGTCACTTTAAGACAAACGACAACACACTTCCTCCAGTTGAACCCTGTCCAGAAATTAGCAAAAGGATAAGAGACCAAGAAAGTTGTTCAACACACTACAAAACTAAGCAGAATGAAACAGGAACGCAATGTACCACACACGTACTCGGTAAAACAGACCAACCCAAGCATTTTTATAATAGAGCCCTTAGGAATTACACTTCAAAACCCAAAAGCTGGGCTCCACCAAGATGTTACATCAGTGTGGAAATGGGTTTAAAAGTCTCAAAAGAGTGAGAAAAGAAAAGCAGTATTTCCATGTTGAACTGATGAGCTCCGAAGTGCCCTGCCTGCTCTTTCACCACACACCTGAGGCTCTGCCCGGAGCACACAAGGCAGCCACCCCCCCCGCCACAGTTTCAATTTGTAGACTTTCCTCCCTTTATTTTTTGTTTCTTTGCTTTCATGGCTCTAATGGGCCCATGAGGGATATCCTAAAAAAATTCTTATCGGACCACGTGGAATTCTGACTGCTAAAATATCCGTGTAGCTCGCACTTAAAAAAATGCATTTTCTTTTGTTACAGATGCAAGTATCTGAATCAACCCAGTTACGTTTTCTTGGCAAATACATTCAGCATGGCTAATGATTAATGAAGATAGTGCTTTTCTTTACGTCCACAGAGGCTTCTCTCCCAGAAAAGGAAGCCGTGCCACTGAAAATTCCCGTGGCTGCTACAGGGGCGCGTTACCTGCTGCTCCTGCAAAGTGGGGAGGGAAAAGGAAACAGTCTCTGCCTGAAGCGGATCCATCTTCCCAAGGATTTTTTTTTTTTTTAAAGATAAACTTTAGCAAGTTTATTAGTAAAGTTTATTTTCCAAGTTTATTTTACCAAGTTTATTTTCTTTACCAAGAAAATATTTTAAAAGGGACAGATCTAGTATTTTAGTGGGGGCATTAAATACAAGTGTCCGCAGTAATACTCTTTAGATTAATATGAAAGACGGCTGTATTTAAATAAAATGGTTATTGCCTTTAGATTTTTATTTTTTTAACAGCTATGACTTCAAAAACGCTACAGTGCAAAGTTCTGCCGTGGACCTGGTTTTATTAAAAAGCCGGGCAGACGGAAAACACACCTCTCAACTTCGGATTTCTCACCTAAAGCTTGGTTTGCCTTTACCCGGTCTGACCCTGCCCCTCGGCAAGGGCTCGGCTCGGCAAGCTGAGAAAACCCCAGCTTTAAAAAAAGAACAAAAATCACCAAGTAGCTCCGATTCCTCCTTTTAGCCCAAAGCCTTTGCAAAACGAGCAGCTATCTGTTAAAAATGACATTTTAGCCCCATCGGTACCTACAGGATGCTGCCCGTGCCTTTCCCCTTTGCTAAAGACAGATTTTACAGCTCGGATTTTCTACACGGGTGTGTGGAGGGCTCAGACAGCTCCTCTCCACGTTAATCATCACCTCTCCCTTCCAAGAGCCGCATCTGCAGATAAGCTATCTCTTACCCTCCAACAGTGTAAAGTGCAGCGGCTCCGCGGCGCTGGTTACCGCTCCGCTCCCCGCGGCCGTCCCGGGCGGGCGCTGCCCGGCGCTCACGGCAAGGACCGAGCCGCCCTATCGCTCCGAGAGCTCCTACAAACCTGCCCCCCGCTCCGGGGGCCGCCCGGCCGGGCCCCCGCACCGGCAGCTCCCGGGGCAGCACCGCCCCCCGGCCCGGAGCTCCCGCAGGCCCCGGGGCCGAGCGGTGCCACCGGCGCACGGAGCGCGGCAACTCCAGCCGGCCCCGGCGCTCCCGGGCCGGGCTGGACTCCCCGCCTTCCCCTCGGCTCGGCTCTCGCGGGCCGCTCCTACCTTTCATCGCGGCGAGCACAAAACACATCATTTGTCAGGGGCGAAGCGGCGAGGAGCAGAGCGGAGCGCGGCGGGCAGGGAGGCGGGAGGGGAGGCGGGCCGGGCCCTCGGCGTGAAGCACCGCCACCGCCTCAGCAGCAGCAGCCGCCGCCGGCCGCCAGCGCAGAGCCGCGTCGCGCCGCCATCCCCCGGCCCATATGAGGCTCCATGTGACCCGCTGACATCAGGCCGGCCCCGGCCCCCCGCCTTGTTTACACCGCCCGCTCCCTCCCTCCCTCCGCTCCGCTCCCGCCCCTGCCGGCGCCGGGGGGCGGGCGGGCGGTCACGGGGCGAGCCCGGCCCAGCCCAGCGCGGCAGCACCAGCACCGCCCCTGCCCCCGGCGCGGGGCCCTTCGCTCCGCCGCCGCGCACGGCTCGGCTTGGAGAGGGCACACGCGACACACGGCCCGCGCCGCTGCCGCCGGGGACACCGAGCGCGGTGACTGCGGTTCGGCTGAACGAACTGGAGGGGAACGGAAGGGAAAGGCTGGGCGGCGGGTCCGTAACGGCGCGGGCGAGACCGAGCATCGCTTCTGGAGCAGCCGGCAGCACCAGCAGCGCCCGTCCCCTATTGTCCCGGCCCTCTGCTGAAGTTCAACCCCCCTTCCCCCGAGGATTTGTAAGTGTTGTTTTAAGTAAAAAATAACCGTATTGAAGCTACCTCTTGGTTTGACACGACTACACGCTTAATAGTAGTTGACTTGATCAAGCAGAATAGCATTTACATCTTAAATGTGTCTGGTGCTGGGTTCAGACTCTATCAGGATTCACTTGGACCGCATGAAGCATTATACTACGGCTGGAGATATTTTCATGTGCTCTATAGCATCAGCTGTCACCATACTGTCAGCTTGCGAGATGCAGTTTTGCATCACTGAGACACAAACATCCATGCTACAGAGGAATAGTGTGAGACTGAGCACAGGAAAACATCAACCTATGGGAAAAAACCCAGACACTGGTGAAAGTTGCATTAACAAACCCAAGATTTTTCCCAATTCCCGTCTCAGCCACTGGAAGAGAGTGTCACAAAACAGAAAGCTGCACAAAAGCATCAATGCCTTCCAAGCTATTTAATAGGGGACTGAATATAACATAATAATTTGATTAGATGTATAAGCATTTAATGAAAATAAGAGGAGACAAACAGAAGCCAGAGGAAGCACCTTAGTGTTTGAAACAAAGCCCTATACTCAGAAAAAGCCTTTATGAGATGAGGACACTGAAACGATCTTTTTAAATTGGCCCCTAATGGCTAATGAGTTCTTAATACAGTATGATATTATTTAAACATGCTTCAAAGCTATCCAGGTGTACTTACCATTTATCAGTCCAGTTATTTAAGTCCCATCAATGCAAAATATTGTTTTAAATCTTACTTAATTTCAAAAATTTCTCACTGCACCCAGTCTGGTGCAGTGGTGTAAATTTAGCAGATACCTTTGACATCAAGTTTCTGACCTGGGGCTGTCATCCTTACCTACATGAAGCCATTCCTATCAGTAGCATTATAGGTAGAGGGAGGTACTGCTCGTAGTGGCAGCTCTGGTCCCAGAGGGGTTTGTGTTCACAGCGTTTCATCCACAGCACATGTTGTAAAGTTGCAACACGCTGAACAGAGACTTTATAGGACATCCTGGGCTGAATCAACCCCCACTGACAGCACTGTTCAGAACTCTCAGAACCTGCAAAATGCTGCTGTTACACATGGGCTGGCTGCTGCGGCTGTGGGATTTAGATACAGCCACAAAACTTGTAGCACGCACAACAGAACAGAATGATGTCTTAATATACTGTAATGAGGAGTTAGATCGTTGTAAACATTTCACTCTGACACAGCAAGTAATGTCAGACCTATGGCTTGAAAACTGTCACAGTCCATTAGTGCTAGTTGTCTTGTCAGACATTTAACCTTAAGGTACACAACATTACATTATTACTGATCTGTATTTATTTCCAGTCCAAGTGAAATGCAACTGGTAATCTGGAATGACATCTGATGTGCTAAGCGGCTTCAATAATAAACAGGCACCACAGATTTTGCATTCTGACAAATGCCTTACAACAGTTGCTTCATAAAATTATAGATTGATCATCAGACATTTTAAATGAGAAGAGCATACTTAAAATAGTCTATTATTTGGTGTCAATATCCCATCTAAAGCCATCTGCTGACTGACTTTTGGATGTATAAACACATACATTCACACTTCAGTTTTCTGTCATCATTTGACTTCATAATGAGAATTCAACTCAAAATCCATTTCCTCCTGATTTACCAAACTATTGCAACACCAAAAAGTCTCACTCGAGTTCAGACACCACCATGTAAATGACAACACAAAGACCACGTACCAGCCCAAGAACACTTAGCTCAGTGTTACAGTTCACTCGACACGCAATTGCTCTTGCTGGTTTGTACGACAGGGTTTCATTTGACTTGTATGAATGCTTCCCATTGCCAAAGCTTGTACTCTATTGTTCTTGTTCTTTAAGCATGTGGTAAATACCTGTAAAATACTGCAAGACTGCGTATACTCTTCACAGGAGCGAGAAACTACACCTCGGTTACACCTGGTTCTCTGTTCTTTCCTAGATTTCTGCATCCAAACACCTCCTGAAGGTGTCAAATCTGTGTATTAATGGTTCAGACCAATTAGCTACCTGCAAATTAGACCCCAGCCACAGCACGTCTTCGTCCTTTGTGCCACCTTTGCTTCAGAAAAGGCAGTGGCTGGTCCCCAGGGATGGCTGGGCCTGATACTCCACATCCAAGTCAGCACTGCTCCCTTTGCCCAGTCCCTCCTGACAGAGCCAGCGCTGTGGGGGGCAGAAGGATGCAGGACAAGCTCCTGCTCTCTTGCATCAGGTAAAGCCCATGGAGGCAGTTGCACTCTCGCCTTTCTCTGCTGTGCCAGTCCCGAGGCCTGCCACAACTGAGGGAAGCCACATGCAGTAAGGGGCTGGTACAGCCTGAACTCAAATTCTAACCACACTCAAACATGCAGGAGTGGTAAGTGTGAGATTGCTAGTTCTGTGATGCTAATGTGGTGTGTAACCTTATCAGGTATCGCTCCGTGTTCCATCCTTGTAAAAGATGTTCAACTCACTAGCCTAACCACAAGCCTCTGCTACAGTCGGGGGAAACAACTGTTTCTAGGAAACTCGTCAACATCTGCTAGGCAAAAAAAAACCAAACCCAAACCAAAGTGAAGCAAAGAAAAGGTGTTAAGAGAAAGGGAACATGCCTATGATGGCTATTAGCACTAGTAATCGGGAAACCAGAGTTTGAATACACTAAGTACAGGACAGAAACTACTGAAAAGCTCTCCTCCTCTGCCTCTTTTTAAACCTGCTGAGCAAAGGACTGAATTTAGCTTCCACGATGAACCAATTCCTAACTACTTGCTCAAAGACACCTCCCCCAACCGAAGTAGTTTAAATGCAACTAATTAAAGATGCTTATGTTGTCCTAACTTGGAACACAAGTGGAGAGCATTTCTGCAGACTGCTGGGCCGTGTTCTGTATGCTTGCCTAAGCGAAGCTGCATGGTTAGGCTTAATTCAGGAAGAATTTTGAGGCCTCCTTATGACCAAAATTTAAGATTTGAATGATAAATATAGGATGTACCCACCACCTTCCTTCCCTATATAGCACAGAGGAAAAAATGCTCTTAAAAGAAGAGAATGTGTCCTGTAATAACCCTGTCTGAAGGAGGTATAACCATACTGGGTTGTTAGGAAGCTGAAGTTCTGGAACCACTACAAGGTACAGCATTTACCCAGTGCTCTACCACTGTCACATACACAACACTGCATGCAAATCCTCTTGCAGGGCCATGACTGCATGCTGCATTCTCCCATGGAGAGGAAAACTGCTTACTGGAAAAGAAACACGATACAAAACATTCCAATGACTCGTCCAGAGCCTCCGTGTTTTCAGTTTTAGCACAGACGGCTTCTTCAATTTGTTAAAATGACCTAGAGCTAAGTTTTCCACATATGTTTTTTCTAAAAAAAAAAAAAAAGGGGGAGGGCTCAGACTATCAGTATAAATTTACATAATGATACATATTTTTAATTGGTTTTTTGAATTTTCATATGCTTTTTATGAAACAAGTTCTTCAAAATGGTTGGGAAATCTTGTACTCATTGAAAGAGACAGCAGCAACATTTTAAAAGGTTCAAGCATTTTTCAGTATAGAAAATTCATTTCCTATCAACATTTAAATAGCTCCTCCTCGGAGTTAAATGTAGCCCAGAGAAGGTGGCAGCAGCTACCTGGTAAAGGGGGAAAGCAGGCAATACTGAAGGCAAAGCCCTTCTCCAGTTGAAACCCAATCACATGTCCTAACATCAGGTGAAGTGCTCAGCTCCCAGCTCTTACTAAGGAGGCATCTCTAGGTGTGGCAAGAGTTTAAAACACACAACAAGCTCCAAGTGTCTGAAAACTGTGTTGTTGCCTTTTTGGCTTCTTACACAACAATGATCACACGTGAAACCATGCAGTCATTCACAACAGCCTTATTTACCAAATACATCCAAACCAAAGCGTAGGAAAACCGCAGCTCTAAGTAATATCTCAAATACAAATCACAGTTTTGTCCACCCTACTGACAATCGCTTTTTAAGGGGTTTCTAACTGGTATACACAACACCTGCAAAAATATAATGGTTCTTTCTTAACTCATTTCCCCCTCTAGATTTAGTGGTATTTTAATCTTCACTTATTTCTAGCCCTCCAAGTAGCACACTGTCGAAGATGAATCTAACTGAGGTTGTCCTCATTAAGTTGCCTCTTTTTCATCTATTTAAAACTGCTACTATGCTGACCCTGCAATCATACCGTTTTGCTCCAGACAAAATGCCTTCCTAAATTCTTGCTGAGGAGGTCTGCTTTTGTGCAGCGTGGGCCTGCAGCTATATGTCTTAATCAAGCCATTTTATACCCTACCCCACAGATTCCAATTAAGTGCATTGCTATCCACAATGGTTGAACTGGTTGCTGTGCTTTGCCAAACAGCTGCTATAGTTCTGCACCCAGTGAAATTAAGTATGAGTTGACAAAAATGTTCTGGGCTTCATCTGGATGAAAGGTAAGTCCAAAGTCATTATCGTCAGCTAGGCATGCTGTTGGCAGTAAAAGATTTTAAAGACCCAGTCAAGTGGATTGTCACCCCGTTTCCTCTCACCTTGAAATCACTTGAAAGGATATTTGCTGCTTTTCAAAATGTAAGGCAACAGCAGAATGCTCTGGAATTAAAGTGATTAGAAAGATGATATTATGGCCAACTAATCACGTGCCACCAACTGCAAGTGGGTCCTTGGAAAGATTACAAGGTTATCAAGAAATAGATCAAACTGGACTTAGTAACATCCTCCTTTTCTCTACACCTAAAATGGGGTTATAAGGTGATTGGTATTGGTCATTTGCAGAAGAATTGCAATGCTCACACAAGGCCTTGTTTTCAGGTATTCCCACTGAAAGGAAAATGGGAGCTAATAGGAATGCCCTATGCCTCCTTGCTTCCCCCAGCAAACTGATGACTGACCTGGCCGCTGGTTCACATCTTTAGCCAGTTACATACCAGAGATAAGTAATGGTTTTTCTCTGAGGCACTTTCATCAAATGGTGGTGTCCTGTTTCTTTAATCCTCGGGTTTCTCTTTCTGCCCTCTCTCGAATCATTAGGGATGACCAAGGCAGAAAAGGGGTAGCAGCGAGCAGTGTGTGAGATGAAGCCAGGCAGGTTTCTTTCTCAGCATCTTCCTCACTGATGTGTCTGGCCAGATGCAGCACCAGGAAGGAACCCAGTGGTTTTCTGGCCTTTCCCTGAGGAATGGCTCAACAGTCAACATGATATGGGCATATCCCTATCCCAGTGTATCCTCTGCCACTCCATGTGCCTAGGGCATTAATAGCACTTTACCTTCTTTTATTTTCTCTCTGCTTATGGCACATGCTCTATTTGTCGACAAACAGAATGCTTCAACTCTGCTTAAGAATAACCAGAGAAATGCAATAGTCTGCAGTCTACAGCCAGCCAAACACAAGTGCCCCTGCTGCCTGTAACTCTGGAAACTATGTCTGAGTCACAGTTGCCAGAGAACAATTGAAGCACTCACGTATGGAACTAAGGGCTAAGGATTAGGATGCTTCATGCGTTGAATTTGCCCTGTACCGCCTTCCACATTGAGCAAAATTAACCTGAGAGGAAACTATAAGTATGACAACATTTAAACTGTTTCATGTCATGCCTGCTGTCAAAACTCCCTCTCAGGCTACACAAGACACAAGAAAGGAAATTTTCCCTGTGTTCAAGAATGTGAGCTTTAGTGGGATAAATAGGCATTGCTGGGCATTCAGAGAACTAATATGGAAATTATTTTTCTTTCATGGAAAACAGAAGCATCTGTCCAGTCAAGCAAACCAAGCAATGATTCTGCATTATGAAATACTCTTTTTATAACTATTGACATTTCAGTCAGTAGTGCCACACGTCAATAGTGGTTTTATTGCTCACATTTAAAGCACAGCTTTCAGGACAGGATTCATCTAAATTGACATTGTCTGATGGGCAGTGTATTTCCTGCTCCTGTGAACATACACGTTATTTATGCAGCTTTGCACTGGAGAGTATTTGTGCTATTATGAGAAAAAGATTAAGATCTGGCACATTTTCTATGCAAAATATAAGCTTAGAACCACACATGCTTTCTAAGACAATTCAAGTTCTGTTTAGGCCCCTCTCCAGACTTAGACTTCAAGCCACATCTTACATGGGCTTCTAGGCCTGCCTGCCTCCCTCTTTTCCAGAGCAGTACTTCACAGTCGGGTCTGGAACACTGTGCACATTGCATTTTCTCCAGTTCCTCCTCAGCTGAATACTGAGCTCCAGAACAGAACTACTGGCAAGTCTAACACACCCTCTCATCACAAACCAGTAGAACACTCTCCAACTCTCCTATTTCTCACTTCCTGGCATGCTGACAGTAGCTGGCAAACTGTTTTTCACAGATCAACTGCTATTGTTCTAATGAAACTTAAGAGCCACTACAGCAGCCTTCCCTCCAGATGCCCTCCCCCATGTCACCATTACCTCCTTAAAATTATCAGGGAAAATTCACTACTTTTGTTACCATTACTGAAAAATAAATGGCAGCTGATTATGGCTTTTAAGGCTTCAACTTTAAGGATAACAAACTTTAATGATCTATTTTCAGAAGTCAGTACAGCCTCAACTATTGTACTTCCAACAAACAAACCACTGTGTACCTACTTAGAATGATAAAGAAATGATGAGAACAGTTCCTGGGCATGAAATCCACACAGATAATTCCTTTGCATAATTCTGATTATTACACATGATAAAGTGACACTGTTGAAGAATATTAGACTTTAGTAGAATCAAAATAATAAGATGATTCACTCACAAAGGAAGGGAATTATTTGAGAGCATTGTTTTAGTAATAACCTCCAAGTGCAGAGGAGAACACCTGCACAGTACTATCTTTTACTTTAAAAGAGGAGAGAGCAGTATTCTCAGCTGATGAATTTGATTACAAAGCAGAGCATATAGGGTGCAGACCACCTATACGGAATGATCTATTGCTTCATATAAAACCTGGGTTCATTACCTGCATTTGTATTAATTTAGCTCGAGACAGCATTTTTTTATCCTATTTAGAAAGCAAAACAGGTAAAGGATTTAGAAACCTTCTCATTTTCTATCTTGGTAATTTAATCTGAGCTACTACCACTTGCTTGATAAGAGTATTTTTAAACTCATCATTTAAAACTCATTAGCATACACCCATCTTACAGAAAAGAATCCGCCAAGCATTTTTCACATAGGCACATCATTTCTGATTATTTCAATTCAATTTTAAAGGATCTTTGACAGGGCTACTGAAAGGCTTGTCAAAGAACAGGGAAACATTATGACATTCTTTCCCCATATCCCTTTCCAGAGCATGAAATATGAGGGACACTTCTAATAGAATCAAGGCTAATTTAAGACACCGTTAATCTTTACTGTAAGGCTGCTAGAGCTGGGGAGGTTACCTCTGGCACACGGCAGCTCTTCTTCAGTGCACATCTGTAGTCAGGTTCTAACACGTACCCCTGTTATTAACAGACAAAATTCTTGACTCCAAAGCAACAGTACTGCAGCATGTGCTTTACAAGCTACAATGAGCAGAGACGCTTGAATTTCAATACAGGTTGTTGGGGGTTTTTTTAGGCATCCAACAATTTAAAAAGGTATCTGCTGCTTTTAATCATTCTGTTCATTTTTAGCTGAAGGACAAAGAGCATTTTTATTTTTTTTACTGACTGGAAACTGCTTCCCAAAAATAGTATTTTTGCTATTTTAGGAGAGTCGCTTATCTGCTCTCTAGCAGGAGCAACCGAAATTGATCTGTATTTTCAGCTGAAGTACCTCATCAGTGAGGCCACATCTGGAGCACTGTGTCCAGTTCTAGACTTCTCAGCACACGACAAGGAGCTACTGGAGAGGGTCCAGTGGAGGGCCATGAAGATGAGCAGGGGTCTGGAACATCAGGAAGAGAGATTGCAGGAGCTGGGCCTGTTTAGTCTAGAGAAAAGAAAACTGAGAGGGGATCTCATTAATGCAGATCAATATCTCAAAGGTGGATGTCAGGAGGATGGTGCCAGACTCTTTTCAGTGGTGCCCAGTGACAGGATGAGGAGCAATGTGACCATAAACTAAAACACGAGAAGTTTCACCGCAATGTAAGGAAGAAAGTCTTCACGTTGAGGGTGGCAGAGCACTGGAATAGGCTGCCCAGGAGGGGAGAAGATCAAGGTATGTTAAGTTTTTCTATGTCATCACCAGAATTACAGCAGTGAGAAGAACCTCTACAATTCACTGATCAAAGTGACAGACTGCCCACTGCTGAGGTAAAGCCAGATGAGGGATGGAAACGAGCTCTTGTGCTGATGACTAAATGGCTGCAGTGTGCTGAATGAACAGATGATCATTTTTTAACAAATCTGAGATGAATAGAAGCTGGATCACTTCTAATAGAAGAACTGAAGAAAACTTCAAAAGGAGGTGAAGAACTCAAGTTCAGAGATATTGATGAGATCCGCACCGAAACGCTGAGGGAGAAAGCTTCTAAGCACTGCTAAAGATAGTTAATTCAATACAAAAGGAACAGAAATTGATATCAAATAGGAAGAGAGCTACCAACACGAAACTGCTAAGGTAGGGCAACCTACCTCAATGAGAAAAACAGAGAGGACTCATGCTATTTTCACCCGGAAAATCATAATCATTTCTTCTTCACAACCTTCTGCTTAATGATTTTGAAAAATCATACAGATGAGATGTATGTTAAAAATCAAAGGCTATTCTGCTAGAAGTAATTACTTAAAGATTACATTTTCCTGTGGCATGTTTCTGAGCAATATAAACCACTAGCAACTCTTTCTGGGTCTCAGCTTTGAGAGAATGAGAAAATACAGTGTTATCTGTGACAGCTTCTTGACTCCTGGTATCTATGACCCATCTTCAGTGTTTCCATCCAGTATGGAAGCAAAAAGGAGACAAACAGCAAACAGGAGCTGGTGCTGACAGAACCTCGAGAGCTCTGTACTCAGAATCAAGCGTACTACAGGAATGCTTACCAAGGCTCAGGCCAGAAGAGACATTTCCAAGAACTAGCAAGTCTATGCAGTTGCCCTCAAAGTGAGGGATGTATCAGGGCCTGTGGTAAAGACAGCCTGCTCACATTCTGCAGTATGCTCTAGATCCAACAGCAAGGCTACCCAAACCTCGCTATTAGGACCAGCCTCTTCAGTAACTGTTTGATGTTGGAACTCAGCATTTATCCACAATATTGGAGGGAAAAACTGGGGTAACTCTGGGTCCTCAGTATGTTTGCAAGCTTACACAGTTGGGGTCTTGAAGTCCTCTGGGAAAAGGAGAGACATTAAATGCCTGAACTAGCCTCTAGAAACTCCTCAAGACATCTGAGGAGAATGGTTACAAGAAGGGAGGGGTAACTGCTCTGGGGGATTGAGAGCCTTGTGTTCCTCAGGGCTGCAAGCCACTGGTTGGAAGGCATAGTCTCCTTCAAACAGCCTCCGAGGGGAGCCCCACGGACACTCCCAACCCATAGCAAGCTTTCAGGCGTGCACTGACCTGTTACAGGAAAGATACACCATTCCAAAGCCCTAGACGTTTTACTTCTTTGTTTCTAATCTTGCCTTCTCTTTTGTTTTACGTATATAGATGTTAGCCTTGCCATACAGCATTCAAAGCTGCGAAGAGCAATATACACAGTTTCATAAAGGGAAATGAGTGCATTATTTTTGCCTTGACAAAATCGAGCTCTTCCTCTTGAGTTGTCTAGTGATCTCAAACTGAAAACATGCCAAGACACTGCAATATAAATGCTTCATTGGTTTTGTCAACCAAATAAGAAAACAAATGTTTTCAAGCAATCATTTTGTTTAAATTAAGCCTGCAAAACATTTAACAGTATTAAGGAGGATGAAATACACTGACTTTGTTGATGAAATTGAAAGGAAAAACTCATAAAGCCTATAAAAAAGATCCAGATTCCCTGACACAAGAACTAAATCTCAAGTCTGTCCCCAAAATCCATGCAGGATCAGCAGTCTACCTGTACAAAAGAGGCAGCAGCTGGGATTCCCACTGGGGTTCCATGGGAACAGTAGGCAGGTCTGTCATTTTCTCAAGTGATAAAGATGCTGTCTTTGTCAAGAGAAAATTGGGATATGTTTCATACTGCTGTATCGAATCCTCAGGCCTGACATAACTTTATAGAGGTCTATTACAAATCCTTTTGCATCAATGACCATTCAGCAAAGACAAAAAATCACTGTTTGTGGAGGTCTTAGGTGAAAACTTTCAGGCGGTTCATTACAGGTATTTCTCCTTTAAAGGTGGAAATACTTGTCTTCACTACTTGCAGTGCTGATTCAAGTTATTTCACATCCAGCCATCTAGCTCCTTTCCCCTTTCCTTTTCTCATGAAAACACGAGGGCAACCTAAGGAAGCACCAGCTTGGCATTAGTTGGTCCTACCAATATCACAGTAATGTTTCAGTTTGTAATTATTTCATGTACCAGGATACTGAGTATGATACAGTCCTCCAAAACTGTGAGATAATGTTTTGCCACGTTTCATGTGCTTGTTTCTGGCAGATTACTGATGGGATCCAGAATCTAGCAAACACATAAAAACAAACTGAAATGATGCTGGTAGCATGAACAGGTAAATATCTGTATGCTTCTCACTCTGCTAAGTAAGGTAAAAAATCTCACTAGAGATAGGCCATGGAGATGCTGCGAGGGCTGGAGCAGCTCTGCTCTGGAGACAGGCTGAGAGAGCTGGGGTGGTTCAGCCTGGAGGAGAGAAGGCTCTTTAAGGGGAGACCTTAGAGCAGCTCCAGTGCCTAAAGGGGGACTAGAATTAACCTGGAGAGAGGCTTTTGACAGGCGCCTGCAGGGACAGGACAAGCGGAAGGGCTTTAACCTGCCAGAGGGGAGATTGAGATGAGCTTTTAGGCAGAATGTCTTCCCTGTGAGGGTGCTGAGGTGCTGGCACAGGGTGCCCAGAGAAGCTGTGGCTGCCCCATCCCTGGCAGTGTTCAGACTGGACGGGGCTTGGAGCAACCTGCTCTAGCGGAAGGTGTCCCTGCCTGTGGCAGGGGGTTGGAACTGGATCTTTAAAGTCTCTTCCGACCCAAACCATTCTGTGATTCTATGATCACTACTCAAAAGGCACATGCGTGAGCGACAGACAGGATCATCACTGACTATGCCTTGTTTCTCCAGGTCTCCCACTAAAAGAGCAATCTTTGCTAAACTGGGATCATTGGGTTACGGGAATTTTCCTATCTGTGAAACCAGTCCAGTGCTGTCTAATGATTTGTGTTAAGGTTAAAGACACAGGAACGAAGATCTCCCTGAATCAGCGTGATGCACATATCCCCCCTGCCTTAATTCTGATAACAAATGTGGTGGTGTCTCCACAGAACAGGAAGCTTTAGAAAATGAAAAGAGGCAATGCAGAGAAAACAAAAGCTTCACATTACATTATTGCAGAAAGTTTGGAAAACACTATTTTTTGAACAGCAAGTATTTCCTTTCTCCTGGTTTCTGAACTGTGTGGCTAAATATGGACCCTCATCTGCTGTCTCGGTTAGCATATTTTGTTCAAATGGAAGTATGATAAAACAGTTTGAGGACTAAGACTTGAGATCAGAAACTCAGCAATGGAGCTTATAACATGTTTCATGAGGTGTCAGATGGTCTGTAATGGAACACAGACCCAAGGTTGTAAGAGTTATTCAATAGTGAGTTAATGAGAGCACTCCTTTAGAACATGGCAGACTACAGAGCACTTTTTATCAAACCATAGCTTTTTTGAAAAGCATTTACTATGGAAACCAAGTTCTGTGAAAAGATCCAGAATACAAGGGAAACCACAGGTATGGCATCTGAGCCAGCTTTCTGACCAGGGAAACAAGGATTTTAAAGCCTGGAGGTAGGGGGTGATTGGATAGGAAGATAAAAATCCCTGTTTGACAAAAGCAATGTCTGGTATCCTGTCTTGAAGAGTGCAGTTTTTAGTGATAAAAAGCAAGCTGTTACACTCCTCCTCTACATGCATTTCCCTGGCTTGAACATATTTCATTAAAGTAGATTTTTAAAAGGACTTAACCATTTAGAGTGGGTTTTCACTCATCATAAGCAATTGCAAGCTCTACCAATCATTTGTCTAGCTGATGTCCCTGTAGAGCAGTGCTGGAAACAACATTATAGAGAAAAAAAAACCAGGGGCACCTAGGAATGTCAGGATCAGCCACTGGACACTGAAAGTAGAAACTCTGCTGTGAAGTGGTTACAGACATGGTGCAAGCTCAGGAAAAGATCACAAAGCAAGAAGCCTTTCACCTCCAAGAACCCAAAACTTACAGATTGAACTCCCGTGTTCTACCTGGTGCATCAGAGTATGGATACACAGACTCTCACTAAGCACTCCTCGGCTAACAAAACTCTTTAGATATCTGAAATGTGTTCCCATGCACACACCTGGAAGGTGCTAATTTCCTTTATTCTCTGTATCTGAAAAACAGCTTCATGCAAAAGGTTCAAGAGTTATAAGGTTACAAAGGGGCACCACCCGTAAGTACAGCATTAATATCAGCCTTTTAGGAAGAAGGAGGAGTAAAGAAAAAGGCCACTTAAATAAAAACAATCTATTGGGTTTGTTCACCAGAACTAGAGGACAGCAAAAGACAATCTGTGCTGCTTCGCAACTTCTTGTCAACCAGGTGAATTGAAAATATGCTGAGCTGCACATTTCGATATTACATGCCCACACCCAAAGGATGCAGAGGGAGTGGAGATGAACAGAACTACACGTTCCTTCTTCAAATTGCGCCTATTATCTAATACACCAGTAGAAACAGTTCCCACAATAATAATATGCATATGCCTCAAAAGCTGTTTATTTGGCAACCTTGCTGTATACTTCATTAAAGCATTAACTGGCATATCACCCTACTAGCTTATTGCAATGATTTTGGGAAGAAAACCCAGAGCCATCTTTTGTCCACATTACAGGCACAGCAAAAAAGCAGCAGGGACTGGCATTTTCTTGATGAATTTGTGCAGCTTTAGACCCACAGACTGTTTACATGGATGACATAGACTCAAGTGTTTGTCCTGCATTATAATACTGTTAAGTGAAGACAGCTGGATTCTATTCTACCAAGAGCATCAATCAATAAAGCTGCCAACTAAATTCAAATGAAGAAACCAGTTACCATTGAAAACAGCAAAAGTCAAAGGAAAAGCAGAACTGGATGTAAGTAGATCACAGATCGTGTTTAAAAAGTTAAAAAATTAATCAGAATGACTCTGAAATTGAATCAATGTGGAAATTAGGAAAACAAAAATGTTGCACATTGAGATGTCAAAGAGAATAATGGCTGCGTCAGTAATGTAATTGTTTCCCACCTTCACTAGGCCAGGAGAAAGTAAAAGGTACCATTTGGATGGCTGTTCTGTACCTGGTATTGTTGCAAACCAAGCCTGCAAGCTGTCCATGTCATTCAGAAACCACTTCCTCTTTCAAGTGATCATCATGCACTCAGAGGCAGTTATTTCAGATTACATCTAAAGCAAGCTGCACCACAGGCCTAAAACTTCAGGTGTTCAGTTCTTCACCTGGATATTCTGAAGGAGGGCTCTGAAATGCTTTTGGCAGGCAGTACTGATAATTACGTGCTAGGATTTACCACCCTAACGAAGAACTGCCCAAAACACTTAGGGGCAAACTATTCTGACAAGAGTCATGCTGTGGGAGCACGTGAAGGATTGTTAAAGATACTCTGTTTACCTGGCAGCTTGAGCAGGGAGTGAACCCAAACACAAAGTATTTCTACATGCAAAAAAAGCCAGTAGGGACCTTTATAGATTTATCTCTTGTGGCTTCTCTTTGGGCCAGAAATACCCACAGTGCCAAAAGCACAGCACATCAATGGTCACCCAGTCCTATTTATAATTCCCATATGCCAAACAACTGTGACAGAAGGCTCGCCATAAACTCTGTAAATTTCCGTTTATAAATAATACATAGTTTGCTGAAATGATTCCACAAATAGTTGTTATGCACATCTGCAGCAACGTAGGAAAATAGGCAAATCTGCATTATTGTCAGGTCTGTAAAATACCTATCGGCAAGTTTGCAGTTTGTCTATGGCTACATTTAGTGCAGCTGGCATGATCCAATCTGTGCATATTTACTGGGTATAATGTTACTATATTTACATCACTAGTGTATCCAAATATATTTTTGGGAGGGTAAAAAACTGAGGGAGTGGTGACTGAGTCAGGATCCCAAATATCAGATTTCCATTTGGATTAGGCTTCCCAAGGTATCTAATTTCACTTGCAGCACTGTATGTCTGGGATTTCTCAATGTCTAATTGATGGAAAATATTATGTCTGTGTTTTAATCCAATTCCTAAAAGGCATTCCCTTTATATGGTTATAAGTACTTTAGTTGGGTATGCCAGCAGACTTTTTGGTATTGCCATACCAAAGAAATCATGCTAGACTTTCCACGACGGGCATAAATTCCTGTGGCTGCTGAGTCTTGGCTTTCTTAACTATGAACAGTAAGACCAACAATATACTCTTAGGAGTCACAAAATATTTGGAACATCAAATGTTTGCAATTCATTTCCTAAAGGTCTATATGGATCAAAAGAAATCCTTGACTGAAGATTGAGTCCTGCAGGAATGACGGAAAAGAAAAACAAAGTAACAGGAGATCTATTGCTAACTTTGACATGATAAGATGGAATGAGAAATATCTAAGAAGAAGCCTCATTTGTTAACACTGAGTCCATGTGCCAGGTAGGTATACCAGGAAGAAGCATTTTGGTAGGAGAAGAAATAGAGGAAGGTATTTTTAATTTAAGTTTACGAGGATCACATTCATTCCTGATTTATCTCCATTATAATTGCACTTTACAGTGGGAGTTACTTGGCCTCTGAACCATCAGATTGGAATCCGATTCTTCAGATGTATGATTAGAAGCCCAGGGATGGGCACCTGCTTTGTTATCATCATCTTTCCAACTAAGACCAGCAGAATGAACATAAGGGAAATAAGTTCATGCTAAACAGAACTAGAATACAGCTCTCATTCCTCTGCTCAACAACATGGATCACTTTGTCTGGATCTGGATCACATAAAACATCACTGAGAAAAACTGTTGATGAATATAGAAGAAGAAACAATAACCAATAAAAGAGGTGACCAGAAACATAAATGGATACATTCACATCACCAGTTTCACATGCAATTACAAAATCATCTCTCTGGGGTGTACTTGGCACATTGGCAGGGCCAGCATACAGTTCAGAAGAAGCTGTGAAGTTTAGATCCCCGGCAAGCTATACAGCAGCCCAGTGGTCCAGCCAGACGTGCTGTTCTGACCAAGGCCCATCCAAGCTAAAACAGACGAGAGAACACTTAAGCCACAGTGTTCCCATTACTGTTCAATTCCCAAATGGCAATGAACAGCTAACTTGAAAATTACACCTCAAAAACCCAACAAACTTTATGCATAAAGTGAGGAAAAATAATTACATATATGATTTCTGAAAACAAAGTTACCTATTCTGGTTTTATATTCACATTGCTCCAGGAATGTATAATTTTAAAGCTGAGACTGTTTTGAACTTGTACCTTATGTTAGAATAAATATGCTTTATATACATTGTAAGCTAACAATTCAGATATGCTTATTTCTAAGCTAAGTATAGTACTAATCACATGAAGACAAGGGTATAAGATCCTACCATCACTAAGAATAGCTCCTATTAACTGTGCACAGAATGGCAGAACAGATTTTTCCCCATTTTCAGTACTTACCACATTGAAAGCTCTGAAGAATCACTGCTCAGGGAAATTCAGGATTCATTAACAAACTGAGAGTCCAAAAATCCCTAACTCCGGGGAAGGAAGAACTATATGAAACTGCCATCTCCCACTTACAGTACAGTATAGGCAAAATTCAATTAAACCCATGTAAACAAAGTTGCAGTCACAAGAACAAAAATGATAACGCTTTGCCACAGAAAGAACAGCTCCTCTGGGAAAAGATTAAATCAATGTACTTAACCTTTACATTCCAGAGGACTGCCAAAGCACCTCACTTTGGCAAGGACACTCATGTAAACAATCATCAATTAAATTAAAAATCCGGGAGAGAAATCTGGTTGAATTCCTACTGGGAATGACTCTTGTGGATATAAATCAAACACCAGTGGAGGGGAAGAACATAATAACAATTCCTATAAATCCAAGGTTTTTAATTCTCCACCCTCCAACTAATTAAGTCCATACAGACCTCAAAAGCCAGTATCATATGTGAATATTCAGGTAAGCTCTAAACATGCTTATACATACAACACAAATAGCATTTCTAGCCCACTTATTAGCAAGGTTTCAGTTGGAACACTAAGCAAACAGTCAAAGATGCTGGGACACACCAACTGTGTGAGAAACCTATGACTACCATGCTAGGAACGTGACTTGTCCATTTCAATGACAGACAAAACAGTCAGGTCCATCCAGGGGTTCTTCCACACCAGTAACCATGTCCAGCTAAGGATCAGCAAATGCTAGGTGAAAAGAAGAACTTTCCAAACCCTTTGACTGATTACACTTGAATACAATTATTCAGATGTAATCAGTCTGCTACTAGGTCTGCTACCCAGAACTAGCCATACATCTGTTTTTACCCAGCACTGAATGCTGCCATTTAGATACACCTGTAGTTTTAATTCAAAAAGCAGATAACTGAAACCTACTGAGTAGTTTCAGCTGACTGGGAGACTCACGCATTGGAAGAGAGCATTTTCCTCTGGCACATCTACATTTTCACATTCCACTCAGCAAAACTTTACGTAGTCTTACAGAAATCTTTCCAGAGATTTAAGTATGCTACAAATGAACGTTATCCCTGACTTGCAGAGTTTCCCCTCTAAGCTGTTAACGACTTAGTCATGCACCAAGAAAACTAACAGGCACTATGGTAGGGAGAATAAGAGGATGACAAGGTTGCGTCTGCATGAAGTTGGAGAGTTCTACCTTTTAATCTTTCCAGTCTTTCAATCTTTCTAAATGTAATTCTTTTAAAGAGTCATTTGGATCTGAAGGTTTTATGAAAAAGTCTCCTCTCTTATCTCTCCTCTCAGCCACCGGACACATGGCAGTAAAGCTGGCAGAAAGCATCTTTTGGGCACGCTGTATCAAGAATGAAAGCAAACTCCTCCAGCTGCTTCGCTGTAATCGCTCTGATGGACAATATTATTTTAGGCTGCCTGTCAGTTTTCTGGAAACACTGGCCTTGTAAGGATGCATCACCCAAACTTCTGCTTCGTCCCTTGCGCAACTGTTGAACTGCAGGAGATAATGGTTTCTTAACAGCAGAAGGGCAATAGCCATGTTCTCCTCTTTGCTGTAGCAGCAGCCTTGGGAGTGCACCCAGGCAGCATGGAGAAGCCCTGGCAATTTCAAAGACTGGAAAGAACTCCAGGCACCCGTTCGTTTCCAAGTGCCTCTTGTCTCCCAGATAGCATGGGCCTGGATAATACATGCCACAGGAGGCTAGGCATACTGTAAGGAAGCCTTTAATAGCTCACAGGCATCACTGCATACTGCATGTTGATTTTTACAGAGTATTTACATGTCCTGCAATATTGAATCTGCCAATGCTGACTCCTGGTGGAGATCTGCCAGAGTTGAAACAGGCTCTAAAGGTCATCTTAAAATACATCGGCAGAGGGCCTGGGGAGGAACAGGGTTAGAGCTCAAAACCAGGAGCGCAAGCTTTCCCCATTCAGGGAGTTCTCGAACACCACCTCTCATTTCGGCTCCCTATCTTCATGGGTCAAGGACTGAGAGATCACAAGCGGAGAGAGCATCGGGAAAGACACGTGCTTTTCCAGGTTACTTAGTGAGATAAAATGAACGCCCTTTTCAGTTCCATCCCTTGCATAAGGAGAAGGATGCTACGCAAGAAAAAAGGCTTATAGTTTGGGATGAACAAGGTGGAGGTGCACCCTCTGACAGGTTTACTGTTTGGAGGGTTTGGGTGTGACAGCATTTCTCTATGTTTCCCTGGACTATTACAGAAAAGATAGCACTTTGTGTTGAGTTCTGCCCCTCCAAACATACTCTAATTGAAAATACAGAGCTGTGTTTCCCTATTGGCCTATCACACACATGGCGGACTCTTGGCTCAGTGGCTCATGCAATCAGCCCATTTACTCAAAAAAGATGTATACTCACCTACGCAAATACAGCCCATGGCAGGCTCCTGCAATTATCATGTCTGTCTCTCCCTGCAAATCCTTAGGAAATCACTTTATTCTGATACTGTTGCTGCGATACCTCCATTTTACAGCTAGTGGACATGAGACAACTGGAATTTAGATATGCCCTTCCCCAAGTCAGAGGAAAGTTTATGGCCAAATATGTTCTCATTAGCTTCCTGGCAGAGATACTGGAACTATTGCTGGCCTGTACGTGCCTGTATTAGCAAATGGTGTGCATAATGTTCCTACCACATCTCTAGCTGGAAGCTGTTTTGGCTATGGCTTCTGCCATTTTGAGTATTAAACATGCCTTTGAAAGATTAAAGTGGAAATTTTTGAGTCTAAGGAACACAGGCATTCAGATCATAATGGAAGCCAGTGGAGTTTAGCTTCTGAAGTTCTGCCTCAATTAATCTTGGTTCCAGTTATAAAAAGCCATGTTCAGAATATCAGAAACCACATTACTAACTTAAAGTTCGCAATTTTCAAGTGGTTAATACTTGGTTAACAAGCCAGAAACCTTCAGACCCCATTTCCTTTCTGTGTGTCAGCCAGGTTAACAAAACACAGAATAGAGAGAATGCATTGCCTGGCTCTCTGCTCATCTTCAATAGTTCCTGTCACTGAGTCCTTTGCCTCTACTGCTATGATTTTACACACCGCCAATCTCATAATGACCTAGCACTGCCTTAAAAAATAGAGGCACTACGCCTCTGAAACTGCAGTTGTGGAGAGACTGTCAGGCAAAGGAAATACTTGTTGTATTATACATTGATATTCTTTAGCTGGATAGCAGTGTTACTTACCTTTTTTGTGTGGGTACTGGCCATTAAACTCCATTGTATTACTGAGGTACACAGTAAAACTTGGCTAGAAAATGCAGCTGCTCAATATAGAGACCAAGACCACCAGTGGTAGGGCTAGGACACTTGCTTTCTATCTCGGTGCTAACATCATATAAACTGATGTATCAAGAATCAATCCTGTCTTCACCTCCAAAGTTAGATTTGGAACAGTTTTGTTAAGGAAGGAAGGAGTAAGTCTTGCAGAGAGAGAATAAAACTGGGCACAGCAAGGCAGTGATTATTCTGCCTGCAAAATCAGCCTCCTCTGGGAAGGTGCACAACAGCACATAAGAAAGTAAATATGTTTAGGATGGGTCTGGGAGAGAGGCATGATCCTCTTCTGCTTGAATCTCTTTCCGCTGAGGAAACCTCTCTTCCTTCTGTAACTATCTTCCTCTTGCCCCTTAACAAGTAGAAAAACTGACTGAGGAAGAACAGTAACAATGCAGGAGCTATCTGAAGAGGAGGCACGGGTTGTATTTAGACAAACCACCAGTTCTCATGCTCATTATCTCCTCACCAAATGAAGTCTTCTTACCCACCTGTGCATTGTTCTCATCCAGCTGCCCTACTTCTGTTTATTATGTAGCATTCATTAACTGGTTCTAGGGATAGCAATTGAGAGTGAGTAATTATCTCCCCAGCAGAAAGAATAAGGGTCAGATTCTTAAAGGTGACTGCTGAGGGTTTAAAAAAAATAGAAATGAAAAAACCAACCAGGCCTATTCTGCCACTTGGTGCTGCATAAAGAAAGCCTAGATTTAAAGACAGAGATATACTTTATTTATACTCTCAAACTTTTGCATTGCCCAAGCACATTTTGATAGAATACAGATCCCAGAGGCTCCCTTCTGGCTGGATAGATACAGTACGGCCAGTGTGTGTGTTCTCTATTCAGAAGGTCAATTCAGTTATCAGTGGTAAATCACTGTCTTCAGATCTGTTTCACTAAAACTTCAGCACATGTTATCATGCATCCAGGGAACATGATTTAAATAGCAGTAAAGATAGGGCAGCACAGTATTTACCAGTAATGAGGGTGCAGAGGTAAGACCACTGGAAGGTTATTGATCTGGTTGCTGGAAGATGCTAAGCTTGTGCTGCTGTGAGGTTGCTGGTTTTGTTACCTATGCTAGTTGGGTTTTATTATAATACAAACTGTCTAAGCCCATGATACAATCTTGGCTGAGAATACTGCAATTGTTATACTTTAGTATCCTCACTTCCTTATTAGTAATTACAGAACGGCACTGGCTGCAGGGGTGAACCAGAATGGCCCACCATAGCCTGCTGCTAAGGACAGTGGTGGAACTGCGGCAAGCAAAGTCGGAGCAGTTTAAGAAAAAGACCTGATTTCTTCCTTTGTTACAAAGCATAGTCTTACCTTCCCCCAAGACTCCTTCCTAAATAGCAGACAGTGCTTCTTTTGGCATTGGCAGGGCCTGGCCTTCTGAATGGAAAATATTTTTCTTAATAATAATTATAAATACTAATGTTCTTCTATATCAAGAATAATGTCAAAGGCTTTCAAATGAGGAAGAAAGGGAAGAGAGGCTTTCCAAACTAATTTTTATGTCTCATGAAGCAGCTATTACTAAGAACAAGCCTGTATTTCATGAGAGGAGGACAGACAAAGGGGCAAGGGATCACATTTAATAAGTATCTGATTAAATACTATGGCAAGGGAGAGAGAAATGAACTTGCAAAGTGCAAGTAATGCAGCAGAAAAACATTTTCTGATTGGAAATTATTAGCAGTAACACACACAAAACCCCTCAAGCCAACGTTATAAAACATTCAGCAGCAGCACCAACCAGCGTTACTCCTTCCCACTTTAAAGCAGTCTGAAGTAAAGCTCTGCCTAAAAGCAGTACATTTGTTAGAGCCTAGATATGTACACAATCAAAAGTTGCCAATAGAAAGCAAAGCGGTTACATTGAAGTGTCAGCAGGGGCTACTTCACCCTGCAGAAGTTTCAATTAGCAGACAGTGCCAAAGGTGTCCCTGTTTACAGATGTTGCCAGCAGCAAAAATGAAGACTAAGTAGCATACTCGGGAAACAAGCAGCACCCGGTTGGTCTATGTAACAGCTAGAAAGTCATCTCTGGGAGGAGGGATACACAGCACAGAGGCTATCATATAACTCGGAGACGGGGGAAGTTCTGCTCTGAACACCCGGTGCTGGCTGAACTGGGAGATAAGCTGGAGCACTGAACAGCACTAGACCAGTAGTTTCAAGAAAGAGGAAAACTGCTTCCAACGGCAGGCAACAGAGTTTGCTTGCCCTTGTCAGCTTCCCCATGTGGGAGGAAAGGCTCACACACCACCCAGCCTGTGGGACAGCAAGTGCTGGAGCAGTGGGGGCAGATTTGCTCAGGGGCCATGGACTGACGTTTACCCTCAGATCAGCTGCACACAGCAGGAAAGCAACCCTCAATTCCTGTTTGTAGGAAAGCTTCTGAGGCAGTTTCAGTAACCACTCCCTAATCTACAAGGGGAAAAAGATGAAGCAGTTAGAACTGCTGACCAGGGCTAACTGGGCTGATTCTGCCAGAAGGGGGCTAGGGCACATTCGCACAATACCACAGCTGGGAGCTGGAAAAGGATTTGTATCACTTTAGTTTCGGTCTGTCTTGGTTCCCCTTCTACAGATGAGAGTGCTTCTCTGCCTTGTTCACATTCGGAACTATTAAAAACCATGAGGTACTTGGCTCTGATGGTAATGAGGACAACCCCAGATATGATCACACAGATGGACAGATGCTGCTCCCAATTCTGAATTTGTCATTTTTCAGATGAACTTGTGCAACGAACATGCTCCCAAAAGACAGACTGATCCTTATGGGAAGTTATGTCCCCTTTGAGACACTGTCGTTTACGGACTAGGTGTGTTTATTTCTTTCAGGATCTGTTTCTGTTTGCTGAGAAACGGGCATGAAAGGTCCTGCTTGGAAAACCTCATCACCTGTTACCCTAGCTTAGCTATAGAGAACAACAGCTATGATGACACAAAGAATGATCAAGTGAGTACAAAATATCCTTCCACTTCTACTTAATTTTGCCTACTGTTCCCTACCCTCACAATAGTCGGTATTGAGCCCTTTAAATTAATCTTCTCAATTATTAATGTGACGTATGAGTTGGAAAGCCAATACAGGACCTACATGAACCTCCTCATAATGAGTACTCATCTAAGCTATGGCTCCTCTATTGGAAACCCACCACATCAGTGTTGAAATGGGCTGAACACCATGTTAATGAAGATCTCAGAACACTGTGAAAAGTTTAGGCAACAACTTTAATTGTTAGTGCCCCAGAAGTTTGCTGTATATGCCTTGATTGTTTTTCCATTTGCCTATAATGGCAATTTTTTAAAGATTTAATTGGAAAATTATAATCTTGGAATCAGCAATCATCCAGTAAAGAGTTGAAAAGCACCCAGGTCAGACCTAAGCTTGTGCCCCTGTGTAGTACCTCTGCTTTTCACCCCTGCACTGGGGGTAGAGCACTTTTCTAGCAATCCTTTTGCCGATGGATGAAAACAATTGCATACTTGTGCCAGTACAGCTAAGTAATGATTAGAAGCAGGCACAGTAATGTTCCTCCTCAGAATGAAACCAGCCTTTATGTAGCATGGGTTTCCTTACAGTGTCTTTTCAGGGGAACAAAAGACATTTCTGTCTGGGGTCATCCTGGAAATCATACTTTTTTCCAGCCAGCAGAACTGCAGATCTGCACTGTCATTTGGGAAGACTTTTAGAGATCTAAGCTGACAGATCCAAGCTCACAATAGTGGTTTATAATACTTATTAGTAAGCAAACCAGACTGTCTTTAGTAAGCAAAGCCGGGATTCTTTCCCCCAGAAATAAATACATTTGCAGCAGGTAACTGTTGATGTCATTCAAATTCTTTTGGAATCACCAATATTCTACAATCGAAAAACTCCCAACTGCCACAGACAACCCAAAATCACCCAAGTGTTACTGAGCCTGCTGGCTAGGGACCATGCTAAGGGACAGGACAGTGGCTTATTAAAACATCGCAGAAGAGAGTACTAATAGTAAAAGTAACATAAACATACATTTCACAGAAACTTGGGTGTGTGTCAGTAGCAAAGCTCAGTTGGGAACTGATCTGCAGTGGCCACTGGCAGTGGCCTACAAAGGAATTCCGTGGAGCCAGCATTTTTAATTAAAATCTTTGTAATTACAACAATTAGATTTTGCAATTCAGCTGTTTACCTAAACGCTTTAAACTGTATTTACCAGCTCCCCCTTCAACTGCCAAATTCAAAAGAATTCTGGGTTTTCTTTTCCTGAGGATTACATGGTAGCTGGCTGAAAGAGATTCAGAAACACACCACTGAGGAGTTAAAAACCTTAATAACATAATGGTTAAAATTCTATTAGATGAAAAAAATCTTACTCTTTCTGGTGCACTTGAGCTAAGGAAGGATGGGCCGTCTGTACGGGGGACAATAGGAGCACTCCCTGGCTCACAGCCAGCTCATAATTCACAGAGTAGCATTATCAGCCAAAGTTAATTTTTTTTTTTGATTAATCTTCTGCCAGAGCTTGAGAGTTTGTGGCTAATTGTTCCATTCTTGACTGCAGAATGAATCAGAGAACAATGTGCAGTCCTAAGCCAGGGAGAGAAAACATAAAGCAAACGCATGAGCACGTAATGAATAGTTCAGGTTAGTTAGGTACTTCTCTCTTGTTCATAAAGCCCACTGCTCCAAGGAACAACAAACAAAAGCGATCGATGTTAAAATCCAACACCATTGTGCTTACAGGTGATGGACTCCTCTTGACAGCTTGGTTTATGGAATAATAGGTTTGAGCAAGGAAGAGAGGAGAGCAGGATCACATTAGAAGGTTAACTCAGATTTAAGAGTAACTGACTGAGGCTGCAGGTGTCCGAGGAATGATGAATGGGCAGCAGTATAAAACAGACACCTTTCATTACAGGTGGATGAAAAACACTGCTTAAAAAGATTTATTAGAGAGCAGTTTGTGTGCCTGTATCTCTATGTCAGCAACGTAAACTGAAGTTCCGTTGGTACTGACTTGTGTAAGTGAAGGACTGAAAACCAAAATTCTTGGTTGCACCAACCACCCTGTGAGTGCCTTCCCAGCAGCTCACCAGATTTCCAGTGTAAGGGGTTTAAATTTTTGCATTATTTAAAACATGTTTTCAAGAAAAAGAAAAGAAACAACTTTAAAAATGCAAATGTAAAGAAACAGAAGCACAGCCTAACACATTTACACATGAGCCACCATAAGGTCATTGCCTATGACTCCTCATGCACATTAATAACAACATGTCTGCAAAAGAGCATGGAAAAACAAGATGAAAGCTGGATGAAATATATTGAGAAAAAGACCAATGCATTGTCTGCTTGGGCTTCCCTTTTCCATTGGGAATGAAGACTTGCAGGAAAAGGAAATACCAGTGCCAACAATTAGAACTATTAAAGTAATGACAGAAAAGGACAACAATGTTTAGATTGAACCTTCAAAAGAAACACCAAAGTCACAATGACCTAAACATAAATAACCAATGTCTAATACTATTAGATACTTTTGGGGTGAAGAAACAAAGTTGACTGACTGTGAGAATGAGCTGTCACTGAGGTGGAACAGAAACAGTGACTCAGAGGAAAACATGTCCTCCTGGAATCTGAGGAGATTCAGGAGCCCCATGTCTATGTAACACTGCAAAAAACAGAGGGGTAGGAACATGCTGCTTCTACCTCACCATGAGCATGCAAATGGATGAAGGCACTAGAGATTGCTGAGCGGCCCAAAGAACCAAAGCACCAACTGCAAGGAACTACTGATACACTTATGCAGAGCCTGGCAGCAAATGTTTCAAATATGAAAGAAAATGTTATCTTGTAGGAGCTAATTATCACTGGCTGAGTTACTCAGCCAAGCGAAACATTGCCAGCACTGTACCAAATCACACCAAGTTAGTATTTACTAGGGCTAATTTCAAGTGAATAAATGAAGGCAGTGAAAGCTTTACTGCAGGACATTAAACTGCCCCGAACCCTTGAATCAGAGACTGTATGCACACAGATAAGGACAAGAAAAAGCTCACACCTGTATTGTATACCTGCAAAAGAATTGGTTTCCATGTGGAAAACTCTTATTTCTAGAACACCTACTTGTTCTCCTCTTTTCCTCATGGATCTCCATTGTTATGAGCAACAAAAGCAACATATGCCCTAATGAGCAATGCAGCTTTGGGGACCTAAATCTATACGATACAACAATAACACAAACGAGCATTACGAGCTGCATTTCAGTGACCATTTCCATTATGTGCAGGGGACACAACATCCTCTCTCGCCTCTACCCCAATAGATGTTTTCTCTGTATATGGTAATATTACTAATACTGAATTCCAGCAATTCCTTATGTACTGCGGCAAACTCCAGGTTCTTATACTGGGTATGCTACATGGTAGAAAAAAACAGACCATCAATCTTTCTTTTACAAGCTGAACGACAATATAAAGGAAAATCTCCAACCACCAGTTCATTCTGAACAGGGGCAATGCTAAAGAATTGACGCAATTAACCTTCAGCAGATATCATACAGTGTAATGAAGGAACACTTCAGACTTATGGAAAACCATGTCCTTTCACAAGCCTTTTCCCTTTACAATGCATCTGTGCACACAAGTGGCTTCCGGAGAAGTGGAGGAGCCAGCTGTGCCCATGATGTATCTGAAACAGGCAGCAGTCACGGGAACCACTTCAGAGGGAACGTAAAGGCTAGAGGAAAGCAAGGAGACTCGCCGCAGGCAGTTTAGCAGAGTTGGTACTGCAAACACTACTTTGCTAAGACATTTCTAGTCCCTGTGCATTCAGAAACTCAACATTCAGTCTAGTGCATTCAGCAACTGCACTTGCAGCTTCTTCGTGTGCACCTCCAACAGCATTTCAGTTCACGTGAGGAGTGTGCTTTTGAAGCATCTCCCCATCACCTCACTCTGTTTTTGTTTGCATCACAGAATGGCCTCAGAGCACATGAACAGGATTCCTTTCTGATGAAACTAAACGGGAAGATGCACTCCCAGCAACACGTAATCCACTCCAGCTGCAATAGGCTTCATGAGACGAGATGTGAAGTCAACAAACAGACTAACCTAGAAACGGGCATAGTGTGGATCCTCTGTATCAAGTACCCTGCTTCATACATCTGCTCCTTTTCTGCACAACTTGGTAAAGCAGACATGCCTTTAGTGTTCCAGGCTGAAGTCTTTACACTCATTCTGTCCCAAGTTCAGCTATGAATAAATCATAAACATTCTATGTACTGGGAAGCATGTATCAATGTTAATAAAAACAGACATTGAAACATCTCCAATAGATCTCCCTCTGGCTTGTGGGCAAGGCTAAGAATTCATAACTCCCTTCTGTTGCGCTGTTAATGTAAGAGAGAACACAGAGAGAAAACCTCTTCTAGGGGAAAATCAGAAAAACATTCCGCTACCATGCGTCAAAAAACCACAGTACAAATAGAGAGTACGAGCGGTACAAAGTTCATGACATCATGGCTCAGCACCACTTATCTAGTTTCATGCTCCCTTTAAAATTAAATGACAGCTTCCCACCGACAGACCTACATGCTGACATGCGGTACAAGACTTGAGACAGTCACACACATAGGTCAACACTCAACAAACTAGTGGCAATTGCAGCAGAATTGTCGCCAGTCTCACATATCCACTTGGTCTGGCGGTAAGGTGAAAGGAAAAATGACTGTTACACACGTTTATAAACATTCACTACCTCTTTCAGATAATCAAACACCCATTTCAGCCACCTACATCTGAAAGTGATAAATTTACTATCTGCTTTGTGTTTGTGTGTAACAATAAATAACCAGTATGTGCCCGAGGGCCTGGATTTCACGAATCATTACACTTGTCACCAGGTGGATGTCTGTCATTAGCTGTAGCTGAGCTGCTAGGAGATAAGCATAAGGACAGAATCAAGAAAGTTATGTGGAAGTGATGCTCATGAAAGAATTGAGTTCTGCTATTTGGTCCATGAAGGGAAGAACCATGGTTTCACACAGCTATCCCAGCAGCCACAGAGGGTTGACTAGGAAATTGGGTTTACTCACAGCTCCCCATGAGACTCCACATAGGCACAAGTGTGGACAAACAACACTCAGAGCTTGAAAGATGAGCAGGTGCTAGGCAAACTCTGTGTAAGGACTTAGAGCATCTGTACTACTTTGAGCCAAGGGCTACAACTTTTTCCAACAATGAAAAATTGTCTTTAGTTTTGCTGCACAGAAGAGACAACCACAGAATAGAGTCAAAAAGATACTGAAAGGTATTTCTTGTGTGATGTGAAGACTGGATTTAAATCCCATCCATGAGGGTTCAAACCAAACCAAACCATTTAGTTATTCCCATTGTGAAACTTTAAATTCATTGCAGAGAAATGTATTAAAGGCTTTTCTACAATCACAAGAAGAGGAAATATAGTTGAAATGTGTACGTAAAATGTGTGTACATTTTCCCTAAAGGGATAATAAATAAACTAAGTAACTACTTTTTTTCCTAATTACTTGCATAATGGGATAGGGTAATAGATGCAACTGCATTCACACCTGCAAATTACTCCTGAAAGTTTTTGCACGTGAGGAGTGAACCATTTCTAAGCAGTCACATTCAATTAAACCACATGATCAACATTGGTTTACACTATAAAATATAGCACAGCATGATAGAAGCAAAGTAGATTTTACTGTCTTTTAACCCACGTATAGTGGAAATGTCAAGATCAGTAGGGCGATAGTGTTGTGCTTTGTTTAGTGTAAGAACAATAGGGTCAAGAGGGCTAAAAGGGCTCTTCTTGTACAAGTATTTCCCATCTTAGCAAAGATAAAATTCTCTTCACTATGACCTCTGTATTTTCTTTGTTCCATATGCATCACAGACTTAATGTCTTGATTAACAAGCTTGATTAAACAGCTTGATGCCCATCATACCTGTCAGAAGAGCAATGACAGACGTTGATGTGACTGCAGTTTCCATATAACAAGGATCACTTCCTGTTAAACTACAGCTCATTCTCCATGCCCTACCTTACTGACACAGGACTGTTTTGCTATAAGCTTACCCAGCAGGCTCTGCTCTCCCTCTTCCAGGAGCCAGTCTGCTTTGAAAGCCATTTTTCAGTCTGTTGCAATGTGACTCATGAACCTGCAGTTACAATTCCCAGCTGGTTAGGCAACGCCAAAGCCCTTGCTATAGTCTTTAAGACCCATCAGCTCCAGGAGCATTGGGTATGTAACAGCTGTGTGGAGCCATTTCTCCCAGCTTCCCTGAAATGCATGAGCTGAGTGATAAAGTTGAATGTGCACAGACACTTCAAGCTCCACCACCAACCCTGATATTTATACTCAGCCCTTAGTAAGCACGAATGACTCTGACTTTGACACTGATGCCACCTCTTCAGCTGCTTAAATATTTGAGGATACTCACAGACTAAGGAGTTTCTATTATCTTAATACAGTTCTCAAACATGCCTGAATTACCACCACCTGCTAATTGAGAAAAGCCTAATTTCTCCTCCTCCATGCGTGAGACTTCAGACCTCTTCATGTCTGAGCATTGACAACCTGACAGTTTTGAACTTACGTCACAAACCACTGACACAGCGAATGTGCCAATTTCAAGACAACTGCCATGAAAACATAAACTGTTTGACATTTAATAAGCTTGTGTTTTCATAGAAATACAATGTGTTATAGATGGTTTGTTTCCATGAAAACACATGGTTAGAAATGAAATGGAAATACTTTTCTCAACATTAAACACAGACACAAAAATTGGTTGCAAAGCCAAATCAAGACGTTTAGGATTCATATTTACATTAAATAACCAACGAAGGGTCAAACACATCAGTTAATAGAATTATTTTTACCTCTTTTGAAATTTGGGATAAAGGTGGTTTTGGAAATTTAAAAGCAGTAAAGGACATGCGTGCTGCATTTGATAACGCAAAGTAGAGAGAGCTAACACACATGGATGGGGTGGTTTGGGAGAACTGTATCACCCTGTGGCAAATGGTCCCAGAAGATCCTGCTGTCTTTCCTTACTGAAGTTGACACCTGAATAATAGAGTGAAACCCAACTAAATACAGTATGCTGTACTGCTGTGGGCACAAAGAAGCAGCTGTACCCCTTTGCAATGAACAGGATTTTCTGGCTCTAAAACCAAGGGCAGTTTTCTACTGATTCCAAAAGACAGACAACCTCCCCCTTTTCTTCATGTCACTGCACCTGTCTTTGATCATCTCCTTTCTCTGATGGGAAAAATCTCATGAGGAAAATCAAGAGTGCAACAATTAAAGCAGTGAAGGCTTTCTGCAGAAAGTGAAGCCTTTGAAGAAAAAGGATGTTTTAACGAATGTATGTTATGTTCAGAGCATGGATAGCCTCAGTTTTAAATTAGGAGTTGCTGTTACATGCAGATTCCTGCAGGAAGTATCCTGGAAATGCTTTTTTGAAGGAGGCTAAGCACTTTTGCTCTCATCTTATAACCTGGGCATGCTTGGCTTGATGCATGTAGGTAGTGATGAGTTATGTCCTCACTGGAAGGAAACAAGATTTAAGAGCTTTAATCAATCAAATATAAAATTTGCCACCACTTACTTTCTGTTGCCATTCCTTTACACACAAGCTGACCACCTACTTCAGCTGAAGCTTCTGTTTCTCATCTTACCTAATAGGTGCAAATATATCAAATCGGCACACAACTTCTAGGTAAATAGTAACTACATCCTTTCCTCTTTCTTTTTGCTTATCCTTTCCCTTTCCTTCTGTCTGTCTAAAGTGCTAAGAATAACAACAATCTTAATAAAAATATAAGCTCAAAGCTATTTGGAAGCAAATGTGTAGCAGGCGCATAGAACCCATCAAAGGGGATGTCCATTCAACTGTGCTCAGTGATTGCAAACTGGAAAACAACAGAAGCTAAATGCAGAAAAGACTAACTTGAGCTAAAACTACTTAAATAATCAATTAAAAACTTTTTCTGGACTTATTATCCAGCAATTAACTAACCTAATAAATGGAATGGTTATTTTTGGTATGTTGCTCAGAACTAGCGTACTGATTTTTATCCCTTTTTTGTACTTTGGTAATTTATCTATTTAGAAATAGAGCCCTTTTTTTTTTAATGACAAGTGCCTAGGAGAAAGATTTTTGCATGGGGATTATATAGCCGTACCATTAAAACATTTTGTATATGCAAGCCAAATCTGACACAACAGAACACAGATTTACTGGACAACCTATACCCACCTATGATCCATTAGAAATAAATATGGAGATAGTCTATCGTTGCTTATCCAGAACACACAGTAAAATATAAATCACATTCATATGCTCAGCTTTGTGATTTCAAGACCAGGAACTCAATACTTTGAGTGAAGAAAATAAGTAGCTCCATATAAGTCTTCTCAGAGTTGCACTTATCAGAGTACAATACCACTTACTAGGCTGGACTTGCGGTCTAATTGCAGATTGAACCCCGGAGTGAGGAAAGCAGTCTATTTGTAAAACAAGGGATAGAAGCAACTCTCATACAATCTTTCATGCAACGTCAGTGAAAAGCAGCAAATTGACATGCAGTAAGAGGAACTGTCTTGGCAAACGGGGATTCATTTCACAAAGAATGCTTATAAGCTCACAAACTACTTGTTCCCAAGTCAAGGTTCTGTCTCTTTTCTAAGGTTCCCTGTTAGAAATGTCTAGGGATTTTCTGATGACAACATTGTTTTCTTGTCAAAGATGAAGTATTCCAGAGGAACATACATTACTGCTTCACCAAGGACGTGATTTCGTACTAAAATCTACACTCAAAACAGCTGACAGCGAGGTGGTGAAGTCATGTTAACAGGACATGGGAATTTAAGGTTGAAGTACCTACCTGCCTTTTTCTAGGCCAGCTCTTAAAGTCTCATCACCACCACCCCATGTGAAGGACTACTCACCCTGCTCTGAGTTAAAAAGGGTTTTTCTTACCTTCCTCCTGAAAACTGATGAGAAAACCTGAGTCTATTATTGCAGTGAAATATTTTTTGAAACATCAAAAGCTCCGTTTAACAGGAAAAATATTTTCAGTCAGCTTTTAGTACACTTATGTCTTCAAGCAGCATGTAAAATTGTCTTTTTGGGTGACCCCTTCCACTTGTACTTCAAGGACCATAGCTTTGGAGTAAGCTGGCCATATAGGGAGAGAAAAGGAAAAACAGGTCAGAGTAAAAGAAATGTTAAGAGTTTAAACAGGAAACTTGCCTTATCTGTAAAAGCTGTCTGTGCAGCCAGCAAGCATCACACCTACATATCAGTTAGGTAACAGTAACAAAGATAAGGAAACAGTTCTTCAGACAAACACTGGTGGGAAGGATGGTTATCAACTGATGGCTATATCTAAAAGGAAATCACTAAATGGCTTTGGTCATACACTGGCTTTTTGAAACCAGAGATTTCCCTACCCCTCTTGCATAGACATTAAATAAAGCCTAACTTGAATTTCCAGAAAACTGCAAGAACACCACCACTGTTGTGAGCTGGCTTTGAAGTCTGTAGTAAACACCTCTACAAAAAAAAAAGAGAGAGGAAACTGCTTTGAGGGTGTGCCTGGTCTGTTGTACAGCAAGTCACACTGCTACAGCTCACAACTGATAGCTAGGTTAACCTTAAACAAGAACCCACCATACACACAGGGAAAGCTAAGTCAGACAGCAAAAAGGTCTCACAACAGTCTTAGTTTTTTGCAGCAAAGTCATTATCCTCTTGTCAAGGCTTCCTATTTACTGCTTACATTTTTTACAGTAACTCTTTGAAGATTCAGTTCTATTTCCATTCAAGTAATGGATTTTACCATTAATGGCAGTAAGGTTAAGCCAGGAAGCTTCCTCAAGTCCCACCTGCAATCCCTTAAAACTATTACTTCTGTTTAGGTGAGATCTATTCCTTTGATAAAGCAAACAGCAAATCCAAACCCAGACAATACAGTAATTTAAGGTAAGGTGCCTGCAGTGGGGTTAAAGACCAAATCTAGGTTCTACAACTGTAGTGTATTAGAATAGCAAGAGATAAAGTAGCAAAGGATATTCACACTGGAATTCAAAGGTATTCAGAGTGGAGGATGTAATTTTGGTACTTAATGACTCTTTCCCTCTCTGTGTCATGCTCTGTGTATAAAACATACTTAGAAAAACGTTGTCAATATTGTGTTGCTCATTTCAATGTGTGCTAATCAGCACATCTGCATATGCCAAATAATATATATTTTAACTATGCTTTTATAGTGCACATACAGTTAATTAAAAGAAAACCATTACGGCATTACAGAAAAATTGTGTTGTTTTGTTGCATCATGACAGCGTTATATTTCTTCTCCTGCTCTAAATTGAAATGCAATGATTAAAATACAACAGGAAATTCAACTACTCCCCTACACTAAGCTAACACCATTTGCATAAGCAATTTGTTTGTGAGCATAGTTTAAGTAAGCAGATGTCCATCTTCCCACACCTTGTGCAAATCACAAGCGCAAATGCAGATGGCATTTGGATATACCCAGAAACTTGAACCAAACTGTCACTTCCTTTTGATCCATAGAAACCCCAAGAATCACCTGAACGCCTACTTAATCATAACTCCTACCTGGCAAGATTTCTGAAAAGCTCCTGCACTGTCCTCCATGCCCTCCCCCACCCCCCCTGGTTAACCACTGTATGCAAAGCATTTTGTCAATATACCTCAAAACTATTCAACTGTTATGAAGAAAGTTGAATGTTAAAAAGTCTGTATGCCAAATTCCATCGGGATTCTATTTAATTTTGGGCTAATCTGTTTCTGTTCCTACTTTTCCTACTAGTTTCCTACTTGTTCTTCAGGCTGACCCACACTGCCCTTCGAGGCGAGCATTAATTACTACAGTTCATCATGTTAGGAGACTTAGAAGGATGAAAACCATGACCAGCAAAATTGTTTTCAAAATAGGAGCTTTACAAATATAATCATCATATGGTCCTAAGATTAAGAACAAGCTGTTCAGTTCTGAGTTAGAGTGACTACCTGATCTGCCATAAGGAGCTGCCTTACATGTTGTCTGCATGAAACTGTGTTCCTGACTGGGGTCAACATTTAAATAATTCCAGGTTGCTGTTCTTGGAGAAAGGCTGCACAAACTTCCAATATTTTTACAGTCCTAATAAGGTTAGCCATCAACATGCATTAAAAAGCCCTTTTTCAGGTTCAATAGTTGTTTCAGAATGGTGACTGCACAAGTCCAGCAATGCACTGTCAAATAAATGAGACGATTAGGAATGATGGAATCAGTCCCTGGTTTCAAAATTCAGATAATAAAATATGCTTTTTTTGGTTCAGATACCAACCTTGGAGAAGTCCATATGACTGAGCTTGCTTTAGAATCATTAGAATTCAGCCTTACTACAACAAAATGCAATATTTTGTTAAAAGAAACAATGTCATGAAGTAAAACGAATGTGAGCAGAAAGCTCCAAGGACAGAGTCTTCTCGATGTGTGAAAAAAGGTAGTAGTGATAACATCCATGGGAAAAAACCACCTACTTTGGGAAAACACCTTGGCTTTCAATCTTTGAACAAATGGACAACCAGGCCTAAAGATCATGTTTTAATCCTAATCTAATCCCAACACTTTGCTGTATTTGGTAGCAATGCATTCAAAGAGACAAAGACTTAACTTTTCTATAAAGACTGAGGCGACTTTGAGGAACTGTTCAAATCAAACAGAGTCTTGCACAAGTCTTGCTTAGTAAGTACAATTATCTCTTAGCAAATGCAAAGGATATAGTCAAAAGGCTGCCAGTGTATTGGCATTTCTCTGTATGTATAGAGCTGCCTAGACTTAGACTATTCAGAGCCAAAATACATGACCCACATATTAAAGAAGAAAGTTGTGAGCAGTAACACTTCCTATTTGTTTTCGCATTGTTTGCACTGAAAAAATATTCAGAATGCAAAAGCAGATTTGGAGAAGTCTCATCTGTCAGTTTTCTGCTGCCCAAGCCACTCAAACTGAAAAAATATAAATTACCTTCATGACTTTGCCAAGTGTAACTTCTCCTGCTCTCAGTGTTGGATTAAAGTCTTAGAGTGTGGAGAGAATCACATAGTTTGAAGCTTACACTCAGCCCATTACACAGTTCTCTGTGTAACGAGACAAACCAACGACAAACCAAAACCATGGATGGCGGTACTTATCGAGCTGGAAACATTAGCTTCATATAATAGCTGTGAGAGTTTTAAAGACAGAAGACTTAAAAAACAACAAGAAAATCAAGTCCATTTTAAGGGCCGATGAAAGCATGTTTCAGCCAATATGAATCCTTAGAGCAGCTGCAATAGGATTCAGACCAGTCCTACACTTTCTCTGTCAGACTGCTTTGCGCAAGGCACAAGGGGTGTTCATGACTTAATTCAGTACTTCTAACATCAAGCAAATGGCCTTAGGATTAATAGATAGAAAAGAGAAAGGTATAAAAGGTGTAAGACAACCTTCTAGGGAATTATAAGGGACTACTTTCGGTATAAAAGAATACTGCAAGCATTCCCAATGTATTTGCTGTCATGTCCACAAACAGTTTAAATTTACTTTTGAGTCACATTCACAATTTCTTAATATCCATCAACCCCACTGGTAGAATTTAGGTGTCTAATGTCAGGAACCTCCCCAAACACTTCATCATTCCTTAAAACATGGGCCTCCAAATAATTTTTTAAACATGAAAGAGAACGTCTCTGCCCATCTCGTATGCTTCCACAGAACAGACCAGAATAAGAAATGAAGTGTGTGCAGAATTGGCATTGATTTGTGATCTCAATTAATATGTATTAGAAGCGTGGAAAGGGTGAGGACTTACTCCCAAAGACCTCCAAAAATTTAAGACAGCTTCCTTTCCTCTGCCTTGCCTAATTGAGTTTGCTAGGGGACGATAATTTAGAATTATCTGAACTATAATCCAACACACACACACAAATTTCAATACTGGATAATTAACATTTTGCAAATGCTTATCAGTTGTCGTTTGCCGAAATGAATTTTCATCTGTCTGCAGTTTTTCACCTTGCTGTAGTTTGCGTTTTACTTTGCTACAAAGGCACAGAAAAACCTACCTTAAGGTATTTACCAGAAAACTCACAGTAAAATAAGCCCATAATTAATGGTTACAGCCAAAAATCCCATGTAGCTAGAAGCTGCTCCATATATTCAGAACAGAACCAGAGAAGAGACCCGACATTAGCTTCGAGTGCAGCTAATAGACAGAGTTCCCCATGGGACTTCCAGGGCAGTGCATTTAATTGCCTGTTCTAACAGACTTAGAGAAAATGTTCCTTCCAACTGTGCCAAAGGCTTGAGGCCCAGGCAGAAGTCAAGCTTTTGGGGAGCTAATAGAAGATTAGGGGCAACAGATTTGTCTCCCCTCTGACCAGTTATTCTGTGAGGGCATAAAACATGCATTAATGAGAAGTTCTCCCAACGCTTTCCCCACAGCTGCTTCCACATGGACAAAGGACCAGTCTCTCTCACAAATATCAGAACTTTCACCAGAGAAAATGTTTCACTGCTATAGACCTACCATGAAGAACCGGAGCACCCAGATTTCCACCCATACCCCCGAAGTCACACATTCACCCGCAGCACCCTCGCTCTGTGTATTCTTTCTCCCAAGCCAGCCAGGAACATTTTCTGATTTAAAACATATTCCCTCCTCTCCTCGTTATTTAACAATGCCTTCATCTTTGCCCCTGGACTCAAGAACTTGGCCACCAGAGCAAGAAGGCAACGTTCACTCTTGCTCAGTCAGCAAACAAGTGACTGACATAGCATTTTGTGCGGCAGGGAGTAACAGTGATCCATTGATGATGCTGGCACCCAAAACAAACTTTTTAGAGGGATGGCTTCAAAGTAGAATTAAAGGTACAATATCAAGCTGCTGATGAAGAGGCTTTCTTTGTCTCAGTGGAAAAATAAATAACATTAAAAGAAATAAATCAAGTGTAGCAGTAGTTCAGCAAAAGTTTTGAACGGAAGGAAAGCCCTAGATAGTTAGTTGTCTTCGGATTCTTCACCAGGGCAAACAGTGCTTCAAGGACAAGTAGGAAAGTAGCTGCTATTTGAGGCAACTTCATTATAAAATCATTTTTAATAAGCAATCTGAACAAAGAGAGGGAGTGCTCTTGCAGAGAAGCCCCCAAGGGATCTTAATGCTGCCCAGTAAAGTTATTAGGAGGTTACACACAGGGGACCAAACAGCTATTTTATTGGCCCCAGGGGACAGGGTTTAGATTTCACCTGTTCTCTTTAGGCCTTGGTGCTAACAGCAGATCCTGTTAACCATCAGTCTTCTGCAGGCTCCTATTTTGTGAGGGAAAAGCATCCTTTACTTACTGTAGCTGGCACACAAAACACATGAGGTGAAGCAGACAGTACAATGCACAGTAGGCATACAAAGTAATTAGAAATCAGATCAGAAAAAAAACCAAACCAACCCACAGTTATTTTCCCTTTAATGCAATTAAGCAAAATAACAGACCAAGAAATCTTTAGCAGTGGCTATAAATGTGGAAAGTAAAATCAGCGAAAAAGAGGAGTCCAGGTCCTGGATTCAATTAAGCTGCAAACCTTAATAAGCTTGTAGAACTTTGAACATCAGTTCTAGGATGTCTGAACACCTAAGAGCTGCCTTCTGCCCCAAATCAGCCTCTTTGACATGATTTCGGAATGGGTCTTTGTTCTGGGTAGCATTAAGAGCGTGCCTATGCGTAAAGGACAAGACAGTCCCCTTTTTGGCTAGTTGGGCTGCAGCTGCAGTGAAGATACAGCACTCCAAGCCCCAGTCAAAGGCTTAGGGGCTTGGCAGGATAATGGAGGTGCCTACTGACAAGCAGTTTTAAGAAAAATTACTCTAGATATCTACTTTGGTAAATCATGAGGAGCACAGAAGTCCAGAGTCTGAAACAAAGGGCAACTATCTTAAAGTTACAAAGGAGTCTTAATCTACAGAGGGTTTCGGTATAAGTATTTTCTGTTAAATCTGGATATATCTTGGGTTATGAAAATATAAAATATACAGTGTTGAACGTGATACTCAAGTACATCTATCTGCATTACAAGCAAACAAGGATGAACAAAATTAGTCCATGGACCACTAATAGTGGCTTTCCTACTGTTGTACCTACCACAATCCAAGCTACAAAGCACAACTGCCAGACACCCTTTCTGCCAGTACTGCACGTTACCAGGCAGCGACACAAAATAAACAAGCAAGTGTCAAAACCTGTGGTAGTTCAGGGAGTAGGTAACAAGTGGTAACATGCTGAAACCTGAAAGTCAACTCCAAACCTGTCCTGGTACTGAGAAGGTGTAGCTGCCCTGGCTTAATTCTACCTCAGGAAGCAATGCCAAGTATTCTACACATACATGCTTGAGATGAAGCTCAACTAAAACCTGTGTGGTTTTTTTCTATATTAAAAATGTTAGGCAAGCAAGTAACTGAATGTTCCTGGGCCTCTATGCAGATATGAACTTCAGCTATGAAATCAAACTCCTCAGAAGCTTCTAACTGTGAGTCACTGCAATTCAAATAGCAAGAGAAAGAAGGTTCCATTACATCGTGGGCTCATTACAATATTAGCCTTCTGGATGCAATCACAGGAAACCACCCCTTACTTTGATAGGCAGTTGAGTCAAATTCGATCAAGACAGTCAGTGTCCAGGATATAAAAATGATCTGGAGAAAAATAAGGTGATTTATTTGTGTGATAAATTGAGTCACTATCAACTCTGTGATAAACTGAGTCACTAGTGGTCTGGTAGAGGCCATCAATCTCATTGCATGAATTATGGCAAGATTTAGATTTAAGATACCAGAAATTAAATACTACACAGTAGACAAGATAGGATTTGGCCTCTACCATCTGACCTGGCTAGACTAGAGGCTATGTTTAACCTAACAAATTGCCATATGAGCCTGAGAGAGGATAGTTCTACAGACAGACAGAAGCATGAATTTTTACTTCAAAAGCCTGTTTAATCTACTGAGGGAAAAACTGCATTCTGGGGTGGACAAAATTTATTCCCTTAGTGCTGCTTGGAAGAATACTACACTCCTGGTTTATAATGGCAGGTTTTGTAATGCTCAACCTCTGATAAAGATAGAGAAGCAGTAACGTAGAAGGAAGATGTAATGAAACAGAACACTTGGATAAAATTGGTTGTATCAAGAATACTGAAGCTCTCTCAGGTTTTAGTTAGCTAGTTACATTATGAAAAACCTGTATTTCTTCAGCACTCCTTTGCATGTGTACAAATACTCAGCTATCCTTTGATTCAGAAATGACCCAAGCACCTATCAACAGGCCAATAGTTCTATTTCAGATGACAGAGCGCTTTGTCACAGACTAACACCGAACAGGACGGGAAATATACCCCAGATCTCAAACAGTAAAACCAGGAAGAACTAAGTAGTGAAGACAGACCTCCACTGATTTTGAAACCCACATAATTAAAATGGCTTTTTGGATAAAGTCTGAAAAGATTAATCTGATATTTGAAATGCATAACGTATCAAACCTTCTGGCATTATACGCCCCTAATTAAATCAAAAGGTCACTAGGCGCAAGTGCTAGTTTACAGTCAGTCAACACCCTCACATGCCATACATTGCAAGCTTGGCATAAACTGACTTAATCTGTATTTCTAAACAGTAGTGCAGACAACGTCTACACACTTCAAAATGGCTTTGTGAGAATGTTTTGTGACATTTCTCTGCAGAAATCCTACTCTATGTAACTTAATCTGGATGTGTTATACATACTGATACAGAGTGATAGGTAAACTCCAGATCGATCTGATACAGAATAACTCTCTCCTTGTCATTTGTAGTTGTTAACAACTCAGATTTGAGTTGTAATTTTTTGCATTTAGGTGTTTATACAATTCTTCTTTCCCTCCTGTCCCCCCCAACCCATTCCAAAACTCTGCATTTTGACGCCTACTTCTTCTATTCAATAATAAAAAAATTCTATCTAGGCAATAAGGGAAAAAACATACTTCTTGTGCATGATGCTGAAATGCCAAAGATGCACAGCTTACATTAATTTCTGCTCTATGAGAATTTGCCATAACAGGAATGAGTTCTAAAAGAACTTCAACCAAAATTGAATGAAACCTCATACATATTTGCTAGCAAACACAGTCTGCGTTTTCATCATGCCAATTACAGCATATTGCTTCTTCTATTTTAATCCTTCCTTAATGGACAAGCTTATCTTCCCATTATTCAGAGAACTTTTTTGTTCATGCTTCAGCAATTGCATGACAACCGATTAACAAATCAGGGAACTGCTCTTTGTCAGTTCTTTTAGAATTGCACAGAGTTCTCAACACAGAGGACACTGGGACCCTAATTTCTGCTTTAACTAGATTAAATGCCATATGTGGTGAACAGCAGCTGATCATCTAACACAGTTGATGAATACACCTTTTTTTCCATCATAAGCCTCAAAAATAGCATCCACCAAGATACACGACACCAACATTTTATCAGGCTGGAATGGCTTCAGAGCGTATTTCCTACGCTCTTTAGGTCCATGGTTACTATTTAATCTTCCCTACAAGAAGTATCAAACACTGGAACTGGCTAGCAGGTCAGTACATGGCACTGCTGTATACAAAATATATAGGGTGATTCCAGCTGATGTCCAGGTGGAATGTTACAAACCACCATGTACAGTCATTAGCCTCTATACAAGAGGCTCAAGACTGAGCTAGTGTAAATACCGAATTACTTACCACCTCTAGAGAGGGTGGTCGCTCCAGGCCAGGGTTGAGCTCATGGGCAAGGCTGTGCAAGGAAGCTGTCTGTACAATGCCTGGCCTGCGGATATACAGAGGACTTCAGTCTCCTGTACTGTCAATCTCAGTCAGCATGAGCTCAAATATTCCCCAAAAACGTAAGGGCCAAATACTGCCCTCAGATGCCTACCTGTGGCTCCCATTAAGTCCAACAGAAACCACATATACGTTCAGCCAAAGAGGATATGTGACCCTACAAATGCATTAAGCAGCAAGCCCACCTAAGGAGAGGACCACCACGCTCTGAAAGTATGTGACATTTAACATTTACTTCAAAAGTCACACAAATCATCTTCTCATTTGAAATTCTTAAAGCAACTGTATTTTGGATCTCTATACGTTGAGAATTCATCCTCTCAAGTCAGATTTTTCATTACATGAATATTTTAAAACTAGGAATGAAATAATAATGAAATAAATGTAAAACACTTTATGACACCACTTTAAACCTAGGAGCTGCAGTGAACATACTTCAAATCATAACCCTCTTACGATACATACATCTTTGTAAATTCTGTGCAGCCTACTTCCTGTTTTCTTAGAGGGCTTTTAGACTAAAGATTCAGCTTTAGCCTACTCCTGTTTCAGATCCTGGGCAAATACAATTCCTGCACTACGCGATTTCCAAACCTCCACAGTATCCAAAGAATCTCAACATATCTCCTGCAGCTATAAATGGTAACATTTTCCTGGAATTGTGCTTTTAACTCACTGCAGAGTAGATTAGAGTTGATCCCCAACAGTGATGTCTTTGAAGAAGATTCCAAATAAGTGTATACATAAGCAAATGCACGTATCCACATCCATTTCCAAGGTTGCCATTCATGAGGAATGTTTGTTTATATGGTTGAGAGCCAAACAATAACCTCCTCATTTTCATCAAGAGCTCCTTAAGCACAAGCACAGAATGATTTACCTTACAGATTAATGCATAGGAAGGACAGAAGACTCAAATAATTCATTTTTACTTGAATCATACTGCAGCTATAACAGCCATAAAAATATACCCATTCTCCTCACCTGCGTTTTCTGGACACGTTACTTAGCAGCTAGCTATAAGGTACACATACAGGAGTAAGGAATTCTGTCTTTCTTCACAACTTTCTTTTTCTGTGCTCTTAACTCATGTGAAAACACACACAAGCACATGTGCACATACACCCACAGACACAGGCATTGCGTATGCATTTTGGCAATGTTGCAGGTGAGGACTGGAACCGCTCTAAAGTGGAAAACCCACCACAACGTTTAAAACGGAGCCTTCTCAGGCCAGACCAACACCCAATAGTCTGAGTGCCACAGCATAGCCTAACACAGATTCCATTTGAAAGAGAAGGCCAAAGCAGAAGATACTACTTACATGTATGAGTCTTCTTCGTTACGGAAATACCTGTAGGGAAGAAATGATACCAACGTTAGCAAAATGACCACTGAGCAAATTCTTTTGACACGCATTTCATCGCTATTTTATTTCAGACACACAGTGGCCACTACAAAAGCAGAATGAAAATTGCAGTGATTTGTACATTAGAGGTGGGAGGATCTCCCTATTTTGCATTGAGACTTTAATGGTATATTCTCTCCTTACATCTCATCAATAAATGTTTCAATATATATATTGCTTAAATTTTGTTGTTGGAACATGTATCTACATGGTGCTGCTGGTTTAAAACTGAAGCTGATGCAAAGAGAAGATACCAACAACATTATGGAAGCCCCCTTTTATTTTTCACATGATGAAAATTTTTCCCACACTCGTATTTACTCGTGCACATTAAACTATCCAGACAGAACAAATCTGAGCAGTACAACAATTCATTTGCTATGTTATTGAGTTCAAGTAGTTCCTTGACTGCAAGCTGTAGCTTATGCTCATTAAAACCAAATGAACAGCTCTCTCAGTATGAGTATTACTTGCCATAATTCCAAGCCAGATGCAAATATCCCCAAGCTGTTAAATATATACTTTCTGAAGTAATAAAGATGTTTTGATGCTAGACAGGCATGTGGTGGCAATCACCAGTGATGGTCCAGTGCCAGGGAAATTGGAGAGGCATTTTAAAGAAAGCAACAGAGTGAACAGAACAAGGCAAAATTCATAATACCAAAGATAAAATTAACTCTGTTAAATGTCATCGGAATTCATGCTTGAATACAAACAATATTGTCTCCACTTTAGTAGATAACTGGCGCTGTACTTGGACCCCTCAGTATTTAAGCTTCACTCTCCATGGGGGGAATTTTATGAGAAGAGAAAGAGGTTACTGGAAGCAGCACAAGTATTTGAAACATTTCATTTGTGACCAAGGCCTGTAATGAAATATTGGAATTGAAACTGTTTGGCTTCCTATTCATGAAAGACAGAGAGACTTGAATCTCCTTAGCTATTTCTTTAACCCCCTCTTCCAAAACCAAATTACTATGCAAAAAGGTACGCTTTTATTTCAGGCTTATTTGTTGTGGAACATCTTAGGGAGGCAGCAGGTTATAAGTCGTCAGAAAAATATAGATACCTTATTTGTAAATTTAGAGCTAATTTCCAAAGCCAACAGTTTTCAAACTCATCATGGTTTTGGTAGATAAATCCACATAAACCCACAAAGCCAACCCCAAATACGTAGCTATCAAGTTGGACATAAATGTCACGAGGAGCTTTTTAATTTAATTGCACTTGTGTTGCTATTGGCCTTTTGGTTTTGAACCACTGAGCTCTACAGATGTGAGCTCTGGAACCTTTCTTTTCCCTGAACAGCTCAGAGGCTGCAAGATTCAGGAAGAGAAGTTCTGTGCAGTTCCTTTGAGGAATTTTGTAAATGTGAGACACAGCTCAGCAATTTACAACAATCAGAAGTCTAGAACTTGGTTACGTATGTGTACTGACTGAAATACAAAGGTCCTAGCCAAATCTGTGTGTTCCTCATGCTAGGAATTTGGATTGCAGCCTCAAACTGTACAGCCAGGGTAAGCAATAAGAAAGAGGAAAACATGCATATCAAAAATAAAACCTTTTAGTTACGGAAGTAGCTACTACAGGGGGCAAAGTCATCCTCTACATTTTTATTTTTTAAGTGCCAGCTTTCTCATACCTTCATTCCAGTCCCATCGTTACTGGCTGGCTCAGGCCAGCTGCTGATATGAGGGGAGTGTTATTATAGGGACCATAGCTTAGGGCAAGAAGAGGGGCAGAGTGAGAAGCAGCAGAGATTGAAGTATCTATGTCAAAATGCACTAGCAGTATCTCGTGCAGGCTTTGGTATGAGTGCAAAAAACCCCCTCTCTGGGTTCTTCTGAAGGTCTGCCTTACCCTCTGAATTCAAATTACAGCTGTCGTCAGAACATTTGTTCTTCCACCAAGGAAGAACATTTTTGCTGCTGTTTGGCTTCCTGAGTGATCACTGAACAGCACGTACAGCTCCTGACAGTCTCCATCATCCCAAACTGTCCTAACATCCCCTTGGCAGAAGTACTCGACCCAGGTCCTACAATTTTAAGGATGTTTTACGGAATGGGAAATGCAAAGAAAAAGGTCTTAAATCTGAACACCATTTGCAAAACTTCCTCTCCCAACACCAGTGCTAATAAATGGATACATCAGTGCTCTTGCAGCATTATGGGAGCCATATGTGTACTTTTCTCAGAAAATAATGCTTTCTGTAAAATCACTTTGAACAGAAAGTGCTTATGCTGTCACTTCTGATTACTCACAGCGTCTTCACAATGGGATTTGCCACAGCACAGAACGGACTTGGCTGTATTCGCTGACTGAGGGCTACTTTCCCCGATACACAAAACAGCAATGGAAATATTAATGTTTATATTTTTCTACCTAATTTTTTCTATATGACACAAGTGGTGGGTTTTTCTAATCAGATGTTTCCATAATAATTACCAATTACCATCTGGTAAGGCCTTTTAGCTGGTTTACGCAGATATTTTTAGATAACCTTTTAAAACAACAGCTGAGGGGAGGGGGTTTGCATCTTCTTCGTAATCACATTGGTAGGTGCAGTGAAACTGAAGTATTTTGCTTTGAACAGTGGTTTTACAGTGACTAACTGCAGCCTGGTGGGACAAGGATAAACAGTGCTAGTGAGTTCAGCCCATTTAGATTTAAATTAATCAGGAATCTTTACTTAGGTTAAAATGAGTAGGGAATTTTTAAGAAGCCTTTCCTTTCACATCAGTAACTGTAAGTGACTAGAAAAACTGAGCAAAAAAGGCACCAGCATATCCAAACTGTTACTTAGGTTAGACACATAGGACCAGTGCTTTAAATATAAATGCTAAATACGCAACACATTCCTACATCATTGCGATCAGTTCTAGTTTTAATGCAGGAAGGCAGTGATTTTGCTATTCAGCATTCAAGAACTGTAACAAATCTCCTAAAAATGAGTGTATTACGGGGGGGAAAAAAGTTGGTCTGAAAACTATTCAGTGTAAAAAAGGGGAGTTACAGATGTTTGGCTTTCTCTGGGCCAGTGCTAACTCCCATTTGCATATATATTTGAAGGCCTTTCCTATGAGCTGCAACCTACAAGTCTTACCCAGATTTCATTTGAAATCAAAAGGATCTTGTGAAACTAATTTGCAAGTCCAATAGACATTGGTAATTTTCTTCACAGGATTAGGCATGATTAACTGGGACTGCCCTCATTTTATTTTTGGGACTGGACCTTCAGTGTACGTAGATGTGATTATGTCTACTCCCCAATAAGACTTAAGTGTAACACACCACTGACAAACATTTATTTATTTTCAAGAACTGGAGCACAAAGAACCCACTGACTCCTTTCAAAATGGGACTTAATGTAAGTTCCTATTTTTTTATGGGCTTAATTTCAAAATGCAACAGACTAATCTGTGACCACTTGCCACACTCAGCATGATCCTAAACAGCCAGCTTTCCATTCTCCTTCAGCAACCTGAAGAAAAAAAGAGAGAGAAAGAAACAACTCTTAACTTCAGTGTTACTAATACAGAAAGACTTCCTGACTTAACCAACCAGACTTCAAAGTAAAGCAAAGGAAATGTCATTAAAATACCACAATATATCACTGCCATGGTTATCAGTGAGTGAAAGTTTCAGTATTACACTTATCAGAGAATTGATCACTTCAGCAGTGCAATTTGACATTCCTGATCAACACCAAATCTTGAACAAATTAACTTCTTAGACTTTTCATAGTTGCTATGCAATGCTCTTTGCAATGACAATCATTTGGGGGGTTTTAAAAAAGCATTTATACACCATTCCCTTTCCCCCTCCCACTAACAATATGTAATTTGCCATGATGGGTGGTATTTACAAAAATAACATTCTGGATGCCATGAACTTTGAAAAGACTATCTACCAACAGAGACAGGATCTTCTTTTGCTGGCAGTTAGCCTGACTGACCTTCACTAGCCAACTTCAAATAGAGAAAACAATGTCTTCAAGTCTAAAAAAGAGACACAGATATTTTATACATCATAAGCCATTTCTCACAGTTGCCCATCCAAATAAAGCAGCATAATGAAACACTGCTTACTCTGTGAACCCAGATCCCTGCTGCTGTTGTACAGTTGTCAACTTCCCCTATTTCAAGGGGAAAACATACTTTGATGTACAGAAAGATAAGTAAAAAGTCCCCCGTCTGGCAGAATACATTACTCTGCAAAATATCAAAGGAGGATATTCTGGAGTGCAATTTTCCTAAACCTCCAAGAAACCTCTTCCTCAGAAGTTTGTATGGATAAACGCATGCACCACTGGCAAAGCTATAACTGATCTCCAGCACTTCTAGTAAGCACCATTGTGTTTGCTTTGCTTTTTGTGCCCAAATCGGGTGATTACCATGGGTCTGATGACAGTATAGCTAGGCAGATGGTATACGTATATCATACTTTGCTCATGTAGGTGTGTGTATCAACATAGATATGTATTTTTATCTTTTTACTTTCTCCTACCCTCCCCTAAGCCAGCATTATGGCTCTAGCATGTTTGGGAACTTGATGGATTGGAAATCTTGGGGGAAAAAGTTCAAATTTTAAAGTCTAAGCCTCCTGCCTCACTTACTGTGTAAAATCAGAAAGAAAATGTATTACAAGCTTGGATCCCACTGTGTTTCATCCTGTCACTCCACTGCTTTTTTACTCTATCGCTACACAAAGCTAGCAATTAAGGTGGAAGATTGTATGTAATACCTGGGCACTTGCAGAGAACCTACCAAAGCAGAATAATAGATTTGAGCGTATTCAGAACAGAGTTCAGAAACCTCAACACTGGCTTTTATAAAAGCCTGTGAGGATCTCTGGCTCGAAGGAATTTTGTGAGCTTTGTAGGCCATTGTTTATGGTGACCAAGGTAAAAACAACATACATGCAACTGCTGTAAACACAGCTGCAGTGAGTTTAACCAAACAAAATGATGTTACAAACCAGAGCCCTTGCCTAGGACAGAAGAGCTGCTCATGATGATCAGCACTGAAAGTGCTCCAAGTAATTTTAGTATTTTGTTTCAAATATTGTTAGTGGACACTAATGCTTACACTTCACCCAAAAGAGAAATAAATTATGTGCCAGAATAACAAAGAAACAAGGACAACATCCACTCGGCATGTAGGAACAAGGGAACTTCCCATAATTACGGAAATAAAGAAGGGAAAAAAAGACGCTCTTTAAAAAACCAAACCAAACCCAAAACCAACAAAAAAGTCTTCAAATATGATGACCATAATTTTAAAATATAATATTCCAGTTTTTCCCAGACTTTTTCACAGCTTTTCCTGGAAAGGAAAGAGCTCATCATGTGAAACAAGCATTTTTCGGTGGGTCTAGATCAGTCTTTTGTTCTCAAATCCAGAAGCAGGTACCAAAGTCTCAGGAATCAAGAGTGGACCTAAACGCTTCAGTACTGAAAACCCCAACCTTGCTCTCCAAAGATTCACAGCTTCTTCTTAGGCCTAAATTCTATCAGAGCATTATTCAGCTTTGGCTTTTTGTTGTTGGTTGGATTTTTGGTTTTAGGTTAGGAGAAATGAAATGAAGAATCTTCATTACATAGCCATTATGTTTGTACGTGACAAATGTCACCACAGAACACAGGGCCAGAGAGCAGGCAAAATATCTGTCCTACATCTGTACAGTATGTCACACATTAAAAATCAAATATGTTTTTTAACAAACAATGGGTTTCCTTTGTCTTGGTTTTAGACATCCTTACACTTCGCAGTCGATTTCCAGAACTGTAGGGACTTGCTTAGATTTATGCAACTAAAAGAAAAAGAAAAGCTAATTCATGGTTTTCCTATAAAGACTCTTGCTGCAAATACACTACTACACACAGTTCTAATTGTCACAGACTTCTTTAGTATTGTAGATTTACTTAAACTGTGAGCCCTACTGCAGGCCACCGTTTTACACAGCTTTAACAGTGACAGGAGCACCTTGCCACGAGGATGGCAGACACTGCCACTGTAAGCACTACGCTTTCTCTTCTCTGTGACATTCAAAGAACAGTCTCTCCTTCAGCTGAAGGCTCTGTCCTATCAGCGTACTAACGGGAACAATTTGTTTAACTTTCACTAGGTATACAGGCAAGCAGCTCTGTAAGGTGTGGAGTATCCAGAGGGGAATCAATCCTCACAGCTGGCTCTCCTGACCATTTGATTCATTCACTGTAGTTCTACTGTCTTTCTAGTTAGTGTCATCTTGGACAAACAAAATATCCCAGCAGCTGGGAATCATTAAAAGAGTAGCACCTTCTTTGCAAACTCCCTGCTTGCAATAGGAGTCATTGATAAAAAAGAGTCGATATAGGGAGGAGTTAACCAGCACCATTTGCAAAAGCAGCAAGTTTGGCACGTGCATGTCACACACGTCTGTGTGCTGGAGACCCCCTGGGCCATATGATTGTACAGGTAGTGGTACAGCTTCCATCCTCCAGTTTGAAGCACAAAATTGCATTGTACTTGGCTGCTCTCCCAGACCTACCATATCAAGCACCTCATCCCAAGAATACTTTGGAAGTAATTTTACTTAAACATTGCACTCTGCATTCTTACAATGCAGACTTTCAGACTGCCTCGTTCAAGACTACTGACAACATTTAAAAGCACGAGGCAGGCCTCTAAGAGTTCATGGTATTTTCACAAAATCCAGAGAAATATCAAACTACAAATAAAAAGAGAGGATGGGAGCTATATGCCTGTATGTTAACTCAGGCCAACCGTTTCCAGTCATCACTCCAGGTGCATGGAAATCTAACTGTCCTTAGAGCAAAACTGAAATTCTCAGAGAGGCGCAAGAGCCGCGATATTGTCTGAGATAGCAACCACAAGGCTGCAGCGGTCCTGGTTATATCAATTCTCACCTAGAGGCAGTCCTTCGAGATGGGAGATAAGAGAAGCCTCAATGCCCCAGTTCTGTGCCTTCAGGCAGTTAGAAGTACGTTGTGAACATGTTCACACAAGCTGCCAAATCTCTTTCACCTACGTAAACCAAAATGAAACAAAACCAAACAACTACCAAATGTGTAGCTGTAGTCTTTGTTACTTACATTTTGTGCAATAGGAATTTATCATTTAAGAATATCGCAAAGTTAAAAACATTGGGTTACGATTTAAAATGATCTGATGGCTGTTATGTCAGGGAAGGGAAAATAATGGGTTTCTATTTAGAACACATTTTAAGAAATAATTGTAGATTATTTCTCTTGTTTTTCTACTCTATAATTCCTTTCAATAAAATCTGTTGTATTCAAGAATATATCAATTTATCTTCTATACTTTCACTGACACTGCAGGAGACAACCAATGAAATCCTCTCAATATTTCCATGACCAGAAGAAAAACTGTTCATGAGTTGGCCATAAGTAGAACATGACCAGAAAACTGTGGAAGATGTAGATATTCATAAAACACAACAAAATAATCCCTCCAAAAGAAACACATTTCATTAATTCCCGAGTTACTAAAATCGTATGCAGTGAATGTTGGTGCTGCAGTGGGTTACCTGCCCTTACATACAGTGTTTGCATCAACAGATTTAATCATTTAAGTTGTAGGCTTCCAGCATTCAGCAATACAAGTAACAAATATTCACCAAGTGCGGAACCCCGTCTTGTTGAGCATTAAGCCATTTCTAGCATATTGTACGGCATGGGGGAAGGACACTATCGAGTGATTTATCAACCCCATTTGTTCTGACATACAAGTCGCTCTGGGAGATCTCCGATCCAAATATAGCCACAATAAAGTCCAGGGTAACTTTTGAGAACAGGCAGGAATATCACACAAGGTGATATGCTGGCAAGCTGCAAGCACTTTTCCTCTTTTGTCAATTCCTTCTCTAACTTACAATCAACTTGCATGACTACACTTTACCAAGTAACTGTGTGACTGGCTATACAGAGAGTTGTAATGTTTACAAAGAGGCAAGGAGTTTAGTCAAAAGAATTACATTCAGGTAAGCCCCCCAGATGCTCAGATTTATCCCACAACAAAAAGCAGGCAACTCCACCATGGGTACTTTTTGTGTTTTCCTTGGTGTTACTGAGTTGGCTTTTTTGCAGTACTTCACATTCTCAAGCTAGTGCTTATATATCCTCAGAAACCAAACACTATCTGCAGTTTACAAAAGAAACAGAAGCTAAGTACACATAACTACAAGACATGTATTTGTAAACTGGGTTGCCTGGCTCATTTCAGCGATCTCAATTCAAAAGCTCTCCAAGCAAGGATTTTCTCACTGCATCCTTCACAATCAGTTCATGACTTCATCAAGATGACTGAGATATCACCAGATAAGCAGTATAACATGTTTCAGGACCAGAGTTTTAAAGCTGCATCTCACACTGCAACTCACATATTTTAGAAATCAAATTTGGACCTCCATTCTGAAAGCATTTCATGGAATAACATGCTAAGTCTACATTATTATATGCATCTGTGCTAAGATCTCACCATCAAAACACAGAAACTAAAGATTTCCTAAAGGTTTTTCAAATCATCCTGTAGTACTGAGGGGATAATTCCACACTGACCACATAGAATTCAATGTTGTTTGAGGATTTCTACAGGATTTCAAATGACAGCTGTCTCACAAGGTAGTTATTTTTCTGCCATGCAAGCCCTTCCAAAATCATGATAGCAGTTTATCAGGCTGACTGAAGGCCTTGGTTCAGCCCAATAACTTTTATCTACTTAACACTTTGGATGGGTTTGGCCCATTGTGTGCCTCAGATGAAGCTAACGTTGGATATCAGGTTTTTATTGTAACTGGAGGATTATTTTAATTGGAATGTCATCAATATTTTTATTAAGGAGCATATTTTCTTTGCTCAGTTGTTCTGCAAAGTATTTATAAGTAATATTTTTGATCCAGAAAAATTGATTCCTTACACATTACTTATCTATCCCAACTGAATACTTTAGCTGCAATGTGCTTGCACATTTGCCTTTCAGTATTCTTCCGAGACTGACTGTTGCCAAAATTACACTTTTTCCAGCAGTCTCATATCACGGTAACTTTTTTTTTGTTTCAAAATATACCGAGGTTGAATCTCAACTTTTCATCACTTTGCTCTCCTGAGGAAAAGAAATAAGATTCTATTATGTCGTCTTCATCAGCTTCGATGAATGAGGGGAAAATAGGGAGAGGGAAGGATTTGTGCTAGAAGTTCATGCAAAATTTGAGACTTGAATATAGCACAAGTAGCACTTCAACACTCCAGACTCCTTCAGCGCTGAGACCCCTGGAGAGTTGAGTTTAAATCACTAAACTTATTTCAGGAAAGGGGAGAACACTCTGGAGAAAAGTCTGTCGACTCCAGCAAAATTAATAAACTGGTTGCTCCTGATGTGAACTACATTTCTTGACAGGAGTTTGACAAATTTCTAATTCCCTCTTACTGGCTTGTGAATACTGCACTTGTTCCTTTTTAACAGTTATTTAATACTATGGCACAATAGAAGTGATAAAAATTGCTAGGTTTCACTCACCTTGCACTTTCAGTGCTGGTTATAAGAGATAAAGGAAAAATATGACTTTCCTCAGTGTCTGTTAAAAAGGGCAGCTTACTCTTTCCTCATTTAAAATGTTCATGTACAGAAAAAAAAAGTTTGATCCCTATTAGCTGATTTTTGTTTCGAGAAATTAGAATAAATTGAAACAGACCTCAAATAAACTGTCTGTAACATTATGCATTTTTCACCCGAGACAGGGGCCAGTTTTCCTGTCTCATACATGCTACAGATCTAAACAGAATTAGTGACATTTATTTTTCACCTAACTACCTTCATCTAGCATAACTACACCCTGAATTTGTTTGGACACTCACTTGTCAGGGTTTTTCTTTTCTCCTTCTTACTAAAGACCATCGCTGTTTCCACTTGCATGTGTTTAGGATCCCGGCTGTTCTGCGGTGCTCACTGCACTGCTGTGATGGTTGGTGATGCACAGTACACCAACACAGTCAAAATCTCAGCAGATCCCTGCACTCAGGGACTAGTGGAAAAGCTTAATTCCTTTACAGAGATGATTATGTTCTGGACTGCAAATACATCTCATAATATATTTCTATGTTTTAAGAAACAGAATAAGGTGTTAATAGCCCCTTGACCTAAAGTACATTTTAGAATTTCTATAATAAAACCACTTATATCTCAATTACACTAAATAAAGCCATAAACCAAATTAGAATGGTGTCCATTTGCTTCTTGTAACATACACTAAAAAGTAGTATTTACCATCTCAGGAAGAGAAGTCAAAATCAACATGCTGAATCAATGCCCCAAAAATGGCATAGTTACTTTGCAGCACAAAGGCCCTTTTTATTATTGTAAGATAAAGTTTTGTTTGCTTTAACTATTCAATTATAGAGCACTGATGCCATCCCAATGTATTTTTCACCTACATTAGGGCTCTGGCATGCCTGTAATTGTATGGCAAGGTTAATATATTTCCTGTGATCCTTGGCTGAGTACCCTCCCATTAAATCGGAAAGATCTTCCATTCGGAGATCAAAAGATTTTCCCTTAAAAGCTGTACTCAAAAGTAGGAAAACACCTGCTGTGGATATGGAAGGGGAGGAAAGATCATGTTATGTTATGAAGTGTCCTAAAATACTGTGTAAATGTGTACCGTACACAAAAGGAATGACCACACCGCAGCTATAATGCCTGAAAAGTACAGTTGAGGCTCTGCACTTGTTGCTCCAGTCGTCTGGCACCTCTGTTAACAGGTAAACGTGTTCCTCTTGACAGCATCTGACAGTAAATCTGTGTGTTGCACCCAACATTTCAAAACCCCCTACTGAAATGCACACGGGCTTCACCCATAGATTACTGGATTGGGATTTGCAAAGCAGCCTCCTGCCTACCAGCCTTCAAATCATCCTGGCTGGGTTAGTCTTGTCCATTCCTTCTTTCAGATCTGAAAGGTTTCTTGTTTATTATACATTAAACTTGAAATGCAGCAGAGTACTTTGAGTATTTACCACTTTCAATATGTACATCAACTTGGCACAGAAAAAAGACAGTTAATTTTAGATATAAGCCCCAAGCAAAAATCCTGCTTCCAACACACGTTTCAGACTGACTTTAGCCTTTTTTCCCCTCTGTGCACTGCACTCATGGAAGCTATCAGTGTCATGTATCTCTCTTCTTATACGTAAGCCTGTGGGAAGAGACCCATTTCTACAACTTCAGCGAGCTATGATTGACACAGCAGGGTTGAACCTGCCAGGCTGAAGTGATGTGGTTAAGATTTCAACAGTATGCACTAAGACTTGAGGGACCTGTACTCACATTCCGGGTTTGCCAACAATTCCTCCAGTGACTGTGCACAATTCACACAATTTCTATGTATTATAATCTCCTATGAACAAAATGAGTAAATTCAGCCTGTTTCTTCCTCTTTGCCTAAGGTCGTTCATATGCTAATATTTTTAAGATGGGTCCTGATTCGTGACACAAATTTGGATCAACTTCATTCATTGGTGCTTCTTAACTATTAAAAATATTCTCTAGAGGTCAAAATCTCACTGAGGATCATCACAATTAAAAAGATTTTATTTTGGAAAGCAGAAATTTGGTTAAAGCAAATGATTTTTCAGTCTGTTCTGTACTTTTGATCACCATCCACAACACCTACCAGAAACTGTTACTATCTCTAACCACATTTAGCCAGCAAAATTCTTCCCTTAAACTTTCTGCTCCCTGAAGACAATGGTTCCCTCAGGAATACAGCAAGAGGTTTTGTGAATGCTTGGAAGCAATATGAAGCTGTGCAGCAGTGAAGAGAAAAAGGAAAAAAAAAAGCATGAAAATATCAAAAATAATCCCACATTAGTTATTCTCAGGGCTCCAGGGAAATTAAACAAGGGTGGGGAAAAAGGCATAACCTGACTCCTTTACATACACAGCTCAAATTTACAGCATTAGCAATTGAAGCTCAAGACAAGAAAATCGAGCACTGGTCTGTAAATTCATTCTAATGACATCACTGCCAGGATTATCCTTTTGGGGATGGCTTGTGTAGGGGGTTGGGAGGAGAAGGCAAGGGACTGAGGAAGGGAGATTTATGTTTGAGCTATTTCGATTTGAGGCTGCTCTTAACTGACAAAATAGAAAGCATCTTATCTGAGAAGGGATTTTGCTCAGCTGCTTTAAAAATCCTCCATACATACTGAAAGTCAGCACATTCCCTGGAGGATCAATTGGCTTGACAAACTCGAGACACCCTCTATCCCATCTTAAAAAAAAAATAAAACTACTTCCATATAAAAACTTTCTCCAGGCAAAAGAATGACATGCAAGGGCTTGTCCTGGGGCAATTAGAAAAGAACTTTGTATAAGTAAATTTAGTGCTTGCAGAAGTTGCTGCATTGACAACAGTCGATACCAAAGGGTTCTCTTTAATCTAACAAGCTGCAGCAGGGCAAATGTCTCTTCTGCCACTGCTCTTTATCTCACAGTAGGATGAACTCAATCTCAAGGGGGGGTGAGAGGGAGCTTAGCTCTTCAGGCTCATTCATCAAGAAAACTTACTTTTAACTCACAAGCTGTCTCACTGATTTGAAGAAAACTCTCATCCAAATACTTGAAGTGCTTAAATGACTTCCTACGTTTTAAGCATTGAAGTACTGGTCTCTGCAGAAAGGGCCAAGACGACTGCCAACCCTAGTCAACGAAAGCTGAATGGAGCTATTTGGTACACAGGCAAAAAGCCTGCAAGAAAATGACATCTGCTTCAGCAGAGTTCTCAAATTCCTGCACTAAAACTCAGAGTTTATCTAAGATGTCACCTAACTTCAGCAAAGCTGTTCCTCTTGAAAATGATACAGAACAGTGCATGTAAATTTTTGGTGTAAGATTATACTTTTTTGCATCAAATTTATTTTTGTATTTGCACACCACATATCTATAAAATGATCCCTAGACAGCAGTGATACCCATAGAATTATCCCCTAAAAAGACAAAATAGAGCGAGAATGCGATGTAAGAAGAAAAAGCTTTCAGTTTTAAAAATCTGAAATTACACATGTTCACCCTCACAGGTATGGTACTCCTTTCTACAATACAGAAGATTTAGCAACTAAACCCCAGAAGTCATATTGGCTGAACTGTGATCCTTAGCTGGAAATCACAGCCAGACCCTCACAGCAGGATGAACCCCTGGCAGTTCTCCATTGGGTTATCAGGGGCAGTAGCTGAGCACTGCCAGTTCCCAGGCTGGACCTGATCTCCACAGCATGGACATCAGCCGTGCTCACACACATCAACTCTACCCAGAGCTGCTACAGTATTGCCTTGGCACAAAAAGAAAGGAATTGCAACTTACTCGAACCTTCGGCATCTAATGAAGGTGCCCAGAGTTCCTATAACCTTACCTTTAGGGAATACAATTCCACGCAGAGAGAGTGTGAATGCTACCTCCATATGGCAACTCACTGATAACACTTGAAGAGTCACTTTCCTGTCTGTTTGTTTCTGAGAAAATTTAAGTTGCCACTACTGTGCATACTTCTTACAACCAGTCCAGCATTCTTCTCTTTCAAACTTACCTGCTATCAGATTTGGCACCAACCAACAAACCAATATTGGTTTGTTTAGGGGGTTTTGCTCGTTTTGTTTTGGGTTTTTGTTTGTTTTTTGTTCTGGGTTGGTTTTTTTTTTTCTGGTTTGTTTTTTCGGTTGTGGGTTGTTTGTTGATTTTTTTAAAAGCTTTCAAAGAGGACTTTACAGGCATTCCCGGGTTCTGCAGGGCCACCACACGCTCCCCATGCAAACAAAACTCCCATTAACCTTATCATGGTCAGTCTGGGATGGAATACCACACCTGGATGTGCAGGGCAAGAAGGTGTGTGCCTTAAGCCAGGCAGCACGGTTTATCACTCTCCTTTTTAAGATAATACAGCCTGCCTGTAACAAACACTCCTGGGTAAATGTCTCTGCTAGTTAACACATGTAATAAACTGAACGAAAAACTGTAGGATGAGCTCCACTAAAAAGAACTTGGTTACTCATGCTCATTAGAGTTAAATCAAGGTTACTGTATGCATTAAAAAATGACAGGATGTCTCCAAGTGGCTCTCATGTCTTTCAGTCTTAAACATCAGTGTTTGTTACCTTAGAACTGACTTTTTAAGAGATATTTCTACAGCTCTGTCTCATCACAATGCAGAAAACTGGACAGAGTTAGCTTAGCATTCTCTTGTGTTCCAAATATTTATGCTAACCCAAGCATCCCAGGAAGATGTGCACCCAGTGTTCCATCAACCCTTTAACAGCCATCGCAGTGTCTTATTTCTCTGACCCATGTATATTGAAGAATGAGAAATCTGGGAAAGCTACTGCCTAAGTCAAGTCCATAAAAATAACACATTACAGTGTAACATCAGTAGCACTGCATAAATGCAACCAAGAATAGTACTCGAATCAAAAGATAAGAAAAAGACACAGAAGAGAAAAGTGAAGAAAAAAAAATAATTTGGAAGAATCTTGGAAGCAAGAATCCACCAAAGGCTAATTAAAAACACTGGAGAAATTCTCCAAGCAGCTCCTGTGATGTTTCCATAAAGGAATTCAATGCTTCGGTGCCCACTTTCATTTGTGCGCACAGAAAACGGGTATTTGCATATGCAGCTGGATGTGTACGTGTGAATAGCTGGAGATGTGTGTTCCCATACAGATGGGCAATTCTGTCAATACATCTAAGGCAAGGATTTTGAATGTGTCCTTGAACCAGGCATTCAATCTCTGTTCCCCATCTGCGTTATGGGGATAATATTGCCTCGCAGGGATTCTATGGGTGAGGATAAATAGGATTAAGTTTGAAAGGTTCTAATACAGCCCAGAAAGCTCATATAAATATATCCTGATAGGTTCCTAACTAATATCATTATGGCGCAACGCTCTGTTTTCTGACAGATACTCAATGATAGCATTGGCCAGTTGGTTATAATTAACAATTGCTATCCATTGGGGTTTTGTCATTTTCCAATCAAACTCCTGGTAAATATGATGAAAAATGATGACATGGCAAAGAGGAGCTCAGAAAAAAACCCCTTCAAAACCCATCAAGATTTAAATTTACCTTTTTCTAACCTGAGCTGCCGTACTTGGCAGGGGTCAGGCAACGAATTTGTTAACATGTAGAAAGAGCTGCTTTTGGACACACTGAAAATGAGCAGTATTCATTACTAAAACTCATAGGCGAGTTGTATAAATATTTACTGAGCTGAAAGAACATGTTAGCCAATGTTTGCCACAAACGAGCGCAAGGGAGTCTCTAATTAATGAAACCGAAGCTGTAAGGTTTTACTGGGCACTTAAGGCCAGCTCTGGAAGCTAAATGCAAACGCCACAGTTCAAACACTAGAGTCTATTAAGTCCTGGTGCACTCTTGCTCTCGGCTGACTGCTTGTGAACTGTGAAGAGGATTAAGGTGGATGGGATCACTGCCAACTTGAAGCTGTTAAATGACTGCATTACAACAAAAAGCTCCCTAACTCACTGCTGTTGAATATTCTTCCTACAGAATTCTCAGCCATTGGGAAGATAAATGGAAAGGGGGAAAGGTTCCTTTTATCTTTTTTTTTTTTTTGGCAGTTCAAGTGCATTTACGGCACTGACGACAGCAGGATCATACCCACCTGACCCACTGAATACAAATAATAACTGGAAAAAGAAAGCAATAATTAATGACCAGGTCTATGTGCATTCCATTAACTACAAACAGCTGTCACAAACATCTTTATTTAAAGAGCTGTTGGATAGGGAATTATAGCACTGTAAAAAGCTTCTTCCTTCTGCTGCTCCACAGACCCGGAACATATCAAGGCTTTAAATTTTTAAACGTGGCTTTCAGGTTCCTTGGTGCACAAAATAAAAATCTCTTACAAATCAGCTTGGTAAGAGATTCCTCCAGCAGCCTTTCTTTGTGTCTGAAATGCTTCCATACACTGAGCAGAGATCATTCTGCTTATCGAGGTTTTTAGTAAGTGTTTTAATTGTTTAAACAGCACAGAAACGTAACCTCATTCGGGGGATACTTGGAGATACTTCCTCATTATATCAGAGTATAAGCAAACCTTGCTAAAATGTCACCTCCTCTGTTAAACTGGGCAGAGCTACAGTTAGAGGAGAGCAACTCTATAGTTATAACAAGTTATTATCAAAGGAATAATTTTGTGCATGGCAAAACCTCCTTGAAATGGCAGCCCATCTCTGTCTGCTCATTGTGCACAGCATTTTCAAGATGAACAGGTCCTAGCACTGCTGCCTCCTCTAGAAGAAAAGTCACAATTTGCCACACCATATTTGAACATGTGGGGGTTTTTATTGCCTCCTCTTGCCAGTAAAGAATGACTAATAGCTGTAATTTGTAATTTCCCAGCTTCTGTGGTTTCTGTTTTAAGCAGTGTTCCTTATCTTTTGTGAGTTTCAACTTGGGGAAAATTGTCTTTTATACAATATTTTTTCCCATTTCGTGTCAAATCACCACCTCCTGGGTCCTGACTAGAGTGTAGGTGACGAGTGCCTGACAAAAATGGGGACTAAGACTTCATTTTGTTTGATCAGGCTGCAAACAGCCCAGGCATCAGAAACCATTATCTGCCCATGTTGGTCAAGCAAAGCATGCTGGAATCAAACCGTCTTTCAAGGTCTGAGGTCAAACCATGAAGACAGGTACCAACAACAGGAAACACCACTTCCCCCTCCGCACCCAAGCAAGGCTTTTCTTTTCAAAAGCACACACTTGGCAGTGTCCCTGCCAAAGCGGACACTTTGTATTCATTTCCAGTCTTGGCACACATTAAATCCTTCCCTTTAGGTGCACAACAAGCAGTTGACTTTGGCCTTTGAAGACCTTGATCCTCATCTCCTTTCCAAGCTGTAACTTAGCTCTTCTGCTGCATAACTCCTGCAAAACAGGCAGCAGCAGTACAGGTCACAAGGAAACTCTGGGCTTAACTTCATGCCCTCTGCATGGATTACTGGAGATAAGACACAGGGAAGGACCCATTTTCACATGACATGCTGATCCTTCTTTTGAACTACGTCTTAGAAGACGAACAGCTATGTATGTGCTCCCTCCCAGTACTCCTCGAGCCTCACAGAGCTCCACTATGTCATTTATTTAACAAACTTAAAAGCACAAAAAACATTTGAGTTATACCAGCATATTAGGAAAAAAACGTAAAGTACAGATTTTAAGGAATATAGGCCAATCGCCATCACATTGTCACAACTCTTTCAAGCCCAAAATATGGCAGTTTAAATGTGTCAATTGAAACTAAAACCCCACAAACAAACACAGAAGCCCCCACAAACCAAACTAAATCAAAGCCCAAAACACAAAAAACTAAATCAACCCCCCAAACTTTAAAATAATAGTTTCATTGATGTTCCTCCTAAGCACCTTCTCAAAGGACAGCAAAAGGCCATCAACTGACACACAGGATATCAGCCTTAAAACACCGTGCAGAGAGGCAGAACGGCAGAATCAGCTTGCAGAACCATTCAGGCGGGTCTCTTAGACCCACCTGTACTTTCCAAGTGGCCCCTCAACCATCCCTCAACCTACCAAACACTCCTGTGCACATCTTGATTCAGTTATCTCACTTGCCAAACCCAAAAATTCAGGCACAGAAGATGACTGGCTGGAGCACAGCCTCCCACGCTCATCCTTTTTCCATGCATCATGGATGTAATCCACATGGCAAACCTAAAACCATGGTCAGCCTTGGCTAACAAAGGCAGTGTAATGCATAGTCTAGATCTAACCTTTAGTTCTGTCAGATTGGCATGATAAAATGCAGCTGTATTTCAGACCAAAACAGCCCCTACCTAGTCACAATCTTGTGAGAAAATGAAACCTAGAGTTCTGGTTCACAGAGAATAAAAAGAAGAAAGTCTTAAAATGATGGGAATATCCACAGTTTCCCTGTTTGCGCTAATAACAATGAAGAATTTAAGTAGTGCTTTTGTTTCCATATTTCCTTTTTCTTGCTCTTTTGCTGTAGGTGTTTTTTATAAGTAGGAAAAATGGAAATGGCAATCACTTATTTTGGAATGAAGGAGAGAATCCAGTAAAGCAAGGCAAGGGCATCCTAGTCCCAAGAAACACAAGCTCTGCACACACAGCTGTTTCGACTCGAAAGCCAATTCCCAGTATATTCCAGGAACAACATGGAGTTTGCTCCTTTTCCACCTTTCAGTTTCAAAACTATAAAGCAAACCAACCAAACATATCACATCATTCTGAGACCAAACCAGGAAAAGAATAGGATGATCCATGGAACTAAACTTGGACCGCAGGTAGTGACCCAGAGCTTCACAGCTATCTCTAACTGTGAAGTGCCAATAGAGAGGTTTTAGAGCCTACAAGTGCCAAGCTACCAATTTTCATCACTCCCCAGTGCTGCTGCTGAGATGCAGCCCTGGAGAATTTCCCTGCAGTCTTCCTACCTAGTCTGCCTGGTTTGACAGCCCGAGAAACTGGTCTCTTCATTCTAAGCTCTTCAAAATGAGTAGAGACACCCAAGAATGTTTTCAGTGGGGCAGCCAACAACTTATACCAAATGTGTGTTGTCATTCTCAGAGCAACGAGACAAATTTTCCATTGGCATGAAAATTCTAGGCTTAAAAAAAAAAAAGGAAAAGTTTCTTTCTTCAAAACCACGTATCAAGTATCAACACACACAGGAACATGCACCTACTCTCATTCCAAAAAGTAATAACTTTAACTTTTGATGCTTTTCCTAGATCATCATCAGTATCTTTTTCCATGCAGAAAAGGAAAGCTCTGTGTCATTGCTTCTGTCTTTGGCTGGGATTGCTTCCTTCACAACCATTCAACACCAACACCTCACCTAACACTGCTTTGTACAGAAACTGTTTAAGAGCTGTTTGTTGCTGATTTTTCTCCTTCAGATGAGCTTATACGAACTCCTTCACACTGGAATAAAATAGGAAGTGATGAAGTATTCCTGCATCCAGCTCTCTGAACGCATAGAACGATTGGTGCTTTTTAACTGGATTTTCATTCCTTCCCTCCTGGCCCCATCCTTATGTCTAATAACAGATGGCTTTCCTGCTATCTGCTCATTACTTTTCTCTCCCAGCAGTGAAAAGCACACAGACCTCAGCATCACTGAAAAACACATACCACAACAGTAGCCTTGCTTAAGGAAACAAAGACTTGCTTCCGACTTTCACCACATAGATCAGCTCCAGGTATCCACGATGTACTGCACACTCAATTCCATGCTAACATTAGGATTTGTTTAGTTAAAGCAAGCACTGCACAAGATAATAAACCAATCAGATTGTAGCTACTGTTACTTAACTGTGGTTTCACATCTAATTTTTTTTTTTTTATAAATGACAACAGCTAAGGAAATTTTTGACCAATATTTGACACAGGCTAACACAGTAGATAACCCTCTCTTCTTAAAAGTTCTATCTGATCCACTATATTCTCTATTAGTGCTAATAAATGTTTTAATGCCACCATCTTAGCACCATTGCACTAAAATGCCATCTGTGTGACCACTTAAAGGAATGTTTGATAAAACAGCTGCACAGAAACACAACAGAAACTGCGTTTATACACAGACTGTGTCAAAATGTTCCAGTGAAAGTCTTAATACAGTCTCTCTTATAAAGAGAGTCTAAATATTTCATCTGTTTACAACTCTCCCATTGGCTGTTAATAGCCCATTTGGGATGCATTGAGAACTAGTGTAATTCAGTTCACTTGCATTATTGGCAGAGCACAGCCCTCTCCATTAAGCATTAAAATGCTAATCATCCTAAAGAGAAAACTTAATGATATTAAGCCATGCAAAGAGACTGGAGTGAAAGATATGCACATGATGCTTTTGTTTGAGATACAAGAAGGGATATTGTCCAAAAAGACAGGAATCCTGACTTGCCCAATTCAACAAGTCTCATGCACAGCCCAAGTGCAGACAAAGAGTTATCAATATTGGAGTCTGTTGGTTACGAACAAGGCAATTTTAAGCAGAGCACATTGTGCTTTCCTTGTTTGTGCATTCAGGTTTGCACAGAAAGGTTATGACCAGTTACTGGCCCAGTAAAAACAAGACCTCAGTCTTCTTGCATGCCTGAAATGCAATGTGAGTTTATTCAAGCTTGGAAAAACAGGCAAGGGGTAGAATCTTAATCAATCTATCCAACTGCCACAGCTCTAGCCCAAAACTCATGCCCTGAAATGAACATGTACTTATCAACAGAGATGGATGTCTCTTTGGTAGACCTTAGAAATGGACATTAAATGAAAACAAGCAAGAAGATGCACTTAGTTTAATTAACAGCCAGTGCTCTGTATTTTGAGGTCCCCTCATACATTGGTTTACACTATATACAGAAGAACGTCAATTGAAAGGTATGTCAGGAAGTTAACAATATCTGATTGCCCACGTGCAAATAGTGTTCCTACCCAACAGAGTGAACTGAAAAAACATTTGAGCCCCAAGAGAAACATACAAAATAGGTATGTTTGTTGAGCAGCAGAATATAATTTATTAGTTCCTTTGGAGTAAAGGTGAAAAGGAAATTATCCTTTTTCCTCACAGGAACCAAAATGGACTATAATGTTAGGTCCTCGTAAGGATTCCAAAGAAGTGAGGAACTGAATCCCACCTACTCTCTGGGAAGAAAATCTCAGCCTATTTCTCTCAAAGGTAACAATAACAATCAAAAAAATGATTCTGAAAATGACACTAAAGGATAATTGATAACTGTCTTTTTATATTAAACCCTAAACCTCATAGTTAGACCACTGAAATGTCAAAGAACCACTACATCTTATCTTGCCAAGCTGTAAAATGCACTCCAAAGAAGTTCTCTTTTCTCTGCTCATCATCATGCAGATCAGTTTCTGACAGATCCTTAGAGACTGCTTCAGGACAGGCAAAAAGCTGCACTACACAAAAACCTCCAGAGATACTAGAGAGTTCCTCTGTGGTTAGTGGAGCTCTCACGGAAAAGAATTTCTTAGTGCTTGGTAAGCAAGAGGTTAATAGCCTATAAAAAAACCCACCTCTAACAAAAATGTTATTTCAATTGTATTACATTTAGGAGCCCTGAGGGTCATGGGGTAGATAATCAAAAAGGACAAGGAGGAAATTAAAAAAGGGAAGAAGGCAATCAAAAAGGGCATTTAGAAGGACCCATAATCCTCCATAGGAAGAATACTAATTATACTACTGCATCATCTTATAATTAACCCTGATCTAAATTTTTTTTTTATTTTAGCTGTAATAACTTCCCCATGTACAATGATTTGATTGCTAATTCTTGCCAGTCTGTCTTGAACAGCTATTTTAGTTTTGGTAGCAACTTTTTACGTAGCAGTTTAACTCTCCTTTATAAAGACGACAAAATACTTAGATATTGGAATTATTTAGTCATCAGCCATACTGATTAGCACACTGGTTGCCTTTTATCCTGACAGTGCCAGGTGCTACACTCTTTTTCTTTCCCAAAGTTTCTTCTGTTTAGGAGTGAAATTAGTCTTCTATATATAAGTCAGTGTGTTGCACCCAATTCGGCAGTCAAACTTGGCCATACGTCTTCATGACGACTTCCATCTGTATTTCATATTTCATTTAATAAATATGGGATACTATTGTAGCCAGCAAACTAAATTCTCAACATACCTTCATTCCGCAGCAGACCCCTGCTGGGGCTCACCTACATTCTTGGGCAGCTGGGCACACATTGCTACGACATTTCTAATGACTTACAAACAAGTCTGAGTTTTTGCCAAGCTGCAGAAAATAAGCAAGCCCCTAAAGAAGGTGCTTTCCCTTGGATGAAGGCTAGTCATTCATGTATGAAGCCAAAAGTTATTCCCCAACTAACCTGAGATGTTGACACATGCAATGATTTCACAAGAAAACCTGGCAGTGAGAACATATAAAAAGCAGACTGTACAATCAATCTGGAGGAATAAAAAGATTCAGAAATAAGGTGCTTTGCAGCCTGCGCTCAGAGGCAGGCATCTACAGACATCACTTGATTTTTTTTTTTTCTTGATCTTTCGGATTCATTCTAGCCATACGTATTCTCTGCAGGTACAAAAGCAGACATGCTCCCTTCTCAGATTCAGATGTATGAGTAAGCATACACGACAGAAACCACTCCTAACTGAATCTTTGTAGCGTGATATGCAGTTATAGCCTTTTATTTTCTATACTTCCTTCATGTATTTGTAGGCACCTTGCTAATTAGCTCTTAATGGTCACTAGATTCTCAGATAATTAACATTTGGAGGGCATTATTCCCAAGTCAGGGCCAATCTAAGGACGATAGTCTCCAAGGCTTCCTTCGTAACATGTGTCATGGGAGGAAGAATGTTTTTTAATATTTTAACAATCACTTTACTTCAGAAAGATAGTGCCCGAGGGGTTTGGCTTATACAGCATGGGAAACATCAGCTTCAGAGAAATCTGGAGACTATACTGTGTGGTCAGCAGCACGTACTCTCTGGACAAACACATCACTCCTCCAGAGAAAATAAAAGAATTGAAAAAAAACCCAACCAAAAGGCAATCTATGTGAGTAACAGCGATTTCCTTCTGATTAACCAAAGAAGGTATTATTTCCAAAGCAAGAATTTAACTCTGATTTAATGGCAAGCCCAAAACTTTACTTCTTAAATAATAGACTTTAGTCCTCCATCGAGAAATTTTGTCTAGGCATGGTAACAGCTTACACAAAGCAAATAATGTCAGGAGTTCTTCCTGTATCAGTTAAGACATCTGCATAAGACACTGGGAAAGAGGAATGCTATCGCCCTGTAAAATGAGTGCGAACAGAACACCCCTAAAAAGTGAGTAGGCCTTTCTGGAACTCTCAAGCCTTTTTTGTTCCTTTTGAAACCCTATCTTAACCTAAATGCACATTCTCAATCAATATTTAATAATACAAAAGCCACACCACCGTGAGGCATTCAATATCCTCCTATTCCTATTATTTTCAATGCAGTAATATGAATCATTTGAATTGAGGGTTGCATTCCTCGGATAATACTAGAAACTAAACCTAAAGCCAGCTGAAGCTTCTATTGCAGCCTGCACCACCAGGCAGCTGAAACTGGAGGTATGAAATTGGAGAGCAATTATTATTTGAAGTATCACCTCCTTTATCTTATTCAGAAACACTGACTTCAAGTATAGTGATTTTGTCATAGGAAATAGCCACACTTGTCAGTGGTTTTTCTTTTAGCTAGTTTGTCTTACAAGATAGTAATGCAGATAGCAGCGGCGTGAAGCACAGAATCATCTCATTCATGTCCTGTCGTTCCTCATGCCTTCCTCTTTTCATAATCAAACAAATAATTAAGAGCAAACATAGTAAACAGCTAACACTTGGAAACATCAGAAAATGGCAAAAATTGCCATCTTGCAAATGAACTTTAGGTCAGCTTTGAATGTTGAGCAAGCACGCCCTGTTATGCCCACCCAAGCTGTGCACTCACAGCGTGCAGCTAATGATGTTGAAAGTTTTCCTTATTAAAAGTTGAGGAGTTCATTGCCACTTTGCAGCACTCTTTTGCCCTGGATAACTCAAGGCAGTGCCTGCTTAAGCAGCTGTATACTCTGCACTCAGACTAAGTATCAAGCAATTTGCTGCTTCTATGGCTAAATAGAGCCCTCTTACATTGCCAGAAGCAGTTGAAATATTTTGCTGTGACTGACAGCGAACTAAATAAAGACTATCAGACCTGCTTTCAGCTATTGCTTTTATGAACATAATGAAAATACCTAGAAAAGGCAATAGCCACCAACAGAGACTACCTGCTATTGATTGTGTGATATTTTTCTTTTTTAATCACAGCTACCAAACAAGTACCTTCATCATAATGAACAGGTATCAATTCCAGTGAGAGAATTCGAAAAATGTAAACACATTTGGCAATAACTGGAAAATAAGCACAAGAAACAAAAATTAAAGGACTTACCAGAAATTTGTGTGTGTGTATGTATAATCAATCACTCGCTCAACTAAATGGCTACCCCTTAAGAACATAATTCTGCTGACTCCTCTGTACAAGTTCCACCATACAGAGATGGGCCAGCTGATGTAGAAAAGAATATTCTTTGTTGGATATATTCTTAAACATTTAAGAACATTTTGGGGTGTATGTGGGGTGTCCTGCAATGCTACAAGAGCCCAGCAACAGGGTTGTAGTAGGATGATGTTATTGTCTGCCCAGGGACCATTTGTTTCCAAATCTTGTCCTCCCTCAATTTCCAAAGGTATGTAGTATATCTCTTCTGGTTCAAGGCAAGAGACATTTTCATGCTATAGCTCAGAGAGAATTGCCTGAGAAATAAGCCTAAAGTACTACTCAGCTAAATACAGGCTAAAATTATGCAAAGGATATGAAAGAACCTCAAGAATAAAAATGCAAGCATAGAAATCAGAGGTGGGAGATCTGTAGGTATGTTAACTTTTTGGTTTTCTCTTCCTCTATCAGGGAGCATATGGAACCCCTTTTCTATTTTCTTCCCCCAGAACCTCACATGGTGGGAGTCACATCTTCAGGCACTATTGTTCCTGCCTGTGGCAGGGGGTTGGAACTAGATGAGCCTTCCAACCCATTCTACTGAGACTGTGTACTGATCTTTCCAGACACTATGGCAGCTCCCTGGTGGTTCTTCTGCAACCTTCAGCATGTACTGAATGCTGATGGCAGCTAGAACCCAGTTCTTCCTTCACTCATTTGATAAATAAGCAGGCTCCCAACTCCTCCCTGCACAGTGTGAAATGAGAAAGGGAGGCAATGATTTTAACACTTTCACTCAAATAAAACTGAACAGAATACAGATGAAACATTTCTTTAGATGAGTTTTCTCCCTGTTGAATCCCAAAGGCACTCTGCAAACAATGGAGGTGTTATTCCAAGGAGAATTAAAAAAGAAAAAAGAAAAAAAAGCCTGCAGAAGTCTCATTTCAAATGTTAGGCAACCTAAGCATAGGCCCACCCCAGCTGCCTTTGTTTTCTTAGTGACTATCCAAAGCTAACAAGCCTGTTACCTGGATTACCGACAGGTTGGTAATGGAATTACCCCTGGTATAAAGCTGCTTTGCAATCAAATTTAACTTCTAAGGTTTGTGGGGTTTTTTTTAACCTCTGAACTACAGTTCACCTACTTTCTGCCCAACAAACAAACTTATTTTTCTCAGAATTTCAGTTTACTAAAGTTGCCCTGAAGTTGTTCAAGGGACAAAAAACCCAAAGAAACCACATTAAGATGCTCTTTCCAGCTCAGTGCAAGACTATCAAAGCTCAGAGGATTTATGTATTTTCTTGAGAGCGTTCTGCTTTTCTGTTCTCCAAGCACACTGCAATGTTCACACCAAGACAAACAAAAGACTGTACAGAAGACCCCCTTCTTTCCCTTGAAGACCCTCACCCCTATGCATAAACTTGCAAATGCCATCAGGGGTAGCCGGCACTCCAGACATGGGCCTGTGAAAATGCAGGCTTTGGTACTAGAGCTGAAACATTCCTCTCTGTTTAGAAATGGTTCTGAGCTCATACAAATGACACTGCAAGACAGAACAGGCTACACCAATCCTGTGACATAACTACTCAAAAACTGGCAAGGGAGAAAGAGGCAGGAAGACAGAAAGATACTAATAGGTGAATATCCCAAAGAAAACTAAACGAGATTAGCAAAAAGTGATTGACACTGTGCTTTCTCACCAGGTTTCTCTGTCTATAAGACCCTCAAAGCACATAAGGGCAGCTGAATAACTAGTAAAAATACTCACATGTGCTTGTACCTCCACATGTCCTAAACAGGCAAGCTTCAGGCAGCCTAAGATTATGATGCAGTTGCCTTGAGAGCAACTGACCACTCATAAACACTTTTTTTTTCCCCAACATGCTACCTCGTGCTGACTAAAGTGTTTTCATGCATTTCCAATTTCAGGTGATTTTCTTCTGATCCTGCTGTAATTAGCTCATTTGCTTTTGGAGATGCTTTCAGACCCAGCTTCAGTGACTTCCAAGTAGCATAGCTAGACTTGAAGAAGAGAGCTACTTAATGTCACCAGGTGTGCTCTTCAGCCACTCTGTTTACAGAAGCGAATCAGTGTGACCTATAAACAGCTGAGACTCACTGAATTTTCTCTGGATAGGAGAAAAAGAAGTTCAGCCACAGACTCTGTAATTTGCAAAGCAGACCTGAGTGAATGCTTCCTAGAGAATAATCTTTGTGGCAAATTCTCCTAGTTCTGAATAGGCTTTGACTTTCATGAATTCACTTGTGATTTAAAAGAATTGGACTTTTTCAGAAGAAAAAGTAAATTAGCAAACCACTGCCATCACACAGTCAGGATCCACTCTCACAGGCCACAGCCACATACTTGGTTGTTTAATCAGGAGGGACCGGTCCTGTTCCCCGACTGGTTACACTTAGGTTTGTAATTAAAAAGGGACTCTGAAGGATAGAGGTGATGACTGAGAATCCTTGGTTCTTTTTTAGAATAATAAATACAGTATTGAGTTAACATTGATATTCACCAGCTGGATTACAGACTTTTACAAAATGACTGAAATTGAAACACTGGAAAAGACTGAGATCATTTTAATACATACCAGAGCCAGTTTTAAAGTGAATGTAGAAGAGGGTGCATGAGCTCCTACATTCAGGGGGCAGCCATCCTCCTCAAGTGTAACCATTTACCTCGCCAAATTCTGACTTTGGGTGATGAGCTACTGATGAGCCTCACCTGAAGATTACTCAACAATGTGGGAGTGAGGCTCAGGCCTGGCTGGACTGCTTACAAAGTACACTCCGAATCCTCCTGCTCTTAATGTTCATAGCAAACAGGAAAACCACTAGAGCTGAGTCTTGGGACCAAGGCTTGTTAATTGTGTGTCATAACTTCCTCTTCACCAACTTCTCAATCACTTCTCTAATATGAATGAGAATATAAAAAAGTAAAAGTGTTTCAGGGATTTGCCAAAAAAAAAAAAAAGGGCAAAAAAATTAAACTTCCCGTCCAAAATAATTTTAAAAGCCCCACGCTTTTCAAAATACCAAAATACTGTAAGTATATTTCAAAATACCAAAATACTGTAAGTAATGTCATTTGAATAGTCTCTTTCACTACCTAATGGCTCCGAGACAAGCTCAGTTATTCCTCATTTTTCAAAGCTCTGACAGTGAGTGAAAGATTAACCCAAACTACCAGGAAGACAGCCCCCTCACAGGCAGCAGGGTGGAGGTTGAACACCTCTGCCCCCTGAGCTCCACCATCAACACAAGGAGCCAAGGCTGGGCCCCTTTATCCCATACAGGCTTCACCTGAGAGAAGACTATGCATCAAATCATCCTGCAGGACCTGTACTAAGCTACTTGGCATTGTACGTGCTCAGATATTGAACAGAAATCCCACTATCATGTAATTCTTCACTTGCATGGTCTGTGTTGTCTCTTCGGTTGCCTAATCTCAAGTCATCCTCTGGTCATCTATTTTGTTAGAAGTTAGCCATGAGACTGTATCTGCAATGACTATCCTGTGCAAGAGCCCTTTCTTGTTTTAAAGCAGTCACTTCAAAATGATTTCCACAAATGGTTATACATATAAGCTTTACAGCATGTTCTGTTGATCAGTTTATGAGATTTTCACATATCTGGGTGAAAAGGAAGCAGACGTCTTATTTTCAAGCCCATGATCTCCACATGACCACCTTCTTTCACTGTTTGTGCCTTCAGTGACACTGCACTGACATCAGGTATGTTTTTCTGCAGGTAGGTGTAATTTATTCCTGAGTGTTCACTAATCATCCAGTCAAAACATAGATCTGAAAGTGAAATTGTCTGACATGAAAGGTTAAGATGGAAAAAGAAAAAGAGAGAGAGAGAGAACCGATTATTGTGATTATTGTCCCCACATGCTTTTTTTGGGTAGGGGAACACTTGAGACTGTGTAAATACTCCATTCTGTAGGGTCTATTTTATAAATTGCCATCGGGCTTTCAAACAGGGGTCATTAAATGCTCTCCATAATGCTAAATACTTCACTTCCCAGGGGAGCTGGAAAGCGCAACACATCAACTAGAAATTCAAAACCAAGATAATCTTACTCCAAAAGTAGACTAATAAAATAACACAGCTTCAGGGGCATGTAAAGTAAAAGCTGATCTTATGCAAGAACTTTGACTGTCCATTTCAAATGCAGAACTCACTCTGTCAAGGCTTACAGTTTTGTCTGGAGAAGCCATTCATATTCCTTAATATGAACCAGAGACTGAGAAATCATTAAAGGCAACAGAAACAATACTGTTAGGCCTTGTCAAACGCAGCACAGCCTCTGTGAAATGGTTCTCTCTGAGTGAACAGAGGTAAATAACAGTAATTGCTTTGTTAGATTGCATGCCAGAAATAAAGCCTTTTATACTCATGCGGAGTAAAAGTCAAAACCGCGGCAGGAAGACCCAATTTCAGCAAACAGACTGTAATGAAATAATGCTGGTGGTTCTGCTAGCCAGAAGCTTACTTGGGCCTTTGAAATGGTAATGTCCTTCACTGTATAGCAGAAACCTAGTGAATAAAGAATCTTGTTGCACAGAAATTGATATTCTTTGAACAGATACATTTATTTCCCCTAACAGCTCTATTTTCAAGTCAGCTCCACTACGCCCCTTCAGCCTCCCCTGCTCCTATTTTGAAGGCTACCCACAAGGTAGCCAATGTTTGCTAATCCTATTTGGACTTGACAAGATACTGACTCACAAGGAAGGTTTTCCCTTCCCCATCAAGCACATCTGTTTTCAAAATCTCACTCAAATGTCACCTTCTTGAGAATGCAAAGAAAGCCTGAGTCATTTGTGTACCTATCAGAATAAGGTCATCTGTCTTCTTCTCCTTGCCATGCTCTGCCTCTTCCAGAAAGCTTTTTTTCTTTCAGATTTAATAGCAGGTGTTTGCAAGGGCAGTCCATGGTTAAATCTTCTAAATGATACAGTTTTTTCACCACCAATTCATTTCCGAAAGAAACTAGACCACCATTAGGCCACCATGATTTTTTTTGGCATTAATTTGGGCAGCATCCTAGACAGTAACATTTACAACACATACCTGTGCTCCCCACACACACTACATTGCTTAATGAAACAATCTTTCTACTCTAATACACAGCTTGGCTCTTAAAAATAGAATCATAGAATAGTTAGGGTTGGAAAGGACCTTAAGATCATCTAATTCCTACCCCCTGCCATGGGCAGGGACAACGCACACTAAACCATGTTACCCACGATTCCGTCCAACCTGGCCTAGAGCACTGCCGGGGATAGAGCATTCACAACTTCCTTGGGCAACCTGTTCCAGTGCCTCACCACCCTCACAACAAAACACCAACAAAATCTCATGTAACTCTAAGGACCTGTGCTTTCTTTTTTCTACGCACTATCTGCCATACTCCCATTCTAATTTAAAAAACAGCAAACCAACCAAGAAACCCCACGACCTTATATCCCACTTGTTGCTTCAAGTGACTCCGAAATGTTGTTTAGACGGCGCCACACTGACTCAGCAAGGTAAACGGTGTTCAGTCAGCCCTAACAAAGAGGTCAGAAGTAGGAAGGTTTGAAATCCAGTCCCAGAGCTGGATTCTGCTCTTAAACCTCTGAGAAACTCTGAGGGTTTTCAGAGGCTCCACTTTGTACAGGCTGGGTGTGATGGAGATGATTGAATATGAGGATCAAAACCCCAAATAAGTCTGCAGGATAGTTTATGTGATGGTATCATACTAATCAACATCAGGAAGAAAAGCAAAGGTCTCACAGGTCAGGCTAGTTCCATCAGGCCTTCAAACACATTGCTGTGTTTCATAAAATCCCCCTTTTTCCATTTACTTTTCCAGAGGAAATTATTCTAAGGAGGTCAAAGCCCTCTGCAGAGAACATCTACATTCACCCATTCTGAGGCCAAGCTGGAACGCAGATTGCATTGCATTTACACAACATGAGCGTTTTTTACAGCTAAACCAAAGCGGGGTTCTAAGTCTGCTCACTTTGTACACCCAAAGCTCCCTGTGAAAGTTCCCCAAGTGCTGCCTGAGCAATTCAGATGACTCTGCTATAGGCTGGAAACAGGACATATTACACACAGCTGAGTATCACTGGCAGAAGAAAAACCTGTAAATGTCAAAGGAAAATGCAAGGAAAAATGGTATCTTTTCTCTGATGTTCACTTGAATGAAAGATGTGGAGGTTACACTTCAGATGAAGGAGCTAACTGTACTCAGGAAAGCTTTAACGAAACAGCTGCCAGTAGCTCCTGATAGGGACATTAATCAAAGAGACATCTTAGAGAGAGGTGTATAGGCCCATATGCCTATTTACTCACGTTCATGAATTTGTTTACTCTGAGAAGGACGACCACTGGGAAACAGAGTGTTAGCATGAGATCTCATATTCCTACAAATGCAGATAAACATACACATTATACAATGCTAGGTTTTTGCGGGGTTGTTTGTTTCGGGCTTTTTTTCCCTACCAACCTCCACTAGAGAATCCAGCACTTTCCCTCTTTCTACCTGAAACAGAAACATAAACCTCAACTCTCAGACAACTACAATGTCTTCAACAGTGTGAGACAACTGGCACAAGTGAGTATTAGTAACACTGAATCTAAGAAGTGTTCCAGTTCTGGTCCTGACCGACAGCCTATTCCACTGACTCCCTTTTGCTATCCAGAATGTTCCCTTCTGTTATTTCTGTCTGTTCCCAATCTTGTGATGTGATTAGAGTAGATGATTATGCTTACATAATAGTATCAAATTAATTTGCAGCAGAGCACAACAGCAGAGGAAATTGTTTCGAGTTCTGAAATCTCCCCCTCCCCAGTTTATTTCAGTGACATCAAGGGATTAAGGCAAAATGGGTCAGTAGAACACTGCTGGGAAAACAATCAAAACATCAGTCCTGACCTTGTAAACGAGAGTGAGAGAGATTGCAAACAAAGCAAGTCATTTACGGCATGTTCTGTATAGAGCCATCAAGGTGAATCAGCTTCCTAAACACCTATCCCTGGCTGACAGAGCATGGCAGGGAAAACCACACTGCACACAGCCTTTCAGCAGAAACAGGCATTTTGGAATACTTTTCCAAAAGTGTGGAACACAGACTTAACTGGAGTTTTACTTTCCATTACAGAATGCCTTAATGCCAACAGTAATCAAAGTAGTGAGTTCCTGCTACTTTAAACCAAGGTGAGGGCACTGATTAACCCAAACTGATGTATGGTACAAGAAGCCTGACAAACATCTCAGGTCTCTGGCATTCAGTAACTCTGGAGGGTTCTCCTATCACTTCCTGCACAATTTCCTGCTGCTGGGATGTTAGAGGGTTACAGCCACATAATTTTTAGCGCTCAAGACAGTCTTCTGATTGGTGTCTGTAACTAGCAGATTTATATTGATTGTTGGCTTGATACAGAAAAGCAACCATTAACCAGGTTTACCACACTGCACAGCTGGCACAGCTGGTATGTGATCGCTGCTAACTCTTTATGTACAATGCACCCACAAAATATTTACCTTCCCTTTGGAAAAACAGATGCTTCTTCAACAGCCACTCCTTAAAGATAGCTGGATAAATAAAATCTGGGCCTGGGTCCAACTTCTAAGAAATATCCAAATGACTCCTTCTACTATCTGTCTTCTCATCCTTCCAACGCAGACACCTACTTTCCATCCAAAATATTTTAATGGAAGTACATTAACATAACTTCTTCTGGCTTAAAAACAGCTCCAGTTTTACACCTTGACATGCCATAGCAGCAACCTTTGTGCTTTGGCAGCTTCATAAGCTGAGGTAAGCACAATAACTAGGAGTGGTGTGCATTTGCGTGCCACTGTTGCAGGCTCTACCAAGACAATGACACTTTCTGCACTGTGAAAAAGGCAATATTTTAAAAAAGTATCTAAACTCTCAAACGTTCAAATTTTGCCATGACAAGTAAATCTAGGCCTAATACCATTAGTTATTTAAGTTCTTCCTTGTGCTCTATTAACAACTCCAATTATATTTATGCTTTATATTAGATGTACAACATTAAACATGCAGATTTCCAATGTCACCAAATTCAGCCTCCTCCAATATGGATATGGCCATACATACGTTCAGCTCTCCAAATAATTCAGCATGGCTGGAAGTTGTCTGGTATGGCACCTACTCACTGCATTTGACCAAGTGTGCAGCGTCACAGTATGTTGATGTATTTAATCTCTTCTTTCACCATGGTAAAAAGACAGGCTTTTTCTTGTTTCTAGGGCATATGAAGTGACAGAAAGTCTCCATATAAAGATTTTATCAGTGATCACGGTGAAAAATGATGAAGATCACACAAAGGCCAGGACTACTCAGTTCTTTCCTCCAGTGTTGTAAACACAACATAAGGTAGTCATGCTAGAAGGATAATTTAAACCTACTTTTCCTGCTCCTTCCTGTTTGTTTTTCTTCTCTATCAACATTATAATGCTTTGATGAAATGCAAGTATGAATGCAGACATACTGTAATTTGTTGTGCTTTTCCTTTCCCCATGTCTGTAATTTCTACATAACTAAGACAACTTGTTAGTACTAAGCTGATTTACACATTATAAGAAACACATTACTTTGTTCCTTTAACTATATAATCACGAAACTTGCCCATCGTGTTAGTGCATTACAGAACTTTAACCTGTGGTCACCTTTATTAGATGTTCAGTCTGCTCACAGATGTTTATATTGCATATGTTAAGGAGAAAACATTAAACATTAGAAACTTTGGATATCCCAATACCGACTCCCTCAAGACCACAAATGCTATTTTACACTGCTCTCTACATATATACAAGATACATGAAAAAAACAACAGCAGCCAAAGGATAATGTGGAAAAGAAAACAAAAAACAAAATCCAAACCAACAAAACACAAAAACCAAACAGCAAACAAAATGAGGAGACATACTTTGGGTTTCCTCTGTTCTGACTGCTTGCTATTTTTCTATCTTTAACATTGCCCTAAAGACAATCCTCTTACATGATTTCTCCATATAAAATGAAATGGACTTTCTGGGGGAGAGTGGAACAGGGATTGCAGTATTCACAAACTGCCTAAATCAATAAAGTCTTCAATGCTGTCAATGAAATACGCACATCTGAGACACAGCTAAGACGCTACCTAGACTGATCTGTCACCAAGGTTTTCGTAACAGAACATGTTATTTTTTTCATGCCTGTACTGTTGGATCTCTACCCAGTGCCAAATGACTAATTCAGAAGGACAGACAAAAGTCTATAAATTTGCTCTCTGCCCCTGCTTGGACATCCTGTAATCAAAGTATGAAACACTGTGAGTCAGACTGAAGAATCCTCTACTAAATTATCAAGTTTCTTGATATGGAACAATTTCATATATCACATTCCTCCCATATGCTGATTAAACACTTCTACTTTTTCAACATCAAGATGACATTACACTGCAGTCTTTCAATCCTCACACCACTACTATTAATGCTACTAGTAAGAAGCCCTTGCCCACGTCTTCCCTAGTGTCAAGCCTTATGCTACCTCTAACAATTTACACAGTACTACAAAAGGGAGCGCCCCATCCTCCCCAAATCTATAGCTGTTGCTATTCCCGTGGATATGTCATGATATATGCTGCACTCTCTGCAGCATTAAATATCATTCGAGTTCACAGACTAAATTTAGCAATTGCCTTGAAATCCTAAATCAAAACCCTGGGTTTTTTTTTTTCAGGGCTCTGACAGACATGGAGGTAGATTCAAACAGCAGGTATCTGCATGCCACTGTCCCATTCTTCCTGCAAAGATTATGGAAATTTAGGCAGGGATACCTAATCTCCTCATAAATCAGTTCCCCAATTGCCATATTTCTCAGCTTAGTACAGTATAAGCTGAAAACGAAACTCTAGCCTCTTTGGTAGGTTAGGCTGAAAAGAGCAGCAGTGGACAAGACTGTGACTGTGACTTGTCTGGGCAGTGGGCATCAGGCAGTGGTAATACCTCAAACCATTCTGTTCAAACTGCTGCAGTTGATCTGCCAGAGCTCTCAATCCAAAAGCTTTCCTGGGCCAAATATTAATGATTCATAAAACTTGAGGTTCACAGTACTGACTTACAGTACTGTGGCTGATACTAATGCAGTCAAATCATAAGAAGCTTTCATAACTCATTTCTTTGTATGTAAAGCCTGAATAGCCTCATCTATGACAATAACCATGACATCTGACAAACAGCTGCTGAAGATAAAAAACAAATCAGGTGGAAAGGCCATTTATGGATGGCTATCCGTATTGCTTCATCATGGACTGAGGAGTTAATTCTAGCAGCTGTAAGGAAAATTTTTAAAATAGACGAAGATCTACCAACACATAGCATTACCACTTCTGTCACAGACTTTAAACCTTTCTATTGTTTCACACCACAAACGGAAGCCAAACATTACTTTAGTCTGGCTTAACTAAAATGCCAGAGATTTCACCAAGGTACTTTAAGCAATATTTTTATTAGGCTTGCATTCAAGACTTTAACTCTTTACAGACACTCCAGCCTGCATCTAGTGGTGAGCTCCTTAGTAGTAACAACTACAACAGTGTATATTTACTCTTTCTGATGTATAAGATGATGACAATGCTGAGTTCTAGCCTCACTCATTTTGAATTTCTGCAGAGGAAAAATTCCAGCCTCAGACTCCTATGTACTTAAGATGGACGATAGTACTATAAGGTGACAGCTGAGGGCACTGTGTTGTAATATGCCATTTATGTCTCGAATATGTTCTTAAGTCATTAGAAACTAATGCAGAAATCATAAAATATATACCAGTACTTCCACCATTCAAAAGCATTTTATCAAGTATCAGAGACAGCACCAAAAATAACATGAGATTGGTATAATTTGAACAGCTGACTGAAAGAGGCAGAGCTTTTACAAACCAACTATCTACATGCCTGTATCTTTATACTACTCAAACTTCTTTTGACTACAGTAGGGCTAATGATCGTGCACAATAAAAGACATCCAAAAAGAGGTTATAATTTTATTAGACTTGTGATTTTATTTATCTTTTTAATAGAAATAAAGCAGAGGCACATTATAAACCAGCTGCTCAGGAACTTACCCATTCATGGGATTTGCTCTCATACAGTAAAGACACACAAGACAAATCCCTATTGACTTACATTGGGGCTTGCCTGAGCAGACAGGCAACATGGATCCTTTAATGTGTACATGTACTTGCCAGTGCAAGGAACCATGTATTTATTTCCTCAGACAGCAGGAGCCAAATGAATCTAATGAATGTCATTTTATCTAATGCTTCTGCTGTTTTTAATAATAAGCCTACTTCATTCCTTAGTCTCTGCATTTTCTGTAGAAGCTGACCCAAGATTATGTCTCCAAAAAAGAAAACATCAAAGTGTAATAAAGCATGGCTATTTCTTCTCTCTCTGTGAGGCATGGTCTAAGGAGTTCAGAAAATTACATTCGAGATGCTGTTTTGCCAATTACATTTGTCACTACCTGATTCTTGAAGGACACAGCCATGGCTAACTGTATGTGCAGGCATTGTATTAAGTTGTGGTGTCTGCTTCTTGTGTTTTAAGTATTTAAAACTTCAAAGAGTGAAAGAATGGTGTAGAAAAATACAGCCTGGAACAAATAATCCATGTCCACAGAGGACATTTTGCAGCCATTTCGATGCATCTGGTTTTGAGCGAAACCAGAGTTTTATCTCAGTTTCTGGACCAGAGAATCTGAACAGCATTTCTCTCCTGAATTTACCTATTTTTTTCAACCTGTGTTGTAACACTGGACAACTAACCTAGAAATCCAAAAATTTTAGGACTGATCGCAGAGTTTGAAGATTGATGACACAGATTCAGAAATATCTGTGGAGGCATGGGGAAACAAAAGTGAAAGATCATCTTTTACAGCACAGTCTGCATCCATAAACTGACCCAGCTTCCTCTTTTCTTTAAAGATCTAATGCAGTAGTTTTTCTACTGAAACAGATAAACCTAGAAACTAGAAAACTAGAGCTTGTTTCCTATGCAAAGGAGTGAGACCTTTGGTGAAGTAGCCATGAGACTCCCTGTCAGCTGATGTTTCAGGAGGACCAAGAGAATATGAAGTCTATTCCCACACCTGTACCAGCAGGAGCACTTTGTCCTCCTCTGTTTTTCCACTGTAGTTCAGGGTTTTTCACTGTAGAACATCAGCGTTACTTAAACATCTCCTTGGAGCCTAAACATTAATCCTGTTGTGGCTGTGAGATTTCCACTCTGCTGCTTGTGTGATTTGGAGAGGTGGAAAGAAGAAAGTGAAAGAACCAACCATCTGTGTTCTTACCTTGCTGCTATGTAAAACTCAACCCTTAGGAGATCAGTGTAAGAGTGAACTTAGGATAGTAGGGAAGCAGAAATACTATGAGAATCTCATAAAAACAGAGATCATGCTCTCGTTCTTCCAGCACCTCATGGTTGACAAATACAGCAGTATCGCACGTAAGACTTTGGAACTCAGAACCATCCCATTTTTTTTAAGGAAATAAAACAATAAACTGTGATCAGATCATAAAAATAAACAGGCATTTAGAAAAATGACTCAGTCTGCTAAACTGTTGCCAATTCTTTTGAACAGCAGCAGTGCTGTTGTTGTGATGTGACAGCAGTGGCAATCTGTAAGTTAGCACCGACTTCGCCCTTCCAGGCAGGCTGAGTCACTCCTGCTCATCAGACACAAATGACTTTACACCCCGTAACATCAGAGTCCAGATCTCCACCTGTGTCTCCTTTCTCTTAAGCCTATTTTTTGCTTCCTACCTGCTTCTGATGGTGGTACTGCTCTCCCAGCAGGCTTTGTACACCGCTCCCAATGTGACTGGCATGTTATTAATGAAGAGGTGGCTCGTGTCTCTCATTACGCTTCCAGTGAGTGAACGCACCTCAGAACTAATTTAGCTTTCACTCACAGGGGAAGATAGAAGATACAGTACTCCACCAAGAAGTTCACTATTCTGCTGCCTTTAGCAATAAAATTCCCTTCTTTTTTAACATTAATAAGGTGAGAGAATAGAGTATTTCCAAAAGAAATTAAGAAATGCAGAAGATAGATGCGAGTGCAGAGGCTCCCTGTGAGTAACCACCAAGCCTAATTCAAAGAGATAACACGCATACTGGAACAGACGTACAGGGTAGAGAAGAACTCCACAGGCAAACACGCAGTAATAAAGCCTGCGCCTAGTGCACAGTAAAGCAGGCCTCAACCATTTCAACTTGCTTCCCTGTTTGTGAGAGTTCTCTGTGGCAACAAAAGCAAAACTCCTATGAAATTAAGGACTATGGAAATAATTTTGCTCCCCCAGGCTGAGAAGGTCAAATAGATTTGGAAAGTACTTCATATTCATCACCGTAAGAATAGAAATCTAATTAGAGACCAGACTTTACTGGCTCAAAGAGCTCAAACTCACTTAAAGCTATCGTCTGAAGCATATGTTTAAAAGACTTTCCCCTGATTATTAATTCATTTACTTCTACTGCATACAGGGAGAGTTATCCACTGAAATGAACCACTTTCTGACGTCCAACCACATTATATTTTGCCAGCATCACTGTTACACTTTCTGCTTTTCCTATTTCTATTGTATCTCCTATTTTTCTATTTGATGTCTTTAAAATAGAGTATTTTACAGTTTATATTCTTACACTTCAATTTAACAATTTACATTTTATGCTTACAATTTTGTATTTTACTAATGGAGTAGCAGTAATACAGTGAACCACCAGAACCACAAGACAGCTTGAGTTGTACTCATGATATCAGCAGGTTACACACAAAGGTACCAACAGGGTCTCTTCTGCCACAGGATCAAAGCCATCAAGAAAGGGGATCATGAAAGATTTCTCTTGCCACATGCATTTAAAGATTTTTCCAGCTATATGCCAATCAAATAGTGTATTGGAACTGTCAGTTAATCATTAAATATATGGATTTGGATCAATATCAAACCTCATTTAAGGACCAATGCATGTTTGCCTTGCATACAATGTATTACCAACTTTAATGGGTATTTTCCTATTCCTTTGTATTTGAATAAATTTAATGCTCAGTAAAGAGTACAGAAGACTAATAATTAACTTAATTTGGGCAGGCATGCTTTAAACTTCCTGCGCCATGGCTGCAGCAAAAGGGGTGATATTTCTTAAAGGGCAAGAATAGAACGAGGATGAAACCAAATGTACTTTGCCTTTCACTTCGCCCCCTGTTTGAAGAACTGCAAACCTAAGTTTACAAACCCAACTATTTTGCAGTGATATTTTGATTAGTGTTCACCATAGGTTCATGCATTCTCTATTTCTTACTCTGCACTAAACCCTGAAGATAGACATCAAACAGAATTAGATCACTATTCCTCATGCTAGTGACAGATGCTGGGTAGGGAACCCAAGTTTAAACTTTTTTCTACCCCAAAATGACCTGCATCCATAAAACTAACCAAACGTCTTTGAAAGGAAAAAAAAAGCAAAAACAAAAGCTGGAGAACAGTTACACACTCAGATTGTTTTTTGCATGTTAAAAATGTTTTTGTAGTTTTGTCATTGTTACTACCTATGAATGCATCAATTCCTCTTTTTATTATGCAGTTATTGCTAGAGAGTATTGTTATTATACAAACTACTTTGGAGATTTTGGCCTCATTACTTACTTGTGACATTAAAGTTCAAAATTTAATCCTAATTTGGTTACGATGGCTTGATCAGCTCAGTGCCTGTAGAGGTATGTACATATACAAATGTCCACATCAACAACCCCAAACCACAGATATTAGAACTTTGAATGCAAGCCACACTGAGATGTCTCACCATCATTTCAAAAGGCTTCCTACTGTTATACTGAAATGCCCAGATAGGTAGACTGCTGTGAAATATGTAGGTGATGCCTGCTGACTGGTTTTCAGATGACAAGGAGCATTTGAAAGCATCAAAGATTCCTGTGTGGATGTGTGTACATTAATCCCTCCCTTTGTGATACCTAGACTTGACTATTGTAACACGTTGTTTAATAGATTGCAAGACTCTGCTCCTCACAGACTGAACCCTATTAGAAATGTCAGCGCTCCCACCAGGCTTCTTACTGATTTTAGGTATTCTAAACTTAACATGACGGTTGCTGAGAGATTGCATTGTTTGAAGTCCGAGTTTACATCTCGCTTTCAATCTGTTGTCTTCTCTGTTTCACTATTGGCAGGACGAGAACTGAAGTGCTAAATGCTCCCCAGATACAAAACCTGTAATGAAGAAGGGGTAGGGCTTTGGATACAGTGCCTCTTTAAATCTTCTTGAAAATGCAGTTTAACTTAAGTTTGCTTTAATAAGAAGCAATAATGTTTTCAATATGAAGAAGCTTCATTCTTCATTATGGTATTTCAACAAGTGGCATAAAGTCAAATGTGTGCTTATTGACCTCACTGAGCTTGCTGCTTTCAGGTAACAAAAGAAGACATTTGTACACTGACCACAGGAGTGCAGAGAAAACAGCCACAGAAAACCTAGACTGTGCTTCATTGTGACTGATGAGCGTTTCCCAGTACCTATGCTGTTCTGCATACTTTTCAGCACCTTTCTGAAGCAAAACGTTGCCCGAAACAGTGGGTTCAAAGCTCACCTAATACATAGAAATGAGGTCTGTGACATCTGTATACAGCAGTGTGCTAGTTCACAATATAGCCTCCCACAGTACTGAGGAGGGTCACATTGAAGAAAGTATCTTTAATATACTAAAAAAACCCCAAACCTAAAAACCCAAGCACAATTTAATTAAATAAGCAATTGGAGTTGCTAGTTTTTTTTAGTTGCTAACAAATATGCTCAGATTCCACGTATATTTTCCTATCTTCTTCAGGACTTGCAGTGCAGCTCTCACAAAGATCAGTCACTGCCCTCTTTATTTGAAAACAACTTCTAGCTCTTCTTTAAATCCCTTCTGGTTCTTCCATACAGTCAGCATAATAATTTTCCACTGACAGGACTTGCCAAACTTCCCCTATATCTATTTCCATTTCCCTTCATTTTTCTTGCTCCTTTCATTTTTTTCCTGTGTATGCTGACTCCCTAGTTCCTCTTCTACTAAATTATGCTCTATTATTTCCACAGCCTGAAGAACTCACAGCTGAAGCATTATTTCTAACCTTATTTTGTATTCCTAGCATGTCCTATAATCTGTTTTGAGTGTTATTTGCTGCCAAGATGCTGACACAGCATCAATTTTGTTTTCATGGTTTGACTGGGTGGAAGTGTGCCTTACTACAGGCACTGGGATAAAAACAGTCAGCTATGTAACACCAACACAAACACATTTAGAATGAACCTTATTTTTTCCAGGTTGCATGTTACTGTTTGTAAGTGGTAACTGCAAAGCCTCAGCCCATCTTGGAAAGAAAGGGAAATAACCCCGATAATTTGAAATGGTATTTTTGTTGCCTATTCTTTTTCCTCCCCTCCCCATTTTAGTATGTCAGTTCTTTTCCCAGAGAATAAACATTCATATCTGATCCACATCAAAAACTACTGTAAGGCACCAGGTCGAGAGGGTCCCCAAAAGCTTTTCTGACCTGTAAAGAAAAATCTGCTTTCCTTTTCTCAGAGACTGGCTCATTTCCATGACAGCTCCTTGTTGTGTGTCCTTAAATACCCAAGATATCCACACTTCTGTCTTTAACCCACACAGTTCTCCCTCTTTTCAAGTGAAACTATGCTTTATGAATACACTTAAATCTCAAATGCTATTTCCAAGCCTTTCTGAAGCTTTAGGGGAGGTCTGGAATGTGAACCACAATCCTATTTTATAAAAAGACCCTTTAACAGCCAAACCAACCCTTTTAACACTTTGAAGAAAGCCAGAAAGTACAGCAAGATACTAACGTCCCTACCTCTGATAACCTCAACTCTCCATTTATGATGAAAGTTTAAGGAAGTTATTAAGAAAGATTAATTTTTATACCTTACTTTCGACCCTTTGTGCGTTAGTAGCAAAAAAATTTGCAAAATCATCCTGCTTATTTTATTTGATGTATGGATTGCAAAAATAAAGTAACTGCCAATCATGCAAATTCAATGCGTTAGAAAAACAGCCATGAAGAAAGGTATTCTTACTATAGCTTGTAAATAAGCATCATGTAAACTGGCATTAACATTTATAATTAAGAAAAAGGAAACACAATTAGAGAGGAGCCAAAAACCTGACTAAGTATAGGGTTTAACACACAGCAATATAGCCTATGTCCAAAGATGTATCGCTTTCAAAACAATTTACTAATAATGGTACTGGAAAACATCAGAAAAATGAGATAACCGTGGGATGCACATCATCACCATCTCAAAGGAAAAGTCTTTTTCTCTCTCTCTCTAAACCAGAGAGGAGGTTACATGAATACTAAAGAAGAATAAAGTTAGGTTTTCTAAGCTTCCTGACTTTTCAGCCTAGCATCGTGCAAGAGAGGTCACTAAATGACAAAGAAGGGCTACCGGTCTCCTCCGAGCAATTCAGCTGTTCTGTATGCAGTGCAAACCTGCTACAAACCTCAGGACAAGTAACTTTGCAGGACACCCCCCCATTCCTTACAGGGTGTTGCCCATTTCAAACCTGCAGTAGCCGACCCCACCTGCCTCTACAACCAATGGTGAGATACAGGCATCCTCAGAGGGTGATTCAGACCTTGGGTACATCTGAGAGTGAATCCTGGCACAAAGTGAGCACCATTTGTGACTCCTCCTTACATGATGGGGGGCTGGGGGTAGGAGGAGGGGAGAAATCCAGAAAAACTGAGAAAAACAGCATGAAAGACAGTCTCACAAAACTACAGCTGTTACAGATTTCAGGCTCTCAGCTTCACATTTGGGAACAGCTATATTTGAGCAGCATAAATAACACTTATAATTAAGAGGCATCTTTCTTGGATCAATACAATTTTCTGTGTTTATTTTCCTTTTTTTTTTTTTTACTTTGTAGCAGAGTGATGTTTCTCAAACTGCTTCAATACTTCTATTTAATGCCAAACCAAGAAAGGATGGGTAGGCATAATCTGACAAGCCCTGCTGTACTTCAAACCCTTCTTCTCCAACACATATCTTTGTTCAATTGGAGTTTTAACTAGAGGGTACAAGAATTCAGATTTAAAATTGAAACACACTCAGCTTACCTGTACTTATGAAAAGAGGATCTAGAAAAAAAGAGGTTAATACTCAGTTGGGAGTACTCAGTTCAGTTCACCCAGACTGAATTCTCAAAGTTATGTCTAATTATCTTGGTCTCTAAAAAACTGTTTTATGACCCATTTTAGCTATGCTGGTTTCAGTGCTACCACACATGTTTACCGATGTTGATGGTCTTCTGGTGTTTTTTGCAATTCACATTAAACAACCCGGGGGTCCGGTCCTCTAACACTAACCACAGCCAGGAAGCCCCATTAACTTGACCAAACTATGCTTTCTATAGCTGGGACGCACCCTCCTTTTCATGTGTCTTTTGTTTTCTGTTGGCTCTGCCTTCTCTGACTCACTGCTGGCTATACTGTCATGTAATCACACACTCACTCTCTGCAGCTTCAACATCAATAATCTGTCCATTACCATGTTGTACCTATTTTTTGCCTTAGCAAAACACTGATTTCTATCTGACTCTCCCAAGCAGAACACCATGCCTGCAGTTCAGCATAAGCCAATTCCAGGTGGTATTTCCAACGCCCTAAAAAAACCACCCCTTGTGCAGGATTACTCTGTAACTTCATTCCCCTCTTCTTTGGATTTATTGTTTTATTCTTACTATAAAACTTACATTCCAAACCCAATCTTCGCTCTCTCTCCTGCTACACTCAGCCAGTTTTTCCACCCTAAAGCAGCAGAGCCATCATTTCTGTATCTCTCAAATTACACCCTCACCTTTCACGTCTATTGTATTCTCTGCTGAATTAAAACATCCAGTCTTTGGGACCCCTGCACCTGTTATCCTGTTCTGCATACTGCAGAATGAATGCTTTCTCCTTTCTACCCTTTCTCAGGAACTTCCCCAACTGGTCAGAAAGAGTGCAACCCTTTTTCTGTAATCCTCTACCCTGTTGTACAGAAACAGACACCACCTTGGGAATACAAGTATTTCATTTTGATTATTTGAAATATGCATTACTGTTAAAAGAGGAAGAAAGGAACTGGGAGCTTTTGAAAAACTGCAACTTAGATTTACTCCCTCCCTTTGTCTGACATTTAGCTTCACAGCACACCCTTGGCGGCACCACTGTTGTTTTCACGTCTCTGTTCAGGGCACTGCATGAAAAATTGCCTGGCAATCTTTGGGAGCTCTTGAAACATATGTGTTAAACAACACACCACATAACATTGTCTTGTTAGCATTCACTTCTTTTTCCCTTCCCCCAACACCCGTATATCCAGCAAACACGGCACAGTTCTAGGCGAGATACCCCTCAGGGTAGTGCATTGTGTGCTATTTATTTTCTTATCGTTTATAACTTATTTGGCTAGTTATGGTATATGGTAGACATGAACATGACCAGCACAAAATCATCTTCTGCTCTTTATCATCTCATCTGTCACAGGAAGAAAACAAACCAAGTGCAAACAAACCCCTAATATTTATGTCAATGCAAGAATGGATCAATGGGTCAAAGCCAAAACAGTCCCAAGAGGAAAGCAAGAGTCTCTTTTCCTGTTAATGAACAGTCTGTTGTTGCAAATTCACGTAGGCTTTAATTTAATAAACACAAATGGATGAATGTGCTTACAGGATGTCATCCCCTTCAGGCTTGAAATCACTGACATGGAAGAATTGTCACACTTCAGTGAATTGAGTGCTACTCCCAACCCTTTGAAACCTTATTCACTGTGGCAACACAGACATGAAAAATGAAATTTAATTTTATAACTAATTCCTGTGCCTTTGCTGAGTTCAATTCTTTTGCATTGGAACGTGGATTTAAAAAGTTATGTCCTCTTTTACCTGAATCAAAGATAATTTGGCTCAGTTTGGAAAAGAAAAAAATGAAAAATGCTTAGCTTGAACACAGGGTTTTAATAAATTAAAAACCAAAATCAAAAACCAAACAATAAACTACATTTAGAGCTCATTTGACCTCAATGAAGGTGGACTCATTTTCTGAATACACTAATGTCAATAAGCTCCAGGCCCCCACATAAAGCTTATTGCAAGTTTGGACATATTTATTTAATATATGGTCTTTGTTGCAGTTAGAGGCTAAAACCTGCAATATACAATGAGCATTATATAGAGCAGGGTTTTAATTCACTCTGGAAAACGAGTGGCCGTCACCAAAACCTAAAAACCCATGCAGTAAAATCTGCACGAAACACAAACTCCACAACTGTTTGTCCACTGCTGCACAGGCTGGCAGGGGTTAACAACCCTTCTGTAAAAACTACTTTCCTTTGCTGAACAGACAGACACTTTCCTAGAAATATAGGGAATACAGGCAGGATGCAAATAGCGTGTGTTCTTTTGAAATAGTTCAGAGGAGCAGAATTCGAACTGCAATCTCAAGTCCACAAAACACACACTATACCACAAAGCTCTAACTGGCATTGCTTAGATTCTATTGAAATGGCTTTAACAATATTAAAACAGGAACAGTTTAACACAATCTAACAAAAGCACACATGGAGTGTCACATCACTCATACACATTCTTGAATTTGAGCTCAGAAATAGAAAGTGACTTAAATTTAAGCCAAGAGTCAATACAAACTTCTGTTGTGGAGACTCTATTGACACAGAGCTCAAGTATCGCCTCCAGCAAGGGGTGCCTAACACCAATGTGCACACTGCACTGCAAAGCTGTATTGATGGATATCACAGGGGTTGGCTCCTGCAGTACAAAACAATTATCCAGGAGTGCATTTTGTGGGAACAAATGTAATCCAGAGATCAATTCAGATTTCTCAAGGATTTTTTTTTAATCTCTTTTACAGCTTGACTAATACCAGCTTGTTAACTTCGGCATGTCTCAAAGTTTCTGTAACAGACAGGATTATGCTCCATGGGTGGTTTGGTTTTGTTTTGGGGAGGGTTGGTTGGTTGGGTTTTTTTCTTCCAGGAAAGCTTTTTCATATTGCAACCAGAAAAACTATACTTTCCCAAACATCTCTTTGTCCTTTGTTGGATGCAATGGATATAACTGGATATAAGAACTTCATTCAAACCATGCTTCTTTAATCTGTATGGACAAATCTGTCCAAGTACTAATTATAAAACAGATCTGTGACTTTGCAAAACTGGATCTAATGTAGCAAAGCTAGTAGTACACAGTCACCTAGCTGCAGATGAGCTGTGGGAACACATCACTTTTAGGAGTCCCAAAGCGACGACCTATCTGTCTGTACTGGGTCTGCAGATCTCTCAGAAATGTGGTATTCTGCAATGCTAACATAGGAGTGAGGAGATTTCGTTAAAGATTACAACAAGCAGGAAAAACCCCTAAAAGTAATGTGTTCCACAGCTGGCAAACCTCTGAAAAAGTAGAGAAATTACTACAAGTTTGCATTCATGAAAAGAGGACTTCTTTTTCCCGCATAATCTCTAAACTGTATCTTCAGCTGAGAGTGACAACAACCCCCCCAAAAGCCACAGCTCTATTATTGAAACTGGACCCCTCATGCTCCTGTCTCTGCGTTACTGGAGTTTGACTAGGCTTCAAGCTGGAGAACCAAAGAAGGCCATACTAAAGCTTGTTTACAACATCTGAGTGTGAATCAGAGGAGGTGGTACTGGAAAGCTGATGATGAAGACTGTACTTTTAAGTATTATAGTTTTGGCTTGCAGACCCAATCTCGGTTCAGCATCCAAATACTTGGGAGCTTATCCTAACTGAACCCAGAATTTGTATCTCATCCTGCAGCTTCTGGTGCCTCCTTGGTGTTCTAAGACACCAAATCCCCAGGTGAAATTAGAAGGACAAAAGGATACTATTGAATTAGAGCATATGTTTCCCAATGCTTTGAATCCTTAATTATTTCTGCAAAGTAAACCAGCTCCAACTAAAACAACACTAGGACATGCCTGGCTCATATCTACCCATCGGGGATACGAAAGACTGAAGTTCCAGTTCTGTTCTGCATCTTGCTAGGTAAGAGTAGCTAGTGAGTCAGGGCTCTGGCTGGAAATTGCCTCTCTGCACAAAGTGGTACATTTGATTACACAAAAATCTTTGCTTTAGCAAATTGGGATTTCCCGATAGGAAATAATTTGGCGGGAAGACTCAAGTGGCTCAAGTTAGAACTCACACACAAATTCCCTAAGCCATCTTTCCCAACAAACTTGATCGGATCTGATTTTACACTGTTCTGTATCTAGCACAATAATGTTGTGCATGTGAACTAAACAACTATTAAAAATTGTTAGGTAATGGATGTGTAGGAATACCTCTGATGGACACGTCAGCAACAATTTTTCTAGAGTTCATTTAGTGTGTTTTTACAGAAAACGGAAAAGAAAACTACACAAAATGAATGCTAATCTAGTACCAGAATTTTCACATGCAACTGATATACAAATGGTTACTCATGCTAACACTGAGATGGAAACTCACAGCTGGATTTGCGTTTGCACTGCTGTCAAGTGCTGTCCCTTACCCTATCTCTAATTTCAATGAACATATGACAGAAGGGGAGGGGAGCTGCATTACAGTGAGCAAAGCCTTTAGCTTTGCTCTCCCCACTTACTGTATTTAGTACTGTATGACTTCTGGGGATGTGTAAATCCATACAACACGGAAGTTGTATGGAAGAGGAAGTGCCCTCTCCGTGGCAACGGGATGGAGACAGACACAAGACTTATGTGGTACTTCTGACATTCTTTTTGGGCCCATTGGACTGTGCTCACCTGAAATGACTTGCTGTGAGCAATTCCATTTCGACCACAGAGCTACCTTCTGGCTGCTCGTGGTGACTGATACTGTGCAAGGAGTGAGCACAAGTCATGCAGGCTGTGTTTATCGGGTGCCTATGTGAACAGTGAAGGAATCGAGGCACTGCTGCAAATCGAAGGCAGTTACCTGAAACCTGGCTAGTACAGGCTTCATGGTCTCTTCTGAACTTCCTGTGACCCTCTGGGTTATGACTGACAACTAAAAAAACATTGAGCTATTGATACACAGACCTACTGACCTTTCCCATATCTGCTGGTTTTTTCCTTTGAGCAGTTTTTCCTGTAAACTGAAGTACTTTCTATTTAGACTGGCTTGATAAAGTCAACAAGGCCTAATATTTAGGTCAACTGTATTTTTAAAAAGGCAGTTTTCATATATGTATTTTACTACAAATATTGTACAGAAAAATAAGTTGTAATGTTCTAGATAGGCAAAGCAAGGTACAGTGAAATTACAGGTCTTTTTTAGGGTATACCTATGAAAATCGGCATAATTCTTTCTTACATCAGCCCCAGCCCTTATTTTCAAAATAAGCTTTTCAAATATTAGCATATACTAACTACTCACCAAATAGCTATAAAAATATACCATTATTAACATTTACTTCAGATTTATTCATGCACCTATGCGTGTGCCACAATCTTTCCTGTACAAATCACTTCCATTTAGAGCAATTCAGTTGAACGAGGCTGAACTAAACAACTTTGGAGTTTAAGGTTTAAGGCTTTGGAAGAACAAGTAAAACAAAACAAAAACTCAGTCTGCAATCCAATCACTGTGTGGCCACATGCTGCTGACTATTTCATTGTTGGAAGAAACTGCTGCTTCCATGAGGTGAATACTGAGTACAGTAACTCCAAGTTAATGTGGCAAGGCCTAAATGCAGTTTAGCAAAACAAAGCTATTAATTTTCCTGATCAGGTTCTGTACTCTGTTGAGCACATTTACCAATACTCAAACGATGTGAAGTCAATAACCAAGAGCTTAGTGCATTAAATACAGCTGCTCTGCAACGCTAAGGCATCCATTTATCCTCTAAGTGTGCTCCTTCATGCAGTTAGCACCCTGCCAAGTGTACTAAGGAGAATTCACACTTTGCTACAGTTCAGTAAGCTGAACTCCAGAGCTCCTGGTAACTTGGCTGCGGTGTCAAGTCACAGTTCTGTAACCTGCTGAGCTGAATGCCTTCCCAGAGCTGGGAGGTGAGTGCACGGAGGCAAGCAGAAGCAGGAACCCATGTTTCGAAGCTGCTGCAGTTCTGAATATTACAAAACCAGACTTTCTAACCTTGTAATGGACTGTAGATGCTGTAGAAGTTTGTTTCTTCTCTTTTTTTCCCCAGGGTAGAACATTTCATAGTTTGAATCTACACAATTAGAGAAAGCAGTGAAGTGAATTAATCTCAGCCACTTGCATACACACTTCAGGCTGTAGTCTAAAAACAAATGAAATCTGCATTCCTTTACTAAACTTAATGAGCAGACATGTATGAATTATACGATTATTCCAAGACCAAGTCACTGACATCTGTATCACTGATAGAAGCCTTGAATGGTAAAAAAGAAAAGTCTTTCACCTAGAGTCTCTAACATGATTCCATAAATTAAATTGATAGCTTTATTTCTATCACAGTGGCAGTTTTTTGCTACAAAAAATCACTTCGAGAGGGAGAGCAAAACATAACAGATGACAAAACATCTCCCAGAGGACCCATCAAACAGTATTTTGCCCAGATGCAGTCTCAAATTATGTTATGGGACAAAGTCAGGTCCTGAGCTATAACAAGTAAACTGCTGCAAGCGGTTCATTTATTCCAGTTTGAGATCTGGCCCTATGAATCCTTGACACCAAAACTGCCAACTGTTTTGTTAACAGGTTTAACAAAAAAACCAAACCAAACCAAAATAAAAAACCTTTAAATTAATGCTCACTCTGTCTTCCAAAACCCGTCTCAGGTATTAGGGATTTTGGTAGTGACGCCTAAATGCTGGATTTAAAATAAGTAATTTATTTCGTACAACAGTCTGGAGTGTAATAAAATTCTGTCAGTACTGGTCTGGGTTGTTATTTAAGAAACTGTTAAGAAAAGAAGGGTTGGACAAGGGAAAGGAAAATCAGTACCTCAAAAATCTCGCCACCTGTTTCTTGTACCCAAATTACTTCTGTTGGGTCTATTCAGTCTTTGCAAAGTAAAGGCAAGATCTGAGATTGTTCTATTGATTCTAAAGGATCAGGAAGTCTAAACATTAAAATCCTTTTTCTGGAGTCAAGAGCTTTCTAAATAGCTTTGCCAAACATTGACAACAGCTTGGTCCACTATACTCATTTCTTCAGTTTTGGAAGCTACAAAAATAAACACAATTTCATACCAAGGCAAAATATTCCATCTTTTTTAATTCCACAAAGGTATGGATACTGTTAGTTGACTAAGTGCAAAAGAAAAAAAAGCAACTAATTTAACTAGACAAGAGAAGGTTGGGTTTTTTCCTGCCAATTTGGTGGTGGTCAAAACCTTCAATATCATGATTTTATTTAACAGTGATCTTAGCTGCAAATCCCAGAAATCGCTGAAGGAGCTATCTTAATAACTGTTCCTAATAGAGAATTCCAGTCCAAAAGAGATGAGCTTCTGTGCCAGTTAGAAGTCTGGACAGCTGTATGAAAAGGAATAAATATGCAAAAAACAGTAGACCTGAAAATTGGGCCTGGGACATTACACTAGTAGAAGGCAACCAATACAGATTGCTATAGAGCATTTGGATTAATTTTTACCTCCTGGTAAGGAAACATTGAGAACAAAAGAAGTCACACAGTAGCTTCAAGGATACAGGCTTTAAGGTTTGATCTCCTAGGTTAGATGGCAAAACCAGTTCTGAACAACTGGATGTCTTCCTAGACGCACTGAAGACCCTATACAGGACAGAATGAATCATAAAGAAACTAGTACTAAGCAAAATGCAACTCCACAAAGAACTCAGTACCTCTCAATATGGTGAAAAATGGAATGGAGGAACTGGATAGGATCCAGCATATAGATCACTCCAGGTTAGCATGTGGATATTGCTAAATCTGCAAATTACTTAATTCATAGTTAGGACAGTAATTAATACTGTTCTTGTTATACCTTCTGTATATCTGAGATCATGGAGGAACTTTAGAGAGCATATCTGAAATTCGGAACTAGTAGTAAACTGTCTTCAGCTGCACACATGTAAGAAGCTAACAGCAATGTACATCTCTAAATGTTCTAATACCTGCACAAAACTAAACACGAGATTTGAAGGGGACAGAGCAACAGCGCGGGTTTTGAAACCAATACAGTCTTTCAGCTTCCTGAGTGTTTCAACTCTGTTGAAAATAGGAAGAGAATTTACAGTGCTTCTTTCAAGTGGTAAATGCTTTAAATAAATGAGTAAGTAAACGGAGTGGAGATTTGGATTTTATCTGAAAATCACTAGGGCATAAAGAAGCCAAAGGAGTGCATGCAAATACTGAAACAGTCTGATAGCATCCTCTCTTTTCTTTCTCACGAACACAAATAGATTTAACAGGCACGTATAGTAAAAGAAGCATCCTTAGTCCTTATATTGGGAGGTTTCTGTAGTAGCATTCAGAGGATTCCTTGGTTACCTTCACAAATCCTTGGAGACTGAGCCAAAAAGCTTGAATTCTTCAATTCTTCCTGGAAGTTCCAGTCAGCATCAAGCAAATTAAGCAGTTAATAGGGGATATCAATTTGTGCATCCATGTATGTACTGACCACCCTCTGCTCCTTTTTAATACTTTTGTGAACAGCCACTGAGGTCCTGCTATTTGCTCCTAATATTTTGTCCCTCCTGCCTGCACTATCCACAAATACTCATAAGCAGTATAGCAGGACTCCCCATGACCAGTATTCTGTAAGGCAAAAGCACGAGGGGCTCTTCCTAAAAACATTCACAAGTAGGGTTCACCCATCTTACCTGCTACAGACACAACAATAACATGGCATTACACTCTGCTGTAATGAGTTTGCAAGGCTCGGGAAAGACACACTGCATTTTGCCTAGGCAGTAATACTGGGGAAGTTGAATACCAGTCTCTCAAACTCTCCTAACCACAGCATCAAAAGTAAAGAGGCATGTTTGGTTGTATCCAGCATAGCTTCTCATGTCATACTGTAACATAACTGATATTTATCTTCATAAATTTATCCAGCTGCATAAACAGAGAATAAGGAATATGAAAATAGGATCCATATCCAGACAACAGAAGAAGTAAGCCAGTACTGATGGAATAAATGCAGTTTATAGAATTAAAGATACCATTGTTAGTGCTTTTTCATTTTAATTACAGAATACAGCAACATCCTACACCAGTGCTGCAAGGCACTCTGCCAAGAGAACTAACTAAATGTATGAAAATACTTTGACTGAAATAACTTATGCTGAATTAAATGTTTTGCCGCTTTATTTGATTTGGCTTACTGATCATTTAACTGTCACCAAATTCTGAACTTAAGAAGTGGCAATGTTTAATGACAATAAGACACTGTAGATCATGTGTTAATGCTGATTAATGCACTTCCCAAGCGTGCTGGAAGCATTTGGCTTGCCTTGTACCTTACTCTGTGCACCCAAGGCATGCATTCATCAGCACTACTGCTCAGTCTGTCATGTCTTATTGCTGAATAGCACACCATTCTCAGTATGTTTGCTTTGAGCCTGCCTCAGTCAATTTACATTACACTGCCCACCCAAACCCACATTTTTGAGGTTCACCCAGCTCTTGATGATCAGGGGCCTGTATGTTTAATAACGTTTTGCTTTGCCAGTCTAATTAACTCCAGCACTGTATCTGCAGTCAGATAAAATGCTCATTTCACACCACATTAATTTTTATCAGCTGAACATTAAGCAACACAAAGCTATCTATGCTTGGTTTAATTTACATACTGACAGAGCTACAAAGCACTACTGCAATGACTGCAAAGCAAATAAGTAGAACTGGCATCAAACATGGCTTCTTCAAAATGAAATATTGATTTGCAAGACTGGCATCCCAAAGTGAAAAAGAGGAAAAGAAAAAGAGAATGAGAAATTACTTTCTCCTGTCAGCACTAGAAAAAAACCACACATTTTGTAACCAGTCTTTCTGTAAATGTTATAGCTTGAGAGTGGTATCAAAATTAAAACTTACCCTTTCATTGGCCAAGGAAAGTTAGAGGTGACAAAAACATTTCTGATGACTTAGAAAGAAAAGGAAAAGGGAATGGGGCACAGGACATGACAGCTATGTTAGAGAAGCCATCTTCAAAGATTTCCCTGCTCTCTTCACTAGGCTAAATTTAGCTGAGCAGTCCTCTTCTCATGGCCTATGGCCGCAAGTGAAGTTTGAAGGTAGGATATCTGAATAAAAATACAGAAGAAAAATTCTGGGAGCCTGGGATTTTATTCAGTCTAGCGGTGACCCTTCTGTGGTATTTAAAAGCATCTGTGACCCCACAGTACCCAGAATAATAAGCGTTCATCTGAGTTAATCTGAACACATAAAAGCTGGCCATGTAGATCAATCATTCCCAGCTTTTCCAGAATGTTGCCCCCCAGCAGTCAGGAGAAGACCTTAACTCCAAAAATAAAACTATCCTGCCTTCTGCTCAACCAGCCAAAGTCAAATCTTCACTACAGCTAATTACCAATTGCATACCATTTAAGCGCTACAGTCTACATCCTCCTTTGGGCTTTATCTTGTCTGCGGTTTGAAGTTAAAACAAAAAAGAGGCGAGTCCAACTGGGTGCATTGCAAAAATCTCACAGAGGTTTAACAAACGAGCAAAATTAACAAACTAGTGCTTTGCACTTCTAGCCCGTGGGTTAATGTAATCTTTTAAATCTTAGAGCTAGTGCCACTGAGTGTCTTGAGTGATCTTTTAATGCTATTTCCCCAGTTCCTCAGCCATTCTAAACATTAAGCAATGACTCCAGTGCACTAAAAAGGTTTCCACTTACAAAAGTGCATGAGGTCATCAGCACAAGCAGCTCCTTTGCAAGCAGGCAAGCAAGAAAACTCATAGGTTCTAGAGGAGGACTGAATAGCTAATGTTCAGTGTTCCTTCCCTGAGGAAGGTTCTGTAAAACTTCAAGAGCTTTCCTGAGTGACTGGCTGAAGAGCTAGGATTTAGGCCCCATTCAGCTGCATGGTTTTCTGGCTACTCCATCCTGAAAGACTGATGTTGGCACTGATACAGTTAAAAGTCTCTACGACATTTGAAATTTTCCCTGTTTCCATCTCAACAGCTTCCCTGCCCCTACCTCCAAGTGGGTAGAAGAGTAAATCTACACTGGACTGGGCAATCATGGAATTGTTCCCCCAGGAAATTGGCTACTGCTGTGAAATCTTTCTTTGCTGTCGAAGTCACCTTTATGAGGAGGCTCTTTCTCTTCAAAAAGCAAATACAGTTAATAACCTCCTACCTAGAAGCACTAATATTCAGCTTGACTGGTAAGTGAAAAATCATTTCAAAACAGGACATGGTATTATAGCTATTTCTCTTGACTGCAGTGCAGTTTATTGTTGCATTCCAGCTATTTTGGGAAACATACATCATATTAATTATTTACAAAATACTGACATAAATAAAATGACGATTTGTCTGAAATAACAGTTCAGTGCCTAACTCTGCCTTCTTAATGAACGTAACAGGGAACTTCTGAATAATTTTCTGCTTACTCTACCACAATCTTTCCTTCTCCTCATTTCCCTGCAAAATAGACCATCAAAACAACCTTGGGCTCAGATATCTGAATCTTGGATGGGTCAAAAATCATAATCAAACCTAGATTCTATCTTTGGATAATGCTGGGGAACTGTCTGGTGTATCTGTATAGAACATTCCTTCAACATATGTTACAGCTAGTGTCTCTGGGCACACTCACTTTATTTTCAGCCGTGCTTTGAAATATGAGAAGCAAAACAACCCCAGAACACCATTCTAACTAAAATCAGTCATTGTTTTGGAGTAACCACAATACAAAGCGCATCGGCCCTTTCTGACTTCCTTGTCAGATTAGTAGCAGGCAGTTTTCTAAAACATTAAGTCAGTTGGAACCCAAAGGATAACATGACTTCTAATTCAAGGTAACTGGAATAAAGAAAAGAGAAGAGAGGCTGATTAATTAGATCTGCATAGTGAACTAATTTGCATCCCTATTCTCACTGGTTTTCTAAAAAGAGAATCAATGTGTGTTTGTACCTCATACCGTCTGGTTCTTCCCCACATTAAAAACGACAGGTTTTACAGGTGAAAAAAACAATTTTGCTATAAAAAGGTACTATTTCCTATTGGGACATAAATGATTTTTACTGAAGTAGAATTTCCGTCGTCACTAGTGTGTCTGGGATAAGAAGCATGGAAATTTGTTCTTGGAGTTCTTCCAAGAACTTGCAGGACTTCCAGCACTGCTGTTACAGGAAATGTGAGAGGTTAATCTAAATTATTTCATGCATCCTGCCACCACATCATTTATCATGTCACCACTTCTGCCCAGCAGACAGAAGAGTATAACCCTTCCTTGCAACTTAAGCCTCACCTTGTGCCTAAGATGGGTATCTGATGGTAAAGAAACGATGCATTCATGCACCATCCCACCAACCCCTCCTCTCTTTTCAAGCCACAAAACAGGTATCTGTAATAACTACTCTTCCTAGAGAATAGAAGAGCAAGTAAGGGATAGATCAAGGAATCTTTGCCTTGTTTGTATCTTTCTAGCACACAAAGATGCAGAAAACTGTGAGTCACCACACTGAATTTTCCATTCACGACTGCTGGCTGAAACGATGGGTCTCGCAGCTGCACAGTAACACCATGGACTATGTTGGAGGAGATCCCTCGCAATCCATTCACATTTCTGGTTTAAATCACGTTTTTACAGCAGTGAAACTTTTAAGAGTAATCCCAGCTGCTTTCCTGAGGTATTTTGGAGGTCCAAAGATCCTCATAAATTTCTCTTAGCATCTAAGGCTGCACCAACTCATTTGAATTGAAGTGGCTCTGATACTTTGAAATAAATCTTACTTTATGGCTTGGAAAGTTCTTGGCAAATAGTAGCCAGTTAATTCTCCTTTGACTTCCTGCCTCAAAAAGTGATACAAGGCCTTGCCAGGCCTATCGAACTGAACTTTAAATCTGCTTCAAATCAGCCTGAAATGCAGAGATGGGAACAGTTGTGTTATGGTTTACATCGCACTGTGTCTGCAACAACAAACTAACCAAACCTCTTTTCAATCTGCTTTTTTTTGGTTTCACTTGCCAAAACCTGTTTTTCAGACTCAGACTAGACATGCTATGAACTGTTGGCTTGCACCCTTGGCATATTTTCTAAAGTATTCCCCCCATTTTGTATAGCATTGTTTTTGTATAACATTATTTTCTGTCTCTCCCGGAACAGGGGAACCTAACATCTATCTGTAAATATTTAACCTTAAAATGAACAGATTCCTTTTCACCACCCCATTCCATCTAACTTTCTTTCCCTGGAATCTGCTTTTGCCAGCATTTTGTGTAGACTTTGTCTTCTGATAACTCTAGTTTATTGCTATGCAGGCTTCAGGAGTGAAACGTCACTGGCTGAGAGGGAGCAAGTATTGGTCTTGACAGTTTGGATGCTGCTTCCTTTCTCAAAGATGACTTTTTTGACAGCACCAGAAAGCTTTGTCTGTTTTCAAACTCTAAAATATGACAGGGACTCAGAATGCAGGATAAGACAGACCATGCCAGGTCAGTGGTTTTTGTCTACACAAGCTTACGGTCTCTTTGAATTTATAAACTAGCAGACGAAAAGATGCTGGGGAAAAGGAGGGGGAAGAGCATCTCAAATTCTTGCAATAGGTATGCTTTCCACAGCCAAACCCTGATGTATTCAAGAGGAACCACATAGCTTTTGTTAAGCTATACATCCCATGCTTAATTGAGAAATGATTCTTAATAAGTCCTGGAGAGCTACAGGTCTCTCTATCTCTCAAATGGGAAACAATCATATCTCACGGCAACTCATTACGTATTCTTTTTGTACCATGAGTTGTTTTAAAACCGTGAAATTAGTTCTGGCAGAGTGTACAGAGAAACACCCATGAGATGAGGCTGAACGAGTTATGTAAGGCTTCCACACAGACCTCATGAATGTTAACTCTTCGTGGCTAGAAGTCAGCTTTTTTAGATGAAGAAATATTCATGTACTATATAAAGAAAACGTGGCTATTTTTCTTCTCTCTCTGGCATTCTGTGTATACAACACCCCAGTAATTATGGCTGGCAAAGAATCCTCCTTTATCCATTAGCTCTTTTCATACTTAGACAGTCATCATGAAATATGATTATCAATTAAAGAAGTTAACTGTATCTATAAATTAGTTGAGCTGGGGCTGCCTGTGCTGACAAGTAAATTGACCCTTCTGTGTGGTATACTGAAAACTTTTCAACGTGTATCAGATCCATTAATGTGGGTAATGTCATATGAGAACACAACTGCCGGAAAACAAGATCAGCGAGATGATCTGCCTGATGGGTTGGACTCTCTAGCCTGGGTGCCATGGACTCCCCAACAGGGATCACAAGTCTTTCCGAAGACTGTTGCCACCGTAAATGTCAGTGAGCTTTTAGCCTCTCTAGGAAGAATATTAGCCTTTCCATATTAGCACACACACCTTTTTGTAGATGCTAGGGGTAGTGAATTGAAAGCCTTTAAAGCCAGAATTATTCTGTTGCCCTGCTCAACCTAGACGAGTACAATGACAACAGGGGTCAGGCTAATGGTATAGCTCAACAAATGCACATTTGAAGCTGGAAAGAGGTTCCTTGTGCTCTCCAGCAAGTAGGACAGAGGGTCAGGAAACTACGCTAGAACTTTTGTTCAGATTTGAGAGCTATGAACGGGGTCAGGACAGAGCTGCAGCTCAAGTTACATTTAAGATGGGATCTTTTCTGATTCTGCTTTTACGGTGAGGCTCCAGCCCATCACTGACTAAACCGACAAGCTTGCCCATGATACACACAGTGTTCAAGGAGAGAAAGGGAAGAATTAATGAGACTGAGTGTCAGGACACAGTAGGGTCTGTATAAGAGCACATATTGCAAACTCAACCTTGAATTGCAGGTAGACTCATAATTGCTCAGGGTAGGGGGGGGGGGGGGATCACATTAAACTTTCAGTGAAAGCTTTAATTCATTAAATTCATGCTGAAGAGATTTTGTGTGAAAACTGCTTGCTAGGCCTTTAGGAGTGCAATTTAATGAATTAATTGCCTTCACAGAGTTGCTGCAAAACAGGCTAGTTCTTGAGAAATGCTGCTCCTTTTACTTCTTGATTTTTAACAAGAAATTCAAATTCTTTGCAAAAACCGTAGTGGAATAATGAAAACAAACAAACAAAAAGACCACAATAACTTGTGTCATCGTCCCTCCCACCCTCCCTGCCCAACCCCAACCAGAAGCGATGTATTAGCTAAATGTTACATACATCTCAACTTCTGAAATTTCTTAAGTTCTGAGGATAAAAATGGTCTCATTTAAGGTTGTGTGAAGTTAATAAAAAAAAAAAAACCCAGAAGATTTGCTTTCTAATTTCTAACAATCTTCTGCTGACATACTCTGCTACATACAAAATAAACAACAAAGGGCAGAGGCTTCCTGTTCAAGGATGGGTGTTGAAGTTCTGAATGTTATACAAATTGCAAGAAGGAAGAAGTTTCATTGGATTGTTCTAAAACTGAATTGGGCCATTAAAAGAGGAAACAATTTTAGCTGCTTAAATATTTCTGAAAGCAAATGGGACCCTGGAGTTCAGCAAAACTGTAATACTGTCTCCAAATGTCTTATTTTCCTGTCTTTAAATGTTCTGGAAAATTGCTCTGAATACTATGCCAAAATGTAAAACTGAAAAACACAAAAGGATATTGGGACTGTCTGAATTACAGATGTCTCTAAAGACTAATGGCATAAAGATGTGAAACAGACTGACCTTAAATGTCCTTATTCTCAACCTGCTTAAAGGTCTTGTCTTTGTTTCTTGTAATTTACTTTTATACTTGCACTGACTGGAAATGATGATAACCGTTCATAAAAAGCTTATTATAAGAATCTAACATTGTTCCTTCATGCAACTGAGCGCACTGCATGTGTTCCAGGATTTCTAAAATGCTTGCCAACTTTTCTCTCCAAGGTACAGCATTTGAAAGTAACAGGTGACCAACAGGCACATTCAAACCCATGGAATACATGGTTTTGAATGTGCAACAGGCACATGCGCCCCACAGAATACAAGAGCTTGTTGCAACATGTCACCATCTTCCCCCAGCCATTAAAATGTAAAGAACCATTCACTGGCAGCTGATAAAAAGAGAAACTGAAAAATCCCTACAACAACAAATACTTCTGTTGACAAAAAAAGAAAGAGACAGGAAATCTTTCAGGATGTCCTTCCCTGTTTACTACTGCAGACACTTGCCATATGAGAGGGCACAAGGAGTGAAGACAGAGAAAGACTTCCAGTGGTGTAATTCAACTTTAAAGTTACAAAAGAACAGAACAGCCCATAGCTCTTGGAGCTATGGCGTGCCACCTTGATATAATTCCTGCTATTCCCTTGCCTGTTGCCCTGAACAATGTTAGTTTTATTTTGCCTAATGGAAGGGTTATCACTGAGGTTAGTAGAAAACCAAGACAAGTGGCTGTCATTGTTTTAATAGTAGCAAAGTAAAAAAGCTCTCTTCACAATTACATCATTTACTCACTCTCTTTGTCCATTCCAGAGGAGGCCAATACAACTTACTTCTGAATGCAGTGATGTGCACTGCTGGAAATTTATCACTCTTCTGCTCCACCCAATACCTAACGTTTTAAAGGTATCCCTGACTTGATGCTTCAAAATACCTTTCTACGTGCCTACAAAACTATGCTGGACAGAAATTCAACCTCTGTCACCTGAACCTCCGGTAGTGGAAAGGAAGCTATACACCACTACAGCCTGACTCACAGCACTAAGGTATTTTTTTGGTGATTTGATACTTCTTTCCAACTGAAAGTCAACTGAGACTGCAGCTCTGAATGTACAGTATGCATGACTGAGCGCATGGCATAGACAGTTCTACCTCAAACTGAAAAAAGACAACATAGGATATGACCCTGTTAAAAGCTGGTCTGAGTCATTAGGAATGGGTGCTGAAGCTCTGGAACACCCCTGGCTCCATTTGCTCTTCATAATGACTAGCCACAGGGTGCTTGCACTTCCCTCACTGCTGCTTTCCCATAGTAAAACTGAGATGAGACTGAAGAGTCAAATCTTCCAGCGCTTCGGGAAAACGCGAGGTTCAAACTTATCTTTAATTGCAAAAAGGAGTAAAACTTCCCAGCAATCCCCTTCCCCCCCTGCCATTTGAGCTTCTCTGTAAGCTTTTGTCTGTGCATGTATTTTGGGGACAGGCAGGAGCAGGAGCAGACACCTTGCAGCCAAGTAAATGGTTTTGGCAGAAAGGACTTTTTGGCTGGCTGTAAAAACCAAGACACAGCTCAAATTGTGATTTCTTTCAAATTATTATTACTTCAACATAAGCTACAGCCTAACATGCAAGTGAGGGTGCCCAGCTCATTTCAGGTCATTCAGACCTACTGCTTTATCCTAATACAGCTAAACTCTACCTCCAACAGCCAAAGGAACACGCGCCACCACATGAATTACTTTCACTGCTCAGTTACATTGAGAACTCAAAGATACCTCAACTCCCAAAGTAAGCAACAGGATCTTCAACTGTAAATGACCAGCTATTTGTTAGCCCAATCCAAGATCCAGTATTACAGCTTATGAAAGTAAATGCAGACCCTCCCTTGTTAAAAAACCAAAAACAAACAAAACCACCCCCTTTCCCTCCCCCCAAAAAACCCACACCCAAACCTCTATGTAGTACGAAAGTAGAATAGTAAATGACTTAGGAAGCAGAAGACAAAATAATTCTATATTTCATATGATTTCCACCTTCATACAGTAGGAGGCCAAAATAAACCATAGCACCTTCTAATCCTGAGAGCGGAAAGCAGCTTAATTCATTTACCTTCACTTCCACAAGTATTTCAACTATGAACTTAATAGCTCATCTCTGAAGAGCCTGGGGTACAGCCAATGCATCTTTAATATGCATTTTGGTTGGTGAAATACTGCTTGGAAGACTTCCCTTTTTCTTAGAAAAGTCGAAGCTGTCAGAAGTCTGAATTTTCTGCTCTTTCTCTATTTTTAAGGCACTTAAGGAAACACACATCATCAAGTTGAAAATAGTGCCTAACTCATTATATGGTTTTATAACTTCATCTTCCCTAGCCAAAATAATGTAAGTGACCAGAAGGAAACACACAAGACTTCGAGTTACCAGGGTATTTTCAAGCAGCAATTTCAAGTAATGAGAAAAAGAAATGTGAAATTATTGTCTAAATCCCAATAAATCGTCTAAACCCCATCCAGTTTTACAAATAATTTAGTTACACTGTTACAGTGATGGCAAAAAGGCAATCGCTGGACCGATGTTGCAGACCTTGGTACTCAGAGCTTTCAAAGAAAAGATGACTAGAATTTCTGAATAGGGCAAAATCATTCCTCTGTGCTTAGCTCTGAAGTCAGTCCTAAGAAATTGCTGAAATTCAAAAAAATTAAAGCAAGGAAAAAAATGGGAAAGCCCCTCCCTGTTTGTACTGAGTTCAGTAAAGTCAGAAGTTCCTGAGATTACTGCTTCTCTAATGGAAAATGCCAACTGACTCATTAGCGATAAAGCTTTATCTGCAATACATCAACCCAAGCTATAACCCAAGCAATGCTCTTACTGCCCAGTAGCTTCAGAAGAACGATATCACCACAGCCAGTGAGCACAGCAGAACTTCACCATTATTCTATGGAGCCCTATTTCCTGACAAACTAAACAAGTCCATTATTAGTGTCAGGTTTAAGGGAAATGTATCACTAAAATGTAGTAAAAATCAATGGTTTTTTTACGTCTATATAAAACAGCTCAACGTATTAAACCTAGGGGCCAAGAATTTTTTATCTTTCAATATAAAGCAGGAATTGTGAATTCAGCTAATTTTACCTCTCATATTTAGTATTCCCTTTCCTGCTGTTGTATTTAACTAAAACTACAAGAGCTGTCTAGTATTTACCATAGTTTCTCAATGCTGCATTTTAGAAAATGCAAATGTATGAAATAAAATCCCATTGAGAAAGAAAAAACACTCCTAAGTCAATATTGACTAAACCTACCTTGCTAATACACAGATATAGTATCTAAATGAAAACATATTTGTTAATATCCCCATTTTTATAACTGTATGAAGCATTCACTGGAATTACTTAGGCAATATGTAATAACCACAATACCAGGTGCATGCCTGTGTTAAACCCAATATGCAAGCAAGTAAGAGAACAGATTAGATATTAGTTACATAATAATTACACAGTCTTCCCCTCTTTACATCCATTCCTCCTGCATTCTGGTTATGCATTTCTGGAGAGCATGCAGAAATACAAGCAGGGTGAGAGTTGTTTAACTGTCCATTTCCTCCTAGATGCTAGATTGTGGTTAGGGCACTGATCTGACCTCCACTGCTACAGTTGCAAGTCTCAAGATCATGACTTATTGTCATTGCTGTGATGGAGACCCTAACACTATACATGAAAGTTCCCAGAAGAAAGGCTGCTGTAGTTGAGACAGTATAGTTTCAAGTACAGTCTGTCCTCTTTCTCTTTGGTCTTCCGTATGTATTAAATATTTTCAGCTACACACTCTCCTAATCCTTATTCAAGACACTCATGCCACCTATTAAAGGGCAGTGAACGCTGCAGTCTTTCCAATGGCTAAATTCTGCTGTGTAGATCATTATCTTGTACCTAAATACATCAGTGGTTTCATTTTTCTACCTCTAGAATTTCCTCTCACTTTGGGGCATAAGATTCTTTCTTTCTCTCCTTTCTCTCTTTCCCCCCACTTTTTAAAGATTCACCAGCATATAGTTGCAGGTTATATAGTTGCATAGTTGTCATACAGCTTTGTGTCTCCTAAGTGCCTCCATGCCCCTAAGTTATGCTTTCACTTATGGACCTTTAAAGAAGGTTTCCCAGCTGCGACAATGACAGAGGTTTAGTTAACTAATAAATATTTCAGGAATTTACTTGGGATATTGATGATCCTTTCCTTAAACTGGAATACAGAATATAGATGGAGAGCATTTCTCCTTATGATAAAACACATTCTGGACATGTCTCCCCTAGAGATTTAGAGACAGTACGCAAAAATCTTACTCTTCAGTTATAAAGATATTTAGAAGGAATATATTCTGACATGAAGAAGTTCCTGAGACTTTTCAGAAAACTACTTTTCTCTTCATTATAGGCAGTCAGAAGCAGCTGACAGCAATCTAATCAAAACATGCAAATGAGGTCAACTGTCTTGAAGGGCTGTAGGATTTCTCCAGAGAAATTTACAGAGTGTCCTGGCACAGAGGTATTTTCTTAAGTCACTGACTCCGTCTTCTGCGGCTCTCTGCCATTCTACAAGGCCTCATGTCAGTTTGCACTCTCTGCTGGGTACAGATGCCCCAGCTGGGGAGACATTTCATTTTTAATTTAATTCTGAACACCTCCAAGGATGGTGAGCTTCAGGAAGCAATGGAACTGCAGGATCTTACATCTAAGCTTCAAAAGTAACAATAATCTGGTAAACAATAATATATTCAACACTCAAACTTCAGTAACTTGACTCTATTTAACACCAAATTTAAAGCTATGGTGAAAACAACTATTTTCTTCCACTGCTGATGACACTCTTTCCTGCAGTTCACATAGAGACTGACTTGGCATACAGATTGAGATAAGAATAAAATAAAGTCTCCCTTTTTTTCCCTGCCTTTTCCTTCTCTTAGCTGTCTGTACCGTCCCTTTCCATCGCATTCGGTGAGAGACTGACGAGCTGAAGAAGCTGTTAAGATCCAAGTGTGCGCAATGAGCGTTAAGCCATTTTTACAGAAGCCAGATTAACTTGGCTGAGAATTAGAATGAGCATTCAGGAAACCCCACCTAACAACCGAAGGAGGGGGGGTTTGTTAATACAAACACAACCAGCATCCTGCCTCTGCAATACGTTAAAGCAGTGATACGCTAACGTGGAAGTTAAAAAACATGTCAGGTTCTCTTCAGCACTATAAAAGCACACACTTCCATGGATTAGACAGAAAAGCTTCCATGTAATATTAAATCACCATAATTTGGTTTCCCACAGTTTGACAAACTGCATTAACATATTACAGTTTTCCTGCAGCTTGCATTTAGGGTAAACTATCTGATGAACTTCTAATTTTCTCGTATTATACACAGCTTCCTGCTTATCATGTCTCTACTGAAATTGCAGTGAGGAACTCTGGCACCCAGCAATTTGTACAAAAACACACATAAGCATCTCTCTACAAATAGACCATATTGCACTCAACAGTATCACAGAGCTTGGTCTCTCTGATTACGAAAAGCACTAAAGAGACTTCAGCATAAGTGAATTGACAACACTATTCCAGCCTCCTAAGTACAGGGGACGAGATTTTCAGAAAGGCATATAAGACAAGTACTGCAGTTTCTATGAAATGATGACTGATTAAACACACACTGAAACATGCTCATTTGGAAAAGAGACTGAATGCTCAAGGCACAGGATTCAAGACTGACATATAAAAGCCCTAGTCCAGGGATTCATTACTTACAGAAAGTGGAAGAGCTGCACAGAGGCAGCCTGAGAGGGACTGAATACAGAACTGCCAGTTGCCAGTTGGTCCAGGGTTCCCTTGACTGCTAAAATGCAGAGGTCTAAACCCTAATCTCATTGAAGCAGGGCTGGGCCTTGAACCTGAATGGCTTTGGCAACCAGATAATGCACTCATAAAAAGAAATCCATTCCACATCCAGATGAGATGCAGAATTTTGTATGCTACTCGTGGATAAACAGCATCAGAACTCTCCATTCACACTTCAAAAAGAGCTTCAGAGAGACAAACCCATTCTTTTTCTGTAAAGATGTGACTGTCAAATGTCAAGACACTGTCCAAATCTGCTAATCTGGTGTTACGTCTAGAAAGAGAAGGCTCTTCCTGCAAACTGGTGCATGTTTCTTCACACATGCCTTTACACACAACCCTGGTACGTCAAAAAGTAACTAGTCCGTGTTTCTCACATACACCAAAACAAGATTAAAGCAAAGCATATCTAACTAGGAACTAAAAAAGTTACTGGTTACTCTACTCCCATATTAACGTGCATAAAACATTACAGTTGAAACTTACGATGTATAACACCATGACTAAAAAACCCAAACCACCAACAAACTCTTAAAATCATACCTGTAAAAAAGTATCTCGGTAAATATGATCTAAAGAAAACATTGTTACAATTATTTTTATTATTTTATCAGATATTATCACAGCTGGATTCCTGAAATACAATAATCCGTAAGGAAATGTAAGGGCACTGATCCTATTTGATTATTTTGTAGAAAAATAACAAATACTGATTCTGATGCATTTTTTAAGACTTCTGTTCACTAAGCATAACCTAGCAAATGTGGAGTTTTCTCTGGAATTGCCCAAATACTATATTTATCCTTTTATTTTCTTATTACTTTGTGTTGCTTACTTACTCTTAAAGGTGTTCCTACAATTCTTAAAGAAAGTACAGACTCTTGTCTGCCCCTCAATTCACATGCAAATGTGAAGAGGCAGAATTTATCTCCATAAACAAATCCTGTTTGTTTGCAATGATCCCGATGCCTAAACAGTTACAAAGCAGATGCTTAGCATACCAAACAGTGCAACTCAAACAGTGCCTGACAAGTAGAAATAACAGCAGAATACTGATCATGACACCAGGACTACCTGGAGATTGGTTTCATTCCCCGCTCTGCCCCCAGGGTCTCAAGAGGAAAGCTAGGAAGGGTTTCTCCAGACTTGGTTAGAAGGCTAAGTAATGCAAACTCCTAGCCACAGTGATGCAAATAATAATCCAGATTACTAAAGGCTCTGGTTCTGATCTGGACACAGGTTTTCTAAACACTGAACCAGCTACAAGTTCCAAAACAGGAGGGTTTTGTTGCATTATATTCAAAGGAAAAAATTGGCTTCTATTTTTAACAACTCTTGATACTAGACCTCATTTGACATAAATGCCAAAGGGAGAGTTAACGCAGACTAGGATTCTTCTCTTTCCATTATTCCTGTTCCCCATTGAGAAGGGTGTAATTTATTGAAAACTGGCTGATACTTTCCTGGCTTGGAAATGATAACTTAAAAAAAAAAAAAAAAAAAAGAAAAAATTTAAAAAATCATCTTTTCTTCACATTCTAGTGCCAACCTAGGCACTGCTCTTCACTTGAATGCAAATCGTTTAACGCTTATGCTGCTTTTGAGCCACAAATAAAACAGCATTCATTATACATGAACTCATTACAACCTGTGATTTGCCCAGGTTTTACCTTTATAAAGCCTTTCTTTATAGTGGAAAAGTGATTCAGTGACTCCCCAATACTAGACAACATGCCAGTGGCTTAGCAAGTACCAGCACCCATAAATCCGGAAGTACAGGCTCTCTCTCAAACCATCATTCCACTGTCTCAAACCATGGGCCACAGTCGCTGGCCTCATAAAACCAGAATAAGTTAACGCATCTCCATGGAGTCAGCTTCACATCATGGAAATACAATCAGAATCAGACACAAAATATTTAATTACATTTTGGATGTGGGTTTTTCAGCCCACAGTGATTTAGCACAACTAAATCATTCATCCATTACACAAAGAATAATACTGACTTCTTATTAATAGTACAGATTAGAGGTAGTTGAGATAAAAGCTGGGGGAGGAGGGCTTGTTGGATTCCTATACAATTCTGCTTTTTTTACTGGAGTCATCCCAGTATGAATGTAAACAGAACCAAGCCCAGGCTAGAAAAACTAAACCCCAAAGGGTTCATTACTACAAGAGCTAGTCTACCTGGCTTCAACTATTACAGCATTTATGTAAAACAATTAGAAACAGTTCCACTGAATTCAAGCATCTAGTTTTGCACTCAGTTTTAAGAGCTGAAGATGGAATGGCACTGAAAGAAATTTCTTGCTTAACTGACCTTAAAGGCATTTCACAGTCCTCAATTTATAATATAAAAACTCAAATGAGCTAAAAAACCCAGCAAAGCTCTGCAGGAGCCACACCTGCAACGGCCCTTCTGCATCTCCAGATGCCGACTAATAAATCTCAGCGGGCTATAGTAAAGAGCCACAAAAGCAAAGCACATTTGATCCTGAATGTATTAAATTAGGAATTTCAATTGTGATAACAAATCAAGTTCGCTCAATTATCCCACTATAAGAATAACTTTTCTAGGCATTAAAATTCATTAAGAATACTCCTACGATGCCTAGTTAAAGAAATAGTTACTAAAAAAACCTCATGTAGGTCGAATTCAGGAATCTTTCATAGTCTGAAAAGTCTGGAATGTATCTTTGAGTTTATGGATGACGTTTTGATTTCTATTAATACCTTGAGAATGAAGCCCAAACTTTCAAACACACATTGCTAAATCCCACAGTTACTATTGAACTAGTAAGTTACTAAGTAGATTTAGAGCCAGAATATTTAAGAACAATGGGGACAGAAAGAAAGTGCAAGCAGCTTCCCTCGTTCTCATTATGTGCTGGATAGTATACGGAAATAGTGTGGCTGGAAGTGTACTGCCTAGAGCTGGATCTCACAGCAGATATGGCACTAGAGTACTTCAGAATTTTAGGGACTTCTCGATAGCTTTATGAACAAACAGGTCAAAGAAATCCTTACTCGCTGCCACGATCTACTTACCCCAATGAAAACAGTCACAAATTTTCATTAGAAATTCTGAATAAGCAACAAGACTTCTCCACAGATTTAGAAAAGCTGTCCAAGACACAGGCATAAAGCCAACTGTGAGGACACAAAGTGAGCATATTTTATTCTTGCTAGATGGCAGAGTTGCCACTGCAACATGTTCTCCTTGTCAGCAGCCCACAGTTCTGGCAGGGTTAACCATGACAGACTCCCTCTTCAAAGTGGGCTACTGTACAGTATCAAGACAGACATTTCAGTAGGTACTTTACTGTACCGAATTAAAAGCAGGTTGTCTTTCATTCCTTTCAGATACTTTCTTAAATGTGTGACATTGTTCCATTTTTAAATTGTTTTCAGCTGATTAGTACTTGTATCCATAGTGCCAGGCAGCAAAAAAACATAAAAAACCCCATGCAATCCATCATTCAAGAAGAAACTGTAGAATGCAAGATTGATTACTTCAGAAAATTATCCAATCTGTGTAATAAGAATAATTAGAAACAATTGTTAAATGGGAGAGAGAGAGAGGTGGTGTTTACACTTCTCTTGTTATATTTTCTATGTCTAAAGAGAAATATCTTTATGGTATCATGCAATCCAAACACCTCCCCTCCCAAAAAGCCCTGAACCCACCCAACCAGAACTTGCAACAGTGCCAAAAATTCAAAGAAAACCAAAGAAGGATTAATACCCCAAAATAATAGGGGAGGAAAGAAGCTTACCAAAAGTGAAGTGATTCATTACCGATCTTAGTCTTTGCAGATAGTGAAGGAAAAAATTGCTAATTTGCGTGTCTCTGTGGCACTGCAAAACCCATTTCAAGCTTTGACGAATCTTACTCATTTCTCCACCCTACACAGGTATTTGAGTTTGCTTCCTAGTGCTGTTCTATAGCACTAAAAGAAACCTAACAACCTACTGTTGGTGTTCTTGTGTTTGAAAAGCAGTCTGGGATCACAAGCCAAAAGTATGAAGAAAGAGAGGGGAAAGTAACAAAACTTATCCACTCACATATGTGTGATATGCATAACAAAAAATAGCCAGCTTTTATGGCTTTGCTTCTGCCTTAAATGCAGAATAGACTTTAGGAGCTGCTGGCAGTTTAAAGAACACCAGGAGACAGGTGAAAGCATTTCTATTTCTTCTCTGACAGGAAGACACAGAAGAAAAACTCATCAATTCCCACACTACCTTTAGATATTTGCTGCCAAGGTTTCAGGGAGCAGGTTGGCGTTGCTAGCTTCAGGTATGAAAACCAGATATGCTTTATGACTGCTAATGATTTTTTAATGCTATCTTAGCATATAGTAAGTTTCATATTCTTACCGCCTTACATAAAAATATCTGAAAAGGCAAATCTAAATTCAAAACCCCAAACACACTAGAAATCCGAATTTTTAAAAGACTTTAGTATTTAAGTTTTATTCTTTCCTGTTGCTCTTAAAAAGTTCTCAAAGATTATACAAAAGAGTAGTCAAAAACTTCCGTGGGACCAAAGGTTAACAGAAATGGATACTTGAAACTACACTCCATACAATGTGACCTTGGAGTGTTTGAGTTCTACCTTAACTCAGATCCTCTGCTTGTCATCCTCACAATTAAAAGTATTTCTAGCCAGACTGGTGGGAGCCCTGAATTCATGCTCTAGATCCTTTAATTCATCCTTCGCCAACAGATCCCAATCACAGCCTTTGTAATAGTGCCATCTTCGAAAATAAATGTTAACTTTCATTTTTCACTGTGACAGAGTGAAAAACATGTTCTGGTAAAATCGGAATTGACAAAAGGACTTTATTCAGCTCTATAAATAAATTTAAGAATCAAATAAATACTTGCAAAATTAAAATGGGATGGTCCACTCTTACTCATTTTCAGGTACCTGTCTGCTTCCCAGTTTGTTTGCTACCATTAAAAAGTACCGGAAAAATCACAAGACAAATTACTTCCAATGTAATTGTGTGATTATTTACTGATCACAATGTTTGATAATCATTGCATCTTTAGGTTTTTACACAGTAGAAGAAAACACAGAAGTGAAGAACTGAGTTCAAATGTTAAATCGTCACCTCACAAAACCTCCTGGTGGTATTGTAGGAATTAACACGAGAGACTTAAGAGCATTGTGAAAATGAATGAATCGACTTTGTGCTTACCTTCAGTAACACAGCTTCAATGTCATTTAGGCAGGGCTAGTCTGATAGGAGTATCAGAAGACTTCTTCAGACTGTTAGTGTAACAATTGCACATCACTGTGTGGATTATTTGGATCCAGGAAAAAGCAGCAGCATTTCCAATTCCTACCCGAGCCTTTTGAGCTTTCTAGATTTTGCACATTGTCACCATTTAATCTCCATAATATCCTAAGCAACTGGTGATTAGAATATCAGCATCATCTTGAGGATGTAAACTGCACCAAGACAAAGTGAGGGGGGTAGGTTTATACTTTTCTACACTTCCCCTGAAATGCCAAAATACACATAAAGAGACACAAGCATAAGGTACTTCCAACTCCAGCTAGTCAGAATACTAAACCAAGGGAAAGGCATTCCTTTGGTAAAAGCAAAGGACTACCTAAAATTGAGTTTAAAATGTTTATTGTGTAAATTATTCACAAGGAATGTTAACTTCTAATTTTTCTACTGCTGTTTCTCTTTTTTTTTTTTTTTTTAAATTTTTTTTGGCCTTTGAGGAAATTTCTGAGTGTGACAACAGATTTTGCAGCTACAGAATTTGAATACAGGAAAAAACGCAAAGCTGCTTTACTCGCTTTTTTGGTATGAGACCCTAAAACCACAAACCAAATGTCATAATGAAACAGATAACAACATGGTCAGATAAACATTTTTTTTTTTTTTGAGAAACATCTTTTGAAAGCTTAGCTCTTTCCACCAGAATTCTAGCACAATGATGTGGCTGACAAGTAGCAGGGGAAAAAAGACAGGTTTCTCGCCTTGCACTCCACGAGTGTCTTCCAACACAAATAAAACAACACAAGTTTAAAGCTGTTCTGCAGGACTGTACAACTGATTGGAGGACTCTGCAACAATGATAAGATCAATGAGCTGCATCTGCATCATGTCGTAAGGTGGTAAAAGCAAGCACCCTGAAAAAGTCACTTTAAACTTTGCCACACTTGGATTTTATTCATTTGACGTGTTAAAAAAAAATTGTTTAAATCTTGTTTCTGCTGCAGCTGAAATTCTCATGTAGCTATGGATTGACAACTTTTAGAGAAAGCATCATTCTCTCTCACGAAGTATACATTTGCATACTGTACACACTGTGAAGTTGTTATTTTATTGTGGCTGACAAGCTGACCAAATAGCATTTAAGTGGAATTGCAGGAACCAGGCAGGCTCAGAAAACAGCAGAACACTGTTTTTACTATAGTCATGTATGGGCAGTGAGAACTCAGCTGAAACAAACCAGTAGAAATTTTTAAATTGATTAAATAGTTAACTGGTTAAATATTGACATTATGTCAATATTGGAAGTATCATTTTTACATCAGTATTTGCTTTCAGACTGAAATAGCTTTAAATGTCATCATTCTCAGCTTCAAGTAAAAGGCCAAAGTTTTGGAAGCAAGCACTTTAATATGGTCTACTCACGTACTGTTGAAAATATAAGTGAAACAGTGTCTGTGCCACCTCCTGCCTGCTAAGCGCTTCAGAAAATCTAGAAGGGGTCTTTTCTTTGCCAGTGTCTCTGAGTTGGTTCTATGAATCGGTTTGCAAGGATAACAGAGAAGGGGAGAAAAACATATTAAGCAATTATGACTGTTTTGAAACATGCACCCCTTCCAATAGTTCTCTTCCCACAACCACAAAATTCCCATAGATATAATTGTTACAGGGCTCTATCATAAAAACTGCTACCTACAACTAACCTGGACTGTGCGCTATCAAAGCAATACTGGAAGGGTCATTAGTGCTCTATGGACAGCACGCACCAGTAAGAAGCACATGTTCAGAGGTTATATAGATCATGTGCAACCCTCTGATTTCCTTTCAACGATAGCAGGAAAAGACACAGATACTCAAACTGAAAGAGGCTTGCAAGAGGGCTGAAGAAATCATAGCTATATGTGGTGTAGATTAGTTTGGAAATGAGGGAAAGGATTTATGTTTTGATTTGACCAAAGCTCTCTGTGTGTATGATGTAAAATTATCATAAGCTGTTCCAGCTAGATTTAGACCATGAGTAGTGGAAATACACTGAGTTACTTTCATGTTATTCAATTTAGGTTCAAAGAGCTGAAGAATGAGTAATAGTGTGAGATTTCTATTACACGTATTCCTGAATGAGCCCGGGCCTACTTGAGAAACTTTTGCCCATATAGCACTGCTGGTTAGAGGTGTGATGGTTTTTTTCCTTTTTATTTTGCAACGGTATTATACCAGCAAAAACTGTAGCACAGAGGCAGTTATACCACCGTGTTTTCACTGCTGTAGCTTAGTGTAGCCAGGGAACTGACAGAAGCTGCATCATCGAAAGCACTTTTTTATTGTGTAAATGGGGTTTATCCCAGATGGGTTTGGTAGCAAAGCTATGCCAGCAAACAATCTGTAACACAGATCAGTAATCTCTCTTTGCCACAGGCATTTACAGTGTGCCTGTACCAAAACTGCAAGGGAGCTTCCAGTTTTGCTACAGAATGCAGCTCTAGCATTTTGCTAAACTGTTTTGCAGAAGTAAATTCAGACGAACAAATCAAGGTTTGAAATGTACAATGCTTCCATTTACCAGTCTTTAAGGCTTAATCTGATCTAGCTGCAGTAACATGGGGACTTCTAGAATATGGTATGCTGACTTATTTGAAATACCCATGAGTGTTCAAATGTAAATGTTTTCAATACTGGCATCTAAAGGGCCATGATGAATCCCCCCCATTGCCTGCTCCACACATTTACAGCTTGTATCAGTCTCGTTTATGTCACGATGGAGATTTTCAGATCATAATATAGATGCATTATAAGAGGCATTTCTTTCTTTTACTCCTCCTCAAGCGCCACAAGCCTTCCAAAAGCTAGTTGCAGAATCACAATCTGGTACATGAACACTAGAATCACAGAATAGTCAGGGTTGGAAAGGACCTTAAGATCATCTAGTTCCAACCCCCCTGCCATGGGCAGGGACACCTCGCACTAAACCATGTCACCCAAGACTCCATCCAACCTGGCCTTAAACAGGGATGCAGCATTCACAACTTCCTTGGGCAACACCCTCACAATAAATCAGCTACTCAGAATTGACAGACTGAAAGAAACACTGAACTGTAGAAAAAAAGCTATTCAAAAGTTCTCACTTTTAGGAAAGTTTTAGGATTCCTTTGTTTTACAATAAACTAGTATGAACATCTAGGAAAAATGAACATCTATGAACATCTGTCATTAAAATTGGTTGTCAGCAAGGTAAAAGAGAAGCAGGAATACAGGACACAATGTCATGACCTGGTAGCATAAATGTGGCTCTTAGCACGAGATAGGATTTGACCTTTTTTTCAGGAGAAAGGTAGTGATACTACATGCTCATTTAGCTACATTACTATAAGCAATTATAAAAAAATACATTTCATTTGAAAATATGAAAATATTAGGTTATTTATTCTACTGTAAAATGACAGGATAACTCAAGTCTGGTGTCACATCTTACAGAGGTCTGCATCAAACGCCTCAGAGGAAAATTATCTCCCTTCCTCTAGCCATACTACACATGGTCAGATTTGTAATTCTATGTCATATCAACTCTGGCCTTCTTAAAGATCTGGTCATTATTTATTCCACAAAGCATGAAAAAGCATTTTTAAAAATCAGTTACCTCCTATTCATTATTTTCCTTACTATATGTATTTACCTATATGCCTGCCTTGGGGCAGGGGGAAGAGTGGAGCAGGGAGTTGTGGCAAAGTAACAAAGGTTGATGAGTACTGGGCAATCTGTGGGTTTAAAAATTCAAAGTACAACAAAATCCAGAAAACGGTAAAGAAAGCTAAAAACCTCAAAAAGGCAAAAGCAAATGATAATCTGAATTGACAACATATCTGATAATAAAATCAATCTGCCCTTCTTTTGAGTTTATATCTGAGAAAAAGCGAAACAGTGGCACAACAACTGGGGCTTTTTTGTCCCAGTAACTGCTGATGATTAAGCCAAGTATTTATTTCCATATATCTGAGTCAAGGGCAGATATAAAGGTCTGCAGCCATCCTGGCAGCAGGCTCATTTATGGCATCAATGCTCTCAGACATTTTCACGTTACTAACACAGTAACTGAAGTTGGGAGTGAAACCGATTTCCAAAATATACTCTTGCCATTTAAAAAAAAGCCTCAAACCCAAAACAACCACCGTGGCAAAGAACAAAAAGCCCAAATCATATCACCGAGAATGCACAACTGTGACCCACTTCAGACCAAAAGGTCACTATACCACAACCTTGGCCATTAGCGGCAGCTCTAAAGGTCAGGTGCTTTCAGCCACGCTCAGAACTTACTGCAGATCTGGTACCTAAAGTAGTCTAGGCACATTCAACGTAAAATCAGTAATCTTAAGATACAGCATGACTCCAACCTTTGCACTTGGGTTTCTTTGGTTTCCGTAAAGCAAAGTCACACAATATAAAATGAGACATTTCCATGCTCTACAAACAACTACAGTCTACTTGGATGAGTTTCCACCAGCCACAACAATTTCCCTGTAAGATTTACACCAGGTACTCAGCAATAATGAATATAAAGAAAATTAAAATCACATCTGAAGTAACTAACAGAAGAAAAGTGAATCTGGTAAGACATTTCAGGCATTCATTTCCTTGACTTTTAGTATTGAGATGGAGTCCTGGTGTCAGTGTATGATCTGCAGTTGCCTCTGCAGTATTTCAGTTTCAGGAGATGAATGTGTGTTTTCAATGGGAATCAATCTGTTAGACTCTGGTTCTTTATCTATCGTAAGCTCCCCTTTCTATAAAGCCCTAATGAGACTCAAGCATGCTATTTACAGGATAAAGTTGTGGTACAAGTACAGAATGGCAACTAAACAAACACAACCCTGGAATTTAGTGATACTCTATGGCATCTGTAACTAACTACACTACTTTTCTTGCTTGTATGCATCATCATGAAGCTGAAGTCACAGATATTCACCAACCTAAACAAACGAGAGTTGAGCTTTTAATGATTGTGAGCTGATTTACAGAAATCATGCAAAGCTCTGAGTATTGCATGAGCAAAACCATAACTTTCTTGAGGTATGTGAGAATTCTGGAGTTAATCTAAGTCCCAAATAAAGAAAACTATGGAAAACTAAGCTCAGATGTCATTTCCACACTGCCCAGAGAACCAGAAACTGGTGGTTTTTGCTGAGTGCAGCCATCAGCCTCCGAAAGCAGACAGATTTTTAACCGTCACACACCCCCACAATTCAACTTTGCATACATGACATCCATATGCAATAAATGTAAGTAATCTCAGTAGCAATCTTGACCTCACACATAGAAGCGCCCACATACTTCTCACACCCACAAACACTTTCTCCCAAAAGTAATTAATGGAATATATAACAATACTATTAAATAGATGTTTAACCATTAATGCATAACACCCAAAATCAGTGATGTAGCAACTTTTGAAGTGAAACATCAGACTAACCAGAAGTGCAGTCTGATAAACTCTTTTGAATGACCGAATTCAAATATATTTTGACAAAGATGGACAAAATCAAATATTAAAGGTAACACTGAAGATATTCTTGCAGCACTGATTTGTTGGTTTTTTCCATTGCATGTGGTAGCATGTTATTCAACAGCGTGTTGCTGGATACTGGTGTTTTACATAGCAAATGGACATGGTAGAATTTTTGGTAAGGACAGCAGTTCCTTACAGCTTTTAAGTGTGTGCTTATATCCCCTTCAGTAAAGCGCACGCATAAGGAAATGGGGAACAACTGTTGCATCAGGTCTGAGTGGAAGCATAAAACAGACCCCTCCTCAGCAGCACTGGCAATAAGTGGTTTACTGTGCTCCCAACTGCAGCCCTCAAGGAACCATGCTATTTTATGGGAAGAGTCCTGCTTGACATAGGCTCCATGCTCTGTGGTTTACAATATCCAGAGGATTGTGGACATGATTCAGTTTCACATACTGCTTGGCCAAGATACCAATCGGACCTGTGCTGAAACAACATTCTTGTGAAATCCTTACGCATTCCATGCTTGTAGTAAAAATACAATAAACACAAGCACAATTGCACTATATATTACTCAGTTTGGACTAGAGAAACAAATTCTAGCCTCAGATCGAAGGAACGAAATAGATTTTTTCAACCCAAACCAGAACTCAAAACACCCCTTTTACTGATGGGCTGGCAATGAACCGACATTTCTGCTACTGATTTTTTCCCAGTTGCCTCTCTCTCGCTGTGGTGTACGTGGATTGTATGCTTCATACAGATTCAGTTTATGATATAATAAAAAGATTGAAAGAACTCTATTTAAGGATTTAAGGAACCTTCAGGTCCAAATAGAAAGCAATTCCCAGAGAAAGCCTTTTTTTTCTTTCAAAGGAGCCCATCTTCTCCTCCATTACTCCCATTCCCATTATGCCATGCATGAAAAACCTGTACAAGACTTCACCTCTACAGGGCAGCTTAAAAAAAAAAAAAAAAAAAAAAAAAAAAAAATCAAACTACAATCACAATAGTTTCCTCAATAGATTACAGCTATTTTTCTTCTCTCATGAAGAGTGGGTTACACATATAACAAACTATTACATAAAAAGCTACTCAGGACTGGAATATTTAACCCTTCCAACGCAAGAAGAAAACCAACATTTCTAAATATCATTTCACACTAATACATTCAGACTCCTTCTGCATATAATATTGTCTTATTCAGTGCAATTGTCTTTCTGAGCTAGATCACAGCCGAACAGAGTTAGGCTTTATGGGTATCTGGAACTTATCTGTTGAGCCAAAAGAATATAATGAGAATGTCTGGGGAAATCTGCAAGACACCTGTTTTCCACATTCCTCTCTGCTCCCTGGAGCAAGTTGTATCAAAGCAAAAAAACAATGCTTTATGAACTCCTCTTTCTCCTTTCATGTTGTCTGAGAAGACAAAGAGCAGCTCCCCAAAGCCCATGGTTATTGCCCAGGCACAGTAACTGTATTTAACACATGCATAGATATTTGTATCACAAAATGGCTGCAAAAGAAAATTCAGAAAATTTACCTTAGGTGCAGCCTGTTACCAGAAATTTTCATAACAATGTCATAGGAAAAAAAGATAAATCACCAGTCACTGTGGTTCCTCACATCCTTAGAGTGTCTGAACTCTGCTTAAACTCACCACAGCAGCCCACCTGAACTGTAAGTCAGGTTGTGTTGTTTCCCAGCTTGCAGAAATTGATAGCGCTTCTCACTAGAGCTGAATGATTTGTGCTTAGGGTAACAGGTACAAGGACAGTCACTGGTCCTTGGTGGTATTTCTTTTCCTTTCCCTCACTGTTTATTTCCAATTCAGTAACATCCAAACTCATAATGGAGAAGTTTCTTTGTTAAAACAGTGTCTTATTCATGGCAAAAAAAAGCACTACAATTGAAATTTGTTTTGTTGGCATGCTCTTCTCTCCTGAATACTGGCTGCAGCATAACTTGAAGCCATTCCAAAGAGCCTTCAGCGACACACCCCAACACACTTCCACTCAGTCGCTCCACTGGAACAATTATCGTGAAAGAACTTCCAAAGCTTCTAAGCAATCTATTCTGTTCAGCAACAACCTGGGTTCCCTCAGTTTATCCACTTAGTACTTGCCTTGTAAACCCAACATGCCTCTTACTCCTTAATGAGAGTCCTCCGGAATATTTTCATCACACACAAAATAACACTGCCTGAATCAAGTGGCAATAACATTATGTTCAGATTGTTTATAGCATTACAAGAAATGGACAGCATGATTTGGCTTTCATCCAGATGCATTGAACTGCAGAATCCTCAACTAGCTTTCATTTCTGTCCTATCTTTCACCCATCAAGGGGAATAAAGATCTCTACACCAATAAACTTATTGATGGTATTTAATGAGTTGGCACTTCGGCTGTGAACTGAGGGTTCTAGCACACAAACGCATCCTTGCACATCAGCTTACCTGTAGTAAGTGTTTTGAGCATGCTCACATCTTGCAAATTGTTGAAGAGCTTTTTAATACAAAAGACTAAAGGAAATCTTATTTTTCTTCCAAATGAAGTATATACCTATCGAGCATTTGCCACAGAACTTCTGATCAGTTTACATCTGTAGTGGGTTTCTCCACTAAAATTGCTGAGAGGATACTCTGCCCATACTGCAACCTTAATCCACCACAGGTGTGAAGAAAAGTATTCCTTCTAAATCCTGCACATATGGCAACATAACATTCAAGTGAAACCATGTCTATTTAGCAAAATGGGTGCCAGGGTAAAACCTTGGACCTTTACTAGAATTGTGTTACCGTGTTAGCTTGCATCCCCCTCACGTTGGTCAACATTCTGCTACAATATTTTCACAGACAAGGAAATAAGCATGACTTTCAATTCTGACAAGCACTTCGCTATGTCTCAGTATTGACATGTAATATTGTATTTGCTTTGTACTATTGTTATTTATTTCTGATAGAAACAGTGGCATCATTTCAGCATGAAAATACATAGCAGTTCAGCCAAACAGAAAACAGGCGTTGTCCTCTGAATACAGCTCGGGAAACAGAAACCAAGTGACCCACCCCAACTAACAATTTTGTGTGGTACAATAGGCTGAAATGTGATGACATTTACAGTAATACTAACTTGCACTTAAAAGCAGAACTAGGAAGGATACCACTTAGAAATAAAATGATGGTAATTTCAAAAGAAATCGTTCTCATGCGTATGGGGGCAGGCTTGAAACAATACATTGTAACATGGAACAAGGTCCTGGCCATAAATAACCACTGGGCTATCTTTTTCACTTCTTTCTACCAACAGAAACATACAAAACCTTCATTTTGTTTTCCCCACTTCTAACATTTCTATATTTCACCACATTGTGATGATTTGCTTCAGTGCTATTAATGTGCCTTCAAAATTGTCTGGGATTTGTTAAGTGTGAACTCCTGTGTTTGCCTATGTAAATTAGATTGTGTGAAGAAATGATGCTCCACACAATCCACTAAGTGAGAAATTCAAAGGACCCTGACATAAGAGTGCTGCAAAAGTCATCATCATTTCCACCAATTTGCTTTTACTGCAGTTATTTGTAACCAACTGCACAGAACCAAACAAAAACCTGCCTCTGACAACACTGGTAGCACAAGTACCTAAACTGCCCTTCATCCAAAGATGTTGCAAAACATATGTCTTTCCTAGACTTCTCTGGCACATTCCTGAGTGCACACGCATGTTGTTACCTCTGCACAGCACTGAGCCGAACTCCCAAGAAATAGAATGCAAGAGTCCTCTATGTTTTAAAGCACATCCGATCTCAAAGCTTCAAACTCAGTGAATTTTGGATGAATGGCTCAACTTTTCAGGGACAAGAGACACGTTAGGGTCCTACGAAACCAGTGTTTACCTTTGATCCCAGTAAAAAAGTCTATTATCATAAGACCCCCTTACATTATTCACTTTAGAAATTGGTCAATATCTTGAAGAACCACATTAAGGAAAACCCCCAAACTGTTGTTTAATAACATGTCACATTTCCTTAATAACAGCAGCATAACTAGTCTATATGACTAAAATAATAAAAATTACTATAAAAATATACATTAAAAAAAAGCTCAAAAAAACCCCAACAACAAACAAACCCAATCATTGCATTTTCTGCTGGGGGGTGTGTGTGTGTGTGTGTAAATAACCAGGAAAAAGACCTACAGATGAAAGATGGGAGCAGGGAAAAGAGACAGAAAATGTCTCCAGGTTCCTGAAAACAACTGACAACACTTGTATGCTTCTAAAATGCTGTAAATGCTTTTTTCTGTACTGGAGCTCAAACTGCTTAGTTTGTAGACATTAACTATTCCAAGGTACGTTCCCATTTTGCTGAACTCTGCAGTGCATTCTAGAGCTCAGCTCGACATCACATCTCATTATTTCAGGCTTTGCTCTTCTTCTACACTTTGTTTTGGTTGTTATTGCCTCTCACCAATGAAGGAGAGATTAGCTGTCAAGGGTTACCATCAGCATGTATTTACTAGTGAGAATTGTCATACCTGAAGTGCAGCACTTGATGTATGAACTTAGTAGCACACCAGTGGCACCAATGTGTTTCCTCTAGACTCAGACATACTACACCAGATATAGAGCAAGCTACTCCATTACATGAAGACCTTAAGCTACACAGTAGGATTCAGAAATTTCTTCTCTCTGCCAATTCCTGTCCATTTCTGCTATTAAGAATTGGGCATTTTGTAGCAGTAAGACTGGCAAAGCAACATATTCAGAGCTACAGTGACCAGCTCTGTTAATAATGCCCACAGCAAACAATGGTGGAATATCCTTGATATGAAGGGCTGTACCACTATCACAGCAGCCATCAGTTTCTTTTCAAAAACCCATTCAAAAAAGTCTTTAGCAGCTGACTTTTGCACAAGACTGTAACTGTGTCCAAAAGACAAAGATATTAATGACTGACAATGTACAGCAGGACAACAAAATCTCCCCAGTTGTTGTCAACACATTTATGCAGTAAATCCGCATGGAACAGTCTTTTCACGTCTCTGTGTGGGAATACAAATCCCTTTAATAATGCTCTTGGTTAACATTGTCAGGAGATACGTTACGCATAAATAGTGTATAAATAACAGTAATGTTCAGATTCTAGGAACTGCAGATACACACTTTGTTTTGAACCAGTTTAAAGCAACACCACAGAAACTCATACTAAGTCTATGTTAATATCATGCTCAAGATCTAGAAAACTGGGGTAAAGATGAACTTACCTCTTAATCGTTAGGCTGGCACTCAAAATCACACTAAGTTTTTTAAGTACTGTGATTCTTTAACAAACCTTCAGATAATGGGAAATTTGCATACACTGATCATTCACTAAAGCATAACAGGCTGAATTAAGACTTCTATTTCTGTTTTAATACCAGATTTCATAGCTTTGGACAGCTTTAGCTCAATTCTGAACTTTATTTTTTTTTTATTATTATTATGAGAAATATCTTTAAGATGATAAAAAAGCAGAGAAAATTACTGTCTGAGCTCCTGAAAGTGACTGGTGAAGCAAAACATTTACTCTATTACAAATTAATAATACAATTCAGCTACACTCTATTATTGAGTGCCTGAAGAATAGTTTGTACTCAACTGGATAGAAATTCTCTCTAGAACCCACTTATTGCAGAAGATAAATTTAAGAGTAGTGTCACATTTTGAAAAATGTTATTTTATTGGCTGTAATTTTTCATGTTACCTGTGGGGACTGGATGACAGCTCAACACTGCAATTGTCCTTCATGTTGATATCCTTTTTTTAGTTGAGACTGTCGTGGGAATACACTAAAAGTGATTTATTTGTCCCTGGACCTGTAAAAGGTTTCAGGAAGGTGGAAATGGATGTATGGCTAGTTGAGAAGAAATAAGGAATGAGCCCAGCATACTTATTTAGCCAGGAAACTAACAACCAGTAGGGAATATTTAATCACTTCACATTACAACTGAGTAAGACTACTGATGGCTCATCTTTTCCTTACTGCTTGCAGTGAAAAAGCCAGCCAGCCCAACATCAGCAGCACACCACTTCACAGCAATGCCAAACAGTATAACAGCATGCTGCCTGTGCTGCTGTGATTAATTTGCCAAATGAAATAACCCTCCCCAGTTAAATTTTACTTAATGAGCAGTATTCAATGTTTGCTATCAATGGCCTATAAAGCTCCTGTTTGAACGAAGTCAGCTAATTTTAAGATAGATGCTTGTACTTGTTACCATATGACAAACCTATATTCTGTAACTGTATTAAACCTGCTTTCTATGAGGTCAACCAGTGCAACACTCAGTATTCCCCCAGCTATAGCAGGTAAGATCACAGAAGTACTCAAAAAGCTGAAGTCATACTTGAGCTTTGTAGTGATTTTATATTCATCGTCTACCCTCCTGAACACAGGTGTTTGCTTAAAGAAAAAAAGGAGATATACCTTTAATTTAAGTAGGCCAAGTTTTATCACTATTTAATGAAATTCAGCCTTTTGGAATAGCACTTTTGAAAAGCACCAAGACAGCACACTGCAGTCTATCTCAGGCAGAAGACTGTGGGGCTCAGAAGGGTTGAGGCAGTCTGTCTAGGCACAACCAAACACAGGATCAGAACTTTGCTCCACAAATTACGATAGTAACAAACTCTCATTGGGTTTATTTTCAAATGTTCAGTGAACATCAACCTATTCTTTGCTTTAGTTCATAACTTTTTCAAGTAAATTATTTCTATCCTTTAGAAAAGTGTTTCTTATTTGTGCAGGGAGAAACATTTTTATTCTAAGCTACCATGAAATTGCCTTTTCTTATAAAATCTACTCTAATACAGCCTTCAGCAATGATAAAATAAAACACTAAAACCGAGAACACCATATTAATCATTAAGATAATGTATTTGTTGTTACTATTTAAAGTACATAAAATATATGATACTGACAAAGCAAGCTTGAATATTATTAGATTTTGTTTGGGTTTTCTTGGGTTTTGTTCCTAATTTTCAGGGCTACCACCACAAAAAGGCAGGCACAGTTACGTGACCAGGACATGGAACAGGAACACAACATTTCTGTTAACTTCTCTTTTAATTTAGTTAGCTTTACTAACTACACTTTTTTCCTGCTGAATAATTTTACATTCTAAAAGCCAAGTGCAGTCATGCAGATACATGAGCAAACACTATGCATTTTACACTGTCCTCAGAACTAGCAATATGCACTCTGAAATCTTCTCTTCTCCCACTGCACTTAGCCACCTTCAAAATTAGACCAAGGTAATTACGTGATTAGACAAGGGACATGATAAGCATGTAGACACTCATTTCAATCCTGAAACTATAATAAAAAATACAAGACTAGACATTTCCTGTAAAATTAACTCTGTAGAAGCAGTCATTTCCTGCAATTCAAATTATATTAAGCAAAGCAAAGCTCGAATGCCTGGGACACTGCCATAAAGTGATACTTCAAAAATGAAACAAATGGATAAAGTACAGAGCAGTTCCAGATCTTTAATGTTCCATGAGTAGAATTTATAATAATTTACCTATAGAAGTAAATATTCCTCCATGGTTGTACGTTTTGAGTGACTTTTCCAGAAAGCATCAGATACAACACCATAGCTGTTGGAATACTAACTATCCTGCTAAAGATTATCCCAGGAGCAGTAACTTGTAGGGATGGAACAGTTTGGGATGTCTGGCAATTCAATAAATATCTTGAGGGTTTCGGCTTCATGTTATTTTCAGAAGCATATAGAGCTCTTGTACAGTAAAAAAGTTTTTTGAGACTAAGAGCTCTGAGTTTGATTCAGTATTGTTCAAGGCCACTCAAGCAGATTTCAGGAAGTCTGCTGCTAAGCTTTTGAGTTCAGCTCTCAAGTGCAATGTGCTCTAAATACATGACCTGCATTGAACTGCTGCCCTAGCAAGTTGTAGCTATTAATCACTTCAAAATACAAAAAGTCAATAGTACTTGAAGGCTGGATATACATGATATATCAAATGCTTTATGAACACTCTTTAAGAGAGCACAGCCACCCAAACCATGTACAATACCACGTATCAGCTACACCTCACAAAGACGCTTTTCAAGTCCTCCACCTCTTTTTCACCCAGGTACGATTCTTCAGCAGAACAAGGTAAAAAAAGACAATCTTGTGCGAGATACAAACATGCAGTATGTTCTGTCACTGAAGACTTCCCCTTAACTTCCATTACTTCCCCAATAGGGCCCAACTACAATCTCTGTCCAATGTTGTCAGCCTTTCTATGTCCTGTGTAATTAATAGTTTATGGACTGACTCAATGAACTGGAAAGTAATTGTTTGCGAAGTGAGAAGTGATCTCTGAACAAATGTAACATTATCATTTGCCTCCAGTGCTTTTTCCTTGCTCCCATGTAACCTTACGTCTACAAAATGAACTCTCTGTTCCATTAGAGATTAAGGACAGATTCTGCCATTTCCAATAGAAGCTATGAATGGCACAGAATTGTTAGATAAATCATATTTCTCCTTTTGTTCTTTTAATTCACAAGACATTAACACTTCACCATTTTATGTCATATAACTGATATTTGAGGCCCTCTCAAAACATAGACAAATATTTATTGTTAAATGAATAAAAAGAGATGCTTTCCTGACACACTGGTATCCTACAGTAGTTCTGTCCACAGAATAAAAATACCTGAGCCTCTAACAATGACTTTACAGAAGCATATAAGTATGTATAGAAGGGAGTGTTATGTGAAAGCAGGCACTTAAAAAGTTCATCATTATGACTTGATAGGCAATCATTGTAAAGACAGCATGTGTTTAAAGGTGGCTCCATAAAGTGATATTTATACTCTCTAACTTTGAGGAACTGATTCCTTGCACTGACTATCAGGGCGATGGATACATTTAAAACTTGTGACTAGAGATGGAACTTCTTTATTCTTTGCCTGAATACAACTAATCAAGAGTACCTGATGTGGCAAACAAGTCAGCGTTTTTGTTCATTTCTTCCCATGAAAAAAAGATCCTTCTAACTAAAAAACAGTGGGAATACATGGTAAAGTATAGACATATTCTGCTGTGAGAAGTATTAAAAGGCATCAGTACATTTTAGGCTTCACATATAACTAAAATTAACATATAGTAGTAATGACAGTAAGAAATAGTACTTTGACAGATATTAAGCCTGTTAAACTCATATCTGCTTAGTGAAGAATACTCATGAGGTAACTGACCAAAAGCCAATCGATCAATTATAGTACTAGAAACGTCATCAGAATCCTCAAGACTCGCACTGGTTTTCACCATCATGCTGTGAGCACCTGTGACTTGATGACAACCCATTTCTTTGCAGTGTGGGAGACCTGCAAGTTCAAACCTAACTTTGCATCACAACTCTCTCAGGATACATACTTTCAGGAATAACAAGTGTAAGATGAAGTGAACACCTCCTCAACTGCACTTGTTAATAGCCTGATGAACACCACAAAAACCAAAAGCAAAAGCAAAAGCACTAAGAAAAAAGAAACGACACTGAAAATGAACTTTGTGCATTGAAGTACAAGTAACATTGTCGAAGTCTAAGAAATCATAGATCAAAAGTTCTTTTTCTCATCCAGTTCTTTACACAGTCCAGGATCAAACATCTGACCATAATCAGGCACTAGAGAACTGGGGAGAAGGAGGAGGGAGCAGACAGCTGTAAACCCATGGGAGCCAACTCTCATAGCCACAAGAACATAAGGCAAAGCTATACACATCTCCCTGAATCCCTGAGGATCACTTCCTTTATGCTCAGAAGGGCAAGCAGGTAACAGACCAAACCCATCGAGTCAGGAAGCCAAGTTTCACTCTCGGGACAGAACTATACAGGAAAACAATTTACAGTTAGACTCTCATGGTCTCACTAAGCATTGGGCACATTATGAAGAGTTTCTGTCTCATACACAGAAGGAAAACTGATTTTAAAAATACAGTTGAAAAGTCTGAAAGCTAGGTTCTCAGAAACTTTGGCAAAGCATGAAAGTCAACATGAAAGCAAAATACCTGTGGCTGTTCACCACAGGTGGCTGGACTACCAAGCAACTATTAAACCACTCAAGAAATGCCTCTATGCAGTAATAAATGTCTGTTCTGATTTGGTTTTTATTACCGAAAAAAATCTTTAATAATGGCACAGAGGTGGCAATTAGTACCCAGAAAGTGAAATCAGACAGGCTGATGTTCAGAACTGCTGTACTACAAATTTATAATGAAAGAACTATATACAGTACCAAGGGCTCTGAACGTGAAGTGTTTGGGGTAAATTCTGGGTTATTGTAAAAGCAATAAAACACCCATCATAAGCTAAAACTAGCATAGATTTACTGTATACCCTAATGTCCTGATGGCACTTTAATAGGCCTTTGTGTAAGGTAGCTTTCTTCATTTTAAAAACAAGCACGTCTGGGAAGAAAAATAGAGGCTGTTTCTCTCCTTTCCTTTGAAATTATTAACATCCCCATAAGAATTCGAGAATCCTTCCTGAAGTTACTAAAATGCTGGTTTTTCTTCATAGTTACTTTTCACTTTTTACTCCAAAGTAGGTATTTGCATATCTGTGTTCCAGCTTCACCATTGTAATTTCCCATACTAGCTCAGGAACAGCTTTTTTCAGAATGTTTCCAGAACTGCCAGAAGTGAGAAATACCTGGTATTTTACCAGAAGCTCATTTCCTCAAGAGATTTCTAGCCAACTTTATCAGAATGAGCTCTGCAAGCTGTCTCTTGTGAGGTTTGTTCTTTAAGTAACAGAAACTACTATTTCTCCAAAAGCAGAAAGTCAGAGCAGAATAAAAATAATGGCAACAAAGGGCAGAATAGTTCCTTTCTTGGTTCTCCAGCCGTAGGTCGCTATGTCAGGAAGTTTTTATCACCGAAATGAGCCTTTATTATAATTAATTACCATATTTTGTTGCAAATTTAACCCACATCCTTTGCCAAAAGAAACAGAACTATTTGCTCTCCAGAAGTGAAATTCAAACAGGATGGCATTTGTTACAGTGATCATCTGCTGAGTCACTGACAAATTCAAATTGTGAATGAGATTTGGGTTATTTAATGATAGTCATTCTGAATTGCCCCCAAACTGGGTGGGGTTTTTTCTTCAGTTTTAGAAGAACTTAACTAGATAGAGGTATGCACTTCTTCAGCATGCCTCTACTATTGTGGCAGGACACACACATCACATTACTGTGCTTCATAGACAGTAGTGTGACTTGCCACTGAAATGGTTTGGATAGGCTGTGCAGCAAGCACAAGCTGTGTTAATTTAGACTAAGTACCTTCATTAGCATTAAGGAAAATACACTAAAAACAAATAGTTGGAATAAATCGAAGAGGCCAGACTTGTCTTGGAACATAGTTTTCACATCACTCCAGTATGCTCTATAATTTTTGTTTTTATTCAGATTAGAGCAAAAAAAAAATTACTCTATTAATATTAACACTGGTTAACAACCATACTGGTTTTCTGAAGCAAGCCAACAGATGAATTAACTACAGTGTCAACTACATAGACAGTTCCTCTAGATCAGGGATGAGACAGCTTGGCAGGAGAACAATGGGAAATCATGTGAATGTGATCCAAGGGTTTTTTAGCTAAACAGCATGACACCTAGACCCGGACAGTGTTGGTAAGGCAGCCCTATTTTCCTAGATTATTCTGTAAACTGAGCACATGTGCATAACCACAGAGCCTATAAGAACTGGGAAAACTGACAGAACTAAGCTGTTCCCTGTGGATTCTCCGTACTACCTTTGATTTTGGAAAGGGACATATAGTTGGATATTTGAGTTCTTCATAAAAAAGGAACAAGTAACAGAAAGGCGTTTCAAGAAAGATGGTTATTATTAACCAGCATAGCCACTATAAGATCAGGACTTCCTGGTTACCTGTGCAAATTACTAGAAAATGGATTGAAATCTAATAGTGGGTGTTACTCTGAACATCACCAAATGTCTTCATGCTTAGAAAGGGCAACAAAAACACTTAATCGACTGTAAAGAGAAAGCAAGATCCGTTTCCACAAACTGCTGAGCAGGCCACGTAACACACTAAAATGAAATCCAGACTCTGAATACCCCGTGGGCTAGAAAAAGAACTGGAGATCCAGGAAAATCCAAATCTTCCTGCTTTTTCACAGTAAACAATTCTGACTGGCTTTTCTTCCTCATTCCTGTACGTACGTGAACTTCATTAACAAATGTATCAAAAAGGTGCTTGAGGATAAATCAGTAATTGCCCTTTTATAACAAATCAGAAGTTACTGAGAAAATCTTCTATAAAGACTCTGTCAAAACAAGTCCCTTAAGGATTAGCAGCAGCTAAATCCTCTGTCAGAGAGATTTTTCTCAACAGCAGTAAAGGGGTTTTAGTATCAGAAGATCTTAGAAAATATACTTACCTTCCTCTCAGAGGGTTACCTGAATAGTGCTGCCTTCCTCAGAAGCACAGATTCTATTTCTTCCCTTTTGTTTTTATAGAGGCTCTACTTCTCACAACAAATACAGCATTTAGCAACTCTTAAAGCAGCAACATCGGTTCAGTTCTCATTTCAACTGGTACTGTTGGCTAATACAGTACCTTTAGGAACATTTGCCTAGCATGAATTAAAGGCAATTAACAAGCTTTGAGCTAGCTACATATTTTCAAATAATAGCCCCCCTTATGTCAGAGAAATACACTGAAACTTAGATTTACTCGTCATACAAGTCAGCATTTGCTCTTTCAGTCTATAGGAAATTTCTGTGGAAGACTGGTTTTAGATAGTCAGAATCTTGACACACGTCAAAGCCTTTCAAAGTCACAGTTTGAGAAATTAATATTTAACATGCTGTCAATAAGAAGCCATCATGTTTATTGTCTTAAAGTAATCTGGACAAGTCTTTTATTTTGACTTGTCACTTGAGCTTACATCACTAACAGAATGCAGCATCCATCTCACTCTCAGCTACTGTGAAATAAATAACTGCAATCGATAAGCATTAGCAACAATACAGGATTTTCTCCATGCACAGAGAATGGATCAGTGGTATGCGCCAGCATGATCACATTCACCTCCTGGACTGGAACAATAAGTGTGCTTTACCCAAACACTTCTCTGATTGGAATTTACAAAGCTTCTCTGGATTGCACACCCTTAGCACTAATCAATAGCAAGACAGAAAATCACTACATGTTTAGCTTCTGAATGGACCCCCTTATTTGCCAACATTTATGTTTTTCAAATACTGTCCAAACAGTTTCCAGCACTCAATTTTCTTTTCATCACAGCAATTCCTTTCCAGAACTGAATATATAAAAGCTTTAGGTTAGCAAATTATGTACCATCACAACTAATAATGAATAGCTGGTGTAACCTAAAAGCAAACAATGGTTTTGTTTCCATGCCACAAGTGGGCCATTAAGGGAGAAAAAACCCAAACCAAACCAGTGGCTGTTCACTGAATTGGAGCCCTTTTCTTTATCACAGAACTGGCAGTATATCCTACACAAGGGAAAGCTCATCTTCTAGTGGTGTAAGCTATTTTACATGGAAAGTGTCCATCCACTGCAGGCAGCCAGCCTGCCAGTGCATTGTTGCCCTGTATCACTGACTTGTAAAGCAGAGTACCATATAAAGTAGCCATACAACTACTTGTGTTGTCCATTTGGTTTTGTATCATACCCTGATTCAGCAAACCAAGCAAGGGCATGAGTCTAACAGATTTAGCTGACTGAATTCATGATCTGAATGTTAAGTTTATGCTGGTTTTTTGCCCTAAACATCTCATGTAATCTACTTTTATCATTACCATCTCAGAATGCTCAAAAGAGCACAAACTTTGATACAGAACCTTTCAAATGTAGAGCTCAATACAGAATTAACTTACGAATATAATGAATTTAACAAAAGTAACCTCTTGCTATTTCTTTTTGTTATTAAAAAGAAATCTATGGGTTGATCATGAACAGGTCATCAAGTTCAGCACAGGTGATTAACTGGCTCACTTAGCAATTCTGGAACATATGAACCATGTAAAAGACATTCTTTAATCTCATGCAGATACTTCTGGTGCAAATACTGATGCATATAATACAAAATCTGTTACTAGGGAGAATCAAAATCAAAACCTTAGACCTTGCAGCTTCTGTTTTTTTAACAGCTTTTAGGAACATGAAACATAGGTGTTCTCCCTTAAAAAAAAACTCACTTCTTGAGATCTTGGGAAGACAAGCTCAACTGGCTACTGCCTGCCAAGAGACTGTCAGCAAAACAAGAGTCTCCAAATGGTTACTATTACATTATTACACATTACTATTACATAGGTATAATAGAAACATGTTGCACCACATAAACCTATTGCTTATGTCTGACAGACTATAGATACAAAAATTGACGTATAGCCTAATGCAGCGACCACAAGGACTGGCATTTGCAATATTTTTATGGAAGCTCTAAAATGAGAACAGTCATCTCTTTAGGATCTTGGCTGTTCCACCAACCCATACGTTTGAACACCTACTGGAAAAGAAAAATCAGAAATCCAAAGAATTTGCACAACTTACTGCCTTAATCTGCGTATTTTAAAGAACTCTTTGCACTACTGCCTCAGCATTTGTTCTAATATAAATTGTCAAGATTTTGCATGAGCTGTTCTGTTTGCACATAATATTTTATAAAATTTTTATTATTCATTAATAAATCAACTGAACTTTTGGGAAAAAAAAAAAGTCAATATATACTGTTAAAGGCTAATTCTTATTGCAGCCTAAATTCTACAGCTGTATTCCTTAAACTTCCTGAGCATTTTCCAATAGATGCAACAAAATGAACTAGTAAATTCTAAGCTGATGACTTTTAAGCATCCTTCCCTATTCAACAGTAATCAACAAGAATGCAAAACTGTCAACTGCAACATTATAGTTTTGTTCTAATTGCAAAGCTGAATGCCTAGCCTCAAGGGGACCCCACTAGAAGCAACACGTTCCCTAGATACTTCCATTCATATTGTACATTTGAAGTGTTATATGCTACTCCATATGAAGATGTCTTTTTCTTCAGGCATCCCTAAGGGAAATCAACTTAAAATGCTTACACTGCTGGTTAAAGGTGTTGACAATATGCATTTTAGCCAGTTAGAAGTTCCAAGCTCTAACTGTTCAGAATTTTCTCTTTAAAATCTCTCCTAATAAAACACTTTATTGAGGAACCATATCAGCTGCCTAACTTTAGATTCAGAAGTTAAAGGAGTTCTGAAGCACACAATTCCTTGAGATAACACTTGAAAATACTATACACTTAAAAACCTCATCTTGCATACCAGCCAAGGCAAAACACAACCCTAAAGGCAACTGGTTGGTTGACTTATCTGAATGTAAAAGACTCATTAGCATTCCTTGAAACAGTGACAATTCCTTGGTTATTCTAAAAATACCTTAAGAAAACCCACGAAACCAACAGAGAACACTCCTTCGTGTAAGGCCATAAGCTGATTTTAAGTCTGCAGAATAAATCATGAACTTCAGATATTTTTCTGATTCATCACTAAGTTAACATACATTTCAGAACATTTGATAAATAATTTTCTGAAGCATTAATAATTATGTCTTCCCTAACACAGACTTGAAAGAGAAAAAATCCACTGTCCCAGTTTTTAAATGAAACATCTTGTGATACACACTGAGTTAGTGAAGCACAGTCAGCTTTAAATGTGTACAATCCTGTTTTTATCAGTAGGCAGCTATTCAGTTTCCAGCCTCTCTAAAGCATACTCTCATTAATGACTTAGCTCAGATGATTAATATCTATCCCTAAGGATAGAGCTACCTTGGATTAGGTACAGCAGTCACCTCAGAAAACTCCCTCAGGTTCCTGTGTGTGTCTCTCTACAGAAGCTGCCAAGCCTTTTGTCCTGCTATGACTTCTAGTACATCTCACAACATTACAGTAAGCTGAGACCATTCTCACTCTTTCTCACTAATTTAGCCAATGTGCTTGCATGACAATGCCATTTGACAAGTGGTCTAGTTACATGTCAGAACAAAAGTGGCATTTCTACTCTAACTCAACCAGCAGACTAGCTCAGGATACTGGTAGTTGTAGTTAGATCTGGTTGTAAGCAGGGATCAGCAGAAAGAACCATGTGCACGGAAAGAATGGGAATTAGAAAAGAACCCAAAAAAGAATGCACACAAATGCGAAGTGAAGCCACATCATAGGAAACTAACAATTTCAAATAACTTCAAAAAATTCAGCCGGTGAGTTTTATATGAATCCTCAATTCTTTTATTGAGAAGAATCTCAATAAAATCCTCAAACATATCCAAATCATTAGTGATTTCTGAAACAACAAGGTTCAGTATATAAATACTGACCAAAAACTCCAGTGCATTTATAAATCTTCTCAGCTGGGAGAAGCATTACTTATTATCTATCAAGGTTATGAACCTAGTCATGCCAGCCTTCACACCACGGATGGACTATGCTAAAGGAATAGTAAATGATGGGTATTTAGACATATAGACATTCTTAACTCTTTCACTTGCTTCTGAAAACATAGCAGAATATCACGATGACAGTCGCAGAGACAACCAGAAAAATTCAACTCTTAGAAGAACAAATACAAGGTGTCATTGTCAGTGTAAAAGAGTAACAAATAAGGAGCATGAAAACTATCAGTACTGTAGAAACAACCAAAGTATTGCCAGAAACTGGTTATTCTTCCTGTGACAGTTACACGCATTTTGCTATTTTACAAGCTTTTTACAAGAGTTCTGTCAGATAGTAACCCTCAGACTCTGCACCAGTTTGCAAAGTGAATAAAAAATGCCAGCTGCTTGCTGTTTATAGTTCTCCAGCAGGAATATGAGTGATTAATAGTTTTGGCATGGTATACAGTGCAAATTTGTCAAGGAGCATAAATACTTCTATGAGACAAACCATCCCATTCCTCAGGAGGCTGGACAGAATCAGTCCTGATAGACATCCACTGAAGTGTTCTGAAGTATCATTGTTTCTATTTCTGTTCTCATTTACTAGGTTCCCCATTCATATCTAACTTATGATTTTATTATCTCAGTTTATTACCTTTCAAATGGATCAGGTAACTTTCTAGCTTTGGTGATATTTATGCTCAAAATAAGAAACTAAGTTAAGAATAAAATTATTTGTGCTAATGGGACTGCTGATGCACTAAAGTTATGGAAAGAACTACTAGACCACGCTGAATAAATCCCAAATGGGAAAGTACTACATCAGTGGCAAACACATTTTACGACCCTGGCTTACTTTAGGATTATTAAGCCATGGGTGTTTTGTACAGTTATTTACACAGAAATCATAATGTAAGCAGCTTTCTATTAAATCTGTATGGTAAAGTTTTGGGATAGCAAGTAAATGTGGCATACTCCGAGACACTGGAATGTGAACTTTGTGGAGGGGAAACTGTGCTACCAGTTTGAAAGAGTAATGGAGATCGAAGAGAAAGTTCAACAAACTTCTTCAGATGACAATCACACAACTTACTGTAGTCTTAAACAAGTAACTTTGCTCTCTCAGAAGGACTTCTCTTGATTTCAGAAGCACCAATAACAAAATCTTTCAATTTGAGCAAACGTGACTAAAAGCATGTGTCCTAAAAACATATTCAGTGAACAAAGATATGTTTGCACAGAAATCTTCCCCTTGTAAGAGGAACGCAACTGGTTTTGTAGAAGAAAAATTCTCACTTTTTACATATGCTTTTTATATAAACACATCACATCAGCAGATATCTAAATTAACAGTTATTTTTGTACCATAAATTCAAAACTAATAAGTGATGAAAAAAATCCCACCCTCTTCCAGATTAAAACCCCATTAACCAATTACCTTTTCACCACATCTCTTAACAGCTTTGAGTGTAGCTCAGGTAATCAAACAAGTGCTCTGCAATAGACCGACCTGTCTGAAAACATTTTTCTGGTATCTTACATAATCTAAGTGATTATGCAGGGGTTTTTAAAGTTGAAACTACCTAAATTCAATCATTGACCTTACTGAGAGTTTAAGCACCAAGCCAGCTAAACAAATGGGCTCGTTGTAGAATTATCTGTATTAGCTGCAACCAAAATTACCACAAACTCTCACCAACGCTTTCTGAGATGTTCCAGTTACCAAACAACAGTCATGAGAAACTGCTCTGCCAGTAAGTTCCCAGTCAGCACTTTCTAAAAGATGGATTCTTCAGAGATGACACAAAGAAGAGAAAAAGGACAATTTGAGAATGGAAAACTTTTCATTACAATTATTCATGCTCATAAACACTGCATGCTGGCCAGAGTCCCTACGCAATTTGCAATATACCTGATCATCATGTTTATTCACACTCTAAAGGATATTTGTTTAAAACATATTCCCAGCATGTGTCTCTGAAGATTTCCTACTGGTTTGCACAGTAGTTCACTGAATGACAATTAAAAAAAAAAAAAAAAAAGACATAGTGGACCTAGGTATGAGAAAATCAGAAGATCAACAACAAACAAGCAAAAGATAACTGAATCATTTCCAGGCTTAGAATTCCTGTTTTCCTTTTTGTAACAGACATATGTTTGCACACACCACAATTCGCATCTGTCTGAAACAAAAAGACCACTCCATAAGCAATTGAAACACCAACTCAAAGGAATGTCTATCAAACTCTGGGTTTGGACAGCAAAGACAACCATTTCCAAAGATCAGTCCAGGGCACACTTCTAATCTGTGGGGATACTGGTTAACCCTGTTGCTACTAGTTTTTGTCTGTCACTGCTACTGACTAACAAATGAGGCTGTCAGAAATAAATTGAAGCCATGCATTAGAGTTGCAATTGCATGTAAACACAGCAAACCACTTCTTTAAACATGCATTGCTCGGAAGAGAGGACGCTAGATAACGAAGAGACTCAGTAAGAAATACAGAAGAAAAACTTAGGTAAGAACAAAGAGCTGAGGTTGGAAACCTCATTGAGAATTTTCCCTCTCATGTAGGTGATGACCTAATTTATTTAGGGGTAGACCAAAAAAACCACAAATCAAGGCATGAAAATTAATTCAAAGTCAACTGGTGAAAGCTCAACTTTTGCAGGTGAAATGTGACAAACATTTCATTCTCAGATATGTACTGCTCTGTGGTGACTCTTGCAGATGAAAATAATGGTTGCCAGGACCTTTTGCATGATGATCCAATTACCACTGGAAGAGGAGGAAGTTCTAAGCTTCTAGAAAAAAACTTTAGGTCCTGAGTGACATAGTCTTTTCCATGGTCAGCTTACTATACACTGTGAGATTAAAAACAATGAAACACAAATGAAACAAACATATTAGACACATCGGTTTCAAAACCAGGACCAGAATAAAATCCATATTCAACACGTTCTGCTCGCAGCGATTCATTCTTTTCCACGGCAAAGGCAGCTCAAGACCAACGGCCTGGCAAGGAACTCAACTCCTTCGTGCTGCCACCCGGTGGGCGTTAGTGACACCGCCATCCGTGTGCCTCAAAAACGAAACCAAAGATCCGGATTTTCCATCCCATTTCCCCCATTAGAGAGTGCTCCACTAAACTGGAGGGTTTGTTCTCTCACTTCTCTCCAGGCCTCGTCTACTGAGATGTAGAAGCCATTTTCAGTAGTGTGATTGTTTCTGTGTGACTACAAAAGGTACAGCACCGCTCCCGGAGCAGAAAACTATGCATCGCCCATTTTGTGTTTGTGGAGGTTGCACCTCTGCTCTCTTAATAAAGGAAGACCATTAGTAACACTAGCCTTCCTCCATATATGAAGCATGAGTCCGCTTTCATAGGTTGCCTTTTGAGGTGCTGCAGTTCTATGAGGGAGGCTTTCAAATGACCCAGTATTGCCCTTTCTGGCTTTTAGGCATGCCTTTCTTACCCTTCTGCCATGGTAGGGAGTCAGTGCAAGTAAGAAAGATAAGTATTATTTCTATTTTGTCTGTGAGAAAGAATTACAGTATGGATGTTTTGAAAGGGGACCCTGACACAGTCAACTGTCTGTTTTATGATGTATGTGACTCTCAGACATGGTTTTCCCCTTCCTCAAATAACAACGCAAGGAAAACATTGTACCTGTGTATAATGTCTCCATCTCTTTTCTCCATCAACTTTTTTTTTGTTGCAAACAGACAAAATGCTCTTTGATAAAAAAAGCAAAGCAATAGTTTTCTAACACATTAAGTTAAAAACCACTAAATAAAAACTGAATCAAACAGGCAGTGTCCCACAAGGAGTAGCAGACGCCCAGGCAAACACACACAGAGCAGCTGGCAGTGACCAAGCAGATGATTCAATACAATACAAATGTCCATTAAAAACAAGTCCCAAGTCAGAATTTTTTATTTCCTTATAAAGAAGTATCAGGAAAGAAATATTCTATTATCTGGAAATAACCAAGCATCAGGACCTGCGCTTCCCCTCTCTCCTACCCCCCCCGCCACTTTCTCCCCACATAACCAGCCAGCTTGGTTGGGCACTTCAAAAATCTCGTATTACTGCTAGTTAACCAACCATGTAATTCTAATTTGTTATCACAGAGCAGGTACTGTACATGCTTATTTAGGCCATCCACATGACAGGGTAATTTGTAGTTATATAATTTCATGGTAATTATAGTTGGAATTACTATGTACAAACTGGGCATTTCCAATGTAATTACCAAAATCTAAAGGCTCGGTATTGACATGATTAGTAGAAGCCTTGCAAAACAAAGCATTATGTAAGACTGACTTGGAGGTTGTTTTTCCCTCCTCCTTTAGCCTTGTAATTGACAAGAAACAGAAGTGCAAAAAGCCGGAGACCGAAGCCAACATTTTTTGGTGTGGGTGGCACTTACCTCCCATGAGCTGATTACAGCTGCTGATCCTGCCCACTCCTATCTGCTATCAAGGATGACACAACTTTTCAAATGTTACCCTCCACTGAAGAATTTTGGTGGATAAAGAAAATATTTAAATTTTTATTTTAAACCTATTTAAACCTATCATTCAATTTGAGGACAGACACCAGTGCTACTACCCTTCTTTCTGGTATATTCATTACTACACAGTACTTAGTTTCTACTTGTGTCACAGACACAAGAACGCAGCTGTAGCTGCATAAGCCTGTGGAAAAAAGCAGCTTCAATATCTGAGATCGTGAACATGTCACTGGCTGTATCTGCCTCATTTATTTATAAGTGGTCTAGGAATTAAAGGCCTTTTAGGCTACATAAATTCTGTAAACTATTTCCTGAGTTATCTTCAGTTCACGGTCTCATTTGAGAGAATTAATTCAGGGAAGCCTACTCACATGGTTACAGTATTTGAAGCCCAAGAGATGGTGCTGTCTTCGCATGCTGTGATGGTTAAGCCTTTGTATCAACATCTGGAAATGAAGCAATGAGCACATGCAAATATGCAGAGTATCAATTCAAATGTCTCAATAATATGATCAATAAAAATAAAAAAGGGAAGTTTATTACCTATCTCAAGGCAGTGAAAGACTGAACAAGAAAAATCATAACAAAAAAAGCCAAAGAAGTATTTTCAAATTATGCTTATCAGGGACAGAGACAAGTTCACATGTGTGAACTTTCAGTCCCATCAACAATAAAGAATAAAACTTCAATGCAGTATCAAACTAGAATTATTTCACTACAGCTCCTCATCACGTACAGATATTCTACCACACTCACCATGACACACTGCAAATGTATACCAATGGCTGCAGCCAGAGCGCCTAAATTTCTCAAGTCTACTTAGTCAAAATCCTGGGAAACCGACAACCAGAGAAGACTGAAGGAGCAATGGGGAAGCAGCAGCTCCTCAAGGCTACTTCAGTCAAAGCGCCTCACTCATGGATCTGTTTCTTGTGCTAATAATGTGGCCCACATTATTACAAATAGTTTTTAATAAAAAAATCTAAGAAGTGGGAAAGATTACCTGTCAGTATACAATATTTGAAAAATATTGTAATGCTCCATTTTTTGGTACTACAAAAAACCATAAATCACCTATCCTTGTAACTGAAAAAGAAAGCCAGCTGGCTGGGAAGAAAATGCTACAGGAAGGACGCAATTACAAAGTGACAGAACAAAAGTTGCTAAGCACCGAGCTCCCAGTCGAAGGATGGAGATAGGGGAACAGGATGCTGTGCTGGAGGTGGTTCTGCCCTAGTTCAGTACAACTGGGTGCTAGTTATAGCTGGTGTCAAACTGACGGTTGAAAGTTGTGCACAGCAAACATTTTTTCCTACTTGCTTTATTTCTCTCAGACTTTTCCCTCTCCTTGCTCGCACTCAACCTGTGAGGTTCCATTTCCTGGCTACTAATATTTTGACAATACAGCCTAGAGTGTGAAGCATAGAAAAAGGGCTGGGTACAACAGTCACATTTAAGATAGAAGAAAAGAATAACAGTGAGCAAGAAGGTGGCAGGACGTTTTCCAGTACTAGACAGATACTTGAGCAGCCAGTTTACCAGATTACATTTCAGTTCAGAACACAATGTAAGAACATTCTTCAACAGTTAAGCATCAAAGCTACCTGGCATGGAACTACTGCTCTAGAAGGCAGGAAACCCAGACAAATTGGTGTGTTCAGGTTTTACCTCAGGGTTTTCCCTTGCTGGGGAGCGGTCTGGGGAGCGGGGTGGGGGAAGGATCCTAGAAACCAATCAACTGATAAACCAAAACCCTTTTGGCTCAGGAGCTATGCTGGCTATTGCATCCCTATTGGGAATTAGGGACAGAAAGGTAACCAACAGATATTGCTGCCTTGTATCGCGTGGTTGGATGGCCACCCAAAACAGAGTAAAAGACCTTTTATTTCGGGTCCAATTCTCTCTTGCTCTTAATGATTTTATTCTTTAGATCAAAACACCACCACCCCCCACCCCCGAAGTTCATATTTGTTATGATTACAGCCCCAATTATATTGTTTATACACAAACAAAAAAGAATTTAAAACCTACAGGGGAATGAAGCAGCAGCACCCAGTGCCAGGCAGACCTGCAGACAGGAATTAACCCCTCACAGAAGCGCACCGCAGGCAGCACTGTTTCCCTGCCGTGAAGCTGCCGGTGGGAGGGAAGCTGAAGAGGCTCCACACACAGGCGAGGAGCAGGGAAGAGGCGAAAACCCCCCGAGGCAGCGGAGCGGGGCGGGGCAGGGCGGGCCGCGCTCCTCACCCCCTCAGGGTTCCCTCAAGGTCCCCCCTCAGACCCCGGCGGAGAGGCCGCTCGCAGTGGCGGGAAGACCGGCTCGCGGAGGCGGCAGCCCCGCGCGGCAACTGCGGCTACCGGTGGTTCCCCATGAGGGCCCCGGCCCCGCACAGGGACACAGGCGGGACCCCCGCACCCGCCACTGCTACACCCGATCTGCGTGTGCAGGGGAAGGGTCCCCGGAGGTAACCCAGCACAGCGCTGTGAACATGGGGCATTCCCGCTGCCTCCACACTCACCGTGCGACCGCACGGCGTCAACTGTTAGGGTTTCCCTCACGGGAGTGAGGGAAACAAAAGCAGTGTGCGCACAGGCAGCCAAGAAGCCACCAGCATCCTGGCCTGTATCCGCACCAGGGTGGCAGCAGGGCCAGGGCAGCGACTGTCCCCCTGTGCTGGGCACTGGTGAGGCTGCACCTCGAATCCTGTGTTCAGTTGTGGGCCCCTCACTACAAGAGAGACATTGAGGTGCTGGAGCGGGGCCAGAGAAGGGCACCGGAGCTGGTGCAGGGCCTGGAGCACAAGTGTGATGAGGAACGGCTGAGGGACCTGCGGGGGTTTAGTCTGGAGAAGAGAAGGCTCAGGGGGGACCTTATCGCTCTCTACAACTGCCTGACAGGAGGATGGAGCCAGGAGGGGGCTGGTCTCTGCTCCCAAGGAACAACTGATACAACAAAAGGAAATGGCCTCAAGCTGCACCAGGGAAGGTTTAGACTGGATATTAGGAACAAGCTCTTCACTGAAAGGGTGATCAGGCATTATCTACTGAAGATTTTGTTCTTTCTTTTATCATCCCCCACAATGACTTTCAACTACGTTTCCTGTGGACACCTCTTGCATAACAAGTGTAGACAGCCACTGGCTCAGATCCTGTACCTCTCCCCTTCCTGTTTACGCTACTACTTCTCAGAGAAAATGCCCACCCATACCACCACAATAGGATGTTTGGTCAGAAGACCTAGCCTTTAGCAGTGGCAGAGCGCTGGGATCCCCAAATGAGTACATCTCTGAATTAGGCATATATTGCCTATATTGTTTTGTGTTGGCATAGAAATGTTACACTTCTTCAGTGTCACATCAGCATCCTCCCTTTATGCCCACTATCATGTCAGAATCTCACTGTGAGCAATAGAGTACTAGCAAAGATCAGGGAAGACTGCTGTTAGGCAAGTGAGGGATGGTCAGGTCCAGGAAGGCAGGCTGGATGCTTGCCTTCATATGGGACTGATAATCCCATGCTTCAGCAATGCACAGAGCAGCACAGATATAAGAATTAAGGATGAAAGCAAAAGACAAACACACTCCTACTGGGACATGCAGGAGGACAGAAATGAACGCTTTTGAGAAGACTGAGAGCGCTTGCTACAATCCTGCACTGGTATCTCAGGGCAGCTAGGTCTTTTCAGTGAAGAGTACGCACATGCATATATTACTTTACCTTTCTCTTCCCCTTTTTTGTTCTCTGACTTGAGTTCCAGCCTACTGGAAAAGTATCGTACAATACCCCTGCTGCGCTACAAGTCTCCTTTTCGGTTCAATTAACGAGCCATAAATAACACGATGAAGGTGTCAACAAAGAGTGTAATTTATCATAACTTGTCAGAGGGGCGATTCTTAGGAGGAGAACGCTCATTCGCAGTCTGTTGTAACACACAAAGATTTATTCCTTGCCTACTACCTCCCTCTACTCCTTCGGCCTGCCAAAATTTATCTTGCCCTGGAAGCCTCACAGGTGCACCACTTTGACAAATATGCTGGAAGTCTGGTATTCATCAAAGGCAAGTCTTTGTTGGGAAGGAGGCAGTGAGAAATAAATTTGTTTCAGAAAGAAGGTGCTTGTGATTCAATGTGCTCAGGGGTATGGGGAGAGGCAGACAGGCTCATTATTTTTAACCTCCCTGTGTCTGCAAGAGAAGAAAATGAGGTAATGCAGTTGATGTGACATTACAGTCCCTGACTTCATTACGTGCTGCATGGTTAAACAAGCACCTAGGTAATTACTACTGCTGCAGTCTTACTTGGCTTCATTTTCACCTCACGCTTGCCTCCAACAGGTGGGGCAGCTGATGTCTGCTAGTACATTTTGTGGAAGGAATTTTTCTTATGACCAAGACCCTTACCTAAATTAAGATTCACCAGCTCCAGTGCTGGTGCCCCAACACAAGAGGGACAGGAAACTATTGGAGGGAGTCCAGAGGACACCATGAAGATGCTCTGAGGGCTGGAGCAGCTCTGCTCTGGAGACAGGCTGAGAGAGCTGGGCTTGTTCAGCCTGGAGAAGGGAAGGCTCTGGGGAGACCTTATAACTGCCTTCTGATCAGGACAAGGGAGGAATGGGTTTAAATTTACAGAGGGGAGATTGAGATTAGACATTAGGAAGAAATTCTTCCCTGTGAGTGTGCTGAGGCACTGGCACAGGGTGCCCAGAGAAGCTGTGGCTGCCCCATCCCTGGCAGTGTTCAAGGCCAGGTTGGACACAGGGGCTTGGAGCAACCTGCTCTAGTGGAAGGTGTCCCTGCCTGTGGCAGGGTGTTGGAACTGGATGAGGTTTAAGGTCCCTTCCCTTCCAACCCAAATCAGTCTGTGATTCTAGGACTCTAAAACCCATATTGGATTCATGAGGCAGCACTGTAAGACAGTTCACTGGGGAAGAGGAGACTCTCTAAAACAGTAAGATTCAGAAAGCAGATAGAGGCCGAGGTAGAAAGCTAAACCAGTTACATTGGTCCAGATTTACACCACTACAGCATTACACATCAAAACATAACTATAGATTATGATCTTCCTTGACAAACACAAAATGCAACATTTGCAGACCTGAAACAGACTCACAGATCCCAACTGGAAATTTCCAGCATGCAAAAATGAGGGCAAGTTCAGCCTGCACCTGAATTCGATGCTTGCAAGAGGGCATGCTGCCTCTAACAGCCTGAACCAGTCATGAGGATTTATCATTGCTAGCAACTGCAGTTTGACATTTTGAATGTAAACTGGCCCAATTCTACCAACACTGGGACTGACGGTAGTTTGAAAGTCATTTCACTACACAGAACCCCTCTCCAAATGGTCACATTGGAGTGATATGTGCCTTCCAGTTTTCTAAGTGTGACACAGAAGGAAAAGCTCAAGAGCATAACATCAAAAAAAACAAAACTCAAAAACCCAAAGTGTCCCTGATATATGGGAAATATTTGCTGAAAACAAATAACACGGCCAAAGCATTTTACTGCCTGGTCTTTGGACAGACCAAATAACATTTTGCCAAGGAGAGAAGCTACCGAAGACAAGCTTGACAGTCATTATATTTCTTGAGATTATTTCTGAGCAGAGAACTAATTATTTGGTCTCTGGAAACTGAATTGCTAAGGATGGATCATGCAGATTTTAGCAATTTCTCTGAATAATTTACTTCCCTACCTGTTAGAACTGAAAAATGAGTTAAAGATTATAGTTTCTATGTGCATAAAATGCTGACTATTCACAACTGTTATCCAAGTCTGTTACATACTTCTAAGTATCATCCTGCTCTTTGAATAGACAGACTTCTGCTTTTATGGCAAATCACAGTTGATTCTCCCAGTCCTGAAAGTCATGCTAACACCAGGAATCAGTTTAGGGCTTCATCCACCTAACCTATTACCCTGCAGGTCTGAAAAGTCAACGCCTCCACCACTCCCCCATTTGTCCACCTCTGTGAAGGGTCCCTTCAGAGCGTGCAGCTTGCAAGCAGAGGCCCTTCCTCATCAGAACTGTCAATTTCTTTTAAGCATTTAAAGCCTTATTATTTAACACAGTTCTGTTTATTTTGTGCTTCTGAGGTTGAACTAGTGCTAATACAGCATTTTTCATTATCAAAAAGTGAGCTTTGTAGTGGCTGTAAAAGCCAAGTGCAGAGAAAGACACAGGCAGCCTAGAAATGTGCACTTCCAAGAAACTTTCATCCGCCTCTTATTTTAGTTCAAGAAAAAGAAGTTTTGGAACTCGGAACTGACAGTCTCTTGGTTCAAGAAACACCTAATTAGCATAACAGCAGCAACATGCTAAACAAATCAACTGCTGCAGGGTCACAGTGGCCTCCCACTGACACAGAGCCACGCAAGCGTTTGTTTTGCTTTGTTTTAAAGGTTGTCCTGGTCTGTTTGAGCCTCCACTCCCTCACATCATTTACCACCAGTTTCCTACAAGACTGATAGTTCAGCAGTTGTTCCACATTAGAACTACTTTTTAAAGCAATTAAATCTTAGATGTCTGGATGTAGCTCATGGTTATTACCTAACACAATTTCAAAATCACTTGGCAGACAGAGTTTCTGGAGAAAAATTGCTTTCCAGTGACACAGCAAGGGCATCAGATGCTTATACACCCCTGATAATTCAGTGCTAGTCTGTTTTCACCCCAGTCCAAGCAGTATTTGTGCATGGCAAATACACTCCATGTTAGCATATGAGAGCATGATGTAGGATCCTGAGCAAGGAGTTCTAGAGATAGAAAAAAAGAAAGAAAAATCCCTCATGGCAAACAGCTCGAAGACTCAATATCTGCAAACATATCTGGATTTGGATTAAGGATAAGTATTAAGGATATGTATATATGCGTATGGATAAACATGGGAAGGATACATATGAATGCCTTTAACTGGGGGGAAAAAAAAAAAAAAATCAGCGTTTTAAGAAAATCTTTTCCATCAAAACATGGTATCTCTCAGCCCTCTGTCAAACATAATTAAGGGGAGCACATACACAGCACATGCAGGGCTTAGGTCTCAGCATGCTTGACACAGCTCTGGAGGTGGGTGGCAGAATTAGCTTTAGGGCACTTTTCTGTTTTCCTTGATTGTGGTGCTGACTAGAGTCCAAACTGACTCTTGCCAGAAGTTACAGTTGTGGCTGGCACAAAAACAACTGCATTTCATGAAGAGTTGGAAAATACTTTCTATTCTGTACTGGAAGAAAGGTGAAAGCCTTGACGACTTTACAAAAGCACTAACTTCGAACAGTTAACAGTCTAGGAGCTTAAGCAATTACCTGAGACAAGGGCGCTAAATCAGGCAGAACGAGGACTTGAACTTCACCATCCCGCATCCTAAATGAGTTCTTGAATGGCTAAAAGCTGGAAAGTCAGTCTCGCATATATTTGGTCCAGTGAACAATTAATCAGTATTTCAAATAGAATACCCCAAAATGAGACTGAGAGATACTAGAGCTTGTGCTGATTTAAGCCTGCCTGTCTCTCTCACCACCCAGACATCTCACTGGTGAGAGGACCCTTCCTTTCTGGATGCACAGCAGTGAATACTCCTTGTAGAAATACTCAAATTCCTGATTTAAACAATGGATGTGACATTTTAGTTAAGACAAGTTCTGTACCTCAGGCTCCAAACTGAAAAATTTGTAAAGTGGGCTTTATTGCAGTTTTCTCAAGTGTACCAAGAAGGTTAAAATGCATTAAGAATGTATTAGGAAAGCTCAATGGTATTTTTCAACAGAGGCCTTTTTATCAGACCACAGGTAATAATGTGAAGTCAGTGCCTGGCAATCAAATATTGACTGTTACCTTCAAATAAGGTACACTGACCTTTGAAAAATAAAATCGCATTTGCAAGAAAAAAATAATGTACATTTATACACATTCATTTATTTATACATATACATGACAGGTATTTTTTGGAAAAGCTGAAACTAGCTGCTCTGCACGTCATTATCATGTTTGCTTTAAGCTCTGTTATCTGAACTCCTCTTCTGACTTGAACACAGCAGGGGCAAATACACACACTTGTAAAACAAAGCCAAACCTGCTTGGAGGTGGACACAATAATCAATCCACTTGCCACAGAGGCAGCAAGTGTTCATTTACCATTATATGACCTGTAGCAATACATATGATGTCTTTTGCCAGCAGGAGTCTTGCCAGCTGTGGAACACCACAACTTTGTCAGCAATCAGTCACAACCATCCATTGCAACCTTTTGTTTGCTGTTCATCAAGGTGAATTTATAACAGCGGGATGGAAGATTTTCTGGAGACCATCCTTCAGTTCTAAGTGATAATGTTGATGCTGCTTCAAGTCAGCACTTACCACTGAATTGCCCTATAGATTTTCTCTCTTGCATTTCCACTCCTAGTTCAACTTATGCAGTCTGAAGCAGGCAGCCCTTCCTCTGAGCAGGAAGGAAACCCTCTCTGTTCTTAGAGCCTGCATTCTGTATGGCTGTCATATCCAAAAAAGCCTCGAGAGAACGCTAAACTCGTTTGTAGTACTGCAAGGGAGCTTACTAAGTCCAGTAAGGGAAGTTACTAAATTGAGACTGGGATGATACATATGCAGGAGATCACAAATTATTCCTTACAGTACTGGAAGCCTGACTCCCTATACATGATGCTAGCAGAGTTGGCAGATATTTCAACAAATTTTTAAAACTATTTAACAACTTAATTCCCATCTAATTACCATTCAAATTACTACATTGGAACATGTAATTTTTTTTTCTTTGTAATACTATTAACCACATCCAAAGTTTGATGACAGACAGGATCATGCCATCAATATCCAAACGCCTGTGGTCAGTAACCTATATAGAGCCAAGGAAAAACTTATCGGCTGCTACACTAATTACTGCTTGAATGTAGGCACTGTCAGCTGCAAGTTTCAAATACACCTTTTTTTTTTTTTACCCCAAATATACCGTCTACCTTCAGAAAAAAGATGGATGTATGTTTCTGTACAATTAAAAGCTGCCAGTAATCAAGTAAGATGCCCTGTGCCTTACCATCAATGTCTATTTGGGAGTGGCAGAGAGACCAAGGAGTTGCACTCGATGCTTAGTTTGTAACAATATGCTATACACTAAGTATATACAGTATGCTGCATACTCCACCTTGCTTTATCTGGGCCTCTTTCAATCACCAGGAAGACAAAAGAAGCAAGCAAGCCAGGCAAAAAGCACTGATTTGGGCTATGCTGCATCACAAGATTTGCTTCTGAAGGCCAATTAATAATACAGTTGAGACTGTCCATTCCCACATTCACAACCCTCATCTATAAATTACAGGTACTGCAGAAAGCTGTGCTGCAATTCCAACAAGTCAATTCCTAATTGTAACTGCTCATTTACTATAATTTGAAAAAAACCTAAAGAGGTCTGGAATAGACAAAGTTTTGCTATAACTACAGTGCTCATGCAAAAGAATACTTCTGTAAAGGCTCTAAAAAATACTAAATATTGCAAACCCAATCCATCTTCAGCCACTGATAAACCTTGGCATCATTACTTTCTTCATTGTATTTACATTTTTAATGATTTGAAGATTTCAACAGGGTTTTTATACTTTTTATATAAGCAATTTAAATACTTATTTTCAGTTAAGAAATTAAATTTGAGGAGTGTTTTCAAGTATTTTATTGTCTCATTTAACGTCTATTAAACATGCTTTTCCCAGATAACAACTTTGTCTAATCTCACAATCATGTCATGAAGTGATTTTAATTTGTTTTGCTTTCAAGAGTGTCAAAATGAATACTTTAGCTCAAGTTGGTTGGGTTTTTTGTTTTCTCTCTGTGTGTTGCTTTTTGTTTGTTTGTTTTTTACCTTTCTTCTCCCAACTGATGCTAATCAAAGACCAGCCTCAGGTATTTTGCTTACTAATCTATCTCCATCTCCATCAAGCACAGAACCATGGCATGGTCACTTGCTTTCTTCTAGCCACCTCATCGGTTTACTGTTACACCTAAATCTTCTGTTTTCTTACTCTCATTGATGCCTTGTAGAGAGCTGGGGGAGTACCTACTCCCCCACTCTTTACTTGTCTGAGCCCATCGCAGTGTGATCAAGGAAGAACTCTGTGCTGTCAGGGAACAGTGCTTGCGGTATTAAAGGAGCATGCTCTGCGTTCCTCCCCTGGCATTACTGAGAAAAAACAATTGCTTAGAAACTGAAAGTATTAAGACTCATATTCACTTAGCAATAGTGGCTTAGTAAAAGTGTGGTATTAAAGCCCATTTGATTTTTCCTACCTTTGTGGTTTAGAGTTAAGGAGCCCATCTCAATTCTCATTGAGATCAAGAGCCTAATTCCCCAAAAGGAGTGCTTCAAGCTAACACACATCATGTATTTTTCAGTAGTTCTAATGTATGAATTATGATGCCAGTATTAAGACTAAATGCTAAATTCTTTTAATGAGTTATCATCTGTGAAGATTTCTCTGCTCAATGTGTCCAAAGGGATTTCCTAACAATAATTTCCCTAGACTGCCAAGGAAAAAGTCCTGTTTTCCCTAAATGACATCTAGGGTACAAAGCAGAAGGGAAAAAAGGGAGCAGAGGAACATATTTAAACAATGAGTCTTGAGAAGCAACACACAGGTACGTTACCCTAAGGAGTACTGGCAATATAACAAGCGCAGCGATAGATGGGACAAGCAGGGGTCAAGGTTCCCACAACTGAAGACGGAAAAGTCCCTTGCAGAGAATGGGCAAAAATGGTCTGACAGGCCTTATTTTATTTTGAGGAGACACTCTGAGGTCAAACGACTTAACCTAGCTCAGCCCTGGATAGATCTATACACCTGACCAATCCTAACATTATCAGCAGAAAACAGTAACAATGTACCAAAAGCAGACATGCAGTCCCTTGGACATGAATTACGTGCCAGTCCTATACCAGCTTGTAAACCTACGTAAGCAAAGAGCGGTGTTCACCAGTTTCAGTTAGACCATTAATGAAAGGCCAAAAGGATCAGATTCCAACTACCCAAGCCTAAACATGTGAGGACAACAACAATTCTCTGGGGCAGAAAGAAATGCTGGCATGCTAGGAGGCTATGGTTTTGCCAGCTGGACCAAGTCTCCTACTGGTATTGCTTCAGGAAACAGCCACTTATTAGCAGTATTTAATAGCAGTATTTCACAATAAGGAAAATACTTTGCAAAACGGTCTAAAGGCAGGAGGGGTCACAAGCAGCGCAAATGAAGATGAGAATTCAAGTGATCTCAAATTGGAGAGCAATATGAAACAAATGGTAATTCAGCAAGGATGAAGGCAAAATTACCAGCTTGGGTGGTGGTAGTGACTGCAGAGAACAAGAGGAAAGGACTGGGTAGGAACTCTTTCGGGTGGATCTGATGTTTCTAAGCATCTGAAAGAAAGATGCTGCTCAGCTGGAAGGAGCTCAGAGGAGTAGGTAATAGAGACATAAGGAAACATTGAAAAAAACCCACTATTTGATTTATGGTCTAGATACCAGAATACTGAACAGGTATTACGGAAGTCTCCAAATAACTGAAAGCTTGCCGAAGGGAGGAGTCATAGAATCATAGAATCACAGAATCGTAAGGGTTGGAAAGGACCTTAAGATCATCTAGTTCCAACCCCCCTGCCATGGGCAGGGACACCTTGCCCTAAACCACGTGGTCCCCCCTGTCTCCTGAGGACAGCACTGGAAGTACTGAGCTTAAGATGCAACAAAGCAGATTTAGATCAGATGTCACAAATACCTGACATGGAGTATCTGAGCAATTACAGGATGCTCATCTTTGGAGTTATGGTGGGCACATGTCTGTCAGTCAGGAATGCTTTCCAGATAAAGTTCCTACTTTCAGGCACAGAAATAGCTAAGTTACCTCTCAAGGTACCTCCAAAGTCTAGTTACCATTACCTTTTGTGTTTGCTACAGAAAGCAACAACAGAGAGAGTAGTAACCTACAAATAATCCTCAAGTCACTACATCCAGATACATGCCTTATCAGAATAAAAATGACTTCGATAAGTATCTCAGGGATCAAAACAAACAACCCAGAAAGTGTTCTGTCAACCACTATGAAAACTAAACCAAGAAAGCAGATGCTCTATATCTTGGAAAGAAATTAGTAATTAATAGCATGGCCTTCCAGCCATGTGCAGGACCAATTATTCAATTACCCATGGCCAACTGTTAGCTGACTGTATTTCTTGTCTTATTATACACAGTACCACAAACTTAATTTGCTGTAATGCTTTCTTCTTTGTTGTTTCCTCCTTGCTCTATCACGCAGCAGTTACAGCTCTGCAAATTTCTACTCCAGAGCAATTCGCCAGAAGGACTATTATAAACACTAAAATAATTAACACTGCAGTGAAAACAGTTTCCACACCCCTACACACCATGCAGCGTGTATATAAAGCAGACAGGACATTCAAGTAGTAGGTATAGATACAGGATTCATTTCTCAGCTGAGAACTATCTCCTTCAGTGGTGTAAACAAACAAGAATCCAGCTAATTTTTACAAGCACAAGGAATGAAAAAGCTCTAGTAGGGCTCTCCTACACTGTCCCTTCCAGCAACTTATTATGTTATGCACATGAGGATAACTTCCTTTGATATGCGGGGGCTACAGCTTTTGGAGCTGAATTCCAAGCCGGTGGCATCATCAGCTTCTGAGTGACCACACTGTGTCCCATAATGATGAAAGAAAATCTTAAAATACAAGTGGGTTTGTTAAATTCTCCTCAATTGTCAAAGGTGCTATGAAAGCTAAATACGGTATTTTGGAAGTACTTAAGCCAAGGACAAGAGCAGTCAACATTTTCAAATGCACCCTTATCATTTTTGCAAGTATTTTATTTAAGAGCTCAAGTCCCACAGAAAATCAATGGGACATGGTGCTTGTCTGCACAGCCTCATTCAAGTCAAGTTAAATCAAATTAGCTAAAGTGAAATTACTATGTATTAAAGATCATTAAATTCTTTGAAAGACTCCTCATTCAGAAGCAAAGTGGCTTTCGTTAGTTCTCATTTTAAATCGTTTTGGAAGTGCTCTAGTGTTCATTTTGGCAAAACACCAGCCTTCAGAGCATTTGTCCCAAAAGCACAAAGACTCAGATTAGAACCAAAAGAAATCAGAATAGAGGTTCACAAAGCTTTTAGAAAAAGCAAACAAATACTGAAAATAGTGATTTAATCAAAGACAACATGGCAATTACTAGCAATATTGTTTTCCCTGGCTGATATCACACACTCCCAAATAATGATTTCACCTGCCGTAGGTTTGGAAGAAAAAGAAACAAAACCCCCAAACCATCCCCAAATTTCCCCCTCTGTTTATGTCCTGAATTCAAATTCTGCCAAATGCAATTACACTTGTTACTGCAGAGCCAGATCTTGAAATCTTGACTGTATGACAACGTTTTTGCTCTGAGAACTCTGAGTGGCACCTAAAGGAGGGTAGGCAATGATGGTAGGCTGGGATGATGGCATAAGTCATGTCTGAAGTAACAGTTGAAGTAACAGAACGATGCAGCCTCTAAATGACCAAATGAACTTCTACTGTAGGTACCTGCATTGCAGGGGTGTCTTAGTCCTGTCAGGATGGAGACCCCACTTCTCTGGGCAACCAAAGCAATCAGCAAAATCAACAACCCTGTCGCAGGGAGCCAACTGCCTCCAAGGGTGGGGATGGGGGATACAGAAAGGCAAAAGCCTTTACTTGCAGGTATAGAATCAAACAAATAGAACTGGAAGGGATCTCAAGAGGTCAGATAATCTGCACCCAGCCCCAAGCTGGGATCCACAATACCTGCGTCCTTCAGAGATTTGCCTTTATTGGCTTCTAACAAGGAGGATTCCAGAGCCCTCCCAAGCAATCTATTCGTATACTTAGAAGAACAGGAATCAGAAAGATCCTAAGTGTCTTGCTGAATACTCACTGCACTTAAGTGAAACAAGTGACCCACCTCTTAGTGGTGGACTACACGAACCTCACTGGATTTCAAGGCAATTTTCTTTTCATTCCTCTTCAGAGAGAAACAACAAATACTAAATTACAATTTAAATAATTCAAAGGAAAACATTTTATTTCTAACTTTCTTAGAAAACAACAGCCAGGTAGAATCAGGTAATTGACTAAGCAGTGAGTTGAAGGGAGACACTTGCTAATTCTTTATCCTACATTAGGTAAGATTTTACTGCAGTAAGCAATATAAAAATACACAGTAGGAAAATGTGGCCCACCAACTGTGGGTCACAATACTAACAGCACTTTAAATATTGACACTTTTAAAGCCAAGGTAAATTAAATAGCAGGTATTATTGCATGAAAGTGAAAAGAAAAATATTTCCCTACATATCCCACATTGCACAGGAAGAACCAGAAATTTCCTTTGTGCCCCTGAAACTGTAGTTTCAGGGCACAGTTCCCAGTAGTGGCTCAATGCAAATGCTCCAACCAGTAGCCAGTACAGTAAAATTGACCAGTTTTGCCAACAGGCACTGCAGCATAGAAGTATCCCTTTCCTAACGGGGTTGTCGTTACACAGTAAAGTCTCATACTCTTTGGAATTCAGAAGGAGCTAAGGTCAGGCCACTTTGCTAGTACATAACCTAGTTTAAATTATTTTGCCTTGTCCTGAGGCCACCTGAGTTCAAACATATTCTACTAATGATGTTGATGAAAATAATGATGATATTTTACTTAAAGGATTGCAGCTACACTAAACAGCATGAAATAACATATTTTTCAAATATGACCCCTCAGTCTACACACAATCTGCAGCAGCTTTAGATGCCAAAATCCTCAAGCTGAAATACTTACTGCATGTAGGAAAACACAGAATCTTGTTTCACAACTACTTGACTATTATTTTGAAAAACAAATCACCACAAAAGATTATCAGTACTAGTTCCACGCATATAATTCAAGTTTCACTTCTATCTAAAGTATGGCTGTTATACTGCCTTGCCGCTTTTATTATCTCTGTTCCAGATGTGTCACACTGATGTATCTATTGTGCTATTTTGTTCCACTAAACCTGAGCCAGTATTTCACTTCTTAGTTAGTAAGGATGAAGAAAACTCTACCCCACCACTCAAACAAACAACCCAGGAGCCTCAAAACTGAATTCAAGGTAAGTCTTTCTGTGTTCCTCCCCAGAAGAAAGAGGAAATAGAAACATCCAGTGAAATACACATGACGATGGAATGAAAAAAAATCCCCCCCAGCTAACATTAATAAAGGATCAGAGATGTGGAAAGAGGAAAAAAATCTAAACTAAAACAGCATTTAAAATATATTATATGGAGGGGTGGTTTATTTTGCCAAAGATTAATTCAAAAGGATGTTTTTGTTCCTGTTGTCCTACCTCTGGTTCTTTGCCTGGGCCTTCCCTTAAGTAGAAAAACATGGCAATATTTTTAGCTGACCCACCCTGAGGGAGAAAAGAGACTGAGTTAGGCAAACTTGTCTACTCTCCATTACTTTCTTGCCCAGCCATGTTATTATCCATTCATTCCATATCACAGCAATGGGATCTTTCTGAGGTACCAGCAAGTTTTCTAAGAATTCTTTTTCTACTTTTTCTTCTCTGCTGAAGCTTCCAAACAGAAAGTTGTAGCTTTGAGAAGATTTGCATGCACTGCTATGAAACACAGCGCTTCCTTATATCTGCAAGGATGGCCTCTAATGGGTTAGGAAAGGCTAGTACTCAGTAAGCAAGCACGAGACTTTTAGATCTGATTCGGTGCTAAGAAGGACTAAAATATTCCAGCTTTTCCTGTTTGAAAAGGTCCCTGAAAATGCGACATCCAACAAAATAAAGCAATGACAGACTAAGTCACAACATTTAAATCCTTCTGGTTTTGTTAGGGGTTCAGCAGGGCTCGAAGGACAGACATCTGTGCCAGAATAACATGGGTGATCATAGATTTGATGGCATAACAAGGCCTAAATTATGTAGCAGCAGAAATAACTGGGATACCTTTACAGCTTGTCAACATCAAGTCACCAATTTATGCTTTTTCCAGTTGCACACTGTGTATTCCAGTCTGTTTTCAAAAAGGAATCAGTTCTGTTCAGCTATGACTTTTTCCTTCCTCTGTTTATATTTGGAGGCCATTATTTAGTGATTTATTTTTGGCAATAAAGTCTGCAGGCATCAATGCTCAATTAATAAAACCCCAATATCACCACCACAAATGCAGAAGTCTGGCGCTTTCTTCGTTGACTAGGGAATGAGCTGGCAAAGCTAAAAGCTTAAGCCAAGCTTTCAAGATGTTTCTGATTCCTCTCTCATCCCCTTCCCCCCGTTAAATCTTGGAGTAAAAGAAGATTAGTGCAGATGGATGAAAATATTTTTTCCACTTCAGCATTTGCTGTCACTATTCATTGCTAAGCGGGTTCTCATATGGTGTCACTGGAAAGATGGAAATTCCTACACTTCTCAAATATAATCACCTGGCCACAAAGAAAGCGGGGTGGGGGAAGAAAAACTGGCTGTTTATTTTGCCTGGCTTTCCTGTGATTTATCCCGCAGGAGAACCTGTAAATGCAGTAACATCTCAAATTGATGTCTTGCCTTTTATGAAAGTTCAGCTGGCTGCTTCTGCACCACACCACACCAATCTGTGCCTGCTCACTGTGCCCAGCCAGTAAATTGACCTGGACCCAGGAAAGATGAAAATATGCAGACTTAAAGTAATCCCCCTTGCTGAGCATGCAGGCACATGGCTGGATTAACCGGGGAGGGAAGCGCGGGGGGGTGACTCTAGTACCAGGGCAGCCTTCAGGAACCGATGGGCACCTCTCCTACTGCCCTTGCAGCCTGCTGCTCTGCTGGGACATGCACTGGCAGGAGCTCTCTCAGCTCCAAGCCCCTCAGAGCTACACACTCATCTCCATTTTCCCTAATTAAGGGCACACAATCCAATACACAGCCATAGGAATCCGAGTCCTGTACTGCCATAGTCAAATGGGCCATTTACCATGAGTAACCAAAGGGGGGAAATGAAAACAATTAGCATGATGCTTTTATGTGCTGCAAATGTTGCAGCATCGAATAGATATAAACCAAGACGTAAACAAACATTTTCATCCCCAAGTGGTAACTTAGAAAAGAATCAGCTTGCTAATGACTTCATATTCCTAATAAACATTCATATTATGACTGGATTCAGTCACAAGTGATCACCCATGCTTTCATAAATAAGAGAAGTGGTCACCCTGCAGATTTCAATGTAACAGCATTAAATGTCTTCAAACCACCCTCATCTCCAACAGGGGAAATACACGTAGCTGCTTAGGCAGATGCATGGGAATAAACTACTATTGTCATAAACAGCCAATGTTAAACTGTACCTTGATTATTTAATACCATTTTAAAAGAATATGTACAATAAACATAGCATAATCATTAAGTCTGACTAGAAACCACGTTTCCTTTCAGTTGGAAAAGAAACAATTCCCAATAGTTCTGTATAGAGAGAAATCCACCCCAGAAACCTCTGCATCTGATCTGAACTAGCTTTGTCATTCATAATAAGGATAGTTTCAGTTCTGAAGCTCATGGATTATCTGACAAAAACCCCACCAAAATGAAAAAGCCTGTGATATTCAGCAGCTCTGCAGAAGAGTTTTGTGTGAATGTGTTTTTCAAATGGAAGTATTCCTTAATCCTGGTAGTCAGAAATCAGCCATGGCAAACTAGTTCCCCTCTAAGTTAAATACACAAAGAAGATCAGCAATCATAACCCGTAAGGTAAGAACTATCTAGAGTAAATTTTACAAGCACTTTGCTGGATATTATATGTTCCTCTTAAAGCAGCTTTCACCTACTTACAAATCACAGAACCTCTTAAAAAATCTTCTAAATAATAACAGGAGAATCAGAACAATCCCATATTTTTGTACTTGGAGTTCAGTATTTACTTTGCTTGCTCATTACGTTGAGTTCATAGGGTTATAAAGCACCAATTAGGTTAAAGACAAGTCATTCAGAATTCTCTCTTTTTGGTTACACTTCTAAATTAACATCTTACAGCATAAGTTTGCAGTAAGTTTTGCATTTCTACAGCTTATTTTGGAACAATAATAAAAATACATGTTGAGTTTAGTACGTTATAGAAATCAGTAATGTGAAGAACTCCTGATCTGCAACAGTGATACATTTAAGAAAACAGAGAAGACTGCAAGCAGCCCCTTTCAGCCTGTAACCAAACAGCCTTGTTACTTCCAGAAGAGTTCAAGTGACACTCTAAATAGAAGCAGATTTTATGCTTTCCTTGTACATAAAACAATGTAGGTGCTACTAAAAGCAGATACATTAGAAATAATTCCTTTTATTTGATAGTTCTTAGTATGCATAAGAACTATTTATTAAAGGCCTTTGCAACATAATTGGTGTTACTTTATTGTAATTTTCAATATATCCATTTCCTACCAAAGGAATACATTTCTCATACTGATGAGAACCCTGGACATCCCAACATGGATGAAAGGAGTGGAAGAAAAAAGTGGACTCCACCATTCGAGTAAAGACTGCCTGAATTTCAGGGACCCTTCTACATGCTGAGGAATATAGCAAGCTGAAGTGACCCTACTTCAGCTTTTATGGTTTCAGCCACCTGATCAGTGCAGACAGCCCACGAGAAACTATCAAGATCAATTCTATCTGATGCCATCACACCTGAAGTGAGCAAAATAATATGAACAAACCTAATTTTATTGGCCACCTCAGAGTCACAGCTTTCATGGCGAGCAGGAGTCTGGCCTGAAGAAGCTCTCTATCCTAGCATGCATCCACCTCATCATGAGCCTAGTGTTTCAGTCATGTTCTGCAACAGTCAATTGCTCCTATCTGTTCCAGGCTGCTTGTACACACCTAGAAAGGACATTTGAGAAAGGTGCCATGTCCTGCTGAGTAGTAGTTAACCCAAGGGTCATGCTTCTGTCATCTCTATTCAGAGGCCTACAACCTGCAGAACCATGGTAATTTTTTTTTCTCTACCAATTCCTCGTCAGGTCAACTTGAACAGAACATTATAACAACATTATTAGTAGTTTAGAAATGAGTCACTTGCTAAGGAGTTCCCAAAGATCTGTTTCCACAGTGTTTTGCTCCTTACCATGTGTGTATATTGCTCATACATAGTATTTGCCTGCAGTGGTAGTTGCACAGACTTGTTCCACGTTTCCACATCACTAACATTCTACATCTTTTTAATCTCTGTCGTTCCTTTGTACTGAATCTGAAATCACACGGATTTTCTTCACCAGAAATCCCAACAGGGACAACAAATGAATCGGACTTTACTCTGAATGGACTTAAATTGATTTTTCAAAGGGATTTGGACACATAATTCCCCCGATACCTAGTACAAACCCTTGCCATAATGAGGCCTGCAATAAGAACAGGGTGTTCTCTTCAGGGCACTATCAAAGAGAAAACACTTGCCCTTGGGAGGCTGAACCCAAACCCGGTTGCACGTGGCCTCTCACCCTGTGCCAGGACCGCCAGTGTGATATTGGTTTGCCCGGTCCCACTCTGGCTCCCAGCAGAGAGCAGGATCCCAAAGGGAAGCGAAGGAACAGTGCCCACCAGGTACCACCAGAGCTCACTGCAACTCTGCACATGCTACTGCCGAGATCTTACCTTCAACATAAAAACTCTTCAGAAGCATGTGTTCTCCCAAATACATTCCAAGCCATTGATCACTTACATTTTAAGTCAACTTTCATTTACTTAGGTGATACGACCGGTTCCTTTATTAACTTGGCATTACAATATAGAACCATAGAGCAATTTGGGTTGGAAGAGACCTTAAAGATCATTCCAACCCCCCTGCCATGGTCAGGGAAAGGGGAAACCATCCCTAGGTGGGCTTGAATTACCAATCTTTTGGTTAACAGCTGATGTCTCATGATTTCTGTTAAAAATTGCTTTCAAGCCATATCACATTCACTATGTGCTCTGGCTGGCTAATAATTTAATCACTAATAGCCAGTCAATGAGAGATTTTCCACCCCTGCAACATGCTAACAACACGTTATAAAAATAGTGAAGAAACTGAAACACAAATTAGACTGCCAAGCATATACTTAGGAGTGGGAATAACTCCAGAATGAGATCCTTACTGAGGATCCTTACCATGCTCAGTCAGAAAATTAACATCTTTCAGGATCACCTTAAGTAGAAGACTGTTTAAAATATAATCTGTTGAAGAATTTCACTTTACTGAAGAAATCAAAATGGGGTTTTTTGTAAGCAATAATTACCACTCTTGTGTAGGATAGTTCAACATTAGCTGAATTATCTGGGAAGTCCTAGAAGGATCATCTCTAACACACACACAAAAACCAAACCAAAACATCCCATTACTTAACAGAGATCTTTACTAGAATACTCTTTATTGAGTGCATCCAACAATACTGAGCTGTGTTTCACAACTTATAAGTCATTTGGGTTGAAACATTATGATTTTAGGACTTCTGACACTAAAACACTCACCTGGGAGCCATCCCTCTACCTACCTACTACTGAATTAGAACATCTGTGTCAAAAAATGCAATTGCTTATTACCCAACAGACACAGGAGTGTGTGTTTACAGCTTGAAGTTACATAACTGTTATTTTTAACAATGGCACATTTCATTTGTGCTTGGTCTAAGTTTGTCTGTATAAAGCATAAAAGGTTTACTTACAAGAGTTTGAGACTAAGAAACTGAAATAGCCACTGGGAACTGTAAAAGAGAAGTGTTAGGTGCTTTCAAGGAGAGAAGAGTGGTGTTTGCGCCACGTCAACGCTGCTGAGGCACAACTGTGATGGAAATAATCTGAGAAGAAACACAATAGAATCTCTTATCTGTTTGTCTATAGATAAATTCCCTGTACCAATAAATCTTGAGCTCCAGGTACCCCCGTTTACAGCGCCTTCCACATGGAGGAACTTCTGCTATCAACTGTCATTGTAACACCGCTTTCCAAAGGCTATTCAACATGATGTCAAAACTGGGGCTTGCCTGTACGACTGAGTGACATGTGAGCCACAGCACCTGTAACTAAAACTATGTGCAGCAGAAGCCTCCCATGGCAAATGCTCCTAAGCACGGGAATGGATTTGCTTCTACAAATGATTTGGTTGTTTCATTTTAGCAACTCCTTCAGCTGTACAGCTGCTGTCTCTAAAAAGGACCAGTATGATTATCCTGTCAGTGCTGCCACTACCTCACTCACAGGCCATTACAGCAAAGGAAATGTTACTGCTTTAAAGCAGGATAACATTTCTTTCCAAAAGATCTGTTCGAAATTTCTAACTACAGCCACAGAGACAAGTAGAAACTTCCTCTTCTTATTATCAAAGCCCAAATAGTTAGTTACCCATTTTGGAATAACTGATGCAAACAGGAGGGGGGACACCCAAACTTACTGGAGAGGGGAAAAGGAGAAAGCACACCTGGAAAACACCTTCACAACCCAAGCAGCAACCCCGTTGACCCTCCTTATTCAGAGGCTGCAATTATAACAGAGCACACAATAGTAGAGGTTTTGCATTTAAAATTCCTTCTCTAGAAATCATCATGGATACTGAAATACAGACACGTTCTATGGTTTGCCCAACAATCATCTTATGGACAACCAACATGGTTAGTTTTCCAATGGTTGAAACAAGCCAAAAGCATCAACAAAAACCATGTAAGACATCAATGGACACCCCAGGTCTCAGTGATAGTATTCACAGGTGAAAATATTTAGCAACCCAACTAAAAGGAAGCTAAATCCTACCCAACTTCTAAGGAGATAAAAAGCAATGCACTCCTAACTGCAGCACCACTAGAGGACTTTTATATCCTAAATGCTGTCCCATATAAAACAATTAATGTTTCTGTTACCCATTAACTCTTGTGATTGCTACTTGCTGATCCCTGGAAAAAGAGCTGAAAAGGACACTCAGTATATTCTAATCTTTAGATAATGCCCGGAAGCTTTCGGTCTGGAGCCCAAGGAGGTTTCTATAGCATTCCTGGCTTTGTCACTAACCTGGGACAACTCACCTAACTGGAAGATGTCTTTGAGAACACCTGTACTATCATGAAATGATGTGCAAAGACCTACAACTGTCCCACCTGGTAGTATCATGTGCTGGATACTCAGCCTTCCAGTGACAAAATCACTCTTCTGCTGCAGACCAGCAGCCAGCTGACGTACCAGTCCCAGCCCTAGAAGACAACACATTGCTTGGCAGGGAAAGGTGTCAGATCACAGCAGCACTGTTGTTCCTTACTGATATTACTTCCACTTAGCTCAAGCAGGGCTTCATCAACATTCCTGGTAGAAATTTTCTTTGTGGACGCCCTGACAGAAATCCCTTTGTCGGAAGAAAAACGCTAGAAGGCACAAGACTCAAACATCATCACCCAAATGGGGAGTGCCTCATCAGCCATTTTACCTCATTCCCTGCTCCAATGCCACCAGAGAACCTTCTTTGATGCCATGAGACTATTAGGCATTGACAAGGGCAGATAGTCCAGGGATTTAGTGTTTGTAAGATTTAGGTAATTTCAGCTTTTTATCAGTGGATATTATAAGAACATACCGTCAGGACAGAGTACATACCTTCAGGAGAAGAGATGGGAAAAAGTCTGAGATGTCAAGGTAACAAAGGAAAGGAAGGTTATGAATATGGCTCAAGAAAAAGAAAGAAACCTGAAGAGACAAGATGCAGGGGAGAAGAAATGCCTAAGAATAACAACTCCGAAACTTTTTCTGGGTCTGTTCTTCCCTGTTCAGAGAGGCACAGCTGAGACAATGCGGCTGGCTCTGTGACAAATGTGGAAAAAGCAGCCAATTTGAGCTGGTTGTTAGCAGTCGGAACACAGCGTCTCAGATAAATGAGTGTCTGCCTCAGGTACAGCAGCAGATCTTCCTGAACCGTTCCCGAGAGACTTGCCAGGACTGCAGCAGCCCTTAGCCATCAAAAGCAGCATGAAAGTTCTTTTCAATCTCCCATCCCTGTGGTAAAGGGTGACCTTGGAGCAGGATTTTCTTCTTCATGCCCACTGCTCCTCATACCAACTCCATCCTTCCTCCTGTCTTAGAGCTAGACATGTTGTCTTATTTAACAGTAGATAAAACCAATACTTTCCCCAGCACAGTTGCTCAAACTGATCTGTGTGGGTTGTCACACCTCCAACTGTATCACTATCTCTAACTCGAAGTGGTATTTTCAGCCTGATCTGATGTTTGCCAGGAATCCCAGTTTGGCTCGGAAGCTCTCGTCTGTCTATCCTCATTTGAGCTAACGGCCTCTTATCAGGGAACAGCGTGCAGAAGAGCCCATGCAGTGCCCTGTGCCCACGTCCCTTTCCAGACATCACACTTGCTGAGGCTGGTTTCTCCCTCAAATAAATATTTCACCTGCTGATGCTGCTCCACCTACTACTTTTTTCCCTCTAAACAGAAAGAAAAACAAGCACACGAACCCCCACAAAGAAAACTAAAAGAGAAAACAGCAGCCATAGTAGTACTGCTCACCCACCCTTGCCTTCAAAGCCCTACAAAGTAAGAACATCTTTGGCTCCTTTCCTAATTCCACAGTGAAAGGAGCCACATGGAGCAAGCCTTGTCAAGGGCTGAGGAAGAAGGCTTGAAAGAGAGAAGAAAAATATAGAAGGAATAACAACCAAGGGCAAAACCAAGAAAAGACATAAACCTCCTTAAATGCTGAGAGAAAGGGCAAGGATGTGCCATTTCCTCACAAAGAGGAAGCAGAGCTATGGGCCTGTTGACCACTTCTGACCAACCACATGGAGCCAAGCAGATGTCTGTCTTTCAAGGCTCAAAACTTCACCAAGAGATGGAATTAGCTGCGTGTACAGAAGCCCAGGTATTCACGGCAGGTCAGCGGGGAGACATCTATGCTCCGAGACCACTTGTGAAACGTTCCCTATTCAAAACATCCCTCTGTTCTGAGGCAGCAGAACACTTTACACTCCAAATCACCATAAGGCAAGCCAACTTGTAACTACTTCTCCGAACATATGATCACATAATCAGATTACAAATTATTACCCCAATTACACGTGGGGACTGAGACAAAGGGAGGTAAGATGATTCACCTGTGGACACCCAGCAGATCAGTGACCAAGTCAGCAACAGGAGTAAGCCCTGGCATCCCGCCTCTGCACACTTCTCTCAGCAGCACTGAACTTAAGAGAAGAATTGAACCTTATAGGAGGATTTGACTCACTTGGAGGTGGTCCTGCAAATAAGCCATGTTTAAAAAAAATGGATATTCCAGAGATCTGCTTTTATAAATATACAGGCTTGTTCTCCTCTTTCATTTTCTTTCAGCTTCTAAGAAGACTTCAGCAATCTCAGCCTTATGGGACAGGGGTTGGCTTGTGGCCACAGATTTCACACTTGGTTTCATGAACAAAATCTAAACAGGCCTCGATTGTGAACAGCTGAGCTGCAGATGGATTTCTGAGGAGGGCAAGAGAGGTAAGAGTTTAACAAAAATAAATCTATCGAACATTTAGAAACACTTAAGAGGCTTGAAAAGCAACTTCCTGTAGCACGGTTAATGTTTCAAATGGTCTAGCAGCTGCAATAGCAACCTTCTAGTGTTAACATTTAATAGGTTGTGCCACTCAACTGAAGGAAAATTGTAAAACATATTTAACCTGTAAAGGTCTTTTACAGTAGAGAAAAGTAACTTTCCAGAAGTAGTGTTTTGGTGTGGTGGGGTTTTTTTTTTTTCTTTATATTTCATAAAGATAGAGCCTGAAAGAATGGTAATGACATTAGCTACACATTAGTTTCCAAACGTTAAATAAACTCTCATCTAGGAGCAAGCATCAGCAGCAACTCAGCAGTTTCATTTCACAGGGGCTTACGCAATCACCTCGGGTTTTGATCCACGCAGGCACATGCCTTGCAAGCACTTACTGAAGTGTCAAAGCCCCATGGCTCAGAGTTAAGTTACCAACCAAACAAGTGTTTCAGTTCATCAAAAGCAGGCATCAAATTTGATGGGATTTCAATTAGCGATGGACCAAAATCCAAGCCTTACAATCCTCTCCAAATGTGAATAAGCCTGCAAACCGACAAGCAGGCCCGTCTCATTTTGAGATCAGAACCAAGTAAAACAAACAGCAAAATTAAATCTTGCCTTTTTCCAGGTCTGGACAAGCCTCAAGGCTAAAAATCTTTGCAGTTCTTACAGGCACATCACAGAAAATGGCCGAAAAACAAGCAAACAAGAAGAATGTGTATAATTAAATTAGGAAACAACCAAATACAATGTTCTGTGGTGACATTCACTCAGTACAAATCCTGCAATCACTGATGGATATCATGCTAGGACCTCAGGGCTCTGATACTTGAATTAATATGCCAATACACAAACATTTTGTTTGTAGCTAGCCTTTGCATTTGGCCACAAAAGGAGACATATACACCCAAAATAAAAATCCTAAGAGACACTATAAATAATGAGCATTAAGGGCAGAGAAATAACAGATGGTAGAACAAAACAATCTAATTTTAAAAAGATAAAACTCCCTTACGATATGATGGAACTGCAGTGGTGTGAAAAGAACATAAATTATGGATGCTGAACAAGTAGGGATGTCAGTGGTTGGTGCTACCAGAAGGGATGGCCCAGGCCCTTCCAAGAACCCATCTGCATTATCATAAACATCAGAGTGAATCAACAGTCTGAGCTGTAACTCTTCACAACGGTTTGGGTTTACACACACTATTGAGTCATGGGGACACCTTGAGAGTTTAAGCATGCACAGGTAAAGTTAGAAAGCCCCATGGAAATGAATTCACTGGACTAGAGGTGAAGTTATTGGCTTCCATGGCACAGGCACATTGCTTTCATGAACGATGATGTGTCCAAACAAAGCTTTTATGAGAAATATTTAACACGTCTGGCAGAGTCATTCTCCACCATTGAAGTTATAACCACGTAGTACAGACACCAGTTATTAGGTGGAAATTATGGGATCTCAGTGGTATTTCTGCCACTTGGCAGGCTTTATTTTGTTTAATTTAACAATGAACTCATTATATTAACTGAATTCAATAGAAGCAGCAGGGGGAACCCTGTTAATGTAATCTTGAACATCAGAGAGCCTCCGAATGTGCTAAAAGAACGAACACGAAAGGAATTAGAGGAAGGGTTTCCTAAAGAGGAAGGATGTTTCCATCTACTCAGAATGCTCATGCTGAATTTAAAATTACTTTGTCTGATTCGATCTGTGGTTTAGACATATGGTTACTGTTTGAGACAGGATACTGGGCTTGATTTGACCTACTATAGCCCTTCTTACATTTTTTTGTGTGGAAAAATCCTACATAGTGGTTGTCATAAAAAGACACCACTTCTACCCCCGTTAGCACAAGGGTAACATCAGCAACTGCCACTCTTCCTCCTCCTTCCAACTTGGAAAGCAAGAACAGTCTCATACACATCACAGCTCAGACAGTAACTCTTAGTTAGCAGTAATCATCACACTGGTCTCCTCAGGTGGCAAACCTTTGTTACCAGTGACAAAGTCTTTGGGTTGAAACTCAAAAGACTATTCTTAAACTACTTCACAAGGATTACAGGAAGCTCCACAGGCTTCCCCACTGTATTCATTTGTGTCTTTCTTGACTTTTTGATCAGAAGAGCATCCTGGAGCATTGGACAAACCCTCCTTCTCCTCTTTTATTTTATTCACCCATTGAAGCAGCCTGCCACTCCCTGAAAACAGCTGTAGCAGCAAGAGAATGGGCAGACATTGATGCATTCCAATGCTTTCTATAAGCAGAACCGAGAAGTGACACTTGGAAACAAACAGTAAACATCCATATTATTACTTACATAGGTACCTTCCTCTGCTTCATACACTTGGTAACTGCTTGATCCCTGAATACTTGTGGACATTCAAACACTTGGACTAGCACTCCCAAATCAGAAACAGAAAGCAATGTGGAAGGTGAGGTGAGGAGCAGACAGGACTATGCTTTCGGATGAAAAGTAATATTCAAAACAGCAAAGGGAAGGATTAGAAAAAAAGGCACATTTTTTCCCAAACATGCACTTGCCCTGACACAGGAGCAGAAGTCAGTGTTACTTATCATACTATTCCCAGCCATGGTCCCTGACAGCATCTACCTGCCTGCTGTATGACTGTCAAGATAGAATCTAGATACCCATAGCCAAAACCTCCAGCGGAAACATAGATGACCCAAAGACACATTTATAGACTAATGAGGCTGACAAGCTCTGGCAGGTCTCTGACAACTGACAGATCTGCCCAAAATGACATTCTTAAAATGAAAATTTAATGAATGAAGCTCATCAGCTGCATGAGAAATTGCAGTTATCTTACTTGCACACACACCTGCAATGAACAGGGTAAGGGGTTCCACATAAGTGGTGATCTGACCACTTATCCTTTTGGAATGAAATTCAAGTTAACTTTGATAATGGACATTACCAGATGGAAGAAAAGAGACTAACTCTGCTAGAACCTGGATTAACCATTACACTTCTGAGATACACAGGCATGATGAGATAGGCAGTTTGTCTGAATCTTTCACAATATTCGACATAAGAAATTCAGCTGTGAGTTTTCATAAATTGTGACCTGAAGAAAACACTTGGCAGCAGCTAATATAGGCCATTGTCTGAGAAGGGCGAGCTTATGGGCTTCTGGCACCACTAAGCACATCACTGAAATTAACTCTGAAAACCAGCAATTTTTTCCCCATATGCTTTGTGGGCATCCACTAATTAAGCCTCAATAAAGCCACAGAAGCCATGGTGAGAAAAGTATTATTTACACATTTTCCAGTAGCAGGAAGGGAGACAGAGACAAGTTATAAGCCTTTCACAAAGTTACAGAACAATCTGGCCACAGAGCTATTAACAGAGGCCTGGATTTCTGAGTCCTTCATCCCCTGCTCCCTTGGCATATAGCACCACTCCTCTTTGCTGCTGGTGTCGTGTGAAAGACATTTTTGAGAAGGTGCTGTCAAGTACAAAAATCAAAAAGAGATGGTGGTAAGCAGGATTTTTCTCTGAGCTAAAGAGACAGGCCTTGCCTATTCTGGCCTCCAGATACAGCCAGCCTTGTTCTTTAAGCCCAGATGCATAGATGCCTTAAAAAAGGCTGACCAGAATGAAATTACTCTGGCATACTGTGCACAGTGTGATTTGATGGAGGGCAGGGACACCAACGTAGAAGAACACTGATGCTAGAAGAGAGGTAAAACCAGAGCCAAACCCCCAGTCTCTAGTGGAACAAGGTTGTGGGTTTTAGTTTATTTTATTTACTCTGCTCTTTTTACATTTTGGTTTTAACCATAAAACGCCCAAAGTATCATGATACCACTTTTAAGGGATGTATTTCCTCATTCTAAGGTTCATCAGCCAGAAAAAACAACTTTACCAAGGGTTGCTTCTGCTTGCAATGGGAACAAAACCCCACATTCATAATGGCTGCCTTATGAAACTTCCCTGTAGGAAACTTCACGTATGCTTAAGAAAGCTGGGCACTTGAATTCTGAAAAGGAATTATCAGATAGGGCATAAATACATATGAAACACTGGCAGTTTATGAAAGGTGCAGAACACACGCCTAGTTACACTTTCACAGGGGAAAGAACATGAGGAGATCCAGCCAAACATCCACAATAGCTGGCAGAACTCATTGCCATTGGTTATCACAAAGGCCAAGAAATTAGAAGAAACTCCTGGACTTTGCACAGTTAATACACCCCCTGTCAGCAGGGTGAGGTGAACTGATTTGCTACGTGGGGTCTTCATATCTACATTTTCTGAAACGATGCTGTCAGAGACAGCTGGATCAGCAGCCTGATCTGATGCATCTTCACAACATGCCACTAACTCAAAGGAGGGAACACCAGGTGTTTTTCCTCCTTTTGATCAGGATTTCCCATTACCACACAACATTTGCTTGCTCATGATGTTTTATCATACTCTGGGCAATCTGTGTGGTGTTCCCTCTATGCTGGCAATTAAGCCTGTACACTGCCTGTTCTAAATGGATGCACATCACAGCATCCTTTGTGCATGGCCATGTCCCTACACAACCCTTGACCTGCAGGATCTTGCTTCACAAACGTGGAAATTTTTCAACCCTTCTGAATGTCTCCCAGACACTCACTTCATAACACACAAGAAAATAACTGGGGTTTTTTCTTCTCTTTTTCTAAAATCTTTTTAGAGATTTTCCTCTATTATGTAAATTGCCCACTATACTTCTGCTCATGTTGACAGTGTTTCTTGCTGTTAAACATGGAAGATATTAACATCCACTAACAAAGAAAATATGAAGGCAAAGAAGAATTTCTACCTTTTTAGCAAGCAAAAAAGAACGTGGATTTGTTTCTGGTTTTGTAGAGTAAGCTTGTGACCTTTTCTCGTCCTCAAGGCTACTTATGTTTCTGCATAATCCTGGATACCTGCAAATGCCTCAACAAGCACCAGTCAGGACATTTGTTTGGAAAAGGCCCTAAAGCCACCGCAAGGTGCAGGGATCAAGCAGAGCTCTTTCAAGCCAGCTACAAAGCGGTATTAATAAGACTGATGCATACATCAAAAACATGGGCAAAAAGCACAAGTAAGTTAACTGTATTGCTATAAGCCTCATCCTCTTGAATTCTGGACGCCACCAAATGGAGTTATTACAGCTTCTTAATCCATGGCTTCCCGGTGAGCACAACCTTAGCACCAGTCTGTTACTACAGTAAATGTACTTGAATGCTAGACTGTAGCTAAGCCCATGCCCTTTGCCACAGTTTCTTCTTTTCTTTTTTTTTTTTAGATAACAGGATAAAACTACGTTAAAGTGATTACGAGCCCTTCTTCAAAGCTCAGAACCTATGTAAGAACCGTAAGACTAAATACAGAACACCAAGACATGATGAACAGGAGTAGATTTAAAAGATACAATGCATCCGTCTCTTTCTTGATTCTACTAGTGTTCTGGCAGGGAAGGTCTGGCCGCAGGTCCTTTTCATACAACATAAGAAACAGAATGGTAGAAATACGTTTTGTGCTGTTAAGGTGTGTAATTGATAATGAAAAACAAAGTTCTTTGAATGTCAGAGTAAGGGGCCATGTCCCTTTCCCGTGTGTGCAGTCAGACTCCTGGAAGCCAGCACGCCAACACCTTTTCCCAGCGGACTTTGCAGTTTGATGTATTTGCTGACAGGCTTTGAAAGATAAAGCTATACCAGGCCAGATCCCAATGAAGAGTTTACCAGTTTACTGATTTGCACAATCAAAAGGAAAAGAAATAAGAAGCAGGCAGATCAACCAACACATGAACTGCAAACACTGCCAGCTCGTCTCCCTTGGAACTGTTCGGTGACAATGTCTTTGTACAGAACTGCTCTGTGCTAGGAACCAAAAATGTTCAGAGACTTCACCTGAGTGACCAACAGATACAATAAACTGACAGCACTCATTTCTTGAGCTGAATTTTCTAAGTCATTTCCTTTTGATGTAAAAATTTAGATTGATTTGCCTTTGAACCCAAATCTACATGACTAAACATAGAGCAAATCTGAGCATTAAACAGCTAAAAGCGGTAAACAGCTACCTAAAACCTCCCTGTTTCAACTGCCTTCTAAAATACTGCCTGACTTCCCATGGGCCGGCCACTGAGTATTTAAGTTCCCAGCTTAGCCTGCTTCTGTTGGTTCAGAGTATAAATTTAAGAGCAAAGCATTGTAGAGACTTCTCTAACTTCACACTACAGATATACTATATACACTGTCTTGCAGTCCCCTCCACAGACACCTTTATCAGCAGCTCTTGAGACCTGCACGCTGGAGAGATTGACTGAATCTACACTACAAGACACTACAAATTTCACTTTTCACCCAATATTAAGTGCACATCAGTCTGCATTACAGACGTTATGCCGAAGATTTCTTAACACCTATTTGACAAGCCATATGTTAATTGCCCAAAGGTCAGAGTAACTATTCTGGGAAAACTTAGGTCTCTGTTTAAATGCCCAGCAGCTAAGCAATACAATGATGAAATACTGGCATAATTTCCAAATGATCTATATATTGCGCATGAAATGAATACAACAGATTGATGAGATTCTGTGCCTAATTTCTCGCAGTTCCAAAATATTGTCTTTTAAAAGTTAATAGTAATTCTTAAAACATGCACTAAAAGAACATATGCCACCATATTTCCAACATTTGGGAGTGCATGTGCTACAACAACAATCCTTCGCTATGAAATGCCAAAGGCTGTTCAGTGATAAATCCAAATAAGCCCCGCTAATTGCAGTAGGAACAGTGGTTTATGTGCACAGAGACACATACGACATTGAAAAATGTTACATGCCATTTACAATAACTCTAAGAAGAAAATCATATTTCATTAGAGGCCAGCAAAGACTGGGCTAAATTCAAAGCTAGCTCATCTTAATGGCTACAGAATCCCTCAATAGTTGGGGCTGGAAGGGATCTCTCCGTCTCTCTCATATATACTGTCTTTCCATAGAAATACTTTAAAAGATCTTAATTCTGCCCACTATACAATGGTGGAAAATTTTGAAGGCTTCTGGGAATCACTATATCCTCTCTTCTGGGGGATTCACTGCTACTTCTTAAATCCTAAACCAAAGCCTGAAGTTCGCATTCCTAATTGTCCCAGCCACACTGCAGCACTAAAAAATGTGAAGGATGGAAAAATGTGAAGGAAGTATCAGGTCATACATGCCACCTGCCAGAGTCTGCTGACAGTCTGAAACGGTATTTGCACACCATGAATTGATTTCAGGGGGTTGCTAAAATTAATCTTTAAGGATACAAACATAAATGCCAGTGTAACTTATTATTTACAACTGGTATCAACGTATAGCCAAGCCATGTTAGCCAACAGCCAAAAAAACCTCTCCAGGTAACAAAAATAACAACTACTTTGCATTTATGTACCTGAAAAAAAAAGAAACAACAGCCATCCATTTTCTTCCTGACAAATTTTACAGTGCACTTAAGCTCTGGTAGTGCAAAGAAAAGAGCAGCACAATCAAAATAAATTCTAATCATCAATTATACATAGATCATTCCGAGTTGGATTCAAATCTCTCACTTGTTTTAGTACCACTTATTTACTATGGGAATTTCATTTCATTTCCCCCTCTCCTTTTTGTGCTTCATCTGGAATATTTTCATTAGTAAAACATTAATTTTTTATGCTCTATTTTCTACATTCTTCTCTTATTTTTTAGTTTCTCGTCATTTAAGACAAAAGCAGGATCTACAATCACCCTCCAGCTTTTTCACCCTCATAGAATAGGTTATAAGCAACACATTCATTACCATCATCCAGATAATTAGAATGTCTGTAAATATGAAAGCAAAAATGTTACCTCAGAAGAGCACTCTCCAAGGAGGGGAAACTTCAGAGTTCATGGATTTTGAAACTAAGCTCATATTTTGCTAAGCAGATATGAAAATCATTTTCAGAACTTATTTTTACAGAACTCTCATGGTGTAGAATGCACTTGCAGAGAAGCGGCTCAGAAAGCCTTTTGTCTGAAAAGGGTTCCTATGGAAAAAGCTCTTTGATTGCCCTGGATGAGATGACATTATTAAAAAAAACCTGTGAATGTCAGGAAGCACAAAGTTAATATAGAATTCAATTACTTCAACACAATGCAGACATTTTTCTTTCAGAAGCAAACCCAGCTATTTTCAGGCAAGTTTTCCCAAAGCCACAAAAGAAGATTAGAGATCCAGGAGCTGAGTCAAGACTCACAACTGTGCTGTTCCGGGCTTGTAAAGGCAAAGCAAGAACTGCACACCTCATGCATGTGCCATATTGTCTTCAGAGCAACTGAAGCACTGCATGGAAGAGGGAGCACAAAGGAACTCACGTTCTAAACAGGACCAAATCTTTGACTTAAGTATTTTTCAAGTGTCTACCTTGCTGCAAATTGTCACTTGCGTATGCTCTTTCAGATGTAAACATGACTATCACTGACGATTAAAGTACTTTTGGCTACATTATTGTGACTAACAAGAAATGCATTTGATTTTATAAGGCACTGTGTAGACTGTATAGAATTGTAGTCAAATCAATCGGTTCAATTGTGCTCAAAGTGTAGATGAAGCAGACTAAAGAAACTAGTGCTTAAGAGGTTGAATGACTTAGAACCCTTTTCCATTTATCTGGGAATACTGCAGAAGGGAGGAGTGATTCTGTTCCCGACCTAACAGGGGAACACGTGTTTCTAAGGCATCTGACCAAGATAATGGAAAAACTCCACTTAACTTCAGTATTGCAAAAAACTCCCCTCCTTAATTCCTCAGCTTGCCAACTCGCCAACCCTCAGCTGCCTATGATGTCTACACAGATGAAAGCAGTCAGATAAGTAAATGCAAAGAAGTGAAATTATTTGCCTGCAGATGAGAGATTGTTGAAGATTTTATTCACCCTTCTTGACTTTCCCTGTTACTTAACTGCCGAGACATAAATGAGTGTTTGACTCTGCTGGTTTGTGCATCTTCTGTGCGTCTGTAGCATGGAAGTCAAACCCCTAATTTCCACCTCAGAGAATCAGATCTGAAGTCTGTCTAAAAAGAATATGCCCCGTCTGATCTTTACTAGCCTAAGCACCAGCTGACTCCAAGCTGTTTTCAAGCTTTTAAAGAAAGTCTGAAAAGGCTTTGACATCATCATAATCATGAAATGAGAAATGTCGATGCCCCTAAGCAAGGAGAAAAACGAAAAATACAGACTGAGTTTTGCTGAGTAAAACAGACGCTGCTGCTGGTGTCCTTTAAATTGAATACACAAGATGTAAATCTGCATCCCCTGGACTGAATGCTTGGCCTAAGCGTCAACACACACTGATTCTTTGCCCTGCAAAGTAACTTGCTTTGTTTCTTTTCTGGACTTCCTGCCACTTGTAGATTCCTTTTCTGATCTGAGACAGATGAAAAATGGAACAACACAGTACACTTCCACAGGAAAACACCAAAAAGACCTCAGGATTTTCCGCCATTGACTATTAGCAGTACTTCTGAAAACAAATGAGTAAACCAGCAATCCTTTACATGCCAGGACTAAAATCCAACAACCTCAGACCTTCCCAGAGATCTGTTTTTCAGCTGTGGTTTAAATTCAGAGTGGAACGACGCTGAAGTTCCAGGAACAAATGTCACACCTGAGCATCCTGATTGACAATGGCACTTGTAGCAGATTGAACATGCTCAAACTTTGGGGTAAGTTTTGGCGAGTGCTGGAATGGTTTGACAGAGTCTTGCACACGTAGGTTCTAGGTAAAGCAGGAGCTCTAAGCTCCTCTTTAAGCTCCTCTTGATCACTTGTTTGTGGGAAATATCCCAACAAACTTCTGATGCTAAAAAAGAACTCCCAATTCCTCAAGCCTGCTCAAGAAAGACTGTATGCACCCATATTTTTTGTATACTTATTTCCATTTTGTATGCTTATTCACAATATTGACTGTCAATGGCACTTTGTTAAAATGATTATTGCACACAGCATGGCTAACTTTTAAATGTAAATTGTATGCAAATATATGCAATACCATCTTTAATGCAGATGTAGCAAAAAGTATTAAGATGTGTAAGGCCTAATTAGGCCCTACATCAAAAACCGCATACAAAAACTTGACTCCAAAGTCTCAGCAAAATCAATCTGAGCTAGAAATCCCAGTGCACACTCCTAAGGAAGCAGGGGGAGTAGCTCTTTCCCTGTGACTTCTGAAAGCTGAAGATGACAATAACTCCAATGAATATTTTGGATGGTCTTTCTTCAGACAAAGCTCTTTCAAGCAAGATGCAGATATAATGGCATGGCTGTTTCATTCTCTTCTATCTCTTAATATTTAGAATGATGAAAGAAAGCCTTTGTTTCTTATCTGGACTATATATGAAAGTCAGGGGGAGGGACAAATTCCTGGGCAATGTAAGGCTCAATCTAAATAAAGTGGTGGTGGGGAAAAAAGCAGCATGATTTACCTTTTCTAAGCCGGGGGCTATTCAGCACTGGCCCTGCCAGTGGGACTTTGATTACTGAATTCATTGGAATAGAAAAGCACTTGCACACAGCAGACTCCAGAAACAATAACCAGCCTTAGGGACTTGCATTATTAATATACTGAACTAAGTGAGGCAGTTGAAGGCCTGCAGGCACAGATCAGTACATAGCACTGAATGGGATTTCCCCCACATACACATACAATGCCTGGCTTTTAAACACTTTTGTTTCTAAAAAGAGAGGCTGCATTTTTGGGTGCAACTAGTGAATTCCACAGAGGGAAAGGACTGCACAGAGCCTGTATATGCACATTTTAAATAAAAAGGAAATCCATCATACACCAGGTCAAAATAAAAGCCAAGGAAGACAGACTTTTTCCAAGAAGGGTACCAGTCTGAGTGCTGACTTGAAGACAGGTCCAGCATCAGAGAGACCAGAGAAAAATCTGACCACATCCCCTTCCTGGAAAGGAAGCGATTTTAAACTCCAGTTGCTCATGAGCAGCTATGGAAAAGTAATAAGACCCACTCCACCCTCCAGAGGTACTTGGAGAAAAGGACGCACAGCTCTCCAGCAAATGCATATCCCCTTTTAAGGAAGGAGCTAATACCTTCCCTTCCTGCCTCAGTACGTACAAGCCTAGAGACGTTCCTGGGCCAACTATAAGCCAGGAGTTTCCTCACCCTTTTTCTCCACCCTATCTTCTCTTTTTTAACACACACCTGAAACTCTCCTTTGGCTGGGCTGCTTTGAGGCACCTCCCAGCCCCACCCCACAGCTGCCCACACCATTGCCTTCTCCCAAGCCTGGAATGCGGCTGCAGTAATTTAGATATTCAAGTGGACTATAAAACTGCAGAAAATTCGATGGTGCTTGTTTCCTATCTCTAGCGGCAGCCGGATTTCTTTGAGGAGAGATGCTGCAAATTATTCGCTGTGAAATAGAAAGCTTGCTTTTCATTTTAATGTTGCTCCATTTCTATCTCTGTGTTTCCCTTATATCTATTTTTCCAGCATTATGAGAAGAAAATCTGAGGCACCACGTCAGCCCAGTCCAAGCCAGACATAACATCCTGCGTGTGCTGCCCAGGGTATTAGAAAAAATGCCTTTAATTTCTCCCCCCCCCAGCCCTCGTCGCAAGGCCCGTTCCCCTCCACTGCCCATGAGCCAGCAGCGCTTTCCAGCAGGCTGCACACTGGAATTCCTCGGCTCTCGCATTCCTGCAGACGCAAACGTAGTTTACTGCTCTCAGAGCAGGACAGGCTCAGCAAGTGTATTCCCTCCCTCCTCCAAAAAAAAAAAATAGGGTGGGGGTTAATACTAGCCACAATTCAATTTTTTTCCAGCTTGAAAAGACACCAACAAACCCTCTTTGAATCCTGTCTAGGCATTGCATCACCAGCAATGAAGTCAAGCAGCTCACTGCTACGTACTGTGCCTCCGGATAAGAGAGTATCTGGGAAGGCTGTGATATGAGATCCCCAGGAACTATGCTAAGGATATCAACGAAAGCAAAGCTGGCCAAACATTCATTTTAGTAGTGCACGATGCTGACAGAGGAAGGGAGCAAGCAGAGCAGCTTCAGAAAGGAGCCCTTCAGGATACTGGCACCTCCGGGCGCAGGCACTGCAGCCGCACGGGCTCCGCGCTGCCGCTGCGCCGCCCATTTGCCGTTCCCGCATTCTTGCTGGCGCTGCAGCGCTGTTCTGAGCCTCCTATTTGAATTAACCAGGCCCAGAGGATAAAACTTTCAAATTAAACACATTCCTACAGGATTTCAGGCTCATTGTGTATGCACCAAGGAAACATAACATCCTAAAAATAATACGTATACAGAAAGAAAGCACATTTTGCAGGCCCATTAAAGTGGAATATGAATTATAAGCAAGCTCATGGGAGAAGACGTCAGATTCCATGCAAAAAGGAGCTTTTGTAAGTAACATCATTCTTTGTAAGCTATCACAATTACCAGCCACTTAATTTTGCTCACCAACGCCTCTATCATTGTTGAAATTGTCCACTTTCCTCCCCTAGTGAATTGTAAAGCCCCAGATTTTAGAGACTTCAAGCTAACAGCTTTATAGATTACTAATCACGAGCCAGAACTCAATTTATATTCATTTCTGTAGGTGCTATTTCATGTTTGCTGTTTAGATATGTATCTCACCAAGCTGCCATCATGAGAGTACAATATTCAGAAAATGTTAAAGCTTTTGGTAAGATTTAATCAGTGTCAATGCTCCAAGTTTGTGTGTACTGAATCTTAACACTGAAGCGCTCATCACATTAACAATATTCAAATATTATACTATTGCTCAGTAGGGATTCAGACGACTCAGTAAAGGTAACATCTGTCTAATACAGAATATTACAGCAAAAACTTTAGCATTATTTTTTGTGGGGTTCAGACTTTCAGACACAGATTCACAGGGTCCTGGTATTTCACATTACTAAATATGACAGAATATTTAAGGGCTTTGCACATTAAGCCCAATGAAAAATTCAAAACCCCTCACTGGAATTAGTAATTTAGCCCCAAGCTCATCAGAGATGTTATTCCAGTAGAACCAAAGTCTTACAGTTGGCCTTCAGCTTAATTTCACTGATTAAAAAATATTAATACAAGTCAGATTGCTTTGCTACTGTCCCTTTACAAGCTAGCTGAAGCTGGCACAGAGAAACTAGAATCCAAAAAAACCATTATGTTTTGAGCATCTGAGAAGCACTTACTCCTCTTGTCACTTATATTAACTTGTGTAACTTATGTATGTTAATTTATATATTGTAACTTCTATATGCCTGGCTTTAAACTTGAGTTTGAAATTAATGGGAAAATGGGGAATGGGAAGCTCTTAATGGTTAGAGCCCTTATTTGAGAAAATCAGGTTTCTACTCATTGCTCTGTCAAGACCAGCTTTCTCTCACAAGTGACCTCTCCAGGAAGAGCAAGTCAGGAATTCACGCTTAGGCACTTACCCCAGTGGCCTAATTTTCAGAAACATCAGATAATTCAGGATACACAAGCAAATCCTCAAAACCTGAGAGTGAAATTCAGATCACTTCTGGTGCTTCAGTTGTTTCTCTGTAGATTTTGAAGTATTAAAATGCATCACTCGATGTACAAGAAACATTCATACTCCAATACAAGTAACAATCATTAAGTAAAATAAGTAAATGTAATATTCCAACGTCAATATGTGAAAACCAGCATAATTCTATTTCCAAATGTAGCCAACTTTTCCCAAAGGTCATTGTTTCACCCCATCTGTGTTTAAAGGGCTTTACGAGGTATGGCCTACAGTGGACCACAGTTCCTCCCTCAAGACTCAGAGCTACCCATGTCAGTGACTTCAGGGGTGCTGCCTAAAATAAACCCGAGTTATGCATTTCAGACAGCAGAAGGATGAGAGATGTTATAGCACACTGAAAGTACATTGGGGTAAAAAACCACCACCGCAGAGAGATGGGGAAGGTGGGGAGAGAGGTGGAGTGCAGTCACTCGCAGGAAGAGCGTCATTTCGGAACATGTCACCCTTTCAGCCCCAGGAGTCAGCAGAAACAGACCCAGAGTGAAAGACAGAGACCCCAAACGTACCCTAAGCTGCATGCAGTGAGCTATCATCTATTCACACTGGAGCTGTACACATGTGAATAAAGTCTCTCTAACCACAGTTAACAATCAACATTTTTGTCTTTCTCTCAAGAATTATAATATTTTTTCCAGATGTTTAAACATGGATATTGGGTTGATTTGACTGTTTTTAAGCTTTGGCCAGAACCACCACTTCTCCATTGACACACAACTACAGGAAGAGAATTATTATCTGACACGCTGCTTCCAAATTTTTCTCTTTACCTTATGCAGTATCCTTTTTTTCCCCAGAAAGATATAAATGGACTGTTTCAGGTATACAGGTTCTCAGACTCCAGGTATCTCATATCCAAGAAGCATTAATTAAAGTAGTAATTAGGGAAATATATATCTCTAACTGCAGAACCCAGACAACCATCTCTGCAGTGTTTCCTATCTTTGCCAAGTGTGCATAACCCTTTATAAACTAGCAAAAATAAGAAGCAGAAAAGAATCTAAAGCAAATACTATAGCAACACCCAAGAATCAAACACTTCCAGCTATTCTGTAACTAAAGCTTGGCAATACTGAATCTGTGAATAGGCAACAGAAGCATTTAATATGCTCTGCATCTCATCAACCTTGGACTAACAATATTGCATTCTCTCAAAGAACTTGATGCCCTTGAAATCAAAGCAAAACACCATTTAGAAAAATCACTGCGTGTTATGGCACCGTCTGCAAGGAGGACCCAGCAATGCAACGCAACGCCTCCTCCCCAAGGGCTGAGAAAACAAAATGCAAGCAGAGGCATTGCCTAACAGGACACCTTTTCGACAAACACCTATACTTGACTGTGGGACAAGACAAACAGAAGGGCATTTTCTGAGCCTAACGAGTGAGTTCTAGTGACAACTCATCATATATAAATAAATTCAAGCCATAGTCAGTGTGGTATAAGCCCACAAACGAAGCCTTGCAATTAGTCTGTTTATATCTAAGTGCTGAGCACACTTGGCATACATTGAAAAAATGTAACACCTCATACCAGAGGTGCTTGATCTTTGCAGACAGACCTCAGCTGTCTGATTTGAGGTACTGCACACTGATGGACTGGCGTAGAACAGGGAAACATCTGCCCCCAGAACAGGTTTTTGCATACCAAGTCCATCAGGGCTGACCTGCAGGCATCACGCCACAGGGTCTTTCCTTTAGAAATGAGAAACTTCTGTAACACAATATATTCATAGAATCCCAGACTGGTTTGTGTTGGAGGGGATCTTAAAGCTCCTTCAGTTCCAACCCCCTGCCACGGGCAGGGACACCTTCCACTAGAGCAGGTTGCTCCAAGCCCCTGTGTCCAACCTGGCCTTGAACACTGCCAGGGATGGGGCAGCCACAGCTTCTCTGGGCACCCTGTGCCAGTGCCTCAGCACCCTCACAGGGAAGAGCTTCTGCCTAACATCTAAATCTACTCTCTTTCAGTTTAAGCCTATATTGCACTGCTATATCTTTTAGTTAGAGGCAGCCTATCAATTTTATTTTTCTAAGCAATGTATTGTTTTGATGTTGATATCCGTACCCTTATTGTGCACTTTTCCATGTGTGCCCAAACCAGCACTTTCTTTATGTTCTTGCTGAAAACTGGTGTGTGCATCCATGTGTGCATGCATACGTTTGTGCACTACCAGAGAGGAGATGCAAGGGTTTGGAGAGCGGGGCAGCAGGGAGACACAGAATGTGAATTGCAAAGTGTTACACAACCTTGCTGCCAGTGCCTGGCTTTGCTTTTTAACTCAAGGATTCAAAATTATCACACACCAGCTAATACCTGTAACTGATGGGTAACTTAAGGACACATAAGAAAACATGAACACTAATAGCAATTATATAGATGAGCTTGAATATACACAAATCACTAAAGAAAGATCCTGAATAATAAATCAATTCTCTTTCTTATAGGAAGATCTTTAATACTTATGGTTTGAGTAAATAACTGGAGCAGCAGTAAAGCTGGAAAGCTGTAATTCTATCCATAACTTACAGCAGATTTTGGACCAATGTCCTGAGGAGTCCACATAGTCCTGCAACCACAAAACAGGCCTTTACTCGTTACTTGGCTCAAGAAACATAATCCACATCTCGATACAAATTTTATCAGCTCCCAAGGTCAGAGTCAGGGTTTTCTTTTGAACAGTTTCTGTCTTCCCAATCTCACAAAACTGTGAACATAACTTAGCATAACTGCATTGCTCCTGCACTATGTCCTTTAGTCCTGAAGTAAGTGCTCCAGTGCGTGAAACCAGAGAAGAGGAAAACATAAAAACAACAAAAAAGACAAACAAACAACCCCAAACAAACCAAACAAAACCCCCACAAAAAACCAAGCTAAAGCATTTCTTTGGCATTTCCCTTTCCTGGCAAGAAAGAAATTCAAGCCAAAAGGAACACCCGTATTTGAAGTTAATATTGCACCAGAACGCATGAAAACACCAGTGCAGAAAAGTACAATGCCTAGATTACTAAAGAAAATCGATTATTTATGGGGTACAAGAGGAAGAAAAGATTTTCTTTATTCTCCAGTGCTTAGTGAGCACTGCTGGCAGCCTTCCTCCCTTCCCCTCAGTCTTTCCTAGTAAGCTTGCCTGCATACTTACTGCATCTGCTTCTCATTTAATGACCATTGTTTTGGTCTGTCAGAAGAACTACAAGTATCCAAATCTGCAAGATTAGGCAAATATTTTGACAACGTTGTGTGTCTCATTTTCTTGGAGAGAAAGAAGAAAGAGGATTTTCACTTTTCACATAACTTCACTGGAGCTCTTAATCAAAATGCTACAGAGAATCAAATAGCAGATTGAACATACTTCTAGTGACAAAATAAAGCATGCCATTTTGTTTCCGAGAGCTTGCCAATTCTCTGCACATTGCTATCACAAGAACTCAAACACAGGACTTCAAAATATCATTCACATCACATGGCAGCTGTTTCTAAGCTGAGAAACCAACAAACCCAGGGAGCAGTAAACGACAACTAAACGGTGATGTGGGCTATCAGAGGCTCTGAGGGGGGCAAAATACAACAGAAAAAAAGGGAAAAAGTTAAAAAAGAATAGTCCCAACCCTAGGTTTTTACCCCAAAAGTGCTGACTGTCCTCTGCATTGAGGCTTTTATTCGATGCACTGCAACAGCAAATGCTCATAAAAGGTAAATTCGTATCAGATGCTAAACCCCAAGTCTCACACCAAAGCTAAGATTTAAACTAGGACTCTGTATAAATCTTAAAGGTAAATACAACCAGCCTCAAGAAATCATGACGGGCTGTAAATCAGTGCTGCAATCAAGCAGTTACTTATCACAATCAAGCACTAATTTATCACTAGAGGATGTAGATTCTAGAGAGTAAATCAAGAAGCCAACAGTAGCGGTAGTTTGGCACTTAATACACTCAATTTCTAAGCAGGAATGTGAATGCTCTGAACAGTGTTAAAAAGCAAAGCTACAAGTTTTATGAGGACTTGGTGTTTCACAAACCTTACTGACATTGCTTTCAGCTTTTTGAGGGCTGCTTTACTCCCGTGTCCCTCCAAGGCCTACTTCTTTCCTAGCTCTGAGTTCAGGCCAGCTGCAATGCAGTCAAGTATCAGAAATGGCAAATAAAGGGAATTCCTCTGCGTTGTTGCCTATTGGTAGGCTACTTGCTATGCTGTCAGGGAAAAGAGACCACTTAAACAAGGTAACCTCGTGGCCTCCATAAGAAATACCCCATTAAGGACCCAAGCACAAAAGTAAATTTGTTAAGCTATGAGTTTGCTTCTACTTTCAGTCCAAAGAGCTCATCTGGGGAATTAGGAATAAACAGAAGAGGTCTTTTTCATGCAGAATTTCAGAACCACCTCTGGTCAGCCCGTAAATCCCCCTGCTCCTCTTCAGGCAGGTAAAGAATTATTTACTGTAAGGAGATTGCTTAATTTGGTACTTTCCACATTTTCTGAATCAACTGCCAGGTATTTTAGACTTACATGAAAAAAAACTTCTTTGATCTGAATACTTCATATCTCTTAACACATGGCCAGCTATACAAGAATTACATACAACTTCCTTCTGCACGTCTTTCTTTTACACCTTCGTTATAACAGAGCTTTGAATTAAAAGCCAAAGCCAAACTTAGCCACCCATGGAAAGCAGAAATTACTTGAGAAAGAAATAACTGTATTTTTCACCTTGGATTGTTGGTAACATCTCGGCAGCAACCCAGGAAGCACAAACTGACCACAACACCTGACAACCACGACCTCTAGTTCCAGCAAGCGCCTGAGAGCAATCCCAGAAGGGACAAAGATGTCACTGTCATCAGCCAGTCAGCCAATGGCTCCACCAGCCACACTTCCCCCACACCTCCTCAGTGGAATGGTCATGAGACTGTTTTGGCATTTAGAAACAATACCCATACCAAGTCTCTGTTATGCCAGGCCCCAAGATGTTGGAAATCACATTGCGAATTCATTCCTATGCACGTCACAGACGGAAATTTGGATAGGTCTGCAGCAACTCTCAACACCTACGAACAGAAACCAAAGTCTTCTGACCAACAATGATAACCTTACAGCTTCAGAAATGGTGTAGGTGTTCAGGCAGCCTGGAGGAGCCAGGCCTGCTGGAGCAGCTGGAGAGGTTTCACCACTCACAGCAACCCTCACTTTCCTTCATGCTGTGTGTCCAACACAGCACAACCACCTCTCCACCACCACAGGTAACCTCCACCTTCACAGTACATAGCCTGGGGTTTTGTTGTCAGGTTTTTTGCTTGGTGGTGGGGTTGTGTGTGTGGTTTTTTTGCATGTGTGTAGTTTGTTTTTGTTTTTTAAAGCGATTAACAAGGGGTCTTTGGGTTTGTTTGCACCTTCCTCTCACATGTGATGATAGTTTTTTCATGGTGACAGGGTCAAATAAGTAGTTGTAGTAGACCAAAAGTCTTTTCTTATCTCAGACCTCCCTTCCCTACCTTCCCTTAACTTTTACTGATATCACTGAGTTGCCACAATGCAAGACCAGAAAGGCCACAGATGATCCAGTCTCCAACCTGGCTCACCCTTTCTTTCACATCATGCCTTTCTGCTACTATAACACAGACAGAAGGATAAAAACCCAAAGATGACCTCTTCCAATATAAACACTCCTCCTGTTTGGCTAGCTTCCCTGCAAAACAATTACTTCTCTGGTTTCACTGAATCCTGCATCACCATCATGGTTGTCTTTTAACTGCATTTGACTCTTATCTGTCCATGTCCATTGGTTTTTTGTTTGCCCAGGATTTTAATTTCTTCATCTCTGGCAAGCGTAACAATCTTTCCCTTCCTTTCAATTTGACACATCAACAACGTCACCCTCCTTTCCCACCAAAGATAAAGGACATGTCAAACTTCTTTTCTTCCTCCAGTACATCCCTTTTTCCCCATAGCAATTCTTGAACATGGTATCTTTCTAGTGCCCATCATCTTTCCTTCCTGCCTACTTCTATGCCTCCATCTCATCTTCTCTTTTGACTCTGTTCCAAGACAGGTTAAGCTTTAAATCTTTTCCATATCAGAAACACTGACCTAACTCACTGCCATCATCTTAATAACCTCACTAAGTTCATAAATGCTTAGTCTAATCCTGCATTTTTCTCAAGAAGTGGAATAGGAAGCAAATAACCAACAAAATCCAAGCACAGGAACACATTTAGTAAAATCTAAGACCTTTCAGAGACTATACATATAATTACCAGCTGAAGTTTGCAAAGTGCAAGCTAGAACAGCTTTTCTGGTGTCAGCAATCACATACTGACCTTTTGCATCAACCTCTATCTTAATTTCAACATGAATGTAATTTGCACTTGTCTACAAGGGCTAACCACAGTCACGGAGTTTCCCACTGATGACTGGCAGAGGAGCTACACTGCTGTGAGCATACCCCACTATCTCACTGACATAGCACAGGTCCAAGACGTGGGATGGGTGGCCCAACATCCTGGTTGATGAACAAAAGAGAGCAGCATACCCAAAGCAAAAAGAGTTTTTCAAAAGCACTGTATTTTCTCCTAGTCCTTGTCATCTACCAAGGAGGACACAACTGATATTAGCACAGATGAGTCAGTTTTCCAGAACAATCCCCAGTTACAAATCCCCAAAACTCCACACACACGGTACTTTTCAGCTCAGAAAACTGCATGAAGACACCCCAAAAAGCAAAATTCCAAGTTGTCCTGAAGGCCCAGAGGTGGAAAGGACTTGTCGGAGTATCCGGGAAGACAGGCAGCAAATTAGGAGATGTTCAAGGTCCTTTCTTTAAATAAAAGAGGCAACACGTACAATGTTTACCTCACATTTGCTTTCACAGAGATAGTTTAGAACAGTTTAACTTCAGGTTCTACTTTTTATATGCCACAAAGTTAACCTATGGTATCACCCAATCAAACTGCAACCGGTTCAAATTCCAGTGGTTTTGCTCAAAACTGGCACTTTTACAGACACTGCACATGAAGAGAATTGATTCTTGGAGGCCAATTTATGATAGTGATACCCATGGAAAAGCAAAGAAAAAAGTAAAGCTAAAATCTACTTTTCAGCTCTGAGCTGCAGGACTTAAGAAGTCCTCATGCACTCAGCTGCTGAAAACTTGTTACAGAAGTAGAATCTGGAAAGATCTATGGAGAGGTGACTGTCATGACAGTTAGTTGGTGTCCTTCCTATTGGAATCAGATTTAGCTGAACTTACACCTCAGAGAACGCAAAGCAAGAACCACCAAATTCAGCGCAGGTACCAACACTGAATTTATGAAGTTGCTTGTGTGAGCAGTTCTGCATCCCAAGTGAGAACAATTCCTGGCACCACCCAGGCAAATTTTTCACTCTAAGAACTTCTCATAGCTGGGTTTTGCTACGTGCTACACAAATTTTTAATGCAAAAAGCAGGAGCAGATGGTGTACCTAAACCTGACCTCCCCACAGCAAGAATGAAAAGAAGAAAGCTTGCCCTCAGTGCTGTCCTCACCTCCTCCATGCTGCACCAGTGAGAGAGAGGATGTCTGGCTGGGGTTGGTGTTGCCTGTCTTCTTCACATCACATTGACTGTCAAGACGAAACCAGCATTTCTAAAGCAAATGCTTCTCTTTCCAACAGGATTAATGCTATGAAGGTTTAACTTTAGGCTGTCTAGTAAAATCCAGAAAGTCTACTCTCCTGAGTCTGTTTCTTAACTTCTTATTTCAAGAACACTTTAGAGCAAGCAGCTCAGGCACTGTAACTCTTCCATTGTTTATAATGAGCACAGAAGCAAAAAATAACCTGGAAATTTCATGTACATTTTCCCACTGACCTGCAGCAATACTTTTGGCCAGGTTGTTTTGTGTATCTAATCTATAGGGGAAACAAAGCAAAGAAATACAAGGCACACCAACAGAGATTAGTACAGATCAACACAGTCACGTACATGTACTCACCAGCACACACAGAAGTACGTATCTAGAAGTAAAATCAGGCTAGAAGCAACACGTAAGAGGGAAATGGACAGATCACAGAAAGAAAAAACACTGAGTGAAGACATCTCAAACCAAACCAAAACCCAACACAGCCAAGGGACATGCACAGGGACGAGCTTTGTTTCTTTGTTTTCTACTAAGGATGCCTTTATTGTCACACAGGGATTTTTTAAAGCTCCTTTTCTGCCTGCAAAAATCTCCAGTGCATCCCAGCCAGGGAGCCAAACCTGCTGCAGAAGAAGGGGCTACTGGTCTGCAGGGCTTCAGAACTCCTCCAGTCCCAGGCTGTGGGCGAGTCTGACGTCAGTCCCCTTCAACCACTAACTCTCGCCTGTGTGGGAAACCCATGGCATTATTTTAAGCAAAGACCCAAAATTATCCTGGTGCTTTCCTGCAATATTTATCATAGAGCCAGGGATGGGACTGAACCCAGGGCAGATGCAAATGTGTCCATCTCAAACATTAACTCCCTAAATCTATCCGAGTATCGACACCGTTGTCCACTGTCTCAGCATAAATGTTCCTGCTACAATAAAGCTTTTTCTTCACAGTGGAAGCAAACCTGACATTTATGCAATATTCTGACAATATATTGACAATATATACGGAAAAATATTAATTTTCATTTCCTGATAGAAGCAAGACACCCCCAATGCCCTATGTTTAATTCATAGCTCTAAGGTCTATTTTATCAGACTATTCTGATTTTCTAGGAGTATTTTGATGAAGGATCCTGGAAGAAACTTTTATTTTGCTTTTGATAAGTGACCAGAATGGGTTTCCAGCTACATTAATGGCAATAATAATAATAATACCACCACTACACTCTCTTACAGCATCTTCCCTTACAAATGAAGTTGAACCCATGCTTTATGTTCAAATCTTTTAACTCTTTTAAATAACTGTGGCATTGCACTTGAAAACACCTAATTGCAGCATTAAGTAAGAATACAACTGATAGACAACACGCTTAAGCAGGGACAGTTGTTCTTTTAAATCATAAAATCTAAATCATAACAATTATCACATATTTAAACCCACATTCCATTCTTAGACACATGCCTACCACTCCAATTAAAATCACTGCTGTCAAATCAGCGTGCCTGAAACACGCTGGTTTAGAGAAGTGAATTGACACATCACAGTTCAATGAGCTTACTTTAAAAATAGACACTCATCAATTGCTGTGAATGTTCTGACTCCTCTGGACTAAAAACATTTCAATTGAAAAAGAAACCCAAAGTAAACTTGACTTAGATCCATTTACCTCTCTCATACAGTCCATCCTCCACTTTGATTTGTACCCAGTGAGAAATGAATACAGAAACCATCATATACCTTTTAAATGGAGTTCCCCCAACTAGTTTAATAAATAAACATTTAGAGAAGTCCCAGCTCAACAATACATTCAACTGATACTCAACTTTGAGCACAGGGTTTATAGCCCTATTTTTCATCTCTCTAGTGAAAACACTTAAGCATGTACTTAAAACATAAGCATCTACTATAAAGTTCTTTATTTAAACTTTGGATTATATACTGGATTTCCTGGAATAAATTCCAAAAGGCTGAAGCAGACCTTCACAGGAGATCAGTAACTCAACAGGAAGATTAAGGCACGTGTCTGGTAAAACAGCATTTCAAGAAGCTTTGGAAATGTCATTTCAGGTTTTTTCCCCAAGTAAGCAAAATCTTAAGGTTTTCACCTGTATTGCCTCAGCAGAAGCAGGCCAGCTTTCTTGGGACAGCTCTAACTTGCGTAAGCCTAAGCATACATGCCTGTCTCCTGCCTTACAACTGAATGCACTGATTAGAGTGTTAATTAAGTGTGTGCTCTAAAAGACCAGGACATCATGTCTTTGAGATAGGAATTATTTCAAACTATAATCAAAACCTCAGCTGCTACAAATGTGGTTTAACCTGGGCAGTACACCAGGGTGGCTATGCCACCTAGTGATATTTGTCATGTACTGTTCTCAGCCCAAAGCAGGAGGAAGGAAAAGGAAGAGGGAAAGCTGGAATAGTCAGGCCTCAGCAAAAGTCAAAGCAAAACCACTGACTTGCTACACAGCAGTTTATCGAATTCACTGAACAGCAAGCAGCAAAAGAGTGGAAAGAGCAGGTGGCAGCCCCTCTCCTCCAGCCTTTGCAGCCACAGAAACAGCCTTTGAGTGTCACAGGAATCAGGCAGGAGGGCACAGGGGGGATATCAAGACAGGTAGGTGCACAGGGCAAATAGCAATCAAACAGAACCAAGGCAGGATCAAGCCAACATCATCAGGGGGCTATCGCCAGCTACTTCAGACGGTGGGTATTATCCCTTCAAGTATTTATGACTTGATTTATTCTCCTTACACACTGCAGTTTCAATCTTTTACCAAAAAAGGTACTTACTTTGTGTGAATTAAAGAAATCCTCTGAGTTGGAGGATAGAGCCCACCAAAACCACCATCTTTGTTAAGAAAATACCAGTATATTCAGTAGTTTCTTTGTCCAAAAAGATCCTAAATGAGCCTACAAGGAAATGTAGAGCAATAACCCTATTAGGAACCAAATAACACAAAATCTGACAAAATCTGTAATTTCTCATCTAAATCACAAAGCGCTCTGTCTGCGGCAGGAACCACAGGAGTTTAGCACAGGACACACCAGACTGTGGCAACATAAACCTGAGTACTGACCAAATCACTCTTATCCATAATTGAAGCAAGAGGTGACAGTTTCTAAGGAAGGAGACTAAGGTCACAGAAGTCTGAAGAAAAAGAGCTGGCAATCACTTAAAATCTAATTAACTGAAATAACAGTATTCCAGTGGTATCACACCTGCTAGCCACGCACCTTCTGCCCAGGCTGCCCACCTCTGCCTCAAGTACAATTTCAGTTCAGGAGTTCCCGTACGCAAGCATCGACATACCACCTTAATAAGCAATTGTCCGGCAAAGTGACAGACTAGAGTGATCTCTGACAACAAGGTAGTGGGGAAAGTAAAACACATAAACCAGGAACAGAAAGAGAAGGCTCAGGGGAGACCTTCTAACAGCCTTCTGGTACCTAAAGGGGGCCTGCAAGAAAGCTGAAGGGGCTTTTGACAAGGGCAGGTAGGGACAGAACAAGGGGGAATGGCTTCAAACTGACAGAGGGGAGATTTAGATTAGACATTAGGCAGAAGCTCTTCCCTGTGAGGGTGCTGAGGTGCTGGCACAGGGTGCCCAGAGAAGCTGTGGCTGCCCCATCCCTGGCAGTGTTCAAGGCCAGGTTGGACACAGGGGCTTGCAGCAACCTGCTCTAGTGAAAGGTGTCCCTGCCCGTGGCAGGGTTTGGAACTGGATGAGCTTTAAGACAATTCCATGATTTTATTAAAGTCCCTTCCTGGCTAGTACACATCAGGCACTTGCTTTCCGGCTGCTCAGAATTGCTCTTGGTATGCTCTTTGTCTGTTTCTTCTGAAAACCTCCTGCAGCTCCTACCAGCACCAGGCTGACAGGACTGCCTCTTCTTCCTGCTGACTGCACGTCACTGCCGCTCAGCAAAGGGCTTTACTGCGCAACTCACAGGTTCTTCTAATACAGAGGCTCCTCACACACACTGCTTTTCTGTTTGTGCAGCTAGGAACTAAGTTTATATTGGTACAATTAGTGTTAAGACACTGATAAAAGACAGCAGTTATCACATATACCACAATAAAAGTGACAGGTTGGACCACGACTTCTTAGAGTTAGAGCTTGCCAGAGTTTATTACCCCTCAGCCAAACAGTAAAACAGCAATGAGCTGCTGTGATACATTCTAACACATTCTTACAAAACCTACATCCAATTATTAGAAGTGGCAAGAAAAGGCTCTTTAAATGGCCTCATTATCACTTAGTGTACACAGCGACTGTTACAGTTTGCACAGTAAAATGAACTCCTTTGTTCAATTACTTCTAACTCTTGACTAGGTGGATTTTAAATAGCACTCAAAAGTAAAGTGAAGACAAAACCAAGCAGCTGAGGGGAGCAGTTAGTCCTTGTTCTGGGGCTATCAGTAGACTGAAATTGATTGATAAGGGGATGACCAGCATCTGGGACATCCTGTGACACACTGGATTTAGCCATGTTAACTCACAGGCATTTCTTAGAAGTGCCAGTGGCTGGGCAGCTCAGCTCCATGTCAGGTACGCCCAAGGCACTTGGGTGCCTGCATCCCCGCTCCTCCCAGCGACTTGGAGATTCCAACATCGCTGCAGAAAGTGGAACTTTGGAGCCTAAGCTGCTCTGCTGCTTCCAGCTTTCTTCCATACACCCTTTTCTCTTCTGCTCAGTAGCAATCCAATTTTTAATTTCAGTTCTGCCTCAATTACAGCCCTTCTTGAAGTTGACCATGACTTCCTAATTGTCTTTTGTGCCCTCAGCTTTCACACACCAATCAGATATGAAGTGCTCTCCAGCTGCACCTTCAGTTCCCACACAATTAGGGGATACACAGAAAAGCAGAGCTGCCTGGTGGCAGAGACATTTCCTGTGTTAGAGCAGTAGGAAATGCGGCACATCCTTAAGAACACAGCTTGACGAAGCTTGTAATCCCAGCCTCCACTTTGCCACAAGCATGAGGATGCTAGAGAGTGAGCTACCTGACCCCCACTGCTCACTTGGAAAAAGGATTTTTGGGGGTGGGGGGCACTGAGTTCTGTAAACAACTAAATAGCGTGCCCAAGTTATGCTGGGAGAAGGAGGAGAAGGGAGGGGTGGGAAGGTCGCCGCCTTCTCCTAGGTGCCCTTGCTGAGCCTGGAGATTTCATTGTACTAAGAGAAAACACAAATTACAACAAATTACTTGGCAATTGTTTAAAAAAATCCAAACCAAAGCAAGCAATTTAAACCATAACCTGTATCTCCCATTCCTCCAGCATCTGTCCATTCAGAGATCTTTCAAATGCCCTATTTGTGGTAGGACTGATAAACAAGTGTTTTCCTTCAATCTGAAGAATCTTTTAGAACAACCTATTTCTTTCTCAAACTAATGTCTAACATCCAGGACATTTAGCCTTCCCCAGTGAAATCTACTGCACCCACAAGGAAATTAAAGCCCCTGTTCACTGCAAGCATATAGCATTGCTCCAAAACACAGGTTTTGAAGGGGAGGAAAAGAACCAAGAAAAACAATGCTTCAAAAATATTTTACCCAGGGATTTGTAATGACTCTACAAATCCTTCCAGGAATCAATTCTAAACCCCAGAAATCTGAACAGATATTTAGAATTATCCTTACCCTTACACCATCTCCCACAAAAGATTTGTATGGAAGTGTTTCTCTCCCTTTACATTTTCTTTTGACAAGACTAACACAGACCAAATTAGGGCCTCAGGCACAAATGGGTAAAGGTATTGCTGGTAGATGTAGCACTATTTAAAGCATCTATAGCAGTTCCTGATTTTCTTTCTCCATAGGGAGTGGAGGTTATGCACCCACAAGCACCCCATGCACACAGTTATTGGGCACTTGTGTAGCTGCAGCGGAAACTCAGAAGCAGCCCCTTCTCTCATCCTTTTAAAACCATTCTAGGTGCATCCTTGAAAAGGCATTGGCTTTAATGGTATAAAATTCAACAAGACTTGAAATTAACCTTTTAGTGAATCTTTCACATTCAATGTGAAATAACAGAGCAGGTTGTGATGTGACATTTTTGTAGGTGAAAACATCAAAGGCAGCCCTGCCGCAGACTGATCTACCTTTGAACACCCAAGGGTAGCTGAGCCTGCCAAGTCTCTGTAGACTAGACAGGGAGAAAGAAAAAAGGAAAAGAAAGAGATCTAAGATATTCCGCTATTTAAGGTGAAGTCATTCTAACTAGGATTTAATTCAATCTTTTACACTTTGTTACTGCTGGTGGTTTTTTAATACACAGTCAAAAGAGAAAATCAGGATAAAAGGAAAAGAATATTATTTCTGACTGTCAGGCCATAATAAGGCATAAATAGATGAAAATTTAACTGGCAACACTTATTCTTTCCTTCCTCTTTAGCATTCATGCCTTAGGAATTCCTTTCTATTGGAGTTATGCAATAAACAAACCAAAAAGAGAAAAAGCAGTATCAGCCTTTGAAAAGGCTGCATAAAAAGGTAAGTACCTGTCTAACAACTCAGAAACATCTGAATTAATGGACAGCAACTACTCTTGCCCTTCTTCCCAAGGCACGTGTACTGAATGCTCTCCCAGTGTTCTGGCTGGGGTCCTGCTGGAGTTACTGAGTCTCTTTTGAAAGCTCTCCTAATAAGATCCCCTCCTGACCCCTGCTCCAGGCACAAGAAGAAACATCAGCCCAGCTTCTGGCTTGCAGCTCTCTCCATGTTAACAGGACACCTTTAGTGCATCTGGCCATACCAAGCCCTTGATCCAGGGAGCTGTGACCAGTGAACTCATGAGCAATTCAAACACATTGTCATCAAAATGTTGCACTGCTGGATCCTACAAGATTCCAAAGCACCGAGCGCACTAGGAAAATAAACACTATTTATATGGGGAGTTCCCTTTCCTGCTGAGTTTCTTTAATAACTCCTTTTTACTCAGACTCAGAGAGGTCACCACTACACATAACAAATGTAAGAAAATCTGCTTTCTCTTCTCTGGGATAATGCTGCTAAAGACTTTGATTTCCCCGTTCTCAAGTGCTTTCAATATCATCTTCGGTAAGTACCAGTGAATGTTGAAGTGAGGATACCAATGCTCAGCGTGATGGAGCAAGTTGTTACCAAATCAAACCATGCAACTCAGTCCCTCCTGCACAAGCCTTCTGGTTTGGGTGCTAGAGCTGGTGTTCAGCTCTTTGCTTTTCTGCTGCAACTGCATCAGAAACCAGGGCAGGCAGCTAAGAGACACCCTGAGCTGGTACTCCTGGCTCTGCTCAACAACTACAGCAGAGGAATCTGGGGCCATCTGCATCATCTTTCAGCAACAAGCAATGAAAACTGTACTTTGAGACAGAAAGAGGTTGAACTTGCAAGGAATGGCACCTGTCTGGGAAGTTAGCACCTCTTTCTTCTAATGACTTGAGTGCTTTATTTAAGGAAATGGGCTATGGCAAAAGGTTACACTAGGCCAAGGAAAGAAACAAAGAAAACCAAAATCACAGCCAGAACAGGTTAAAAAGAAGCTCAGAATATCCACAGCAGACTGTACAGGCAAGTGGGAGAGGACAAAATGTGACACCCTACTTCTAAAGTTGAAATGACTGCATCAAGTTTATAAAACCCTACCCTCTAATAGGCAGCATGCTCCCTAAGGAATGACTTCATGCCAGTGGTCAACAACGAAGCAGGGAACAGCCCCCAAATTTTAGTCTAGGGTTTGGGTCACAGACTGACTTTCTGAACAGCAGAGGTCTGCACGTGGGCACCAAGGAAATGACAGTCCGCATTTATCACACTTGACCCAGGAATATATGAGATCCAGAAGGGAGATGGACTGACAACAGAAAGGAACAAGATCAGGACCTAACAGACAAATGACCTATGTGCCAACATACAAACCCAGCCTCCCAGAGACAGTGGAATTTGTATCTTACAAATACTGATGGCATTCTTATGGCTTTCTAAGGATGTGAAAGAACATGCCTGAAAGTGGAGGTGGGAAGGGAGAGAAAAGAAGGGAGGGGAGAACTTGCTGCTGCCTTCAAGTATGCACAACTTATTCACACAGAATAATCCCAGATCAACTGTGCCTGAACTTCCTTAATGAAACAATGTCTTATGCAGCCTGCCAAAAGCCTTCACCAGGAGCAATCTCTCACTTCCTTCCAGAGCATCTGAAATTAAGTGAACCACTTGAAAAAGTAAAGAGCTCTTAGATGGCCTTTTCCCTGAATCAGCTTCAATCTATTTAAACTTACCTTCGAAAAGATCCTGAGATCTCACATAATGGGGAAAATTATATATAAAATACAATTTCTCATGGTTCTTTCACAGTCAATAAGAGACAGAGGAAGACAGACAACTTGGAAGCAAGCTGAGATATAAAGCCTTAGATGAAGTTGCTAATTCTCACCCAGCTTCCTCCCACATATTGTGGTATCTTGACCTTGATTTCATCTCTATCAATGATAACTTCAGTGCAGCAAAGATTTTTCTGATGATCATTTTTCTCAGTCTCTGGTGCCACAGTAGACGTGGGGCATGGTTTAACGCATTAAAAATCTGAACAGTTAAAGATCAAAATTGTTAGTTTTCATCCTACTTCAACACAAAGTTGATATTTCTCAAAAAGTTTTAAGTCAAAATGTTCATTGATGCACCTGTGAAGCACTCACTGAAATGCCAGCCAAGGTTCCTAACCTTCCACACTAGTTCTTCCTCTTCTTATTGCACAACTGAATTGTAACTTTATCTGCTCCTCAGAACTGCTATTTCAGCTTTCCTCTCTGTAGGAAGAGCTACTATGGGAAAAAAACCACCCCAAAACACAGCAAGCAGCAGAATATAGGAGTCTGTGATTCAAGCTGTATTTTCAATGAGCCAAAAATATAGCAGCACAGCACACTGCAGTGTCAATGATTCACAAGTGCAGGATGACATGATCAAGGCTGGAAATGTTCGTAATGTTCTGCTATCTCTTCCTATCGCTCTTTGAGTCTGTTTTGAGTTGTTATATGTCAACTGTATTGTTAAATTCTAAGAGAAAGGGAAACATAAGGCCAGTTGATGTGGCCCAGACCTGAGCTTAAAAGGAGGCGCTGGGCCCTTGGGCATGGGGACGCCCCAGGTTCTACTGAGGAACCTGCTTCTTCTATTGCAAGCTAGAGATTGTAACACAGAACACAAACAGTTGATTTAGCTTTCTGAGGTTTTTTACAGCTAGTGACACTAACCTGACAAAGCACAACCCTCAGCAACATACTATAGCCTAAGACACATTTCATTCTGCAAGTGTGTCTGAAGAGACAACAAAATAACTAATAGCCAGTAAATTACTTCAACAGCCAAATTCCTCCTGTTCTACTAGGCACAAGATTTCCACTGGGAGACAAGAGACATGCCCGGAAAATCTGGACTTGTGACAGCTCTAAGATTGTACGAATTCAACCACGTAACAGGACAGGCTTTCCACACCGTATTGGTTGTGCACATTCCCTCTGTCTTTCCAAGAACCTGGTCCCTTTGATGGTTCAGCATAACAAAAGAGAAGCAGGAATACAACGAAAGATTTGTCAACTATTGTACAACAGAAAACCTCTACAGGTTGGTTGAGGAATGATGAGAAGAACATTAGAGTCAATAGCATACATGTCATTTAATTAGCATTTAATGTCTGTGTAGTTTAAAGAAACATTGTAATTTCATTTCTGAACTAACATAAGCAATTAGCCTTCGCCTTTCCCCCCTCAACCCAGTGCAGGCATTGCCTAAGCAAGAACTAGCTATGGGCTGGTACAGCACAGAAAGACAAAACCCCAAATTACTTACAATATTTCAATTAAATGCACGATGCAATTTATCACTGGGATATACTTCAAGTCACTCAAACAAGTGCATTTAAATGCTGGCTTAAGAACCAAGAGCTGTCTACTTTCAGCTTTGAGAAAACTGGTCTTCAGTAATGTAACAGAAAAAAAGAAAGCTACAGTGCTTTGATACAGCCCAGGGTTTCTCACAGTTCCTAAAAATTACAAAATGAAGAATCCTGACAGTTCTCTGTCAATGAAAGGATTTTAATACTGGTCTGAACTGCTAGTCACAATCCCACAATCTCTATGAAAAGATGGAAAAAGCTAGACAAATATAAAAAGTTTTAGCTACTCCACCAATGGGCTCTCTGAGGCAAAGGGAAGCCAAGTGGCTTGCTGCTCATCACACAGGAGACCTATGTAGATCATCTAGGTACTGATTCTACGCCTTCCAAGCCTCCCTCCCCACAAGTAATCCCCAAAACCTCCTCATGCCCGCTGCCAACACAGAGTCTGTAGGATGGGATATTCTTATAGAATACTCTGGTAATGAAAGTCCCAAACAGAAGAAACAGGAGTTAAGGATGTCAATATTTTCTCCAGAAACCATAGTGCACAGATTTGCAATTCTCTCAGTCAGCAACGTTCTTCTAGGAAAGATACTCACAAAAGGTGCCATTTTCCTACTACATGTTCAATATATATTTTTCCTTTTCTAAACAGGCCATACATAGCAGTCAAAGAAAGTCATTTGTAGGCAAAGCATTAGCAGTAACACGTGGAAAGCACATCCTCAGTCATTCCATTTCATGCTACTCTAATACAACAAATATGACTTACAATGGCTCAACCACACATGGGTCTTTTCTTATGTTTCAGAGTTAGTAGAGCTAACTGCTGTGCAAACCCAGCAGGCTTGGGAATTGTTTTACACCTCAGCATTAAATTAGAATCCTCTGCCATTAGAGGAGTCATATAAACAAGAGGGAGCACACATCCTTCAAGACTTGGCCACTTCATAATGGGAAAATCATACTAAAACCAGAAAATCACCACCGCTCCAGATACTACTAAAAAACTTGGCCTACTCATTAAAATACCATTAAAAAACCACACAAGTTTGTGACTTGTGTGTAGGTGTTTGTGCACACAGGTTTTAATGAAGCAACTGGCTGGGCCATGCTGTAGTCCTCACTGCAAAGTATCCTGAAACTCAGCAGAAAAATATGCCATGGAAAACAAATGTGTATTGTCTTACACCGCATCTGCTTTCTTCTTTATTGCCACAAACTGGGAATGGCACTGATATCACACTAAAAACTCCAAATGTGGGTGGCATGACATATTCAGGAGTTACCTACGCTTACCATACAATGGGGCAAAAAAACCAGGAAAAGAAAAATAACTTTGAAAATGAATTCTGGAAATATAAATGGTGGAGGCAATTTATGAGCCACTTCCTTCTGGGGAGTTATTTCTACTAGTTGTTAAGGTCTCGACACACAGCATGGAAGTGTCATCAACCTCATCAAAGCTGTGCTATCAGTGGTGAGGCACTAGCACAGGTTGCTCAAGGAAGTTGTGAATGCTCCATCCCTGGCAGCGTCCAAGGCCAGGCTGGACAGAGCCTTGGGTGACATGGTCTAGTGGAAGGTGTCCCTGCCTGTGGCGGGGGGTTGGAACTGGATGAGCTTTAAGGTCCCTTCTAACCCAAACCAGTCTGGGATTCTGTGATTCTATCATCTAAGGCAAAGCAAGAGTGGCCCTGCCCCAAAGCAGGAGAACAACATCCTACAGAGCACCCCTATGCAGAGTCCTCACAGCTCATCCCTGCCTTTGGTTACCATCATTTCTTTGCTACCTTTTTTGAGAGAAGAGGTGAGTTTGTCACAACAAAAGTAAAATTACTTTAAAACTTTTGAAATTATCTGAAAACCACACCTTCAAGCAACATCTAACTATGCTTCAAAAGAGTTAACATTTGTAAACTAAATCAGGGCTCAAAGCGATAAAAATGGGTATCGAAAAAAATATACCTAAAATAAAGTATGTTGAAAGCATGCTGGGAAGAAGCAAAGCCAAGTGACAGAAACTGAGATCACAAACTCGTTTTACAAAGTCACCATAAGAAAGGGAGGCAAGAAAGAGGGAAAAGGCTGGTGCATCCAGAGAGGGAAGAAGGGGTGAGTGGAAACAGCTGGAATTGTTCAGCTGTGTCAACATTCGGCTGTTTCGCAGATTGACGAGCAAAGTGTCATCTGAAACCAATTACATTCCCAAAACCCCATGGACCCAGTTCATAACATTGATTAATCCACACTGTGAAAACATCCCCAAGCAAAACTGGAACAGCTGTCAGCCCTTGGAGCTCACAAAGAGCAGTTGGTTAAAAAAAAGAGAAAAAGGCATACACACTCTTTAATACCATCTTTGTCATGTGCAGAAGGTCATATACCTGCTCCCACCGATCGAGAGCAAAAAAGATGTCCACTTCCTCCTACCCATGGTGCTTTTCCAGCATCACCATGACTGGCAATAGAAGAGGTTGTCAGCATTAGGCACAGGCCAGTACTAATCCCCATAGGCAAAGCACCTGCCTGAGAACGAGCAGTCTCCTGAAGATGCCATTTCCTCTCCTTCGCAGAGCCTGGGGGACCACAACTGACTTTATGAAGGATGGAAACTCCCTGTCCCCACTCCAAGTGCCCTGAAATTGTTCTCTTCAGGCAGATTAGTTATGCAGAGATCATCAGCTGTACTTTTGAGACTCTCGACGCTACCTGACTGTGAATCAGCTGCTCTGCTCAAGAGAGGCACAGGTCAGCTCCGATGCCTCCCCACACAGCACTCCTCCTCAGTCTGAACACTGATGAAGTGCCTGCTATAGGAAGATCTTGTACTTGACAAGGTGCTTCACTGCTGCCATCTCCATCGTCTTAAGGACCTTGCTTGCTACGAGATGCTTCACAGCACAACCACGTCCTGCAAATCTCCACTCTATCCATCTGAGCAGCACCAACCTGAACCAGGTGTGTGCTGCCATTCAGAGCTCCCTATTGGCCATGAAGACATAATTTATCTGTCACATTTCCCAAGAGAGTATCAGCCAGATGTACTCTGACAGTCTGTAAAATATTTCTGAGCCAACCAAAATCCCTGCAAGAATATCACAGCAAACAGGAATGGAAGTGTGCAGAAATGAAATCAAAAGTAACAAAGAATGGAAAGATTTTCAGTTTTCACAACTGTCCACTTAAGGCTGCAGGAAAAAGAATCCCAGACTGGTTTGGGTTGGAAGAGACCTTAAAGCTCATCCAATCCCAACCCCCTGCCACCGGCAGGGACACCTTCCACTAGAGCAGGTTGCTCCAAACCCCATCCAATCTGGCCTTGAACACTGCCAGGGATAGGGCAGCCACAGCTCCCCTGGGCAACCTGTGCCTCACCACCCTCACAGGGAAGAATTTCTTCCTTGTATCTTACCTAAATCTCCCCTGTTTAAGAAGATTTTTTTGCTTGCATGTTAATTAAATCCCTTTATTAAAGAAGGCATTTCTAGGTGGAGCTCAATGTATTTTTTTTTTTCAGATGTATGTATTTATTTTATTAGCTATTCTAAAATAATGTTTAGAGGGGCAGGAAGTCTCCACCAGCCAGCGCCAAAGATCAAGAGACCTTGTACTTCAACCTGCAATATTCTTCCTGCAATTTATCAGCAAAAATTGCTGTCACTGTGTAACATCAAGAGAAATTCAGTGCTGCATTTATATTTTTATTTCCCAGCTTCAGAGCAAAGAATTGGCAGACTGACAAGGTGAGTACCAGAGCATAAGTCCACAGAAACAAAAGCATTCAAATCATATTGCTATTGTATGATTCCAAGACATTGGTGAAGTGACAATTCTTTTTCCAGTGAATACTTGGTACATGTAACTCATTCATCACACATCTTTTGAAAGAGTCCATGGATTCAAATATGATACACAAGAAAACACTACCATTACTGCACAGCCTGTACCAGAATTTAGATCAATAAAGTCAACGTCAGAGGACTTAACACAAACACTTTACTCTGCGCTAGAGAGAAATGCTTCCCGGCTTTACAGGAGCTTTTTGCGAGGGAAAAGTATAATGTTATTGGAGTCAGAATATCTTTCAGCTTATCCCTTCCTTCACTCAGTCCTCTTACTTATTTTACGCCTAAGGACTTGTCACAGATCAACCCCCCCCCCCATTGTTTAAACTTCAGTATTCATTCCAGCTTCACAATCACATACACAAAACAAACCACAATGCAGCACGCACGATCAACTGTTTCAATTCATTACTCAGTAAATAAGTTCTGCTAGAATGGTTATTTATTTAGGGACAGTGGGATACTGTTGAAAGAATTTCTATTCTGAAAGGTAAATAAATTTCCAAATTCAAAAGTGAATTTCCTTCTGACTCTTTACTAAGCAGTCCGGCAATATTAGTTATCACCACTGGGTAACAGTGCAAAAGCTATCACCATCTGGCACGTATTTCCAAGCCCCAGCCAGGATCAGCATCCGATATCATGGGCACTGTATAAACAGAGTAACATCTAATAATCAGGCTCCCTATTTTCCAGGGTACCAGGATGTATCGACTCAATGGGGCACTATTCAAGCCTACAAAACGGTGTAGTATTTACATGTGTGCTTAGTGTTAAGTATATATATGTCAGTAATAAGTTACACTGCATTAAAACACTACCAAACAAGAGTACTACTTCACACGTGGAATTCTGTGAAGACACTCACAAGCTGTTCTTGTTTCCCATAAATGTTAGAAATAAAAAATACTCATTGGATCTAATATTTCATATTCTGCAACTGAAAAGAAATGGACAATGGCATTAAATACAAACCAGAAAATCGTGAGACCACAGCAAAACCCAGTTCAGAAGGTTGGTCCACATGCAGTAGCCAGACTTTTTAGAGTGGCCAATACCTGATCTTCAACCCAAAGAATTACAGAGCTACGAGGTACTGGACTCTGTGCTGTTGAACAGGCAAGTGCCAAGTTCTATTTTCTGACCACCAAGACTTATTATCATTTTCTCACGAAAAAAGTTGTATGACTCATAACATTTGTCTGCAAGAATGTAAAGTTAAAAGTCAAAATTACTCACACCTTTTCAAAATCCAGCATGAGAAAGTGAAATTATTTCCAAAGTAATTCTTACACGACCAATGGCTGGATTCACATGGGTTACTAATAGTAGCTAACAGACTGAGAAAATAATATGTAAGGTATTCTTGAGACTATAATGAGAAAAATTGGTACAAAGACTTGTAGAATTAGGGCAAAGTATAAAGAGTTATTCAAGCTGTAGCAGACATCCATCAATTCATAGAATATAAAGTCAAAAAAAGACAAGTAGGATGAGCTATTCTTGCATATCCAAAGATGCCTGTATCAGGTCACTGCATTTCACATCATTAACCCCTGCACTGAGTCCCATAAAGTGTTTGATTAAAACTTTTCTTACAGAAAAGCATCCAAGCTGAATCTGAAGACTTCAGGAAATGGCGCAGCAGCTGTTCCTCATGGTAATCCATCTCAATGTTTAAGCACAGTGTTGAGCATTTTTACCTAGTCTCCAATTTGAATTCACCTGCTCCAGCATTCCAGCTACTGGTTCCCATTTTGTCCCTCTCCATTAGATTAAAGAGAGTCCTTTAAAACCCAGTATTTTCTTTCTCTGAAGACTCTCAAACACTGTTATCCTACAGATGCCCAGTTTTCTCTCTGATAGATTTAAGATATGATGCTCCAAGCAGTTACGACCAACCATCTCCTCCTACTTCAAATATTTTGTGGGAACTTTCTGAACCTTACTCAATACTTCAATGTCCCTCCTAAAACATGGATCCTAGAATGACAGGAGTTATTCTAGTGTTGTCGTACCATCATACACAGGCATATAAGCAGGCAAAACTTCTCTCCCATCTCTCATTCCCATTTACACAAACAAGTATTGCATCACAGTTCTCTTCCACTAGAAGCCCATGGTCAGCTGTTACCCAAGAGGCCTGCCTCTGCTTTGCATGACATAGTCTTCTCCCACAGCAACATTTATTTTTCTTATGTGACTTGGTTTACACAGGCCCTCTGCTTAAACAGGCAAAATTCAGACGCTTTCTATGTAAAGCATATACTATTTTTATCTAATTCTGCCACTCTCTGCTACCTGGAAATAAAGCATCAGTGATTCAGATAGATTCTTCCAAGTAATTGACAGAAATATTGAGTAGTGTTGAAACTAGTCCCCATCCCTGTTGAATGCCTATACCAGCTCACGCTGACTCTCCGTGAACACATGTCTGAGATAAGGCAGTCAGAGTGGCATCTAGCGCACAGACTAAAGATGAACTTGCAGAAAGAAGCAAGAAGGAACTTCACATGGAGTCTTGGTGAACAATGTGCAGCGAACTCCATGCTGTGACTGTATGAAGAACTCTGTCATAAACAGGAGCTGCAAATGAATTGAAAGTTCAGAAGTTCTCAAACCAAGGAATCACATCTGTAACGTAAAGGTGAAGATGCACTGATGTAAGGTAGTAACCAATACAATCAGGAATTCCTAGAACTTCACTAAGCTGGAAGTTCTTAGGAACTAAAGAAGTTTTAGTTCCAAGTTTTCTGAAGAAAATATGGATCATCACCACAGATTGGTTATCTTGAAGGGTCAAGTGTTGAAGAGGAGGTATGAAATGGGTGACTAAAGCGAAGGAGAACAACAGAAGGAATGTCTTCCCAAAGAGAGTAATGACCATATATAGCATTCCGCTTTTTATATATAGTTGATGTGTTTGATGTCTGAGGACCTTTCATCAAGTCTGTCATCAAGTGGTATTTCCCAAATGGAGGATTGGTGTTCTGTGAGTGCCAGCAGTTATTTATTTGAGCCTTTCAAAGCATGACGGTTCTATTTATCCTTACAGGGACCATTACACCAAAGAGCATTTTGTACAATTTGCTACTGAGAGCAGGAAGCAGGCCAGGAACACAGACGCTCATACAGCTACGCCATTACCTCTCTGTAGGTGCTTAGAGCAGCAAGAATTTTGTGACAGTAAATGTGGATTAATACCTGCATGTTCACAATACATACCTTTAGAAATGTGCCCACAGCCTTGAACTTTAATATCTTTCAGGTTGGTACCCACAACTATAACTGTGTAATCAACAACAACGTAATATAGAAGTAATACTAAAGCCAAAACTATTGGATGACATGACCATTCTTCAGATGGCCTAAGCAAACCTTGGACAGAAATGCAGCTGAGGTTATAATACCTAGACATATCAAAAAGATAAATCATTTCTGATGCAGTGAAAGTGTGAGATCCAATGAAAGAGTGAATATGAATAATAAACATACTTTCTCATTCTAGAAAATCATCTACTTCCTTTTACTACATGCTGAGAAAAAGAAATCCCACACAGAGGCAATATGATGTTAGGGAATACAGCTCTTTATTTTTAATCATCCCCTAAGAACAAAAAAAGGAAGACATGGATAAGTACTACAATGAAGGAAACTGACATAAGTAACATGCCATAGTTGTTGCCAGCCCATGGGTACGTGTCCCCTTCTTCTGCCTCAGGCGCTGGATTTACTGAGCCCCAGGGATTCTCAGAAGGGGCAGCAAAGGAACAGCTCTCTCAAGCTGAGCTCCCACTGTGGTTAAACTGAGCTCATTTTATGCCTCCTCAGCCCCTGCACTGGGATACAGCAGACTGGATCTGAGCAAAGGCAATATATGTCAATAAAACTTCCCTCTCTCCAAATTTATACTTACTTTCTGTTAAATTTGGCACTGAAATCGTCAATGTTTAGGAACAAGTATGTAGCAATTTAATGCAAGGTTTGGATACAGAAACTATCTAGGATGATGGCACAAAGCTATGACTGCCTTGGCTGCATCTTATCCACTTCTAAAACCATCCACGAATGTATGCTCATATCAAACCATCTATTTGAGTGGAGCAGGATCTGTTTGTATGCTGAGCTTTCCAACCAGGCCAGATTCCTAGGGTACATTTCGGTGTGAGCTAGCCTTGGTACAGAAACAGGTTTTCCAGTCTATGTACGTAGTAAAGTGACAAACCCCAGGATCCACTTGAGGACTTGCTCCAGGTTACACAATGGGTAGAAAAATACCCGTCATCTGAGCTTACATTTTAACTGTACAGGAGAAACCATGCCATTGATTTACCTACTTTTTCCCCAGATATCACTTTACAGATTGCCACTCTTTATTAACATTTTCTTACCAAGACTTTTAATTTCTCTGGACTAAAAACATATTTTAAGATACCCCCGGACAAAACAAGCCAATGTGAAGGAGTCTGTCTGCATTTGCATATTGCTGAACTGCATCACCATACACACCAAAGACTTTGTCCCCAGCACAGGCCTCTACAAGAGCAAAGTATTTTCTGCAAACTGGGAATATTATGCTGAAGGTTTCTAGAAGCGACTGAAGTTACACAGATAAAATAAAATTGAACTGTAGTGCTTAATCCTCGGAATGTTGAAAGGATTTCTTTATTTAAAAGAAAATACTTTGGTGACAGCCTGATCTGAAAGGTCAGCACGTAACTGAAGTTGTGGTCCAGTCTTTCAAGAAAAAATTACACTATGCTGTAAAAAGCATCTTCCGCAGAACTCAGACATTGTATTTTAAATCCTTGAAGCCTGATAGTAAGTTCCTGAAGAAGACATGATTGTCTTGTTATTGTCAACACGCCCACCTACCCAATCAACCTTCAAAACATCAAAATTCACTTTACTCCCACTATCTCCTTGATGTAAATTACTCTCCTATTAATAATTCTCTTTTGTTATAATCATCTTTTCTTACCTTGCATGAATCGCTCTCATTCTAAAGGACCAAGTTTGATCTTACTTCTAAAAAACAACCAAACACAGAACCTAAAAACACACCCACCAAAAACCCCACTGTCACTTCATTGTTTGCGGTGAATTTCATCCTTTCATCTCCATGATTTAAAAGCATCACTGTACGATAACTGGATATATGACATTGGAGAACCCGGCCATTACTTTCTATCTGGAAGGGAGTAAAGGCTCGCCTGCCTCCAGAACACGTCTCCCTCTCCAGGTCATGACAATTCCAAACATCCCCAAGGCCTGTCAGTCACATAACAAAAAAGTAAACATGCACTGTATGCCTCCCTGGCAAACAGGACCAGGACAGTCATCAATATTTGTTCACTAATCCCACATTATGTCACTAAGGCAAAGTGAATTTGTTCCATCTCTGAATTATTCTTTTCATCCTCACTTAAACGGGAAGCTGTATGCTGTTAAGCTGTTATGCCACTAAAGGAACAGTAAAGAGTTACCCTGTGCACATCACCTGCTGCAAACATTATGTTCAACACGTGAAGAATGGAGTTACTGGCAGAAAAATTGAGGATGCTTCCAAAGCCAGATCCCTATAGGAGAAAGAATGAGTTCTGCAGTAGGATATAGGCTTCCCAGCTTTACAGTGAATTTCCTTGATTATACTTGATCCTTTTGATGGTTTTCCAGTTGCATGGAAATAAAGCTAAAGCAACCCAACTTTCTAAAACTTACAGTATCTGTTCAGCTTCTGGTAGCATAGTAGCCAGAGGTATTGCTTATGGCAATAGTTTCAACTCCCTCAAATCACATGGATCCTCCAAAGGTGGAAAGAAAAATCTACAGGTTTGACACAGCACAAGTTTCTGCTGGTGTTAAACTGAACTCAGGTTAGACACTTATAAAGGTCCCTTCCAGCCCCTTCTGAAAGCTATTAGAGATGGGGGTAGTGCAAAATATAGTCATCCGTTTCTGCACTATTTGTTTTCTGCCACTGGTTTTAACAATCTGTTTATAGGACCGGGTTTGGGATTTTTTTCCCCCTCTTTTTTATTTTATTTTTCCTCCTTCCTGACTAGCTGAATTCCCCTCAGGCATCTCCGAATTTGCAGCAGCAACTCCCAGTGATTGCTCTGACATGATAATAATGGTGGGACTGCAGCTCCCCAGCTGCTAAATCCAGCCAGTGATTCTCTGGGGCTCCTATGCAGTCTAGGGTATCTGGGTTGGTTTGTTTTTCCTTCTTTTCCTTTCATTATTAAAGTGGAGGGTTTTCGGATTTTTTTACATTTCCCCTTGTTATTGTTAAAGACACTTTGTTACCCAGGGAGTTCACTCAAATTGTCAAGGAGAAAAGGATTCTAAAAGGCAGAGGCAGCAAATGAATCGTCCCTTTCCCTGCTTCTCCATCCTTCTACGTCCTTTTAGCCCAGTTTTTTTTCATCAGACATAGATACTGATGTATAATAGGTGCCAGAATCAAATCTCTCTTCTGCCCAACAGGCACTGGATTATAGAAAATGTCCCTGTAGCAGTTGGCAATTTCGGCAAAGGCATTTTTCATATCATCACTGCAAAATACTGCACTGTCTTTCCTAATAACAACAACAGGAATTCTCAATTGTATTCTATGAGCGGATTTCAGCTCTTTTTCTGCACCCAATTTCTATGGGTTAACAGTAATAGCTTAACAAACACACTTGCAAACTTGTGAAAATCCAAAAGACACAGGCAAATTAACAAGTACTGGCTGGGAGATATATTACTGGTTTTTGGCAACAAAGAAGAGTTATTTGAGCTTGGTTTTGAAATACAGCACAGGTCAAACAATAGAACCGGGAGGCAAAGAGCTGCAAACACATGCAACAGCACATACAATAGCAAAGAGCCACCTCTGGCTGAAATTGAAACACGTTTCCTACAAACTGTCCAGTTTGGCAGATGAATGATTTTTTTTTAGGGGGCGGTGGTGATGAAATCTGTATGCTGTTCAGCAGCCTTTTTGTATTATATATTTGAGACTTAAAACACGGTATTTTTCTCCTCCACACCAAAGTCTTCAATTTAAAACACACAAGCATGTAAGTTCTGATAATACCTATACAATGTGAAGCAATGCCATAAAAATTAAAGCAGCATTGTACTCCAGTCCTGTACACCTAAAGTCACACCTTATTGCTGCAAACATGTACACTTCATGGAACCTGCTACATGCAGATTTCCCTATGTTGGTATACTGAGGAATATTAGCGAGGCTTTGATCCACATGCTTAGAACTGAGTTATGTGCTGTTCATTAATGCTTTTACACCTAATATTTATGTTTTATTACTTTTATAATATGCTTAGAAACAAAGTCAGGAGAACAGCCCTGCCTTAGAAGAGTGCACCAACCCAGGCAGGAAGTTCTCCTAGAGAAGAACCGCGTGCCTTGCTCTCACAAAACAGGTTTCAATCACTTGAAAGCAGATACAGAAAGTACCCGCACAGGTATGTATCCTCTTACTGGTGAAGTTAACTCAGAGGTACATTATATGAAGAACAAAGCTACACATTAGCTATTTATACACTTACGCAATCAATACTGAAATAAACACATGTATAATTATGTCATTATCACATTAGGAAGTCCATAATGAACTACTTAATCAAGTAAAAAAAGAATACCATAAATATGGCCAGATGATAATGAAACTACACTACATGAATAAATCTTACTGAGAAAAGGCAAGTAACCAGCAGATGCTGGTAGGAGACAACTAGTTTACCCATCCAGATGTGTCAACAACAACATTATTTAAAAATCCTGAGGACATTCCTGTATTCAGAGAATGAAAACATATAAAACCCAAACGCATTGACACCAAAACTTAAAATAAGTAATGTTTACATGCAGATTAATGTTGGTAGAGATTAGAGCCATAAAGCTTGCTATCTGCTCATAAAAATAGGTGCATGATAAGACAGATGCCAGATTTTTTGAGATCTCTCTGTTCTGCTCTGGGGATTCGTTTCACGATTCTATATTTGGTGACTCTTCCATCCGTTTTGTCTGCTTGGGCCAGGTTACCATCCTCCTCAAGATTTTCAAGCCGTATCTACGCAGCTCGAAAATGAATGATATTAAGTCCCCTGTACTTGCATCTGGAGACTTTACTTAGGGCTATACCTCGCTGGCATTCCAAAGGCTGAACAAAGCAGGCTTGCCTATGATGCAAAGGACTACATGAACAGTTGCAGTACACTAGAGTGCAGACATCAGAGGCCATCACTGTCCTTGCTCCAAAACAGTCATACAAAAGGGCTGGCAAATATAATCATGACCACAGAAGTCAGTGAGGCCACAGCTTTGCAAATACATCAGGACTATAACACTGGATAGATTTAGCCAAACTTGCTGAGTTTCACTGAGCTACATGAGCAGGTCGCAGACTCCAAAGCTGGGACTGCACCTTGGAAGAGCTCCAGCACTGTTGTAGTGGTAACTGCACAGAAGCAGCAGCCAGGAGTGACTATGGAAACAACCACTGCAGGGTCAAGAGCAGGAACAGACACTCACAGAGAAAGGACAGCAAGAAGGTGAGTTTAAGATCAATAAATAGCTAGGCCAAAAGACCTCTCCCTCTCTTTCTGCAGAGTCTTGTGCTCTATTACCACCTGTAATGCTCTCTCCTCAGTGCTGCCTTTGCTCCCAATTGCTATGCCAGCCATCAGAACCACACCCCAGTCCAAAGTGGTAATCAACAGTAGTATATTTATTAGTAAAGCAATAACTGTACCAAGGCTTCTTTTCCTGACATAAAGGTTGCTAGAAACACATTTCCATTATTCTGTAATTTCAGCAAGGAGAAGCAAAGAATTGGATGGGAGGAAAGGACATGCTAAGGAGTGGCAAGAAACAGTCTCTGGAGAGCTCAGACCAACAAAAATGCATAGGCTCAAACGTGGAGAAAAATATGGCTTAATAAATCATCATCTGAAGTTGCCATGGTAATAGTAAATGTCTAGTTCCCTATACTGTTTAACTCCATACATCCACTCCTGCAGGAGAGGAATAACACCGATTTCTCCATCGTAACAAATGACACGGGAGATTCTTATTTAAAGGAGAGGACAGAGTGTGCAGTCCAGCACAGTCCGGCTCACGACCTGCAGGGCACTTGAGGTGAAGGAACACTTTCTTCATGCAAGTCAGCTCCACACCACACGCTCGCTGTACTTTGTGCACAGCTCGCTTCCTGGTGCGGCTGCCTCCGAAATGCAGCCTGCCAGATACCCAGCAAAGCAGCATTTGCCTTCTAAAACTAGAAAACACTGTGCGATTGACTGAAGATTGCAGTCCCACATGGAATACCGTGTAATAAATTATCATAGCTGTAGGTAAATACAGATATAGATAGAATCTGAAAGATCTTTTTATGTACCAACGACTTCTCGGAGGGAGGGGCTTGAGTGAGTAAAAAGAAAGAATCTGACAAGAACAAGGAGAGTGCGTGGGTCTCTCTCAGAATAAGGTCAGCTCCCACAGACTTCCTCAAGCAAGTTTCTTAATGTTCCTGTATCTCGGTTCCCCCATCTGTACAACAGTGTTAACATGTACTCTGCTTATCTAAGCTTATTAGCATGTGGAAAGTGATTCGTAATCTGAAAGTTCAGAGCCTGTGGAAAAAAAGAAAACTTTTGTTTCAAAACTTCACTGCCTCCAAGAGTCTTGAAAAAATAGCCTGGCTGGCAATCCCTGTGCTAGAAAGCACTGTCAGTGTTTATAAAGCAAAGATAAAACATTTCCACATCCCATGAAAAAGCAACTTGTCTAGTCATACTTCAAGCACTATAATAAGATAGATGAGTAAAGAGACAGTCAAGAAATAAACTAAAGCGACAGCAGCACTAGGAGCAATTACTTATTGGAGAGGTGCAGCTCAAAGGCAAGGGGAGAGGGAAAGCCAGATTCAGCTTTCCAGTGAAGGAGCGTGCCAAGGAGATTTCAGCGTCCTGAAAGTCAGTCAGGTTTTTCCAACAATTCTTTTCAGATGCTCGCTGTACCGTCTCAGAACATAACAATGCCTATGGAACGTGATAATAGTTTACTCAAGGTCAGGTTAAATCTCTTTCCTGGTGTCTTGAAAGCGAAGTCCCTTAGACCACATACAGACCATGAAATCTCATTGCCAAAAACCAAGCCACAGTCTATGAAACATAATCTGGAAATAAGAATACTTACTTTTATTAAAAGAGGTCCCAGAATGCAGTGCCAGAGCACTAACCATAAGCACATGCAATTCAATTTACAACTTTCCTTGCTGTAGTCTCTTAAGCCTTTGTTACTGAGCTTTCATATTAAACAAGGTATGAGATTAGCCTAGAACACAGCCCTTGTAAAACTGGCATTTTTCAAGAGGTCCTACTGACTGTTCTAGGACGATATCAACCACCAGTGTTTTTCCCTCAGTCTTTACAGAAATCTCTTTATGAGGCTACATGGATGTGATACATATTCCTGGCCTACAGCAATGTATCACAACTCCACGTTCTCTTCTTTAGAGTACTATGTTATCTGAAGATACGATTTTTAACCAAACTAAAACTTCCTGTAAAATCTGCATCCTTTCTAGAATGAGCTCTTTTCCTAACCTGTTAAAGGTGAACTTGGATAAACTTGAAAAGTTTATCAAAACAACGATAAACTTTCAAACAGGGTAATCAGACCAAATCATCTATTCATCGCAGACTACATCTCATATGTAAAGACACATATGCATCTGTTTTAAAGAAGTGCAGCAGCTGAATGATTTCAGAGTGTTTTACACATTTGACTTTCTCGATAGAATATTTCAAACACCCATTTGCTCCTGTTTCTGCATGTAATTTATATTCCTGAGACACAGAAGTAATGTCAAAACCTGAAAGATCAGAGAAATCCACAGTTGTGAAAGGCTTCTTGGTATCAACGGGAGTACATCAAATGCCACAAGCTAAGACTACATGGTTTCATGGTGCCTCCACTTCTTTTGACTGTGTACCTATGACTGCTGCATAAAGCCTTCAGTCTCACATTGCAAATCCAAGCTCCAGAGGGAAATACAAATGCGTAATAGGTTCAGGGCAAATATCCAACACACTATGGTTACATCAGAGGGGATGCAACTTGCAACTTCAATGGAAAAGACAGTGAAAGGAATCAAAGTGATCCTTTGAGGAAAGTGTGATTTACTACCTAACACAAGATCAGCATTTTGTGTCATCTGCACAAAGACATCCTTAGCCTGACATTAAATATGTAAAAGATTTGAGCAAGGGCAGTTTCCTTGCAAGCCGGCAATGCTATCGTTCTGTAAACCCTTTGCTTTCTCTCTCAAAGAGGCCAACATATCAAAATGTTGCCAAATGCAGAATATACGGGTCAAATGATCTCTCACTAAATAAAAAGAGAATACTCTTCCTTACCTGAGGAAACATTATGCCGATGATGGACACAAAACATGGCCTCTAATGATGTAACGGAAGAGTGCAAAACCATGATGAATGCCCGACTTAAAATCCAAGAAAAATGTGACTCGTAATGCCCTCTTTTTTCCCCTCCCATGGGACACAGGGCTCTTGAGTTCTGCTAGGCACTTCCTGCATAATGTCAAAGCAGACAGTTATCAGAACACTTGGCTGCCAGGAAGGCTTGGAGAAAAATGTACTAAAAATTATTGCGTCTCTTCGGAACAAGGTGGAACAAGCTCCCCACCACAAGCTTATATTTGTGTCATCACATTTACCTTAAATTTAAGAAATTTTGAAAACCTACATGATTTTTAAGATGACGAATGTTTCCCAGTACATCAGTAATCTTGCTCCTCTGCACCACAACACAAAGCAGTTAAGGTTTCCTATTTCTCTTAAACATTCTGTGGACAAAGGAGGGGGTGAGGAGGAAAGTACAACCATTCTAGACACTGCAAGGTGCTACCAAAAAGCCAGCCACTTTGTATAGTATATGCCACGGAGGGGGATCTCCCCGGAAGGGGCAGCACTGGGATCACCACACGAGCCTAGAGCTCCCTGCACGAGCACAAACCCATTTCCACCCTTCACATGACATCCTCTATACAGGATATATATGGACCTGACGTACACACATGGTACAGTCTCAAGGCTGCTGCAGCACTTCTCTTTACTGTACACTACAGCTAGTGCATCCTAAGGCTGCCTATGTATCTCAGGGGCAACCCTTTGAAGGGCAAGAAGTCAGAATGGCATTCTGGACAGAAAGCACGGAAGAGGTTAACAGAGAAAAAAAACTGTATTAATAAAACATGAAGTTATTTAAAATAGTTCAAGTATAGCAGAACTCACTTTCAGTTATGCCAGACTGGATGATGAAGTTTGTGTGATTAATTCCATTCTCTTCCTTTTCATCTCAGAAAACTGTCAGCTCTGTTGTACCAACAACATACTGTTACAGTGGCATCGTGAATAGCTCTTGGATAGCAAACAAAAAATATTAAGTGAGCTTTGCCAATTACCTACCACACGTTTTGCTCACAAGCTGCCTTATTCCCTTACAATTCTATTGTTGGAATAGCTAACCTTTTAAAAATAATAGCTACCACTTAAAAGCAATTGTTATTTTAATTGTGAATCGGGATCGTAAATCCATTCTTTAAGAAGCAATTGTATGTTCTGCTGAGTTCTTTTAAATGTGCCTCCCCCTAATTCCCTTGCAGGCAACTTCTGCTATAATGAAATTTTTCATTTGCAAATTAGATTTGCTTGTAGCTAGAAACAAAAAGCTATCATCAGAGCGCCAGTAAAAAGGGAGGCATCCTTACCCAGTAGGAACAATTAGCTGCACTGACTGCAACTGTAGCAGCCGCCTCTTCTTTCTCCTCCAGCTCTATGATCTGAAGCAGGACTCAAACAGGAAATTCTGTGGTTTTACACACAGTAAACTAAAACCTGCAGAGCTTTGCTTCTTTATGGTGTCTTAACAGCTGGACTATAGTATGTGGGATCCATTCGGTAGATCTCATTTCTACATATGTGTACATATACCCTGTATACATATTCATATTACAATAGAGAAAGGAAAAATTAATTATTAATATAGAACTACCACTCAGCAAGGGACTTAAGCAGAGGTTCACCTAATAAATAATATGGTTAAAGGCAACAGCAATTGGCTTGATGTCACAAATGCCACAGTGTACTTGTCTTATATGTCTTATTGACACCGAGAACTCGAAATAACAGAGTAATCAACCCACCTATAACCCACTTTCTCAAGCAGAAAAGGATGGTTATTCCCATTTCACTTTCAAAAAACCTGCTGACAGAAAACAGGCATGAAGAGATTAGGCAACTAATCCAAAGCTATTCAAGAAGCCTGTTGAAGATCTAAGTATTGAACAGGGATCTTGCAAGTTCCAGCCTCATACCTTCATGCACATAAACCCCCGAATACTGAGTACAGTTCAGACTTGAAACCATGTTTTCCCTGATATGCATTTTGTTCAAACTTGCAAGACTTCATGTTTTCTTGAGACAGAAATAATCCCGGCACTGTACGATCTAGTTGTTATTTTAATAACTCAACTCTGTGTGAGAGAACCAAGTATTGTATTTTTAGGTCCCCTGCAAGAAGCATTGTTCATTTTTATCCTTTCAGTGGGTGATCTTTATCTCTGGCAGCCTTTGGGATACTTTCTTCCTGTTCGAACACCAAGTACATTCTTATTATGCTCCACTCTAATGAATCCTGTAGTCCTCAGAGTGGGCCACAACTCATTTGGGGAAATTAGTGAAAGGGAATAGCTACCCGATGACAATGAGGAGACCTGAGAATGATCCCATTTTCAGGCATGAAAAGGAAGTAGCTGGAAACATACCTGCCATTAGTCACAGCAGGAGCTGGAACCTTTGAAACTAACATTGCATAAAGAGAAAGTTCTGCTTTCGGAAAAGTGGAAGGTTTTATCTGGCTACGTAAACCTCGCCACATGCCTTATTTCTCTTTGCAGCACAGAGGTTTGTGAGGCCGTGCTCGCTCTTTTCTTCCCTGTCATCCATTTCAAATACAAAATTCTGTTCTTTTTTCTAGTCAACCCTGCATATCAAGCTCAGGAACACTTACTGAAAAAGTTCTTCTGACCTTTTATCCCAAGCCCTGTAGAAACGGATTTGAGAGCCATAAACCAGGTTATGTGCAAAATGTTGATGAAGCCATCCCTTGTGACTTTACATCGCAATGTTTTGGGAAAACTAAAGATCTAGAACTCTCTAAATCCCTCCCCTTGGCAGAAAGGAGGTTTTCTGCTATCATAGGGTAGGGTTTGCAAACACCTACGGACCATAGGAACAGGGCAGTCAACAGGAACAGAAAGTACAACCAGGATTTGCCAGACTGCAACAAACCACTGTCCCACAAACTCTGTGAAGTGCCTTGAGCCATATGCAGTGCCTGATGAGTGAGAGAAATCCACCCTGCGCTTCTGAGGCCCGATGCCAGGCACACCATGTATTATACTTGAGCACTAGGGAAACGAGGCCACAAGTCTCTGAACTTCCATCTATCTCCACCATTTGGTGACCAGCTTAAACTTTAAACCTGTGAATGCGATAATGTTCCCTCAGCTGCAGTACGTTTCAACTCCTGATGCTCATGGGCTGCACTTGCTTATGATATTTACGTGTTTGAGCATCATCACAAACCGGTGATGAAGATCCTGATGTTTACTCAAGACAACATACTGCACCTAGTTAAAAGAAACAGGAAGTGATAGTGGTTCAAACCTGGGATAAAGCAAAGACATGCTGAGAGCCATGAATTCTCAAATCAAGGCTGCTCCTCAGTAAACAGCTGACCGAGCTGATGCACTCCTGGCAGTGGGGAAGCAGGAATCGGAAATGCTTTTAGTAAACAGTTGTACAAATATGGCCCTTCTGCGTTTTCTCAGAGCTGATAGGTGAAATTTCAGGATAAAATAGACTGGCTTGAGCTAAGAGGATGAGATAGGAACATATGAAAAGTGCGACAGTGCGCAGGCAAGCTTTCTTGCTAAATAAAAACATTTTATTCCTACGTCAGCATGAAATCTGGCACAACAAAAAAACAAATCTGTACAACCCAAATATCCTCAACTCCTGGCAAACTATTTTTGGTGAAGCCCACTGTTGTCCCAGAGCTCTTGGGAAGACAGAGACTTGAGTCTCAGGCTAAACCATATGTCCATTATCAGCTTACAGACACTGAAAAAAAGCTTGGTGTCAATTCCTGTTAACAACTCGGCAAGGTCTTCAGACCTCTTCCTCAGCCTTCCACACAGGATGGAGCATATTCCTGAACCATGGCTAACCATGATGCTGAAACAAGCCACAGCAACCCCTTGTAAATGGCAGAGATCTTCTGGTTTGCATTTCTGACAGAGGCCTTAATAAAGTCCTCAACAATAAAGTCCTGCCTCAAGCTGTGCACTACATATTCCACTCTTCTGTTACATCAAGGCCATTACACAGCCCTGGCTCCCTAGATCTCTTCCTCTATTTTCCTCAGTGCCATTTATGCTTTATCTTCACAACCATCAGTCCTGTGCAATACATACTAGCATCTCCCGTTTAAGTGCTGTTGTTCTCTTTCTGCCTTACCACACACTCATACTTCTCTCCATGCAGTCATAACACACACAAACATAATTCTTGTGCAATCTAGTTAGTATTAAAAGGGAAAGAAAAATAATGAAGAAAGAGGTGTAGGCAGAGAAAAGTGCCTGACAGTACTGCTAAAGGTAACAGAGGTAGAATCGGGCATGTGTTATGGACCAAGCAGGCAGCTACATTTATAGCTCTAACTGCGCCTGTGATCCCATTTCAGCAGCTCAGATCTCTGCTGCTGAAAAAGGAGGAGATGCGGGTAAGGATGACCCTCAGGTGAGGGGTACAGATAACCCTCTCTCACAGCGTGATGCAAGTTGACACGAATTGACCAAACTTTTAAGTACCTCAAAGCCAGAAGAAAACCTAACACTGTGCCTTGGTAGTTCTAGCAACACCCCACGCACTGGGTAGGTCCAGCGTCCAGAACCTGACATAGCCCCACCCTGAAACTATAGAAATATGGACCCCTCTTCCCCTCTGCTCTTAGAAGTACTGTACTACACTGACATAGCAGAAGTGAGAAGGAGGTGACTTCTTGCATGCACCCTTGTACCCTGGAGGAGCAGAAGGAAGCCCCATAGATCTGAGCATAGGGGTAAAGAGAGGTTCTAGACACCGGTCAAGGCTGTAGGGATGTCCTGACTGCAGAAATGGCCAAACGTGGAAGCAGACTGGGAAGAATGCTCCTTCTCTTGCATGGAACGGGAGAACAGCTGTGTATTTTCAGAAAATCTGGTAAACCAATGCACTCTGCTATTGCTGGTCCCCAGGCAGCAAAAGCCTGCTAAAGTTCTTCCATAACCAGGCAGCAGCCAGCTACACCACAGACCTGACCCCTACTAGTGGCCTAAGCATAAGTCAGCACAAGTCTGCAAAAGCTATTCTGTCACATGCTCATGCATTCTTGAAAATGGGTAAGTCCATGATTTTTCTGGATTTTAAAGGAACAGAATAAGATCAAAACCAGTATTTAAAAATAACTACGATCATGCAAGTAAGAAACAGTACCTTAACAGGAATGCAAGGGACAGAGGTGCTCCCACTCTAACATTTCTATCTTTAAACGCATAGCATTTTGCAAACTTTAACTTATATTTAGACCAATATATACCTCAGAGACAGTAGCTTCCACAGTGATTGTATCCCACCACAGTTTCACAATTATTATATAGTCCATGGACCCTAAAAACTGTGGTACCTGAAATGGGAAAGGCCAGCTGGGACAGCAGGCAAAGCTGGACAGCAGGCAAAACAGGGGCCAGGCAAAATGTATTCCAGCCCTGCTCTTATTTGTAGATCAGACACAGCCAACAAGGCATTCCTGCTATGTTACAAGGGAAAAAAGCCCCACCAAATAAAAAACCCAAATCACAACAAAAAAATTAACACTCTGGCACACATTTTGATAAAGAAGTCTGACATTTGATAGCACAGAAAGATTTAGATCCGAATAAATGACAAAGAACACAAGACATTTTGTTTGAAGTATGCTTGTGGGGTGAGTTTGGAAGGACCGCATTTGTAGGCAGCAAACCTCTGAAGCATTTAGAGATAACCCCAAAGGAGTACTGCTAAAAATCTTTGAAACTGGCCATCCATTTCAGACACAACCATTCCAAGTCCTCTCTATTTTTCCACTAATGCTTTAAATAGCATTCAAATAATCTTTTCCCTCCTTACTTCAAGCTGATGACTTCTTTGTATTTTATTTATTCCTAAAAAGTCTTTCATAGCAATTAGTTTCCCTGACAATTTCTTACTGCTATATGAAGCATCTTTAGATTTCTCCCTGGAGGGCCACCCCTCCTCTGCCCTCGTAACAGATTTCTTGAAATCCAGGGGTTCCATAATAATCGGAGAGATACTTTCTGTAAGGGATGTATGACATTTAGAGTTACAGTAACACTCCCTTTGGTTATGTTTTGGCTTTGTTTTAATCTTTAATAGTGAACTTCAATCTAAGAAGGACTACGTGAAGTGACTGTTAAATGTCCTTTATTTTTCTCTATCTTGCAGAGATTTGCTAACACTCTAAACAACCCGCACACTTCCTAAAAATTACCTTGGCTGATTCTGCACAAGCACAAACTAATAGGTCCAGGATATTAAGTAGTACATTCCAATTCCTACCACATTCATTGACTCTTGGCTCCAGACACATCGGAAACCTGTGTCCCAGAAAGCTGGGATACAAAGAAAGGGATCTATGAACAGTGCAAATCTGGATCATTTATATGCGGGAGGGGATGAAACCCTTTTCCCTTAACCATACTGAATTTGCCTTGCAGCCACCTTAAAATGCCACTCTGCAAATGTGGTGTGTTTCATTAATCTAGAAAAGAAGCAACATCAAACTCCCTTCGTTCTTAACAAATTTGGTTGAAAGGGTTATTTTTCTGGGGTCGCCCCTATCCCAAACGCTGCTGATCCGTTTCTTTTTATTAACTCAGCAATTAACCTGCTTCCTGCTGTGTTTTAAAGCTTATTTCTTCCTGGGAATAAGTCAGGAAACACATACATATTAAATCACAGAATGCATCTCTGCCCTGTTTATCTCTCATTTCAAACCCCAGACTTCCTTCTCATGACCCACAAAGCAAAAAAAGTCTCTTGTACCCCCAAGTCAGATGGAAGACTGTCATACTCTGCACATCCCTTATCCAGGCAACTAGGAAAATTCACAAAACCACGTGTTCGTCTTTTTTGAGGTTTTTTTTGTTTGTTTAGATTTTTACTAAGTCTCTAAGTCAGTAAATTCCGTCAGCTTCCACTAAACATTAGTTCTAATAAGCACTGAGCTTTAGTTACTCCTTTAACATCTTTAATTTTCCTAAATATCTTACTACATAATGAAGACATCAGCCTCCACCTCCAAAAGCTTACCCTAAACCAGAACACTTCTTTACAGAAGAGACATGACTAACACTTGAGCTGAGGGTACACCTGAAGATTGATAGCTCTGTCTAATTTTCTTATTATTTTCCTCTCTAAGGAAACATCTGAGCATTCCTATAGCTTGAAAAGTTGGCAAGACTCAAGACGTTAACCCAGGAAATGCATTTATCATATGCCTGATCATCATGTTCTTACAGTGTGGATGTATGGGGAGCACAGCCTACTGCCATACCCATCACCTATTGTTGTATCCCAACATGTGCAATAGATTCAGACATAAAGGTGCATAAAAACTGACTGGCTTTGAGCTCAGAGAGGCTGCTCTGGCTGTGTCCCCATGAGGAAAATGGTTTAACCTGCTTTCTTGGGCCAAGGTCTGCAGAATCCAACACTCTAAGTTTAACTACAACATGGGTTTCCCCTGGAAATCCCCTGGATTTTACCTCATTCATTAACCCAAAGTATTTTACCTAATAAAAAAAAGACCAATGTTCACAATAATTACTGTCTCTCTGCTTGTATTCCCTCTTTTCAGAGATCTTCACATAAAAACTAAATAGGGTGGAATAAGCCCCAAAATACAGTGAGCTTTAGAACTAAACCACAGACAGGTGCTGAATTATTTCTCCATAGAGAATTAGATTTCAAAAAACCCATTGTAGAAATGAGGAGTTGCTCAGTTTAAGGATAAAGAATGTCCTTTATATGACACACATGAGAGTCCTGATACTGCAAAGTGTGTGCTGGGCATTTGGCTCAATTTAGTAGGACCTTGGTGCATGATATGCTGCAAGATTTCACCTGATCTGTTACCAAATGAATGCTATGTAAAGGGTCTGATTTCAACTCTACACCTTCAACACTTCACCATTATAAGCAAAAAAAAACCCCATGAGGGTGGTTTTCAGTGCACACCTGCTCATCACCCTCCTTAAGCAGGCAAACATGGTACTGTGAGAAAACTGTTAACAAAAAAACCCCAGATACGTCCCAGATCCTCTGGTGACATTATTTTGATTTTTTAAAAAATTCATGTATTTCCTCTCAAAATTTGAACTTGGAATATTTGACAAAGAACATCATGAATTTTTTTTTCCCCTTCACTTATGATTTATAATTTATGCAGGCTATCATAATGTGAATAATGAAATGATGCTTTGCATAGTTTTATTCCTATGGGTTATAAAAGGAAGAGCATTGGCACTGTCCTGTCATTGCAAATGGTCCTGGATTTCTGACGTCTCACTTCAATTGATGTTAATGAGAGAAAAAATACTCAGGCAAAATCTGCTGTTGGCACAGCATACAAAAAAAAAGCCTCACCAAATCCCAAAAGGGGGAGGGTGGAAGCAGGCAAATCTCTAACACAGAAAGTAATAGAGTTTCAAAAGATCTTTCCAAGCTGTTAAGTAGCAGTCAGTGAAGAGACAAAATAAAGAAAAGATTACTTAAATGGCCTCGCAAGATTTGGGCAGGACCCAGACCTTAATTCAGCTTCCCACACCCCCCCAGTTTGCAGATGCCTGCACTACGCATTTCAGCTGAACTGATCTAAAAGCCAGAAAATAAAGGTGGTCTCACTCCATCTGAAACCATTAGAGAGGTCTGACAGTTTCTTTGGTTAATAAAATATACTAATTGCAACAAATTTGGCAGTGAACTTTACCCAAAGAAAATGGCAAACCTTCCGAGGCACAGCCATCATGGCTAGTAAGTACTGCAATGAATCAAATTGATTAACTGGATTCCCTATAGACTTCCAAAACATTTCCTTGTAATTCACAGGCAAATATGCATATGTGCCATGAGCTTGTTAGATAGATGACAAATGAAGAGAAAAGCCTTAGTGTACATACAGCTGTTCCAAGTGGAAATCCCTGATTTAGAATTCAAAGTCTTGGGAACTCCTCTGGCACCATTTCCTCCCTTGAACACTTTGGTGGGAATGCTGAATTTCTAGATGAATGCTGCTCATTTGCAAGTGGCTTCCCTTCACCCTGCTGGGCTCAACACATCAGTGAACTCATCGAGGATCAAATAATTACTTCCAAAATTACAGGCAGGTTTTTTATGAAAATCAAATGTTACCAAATAGACTGAAACACAGAGGTGAAGGAAGAAGGATCAAGACACACGACCCCCCAAAAAATTAAGCAATTCAAGGAATACGAAAGGACTGCGGGACCCCCACACCATTTCTGTGAACCTACCAAGTCCTAGTAACTTCTCAACGTCTGCAAAAGCACCTGATATGTAGGTGAATCCCAGGCCCAGGGCTCACAGGTTACCCAGCTGGGACCCATTGCTGAAGCTTGTAAAGTGCTTAATGAGTGATTTTATTTGGAAAAAGAGGGAAACATATGTGTGATATAGGGAGAAATCAAGCACAGCTCTAGATGCTAGCAGTTACTCTAAACCCATCCTTGGCTACACCAAGCAAGGGACTGAAATATCAGAAAACAATAGAACAGAGTCAATCATGATAACTGTACCTGTTTTACCAGAAACAGATTGCCTGTAGAGAAGAAGGTTTGTTCATTACAAATCAACAAGGCACTCATTAAGACTTAAGGAAATCATTCTTTCTTTCAGAGACACATTTCAATATCCACAGTGAAGCTACTACAGATTTTCTAGAAATGTATGCATTAAATAAAACTCAGAGGAATTCACATTTCTACAATGCACTGAGAAATAATGTATTGTTTTAAACATCCAGCAGTTATCTATTTCTTACTTGCAGGCTAAAGGACTCCAGGGAAAACTGATTAGGGCTCTGTTTTTAAAGACCCTTAAGCATCTTTGTAAAGCAAGGTGGCTAATATACTTTTTTTGGTCATTAAAATTATTTTACATACTAAAAAAGTCCTGCTTGCTGCTTCTTCAGAGACAGTACATATACACCTTCAGGTTGTTATGGGCACCTGATAGAAACGTGCCATTTTTTGCAGGTTGAAAAATCTATTTTGAGAAGTTAAACAATGACTTGCATTAAGTCTATTCCACGTCAAAATAAGAAACCTCTCCCTGCTGCTCTGATTTCCACCTGCCTTAGAAATTTCCCCCTGCATGAGGATAAGCTCTGTCTTCCCATCCAAGTGCTGAAAACTGCCACATACACAAAGTTCTACTCCAATCGAATGCAACAGCTATTAACAAATAATAATCCAGTTGTACATCTTCCTTCGAATTCTCCTTATGCCCTGCGATGAAAGCACTGATGTGGAAGGCTACTTCTTAAGTTCTGGTCATGAAATATATAGGAGCCCAGGACTGCATGTGTGCGCGTTTCAAGGATGCGGTCTTTTTCTAGCACTAACACTGCCCTTGAAACCATAGCAACTCATCACCCAGTCTGATGTCAAAGTATTTCAGCTTCAAAGACTAATGTGTTCCTTGGGACACCACTAAAACATAAAAAAGACAGTTTATTGTAGCATTTGTTGAAGGACTAAGTAAACCTGTTTCTTTTAATTAAATATTGGGTAAACATCACTTCTTAAAGGTCTTCTAATTCATTAAAACAAAAAGTAACCCCATAAAAACCTTCATCTGACCACGTCAAACCAAGGGAAAACCCTGCATTAATAAGTTCCTGCTGAAATTAAGGAGTTCTTCAATATATTAGCTATATCATAAACGGGGTAAGCTGAAAAGTCTTCTCATAAAAACTGCAGATTTGGCAAACAGCTTTTTACCCTGCAGAGTGTTCAGATGACACTCGGAAAGGTCTTGGAAAAGAAACCTCTTTTAAGATACCTAGGGAAGTCGGTAGTAGCTGGGCAAGTTCCAGAGTGTACGAAGGGATTAGAACAAAGCACAGCTTCGCCTTCCCTCAGCCCCCTGGCTGCCTCTCCCACTCAGCTGTGCAGGAGTTTGCAGAGAACAGAAACAAACACTGCATCCTTTTGTTCCCAGGCTTCTGCTCACCTCGGAGATCCCACTAACTGTTGACTGAGCCTCCATTTACCTAGGGAAAGCCCTAATCTTATTGATGAGCCCATAAAACCCGTCTCTAGCTGGTGATAACTCAGAACAGCCTCTTTGCCTTGCAGTAGCTGTTCCCATTCAATTATTCCCTGCAGCAGGAGACCCTCCCTTCTCCAGGTTTCATATTTCTGGCAGTGCAGATGTTAGATAATAATGCCAATACATCTCCATCTGTAGGACAATTAAGTGCTTCCTATTTTAGTCCCCTGGGAGAGCTGGTGTACTGCACCTTCCCCCATAGCCCTCAACTCTGATGTCCTCCTGTCCTGAAATCTATGAAAATTGACCAGTACAAGTGCAGGTCCACCTCTCCTTCACTTGGACCCCTCTCTTCTAGTACACTCCCTTGCTTAGAGTCAGTTGGGTCTCTTCTGAAGCCAAGGACAGGAAAAGGGATGAATATCACTTTGTCAAATAGATTCAATGACAAGCAATTTATTTCTTCTAATAACAGCTGATTAGAAGACAAGAAGCTCTTAAACCAATTACCCAGCAGTTTCCAGCTGGAAAACTGGAACCTGACTTCCAACAAAACACTACTATATTTCAAAAGAGACGGCTGTTCTTGTCCAGCTCCAAGGTGTGGGTACCTACTTGCCCTTATCTCAGCAGTTTCATTCCACCTAGAGCGTGGCAGCACAGGAAGACACCCCAACTTGTGTTCAAGAATCTATACCCAGAGCTGCCTCAAGGCATAGCCAAGAACATCTGCCAGCAATTACCCAGCTGCAACAGCTTCTCTCCTGCTTGTACGTAGGTGAATAGGCTGAGTTCACAGAGCAGAAAGCCCTTACTACATGCCCCCTGACAACCACAAAAGAATGCTTTCCCCATGGAGCCACCTTCTTGCTTCCCACCCAGGCCCCATTTAGTGTTTTTTCTTTCTGATACCAGGTGGTGCCTTTTCTCTCCCATTTTGCCACTGCCCAACAGATAAAAAGAAGTGAAAAGAGGTGGCTAGGAGGTGGCTGCGGCTCATAGCATGGGGACATGGGCTCTAGAACAGAAGCAGGGAAGGAAGAAAGTATGCCAGGAGAGAAACAGAGGAGATGAAAGGGTGACTGCCACACACTGCAACAGCCTCCTGAAGTATTTTGCATTCCCCAAGTTCCTCCTGGAGGAGCCTTACACTCCATCTTCTTCCCCTTTCATGTCACACATTTTACCCCCCTATTGCAAAATGAGATTTTGCCTGTATGACTCAGAGCCTCGGGCTGTGCTTCTCTGCTGAGCTTCCTCACCTGAGCACACAACTTCCACCTAGCAGCAATATTCCTCCCACTCAGGACTACAGAGCAAAAGCAGTACAACACGGGCACCTGCTTGCCACCTCTCTTAGATCTGTTGTCTCTAATTCAGTTTTAATGGTTTCTTCTTAAAACTCAGTAGAAAACATTTCAATATATTTAGCATTCCAGCCAATGATGGGGCCCTTACTTTTATTTTTCCCTTACTAAAAACAACTCCTTTGTCACAAACCAGTTAGAGTATGACAAGATTGTGTCCATGCTGAAGGTCAACTGTAAAGTATGTTGTTCTTTCTGTTATGGCATCCTCCTCTGCTTCTGTTCATACTCCGATGGAACAGACTCATGAATCTCTTTGGCATGTGGGAAAACCTCTTTCCTTTTTCCTATCGAAACATTTTTCTTCTTAAAAAAGATATTCTTCCTACTCAAAACAGGATGGGATATAAAAGTACAGAATATGTCTTATTCCTGGTGGGTGTGAAAAGATGTCTTTTATTAGGATACACATCATCACTCATATGAAACAATTTTCCCCTCTTGGCAATAGAGCTGTTTGCTGAATTTCAATTAATGATTCTCACCAAGGTTTTAACCTCTTTCTACTTTTCTCTTGATCTCCAGAAGCACACTGAGGGTTTCTTACATTTGGAAAACAATCCTGTGCTTCGCCATTTTATTTTATTTAGTAAGTCAGACAACTGGAAACCTGGATAAAAGCTGAACTAATTCATTTCTACTCTTACGTATTTCAGGGAAAACTCCTTGACCATTTGTAAAGCAGACGCAGTCAGTGACTTACCTCACTATCATTTCTCCTGTTTTTGCTTTTGAACTCCCACTCGGCAGAGAAGAGCTCGATGCTGCTCCCCTAATCTTAATGATCAGGGAAATGTGTGAGGTAGATTTAAACCTCAGTTTCAGCTCAGTCCAATAGAGAAAAACAAATAAACAGTCAAAACCCACCAACCAGAGTACCTAAAACACTGACAGGAAAACAACTTTCCTTAATGCAAAATGGGACATTCTAAAACTGCCTGTAGTTCAATGACAGATATCAGCCAAATTGCAGCGGTGTCTGGGGCTAAGATACTGATATGTCATCTCTTTGGGCATTATAATAAGGAACAACTGGAGGACAAGACTAAAAAAAGAATGCAGCTCATATGGAATATCAACATATCCTTTGGCACCAGGAGGTTTAGGGTTCATTTCCATGGACCATATCAACTGGAACTACCAAAGCAATATTGCAGGAACAAAATTGTAATGCTTAAAATCACTGACAAAAATATTGAGATTTTTCAAGTACCAAGAATAACCCAAAGCATCCTCTAAACCCTTGTGTGACTGAGAAATCACATACAAGAACCAAGACTCCATTTGGCACTCCCATGGAGAACAGTTTCAGCACAGGTGTATGTGTGAACATTGGCTTCTGTTTATCTCCGTTCATCAGTCTGGTTTCTGGCTGCCAAATGGAAAGATTTTTCTTGCAAACCCACAACTTCTCAGTAGGGTTGGAAACTGCCACATGTGTGTTTATCTGTGCTAGAGAGACAGCAGGTGCTGCGAGGACTCTAACGTATTTGGGAAATGAGAATTCCATTTACCTATGATGTTACAAAAGCACCTGACCTAAAACCAGATTCCTGAATGACGGGTTGTTGGTGGGATTTTTTCTCTGAACCAAAAATGCTGGAATTAACAGAATTGTGATATTATGGCAGGAACAAACTATTACGAGAATTTGGTCTAATTTGCAATAACGTATGTTAGAACCTTTGTATATTAAAAAAGTTCTTTGCTTTATTTTTAACCTTATCATTAGGTCTTATGCTTATATTTTTATCATGTTTAGTATGATTGTGCCAGGGACCAACTCAAGGTGGTTGTCACCACATGAACGACTATTAGGAGACAGCCAAAGAATGGAGATTCAGATACACAGATAATCAGTGCTTCAGCTTTTTTAAAAGGTTTGAGATTCATACAGCTAACGAGAATAGCCTGTATTCTATAGCAAAGAATTCAGTAAATGTGGAAGGGATAGAAATCCAAATGCTTCACAGCAGAAGCCAGTCTTCAGCTGAGATGGAAAAAATATCACACACGGCCACATGACTCCCTAATTGGGCGTTGTAGGTTTTCTTACACTTTCCTTCACAGCAGCCAACACAGGGCACTGTCAGATAAAGAGAGACACTAAATAGGGCACAGATCCGATTCAATTACATAATTTTCATCTGGATGGGGACAGCCTAATTTTGGGGATATCCACCTTTAATACAGCAACTGGTTTAGACATACAACTAAACCAAATCCAGCCCAAAGCAGTGTGCATTGCCTGCATTTCATGCTGAATCGTCATAATGTCTTTCTAAAAAGGAAAAGGAGGATTTTATGTTCCAATGTACCTTCAGTTCCTCTCGTTCCCTTTTTCAAGCCCTTGTACTGCAGTAGGAGCACAGAATGAAAAAGTCACACTGCTGACCTGTCCTTTAACAGGACCTTAACTTTTACACTCCTCTGCATTCAGCCACGCTAGAGAGATGAATAGCTACTGTAATTTCTGTCATCTTTAACTCTGAAAGCCAGAGTTGATCTTGGTTCCACTTAATATTTTTTCTAACCTTCCCTTGTTGTCCATCCCCATCTTTCACCTCCTCATTTCTCTTTTCCCCAATCACTTTCCTTCCACATTACCTACACTTTTGCAAAGTCATCTCCTGCTCGCATTAATTTGCATCTTACTTACAATCCCTCCCTTGACATAGCCAAGTAGTACTTTTTTAAAAATATATCTTCATAGCCCTTTTCCCAGAGTGTTTTTGTAAAAGGACATTCAGAAAATTACTCTTCCTGCACTGCTATCCATAATGTGCACCAGACGGCAGTGTTAAACATAGCTGTTGCTAGGACAGTTTCAGCACAAGCTATTTATCAAGACAACAGTTGTTGACTAACTTGCAAAAGGTAGCTGAGGAGGCTGGCTACCTTCTCCCTCTCTGCCTCTGTTCCTCAATACTCAAATAGCTCTCTTCCACTCAGCACAATTGATTCCTCTGCCCTACATAGGTGCAGACAATATTTACCCCCTGCTTAACTGTTTCCATCTATTTCCTGTATTCTTGGATCTGTTATGTAGCAAAGAGGAGACATTTGTGTATGGCACTGCTGTGCTGACACCATCCACTGACAGAAGTGAGAAATCAGGTCGCCGTTGAGATTCAGTAAACAAACACATAAAGCACACGTTTAGAAGAAGAAAAAAATAGTAAGATAGTCTGTGAACAGCAATAAATTTTAATCTATGAGCTTGTTTCACAGCTACTGTGACTCTCCAGTCTCAAATCTGTGTTTGGCAATGCCTGCAATACAGCTTTGTACAGAGAGAACCAGCTCTGAATCTCATGACTGAGTAGACTCAGTATCACTATTACCCAACAATTTATTTCAGAAGAAAACAAAGAAAGATTATTAAATCTTCACCCACTCAAATTATCAAACAAGTGAAACTGAGTGCACACCGCTGACGAGACAGAGAAACGCTCAGGATTACAAGGGATAGGATCTGTCTGGTGTGAAGAAAAACAAAACACAAACTCCACATTATGCATTGTAGTACCCCAAAACCACCAAGGCATTATCAGTGTTATCTTCAGGAGTCAAAAACCATAGTAACACAAAAATGCTTGCAGGTGAATTATGGCAAAACCACTTAAATTATAAAAAACCTAAAATATGACCAATCCTATACAGTTGTATTTATCCTCCTTTAGCTTAGAGCTTAATAATGTGAAGGAGTATTCTTAAGAGTGTTGCTTTTACAGATGAGTATATGATAATCCTGACAAGCTTGCCACTACTGTAATAAGGTCATTGCCTCCCTTCATACTGCAGGCACCTGTCCACTGCTGCGGACCTATCAAAGGACCTTCAGGAACTCAACAAGACTGACAACTGAGGCACTGAGACATCAAACCAAGCCGTATCTATTCAAGTGGGATATCGTACAAAAATGACTGGAATAGAACAATGCAGAAGAGTTATTAAATAAACCAACCCCCTTCACTGTGAGCCTTAGACAACAGGCAATTTTAAACAAGGTTTCATTTAATAATACACATAAAACCATGTCCACGCAGGAACAACAACAACAAAACAGACTGAGTACATGGTGGCGTGTTATATAAAGACGAAGTAACTTGATCCCACAAGCACACAACCTGTGTGTACCACAGCGTGCTAATAGCGCTCAAAAAAAACAAGTGGTTTCATACAGATTTTTAAATCACCCTTTATATAAAGGTTGATTTAAAAAATATTTAAATAAATTTAAAATACAGATTTTAAAATAAAACCTTTATCACTGGTCGTTTGGGGTTTGGATTTTTTTTCAAATTACCAAGCTTCATAAAATAAAACGAATTAGAGATTTTAAAAATTCTAACAGAAGAATTCAGGTTTTTAAACCCACACTTTTCATCTGGGCAGAAAACCAAACCATACACTTGGCATTTTCACAAACCATCAAGGAAGTAACACGGGTCTGTCCTTTATTTTGTCTCCTGCTCCTGAGCTGTTTAAGAAGCTCCTTCAGAAAAATACAGTAAAGTAACTGCTTACCTTTTGGGGGCAGAGCTGCAGATAAAATGACAACTCATCAGAAACAAAAGCTAATTCAGTGCCTGAAGTAGCTACACAGTGTCTGAAATTTGTGTTTCATGGAGTATCAAATGTGAATGTAGTAATAAGAAGGACTTCCATAGTACCTAATGGCTACTGAGCAAAACCAATAAAGCTTCTAACACATGCTACCTATTTGAATAGAAGACAGATGTCTAAAAATCTCCAACTCTGTGGGTCTTCTATGCCAATTTTTTCTGTATGAACCAGTTCTCACTCTAAAAATCCTAGAGTCCTTGACAGATACCAGCCACAGAGCACAGTATCTTTCATATTCCAGCTAAATATTCCCAAAAATACAATTCACCTCAACACAGAAGGGCTTTCAAACCATAATTAAAAATAACCTTACACCAAAGAAGGCTGAAAGAGTCTGAAAAGTCTTGTGAAGCTGATTTACACTGCAGGGACAGGAATCAATTTCACCCCAAAAACAGAGCAATACATTACATCTCCATGACAAGCACAAGGGCTTTGTGTTTATGTTTCGTGTCAATCAGCCTCTCTGTCTCAGACTAAGTTCACTAAAATAACAATACTGATGCTAAAATGGAGAATCATGAATACAGGAGAATAAGTGATAAAGTATTTTCTCATCTTACTCATACTTGTCATTTTATATGTTCTCATTTGTACAGTTGAAAGTTGAGCATAATGATGGTTTTCATTGAAAAGGCATGAGATTTATCAACCATAACAATATTTTTCAGATGATATATGTGGTATTCCCAAAAACAGGGCTTTGTCATTGCTGGTGCTGTGCAGGGAGGTTTCTGGCCAGCACATCATGAAAAGCCTCATGTTCATGAAAGCACTGTATAACTTTGTAGTGAAGGAGTCTATGTCATTGGTAACAAGATAAATATGAAGAAGGAACGGTCCTACCCACAATTAAAATTATTTAAGTAGGGGATCAACTGAACAGCAGCTCAAAACTCCAGTGAAAAATTTTTGTTCTTAACTAAATTTCAGAACAAAGGAAAAAATTATTGCCTTTACTATCCAACAACTTCAGCTGAAATGACACTAGAAATGCAAAACGTATTTTGCCTACTTCCAAACCAGAACTAGAAACCAGGCCATTGCTACTTCTTGTGTTTGATTTTTCACCCTGCAAATCAGACCCACAAACACAGTGGCAGGGAAGATGCGGCAGCTGAGTGCTCTCCTATCAGAAGGGGCTGGTGCAAAGGACTTCACCTGAGCCGAAGAGCCACAGACTATTTCTAATGACAATATTGACATAAAAGGAATAGCTATCATAAAGGAGAAAAAGCACCACGCACTTAAAGAGAACAGAAACTTCTGCTGTTGCTACAATATCTGAGAAAATGAAGCACAGGAGAAAAATAAATCTGCAAGCATCTAAGTATTTCTTCAGACTTGCACAGTTTCTTTAAACAGAATGGTTGTCACAACAGTTCACACCACTTATTTGTCAAACCCTGCTTCCCAGCAGAGGGCAAAATGCTACTTCTCTATCTGCTGTTTAAGCTGCTTTAAGGGACACCAAAAAGAGGATGAAGAGCTGATGGTCCTGAAAGTAACAGCTCCCAAAGAGGAGAGAGGGAGGGCACTGGAACACCGCCCAGCTCCCCTACCCACAGCCAGGGAGGCAAGAAGAGAGACTACTGAGAAGAACAACCAGCTACCTTCCTCCTGGAGATGACACCATACAGCATCGCTCCCCATCGTGTCCATATCTGGCCTGCCTCAGTTTCCAACAGTAAATACTACATCCTTTTGCTTCTTCTTCATCTACACTTTATCAACAGCTTCTCGTAAGATGATATTATCTAGTAAATTAGTGGTTTCACTTTGAGAGGAAAAAGAGAAATCTTTACAGCTCCAGAGAGTAAACAGCATCAGAAATTAAATTACATGGCAAAAAAGAAAACTAGAAGAGAGAAAAATATTTGTATATAACAAACACATTCAATATTAACAATTCTAAGCCAGATGAGCACATGGAATACACTGTAAATAATTTAGGAACCAGTGCCCTCATTAATGATTTGATACTGTCAGAATGTTGCTCATTTCTTATTTTTTTTACCCATCTTCCCCTCCCAAAGTGGTTTTATATTTTTATAAGGCAAAATACGTATTTTGTACTTGCCTTTTGATAAAAAAATTGCCTGAAGGGCTTAAATACTACTGTGAAAATAGCCCTTACAGTCCCTGCATTTGTTCACTTCAGAACAAGAGGATACATTTACAACACCTTAGCATGGATGCAATCCACTAGACAACATGATTAGAGATTGCTATATCCAATTAGAGAGTATCAAAGATAATAGAGCGAGATTTGCAAAAAATTTTCAAAGATGTCATATCTTTGAACAAAACTTATTAGAGCTCCATCAGCCGTTTGAACAGTTTTAATGAAGTTGAAGCTCAGTAAGTATGGAGTTATTTTACTTCATTATTAACTTTGAAGAATTTTATTTTTGAAGCCTTAACATCCTGTAATTAAAAAGAATCCTTAACACATTGCAGTAATTCAGTATTCAGTAATTTATGTTACAAGTTTTAATTCCAGAAATGGTCTTGATATATAGCGAATGCTGTTAACCAATGGGTACGTTTTCATTTATTGCTACTGGCCTCTTTAATATTTTAAATCTCTCAGAGAAGCCATGTTCTCAGCTTCTCATTCAACACTAGAGCAATACAGTTGAAAAATGCCCTTCTTTTGGCAGCCAGCTCATCTGCCTGCAGTGTTTGCTGCATGTTAACATTTACCTACAACAGCGCAAGGCAACTCAAATGCCAAGGTGCAGGCCCAGTCCAACCAAGATATTTCCATGAAAGGATGAAGCAATTGCCATTATTGATACTTTCAGCTATTTGAAGATAAACTTTAACATCATCTCAATTCCACACTCTCACTCGCTTCATTTGGGAGTCTCTAAAATGACTCAAAATGCACACTAAACTGGCAGCTAGCAACCTATTGCTACCTTAGCTGTAAGATTTGCCTTTCTGGGGGGAGGTTAAGTCTCCAGGACACAAAAGAATTATATTAATGCCCCTGCTTTTTTATCAATGCTCTCCAAGAACAAAACTAAAACAATCCCACAGATCACCCTAACGTACAATAGAAAATAATGGATTTCAAACACAGAGCACAACAAACAGCTTGGCTAGATTTCACAAACCTTGTTTAAAATCACGCTGTTTGGAAGGATTTAGTAGCTCAGGACTGAAATGACCTCTCAACAGCACATGCTGTTAGCACACAACCTTTCATCATAGCATGAAAAGACTTAACACCACAAAGTATATGGTATTTTAAAAACAGAATAGCTTGCGTCCCACTTCTAAGCCAGCCCTCTTGCTGCCTTGGTTTTCCCCAGCTTCAGTACTACACATCGTACAAAAAAGAACAAGGAACGCAAAGATAACCTATAATAACTGAAAAACCAGCACTATGGAAGTAATTACCTACAAGCAAGAAAGTAAGAATTCTCATCCTTAGCACCACAAACTATTTGCAATGTGTGTTTTTGAAGGTTATAAAGGCACTGTACAAGGTCCTCTCATGATTTATTTCTTTTAGAGCAAAACTCAGGCATTTCAACTAGGACAAGTATACAGAATATTCAAACCATAAAGATCCAGCACAGGAAGCAGAGAGCAAGGATTTCTCACTGCAAGCACCGATGGAAGATTTTGAGAAGTCCCAGTGGCAAAGCGTGCAAAGACGCCTACCAGCCTGGAACTGCAGCCTGAAACACTTCTCGATCAAAATGATTGCTTTCCTATTTTCAGAATGGAACTACTGCATAAAGCCACTGCCATCAGCTGAAGAGTTAATTTTGAAAGACATCTGTATTTTATTTTGCTTTGCAAAAAGCCTCCTTTCAGTAACATTCCTTGGCTGTAATCCATATCCAAAAGTCACTCAGCCTCCTCTTAAAATATCACAGTCGCAGCTTAATGAAAGACTAGTGGACCCCTTCTTTTCTGATTCTGGAGTACCTGTATACCATGTCTTTTCCAAAGGGAAGCAACAAACAAAGGAGAACGTTCGCATCAGGTTGGGGTAGTTGTGTGGTGGCAGCCATGCTGGGAGCTGAGGCATGCATCCAGCTTAGATTTCCCATCACTGTCACTTAGCATCACATCCCAGAGCTTGGGCAGGGGGCAGTCTGCTTAGCAAACACTGGAAGCTGTCCTCCACCACTTGCTCCTTGCCAGTGGGACACCTGCAAGGTTCTGACCAAGGGGAAAGCAACACAGCTCTATGACAAAACAGGAAATAAAGGAAGAGAAAAAGCTACTGCAAAGAAACAAGCCGTAAGGAGGAACGAAAACATTTCAGAGATGTTTGTTATTTCCCTCTTCTCTCTCCCCTTCTCTCACACACACGCTCCCTCCCCCTGCATTCCCCATTATTATTATTGTTATTGTTTTCAGCTCTCCTAACCTGTGGGGAGATATTTTGGGTAAAATGAGACAAGTCTACATGAAATGTAAGCTTCTGATGTAGACAAGAAATCTTTTTTTCCCCCCAGAATATTTGGCTTGACACTTCAAAGGCTTATTTCTCACATTCACAGTGATTCTTCTATAAATATATACATCTACATGCACATAGCGACTGCAACAAATCCACGGTCACATAGGACTTCACAGTCATTACATGCACACCAAGCTGCAGCCCTACAGACCTCACAGTAAACCACAGCGAAGGAACCACAGACGTTCCACAAACACCCTGGTTTCTGTTAATGGGCCAGAGAAAAACATCAGGTGCAGTCTTCCCGGATACTCTTCCATGTTCAATCATTATCAGATAATGGAGGTGCATCTCCTTTCACTAGGGGACAGGGGTCTTGGTTCATATCATACCTTACACGGGCATAAGGTGCACAGAGACTCATCTTTTTATCTGCTCAGACAGGCATTTAAATAGGGGGCTACAGGAGAGAGTTTACAGCACGTAACACTGGCTCTTTTTTGGATAGGGGAATTCTTTTTTAAAAGCAGAGAAGCATCTGTACTGTTCCCCCCATCCCTGATACCTCTGTAGATCTCTGATTTTTGCAGGGGTTATACTCTACTGGTGTCTGGTACCAGCCCATGCCCAAACCCTACTATTAAGTCTTCCAAAATGAATAATAGATGAAAGGAGGTGCTGCTGAAAACAGCGACAAGCAACTCATCAAGAAAAGCTGTTTTTCCACAGTAAGAAACCTCCTGCTCAAAACCACTAAGCCATACCTACCATTATACAGAGCATATTCTATTTACGGTACACCTATCTGGTTTTAATCACATCAGAGGAGTATAAATTCTAGGAGCGAATCCTTTTATCTTTAAAGCCAAGAGATGTATCAAAAGTTAAAAACACAGTATCAAAATATTTTCAGCGCATTTTGAGCTTCATCACAAAGATGTATTTATAGCATCACCGAGGGGGTGTTGTGCAGACTTTCTGAACCAGCTTTTATAGAAGTGCCATACCTGTGCAGTATTATTCCCTTATGAAGTACATTCTTCATCATTTGAAAAAGCTTTGCGAGTTCTCCTTTTAAAGAGGCACCACTCAGGAATTTAGCTCTCCTTCCAGGTTTTGAAAAACAAGTTATTTGCAAAAGGATGGGGTACTTCACTAAATGCGGTATGATGTGTCCCTGTTATTCTCTCTATTATAGCCCAATGAGCTTTTGAGACACTGGAAATAAAAAGGGTATTGTGCAATCTCCACTTAAAAACCTCAGGGCTAAAGCTACCTGCACATTCCAGATAAAGACATCCCTTAAGAAAGGGATGTATTCAATAAGGATTATAGTTCATATTTTAACATATTCAAAGGGCCATATTTCATTTATTGATGTTGGTTTATTTATACTTTAACGATCTAGGTTCCATTCTGCATCTAGCAGCTCCCTGGCTATATTAGCAGAGCCACTTAAGTACTTTGTAAACCCAAAACTTGGATGCTTTACAGACCCCAGTGCATTCCTTCTCAGATTACCACAGAGTGCTCTTCCTGTTCCACAGAGAAAAAGTCAATCACGGATCACATCAACATATCTGCTTTCCAAAGTCTCCAGGAAAGCAGAGAGCTGGACTTGCATCTCCCCCTTTTCAAACCCAAATTTATTGCTACTCTCTGCCCAGGTACAGGAATCCCTTCCTAAGTGAGTCATTGTGGGATAAAGATCTCCAACACTGCAGGCTAAAGGTTCTCAAGTCTCTGCAAGTGCTGGAAGTGTGGATGTTGCTACAGTCAGAGAATCAGCACAAGCATGCTGTTTTACAGCTTGCTTTTTAATCTAAACCTGAACAAAACTCCAAATCCCAGCTATCACAGCGTTCATTACCCTACGGTGACTTCTGATGAAGAGGCAGACACCGCAAGTGAGAGCTAGAGACAAGAGCACCGAACAACCCCCTCCATTCCTGATCACTTGAGACTTTTTTTTTTAACATCTCCGAGGTTTACTATTTCTTCCCTGAGGCAATAACTGGGACTGCATTTCTCCAATCCCCTTTCAGCTCATCCAGCCACATTTGTCATCTCTCCTGGCATCTCTTAGCTCCTTGGCGATATCCACTAGCTCTTCCATCTTCATCTTTCAGCTCAACCAGACATATCTGTTAGCTCTGTTATGATTGATCTAATTTTGACAATTAATAAACGTGACACACTCAATGTCCTGTTACTTTAACACAGAGAATTCCTGGGAAGGCGCTGTCATTAAACAAGGTTTTCATGAATGAAAATTTCACCAGAAACTAAACGAATCCTATATTCAGGTACAATAATACAATTTACTGTCTCCAGCTAGATCACCACATCTCCACATTTCTACCACCACAGAAAGTGGTTTCTAACACACTCCAGAAAGTCTCCAAATGACAACATGTAGCCAATTCAGACATATGGGACTGCACTGGTGAACTGAATTGCATTCTGAAAGCTGTCTCCAACTAACACGGTCAGAATACAGGAACACAATGTGCATTCTTTCTATTAAGCTCTGTAGCACAGGTGCTGGTTTTACAACAAGTTAACTCCTGCAATACATGGTGAAATGACTGTCACTGTGGTGCCTGGTCTGAGCAAAAGAGAGGTAAGGCTGCAAAGACTATTTTCATCAAGCTACCTGTCAAGACTAGAGGACAAGAGTGAGTGCCAAAGGAGACAGCGAAAAACGTTCCTTGCCTCCCTTCCTGGGAGGCAACCAGGGGCTCTGGTAATAGGATGTGATCTGTCAAGCCAACAGAAGGAAGGCACTTCAACAAATAAAACAGAAGCCTGGATAAGAAATAAAAACAATGGAAATCAAGAGTTGAATTATTTTTGCCGGCATTCCAGTAGGGATGAAACTACAGAGTGTCCTCAAGACAACTGCGTGGTGGACAGTTTGAGCATTTATCATCATCTGCAAAGCCAACATTAAAGGGAAATTCTGCATCCCATGTGCTGGGCATTCAGAAGTTGTCCAACCTCTACACACCTTTGTGGAAGATACACAGAAGCTGACATGGTAGTAAAAAACCAGTTACTGTGATAGATGTTCTCCTTCGCTGCTGCACAGTAAGGACCTCTGGAAAGGCCGCAGCTTTGCTGGAAGCTTGAGACCACACACATAGTTAATACAGAATAATGACAACACTTTCATGAGCTTCACTTACTTTTCAAATGTATTCCTGACTTCTGTACCCACCATTTACACAAGATGCAAGCCGTCTTCCTTTCTGTCCAATGTGCTTCAGAGCAGTGGATAAGCCACAGTTGCCTGAATCATGGAAGAGGATTTTCTTTCCACCTAAGCACAACTGAAACTGCAGTTGGTGAAAATGGAGCAGCATAGTTTGTGCTGTTATTACCATGTGGTGCCCTACACACAGCAGTTACATAGCTGTAATTGAAAGGGGTGAATTTTCCAGACAGGCAGCGAGTGGTGAGCTCTATTCTCCTCTCCTCTTGAAGCCGGGGACTGGTAAAACTGTAGAGACATAGGCTCATTTGATCATAAGTCACCAGAAAGAAAACAGACTGCTAAAAGTGCCGGAGATTAACAGATTTTCCTGGAGATGTTTTCCCAGTGTCTAGATGAGAGAATAAATTGGTAGGGCTTTGCTGTCAGTTTATCTTGTCATCCAGACCCTCCAATTGAGATTACTTCTGTTTTGCACTACAGACCATCTGTTTCCCTGTATAGAAAGATGTATGCACGCTGGCGTTCATTAGTGTACATCAGGAATGCCCTCTTCTTGCCCAATAGCACCAATTAATTGCTGCTACTTTAAGCTCCGAGAGCGCAAAGTGGTGCCTAACACCACACATACAGTGACTAAAAAAACCCACTTTCATCTATAATTTAGGAAAGTGGCTGCAGTTCAGCAACAGTTAAAGACTAATCTCTTATGCTTTTTGTGCATTTACATAATTGATTTGCTAGATAATGCACTCTGCTTCCTTATTTAATAAACATGTTAATGATTTCAGACAATTACTCAAGCTGCCTACAAGTGTCTGCCTAAGAAACACCAAAAAAACCCCTGAAAATACACACCAAAAGGCACATCCTTCATATCACATAACACAAGATATTAAGTCAATATGTCACCCTGTCAACAGTCACTTGCTACCTGCTGTTATACATTTATTCAAACTCTCGTGTATTAGCTGGGGCTAAGGCACTGCCTAGACACCCATGTGGGCTAAAAAGAGAGCTTGAGAATAAAACTGGTGTGCTGTCAGAAGTCTGCGTGTAGGGAGGGAGCTGTGAGACAGAAGGAAAGGAGGAGGGAAGGAAAATAATGCAGGCTAGGAAGAGAAGATTAGAGAAGACATCTCTGCTGTGTAGTCTCCTTTGGGCTATGGGGAGAAAATGATGGAAAAACTAAGCTTGTTCTATTTTTCCTTCCACAGCTTGAAGAAGGCCCAGCAGACAAATGCATCGCTTTGAATCTTGTAAGTCAGCACACACTGTAGGCACTCTCTTGTTCAGTTTCAAGGCACTGGAGGAACTGCTGAATGTAGGGCTGGCATTGGGGCCCACATCCCACCTGCCTCTGCTATTCCAGCCTGCAGCAAAGGCTCCAGCACACACAGCTACCACTAGAAGAGGTGAAGAAGATGTTACTGCTAGCTGCAATTGCATGGGGCACGCTCCACAAGGAGAGTATTTTTAGGCTGAGATGCTCAGGGCTCCCCTTTCCTGCCCCACTGTTACAAGCTGCAGTAAGGACTTCTACAGATGTATTTAGATGGAGCCCTGGCTGAATTGAAAGAAGCAGGAGGGGGAAAGGAGGGGGAATGGAGGAACCACCAGCTAGCAAAATAGCTGGTATCACCATTACAGCAGAAAATCTAATACTGGACTCAGAGGAAATTCCAGCACAAGTGGCTACAGGTCTGATCTCCTACTCGACAGAAAACATACTACAGCAAAGGTCAATTTGCTTTTGGAAAACTGGCTAACGCGAGGCACTGCATAAAGCCATCCACAAAGCTATTTTCATGGCCTGCACTGCAAAGAGATCCAAGAGGGTGCTACCTGTCCACCCTCCCAGCTGGAGGTTAAATTGCTCCAGTAACAGCTGACAACCAAGAGAGCAGAGTAAGAGAAAAATTGTCAGTGTCTTATCTACAGTTTTTAATCATAACAGATATTTTAAAAATAGCAGTTCACTCCTCCCTGTGTCAGCTTAGCAATTCAGGGAGGGAAAGGAGAGAATCAATAAGAAAAATATTACACTACCCCACTGTTATCTTCATTCAAGCAAGGTTAATGGAAAAGCATCAGCTAGATGTTTCACTGACTTCAAGTTAAAAACAAGAATGGAGGTAATGGCTGTGCAATAAAATAAAGCCAGCACATTATGAAGAGAAAATGAGAAGTGGAATGGTTTTATTGTGGCTCTGTCAAAAACTTGATGACTGTATGGTGACAATGGCAATACTTCATATTCCTGAATTCACCACTTAATAGCACACAGTATTTTACCTATGTGCACTATATCCACAGCCTGGACACAATACTTGTCTGATAAAACTGCTTATAAGATGGGAATTAAAACCATCTTACTCATCTTTCCTAATAACAAGCAGGTGCTATCAAGCATTTGGATCATCACTCCTATACTAAAATTCCCTGCAGTGAAAAAAAAGGGCACAGAGACTGTTTACTCTGCAGCCCATAGCACGCAAATCCCACACCTCTACAAGATGAGTTTTTAAGCTACAAGTTTAGCACTGTGTTTAAGGAAACACACTCACAGGTTATACTTAAGTTCCTATTGGTTTGAGACATCTTAGGAGTCGTACCAGGATGCTGTAATTTGACATATGATAGCTTCTCTTGGACTGGCAAAGTTTTCCACGCACTGGAAATATTTCACAACCATCACCGACGGCACACGGACTGGAAGGCAAAGTTTTCCCTAACTCCAGTATCTGTAAAGTTTCCATAACCAGACTGTAGGTCATTAATAAATTCTGACCATTTTATGAGACCAGCTGAATGGCAACAACATTACTGCTCTAAAAATAATTGCCACAAACCGAAGAGCTCCAATTCTCCATCTCTAGGTTTCCATTTGCTACCCACTTCCAGCAGATATGGAGCAAGTCAGCACCACCATACTTTCAGACCCTAAACTCCATCCACTTTCAGCAGCAACAGCTTGTCTCATCATCCTCCATAGCTGACTGTCTGAAAAGGAACAGACTTCCCCCAATTTCCATCACTCCCTGTTGCTATCCCTGCTTCCATCACTCCCTATCTGCTACCAATGCTCAGGTTGATTGCCAAGATTTCAGTTCCCAACGACATAGTCCTCATCCTCCCTAACCTGAAGAGATGTACACAGCCACTGGCAGACACACAAATGAAGCCTTTTGACCAGGCTGGAAGCACCTGGCCTGCTTGACACCTAGGAAACAAATGCAGCCTCTTAATGGAGCTGTGCAGCTTCACAGCGTGACCAGTTTATTTGGAACAGAACAGCAGCATATTCAAAATAAGTACTATTACAAACCCTTTAGATTTTTACTCCCAAAGTTAACTAATGTAAAATCATATTGTATTTGTTTACCTGAAGCGGGCATATAAGCTGGCCAGAAGAACCACTTGGAATTTTCTGTTCATCCAGTTACTTTCTAACCTGCAGATTTAGTTACATTCAAGAGAACAGCTATGGAAATGATGAATTTAAAAAAAGAAATCCCACTCCAGTTTACCACACTGCACCAGAAATTTGGTTACTCTACGTCTTCCATAGCTGTCACATATCCAGAGCTACAGTAGCATCTCCTAGAGCACATGTGGACAGGATGTTAAATATAAGAGAAGAAATCATGGTAAACAAGAAATCATCTACATCTTTGTTTCCACTTTGGCATATTATGATTCAAGATTTCCAGATATATAATTTTGGAGAGGATAGCAAATTCAAACCTGGAATTAACTCTCCATGTCTGTGTGTGTACATTTAAAACACAGCACACGCTGTCAAAGCTAACCAGCAGCAGTTATAGTTTACCCTCTCTCCCCAGGAAGGCTAACTGCTGAAATTCAAATACAAGACAGAGGCTAAGGCTACAAAATCTGGTTGCCCAGAGGCTGTGGCTGCTGTGGCTGCCCTGTGGCTGCTCCGTCCCTGGCAGTGTTCAAGGCCAGGCTGGACAGGGCTTGGAGCAACCTGGTCTAGTGGAAGGTGTCCCTGCCCGTGGCAGGGGGTTGGAAATACATAGTCTTTGAAAAGGTCCCTTCCAACCCAAACCATTCCATGATTCTATAATGGCTTCAAAATTTTACTTAGTTCTGTTAAATATGCATATATGCATATTTTCTTCCACTACATTAACAGGAAGAAGAGGAGAAGGGTCAAAATTACAAACTGAAACATAACCACTTTTAGTTCCAGACAGCATCACTACTTAATTCCTTTTCCATTAAGTCTATTTGAAAACTGAGTGAGAACAGGGAGGTCAGGACTCATCCTATCCAAACCTATTACATTTGTTAGTATTTGGCCACCTAAAACTTGCTGATCCATTGGTTCTGCTCAACTTTCCATTTCTAAACGTTCTTTCTTCCCTGAGGTACCATATTCATTTTTCTGCATCACTGCTGGTGTTCCACCAAGACCAAATCTGGGATGATGACAAGAAAAATGGGATCAGCTCTATTAGTGAAATACCAAAGCCAAGACTGCCTTGTAATCAAAATAGATAAGGCAGAAAGAAAGTGAATGTTTACAGATTATGGCCAATAAATATCACAGCAAGTCACAGAGAAATCTGACAGTGACTGGGCATTAGTCTATCTTTTATTTCAAAGACTCTAATGAGAAAACATAAAAAGCAAACTTTCTGCAGAATGAAAAAAGCCCCAACACAAGAAGCACAGTACAGCCCTTTAACCGCAAGTGCACCAAACTAAATCAATTTTGTTGGTTTGGGCTATTTTTTCCTCTATGCCAAGAAACCTTAAATAAATGTAGCATCCCCTTTTCACAGTCTCTGTCAAACACCTACGTGTCAGAAGACAGGGAAGAGGCAATGTGAATAACCCTTACTCTGGTTCTTCAAGAGGGACAGCACAGTAAGTTGCTTCTGTTGTGCACGATACACCAAAGCGCTCACTTAGGAGCAAAGGTGCAATTCAGATTGCAAGGCAAAAGGCTTAACATGGGTTAAAAAATGTCCTTTTCCCCTCTAGGTCTATTACTTTCTCCTAACTGCTCCCCCTGGGTTATATCCTCTGCTGGAATGAATCAAAATCAATGAAGCAAAGCTTATTGCCACTAGTTGTTCACGTATTGTAAAATCCCCTTGCAAGCAGCACATTCATGCTACTCCTGATGTCCAAGACAGCCTTTCTTCAGTTTGCGCACAAATAACACCCTTCTCTTCCTCTACAAAACTCATCAAGGCTGATGAGTCTGTTTGGTGAGCTCTGCTCTAAACCATCATCTGATTTCAATTATAACAGCAAACTATTATTTCTAAAAATAGGAAACCGGCACAAGAATATAAACCCAGGACCTGCTCTCCAGGGATTTGTGCCCACGTCCCTTCCCCCCTGCCCACCGCTTCTCTCTTCTTTGATCCTTTCTTCCTGGTTATCTATTTAATTTAGACTATAAGCTCTCCAAGGCAAGAGCCAGTATTCTCAGGGGTTTGAAAAGCATTATTGCAAACTTGGGGCATTCTATTCAAGAGCTATTTATAAATAAGGCTCTGCTGCAGGATGAAAGTGATTTACCAGTCATGACACTGACATCAATACAACATATACCTCCTATGGTGGTTCAGCTCACTGTCCTAGGAAAGGCACGAGGCATCATGCAATCTTTACTCTTAGGATTCAACAGTGAAGTGATGATACATGTTTCATCTAAGAAACTGCATTTTTAAATTAAAAACAGATGGAAAAAAAATCCACTTCTGTAAGTAGAAGAGTTCCAGTTGTGAAATTCAAATGTTATGTTTATTTCACACATTAAATTATATATAAGGTGTCATGTTAAATTATACATATAGGAAGAGCTCATGTAAGTGAGGTAATCTCTCCGGATTTCTCTACGTTTCTCTTCACACAGACACCTCCACCCCCCCAAAAAAAAAATCTGCCATTTCCTTCTTTTTATTTTGTCAGCAGAAAACAAGAACTGTGTTAAATTCTGATCACAGACACATGCCACAAGCCTTTAAGGGACATTTAAGCTTCATCATGCCCATCTGAACCTAAGGCATTTTCTGGCATTTGAAACAGCTCAGTGGTGTCTACATTTCCAAGACAAGGAGGCATCTATTTTCTCCCATTTATAAAAGTACCCTTTAAGACGCTGCTGTACCCTTTCAGTCTTGCAATCAATACTCTAGGTTTTCAGGTAGTACCATCTGAAGTGACACACCTATCAGTAACACAGCACTGACACAAAGAGGTGGCCTTGCAGGGGGAAAGAAAAAAAATAAACACAATAAATTACTTGCAGTCAGTTACAGAGTTATTTCCATCTCATCACTACTGTTCCACATCTTGGACTAATATATTTAATTCAGATAACATCCATCTCTTGATGAGATCACTCAAAATAGGAAGGAAGGCAAGAACAGTAACAGGCACAACATGTGGACACCAGTCAAAAATTCATTACCAGGTCTGCCGAAAGCCAGAACTGTGGCAATCATGAGGTTTGGAAGCCAATTTATTTAGGGTACATAAAGTACTTCTTTCAACTGCTCATTATTGCTACTACCCAGAAGAATCATTAACAAGTACCACAGTGATGAACAGTTTCAGTGCTCACTTTGTTTCCTCTCCTTTTCCTAGGCCACCATCCTCCTCTAGATTCTGAGCAGCACAGGTGACCTGAAGCCGTATTCTCACAGAAACAAGGTCTAAGACATAAAACTGTGCACAGTTTTCATTGCCTTTTGGAGGGAGACTATAATTTGTTCCCATACCTTTTTCTGAAATGTTTCTCCTTCTCTAGCACTTCCAAAAGCTCTTATCTGCTATTTCAATTAGAAGTGCTAAGAGCATTTCTCATCCTCCTGTCTTGGCATAAGCAATTTCACAGCGTAGTCTCCAATGCTGCTTCTTTGTCCACTAAAGCTTCATCTTGAAGGTGCCAGTAACTAGATGCATCACAACTCCTGTTACACCAAAAGAGCTCTTGAGACAAATGGGACTAACTGGCATCTTATCAAGACAAGTAGGCAGCATCACATGAATACCAGAGCGATGGATCTTTGTCACTGTACAGAGCTCCAGAAAACCAGCTGGAGTGTTTATCCATGCCTTCCTTCTCCTCCAAAATGTACTTACTGGTGGTAGACATGGGAGTCTTTGAGGACAAATGTATATTCAAAGAGTAAGAGCTATCATCTGATATGCATGGTATGACAACTACGCACAGGTCGGTACTCAAGATACTAACTAAATTCCAATTACAAACCAGCACCATGACAGAGAAAGACAAAACACTTGCAAGGGAGTAAGAAGTTATCTTTTCAAAGTGCACTCCTCCTCCCACCACATCATCTCACTCTGTCTTGGCCTAAAATTTACCTAACAGGGCTTTGCCCTGCTTGAGGTACTAGGGGGAGGAGATGGGAAGATTATAGCATCTTCACTGTTTGCTACAAATATCTGAAAACGTTTTCCAGAAGGAAAGAAACAAAATTCACCACCTTTTCTTCTGCACCAGAAATTACCAAATCAGAATAAACATGTTGAGAACACTGGGAATGGACTTTGAAATGGAGCTGATCAATCTGGGACAACAAACAAACCAGCACAATGAGATCGCAGCCAGTCATCGGGATGGCAGAAAACAGATCAATGCCATGAACATTCTTCCCCCTCTCCTCCCAGGCTCTCAGCTAAATGGCCTAAGTCACCTGAAGAACAGATTCCCCGTAAGTCTCACCAGACTCTTAACCTTCTTTTTCCTCTACTTGTCCCAGCCACTGTTAGTTCCTTCTGTCTCCGTGCATACACTCCTTGCACCACCCTTGATCTTCCTGCTTCCATCAAATGGAGAGATGTAATCTGTCACTTCCCTTTTTTATCCTTTGGAAGGAGTGACCTTCCACAGAACTCTGAGGCCATAACGTCAGGCCATCTCCAAGCATACTACTTCCACTTGATTTATTATTATTCACCTTTTTCCCATATTCTCTATAGCAATCAAGTCCATGGGAATAAGAATGTTTTTACATTTTTAAATGTTACTTTAAATTCTGCCTTTTTTTTCTCCCCCGGTGGAAAACACCTTCAGAAACGCTCTTTCTGCATGCTAATTTCACTGAAAATACCTGCTCTGAATTCTGAGTAATTTGTGGATTTCACATTCACAAATGAGGTGACCTGTGACAGAAGCTGGTCTGCCTTAATATATGTAGGAAAGTGTATCAGAGAGGGTATTTTCAGGTAAAGAACCTCTCTTGCCTGAAAAGCTTATGGGATGCTCAGAAATACTGGAGAATGTTTTTTATTGACATTAATAAAACATTACTTCAGTAGCAACTTGCAGAAACTGCAAGAGGCTCTGTAACGTACCTGATTCTGGGTGAAGCAGCTCATCTCCTGCCTACACGATGCACATTAATTTGCACCCCATATTTTAAAAGGAAAAATCACATTTCTTTGCTAGACCAGAATTACATTTTCTTATGCCAGGATACTACTGATAAAGGTATTTCCCATTCAGCGTCCTTAGCGCTCCTACTTAAGTTCTAAGCAGTGAAAACGAATGGCTGTAGTAGAGGAGAAAACGACCATTTGTTGGAGAAACGGGTGTTTCAGCCAGTGAGTAATTCTCCTTCAGAAAAACAAACTGCCAGGTTTCTTTTTTGACTGCGTTTTTGTTTGGTTTTTTTTTTGCCACAAACCAACACACACAAAATATTTAAATTTGGAAGTATTAAATAAGCGATCCAAGCATAGTAACTGAACAGTCTGTTCAGTTATGGCCCATAAGCCATTTTGAAGGCAAAAAACATGTGCCAGTATATATTTATATAGGCATCTACGTTCTCACACCACAGGAAAGTCAAATGTGTTCTTAGATGTTATATAAAGTTTAAAGTTCATGGGGATTGTTTTTATTTTAAAAAAGAAATCATTATCTCTGCGGAGGGAAATCTGACATGTAGAAGCCTGTGTTTAATACTTCCCCCCCAACTCTGAAATAGCGTATTTTCACATTCATAGCCATATATTAAATAAGAAACATTTAAAAGCAAATGTTTAAAGCTGCTGAATATGTGACAGAATCGCTCTGCATGCTCAGAAACTGTCTTCTAGCAAAGGCATATGATCCTTTTGGTAAATGTTAAGATACTAAATAACTTGGGCCAAAAAATGATCACTGGGATCTCTTTTAAATTAACAAGTAACTTCCTTCATAGCAAGATAATCCCCATCTCGCCTAAGTTATACCAACTTGAAAAGTTCATCCTGTTGTCTTTAGGGAAAGGAAGGAACTGTTTCTAAAAGGACAGAGCATGAAGTCTCAGGACAGCAAAATAAGCTTTTCAGTAAGACCCTGCTTGGAACTCAGCCTCTGCCTGCTATCACCATTGTACAGGCACTGGGGACAACTTCTTCATACAGTGGGTCCCCAGAGAGCAAAACCTCTGTAGTTCCAGCCAGACTCCACCATGCTGCTGCTCCAGAATCCCTGAAGCTGGTTCAAATGTCAAACAAAATCAGATTGCCTATACTAGGCAATTAAGAAATCACAGCACCCACAGTGCACACACAGATGTTACCCTCAAAATGCTGGGTGACTTGCATTGAACGACAGAACCTCCTCCCATCTAATTCAGCTACTTTAAGAAGAGATTCCATTTTCAAATCAAGAATACAATGCAATAATGCAGCACCTTCCCACTGTATTCTTTTACATACATACTGAAGTTTACTGCAGAAATAGGTTTCCAAGATGATACTTTACAATCAGCCATCTTTTGAGCTTAGGTTGACAGAGGTGAAACATGCACTCAGGAGACATATGGCTTTGGAAGGAATGATACGAGGTAAAAACGATACTAGAGAAACCAAGTAGGCAGGTGGGAGAGGTGGATGAAAGCTCTGCTCCAGCCAAGTTGTATCACTCATGTAAAGACTGCAAAACTAGTTCTAGGATTGCACTCAAAGAGCCTCTATGGCTTAAGGTTTTTCCTTATCGCCAAGATGAACACAGACATGCACACTGCTGTTACTGTGCAGCCACATGGTTTGTTAACAACGGCCCCAAGACACATCTTTTCTCAGTCTTTACCTCACATCAAACTCTAGATATCCAGACAGACAACTGCCTTAATAGGGCTTGAATGGCCAGCAAGGAGCCTTCCTCTCCTTCCAGTCTCTACCTCCCCTCCACGCTTTACCAGTGCCTCCTTCCTTTGCTTTTTCTCAGTTATAACATGAGCCTGCAAAACACTGTCTCTTCAGCAAATGGTGGCAGAAGTATTTTTACCCCATTTAAGCTGTTGCTTTAGTCATCTCCTCTACATCGTGGGAAAACTGTTGAAAGTTGAAAAGAGGTCATCACAGTCGGTGTTCCATGAAGACTTTCTGTCTTCATGGAAAATTGGTGTGATGTCCAAATGTCTCTGTGAGGCAGGACCAGGGTGCACTAACAGCAGAATAGATTATTCTGATGCAATTCTATACTGCAGAACAGCCGGGACTCCAGCAACCAGTAATGTATGTCCTGAGGTATAAGGCAGACACAAGAACTTAACTACAACTCTTTATCCCTTTTACATAATAGATGGAGGGAAGGAGAAGTTATAGAATGGACTCCAGTCTTACCCCAAGTGTCTCTGCCTATATAGCTAGCTTTAAGATAGCAAAACAGACTTGGATGTTTTCACTAGAAAAGATTTCTAAAAATCTAGACAATAAATCAGCCAAAAGCCTGAATACAGGCAAAAATATTAAGACCTTGCCTGAAAAATACAAAACGAAGCGTCCTTCAAGTGCTAAATACCAGATGCTTAAAAAGCTAAGCATGAAAATACCATTGCAAACTAATTGCAGATTTGAACTGAAATAAAAAACAGTCCTACACCTGGAAATAACTTGTAAAAGTCTACACAGAGCTGAACATTACTCCATACTGATTAAAAAGCTAGGAAACCTCTTTTTGATGAATAGAAATCCTCGCCCTCAGACTGTGTCAGAACTGGAAACTGGTGAAAAAAATCCCAGGTCTACTTTAAAAGATTTTACAAACGAGGAAATAAAACATCAGCCACTGGCCAATGCCATCTGTGGTATGTGGCATTTTTAAAGACGCCATGGTTTTTCTAAAACTCTTCTACTGTCATACATTTCTACCTGGAATTGCATGAAGTATCTTTAATGCAGGCCCCTTCAGAGAGAAAGCAAGCGGCTGTATCCAAGGTCCTCCGACACAAACCTTTTGCAGTCAGGCGTAGTGCCCTGCAACCACATAGCCTACGTCTTAAAAAAGAGGGAAAAGGGAAGTTCCCCAACACATTCTGCATCTCTTCAGTATGATTACAGCACTGCTGTGAGGTATTTAGACATAAACCTGTCTGAAAGAAGCATGAACACATTAGCAAATCATAGCAAACTGCAAGTTAGGATTTTAAGCTTTATGCAAGAGACTGTTTAGCCTCTGTAGGATCTTATAAGAACAATACATGCTGCAGACATTGGAATATTTTTCCCCAGAGGGGGAAAAAAAAAAAAAAAAAAAAAGGCAAAGGATAGTAGCAAAAACCTATAAAAGGAAACACACTAAAGCCAGTCCAAATTTCTGACAGTGAAACAGAGTATCGCATATTTGGGTCTTAAGACAGACATCCTTTTCCTGGGTGTCTGCACCTATCTACAATAGGTGTATCACAGGATGGTGAAAACTATACCAACCAGTGCACCAGGGAAAGTATTTTGTTACTCCCTAACTGCAGCAGCAGATTCTTGTGCAAATATATAGTATTTGGGGAACCAGAGCATTTGAGGTAAGAGGATTTCTGAAAACTATTCTATGCCAGAGAATGCTAAGAAGCCATTTTGCAGGATTTTCAGTGCATAAGGAATAGGGCATAAATGGAGTTATTCTCCCAGCGTCCTTTCTCAGTATCTTGTCACCAGCGGGTGCGAGACTTCCCTAGCCAGGCAATACACTTGGACTACTAGTTTTCAGTCAAGGAAGTAGCATGAGATGTGCCACTAGTTTTAGGTTCAATTTTTATTAATTATTATTAGATTTATTATGAACACTTGGAAAGCAGTTTAAGATAAAAGTCACTATGCAGGCTTTATATTGTTCATACATGCATCATACACTCCCTAGTATCTTTCCTGCATAATTCTTAGCATTGCAAGAACTAAGGTACACACAAACAGTTCTGTACCTTTGTGGTCATTAATGATAACCTGCCAGACACCACACTGGAGTACCTGTAATTAGCCCGACTGGTTTCCATAACCACTGCAGTTATGCTTTTGCATACCTTCTCTTCTGAAATTGCTCTGTTCTCAAATTGAGCTACAGACCTGCCAGCCTTACCCATGTCTGTTCATCATAAAGATGAACAAGCTGGAACTTGTTCTGTTTGCAGATCTACATTACATAAAACCTTCATCACCACCAAGAGAGGCTATCAAGAGATTATTCCCGTACTACATTTATATGAAGCACTTCTGGGAATAAATCAGAAGTCATAAATCCTTAGATAATTCACTTGTGTAAGAAAACATGAAGCCAGACTGTACCAGTATTTACGCACCTAGGTTCTGATCAACACAGTGACAGATCAGCACTGCGACTATCAAGCCTCATCAGGCAAATTACACTTTTTGTGCCTGTAGAGCCATGTAGAATATTACCTAGAAATCAATCACAGAGACTGAGAGGTTGTCCACATTATGAAGTTACAGGGGAAATGTCCAGTGCTAATAGCTGTCAATGGAAAACTCAAAGGAAATGCAAGGACTTTTTGGCAAGTACAAAACCCTACAACTTTCAAGTGATAGTCTCAATTTCTGTATAATCAAGAGCATAACATATTATGACCTCCAACTTCAAATAAACTAGTCATATCCAACATCTATTCAGTTATCAATAAATGATGTATTTTATCTGTAAAGTGTATGGCATGAACCCAACACAGGAGAGATGATCCCCAAGGTAAAGACTTTGTAAAAACCTCTCCCATCTTGACTTATAACTCTGTCCTTTTTCTCCATGCACAACTTGCTTAGACAACACACATCACTATATATTTATATCATCAAAAGTAACAGAACCAAGAACTATTTTATTTTTCTAATGAATTTTAAAATGAAGCAAAAGCTGAGAGGGGTTCATAAAGATAATAGACATATAGGAGTCTAAGTTTGCACTATTTCATTAGAGAGTGACAGCCACCAGCCACAACCATGAGTTAGATACAAAATGGTGTTATCCCTCCAAACACTGTAATTCAACCTAAGTTTAAATGGCAGATAAGCTCAGCATTGAACAATGCTCTAAAGACACCCAAACACAGTCAAATAAATAATCTCTTTGAACAAGAAAGCTTTTCAACAGACATATGTAGATGAGACTAGGCTCTACATTATCTTTTCTCCTAACTTCCAAAATAAAGCTACAACAATAACAAGAGCAACAAGGTGTTTCAGAACATCCCCTGTGTGCCAAATTACAGCACTAAGCAGTATTTAAATTTTCTTTTCCATTTCAGCTTCCAACTCACTGAAACATCCTCAATTTTTACATTCCTTTTCAACACGTCCTCATGTTAAAGAAGGATTCACTGTGCTGCTATAGACAAGCCACTTCTCTTTTCCTTATTCCCCAAGCATGCTTATTAGCAAAGGGGTCTAGACCTGTAGGAGGCATTCCTCAAAGCAGGCTGCTTAAGCAGCCCATGTCACCTCCTGTGCACAAAGGACACAGGGAGCTGCTGCTACACATCACAGGAGGGAAAGGTATCCTGCAAGAATGTGTGTTCTACAGCACAGCAATCCAGACCTGATCCTGTGTTTTGATTTGACACATACCAGTTGGTTTTATGTAGGGACTACCTTTATAGAGAGCCTTCCAAAGACACTACCATCAAGCACTGCTGTTTCTGATTACTAACCACAAACAAGCATTGCATTAGCATCTCTCAGTAGTCCCATTTCAGAAATCAGCTGCAGAAATACTTCTAGGGTGCTGATTGCCTTGTATCAGGCTCCAAGAATTAGAGCAATACATAGCACTGTGTTCCCTACTCGCCCAGGAAGTTAATTACGTGGGGAAACTTGGAGTTCTTTTTTTTTAAAGGATTAAAGCTGAGTACATCAAGGCACTGAGGCTGCACCCATGTTATACTCTTCCCTTAAAAAGAACTTGCACAAATATTGTGAGAGACAAAACCCCCAAGCAAGCAGCCATCCACATCTGAGATTCTGACTGAAAGTACCACTTCCACACGAAAATAACTGTGTAAAATTGTGGTTACAGAGGGAACAGGCTTGGAATAAAGCATCTTAATAGCTGTAGAAAGGATACGATAGTTCAACACCCTGAAACAAAGCCCCCTCATTACAAGAATAACTCTCTGCAAAACTTAAATCCAACAACAGCTTTGCTTTCAGCAGCACTTGTGCCTTAAAGTCTAATTTCTCATTCCTGTCATCTACTTAACCAAGCTTCCTTGGGTGCTGCTTAAATGCCCAGCTCATTTTGTTGCCCATAATTCCTTTGATGCACTCTCTAATCCTCAAGCACAATCACCCCAAGACACCTCTCTACACTGCTGATCACTGGCAGCATTCTCCTGTCTTCCTCTGCTACACAGCGGTTTGCAGCATAGCAGTAATTTAGAAACCCAGCATCTGCTTTTCTGCAACAGCACACCATTGTGGATTACACCTTTAAAAACAAAAACCAAACCAAAACACTGCTCTAAAAAAGCCTTCAAGCTAAGACACAAGCTATTTGGGATTTTTGCCTAGAAAATGTGGATTTGATTACAAAGAATCACTGGTGGGAAAGACATTGACGGCTTAACTATTTCTGTGAAGGTGATTGCTGTTCAAAAGAAAAAAAGCAGCCCTTTTATTACCAAGAATCATCCACAAAGGCAGGGAGGCAGCAGATAGAGATGGAACAACAAATCCCAGGAAGAATGGAAGGTCAGGTCTTGCAGATCCTACACGCGTGCATCACCTCTGACTTCACAAATAACTAACTGAAAACAACTCAGTGCAACAGAGCTGGAGAGGAACACACTTCTGCTCTGCTGTGTTCTTATTCTTGACATCCAGACAAAAATTGAAGGAGATGGCAGTAGTTGAAAGCTTTTTCGGTAATGAGGGAACTGAAGTTAGCAGTTATAATTCCGGCCAATCTTCCCCCTTCGTCATGCTCGGGGGGAGAAGAGACAACTACTATATTTTTTGAGACCAGGAGGCTGCCAACTGGCTGTTCTGCTGGAAAGGATTAAAGTGTAATGTCAAGGAGAACTGTTGGAAGAATGGGACTAGGAAAAGCATATAGCTGGGTGTTAGGGACTCTTCTCTTCATCTGACAGTACAACATGGATTTTAATACTTCTCCAGGATCCGTGGAGCAAGGGGCTGCTCTTCAGTAATTTAATACTGACACTTTAAGGTTTACTTGGCAAAAAGGCCAGGAGGCAAATTCTTCTCTGTAGTTTCACTGGTGTAATTCCAAAGCACTGACAGTGGAGTCAGTGGCACTACAGGTTTACATCATCATAAAAGAGTTGGGACTCACTTCACATCTTTTACCATCTCCACAATGAACAGGATGGGGAACTTGAAAAAGCAACAACTCCAGATATATTTGACAATATATTCTTCCTGCTAACAAAGACATCACTATGGTTTAACAGAAGCACTCCTCCCTGTTCTGGCACCTGATGCATATTAATTGCTGCCACTCCGTCACCATTACTGCCAAGGCACAGTAAGCACCGAGAGGCACCATGAACTCAGGAAAACACATGAAGTGTGTTCTTGAGGACTAGCCCACCTTGCACACGCACAAGGTTGTGAAAGCCTTTCTTAGCCTTATAAGGTACCCAGGCTTGCAGGTGCTCTCACCACTGCCATCCTTCTCCACCTCCAACCTGGCACTGGCCACCCCCTCCAGCCTCATTCAACCTGCCTAACAAGTTCTGCCAGAGAATCCACCTTTGTCAGTAAAGCATCATCCACAGCCATAACAAATTAATAGTAATAAATGAGTAGTGTCTTATATTGACAGTAAACTGGTGGGTGTGATGAAGAAAAGATGCTCATTTGCTTGATACATTGTGGGATATTAAAATCAATGCTTGGTATTTCCAGCTATGAATCTACTCAGATGTTTGAATATGCTTGAAGCCTGTCCTTTCTTAAAGTACTTGAAAATAACTTTGCCTATAAATTAATCACCAGTTATAAGGAGGCACATTCAGAAAGTTGAGGACAATGGCAGTAAGGGGTTAGATACTTTTTTGCCAGGTCAGAAAACCCAAAAAGGCTTGCTGTTTGCAATCTGTTTCCTTGACATACATTCACATTAATGTTTTTCATCAAGTTTTCTTTGACAGAAATTCCATGGGTAACTTCCCATTCAACCATATTCCTTGTTGAATGTGAAGCTCAACCAAATGAAGGGTGTATGAAAGGGGGTGTCAAGAAAGAACTGCCTCTGCCTGAGCAGGAGCTAATGCATGTATAGAGCACTTCACATGTGTGAGATCATTCTTGTTGATAACGATCTCTTCATGAATAAACACATATACCAGGACATCCCAGATCACCAAGGCCATCAAGGCCCACTTCCTTCACTTGAACAGGAGTACACCACTGGAAAGGGTCTTGAAGCCAGAGTGTGCAAGCAAAGAGAATCCCAGACTGGTTTGGGTTAGAAGTGACCTTAAAGCTCATCCAGTTCCAACCCCTTCCACTAGAGCAGGTTGCTCCAAGCCCCTGTGTCCAACCTGGCCTTGAACACTGCCAGGGATGGGGCAGCCACAGCTTCTCTGGGCACCCTGTGCCAGCGCCTCAGCACCCTCACAGGGAAGAGCTTCTGCCTAAGAGCTCATCTCAGTCTCTCCTCTGGCAGGTTAAAGCCATTCCCCTTGTCCTGTCCCTACAGGCCCTTGTCCAAAGCCCCTCTCGTTTCCTGTAGCCCCTTTAGGCACTGGAGCTGCTCAAAGGTCTCCCCTTAAGGAGTCTTCCCTTCTCCAGGCTGCCCCAGCCCAGCTCTCTCAGCCTGGCTCCAGAGCAGAGCTGCTCCAGCCCTCGCAGAAGCTCCATGGCCTCCTCTGGACTTGCTCCAACAGCTCCACATCTCTCTTGTGTTGTTGCCCCAGAGCTGGATGCAGGACTGCAGGGGGGTCTCACCAGAGCAGAGGGGGAGAACAGTATTGCTAAAGGGAAAGAGAGGGGTGTGAGTAGAACGCAGAACAATATATTCATGTAACACAGCCCAGCTCATAGTACAAAACTTTGCTGGCACAGTTATGTCAGTAGCGAGAAGAAAAAGCCCAAAATACGCCCACAAGTGGCATCACAATGCCAACAAAGCCTCCCTTAGACACGAAACTTTTCAACAAGTCTGTCATTTGGTCAGTACAGTTTTTATCATCTAAGCAGATGATTTCAGAACAGCCAACGGCATCCCTTTGACAGTATTTCATTGTCCTGGAGTGAGGGACTATGTTACCTACACATCCTGCTTTTTGCAGGTGTTACATGCATCTTCTCCATGGGCAAAGCCTCACAACATGGACTACCTCTCACATGCAGTGCTCAACCCCATCCTGCTCCTGTCACAGCACCGAAACAAGACCCACTCTAGTCGCCCCCCAGCTCACCCTCTCAGAGGCTACAGAAAGGAGATCCTACCTAGAGTATCTACAGCCTGCTAATCTGCTGTCTTTGAAATCCAAGGCACTTTGTCCAATTAGAACTGTGAGGAAATATTCATCCTGTCCCTGACTAAGATGAAGCACTTCTTTCAAAAGCTACGGTGGCATAATGCCAGCACTAGGGAGTCCAAGTGTTCTGTGTGGAGCCAAGAGTTATTAATTAGTTTTATTAGTGGCAGGTCCTTAATGTGAAGTGACAGGGAAAGAGAGAATATCCCATCACTACTGAAATATAAATTGTCCAGATTTCAGTTTTGTTGTTCCACAACACATACAGGCGACCAGCCAGGGAAGAGTGAGGAAGAATGAGCACAGCCAAATGCCTGCATTCAGTGTTCCTGTATATTAATGGCGTGCTGAAAAGACTCTGTTACCTCAGGTGGCTCTCTGGGGAACTGCTCATGAATTTTAATTATGAGGGAGGGAGCATTTTGATAAATAATGCTGCTTGCATCTTAGCAGTAAGCATGGTCTAAGCTACAGCAGTGACTTCCCATGAAAATAAAATAGTCAAGATGCGGGGGACAAAGCCTACTCACTTTTGCTTCAGCAGGACTGCTAGTCAGAGGAGAAGAGGATTTGGCCTCAAGGATGGATTTAACATTCAGAAATCGGCCTAAAAAATGTTTGAGCACAAGCAATATTAATTCTTGTACAGACTAATACAGGCATGTAGGTAACCAGGTCACATACTTCAGAAGACAGATGGTTGGAAACAACAGCCCCATCTCAAGTTCCTCAAACAGAAGACTGTTACTGAACAGGTTAAACATAAGTCTCAAGCACAGCTGTGTCCAGTGATGCCTTCAGCTTGTTCCTGGTCTCCACTGCATTAGCTAAGACTGAGTCTGCCCAGGCTGGGACTGCCACATACTGCAGCAGCACCCAGCAGCTGACTGCCAATTTGCTTCTATAGGCTGATGTGTTGAAGTAAGTTTATCTGCTCTGTATCAGGGTTTTAAAAGAATTCAGTTAAAAACACCTACTTGAATTCTAGATCAGATGCATTGATAGAGAGCAGAGAAAAACATGTCTGTGCTGAAAGAATTAAGTATATTGAACCAATGCATAATATGAATTTCACTGCCAGCTATTACTTGCACCAGAGTAGCACTGAGGTTTGAAAGGCTATTGGGGATCATGCCAGGCTTTACAAAAACACAGGGGAAGAGAATACTCATAAGGAACATCAGATAGAGGATGGAAAGTGCAATATGAGAATGGAGGTAAAGTCACACACATGAGGACACACTGTGACTTGTTTTAGAGCACAGAATTTACACACTGTTCTACTCCTCTATCCTACACCTGTATATTATATGACATAAAGGTTGCTTACAGCATCCACTACAGCATGGCTCCTTCACACTACAATACAAGGAGTAGGAAGTATGAGAGCCTGCAGATCAGACCTCCAGCTAAACAAGCTGACATGTTATTGCTTAAAACTGCTACAGAAATAGAGGCTAGTCACATAATTTCTCCAGCAGTTCCCCCCTTCCCCTGCCAAGGAAAGCCAAAAAAATCCTTGGAGCAGAAAATAAGTAATTCCAACAGTCCATACAGCAAAAGGCAATGTGGAAGGAAAAAATAAGGCGGGGGGGAGGGAGGGTGGAACAAAGATAAAAGGAACCAACCATCCAAACCATTGTGTCTGCTCTGCCTCCAATCAGAGCACTGCTCTGTAGCAAATGCCACAGATCAGAGCAATCAGAATTATCTCTGAGTAACAGTGTACCTGCAAGAAAAGACCTGGAAAAACATTAATCTGACAGAAAGCTTTCAAGCAGCTGCATTAAACAAAGCCAGCCAAGGCTATTCTCGCAAGTTCTGAAGTAAATAATTTCCCAGTGGAAAAGGAGCCCCATGGACTAAACTAATAAAGAGAACTGTATGATCTAATGGTAATATTTTTAATTAAGTTAGCTTTATCAGATTGGCAGGAATGAGGTGATAACCTAAAGAAAACTAACCTTCAAACAGGGGGAAAAAAAGGAGGGGAGAGGGGGGAGAGAGGATATTTGCATTCAGACACCCATGAAATTCCAGGAAAACTTCACATCACCAGTGACAGAGCTTCTACTGAAATCTCTCATCAATGTTGTTGCAGCTGAAAGACAAGCAGCGTCACGTTGTGGCTTTTCATAAGGAGGAGGTGAGAACAGTTACCTTGCTTAAAGAAAAAAAGTCACCAGTAGCAGCAAAAAGCCTGAAGACCTTTCACTGCTTTGCTTACCCACAGCAACTTCATGACACTACTCTTGAACCAGAGCTTCAGGCACAGAGGATTATTCCTACTGACAAATAAGGTTTTAAAGGGAAGGAAGAGGTTTCAAAAAGCCAAAGACTGACTAGCTATCAAAGGCACTGACCATTCCCACTTCACAAATCTCCATGAAGTACTTAAACTACATAGCAGTGCTACTCAAGAGACTAAGTTACAGATTGGAGCTGCTGATGCGTAAGGATGGCCACAAAATGTGTCTGAAAATAGTGCTCAGAGCACTTCCCCTTGTCCACTAACACTCCATTTTGGACTCCAAATCCACAACTGAACTATCGCTGATTTCATTTTTAAAAGGAAGTGATTTGCATTAGCACATCCATATCTGCTGTTTAAAGAACTTGGAATTAACTATACAGAGATGAAGGTAGGAAACAAGTTATTTCCCACAATCAAAGAGATTTTTCTCATATGTTCAAAAGAGACAGGAATTGTGTTTGTCCTTGTTGTTGTTTTTCACCATCACACTCTCAAGTTGTTCCGTGTCCAAGAAATGGAACACAAATTATGAAACACAGGAGAGCTGAATAGGAAGGAAAAAAAAATAATAAATTGTGTTTATATCTCCTCATTCTAATTGGGATGAACAGTACATGTGTTCATTGGAAAGAGAAAATAAGCCCATTAGCTCTCAAATGAATGACAAATATCAGGGCACACTCACAAATGGAGCTCTGTCTGTCCAAAATGAAAAACAACACAAAAATTTTCACTCATTATGCTGGGGTTTTCTGATCCTTCTCTAGCAAAAGAGCTGAACACTCAAATATCATCTAACTATGGCTCCTTATTAGCTCTTGTAAGCTCTGCTTGAGGCAGAAAGAAATCATCTTGCTCTTGAACACCTATTAAAGCACAGATTCCTTATACCACAGACTGCAGCTCTGATTTGGCTTAAGCAAATTATTTTTACATTTTGCTGAATTCTTGACCAAATAGTAAAAGCTCTAAATTGCAAGATGGATGTGTGAGAGATCAAAGGTAATGTATCCATGCAAATAACTTCAGTGTACTCTCACCAAGCCAGTGCGTAGCTATTTAACTGATCTTAACAGTTCCATGCATAAAAATCAGTAGGAAGACTACAGTTAACCCAAATAAATAATATGGCTAAGAATAACATATGTAAATTGTATTTACCAATAGTGAGATACTTTTCTGAAAACAGCTTTTTTTTCTGTAATAGCTATCTCTGACTATTGGTGACATTCAACGAGTCTTCTGAACGTAGTGCAAGTGAGAAGAGCCTGAACACTAACCCATCAACCTCCTCCACTGGCAACACCCTGCAAGGGTTATGGTAACCTGTATTCTTTCAACTTAGTTCTTTAATAGACTCATGAGGCTTCTTCTCAACACCTGAAACCAATCCCTTAACAATTTCAGCATCATTTCATGGCAGTTACACCCTCTGAAGCTATTGCTGCAATTCTGCCCTGGGCCCCTCTCACTGCTGTCTGTGCCCAGGTCTCTCTTGCACACTGCAGCTTCCCTTAGGACGTTAGCCCAACAGTGTGCTGTGCAGTGGAGCATGAGAGATTTTTATGGCCCTTTGCCAGGCTCCACTGCAGGCCACAGGTTTTTTGCCAGCAAAAAGATACAGCCCCTCCAGGGAGCACCCAGGCTGCAAACACCCAATATTGCGGCTCCTCGTGGCATGGAGGGGATTCATTTTGAGTTACCGAGTGGCAAGCAGGATGCTAGCACAGAATACACTAACGCCATTACTCCTTCAGAGGTCTCAAAAAGAAGACCAGGATGAGGGAGAAGCACAGGGCCTCAGCAATGATGTGGAGGGGGTTTCAAGGAAATACACAGCCTGAGACAAGCTGTCTCCCAACTCAAAGCCCTTGGAAGAATCCAGATCTTCAACATCCTCGGCTTTCCTCACCTCCTGGGAGAGTTCATCTTTTGATTAAACACATAAGAAGTTGGAGAAATGTCTTTATTATTTAACAAAGCTCTGCAAACACTCCCATGGGGAACTGAATGCTTTCACTCAGAAAGGGAACTCAGCAATGTGTTTGGGCATGCTCTCAGCAGCACTCAAAAGCTGAGCCAGAACACATGCACAATATGATACGTGATAGATGATCTGACCACGGTGGACTAGTGAGCATGCAGAGGTAATTGCTTTGCACTAGCACAAGGATTCTCCTTGGAGTACTGCTGGAAAGAGCTGCTGGTGAACTGGGAAAGAGGCAGTTTCAGAACAGTACACGAAAGCCGAGCAGCGATTAATCACCGTAGTAACTTACAACATGCCAGCCTTAATACTGTTAGCTAAACCCATACAGTGATATATGCATGTTACTTAAACACAACCATCTTCTCACCTATCTTCATAACTTAGAAAGCTGTGCAACAAACAACATGATCTGCCAACACATCAGTTAAATCACTAAGCCATCAGGAGGCCAAACACGCAACTTGGAATATCTTCAGCCATGTAGAAAGGAAAATGAAAAAGCTCCTTATCCTCCTGCCTATGTATCGTACCAAAACCAGGCAGCTCTTTCACGGCCTGCTTTATCACTGTGTTTGGATTAGTGCAATGTGAAACGCAGCAACTGCTGTTATGTAACTAAATCCTGAGTATACAGTTGTCATTCTGGGTAAATTTAACTCTGCAGGTTTAGGACAGAGGTCTATCGCCAGGCAGACCGTGTGAAATCACAGAAATTTAAAGACACAGAGCCCTTTTCGGCCTCCTTCTCGTACAGAAATCATGAGATGGATCACTCCCTCATCACAGCCCCAGAAACCTGGTGGTAACATCGGGCTCAAGAACAGCAGATCCCTAGGAGAGCACAGCTGCTCAGTGGCAAAGCCGGCTCCCTTCTCCTCCACGTGCATTCAGGGAGCAGGCACCAGCAACACACACAGTTCCAGGGTTTAATGCAGCAAGGAGCCAAAGTGCACGTGCTTGTACGCTGATGAAATCATAACAGGGAGCCTTATAATGAGAAGAGAGGGTATTATTAGCACTGTTATGAAACTGTTTTAGCACTTGCAATTAGTGCTTCCCTATGACTAGTTAATCTGTGAATCTATTTTCCTGCTTTTATCATTTATCAACAGGCAAGTCACCGAGTTCCCTTTAGCTGAAAGTGGTGAATAAGTACTGACATTGGAACCATGTCAGGTAGGAACATAGCTCAAACAACTACCATCTGAAAATAAACACAAAGCCTAGCAGCAATAAATACATGAATAGCTCAGAACTGAAATATTTCTAGAAAAGCCTCCTTGAGCCTGATTATAGTCTCATTTTAGGGCCTTTATATACACCGTTCTAACGAATTTGAAATACCACAGAGGTGCTGCTTGTGTTTGGTTGTTTTTGCATTTCACACAGCTCAAGAGCTTCGTTCAGGTGAAGAGATACTTACACCAGCACAACTTCCTCCCCTGTTCCACCAGCGTAGCTGTGCCCCCTCGTGACCACGCAAGAGCCCAGAGGTCACTCTGGCTTCTGGCTAGGAAATGCCTTCAGGTTTTGCTGTGAAATGCTTGCGCTGAGAGAGCAAAAACAAACTTCTGCACTTGCTAGAACTGCCTTCACTTTCCTAAATAGAAACTTGCTTTCAATCTCAAATACATGAGGACATTGCAGAGACAAAAGAGATCGTACCATTGATTTCCACTGGATTATGTCCTGATAACAATTTATCCTGCAGTTCACAGGTTAGGGACAGAATGTGCCAAAGCTTTTTGTAGATTATTCTGTTCCAAAGGAAAAGCATTTAAAGAAAATATGCCGAAATCCCACGAGCTAAAAATCTGATTGAGACATGATGAAAGCACATACTGAAGCGACATCCACAGATGTTTTCATATATTTAAAAGACAAGCACATTAGAATGTCTCTTGAAACTCATCAAAATAATTCTGCTCATAAACAAAGTACAGCAGACTGCAATAGGATGAGAACTAAACAAAGAAGGGAGAAGGGTGAAGGAAAATCAATAGTGCTATGAAATCCAACAAAAAAGCATATGGTCATATGCTATGATGCATTTATACACAGACATGTACCACTTGGGTTGTGAAAGAGACGTGTTCGCTTTCTTCCAACTGCAAATCTTGTGGGGGCTGGAAAGCAGGATGTACAAAATGAGGGATTTCGAGACATTCTGCAGGCCAGCCAAGAAAGTAGCTCTGCCTGCACTGCTGGACAGCCCAGCATCCAAAGGGATCCAGCTGAGCATGCCCAGATCACCTACACAGCGCATGGCTGGCCCAGTCCAACCCCTTCCACATCAGTAGATCTACTGCTTACACACTGCACAACAAATGTCATTTTTTCCTTCTTTTTAAGGAAGAGCCCCATCAATTGCCCAAAGGCATAACTTCTACAAAGAAAATGTAGTAAGCTCACATAATAATCGGACTGATGAGTTGCTGAAGATCTAGATCCATAGATTTCTTCCCTAGAGATAAAAGCAGCCAGCCAAAGTACTATTCAGCAGTTAGTGGATGGCGCAGCTTTGGCCAAACCAATCCTGCAGGTTCAAAACTTGCATGGCACAGACCTGGCCATACAGTATTGCAGAGGACTAAGAAAATTCAGAGGTTAAGACTGACAATAAATGCCATAATGCTTTCTTTATCTTCACTTTCACTGCTCCTCCCTTCCAAAAATACAGATCTATAAAGAAAAAGTGAATCTTCAGTGATAAAGAGCTCACAATTAGGATTGACCAAGTGATCTTCAATTTCTTCAATCCATAAGTTACGTTCACATGAGGATGCATGTGAATCTCTTCCACCAAGATCTGCTAGAAGAATTACATACCTTTATTAAATAAGAACCATTGCTGTGCAGCACTACTTTAAAGTAGCTGTGCCAGATATATGCACTGGCTTTTACATACTTATCCCCAGTTGTAGTATTAAGCACCAATTTTTCCATTAACAAGTGCAGTAAAAAGTGATCTTTCAACCAGAAAAAACCCTAAGTGATAGTAGCTAGCTGTTAGTCTTTGTGTACAAGGTCGGCATCAGAAGCCCTGCCCACCTACAAGATGTTATCAACCCAGACACTCCTCCTACCTTCAGATCCTGTTGATTACAGCCTGCAAGCCACACCCAGCCTTCCCATTACTCCTGGCTTCATCATTCCTTTTTCCCTCTAGGCTTGTAGACAGTTCTGTATCTTGTTTCCTAACAGACATAACAAGGCCTTTGATGTTCTCATCACTTCTCTTTAACTTCCATTATAGTCAGCATTTTCATTGAGACTGAAATTAGAGCTTAATGCTCCTAGTTTAAAAAGACTTTTAAGTATGTTCATGAAAATGTATCAAGTGACATATATATGTTTTTTAAATGCAAAACCCCTACACCACTCATTGGCCTGGGCTTTTTTACTTGAGACCACAATGCTCCTTTCTGGATCAAGCTGAAATGCCAAGCAAATAACACAAATCCTGAAAAATGCCCATCCTAATGAGGGAGGAAGAAATTTTAAATATATAACTCCTTAGCGTTGAACTGGTTATGTTTATTTTATGTGAGCTTAGTATCGTACACTCCTCTATGACTTACATTCTGATGACAGCAGGAGAAACAGGGTAATCTATAATTATAGGAGGGACAATTGGAAGCAGTCACTCAGGCAGCTGGCAACAAAGCTGGCAAGGAGGAGGTGCCCAAAGTAGAGCATTGACTTTCTGATTCCTGGGTTCTCACCTAAGTAATAACATAGAAGTTTCATGGGCAGGACTTGAAAACTTCATGTTTCCCAGACACTGAAGGAATGAAAACTAAAGCACTCAATCAGCCAACGGATGGAAGTTACCAGTCAAAGCCTACCGATGTGCTGATAAAACGCTGCTTTGACACAACCATAGGAACACACTAAGAAGCCCTTATCTTTGTATTAGATACTTAGAGTCAGACCTGGTTCTCACGAGGGACTTGATTCTCACTTGGTAAAAAATTAAAATCACAAAGGTTTGTTACCATCTCTGATCATCTCAGACTATGGAAAGGTTGAGTCTTCCAAGAGTCATGCCCATGTCTGAGGGCTTACAAAAAGTATTATAAAAGCTGTGTGATTCGATCAGAGCAGTTGATCTGCTTTTTCATGAGATGAACACTGCTCTTCCCCTGCCCTGCCCCACTCCTCTTCTTGAACAGGGAAATTTCTAGTGTAAGGAGGAATATTAAAGTCCTAAGTTTTAATTCAAGCACCCTGCATTTCAAAGTGCACCAGCAGGTGCCCACATATGACAGCCTTCGCCACAGGCAGCCCAGGTTTGGGCTTTTTCCCTTGGGTGTCTGCTGTTCTTACTTCCACAGTTACATCCAGGTTTTTAAGATGCCCACAGCTAATTTTCAGGTTAACAGCAGACAAGTGGCTTCTGCTTCACCCACAAGAATATTTTTGTCCACATTCACCAGCTTCACCTCCAATTTACCTTGGGCAAAGCCTGGTGCAGAGAAGACACCATCCAAATGGCAGCGTAACATCAGCAGAACCTCCTCATTACCCCACAAAGTTCATGAAACCTAGTAATTCATGAGGAAATCAAAGCTGCAGGGACTGAACAGGGAGCACTGAAAGGCAGGGTCTTGCCTGCTCAGCGAGATCAGCACCAGGAAGAGCTACTTTACTTCCTCGGGGGCAAGAAAGGGTGAACAGCATCCTCTAGATTTTCGATATAAGCATCACATATGGATTCCTGAATTTCCAGGAAAAACACATACTAATTTATTTGCAAACAGCTGAAATCTCAGAGCAAAGGACAGTTAGTTTGGGGACTGCCTGACAGCTCCATCATAATAGCTCATTATTTTCATGCTTTCATAGCCTAAGGACTTTGGGCACATTAACAACAAATAAACTTCTGAGGATAATTAAAACATAAAGAGAATTCCTTAAATGAATACAAGAGCGAAAACAAAGAACAGTTCCCAACATGCCATACTGGTACGTGACAAAAAGTAAAATCAATGAAGAAAGATAACAAAAACCTGGGAGTTATTTTATTTTTAGGCACCTCCCAACCTTTTCTTCTGCTTGCCAGTGTGCCTTTCTGGCTGGCTGAACTAGTTACTCAGAGCACCTGACAGTTTCAGCTGACTCAAGAAACACATTTAAGCTTTATCTGTGCAGCAGAGTTATTTGCATCAACTCAGAGTCTGTTCTTTTGACAGTTGTCTCATTTAATTGAGTAAAAAAAGCTGTCAGTCTAAAGAAACTGAGCCCAAGGTAAACTCACTTTGAACTAACCATCTGCCAGAGCATCTCTCAGGACAGCCAATACTTAAGGATATGTTGAATCCAGTTCTCTGGATCCCTAATTAGATCATTCCTGAATTAAACTGTCAATGGCCCTAAAAATTCAATGTGCACCTTGCAACTATAGAGATAAATCTCTTTTCCCTAAAGACAGGCATGAGGCAAAGTGCACAAAATATCTTTGATAACAATGCAGGAGAACAAAAACATTTTCACAACAGATTAAATCCACACAGCAAGCCCACAAACTATCCATTTCTATGGATATGCTGATCCAAATGCACGTTTCCATGTGATATCACAGCACAAAAAGTAGCAATATCCCAGAAGAAGAGAAAACAAATAATATTGTCCTGGGGAAGATTTTCTTTCAGTTCCCAATAACACTCTGGGTCAGGCCTGGCCAGGTAATCTACTAATTGGAGTGCATACACAAGACTCATGGCTGTTGCTGGTCCACAGCCTTTCTGGCTGCAGTAGTAAAAGAATTAACTACTTCACACTAGTAAGCCAGTGGATGACGAACCAGATTCACCCCTAATGTAACCAGTGTTACTGAGCCTCCATCATGAATGCAGCCGTGATACACACGGAGCGAGGAGCCTGCCACTATTAAAATCAGATTTCACAGGGGGGTCCGATGCTCATTATCAAATACAAATTCCACTGGCGTTTTTTTCTGCAGAGGAATCATTTTTAAATTCATTCCTCTCTATGGATTCTCTAGTGTCTAATAATAAGTACTTTCCTTTAATTGCATGCAATTAAGCCTCTTCTGTACGCCTGTTCTCAGAAAACTTGCGGATATGTCATTATCTCTGAAACATCTGTCCTTCTGTCAAGCATGACCCAAACTGATGGATTACAAAATAGTGGTGGGAGGGGAAACATAGCTAAAATTTAAATCCCCATGAAAGAACGAGAATGAAAGGGAATATGAAGATGACAACCTTGAGGGTAAGAGTAAGAAAGGAAAAGGAATGAAAACATCCTATGATTAGTTTATTGACAAGAAACAAACAACGTGCAATTCTAGCTGTGATCATACTATTAAGTAATCTGCCACTTCAAACTTTCCACCCTTTTTAAACCTCACGGATTTCATGTACAAGCAGGTAAAGCAACACAGCACTGGAATACAATTACTAGAGACCTTCAGAGCTACTTGGATCTAGTTAAGATTCTCTAAGAAGTCTAGACAGACCATTTCAGGGGCTGTAACTGAGTGCTGGAGGGTTAAAAAATAATTTAGCACTCTTAGCAGACACAAATTAGCCCTATCTATCCTCATTCCCAGTTCGAGGTGTTAGCGTCCAGTTGTGCACAGAAAACAAAGCCCTTAATTTGGGAAAATGTGGCTGAAAAGGCAAAGTAATAAGGCAGCTACTTCTGTGCAACTCTATTTACAATGTAAGGTGGGAACGCAAGAAAACCCAAAATGTAACTCAATGCACAGCGCTCCTTCTCAGCCTTTTTCACTGTCTTACTTTCATCCTCAGCATTGCGGCTTATCTAAGAAAACTATTTGTCAGCTAGCTGAATTCTCAAGTCACTGGAAATTAATTCCACATTTGTAGTTTCTTCAGTATATTCTCAACGCTTTGAAATACTCGAGGAATTAATCCATTCAAAGAGGTCTGTTGTTCAAAGGTAGCCTTTCTCTCATTTTTTTGAGGAAGAATTCAAGCAAACAGAAGAGCCTGGGGTTTACAACACGCATTTTGTACCTGGCCATGACCTGCTAATCTTCAAAGTCTATTGATCCATGAATGTTTCTGGAGTAAAATCATTGATTCTTTGGAGAGTCAGAAAGAAGCAGCTAAAATGAGGATGTCCGGAGGAGATCTGTCTAAATGAAAACTGAAATTTCAAATTACTGTAATTAAATAAAGATTTTCAGCTATAGTAAAGTGACATACCTATTATGACAATTTCATGAGGGTTCCTGGGTTTGATTTTGGGGCTTTTTGGTTTGTGTTTGGTGGTTTGTGTGGGTTTTTAAAACCAATATAGTGGTACAAAGGGCCAAATATTACCCTCAGTTATGCATTATGTAGATTCTGACAGCAGCTTTTCATAAGTGCACATGAAAGCATATTTAGGCCCTAGAGTCAGCCATAAAAATTTAAATGATATTGCATACACAGAGCTGGAAGTGTATTTCCACTGCATTCAACATGAAATATTTCCCAATCAGTGGCAGACATAAATTACTTGAATATTACATAGTGCTGGAATAAAAGGAATTTGGAAAGGTCTCAGTTTAAAAAGAACAATTGTGTTTTTCCTGAACAGACTAACTGCAGTGGGCCACCTACTCTCAACATGCAGTTTTGACTTTTTTTTCTTCCTCATAATGAATTGTGAGTAGGACTTCTCCAATTGCTGCATTAAGGCTGTAAAGAATGCAATAGTCATAAGAAAGGAAGGTCTCTTCCTGTATTAACGAGTACATAGGGCTGCATCTCTCAGTAAAATCCTGTCCAGCTTGGCTGGGTTGACAGCCATGCTCAGCAGTTTGAGAATTATGCCATTTAAATACACAAAGATCCAATACTCAACCTCATAACAATTAATTTTTTAAATCTTAGCTAGAAGGAAAAAACAAAGAGGGATCATGTGGTCTCTAGTTATCTTTTTCTTCAAAGTTGCAAGTGCGGGAAGTACACCCTAAGTAAACTTACCCACCTCTAATTCTTACCTGTAAGCCATGCTGGCGAGATGGATCCCTTTCTTACTCCTAGCTTTAAGCACGCGTGGTGTTGATATATGAATTTGCTATACTCTAACACACTGGGCTCACTGTGCAGAATTTTTATGGTTTAAAGGAGAAAAACAGGTACACTCAGGGCAATTCCCTGACTTCATTTGAACATCACTGTTCAGAAGAGTTACCATCCTATATTATCCTCTAGAAATGCCCACTTCTTTATATTAGACAATAAGGGGCATTTTGAAGAACTTAGATATACATATTGAGTGTGCAAGCATCTGCGTGTTGTTAGGTGAATGCTACGAGGTGACTACTCTATGTTCTGTAATTTGGAAGAGTAAGATGTATCAATATTGCATACCTGAAGACCAGTAGTTTTAGAACACCCTCTAGTAGCTATCACTGTGGAAAGTGAAACACAATAACACTTCTTATCAACCTTGGAGACCTGCCCCTTCCCTTCTAATGCTTTTCAGACAACCAAGAAAGGGAAACCAGATAACGCAGACCTTACTCGCCTGCTTGCAAGGAAATTGGCTGCAGCTTCACAGCCATTACAGAATCAGTGAGGATCAGAACAGCTGTAAAGTTAGACTTTGGGAGCAAACTAAGTAAAGATCTTCCCCCGCAGCACTTGATGTTGTGAGACTTGCAACAAAATAATGCAGTCGAGAGTCAGCATACAATATTAACCCACCATGGCTTAAGGTAACTATTATCAATATTAAATACTTGAAGCCATCTCAAAACCTGTAGAGTACATTACTCACTTATCTGGTTTCCAGGCATCAGAAGCCTCTCAAAACAGGTTTCTCCCATCTTTTACTCTTTCCCAGTCAGTATTATGCATTTTCTTAATTTGGCCATTAATCAGTTAACACACTAATAGCATTTTCATACTTCTTTCCGAGCTGCAGCTTCCACTTGCTTTTCAGGATTTATGCTTCCAGAGACAAGATCTACTTAGGATACCACTGGGATTTTTCTACATTTCTGCCACAACCCTTTAGCGTCATTGGCACACATGACCTATCCACAAGGATCCAGGGGAAATCTGATGCAGGCATCAGAACATACCCTTCCCTTACTTGTTAAATCTGAATTGAAAAGCACTAATCACTCTTGGAGAGAATAACTCTTTATTACGTTAAGTTAGAAACTGGCTGCCTTATCCGCCATAGTAGGCCCAAGTTCCTCAGGATTCCACCCACATTAGCCTCTCTGGGGAAGAAACAGAGCCTACATTTAATTTTTTTCATTTTTAAGTTATAGCTATTACCATATCATTTAAAGGTAGTGAATAAATAATGGCCAAAGTATTCCCCCTCAAAAAATTCCTTTTATGTACATTACGATGCCAGAGTTTTTATTGTGTAGTATTACCAATGACAATAGCAGCAACACTGTTCTTCCAGCAACTAACTTTAGGAATATTGTTCTTACTGCCTTTATGAGCCCACAGACTTGATTCTGCTTGTCTGGTAAGACTGTTATTTGCATTGCATGACTATTTCATACCACACGATACCGATCACACATATCCAGCATCACCAAGTTGAAAGCAAACAAAAAACGTGGCACTGTTTTTAGCTTTTACAAACTAAATACATTGATTTAAAAGGAAACATTCTGAGAGCCATTTAAACCTCTGCACATGCTCATGGTACCTCTTAAAGCATGGCTGAGCTAGAGCTCCCTTTACCTAAGCAGTACTTTTAACAGGGGCTCTCTTGCCAGCAAACACTAAGTACTGCCTCTTTAATATTTGGAATTGGTAGTGACTGCTGCCGGCCCCTAATCGCAGCTTGTTTTCAGCAATCAGCTAAAGCTACTTGTCAAATCTGTACGCAAAAATGTCTTCAAAGAGACTCTAGCTTAATTTTGTCTAGCCAGGAGGAAGGTTGTTAGGACAGCGATGAGCAAAGCTAAATTCCATTAAGCTACCACAAAGTTTACTCACCATGAAAAACACTTGGCTATAAATGAGTTATAAGATATATAAGGAATAAATAAGTGAGAAATAGCTACGGGCGAGAGACTAAGAAGGCTGGAGCACAAGCAGCAAAGAGAAAAAGCAAAACAGTAAAACAAAGTTACTCCAACACGAGGCACAAATGAAACACAGCTTATTAATTTTCAGTGGAGGAGACCTCAATTCCATTAGACTTTCAACACACAAAGCACACAAGTCAGTAAAATAATCATCTACTGGAACATTATTTTTATTGGTTTGATGGTCAGTACTTATCCTACCATAACAAAAAACAACCCCACACTTGCTCAGACCCTTTCCCAGCTGTTCATCTTTCAGCAGCAGTGCTTCAGTACATCAAATTCAGGATGTTTTACTAGCTGGTTAATTACACCATAATTCTAGCTTGACATCTCCATCCTCCTAACTGACACTCCATCTTAAGACTTAGAAAATCTTACTGATCCTGTTTATAAAAAAGGCTTATATTCAAATGGTCTGAGTTCCCATAGGGGGAGATGAATTTTCACAACTGTTCACTGAAAGCAAATACAGCACATGCATCACTATCAATTAAGCAGGTGTTCATTTTTTCCTGAAGATGCACCTTTCCTCTAGGAATATAAATATTTCACTTAAATTCTAACATCCAGCAGTTCCCACCATCTTCGTGTTGGGAAGAGAGCTCTTTCGAAACCCGCTTAGCTTGGAAACGAAAGCTTAAACAAGCTGCCGCTTTGAATAAATATAAGAGTATTTTTAGAAGTAATTCTTATGTTAGCAAAATGACTCCCATGCCCACTTGGGTGTGATAAATGCTAAGAGTAAAACCTCTTCTGCTTCCTTCCACCATACAGAAAAGAATCAAAGAAATCAATGCTGTTTCACTGCAGATTTAACACGTAATATCTTGGTAACACTTGCATTAGCAAGATTCAAACAGAAAGAAGAGCAGAAGCTTGCTTAGTCTCTTGGGAAGCAGTACAATCTATTTCAAAAGGACAACATGTTTATATGGAGGAGGTAAGGAAATAGAATTTCAAGAGATATTTCTAAAATAGGAATTTTAATTCAGGACATTGGTTATTTCAGGAAAGATGCAAAAATGAGAGTTAACAGAAGCCTAAACCATTTTTTTAATAACTGAATATAAAAAGGGTCTTCAATAGAACTGACAAAAATCACGATGAATCAAGTAACTGAAAATCAATTGACATAAGAGTGATGGGAATTAACAGTCACTCCATTACTACAGGATTTGAGTGACGCCTCAATGGGAGGTCTTTTGTTGTTGTTTGGGCTGGTTTCTGGAAGAAAAGCTCTATTTCAAACCTGCTGCTGAATTTGATCTGTGTTTGAAATACGTGGTGCATCAGGCCCAGGGCAATATCCAGTCACCTTAATTGCTGCTTTGGGTTTTGATATGAGGAAAGTCCACAGCCTAATGATGGTTGAGATTCCATCTCTTCCCCAGCTTCTGAAGGGTACGCAATCCTCCTGTCCTCTCAAGGCAGACAGCTGACATGGTCCCAATTCCAAATTTGTTCACTGAAGCTCAGGTCAGAACCAGGAATTGGGCAGCAGAAACCTGTACAGTTTTGGTTTAATATTTTTACAAGTTCTCCTATATTTTAAGACTTGTAGCTTGGCTCTCCCAGAACAGAGAATCCATCCAATCTGCCCCTCTTCTTTTGTTAGAGGACACTTTCTCACTTCTCACCAAACATGTATAGATGTTGTTGCATCCAGAATACACCATTCCAAGCATGCTGATTTGCCGTATTTGCCAGATTTTTCCATATTTGTCCTCTCTTCCCCAGCATGTTTCTGAATTTTACTAGTTACTACTTTTGTCAGAATACTTTCACTGGTTGCAGTCAAACTCCTTTTTACTCTGAAGACTGTCAAACACAGGTTTCTCCAGCACGCCCTGAACACAGGAACCAAAAAGCAGATCCTCAAGCTTGTTTCTCTGGCGAAAGCCAATGGCAGTGACCTATCTCCCCTCTGCTGGAAATTCACTTTAATACAACTTCGGACGTTAACTACCAACCAGCTTTCCTTACCAACTTTAACAATTACCTGCCTCAGCAAGATACTGTTAATAAAAAGCTGGAAGGATGACTAATAATATTTTGGATTTCTCCAGTTCCTGAAAGTGCCTTTGGATAAAACTTGCCCTTAATCCTTCTCTATTATAAAACAGCATTTTAGCAACTTAAACTTACATAGCAACTGTATTTCAATTCTTTTCACATCCTGGATCTGAAACTCCAGTTCACATTAAACAGTCTTTGATGGTTGATATCATCAACTTACATGGAGCAAACACTTGCATCTTGAGCTTAGAACCTGCAGTAGCATTTGATGTGGCCACCAAACCAGAGCCCTCCCAACGCCTCACCCCCTCGCTCTTGCTAATACCTGCTCCTGGCTATAAAGTCTCAGGAACATCACACAGTGACTGTAGGCACCTCGCACAGCTGGACTTGGCAAGGGTGGTGTGAAGAGAAAAAGGTGGGGTTTTCCCTGTGCTCTGAGCAACCTGGTCTTGTGGAAGGTGTCCCTGCACCCTGGCAGGGGTTTGGAACTGGGTGAGCTATAAGGTCCCTTCCAACTAAAACCATTCTAGGACTGTAGAGCAAGGGAGTTTTTAAAGCCCCATTATCCCTTTCAATTCCCAAGTACAGATTTTATCAGGTAGAGCAAACCATGTGAAATCCTGCTACCAAGGAATTCAGTTTTGTGTCTGTTGCTTTTGTACTCTCCTGGATAACCCAATGGCCACAGTCAGAATTCTCACCTGAGACAGCAAACTGATTTCTTGCAGTGTAAAAAATATGTAGTATGAATATTTCAGCACTCTGTCCCACCCTTGACCACAGTAACTCTGTGGACACCTGCATGCAGATGAACAAATGTGATGTTCAAGAAAACACATCACATCTGCAACTACATCCTCCCAGTTTCACCATGTGAAGTTTTAAAGAAACCTGAAGGAATGGACACTTTCCCATTTGGAATATCCATAAGCATATTTCACCAATGATAGAAAACAGATTTATAACCACATCTGTGCCACTGAAAGGAATTTATTTTCTTCCAAACTGTCCTTAAGGAAAATGTGAAGAACTGACATATTATGGCAGTGCCTTGACTAATGTGGTTTTACGTCGTATCAGCAATGTCTCCACAGTGCTAGAAGTCTAGGCTGGTTCTGCAAAACTGAGTGATTGCCATGTTACTATTAACTGCAAATTAGAAGACAAATTACAAATAAAAGCAAAACCTCTAAAAGGAGAGAAGCAGACTGCTTAGTCACTAATAAACGCTGGTGAAAGTAATGCAGAACAGCTTCGTGATAGGATTTAAATCTAAGCTATGTTTTTCATTTAAATTACCTTAAAGATATTAAAAATTCAAAATGTCTTAATTTTAAGGGAGCTTAATTGTTCCCTGTATTTTTGGTTTGTGTGGGTAGCTTTTTTCCTCTCAGTAACCTCCAGCAGTTACAGGTCTCTGCTTAAAAGAACACACATTGGAAAAATATGAAAAAGAAACTCAAATCAAAAGCAATGTGTTTACAGAGAAAACACCACACTGGAAAACAGTGATGGAGAAATATTTACCTTTCTGGAAAAAAAAAAAAATCACACCGAAATGTCAGCATTACACAAAACCTTCAACTGCTTACAACTACACTTACACGTGGTTGCAGTGATCAGACACTACGTGAGATTAAAACTAAATTCCTCTGTGCTGGTCTGGTAAAGATACACCCAAAAAAAAAAAAAAAAAAAGCTCACAATGGGTAAGAATTTATACCAAAAGAAGAAATACTGCTTGCCCCCTAACACCACCATTGATTTCTCAAAGTTTTATTATATAACACACAGCAAAACCTTTCTGTAGAACACCACAGAACCATAGCATACAGTTTGCAGGGGGATCTGAAGTCTTTCATATAAATGAAACCACATCAACTCCACTGAGCAGTAGTGGTATAGCTGCCCCTTGATAAGGGCTAACCAGAGATCCCTAGTCTCCTGCAGACTGGTAAGCACTGTCTGCACAGCAGAGCCTCTGCCAACACAGCTATGACAAAACCAAAACCACTGCCCTCCTCCCCAGCCCTCACCATCTCCAGCATGACAAGCTGTAGCCTGACAGAGGACAATTTTTAACCACAAAAAAACCCCAAACCCTGGCATTGCTACACTCTTCCCTCAATCATGGGATAAACTGATAAATGCTCCCTTCTGCTGGCATAGCTGCATCCACGCCGGCAGTCCAGACTGCAGTATCAGAGTGTGAATTTTTCATTTCCTGTGCTGACAAAACACACAGGTACCCCAGAGACACGTGGCTGCACGGAGCTGGTCTTATGAAAGGACACCTACAGCAGATGCTAGAGAATGAGAAGGAAAAGCCTTCAGGCACAGCTGCTGCCTCCTCCTCCTCCAACACTGACAGCCAGAAAAATGCCAGACTTCAGCCCACCCCTTCCTTCTATAGGAAGTAGAAAGTCGAACCTTGAAGTACCTCCTATGGCACTTCAATGGCCTGGTGCTGCTAACTTTCTCCACGCACAGGGAAATAACATACCAACTCTCTCACATCGCCTGCCTTTTTCTGTCCTTGTGATTTCAAACTCAATGCATTCCAGCCTAAAACTCCATACAGTGTAGTCCATAAACATTTCCATGACTTCTCAACCCTGATCATGATCTGAAGAGGCCCCAGGGGCAACATTACTGATGTAGCAATACACAATCTCTTGTTTCTTATTTCTATGTAGGGAAATAAGAGAAATAAATGAGAAAGCTACAGAAACAGGAACAAGCCCAGAAAAAGCACAATGCTTGCTCATACCAATACTGTCCTCTCCCAAACACATATTACAATAACATGTGATGTCTTAATTAAGTTATTGCTCAAACACAGTAAGATACTCTTTTTATCTTAAGCATAATTCACATCCGCAATAATTTCATTATAGCTTTAGACATTATATGTGACAAATAACCACACAGGTAGAGGAGTAGTTATCATATAAAGTGTCTTGGAACATTATGACAGTAAGATTACAGTAAGTCAGTGGAAATAAAATACTGCTGTAACTAAAACGTATTCGACCCAGGAGGCAGGAGGGACAGATACACAAGACAGGAATTCAAAAGACAGAGTAACATGAATCCAGAAATTCATGTGTACCTGTGCAAAGCCATCACTTGGCTGCTTTTTAAAGCAATTTACTAACAAAAAAAAAAAGCTGGTGGCAGCCTCCAATACACTGCTTAGTGCTTTTCAGAACAGCTCAAATCTGTCCCAGGGCTGTCTGCCAGAAAGTAAGCGTAGCCCTTGAGTCCCTGGCCAGGTTTTGAAGGAGGAACTGCACAGCTGCTTAGGAAGTTCATTTCAAAAGACAACAACAATAAAAGGTATCATCTCAGTAGAAACTACCAATCCCAAACTCTTCCCCATGGATTTAAGGCACCAGGAAAAAGAAATATAAACCTTTTCAAGGGAAGCTGGGAACTTATCTCACGATTTAGGTGACAAAACGCATTTGCTTCATCAAGCTCCTCACAGCGCCCCACTGTTAGAGCACAACTTATTTCTTTCTGCCCCTTTTTATTTTATTAAACATCTGCACTGTTCCTGGACCATAAAAACAGGCTTTCATTTTAATCTGCTTAACACTGTGGGAAAGGGCTTCTAATTTCACAGCACTAAGATAAGACAAATAATTCATATAACATATTAGCACAACATCTATGGCAAAAGCATTTAGTCAGAGCTCGTGGGAAACAACAGGGTGCTGAAGCAAGTCTGAGAGAGGCAACTGTCTGAGGCCCCACCATGCATTAAATACATTTTATTACATTCCATAGCAAGACAAGATCACAGAATATTAATATAGGACTTGTCCGGAGGCAATAAAGCAGTATTTTCCCTCCCTCAATAGACACCGTGGCTTCCCCCACTACTCCAGGCCTTTTCCAAATGTGTTGGGCTTTTTTTTTTTTCCAGGCTGTTCTCCAAATCAGTCATCTTTGCTTTGTGCCCTTTCATTACACTTCTTCCTTAAGTGCCACATGTTTCTTTTACTGTTCATTACCCAAAACTACCCTGCTCCCCCTTTGGCTTCATTTACTTCCTTTCTGGGTTTGTTTTTACATTTTCTATTGCTGCCTTTCCAGAGCAGAGTTTGCTTCCAGTGTGCGTTCTGCTGTGTGCAGAGAAAAGCAATGCAACCAAATATTTTCAGTGTATTGGCACCAGTCCCCACCTCGCCACTTGTGATCATTTGCTCTCGAATCCCTAAAGACATTCTGCTTTGAACCTCTGCTGTGGAAAAGCAAAGAAAGGACCCGTGGAAGAAATTCAGAGGAGACTTGCCAATCGCAGAGATCTGTGGCAAGCCATTTCTACAGGCTCTAAACTGGGCTGGAAACAACAGGAAGGTGGACTTGGGAATGCCAGTCAGCCATTTGAGCACACGGCTAGGACAGAGAAGCCAACGGTGGGACTAAATACAGGCTGCTAATGGAAGTTTGTGGCTACTCCCAAACCCAGCTGCTCTGTTGATCCTGGCTTCACCCACAGTCTTTTGTCCTCACCCCATCAAGGTGAATGTTATATAGGGAGCATTCTTTGGAGGACTGCAATGAAAGATTTTAGTGTCAGAAATCCTTGAGCCTTTTTCTAGAGATGCAAGCACTGCTGGGGAAATTTAATCAATTGCTAAAATTTTGGAAGGATTCTGCTTCCCTTTTAAAGAAAAATAAATATATCTTCCCTTGTTCTTTTGCATAGCCTTGGATGTTACACTGCTTGTCACACTAGAGCATCTTTGGGCCACTGCTAACCTTGCACGGTCATTTCAGTGGGATATTATGGTAAAAAAAAACCTCAAACCAAAACCAAACAAGTGCTACTTCTCATGAACTAGAGCCAGGAGTGAATGAAAAGGTACACTGGAATCATAGAATCACAGAATGCTTTGAGTTGGAAGGGACCTTAAAGCTCATCCAGTTCCAACCCCCTGCCATGGTGCTGGGACACCTTCCACTAGAGCAGGTTGCTGGTAATATACCAAGAAAACAAAGAAAAAAAAATAAAGGAAGAAAATTCACTTATGATCAAACCCAGTTAGAAACAGCTAAGACAGCACAAACAGATGTTGACAACTAGCCAAACGCTAGAGATAAACAAACCAGGTCACCTCAACAGTCAACTTTCTAGATTTTCTGCACTTAAGTCCCTACAATTTGTTCCCCTTTCCCTCCCTTCTTCTCTCCATCAGGACACAGACGAGACTTTTTGATTGTCATAAGAACAGAGTGAGGATTTCAGCAATAAAAAAATTAAATGTGAAGTAATCTTAGCAAACACATTCAGTGACGGACAAGTGCAACTCAGGTTCCGTACGTGAGGAAATTCTTGCTCATCTCCTAACAGCTGTTCTTAAGTAAGGACAAATCCTTCTCCAGCAACAGAGCCACAGTATGATTCTATAAGCAATATTATAGCAGGGTAACAATATACCTGCCAAAGTAATTACAGCTACTCACCCAGCCCTCCCTACCTTGAAAACAAGGGTTAAATTCAACCTTTTTCCAAAGTAATTTTCATTGGTATTTGAATTTTGTATTTTTCTTTACCAATTTCACAGTGCAGTTCTTGATTATTAGCAGTCCTCCCTTGATCTTTACTAAACAGACACCCCAGCTCTGCACACTGAAGCAGTATCACCAACAACAACAGAATCATTCACGATACTTAGTATTAAACACCCATAGAAGCTGTCACAGGATCAAGTCTTCTGCCAGTAGAGCAGAAGTCTTCTAATAGCCAAGGGCAGCTTCCATGCTGCTAACATCGGCCTGACCTTAACCTGATCTCTTGCAGATTCATGTTCGTGAAGATCTGATTACTTCAGTTTTTAAAAATACACCTGATTTTAGCAGAAAACCATAAACCACTACAAATGGTAGGAGTGCTGGAGGGCAATGAAATCTGTAGAAATGACTTACTGGTTCGGTTTTTAAAGCCTCTCAAAGTGAAAAGACTGCCTGACCATTGATGGATGGGCAAAAATGCTTAGAGACTGAAAGTACACCACCACCACGTATTTCTTCATCCATTATTCCTCCAAACATCACCCCCGGAAAGAGTTGCTTTTGTGCTTTTGCTAACAGACTTTTCCATTTATTATCTCAGGAACACTATGACTCAATGACTGATGTTAATAGTTCAGAGTATACCTCATTAAGAGTTTTTTAAAGGCCCCTCTAACAACCCAGACAATAAAGGACTCTTCCTAACTGTGATGATGACAACACAAATGGCTAACAAAACTTCTCCTGAAGATTACACCAATGAAGTATGACGCGCAGAGAGAAGAAGGTTTTGATGCCCTCTTTCTAGGGAAACAATGCCCTTGTTTCCTTTGAGACTGGTTTCATTTCAATTTATTTTTTAATATACACAGGATTTAGAAGATGCTTTATGCTGACAGTTTTTGACTTCAAGTACAGTATTAACAAAAGCTGTACTTTAGCTTGTTTTATCAAATTTCAAGACTTATTTTTAAGGACTAGTTTAAAGCTTACCTTTCCGCCCTTAGTTAACAGATGTAATGCAGCACAGACCTCTAACTGATTTACATTCGGTACATACTTTGCTAAAGTCATCTACTGGCTCATAAAAAGGCATTTTTTACCCACCTCCACCTTTGAAGAGAAACTCTGATGGGAAATCCTGCTTTAAAGTATTGTCACACTTCCATGACAGGAAGAAAATAAAACCTATAATCTGTATTTCACAAGCCTTGGCCTTGGTTTTATCCTTGACTGTATCTAACAGACCTTGCTTCAGTGCCAAAACAGTCAAGTCAAGCTCAACTAATACATAATTTAAGTCTTCCCCATGGTGCCTGCAGTTTTGCATATATATATATGTATTTCAGAAGTGTATGGCATACACTTCCACATAACTATGGAAAAAAATTCCTCTCTCCTATGTGAGGAGTTGGCACTGCTATAGGATGCATACTTGATAGCACTTGTGCCAAATGCTCTACCTCTGCTTTTTCATTTTTTATTTATTTTTCATTCTTTCAGCTGCAGCCTCCTTGGCCACATCTTCAGCATTCTTCACACAACGCAGCCCTTTGGACAAGCACGTCCTAAGGATTGTTAGGCAAGCAGTACAAAAAAGTGGGGGGGACCGTTCAACCTCCTTCTGGCATTCAGGAGTTTTCACTTCCATCGCTTCCGTGTATTAAAACACTTTCAATCCATCTGAACAGTCGCAGAACTCGAGCACACAGACATATTGTCAATTAGTGCTGTAAATATCCCACAGCCTGTACAAAATGAAACATTTAAAAAGAACAGCGGCATCACAGCTTTTCACTCCGTGATCACTACACCTGCCTCATTAATCTCATGTACCCAGGCGAGGTAAAGACATAATACGGCTACAAACTAAAAATCCACAGAACCTTTAAAAAGGTTTAATTTGATTCTACAAGGGAGGTTATCATAATCCAACTCTGCTTTCCCACATTCTGCTAGCAATTTTTTTGAGCTCAGTTTCAACTGCTAACTTTGTTCTCCATCTTGCTATCTCTCATGCTGTTATAATGCCAGCTCAAATGCTGTTTGTAACAGCGCAGCAATTTCTCAGAAGTTGCCAGCTTCATAGTGTGTTCCTTTAGAAGTGCATGGAAATTATTAGATTAAATTACAAATGAAAGACTCTGCAGTTGGTCATGATTACTGGAACATTTATGTACACGCAGTTGATCATGAATTTTAACTTCTGTTCCTTTACATCCTTTACAGATCTGTTTATGTTCTGTTTTGCTAGATTATATGGGAAGTGAAATTGAAGACAACTGGAAAAGTGTGATGTGTTTTCCCCATACTTCCCAATACCCTCAAAAGAAAAAAAAGATTGTGACACCCACATCCCCCATCCCTACTGGCTTAGTGTCAACAGATCCCCTACACCCATTCATAAAAGGTCTGTTAAACACGAACACATTCCACGTGCAGCAGTGCAACTCACTATTTAAAGAAGCAATTCCATAGGAATCTGCTTTACGAAGCAAGATCTGCAACATCCCAATGGTTCCCCCTGGTCTGTAAGATTGCACATACCAGCATGGGACCAAACAATTAATACATCTAGAAATACCTGAAGAAAACATTGATCATAGGCAACTGGTGATCACGCTAGGGTAGGCAGCAAGATCTTCGATTATCCCACTGCTGGGGGTATCATTTTCAGGGAGGTATTTCAAACCAATTTCTTTACCATACACTGCCACTGAAAATATCTAGTCATTTTCTACAGGAATAGACCTGTTTGACCCAATTCCAATGCAGATAATTATATTATCTGTACCTAAAATCCCTCTGAGTGTTTCAATCAGGTATGGTATTCTTCACTTTCTGTTCTGATCTGCTTAGCACGGCTGAGCACCATTAAACAGCTGTCAGATTCCACACAAGAACTGGCTGGATTTCAGTAATAAGCAAAATGGTTCCCGATAGTGTTTAACACACCTGGGGATCCTTCCAAATGAACAGTGCAGTGAGGCTAAACTATAGATTAAACTGCTGTAAAATAAGCCCCACCATTCCTTCATAAAAGTACACACCCTAATGCATTTAGTCTCTGAAGAGCTCAGTTGTTGCCGAGAATGAAACACACCTAGATGAGACTTCAGATAAGAGTATGAAGAATAATTCACAACTTTTACATTCAAGAAATTAGACAATTAACTCCTCGTGACATACAGCCCAAGCTATTCTCAGGTTTCTATCAGCACAGACCATCTACAGTAGATACATTGAAGTGCTAAACCACGAGTCAGAGAACAGAGCCCAGTATGTTAGTTCACCTATCACAAAATACAATACCAGCCTCTTCATCATTCTCAGCCCGAGGAGATTTTGTAACCAACACTGAAGAAGTGAGCGAGCGAACTGATCGTGAGCACAGTTAGTTCAAAGTGAGAATTTCCAATCATCAGAACAGCAAAGCTGTAGAAGAGCCTCCTGTCAGAACACTGGGGCCGAAAAAGCTAAAACCCTTAAAAATGAAGTTTGATCCATCTATGATGTGAATTATACAGCATAGATCTAGTGAGGGGAGAGGATTTAGCCTCTGCTCTGCAGGGCCCTGGCCTATGCATCTGTAAGAATCTGTGCAGGAAAGGAGGGGACATGTCTGCCAGCTGGCGGTATATATAACCTTAAAACTAACAGCTCTGTAAAATACATTTCCAGAAGTGATGATCAAGGCTACGAAGCAATAGGTGAAATGCAAGATACTTGAAAACAGAATGAGAGGAAGAAAAAACAAGAGAGCAGAAATCCGCATAGGAAGTGGGGAAGGTTCCACACATCCTCAAGTTTCCCCAACACCTTACCTATAGGAAATTCCTCTTCCACCAAAGCCACAGGAATTCACAACACTACAGAATCTCCCTAGCTGGCTCAGGCCCACATGTAAATGTTCTGTGACAGAAAATATTCAGCTCCACTTGAGAAACATCCACTGCTCCCCCACCCCAACATCCTGCCCCAAGGAACCAAGATGACAGCAAGTCTTTGACGGTACAGGTGCCTAGAGCTAAAAGGTCCGGGATGGACAGAGCGCTGAGGTGACAATGACCTGGCAGTTCAGAAATGGAAGGCCTTAAGTCGAGTGTATTGTTCCATTTTGACAGCTCCTGTGAACAGCCCGGGCTTCAGAAGCAAGGAAACACACAGTCTGCAGACAACCCTTAAATGACACAGCACCTAGACTCACCAGTGCATTTAGATAGACCCCCAATTCTGTTCATTTTTACTTCTATTTTCTTCCACACCTGTTCTTACAACTGTGTGGCAGTGAAAACACACTCCAAAATGTCTCAGCAGAGAACGGATCCCCTCTTCATGAATTAGCTTCTAGAGTGATACAGATAACAGTAATTTAAAACGAGGCTGGGTTTTTTCCCTTCTCCTTTTCACTAGGATAGCTCTCAGATTAAATCCACTGAGATCAATTGAGCCATTCCAGATTCTCCCCAGCACACGTTTTTGTAGCTTAGAAAACAAATACTAAGAGGAGGGGGAAAAAAAAAAGAAAATAAAGAAAAAAGAAAAAAATCAGACAACCTCCCAAAGCTGAAATTGCCCCTTCCATTCAAACCCAGTGCTATACCCCAAACTGAAATTGTCACACAGTCCATTAATCTCCATTACAAAACATGTTCTTTATTTACTAAAATTACAGCATTTGGTTGAATGATAACTGTATTTACATACTGGTTTATGAGCTCCTGAGATGTTTCTCAAGCAAATAAAATAAGGGAATAGGTTACGGTTTATTGAAGTAAGAGAACTGCATTGTTCCTAAGAGAACAACATACTGCTGCTGTTACTGCTCCTGTGCTGCAAGCATTTAAAACAGTGTTGTCCTTTAAAGGATTCACAGCACATATCATTTACCAAAATAGGACTAAATCGGTGCACGCAGAATAGCCCTCAGTGATGACAAAAGCAACTCAAAGAATCTACAGAAAACATCTAAATTTGTAAAATTCAGAGAGTCCTCCTGAAAACAATACATGAAATTTTGTACCGTGACTCTGCTCCGTGGAATAGGCTAAATCCAGAAAGGGAGAAAATCTAGCAATAAAGGATCTTTTAAAGACAAGAACACCACAAACCTACTGATGTCGCTATTAATGATGTCACATCCCTACTTGGGGAGCATCACCCAGATTCAAACAAAACACTAAAAGCAAGCCCGCCCTCCCCCCCATCTATCAGTAAAGAATAGATGCCACGATAATAAATTCCAAAGGCTTCTGGAAAATAGCAAATACTCTCAGTATTTCAACAGTGAGAAAACAAGAACAAGTACCCACATAGCTGCAGGTTTCTGTTATTAAATACAAAGCATCATGAAAAATATTTACATCATGGGAAGATGCTATACGTAAGAGCTGCCGTTAAATTTTTTGGCAAGACATCCTCTCTCGATTGACTTACCACTGAGACCAAGAGCTTGCTTCCAAAAACCAGAGCAATTTTTATCAGATTAAAAAGCCTTTTATATGCTTTTCATTTTTAATGAGACAATAGTTCTCTATTAAAATATCGTTTATTCAATTACAACTATTTCTAAGGGGACAAGTAGAACATTAAGCCTTAGACTGCAGCATGGGGAGAACTCCGCGGATGTCAAAGTCTGCAAAGTGAAACGAATGGCACTTCACAGTCACAGTCCAGGGCCAGAGCTGGTGAGCGAGTCATTCCATCTACTAACCATGGTAAAGCACAAACCCTTGTTGCAGAACACACACGGACTGAAATTCAACCTGCTGGACAGTGACTGCCCTTAAGAAAAATCTTAAGAATTAGTGTCAGCAGTTTTTTGGGGAAAACCAGGCTTTTTATCCATTTCCTGCTTTTTCCATGTACAGTGTCAATTTTCTAACACTCACTTTGGGTATCAGACTGCAGGTTATTTCCCAAAACACGCAGGTATGAATTCATACTCCTGTATACTAAATAAATCAGGTAACAATTCTCTATTTGAAGGGTGCTTTGGGTAACTCCTAAATTTGTGTTTTCAGTTATGTTTATGCTTTCAACACAGCAACACAAACAGCCTAACCCTTGCAAAATACAAATCAAGGTATGTAAGGATCTGGTGCTCCAAACAGGTTTGTTCATCAAGCAATGGGGTGTTTTGAAATGCTAGCATTATAATAACTAAAGCTTCACTGCAGAATTTATTCCACAGCTTCTTCCCTTTGTAAATTGGTTATTAGAAACTCTGAAGTATCAAAGCAGCGTTACAGCAGGTGCAGCTATGAAAATAAAGGATATGAAGGAAATCTTTCTAGTGGTTTAAAAGGTTTGCTAAGTCAAAAATAAGGATTTTTGCACTTAGAGGGGTGCACGCATATGTACCTAGATCTAAGTATCTGTAGGTCTGTATTGTTCCTCCATAGAGACTGCACAGACCAGCTCTGCCAGCTTACCAAACACTGCAGGATCACGACCCAAACAGGTCAATTCTTGAACTCAACACACAGCTCAACATATAAGCTTAGAAAGTAGCTGTTCTACAAAATAATTTCACCCATACTAATCACGCATTAAGGTCATGCTGTTGCCATAGGAAATAAAGGGCCACATAAAAAAAAAAAAAAAAAAAAGAGGCAAGAAATCAAATTCTATTTCAGTGGCTAAAAAAAAAAAAAAAAAAAAAAAGCAAAGAAAAAAAGAAAAGGCAAAGAAAAAAAAAAAGCTCCAAGTCCATAGGGACACCCAACAGCTAATCCATCAGGTCCTGATTCCAAGGAGGCCAAAATGCGCATGTTGTCATGTTTTCCCGCACAATTCTCCCTGCTCAGGTTGGAACTATCACAAAGGCACCATCAGCGGGTCTGCTGTGTGTAGCTCCATTTATTTCCCATACGCTAATTCATGCAACACGAGTGCAGAATGCCAGCTCCATTCCCTTACTGTTTGCACTCTAGGAGTAGACTTGTATTTTCTGCCAACTCCATTACATCACCCGAAAGAACCCAAACAGTTCACTTTTTTTTTCCCCTTCCCTCCAGATCCCTGCCCCTTTCCTTCTCCCCTCTGCTTCCCCAACAAGCCATTCAAGCCAGGTATTGCCGGAAGCTTTATTTCCCTCGGAGGGCTGCACAGCCACGGCATCCCCTCGCCTGCTCACGGATGCCTTCCTCCATCACTGACCTTCCTCTTCCACCCGGCTGTTACACAACCCAGTGCCCGCCCGCGTGCGGCGAGCCCGAGCCCGCTGCCGGACCCCCCCTTCCCGTTCCTTCCCCGCCGAATCCCGCGGAGGGGGAGGAGGAGGGGCATTTGGGTCAGCAGGTTAGCAGTACCAAAGCCTAAACAATTCCGGACCGCGAAGGAAAGACGCCCTCACCACCAGAGCTGCCTGGTCTACGAAGCCCACCCCCCCCCCTCTTCTCCCCCCGCCTCCCCCCTTTTCCTTTTCGCATCCATACAGAAACGACAGCCGAGCGTTACATAATTTATGGGATCCCAAAATCACCCCACTTCCTCCTCCCCAAGCCCGGCCCCGCTCCCCGGCAGCACCATCTGCCCGCACCGCCGGAGCCCTCGGCCCGGTGAAGGATGGAGGCGGGGGGGGGTGTCGTTGTGTAACACCCGCGAACTACGGCCGCTCCGCAAACATCCACAGAACTCCCCGACACATTAAAGAAATTTCCTCCCGTGTTTCTGATTAACCTCGTTACATAAGGCGCTTGCATTCCAAATCCACTCTCGCAAGCTCTAAATATACACCCCCACCCTTCCCCGCGCACCGAACGCTCCCTGCGCACACGCCCGCGGCCGCCCGGCCCTGCCCCGCTCCCCCCCGCCTCGGCACCCGCCGAACCGCGCTCCCCGCCCGCAAAGCGCCTCTAATTAAACGTTTCGGCGTGTGTCATCTCGATGGCTTTTACTGTACGCGGATTCCCTGAGTGGGAAGCTGCCTGCGAAGGGGGAGGGGGTGTGGCCAAAAGGGGAAAAATACTGTAAAACACAAGCCAACACATCATCAGCCATATTCCAACCTACATCCCCAAATCCCTCCGGCCGAGGAGGGACGCGCTCCGCACGCCAGCGGCCGGGCATCGCTGCCCCGGCCTCGGCCGCCGAGGGGGCGCCGCTCCCGCCGGGCACGGACTTTCCTCCGCCCGTCACGTCTTTCAGCCGCCGTGTGTATTGTGACATCGCGTTATTTAATTCATTTCTCCCCATCACCAAGTGATTTTAGCGAGCGAAGCCTCTCTAGCGCACTCCCCCCCCTTGTAGGAGCAACGCTTCATAAATTATTTACAAGTAATTAAAGCGGCAGCCTCCTCCCTCTCTCGCACGTCTCGGCAAACTCCGGCGGTGTTTGGAGCCGGCGCCCCTCACGGTGCCGCGGCAGGAGCGGGGGCCCGCGCTCCCTGCCCCTCCGCGCCGCTCCGCGCCCCTCCGCTGGGCAGCGCGGGCACGACCGAGCCCATGGCAAACTTCAACCGAGAGCCTCAGAGCTGACCCGCGCGGCTCCCAGACACGGGCTGAGGCAGGAGAGGGGTGGAAAGGGAAACAGACGGGAAAGGGGGGCTCCGTGGCTTGTTTATTTGCTTGTTTGCAGCGGTTTGTTCGGGGGGGAGGAGGGGGAAAGCGAAGGAGAACCCACGGGAGCAGAGACACCCTCCGCAAAGTTGTGCGCCTCCAAGAAACATCAGCTCCGAGCCCCTCCGCTCCGCCAGGAAAATTATTTTTATGATACACTCAAATGAAGTAGGGGGGGGGGGGGACAGCGCGCGAGAGAGTAAAGTCACCCGCAACCCTCCGGTGCAATCACAGATCCCCCATTCACAACGAGCCACAGCGCACCCGCTGAAAAACTGTCAAAAGGAGACAGACGAGGGGGAGAACGGGGGGAGGAAGGACGCTGCAGCTTTAAAAGTTTGTTCCCTTCAATCCCAATACTCCTGCTGCTGCTTTATATATTTATAAAATTATGTAATTTCAGGGGCACGGTACCCATCCGGAGACGGGAGGCAATAACCGAGAGAGGCAGGAAAGCCCCAAACACCGCTCGATATTTCCATCGCATTCGTCCCTCCTCCCGCAGCAATTAGGAGCAGCTATAAAAGTTTGCAAGCTTCGGCGGGGGGTAGGAGCGCGGCTTGTTTGCGTGCGCGGCTCCCGCACGCACGAGCAATAAACCAGGGGATTAAATCGCTGCGTTTCCCCCTGCTCCCGTACCCCCCTCTTCCTATTCCCACCCACCCCCGATCCCACTCCCCCGACCCCCTCCCCCTTCCCCAGGTCTCCCTACCTCTGCTGCCGCTGCTGCTGGAGTAGCTCTGCCTGCGGACCGGAGCCGGCGCTTCGCTTTTCCGGGCGGGCTCCAGGTTCACCGGGGTGTCCCTGGCACCGGCGGCCGCCTCTGAGACGCTGCTGCCCGGCTCACTGGCTGCTGGATCGGGGGCTGCCGGAGCGGACTCCATGTTTTTCCCAATGTAGATCGCTTGGAGATGGCGAAGCTCCTACACTCCCTCTATCTTCTGTTTCCAGCGCAACTCTATGGTAGGGAAGCAGAAGGGAGAGCGCGAGCGTGATCCAGATGGGATGTGAGCTTGCCTGGCTGTGACCACAAGCAGCGCTAGCGAGAGCTGCGCACACACACACACACACACACCCCGCACACCCCCCCTGCACCCGCACCCCGCAACGCCGCCCTCCGGGGGGAACACCGGCAGCCCCCGCAGTCCCCGAGCGCGGCCGGGGGAAGGGAACATGCGGGAAGCCGGCCCGACCTCTGCCTGCGCCGGGACCCACGGCTCGACGCGGTTGTGGGGCCCGTCCAACAAGGTGACCGGGGCCACGAGGAGCTCCCGGCTCCAGCGGGAAGAGCTCCCGAGCTTCTTTCCCCCCAGGACTCTTTCAGCTGAAGCTGCATCAGAAGATGCCGGTTGTACGAAGTGCCTCGGGACCCACTGGTTTAGCAGCCGGAGAAGACAACATTTCAGGCAATACTTCTCTTTCAATGAAGTACACTTTGATGCAGGACAAAAGGTGACTAGCAAGGTGCCAGAAAACCTCCAGATCTGGTCTGACTTCTGCAAGCTCGCTTGTGCAGTTCATAGTCTCAGTAATGGTCAACTCCTTGTCCATTACCCGATGTTAAAGTAACAGCTGCCAGGAACAGTGTGCTGAAGAGCACATCGCATCCCTCTTGTATAACAGAGGCCATGTTACACGCAGCCCTACTGCCTCCTGCACAGAAGGTGCTAACGCTGCCTGCTTTGACTGCTCTGACTGGCCTGAACAGACCAAATCATGGTGTTTGCACTGGTAGGAATACAAGCTTTTTCCACATGGTACAGGGGCACGTGCAAACAGCTGATGTGCTACCTTCTGCCAGCCAGGACTGCTGCTACAGCTATCAACACTGCTGGTGCTGATGAAACCCACAGGTAGACCCTGAACAAATCCACACCTTGCAGTCTAATCACCCTCAGTGCACTGCTGTCACAAACAACTGTGAAACAGACCATGAGTCCTACCTGCCACAGGAGCTTGTTTACAAAGTGGATCACATCTTGCACTGTTGATGGTTCTTTTAGTAGAAGGGCAGAGTCTTGTTCATTTGGGCCAGTTCCTTTGCAAATCCTGAAGTTCCAATTATCTGTGTCTGAAGAAAAACCACAACAGATCTGTTGGCTGCCTTCATCTGAGGGATGGGCAGAGATTGCAGAAGACAGTAGCATTAAGAATGATTCTGCATTTACTTCAGAGTGTGAATAAACATGAGCCGGACTTTGAGACCTTGCCCATTGGGTAAACCCGTGCTTGTTCTTGAGGATTAAGTATTCAGTTAGGGCAGGCCTGGAAGCCCTGGGGTAAGGAGACAAAAGGCTACGATGTTTGTCACCAGTGACAACTGAAGCAATCTCTAGCCTGATAGAAGCTGTTCCTGGAGAGCAGGCATGGGGGGGGGGAGGGGAGGGGGGAGTGAAAATGGAAGTGAAAGGCAGGAGTACAGGTTGCTCCCAGTGAAGTGGTCCTCCTCTGACGCAAGTTTGGAGTTTGGTGGATTAGGGCTACAGTTTCCTGCAAACTCTCTCCCTTCTCACTAATTGGCAGACTCCAAATAGAAGCAAGAATTATGTGAGCTGCGGAAACTGAAGTGCCTGTTATCCTGAGAGAAAGCTTATTCCTCCCTCTTCAGACCAGGGTTTAAGCAGGAGGCTGACCAGGCAGTGTGTGTTGGGAAACTTGCCCAGCTAATAAAAAAAGACAACTTCATTCCTCGAAGCTGCCAGACCACCGCCTTTCACCAGCATCAGGAACAACTGCACTGCTTGCTACAGTGAGCATCATTCACGTGAGTGTTTTGCAGGACTGGTTTTAGTACCACAGATACATTCACATTATCATGGGCTCATGTTTTCCTTTTCCCCTTTTATGTGTTAAAGGCTGCTGAGATTTAGGACCCTTATCTTAGCTATACAGTTGCCATTTAGTGACTCTTTTCCCTTATTTTCTAAAACCAAACAAATTTTCAACTTACTTTCTTAGAAGAGAAAGGAAAAGGAAACACTGAAGGCTACAATAGGAAAGCATACAGTAGAGCTTTGGTTTTCAAAAGAAGTTATGGGGGGGGGGAAATGAGAGGAGTAAACCCAAGTGCTTACAAGAACTGAATCAATGAAGAAGAAAAATTAGTTTTATGTTGTTTAACAACATCTCCTCAAGTCATTAGCAATAAGAACCAGCTAAAGCAGGACAGACTTGCAGCATGCTTGCAGAGGCAATAATCTAAGAGGTTTTGTAGCACTTACACAAGCCAAGAGACAAAACTAGAGAGAGGGTGCCTGAAAAACCTGAAAGCACCATGAGGAAAGAAGAATAGGGTGACAGTCACTGGGGCTTTATCTAATGGAGGAAAACCATCATGACTCTTGTCAAGATCCTCTCTATGAATCTGCTCTGTTGATTCATTTCCTGGGCACAGAAAAGTTCTTTCTCATTCTTCGGTCTTTTATTTCTAGCTTCCAACCCATACCAAGATGGTTCATTAACTTTGATCACTAAGCTTGTTTGAACAAGTGAGATGGCATCAGCACCAAAGACAGGTATGCTGAGAAACTTGAGAACAAATGTTTGGTTAGATTGAGAAGGGCTTTAGAAATTGCTGCAACAGATCCTATGAGAAGTAACAGTAATAGAACAAAAAGAGACAAGCATCACCAAACATTTCCTGTTGATTTTCTTGATTTCATGTAGATACAAAGATTAACAGTATCTAAAATCATAATTTAAATAATCAGACAAATCCTGTGTGATCAGGAGTAGACAAGATCATGCGGACACTTTTTCAGAGCAGGGACACAGTGATGGAGCAGGAGCAGAAAAGCTGTCATGCACTCAGCTGACCACCATGGAAAGCACACTTTTGTGTGGGACAGGCACAACGTACACAGAGCGCACACACATGGGAAAAAACCATAGTTCACAAGAGAACAGCGCAATACCATACTGCTAAAGTGTTCATGGTCCATTAATATGCGAACATAGTTTGAATTTGAGGTATCAGTAATGGTCTCCTACATCCATGACTAACACAGCTGTTGAAATACCCCACTTGAAAAACAATGCCAAAGTACATTTCTACCCAGGAAGCATACAGAATCATGGAACACCTCGAGTTGGAAGGGACCCATAAGGATCATCAAGTCCAGCTCCCTGCTCCTTGCAGGACTACCTGAAACTAAACCATATGATAAAGAACAGTGACCAGACTCTCTTATATGGTAGCCTGCATTCCCTTGGATCTGGGCTAGTGACCTCCAGCCACACCAGGACTATCAGACCTTCCCAGGAAGCTTTGTTAGCTCCAATCTAGCAGATGTAGAGAACATATTGCTGCAGAGCTGAATGATCATGAGGGCAAAGCTTGGATAATACTGCACAAAAACTACTAGCAACATATTTTGGTGGTAGTGGCATTTGCTTTCTTAGGTGTTCCTTGTGACATTCCCCCAAATTCTTCCAGTTACCACTCCTCCTCCTCCTGTACCACACGTTACCAGGGGTAAGGCACATTTGCTTCCATTCCCCTGCCTGTGGTTTTGATGTCTTGGCAGGAAAAGAGAAAGCAAAGGGTCGTAAGGCCATTCAGAAGAGCAAATTTCAGAATCATGCAAGTCATAGGACATCCACTAGGTCTTCAGTGGAGTTACCCAGTACAATTCTGATGTATTCATGCTTATAGATCAATCTTGAAAAACAAATTTAACTCATTCTGTGTAACCATACTCTGTGGCATATGTTTGAATGGTTTACAAAACTTCAGTTAATTAAACTGTACAGTAGGACAAGAAGCTGCTTCCACTTGAAATACGTACAGCCTAATACCTGAGAGCAACTTTGAGGAAGTTATGCTCCCCATTAAGCTTCAGCAAAAACAGGCAGACTAGAAAGCTACACGTATAGAACCTGAACTAATTACTGATGCTGCATATTTGGCAGTAATTAAATTAAATACTACTTTAACAGTGTTCTTAGTCTAGATGAAAACAAAATATGAAATAACAGGAGACAAATAAGACAACAGTGCTGGAGGCACTGTGACTGGATGCAGTTTCAGTGGACCCTTTCCCCCAGCCTTTATCTCTAAGCAAAGTGGGAAGCTCATCAAGCAGTTTATCTGGAATTTACACTCCCAGATACAATTTTCTTTGTTTTAAAGACCAAGGAGCATTCGTTAACTAGCTAGCACATCACAGATTCAGTGGAATCTTCTTCTTCCTGCTGCAAACTCTCAGTGTAAACTATGAGCTGCTTTTCATTGTTTGCTAAGCCTCTACTTCCACTTTCCTCTCCTGCCATGTGGATTCATCCCTTACTGGATTTGCTACTTCTGAAAAAAGCTGAAGTGGAAAAGCATACAACATACGAAGTAATGAATCCTTTGTGCTTATCTGTACCAGCCTTATGTGCACAACAGCATCCCGATATAAGGAGTAAGCAGCAATAAGGAGTAAGCAGCAATAGCACAGGCCACTTCTTAAGAACGCAGTACTTTTCATGAGTGAATTAAGGCAAAAGACTCAGAGATACACCTTCTACTTGACTCTGTTTTTACTCAAGAGCTGTTTCATCAAATACCACATTTATTACAGATTTTATCCTTTATATCAGACCAATAACTTACGCGTTTTGTGCAAAAACTGTGTTTCTCTACAAGCAGCAGTAGGTTTAAGGCAAGTTAAAGCAAGGAGAAAAAAAAACCAGCTTCTCCTTAAGAAAAAAAATGTTACCACTGTGTAGATGATCACTGTGCATATGCTGTCATACATCTGTCATTCTCCCAGTGGATTCCATCAGTAACCCCCTTTTTCAAAGTACCTTGCCTAAAAGAACTGTTCTAAGTTAGTTGGCTCACTAGTGAGATCCTAAAATATTAGAGAGTTCATATGCATTGGGAAAGCTCACTTTCACTCAGAATCATTCTGGAAGTTTGCACCAGCCACACAAAAGCGTATCTGACTAGAAGTTCGTAGTTCCAAATCATCCTGAACAGGAAGACTACAAGTTACCTTGTGTCACTGTGCATTAACATGTAATTAATAAGATACTTTCTAGAAACTAATGCATGCACAGGAAGGCATAGCGAAGCGGAACCACAAAGTTGCATTTTTGCAGGAATCTAACTTTTCCTAAGTACCTGGAAAGAAAGATGACAAAAAATGACCCACATACCTGAGGTCTGAACAGTGCACCCACACTGACAAGTGCTCGCACAAACCCATTACACCACTGCCACCCTTTCCTTTTAACAGGCACGATGCTAAGGGGTAGTGTACTTCACCATTAACTCACAACAATTCCCAACACAGCACTTCCAAAAAGGTGGGAAAGTGATGATGGAAACTACCCGTCTTTTCCATTACAACCCAGGCACCTAAGCAAACGTTCTGAAGATGTGGTGGGAAGCTTTCCCAGGTATCCCATTGCATCTATGAGGAACCATGCCTGTACGCCTTCTGATTTGCCTTCTTTTTCTCCAGGTCACAGGGCTTGATCTTCTAGCTAGCTTAGAAATACAAAAACTGCTTTCATTGAACACGTACCCAAAAATTACACTAACCATCAGTTTATTCAAGCAGCCCAAATGCACAGAAGAGACATTACAGCTCAGATGAGCATTACAACTGAATTATGCCAGTGAAAGTTGTAATTGAATTTAAAATAATTAGTCAGGTTTTACATAATTTGAAGCCTCATTTGATTTATTTAAACACTATCTACTAAAATATCTTTATTTCAAGGGAAAATGGAAAATGATCTACTGCATGCAAAGGTCAGCTAGCATGCCCAGCATTGCAGAAAACATGTATTCTCCTGTCTGCTTTAACTCTTTGAGCACTTAACATGCCACAGTAAAACATAACAGCCTTTGTCTTTTATAATAGCAAGTCCAAAATGTTATATATTTTCTACAGACCAGAAGGATGAATATGAAACTTCAAGCATTATGCAGAAAAAAGTACCCTTGGAAGAGGAATTTCATGATGATTATATTCTAATGTGTTAATGGAGCAAAGGATAAGATCCATTCTTCCCCGCGTTTGGAGATGAGAGTAGAAGTATTGAACTTCCACAGACAACAGTTCTAATAGTGAAAAAGAAAATACTTTGGTGGTTGTTAGAGCTGTCTTCATGTTCTACAAAGCTGACTTTGGATTTGGCTCTTTACAGCTTTTTCAGCATTTTTTTTTTTCCTGTGATGAAAAATGAGATGGGAAAAGTACCTTTTACTCAAACACAATATTTCATTGGACCTGAAATTAAAAGGTGCATCTTGCACCTTGATTTTTTTAACTTGTTAAAACCAAAGTTTAGCTATGGCTTGAAGTAAACCAGTATTTTCCTTAAAAAAAAGACAAAAACCAAACCAGAAACAAACTCCTCAACACATTTAAAAAGGAACATCAAGACTCTGCATGTTTTCCCATTTCTTCTTCAATTGAATAGGTCAATCACAAAGTAGGGTTCATCAAATTGACCCAACTATGGATTTTTCCAGCCAAAAAAAGCCACTCCATTGTGGATATGATAAAGCTTGTGACAGCTCTTTGGTAGCCCTTGTACAATCAACGTGGTGACTCTTAACACAATTTCAACTACAGAAGTACACATATAATGCAAAATGGGCTACTCAGTAGTAGCATCAAGAGACTCTCGGTATGCCTTAAACTAGGAGACCCAACTAGGAGCCCTCAAAGCCATTTACGTATCAACATGAAAAAGTTAGGTCTTACTGAACACTGAAAATGGCTTTCATACTCAGGTTTGTGACCACCATAGGTGTTGTGAGGCCTATGTCTGTGCTAGGCCATAATACGCTCTCCCAAGACAAGGGCTTAGACCACTGGCAAGCTATTTTCACATGCCATTTTGGCTGAACATCCTTCTTGTTCCAGGGCTATGGATACACTCCCCTCACAGGGTCAATCTCAATGACCATCAGCTGTTTACAGCAATGGCCATAGCCATATTACCCAAAAAAAGGCAACTTCTTTCTCTGAAAGCACCAAGACAACCTGCAAACAACAAAATAAAGAGTCAGTACAGAACCATTTTCAAAACTTTGATCAATTAAAAGCCAAAGATAAGGCTGAAGGAGGAAATACACGTTGACACACTCCCTCGGTGCAGCCAAGGGAAAAAATACACAAAATAGGCATCCAGTCTGAATAAAATTATTTCAAGGGTGGATTTCTCCTTACTCTTTTATTTGCAAGCATCTTTAATATAAATAAATTGGACAGGGTTGTTAGCCAAATAGCTACTACCTTCAACTCTCTTGCCAAAGGTTTTGATTTACATCTCAAATCATGCAAATTCTGTATCAAAACATCATTTTTTTCCCCTTCTCATTCAAAGACCACAAGGAAAAAAAAAAGCCAATTTCAGCTGAAGTGAGCCAGGCAATGCGAGACCCTAGCCCTCTGTTTCTGAATTTTTCCAAGCCTGTGAATGCAGTATCAACGGGGACAGGTAAGGCATTTCTCCTCTTTTTCTTCTGGAAAGGTTCTTCACTTTTCTTTAAAAGAAAGCTGCTATTTAAAAGCAAAAGCAGGCTATGTAAAATACCCTTGCAAACGTATTTAGACACACTATATTCTCTCATTTAGAAAAAAAACCAATTGCCTTACAGGTTTCATAGTCAAAATAGGAAGGTCTTTGCTGCACAAAGTTTGTTTTAATTGAGGTTTCAATCTTGTGACTGGGAGCCCTCATTATCAACTTCAGAATAGCTGTGTGGGTTAAAGCAAAGCTAAAACCTGCCATGCTCCATAGATCCTCAGAGTACTCTTCCATTTGAGCTCGTCACTTCTAGCAGGTTTTGTGTTACATTTCTTTCTATCTTTACTATCTTCCACAATGCATGGGATTCTTTCACAAACCACCTCGGTGATCCTTGTTGCTATTGTAGAAATTTAACCACTATTTGGAAACAACATAAAGCAGCAACTCAGGTAAAACTACTAAAGATTAAACTAATAATAATTTAAAAAACCCATGAACGTACAATCCTGGGTGGTGAATAACTAACATGAAAATCAACTAACTTATGTCAAACAATGTATTTTTTTCCCCATCCTTCATGAATGTGCGACCCTACACGCACATTAGTGAAGTGCTCACAGGACTTCTCCCAGTTTCTTTTTGCTGCAGGCCTGACACTAGTCACTCAAAGGCATCAACACAAATTTCACTGGCCACAGTGTACTTATTCTCACCTTAGCACAGTGACAGTCCTTTACCCCCAGTTTCAATAGATTAAGCAAATAATTTTTACAGCACTAGTTTCACACTAATACAGTTCTACTCTTCTTTAAAGTCTCTGATCTTTTTCCCCTAGTGTTGCAAATTTTTCTGAGGAGGAAAATGTTTTAAATCAATCAGCCAAAAGATCCATATTCTCACAAAAAAGTATCTTGAATACTTTATAGCTACTGTTCACCATTAGTTTTCACAGTGAAACTGCATCTTCCCCAGTTTCTATCCACACCTCCAAAAAAATGCCCAAATCCAGCAAAATTAGGGAAAAGAGGTTTAAAGAATAAGAAACAACTAATATGTCTTTTACCACAAGTGCTTCATGCCCCTCTGCTTCAAGTAGACAAGAGGGAAGCAGCTGCATGTAATTAATGATCTTCCAAAATGGATGGCATTAGCTATTTTATCATTTCAGGTTCACGAACAACTCCAGGAGAACAATTTGTTACTCCAGATTAAAAAGCCCTCAATACTTCTCCACCTCCAAATCTTCCAGTTACATTCAGGAATCCTGCGTTCTTCCATTTGGCAGGCTGGGCCCCATCTGGTCAGCTGTGAGCTTATGTTCCAACACCAAAACCAAATCATTTTAGGCATGCTCTTTGCATTGCTGTGCAAAGTACAAGTTTCAAGTGTTATGAAGTTCTTTCCAATCTGATCTCATAACTCTATTCCACGGGGACATCTTTATCAAGGAATAGATTTTTGGCCTGGGATGCTGGAATTAAAAATTCCTTACTAATTAATTTTTAGCTGGCACAAATCACAGTCTTTTTAAGTTCAGTAGGAACTGTAAGTCTATTCTCCTTGTTTAACCACTTATAATTAAAGATAAATAAATAGCTCAGCTCTGTTTTTTCCCCAGATGAATGTACTGATTACCACAGGAGGTTTTTCTGCACAAGTTTGGTTCATGGATGATTTTTCTTTTTCTTTTTTTTTTTTTTTCTTTTTTTTTTTTTAAGAATCCCACTCTCCAAATGCTTTCCCCCAAGAATAAAGCACTGGGGGGATGGGGGGAGTGGAGTGAGAATGTGACAGTTTGAAACTGATCATTAAAAGTTTCCAGAAATACTTTTTAAAAGCCCATGATTATTTTTAATGCTCAAAGATGGAATATTTGTTCAAATGACCATGCTCGCATATGCTTCTACAACCCTTTTATAAGTGAAATCGTGTACCCTCTGGACTGCATACACAGCCATAGGACAACCATTCATTTGCTCAATAGTTTCTGTATCGGGTAATGACATCTGCGTGCCCCTTTTGGCTATGCGCAATTAATAGAACATATACCTCAGACTTTCCAGGCAAACAAAACATCCAGAAAGCAAAAAAACACCTCAGTGTCAATGCACTTAAACACATTTATGCTACTAAAAGATTAAGTTTTTGGAGAAGTGAGGCTAGGAAAGCATGCAGCTAATGAAGAGTGAAAATAATCACATGCTTTATGTGACATATGCCTAAATGCTTTGCTGAACTAGGACATCATAAATGCCAGGAATATGGGTCTTTAATAGTTTAGTTTTGAAAATGGGCTATTAAACCACAATATTTTTAAGTTATTGAAGCTTCCTTCTGAGAAGAACAAAAGCCTAAATTAAATCATGAGGTCTTTTTCTTTTTAATTACTCCCTATTTTGAAAGTTCCGATTCAAACTCCAGCAGCTCAGTGGTACCAGGCAGTTGCACTGTATTTCACTTGGTTCTTTTTCCCAAGAAATATTTTTTTAGCAATAAAACCATTTCATTATTGCAAAAACTGAGCTGCTCTTCTTGATTGGTCACAGGATACCACTTATGCTCCCTTGACAGCATCTATGGAATTACCCAGAGGAGAGTTAGAAGAAGCCATGACAAAACCAATCTTCTGTAAGATCCTTATGTCCATCCTGGAATATATTATATGTTCATATACATATGTATATATATAAATATACAGTGTGTAATCAGACTGCTTACTGTATATGCCTGGTGGTTTAGTTTTTGGTCCATCAGAAGAAACAGCACAATGGTTCAAAACAAGCCCTCTGCTGGAAATATATGTGGAATCATTTACTGTTTTCAGTATTAGCTGTGAAGAAGCTTAAGCCAAGTTACAGTACTTGTTTTGCCAGTACAGGGAAGCAACACATCAAAAGGCCCACAAATAGTTAAATAACATCCCTCTGTTCTTGTCAGGCAGACTGACAGATGCAGCAACCTGCTTGAGCTTCTGAGCAAGTTAAACCAGGGAAATGGCAAGCCTCAGGAATGACAGGACCTGTTCGTCACAGCCCTTCCACTGCACTAAATCTTATCTCCCTCTCCTCTTTCCCTTTTACTTTGCTTTCTGCTGTTAAAAAAACAACATCCCAGTTGAAAAGAGCTGCCTAGTCACCTGAGCCTCAAACTCCCAAAGGGAATAGCTCCAGCTATTCAAATCTCCATGCTCAGGGTTTTGAAAAGTAGGACTTGACCTACAGCTGGGAGAATTCCAGGAAGCACCTTAGAACGGTCAGAGCCCAGCAGCTGTAGCTGTGCATTGAGAGGACAGTCATATCAGGAGCCATTTAACCAGGATACCGGTCAGCTTCTTCAGAACCCTGATTCTTTCACAGCTGTGTTAAGGTGACATGTGATACCACAAACACATGTATTTAAGCTCCTTGGTTTGTGACCGTCTTGAGTTCCCAACATGCCCACCTTCCAACGTGCTTAAGTGGTGGCAGAAAGCCATTAAGGCAAACAGAAAAATGCATGAGGACATGCATGGTTGAAGTAATTCTATTTTTATGTTCAAGTGAATACACAGAGAAACTTTTCTGTGGAATTCAGTGATCTTCACTTTCTGAACAGTGATCTTTCACTGTTCTCCACAAACACAGAAATTCAATAATTAGCTTTCAAGCTATTCATTAAATTTCTGGGGTAGGTAAATAATGAATAAGAGACAGCTCTTCATTAGTATGCAATACCTGAAAACTATCTGTTATCCCTTTTGATGAATCTGACCCAAGGTTTTCCTGCTGTTGAAGGGAACTAAAATTGTAGGTGATAGAATAGTGTATATTATCTAGAAGAAAGCAGAAAGAACAAAATAAGTTACTCAAATAAGCAAGTGGTTTACTCTAAATTTGTAAAACCTATGGAAAAAATTGGCTTTAGGAAAATAGTTGAAAGCATGCTGCTGTTGCTCTAAAACATCCAAACAGCATGCAAGCCTTCCAAGACACAGAATAGGTGTCAGCTGCTCATGACTTACACAGCAACAAGTTGTCTGCCTAACCCATTAAGTCTGTGGCCTATGAACCCTCCTCAGTAACGGGGAAAGGGAGGGAGGCTCCTGCATGAAACCCTCTCCATCATTTCAAGACTTCAGTCCTGACTTATCCCTGCCATAGACTTGGTTTTGGTTACAGAGTAATTGTTTTCTTGCATTTTAATTTCATTCCGAGTTGCAACAGCATTATTATTATTATTCCAAGGAAGCAGAATGGGTTTGTGTGCAGCTATTTTCTATTTAAACAAGTTTGCGCTTAATGCTTCCAATTTTAGTGCCACTGCCTCTGGAGGATCTGTGATATTTCAGTGTTTGGTCACTGCTACTTTCTTCATCCCAGCAGGTTCCCAGTGCAAGTTCACATACTGCTATGCCAGCTCAGCCGAGCAAGACGAGGAGTTTTGTGTTTGTACTGCCTGAGTCCAAATAGACTAGCAGCTATTGATGAACAGGCTGAAAACCAAAGTCTCTAAATGCTTGAGAAAACAGTTGAAGCAATTGGCTCTCCAAAAAGAAGAGGAGATCAGGTTGCAGTGCAGTTTGGGAAGAGCTGGAAACCCACTATTAGCAATATGTTCTTCACACAGTGAAAAGATGAAGCTAATTAGTGAATTTTTGCAGTTCCCCCCAAGAAGCCTTGCAGATTACTAAATGGGTCCACATTACTACTGGCATCATGCAAAGATGAGCTTTGAACATCTGATCATTTACCAGTTTCTCACAGTTCTTTAATTCTGGACTGAGAGCCATTCTTCTAGACTCCTAAAAAAGATGAAAAGAAAAACGTGCAAACACTGCATTATCTTCTTTCCTTTAAACATTATCTGTTTTAACTCCAGAAAGAACAATTTTTGGATGGACTAACTTGTACACACATCTTGTAAGCACATTTCTGTAGCATCCTTAAGAACAGGATTACTGCTCCCCTCTCACCCTCAGGCTTGCTCATGAGAGAGGCAATTACGCAGTCTTTGCTGCAAGCAGGACTCTCCCACTGTATACCCAAAAAAGGCCTAATCAGCAATCAGCTAGGAACCACACTACTCCAAAACCATGTGCCAAACAGGTTTTTTTTATTACCCCTACACCCTCAGAAATAGAGTTACCATATTCCCCACATCAGCATATCTTTAGAACAGATTTTTCCTATCTTCTTCCTGCCTTATGTGATTAACTGACTGGTCCAGTCCCTCGCACAAGTCCCTGTGTAGCTGGGAGAGAGCTTCTATCCACTACAGCTTTGGTGATCAGGTAGTCTAGCGAGTACAGCCAGAATTAGTTTGGCCACTGCAATTCATTTGGCAAAACAAATTGCAGGCCCCTTGGTCCTGAGAGAGACAATTCCAAAGTATGTCACTCCATGACCATACTTTGCAAATTCCTCCCGTAGACAATGGTCTGCCTGGTCAGTCAGAATGCTCAGAGGTATCTATGGAATTAGGAACAATCTTGATACTCATTAGCAAACAGCAAAATTCATGCCCAGGAAACATGGTATTGAGATGCAACATAATGCAACCCCCCTACTGAGCACTCAAAGTTGCGTCCCAGCAGTTTTCCCACCCACTGCCGTTTTAAAGTTTACAAACAAAGAAAGAAGAATCAAGATTTGCATTATGTCCTGGATGTTCCCCAGATTTGATACACTTGAGGTCATCTGAAAATAGCAAAAAGGAGTGGGAAATCCAGAGCTGGATTTATCTTAAAGAGACTTCTCAAAGACCAGGCTTTTCACATGTGCACACACAGTTTCAAGCTATATATCTGCACTTACAGAGCAAGCAAAGCAGCAAGTCCAGGCTGCATAACAAGTTGTGAACAGCAGCAGGACCCTATTGGAGGCAGGTTGTTGTCAAGCCCACAGACCAGTGTCTTTCACGTTAAGGAGGCGCTGTCAGATGTTAAGAACATCCCAGCTAGAGCTCCCGTTGTGCTGTATATGGATTTATCAAGCTGAAGATGTTGAGGAGCTGGAACTTGTGAATGGCAGCTTGCCCAGCTGAAGCTGCTGGGGGAGGCCCCCCTCCCCAACTGGGGACTTGTACTAAGGGGTTGGGTTATGTCCGAGTTGCTATTTGTCATGTTTTCTGCTTCTGAAGTGCTCAGAGGGACAAAGTGAAATTGCTGAGCTGGCACATTACCCCACCAGTGTCCTACAACCACCTCCGACATTTTAGAAGCACTTCTTGTACTCTTAGAAGGCTGCTCCAGCTACAGACTTTCAAGGATAGTTTTGAATCACACTTGGACTTAGAGAGATTCTAACAAAGTATAGGACTATAGGCATATAGACTGGTGGATGTTTCATTACTGAGTATAAAGCCATGTTAATTTGATTCTATATTTATGCTTTAACTCATTAGTGAGTTTAATTGTGCTGCACAAGCTAAAAATGCAGCTTTCTCAAGTGATTTCTCCATAGACTCTACAACTATGAATCTATGATAAGGGATTCAGATGCTTTTCTTCTTCTCTGGTGGGGGTCTTTAATAGGGTGGGTTAGAATAAATACAAGCCAAAATAAAAGCCATATAATTAATCTGTTGAGCATTCACAGAAAGAAAAAATCATCTCCTGTTTAAAGTTTCTATGCACCATTAAAGATGCCAGAAGAGGCAGATGGAACTTCATTCTGTACTGGAACCTTAGGAAGATCTCTAGGGGCAAATATCGCGGGTGTTCATCTTCATAAAGGGAGAAAGGGATTTACTGAAAAATAGATAAATAAAAAACTAAATGCCACTGTCTGGATTCTGGTAATTGTAATAAACCACCCATTTTGCTGCATTTTTTGGGTTTTACTTTTGTCACTTTTCATGGATAAAAATAGCTGTAAACATCTCATTTGCATCCATCTTGGCTCTACTAAGACAACTTAGGAAAATATACTCTAGTCAAAGACCTTATATCAACTTATTATGGGCTACGTTGTGCATCTGGTATGGTGATGTTTGGATAAAGAAACAAATTTGTCACTCTCAGTCAGGTTTTCAATCAAGAAGAGCTCCACATCTTCATAAGAATCACCCATGTTTATGCAAGTCCAGAGAAAAGCTCTCATTTCCTAAGGGAATGTTCTGAGCATTTAGTTTTCTGCCAAATTTCAATTTTACCTCATTTGTTCAGAGTAACGGTTGCTCTACTGGCTTATCTGGATGAAATGGGAAGATGAGAATAAAGACTACTTGCAGAGGTCATATCAAGATAGAACATCACATGATTATACTGAGAATGGTTACATTGGAGCAAAACCTGAGAATTATTTTTGGATAGTGCTGCCTGTCTGTAGATCATGAAGTTCAAGTCCTATTTCAGGAGGGATGTTGAAAAGGGACCAGCATCACCTTTGAAAAATCAGGCTTAGCAAAAAATTAAGTGTCTTTAAAAGCACTCATGAGACTTTTGAACAGAATTCACAAAAATACCTCTGAACAGTGACAGTGAGCTTCACGATGTTTAACTCTCAGTCAAATTCTGCTTAAACCAATCCCCAGTGCCCAGTTAGGTGCCCAGGGTTTCTCTACAATGAAGAAGGAGGATTAGGCAGAGATGAGGTTCACACAGAGTAACAGAGATGTCTTAAGGCCGCAGTCGCCAGGTGAGCAATCCTCACTGCAGGGAGACAGCTGCCCCTATCTGAACTTCCAATACTGAGGCTTTTTCTATCATAAAACAGAGAGTTCACTTGTCTTTTATAAATAGCTGTAAGAAAAACTCTTTCTTCCTCTAATGGCTCAGCAGTTAGAGCTCTCGCCTCTAATTCCTCCTCTACCCGAGGTCCACATCTTTGATACACGGGAGCATAACATAGATATTTCCCACTTCTGTTGTTAAAGCTCTCTCAGCTGTCCTGAAGACAAAAGAGACAGAGAATGCCGTGAGTCTATAACCCAATAGTTACACACTGCTCCGTAAGATACATACCTACAAGCTGTTTCCCATTATAAGAGCAGCGAACAACAGATCTGATTAGGTAGTGAACTTGCTTAAAGTGGCATGAACTAAGGTACAAATATCACTGCCACCAATACCTGCCCTTCTGGGGGAAAGCATCCAGAACATGCAGAGCGCACTGCAGTAACTGGTTGCAGTTTGGCTTGGATGTCACAGCTCAGCTTTTCCTTCTCAGCCCCCCAACATGCCCATCCTGTGGCAGCATAAACCTGCAGTTCCCATGCCTACAAATGGCTCAGGGACAGCCATTGCTTCCACAGGGACTAGTTTGCTGATTGGTACCATCACACTTTCACCAGGAGCTCCTAGCTCTTGCTGAACATTTAGCAAGCAGAAGCTGTGAGTAGGAAATCAGTGCCTTTTCAGAAGCAAATAACAACTTGCTTCTCTGTGATGGGCAATGGCCTCCACATCCTTCTGTATTCCCAGCTTCTGCTGAAGTTAACACACAGTGGCAGTGAGAGCAGGGAGCCACAAGACACTGTTTCTCATAGCATTTACAAAATAGTTGCAGTACACACACAGGAAGCAGAGCTGCTGAGAGGAAGATGATGATAGCTCCACCGTGCACTGACCTCAGCTAGGAATCTTCAGAAGCAACCTCTACAGAGCAGAGACATTTTCCAGGTTTAGATGCAAATTCTCCTCCCAATACTACCCACCTAACCAGCATGATTCAACCATAGTTCAATCCATCTCAAAAGGCTCATGGTAAAGGGAAGAAATTGTGCTCAAATCTAATGGATGTGCCCTTGAAATGGTTCAATTTTTCAGCTCTACTTTTAAATGAAATGGGCCAGCTTCATCTCATTACTCAAAACTTCTAGTCTGCTTCCTCCTTCCTAAGTTACACACAATGTCAATGCAGTAAATGCTCCTATCTCTATTCCTGTGATTGCAGTTTACTCACAATGGGTATTTAAACTGTTGCATTTGGTTTTGAGTTGAACGACGCTTTCGCCACTTGACCCAGCCTTGCCACAGGTATACAGAAGAGAAGCAGGCTGAGCTCCACAGAGCTCTGCAGGAATCCTCGCTGCAAAAAGGTTGTGCTGCTACTGCTGATGCTGGCTGCTATCTGCTGAAATGGTAACATCTGAACACCTGGTTCACTAGAAGCATCCTGGAATTCCTCAGCAGTCATTGCTATAAAAACAGTACACCTCCAAGCTCAGACAAGCATTACAGACACAGCAGCGTATGAGGAGGTCTGTGGGTTTTTTCCTGGTTTGCATTGTATCTTGGTCTTACACCACTGCACTGGAAAACACTCCCTTGAGTAATTATTTTGAGAATGCATAAAAGTGGTATGAGATTTAAAAAAAAAAAAAACCTATAAATATTTACCATTGATAATGAAAACCATCGGGCTGAAAAGTTTAATATTTAGAATTTTTATCTGACTCCAAATATGTATCAAGGCTACTCTTCCACATACAAAAGAGGTTTTTAAAAGGTATATTTGGGAGAACATTCACACCTCAAAATACATAGTATAAACCAAGATATAATTTATGGTCTTTGCTGCCTTAAACCTCTTTCAGTTGAGAAAATTACAATGAGAAAAGTATTTGAAATGTCAGACAACATTAATATCACAGGCACTCTAAAAAAATAAAACAGTTGTCTTAAGGCTTGTTTTAAGTCTCTTGTCAAAATAAGAAGGTAGGCTGTGTCACAGCTGCATTTAGGCAAATGTAAGCTGAGTTCTCGGGCCTGGAGGAAAGAAGTTTATTAACAGTTTGGTGCATCTGTTTGGGCCATTGACATTTCTCATCTGATTGAGTTCTGGCCCCAGCAGATGCTCGATGAGCAAAGCTCAGCTGCTGCACATTTGTACGAGTACCGTAAGTCTTGGAAAGAAGTTAAAATCAAAATTGGGGAAGGTACAGGAGAAGCAGAGTGGGAGACACAGAGACTGCATGTCTTGTCCCTTCCTCTGCACTAAGGATTAACTTCTTAGAATCTAGGAGGATTGATATACCTAAAAAGTCACGCTCAAAAGTGCACTTTACCATGTCTATGAAGACAGCTACCTAGGCAAAGCTAAACTTCTGGAAGGAACGACTGACACGTGGGTATTTCTCCAGGACAAAGAGGCAATTCATTCTTTTCACACAGAGTCATGAAACACGTTAGCCTTGGCAGCGTCTCACAACTGTTTCAACCTAAAGCTTTAGGTGGAAAGACCGAGCTACACAAAGGCCTTGCCCAGCTCCCATCTTACTAACTTCAAACTTCTGCTGACTTCATTATGAAAAAGGGTTGGTTTATTCCTATGAGATGGGCAACTCAACTTGGCTCTTCTTCACATACAACCAGGATGAATTACAAAGCTCTCAGTCATGACACATGGTTGCAACCTATTATTTTGCTGCGCACACACCCCTGACAGATTTCACTCTGCCCTCTCCTCCACTCGTATTCCTCAGGCTTTTTTATTTCATTCCATACTGGAGTTTTGCTTCATTTCTAGGTATTTTCACCAAGAACTTGCTTCCATTAAACTTTCCCTGACAGTTTTACCTGTTCATTATGGCCTTGTTTGCATTTTTGTGTGATGCTATTCCAGGAATAGCTGTGTTACCAACCAACAAATTAACAACCACCACCAGATGGTAAAAATGTCTGACTGATTATTCCAAAACACCACAAAATGTGACTTTTTTCATAGTTCTGTTCATTAAGATTTGTAAAGGCTTGTTTGGCTCAAGATCGCTATCATCTATTCAGTGGTCAAATAACATTATAAAGCCATTACTAAACAGTGAGTTGCAGTCTCCACAAAATATTAATTCAACCAGAGATTACAAGAAAAATCTCATTTCAAAAGATGTCACTTTTCAACCAATGTGCCATAAAGCTTATATATTACACTTCCCCTTGGTTTTTGTTTAGAAATCGTGCTCAAAGACTATCACTATAGGAAGCTATTTGCATTGAAGAGCTGCTCATTTTACATGCATCATTTCTAATTTTTATATGATAGTATATTGGCACCTTCTCATCTGAGCTTGTATCCCACAACTGGGCTTAGCAGATTGACTAGAATCAATCTGTGCTTTGCCAAACAGCTCGCAGGACACACTGAATAGAGGAGTCCACATTTTCATAACTCTGTACAGCAATATTAAAACTGAGAATTTATGGTCTCTCTTCAAGGTATTCACAAGATTTCTGTGTCCATATATTCTACTGTGAAGACATTTGCTGGACATATGCAGTAGGTAATTCTTGAGCTAGATATTATGCGTATGAGCCTATTACTGCTCCAAAGCTTGTTGGCTGTTAGCACACTTTCATATGGAAAAATCTGTTTAGATTGGTAGTTAGACTTTAACCAGGATTTGCCAGCATTCACTCACAGCCTGCTCCGACCAGGTCAGATACAGACTACCCACTCCTGACTTTATGTTTTCCTATTTCTCTTTCTGTTTAAATCCTGACTCAAGGCACAAGAAATACTTCCCAGACTTCTTGCTCTAGTCATACATGAGTCTCTTACTACTATTCAGAGCTTGAGGAAAGCAGAAATCATATAGCTGCTATCCTCCATTGATACTTTGCTAGCATTCAGTCCTTGCAGAAAAAGAGTTTGGGACCAAGCTTTCCAGGAAGGAAGCACTCCCAGCTATTATTAAATTAATGGCACTATGCACTTATAGACTTGAACAATTCTTTAAAGGCAAAAAAGGCATTTTCCCCACACCAGACTTGAACTTCAGGAGTGTTTTAAGGAAGCTAACACAATATACAGTAACAGAGGTCATGGCGGTTCTCCTCTATTTTATTAAGCGCAAGCTGAATTACTTTTGTTTCAAAAAGCAGAGATAAGTAAGCTGAACAGATAAACTTCTACACGTTGCATAATTTGGACAGCTCATCCTGTTCTTTGGGGGGAAAACTTGGCTGCAAATGGCTTTTAACTCTAAAAAGAGATAAAACTGTGATCCCAAACTGAATTATTTGAGCGCATCTAGTTAAAAGATACACTGTAAGAACTAAGGTTTTCCATATTTTCCAGAAGTGCAAACATCACAGCACCGTGTCTAAGACATTCTTCAAAGCTTTAGAAAAAGACAAAACTTCTTGCATTCTTACCCTAAGGCACTAATGTTTGTTTTCCCTTGTGCAAAAAGATTTCCAAATCACTACTTCCACAGACTGTAAAACCTATCAGACTTCACATAAGAGTTGGCTCTAGATCAAGCCCTGATATACTCAGTTCTGGTTTTTAAGGAGCCCCCACAGCAAGAATTTTATTTGTCCTACCCTCCCACCCCCCGTGTTATCATAGCCTCATTGTCTATTCCCTGTTGCAAAATTAAATTCCATGTGATTTTCATACAGTATAGACAAGAAAATCCCTAAAGGAACTTTTTACTGATTAGACTTTTAAGAAATTCTTCTCAGTCATTATACCAATGAATGAAGACTTCCAAATTCAGGCCTACAGAAAGCAAGCCCAGAAAATCTTGAACTATAAACTTAATTTTCATCATCCTTTTTGTTTTAAAGCTCTCGTCAGATTTTCATAGACATCAAACCTTTTAAACATATCTTCAATAGAGATGATCTCGACACAGATTTTATATCAACATAAACTTAGATAAGGGTGGGGTTTTTAGATTTACTTGCTTATTACGCCACAAGGACATGACTGTGCACATAGCTGTATAATTGAAATCATACTCCATGGTGTTACTTAACCTACTCTGAGCAAAATGAGGCAGATGAACTGGTTTTCAGAAAAATAATACATTTCAGTGACAATTTATAGTCAGTATTCTTTCTAGAGTCCTTAGGAGTTCATCCAGTATTTGATTTGCTAATGCTCCAAAGAAACACTTACAGCAGCTCCTCCAGTATGAATTTTAAAAGAAGTCTCCAAATTTTATCAAATGCAGTTTTAGCAAATGCTTACCTTAAGGTCAAATATGAATGTTAAGTTGTACTGAAATGCCAGACCAGATTTTCATTACAAAAATAGGGCAGTAACACCAGGAAAACCCAAACTAAGCCAAAAAGCAAGCAAGCCAAACTATTAAGAAGAGCAGTTTGCAAAAAATCAAAGCAGCATCAGAATAAAAAGCCATCAGCTTACTCTTACTGTCTCATGAGAAAATTGGTAGCCTTTGATTATACAATAACATACTATTTTTCCCAGGAGATTCCTCATACAAAACCATATGTATTTTCCATGCAATGAGTGTAATTCCTGCCTTATATGTCATGTAGTCTTCAAACATCAAAGAAATTATTGGGCTTACCTTTTCTTAAGTATTTTAACAATTGGCTCTACAACATTTCCAGTGCTCTTTTTCAGTGCCTCCTTCAGTGAAGAAGGTAGCTTTATCAACATGTTCCTATAAACACATATAACTATATGAGCCAATAGGCACCAGAGGAGTGCAGTAAGAACAAATGCCAGCAAATGCGGATTTAAAAATCTTCTACGTAATCTTTAAGATTAAGAACATGGCTTCTACCATATTTCAATACAGCCCAATTACTTTAGTTATTTCAAGAAACCTAACTTTGTGTATATGTGTTTTCTTCCCTTTTGTTCTCTCTGGCTTGGCTTTTCTTTCTTATCGTTTCTTCTGTCACTCGGCATTCTTGGTGTTCCTCTTCCTTTTCTCCCATTATCTTTAATACACTTCATTGTCCTGAAATATTTTCTCCATCTCAGCTTTATTCCCTGTCACCTCTTTGTGGTTCAACCTGGCAGTTGTGAGAGTTGTCTTATTTCCACGATAGAGCTTGTGTCACAGATCCAGCGTGATTTCAGCTGCACCCTTTTCAACCCTTCAACCTTCAGGGTTTCTCTAAGCAGCTAATTTGAAAAGGAGTACTGCATTCTGATCAAAAGGCAGAGCTGCTGCTCTCCTCTTTGTCTCAAGAAAGTCAACAAGGAAGAGATAGGAAGGATTGTTTCTCCCCCCCTCCACCCCCCCAATTCATCACAGCTTAGTGAGCACTGATTAAAAATTAGAATGTTTCACCTGAAAGAGCATCTTTGTATCTCTATTTCCAATTTTTAGAAGGTAAAGCTGAAGAAAAAGCAGACTCCAGGAATGCATACATCTCATAGAAATTGCTATGCTGAAATGACACTGTCTAGCTGGACTTTGAACATCTACCGCTTTTATTACAGCAAGTCTATAACTGCCTTGACTTCAAGTTAGCTTTCAGCAAACTCAGGGTGTTCATTTCTGCAGTGAATAGCCTAATTGAGGTTACAGCAGAATCAGTCCTGGGGTTTGTTTAGTCAATATGCATCTCCAGATTGATTTTGTTGTATAGTTTCAAGAGCTACCTCAAAGTTTTATTAACTGTAGTAAAATATATAAGCAGTTAACTCCTCAGTAAGGATTGTCTTTTGTAACTTGTCTTTTCCTTTTATTGTTAATTTAAAATGTGTGGGTTTCCTCTTCCAGAGGACTACAAACACTGAATTCTTACTGTGGTTTTAAGAGACCTTATTGCTGTCAGATAGCATTACACTGCTAAAAACTGAGTATGAAATGGAAAATGCCTTTTCAAAGACATTAAAAGAAACTCTCCCAAGCCCTTTAAAAATCAGCAACAATGAGTATAAGTTGTCCAAAAGTTGAGCTCAAGGCTCAAAGACCACAACCTAATCTTGCTGACTGTAAAAGAAGCAGCGAGTCCCTTCTGCACCCTAAAGAAACCAAGAAAGTTCCACATTAGGGACAGGGTGTTTGTCACTGCGGCCCAAAGAGAGATGATTCTCTGAGCAGACGATATGCAAGCTTGTCCACCTCCAGCATTCACACAATTCCTACAGATGCAGACCAAATAACATCAGCAGTAGCATTTTTGGTGGCTGTTCAATCCCTTGTGTCAAACTTCCCTTGAGTGAGGCAGTCGTGCTGCCTCTTGGCTGTAAAGCTCAGAGGAGGTTATTCCTCCACCACATATTTTTGTGGTTTGCAATCAAGTACTTTCTTTGGGAGATGGAAACATTTGAGAATCATGTTAGACCACAGAGAAGTATTTCATCTCCACCACATCATCATCTCTGGACCATTTTAAAGGGCTATTGCCAAGTAGTTGTCATTTCCATCTCAGAAAGCCCTTGAAAAGGCTATTTACACTTTTGTCTTTCTTCAGGATTAGACTACTGTAATTCTGTATTGACTGTCTTGCACAACAGGGCTCCGCAGAGTCTCCAGCAGGCAGAGCCTGCTGCTCTGTTTGTCATGAGAAAGGGATGATTTGAACATATTGTGCTGATTGTAAAGCCTTTCCATCAGTTGCAACTAAGTCAATGAATTGATTATAAAATTGTTCTGTTTACTTATGGCACCAATCATGGTCACTGCCTTTTAGCTGGCAGGGTTAATTGGAACTAACTAGCTGAACACTTACAGAAATTCTGTATAGTACAGATCATATCCTTTCTTTTCGCAGCGCTGCATGAAACAGAGTTCAGCAGCTACAAGCTCTTCAGACCTACCACTCCACACCTCCCAGGATGAATGGGGTATGTCTTTTTAAGATTGAAGCTAAAAAAACAAACCCCAAACCACTTCCTGGCAGCTCATGGTGTTAAAATTGATTTTATGGTGGGCTATTTCACTTGAAATACTGATGTCTGTGTTTTATTAGCCATGGCTTCGATTGCTTGCTATATTCATTTCAGACTGGAGAAGTCTGATTATTTTCTGGTTTCTCTATTGTTCACCAAGATACATACTCAGTTGCACTTAACATAGCGGGAGGCTCCTTCCACCCCTTACAGACCTGAACATTCACACTACAATGATAATCCACTTAATGCTTTGTTTACTGCTATAAACAAAGTATTGCTCAACTCATGTTCAAACTGTCTCCATCTAATGAATACTAGATGGAGAATTAATGAAGCAGCTAATACTTTTTATTATTTATTATCTATTATTTTTGTCCTAGTCATGTTTTTAGCATCTTCTGGCTACCAAATTATTTGGCATTACTATTGTTATTCATTTGGTTAGACACAAGGCATCATTTCTCCAGAATTGTAAGGCTAATTAAGGAATGCATATGTTAGATCTATGTTCGCTGCATTGAGAATACTCATCTAAACTAATGATTTATAGAGTTGTGTTGGAGTAGCAGAGCAGAGCTGGGCCTCATCTCCAGCAGACCTGAACCTGCGATTAGCAGTTAGCCTTTCCAAGTTCACCACAGCCTTTTTTTCTGCACTGGTTTCTACTTGTAGCTTCTTGTTCCTGGAATACCAGGTCATTTCCCACAAGGTGCTCCAAAACTTTTCTTCTGGGTCTGGTTCCTTGTTTTATGACCAAAACTCTCCTGCCTGCATGCCTTCTAAATAATTATAACGTGTTCTCAATGTTCTTCAGTATCTGATAGAGCAACAAACAGATGATGCCAGCAAGACATCTCTACCTCAATTTGTTTTCTTGATCCTTTGCCTGTACTTCATCTTGTTTAGATCTTCAGTTCTGTGCAACAGGGTCCTTTTTGTGAAGTGTAGCGTACTAGTATGTGCAGCAAGGGAGACTCAGCAAGCCAGGACTCAAAGGGCCTCAACACATTTACAGCGAAAATTTCCTGCAGCATAATAGGCTTGGTGCCCACTGACACCCACTAGGAAGCTGACTAGTGACAATTTGTTATTCTAGTCAGACTTGTTCCCAGCCGCTCATGACATTAAGACTGTAGTAAGAAAGTATATTTTTATTATACTGAAAACATTCTTTGAAACAGATTCAGAAATGCTGGAGATCTATTGATGTAATTCATCTCAGCTGAAACGAAAGAGCAGTTTGAGGCTTTTTCTTCCTTTCTGTGTTTGCATATTTGACAGTAGCTGTTTCCATATGCTTAAAAAAGTGATGCCTCTGTCAGTTATTATTTAATTCTCCTCTCAATCACAATAGGCTGTACAAAGACAGGTCAATTACATACCTTTTTTGTAAAAGACACTTTCATTAAAATCAAGTTTGATCAAGAATCAACAGTATTTAAAATCTTCCCTCCTGTCATCCCTAAGGCACCCAGAGATTTGCACTGAAGTTTCTTAGACAGAAGAATCTCTCTTCAGCAGAGATTCCCTCACCTGATCTTTCTCTGAAGAAGAGGAGGACATGGCTTGCTTTTACCACTGTAGTATAAATATCTAATGCAAAATGTTGTTAAAGAGTAGATTTTGAGCAGAGTGGTACTAGCTATTCTAGCTAGATTTCGATCACACTGGAAATATATAAAGGAACATGGAAAACCATCACAATATTCAAAATATTCATAGGAAGATTGGCCTGCTTCTGAGTCAAAAATATATCCTGCAGAATTTAATCTTTAGTGCTTTCCCAAAGCTTGTGTAATATACAAAGCTTTTAAATATTTGTTCTATGAAGATGGCTTTCCAGAAGTTCAAAATAGTGCAAAATATTATGATCTGCAAGAATTACATGGGAAGAAGAAAGAACAAATACTGAACAAAGAACCCAACCAAAGTCAATTAACACAAGTTTATTATATATAGTTGCTCCAAGAGTAAACATCCAGACAGAAACCAAGGTGTGAGCAGAGCTGTGAGATTTTGGATCCAGAGTAACAGACAGGATGACAGGACATCTAGCCCCTTTCATTTAGCTGGTAGTTCATGACCAGACTGCATTACTTGTACTTGCCTACTTTTAGTAAAGATAACAAAATACAATATCTATAAGCCTGATCTACGTTTTCAGTCTGCTCTTACGCATTTCGGAGAAGTTCTAAAAGAGAGAAGATCAATGGAGGACTTGAAACAGAAGATCACCACCTCTGAAGGTGAAACAGAAACTGGGACAGTTTCCAAATGTTTAACAAAATCATCTAGTACTACTGGCAGCTCCAGAGATCATTAGAGTCTTAAATGAGAAAGGAAATCAGGGAAACATATCCAGGACATTTGATAAAAAGACTAGCTATTTAGAAAATTAAATACAATAAGTGTATCAAAAGAATATAAAGTGCTGAAGAAGTAATTATGCTGTTGTATTAGAACAAAGTAAGACAACAGGGAAGATCCTCCCCCTGTGCCATTGCTCCACTCAGCATGGAAATAGGGGGTAGAGTCACTGCTTACAGCTCCTTACTTCCAAGACAGGTTGCCCTAATTTCTTCTGGCTCCTTTAGGTTGCTCTAATTTATACCATCCACAAAAGACTTAAAAAAGCACAGGCCAGAAGAGGATCAGCAAGTGCAAATTGATTTCTGGCCACTCTCTGTTTCCTTTCAGCCATTTGCAGGCAAAAGTCTCTTCATTGGTGCTACTTCACCAGCTCAGAAGGCTTGAAGGGTTGATAATGGGGTAGCTAATCCAGCCTTGCATCTAAAAGCCTTACTTCTTTAACAAAAGGGAGATTTTCTATTTTGAATACAAGACTCAAAGTTAACATTTACAGGTGTTTCAGTGTGACATGTTCCTTCCTCTGAAGACTATTGGAGCAATTAAAGATATTAGTGTAGGTGACACTTGTAAACACAGAAGAGACCTTGCGGAAGGTCAAAGAAAGATAGATTGCTTGAAGATTCCACAGTAGCAAGTTTCACAGAGCATGATAAATAGAAACTGGAATGTAGATTTGTATGGAATATATGGAAGACATTCAAATAGTAGAAGGAACCAAGGACAGGAATTCAGCTGAAAATACATTCTAAAAATCAAGTCTAGTCCCAATGAAATACTACTCTCAAAGAGAAACAGGTTAGATCATGGTATATTCTGTTTTCTTTCCAACTTCCTTATGTAGATTTTCCAAATGAAGCATTCAAGCTCACCCGTTGTAGGTTAATGCCACACAGATGTTAAATCTCCTGAAAATCCCACCAAGAACATGCCAAACTGTCAAAACACATTCTTGATGCATTCCAAAACAGAACTGGAACAAAAGTATATAACCTATCTTTTGGTAAATATTTAGATTAAATACCTTACAAGCATTAAAAAAAACCCTCAGTGTTTTATCTGTCACAAGACACCTTGGGGCACAGAAACATTTCATGCATAGCCAATGGCCAGTTCTTGTACACATAAATGATCATAACCTGTTCTCATATGTATCCACAAATGAACACGTACATAGGCAGAGATGACACTGGTTTACAATAGAAGCAGATGCTTGTGAATACTGCCTGTGCAGTAAGCAAGAAGCTTAAGGGTCTCAAGAACAATGCATTTGCAGAGTGGCTTTTCTTATTTTAACATGCCTAGCAGTAAACAAAGGGACTTTCATTAATGGATAAATCATATCTATTTGCAGTACAATGTCTGCAGGACTCCTGTCAATCACTAGCAATATAGAAACATTCATAGGCTAATCATGGCTAAGCTAATTTTGGTTCTTTCAGAGCCAAATTATGGTGTTTTGTGCCAAACGTTATTATAAATTAATTGCAGTCCTAGTGCATAGTCAGGAATTTGAAAGGCAATACAGAAAGGTGGTGTTGCACCTGGATACCATTTAGAGTTATGCTATTCAGTTTTTCATCTTAAATAGATAAAACAAAGCGCATCAGGCCTAATGCCATTAAAATTGATATCCAAGCCATCCAAGAGATTACTGCAGGATGTTTTGACAAATTAAGCATGAGAAGTCTCCTTTTACAACTCAGCTGCTTTAGAAATCAAGACTAAAGGATAGCTCGTGGTTCAATTCCCAGATGGCCTCCCAAGACCTAAAAGCACATTGGTATTGTTCTATAATTTCAAGCTAATTACTATACCTCTGTGTTCTGTATGTGAAAAACAGTAATAGCAGTCCTATTTTGAAAGGGCTCTTTCTTTTGACATCTACTTACTGAAAGCTGCTAATGTGCAAAGCCAGTTGTGTCTTGAGCAAATGTGTTTTTAATCCTTTCACCTACTTCTCCGTGCACATATACAGCTTCACATTGCCAAGCCTCACAGCCAACTTCTTCCATCACTGTTCTTCAGTTAAAAGCCGTGAAGCAAACCTAAGTAAGACTTTGGCTAGCCTCTGTGGATCTACTAGCCCTTTGTGTAGGAGAGATGTCTGGTCTTCCTTTTGAAAATCATGTATCCTGAACCTAGATGGATTTTTTCATTATTTATGCTTTTCTTCTGTTACTTGTTCAACAGGAGCTCAAGTAAGCCCCAGTCTCTTTCTCTCACAGTTCAAAAAGCACCAGATATCTACTGATTCATCATCTCTTTGACAGCACTGCAATGTACTCTATTGCTTGAAACACTGAACACACCTGACAGGTCCACTTATTGTCAACCACCAACATGGAACTGGCCAAATGCACGGAAAGCAGGAAGTAATCTGCTACCAGATCTTCACTGCTTCAGTTGACGCTCACTTCAGTGAGAGGTTACCAGCTAGCATGGTGGGATATTAAATTCAAAGGATAGTGGAAAAATCCTTGCTAACTTGTTGGAAGTATCTAAAAAATCCCCCACACTAAAGCAAACATGGAAGCTTGCTTCCATCATAGCATTCAAACCTAGCAGCAGTATGTGCATGGCCTTTTCCTCAAAGCTACCCCCCATTCAGATTTGTTTCTTAGCAGTATAATAAAGTGCCAGTAACCACGTAGACATTCCAGGCTGGAAAAAACCAAGCTGGAGAAGTGAGGCAAGCTTGCAAGGATTCCAATAATTTGACTCTTTTTCACTGCACACTCTACGCCCACCTCCCCAAATAAAGAAATATATTGAATGCAAGCCCTCAACCATGCAGCAATACACTGAGCCTTGTTCTGGATGCAGCATGCCTACTGGAATGTATCTCCCTGGTCAGAAATGTGTCTCTGACGAGTCTTCTTTAACTGCTTGGTGCTTCTTTTGCCAGAAAGAAGCAAAGTTGACCTATTTTTGACAGTTTTTAATGAGAGGAGGCTAAAAATTGAGGAAATCTTACTGAAAAAGATTCCTTTAAGTAGACATAAAGGTTCTAGCAATTGTTCCTCAAGCAGCCTAGGAGTTTGACCACTGCAAGTTGAAACCTGTTTGAAAGATCAGGCAGAAGAGCAGATAAACTCACCAGAGTTAAAGTCTTTGCCCAGACTTACATTTCTTATTATTGCTACAAATGGGAACAGTGAGCAAATCAAAATTGTTCCCATAATATAAAAAGCCCAGAGAAGAATTTTAACTAAGTAGAATGTAGAGTTTTGGTCACAGCACAAGCTCTCCTCTCTAGTTGGTTTTGGACCAACTGGAGTACTTACTTCCTGGTTGTCTGAAGAGAACAATTAGCCAGCTTATCCTAAAAATCCTCCATCCGAATTGGTCAAAAAGGCCGGGTAGGAATAAAGGCAGATTTTGAACATAGTAAAAATAAAACATACAGAGAGAAACCTCCCATATGGTCCGCAACTGATCCAATATATTGAGACATTCTCTGGTAGCTGGCCACTCTACTGTGCACACTGAGAAGTTACACTATTTGTTAGCAAAACCTAGACTGCTTCAAGCACTGCTGGAATTTCACATGATGTATTTTCCACGCTAACTTCTATAACTATCTGTTCACAGAAAACATTTTAGTTTACAAAAATTTTGATCTGCTGCTTGATCTAAAAGTGGCAGTGGTCTAACTACTCCTTAGATGCTTAGGTCTGAACCAAATACTAGTAAGTTTGCCTTAGCATTCAAATGTAAATATAAACCCATAAGCATGCAGATTCCTCTACGGGAATATTCTTCTGCTCTTTAAACCTAATGACTAACTCTGACATTAACTCAACAGCTTAAGAAATGTATTGTTAACCTCCTGAAATGACAAACTTACTATTAAAGCTAAAATTGAGGTGAGTTGGTTTTTGACTACTTGACTTTTGACAAACTTATCCTGATAAATTTCTTGACTCTACTGGAATAAGACAGCAAAAATAGCTTGCTTTATTTTGTCACTAATACATTTATCTCCAGAAAAACTCTTCTGATAGAAACACCTTTACAAAAGCCATAAGAAACACAGAAAAGCAAGTTTAAAGATGTTAATGGTGAATAAAAATAAAACTCAAGATAATTTCTCCACTACCTCCAAGTTCTCATTGGCTTCTTCTGACTTACAGGAAGAGAACAGAAAAATCAGGAACAACCAGGACCAAACTGAAATATTTGGCAGTTTTATTTAGGAAAAGAGACTATTAAGCCTCTTAAAGGTTAACTGATATGCATGAGTTATCATATACTCCCCTTGTCTTCAAGGTTATAGACTGTTTAGCAGAACTCTGCCAAACGCCAGTTATCTGAAGGGAGCTAGAAATCATCTCTGTTGATGACAGACCTCTGAGCAGATGGTAAGTAAATCAAGGTCCTGATGTGAAATGTTAAAGCTTTTATGCTGGAAGACACTGTTAAAGCATTATCCAGGTTAAATCAGATTCTGTAAAACACCAGTTTACTAGTAGGCAGGCGTGAAGTCTTCACTGAGAAATTCTACAAGTTTGATGGCTTGGTTTGTTTGGGGTTTTGTTTGTTATTTTAAAAGACACCCTAACAGATTCCTATTTTTTCCTTTTGAGTAGTCACTGCAGTGGTTCTATTGAAAGGGCAGGGTGAGCAGGGCAAGGGAGGACCATTTGTTTATTTCTCATTAAAATTATTTCTGATCTTGCTTAATTAGGCCAGTAGGACATAATTAAGGCAGCTTCCATAACACTGAGAACATAGTAGACATTTTAGAAAAAAAAAAATCTATTATTATGTTGCCCAACTTAGATATGCCCAGGCAAATCTGGGAGTTTGAAAGCCTTTCCAAACTGTTTTAGTGCCTAAACATTTGGAAGAGATCTAGTACAACAGAAACACACCTGGTTTTGTTTCAAAGACTACAGCTACCAAAGGGCATCTGCTAGACCTGCATGGGAAGACTAGAAAAAGCTCTGGAAGTCATTTTGTGTAACTACAGCTGCCGTGAACCAATTTCCTGGAAGCAGAGGAAGCAATAATGCTCCTTCAACTTGCAATGCTTCAAATCAGCTTGACTACCAAAGTTAAAGCACCAAAATCTAGTGTCTTCACAGGAAGGAACAACATTTATTGGCTTGATAATTTGAACCACTAAAACTTATGAATAATTAATGTGTATCAAATTGACAGTATTACTTGGATGACTTTGCTGATTGCTCTATCATGTTCCGTGGCTGATCCAGGCTACTCATGTTGCAGAAACTTGCCTTGACAATCACGTAGAATTGCTCTATAATGTTGAGCACCTGATTCAAGTTTATGGAGCTATATACCCAGCTAAATTCAACCATAATCCTGCCAATAGCAGGCATGCATGACATGCAGTTTCTCCAAACCCTGAAGTTCCCATGGGAGTATTACAGGGAAGTGCTTAGAGGAAGAAAAAAAAAAAAGTCAAGGATGATTCAAATAATTCATAGAACCTATCTGGAAGACTTCAAGCTACTAGAAGACAATTCTTCCATTGGAAAAAAAGGACACATACATGTTATTCCTTAAAAGTTTTCTTTAGATCCTTACAATAAACTTGCAACTCAGTTATTTATTTGCTAGCTACAGAAACAGCTCTTTTATATTCTTTTCAGTGGCCTGAAAAGCTTCATATGAATAGAGACTGTACTATTGCTTTTATTTATGTAGTGGTAAGTGCTGGTCTAGCCACATGTTTTAAATTTCCATCCAGCCAATAGCAGGCCTCTACCTTCTTCCCCCAACCCCCATCTCGCGCATGAAGATCCATAATCCCTGTGCTAATGCTTCCATTGTCCTTTAACTTTTGGAGTCAATTCCAGCTTATGCTCCAAGGAATGGGAAGGCGGGGGGAAGGAGAAAAAGTACATTTTTGACAAAGACCTTAAGTGATGAATACAGCTGCAGGGGCGGAGAGATTTCCCCCCCTCCCCCCCCCAAACCTTGAGTCTTTTCATTCACTCTCCAAATGCACTGAGATTAATAATGCCTCTGGGCCACTGTATGCAAACCTCCACTGTGCATGCAGAAAAAAGATTATAATTGAATACCCTATTATGATGGGCAAGGAAGAAAAGCAGACAGACAGACAGGGCTCAAAGTCTGAATTGGCCCGGTTTGGCTTTCAGCCCACAGCACCTACAATTACCCTGCAATGATTTTTATTTATCTGTTTAGTGTTCCCACTAGGCAGAGAGAGAATCTAGAATTAATTTAGTGCTCATGGTTAGACAGAGCTTTAAATTGGAAAAAAGTTATTCATATGGATAATGAAATGTGGCTGGAGCCCTTATGTCCTGCTTTGAATGAAAATAGTAGAAACCGTGGCCTCTGCAAATATTTTACAGTCTGACCGTTTATGCTAGAAGTCTTCGAAAAGACACTTTTACAGAACAGCCTTACCGATGTAGCAGTCCTAGAGCTTTTTGTGGACAAGAAGCTAACCGTTGCTGAGCATTCCAGAATCTCTAGCAAAACAAGCAAAGGACAAGAGCAGAACAGAAAAAGCAGCTCTGACATATATGGAAGGAAAGGATGAAACTTGAAAACCAGGATGGCACCTCCATAGCTATTTGTTTATGGCACCTAGATTAAGTCATCTAGTTTGCTCCCAAGCTTTTCGTATATGGCATAACATCCTCTTCTAAATTAGCACAGGGTGTTGCTAGCAGTTATTTTCTGTTCCATGAAGGCCTTGCCAGTACCAGGATCTGACTAATCTGACTAAGCAGCACAGGTAATAGGGGTAAGAGAATGAAACAACAAATCAAATTCTCACCTTTAGACCACTGTGCCAAAAACACTTGCTTGAATTAAGCTGGTGCCTTCTTCAAGTGTTTGAAGGTGCACTTGATGATAGCAAATTGTAGCATAAAGAAAATAGTTGCTGTCTTAGCTGCAAGTCATTTTATATAGACTTACCAGAAAATATGAATGTAAGACTTCATATGAAAACAGCATGTGAACAAATTCAGAGAGGTAGCAGAATGCTGAGTGTACAATCAAGAATGCACAAGTGTTGATTGGGACAATACAGAATGGTTGCTCAAACAAGCAGAGGGACATTTCTCACCTCATCTACAATTTGAAGTTTAAAATCTATTCCATAGATCTAAGGATCAAGCTTAACTTCCATGGAACACTAATGCTGCATTCCAGAAAATAATCTAAATTGATTATCTGAACTGTATTGTCAGTGCTTTTTTGAAAAGCCACAACTGCTCCACTAGTCACCACAGTGCATGAAATGTCTATGGCTTTGGGAAGCAAATCAAAATATGGATTAAACCGATAAAAATGATAATTCCAGACATGATTAGATTCACTGTGTTGTGTAGCCTGCACAGCAGGTGGAGGATCCTTCCGAAGAATTAGGGAAAGGTTTAGGGAAAGCAGATTAATGGGGAAAAGATTAAATGTGCTCTAAAAGCAGGACAAAACATATTTTTAAAATGACAATTCTAACAGCAGTGCTTAGGGATGCTTTGGAATGCAAAGTACACATACTCCATTTAAACACCAGATGCACAAATGTCTCCTACTTGCAATTATGCAGTGCATTGGACGACTTTAAATCATAAGCTGAATAAGCATTTGACATTAAGTGCTACTAGTGACAAATATTAATCAAAATATTGCCAATAGTTTCTAGCACACAGCAGTCAAGCTCGATTTTCCCTTTCTCCGCATGCAACTTTTTACAAAACTGATCCTATGGATGAAGGCCTACCAAGCTATTTACTTTCATATCCAGAAATACAGTTGAAAATGAAACACAGTAATAGCAATTTCTAGAGCCCTGAATAACGCACTTTGATTCCACTGCCGTCTCTCCAATGTTGAAGGTTTTCTAATAGAAGATGCTGTGTATTTAACTAGGTAAGAACAAAAAAAACCCCATCATAGTGGAAAGGGACAGCTTCTACAGCCTAAGAGGAGAAACACTGTTTAGCTGATTAATATAGGTTGCAGTTGTATCTGCTGGCACCAAAACAGGAGTCCACTGCTCATGCAAGACCTCACACATCTTACAAACACATTAGCAGCAGCAAAACCAGTGTTTTAACTTACTATCCAGAATTTCACACTCCTTTTTGTCCCAAATAGTAATAGTGGTACACTTTTACATCCAAAAAGCATGAATTAGACTGCCTCCAGTTTTTAATTCAACAAATTGACATCACAGAGAAACCTGAAGTCTTCCAAAATCAAATCCCAAGCCATAGCACTACCATTTGCACATCACTCCCAAAGTGACCACATGGTCTTGCTGCCTTTTTCCTCTTTTCATCCACCCCAATCTCTTTTGTTCTTTTCTATCCATTTGTTATGTTACGTCTGTCTTTATGCTATAATCTCCCCCAGGCGAGCATGTCTTCTCTATGTTCTGCAAAGTGCTTTTTCAGGCAATAAAGCAGAAACTGTCTCTCAGTTTCCCCATCTGTAGCAGCAGCACACTAACACGGTACTCACCTACCTCACAAGACAGCAGGCAAGTTAAATTTGTTAATGACTGTAAGGCATGTGAAGATCCTCTTATGGAAAGCTCTACAGCAGTTTGAATTATCGCCATAGGTCAAAAGTGAGGTTTACAGCCTCAGTTTCCCATTCTGAGGACAGATCCGTGTGTTTTCATAATTAAAGAGGGGGTTAACTACAAAGCAAGCATTAAGGCATGTTAGCTTGGAAGTACGTAAAGGGAGTGCTTACCAAGTGCACTGGAATCATATGGACAAGAAGGAAAATAAAATGCTTCCTCTTTTGCTTCACTTAGCATTAGGAAAAATTGACTTATAGGATGTCATTAAACTCAAATCAGATTCTAAAGATCTCAGAAAAAGATATCTAGAATCCTCTAGCTTCTGTCTAAAATAAACCCTATCTATCTAACTACAGGCTACATTAGACATGCAGAAAGGAACAGCACTGTTACAGTCCGAGAGATTTCAGCCAGGCACTCTGATTTTATAATTTATTTTTTCATCATTAAATTTGAAAGTGTTCAACATACTATTTCCTTAAATTTTTCATAAGAGTGTACAAAGTGGTTGAGAATGGGTCCAGCCTCACTTTTAGCTCCTTATATTCAGCCCTCCCTTATGGCAACTATTGTATGACCAAACATCAATTTATAGGGATTCTCCCCCTCAACTTGTAACTTAATTTTATTACTAGTGAATATTCTAAAATTCTTACTAAGTTCTCTTCAGTCTCACATCTCTGGATATTCTCTGTGCTCATGACCACAAGGGACACCAGAATGAGCAGTACTGCCAGAATACTTAGTATATTGTGCTCTCAAGCCTCTGCTAATCCCACAAAGCTGTAGCTACCTCTAAACTATGATCCACCTCCCCCAAAAAGCAAAGCATAACAAGTACTCTCCACTGCTATGGTGTAATGCTGAGATGCCAGAGGAGGAATACACCCTACTCCTTCCCTTCACTCAAGTAGACAGCAAAGCAAAGCTTCTGTACAAGGTACTAGGGTATGACATGCACATTAAAAAAAACTGGCTAAGTCCAGGGCAGAAGGACCAGAGGATAAAAGGTGCATGTGACAGTGAATTTGTTAGATTTTGTACCATAAAATCATGCTGTGAACAAGTTGTTGTTCTCCCTCCCCAGTGGGTAATGACTTAATTGTTTGCATTTGCAATACTCCAAATTACATGGTGCTGAAAAGCAAAACCAGGAAATATACACTATATAAACTAGTATTTACAAAAATTTCTTTCAACTCTTTATTTCCAGTCTGTGGATTTATTTCCATACCCTGCTCTTTTCTATCTTGCTTGTAACAACTGTACTCACCATTCACTAGTCCTCAGCATTGCAGGGGAAGTCTGCTCACAGAAGTGGGACATGGTGGTCCACAGTGAGGATTTCCATCTTCAGCAAGGATCCTGCCACAGAGAAAACCCCCTCCTGCACTTGCACAGTTGACTTCAGGTAGGATTTACCCTGCAGCAGAGGAAAAACAACACTATTTAGTGTAAAATATAGTTTATAGGAATGCAAGCAGCTTGAGAGCTGCAAGCAACATGACTCATTTCAAGCCATGACTGATGTTGACAGTCCAGGTGACAGCGGTGTCACCATCACATATGCACACATCTCTCCCTTTGCCACACTTCCATTTTCCTGGGACAACCACCATACTGTCATGCGGCTGTTAAACAGGACCCTACTGAAACCACACAAGAGCCACAATCAAATATGAAAAGCCACATAATTCTGACCAGTGCATGTCAAGAAGCCACTCACTGTCTATACTAGATGAATTAAAACAAAAGAACGGAAGTGCTTTGCAAGGTGATGATGGTGTTAAGGTGTCACAGAAGCAGTTGAGCTGTTATTTAAGGAGAGAAGCTTGTTAAGGGAGGAAGCCACAAGCCAGTCCTGTCAGAGCTGAGGGGCCCAGCAGGGGGACAGTTCTTGAGCTGTTCCCTCAGCCCAGGAGCAATCAAACCCTACACAGGTGGAGGTTTACCCGCTCAGGCCTTGCACGGTTCCAAACAAACAGGCTGTGTGCAGACATGGTCTGGCATGGGGTGGTCTGCTGCAGCATGGCTTTGTTTTACTTACTAGGAGAGCCATATTTAACTACAAAGTCCATTTCTTTCCTCTGCACCTGAGGACAGTGGAGGTCTGCAACAGAGCAGTGGATTTGAGAAGCCACCTCTGAGGCAGACTGAGGGAATAGTCACAACCTGTACTACATCTTGATAAAAGGCAGCAGGATGAGTCTGAAAGATATTTCCTTTGAGAAGGATACAGATACCTCAATGCTCAAGAAACAGTCTGAATACTCAGCCTTCTGCATGTAAGCTAAAGAGTGGTGCAGCCACAATGTCAGCAGCTAGCCTGAGAACGCAGGCATGCGGTATGTCAGGGTATCCATATAAAAGCTACAAGAGACCACCTCTCTCCTTCAGTTTCAAGAGTTTTCTTCCACTCTGTCCTCCAAGTGACATACTTTAAAACTTGGTGAAGGCAGTTCCCCATTGTATTTCCCCAGAAGACTGCGCAATGTTAGGACTTCAGACATGGTTCTTTGCTTTATTGTATAATTGAGTTGCTTCACATTGAGAAGCTTTTGTGCTATTTTAGAGCTGTCTTGGAGAAGACCATGCAACCAGTCTCAACTGCAATAGTATGAAACATCTGGGAGCAGGATTATTTCTGTCATGTGCTGCCAAAATATTTTGCTTATGGAATTAAAATTTTAGGGATTTTCCCAAATCCACAATGTTCTTGAGTGCTTAAATTTGCACTGACATTTACATTAGCATATACATGTGTAAAAGACCATCTTGTCAGCCAACTCCTATTGGTTATTCAAAAGCTTAACTCCACCTAAAGCTAGGATTAATGTATGCTCCTGAAACACTTCATCTACAGTAACTGACTTTCTTCAGCTAAGTGCCTTCTCCCATCTGCTCTTACAATCACATGTGCAAGTGTCTTCAGCGATCACCTTGCCAGAATTACAGATGCCTTCCCAAATCCTTAGGGGATGATTCCTAGGCTGATTCCCTGTTTTCTAGATGTGTTGTTTGTGTATACTCTGAAGTTTCAGCTCCTTAGTAGAAATGACCACAGCAAAATGCTGAATATGATGCAGTAAAGGCATCTGCTACTTGTCCTGAACAATTTTCAAATACAAATGCTTACTGAAAAAAAAAACCAAACCAGTTTCTAATCATTTTGCCCCTATATCCGAGCTAGTGCAGTACACAAGCAACTACACTGTTAATTGCAATGCTTATTTTCACTTTTAGCAAAAAAAGTCTCCTGCTAAAAGGAACATTTGCTGCCTTATTTCCAGGGGCTATTGAAGGCAGCCCAACAAGCCAGTGCTCCCACTCAACTACAGCCCCAGCTGAGAAGACAAAATGATTTTATCTTCAATCCTTGTAAGAGAACTCAATTCAACACAGCTTCTAGGATGTGTTAAAAGTCAAAACAATAGAAATCCAGAGTGTGAACTGTCCATGCATTTCAGTTGAATTGCCATTTGAGACTACATTGTTTGCTCCTTCAGTGTTGAAGCAGAAACAACATGCTCATACCCAGCTTCCAAATAATTTCCCACACCACTCCCAATACCGATAGCTCTCAAACGCGCTTTACTCAACTGCCAGAACTTCTCACTTTCCTGTGACAACCTCGACTGTGCAACTATATACATTAACACAAATCTGTCACAGCAGAAACAAGGGAGGACAGTGTAAAATAAACACAGTTTATTATCCAAATATCTGACAAAGGTTCTATCATAGCTACAGCAGGAAATATCAGACTGCATCAAAACTCTTGTTGATTATACACTAGGAAAAGTTGCAGCAGAATGTCAAGTCAGTACCAAACCCCCCTTGCTTTGTCAGTACATGACCTCACTCACGAAGCCTCAGCTGTACCAGTGGTCATAGACTGCCTGCACTTATTATTTCTTAGAACAGGATGACAAAAGCCAAAGGCATATGAATGAGGCAGACACTCTTGAATAATTGTGTTGGAAAATGACTGTCCTGAAATGATCTCAAAGAAACAGGCTTCAAAGCCCTATTACTCACACAGGCCTCCACACTGCAGAGCTGGAAGAGGCATTAGTGTTGCCAGCCTCAGAGCTGTCCACCCACTGCAGCCTGACTCCCACCACCTGAAATGAACCTCCACCTCCAGGTGGATTACCAACTCAAAAGCTGTTACTCCATACCACCACAGGGACATGCTCTTCAGTCCAGAGTTTACCTGCCTAACCTTTCTCACATTTAACTTAAGGTTCCTCTTACATTCTACCTTCTTGTTAAGCATAAGATCAATAGCTTCACCGGCCAGGAGTAAGTTGGCAGACTGATAAATTCCTAGATAAAACCAAAACCAAAACCTCTCTCCCACTTACATATTGCAGTAATTTGATTTGTTATGTTTGAGCAAATTAAAGGGACTGTACCCAGAAAGATCCATCAGACCCTTGAAAATGGCAGTTAAACCTCTTCACAACCTCGTAAGGGAGCACAAGTCACACTGATCACAAAGCCAATGGTCCAAGTTAATTGACTCCCAGGAAGCTAGCAGAATTCAAGGACCATTATTAAATCCTGTTGGCAAGCCTCAATCATTTTTCTTTCAAGTCAAATCTTCTCTCTACAGAAACATGTTTTCCCCAGAAACATGTTCATGTCTGTAGAGGAATCCTCATTCAGCACATCTTTTCTAGTCAATCCCCCATAGCCTTACCTCCTTCTTTTGAGATCTGTTTAAAAAGCGTGACCATAATTTCCTCAAGCAATATTAAATGAGATCATAACATTCACACACCAAGTAGAATTTCTCTTCTATCACTCACACTATATTATAACCCAAACTGTACAACACTGTTCATTATATTTTGTATTACCTACTGCTCCTACATATTTTATGCTCCACACTTGGTTTTAATATTCTATGCACATATTGTTCACAGAGTAGTTTATCTTTTTTAAATGCCAAAACCATGCAGCTAACAAGCCTTTAAGTTATTGAAACTGTTACAAAGGTTGTATTTTGTTTCCTTAGAAGCTAGATATTACATATGTCCTTTGGCATTTTGTTCCTGATCATTCACATTTGACATGGGAAGTATATGACCTTTTAACTCTAATAAGAGTTTATGCTACATCACATATACATTCTCCCTCCTTCTGCTCTCTTACTTAACTGAAGTGAGTGAACTTTGTCATCTATTCAGAGGTGTTTAAAAGGCTCCAGACCTCACATGCAACATACTGTGTTCTTTTATGAATTATTCACTGCCAGTGTTCTTCCATCATCCATCTCTATCTGACTCTGTTTCTTCTGTTCTATTGAGGTCTCTACTTATGAGCAGAATCTCCTGTTATTCTTTCTTGATTGTCACACTTTAATACAATTAATATTAATTATGTGGATTCTAGTCCAATATGTAGCTTTCTGGGCATAAAAGATTGTCATGTAATGTTCAGGATTTTTCTTTGCAAACTTCTATGTAATACAGCATTCTCCTGTCAGAAGCTGTCAGCACCACATATATCTACTTGATAATAACTGTACAGCAATAGAGTTAGCTAAAGAAGTTCTGTACAAACCGACATGAATTCCCATAGAGAAGCCAATCTCATAGCTTATCCATGATTTCCTATGGCTGACATGCAGTTAAACACAAAGTGTTGCAAACAGCCTGCTTGATGAAATGAATAACCTGTTACAGCCTTGAAAGAAATGCTGGCCTAGGATGTTAAACTTCTATTGGAGGCTTAGGTATAATAAGTAGATTCTGACAAATACTTTTCACACAAATGTTTGCAGAATGAGGGTGTTCCATGAATATTAATGAAAACACATTCTCATGAGCATTCACAATCCACACAGTAAGCACAGGAGTCTTTGACCCTTCAGGTTCCTTGTCCATATTAGAGGGACAAATCTGACATAGTTTTAAGCTAAGCTATTTTATCCCATGGCTGAAAAAGTAGGACCTCTATTTAGCTATGCAGGTCAGAATCCACAGTGGACCTAAAAATAGTCATAGGAAGAAGTGGAGAAAGAATACAGTTTTTTAACAGCAACAATTAGATATTCTGAACGCTCCCATATAATACTATTGACTTCAAAGGTGCCCATCAGTTATGGATTACATACAGATTAACAACAAAACAATGGACTATCTATTAAGCCTGATTAAAGGGTCACACTTGGACTAAAAAGAATAAACAAAAAAACCAGTCTAGAATCAGTTGATCGATATGCAGTAATGGCAAATACCAAAACCCACCACACTCTGTACTGCAAGGAGAAGGTTACCAGGACAGAAAGTTAAGGTAACACAGAATGATACAGTGCGATATGAAATAGAGAGCAGTAAAACTCAAAAATACATCATATTGCATGTAGGACATTAGGAGAAGTGAGGGTACCAACAAAAAGGGAATGAAAGATGAAGATGCAACTTGGCATGCGACTGTGAATCAGAAACAAAGTATGATTAAAATAATTCAGTCTGGACACATGGTGAGTTAACTAGACAAGAACAACAACTGCTGCCCTGTCTGGTGAGTACAGAGTAATCCTTTCCCCTCAGGTAGGACCCAAAATTAAATATGAGAAGTCAGAGGGCATTACAGCCCTGTGATGTCTATTGACATCATACCAGCAAGCTGCCAACAACGAAAAAAATAATCTATGTTCTCTCAAATGATTTTAACTCTCAAATGAAACATTAATTCCTTGCTGTATTTGCAGTAGAAGGAGTATTACAGCTAGAGAGCACTAGTCCAAAAGCCTACTGTGGAGCACAAGGTAGTTTTCAGGAAAAATGGAGAACAAGTATAGATGTGCTGGGTTTTACCAGCTGAACTAAACAGGCAATACCCCAAGATGGTCTGTTGCCCTGTCATCCTGCAGCCAAAGGAGCCATGGAATACACAGCAGCTATCCATTTTCCAGCAGATCTAGCATGGAATATCTGTGGTCTGTGTCAAATGCTCAGGTTATCACAACAGTGTTTGTATCAACAGTCAGCACATGTTGGTCTGGCTACTTTGGAATTGTCTATATTTCTGCTTATCTTTTTCCTCTTGTTTCTCTGCTTATCCTTTCCTCTGCTTATCCTTTCCTCTAATACTACCTTTAGTTCACATCATGTGATTGAAGCAGATTACCAGTAATAATGCATAAACAAATTCATTAATGGTGTTTTCTACATCAAAACCCCCTTTTCTAGACATGATACATGCCCTAGACATCCTGCAGGTTCTAATGAGCTTCATGACAGCAAAGAGCAAAGCAAAACGTGTTTCTTTAAACTCCTGCTGACTAGACAGTTTATTTCCATCTCAGAACTAAAGCAGCAGAGTGGCCTTAGAATAAGTTTAAAAACAATTTGTTAATACACAAAACAATTTTTCCTAAGTTTGACACACAATTTCACCAGTACCTTGACAATGTATTGCCTTAATAGTCAGGTTTCTCAGCTGAAGTTCGTAAGTGACCATAACTATGGGTCTGAAAGCATGTTCTCTGCTGGAATCATTACACTGCCAGTACCCTCCAGTAATCTCTCAGGGCACAAGCACAAAGGTCAGCATCAAGAGAGATTATCCTTCACAGGAGGAAAAATGTTTTCCTCTCTCAAGGAGTTGTTTGCAATCACGCCAGAACTCCTGTCCATAGGGAAGGGAGGAAAGGATCTAATTGCTGTAAGGAAAGTGATAACAGATTACAGGCATTAAAATATATTAGCATGCTTATACCATAACATTAGGAACACTTCTCAGCACACTTAGACCCACTAGGCCCCAAAGTTATATCACACTTAATCCTTGTGAAAGAATTCTTTTCAAGCATTGTCCCAGCATGACTGTGTATCTTCAGACTTTGTTCCTCTGAAATCCCCAAAGTGTTTGTGTTACAAAGACCAGAAACCAGTATGCAGATGAGCTACTGCAAAGTCAGCTGGGGTGTGAACTTAGGCCTCTGCAGTGTAACTGGAGACTGTAACTTGTACAGGCTGTCCCCAACAGGAAACCTGTTACACCAGTGGTTGCAGAGTAAGAATAAGCACTCAGGCAAGTGCCGCAGAGCAGCTGAAACCTTGTAACACACACCCTGCTTTCTCTCTCAATGTTTTATGTGCTCATGTCCATTCTAGCACCCTGTCATCTAGTGCAACGAGATACCCTAACAACCAACCTGAGCTTCCTTTCCAGGGAAAATTTCATCACCAAAACTGTATGCCTTGCAACGGCTTACAAAAACACACACAGCTTTTGACATTTCTGGGCTTTGCAGTCAAAGCAGTTACCTGCTCTAAACTAATTTTCATTAGTTACATGAATATTCCAGATAAGAGACATTATGCAAATAATTGATGTTATTTAGTCACACCTCAAATATATTGTTAAGCAAACTTGAACAGAGCTGTGGACTGCATCCTGACCCAGACCTCCCTAAGTACACTTAAAACCAGAACTGCTTTCTGTGGACACAGGATGGATACTGCGATTATGTTGATATCAGCACAGTAATTAAATACTGCATATCTTTGAAACCCAGTCCGTGGTGTCTTGTCTCTTGAGTCACTTCTGATACTCCTTTTTCCCTACTGTGCTGTTCAAAAGTTTCCCACAAACACATTAACGTTTCCTTTAATGGATAAGTTACCTTACCTTCTATCTATTTGTAGATGCAGGAGGCCACTCGCATAAAAGCACTTCCAAGATGTTCTTCTTCCCCTCCTGGACTGAGCTATACCTAGCAGAGCTAGCATTTCCTTCCAGACCATGTTATCAACAGCTGCTAAAAAAGGTATTATTATTTCCTAACTCCTAAAAAGTCTGGCTGCACCAGTCAAAGCCCCATCTGGTGCTGCCTTTGCCCTCCTCAGGTCAAACCACAGGACTGCAGGCCAGCAGCAAACTGCCACCGATTGACACCGGCAAGTAGACACCAGTGTCTACTTGGTTACCTCCAGAGCACCGGGTACATGGCATAAGGACTCTGTTAAGAACATGATGTGGTTGGGAATACATCGGAGCTAATTAAATCCAGTATGGCACACAGTCTGACAGGGAGCCGGAAGCCAACAACAGCACAAGGACCCAGCCGCAGCTCAGAGCAGCACAGGGGCCTGGACACCAATGCCCACAACAGCGCCTCAGAGGAGCGGGTATGTGTGCCACAAACTGCTTTTCTCCAAACTAAGCCATTGCCAACCTGAAAGTCTACCAGTCCCCTTAAGAGTGCAGTTTTCCCTTTAAGTTGATGAAACTGGGCACAGCTACACCTTTAGAGCCTGCCAGAATTGCTCTGAATACAAGCAGGACAATATTCCCTCCTGCTATTTCCTTCATGCTGATACACTTCAGGTTGTGCATCCACAGAGACACCTCATCATAAGACTCCATACATTTATTTCTCACCATGCACAGAAAGCAGCTGAGGGAAAGGAATTGTGCTTTTTAATGCATCTCACTTCTAACAAATATGCATAAAGCATTTACAAGGGAAATAAGCACACGGTATGATCTAACATACTTATCACCTTCTTGTATTGATGGGTGGGCATCCACTGACCTTCCCTTGACAGCATTTGCCAGGCAACGAAGAATGAAGCAAATGGCAGATTTCTGGTTTTTGTTTTAATCACTTTTCCCCAGACTTATGATAGCAAAAATGATCATATCTATTCCCTGTATTCCAGGCTAATAAATCTTAGTCAGGTCTCTGACATAACACTGATACATATCCTCTCACCATATAGTGGTTGCAGTCTGGCCTGAAACAACTAGCTTTCAGGCAATATAGGTACAAACACATACCAAGTACTGAGAGAATTGGACCAGCCTGGTTTCCCATCCATGCAAGTCCCACCTGCTGAACAAGAGCTGCCTCTCCTGGTACTAGAATCTGAGAAAGCAAGGCACTTAAAGCACAAGCCCTTATTACACATTTGTCCAGGTAGTTTTACATGCACCTAAGCAGTATAAAACATAATGCAGTTATGTTTCATCGGATCCAAGTGAGAGGTTTTTTTAGCTCATTCTAAATTTGGCACAGCTTGCTACTTTATGTCAATAAAATACATCATCTTTTTTGTACTGATGTCTGCTTAATTTGCAAATTCAGTAGATACACATGACACTCAAAGTGTAATGAATCATGCATTTTTATAATGAATCCAATGGTGAAGGTAAAAATCACTCTTTGATCTTTCTTCTAACAGCTCAGTTATTCCTGGATTTATACATAGTAAGTGTTTATGGATTCCTTTCAATTAACCTGTTTTACTTGCTGTTCTATTATGAAAGTAAGCTCTTTTTAGGCTCCAATGAAGTAACATGGCTCAGTACTCGCACTGAATCGGTGAAAGTTTAAACTCCTGATCCCTGGTTTGTGTCACTGTTGCCGAAGGACTGTCCCAAACTCAGCAAAACATCCTCATTAGGACTTGACAAAGAGGAGCAGGGCAAGGAATTAAAATAAGTGCAGAACTACAAGCATTTTGGCATTTCTCTGCTCATTCTGCCCCACTGGCAGTATCAAAAAGCATCAGACAACTTGCTAACTTGCACTATTCCACAGATTTCAGCAACACAAGAAAATTTATTCCATGCTACTGTTACTGGTCATAGACTTGAGATGTAATAATCACAAGATACACACAAACATGGACAGCAGGGAAGAGAATAAGCTACTGCATTGGTTTGTTGCAGCTTATACCTTGAACATACTTCAATAGCTTACTACTTTCCTCGTTATTGTACAAGTGTCCTTTCTAGCCAGCTCTGCAGCCACGAGAGCTTTACAGTTGCCCCCCAAGCCTGTTGCATCCCTGTCTAGGGCTGGAAGCCTCACTACCAAGTTTTTCTACCCTCTCACTCCAGAAGTTTTGTCTCCCCTGTTGTGCCTCAGTACCCATTTTCTTTGGAAGTTCTCAAGTTTATGAGAGCCATTTAGGAGAGGGCTATTTATATTTGCAAGTACAGGTCAAAGCTACTACTGCATTTCAAATGGGGACTGCAAATTTACATTCTGATGAACTGTAAGTGCTATTTGTTCCACAAATAAACACCCACTGACTGCAGAAAGCAATAGAGCTCTTCCATACCTGCTATTAAGTTGCTACAATTGCTTGCACAGAGATACAAACACAACTCATTTCTCTGACATTAGTTAATTAAAAAATGTATCCTCTAGATTCTAGCATTGAGGTAATTCAGTGGACTATTTACCAGCAGGAGAATATTGGACACCATAGTTTAACTTGTGCGACACCTACACTGAGAGATCTACCTTGTTCTGGACACTCAGAAGAAAGGACAAGATGCCTAGACAGTGATTTAATTAAGTTTGCATTTTAACAATCCACCTCATCTAGGAATTGTCAGCAATAGCTTGCATGATGTTGACCAACAATCCCATCAGCTGCAGAACTGCCGTTTCTCACTCACATTCAGTACAGTGAGAAAGGTGAGTAGAGTGACAAGGGTGCCCTCGCCAGACAAGAGTTTTTACACTATGTCTCACCCTGAAATAGCCTTGGGTTACCTGTTTGTAAGCAAGAGATCATATATGCAACTAGCAGCTCTACTGCCAAACTAAGTGTACTCCTGACTGCTACAACAGGCAGATACTCCACTATTAATCTAGAAGCTAGAAGGAAAAGTGTCTTTGCAGTGCCAAGGTTGGGAACTCCTTATTTAAAAGGGTGACAAAGCCAGACCAGTGGGATTTACCTTCCCTCCCACATGTAGCATACCAATATCCACGCTATTGCACACACCTGACTACCAGAACTCAAAACGGATATTCCTTTCCCCATGTTCAAGCAGGGTCCTCTACCTGAGCACTGCACTAGTCACACAGAAAACGAACTTAAGTCCTCATCCCAAAGAAGTTATGATTGCTTTAGATGCACTTACTTGCCAGTAACTGCCCAATTACTATCCAGGCTAACTCAAAGATCATGTAGAAGGTAAGATGCTTACAAAACATTCATGTACATGCATATACATCAATCACATAGCTTAAGCCACATCTGAAATCATTAGAGATAAATAATGCATGTAGGTGTTCAAAGTAAGTGACTTCAGTTATTCAGTTCCAGCTCCCCAAAGCTGCAGGTTTGTACTCCAGTCTAATATAAAGAAATGTAGATAAAAAGATTTCTAAAATAAAAAAATAGAATAAAAAAAAAGTAGTAAAAGCTTTGGAGTAGTTATCTTCTAATTGGAGTAATGACTATAAATGATTAAAAAATTTCTGCATAACTGCAAAAGGTAAGGCATGCAGTAAATCTCCAGTCCAAATGGCATCTTGTTATGTGGAACTTCAAATCAAGTGGAACAAACAATGGTTAGAGGCATGTTACATTCCACATAATGCTCTTTTGTATCTATTGTTTAGCTTATATTCAGATCCATCTTGAATCTAGCTAACTAGTAATTAAAGCTCTGCAAAAGCCAGTTTTGCGAGCGACTGCTGCAATACACACCAATCCATTCCTCATGTTTTTCAGTGGTCCTATTTTGCCATCACCTGAGAACAGACATCTCATATTGCAATTTGAGTTTAAAAAATACACTAGCTTTGCTTCTTGTGGCTGGTATGTGAGACTTGCCCTTGAAAAATAAACCATTTTATACCCAGAACTGGCCATTTCACAAGATATTAATTTCCTTCTTTTCTTAGAAGGCTCATGCAAACGTGTCTATAACCATAGGTCCATTAGTGAATTAATTTCAATAACTTTTTGAATTTTATTGTGAATACTTTAATAGCATGTGCTAATTTTGCATCCAGGACTATTTCCATTTGTTTCTTTTCACTACTTTCAAGGACATTAAATATCTACTCAAACAGTCACTATACTGTTTTCGCTGCAAGTTACTAGTTAATATGTCCTGGTTTATGACACTACTCTTACTTTTGGGATTCCAAATGAATTGCATTTTCATGTTAACTAATGTCAGTCTTCTATCTGAAGTAAATGGTTGAAAACATGCTAAATGTAAAAAGTATTTGATACAAACAGAGCAACATGCACATTCAGATGTACATTTTCCTTCTCTTAAGAGCTGAGTAAAGAAAGCAATTTCCATAATATGCTTTACTACTGGTCTTCACAGTTCCAGTAACTGAAATGAAAAAAATTTCTGGAAAGCACCTCTCTATTTGCAAAAGTAACTATGCAATGAAATCTGAAAACCTTGCAGCTTCGCCCAGGATCTTAGCTTTAAAAAGCTTTTGAACATATCTGGGTTTTTAGGCTTGTTTCCATGTGCCAGTATAACCAAACAGCACAGAAACAGCACCAGGAACTTGTTACATAGTCTGACTATAAGGCTGGGGCACAGTGGAAACATTTTCCAGTCTTCCCACTGTGAACACCAATAACATATCGAATGATCACAAGAGAGAGATCTCCTAATCCAGGTTTGTTTACAAAATAAAGGCATTTGATGCACACCACACAACCCCATTAATTTCCATGCAGTGTCTTATAAAATCAAGAAAATCATCCTTCAGTTTTTCCCATCTGTTCCATACATTGGTTCTGACTTCCTTAGCACTTGCCCATTTATTGAAGCATCTCCCCAAAACTTTAATATACCATTAAGTAGTTAACATCATTCACAATCATATTCTCAGCCATCACATTTGCACATTCAAGTGAAACAACCCAGAAACTATTAAACCGAGTCGGATCATAAAGTTATGAAAACAACACCTCTCCCTGTGCTTTCAGACAAACCTGGGATAGAGGAGGAAGAAAGGCAGCACACCAGAAGCTCTCATCACCGCCAGTCTCCTTCCTTCCTCTTCTCTCCAGAGGTTCCCTACATTTGGCCACTACACTGAGAACATACTACACGATCTGAGAGAAAAACAAGAAGATTGGCCCAAACTTATAGGCTAGGGCAAGGTGTTACTCAAGTGTCTTGACAGCCTCCTCATCCTTTCTGCCAAGGCAAGCTGAACCCTGCCTGAAGGGGAGGGCAGATCCTGTGCCAGCCCCAGAACCAGGAGTATGCATCCTCTCAGCTGCAGAAAGGCAACTGTCTGAACAGGCTGCTGGGATCAGAACACTGTGTAACATGCCTGGGGGAGCTGACTCACTCCAAGGTTTGTGTGCAGGTTGAATAAAGGAGTGGAAGACAACAACAGAACCTTAGTGGCACTGTCTGGGTTTTGAGGGAGAGGTGCAGGGTGTGAAATGGGGTCTGGAGGAGGTATTAAGTGGGAAAATCTACCGACAACCCTTCCAGAGGCCCCATGGGAGTTCCAGTGGGAATGATTTTCCTCAGGCTGCAACTACTTGGAGAAAAAAAAACCACACAAAAAACACACTTGGAAGACATAGCTGGCTGGCTGGCTGTCATCCTGTGTTCCACACACAAAACTAACCCTACTCATTATTTTTCAGTTTAGCCTAGTTTCAAGTACTGGAGCTACAGCCATTGTGCATAGAACTCTTGTAAGAGGCCACAAGACAGTCCCCAAACTCCTAAGGTAGCGTAGAGAAGAATATCAGCCTGTAAGCTCATGTCAAACCTGTCTTTGCAATCAAAGTCTGAAGTACCAAAACACAAAATCACAGTAACTTTTGAGAATAAAAAGTCACATGCCTCCAGCCAAGCTTTGGAAGATTTCCCTTCCCAAGTAACAGCTGGTCTGTCATTGTCCTGCAGCCAGCCTGGCTTAAAGACAACCACAGGACAAAAATTATGGAAATAACCTCCTCGCAGCAGGTCGATACTGGCAACACACAACTACTACTGCAAACATTTTCACTGTGCTTTACCGGCTTTAGCCAAGAGTTGAGCATGTCCAATCTCATTCAGTCTTGTTTTCAGGAGACGCTGGTACCTTGTTTCTGTATGGCTGGACATCAGACGTACAGAATCTCAAAGCAACTTCAAGAAATTTCACAGTAATTTGAGCTGGGAATAAAGGTCAAAAGATTCCTGCTATACCCAACCTGGCAGTCTAAGAAAGTTTACCCAAAAATTACTGTTTCCACCCAGCCATCCCAAGTTCCATGCTCAATAGAATTAAGGACAGCTGACATCTAATTGAGTCATGATGAGCATCTTACCCTCACCTTTTACTAGGTCAAAGGAAACTACCACATACTTCACCATGGTAGTATGGACAGAGAACAGTAAACACACATGAGTCCCTGAATGGAGAACATCCTTCCCCCCCAGAGGGACTAACTGTCTAATTAGAAAAGTCTATTATTTTTACTGCTTCTCAATCACAGTGCAAGAAATAAGGCTATTTGAACTTGAAAACAAGCTTCAGATGTTTATGTATTGCTATGCAGGTTATTTATACATTATGCAGCTCAAAATCTAGCCAAAGTTATTTAAGCTCATGCTCCTTTGAGGTTAGCTGTAAGGGAATTAAAGTAGTTTTGTAATTTAAATTCTTCTCTGCAATAACTATTATATATGCACCTGTCACAGGATAACTGGCCTCATTAAGGGAAACTCAGTCCAGCTGGGACAGCGTACATGTGGCCTCGCTGCTCCTGCCTTTGGGCCAAGCAAAGGACCTGTGCCACCAAGGGAAGCTGGTCTGATTATGGAAGGGGATGGCTGCAAACTGCTACAACCAAAACTGAGGCTGAAAGGCTTGCACAGGGATTCTAGAGGGAGAACAATGAAGCTGAATGAGCTGTGAGGAATTCAGGGAGAAAAAAAAAGGGAGCTGAGAGACAGGAGCTTCCTCCTCATCTCTTCTAAAAGCACCAAAGGTCATAAGGAGGTGAGGAAGCCATGTATTAAACCTTGAGCAAAATGAAACCCTGCAATGCAGACACTCTACTACCTTACTGGCTTCAACAATCTGCTCATTTAACTGAAAATGAATACTGGTTAATGAACATGAGATGAAATGTCTGGTTACCAATCATTCTGGTATGTGGATAAAAAAGTGCAGACTGTGCTTGACCAGAAAGGAGCAACAAGAGCAAGTCTGGCAGCATTTTAGCCTACCTGGAAGTTGTAAGCCAACCTGCACAAATATTATGTCTTTATATTTTACCAGATGGCTGCTATCATGGAATGAGTCTTTGGTCCCTGTCAACTTTTCATCACTGTGTACAAAATACAGCAAATATTTGCATCTTTTAGCATCAGCTACAGAGAATTAGCCATCAACTCGGGTGTGTAGGGGAAGATGGTATGGTAACATGAGTGGACTGATGAATATTGCTTTATGCCTGAAAAGACCTACCAGCAGATTTTCCCTATCATATCAAATTCAGATTACAAGGTAAGCACTCAGGATCTGCAATTCCCCCTTATGACAATCCGAAAGATACATGCATTTTTATTTGGTTTATCTTGCTGACCAAACCCTGCCACTCTGCTGCAGCCACACATGCCATGGGAAGGAAGCATTGCACTTCCCTGGGTGCAAGTCATTTCCTATTGCAAGAAAACATTCCTGAGTTAGCAATACGGATACTAATCCTAAAACTGAATTAAAATGTGTATCTACGTTATTGCCAGTCTGAATTTTATTTTCCTCCTGTGTACAGAATTGTAGGCCAATAATATGAACCAGATAGCATCACGCCCACTGCTACAGCTCTGCAAAAGTAGGTGGTGTTGGTGATAATGGATGGCAGAATCACACTAAACATTGTAATCATGCTCCCAGAACTGCAGTACCTGAGAAGTGCAGTTAACACCAAGAATATCTTGTCAAGAAGATGCCAGCAAATTTAACAAGTATGGAACTTCAAAACTTCACTTTTTCAAAAGCAGAGTACTGAATCACCACAGAACCACTGGCAGGGCACATTTTATAACTGCCAGAACATGTCATTAAACAGGCACAAATTGAAGTGTAGAACCAACAGCTGCTATAACACTGATACACCCAATATGAGGCTAGTTTCTGGTATTAAGAATACATAGAATCATAGAACCAACTGGGTTGGAAAAGAGATTTAAGATCATCAAGTCCAAACCCCAGGATTGCCAACGCTAAACCATGTCACTGAGGGCAAACCCACCTCTCCCCTCACCTATCATGGCCGCCGCTCTCTCCATCTCCCGCCAAATGACCTGACTGGGCGAATGACCTCACTCATACAGTACAGCTAGTAGGCACTGACTGAAATTCACCTGTTTATGCAGACTATTACCACATAAATACAAGCTGATGATCAAGTCTTAAGTAGTTAAAAGCTTGTGTTTAAGCTTCTAGTTGCCAGAGTTTACAGAAACCTTAAGTAGTCCCCACTAATATCAAATTAAAACAGCCTACAACACTCGACAGAAGTCCAAAGCCCTCCAAGTGTTCCTGTGACTCTAATGTCTAAATCTTGCAGTTGCTGCTCACATCCAAAAGGGCAGAAAGCAGCAAGTTTAGAAATAAAGACACAAAAGTAATTCCTTCTGTATCATTTACATTCTCCTAGGAGAAAGCCCTGGCAGTGTCCTCAGCTTGCTGCAGAGCTAACTAACCTGGCTGATGAAAACTCCTCGCTTCTTCATGAGCCTGCAAATGTGCATATCTGCATATGTCAAGTTCTGGAAAAGTTCATCCATCCTAAATATCACCCATCACCACAACCAAGCATACAGTGTGTTTTACTGGTACCCATGGGCAAGTTTATTACCATACACCAAGTGTGATTTGAGCCGCTCCTTGTTTAAGCCAATTGCACTGGAACAGAGAACCAAACACTGCTGCACTGTAGTGGCAGACCAGAAGTGACCACAAACAACACGTACTTGCAGTGTGTGCTAATGCAGCGCATGGTCAGGTTTTCCTGAAGAGAAAATTTTGCAGGATTTAAGGATTTCCTACAGTATAGACCTTGCCACAAGGGCTCAGCAGTGCTGGATGTTCTGTCAAGCAAGCACTGCCCTAAGAAGTCCAGATTAGACCCTGCTGGCACATATTAAGAATTAATATTGTTTCTTGAGGAAATATTTTAAAGACAAAATGTCTGCTTCTAGCCCTTCTATTAAGCAAGGTCCTTATCTATAAAGAAAGGACAGAAACAAACCCCCTCTGTGACTAATTACCAACCCTTTTCACCTGTTCTCAGTTCTGCACATGGGGAAAAAGTATTCAGGCACATCTGAGACATGCAAATATGCTCCATGTTTGTCATCTCCCTGCTACACTCTTTCATGCTCAAGCTTGGACTTGCTCTGTACTCCCTTGTAAGTTTTCAAGGCCTTTAGAATTCAAACCCTAAAACCAAGTTTAAGGCCTAAGCAAAGAACTTCTCTCCCAGAATTTTTGGTGAAAAGTTACTTTGCACTTCTCTCGTGTCTACTCTTGTTCCTACTTAGGATCTAATAATACAGCATTTCATGCTCTTTTCCTAAAGATGAATGCAATAAAAAAATTACCTTGTTGGCTTGCCATTGAAAATATTTTTTTCTGAAAATCAGTAGAAATAGGTATTATATTAACAAAGGAATTTGTTTTGACAGCGGGAAATAAAATATAACAAGAAATTCAATGTAACAAGAAATACAATTCAGAGGCCTAAACAGGCCTGCACATCATCTGCAGCTGCCCAGAGGAAAGCTGGTTTACAGTCAACTATTTATGTAAACAGACATTATTCTTGATCTAGCACATTAGCTATTTGTTAGATCAACAGCAGAATAGGCACACACCTCTGCTTTGCAGTTTCTATATGTCATTGTAGCATCCCATACTATAGCAGCAGAATATTCCAAGTACGCAACACAGCCTAAATCCCATGAAGCAGCAAAGCTGATATTTTATAACCTGTGAAGCAGTACATAATAGCTACAGTAATGCCTTTTTCAGGAGGAAGCATGGAAGAAAGCAGGAATTGTTCCTGGGCAATAAAGAAAACTCTGAAAATTGACTTACCTGTTAGTACAGCACCGGGAGAAATGAGTAGATATGCTGCTGGGTAAGCCTCAGGAGGGGAAGCAGCTCTGGCCGTGCACTGAAGGTGCAATCTCCTGGCACTGAGGAGATGAGGGCTGGATCCAGAGCCGGTTTTGTGCCATCACTCTCAAAAGCTCAACTGAACTTGGTACAAGCTGAGGCCCAGATCACAGTTATAGGCTTCAAGTCCCATTTTTTGAGTAAAAATTAGAGCATGGTAAGGGCCAGTTGCCCTCCAAGGGGTATGGAACAGCCAGGTCTATGGCTAAGCACAGATACCACTGCTGAGCTGCAGAAAAGCACCCCTCCAATAGAGCTTAAAGAAGAAAAAAAGGTCCAGGCTGAGCTCAAATAGGCCTCTGGGGCCATGGGTGGAACGTGGGAAGGCCTCAGGTGAGGCTCATCAGGGCAATTAAGGGCCAATAGAACCATAGAATCAGCTGGGTTGGAAAAGACCTCTAATATCATCAAGTACAACCTTTACCCCAGGACTGCCAGTAGGCTATGTCACTAAGGGCTTTGTCTATACATTTTTTTAAGCACTTCCAGGGATGGTGATTCCAGCACTGTGCTGGGCAGCCTGTTCCAATGCCTGAGCACCTTTTGGGGAAGGAATTCTTCTTAATACCCAGTCTAAACCTCCCCTGGTGCAGCTTCCACCCTCCCAGCCCCAGGAAGAAGGTATGCCATGCTTCTAAAACCCCGAGTTCTCCTTTCTGCCAAACCAGTTCAGAGTTTCACTGTTGACAAACACATCCGTAGCAGATCCTGTGCTTCCCTACAGTATTTTCAGCTTGCTTAAGGGTTCACTGCCCTTTGTATTTTGGCATCCTAAAGTGAACACCAAACTGCATAGTAATTGAGTCCTGCAACTCAGTCTTTTGTGTGTGTCTGAAATGACTTTTTAAGCCAGTTCTTACTTTGCTTGAAGTGATTCCGTCTTCTCCAAATCTCTTTGTGAGTTAGAAGCTTTCTGCCCTTGAGCCCCCTGACTTCACAGGCGCACACCTGATTCTGCACATCCCCTGTCACAGTTACTTGTCCATGGCACACCAAGTTGCAGAAGCACAGGCAGCCCTTTTTAGGCACTTGCTTGCCTCTGAACCTGGCCCGAGCACCCACTAATTGCCTAAGAAGAAAGTAGGTTGCGAATGAAAGCATGACAGGCACTGTCACACCGGGTGATGAGGAGGAACGGTGGCAGTGGAGAAAGCACAAGGATATAAATGTGGATAATTGGAATGATTTAATTTGTTAATGTTGCATAAGAGGCGTAATTAGTTCAGTAACAGTGAGAGAGGCAAGAGGAATCAGACTAGTAATCACAAATAATTATGTGCCAATTACACATAGTAAGGGGTTTTTGTTGTCACTGAATGGTCAGAATTTGGGAGCTAGACCAAATAACAGACCTCATATTCTCTGTTTCAGAGAATATGAGTTCTGTTTCTGTTTCAGTCCCTGTTTCTTTCTTACAGCAGCAAAGCCTCTCTACCTTTTCTCTGGTGAAAAAGAAAAAATTCGTAAAAACAAGATGTGATATGAACCCAAATTGGACAGCATTCTTATCAGGAAAGATAGACTTCTAGTGTCTTTCCAAATCTCCCTTTCCGTAGCCAGAATCTTTGTCTTGTCCACACCATCAATACCATCTGCCAGCAGCCTCCTCAGCTCATAAGCCATCTGCCAGCCATTGACCTAGAGCTTTGCCTGCTCTCACTGCCATGCTTGCCTAAGCTTCTGCATTTCCAGATCTCTCACTATCCTCCTACCCTGCTCTCACACATCCTCCCAGAACTGATCCAGACAAATATTACTAAGCCAACAAGAATGGAAGGAGTTGAATACTGATTGTCTTCCCTGTGGAAAAAACCCTTTTATTTTTCCTAGTTATTTCCTAGGTAGAATAAAATAAACTATTCCCTTTGATTTGTTCTGCAATAACAAATTAATACAGTACTGCAATAATTCACTATTCAACATGAAGCACTTATTTCCTCTTAGTTATGAAACTAAAACAAAAATCAAGAAAATGGAGACCTATACTTCATTACTATACTGCATAACCCTGGTCACAGATTTGCCCTCATATCTGACAGTCTTTAGCTGAGTGAAACTATAATCACCTTGGGTTCTAAGTCGGACACTTGTGCCTTAGATTACTGCCATTAGTTAAAGTTATAAAACAACTAAGAAAATCCTGTATATAAAGTAGTACAATGCCTCCACCACCACTACTGGAGTTTGAAATTCATATCTACTGAGGTAACACTTTGTCCAAATCAGAAAAGATATATTTAGGAGTATGTTAACAGTTTTTGTGTCTTTCAAGTTAGCACAGAAGAAGAAGGCGTTCATGACAGTCTCCACTCTGATTCCCACACATCCATAACAGCATTGAATGAAATTCATTATATTTTGCTCCAATGGAAAAAGGACAGTCTTTCAATTGCAGATAATACACCACCACTATGAAGTCAGTATCTGAAAATCCAGACCTTAATTATTTCTCCTAATGTAAGAAAGTACCAAACACTCCTTTTCTCTGAAATCTTTTACAGTGTAAACCTCAACTGAGTCCCACATCGCCATTCCCACAGAAACCTGGTCGCTGGATCAGTTCAGAAACAGCCCTTCTAATACTAGTTTTCCTTGCTGTAGTTATCTTGTAGCTAACTTCTAAATGAGGTTTTAACATTTTAAAGTGTATGTTGCTCTTACCCTTTACTGAGAGACAGTTTTATGCAGCATTTAGGTTCCCTCCAACACTAGTACATCAACTTGTGAAGGTTTTGGACAGACTTTACAGTCATTTTTCTTAGCAGTGGGGGCAAACATGAGAAGAACATGGCACAACTGAAAAAAAGAATGCAGAGGCATCTCACGGGGAACAGAAGATTTTCTATCCCTTCTAAATTTGTCTGCACACTTTGGCACTGCAGTGATACCTGAGGTCTTTCCCACATTTGTGGAGCCTGAAGACTACCTCCTTTCTCCTGCAAGAGATGCCTGATTGGGGATATTTCAGGTAGATATGACCAGGTAATAAATTTAAGGAATGTGATGTAAGGTTGTGGGGGTAATACACAACTTCAAGTGCCCCATGCCCATTTGCTAGCCCCCCAGTCCCCCATTCCTGTGCACTGAGGGCACCAGGAAGCACTCCCCTTGCCTGTTCCCATCCCAAGGAGCCGTCTTTTCTGTATTGCTTTCACCTCTCTACAAAGGCACATCCATGCTGCATATCCACAAATATCTCTAAGCATTTCCTCACCAACCCTCCCCTCCCCATAAGTGCTGCCCTCTGGGCTGCCTGATCCACAGCGATGCTGTATTAGTTAACTGTGGCCTTAGCTAAAGGTTTGCTTCCCTCATTTTATTAAGTAAGACAGGGGCAATCAGTTTTACTGGGGCTTTATTTGAGCTTTTTTGGAACTGTATGTTTCCTCAAATATATTTGCTTAAAAGAATTGTTCTGATTTCTACCCCACATTCTCCCTTTAGATATAAAAATGTTCCATGTTGAATTCTTTCCCAGTATTTCCTCTGGGGAGGTGCTGACATGTCAGCCTGGTAAGCTTTATGCCATTCTGTTTGCAAAGCTGTTGTGATGCTTGTAATTTTTTTCTTATGTATTTTTCTTTAGAGCTTACTTGCTGCTTCTCCCTCTGTCTGATACAAAGGAATACTTACCCAGGTCCTGAGAATTCCCTGGGAGAACCAAGAAAGCAGAGTTAGAGGGACAGAAACCTCATTTACAACACTGAAGAGAAACAGAAAGTCCCTCAGTCCTCCCCAGCCCTGCACAGGAGCTCTAGTTCCATTGGTTTGTGTGCTGTTCCAGCCGCTGGGAAGGGTACATAGGAATCACGACCTGGAGATCATCAGACTTTTATCCCACAGCTCTCCCCTTCATCCTGTGGCAAGTCACAAGCACCTCCTCGATTTGCAGAGAATCTTGTGATCCTTCTGCAGAGAGTATGTTGCTTTTATTTCCCTAAGGATCGCAACTATGAGGCCTTCAGGCATTTGACCCCAAGTCAGCTCAGATAATGGAACTCAGATATTGAAAAGGAATGAAACCCCCAAATTATGCAAATCCACTGCACTGAGTAATTCACAATTCCCATTCCCGTAGCACCATTGGCAGTTGCAGCTTTCCTATGAGTAGGGGAGGAGGAATGGGTTTAATTAGAGGAGGCTTCCATTCTGAAAGTATCTACTTCTGCAGAAGGCAAGCAGCATGATCTAATACATGAGGAACTGTGGAGGCATCCAGGAGATCTTATGGACCTGTTACCTTTCTGTAAGATAATGATGACACTTACTAAAGAATTCAATGTTGACCTGATTTATCTGCTGCTAAGGGGGTTACACAACAACTAGGTACTTACATATTTGATTGCTCCACAGATGAAACCAAATCAAGTGACATTTCTCACCATCTAGTAACTGGGTTTGGGTGCCCCGGGAATGTGTTTTTGTTACCAAAACTACTTGAAAGGCTCTTCTCGTCCTGCTATAAAATACCAGCATATACAAGTTATCTCCATATATTAATTTAATATGGACAATTTCTTTACTACTTCATTGTAAAGATTAAGGGAAATAATCTATAAAGCACATCAGAGCCTTTTGTTCTAGCTGCTCGACAGAGATGCCTTTTTCACCTTGATGCCCCTTGCAGGACAAGGCCCCACTGCCTGTCTGCACGGGAAGTTGCCCACTGGGGAACTCTTCCTTCTGTGGACAAACACAAACAGTGGATCTGTAGCACATCACTGCTCTAGAGGTCACAGTGGAAGAATCTGCCCCAGCAATTTCCTTTGCCCACCATAACTTTCTATGTATCGTTCATTCAACACACTGTTTAGGATTCGATGTACATATATGAAGGGAATCTGTGCCTTAATGAATGAAGGAGTTTTAGGGGTTTTTAATAGGCTATTCAAGCTTGCAATTTGAGACACAAAAGCCTACAGGCTATTAAGCTCTACATTAGTTTTGCAAAAAGTACTTTCCATGCAGGCAGAAGATTTATTCGAAGTGTATTACAACAGCCATTTCTACCCACCATCATCCATAGGTCAATCTATTAGCTCTGCACTCATACATTTTCCAAAATTGCTTTGGAAGCCTTTACTTCCATTTTTGTTTCACTGGGTCTTTGAAAACACACAATGCCTTTGTGCCAAACTCCCCATGATTTCCAACAAAGTGCAAAAATACTCCTCAAAACACTCCAGAGTACAGACCTGGTGTAATCTGAAGTGGTTTCCAATTAGTTTCAGAGAAACCATCTTAGCCACTTCACAAGGTTTTCCCTGCTTAGTGAGAGATTTTACTTTTCCGCTGAGGACTGCAAGACCTAATGAAGCAAGGCTTCAAACCATTCCATGATTTAGTGCTAAGGCTTCACTGCTAGCTCCGTCTGTGGCCATGTGAGAGGTGCACACACTGAACTTCAACAGAAGCCTTTAGCTCTACAGTCACAGAAGCCATCTCTTTCCAACATTCCCTTAGCTAAAGTCTACCTGAAGCTTTCCAAGAAAAAGACAGATATATCAGGTTTTAGAGTGACATATGTCTCACATTTCTCCTACATGCAACAAGGGAAGTGTTTATATAGCACTTGAGCTCGGAGAGAAAAGTTGCAATCAGAACATCCAGTGTTAAAACCTAGAGTTAAGCAAATAGGTCTCCAGGGAATTTGATGCAAGCCATGCGATCCAGAAGTGCAACTAAGTGAAAGGAGTATCTTTATTTTTGCCAAAATGCAATCAACATTATAAACATGAGAAATGATAAACCCATTTGTGATTCTGTCTACTTGGGACCAAGTAGACAGAAAGCTGAGACATGGATGCAAACTGCTGCTCGGTGACAGACCCTGCACCATCCCAGGCACAGCCCGTTCCAGGCCCCAGAACAGTAAGGGACAGGCTCACCACCCAGGCAAGGGGGTTTATTGAGCACACAGAGGCTTGCAGAGGAAAAGCACTGAGAGAAAATAATACTAACTTCAGGCCAAACGGGAAGATTTGATTCAAGTGAGAATAGTTTCCCCCTTCAGAAAAAAGAGACAAAAGAAATGCCCTTCTGTAATTTTACTCTTTTTGTTTGACAAGTTTCTTTTTTTTTTTTTCTGAGAAACAAGCCTCCGTGGTAGCTTGTCTAAACGAGAAAGTGGCAACTAAGAAAATAATGTGATGGAATTGGCCCCCTGTGGCAAAACAACCACAAGCTGCCAGCTATTTCGATCAGTTTCTTCACTCTTAAAACAAGCTTAATACTATTTGGAGAAAATAAAAAGTGAGGATATGAGTTATGAAGTGTTAATAACAGAAATTCCCTGCTCAATATATTTACTTTGATTTCCAGCTCTCAGGTAACTCATGCTTTCGTGACACAATAGCTGGTTAGCACTTTTGGAGCAACTCTTCACAAAAATCCAACATTTGGTTCCCACAAGAACTTACATATGAATCTAAAATTCTCTTTCTGCAAATATTCTTCCTAGTAAAAATTGCTCACCAGCATGCTCACATAAAGGTAATATCAGCTATTGTGATAAATTCATTTCAATGTCTGAATTGGGATCTAAAATAGACAAAAAGGGCAAACCAGATTTATTACATCCATTGCGAACAAAGCTGTTTGGGGGAATAACAGCTTTATGTTTATTCAAACACAACTACACCCATTATTATTCAAATGGAAATAAAATCTTAAGAATAGTACCCGTGGGGTACAACACATAGAAGTTTTCTGTTTGACTAAAAGCAAGAGTGGTACATGACAGAAATCACTGGGTAGGGCCACAGCTACCATGACAAGCCTGAAGTGGGCATGGAGAGATTTTATCATTTAACAAATTTTCACATTTCACATTCAACAAATATTCCATGGAGACCTCTACAGGCCCCAAATTGACCAGTTAAAACAAAATGGTAACAGTATCTATTTCTCGTATCTATTTTGCCTCCAGCCATTTCAGACAAGCTCCTGTGACTGTAGTCTTCTACGCAAAGCCAAATTCTACCCTTGCAAGGTTAAACTAAAAAAGCAGGCTGAACAAAAAGACTTCCAGCTCTTCCCCTAGGCTTTTTGTGTTCCTTGCACCTTCCTGCTAAGGTCTCACTTTTAGCATGTGAACAATGTCCCATTCTCCAGGCCTCAAACTGGGAGTCTTTCCTGAGCCTTTGAATGCCTACTTTTCTGTCTTACTCTTTCCCTGGCACTTCCATTAGGCAGCTTCCATATAGATGTAACTTTTCCCTGGAAAGTAATATGGAGCAATTCCCACCATGATCCTCCCTTTTCATCCTTCTCTTTATCTGTATTATGACCTTTTGTTCTGCAACTCCCACCCGCTTCCAGCATCTAACTTTGACTCCTTCCTAATCACCAGGGCCACCTTAAAAAAATATCCACCATCAAAACTACTTTACTCCAAGGACAGGTCAAAGCTAATAAAACTAAAAGTCCTCTCAAGTGTCTAAAATCTTGATGCATTCAGCACCGTGAGAGCAATTCAGATCTTTAGCTTTAAAGCAATATTATTTCTCCAAATTTGGCAACTGTAAAATGTATGTCTACAAGGCCAAAAGAAGTGGTGGGAGTGATTAAGATATTAATCTCCATCCAGCTAAATATCCCTCTGCCTTCTCTCCAAAGAAGTAGTATGCAAAGTAGCATCTTGAATAGCTTTCAAAAATAGTAGAGGGAAAAAAAAGGATTTTCCCTGAGGAGCAGCAAGGGAGGAAGTCAGTGCATCCACAGAGGTCAAGAAGTGAAGAAGGTTTTGCAAGAACAGCAAACAGCTAAAAGTCTGAGAGCATTTGAAAAGGAAAGACTTTTGATATGTTTGTTGCCTGTGTCTCCACCCATCGCACAATCTCTAGTCATTAATATAATGAAAATCTCTGCTGTTTCAAGGAGCTGACTACTCCAGTTGGCCAAAAGGGAGAAGTCAGTACGAGCAGACAGGAAAAACTGTAGGTGCCCTAGGAAAGACAGATTCCCAAGAATTTATGATATGGTAATTCTATTTCTCTGAGTCACAGCAATGAATCTACATTTTTAGATCGAGCACTCATTGTATGTCTCATGCTCAAAATATGTCAGGTTGGAACACCCAAAATACGTAAATTAAAAGGCATAAAGTGACATTGCTGATTTAAGAACCTGAGGGCCCAAACTGTGCTGTCATAAAAAAACCCCACCATAACTTACTGTTTTCAAATGTGAAATTGAGATGGATATATGTATATTGTTATTTAACATAAACTTCCCTTGCATCAGCTGCAATAAACAACTGGACTAATATACAAATGGATTTGAAAATGTGCATGAAACAAGGCTGCAAGAAAGACAAAGAGAATGTTATAAGTACATAACATGAGTAAAGGATCACTTCTAAAAGATGACTGCCATTATTTGGTCTAAATAGCATGGGGCAACAATAATCTGATGGGGAAAGCACAAGAACAAGGCTCAGGAGATGGGGGGTGGTGGATTGTGTGCTGTGTTTCCTTAACTTCAGCGAGGTCATGTCATGTCACAATGCCTCAGCTTCCCCGCACAGAAAATAAGGAAACTCTTACTGAGGCATTTAGAAACCTGCTGATGAGAGAGCTTGGCATTACGACGTATGCCATATCTCCAACTCATCCCGGAACGGATCTTCTGCAGTGGTCAGAGACAACGAAAAGGTTAAAAAATATAAATAAATCTGAGGTCGGACTAGATGATCTTTAACAGTCCCGACCCAAACTGTTCTGTGATTCTGTGACTTAATAGATCCACAGAGATGCAATGTGAACCACACACTAGTGTGAAGCACTGGAAGATTAAGGTAGGAGTTTCCTCCCAGGAGCTGTATCCCTGGTCCGTTTTCTAGGTCCTGCAGTCACTGAGTCAGCTGTGCAGACTTCTGTCTTGCCTTTTTTCCATGGCCTCAGAGCATGAGATCTCTTGTCTCTTCTTGTGGTGTTTACCAGCCACAAAGCAGTTGTTTTAAGGGCCTCCTGGATCACTGAATCCCACAATGGAAAGCAGGTCACTGCAGTAACTCCAAAGAGGTTAATGACAATGCTTGCTTCTCTCAGCCTCTGTTGGTGGGTTGTTGTTCTGATGTGTCATAAGAAGCTATATGCACCAGCACTTGTTTGATGGAATTTGCTTTCTTGGCTTCCAGTGGAACCATTACTCAATACTCTACCCAGACCACTAAGGTCATAGAGGGACTTGTAAGTGATTGTCCCAAAAACTTCAATGGGAGGATTTGTCTTTTGGCAGTAGTTTTGTTTTTCTCATTAGCCTGCTGGTGAAGAGACTCCAAACAAATTTGAATATACAGATACATCCAAACCAGATGCTTTCAAGGCTCTCTATTCATCAAAAAAACTACTGCTGCTTTTAAAAGATTCATCATTGTTTTCAGAGCTGAACAAATAATTCATGAGTAACTTATTCACTAAATTCAGCCTACTTTGGTTCAAAGATTATCAATATGAAGATCCTGATTTCCTCAAATGTGTTCATCTTTGAATGTGATGAATATGTTAGCACATTGCTCTGTGGATCCTGATAATCCAACTGTAAACTGTATTCTTTGCTGTGATTTGTTAAAGTAATCAGATGGCACTTAGTGTTTGATCAGCGAGTGTGAAGGTACTGCCAAACAACCAAGATCGTTTCCATATTTGTGTCCATAACACTGTAACACTCAATCTGATAACTCAGAATCTGGAACATGAGAAGTAAAAATGGCATCAAAATGCAAAACAAATTTATTTTAAAACCGATACACTTTACAGAGATGTAAAGTGTATGGCTCAGAAGGAAAAGTTACATGCAAATTTCAGACACCTTTTCTGCTCTCCAAATTTAGTCTAGGTAGGTATTGAGGACAGAATGGGTTTTTTTTTAGTCTTACTACAACTGTAACACTATTTATCTCCAACTTAGAAAGCTCAGAGGAGCAAAGGGGGTCTCCAATTGTATTTGTATTTATGCAAATCTTTGGCTTAATTATGCTGGCTTTCTACAACAAACTTTAATACCTTTTCCAGATCTAGTCTTTTGTTAGTTTAATCGAACACGTTTTAATTCAGGCTTTACAGCTCCCCTGAAGAAGCTATGATCCAGAGACCAAAGAGTAAAGAGCTATTGCTCTAGCTCTTAAAGAAAGGTTATAGTAATACCAGTCTAAAATCCCTAACAAAAACTATAGTCATAGAACTACGCCTTTTATTCTACACTTCCAAGTCTTTAAATAGAAAAAAAGAACAGATGCCAAAGCAGAGCCATATGTTTTAATTGTAGCTGTATACAAGCGTGATTTTATTTTTCCTGACAGAAAATCTATAACTCAAGTGGGAAGTTACTGAGTGGAATCCTCAAAGCCGTATTTCTGGCTAAAGAAATAAAGTCCCTATGGAACATGTCAACGTCTAAGCTGAGAGATTGAGACATTTTGATAACAATTCAATACTTGTCTCAAAACAGCCAATTGCTTTGAAGTAATTGGTGGGAGGAGACAGGCTATTAATATTGGATTTATTTGGTGGAGTTTATGTCTTACACTAAAAACAAGCACTAGCTCCCCTTTAAACTGCTGGCAGGTAGCATGCATTTAAATCAATGGCTGGAATCCAAACTACGCTACTACTGCAATAGCCTGATATGCCTCTCACTTAGTATTTTAAACAGACATATCTTCTGAACATAGATGATGGGAAATAAAATGGTTTATCAGATCTCAAATGTCCCTGCAAGGTGCAGTCCTGGCTGCAAAAATGCTCTTTTCTTTGTAAACTCTTTCTTCGCTACATCAGCTTCAAAGATGCTGTAAGGAACACACTCATGTCTACAGTGAAAAAACGTCACTGTGGTGCAAGGGGCCGCAGCAATCTCCCTGCTGCATTCTACATCTCCAAGCTTACATTCAATGTCTAAATCTGAGCACTCCACAAGCGATTTGTGCAGCAAACCCACAGTTAGCCAAAGGGAAAGGTCTGATGCAAGCTGATGGACTGTGTGTCTGTGTGTAGGTGGGGAGGGACACAGGATCTTATTTTGAACTTGTGTGATCTCAATTTATATATCCCAAACCAAAAGACTTAATTTATAACTGAAAAGGCTGGAGAACTTTGTATCTGCCTGGAAATGTCACCCAAACCCAGCCTTCTGCTTTCAGGTGTATAGTTCAATTTCAGGTCACAACCACAAGGAAGAGTTATTTCCATGTGAGAGCTATTCAGCAGCTTCCAAGTTGCATAGACCCATCCAGTTTCTGCTGGGCAGATGCTGAGAATGAAAAACAGCCACTCAAAACAATCAGACTGGCAGCCCCACCAGAGACACCATCAGCTGAATGGAGAGGAAGCATTAACTGCTTGTGCTTTTGCTCAGGTCTTTTTCAGGACAGCATACTGCAGGTTTGTGCTCCAGTGATGTTATGGACACAGCCAGTAGGTCTGGTTTGTTTCTGATCAGTCAGCTGCAAAACTGGACAGAGTTCCTCTGCTCTCAGCTTTGTGTATGCACCATGGTGGATACACAAAGGCTGGTGGATGTTTGGAGGCAAGAGGAAACAGCTGGGTTTGGCACCACCTTCCATTTCTTTTGAGTTGACCCTGTGCTCATCTCACTGCTGGGTTTTGTAGCTCCTCTCAGCCATGGGTCCCTGATCTAGGGCCAGCAGTCTTCTAGAAGCTGGAACATTGCAGAGAACCACTGGTCGCATGTGAAAAATAGCCACAAATTAAACACAGCAAGATTCATTCAGAAAATATTTTCAGAAGATTAAGGGAATGGATGCACAATGGAGAAGGCAAAGCTCGATGCATAAACCAGGAGCACATACGGCTGCACCAGCTGTGTTGACTTGAAGCTGCACATTGGAAAGTCCATCTGACAGATGAACAAATTCACCATGGATTTGTCCAGAGTTAAATCTGTCACTGGTACGATGATGCTAAATTGCTCTTAGGGGTTCATTGCTTTTGGAAACTGGGACGGTTTGACGTGGAAAGGCAAATGTGTTAACTGGCTTTATGAAATGTCACTTATGGAAAGATACGATTAAAAAAAAAAGGAAGAAAAAAGAAGAACAGAACAGAAGAAAACATCCTATATGATTCAGTAACACTTCTGATGTAATGCTGGGTTAAAAACAACCCACATAAATCAAGACCTTGCTGAAACCTATCAACAGCCATATTATTGAAGACTAAGAGAATAATCCATTAAAAAAAAATACCCCAAACCTGCTGTAGTAGTGGTGTTAGAACTGTGACAGCTCCATCAACTTCTCCACTCACTGCATCTGATCTCAGATATTGGACAACATAACTAATGACAGGCTGCAAGTCAGAATTGTTGCTAAGGATGCAATCCAAAGAATTATGAAACATCCAGGAGGTAGGAGCTCACAGACAGCATAAATTTATGGTATAATATGTGAGTGAGATAAGCAGAGGGTATTGCAGTTGCAGGAAGATGAGCTGTTTATTTAAAGAAAGCAAATGGTGTTTTCTGCCTTTGTTGTTGATCATTCTTAAACTGTTCAAATTAACGTAATGACTAGAGGGGCTCTGACCTGGAAGAACAAGGGAAATTCTCTGTCAACATGAGTGATTACCTAGGCATACAGACAATAACAAGAGATATGCACACACAGTTGAAGCTAGAAATCAGGTTTTGTAAGCCTTGTACAACTGACAGGAACAATCAAAGGTTACTAAACAGGAGAAAACAGTAGCAAGGAAGCACATAGCAGCTGCTGTCTGCTATTACACAGTGCTCAGCAGGACACCTTGTCTTCAGGTGATTTCAAAACACTGATGGCGATTCTTTCTGGGCTAGTAGACTGTGTCAGCAAGATTTGGAAAGGACACCTACAGACATGGCACTGGGCATAGTAGCCTCAACGTTCCATGTTATGAGCCAGAAACAAAGCCGTGAAATTAAGGAATTCAGAATGTGAGACCTGTACTAACATGGCTGGAGGAATGAGTGTTTCCTAACTGGCCTGGGCAACCCAGTCTGAGGTCACTGTAACACATCCATTCCCTGCAACAAGTACCTGAGGTTTTTTCACTAGAACAAGAAGTGAAATATTGAAACTGCTGCTTATTCAGATCCAGAATACAGGTAAAATGAGGCAGCTATCCAGCAGGCTATTGCACATTACTGGGAGTCTTTCTATCTAAACTTTTATGCTTGCTCTGCTTCAACACAGGTTTAGAGTGTGACAAAGGTACGATGTCCATGGCAGGGTGCCCTTTTCTTGAGACTGCACACTGGCTACGAAGATGAAAGTCACCCAGACCTTTGCCTGCAGTATGACAGCAGCCCATCTCACTGTCGTGTCAGGCTGTGCCCTCTAAAGTGGAATGTGATAATGAGCACTTTGGGAAGCAAAAGGTAGAGGAAGAGAGAGAATCAACCACTGGTTTCACTGTTTTGTCCCTCTTACCAGCCCAGAACTGAGGACCATGGATGGCAGGAGGAAGTGCACGGTCCCCTTGCAAACCACAGGCTGTCTGAAGCTGCCCTCTCACTCAGAAAAGGCAAAGGCATGATTGTACTGCAGTGCCCTTTCTTCCCTGCCCTGCTGCAACACAGATCCAGACAGAGGTCCCTGTCGTCTGGGAAGTTGGCTCTGTAATGACACTGGAACATGGTGATACAAGCCTATAACCTTCCACATGCTGAATTATCATAGAATCAGCTAGGTTGGAAAAGACCTTTAAGATCATTGAGTCCAACAGTTAGCCCAGCACTGTGAAGTCCACTACTAAACCATGTCCTTAAGTACCACATCTACACATCTTTTAAATAGTCACAGTGATGGGGACTCAACCACTTCCTTGGGCAGCCTGTTCCAATGCCTGTTCCAATGGCAGTGATGCCCTCTGTGCTGGGTGGCAAGAGCACTTCAGGAATTAAGAGTTCACACTGCGCTTCAGTAAGCACCCAGCTCAGTTAGATAGAGGACACCACATGGTGACAGATAAGCAGCAAAGGAGAAAGACCACCATAGCCCTGCACAGTTTGTTGCTGCTTCCTTTGCTGTGGACACCTCTAGCCACAGCCGGGCTACAGCTTTCCTCTAACAGCAGCCCCTCATGCGGCTGTCGGTGTTGGAAACACTGAGCAAGCAGGATGCCAGCAAGCTTCACAATCATGTTCTCTCCGTGAAAGACACCTGCTGCAATTCCTTTGTCATAGTGTGGCTGTGATGTGAAAGGAAATTGGGTTTTATTAAAAAATTGAACTTTATGAAGCCCCCTCCCCCTGCTCTCAAATGCATTCCCACAAACAGAAAATCTAACTCTGCAGTAGGGGCTTTTTTTTTTCCTTTTCTGGATCTGAATAGTACAGAGGAGCGTGTGATATAAATGGAAACATAACAATCATGTAACAGACAAAGCAGTGCTAAGCTGTATCCATAGATCACTATGGTCTCCTTCATGAAAAGGAAGACTGGTTGACTATGAAAGAAAATATTAAATAGCCTGAGTTTACCTATAAAGCGTTTAAAGCATGGATGGCCATTATCCAGGGGATATTGATGCAGAGAGATAACATGGGCTATGCACTATTAAAAAAGAATAATAAGACAAGAAACACATCTGACACTGTTGAGCAAGAAATATTTGCTCTTTCAGGACCGGACCAAGACTCTAGTTCTGTTTTCAGAGTTGATATTATTTAAAAGCACCCGTACCTTCAGCGTGATGCACCCTTTGCTGCTTTATTCCAGACAAAGTGGCTGGGCATTCTTCTTTTCATCTTCAGAGATGGCCTTTAATTTTTGTTCAGAAATTATTTTTAGGTAGTTTTAGGAATCTGCTCGTTATGCTTCTGTAAAGGTATCGGTAAAGACATCACAGTGTGGGTGACACGTGCAGTGATGCATTTTCCTTCCCTGACACACAGAGCTCAGCGTGGTTAGGTCGAGGTTACGTGACAATCCAGGAGGTCAGATGCTTATTGTGACTATACAATTTGAAATTAAAAAACTGAGCTGTAAAGCTCACAAGGTTTTGATTCTTTCCTTTTGATTCTTTAAATCAAATATGATTTTTTTTCTTTTTTCTTTTCCCTTTTTCCTTTTGCCTTGTTTTTCTTTCTTTCTTTGTTTCTAACAATTTTGCCTCTAGTTTGGTTTTAGAAAGAGGTTTGAAGGCAGATCAGTGCCGAGGAGGAAACAAACCCCTGAAAGCAGAGTACGTGGCAGGCCATACTTCTTGGTCTGAGCTCTGAGAGATTTCTGATAAGTCTGTTGAAATAGTCTTTAGGACCCAATTTCATTTTCATCAAAGCCATCCTCTCTCTTTGCCAAAAAATGTTGCTTTAAAGCAGGACTATCTTTAAAGACCAGAACTGTGCAGCTTTCAGTTTTCATATGAATCATACAGAATCCCTATTTCAAAGATCTCTGCCATGTCTTGTGGAGTTGTAGCCTGGGTATCAAATGTCCCCATTCATCTTGCGGAAGGGAAAACAGAGGATTTCCCAACTCCCACCCAAGAAAGTTTCACAGGAAAAAAAAAGATTTCATGGAAACTTTATGTGAAAACAAACCAATTTTTCTTTTTCACCTACATTGTCAGGAAGCAATAAACCTGATGCACTAATGGCCTATTGGACAGGAATATCTTTTCATTATTTATGGGAGGGTTCAATTTCGTTCCCCCTTTTAACCAATCTTTGTCTTGAAAGGGGTGAAGAGCTGCTAATACGATGCCTTCCCCATAAAATTCTCCTGAGTACCCTAAATGCTGCAGCACACTATTTCAATGGAACACAAAAGATTGTATCCAGTTCTTCTGATGTTATCATAAGGCACACAATATTTGAAATCTTTGATTCATATGAAGCTTAGTTTTCTTTCCTGTGTAAATTCTAGCTACTCTGCCTGCAGAGCAAAGACTGGAAGTACAATCCCAGGACACCCTACAGATAAAAATACCAGGAAGCACATGAAAATAATCTGCAACATATAAAACCCATGATGTTTCAAAGAATAATAACAACTTAGTCAATACCGCTCCAGAAATAGTAATATATTACCATAGCAATAATGGCATGGTCTACCCTAGGAATGCCCAGCTTGGACTTCAAACACCTGTGTTAGTTCCAAGAAGCATTTTAGGAAAAGCAACTTCATCCCTATGCCACATAACCAGCTCCAATCAGTTTGTTTTCCATAGTGTTATGTCTTTTAAGTGCATCCCTTGGTGACAGAACTACATATAATACGGACATGACAGTGAAAAAAAATTAAACCCCACAGTATCTAGTCAGCATCTGTGTATCATTCAAACCTCTCCTCACTGTCTGCAACCTGTCACAAAAGTGATCTGTGCTTGGGAGTGAACTCTTAAGGGGTCCAGCACAGGAAAATGTCATCACACATGTTTATGGTGCCATTAAGACTACCTAAACCAGCTGGTTTCTGCTCCTTACAAGCACCATTTGCATAGTAAAGACCCTGTATTAATCATGAACAATATAACCACATAACCCAAATTAACCCTAAAAATAACTTCCACTATAGAGATGTGAAATACTTAGTTCATGCGTGTTTTCATTTCACGAGAGCCTTGTTACACCAATTACTCTTGTTGGTTTGGCAAAAGTTAGAAGTGCTGAGTGCCAAATTCCGCACACAGATGTATGTGCCTGGCTACTGCTGAAATAAAAATCAGAGGCTTTGACTTCCACTTTTCTTTTTATCCCTCTGGTCTGGAAGACAGTCTATCAATCATAGACAAATTGAATATGATGCACGCCCACATGCACGCCCAAGTGGCTTCACGCACACAAAGACAAGCAGGCCATTTGCATTTAGAAGTGCTTTTCTGAGGTATGCATTTAGTATCTATGTTTACAGCTGGGGTCTGGGAGTCGATTTCAGGAATGGCATCCAGAGAACTGAATACACCACTGGCAGTTGAATAAATGCTTGCAACAGCCTGATCCTCATCCTCAAAGTGGGTGGTATCCCTTTTTGTTGGCAAGTATTCCACATAACAGGGACTGGATGGTGCTATTCCCCTTTCTACCCCTTCTCCATGCTCTTTCCCCTCTTCCCTTTTGGCCTCCTTTAATATGTTCAAGGCTCTGGGCAAAATGGCACAGGAAAGGAATGAGAGAAACAGGAACCCACACAAGTGAGTGTTCTTCTTGTGGGGTTTGGTTTGGAGATTTTTCCCCCCCTCATGCTGGAGTTGAAGAGAGAAACTATTAAGCATTCAGCTGTGGGCTTTATCCAGACTTCCACCCTTGGGTGTCTTTCCAACCTGGCTTTCTCCCCTGACGACCACAGTTTGGGCAGTATGAACATGATATACAGCACGGGGTAAGGAGTTCTTTTGTGAATTCCACACCTCTTTGAGGATCACAGATAAGAAGTACCGGTGCTGCTCCAGATGCCTGCAAACTCATCTTCCTGAAAGAACGACTGCCCCTAAAACCAGGGAATGAGTGATTCTCGGCTCACACAAGGATGTGGTGAGCACCTACAGCAGCAAGCATATTGCTGAAGCAGGACAATGGTTAAGGTGTGGGGTCATCAGGTTTGAAACAGCAACTACAGAGAAACTCTCCCAAGGCAGCTGCTGCTTAATTGCTGATTAAACTTTGAAGAATTCAGTCTGCAACCAAGAAAACCCTCAGTCCCACTACCTGGCGGTGGCTGAAGAGATCTGCATTATGTGTCACCTTGGAGTCTGATCCTGCAGCTCACGTTCGCATGCGGCCCCTTGTCAGCTGTAACCAGAGTTCTGGAGAGTCAGAACACCACACGGCTGTGCTGAGAGTCATGAGCTCCTGCTTCAAAATACAGCTCCTTCATGAAGATGAGCTTATAATTCTGGCTTTAATAGTCTGTGCAGCTGAGGGGGAACATATGCCTTGTAGGCTAAGTTATCAGGCTATGTACAAATTTAAGAGCAAGTCTGAGGCATGCAACAATATAAAATTCTGCTCAGAACTATAACTGGAATGCTTCCAGCCCGCCTCTTCCCCATCATTATTAGGCAGCAAGAGGGAAAGTAGGAGACACAGAAAATAGGTGTGCTGCTCACCTTGTTTAATTTTACCATCGTACATGAATAAAAAAAAAAAGATGAATATTTTATAACCTTTGCTTTCATCATAAATAATTTTGTGACAGTTCAGCATTCCTACGGATTATTTACAGCTTTTTGGTTGATGCGTGCTCCAAAAACATAAAAAAATAATCATGGTTTTTGGCTATTGCCACAGGAGCAGAGTAAACCATTTAGGTTTCCTATATTCATTGCAAGGACACTCCAGGCTGAGGCTCCAAAAACTCTCCCTTTTCACGGAGCTGTTCTGTAATAAAGCACCAACACTCCTGCTCCAAAAATGCCAAATATAGTTGAGAGAACTCCTTGATAACATGTTTTTGCTAAAAACTATTTATATTCATAGATTCCTGACAGTTTGCTTCATTTTGATACAGTCTCTCTGCATTTAGCCTTCCCATTCTAGTTTTTTTAAACCTTGTTTTTGGTTTAAGATTGGGAAAAGAAACAAAAGCTCTAATCAGGGAAAAAGATACATAGCTACGTAGAGGACTTACTCTGTGCACGCAATTACATGTAAATAGCCACGAATCTTTTGTTTACAGCAAGACAAAACACAAACTACATTGCTTTGCTGTAAATTTAAACCCATTTCACTTTCAGGCTTCACTGCTTCCAGTGTGAATCAGCCTATTATCTTTAAGTATGAAATTAGAAAAAAAGATTTGCTGTTTGTGTACAGCCAAAGATTAACATTTCCTTAAGATTAACAGTGTGTTTCTGGGGATGGAAAGCACATAACACCAAGAAACATATTTAAAAACTGTTTCGCAAGAGCATTTTTGTTTTTATAGCAAATGCAGCTCGAGATTAAGAATATGCTTGAAAACCAGCTAGTGAAAAAGTGCTATAAATGAAATGAGTGAAGCTTTGTTGTGAAAGCAAAACAAATTATTACATGGCCCCGAAGTTAGAGACATAAAATTTGCAGTTTACAGTACATTTGCTTGCATCTTTTTGTGGTATGCAAAATAATGCATAAAAATTCAGGATTAAGCATATTTAAATGTCACTTGAATCAGAATAATTGTTAGAATGTTAGAATAAGGCATCTGTTTGGAGCAGTATCTGCTCTGTAATTGCCTGGTCAATATTTGTGAGTTTGCTGAGGAATATCTCACCAGAGGAAAAGCAGAATACAGCACTGTTCCTCCCTTCATGTTGCCCGAGCCTTCAGTCTGTCCAGGAACAGTAAAAACATGAAAATACTAACAACATGTGATTTCTCTGCTAAATTTGCTTTGGGCTAATTCTCATCAGTGGAAGACACAAGGATAGAGCAGGCTACTGCATTTATTTTCCAGAGATTTCCATGCAAAACAAAAGTAAAACATACTCTTTAGATATTTCCTCCCATCTGTCTGATTTTAGTTTCTTATTGAGCTCTCTCCTTTCTTTCCAGCGCGCAACAGGCCCTGCACTAACACAAATACCATCTCCAATACATTGCTGTGGCTATCAGTATGGGCTGTTAAGAGTGACTGATCCCCTAAAGAACTGAGGCAGCTTTGGCTAAAAGCTAGAGAGTTTCCTCATTCATTGGCAATGGAAGTGCCATGAGAGACTGAGATATAAAGAGAGACTGGGTGTGTATCGGGGGATGAGGGGGTCAGTGGAATGTTTGAAAGTTTCACAGACTCATTCCCTGAAGTTTTTGTAATCAAGTCCTTTAATTATAGGAACCCAAATCTTGAGACAGAAAGCTCTTCAGATGGGGAGGCACAATTGGAAAACAGAGGAAATGCAGGTCGTTTGCAGTTCTAAGTACAGTCCATAAAACTTGTAGAATTCGATCAGTGCCTGCAATGCTGGATGAACTCCAAGTTCCAACTTAACATGTAGAATCCAAGGTCTACACATAATTTTTGCATATCAAGCAGCCTGTGGTGCTTGAAGGTGCATATATGTGCAGCAAGAATAGTGGCTACCTGCCAAAGATTTTCTAACCTGGATGAACAGGCATGCACATCGAACATCAACCTGTCCAACACCATCAGAAAACCCTGGGAGTCAGGTTTGTAGCTCTGGAGTCTAGCTGTGCTGCCACTAACATCCATCTCTTGTTTCTCTCCTCTTTCTCTCTTCTTCTCAGTTATTAAAATTGCAAAACAGACATACACCCACTCCAGACAGGGGAACTCTGTCTGCAGGTTTTTAGCAAGGTGTCTGGAGAAGGTGTACAAGTAAAACAGGACTTGTGCTCAGACTGAAATTCTACGTTGTTCTGAGAAGACTCCAACTTTGTAACTCTTTAGAGCAGATCTCTGATACCATAGGCACAGCCACCTATAGAATTATAGCATCACAGAATCAACTGGGTTGGAAAAGACCTTTAAGATACCTCATTGAACACCAAATCCTAAGCTTGCAGCCACAACAACTCCATCTTCCACCATCAGTGAAGAATTAACTCCTTCAGTGGTGTTAGTGGCAAAAGGCTGAAACCCAATCCCAGCAAATTACTAGGGAAAGGCTATTTGACCTTTAACTTCAGTAAACTCAGAGTCATGAGAGGGAGTAAACAAGGAGCTCTATGAGAATTTATTTAATGTTGGTTTTCAGAAGATAAGTATATTTTGACTTATTTTCTAGGTTTTGCAGTATCATTTTTTTTTTGCTAACACTGTTCTTGGCACATTATTTAGCTTAAATATTTAGAGAATCAGATGGTACAAAAAAACGCCTTGACAGTGTAGTTCAACAAGATGGAAGGTGAGCAATAGGTGATGTGGGAGTTCCACAGACTGCCAAATGTCCTCTGGGCAATGGGGGAAACAACAGCCTCTTGGAAAAGAGAGTCAATATAGAGAGGAGAAGATGTGAAAGCAAGAGAATTATCCATTTGAGAGTATTGAATCAGTGGAAGGAATGACTAGAGAATGAAGAAACAAGAGGCAGGTAAGAGGAGATTACAGACAGATGCATCACATAGGGGGCTTAACTCTGCTGGAGTAGACTACCTCCACCCTGGTTTTCCAGGCAAATCACCACTTGGTTATTTCATTGCCTGCCAGTTGCACAGAGCAGCTGGAATATGCACCTGAGCAGTACTTGTGGGAAACCACTGCAAAGCAGGGCAGTTTACACATTCACACTCCTCCGGACATAGGAAACAGATCCAAGAAATACACACTCCTCCAGATACAGAAAGAAAACAAACACACATGCCACTTCTCAGAGATGGAGTACCTCAAAGCAGCACTTTAAACTGAGTGCTCTGGAAGATGAATGTTAGGCTTTCAGAACACATTATGGTAAAATGGAAACGGAGAAGAGAAACAGTAGCAAAGAGCTGCTGTATGCATTTTCTCAACACGTAGTGAAGTTCTAAGAAAAAGGCATTAAACTCCAGTTATTACCTAATATACTGGCATGTTCCATCTAGTAGCTAGCAAGCCAAAAGGGCTGTGAAGGAATGAAAATGGACATTCCAGCACTGGGCTGCATACTGAGAACAGAGCAGGCTCTGGATCTAGACTTCATTGGTGCAGATCTGTGCGACAACAAACCCATTAGCCTTCAGCACTTCACCCAACCTTCTGAAGCAAGCAGCGCAAACATAGAGCAGCCCGACCGAATCACAGAGGATGGAAACAGCCTCTCTGCCACAGAGCTGTGCAGGGCAGTTGTGACTACTTCTGCAAACACCCTGGAAGGGAACTTCCTCACAATAGGTCAGTGTTTAGGTTTCAGAGTGCTAGTCTTTTTAGGTAAGACTTTAAGGTCAAGGCTTAAGGTCCTTTCCAACCCTATCCATTCTATGACTCTATGATTCTATAATGGATGCAGCCATAGCAAATGAGCACGAGCAAACAGGACAACTACAGGTACCAACAGATGAACAGACTATCTCCACCCTGCTGTTGTAAGCAATGACCACTGAACTAAGGCTTCACAGAGATCGCAAGTTAAGGGTGCCTTAGCCTCCTCACTAGGCAGACAACTTTAAAGGAGAATATTAACCTTTGTATACTATAGCCAATAAAGTGTTAAATTTGTTGTAAAGACTATTCAGTTAAATACAAATGTGTCAGATGAGCATGACGGAGAGAAATATACATCCAAATATGAGGCAGACCATGCTTTTTTCTGGATAAACAAGTATTCCTAAATACTGAAATGACAAAAACCCAAGGAAAACCCAGAAAAACACCATTTGTGCCAACACCTCTCCAGATGCCAACTTCTTTTTAGCAACACAAATAGAATGGTGACTTTCCACTTCTTAGAAAAAGCAGGATTTGGAAATCTTTTAACTCAGAAGTTAGTTAGGATTTTTATTTGGAATTGAATGCTGGACTAGGTAAAATAGTTCCCTGCTTTGACTACAGAGGGTAGGACCAGGACCTAGTAGCAGGTATGACAAGGTTCTTGTTCCTAGTACATGGGTAAAACAGGTAATACACTTCACTGACCCTCTGTGAGACTATCCCACTCCTTCTATAATGCTCTGCTGGAAAAGAGGGCCAAAGATGAAAAGAATATAATCCTCCCAGGGAAGAGAACTGAATAATCCCTAACTGAGAAACATATTACAAACAGAGTGAGAAAGCTCCCCTGCAGAACTGGAGGTTGAAAATTGTTCATTAGCCATCCTGCAATCCTCAGCAAGAGCGCTTTTGCTTGAAATTTCTGGAACTTATTTGAAAACCGAACTCCAAGCTGAACCATGAGTGGACCTGGCAAGCAAATGTGAGACACACAGATACTGTCACACACTGGTTTTACAGGGTTATTACTCAGAAGAGCTGAAATCTCAATAACTCCATTGATATCTGTTGAGTATTTTCAGACGAGACCTTTTGTAACTGAAATTTATCTCACCCTTTGCTTCCCTTAATCCTGACAAGTAGTGGTTTCATTTGCAGCAATATCCACATTCATAGGGAATGCCACTCTTCCTAATGCAGATCATTTAAAACAGTTAGCAGAAGGCCTTATTTATAGTTGCAGCATATGTGTGAGATGGATGGGACCTCTGTGCAGTAAGCAAACGAGTGTCAAAAGCAGACATGTCACTAGCCAGTTACTATGACTTATAAGATGAAAATAAATGTTTAAATGTTGTGAAGTGACAAAATGTCAAAAAGGGAGCAGAGTGAGTGGCCTGAAATAGAGGGCTCCTTTGAGTGATCCAGTCCCCGAAAGTTCAGTTGTGCTGCCCTCACAACAAAACATCCCTGCAAGTTTCTCCCATTGATCATACGCTTTTTGTACTTGCCAACAGAAATGTATATTTAGTAACTCCCTGAAAGATTTACATCTATTACATCAACACAGAATACAAATGAGCCATTTAAAGTGGCATTTTATGGTTATGTTGTAAAACAAATTGCCACATCTGCTCGAATTCCTGTTTTACCATAACCATCCTTCAATCTTCTTCAACCTGTCTTTACTCTGAGACCCTTCTCTTTGCCAAGCCTCGGTTTGATACCATCCTGAAGCTTATGTCTTTATTTTTCAACCTAATTCTGCAGAATATAGCCACAGCAGCAAATTGCTATACATTCCATTAAGTTGAGATATTGTTCCTGTAACATAACAAAGGAACAGTGCAGTCGCAGTTTTCTCAGATAATGTCAGATTAATCAATCATATTTAAATACCAGCAGGCACAAAGTATAAAAGTATTCAAAATCCAGTGTATATAAAGTGCTTTCTTATGAGGTATAATTCATCACGCACCTTTGCCATGGTATCAGTAATACTAATTTTGCCCTTGCACTTCAAACAACAGATCTCTTTGCACGTGTGTGTCTACGCACATTGTTAAGGCATGTAGGCCGCTAAAATTCTCTGTCCTTCCCCACTGGAAAAAGGCAGAAAGTAGCCAACTGACAAACCATAAAAATGTATGTCCATATTTTTTCACCATTAAACACCAGAAATCAAGGAGCTTCACTTTGTTCATTTAATACTTTCTGTGCAAACACAGTGGAAAGCAGCAATTTAAGTGAGCATGGTGTAGTAGGCAGCTATTCAAATGCATGACATTAGGCACTCCCAGTCCTGCTCCTTCAATGTTGAACGTAGCTTTTCTCCAGACAGTTAGTAATCTCCCAGCTTGCTGCAGGATGTAGATGTGCTGTGTGCAAGCTGACATTTATTTTGTCAATACTGATCATAAGTGAACATTCAGCTTTTGGAAGTTGTGCTTATTGATACCATCTTGTACAGGAACATCCAAGTTGCACAGCAACCCAGTAATGCTGCTAAGATCACAGAGTAATTCAAAATGGCCCAGCATCACTAAAAGACCTGGCAAACCTTTTGAAACTAAACATCTGACATTCTGCCAGTGAACACTGAGCAGGTACTGCCAGAGAATCAATTCCTCAGCAATTTCCATTTTCTCTCCTCTTACTTCCCTTTCCTTCCCATCCCCGCTCCTCTCTTCCTAAGCTCAGTTCTCCTGTTAGACCTGGAGTGCAATGGTGTGGAAAGCAGACAGCACAAGCACCAGTACAGCACAGAACAGCAGCTCAGGAGAGCTGTTTTCTGTCTTCTTAATGATATCTGTTCTCCACTGAGCACAGCTGGTTCCAGTTCCTCCATCCTGGGACTAATGCTCCGAGCATTAATGCATCAGCACAACATCCATAAACCATGCACCTTAAATGATCTCCTTGCTAGCGCTATTCAGGGCACTAATGGATGCCACCAGCATACTCACCACCACCCTCTTCATAACCTGTCTAGAGAACCAATGAGAAAGCTCTAATATTCTCTGTTTCAGTACATAACTGCCACCGATTTCACCTGACTCCTCTTCACCTACAACTTTGCATTCAGTAACAAACACTTTCCCCAGTCATGAACACGGCTAGGAATCTCAAGCTATCTGAACAGTATGCCCATCACCTTATGTCCCAAAGCAGAGATTAAGAATAACTATAAATAATATGAGTACTAATAACACTAATAATGATCTGCTTCACCGACACAGATGCCACTTTCTCATCCAAGCTGGAACTTGACCTCCTTCCTTCCTCAGTAAACACTAGCTCTCCATCAGATTGTGTTTGAGAAACTCCTACCACCTACACCAGTTTCCTACTGGCCATAGTCAACAAAAACAATAATATATTGTAAATCAGAGTATGTAAAAAAACCCCAGCAGCCATCTAAAACATACAAACAAGACTGTAACACCTAACCAGCCCCTCAGAGGTGTTAGTTTTTGCTTTCAATGATCTAAAGAGTAGTTTTAACCAAGAAAAAAACTTCTCCAGGGACAGAGGTCACATTTTTGAGCAAGCCATTCACTATGAACTCATTGCATGCAGAAAGGAACCCCATGGTGCTCATAGATCCATGCATTCAGATGTGTCCCCTCACCTCCTGCAGACACCTTCCAGCCCTTTCAGTGAAATCTGATGGTGTCATTTATGTGGACATGAAGGACATCTAGTGGAGCCTTGCTTGCTCCCAGCAGAATGCATGGGTTTAGCCTCTGATCCCCAATTTCTTATCCTTGTTCCTGAAAACCAGCTTCTGTTCTCTGTGGGCAGGCAAAAAAGCCCAAACTCACACACATTTCTCTCTTCTGTTGTTAGTAAGGATGTTCAGTTCCTCTGTAGAGCATCCTGCGCTCCCTCTGCAGAGCATCCTGTCTTCTGGTCTTTTCTGCAGTCTCCTGCACCTCAATTAACTCCCTCTCCACTCCAGCACAGAGACATTTCTCTTCTACACCAAGAAGTCAGGACTATTTAATACCACAATCTGCTGGCTTTCTAAATGGCACAGGGTAACTGGGGAGAATACTGTGCATTTAACCTCTTCTGATCCACCAGGTATTACAGCCATCTAGACTTTCACTCTCCAGACTCATCCACAATGTAACACTTTAGGAGTGCAATTTATGGCAAACCCCTCTAAACTGTACCCTAGCTCAACACAGAGACTACACAGGGCCTGAACCTTCCACAACAACCATCACAAGGCTTTTGTAGCTAGGGAATCAAACTCTCATATACAGCTAAGCACAATTAAGTCTGCTGTGGAAAAAACCCAAAAGGCTTATTCAGATGGCCTTGTAAAAGCTTAAACATAAATATTTAATTCAGAATATTTTCTAAATTCACTTTCAAACCCCGTCATTCACAGTATTTCAAAGGCTGAGGCACAGAGGTGTTTTATCTCTAAAAGAACAAGTAAACAAATGCAAGTTTCCCCCTGTTCATTTAGCTGAATATGTCAAAGCAAGAAGTTGCTACAAAATTAAGAGAGATGTAAAGAACAACCATTCCAATAAGTGGGTATTTCTCATGCTAAAGATATAACCTGGAAAGGAGGAAGGGAATTCTTATAAATAAGATGTTTCTACTGGACTAAGAGCAAATTGCTGTGATTTGTGTCACAGAATTGCTGGGGTTAACATCCCCTTCCTACAAGGTCTCTCTCTGGTTGCCTGAGTGTCATAGCAGGTGCCCTCCAGGGACTGGTGGGACTGGGGTGTTTTCCAGAGGCTGCCCCCCCCTCAGCCCCATCCTTCCCAGCCCCAAACAGCAGCCGGATCAATATGAGAAAAGCACAGTGCCAATGGAAGATGGTCACATTGCGAGCACCTTTCCTCTCCATTGCCTTCATTGAGACCAATCCTATAGCTCACCAGAACAGCTGAGCCCAGTAAAACAAACCACAAAACCATTAAGGAATGCCTTGTCTCAGACTGCAATGAGGGGGTTGAGTGCCACGGGTATGGCCATCCTTTTTCCTCAGCCTCATCCTGCTTGAGAGAGTCCAGAGGAGGCCACGGAGATGCTGCGAGGGCTGGAGCAGCTCTGCTCTGGAGCCAGGCTGAGAGAGCTGGGCTGGTTCAGCCTGGAGAAGAGAAGGCTCCTTAAGGGAGACCTTAGAGCAGCTTCAGTGCCTAAAGGGGCTACAGGAAACCTGGAGAGGGGCTTTGGACAAGGGTCTGTAGGGACAGGACAAGGGGGAATGGCTTTAACCTGCCAGAAGGGAGACTGAGATGAGCTCTTAGGCAGAAGTTCTTCCCTGTGAGGGTGCTGAGGCGCTGGCACGGGGTGCCCAGAGAAGCTGTGGCTGCCCCATCCCTGGCAGTGTTCAAGGCCAGGTTGGACACAGGGGCTTGCAGCAACCTGCTCTAGTGGAAGGTGTCCCTGCCCATGGCAGGGTTTGGAACTGGATGAGCTTTAAGGTCCTTAAAGCACACAGATGGGGCAAATCCCCTCATGTGCAGTAGAAATGGGAATCATCTGGCTCACCCCCAAACCTCAAAACCTGGTTCACCCCACATGTCCGCTACTCGCTCTGGCCTCCTCTGTTCTGCAGGAGCTGGAGAAACCTGTCCCAGCAGCAGCTCAGGATGTGCACAGCAAGCCTGGCACCCAAACACTCACCAAGGAGTGACTCAGACCATGCTGAGAACAGGCACAGTTTTCATTCCCAGCTACAAATATTTTTAGCTGTGCTAACAAACAGAACAACTTGTCAAGATGGCCCAGGAAGTGCTTTAAGAAGCAAACGCGATAGAATTTATGGACGGAGCTACACAGTGTGGATGCCAAGACTCTAATGTAAGTAACATCTTGTGCTGGAGCTGGGATGGATGGATGCCTCCTGCACAGGCAGCATATAACCTTGAGCCCAACATTTGCCTCTGTACTCCACTTACCCTCTCCAGAGGAATTTTCATCCATCCTGTGCATATTCATGATGGGTAGGAAAGACAGAAAGAGGATATCCAGAATTCACTAAATCAATGTTTGAAACACTATCAGCAAGGTACTGCATTATTAACAGGTTTTTAAATAGACTTTCTAAATTTTTTTGTAATATCTTATATTATTTTTTTGCAGAGACCAAATTCAAGATTTGTTACATTCAAATTTTCTCCCTGCCTCACATGGGAGCAGGATTCAGTCCAAACAATTCCTCAGCAGAGCTGACCAATAAATTCTGCCTGTCTGTCAGCTACTAATGCTGTCCTACTTTCCTCCCTTTCAAATTTGAGGGAAGTCCACACTTGATTTTTTTAGTAAAGGAAAAGTTCATCTATCTTACCCAAATGTGAGCACAAATGTTGCAAATTATTCTAAGGTTGGATTTCAAACTTTTTATGAGTTAATCATTGTCCACTGTATTGGTGGAAGCTTCCAAATAAGGCTCTCTAACACTTTGAGTAATGGCTCCACGAGCTAGCAAACACCTCACAGAATTCTGCCAGACTGACATTTTTCAGCAGCTTCCACAGCATCCTGCCTAGGTCTATAGGCTTTTTGTCACTGCCCTTACAGCTTAGCTTTCCACTGCCATTCCGGAACAAGTCCTGCGGCTCGGAGCGAATGTCTCCCAGCAGCACATGCAGGAGTCACAGGGGCAGTGTGTGAGTTAGTCTTTCCACTGTTTTCAGGGAGCAAAAGGAAAGGGCTTGAGGTTATTTTAAAATAATATTTAAGTAGATTTCCACAAAACACTAGAGGGGCAACGACTGCCATCTGAGGAGCTACATACAGCAGGAAATATGCCTGGCAATTTGCACCACAGCATCGAAATTTTCCGAGCAAGTAGGGAAGTCTGAGTTCTTTGATTTCTCTTTGTTCAGGTGGAGACAAACAGAGAAACTGGAGCGAGCGGTTAAGGTGGCTCTGCACTGCTGACAGTTGAACAGACATGTCTCAGCCTCTGAACTGAAACCATGAGGACATCAGGTTCACTGGTGGTTTTGGGAATGCCTACCATGGAGTTGCACGCAGGTATGCAGATGTGGTGAATTATGCCTTCCGAATTACTCCTCTGATCAAGAGTAACCATTTCATAACCTAAAGGAGTAAAGGGAGTAGAAGTACACAAACACTGTGAACCACTCCTGTACCCCCACATGTAGGAACTCCTTTTGCCTGCTAAGGATGCCCTTTCTCCCTGTGTTGTGATTCCTCTAGACTATACAGTTTTGCTGCTCTCAGCTAGGGAAGTCACTAATAGCAATAATAAAAGTACATTTAACAGCAAGGTACCATACCCTGTGAAATTACTGCTTTGTATTAATATTTACTGTCTAACAGCTGTATAATAGGAAGGCTAAATGTTCTACTTGAGTTATTTTCTGAGGATGCATTTATATTCGCTATGCTTAATAAAACATTTGCCAATAGCTATGTGAATAATATATACATATTTTTAAATTGGCCTGTGGCCTAGTCTACAGAGAAAAGTATCATCTGTGATGCTGGTGAGCTTAAGCCACTTCTGTCATGCCATTCTCTTTCACACAGACCCCCTCATTGCAGCTTAACTAAAGCAGAATTCGGTGGTTGAATGCTCCACAGGAGAAGGTATGCTAGAAAAGTGAGTGGTTTAAAATCCACACTTTGTCTTATGTTAGTACAGCTTTCCCAGGGCCCAGATCTCGAATTCTGCCTCACAGAGATTTTACAGATATGCATGTACATACACATGCACACATATTGCTCTTAATTTATATGGAACAACCTGCATTATTGTCACAGAGCAGCTACACTCTGGCCAGGAAAATTTAGGTTACTACACACAAAAGACAGTCTTATTGTTTATCCAAAACCAAGGATCACATCTGTGCCGACTGGCAGATAGGCAGAGCCATCTGTCATTTTGGGGTATCCTAATGGGATTTGGCATCAGAAGATGAGGTTCTGTAACCAGGTAAAGATCAAGGGACAAGAATGCCTCGAGGCTTCAATTACCCACAACTTCACATTGTGCCGCCTTCAGAAAGCTGTTCTGGGAGCCACATTAAGTGCAATTCATTGATGTTTATGGTTCGTGTTTGCTGTTTCTGGAAGTGGAATAGCTTGTAAAATAAGCAGCTGTAGCTCTATAGCTGGGAAAGGCGCAAAGGATTCGAAAGGGTGGAATTCTGATTTCATTTCTTGAAACTTCTGACTTGGGCTCAAATCCAGTTTAATAAATGCTACCTTCAAAATGCTCTTTACTTCCAGGTGACTATTCTGTATTTACACCCTGTAGAGGGTTTATTTTATTTGCTGTGTACAGTCTGTATCCAGACTTCCAGAGATCCCTATTTCTGAAGCCTTTTATCTTTTTAAATGCTGAGTGCCCTCTATTACCAAGAATTGACAGTCATTTGATGAGCTCAGAATTAGGTATTTTGTGAAATGAAAGAAAGAAACAAACAAATCACGATGGAGAATGGACAGTTCTGCTGAAAAAGGTGGATAATTCCCCACCCATTATTCAACAATAATCCAAAATGGTTTATTCCAATTAGAGATGTTATTCAGTGGCCAATACACCGCACTGACACAGACAGCTATTTGAACAAATTACAGCTGCAAAACATCCACCCTGCCCAGAGAAAAGCAGAAAAGTTCTCAGTAATATTAGTAATGTACAATACAATTTGGAGTCAGGACAACTTGTATCGACTTGGCTAGGTGTTATGAAACAAGCTCTTTTATGAAAGAATCCACATTTTTGAGTCTACAGAAACCAAGACACTATTAAAGCCAAAAAAGTTTAAAAGGAAAAAAAACCCAAACCCCACATACAATGAGATGTCAAACAAAATAGTTACTGACAGAAGATACCAAGTCTTCAGGCCTGAATATTTCTAATATCTTCTATTTTAGAATAATCTGTGAATCTGTTTAAACAGAGCTTTGCAACTGTCAGTATAATGAATCATAGAATCAAGGAATGGTTTGGGTTGGAAGGGACCCTAAAACTCATCCAGTTCCAGCCCCCTGCCATGAGCAGGGACACCTTCCACTAGACCAGGTTGCTCCAAGCCCCGTCTGACCTGGTCTTGAACACTTCAACACTAGTAACTGTGGAAGTTCCCAGCAGAGGTGAAACCACTGCTCCGCTTCATTGCCACGTGCTCCGAAGACAGACTACTTAGGTGTAACCCTCAACTGAGAAGCAAAGTCAAGACACCCAGTTATGTACTCAATTTCCTCTGATACATTTCTGGAAGAGTTGCAGTACGGATAAACATGGATTTGCCCACAAGTTCTCAACTCAGACCTTTGATTAAATGCTACTTGAAGAGGACAACACCTAACACATTCTCAGCATAACCTTTCCACACATGATTTTTCTCTTGGCCACGTAATTTGTTCCTTCTTAAAGCAGCTATGTTCGCCTCCCTGCCTGCTCTGGCTGGCAGCCAGGCTCTCTGTTTTCTGGCCTTCCCTTCTGCAATGACTGCCAAGAGATTGCTTTGAACCTCCTGCTCACAGCCATAGTTCCCAAAGCTCATTCCTTCTCATCTTGGATAGCTCAGCTGGTTATTGAATAGCTCTTTTGATAAGTGGTCAACCATTCCCTTTTCAGAATGGTATCCCCTAATAAAATAGCTGGAAAGTCATTGTATATGATAGGTTGGGATCTTCTGAGGTACCCATGTTAGAAGCCTAAGGCCAACACACAGCCACTTTGGTGCTTGCGTTTTCTCTTGTCCCAAGGCAAGCATCACAGGACACAAAGGTTGCCTGGAAACTGGCCCGGATGCTCCAGTTCACAGAGTAGCACTATCACAGGAAGGATGGAATTTCCATACGATGTTAAATATTTCATCTCTTTTGGTATGTGCATGTTTTTACTAAGAAATAATTTTTTACAATGGTATTCTATCACCAAGATTTCAAGTGGTCACAAGCAGAAAAAAAAAAAGGTAATAAATCAGAACAAGTTCAGGACAAAAACGTTGGGACAGCCTTTGGTTTTTAATCCCCCCCCCGCCAATTCCATACGGCTGTATCCAAAAGAAAGAAAAAGAAGTATAACTGTTTGAGGAGCTTCTCTCTTTTCCACAGAACACTGCAGCAAATACACATCCACAGACACAAGGCAGATTTTTATATCCTGCTACCTGCAGAAGACATCCCGACAGCAGAAACAGCAACACTGCCTCATACTTGGCACCATCAGAGAGGTATCACACGTGCGACTTGCTGCCTCATGGCACAGCTCAACTTCTGCCCTCTCACCCTCCCCACCAGACCAAGGCAGCCCCATGAGAGCCAAGCCCCCACTGCAGCAGCAGAAAGGAAAAAGCATATTCTGAAGGGGATGCCATGAGTCCCTCGAGCTTATCTGCAGGCCCCAAGCAGCCCGCAGCTGCTACCAAAGAGAAAAGCAGGTTGTCAGCAAATACTGTTTCCTGCCTTTGAACCTGGGAGAGAATGTGATGGACTTGCAAGTGCTGCAAAGAAAGAGGAGCATACATGTCCAGTGAAGCCTTCCTTCAGGATTTAAATAGTCCTTTTTCCAAACTTCAGAAAGCCGCATTGTTCATGAAATTTAATGCTTTAACTTGGTCCGTTTTCAAAAGGTAAATCCTAAAAAGCTCAGTGTGGCATTTTTAAACAACTGCCACCACAAATCTCCAGAATTTTGTGTTTCTAACCTTGCTTTTAAGTGCTTGCATGACTAACGAAGTGTGACATTGCTGAGATTTGCTCGCATTCTTCTCTGTAACATAAGTTCTAGCTGACAAAAATATGGCTAAATTTAGATACCTGCAGCAAACAAGAACCTTCGAAACAAAAGCAGGCTTAAGGATTAAAATTGGCTCTGACATGTTTGTGCTCCAGCATACGGGAGTTCACATAACCCCTTGTCTGCTGCCCCATTCGCAAAGTCACGGGCTGGCTATGAAAAGCAGTTTGCTGAATGCCGGCTGTAAAAGCCTTACTTGGTTTGACCTGCTGCTGCTCCTGCGGGTTGTCCCAGTGGAGCCTGCTGGGCCTTGCAACTGCAGAAATCCTTTTTTAAAATAACCCATTAACTAGGGAAAAACAGATGGAAAAAGGCCTCCTCTAGATAACGACTGGGTGGTAAGAAACATTGCTTGGGCTGCACTGAAGTCTCATACCAAGATCTCAGAACTCTACATACATTCGGGTACTATGTTGCATTTTCCCAGTTTTCTGCTATGTGCTCTTTAAATGGGGCAAATCCAGTTGAATCCTTGCTTGTTTCTCCTTATGTATTTCCTCCCATATCCCTGAAAAATACTGAACCACACTTCAGTATAGTTCAGTAACAGGCAAACTGAAGCCAGCTGGTGGTTTATCAGGCAGAAATACAGATCTGCAATGGGAGTTACACCTGGAAAAGAGAATTAAGAAAGAGACTGCTTAAATCCTGTAGCTGAATTTCAAGTGCCCAACTGTCTCCTTTTTCCTCCTGTTTTCTTTCTTGCACTGATACATAAACACCCCTGCTTTTTAATACTTCTGCTGGTAGAATTAACCACATTATTTACATGTCAATTTACTGCAAAGAGAAATTCTTTTTAAGAAAGAAAAACCAAAGTGCAATTCAGATTGAATTTTCAAGCCATTAACTGGACTAGGCTAGTCCTGCTGGCATATTGGACATCTGCTAGGTATTCTCATAGCAAGGTCACTTCTTCTGCTTTAAACTTTGAATTAAAGCACCCTAAGAAAATCAGTCAGCTCATGTGACAGCAGAAACTAAAATAAGAAGCCCAACCAATACAGCTGCTGTGGAAGAGTAAAGTTCACTTTTCTGAAAAAAAGCCACCCAAAAGATGCCAGGATCTCTGTGTAGTAACAGAAATCTGCAACGTGAATGAAAACTTACATATTATGTTTCCTACTTATTTCCTGTGCAGCTGCGAACTTAGTGCTGGAGAGAACACTCCCTGCTCTACATACATATTTTGTATTTGCTGTCAGATTTAAAAACAAGCAAATGAAATACCCAAACACAACAGGGCATCCAGAAGCATTTGTAGTCTCTTGTCCTGGAAAAAGCCAGAGGTGCAGCTCTGTGGGAAGCTCCTGATGGGTCTGGTGGCTTTGTGTTCCCTGAGGCCTGTTCTGGTCATGGCAGAGATGAACATAACTTGTTATCTCTAAAGTTTGAAGAAAACCCCCATGGAATAGGCAGCATTACTGACAGAACAGTCAGCTTGTGTCTGATGCTAAAGCTTCAGACTACTCAGGCCACCCACCTACACTGCCCCATGCCAAGCACCTCTTGGTTGCCTGTCTCTCACTGTCTTATACAATTTTGTTCATCTTTAAGATCTTTAAATAAAACAAAACCTAAATATCCAGAGCAAAGTCACAGGTTTAAATATTCTCTGTCACATTTCACTTTGTCTCTTATGTTCAGTGTACCAAGAATGATGTCTTCTATAGCACCCACGTCAGTTCCTCCACACCATCAGGAGTGACCCAGAGAGACAATTCACCCAGTCAGCAGCTTCCCTTTCAAACCATTTTCACCTGACAAATTAGAAGTAAAACCCCCAACTACTTCACTTCTATTGTTAGCAGATCAGGACAAAGGAGAAAAACCAAACCACAACATCAGAAAGAGCCCAGTGCTCTCAATCTGTGCCCACTCTGAGCACCTAAACAACTAAAAAAACCCATAAAATCACCACTTTGGGGAAGTATTTTACTAGTGAAAGCCATGACTTCCCTCACAATCAGCATCCTGTTCTCATTTTCCTTCTGACAGCTGTAAAACCTATGACACTATTTCTATATTTAATAGAGACATCTCTGGAAGTTTCAGAAATCAGCAATACTTTAAGGGAAAAGAAAAAAGCAGTGAGCTCTGGTTGTGTCCCCCCTGCCATCGTTTCACTCCCTCGGGGAGTGAAAATGAGGAGTCAGGTGGATTCTGCCAGTCACAGCGCTATGGAATAAGACAGAACAGCAGCACTCACTGATGGTTTTCGTCTGTCACCCACCAATGACTTCCCCAGTACTCAGTGCTCAGATGAGCTCCCACACAGTTTTTCTGTACCAGGATAACAGCAGCATGAACGCTACTGTTGCATTAGCTGCCATTAGCAAAAAGCTTCTAACAGCAGTGGCAGACAAAGGCAGATGATGCTGCTTTTCCCCTGTACTGGGGCAACATGCAGTCAACCCAAAAGGGATTAGCAAAGGCCATGTCAGGCTGGAGATGCCAAGTTGGAGGATGGCCCCAGGCAATACATGCTGCCATTCAGGCTCGGGCTCTTCTAATGGCCCAAGAGCTGAGATTTACTCCTCTCTAGCTCAGCTTCTCCTTAGTAACACAGCATACGGACACAAAGCCAGACACCTACTGCATAATAAGGCCTCTCAACAGTGCTAGCAGAGTTCTTGGCAGTTCCTGTGATACCCAGTGCCACCAGAGACCTATGGCAGTGTCGTGCCTGGAGCTTGAACACCCGTAAAATTCATCCTACTGCCTCTAGGACAAAAATGCCAGGGGTCAGGGAAGGGCAGTGAAAACAGACGAAGCACACAGGAAGGTACGTTGTCCTCTAATGCAGAGGAAGAGCAGAGATACACCAAAGAAAAGCAAGGCTAAAAATATCAAGAAGAGGGCAGAGGTGCTCACACAGTGCAGGCATACTGGGGCCACAGAAATGCATTTGCAGCTAGTTCTAACCCGCACTTCTTGAAAGAACAGATGCTTGTGTGGGGAGACTTAAAAGAGATGTTTTATTTCCCACCTCTCTGAACCTTTTTTCCCCCCAGTTTTGTCCCTAGGAAAAAAAAAAAAAAGAAAAGAAAATACAAGGGACAGAGACCAGGGAAAGAGAACAAAAGAACAAGCAAGTGTGGGAGAAAAGGTCTTAGAAACCCCACAGATCTTCACTGAGATTTATAAAGTTTAGGGACATAGTTTTGAAAACAGAATATTGAGTTTGCTTTGGTTTTAATTGAAAAAACCTCAGCCTTAAACCCTCCTCTTAATTAACTTGCAGATAAAGAGATTGTTAAACTACTGACATGCACAAGGCAGAATAACAGTGTCATCAAAAAGAGAACAAAGACACGACTGGAGAGAATTAACTGTACAGCTCCATCCTCCACAGCCACAACAGAGCAGAAACACCTAAACCATCCGCTTAATAAGCGATGAGAAGTCAAAGCTGCAACCTCCTTCTGTAGGGACTGGGATCAAAATGCAGACTCACAGTCAGGGTTTCAAGCCACCCACCATAGAATGAGTTTGGGAGCAAATGGGAGGCACCTCAGACAAGCCAATTCACAAACTAACAAAACCAACAAAAAAACCCTTCCAGGACCATTAAAGTCGAGCAGTTTAGAGTATGCACCTCAACAACATGGCAAGTAGCTAACTGAATCCAGCTCTCAGACACTGGGCTCTGTTTAAGAATAGGTTAATTCATGATTTATTTAAATCGATCGAAGTTCAGATTACCTCTGAAAGAGGTAGATCTGCTCTGCTCCCGCTCACCTGGGGCTTCTTGGTTGTTCCCTTGAAAAGGCTGCTCAGTGGTGTGACTCAGGACCTGAACTGGTTAAAATCTTCCTTTTTTCTTTACGGCTTAAATTTCATTCAGATCAGCTTCTCACGAATATTAGGATAACGAAGAGAGGTGAAGGACGAAGACAGGAGGGCTGAACTCTTTCTTTTAGTGGCAAAAGAAATGTAGAGAGCCTTAAACCAATGGGGAAAGAGCACCCCACTTTGGCAAAGTGTTTATTGTAGGGAACGTGTGGTGCATGTATCAGCCTTACCCACGGCAAAGCTGAAAAGAGCCCCTTAGATGTTAGTTTGGATCACTACTCATTTGTAAAGTAAGTTTGTTTAGAAGAACTTACTTACTTGCTGGTACTTGCACGAAGGTCCTTTGTGCACCCTCCTTTTTGTCTGATTTTGTTCCTAGAGGCAAGGCCTTCCCAGATGAACACAGGCACTCCTGACATCGGAGTGCTCCCTCTGTTCATCTTTGGAAGTGTCAGTGACTCAACTACATTCCTGGGAAGGCTGGTTTCAGGGAGCCGGTATTTTTTTGATGGCTTGTTCCTGTGAGTGAGGAAGGGTGACAAACTCACCTCTGTGCAGTTTGAATATACTAGCAAAATGCTCATTCTAACTGGAAAAGAAAATGCTTTTCATCTCTTATCTTCCGTTTTCATTGATGACATTCATGCCAGAGTTCAGAAGACCACCTGTCAGCTTGTTCTTGGCTGAGACATATTGCTTTTAATTTATAAATTATGTCTTCTTAGAAAAAGAAAAAACCCACTCCATTCTGCCAGTCATATTGTCCTTGTTTTTTAATTACCACCACCAAAAAGAAAAGGCTGTAACGCCTAGAAGAAATGTGCACATATTTTCTACCACAAAGAAATTCATCAGTATTTAGCACAATGGCATGTAATTAATAGTTGTACTTTCAAATTCAAGCTATGCTCATTGTAGTTGTCTGCCAAGAGATATCCACTAGCACTGCCATAGAGAAGGTGTTTTTCCTATTATTTCTGGTTTTCAGTAGGTAGCAAGATTGCGAATACAAACCAATGTGACAAGGGCACAGCACTATGAGCACAACTGGCTGCAGCAGTCCCTTCCACTATGAAGGTTCACTTCACACAACAGTTAGAGGTGAAAAATGAATGAAACCATTGTCTCAAGGCCCCCCACGCTCCTCACCACACAACTGCCAGCTGCTTGCTTTTCCTTTTGTCACCCTCTCTCTCCCCTCCTCCACTCCGTTTTTTTAAATCAGAATGTAAGGTCCCATCTGCCACCAGGCTGACTTCCAAGCCAGAGGCACAGGTAAGGTCTGCTGGAAATCAGGCCTCTTCTTTACGTAGTTTGCTGGCCTTAATAATGCACAGAGAAAAGCTCTGAGGTGAGATTTGTTGGCACTGACTGGCAGTGATCCTCTCCCCAAGCTGGGCTTGTTTCTCCTTCTGAGGACACTCTCATGGCAAGCTGACCCATGCTGGAAGCTGGGAGGGAATCCTTGTCTGCAAGCAACAGACATGGAGGAGAAAACAGCTTACTAAAATATGATACCATATCTGAGGATTTCAGATGCAGCAAGTTCATTTTTCATGCTGTCACATTCACAAACCCTATCCATGTTTACACAACAGATTTACCTGTGCATCTTTGTGTCCATTCACTCATCCAGTTGTGCTTTGGAAACAAAGTGGAGGTTTGAGTCAAGAGTTTCCTAAAGCCTCTGAACAAACATCGTATATGACTAGATTTTGCAGTACTGCTGCTTGCATAACCTGCTTTAGACCAGTATATCTTGTCACAGACTAATGGCATTTGCCTGAAATACCCTCTGCCAGGAGCTGCTGTTGGTCTTGCAGGGAAAGTGTGAATGAGGTTTTGGTGGTTCATTGGCAGAGCTGGCTAGCTACACAGATACAAATGAAGTTGGAGCAGCCTTCAAGGAACAAACCCCAAACCTAGGTTTAAGGACAGGTAAGGGTGGGGAATGGCACAAACCCTTGGTGTAGCTAAGCCTAAAAACAAAGCTTATTGTTATTTTGAAAGTATTGCTAATTCATAAATCAAACTTCAGAAATATGGCTTTGATCTTTATATGTGTTGTAGCCTGAAATTAAATTGGGATCTCCAGCTGTTTACAAATCTGCTAGTTCAGGAAGCAGAAAACTTGGAATCAATTATTTGTTACCCTGTCTGCTTCTCCCTGTAGAGTTTTGCCTTACATTCGCTTGCAACTTCTGCAGAGCAGGAGCATTATTTGTCTCCTCTCAGTTGTGTAGCACCAAAGAACCTCAGCTGCACACTGCAACCCAGGGGCAATAGGCACACAAATAAGAACATTACTAGTGCCGAGGTACTGGCCACTGTAAACACAACCCTCAAAAACTTTTCTTGCCATCCAACACTTACAGGTCCTGGCTGCCCACAGAGGGTAGGTTCCCACTCCAGACTAAGAGGGATTGCTCCTGTTCTCCAGCCCTCAGCCACTGGTTTTTTGTTGTTTGTTTCAGAAATATGACCCATCTAATGGTCAGCCTGCATCTCTGCAGTCGGGTGGAAAACTGAGTGTTGCCCAAGATATGCAGAATGCAGAGTAGAGAAACAGAGGTGGAGAAAGTATTTTCAACCTATCTGGCAATTTCCAAGCGGTACAAATATGACCACGTAGATAAAAACGACACTAAAAAGCCTTTCTTCAGGACCATTCCTTTCCACTCTGTAACTGCATCCTCCCAGGCCATAGTCACTAAATGCAACTTTTCTTTATACATCCCCAAACCAAGTTAGACAGTAAACTACTGAAAACAAGTAGTGCTTCAAACAGTATTTCACTCTTTCACTAGGCAAGGGTTGTTTGCTTTTTGTCTTCAGATCTGACTAGTTTTTAAAATAGGGAATGCAAGTTCCAAGATAGGGAGTTTGTAATCCAGAGCTTATTAAAGAAAAGCATTACTGGTTTTCTTTTTTGTAAATGACTTACACCCTGATTATCTGACATTCTCATCTATGTATAAGCAGTGAAGAGTTTGCCTGCTACTTTTAAATATTGGGAGATCTATCCAAAAACACCTTGCTAAGCTGGTCAGAGCTGACAGCTGTCCGTCTTGTTGAGGAACAATCATACAGATGAGCATGCATGTACACATTTATTTATCTATAAATAAAAACTTCAAGTTTGTTTGCAATGAGCTAGAATTAGATATGCACCTACATATATCCAATGTTATAAATAAAACTAGTGTCTGTTCATGGAGCTGATCTGGACTTAGATATGCTGTCTCTCTCCCTGGGCTGCATCAAAAGGAGCATGACCAGCAGGTCAAAGGAGGTGATGCTGCCCCTCTGCTCTCATGAGACCTCACTTGGAGTATTGTGTTCAGTTCTGGTGTCCTCAACATAAGAAGGACATGGAGCTGTTGGAGCAAGTCCAGAGGAGGCCACGAGGATGATCAGAGGCTGGAGCACCTCCCATATGAAGACGGGCTGAGAGAGTTGGGGCTGTTCAGCCTGGAGAAGAGAAGCTGCGTGGAGACCTCAAAGCAGCTTCCAGTGTCTGAAGGGGCCTACAGGGATGCTGGAGAGGGACTTTTCATCAGCAACTGTAGTGATAGGACAAGGGGTGATGGGTTTAAACTTAAACAGGGGAAGTTCAGGTTAGATACAAGGAAGAAGTTCTTTACTGTGAGGGTGGTGAGGCGCTGGCACAGGTTGCCCAAAGAAGTGGTAAATGCTCCATCCTGGCAGTGTTCAAGGCCAGCTTGGACAGAGCCTTGGGCGACATGGTCTAGTGTGAGGTGTCCCTGCCCATGGCAGGGGGTTGGAACTGGATGATCTTAAGGTCCTTTCCAACCCGAACCATTCTAGGATTCTGTGATTGATAATATATACATAGCTATATCCAGGACACCAATTGTCTAAGAAGATACCCAATGCTATGGCCCTCAGAGCTCAGGTTAGGGGCGCCTGCAAGAAATTTCATCTCCCTACAGTCCATTTCTAAGGGGAAATAAGAAAGGAAGGAGGGAGGATGCCAGAGTAGTATTTGGGTATTGCCAAACCCAAATATGAAAGGCAATTCTCCCAAAACATTTGCCATAACACATTTCCACCCCAAATGAGAGGGAGGAATAACTGTGACCAGTCCTGATGGTTAAGACATTACTATAGCACAAGGTTTATGTATCTTATCTTTTAAGCATTTTTCATGTACTCCTGCAGGATCTCTTCGTGGCAGATGCCTCTTGTTCTCATTGGGACTGAATGATGCTTAGGTTTATCTTTAATCTCTCAATTTTACTTCATAGAAGATGAAATAAATAATTGTTAGCTTGTGCTACGGCCAACAGAAGCCTTCAAACCATTGATCAAGGGTTATGGCAGGTGTTGGCCTGTCGAAATTGCAGGAACTCAACATCTGCAGAAATCCAACCCTTAGATGTTAAGGAATTGCTTTTGTACAACTTCAGGTAGTCCTGAAAATGCTTCTCGTGGATTGGCCAGAGCTAGGGTGTCTTTTTAAGCTCATTCACCCCATCTTACAGCTATCCTCAATAAAATATATTCATTCGGTTGGATCTACATATTCACTCAGTTGCCATTTGCCTGCTAACAAACCATGCACTCTGGGGATTTTCACTAGCTCGTGATCTGTAATTAAGTAGGTATGCAAAGTACTTACCTCAAACCTTGCTAACCTGATAGCTTTGGTTCTGTTCATTCAGCACACTGCTTTTAGAAAAGTCTTTAAGGAAATCTGTCTTGTACATACAGCACCATGAAAGAGCAACACAAACTCACCACAAACTGAACTCCTGCATTGTGCATTCTGGAGCATAGCAGAGCCAAGCCAGAGTCACAGATGGCGTTTTACATGACAGCAGTCATGACTATTGGCCCTCAAGCCATTTGGAAAAAAACACAACCAACCAAACCCTCAACATCTACCAGGATCAGGTCATACTGGAGGAGAGGAGAGAGAAAGAGCAGCAGCACTGCTTTACAAACATCTGATTTACATCCTAATAGGTAATTATGCCACAGCTGGGAGGGAAAATTCCAAACAAGCAGTTAAATTAAATACCAAAATAAATAATGAACTGAATCCAACCAACATTGCCTTCTCAGTGTACTGCATCATGCCATTGTGATAGGAGAAAGGCCAGAGCGAAGAAAATGTTTCGGCAGCTTTTAGGTCCAAAGTCAGTCCTACAATTCCTTCTTTGAGCATTTGCAGCTACAGACACTATGGTAGCTTTCAAACAGTTTGCTGTGATATGCGTTGGTCAGAACAGCTCTTTTATTTGGTAAAGGCAAGCCAGAACCAAATTTAGCATGACTCTCCAACACCAAAACTAGGCCTTGAGCAAAACTCATAGAATGGATGAAGAGCATCTACACAGAATTGCCCATGTTCAGAGCTCCTGGCAGCCAGAGCACATTTTGCTTTTGACTTGCTAAATATCTCAGGTTTGCAAGTTTATCAAGCTCAAATGAATAATTGATTTGGGGAAGCATTAGATTTCAGACTACCATGTCCTGTGTGCTGTTCTCAAACCATTTGTAGTACATATATCCAGAGAGTGAGGCACGCCAGTACACTGCTGCATCCGAATTAAAGACAAGCCCCTGCAAGGGCACCCTGGACACCCCCTTACTTGCATGTGTGAGGCAAAATCCCATATCCATGGTAAAAAGCCCAAAGTGAATGCCTTTCTAGCTACTTGCCAGAGATTTACCAATTTTATCTAATGCAGCTGCTTAGAAGAAGGGACTCCACGTGCTTGTTTAACACAGCAGAGCAGAGCAGACAGGTCTGTATCCATCCTTGCCTCTGCCTGTGGATGTCCCGGGAAGAAATCCCCCAGGTTGAACTTCACTGACTGCAAATGAAAAAGAATGGTGTTTCTAAGGAGTCCTTATGCCTGACACTTACAAAAATATCTCCAGTGCAAAGCATGTCACACTGCTACCAGGAATTGCAGGAGGAGAGGGAACATTTCCTATGACATCTGCAGGGAATATTTGATGAATTGAAGTGTGTTTACTCTTTAGGGACTGTTTCACCGCCTCACTTGATTATCCATGGTGTTTTAATGACCATGGGTTTAAAGGTTTTTCCTAAGAATGAAATTTTGAACCAAGAGGCTATGAGATCCCAAAGGAGAAGAGTGTTTTACTTAGGTAGACAACTATGACATTGGGGGATTTCAAATGGAAGAGGGGAAAACAAAGCAGTCTATGCAAAAATTATACAGACTGGGGGAAAAAAAAAAGGAAAAAAAGCCAGTATAAATTGGTCGTTTGCTGAATTGCAAAGTGTTCTGAGGAACTTAAACTAAGCAAAATAGAAAAGCAGAAAGGGGCATTAACATAATTCCGTAACACTGCCATTCCGATCACCCTGTCCATGGCTGCAGTGCAACGCAGCATAACTGGACTAAACCCACCAGCAATAGCTCCATTTCTCTGCAGATACTGCTCTCAAGTAAATAGTTAGGCCAAAACTGGAGGCCTGAAACCATTCACTCCCTGATCAGGCTTGAAGACTTGTCATTGCCATGCTAGCACTGCTTTTTCTACCAACTATTGATTTTGTTAGGCTGGCTTGCAAAGGAGCGAGATTCTGGCAATGCCAAGTAAACAGAAGTGCAGCAGTTCAAATTACAGAGATTGCTGATCATTTAGAACTTCCTTTCATCTCTCCAGCTTTCCTACCATAGCTGCTGAGAGCAGCTCTAATGCAGACAAAGGTCCAAGCAGTTTAGCCACTTTGCTCTGCAGGTCTTCACAACCCAATCCTTGTTAACAGCCTCGCTCTTGCTTGTACCCCATGAGTAGGAAGAGAAGTTGCACTGCCTGGATGTATTAGCAGAAATACTAGACAGCAGCTGGAAAGATAACGTCCAGAGAAAGTGTATGTTGGGTGGGTTACTACTCATATTGCTCCCAAGTGTCTTTCAATGACACCAAAAGAATGCAGTTTGACATGGTTTCTTGATATACGTTGTGGCATTAAGAGAGAGAAGGTTCAGGTCATTTCATGAGGTGGGTGGGAACCCGTCCAAAGCAACAAAACTGCAGGGCAGGAAGATTCCTGCCTTACCATCACCCTCACAATAGTCACATGGCTACCAGCCAAAGGCACAGGCCCCATTCTCACAAGACCAGAAGTACCTGTTCCCTTACTGCCTGATCTGCCTTTAACTCACACTTTGTTTCCTTACCACTCAGATCCATTTAGGTTTGCAGGAGAGAAACAATCTAAATCCAAGTGCTTCCTAACATTAATCCAGCTTTCCCAGCTTCCTGAAATCCCCACTGTGCCCTGGTGAAGGTCTGGAGAGCCTGGCTGCCATGCTCTGCCTGCTCCTGCTCTCAGTTGGAATGAAAATCAAACTGTTTCTGCTGACTCCCACTCCTAACCATTTGTAGCAGACAGAATGAGAGCAAAAAAGGGATTCCACTGAGCAAAGGAACGAGGAGGGCACAGGCGTGGGCAAAGCAGCTGAGGAACAGAAGGCAGCATTTGTTTTGACTGATGCAACCTGACAAAAGCCAAATAACGTGTCCATTTGCACAGCTGCATATTGCTGTAGATGTGGCACGGACCACACAAATGATATTTAATGTAACAAATTGGTAATATATAAAGGCGGGTTTTTTCCCACTTTCACACATAAAAATTTAATACATTTCTATTTCAAAGAGATTCACACCATCCCTTTAGGCAAACCCTTTTTTTAGAATTAAACATATGGTGGGTTTTATTGTGCAAAGTAGCACGGGTTCATGTGGGACCACACCGTGAACAGTGCTTCCACCAGTTGTTCTGCTGCAGAACGTGGGTTAGCAAACCAACAAACTTAAAGAAACACCTATCTGAAGCTGGTTTAGGTGCCCAGCAATGCATAGTCAGAGGAGGGATACTCAGGAAGAACTGAACAGCTCCAGTGTTAGCCTTCACTGCTTTTGCTCCCCTGGGAAATGCAAATCACCATCTGGTTACTTTATTGAGGAAGGAAGGGTTAAAAAGCAGGTGTAACTGGAAAACTCAGCTCCTGGAAAACTGAGGAGACGCAGCAAAAAATAAATAAATAACTGCATAAACCTAGCTGCACAGAGCCATCTGGGATTTTCCTTGCATATGGGCCTCAATTTGAATTGCACTTAACCAAACAGTGCTGGGGCAACTGTTCACTGGGGTGCAGAGGAACTGGGCTGCCTGTGTAAAGAGACTTGGTACCAAGCACAGCCAAGCCCAGGTTCCGAACAAGGTCTTGCTACTAGGATTCAAATTCACTGACTATTAAAGCAGAGGAATGCTAGGATCTCTTCAATAAGCAGTTGGTTTCTCCTCCTCCTTACCAAGGACTGTCAGACCTTATTTTCCTGCTTAACAGATGAGGTGAATAATTACTTTTCAAATTGATAGCAAGGTGTTGATTGAAAATATATAACTTCTTTGAAATTTATGACATGACCAACTTAGATTATGATATTTCATGACTCAATATGCCACTATTTTCCAACAGAAAAATGTTTGATTGAGCAAATCCATTTCCTTAAACTTCAACACAGGACAGATGAAATAGCAATTTCCAAAGGACAGCAGAAGCATAAAATACCCTCTGGCAGCTTATCTGCGGGGTTTAATGCATAGACTGCATGAGTGCTACCAGGGGGGCTGTTTTCCATGCAGGGTATGCCTTAGTGTAACACCAACCAATGCTGCTGGTCATAATTGCTGTTAACACTCTTGAACCCAAGGCAAAAGAGCTTTGTTGTGGTTTACTGTTTTGGGTTTGTTTTTTTGAATCAAAATAAAAAATAAACACCACACACACGCCAACACAGCTTAGGGAGCATCCCTTCTGCCAAAGGTGCCAATCCACCGGCAAACTGTGGGAAACAGAGACAATGATAACTTTTCCATCACCATAAGCACCAGTCCTTCTCCCCAGAGATGGCAGAGTGTGCTGTGGCATGTCTCAGTTATTACTGAAAGGCAGAAGATTTGCATCATATACAAATTCCAAGTGGAGGATCCCCAGCCTCTGCCCACCTCTGTCCCTGCTGTTTCTTCTCATTCACATCATGTTGTCAGAGCGTGATTACAATCTCCAGGTCCTATAACATCCTAGGAATAAAGGTAGGCTGCTTTGTTATACATTAAGTCTTTGGAGTAAGACTATAAAGGAGACAGTCCTGGGAAAGGTGCATCAGGTTGTAGCCAGCCATCAGGCCAACCATGCCCAGGAGGGATCACAGTGCCAACCAAGCCAACCAAGCTCCACAACAAAGCCAGAGTTTCGTCTGCGCTAAAGCCAACGTACCCTTGCAAATAATTCATTGCAAATAACGTGCCCATAAAGTCTCAATGAATCCACTCTGAATCCACTCTGTACATGTCTAAAATACACAGGACATTTTCTAATATAATTTTCCTTCTCTTTGTTTAAACTGTAAGTGCAAAGTACTCTAGCTGCAAGAGAATACAATGGTAAGTGCTTTTCGGTTAAAAAATCACCACGTTCTACATTCCTCTCACATGAAGAGGACAGCATCAATGACTTTTGCAATGCACAAAAATGTACAAACAGACCATATTCTCCTGGGCTGAAGCTTTGTACATACAGTCAGGTAGACATACAAGCTAGTTTTAAGATGTCTGCCTCAAAATGTATTCCAAGTGACTCCCAGCTCCTCTGCTACGTTGACATTTTCCTGTGACAGGTCTTTTTTGCACATCATAGTTAGCTTTGCCTGGAAAAATTAAATTATTAGCTTGCGTACAACTTGCTTAGATATATGATATCCATCCTGTCAAAAATGTATCTTAATTAGTTAAGACAACAGGCATTTTCCAGAACTGGCCTGTCAGATAACATATCCTAGCATAAGAGAGTCTTAAGGATGATTTCACTTACAGAGCTTTAGTAAGACTATATTTCTATACCTTCTACCTGCAAGTTTTTCTTTACCTTCTAGAGGGCTGATACAGCTTATCTTCAGGTCACTGAATATCATGAGACATCATTCTTAGAGCTTTAGTAATTTTTATTGTTTAAATATTTAAGCCACAAAAGCTCTGGGGATGTGGAATCGCAGTAGAGTATCTACCAGAAATTTAAGGTGGAATATGTGACAGAGATGTTTTAGTTGTTCTTCTTTGGTGTTCCCTGTTCCCTGCCTTCCCAGAAAAGCATTATTTACCAAGATCAATCAGATTAAAGTTCAATTTGAAAGTATTACTGTGATAAGATAGAGGGTTAGTACAAAAGTATATGCTTCCTAGCAGCACAAGGGAGAAAAAGAATCAAGCCTACTTTACAAATCTAACCAACCCAAACTGTTCAAACTGATCAGGGACCGTAAATCCTGCAATACCTTTATTGTGTGGATATGGCCTTCTGTACAGGTCACAGACAGGATGGTAAAGTGCCCTCCTGCTTAAGTTTCTTCCTTTGAAATTAACCTTAACACCAGATTTATCGGCTTTACAGTAGTTGCTTTAGGGACAGTCAGAAATTATTGATGCAGTGTTCACTGCATTACGTCTATTTAGCAGTGGGGGACATACTTCAGTCTGGTTTAAGGTAGCAAGCCATGTGCTCATGCAGCTGAACTCTTGGGCTGCTATGCCCACAGCAATACATACCTGGACCTGGTGCCCACTTACACAAATACACAACAAAGAAATGTAATCCTTTGAAATCCCAAATAGTGCAATTTGGGTGTGTGGGTCGGGGGGGACATGATTGGTTTTGCTAATCAGGGGAAAGGAACCACATAAGCTGGACAGTAGACATGCCATTAAGAGCACTTCCTGGGAGTAAACTAACCCAAACTAGCTATAGCTCCAAAACACTGAGCTTTAGTATCCAGCACTTCTAATCTGTATGCTAACTGCACATTTTTTTGTCCACTCAACTCACATGAACTGCAGGTGTTGCAGTGCTAATAACCTGTTTGCTGCTCCTATTCCTTCTGCACAGTGAATTGCTGACCATTACTCATTCTGGAGGTCTTTTAAAAGCAGGAAACAAAACGTATAGGCAAAATGTTTGAAAACAATGTAACCAAGGATTCAACTGTTGTGAAAGGCTGCTACTTGTGAACACTTTCCCAGACTGACTGAACTGGTCTTGGGTTCTAGATGTGTGTGTTACAGTCCTATTTGCAAGCAGTGCCAAGGAGGCATGACCAGCAGCAGCTATCTGAATATTTGGCTTCTACCATGAATGAAGCATTACACAGAAATGAATCAACACTCCTAACAATAGCAGAGCACACATGGAGCCTCTGAAGGCTGTATGGAGCCTCTGGACAGGGGTGCCTTACCCCTGACATCAGGGTCAAGAGCGCCTGTTTCTCTTATTTCTCCTACATCCCTTCCTTTCGCTCTGTAAAGGACTGAAGAATTGGTCCTTTCTAAGTATAGAATAAGTATTCCTCATAATCTCTCCTACTACAGACTGCTGACTTTTATTTTACCAATGTTATTTGGCAGTAAACAGAAATCTGAGGGATATATTATGCACAGACTTCTAGGAGCTGCTAGGAATGCAGGAATACCCTCTGTCATTCCTTGTCCTAAAGCCCCTTCCATGGCTGAATGACAGGTCTTTCTAAGTACTTCTATATCACTGTGGGGCACTCCACAGAGCTAGCACTAAGTATAATAATATGTCTGCATCAGTAATGAAACAACTGCTGCTATTTACTGTTGCAGTAATTTTTCTTTTCTTAGAGTTGTTATTTCTCATTCTTTTTCCCTGGCAAACAGAGAGAGGTTGTTTAACAACTCTTGAGCACAGTCATCCAGTAACTGTAATGATAACAGACCACAAAATTCAAGCATTCACATCAGAAAATACCAGAGTATACTCTGGAGGCGGAAACAGTCCATTTTTTCCTCCAGAAAATATTTTCTGTAATAAATATATCTGGACAGTTTACAAAGTCCTCAGAGGCTAACCAGTTAGCTGTAACAAGTTCTATACCTGACACATTTTTCTTCAGGGTAACTTGCTTCATTCAGAGTTTTAATGTTTAAATAAACTGCTGCCCAAATCCATAATCTATGAAATCATTCACTCTGGGAAAGTCCTTCAATCCTTCCCCCTGTTTTAAGTCAATTTATATGCTATGCTACAGCCACCTCTGGCTGCCTTTCATTACCTTCCCACTCCATCTTGTAGCAGCCACTCTGCAGTTTTGGCTACTATTTTCTCAGCAAGGAGGTCCACAATATTTTATCTTGTGCCAACTTGTCTCAGACAGCCGAGAAACCCTTCTGTCTTGTCTCAGGGCATTAGATCACTGCTGTATTCCAGCAGAGACAGGGAAATCTGAGGCCAAACAGCTAGAACATATCCACTGATCTGCCTAGTGACTAGAACTGAAACAGTATCATTGCTGTTGGCTTCAATAATCTTAGATAAAGCAGGTGTGTGAGGAAACAAATCTAGGCTTCATTGATCCAATCCTACTTCATTTCCTTCCCAGCACCAAGTTGCTGCGCTCCTACTCTGACATTTAAGATACTTAAAATGTCTATGAACTAAATGGTTTCACAAAGACTTCATCCAACAGCATTAGCCTCTTCAAAAATCTCATCACTTCTACTATGTATAGACCTAACCTAGCAAAGCATTTAAGTAAATGCTGTGACTTAAACTGGTGGATCTTACTGTGCTAACAGAGATGGGACCACTCATATGGTTCAATCCTCTTCAGTAAATGCTAAGGTTCATTCTGTGTTCAAGGGGGCTAACCTGAGCAGCAGCAGCAGTGTGACATATCCAAATTCCAGTATCACTCCGACTCCTTTCCCAGGCATACAGCACCATAATACCAAGAGATTCAGTCAGATGCTGGGCCTTGTGACATGAGGACATGGAAGTTACAGAATGCACTTCATCTCGAATCACTGAGATGAAGACCCTGCACACTACAGACAGGTTTCTGTTGGAAGCTACAGGAAGAAACAATCCCTTATCACAAACCAGACAGTTACCAGAGGTGATACAGAAGATGAAGAGATCCATCTATTTTAACATACTGCTTATTAGTGAATAATTAAAGACACGCTATCATTCATCTTTTTCAGATACAGGAAGACCTCAGTGATTTCTTTTAAAGCCTTAATTGAAAAAGTAAGAAAAAAAAATACTTTGGGAAAGTTTTTCCACTTACGCCTTCTCTTCCCTTCAGAATCAGGGTTGCATTTCTCTGTACATAAACAGGGATCATTAAAAGGAAGGCAAACAGATTTCCCTGAGGCTCATTCCTACATACACTTCTAGCCTATCTTAAGTAATGGCCCTCATTTACCAAACTGCTGAGGACCTAGCTGTTCCCACCGATTTCAGCTGACTCTTCATGTGAACTGCTGAATACACCAGAAGGCCCTTACTCATCACTTAAAAGTTTAGTTTGAGGTTCCTGCTTCTGACAACCCACAACAACCCTGAAAATTCATTATACTTGAACACTCATGTACTCAGTGAGCAATACCTCACTCTAATTTTCCCAGTCTCTCTAGAAACAGAGCAATAGTGGAAACACTCAGAGCCACATAATCAAATATCTGCATCTAAGGCACTGATCAGTGGTGGATGGCCACCCCTCCTGCTTCTTCCATCTCTTCCAGCTGCTCAAGTGCACAGCTGAGTCCTGGAGCTGAAAGAAGAAAAAGCAGCAAATGCACATGGCTTTTTCTTGTCTTTATCTTTGAGGGAAGATAAGCAGGTCTGGGTTTCCTCTCTCCCCTTTTTACACCAATACAAGCTGGAACGCAGCATGTTTCCATTTACAGAAAATCATTGAAGTTAGCTACAGAAACTCAAGAAAAAGTGAAAATTTTGTGAAAAATGGAGCAAACAAAGAGAACAACTTCACAGACCAGGAAAACATCCAGGAACTGCTCATCTGTTGCTGCTCACTGTTCTGAGGCTACAAACAAGGAGAGATGAGAAAAAAGAAGAGACGGGGAGAGAAAGAGCGATCTCTATGGTAGGACACTTTTCCCCCAGGAAAGCCTTCAACCTGTTTCTTTTATTTCTACTTTGGAAGAATGAAATATCTGGACTTGATTCTACCTGTCAATCACTGTTGACAGCAGTCTTGCTTGCATGCCTAGTCAGAAGGACTAGCTAATACATCCCCTCCCCTCTGCCAGCTCACACTAGAAAAGCTACCAGCTAATGAGATCCATACCAGGGCACAATGGGGCCATTTCAAAGTAATAAACCAGATAAAAGAACTGACCAGAAATACTTCAGAAGTTTTTGCATTGCCCGTGGCTGTAAAAATGTATTTTTACTGCAAAGGAATCAAATGAAAAACATCTTGAAAAATAAACTGAAAAACATTAGAAGCTTTCTGCATTTGGGATGAAAAAACCCAATACAACTAAATGATTTGCCCAGATTACCAGGAAAGCTGTGGGAGAATGCTAAAAGAAAACATCATGGAGACAGACTGAGGAAGATTCTATATCCATAATGCTGTCATCCCAGAATAGACCTGTCAGTTTGTTACATATCCAGGTGTTGTTTTTCTGTAGCTTTTGAGATATTTAATGTGCAGTTTTACTCTTGAGATGCGACACTGTGAAGATGGCACCTTCTTACTCAACAGATCATCTCTGCATGGATTTTCAGTCTCATCTCTGCTTACGTTAGGATTTCAGCTGCCTTTCGTTATTACAAGCTGCAAAGCCAAGAAGAGTCTGAGGGAGTTATCCATATCCTTGGGTTCACATGTCACTACAGCACAATCCTGTATGAGAGCATCTCAGGAAGAGATCAGGGACCTGAATCCCCGTTCAGGCAGAGGCTTGCATTAGCCACACAGCACAACAGAGTGAAAAGGCACTGCCAGCACTGCTAAGATCAGATCCTTGGACAGGCTGGGCAGCCTCATGGGCTTCAAACTCTGACACCACTTACAGCTGTGCAACCTCTGGGAAAGTCATGGTGTGGCACAGGTAGAAATGAGGGCAGCATTTGCACTGCAAAAGTATTTCATGCATAAACCAAAAAGAAGTAAATTTCAGAAGGTCAATTCTTCAAAGTCCAGACACTTACAGAAGGCTCTTTAAAACAAGTTTAATGACCACAGTGGCAGAAAAATGCATGCAAAAAATTGTATAGGCAAGAATGCAGGCCTTGATATTTCATTTACAAAGCCACTTTGCAGTAGAACTTTCAAAGCAAGTCAGCTTCACCACTCTCTATTTTCAGCAAGAAAGGGAAAACCAAACGGATCTAAACATTTCTGTATAGAGATGCAGGGTTTGCTATACTGGAGCAGACAGAACATCCAATTCCATTCCCTGTTTCTGAAAGCAGCTTGTACGACATGGTTTAAAAGCAGCAGAAAACAAAGCACTCCCATGGTGGGTCTAGCCATTTGTGCCACAGAGAGAAAACCTTCCTCCAGCTCCTTCAGGTGATCAGACAAAGCCACACAGCCTCATATTTTGCAGTCCAACTTACAATCAGCTGATTTGAAACTAGGCTCAGGAAATAAACCCAGGAGAGTGACTCTTGAACTAAGAGACATATTTGGTGAAGGAGAGAACATGTTTTTAGCCAAAGAGAGATTTGCAATTTTTAATTTAAAAAGACAGTGCAAAGGAAGAGATCAAAGCATCGTTAGAGCTGAGTGCTCTGCTTCGAGTCTTCTTGCTCAGCATACTTTGTAATAGCACTTTCACTTGAATTTAGAGATTCTGCTCACATATTGTGACACTCACTGAGGAGGGGAGGAAGGCAGAGAGACAAGGACAGAGAGTGGGAGAGCACATCTGAACGCAGAGCAGTGGAAGCACATACACATGTATCCAGTCTACGTTTTCTAGCTTAACTAATCACCTCTGTGTACAATTAATAAGAAAAATTTCTTTATACATCCTATTGTATAGAGGGATGGTAACAATGATTTTCTCAGGAATAGAAAGCCTCAAAGGAAGATAGGATGTGAAAAAAAGAAAGAAGGAACACAGAAATAAATTATACTGTGCATTTGTTTGACATGTTACATGCTGCTTCCCAGCATGTGGAGTTTTATTAGTAGGGTAGCTTTGAGCTTAAGGGAGAGTATTTCAAGATCAGTATTTCAAAAGCTACCAAGTTTCTATATAGTGCTGGATAGGACTTTGGACTTGAATGCAGTATAAAAAAGAACGTGAGATCGAGAATAGATGTAGCAAGTCTCTGAGTTCCCTCTGTTTCAGCGTTTACTGAGAAGTGTCCAGGAAGAGGATGGTATCCTTTTAAATAATTTGCAAGCCCTTTACATTTCAACTTGTAGAAGTCACCAGAGACCAGACAAGCATCAGTATACATGCAGCTAGAGCATGCATATCTGTACATAAAGAGCAGTGTTTTCAGGTTCAGCAGGTTTTGAAGATGAGGCTCCCTTAAAATGTTTCAAATACAAGACACAAGTCAGTACCCACAGTCACAAGCTCATACTGTGGTTCGTTTCTTCCTTGATTCCAAGGATTATTGATGTGCTTTGTTACTAATACAGTTTCCAGGATCAGTGATCAGAATCTATGGCATGTCTATGTGTGTGCTTGCTAATCTATGCAAGCCACAGAACTGACAAAAGAACTGATGATACAGGCCCCAGTTAACAAAAACTGAGGAAGCCAAAAGAGCTCTCAGAAAGCTTACACACCTGAGTTCCTTTTTCATAGTACAGGACCACATTATTCTGGCAGCTGGCAACAGGACAAAAGCATATTCACAGCTGCATAATATCCGGGTGGAAACAAAGCTTTTTCACATGGAAAAGTAATTTTATAGGAGCACTTAAGATTTTTCCAGTATAACACACAAACACCATGGTGGTTTTTGACAGGGGCACTACCCAGACATAATGAGCACAAATGTCTCTGGGGTCTGGATTTTCACATATTGGGTCACTGGTGGAACAAGAGAACAGGTCCCAGATCCTTGGAATCTTCTGCAAGGCCCTTTCTTATGTTCTGCCTAATGTCAGACAAACAATCAAAATAACCCAGTAGCAATGGGAAAAGCCCAACCTTTCCACTGGATTACACAGACAGTTGGGGGATGTCTCTAGGACCCCAGCATTCTGGGTGCTGCCCAAGGGTAAAAAACATAAGCCATCCACCACTAGAGCTGAGGAAAATAATAAATTCTCCCAGGCATAACATTGGGATTCCACAAAAGAGTATTTCATGGCTGGAAACCACTACACAGCGTAGTGTTTTAATACGTGAGAACAAAGATAACCATCATGATACTAAAGCAATTTCTCTTTGACCCGTAGTGATCTCTGATTCACTGAACTCTGTAATTCGCTTTGTATTGGAGGCTAAGTACAGCTGCTGTAGCTGAGGACTGAAGGATAACATTATATCGCTCTGCAGTATATTTCTCTCCCTGCAATGCATATATCTCATTTCTTACCAAGGTGTATGAGAAAGGAAATTCAGAATGCATATTCGTATTAGGATGCGCTTATACTCTGGAGATGACTTTAATACAAAGCCAAAAAGTGATATTAGCTTTGCCACACAACAACACTTTAATTTGAATAGGATCATTCTGCTAGCCAAAGACGGCTTTTACTTCTGTTGAAAACACATTTCTATTGTGAACAAATAAAATGAATAGCATAAAAGCTTTTTATAACATCCAAATCATATTCAAAATATACTCTTGCTCTCTGACACTGCACTAATGCAGTAGATCTAATGGAGATGTATCAACATAGAACTACATTACAAATGTATTCAATGTATTTCCCAAACTAATTGGTTTCACATCTAATTGCCCTTTACAAAGTAGAGCTGACAGGAAAAACAGTGGCCTCATCCTTTCATTCAGTTTTTGGAAAACATTAGGAACTCGCATCTGGATGTACCAAGTTAGACAATGCAGATTGATGAAGCAGAAAAGACTGAAGAGACAGCCTTCTTCCCGAGATATGGCATCAGAGACTTCCATGAAGGACATCTTTCATGGTAAAAAGCCTTTTCTGACAATGCATAGCCCCTTGATGCCTTACTGAAATAGCTCAGAAGGCTTTGAACAAAAGTATCTTCAATTAAAGTGATGTGCTAGCAGTTTCTAACCAAAGGTGGAATCTTCAGAATTGCAGGATAGCCAACAGAAAAGAGTTTCCAGAGTAATAACTAAGATTAGACCTGCTGCTCCCCAGTATTTTGGCTCTAGCTTCAGGACATCCCTTCCAAAAGAACTCATTGCAGCCATCAGCCAGAGACACAGATGTTAAGATGTTAATAGATGTTAAGAACTAAGGATGGTCCCATAGAACAGATGACATCTTCCTGGTTTTTTGAATATCCTCAATGGCCTTCCAGAAAAGCAGCATGTGCCATTGATGCTTTTACGTACAGAAATGTAGACATAATCATAGAATTAATGGAAAAAAACGAGGATTTAGTACGTCTGTATTTTGCAGTAGTCCTCCTCTTTCTTCCCGAATGCACTAAGTGAGCAATGAGCAGTTACGAAATTTCTTACATGATCATTTTAGAAGATCTGAAAGTGGCTTAGTCCAAGTTTGTCAGAAAATACATAAGCAAAATCTAATGACGGGCATGCCAGAGTATTCTGAGCAGATGGGGTTTGACCCTTCGTTTTGAAAAATAGGTGGTGGACTGAATCACATCTGCAACCCTGAAGTATTTGCACACACAGCAAATAGCCACGTGCAGGTGTCGGGCTTGTCTGCCACTCTAACTACTAAAGGACAATTGCTTACAAAGCTTTTGGAAAGGAGTTAAATTATTTGTAATGGCCTTTCTGCTTGCTTGTCAAACACCTTTGACATTTGACTGTCATTAACAACTCACTTATTTACTGTTAGATTCATACAGGAGTGGAACCAAATCAGTTCAGGGTCAACTTGCATCCTTTTCCAGTCTGGTTCACAGAAGTTAAGCCTGAAAATGTGTCCCAGATCTGCTTCATCCCTCTCAGTGATTTGTTTCTCTTATTACGGGCCTTCTAGCACACCTCTCTTCTTTGGAGGCAAAGGTCAACTCAGAATGTGGACACCACTCTATTCTGGTGAAAGTTCCAGCAATGCAGGAGATAGCTTAGCATTTACAACCCAGGAATTTCAACATTAATTTATATTTAGGCCGATTAACAAGACATTCCTGTTCCTAGGAAGTTTAGCAATGCTCAACAGAGTTCCTTTAACATCAGATTTGACCAGCAGTTCAAAATTACCCTATATAGAAGTGGCTGCCTCACGTAAGTTTTCATGGCGTAGTTATAGGCCTGAGAAAAACATCTTTAAAATAAAAGCGCTGATGTGACATTAACTACAGCAGGCATCTCTACAATAACATCTTTTGATAACACCTAAAATGACTGGGGTTTAAGGATGTTGTTATAATGAGAAAGGAGGGTGTTTAGAGCTGCAGGTGGCATTGTTTTCAATCTAAGAACACAACTGGGTGCAGAAAATGATGCATCTCTTACTTTCAAATAATAAATAAGTCTATGATATATGTTTCTCAGAAAGGGTATAGACAGAGGAATAGGTGGAAAGTGGAGGGCAGTGTTGCTGATAGAGATACAGTGGTGAACGACTGACTTTCTACAATGAAACCTAGATTCTGCACCACGATGCTCAAAGACATACTACATGGCATTGCATCAGATCCACCTTGAGAGTTTGCTAAATATTAGAAGATGTTGTTAGCCAAATGTCTGATCCTTAAAGAAGACTTCTTTCACAGTCTTCTGTGAATGCTGTGCAATGCCTGCACCCCCAACCAGTGAGAAGAAAAGAAGGTGGTGGTCTTTATAGCCCCTGTAACATTCCTCTGCAGAAAAAGGGGCACCCCAAAGTACAATGGAATCAGGGATGCCAAGCCAATAAAAGGGATATGCCAACTTTCAACAGCTTTTTCTTATACACCTATGAAGCATTAAATCCTTGACTGGAAAGCGCCAACCCAATGCAAAAAAGAAGAGGGAGAAATTTATATACACAGACATTTCCTTCTGTGGAGGTGGGTCAGAGCAGGGCTCCCTCCTAACAAGAATGAGAGATACTAGAAGTAGGAGGTAAGTGAGCAGGAATCCATCCCAATGCATGTGCCAGACACCCTTTTAGGGACTGCAGCATTTTTTCAGACTCTAGATAAGGATACCAGAATGGTAACCGCTGAGATGCCCAGCCAGAAAACTACTGAGTTGTAAACCTATTCATTTAAACCTGAATTTATTATCTAGCAAACCCCTTATTTCCTGAAAAATCCTCATTTCCACAGTTCAAATCCTCATGCCACATGTGTGTACCACAATCTTACAGTGTCAGTTTAGTGCTGCAGCTTTACAGCTTTATCAAGCTTTCCATTCAGCAATTTTGCTCTCAAATAAAGCAGTTGGACTGAAAACTAACATACAAACAGACCTCACCACACATCTTTTCCACAAAGTTTTTGAGGGAATCACCACTGTGGTAATGACTCCTGTCATTTTTCTTCTGAAAAGCAGAAAGCTAGGAGCTGAGTGGATTTTGGACTTGAGTTAGTGCATAAGAAGAGGAGGAATCACTCAAACACAGCAATGTCTGTTGAAGAGCAGTTTAACAAACCATCATATCAATCTTTAAGTATCAAATAATATTGAAATATTAAAAAAGCACTATAGCATAATACTGAAAAAATATAACAGTAAAAGGTTATGTTGGGTTTTTTAAAACATTCAACTGTTACATGAGAAGAGAACAAAAATCTGAAATCACTACTTTCTTATAATTTTTGTTCTACAGGTTGTTTGCAAATAGCTCTTTTCTAATACTGGCAATTTAAATCCATTCTGTATTCATGAATACACTTGCATAAATCATCCAAAGCAAACAACAGCAACAATATCCTGCATCTCATCTTTCAAACAGGAATGTGATCTATTTAATCTCATTGCAAACTTGAGTTTAGTTTTCAATGCCAAAACAATAAAAGAAAACATTCACACAAAAGTGATTTAGAAAGATTAAAAAAAACCCCAACTAAAATAACAATAAACAAACCAAACCCCAACCCATTAATAAGACATTACAGAAATATTGTAAAAGAGATGGCAAAGGAACCAAGTTGTCCCTGTAAGTTTGGTATGTCCCTTATGCTGAATTTCTTGGGAAAAGTTGCAACAAAACCATTCTGATGGAGGTGAACTGTAGGCATAACATTTCTGTTTGCCTTATTTAGTGACTAGAAGATAAGTGACTCTTCCAGGTCTCTTAATGATGCCTGCACCTGCTAAAGCTTAATCCAGGTTGGGGTTTTGGTTTGGTTTGGGTTTTTTAGCTTACACTGATAATGTGTAACTGAAAAAAAAAAAAAAAAGCAGATAAAACACTGCATAATAAGTGTATATGGGTCAAAGAACAAGCTCCTGAGCATCTCTAATTCTAGTATTCATTATTATCCAAATGAATAAATGGTTTAAAAGCTTAATATCCTTTTATTACCGTTTTCTGCATGTGGTATAGTACAAAACATATTGTGCAAAAGGAGGTATTTCTAATTTATCCACTCCTATAGCACAAGAAACTGGATGTGTGAATAAGCAAAACTGCCAGGCAGAAGTTCTTTTACAAACATGATCCCACAATGCCACCCATGCCCAACCGACACCGTAGACTCAGATCTCAAAAGGTAATACTGCAAACATATACAGGTAAACTGCAAATAGTTTAGCAGGATGTAGAGGAATGCCCTCTCCTTCCAACATGCCTAGAATCATTAACCACTGTGCTGGAATTCCAACTTGTTGCTTCATCTCAGCAGCTAAAGTTTGGAGAGGTTTTTTTTGTTCTAATTAACATTGCAAATCAGCACAAAAAGAATTTGCCAGATCTCATCTGTCAAAACACTTATGGATATCGTGTGAAATCTGTGCTTCGACACTTCATATTAGATGCAAAGAAGTGTAGTGCTGGGGGAGACCTGAAAAGCAGTTAGCTTGAGAATTGCGAGTCAAAGGATGAGCTCACCATTCTGCTCCTAAGAAATAAGGTAACAACAGCATTTCCACAAAAGCCAAGATTTCTTCCTTGCTCAAGAGCCCTGAATCCTTGTACTATCTGGAAGTTGGTCTTGATCATGCACCATATCATAGAATCATAGAATAGTTAGGGTTGGAAAGGACCTTAAGATCATCTAGTTCCAACCCCCCTGCCACGGGCAGGGACACGTCGCACTAAAGCATGTCGCCCAAGGCTCTGTCCAAGCTGGCCTTGAACACTGCCAGGGATGGAGCATTCACAAATTCCTGGGGCAACCCATTCCACAGTTTCTACCCAGATATACGGAAAAAAATGGCAAATATGAAACCAAAGATTATTTTTACTGTTCTCCCTCTCTTATCAACCAAAGGACAAATTCTGCCCTGTGAGTTTCAGGGCATTCACCATTATAAATGAATGTAAAGGAGGGTAGAAAGTCAACATAAATAAAATACAATCAATGAGTAACTAACAGTGGGGTGTTGTAAGAAACTCTAGCTGACACATTCAGTGTGTTGCATGAACACTGCACCACAGATCACATCATTGATGTATTTTAATTTCTTTGCCTTATTGCTTATCTAACCTCATTTTTCCTTTAGCTTTATACTGTGTGATAGAAGCCTGAAGACATTAGTCTTCACCATCACCCCTTTTCAGCAAGCTTTTAAAATGTGTTTTAGATTAATCGTAACAACAAAATCAAGTCTTGTCTCCTGGCTTTGTTTTTAGCTTTTGGGTATTTAAGAAGTTTGACTGCACTGTTGCTCCTTGAAAGGGCAAGAGTGATGTATCTGTAACACAGGTTTCTTTCCTACCTCTATCAGAGGCAGAGAATGACAAGAAGTATTACAAATAGTCCATAAAACATCCTGTTTCCCTTCCAGTTAGTCCATGGCCTCTTCTTTTCTACATTGCTCCTCAGCAGCAGAAAACCATTGAGACCAAATTTTGCAGCGAAAAATCATACTACAAGTCCTAGAGAAAGAAAAAGCGTGCTCTGGAAACTCAGTCCATGGGGTGAGGTGTAGCCATCCATTACACACGCTACTGCATCAGAGGGGATACTTTTTATTAAGGTTTTATGAGGTGAGTTCTGGCAAGCCCTTGGGATCACCGACTTCCTGCTGGGCAGCAGAATGGAACCCCAAACCGTATGAGAACCTGTAATGCTGGTATTCGCAACAAAAGAGGGGCCTCTGAGTCACTGACAGCGTTTATTTATTTGGGTGCTACATATTGCAGAGAAGAAAGCTGTGTTTCGGTTAAGATGTGCTTATAAACATGATGCTGTGTGTTGGACCTCTACGTATAATATATGGCAAGATAAATCTTACTCAGTATGAAAACATTAGTATAGAATACTTGGCTAGATACAAGCTTTAAATACTCCAGCACTTTAAGAAAAATCTATATTTTATGGATTAAGATATGCATAAGTTTAAATGTATCTGCACATTTCTTCTTTGGAAACTGTTCCTTGAGAATACCATTAATATTTATTACATTTTCCATGTCTGAGCAATTATACAGGCATAAATTCTTCAAGAGCTGATTCTGCAGGACCTGAGTGGCGACATGGTATCCTATTTATGTCACTGGGATCTCAGGTAGGGACCTGTGCAAGATCTGTGCTTGGCCTTTAAGACATCCTCCATTTCACCAGCCTTAGATTCCCATTTTACACCTAGAGGAGGTGAGGTAGAAGGCCCTGGCGCTTGTTTGCCTTCAGTTTCCCAGCAGTGTGTTCAGGATGTGGAGCAGCTTTCCCTTCAATGTCTTGAAGGCACAACCCCCTTTTCTACTTGCAGCAAATCTATAAACTCAAAAGACATTGCAATGGAATTACAAATAAGATACAGACCAAAAAATCATGGATCTGTGCTGTCTGCATCCCTGAGAGAAATGGCAAAACAAATTACACTGAATGGAAAAGTAAATGATGAATCTACCAAATGAGAATGATTCTTCTCAAAATGAACAAATTAACCTCAGAGTACCATTTCCATATGTACTTGCTATGTGACTGAAAAACCGCACTCTCTTTCTAGCTTCAGGAGAGTCTGCCTTCAGCTGGCAAAGACAGAATGCTAGCCACTCAGAAAGGTGACTTTTTTTGGACAAATGAGGAAACTTAATGAATTCCCCACTCCACAGACGGCTGTAGTATATGTTAGAGCACCTGCTGCAACTCACTTCATATCACATTGCCGTTATGAAAAATAGTTTGCTATTTTGGAACCCCCTGGCAGCCAGAGTGAATCACTGAGGGCCCAAAGCTCATTTATCTTTTGTCAGAACTGAAGCCAAATGAACGCCATCTTGCCCAGCAGCTGAAGAATGGGGGGGGAAAAAACACTCTGCAAGTAAAAATAACCAGAGGAGCATGCAAGAGTTGCAAAGACAAGTGACTTCTGGCAGGTAATAAAAAGCTTTTCACAACTCACGAAAGCATTTTAGACCATAGTAATTCCTTGAAAGGTCCTGAGAAACGCAAATGGGGCAGGGGAAGGAAGGAGAGGGCATGGGGAGGTGATTGGGTAGAAGGAAGAGAGGGAGTAAAGGAAGAGGGGAAGGAGAGTCTGAGCCATGGTCATGCACATCCTATCACGGCCTGGCGTTAGCTGTGTGACCTGCTGGGTACATACAGATAGACAAGTTTAGGTTTTCAGCTCCAGATTGCTCCAGGTTTCACATGACAGATGTAAGGCAAGAACTACCCTGACAGACATTCTGTACCTCCAAAGCAGGAAAGGCAAACCTCAACACTTGCTTCAAGTCAAAACCTGTGAAAGGAGTAAGACTACGCACAGAGAAAACTCGGTACTACACATCATAAGCTGGGGAATAGCTGCTCTCTCAACTCTATTAACCAATAGAAACATTTTCTGTGCCACTTTCAAAGATCCATGCTGCTTTGGCTTCCCAGAATCCTGACATTACCTCTTTACTGCCAAGTGACCTTCATAAACAGGGGTCCCTCTTTCTGGGAATACATAAGATGCAATTTGACAAACAAACCTTATATCATATATAATACTGTGCTACCCACACTATTTCAATCTTTTAGTTGAAATTATTTTATGTTCTTTAGTGGAGTTATTCAGACTTAGCATGACGACAACAGCACACATTTCCTGCTGTCCCAAACAGGGGTAACTGCACTAGGCAACCATACAGTTCATGACACTTTTTCAATCCTGACAGTTCTCAATTTCACACAAAGTTCTTCATTAAGTGATATTCAAGGACCTCATCAAAATTGTCAATAATTGTTGGAAACTCAGAGATGAATTCTCTACACCAGAATGAACTTTTGCAGGTCAATTCCCTGCATCAGCTTGGAAGGATTGGTTTGACACTTGTGGCATTCTCAGTCTCACTTTCTCTGACGTTTCCCTGGTGTTTTATCCTGTCCTTCCCAATTAAGGAATTCAAAGTGTTTTCTACAGATTTCCTACTAGCCATTAACCCTTTTCCTGAGAGAGCTTTTTAAACAAGCTGAACATGCATGAACTTCCTGTGAAGCAGGTACACTTCATGCAGCAGCACAAGCAGCATTTGTTTTGTGCTGCAGCTTGTTTTAATTTCTTTTTATTTTTGCATTGAGAAAGAGACTCCTACTTCCCCTCCTGTTCTGAAGCTATTTCATCCTTCATCGTTTAAAAAAAAAGACTGGGATATGTCACTTGGAAGTTCACCTTCATTGGAGGAGCAGGGCTTCTTCTCCCTCTTTAAGAGTCTCAATATAAAACAAATCTAGGAAAATTAGGTATGCCAAAGCAGATCTCCCTATAAACACACTCGTAGAAGTGAAATCATACCACCACTGGAAAAGCACCAAGCCAGTTCTAGCAGAAATGAGACTCTACTAGTACTTACCCTGGAAATACAGCCTTCGAGCACGGAACTCAGTTCAAGGAAGTACCATAGCTACAGTGCATGGAGTCTGTGAACTACCTTCTGCTCTTTCTTCTGCCAGAGAGGAAAAATCTACTGTGTTACTAGAATACTGAAATGCTTTCATATGCAAATATGTCAGGCAACAGCATAGCCCCAAGGGTACTGGCAATACCTGTGAGGCACCAGACTTGAGCGAGCTGTTTATTAAAGGTATGTTCTCGGATCAAGACAACCAACTAAATGGATTCAAGCTGTATCCACTCTCTTCCTTCCCATTTCCTCTTTTAAGGGTTTCATGAAGTACAGAACATCTAAACTTACAAAAATTAATCAGTTCTAGCTTCCTCGTCAGGAAATGCAAATGTAAGGGATTGGTCAAAACCCAAAGAGCTTTCATAGTGTTCTATCGAGTTCAAAGAAATGCTAATCAGAAGGGGTTTCTTGGGTCCACAGCGGATTTTCAGGTCAAAGTGAAAACTATTCTCCTGTGTCCCCAGTCACTAGCAGCCTGGCATCCACTGTGGAATGCCAGTGGGATGGGAGGAACTGATCTGACACAGGGATCAGAACTCAGATCTTTCCCCTTCCTCTGCAGAGACACTGACAGATACTTCCAAATCTGAAATCATCATGGCTGAATATACAGCTCTAAAGTACCTCCCTTGACAAGTTTGTTTCTTTCTGGCAACACAACGGATATGCTGTGTCATCCTCCTGATGTAGGAAAGAACATAGCACATTGGGCAAGAACATCCTTCAGCCAAGAACAACGGGCTAGTTTGTCCTCAAACAGTATGACTGGCCCTATTTCTCAGTGGGATGCTCAAAACATTTCAGACACAACAGACAAATTTTTCAACCAATGTGATGCTACAACAAAAAACCCCAAACCCAAAACAACAAAACAACCCACAGGACCCAAAACCCCTGCCAATTTGCATCTAGGAGAAATGATTTACAGAGCAGTAACTCTGTGAGGGAGCAGGTAGAGAAGAGCCCTGCATCTCCACTTGAGACAGAAAGAAGAACCTACCTTTTCTATACACTATACACATAAAACCCACTTTGCTGCTCCCTGTGGGAAGAGAGCCTGGTGTGTGTTGTTTAAATGATCTAGCAGCTTACTTCCACAGAAAAGTCTTCTCAAATAGTTTTATCTACTAAACATCTGCTGCAGGTGTTTCTTATGCCAAACAAATGTCACGTCAAGAAGGTCACTCACATTGTGCTACCACCTTAATAAGTCATTCTTTCTTTCTTTGGCTTGATGCTTTAACATTTAGAGGCAGTTGGAAGTTTTCTACATTATTAGCAAGCAGCTTGTTCAGAACTACAGAGTGAAGGTTACATTGAAAAGTGTCCTTTATCTTTCAGATGAAGTTCACGTGCAGTACTCCAAAGCAGTCTAAGAAGCTCAGCCCGCACTAATCTAAATTTTGAGACTGAAAACACTGTATCAAAAGGCTTTGCTCCCTTGCCTATGCTTCTTAATTTTTCTCTCTCTCTCTCCCCCTGTTTTCCTCCTCCCCATTTTCACTTTGTAGGTGCAATATATAGCTTTCAAATGTTTCTGTGTTTGGGTAACAAGCTGAACACAATGAAATACAGAACAGCAAGTTATCTGTATTGCAGATTCCAAATCTTTCTTCCTGTTACAATCTGTTCTTCATCACTTTACATTATGCACCCAACAGAAGCAAAATAAAGATCACTAAGCACAGGTCTGGAAAGCTTGCACACCATTTCTACAACACGACTGAATTACTGAATTATAGAATTACTCACTATTAAGACAACACAAACGATCTGTCATACATGGTGAGTAACTTGTCTCTCCATTTTGTAGAGGTAGCTGTTAACAGACAGACTCTGAAATCCAGCTCTGGGGACTGCAGTGGTTTTTTGACAGGGTGTTTTGAGAAGGGTATTGATCAGTACACTGGAGAAATAGAATCAGAGAGCCAGAGAGATCACTTTCCAGCAAGGCGATGGACAGCAACATTGCAGATTCACCCAGCTTTGTGGATAAAACTAGTAGAATTTAGCTAATCCTCACCCACAGGAGCAGTGCTATTACAATTGCTCAGTCAGCCATTCTGGGGTGAATCTGGATCATTTGGGTTTTAAGACTATGATGATAGCTTTACACTTCACTGAGTAGACTATTACATGTTTAATTCGGGAAGACAGTGAATCCTTCAATGTGGATTTCGCGTTCACTGTGCAGCAGCAGTGGACAGTTCAGATCACTATGGATATCACCACTTATCAAGTACCCGTACAAACCTATTCTAGCAACAGAGATATAGAATACAGCATTTCCACACAATTTGGGAGGAGTTATAGAAACATACTTCAGGGAAGAATCAACAGTCTTGCTTGCCACTTGTCTTCTGCCCTTTAACTCCCCTATTCTACCACAGCTAAAGAAATCTAAAAATCAGCTGACCTTTTCTATGTCTGAAATTAAACTTCTGTCTTTTACTACACTAATCTAATATTGTTTTGTTCGATGTTTCTCTATGCTTTCAAACTGAACCTCTATATCTTTATTATTCTCTAATCAGTGGATTACTGCATTTTCTAGTTCACTGCTTTGAAAATATGCATTTTTAATTAGCTTTGATGGTTAGAGCACAACACAACAGTTCCTATGAGTGACAAAGCAAAAGGCAAAAAAACTTCTTAAGATTCACCTGTATTTTAGAGCCTTCAAGCAAAATACTGCAATTCTTAGTGCAACCAGGGTTCCAGTGAAAATAACGCAGTATATTTCTATAAGGCACAGAATAAGAAAAGTAGCCTTAAATTTATTTCGATTAATAGCATTGCTTCTCGCCAGCATCACAAAACTGCCTCTGTCCAACTTACAATTAGACGGCTACATTTCTGTCTTCCTGGAAAGTCAATTTTCAATAGTTGCTTTGCCTTCCTCATGTATTGCACTGAAATTGATTTGAACGTGGTGGGAGGATGCGAGAGGAATTCTTGCAGCAGAGACAGCTATCATAAGGCAACTGCACCTAGTCCAAAGACCCATGTCACATAGCATCCTGCTATTAACAGTGACCAAAAGCAAGTCCCTAGAGGGGAGTATAAATGTGGAACTGGAACATATGATGCTTCTTTGGAGTACTCTTACTGCAATTAAGTCCCCAGTTATTTGCAGCTTGGGTAGCTAGAGCAATTTCTGTAGCTTTAACATCCTTCTAAGGATTTCTGCTCTACAAACTGGAAGCCTCCTCTATAACAGCTCTGCTGGGCTTGTGGATAAGTGTTTCACAAATGAATACAAAACAATTTTCAAGCCAGAAATCTATGGAAAGAGGGGAGGCATGGCCTCAAGAGTAAATCAGAAACCTACAGCCCCACCAAGGAACTTGGAGGGGAAAAAAGAATGTTTATTCTGCTGAAGCATCTGGGTGATCAACAGTGATTCCTGAGCAGCCAAGCTGTGAGAGCCCAGTCTTTTTGGTCTGCCAGCCATAAAATCAAAATTGAAAATTATAAAGATGTGTGTAGGGATCACCCTTGGCTATATAGGTTCTCATACGAGATCACAAAGACTGTAGTATCTTACGGTAACAGCACCATGGGGCTACATATTGTTCTAGAAGACATGTATCAATGTGATGTCTAAATTAATCTGCACTTTATGCCAAACTCCTACTGACATTGAAGAGTTCTGCATACACAGGAAGAGTAGATAGAATACAGTACAAAAATAAAGTGGCAGCATCAACTGAAGTTCCTTGTTCTCCTGAGTTTGTCAAGGCTTTGTTACTTGGCAGCTTTTCATACAATATTTATTATGGCTGCAATTTTTCCCCATTAACATGTTTTAATCTGGGAAAAATGTCACATTTTTCTCTTTAAAATAGACAAAGTTTGACATTTTCTGTGAGCTCATCTTTAGTAGATTGCTTTTTGTTCTAACCTCGGAGGAGTGGAGGAAAGATGCTTCTGCTATCTTCTTACTTCTTTTTCCTTTGAAGTCTATAGATGTGCTGTGTTTTGGGTTTACATGGTATACAGATTCTCACAATAGAGTGGAAGTCATAGGTAATGTTCAGGCCTTTAAGTTATTATTGCTCAAACCACAAGTGGATAGAAAACTTCTTTGCTAATATCAAAGCCAGAGCAAGTCATATATCAAAGAAATGGGTCAGAGCTGACTCCTTGGGCAGCCTAGATTCTCTCTGGTGCATCAGCATTTCAAATTAGCAGGTGCACATGTGCAGTGTACACAATAAATTGGGTAATCTACTGCTTGATAGCTCAAAAACATTAGCATTCAGTCAGATGGTACTTTACCGCTTACTCCACTGTAGATGATGTAGGTTGCAAGCAGCATGGGAAAAAATGTAGACATAAGAATTCTTTTAGAACTCACCGAAACGCAGTTTCTCCAAGCTAGGATTTCTTTCTTTTATTTTTTTCCTTAAAATAGACAACTCTTACAAACTGAAATTTGTATCTGCTCATCTAGAGTTTGTGCCATGCATCAGAAATGAAAGCGTAATTTTCATCCTTCTACATGAACTGAATTGTTGCTGTTATCCAGTTTTCCAGATGTGAAAATCTGTCATCTCTGTCAATGTCTGTGTAACTAAATTTGTATTTCAGCAGTCTGGCTTACAGGTCTGAAACCATGCTGTGCAAATAAAAGGAAAAAGGTAATTTCTTTCCCTCCTACAAGGAATGTCCCATTGTCATATTCCAATTTTCCTTTGAGAATTTGTCACTATTATTTTTTAATTAGGCATGTAATGCATCTAATATCCTTCATAGCCTTGAATTCCTTATCTAATCTGTATTCTTAAAGTTCAGAAATACCAGTTCTCCATTTAAATTAGCTGGGAGATCATTCCTGAGATATTTTTGTCTCGATGTAGACAGGCTTGTTTCCCAAATCTTGAAGAGTATTTTAAAGGTAACATTTACATTCACGTCAAACATGCCATGTGAGAATCTCGTTATGAATAAATGGCTAATATTGCAAAATAAACATGGCAAGTTCTGATTTCAGTGTCTTTAGAATGAAAAATTTTTTACCTACATTTAATGCCTTGATGAACCTGAAAGACAGCAGTCTTTTACCATTAGTAGATCAAATTCAACAGTACATGTAATGTTTTCAGCATCTTTTCCCTTCCAAACATTGTTTAATCACAGCGAAAACTCATCTGCTGAGCTGCTTACCCATGGTATTTAGAAAGCAAATTCAACTTCCTATGCATTTTTGAAGCTATATAACTATCTCAATGGCTTACCTAGAGATGTGAACAGAAGTGATGCTTTGCTGTCTTATGGAAAGCAGAAGACATCCCTGACAGGTTACAGAGTGCCTCACTGAAGAATGCCAGGGTACTGCAAAGCACATATCCATAATCTACCTCTAGATCCTGAGGTTTACAACAAGCCAATCCACTTCCATGTAGAACATCTTTTCTTGTTAGTGCCCATGGCCTTTTCCAAAGCAGTATGTCAGCAGCTGTATGCAAAATGGCTGAAAGACTTGATTAAAAATACACTGAAATCTCTCTGCTGATGCATGGTGAGAATTAGTCAACAATTCTCCTAGTACAAGCTCTGTCCCATGGTCAGCTGTCAACCAGAGGTTGAGAGACACATTAATTCCAGTGCCTGGTAAGAGCTTACACTTCAAAACTGATTGTTGATTTTGAGCATTATGTCTCTTTAGCAGGAAGGATGAGACTTGGCAGAAATTATCACTACTGGGAGTTTATATCTGGAGAATTTACCAGCTACCCATGAATCTCTGCTGAAGTATTTTTAACTGAAGAAATGTTAAACTTAAAACTATATGAAATCTCAGTTATCCATATTCTGGCACATATAGAGCTCTTGGACCATTCACTGCTACCTCTTCAGAAAAATCTGCATATGGTGCTACCTAGAACTGTACTAGACGATATTTGGTCATGTACCCGAGCCCTCCTCCTTCATTCAGCAGCTACCATATCATAAAGATCTACATGGTGATGAAAATAAAGTATCAAAAATGTATGTAAAATCAAATCTTACACTGCACAAGAAATTCACTTGTCTTCTGCGCTAGACCACCAGACTGCAAATCAGAGCTACTGGACAATTACTGGAGTTGGCCGTTGTGGGAACTGCAGTGCCACTTGACATGCAATCTTCATCCAATATGTTATAAATTTTATACATATTTTTACTATTCAGGCAACATGAGCCAGCACTACTGGCTCTCCTTGGCTTTTTGCAAGTCTTCCTAGGTCAAATGTGGGCAGGAATCATACAGATAGTTCTGCAAGCAAAGATGGATCAGGATTTTGTTGCTCAGGAAGGAACTGGAGACAGGGGCATAGATGTGGACCTGTGGTGAAGGGAAAAGGTGGTCCACAATGTTCATGATATGGGGAAAAGGCAACTGCAAGGCAAGAGCTTTACTGCTCTGCAAACACCAAGTTGTCTTTTTTTTTTTTTTTGTAGAGACTTGCCCAGTGTCACTAATTTATCTAATTCTCTGGAAGGAGAGGAGACAGAAGATAAGGGGTCAATTCAGACATTAACTCTGTTTATACCTCACTAACTCCATCACATAGCTGGAAACTAAAGATTACTTCATGAATCTTGGCACTAACTGTAGGCTGTGGATTTGAACAGCACAAAAATAAGGACTCATGGTGTCACAGCTGAAAGACAATGCATCATATAACACTATGCATTCTTCACCACCCAGGATATCAGATAATCTCAACCATATTCCAATGCACTCTTACAGTAGATAGAGTCACACCATCAGATGCTTCACACATACATTTTTAAATAAATGCACGAACAGATGAAATCTGACTGTAACAAGCTACATACATTCAGATAGCACATAAATATCAGCTGTTATTTTCTTATAAATGCAATTGCCAACATGTAATAAATAAAAGAACAAACCAACACTCTACGCTGCCAGGCGAGAAACAGCCAAGACCAGAACTCATCACTACAGTTGTATCCTGCTGCCACTGCTGAGCTTCACTCCAAATTTGCCAGGCGAAAGCTTCAGGTTTAAAATAACAGTGACTGCAACCTAGAGAAGTTCTTGCAAAGCCAAGAACCTTTCACTCTTGCAAAGTAACTGCACCAAGTTTAAAGTACTCACATAGGGCAGAGATTTTAAGGAGACTTTCAGTTTTCAGTCTAGAAATAAAAGATGAACTTTGGTTTGTTTGGTTTTGTTGTTGTTTTCTTTTTTTCAAACTTTGGCTACCATCTTTTTCAGCCTTCCTGCTCCTTATGGTTATGTGTACATGACAAACAATTCCCCTAGTGTCCCTTGACTGGAAAAAACATAGCATCATTCCTTGCATCATTCCTTACAGGCAAGTACCTAGTTGAGAACCCCAATCCAGCCTCCAAATGGTAGATGCAAAGACTAGAAAGAATTCCAACTCTCAAGGTAACTTGGCTGCTAGTTGGAGGATTATTAGAGGACAGAGCTCTCCTGTGATTCTCCCTTCTGCAAAGCAGAAAGAAGGGGTGGGCCAGGGGAAAGTCTATAAAAAACAGTTGTTGGGTTGTTGTTTTCTAAAAGAACTATCAGAGTTCTTAAGCCATTAGCGGCTGATCACTTGAAGGAAGTGTGCAGCTGGTTTGATTAATGATTGAATCTTAAATATTTATGATGGATGAAGTATGTATCTGGAAATGATTGGGGGTACTGCTGTTTGTCATATGCTTCTCAGCAGGACTCTACTGAAAATGAGATAATATCACAACAGATTTTCATTCCAAAATAAAATAGTGTAAGAAATTGTAGAGACAGAAATGCTGGGGGGAGGAAGAGGGGAATCTAAGTAGTTAAAAGCTGATTCACAATTTTCAGAATCTTTTGAAATGACGCTTGGGTATTTTTCCTGGAAAACAATTTTTCTGATGATGGTATTTAAAGTACTCTTGAATCACAACTTTTCAAATGCATTTTATCATTCAGGAGGAATTTTCATCCCCTGTGTTTCACCTGAAGTATTTCAAGCAAGGCTAAACAAAACCTGGGCGATATTCGTAAACGCTACAGTACCTGCAAAGAAATGATGGCAAGGTCAATTGTTAAAGCTGGTCACGGTCTACCCAGACTGATACCAGGTATGGACCTTGCTTGAGAGCAGGGCTTGGGGATCTGGAAATTTCAGTCTTCAGCAAGAAGGATAGGGGAGAGGAAGATCCCAAGCAGACCAACTCCACATTCTTCCTGTCCATTCCCTTTTCCCCTAAGGTGGGATGGTAGCAGAAGTAAAAATAGCCTCCTCATCTTCTCACCTTTTGAGCTGCCAAAAGGAAGAATATGCACTGAAATTCTTTCTTCTGTCCAGTATTTCGGAGAAATTTGTGGAAAACACTGCCACAACATTTTTGTATTAGAACAGTTGATGGCTTAAAGAAGATCCCCTGGGAAGATCCTGTCACCTGGTAGATTTGGGCATGGGAAGGGATCACATCTTCCCTAGGGACCATGATGTGCAAGGAGACAGGCCCTCATAGTTAACGCATTTAGAGCTCAGTTCAGGCCTCCTGCTAACGGACAGGTATGAAGTGTCAGTCTCTGGTTCTAAACAACGCCACCAGACAAATGGGAAAACCAAATCAAAATATGCAAAACAAAACCCAACAGAGAAAGCTGACGGCTCACCAAGACCTAGAGCTTTAAACCTGAAGGGGAGAACCAACAGTGACATATCAGCAATGGAGAACATTGCTGGGTGCTGTGGGATTGTATTCGTGCTTGTTAAAGCACTTCAAATATGCTGCATTTTTTTACATTAAATGATACTGTTGTATCCACGATTCTTAGAAGTCTGATTATGCTGATTCATAGTTGAAAGAAAAGAAAATAATCAAAAACTGGCTACATATGAGATACAATTCATAAAGGATGTAAAATACCTGCTTTGTTGTGCAATTGTTGTGGGAAAAATCCCACAAATGCATAAGAATGCCACAGAAAATGCTCTACGTAACCTACAGGCGTTTAGCATAATGTGATGAAATCTGTTCTTAGTGAAAAAATGTAGGAGCCTTAAATAGTTATGAAATAACCTAAAGAACTAGTTTAGTTTTCTGCAGTGATATTTTCAGATCAAATGAGCACCTTTTGATTCAGTCTCTAAAGGCACACCTCTAGTTGCACTGGTGGGCAACTATATTGCCGATTACAGTAACATGCATAATTGATCTGTAGCAAAAACTTTATGAGTGGAATTTAAATTCCAAGAGGGTTTGACCAGACCTTTTTTAGTTCAGGAATCTTCACCAGCGCTGAAATTGTTTATCATATGCTTCAGCCTAAGGTAAAATTTTAGACCTGAGCTAGGATCCATTAAAATACATGTTCACAAGGCAGGTCTGGATACGACAAGGAATAATACGCCACCGCAACCAGAGTATTTCTCTATGATAGCAGTCTCTACGATAACTGCTAAAATCCTGCAGATATTTATCAGCTCCTGATGCTTACATTTTGAAAAGTCTCAATAATTACTGTCTGTACTTGGCAATATTCAGAAATTATTTTCTGCTGCCATAAGAAATATTTAGGATGAAAATATTCTCCCATTGGCACCATTCCGTGTGGTATTAAGACTGGGAATGTATTTATATTTAGGTTTCACCCAAGAGAAAAAGATTCTTGTATAATTCAGTACTACACTTCGAGAGGAAAAAACCTCTAGGCCACAATATGTAGTTAATATTCAGAATTAAGTCAGTTTATTATGCATCAACTGGTAGGTCAAACTCAGCTTTGTGTACTGTAATTTACAATACAGCTTTATGCCCAAAGCAGTATAGAAGCCCTGAAGCAACACTGTGAATTATTACAACTGAATCTGAACACTACCTACAAAAACGTATAGAATTTCTTATATTTCTATTGCATGCAGGCTATAAACATGGTGTCAGATACATCTATGCTGCAAGGACATCTAAATAAAATATCAGTTTCATGACCTGTCAGCATTTGGCCGTTGTCTTTCTGCAGTCTTACTAAGTGGCAGTCCAGCTGCTTCAGCTGATTTAACTTTTGTTAAATTTTAGTAAAGTAATACAAGGAGCTTTCTAACTTTCTAAGAACTAACAGATTTTTCTCCCCTAATGGCATAGCAGATATAACTGCACAGCAATTTGGTAACATTACAGTTTCGCTCAGGCTCAGACTTTATATTTACATTCTATATATAGGGATCTACATGGGCAAGGCACAGGAATATGCTTGTAGAAATCCTCAGGAGCTTGAACTGAACTACCCTACCGCCTTCTGCTTCCACACCTGGGCTCCTTCCTGATCCAAAGGGAACAGCATCCCATTGTCTAGGGCTTCTCCCTCACTGTCTCTCCTTCACTGAGAGAGCTCTATCCACAACAGATGCACTAGCAGTCAGTTTGCCAGCACTTGGTAGACACTTTTGTACACTCCTGCTTATACTCTTCCAGCGATGTGTGGTCCTGTGAAGAAATGCATTTTAAAAAACCCCAAAACACTATAAGCAGAACGCATTGACACTGGGTAATTAGTTCTGAGTATTTGGGTGTTGCTCCTCACCATAGCATAGCAGATCTCTCTGAACTCACAAACAGCCTCATTTATACATTCCTTGGAGCAGTTTTTCACTGGTGTATCCCTGTGACTGTATTACCATGGATTTATACATCCTCCTGACTTACACCTCTTTGAGAGATCAGAACTAGTCCCAAGAGGTTTAAGCCTCACCTAAATTAGTTCCCAACGTGAAAGAAACTGCAAATAAACTAATTAGAGATTAATTGGCTAATACATATAGATAAGTTAATTAGAGATTAATTAGTGTTTATATAGTATGGTCCTTAGAAGATGCAAATTGCTCTAAAGTGCTAAGTGTTATATGTCGATTCCTATGGCTGTCTGACAGTTCTTAGTTGCTGTATGTATATATGCTGTATTTGCTGATGTATCTACCAGCTTACACACCACACAACTCCTTCTGCACAGTTTGTCATTATGCATTTGATCTTCTCACCTTGCAAAAGAATTAACTACATTGCAAACTTTCTTTTACCAAAGTTTTCAGTCTCAAGCATATATACTCCTCGATATTTTCCCCAGTTCTAAACTGGTTACTAGTTCAAAGGTGTTCATCAGTGAATGGGGGGCTATAACTGAGTATTGAATCAGCCTTAGAGAAAGGGAAATTTGAATTGCAAGTTTTTCATGCTGAAGTTCTCAAGTACCATATACTAATTTGCACTCTAAAGCTGGTACTTGTTTTATATATATTAATAATCTAGGCTGAGCACAGTGCTAGTGAAAACTACACAACTAATGCAAAAGTCCGAACACAATTGATATTTAGGAAAACTGTTCAATTTTACATATCACTCTGGTGATATCCACGCAGGTAGAGCCTCAGTGACATAACAAAGCCAGAAGTTACAAGTCACTAAAACTGAGCAGACTGCACACATACAAACCCTATACAAACATTCATCAATGCTGATACTTGAAGAACACAGAGGGCTGGAGCATCTCCCATGTGAAGACAGGCTGAGAAAGTTGGGGCTGTTCACCCTGCAGAAGAGAAGCTGCGTGGAGACCTCAGAGCAGCTTCCAGTGTCTGAAGGGGGCTACAAGGATGCTGGAGAGGGACTCTTCATTGGGGACTGTAGCGACAGGACAAGGGGTAATCGGTTCAAACTTCAACAGGGGAGATTTAGGTTAGATATAAGGAAGAAATTCTTTACTGTGAGGGTGGTGAGGCACTGGAATGGGTTGCCCAAGGAAGTTGTGAATTCTCCATGCCTGGCAGCGTTCAAGGCCAGGTTGGACGGGCCTTGAGCAACCTGGTCTAGTGGAAGGAGTCCCTGCCCATGGCAGGGGGTTGGAACTGGATAAGCTTAAGGTCCTTTCCAACTCAAACCATTCTATGATTCTATGACAGAATCAGGGTTAGTCTGCTGAGAAAAAGGAAAAAAAATAAAATAAACCAAACTCGTCGTAAATTTGTGTCCTGGGAAGGAAAAACTTTAGCATCTTGGCTCCAATCAGTATTAGCACAGTCGGGACCCAAAAAATGAACAAGTCTTCACACTGAAAATTTGAGCAGAAGGACAACTATTGCAGGACTAAACATTAACCAGGAAAAGCTTTCCTTGGACAAGAATCAACAGAGCACCAGCTAAATGAGATTTATACGAAATCCCCTGATGTTTCCAGCATCCCACATGCTAGCAAAGGAATCAGAAAAACGCTCTCATATAACTCACATAAATCGAGCTTCTCAGTCACGCTTCTATACCTTCTTCTTGCTATAACAGAGAGCTTCTGCCACAGCGTGCTGCATGTAAGCACCTCTGGGAATGAGGAATTGGACCAATAATTCTTCTCAGGTAGTTCCAGTTTAGCAGATTTAAATGGAGTTTTATTCTCTTGGCAAGTAACGGGACTTGTTATGATACTACCCACAAGACAGTTTGAACATCAACAACGCAGTTTTCTTTTTCCTTAAGGTTTGACTGCACAGTCCAAACACTAACATTAGCAGGCAAATCCACACACTGTGAAGAGGTTTTTCAATGCAATACACAAAGTTCTCAATTTATCTCTGCCTCTGGTCTTTATAAGAAGAGTTGTGTTTTATATTGCCGTACCAGGACAGACAACAGACACTTGAACACAAAAACTCTGTAATAAAAACATTTAAAGGCCTAGATTTGCTAGAAAATTTCTATTCAGCTGACAGACTTTAAGTGTGCACAATAAAGTCAGCTAAAGAAGTCTGAGGGATCCTCAAAGATGTACTAATAAAAATAAGAGACTTGAGAACAGTCCTGCATTATTTTGGATATCAAGGGTTAACAACCCACATACCATTTAAACCACATGGGATTTCCCATACAGAAAATAACATGAATGAATACTAAGACACTAAACACCACCTCTAAAGCCACTCACATACATACAGCATTTACCAGCTGGTTAAGACTAAACCTCAAAAGTTCTTCGATGATATGCAGAAAACATCATTCACAAGTTTTAAACTAGTTTAAATTCACCTCCAACAATTACTTACAAACATCTGAGCTGCTTGTCGAGTCATTCATCACCCATACGGCTTTTTCTTCTTTTTCCACCTATGCTACTGCCCCTGTCCTTTGCTGACAAGGAGTATCAGCAAGCACGGACTACCTGGCTACAGAACACGATTAGCTTCAAACATAGGTAATGAGAAACCATGCTCAGCGCTATTTCTGTAACTGGCATTAGTCTTCAGCCCTGTAACCAAGATAACTGCGAGTTCAGGACAATTTGCACTTACCTATAAGCATGAAAGAGAATGATGGTTATGAACTAGGAACAGTCTGGGTGATGGGAGGTGTGCAGAGTGATGTGGGATGGGTGGAACAGGCAGGGTCAGAGTTTACTGCTGGGGCTGACCATTACTACTTGTGTACATTCAGAGCGGGTCTAACGTCAGGCAGAAGGTGACACATTCTCCCAAACACAGCAAAAGACTCACTGCCTGGGCGCTGAGAGTGAACCATTTTGCAAAGGGCAGCAATAACTGACTACAAAATTTTCAGATTGCACACTTGGAAGAGCCTGATCTCCCAGCCTGCCTTTTCCACCCTTCCTTCTTTTTCTTTGCACACAGAAAACACAATAAAAAGCCTGGGCTATTTCTAGTCAAGGTCAGTAAAATCACTTTTGTATTTCTGTCTTCAAAGAAAAATAATCATTACCACCATAACTTGGATGGTCTTTCTCAACACAAAGCCATGACTCTGAAGCACCTTCGTGTTCAGAGGTGCAACTCTGGCAGCCGAGACAAAAAACATCTTCCTTATAAAGAGTGTATTTCCCTGGCAAGGCTGTGGTTGCATGTGCATGTGCATTACTGTTACCTTGGCATATGGGAAAATTATTCCTGGATCATCCTGGTTTTTATTTCTTTCCCCCCCCATTATTTCATTTAATTGTAAAATCCTTCAAACCATGTTCCCCATCTGGACTCTTCCAGGCTTTTTCAGGACATTTGGAACTGTTTGCATTTCCCTTCAGTGAGTACAGCCATCTTTTCAAGTGCAGCGTTTTCCCCGCAAGCAGGCACTGCTCGCAGAGCTTTCATAGCCAGAGAATGTAGCATGCAGGAGGAAACGTGCAAAGCTAGTGCAGGAGGAGTAAAAGCTCTTAAGTGTGTGTTGCTCATTAATTAGTCAGCAGAGGCTCCAGCTGCCTCTCCCATTCAAGGCTCTCTTTCTTTGCTTTTCTCACCCCCACCCCACCCCCAGGAAACCAGCTCCAGACATGCAGCTTGCTTCAAAGAGATTTCTCTTGTGTCTCTGATAGCACCTATATTAAGTGTTCCATATAAAACCAGGGAGCACATTTTAGTAACATTATGCTGACTCCTTTTCCTTGGAATAATTTATAAGGGTTTTACTACTTCCCACACACACACATACATACTGTTAAATTTACTGGTATTGCACAGCAGTTTACTTTAATACGGACAAAACATCATAAATCCCCTAACATCTACCTGTGTAACAAACTATGTTACGCACAGGAGCAGAAAACACAACCAAAGCACTATATATAATAAAATCATGTTATCTACTTGAAACATGGGGAATGGGTATCTTTAATTGTTTTACAAGAGAATTCAAAGGCATCAGTGCTAATGATCAGCTCTAGAAGTTCTAGAAACTATGCTAAAAATAGTAATAGCTTTTGACCGCCAAAACTCTCCATAGATGCTAGTGTAGACAAAGTGCATAAGTGTTGAAAGTGAGCTTGTTGAGCCAGGAAAGTATTTGTGATGCAGCCTGGAAAAGGAACTTATATCCCCTGGAATACATTCTAGGGCTCTTTCGCTGAGCATCAAGGCTTGTATGTTGACAGGCACATGTCTAGACATATAAATGTACACTGCACAGTAAAAGGTTTCCTCCTTGTTTTAAATAAAGGCTGGGGTTACTTTAAGGGTAGCTGGAGGTTGAAACATTTATAGATTATTCCATTTACCTTGTTTCTCAGTTTAAACAATATGTGAGATAGGAAATAATTTGGAAGTTCACATGGAACATTTTGCTGGGATATCAGATGTTACAATGTGCGGGACGTTTAATTGCTCAGCTTTTAAACTTAGCTCTAATAAAGGCCTAGCCAGCCTGTGAGTGTCCCATTCAGAAACGCTTTTGGATTGTTTATGTCTTCTTTCACCAAATTTGTATGAAGGACGATCTTGAGCCATCTGGTGCCTATTTAATTTTTAACCACCTCTCACTTGGAATATTTCTTTCTTTATACTTATTTTGTCTTGGCCATAAGCTAAACTGCACCATCTGTGACTTCCAGTAAATACAACTGTTGCTAATGAAATTACCCAGCTTCATCATTTTGATTTAAATGCATTGCCTGCTTTTTCTATGACCTTTCATTGCTTGCCATCAAATCACAGCTTTCACACATTTAGATACACACTCATGTAGGTCAGGCTTCAGGAATAAATCTTATCTGTGAATCTCAAGAAGCCTGGCCAAGCTTGCTCAGCAGGCTGGCATCAGCTACCCCAGCCAGGGCCATGCTAGGAAATCATTATGGCATTTGTGACCATCCAGCTTAGGGGCTGAACTCAGTGTGTTTCATGCTCCAGGGCAGATCCCCTGCCTTGTGACCAATTGGTCACTGTTTCTTGTTCTCTTACCTCCCATTTGTTTGACTGACTGAATTAATGATTCTGGATGCACTAGCCCAGTCTTTTGGCTACCCTGTCTCTTATTCAATCACAGGACAAATCTGACCAGATTGAACTGGAGGAAGAGTCTGGGACCCTTCCCTTACAGAAAAGTAGCAGGAATCTAAGTGAGTTGACGAAAGATTAGTGGTAGATCCCACCAATTATTTATGTATTATTTTATGTATAAAAGTAATCAAGTGTGACTAACTTGATCCTAGAGGAATCCATTCCCTTGCCCTCATGTTAAACTGGTAGGCGACAGGCATTGAAGACCTGCACCTCAATTTACATCGGAAGGTAAAGATACAGGTGAAATTCCTTTACTCAGAATGGGATTTACTCAAATGGGTATCTTCACATGTAAAGCATCCATTTCACAGGTACAAGTGTCTATCTCGGAGGTCCCTTAGATGCTCTGCTAAGATTTTGCTTCAAAGTACCACCCTGAGATTGCTGTCCTGATGAGACATGGCTGAAGACAGACTTTCCAACCTGCCATCCAGAGATAACAACAGTATTGTTATATCGGTTACTGAAAACACCAGCTGGTCAAGTGTAAGCACAGATCTGACTACAGCATACACCTACTGCACCCTTCCCCAACCTTCTACTTATAAAACCAGTAACATGTATCTTCTTACAAATAATGTTCCATTGTTTAATAGTGGGCAAGACCATGAAAGTAAAACATGAATGCTGGAAGGAGTCAGGAATGAGTAGGCAGTTTCCTAGGTCACATAACCTGGCTTGTTGTCAAGCCCCATATTCCCACCAGTTTATGATCCCTGTGCCATGGATGAAGAACTTATAACCTGGGTGAATTCTGCATTCTAACATCAACACTTTTCCCCAGTTACCCAGAACTATGGTGAAGAATAAAGCAAATCAATTTAACAAATCAAAATATGAAATTGAATAGCTCGGACTAACTTTCTTGAAGTAAGAAAGGAGAAGCCAATGGAAACTTGCAAAGCTCAACACAGAGTTCATATTTAATCCTTTCTCAGAAACCTAATGACTGGCCAACATTAGAAACATGATGTGATAAAGACACCAATCTCCCCTGTACATTTATGCTCCTTATAGCAGATGCTAATCAGGATCACCACAATGAGCCAACACAGGCATGGGGACAGCTTTGGATATGCAAACTCCTTTCCTCAAAGCATCCATTGCATCCTTTCTAAATGGACATATTTCTATTTGGCTGCCACTCAATGTCTACTCAGCACGCCCTTCTAGCTGGAGTCATTCATTAAGCAAGGTCACAATCCACTCTTGATCAAGCTAATGACAGGTTACATCCTAGTGGAAGTGCTACAGTTTAAGAGGCAGCCTAGAGGACAGATGAGTTTGTAGGTGGGTTATGTTTATACAGAGATTTGTTGGTATCCAGATGGAAAAGGGAAACAGAATAAGAGCAGATGGCAATTACACTGGCATTTAGGATAACATTTCAAAAGTTGGTACATTTTCTTAAAAAAAGACAGGCTCTTGTAAATATGTTTGATACTTTCTTCCTGTCAAGGAAGGGGATTCACCTTTGCAAATAAGCTTACTAGCTTTATTTAAACTTCCAAGAAACCTGGCAGTGTCAGCCTGTCTTTGCTGCTCCTTTTTCCTATTTTCAGCACAAAATACATTGTTCTATTGCTCCCAGAACAGCTGTCGGTGCAAACTACAGGTGAACCCTGTTATTTGCTTACTCCACCAGCACAGTCCCAGTAGATGCTCATAAAAAGTTAGAAAGTTTAATAATTCATTAACCAAGATTGGTGTAGATTTCATACAGTACGTTAAGGAAACCAGCAAAGGCAAGGCATTCATACTTTTGGAATTTGTGCCTCACATAACTAGCAGAAGCACTGGAAAGAAAGGGTTATTTTTTCTATGCTTTGAAGAAAATCTATGTCTGGAATTAGGTATTTTGGCAGCGCAATAATCTTCATGATGTCTGGCAACATGAAAGTTTCTGTACTATCAAGCTGATACACAGAAGCAAGACTACAAGGAAGTAGCATGAATGGCATTGTTCATCGGGGAAGAGTTCCAGAAGCTGGCAGAAACTTTAGTGTACAGCCCACATAAACTGTTAAAATCTCCAAAATACAAGATGCTATATGGCTACCAGTAGATAAGCTTACTTCCTATAGAAAAATGTAAATTCCAGCCAAAACCCCACACAAAAGCCTGGTGCAAACACTAAGAAAAATAGTTCCTCCCTCAAGCTTCCTTCTTCTGCAACTCCCTCCTGCACGTGGGTGCAGTATGCAAGAGATAATCCCCAAAAGTCAAGCCAGGATTAGAAACCAAGACTTTACAAAGGGACATGGTACATTTTAGATGGGAAGAAATACAGCAAAAGCAATGTACTGCCTCAATTGACATGCTACGAACAGACACAAAGAAAACTTAAACCTTTAACAGTTTGGCTTACACATATTGTAATGTCTATCAGCGTGTCAACAACTGAAGACAGACAATCACAATGTAATTCAGTATTTATTGTTTGATGGGCCTGGGCTTAATGTAAGAGACAAGGTTCTGCAATCCCCTGGCCAAAGTCAAAACATACATGCCGTTAAACCTGCCTGAAACAAATATCCCTGCAGTCAGGTATGTTTCACAACATGGTCACAATATGGCTAGAAAAGGTTGGCATTTAAACTCACACAGCTCATGACTATTACAACTACATGGATTTCTTCAGAACTAATCTTCCTCAGTAATTCCTTGAGAGACTGAAAGTTGTCTGGTCCTGCAGCCACAACAGTGATATGCATCCAGCTGAACAACAAAATACTGTATATTGTTCATTGTGTTTTATCTGCACATTTGAGTTTCAAACCATTTATCATCATGCCCAAAGGAGGAGGGGAGGGGGGGGAAGCTTTCCAAACATCTCATTCAAATAATTAGAGTGATCCAAGAAGAATCAGACACTCAAATATCCCCATAGCAATAATGAACAGCTATTTTTATGTCCAAAGTTATTTGATGAAAATCATTATTCAACTGTTATCACAGTTTATCAACCTCTGATGTTCTGTGTGGCTTTTTATGTTCAGACAAGGAAAGACAACAGCCAGGCTCATTGGAGAGAATAAGATCCAGAAATGTTTTGTGTGTTTTATTACACACACTTCTCTGTTGTCAACAGCATCATTTCATGTACATCAGGGTAACAGGGTAACCAGGCTATCTATCAGTCAGCACAGCTTCTCAGAGTAACAGTAACTCATTCTACAGATGCAGTCAAGACAGAGCTGTGAACATGTTTTATTGCAAGTAGGAGAACCATAAAATCACAAGGAAGGGACCTTAATGCTCACCTAGTTCCAACCCCCTGCCACGGGCAGGGACACCTTCCACTAGAGCAGGTTACTCCAAGCCCCTGTGTCCAACTTGGCCTTGAACACTGCCAGGGATGGGGCAGCCACAGCTTCTCTGGGCACCCTGTGCCAGCGCCTCAGCACCCTCACAGGGAAGAACTTCTGCCTCAGAGCTCATCTCAATCTCCCCTCTGGCAGGGTAAAGCCATTCACCCTTGTCCTGTCCCTACTGGCCTTGTAAGAAGTCCCTCTCCAGATTTCTTCTAGGCCTCCTCAGTATCTGAAATATATCATAAAGGATATACACATACATGTATACACTTTGCCACCAAACACACTGTTGACAGACATGAGCCTTAGAAATACCTAAGATGTGATACCAAATTATACTGAATAAATAGCCCCATCAGCTACTGAAACACTTTAGAAACATTAAGCTCACTTGTTTTCCTTACACAGTTACTTTTCAAAGTTCAGGGGTATTTTTTATTATTACTTTTATACCTCATTTTTATGGTTATGATTTACGACTCCTGCACTTATGACTCCGCAGTGTAATAGTATGGAGAAAATTAACTTTGTCTTCCTAGAAAAAATAGCAGAGCTCAATTAACATGCAAGATGTTCTCTCATGTCCATAGGTCTACAACAGATGCCTTCCACTTTTGAGTATTCTTTCTAAGAGTTTACAGATGCTTGCACATTTAAGATGGGCACATCACTATCCAGGACATCAAACTCAGGTCTTTACAGGAGACATAAAAAACTTCTATTTTTGTCAACAGAGCTTCAGGAAGACAGAAGGAATACAGCATGACACCTAACAGAATTACTAACATATGTCTACCATCCTTGTGTAACATCTTCAACTCTGCAATTTAGCATGTTTATCGAAATTAAGCAATTTTTTTTTCTACTAACTTTCATGTGGGTGTATAATTAATCATCATCCTCACTATATGTCTTCCAGAGATCCACAAATACTGAATAATTTCCAGATCTTTTACTTAGAACCTAAAGGAAAATTAATCTTTTCTTACCCAGTTTTCCCTGCAAAAGGGTTGTTGGTTTTTTTCTCCATAGAAATTAATCACAAACTGCAGTTATATCACAAATAAATTTGCATAAACCCCTTCAGTTTTACAACTGTTCTACTTTCTGGTGAATACTTCTGCCTTCAAGGAAAAGCAGATCTGGAGATACAATATACCTGTAGCTATCTACCTATTAGCATAAGGTGACTGATCTACAGAGTCTTCTTCAGGAACGACTTTTCCTTCTCTAAAGCCACTGTCTTTTAGATGTTCAAATTGCTGTACAATATTACTATTTGGGGAATATGTATTTTTACTTGTGACAGAGAATTAGTTCTAGTAAAACACTATTTCTACTTTAAAAAAATAATCACAGAACAATCAGAAATGTGTCTGATGATGCTTTTTTAGAGCATCATTTACTCATTTTGTGTAGAACGCACTGGCAGACAGTTTGATGTTTAAGTGGGACTTGACTCAGCTTTCAGAAAAAGAAGCTTACAGCACTTCATCAACTCCTTTTATGGATTAGCTTGTATCAAATATACCCTTATTTGCATTTCAAGTTTCCTAAAAGGAACTGCTATCAGCCTTTCAAAGTGGATAAAGCCAGACATTCGGTTCTGAATCGAGGCATTTGATTGAGGGGAATAAAATATCCATGTAATAAAAGAAAGACACAGAGCCACAACAACAGAAACTCACTGTACTACAAGTCATTCTCCTATACCATGGCAAGATTCTTCTCACCTATTGAAGGAGATGATAACAGAGAAGCCTCCATGGGAGTGAAGTGTCAAAAATGAGATCAAAAGAGCATCAGATCCACAAAATTAAGTGCTCAAAGTCAAGAAATGCTAAAAGTTGGAATGCCTGTGCAACTTCAGCAAGTTTGCTTTGTGGGTGTGCATCATCTGACAGTCATTTTGTCACAGGGGCCCTGTCTCGCTTCAGGGAGTGAAAGTACAATGCCCAGGAAATACAGTGAAGAGCAGGAGGAAGAAAGCTGGTGCCTGCAGTGTTCCCTTGGCCTGTCTTCCTTTCCGAAAGAATCTGGAAAGCTTGAGGGGAAAAAGAGATCAGAAGCAAAAGGACAAACTTCACGTCATGCTTTCTACTCTGGATTCTGCTCCTGGCTCTGTCCCCAGGAATTCACGATGCTGTGCAAATTACATAAGGCAGAAGCTCTGTGGTTTCTGTTTATTCTTCATTTTATGGGGATCCAGCTTGAGCAGTCTGATTTGCAGAACCTGAGCACTGTTAATCAATCACTGCAAGAGCTGTCCCTATGGTTAAAAAAAATGTACGAACATCAGTTACTGGAAATGTCACCACTCAGTAGATTATACATCAGACTTTCATCTGCCTCAGCAGCCCAGTAAACTGGAAGGAATGCTTCTTCCTTGTCTACAAGTGGCATTCTGAAAATAAATTCTTAAATGTGAATGATGAGTGTCCTCATGGAAATCTGTATTTCCATACTCAGCACAGTGTGAGAACTGCACAGTAAATAGGCCACAAGCCATAGCCTGTGCGATAAGGGTAAAAAGAAACACTGAAAAACTGCTCATTTGTTGGGTACTGGGTATCCTGAGTAGTGAATGAAATGGGGTCCTGCAGAAAATCACCTCATCAGTGCATTTGCACATAAGGAGGCCAAACTCAAGTCGCTGGGAACATCTTAACTTTGACACTTTCCAATTGGAACATTTGCCTTTGCAAGATTAGAGATGAATTTAACTTTCCTGGTTTATATGAAGTTCTTTGCACAACTGAAAACCTGCAAGTTGCAGAATATGGGCCCACTCACCAGCAGCCTGACACCACTCAATGGGCTGAGTCCACCAGAACAGAGAAGGCTGCCTAAATCCACACCCACCAAGCACTCAAAAAGAGAGTGGCTAAGAAGTGAATGGACCATTTCTATCTATTCAGCACTGCTGAAGAAAAAAGTTTAGTTTCAAAAGAATTTATCTAGAAAAAGGGAAGTGGATCTGGCAAGAGTTTGACATTGCTTAAGGCATGCACAGGTGGATAGAACTGCAGGCCAGGTCAAAGGAAAGAGAAGATTTATGTTATGTGCAAGGAAAAGGGCAGAAGAAAAATAGCCGCTCGGGCTGGGCTGCACTGAAGTGAATGAAACAGCTGTTCATACAGGGAAGGAATGGTCAGGTAAGACAGGTTGGAAATAATAATCATAGGGCCATCTGCTGCCCTGGGACTTTGCACCCTCAAGGTATGAAACAAATTTTGTCTTCTAGGAGCTCAAGCAGTGTAGCTGTTGCAAGCCTGTCAAGTAAACCATGCCTGAACAGGGCATTAAAGTTACAGGAGTTCAAAGCAAAAGTTGTTCAACTAGTTTAACTCGCAATAGTAAGTCAAGAGAAAACAAGTTAAAAGAGTCCTTTTAACTAGATTTTCTATTTTAACCAAATGCTCTGTGAACACCTAAGAAATACACTGTGTGAAGTGCCACTACCATTTCCAGCTGACATGAAAGAATTAACAGCCATTTCTTTTGTCATTTCCTGAGAAAGATCAGTTCTCATACTGATGCTAACTTCCCATTTTTACCAGGACTTGTTTTTATATGATTTCAATAAAAAGCCTGAAATAGCTGGAATGCTTGGCACAGGTATTTCCTTGACCTCCATCACTTTGCTTCAGGCTTCAGAATGCAGTACAGAAGCTATGCAACACAACAAAAACATCTTCTGGATGAATGATTGCTTCCATCCAAATCATACCATATTTGCTACTGCCTTGAGAAGAATAAGAATGCATCCTTCCATCTTCACAAAGCTAGTTTGAGACCACTGTTCATGGTCACTTCCCTGGTAAGCCTGTAGTCCATTCTAAGAAAAACACAGGAGACTCCAGACCTGTCTTGATATCTCGGATGGGTCACAACCTGGCTAACTGGTCCTCAGCAATAAAGCCTCTCCTAAGGTGAATGCCACAGAACCCTGTTTGAGTCTCCTCTCTTGCTTAAGTGAAGAGCATCAGGAGGCTGAATAACAGTTGACAGCCCAAGCATCCAGTTCCTATTTTTACCTCTTTCTCATACTCTAGTTAATTGGAGAGTGAAGAGCATAAAGATTCATAGAATCATTTAGGTTGGAAAAAATCCCTAAGATCAAGTCCAACTATTAACCCAGCACTGCCAAATCCACCACTAAACCAGGTCACTGAGTGCCATATTTACACATCTTATCAATACCTCCAGGGATGGCGACTTCACCACTGCCCTGGGCAGCCTGTTCCAGTCCTTGGCAACCCTTTTGGTGAAGAAATGTTTCCTAATATCCAGTCTAAACCTCCCCTGCTGCCACTTAAGGCCGTTTCCTCTTGTCCTGTTGCTTGTTACCTGGGACAAGGTAACAAGCACTACCTCACTACAACCTTTCAGGTAGAGAGCATATGTGGCCTCACGAGGGCTAAGTACAGGGGGACAATCACTTCTGTGGTCCTGCTGGCCACAGTGTTTCAGATACAAGCCAGGATGCTGCTGGCCTTTTTGGCTACCTGGGCACAAGCTGGCTCGTACTCAGCCAGCTGTCAACCAACACCCCCAGGGCCTTTTCCACCGGGCAGCTTCCAGCCACTCTTCCTCAAGCCTGTAGCATTGCATGGGGTTATTGTGACCCAAGTGCCGGACCCAGCACTTTGCCTTGTTGAATCTCATGCAATTGGCCACAGCCCATCAATCCAGCCTGTCCAGATCCCTCTGCAGAGCCTTGCTACTCTCCAGCAGATCAACACTCTCAGCCAATTTGGTGTCATCTGCAAACTGACTAAGGGTGCCCTCGAAGCCCTCATCCCATCACCAGGCTGTGGGTCGGTAGGCAGCGGGTCAGTCGGCAATCTACCTTCCAAGGATCAGAGCCTGTAGCACACAGCACACTCCAGCTCCAAAACCTTCCTGCAAGGATGCCACAGGTCCTGGCCGACTTGGATGGTACTGAAGGACAACTCATCCCTGAGGAACAGCTGCTTTCCTTCTTTGCATCACTATCAGCTGGATCTCTTCATCAGCTATAAAAGAAACCTAAGGAGACAGCTTCTCAAACCTAAAGAGTGAATACCTCCATAAATATCTTTGAATTAGTTCAATGGTAACCATATTTGTTAGCCTGCAACATGCACACACATTCTCCAGCTTCACTGGGAAGAAGCCTTTGGCCATACGCACCAAGAAAATAGACTCCAGGATAGAGGCTTTCAAAAGACATGTAGACAGAGATGACCTTGCATTTGGATTCCCTGCTCTTTGCAGCCATCACTCAGAAACAGCACTTTAAAAATTATGCAGCATTATGGCACATTAAATGCAGCTGAAAAGGAAATAGTTTATTTAATTTAGCTTACTTATATAAGTTGACCTGCTGAAGAATGCAGTGGGACAGGGAGAAATGAAAGAAAGAAATGGCAATGACCTTGCGTTAATGAAGATGACACTCTACTGGAAAACCAACCAGCATTAGTAGGGACTTTGCTGTAGGAAACCTTCAGCTGCTTAGTCTCACCAATACTAATGACTATCATTATGTCCATTTGTGAAAATAAGGCAAACTGTAGCCAAATGAAAGTAGTTGGGTTAGAGAGATTTATGATGAAATCATAATTTGCCAAAGTTAAGATGAAATGTCACCTCAGTACCTGATGTAGCAACCACCACTAACATTGCATGAAATGCCTCAGAGGAGAAGTTCCTCAATCATTGTGATTAAAAGGTGAATGTCGGGTGACAGAGCACAGCAGAATCCAACACAATGGCTCAGGTTAGGATATTGGTGTTGGTTCTGGGTTTTTTTGGGGAGGGGTAGTCGAGTTTTGAGTTAGGGTTTTTTGGTCAACACTACCAGACAGTACCTGCTAATTGACTTTCCAGGTAGGAAACTCCCACTCAGATGATCTATGCCAGTCAACTGACCTAGAAGTAGATAAAACATCCTAAAAGTCAGAAATAACTACGCAAATGGCACCAGTCAGGCTGTGCATCACTTAAAGTAAGTGCACAGTATCATTGCTTGGGAAATCTATTTCAGCACTACTAGGAAAATTTGCTGTTTGTGATAGTCACAAACAATTCAAGTTTATAAGAAGCCCAAGTACGGTGTATATAATAATGTTTTCACGTTAACATGGCAAAACCCTTGCAAACCATACTCCTGGAGTAACATTCAATTTGAGACAGTCTTCAGGCTAGAGGCTAAGCCAAAGGCAAATAATTTTGCTGTGGGCATTTAATACAGATTTACAGCTTTTCTTAAAACCAGAATATAGCAGATGTTTAATTCATTGGATCTGAAAAGTCAGAATCTATCATCTGTAGAGTAATGATTAGAAAATAGTGGCTGAAATCACCAGGACTATTTTTACCTAAGACTCTCAATCATGAAGGCTTGGGTAAGCTGTTTCCCTTTCCCATGCTATTTAATCTACTGCCATCATACAGTAGAGAAAAGTCTTCTAAGCATTCTATAGGAAGAGAAAACTGGTAAGATAAGAAAACTTCTAAAACTCCTCATATATCCCGTATATTTCCACTTGTTAACAATACTTCTGGAGACAAACCAATGCTAACTCTTTCTCGGAAAGTTAGGCTACTGCAAGTTAGAAATTCAAAGCCACATAGGCAATTATGGTTTTTTGCATTTGAGTCTCTTTTTACAGCACTGATTCCTCACGTTAAAGAGTGACATCTAAGATATGAATCCACTTTGAATCCAAGCTAAACCAATGTTTTTAAGAACTGTAATTATTAGAATTATAAAAATAATTGTTCAAGTAAAAACTGCAGCTTCTTCAGGTTTGATATCTGATAATGTTTTCATTCACTTTTAAAATATAAACACAGATTTATATGGAGAATTGTTGGTTTAACAAACACCTCAGGACTCCAAGAAATACATTGCTAGATGGTAGCAATATTAATCTTTCTAAACTGGTTTTTACATCTCAGCCTGAGATTTTTTCACAATAAACCATCCTACAGTTAGTTTGCCTGTGAAGAGATTCCTGTAAGGATAATAGTAGTTCAGGCACCTTGTAGGTTCATTTATGTGACCAATATGCCATTTGCACCTTTTAATTACAATACCAAGATGCATTTTAAGTTCCTGTTGAACTTTTAAAGCAGAAATTCTGTGTGACACTGCTACCCTCATAGATTTTATGATTCACCTCAGCTCTGAATTAGTATTCTGGACTAGTGGCCTTCCCCAAAAGTGGTGATGTTTGAGGGCTTCTAAAAATTACTTTCTTGGTTAATTCTCATTCATATCTTTTGCAACTACTATAGTGGCAACATTTGACATACCTTACAAATCCTTCTGAGCTCTCAGGCACAGACCATCTCCTGGTTTGTTACTCCATTGTACCAAACATCCCCCCCCTCAGTGTGCTTGCACAATACAAGTACACAGAAACTTCTACTTGGGACAGTGTTTCTGTCATCAGGAAAACAGAACCCTCTCCAGGGCTTCCAGGAAGACCTCCTCTATCAGTTGTATTACTGCAGAGAATGCATCCTTCCAGCTGTCTGCCATATGACAGGAAATAGTAAGGAACGTCTCTGACAGTTCAGAAAATACATGTCTCAATTTCAAGCAGCAAAGGGTAAGAATTTCAGATGACACTATTTCTGCCATGTGATTTTGCAGTGCAGGTTAATTCTAACATGCAGCAAGTAGGATCACCTGGCACTTTGGCTTTTAGTTTAATTGAATCACTGGGTCATCTGTGTATGAATGGTAACATCCCTCATGGACAGCCAAATCCACTGCAATATCCTTATCAGACCAGCACAGTTTCTCAGAAACTTTGCTGCTTTGCTTCTGAGACTGGCAGAACCATAAGGAAATTCAGGACACAGGGCTCTCTTCCCTCATCCTCTTCCAGAAGCAATTTTTCTCCCTCCAGTTTTGCAATCAAAGTAGGAGATGCCTTACAAGTAGTATTTGGAAGAAAATTGTAATAACAATCACTACTAAATACATTATTTACAGCATCTTATTGTCTTCAAACATAATTTGGTTGGTCACATTGAACATATTTTCACATAAAGAGAGTATAAAGGGCCATAGCATCTGTTTGTACCTAACCCTTACTGAACTGGTTTCCTTTGCTAAAGGAAGTAGGATCATCTGCATTATTTGTAAACAAGTAAGGCCATATCAAAGAAATGCCTGATAGCATTGCTCATTTGTCTTGCTCATCAGAAACATAAAGAGAGACTGTACTTTGCTTAAATCCCCATCTGGGGAAAGAAAGAAGGGAAAGCCTCACAACACATACCTCAGATCTGTGCAAAGCAGCCTTCCCTTGTGTTCTATGTCCTTGTTTCTTTTCAGAAAAGGGAACATTTTGTAAAGCTACATGGAGTGTGAATGCAAGGACGTGTCTATTCCTGCCACTGACCTCTCTATACGCAAGTCTGCTTCCTTCATATACATTCAGAGACATAGAATTGAGTTTAGGCTCCAAACTAGATTTAAAAGATTAGCTTGTGTGTGAGCACAGACACAAGGACATTTATATTTTCCAGCCTTCCTTGATTTTTCATGTAACTCCTATTAGCAGTAATTGAGAGTGCGTGCACACACGTGGACAAGATGCTAAACTGCTGTGTGGCTAGTTAAAGTTTAATCTTGGAGTTGCCTGGTACATAAAATGGGATCACTTATTCCCAGTAAGACCATAAATAGATTACCAGCTCTGTGCCGCAGTAATGTATTGGGTCTCACATTTTTAATGCCCACCTTTATAAGGCTTTTCTCATAAGTGTCCTCTCCAAGGAGCTTTGCATAAAGCTTTCCACAAAGCTTTGCACCCCCTGATGTACAGGATATTAGCTGTGAAACAAGTCGATCCCTTTGATACCTTCAGGGAGGGGTTGTTCCTTGTTCTTGTTTGTAACTGTCTCTAGTTATCATGACAAATTCATATCATTCAGTATCCCTATGGGTAACAACTTCCACTGCGGGTGGACTGAAGTGGAATGACTGAAAGAGTAGCTCGGCCACAGGTTCCTGTCTCGGTAACAGGAACAAAATCAATCCTTATTGGTCAAGTAGTACTTACCAGCATCTCCCTGCTAGAACAGGAAAACAAGCTGTGTCAGTTTGCTTGCTTTCCCAATAGCATCTAAACTACAGGCACCATCAGGACAGCTGAAAATAGCCCTTATCAGCTTAACAGATAATTAGCATCTGATGTATTACCATAAAACCCTATTAATGAAATAGCTTTCAAACAGAGAAGGTAGAAGACTGTTTACACATCTTCAGTAGCCTTTTTTGGTGCATGTGGTGACCAGCAGAAAAGGAACAGAGGGGACGACTGATGACAGTAACTGCTACAGCCACCTCCATTTGGTTTGCTGCGGAACCTTGAATTTCCAGACAGTTTTTGGCTCTTTTCTCTGGCTTCTTGCTTTACTTGATTTTGGGTGTTTTGCAGTCTGCTCCCTCTAGGACAGAATGAGGGCAAATCTGGTATTTCTCTGATATATGACATCACTTACAAAGAATATCCACAGTTCCTGTGTTGCTAATCATGGTTGGTTAGGGAAACAGTTCATCACATACCAGAGAGCACCTTTGTTCAAGCCCCAGAATATTTCAACTGGTCTTGCTTAGGATATGCTTCCAGATACCACCTTCACCATTATACTAATTGAAGGGGTACCAGCTGGCTGCTTGCTTTTGCCCTCAGGTTGCCCATTTGGTTGAGCTGATACAACTGCCTGCAGGGCCAGGCTGTGACTTGGATAAGAAAATTGACCCAGGGTTAAAAAGTACTTTTTTCTTTTTAACACTTACTTGCTTCGTTCACAACTCTAGCTGCATAAACAGTGGTGCTGCCACAACCAGATGAATAATGTGGGAAAGCATTCAGCTAGCATCAGCAGCAGGATGATTACTTACTGAAGCAATCATAGTGTTTACTCACATGACTCTTCACATAGTAGTGACTGGCACATTTGGTAATTGCCAGGTATCTGCTATCAATTCAAACTTCACTGCAATGTTGCCGGGTGTTTGTAGTGTATCACTGCCTCTGACAACTAGCAAATTAGCTAGTGGATACGGGTGAAGCTGAGAATGAAGCAATGTCCAAGGCAGATGGTACAAAGTAGAGAAGTAGTAGTTTTTTTACAGCTATATCTCCAAAACCAGTAACAGAGCAATTATTCATGAAAAAAAAGTGTTTTTAAAGTTCACCTCCACTTTAAGTAATGAAATCTCTAAACCAGTGCAGTGCTCCTCCTGTACAAAATTCAGCTGCCACCACTATAACAAAGAATGGTTTATAAGCCATTCTCTTGGATGGGAAATTATTTCTGGGTTTTCAAAAGCTCATATTCCTACAAGCCCAGTCAGTATGTAGTCCTGCTTTCAAAGATCTGCTGTAAAATTAACTATCTTGCTGAAATCAAATTGTTACAGTTTACTAATTGGGCTTCATGAAGTAAACATGAACATTCAGAAATACCCCAACCAAATCCCCCAAATCAATCCCAGAACTTCATTCCTTAATCCCTGGAAATGGCACCTTATTGCTAACTTCTCTCTTGAAGATCCAAAATGGACAATATCTGCTACAAACAGAACATTCCATGTAGAACATTGTCTCCCTAAGACAGCTTGCACTCTCACTGCTTATGCTCAACCCAAATATGGATTTTCACAAATAGCACTGCATTTTACATCACTACACATACAATGACCACAAGATATTTCTTAAACCAGCTATGCAGTGCTTTGCCTAAATTCAAATATCAGGCACCTGCACCATACTCACAGAATAACAAAGGACAAGGGATTTTACTGTAGCAAACTCAGAACAAACCATTCTCCTCAACAGGTCTGTGTAAAGCACACAGCACCTCAAAATTTTCAGCCAATGAACTTACATGAAAGCCCTTGTTTCTGCTATAGCAGAAGGATGAATTAAGTACACTGTGATCTAAGAGACTCTATTAGCCATCTTCTCCAGATAAACTCCAGAAGCACCAAGTCAAAATATTTTTTCTAGAGTATTTTGCTATAAATTCCTAAATGGATAAAGAAAAATGAGGAGGAAAAAAAAGCAGCACTCAAAAAAACCAGTCCCTTCAATAAAGCTAAATTTATGTTAGAAGCTCAGTTGTGTTGCTCAGCTTGAAAGCTACCAGGCATCCCTCTCTCTGACATTACTACTGGAAACCAAACTGCAGAAATTATTTACTGGGCTAATAAGCAATAATAAAATAAACCTCAGAGTCAAGAAGAGAGACATTTAAATATGCTCTACCCTGTATTTGCCAAGCCAAGAAATACATTAACTATGCCACTGCATTTACCCTGTTAACTCTTTGAAACTATGCAGACTCAACCATTTTTGTATGCATTGTATTATTGACAGATCTGTACATTACACAAATGTGTGTTGTGACCTTTGAAACTGCAACCTCTCCCCTCCTGAGACTCCGACTCCCTTTGCACTTCAACTAGCCACCATGTTAAGACAACTAATATAAATCCCTTGTGGAGGAAAATGATCTTAACTTTCCAAAATATTCATTCTGACTGTTGGGCCAAGACTATAGAATCACCCAACTGCGTGCTAACAGCCTCTCATAATCACAGAAATCTGTAGGATTCAACTAGGTTATATCAGCAATACAGGCCTTTCACCAAAGTCTGTAGGTATTGTCATAGCAAGGCCAGTAGAAGTTCCACTTCATCTTTTTCCAGCATGTCCACTATCAGAGAAAGAGTTCATGTAATGGCAGATCAACAACAGGAAGGAAAGAAAAGCAGCTAAGATGGGGCCACTGCAAACAACCTTAAAGAACAGTCTCCATTTTTCATTGGAATCTGTAACCAATGTTTTCCATGAAAAGAAACAGCTGTATGTTAAATATAACCCTTATCCATCTCTTCCTGCTTCAGGCTAGGCAGTTGGGGGTTTTGATTGGGGGGTGGAGGAGTGTGCTTTGTATTCCTTTTTTCCTTTCTGAAAAGCCATATCATATGGGTTCCAAGGATCTTGATCTAATTACTAGGCAGAAAAAAAAAGTGAGGCAAAATTCAAAATGAGAAGGCCAAAACCACATATAATTAAGAAAGACAGATAAATTAAGGGTTTAAGAAACAAGTAGTGAACATTCTTTTCAGATGAGAAATAGAAGCTTCCAGGTATTGGCACAAACCTCTTATTTAGTTCTATAGACTTAGAAACCTGGTGTTTAGAAATCTTAAGAGAACACTTGATCTCAAACACTGATGTGAAACTACCTGTGCTTGTAGATTTACCTATGTGTTTGTTCCTCTGCTTAGTTCCTCTTCAACTACATAGAAGTTACATTCTAAAAGAGCATATTTTCTCATCAGAATCACTATGGCAAAAATAACCACTCAGCAGTTGCTCCTCTATGGGACTTACATTTGAAATAAACATAGACCAGAAGGAAAGACAACTGTGTGCTTTCTCAGGGTTTCTGGAATTCCTTAAATGAGCCACTGACAAGACATTGTGGTCTAGCATAGAATACAAATAGAACACAAGAATCTTGTGTGTAGGAATTTAACACCAAACCAAGGAAAACTTGTTTGTAAAGTAATTCTATCATCAGGCATCATTAACAGTATCAGTCCCTCCATAGGGGGTTTTAATTTCTTGCAAGGTAGTTACAACTTCATATCACAACTTTCTCCTTAGAACTGCCAGCGTTGATACTTCTTAAATTCTAAACCACTGAGAAACACCTTCCTATGTGGTCAGCAAAAGCCAAACACTGTGTACAAAATTAGCTTCAGCCCAAAGGACAGTTGAACCCAGGACTAATTGTTCAGACTTCCCTGCACATAATAACCTGCTTGGAGAAACAAACAATGGCAACTGTCAGCTACCATCGATCATTTACATTATGTTTAGAGTGAATCTTAAATCATTGTCTCTTAGGAAAGAAATAAAATTTGAGATAGATACTGAACTGTCAAAAGCAGAAAGCTTTGTAATTGAGGGTCTTGCACGAAAACTTTTGAGCTGAAGCCAACCAGCGGCTATGCAACCTATTGAGCTTTTAAACATCACGATGACTCACTAGTGAGTGCAGTCTGTAGAAACCCTACACCAGAAAAATGCTATAAGCTTCATCAGGAACTAGAAATGGGAGTCTTGGGAAATATATGGATAATCAGAGCAAAAGCCAATTTTCTTACAGTGTATATGAAAAATGCCTTAGTGAATTTCAGCAAGTAGAATCAGACTAGAGGTATTATAAACAGTGCTTACTGGTTCGGCACTGATAATAAAGAAGATAGAAACAAGTAAAAGACACAGGTTGACTAATTTTTGGTTTTCAAATTTTAAGGGTTTTTTAAACTCTGTGGAAAATCTTTAAGGATTTGACTTATTGCAGAGCTATGATTTTAACTAACTCAATGTAGGCTTCAGAACACACAAAGTAAATACTTCTGAATTTAAATATAACCTAGAAATGTTCACTGCTTTTATTTTCAATCCTTCTAAAGTTCTTAGGAAAACTCACCAGATAATCACATCTTTTGTAAAAAGGAATGGCTAGCCATCTGAATTCCCTCCGTAGATTAGAACTCTGGTTTAATTCTCACACAGTTAGAGAAACAGCTCACAAAGAAAGACACAGAGTTTAAGCAGTTTGCTATCCCTACAGATGGCCAATTCAAATGCTCAAAACACCGCCACAGGACAACCATAGCTCCAACCTCTCTAGAATACTGATAGCTCGATGAGAATTCAGCATTGTCTTGTATTCTCCATCCCATGGTATCTCGAGAAGACTGATGATCTCAGCAGACAACTTTTCTTTCTGGTTTCACAGCACAACCGAAACAGGAATTCAAGTTGAATTTCAAATCCGGCTTTGATCCACAGCTATGAGAAAATCTGATTTCTGTTCCACTAATATCTTTTTCACTTTTTTTTTCCATCACTTCATTTTAGGGAAAACCACTAGATTTGGAAGGTTTCATGATGCAATCAAAGAAAGAAAAGAGTTTCACCAGCATACAGTTACCTAGAATGTGGGAGACTGGTGCTCTATCCATCACACAGAGGGAAGGAGAGAGAAAAAGAAGTCTCTCATTTTGATCTCAGTTTTTAACTGAAAGCCAACTTGTGTCAACATTATTTATGCTTTTAATGAATCTGCTTTCCTTCCATTAACAAAGTGTTCCGTTTATGAAAATTCAATGATAACTCCCTTTCCCAAACTTTTTCCCATAACATTACTTGGAAGGCTAACAAGCCAGCCTGTAATTTGTGTGCTCTCTCAGAGAGTTTAGGCTCAATGCATTCATTCAGTTTCGCAAAAAAATTCTCAAGTTTTAAACATTTGTTTTCACTAGGATTGAAAACACTCACATTGCAAACAAAAAAAAACATTTCCAAGATTGGAATGCTGCTGTAATAGGGAACTGGATCTTATCAAGCAGTAAGTAGGAGGTCTGGATAGCAAAGGATCAGTCTGTCTTTAAACTCACTTCTTGTAAAACAAAAAAGTAAGTCTTTTGACATAATCCAGCAATTTTTAAGACTTCAGTGAACGCATGTATTTTGATTAAAATATTTTACAGCAATTATTATTGTGTTTTCTAGTGCCCCAAAGGAACTCTCCAAGTAATTGTTACAGAAGTGAAGGGCAAGGTATACAAAGAGATAGATAGACAAAATCTATTTGGCATGCTTTAGTTTACAAGCATCAGCCAAAATGAATGTATGTAAACAGATTGTTTATAAAACAGAGGACCGCCAAACATCTACCATACTTTGTTACTGACATTCTTGCACTGTCAATGCGCGGGGTCACTTGAACAGAGATTTAACCTCAGTTAACGGTATTTACATAACTATATTTGATTACTTGACAATTTTAAACATCGAATACCAGTCAGTTACAAAAGCTCCGCAATCCTATTTTCTAGATGGGAAACTGGAGTGTTTAAGGGTGAGACTTTTAAAAGCACCCAATAACTCTGCTGCAAGAAGTCTGGGCAGTGTTAGTAACTGCACAATGATCCCAAACTAGCATTGCAATTCCCAGCTCATCGTTTCGCAGTGAAAAGCAAATGCCTCAGTGAATCAGCTGTGAAAGGAAACTAAATTATTTTGATCAGTAGCTACAGTATTGCTTATCAGGTGGCTAAGGTACCTTTAAATGACTATCACTTCCATACGTTTTGTTGCAGAAGTCTGCTACTCTCACGGCGTCCCCACATTCCAAGCTGAAAGTGGTTTTTATGCTCCATAATAGACTATTCTTGACAGCACTTCCTTGGAGATCTCAGCTACCTCATCTGGTATGTTGCTTAGCTTGTACAAGCTGATAGGATTGTGAAAGACATAATTAATTTCATATTCTAACACTATCACTATATTCTAATACAGACCAGACAAAGCAGTACTCGCCAGCATACGGCACCGTCACCACTCACAAACAATCTTCTAACATTTACAAGTTTCAACATAAAAGTGATTTTCCCCATGATCCACCCTTACAACACTTACTGTAACTGTACTGAAGAAACGCAAGACTATATTGGGCTTTTTTTGCCTCCCCACCTGAGTTTTACTTTTAGTCCAGAGTGAATGCTAAAAGCAGGGTTTGTAATTGTCTTAGTTATAAAAGTTTTTCCAAAGTGGAAATGCATTCCCCAGAAGACTTAATTTCCAAGCCCTTATCACCTGTAATAGAATAGACCTGGTGGAACATCTGAATAATATATTATGCATGCATTCCTTTACGCTATGATCTCCACCTGGATGCTTAAAAAGCAGCATGTTTTCTTAAGAAAAATTGATAGTAGGAACATTCACCTGTTGAAAGTGCAATGCTGCTGTTCTGCCCTGTAGCAACTTGTATCTCGTGAACTGAATCTACTTCAGGTTCCACTGAAAATGCACAATAAGCCTCTTCAGTGAACTGCTATATACTCAGGTGGCCCCAGTTCACACATATGTTGTGCTCTCACACGGTTTTCATTTTATGTTTATAAACCTGAAATGCTAAGAGGTCTTTCCTCCAAAAACTCCTTAGAAAGCACTATGAGCTTATGGCAAGTGCATAGGTGCCCTGATGTCAAATGTATAGGTATGCTCACATCTGTGATGGACGTGATCCTGCAAAGCTTTTATTTACCTTCATTAGGTATGCTGGTGGCTGGGTCTTAAATAATACCCTATTTATTGCACACTGACATCTGCTTGACTGATGTCATTGGAAGGATTTGGAGGTTTAACTGCCTATCTATTGCTCATCTGGCATAGGCCTTTGGAAATGTCACATACTTGTGCATCTGCTGGTGGATTCATCAATTGCCTCTGGTTTTGGGGTGTTTGGGGGTATTTTTTTTACTTCAGTCTGCCAGTACAAACATTATTCATCTGCCTCAGAATCAATCACAGACCTCAGCAAATGGAAGAGAACAGAGGCAATGAAGGCACCCACACAGGAACACCTCGCATCTGACACCACTGTAACACTTCAAAACCAGAGTATTTCAGCTTCCAGATGATTTATATTTTCTTTTTTTATTTTCTAATACTCGATTCTTCAGTGACAACAAGAATGGGAACACTGTGGAAAGCTGTCAGCTTTCAATGAAAAGCTTAGTTTAAATGAAATGCCACATCTTTAGCATTCGGCTTCAGCCCTGCTAACTTCTGAGATGAAGCTGAGCCAGCCTAAAAGCTTGCCATCATCCAAAGGGAACATTTACTCCCTTTCCTTCCCCTCTCTAGGTACTCAGCTGACTGTTAACCTAGCAGACAATTGATCCAGCATAGGAGCAATGAAATATGCCTTTACTAAATGAATCTGCTCCAGATAAATTTGTTTAGGTGTTGGTATCACAGTATTCAAGGTATAGGCAGGGAATATTTAACACATACAGTTCCCACCTTTCCATTGTTTCTTTGATCTCAAAGTTAAGGCAGTTGGTACCACTGCCTTACATCTCTCTGAATTTATCAGATACACAGCAGAAAAACAGGACGTACCTTATAGGACACTGTCTGTTACACTGCCAGCTTCAGATCAATTCTGCAATTCAACAATAGCATTAGCAGAATGAACACGTAAGTACAGACCATACAGAAAAGGCTTTTACTGCTTATTTTTTACTAAGGAAATCTGTACACATGGAAGTCTCTACCAATTCCTAGAACAGTATGTACAAGTAAGGAATAACATGTGAAGATCACTGCAGTATATTTTAACACTTCTAAAACTCCAGGCTTGGATCTACGGTTTGTAAACCTTCTGACAGCTCTGAATTATAGCTCTATGCTGTGCCTTGACCACATGAACTAGATGTTTTTAACAGTATGGTACCCAGGCAGGAGGAGGGTGTGCAGGAAAGCTGTAAGACAACAGCAGTAAAATACAAAGATTCATTCCCCCACCTTGTGGGTAACTACTGAAACAACAATTTATAGTAACATCTCACCATTTGCAACTTAAGAGACAGATTGATCTATCAAATTTCATACACAGATTTCTGCTATACCACAGGGAGCCAAACTTTAAAAAATCTTTGCAATTAACTCAAAGTTGATTTCTGTATTATGCTCCATTTTATTTTTTAAATTCCACAAAAACTTGAGAGAACGCCCACTCTTTTCATGCTTACCAGCATCGGTAATCAAGTGCTCAGCGCTGGTGCGCTCTGTTCAAGTGTGAAGATTGTCTTAACAGTGTACAGAAAAAAGCTAGCTAACCAGAGTTTACATTTAAAAGAAGTTTCTCCAGTACTGTCCCTGGGACGAGACTACTGATACTATTCTAATTTTAAAATAATTGTACAATTGCTCCCCAATATGTTTGTCAGAATGACATTATACTAAACTCCCATTTTCTCTTGTTATTGATTATATACATTTGAAGCCAGGATGAGATATAATGCTGGATTACTTAAGTTACTGACTTTGAGATACCTTCTGTGCTGCTTTTACTGATAATTAATCTGCAAAAATCCTATGGGATCATCTGCAGAAGTCCTTTTAGACTGCTTAAGAACACCTTAACCCAAGCTCTTTAAAAGTCAATGGCAAATTTCTTTCCAGCAGGGAAATGAAAATACAGCCAGAGGCGAAGACAACAATAAACACAAGAGTAAGCTTTAGAAGCACAATACAGACCTCATACATCAACTAAGTCAAGGGCAGATTCAGGGCCAGACTCATCAGAGCAGAGACTAGTACCTGCACAGCTCAGTGATTTACCTATAAAGCTTTGACTATCTATGAGAGAATTTATGTCATACCTGATGGGGAAAGGTTTTAAACCCCTAGAAGTAAGCTACATGGTGCAGCACACAAGCAGCTTCCCTATTTTTCAAGTTTTCATCTTGGACAAGCATTTTTCAGAATTATACATCTTCACTGTGCTTACCTTTGAGAAACAGCAGAGTCTGGAAACAACGTGGACACACACACAAGATGAACACTGGAATTTAGGTATTGTCATACCAGCAATAAAAGGAATTTTTAGTGTTGACAGATTTATTGTTTTCAAGTAGTGCAGTTTGTCTTCATAACTAGAAGGTGTTTTTCCAGTTACTGGTATAAAAGGAATTTGTAGCAGGATTTCAATGTATTAAATTAGCTTTTCAGCAATTTTTAACCTCTACAGAGTTTGCCATTTTACAGATTTCTCACCATCCTGCTTCCACTTGCATTCACTCCCAACCCACCACGCCAATCTTACGGGGTTCCTCCTGCCTCCCTCGCCCCCCTGTGCCAAGCCACTCTGAAGACTAGATCAGGAGAGACAATGCACATTCCCCTTCTAAAATAAATAACAAAGAATATGAAATAATTTCAAAGTAGAAGTTGTAGAAGTTTACTTGTTGACCTGTAGGAAAGGCAAGGATACAGTGAACTCAAGTTTTAAATTCACACCTTCCCTTTCAATAGGTCAACGCTTTCCTTTCTCGAGTCATTTCTCCTTTCATACTTCTAATTTTCTTCTTCAGACAAGTCGGGTGACTAGATAAAGCTACCATCTTAGTTGCTGACAAGCACCTTGAAAACTCCAAACCAGGAGCAAATTACAGCAGAGACATAATAATACTAAAGTCTGAAGATCTGTGTATTTGCATCACTGTTACTCAGTGATTATGCAAATGAGATCCATAATCCAAGGAAGGGAATCGCATCAGGATCAGTAAACTGAACAATATCCATATGCTTGGAACAAATTTTATTTTACATCTAGATATCTAATAACCTTTTTTTCCCTTCAATCTGCTTCATGTGCTGTGTGGCATCATACGTTTAACTGGTAACTGCCCTCTCCCTCAAAAGCATACCTTTGTCCAGGAAATATTAATGAAGAGACTAAAGCTTTGATTTCTCCTGTGGAACCTGAAGTTGTTGATTCTCAAATCCCTCCACTTGTTTCTTATATTAAGATGTCTCCTGAAGGGGTCAGTCCACTGGCGTCTATTCCAAATTAAGTCTTCACACTCAGGTTTGACTAAATGTGACTTTGTAAGCTGTTGAAAAAATTATTTTGTCAAACAGAGGCTACCTGGTTTCAAAAGGTTTCACAAGTCAGTTTTGACATTTGAAATTAAATCCTTTTCAATGTATTTATCAATACTCTGAGTGGCCCAAGATCCCCTTATGTAAATACCAAAGACTAAGATTAGGATATACCTAGCATAATCAGTATGTTACTCTGCTACAACAGAAGCATATTTATTGCAATGAAATAAAAATATTGGTACCTTGATTGTTAAGCTCTATTACTCAATTCATCCCACTCTTCAACTTCAGAATTAATTCCCTCTAACACTAATCTCTCACTACTAAAACATTCCCTATCTGGTGTCTGTAATAAACCAAACATTCTTCCAGACTCTGCAAGTGTTGAGAAAATAGTTAAACATGATGGTGAAAGGTGTCAAGTTGTTTTGATGATTGATTTTGTTTCTTTTTAAAGTCCACTTCGATAGTTTTATGTGGTTGGTTTACTATAATTCTGCAGAGAACGACTGGTAGTGGTAAACTTAATGAATATGGGGTCCCTGTAAGAGGAAAAAGTGAATATAATCCAATTAAAATTCCCATTGCAAGTGATCCTGTACGTCCCTCTGAAGAGTTCACAGCAAAATGGACCAAGCTCATGTAATAAATTAAAGAGGCTGATGGTGTTTTCAAAACATAACGTTTCAGCATGTGAAGATTTACCAGTCTCCAGATTGGACAGAAATTCCATGAAAAACATCCAAGTAAAATACTCTATAAAAAAAGCCCATAGTTAAGTGCCATCAATAGCATCATTATATGAGAACCACAAATACCCATTATCTAGTCGATGTCTTTCTCTTCTATTTTTTTTTTTTAGGCACTATATGGTTATAAAATCATAAGCAAAAGCATATTAACATGTTTTTACATTAAACAGTTTGATTATACCATCATTTTCTGCTACTGTCCTTTAAATTGGTTACTAGGTTGAGGTAGATCTCCACTGAGGAAAGACACACTGTTCTCTACCTAGCAAGCTACCGAGCTTGCTGTGGGAGGAAGTGCACGAAAAAGGTGTGAGAAGGTTTCAGAAAGGAGGCCACAGCTCAAGCAGGAGACTGAGAAAACAATTGCAAGGACCAAACACCCATCCAGGCCTTGTAAAAGAAAATAAAAAGTGCTTCTGAAGAGCTGGAGAAACATATGATGAGGCAGAAAGCAATGGAGTAACTGAAGCCAGTCAAGGACCCAGGCCCAACGTAACTGCTTGAAGTTCTAATTAACAAGCTAGTATTCCATGTCTTAGATTCAATAAAATTTGGCTTTTGAGACAGCAAAAACTTACAGGAGCTCATTGTAGTGAAAGGTCTAGGAATATCTCAACAGTCTGGCCAACTTGTGCTCTGAATTAATATTATTAATACTGAAACTCTAGAGCTTCATTGAAACACATAATATAAAAGGTATAGGAAGTTACTTCATTGCCAGATAGTAAAAAGAAACAAAACCAAACAAATCCAAACCACAAAAAAGGCCCAAACTTAAAAAAAATGCTCTTTCACTCCACGTTGCAGCACCTAGCTGAAATTCATCACTACAGGTCACCTGAAAGCGTGCTCTACCCCAACACCTCCTTCCTACAGCTCATCTGAACAGGATCTAATTCTGCAGTTGTTCTCATGCTGGATATATACTTAGGGACTAGACAAGAGACCCTCCTTGCCCCTGAACTCCCTGATCACTTCAAGAAGATGCACCTGGTTCAGGAAAAGAGCAGAAAGAGAACAGGAAAAGAACATTGCCAAAATCAGAGAGCAAAGCCTAGGAACAGCCAGCAGCATGGGCAGCTGGAGAGAATACAGCAATGAAAAAGCCTGGATGAAAAACAAGAGCAAAGACAGAAGGACACATGGAATGGAACACTTCAGGAAAGCACAGGACAAGCACTGGAAACCTACTGGTCCTGACATCTATCTTCATTTAAGCAAGAAAGGGAATTCCATAGCGATCGATCTCTCTTGTGTCCTCTTGAGTACTTGATCCTGTGGTAAAGAAGGTTGTTCATTATCTCAGCTGGAATTTGTAGTGCCATCTACGAGTTCAAATTCAGCTAGCAACCCAAACTGCAAAGACAGGCATTTCCAAAGATGAAATTGTTCTATAGAATCCTACTACTTCTTCAGACTATTTTAAACAGGAAGCCACTTCGTTGTACCCAGTCAGATATAAAGTGAGAAAGTAAAGTAGCTACTGCTCACAATTCAAGCCAGAAGTTTACAAATAACAATGAGAAAGGACAGAACCAAATCAAGCAGAAGACTGAAGCCAGAAACATGTCATCAGAACTATTTTCAGCTCCAATTCTCCATCTCCAAATAGGCACATGGTACCATTTAAACATGCACTGAGAGTAGGCTAACATGAAATCTCATTTCAACTATGACTTAAGAGGCAAGACACATACAACTATCCCTTACATGCCAGAAACCAAGCTGAAAAAAAGATCTCTTGTAGTACTCTAATACTCCAATAGTTTTTTTCACACAGTGCCAGTGATATGTGGCAAACCAACAACATATGAAGTATTTTAGAAGCAACATTTAAAATCATAGCACAAAACTGCATATAAAAATTTATTGTCTTGTTTAAAAAAACATGAGCTTGAAATACATACAACCCAGACAGCTAATTTAGTTAATGTTTGAGCAGAGCTTTCTAGAAAATAGGTAGTATCACAGAGTTAAAGCTTGTACCACATTTGTTACACCATAGCAAACCAGATTAATAGCCATGTACATACAACAGCAATGAAATCATGTCTGCAGATGCTCTCTGAAGATTCTGTGTTTAGCAGCTTACTTTGAAACATCTTAAGCTTTCTAGTTTTGGCAAGATCATAGGTACAGGTTAAGGGTACATTTATAGAATCCATTAGCCCTTCAGCATAAAGAGAGTTTCGAAATCAAGGCCTGATTCTCATGATTGCTTCACTTACTGAATAGATCTATGCAAGAATATTGCCACTTTCAGTCATCGAGTTCATATCTATAGCTCTTATCTAGTACAAAATTAAGGGGGAAAAGAAAAAAAAAAACCAGAACCATTCTTTCCAAGTGAAACTGGAAAGAGCAAATTTTCACATGTATTTGCAAAGACACTTCATATCTTACTCGAGAGCCATAGACTGACAGCAAGAGCTCTCAGTTCACTCATCACGGAGCTCGAATCTGTTTGCTCATATTGTCCTTGAGCCAGACAGTTACTGATGTCTGTGCCTAGTGTTAAGAATGGAAGTTTTCTCAATGAAGTTCATGGGATTATTCCTATCATTAAGAACTAGGCACGTACTTTCAGTGTGCTTAAATATCTTGCTATACTGAATACTAACAGTCTTCAGGAAGAGAAACTGCAGCAAAAGTATTGTATCAGAAGTGACTTTGAGCTTAATGAGATGGCACTCTTCCAGTGGATGAACTATACACTGAAATACGGAAAGCTAATTACTTTGATTTAAGCTTTTGATACACAATGCTGTTCCTCCTGGAGAAGTCTTAAAGCTACAGTGATACAACCAAAACCATACAGATGCACGTGACAGGTGAATAATATTTCACATTTTTAAAGTGCAGATTTTCATTTATAGTTTAAGTGACAACATTCCAAATTCCAAGCATTTCCAGACAACAATAGCCTATTCTTTCACACATATTCATTCTCATGTTGCTCTAGTGCAATATTTTATAATAGTAAACCGACAGGGATGAAATTATAGTAGCTAAATTGTGTACATGTGTGTCTTCATTTTAAGAGAAAGCTGCCTAAAATAGGAGTTTTTAATTAGTTTCAATCAGTAATCTAAGTGTTTTATTTTGCAAAATACTAAAACCACAATTACTAGAACCTGTCTATAAACCATAAACTTATGAGTGCAAATCAGATAACCACTTTATTTTAGAATCCATTTACAAGAAAGCCTGACATGAAAAAAGGCAGAAAAGAAAATTCCAGAGTGTGATTTTTAAACTTAGATGTGTATTTTAGGATAATGAAATCCACAGTTTTAGAAAGATGCATAGCTTCTTAAAATAAAGTGTTTATGGCTATTACCTTTGAAGGAAGACCTCAAATATTATATCTTCACTTTCTGCACTATGTTTCCATGTTGCTTCTAACTAACTTTAGGGATAAAATTGCATACCAAAGGTCAAACCCGACAAATCCTGTCATTATCGAGATAGCATTTGTGGTTTCTTCAACTGCAACGATGCTTGCTTCACCAACTTCTGTTGCTTTCTTGTTGCCTGGGCTTCCTGAATGGCACAACAAATTCTCTGTAAAGCAACATATTGACAGAGAGAAAATTAAAGCACGCCATTTTCTTCCATAAGATATGACTAAGAGAAGCTAATTCCACAAACATTAAAACCTACATACTCACTGGCTAGTTCAAGTTATATACACAGCTTCTGATTCACATGCATAATATTCAACCCAGAAAAAGCTTCCAGTGATGCTGTCAATACTTCAGGTATTTGAGTTATTTTCCTTTAATAAGTTTTGATATACAAAACATAAGACAATGCAACTTCAACCTTAAATTATTATTGCATATAGGCTCTTGAATGCTTCAGACTATCTTGTCTCATTGTTTTCCTTGTTAACTCATTCTTCAACATGAAAGTATGGTCAATGGTCCTCAGGCAGAGCAGCCTGTTCCATAACGGGTCTCTGAACATTACTATCTCTTTCACATACTGAGTTTCAACAACTGGTAACAATATCAACAGGAAAGAAGATAAAAAAAAATAAAAATACCCTTGCTGTAGTTTCATCCTGAAGCTGAACTGTCTTTACACATTCCTGACCTGTACTGTCCTTCCTCTGGAACAGCTTTTGATCCTGTTGGAAAGGGGAACAAAAACGTACTTCAGGTGACTCACAAAACAAGAATGCAGAATCTGATACTTAAATGGCTTGAATGTCAACTTCAGGTTAGATTTCAATGTGGCCTCTGTCCAACCCAATTCATACTTTCAAGAAAACTTAGTAAATCCTGTCTCATAGTCCCATAGTTAGCAGTTAGAACCATAAATAAGTTAAGAGCATGTTTGGACCTTGTCCTGGTTTTGGCTGGGATAGAGTTAATTTTCTTCCTAGCAGCTGGCGCAGAGCTGTGTTTTGGCTTTAGTCTAAGAATAATGCTGATAACACACCCATGTTTTAGTTGTTGCTCAGTAGCACTTACCCTGATCACGGACTTTTCAGTCTCTCGTGCTCTGCCAGTGAGGAGGGGCACATGAAGCTGGCAGGGGGCAGAGACAGGACACCTGACCTACACTAGTCAAAGGGGTATTCCATACCACAGCACGTCATGCCCAGTATATAAATTGGGGGAGTCACCCAGAAGGGACCGATCACTGCTCAGGGCTGGGTAGAGGCTGGCGGGTGGTGAGCAGTTGTATTGTGCATTGCCTGTGTTTTCTGAATTTGAATTTCTCTTTTTATTGCTGATCCCTATTATTATTAGTAGTATTAGTATTGTTGGTATTATTTCTATTATCACTATATTTTACTTTATTTCAACTTTTTAACTGTTCTTATCTCAACACGTGGGGTTTATATTCTTACCATTCTCCTCCCCATCCCACCTGGGGGATCCACCACAGACCTCTAAATAGTGTTAAAATAAAAATGTTTACATGTTTTTCTTACCAAAACAGTTATTTTTAAAACATTTGCTTCGTAACAGGGAGAGCGTGTAAAGTCTTCAAATAAGTAATCCCACTCTGTTGTTAAATGACCTAAGATTTCCACTTCTTTTACATGTATCAGCCTCCTGTTCAGAAGAAAACAGTTAATACTCAATTTCTCCCTGGGATTAGAACTTTGCCAGAAAAAAATATAACAAACTGAAGAAATTTCTTTGAGAAGCTATTTTCTATCTGGACTAAAAGTACCCACTCAGTCACAGCAGAACCATATTTCCTTAATATGTGTTCTGAGATAATAATTTTGTCCTTAAGACTCACAGATGATCTATGGTATCGCATAGTATGTGCAGCTAACAATCAAAATGCACCCAACCCCCCAAATCCAAACATTTTGCTAAAATCAGATACTAGATGTTCATCAGTTAATCCAAACCAGTACCTCAAAGTCAGCCTCTACCAGATGAAGGTAGTCAAACAGCTACATACTAGCTCCACAGTGACACAACTACTACTAGACAGACAGATGATCAGTACAGTTGCTACCTCCCTGCCTTTCAATTACTCCAAAGCTCCAGTGTCAGCCTGCACACTAAGACAAAACATATGTGGCAGTTTTGATGAGTTTAATATTAATTTTCAGACCTATACAAAAACTTAAGTCTCCATTTACAGTATCCTTTAACTAGTAAGATTGTAAACGTGCATTATAAAAAGTGTTGGTTTGAGTGTAAAAACTTACTACAAGCTAATGTGAAAAGTTAGAAACAAAAAGAAAAGAAAGAAAAATAAGACTATTTCCTTCCATGATATGATAAAGTGTCACTGACCTCAGAGTAAACTATCTTCCTGAATTAGTATCGAGTATTGATAACATTACGAGATTACATTTTCCATAAAGGAAACAAAAGAAACTTTAAAAAAGAAAAAACCAAGAAGAAAACGGATAAGGAAAGTAAATATGCAGAGAATAGCAATCAGTTTAAACCTAGCAGATGTCTAATCCCCAAGCTGAAATGCAGACAAGCCCTTAGAGAAAGCCTTCAAGACTTAATACCTATTGGTAACAACGAGGCTTGCTCTTCTGCCTCTTGGAAGCGCACAGTGGTATCGATAGCTCTCTTTTTCCAGCTTTCTGATGTGCAATTTCTGAAACAGAAATAGAAATTAATTTTGAGGCTGTAAAAAGAAAACTCAAAGCAGTGTTTTCAATCCAAAGGCCTTTTTAAAAAGTTACCTCATTGAACTGGTTCTTTGAATGCAGGCTCTCAAAGTGTTCTCACTCATGAAGCTGAGTTACTGAAAGGTCTGATCTGTCCCACTCAAAAGGGTGGAACATTGACACTGCAAGATCAGAGCATTTTTTCAGCTTTAATTTCATTTCTGTGCTAATAATTGTTTAGTAACATTCATTATGCTACACACCATGGTACAGACTTGCTTCAAGAGTGAAAATCCTGCCACAGCACCTTCCAAAGGAGGCAGCACATGACCCAGGTCCTTAGAAATAATCTATCCAGTTACCAATCCTCAATGCACCTTCAAATCAGGCTTCTGAAGCACTGTATGGACAAGTCTATTCAACATACAAAATAAGAAGGTATATGAAAGTACAGATTAAGTTACTCAGCACGTTTTTCTTAGACAGTGACAACTCAAGTGACAAACTAAATATAGAGTGCTGGAAAGAAGATGTGCACACCTGAGACTTTCCCCCAAGACTCCAGCCAGTGAAAGCATTTGGATTCCATGTACGCTCAAGAAGTTTCTAACAAACACAGGGCTCCAGCACAGTAGTCACAAAAGCCTAGTCAGGGTCACTAGCCTAGTTAGATTCTTTGACCACCACATATTTAAACTACCACCACTGTATTTAAAGATGACAAAGGTCATTTACAGAGGATTATACAGAAACATCAGTTACTACAGTCTTCTTAGGCCACAAAATAAAACTTACCATTTATTGCTAAAATCAAGAGCTTTCAGCTATCACCACAGAGCAACCAACTGAGATGATGAAATTTAACCTATGGTACATGCATCTCAAACATCTACACTACCATCCACCAATAAATTTCTCAAGTTGTTTCTGATAAACTAATGAGAACCAATGGAGGAGGGAGGACTGAAAATTCAGCATCTTTTTAGTTATTCCTTGTAAAGATGCATTTCCTTCTGTATTTCAGAGCTAGATCTATAAAACTGGTAAGATGACAACAGAAGCACAACTTGACTCCACATTCATCTATGATCAACCTATTATGTAGAGTCTAAGAACTCTACACAGTTTAAGTAACCAAAATGGTGAGTACTTTTATCAACTCAGCTTACAACAGAATTAAAAGAGGCTCCAACATTTATTTATGTTTGCATTTTATTTTCATATATTTAAATGTTCAACAACACTCTTAAAGCATCACCATACATTGCAACCAACCCCAAAAATTCTTTAAGCTCAAAAGTGGATTCATATTCACCAGTTTAAACCAACAGCATAGTGTTTGTTCCCTAGTGATGCAGTGTTTTGAAAAACATTTTAATTCAGCATTTTCCAGCAACCAAAAATAGAGGGTCCACATCTTCTATAAAAAAATATCACTTTGACCATCTTAAAAATTCCTGAATCTGTAAAACGTACATGAAAGGGGAAAAAAAAAACCCCAACACACACCAGAAAGACTGCTTATCTTAAATTCTCTTCTAAACATCAGAAGAAAGATGGCAGCATATGACTAAAATCAAAGTATGAACTCATGCTTTATACCTGAACATTAGCAGGTTCAAAATCAAGTACAAATTAAAGAAATACAAAACCCACCAACATGTAACACTGGAATTCAAAGGCTGCAATCCATGTTGTGAATCCTTTTGTTGGCTATGCAGTAACGAGATGTGCCTCACTTAAACAGATTTATTCATAAGCATGTTCCTCTATTTCAACTCAAAGCTTTGGTTAGAAAGCCTGTTTCTCATAACTTCAGTAACAATCCTGATCATATTTTTAGACTTTACATGCAATATGTTGCTGAAGTAAGAGTTCCCATGGAGCTCTGTGCCTAAGAGATGCAGTATTTCTCAGTGCTATTCTCAATACACCTCACAGACATCAGCACAATAACAATATGTAAAAAGGGGGTAGCTCTTGATGCAAATTACTCAATGATCTGCACACGCTTAAAATTCAGGCATTTTTATCAAAAGCTTTTATTTTTATGTGACTACTAGAGCACTTTAGAGAAGTTCAACTCACTCTTATTTTACGTGGAAATGAAAGAACCAGTGCTAATTTACACAGCAGAAAGCTACTCTACCAGAAACAGAATCTGCAGTTTCTAGCATAGTATTCTCTTCTGCCACATCACACTGTCTCACCACCAGGTCTCAATTATTCATGAAGTGTTCTGCATTCTTTATAAAGCTCCATGCTTTAACTGGGAAACGAAGCAAAGCAATGCCATAGACATTGAATAATGTATGAACTGCATCATGTCAGACCCTAAGTGCTGGGCTTAGAAGACATTCTCCTCACCAGAGCAGGAAGCAGTACCTGCGTATTAAAAGGCAAAGACTAACAAAGCCAAATGCATTCATTACCTGTTCTAGCAAACCTCATCAAACACTCCTCAAAGATGAAGACTCATGAGAACATATTCTCTGCAAAACTGTTCTCCTCAAGTTGCCCTATATGTTCTTTCATTTCTCCAGCTATACATACTGTGCGTACAAAACACATTCTGTACTACAAAGCCTCACTGCATGAGCTAGAGAAAGGGCCTTCAAGGCAGCAGATCTGACTTTCCAGATGTTGAATTGACTGAACAGACTCCTATGTAGCCCACATACGTAAGATCCAGCACTTCTGGGAAAATAAAATGCACTGCATAAACAAGGTTACACAAGCGCACTAACCTACACCATCTGGCTATTGGCCTCATCCTGCACACAAAAAACCTTCTGAGTGGAAAGAAGCAACTTGTGTTTGAAAACCTGTGCATATGCTCCTCCTCAGATGAGCTGCAATGTCTACCAATGTCTGTATTTCACATACAAGTGAGTATTTAAGTGAAACTTTCTTTTGTTCAACCACCTGATGAGCCATCCATTCCTTAAGGCAACCTCACAAGGTTTCACCCTTGTAAGCATACATTTTAAAGACACATATGCATTAAAGTTGGTTATGAAACAGATGAAAGGGTGGGGACTCTGGTTAAACTACTCCTAATGCTGGGTCAAAACTGGATCCAAAAAATCAACAGCGCTATTACCTGTAAGTTGAGTTATTTGAGAATAAATTCGTAAATGTATATAAAACTGAATTCTGACTTGTCTTTGCTGTTAAATATCCTATTTCTTGTAAAGACACTGTCCCTCTCTGGCTTGTAACTTACTTCAGAAAACAAAACCTTCCCAACACTAACCTCTAGCATAATAATCAAAATCAGTTAGTTAAAAAAAAAAAAAAAAAAACCAAACAAACCTGTATTCAATTAACTGACTTTTGAAAGGAAGAAACTGTACGTAGTGAAATACACAGAGGATTCATTCCTGGTTAGTAGACAATTCCAATCTACACCATTTAAATTTAAGAAAAATACAAGTATTAAACGTGCAGGAACTGCATAATATCTATTTCTCAGTGCTAATTGTGATAACTGTTCCTTTTTGATAGATGCAAAAAATATAGAGCAAAAAATAAAACTTTCTCACTACAGGAAGAAATTTGGTCAGCTTAATATGTCACAATGACTTGATTTCATCTAGTCAACTAAAACAAAAATTCAATAAATGATTTATTTTTTAAACAATTTTAAATAAATAAACTGACTATTGACATTAGGCGTTAGCAGAGAGATGTCTCTGCTCAACTTCTTTCACGTATCATAGGCAAACAGTTTGCTGAGAACAGCTTGTTAATTTATTACATGGGGTATTAGAAATTATATTTGTGTCAGCACTTAATTTAGAAATAGATATTTATATGTCTGTAACATATATATATATATGTAAATTCATGTTAACAACTGAAAGTTTACATTTCGGTATGTTGAACAGGAAAGCCTCAGAAGACTCCGTGAATGAAACCAGAGTCAACTGAGCTGGCTGTATTTTTTAATTAACAAAAGTTCATAACCAAGTAGTAATAATAGCTTGAAGTCTCGAAGCGATAGTGGATCATCAGATGTACAAATGGCAGGCCTATGGTATATTACATAAAATACAAATACAAGTTTTCTTAGCATTTAGATGGAAACAGTATTTCTATGTCATGAAATTATAAGCATTTTCACAGAAGATAATGCCATTCGATATCACTATTTGAAGTTTTACACAAGTATCAAAACGTTGCTTTCTCCCTTCATTCACAGCCCTAGCTCTAAGAGAACCCTAATAAATGAATGAACAGCATCTACCCGACTATGGTTTGGTGTTTTTTCCAAGTGCTTTCTGCAGCTGCCATTCCTAAGAAGCTAAGAATCCTCAGAGAAACACATATCTAGTCTTACTGAAGATGGTTAGTTCAAATTTATTTGTTTTCTTAGGCTGGAGAACATGAAACTCTGTTTTATTCAACTGCTAAACAGAAAAGATAGGAATGAAGGAGAGAGGACATGTTAAATGCAATCATGCCCTTAATCCAAACACTTAAGGCAGAGAAAAGACCGTGACAGAAATAAAGAAGAAATATGGAAAATGTTTACTCCATTATTCCAGTTCTTGCTGCGTATGCCAGGAGAGAAAGAGAAAGAAGAGTAACATTAGAAACAGAATAGGAAACAAGGATTAAAAGAACATCTAGAAAGAAGTAGCAAATATGCAAGTTTTGGTCTTAAAATCATGCTATAGACAGTTCTTTCACTTTTTAGCAACAAAACAAGCATTTTAAGATAAGTTTTTAAAACATGAAGGCTGAAATATAAATTAACCAGATTACCACTAAGACTCAAAAAGAACTATTATTCATCCTCTATATGTTAGCCAGATCCAGATGTAAAAGCAAGTGCAACATCCACACAATGCATGTACTATGACATGTTGCTATTAAGAACAACATCAGGCAACACAAAAGGTGGTATTTTCAGAATTCATGTAGTTTTTTCAACTGCTGATACCACCAAAAAAACCAACCAAAACCAACCAAACCAAAATTCAGTAACTGTATTTAAACTCTATACATCTTATATAAAAGTTTAGTTTACAAACCAACCTCAGATTTGTTATAAAGCAAAACATTAGAACTGAGCATCAAAATGTTTTTGTTGCCACATATTCAAATCATAATCTTACTAATTCTTAATAGCATTACCTCCTTCCAGAGAATGAGATATGCTATCACAGAACATAATATGCAGAAGATCATTTAACAGTTAAACTGCAGTTTTCTTGTTGCATTCAGCTTACTACAAGCACTGGGTCTTCTCTGCTATACACATTTGACATATGAAATGGGTAGGGGCAAGTTTTCGCTGCAGGTCATGATTGCCACAGACCCCTGGCAGCTTTTTTTTTTGGTAACAAAATCCTTATGGAACCCTTTGGTCAGAGAATTTTAACTGTATTTACAATGCAAGTCATACCTCAAATAAATCATAACCCTCAGCTTCCACCCTATCATATGGACGGATGATGCCATCTTCACGAATGAAACGGGGGGGACGGAGATTGGATACTTCTTCAGTTGATTCTGCCACCCTGCCGTAGACAATAATTCTGAGTTTCAACAATACATCTTTAAGAAGTCAGCCTTTCACTTGCCACACAACCCACTTACGCTTCCTAGGTACCATACAGGTCTAAATAGTAAAAACACACTGCTAGTAATAAATCCAAAGTAACACTGGTCAATTAGACAGCTACAGAATGAACTGCAGAAGTTTACTCCCAACCATGGATAATTTACTAAGGGTTCTCACATTTATTAACACATGTTTAAGTTCCTTTTAAAACACAAGAAGCCCATGATGTGCACTGCTAACCAAATTTCAAACTGGCAAACAATTGCAATGGTCAATTTTATTTCAGTAAGTCTAAGTGTTTTCTAGCTATTTGCATTCAGCACTACACAAGCCTACCTCAAAAGTAAAGTTTACACAAGATCTTTTAGTTACTTTCTGATCAGGGGAGGAAATGAAAGGAGAAAATGGAGTGGTTATTTTTTATCTGCACTCCAACACTTCAAGATGTACTTTGAAGCAGCAATTTCCAGATCATCATGAAATACGTTCATTAGAGGCTACTACACCTCTCAACCTCATCTATCCTAGTGCATATTGCACTTACTGCAAACAATTGTGTGTCACTACTGGACCACTTTACCACCTGGTACCCAGTATATGGAGAATAAGTACTTCAGAAGTTCCTCTTGACATTTTACCTTTGAATTCCCTGAAAGGTACTGCTTGCCATATCTACAATGCCTCCTGTTGGGCGGGCTACCACCCCCACAAGCCCCTTTCCGATGCCTTTGAAGAATCCAGCTGCACCTTCTTTTTTAGCTCCTTTAAAATAAAGGGAACAGAAATAGTTTTAACAACATTAAACATGGAATAAAACCATTACTGCTCTGGAACTGGTTTATATTGGAAACAACCCACAGCAATTCATTATGTACAATCCACTTAGAAAAAACACGTTCTCCATGAGAAGTCACACATCGCTTCCTTGTCTGTTCAGACACGTTGCTATTCACTTTACACTTTACCAGCCTCTGAAACCAGCATAACTAAGATGTTAACTCCTTCCCACACTTTCACCCTGGACTGTAAGCCAATATACTAGTTTTTATAGGTGAATAGGTGGAAATTAATAACAAAATAATCTAAAGACTCTAAGAATGCACAAGTACAATGGAAGTCAACTATTTCTATCTCAAATTTACATCTTTCTGGAAACACGTAACTATGGAAAAGCCAAGACAATGTTTAGAAAGAACCAGCAATGAGAGAAGTACTATGCCTCAAAGTATCTGCCAATAACCTATAAAATAAAGCACAGTTACAAGTAACTTCTAACATTTAAATCACTTTGACATGAGTTTTAATAAGAGGCATTTCATCTTGGATTTTTTTCATCATCTGTCATACTGATATAGTGACTGTCTTCACAAAAACATATACTGATCTCAGACATAAAACCAAATTTGCTTTTATAGATTTCTCCAACTGTTGGAGTCTCCAAAAGCCTTTTCAGCTGTTGCTTTATAATTTGTTATTTTTAGTAGCTTTTTCTGTCTTCAAACAGTAAATTGGGTACTACAGCAGACCTAACAAAATAAATCATGAAGATATATTCACCTTTCCTTAATTCATGAAAAGGCTGAAAAGGTGGTAAGCCAATAACAGCTAGGAATAGATTTCAGTAAATCATTGCATAAGGTCACATTTGAATTAGAAATATACAAACGATCTTGGCATGCCTTATCCACACTTGGTTTAGTATTTCTTAAAATCACAAAGTAAATTGTAACGTATTGGGAAACCATTTAAGCAGTGCTGTGCAGCCTTAGTGCTTACCTTCTACAGGTTTCGTGATTATGCCAGTCACACCTCCAACAACACCCTAAAATGAAGGAGATAATTATGCTCCTACTTAGAAACAGGAATGTTGTAAGTCCAACTAGGCAACCAGCTGTCGCTCGTGCTTCATTTTAAAGCTTTATGATGAAGTTCAACATCAGAAACACTGTTTGGCTGGGGGTTTTTTGGTTTTGTTCTTTTTTACTTTAACATTTTAAGAAAATCATAACTGAGGGGAAAAAGAGAGGGAGAAAACCCAAAATAGCTGAATCAACATTTATGCTAGCAGGAAAGACCAACAGATGTTTTGTACAGTAATCAGTCTTGCAATAATTAAGAAAGTTGCTATTTCACTTTCACAACTAGCAGGAAGCTACCAGAATTGCCAGTCATGAGTGAGTGATACCACATATTCAAGATAAATTAACATCAAATAACTTCCAGAATACTTTAAAGGTCAAGTAGTTTAATGACACTAAGGCAGAAGACTAAAACTCCACTGAGGTAACTTCCAAATCTTCAGCAAACAGTATCAGAGAAACGACTCCACAATGTCTATTACTTATAATTATTTAGAAATATGTTGACTGCTTTGATTTAGAATTGAAATATAGAATTTATTACAAGGCTTAATTGGCATTTGAGTAATACAGATCTCTCAGTCATTGTTTATATGATTAGATATTAAGAAGAAATTCTTCCCTGTGAGGGTGCTGAGGCGCTGGCACAGGGTGCCCAGAGAAGCTGTGGCTGCCCCATCCCTGGCAGTGTTCAAGGCCAGGTTGGACACAGGGGCTTGGAGCAACCTGCTCTAGTGGAAGGTGTCCCTGCCCATGGCAAGTGGTTAGAAATGGATAAGCCTTAAGGTCCTTTCCAACGCAAACCATTCTATGATTCATGATCCTGCTTAACACTTTAACTAGAAATAGATGTGATCTTTCAGCAACCAGAAAAGGTTCCTGATATTAGATTTAAAAAAAATACAGGAGTTGCACAGCTTCTGTTTCAGAAAAATCTCTCCAACCAAATGTAGTACTTACTTTTATACACATTCTACTTGCTTTATGTTTACTTTTTTTAAGTCAAGAAAACCTAGCAGTTTTTATAGGACCTCGGCATAGAGAAAGCCTTTCCTAGGATGCAGCATGTGCCCTGAGCTCCTAATTCCAATTGTCGTTAATAATAGAAATGACTGCAAAGTAAAATAAGGGCCCAGTTACTTGAATTAGGTAACACATTTGTTGAACATGGGAAACTACTTATTTATTTATATGTCACTGGAAAAATTAGTGTTACTTCCTATACTTTTCCCTTCTGAGACCGTCCCTTCAATTCCCTCAGGTTGGCCAAAACCACAACCTTAAACACTAAAGCTGATACACTATCCTCAGCCTCCTACAAATCAACTGCCTGTTTGTCTCCTGTACTTAGCTCATGAACTGATCAAGAAAACTTTCTCGCTTACAATTTTCAAGCATGGGTTAAGGGCTGGCACATCATGATCTCAACTCCAAATCCTTACCCGTAACAAGCCTTTTCCTCCTTTGGCAAGGCTGTCACCAAAGTCTTTTGGCTGCCGACCCATTTCCTCTCTCCGTTTCTGCTGAAACTCCTTATCCATAGTAATAGCAGCCAAACCTTTTCCAACAGAACCCGTGATCCTAGACACCACTCCTGCTGCACCACCTGATGGAATAAGTCAGAAAGCAAAAGCCACTGTTTTTTCACAATTTAACAGAAAGCAACACACAAGAAACCACCAAGTTCAGTGATTTCCTTCCATACTCATTTTAGATATAACAAATTTACACTATCTGACTACCACATGCCATCCCTGTGAAGACTCCAGAATCTAGCCTGAAATCCATAAATGCAGCAACAGGTAACTCTTTAAATCACTTCAGTACATGTTATATAGCATACTGGATGGAATAATATTTTCTGTAATTACTGTAAAGATAGCTAAATAAAAATCTAAGGCAACTATAACAGTCTTAAGAACACGTCTTGGGCATCTACAGATATTTTAGGACCATGAGAATTATTTTCCTTATTCATCCACAGCATACTACAAATGTCTCCCAGTTTGCTTGCTCAATCTGCAAGACAGACATTTAGACAGTCTCAAGTAAGATAGGTATGAATGCTGTATCATGACTACCGGCAATAGTATCTGACAAACACCAAAAAAATATCATGTAGATCTTTTAAAAATATAACTTTGCCTTCAAAATAAGAAAAAAAAAATGCAATCCATGAGTTAACCTTATTTATTAAAACAGTGACAATGAGATACATACCCACTGTGTGTCCAAGAAGACTTCTAACACCAATTACAAAGCCTTCAGCAAATTCTTCAGGTCCTTGAACAGCACCCTAAAAATTAAACTTATTAAGAATAGCAGAAAAATATATATTTATGATCTGTTTCAAGAAAAAAAAACCCAGCAATTCCTTTACATTGATGAAAATAAGGCCATTTGAATATGTAGTTTAAGTTAACATAAAGAATTACTGTTTTCTTAGCTGTTGAGGGTGTAGAGTACAGTGACATTAAAACCACAACCCTACCAGTATATTCCATCAGCCTACTATTCATACACAGTTGAAGAATCAGAAAGTCATACCTGGAACGGCTCATAGAAGAAAGCTTCAACTCCCTCAGACAAGCCTCTGATTAAGCCGAATGGATTTCCAAGAACATCTAACCCCAGTACAAGAACATACATCTGTTTCAGGAACTAAATAATAAGGAAGAAAAAAAAAGGGAAAAACAAAAGCAATGTTACTAGCTATTGTTACACATAGTTCCATGCTAGAACCCATGGTAAATTTCTTACTTTACTACCCAAGTAAGGTGTTGGAGTACTCAACTAAGTATTCCTACTAGAATGACGACAGGCTTGGGCAAAAGATGCAGTATATGTGTGGATAACCACTAGAATACTTTGGTGAAGAGAGATATACATAAAAAGAACAGAAGCAATCACTTAGAATTCTTAACACACATTGTCAGGACACTTTCGTATTTATATTTTCATAATGCGCCACCAGATTCCTACTTCAGAACCATGAAATATAAAATTAGTAGCTTTTAGAGGTATTCACCTTTCCTTTCTTATTTTCTGCATTCTGTAAGACACTTTAAAGTTTACACAAAGGCTTGATAAAATAAGCTTACTTGTTCACTATAATGTCTAACAACTCTCTTCATCAGCTGGTCTCTCTTGTAGAACTGATATTTCATTTCAAAGAAAGCAAGTCTGAAAGACAAGCAATTACATGTTAGTTATAGACACCCTTCCTCCTTCTAAATAGTTCTCTTTTTCCCTTCAGATAATCCTGAAGCCCTATTCTTTTAAAAAGGAGCCCAAGCCCTACCTTCCCTCCACTCCTCCGTTTTCCCAAAGGCTGTAAGCATTTATACTAGAGCCAGTGTAGCATTGACCCACTTATCAAATGTATAGTAGCTTTATTAAAAACAAACAAACAACAAACTTCATTAGCTTACTTGAAAATAAGATCATCCACATCTGTTAGAGTAGCTCCAATACTTTTCAACAGCAAATTCAGAGAATGGATGGCTATCATTTCTTCCCCTTTATCTGAATCTTCTCCACCAGAAGCCAGAGACAGACTCAAATGCAGCTGTCATGACAGAATTTGTAAAACAAGACAACTGAAGACAAAAAGATACATGCCAGACAGGATGAGCGGTGCATATGCAAACTAACCAGTGGTGAAACAGTGATAAGGTGGTTTTACTTGCTCTGAGGAAACGTACAATTTCAACAAACATGCTTGAACTGACAGTGGTGTAACTTCTATAACACATGTACTTATTCCTGTTGCCATAGAGAAGTGTCAGAGTGCCCTAGAAGTTTAACTTTTCTTATGTTTGCATCTGTAAACTTTGTGTAAACACTGTGCGAAATAACATGTTAAATAGGTGGAGCCTAATTTCCAGTACAAGTTAAAATTTAAGTTCTGATTTATTTGACTAGCTTGTGGGTATTTTTGCAAGTAGTCATGCTTTTGGGGAAACTCATGAACTTTAACACCGTAAAACAGGATTGCTTAGTGTGGATAAGACACTTATTTTAAAAGAAATACATTCACTTTTCTTAGGAGTGGAGAGGGCATTATCCCACGGTTTAAAATATGAAGATGAGTCGCTGAAGTAAGGTGAAAAAAAAACACGAGAAAAAGAAGCCCAAGCGCCTTCCTGTACTTAACAGGCAGTGCATCTAGACATTTCACATAAAGATGCAAGAGACTTAAAATTATAACCATTTCTTCAACAACTTCAACCAGACTAGCTAGAGATAATGTTACACAATAGTGTCTTGTTACTCTAAGTGTTTTCCCTGGCTTCACCTTCCTAAGTTTATAAGCACAATCATATTGGGAAAAAAAAAGTAACCAAGAAATCTAAGGGTATCCCAACAGATATCAGGTGAAATAAGTAAGAAGTTGAAAAAAGTGCCAGAATTTCATCATCTGTATTGGGCTTTATGTCTGTCTTGTATAGCATCAATGAAAACAGAAGGAAAGTAAGCAATTTTTTTCCCTTCAAATTTCTATTCAATCTGATAGACCTAGGGGAGCATTATGTTGATTCAGAACAATGAAGAAATACTGATGATCTTTCTTTCTTGCTTTGAAAAATCTAACTGGTTCAAGAGAGACATGAAGACAAGCCCAGGAAAGTGTATTTTATTACAATTTATCACATATTATGGAGAGAGGAAACGGGTCAGCATTTTATCTAGCTTTCCTCATTATTATACCCATTGACTCTTACGACTTAGCAGTGGTTAAGGGTCCATTTGCACTCATGGGCAACTACAAGCTTTCCAGCAAAGTATTAAGTTCCAGAGAATGTAAAAAAAAAAAATTCCCATTAGGAAGCCAGCATGAAGACCTCAATTACCCAAAGATTCATCTGAGGTTGTATTTAACTATAATGAACTGAGAGATCATTGATATCAAGTATTTTATTAACCAAAAGTATCTCTATTACATACCTTAACTGGAGAAATGTGGAAATGCTCAAAGAAGCTGAGCATTGACAGGTCTGTTAGGGAAGACTCCATTAGTTCAGTGTTAAGTGCATCCACATCTTGCTGAATTAATTTAGACTTTTTATTAAAAAAAGAAGAAAAAATAGAACAGAGGTATATCTCATCAAAAGATACGTAATATAATTAATAAAACCCTATGTAAATATATATTAAAATATACAAATATAAGTAAACAGCAGAAATAATAATCATTGTCAAATGTAACAAAAGAATTAGCTAACTAGTTAAATAGCCAACACCTTCAAAACTAGAAATAGACTAATAACTTGGTATACTTGATTATAACTGTACTAATACATTTCTTTAATCCAGGGAAAAACAAACAAACAAACAACCTCACAAAACAAAGCCCCACAAAACAAAAACCACACACAACAATTTCTGGATGACTTTTCCATTTCATGCTTGATCACTTGATATTCCCTTAAATTGCTCAATCACGCAGGGTATCTCTTCTAATTTAATTTAGAAATATTAGTAAAATAACTCACTTCCTGAGGATCTGGCATTTTTGTATTTCTTCATAAAATGAGAATTTTTATACTGTACATCCAAAGATATAATTTCTAAGAAAAAGAAACTTGTACGAATGACTCTCCTACAAACACTAGAACCAAACGTGACCTTTCTGAATACTATCCACCTATATAAGAACTAATTTAGAGCCATGAAAATCGATTTCTTCTGCTCTCTAAAGACAAATGACACTGTAGACTAACATTTAGAAGACCATTCTATAAACCCTAATGTTATTTCATATCACCCTTAATACATTGTAGCCACAGTTGAAACATTGTGTCAAGGAAACATTACAAGACCAGGAAAGTTACACATACCCAAGTAGAACAGTTACTCAAACTTGCCACTTAGTAATGTTCACAGCCAATCTAACAGAAATACTTATGCTTCACTGAAGACAACCTCACAATGTCTCTTTAGCCACTGTTGTCAAATGCAACATTTACTCATTTAAACTGAAAGTTTCAGGAAATTACAACACTGTTACCACAAAGGCCCTGTGCTGCAAAAATCAGTTCCTCTCATACGTTACCCGTTGTCTTTCAGCTTCTGGGTCTGTAGATGGAGTGAAAAATTCACTAAGTGCTCCTAAAAATCCTTGATCAATTTTCAGTGCCATTTCCTGGATGAGAACCATGAAGTACCTAAAATGGGAAAAACGAACAGTGTATAATCATAGAAGTTTAACTTAAGTATCACATGCTTACCCTATGTAACTCAAGTTTTATTATGCAATGTTGCATATTAAGACTTACAATCCACAAAATCAACTGTCTTTTTACAGTTAGAAGGATTTATCAGGCTCACAAGTTATACATTACTGTAGATTATTCATACCCTAACACTATCAAAGTTATCCTATAAATACTTACCATCACCACATACTTCTTATATTCATACATTATGATTCCATGTGCTCCACAAACACCACCACCTAAACATCATATTACTTCCTCTTATCCAACTGCCTCTCTCCAAAAATCATATTACAGAATATTTCTTCTATCAAAATTCGCCATTCTCAAATATTCTATCCACAATAGTAAGGTACAGATAGTTGCACTAGAAAGCATCAGTGTAATGTTTTTAACTGTGGTTTTTTTGTACAAAAACTCAAGACACAACTATATTAACTAAAGAACATACATTTCCGAACAGAACACACTATACTAATGTAATGGGCTACATTAGAGACTGTATGAGCTGTGTTGTTAGAGCACCCAATAAACCCAGCACTGTACAGCAAACAGGCAGACATGCATCTTGTAGTACAAGAGCGAAATCACTCTGATTAATACATAATTTGCATAACAGCCTCTCTTCATGTGGTCAGTCCTTACATTCTAAAAGTAAGTTTCTTTTAGAATGATGTTTTTTCACTGGAGATGTTTAAAAGTTCAATCCAGAGACAAGAGTTGTTTGGATACGAGAATGTGAACTTTAAAACAAGGTTCACTTCAAAAATGCATTAAGTCTCTCAAACTGTACTACAACGCACTGTCCAACTCACTTGAACTGCAGTACTTTGCTGTATTCGTTGAATCTAGTGATGACACTGATGTCTATGAAGGGTTTTGGTTCTAAAGAGAAAAAAAAAAAAGAAAGAATTTAAGTATATACAAAAATTATATTGCCATGTTACTACTTTCAATGCTGAATAAATCTTTCTCTTACCTGAATCCAAAGCAATCGACTTGGGAGGGGCTACAGGGTGAAATACAACAGGAAACATTGATCCTGGTAATTGGTTATCAACCTAAAAAATTATTACATAATTACAGTAATATTTTAATGACACCATAATCAAAGACCATTTCCATCTTAGAAGGCTTGAGGCTATATAGATTGTATTCAAGAGCCATCTCATTCTTATTTAGCAGGAAAGAAACAAGAGGAAGAGGATTACTCTGATACTGTTTTGGAACGTTACCTATTCAGTTATAAAAGGTCAGATGGTTGGAAGTGTTGCACAAGGGATGCTTACACACGTTCATGCTCATAAAGATTCATCTAGAGGGCCTGCAGCTGATGGCATACATTGACTAGAATAGTGAAAATTACCTTAAGGCAAAAATCAAAACAAAGTGGGAAAGATGGCAGGAAAGAGGAAGCTCTTCCTGACTAGCAGATCAGAAAAAGCCTCAATGAGTGCCCTCCCTCAAGAGACTATGAAGTGCAGCAAATGGAGCTGACAATGACAATGATGATGATTTCTCACCATTATTTCCCTCTGGTACTAAAAACTTCTCACTAGTACCTCCTCAAGCACTTTACTGGTTAATTTAGCAACACCATTAGTACTGACTGGAGTATGCTAATCACTGCAAGTGTTGCACATTAAGTCACCAGTAATCTTACATGCAGATATATTATTGCACACTATTTTTGAGTATTTACATGTCTATTATCTACTTTCCATTAGACAGGTAGTTTTTTTTTTCTGAACCTCTAGATACACTCTCCAGAATACTGGTACACAACTATATACAAACGATGGTAAACAAATTCTGATAAAGACTGAGGTTTAAAACACCAAAACACTCTCTTCAGAAATCAACTTTCATCATAGCACCCCACTTCACATTTACCCACAGTTTTGTGTATTTCTTTTTCCCATACTACTTGCAAAATCCTGGAATGGCAGTTCTGCAGTACTTCATCAACTTCTAGCTCTTCTGCTACTCTGATGCAGTCAGCAGAGCACCACATATGTACAATTTAGAGATGCTTCTTCATAGAAATAAAAAGCCTTAAAGTGTCTGTTTAGTTCAGAGAACATGATGGAAGATGGTACCTGCAGCCAATACAATTGTGCCCGTAAGCTTCTTTGGTGAGGCGACTGCTTGAATTCAACCTGAATTCCTGACAGGAAGTTGCGTCGGATGCTGCATCTGACTGGGAGACGCATTTCCATTGGAACCTTACTAAAATTCACCTAAAATATAAGAAGGCAGAGCTAACACATCTTAATAAGAGAAATAATAAAATGTTCTGTTACTAGTGAACAGACTAGCAAATAACACCTGTGTTTTTCCTTATTTCATGATCACATGGCTACTGAATTACCCAATCCAATTATCTTCATGGAGAGTAATGAAAACCACAAGTTAGTCTGAGAAGCACGTTACACTACAACTTTAGCTGCCCCAAGCAGGAACCTCTGTGTCATTTTAGTGACTATTTCTTTATGAGTTACATATTAGACTGGCATAATTAGATATTTACATGCAGCTGAGTACTTTCCCACCTGATACTTTTACCCTGATCCTGAAACCTTTAAGTTATGAGAAGCAAAAGGAAAAAGCTCTCATTTATTTCGAGTCAAATGTAATGACTTATAGATACAAAGTTTTGATACCACATAGTTTAAATGCATTATTGCAATGTACAGAACTTCAGTATTCATACAGCTGGGGGCACGTATGTTTTTCAAATGAAAGGATGATATTGCAAACAAGGCTGATTATGGTACTATGAGATGCCTGTATTTTATTTAGCCATTTGACCAGATTACATTTATGCATGGAATACAGGCATGTAAAATTAATGTCTGAAAAGGCTCAGCTGAGTGAATTAATTTCCAGAGTCTTTGAGCACTATAGGCTCCTTCATCATATCAAGTCATGGGAACTGCAGCTTACTAAGAAGCTAAATCCAAGATTCTGCAAAGAATTTAAGTTACATCACTGAGAATATAGGTTCATTACTAACATGCACACACCAAGCAATCTTTTCTACCACACAAAAGCAAAATTCTTTGAGATTCTTTCTTCATAAAACAAGTCTGCAAAATACCTCACTACTGTTTCTGTATTGCCTCCATGCAAAAATATTCTACTGTGTACAACGTGAAACTATTCCACAGAAAAGCTTGCTCTTTTTCACGGTTCTGTTAAAGCAGCATCTATCGTTATTTAGCAGCACAGAAGTCTGTTTAACAGTTGCACATGTTCTGCAATCATTTTAACACTGAAACCTCAGAACATACCTCAATATTGCTGTCTAGTTTATGCCAACCTGAAGCTTGGATAGCAGTCTTAGAAAGATACTTTTGATAGGCTTGTTCCAACAGATTTATTTGCTTTTGATTAAATGGTTTCCACTTTTGCTTCTGTTTATGTTCCCAAACAACACCCGAACTACAAGACAAATAACAAGGTTAATAGTTTAAAAGTAGTGAAACCTTTCTTATGCATGTAAAACATGTAAGAAGACATTATCCTTACTTTTCAGGCTCAACAAAACTATTGTTTACTGTTTTTTTAATAGAATCTAAGAAAGGAGGCAGTTAAATCCTGTATATTCAAACTGCACAATAGGAATAAAGGCAGAACTTAATTTTACATTTGAAAGATGTCGCCTTCAACTCAACTGTACTGCTAAAATTACACTATGCTGTCAAATTCTGATTACTCAACGGAATAGTTAGGCTTCCATGTGCAGTACCTAGTAATTCCTATGTAGGAGATTTCTTTTTTATTTTCATTGTTAACAAGAGAAAGTCCAAGACTATGGATTGACAAGCTTATTTCTTGATCAGGTTGCTCCAGCTCCTCTGCTTGTCGTGCTTTAGAAACTAATGCAACATCATCTGTGAAAAGTAGCACTCGCTGGCGTCCATCCAGAAAAGACACCCAGTGTATCTGAGTATTTGCATTGTAAGGGAATTGGCCACATTCATCCTGTATTGGGAGGGAGAAAAAACAAATATATTTATGGAGTAAATCCATGAACTCCAAGGAGTTCAGCTGTGGGAAATCAAATCCATTCCCAGTATAACTGAAACACAAACTTGCTTTCCTGTGCCTACTTTTAACTACCAATATTTTCAGTTTTCTTAACTCTGTGCCTAGTCAACAGACAAACCAAGTCCCCTCTGAATTCAGAGTCTGGTAAAAGGTGCCAGAGGGCAGCTATTTAGAGACAGACACACAGGACTTCATTTAGCCTACTGGCCAGTTAAGTGAGAAAACCTTCCTCCATCAATACTTGCTTTCCCATTCTTCAACCAAATATTTGCCCAGTCTTATCCTAGATTTACTTCTGCTTCTAGCTGTAGTTTCCCTCTTTCCTTCACTCATTTTCTATCTTGACCACTGTTATTTTACCCTCGCTTCATACATTTTCCTATTTTAATATTGCACGAGTTACGAACACCAAAACAGCTAAGTGAGCAACTCAGAATTTTCTGCTCCATGCAAGCATTCCCCATAGGAAGAGAGAGTCACAAACAGTCAGGGGTTTTCTCCATGTTTAGGGAAATTCTTAAGCCAGTAAACTGGTGAATTATTCATCCTCTTCACTATTTAGATACGTCCACGTCTTGTACACCTTATCCTTCTTCTTTCATATACAAGAAAATGAGGGAGAAAATGCAGGTTGCAGTTTGTATCCAATCCTTCAATTACATTAATCTAAACATCTAAAATCTTGCTACTTTAGAATAGGCTTAGAGGTCTCTCACAGGACAAGACAGATGCAAAGTTACTCAAGAAGCTTTCTCCCAGCTAATTTGAACCTTGTTGTAGCCCTAGATTGGTTCAGCATTTACTTCTCCCCTTCTGAAATTTACCTTAAGCAGGTCATGTTCACCGAAATTTTGGGAGTAACCCCAAATCAATTTTCTTGTTTTAGTTGGATCTGTCCATGCAAACAGGCATACTTGCTTTGATTTCAACTCCATTTCCTCTTGTAATCCACTGCAGGTTCAAAGAAAAGGAGCAAAATGACAGCATTCCCTGGTTAAGACCACTGACTGAAGTGGTGCAAGGAGATCACAGCACTAAATACTCCACCCCTCCAGCCTTCTGGGGTGACGCATGAACGGCCTGGGGTATCCACTCCAAGCAAGTGAACTACAATCTCTATTCCCCCTTTATTCTCTGCCCTTTCTCAAACTATGAAGACTCCTTAAAAGTAGACAAAATTCTTCACTAAAGGAATACAGTAAAGAAAAGGGCTTTTTCTATTTTTCAAGGTACCATAATGGTACGAGAGAACTACTTTCTTCGCAAAGGATGCCCCCTGGTTAAACGACCAATGTTGAATTGTTTTGTTCACATACCTCTGTTTGTATCTGAGAGTGTCCCATGGAGTATGGTTAACAATAAGAGCTGGAGCAGCTCCCTCATGGTAGTCTGAGAAGCTTATGAGAGTAGAATGCTCAGAAACATTCACATCTACCAGTAAGCCCCCATTCTGGAGAGAAAGTTAGACAGAAAGTTCAGTATTTGTATGTTCCAACTTGAATTTATGTCTAGAACTAAACTTACTTTTAGATCAGTCTTACAGTGGCCTTTTACAAATCAAAAAAGGAAATGTACTCTACATTATCTAGTAACAGTAAGCTCAAACCCATTGGACACTGGCTTAAGATAGACATCAGGAGCACCCACATGATATTTGTTGATTTAGTTTAATCAAAAAATTATATTCAAATTATAATATTCTTAAGAATTACTTTATTTGCCTAAGTTCAGTAACAAGTATAGGCAAACATGACCTTCAGTTTCTGTTACAAAACCTGAAATTCTATTTAAAACTTGCAGTTTCCTGCATGCTCCTTAAAAATCTGAAAGGCTACTCTAGACAAACAGGTTAAAGCCTTTAAAGGTATGACAAACATAACAATAACTGATCACTGAGCAGAAAAGTTCTGTTGATTAAAACTCTAAACAAATTATTGTTGAGTCTTTCTTCTAACGGCTTTCAAGATCCTGTTTTCTTCCAATATATTTGCAAGGTATTTCCAAGATACATACAGCACAATTTTTCTCATTTGCTTATACAAAGGAGGCACCTCATGCTTTCCCTTTTGAATTGTCTCTTTGGATGTCTTTGTCAAATGCAGGTATAAGCAAGATAAATTGACATTTTTGCTGGTAAGATCTGGAGGACAGGTGGAACGGGACACATCTACTTTGGAACAAGATGATCTTACTGATTGTCCAGTTCACATCAGAAGGATGTGAGAAATTATGTTTAGCACTCTACACAGTAGTAGTAAGACCTCACTACATACAGGTCTAGAAAGGATTCTCTTGCAAAGCTGAGCTATCTACTATTATAGAGTCACAGAATGATTTAGGTTGGAAAGGTCCCTAAAAAGCTCATCCAGCTCCAACCCCCCGTCGCAGGCGGGGATATCTTCCACTAGACCAGGTTGCTCAGAGCCCCATCCAGCCTGGCCTAGAACACTTAAAACTTGAACACAATCATTAAGCAGTGAAAAACACCCCCCCCCCCCCGCCGCTGCTCTAATGAAGCGCAGCAACAGAACACCAAAGCACTGATGACATCTTGTTCCAAAAACATTTTTCCAAACTGCTTCAGCAAATGTGGAGAGCTCAGCTATCCTCACAACCACTTGTATTTCAGCTAGTTATGATAAGCATTATCTCCAAACACTTGTCTGATCATGCTACATTTATATACACATTCCTTAGTGCTAGGCTAGAGTAAGTTTTGAAATTAGTAAAACTGAATCACAAATTATTTTAGCCATGAACTGTATCTATCTCCAGCATGTACTAGCTTATCAAGAAATCAAAAAATACATTCTATTTTAGGATCTTTACACCAACTGAAGGCATCTAAGAAATACTCTATGCAAAAGAACACGTTAGAGATGTAGTATTCCATTTTTAGTTTAATAGCAATAGATCTGTTCAGCTTCCTATAAGCTTGTCAAAACAAAATCAGTGCTTCCCACAGCTATGAAAACATTAACAACATTGATTCCAACATTTTTTATGCAACAGAACCGAAGTGCAGTGCACCAACAGCTTAAGGGACAAGGTTTCAATCTTGATCATCCTGGTCGAGTCAAGTGAACTTTTCCAAGTTCAATATCACAGGGCTAAAATGGAGTATTAAAAACAAACCACACAAGGTCAGCCTCACCAATTCTTCCAGCCTCAGCAGAGTACCATTATCCTGGGCTTTAAACAGGAATGGTCTGGATGTGCTTTCATAGCCAACTACTCGTACACAAAGTTCACCAGATGAATTTTCAGGCCAAAATGGAAGACACTGTAAAACAAGAAGCATGCATGACTTTATAGGTCATATATGTTCAATATTGTAAGCCAGCAGTAAACCAAAGTCTTGTGGGACTAAACCTATTTTGAATGCCTTAGTTCTTACCCCAGCATCTACTGATTAACCTACTAGCTCACCTACCTTTAGTAAATTACCTAAACTGAAGGACTTGATGAATTTACTAACATATGCAACCTGTGCTGTTTAATTTACCATGAGATGTGAAGTATCCATGTGATGCCATCAGAAGTGACAGAGCTTCTGTAAGAGAGCTGCTTTTTCCTTAAGTGACAGCTAGAGACCAGTCATTTATTTGACTGCAGTAACATCCAAAGGAAAAAAACTGAAACGTTACCTCTGAAGCTGAGATATAATTCCATTTATTAGTTGGAAAAGAGCCATTAGGACCAATTTCTCCAACTTCTAGTTCCAGAGAAGATTTGTTTGCTATTGTGTAGAATGGAGTGAAGGTAACTATCCTGGTAAGGTTAAAAGTACTCATCTTGATGCTAACTCCCACCTGTCGAACAAGGACAAATTGAGCAAACAGTCAACAAGCTCAAGAGAAAAGTCAGGACTGAAAAATAGAAAAGGCAACACTTCCTGTAAGTACAAAGACTAACACACAGCCCTCCTGTTCTGAACACCTGCAACAGAAGAACCAAACAACATGCCGTAGAATCAGCAAACTATGCAACACAGTTAACACAATGGTAGAGAAACAGCTTTAGTGGTAGCATTTTCTAGCTGTGGCATTTGTAGGGACAATCCAACAAGAATGCCTCTACAGTAAATCAAGACAACTTAAAATGATCATGTCATGAAAGATCAGTTACAGAGTATATGGAAACACAACACCCCACATATCTGCATATTATTAGAAAGTAGATCCTTTACTGTGCTTAATTGTGGCAATGTGGTCTTAGACAAGCTTGCTGAGTGAAGACCCAAACACTTGCAACCAATTTGGAATTTTGGATGTGAACTCTCATACCCACTATGCGAGTTCACCGTTGTCTAATACTATGCACATTTGGGGTATAAACCACATGCTTAGGAATTGCACTGGAATGTCTGTTGGTGAAACTACTTGTCACCTGGTGCAGACGAGAATGGCTGGGGCACAGAAGTTATTACCTTAGATGTTAAATACTGTCATGATTTGAAAACACTGCAAGTAGTGAAACAAAAGCCTTAAGGAGAAAAAGAAGACAAGCCAAAAGAACCCCAAGAGAGCTCCTCAAAACACAGAAAACTGTCTTACCAGATAGTCCATGTTATTAGCTGGACACCTGACACATCCATAGCTTCCTACAGTATCAAGGGAAAAGCTACTGGACCACGTGCTAGTTGAAATACATAACTGGATCTACACAGAAAAAAGAACAACATGGAAAGTACTTCAATAAATTCATTATAATTCTGTAGTTCATGCATTACAGAGCACAATTATATCATATGTAGCAGTATAAAGACAACACTTAAGAGCTTTTAAAACCTTCTCTAAGTTAAGCTTATCTTAAGTATGTAGTAGCACTATCATATTCTGATTTATTAGTCTGTGCTTGAGTTCTGGCAAAGATGTTACAGTAAAAGGTAGCAAAATAGAGGAGTTCGCATTGACTTATGTTCATGACAGCACACACAGATGGGGAAAAATAGCTATGATGTTGTGGTGCTTCACAAACTTGAAGAGGGGGAAGAAATAATCAAAAGAACATCTTGTCAAAACTCTTCAACCATTTCAACTATTGTTGGGTAAAAAAAAATTTAAAAGGTAAGAAGGGCTACTTCAGAACAAATCCTCTACTACAGCACTCTTCATCCGACCATGCAAATATCACATTAAAAAAATGTTTAACATAGGACAGCATATTTACCCTGTGCATTTTAAATGTCAGAGTACCTAGCTGAGTAAAACATAAGCTTGTGATTCCTCTTTATTCAATGGTGAATGCCTCCACAGCAAGATTCAGAACAGCCTTCCTTCAAAAAGTATAACTGACAAAGAAGAAAGCAGCAGCCAAATAAAAGCCTATAGATTTAAATACTATCTAAAAAATTCCTTACCCAAAATGTGTTTCCCCCCTCAGAGGAGGATTTTACACCACCACAACCACCACCGAAAATAAGCATACCTTATTTTTACTAAAAATATTTTTCTTTTTAAAGGAGAACAAAACAATATCTCTGTAGTCTGCTGGATGCTTCACATGAGTGTCTTCAGCTCGATACTGGAGAACACGGGAAGTCTTGTTGATTATCCAATAAGGACTGAACACAGACAAGATCAGGCGGCTTCCAATTCGCCTTGTATGTATGTAAATATCCACTGTCATTACTGTTGCAGAATGGGATGCAAAAGACACAGAAAAAAATTCAGGCATCCCATCATGGATTTTAAGATGACCATTCCAGTCTCGGCCTTGATATTTCATCAACGCAAGCTCCATTATTTCTCCATTGATTCTGGAATGAAAAACATCTGCCGCACTCCCTTCCATCAATTCACGGGCTTCCGCTGTTCCCTGTAGCAAAATTAAAAGAGGCAAATGAAGTTTTTAATCTATGAAATTCAGGTAGTCGAAAAACAGCATTTTATTCTTCTCTTGGAGGATGCATGTTTTGGATACCTTGGCAACACATGTCCCAATTTCCAACCACTTTCATTAAGCCCGATCCTAAGAATAATTGGAGATTAAGTGCACTTTTCTTGCAGGATGGTAAAGACTACTTAATTCTGGATTTCAGGAAGGCAAACTAGTTTCAATCCCTTGTCTCTGTTCCCTCCCATTCTTCTCCATGATTTCCAATGGATTTTGGCAAAGAGTTCTTATTTATATACTTACAATACTGGCTGCAACACAGAATTGGACAGTGCTGCCAATGTACAGCCAGGACTTCACACATTAAGTAACACCCAAGTCAGAAAGCTGGCAGCTGCGTGTTACTGTTTGGTAGCACAGCTTTCCTCAGGCAGTAGCATCCCACAACAACAGCTTTCCTAATTCTTATTGAGAAACAGTATATTTTACTGGTTTGAATGGTAAGGGATGTGAAGACAATAAGCACATAGTCATCTATGGGCACGGTGACTTCACAGAGATTTGACTCTGTTTCTGGCTCCTCAATCAAGGCACAGGCACTCTGTTCTACATTCTGTGTGCTGAAGTACGCAGTGAAGGTATGAAAACTGGAAATAGTGCCATTGGGATGTTGAAGAGAAGTGAAAGAAAGATCTAACTGAATGCCACAGCCAGTTACAGGAGCAGGACAAAATGGAAAAAACTAGGATGATAGTTCTAAATCCTCACACCTTTTCTATTTACTAAAATCACTCAGCTGTCACGAAAAAATACTAGATATTGGAAATACTGGAAGAGAAAAATAGTCTGTGTAGCATCCTGCAAAGAAATGTTCCCATTTGTGCAAGGGAGACCTCACAATAATCCTTAGTAAAGAATCAGTACCAGAATGGAGAGAAGCTGTGGTTTCTACAGAGAAGAAAAGCTCCAGAAATTTCAGGTGCTTTTTCTTATGCCTCAACCTGTGAAACCAAAAATATCTTGCAAAACACAAACAGGATCTCAGGAAAATGCAAAAGAGAAAGACCAATCCAGTACAGAATTCACATTTAAGAAGCAAGGCAGTACTGGCCAGGTACACCCAAACTGCGAAGAACTAGTCCCCAGAACTCCCAGAATCAATCCATCAGCTGACCCATTTACAATAGAAAATACAAAAAGCAACATTCAGTATCTTCCACACTACCTTCACCTCCACTTGTAAGTAGATATAGCCTTACTTAAAATCAAATAAAGGATTTACATATAAAACCATAATTTAACTTACCTCAAGTAAATATCTCAAGGAGTAAGGTAAAAGATTCCTCACAGTCAGCGTAGGGTGAAGGTGGATAATGTAGGCAGGATCCCACTCCTCTTCGTAAATTGAAATAAAGTTTAGTTCATCAGGTACAGCTGTTGAGCTGATGACTAGAGGCAAGAAGTTTGTCTCGGTGGCTGGGCACTGTAACAAGCACTTCACTTCATTGCTCCTATGTAGCTCTTCCCTCCAGGCAATATAAGTCGTGGACTCTTTAAACTGACCCTCTAACATCCCCGTTGGTCGAATATATAGATGACACCTATGGGAAGAATCACAGAACACAAGTAATGGTACACAATAGCTTTGCATTGACAGCTAACTTCATCAGTTTTAGGACCCATTCAGAAGGGCTTTTGCAGCATGCTAACTGCCTAGTAAAGGTAGCATTTTGGGGTTTTTTAGCCCAGTCCAGAAGAGTTCCAAGTGTAAATTTAAGCTTCCACATGCTGTATTTGTGCAGTTTCACAAAGATTAACCCTCCAGAACAGAAAAAGTGTACCTGTATGAATGTAAAGGAACATGAAATTCCTCTTCTGGCTTGGATATACCAATTGGCTCCAGTGACTTGGAGTCTCTAGCCAATTTATAGATCATAAATGGGATGGAGAAATGGTTCTTGATCTAGGATCAAAATGCATAATTACTTCTACTACTATATTATTTTCATTTCATTACATTTTCATTTTCATTCTATGGTGCAAATTTCTAAAGGAAAAGTATGAACAACAACAAGGAAAAAAACATTGGTAGATTTAAACAAACTCCTTTGGAAAACAGGCTTCTATGCACCTTAAGAAATACATTTCTGAAGGAGAATGATATGCAAGTCTATGAGAAAACTGCTACTTTTAAGTTCAATGAATTGAAAAACATGCTTAAAATGTCCAGTCACATAAGCAGTACATATTCCAACCTCAATGCTGAGGATATTGCAAAGCCAAAAGCTTAAAGTAAAAACCAAATTTTTCATTCATCAGGAAGACACACACAAACAGAATACAGATTAAAAAAATCATGTAACAAATAGAGTAAAACACTTAATAATTTGTCTTTAGGTAACTTTTTGATCTCCAAAAAAAATGCATTAGGGAGGAAAAGCAAAGTTGCTCAGAGAGAAGCACTGCTTTCAGGCTTTTGGTTTCTTTGGTTGTTTTTTTCTTACCTGCAGAGGAGATCGTACAGTAATAACCTTATTTCCTTCTGTAGCATCTATCTGTACAATGATTGAGTCTGAATGATCAACAAGAAGGTTTTTTACGTTGTACAGTCGTCGACCTGGTTTGGCTATGGGAATGTTTACTCCTTCTTTATATCCTTGAAGTCCTAATCCATAAAAATATACAAAAGTCTTATTAATGAGGCAAAACACATCACATGACGGTTTGCTAGTTGAACAAACTTTATCTTCTCTAAACTCAGCAACAACCAAGATCAAAGCACTTTCTGGCAAAAGTACCTTGAAATGGGATTTGAGTACTACTTCTGCACTTTTGCACTACTTCTGAATTCTGATCACACAGAATTTAAGCACATTGACTCCCCCATCTTCCCATTCTTAACATGTCAAAACACACAGTGTTCCTTAGCAAAATACCTAAATTCAAGGAGAAGACGGAGCTTTCTTGTCGGTACAATGCAGACAACTTTCCTCGTTGGGGCACTTCAAAACCAGAGTATTCCAGTTCCATGTTCTGACCAATTTCGATATCATTCATGTTTTCTTTCTCAGCTGAACCAACTATCCGGATATTTGGGCTAGGAAGCACTCTGAGAGAAACACCTAGGGCATTTTTCACTACGAAAGGTGCTGTGTCTTTAAAGGAGTAGTCAAACGTGGATGCAGTCCCTTCTGAAAATGCCTGTAATTAACAACACATATAAGGCATCATACATAAATAGCCACATTAACATAAAGGCTTTTAAAGACCATTCCCAGGAACTACCATTTTAAAGAAAAAATAAATACGTATAGTAATACCTATGCTTTGTATAGCAGTATTTCAGGGAAGTAAAGTTTACTTCCCAAAAATGTCCTTACTATTCTGTGATTTGCAGCAGATGTTGATGCTACAACAAGCATTCACGCTCCTCATAGGGAATTTGTTTTAAGTTGTTAGGTGTCAAGAGAAAAATCAGATCTGGAACACAGAAGTCCCAAGTACATTCACCACGTACATACTTCATATTCAACTACAACTTATGCTTACAAACATTTGTTTGATTACACAGAAGGCATGGAAACTGACTGCCAATACAGACTTACAGTGAAAGCAAATACTAACTTAGAGAACTGTCACTCATTTAGAATTAAAAACTAAATAGGAATAACTCAGATTCAGTAAAAATAACCAAAATTTCTCCCCTCCCCTTAAAAAAAGGGGGGAAGGAGGGAGCAACCCTAGAACATTCATAAGCACACCTACTATCACAAGAAAAATAGGAAAAAAATATGTTTAACGTACTAGACATTCTACTTCTTCAATCTGAAGGCAAATACTGAAATGAACACTTTTCTTAGTATTCTACTAAGAAGAAAAGATGGAAGGGAAGTAAATTTCTCTTTCTAACACAGAAACTTCTTTCAAAAGCTAGCACCACCTTTTTGTTAACCCTAAAGGACTAATTAGAGTAAAAAAAACTTCCTAAAGAACCACATAATTCAGCACATTCTGTCTGCTGGGACTACCTTGGCTAAATTACTGAACACAGCAAGACAACATTTGGATATTGTTATGTTCATTGTATCCTTCGAAGAGATGTTAACTGCAGTTTGTGGCTCAGGAAGAACAATGAAGTCATCCCCAGGCATCAAACTCCTCTCTTGCACAGGGTTAGTCTTCATCTAAAACAAAAATTGCATTAGGCAATTATGAACATGTACATTACTTTTCCTCTGTTAAAACAGGAACAAAATGGACCTATACTTGACAATTTCACCAAGCAAAAGAAAACCTACTTTACCATGAGCATCTCTGACACCTTACACAAACACAAAAATTGTACATAACTTTCTTCCTTTCTTCTCTGTATGTGCTGTAACACGCTACGTTTTGCCCATGCATTGACTTTATTCAGAAAAACCTTAAGATGTCTAAAGATTGATTTTTTTATAATGTAAAATTGCCTGGCTCTCAAAGCAACAGCCACCGAGAGGTTCATGTTCTGTCACATAAAGCTTTTAAAAAACCAGCTGTCTATTAAAGCTTCTCTACAAAGTTTCAAGTCTGTTTACGTACTTCCAACTTTAAACTCCATTGCTTCTTTCCTCCTTCAATTTGTTCAATAAGTGGCTCCCACACTGCATAGGTTTCATTGTAATAATGTATCTAAAGAAAAAATCAAAATTAAATAAGACATCTAAAAAATAAAGGACTAAGTTCTTTCCACTAGCAGTTCGTATAAAAAAAATATTGATAAGAAAACAAACAATGTTCATTTCACATTTTGGAGATCTAGTATTAACTTTTAATAGCTTCAAAAATTAATACACAGATGTGTAATGTACAATATATATTGCATAAGTCACATCATTTTTGAAGAACTGACAACCTGGCTTGCATTTAGAGCAACCAGACAGCATGGTAACACCTCCAATTAATACAATCAAGTCTCTATCCTCTCCTACACTGTTTGAGAGAATGACTTTGCAATCAGAAATCTCAGCGCTGCAAATACTTTACTGTACTACAAAATAATAATTAGTCTGAGAAAGCTTTATTCTGAACCTGGTCCACTGGAACAATTCATCTAACTCAGAGCCTATACCTCCTTCTGGAAGCAGAGTGACTTCCCCCAGTTGTATGTGATTAGGCATACACTTTCCACAGCTTATTATGACAGGCACATCTAGCAGCAAAAGAAGGTTACTGGTATATCCAGTACAAAAAGGATTATGAGGCACATTCAGTAAACTGACAAAATACATGATTTAGTTCATCCATTGCACGGAGCGCTGCACATCTGGTTGTATGAAATTTTAACGTGCTGCCTCTGAAGATGGTTTATACCATCTTCAAATTACCATATGTTGGGGAAAAGAGTTGGAATAGCTGGCAAAATAAGTATGGTGTGAGAATGCACAGAAGCTGCAGAGAATATTTTGAGCATGAAGTGTAAATTCTATCTTACTAATGCACACAATGCTAGAGAAACAAAAGAGTGGTCAGTAAGAGATAAGTGGGAATAGCCAACAAGGCCAAGTTCATTGTTCTTACAGCAAGAAGTGAACATGCAAATACAATAGATAACAGGGGAAGACTAGGTTATTCCACAGTAGCAATTGCCATTAAAATCTACCACTGACTGCAAAGATTCACATTATGCTTAGTCATTCTTGCCTGATTACTAAAGAACTCCAAAGAGCATTACAATTTAAATCTATTATCAATTTAGCACATATCAAGTGTACTAAACAGTTAGTTGAATGTTTCTTGAAATATGCACAAGTGTTGTAAACTGCTAACAAGTTGATTCTACATACCTCCAGTGACATATCAGCAGTGACTGCCATCATTGAGGACCAGTTTTTAAGGACACCTGAAAACACAGACTCTACTAACAATAAAGGGACAGTACGATGACCCAAACCACATTCCAAGGTGATCTGAACAGATTTCACTACAATGTCAAATTTCTCCTGTTTCAAAACATGTTCACGGTCTGTAAAAGTTTCCGTTGCTTCCGTGGCTACATCAACACCAAGAAACCAAGCATTGCACTCATCTATAGGCTTCACTTGCCACAGGTTCTCAGGAACTTCAGTCACTCCTTTAGAATCCTCTTCTGTTGGTTTGGGTTTTATGGCAGCCATAATGGTCATGACTGTATTCAGAATTATTGGTGAGATCTTGAACAAAGGAAAAAACATCCCTTACAGCTCAAAACTTTTTAAAGTTGATTAGCATACAAAAGATACGATCAATGGAAATGGCAAATAACTCTCGGGTTCTTCATTAAAGGCCCTTATAAGAGATGCAACTTAAATTACAAGATGAAGAAACAGAATCCATTCATGGATCTCCTCTTATTTTCCTTTCCGAAAAAAATTCCCAATTCCTCCCTTACAATGCCAAGAACACGATTCTCAGATTGGAATTTCACTTTTACTGATAGGTGGTACTGCCATCGCAGCAGTCAGTATCAACCTTTTCCCTACTGCATTTTACTATTACTGTAAAATGCGAATGCATTTTTAACATCTTCAAGGTGTTCAAGAAAGCACCTTTGCAGACCTATGTGCACCACCATTCCAAAGAGCAGTACAGTTCACCTGTCAAAAGCTTCCTGCTTTAGGAACAATGTACTACTGCTTGCAGTTTAAGACCACTGACCACCTTTTCAGATCACAAATGCAACTTGTGAACTTTTTATAGGAGAATTTGCAAACTGCATTCAGAAAGACCTTGACTATAAACACAATTATTAATTTGCCTATTAAGAACAAGGTATTTCACACTGTGTATCATTCTGGAAATCACATTAACAGCCTTAAATTTACATGCACTTGTGTGCATGCTTCTGCTTACGAGTCTCTCTGAAGAGAAAAAGCAGTGGCTGTGGCAGCAGAGGGAAAGGGTTGTTTCATAAATTTGGAAGAAACTGGTAGGAAGAAGCCCAGTATCTGAAGTATTTAGATTAGTCCTTTTCTTGCCAAGAATTTGACAAAACAAGGAACACGTAATAATTTTTTTCCAAGCCAGAGCAGCATTAAAAAGGATAAATGGCTATTCTGGCATTCAACTCATAGGGAAAATAGAAATTTTAAATGGCAATATGTAAAATTAAAAGACCCCAAGCTACAGCTTGAGAAACACCCATTCCTCCAAAGACAGTTTCAATAATCTTACCTTTATAGTAAGTTCTTCTATTGTTACTACCACACTTTGCATCCCTGAGGCATGCATCATATTTTCCATGACCAAAGAACATGGCCGTAACACCTGAGTGAAAAATAGATTTGATTATTAATGTAACTCCTGGCATCTAAGCTTTTCTAATGGTCTTGTACTTCTTAATCCGATAATAGGGCAAATGGATGCTGATTCCATAAAGTAACACATTTCAGAGTAACAACATTCTTTCTTACCGTAGTAACACTATTGTCTTGTTTTGGTTTAAGAAAAGCACAGGCCAACACTTTGAAGCCCTTCACTTGAGCAGTCATCCTTTGTGCAAGTTTTCCAGATGTCAGAGAAAAATCACATTGGAAGGAAACTTTTAAGGCAGGAGCATCAGCATTGGTTAAATTAGCAACAAATACAATTTCTGGATCCATGATCACAGCTTTTACTGTCATATTTGGCCGTGTAGATATTTCTGTGAAGTAAAAAAACCTCATTGAATATAAAATATTTTTAAGCATTATTATGCACATAATACCTGAGCCATGCATAAAAATCGCTACATAATTTAGAGGTACAAATCTAACAAATAATGTCTCAATTTTTACACGAATACATTGCTGAAAGTGAATAGGACAGTGCTCAGAAATGAGCAGCAAACTGGTCAGAAGTTTTGTTTCGAAGAAGCTGTTTGTTTCAACATTGTAAAAAACCAGTATTAGCTCTATACACCGTAGTCAACCTAAGCACTGGCTCTACAAAGCCAAGTTAGAAATAGTTATCTTCTGGCTCAATTCCCGAAGTAACTAACTTCTTCAGAGTGAAGATTTACTAATTGAAACCAAATTAGCAATATACAATTTCTTGTCTGAACACTTGGTCTCCAAACAGAAGGAGAGAATCTTAACATACTTATCCAAGTTAAAAGCAAGACTCTCTAACCTAGTGATGGATTCAAGTCACTTTGGTTCTCAGTGATAGGCATTATCGCGGTGTGTGACCCTCCAGCACACTAGGACTCACTGTATGGGTTACTCACATCTAACACTTGCTGGCAGTATCAGAATATCACATCTGTTCAACGGAACAGGTGCCAAATTGAGGCTTGGTGCACTAAATCAAAAGCAAAGCAAGCTACTTGCAGCTAGTAACACATTTGGATAGTCCCAAGACTAAGTTGTTCTTTTTAATCCCTTAACTGCTATATACATGGCACTTTTTATCCCAAAGGTGCTTCCTTTGCAATTCTACATTGGTAAAAATCCTGTTTAGCATGAGTGATATTTTTATATCTAGCTCTGCTGAAGAGCACAACTCCACTAAACAGTCTTAGAACTACTACTGCTTAAAACAACGGTATCAGTGGTCAATTTGCACATTGTGAAGAATAAACTCATTTCTTAAGTCTGACAGCAAGATTGCATCTTAAAGACTGGAGGATGATTTGTTTTCAGTATGAAGTCTGTAAAGGAGGCAAGTTGCAGTGGGAGGTGGAAATCAGTTTTACAGACCTGTTTCTGGCTTGGATTTCCCAGGAGCGACGTGCTTTAATTGCAACTGTGCAGATCTTTCAGTCGAGGATGCTGGCATCGAGTTAATGAAAAAATCTGCTACTGTCAACAAAAACTCCATACTGGCACATATGTACAGCTTGTCAAGGACAGCAACGACTTCAGTTCCATTTTTATCCTGTTTGTAGTTTATATCTATCATAGATGTGTCACTTGTGTCATCTTTCTTGTCTATCATTCTAGAAAACAAGTTTAATAAGAAATATTTTAAACACCAGAACACACGGGTCTAGAAAAACAAGGATGCGTAAGTAGTGCCATTTTTCCCTTCCCATGCCATTTGTAAATAAAAATTAGAACATAAGCAATCAATGTTTCCTCCAGAAATAAGAGGGTACACACTTCCAGAGTAATTTCAATTTAAAATTTGTGTGCTACAGTTTTGGACCTACATATGTGGCATGTACCAATCAGACTAAAGTTGCAGTGCACAGATACCTCTAGCTGAGGCTGGTTGCTCTCTACTCAGCTGTTCTACACAGTTTACTGTAATATTTCCATGCAGAGGGTTGGAACTATGTCATCTTTAGGGTCCCTTCCAACCAAAACCATTCTATGACTCAATTCTCCCAGATATTTTTCTGTTCAGGATAACCTGGTTTCAATGTATAAAAGAAGAAACTTTCTCAATGTTATTAAAATGACATCATCCATAGAATCATTTTATCCCCAAGATTTTCTTCATTGCTACATTCACTGCTTTAGTGCACAGTATGACAGGCAACAACTGACAGCCCTACTCCACTAAACAGTCTAAACTGAAGTTTTATCAATCCCATGTGAAGCAAATTGCAGAACAAGGAAACAGTCTTCCTAACAAACTGCATGAAGGTATTTCATTTTGTGTGCACTCAAACTTACCTTGCAGTCACATTCTGAATTCCTTCTCTAAGATCATCCAGGGTACATGCCTTGAGTTTAACATTAATATCCATTGACCCATCTGAAAACATCTTTCCTGATGATGCCATGAGATGCAGCCGAAGTTCACCAAGGCGTAATTTGTCACTATGCAGCGAAAGCAGAGACTTCTACATAATGAGAAATAGTAGGACTAGTTACCACAGAACAAAGTAATAAGCATGCTTCCCTTGCTGGTAGCCACATGCATTTTGATCCATGAATTTAAGGATCTGATTAGGACCATTGCTGTTATCAGCCCTCCAATCATACAAATTAGTTTAAAGTACCTCAGTGAGAAAACAGAAAATACAAGTTGGGCTGTAGTACCAAGACTCAAAAAGCAAGCACCTTCCCATCTGGACAAAGCATATGAAGTCATAAAAACAAGCCAACATTGCACATCTTTCACTTTTCAGCACAGGAAAGATTCTCACTATTGCTCACACTCAGAGATACGCAGAAGGGAAGCTTGGGCCATGCACACCTTGGATCTGCTTATACAGGCACCATGCACAAATTCTGTTTTCTTTGGATAACTGGAATCAAGGCTTGAATCACCAAATCAAATGCTGGGTGTTTTTTCTTGGTTGGTTTATTGCCTTTTTTCAGTGGGATTTTTAGAAATGCATTTACATCCTTCAAATTAAGGACATTCTCTGCCCATAAAACCTCAGAGTTCCAGGATAAACTGCATAAGCTCCATAAAGCAAGCACTCCAAAGCCAACACAACCAATGAAACTCTGGTTTACTCTCCTGAGTTCTGTCCATGGGAGAAGCCCAAGTTCCCCACCCCACCTACATGATAAATGCTTTGTCACAAACCTGATTCATATCACTGTTGTAGAGAGTTACTGAAAGTGACTCAAAATTAAAGTCAAATTTAAGTGCTGTGTAACATTCCACAGAAGACTGAACTGCAGAAACACTTTTTTGTCCAGATGCAAGAAAAGGATCTGTCAGTGAAAAGAAGAGAGTTTTACATGTCTTTAGAACAGCAGGTTTGGGGTGGTTTTTTTGGTGGTTTTGCTGGTTTGTTGCTTTTTTGTTCATTTGGGCTTTGTTGATGTTGTTTTGGTGTTTTTTAATGAAGAACAAAAAGTCACAAAAGGAGGAAAAGCTCCAAACCTGTGAGACTATTCAGAACAACCCACACTTTCATTTAATCAACATCACTTTGTTCTATTCAATGCATGTAAAGTTACCCACCACAAAGCGGCTTAAGAACCTTGAAAGAAACCTATCATTAATTTACTGCAGTTCTTGATTTGCTTTAATGAACAACTGCAGAAAGTACGAAGACTGCTCAAGGAGTTTGCACTACTCTTCCTTCCAGTTTCTTCTCATACTATAGTAAAACAAATATTGGTTGAACAGTAGGCTTTTTGACATTGAGAATGTTAAGTTTTGGACACAAATAAAAAGATTTCTACAAAGTGTTAAGAGTATTTCATCCAGAGATATACATTGTTTACAATTACACACTATTTGAATACTAGTAACATCCTCAATTGTTATAACTGTGCATAAACATAGCTGGTTTGGCTTTTTTCTTTTTCAAGCCACATGTAACTTCTAAAAGTCATTGCTATACTGAAGAATTATCATATTATAAAAGATTAATCACAAAAAACATGCTACAAAAGCTTCTAACCATCAACAGCTCACACTCCATGTATAGTCATGCATTCTTATTCATAACCTTTCATGTATGCAATGCACATGTAACAGTCAAGAATTTATTCACACACATTTAAGTGCTTCAGATAAATATGTTTGAATTTGCCAACAGCCCTCTGCCTAAACATGTTCAGCTTTTGAATCGAACATACCCTCACAGAAATCCAATTCACTTGGAACTTTCCCTTTTTTAAGTATCTGTCTATCTTCAACGTTTTCTTGCACAGTATTTGGCTGGGAAGAAGCCCCTCCAAGGTTCTCAAGTAAAATTTTCATGACAACAGTTAGATCTTCTTCACTAAGCGCAATCTGTAAAGTGATAAACCCACAATTTCATTTTTAGTGACAGTATTTCTTTCCAACACAGTACACAAATGTTGAGAAGAAACAACATGCTGCTTCCACTATACACAAGCTGTCTAGTCAAAATGATCCTGGCCAAATCACCCTAAATAATTTGCCCGTTTTTCCTAAAATACCATTTGTTACTTCTTAGGAACAGGAGTTACAACAAGAATTAACACTCCACATGAGAAACACTTTCCAGCCTTGCAAAAGCTCTTTGCCTGCTAAAAATATGAGTAATTGAGGATCATAAGCACTTCTTAACAATAAAGCAATCTAAAAACATTACCAGATTACATTAATGCCAAGATTTACATTGTATATGCTAAAGAAACTGTCATTCTTATATAGTAGGCTTTTAAAGAGTTAATGGATCTGAATCCAATTATAAATGAGTGTGAAAAAAAATAAGCAGTATCAAGTAGCAAGATGCAGTCACTAAGCCTGTTCATACATAGTGTTCAAATATTTTTTCTATATTTTCACAGTGCCACGTTTGTCCCCAACACAAATACAGCGATGAATTAGGGCTCACGAACAACTAAAAGGCCCCCCAGTCCATTTTTACCCCCTTAATCTGTATGGTTAATGTAGGAAGAGAGAAAGTAAAACCCTCCCTCTGCAAACACATCAACCATAGTTTTGACCTGTTGTATATTAGAGATCCACATCTACCCTTCTCATTTCTAATAAATCTACTAAACACTCAAATAATCTGAACATTACAGATGAAACAATTTAAAATCTGAAATCTAGATTTTAAATACTAACTCAACAGATAACCACAAGGAATTTACTGACTGTTGAGTTAAAGGATAGCTCCAACAGACCCCCAGAAAAATAAACATAGGTTTTATTCCATTTGTATGGAATGCTTGTAGCTACACCAAAACTATTTGTTACACAGAATCAAAACTCTAACAGATCTATAAACTGGATAGTCAAGCTGGAAGTCTTTTAACACTCTGTAAAAAATACAAATTGCAATGAGTTCACAAGCTCCTTCACTAGGCTAGCCACTATTCTGAGAACATACATTACTTTTGATGCAGCTCTGCTTTGCCATGATATTACCTGCATCGGTTTCAAGTCTCCTTTGATACCAATTGTTGGTGCTTTGTGATACCAAGTTGCTGCTAAGTTTCTCTGGACCAGTAAAGTCAAACTCACAGGACGCAGAATTTCAGAATCTGGTTGAGAATCTGTAGATATAATGCACCTACAAAAGACAGTGGAAGCAGCAGAGGAAATGCATTTAGCAGCTACAGAATCCTAAATAATATCATACTGATCTAGCAGAATGATGGGTATACTTATTTTCATAATTAATAATGTGTGCATACATGCACTTATGCCCAGGTATGCGCTTAAGATGAACTCAATTACTGTCCTATTATTCCTTTCTTCCCATGAAGCTTTAGAGACCGTGCACATGTGCCGCTATCTAAAAGCACTCCTAAACTTCATTGGGGGGTGAGGAAGATGAGTGTTTGGGTTTAGTATGTTTTTATCACCTATCATCTTTAAATAATAGAACAATTCTGCACATGGAACATGGGCTCTGTTTCTGTATGGACACTTTTCTAGTCAGAAGAAAAGTCTGTGTATACCTTGATAATTTCAAATGAGTTAGCTGCACATCCATGTTGTCAATGACTGGAGGAAGCAAAGATTCATCTGAAGACACCAATTTGAATTCATTCTGAACTCTGATTAAGCCAAGATCAGCTATCAAAGCATTAGATGAAGTTGAGGATTCAGGAACAACTATAACTGGAGCTTTCAGGTTGACATCCATTAAGAGGCGGAAGCTCTTCTTAGCAAAGTCTTTCATGCTGGAAGCAGCCATTTCTGCCGCCTGGACAGTGACTGCCGTCAGGGCTTCTTGTGCCGCTTGGAAATTGTTTAGGAAGTTCTGTTGGTAGGTAGTGAAAAAAGTAAGAGTTCTATGAGAGCAAATAAATCTTGCAAAAAAGACAAGTCCCAGGCAAAACAAACTTAAGAAAAACAATACAGCTTTGGTAGAAATATGAACCTTCCAGTTCAACCAGGCAAGTTTCAGACCAGGAAAAGGTTAAAATCATGCACAAGCTAACACATTGCTTATTTAGTTTTTAAGATATTATTAAAGCTATCAACTCAGTTCAGTACTTGTTTTGTGATCCTTCTCTTTATTCGTCATTCTTGTATAAAGCAGTGCAACTTAAGTGACACTTCTTCAGCAAAATAATTCTGTAAGATTGTACAGAACTCAGCACAAGGTACCGGTTACAAAGAGCTGACTGCATTTTATTTTCTTAAAAAACTTCTAATGTCAAGAAAAGAACTGAAACTAATGACTTACCAGGAGAGACATAAAGAATTTATGTAGGTAAATTATTTGGATGCAGCCCACTTTCAGAGACATTTTACCATCCACCCTTGACATATCACTGTAGGCTTCCCCTGCAGTAGCATCTGGATAAAGCGACATGTGAAATCTAAACACTTCATCTCCCATTATGGAGACAGCCTAGAAGATTAAGTGCATATAGTTAATACTGCCAGACAGTAATCTGTGACAGAATTATTGCTTAGGTTATCAAACAAGAAATATTTCTACAAAAAGATTAATTGCAACTTATCAGCAATACTTGGACATACATACATCTTCGGCACAAAAGGTTTGTCTCTTCGCACTTGGTTATTTATAGCCCATTTTATATTTAACCCATGCTACACAATTAAACACATCAATGCAAACATGATTAAAAAGAAGAATGGAAACACGTTTTGCTACTCTGAGATAAAGGAAACTACCAATGAAACTTTGCTTAACATTTGGTACATTTACATCGTACTTAGTATTATACAACACCACAAACCAACTACAGTGCTGTCACTAAATAAAGAACCAGGTAATTTTGTTTAAAATCTGCACATCACATCACCTTTTTATGGATTGTTTTTGGATCAACATTTGTAATTACAATGTCCTCAAGTCTGGAGAACACTTTAATCTTTTTAGGTTTCATAGTTACAGATGCATCCATTCCTGATTTGAGACAAAAGGAAGAAGATAGCAATTTGTTGAAGTGCATTTGTAAAGTCAAGAGCTTTTTAAAATAGAAGCATTATTTATTACTGCCTGTGAAGAACAAGAATAACTTAGAAACCATCATTCTACCATGTAACAACCAATGCTAAGCCCAGAAGTCATGACATTACTACACACGATAAATTTGCCAGCATAAAATGACTGTTAGAGTAAAAATTCCCAACACTATCTAGTATCTAGCTAGTAAAAAAATGGAAGCTTGTGTTATTTATAACATAGTACCTTCATGCCTTTTAAGTTTGCTTCACTTAGAAATTAATTGCCTTCTTTTTCTGTGTCAAACATTTTCTTCCATTGCAGGATTTTTGTTTAATAAGGTATTCAATTGCAATCATACCATACAATGAAAACACATTCAAACATATGTTAGACATAGCTACGATGCACACACACTAACTTTTCAGAACGGAATGTATGAAGGGGAACAACGTATCTTTTGCTACAGCCAACTCATCTGATACCCTTACCTTGTATCCTAATGTCTGCAATGCTACAGGTCTGATCACACACTGTAATACCGAATGCATTTAGCTTTGCAGTGAGTTTTAGTTCACAGACATCATCATGGGCTGCATCACCAGACACTGGATAGCAAACACAAAAGAGTCACACAAGAAGAATGTTAGATTATTTGTTTTGTACATATATGAACTATTCCAAAAGCAACCTGGAGTTATGCCCTAAAAAATTCCCTGATTTTTAGTTAAGACATGAAACAATTCTTCTAAGAACACAGTTGTCTTCTGGCACAACGATAGTCACCCACTAACACAGGCAAACAGCAATCAAGATGACATTTTTTCTCCTCTTTAGTATCTAGTTTTCATGCAACAGTATGCAGAATACAGTGTACATTTCATTATTTGAAACACTATCTCACATGAGAAATGTGCCTTCCTGTGATAAAAGTTTCTGCAGCAAAAACAAAGGTGCCTGCAGAACACACGATCTAACAGTCAGCCACTGTAAACGCAATCCTAATAGCTTTAGGACTAGAAAACCTTGAATTTCCCAAACAATGCTACAAACACAAGAATCAACCATGCAGAACCTGACAAAACATTCTGAAGGAGATTCCATACAAAAACCCCACATTATTTCAAGGTTACAGTACCAATCATTAAAATAAGCACAACCATCTTCAGTTCAGAACTTCTCTTTGCTTCCCCTAGGCTCAAGAATGTTTATTTTCAGCTCTGGAAGCATTCTTTCGAGCCTTTTTTGATTGGAAAGCAACACGGTTGTGACACTGAGGCTTTGGAAAGGCTTTGGTACTGGTCACTGCAACATCATTTATTCAACTTTTGTTATAAAGTCACACCACTACCTAGGAAAGTTATATTGAGTAAGGAAAATCTGTAAAATTAAGCAACAGCAAAAATATCTGGTGCCTTTTTTTTATGAGATTATTTTCTCACCAAAACAGACTGCAATCACTCAAACTGGAATTCTGAAATCAAAGGCTTGATGCTGTTAAGCAACAAAAGTATGGCCTTTCTAATGACACATTACCTGGTCTAAGAGTACTTCCTTTTTCTTGTTCTTTTATTTGAGGCTTGGGGTATGATGGTTTATCAGTATTGGGAAGACCACCTGATGGAACACTGAATGTGAGAAAACTCATGATGGAAAGCAAAGCCTCTGTGTGAAGTACTATATCCAAACATGAAAAGATGACCTAAAATGAGGGCAAGACAGAGTGACACTGTTATTTAATAGCAGTCTACTGCATGACAACTCAGATTTACTGTCTATCTCCTCCAAATTAACACCACACAATCTCCACAACAGATGAGGATGCTACGGAACGGAAGCTTAAAACATGAAGAGAGGAACTGTGCCAATCTTAACATGGATGCTTCGTGTGGTTACGCTTTTTCAGTAAGCTCTATTAGTTCTGCTGCATTTCATTGTGGACTATTGAGTGCTTGGGTTGACATCTCCAGAACCAACCATATATAGAGATATTTTAGTACGTATGATAGAATGAAACAACAAGATTCAAAATCTGCAATTAGAACAGAAAGTATGGGAGTAGCAACTACTCCAGCCAGTGTTACTTAGTGAAACTTAACATCTGCTAGCTGACTTCTCCTGGCCCAAAGCAACTCTTGGTAAATGGTTTTTACTGGTTTTACTGGTAATATTAAGGATGTCACTTTCCTGACTCTGAAGTTGTCCAGCCACTTTGAATTCCACATATGGGTGTTAAGAAGCAAGCTTCACCCACCCTACTACTTTTCCTACCACTTTAAAAGAAACAATTTAAAAGCAAAATGACCTGAAAATGCTTGTTTGACATGTCACCTCACATCACAATTTCATTGTTATAAACTTTCAAGCTCTGGAATAAAAGGCCTTTGTTCCACACACCAGTAAGTGTATCACTCCAGAAATAAAACATATCCTTCAGGTCTCAGTTAGAAATACGTCCTTATCAATTCTAACTAGCTAAAAATGTACAGCTTCTAGTTAAAAAAATTAATACAACTAAATACTTCTGTTAAAAAAAAATAATCATCATCATCATCCTTTTTTCCTCCTGGATTCCTCTTTGAAGTAGTTAAACATAAAGCAGTAAGCTTTCATGACAAGAGAGTCACAGGATTGGGTTTTGGGTTGGGTTTTTGTTTCTTGGGGCTTTTTTTTTCCTCTTCAATGAGAAAACAAGTGAGCAACTAACCAGTTCACACAGCTGTTACTATTTGAGAAGCTTAAAGCAAATTAAACACATCCAGTACTCACATTGATGTTTTGCTTGGTGCTTCTGTAAGTAGTAACAAAATCTGGTCCATCAGCATCTGCCTAAGGGAAAAAAAAATAAGCCCAATCACATAGTCAGTCTCTATTGAATTTACCATGCACACACAGGTATAAGGATTATTCCCACTGCAAAAGAAAATGAAGGAAAGTGATGTATAAACAAGTTCTCTAAATACAGCACATGATCAATGCAATGAGAACAGGGTACTTGCAAATGCTCAGTGACATTTTATAGCACATATTTTGTGACAGTTCAACTGGCCAGTTACAAGATTTTCTCTTACCTAGGATGTATTTAAACTGGATCAGTTGATGCTTAGTACTCTGTCAGAACAAATTAACTTGTTTATGCCATTATAGATAGAACTAGTAGCCCACTGGTTCTACAACCTATCAGCTTGCCAAGTTTTTGTGTAGTTTTTGAAGGGTGCTTATCACCTGTAGAGAGCCACCTATCACTTAGAAAGGCAAAGGCTCTCTCACCTGTTAAATTTCACAAAGGCCCTAATCTGTGTTAACAGAGAAGAATGCATACCAACATTTGGCTTCACCAGTGATTTCAGTAATTGTGTTGACTTATGAAGCAAGCACTATATGGAAGCAGTGGAGAGTGTGGAAGTTAAACAACAGGTATTTGGGAGAAGACTTATGTAGGCTTTAGATGCAAATCCTACAGGCTTTAAAACCAGCAAAGAAAAACAAACTCCAAACACAGGCCAAGTATGGAAGCCTTATTTTACTTCCCATATAATCTTAGTTAAAAGCTATTGAAACCTTAATGTATTCCATTTTCAGAAGATGTTCATCTGTCTCACTTGAAGAATTAATAATGCACAGGGAATCTCCTTTTGAGTCTGAAAATAAAGAAATAAAACCATAAAGTATTTCCACTCACAAGCTTTACTCCACCTATGGAATAACTCCATGCTAATTCTCAATTATATACTATTGTTGCTGAAATAATCAAGGTAAGCACCTCTGTTCACCAAGAAGCTGCAGATTAAGCATTACCTTGTGAAATGCTGTACTGATTTTATTTTGTTTTTAATTAAGCTAGAAAAATTAACTTGTCTTCGTCCTGGAAGAATATTCAAAATTGGAAAGTTAGTTGCATTCCCGTAATTAGTTTTGCATTCCTGTATGTAGGTTTTTCTACTTCTATAGAAACATATTTTATATTATAAAATTTATATATTTTCATACATGCACTTTTCTACTTTGAATACCTGGCTATTTCAGTCATTACTTCAATATCACTTTGAATTGCTACCTGACCAATCAAGGACGCAGGCTGGATCTCCAGTGTTGCCAGAACTGGTCATAAAGCACAGATTCGGAAGCTCAACAAAACCCTCCAAACAGACAGAATACTTCTCAGGAATGACCCTTCCTACTTAAAGCAGGCAACTAACTCAGATAACTCAAGCTAACTCTAGTAACAAGAGTAAAACAGATTAATTCAACCTAAATGACACAGGACATTTCATTAAGTTAATTCAGAATGTAGCTTCCTGCCCTTTCCTTCCCCCTGAGTTTTTATTATTTATGACCATGCCATCTTCTTGCTACAAAAGCTGCCTGCACACACTGTACTGACTGCATTCCAGCTTTTGAGATGACTTACCATTGATTTCAATGCATCTCATCATAATTTTTTTCAGATATGCTGCTGCAGTCAATTCATGATTTCTAATTTTGGTTTCGGTTCCAAGCTGTAGCACAGTCAGAATATGTAATGGATATCTCTCCTTCTGAACCTGCTTCATCAAGGTTATTACAACCTGAAATATGGAAAGAGAAATAAGTTGGTTATTTCAATAAAGCTGTTCAGATACTGTGGCATGCAGTTGTAACTAGGCTTCAAAAGCAGTGCTAATTTAGACATTTTGAATTACAAAGAGAACCTAAAACACCTGTTTGTTAAAGATTCCCCCCTCTCACTCCTTCTGTTCCTCTTGGCCAAGCAACCAATCACTTCTGAACTCCTTTAACAGCAAAACAAAAATCCCAAGTCTTATTAATCTGGCTAGAATCTACTTTTGTTGTCCTGACAGTATATCTTTATCTTATCAAGCTATACTTCAGTTTCATAACCAGACACTACACAGTGCTACATACAAACTTTGATTATGAAAATAAGAGTTACTACAAATCATACTGGTCTGGAAGGAAGGCAGCAGAAAACAGCAACGTGATTCAATCTTTGAATACTTGATACTATGCAAATAATAATGAAGGCCACAAATGTTTCAACATTACAATCCTTAATTTATAGAAGGTTTTAAGCATTACATGATGAGAATGTTGGAAATGAGAAAAAACTTGTGTTTCTAAATGCAGCTGAAAATTAAAGTAGAAGCAGATATAGTTATTAATTAACGTTGATTTCAATGCAGTTATTTCATAAGGCAATCATCTTCCATTGTTGCAAATTAAGAAGTGCCTCAGCTAACAGTTTACCACACAAAGAATTTAAAGAATTCAGGTTTGTCAATACTTTGTCTGCATCATCAGGTGGCATACACTTCGTACACTAACAAATTAGCATTTTAACTGTAACCACCCAACATACACAGTCCACAGACAACGTGGATGCTAGTAAAAATTTCCATGTGGAGCCTGTGTAAAACCATATTAAAGAAGACAGAACTGTTCATGAGGTACATGAAATGAGACAACACAAGGCACCACAGGCTAGCCTGTAACATGCCTCAGTCCTACCATTAAAAAAAAATTCTTCACAGCCAAGACAGCAATTCTGAAAGCTAGAAGCTGCCAAAGGTACTAGCGATGCCCATTGGATAACTACGTGCTCTTTCTTAACTGGTTCCTCATCAGCCAATTGCAACTGTAATTCTGCTAAACCAGAGAAACCCCAAAACCTGGGATGCTACCAACTTGCTCCCTGTTTACACTCCAGCTGTGGAACAAATATTTCTAATGCCCTTTAAAACCAAGGGGTTTTTACATGATTGCCTATCACTCACAACAGAATACATTTCCCTGCTGGCAGGGGATAGAAGGAAGCTTCTGGTCTTTGAATGCACCTCTCACTGGGTTTGAAAGTGTATTTTTTTCCCCCTTTCTAAAAGAATAGGAACCCAGATTGTGCACTGAACAAAAACATCAAAAAAATCCCCCAAAAAACCAAAATGAATACCACCACAAACCAAAACCAAACCCTGCAGTTACTTCAAGTAACCTGCATAGCTAAGTCATCTGGTCTGACTCCTGACTCTTGAAGAAATGAGAGGCCATGCTGAGCTCCTCACATTTAAGTATCACAGACACCTTTAGGGAAAAAAACATGCTTGGATGATTTCTTATGCATAGGTATCTCTGTTAATTGATTGCTGGTGCATTTTCCCAGTACTTCATCTACAACCTAACCTTTAGACTTAGTATCCCTAAGGGAAAAATACTGATTCTAGCTTATTTCAGCTGGTTTGTTACTAAGAGAATCATACGCAGCATAATGAAGGATTAAGGCTAGTGGAGTGCAGAACATCTAAAATAAGTCTGGTTTTCCCCATTAGATGTATTGTCTATGTTAAATATTCTATAATCTTACATAATATAGACAAAGAAAACAGCTGAAGAAACAGCTGAAGAATCTGGGTTCTGGGTTTTTGTTTTCTTTTGGTTGCTGTGAACCATCTTCTTTAAGCAGTTAAAATGGACTCGGTAGCCCACTACTTCTAAGGAATAGACTTGATTCAGTTACTGGAATCAGTAACAATACTTTTTACAGATGGATACATACTTCTTTGATTTCAAAATTAAGTAGCATATTGACTACATCTTCATTTAATGTCCTTTTTCTCTTTTCAGGCAGCATTCCTTCTGGAACACTCTTATCCTGTGTCAAAACCGATTTCTCCATTTCTTTGGTTTTACCTGAAACATTCAATGAACTGGTTAGCTTTTGCAATTGCCACCATTTGTTTAGCTCAAGAAATACATCCAATTCTTTTATTCATTTAGATGGCTTATGTTCACCTAAAATAAGCTAGCAACATTTCCACAAGCACAGCCTTTAACTTCAGAGCAAGCAAAGGAATAGAAACATGTTCTGCAACAAGAAGATTCTGACATCTCAATACTTTGCCAGTTCTGAGACAATGTTTCCACTTTTTCCAAGTATTAAAGTATGAACACTGTGAAGTTTATCACTCACACATAATACTCTCGCATCTAAGCTTGCCTTCCGGATAATAAATGCTTTCCCTTATTCCTGAAAGCTAACACACTTAATATTCATGACAACAAAATCCCATTTCTGACCTTCCTTTTGCAGTACTGATTTTGCATGAGTTTGTTTTTCTTCTGCTTCACCAAGGTTTTCAGTTAACACTTTGAGAAAGACATTCAAATCCTCTTGACTCAACACAACCTACAAAATTGCAGATCACAGTTCTCAGGAAAAACATACTGTTCTTTAATCTTATCACTAGCTAGAAAACCAGAGCAATGTTTCCTGGCAAGCAGAGTGCTTATTTACAGGTCTATTGTCAGCAGCATCGTCCCTTAAATAACACAATGAAATTCTTTTAACCCTTTATTGTTGAAGGATTAGGAGATTAAAGAGGTTCTAAAGTTGCATCAATATATATCACAGCCTTTCAGCGTACCTATGCTTTTAGTATTTTTGTGGAAATGACATGCTACTTCAGGATATTTACATTCCAGTTTCACCCAAAATGTATCCGGTATTTTCTTTCACCGTATATAAATTGCCAGAAAAAACAACTATCTTGAGGACATTCAAGGGAGACAGGAAGTTATGAAGCTGGAGTTAATAAAGCAATTAAGTTGGTCCTGCCTTCTGGCAGGGGATAAACCAGACTCCTTAACACCCCTTTCAGTTTTCTTTTTACAGTTTTCTCTTTATCCCAGTTTCATCAATGTCCACAGCAGTTCAGGTGGTTTATATGACACTTTCAAACCTCCACATTCACACAGGTAGGTTAAACCCTATCGACATCCCTAAAATGCAACTTTTGCACCTTTGTGTCCAGAAATAACATAAAGGTTAGTCTTATATTAAGAATTATCATGAGCTTCTCACCACCTTCTTTTCACAAGACTTACATTCATTGTATCCAGATATCCCGTGATCTCCAATACTGGTAATTCATGAAACCAAGCTGCAGATAGATTTCGTTTCACAGACAGGCTTAAATTAATAGGGTGAAGTATCTCAATGTCTGGATGCTCTGGATGCAACAAACCTGTCTCCATAGTGGTCCTTAAAACAAAGTGGGGGGAACAAAATCAAAACACATGGTAGACAAGTTAAAAGTTGAGTCATATGCCACATTTTCAAATCTCTAATTAATCAATTTTAAAATCTCAAATGTAATATCTCTTTAGGCTTACACAGCTTCCTAGGCAGAACAGTATCTTGTTTTACTACAGATTTTTGCCCTTAACATAACAGGTTAGTATTCTAAAGCCAATTTTTTGATACTATCAGCAACCATGGTTTCTAAGCAAGCAGGTTAATATCCTACGGAGTATTAATATTACCAGTTAGCTAAAGTTTTACTTAGTAAAGTGCACTTTACCTAGACAGTTTCAGCTGTGTCAGCTGCACACTCATTTTGTCAATGACTGGAGGGAGCGAACTGCCTTCTGGAGACACCAAACTAAACTGGTTCTGAACTTTAATCAAGCCAAGATCTATTACTATAGCATTGGGAGAAACTGAGGACTGAGGAATGACTATAACTGGTGCTTTCAAGTGAATGTCCATTGCAAGTCGAAAACTCCTTTGGGCCAAGTCTTTTACACTTGTAGCAGCCTTCTCTGCAGCTTGGACTGTAGCAGCACTCAGTGCTTCCTTAGCTGTCTGAAAGTTGTTCAAGAAGGTCTAGAATAAGCAGTTGGAGAGAAAGGAAAAATGTCTGTAAATGTTTTTCTAACTTAAATTACTCTCATTTTACACCATCAACATAACCAACATCAACAACCAATTACGCTGCCTACTGTGTTAAATTTTACCCTGGGGAAAGACAACCAAGTGCCTTCTGCCATGACCTCCAACAGAGGGTCAAAAACATACTAACCAATACAATCCACTAATTTTAAACCCATATCTAAGTATTATTTTTAGAACCCTTCTTTGCCCCCAGTGAATACTAATTCCTTTTAAAGCCAGTACTGAATGACAGAAAGCTCACTCGTGCTTTAAAACAGCTAACATTAGGATATTTGATGAAGGTACAAATATTTACAGTGATTAGTTTGTAGTCCTCACAGAATCTAACCTAGTAGAAAGTTTTGTCTCTAATGTTAGCTCAGATACGTTTGCAATCAACTCCTGTTTTTGGCAGGGTGGAAAGGGCAGTGAACACTAATTTGAGAACGCAGCAGGAATGTAAAAAGGAAGAAAAACTTACCAGAAGAGACGTGAGAAATTTGTGAAGGTACACTATTTGAATACAGCCCACTTTCAAAGATACGCTACCATCCACTTTGGACATGTCAGTGTAGGCTTCTCCCTCAGTGGCATATGGATCTAATGTCAGATTGAAACTGAAAACTTCATCTCCTACTATCGACACAGCCTAGAAAGAGAGAAACAGTACCTACCAGTAATCAGCAGCTTCTAAAATGGTACTTAACCTAAGAGCTAAATGTATCGTCAGCCTCACAAACAGATGTATGTTAGATTATTTTTTTTAATCTTTTGGGGCATCCATTCTTCTAATATGAAAACCTATGCTTTACCATCTATCTTATTTGAAAAGAGGTATTCATGACAAATCAGTGTTTTAAAAAGAGTGGAATAAGAATATGTATTACATGTCACTTTTATACACGCAAAACTAACCAAGAATCAAGTAAAACTTAATATCTTGTAGTTGAGTACTTTTTTATGAAGAGTCCTTGAATCAACATCTGTGACAACTATGTCCTTTAGTCGGGCAAAGAATACAGTGTGGCTTGACTGAAGGAGAAGAGACGAATCAAGACCTGTAAGGCATAAAGACAGAAACAGTAGTATCACATAACAGAAGTAACCCTCATTTTCAGACTGGGGACACACAGCACACCAGTAGTGGAGGTGAGGAAACTTATGGAAATTATACATTGCAATAAGCTAACATTCTTTTTAATAGTTTGCTAAATTCAACAAATTTTTTTTTTAAACCCACAAAAAATACCTAAACTTGATTCTCTTCTCAGTTTTCAAACTAAGTCAGTCAGTTACCATACGCCTTGCTGAAGGGACTGTAAATAAAAGAGCTCTATCTGACCCCAGGCATTTTAGCCTCCCTGTACCCAAGTTAGAATAATTAGAAGTAATTCCCCAACTACCAAAATAAAGAAAAAGTGCTCTAAGTTCTGGAAATAGAGACTATTTGCATTTTATCAGTCAGACACACAAGATAAGCGTATTGTCTGGAGTTCAAACCCAAGTCCATCCGCTATGCTGTCATTAAGCTTTGAAAATGTGGCCATACCACAGCATGGAACAAAACAAAATAGAAAAATTTCAAATCCAGATACTGTTTCAGTATCAATCATGTCTGCAAAGAAATGAGCTGCTATTCATAGAAGAATATTCAAACAATAGCTCATCTCTTAATAACCAAGCTACTGAGTTAATTACTGAGATTATTTTTTTTAATAAGTGTACTGTATTTGAATACAACCCTTCTGCATACAAAATCTTGTGTGAACACATCCTATGAATTAGAGATGGGCACAAGCGGAAAACTTTTAATGAACTGTATTACATATTCTTGTATATCACACATTCTTTAATACTTATACCCCACTAAGGGGTGAAGAAAAAAAAAGAATCAAGAAACAAAACCAGAACAAGAAACCCAAACAAGTCCTAGGAGTTCAAAACTGAAGTAAGCAGTTTTAACGGGTTTCTTATCCTAAATAATTCAGGCATAGTAGAGAAATACCCAAAGCTCAGTACAATATGAAAAGTCTCTCATAATCAAACTCCTTCAAAACATGAAGGAGATGACCTGAAGAATAATTTATCATGCTTTTCTAGCTGGAGGCCAAACCATTATGGCAGACTAGGAGAGTGACTTTGAAAACAATACCACAAGCCATGTTTGTACAATTAACAATTAAAAAAAGAGTTATACACTGCAAATTTATACCTTAAATATTTTTAGTCCAATTATTATCAGTTGCTTTGAAACTAAACTATCAGATCAGTTATTACTAACTAAGAATTCAATACCTTGTATCTTGATTTCTGCAATGTTCTTTTTTTCATCGCAAATATTTAAACAGAATGCATCCAGCTTGGCAAAAAGCTTGAAGTCAAAGACATCTTTATCCTTGGAAGGTCTAGCCACTAGAAATGAGAGAGGGGGATTTTCAGTGTACACAGAATTCATATTTTCACTTAAATTCTTAAGAGTATGCGAGGGATGTTTTGGTTTGGGGTTTTTTTGGGGGGGGGCATTTAGATAACTTAGTTTTGTTTCCTATAGTTTCTTTCATCACCACTAGCATGATTAACTCTGTAAGATCTTAGAGCATCTAAGAGTAATAACTCTTCCTCTGAAAGCAACTACAGGTATACTCCCATCTAGTGATGGCTCTTTACTGGAACAATATTACTTTTCCTAAATACAGGGTAATTGCTGGGTTAAGAGGAAATAAATAGCACAGTATACTTAGTTTAAACATTAGGTTAATAACTCCAGAGGTTCACAGTAGTGGGGTTTTTTTCAGGTTATCCATATGCATCCAGTAGCTAGCTATACTCCAGCCTGGTGAGCCACATTAACATGAGCTTTGATCTTCAGCCTCCACTACAAAGCTGATCAGGTTTCTCTGGATTTGATCATTTTGACAGCATGCAACACATCCTTTCAGAACCATCATTTTGACAAACACAACTACCTTTCTTCAATATTGTGTCATCTTCTTGCTTTTTGTCTTTACTTGGTGTGTCTCCACGGCTTCCACTGCCTGATGGACTAACAGCTGTTAGAAAACTGACAGCAGACATAAGGGCCTCTGTATGCAGTAGAAGGTTCAATGATGAAAAAGCTACCTGTTGAAAACATGAGACTCCATGTGACAAAAACAAAATATAACTTAAAAGTGTAAGAGTTCCACTTAGATGCCAAAGCACACAATGGAATACAACAATTTCTTAGAAACAGAAAAGCTGCATGTATTCTCAGCCACAGATCATAAAGGAAGAAAGCTTTCTCTAAAGCCTAGAAAATAAGAAAACCTAATAACAACCAAACAGCTGTAACTGTTAACCTGTAATCTCCTCTGTACAAAGCAAAGTGATACAAAACTAATTTAGAAGCATTGAATAAGTGAACCAAAAAAATGTGGAAACCTGCATTAAATAAGTGGAAAACTTAATTAGATGACTCAAAGAGAGATACTTCTGGAGTAAGGTAGTTTAAGCTAAAACAGGATTGAGTCTTCCCAAGCAATATGCACACAGATTTGCTCTTGAATGCTCCTGCAGTAACACAGTGCTACGTGAATACATGGCACATGGCTGCCATGTAGATTCTTAGTATAAAGTATAAGTCAGTCAGCTCAGTATGTATATCCACCTCATAGCACTGGACTAGTAAAACTGTCATCCCCTGCTGTGGCTTCAGGCACCTTTTCTTGGAAAAAAGATTCCAGGATTAACTAGACTTCTCTGATGAACACTACTAGGTGGCACGTGAAATATTTCAGTTTTCACACCAAAAAATGGCAGGCAAAATAATGCCATAAAGTTATAAAGGAAGGAAGAAAACCTATCACAGAAAACTGGCAGACCTCTGTAGTTTATTTCCAGAATTCTTCAAGACATTTTTTCCTTAGGTCGAAATCTCCAACACAAAAATACACCGTTAGTACCACAGTCATAACTTAAGTTAGGTACTTGCTGTCTAAAAATATCTACCTATACAGTAATAGTTTTTAAGAGACCAAATTCTCATTCTAGTCTATGACAAAAGCGAGGGAGAGGAAAATGCAGTATCACAAGAAGCTCCCAAGTCATATTTCAGAGGGAAGAATCAGAACATGCCCCCTCCACCCTCCCCTGCAAACAAAAAAAGACAGAAAAATCACTCATAGATGGATTTAGATTTCCTATTAAATTTAGCCAAGAGTGCTGATTATGTGGCACTCACAATGCAAACAGATTTGACAGTATAGGGAAAGACTTCTGGACCCCTGTTCATTTTCCTATATTCAGCATTTGAACTTCTCCTCATATGCATGAGAAGATGCATTCTTACATTAGTTTGAATTTTAACTACATGAGCTAGCTAGACAGTCCTTCATCACAGTTAAGAAACTGACTAACATACTGCTCTTACATTAAGTTGTGCAAAAACGTTCAAGTAGTTTCTAACTCTTTACGTATCCCTGCTGCAAAGCTGAGGGGAACAGGAAGGCCAAAAACCCATTCCTGATCCCTCCTTTGCAAGCAAGCAAAGAAAAAGGCAGTAAAATCTGAAAGCACTCACTCGAATCATCTGTTCAGTGTTGTCAAAAATTGTCTGAAAGTGTGGCCCATTTCTGTCAGCCTGTGAAAATAATCATTTGCATGAAGGTTACTATTAATTCCAACCAGTCACTGTGCTCTTCAGAAGATTCAAAACAATCGCTAGCTCTGAATAGTGAGTTTAAGATTTTATAATATATGAAAGTGCTTTACAAATAAATATAAGAAGCTGTATGTATACCTTGATATATTCCACCTTCAGAAGGTCTAAGCCAGCTTTATCTGAGGAACTAATTAGATGAATGGGTGCTTTTTTACCTGTAACATACCACATGAAATAGACAAGAATTAGGATAATTTCTGTTCTTTCAGAGAACCAAAGAATTTGTGCCTTGAAGATAGGGATTAACTTTCAATACCATTTCTTAAAATGCACTGCATCACCAAATATGAATGCCTGTTTATCTTTGTTAAGTCCAAAAGGGCAAGTCTGGACCCCTTCTCCATCCAAAGATTGAGCACTAAGCTATTTATTTATCTAATAAGCATTATGGTGGCATTCCAGAGCTCATGAGCTGCGTACCAGTGGGACAAGCACTGCCAATGGACAGTATTGTCACGGGAAAACTAGAACCACATTTAGATTTCAGTGAGCATAAGAGACAGAAAAGGCACAGTTTCAGACTGACACACACACACACAAATACACTTCTCTTCCATTGCTTAGTACCTCCAATTTCATAGTAATCCAAGCTTATTTTCTTTAAATAAGATACAGCTGCTAAATTATAGGTTCTGACAGTAGCTTCTGTCCCAAGGTGCATTACATCAAATACAAGCACTGTTTCTTCAGTTTTCTTTTGCCTGGTGAGTTCTACTAAAACCTGATGAGCAAAAAACACACAGTTAATACCATCTTTTCACATGTAGTTCAACAATAAAAAAAGGAAAAAATTACTGCCTTGCCTGCTTTACTAGAACTCTTCCTTTTATTGCAGAGTTAAAGGGTAAAAATAGGAAAAAAGTGATTGATGGTGAAAGATAGAAATATCACAGAAATATTTGGGGATTTGCTCTTTGCAAGTGACCTGCCTGGGTATCTACTTTGTTCTTCCAGTGCAAATTTCCCACCACTGACCCCCAAATTACAACTTAATACTATTATTTTCTACCAAGAATTCTCCAGTAAAGGGTTTGTTTTTTTTAATACATACACCCAGATGAAGTAGGTATATGTTTATATACACACCATATATAAAAAACAACTCCTATGCATACCATATATAAATAACCTACAGAAATACATATGTATGAACATGTGGGAGGTTTTTTTCGGTGGCTATCTTTTCACATCCACTACATCTGAAGAACACTGATAACAGAATATTGGGTTGGGGTTCTTTTTACATATTCTTATGTAGAAAGTAAAAATAGAATTCAAGAGACATACCTCTTTAATTTCAAACTTCAACTGAAGATCTATCAGTTCCTCTTTAGCAGCCTCCTCATTTCTTACTTCTTCTCCTTTACTTAGTGACTTGTCAGTTGGTTCAGAACTTTCCTCAAAATCAAAATATTCTTCTTCAGAGTCTATAGAAAAGAAGTGACATCCTCCTTAGTGAACTTTTTTCCATAAACAGTGGTAAATATCCCACCCTCTCTTTCCCATTCTAGTGGGATTTTAAACTGTATGAGCATTTTAAACCTAATAGAGTTCAGATCTATACCGCTTCCTTACCCACTAGATGAAAAGTGAAGAAAATTAAAGCCCTATTAAGAAAAAGAAGGAGTTTAGCTGTGTCATTAGACATGCAAGAACATAGATAAGGAAAACCAGTTATTAAGTAAGCTCCAGGAAACAGGTTTCCCCAGATTCCACTGTAGGAAAGTTCTTTTCCAGGACAGGCACGGAAGTAAATGCTCAGATCCACAGTGTCAGTACATTTTCAGAAAAAGGAAAGCTTTGCTAATGCAAAACACTCAGGACAGAACATGTAGTATTTGTAACAGACAATTTTTGCCACATCTTAGCTGCTTTATGCAAGTGTACGCACCCCTTTAGACATGTTATTTACCTTTTTTATGTGCCCAATCCAAACTATGTGCCCTGGAGTGGCAGCAGCAGATTAGTATTTGCTTAAGTTCATTTTTGGATTTAAGTCAATTTTGAAGAAACAGGTTCTTCAATACTATCTGCTAAAAAGATATCTCATGACAGCTGAATAATTAAATTGGTTTCCTAATGAGATCCTAATACGGTTGTTATTAATAGCTCACATTTGTAGAGGTTGCTTATGCATAATACTAATTAATCCCCAAAAGGGGTGGGTTTTTTTGCTTTTTAAAAAGCAACTTCATTATTCTGAGGTAACATCAGCATCTTACTCAAATCTTCTTATGCACTTGAAATTAGAGATGATGAATCATACTCATCTCTACTGTCCTTATAACATGCTGTAAGATTAATAGCAGCCTGAAAATGTTAGCTATTCTGTAAGTTATGGCCTACGTTTACAAAGACATATCGGTAGCTTCTTACCTGACACTATTTCTGCTAACAACTGGGGTGTATGAAGTAAACCTTTACCAACAGAAATTGGGGGAATAGCTGGTACCTAGAGGGAGGGGAAAAAAGAAGGAAAAAAAATAATCACTATTTTACACTCTGAATAACTTGGTATGTCCAGTCGTATTTTCTACTGATGATGTATCTTTAACCTTGCCTCCCCATATTACTTAGAGAAGTCAGTTTTGCCTATACTTCTATTGAAAGCAGCAGGACAATGACAAAGGCTAAGCTAGGCTTGTTTCAATAAGCCCAGCACCTACAGGTTGTAAGTCATAATGAAGACACTTTGCCTAATTCAGCTGGGCAACAGATCTCTTATTTCAAGTGAAAAAGAGCACAGCCATTAGCAGGAATTCACATTTACAATGACTACTTCAGTGATGTCATTTTTTTATTTCAGTTTTCTTAGTTACAGTCAGCTTACCTTTGTGCTTGGAATTGACACAGATGACTTCTGAGGCAATGGAATGCTATCAATCAGATCAAAGATTGCCTTGATTTTCTGGTCAGAGAGTCTGACATGCACCAGAGGAAGTCCTCCTGACACTTTAAACCTTTAAAAACAAAACCAAACAATTGATTCAATACCAAGACAAAAATATGAAATCTTGATGCAAATCTTAACAATATCTATCGTCATCATAGACTCCCAGACTGGTTTGGGTTGGAAGAGGCCTTAAAGCTCATCCAGTTCCAACCCCCTGCCACAGGCAGGGACACCTTCCACTAGAGCAGGTTGCTCCAAGCCCCTGTGTCCAACCTGGCCTTGAACACTGCCAGGGATGGGGCAGCCACAGCTTCTCTGGGAGAAGTCTGTGCCAGCGCCTCAGCACCCTCACAGGGAACAACTTCTGCCTAAGAGCTCATCTCAATCTCCCCTCTGTCAATTTAAAGCCATTCCCCCTTGTCCTGTCCCTACAGGCCCTTGTAAAAAGCCCCTCTCCAGTACACAGTAATTAAAAAGAAATCCTTTCAACATTAATATATTACTTTGCCATCCTGGTATCTCTTTCCACCATCGATTTTGCCAACTGTACATGAATATCCATAGGCTGTAATATGTGCAAAGTTGATGGATGTTGAAAACGAGCCTTCTTCCAGTCTTCACCTGCAAATGTTCAGCAAATTTAGATGAAAAAATATTGCTTGCTAATTGCTGTAATTAAGGTACCATTAAAGTAATCAAATGGCATCACTAGGAAAGAATAAAGAACCCACTCACCAACTAGAGAAACCTAGAACAATTGGGGTGAACTATTATAACAGCTTTTGAATCTCACTTTCAGTAGTTCTTAACACGGTATTGCCTTAGCACCCTTGAGGCCAATTCTACAATAAAAGATGTATCTTAACATAGAACCCTAAAAAAAATAGATACATGTATAGATAAATATAAACCAGTAACCTAGCATTTTGTTGACTGCACAAACTGAAATCCAAATGAAGTATTAAGGACAATTTTAGCTGTATTGTGCTTAGGACTGAAAATATAGTAGTTCTATGCATTTATGTCACTTGCTAGCATCAAAGTAAAGAGGCGATACAAGTCCAAACAAAAAGCAAGCAGCTGTTTGAAGATAAACTAATGAATTTTTTTCACAGTTTAATGCCAGGCATGCGTATTACAATCTATCTTTTAGTTAACTACTAGCTCTAGTTTGCCTTTTTCTTTAAAGAACATATTTATTACAAGCAGGTTGGTGTCACCTATCTTTTGACTAAACAGCAACTATGTTGTTTTGTTACCTGTTCTTCCAAAAAGAAGTTGCACATTTTTGATTTCCACATCAAACTTGTCATAAGCTTTGTCCATAATCTCCTCTAAAGATGAAAAGGTAGAAGTTTGACTACTGCCTTGATTTATGCTGTTCAGCTAAACACACAAAAGACAAGATAATGTTAAGTCTAAAACTTACATACACGTGCTATTAATTCTAGTGAAGATGAAAAAGATGATTCATAGGGGTTCATGACAGACAGTTGGATTATTACAGAGAAACAATCTTGGTTCATTTCACACTTCAATTATCAAGAATAAGTAGATTTTTTTTTGTTACTTTTATCAATCAACTTAATTCAAGTTACGCAAGAATACTTTTTTTTTTGTTCACAAGCTTACTGCTGGAGTACAACTAAAATCAATATTTAATCAGCCACTAAAATCAAGTTAAATTATTGACATTTTTCAATTTTTTAACTTTCAAACTCCAAGGGAAAAATTATGTTCTCTTTTCTTAATAAAAGGCTAGCATTTTACAATAAAGAACACAAATGCTCATGTGTTTAGCTGAATAAATAGAAGATATTAAATGATGAGCTATTACAATCATGATTACAAAATGAAAATGTTTCCTGGGGAGATTAACTAGTACAAGCATGTCAAGGACATGTTAACAGCTCTGAACATCGATCACATTGCTGACCCAAATTTATTTGGTAAGAAATATACAGGAAGTTAAAACCACATTCACACAGATTATCATCTTCGCTTTCTGAAACCAAGATAGTTTCAGATGACAGCTATGTTAAGAGAAAATAATATTTCCTTCCTGTAAACTTGTAAGAGACATCATTTATATACCTGGAATGTACCAAAGTCCAAAATCAGCAAATCTGATTTTTCATGGTAGAAACCCGTCTGTGGAACCACAAGGTAGGAAGGTTTCAGATTAATCTTCAAGTCAAGGACTTTCCGCATTTCAATAATATGAACTAGGCCTTAAATAAAAAGGAAGGGACATTAAAATTTAAATGCTCTTCACAAGTGAAGCATTTGTGCCAGTCAGCATATAAAGAGGTGCTATCTACCTGAAAGACAACACAGCTTGAGGAGACTTCTCTAAGTCTCCTGATTTCTCACTAAACTCAAGAACATCCACTAATACTCCAATTGAAACATTTTATGACATTCAAGGGTTCACCTCAGGTGAGGTTTCTTATTATCTTACCTGTAGCAGTTCTCTCCTTTATTTCTTCCAGCTTCATTAATGTGGCTGATGTTAATCTTTCAAGATCCATTCCCTTACTTGTCTGAAAGAATTCTACCATTGCATTTATTGTTCTCTTTAAACAAAAAAGAGGAAAAAAAAAAAAAAGACAGATAAGAATTATCAATATACATGGAAGTCAGACGGTAAACGTTCAAAAAGAGGTCGTGACAGAGTAAGGAGAATAACAGCAGAGAAAGGAGAATGAGGAAAAAGAGGTAAGAGTTTTGGTTACTACTCACTGCATCATACTTTATTTCCACAGGCTGTGATTCAATAGTAAGCCTCTGGTCAGCAGTACTGTCCTCAGGGTTAACATCAAACTCTATCTTAAGTAGAGAAGACTTGCTATCCCCTATGGAAGCCACAAGAGATGGTACAATGTTTTCTTGTCTCAAGCCTGTAACGTACCAGTTTTCAAGCTTTGCTTCAACCCTAAAGATGAGGAATAGTTAAATATACTTTATGAGAATACAGAACACAGTTCCATCTAGGAATTGCAAGCAAGCTGAGAAAACCTTTGATAAAGTCAAACATGACTAGCTTCACAGGACTAATCACACAGTTCAGAAATTGGAAAAATAAATGGGAGGCAAGTATATTTCAAGAGCCAGCAGTTAGCTGGTGATCTTCTGCAAAAAGCCAGAAGATGAAGGAACTGCAAATGAAAGCATCAAAGCTGCACAGACTCATTGTCCAGACACTGAAAATCTTAATCATTGGCTGCATAATCCAGTAATTTGTGTTCAGTATTTCTGGTGTCCCCACTCTTAAAACAGGAAGGACTCCATGTCCTACATGCTGGTTTATCTCCTACTCACAACACACAGACAAAGCTTTTCATTTCTGTAGGAAGTAAGCAACACATTCAGTAGCTTGGCTGGAGTTTGTTAGCCAGACCATTTCACACTGCTTAGGTACCACTTCCCAAAAGTAATACTCAGCACTTCAACATTTGGATTCAAGAAATAGCTTATTATTGTTTATGAAGACTAACAAGTAGCATTCCTTTCTTCGTTCCATTCTATGTTATTCACCAAATTCTGTGATTGTAACTTTTCAGAGTGCAATTGCAGAACACCCATAAATTTAAAAATCAATACACAATATAATGCACTACCCAAGAAAAGATTTTAAAAGTCAGGACTGGAGGAAGGAGATGTTTCTATAAAAAGGAAAATACCAATCCAATTACTTAATGGCTTGTGCTCCTGGGCGCTGTGATATTTTGGTACTCAGATCAATTATCTGTACTTTCAGAGTTTCTGCCACATTCTTGTCTTCTTTAATGGTAAGCGAAGTGCTTAACAGCTTCAGTGTCACAACATGGGCAACATACTAGTGAGAAGGACAGAGAAAACTGACGTTAGATGTCTTGATATGAATAAGTTTCTGAACTTCCAATTTCAACAAATCTAACGAAATGTGGTATTTAAAGCTATGCCAGTTGACAAAGGTAAGAAACATATCCTTATGTAGGAAACGAAATAGAGAGTCTTTACTTTCTTTCAAACCTTACCAGTCATTTCTTTAACATAAAACAATATATTTCAACAAATGCAGATCAGATATAGTCTGCATCTCTTTTCAGGATTCAGGGATGCTTTTTTTAAACCATGAAAGCAAGCATAGCTAAACTACACTCAGTAAAGAGTTTGCAAGATCAACAAAGTCATCATAATCCCACGAAATAATTATATTTGAGAAGACACTGCCTATATGCCTTTGTTGTTCTTGCTGCTGAATGTCATATCTTGATCTTTTCAAGAAAGGGTTTTGGCTTCCTGACATATGTAGCATTTTATAACTGTGTCAATCAGCAGCTTACTATCTGCATTTGAAGCCTGCACCTTTCTTCAGGGTACTCAGAGAGATGAAAGCACTTTTACGCTTAATTTATCCAAACTAAAAATTGAACTTTTTCTACACAGGTAGGCAAGGAAAGTGTGAAACAGAATTTAAAAAGAAAGGCACCAGTACTGGGCACTGTTCGGGCTGTGTCTCTGTTAGCAAGAGATGCTGCTGCTGCTCTGCTCTTTTCAAACTAACAGGAATATACACTAGCACACAGGCCTCCTTGTTGCCACTGAAATAATTCTGAACTTCCCTATTTAAGGCACATGTAAGCTTATAACAATTTAATTTAACAAAAATATGTAAGATTGGAAAGTTGGAGTGTTGGGTTGGGGGGTAGGGAGGCCTGTGGGGAAAAGAGACAACATTTTCCTTGAAGGAAATAGTCTATACTATAAAGTACATCTATAGTATAAAGTACTTCTGTAAGTGGTGACCAACTTAAAGCAGAACCACCAGTCACGTTAAGATTTAAGACACATGTAATAGTGCTCACAGAAAATAAAGTCTAGTGAGAGAAATCCTACCATTTCACATTTTCTTAGTTGTCCTACAAGCCCTCTGAAGAACACTATACTTGCAAAGCTTTATCTATTATTCCTTTGCTTAACAAGCAAAAAACTACCTGTCACAAATATGCTTTTTTAATTTTATGCTTTGCTTTCCTTTGTGTAGTAAAAAAAAGCACTACTGAAATCTCCTCACACTTCATTAAGAAAAATATTTAAAAAGAAGCATAACATGATCCTTCCAAAAAAAGCAACCCTGAAAGTTACAAACATTGGGTCAAATGGGAAATAATCATGTGCTGGTGCTCACCTGCATCTGAAAAGCAACTATTCAATTATCAGAATCAAACTACAGACTAATTTAGTTTTCACCATAACATGTAGCAAGAAACAGATACAGTGAAAAAGCTAACATGGAATCTTTATTTCATTTCCAGTTAGCTTTTTTTATTCTCTTCCAAGTTGCAAATAGGTATCTCATTCAGTTTGTTACTTCTAAAGCGCTCTAAATCAGGGTTGTGTACCAGGCAGAACACCACAAAGAAAACATATGCCATTCTTTGTGTTTTCTGAATAACGGTTTTTTATCTTCTTTGTGCATTCAACAGATGTGACTTGCACTGACACACATTCTACTGCTTATCTTAAGGCTAACATGCAGCAGAAGGGGTTTTTGGTTTTGTCTTGGTTTGGTTTTTTTAGTTTGCAAGTGTGGGGTTGGTTTTTTTGGTTTGTGGTTTTTTTTAAATCATTCCTGTAAGAACTTGCTCACCTGCTTTGGTAAGGAAAGGTGATGGGAGCTGTCACTATACCCAATAGCAGTAAAAAGCTTGGCTTTCTCTTCTGGTGTCATTAGCTCATCAATAGCTAAAAAAAAAAAAAAAAAAAAAAAAAAAAAAAAAAAAAAAAAAAAAAAAAAAGAGAGAGACACAAAAATTTACCCTTTAATTCATAATGATAAGCATTTTTCCTCCCATTTGTTTTCTACTGCTGACGCATTTCTTTGATTCTTCATATAGCACTAAGTTCCAAATTGTGAAATAATTTACACAGAAGCAGTCTTTGTGTATGGAGTTACATACACAGCACAGATATCAACATAATTTAGGTTACAAAAGGTACCCATAATTCCCAATGATGAAAATAGATTTGAGGAGTACTAGTAGAACAAATCTCTGGTCCAGAGAGCAAATCAGCAGAATATAGTATTCCACCCACTGCCTGTGACAGTACAGCTATGAGCTCCATACTTTTCTCCTTACCAAGGTTCTGAAATGCTTATAGCTGTTTCAGAAGTATGTCTTATTTGCCAGCTAAATATTCATTAACAGTAATTAAAACTATAAAATGGATCAATAGTGCATTGCCATACTCTCTCCTTCTGCACAGTAGGAAGCAAAACACACTATAACTTTCTTCTTAATATATATAAAAGCTTTATATCTCTATAGAATGCATGATAGTCTACACCTACTTTCAGGAACAGATGATTCTTCGTCTTCCTTTTTCCTAGATTCTCTTTTACCCCAAAAACCACTAAACCATCCTCCACTTTTTTTTTCTGCTTCACTGGTTTTCTTCTTCAGTAGTTTTTGTCCTGATCTTATTGTCTACAAACCAGACATTAGAATAGATAAGTAACTACTATACATGTTGTTTTTCTTTAAATAATGCATGTATTTACACATGTTGAACAGCCATTTAACTGATGGACAGCACCATCACCCTGTAAGAGATTAAGAGAACTCTGACTCACCAGACAGAAGCAAAAGGCAGATCAGGGAGGGAGGCATGCACATGCACATGTATGTGGAAACAAGCACATGTTACTTTAACTTTGGATGGTCTTTTTTCCTACACACTTCACTAGCACTTAGACTACAAAAAAGGCAGTAACCACATGAAAAGACAGTATTTAAGAAGTAATAGCATTCTTTAAATCTTCTACTAACAAACCTGAAGACTGATCCTGTACCACTGCATGCATTTAAAACTTGTAATTTGCAGGCAGGCTTTTGCTTTGCATTTTAAAAATGAAGGTCTGACCAAATACATCCCAAAAATAAGAAAAATCATTATTATATTTTCATTTTCATTTTACATACCTTCCAGATGTGTAGACAAAAACTGAGGCTATATTGGTGTGCAGAGCAACTACATGATGCAACTACAGAGGTTAATTTTCATCTTAGGAAAATAGCTACCAGTAGCATGCTTCTCACAAGCTGGCTATTCTGAGCTTGCCCTCAGTATGCTAGCTGGTTTTGATCTCAACTGCAGATACAACACTTTTCATAATGTTATAACATGCAACCCCTTGTTAAGTGTCACAAATGATTTGCAGAATAGAATGCAGCTAGAGACTTGATCTGCCTTTTAACAGTTCTCACAGAGTTGTCTTTTAATTAGATTGGCTGCCCCCTAAAAAGAGAGTATCTAAAGGTGTAGGTAGGATGGGAACAGCTGTAGAACCAGTACTGAAATAACAGAAGTCAAAGGAAGAAGATAATCCTTAAATCATCACCTTTAGACAATTGCCCGACAGTACAAAGTGGGTAGCATAACACTGTGCACACAACTGGTAGGTTTCTAGAACTGGTTTCCAGTTTGGAAAATGATTTCTTCTTCTCCTGAAAGGATAGGAAACTTGCCTTCCCACCTCTCTACCCCATCATACTCATCAGCACAAATTTTTTCAAGATACTGTCACCACAAAACCATCCTATTTGAAGTGTTACAGTGTTATTGAACAAAAATTATTTCTTACCTCAACTTGTGCTTGTTGTCTTGCTAAGATTATATTGAAGACATCAAGCTTTCTTTCTAGGTCCTGTAAAAATGACGAAATCGTTTGCCTCAAACACATTTAGGAAAGGCTCACCATTACAAAGCCTCTGTATTTCCACTCCAGTTTCTTTCTAGACCTGCTCCTTTCTTTCAAGGGTATAGCTCACTAGAAGATGAAACCTGATGTTAGGCAGTCTAATTGACCTTTTTTTAAAACAGATGAATCTTGCACTTCATTAGATGTGTTTGAGTTCATCAATCCACAAAGAGTACTTAAATGACATTTTATCAGTTTTCTTTCTTTCCACAACAGGCTACACTCAGCCTCAGATTAAAATGGTATTTCCACAGAACTCTTGCTATTGTAAAACCACCAACCTTGATTACTGTCATGTATATTTAAATAATTGTTTTATAGAGGGACCAAACCATATTTTCTCCAAATGTCCTGGTTTTACCTGTAACAGTTTTTTTTCCTCCCTAGTAGCTGGTGCAGTGACACCAAAGAAAAAAACCCAACACATACCTGAATTTGCCTCTGTGTTTCTTCTGACAGTTTACTCTGTGTCAGCTTGTTCTTGTACGTATTTTTGTAACTCTTCAGAAGCTGCCTATGTTGTTTTATGTTACTCCATGACCACATTCGAGTATGTCTTCTGATGTGAACTTCAAGAACACTGTTACCTGCATATTTCCACCTACAATAATACCACACTTGTAAGCCATTTCCCATTTCACTGTGCATTAGAAATTGAAACACTGCAGAGAGAGCTTTTTAATATGCAAACACTTTATCACTTGTCATTTGAGTAAGACAAATGGTTTAATGGTTTCAACATCACTTTTGAACAGTGGACTGAGTGCCTATGTTGAATTCCTGAAGCACTATAAATCTGCATTCCCTATTGACTTCTGCATGTTTACAAATTTGGGCTGTAACAGCATTAAGAACACTCAGGGACTTTGATAACAGCATCAGTTAACACTTGGGAAAAAAAATCCACGAAAATGTGTATCAGCTCAAACCTTTACAAATGATATCTGACGTACATGTCCCCCTTGTAATACAGTTGCTAAGTTTTTTCTTTAGTCTTTCTAAAATTACATTCTAACCTTTAGAGAGAGCATCAGCGTTTTTGGGGACCAGGGTTAGCTTTGCAAGTCAGATTTTCGTCACTTGGTTCTTTCACATGTTCTCTTCCACAAGCCTTTTCTACTTGGCTAAGCAAAGCTCTGTGAAACTTATCATGCTATACACAATCTCATTTTAAAACTACATTTAAACACAAAGGAGAATGAAGAGACGGGAGAGGACTCCAGCATCTCCCAAAAGAATGCATGAATGTACACAGCTTACCATTCTCTGGCATTTTTATGTAGAGATACATTCGGCCTAAATCTTCTGTATGGTGCATTGCGAACCATGCAATCTATGGACTCCAGAAGGTCTATCATGCTGAGATACTGAGCACAGAAAAACAAGTTTCTTAGCAGAGGTTCAGACTTTGTTGCATGCAGTGCTTAAAGTACATGTATACCATGGTCTTCAGTAGTCCCCAAGCTACACAGAAATTCAAGCCTATGCATTTTCATTAGTATGCAAAGGTGGACCACCTATACTCATTGGTCTCAAAGGACACCACCGCCAGAACTTCTGGCTTCCTTGAAGAACAAAACCGATTTGTATTTCTGTCAGGCTGCTCAGTGCAAAGTCTCAGGCTTTCTCCAACCAATCCTATTCTCTTTATTTGTCAATACACAGTTGCCCCAGTTTCAGAACTGCCTTCGCATTAGTTAACTTTATTGGTACTGTTCTGAACTCAGATTACACTCTGACATCAGTAAGGGCTAAAAAACTATCTAGCAAATTAACTGCAAATTATCACTGAATAAATGAAAACACTAACACTGTTGGGGAGCTACCTAAATAAGCACCTTGATACTTCTGCAGGCTTTGTCACCAAAGCCAATGTACTCCATTCATTCCACCTTTGCTTGTATCTTGGCATCTCTCCAGTTATAATGTTGGCTTACAGTTTTATAAGATAAGGGCTAGTCAGAAGGATTCTGTTCTCTATGTGAAAGGAATGCTATCGGAAGGGCTGAATACAGATCAGGTGGTCCCCGGATAACATGATCAAAGCATCAGGATCTAGCACCAGGAAGTGACACAAAGGGAAAATGAACCTACACTTTTCCCATAGTTACTGCTAAACGCTTTAGACAGTCTACATGGCCATAAGCAGAAAATTCCCAAAGAAGGTGGCTTTCCAACAAGAAAAATCCTACAGTTTATCACAGACTCTGATACAAAGTAACTTGGATACAAAGACAACTTACCTGTGGCTTAGTAAATTCAATGACAATTCTCTGTACTTCTACATTACAATCAAGCTTCGGAGTTGTCAGTTCTACTTCTGCATATGGGTTGATATACAGTCTTGCAGAGGCTGATACTGGTCTAAAAACTTGAAGATACAAAAACAATTGAGATTCATTTTCTGCTTACAATAAAGTGTGGGAAGCGATCTTCAAGTATTTATTTCCACTGATGTATCAACCACTTTGTACTGATAACATGGACGCTCAATCAGAATCAACCTAGAATCAGGATGCAACTCTTACTAACACTTAAGATAGCGCAGCAGCAGTCAGAAAGCACACAAGCTCTAATACATTCTGTTATGTCTAGGTTTTTGTAAAATAAAGTTAGTATGGGCATGCCTGCATGATCAGGTCAGGCTGTTAGTATACTAACATGCTCAGAACAGTTTATACTCACTCATATTCCTAGCTTACTTACTATACTGGTAGTCTTGAGGCTGGTTACCACTACATGGAATTCCTCTTTTCAGCTGATCCTGTAAAGGAATGTGATACTGTCTTGCAATTGCTGAAGAGCATTACCTGTTTACAGTTCTCTAAGCTTTGAGCAGACCAACTGAAGTTCACATGTATTTTGCAAGGGCCTCTTCCCTGTAAATGTGAAAACTAATATGGAACAAGCACTTAAGAGTCAAGGGTTTAAATAGACCTGATTAAAAAGAACTCTAACTTTCTCCTATTAGGCAGACAGTCAGTATTCAACTTCTAAATTTTGCAATAACAACTAATGTGTGTTCATTCAGAAAAATAGCTCATATGTACATAATAGAGCAAATGTTTGTTTTTAAGCTCCTTGAAGGTACCAGGAGTATCTCATCACATCCTACCCTTCCTCATTTTAAACACATAAGGAGGCCACTTGAGCCTTCTGGTATTCTGCAGGTACAAGAGGAATTAACGACAAAAAGTAGTCAGGAAAATATCAGGACAGCCCAAGAGACCTGACAAATGTCATGCTAGACCCGAGTCTTCATTCAGAATGAGGTCTCTCAGATACTATAGTTCTTCAGCAGTTTATCGGGAATGCTATATTTGTGCCCAAACATTTTATCTAGTTTCAGAATTGTAATGGCACAATCAGTTAAAGCAGGAGGCCTGCTTTTAAGAAAATGTTTGCATTACCTATTACATGAAGGCAGATGAAGTGTTTGTTCCTGTTACATTTTACAGACTATCAAGAGTTGTTTTTACAAGGAAAAATATTTTCTAACTATAAATTTCTTTGACCTAATCCTTTTTGCAGTTCCTTATTTAAAATCTGGCTTGTATTTTATAAAAAGGTGCACTTTCTTATTCAAAATACTGGTATTTCAATCTATTTCCTGTCTGCTGATCTATATTAATAAAACCTAAATTCCACTAAGATTAATATAAAACAGCTACTCCCAAAACCAGCCATATACTCATGTTATGTAAATATGACTGTTGCATGAAAGTAACAGATGCTACAGATTACACAGTTTATTCTTACTATCACATAGACCAGTCAGCTACTACAATAAATCTGATTTCCTGATAATACTGCTTAAAATTATTATGTGTATTCAGGCATTTAATACACGTTACTAAATGAGACATGTTATTTGCCATCTGTTCGGTTCCTGTATTGGTTTTAAAGTTCTGAAGCAGAGAAGACTTAACAAGTGGGAAAGAAGATGTACACAAGTAATCTTATGCCTATGATGAACTCCATTCTTCCCCTGTGCTTCTGCAAATCTCTGATGTTTTCTGAGCTTACTCCTGCTCTCCCTCTCTTCCTCTTTTAGGCACAAGGACACAAAGATGACTGATCGCAACTGAAAAAAAACTAAACTAACAGAGTCATGAAGTCATCAAAAGATGCAACAAAAAAACCACCCCAAATAATAGAGATGATGCCAGTATGCAAAGTGATACTAGTATACAGCACCAAAATTGCTAAGGATTTCAAGAAGTAGAAAAACTGCAAGTGGTGAGATGCTTCAAGTTAATAAGTGGTCAGAATACTGTTCGCTACATTGGAATTGCTCTGGCTCAGCATTAAAAAAAAAGATTACATGCAGGACATGCCACGGGCTTTGGAAACAGGCAATTGCATTTTACAGTCCCAGAGGGCAAATTCCCAATTCTTTCAGAAAGAACTTGTTAAAAACTTGCTCGATGATGGAACAGGAAGTGGTACTTCCTGACACATAAAACAAATTCAACAAAACTACACCAGCATTCTTCACTTGCAGCTTAGTCAATAGTAAATTGAAGTGTCTATGAAAAGTACTGAGATCTAACGTGCCAGACAACATCAAGTAAGCCCACTGAGCCATCTGTCCACAAGCACATCAAAGACTTATTCACAAAGGATCTTTCTGACAGTGCTGGAATGACATTTGAAGCACTAAGATTTTCACTGCTGTCAGTTCAAACTGTGTATTGGCTTGTGTTTGCACTTCACTTCAGACTGAGATGCAACAGAGAAAATATCCACAGACAGGTAATTCTGAAGGCTCCTGCAGCTGAAGTAGCTTGGCTATTATTAAAAACATGTAAGCGTTTCTGCTAAAATAAAAAGACAGAAGTGGAAGTCCTCTGAGGAAATTCAGCTCTTTAAAGAACAAACCAAGAGACTGTAGACAGGAAGAAGAATCAATATATTCATAGTATCTTCTACATACAGTGAATTAAAACCCCAATTTTGAGCCAGTAAACAGTGCCCTAAAAGAGGAACCAGAACAAAAATAAAAGGATTTTGGTTTCAAGTTCCACTTAACAGATAAGATTCTGTCTGGTTTTAAACACTTCACAGTTTCGATTCAACCCTCACTAGCACCAAGCTCACCAGGTTAAGTGTATATTTTGTTAAGCAGGGAATAAAACAAAAATCAAAGATACCTGTAAAGACGAACACAACAGAAAAAAGGAAACAAAGTAGTGTTGTGCAAGAACACACAGAACACCTACATAACCTTTACAAACAGAAAGGGTCAAAAATGTGGCATTTTTGCACAGAGAGCACTTATTCACACCACAAATAGAATGCAGATAATAGATTCAGACAAACTAACAACAGTAATCAGATGCCTGCTATTGCAAGCGGGTGACTTTCCTAATCCATTCTAAAGTTTTCTTTCAGAACCTAAGATATCCAGTAATGAATTACCCAAAAGCTCACTAGAATAACCACCTGTTTCCCATTACCTAAAAAATGCCTTCTTTAACCAGAGGAATGAAGTAGCCATCTGAAATAAAGTTTTTAACAGTAATGGTGCTTTTGCAACTCCGAATGAGGATATGTGCCCTCAGCCACAATTTATGTCTATATAGCTGTCCTGTTCATACTGCCAAAGTTCACAGTTTCTCTTCGGGGAAAGTAAGACTTCTAGGATAACACACCAATGAAATGAAAGCAAAACTAGTACTTCACACTCTGAAATTACTACAAGTTGCAGTATTCCATTACTCATCTAGCCAACAGTAACTCAAAACATGAATGAATCAGAAAAAAAAGTAGACACAGTCTCCAGAAAGCCCCCACCCACAAACCTGATTTTATTCTTTCCCTGTAATTCCCATTTTAAGATATTCACCTCTCATTCTGTCTTGATTTACCCTCACTGCCCTCATGCTGCCTCACATTCATCATTAGTATGGTGTAGTTGTGATACTACAACAACTACAGAATATAGTACTGTTTAGCGCATTTTCTTCTACGTTACCAGTATTTGTTCACGGGAGCCATGATAATACATTCTGCTGTGTATGTTCCAGTAAGCACTGAGGCTGTCCAGGCACAAAAGCTGTGCAGGAAAGAAAACAGGCAACAGATTCCACACTCAGTATTCAACCCATTCTAGGAAATCAGCTTTCCATTTGTGAAAACAGAAATCAAATCAAAGCAGGCTAGACAACAAATTCACCATCAGCAGTGAGATGTACTTCATTTTATAATACTATTTTTAAAGTGAAAATTGATTTGCTAAAAATCAAGTTCTTGAAACATGTAAGTTCATGCACATCTCATAAATACAACTTGGGATTACAGAGGCAAGAAGACTAAAGAACATTACCTTGTATATTATTTTTGCAGCTTCATTCAGAATAGAAGGTGTCCAGTTCTCATTTGTTGTCTGAAAGTTCAAAGTGATAAAAGTCATTCTGTGCATCTTATTTAACATCGTTGTGTTTTTATCCTCTGCTTTCAGGCACAGAATGCATCATTTTGGTTTCTCTAGACTGCATACACTTAAGTGAAAATCCAATATAAAATCTGAACATTAATTTTGATTTAACTCCTTATCCTACCCATAGCATCCTTAACATCTAAGGAAAAGAGGGGTTAGATGAAATTTTCTTCCCCCATTTCTCAAGAGGCCTGTAATTCTTTATCTTCACGATGCAATTTGCCCCGGCGTATTTATTAGGCCCGGAAATAACCTGCCCTACGAAATAAACATATTGAATTTTAAAGAACATTTTATGGATTATAAGAACAAATCACTAGTCTCAGAAAGTGTGATGTTCCGCAATCATCTCTTCTGCTAGCACAAACTTTAAGTACTATTGGCATGAATAAAGGACTGTCTTTTCGTCCAGATGTATGCATACTTTCTTTACATCATCATCTTGATATGTTATTTTTTTTCCTGATTCTCCAAAGACGAGTAAATCAAAACCAGCAGAACATGCATGCACACACACATTACCTGTAAACTAAGCTCGCCCAATGTCATTCCCAAGGAAATTGGACACTGTGGATCTGTGATCTACAAAAATAGGAAAATAACAGCTATGTATTTCTCCTGCTGCAAACAAAGATAAATCATTTAATTCAAGTTGATTGAAATCCTGAGCTGTTCTGAGAATCTTCCTTTGCTTAATTATTCTAGCTGAAACATCCTTGGAATACCTTAAGTTGGAACAAAACTAATATGGCTGTAGTATAAAGACTTAGGACTTCAACTGAAGCTGACAATTTCCTTTTGGCTTCTAAAATCATAAGGAAAGAATTAAGACCTGCAGAGTACCACATCTCAGTCACCTATATCATTTTGACTTCCACCTTTATCAACTTAGTGTCTTTGGAAATAGTCCCAAAATAAGTTTGAGAAATATTCTTTATCTAATGTTTTTCTTTTACATTAAATTATCTCATCACAAACTGCTTCAGCATTTTCCTAAAGGAAGCTGGAAGGAGGCTAGAATAATTTGGTTTGGTTCAGTTTGGTTCACATAACCATTCACATTTATGAGCTAAATAGTTCCAACAATTTGCCTTCTTTCTCACCTGTAACCCCATCAGTTTCTGCCATTCCAAACCTTACCCAGGACACCCAAAAATTCTGTACATCATCTGCACACAGTAACACATGAAGAACAGCCACTATCTACAGCTAATGAGCAAGGCAATACTGGACAAGGCAAAAAGAGAGAACATCTATTTCAAAGATCCAAAATATTTGATCGTCAATCATACCTGGGGTACTTTATTTGAAGAGGTGCAGAAGAAATCAGAGCAATTTTTTCAAGAAGGCAAATAACCGTTTCTCTCTATGGATTAAACAATCACGACCGCACCAGAGCCCAAGGTAAAATGAAAAGAGTATGTTCCAGACACTTACATCATCTTCGTATTTCACATGAATGCCTGTGATTTTGACTTGCACATTTTTGATAACTTGAGTTGCAAGCTTTTCTAAGAAAGTATCTTTCTTCTCCACCTTCGGCTTGTCTAAAACAGAAATTTTTAAAAAGTCAGAATTCAGTGTAGTTGTTGCATCTGGAGTTTAACCACACCAACTAGCTATACTCATGTGCATTTCTAGTTTACTCTAGGGTGAATTCTCAATTTTTTTAAGATTTTTTTATTTAGGCTACATATTTGGCTTTTTTTTCCCCTTCCTGTACATCCACACCCTGAAGACATGATGTTAGCTCTGAGTACACAACACAACCATGAGAAAATTTCTTGCTAAGTTTCAGTCAAAGCAGTTCAGCTTACAGCAACTTCTTGTTTAATATACTTCTCCCCACTCCTTCCAAGGTAAAATGTTCTCTCAAGAGTCCCTAAGCAATTAAGGGGGAGTTTCAACAAGCAAATAAGTAAAATGGTGTAATTTAGCACAACATACTCTTGAATAACCAGGGGAAGGTAATACTTGCACAAGAGACCAGTCCATTACAGCCTTTTATACAACATTGTCTGAGAAAGTTCAAAAGCTGGCATACCAGAAGTGAAAAGAAAGTTACTCTGAAATATTCCATTTCTTCCCATGCACTTATACTGTGACCATCTAAGCTAGGTCCATATCAGACTTTGTTATGCCACATAGTGATGCTTGAACTTATGCTGAACAAAAGCGTAGCAGAAGTTAAATACCCACAGAAGCTCAGCATTCCACGCATGACAAATGTGCACATGCTGAGGCAGCGAGAATATTTACAATCCCTCATTATTTAATGACTTAAGTCTAAAAATGTTATCTCAGGATGAGCATCTTAACATTTTACTAAAATATGTCTAAATGAGCTGTTTGTTCTCTAACTACCTTCACAGGCTTCCTTGTCTTGTTCAGTATTCACCTTCCAGTGGCTATCCCAGTGAATGCCACTAATCAGCCTGCCAAGCTTGTACATCTTTGTTGGAAATGCTACACATGGCTTAAGTTGAAGAAACAATATAACTTTGTACATCTTGCTATAAACATTGCGATTTTTATTATTTTTCCTAAGCTTTAAGGGAGGTTCAGGAGGTTCCTTTAAAAATGAGAAGACTTCACTACTGAACATGATATAATACTATTTTAGTTAAGAGAGTATTTGATATCAAGTAAAAAAAGTAGTCAGACACTCAGAAGAAACCAAAACATTACACCACTTTTACATGCAACTCACATTTCCTCGTATTAATCATTATTTCACAACTCCCACTCTCTAGTAACAGAAACCAACACAATAATGATAAAGGGGGGGGAGAAAAAGGCAGAAATGCTTATCAAAGCTTCTTAACTTTGAAGTGCCAGCAGGAAACTCATCAACATTTTTCCAGCGAGATGCAGACACCAACACCAATAAAAGTTCGATACCTTACAAAGTTTATCTAGGGACCCCACAAAGTTTTTACTCCAATTACAAGCCTATGCTGCAGCTTCCTCCAAGATCAAATACTTTACAACCACAAGGGATATGGCAACTCAGTACTAGCATATGACTAGGAATGAAGACCTGCTACACAGTTTGGTACCTACAGACAATGATTATCCTCTTGGGAAAAAACATCAATTGTATTGCTCTTACAGTATCAGTCCTCACACTGTGTCAACTATTTAGAACAGAAGCCAAAAGGTGCTGAAAAAGACTACCACTGTATCATCAGTAGAGCATCGGATTTACTTTACATAGGTGTTATTGGAGTATTACAAACAAATCAAACAGATCTTTCCACATGCAGTTTTTCCAGCAGTCACAGCAAAGTGTCACTAATCAGCCTACCAAATGTGTACATTTCTGTTGGAAATGCTAGAGACAGCTCTAGTTGGAGAAACAAGCACAGCTAGCTAAGCAGAGGGAAACAAGGATCCAGAGAATGGATAAACAGCAAAAGAGCTCTCTCCAATTTACACCCTCTTTCAAACAGGAGGGAAAAAAAAGGGATCACTGGATGTATATCCAAGCCTAACAAAAACTAATCCAAACAGAAAGAGAGGAAAAAGTCTTTAAAAAAGTTAAAAGCCACAACTTTTACCCACCTTTTGAGCGATCACGACCTTTAAAGGGTCTCTTAAAATGCTTTTTATACTTTTTACGCTTACGTCCTTTTTCAGTGCAAGCAATTTTTTGGGAAAAGGATAAAATTCAAGTTAGTAAAGCAGAAGTGTAAGAAAGCATAAGAAAAGATGGAAGAAAGTTAAGCTTGTTTTAAAGCAGAATGCCTTAGTAAGGTCTCATTCAAAGCTTTTAAAGACTTCCAGATCTGTTAAGGAAGTAACCAGCACAGCTCTTATAGCACAGAGCTTAATTTTTCATAATTTATGTATACCTAAATTCCCTTTCAGGCAAGCAATTGGAGCCTTGCTTCCACCTCCCCCCCTCTGCTTTTTTTTTTTCCAAGTCATTGCAGTTCAAAGCCCAGGTAAACTAAGCAACCAGTAAAAACTTTAGATTAAGTACCCAAATTTCTACTGGATCAATCATCCTGCCAATTATAAGGTCAAGCCATTTAATTCAACTTCCAAATATTCCTGATGTAATGTCTCAAGGGTTCAAGGAATTACAAATAATCACCAGGCTTCTCAGCAAATACATACTCAGAATTCTTCATGAGTGCTTTGCTTAACACAATCACAGATCACATGTGGTCAAAAGAGAGCTAAAAACAGAGCCATGACTGCTTATTAGAAATCCTGGTGAAGAAGTTTTTCTGTGATCCAAGTGTTTGGTTTTTATTTAATGCCCACAGGCAAAGCAGTAATTGTCATAACTGAACAGTTAATAATATACACGTGGGGGAAAAAAAACCAACATGGAAGTTTAAATCCAGAAGAGGCTTCTACCGTACAAGGGCACAACCTCCAAGTTAAAATACTTGAGATATACATGGAAACCCAAAGAGCACTCTTCAATATGACTCTCATGCCAATCACCAGTATGGTATGAAAGCAATGTGAAAGAACAATACCAGTAACTGCAAAAAAGGCATACAAAAATGATGGTTCTTTAAAAGCTTTATATGAAACCAAATATATTATTTACACACAAATTACAACCCACACAGTCACAACCATGTCATGAATTAGATGAATGTTCATATTTTTACACATTTTTAAAGTTTGGAGAGTTGCATTGTTTGTTTCCCCTTTCTGACCATGTAGGGGGAAAAAAAATGGGCAATAGGGCTGCTGGAGCTTAACTTTAAGAGATTGTAGCATAAAGGTGTATCCCACCAAAGCAAGAAGGAAGCAAGTGCAACAGTCTATATCTGGGCAACAGCTTTATCTTTATGTAATTTGCTTGCCTGTTCAAAGGAGAAGAAAGTGCCTGCCAAGATTTCAACCTGTCTTGCAAGTAAGCTGATCACCCTAGAAAGAAAAGTAAAACTATGCCAAAGAGAAACATTTTCTTCTGCATAGTTCCTTTTAACGCTATACATAATCCTCTATAAATTATATTTTTAAAAGACTGCTTCCTACATTTACTATTGATTTTGTATTTCTCAGACTTTCACTTCCATGTATGACAAAACTAAGGCACTGTGATTTTCCTCTTGGCTACCTTCAGCCATTACTATGGAGAAACTAAATGCATGGATTTACGTGTGTTCTAAACCTGCACTCAGATAAAAGCTCACCAAGTAATATGGGCTAAGAATAAATTTCTGAAAACCTGTCTCAAGAAGTACAGCAGACACAACATAATAACAGTTCCTCTGAATTTCAATGGAATATCTTTCCTTGCCTAACTTGAGAGCAATCTGAATAAACAGAACCAGGGAAAAGCATGCTAAATGCCCTCAATCTGCTAGGCTTCATTTTGCCTGTCCACAGTTTCAAGACAGACTGAACTTCCACTGTCTCAAGCCCAGACACTGTAAGTAAAGGTAATTACCCTCTATTCTCAAAACACCTAAAAATAGTGTTGTAAAACTACAGTAGAATGTTGTTAGCATTTTACAACATTCTTGACCTAGATGTGGCTAATGGAAATCTTTCTAAATGGTTTCTGAGTTTCTTCAATAGCCATTCAATTAAGACAGGACTTGTTATTGCAAGTTTCCACTTGAATCCAGAGTCATTAAAATCTTATTACTAGAACCACCAATATGTGGATGATGACCAAACAAGTATCGTTTCCTCATTTCAGTGTCTGGCTGCTTTGGGAGGGGTTGTTTTTATGTGCAAAATGTAACTAACCATGCATACCCACCAGGCTTGGTGTCCTTGTAAATCAGACTCTCCAGCCCATACAAGGAATCTTGTGAATGAGTGCCTTGGTCCACATGGCAGCAAATAACCAAAAAAATGCATTTTGTTTACAAGAAGGAAAGCAGCTCCCAATTTAATGTTAAGTTTATAAAACTCATGTAACACGTTAGTATTTCCAGTACAGTACCTGACAGCCAGTCACTTCCGAATATCAAGTCTCAAAGACTATCTACGTAGACAAATTATGCAATTTTCATTTTACTTATAACCAGCAAAAGAGCTGCAAACTTTGGTCTCCATATATGAATTTTCATACTGACAGTTTTTAATAACTTAGAAAACAGAAAATAATGTTTTGCCAGCTTAGGTCAGCAAAGCTTGTTATCCTTTCCACATCACACTACACTAACCACACAGTGACATGACTATTTTGCTCAATATTTGAACAGCATCTCTAAAGAAAATATCCCCAGGACTGTTTATGCAAGGAAACTCTTAAACAAATGCAGGCACTGAAACAAGGCTCTAAACACATTAAGGTAAGCTGAGTACCAATCAGAAAAGCAAATACTGCTGAGAATTCATGGACCCTGAGAACTTTCTATTCAATATATTTCCTAGTTTTTCACCAGCTATTGTGTTCTTAGAAGTGTACAGGAAGAGCTGAATTTCTTAGTTTATGGTGCAGCAGAGCAACTTGGGTCTTAAGACTTCTGCAAAAGCAAGGGATATGCTCATGCAAGAACTACACAAGTACTCCTAAGTACAATATTCTAGTACAACACCAGAAACACAAATATCTACCACTGAGATATCATAGAATCATAGAATATCTCAAGTTGGGAAGGACCCATAAGGATCTTGCTTGCAGTGTGACTGAGAGGATAACTAGAGTTTAAAAGATTTCAATTTGAATGGTCCTTTGGCTTTTCCTTCACAAGGCTGAATGTTTAAAACTGCAAAACATTACTGAATCTAATTCTAGTTCTTTATATAAGGAGTTGAGCTCCTGAGGTATCATTTTATATGATTCCCTCCCCCCCCCAAAAAAAAAAGGAAAAAAGCCTTAAAAACGCTGAATGTAGTAAGTTTTTTTCAAAAAAGATGACAGTCACAGGCGCACAGACTCACTCTTAGCTATATGAAATTCCAGAACTGGAATTTCTCAAGCAGTACTCATTAGGTTAAACTCTTCTTGTTATATTATCCCTTCATCCCATTGCTACTAGTGCAAAGACTAACAGCTGAAACACTGCTGCTTTACAGTATCCATGTCCTACATAACCAAGGTTGAACTTCTATGAACAGTCCTTTGCCTCAGTATGAAGTATGGCTGCAAAATTCATCTACTGAAGTTGTCTTAGCTCTCATACAGTTTCTGGCACATAAAAGACAAGAAATAAAGCGAGGATTCTGTGAACAGATTTCCAGATTGCTATTTGAAGTAAACTGCAAATGTAAATCAAGTAGCAAGGCAGGAACAAGGCAGTAAATAAAGAGATTACAATCAAACTATTTTTTCCAAGTATTCTAAGCTTCATTTCATCTTCAGTAACTTTTCCAAGGTAAATAACTTGCAGCATTACACGAATCCTAAAGATGCATCTTAAGAACCCTTATACGACCCAACAAACAGGTCTCACTTCAGACAAAAACTTCAGTAATAACTTTTTCCTCTATCGTATGCAGTTACCTGTCATTGGTTTTGATCTTGGTTTCTGTCCAGAGAAGCCTGATATATACCATAATTGTTAAAGATATTGGTTATGACACAGAATAACCCCACCACAAATCAGGTTAACTGGACTGAAATGATCAATTATTTTAACTTATAATTGAAAGTTTAAAATTTTTTAATTACCTAGATCAAAATTTTCTTATATTCAGGTTGTGTTCTTATATCATGAATTATCTCCTGCTCAAGAGAGTCTCATTTCTCTAACCAGTCAAAATGCATTATATCATAAATGGACAGCAGAAACTGATGTGAAAGTAGTATTCTTGCAAACTTTACCACTATCCTCAACTTTTCCTTTAAGCAAAGTGTCACCTGCACTTCTAAAATACATTATTAAACATCTATTACCAAAGCTCTAAAGCAATATAACAACATCAGCCTCATGTAATGCAATTTCCATCTTTTGGTCCTGTTCTCCTAGAACTTGAAGAAAAAAAGGAAAAGAAAAAACACAGACATACCAGACTATCAAATTCCCATTTCCAATGGAAGCTGACTGGATAAACGAGTGGTAAAAAAAAAAAATAAACAACATTTCTTCCAACCCTTAGAGGAAAAAGGGTTTTCAAAGCACTGTACTAAGATTAGCCAGACACTTGAAAGAACAAAATTTATTAAGTCAATCACAAAAATGAACTTTCCTTGCATAGCACATTAAGCCCTCAAAATCCAGTGGAGATACATATTAGTAATTCAGTACCTTTCTCTGCTGCTTTCTGCAAGGCTTCCTCAATCCTTGCCAGTTCTTTTTGTTTATTATCCTGTAAGTATTTTTCTTCCTTCTCTGCATCATATTTAATGCCTGTAAGCCAAATTGTGACAGCTTTAATCCTAAATTTCAAGTTACATAAATGTATAATCAAACAATGCACACCATATATTCAACATGATGTTGCAAAACACCTTGTTTGAGATAAAGGCTATTCTAGGTATAATTGCCGAAAGCTGCATCCAGCCTCTCAAATTGTTATTTTTACACAGTAAAACACAAAAGGATCATACCAACATTCAAACATTAATTCATAAGAGAACCTCTCCATGGAAATTCAGACCCTCTAGGGTGGTCTGTGCAATATACTGCAGGTATATAAGTTCTACTACACATATACTTAAGACCCTAGAAACTCACAGGTTTTCTTAATACACCAGAGGTTCCGATTTCAGAGAAAATTAATCAGGTTCTCTGATCCTCTTCCCTCTCCCTAAAAACAGTTCTAATGGAATTACTACTTTTGACTGTTGTCAGTTAGAAGCAGATGAACTGTACCATGCAACAGCTAAAAGACCCAAGCTATGCCAGAAAAGTGGATTCAGAATAAGCACATTTCAAAGGAAATTTGGCTGTTGTATTAAACTTGGAATGGATACAACCAAGGATTTACATAAAAGCAACAGGTGCTGTTTTCTCCCACCCTTCTTCTGCTAACTTTTGCATAGAAAAAACATTTGTATAGAAATTTCCCTGAGGGAACAGAATGTAAAAATGGCATCTTACATGAACTACTAGCTATTATGTACACTCATCTACAGGGTACCCTTAGATATTTTTCTTTTCCATTAAATCGTACTGTTGAAGAGTTTACGTACTTGCTCCAGGAACTATTAGAAGATACAAGCCTTCTAGAGTTGCAACAACTGCCTCACCATAGAGATTCTTCCAAGGAATCTTCAGAGTAAGTTTATCTAAACAAAGCAGATACAGTTCATCAAAACAAAAATCTACACTGTGCTTAGTCCAAACACCACCTCAGGCATCAAAGAGCATTAGCCCTGTATCTTGATGTCCTAAACAAGGCCTAAGCAGAAACCATATGGGCCTAAACATTTTATAAAGCCCTTGAAATGATTAAATACATGCAGAGAAAATAGAAACCATAGAAAATACAGCCTGAGTCAGAAGACTTCAGCTCAAAACCTGAGATCATGACTATAGCTCAATTCACTGGGATGAACGTGATTTTCCCAGACAAGTAGCAGAAATACAACACACATTCTTCTCCAACAAATATTTCATGTGAAAAAACAATGCTGACCACCAGGGAAACTTTTTTAAAAAGCATGCATCTGAGAGTTCCTAAACCCTTGACATGTTTGCCAGTCTCAGAAATCTTACTTAAATTCTTCATATTGCTTATCTTCCTTTAAAGAGCCACACACATTCTCCCCATGCTGAACAGCTCTCTTGGTCACCCATGTATCTGGGAAAAAACCTCTCAGGCAGGTTTCTCATACCAGCTGGCAAAGTTACACAAACAGGGTTTGCCAGATAACATTTTACGATCTATCCAGGGCAGTCACACTGGACTTCAGCATGTTTCAACAGCAAGTACGAGATCATTTAAGAAAGCTTGATGAAAGAAGCAGGACTAAGATCAGAGGCAGGACTGACCTTAAGGCCTATACTAACGTTTTCATTTCAGTAATTCCACTGAAGCAAAAACTTACCTATCTGACCAACTTTTATTCTAAAAGGTATATCCAGTTCACTCTGTAAAGGGGAGGAAAAAAACAAAAAAAGAAGAAACATTGAAGAGATCTATGTATTTTAAAGATAAGCTGGTTTATACAGCAAAATTACTATCTTCTGTTAGAACTATTTACCCAGAACTGAAGATGCAGAACAGAAACAGTTCTACAAATGACAGATTTAACTATTCAGCAATACTCACATGAACTGAGGAATCCATAAATATGGTTAAGGCTTGTAGAAAGCCTCAAAACAAAGCACTTACACATTTCTGGCAATTTTCTCCAAGTATGATAATATCTCGCTCCAAAGGTTATTTAAAAGTAAAATTTTATCTATATAAAAAAATTTTAATTTTATATTTTTTATTCATTTGCCACATAGGTCTTTTTTCATAACAGCATTTAGTATTTACAAACATATAAAAAGTCTTGCTAACAGTACTGAGAAAGTCTCTGCAAAATACCTACCAAACATCAAGAAAAAGATAGGCTCATAAATTAAGAACACGTTATTATTATCATTATTACCATCAGTTGTTACCATCAATTAAAATCTCACAAAGTATCTCTCCTATATAGTGTACAGCAAAAGCAGGAATGTAACCATAGGAATATCAAGAACATAAAAAGAGGGGCAAAGTAAAGAGAGAACAGGAGAAAATAAATAAATGGAAAGATTAAGAAGTCAAAACATTAAGCTTCCAGAAATGTCTTCCACTTCAGTGTTCTTTTCAAACAAGCTAACCACAATTCAAAGACCTGAGGATAAATCATACCCTCAAAGATTATAAAAAGGAAACCCATTTTCCCAAATGAGATGGATACTAACCACTTCTCTCTTGCCTTGTACCAGAAAACAACCTTGACCACCACATTTCCAACAATTTAAAATCATTTAAAAGGGCTGCTCCAAAAAAAGAGATTAATAACCAAATTAACATTTCTGCCAGATTTGCAAAGTTTTTAAAAAGCTTTCTAAGCTGCACTTAGGAGCCTCACATCAACCTATTTTGATTAAAAGTGACATTCCATGGCTTGTTCTTTTTTGGTACCTTGAAGAAACAACTGAAAAGCAAGAGCAATGGAATATTTTAACCCTTTTCTGGTTATAACTGCATAGTCCTAGAAACTTTTCATAAAGTTTTAGATTTCTCACAGTGACAACTATTCTTCAGCACCTCCCAAATATTTCTTCCTGCAGGCTGCTACATGTTAAAAATCTGGTCAATAAATTTAACTGGAAGCTTTCTTGTAAGTTTTTTAATTTTTTATTGAAATATATCAGAAGAGAAAGAGCAAACAGACTCACTTAAAATAGTTTCATCTCTAAACTTTCTTTTTAGTGGTAAGAACAGACATTAAGAAGAGGATGAAACAAACTGTGAGAGCAAAGAAAGATCTCTGCTTTTAAAACAGTCAGGAGCAGAAGACTGCTCCACCAACCAAATCTACTTCATGTAATACTGCATAAATGGCCCATAAATTAAAAACCATGAGAGCATTGGGGTTGGATGTTAACACCACAAAAAGATGATTTACTGAAAATACGTCAAGACTATAACTGAGAAGAAACAGGCAATATTAGCTTTGAAGATTTTAAAAGCTGTGACCAACTGGATACTGGATACAAATTGACAAGAAGCTCAGAGGTTAAGGTTTTTGATGATAATGACTAACAACATAAGCTGAGAAATATGTAACAAGTTTCTAAAGAGCTTAGGTCATAGTCTGCCACCAGCCATTTTTCATTATGATTGAAAAATAGGATAAAGCTGAAGAAATCCATTTGAAAGAATTCATTACTACCACAAGTTTTTAACAAAGTAAAAAAGGAATATTAATAGCAACTGCCCCATTATACTCCTGTATTTTTATAAGTGAAGTCATGCAAAACAAAACAAAAGCCTCAAAAGACAGAAGTACATATTTCACAGAATGACACTTCAGCAATTTGTGTCAGCAAACTCTTTTTCTAACATGTTTTGGAGGAAAAAAAAAAGAATAGTTAAATGGTTACTTTTTCAAGGTTAATAAGAATTCATTTGTAAAATAATTTTGTACAATTTTACTTTAGAAATCTTAGTCTTAAATTGACTTTGCATGAGCTGAAGGCTAAATTCTGAGTAAGGTCTGACAAACTTCCATTTTAATGAAATGCTCTTTTACTATGACTAAGGAAAAAAACCACTTTCAGCAAGCATAACACTAGAACTAACAACTTGCTCATCTCCCTTTTCCTAAGGAATTTCTTCTCTCACCTTTGTAAAGTACAGTATCTACATGCAAAAATTAAAAGTTAGTTATTTTCTGGTGGAAAACCTCAAGAGGAAAACAAAATCAGTCCAGACAGCAGCAGACAGGCAAACTAGGAAAGAAAAAGTTGGACCATATCATATTCTTTTAATCCCTTCCTTTTCAGAAAGGTATAGGCTACTTCTCTAAAAATGGTGTTCAACATCAACCTTCCATTAATTACTTTTGCATAGAAATCTAATAAATTGCAATTGTAAAGCAGTCAGAAACATCCCTTGGTTTTAGTTCTTGAATTTGCCTCTGCTCGCTCTCAGCCCGGGTCAGTCACACAGATGACTGTGCATTTTTGTAAGTCAGAACTCCTAGAAGCGTAATCAACAATCACAAGAATGAAAGACGTGTACAAAGCAGATAACACTTCCTTCCTTCCTTTTTTTAACTACCAGATTATGAAGATACTTGCATCAAAACTTTTCAAGTACAACAAAGTTATCAGGAATAGATGAAAAGGGCAGGTAAAACAGGAAACTTCAAAATAATGAAGAGAAACCAGTGGTTAGGCCATACAAAGATGCAACAGGTTTCCAATTCACAGAAGAGTAACACTTTATTGAAATCTGAAGCACACTGAAAACTGCAGTGAGACTCTCTCAGTCATATGTAGGCCTATGCCAAACCATTAGATCTAGTAAATCATTCAGAAACATACAAACATCTAGCATGTGGACTTAAAAATGAGGAAAAAAGGTCTCCCCAGAGCCTTCTTTTTTCCACGCTGAACCAGCCCAGCTCTCTCAGCCTGTCTCCATGGCAGAGGGGCTCCAACCCTCACAGCATCTTCGTGGCCTCCTCTGGACTCGCTCCAACAGCTCCACATCTCTCCTGTGTTGTTGCCCCAGAGCTGGATGCAGGACTGCAGAGGGGGTCCTCATGAGAGCCAAGGAGGAAAATCCCCTCTCTCGACCCGCTGGCCATGCTCCTTTTGATGCATGCTTTTTTTTTGATGCATCTTATTATTTCAAGCCTCAAATACTAGAACAGGTTCTAAATGCATGCATGCATAACAGGGGGAAACTTGAAAATCCTGTTGCTAACTTCTCTTCTGAAGGAGTACACTTACCTTTTTAACCATAGCTTCTTTTCTCTCTCTGTTCAAGTAACGAGCAAAACTAGAAGCAGTTAAGCAAGGACTTACTTCCAATGACCAGTAAAGAATGCATACTGGGTAACATAACACTACAATATTTTATCCTATGTCTTAGTCTTTAGACCCATAAAAGCAATTTTAAAATTATTAGAATACTTACTAGTGCATTCTCCTTTATCTGTAAATTGTCAAGTGCCACATTACCTATTTAGAAGAAAAAGAGAAGTACAGAACAAGTGACTTCAACTATTATGTAAGTTAGAACAAGGAACACAACTACAACCCTTGCAAGTACATGTTATAAAATCTGAAAAACTTACTCCAGGTAGAGAATAGCACGATAAATGTCTACTTTGTAGGAGTCATTAACACTGATTATTCAGACAAAATTTCATGGTGGAAGAGATTATAGATGCCTCTCACATGTCTGCATGTTTCTATTCCATTAAATTCACCTACAATAATAGGAAATCCTTCTTGGTATTCACTTCATTGTGAATGATAATCACAGTCCTATCAAGGTAGCATAAACTAGGAAAACTGCATCTTGTTTTTGATTTCCCATAACAAAAATCATGAATCACAGAGCCACAAAAACACACGCCTATTTTCACAAACACATTAACTGTCACAGGCAGTATAATAGGATTTCCAAAGGGAATGCTGGCACATAGAATTATACCTGAGAAAAGCACATATAATATACCTCTTAGTGCTTTAATGCCAGATTCCTCAGAGCTATATTTGATAATAGAGGTATTATTAATTTATAAATGTTAAAATACTTACTACCATGGCAAAACCAAAAATAAGATGACAAGAAAAGTCTTTACATATGGAAGGCACCTAAAATAGCCAGACTTCTCCAGACAGTATAGAATCATAGAACCAACTAGGTTGGAAAAGACCCTTAAGATCATCAAGTCCAACCTTTAGCCCAGGACTGCTGAGTCCCCAACTAAACCATGTCAAACTTCGTCAGTACTTCAACTGTTCCTTTGCATGCCTGCAGGGTATCAAACCGACGTGTGTGTATGCTCACTGAGCATTGCTACTCCACACTATTGCACCATCACATCTGTTTAATACACATTATTTTAGCAGGTGAGACACACAGCTCCCCAAGCACCACAACCAAGGCCTGCCCTCCTCCTAGGGCTGCCATGTAGAATCCTCGCCACGCTCCACCACGCAGCAGACAGACCCCCGAGCACACTTGTGCTTCCACGCAGTGTACTCTCAATAAAAAAAAGTTGGGATTGTTTTCCCTTGCCGACGGATTCCTGCCTCAGAGCACCCCGAAAGTAGCGATGTGCACCCACACCTCGCCTCACCAACTGCCACAGCTGGGACCCCAACTTCGCTCTTTCTCCCCCTACAAGCTGGAGCCCTGTCACTGAGCTTGGATCTCTCTCCAGCTTCCCTTAAATCAACAGCCGGACCCTCCGGCCGCCGCCGGGCAGAGCTCGCCGCTGGGGGAAGCGGGGAGCCGCCACACACCGACCCCATCGATCGACCGCCCGCCCCTCACGAGGAGGAAGGGCGGGAAAGAGGGAGAGGGGCAGAGGCCACGGGCACGGACGGTCTATCACAGCGAGGGGAGCCTGCGGCCACACGCTGACCGCCCGCCCCTCACGAGGGGCCGCGGCTCGCCCCCTCCTCACAGGGGGAGGCAAACTACAGACCGACCGCCCCTCAGAGAGGACGGCGGTGCCTCAGCCCGCCAACCCCTCACGGGGAGACCGCAGCCAACGAAACCAGTTCCCCTCCCACCCCCCTCAGTGACAGCAGCGGCCCCGCCGCGCCGCGGAAGCGGGGCGGGAGAGCGAAGGGGCTCCTTACCCCCCCATATGCCCAGCTTGAGCTGAGACTTGTTCAGGTTCTCCACATAGTCGCCCAGGAAGCGGTTCAGCAGATCCGCCACCACCGACTCCAGCACCATGGCGGAGGCGGGCTCCCCTGCGCCCGCGCCGCGGCCCACCGGCACCAGAGAGCGGCGAGAGGAGGGGGCGGCCTGACAGCGCCGGGCGCGGCCCCGGCAGTCAGCTGACGGGGCGGGGGCAGCCCGACGCGGGGCGGAGCTGTGCGCAAGGGGCGAGGGGAGAGCGCGGAGCGGCTGCGCGGCGGTGCCCGGGTGCGTTTGCTGAGGCCAAGGGCCGGAGCGTGGCGGGGAGCCCCGGGCTGGCAAAGCCGGTGGCGCCCCAAAGCGGCGGTGCCGAACAGGCGCACTGCGGCGGGCGGCGCCCCCGCGCGGTGAGGTGAGGTGCCGCTGCCGGAGCGCGGCTGCAGCCCGCGGTTCCCCGAGTCCTCAAGGGGCGGAAACCGCCGTGTGCCACCGGCGCCCCCATCCCGCCTCCGCCGCGGCCCGCGCGGTGACGGGAGGCTGGCGGGCCTGGCGCCCCTCAGGCGGTTCCCGCCCAAAGCTGTGTACACCTGAGGTACAGCGAGCTCCCTCTGCTGCAGGTGAGGTGCATCCACAGCGCCCTGCTTGGATCTTGGGAAGAACAATGTCAAATTTCAGTTTGTTGGATATGGAATACGCCATAGGATCCAGTCCAGAGCATGCAAGCAGCACAAGATTTGTTATTTAGCACCTTTTTTACACATTTTTAAGAGACAAATGCCACACCTGCACCCCATTACAGTGCATATATATGCCTACCTTTCCTGCAAGCATTTTTAAAATGAAAGATTCAGTGGATAAGTCAGACTAAAGCCACAAAGACCAGAATTCAGGCCTGCAGTGGCTGTTAAACACAATGGCCCAGATGCAGGTTTGACTGGGGAGGTCGGAGTGCTGAATGCTGGAGATGCATGGTAATGCCAGGGAGGTCCATCAGCGTAAAGAGTCTCCTTGTGCCCTCCTCTGTAAGAGTGAAGGCTACGATGTATCAACGCAAAAATGCAAAAAGATGTTACAAAACCGCAGATAGTTTAAGAAGCTTTTCTCCTCCCACCTGCTACGGCAGTTCTTGCCCAAGCACTAACAGATGCTTTATTAATGCTCAAAATCACCTGAGCATGGTGCATTCTAGTCCTTTTGCAAAACACGGCTATGCCTGAAAGGAGGAAAATCGGTTTTATGTTGGCTTGTAAGTGCTGGTTTCGTCCTTTATGAGAACTGTAGCTGTGGTGGCACCCCAGAGGTGATTTCAAGGACCCTAACTCTGTCTCTGTACCTTCAAACTAAACGTGGTGATTCTGACACGATTACTTTAACAGTGTAATCTCAACACTACAGGTTTTTTATACGTGGATGGCATTGAAATTGTCTAAAACTGTGGAAGAATAAGGCATGGTGTAAATTATTTTAAATAAAGCTATCAAAAAAAAAAAAAAATCAGCATTGACTAGAGCCTCTCTAGTAAGTTTCTAAGTTATGGAGGGAAGGGGTAGAAGGGAATTGTGAATGCCAGGTACCAAGCACACTTTTGCCCCAGTAAATGGGAGTAATGCAACAAGAAGAGACCAGCTATTATGGAAAGGGTTTACAGTCTTAAGGCAGAGCTGAGAACCAAAATCATCAACCCAAAACTTTTTTTCTTGTCTGGCAATACAAACTGTCAGCCTCCAAAGACCACTCCAATTATGTGTATCTCTACAGCTAAGGGCTGGACATATCTAACTATATATATTCTAGCTAGTGACTTACCCTAATGTTTGTCACAGAGACAAACTGCATTTGGAAGGTTTGGGGTTTTCCATCATAAGAAGAGGTTGCACTGATTTCTAGAATAAAGCAACACTCTTACAGAAGTGTTCCCTGAAATTCCTGAGCAACATGACATTAATTTTATTGAACAAGTGCTTTCATGCCATTTTCTCTTGTTTTCCAAAGTCAAATTCATTCCTGACAATTTTTTTAACCTTAACTGACATGTTAATACAACTTATCTTCTATAGTGCCTTAAAAGTTCTTCACCACTTAATTGATTTCTGCATATCCTAGTGTTCGAAGTAGTTTTAGTCAAAAATTCCTGTATTCTCATTTTATGATCTGTTTAGTTTCAGATAGGAAGACAAATTGCTAATTAGGGTAAACTATAGAAACTGGCAATTTATGTTTTATTTGTTTCATTCTTTTGTGCAGTGTTGGCTGTTCAAAGCCATTCCTACCATAGGAAAGTGGCAATGCAAGAAAACATGACAAGGAATTGTGAATAGAGCTCCTGCTGTGTTTCTGTTAGGTAACAAACTTTCATTTCATTTTTTCTTTTAACGAAGTTTTAAAAGATTTTATCTTATTATGCTTTTGTATATACAAACCACAGGTGAATAACTAAGGTTTGAGCAAAAGTACTGGCTAATCAGTGGCAGCTCGTGCTCTTAGTGTATGTAAATATAAGAACAATTGTGCAAATCAATGGCATTGCATGTTCTATATAATTATAGAACATACAATTATACAATTGAACATACAACATATACAATTATACAACACAGCCATTTTCTACTTCACTTTTCATAACAGTCATAATTTCTGCACAGCAAAACAAAAAGTCACAACTATAAAGGGTGTTGAAAACCATAATAAAATAGCTTCCATGTGGTTAAATACTTTCCTAGTTTACTAAAATGTTTGCCTAAAGAACTTCAAGAACTCCATGAATTTTTTAAATCATCTTGATAGAGCATATATTTGAGTAAATGAGATTTCTACTGCTCTTTACAAACATGTTTTCCTACTGAACATGAATATATGACCAAGTGGATCAAAGAATTGCCCCTGAAGTAATGTAATTTCACCTGGAAAAGAACCCAGCAAGTCACATCTGTGTCATATAGCCTTATAGCCTGCTTCAGTAAAACCTACAGAGATTATTCTTTTAAATTAAAAAAAATGGTATGGAATTAAGAATGCAAAAACTGTGAAGGTGGCAGTTTTAATAGATATTTTATCAACCATATGTGTGGTTACTTTAAGTACTGAGATATTACTTGAAAACAAAGATACATATTTTTGCACCTCCATTACCAAGCACTTTGTTGGTGTTCCTGAGCCTCCCTTACAGATAGGATGCCACTTATGACATTAACACAACTCCATTTGTTGGTAGGTACCATTCCTTATGTGTTCTCAATGAAATAGATAATCCAAAATGAAGGGGGGGAACAAACAAAAACAACCCCCAAAAAACCTCATTCACAGTTACATGACGTAGGAGTTGCTGCATTTACAAGAACAGATACAGGACAAACAGAAATTTTGGTATTTGCTTACCATTGTCTGAATACACAGATAATGTTCATTCGCCTCAGGGAAAAAACCATGCATTCTGCCCATTTTTTCTAAATACCAGTATTGAATAGACATGACTGGCTTGATAAATATCAATGGAATCAGTAGTTTCACTCAGCTTAAAGTCATCAAAAACAACATGTCCTGGTTGATGTGTAGACACTCCTTGTGTATTATCGCAGCACTTCATTAAATAAGAGCATTTGGTGACTCCATCACTGCATAATAATTTACTAAAAAGAAGACATAAATACAACATGAATGCTTAACTTCATGGTTTTGCTATTTATGTGGCCTTTTAGGAAAGCCTTTATGAAAAATGAAGTCTGAAAAAGGCAGGAAATCTGTATTGAAAGTATCAGTTAAAGCTTCAGTTTTATGAATAGAGTACACAATGCAACAACAAGTACTTGTTTAGTGTTGCCTGTTACACAATCTTCCATGCATAAATAAATAATAGCAATTCTAATGCTAATCTGACGTGGCTTGATAGCTCAATAACCAAGCTATCTTCTCCTATTTTACTGCATTAATATTACAAAATCTCCAGCTCCTACCATCTGACTGTTGGCCAGTGAACAGATGGCAAATTTTATCACTGTACCTCACGAAACAGAGTGCATGCCTATTAGCAGTTGGGAAATCAGCCAGCTAATGGGGCACCAGCTCTCATCACAAAGCCTACAGAGAGGAGTGATGAGTTAGATCAGGTTGGCAAGAGCTGTGTTTGGACAAGTTTTGAACATCTCCAAAAGCTGGTTATGCCACAGCCTCTCTGAGCAACCTGTTCCTTACCCACCCTGATTATGAGGGGTATTTCATTCCTTTTAGCTAATGAGAATTTCCTTTGCTGCCATTTTTGATTGTTACAGTCCCAAAAGTAACTATGTAATTAAGGCACATATTTTTGGACTTAACAGATGGAAGAGATCAGTATTGATGATTTTGCTGTATTGCCTCTTCTAAAGAAAAGTTCAGTATTCTGTGGAAATAATAGTATTTGATATTGGTTTTCATTTTATTTACATTTTTGTTTAAAATTTTCACAGTAACTTTATTTTTCACTGTTTTTAAGCTTGTTTTTAAGGAGTGCACAGGGGATTTCATTAATGCTGAATGCATTTGCAGAAAATAAAGGGGGAAAAAGGTGTCTCAGCAATTATATCAAATACTAAACACCCAAATAACAAGAACTAGAATAGCAGAACAGTTAGAATAACTTCTATTACTTAGCAAAATCAGAAAATTTTGCAACACATCTCAATTACATAAGCAGTAAGTAAACCCAACAGATCAAGATATGTTAAGATATCTGAAGCACTAACAAGATGCCGACACATAGCTATCTGCTTTCCCTTTTCCCCTGTGACAACTGGAGACTCCCAGTTCTCAGCGGAGAGCCTTGAAGAAGCCAGATCTGCCAAAAGCTATGATCTGTTTCAGTGTGTCCTCTCTCTGTGATGGAACAATAAAATAAAAGCGCCTTGCCAGGCATTGATACATAAGAACTAAGTGATACACACATGGAAGCATGTCAGTATATGAAGCCAATGTTAACTTCAGCTACTAACACCGGGGCACAGCCTTTTTACAAAAGGACAAAGTTGATCTTTATTCATAAAAATAACCTCAGTCATCTGGAGAAACCCTGGGTTTAATTCTCAGAATAATTTAAAGCTAGATACTTTGCCTAAATTCTAACACAATGATTACACTTTTCCCCTATTAAAAATACCACATCTGTTTCTACATAAATAAATGTGCACCCTTTCCCACTATCCCCTCAAGACAAACCTTGCGTAAAATTCTCCTCACTGGCTACTGTGAACAAGTTTTCAGAGAAATCTAGATTAAAAAATGGCATTCCCACTGACTGTTGTTAAAAGCCTAGACTCAAAGCTGTTCATAGCTTTCATGGGATGACGAACAAGGACAGCATAGTGTAGATACCTCATGGTAATAAATAATGCTGCATCCACATATAAGGGTAGCTCCATAGACAATCTGACTATGATAGGTGGTTTGCAAGGAAGTTTGAAGAATCGTTTCCTTTATCTACTGCACCTTTTCTGCATCTAAGAGATTTATTAATTAGAATCTGCATTTCTGCATGAAATTTCTAAGCCAAGAGGCTTAGTCTGTCTTACCAGTATTAATGACATGCATGTCACACTAAGATTTGAAATACAAATTACATTGCTGTCTTTTATCCTGAGCCAGGGAATCTTCAAAAAACAGCGAAGTTCTATCATAAGAAGACTCTAACTTCATTTTTTATGAGGGCTTTATTTGATGGTATTTCTAAGAATCAGCTTTTTTCTTCAGTGATGTGCTGTGAAGATGAAAAAGCCACTAGCTATGTAAGAAAATTGGTTGAAATAAAAATCCACTTGTTTTAGTGAATATGTTGCCTTTGAACGGGAAGGAAGCAATAACACTCTAGTCTGGATTAAACATATTTGCCTTTAAATTATAAGTGTAATTTCATTCATTAGAAAAGTACTTGCACTTATTATTTATGAAAGCACATGTAAATACCTATTAATCCAAAGCCAAGCCATTTCACTTGCTAAAAATTTTAGTCATTTGCACATTTGGACATTGGAAGGGTCCTCCAGCAAAACCCACTAAGACATAAATGAGAGAATTGTTCCAGATAAATTTTCTGAGTGGCTTTTCTGGAAAAGTGCTGACTGATACTAAAGAATGGGAGGCTGAGAGGTGGCACAATCACTTATCTATTATCAGCCAAAGTTTGATTTGGAAATAGTTAAGGACAGTAGGATGTTGCACAGTTCCTGTTTACTAACAGAGTTAGTGAATTCCCAGATGTGGAGGTGAGTCCTTAAATAATACAGTAAAGAAAAATTCCAGATATCCCATTTACTATGAACTAAAAAAGTCAAAAGTAAGAGTTACTTTCTTCTCACAGAAGTCCCTCTTACCCCAGACATTGCTGAACTACATAGTGTTGCTTTTAGCTAAAAGAAAACCTCATTATCTAAGGAACAGGAAATACAAAATGCTTGCTGTCACCTACTTTTTACAGTATCTGTTTATAAGATGCCCTACAATTTTCAAGATCTTAGTGGAGGCTGAAAACATGAGCATACACTACCTTATTTGCTAAAGCATTACTCCAACTGCACGGTCGGCCAGGTCACCAAGCAAAGCCACTGCTTAAGTCACAGGAAAAAAAAACTAAAAAAACTCCTCTCTGAATAAAGATTGGCTGCTTCCAAAATAAACCTTAAACAGCAGGGATTATTCCAAAGAGCTGTTGTCTGCAGATGTTTCTTCTTGGCAGTATTTAGCTCTCATGGCAATGAATGTACATTACACAACAAGACAAACACCATGTGTGATTCTTTTTTCTCTTCTGTAAGTCTAAACCTGTATTAGCACTTAGAACCAATGTAGGTACAATATACAAAGTCAACACATGTTAAGAGTTCTTCCCAGCATTTTGTGTGCCACAGTATTCTCAGCAATTTGTGGCTCAGACCTCTTCATGTTTACCTTCATTCAAGAAGAATTTGATGACAATGTAGTTTAGGCAGATAGGTGTCCTGTCTGTACAGAATCTAATTGACAAACACACTGGTGTTGATCTCAGTGCTTATCACTGATCCCAGTGGTTGTTATGAGAAAGAAAAGCATGCCAAATGACAGAGTGTCCCTAAGCTCTGCCTCAGTGGTCCCAAAAACACCATGCACACAGCAGCCTCCCCTTCATTAACTGCTGCAGCCAGGCCCCTGGTGCGGGGCAAAGCCAGCTGTCACATTCCCTCTTCTTATGTGTATTCAGCATCAAACTACGTCACCCCGGGCAGAGAAAATCCAGGGAAACCATCTCTACTGCTCTGTTCCCCACCTTCGTCTTTCTCAGCAGAGAGGCTCCTTATTTGTTACAGCTCTCCTACAAATTAGTGCTGCTTCCTTTTCCGTGTCCTTTATTACAATATGAATAAAATGCTTTCCAGTAAAAATGAAACAAAAAAGCACCCTGCTTAGGAAGCAGTAAAGGCAACCTGGCCTGCACTACAGATTTGTTAACTATTTGTAGAAAATATTGGGAAATAAAAATCCTTCATTTTTGGCATACTCCACAGTCTGAAACACCAGCATTCAATAATAAAGCTATTTATCCATTTAGCCTCATTTCATGAGCTTGCCTTTCTCATGAAACAGTCAGCATGTGACTTAGAAAGGCTGAAGCTTGTGAACAGAAATTGTATTTTAAGTTGTTGTACATATTTTAAGCTGTCCCTTATCAGAAGGAAGTAAAAGCTATTTAATAATATCTAATAAAAATAACAGCATAGCAACTACCTTTTACAGTTGGTGAGGGTTTTTTTAGGTGAAAGGTCGTAGTTGGCAGATGAGAAAGAAATTAAGAGTCTCTGCTTACCGTGCTTCTACGTCTTTATTTTTGACAGCAGTGAACCATATGTACTTTTTTCCCCGTTGTTACTGTAACAAAGAAGCTCTCTGTTAAATATTAAACATGAACATGAATTAAGCACTCGCATGCTGTGCTGCAGGAGTCTGTGTAAATTAAACTATTTGAATGACAAATCTCTTGCTTTATGCATTTTAAGAAATCAAAGTAGCAGTCCTGAACTACAGACACACATCGAGAGACTAGTACCTTACATATTACACCAAATCCTATTCACATAAATGGGTTAACTGCATGGGCACAGGGATCCATCTGAATTCCACTGCTAGATCAAAAATCTCTCACTTTAAAACATTTCTCTATCTTAATCTCAGTTTAAAAATAATTTAAAATACTAAACTAAATGTTTCTGTTCCAGCTGAAACTCCTAAATGTTAATCTCCAGCACATCTTGCAGCCAGCCTGCCCATGCTGCTCTTATTCAACTCATTCACCTTTGTATAATACCAAATTCTGTCCTGGTTAGACACCTAGAAGTTTTGTCCCAGCATTAAATATTTCTCCTGCAACTCTGAGAAGCAGCAAATCCTTGTCATTTCAATTTATTTCTTTTTCCTCTCCTTTAAAATGCACAGGATGAGATTTACCCTGGGTTTAAGTTTGCTTCAAGAGCATATTTCCCATTAAATGGGAAGCAATTAGTAAGAATAGAACAGTCAGTCCTCACTTTAAAAATCAAGGACTGACAAACATGGAAGATACCTCCTGACCCTCTGGAGAAAAATGTTTTGTGCTCTCTCATGGAGAAGCTGGAGTCAGCACGGAGCCACACAGCCTCCAAGCACAATTCAGCCTGTGAGATGGCAGACTCCCTGGTGGGATAGTGCTCTCAGAGGATCAAGGCAGCTGAGCACACGTAAGTAGGGTACAACTGCACACATAACACAGATTCTCTGTAGTTTGTCCGTTTTCCTTTGAAGAGAAGAGATATGGTACAAGCACAACAAATTCTTGCCATTACAGCAACTAGCAGACCAGGTGCTGTATTTAACATTTTAGTATAACAGCAGAGAATAACATTCAAACCATGACATTGACATTGTCTGATCTGCAGTGAGATTTCTTCCCTGTAGAGGCTGTGGGGCCTGTGAAACTGATAGCTGCTATCAGAAAATTCCATGGGGTAAAACTGGAAGCTTGAGATTTTCACATCCTAAGTACAGAGCCAGTGAGTATACGTAGCTTTGGAGAGCTGAATTTTGCTAGCATCCTACTTCTGAAACGAGTCAGCAGCATGAAAGGAAAGCAACTCAAAAAAATCCTTCCACTATCCTAAACTTCATATGAACATTCTCTATACCTCTGCCACTGAAATGGCCAAACCTGAAGATGACACTACTTCTCTTGAGACCAAGAAAAGTATTTGAAAGCAGTGGAGTCACAACGATTTCCATGACAGCTCTTTGGCCCATAAGCACATCTCATTTTACCTACTCTGAGAATACACAATTTTGAGAAAAGCCGTTTTAAATTGAAGCATTCTCCAAGGTAGAGCTATCCAGAAAAGAACAAAACTGTTCCCAGGCACTTAGGTACTTAAGGCAGTAGGCACTGAAGCTTCCTGTCGTGCACCTCCTTGCACTCTAGCTGGCAATTGTCAGCGTAGGTATCGTCTGATAGCACTGACATCACCTGATTTCCGATTTCATTATAGCAAGACAATCTGTAGGAACAGCTGTATCTCTTGCCTGATGCCCTCCGTCACCTGCTTTTGCCACTGGGGTAAAAGTTATGCAGGAAGGAAAACACTGAGCAGATGGGTATGTTTACTGGGGAGTTGAACTGTGTGCAGAAGTGCCACTTACAATATTTCTGTGAATTGGTACGCTCAGAAAAGGATAAAAGCACAGTATAACTCATAATGGCATCAGGCAGCTCAGTGAGAAATGAGATTTTCAGGAAAAACCTTTTCAATTTTTTTCTTTTTTAGAAAAAAAGAAAATTTACTATAAAATTAGCATTTTATAGTACATGCTAATAAGCTATATAAAAATACATGGTTTTTCGCTTAGTATTTTGAAAAACACTTCTCTTTACTGAATATTTAAGAAGCACTAAGAATATATGACCATACAGTGTTAGACTAGGATACAAAATAGATCAAACTCCAAAATACAACCCATTCACATCCTGTAAAGAGAAGAGGTGGCAGCTTATAAAAATACGCTTCCAACATTTTAGAATTTTTTTTTTTTTTTTTAATGAAAGAAAATAAGTGTTCAGGTAACCCAGAAATTGGAAAACTTCAGTGAATGTAGAAGAATTACCTTGAAAAATCCATTTGGCACATCAGTTTTTGTGCTCATTTGGGTAAAGGCAAATAATAGCTAAGGAGGATAAACCATAGCTCTGCAACTGCAATGAAATTTTCAGAAGAAAGCATTGAAGCAGAAAACAGCAAAGGGCCTGCTTAGATCTCTGTAGTGCCTCAAGATTAGGAAAACAGGATTTATCCTCTTCTCCAGGCAATGCCCTTCAGTGAACCCTGGCACCAGCAATCCCCAGGATGCTAAAGTCCTGTTACAGATAGGCCTTTACCAAAAGGAAACGACTTCTCTTTCAAACACCTGATGCAAAATTAACAACTAGCAATTCTTCTCTTTGTTGGGCATGCACTGATTACACACTGTACTACCTTTATGACTTCATAAACAGGTGATCCAAGGCATATAATTGGTAACACATGATCTAATCTCAACTGTCATTTTGGTTTGATTATAATATTGTTCCTTTTAAGTTTACAGTAGTTGAGCCTCTGTGATGTGCTTCTATGATGTTAATATTTACTTTTAAAATAATGAAGTAAGAAAAAGCACACAGAACAAGATTATACCTTCATGTTTAATAGCCCCTGAGGACCACTTATGTAACACAAGTTAGGACTTTTAAAATGACAATGTAAAGTTCATGTTTACTACAGTATATTCACTGAAATGAAAGCTCACAGAGTTGATGCAAAGGGAAATAGAGTTGTCCCATTTATTCTTGTGGTGTAAATTCTGTTAAAGCTAGTCAAAAACTTGTCTCACAACAAGTTGTGAGGAAGAGCTGTGAGACAGTATGTCAGCTAAAGCCAGACAAGATAAGAAAGATAAAAGATTGTCAAAATGGGAAAGGTCACTTCCTGGAAAGGCATAAAGCCCTAAGGAAAAATAAAAGGGAATCAAGGATGGCAACTCACCAATTCTGAGGGTGAGCCTGTCCCAAGGGAGGCACACAGTTGTACCTCATTCACTGCCAGGTCCCTGCCAGCTCTCTTAGCCTGGGAACTTGTGAGTCTCACCTCTCAACTGTGTGCATAAGGCAACAATTAATTGCTTTGTGCCTTGAAGGTGTGTATATCCTGCTTGCAGCCTCTCTTTTACACACTTCAGAGTTGCCCAAGCCAAACGACAGAGAAGAAACAGGCACCTCCACTATGCCAAAACCACCAACATGGAGAGGCTGCCTGATGAAATATCTTTCTCTGAATGATGGTTCATACTCTGCACATAAGCAAGAGAAAAAAACCTGTTGGTGCTTTGTTACATGCAGGCAGGCTGACACTAGATGGGAAAAGCAAAATCTATTCACTCATAGCAAATATTGAGGGTAACAAGAAAACAACAACAAAACCCGAACAAACAAAAAGCAAAACCACACAAAACAAATATCTGATCACCATTCACATCTACTTCTATCTCAGTATCAAGATGTATGGTCTACCAGTTTATTAGTGCCGCTGCCAAGAAGACACCCCGTCCTCATAGCTGGGAGCACAGGACATGGAAGCACAGCCCAGGAATCCTCCGAATGCTCAGCAGTCACAAAGTTAGGCTGATAACTGCTGGTTTGAAGCATGATTCAGTTTTTTAAGAGAGTAGTGCTCTTGCTTGCTTGCTTTATCTGTAAGGTTCCTTAATTTACCTGTATAGCTGTGGAAAGTCTGTCCCATTTATCCACAAACCAAAAGGAAGCAGAGGTTGATCTTGAATGTCAGACAGAATCTGAATCACTGCCTAAACTAACATAAACCGACTACTCTATAATCTCTGAGTAAATTAGTTTTACCTTTGCACAGCATGAGGAAATGCCAATAAGCTTAGAAACAGGAAGCTGAAAATAAGGCACTAGCAAAATTACATCATTTGTTTGACATGGTAGGGGATAAAATTGAAGAAATACTGGCAGCTATGATGTACTCATTTTTCATTCACTTTCTTCCATAATTTGGATTTGAGAAACTCTTAACTGGATGCATGTAACCTGCAGGCAGCCATGGCTACAAGCAGCACTCATCAGATTATCGCTGACTCTAAGTGACTTTGCCTGGGCTGCCTCAACCCCCCCACCCTCAGCACTGTGACCAGCCATTTCCCTCTCTCAGTATCCTTCAGAAATAACTCGGGAAAATTCTAACTCCTGGAAAGACCTGGATGCTTCCTGCTAAGGTAGCAATCATGCTCTGGTTAATATTATTCTTCTGAAGTAGCTTGGTTTAGAACTTAACTTTCAGAAAGCACACGTTAGAAAAGAAACTATTGACCTGGGATATCTTATCCTCAAACCCAATAAACTGGTTTTGCTGCTTGAGACACTGCTGCTATTGTTTGTTTCCTTACTTTGACCAGTGCAGCTATGGTAACTCCCAAATCTCCGTTGCTCTGCCTCTTCTCCTAGTTTGACTCTCTTCCCTACTCCTCTTCTCTTGCCTTCTCAGAGAACTAGTTCTTTGAGCTGTTTCCTGCTGACTCCTTGGCCAGCTGAGCTGGTCCCTCCCAGCCACCACCATTTTACCAGTGTCATTACCCACTGCTGCAGAGGGCTGCCACGTCCTGCCACCTCCCTGAGGTCACCTCTCCCTCCCCTTGGCCTTCACTCATCCTTCTTCTCATACATTCAGCAAGCTCTAGCTGGAGGACCAAGGTAAGCATAAAAAAAGACAAGCTCTGTGCTGGGGCGAGAGCAGTTTTGAGGGGGAAAGTTTGACTCTACTTGCATGCATAGGCTGAATCATGTTTAATGACTCTTTAGAGTTCATGCACACACAGCTTGAGCAGAAACAAGTCATTTTATCAGGCATGCACAAAACAGATAAGACAGACAAAGATTTTAGGAACTAACATCTAAGTCTACATGGAGGATATGCAAATCACCACTCATCAAAGCCTTCTAGTTTGCATGAGAACATCAAGAGGTCTCTCCCTGCTGCAAGAGCCATGCCAATGCTGTATTGGAACCATTTTTCAAAGCCTGTGGAGACGAGAACTAAAACCCAAGATCTTACTCCTAAATATGATCCTTAGAGAAGGCTGTGCTTTTTGATCAATGTTTCCCACTGAAATGCAGCTTGAGGTTAACATTCAGGCTAGAAAATACGAGAGCAAACACTTATAATTAGACAAGGTTACAAATGACTGAAATCCAGCTCCAATGACAAGAAGTGTCATACCACCTGAATAACCAGCATTATGAGCTACAACTGTAATCAGCTTCCTCATGTTTCTGGTACCTGTGCATTACCTATGCTGCTCTGGAGCCATTTATCAAGAAAAGTTATAAAAAGCATGTGTTTTCAGAGGTTATTTTTATACATTCACTTGGCAAAAGGATGTTAAATCCGCTTCACAAATATTTAACCAAGCTGCAGCATGACTTAACTTGACTTCTCTCTTTCTGTAGGGAGCTAATAGCTGAGCCTGGTGGTTGCTGTAGCTACCCCTTACTGGAAAAGCATCCAGGCTGTTCATCCCTTTGGGTCCAAGACTCGCTTCCTGGACCTCCATGTCGACCAAAATGCTAACCACAGCTTTTTAGAGAGTAAATCTACTATAGCCAGGCTATTTCACTGGCTCTCTGAAAGGGTGGGTTTGGTTTTTTGGGGGGTTGAGGTGGGGTTCTGTGTTTGGGTTAGGGTTTGGAGGGGGGTGTGAGGGGGAAGCATTTGATTGGTTTGGTTTTGGAGAGGATGTTTGGGTTTTAGGTTGGTGGAGAGTTTTTTTGGTGGTGCTTTGTTTTGTTTCTTTACACAATACCAGAGTGCTGGAATAATAACTCTGTAAATTGCATGTTTACTACAGTACATTCACCGAAATGAAAGCTCACAGACTTTATGTAATGGGAGACAGAGTTGTCCCATTTATTCTTGTTGTGTAAATTCTGTTAAAACTAGTCCAAAACAAATCAGAAGAAATCCAAGCACTGTATGTTGTTCCTGAAAGAGATTTCCTAAGGCTTTCCCAGAAATGCTGTGGGCTTATTTTACTCCAGCAATGACTCAAAGAGGGATAATCAGTTGTTTTTCAAGTTGTAGGTATCAAGTTTCTGCTCTTGTTCACGCTTAATTAGATTGTGGAATATGGCTGTCTGGGTATTCGCATTAGTGTGACTGAAAATGAGCTCTCTTCTCCAACAGGCATTTCAGCATGGAGGCAGTATTTCACTGCCATGCAGTGCCAGCCCTGTAAGGCTGAAGATGTGCCAGCATTAGAAATAAAAAGGACCTTGTTCTGTTTCAACCTCAGCCTTGCCCAGCATCACACACTGACACTGGGAGGTCTTCCACGAACGTGTGCCACAGGCCCTGCTAAAGCAGGTACCAAAAGCACGTAACTACTACACAGCTTTGTGCTGTAACAAAGCTACTCCCATGCATGCATGTTTATAAAGTCACTACTGAATAATGAAAGGACATTTGAAAACATCTCTATGCAAAGACATGTGAAATGCATGTGGTGGTTTTTTCCACACTAAATTTAAATGAAGAATATAGTAGAAGTAGCAGAATATAAAATCTGCTTTAGGAGAGTACCAAGGAAGGAAAAAAAGGTAAGCAGTATCTAACAGACATCATTAAGCTGTTTTAAACAGCTATTCTACTTTACTAAGCCTAACCATACCATACTGTCATTCCAGAAGCTACAATCAACAACTCCTAAATGGATCACAGGGGGCTGAAGATCTTCTTTGCTGAAATGCAGTCATGAGACTCCCGCTTCAGGGCTGACATTACCTGCTGCAGAAGCTTATCTGGAAATGACTAAGATAGGTAAGAAAAGTACTGTGAGGTAATAGAGGAAAAAGTGATAAAGCACAAAATCTCCTTCCATATCACAAACAGCACAGAACTCCTCGGGCTATAAAACACATCAGATGGTAGAACAGACTTATAGAACAGACTTATAAAATTGTAGGTGTCAAAGAGAGCTAATAGGGAACAATTGTTCACTGTTTCTTCCAATGCAAGACCTACAGATCATCAAATGAAGCTATTAGCAAGTTCAGAAGAAAGGAAGACACATTTTCACGTAACACATAACTAAGGTATGAAACACTTTGCTATAGGAATGAATGTTTACATCAATTCCAGAAGCTCTGCAACAAATTCTTCGAGGAGAAACATGTCAAGCAGTATTAAACACAACAAAATGAGCTGCAAGACACAAAGCCCCAAAGCAGCCTCAGTTTTGTAGCCTGGGCCGTGTCACCTGAGCTGCTCTCACGCTCCTTCTTTACCAGTCACTATTGCAATATCCTGCATCAACACACCACCACACTAGAGGAGCTTTGGGTTTCACCAGGTATATGGCCATTCCTATTTTCTGGCACAGCTGCCTTGCCTGTAGGACCATACATTGACAGCAGCACTTGTGGACCATGTAGGTGCTTCAGTGAGCAGAGCACAGCACCACCATGCATTTGGGTTCCCTGTATGGCGGAAGTTAGCTTGGCTGTGCTATAAGCCCATCACATCTAGAGAGACAGAGAGCCAAGTTTCAGCCTATTGCTATGTTTATTTAGACTAATTCACTCAAACATGGACTTTTACCATTAAAACATAACAGCATGAATATGCAACTAGTAAATCCCAGTCAAAAAGTAAATTAGCAAGATGCCAGGTACCTTATCTCTTCAGTTCTATCGTGACTTATCACAGTTGACATTTCAGTGAAGCTGTAGCAGCGGATCCGAGTTTGAACATTCATAAGAAGATGCAATACACCAGCAGTGATGTCAGTAGAATGTCAGTCTCTGCCTACTTCGTTCAGACTGAACTTAATTGCAGGAACTGCATTAATAGTCAACATAAGCCATCTGTTTAAACATGTGTGTTTTGAAAAGAACTGCCACGTACAATAAACATAGTGAACTGTAATGACTCACCTATCTGCCTATGTGAAACGAGGATTCTGCAATTTCCCCCACAAAAACATTAAATTACAGGTTAAAAGCAGTTTTATATCAAGTTCATTTGCTTATATGGCAGGTCCAATGGTCTGACAGTTTTGATGCAGTCTGGGAAGTATGTTAACTGCAGAGCTGCTGAACCAAACTGTTTTGCCAACCTTCCCTCAAGAACCTGTTTGGTAAGTAAAAGCTGCACCAAGAAGCATCTCCATGGTTCATGGAATCAAGTAGCTGACAGACACATAGTTAAGAGTTGCAAAGTGTTCTTTAACTCTTTTGACTAGGGCACACACCGGGGCAGGATACTGCATCCCAGGTGTGACACAATGGTTAATTCCAAAACATCTCAAGAAAGTCAGTTGGCAGTCTAGCTAGGTGATGTCTGTAACCACCTTAGGCTCATGAATGAGACAAGCATTCATCCTGACTATACATTATACTTATCTTCTATCCCTGATCTTGCATGGGGGGAAGCTGTCACCCTCTCCTTTGCAGGCCAAAGCCACTTCAAGCAGCTGACACAACACTGCAGCAACTATGTACTAATGTGGGAAATACACAATCTGTATCAGAAAGTCAGAAATATGCAATCTCCCATTTTATCTGTCAGTCTGGCTCAGAAAAAAAGGCTTTAATTCCTTTGTTCTTCCTTGGAAGTAACATCTAATATGCACTTAATGAAACAACATTTGCTATCACTTGTGGTGTCATTTCTAAGTAAGCTTTGTTAAATTAATCATGATAATGCACTGGTGCCTGGGCTTATTGAGCAGCAGCATAAATTATGAATCTGCTTCCGTATGCACTGAGCAGGGATGCAGAGCTGGCTGCCTCCTTCCCGCTCACGTGTACACAGTGGAACTGTTATATTTATCACTCGTTAGTACACAAAGCATTTATGGGTGCCAGTATAGAGAGGCTCAGAAACTGGAGGGGGGGAGCTTTCTGCTGGGGCCACCTCCAACTTTGATTTAATGACCAATGGCAACATTTATCTACCTCATATAAAGATAGCCTGAATCAGATTAGACTTACTTCTTTCCTTCTCCCTCTGTCTCTTAGCAAGAATTGAGTGACAAATGCCTGCAGGCTGTAGAACGAGAGCCAAAAAAACCCACATGTAGTCGTCTTCAAGAGACACTTTATTGGGTTATTATAAGCAACACATGTTATTTCCTCAAATGAATCCCTTTGATTTAAATTGCCTCTATTCCAGCTAGACCTCTCTGCTATGTATCCCTTACAGGCACAACACGCAGCAGTCTGTATGGTTTGGGCTTCCTTTCCCCAGCATCAGGGTGAGCTGTTACTTATTGATAGCCCTGTGGCTCCCCTGCCATTTACAAAAGCACCTCTGGAGCAGTTTCCTCCTGAAACTGCAGACAGTTGGGGCTCCCCTAGCTGTGCTCTAAGATTAGATACAGACAGGACAATGCAGCCTCTGTTAAGATTCTTGTGGGAAACCTTACAAATGAGAGCAAAGCGTGGCTTCTTGGGCTATTTCCATCTTTAGCTTCCTGCTCTATTTCCCCTAGAAGCATCATTTGCAATTCAAGAACAGGGGAAGCCATAGATAGCTATTTATCAGATCAAGCACTATGTAGGCAAGATTTCCATTAAGCAAAGTATCAGTCTATTTATTTTTCACTGTTAGGAAAGCTACCAACTAATTTGATTGGTACAGGTGAAAAATAACAGAGAGCTGAGTTTTTTATATCTATTACCCTAAATTTAATGTTGTTCATGCCTGAGGCAGGGAACATCCCCTCCTACAGCTTGTCAGAAGGGTTATACTCCTAATACCAGTGCTGTACCTGTCCCAGCCATGTTGCCTGCCCAAAGGGGAATACAGCATGCAGTCAAACCACACAAAGTGCTTAAAAAAAGCTTGCCAAGAATGTGCACGTTTGCTGTGGTGGCATTTGCAGTTCAGTCATTTGCCTGAAGCTCTCCACATGAGCAGTAATGAGGGGGAGGCTTTAATATTGCAATATTTCTTACAAGTAAATGTGTAAGGCTTTCAGCTTATCAGGTTTTAAGTCTCACTTAGTTTTCCAACACTTGCATTTTATACTAATGACATTACATCTTGCATGAGTATTAAAAACATTTAACTTGGCATTTAAAACATTCTTCTGAGATTCCCTTTGCATGTAATGTAAGCAGGACCAGACCACAGCTATCTGTAGTACTTAAGGAAAGTCAAGATGGGCAAGACATCTTTCATTACATTTCTAGTATTAGCCAAGCCTACAAGAAAAACACAGCCAGGAAAGTCATCTCCTGTATTTAGGAAGTGAAACTGAATAAAAGGAACAAGGGAAGTGTGACTTGAGGAAGTAAAAAAGATGGAGCCAAACTCTTGTCAGTGCTATCAGAATGGACAAGAGGAAATGGGCACAGACTGAAACACAGGAAATTCCATTTGAACATTAAGAGGAGCAAAAGGAGAAAAAAGCCCATAACTTTTTTACTCTGCCCAAGCACTAGGACAGGTTGCTCAGGGAGGTTGTAGAGTCTCTATCCTTTGGAGGTACTCAAAATCCAACCGGACAATGGTCCTGAGCATCCCACTGTAGCTGACCCTGCTTGGCACAAGGGTTTGGACTAGGTGATCTCTGGGTCCCTGCCAGCCTCAGCTATTCTGTGATCCTCAAGTTGACAGAGTCATGGGCCAAGGCCATAACAAGGACTGGTTTTTAGAAGAGTTTTTATCAAGAAGTGAAGTAGGAATAGTACCCACTCTTCGAATAGTATTTACTTGCAATACAAACACTGAGTAGAAATATAAATAAGTGGAGCAGACTAGCTCCATAGTGCTACTCCTAGTCCTGCATTTTGGTTTTCTATTTTATCAGTTTTTCTTCCAGGAACTTCCCTGAGATTATGCTGCATTTTGACCTTTAAAAAGCTCCCACAGGTTAAACATCCCTTTGTTTCACTTTGTGTCTGTGCAATTCTCAAGTGTTCACTCCCATGGGCCCTTCGGCATTAAAGCCTCATCTTCTCCCGTGCCCATGTAGTGACTTCCAAGGGTGACAAATCATTCCTGCCAGCTTGACAAGTCTGTTGTCCCCCAGATTACATCCAGTCCCATCCCCGAGGCAACCTTCACTCATTCACTCCTAGTAAGGTATCTTCAAAGCAGATGGCTAAAGAAAGCCACGTGCATTTTTAGAACAATACAGAAATATTCCAGATGCTTCAAATACCTCTTCATCTATATGTACTACATACGCCTGATCATTTCCAACAGAAACAGTTAGGAAAAGTCTTTGGAAACTCACTATTGAATTAGATTTGTTCTTATGTTTTATGCAGACTTGGATAGTGTCAAACACTCCCAGTGGGTTAGGAATAGCACTGTTTTACCAACTTCATGCTACATGTCATGGTTTTGTTTCCGATTCCTCTGGATGAAGTACATACCCCAGCTACATCCTGCTACAAAAGCAGCTGGGTTAGTAAGCAACAAAGCTGTAGAACAGTTTAGGAACTTTTCTGAACCGAAATCAGAAGCTTTACCTTCAAAATGCAAAATGCTTTCTCAGGTGCATTCCATCCCCTGTCAGAGCACAGGGATACTCACCCTGTCTGAGAGGACGCTTCTGGAGCCAGTTGCGCCTACTTGGATATTCTTTATAGCACCCTCTCTTGACAACACCTCCAGGTTGTTGGGGCTCAGCTGTCCTTCATCACTGATGGAGCACACATGGCAGACAACCAGCACTTACCCCTCGATGTGCCAAGTACTTTGTTGTCTCAGTTGACAAGAGGAGCTATTACTCTTCAGCTCTTTCACAGGTACAAGAAGACTGGTTACCTCTGGGCAGGGGGATGGGAAATAGGCGTTTACCTCAAAACTTGATAGTTAGGAAGGACAATTTGTGGTGCATACACATGCCTTTCTCAGGAATACCACAGCATGCAAAAAACAAAGGAAAAATGTCTTCCCCAAAAAAGTGTGCTCAGGCATCGGAACAGGCTGCCCAGGGTGTAGTGGGATGACCAGCCCTGGAAGTGCTCAAAATCCATGTAGATGAGGCTCTCAGTGACATGGTTTAGCGGTGAACTTGGCAGTGCTGGGGCAACAATTACACTTGATGATCTTGAAGGTCTTTTCCAGCCTTCTGTTATCCATTAAAAATCAAGGAGGCTTCACTCTCCTCCTTCCCCGCAGACCAATTGATGCAAGACTGCAGAGCTGAACTGCTCGCTGGAATCAGCTTTGACAGCACTCAGCTCCCAGCTCCTGCTGCAAAATTTAATGGTTGGGATCTCAGCAGAAAGCAGTTCTGGCAGGTACAGCTCTGCTGTGGGCATGCGGCTGCCAGAAGTGGGTCAAGTAACACAGGCTGACAACCAGGGTATCTTACAAAATCACAGTTATGTAAATTGAATAATCTGGTGAAAGCAGAGAAACAAGCTTAAGTTGGTTCTAGCATTTCAAGACAGCATCTGTTACTGTATTGTATTTACTGGTCTGGTAAATTCAGGTTTATTGCTCACTGGAAACAGCTAATGGTTAGCACAGGAGGCTTTGACAAAAAACCCCAGCAAGGTAATGAAGACCCAGAACTCTGGCTAGTCCTCTCACTACGAAGCAGCAGGTTTTTCACTCACCTTGTGCTCCTTCAAATGTTTCCCAATTTTGCATTGAAGAGGCTGAGAAATGCAAGCAGAAGAATCACAGAGATTTAACAGAAAGGAAGCAGGCTGGAAAATCTTGTTCAGTACTTTCCTGTCTAGTACATGCAATGCTTGACAAGGTCAGGTTCTCACTGTACCTCTCAGGATAGCTAATTTTGCAACATTAGAACATTTATAGCCAGAAATAGAAAAGTAATAGCAGAGGGAACAACAAAACCAGGAGACAGAGCTGTCCAGTCACCTGTGGTGGTGTCTGGGCGAAACAGGCTGTTCATTCTTCTCCCTCCTGCTTGTCGGACCCTTCCTCTCGTCTCTGGGACTGTGCTCAATTCCCCTGCCTCACCCCAGTTGCCAAATACCACCAGCAACCTGGGCTGTAGCCATTTCTGCTCCTGACAGGAACAAAACACTGCTGGAAGCTCATTTCCTCTCACGAGAATCCCCTAAATGCAAAGGGCCAGCAGCAGAACACACGATTGCTCAGCAATCCTGATGGAGGCACAACAGGCCAATACACCAAGAAGAATGTAGCCCTTTCCCCCCGACTCTGCAGGCAGCATGATGCTGTGCACAGCCCAGGCTGAGGGCTGGTTTGGAGCATCCACAGCTCTGCCGCTGTGTTTGATATCAATCGCCCTGATGCCAAGTAGGGGAGTTCACACACACTCTGTAACTTTAAACTTCATTTTACCTCCGCTACAAGGACAGATGATTCAGCAGAATTTTCGTCCTTTCTTCCAAGACACTATTAATAATGATATCAGAGTACATTTCTGTGACAGTCATCAGCATTAAGTCTGTACCCAAATGCCACCTCATTTAAATATGCAGATTGATCTTACATGCTTTTTTTTTGTTCAGAGCACGCGCTAATGGAAAACAGACAGCATTTAATTACGCCATTCATTTTGTGAGTGTGAGGATGCTGATTGTGTTAATCAAACATCCTGCTGCACAAAAAACTATCAATAGATGTGACTCATTACCTTTTCCACCTTGGCCAAATGTCATACCCAACCATTCAGACACTCATACAAGCTAAAGGATCTCTAACCTAGATGCAGGACAACTGCCCATCTCTGATGCAGGCAGCAGTTGCTGCAAGGCACAGGGACAGCCCAGTGAGCACACGGCCTGCGGCATGCCCTCCCCAGCAGCCCTGCACAGATAGACTTTCCACAGAATTACACATTCATCTGCTGTTCTTTCCTCACTTCTGAGGAAACTCAAAGATACCAACAGGAATTAAGAGTTAGATTCAAAACTAGATGAATTTTTGCCCATTAAGCCCCACCAAATGCTCAGTCTTTCTTCACAGTCACTATGGCTGGCTGAAAAGCCAAGCCACAAGAGGGGGCATGAGGAGGTGGCATAGGTGCTGTTTCCAGCAGTGCCTCTCCAGAGCCAGTCCGAGAAATGGGAGCAGCTTAGAGCGAGTGGTGCAATAAATGGAATTTGATACTGCAGACACCGTGCTGCCCAATCCCCAGCCTACACGTCCGCCCTGTTAGGCTTTTTAGGTCACAGATACTTGTTTCCCTCGGTATTATTTCTGAACTTTACCTGAAAAGCAGCATAGTTAAAAGAATTACATTTTACCCTCCTCTACATGGCACCACAGACTGTATTTAAGTATAACCTGCACAGATTTCTGGAAGGAAAAACATAGACTTGCTTCACAGTAACATTTGTCCAGCATTGAAGAGGCATGCTTAAAATACCCAGGTCTGAAAAGGCCAGCACAAGTAGTACCTCCAGTGCAGCTGAAACAAATAATATTTGCTTAGCAAAACCTGAGTCCAGGATCTTGGCAGGAAGAGCTTCTCTTCCTCAAACAATTGTTAAGGGTCTTCTTAGAAATGAAATGAAGAGGTGATGTTCAAGCCAGTGAGCACTACTGAGCACAGCTGATCAGAATACTGCTCGAGAGCCATTCACACAACCATATTTTCATGGTATTTCAGAAGTTCAGAAAACTTCTGAAGGGTCTTTTTTAACTCTGTTTGCTAATGGCAGGAGGTGGATTTGCCTCTTGCTGTTGACTTTCATGTAAGCACTGATGCAGCAGGAGCTTTTCCAGCCTGAAGTATCCAGTTGCCTTCCTGTTTGCTTATGCAGGTGTTTTACGTACTAGCCCAAATAATGCTGACGTTTCTGGAAAGCAGCTGCAGCACAGGCAGCGTTGTAGGTGTTCACCACTTAACAGCTTAGTTGATGTCTAAGAGCACTAGAAAACAAGTCCTGTGTCCTCTAATATTCAAGCAAGTTAAAGCGTTCAAATTATATTACGGCTCTGCACTGCTGATAAGCAACACCCCAAAGCTCAAAAGGGATCAAATACCCCAAGATGTAAAAAGACACACTAAAATGGAGGGGATAGGACCATAGCTGTTTTCCACCTAATGTTACAGTCATACTTAGTCCTGAGTCTGACTAATGTAGCTGAAGAGGTACTTAATTCAAAGTTCTGATATTAAAGAAGAAAATTAGTGAGAAAAACCTGAAGCTAAATTATTTACCAGAAAACCCCAGGTAAAATCCAGCTGTCCTTTCCAGACTTGAACTCTGCCTTTGAATCTGGTCTGCATGTCTTCTGCTGCTTTCAGCTGAAGGAGCAAGCCACCCTCTAGCCTGCAGGCCCACCATCAAACTTCCCTAAGGAGGCTTTCTCAGAAACAAGTCATTGCTTAAAAAGCCTTAAAACCAGCTGTTTTCTTTCAAGCAACCAGAGCTGCAGCCTTCACTTCTTTAAATAGCTGACTACATGAGCCCAGCTGAAACCTTATTTTCCTATGACAGGAAGGGAGGACTTTCTCCATGGACTTAACTCCTTCCCTGCCTGATGAAGGATGAGACTTCACAAGCACACCTGCTGTATGCTAGTAACTGCAGTAGGCCCATTAGCCTGCAGAAAAGGAGGTTCAGGGAAGATCTCACTGATGTGTATGGATATCTGATGGGAGGGAGTGAAGAGGCTGGAGTCAGGTTCTCAGTGATAGCCAGGGACAGGACATGCAACAATGAGCACAAACTGAAATACAGGAAATTCCACTTGCACAAAAAGAAGCGCTTGTTTGCTGTCAGGGTGGTGAAACACTGCAGTAGGGTTTCCAAACAGATTGTGGCCTCGCCATCCCTGGAGACGCTCTAGACCCAACTGGACATGGTCCTGGGCAACTCTCTGGAGCTGGCACTACAGTCTCCAAAGGCCCCTTCCTGCCTCAACCATCCCTTTATTCCGTGTCCCTGCAGTAGAGCCCTGGCATGGCATGTATCACAGAGCAGACAGATACCCATTGCAGTGTACGTGATTCTCTGACACGTGTACATTCTCTTATGTATTATCTCAGCCTCTTTCTCCATGTGAGTATACCTGTGAAGAGGCCTTAAGTCCCAAGAACTGAAAATGTGATGATGAATGAGTGATGAGCCTGCAGAGAGAGCCTCTGCCTTCCTTCAGCAGACCCCATACAACAACCAATTAAATAGGGTTAATCTTTTTGCAGCATTACTGATTATTCCTGGAAGTCACCTTTTTGTAATTTCACTTCTCCCCACTTCCTTCAGGTTTCCCTTACAGTCAGTTTGCCCAAATTCAAGGGTACAAGTGTCAGCGCATCACCTCCAGCTGTGCAGTGTGTCAGTACATTTAATTCCTTCCTTTAGCACAAAGGGTTTATTATTCCCTTTGATTTTAATCAGCTTCTGGGAATACACCCAGCCATTCTCCTGTGCAAATTGTTCTTTGTGTGAGGATTCTGTTTTTAGAAGCATCTCACGTGAGCTGGATCGAGGATTAGCAGTGAGCATTTCTGAGCACTCGTGGTCACAGGTAACATCCTTTGGGCTTTTTCTGCTATCAGAAGGGAAAAACATCCTTCCTGGAGAACTGAAGTCTGAAACAGAATCAAATGATTCAGTGGCCAAGCAATACCAGGACCTCCTGTGAATGTCCCATGATGTGCAGGCAGTCACACTCTCTCTAGAATAGGGCAGGGAGAGGATCTGCTAGAAATCTTTCTGAAACAGCTTTTAAGCAGTAGATTTGGCACAAGCAAGGCCCTGTTCTACAGAGAACACAGAAGAAAACGTTCCTTTTCTGTGCCCCACGCCTCTGTGGGCTGCTCCTCCATTAAGGCTTATCTACCTTCACATAATGAAGCCTGCAACTTAATCAAGGGAGGCAGCAACAGGCCTGGACTTTCAGGACAGTGTTTCTGCCTCCCCCCACTTGCACAGCTGGGCTTTCTGTGAGTTTACCCAGGCCCCTCAGCAGGAAAAAATGAGTAAAAATAGAAGGGAAGGTGGCCTCAAGCATGCAGGAGCTCTGCACCTTTGTATTTCTCTTGGTGTTAAAGCAAGTGCCTCAGCCACTCACCATTTGCTGGAACTGGACAGGGAGATATTATCCTAATTCTATCACAGTGACTTGAACAATGTATGCAGCAAGTCATCAGCTGAAGCAGGAATTCAACACAGAGATCACAAACTAACCTTTGCTCTTGTCATATTGATATCCTATCTGCTTCAGTTTCAGAAAGGATTCGATAGCTGAGTTACTGAGGGTTATAGCTTCAGGGTACATTCCTGACTGAAGCACAATTACCTAGCAACTTCATCCTGAAAGCTGTGAAGCAGCCATGGAAAGGCAAGGTAAATAGAGATGCTAACTCAATCAGCTGCTCCATAGTGACTCCAGGGAAGAGCCATCTCACTGTTCAGTGTTAACAGTACAGGTCTGTCAAGAGAAAGAGAGCCCTGGCTGCAGTGGCTTTTAGCTGTTGCTTGGAAGCGAGGTTGTTATCTTCAACACAAACTTACACCTGCTTTGGGAGTCCAAATCCTCCACCCCTGTTGTAGAAGGGCTGATTCCCAAACTATACCCCTCTCCTTCCCCACAGAGGGCATTCATTTCTGTAAACATGAGCGCTACCAAAAATGGTGTTTAACTGACGTAGTACCCAGGAGCTGCAACAGGGTTCAGAGCCTGCTGTGTGCACATTCTGTGTGCGTGCTTAGGGACCAGAGTGACAAAACAACCCTTCCCCACCCTGAAAGCCATAAACAAGAACCACCTTTGTCTTGGTAACTGCCTAATCCTTTAGGATAGAGGCAAACTAGCCCTTCGCTCTCCTCTCCTTCTCCATGGGCAAGTCTGCTCCATAGCCACCTTTAACAGCAAATACCTCAGTCTGAAGCATTAGGCAGCAGAACATGGCACAAGAGCAACACTCAGCAATGCAGTGCTTTAAGGTATTCTTTAAAAAATGAGAAAATTAAAAGGTAAGAAAGTCAACCCAAAACTTTATTTAGTAGAAAACTTTCAGAAGCCAAGATTAGCCTGTTGGAATGTTTGAAGTATTACACTGACAACATACTTATTAAAGACAACTCCCGCTTCCCTAAGGTGTAATCCCGTTTCATACTGCACCCTTTATTCACTGCTTTCATCTTTACAGAGCGGCTGTAAAGCTGCTCTTCTGCAATGCCATCAAAAAAGAAGTCCTCATTGAAGATGGGATTTCTGCTTCTCTTTATAACAGTGCTTCTCTGCTTCTGTGTTTTCCCTGGCACCAGGGAGAAGGTGATACAGCAGTTGATAGTCTTGGGCTCTACAGAGTCCTCATATAAACCCTCTGCACTGATCAGGCGGATCCGCAGCCTTTCGTTCTCCGAGCAGTATTCAGCCAACAGCCTCAACAAGCCTCCCTTGCCCATCACCACCGCGCTCTCTCCCACTGCTCTCTCCTGGCTGCGGGCCAGGTCCAGGGGAAAGATGGGAGAACAGGACATGCTGCCGCTCCGTGTGCTGAGCAGCCCCGCTGAGGCCCGCCTGATGGCACTGGGGCTGTTGTCAGTGGAGCTGCTCTCCTCTGTGGAGAGGGAATTGTTCCTGGGCATGCTGGATTTGTTCTTGGCTTTCAGCGCTCGGCACAGCAACCCCTCCTGACTTTGCGTTTTGATCCGGGAGCAGGATTTGGGAGGTGACCTGCTGAGCAGGGGAGAGCTGAAAGGAGAGGAGTCACTGGAGGAGGCTGTGTCACTGTCACAGGCAGCTTGCCTGTGCAGAGAGAGATGCTTGGGAGGGAGCCTCACAGAGGCAAAGCTGATAGCAATGGGATTAGACATACTCCCTTTGCCAGAGAGTGTGTTAGCTCTGGATCGAGACAGCATCAGGCTGGGCAGAGCACCACGTGGGTCACCATGGAAGATGGACTCCTTCCTCCTGGTGTGGGGACTCTCCAGCAAAGTGCAGAAGCCGTAGGAAGTGGGGGCTCTGGGAAAGTGAGGCAGGGAGAGTGCTGCTTGGGACTGGGGGTCTGAGTTGGTGCTTTCCTCCTCCAGGTCTGGGATCTCTTCAGCACTTTCCACCTGAATGAGACGTGGTAAAGAGCTGGGGCTGTAGCCAGAAGAATTAGGATCTGCATCCTCTGAACTGTGGTCCTGGCGGAAGCCAGTGCCCTTCACAGGGCCAGAGCTGGTCAGCCTGGGGGGAATGCAGAACTTGGGGATTCTGTCAGGAGTGAGCACATTGGGAAAAGCAGCAGCCCCCAGGTGGGATTTCTCTGGCAGATTCTGGCCAGATGGCAGCCCCAGGAAGGAGGAGCTAGGGAAGTTTCCATTTTCATGTGATGCTCTGATCTTCTCCAACAGCCACATCACTGCAGCTGGACAGGAGAGCTTCAAAAGGAAAGAGTTTGAAGTACAGATCCACCTGCAACCACAGAGATGCAGAAGCACATGAACACACTACAGCCAGAGAAACACAGAATCAACCAGGTTGGAAAAGACCTTTAGGATCATCAATTCCAACCGTTCCCCAGCACTGCCAAGGCTACCAGTAACCCACGGCACTAAGGGCATCATCTACACTTCCAGGGATGGTGACTCCAGCACTGCTCTGGGCAGCTTGCTCCAACGCCTGACTGCCCTTTCGGGGAAGACACTTTCCCTAATATCCAACCTAAACCTCCCCTGGTGCAGCTTGAGGCTGTTTCCTCTTATCCTGTCACTTGTTACCTGGAAGAAGAGATCAGCCATCTCCTGGTTCCATCCTTCCGTCAGGTACTTGTTGAGTGATAAAGGTCTCCCCCCCCTCCAAGGCTTCTCTTTTCCAGACCAAACAACCCTATTGAGGGCTATTCGAGACAGGATTAGCAGAAGCCCAGTCAATCCATGGGTTCAAAACACTTTCTGCCCAGCACACTGTCTTTAGCAAAGTCAGATTTCAGCACAAGAACAGAACTAAACCACTAAAGAGATAAAACAGCATCAAGACACCCCTAGGGGGAAAAGTCCCTCTCTGACAAACCCCACCGTGCCTCTCCATTAGCAAAAGACTCACCTTGTCAAGAGAAAGCCACTTGTCCCTTCCAGCAGCCGTCGCTGGCTGCTAACCGGCCCCGAACGCTGCCGGCTGCTGCAGATCACAGCACTGAGGAGCGCGCCCGGAGCCGGCGCTTTTATAGCGGCGCCCGGCACCTCCCACCCCGCCGCCGGCAGCGGGAGGGAGCCCGCAGCGCCGGTGCTCGGGCGGAGAGAGGAGGCGGGAGGAGGAGGATGCTGCTGCCGCCGCCGCTCACGGGATGAGCACCGTGGGCATGTCTAGAGCAATGGGCAGAGATCTTGCGAAGGGACCTTTCCAGAGAAGGGCACCGGAGCTGGTGCAGGGCCTGGAGCACAAGTGTGATGAGGAACGGCTGAGGGGCCTGGGGGGGGTTTAGTCTGGAGAAGAGAAGGCTCAGGGGGGACCTTATCGCTCTCTACAACTGCCTGACAGGAGGATGGAGCCAGGAGGGGGCTGGTCTCTGCTCCCAAGTAATAAGTGACGGGATAAGAGGAAACAGCCTCAAGCTGTGGCAGGGGAGGTTTAGGTTGGATATTAGGGAGAATGGCTTCCCTGAAAGGGTGGTCAGGTGGAATAAGCTGCCCAGAGCAGTGGTGGAATCACTGTCCCTGGAAGTGTTCAAAACCCATGTAGAGGAGGCCTTCAGTGACATGGGCTATTGGTGGCTTTGGCAGTGATGATGCTAAAAGTCTTTTCCAACCCAGCTGATTCTATGAAAATAAGCCTGTCATGGGAAGCACTTGTTGCTTGATGCCCCACAGAGCAGCAACTGCATCCAGAGCCTGGCACCCACCTTATGGGTGCAGTGGGACAGGGCTGCCCTCACCCAGAGCCACCCGCACAGCAAGCAGCCCCTTGTCCTTCCTCTGCACCCCGTTTACTTTTGCTTCATATCCATTCACAGGTGGCATGAGGTGTTTCAAGATGAACTATCGAATCCAGGACAAAAGAGATTTGTTTTGGTGCTGCTTTTCTTCTTGCGGTTCTAGCAGCTTTCCAGCATCAGAGCAGTGGGAAGCAGGGATTGCGGTTTTTCAAGCTCACGTGAAAAGAACTTTGCTGCTTCCTGCATCTGAGTGTGGGCCCCCCATCTCCTCATTATCCACAAAGAACATGAGACAGCTGAGCCCCAGCCTGGCGTCCTACCGCTGATACCGAGCAACAGCAGCAGCGGGAGTGCAGATGCAGAGAGGAGAAAAGATAAGGCAGAAAATGCTTTGGCCAGTCACCTTGAAACAGAGCGCGTCAAAAGCACTGGCATATGTAATGCTTACCAGGCACTGCACAGAGCCAGGGGGATCCATGGACTTGCTCAGCACAGTTCTGCAGTGCAGCAGAGCTTGAACAGACCTCTGCAAACTCTCTGTAATTATTCTGCAAGGTGCAAATAGGAATGTTAACTGCAAGGCGAGGGAGGCCTGCCAAACAGGGTGGCTGAACACTGGGGTGAAGCTGCATGCCTGCTACAGACAAATCACTTTTCTGTCTTTTCCCACTGAAAAGTTAATGTTTACAGAGTGCTTGAACTAGAGAGGATGTGCTCAGAGAAAACAAACCAAGTGGGCAGGGGCACGGAACACTTTGAACCTGCTGAAAGATTGAGCTGGGAACATGAATGTTCTGTGGCTGAGCCTTGCCTCTCCTGTTTGTTTCACACCAGTTAAGCTTCACTTTCATAATAATCCTTTTGCAATTCAAATTGGAGGAATTCTTTCTGCCCTGCTTTGTAAAAAGGTTCAGGACACTCCCACTGCCCTTGGACCATTTCAGCTGTCAGGGCTTTTGCAGTTTACTTAAATGGACCTACTTGCTGTGCATGTGGTTCAAATAGTCTCCAATCTCATTTGGAGGTTTCCCTCAGCTATTGAGCCTTTCCAGCAGCATAGTAAGAGGAGCTATTGCAGACACAGGGATGCTCTCCTTTGGGAAGCAAAACATGCACTGTATAGCTGTTATCTGTTCAGACCAGGCAACAGAGTACTATACATCATGCATTACATACCTTGTAGCTTCTGAAGAGTAAGTGAGCTTCATTCCAATATATACACCTCTGCTTTTAATAGCAAAGAAAGATTTGACTGTAAAAATGATGAAAAAATGAAAGAAATGGAGCATTTTAGTGGAAACTTTATTACCTCCAGTAACAGTTCACAGAAGTAGATCAGAAATGGCAATCATGGCAGTTAGCCTCAGGTATACTAAGTCCACAGCTAGCATCAGGCACTGGTGAAATAAAGTAGCTACCTTGATTCATAGAATCCCAGACTGGTTTGGGTTGGAAGGGAACTCAAAGCTCATCCATTTTCAACCCCCTGCCATGGGCAGGGACACCTTCCACTAGAGCAGGTTGCTCCAAGCCCCTGTGTCCAACCTGGCCTTGAACACTGCCAGGGATGGGGCAGCCACAGCTTCTCTGGGAAAAGTCTGTGCCAGCGCCTCAGCACCCTCACAGGGAAGAACTTCTGCCTCAGAGCTCATCTCAATCTCCCCTCTGGCAGGTTAAAGCCATTCACCCTTGGCCTGTCCCTACAGGCCCTTGTCAAAGGCCCCTCTCCAGATTTCTTGTCACCCCTTTAGGCACTGGGAGCTGCTCTAAGGTCTCCCCAGAGCCTTCTCATATCCAGGCTGAACAAGCCCAGCTCTCTCAGCCTATCAAGTAACTGGTTTAGGTACTTAATTTCCATTTACTCTCTTAAGCTCCCTGTACAGTTGGAGAAGTCAGCTAGCAGGTTTTTTTCCCCCTAGAAGGCTATTCATAGTCTCCTGATCTCAGTGGCCTCTCTCTCCTCAGGTAACTGCAAAGAGAGAGCAGATGCCTAACATTGGGTGCTGTGTATCCTCCCCTTCTGAGCAAAGCCTGCACTTTACAGCCATTTAACAGATTGGTGGTGTGCTGGAGTTCAGCCACACTTATGCACTTGTACGTCCCCTGTGGAAACAAGCACTCAACTACATGATTAGCTGTTCAGCTTCCTGTGTTCAAAACAGTTTCTCTTGCCTTGATTAGCTTCAGAGCATGATTAAAATACACTGCCAAGAAGGCTTCCTGGAAAAAGGAAAACCAAAAACCCAATGTGTCTTCAATAAACCACTTTTAAAGCAGAAGGGATATAATTTGTGGTGAGGCTTTATTATAACTCCTGCACAAAATAGCAGGTGAAACCCTGGGATCTGGCCAGGGGCTGGAAAAGCTGCAGCAAAAGGCAATCTCCAGCCTGAGCAGCACGGGAGGCAGTTGGGGTTTTTTCCTTCACGTGCTGCACTGATTGTTTGCTCTGTGCTGCGGCTTGGACTTCCCTCAGCCCAGCAACCCGGCTCAGGAAGTGGCCCGCAGGGGCTGAACACCACTGGGTCAATCCCAGCCTGCTAGATCCCCAGGTGTGAAAGTTTTCCTGTTTTGAACTGGGCTGATTTCAGTTTTCTGTTCAGTAGTTAGCGTACAAATTATTTCATTCTCCGCAAACCAAAGCAGTGTCCTGCTTATTGATAAAAATAAACCAAAAAGTGGTAGTTCTACAAGCCTCTGAGCATGGGGATGTTGTGCATACACACACAACCTACCATAGTGTATTTCAGTAACGGGAGAACATCATTTTCCTGTACAACTGCAAGGCCTGTCCAGTGCAGCTGTTATGGTAAAAGATATGTCTACCTGGAATAATTACACAAACTCAGAACTCTTTTCTAGGGCTTCATCACCAGCACCGCCTGGTCCAAGAGGAAACCTGTCACTCAGGTCAGGGGTTTACAGGGGGTAGAGGCAGGAGGTCTTCAGAAGCTGACAGCCTTTGGATGGTGGGCATCAGGGGAGATGGAGACCTCCTTGTCCAGCCAAGAGGAGTGGGAAGATAACAAAGGAGAACTTCTGGCCCCGCTGAGTGAAAGGGGAGATGTGGAAGACAGGCATGGGTGAGACAGCACATAACAGCTTGCAACAGAAACAGCTTAGTGCATTACTCTACCTAAAATATGCAAAATTTCCACAGGCATCCATACGAATAGATGACCTGGTCAGGTTTATTTTCCTAGAGAAAGCAGCAGCAATTCCACTGGGGTTTCTTGAGAAAACCTTCAACTTAGATACTTAGATACTACTTGATTTTTTCATTATAGATTGATATAATGAGCAAATTTGTAGCACCTTGATTCAATCCTGTCATTTTGCCTAAGGTCAGACGTACCTATTAGCAGTTTGCCCACCACTTCTCGCCTAAATCAAGTCATTCTGCACTGCTTGTAGAGTAATACAGAAAAGCAAATGAAAGAACAGAGTGCTGCTTGGCAGCAAGAGCACAGGAGTGGCAAGGCCCTTGTAAATATACCTTGTAAAAGGTACCTTACAAGGTATCTTGTAAAAAGTATCCTTAAGATACTTTTACAAGGTAAAGTATCTTAACTATCTCATGTCTCAGCAGTATGAACTGCAGAAACCCAGTAGGTATGAACTAAAGAATTCATGCGTTCTAGCATATTACATGGGCCTGTGATGAGCAGCTGACATTTGCCATGCAAAATCCAAGAAGGTTATACTGTCCCTAATTCCACTGCCACTGATGTCAGAAAAAAGACCCCTCTTTCTGAAGTATAAAACTATACAGGGATCTAACCATGTTGGTTTTAAAAGCCTTTCCATGTTTACAAAGGAGATACCCCCAATTCCAGCCAGTACCTACTTCAGGTCTATTTCAAATGTGAAAACATATTTTCATTGTTTTGTCTACATGATGTTTAATTTTTTCCATGCATGCTTTCCAGGTTTAAAACCCCACAATGCAAACCCCAGCTTCCGGCATGAAATGTACTTCAAGTAACACAAGGTGTCCAAGGCCAGTAAGATTCACATGCTGCTATTTATGGAAAAGCCAGTCTAGCACTTTAATTTGGTTAAAGAAGCATTTTCCTCTACAACAATTTGGTGCCCAGGAGTAGATGAGCTGCTCCAGTCCATTCTCTGTCATACATTTGAACATGAAGGTAGAGTCTAGCTTTCTCTAATAGCAATTCCCATGCTCAGCTGTGTGAAGGAACCCTCTAAGCAGACATGAATATATATAAAGCTGTGAGAAAGGAGATAACAGCACCAATGAAAAGGGGAATTAAGTCTTTCTTGCATTTTCTGTGTTCAAGCAAGCTACCAGTAATGACTAACATCCTGAAACTGCTCATCTCCTTTAAAGCTTAAACTTCATCATATGGGAAACATTTTATTCCATTCTCTCAAACACAAGTAGGAGCTTATCTATAAACACTCACTAGTAAATAATATAAATTTCTGATTAGCCTCATTCCTTAGTTCCTACCCAATCAGCTTGATTACATTGCTGCTAGTGTATGAGAGATTTAGTACAGCTTTTACCTTGAATGAAAAAACCCATACTCAACACCTTCCCCTGAATACACCTACTTCACTTATCAACAGCTAGTAATTCTAAATGTCCATCAGAAATGGTTTGCCTAGATTTCATTCCAATATACTGTTTAATGGTGGAAGTTCAGTTTCTACAGCCATCGCTATTCCTGGCCTACAGCAAGTTCTACCATTAAAAACAAAAGAGCTGGTCACAAAGAAAAGCAGATCACTGTCTTTGGATTGACTGAGTACCGAAAGGTAACTTCAGTGGATGATAAAATTAATCCTTGCTTATTACTGTCCCTCCCCTTGGGAAAGATTTGAAAGTTTTGCCTTAAAATGAACATCAGGGATTTAAGCACCTACAGTCACCAAAGCCTGGGGAACAGGGTGATTTGTGAGGGTGAATAGGTTTTTCAGTATTCCCTTTGTATCTACAAAGTCATTACAAATACAGACCAACAGGATAAGCGGGTTCTGGATATGCATATTCTCTTCTGTGGCTCAGTTGTATACCTCTTACAACAGTTGGATGAGTTGTGACACCTGAATCCAGATAAAACACAGACATAGAAGGGTTGGGGGTTATAAAGAACACACACGTCACAAAAAGCATTACATATCTATATCTCTATATATCAGCTTCATGGATTTTACTCAGGAACAAATCAAAAAATTAATGCCAAATATTCCATGAACTGGAGCAAGATGCTTGTGCATTACAGCAGGTTACCAGGCTTGTCTGTCGAGTGAAAGGAAAAATAACGTGTCATGGAGAAAATCTTTATGAAATGTCTCTGGTGAGAGCTGGAAATATTGAATAGTTTCATAAAATGCCAATAAACTGAAACTCAGCTTGAAATGTAGCAGTATTGCTGACAAACAGCCTCAACATTTTGTTCTAAATTATAATGCTGTGCCTATCTTATCTTAGGACCTACAGAGTTACCTAGATTCAAATGGGTATTTGTTGGTCATGTCTTACTTGCAATGTTACAATTTTCTGTTGTTTAATGACAGTGTTTCTCATTGGATTGATAAGGTTTTTTCTCTGCTCACTGTTCAGCTACAGTTACAACGCCGTGGTCAACCTGGCACTGAGCAGCAGTACAATGGACTGGGGAGCTGCTACGTACAAAGATCACTTCATACATTAATGGCAAAGCAGGTGCATGTTTCACAGCAGTGGCATATAAAGAGCTCAAGCCTGACACTAACTTTGTCAAGCAGACTTGTAACACTCGAGGAAAGAATGGAACTGGAAAAGTATTTTAAAGGCTATGAGGATCGTCAAATATATCACACAACAGGTAATTAATTACCTACATTTCCCATGCCTGCAGTGAAATGAGCTCCAGTGCTCAGTTCAGCCAATTACCTCCAAAAGCTTCTGCACACAGAAGACCAGGATAAAATTCAGCAGCCGAGCAGAGTGGATTTTCTAGCACCATCAGGGGTTTAATAGATGCCTGATTAGCCTGGGCAGTTTAGGTAAACTGATGAAAGGATCCTAAAGGCTGCTGGAACTGGCTTGAGAAAGGAAGAAAACAGAAGAGAGGGAGATTATTTAATTGAAAGAAATAGGATGGGCAGAATGACTCTGCTTGTTCTCCTTGCTCCTGGAAAAAGGGGACTTTGAGCTTTGTTGCATCACTCCAACTTGGAAGAGGAATGTGTGACTCTGAGTCAAGGCTTGGCAGATTGCTGTCCCATCAGTGACTTTGTGTTAAATCTTAAACTTCAAAAGGGAAAAGGACTGAGGGACTCAAAAGGAGGCTGCTGGTGCTACCACTCTGAGGAGTGACAGGGAAGTGTCTGATATTCCTCCAGTGAATTGGTATTATCAGTATGGTTAAAGGATGTCTGATCAGGAAGTTAATTTCACTGTTCTGTTGCCATAGATGTACACTCAGGCCAGTCATAAGACCACAACCAGGTTATGCAGGCACAGACACAAAGAATAGAAGTGAGAAGGAAACAGTGTGTTGTCAGGAGAGACAGAGCAGTAGCTAAAACTAGTGAGCACAAGTAAGTCACACTGCTGCAGTGGTTTAGGACGTAGCAGCTTACTCCAACCAAAGTTGTAGTTCAACTTTGGGTTGGCTGTTCCCTCCATACATATACCTAGCCTCTTTCAGGACAGGCTTCTCTCTGCTATGCCAGGGAAGTGATTCTAAGGATTTCCTGGAAAAAAATTCCATCAAACTGATCAGCTCTTTTCACAGGGATGTGCTGTGCCACAGCAGGAACAACCCCATTCATCTCATGGCTGTATAGAGTTCCTGTGCTGTGGCTTGTAGCAGGATATACCCCAGGTAATGAAATTTGAGAATGGTCACTTATATTTTCCTCAGGGTAAAAATAAAAACAAAATCAAGCAGTGCAACTTTATGATTTGTATTAGATACAGCATGTTATTAAGGGCTTTGTCCAAATGCCTCTTAAACACCAAGAGGCTTGGGGCATTGACCTCCTCCCTGGGGATCCTGTTCCAGTGTTGGACCACCCTCTCCATAAAGAAATGCTTCCTAATGTCAAGTCTGAACCTCCCCTGACACAGCTTTGAACCATGCCCACGTTTCCTGCTACTGGATACCAGGGAGAAGAGATCAGCACCTCCCTCTCCCCTTCCCCTCCTCAGGAAGCTGCAGAGAGCAATGAGGTCACCCCTCAGCCTCCTTTTCTCCCCACTACACAAGCCCAAACTCCTCCCCTGCTCCTCATCTACAAAGAATTGTTCATTTCAGATTTTCTGCTTAGAAACAAAAGCATAAATATCAAAGCACTTCAGGCAGCTATCTCTGTTCTAACAGCCTTGATAGAACTTGACAGAAGAACATTTTCTGCACGTTGGTCCTAACTTAATGTAGTCTAATTTGTGGTAATTCTCATGTATCCTAAATGAATTTGTTGCATATAAATATTATATTGACATCTGTAAGGTGAATAACACACATATTGAGAAAAACTATTCTGTGTCCTCTTTGTTCTCTAAGCAAATATAAACATGAAAGATTAAAAATAAACATAGTTTTTATTTTCAACTAAAATTGAGGCTTTGTAAAGCTAACAGGTTTCCAGAAAACTTCAATTCAGTAAGGATCACTTCTATTAGGTTAAAGAGAAAGAGAGAGAAGAAAACTGATTTCATTCCCTAACACAGTCCTAGCACTGGGCTTGTCCACAGGAGGAACATAGTTCAACTGTTCAACTATTAAATAAAAGACATTTAAATCCATCCCAAAAGTCAAGTTTGAGAAAAGCTGTGGATCTATGTGCTGATTTTTTGTCATTTTATACATTGTTTTAGACCTCAAATAAAAAATTCTGAGAGTCAGCAAATGGATAATGAACTCGTACTACCACCTTAACCAGGCATTACAATGTCACTAGTTATTCTTTGGAAGAATAACTCCTAGGATTTATCTGCTTGTGTCCTTCGTTCAAGACACAAGGCTAAAATTGGCAAGTTCAACACCATATCCCACAGCCCGTGACTTGCATGAATAGCAATATTGAGAGTTTCCTCTTCAGCTGTGCTTTAACACAGTGATAGTCATGCAGAAACCTGCAACAAGGTGATTCTGATGTACCAAAGTACGGCAGGGTTGATCTATGTGCTGCAAAACACTTACTTACAGGTTTTATTAAACAAGGAGTTCTTGGTAACACACAAGAGTCCTTTGCCAAAGAGCACAGATCAGAAACAGCCTTAAACCAAAAAGAGAGGAAGGATTAGTGCTCTAATGTACCTGAAATACATGTTCTCAGGGCTTCCTACCTGGTTGCAGCATGTCCCGCAGGTACAGTACGTATGAAGCTTAAATGCACCAGATGACGTTGCTGTGTTGAAGCAGCAACCTGGTCGTACAAACAAGGCTCATGAGACTGAACAAGGAAGCAGGCCAAGGCCGTTTCGAAAAGGACAATTCAGCTTGTCAAAACATGCTAGATCTTGATTCAGTGTTTAACACTTCAAAAGCAGTGTTGGCAGACATCACTTCCCTGTATTTCCCATGCCACAAGCTACAAAAACTGAAGTGTCACTGAAGGAAGAGAGTTTCCAGGTTCAGCCCTTTGATATCAACAAATGCAGTTACTTGCAGGCCACACTCTGTCGTACTGTGATGGGCTGTGAGAGCCCAGAAGTGTCACACAGCTCCAAGGAGCTGCATCTGAGGCTCTCCGCGTGTTCCTCCGTTAGCCTCAGCCCCATTCCTGGGCAGACACTGCAGTGGGAGGAAGCTGACTTGCTCCTCGCTATCTCATACACACTCAATCTCTGGTCATTTATATCAGGGTTCACCTAGATTTTGACTTAAGATTTGACTTGGAAATATTCCCGCTTTGCAGCAAGTTAAGACTGCCAGCCAGTCCAGGCAGCTTCACCTCGTCCTTGCAGATTAAATAGTAAAAAAGAAAACTCATGAATAACAAAAGAGTATCCTTTGAGTACTAAAACTTAGTTATTTTAATACATGAAGGTGGCACAGTGGTAGGATTAGCCTCAGTATTTTGACGGGCAGGACATGTAATCCTAAGAGTTACATCTTTAAGTGGAATACAGTTCAGACTGGTGTCGCTGATCAGCAGCGCCTCATTAAGGAACAGATGTTGCTTTAGGTACACTGAAGTACAGGAAGCTCAATGCTGGACTCTTTGTCCTTAGACTGTCCTCAGCATTTCTGCCTACAGAAGGACAGTTCTTTCCAAAATCTCAGGTTAGAAGGACCAGCACTTCAGCAGCGAGGCTGTTGCTTTTTGTCTACTAAGTTGTATTTCTGCAGAAGTATTTTCTGAAATGAGAAGGTATTCCACATCTTTTACTTTCCACTTAAAAACAGGGCTTGGTATGGTCCTGACCCTGCAAAGCTTCATACAGATGATCTGTGACTACCTCCCTTATCTCAGAGCTCTTTATACCCAAAAAATATTTGGGAAACAAAAGTAATGTGGAATATCAGGGGGGAGAAGAGAGAGGAATCAATCAATCCATTAATGAAACTGATACAGTAAGAAGAATCTGATTCCAGAAGGCAGTGTAAAGAGCCCTGTAGACTGCAGGCTACACAGCAAGGAGGATTTTGTGGAGGTGCTGGTTTTGGTCCTCAGGAGCAGAGAGAAATGATGAAAGTAGACAGTGAAAGGGTTTTTTTCAGGAAGAAACTGACTGTCTGAAATGTCAAAGAAAATTAGAAGAAAAGTCTCAAGACACTGTCATTATACCCAGGGATGAAGAAGCAGCTTTGGGAGATTCTGTGGATTGCTCCCACCAGCATTCAATATCTGTCATCAGTGGTTTACAACCAAAGAAGTGTGGAAAACTAGGTTAAAAGTGCTTGGAGAACCGCACTGGCTCAAAGCAGCAAGCAGGCAGAGTGAGAAAGGCAAGGATTTTCTTTGACAAAATTCCTTCCAAGTCAGCATATCCATAGGCATGAGAAAACAACCACTTTAACTAGTTCTCTCAAACACAGAGTTTAAACATATGGCCAGCTATTACTATAATAAGAAAAACAATTCGAAGTTGTTGCTGTCACACACACATTCCCACTGGGAAAAGTAGAAATAGGCTCACGTGACCATAACAAATTCTCTGGCACTTTGTAAGAAATGCTCCGTGGTGAGGAGCTTTGCTTAAGCACGGAGGGCGAAATGAAACCCCTATTGTTCAGCTATCTCATCCTCTTTCATTCCCTCAGGCGAGCTTGAAGTTTGAATCCAGCCTCAGCTTCTCTTCCTCCTCCCCCAGGGCCGGCAGCCTCCCACTGGAGCAGGCAATGTGGAACACATGGCACTTGTGTGCTGGGAGCCTCCTCCACCCCAAACACTTCAGAGAAAACAGCCTGCAATTTACTTGCACCACATGTTTCACTGGAGGCTTTGCACTACCCAAAAGCACTTCAGCTGCTGGGACACTTGTGGGTTTTTTTGCTAGCCATGCATGTAAAGTAAAACATGCTTTCCTCTGTTTTCTAGCACTTACAAACATGCTTTGCCACTTGACTTGTCTCAGTAAAATAACAAATACAATGAAAACGCTGGAGAATGCTTCTTCTAGCACCAATCTTAGAAGGAGCTGCATGGACAGGTCACTGAAAAGAAAGAAGGGATATTGGGGAATACCTTTTGGAGGCCACAGCTGTGGGAAGCACAGCCCTTACTTCATCATTAGCAGCACTATCCTCAGAGCTGAGTGTGAAACCAGCCAGCTGATCCAGCAGGTTCTGTATTTTCCACCCATCTGAAGCAATAATAAAAGCAGCTTCCTGGGCAGCAGTCTTGTTCTATCCCTCATCCATTCATGTGCAGATGGACAATTGTGTAAGTACAGGGAGGGCAGGGTCCAGCCCCTCACAAGTGTCTCTGAAGCTAAAACCACCTGAAAGCTGTTGTTTCACCTCCACAGAGAAAATCCCATCTCTTGGCCTCCAGGACAGCGGATGGTTTTTGTTTCTGTGCCAGAGTAGTGTCTGCCTCATCAGCGCCCCTCAAACAGTAGGGCCAAGATCATAAAACCATCCACTTGTTCCTGCTGCTTTCAGTTAAGCAGAACTCATCAGCAAACTTAAGGCCAGCAGATGGCACAGGCACTGATCAGCACAGTACTCTGGCTTCTAAGGTTCCTAGTCCTGATCTGTGTAACAGCAGCACCCTCAGTTTAACAGCAGCACAAATCAGGCTGTTTGCTCTTATTTGCTATCAGCTGAAATTGGAAAGATCAACTGATTTTAAGGAATTAAAATATTATACTCACCAATTTACTGCTGAGGAACTTACTAAAGCAACCAAGTAAGAGCATTCAAGCAGCAGTCAGGCCAGAGGAACTTTAGCCCCAGATACTGAACCCACACTGTCCACTCAAAATCGGCTGTTTCAGGCAGGCTGAAAGTCATCAACAACTGCCCCACTCCATCAGTCAACAACTTGCCCTCCTCTAAGAATATAATTCAAACCTTTTCTGCTTTTTGTTAGATCTGAGCCAAAGCCCCTTGGAAGTTGTAGAGGACCCTAGTGTCCCTGGGCTTGAGGCAGTTCTCTAAGGAAAACTTGCAAAATGAGTTACAGGGGTTTAACATTTTCTTTATTATTATTTATTCAGTAAGTATTCCACTGGTATCAGGGAGCTGTTACAACAGCTACAGTGATACAAGCCCTTCAAAGGTGGTTTCAGTGGTACATGATCTTACTGGGACCATGCAGGGACACATATCACTCACTGAAAAGAGTGGCAAACAAGGGAAAAGAGCACTTCTGGGCTTGGGCCATTCTACCGAATGCTTTGATTTTAAATGTTTTTGAAAAGTGTCTTCAGTGTGCTGCCCAGTGAAACTCTGGAAAAGCATTTCATAAATCAGTTTAAGTAAGCAGCACTTGATGTCCTCCAGACACAGAAATCCTTTATGGGTTATCTATATGGTAAGAAATCATTACAAGAAAGAATTAACTGAGGATTGCTATCAGTGAACGACTGACGATAATACAGAACATTGATCTGATACAGGAAATACAAACAAATTATACCTTCAGGGGGTCAGAGGAAAGCAGAGCATTAAAACAAATCACCATCAGACCCTGGAGACAGAGCAGCTGGGAATGGGCTGGTGCTCCCTCCTCTCAGTCATGCTGTCTTTACTTCCATATAATCCTGCTGACTGCAGGCTCTGACTGCTTAAGTGAGAAGTGAAACACGTGCCAAATACATGCCATGCTAGCTTTGACCACACTGGCAACCGTGACTCCAGAGTTTCCAACTTAAATGTCCATCCTGAACATCTTTTTCACTGGGGCACTTAAGCTCTGCACACAGTGCTTTGGAAAAGTTCTTTTTATGAAGGAATTGCTGGTATATTCTTGCTCATTTCTTTTATGTTTCCTTTGAAACATCATCTTACTTAAAACCTCTAATGTCAAGAACAGGAGCAATTTCCTTCTTCAGAGCTCCCAAAGAAGATTTCATGTCTTTTTCATTTTTACTACTTTTTTCCCCCCAATACTGTCCCTTTCATAGACCCCCATTCCCATGTCACCCTTTCATTGCTCCATCTGTTCTGGTGCTAGTCAGGATATAAATCCATTCATCATAGCTCTTCTCCCATTGCCATGCAACAGAAGCACCATAAAATATTGGCCAAAGAAAGCTAACTAGCAGACTTAGAACAGTGCATCTCAAAGTCTTATTAACACATTTAGCAGATAACATTGCTACATTCCAATCTGTTTCATCTTTTATCTTTTGTCTGTTGTAGATTACACTTTTACTCCAGAATTCCATTTCTCTCCTCTCCTAGAAATCAAGTGCCCATCAGGTTTCTGCCATCTCTAAATCCAGCTTATCTTAATGTATCAAATCCATTTCCTAAACCCATGCTTGTACGTGTTAGAAGCAGATGCAGCAGCCAAATCAAAACAAGGCTTTGGCTGTATATGACTGATCTAGAGATCCCTATCCTGTTACCAGCAACTACTGCTGGTATAGGAGTTTCTCTCCAAAGGCCAGACTATTTGTACAAGGCAAGTCTGCAGATTATGCCATTTTTGGACAAAGAATGCAGGGCTGGAAGAGGCCTCCTCAGTCTCTGAGCATGATCCCTCTCTATTGCAAACATTGCATTATCCAGTTCCCCATCACCATCTTATCCTGCTGCATCAGGAAAGGAAGACAGGTTTCAGCTTTGTTTTTCCCAGAGGAAAGATGTTCTAGATCCCAATCCCTGCTGTGATGCTTCCAGGCTGAATTTATTCATGCCTAGTCCAGGTTTATCTGTCCTTATGCCAACATTTTCCTGAACCTTACACAATTCTTTCACTTCTTCGCTCGCTCTAGCATTCACCCTGCGATGCACTACAGGACAGTTATTTCAGCCTTTCTTCAGATAAATGTCATGGTCTTCTAGTTTCCTCTTGCAGAGGACAATAGTCCTATCCTTCCCTGTGATAGGAGAGCACTCTAATGCTTTGTATAAAAGCAGGAATATTCTTTGCATCCAAAGGAAACACATCTCTCAATACATATCTTTTCCAGTACTGCTCATGGTGATCTCATGGTTGGCTGGTGTGCCTAAGCCACTCTGCACAAATAGCTTACCTTCCAGGGCAGAGGATTTTGTTCTTGCTCCTAATTGCAAAGCCATGCGTTTTACAGCTCAGAAGCTCTTCTGGTTTCTTCTACTTCAGATCTCAATGAGAACACTTATTTTTATCTTGTCTCAAAAGCAGCAAAGTTTCTCCACCCTCACCCAAATCTTCCCATGTAGTGCATTTCAAGCAAATGTTTCTTTATGTTAAAGGGTTCTTCTGTTTTGGTCATCAGCAGAAAACCAAATAAATTGTATTTTCTGGATCGAGGCTGGAGAAAGCTGTATGGAGCAGCCCATGCACACTGTTGAAATGTTTGTTGGCAATATGCACAGTGGGCTTACCTATACTGAGCCCTATAGTGGACATAGAATCCTTCACCAGTGTTCTTGGCATGTATAGGCAGTTTCTCTAGATAGCGACTAGTCAAGAGGAGAACATTTCAAGAAATACAAGCATCATAACTCACTGCTCCTGGTCACACTCATTGCACTCCTCTATAAAAGATACTGATTTCCTGGACCCAAACTTTTTGCTCTCACTTTCCCGTTCTCTTTGCTCCCCTTCTTTGCCTGAATCACAATCCAACTCCTTGCTGTTTAGTAACTGGCTAGCAGATTGTTAGATTGCAATTAGACATACATACATGGTACCACCTGCTACATGCTTTTTATTTCTCTCTGCCTCTGGAACAGCTGTTGGTTTCAACTTTTGCAAATTCAGAGGAAAAGAGAGGAGAGAATCTTGCTTTTTTGGTTTTCAGATGCTGCAGTTCTTCAGAGTGAGAGGGCATGTAACAAAATATTTAAGACCACAGGTAATCAATGTTTTACGTAAGTTTTGTTGGTGAAACAGTAGACATTTAATGAGTTTGCTTAAGGAGTCCCCAAAAGTGATAAAGGCCACAAGTTTGTCCTTGGGATTTTTTAACCTTCTTCTGATTTTAACAATATGCACAAAGAAAGCCAAACAACTGCAAGTTTTATAAACCAATAGATATGAAATTATTAAACTACTAACGCATCAAAAAAACACCAAAATATGAGATGAAAAAAATCTCATTGCTATATCTTGAATACCTCATCTAAAAGCAAGGGAGACGAGATACACAGTGCATCATTTCCATGTTTATCAATTCACTGACCCGTCAGTCATTGCACTTATCAATAACCTGGCATTAATACGTGTCAACTTAATTTTAACATCTACTGTCAAGTCAGCTGTAAAAATGCAGATAATCATAACTTCCTGCTGCTTGATGCTGTGACAAACACAGTTCTGTGTTATCAGGGGAAAACAAATCATGCCAGTGCAAAATCCCAGAGCTGGCCATGCTCACTGGAGAAACGCTCTTTGCTCCTGGGGAGACACACTGAAATACAGAGGCTGACCTGAGGGGTATAAACCAGGCTCTGGTAGCAGAATCTAGCCTGCACCACAGTAATAAATCTCCACAAAAAGTTGAGCTGTTCACTGCTGACATGGTTCCAACTAGTAAGTATAAAAAAAGTGCATCTTCATGGGATTTGTTTGGTTTTATCTGGGGATTGTTCTCCTCCCATTCTACATTAAAAACCAAACCCAAACCAACAGAATTGGTGATAAGCATAGCTCCCCTGTTAGAAAGGCTGTACTTGAGCACTGGATAGTAGAATAGTTACTGTTCTCTCTCCGAGTTGCTGGGCAGAAACAGTGTCTAAGCACACAATAAACATCTGTAAAACCTGTCCAAGAGCCAGAAAAGGATTTTGAGTTGAGACTGGTAAGGGCTGTTGCCCTGTGGCCAAGTTTTCTGAAGCAGTATAAATTTCCTTGCAAACTATCAAGTTGTAACTGACTCCCTCCACAGTCACTAACGCATAGAAAATCTAATGCCATGCTCTCCCTTTTTTTTTTCCCTTTATCTAATATCTTTGCTATTTCAAACTGTAACCAATTTAAAGCTGTTTCCTCAGCACTAACTGCACAAGTAGAGAAGTCTCACATTTTTAATAAATCATTACCTTCAAGAAGGAACTTCAGCAAAATATCCAGGTTTTTTTCTTTCTACTTGCTCCCTACCCTCAAACATGCACAATACACAAGAAACTAAAGTCACATTTCCTAGGCAAAGGCTGAGATACCTGCAAAGCTGGCATGCCAGCCTCTGAGGGCAAAGACTGGCACTGACTGTGGAAAGCACACTACAGAGCCTGTTCTGTTCCTGCAGGAGAGAAACTTCAGTTTTATGAGTATAAAGTAACACTAAGTAAAATTCGAGTAGAACTGCAAGGGTAAATTCATATTAGGATAAAATTAAATACTTAAGGGATACAAAATATCTCTGGGCAAGCTGTGTTTCTAATTTGTATGATATCTCTAGTTTGGCACTGTCACATATTATTGAAGGAATACTGAAATCATCCCTCAGGCAAAATGGTTAGATTTAATAGTACCATCTAGTACCACTTGTTGTAATATTGCAACTGCCTGCCTCTATACAGTTATCCTAGCAACCTCAGCCCAGTGAACAGAATAGCAGAGCACGCTGTGTCACACAGGTTGCTGTTCTCACTTCTCTAAAGAAAGGATAAAACAGGATAATTAATCCTGTGATGTAGCTATTGCTTCAACACCATGCCAGCCTTTAAAATGCCCTAAACATTTGCACAGAAAATTCATGTCTGGCAGGCAACAATTTTCATTATCATATCTTATGGCCTTAACCCAGCAACACCTTGAAGTGTGTGCTTAGCCACAGAACAGGGCTCTGCCTCATCATTTCACTGCGTACTTTCTCCTTGCCAAGAAAACAAGGATGCTAGTGCTCATAAGCAAGCTGTGGTAAGGCCTAATCCTGCCCCATGAACATCAGCAGGACTTGTACCGTTAACTTCAATAGGTGCAAGATCAGTCAGCTAGGACAGGTTTTTTTATATAAGGGTGCAGATTAGCAAGAATTGTGCTGATTTTCACAATTGCAACAAGGGTCTATTGGCCTTTGAACTGTTTCTTCCTCCAAGAAAAAGGATGCCACTATAGAACCGACTAACTCTACCTTTTCTTTGTTGCCACATTCACAGCTCTCAACCATGATGCTATTGCTGAGACATTCAATCCTGATGCTAGCTGCTGAATCTGGGCATAGAAAAACAATCAATGACACAGTGATTTGCCAGAACAGTAAAAAGAGGCAATACAAGAAGATCCCTTTCCTGCTTGTCATGATTTAAAGGTGCCAGTAGTTACTGAAGCTCTGGGAGAAAGATAAAGTTGATTAGGTGGGTTTGGTTTTTTTTTTGGTTGTTGTTAGGTTGGGGTTTTTTTTTGCTGGATTTTAGCACATAGATCAATTGACTACACATTTAATCACATGGGTGACTTAGCCCCAGATACTGAGTGCTGTACACCGTGGCACTCCAGTGTCATTCCTCCAAGTGCAATAGTGAAGGACGACTCATTTTTGCCCCCGGCACAGCAACATTCCAGCCAAATCCATCACTATTTCTCTCAGAGGTGGCTGCACCTCAAATTGGGCAAATAAACCTCTGTTGTACTTATTTAGATAGTCTGAAGAACCCACAGTCTGGAGTCCTGCACAGAAATTCAGATCTCTGGACAATTTAGTGGACACAGAAGAGATTACACTTCTAGGCAAGGGAGGAGTATTCCATTGCAAAGCCTGGAAGGCAGAAATGGTTGGATGTGTGCCAATAAAGAAACTTATTCATTGGATTCCACAACAACTGGAGACATGATTACAGCTCTTTCTGGATACAAGTGTGGAAAAGTAAAAGCAACAGTAATGAGATGATTATTCATAGATTGCCTTCATCCCTTGCTCCCTCTACCAACTCAGAATTGGCTGCTTCTAGGTCCCTTCACAAAGCCTCAAAATACCTCGAGAGCTTTCTCTGCAACTTTGACATTTCTCCTGTATTACAGGAGAAATACAGTTCTCCTGTATTTCTCCATCTTGCCACTTCTCCTTCTGTCTTCAGACCCCACAGGAGTCCACAGCTTGCTGCTCTGCTGGAACAGCTGTTTCTTCTCTATTGTTCAGTTAATTTTTCATATTTCATTTCATGTAGGTCTAAGTATTTCATCTGTCTGTAGATGTCCGTGAACATCTGCCACCATTCGTAAACTAGTTTTACCTGAAGGTGGGGTTGTTTTGTTGTTTTAAGGTATCTGTTTGATTTACATGAAGTGGCTAGTGAGTAATTGTACACGTTTTATTTGGAAGGCACAGTGAACGCAAGCCAACCACCAGAGCTGGCTCAAGGCTTCTTATCATTATAAGCAAACTAAGTTGTGCTGCCCTGAGGATAAAGAGCCTTGGTTACACCCAGAGCTGGCTCTTTCTGCCACAGAAGAGTGAACAGGATCCAGAAGAGGCTCACGTGCCCCATTTCCCCCAAAGTAGTTGCTGTTTCATACATTCTCATCCCCTCTCCCGGCAGCAGCAGATGCTAGTCTGGTTTTGAGGGCTCTGCCAGGACCCATTCTGCTGTCCCAGTTGCTGCCTCCTTTGCCTGTGCATAGTCCTAGCCCTGCCAAGCACCAAGAGATCAGACTCACTCCAAAGTAAAGAAAAATGCCAACTTCAACTCTGCCTACGTTTCCTACCTACGTATATACCTCCGTCTTGCTAGAGATTATTTATATACTGATAATCTTGCCTACAAGGTTGAAATAGAAAGTTACATAGAATCATAGAATAGTTAGGATTGGAAAGGACCTTAAGATCATCTAGTTCCAACCCCACTGCTATGGGCAGGGACACCTCGCACTAAACCATGTTGCCCAAGGCTCTGTCCAAGCTGGCCTTCAATACTGTGAGGGATGGAGCATTCACAAGTTCCTTGGGCAACCCATTCCAGTGCCTCGCCACCCTCACAGTAAAGAACTTCTTCCTTATATTTAACCTAAAACATGCACCTTTATATACAGGATGTGCCAGTTTTCACCTTGCATGGATTTTAACTCTTAATGAAATCCACAGCATTATGATAAAAAAAAACCCCAACACACCTGTACCAAATTGCCAAGGTCACTACTACTAATTGCTTCTCTCTGGTAAATAAATTAGGCAGGCATGTACACACATGTTCACACAGACACCTTCCACATTCAAAACGGAAGGTGCTTGTTTTGTGCTTTATTTGAGTGACCAAACTGTTATAAGGGCACTTAAAAACCCTTATAAACCCAGATATGCACAATGCAAGGTGTAGAACGGTATGTAAGGGACTAAGTATGGGCCAAGTTCCCATTAGGATCCATGCCCCAGCGAAATCTAAGCCCATGCTTCAGGATTAAGAAAGTTTTACTATACTTTAAAAATCTCACAACACATTTCCTCCCCTGAGCACAGGGCTGGAGCGATATAAGAGACCTTGTGTTGCCACCCTGCTGCAGGATACCTTTTTTCTTAGCAAGTGACCACAAAATGCATAATAGTTCACATTCATATGAAATATATTACAGCGAAGATGATGTCAGGGATTTATCCATACAAAAGTTGTAGAGCTGGTACTTTTGCTGTGCTCTCATTCCCCTCTTCCTGCAAGATGAGGAGAGAGAGCATATAATACAATGAAGACTAACTCATTCTGGAAGGAATGCAAATCTGCACTGAAACTGTAAATTTTGCCCTTGAGGTGATGAATGCAATCAAAGAAGAACAAACTATTTTGCAGAATTCATTACATCTGTGGAAAGAAATGTATGGGCTTGTTTTCCAGAGCTGGGACAATTTGTCTTAGGTCCAGCCTCACAAAATGCTGGGTCAGTTCTGGAAAGGAAGGGGTGGCTTGGCAGAGGTAGTAAAACTGGTTAGAGAGTAAGGAAAATCTGCAAAATCCACAAGTCCTGACTACAATTAGTAGATTTAATAGACTCTTCTGTTATAAGATCTTTAAAATTGAAAAGAGAAGATTAGAGAATGTTTAGCCCTGTCCTAATGCATGTAGTGCTATCTTCCCCCCCCAACACATTAGCTGCCCCAGGGCACCCCACTTCATTTGCATTACACAGGCAGCAGAAAAGGGATGGAAATGGTCTCTTTCAGGGTCTAATGCCCTGAGAAGGAGTTTGATGTGCAGCTCTAGGTTGGCAGTATGGCTTCCTACAGAAATATAAAGGACATGTGCTTGAAAACAAAATAAAGGATGAACTGATCTGTTGGATATTTTTTTTTTAATAAAATTATTCCATGTAATTTATCTTTAATCGTAATTATACACTGACAATGATTTCATATGAAGAGTGTGAATTTTTCACTTTACTGAGCGAAGATCTAATTTGCTATTCCCATGGGCAAAAAGCTGATTATGTATGAATTGGGTAATGAGAAATGATTAATTACTTGCTTGAGAATGTTAGCCTTATAAACCTGGCTGGCTATGCACAAACAACAAGATGTGCTCTGATTAGAGGAGGAAGTAGAAACAACTGCACAAGCAAAAGTATCTATAAAATACCTCTGCAAAAAAGAGTATCACAAGATCTAGACATCACTAAAGTTAGGTACAGGCCATCCTATATGTAATGCACAAAAATGTAATGCACAGCTAGAGGCTGCTTGCTCAGCACTGATAGATGAGAACTCCACTTGCACATTTACCCTTAAGATAAATCATGCAAAAGTTATGAGCCATGTATAATTATACTCTCCCACTTAATGTCAGGAGTGACTTCTCTTCCCACACAGTCCTTCTACAAGCTGATCTACTTCATCAGGTTTTTATAATATGGCATTCTTCACCCATTTGGATAAAGTTAAACTGACTTGGGACCCAATTGTAGAAGACAGATTACAAAGAGTCAACTGCCCTCTTTATAGTAACTCCTTTTGTCCTCATGAGTTCCTGATTGTCTAGTTGTATGCAGCCACTTTGTTTATGGAGCAAAATTCCATCCACATACTGGGATTTCTTTCAGAGCTTCTCAACCTATTCAAAGCATCGGAACCAGCAATGAGAAATAACTTCCCTTATCTTCCCTCCCACCTTTTTTCTCAGACATTAGGTGAGTATTTGTCAGCAATACCCTATGACACTGTGGAGCAAATACACTAGCATATTTCTACCACACAATAACCAATGTTTTCATGTAAGTACACTGCTTAACAAAAAGAAAAAGATCTTCCATGCTTCTCCTGTTTGAGGATGTCTCAGGATTTGATTCACGAAAAAAAAAACCCAACCCAAACCAAAACCAAACAAACAAAACCAAGCAAACAAAACCAAACCAAATAAATAAAAAACAATCAACCAAACAAAACCAAAACCATGCTCAAGTTACAGCCTCTTACAGCACAAACTGCTATGCACCAAGTAAGGTATGAGAATGAGGGAAAGAAACAGGGGAGGGAGAAACAAACTGAGGAACAAATGTAGGCAGCTTCCTGTCAGCCAAGGTAACTGATGCCTTCCTGTGCTCTGCCCTACCATGTGCCTTACCTTAGAGGTAACCATCCCAAGACACAGCTCCATTTTCCCCCGATTTCATTCCTTGGCTCTCTAGCAGGGATCAATAACTGCAGCAGTGCTGGCTGCCTGCAGAAGCCTGGGGCCATGCCATGGAAATCCCTGCGAGGCCATAAGGAGAACACAGCAATTGAACTGGAAGCACAGGAAGGAACAGAGCTTATCTAGTACTTCAGCTCCACAAATCCCAACTAGTGCTAAAGTAGCACATGGCCCCCAAAGCTGATATTCTGGGATGCCTTTTCTTGAGTGAAAAGTTTGCAAATAAATATTTATTTTGAAGAGGTATACTGTTTGTACACATGAAGTTTACCCTGTGGGTCCAGATGTTAGGGCTTTATTAAACACACACATTAGAGGCCACTTGCAATAAAGAATAGTGCAACTGCGGCCAATTTTTCTTTGGCAAACCACCAGCAGGAAATAATCCTGTGTCAACTATGGCTCTCTCCTTTGGTACTGCACAGACTCAGACAATGCATCTGTTGGACTCATTTAAAAATGTCCAAGTATGAGTTTCATTGTTTTAAAGCATCAAAGACTTTTGCTGTTATAAATCATAACAAATAACCAATAATTCTGAACAATAAAACCACATGAGAAAAATGACGTGCAGCTGTTGCCAGCCATTGAAGGAGATTGGGAAAAAAAGATAGGAAACAGTTACATACATGATAGTGCTCGTTATCTAAATTATTTGTTTGAAGACAAGGTGCTAACAACATCTCTCATTTTAAAAGTGAGGATTTTGATGTAACACTGAATCACCATAGTTAAAAAAATATCATAAAAATTACTCTTTATTCCAGCAACAAGCCTAATGTAACATTAAGAAGGGCTCCCTGGGGAGCCAAGGAAAACGGCAATCTATTTCCTAAAATACCTGGCACTGCTCCAGTGCTGCATCAGCATTCTTAAAATACAGGCAATTGAAAAGACACCATTATTGCTGCACGATATGAATTTCAGATGAAGCAAAAAGTTCAACATAATTCCATACAAGTCACATCTGATCTGGATCACCCTAATACTCAAGTTTAGAAAACTAAATCCTGTTTTAAAAACTGTAGTACAGCATTTCCATGTGGACTTTGTGCAAAATTTATGTTCCAGCCTTGGACATGGACAAGCAAAAATAAATAAAGAGCCAAACTTTTAAAAATAAATGCTAATTTAATAGGTGCTTTTAAAAACAACCAGGAAAAGCGTTGTACACCAGAGGATCTGCAACCCAAGTACTCTGCATTACTTGCTGCTCATATTGAGAATTAGCCCTTAGCTAGGCATATGTGGGTTTGTAGATAACAGTCTTCATGTTCTTTTTGATTCTTCCCACAGCAGTTTTGAAAACCTGGAAGTGTTCATCAGACCAGAAAACAGTTCAGCTGCAAACATTAATGTTAAAATGTTTGTCAGAAGCCACAGGGGACTTGTAATGAAAAGGCAACTTGGGCTGCCTTCTGAGGGACAGCATTACAGAAAACACTGCTGTTTGGGAGTCAGATTTTTTCTGATGATATGAATACCATGCTGGAGGGCAGCCAGATTGATTAACTAGGGGATCAATTTATGACTGTTCCACTCTGGGTACTATGTGGGTTATAACTGAGCGGGATGCTACTCTTAGTTCTCCTGCCCTCCCACACTGCCAGATCTGTGTCTCATTAACTTTGCTGGGAGTGACATTTTCTGTGGGAACCGGATCTGAATAACAATCCCCTCCTTCATTCTCTTTGAGCTCTTGAAACTGCTATGCCATTCAAGATTAGGTACCAAAACACCACCTTTGTTTTCTGCAGTCTTGGTCTTAAGTATTCCTTACCAAAATTGTTAACTCTGTAAACTCATTCTCTCATTCAGAATTGGCTGGTTGATTTTCTGCAGATACAACAACTACCACACAAGAGAAATTCAGTTTAAGGAGAAACTGTATTTTAGACTGTAAGGTAATCACACAGCAAGAATTTTAGAAGATCAGCTGGTCCTGCATTGACAGATGATCAGTCAGTGCCTTGTCTTTTCAGCATGACTAAAATTAGCAGAGCTGGGAAAAACTGGTAAGGTTGTGACAAGATTGCTACAATTCTGTGCATGACCTTGAGTACTGTAAGCCTGCTAGTATCAGATGAGAGATGACACCTTCTGTTACCTCATTTGTAAGGATAGCAGTCCAAAGATTTTTTCCTAATAAATGAATTTCTGGAAGTTACTGTGCAAATCTGAAGAGTCAGATACAGCAATGCTATATCTCTTTAGAATAACTTATTTCCTTAAGGAATTGGATCTCTATATGTCAAGTGGGACCACTGAGAAGTTTACTGGAAGGTCCAATTATTACCAGACTAAAAAAGCCAATGCAAAATAACCCAGTTGTTGCAACACAGTAATGCTGTGCTTTTCATGTAGCACAGGGGTATGGACTAGATAAGGAAGATGCACGTAGTCTAAATGAAAACCCCAGGAGTGTTTAAACAAGGCAAGCAGTACAATTGCTGCCCAGAATTCCACTTTCCACTCACATACTTGGGATCTTTACTGAATGCGTTCAACACAAGACGTGATGCTATCTTACACTTGCTGGTGCATACCTGGCATCCACAAGTGGGAATGAATAATGGGGAAGAAATTCGGAACAACCCCCTTTTCTCTGTGCCTTTTCCACCTGTAGCACAAAGGCCTTTTACCACCATTACCTCTCAGCTCAGGGAAGTCTTAGGATGTTCCCAAGGAGAGTGGGGAGAAGGTGCTAAGTCTGATAAAAGTCAAATGGTAGCAATGTGAGCCAAGGTGGCAGAGATACGTAGTCTTTGTAAAGCTCATGAACTACCCACAATACCAGACACTCTTTGCATTCTTCTTGAATTAAACAGGTTTCAAATACCTACGAGTACTCCTGGAGGTCAGTCTCTAGAATCCAGAATGATCAGAATGAACTGGAAGAATAGCCTAATGTCAAGAAACTCAGTAGAGAGGTTCAAAGAGGAAAGAAAAAGCCCATGTACAAATACCAATTGAAAAATAATCAGCTCTATATCAGAGTAGCAGAAATTATCTGAAGGTCTAATTTGATTCACAGATGAAAGCTAAAAAGCCAATACAGAGAGCTGCACCAAACTCTGAAAGGCATACATAAAATTGTAATTATCCAGAGGAGAGTATATGAATCCCAAAGAAATTACCAATCTTCTCAGGAACACCTGAATAGGTGTTAGTCAAGCAAAGGAAAGTTGATTCTTCCAATTATGAAGTTGAAATTTCAACAAATATAAAGTCAGACTCATAATCCATTTGCTTACCATAACCAAAGAGAGCAGTACAAGAAGAAATGATCTGAATTAGTGCCATAAATTTCGCCTAGGTCCTCAAAGAAACTTCCCAGTAAGGCTAGTGGAACACCAGAACCAGCTACATAGCAATGCTGCAGCATCTCCTGGCCTGAAGATTTTATCAAAGAAAGAAAATTTTAAATCAACAGCAGCCCTGGAAGGTCTACACATTTTGCCATTGTGCAGGAAGTTGGTTTCTTGGCTTTCTCTCAGCCCTGTATTTTTAGGACTGTACAATTAATTATTGTCCTGCATGTTATGAGGAACATATCCCTAAAGACATTGCTTGGTCTCCTTATCTCCTTCAAACTTTCCTTTAGTACAGCACTTTAAAGCAACAGACAATAGCTTAGGCTGATGATGAATGGAAACAGAAGTATGTTATGCTAGCCATTAACATTTTGCACTCCCCTTTTGCTTCATTCAGTCTGTTATTCCTTACAGTGTAGACAGATAGTAAGCTCTTCAGAGCAAAGTGTGAGCTTTTATTCCATGCTTGCTTGATGTCTAGCAAAATCAGATCTCTTTCTAAAGCAATAACACAAGCCATAAGCAACATTACCAGAACAATAAGGAATAAATAAGTACTGCAACAGTGTAAAGAAAGTGGCTGCACCTTAACCTGTATCTGCCAAGGAGCAGCAAGGGCTAGCTGCTTCCTCCAAGATGAGAAATTGGAAGCCACATACAATAACACAGCCAGCAAAGCAAAAGCCATCTTACAGCACCCAAACAATGGTAACAATACAGGTATTGGGGTAACAGACAGATTCAACTAAGAACCCAGACCACTACAGACGTTCACACTAGTAAAATAGATCCAAGGTGCAACCAGAAAAACCAGTCCACAGATCAGGTTGATACCTACTGAACACAACCACAGTCAAATATAGTGTAGTAGTCACCACAGCATGCCTACCTTTAATGCTAATTAAAAATCAGACCACAATCTCAATCTGCATATCACAGTCTAAATGAGCAGATCCCTTAACTAAACAAAAAGTTCTGTAACATAGCTCAAACAGAGACTAAATGTCCAGAGCTGAGCTTATATGGAGCTCCTGGGCCCATGGGCAGAGGGTGTGGGTAGAGGCCCCAGGTGAGGTTGGTCAGGGCAATTAAGGGCTATTAGTGCACTCAGGACCAGTATAACATTACTGCCTGCTAATGCTAAGGTAATAACAACTGTGCTGTCTTTTGCCTGACATTACTCATCAAGGGTAACTTTGACTCATTATAAATGCCATTTTTATAACTGTGTGTCTTAAATTTTTATCTTTCAAAACCTTCTAATGTAGCTATTCAAGTAGTCTGGTCATACACACAATCTAGTTTACATGCTTGGGTATGATTTATGCTGCATTTTAATGGACCTGTGCTGAGACAGTGATTTAAAATGTATTCGAAATGACAGATGAGAAAACTGTTTATGGCATACTTCATTGAAGGCCCCTGCACACGCATGTGACTAAGTTCTAGTTCACAGGAAACACCAATAAATATGCCAGTATTGCTGTCATCCACATGCTATTTTAAGTACCAGAGTCCTAAAATAATCTCAATACAAGGATTAACAGAGGGCTATGAACAAATAAGGTGGCATTTGTGGATCGTTTGTGTAGGTGTTTCATGCCTCTGTTTTGGGGGATTGTTTAACACTTACCCTTAAAGCTCTGGGGTTTAGTGATTAAAAGATGGAAAGATAAAGTGTTAGAACAGGTGAAACGGAAGGAAAACGCAACCTTAGAAGTGAAGTGAGATGTCTTGATTTTAAAATATTCTCTGAATACAAATAAAACCTAAAAATGTTACTTTATTTAAAAAAACAAAAAAGTTATTTTTCCACTCAATCACAACAAATCATAAGCAATACCTGTCACAGCTGGTAACTGCAGCTGGAGTCTGTGATTTAATCCCAGGAGATTGCAGGAGATGCCATGCAGGTACTAGTATCTCCAACTCCACAGCTGGGGCTGGTAAAATCGGTTTAAAAATACTTCAGGAAACCAGTGGAAGACTGAATCAAAAAGAAACAAAAAGCCAAAGCTTTTGTAGGAATGCTAAAGAAGTTTTGGATCATGCAAGTATGTTAATGTAAGTGCTTTTTGGGTTCATCTATACTATGACTATTTTTTTCTTTCAAGGGAAATGCACCTATCTGCAAATTTTTGTAAGTTGAAATAATGTAAAGGAACCAGGAAGTCATACTTCTGTTCTCTACATCCACTGCACTGCAGGAAAAATATGGACATTTCTCATTACTGAAACAACAAAAGCTGGATCCTCAAATAGCAGACCGACAGGACACCTTATTTGTTATTGTAATAGTATTATTATAGATTGTTACTGTAGATCCCAGGTGTGTGCTCAGATCCTCTTGTATTTGTAACCATTCAAACAGAGAAAAAAACCCAGCTAGTTTGTGCCACAAAACAAGTCACTAGCTGGGTACAAAGGAAGATAATAAATGTGTCCAGACACACAGACATATTTGGAGTAGCAAGACACAGAAATGATACAGAGGAGCCTGATCTTGCCATTGCACTATGTATTGTAGTAAAATTTTATTCTTTGGGACTGGAGGGTATTTTTGCTGACATTGTGATAGACTTCAGGGAAGCTGTTTAGAGGGCAATGCAGTACAGAGGTTTAAACGGCCTTCTTGTGAACTGAGAGGAAACAGGAGAACACAGAAATGATGACAGCAATAGAGCCTGGAACTGTGGCCTTGCATGTTATTACATGAGAGAACACACAGGCTAGGAAAAGGTTTACAAGTGAAGCTTTTAAAACAGAAAAAGCTAATGTAATGGAGTAGAGGAAGTTTCTTTTGAAACAGTGTTACTGCCAGAAAATAGGATATTGCTGCACAAAGAGAACAATGAAGTGACCATTATATATTCTGTAAAAGTGGAGTTTAAGCTGTATGCCAAATAGGAAAAGCAATGTTGTTGGAAGCTGATCATTATGGTGAGTAAAAGGCCAGAATTACAAAAATCTGCTGTTTGTGCAAAATGTTATGGCTGTTCACAGGTAGCTTACATCTGCAGAATTACCTCTAAACCACAAGAAATACTTTAATTATTGTTTCTTTTAATAACAGACATAACAGTATCTCTTTAGTAACAAATATAACCATAACTCATTTGTACAACAGGGATATTGTAAATTATTTGGAAGTTAGAAAACAAACCCTTTGTAGTCTCTATTGTATTTAGCAGGGCAGACAGTTCTTCCTTTGCTGAAGCTGACACAGCTCACAGTGACTTACAGATATTAACATTGTGATGCTTTTAGTTCTGTAGTGCGAGTGTATGAGATACCTTGGTTAGTTTTTGTAACTACAGACAGCTTGAACATGCCCACCAAGAAGCATGTTGATACAAGCTACATTGGACTGTGTCACAGTGCAATTGTACGTGAGTTCAGTGTCCTAAGGTTCATTTGTTGGAGCAAAATTACTCTTGAAGGCAAAACTAGCTGTAAGGTTGGTTTGTGTGATGCAGCTCTTTAATCTGGTTACAAGCAAAAGTATTTACCAAAGGCTGCATTTCAGCTAAATCAGATTCAATCATTTTAATTGCACGTTTTTAACTGTCAGTTTTCCTGATAAAGACCCTAGTACATATGAGACTAAGGGACTTAAGTTTGCATAACTCTTTCTTTCCTCATATTCATAGAATCACAGACTGGTTTGGGTTGGAGGAGACCTTCAAGCTCATCCAGTTCCAACCCCCTGCCACGGGCAGGGACACCTTCCACTAGAGCAGGTTGCTCCAAGCCCCTGTGTCCAACCTGGCCTTGAACGCTGCCAGGGATACTGATATCAATATATTGGTAGGGAAACCATCCATACAACTGTAACAGCAGGAGAACTTATAAAACGGTACAAGCTGTGTGAGGAAAGTCCCCATTTCTTTTGCTGCTACAGCAATTTCTTGCTGGTGTTACTCTTAAATGCTTAACGCAACCAAACCGAGGGGCAGGCTGCATTGCATTCAAAGCGTACTGACCGTATCTGGGCATTCTCGTTACTTTGAAACCACTTCTGCCACACACTTTTTGAAGCCGCTGGTCAACCAGACGGAGGGACGAGTATCTGCATAATGCTGGCGGGGCCTGGGCAAAATCGGTGCTTGTGAGCTCTCCGGGAGAGCAAAACCGCCCCGGCTCGGGGCCCGGGTGCGACTGTAGGTGCGGGTGTGAGCCCGGGTGCGGGGTGCCCGCCCCGCTCCGGCCCCTCGCGGGGCTCCCGCCAAGCGCCACAGCCCGGCGCGCGCCCCCTCAGCCTGCAGCGCCGGCGTGAGCCACCGCGTGAGGCGCGCGCTACCTCAGGGGCCGGCGGGGCGGGCGCCTCGCGCCTCCACAGCAGCGCTCGGCGGCGGAGCTCGCCGTGCCACCCGGCTCTGCTTAACATGCCGCGGCCAAAAACCATGCCGGGCTCCTTCGGCCGCGTTCTTCTGCTGCCTTCTCCTTCCTGAGGAGCCACCGCCCCCGGCCGCGGTGATTGCGGTCCTGGTCAGGCAGCGTGGGAGCGACGCTACCTCACAGCCTCGGTCAGGGCCGCGGACGGCGGAGGTGCCTCTCCCTCACGCGTAGGTGAGGAGGGACCTAAGCTCCCGGACCGGCGAACCAGCTGAGACGGGGCTCCTCTCCCGCCGGTCTCCGGGCGCAGTGCAGGGTTGGGCGGGCGGGAGGTGGGGGTCACTCGGGCTGGGCGGACGGGGGTCCCGGGCGCCCCGTGCCGTGGGCCAGGCGGCAGAGCGGAGCGGGCCGGGCCGGGCCGGGCCGTACCGGGCGAAGGGCGGTGGAGCGGTCCCGGAGTGATGACGCGCTTCCTGCCCTCCCCGGTGGGGGTCTGCGCCTGGAGTCCGCAGCGGCGGCGGCTGCAGGCGGCGGCGGAGCAGGCGGGAGCGGGCAACAGGCGAGCGGGGGAGAGCGAGCGGCGGGGCTTGAGCGCTGTGCAGTGCTACAGTAACGCCGTTCCCGGTAGGAGCCCGCGAGGACCCCCTTGTCCTGCCCTGCCGTTGCACGTTGCATGGAGTGTCCGGTCCGTGCTGAGCCGCCGAGAGGGGGAAGACTCCGCGCAGGGCTGAGCGGCTTGAGCGCGGAGCCGCTCCGTGCCTGCGGCGCCTCAGCTGCCGCTGGGTTTCGCGTGTAGATGCTGTATTGCCCCCAGCAGGCAGGCGGCAGCTCCCTGTCGGGAGGCGGGAGCTGCGCCCCGTCCGGCACTGCCTTGTTCGACCAACAAGTTGCCGGTTCCAGGGAGGACAGCAATAGTCCTGCCTAATGATGTCCGTGGAGCAGGGTTGCCGCGGCCCGGTTGGGGTTCCGCCGCCGGGCGGGCTGAGCCCCGGGGAGGGCAGAGTGGCCCCGGTTCACCGTGCCTTCATCAGGAACCGGGCCGGGGTGGGAGGGAAACCGCGGTCCTTTAGGATTGCTCCCTGCACCGTATAGGGTTGGTATGGAAAAGAGGTGCTGGGGCGGCAGCTCCTCCCGGCCCCTCGCAGCCTGTCTGGGGGAGCTTCGCGTGGCCGGGTCGGGGGGTGAGTTTGCTTGAGCGACGGAGCCGTTCGCCGTTGGGCGCTATTGGCGACCGCGATGGAGAAAAACCCCTTTTCGCAACACGTTGCGAAGTGGCGACCTCCCAAGGACGGTCGTGCGCCGTGTGTATACGCGTATATCTATAACCATATGTTCGCCTCTTCCCACCAGACCCGTGGGACGGCTCGGGTTGGGAGCGAGTCGCAGGCCGGTCCCGTAGAACCACCACGGAGGGGAGGGAAGGACGGGTCCGCCCCTGCGCAGCGCAGCCGAGGGTGGGATTGCTGGTGAGCCGCGCTGCTCCGCGGCCTCTCCCTTCTCTGGGCCGGCCTCGGAGTGTAAGCGGCCAGCGGCTCTGGGCTGCCTGCCTCGGTGCAGCAGGGCGCCGTGCCCGCGACTGGCCAGAGCACAAAACCTCCCTTGGTGAGTGGCAGCGTTGTGTGCTTGTGGAGGGCCTGACCGCGCTGTGGGCTGGGGTCCCTGTGCATGTCTTGGCACCTCTTTTCTTCCATGTCACCCTAGCTCATGGCTGTGGGGTGCAGTGCACAGGCTTGCTTTTGGGTGACTAGAGGGCCCCGACACAGTGCCACTGCCTGGGCACACCTGTCTGGGAATTGGGGCCTCTGCTGTCTTTGTGCTCACTTTCTGTAGTGCTTTTGTTCCACTGACCAGCCACTTCAATTTGTTAATACTTTTTATGTGTTAAAACGCTGCTGCAGTGTCTAGTTAGAAGGATGGTGGAAATACTCACTGACTGAAAAAACTGTCAGATTAAACAATTACCCACTTCTCTCCAATCTTTAAAAGTTTATTTTGCAGACCTGTGTTTTAGAGCCAAGTTTGAGCCATATTAAGTTTCAAACAAGAAAGCCAGTTCTGAATTTGAAAGTGTGTTATTTAAAGGCATCAGGATTCGTGCATCGTCAAGAGAGCCCGCTAGCTATGGCAAAATATCCATATGATGAAAAAGCAAACAAGCAACATGTTCCTGAGGTTGTTCTAGCTTATGTAAACCATCACTTACTCATACATGTATGGCAGTGTGTTGCAAGTATGAGTGCAAGCTGCCAGTGTTAGTTATACTACAATTTATAAGGTATCTATATGAAAAGCTTTCATATCTGAGATAATGGTCAGCCATTCTTCCAACAGCACAGCTAAGTTAACTATGAATTAAGTTGGCTCGACTACCTTTTCTGATTTAATTTTCAAACCATGACATTTTCAAGGCAGTATGTTGAGATTGAAGGTTACCACATGGGGGGAAAAAACAAACCAAACAAACCCCCTCTCGCCTGTGGGAAGTGCATTTCATAAGTTACATAATGCCACATTTAACTCACTGGTCACTGCAGAATTAAGGGGATAAGTGGAATTCTAGCTTATCTGTTGGTGGCAAAATTACTGAGCTTAAGTAAGATAAGAATACTTCTTGTTTCTGATTGCCAATCTAAGTCTTTGGGTTAACTGTGGTAAACTTGGGTGATATTTAAGTTCTGGATCTCAGTATAAAATCTGAGAAAAGACTGTAGCGATTTCATGTAAGATACCCATTCATTTTGCCATTCAAGTTACAGCAGTTTACTCTGAATAATTGTCCTGTGTGTTCTTAGAGTAACATCTGTTGCATGATATCATGTAATGGAATGTAGTACAGCCTAATTTAAGTTGATTTGAAATGTTGCCATTGCACTGTAGTAGTGCCTGAGAGGGCGAGAGGTTTTCTGGTGTGTGTGTGATGGATAGATTCGTTAGGAGTAGATTATGTTGAGAAAGATGAACTTGCGTTTGAATTGTCAAGGATTAAGTACTTTTACTCTGAGCTTGGTTTGTTGTGCAGTTTTACTTAAGACTTCTTTCATCATTTGCCAGCTAATCTAGTCACTGAATTCTACTTACATTAGGAAATGCATCTACAGTTATAACTGATTAGTACAAAACACCACTATAGTAGGTTCAAGCCTTTTATTTTGGAGAGGAAGGAGTGGGCTTGAAAGAACTATCTTGCTGTGGCATAGCTTGAACTGCATAATCTTCATGATGACTTAGAATTTTTGTTTTGGAAACCTTTTATTTGGTATTGTTCCTACAAAAATTTGACTCTGCACAACAAAGATGTTCTGAAGCATTCATAATTTGGACTGTGTCACTTTATATCCCTACCTGTATAAAATATATGTATTAAATCTGTGCAAATGCAGCTTCCAAAAATGCCAGTACTTAATTAATTACCACAGCTAGACAGTAGTACAGACAACCTCCATTCCATCTCATGGCACTGTAGTGTCAGAGAGTCGCTGGAATATCAGTGTTGTATGTTCATGAAATGTGAGCAATTCTATTTGCTGAAGCATTATTCCAGTCCATGATTTTAGCATTTATATACTGAAACCGCCATTTGAAGTAATTCTTAGCTCCCACTCCTGTCTGACCCTCAGAGGTTTCAATAAATGTGTAGGCATCCTGATTTTTTTCTTAAATACACAGTTTCTTGCTAAGAAGTTCTGATCCAGATGCTGCCTTTGCATGGGGCCAGAATTAGGAAAGAAGTGTGAATGTGTTTACAGACTACTGTATCCAGCCTTCAAAAATTCTTCTTCCCCCCCTCTCCCCGCTCTTGAATACTTGAAAGGTTTGGCAAGTCTGCTTATGCATGTTTCTGCAGACAATAGAATGCTGATGCAAATTGAGAACAGCAAACAAAATGGTTGGGTGTTGTTGCAAATAGGGGGAGGCTGTCATAATAGGCAGTATTTTGCATGGAAGGTTTCATTTGTTTACTTTTGGATTTTGGCATATCAGTTGAGATAAATGTTATTGGTAGATAGCTGGAAATTGCAGTTTAGGTAGTCCTGTCTGTTGGTATTTGAAGGGGAATGCAGGTTTTTGCTTCTGGGGTTCTGCTTTTGAGCACACATGGTTATAATAGTATAAATTGAAAAACTTCTAGGGGCAGGGGAAATGCAAATGATAAAGCAGAGGTTTTTTCCAGAGTAGCCTGGCTCCCAAATTCCAGAGGCTGTATTAAGCAGAATTATTAGGCTTGTGTAAAGCTGTGTACAGGATTGCTATGATTACGCACATTGTGTTGTGTCTTAAGCTGTTTTATGCCTTATTTTTATTGTTGCAATTAAATGATTCATTCCTATTAAAAAATAAATCTGGTTGCCTTGAAGGTAGCCCAAGCTACTTAAATGCATAAGTGCTAGGCTGATCCACAGGATGCTGAAATCCTGGGTCTGATCAACGTTTAGAGAACTGTGGCCTTCTATCTCTCTGTGCAGTAACGACATGCCTTTTGAGTGAGGCTGATATGCTTGGGGTTGAGAAGGTGGCGAGGAGCCTGTTGTTGGTTTTGATGCCAGACTTGTAACTGTGACCACTGAATTTTCTAGGGTTCTGTCCCTGCTAATGCTGCTGAAAACCCATTTCACAGTAGTGTCAGAGAACCGTTTCCCTGGGTGTGTTGTGCTCACACATGCTTATCTTGGAATTGAGTTTGAATTAGCCTGCGTACTTGAAGCAATTGTGATAACATTTTGATATTTTCCACTTCCAGCTGCAAGCTGGGATTCCATCCCCAGAGATCCACCCCCTCGATTCTCAGAGCTCCACTGCCTTTTTACCCAAGCATCTTCATGAAGCTGGAAAACACACTGACTGACTTCACAAGGTGAGGGTGACCATATACCGGTGTCTTTTCTTAAAATATCCTTACAGTACTATGGGTCTGACTTGTTACTTGGAGTCCCTTCACTTGGCAGCAACCAGTTGAATTTCTGCCCAGATGGGTCAGGCTGGCACTTGAAACTGCCCTCCTTACATTCTCAGTAGGTAGCTCATCTTTCTGTGTTTGGGTAGCAGGAAGAAAGTGTGAGCTGAAGTGAATTGTAAATGAACCTTGTGTCTATCTATCTGGCAGCTCTTGGAAGGTTGAGATTTCTTATTTCCATGAAAAAGTCACATGTAGCCCAGAAATAAGCAGGAGACTCTCAGTCTTCTAAATCACAGCAAATAACCAAGGTGATAAAGTCAGTGGTACTACCTGGGTTGTTTAGTTTTTCAAGTTGAGTAACAAGTTATGTTTGTCAGCTGTGTAGAGGTGTGGTGTTTTTTTTTTGCTATAGTATATCAAAGCATTTAGTGCTTTGCTGAAGTATTGGGTGGATTGATGTGAGAAGCTCTTAAACAGTAGGGTTGTTTTCAGCTTAGAAAGGCTTTCACAGTTGTATGCTGCTTATTACATATAGTTTATTTCCATATAATGATTTCTCTTTCTTGAGAGTTGATATATGTAATATGTCAAATAACTCTTTACTTCAGCTACCTGAAGTCTCGTTTTTACTGTGGTTTGTTTACAGTGGTGGTATGTACTAGTGGGAAAGTTGTGATTTTTCTGGAATGTGAGATTTAAAGTTCAGGTATAGATGACATAAATATGTGAGCATAAAACAGTTTCAAAAACTTACTGATAGTGAAAATCAGTCTTGAATATGTACAGGTGGAAACGTTAATTAGCCGTAAAGTGATTTATGGCAAGTACCTTTTACCTTTATTCAATTTAAATGGGTCAAATGCTGTGTAGCAGGAAATAGCAAGGTAGCATTTGGCCAAAAGGATAGAAATAGCAAAAGCAGGTTATGAATGTCGGACATGATAATCCCTGTTGAAGAAAAGACCTATGGTAATCTAATGGGAAGGATTGTGACAGGAATGTGGCGGTGTGTAGAACTGAAGGACATAATGCTTAGACACGATAAAAATGTTGAGATACCAGGGCAGAGTCAAAATTGAGTGACATGGCTGCCAGTGATTATATGAATGAGATCAGGAAGCTGAACTTGAACGCTACAGTTCCCTATTGCCAGTAAGTTTTATAATTTTTCCTTATAGTTTTCCCATTATTGACTAAAAGATTTTCTTAGCTTAATTTTCGTTGCAGTGTGTATAAAAGGAAATATCTCCTGTTGGCAAGGAGGTATCTGAACTGTCTGGGGAAAGGATCAAGTGGGAGCCACTACTGCACAGTTGGAATGTAGGGTCAAGCAGATGGAACCAGTGGTACATCTCCTGGGTCGGGGCATCACTATAGGTATTATTACAGGAGGAGATAAATGTCCAATTTCAGTTTAAAAAAGCAAAGGCTGTGGAAAGTAAGATGGCTCTGTTATGATGTTTAAAGTACTCTTTGGAAATGTTACGTGCAGCAGCTGAGGATGTACAGAGCCCAGGCGAGAACTCCAACTCTGAAAAACATTTGTCTGGTTTTGAATTTAAAAAAATTTCAGTGGCTGCATTTGCAGTTGTAAGGTCCAGATCAGCCAGATTGTAGCTGGATTGCCTGTTCAGCTGCACTGTGATACTAACCAGATGGGGAGAAGCGTAGCTGAATGTACAGAAGACTGAAACCTGTGAAGAAAGTGTAGTTAACTAAACTTTGCCTGGTGAGATTGGGCAAACCAGCTTATAGATTAAGTACAGAACAAACTCAGACACAGAGAGAAGGGGGTTGCAGTGGATTTAATGGGCCTTGTCTGAGGCCTTTGTAATATAGAGGACATGGATATGTAAGGGGTCAGTTCAAATGGATTCATAGGTGCTCTTTGGGTGAATGACATTTTGTCTTATCTCTGTCCTTAGAAAGCCAAGAAAGCAAAAACCAGACTAAACAACTTTTCCCAGGAGCAGGAAGGTGGTCTGTTAGTGGTGCTGCTTGCATCAATAGCTGTGGGTAGTTGGAGGACCTAAGACAGTTCAGTTTTCTCTCTCCTTTTATACACTGCACTGTTGTTCTGTTCAGAATGGCTACCTCATTCCAGAACATGCAGATACTTACCTCTTACAGGGGGATGCTTAGTCACTGCTGTATGGCCGTTCCTGAAAGAAGATGGTCCAGTCTTGAAAAATCTCTTGTAGCAGTCACAACAAACATCAACATGAAACTTTTCAGTGCCGTGGAAAATAATGACTTGAAGCTTGATGATCTTGAGGAAAAGAACAGTTACGTTCAGTAGGTGACCATCTAGTGGCATAGCGCAGTTGGAAAGCCCAAGTATGCAATTTTCTTGGTAGTATTTTTGAGAGGGAAGGAGGAAGCGTCACTTTTGCTGTCCTGTCCACTTTGCTGCAGCTGCCTGATTTGCAGCAAAGGCCCATCCAATCCCAATGGTTGATGGTTGCCTGAGCTCTAAAGCAAGTATTTCATGAGTGAAATTGCTCCATGAGAAGGTTTAGGGAAGTGCTATTTATTCTCAGGTGACTTCTCTTTGAACAGTCCTCTTAAAATTCTGGTTCTTTAGTTCTTGCTTGCTTCTTGAAAGCAAAGTCTTTCAGCAGCCTTTTTGTTTTAATTGCCATGATGATCAGGGTGCTAGCCAAATTTTAGTCCATTCTGCCTAACAAAAAGCAAGATGTATGAAGTAAGAAACCATGGGATTTAAGTTTCACAATTCTTTTGCTATTCCACAAGATGAAACATTAAAATATTGGGAGTGCCTGGGCAGAAAAGCTATTCTTAAAGATCTCATGTCAGAACTGTGGCTGACTTTGTAAGAACACTCAAACATTTAAATGTAAGAACATTCAAAAGAATGGCAGGGCTTTAGTGGTAAAGCCATGGGCCAGAAAAATACCTTGATTGTGGTACAAGTGCATGGTTAAAGTGCACTAGTTATGCAGAAGTTCTTGGAAATTATTTAACACAGGTAAAAGCCTGCAACCAGTCAGAAGAGTAGATGTGCCCTGAAGAACCAAGCAGACCACTCTGAAGCAACTGTAAGGCCAGGCTATCAAAGGGACTCAGTAATGACTGTGAACATCTGTGCAGGAAAAAATGTGTTCCTACTTAATGCTGTTATCATTCCTTTTCAAAGATAAATTGAAGTTTGAAGCGTTAAAAATGCCATCTGCATATGAGGGCAAAACCCCCTGCTACTTAGGCTGAAAACTAAAAATTAAAAACAAACCACTGTGTTCCATGTGGATCTTATTGCAATCAGCAGTGGCCTTAATTACTTTGAAATAGTATTATCAGTCTGCCAGGCCATTTAAGGCAGTGGTTTCCAAAGATTTTTTGATCTTGTGCCCTTATCAGTAAAAGATTTGTGAGCAACTGTGCCCCAACTATATATTTATTTCCAAATTATACACATATACTATTGTACTTAAATTATGTACGTTATGAAACGTATGCAGAAATAGAAATCAAGGAAGGAGAAGAGAAATACTATTTAAAAAATGTATTTTATTTCTCAACAAAACCCCTTTTTGCTCTCATTAAAAAAAAGCCTTTAGTGAGAGTTATGTGCTCAAGTATGCTTTGTTTTTTAAACCGCCCTTGGTTTAACACTTTCATACAGCTATTTGAAGGTCTGGTTCTAAATTCAGTTTATTTCAATACTCGGTTTTAATGGCTGTCACAGCTGAAAAAGTCACCTCACAAAGATATATAGATCCAAGTAGAAGTGTACTGTTGGTTGTGCTTACTAAATCATGGTACTTATTTTCCACTCCTGTACAGTGATTATGCAAAGATTTTTCTTGGAATTAATCTCCTAAATTTCTATCTTCCCTGACGTCAATCAGCTGTTCTTGCAAACTAATGGGAAGGCGTTGAATTCTTCTACTTTAACAAACACATTCAAAACCCTCTGAAACTCTTCTTTTGGAAGATTGTTAAACAGGTTAGGAAATTCTGTTTCCACGTCTAAGTGTACAGAGATTTGAGAGGTTTTATCAATGACACATCATTTTCAGCAACAAAATCGCATAACAATGCAAACATTTCCAAACATCTTCTCTGAAGAGTGAGTTTCTTCTGAAAAGCAGTCATGTTCTTGGTCACTGTTAAAATGTCAACTTTACCTTGAAGAGACACCATAAGTATGTATTTTTTTGGAAATATCTGCTAGGTACCATACTGCTAACAGCCACTTGTCATCACAGAAATTCAGAAAGGATTGAACAGTTGCCTCTGCAGGGGAGCTTAATGCATCTTTAAATATGCCAACTTTTAAGCACTTTGTCACAAGATAACCAGCAAACCTCAGTGTGGGAATATGACTTCCATGATCACTCTTCATCAATGACAGCCTGTAGCACTTTGTGCACTTCTGGCTCCACCTTTGCTGCGATAATTTGCCTATGAATGATGCAGTGAAAGAATTTCACATGTGGTTATATCTGTAAACTTTATACTGGAATAATCTCTTTTTTTGAAGTTCCAGTTAAAGCAGCCACTTGATGATGACACTTGCAGAGTTCTTCCATAAAATACTGTTTCTGTTAAAGAATTAACTTGAGAATATGTTGAGTCTTCCCCTCATCTCAAGGTACATTTTTCTTATAGTGGCTCATGAAAGAGTAGTTCCCTGTGTAATTATTTGATCATTGAAACATTCTAGCATATAGTGTAAGCTGAGATGTGTTAGAAATATCTGTACTTCCTGCCAACACTATAGCAAACCTCCCACACTCCATAATTTGTTCTAATACTTGTTTTTTCAAATCTTTAGCTGTTTTCAATGTGTCTTCCAGCAGTATTTGCTGACAAATTAATGCCATGTTGTTTTCCACGTATTAGTTAATCCACTTCTTACTGCAGCAGGAAGACCAAGTGCTTCCCCTATGGTATGTTGCTTTGTCTCTTTTGGTCTTAAGAAAGAAACATTAAAAGAGGCTTCTGAAGGTTTATCACTGGTCATTGATTGCTTTTTTTTTGGCAAAATACTGTATTGAGTATCACATGAATTGAGACCAGGGGTGAAGAAAGTGTAGAAATTTGTTCTCATGTTCTGGGTACTCAGTGTTCAAATGTCTTGCTAATTGTGATAGCTTCATGCTACCATTATTATAATATCTCAAGGCACAGTGTACACTTAGGGTGAGGTTCATAATTCGTGACAGCAGATGTAAATTATATTTCAATTGGTCATCTTCATAATTTCAATTTTTTTTTTCCAACTTTTTGTCAGATCTGATGAGATTGTTGATCTTACCCTGTAACATGTCTGACAAGGAGCTTGTACTGGCGGTAGGAGATAAGTTGATGCACATAGATTTTGAAGCAAAAGCAAAATTGTCATGGCATCTATGTATCCGACATAACATAGCACTTCAGAGCCTTCAGGGTCAGAGGCGATTTGTGCAAGATTGCAGCTGTAGAGGGCCCTAAACCATTCATGCATTTCCTTGGTTAGAATTCCTTGTCTTCACTTGCCTCCCATTCTTGCACCTTAAAATATAGTGTTTAGTAATTGTGACCCACGTCTGTGTTGTGACAGCATGCACATTTTTATGAGCATGCCTTTGTGAATTGTGGCCTTCAGTCATGCCAGTTAAAACTTTTAGAAATAAACATTCCTAAATGATTGAAGTTATGTTTGGTTGGTTGGTTTCTTTTCTGTCTGGGACTTCTAAGAAGGAACAGCAATTCTTATTCAGTTTGTTTAGCAGCCAACACAATGTCATTCTCATCCCGCCTAAGGCTACAGCGTCTTCACTTAAAGAGAAATTTCAAGTACCTGCTAAACATCTGCTATTGGGCACCAGTACTGTCTTGGTACCCATCCAAGAAGTGTATCTCTTCATATACAGCTCATCTTTCTGTAGCTGTCATGTGAGTTGTAAGGAATGAAGTACAACTTTAGCTCATGAGAAGATGCAGAAGCAAGGTGGGATTGCAGATAACAGTCCTTTGGGTAAAAAGGGAAGGTAAAGCACAGAGTTGCTTTTTGGGAGTTGTTTACAAGGCACTTTTTAAAACCAAATGAAAAAAAAAACCAGAACCACAAACCAGAATGAAAACAGAAAATAATGAAAGATGAGAAAAGTATCTTTTTTTTTTTTTTTTTTAATTTATTATTTCTGATCTATAGTTAGGGCTTTGAAAGGCTGAAGATTTGCAGTAGTGTGGGATTGGTTAATTGGGTTTTATTCTGGACTATATACTTGTTTCAAATGTCTTGCTTAAGGTGTACCTTTCATTATTTAAATCAAAATAGCATTACTACATGTGAAGTAGTCTTTGTACTACCATCTCCTCATAGAAAGAGGCTTTCTAGAACAGTGTATTTGATATGAATATGTTTTTCAGATGTGTTTAATAAATCTATTTTTTGTGAAGTTGTTCTTTAAGAAGAGTCTCCAATTTAGCTTTCTTTTATTTGGGACATTTTTCTTTATATTTATTCAGTGGGACCTAACTCTCCTATGGCACATGACAAGTGAATCAGGATGCTGGAAACTTGTGCAAGTGAAAATTATCTTCCTTTTGGGCCTCTCGTGTTTAATAGAAGTCACTTGTTTTCTTTCTTCCTGGTCAATCTATAGATGTTTGAAATACTTGTGCCTGTTGGGAATTTGCTGCTTGAAATTTAAGCAATTCATATTTAAGATATCTCCAAGTAGCTTACAATTAGAAAAGCTTTCTTCTGACAATATTCAGGGGATATTCAACTAAGCAATAGGAAAATGATTCCTTATAAGTAATAGTCTAATGAAAACCTAGTGTTTGCATAATCAGGCTTGCCTTGGCATTTGACTACTTGGGATATTTCAACTCCCACACCAAGATAAATCCAGCTAATTAGTGTTGATGATCAGAAAGAACTGTATATTCTTTTATTTTAAAGAATGGAAGTAATCTAAGATGATTTGTTTGACTTCTTAGGGATAAATAGACTCAGGAGTATGTGATACTGATTTTGAATGCTTTAACATGGTTATTGTGAGTCTGAGACAAGGCCCAGTCTTTGTGCTTAAGCTGCTGAAGTGTCTAAACATGGATTGAAATCTGGACCTATTTTTGCAGCATTCTCTTACATACAGTGATGATTCTGTTGTACGCTGTATCAATGAATTACTGGCATCCATTTTGGTTTCTTCATTCTCTCTTAAAGAAAAGTGGGTTTGATAGTTTAAGGCCAAGTTTGCCTGTCATCTCATACTTCATTCACTTCACACAGCATGTAGCCAACCTCTGGGTTCTGGCACTTTTGGGCATCAGAGCTGGGTAGCCATGTGGGCAGGATTGATGTGGTTATGCGTGCTGCAATAGAAGTCCTCAACTTCAGCCACAAAGAGCACAATTTAAGTTGAGAGCCTAGGGGGAACAACTTTTTCCTTGCATTGCATATATAGGGTTGGATGAATGATCAGGGTGTTACCCTTCTCAGAAGCAATATTGGCATGTAATTGCTCTGTCAAAGGTGAGGGCAGAGACCTTGATGGGCAAGGGAGAAGTAACTGTGTGTCATAGCAAATTGAGTTCCTGAGCCCAAATGTCAGGTTTGGATTTGAAAATTTAATTTGAAATACTGACTTTGCAGGCCTTTTTTGACCTAGAGCTTGAGTTTGAAGCTTTATTAAACTTACATCCCTGCCTCCCTTCTTTCACAACCCGTTCTCCAGTAATCTTTCATACACTCATTGAGCATGATGGAAATAACAAATCTGAATTGGTGTATTTTGATGATTCTTGAGAAACTCTGAGAGTTGATTTCATGCATAGTGTAAAAAGTCTCAATTTGGGAAAGCATGCGCCTTTTGTTGCATGAAATTTGGAGCTTCCAGAGGTGGCCCACTGGAGGTCTGGCTGATCGATAGATGCTACTTTAAGTGTAGTCAACAAATGACATGTCTAACCTTATTGTTGTAAGGGTTTTGTTTCCTGTACAGCTGATACTCAGAATCCAGTCATGTCTATAGTATCATTGAACAGGAATTACCCAAAACTATGATTAAAGTGTAGCAGGATAAAATATAATATATATTAGTTAGCAGGGTAAAACCAAACAAAAAGTATAGCTGAGCAAGGCAATTGTATTTGACACTGTGTTTTAGGATAAGAACATGGGAAGCACGTCTTTGTATTATAGGCTTGGCTATCCAAAGTACTGGCAAAATATCTGAAAAGCACTTCTGAAAAGACTTGTTTCAGTGGTTTTTTTTTTGACAATGTTATACAAATTCGGTTGTTTTTCATAATGAAAGTACTTCTGTCCTTCAGGAGTAAATTGCCATCTCTTACAGTGAATATTAAAAGTCAAACCTGATGGTTTTGAGCTCAGTTACATACCTAATGGTATTTTGTCTTGAGATAGTCAGCAATTCAGAAAAGGTTGAAAGTATTTGATCCATGTCACCTGGGGATAAATTTCTCTTCTTGCACTCAGTGATGTAACTGACCCCATCTCGTAGTGACATGCACCTTACAGTTTGTTGTAGCTTCCTGATCATTAATGCCACTTTGACTGAAGAACATGAAAGGTTTTTTGCTTCTGGCTTGCTTTCTACTTGTGTCTTGTTTAGGATTTTAGATGTTGCAAGTTTGGTTAAAAATTAAAACTAAGATGAGCTTTTTTTAAGTGTGCGCTTTTAAGTTTCTTGCTTGTTTCTAATGGCATGATAGAGGAGATGGTAAGATCTTGCTAACCTTGACTTACCTGCACCTGGAATGTGAGCAGCCCATTTTTGGTGCACTGTTAATAGTATGTCTACTTAAGGCAAAAGTGCATCTCTTCTCAGTTACCCTTTGTTACTGTTTATCCTAAAACTCGAAAATATGCTGCTTTGATTTTGGTTGTTGGGGTTTGGTTCTTAAATTTGTTCCCCTCTGCCCAGGTGTAGCGGCATTTCCCCCCCCCCCCCCAAACTGCTGCTGTAGTAAGCACTATTAGTAGCTGCATATTGGAGTGCAGCCTGTGACAATAAAGGAGTTGTTCCTTGGAAGATGAGTGCGTGCCTGCATAGCAAGCACTCACTGTTCTATACATTGCTAGAATTAGTATCCTATGTTTCTATTTTGGAAAGGGCAATCGTATTTTATTGAAACAAAGATTTTGGAGAAATGTGTCTCTTTAACTAGGTTTGGGTTTCAGTACTTCAGATGAATTCCATAAGAATAATTTCCTGTGTCCAGTTACAGGTTTGCCTCTGTAAGAAGCAGTTCGTTATTTGAAGGGTTGACAGATCACAGGACAGATGCTTGCTCTTACTTGGTTCTTTCTTAGCCACTCTTAATAGTGAACTTCTATTCCGGTTGCCTGGTGCTGACACTAAAGGCAGTCCTTTTTTTTTGTGGAGTGTGTTTGGCAACAAATATCTCATTCCAAATCTTTGTAAGAAATGCTTGTTACTAAGTTGTTCCAGCATCAGAGATGCACCATCCTTACTGAGCAATTGTCATTAATACAGTTTTCTTCTCAATTTGCTGTATTCTGTGTAAAGACAGGGATCTTATTCATGGATCGATGTGTATTGAATCTGAAGTGCTTCTGTCAAATCAACACATTAAGGGGTGGGGTTTAGGCATGCAATAGTTGCTTGTGAACTAATGAGGAATCTAACCTTGTTGGTGGATCAAGGTAACGCATTATGTGTGGTAGTGCACACAGCAAGTACAGTAAAGCCGGAGATGCTTATGTTAGCTGAATGGCTGTGAATTGTCATCTTCTCAAATACAGGATTTTAAAGACTTTGAGCATGTTAAATCCACATAAAAGGATGTGGATTCAACCAGTGTAAATCTTCATGGTCCCTTAATCTGGATTCTACTTTTTGAGCCATGTTTTAAAGTGAATCTTATCTACACTTCGTATAATTCCAAGCATGTTTTTTCTGGAAGCCCTTTTGTTTCATTTCCAGGAAGGTTTTCATGCTAAGTTTGAAGAACAGAATTGTAATCAGTGTTGTGTGTTAAGTACTCTAGTAAACGCAGTTCCAAAGCCTACTTCCTGCTTCAGGTGATCAAAGAAAATGCAGAACTCCCTGCTGGTTATCATGGTTGTGAAGAATTTGTGACCCTTCCAACAGCTCAACAAACTGGTTTACAGTCTGCAAGTTTCTGTGTGCAGAAACATCTACAAACCAGCTTCCTGACATGATTAGCTGCACTGCTGACCACCATTCTTTTTTTTGAGAAATAAGTAGCATAAATGGACTGTGGTACAATATCTAGCTTCTTCTTGTAGATGGGGCAGAAAAATACTTAGGCAGTGAATTGACAGAAGGCTTAGTTGACTTCCAGTGTGCCTGGAGAATTGATTCCTCAGCCTTCAAATTAAAAGCATTTTTATCTTCATAATTTTAAATTTAAATTAGTTTGACACTGTCAGAACAGATTCTGCCTGACAATAGGACAGAAGTCTCGATCAACTGTGTGCTTTGATATTTTTGTTGTGGGGAAACAAATAATGATGTATTTGATCTGGCACAATATTTCTGGGTTGAGCTGGAAGCTGGAGATTCCCTTTGAAAGAAGTTATTTCCCAAGATCCAAGTCTGCTTTATAAAGCAGACTTGCAGCAAAACCAAGTTTTCAAATAAACCCAACCCATGCAAAATCTATTCTTTCCTACAGCTGAAGAGCTGTAGGTAAGCTAGTGTTAGGTTTCCTTTTTTACTCCTTATTTCAATGCCAGATACTTCTAAGTTCACTGCATTTGGGATTAAAATAAAAGTTGTACACAGAACACGAAATGTTGAGTTTGACGGATTCATGTTGTAGAAGTGGTCAAAATGGGTCTTGCTGGCTTATGAAGCTTTCCAATCACTTCCTCAGAATGCTGTGTTTGAAGTACTTGGACCTTTCATTTCTTTTTCCCTTCCCTGCAGAAGTTGTTCCTTTGAGAACTGTGTGTTAAATTGGAAATGACCTTACTTGCCTTCAGTTATAAATAGCAGCAAGAAGGAAGAGGATTCCCCTGGTGCCAACCTCCATTCATGGCTTTCTATTTCAGTTCAAACCATGTCTTACAATGCTCTTTGACTTCCAGCCCTCACCAAGCTCCAACGAATTTGGTTGTATACTAAACACTATGTATTTGAGGTCATGAGCAGGTAAAGTTGCTCTGATACAAGTGCTTCCTTTTTTTCCTTTTGCCCTTCAGACATTCACTGCCATGTGCTATTTTGTGTGCTTCATGCATTGATCTGGGCTATGTTGAATCATGAGTTAAGAAGCTGTTGATGGGGAAACACTACTGTGGGTGAAATTTGAAGAAAATAGATCATGTGTGTATGACAATTTGAAAAGACAGCACTTCTTTGTTCATGTGGCTTTCTCCTGTGGGACTGTGGTTCTTGTCATGTAGCCGTTATGGAAATAAATGGTGAAATAACTTGGTAATGTTTTAGTGTTTGTTCTTTCTTTGAGACATCGTATTTAAACCTCAAAAAAAAAAAAAACTATTATGTGAAACATGAGTAATAAATTGCCCTTATTAAATAAGATAATTGAATATTAATAGTGCTAACTGTTCTCAACCATTCAGTTACTTATCGTGTGGCTTACTAGCTGATTGGTTGTCTGACTAAAATACATCTTTGGCCAAATGTAGGTTGGTACTGGCATACAGTTTACACCTCACCTTCAAGTCATACTGTTTATATCTCAAACTTTGCAATGCAGTAAGTGTCGGTGTGTTGGGAGGGAGCAGTTGATTACTTAAAATGTGATATGATTGATACTGGATCTGGAAAGTAATGACACTGGGATAACATGATTCCTAATTCAGTGATTTCTAGTGGATTGAGAGAAAAACATCCAACTCCTGTGACAGCATGAAATGCTCTGTATCTGTTAGGTGCATGATAGAGCAGAATTAGTGGCATACCTTTATTTTGTACATCACTGTGATTTAGTTTTGAAGGGAAAATGAAGTTAAGCCTGGCTTCTGACTTAATTGATGGGCTAGTAAAATTGATTTGACATTAGTGTTAGTTTCAGGTCACTTCCCAGATCAAGACGGCAAAACTGGGAGAAGCTAGGATTAGTCTGAAAAAGGTGAGCTGTGGAGAGGCTCGTCTCAGTTCTCTTCTATCCTTTTGCTCCTGTCAGACAAACTAAAACCAGATCTGTCTGGTTCAGCTGGTGCAGTCAGCTTCAAAGCAATTTGAGCGTGTAAAAAGGCGTTAGTGTGGCAAGAGCTAGAATTTAATTTTTCAAGTCTTGCTAATGAGCATATCTTCAGTTTCAAGCAGATTATTTCTCAAGTCTGGCTTTTGGCTTCAGTTTGAGTGGGAAAAACTGGGGGTATGTACTGGAAGTTCCTGTGGAGCATAATGTGTGATGTCCTGATGACCTTCCCAAGCAAAGTTATTTTTAGGGTAGTGAGGCAGGCAGTATCTCTGCAGGTTTTACTGCACATGTATGCTTAGTGAAACAATCTGTAGTAATAGGGTGCTCAGTGGAGAAACTACAATTAGCGGGAGCCCTGAATCTTTCATATCATTGTTTCTTGGGTTTTACTCTATGTAGGATTCATGAATCACTAATGTCTCATGCAGGCAACTGCTTGACCACTATCCCTCATTGAAAACTGAAAAAATTAAAACATTTACAACTAGTTGACTTTTAAGAAATACATCCTTAAATGCATCCTGGAGAATGTGTGCTGCTGAATTAAAAAAACTTCCAAACGCTTGGTGAGCGTAGATCTAAGACAATACATAGAAGCTTTATGGTCAGGACCTGAACAGACCTGCGTGGAAATCATACAACACTTCCTAGCTTTAGCTTTGAATATTTCTATGGGCACTATTTTGTAACTGCTAGGCAACATGCTGTTAAAAATCCTGCTAATGCTTTAATTAACTTGATATCAGCTCATTTTCAAGTGACTGACATCCAAAAGCATGGTTTCATTGTTTGCTGTTCTTTTCCAGGATAACTTGTGCCACTTCTGGTGCTTGTGTCCACAGTAATGTGTAATGCATCTGCAGTATGGTCATTGCAGTTTGAAGAAATTAAGCTTCTTTGTGCATCAGCAATTGCTTTGGAGACTGAATGATTTTCCCTGGATGGGAAACCTTTGCTGCATAACTGAAAGTATAATGGAAAAACTGTAATTGAAAAGTCCATGTCCCTGTTTTCCTGATCCTCAAGGTCAGAGGAGATAGGTTTACAAATTTCCCTTATGTGTGTGTGTGTACACACAGCTGGTCTCTAATAGCCAATTGTTGGATCCTCTGACTGCGGTTATGCTGAAGTGGCAGGCTGTAGTTGTAGAAATCCCTGTGAAAGAGCTAGGGTAGTTTGACAAACAGGATCTACTTGTTCCTCCTCTGGGCATTACCAGGCTCCCCTGATGATATCAGGATGGTCAATGTAATGCTGAAGTTTGACACTTATTTAGTAGCTATGGAATTGTCTGTTCACAGATATTTCTGTGTGTGTAAATGAAGGTGGAAACACTGTATACTTCAGAGCTATGTAACAGAATTTTGGCGGTTTTTCTGGTGGGGTTTTGTGTGTTTGTGTCCTAATGACAGAAATGTAAGGAATCAAAAATCGCTGGTGGTGTGTAATGAGAAGGAAGAAGCTGCTCTTGGCAGAAGTTACCTTAAAAGTGGAGGTTTACATTTTTCTCCTTGCATGCACTTGGATTCCTACCTACCGTGTTTGAGGTAGGAACCACAGTGCAGAAGGCATCTGTGCTAGGAGTGCAATGAGAGAAGAGATTTCTGGCTTCCCTGTCTAAGAGAAGAGAGGGGGAAAATGTGGGATAGTGACCTGCAGTGTGAGATGAATGGGGCTGTTAAATGCAAAGTCTAAAGCACTGACAAGGAAGGGACTTTTGGGAGGAGATGACAATGTCTAAATGATGAGCAGGGATTATGGTGGCAGATAGCAGATGAACTTTTATACCCTGCTAAAGCTGCAGAATCAGCAGAGTGATCTCTTTGGAGATGTTTGTTAGTTTTGATCAGAGCTATTGATTGGTCAGGTCCCAGTATCAAACAGTTCTAGAAGGGGTCATTAGTCCATGGTTTTGATGCACAGGTGACTGGTGGAAGATGAGGTGCAATATTTGTTTCACCCAAGTTGTCAACTAAAGTTTAAACTCTTGGAATACAGGCAAAATATGGGCAAATAGGGTGATTTTGATATAAATTGTCTTGTTGTTATGAAGGTTTTTGAATTTACAAAACTGGCTTTTGGACTTAAACTCGGATGCCTGAAATATTAAACGTGGTGTTTTTTTGGTTGAATGGCAGTCTTTGTTTTTAAAAAGGATTACAGAAATCTGCATCACCCACAATCTTTCAACGGAAGGGTTGTCAGGCACTCAAAATTGTCTTTCAATGTCACACTTTGCTCACTTTATTTCTGTTACCACGTGCAGCCTGTGTCTACATAGATGTTTCCCATTCAGCAGGGGCTGTTACTTTAACTTGCCACTTCCCAACTCTGCTATTTGCTGAATGAAACTACTCTGTTGTCTTGTCTTTTCACCCTTCTCCTAAGACAACTCTTTGTTCTCTCCCATGAAACCTTTTAGCTCTTCATCTTTTCAAAAAAGGGTTAGGGATATTAAAAGTATGATGTAGATAAAGAGGGAGTGTTTACCGTATGGGGACTATGCAGAAAAATCCAGGTGTGTTTCTTGGCTGAAGAAGAGCAAGTGCTTTAAAGGTTAAAGATAGTAAGTGGGGAGCCTGGGAATTTTACAGCTGTCTATGTTTTGAGCCATAAAATTACAGCATAGATTAGCTTCTACAAGTTGGGCAGCAGAGCAGCAGTTCCTGCTTCAGACAGCTACAATTCCATTGGCTACATTTTCCTTCTTTCTAAGTGGTTTTGAAATCGTAGAGCTAAGCTTGAGGCAAGCTGTAATTCACAACAGAATTGGAGAAGTGGTGGTATTAACTCAGCATGATGGGGCAGCTTTCTGCAGTGCTGACTGCAAACATTAATTAAGGAAATGAACTGCTGTGTTGGTCAGCTTGTTGTTGCTCTTCTCTCATTTCTGCTGGTGATCTCTGCCCTACTTTCAGCTTATTTTCACTGATGTTTTCCTTTAATGAAAGGAGAATAACAAATGTGAGTTAGGCTTGATAAAGGCTAATTCTGATAAAAGGCTTGATAAAGAAATCCTGAACCCGTGTATCTTGTGGGAAGAAAATTAGAAAAAGTCAAAAGTCGTTATCTCTTCTTTGGTGGAATATATTCAAATGTGATGCTTCTGTAAAAATTGTTGGTTCTTGAGACTGTTTATTTAGGAATTTCACTTGCAACTGTACATATTGCTGGTGTTAGTGGAACAGATCACTTCTTGGCACTTGGAGTACTGCAGTGAGATGCCTTTTATACTTCAGGAAAGTGTGCTTGATTCAGATTTGAAGTATAATCTTTTCCAGATTTCCAAATTCTGCAAATTTATTATTTGCAGAATAATAAATTTCTTAAGGAAGTGTTAGTGGGAATTTTGAAATGGCCGGAAACAAGACTAAAACCTTTAAATCTTATGATGTAATTGGAATAACATGAAAAAACCAGGAGACAATGCAGCCTTTTAGGTATTTCATGCTTTTCTAATTTGCAGTGCAGTGGAAGTTGCAGGTCTCAACATGCTTATTAATATCAATCATAGAATCACAGAATGGTCTGGATTGGAAGGGACCTTTAAAGATAATCTAGTCCAACCTTTCTGCCATGGGCAGAGACATCTTTTACTAAATGAGGTTGTTCAAAGCCTCATTTCCAACTGTCAAAGATGGAACATCCACAACTTGTCTAGACAATCTGTTCCAGTGTCTCACCACTCTCATTGTTAAAAAAAAAAAAAAATATTTCTTCCTTAAGCACAGCCTAAGCTTGCTCTTTGGAACAGTTGCCCCTTATCCTGTAACTACAGGCCTTGGTAAGAAGTCTGTCTTTCTTATAAGCCCCCTTTAAGTATAGAAAGGCCACACTAACATCTCCCTATAGCCTTTTCTCCAGGCGTAACAACCCTCTCAGCCTTTCTTTATAGGAGGGCTGTTCCAGCCCATTTTGGTGGCCTTTCTCTGGACCCTCTCCAACAGGTCTATGTCTGTATTGTACTGGGGACCCCAGAGGTGGTCTTGGTGCTCCGGGTGGAGTCTCATAAGAGCAGAGTAGAAGGTGAGAAATCACCTCCCTCAACCTCCTGGCTGTGCTTCTTTTATGCTGCTCAAGACATCGTTGGCTTTCTGGGTTGCAGTCTGATCTGACAGTCAAGTAGACTAGAAGTATCTGTTAGATGCTGCTAGTACATACGTTTATGGTATATCCAGTACTTTCTTATGGTGGAGAACTGTTAATGCGTTAACTCTTCAGCTTTGACAGTGCCTTGACAAATTCATATCTTGCAAATCTGAAGTCACTAATAGTTGAAGACCTTTATGCTGTTGCATTCCAGATTGCTTGCATGTCAAGTGTGTGGGGTAGGCTTTCTTTCTGTATTTCAAACTTGTAAACAAAGCCTCTATTTATTCCAAATGAATGGTGGCTAAATAAAGTAGGCTGCAATATATGTGGCCTTTATTAAGAGTAAAGGCTTAAATGAGAATTGGGAGCAGGACAAAGCCGGCTATCATTCCAGAGCAACATAGCCTGCAAAAATTACTGGTTTAATTGTAAGCCAGGCTGTTTGTTTCTTTGTGTTTGTGAAGGCCCGTGCTGTTTAACTGTAACGTACTACAAACTTATGCTCCCAAGGAGCATTGGCATCTGTGGCATCTGTGAAACCAGAGGATATATTCATATGTTTGCAGGGAACTTGCATAGTCAGTGCTCCTTCAGCTGTGAAAAAGTATCTTGATAAGACCTGATAAATTCAGTTTTTTAGTAAACTTGAGCTGGTTGGGAAATTGGAGTTGTTTCAATGCTGGCAACACATTTCATGTTAAATGTTTTAAGGTCAGGGTGGAGAAATTTTTGCTACCCTGCTTTTTAGATAGATGCTTTAGCTACTGAGATGGGAGGGTCATCTCTTTTTTGGTTATAGTCCTGCAGCTAAGAAAGAAAATGCAGTCTCCCTAGCTGTGCAATGTTACTGGGGACAGATGTAGAAAGTAGAGATTACCATCATATCCAACTTTTTAATAAAACACTCTTTTCCATGTGTCTTGTAGTCTCCTACAAGCATTGCAATAAAGTATCTAATCTTTATATAAATTAAATATTAAATGTTATCTCTCTCATCCCATTAGCTATATAGTATAAATGGTTTGTACGTTGAAATGAGTGGCTTTGGAGAGTCAATCAGCATGATAATTTGTTTAAAAAGGGCAATAACCATGTGCCATTTTCACAATGTGAAATTGCCATAAATTCTGTTCTTAACTTGGAATGTAAACTAAACTCTGTGTTGTAAAAATTGTGATAATGAAACCTGTTTATTTGGCACATTTGCATAAATCTTTGTCTGAAAGAACTTGTTCTTGTGCAACATTACATGCACAGGAGAGTTTACCTTCTCTAGCATAGTGCAAACAGCAAAAGACATAGCTTAACTTTTAACTTCTTTATACCCTAACAATAACTGAATCTGATGGAGAACCTCTTTGCGCTATTTCTTGCTTCTTCTGGAGCATCTGTGCTTGGGTATTTTCTCTCTGTAAAGGATTTAAGAGGCCAGATCAGCATTGGAGGCCTTTCTGGTACCTTTACCCTAAGACTGCAAAATCTGTTCTGGTATGCTCTTCCTCCCTCATTTAGTGCAAGAGAAGTTTGGCTTCCCTGTTGACATCCTGTACCTTGGCTATGTTGTCTTGGTGTTGGAACAGGTACTGTGACTGCTGTGAAGACAAGACCTTGCCTTTTCTGTTACCATGAGTCCTTCAGGTCTGACTTGTATCCTGATAAGCACTGTGTGTGGAAGGAAGCCTAAAGCGAATATAATAAATGTTTACTGATGTAGGAACACTTCTCTGAGGGTGCAATTCCCAGGTGGCTTGGTTTAGATTGAACCAATGTCAGTGGTGTCTTGCTCTTCCTCCCTTCTCCCCTTGCGTCAACCTTAGCATTGGCCTGACTGTGCACTGAGCTAGCCTGGAAATTTCAGCCTAGCTGAAGACTAATACTGTGGAGAAGGGGCATGGGGTGGGAGACACAGTGGATAGCTCAGCTCGCTGCATATACTTGCTATGGGTGAGGCTGAGTGCCATTGTAAGGTGGGAATGGGAAAAACTGGATAGTTGGATAAAGGGAAGGATGGGATTACAAGATGCTGACTGAGACAGGACAGCACTCCCAGGGAATCTAATTCTTTCAGTAAACATGGTCTGCTTGCTAGTGGTGAGATTGTTAATGTCTTGATGGACTTCTGTATATGCTGATGCTATTGTTATGGTTCCAGTTACAACTTAGCCTTCTTATTTGGGCAAGGTTAGAAATGATAGTTTAATACCAGTTAAATGGCCTGATAGTCTTGCAGTTAGTTAATTGTGTATGACATACTCGACAGCATCAAATGATCCTGCTGCAAGCTTTTGCAACTGGCATTGCGCATCAGAATTTGAGTGGCTGCAAATTTGTTGATGCAATTTAAGTTCCAAGCAGTTAGCTTTTTTCTTTTATTTTAAATTTAGTTTTGTTACCTCACTTGACATGTTCGGGGGCAGAATTTTCTACCTAATTTAACTTCCATGTAGCATTTTTTTTCAAGTGCTGAATGGGTGTTGAATAACTTGGATAACTATAATTACTGTGCAACATACTTCAATATATCAGGCCATGCAAATAAAGGTTGACTTAAGTTCTGTTGAAATTATTTGGAAACGTCCAGTGTACTAATTAAATTTTGTCAATTAAAAGTTAATTAAGCATCATTTTCTGCACTTGAGGGCCAGCTTTGTGTAAAAGGTAACAATGACTTATTTTTCTCTCTCACACACATAGACTTGCAGTACAAGCCTTGGGTCAATAGAAGAAACAAGTCACCCGTTATTGATCACTGCCCTGACACGTTATTTTTAACACACCTAATCTGCTAGAGGCTAAGATGATAATATGCAAGTGCTTTACAGGCAGCGTCATTAATGCCACTACCCATTGTGCTTTGAAGTGTGTATTAATACACCTGAATTCACTGGGTAACAGCTTGCCAGGTGCATATTAGATGTGTATGTGCATGTATGTAGAGATGTAAAGTCTTGCCTAGTTTTCCTGGTATGCACTTACCAGTCCTGTTGGTGTTGTTATTTGCCATGGAAGAAGGGTTGAAACTATAGCAAGGAATCTAACTAAAGCATTTCTTCCAGCTTGCAGGCTTCTTTAAAGTTTCCATACAGCCCAGAATCTTTTCCAGTCCATTTTATTGTATTGTGTTCTAGCAATGCTGGCCATGCTGGTTGGCCACTAGATTGCATTTGGCTGTGCTAGAAAATCTGAACTCTTCTGAAAGTCAAATCAGATAGAAAAACCTGATGGAAGGTTGTTGTCTGACATGAAGAGAGAGAGGACTATTTCTGATTTCAGTTGTTGAGATTCAGATACAGCTACGCTTGTGGTGTCTTCTGTACTCAACAGTAGTCACTAAAATAGATGAAGTTATGCAACTTCAGCTCTTTCTTCTTTGCATAGCTATTCTGTTGCAGCTAAGGCCATCACTTACCGATGCCATGCTTAAATTGTGTATTTCAAGGATTAATTCATCCTATATGAAACTGCAGGAGATTGTAGAGTGCTAGGACAGATGAGAGTTTTTGTATAAATATCAGTCTGGGAAGATCTGTGAAATTTAATTAACTAGCTGAGCTACATGGAAATGGGATCTGTTTTGTGTTACCCATCTGTACTTCACTGAGATGAATCTAATTATTTCTGAGTGACTAGCTAACCAATATTCAGTACCTTGGCAATGTTTTCTTGCTCTGTCTGTGTAACCATTTGCAAGCTGGGTCTGAGCAGTAGTTTTTACTCAACACTGCAAGGACTTTGATGTGCACAAACTGGACTATCTTTAAATTCAACCCAGCTGCCATAGACAAGAATCTGAATATGCTTTCAGTACTATTTACAGCCTGCTGCTAGTAACTAAGTGCAGAAAGACTACAAGTCCTTACTGTTCCCTGATCTGTGGTGGGCACTTTGTGCACAGGAGAAGGCATCTCTGCATGTTCAGTGTGGAATTTTGTAGCATAATAATACATTCTATATCTTAAAAATACAGAGAACATAGTTTCCCATTTGGGGAACAACCAATCTTACAAGAATTCCACAAGATTGTGTAGAGTTCACCCAATGCCACAACAGTGCTGGCAGTTTTGCATTCTCCAAAGTTCTCATCCAGTGCATTGCTGGAGTCTTACAGTTGCAGTGCTGAGGCCTCAGAATTTGATGTGCTCTGAGGCACTATTTCACTAGTATCTCTGATAGGTCAGCAGTATTTAACTGGGCTGTGGATAAAGATAGTGACAAACTCAAATAGCATGGGTTTGAATTCTGTTCTTGAGGTTTTGAATTCAAATTCAATGGCCAAATTTGCAAGCTAAATGTTACAGAAAAGTTTCTCAGAGGTGTTACTGCGAGTCTCTTCTGTTGGTGGTGATGGAAATTACAGCTGCTGTTTCTGTAAGCATTTTTTTTCTGGGGGAGGAGGGAGAAGGGGAAGGTAGATTAACTCCAGGGTGGGACTGGAAGGTCTCTTTGGAGCATTGAACACTTAGAGTAGGTTTTTACCTACTCTTTCCAAAACCTACTATAGGTTTCGACCTGCTGTCAGTCTAAGCAAATAACCTGCAAGGCAGATGTTCAAGATTGGCTGTTGGTAGTCTAGGAGACTGTGATGCAGTTGAGAAGCCAGTAATTTGTGCTGTTAGCTGTCAAGTAAGATAGTTACTGCAGAACAGATTACAGTGTAGGTTTGTTTTGAATCTCCAATTATTTCTGGCATGCCTTCAGTTTTCCTAGATAAAATTATCATTGCTCTTATCTGTAAACTCTTGAGATGAAATGGCTGTAAATTAATCCACGCGTCTCTATGAAGTACCTCCTTATTGCTGAGCCTTAAAACTGAAAAAAAGCTGTGCATAGAGTCATAGGATGCTATGCATGGATAAGCTAATTAATACACTCGAGAGTTTTTTAATCAAGGGGAGCAAGATAATATTTTAGATTACTTCCCTAAGTTTTGTAGATCACCCTGAGCAGTTGTAGCATAGTGGACTTTGATACCCCTCTGCACTGGAGGGCAAGCAGGCAGGCGCTCATGCTGTGAATAACTGATGTCTTTTGAAAGGTCAGGCTTTGCTACATAGATGAGCAACAGTGCTAAAATGAATGGTAATGACGGCTGCTTTGGTTTCAAGACCAACAAATGACTTCATTTCCTAGTTGGCTTTTTTTTTTTTGTGAAAAGCTAACCACTTGTAAAATAATCCTTGGAACCTGAAACAGCATATTGTTGTGGCATGTTCATGGCTGAGGTTGGCAGTAATGAAACCAGGCAGGAGAAAAAGGTACACTGTGTATCTTGTGTATCTGCATGCGTATGTATGGTTGCATGTGTATTTGCTTCACTGGGTAACACCATCATCAGCTTCTAAGTTCTATTTAAACACTGTAAGTAATTATTAATAAACTTTGCAAGCATGTTGAAAATTCCAAAGGCAAGTATTAAAATAAGAGAAGTTTTTTGTTAGGCCTGTGTAATCTGGATTTCAGCTCTTTGAAAGGGAGTCGAGGTCCAGGAAGAAGCACGTCGGTTGAAGACTGCATTTCTCTTCAAATGAATACCTTAGCACCGATGTTGTAACATTCACGTAGACTGAAAATCTTTCTATTGATTGCAATATTTACTCCTTTACTGGCTCTAGTGTAACTTTATTGCTTAGTTTGCTGTGTGAAGTTTTAGTCGAGAGATGTTAATGGGTGAGTTGCATGAGAATAAAATACGAGATTTTAAAAGGTATGTAAAATATGGCCTTTATTAAAGGTACTCTGTTACGGTTTGGCCAAAATTTTGACAGCCTCAGATTGTGCCCATCAGATTCATAGATGACAGTGAGGACAAATCACTTTGGCATTTAAAGAGAAACTGGATTCACAAACAACTTCTACGTGCCTGGAGAGTCATTGATTTGCCATAGTATTTTACCACAGTTATCTTGAAAATAATGATAGTTTGTTTACAAACAAGTGTTGGATGATAGTGGCACTGCAAATCTTAAAATTATCTATCAAGAGTTTCCTTTCTCTCTACATATCTCCAGTATTCATGTTCTTGGAAGCATTGATCAAACACTGTAGATTTGCCATAGCTCATGTGTCTTTGGATAGCAGCTGCTGCTGTCGGGTCACTCCAGGTGAATTCTGCAATATGAGCTGCCCTGGTTTGTTATTAACTTTCCTCTGAAGGACTGAAGTATGGGATACTTTGCTGCCATATTTCAAGTTGTTTTTTCTTACCTTTCAGCAGTACTCTGCTGTGAGTTAATATCTAGGTCTTGCTTGCTGCTGAACTGTTCTGTTGATCTCTTCCAGTATTCTAAGATAGCAGATTGGCAGGAAGGGATCAGTAAGTACAATGGTATGGAGGAATATTTTACTTCCATTTAAGGTTCTGCATAACTCAAAGATAGATAGTAATAGTGTGATGTTGTGTGTGCTTTAACAAGTCTTGCAGAGCAAGTGGCTAGAGGCACCATTCGATTTATGCCATTTAGCCCTTAATGATTAGTACATGCAGCTGATCAATAGTCAAAGTCGAGGCACTGCTGTCTTAAAACTGTATTTTACATCTGTATCCTTTAAAGAAAATACTGAATGTAAAAAAGAAAGGAGAAAATTCTGTTAATAAAATGGATGTCTGTTCGATGGCTGTTGTTATTTTACAGTGTCACAATCTCAGGGAAAATGTTTGACTGCATAACCTTTAAAACTGTATCAGTAGGAGGAGGAAGAATATTGGGAAGCATTCGAAATAACTGAATGTGATAAGATTTAATTTGACTGTCTGGAGTTTGCTACTAGGAACTTTTATCTTTGACAGGACATCATGTCGTATATGTAGTGTTTAACCTTGTGTCAGGGTTCTTGGCATGTGAATTATTTGGATAAGTTATTAGTATAGTGGAACATGGTAAATGCATAGGAAGATCTGCGTTGTAGTTTATTTTGTTGCGGTTGCTTAGTTTGGAAACACGTCTTGCTGTCAAGCAGCATTCTTGCTAAATGCCGAGGGAGTGCCTCGTCCCATGAAATATTTCTGCCGAGATGCCTGGGCTGGCTTCAGGAACTGAAGCACTGTAGCTGTAGCAGCTGACTTGGTTTCCTTGCTGATCTCGTGCTTACCAAGTTCTGTGGCCTTTGTGCTTGTCTGGTACCTCTCCTGGCCACGTCTGGATCTGGAGCTGTAGCAGCCATGCTGAAAGGCCTTTCCAGTTTAGGCATATACAAAGTGCGTCATCTCCGATGTGTGTTTTCTTCAATGAACAGTTGAAGGTAGTGTGCCATGTCTCTAATTTCAGACAATTGAGGCTGGGTCCCTAGGAAGAGGAGCTTCTGGGGACTAGTTGGGTGCCTTTGCTGCTTGGTGTTGTTTTGTTGTTAAGTAATGGCTAAGACTAGCAATATCGTATTTGGACAAATAGTCTGGAAGAAGTGGTATTATATTTAAAGGAGTGGAAAAAGAAGACAATGGTTGCTGAAATAAATATTCTAGCGAAAACACTGGAAAAGAAAGAAGTGTTTGTCCTGTGCAGTTCATCAGGTGCTGCTTACTGGGGTGCCATACTAAATACTACGTGGTATGTCAAACATCTGTCATCCTGCAGTTATTGGGTTCTAGAGGAATATCTGAACAGGAAAAACTAGTTTTGTTCAACAGTTTCATACTGTGACAGTTCAAAAATGGGAAATGCTAGATTTTTTTATTTTTTTTCATCAACTCAACTTCCTATGACTGGAGGCAGGAACTTGAAAATACTTCAGTCAAAATGTGGTTCAAATGTCATGACTGGTGTGGTTCAAATGTGACTGGAAACTGCCCTTTGAGAGAGACTATTGATGTATTCATCAGTTACCCTGCTCTGAAAATGGAACGAGATTTCTTCATCATGTGATAAGCATTTTGACTTATCTTTTAAATGAAGAGTGTGATGGTAACTTAGCTTTCACAGTGGTTTGTTTGAGGCTATTTCCAGGCACAAGTGTTCACTCACTTCTCTCACTGACATTTCTGTTTCCATTGATATGGCTTTCTTGTGTCAATACAGTTGATTTATAGTATCAGTTATATTTAATTGCATGAATACTAACTTGAGGTTGATACTGACTTGATTTTGAAGTACAAACACTCAGACTTGCCTGGAATTTTCACCCCCCAAAAAATCACTTCAGCTACTTACTGCCCTGCTGATACTCACCCCTCATGTTCCAGGCTGTTACTCTGTACACATTAATGATCGCAGCTATTGCAAGGAAGGTTTGGCTCTTCTGTTCCAGAGAACGTAAGCACTTGTTTAAAAATCCTTCATGTTGGGTAGTGAAACTGTTAAATAGTGAGTTTTGACTGTGGATCTTGCTTGCTTAAGAGCAAGAGAGGTGCCATGTTATCCTTTTTTGATGAATTACTATATTCCATGCTGTGTGTCTCTGAACTCAAAACTTGGCTTTTCTTCCTACTGGGCTGTGAAGTCAAGAATGGTTTGTTTGATTGAACAGCCCCACTGTTCAGTCTACAGATGGACACTAAATTATCTTCAGGTGTCGACATTCATTGTGCAAATAGGAAATAACTGGCAGTTTGAGCCTTAAATTAAATTGAAACCATGGGTTAAAGCTCTTAAATTTTAAATGTTCTGAACATTGAGAGAAACACTGAAGTTTTTCAGATTTGAAGACAATGAAAACACTGCAAAAGAATGAAAATGATATATTTTACTTGCTCTGTTTACTTTCATTGCTTCTCTCACTGTGTATATTCATAGCTTTACTCTTGCAAGACCCTAGTTGTAGTTTATTTAATAGCCTATAACAAAATTATATGCTAACTTCCTGTTGCATTGTGGTGTGGGGTTTTTGGGGGGGAAAATTAAACTGTTTTTAGGAAGGAGGGAAGAGTTTCTAAAATGGCCTCTGCGGCAGAGGAGGGAATGTTCAGCTTGACATACCCAATGTTGGCCAACTTGCACCAGTCCAACAATACAGTTGCTGTTTGGGCAGAGCTTCCCAAGTTACTTGGCTTTTTGCCTTGTAAAGGCTGATCGTAAGCAAAGCTTAAATTGCAACTGAAACATTCTTTGTTATAGGTAGGGCTTGTGCTATATCACTGATCTCAGTGGTGCCGAAGTGTCCTTGACTTCTGTTCAGATTAAATTCTAGGAAGTTTGCCAATATTTTGTCATTCAACTTATTCAAAAACTTCTTACAATCTCAGGTCTTGGATCTGTGTACTACTGACAAACACAGTTTGGTGCAAGTACAGTTGGCTGGATGTTATGACTACAAAATGTGCAACTTTGGGTTTAATATTTTGTACTAATTAGCCTGATGAAGTGTGGTGAGAGGAGTCTATAGGTCAAAGATGATTCTAATGGTTCTTTTTGGGAGGCATGTTGAAACTTTGTGAAAACTGCTTAGTGTTGCTGTAATATAATTACACTCTGAGATGCAGAGCCAGTTTATACAGGATAATGAAGAAAACTTCAATAGTATGTCTGTGATATAGAAAGTCATGTTAATTCATATTTGAGGAATGTAAGAAATGGTGCAGACTGTTAGAAAGCTAACTCAGTGTTCTTTTCCCTTTTCTGGAAGTAGGGAAAAACCCTTTGGACTAGGCCTTGAAATATTTCTCCTGAAGTTAAAGCTAAGGCAATGTTCTTTAAAAACCAAATAAACCACGGTGAAATCAGGTATTAACTGGTGTGCATTGTAACTAAACCATGTGCACACTGATTCACATTCTGTGAACCTCTTAGTTCTTTGTATACTTTGAAGTAGGAAGGCCTGACACTTCTTTTGCATCTGTCCAATTTTAACAGAGTTCTTACTCCTGTTACTCTGTTATTTCAGAGTTGTCTACCTCTCTGCTTCCCCCCGCTCCTTAGATTTCTCTGTGCAACCTTCTCAAAGGAAAACAATCTGGTATATATGGCTTTGAAATTGATATTGGACTTCTGTGAGACCTGGCAATCAAAGCATTGGCTTTTTAGTCATCTTCATTATTATGGCAGTTTTCTGATATTTTCTTAGTGCTGTTAGGTATTTTCACCTGCTTCATCTTTTATTTTGTTTGAATTTCACTTTCTCCTTTGGTCTTGACACGTGCTATCTGATTGAGTATTATGCATATTATCACAAATCTTCTTTTCACTCATGTGTATTACCTGAAGTGATTTCTAGCTTCCTACTTATGCTATGTGGACTTTCCGCTTATGTGAAGCACTTCCAAAGTCTTTTGTTGGAGGACTTGGTAGGAATTAACGGAGTCATGCATGTGGTTTTGGTCAGTTTTTCTGTTGGGAGCTAAACGTAGCTAGGATTTGCTTAATACTAATATTCTTATAGCTTCTAGTGAGTGGCTGTGTTTGTTCCCATTGCATCAAAATGAAGTTGGTTCAACCCAGAATCTGAGCGCTCTCAGCAAATTGGTGACTTCTGTAATGTTAAAGAACTGGACTGGGCCTCTGGTGGTAATTCAGCAAAAGCTGTAGCTCTGTGGTGGATTGACTTGCATAAGACAATTGCTTGGGCAGCCACAAATTGTGGTTTGCTAGGTGTTTGGCCTCCTTTGGTGGAGCCACTGTTCTCAAGCTGCTTATCACCAAACGTGAATGCCACAGACAGTCTTTTCAAAAGCACTATATGGAAGGAGGAATTGCTGCCAAACTTTTGCCAGTATCTTTCCTCTTCAGCCTCTTGTTTTCTACCCTTTGGCCTTCAGATTACATGTTCATTACTGGTCTTTTTTAAAGGCTGTATGTTTGCTTTGCAAAGGGCGCTGTTGTGCCTCTCCATATCCAGAGAATAGAGGCAGCTGAACCAGTCTCAAACTATTGAGCAGCTGTGTTACACTTTGAAAGATTTCTTAGCTTGGGCACACAAAAGGAATACTCAGTTCTGTTTCTTTTCCTTCTGTGGTTTGTGTGGACTGTTGCCCTTTCGAGGGTAAAGGGCTTGGAAAGCATAGGGCTAAGCTGTGATCTAGGGGTTGTTGAGTGTATGGTGTCCCTATTTCTATCTCGATCTGGCTTGGAAAGGCTGTTCTCAGCTAACAGGGAAAGCAATTAATCTCTTCCCATCTTAAATTGAGGAATTAGTACAGGCACCTTTGAGAGCTAAAAAGTGTGACATAGAAGATGTCTAAGTCCTCCCATGTAATTCCTAAATTTTGTATCTCTATATGGCTTAACCTAGTTCACACAGACTTTCTATTAGGACTTGCATGTTTACTCTTAACAGTTCTCATGAACATATGCATTGCTTTTTAGACTTAAATAGTAGTGTAATCTGAGATGAGAGCTGTAGTGCAGCAGCTAAATATACCCTTACAGCATAGCCCAGGAGTTCAGCATGCAGAAATTAATTTTTGCAATTAAAGAGGACTTGGATATTTTTATAGCTACACCAAGTAAACAGAGTTTTCCTGTGATAGTGTAATTTAATTTTAATTTATTTGTATGCTCTCCTGAGATACTGTTAGGTGCATAGGTGTTGGTATAATAAAGTTAATGTGAAGCAAATCAGTTTAGGCTGAATGATGATGCTTAGTTTGCAGGGGTTATGCAAATATCTAAGTAACAAGGTGTCAGAGTTGAAGTAGTTGTAGGTGGCTGATGTATTTGCTGTGTAATGCTACTAGACATACAAGATGAAAAGAAATCTATTCCATTTGGTGGCAGAAATGGTTGAAATTGTGCTGAAGCTTCCATAGTGGAATGTGTTAATTGGATGTTGATGGGAAGATGCATGGTCAGTGTGGATTTCCATTTAACCATTGCATGAAATATTACATGCTAACATTAAGCCGTTCAGTTTTGTATAGCCATAAAAAATGTGGAATGTGGGGGAAAGTAATGTCTTAAGAAAGCCTGAGTAGTTACAGTTGAATTTAATGCATTTTATAATACATAAATGCTAAAACGAAAGAACCCTGTTGTTGGCCTTTGCTCTTTGTTGACATTTTAACTATTATCTTTCTGTATTGGAACTGGTATTCCAGTGGTAAGAAAACTAGGTGGCTTAGCTGCCCTGTGCTTGGATTGTAAGCCATACCTGTTTTCATGTAGGATTCTCCTGACTGAACATGTTACACATTCTACTGAGGAGAGAGACACAGCCAGAAAGGAGGAGGCATTTTGCAAACTGTGTTTTACAGATAAGGACCATATGAGCATGTCACTAGCATTGATGACTTTAGATGGTTGGACAGCAAACTTCACATTTTATTGAAATTTTCTGCATTGCAGATGCACTTACATGTCCATTGCAAACCAACACCCCAAAAATGGACCTGGATGTCAAGCCTTTTTCTGGACAGTTCTAGCAAAGTTAGATATTTATAAGAAATAGTGGGCTGATGTGAGAAATGATGTAATCTTGGTGAGGCAGCAAATAGGAAGGGCATAGGATGCCACTTTCCTCTAAGGACATGTGTAAGTTGGTTTTGGTTTTCCACCACATAAAGAATAATTTGGAATAAAGCTGTTTGCAGTTAAGCTTATTTATCAGGTAGTCTAGAAATGATGCAGATGAACAGTTAAATGTTACTAAGAATATTTTGAAAACTAGATTTCACTGACTGAGGACACCTAGAAATAGTGAACAGATGTCCGATTTGGAAATTCCACTGTGTGGAGAACATGGTATAAAGCCATATTGGTTGAGTCGTTTGCTTACTGGTCATTTGTGAGGTTTGAAAGTACTGTCTTTCCTCTTTGAGAACGCTGAGGAAGAATTGGTGAGTTTTGATTCACTGACTGTAACTCATCCATTTTCCAAGAGTTTATGCCTTTCCAGAAAGCCTGTGCATGTATGGTGGCATTTCATGGTCTATGTTTTAGGATTTGTCTGCCTTTTCATCACACTAACAACCGTGTCAGTGCTGTCCTGGTTTTGATTATGTTCTGCCTTTCCTTCTGCTTGGCTAGGCCATTGTTTAGACAATCAGAACATATGCCCAAAAAGTGGTCTCTTGGATAATAGTGCTAAAAATGTAGATATTCATACCAGCAATTCAGAAATGTTTCAGAAGAATTTGATATCCTGGAAGCGATTATTTTCCATTGATAAAACTTTGTTTTTCTGCCTGTTGTATTTCATTAAGCTATGCTAAGCTTATACTGCAATTAGTCTTCTGTTTAATCCTAGAGTGGTACTTCCAAGTATGACTTGATCTGACATCTTCCATGCCCTCAGGCTGATGAGTCCCCTGTTGCTTTCTTGCCAAGAAAAAAGTTGCCTCTTCTAAATGCTTGCCAGTTGCAAGTTCAGGCCATGTGCCAAGTGGTAAATATGTCAACCAGAAGTGTGTTTCTTCCCACATGCCGCTCCCCATGCCAGTCCAGAAAGAGGGTTTGCCTTGGATGTTCTTGGCTAGAATTGCTTCCAAAAACTTGTTGTACATCTGTTTGTACAGCTAAGTGCTGTCCAAGGAGCCAATAGCACATAGTTGTAGGAGTCTTGAGTGTTAATCATTCATGAGAGCAGCTGGAGTGGAATTCAATCCAGTAAACAGTTCTGAATTATCTCAAACTAAAATTTGATGTTAAAGGATATTTTGCAGTTGTCTTCCTCTTGGACCGAATTGATAAAAGGTAATTGATTTCTAGAAGCACTTATGTCTCTTTGAAGTGCCTGCTTTCAAGGTAGTAGCTCAAAAAAAGCTTGCATGCTATTTAAATGTGGCCTTGTTAACTGTGGTTTACCTGGTAGATAATTAATATCTAATACAAGGCTCAGTAATAGCTCAGAATTGTTGCTAGCTTCTCAGGTTGTAAGCACTGTATCCCTGAGTTGGGCTGCTCTGAATCTTCAGGCAAGTCAGAAGCTTTGCTTCTGAAGTATACTATGACATGAGAGGATTCTGTTACTTAAAAGCATTATGAGGAGCATTTGAAAGCTTTTCGTAATAAAATCCATGTAATAATTGAAATGTAGATTTATTAACAGAGCAATAAAGGTGGAAGCTGAATTCTGACAGTGTCATTTGGCATATTGACCTGCTAAATGCTACCTACCAAATACAGGTGCATTTGATCCTCAGTTTTCATGGACACGCTCACTTCCTCTGTTCATCCAAATGGCTTATGCATAGCTTTGTGCTAATGATTTACTTAATGTTGGTTCTTACATTCCTGTGGTTTATGCCCAAAATTAATGTTCCTAAGCAGATATTTTAGTTATTGCATTCAACAGTCAGTTGTATTCTTAGTAGGCTCTTGTATTTTAAGTTTAAGGTCTGTGACTTCTGAGAGCAAAAACTGTCTGGGCAAAAGTTTCATGCTTTTTGCACGGGTAGTCAGTGTCTGTTCTCTTATCACCAGGGTTGTTAAGCTGGTAGCTGGGCTGTTCCATCGCTAGACCTTCAGCTCTGACTGTTACACATCACCTTCATTTATCATTGACATGAGTATTCCTGTGTTAGCTGTTGCTCATGTTATATGACATAATTCCTGTACCTGGGACAGTGAGGTCAGTTGTCACCTATGTGCTAGCTTAGTCCAATTAAACCACAAAGTGCAGAATTGGACATAGGTCATGATAATCAAATATTGGGTTTAGTGCAAATTCTGATGTAGTGCTTCAGATTTTTGGCAGAGAATGGCAAAAAGGTTAGAGAGTGTTGTATCAAGTTCCCAAATACTTTGCATGTGTTTCAGTAGTCTGCAATAAAAGTTTTGGGTTCTGCTGATCTTCTTTGTTAAAAGTATTGTTCTGCCTAAACCTTGAATATAAGCTTTGCATTCTGGAGAATTAATAAGCAGGAAATGTGTTAATTCTGAAGTTGAGACTCTGGGATGAAAACCAGAGAGGCTTTAGCAGAGCTGTTAAGGCAGCTCAGCTGAGTTATAACAGTAATTTCTTCTTTCAAAATCTGGAAGCAATAAACACTTCAGATGTGCTTTTTGAATGCAGTGGAATCAGTCCCTTGGGCAGACAGTATATGAAAAAACCCTTGGAATTAACACTGGATATCAACTCTACGATATTCTGAAAATACTGAAATGCTATATGCATACTAGAGCTAAGAATGCAGTATTTAACTCCTCCTTTCTAAAGCCTCAGTTCTGTGCAGGCTGATGTCACAGAGACCTGTTTCAAAAGGCCAGATAGGAACACTCCTTTATTTACTTGGGTATGTTGGCTTTAACTCCAGGACAATGAATGGAACATCAGTCAAAATATATCTTTCTGGAGTCTCTGTTATTTAAAGTGTTAGGAGTCAGTCTACTCTTCCATACAAACAGCTTGACTTGTTGCTGAAATGGGGGATTTTGTGTCTTGTGTGGTTTCTGTTTTGTAGGGGTGGTTTGGTTTGGTGGTTTTTGGTTTGTGGGTTTTTTTTTGTGGTTTTTTTGGTGTTGGTTTTTTTTGTTTGTTTGTTTGTTTGTTTTTTCTTTTTCCTTCTTTTTTATCTTTGAAGCCATGCAACCCTACAGCTGTATGATGGCAACCAGGCTAACTGCGCTTTTGAGTGGCAGGTAAAGGGCACTGTATCTGCAGCATTATATCTACGTGTTGAACAACTGAAACCAGCTCTGAGTGACTGAGTACTTCAAGGTTTTGCAGCATTGAGGTAGTTTATTTGAGAGCAAAGGCAAACAATGGTTTCTCTCCAGCCAAATGCCTTGGGCTGACCTGATTTAAGTTTCTTGACACATATAGAAGTCCGGGCTGGTATATGAGGAAATTATGCGACCTGACTTCAAAGGTGAACCACAGTGCAGTAGGGAGATTTGAAGTTGAAGCCACTCCAGTATGGGGAGTGATTGAAAAGGATAGTATTTGAGGTTAGACAACCCGTGTGCAGAATTGGAGGCTGTTTTGATTCAAGACCATTTCAGTGCGGAAGTGTGATGGAGCATTACTTGCCTTACTGAATAAATATGAATTATCTATATTTAAAAAACAAAACAAAACCCAACCTTGATCTTAGACCTTGTAGCTACAACTAGTGAAAGCATCTTGAAAAGGGTTATTTTGTGTTCTCCTCCATAGCTCTGACACTGCCTCCACCCAGAAATAGATGCTTGTAAAGCTTAGTCCTGTCGAAAGAAGACATTTCCTTTTTCTGAGAGGGGGGAGTGAGGAGGAGGTTGAGCTTCTCATATGTTTGATGTCAACGAAGAGTACAGACAGTGTGTATTTCATATGTATGTGTTTTTCAGCCTAGTCTCTCCTCCTTACCCCGTTTAAATGGCCATTCCAGACATTGTTCTCCCCTAGGACACAAGAAGTGCTGTTCAACCTGTCTGTGAACACTGCGAAGCATCATTTTTGTTCTTTGGATGACTTGAAGCAATTAAAATGACAGGAAGTGCTTGGGGCTGAAAGACTTACGTCTGTGGGAAGGCCTTATGAAATTCAAAGCATATTTTAATGGGAAAGAAATGATTTGGCAGCTGCATTATTAAAGATGTGCTGTTTTTTTCTGAAATGTTACCTTAATGTCCTCTAAGACAAATCAGGCTGAAAGAGATCTGCTTTATGCCTGTCTGGTATAGCGTACAACAGTTGTGTGCACTCTGTAGAACTATTAAATTCTAAATCACTGAGGAACTCTAGTGATTAAAGCTGCCTTTTAAATTCACACCCCTTCCCTCCCCCCCCCCCCCCAAAGACTTACACCTCCTACAAGAAAACAAACTCTTCATGCTCATCTGCTTAATCTGTTTAGTACGGCTTCACTCACTTATAGAGATGGCTGTTACTTGGAGAGGGAAGTACATTGAAAGTAATCTAAAAATCATAAAGTGCTAAGGTTGCTACCAAGTCATTGTGCTGGGAAGATGAGCTTTAAGCATACAAGAAACTGAGAAAGTACTGTCTTGGAAACTTACAGAACTTTAGTAGTGGTCATCTGCTCTGTGGAGCATGTTTCTTCCTCTGGAGAGGTCTAGAACAGTTGCTGCTTACAGTGGGCTCACTTTCAGCTAGGAGAACAGCGTCAGTGGGTCAGGAAGTGCTTCACTTCTAGGCAACCACATTCACTTTGAGTAGTTTTTGATGCTAGCTGGTTTTGATCTTAAGTTCTACAATCTTAAGAGATTGACTGGAGTGACAGCCTCCATTGATGGAAGATGTCCATGGGCCTCAGGTGCTCATGATCACAGTTTGGAGTCTTTGACAGATATTTAAAGCATGTGTACTAGTTGAATTAGCACCTGCTGTTTCTAGAAAACAGGTTTGGGTTTCCTTTTTTCATTACTGAGGTGGTAGCAGAATAAAACAAGTTTATTCTAGTAAGATGAATAAACATTATGTACTTGAAAATTAATTTAAGGAAATTATTTCCTGTGGGTGAAAGTTTGAGCTTCATTTCTGTATGTGGTTAGATAAATGTATAGGGGGAAAAGATATATAATACTGAGATAGGGAACACCCATATAGTTTGCATAGCAGAAATAAGTGTGGGGACTTCCTGAGATGTTAGCTCTACTAATTCTGAAGTGATGTGAAATTTGAACAGTAAATGGTATCATAATGTGTAATGAGGGAAATAATTCCAATTCCAAGATTTTTAAGTAGTTAAAACAATTACAAACAATTGGTGTTGAGGTGTCATACTCTAAGCTATAGAGCTCTAACGGTAAACATACAGAGAAGGTTGTAACTTGGTTCCGGAACTGCATTTTGGTACCTGATTGCCCGGGACAGCCTTCTGCTTGTGTGGTCTGTCAGAAGACAGTTTTCATTGCTGTAGTTTGAAAGCAAATTGTAAGAATACTTTCAAGATGTCTTTATACATTAATGACCTTTCACTGGGATAAATATCTGTTTTTTTGAGGAGGAAAATTGTATCTCAAGCTGTTTGAAGATCAGGCATGCTATGTCAGTTTTTATTTTCTATGAAGGAATTGGGATTTTAATAGCTTTTTGGAGTGCAAGAATGGAAAAGAGAAATGAAAATGAACCACTTTTGGAGTCATTACTTGAATTTGGGCATGCCTGTAGAGTTTGTTAGCAGCTTGGTATATCCTTACAAATTTTTTGCAGTACTACAAAATCCAGCACTGTGTTTGACTCTATGTTCTTCCCTCCTTCAGCACTCTGTATCTGGCAGCATAGGTCTGTGTACTACTGCCTCTTCAGAAATACATTCAGTTTAACAGCTGAGTGATAGCTAAAATTATGTTCATGGAATTTTAACTGTGAAATTTCCTAAGCACAAAATATTTACACGAATGCAGTATTCTAGGAAGAAGGAATCACAGTTGTGTCTGACTTTTGTTCTGGAAATATGTCATGTGAATAGAGATTGGAGTATTCTTACACTGCATTATAATGCAAAATATAGTTAGACTTTTAACTCTCTGTTTTATAATATGAGCTTTTCAAGGTAAGAAGTTAAAATCATTGGCAAAACCAACTTGAAACTTTTGTTTTGAAATAGGAGAAACAGTAGGTACACTTTCTGCTGACTAAATACTTACCTACCCCAGGAAGGTTTCTATGGATGTCTTCTGGAAGATGTTCCAAAGTTGTATCTTTTCCTAACTGCTGACTGGGTTTTTCAGGCTGGGGTTTGCCTCAGGTGCAACAGACTTCCTCTTGTTGGAGACTTCCAGCCTTGACTGTACTGAACATTCTGGGTGTGCTGAGCCTGTGTGATGGAGTGTAGTGTGAAGACCTAGCTAAAGCTATTACAAGCCCTGTAAGAAGGCCATGTGTGTTTGCATATCTGAAATAATAACAACATATATGCACATAGGGGGTGTGTGTATGTAATAATATTGGCCCAGAATAATTTATCTTTGCATCTCAGTGCAGTTGCATTTTCTTTGATTACCAGCTTTCATTCTGAGATCTAGGATTCTCTGTAAAGCACACAGACTGGACAAGATGGTACCTCAAAGGTCTGTTGGCATACTGACAAAAAGACAGATTGGTTTTGGTGAGTTTGCATCATTCTGATTTGAGTTCAAAAGAATTTCTCTTTCCAAACATAATAAATACATATGGTAACATGGACTTCAGATATTCAGTATATTTGTGTTTCCGTATGTTTCTTACTGTCAAGTCTGAAGAGAAGGAAATTTTATAAACCATTGGTCTTTAAAAAAATATTTCTTCAGTCTAGTAAAACAGTGGAGGTGCTATAAAAATGAAAATCCAAGTTTGATTTCTGTTGAAAGTGGATTTCTAACACTGTGTATCTGGAGTCTGTACCATTACTATACTGACCCTTTGGGTGCAAATATAGAGCAGCCCAGCTTTCGAGGAATATATTTGGAAAGCTGGCACACTTCCTGTTAGTCATGCCAAAGAAGTAAATTGTCTGCTTTGTCTACCACAGTGTAAATGGACCGTAGTTCTGTTGTGAACAGATTTAGCTGGCAAATTTTATGCTAAATATAGACAGCTTGAGAATTACACCATTAGAATGGCAGGTGTCCTGTCTTGGTAACATACTGTGAAGAAATTGTGCCAACAACAAAAACCTTGTGGTGTTTTTGTTGTGTTTTTTCTCTTTTATCTGTCCATTGAAAAATTACTTTTATTGCTTATTCAGCTGATGCACATGCCCTGGACACGGAATTGCAACTCCTAAAACTAACACTCTTATTGCTAATGACTTTATTTGCCTATATGTAGCCAAAATGTATACGAATTTCATGTCATCATTCAAGATGGAAGTGTTCACATTAGAGAGAACCTCATAATTTGATTATAACCTTGTAGTATCTCTCCAAAGTGGCATTGAAATTAATATTGGCAATGCAATAATCTTTTGTTTCAGTTAGCTTAACTGTCAGTACTTGGAACCAGCCACTTTTGTTACCCTTGTTAATGCAAGATCTGGGTCTGGTGATCGTTTTGTTTTATAAGGGCTTAAAGTCTACCAAGCACATAGGCAAGCTGTTCAGAATGTTAATGTATTTTCTTTAACTTTTTAAGAAGAAACACAGAAATGGTAGGCATTGTAATGGGCAGTCATTTTCATTGCTGAAGACTTCAGATTTTTTCTGAATTGCTTTATGCTGTAAATTATTTTGATTCAACTGCAAGCCCAGCCTTGTTGTGGTGGTTTGGTTTTGGTTTTGTTTTTTCCCCCCGGTGAAAATGAAGGTTAAATTTGTTTTCCTGAAGAGGAAAGCTTGACTGGGGATCAGGAGCAGGGCAGTGTTCTATTGGTACGCCTTTCTTGGATGAATAGCTGAAAGAAAATGTGAACCTGCAGTAAAAAAGATGCTTATTCAGGAGAAGTGTTTGAGGCCTGAGTGATTCATGACTTAAAGTAAAAGTAGAAGTTCCCCTTTTTTTTCTTTTTAATGTTTTTAATGGTATTTAGTAATGACAGCTGAATTCACACTTTTTCATAAAGATCATGCAAATGTACTGTTGTTTATTTATATTGCCATAGAACTGCTGAGGTTTAATAGCTTCCACTGAAACAATGTATGTTTGCAATGGACTGCTAAATTATTGATGCTGTAATGTATGTCACATAAACAGATGAGAAATCCAATTCATTTTGACTTGAGTGCAAGTATGTATTTGGGTATTATGAGTGTACAGAATCATAGCACGGGAAGAAAATGGGCCTTATGCTGAGGAATTCCTTTGTGATGAGATGGAGCTGTGTTCACTGCTCAGGTGTTACTGTGCAGTGGAGAACTGCAACTGTTCCAAGGCAAGCCACAGTTTCTGTTCTCATGAAGAATAGGCTTAATGTCTTGTTTACATTTGTTAAACTGTTTTCAGATTGTCTGGTTGGAAATAAAGGATAATGCTAGTGTAGATTCCAAAATTGTAAAAGGTCCAGAAATGACAGTTAGTGTGAATGGTACCCTGCTGAGGAAAGGGTCATGTACTCATTTTGAAGACCTGTTATTTCACATCATTACTTGTCATTTTCAATTACTCTGTATTGTATCACATGATTGAAAATGATGTGTTTAGCTCTCTTTTTAAAATACTATATTCTCTGCTCAAATCAAGACCCAGAGATTTTATTATAAATGAAGAACCATTGATGCTGACTGTAGTTAACTCCTTGCAGACATTGCAAGTCTGGCATACTTAATAGTGGTTCATATTTGTCATTCTCTGGACACTTCCTGTAGTAGTACTCAGGGCGTGAGTGTCACTCACCTCATGACAGAAAAGTAAGCGGATTTGACATGTGGCACCTTTCTAGTGCGTGGTTTCTTAGAGGGGCAGTAAAGCATGACTGTCTTGGGCCCCAGATCCCTCCTGTGAATCAGTCAAACTTACTTTCTGTCATCAAAGGAAAGGCATTGCCATTTGATGCCAGGATTACATACTGTTCTGGGCAGACATGCTTCAAAGAACTTACCGAGCACGGCTGAATATGGTATTCTCTGTAGCTTTTTCTATAGTAGTAATAACAACAATAGTAAAAATTGAAGTAAGTTACCTTTTAACTTTTGGTAAACTTTCTTTGCCTGCCTTAAAAGGAATAACAATTTACATGAAACAGGATTTTGTCTTTCTACTAGACAACAAAATTGGAACCTTTTTTCTAGCTTAAGAGAGGAAGCTCAAAATATGAAGCCATTAGCAGATGCATTTGGCAGGGGTGATACAATATTGTGGTATTTTAATATATAACAAGAGTTCAGAATAAAGTTTCAGTAATAACTGCTCCATTATGGAAAAATAATCTACTGCTCTTGAAGGGCCCTGGACAGGGACAAAGTAGTATTTGCCTGACCAAAACTTCAAATTAATGAAAACACGGGTGTTAATAAAACTTAAATTAATCAGAGAAAATTGGGTCCCTCTCATAATGTATGAGATGAGATTTACATCATTTTGAGAATACAGCAGAATATAGTTGACTTTAAATGATCCCAGCAGGCACTTTTTTCTGCTCTGTACAAACATGCAGCCTTGAGAAAAAATTAGTGCCATGTTTTTCTCTTGTGTTGCAGAATTTACCTGTTGTGCCTTTTCAGACCTCCTCAAAACTATCATCACATCTGTGCGGGATGCTGTAAAGATTGACAAAGAGAGGCTGCAAAACAGTTGTTAAGATCTAGCAGAGTGAAGCAGTAGTCCTTAGAGGTTGAAAGCTAAGTTTTGGCAGACAGCTGTAAGGCTGAGCTGCTGCCATCTGTCCGGTACAGAGGAAGTAGGTCTAGCTTGAATGCTTAGGCTCACACTGAAGCACCATTTTCATACAATAGGAACTAAACATTTTTCCTTTAAAATTGTGAAGTATAAGGGGAGAATTGTATTTGAGAGTATAGTTTCACCTGGGCAAATAGTTCAAATGTGAATTTGCCTAGATGCTGAATACCTTGTTCCAGTAGGCGAATTCTGATCACTTATGAAGTATCTGACACAGCAGTAGACCATGCAGTGTATGTTGCTGATTATTATCAATAAAGAAAAGATTTGATGGGTTATTTTGAACAGTTAATCTGGTTGAAGTCAAAGATGTCAGGCAAAAAGACACAGAAGTGTTGGACGGTTTGGAATGGAGGCAAACTTAGTGGCCTCTAAGCAAGGGAGAGTGGGACAATCTGTATTACTATCTGATCGATCACAGTTTCTCAAACTTAAAGTATTAATGATAGGTTTTATGTGTCTGGTGGGTTGGAAGAGCAAGAGATGATGATGAGTATCGGTTCTGCTTTGTTAAATAGATTACTTGCTATCATGAATGTCTCCTGTAATACTTTGCTGGGTAAAAAAAAAATTAATTAAAATTGGTAAACGTTGTGTTTCAATTCATTCCATGAAAAACTGATTTACCTGCAGCAGCCATTGCGGGATAAAGGGTGCTTCTTGGTCATTTTTTCCCCTTTGTTGCCTTTTTTAATCCTTCACAAATAGTAAGGATACTAATAAAGCATCTGCTGTTTTGTATGGTTGAGCAAGTTAGATGTGATGAAACTAAATATAGAATTCCAGGGTTTATGTGCAGTGTTCTTCTGTTTACCTTCTGCAGCTAGAAAAGCTTGCTGGTTTCCGGGTGGTGCCATGCCTAAAACTGCAAAAATCAGTAGCTGAAACCTGGCTGCAGGAATAATGGTGGCTTTAGCCTCATAATTGAATAACTTTTCCTTTTTTTTTTTTTTTTTTACAGCAGTGCTTGCCTAACAACAGTAAGGGGGGGGGGGGGGAACCTCAAAACATCACTAGTATTTATACCAAAACCACTTCAGAGAAATGTAGCTGCAGCTAAGAAAACAAAAGGGGGGGGAGGGGGCTTATGCTGAAAAATACTCCAAAATTTCAGAAAGCCCTGTTGAATTTTGTGTGAACTTCCAGAATCAGGGGCTTTATGCCTTTATTGCTCCCACTGTACAATAGGTTCAGGGTATTAGGAAGGAGGCTCATGCTGTAAACAAACCCGGGGTTCAGGGCGCTGATTTGCTGACTGGGCTTTTGGGCAGTCGAGTTCCAGCTCTGACTGCATTCCAGGAAGTGAGGACAATAGAATAAACAAACAGTGATGAACAGTTTTTAGGTTCTCTTTAGCTCCAATTGGTAAGTCAAAAAATATATGGCTACTTCAGCAGTAATTAACCCACTTGAAAAGGGATCGTTCTTTCCACAGTCACATTTGTTCAAGCTAGTCTTAAAACGTAATGTAGGATGAGCAGTTTTTGTTTTTCTTGGAACCCAGAAGATATGTTCATTTTTCCACTGTTAAATACTCATAAAACTGAAAATCTACTCTTTTAAATGAGGTTTTAATTTTGAAACATGGTATTCTACTCATCAGGTTGCACTGGTAGTATATGCAAATGCATTGTTCTGTTGCATCCCTTGATGTAAAATGCTGAGAGCGGTTCCCTCACCTGCTTCATTTCCAGTCACATTCTGATTAACACTTACATGAGCAGATAGACCCTCCTGATAAACTACAGAAAAATAAATTTCTATTTCACCATGTTTGGTTTATAGCTTGAGAATGAGCTGATTTTTATTTTGTTTTAAGCAACAGCTCTGTTACAGAACTGCATCAACAGCAGATGTCAGAGCAGTTTCCCAATCATTTAAATCGCAGTGATGGTAAATGAACATCATGTGTTGAATTGGAAAACTTATTTGGGGACCTTTGTCTGGTGTAACTAGAAGGAAGCAATACTAGGATGGTCACTTCATTCTCACCTACATCAGGTTTTTGTCCCCTAGAATGTGGTATGTTTTTCAGACATTCACATTTGATGCAAGCCTGGTAAGTGTCAGCCTGAATTGATAAAAGCTCTGAGTAGAGGCGAAGATGCTTCCAGCTCCAGCGGTAGTTGGTGCTCTCGAAACTCGAAAGGGCTTCTGGTGTGGTTGTCAACAAACCTCACAATTGCATCTAAAACAAATCTTAAAATGTTCAAATATGTGCAAGTATGAAGCAGTGAGTAGTGGCTTCCAGGAAGTAGGGTGGCTGTTGAATTTAGGGGCTGTACTGAACAGGAGTTTGGCATGTTACTGTAATACAAATACTTGCATGACAGATAAATCCCTTACGCACTGGTCTAGCTGCCCAAGGGAATGCATTAGATGTGCACACACTCTGTACACTGAACTTGCTTTTATCTTGACCTTACATTTTAGCAGAAAATCCACAAGGTGCAGGCTGGCGGCACGCCTCTTCATTAAATTTAATTGTACATTCTTTATGCATTACTTGGGACTTGGGAGATTTGGGAGGCGTTGATAAGTTTAATGAGTGTTGATTAAGGGTCTAAATTTCAAAGTAACAAACTACTACAATGCCGGTTTTAATGGAGGTGCAGGTGATCCATTAGATGCTAAAATGATTGTCCTAATGCAAACTGCATTTACTCTAGGCTGCAGTAAATCTGTTAACCTGCAGTTAATAGTTGTGTTGGCAGAGAGCTGATGTTGCTTTAGAAGTCCACTGAAAGGCAAAAAAAAGACTTTTCTGACCAACAAGAAAAAACATCCTATGATGACTTGATTCCATTGGAATCAATTTGCCAGCTTTGGTTGGTTAAAATGTGCAGGAATTCTGTCATTGCTGTAGGCTTTTTTCCAAGAGGCATTCCCTGCTATGTAGCTGTGTGCATGTGGAGCTTTATTTAACTTACTGGTCTTCTAGATTGTTACATAAACTAGGTTCAAATTTGGATGGCTTTTGGGAATCAGAACTTGATCTGAATTTTTTGGTTGCAGTAAGAGAGTGCTCCAAGAGATCTAAAAGTGGGATAAAAGCTTTCCGTAACTAGTCTGCGCACACAGAACATACCCAGCTGGCAGCAGGATCTTGGCCATCTCTATTTCTCCAAACATATTACTGTGCCAGAAAAAAGTGATCAGTCTTGTAAACTTTGAAATACTTGACAAAAAGGTGGTGTTTATTTCATAGCACTGTGGGGGCTGGGGGAGGAATTGAGAAATTGCAATCTTTTCACTGTTAAAACTGATTTTCCCGTCCTCATGAGATGACTATTAAACCTGTATGCTATGTTAGCTTTTGCTTAGAGTAAAACCTAAGAAATGGTCCTAAGAATCCTATCGAAAATAGGAAAACTAAGTGTAAAATACAGAGCCTAAACCCACCCAACCAGCAAAGTCCACCTCCTCAAAACAACCAAACCCTTGAAATCAAGTTTCTGTCATCTTTTAAAAACAAACTAATACTGCTAATTCCATTTTTACTTTTCTGCAGTCACACTCTCAGTGGGGGGTTCACTGTGAAGGGAGACTGCCTGGAGAGACTTGTGCTGCACCATTTTCTACTAAGTTACTCCATGTCGAGACTGTAACTATGAGAAAAGCACAGTTAATTTCAAAATAGACATCCTTGAAAGGTCAATGTGATTGTCTAATTTATATTAATATCTGGATTTATGCTGCAAGTGGTTTGTTACTGACTAGACAATACCTGTATAAAAGTCTAGTTCATTTATTATGAGCTTTTAACCATGAGTAATTTGGAAACCTGGATTGAATTTTATTTTCTTGAACTTAAAGCTATTCTTTCTCGCAATGCAAATGCTGACTCCCAAAGAGAAAATGGAACTTATCACTTTCTGAATTGCTTCTTTTCCAGTATGTTGATAGAAGGTACTTTAAAACTAGGAATTAATGGACTGTAAGAAAGTAACTTGTTTGTATCTTGCATTACAGACCTGGTTACTGGAAGCATTCCACATGGTCAAGCAGTACTTTCAGACAAGCTTAATTCCTATTAAATGAAGTTTAATTTTGAGGTAAGGATTTGTTTAATTTTCTTTGTTACGCATATAATGACACAAAACCTCCTACAGAAAATCTTTTATGTGCTGCCTGCATAGATCAGTGTAGTATTTTCTTTAGAGAATGCCTAAAATGTATACACTGGGGCTGTGTGAGAGGAGAAATCAAGCTGAAAAATACATGTGATGCATGAATATTGAAGCTGCAAGTAAACATTGCAATTAACAGCCAGGAGATTAACCTGACCATTACAGCTATTGACTATTTTTAAATGGTTTCCAGGGAGACTGGAGAATATGATCCCATAATAAATGAGTTCTCTAAGCCTCAGGAAAAAGGGCCATGCCTTTCATTGGTATGAGAACAAATAGCTGAGAAGATGACTTAACTTTTTTTCGTCTTAATACATGTAGGAGAGATGGCAAAAAGAACAAGGAAAAATCGTTACTGGAAAAACTTCACAAATACATTACCATTTCTATACCGTAATGCTTTGAGAAGAGAATGCCCCAAAGTGGCAAGACTTTGGGCAAAATGTTGATAAATCTTGCTCCACATTCTTAATTTGTTCAAGTTATTTTGACCTTGTACACATTACTGTTCTAAATGTGTCTCTGGCTTTGACTGCTCATCTGGAAATGGTGCTTGTAATACTAAAAGGTCACTAATGGAATTTTGTCCTGCTATTCTCCGTGCTTGAAAAATGTCTTTAGTGAACTTTCAAAGCAGCCTATAATTAAAGCAGCATGTCAGTTTATATCAGATATGTCAAAGGACAAGGTTAAATGAAGTAAAAGCACTAAAGAGTAAATAGTTATTTAGGATACACATTTCATAATAGGTGCAAATCTTAAGAGAAGGTTTGATGATTAGCAACACTGTTTTGTTCTTGTTGGTATACAGTTAGAGCTGAATATTTATAGAGCATTCTTATAATCAAGCCTCTCAGGAAGAACCTTTTAACTATTGTGTTTTTAAGACTTGACACTGCATTAAGTCCTCTTTTGCAGTGTCTGTGTTTTCGTCATTTCACTGATGCTGCTTTCAGGTCATGGTTATCAATTGTGGTATCAAATAACATGGTTAAAGATCTTCATTAGCTTTTAATTTTAGAGATTTTAAAAAAAGTATTATCCCTTTGTGTAGTTAGACTGATTCAGTAGTATGGCTGTTCAACTGGTTGAACTGGATTGGTAACTACTACTGATCAATGAAAACAGGTGCTTCTGGGAATATTCCTGGTTTCTTAACTGTGAAAGGATAATTTCCCCAGGAAATGTTTTCAATTCATTCCTGCTGGCCTGTTTCAGGCATGAATCACAAAGTCCACAATGATTTCCCTCCTTTCTGTCAGCAGTATGTCAGTGCTGCTGGCTGTTGTATAGGTAAGCGGATGGTTGGAGAATTAAACTTGTACTCAGGAAGAGGACCAGTGACTTCTTCATGTGGCATCTTGTTAACTGATGGAACAATAGCCCAGTAGTAGCAGAAAGTAACCATAGTCACTAGTGGAATCACTGCCACTGAAGAATATGAGTAGTAAGCAATGCTTCAAGCCCTTTTCATGCATACACTGGAAGGAAAACAAAAGCTAGAATTTATTGAAATTCTTTTAGTTGGTTTTAAAAGTTATGCAATTGTCTTTGCAGAAGTCCCACTCATTAGAAGACTTTTTGAGAGTTAATGGCATGTGTTTACTTGGAATTTACTAACACAGACTGGCCAAGGAAGCTGGCTTTCACCTGGCTGTCATGGTTTGGTGTTTTTTCTGCATCAAATAGTTCAGATATTAAGACATGAGAAACTTCATGTTAAAGAAAACTTGCCCTTATACAGCTTTGATAAGGTGTGTATCACTTGTCAATGTAGAATGAATCTGAAAAGCTACCTGGATTGTTATTCTGGAGTACCTTGGTTAGCACTTCTCTGAGAATGCTGGTCCCGACAAAGAATAGGTAGGGAAGCAGAGTCTCTTAGTGGGAAGATGGTCTAGGCAAATCCAGCGGCAGCATCCAAGTCTCCTTCCCTGCACAGTGTCCTAAACCCTAAACAGGAGTTACTTTTGGGTTTTGTTAATAGTGTTACTTAAACTTTGAAGTTGCACTTAAAGCAAATGTTTTAGCATCCTTTGCACAAGAAGCAGCACTGCAGTGAATGGTTGTGACACAGCACATGGTAAGCAAGTAGGAAACTGCAGTAAGGCTGAGATTCCTGCCAAAGCTGGATAGATTCCTGGTTTTAATAGCTGTCTGCTCGGTGATTTCCCATATTTAATTTCAGTACTTTGGTTCTTTCTTCACCCTCATTTTGAATAAAGTGTATGTTTTATACCAGGAGAAGAGGACGGAAATAGAACTTGGAACTGTGAAGAAATCTATTTGATGTTTTAATACAAAATGTGGAGTGGATTGGGAAATAGGGGTGTGGGGTCGGGTTGTAGTAGGCAAGAGAAGTGTTACACAAGCAAATATTTCACTCCTGTTTTGCCTAATTGTACGCCTTGGAGGGAAAAGGTTTGAGTTGCACAACCAAATAAAATATAACAGAATAACAGGACTCTTCCCTATAAGGGAGCATTTTTGTAAGAGTGATGTGGAAGGTTGAAAAAGGAGGTCAATTAAACTCATGTTTATGGATAAGAAGTCTAGTGTAGGTTTAAATTGTGTAATGCTGGGTGAATGCTGTATATCATTCAGGTACATAATAAAAGATTTAGCACATTGCTTAATTCTAAATATGTTTAGATAAATAACTTGTAAAAAGCAGTGATTCATGGCGTTTCTTCTGTTAACTGTGTTAAAGTCCCCCCCCCGCCCCTCCAAAATAAAGCAGTGGAGTAATGCCAATATTACCAGTAATTACACTGAAGTTCTAGTTCAGATTTTTCCGTTGACTATTTTCTCTGTACCCTTCTGCTGCTAGTCCATGGATAGGATTACTTCAGATTTTTTGATATATTGCATTATTAATCAGACTGTAAATATATAATTCAATATGAGCAACCGAATGAGCATTCTGTGGTAACTGGAGTTGATAAACGATGCTGAGGCTGCAGGAACTATGAGGAGGTTATATTTTAAATGCTCAGTGCGTGTTGTTGAGGTCTTAAATTTACAGCTAAAGCAGTCAGCCATTAAATCAGGGATAATAGCAGAGGGAGGAAGAGAAGGAGGAGGTCTTTGACCTTGAGTGTGCTCATTGCACTGGACAACGTATTAGGGAATTGTGTATTCTCTTCAGCCCCTCTTCAAATTTCTCAATGGTATGCAGTGCTGAAAGCCATGATGATTATTAGGGATATTTGTGTGCACATGCTTGTGTCATACATGCACACACAAATATGCTATATTTATGTAACATTAGTGTGTTTGTATGCACAAACCTAAAAATATAAATAGTATATCAAAGCCAAGTAGTACTTCTAAAATGGAGACTTGGTGTATTATTAAACATGTTATTTACAGTGTCAGTCACTTTGGTACCTTTCTGCTAATATGTATGTTTTTAAAAATAAAGCTGAGTTCTTTGATAGTTTGATTGTGACTATGCTATGTGTTTCTACAGTTGTGCTTTATTTGTTCCCTTTCAGGTGGTAACAGGTACCAAAATAGTTAAAAGATCTGTATTAAGTATTGGTATAACATCTTGCTCGTGTATATTGTCCTTTGTTGTTGCTACAGAAATAGCACGCTGTGCACTGTGTGCTGAAGAGGATAACCTTAATGAGATCAGATAAAGATGGATATGGATTTCTATTTAGAAATACACCTCTCCTTGTGTTTTTACAGTATGAAGTTAGGGGGATGATGTTATAACATATTCTAGTTCTAAATAAAGTTTATAACTGTGTTGAATTTTCACAATGTTAATAGCAGCTTAGGTTTAGGGATTCTGTTGAGCTTATTGTTTCTTTGTGCCAGGAATTGTTTTCAAAACTCATGTAAACAAACAGAAAATTTAATGTATGACATCAGGACCTTTGTGAACAGTCTTCTGTTTCTCAGAACACAAGTGCTGGTTCTAGACAGGGCCTCTTTGCTGGGGGGCAAGTTGAGCCTACATCTCATGACAAACAATTCCATGATTCTGTAGCTACTTAGAGTTCGAGAGAATTTTCCCAGTGATGGAAAGAATGAATCTTCCTGCACAGCTGTCCCCTATGTTGATATTTATCCAAGTCTTGTCTGATTTTCTGTCTTATCTTTCTTGGATTTGATTTCGGAAGTGCCTGAAACTTGGTATGGAAGTCAGCAGTAAAAATGGAAGTTTTGGCACAAGTGAGAGCTGGGAACACCCTAGAAAATATATGAAGATAAATCAATTTGGCTGTGTGATGTTGTCTGCAGGAATTAACACTGAACTCTCCTCTGAAGCTGGGAAATGAGAAACATGAGTTCTAATATATTGGAGTGAAAAAGAGACATTGAGCAGTTGGGTTTAGGTCTTTTCAGTAAGTTACCATTTTGATGTGATTTTTTTTCTCTTTAAGGATGTGGTCTGGGGAGGAAGTGTTTTCAGACTGTATGTTTAGAGTCATTGGTGAATCTGTGAAATTTCCAATTGGGAAATCTTGTTGCCCTACTTATTCTAGCCTGCCTTACCTTTTTTTTAATGGAAAATCTGTTTGCAGGTAGAAACCCTACAGGGAGAATAAGGCAGTGTCTGTTCCCGATTTGCAGTCAGTTGCTTGTATTCAAGAACCACTTCAAACACTTTTGACTGTGTTTTAAGATATTCCTCTGATTCCCACCTGAAGAGCCATTAAGTAAAAAAGTCTTTAGTCTTGGAGAGGGCTACTTGGTGAGTATCTCCTAAGTAGCCAAAATGATAACTGTGAAAGGTTGATCCCAAAGGAACCCCTAGCTGGAACCTACCTCATGTCTTCAGGTAGGCATAGTACCTGTAATTGTAAACTGCACCTCAGGTTGATTTCCCTTTTGCTGCTTGCTGTCATGATGAGTACTTACAATGACAGGTTATTTTTTTCCTATCTGCACTTGGAAAATAAGCTCCTCTGCTTTTTTTATTGCCCTCTTGTCTTTTCTTATACATGGCAAAGGATGGTAGCTTTAATCTCTTAGGAGGTCATATGTAGTGCAGAATATGGGAATGAAATAGGAGTCATGTGTACTGGTCCAACATGGTTGATTCTTTTATGGTCCTGTTTGATCTATGAATTTTCCCCACTAAACTGCAATCTCCATTGATGCTGTTGACTATCAGCTGAGGTGGAGGAGGTCCTGGTAGGTAATTTTATTCCAGTTTAAGAAACTTGAGTTTTCTGGAGGGTGGTTTCTGTGGAGAATGGATGAGGTAATCATCTCCTGGATAGTGCAATGACAGTGGTAGCTGGAGTTCAATGTGTCATGTAGTTATAAATTTATACTTAGGTCACGAATACCTCCCTGTCTAATATCCTATCTTTTCAGTTGGATGTGTGCAATGTGAGTGTTCATATACATCCATTTGTATATATGTCTCTGTAGGTGCAGAATGAGCATGTTCTTCCATATCTAGCACATATCTAGTATATTCCTGCTCTGTGCATGTAACGCATTTTAGGACGCTTACAAGAGCTAATAGCTACAAGATGCAAGAATCATCCAATCTTTTAGGTACAGCTTGAAGTAGGCTTTGCTAAGAAAAATAATGAAATATCTGAATTCAGGCTCAACCAGTTGAAGTCTATCAAGCTGAGTTGAGCTTTTCAGTAAGACACTGCCAGGGTGTCTTTCTGAGCACATCTGATGTAGGAGAAGGTTTGACCTTAGATTAGCACACAGTTGGCAGTGTGCTAGGCTAAGTGTAATCTAATTGACATGTGATGTTTGCGCACACTGTTACACTCTGATAAAAGTTCACTGTTTATGAGCTCTTTCTTTGTTGTAGGAGTAACAGCTGCTTTGGAGTTCAGTCCTGGTCTTTTCATAGATACAGGTTTTTCTCAAGCTTAAACTTGTTCAGAAATTTTCATAAGGATTACACCAACTTGTAATTTCCTTCCTTATCCACTAGTTGTGAGATTTTTACCTTGGGGCTATGGAGTGCTCTTAAAGCTGGAGTGAGATGAATGCTGTGGTGCTTGCTTGAAGCATTCACTGTAGGGTATCGTGTGTCTCAGGCTCTGTATTCTCCTGGTTTGTGGCTGTGACAGAGACATTGATTTGGCAGGTGCAAGCGCATTGTCCTTGCTCAGCTTTTCTGTTCTCATTAGTGTCAGTGATCCTGGTAGTACCTGAGCCCTCTGCAGTCTATTGGTGTAGGGCTTGTTCCTCTGCTCAGCCACTCTTTTTTCCCTCTCTACTCCTCCAAGTGTTTTACTTAGAGTTCTTTCAACAAGCTGTTCCCTGTTTCTTCTGCTGTGTTTAGATTTGAAATATTTATAAATATATCATTTTGAGTTGTAGACTTTGTGTAAATTGTTGCATATATTCCCCCAGCATTTGCCAGGATCTGATGAAATTATCACAGTTCTATGTGATCACCTATCTAGTGAGGGATGTATATGGAATTAGTATTGCTGTCTTTGCTGACATGCAAATATTTTGTTGATTTTTACTGTAAACCTTATCTCCATGACATGAAAATTGATGAAGAATGATGATTTATACAGCAGTTGTGTTAATCACATCTTGATTCCAGATTGTGATTACTTGTGAGCAAAAACTGTCTGGATGTTACTATGGTAAACGGGATTGAGATCAGAGTATTTACATACAGGTAGAAACATAACTGAATTAATTATAATTTAGATTATCTAATCACTTTAGAGAAGGGATTAGCTTTGTTTGGAGTTTTCAGTAAGTATTGCTAGGCAAAAAGAAAAGTGTGCCAAAGTATCCACTGTAGTGAACAACGTGATGCTGATAAAGAGAAAAAAGCTGTTTGTCTTGATATGGGTTGCTTTATTTCCTCTTCTTTCTTTTTTGTTCTTATTTTCTTGAAAGCTGATTTAGACTGATTGCTGTGGGGGAATGAGCATCATAGCTCAACTTTTGAAAAACACTTGACATACCACAGGTACTCTCTTTGACCTTAAGCAAAGTGCGCGGTGACATGGCTTCTGGCATCCTGCGCTTTGTGTCAAGAATCAGGTCAGCAACCTGAGGGCAGGTTCCAGTGGACACAGCCATGTAAAGCAAATGTTGGAGAAATGCCGTTAGTGAATCGTTCTGGTGGACTTGCTTGACCCTTTGATCCTGTACAACCTGCCTTTCATTGAACTTCCAACAAGCAATATTGAAAGGTGCAGAGAGGAATCTCATATAGTAGTTTATGTTGTTCACTTGGTCTGAAGACTGTCTGAAGACTGTTTTTTGCAAGTGTCTCTTTGGCCAGTCCTTTCCAGTGAATTGTCATGTACCTTTTTTACCAAAGACTCCATGCTATCACTTCTGTCTGAGGCCTCTTCAGTAACACCTTGTGCAGGAAAAAGTTGCATTGGGTTGAGTCGGGGATCACCATTCTTGTCCAATTGTTTTTGCAGGTGGAAATTCATGTTAAATTTTAGCACTGGTAACGCTCTGTAAGTGACACCAAAAGCGTGTCTCTGAGTCTGAGAAGTATCTGTGGGAAGCACTTAGTGGCTCTTTTCCGTTTTGACTCCAGGCCCACAACCATATGTTCTGTGGTTCACATTAGGAATCCAACAGGGAATTATTTTGCTTGCAACAAATTCTGTTAAAAGTACTACTGCCAGCTTGGGTTTTAGGTTGGTGTTGACTCTCCTGCAGCTTTTACCTTTGGGCTTTTTTTTGTCTTACCCTAATTAGGGCTTAGTGTCACCTGGGTAATTTTACTTATGTTTCCCTTTGTTCTGTGCTTCATTTTGTTTGAAGGAGAGATGTCCATGATGGCAGCAGAGTTCTGTTTATGCAAGAAGTTTAGATCTAAAATGTCTGATACTTGTTGGAAAAATGGCAGTAATACTTGATGTTAGTCACAATAAGAGGTGCCTAAATAATAAAGCAAAAAATAACTCCATAAGATGTTACATGTACAGGTCAGAGAATCAAATACCTAAAGCATTAGAAACATTAGTAATTTAATCCTTTTATAGTTGAGTGTACCGTATGGCTTCTTACATGATTTCTAATACTGTTTGATTCTTCATTATAATTTTATTTAATCTTGTATTAGCGTGTAGTAGCTTCTTGAATGGCTATATCATATTTCCTTTTGAGATTTTGTCTTTATCGCACATAGTTACCTATTTTTTAGTTTCTCTTTATTGGCTTTTCACAGTGGGCTATCAGCAGAATATGCTTTGCTTTACTTTTCAACCAATGTTTTATTGTTGTAACTGTAATAATAATGTTGTAATGTTTTAATTGATGTAATGTTTTAATATTGTAAATACTGTATCTGACCTGTGCAAAAGGCACGTACTGACAGGAGTTAACAAGAACACAGGAAGCATTAGTACCTGGTATTTATACAGACACAGTATGATATGGAAGTCCGTGTAAGGTTGCATGCTGAGCATTTGGGATGGGCAGAGTTTGTACTGATAGGACAAGTTCTGAACTTGTCCTAGTGGGATGGACAGACAGAGAACTTTCAGTATCCCCTTAGCTGCCTTTTGATTTGATTTAGAAAAAAAAAATTAAAAAATCACAGTTTCAGGACAAAAGACACTATGGAAATTAATATTTTCCATGGCAGTGATTTTTGTATTCCTGACAAGCTCCATAGATACTGAAGGTTTAAATGAAAATGGTAGCTCAAGCACTTGGATTTATATTGAACGATACAGCTCTGAAGTGCACTTCATCTTTCTGTATATGGCTGTTTTAAAATAGAATGAATTTTAGTGCATTCTATGTACTTGAACAGAGAAAGTCTGAGTTAGCTTGCCTGAAGAGTAGCTATAATTTTCTGCCTGAGACCTGCTTTGTCATGCTTTGCTTAGTATAAATGACAATCGGTCTCTAAGCTGTCAACCTAAATTTTTGCTAAATGACCGAGCACTTTACTAAGTATGTAGTTTCTGAATGGGCCTGCAAGAAATAATGGTTTTCCAAGTCAGGAAAACCTCAGTTTGTGAAGATTCTGGATGAGGAGATGAGGTTCGTTGGGCAGGTGATGGTTTGGTGATCATCATGACTACCACCAGTTCTGTGTAGTACTCCCACAGGTTCTTCAGGGCTTACTTAAATAGTGGAGTGCTAACTTGCTAGACTACAGTTATATTCATTCAAATAACATTTTATAAAGGCTTACTTTTTTTTTCTGCATCACTTTCTAATTTAGTAAACTGTTTTAAATTATTGGATTAACTGATTATTGAGATAAATAGATCAAAACCAATTTCAGAGCCTGCTAAGTCTACCATTTCACATCAGATCATTGAGAGCTGAGAGCTATTTTATATAAACCCTACCTTAGGACTGGCAAAAAGTAATTTTACTCAAGCCTTACTGATTTTCTTGTTCTGTGTAGCTAAGTTGTTTCTGAAGATTTGTCTGCCCCATCTAATTCTGGACGATGATACTGATCAAAATTACCAATATGGATTTTTTTCAGTGGCTCCAGTAGGTTAGTGGATGCTATTTTATTCAGCAGTTGAGCTTCGAATAGCAGTTCAGCTAACAAATAAAGGAGGTTGTTTATAAAACTGGTAAGAAACTAGAGCAAACCATGAATTGCCTTTATGTTCCCTAAGGCAGGTAATCGAGTGGAGTATGTATGAAGTAACTGTTGACTGCCGTTCTCCTTAAAGAAAAGGATCAGAAAGTGCCAGGGCAGAGTGAGGTGATGTTCAGAAGAGTGGGAGGAAAGCAAAAGAATTCTTATATGATTTACTATGACATATTATCTAGAACTTAGCAGTACTGTTTCTGTACCTGAAGAAAAAGATTCCTTGATTTTCTTTTTAATAGGCAGATTATATTACGGTGCAAACCTCATAACGCATTCTAAACTCTGCCTATGCATGTTACTTTAAAAACCAAAAAAGGAAATGCAGAGTAATCTTTAGAGCATAGCAGGTGAACGCAGGAGGGCATATCCTAGTGTGTCCTTTAATGACTAAATTAACAACTCCGAGTGGTTTCTTATGTCCTGCTTTGGGGCGGTTGCCAGGAATGGCAGGCAGAGTTCAGAACTTTGAGCAGTGGCTTTGAATTAATTCCATCAAAAAAAGCATTGAAGTTCTTGTGCTCCAAGGTTGAAAACCTAGACATAAAAGCTTAAAAATTGTCTTTCAAAATGTTATAGCATTTCAGCAGTTGAAAATAGTGTGAATATGCAGAACTGTGCAAGCCTGCATTTAACAGCCCACTTGATAGTTCATCCTATTACTGCTGTGTGATTTAGAATCTGTGGGTGAAATGCTTTAAATACTCAAATCTGCTGCTTTGGAAAACCAGCTTTGTATCAGCTTAACTCTTCCAGAAAAGAAAAGAAAGAATTTTGAGTCTTTGTATGTTCTTCTTATCCTATAATTAATTGATGTGTTCTTAAATTACTGGAAATCAGCAAATATATGTGAAGCTGTGTAAGTATATATCCCACTGTAACCAACTTGCAGCTCTTGTGATGGATCTAGATTAACCTTGCAAGCAGTTTTCTTCGGTTTAAAAAGGTGAAGCAGGCCCCTCAAAAAAAAAAACCTCAAAACACCACCACCACCAAACAACCCCCTCAAAACAAAACAGGCAACTGATCCCCCAACCAATCAACCAACGCCCCCCCAACAACAAAAACCCCAAACCCCACCAAAGATGAAGGATTCTGTATCTCAGATACTGTTTTAATTATACTCCTAGAATCTGTGAACATCTTTATTACCATGCTCCCAAGCACTCTCTTAAAAGGGCTCCCCTCTGCAATGGAAATGCTTCATTTGGAGAGGAACCTAGCAGAAGGATGTAGATTCACTTCTGATTTCTACAGAAACTCATGTTTCGCATTTCCAGCTTTCTCCTGCAGTGTTCTTGCGAAATAAGAACAAAAGCCTGGAAGGCCTCTTCACAGTTGTGACATTGACTGCAATATTGGAGACTCCTGCTCCTGAGGCTAATGACTTCTATGTTACAAGTAGTTCCAGTCAAGCTCTTTGCTTCTGTTATCTAAAAGCTGTTCCAGCTCTGTTTGGAACAATGACATTCCTCTTTTAGTCCCTTGTAATTAATACTTCCTTCTGAAGATATATTCAAGCAAGTTAGTTTGCAAATACGCCTTTTGGCTTAAAAAGCAAGCTGTAGTTGAATTGCTAATAAGCTGACTGTCCTATAAACCACTCCTAATTACACTCAAATATTTTGGTCTCTTGCATAACTGTGCTTGAAGGTACTTCCTTGCTGGGTTCTTCACAAAATAGCTGCTGTTCCTGTACAACTATAATGTGTGAACTGAGAATGGCAAGATTAATGCTTACTAATGATTAAAGCCTGCTTTCACAGTAGTCTTTGAAAGCTTGCCCTAGTTTACCTTCATTTAACTGTTTTTTTGCAAGTGGTTTGTTTTTAAGATTCAGTATTGCATGCTACAGATAAATGTATGTTGCTTCTAAAAGGTTTTAACTGTAAACTTGCTGATGAGACGTGTGGTGTGCGTATAGCGGCATTGAGGTGGGGTAGGGCTTTTCCTGGGGCAGAGGTCTTGCATTTTAATTGTCCGTGCACATTTACAAACAGAGAATAAACAATGGTTTGTGCTGTACAGTGTGAGTTCCTTGTATTAAAACTGTTGGAAGGATTATACTTTTTTTTGCTTGCTTGTTCAAGCTTCAAGAGTTCTAACTAGCCACCTCAGACAGCACGTGGTGCCTCAGGTTGTCTTTTGGACTCCCCTAAGCTGATATCTTTGTACTCATTGCCCATTTAGAACATCGGCTTGTGATCTATTTGGTTTACTGCTCTTGCCTTTCTCTTTGCGCTAATTAGGTAGAACTGGGGGGTGCCTTTCCATTCTGACCACCATAGGAGTACATACTGCTTCCTTCTAAACATACTGACAAGACACAACTTCCAGCCCAGTGTTTACAAATGTGATATTTGCACATGAGTGATAGTGATCCCTGAAGCACCTCTCTACACTGTTCAGTAGAATGGCAAAGTAGCTGACCAGTGATGACATCTTCACTGTGTTGTCCATCAAGAAGTTGGCGATAAGGCCTTGCAATGACATATGGACATGTGTTTCAGGCATACAACCCACAGATGAACATTCAGCTCCTATGCAATGTTCTGGTCTAGAATCAGCCTTGCGTTCTAAGAAAGCCTTATTAATAGCACCCCTTAAAAACCTTTGAGAGCATTGTGGTTTAAATGACCTACAAATTGACAGCACTGGAGTACTAAAGAGAGGGCTATGTTCCTTGGAAAGGAGCAGTGTGACCTTTTATATAAGCACATAAGATGCCAACAGCAGCAAAGACCAACTGGTTCAAGTGCCGTTATGAGTTTGTAGTAAAATATGTGTTGTTACCATCCATGCCTGTGCAACCACCTGACCACTTACTTGCTTTTGAAGAATGACACTTTTATTTGCATTGATGATTTTGGAAATACATGTACCTATCAGTAAAACTTGGTTCGTGGTTTTGAGTGTCCTTTGCTTAAGGAGTTTTTCCCAGGCACCAATCCGCTAAACAAGTATTTGGTATGTTGCAGTAGAATTAGACATTCAAACATTGTGAACAACAGAAAATGTAATGTGTCCTGTTTTGCTGGTGCCCTGTGCCAGTAGGGTAGGTGGTGGGAGGACTGAAGACAATAGAGAACTTTTGTCCCATTGGATTTTCTTACAAGGTTAATGGAGTATTAAAAATCTGTAGGCTTGCCTATACTAGCATGTGCACATGCAGGCTTTTAGACTGTGACAGTCTCATGACCTAGATTTGTGTTTGCTCAAGCAAACTGCTCAAGCCTGAATGAACCAGTTAAGAAATATCTCCAGGGAGACAGACCTCTACTAAATCATGGCAGAGCTTTGCTTTTAACTATAGCACTGGCAACTCTCATTTAGCTGGGTGGGTGTAGTCCAGATTTGACAGTGCCAGTGTTAGCTGTTCTACATTTGCCTAGTTTAGAAATGCAGATATTTTTGCTTTGTGTTTTACTTAGCACACTCCATTTGCAACAGTGTGAAATGGAAGACAAAGAAGTGTTCATATCCTCATAGCATTTAGCAGTGATAATATGAAGCTGAGATCTTGCAATTTCTGTTTGCTTAGCAGTGTAATTCAAAATATGCAGATAATGTCAAGGTCCCATCAGCTGTCAGACACCACAGACATTAGGATAGGAATGGTACAAATTAAGCCAATATAAATTAAGGATATGTGAATGATCAGGGAGGTCAGTGTGCCCTAACTGGTCTCCCCTCTGAAACTCATTTTCCCCATGCATCTGGTTAAGCCATTCTTACGCGGGTGTGTTGTATGCTTTTAGCCTGACGATAGTTGTTTGCTGTTAGAATTATGTGATGCGAACTTCTGTCCGTGTCAGTATTTGGGGACACAGCATTTTACCCTGGGTTGTGTCTCTTGAGAGTCCTTGTAAAATGCTTGTCAAGATAACTCTGCTCCCCCTTGCCTTAGTCTGTCTCTTTTTTCAGCAGCTGATGAGGTATTGTAACAGTGCCACCTTCCTAGTCTATCCGAGTTGGGCTGTCAGGTACAATTTAGTTTCTTGGGGAATCTTTTGTGGAATTTCTGTAATTGCCATTTTATTATGCTAGCTAATCTGAGCAAGATAGTGAGGGACAGAGACATGATCTGTATGTTACCTGAGACTCACATCCATAGTACTGATTTGACCTGTAAACTTTTAAAGTAGTGCAGAATTGGATCCCTCTCTGATTCAGCACTCACTTAATGAGCCTGACAAAAATCATACAAACTTTCTAACTAGGGCAAGTCTGAACTTGATCTTGTATGACCAGTATGGGTCATTTCTTGTACCACTGGTTTGGTTCCCTGTAGTTTATAGTTGCAGTAGGTGGTTTGCGCTAGGAGCCTGAGTAAAGAGCACTTGTAACTATGCAGCATTTATGCATGCTTACAACTGGTTTTCCCTTAACCTTGCTACACCACTAGTTTGGCTTTACTGAACTGTGGGGTTAATTTCCATCACTTTAAGTGAAGTTCCAGATGTTGTTTTCCGGTTTGGTTACTTACTGACTTTACACTACAGTATAGTTACTCCACAGCTTTAGCATACTGGTATTGCCTCAATTCAGATGCTAGCTAGGTTGGCTGTGCCATGTGGTACAGAATGCCGTGCTTCTGCTGACTAGAGCATGGGGTCATGAATCACTCTTGAATGTTTATCTGGAAAGATTTGCTGCTGACTGTGCAGTCTCTCAACAGGAGGCAGCCAGGCTATATGGAGGAAGGAAGTTGGAGATTAAATCCATGCAAAAGCTATTCATTTCTTACTGTGGTGGCACAGGGTATAGAAATTATTGTTAGGACTGGTGAAGGAAGAGGTGCAGTCAGATAGGAGGAAATCAGTATGTTACTCAGCTCTGGGAGTCCTGCTAGGTATTGGATAGTTCTGGTTTGCTCCTCGCAAATGACACCAAGAGGAAAAGAAGTTTTAAATGAATTGCCAGTGGAAATTAAGGGTGGGTATACTTTGACATTAGCTTTCTTCCTGCTATTTTGGGAACAGTTCTCAAACAAATACATTCAAGTTTTTGTTTGATTTATTAGTTTGTGACTTGCTGTCCATAGTTACCTTTGTTTTCTGGCTTATTTTGTATCAAACAAATTAATAGAAAGGCATTTTACAGCTTTATTTCATTTCAGGGAAAATAAAATGTTCAGAGCTATAAATATTTATAACTATTTCGTAGAATCATAGAAGAATTTCAGCAATGAGTGTTTTTTGTATTTAATGTTCAAACTGTTTCACTGAAAATACCTACTTTGCAAGGGATGGAGAGATGTTTTTAGTTTTGTAAATATTGTTCCCTAGGATTCCAGAAAATTTCTTTTAATGAAGAAAAATGGTTAAAGAAAAAATGTTTACCTGTTCATTGAGTATGTACCTGCTTCAAAGTCTACGCCTATTGTAATTTAACGCTAACAGCATCCTAACTCTAGTTGTTCTGAGGATGTGTCTATGCAGGGAACATTTGGGAAGGACACAGTAACTTCAGCTGAGAACTGTGTAAATGGAAGTGGAGGTGCCTGCTGCAAGCTTTATCCTCCCAGCATACAGTGACCAGAGGCTATGGCCACCCCGCTAGCCAGTGACCATTCTTTGCCACACGTTGCTCTTTCTCCTCTGCTGGAGAGTACTACTCCCTCAGATGTTCTGGCAAATCCTCTGTATAATCTCTCCATAACCCAGTTCTGTCAAGAAGTGAGGGAAAGATTCTTCAAAAATGCAATGGCAAACACACACAAAGTGTCAGAACTGGTTGAGAAAGTGATTATGTGAACAGAAACACTGGCAGCTGGGAGAGGGACTGTGAACTTCTGGAGCTGAAGGGGAGCTGGTTGCTGCCTGGTTATGCTGTTGCTGAACCGCAGGCAGAAAGGCATCCCTTCCTCCATCTTAAAGTTACTTCACTTTAAGGAACCTAAATATTGCCTGGTTCTTAGGTCTTTCTTTTCAGCACTTTATAATATCTTGGGGTTTATGCCTTTGTAATATTCTTGTTTGTTGCTTTGTTGGCAAGCTGTCTCCGTGGGCACACAGAGGCCTGCTCGTTTTGATTCAGGCACTGGTTATAATCTTGGTTTTTTTGGGATTTCCCAGAACCTGAGCACTGTGATGGTCATCTTGAGGCCTTGATGTACACACTCTGATACCTGCAGGCATTGGGTTCTCTCACTGATGATCTGTCACATTTTAAAAGCTCAGAGCAGTTGTTAAATCTCCCAAACCTGTCAGATCCATAATTTGTTACTTCAGTCTCCAGCCTTGCAAGCACAGATCAGTCACAGCCCGAGTTAGAAATTATCTGCTTCATTACTCACAGAGCATTAGACTTTGTACCAAGCAAACCATTCCTTCCAAAATACTCTTAATTTCCAGAAACCCTTTGGCTTTTGGCCAGCCATTCCAGAGACTGAGCGATTTTGGGGAGCAGAGTCTGTTACCTGCACAGAGAAATATTTAAATGTCATGTGAATCAATGTATAGAAGATAAAGGGAACATGGAAGATAATTTCCCCATGTTTTTCTCTGTGATTTCAGCCCTTTTTCTTGACCAAGCTCTTAGTCCTTTTGAGAAAACCCAGCTGTCCTATTTTTGGCTGTTACCCAGGAGATGGAAACTGCCTGTCCTGGTTATTACTGAAGGCCAAGTGGGGAGGTTTAGAGCCTGAGGGTAATCTGGAGGAGACAAATGAAAACCTTTTTCTGAAGTTTGATAATACAGTGTTGGGGGAAGCTGATAACTCATGGGCTCCTTTCATAAGCTTTTCTAATAAAGCATCCTTTGGTGTCTCTGAAACCAAGAGCACTGAGTTGAAGGAGATCAGATCACCAACATATTTAGGTCCTTCCTTCTTTAAGGAGTTGAATTTGACCCTGAAAAACAGGAGGGGCATTGTGGAGGTCACAGTGACAGGTCCCCAACTTTTAAGATTGTGTTAAATATGATAGGGATCAATTTGCTGTGTCTGTTTATGTCGGGCAGGGAAAAAAGGTTCTTTTGCAGAGTAGAAGGCCTAGGTTGAGAATTTGGGTGGGTAGATGGAACCACCCAATAAAAACTACAATAAAAATGGAGCAGCTTCCCTGTAGATGTTGTGGACTCCATTGAAATGGAGCTTTGCCAGAATGGATCAAATGAGCATCTGGCAAGGGCAGACACTGATTTCTCTTCTGAAGCGGAGTAGAAAATAGAGGAGAGAGGCAGTTTAGAGGGTTGCGTTGTAATGGCCCTGCTCTAACACACTGACCAGACAGAAGACTGAGCCCAAATTGTGGCTCACCTTACCACACTGGAAACTGAGAGCCAGGTTCCAGAGATCACCTCTGAGTTACAGGAGCCTACTGAGCAACTTGGTCAGACTGTTTTACAAGCTGGGCTGTCTCTTTTCCAGCTGTTAGTGTGCCACAGCATTTTTGTAACAGTGCACATGAACATAATTACTCTTCCTGGGACCATTCTGGATGGTGAAAAACTGTTCCAATCTGTGGTTTCTCAGGGTATTTCAGGTTTTGGAATGCTCCGAGGTTTGCTTATGTATAAGTAAGAAAGTGCTAAACTCAACCGAGTTATGGTGAATCTCTGTGGAAATACTGCAGAGATGTACTTTTTTGTCTTGTATTTACTTCGTGCTGCTGCTATACTGAACGATTGCTTCTGAAATGAAAAGATCTTTTGGATGGATTTTAGGAACTGGTTTTTGGTGGTAGGGAGAAATCTTCATTTACTCATCAGACCTCTGCCTAAAATGATTGGTGCAAAATACAGATTGTTTTGTTACCAGACGCTGATGGATAAGGAGAACACTGAGGTGTGTACATTAATGATTCTTGTATGTTTTTTAGGTTGTTCACACCTTTTCTTTTGTCAGATAGCATTTCATACTGGCAGTGAGTGGTTTTGGAAGTACTAAAAAATCCAAAGTAGGATGATATGCTTTTGAGAGGCAGATGGATGGGCTGCCCCAAAAACACGGAGGCAGGATGACACCTTAGAGCCAAAGTTGCTCCTAAAGATTATCGGTAGAAGAATGATTTAGCTCTTATGCCATGGAGAAGGGCTGCAATCACTGAGCTCAGTGCATTGAGGTTTCTTCATATTCCTCAAGGAAATTTTGCCAAACTGGGTATCTGGGCTGTAAAAAGATACACAACCGGGGTTCAAATTTTTGTTGAACTACTGGAATTTCTCCTGTTCAAATTATCATCATCATCAGTAGTCCACAGAATCCCACGTCCTCCTATTTAAAAATACACATATATGAATTTATGCAAAAAGGATTTGGATATTTTGGTAGATTCTGCATTTGTGCAGGAAGGACTTCAGTACTGAAGAGTTCTTGGAGATCACTGTGGAAAGTCTAATGATGGAAGAGTAGTTTGGAGTGTTATGACAGCAAGGGAAGACACTTGAGACAAAACCCAGGCTATCTACAAAATGAAACAAAACAAAATGCATCTGTAGCTTCCTGTTTCTGTAGACAAATGCTGTTAAATTCAGTGAAGTTTCTGAAATAGAACTGAAATGAAAAATAGTTCATTTTTGAAGCTCTCGGTAGCTGGGCAACAGGATAAAAACATCTAGCAGATATATGTGGAGACTTGGAAAAAGCCACAAAAACCCAAAGTTTTGCATGCTCAAGAATCTTCAGTAAGGAGAAGTTGCATACTAAGAAAATCATAGAATCAGAATCACAGACTGGTTTGGGTTGGAAGGGACCTTAAAGCTCATCCAGCTCCAACCCCCTGCCACAGGCAGGGACACCTTCCACTAGAGCAGGTTGCTCCAAGCCCCTGTGTCCAACCTGGCCTTGAACACTGCCAGGGATGGGGCAGCCATAGCTTCTCTGGGCACCCTGTGCCAGCGCCTCACCACTTCTTTAAGTTAATCTAAGCTGTTAGTTAACATCTGATCTAAATGCTCTAATAAAAAAGTGTGGCATGAGAAAAATCATTTTCTGTCAGTAGTGAAAATGTTGGCAGTATATCCAGTATGTGTATTGTTTTCCTGTACACCAGTTTGACATACCTCAGACAAACCTTTACTTACGTGTACACAATGTTTTGGAAGATGAATTTCCAATGCACCAAGAAAAATCCGTGGTTTAGACAGTTTCTAGCTTGATGATGCTAGTGAAACCTTATGTAGAACTGCTTTTGAATAAATAGAATTCTTCTGAACTAAATTAAAATATTTTTAATGAAAAGTTGAGTGTATTAAAGCATGAAGTGGAAACCTCTAAGCAAGAATGCTGTTACTGCTTTTTCAGATACTTCAGTAGGAACTTGAAGTGACCTGGCACCATGGTAGCTCTTTCCTTGAAGATCTGTGTCCGCCATTGCAATGTAGTGAAGACGATGCAGTTTGAACCATCCACTGCAGTGTATGATGCTTGTCGAGTTATTCGTGAACGAGTGCCAGAGGCTCAAACGGGGCAAGGTGAGTTCCTGTGTTTGTCCTTAGTAAATTCATTGGCTGAATTGAAAGTAAACATAGACCCATGTGAGTTTTTTTACACTGTTCTGTCCTTCATTTATCTTTCAGGCTGGAGAATTTGTTTTGTTTTATTGTTTGATTGTTTTTTTAGTGTGTGTGTGTGTGTGTGTAGTTTTGTGGTTTTGGGGGTGTGTGTGTTTGTTTTTTTCCAAACCTAAGGCATGGAGTGAAAGGCACCAAGTGCAAATAGATTTCTAAGTGACAGAAGGTAGCTGCATCTTTTTTTTTCCTTCTGTCCTGATAGAGGTTTTTCTACAAAGGATGCTTTCTAAAGCAATGTTTGTGGCAATGCTTTCTAGGAAAATCTGGGCAGACTTATTTTTGTGCCTCAGCAAAGGAAGCAACCACATGAATTACAAAAGAATGGCTGGACATCTCCAAAATGTGCAAAGGGAAATGTTTGAAATGAGTTAATAACTAAAAGCATTACCATGCTGTGCATACCATATTCACAATGCTGCTAATTGTTAATTTAGTGTAACCCTGGTTTGAACTTTAAGCTTAACCCTGATGCTGAATAACCTTGAATAAAATCGTGTTGGCTTTATTAGGTTTGATGAGTCTGTCTCCTCTATTCCACAGCCTCTGACTATGGATTGTTCTTATCGGATGATGATCCTCGAAAAGGTATATGGCTGGAGGCTGGAAGAACGCTGGATTATTACATGCTGAGAAATGGGGTATGGTGCAAGTCTGTTGCTTTTTTCATCAGCAAGTTGTTAGAAAACTTGTTTCCTAAGGAGCAAGAAGAGTATTTAGTGTTTGGAGGTGTAGGAGGGTCTTGAGTTTGTTCCTGAAATTGGCCTACTTCTCATCCTTGCTGTGTTAGTGTTCTACTGCATCTAGTTGTGACTGAGAGCTATGTAATGTCTTCATAGAATGATTAACAGAAAAATAAAATATAAGCTTTATAATAACCTTTAGTGCAAGGTCATCTCAAATATACAGGGTAGGCTTCTTAAATACTAAATATGATGAGGTCATACTTGCTTACATTATGGCCAACTTGCTTACAACCAAAAGGCATTGCTATCCTTTTTAAATGCTAAACTAGCTTTTGCAGCACAAACGTACTTTGATCTGTCCTCCCCTGTTTAGGTTTTGGTCTAGCCAGCTAGGAAGAGCTCTTAAAAAATTACATTGGCAGAACTAAAACACTTCTTAAGTTTGCTATATAAGCAAGTTTGCCTATACTGTAGCAAAGAAAAATGCAGCTTGGAGGGGTTGGTAAAGGAATCCTGGTTTAGGCATCTAGGTGGATTGGTTTGTGGTGGCTTCCAAAAGCATTTAGAAAGAGTGATGTTTACTTCCTAGGATATACTGGAGTACAAAAAGAAGCAGAGACCTCAGAAAATACGTATGTTGGATGGTTCAGTGAAAACAGTCATGGTGGATGATTCTAAGACAGTTGGTGAATTGCTGGTTACCATTTGCAGCAGGATAGGTAAGATTCTGGGACCCACATGCTTAAGAATTTTTCTGCCATTTTTGCATTTTGATTTTTATGATGTTATATGTATTACTGACCAGAAATTACTGGCATATATGTTAAAATATTTAAATTTGTTATCAGTTAACATTTACCAAACACTTCTTTGATATCTGTTCTCCAGGTTTTATGAAAGTCTGTAGAGAGTTAGCTTATATCCTTAAACTTCAGTATCTAGCAGGTAAAGGCACAAAATATAATTACAATTTTTTAATTGTATGTTACATTTACATACGCTTTCCTGGTTAGTGGTAGAGAATTAGATTAGATTTATACTTAATTTTAATGTGATAGAAGGTAAAATACTGTTAACCTTGAAATATCCCTAAACTTAAGGCTCTATGTTGTTATGATTTAGAGTTGATAACAGTATCATTTGTGTAACAACATATGGAAGCCTTCCAGAGCAGCTGGTCAGAAACGTGTCATATTGGTTATAGTCTGTCTGTATTTACCTAAATAGAGACATTTTGAAAACTAATTCATATTTAACTATAAACATGCATCCAGCATGGATTAGCTTAAATCATCTTAAACCATGCTTAATTCTCATTTAGAAAAGTGGACTTAATTTGATTTAGATTAATTTGCTTGGGAAGTAAATGAAGCTAAATTTAAATTCAACTATTTCAATCTCGTTTAAGTGTTTCTATGCTGGATTCCAATGTGCTGAAACTAATTTACTGAAGAAATTAGTTTGACTTATTTTCATGAATGTGATCGTGTAGGTGCACACTTAATTTGCTTTCCTGTGTAACGCAAACATGCTTTAGCAAGCAGTGGAAAAAACCCAGGCAGAACAAAGAAATGAGAGCAGCTTAGCACATATGCTAAATGTTGTGAACTGTTTTTTTTGAGTCAGTTACGTGTAAAATTCATGGGAAGAGTTGAGTTTTAAAACTCATTTATTTCACATTTCTATTCCTCAGTCTGCTCTGCCATATTTCTTCCTCACATGGTGGGCAAGCTGAAATGACTCAGTTCTCAGGAAGCAGTTGTAGGCATCCATGAAAGGAAATTTACTATGGCATGTCCCCATTTTGGAATTTACTGCTATTTTAAATTCCATCATGTTTTTAAGCTGGCAGCTTCTCTTGGGAGATGACTAAAAAAACCTTAATATCTTTCCAAAAGTGGCAAATGCAACATATGACAGAGGAATGATGTATTTTAAGGATAATGCCAGATATTGGAGAGGTGTCTTGAGTGCAGAAGTTGTAGATTATTCTTGGGATCTCATACCCCGTACACTGATTCAGCATTTCATCTGCAATATTTTACTGTATCTGAAATCAGTCATTGGTAGTTTAATATATAGAGAAGAATATTTCACCTGTACTAAAATATATTAAATTTTTATTGTTACAAGCACTGGATTTATTTATGATTCCAGGAATAACAAATTATGAGGAATATTCCTTAATCCAGGAGAGCATTGAAGAAAAGAAAGAGGAGAGTACAGGAACACTTAAGAAAGACAGGACATTGTTGCGTGATGAAAGAAAAATGGAAAAATTGAAAGCAAAGCTTCATACAGATGATGATTGTAAGTGATGTATTCCAGGATAATTCTTCAATTAATATCTTTCCGCAGTGCAGTGCAAGAAAACCATACGGGAATGCATTTTTTAGATTCTTCAGTGTGTCTCAGTTGATCCCTACCTATATTTTTGCACCGTTTTATGTATATTCTTTTCATTTAAATGGGCTTTGACTGCATCAGGATCAAGCCTTGCAGGTCACTGAGTGTAATCACTCACTGTGCTGGTGTGCAGACAGTTGCATAAAATTAAGGATTTCCAGTTTAGAAGTAATTCTCTTTCTGCTGTCTGTAGAGGGGCCTGATCCAGAACTGTAAGTCCTTAGTCACTGCCCTCTGATTTCAAGTGTCATCAGTTTTAATATTAGGTAAATGGGCAAGTTGTTGCATCTAGTTGTAAGAGTTAGCAGGTCTTTTGAAGTGTGTTTTGTTACTTTTTTGGTAGGGGACTTGTAACCTAAGTGGGAAGGGTCATTTCTGTAATGACCTTTTGCTCCTCTTCAGTAAAGTTGGCTATTTAAATACTGATGCCTTCTGAAAGCCATCAAAGGGGAGTTTTGTCTTTGAAGGGACAAATTTTAAGTGTAAATGGAGCTTGTCAAAGAACTAGGACAGTATTTGATTAACTGTGACTAGCAGGAAGATGTTTAAAAATTGCAATCAGTGATAAGAAGAGTAATCAGAATGATTGGGTTTAGGGGGAAAATGTGGTCAACTTTCAAGTAATTTTGCAATGAAGCTTTGAAGACCTAAATGTAGTATTGAAAGGTTACTGTAGTTGTTTCTTCAACAATATTAATGATGTTTTATGCCATAGCAAATTCTTGTTTCTCAGCAGCGCTGTTCTTCAGTTCTCATTTGTAGCCATCTTCAACACTAATAATTAGAAACAGAAATGAAAGGAACACTTTTTTGCAGTGTTTTCCCCCTCCAGTGGAAATAACAATTTTCACATGATTTTCACATCGGCTTTTCACACTGGCAGCGGTAGGTGTTTAACTATGTGCATGTCTGGTTCTGTTACAGTAAATTGGCTGGATCATAGCCGAACGTTCAGAGAACAAGGAGTCGATGAAAATGAAACACTACTGTTGAGGCGAAAGTTCTTTTATTCAGACCAAAACGTAGATTCAAGAGATCCTGTTCAGCTTAATTTGCTTTATGTTCAGGTACAGTACGTGGGCCAAAGTACGGGTTCTGTCTTGTCTGTGGAAACCTGTGTAGGTTAATTACAAACGTTTTGTTGCTGAAATACTCCATCTGCTAGAATTCCAGTTCTGGATGTGCTTTGAGTTTATGTTTTCTCTCTATCACTACAAGAACACATGATAGTGCAGAGGCTTTGCTGATTTTTTTCTTAATCAAATACTTTCAACCCAATAAGGACTCAGTCAAAAATCTGCCGACTTTTACATCCTGTTTCCTTAAAATTCATGAATGTCTTTTTAAGTTGTTCTTTTTAGTTCTTCTCCCCATTCTCTTCTATAGGTGATGCTTTCTCTGTAATATGGAATCTCAGGTCAGTCTTGCAACCAGCTTTCTGCTCCTCATCTCTTTTCCACCTGATCAGTGTGAGAGCTGCTTCTGCATTCCCTTTCTAATCTTCAGCCTAGACAGCACACAAGGCAGGCAGGCTTCCTGTTCGTAATAGTATCATGTAACACAGCGGGAGTCTACCTAGGCAGGTTCCCTGATCTGTTAGAGGTACTGTAAATATCTTAGCAAAGCTGAGTTTTATGCAGAAGATCCATTTAACTGAAGGCTCCATTGCAGTGGCCTGTAGTGCAGTCCAACAAGCCCCAACAAACCAGCCAACAAAACAAATATTGCAGTGTTCATTTGTTATACTTGCAGCCGATTCAAATGGGATTGGTCTAAATTACATTTTAAAACTCCGAGGCAAAAGATAAAGATGGCATTGCTTGTAAGACTGCAGTACATTTTTCAAGCATTTTAGAGGACTGCATAACATTGAGCTGTTCTCATGCCACTTAGTTGTTTTTTTTCCGGTGACTGTTACAACAGTATGTGTTGATTCTGCCTTGTCATTGTTTTATCTTTTTATTGTTTTATCCATGTTTATCCATTATTTTATCCATGTTTATGGATCAATGAGTGACCACTAAATTTAAACATCAGGAAGGAAAATGCTGTTTGCCTTTTGGTGTTGCCGTTTCTACAATAGTGATCTGGTTTTTACTTACTAGATGTGCAGATTGTTTTCCCTGCTCTTATGAGGTGGTAAGATGTAAAAGCTTTTATATGTGTGCATGTACACACACATGTATCTTTCTCTCTGTATGTGTGTGTGTACATACACGTAAGTGTATATACATATGTTGTATTTTATATACATGTATGGCAAGAAATGGGTGTCAGGTCCTCTTTTTGAAAGTTGTTACAATCGTGGTTTCAATAAGTCTCCATCAATATTCACCAGAAAATAATCTAGCCCTTTATTTATTTTATTAGTCATAAACACATCCAGAATGGATTAATCAAGCCATTGAGACAGAAAGTGTGTTGCTGAATACTTGAGCCGTGTCTAAGCTTTCAAGGAATTTCAGAGATGTAATAGTTATTTTGGATGTCCCTGACATGCCTTTGCTTACCTCCTTTAGGCTCGTGATGACATTCTGAATGGGTCCCATCCTGTCTCCTTTGAGAAGGCCTGCGAGTTTGGAGGCTTTCAAGCGCAGATCCAGTTTGGACCTCATGTAGAACACAAACACAAACCTGGATTTTTAGAGTAAACACTTCTAACTTCTAAATTCGGGTGACCTCAAGTGTAACTAATGTTGAGTTGTCACAGACTAAATGCATTTAAGTACTCCAAGTAGAGGTAATCGGAATCAGTGTGTTTTCTGTAGCAATCTTGCTGTGAAAAGAGCCTGGTTGCAAAAATCAGCAACCCAAACTGATATGGGAACCTTGGGCAGTGGCTTATTAGGCAGCACAGGGCGGCAGCTCCGTCAGGGTGCCAGTTAAGTATGCAGCTGGATTCCCCAACCACTTGGTAATAGGGGAAGACTGGGATTTTGTTCTTCTGTAGAAGTCCACTGCCCATGGCAGGGGGGTTGGAGCTAGATGGTCTTAAGGTCCTTTCCAACCCTTACTATTCTATGATTCTATGATTCTGCCTGCATTTAGTAATGCCATGGGTGAATTAAGCGTACATCAGTATGTATCACAGATGTTCTGATTTGCTAGGTAAGTACTTGAATGGAAAGATGCTTTGTCATTTGAATAGAGTTAATGTTGCTGTGTGTGGAGGTTGAATTTTACGAACTTCTTTAGTGACATTAATTAGTTGCTCAGATTCACCCTCTCATTATGTTATATGAATGGAGATCTGGAACTGCGCACTTTGTTTCAGATGCGGACAGGAGTCCTGCTTACAAGTGACCCATCCTTTAATCTTTATTGTGAAACTTAACTGCTATCAGCAGGGCAAGTTTAGTTTGTCTGAAATGTTCAACTTTTTTACTGATTTTGATTTTCTGATTGGTTTTCCTGCAGTAGAATTAACTGAGGGCCGGAGTCTGAGGAAAGGAATGTAGGAAGGTAAAAGAAAGCTATTTAAGCTATTTACTGCACAGTCCATCAAGCCTTGCCTGCCTATGAGGCTCACGGATACCCTAATGGGATGCACAAAACAGTGGGTGCATGTTTGGTTTCTGTCCTGTTCCACTGGCTGAGTGCTCAGTGCTGACTCTTACACTTTCTTTGTGAGCCTGAGTCTGGGGTTTACTGTATCTCGGGAATCACCTGAAGATGGTGGCTTGTTTTGGAACGTGCAATGCTGCAACACTGTTGGTTTGAAACACTTCGCTATTGAAAGCTTTTCCAGAAGTAGCAGTTCAATTATGCAGACAAACCATGTGAAGAAACATCCTTCAGTTCCAAGTAATAATTAACTTCTATTTGTGCTGTCTGCTACTGGTTGGCCCAGGAACCTTTCCCAGTAGAGACACTTATGTCTTGAATTATGGGGACCTAGTGTAATAGCTTCAGTGTACTCATGGTTCTTATTCCCTATAACTGTGACGAGTTACACAACAGTCTTCCTCTGGGACTTGTCCATTGTCTACTTATTCTTCCCTTCTCCCTCCACTCACTCAAGAGTATTCCTGCAGCAAACCATTAGGGTATTACCTCATCACAAGCTACTGTTGTGTCATGGTAATGATTTAAAGAGTTAGATGTTCCCAGCAAGAGTTGGTTTTAATTTTTAAAGCAATAATTCCCCACAAACTTAAGCAGCAGTTTTGCACACTGCAGCGCAGAGTTCTGTTGCTGGAAATGATTCTAGTTTTTTCTGGGGGTTCTACTTGGTCTTCTCTAGTGTCAAGATTTAATTTTTTTTCCTTTTTTTTTTTTTAAGCTCCCCTATAGTAACTGTGTTTTATGGTGGACTGAAACTACTGGCTGGATGATATTGCCACTTAGTATGCAATGCTAGATAGTTTGAATTCCATCACAGAATGAAGTCACCACACATATAGAGTGTGTTATCTTCTTAATCCTAACAGAAATGAAATGTATAAATAACTGCACTGTATGTTAGAAAGCGAACATTACTCCAATGGAAATCATTTAGAACTGGAATTCCAAAATTCAGCACCTTGTTATTTTCTGCAGAGAAATTTCCTTACTGTTGGTTTCTTTTCATTTAAATGGGCTTTGACTGCATCAGGATCAAGCCTTGCAGGTCACTGAGTGTAATCACTCACTGTGCTGGTGTGCAGACAGTTGCATAAAATTAAGGATTTCCAGTTTAGAAGTAATTCTCTTTCTGCTGTCTGTAGAGGGGCCTGATCCAGAACTGTAAGTCCTTAGTCACTGCCCTCTGATTTCAAGTATACATGTTTATGATTTAGTGTTGTATGCATTTGGCTGTACGTAGCCTTCATGCAGTCTTTCTGTGAAACCTCATGCTTTTGTTTTGTGAGGCTCAAGAAGCCGAGTGCTCCTGACCATTATGAACAATAGATATAAATACTACTGATAAATGCTGATTATTTTTTTCCCCTGAAAATACATCTGTCATCCTTTCAGAAAAAAAAAAACTTTATAGTTGTTTTCTTCTTCTTTTTGAACAAGTTTGAGCTTTTTTTTTAAGCTTCATCCAACTATTTCCTACTCTTTGGTGGGTGAATGCCGATTCTTTTCAAGTATGAAAGTAGTTATGTTTTATGTAAACTATATGCTGTAACTCAGTGTGTGAAAGACATTCGAGAGGTGTCCATTCACTCGTCAGTGAAACCTGAACATGCTACAGATTCCCTTAAGCAGAATCTGTCAGCTCATACTGAAAACAGCATGTAACAGAACAGTGTTAATATTTTATAGTGTTGTTTTGAAACAGCTTGATTTAGTTTGCCATGTCTGCAATATATTTTTATAGAGAGAACTTTTGTATCCTTTTTTGTCATTGATAAATTATTCTTGGTACAGATGAAGATTATTACCTGCAACTTGTTGACACTTTGGTTGTAGGAATTTTCTTGAAGGTCATGCCAAAGTAAATTGTGAAAGCTCTTAAATTATCAAGTTGCAAATAGTCCTTCTTCATGCCCTTCCTCATACAGCTGAAGTTTTGCATCGTATCTACAAGGGCACACAGTGTTTAAATTTGCTGAGAGAATGTCTAATCAAGAACTTACACTAGTCATACGTGGATAGGAAAGGAGCACCTGAAACTGCTCGCTTTGACTTTTTCTTTCCAAGCACAATTGGTGCCCATAAGCTCAATTCATTAATCTAGCCTGGTTTCCTGTCTTAAACTGTCTTTTTCAAGAGCACTGGCTTTACCTTTATGCTAATGAAAAACAGTCCTTACATGCACGTGTAAGTGTACAGTCCTTACATGCAAATGGATACAAAACAAATTTGTCTCTTCAGCCTTCCCCACCCAATGATGTGTCTGTGAAAATAAGTCCTGAGATTTCATTGTCATGTATTAGTGTGATATATCTACTGGAGCATTGGAAGAAAGATCAGGAAGGACAGTTGTTCTTACTTTGTTTTATATTGCTAGAGCTTTATGCAAAAGAACCTTTCTGTGATAGTAGATAGTTCTAGCTTTCTGTGTTAATAGTGTGCTTGCTTACTGAATAAATCAAAACGAGAAGGGGATTCTCCAGTCATACTTTTTCTGTGATTCTCAATTGTCCAAAGCAGGGGGGAACCTTAGAAACCAGTTTTTTGAATTGTGGAAGTTTCCTCAGACTGAAAGTGAACTGCTCAATATGTGACATAGTTTCTTCAGAGTAGAGTGTTCCACATGGGAAAGTGCAATCCACAAAGGAACTGATGTTTGCTAAAGCACTGTGTTGATATGTTTTCAAGTTGGGTTGGTGTTTGGCTAAGATAAAGGGTTTATTTCATTCTACAGCAAGGAAGTACCAGTGGGGTGTTAAAAGATTCTGACTAAACTCTACCATGGAGGCTGGACTGACTTAGTTTACTTTGTATTCTGACACCATTAGTAGCTGAGTGCTACAGAAATTAGGACTGGTGGGTTTTGTAGTTTGTTTTTGAGAAAGTGACTGGTACTAAGTATCAACTTACATGGCTTTGCAATTTTTCAGTAAAATAGTAGTGTTCTAACATTTGAAAGTCACAGAGGAAGAACTTGGTCCCACGCATCAGTAAATCAAAGTGCTACTGGAAAGTAGTGGCAGTGTCTGAGCTCAGACACAGAGCTGGCTTAATCTTTGATGTCCCCTTCTTCCCCCCGATCACAATGAGAGTATTTAAATTCAGATATGAACCCCTCTGAGCTGCTGAGAGATATCATGTAGTTTAAGAAAGGAAAATGTCCCAGCTATTACTTACTGTTGATGACTTTTTAAAACATGAAGGGGTCTTACATGGGGACGTAACTGAAGTGTTTTTCTGAAGTATGTAAGTTACTTTCTTGCTCTCACCCTACTTAGCCAGAATTTTGTTTCATTGTATAGGTATTTTATGCCTGTTTTAGGAAGCTTGGGGGACTTACTGCCTATAAAGGAGCATGGGAAGCATCCCTCCTTGGGAAGGCACCATTAACTATAGATTCTTTTTTCTTTTTTCTAGCCTAAAAGAATTCCTGCCTAAAGAATATACCAAACAAAGAGGGGCTGAAAAGAGAATATTTCAGGTAATTTTGAGACTGAAAAACTTACTATATCTTCACTTCCTTTATGAGAAAAATACAGGCTTTCACAGAATTATACTCTGTGTATGCTTGAATTATATAACTATCAGAAAATCAAGTGTAAAGAATTTGTCAGCTTTTCTTTTCCTTCTTCAGCACATTTATTGTCCTGATCCTTTTTGCTTCACCAATGATTATTCAGTGTACTTTGAAGGGTAGAGAGTGAATATTCAATATTCTTAAGACCTTTTTCTCTGATGCATTGAAATGTAAGGATATGTATTTGTACTAAAATAGAAGCACATTTAGGACAACTAGTTTTAATTTCATGCCTTCGTTATTCAAGCATGAGCTTCAAGTAACACAGAGTTCTGCTCACTAGTGCTCGAGTTCAGTGATGTGTCTGGGAATCATGCAGTTGTAAAAGACTGAAGCAGTTGAGTGTAAAATGTACTGGTATTGTTGGAAGTGGTCTCTGAGTACTGTAGATGCACTAAATATCTGTGCCTACTGAAAAATATTTTTGGCAATACAATACAAGTTGAAAAAATCTGAGGTCAACAGCTAAAATCGAGTCATATGGTTACTGGAAGGACATACCAGTGATCCGTGATCACAGCCTGGGAGATGAGTTGAAGAGCAGGAACAGGTCATATAGTTTCCTATGTGTTACACTCCAAGTCTAGGAATTGTGTAGCTCAGTAAGTCTGTTCTACCTGGAGCTTATAGTACCGCTTCATAAATGAGTATGTCTAATGCTTTTCTGTCCCTTTAGCTAATGGCAATGATGTTGCAGTTTAAGGAAAGAAAGATTCATTCACTTCTAAGTGTTGCTGTATCATGCTAGTCATAGCATGTGATTTTTATTCATTTCAAATATGATCTATGAGTAGTTTCAATCATTACATGCTTCAGTGCATTGATAAGAAGCTCATCAGTGAGGGCACTGATGCTGGGCAAAGATACAATAGCAAGGTAGAATAAGCAAGCTGTCTTTCTGATAAAAATCAGCTGTTGCCCTGAGGTATAACACTGTTTGGCAGCTGATTTTCACCAAATACTCCATCTGCAGTGACTACATTTGGGCTCCTTGCTCTGTTGGATCCAACTTGTGTTCTCTGTGCACTGAACTTGAGAGACATTATCAGTCTATGTCCTTGGGGTGAAAAAGGCTTTTTGGAGTTGCAGTTGCTCGTGCTAGTGCTTCTCTGTGGACCATTGTCAAGATGGTAACTTACATTGGAGTAGCAAAGTGTTTCCCATGTTCTTGGTGCTCCCCCAGCTGCCATCAGTCAGCGTGAGAGGCAGCAACCAGTAGTTCAGAAGAGTGCAAGGGGAAGATGCGATGTGATGGGGATCCCACAAACAGTATTTAAACAGCAGGACACAGGGAGAGGGTTTTAAGAAGAATGATCTAGGGTAGGACAGCAGATGCTGAGATGAAGTTTGAATACATAATATTGGTAGCTGCCATTGCTTCCAGGTAATAGTTGACTAATGAGTAAATTGTTAAAGTAATAAATCGAAATTGAGAGTTATCAGACAAACCTAGAAGAGTATTTCAGGATGAATTAGTTAGAAAAATCATTGCTGCTTCCTCATCTGTAGAATTCTTTTCACGTGATGGAAAAAAATTGTAGATAACAGTGCAACTGGCAAAAAAAGCCCATTGGAAGAACCTACAAGAGATGAGAAATGGTCAGTTACAAGGTGTGATGCCTTCATGAGTAAGAATGTTTGGGCACAAAAAAGGAATAAATAGTCTGTTCCTTGGAAAAAATATGGGTGCTGGAACTTTTAAATTATTTTTAAAAGCTGAGTAAAGAGGTGTTAATTTATGAAACCTCATGGTGCACAGGTTATGTTCTCCTTTGTGAGGAACTACAGGATGCAGTACTGCTAACACTTTTTAGCCAGTATTGTTTTCAAATACTCTGGTTGTAATGATTAATAACTAAGGATCCTTAAAACGATAAAAGCTAAACCCTTTTTTTGTTTGTTTCCAGAAAGCATTGTTTCTGCCTAAGTGATACTGAACTCTCATTACAGGAGCACAAAAACTGTGGTGAGATGACTGAAATAGAAGCCAAAGTGAAGTATGTGAAGCTAGCCCGCTCCCTGCGGACCTACGGAGTGTCCTTTTTTCTTGTTAAGGTAATGTAGATCTTGCTGTGATCATACTGTATGCTTGGTTATGTATTCACTTCAGATTCTTCACTAAGCAAAGGTCAAAGATGTTCTTTCAGCCTTCTGTCTGAAAATAGCATTAGGAAAAAGGTATAAATTACATATGGGACAGAATTATAATTTCAGTGTAGATCCTTGTCATACTGCTTCCAGAAAGTTGGGTCTGTCATAATTTAAATTCTGTAAATCGACATTTCTTCTTTTCCTTTTGATAAGCAACAAAGTACTGTCTTCAGAAAAATATTCACAAAGAACTCTTAAGTTGGTGCTGTTTATAAGTTTAATGAGAATACAAATTGCATGCTGAAAAACTGCATTGAAAGAACAGCTTCATCAGCTGTTAAGGTTTTACAGAGGCCAAAGATTAGTTACCACAATCCCTAAAATGCTTCTGTTTCCTGGAGGAGGGAGAAGAGGGAGTGTCTTTTGAACTGCATAGTAAAGATCCAGTAAAGACCCGAGCTGCTTAATGTTAATGCATTGCTTGAAAATCACTGCCTGTGACCTGACAAACTGAGCCTGGAGTTTTAAATTGTCCTAGTCTGCATGCCAGGTGCTTCCTTCTGTCAGTATATTCCATCATGCTTTTCCTTTCTCCAATGGCAAGCTCCATTTGAATGAAAAACAATTTTTCACATTTTGTTTTAGGAAAAAATGAAAGGCAAAAACAAGCTGGTTCCTCGTTTGCTGGGTGTTACCAAAGACTCAGTGATGCGTGTGGACGAGAGGACCAAGGAAGTGCTGCAGGAATGGCCACTGACAACTGTGAAACGCTGGGCTGCCTCGCCTAAAAGCTTCACTCTGGTAATCTTTGTATATATTCAGAGGAAGAGGGATCTATGTGGCAAGGAGAAAGGAAGATGGACTTATATTTACAACAGTTTCTTCAGTGTAATGTCTGTAATGTTCTAGGATTATGTAGAGTCAGAGAGTCCTAAACTAATAAACTGGCCCATATTGGTGTCTAAAATAAATCTGTATTTTGACATTTCTAGACAGACCAGTTCCCCAAAAGTACTGTATAAATCTTTTCAAAAAACACTGTTTAAAACTGTTTTGTGCCTAACCACTAAAACAGTGAAGAAAACATCATTATTCACACTTGTTTTTTAAACCCTTAAGGTGCTTGCCATTTGTAATGCACTTTGTGATGGTTCAGTAATACATTTGACATTTATGGATTTGAAGAATTTTCCTGAATGTGATGTTTTGTTAATTATTTGGTCCATAACAGACCTCTGCAACATTCATTTTGGTTATGAAAATGTTGTTTGAAGTGGTAAAGCAAGAGGCAGTGGATGGAAAATTATATTCACTTTAATCATTAAACTTCCAATTGCATGGGTGATAATGCTTTAGAATAAAATTCTGAAGACTTTTCTCCATCCTTCAGTGACTGAGTCTGATAAAGTCAGACTGAGAATGGGCATTTCAATTTATGATACATCTGTTATTGAGCTGCAATAAAAAGCATCCTTCTCCTCTTCTGCCTCACCCTCCATATATAGACTGGCTTAGAATCTTGGAGCAGTTTCACTTACTGTTGCATGTAATAAAATGTCCGTACAAACAGTTTTAAAACTTAAATTCTTTCATATTTGGTACTGAGAGGGATATTTTATTTTTTTTTTCCTCCTTCAGGATTTTGGGGAATATCAGGAAAGCTATTACTCAGTACAGACCACTGAAGGAGAACAGATCTCTCAGTTAATAGCAGGTTACATCGATATCATCCTAAAGAAGGTAAAGTACCAAGATAATCTAGTAAAAGTGCAGTAAAAATCACTGTACAGCAGTGCAAAAGCTCAAATGTGTGCAAGCTGCAGTTCTCTTTCTCTCATGAAGTCAGTGTTGTATCTTATGTTTTGATGCTATTTATTTTAAACTTTAAGCTCTTCCCTTATAACTTCAGTGAGTGCTTCTGGAAAATATCGAGGCTATTAACTATAGTGGTAGTATGGGTCAGGCTCAGTACGGCACACTTGAGCTTTGTTTTTCTGTCTGGAAGGTGGACTGCTGACTATGAGTGTATACCCAGAGAAAAGTCCTAAGCTTCAACTATGTGTTTTAAGCTGTGGACCACAATGGTGAATCAGGTGGGAAGAAATCCCCTGGAAGGAACGTTTAACACTACATTAAGGACTAAACAATAGTGGTCCAGCAGCTCTTGCATATAATGCATCAAAGCTGTTATATTGCTTTAATAATTTGTGATCAGTAAAGCAAAGAATTACATCTCAATTGTGTAGAGAGAGGGATAACATCAAGAGTGAAGAGGCCAGATTATCTTGAAACTTGTTTTTATGGCGTGTGCCTGGCAGGATTGATGAGAGGCTGATTGGCATCTCCAGCCCTCAAAATATTCACAAGTAATTAAATGCAACAGCAAAAAAATAGGAGTTTTGCAAACAAACATGGAGCTGAATGGTCATTCTCTAACCTCTTGTACAGAAAAGTGAGGTGTTTCAAAAAGCACTGGTTGCTCCTTGACAAATTTTTTTGCTTATGAAGTTTTGACCAAACTACATCATTATTTGCTGTAATAGATTTTAAAGGTAAAGAAATGACAGAAAGCAGAAGAATTTATTGTCGTCGTTCATGTGAACAGTGTAGAATGTAACAATACTGTGTTATGAAATCAGAGGTTGAGGAGGATTGCCAGAATTCCTCACTGTACGTGTTTTTTTCGCCAAGTCTGTCAGTCTCAGATTTAATAAATGTTAAATAAACTGCAGATTTCTATAGAAGGTTTAAAACTTGATTCAAAAGTAGCTTCACTCTCTAATGCAAAATGAAAGCAGCCTTTCTGTCTTGATAGAATACAGATGTATTTCCACTCCCTTCCAGTTCTTAGATTTCTTCTTTGCAATCTGCTGACACAGCCAGTTTTAAAATGACTGGATTAGGAACAGGTTAAGTAATAAACCCCCATGATGCTTCATGATGCGAATGAGAAGCGTGCAGTTTCCAACTGTCAAATATTACTCCCCAACCACTCCTGTCCTGCAATTTTAGTGATAGGTCATCTACCAGTTGACAAGGAACCCTGAACTTGAGTAACTTTTACCTTTTTTTTTGAATCTCGATATATTTTTATTTCACATTAATATGGAAGTAAATATCCAGAAGTTGAAGTAGCTATGGTAAAATAACTTGCATACAGTATTAAATTTATCATCTAAGGAAGAAGCTCTTTACTGTGAGAGTGGGGAGGCACTGGAATGGGTTGCCCAAGGAAGTTGTGAATGCTCCATCCCTGGCAGTATTCAAGGCCAGGTTGGACAGAGCCTTGGGCAACATGGTCTTGTGTGAGGCATCCCTGCCCATGGCGGGGGGTTGGAACTAGATGATCTTAAGGTCCTTTCCAACCCTAACCATTCTAGGATTCTGTGATTCCATGATCTTTACTATGGATATGTATTTCCTAGTGGTAGGTAACATCATACAATACATTTCAGGATGCTAAATATGACTTGTAGCTGAGTTCTAGTTACCTGAGCCAGTCTAATGCTCCTGAGTTAGAAGAGAATGGGAAAAGGCATGGTATGTATCCGATCTGCACCAGGATTTGCTGTTGTTGCATATCACTCAGTCCTCCGAACACTTTTTGTGAGAAAAGCCAGTATCTCGGCACTTTCTTTATACCTTCGTGCAAAAAGGCACCAATAGGCTTTTTTCCTTTACACACTTAATCTGCCACGGCTTAGGACCTAGTCTGTCAGATGCTGAAGAGCACGTCTTCTGAGTTAGAGGGTATTTTGTCACACACTGCCAAAAAAGCATGGTGTTCAGCACCAGACATGACGCTGCAGATTATTTGACTAGGTTTCAGATAAATGACGAGGAAATGGTGGAAAGAAAGCAAAAAGCAGCACACATTGTCTAACAACAATTTTTTATTTTTATTTCCCCTCCAGAAACAAAGTAAAGATAGATTTGGACTTGAAGGTGATGAGGAGTCAACCATGCTGGAAGAATCTGTTTCACCTAAGAAGTGAGTGTATACAGCGAAAGGAAATGCTCTTTGAGTGACACCTTTTAGCTGGGGCACCTTTTTATCAAATGCAATACTGTAGTTATTAAAGGAAGATTTTCTACAGGGTATTTCAACAGAAAGAAGTACTATCCCCAAATAGTTCAGCTGGCTGCTAGCTTCATTTGAGGACTGAAGAGCAGGTATTTGTCACAAAACTGTTGGTTAAAGAAACCAGCAGCAGTACCAGCTTGTGGTAACTTGACCTCTGAGCAAAGGAACTCAGGCTGTAATTGAGTAGGATTCTGGGGAGGGTACTTCAGCAGCAGTGAAGATGCCCTGTATTTTTGATCTTCATGCAGACCCCTAGGATTTACAAGGTTTTAGTTGCTTGCATCTGCTAGGTGCATGGTTTCCAGTAAATTTAACTTCTGTCATTTTAATTGTACACCGAGTCATGAACAGAGCTGCTTTATTTCACCAAATCACTTTAGACAAATCCATCAGACATGTGGTGTGGGTAAAGGTAAGGTTTTGGTACTAGTATGTCAGGCTGTGGTTCTGATGGGAGAGTGACTGAATATAGCAAAAGCAGAACTGTAGAGCTGGCCGTACTCTTGAAAGGAATATATTTAGTCTTTCCTTGCATTGAAGGAATACCAATAGGTTTGTGACATTACAAGCTGTAAAGGGCCACTCAAGTCTCCTCTTGGAGCTCTGATTATGGCAGTGTCAGCAGTGTGTATGTGAGAAGTCTATATGATTTATTGTTAAACGCATGGTTTATAGGAGATAGACTTGCTAGATGTTTAATGTGGCCTTATGTGAAATTTCCACTTTTGACAAATCACACATGTTCAGATGTGCTTGCATTTGACACTGCCCTTTCCAAGTCACTTCCAAATATACTCTTAGCTAAATGCTGTCCAAAGAAGCCCAAAACTTGTAACAGATGAATACAAGGTTTTTCCAAATTGAATTTAAATTTTTCATAGCAGTGTTGTAGTTAAAGCTAGAACTTGTAGCTGTTAAAGCTTGAACCATGTTTAAATACAAACAGTATATTGGCAAAGTGGTTCATAACCATGGATGACATAACTTTATTATTCTTGAAAGTATCCTGCCTCTCAGCCCATTACTTGGTAGGCTGCCAGATTATTAGCAAGTACTGTGCATACATGTGTGTATAAAGAGAGAAGAATGTTAGTTTTTATCCTACATCTAGGGATTTCTTGCAAAAAGCATCTCTAAAGGGTTCATGATTCTGTTTTCTATTAATCAGCCTGTGATACAACTGAAACAAGGCAATTGTTATGCCCTAAGGTTCTGTCTGTGATGCATCTGAAAGGGGTAAAGCTATTGTACCACATATACCAAAACTGCACATTGGTTTTTTTCTTGGTGCCTGCTCATTAGTGCTGTTAATATCTGACCTGTCAAAAGCCCCAGTTTAATGTTTTTTTTCTAAAATGTTAGAAAAGGTTTAGAAAGAAAACCTGGGAAGTTTTCCAGCTTCTCCAAACGTTGTGAAATGCAATTTAAAATCCTGAAGGAAGAGTGTCCAGCAGAGATTGGTTTGCAGGAGTTACCTAATTCTCTGTGTTGTATTTCTTATTTTTTCTCCTTTCCAGATCTACCATCTTGCAGCAGCAGTTCAACCGAACAGGGAAGGTGGAGCATGGCTCTGTGGCGCTACCAGCTGTGATGCGTTCGGGGTCCAGTGGCCCAGAGACTTTCAACATTGGCATCATGCCTTCTCCCCAGCAACAAGTCACAATTGGTCAGATGCACAGAGGACATATGCCCCCACTTGTGAGAAACCTCCTTGTTTTGTATTTGAAACTTTTTTTACTTGTGTGTTTGAAACTTGTCTGTGCTGCAAGTAGTCTGAAACGGCTTAACTATTCTACTCCCCGCTCCCAAACTGTCAGTTTATAACAGCCCCCCTCTGCTGCTTCTTCCTCCTCATGCTTTTCCTCAGCTCCAGCATGGGTCCTGTCTATGAGCTGCAGTCCTTCAAGATAAACTGGCTCCAGTGTGAGTCCCCTATGAGCTGCAGCTGCTTTCAGGAGGGCCTGCTCCAGCGAGAGTCCTCCACGAGTTGCAGTTTTTGTCAGGACTCTGTTTCAGCGTGGGATCTCCAGAGGATGTAGTTTGTTTCAGGGAAATATCAACCTGCTGCAATGCAAAGTCCTCTGTTGGCTGCAGGGTGGATATCTGCCCTGTCATGGCCCTCTCCACAGGCTGCAGGGAAATACCTGCTCCACTCTGGTCTCTCCCATGAGCAGCTGGGGAATCTCCACTCTGCCACCTGGAGCCCATCCTCTCCATCCTTCTTGGACATTGGTGTTTGCAGGGTTGCAGACACCCAATACAGATCCTGCTCTGCCTAAAACCCTTCAGTCTTCCATTAGCTTATGCATATTGATGGTAATTCAGTTTTAGAATCGTCCTTGATTACATTGGCAGGCTGTTCCAGGAAGTCAATAATGATATTCATGCTAATGTTCATAGAATGCAAGTCAGTTAAGACAGCTTTGTGTCTTTGTGTGTGTGTGTGTTGCGCATTGTTTGATCTGAGAAAGTTCAGCATTTTATAAGTATGTGCAAGTACAGAGGAGTATAAAATGGCATGGGCTGAATCAAGAGTGTGTGAGGAGTGTTAGAGAGCTTTGCTTTCTCCATTGCACCAGGGAGAAGGTAGCTATCTGAAATGGCCTGGTGTTGGATTGCTGTCACTCACTGTCTTTTCATGCATGTGTAACATGTGCTTGAAGGGCCATTTGGAATGTAGCACACAACCATTTCCTTGTTTTACCTTTCAGACCTCAGCTCAGCAGGCCTTGATGGGGACAATTAATACCAGTATGCATGCTGTTCAACAGGCGCAAGCTGACCTCAATGAAGTTGATAACCTACCACCTCTAGGGCAGGACATGGTGAGCTTTTCTGGTCCCTCACAGAGGTGGATCTTACTGCTTTGGGGTGTTTACAGATCAGTCATTGTCCCTGGATCTAAAGTGGTATCAGTAAAGCTTTTAAAATGAGATAAAATTTTGTACTTTCTTTAAGGAATTCATGTGCAGTGTTCCACCTAACTCTGATCAGTCTTCTGGGATCAGATGTAGCAGACTTCCTTGCATAACCATGTCTGGAATCCTGTTAGTTTCATGCGCATATGTACAATTAAACACCAACTATGGGCAATATTTATGGTGGAAGTGACTGTCTCCAGGACACTTGAAAAATAAAAGCAAAATAGGTTTCTGTCACTCTTGATCCAGGTTAGGGCAGAGGGACAGATCAAGTGACTATTGTTTATGGGGGACTGTCAGTTAGCCTTCATGGAGGCACTGTTTATGGCATTTACCTCAAAAGGGCAGCTGTTAGAATTGTGGTAGCAATTCTGTAGCGAATGACTCAGCAAAAGAAAATGCTTGCTTTCATATGTCACTTAAGCATTTGGTTGTTGTCCTCTGCTTCACTTTTAAAGGTTCATGAAGGACCGAGAGATTTCCGAAGTATCTCCTCTTACAGAACCTCACTGCAATCTTTAATTCTTTTGTTATTGCTCTTCAGGCATCTAGAGTATGGGTTCAGAACAAGGTTGATGAATCAAAACATGAAATACACTCTCAGGTTGATGCGATCACTGCAGGAACTGCATCTGTTGTTAACCTTACAGCAGGTAAATTGAAAAGGGAAGGATTTCCTGGCAGTCTCCTAGTTATTTATGCGTTTAATTCAAGTAACACAAGGACTGAGTATGAGGCAGCTGGAGAAATTTTTTCTTGAAATTACCCCAATAGCTAAGTGTATTGATGTGTGAAATGAGATTTCTGCCCCTCCCAACGCTATTTTTGTATCTTCAATTTCTCTCTTACACTAAAGATATGACCATTCATGAAGATAAAATGTGACTTGCTTACTCTACAAAGTAGAGAGCAGGTTTATAACAAAAAAAGCATTTTTGATCTGGCAGTTGTTAGAGAGAGATTATGTGCTTATTGACTGAGTGGCTTAAAGGGCTCAATACTCTATTTCTTTAGGTTATTTCAATGTTGAAAGATACCTGAAAGTGTAAACTGCTCAGCAAATTGCACTGAATGAAGAGAAGTTCTATTAGAAGATAAATGCTTGTAGAAGAAGAAATATAGAAATTGGAAAAATCATATCAGTCTGATTTTTTTAAAGTGGCAATGAAATTACTTAGTAGGCATTGCTTGGCTGTCTTGAAATGTCTCTTTTGAGTCTCACCAGAGTGTAGCTTGTGGTAACTGCCTCTTTTCCCCTTTTAACTCGTAAAGCATTCTGATCATGAAAAAACACTTGCTCCACAGGGGACCCAGTTGACACTGATTACACTGCTGTGGGATGTGCAATTACAACCATCTCTTCCAACCTCACTGAGATGTCTAAAGGTGTGAAACTGCTTGCTGCTCTCATGGATGATGAAGTTGGAAGTGGAGAAGACCTCCTCAAAGCTGCTCGAACATTGGCCAGTGCTGTCTCAGACTTGCTGAAGGCTGTGCAACCCACTTCGGGAGAGGTGAGTAGATGGAAACTTCTCAGGTTCCCTCTGTGAAAATGCATGGCTTTGGATTTTTTGAGACATGTTAGCTTCTAAGCCTTGCCTGCTCCATGCCAAGCGATTTCTCCTGTGCATGAACTTCACTACTTCTTATTCCTTCATCTGTCTCTGTCTTCATACCTTTAAGTCTTGCGCCTTGATACTAGAATGTTCTGTGTAATATGCAGAGGTTAATTGATTTGTGTAATAGTTCATTTATCTGGGTACTCTCTTCCAGAAACAAATTTCAAACAGTACTATGACTCAGTTTAATAGGAAGTGGAGAGATACTCATTCATGATTTTTTTTCTTTACTATCTTTGTCTACTTTGACATATAAAATGAGAAGTTAATTCCTCTGCTGTAGTCTTCTAGAAATTAAAGTAGTATTGATCAGGGTAGACTATCTTGATCAGTTTTTTATGAGTTGGAGTCAGCAGCCAGTTTGCCTTGGGTCTCTTCAGGTATTTATGTTTTGAAGAACATGAAATCTCTTGATGTTGCATATCGGTTGGCATATTGACTGTCCATCCTTAATATCCTTAGAGTTATTACAGCAATGTCTACTTGAGCTCTTCAAAATTCTTTACAAGTTCTGTGGGAGCATGTCAGGTGAAACCTCTGAAATATGGATGTGCAGTTGTGTATTTGGAAAAGTAAAGATTTTTCCAAAGTATTTCTGTTGTGTAATGGGGCTTTTTTTAGCCATATTGATTGCATGGTAATGCAGAAGTTCCTGGAGGAAGTCTAAAATTCAAGTAAAGCTCATTTTCTTTGAATTAATGTACTTCACCTTTCTATTTTTCCAGCCTCGACAGACGGTTTTGACTGCAGCTGGAAGCATTGGGCAAGCAAGCGGGGAGCTACTGAGACAAATTGGAGAGAATGAAACAGATGAAAGGTTCCAGGTAATGAGGGGGTTGCTTGTCACTGTCAGAACTGTGCAGCTCTCTAATGAGGAGTCCACTGCATAAAACCGGGCTTCCCAAAGTGCAGTTAGGAAATGCCAGATTTGATATTTCTCACTGCTAATTGAGGTTAATCCATTGTGAAATTGTTTTTAATTGCACAATCACAAAGTGATGGTTTCATGGGAACCCCTGCTTCATTCTGTGCATCATACAGATGCTTTCTGGATTCATGGAGAGCTGTTTGCACTGCGCTTTCCTCAGTGTTTCAAGTGCATTTGGGGCATAGATTTGTTCTTGTGGACTCTGAGCCAATTCAATATTTGACTCATACTATCCAGTAAGTTGATAATGTGGATGGAGAACTATCAAGTTTTTTAAGTAATAGCCATGTTTGCTGCTTTACATGAAACAAAATGTTTAAGTTTTGATGCAGGCGAACTTCTTACCTTTAGAAGACTTGATCTTAATATAAAAAAAGTATGTACTTTTATTTGTTCATAAGTCTGAGTTTTCCCTTTATTGTACCAGGATGTTCTGATGAGTCTGGCCAAAGCTGTTGCAAATGCTGCTGCCATGTTAGTGCTGAAGGCCAAGAACGTAGCACAGGTCGCAGAGGACACCGTCCTGCAGAACAGGGTCATTGCTGCCGCTACTCATTGTGCACTCTCTACTTCCCAGCTTGTGGCTTGTGCAAAGGTGAGGCTAGCAGTGCCCATGAGGTGGCAAGGTATTGTTTTGTGTCTGTGCTTCTGTGTATTTCCGATGGCCTCTGGCAATATGCTGTGTTTATATTATAGCTCTAGATTTATGCAATATCAAAGGTTTTGATTAATAACTTGTCACCCATAACAGTGGCAATCAGGAGCCCAGAGTATGTGAGGTGTTGCTGTAATTTCCAGAGAAGTTTCCACAAGTAACAGAGCCCATCTGATGAGTTACTAATACTGATAAAATAAAAACCTAAAAAACATTAGCTAAAGAAGGGCATCTTGCCTGGGGGTGACTATGTAAGTTATCTCTGAAAGCCTAGAGTTAGGATGGGTTTACCTCCTGCAAAGCTAAATAATGAAAAGTTGGTATTCTTGCTGAAAATCAAACCAATTTGGTCATCATTGATTTTAAATATATTTGCACTAATTTAAAGTAGCCCAGTCATTTTCATAGATCCGTTGCTTTTGGCCAAGTAGTGATGTTCAGTCTAAGCAAATTACAAAGGACTGGAGGTCAGACCTCAAATTCTGAAGTCTGCAATTGGAACATTACATCTTCTGCAGGCTTTTTTGTCTTAAAAATAAACAAACAAACCACTTGTTTACATTTTCATTATGAAACAGTTCTCATTGCCTACTTGGATGCTGCTTTCAAAGTCTGCGGTGTCATCTTTTGCAGAAAACAAAACACCCAAAAGGGTTCTATTAAAATTAACAGCCAATATTAGGTACTCAATTTTTAATATTTTCTACTTTCTTTCTCTGGCTGCAAGGGCTTTTTTGTAATCCATATATATGGATTTTCATTATTTGGACTCGGTGTTCTTATTGCCAGTGAATTTGTTCAATATGGCATAAGACACCCAGTGGCATCCTATTTTCCTCATAAAGTATGTACAGTTTTCCCATTGCTGCAGGCTCTCTGGATATGCCTGAACAAAACAAGGGAGGGTTGCTTCTAACCTGTAGGTTTATTACTTGTTTATTACTTGTCCTACAGAAGTAGAACATGGTTTGAAGCACTACTTTTATTTAAACAAACAAACAAAAGGCTGATACAAGAAGGCTTTACAAGACCAGTTCCAGTTAAGATTTCATTTTATTTGGAATTCCAAGGGAACAGGAGTCTGTCAGTGGATGTAGTTATTCTGGAGGAGTTTCGCCCATGCCTGCCTTCCAGAACTATTCTTTAGTGTTTTCTCAGTTCAGTAGCTGTTGAAGAAACATGAAACAAGGTGGGGACTTCCATTCTTAGAATCCAGTTAACAATATGCAGAGTCCAGATTCCTAATCTAGACATCTGAAGCTACCTATTTAAATACTTTCAAGGTTTTCTGTCAAGGGAAAACAAAAACCTGATGCACTAGATTATTAGTTAGTAGGAATTTTGCAAATAAACCTTTCCTGGATGCTTTGTGTCCTTTCCCCATGCAGGTTGTGAGTCCCACCATCAGCTCTCCAGTGTGTCAGGAACAGCTGATTGAGGCAGGGAAACTGGTAGACCGTTCGGTGGAGAACTGCGTGAGGGCCTGCCAGGCTGCCACCGATGACACTGAGTTACTGAAGCAGGTCAGTGCAGCTGCCAGCATTGTCAGCCAAGCCCTGAATGACCTCTTGCAGCATGTCCGCCAGTTTGCAAGCAGGGGAGAGCCCATTGGACGCTATGACCAGGCTACAGATACCATCATGTGTGTCACAGAGAGTATTTTCAGTTCAATGGGAGATGCTGGTAAGTTTCTCTAATGGACAGTAGCTTTTCATGATTCAGAGATGTGGACATTTCAAACAGTACAAGTGAAAAACCACTTCTCTAAAGTGTACTGTGCTTCTAGGCTAGTGCTGTCATGAGGGGTAGTCATTCAACCCATAATATTAAATCAGCAAAGTGCACACAGCTGTGTGCTATGTAGAATGAACATTCTGTGAAAACAACCAGTCTCATGCTAAAGGATCACTGTAATATTTTGTCTGTTTTCTACCACTGCTTCACTTCACAGAATTGCGTAGCAGTTTCTCATCTTCAAATATAAAGACAGGTACCTGGGCAAATACTACCCACTGATTGATTTCATTATTCCTAGATTTTGTTATAGGTTTTGAAACTTAATCCTGCTCTTTTTTCTGTGATGTTTTTAAAATGTGCAGCTTCTAGAAGCAACCAAAACTTGAGATGCCTGACATTTAATCAATCCAATATGAATTTTTAGTAAAGAACTAGAAAATTACGAAGGAATTTATTTACTGTAGATATGCACAGGAAACCATGTCAAGTTTTATGTTTACCTGACTCTTATGATTCAGCTTCTGTACAGAAGACTGCAGTGAAAGAGATGATCTTGAATAGCATTTTATTTCTGTTCACAGTCAAATATCTTCTTGTGCAATACTTAGTTTTCAGTAGAAGGATTTCAGATTCCATTCTATGTTTCCAACTTACTGCACTTCTGAGATCACAATTGTAACAGCAAAGAGACTCTGGCTTGTGACTTCTGTATTATTACCCAAGCAGGTTATTCTTTCTGTTTTGATTTACTGGCTTAATGCTGTAAGAAAGGACATTTAAAGGGTTTTTTTTAGTAAGTGGAATATTTGGACTGGGAGCTTGAGTTACCATTATTGGTAAAAATTTTAATTCCAAAACTGCATTTTGGGAAATAGTTGATAAAAGCTAGAAAACTCTTAGTTGCTTTGCCTGCTCCTGACCAAAGGGGCCTGGTAAGAAGGTAATTTAATTCTGAAGCCCAAAAGTCACCTTAACACATGAGAAAAGTGCTGCTTTGGTTTTCTTTCCCACGATTTTTTGAAGAGCATTTGAAAAGAATGAGGCCTTAGACACAAATACATCCTAATTGATTTGATAACCTACAGAGAGACCAGGGCTTTATGGGCTCAAGTCTGTTCTGAAGGAGTTAGTGACCAAATGAATTTGCCCTAGAAAGGGTGTCTGTCCGCTTCAGAAGCATTGCTGTTTCATCCCTGTGCTTCACCATGACTCTGGTATCTTAAATATACACTGTATTTTTGGCCAAACCCACCTAATTGGTGCTGAGTCTCTTCTGACAGTTTAGTTTATATTAGAGAAGAATAGGTGAAAAATGGGTAATTTTTATTAAGAGTGAAATCTTGGCTGTAATTTGAAAGCAAAACTATTAGTCTTCACTAGCCCAGGAGTTTCCTTGAACTGTGTATTCAGAATTAAAGTACTGGGGTTTGTCTTGCTATCTAGAATGCAAATACTACATTTTTCCTTCCTCTTCACTGTAGCAGTTTCCTTCATTTACATTGCCATCCAAGATTTTGTTTGTGAAGCTTCTTAGTTACGAACTTTCTGAGTATCCTTTTCAAGTTGAACGCTTCAGCAAAAGAATACTTTGCAAATGTAACTTTATTTTCATCTCCCTGAGATGACTTTTGAAATGGAAACTGAAATGCAGAGAGAAGGAAAGTAAAAATGTAACTGTACCCCACAGGTGAAATGGTACGGCAGGCCAGGGTGCTGGCTCAAGCCACTTCTGATCTTGTCAATGCCATGAGGTCAGATGCTGAAGCAGAAATCGACATGGAGAACTCTAAGAAGCTTCTGGCTGCTGCAAAGCTCCTGGCAGATTCTACAGCCCGCATGGTGGAAGCTGCAAAGGTACCAGGAAAATTAACCGTCAGCTTCAAATTGTATGGTTATACACAAAGAAGTGGTATGTGGGATATCATAGATAGGATCTGGCTGATAGTAGAGGTGTTTTTTCTTAACCTGTAAATGTTTTGTATTTAACAATTTATCTTAAGTACATCAAGAAAAATTATTTATGTTGTTACCTGGGGTTTTGTTTTGTTTTAAAAACCCCTCGTGCACTGCTTTGCTCACCCGTGTGCAGGGTGGTCATGACTCAAGCCATCTAGAGTAGTTACTACCAGCCATAACCACTGTGATGCAAAGTCTTGTACCAGTCGCCTAGTGCAAATGGCACAAATAACCCATAGCAATCACTTACAAATATCTCTTGCAAAAGCTGTAAACTTTTACAAAGGTTAACAAAGCAACTTTGCTTCTTGAGAACAGTTCCCTCCACCTGGGAAATTTTGCCTGTGCTGTTCCCCCCACCCTCCGGTTCTCACAAGAGAACTCTGTGCTAGAAACCTGTTTAAATCCATTAGGGAATAATAAGTTCTTTGCACTGTTTCCCAGATCCTGCACTAAAATGATTTTTACAGATCAGGGCCAGCCATTCTGCTGGGGCTCTAGAAGGCCCATATGCCTGGCTACAGAGCATGTCCTTGACTTGCAAGTACTTTCTCAGACTTCAAATGGAGAAAACCTACTGGTTTAAATCTCAGGGTTTGAACTGCAGTTCCTGAAAGGCATATTGAGCTGGGAATTTTCACACCTGTTCTTTTCAAAACCTACATTCATCAAAGTATGTTATTACAGAGCTGGTGGAAGCAATTTACAAAGGTTTTTTTCCCAAGCACCTAAAGTAGTGTAAGAAGCAAATGTTCAACTGCCTTCCTCACAGTACCTAACATATACGGTAACAATCTTGCTCCAGCAATAATTTTTCCACTTCAAAGTCTTGCAACACCTTAATGTTCTTCTAACTTTGGTAAAGACAATATAAGGAAAATAAAGGGTGATGTAGCAGACACTGTCTGGAACTAAAGCCTTGATATTCATCCACGTTTTCTCCGGGAACTTCTACTAATGCTCATGGTTTTTGCTCTGAAATCTTGGCAGGGAGCTGCAGCCAATCCTGAAAATGAGGATCAACAGCAGCGTTTGAGAGAAGCAGCAGAAGGACTGCGGGTTGCTACAAATGCTGCTGCACAGAATGCCATCAAGAAGAAAATTGTCAACAGATTAGAGGTTGGAAACCAGATACTGTTGAAGTTTCAGTTTATTCCATTTTGAGAATTAGTATCTGTAGCTAATTTCAAGCAAGCAAAAATGCCTATTTCAGGGAAAGTGCTAAGCATAGAACAGAACTGCAAGCTCAGTTCCAGAGTACTAGGCTTGGAATTTGAGATGCTAGTTTGTGGTACCATAGTCCTCAGAAAATTGAGCAACTTAGATCACTGATGTAATAAAGTGACTCAGGAGACATTCGATGATGGCCCAGTCATAAAATTAGAACAGCTGAGGTTTCAAACAGCTGAGCTGAAAGTACTTCATTACTACTTTCATTTATGTGTATGATCTGTCATTTACACAGTATATCTTTTGGTGGTTGTACTAGTGTATCTGCCAGAGTTTCATGTAAATTTCCATACAAAGGTATATTATTTGGAGAATCAAAGAAGCAGAAACAAAAGTGAAAAGATACATCATATCTGATAGCACAGCCAAGAAGGGCAGTTTGCTGTGCACTAAGGATAAAATATCTCTGAAGTTTGTCTTATAGGCAAGGTTTGATCTTCCCATTCTCAGCCTAAAATGTAGAGAAGACAAACTGAAAAAAGAAGCCTTTCATAATTCCTAGTTTCCAACTGTGGTTTTACAGTAGTCTGGTTCAAGTGCAGTGAGATTAGACAAACAAGGAGATCTCAAGGAGCTAACTGTGTTCCAGAAGTGCATTTGAATTACTTTATCTGACTAGAACAAAAAATGAGGAGTGTTTCAGGAAATAAATGCTGATGTCTCAATTTGGTGGCTGCATGCGAGAAAGCTTTATAGAAAGGAGGTCTTACTTGTTTTGTTTTTACAATATATACTGCCTTCCAAAGGAGTGAAATGTGTAATGGTAAGAATGAACTTCCTGCTTGATTGTATTTTGTGGGCCAGGTAAAGAAAAGTATCATCTGACATGTTTGAATAGCTTGGATGAATGGTTGAATTTTTAATCTTGTAATAGGGAGAGGATGATAGTAATGCTCCTACATATTTGAAGGTCATCTCAGTGCTTTCAGACTCAGCAATACCAGCATTTTCTACCTCTGCATGAGTTTAGTATCTTTGCTTTTGCCAAAGAGCAATCTCAGTAGAAGCTGGCTCCCTTGAGTCTTTGTCAGAAGTGTTGATGTAGCAGTGTGAAGCACTGTACGTGCTTTGCCTGTTTTCTCTGGCCTTCTTTGTAAGGAGCTAATTGATTAGACCATTTCTGCTCTCTGTAATTGACTGCTTTTAGTCATATTGCATCCTAAGTTATGAAGGAGTAAGAGTTTATAGTCCTCCTAGTTCCACCTTTTTCTTTATTGGCAAGATAGAGCTGGGTAACAGTTCAGCTTGTTTTCATCTTGAGAGAAGAGCAATTCCGAATTTCCTTAAGGCAATTCAAATTAATCTAGGGATCTGATGTATTAATCTGTCAAAGTTGTTACTGTCAAAGTTACCTAAAATATGTATTTCATCCTCTAAATGACTTAGACTTTTACTGCTGATTTAAGTCTATTTCTTTTTCTCCACAGATTGCTGCTAAGCAAGCTGCAGCTGCTGCTACTCAGACTATTGCAGCTTCTCAGAATGCAGCAGTTTCAAATAAGAACACAGCAGCCCACCAGCAACTTGTGCAGAGCTGTAAGGTAAATTATCACAACCCACTGAGAAATAACTCTTGAGCTCTGCTTTATGGGGAACTGAGGATCACCTGCTATAATAATAGTATTGCAACACACATTCATCTGTGGATTCTAGTGAACCCTCATTTATTGAATTATCCATAGTTTCCCTGCATTACTGTTTGGAGAGCCTCAGAAAGCTGAGCTACTGGAAGTGCCATGTAGTAGTATTTGGCTGTTACAAATACCCCTGCAAACACTTTACTAGAAAGAATTGACAGGCTTATATACCTCAGCATGTATCTGTTGAGTAACAACCAGTTCACCTGAAGTAAGTGCTTTAAGTAAATGCTTTGCTGCAAATCAGTCAGCAGTAGCGTATGTGCAGAGCTATGCTAGAAGCACTCTGCAGAGGGGTCTGGTTGCTCAGAAATGTGTACACTCGCACAAGTGTGCTCTTCAGCAGATGAGTAGCTCTGTGATCATCAAAACAGGCCTTTGAATGATACATGCAGTGAAATGGGGCTGAGGTCTGCCTTAGTATAAAGGTAACTTTAGAATTTTCCACAACGAAGAATGGAGTAGCAATAATGATTTCTACTATAATGGAGTGAAATTCGTATTTTAATGTGTTGGTTAGGTAACAAACAGCACTGATCCTGCTATTCTGATGTTCATTGTACAAGCAACTGCAGCCTGAAATGTCACTGTAAAAAATAAGTGCTAGACCTTACAATGGGGTTAACATGATTCTTAGCTTGAAGCTGCCAAGACCACACATTTCAAGGTATGCCTGGAGTCAAGCGCATTTTTATAGTTCCAAGCTAGAATTCAGAGTCTGCTGAGAAGCTGTTCTCTTTAGTGTCTAAGCTACATTTGGCAGCTTAGTTTCCAGCTCTGACTAATGTTGCTTCAGAGTTTTTAAATAAACTGCATTCAAAGAAAAAATTGAAAAGACAATAGAATGCAAAAGGGTTTTATTTTGGGTGGAAGAGCAGCTATGTAGGGAACAAGAACAAAACCATTAAAGAAGGCATTGTTAAAAGCCACATTAACATTCAGCAATTTCTTGTCATGGTGGTAATCCTAAAAATTTTGTTGTTAAATAAGGTAACTCGAGTGCATGTCAAAATTGTGTTGTAGGCAGCTGCTATTTCAGTATGAATTAAAAAAATAATAAAACATGAGCTGATTCACTTTATTGTTTCCAGTTCGTTCGAATTTCTTGATGATATATCTTAGATAACAGAGAAGTCTGATACTTGTTAATTTTTTTGGGGCTAGGGGAAAGTTCATATTGCACTGCTGAAGTAAGTTTTATTGTGTAACGGATGGACAAAGGAGCACGAATCTGGGCAGTCCAGGAATAAAGTTTTAGCAATGCCCACTTCTGAATGCTCCAGCCATGTTACAAAGTTTGTATTGTTAGAAGTCAAGGAAAAGTAGGCTGAGGTGCTGAGGTGTAGAAGACAATGTTTTTCTGAAAGCAAGACATTCTCTTGAAAACGTGTCCCTTCCAGTACTCGCATTCAAACATGCAAAGGAAGGAATTAAAAATACTTTTTGTATGGAATTTTGCAGAAAAATCTTTGATTGTCCTGTAGGATCTTTAAACTAATCAATAGCTCGAATAAAGATTTCTTAAGTAGAAGTCTCTGAAAAATCCTATTGTATATTTATCCAGTTCCATGGAGTCCTAAATGAATTCTGTGAAGGCACAGGAGTATTGTACCTGTGAATACTACAGGTTGTCTTTAAGGGGGGTGGAGAGAGGGTTTGCTTGTCTGTCAGTGGGTTTGGAGTTTTTATTTATCTATTAAAAGGTTTTCTCTTTGTTTTTGTAGAATGTTGCAGACCATATTCCTCAGTTGGTGCAGGGTGTAAGAGGAAGTCAAGCTCAGTCAGAAGACCTCAGTGCCCAGCTTGCTCTAATAAATTCCAGCCAGAATTTCCTTCAGGTGAAGTGAATCAATCAGCGTACTAGATTCCATCACAGCAAAAAGCATTTTGTAGTACTGTATGTTTTCATTTGTGACAAATAAGCAGTAAACTGTTTTAAAAAGTTCATCACTGACTGCGAGCCATAGCTAAAGAGATTTTGGTTCCTTAGGTCAGATGAATGAGGTATGTTGAATCTATGGAAAATGAAAACCACCAAAATGGAGGATAAAAGTAACAAGAAAAGTCAAGTGTATGGAGAAGAAACATTTGTTGCTATAGCACTTGCTTTCTGTAAAAGAGTTTAAAGAACAAGATGGAAAGAATTTAGCGTCTTTCTAAGCAGAGGTCTGAGTATGTGAGATGATGTTGTAATCTTTCTTAGTGAAGGTTAGTGGTGCAAGACGCAGCTCCAAAATTCTTCTCCAATAAAAGAGAATATTACCATGGGTTTTAGACACTTCTCTTAAAGAAGATAAAATATTGAATGTTGATATCAAACCTATTGGATTTAATGTTGAAATTACAGGAAACAAACAGAAGAAACCAATTTTCCAGGTAATGACATAATCATTACTTGGCACCAGTTAGTCCTGCCTTAAATGTGGTTGCTGTTAGCAGGCTCTTTATGGGCCCATGTAGGCAGAGGTATCACAAACCATGCTCTCACTCCAAGTATTTTGCTATATGATTCTCTCCAGAGTCATTAAAAAATGATCCATCTCCCCTCTGGCTGTATGTGTACCACAGTGATGGTAAGAATCAGCAAAGTATTTTAATTGTACTAACAGCAAACGTCATGAAGAACCATTGCTTGAATCACAATGTTCAAGATACAGCATTTTGGCAGAGTTTAATACTTAGAAATATTGAGACAAATTTGCCATCTGTGCCACCTGGACCTGCTCATACTACATGGATGCTGAATGGCAGAACTGCACATTTCAATATTTTTAAGTAGTCTACATGAGTACTCAAAGGCCTCAAGCAGACGTTGGTACCGATGGGCTAGTAAAGCCCAATGTGTCCTGCTGCAGAAGACACTGCCATGTGGAATTATGACAGGGTGCAGCGCGTGATTAAAAGGCTGGGATCTAGAGGGTGCATGGTTAAGGAGCAGGGAAGTGCATGAAATGGTCATTACAGAAAATGTAGAAACCTCCCGAGTGTGTGAATGGAGGAAGCAGTTTGTTTCCTGAATCCTAAGCCATATTTAAAGAAAATGAACTAGTAAAACTAACTGTGTTCCCTACTCTTCTTTGAATAGCCTGGAAGTAAGATGGTGGCATCTGCTAAAGCTGCAGTCCCCACTGTGACTGATCAAGCAGCAGCAATGCAACTAAGTCAGTGTGCAAAGAACCTTGCTACCAGCTTAGCTGAGCTACGAACAGCCTCCCAGAAGGTAGGTGAATGCTAGTTTTAACCAGCTTAAGCAAGCTGCCCTGGATGGTGGTCACAGGCTCACTTCTGCTTGGCCCGCTGTGTCTCCCCCAAGGGAATGACTCATGCTCAGGCAGCGTTCACTTTCAGTGTTGCCTTTTGTGCAGTTTGCTCGGAGTCACAGGTGGCTTCTGTGTCATAACAGAAAGGGGAGGGAGAAATGGCAAGAAAACCGAAAAGCCTGTGGTACCCTTTCCAGAAAGACAGGGGGAGGCTATACACAGAGCAGCACATCAAAGCTCTGAGCTGCTCTACATCTGAAGGAGAGCAGGGGAAGGGGAGCATATCTCATGCACCTGCCAAACTGGTGAGAACCCAGGTACAGCGCTGCTGTGGTCACTGTGATTGTGAACTGGAGCTATCATCTCTAAAATTCAGGGAAGCAGAGGCTGGCTGTGTTTCAGACACTGATTTCTGTACTATATATGGGTTTAAAAAAAAAAGCATCAGTGGACAGTCTGCTCTTTGGTTCTTGTGTACACTGAGGCCCCAAACCAGGGTTGTAGTGTATAGGTGGCGATATCTGAGCTAACATTAAAATGCCCAGCTCAGGTACTGATCATTGTGGTCTGCCGCATTGGATGATTCAGTGTGACTTTTGGCATTATGCATAGTTAGGCTATTTGTCAAAGGTGAAGTCCAAACTGCAGCACTTATTTTCTCAATACCTGATCTACCAGTGTGAAAGTATGTGTACGCAAGCTGAGTGCATCTCATTCCCCTGGTGGCTCTTAACAGTGTGTTACTCTATTCACAAGCTAAGAATATTGGGCAGGCATTTGGAATCGATGATGTATAACACTTAAAGTGCTCACAGAGGCCTCTAAAAGCGTAAGAGCCGTCATTTGGGAGGGGGAGGTTATACCTGAAGTATTTACTATTTCTGATAGTGGCTTACATGTGCTAACAGTGATATTGATCTGATTTCCGAACAGGCTCATGAAGCATGTGGCCCAATGGAAATCGATTCTGCTTTGAATACAGTCCAGACACTCAAAAATGAACTGCAAGATGCGAAGATGGCAGCTGTGGATGGACAGTTAAAACCTCTCCCAGGAGAAACTGTAATTGAGGAAGGATGTTCTTCATTTAAAAACAAACAAAGTTAGCTGTTAAAAAATTTAAGTATTGGAGGCAAAACAAGTAGTGAGGCTTTGGATAATGGTGACACTGATAGGATTTTGCACTTATTCTCTTGAAAAGAATTTATGCTCTGTAGTGGAATTACAGGACTGTAGGTCCTCCTTCTTTACTGTACAAATGACAATTTAGTAGCATCAATGTTTCAGTCTTTTCTTGTCAAAAGGAATTTCTTTTCAGTAGTGACCAAGAAGGGAACTCAACAGTTCTAATACTAGCAGTCCTGGTAGGCCTAGAAAGTGAAATGTTTAATTTGGCAAAAATCCCCTTCCCTTAAGATGAAGGTCTTGATTTCCATTGCTAATTACAAAAGTTTTCTTGTTCATATTACCTAATATGTTCATTTATTTCAGCCTGGACAGGGAACACATGTTAGTCAGATTTCGGAGAACCTCTGTGTGTTCAGTAGCTGAGATAAAAGCTTGGGTTTGTGGAATGAGGGATTTTTTTAGTATTTAAAAAAAATAAGTGTGTTTTAGTTGAGCTTAAACAAAGAGTTTTGTCCTTTGCGATTTTTCACAGCTCGAGAAGTGCACTCAGGACCTGGGAAGTACATCCAAAGCAGTTGGTTCATCAATGGCCCAGTTGTTAACTTGTGCTGCTCAAGGCAACGAGCACTACACAGGTAATATTTTATTCATGTCTCTGCAAAACCTCTGCTTTCATAAAATGCTTGATAGAAGGTTTTTATATCACAGACTCTTAAATCAAGGAATTGCTCCTTTTTTTTGTGCTGATGGTGAACTGTGGCAAATTATTAGGACTTGTGAGTGTGAATACTGTGCTTTATTAAAGAAGTGTTGCGATCTGCTGTGTGTCTGGATGTAATCAGAACAGACTGAGACATCTGTTGTTTTTGTAAATATATGCCACTGAAACTCTGTGAAGGACAGAACTAAAATGTAATGCAATTTAAAGGTCAGTGCCATGAGAAATGTTGCTATGTCCTTTCAGAAGGTTAAAAGGGCCTTTGGATATTTTTTGAAGCACAGGATGCAGACATACTTGGGATAGCCTGGTGATGTTTAGAACTGCATCTCTCACTTCATGTTACCAGTTTACATATATAATGCAGCTGGTCTTTCTGATTCACTGATCACATTTGCATGGTTTGAGGTAAAGCCAACAGGGCATGTGGACATACAGATTCTACAATTTATTTTTGTACCTGTAATTTTAGAAACCAGAATCAACTTGATAAGGAAAATATTCCTTGCAGAGGGAGAAAAGGTTTTCTCTTGGGTGGTAAAATGTTCTGTCTCCTTATTTCTGTAAAACATGGAAGCTGTTGATGCAAATACTACTGTAATTTTTTTAAAATATTACTTACAAAAAACTGCATTATGGCAATTACCATTTCATTGGATATAATTGCATCAGGGCTGCACAACTTAGAGTTGCTTTCATTTGAAGCACATGTAATTGAATTAAGATGGCTCACGTTTCTGTCACGTAGTTATGCTGAAGTTAGCACTGGGTATCTGGCAAAGGAATACAGGTACTTGCAGCTGATCTTGAACAATTGAATCTAGTGGCTCTCAACATCAGTCTGTAAGAGCCTCCTACAAAGCAAGGAGTTAATTTTCAAAGCTCATATAACTATTTTGTATCTTATACTGCGTTGTTATGCACAAACTGTTAGATGCTCAAGCAAGCACTGTTTGCAGGTCTTATGGCATTCTACTGTTTGCGTGTGATAAAAATTCTTTACAGCTTACATTCACTATTTAATAATTCTCTCTTGTCTTCAACTGTCACAGTAAATTTCTTTTCACTTTGTATTGAAAGTCATCATAGAGGATGAAAGCAGCACCAAGCTGAAGGCAAAGCAATCACACCTTTTTATTTGGTGATGCTGTGATTAAGTTGAACTTAAAAGATGCTTACTGGTATCTAAATAAAGGAAACAAAACGTGTAGGTGCTTTTCCTGAAACTTTCTTTAAATTAAGAATCTAGAAAGCTGTCTGTGGCTTAGCAAATAGAAAGGTTGCCTACATCAACGTAGGCAGTACTGTGTGTCTGTAGTACTTGGCTTTACTTTGATGTATAATATCACTTGCTTTTCATTATCTTCTAAAGTTTCTGCTATTCAGAATGTTCAGTTGATTGGAAGAGAAAATGTGAAAAGGCACTGGAGTTAAAATGCTAACATGGCTACTTCGTGGGTTGTGTTTGGTCGTGATGTCCCAGCTTTTTAAACATTTCCAATAGGGATATTAGAATATTCTAATTATTTTTAATGCCTAAATACGGATAACCAAGAGGTCTTGTACAGGAAATGTACAATTGTTCTTGCAGACAATCCCTTTCCCCCGTAGCTGGGAGTATGAGTTTTTCCTCTTTTCCAGGTTTTAGATTTTCTTCTTTTTCAGTGCTTCACTAAGATCTAGTCACTGATACAGAGCTGTGCCCAGAACGTGGTCTTCGGGGTATAATACTCACTTTATAGCTTCACTACAGGCATTTCTCTAGGCAAATGATGCTGTGTGTTTCAAATGTTTTTGTGTTTGAAGATTTTCTTTTAAAATATATTGCAATGTTGTTTTGCAACGGGATCATTGCCTGCAAGTTCATCTGTTATGAAATACAAAGGTTGTCTTTAAGGGTACTGATAGAATCCTTGATGGACTCTGAACATAGGAGTTGCTGCCAGAGAAACTGCTCAGGCTTTGAAGACTTTGGCTCAGGCAGCACGAGGGGTTGCAGCATCTACTACGGACCCTGTGGCAGCACATGCAATGTTGGATTCAGCAAGGGATGTCATGGAAGGCTCTGCTATGCTTATTCAGGAGGCAAAACAGGCTCTGGCTGCACCAGGGGATGCAGACAGTCAGCAGAGGTTAGCCCAGGTAAGTTGCGACTTGAGCTGCTACATGAATTATCAAACACCCACTGAAATTACTTAAAACACAGCATTAAATAATGAGAGAGAACAACTGAATATGAGGCTGCAAGGAATGTCAACTTTCTAGTCCTTCCAGCAACTTTCAGATAGTAACTTCGTGCTTATGTTAAACAATGCAGATGGTTTGAAGTGTGACATTATAGTCATCTTTTTACAAAAATAAATGTATACAAAGGTGCAGTTAAGTGCTTTTACCCACAGCATGTTCAAGTAGGCTCCTTGACTGCAAAAATGAAACAACTGTTAAATCATTATCAAATGAAGTACCTGTATTTGTTTTACATTCAAAAAGTGAATGCCCATTTTCTAGACAAGCAGCACTGCCACTTTTGAAGACTTCAAGGAGTAACAGGTTCTTTTTCACTTGTTTGAAAAGTTCCGTAATTGGCCTGTATTTAAAATAATTTCTTAGAGGAGACTGTTGTTTTAATCAGGACTTTAAAAAAAGTAGCATGCAAAGGACTTCTGCAATTGGTATATGGTTAACTTCATGGGCAGTTAACCCATGGGGTTAACTTCCCTCTCCTATGGTGCTGGAGCCTTTATCTCAGGTGCCAGGAGCAGTTGTGGGGCTGCCCTGCCAACACTATCCTGTCAAATGGGTGAGCATAAATAATGAGTACTGCTAAACTACAGGCGAGCAAACCAAGAGAGTTGCAAGCCTCAAAGGCTCTTGTTAAAGTCAGAATGTCGGAATTGCTGGCTACAGAATGTGCCTCTTCTTCAATAAATGACCACTTAAGCCTTTCTCAGTGTGGATATGTTTGCTCCTACTGTAGGTGGCAAAAGCAGTGTCCCACTCCTTGAATAACTGCGTGAATTGTCTGCCTGGCCAAAAGGATGTGGATGTGGCCTTGAAGAGTATTGGGGAATCTAGCAAGAAGCTCCTTGTTGATTCGGTGAGATGTCTTTTAACATAGAAATAAATTTCAGAGAACTGAAAAGCAGATCTGTGTCAAATTCTTATTTAGTAAATGTGCCCTAAGTATATGTAATACAAGTTTTGTTTAAGTTTATGCAACTTTAAATAACTGCTGCTTTGGCCGAAATGATGTTCTTCTAGTGTATGGGAAAGGTGAAATATGTCTGTGGCTTGTGAAGGCAATATTAAAGTCGATGTCATGGATCACCATTAGTTTGGTTTTTTCAAAATGCCAACTGTGACTTGACATTTTGAAGAATATGACAATTAGAAAATTAGAATCCATCTCCCACCTAAAAGTGATGAGTTCAGTCTAAGGAGTATTGTGGTCAGCCAGCAGATGTTTGGTGCACGTAAGGTCATTTTGTGCAAGGAGAAGAATTGTTATATTTCTGTTTAACTGCATCCATGTCAAAAAAACCCCTTTGTGCACTGGTAATTTGCCAGAAGGTTATACGATTTGAACAACTTTTTTTTCTGCACCTACCAGTGATCTTGCTACCCCCATGAATGAAGGAAGGATTATATTTTGATGTGTTTGAGCAGGTTTTGGTAAAACCAAGTCAGGAGTTTAGAGTCATTCTGAAATGCTGCCAATACTTGTGTGGTGTTCTGGAAAGCTTGTTTGTGGAAGTGAATGATGACTTGGAGACCAGAATGCTCCAACTTTTGCCACGGAGTTCATCACTTGGAATTTTGTAGTTGAACCATAAAATAACTATCATTATCTCTGCCCCTTGAAAGGCACATTAGATACTTGTCAGTCCCTTGAAAGAAACATTAGGACAACAGTTGTATAGATTTCTGGTTGATAAGGTGTCCTGTAGTTGGACTATTCTGCACTCAGAACTGAATCTTTAGCAGTCCAGTTGCAGTACTCCATTCTAGTTTGTATGGGAAGCTCACTGCTGTATTGCATTTAGTGTTCTTGAATTGTGTTGAACTTTCCAGTTGTGAAGGGCTGATGTGACATGACAGATAAAATACGGCGCTTGGTCTTTTACAGCTACCTCCAAGTTCTAAGTCATTTCAAGAAGCTCAGAGTGAACTGAACCAGGCAGCAGCAGACCTGAATCAGTCAGCAGGAGAAGTTGTCCATGCTACACGGGGCCAAAGTGGGGAACTGGCCGCAGCCTCTGGAAAATTCAGTGATGATTTTGATGAATTCCTTGATGCTGGTATTGAAATGGCTGGCCAAGCACAGGTAAGTTTTTATCTTGCTGATTGGGACCAAGGATTATCTTGGGCATAGTGTCTTGCAGTGAAGTATCTTGGTTATCTAGTAGCACAGTACAGTGTGCTAGTGTGAGCCTATGCAGATATGATAGATGATGTTTGTTATGAAGCTGTCACCTGTAACTCGTTATCCAGACTAAAGTTTTACACAGGATACTGGTGTTTGTTCCTGTGCCCAATCAGAAATGTGACTTCGTACTCCTCTGTGTAGTTTGGGCTCTTTAACTAATTTGAGCTGTATATCTCAAGGTACAAAGGTGTACTGAACCTCTCAAAGCATATGGAAAGTGTTGCTTCTAATTTGGTAGAACTACCATTGAGCATAACTAATGTGAACACTATTCAAAATTCAGCATCTTTCTTTGCTAATTTTCAAGTGCTTTAAGTAGAGGGAGGAAAGATGCATTTATATTGCCCTATGGTGCATGCTGCTGTGGATCTGACAGCAAGCATTTGGACTTCTTAGTGATTTAAATCTGGCAGAGTTCTATTCTGATGAACTCGGTAACAATAAGGAATGTTGTCACGTATTATGCCTAGCTTATTCCTAGTAGTCTAAGTACTCATTTGAAGTTGGAGATAACTCCTTCATTTTATCTTACTGGGTTTAGGTGTACTAAATTACACTAATTGGTCATTTGGAGATGATTTATCTTAACAAATGTCAGCATATAACAAAGGGTCATGTACCAAGAGAGCTGGGAGGACTTGCAGCAAAGAGTCTGCAGACTGTTTTGCCCTAATTAGTAGGAAGAACTTGCAAATCTAAGAACTTCTTGCCAAAAGAAAACTAGCCAGAAAGTTTTTGACTTTGAAGTCATTTATGAAGTGTCTCTGTAGAGCAGATGCTTTGTAGATAGAGCTGAGTAGAGAGATTGGACAATAACTGCTAATTGTTCTGCATCAAAACTTAATTATTCTATTTCCAGATCCAAGAAGTTAGGCAGGCACCAAACATTAGCTGATTCTCTGAAACTGAATAGGAGTCACATACCTGAGTATCTTTTTAGCCATGGGCTTCACTGGCTTTTGGTATGTTTTGTTTGAGGCAATTCAATGAAGGCAAAAGTAGAAATGATACTGCAAATAGCTGTTTGAAGAGAGAATTCCAGCTGCTGCTGTCCTTGTGGCCCTGGTGGATTTGCTTACCCTACTGACCTAGGGGATGATAACCATCTTAGTTATGAATGGCTGATCTTTTGAAAGAGAATGCCTTCTGTCTTTGTCTAGTTATTTGGTCTGAACAGAAGCCATACAGGTTTTTTGGATGCTCAGCAAAATGTTGCGGTAGGGAGGAAGCAGAGAATGTAAATATTGAGTAAAAGCTATTCACATCAGCCAAGTAATATGCAACCTCTTTACATAAAACCCTGAACAGACTGTTTGAAAGAATGGATTAGCTTCTGAGCGCTGACAGAAGAATCTAGTCACAGCTATTTGTTGTTATAATGCAGCCCTTCACTATAATTGTATGTATATGCAGGTTCTCCTTTTCAAGCAGTGCCTTAAATAAGTAATAGTAAATAAGTAATCCAAGTCAGAATGTTTACCAAATTAGGCTTGTGGAAATGTCTTTTCTTGGGATGGAGGACTATCTGGAGAGATCTTTTTGTGTGAGTAATCCCAGTTAGATGCTAGAGAGCCCGAGGGTTGGTTACACAGGATGCTAGAATGCAGAGAATCTACACTGAGTGAATCATGTGGATGAGTTGTGCCAGGCAGAGACACATGAGAGTCTTGACAACAAAAGCATTGTTCAACAAGTAGTAAAGTTTCTCCGTTGCTCATTTGTGAATACTGCCATTGTCAGAAACCAAGCTGTTTGTTGTATGGGCTGCTGCTTCTGTAATGTAAGTGAAGCTAGAGGCACCTGTCTGGGTGCAGAGGCTTTGGTCCATGTCCTCCTCTCGACTGTTGTCCCCTGCATGTCCATGGTTTCAGGTGGATAAACAAACTGGGTTTCTAAATGTGCTTTTGGCACACTGTCTTGATTGCCAGCTCTGCACCTAATGTTATGCTGCTGTGGCTTTCCAGACTAAAGAGGACCAGATTCAAGTAATAGGAAACCTCAAGAGCATCTCTATGGCTTCCAGCAAGCTGTTACTGGCTGCCAAGTCTCTGTCTGTTGATCCTGGAGCTCCTAATGCCAAGAACCTCTTAGCAGCAGCAGCAAGGTAAGGATGTGTTGCTTGCTTTAGGTTTCCTAATATATTTGTTTTCTCTTTGCTATTTGTAATGTGTTTATATATTCTTCTGCTGTTGACAGCTGAGTGGTTGGAACCTGCAGTTCTATTTAAATGAAAGTAGGCCAGAGGAAAACTGCTTATTTTGGAGTAGTTCCTTAACTGGCATAATTTATTACCTTTGATAGAAATAAGAACTAGCAGTTGAAAAGTTGGCCTGGTTTTTGAAAGGGACTGGTGTGTTTTACCTGCTGGGGTTTTTACCATCTGTGTTCTGACAAGGCAGTAGCTAACAGTAAGCCTCTCAATTGCTAACAAAGAAAATAAATTGAATAATGTTCTTATATAGAATGTGCTTAACAGTCACATTGTGGCTACCTATCACTAACAGTGTGTATGTGTGACTACACTACCTACCACTAGCAGTGTGATCAACAACCCTTGCTAGGGTTAGATTCTATGTTTATTTGGTGGAAGGTATCCTTATTTAAAGTATTCTGTCAGCCATAACCTGAATTTCATCTTTTGGACTCTGTTCCTCAGTCAAGGTGCTCCGTGTTTGTGCAAAAAATAACAGTGCATTTCAGTGTTTGACTGGATAATCTCCTCTCCTTCACTTTGTCAAATCTTTTTCACAATAATTTTTTTCCAAATTAAGTTTTTATTCAGTTATCTAAGCTTGTAAATGCAATGCTCAGATATCAAACTGGCAGGGAACTGCTGAACATCAGATAGACATCACACATAGAAATGCCAATGTAAATCAGACAAACGTCTGAGATCGTGAGGATGAGACTTATAATATTGTCTTCCAAAATGTTTAAACCCACAAAGATCAGCCTAGAGATGAAGTAAGTGTTCCTTCTTTAGGGATAATGTAGTTGATATTTGTCCTGGACCTTGTAATCATCCCTTTCTAATAGCAATAACTTTAATTTAAAAAGATATAAATCTACTCCTTTAATAAAGGAGTTGTTAAAGGGGTTATGCTGCTTTACTTTGTCATATTTGTTAAATAGATAAATAAATAAATTCTGACATCCATCTTGTCTCCCCATAAATAAATAGCTTCTAGGAAAACTGTAGGTAATCCAAGGCATGCTCCTTGAAAGTGGAGGAGTTGCATGAGCTTTTGTTACTGCTACAGCATCAGACTGCTACAGATTTCTGCTTTAGGCTTGGAGCATTCCTGTTCGGAGCATAGAGGAAGTTAATGTCCCCAGTGAAGCCCAGTTAGTTGTTAGTTTCTGCGAGGCTGGTATTCCCTTTGTAGAAGCACATAATCAAAAAAGGGAGACAAGCCATTTAGAGCTGTTAGATGTTCTGTTTTGCCGTGGTGTTAGCCTCTGTATGTGTGTCTGCATGCATATGACTAGACATCAGATAACCAGAAAAAGTCAATACTGTACCAATTCTCAGTTTGTGTTTAAGAGGCTAAGGGAACACCGGATTTCCCTTCTCAAATCCTCCATGCCTGATTGTGACAGGCTTGCCAGGGCTCGGTTCTCTTTCCCTCCTATGACATGGTCAAGGTCAAGTATTTTTACTTCTTCTCTTTCTTTTTGCTCTGGAAATAAACATAGAACCTGGTGTATATGTAATAAGCACATTCTGTTTCCTTTTGTAACAGTATGATGCCATCCGTCTTAGGTAATCATGTTATTGATATAACCAACATGTTATGAAGTGCCAATTTTCTTTAAGAGAAAATAGCCCGAATGCCATACAGAGTTTTCAAGCCAGAAGAAAGCATATCCTCCATGCTCTCCCATTTCACTCAGTTTCTAATTGGCCATGACATACAACACAAAACCACAAGCATTCTGCTATAATGTCACAATGTAAGCTAAGCTTTTGCAAATTGGTGACAACATGCCTAGCTAGAGAAATTATCTTTCATTAATAACAGTAAATGGCATACTTCAACTTCCTCCTGCAAAGCCTTTTCTTCTAGAAGCTGCTTTCCTGGGTGGTTAGCCTTTAGTCTAAGATGAATGTAGTTATAATGAATGTTGTTCAATCTCAGAACGTTCATCAGAAACACGAATAGTGACTATATTGTATGTCTCATTCAGCCTGCGTTCAAGAGTGATGGAACTGTGAACTCCCATAGAAACATAATGCAAAAATAGCTTGTTCTGTGTGGATTTAAACCTCAGGGACACTCAGAATGTCAATGATTAGTGAAAGAGAAAAAACCCAACTTGATAACAAGCTATAGAAATACGTAGCAGGATTGCGTGTGTGTATAACACAGTATGTCAGAGAAGGCACAGGACTTTGTTAGCAAAGGGTATATATTATTATGTTGCATTCAAACAGTTTTTGACACACTTGCCACTTATTTCTGTGTCTTTTAAGACTCCTGGGGTGCAATTGAGAAATGATTCAGTTAATGCCAGACCTGGAGAAGTGCTAAAGTACCTTTTAGCAATGAAGTTAAGTCATGCTGCTAGTGCATGCACTGGCCTGCTGCCAGGGGGTGTTCTGCTCTTTCTCGCCCATGTTTTCCCAGAGGTGCCCCCAGCTTTGGCTGCTGGGCTCAGCTGTGTCCTGCAGTAGGTCTGTTGGAGTGTCTGCACCCAGCTGTATGGAGCAGCCCTTAGCCTCTTCTCACAGAGGCCTCTCTGCAGCCAAAAACTTGCCACAGACACCCAAGGCACTTGTTGCTGTGAGATGAAGTCTCTGTTTCTTCTGGACTAACTTCTCAATTGTTTGCACTGAAGGGATAGATTTTCAAGTGTGGGTCGCTATCAAATGTCTTGCTGAGAATATTTTTTGCTCTTATGAAGCTTGTTAAAGAAGAGGTCTCCAGGCAAGCTTTTTAACATGCAGTTATCCCTGAACACTGGAAAGAAAAAGTGTAGTAGAATATTAAAGTTTTAAATCCTTATGCTGTGTACAGTTAATGAAACAAAGCCTTAGAAAGAGGAATGGTTTACTTTTACTTTTAAAATATACCTTTTTTCCTTCTACTCTTCCTAGAGCCGTAACTGAGAGTATAAACCAGCTCATCACGCTGTGCACCCAGCAAGCTCCTGGGCAGAAGGAATGTGATAATGCTCTCAGAGAACTGGAGGTATTACTACATTTCAAAAGTTCTGTAGCATCTAGAACTTCAGGAAACACTTGCCTGAGAAGGACAGTTAGTGAGAAGAGTCTGGGTGTATGGAACTAGATGAATTTCAAAGAAAAGGGAAACTGAGGCAAAGCCACATAGTCCTGAAACCAGACTGGAGGACTCACATCAAAGCGAGCTGAGGAACCTACCAAACTTTGGGGAAAGCAGTCTAACTTCCAATTTCTCTTTACAATTATTAAGTTCTTACTTTTTCCCTTTATTTCCCCAATTCATTGCAAGGTTTTCAGGCTCAGCATTTCAGGCTCTGTCAATAATCGGAGTTTCTTTCATTATTTCAGACAGTTAAGGGAATGCTGGATAACCCCAATGAACCTGTGAGCGACCTCTCATATTTTGACTGTATTGAGGGCGTAATGGAAAACTCAAAGGTAATTTCCTTTTCCCACCTCTGCACCAACTGTAAAGTGCATTTTGATAATCTGAAGTTCCCACGTGCATATCAAGCATGTCAGAAACACAACACAGTATTTATAGCTACAGTCTATGCTGCATCCCTTGATAAAACTAAGCCTGAAATAGGTCTCTTACAGGTAAATTCAGGTTTTGGTCACTTAAAAGGCATATTGTTGTGGTAAGAAATTTTTAATGAGGTGACTGCTGTGCAATGCTGTTAAAGTTTACCACGTTCTCCCTTCCTCTCCTGTGCATTAGACAGCATGTCATACTTGCATGGTATATTTCAACTGCAGCTATGATAGAAGAGCCCAAAGCACAAATGGGAGGCCTGGCAATGAAAAGCCATTGTATTGTTCAGTGCAAAATAGATTAGAGAAGTCTCTGAGCAGTCCACATATTCCAGCTCATCAGAAAATCTGTGTGAAATCTCAGAAGTTATTTTTAAACATACTATGCTATACATCTTCTTTTGAAGCTTTGCATTTGATGTTCTTATTATTTGATGTGTTGGAATCGTCTCAGATCCTTCCTTCTCTAAAAGAAAAAGAGCAAGCCTAATAGATGGCTGCTCTACTGCAGCCAGACCTTATTTGGAGTTTTAAAAGAAAATAAACTGAATTCAGTGGGGAGAAACTGTGGGAATTAATGTGTATTCAGTGTTGATCTGCATGTCTTATCCAGCATGGCACACACAGCAATGTGCGCGATGCAGTGAAGTCGTTAACTAGCTAAAATTTCTGGTAGCCAAGTGAGAGGTTTGTGGGCCAGAAGTGGCTCAAGGCCAGGAATCACTTGTCTTTGAGTGACAGGGAAGCATACTGGGAAGGTAACTTCGGTTTTTAATTTCTGAGGTTCTTGGAGAATCAATGGCAGGCATTTCCCAGAATGCCAAAACCGGGGATCTCTTAGTCTTTGGAGAATGTGTTGGAGTTGCATCCAAGGCTCTCTGTGGCCTCACAGAGGCAGCAGCTCAGGTAAGCTACTGAAGTTTGTAAAGCAAGTTTGTGTTCTTGTTTTAAACAAGCTCATGTTGTGGGTGCATAAATGGGAGATGCTCTTCCTTGTGGCCAAACAAATGATGACCTTGTAGTGCATGGCATGCTCTGTGTAGATCCACAGAAATTGGGCATACGCTGCTGTATGCTGCTGAAGCAGCAGAGTGCAATAATGTGCATATTGTATAAGGAAGGCAATTGACATCAAGAAGGAAACTTTTCTGAGGATAAAGCAAATGTCAGAGCTGCAGCATATGGAATTCATGTTTGCAGCTAAAAATGTTTGCACAGTTAAAATGAATGAATCAAGTTTGATTTAGTTTGTAAAAATTCGTAAGGAGCACTACTGATTTCAGCCCTTTTAAATAATAAGCAACCTATTTCAGCTGTTCAGACACTCTCAGAATAACCAAAATTCTTACGCTACTGCAACAGATTAGAGTCTGGAACTGGTCACGGGTTTCACTGATCTCATAACTGGGTGACTTGAAATCTCAAGGGCTGGTACAGCCTCTTCTGTGAAGGATTTGGCTGATGAGATTTATGCTCTGCATCTGCAAACCGTATCTTGATTTCCCTGCATATGGAATGTCTCAGTATGGACTTAATCTCCTTCATGTCTAGCCCTGGCATACCAATGTAACAGATAATTCTATCTGTAATGGAAATTAATCAAGAAATCTTCAAAAATGGTTTAGACAGTTCAGACAATTCTTCCTTGTTGAGAGGCATGAAACTTCTATTGAATTGAGAAAGTAAGTTTGGCCATCAGACATCTTGAGCTGCAGTGAGACCCACAACTGCAGACTTGATGGGTCCTATGCTCAGCAGTAGTGCACTTGCTATGAATTGATTTCATGCTCAGAATTGGTGAAAACCCTCACTACCTCCGCAGTGGCTAATACAGTAAATAATTTGCTGATGCTTGTGACCATTAAAGCTTTTTCCACTGGCTGTGCAAGTGAAAAATATTGTTTCCAGGGATACCAGCTGCTTAAACAGGTGGCAGTTTTATTGACTGTTTTAGTGGCTAAATAAATTTCACAAGTGTAAGGGTAAGTTTTCTCAGTTTCAGAGTATTATGAGGTTTTATTACTAAGAAAGTGGTGATAGTACTTGATGGTATGATTTCTGGATAATCTCAGACCACCATGTGCTATGACAGGGCAAGCTTATCAAAGAACCAAGATGGATTTAGCATTGTTTCTTAGGATTGTTCTCTTCCTTTCTCCATTTCTAGGCTGCTTACCTGGTTGGCATCTCAGATCCGAACAGTCAGGCTGGTCAGCAGGGTCTTGTTGACCCGATTCAATTCGCCAGAGCCAATCAAGCAATTCAAATGGCCTGCCAGAACTTGGTAGATCCAGCAAGCAGCCCCTCACAGGTGAGTCCAGTGGATTGCAGCAATATTCTCATTGTTAGGACACATGACTCTGCTTCAGTTGTGACCAAGCAAAGAGTTGTGGTTTGAAACTGTTGTGTGGCTTTGAACTGTGACTTTGCAGACCTGAGTATAGTAACTGTCATGCTCCTTTGACAATCTGTGTGTTTTGTGCCATCTATTTTTACAGGTACTATCAGCTGCCACAATTGTGGCCAAACACACTTCTGCTCTGTGCAATGCTTGTCGCATTGCTTCATCAAAGACATCAAATCCTGTTGCCAAGAGACACTTCGTGCAGTCTGCCAAGGAAGTTGCGAACAGCACTGCTAACCTGGTGAAAACTATCAAGGTACAAATGCTGCTTAATTGTGCTTCCTTCTTCCACTGTGTGTTGATTTCTTTTCTTTCTTTTTTTCCTGTTGAGGCAGAATCAGGCCAGTTAGAATTAGCTTTTTGCCTTCTGTGATATGTATGGTTTAAGAATCATTAGTTATGTTTTGAAGACCTGAATTGGAAAACGCATTCAGTGGTATAACTGTGCTGTAGTCAAGATGGAAAGAATTGGGTGATAGTAGTATTACAAGAGGCAGCTGCCCCATCCAGATGAGACACCTCTGTTTGGATGTGCTTAACAAGCTTGTTAATTTGCAAATAACTGAATGTGAAGGTTTTTAGTGTCATATTGCCTACTATCTGTAGGTTTGTGAAGGTATTTCTGACAGCTTTACCATATTTATAAGAGAAAAATACAGATGCAAATAATACTGGGAACCAAACAGAAGCTGCTTATCTTGCTGCTCTTAAATAGTCTCCTGTTAATAGTAATCTTTTATATTCCAGATACCTTCCTGCAATTTGGCAGGAGGTAGTATTTCCTCATGCAGGCAGAAATAATACTTGTTAAGCTGTAGAGGTGTCACAATTCTAAACTCCTCTGGAAGCCAGTAGCTGGTCTGCTACTGAAAGGCTTCTAAAATAATTACGGTCTTCGGACTGGAAGGTTCTGTTAGGTTACACAGAAGGTCCTTCATATTGAAATCTTTCCTATGAGATTATCAAAAAGATCGGTTGACTCGTGAAAATGAGAGCAATAAATTATTAGTTATAAAAATAAAATAAATGAGTTCACAGGAAAGAACCACCTTGTTAGCCACTTCCACCCCTTGGAGCATGAGGTGCTGAGATGCAATTTATGAGTCATCTGAGCACACTGATAGAAAACCTTTGTTCAGTCCTGTGAAGTAAAGCAACAGTTTTAAGTTTAGGGTTAATACCAGCTAAAGAAAGAAACACATTCTTAAAGGATCATATTCTTTGCATCAGCCTTGTTTGTGGAGGAACTTTCCAATGTCAGAAACACGCAACAGTTTAAAGCAGAAGAATTAAACCATCTTCCTTCAGTTTTGCAAAGAAACCTGTTCAGACAGAACTCTATCATGACTTGATTTCCAGGCCCTGGATGGTGATTTCTCTGAAGAGAACCGCAACAAGTGCAGAATTGCTACTGCACCTTTGATAGAGGCTGTGGAAAACCTGACAGCATTTGCCTCAAATCCAGAATTTGTCAGCATACCAGCACAGATCAGCACTGAGGTAAGGCAGGATGTGGCACTTCCACCCTCAAAAAGTTGAAAATATTGCATTAGTTTGTGTGCCACGAGAGAGGAAGTGAGTGCAAAGACCCGACCCCAGAATGTCTCTCTGCATTCCTGGGTGTTCATAGGGCATTCTCCTGTCTTTTCCTTAACCTCTGACCTGGAATTTTGCACCAGTAGAATAAAAGCAGTTGGGCTACAGTAAGCACTGCCGGCCTGCTCTTACTGAAGTGATACACAGTATGTGGGACTCTGGTATGTGGATTATTTCATATGATAAAGTAATAAATACCCTTTTTTCCCTTAAGAGCAGGTTTAACAAATAAAATCTAGTTAGTTCTGAAAAGGATTGGAGGGATGTCACTGGGGTTTTCCCTTCCAAAAATGACATGGTCATGATGACAAGAAGCAGGTTTTCTGGGAAGAAGAACTTTCTGTCCTCTCTCCCCCCATCCTCTGTAACTACGGATCCACCTTTCTAAACTTGCAAAGTGTTTCTTAAGTATGTCATAGAGAAAACAGTTGGACTGCCATGATTTTGGTCCTAATTCCATGTTGACTATCTGTGAATATAATAGTATGGTAGGAGACATCATGCCATTTTAATGCTGTTAATTAAACAGTTTTTTAGTAGCAGAAAGTGTGAGTGAACTCAAATAATTACTTAAACATTGTGTTCTTGTACCTTTCTGACCACAGGGATCACGAGCACAGGAACCAATTCTAGTTTCTGCTAAAACAATGTTGGAGAGCTCATCTTTATTGATCAAAACTGCTCGTTCTCTGGCTATCAATCCAAAAGACCCTCCTACATGGTCTGTACTAGCTGGGCATTCCCATACTGTCTCAGATTCTATCAAGAGTCTTATCACCTCTATCAGGTATGTCTTTTGTAATGACAAGAATGTAGCAATAATTGAGTAGCTGTTTATAAAGAATAATACCATATGGCCATTAGAACTGTGGTATTCTTCACTAATGTAAATGACTTATTCTGTGATGCACAGTATCTTCCCAGTTACACTGGGTGTTTAGACATAATTGATGACTCCAGCACTCTGCAGCATAGATTGCTGTAGCAAGAAGTGAATAGTATTTATTTTTTAGGCTAAACCTGTCTGTTCCTTTTTTACTGAAAATTTTAAAGTGTAGTTCTATGCTTAACCTCTTAACATTGATTAAATCAAGATGGTCTGAAAGCAGTGAACTAAGGAGTGTTTACAGTTTTGTTGATCTTTGATAACAACTGTGCTGAAATAGCAAACTGCATGTCAGGACAAAGTACTCAGAAACTAACTTTGGTTAAAAGAAACCTGGGACTGGACAGGAATTCTTTTCCCAGACAGTCGATTGTACCGTACAGAATCATGAATGTTTTTTCCCAATGTCTTTTGCATTTTCATGGTGACCTTCATTATGGACAACCCGAGCTCATTCTTTCTGAGGCAACAGTGTTTTTTCTGTGTAATCGTTGAGGTGAGCAGTGTGTGTGTATGAAAGCGTGCAGAGTACTCTGTACATATATCAGAATCCTGTAGGTAGGACGAAGCTAACTTTTATCCTTGTGCTGTCCTCCCATGTGCTCCATGTGTTGTCAGGTAAAGAAGTACTCTGGTGCGCATTCCTGAAGAGCCTGCCTCCTCCCCACCGTGCTCAGGTCACCCTCTCTGTCTTTCAGGGACAAGGCCCCAGGCCAGCGGGAGTGTGATTTCTCCATTGATGGGATCAACAGATGCATCAGAGACATCGAGCAAGCCTCCCTTGCAGCTGTCAGTCAGAGTCTGGCCACCAGGGATGACATCTCAGTTGAGGTACGGGAGATAGCACAGGAACAGATGGGGTAATGCTGAGCAGCCTGGCTTGCCCTGCTGCTTTTTGTGCCGTTTGAAGATCTGGAGCTGAGCACTCGGCAGTCTACTGCCTGTGAAGAGAGAAGTATTCTTAGTGGAATGCCTCTAGGCAAAATCACATGCTGGACAAAGTATATCAGTTCTGGGAAGATACCAGAGTCACCAGGGAAAAGGGGGGGTGAAAGCAGTTATTTTAACCACCATCCATATATTTCTCTGACCTCCTGTGTTGATATGACCAACTGATAGTGTTTCTCTGCTGCCTTGCCATGTGGAAGTTGGGATGTTTCTGAAACTGATCTATTACTAGAAGTCCAGTGATGTCCATGTCATTTTTCTTAATGCCTATTTTGTCATTAAATAAGTGAGATCTGAAGTTGATGTAGATAGGTTATCACGAAAAGCTTCCTGTGCTGCCCCCCAAGGTAATGTAGATCAATACTGCTGCATACTAGAAACATCTCAGACTAAATGAAGCTATATGAAAGAATTTACTACAGGAAATCTGTCATAGTTATAATTCTTTTCTATTTCAATGATGAAGTCATCTTGGATGCCGTGTCAAACTGAAATAAATGTTACTGAAAAGGGCAGTTATTTAAAAACCAAATGGAACGTAACGAAGTGACAAAATAGCATCTCTCTTCTCTTGCCCTTCTGGAGAGTGAGCCTAACTCCCAGTGGCTGCCAAGACATTAAGTGTCTCTGAATTAGCAGCCAGTATTTATGTCTCAACAAGCCCACTAACATGCTTTTCTTGTGCTCCTGTCCTGCAGATGGTAGTCAGGAGGTCAGTCCTCATCTCTGTCGCTCAGAGATGTTGTATTTTGCCTTCGTCTTTCTTACCAGTGAATTTTTCCTGTTAGCTTCAAAGTCTACAGCAGAGCTTTTTGCTTTTGTGCTGTGTTTATGTAAATTGGAGCTCCTGCTGGTTTCTCTTGCCATTATAGATCTAAAGAGGGGCAGGCTTACCTCAGGGTTCTTGTTGAAACAGGGTAAAGGAGAAGAAATGAGCAAGTATCAAGCTGACAGTGTGGATTTTTGCATCTGATTGTAGTGGGTCATTTGAACAGCGTTCTGAGTATGTTGGTTGGTCTGAGGGTGATTGTTATGGTTTGGTATAACTTGATAAAAGAACAGCTGTGATAGTAACTGACAATTTCTCTTTATATTAGGCTCTACAGGAGCAGCTGACATCAGTCGTCCAGGAAATTGGCCATCTCATTGATCCCATAGCTACTGCAGCTCGGGGAGAGGCAGCTCAGCTTGGGCACAAGGTACTGACCTACCATTACAAAGGTATTTGAAGTCTCGTACAACTGGATGTTAGGCCAAGACCATGATTTAGCAGCTTTTTCATTTCCTATGAAAGACCAGAAGAAAGCATGTGGGAGGAGGAAAAATCAAGGATTTCCAAATAGTTGGAGCTGAGACTAAATAAACCTGTTTATATTTTGGGTCTTGTATTATAGGAAAGATACTTTAATTGAGGCTTTTGGTGAGGAACATGTTTGCAGCCAAAGGAAAAACGAAGGAAGGGGAGGGAAAAGCAAGGATGGAAGGGCAGAGTGCTACGTTACAGGTCTCCCTCCCTCTGGCTGTTGGAACTAGTAGCTGTGTGTATGTATAGGTCCTCCTGTCTCCAGGACTCCAGTAACTCATTTTAGCTTTGGATAACCATAAAATATTTCACACTGTCAACTATTTGCAGTTTTGATTCTCAGTTTCCCTGGCCCTTTGAGGTGAACAACAAATTATTGCCAAAATACAGGTAGTTAGGGAGTCACATTCCTCCTGCTTGTTAGGTGAGTGTTGACCAAAGTCCACAGCACTTTCCTTGAGCATGTGGCTCGCATTTTGAAAAGGGTTTCATCTGAGCAAGAGGGACTATGTGCGTCTGAGGGAGGAGACACATGGCTTCATTGAGGGATTTGAAGGTGAGAGGAGACGCAGTCATGCTGGTGCATAAAACAAACTAAATGCTGTACAGTGCAGAAGCACTAGGACAGTGTGCTGCTTTAGCTAACCCATGGCCTGATGGTTAATCGGGGAACAGGGTTACTCCTCAGAAACAGGGTTAATGGCTTCCTGTGGCCGTTCTGGCTTTCTCAGGTAATGCAGCTGGCAAGTTACTTCGAACCCTTGGTTTTAGCCACAGTTGGCATGGCATCCAAAACACTGGATCATCAGCAACAGATGACTGTGTTGGACCAGAGCAAGACACTAGCAGAATCTGCCTTACAGATGTTGTACGCTGCCAAGGAAGGGGGAGGAAACCCCAAGGTACGTTTGCCGTGTGTAATGAAGGGATTATTGGAGAGGGTGGGTGGGTGCGGGGAGAGAGCATGTGCATCACAAAAAGCAGCAGCCACCTACTGCCTGACACAGGGATGTGTTTGCAGTGAAGAATGCCATTGACAGCTCTTGTGACATCTCTCAGTGGCAAGCAGGCACATTTCTGGAAGATAGGATTGCGGTCGGGTGCACATCATCTTCACAAGGCACCAAGTCTGGGTCTGACAGCAAATGTCTATGTACTGCTAGAGAATCCCACTGCTGATGCTTTCAGCTCAGGCATTCTTCCTGTGTCTTTCTCTGAGGGATGCTCATGCTCCTTGCTGGTTTTATTGCTCTTTTCTTTACATTTGTTTTAGGATTTGGTTTGGGCTTTTTTCTTCCTCTTTGGTGAGTTTTTCACGAGTATCCAAGCAGGTCCCATAAGTAGGTTGTGATCAAAGATGGATGTTTTGGGGGTTTGGTATTTGTTTCCTTCTACTGTTTTAGAAAACCCTTTGTTGTGGAATAATTCCTTATGGGTTTTGTTACAGACTTTTGTAGACATGTTGTTTCACTGCACTATTTTTGTCTTCCTTTTTATGGCAGGCATTTTGTGTTGTTGTTCATCTGTCTATGTGGGTCTTTTCTGAACATTTGGGGTGGGGTATGGAAGTACACTGAGTCATGGTCTGGTGCTACTTTTGACTTCCTCTATCTTTGTTGCTTCCTGTAGCTTTGCTGCTTTGTTGTTTCAGAGCTGTTATTGTACTGTCTTCATTAATTGCACTGTTGAGTCACACTTCGATTATGCACAGAATTGTCTCTGATGATCACTGTTTTCTCATTTTTCTCCCTTCCAGGCGTCCCATACTCATGATGCAATCACTGAGGCTGCTCAGCTGATGAAAGAGGCTGTGGATGATATCATGGTTACCCTAAATGAAGCTGCAAGTGAAGTAGGCATGGTTGGAGGTATGGTGGACTCGATAGCAGAGGCAATGAGCAAGGTGAGTATAGAAATCCAGACCCCCTTTTCATTTTGCCCTTGACAGCCAATCCGCATTACAGGGATTTGGAAGAGCTGCTGCTGCTTGACAGCAGCGATGGTTGGTGGCTGACATGCTATGACAGGAAACCTCAAGATTCTTTGATTTTGCAGATGTGAAATCAGATGGATGTGTGGGGTTTGGTGCTTGCATTAACAACCTGCACAGTACCTGTCAGTAGAATTAATATAACATGTTTTTATTCAGTAATGCGCTGATATTCAAGTGCAGCCTTAGGTCAACTGGCCTCTTATTTTTGCTTCCTTTTCCTACTTCTCTTTCATGTTAGTCTCCTAAATGATCAGCAGGGCAACCTTGAAGCAAACTGCTTTCAGAGAGGAAGCTGTTAAAGCCTGAAGTGCTCTGTTATGCTTTGTAAAGTATTCTACTGAAAATGTATAGTTGCAAACTGTAAAGGAGTTCGATCCAAATAATTCGCTTTTCCTATCGCAAGTTAAAAGTGTGAAGGAATCTTACAGCACCTTCTTTCAGGAACATTTTCATTTATAACTGTTGCACATTCATTTCTGCGTTAGCCAAGCACTACAGGTGGTTTGACCTGCATGAGAAGTAGACTTTTGCACTCAGAAACTCTGCAGTGTAAATTCTCTGCATCTTCTGTGCTTGTAACGTGGGCTACAGTCTTGTCTGAGCTTCACCATACACCCTGGTGCACTGTCTGCACTTGCATGTTTTGAGAGAGAGGAGATTATAAATATGAATGTATAATACAATTGCATTGTTAAGTGTAAAGGTTGCTTTTAGTTAGGACCTTACTATTTCTGCCATATTTTCCCCTCTTTCTTGCAGCTGGATGAAGGTACGCCTCCAGATCCCAAGGGAACATTTGTTGATTATCAGACCACTGTGGTGAAATATTCTAAAGCCATTGCTGTAACAGCACAGGAAATGGTAAGATATTTGTTAGAACAAACTCTTCTGTGTACTTTGGGAAGGTGGAATGATTTGCACAGTGCTGTGAAACTCTGTGTAATGCTGATTTTCAATGCCCATATCTCTTTACGGGTAATGGAACAAAGGAAGTGATGTTTTTGTCAGGTTCACTCTTGGATCTTAGTGGCTTCATCATAGGGGTGGCCCTCTACAGGTGGAGTGCTGGACCCTCTTGTGGCTCTTCTGCACAAAACACGTTCATTTGGCTCATTTTCTATGAGAAATAAAAGTAAAACATTTTACCTACACACTTCTTTATCAGCCTCTTTAATTGTCCCTGAAATACCACCTCACGTTTACTGATGACTTCAGGTTACCCTTTCACTCTTACTGTTTCACTTAGCCTGTGAAATAACATCAGCATTTTCAGACCCTCATAATACTTCAGAATGAATAGAGAACAACATCTTACATTGTTCTTTTCTTGCATTTCTGGTTCACCTGGCTTGCACAAAAGAAGACAGGACACTTGTTGAATGGAGATGTTCTTAACTCACCTTTCGCAGTAATGCCTACCACATTTGCTTTCCAAAGAGTCCCTTCTCTTGCTTGTTTGTTTTTGGGGGAGGCAAGGGGGCTATTTCTGTATGCTACAGAGTTTTTGCAAAATTGATTGCTGTTGCAGTCAAGACAGGTTGATGATTCTGCGACCTGTTTCATTGCAGCTTACTGGCAAACAGTGTATGTTTCTCTAAACCTAGTTTTGCCCCAAGGATGGCTTTCCATCACTTCTACTAACACGAACGGGAGAAAGAAGTAGTATCTCTGTTAAAAGGCAGGCTTATTCCAAAGAGAGATTTGGTTCTGGCTGTGGCACAAAACCTGCTTCCTGGCCCGGTCCAGGTGGCTGTGTACCTGGCCCGTCACCCCGCTGTGTCAAAGAGTGAATTATCAGCTCTAACTGCTGCTCTTTGATTCCTCCCTATGTTCTGCGAGTGCCTGGTTACCATGATTCTAATAAAGCATGTTTGCTTGAGTTGCCTCATGGAATTCTTGCTGGAGGACAGGTCCCTTACATGGTAAGGGGTTTACCCCATTTCATCAGTGTGGCCAAACAAATGACTGTGCTTCTGAGCTGGAGTGTATTAACAAATTATTCTCATGCCTGTCATTTTTGTTTTTCTCTCGCCTGTGTTCTTTTTCCAGATGACTAAGTCGGTTACTAACCCAGAGGAGTTGGGAGGACTTGCATCACAAATGACCAATGACTATGGGCATTTGGCTCTCCAGGGCCGAATGGCTGCAGCTACAGCAGAACCAGAGGAGGTCTGCAGTTTTTAGACCTCTTTATTCTCTGTACATGGTGGCATCAACATGGGTATTGTTTAACAGTAGAGCATACAGTAAATACAAAGTGATGAGGGGCATTCACCTCACTTGGTTGCAACAACACATTTGCAGCTGTTGCCAGATGTGACACGTTCCTTGTGTGACCAGACAGATACCATGGTTCGAACCTTTGGGTAATGTGTTTTCTTTCCAGTGTCTTTGCAATGATCTAAAATGACTGCAGGTAAAATGACTGCAGGGAACACGTTTGCACTGCCTTTGCTTCTTCGTTAGCCACTTCTGTACACAAGTACTGTCTATGCTATGTGTGCTCTGCCTGATGGGCCAACAAATGCACTACCTCTGGCCCACTGACACTTGACACATGGGGCAGGACAACACATCTGCTCCCTCAGAAGGATTTAATTTGGCCAACTATCGCTTGACTGAGACCATGACATGATCCGAGGCAACATTACAGGTGTACTTTGGCTATACACATCTGTCTCTTTCACAATCTACTTCTGTTTTCCCTAAAAGCAGACTATAAGACACAAGCTATATGCATCCAGACAAAAACTCTACTGAGTTTGTTTTCACTGGGCAGAAAAGAACTGATGAGAGCAGGCAAATTGTTTGTCGTTTCAAAATGCCATGCAATCTTAGAGTATCACCAATTATTTACACGTGTGTGTCATATGTATTGTTTTCTTCTGACATTTTGAGAGAGCTGCCTATTCTGGTCTTTAATATTGACCTTTCCCTCCTCCAAATATATTCTCTATCCTGTGAGCCTTCATAGGCTGGGGCAGAGCTGCACATGGTTCTACAGAGCACATATTTACTGACAGTGCACCTCAGTTTTACCACTGCTTATGTGCACAGGTGTATAACAATATGAATTAGGATTTACTACAAGCCATTTTCAGTGAACATTCAGAACTGCAAAGCAGCTTTGCTCCTGTTTCTCTTCAACCCTTCTGTTGGTGCTCTCGATACGTGTGTATTATCTATGGAACAAGTTTTCTTCTGGATGTGCTATGAATCAGCAGGTTTTTAGCAATACTTAGGGACTGCAAATGATGTAATATTTAACTTTATATTTATGTTACAAGACTTGTTGTAAAAATTATCCAGTTGAAGAACAGAAAACTTTTGTTGAAACCTCTGTCCAGCTTCAGAAACAGCTTGTGATAATAGTGGACAATTCTGTGGCCTGCAGCAGAACCTCCTAAATTGCTTGGGGCTTTTGCTTACAGACAATTTCCAAATACAAAGAAAACTCTTAATTATTCACTCTACAGGTTTCCTTTGATCTTATATGTTTTAATGAATTACAACTATATAGATGATTTTTGTCTTGCCTGTAAGCAATTACAAGTATAATTTCCTGTCCTGCAAGTGAGATCCAGGGCAACTAGTAGGAGCTCCAGTATCTTTTGCTGATGGGACATCTTTCGTACCACAGAGTACAAATACAATGCAGGAGAAGCAGGTTCGCCCTTACATGCCTCTTGCTAACAGAGGAATACAGACTATTCCCCTCAGTTGCATTAATCTGTTAGAGTAGTTGCTGCATATTCTCTGAGCACAATTACAGAAATCCTTTCATCTCTCTTCTCATTGCGTGCCTCTGGTTGTGGAGCATGGATAGACTGTGTCAAGATGGGATAAGAGGGTATCTTACCATCATCAGATGTATCGGATTATCTAGATAAAAGACCTCCAAAGAGCTTTTGTCTTTGTAATTAGGTTCCACCACTGGTAGACTACTTGAGTGTTTCATGCTCAGTAGCTATGTGAAAAGCAACAGCTTGCTCTCAGTTTGATATTGTTAAGTTGAATTACCATTTCTGCACGTTATTTTCTGCCTGAAGTTGAAATAATTGTTTGTGATACTAATGGCTGTGATTCCTGCTTACTTATCCCAGTACACACTTATATGCCTAAGTACATGCAGGTACTAAAACTGTCCCATGTTTCTAAGCAGGAGCCCTGCAGCTTATGCTGTAGGTTTGTTAATAAATGGGAAGTGGCAAGGGTAGGATTTTCCACATGTGAGTGCTCCACCTGTATGTGGTCAGTTCTGGAGACCTGAAACTGTGTGAGATTCAAAACCAGTCATATACTGTTTGACCCCTTTTCAGCAGCACAGAGTAGATGTGTACTTTTGGTACCCATTGTACAGACCTTAAATATAGCTCACGTTGACAGTACAGTGCTGGGAGATGAAGCAGTGTTCTTCACATGGGGTGAAGTTGCGTCGCTTGAATCAGGTACACTTGTCCTGGCTCTGGTTCACTAGTGCTCACTAGTGTTCACTAGTGAGCCTTTTGAGGGGTAGTGCTATGTGAGTAGGTGGTATCACAGCTGTCCTTCTTTTCTGATCTCTGCAGAGAGCGTAGCAGTGGGTAGAATATTGGTAATAAAGATTCCCCAGAGTGACTGTCTTTCCATTTGTATTGACAGAATGTACCCACATGACATTTATTTATTCACTTTGTTCTTGCTTCTTTTTATCTTGTACCTACTTTACCATCTAGATAGGGTTCCAGATCAGAACTCGGGTGCAAGAACTTGGCCATGGCTGTATCTTTCTTGTGCAAAAAGCTGGAGCTCTGCAGATTTGTCCTACAGACAGCTACACCAAAAGGGAGTTGATAGAATGTGCTCGTGCTGTCACGGAAAAGGTAAGACAATGTAGAAACTGAACAGAACCTCAGGAAAGAACTGTACTATTAGAAGGCAGTATGCATATCCCCAGATGGGGGGTAATAAATATACTAAATCTAAGCATATTTAGTGAATACTGTCAGACTTCTGTTTTTCTGATGTTAAAGTTTGTATCAGTGTACTGTACGTGACTCCTGGGGTGCTTGAGGACGGTGTTTATTTGCACATGTTAGGGGAAAAGTGGTAGCTCTTGGCTCTGACATTTATCCTGGCAGAAGTTCACTACATTCCCTCTGACTGTATTTCAGGGAAGTTATAACTGATGTGCTTCATCCTATGATGAACAGATCATTCTGTCCCAAAAGCGGACTTCCTAGCTGAAGTCTGCTTTAATTTGGGGCAATCCTTAGTCACCACAATGACTGCTGCTGCACAAAGAGAGCAAATAAGGGAAAGGGGAAGGAGAATTTTATTACGGAGTGCTAAATGAAGCTGTGGAATGAATTTCCATTGCTGATTCCAACCATGTTAACAAGCTTGCTGAACTTGGTGTCCCATAATGAGGCTTTCTTCTGATGACCACCTTGTTGCTTTATGTGGTTTCAGGTCTCCTTAGTTTTATCCGCCCTTCAAGCAGGGAATAAAGGCACACAAGCCTGTATTACTGCAGCTAGTGCAGTGTCTGGGATAATTGCAGATCTAGACACCACTATCATGTTTGCTACTGCTGGAACCCTTAATGCTGAGAACAACGAATCATTTGCAGACCACAGGTCAGTGTTACTGGAAAAGATGGAAGAATGTGTGCACGGGGAACAGTGGAAGTAGTTTCAGTAACCAGCATGTGGAGATAAATTTTTGCCTTTCTGCATTCCTGTGGATGAAATTGAGTGGGCAGTGGAGTGAGAAGAGAAACAGGAAAATTGGGATAGCAGTAAAGTACAGCAAACTTCACCTTGGTTATTTCTGTGAGAAAAGAATTTGAAAAAGCTGGGGAACATCTGCTGAGAGCACTTCCAACAGCAGACCACAACTGTCGTGCTAGATTGGCTTTTTTTTTTACTATATTCAAGCCCTCTCATTGCACAGACGTGCTGTTATTCCAGTGTTAGCTGTCCATGACATTAAAGAGAAATCTTCTATATGCTTTTTTCCAACAGCTGTTCTTGACTGGCTGTTAGTTTAGCTAAATCATGCTTACGGTTAATGCTGTTGTGGACAGCAGTGATGGTAATGGCATGGCTGTGCCACACATTTTCCTATTTGGCAGGGATAAGCCCATTTTTCCCTTCAAGTAGCATCTGCAACAAATTAATCCCACAGCATTTTTCATCACATTAAGAGATTTTCAGCATGTGACACTTACTTCCTTTGCAGTAAACTCCAGGGCTTCACAGCCAAGACCCTGCCTTACTGTTTCACAGCTTAATTGGCCTACGTGACGGTTGCGTGGCCAGTATTTATTCCCTGCCTTGCCAGTTACTCAAGAAAGAGGATAGATGCAATGGTGTGTAAGTTGCCACCATTCTGCAGACTGACAGTCAGGGATTTCCATACGGGTATCATGAATTTCCAGGCTGACGTTTTACATGAATATGGTTCTGGTTCTCAGTTAATTTGACTTGTGAAGTATGTACTCAAAATAGTTTCTTCTTTTACCCTAATGTTGCTTTGGATTTGTTATCCTGTCGTGTCAAACATGTATATGGGGGGACACGCCCTGGCTGGGTGACGTTTGCTCTTCCTTTTGCTGTTCTTGCTACTGCCTTCCTCAGAAGTCATTATTTTCATTCCCTTACAATATCCTGATTAAGATGGAGGTTTGGCAGCTGTAACTTTCCCCATAGCATGGCCAGATGTCTTTTGGTGTTAAAATGCAATGCTGTCTTCTGCTACTGCCCTACTTCATTTCTTTTCATGGGGTCATGGGGTCATTTTAATGGGGTCAAGATGGGGTCATTTTAATAAACTGCCTTACATCTAGCCCAGAATATCCTGCTACTGTTTTAAGAGTTGTATTCTTTATTTTTTTTCTAAATTACTATTTATTTACTTGCGAGCTGGCCTGTGGTATAGTATCATGAGCGAACACTGCCATGATGACTTACATCAGCTCTTTTATGTAGCTGTTAGTCACCATAACATTGTAAAGCACGTTTTTTTCCTCTTCTCCTTTTCTACTTCCTTTCCTGCTTCCTCTCTTTTTGTCCCTGCAGGGAAAATATCCTGAAAACTGCAAAAGCTTTAGTGGAAGATACAAAATTGTTGGTTTCTGGTGCTGCCTCGAGTCAGGACAAACTGGCCCAAGCAGCTCAGTCATCAGCTAACACCATCACTCAACTTGCTGAGGTAGTGAAATTGGGAGCGGCTAGCTTGGGATCTGATGACCCTGAAACACAGGTGAGATGTTTTAATGTTTTTCTGATACTTTTAAAGAGACCAGAGACAGTTTTCAAGTGATAAGGCTTTGTGGGACTTTTGCTTTTAAGCGACACAGTAAGGTTCATCTCGTCCGGGACTTTTCCAGGTTTACTTAGACATCACTCTTTTTTGTGTTCCACACTTTATTTTTTCCCCCCAAGCTTTCTCATTTTTCATGTGTCTTTCAGTATTTTCCTTAAAATGAACTCTTCTTAATTCCAGCAAAATACTTGGAACATCTGCTTTTCTGCTAAAGGGAAAAGGAGAAAGATTTGGAGGAGAAATTTATTCATTATTTCAGTAACACCCTAAAATAATTAACAAGCCTGTTGTAGTGTCTGTATTTTGTCCAGGGCTTCTGTCTTTGAGCTTGGGTTTAGGAGACAATATCTCCACATTTGAGTGTTCCTGACTGTAAGGCCAACCAAGTTATTCAGCATTGAATTCTGTATAGCCTCTCAGAGGCTCAGCTTCCTTTTCCTGATGGAAAACCGTCTCCCTCTGACACCTGGCCATAGCAAGTACATTTGATCTTTCAGTAGGTGATTTCAGAATTGGTACTTAACTGTAGCATTAGACTGTAAGCTTATAAACTGTTTTCTTGCTCTTGTCCCGCTTCACCCAAAGGGTAAAGAACATGGAGAAAAGTAAATGTCCTCTTAGGGAAGCTCACAGGAAGGAAATCCTACCTGCAGTCAGCATTTCAGTGTCTTCATGGGAAGTAGTCACTTTTATATTCTGACCGGTTGTATGAAATACTGTAGCTATCAACACAGCTTTTCCTCTTCCAGAACATGACGTGTTTTACTGGAGTAGAGAGAGGGAGATATAATTTGACCAGTAGTAGTTTTGGGTTTTTTTAGCTGTGTTCGCAAAATCGTGCCCTTGTCCAGTCTGCTCTTTCCTGCCTGAGCCTCACGACTGTTTCTAATTCCTACAGGTTGTCCTGATCAATGCTATCAAGGATGTTGCAAAGGCCCTTTCTGATCTCATTGGTGCTACCAAAGGAGCAGCCAGCAAACCAGCAGATGATCCATCCATGTACCAGCTGAAGGGTGCTGCCAAAGTAAAACCTTGTTCTTACATTTTATTTGAAAGTATCTGTGCAATCACACTTGATAGACATGCAAAGCTTGGATTTCAGCAATTCCTGACTGCCTGAAATCCCATCTCTTTCTTTGTTTTATTATCATCCTAGGATGATACAGAAAAATAAGATGATGCTATTGAATTTCCATGTAGCTTTCAGTTTTGTAGGCTGTCGGATGACTTTTGTGATTTTGTGAAAGAACTGTCATCTTTCTGAAGAGAAACTTCTTTCTTTTGCCAGCCTGTATTTCAGGGCAGGTTCCTCTTTAGTAACGTTATAGACTAAAATTTATCCAGTATAAAATGGTACCTAAATACTACATTCTAAACAATAACATGCTCAGGATTGGCATGTGGCCTCCTTATTTGGACCTTGTGGCTTGTGGGGGGAAGGGAAAAAAAAACCCTCCAATAACACTGCAGTAGGATATTGTGCATTTCTGATCCCTCTCTCCTAGATCTTTCTAGGAAGTATAGAGGTATCAAAGCTCAGAACTCACACAGATTACACTATACTTGTGATATCTTTATTTTCTCTTCACCTGAGATGTATTATGACGTTGGCCTCACAAAGATCTTGTGGCTTTGTGTCTGCAAAGTATTTCCAGACATGGAGGTTTATGTGATGTTACTTCTGCTTTCATGTTATGAGTGTCATGGTAGCTTCTTGCTTGGCTGGAAGCTATTCTCACTCTCATGTCTATTGCTTACATGTAAGACTTGTGCCTCTCTTCAGAGCACATGATAACAGTATGTTGTTGAGGCACTACTTAGAAATGACCTATCTAGTCAAGATAACTGACTTCTTGGCTCTTCCTGCAGTGAAGAGCTCTCTGTTTGAAGGCATAGTTGTCAAGAAGCTGTCCTTTCTGTCTTTTCTTTTTTCACTGTAGCTATCATTTGTATCTCAACATACTGGGATATAAGAAGGGTGTAGTTATTGCAGTGAAGATTTGGTTATTCTGCATCGGGACTATTGTATGTACTGGGAACAGTAATGTTAATTCTGTTTCTGCATTTGGGCTTGAGGCTGGTGTTTGGCTGCTTGCTTACCTGGGGTTTATCTGATTGCAGAGAGGGTACTGGGTACATTTCAGAAAGAAAACTACCATACCTCAATTCACATCTCTTTCAACTTGCAGTGTAAGATGTGTGGGGTAAAGAAGACACTAAGATAATCAATCTGTGTAAGAGAAATAGAAAATGTTGTGAATTGATGGTGTCACTTTGCAATTAGCTGTGCTACATTTCTGCAGCTTACAGGGCAGTTTCAGAAACTGGCCAGCAGTTGGTATTTAGTCCCATAACAAGTACAGTTCATGAAACTTCTTAGGCCCTACTAGAAGTAATAATCCTGCCTAGCTCAATTTGGCTTGCTTCACACTCTGATGTCTCTGAAAAATGGGAGGAAGGAATTATGTATCTTTGTCTTCACTTCTCTCTCCTTCAGGTGATGGTAACGAATGTCACATCGCTTTTGAAGACTGTTAAAGCAGTAGAAGATGAAGCTACTCGAGGGACAAGAGCTCTTGAGGCCACAATAGAATACATCAAACAGGAACTCACGGTACAGATAAAAATAGCCATGTGTGGCATTTTTTGGAAGCAGGCTCTTAAACAAACCAGCCAGCCCAGGCACTCCTCAAGCTCTGCTTTACTGCCTTGCAGTGCATTGGATGCAATTTGGTGCTCTCTACCTGTTGCACATCATCTCTGAAAGTACAATTACAATGCCACTTCAGCCTCTCTACTTTCAGTCATTAACAGTCCCCACTTTGAGATTTGAGGTGCTACTATCTTGTGCATGTCCAGAAGCAACTGCTTCTTTGTTCTTTAGCTGTTAAAGTTTCACTACAGGTATTCTTTTCTGAGTCCAATGCTGTTCCATTTTTTTTGGTCCTGGCTTTGGTGTAATGTCTCCTCAGCATCATAGCTATATTGCACCTCCAGTTTAATCTTGTTTCTGTTTTTCCTTTATTATGAAATTATACTACCAGCAATTCATAGTCTGCTATCTGATATGCTGTCTCAGTGGGAATTAACTTCCAAATTAGGTGTTAGACCATGACAATTGTTTTCCTTCCTCTTTAAAAGATATAAAAATAACACCATAACGGCACTAGCACAGTCAAGTGCTCTCCATAAAACATCTATGGTTTATTGTGTGAGCAATGCTGTTGTAATGAAGAAATAACTCTTGTTAGGGTATTTTAAAATACCTATACATAGTGGTTGGGAATTCATACACTGTCTGCAGTGGGAAAAACTCAATTCAGTACCTGATCAGGAATGTTCTGTATGATATCTAGTGCGCATTGCTGTCCTGTATCCTCATGAAGGCCAGGCTAAATTACATTCCTTCCCATAACTCTGATCTAAAACCTGTCCAGATCTGTCACTGAAGGATTGTGCATCACATCTGGTTGGTATCTCTTTGAAATGTTCCTCCTCTTCCTTTTCTTTTTGCCAGCATTGCTAAGGAATGGGTCTGTGGAGGTGTCATCTTTTTCATAGGGAGAACAGTGGAGTACTAGGAGAGGGTCAAGAGGAACCAAGGATGGCACATATGTGCTCCAGAAAATGCCTCAAGCTTTTCTTGGAACTCCAGGGACTGAATCTGATCAACATTGAGGGATGTCCTTCCCCCATTTAACTAAATTTTATTTTTTGATCTTGCTTCCATTTCTGGAGGGAGAAAGCGAAAAACTGGTGAAACGAGAGCATGGGATAGACCAGGCTCATTTGTGTCCAGACATTTTTATTCTGTAACCACTAGACTGCTTAGGTTGCACTGTGCGTAGTCAAGAAACCTCTCCTGATGAACCGTGCACTCCAAATTGCCCCTGCACAATAACAAAATGACAAGCAGATACAGACTAAAGTCTGTACCTGAAAAGGAAATATAAGATAAAAGTAAGGCTACCCAGCTTTTATTGCCTACATTGTACCACAGTTCATGTATTCCAGTATTCAGGAGAGTAGTGTGTACTGTCAGATAATTTGAACTATTTTCACACAATTCACCCTGCAAAATTATATCTTTAGGTTCCTAAGGGAGACTAAGTACAGTGTAAGAGACAACACTCCACCTCCACTTTAAGAGACATTTGACTGTTTCAGTGATGTTCTCAGTCTGTCCTGCACTGTGCTATTAACAAAGGCTTGGTAGGGCCCAGCCCTTGCAGAGGAAGGATCTCCTCATGTGAGCAGACCAGCCTAAGGAGCGGTCAGGATGAAAAAAGAATATAATTAAAGGAATAGTAATTCTTTTGATCCCATAACACTCTGAACAGCTGTTCAGTGACAAACTGTCATCTGGGTAGTTCAATGGCAAATGAGATGGATGGGTTAACCTTTTTTTGTATGCTTCCCTCAGCTTATTGTTTCTCTCTGCTGTCTGTAGGTTAGCAGGCTTTTCAGGACCCAGGCTCATGACAGGCAAGAATGATATTCAAGTACTCCAAATATGTTTCTAATTTCCTGCTGTTTGAAGGCTGCTTCCATTTGCTGACTCTTTCTCATAGATGTTCTGCTTTGACTTGAATCCTATCAGGCTTTCCTTCTGCTTTCACTTTTAGGTGTTTCAGTCTAGTGAGGTTCCAGAAAAGACATCATCACCTGAAGAATCAATCCGGATGACGAAGGGAATCACCATGGCAACTGCCAAAGCTGTTGCAGCTGGGAACTCATGCAGACAGGAGGATGTGATCGCTACAGCGAATCTGAGCCGCAAAGCAGTAGCTGACATGCTAACAGCTTGTAAGGTAAAGATTCACTTGCTTGCCTAAGACTGATTCCCCCTCCCTGCGGTGTGCCTATAAATCTCTTAAATGTTATAGTTTCTGTTTGGTTTCTTTCTATTAATGCTCTACTTTTCAGATGAGAAAGTCGATGGTTATGATAACTGTAAGGGAACGTCTTTCAGAAAGGATTATCTGTATTATGCACAAAAAAAAGCAGCAGCACTAATACTGACTTTGTCTTTCTGTGCAAATGAGAAGTTTTATTTGACCTGAAATTTCCTATTTTTCAGTCTCCTGTTAAACTGGCAGACAAACAGTCTGTGCCAGTAGTAGATTATACAGATAGTCCTATGGTCACAAATATGATTTCAGTATTGCTAGAACAGTGAAAGGAATGGTGAAAGGAATCACTCTGGTCTATTTTTCACAGTCCATTTCCCCCTAACAGAATCTGTTGGCTTGCTCAATTTCTTCTGTGCTTTTCAAAAATGTGTTTTGCCTTTGTACCCTGTTTTCTACATTTGCTTGAGCTGGACAACTTTGGAAAACTGACCTGAAAAGCAGGGGGGAATGTATATGTCATAGTAAACCATCTGGCTTGGTTCTGATGATAAAAAAGATCCAGGCATAAATTTAAAAAGGGTTATAAAGATCTCATTCCTTTTGGTCCTCGGTAGTAACACAAAAGTGCCTTTGCCAGTAAATTGTATTTATTTGCTTTTACCTTTGCATGTGTGGAAAATGACAGTAAAATAATGGTGCTCTCTGTGAGGTGTCTGATTTTCTGCCGAAGTCAGTCACAGATTAATTTTTAGCCTAACACTGCCTAGGTGGAAGGGTTAATTCTGGTTTTAAACTGATCCTCATGCAAAAGTGCAAGTCCTAAAATAATTCAAACTTCTTATTTTACTGAGTTTTCTGTCAGAGTCCTTAGTTTGGCAGTTCTTGACCACTTTGCATATTTCAAATTTGGATTCTGTTCTCTCCACTTCATAAACTTGGAAGGTTAACACAGCAAAACAGCTTTAATTTGCATGGCAAAATGAAACAACCATGCCACTTACGTGAGAACTACTGTAGCCTGTTATGTCGTAGGTATAAGCCAGTTAATTGAAACTTCTAAGGGAGGCTAAGAACAGCTCATAGTTGTGCCACATTCTAACAAATCAGTTCAGGCGTGAATTCAGATGCTGAGGTGCACTAAGCACCCTTTGTCATTTGGAACTGCCTAGTGCCACATTTCTGTTTCAATCTCTCCAAATAGAGGATCCTCCTTTTCCAGAAATGTTATAAATACACTCACATACACAGTGTACAGCTCAATATGTAATTCTGAACATTTACTTACAAACATTCATCTTTTTCTGTATACATTTATTCCCAGTTAATTTAATGGTTTCAGAGTTCATGAATTGCAAGTGGCCGACAGAATGAAACTTCCTGCAAATGGAACAAGGAGTTCTGGGATGCTGGAAAAGCATCTGTGGTGTCCCAGGGAATTATCTTCACAAAGAAAGCAATCCTCAGAAGGAAAATGGCTGGGAATCATTTTACTTACCCGTAATGATACACTGACAAGGAGTAAGGTCTAGTTTTATCTTGCTTAGCTTTCCTAAAATCAAACACGGTTGTTGGGGAAACAGGAATAAAAGTCTCCAGATATCCTAATTTTATGTATACATTTGGTCTAAAATGTATGACAAAATAGCCATGTCATTTAAAAAAACTTTTAAATACACAGTTTGTACCAGACTTTATTTAGGAAATTCTGTTTCTACAAATTTTTCTCAGAGACTTAAAAATCTTATGCCATTAATTTCTACAAATTGATTACTGTACATGGCATTGCCTTGATAAACCACATCCCTTGAATTTTAGGTGTAGGAATCAGCAGTCTTAGCCTCACTATGCCATGAAAGCTGTGCAAGGCAGTGAGTGCAACTTGATTTTTGTAATATTTGAGAAATACTGGAGGGGTTTCCAGTGTGACTAAGCTAGTCTGTACAATAAGCACTGACAAATAATCAGATTTAATATCCTTCGGGCAAGACAAAAGTGCACGTGTATGATCTATGGAAGAATTGTATAGAACATAGCTTAGACTTCCCTGCTGTCGGGAATTTAAGTTCCATTTTGTTGCCAGCTGCCTAAGGCAAGTAGTATAAGGGATTTGACTTATTGGCAGTTACTCATATGCTTGTGCTTGTTCTGCTATATGTGAATTTACAGCACCCAGTGCTAATTCTATGCTTGTAAGTAGGTGCCATTTCAAAAGACGATGAGGTTGATGACTGCAGGATATAATGAACCAAGACAACTCTCATTAAAGTCAGTGGAAACACTGTAATTACATTTACTGAAGGTTAGAGCGGGGCCTAAGATAATAACATTTTTTTCATTACCTATTTGTACAGAATAATGTTTATGCACTAAGTAACCTGTGCATAATATCACTGTTACAGTATCTGATGTGAATTCCGTGTTGACCCAGCTTTAAGCAGGAGGTTGGGCTGTGTGTGTTCTCCACATTCCTTCAAATGGCACTGTTTTTCTACTCTGACTATCTCAGTACATTTTACCTCCACAAGTTATCAGTACTGACGGGCTAGAAGTTGTGGTCCTAGAGTCAAGTATTGCTTGCTGCCTTACTGTTCTAAAAGAATGTGAGGAGAAAATGAGGGCTGATGGTGAAGAGAAGCCTCAGCAGGAGGAAATAAATGTGTACTCTGGTTCTTCAGACACATGTTTCTGTTTGAGATGCTTCAGCAGGTTTTTCTGTGCAAGTATGGAGGAGTACACATCTTTATTGTGAGTCCTAACCAGCGTAGTGAGATGTTTCTGCGTACAAAAATGTCTTCCTAAAATGGCATTATTACCTCTTTAGTCTGTGTGCTCCCAAAATATTCTGATGTCAGTCTTGGCTGTGTATGCAAAGTGTAAAATGAAGTTTCTGTTCCTCTCCTACACATTTGCTCTGATTGCATGTGTATCAATAACATTTAAGTGCAGAAGGAGGCGTATTAGGGTGCTTACAGTGCACTGGCAGATCCTTCTGCCCTATTTGAAAATTAAATATGGGCTGTTCTGGATGGTTTGGGCTTCTGGAGCTCGTTTGAAGCGTGCTGAAGCTGGGGAAAATCCTACCCTGTTTCCTCCCCCCGCCTTTCCCTTCCGATGGCTTGTTGACAAGCTCCAGAGACGAAGGTAGCTGCTGAGTTTTCGTGCTCTGCTCATCTTGAGCTTCCCGGCAGAGGGAGCCCCAGACCGGCTCCGGGCGCCCCTCACAGCGGCCGTGCCTCGGGAGGTTGAGGGTTGCAGGAAGGGCTCGAAATGAGCGAGCAGTGAGATGGTGCCCCCTGCCGGCGGAAGGCAGGAGGCTGCGGGGGGGGAAGGAGCTGCTCTGACAGAGAAAATGCGGATTTTCAAGATTTTTAGAAAGTTTGACTTGTCAAAAACTGGCACTTGTGTTTAAAAAAATAGTTCCCTGGAAGCTTATTTTAGAAAAAGCTGGAAGAGGCTTCAGGCTTCACTTTTTGTTAGAACATGCTTGAATTAGTCAGGTTTCCGTTACATGTCAGACATTGTACTTAATGGAAAGCCTTAAGAAGTAAAAGAACTGACTCTGCTGCTGCTTCTCTGTATTTAAACAGATGGTTCCAGCACTGCCCATTGCTGTGTTGAATCTCTATGTCAAGCTGAAGCCATTAACAAGCTTTTACTTACAACATGTTACCAAATAACAGAAAGCAGCCAACACTCTTTTTGAGTGGGTGGGTTGGTTGGTTTGGTTTTTTTGTGTGTCTCATGTAAAATAAGGATTTCTTGCACTTCCATAGCACTTCTGCTGTTTACAAAGAGCAAACTATTATATTTATCTTTCACAGTGGAAAAGGAAAAGTGAGACCCATGTTTGACCCACACACTGGGCTGGGGGTTCACTCAAAGTCTTCTGGGGCCATGCCAGTGCTTTGGTCTCAAAACCAGATGGCCATTTCTGCTTTCATTCTTTGATGGTAGGCTGTACAGGCTTACAATTAAAAATGGGTTTAGCATTTATCTAACCTGTAAGATGTGAATGGCCATGTGTGAGTGGCAAAACTACACTCTCTATATTTGTTGGTATTAGTAAAAAAGAAGAGCCACGACAGGATAACCTTTGCACTGCAGAACAGTACATATGCAACCCAAGAGCCCATTCCAGCCCCAAGGTATTTTCCAAGTGATATATTTTCCATTAGAAGAAATCATAAATCCTTCTGTATTTTCAGATGGTTCTTCAAGAGTTTCTCTATTTGTTCTCAATTGGCAGAGAGAACTAGTACTACTGCTGACAATACCTAAGGAAGGACACTAAGAAAGACTGCAGATGTACACCCAGACAGGAGAATGTGCAGATGAAAGGAAACGTGTTCCCAATGCCATTCTCAGAACTGGAGCTCTGCTGCTCTTTGAGCACAGTTTGCTTATGCCTTTACAACAGAAATGGCTGGCCCTCAAGCTCAAATGTCATTTGCATGTTATGAAAAATCTCTTCCCTTCTTTTCCCCTATCTTCTCTGTGTTGACATTCTCTTATGGGAGCAATTTTGGGGTACTAATGTTTTGCCTCCTCAGCAAGCATCATATCACCCAGATGTGAACGAAGAAGTTCGAGAGAGAGCCCTACGCTTTGGAACAGAATGTACCCTGGGATACTTGGAACTCCTCGAACATGTTCTCCTGGTAAGGAGTCATCTGCATGCACATCCCTTCCAAGAAGAATACTCTCTCTGACCTCTTTCTACAGTAGCTGCTAGTTTTCATCAGTTTGTCACAAGATTATGAACAGTTTTGTTACTCAGGAAAAGCAAGCTAAAGTAAATGCAGCACCTCAGCTCAAACTGCAAGGTAGAAGGAGGTCTAAAAGTACTTAAATGGGACTTAATCGGGATCTGATGGGTCTTAACCTAAAAATGGTCCCTGGCAAAGAAATTGAGATAAGACACTTCAATATTCTTTTAAGCCCAATGTAAGCATTAGGCATATTAGGCACACTCCTGTCCCCCAGAGCAAAGAGGTTACGTATTCTTTATGAAAGCACTTTTATCTGCCTTTTGCAGTCACACCTACTCAATGCCATCCCAAAACCCCAAGCCAGCTCTGCCTCACAAAGAGCTCTCCAGCTCATGCCAGGCATGACATCCCCAAAGCTCTGCATAAAACTTCTCCACTCATATCCAAGGTTAGGCATTTATCTGCAAAATGGGAAACATGCTTACAGAAAGATAAAATGTGTTTTGAATGTGCACTTAGTTTTCAGAGCTGCTTTGCAGAGCAGTTTTTGAAAACATGAAGAAAGTGCACACCTGAATGTGACTTTTAAGAGTCTTTTGCTCTTAAATCTCTTTATTTATCTGTCACTCTGCTCTCAGAAGTAGTTTTTGAGTATATGTGAATTTCCAGAGTGTAATCTTTTTTTTCCCTACAATATGGTAATTAAAAATGCAAATGTTGTTCCTGCTTAGGAAAGAATTCAACTTCACTGTCTGAATGTCTGACTGTTTTCTGTGTGAAGAACTGCAGTTTAATACTTCATGCAAATTCAGCTCAGAGGTGTCTGTCTTTCCCTCCTATTTAAGGGTCTTGCCCAGGGCTGGCATTTCCATTGTGTTCACCGTTGCTGATTTTTTCCAGAACAGGCAACCAGAGCTAGCTTGCAGAACTCTAATTCTGTTTCTTAGTAGTAGTGATCATCCAGTTTGTTCATGTGAGGAGATCAGCTCCTCTCCAGCAGTGTAGAAAGACTAAGCCTGATGCGTAAGTATAATGACTATAATATCTGAGAATGGAGTGCTAAAGCTGTGTATTCCTCACACATAGTCACACATGTGCCTCTGTTCTGGAAAATTCTGTCCTAGTTTTAGCACTGAGAACTTCCAGACAATATTGCCAGTTCCCACAGAAATGGGAGGCAGTGCCGCTTTCCCAGCATGTGTCAGACATTGCAGGGTGAGCCTTTGCTCCTAGTGATTCATTGACAACTGTATTTGGTTTACTGCACTCATGTTTTCTCTCCGCCCATTGCTGTGGAAGATAAATCTTTCACTAGTGTGGCTTGGGAATGTTCCATTATTCTCCGGAATCCTTACTAATATGCATTAGTACATTTTATCTTTTCCTCTAGATCCTTCAAAAACCAACTCCAGAACTAAAGCATCAGTTGGCCTCTTTCTCCAAGCGGGTTGCTGGTGCTGTTACAGAGCTCATCCAATCAGCAGAGGCAATGAAAGGTGAGTTGGGCAGCCTGGATACCAGTGCAGCGTGCTTTTTACTCCAGAAATGATGAACTGTCATTTTTGTAGTTTAAAACAAAAACTAACAAAAACCTTTTTAATGACATTTCCTGTGTCTTGGTACCACATGCTTTCCTTCTTCAAATTTCTCTGCTGGTGTTCAGTTCACAGTCTTGGTAAACATGTCTATTTGACCCTCTCCTACTTGGTCATAAGTCATCTGTGTGACCTTTGAAGATGGAACCATCAAGCAGAGCACTCGAGCTACAGTAGTGGAAAACAAAATACAGTATCACTCCTCTTGAACTGGTGACTGAATTGTAATTGGGTGGCTGATTCCTTTCCTTACACTCATGCTTGTTCAGTCAAAATAAGTCCTTTGCTTTGCAGTGCTAGTTGCTTTCCAACTTCAAATAAAAAGGGATATCATCATCTTACTGAATTAATACTCAGCCTCTAGCAATGGTGTCTGTAGTGCTCACAGTCCTGTCTGGGTCATGCCCTGGCAAAGTGTGTTAATGAAACAATGAGACTTCAGAAAATTGTGGTCTGGATTGTAGAATCCACCAGGTTGGAAAAGACCTAAGGTCATCAAGTCCAGCCGTTCCCCCAGCAGTGTCAAGTCCACCACTAAACCACGGCACTGAGGGCCTCATCTACATGGTTTGTGAACACTTGCAGGGATGGTGATTTTCCTAATATTCAGCCTAAACCTCCCCTGTCACAACTTGAGGCTGTTTCCTCTTGTCCTGTCACTTGTTCCCTGGGAGAAGAGTCCAACCCTCTCCTGACTCCATCCTCCTTTCAGGTAGTTGTAAAGTACCTTTTTTTGAAGAGGAGCTGTTACATTTTGCAAGTTTGGTTTTGATTGTGTTTATACATGCTGCCTTTATCAAAAATACCTCTTTCCCTGCTTATCTGCCAATATTAGGGCGTAATATAGATTTCCTTCATCTTGTACACCACTTGAGCTACGTTGTTGTCTTTGGTAATGTTCTGGTATTTGATATAAAACACATACATATGTACTCTGTAGGGATTAGCAGCATGAAACATAGCTCACCAGGATTACAGTACCATATACTTCAGCTTTCTCCCAGCACATCATAAGTAGGAGCCAGTCATTTTGTATTCTCCTGTGATTTGGTCATCCAAAACTGCCTTGTTCTTTAGTTGGTGCAATGTTGATCCATGAACATTCAAGGTTATTTCCTTTGCTGTTTGATGAATCAGACATGGGTTATGCTATTCCTGATAGAAAGTGCCAGTGTCCTCCCTAGTAGTTGTTCCTTAATAATGATTAATGTTTCAGTTGAGACTTTATTATTAGGTTCATCCAAACTTTCTGATCCAGTTTCAGTAAGTTTTAAGACTGTTAAGAGAGTTTTTTTTCCTTTGTTTTGTTTCTTTCGTTCTAGCTTCGTCTTCCTTTGCCTGGTGTACACTGCTTCCTGTCCTGTGCTGTTTCCATCTGTGATGCCACTTCTTCCCCTTGCCTTTAGTAGTTATGAACTTAGAAGTTTTATTTCTGGTTTCCTTTTCTCTCTCCATCTGGTTTTCCTGTTGGCTGTCTCATTGCTTCCCTCAGTCCAGAACACGGATACTTTCTGAATCTTGTCATCCAGAGAATAATGTATGAAATGAAAAATAATAATGCACAGAGAACTTAAAAAAACCCTGAGACACGTGCAGCCAAGTGTTCATTTTGTGAACCTACAGAATTTCTTTGAGCCTAGAAAAATGCCAAAAACTAAGCAAAACAAACGAAAAAAAGCTGCCCTTTGGCTGTGTTACAGAAACTCTACATTGCTGTTAGAAACACGTTGCCAAAAGCATGCTTTCTGCAGTCAATAATAGCTTCATCTCTAACCACTACCAAAAAAAGAGACTCTGAGAAGTGTGCTGTGGATGACTGTGTTTTCTATAACATGTCATCTTTACTATTCTGTCACACTTCTCAATGTCCCTTACCAAGTTAGAAACCATCTTAGTAAGAGCTCTGATAAACACAAGTTGAGTGACAGCTAGTTTTGTTCCCAGGATATGGCAGTATCCCTTTTTGAAGCTGCTTTGCTTGCACAAGTTACTTTCATAATAGAATAATCCCAAGAAATACTTTTTTTCACTCTGAGTTACATTTCAGTGTCAGTGATATAAACATTATTGGTTTAATGCCATTATGGTACTAAAATCAGCTTTCTATGATGTGCATTCTGTATTTGACACTTGAAGGGTGATTGCAAATCACCCTGTTTGAATGACAGCTCACAGTGACACTGAAGTTATTGTCCTCATCTCCATTAATTTCAGGGACAGAGTGGGTGGATCCGGAAGACCCAACAGTCATTGCAGAGACAGAGCTGCTAGGGGCTGCAGCATCAATTGAGGCTGCAGCAAAGAAGTTAGAGCAGCTGAAACCAAGAGCCAAGCCAAAGGTGAGTGTCCATCCCCTCTGTTTCTTTGAAGTTAATAAAGCAGAAGATGCATATAGCCCACGTATTGGTATATGCTTTGATACTGTCCATGATGATGGTATAAACAATCAAACCTTGTATCGCTCTCAGTGCTATGAGACAGTGCACTGGATGGGACTCACCCCTGAAGGAAGAGGGTAAAAAGATGATTTTCAAGGAGTGGGTCAAGCACCTGCCATGAGCAAGCAAAGCAAGAAAAGCCAAGTGTTAGAAATGCTTTTAAGAGTTACAGCATCATTACTGTTGATTATTTACTTTTCTGTTTCCAATCACATTTTATTGATGTGAAAAGTCATTCTCACTTGCTTTCCTTTTGAAGACGCTTTGTTCTCATCTGTAGCATGTAGTATAGCAGGAGAGCGCAGCAGCAACACAGAAGGGGTTCAAGAGAATGCAAAGACCTTCAGGATTTTCTAAGATTAAAACCATGGCATTTTATGCCATGCTAAAAGAGTAGCTGCCTCTGTATCAAATAAGATATGTGGTATGACCATTTCTGTTTAATTTTCCTGAAGGAAAATAAATTACAGTTCATTATGAAAGCAAGTAGTGCTGCGTGTTGCCAGTTCATTTCAAATGTGTCTCTGAATATATTAGATAAAATTAAGCCAACCTTTTTCATGTGTGGCATAGAGGGAGTATGTGAAACTGCTGTTACTTCTGGTTGTATGCATAGCTCACAAGACTGGATCACAGAGAATTGCTACTTCTTGCCTAGAGTGGAGTAACAGGCAGCGTTTAGAAGAAATTACTGTGTTGCCTAGAATTGCATCTCTTTAAAATGAAAATCATGCTTTAGCTGTATAACTGACTTCAGGAAAGGACTATATATTCATTTCCCTGTTTATGCTGCTTTGTAGGTGCAAAACTGTTTTCTAAGTGAAGCTAATGAGAAGCCTTTCTAAAAGCAGGGGCTCAAGAATGTTCAGTGGTGGATGATTGTTTTCGGTACAGGGTGGTATTTTGTCATTGAGGAACATCAGATGAAATAGTTTTTGGTAACTTTGCTCTTTGAGGACTTCCCAGCCACCCCAATCCTCCCACCCCACTTGGTGCTGGGAATAAATCAGCTCATAACAAAGAAATGCTCTTTGTCCTGCATTTTTTAACAAGTACATCCATTTTGTTTATGAAGAAAAATGGTCCTTTATAATGAGATTCTACAGAGCAAAGGACACAGGCTGAGTACAAGGAGAGGAAGAGTCCTCCATCACCTTTTCTATACAATCACTGCACAATAGTGTATGTGTGTTGCCTGGTAACCACGGAGCAGTTTCCTTCCAACATCTAAGCCACTCTAAGATCATTGTAATTTAGCAGTGAATGCAGATCTCACACCTGCTCCTCGTTTAGCATGGTAATTTGAGTGTCCAGTCTCTGATTTATTGGTCTGTTTATTTGCCATTTTCTGAAACTAAAATTCATATCCAGCCATTCGTGTAATTTTGGGTTTAAACAGCCTTTACACCCTTTCTTAGATGTTTAATCCTTTTCACAATAAGGATTATAATTCACATGAAAGGTACTAGGAAGATCACAGAGGGGCTTAAATAACCACCTTTTCTGCTGAAGACTTGTAGCTCTTATCCTCCCAGAGTGGGATTTCTTGCTTCTGAACAGGCTGTGTTTCAACAACATACCTAGTGTGTTAGTGTGAACGCCTAGACTAGGTAAGGGGGTTGATACAATTGATTTTTCTTACCCTTAGTCTATGAAATGGAGGAATAGGAGCTATCTTCTACAATGGAACAGACCACTGCTGCAGCTAGACCAGTGCTCTGCTTTGGTTAACAGTAATCATCATCAAGTGGACTTGCAGAGAAGTCATTAGTTGGTAATTTTAGAATAATCTGCCTGCAGGAAATCCATCATCTTCATCATTATTAATTGGTGGCTGATTCTCTATTTTTGGGTAAGCTTCTGTTACTGGGGCAGGGAGTGAGAGTCATTTCATTTAGGCTTGAAATTTTCATCTTTATGTGTTCCAGTTTGCATACTCTGTTTGCTTTAAATTCTGGTCATTTAGCTGCTGGTGAATGTGCTCCTAAAATGCTTAGTCTGCTAGTCCCCTGCCCCATTAATACCCTGTTAATACATGTCTGTCTTCTGAGCTTTTATCTTACAAGCACTTTGAGGACTCTCCTAAGTAGGTGGTGTTACTACTCCCCATAACACAAAACCTGTTCAGTGCTCTTATTACAGTGTTCAAGGTGGGGAATGTTCTCTAAAACAATGAGATCTTTATTGTTTATAAAGCAAATTTTGGCTGGTTTATTTCCTTTAAATACAATCCTGTTTTTCCAGAGTATAGACTCTTTTTTTTTTTCTGTTTTCCATTTTGGAGGATCAGGTGTCTTGCAACACAACCACATATTCCTCCTGTTATGCAAACACGCCATTGGCTTTAAAATAACACCCACCCCCACCCCCCCAGATTAGTAGTTTTATAAGAAGGAAACCATTTTTTCCTTATAACAACTACGTGCTTCACTACTACTGGGAAAAGAACACTTTTAAGGAAAAAGGTGTGGTAGATGAGGTACAACAGCAGAGAGCATTGCTGTACCTACCCTAGTCTGTTGGTATGCTCTTCATGCTTCTGCGCAGGCTTATGCCTTCAAACACAAGTGTCTTTAGTAGTCAATAAGAGCTCCCTGCTGTTAGCTTTCAGCAGTTTGTCCTTTTTTTTTTTCCCAAGATGAATCAAACCTGGATGCCTTTTTCTGCAGGACTCTGTGTGATATGTTTGATATATTAGGTTGTTATTTAATCCAACTATATATCAAACATATTCCTACAGTGTCCTGCCCTGTCTCCGGGGGTTTTAACATAGTAGAAGGCAATATAAAGGAGTACATTCACTCACAAGCAGGTTTAGAAGACTTCCTGCAGACTCCTAATCTAATCTGATTTAAAATATATACATGAAGGGCTCCTTTATCAGTGCAGTTGCTCTTGGAGGGGCTTTTAAACTGTGTAGGGCCTTTTATGACAGTGAGCAGCAGTTGTTCCAAGGACTGACTTTCCTGAAATGGTTATTGTGTTTTCCATGGCTCAGTGCAGTAACTTACCCATATTGGTTTTCTCTTACGAAACAGAAGATGAGATCTGCTTCAAAATAAAATGGTTTATCTTTTGTGATTTTTTTCTATTATTTAGTAGTGAGATTGGGAGCTTATCTGTTCTCCTATTAACCCTGACTTGATTTATGCTGCCCCTGATAATGGAGATGCTATAGAAAACTGGTGAAAATACAGTACAAAACCAACTCAAATCTCATATTTTTTTAATGGTGCAGTCAACATTTTCAGGCTGTTTCATGCTACAGACTATAGCTAGCATAATAATTTTGTTTGTCTGTTCTGGTGACTTCATTTTCTGATCCATTTATACCCGTACTTAGTCAATAACAGCTTATTAGTTTAAGCTTGTAGGAAATGAGATGCTGATCTTCATAGGGGCTACTTGAGGAAGGAGAAACTTGTCTTATTGATCTGGTTTTCTATGGAAACCCAAGTACCCCTCTCAATTAACTGAAATCCTACAAGGTGAAATTTTCTGCCATGTATCACAGTATCATTCCTAACTTTGTTCGTAAAGGCTGTGAATTGACACATGTTGAGGACACTGTTGATGAGTGTGAACTTCAGAGAGTTCAGGAACACACTCTTTAGTAATGGGAGTGGGTAGAAGGATTACTTCTCTTGTAGGACGTTTTGCTCAGTCTTGGACTGCTGCATGTCCTGTTGCTGAGGAGTGCTTTTTGGAGAGTACAGACAAGGTAAACATACCCACAGCACTGTCCAAGCATCCTGCCAACTTCCCTGTTTCACACATGAGGATTCAACACTTAGATGTTGTATCCGAGAATGCTGATGGGAAGACTGTGGGGAAGGACTAGAAAATAGGGACTTATTAGAAAAGATGGAAACCCAAGAGAAGTTCCACAGCCTGAGTGCTGTGCAAGACTGCTTCCAAAATAAATTCTCCACAGAAGAGATCAACTGTCAATAGAACGCACACACACAACCCGAAATAAAAGAAATTGTGAGATGACAGGAAATGTGGGATTTGGAAGTTTGAGAAACTCGGGCTGTAGTTTCTTCTCTCTTTGCTCCCAGATTTCAATATAATTGGGAAAAAAATCATTTGGTACACAGGGAACAAAAAATAATCTCTTTCCTAATGAGATACTGAGGTTTATCTATTTGTTTTCCTGCTGAGCTTTACCTGCTGCTCCCTGGTGGAAGTTAATCCAGCAATTTTACAACAGCATTCTCAGTAATGCAAGATTTGATTTCTCTGCATTCCCTTTGAAAGTAGTAATTTTTGCTTAGCGCTTGTGTGCAATAATTAGTCTGCTCACTTGTCTGAACTGAGTTCCGGCAATAACTTTCCTTCAGCTCTTTTTGGTGGCTGTTTTGTCACAAATTGGGCACATACCTGGCTGTCTCATAGATCACAGCATGGCTGTGAGCATTTTGTTAAACTGGACAAAAGAATGACACCTCCTTTATGATAAGGAAGCAGATACTGAAATGCTCACTCACTTAAGTTTGAATTTCTGACAGTGCTGACCTGTAAAGAATAATACACATCATATATTTTGGTGTGTTTAACAGTCTGTTAAAAGTAAAAGTGCAGTAGCAGTCTGTTAAATACACTATGGTCACATGGTGCTTTTGCTGGTATTTCAGTTTATGTCTTTAGTCAACTTAAAGCCAAGCTAACAACACATCTATTTTAATAATGAAAAGAAATCTGATTGTGACTATACTGAATTACAGTTAGTCACTTTGGTTTTGTGATGTCGTGATTGAAATAAGAGTTTTATAAATAAGACTTGATGTTCGTTGCATAAATTCAGGACCAATGTGGTTACCACTTAGGTATAATAATGGTTGTGATGTAACATTGCAAGCATTGCCAAAAATTCATGTGGAACATGACTTGTGCACTTAAAGCAATTTCTTACACTCTTTTTACAAAGACATATGTTTCAGTTGACGAGATGAACCCAATAGCAGCGCAAGACAAATGCTTTTTCTTGAATTAGGTGGGTTTTTCTAAAGGACAAGAACATCTTTAAAGTGCCAAACAACTTCACCTACACAGCAGTTTTTATTTTCAGATCACTCGGTTTTTCTGGTGTCTGTGGATGCTGCAGTTTCATCTCCTGGACTTTTAGTTATGTGGCAGTTATGTGAAGTGTGGTAGGACTGAGCGCTGCTTGATGTGCCATTTTGTAACAATTTATAATTACTTATCATTATCTTTTATTATTTTATAATTGACTACTATTTCATCAGATTGTAGTAACAGGAGAACTAAGCCTCACTTAAACTATGATGGATGCACTTAGACTTGCAAATGAAGTGTCCAGTTTTCTGGACACTTGACTGGTGTTCTTAAAGTTAGTTATTCGGCACAAGAATGCTGTGGTTGCATAAGTTGGAATTTACCTGTATTTCAGAAACCTCATCTCTCACAAGGTAGTCTGTTCTGGTATTGTATCCACTAGCCCTACAGCCCTACTCATCATAGTGCATTGGATTCGGGTAGCCTTGCAATTTGATCACAAACAAATTACATTCTGTTGGTTTATTCTGTACAAAAAACAAACAGAATATGTGGCCCAGGCCTGGTTCTGTTTACAATAACAGTAACCATCTGTCTCTATCTCTTTGGTTAACTGTTTGAAGCTAGTAAGCATGCTTAAATGGATGAGTGTTCTCAGTATTTGTTTAAGTGATTAGGAAGTTGGAGAAGTTGTTTAATGGAACAACAGATTTGCATTTTAAATAGTAAGAAACCTAATTAGGAACAGACGATGTCTAGTTGCACATGTTTGTTGAAAGACACATTTGGATGACTTAAGTGTTCCAGACAGACCTTTGGAACTTCCTATCTCCAAGATGACTAAACTGGACTGCTTCACAATGCTGCTTTCTGTGGAATGACAGCTCTTACTAAAAGCTGTTAACTCTATGGCTTGCTTGGCATCTACTTTACATTTCTTAGTACAGGTGAATGAGACAATATACATTTCTTGCTGCTCTTTTTTATTGCTTGAAGTCTTGAACTATTTCGAAAATGCTCTACTTACTTGAGCAATCCTGAAAGCCAGTATGATAGCACTACAGAGATCTTCATACGGAAACCCAAGAATTTCTTTTCAGACCTGGACTTTTCTGAATGTAGTTTTGAGTAGCCCTAGTGGAGATCATGTGTTAGAAAGCTGAAGGTAATTCTTTAAGTATCTCGCCCGATTTCATGTGTGAGCAGCCACAAGGGCAGCCTAATACTTCAATTCACTTATGTTGACTCTCAGCTTTAGTCCACAGGAAATTCCTTTGCAGAAAATCATGTTCTGGGTCTTGGTGAATTTACTGATGTGTTTCAAAATCATCTTGCTTCACTTTGTATATGTCCTCAATCTTGAAAATACAGGTGCTTTCAGGTGAATAATGTGTGACATTGTTTTTTCTTGGTTGTAGCAAGCAGATGAGACTCTGGATTTTGAAGAACAGATCTTGGAAGCAGCTAAATCCATTGCGGCTGCTACCAGCGCCCTTGTGAAGTCAGCTTCAGCAGCCCAGAGAGAACTGGTGGCACAGGGAAAGGTGGGTAAACAGGACAAGCAGCAACAGTGGTGGGTGATAGGGAAAGTATCAAAATTGAATCTAGTCTCTTAACTCCTCTCTGTTAAAACACTAAGAAAAGACTTGGGAATGACTAATGAAAATGTCAATATTTTTATTGCTCATCACAATGCATGGCCCAGGCTTGGTTCCATTTAGGGAAAACACAATTATGTTTGTTTAAACCTTGCAAGTGTAATCAAGTGTTTGGCTTTTCAGCTCTTTCTGCTGTGGGGAGGTTTTGTGTTTGTGGGTTTGTTTTTTTCATTTTCTGAAGATCTGTCATTCAAGCTGGTAGTGTACAGTCCCACAAGACTGCTTGGGGATCCAAAACCACGTGTCACCGTATACAATACCACTCTGGACCAGAATAGAAAGGGTCTCACTAATTGTGTCCTGGGTGGTTTGTTGTCTGATTCAGTGAGAACACAGGCCTGTGTGCAAATGCAGTACATTTAAGTGGATGTGCTTGTTATTGTTGTTGGGACCAATGGAAAGAGTGCTTATAACACGTCATCCTTTTGGTCTGGTCAGGATTGAGAGCTTTGTGATTCATTTCCTATCCATCACTCTGTTTTTTCCCAGTTAATATACTTTGAAATTTAGAATCTGAATAACAAACATACATATTACCTGTGAGAACAATTTGTTCTAGGATCATTGTTGTTGTATAGTTATGATTTCCAGTTTCATCCACTTCTTTGTTCCAAGCAGACTGTATCATGGATCCTGTCACAAAAGTGCAATGCTCTCTACTTCAGCTAGAATTCCTGGGGAGCTTGTGCTGTTAGTTCCAGCAGAAAAACAGAGCACGTGTTTCAGAACAATAGTGATGTAACTGTGTGAAAAGACCCACCATAAGCTGTAGCTATGGAACTTATCAGTAATGCATAAACCAAGATATTATTAATGCCATTGAAATCTGACTATGGAGACAGCCCAAAAATTAAACTTTTTACTTACCTGCTTTGCTTAGTTTATTGTGCAGTCTCCATTTATGTGGTAAGACCTGTTCTTACTTAGTTTCATGATGACATGCAGCTTGCTTTACTTTCCTCACCACCATCACTGTAAAGTGATACAGAATAATAGAGAATGTACCTGGTACCAGCCCTGAATCTCCTGCAGGTTTTGGCTTCTTTGCTCCCCCAGATACATTTCTATTTGTGTCTTTCAGATTGAGGCTAACGACACTTGCATCCTATTCCATCCAAGTTCAGATAGTTGCTAAAACCACTGTAATCTGTTTAAGGAAAGCTGTAGCTTGCTGTTCTAATAGAAGCACACCTGTCAAATATAGTGCCCAAGTAGCAGATCTGTTCAGCCTACTTTTCTGGATTTAGCTGATTTGCTTTATCCATCTCTCTTTCACAGTAACTTGTCGAAAGATCGGGAATTTTTCTAGCAAATGGCTTTAACTGATAGTTTCTTGCCTGCCTGAAGGATATGAAAATAATACTGTGGTCTTTAAAGGAAGAAATTAATCCCAACCAAAATCAAAATATAATGAAACATCAAACTTCAGAATTGTTTGTGGCACGTCCTCTTATTATGATACTTCTCACCAACAAATAAAGCCATTAAGATACTTTTGAAATAATGAAATCCTAACTCATTTTTCTTCTGTCTTTACTGATTGCTAGTGCTTAGGTAATTGTCAGTATGGGGGATCCTCTGACTGCGGTGGTAACCTGTACCTCCAGGCCTGCCAGAAGTATAGGTAGTACTAACAACACTGGCCAAACTCGTGTCCATAGTGAATGGCTCCAACCTTCCTGGTGGGAAGATTTTGTAACTGATATTGTGGGAAATGTTTTGCTTTTGTAAGAAACCTTCTAAGGTGTGTTGTATGGACTCCTCCCAGAAGAGTATAGCTGGCCTGTAGGCAGGAAGACCGAGTTTGATCTGCTCCACATCCATCGCTTCAGTGCCAAACAGCAAATGGTACTAGTGAGCACGCTTATTCTGATAACTAACTATTCCTCACTGACCTTTTCAATTTGATATGCAGTGTCACCATAGCTATGAGCATAAACCTTCTGTTTATACTGATGCTACACATAAGGATTCAATTCCAATCCTTGGGATCCTCATTATGTACAAATCCCTGTTTCCCTTTTCTTAAAAATACAAGAAGTTTCTGGACCCTGTTTACATTTCCCACCTTCCAGCTCCTCTCCTAAAACCTCCCAGCCCCAGGCAGCTGGGAGTGGGGGGCTGGCAACCAACTGTGTGTAGAATATTGTTTCATTACTTTCATCTAACGTGGGAAGAAAACAACTCCTTGTTGTTGCCTGTACTGCTGATGTCAAGAACACTTCAGTGGATTAGCCATTCAGAAAAACAGGCTGCTTTCCTCAAATGCCATTATTAGGCACAATGGTAGTTGGGGGGCTTCCCTGTGGAGCTTTCTGGTTTGTATATTCTCATAGTGCCAGAATCAGTAGAGACTGAGGAATGATGTAAATCTGAATGATGTAAATCCAAATGTGTTGTGGAGACAGAAATAAATTCTTCTAAAGGCCAGGAGATTAGGATCTACTGCTATTGTTGCTTAGGCCAAAGTCTCAGCTGCAACAGCCATTACTCTGGGACTTCTGTGCATGTTCCAAGGATGGGGCAATTCAAGCAGCATAGCAAGCTGGCACTACACGAGCAGGCAGATGTGTGCTGGAAGCACACTTACTCTGACAACTAACTTTCAGTTGGATTTTCTGCTCCTGTATGTGCTGGGTGCAGTCACAGTGCAGGTGTTTCCTTTTTTCATGGATTACTGTTTGTCTAAATCTGAGACAAAGCAATCGTATGGTCTGTTTCATTGTAAGATATCTATGAACTGTTTTTCAGGTTGGAGCAATCCCTGCAAACGCAGCCGATGATGGACAGTGGTCTCAGGGACTTATTTCCGCTGTGAGTAACTCTTAAGGAAAACTAGCACCATCTCTGAAGAACTAATATCCTGTGAGAATTATAGTGACTTTTTTTTGCTGTCTCCTAGGCCCGAATGGTGGCAGCTGCAACTAGCAATCTCTGTGAAGCAGCTAATGCCTCAGTACAAGGCCATGCTAGTGAGGAGAAGCTCATCTCATCTGCCAAACAAGTGGCAGCTTCTACAGCCCAGTTGCTCGTGGCTTGCAAAGTGAAGGCTGATCATGACTCGGAAGCCATGAGGAGGCTGCAGGTACTTATATTCGTTATTACTGAAAACCCATAGCAGTGCAATGTAAATACTGTTCCAGCACTGTATGAACAAACCCCAGGTTTTAGGAATAGTTTATTGAATTTTCAGCACTCTGTTCATTTTTTCTTCCTTGTGGGATTCTGGGGCACTTTCATTCATCAAGGCTGAAGTGATTGTGCATTTGTCATTATTCAGGTGTAGCTTCAGCTCACTTTACTGCTTGTTTTGGTCTTCATTTTTACAAGACTCTGAGAGATGCAGATGTTGACTGGCCTGTGCCAAGCCCTGGTTTAGGTGCAGTATTGATAGATTCATATTCATGGTAAGCCACAGGAATACCTGAGCTGAGAATGTTTACTACGTTTTTTATAACAACTGAGTGCAGTTGGCTTCTCTGCAATTGTTCTGCTTTCAGTTAGACTCCCAGTAAGCCTGCAGACAGGTAAGCACTCTTCACTGGGTTGCACATGAGTATCCTCCTGACCTCTCCCAAGATTATGCGTATGTTCCACAAAGTACTTGCCTAAGCACCAGCCTGCGTTGTGGTCAGTTTTCCTTTGTTTCAAGGAGTCAAGAGACAGCAACTCTGGATAGAACATTTCTAAAATGGAGGATCAGTGTCAAACTAAAACAGGAGCAGAAGCTGGTGCAATGTCTCAAATAAAGTCTGGTTTAACTTTTTTACATGAAACTGGTTCCCTTTTACATTAAACATCTATTTCATGCTCAGCTTCTCTGAACTGTTACTGAATTAACACTGTGTTATGATGGATAAAATAGAACATCTCCAGAAGTTTTGTTGAAGGGTGTTCATTTTAAAAATGGCTGCAGCCTTCTCTGGCATCCTGTCCTGCAGGCTCAGCCTGGGACCTAAGAACTGTTCCACCTCCTTTTTTCAAACTGTCGACATGGAGTATCTTTGACAGTGATATTTGCCCTTTTTCTCTTATTTGCACAGATGCTTCTAATGGACACTCAATATAACAGTTCATGTGTGGATAGGTAGAATCAAGTCCAACAGAAATATGTATGACTTTAATCTGTCTGAGGAAGAAGAATTGATGTCATCATTTTTTCAAAGTAGAGAAATGGGTTAAATATTTAGGAGTTAAAAAACCAGACATATGAGGGTGTGAAAATCTGTTTCTACAGAAAACAGTTCTATAACATGTCAATGTTATAGAATCATAGATTAGTTTGGATTGGAAGGGACCTTCAAAGGTCATTTAGTCCAACCCCCTACAATGAGCTACATCTTCATCTCTAGGGATGAGATGGTTTTAGTGCTTTCTAGAGGATTCAGAGAGACTGATTTTGTCAAGGGTCTGTATCAGTAACTGGCAGATATTTCTGACTATAATGCAACCTGCACTTTAATATCCAAATGCCAGGATGGGCCTGAAGGAATTTTAAATGCAGAACAACCAGTAGAAACAGGAACAAAATCAAGTACTAGAGACTGTTTTCTCAGCTCTGTCAGAAAACTCAGGGTACTAAGTCACTCAGGCAAATATTGTTAAATAGACATCAAATGTGAAAAGTTGGAAGGAAATGTGAAAAGGAAACAAGCCCAAGCACATATCGAAACTGAACTGGGCCATCTTACCAAGCTTCCTATTAGTATCAAAGTGAATAATGAAGGGAAAAGCAGTTTGCACTTGGAGATTATGTCCTTTATCATAGCAAAACCAGTGAGTTGATGTCTACTAAATACTTTTACTGGTGTATTTGCTAAAACTACTGAGGCTTTTCAGCTGACTTTGTCCCCAGCACAAATGCTTTCATATAGCTTTAATCAATAGGTAGGTGTAGGAGTTTGAGTGTATTAGTTTTCTGCTTCCTACCCTACAAACACCTGGAAGCTTTGGGAGAAGACATTTGAACTACATTTTCCATGTATGCTTACTTGGAATGCACTAAGCCTGTTCCGAAACTTAATGAAACAAATGGAAATGTTTCCATTCCCTTTGGATGAGCTCCAGTCCGAGCAGGGCAAATTTCAAGTAATTTGTCTTTGGGTCATTTCAGGTGGGAAGAGAGTTAAGTTGAAAGGGAGATGAAGCTGGAAATGTGGAATAGGACTGCGGGGAGGTGGGGGACAGAAGAAAAAGAAAAAACATCAGTGTTGAGCATAACAACTTGTGATTTCATCTCCTGTTTTATTGCAAACTGTAGGGAAAAAAAAAATCTTGCTTATGCCTTTCCCAACTTGCAGCTGTTTAAATAAAGGAATTGTATTCCTCTCTGTACCGTTGATTTTGAAAGATTCATTCGCTTTTCATTGCGAGAAACAAAGCACATTTTTCTTGTGTAGTCAAGCAAAGATGTTTTTCGTTTTGATGCTCAAATGAATCCATGTTACTTATACATTTTTATGCTAACTTTCTTTTGTCTTTTTCAAAGGCTGCAGGAAACGCTGTCAAGCGAGCATCAGACAATCTGGTCAGGGCAGCCCAAAAAGCAGCATTTGGGAAAGCAGAGGATGACGATGTTGTGGTCAAAACAAAGTTTGTGGGTGGCATTGCTCAGGTTGGTACAATCATCCAAGAAGTAAAGCAGACAAAAACTGTCATAGAAATGTAGCATAGTGTTACAGTGTCCATCTGCTGCATTGCAGGCTGGACAGATGTATGTAGAAATCTGTGGTAAATTACATGATGCCTCATGGTTAGGTAACCATTGACATAACAGCAAAGTGATATGCTGCAAGATGTCTAACACTTCTTCACTGAGCATTTATTGTAATAGCAGTTACTGTTGTCCAGTATCTTTTATTTTGTTCTGATGAAGTTAGTAGTTCTTTTCAAATTTCTCTTATGTACTTTAAATATTCCTAAATCTTAATGGAACACTAGTTTTGTATGTATATAGTCAAAGAAATATATATAGAGAGAATAAGAACGTGTGACATTCCATTACTGTGACCATAATAAATATGGGGAAATAATAACAATATTTTAAAATAGTTTCCAAGGCTTTGAGATTTTACCAACTTGTGGATACTGTTGTGAATGAGGAACACCATCTCTTGTGGTCACTACTTAAAAGATACTGAAATGTATCATTTCTGCATGTCTGTAGTACTGTTGGTTTTCCTTTGGCATTTTGAGAAGCAGGAAAATACTGTGGACACCTGCAGTAATGAGTGCTCAATTTTACTGTCACTCAAACATTATGTTAGGACATGGTGCTTATCCTACATGTGTGAACCCCAGACCACCATGAGCACTGTAAAATCCATCATGGGTGTATGGTAAAACTATGCTCGTAGATTCTTTTTTTAGTCCTCTTTAAGGAACAAGTGGGAATACGATCCTGTTCTTGATGGCCTACTCCTGGATGCTGGAAAAATTTGAGCAATTCCTGCTGAAGTCATTGAAATTTGGTGCTTCTCTGGAGAATGGTCAAGGCCTGCCTGTGACTGATGTCACAGAGAAAGGAATCTTGTTTTACAGATAGTACTCCTTGCTCTCATAATGTATGCTTGTGTTTTCTAGATCATTGCAGCCCAGGAAGAAATGCTGAAGAAGGAAAGAGAGCTGGAAGAGGCAAGGAAAAAGCTGGCCCAGATTCGCCAACAGCAATACAAATTTCTACCCACAGAGCTGAGAGAAGATGAGGGTTAAACCTGCTGAGATCTTCTTCCTTCCTTTTTTTTTTTCCCTTTCCTTTTTTCTTCCTTTTTTTTTTCCTTTTCTTTTCTTTTGAAGAAATAAGCTAAAGGGGGACAGTACAGTGAGAACTGCTCTGACAACATTCTGGTATGCCAAGCACTTACCTAAATAAACTGCCTGTCATAGCTTTGGATGAGCAGAGGGCAATAAACACTTGTTCTTTCTCATCGGGGCAGCTGAGGTGCATGATGATCAAATAATGGTACAGTGTTAGGTTCATCGTTCCTGTTCCTTCCTTGACTTATATCTCAGGAGAGAATGTTTCACTTTTTACTAAAGATGCTAAGTCAGTATTACTGTCACTTTCCTGATGCTTGAGGTATTTATCGTTCCTTGACTTGTTATAAAACATTCATCTTATTAACAGGAAAACAGTCAAGAAGTATTTCATATGATAAATATTACACGAGCTGGTGGTTCTCCCCCAACTACTCTTGTAAAAAGAAGACCAAGACAGAGAAGGATGTATGTCTGAGTGGAGAAACACGCATGAGTGTGGCTTTGAAGATGCCTGGCCTCTTTCAGTGTTATATAGCTGGTTCACCCCAAAACTGGAGGAATTGTCTCTGCACCTGTTTGCACTAGTGGTATTATTCCTTACCTGATACCAACAAGCTTCTGCTTGTACAATATTTAGGTTTACAAAATGTGGCAATAGCCATTCTTTAAAGAGCTCGGAAAACAAAGAAATGGAAACCTTGTCACTGCCTCAATAATAGCAGGTTCATGAAAGAAAATGCTGTTTCAATTATATACCTCTAATGTGTGACTACTTTTACAGTATTATACACACATACACATGCTCTAACATTGGGCTGAATAATTTGCATTTTGCTTTTTTAATGGAAGTTACCTTGTTCGTACTGTGGGATTTCTGTTAGAATGTATGTCAGTGAAAAAAAGGGAAATGCCCAGTACAACAAAAGACTATCACAACCCTTGTTATTATTTTAATGATTTCATTTATACTTATTTTGTTTTGAAACCTGTGGGTATGGTAGGAGGAAAAAAAGTGATTTATGAGTAGACTTTTCCTGTAATATATTTTTTAAAAATCTGGACTCTAGGGACTTTGTTTTCGTAGTTGGTATTGATGAAAGGTACTCACCAAGGAATTGCAGAGAAGGAATAGCAGCAATCAGTCATCTTCAGCTGCAGAAAGGTATGGTATGCTCTCAATATCTCTGTTGTGACCTAAGCAATAGCAATATGGGTAAAGTGAGTACCACATCTTACCCTGTCAGAGAAAGAAATCACAGCAACTTTAACCAGCGAAAGGTAAACTGCTTGACTAACTACAGAAACACCATCTCTCCTAATGACGATTTCCAGCGTGCCTCCAACTTCACTCGAGCCCTCTTAAACAGTAATGTCAAGTCTATTTAGGTCAAAGGATGTTGCCACTCCAGTCCTTCTGAAGGCTGTGCTGTCATTTAGATACCTGCCAAGTCCATTCAGCTGAGCCTGTTATGTTACATGCATACGCAACTAGTTGTCATTGTTGCAGAAATACTTGTCTTGTAGACTCAAAAGTAACCCCTTAGTGGTAGGTTTTACCAGTTTAGATAGTGCTAACTCCTCATTTAAGTTACCTGCATGAGATATGATTACCAGGAATTTTGTCACACTAGTATTAAATATATAGCAAAAAAATTACTAGAGAACTAATAAATATTAAAGTGTACAAAGATTTTTATTGTTAGAGTCTCTTCTCTGGTACTGACATATTTCAGACTCAGTAGAGTTGCTGGAGAGTCCACAATCATGAGAGGAAAGAATCGGCAAATCCCAAATGGAATCTGTCTGGCATTGACAGATGTGCTGTGGTGTGTAGGCTTGTGTGCATATGCAGACCCTTACGATCAGAGACCTGCAGTTCTGAGTTCTGTCATTTTCCACTTCAGCACAATTAGTTTGATCTTTTTCACTCGGCTCACTGTGAGCAGTGTCACAGAATCTTGATGTAAAGAATTCCTACACCAAAAAAAAAAAAAGGCTTCCTGTAAATTTTCGGGCTAAACAGGGCTAAATTGGTGTTTATTGCTTGAAGACCTAGCTAAAGACAGCTCTAGTGATAGGGAGTTTCTGCTACTGTTGCGAGGCCAAGCTTCTGTGCAGCTTATGGCTCTTTTTTTATTACCTGACACTCCCATCTCAGAAAGATCTGCCATACGGATTTGCTACTGCTCCCCTTTTAACCTATGTTTAGCCTATTATTTGGTGTCATTAAAGCATGAAGAAAGATGATGCTGTCCTTAGCACCATGCCAGTATTTTATTATAGGTATAATACTGTTGTAATATATTTTGATTGGGTTGATATTTGTGAGCTTGAAAGAAGCCAAAAGCCTGGTCAAATGCAACTATGTATGGAAATTGTATAGCTAGAAAACTTTATCAGTATGTAGGAGGAAAGAGCATGCTCAGACTGTGTTCCAAATAAGCTTTTGGGGAAGTCCATTTTAGCACAGTTACTTTGAGACCTCTCTATTTCTGATTTAATGCCCCCTCTTATTTTTACAGAAAGCCACTGTTCTTTTTTCTCCTCAGCTGTGAGCTCCATAGAGGAACCATGGTCAGATGAGTAGCTGAGCTGAACAACTGAAGTATTTTTTTACTCTGAATTTTGGGTCTTTGTTTGAGAAACATGAAGAGAATATAAGCTCATGTAAAGTCTTTCTATTTCAACTTTTTTCTTGCTGTTATAATTTGCAGTATCACTGAAGTCCACACGTGAACGTCTGTGGAGTTTGGAACTAGTCCATGCGTTTATTTGGCATGGAGAATTGCAGTAGGAAGTTACAAATTGGAGTACAGGCTGGAAGCTAAGTAATAAGAAGGACAGATGTTTACTTTGTTCTGTTAACTTGTGAAATGGCAAACAAGCTCTGTTGTATCTCACCCTTCTTCATGTGGAATTCACTTTAAGGAATTGTATGCAAATTAAAAGCAAAATGCCTCAAAGCTGTTTGTGTACAAATAGTTCGATGTTGTTTCCCCAACTGTGCAGAAAATTTGAACATTGGATCATTTTTCTACACTTCTCTATATCAGAAAGATCAAAGTGAGAAAAGTTTTAAAACAAAAATTGAAACTCCTGTTTGTCCCTTTTCCTTTGGTTTTCTGCATCGTTATTACTTAATTCCTAATGAAGGGATGAATACATAATCTAAAAACCTCCTAAATGTGAATATGTTTAGCTCGTGAGCACGTTTTTGCTTTTCATCAGTCCGAACTGGTAAAAAGTTTTGTCCTTATGTGACTGCATCATGATTAATAGAGAGTTATCTGCCCATCACTGTCATGATTCCTGAAACCTGCTTTTCCATATTCACAGTGGTATATATTAAACATGTTGTGGTTGTTCATGTTAATGGAACAACACATTTTTGTGGCACAAAGTTTATGATACCAAATGCAGAGACTGGTCGTGTGAGTTACAAGTCTTAGAACTTCCTGGGTCGCCTGACCATAGCACCTGCAGTGGAGTTGGATAGATGAGTTTGGAGGCAGACAGATGCACTGACTAGATCCAGCTCATGAGTTACTCTTCATTTAATGTGCCCTTGGGCACAGGGCATCATTCAGTGGAGAGCAATGCAGAGATCCTTGAGTGAATGTTGCTGAAGTGCATGCTGCACTGGTTAGTCACACGGGTGTTCTTAAGCCCAAGAAGCAACATCCCTCCCTACTCCTTCATCACAGCGTCAAAATGATATACTCATGACAGTTCATATCTCACATCATGATTCATTTTGCTTAAACATTATTATCTATCATTTATTGAGCTACAGATAAGTGCCATTTTGTCACTTTAAAAACGTGTTTTATAGATAAGAAAGCCATAGAGGCTTCTGTTTTCTCTCAAATTAGCACACTTTGTTGCAGCGGAAGAACCTTCTGCTCAGGCCAGTTTTGTAATTCTGTGCTGGAGTTTCTAGGGTTGAACTCTCACTTTAATGTCTTCCCTTCCTGTTAAAGTTTTAACCCCAAGAAAGGCACAAAGGAGTTGGCAGTCCTGCTGCCACACCATTATGTGTAGTAGTAATCTGGCCACAAAATAAATAATTTGGTTTTGTCTTCACCAACAATAAACCCTTGAAGGAATTATTCTCTCTTTCCCCCCCCCCCCGCTTGTAGGTATCTGTGGCTTGTGTTGCACTGGTGGTCATGCAAAAGATCATTTTGCTCCTTAAGCAAAGCAAGACAGAAGTTGTATCTATCTGCAGGGCAGGGAAGAGGCAGAATTCCCAGGTGACCAAGTGTTCTATTTAAAGCTCTGCAGTATAAACTAGGAATGCCTACTTTGTGATATATGTCAGTGAGCATTCAATATCCTTAAAGCACATGTTAACACACGTAAGTATATACAAAAGTCAAACACCAGTTATTCAAGGGTGCTGGATGCTTGGTGGTGTTAGGTTTTTTGGGGGATGGCTAGTTTTGGTTTTATATTTGTTACAATTTCCATTCATTCGACATTATTCCATGTCAAATATAACTCTGTGTGTGTATGTTCAGTTAGGCTACTTCAATTCTCCATATGGAATCTATGCCAGAAGTCTTGGCCCGGAGCAGTTGCACTGTAACTAGTTTTATGTTGCTGCCAGCTGGGTCTGTTCTGGCATGACTACATTTGTGTCAAAGTGGGATCTTTTTGGTGTTCTGTGTGATTATTAGGTGGATCCATCACCAGGTGTGCATATCATGGCTCTCACTATATGGTAGATTTCTTCTGTGTATTCTCCATGACAGGAACCAGATTGAAGAAGCTCCTATTTTAAGGTTGGTTGTCTGACTATTTAAATGGGAACTGTAGAGGCCTTAGGCATGTTTTAGGCTGAAATACTTTAAAAGATCTAGTAAAATCTTATAAAACAGATACTTTCAACTACTAGGGGAAAAAGCATTTGGCAAGTTTGCTCTCTTCTTATTTTCTGTGCAGCACGGTCTGAATTTGTGTTGAAAACGTTCTAGGCACTACCTTAGAGACTCTCGGGAAGATAATTCTTTGTGCTTGCACGGTAATGCCTACAGACTTGAAAACTAAACCACAATGTTTGATACGCTTGGGTCCCTTTTCACCTTATCTTACATACAAATTCCTTTGCTTTTCCCTTTCTCTTTTGTTCTGAGCATTTATTAGAGCTGGACTCTCTTCCTGAAGCATCTTTTAAGAATATATACAGTTAAGTTTTCTGTCTGTGCAAGTTGCTCAGTTATGTCTAGTGTGGCAGAGGAAATACTAGTAAGTGGGGTTTATCCATGCCTATTTTGGATAATATAAAGCTTATATAACAAACATTTTATTTCCATACTGGTTATTTTCTTAAAGTATATTTTTTTTATTTTAAAACTGGATAGTAGGGCCTGGTGACCTCTTAGCATCCTAAAATGTCCACTGCAAGGGTTTATTTTAGGTGAGGAGGGTTTCTTTTGGCGTGTTTACCCATAACTGGTGTTGCTATAAAGTCAAAATCTCTTTCTTAAAAATACACATAGAACATTAAGTTCAGAAGTTCAGAACTTTTGAAGATGAAAATTCATTCATGGTACTGAGTCAAAGTTAGCAGTTTCAGAAGCATTTTGAAGTCTGTGGAAAAGATACTGCATTAAGACAGTGAGAAAATGTTGCTGGCTATTTTCTTAATACAGTTCTTGCTCTTAAAGTGTTGAATTTATTAATACTGGTTGGAATCTGCAATCCCACCCAGATCAATGTTCAGTACTTTCTAGGCTGTTTAGTATAATCCTTGTGTTTTAGAGGAGTTGCCTGTACTATGCTTCATCTTCTCTGAATATGGTTCAAGATCAGTCATCTTTGTCACCATTTGTATTTTGTAAGGTGCAGTTGACCACATAAAAAAGTTAATACAAAATCTTCTTCCAGCATTACAGTTGGTGATCTTTGCATTCAGGTTGCATTGTATAGTCTAAGTTATTGATTAAAATATTTACTTGAACATAAGTCACTCAACTGTTGACCTGATTAAGTCTTGGAAAGACCGGTCAGATTCTGGGGCAGTGGTATATTCTAAATACGTCCTTGTACTGTCTTGTACATTTTCCAGTTTGACAATCAATACATTTCATTTTATTAAGGATGTACTGCCAGATAATAGTTTTATCAGCCTTGTTTCTGAAACAGAAAAGGTATTTTTGCCCCAGTTCACCCACTGCTGTAGCACTTACTCTATTTAAAAACAACGGAAGAAGTCCTTCGCACTCTGTCTGCAATATAGTTACCTGAACTTGACCTAAATGGGATTAAGCACATGCTTAAAGGATTTCCCAAATGACAGTGTTTCAGACAGTCAGAGAGACAATGCTCGGGCAATATGCTTTACTGCATGATACTAGTTAGAACTGCTGTCTCCATCATAACTATTCCAAGATCACCATAGTGGGTTTCAAGTATTAATAAGGATACTCTGCTCTTAGAGACCGTTTCTTCTTTGTGGTTCATGAAGCACTACAAATGAGTCACTTCTGTTTTACAGATGGCAAAATAATGTTGCAGGAAGGGAGATCATTTGTTCAAATGCACCGAGCAAATTGTACTGAATGTAGTAGCCAGTCAAGTTCCTTTGATCCAAGAACTAGATAGATGACTAGTAGCCATATGCAGGATAGGGTTAATATTTATATTCCCATCTAGTTACTGACTGGTCTGCATGTTTTGGGTTTTTTTATTAATGTTTCTGTGCTCTGTCAGTTCCAGAGAATTCCAATGCATTCGTTATTGGTAACTGTATAGCAGAGGGACTTACACAGTGATTTGTGATTAGTGCCAAGAACAACCATCCTTCACTGCCAATGCTTTAGACAAACATCCTGTCTTCCAGAGCTGAATTTAATCTGCAAGAATCTCTGCAGTGCCTTGGCTTGCCTTATGTTGTAACCACTTCTGTTAAGACACCAGCCTCTAGTGCCCTCCCAGTAAGTAAGGACTTAGCACAGCCTTTTTCTCTGAATTTTTCTACAAGAGAATTGACAACTATAATACAAAGCCCTTCCAGGTTCTTTAAATCAGCTCCTGCTTTACCAAAGCTTCCTGCAAAAGATGATGAAAATCCTGAGGCATTGAAGCCTTTAGCATGACACTTTTAGCCACAAAACCAGTATTGAGGTTTACTCAGAGATGCCTTTAGTCATCTGCAGTTACGTGAGACTTAAACATTAAGAACGCCACACTAATGAGTCCGGTCTGTCTGCAATTACTTACTCTTTGCCTTCAGCTATACAAGCATGGCTATTTTGTCTCTGCCAAATAGCCATCTTTTGTTTGCATTTTTCAACCATAAATGAGTTAAAATGACTCTGTATTTCTAAAATGCTAGCACAGTTTCTCAAGGTCCAGATTGAGGATTATGTTTAGTTCTATTTTTTCTGTGTAAATTGCCAAACAAGTGGCGTGCATGGCAAAGCTGGTGTGAAGGCTCTAGTAGCTCAAGTGCATATTAAATGCTTATACTCGAGACAATTTTTTTATCTTTTACTGAGGGGGGAAGCATGTTGCTTTACTAATAATTTAAAGATTGTTATTTCTTGCTATATGGATTTTAGTGAGTTAAAGCAATACCATCACTGTGGGAATATTTGAGTTATGACCTAAGACGGAGGCATGTTAAGAAGGAAAATGGGTATGTTCTTCAAGCCTAGACTGACCTTTTCTCTCATGAAATCATTGGAGACTTCAGCTGGATGTTAATTTCTCTTCCCTTTTTAGTTATTGGTTTTGCCTGCTTTCATTTGGTCATGGTTGGCTTTTTTCCTTGAAAGTCAGTATGTTTCAGTATGTGTGGATTTAGTCACAAATAGTGTCTATCTGTGGAGAAAACAGGGGTCTTAACACTTATTACCAACATCAGGAACAGTATCTCCTGCAAATCAAGATCAAATCCTCCAGTGGTATTTATCAACTGTCGTTGGTGCAGAACACTCGGTCCTTAAGTTCACGAAACTACAGTACAGGAACTGAATTTGTCCCCTCATATGTATGATCAATATATATAATAATCACATCATTTGAAATAGATTTGAAAATTAGTGAGTTGAAGCAACCTAGACACTGTGGGAATATCTCTGTTATGACTTCCAACAGATATGTGTTGGGAAAAAAGTTAGATAGATTCTTCAAGCCTAGACTGAACTTTTGTTTCATGACATCAGTAGTGATTTTAGCTCAATGTTTGTGTGCCAGCATAACTTAGAGCATGTTTCTTTTTGCCTCAGAAAAATGAAAGTGAGTGAGAACTTTAGTATGAACATGTTGCTGTTCTTGCTGATCTTTTCTGATCTGGGACTTTGTGTTACTGAGATTTCACGTACAAAAGGGGGGGCAGGGAATAAGAGGTCAAAAAGAAAACCACAGAATAACAGCTTCATTGGTCATTCCATTGCGCTTGGCTTTGCAGTCATTTGGTGGTGATAAGGTGGCTATTTAGGGTAATTCTCAAGCCAAACCATGTCACTGCTGTGACATGCCTGTGGTGCTTCCAGATCCTGTAGCCCAACAATTCAAGCCACAGAGAGAATTTCCTGGTTAGTTTCTTCACTGTTGAGGAGTCATCTCAGATCTCTGCCAAATCGTGGGAGTGGCTCTTTATTACATGACCCGATCACTCATATTTTGGTTTGTCCAAGATCATATTATTTGAAAATAAGCTAGATGCAAAGATTTCTCTTTAAGGGTGTCCTATACCTCTCCTAGAAATGGAAAAAGTCTTAGTATCTCCTAGACTAAATGCTTTGTAAAACAAAACAGGCTGCCAGCGCACCTCTCTCAGAAGAGATCAGAGCCTATTCAGATGTTCTTCCCTATTTTAAGGGTAGCACCCACTAAAAAGAGAACCTTCAACCTATAGTCCTTTTCCAGAAGTATTTGCTAGCAGCAGAGTTCAGACTGTTTGGACCCCATGTGGATTCATAATGAGTAGCTTCATAATGTCCTTTGACAAAGATAACAGGTATTCCCTTTTATTTTGTTGTTTGACGCCCTTCTTTCTACCTGCTTAGTATGCTGGATGGTTCCCAATATATTAGTTGCCTTTGAGTGGAGGGAGAGCTGCTGGATACAGCTTCTGGGACTGTAAGGCAGGCACAGGTCAGGAAGTGGCTTTGGGGTTTGCAGAGGGTTGTCTCTAAGTCTGGTGGGCCACATGACTGCAGTGGAATTGAGATGCCAGCACAGCTTTGGATATGTGTGAATGTGCACCACAGCACAGGCAGGTTTGAATCCTGTGCTGGAGAAAAAAGATTCATTGTGAGAAAGAGCGGCAGGGCAAAACATGAGATAAGAGCTTCCCACCCTTTTATAGACGCAATGACAGATACTGCTGATCTCTAACATGTTGCAAAAAGGTAACAGGATAAGGATTGGCGGGGGATGACAATGACTATACTTGGATTTTCCTCCAACAGGTACCTGGGTTACCTTCAAATTCCTAGTGAAACTCCAAAAACACATAAATTGAGACAGCAAGCAGACTATTTGAGGCTTATTTCAGATACCTGCTTCCAAGCAGGGTTTATACTATCTGTAGTTGCTCCCTGGCAGTGCTGAAAAGGGTAAGTCAGACCTGCAGTGACCATGTTTAGAATCAGGTAAACTCAAATGTTGCTTTGGGCCTTTTTGATCTTACAGACAAGTAGGTGGTGGCTTTTAAGACATTCATGCATTTCTGAGAGTCCAGGCCACCTTCAGAGTTCAAACAGAAATACATGCTATAACTGGGGCATGTTGAAAGCCATGACTTCATTTCTTAGAACTTTAACAGCTGTATAGCTCAAAGACAAATAACTCATCCCTGGCTGGTCCCTGTAATAACACAGACATCCCGAAAATGCCAGGCATTTTTGTGTTCACTACTTGGGATCGAATTCCTCTGATTTTGTTTCCCTGTGGACTAGAAACACACTATTTTTAATGTTGCAGCCCTAAGGGGAAATCTTGATTCCCACTGCAGCTTTGTTTCCACACATGTTATATGGTCCCTGGAAAATTCTACTGCATTATTAGTATTTGTCCAGTCTCACGTCCAGCCCCTTCTATCAGCAATGAGTTCCTGTTGTTTCATTTGGATTTCCAAAGAAAAAAGCATCTCAACACGTACTTGGCAGCTCTCTTCAGCCGAAGTGTTTCCAGAGAGCCCCAGGGAGCTCCATAGAGAAGCTAATTCCCACAGAGCTAATTCTAGGTGCCAGTTCTGAATGCCCTGATGACTTTTTTTTCCCCTACAGAAACTCTTGTGTGATCAGAAATCTGAAGCTGTCAGAGCACAGCATTTCACAGGGCAGAAAGTCCGAAATCAAAAGGAAAGGAGAGTCTGTCCTGGGAGCCAAAGGGAGAAGTGTTTTGTTTAAGCTTAGGAGTCTGAGAGCAGTTATGGACCATCTGCATAAAAACAGCAAGAAGGTAAGTGCAGATTTGGAAAAAATAGGGAGTCATTTAAATTCACAACTCTAATGTTGGCATAAGAAGAAATTGGTATGTATTGGTCCTAAATTAGTTTAGGCAGGAAGGAAATTCTGGACTAGTGTGTACGTATGACTAGAAGGGAATAGAAATCAACCTCCTTTTGACATCAAGCATGAGAAACAGGCTTATAGGGTCACAGTAAGGGTTTGGCCTCGGGGCCCTTTCATCTCTGTCTCTTACAAAGTGTTACTGAAATTAGTTATGGGAACCCAGTGCTGGGGTTACAGGTTAATCAGCCTGAACTATTTAATCTAAACAGTTGCCCGAATTACTGCAGTCTGTGGAAACTGATCTGAGCTCTCTGGGCACTCTGTTATAGCACAACGCTGTGTTTGCTCCAGTAGGGCTGTATTCTACCAGGACGTGCTTGTCAAGCATGCACCATGTGAGACATGCTGTAAGGTCACATGCAGAGCTACAGCTAGTGGCTAAGCCACTTCTGCTGGCTGCTGCATCTTAAAAAGCACTCTTTCTAGCACAGACTTCAGGTCCCTGCTTGTGTCTGCAGTCACTCTAATCCATGTACAAGAGTGTTAGTGTGTTCAGTTAATTGCTATTGCATTTTCCAGTGCTTTCATCCAATATACCAGTTCAAATACATTTTCTAATGCTTTCCTGGAGATCCCTGTAGACTGTGCTGGGAGGTTTTTTTTTTCTTGTCAACTGTAGCTGATTAAACTGGGATGTAAATGGGGATATTTAATATCTTACAGGATTCCTCTCACACAATCCTGGGTGTTTATAACCTGCCCTTCACTGCCTCGCACTCAGATTTATGTTGAAATCTTTGAAATCTTTACCCTCCTCTCACAGCCTTGCCAGTTCTTCAGAGCTTTTTATGTTTATTCCTTCATTCATATTATTCACTGACCAAAATCAGATACAGAGTCTTGAAGTTGAGGACTGGGTAGAAGGGAAGGGCATTTGAGTGACAGAGCCTGCAGACAGAGAGTCTCTCTGCTGCTGCTAAATTGCTTGGATGCTTCTGCAGTCCACTGTTTGTTGCAGGGGCCACTTTCCAGCAAAGCCTGAACTGCTGTTGAAAGCTGCATTTCCTGCTACACAGAGCTCTCAACCAAAGCAGAAATCAAAACAAGAGCAAACCCAGTGTGGACTCTGGCAAAGATCACCCTCTCTTCATATATAAAAGGGAAGCATTTAGCCTGACCTCATAAAAGAGAGACCTTAAAGGACCGTTCTACACTTTGAAATCTTATCCTTGATGGCATGGAAACAAAACGCTGACCTGGGAATTTCAGCAGCTCATTTCACGTCCTGCTCAGCCCGCTGTACTTCCTGAGCATGAATTGGCCATTGCATCATCCCAGGAAAATGAAGGTTATTGGGTCACTGGCTGCCCTCAGAATCTGCTCAGTAAGGAATTTCTCAAGGGTATAGACCAGTGCCCAGAATAACATTTAAAAAGGTCTGGAAAATTATGCCTACTACAAGCAGAGACCTATTTAAAGTTTGCAGGAGGCCTACCGTTTGGATGAGTTAGCAGCACACCCCTTGCTATAAACATCACTTAAAACAGCTGCTTCCAGGAACCATGGAGAGAAGCATGTGAGAGAGAGTCCAGATGACTCTGCTAGTAGCTTAGTACCTTTCTTAATATATGAATCTGTGGAAACTGGAGAAAAATCAGTGTCAAGATTTTCTTGATCCTATTTGCCTCCAGAATATGTCAGGCAAACCTCTCTTCTCTGAGAGCCACTCACTGTACATGCAAACTGCACCCTGCAGTGCAGGTATGGCTGAAACTTCATGCAAAACAGTGCTGCCTCTTCCCTTAAGTGCTGTTTATTTTCTGTGGGTACTGTATATGAATCCTTTCTCTTGAGAGACAGAACAGTATCTGCTTTCTCTGGATTGTATACCAGACCATAAAGGACGATTCAATGGCTTTGTTCTCCAATTGATTGCACCATTTCACCAGGGAATAAATCCTGGGATTTAAAGATGCCTCCCACATACTGGGCAAGATAGCAGAGACATGCTGTCCCTGTAGAAGCCCAAACACGTTGTGCTGTGCAGTTCTCAGGCTCCCTCCCCACTTGCTCTGGTGGTGATTTGACTCTGAGCTTGGATGCTTTTCCCAAGCTCCTCTGCAGAGCTCGTCTTCGCTCAGCTGTGCCTGCTACTGCTGACAGTTCCTGTGTGCCCATGTGAATGACCCCCTTCTGCTGTCTTTGCACTTCATCGCTGTAGGTGTGTTAGTCTGGAAAGCATTTCCTGCTCACATTCCTCTGTTCACACTCTGCCCACAGGAGAGATGTGAGTTGATGAGGAGGTGATTGTTACAGGAAGTGATTTTGAGTGAAACTTCACTTTTTCAACTTCCATTTGTTCCTTGGCTGTGGACTGACCATAACAGAAAACATCTAGCAATCCTAATTGGTATTTCTGGCATACTGGTTGCACTTGGCTTTGCTTGAAAGAAGCTGAGAGACTGAAGGGAAGGTGGAAGGGAAGGAAGTAGGAAAACTTCATCATCATATGATGGATTTCTGGAGGATTTTTCTCCCAGCTAGTGCGCACAGTGCAGCTCAGCCTCACAAACCAAATTAGCTCTGTTACTGTTACCCCAGGCTGCTTGCCTCCTCTCAAAGCTGTTTCAGTTTGTCAGCACCTCTCTGGCACAAAGGTGGTCTGAAACCTGCAGTCTTACAAGGCAGGGTTTGGGCTACAGCAGAGCACAAACTCAGGGCCTTCACGCTAAACAGGGAGCACAGAGATGTACAATGCTCCTGCATAGCTAACTCACAGCTACAGGTGCTGTTTGCACTGTCCGGCTGTGGAAAGCAATGAGTGTTCTTCTCCAGGAAGTGTTTCTGATTCCTCCATTTGCATCTTGCAATGGTAGCTGGTCCTGTGCCTAGAAAAGCTGCTGCTTGTGCTCCGTCACCTGATCCCACACCAGACCTAGTGTTCATCTCTTCTTCAGCAAGCAGTGCTGAGCCGTTATCACAGATCTTCTTCAGGCAAAGTGTGAAACTGCAAATATACTAGCGACCACAATTCCACACAGCATCCTTGTACTACAGAGATGTTTGTCTACAGACAGGCAGAATAACCAAAGCTTGAAAATATTTGTGGAATAATTTCTGGCTAATGAGCCCATTTTTGTAATGGGTAACATATGAGAACAAAAGGCACAGGGGAACATGGGCTTTGGAAAATGGAGCTTAATACAAAATTATATATTACATATTGTCGTTAAAAAAACAATATAAGTAGTGCTTAACTGTGATTAGAAGAAATCTAAGACATCTGCAAGAGCTCTTAAATAAACCATGGAAAGTAGGAAGAATTCAACAAATGTTGGGAAACAAAAGAACAAAGAGCTGGGTGGAATTTATGTGTCTGCCTTAATATGCCAAGCTTTCCCCCACTCTCACTGCCACTGCCGCAAGTACCAGAAGTAACAAAGCAGAAATTGTACTTTCACTATTTCATTGTGCAAAACTTCCACTGAAGATCTATAGCTCTCAGGCTTGAGAGCTGAAGTTCTTTTTCCATTGAGCTACATGGCTCTTCGCAAATTTGCTTTGCTTTCTTACTGAGTGTAGATAGTGACATTCATTTTTCTCGGTAGAGAGAGATATTTAGCAAAGAGTTAATTTGGTATTACTTTTAAACTGTTATTAAATACAAATGAGGACATCATAATTTGGAAAATGGGATAACCTTCAGTGCTAATTTTGCCTCTTGTTATCTTTTGACTTATTTTGTTTCCTCTTTATTAATAACCCTTGCAGAAGGGTTGCCTGGAGAAGAGAAGCTGTGTGGAGACCTCAGAGCAGCTTCCAGTATGTGAAGGGGGCTACAAGTATGCCACAGAGGGATTCTTCATCAGGAACTGTAGTGGTAGGACAAGGGGTGATGGGTTCAAACTAAAACAGAGGAAGTTCAGGTTAGAGATATAAGGAAGAAGTTCTTTACTGTGAGGGTGGTGAGGCACTGGAACAGGTTGCCCAAAGAAGTGGTAAATGCTCCATCCCTGGCAGTGTTCAAGGCCAGGTTGGACAGAGCCTTGGGTGGCATGGACTAGTGTGAGGCATTCCTGCCCATGGCAGGGGGTTGGAACTGGATGATCTTAAGGTCCTTTCCAACCCAAACCATTCTATGATTCTGAGACATTTGGGTGAAGAGATAGACCAATGAATATCACCTTCTTTAAACATACCTCGGGATAGCCCACAGTTCAGATCCAGCACAACACCTACAAATCATCATTGTGATAAGCAGAGAGAGATGCATTTTGTGCGCAAAAATGAAATTACCCCTTTTCTCCATTGCCAGAATCATCAGGACTACAATCCCACACACAATACACCTCCTCTGTCCTTACTTAACTTATATGTTGTGTCCACATGAACACACTGACCACTTCAAATGGCCTTTAGCTGTGACCTTGCATGCCAGCAACTGTCATCTTGCAGCACCAGGGAGGTCTGCGCAAGCTGTGAGACCCTTCCAAAAGCAGGGCTGTGTAGACTTGCTCCTTCACATGTGCCAACAAGTGGAGCCTCTAGCAGGGGATCAGTTGTGCTCATACTGCAGGAACCTCCTCTAGCTATCACACTGTCCAAGCCACTATTTTAACTAAAAAATAAAGGGGGAGGTGGGGAGTAGTGACTACTTGTTGGTTTTGCAGTAAAAATGCAGCATTGAAAAGGTTCTTTGTGAAAATCCACTTCTTGTGTGATGAAGACTTGCTGCTAACAGGCACACATATCTGTGAAGGCATTTTGGGATGCTGAAGCAGTTCTATATTTGGCCACTTCTCTTCATAGTTCCTGTCTGCTTGTAGAGAAGGCTTTTGCATCACGCTAGCATTCCCAGACTGCTGCTGAACGTGCATTAGAAAGCTCTGCTTTCAATCTTCCGAGTTGTCAAACAGCTTTAAAGAGATGCTGACTGGTTTTGAAAAAGAAACAAAGACTTTCAAAACAACTGAAGTCAGTTTCTGTGCACTTCTCTCCCACCCGGGTGATAAGTATGTTGCATATGTAACATTTTTAGGGGCTGCTCCAAGTAAGACTAGTGCACAGTAATCCCTGGATTATGAGTCCCAAGATTTGCTAAACTATTCTGAAGTGGTGTAATTTTTTCCATCATCAGTTTGAGCGTTTAGACTTTCTTCCCAGGTAAATTTGGTGTGTAAAGAAAAGCAGGAGTCATTCAACAAGAGCAGCTTGTCTTAGGGGAAGGCCTGGAGCAGCAGTATGTCATATTGAACAGTTTTGAGGAAACATTTTTAGCAACTCATTGGGATCACCAAATCCACAAGGAAATTAGGGTGTACACTAGGAAACAGAGCAGCATACCGTGGGCCTAAAGTGCTCCATAAAGAAAAATCATAATTTAACTAAAGCAGTCTTAAAGCTTTCCATGCTAAAAAGGGTAAGTGATAGAGACAAGGCAGAGAAAAGTAGGTGGCAGGCATATATAAATCTGTACATCTGCCCCTAAAAGGTAATGGAAAACAAAGCTGGAGACTAAGAAAATCTCTGGCAGCTTCAATGTTACACCTGAAAAGTATGTGTGCCATGATATGACCTCATATGAACCATGCAGTTGAAAAGGTTAATGACTTGCTTTGCCTTTACACCCCAGAGCAGTTTTGAAAGCCTCCAGCTTCCAAGAGTAGACAATGTAGTCTGATGCTAGGAGTAGCTTTCCGAGAAGATTCTGCACCCTTAAAGACATGCACTCGGCCTATAAAGGCACTGTCTGAAGGGCTGGGTTTTCTTGTTTGGTTGGTTTGGTTTTCTTTAAACTAAACAAAAACTACACAGGGTGGTCTCTTCAGGTTCAGGGGAAGGCAGACTGTAGAAAAAGAAGAGATGACACATGTTATCTTGTCGACTCATGGTAGCGTTCAGTTTTGTGGCCATCTATGAGTTTTAACCTGCCACTTCAATGAAACAGGCATTTCTAAGATCACCTTGTTATTTAGATAAATACATGGATAGATCTGAAACCAGGTTGTGCTGTTTTACATAGAAATGCCAGTAGGGTTGGGAAATTTCCAGTGACATGGTGCATTAGTGCAGAAGTCTTCAGCTTCCAACACTCAGTTCCCAGACAGAAGGCAGAGTTGGTGACAGAGCTGTGAGCATTCTGGGCTGGCCTTGTGCTACCCAGCCTGATGCAGGCACTCCAGGATGTGCTCCACAGCTCCATGCAGCTCTGCCGGGAGATTCCAACATGCCTACAGGCCTTGAATGGGGAGAGGATAGAAGCAGAGTACTTGTCACATGTAAGACTTAGGTAGTCTTCTGCTTTTGTGAGAACCAAAGGGGTGGTGCCTGTGGCTGAGGGATGTGCTGTATCTTGGCCTAGACATGTCACAGGGTAGCCTTCTGAAAGTACAACAATAACATTGAATGAGTCTTGATCGTAGCTACAGCATTCTCAGAAAATTCCCAGTCCTTGCCTTGAAGCACGGAAAGCTTATTGTCTTAGGGTTTTGTAATCTTTCCATATTTTGCAACTAAAGATCTAATGAGTTTCTCTTTTGTAAGCTGGGTGTTGTTTGTTGTATTCTGGCAGAATTCCATGCTAAATAATTGTATGCTTAATTCTCACCACACTTCCTCCCCTCAGCAACAGTGGTGTGGCATGCTGCTCTTACATGGTGTCTCTTCAAGTGTCAGCATGTAGAAGTATCACTTCTAGCACAGCAGTTCTAGAGTGTGAAGTGTGTTAGACCAAAAGCATTAGCTGGTTGGTTTTTTTTTTAGTCAATGAATACACTACACCTTGAATGAAGATTTTTCATCCCAAGGGGTTGGGCACCAACCAATTCTCCTGTGAAGAGAAATCTCAGTGGACTGTACTGGACAGTCAACTCACCCTCTTGTTTAAGGTTTGTCCCTATTTTCTGAAAGAGTTCAAAGCAGCCTCTGATTTGTACTCATGTTTTTATCTCTACAGAAAGGTGCAGGTAAACTGGACTGAAAAGGTCATCCCAGCTCAGTGCCATACTATCTAGGTAACTATACTGGAAGCATTTCTACAGCATGCTAAATGTCTGCCAGGTCAGTGTGAGGGAACAGACTGCTGTATTAGTATTACTTAGGAGTGTCCCTGTTTCTACTTGCCAAGATGCAAAACCTTAACCTGGAGGCAGCAGTAACAAACTGTGAAGCTTGCTCCCTCCCAGACAATGCTGCTAAGTATATCTGTATCAGGGAAGATACAACAGTGGCAGGATCATGATAAAAATAATGCCAAGTTATCTAAACTAATCCCTTGTCAAATTCTCTAGATCCTTTAGGCAATGTGTGTGCAGTTAAGATGTTAATTGGTATGGGAATGTGTTGGGTAAGTTACAGCAGTTAGAGATAGGCTTATCATCCACAGCTCAGTAACACACTTTGTCTGGCACTCGCTGGTGTCAAGTGCTTCAAATGTGCTACTGAGGACAACTGCTACCTAATCTGCTAGTTGTAAATGTTACAGGGTACTGACTGTCTGCATGTTCCCTCTGTTGAGGTATATGTGCCTTCTGCCAGGATTAAGGGATCTACATAGCCCAGTACTAACAAGCAAGAAGCTATGACATTCCTGGTTCCCTGCTTTTTAATTTTCAGGCAATATGTTCTGGACTACAAGGCTAAGAATTCAAAGCAGGGAAAATTCCCCGCCCCTGCAAGGATGTATGATTTGGGAACATAAATAAGTCAGTAATATCTAGTTTTGCATGCAAGTAGCCAGATGGCTTTTCTTCCTTTCCCCAACTCCTCACACCAGTGTTAGTCATCTGGAGGGCACAGGAGTGCAAAGGCACCAAATGGAGTAATGGCCATTTTAAGGTAAGATTTTTGGCAAAACATTCAACCAGTGCAAACTGAAATAGCTTCATTAGAATCACCTTAACACAGGTCATGCTAGTTTATGCAGTCCTGGAAATCTGACCCACTGAATCAATCTTTTAGTACCTGCTCTTGAGAGAGATAAGGAAAACCTAAACCAGATGTTGGAAAATACAAAGATGAAATCTGCTCAAGCCCCCATGTTGTTAGTGGGACCAAGAGGAACTGTGCAAGGCCACTGGCCAAGTTTGGTAACTCCTGCTTCTTTGGTAGGCTGAAGCAGTTTCAACAACAGAGAAAACATAGCTATGCAAACTTGTGGTACAGCACAACATTCAAACCTCAAGCCCTCCTGCAAGGACCAATGTCCCCCTCTCTTTGCACAGCTCATGCCTCTGGAAATGCACTGAAAGCTACAGAGTTTCGTCCCAGGCAGCTGGTTTCCTCTGACACTTTTAGTAACAGTTACATTTATCCCAGTCATCTTTGAGTTCCCCCACTCCAGATTGGGACCCTTTGTGGTCAGCAACTACTTTGGCATTGCAAGGTAACAATTAAATGAGACAGTCAATAGCACTGCATTTAGAGCAGTCAGTTCAGATGTGGGAGACATTCCTTCTCCTGGCTGATTCCAATAGCGCGGGGACTGGAAACTGAGTTTCCAATGTCAAGTCAGTGGCTATTCCTGGGTAAGTATGGAATCTCAGGAATAGGCATGTAAATATAAATTATGAGCTCAGCAACAGTGTTATTCTGCAAGAAATGTCAAATAATCTGCAAAACATATTTTTCCTTATTCATGTCCATAGACCAGACAGAGATTGGGGTTACTTAATCATCCAGTCTGCATCGCCATCTGTTGCTGTATGAGGTCCTGTAACATTTGGTTTCTATCCTGCATGGGAGTCCAATACCTTTAAACTCCACAGGAACTGATGTGAACAAAGGCAGGAGGCAACTTCTCAGTGGTAAAATTCCTATAACCAGTAAGCACAAGGTTGGGTGAAATTATGTGACTGATGTGGAAAGTTAAAATCTGTGTTAAAAGCTACTATTCAGCTTTAATAGCAATGCAGCCAGGATTCTCATTATAAGTAATGGGGGCTGTATATCTTAGAAGCATAGTTTGGAGAACTAAATTCTTCCAAATTCAGGAATATCTTGGAATTCTATAAATCATTGTCTTCTTGATAGCTTAAACAGCATTCTCCTAAAAGTTGTCTTTCATTAGTACTACCACAGCTAGAATTCCAAGTTGTGCTCTTGCCTCAGCAGTAGAAATCCAACAGTGACAGTTATCACCGTAATTTTGTGGGCATAATCAGCACACAGTGGGATAATATGTTTTGCAGTAATAAGGCATACGAGGAAGGCTGTTGCTAGGTGAGCTGCCAAGGCGGCTTTTAAATAGCTCTGGACTAGTGGCTTTTCATTAAAGCTCCATTCTCTAGCTCATTCCTGTGGCGAGAAAAAAGCACTCCAAAACTTACATCACCTTGCTGTCTGCCAGGTCCTGCTTACTGTTGCCACTTGCCTCTTGAATAGCCAAACCTCAGTCCTCTTCAGTAGCTGGTGGTAGCACCATATGACTATATGGGAAGCTGAAGAGAGAGCTACTCAGATTGCCTAAAAATTCCCTGCCTGTCCTGGAAAACTGCCAGTGAAGGTTTTGGCGATGCCTGTGTTGTGCTTGGATAGTTGAATTTGAACCACAGCCTCAGTTCTATTTGCATCTGAACCAGAGTGGTGATAAGAGGGAGAAGTGTTTGCCAAAACCCCCTTAATTCCAAGTGGCAGGAAATCTGTTCTTTGATGCGTGTCTTTAGCCAAAAAGTGATTGAATCTGGGGTTTTTTTCACTTTTTTTAATATTCCCAGGAACTATTGCAGTAATAAGCAGGGGGTTATGGCATACTGGCATAAAGCAGGCATCCTGGTGTGTGAAGTTTCCCTAAGTACATGGCATTAGGATGCTTGATAGAAATGCTGATAAGACTAAACCTTTGCGTTTGTGGTGTCCTGAGCTTACAGGGTAAGTATCTTTAGGTTATCCCGGTCTTCGCACTCCTGACTCCTCTGGATCCTGACTGCTGCAGCATTAAGGTAATTCTGAGTTCTGGGGGTTTATTGTTCTTTTGTAAATTGTCAGGCCTGCCCTGGGCATCAGAAGTTATCCTACTGTCCTTGGCATTGATGGAGCAAGGTATTTGCTATGGTGGATCACAAATGCCTACATATACATATACTGTCTCTTGGGAAGAGGCAGAGCATCTGTATTCATAGGTAATATATTATTGTTGATTAAATATATTACGGTTGATTCCTTTCTGACAGCTTGCCTGTGATGGAAAAATTCTTCTGGTGAGGTACTTTCACACAGATTTATTTTTTTATGGAAGTTAACTGGGGTTGTGATTCCAAAGCCCCACGAACACTGTGTGTAATTAAACTTTGGCAAAGGCAGATTATACGACTCTGGCACAGAGAAGCTTGCATCTATAAAAGGCAAGATCTGTCCTTTGTTTATTCCCTAGTAAATCAGTGAAGTATGTCATGGTATTCTAGCATCGACTTAGCATATTTTATTTTCCCTTCTAATTTACGGGCCAGTGGAAAATAGAGATTGACCAAGTTGACTTATGACTTAGAGACTGTTCATAAAAAGGACTGGAAAGCAAACAGTTTCTCAGCTCCACAGACAATGGGCAGCACAGTGCATTTACAGTCTGGTATTTCAAGCTTCAGGTGCCACAGGAAAGCTAAATATGATTTAAAGCCACACTAGCAAGCAGTAAACTTGAAATAGCATTTAAGCACAAGGGAAAATAGACAAGATATCATTGACATCTAATAGTACTGAAGGTTTCCCTGCAAACGATTATCAGGAGAATGGTACAGCGCTGACAGCATCACCCATATGCACTATAGTTGGCCAGTGGGACATAACATGTATCTTCATTAGCATTTTAATTTACATTAGGATTGTAGTTTTGATGTGAATCTCTGTTAACCTCCTTTCCTGTGGTTTCGTTTGTATTGTTGGGTGGCCTTGAAGCACACAAACTGGGTACCTCTTAGATGAAACCAGAGGATGCAGTCGGATCACAGACAGGCATTCAGTCCACAAAAAACTAGAGAAAGTTTGAAATAAAACTCCCTAAAGTTTATACAGAATAAATTCTGGTCCTTAGTACCACATTATTTGCTCTACAGATCTATTACTTTTATACCACTCTACTTGTAATGTAGATACATTAGTACTTGACTACCAGTACATACACAGACACATAAATATGTATATGTACATATACAAATAGCTTCCCTTGGTCATGTTTATAAACTTACTGAGTTGGATATCTAGCTAGCACAAGTCAGTGCCATTTCACTGAAACCTCCTACTATCAGTAAATAGTATTTCCTAAATATTACATTAACTTTACAGTTAGCTTTGTCAGGTACTGCCCATGTTCTTTAAAATATGAGCTGCAGCAAGCCCAAGGATAGATAGCTGGAGCTGTTCTAAGCAGCAGGATTCCCAATCTGAAAGCTGAGGAAACCTAAATTGAAAGAATGTGATTGGCAGGGAAATACGGTTTCTGATTGCTTCTTAGCACTCCACCTTGACATGACCGGCAGATTGTGCAGATGTCCATGTGGACTGAGATGGGTAGTTCAGTATAATGTTTGTTCAATCTCATAAAAATACCCATTAAATGAATTAGTTGCATCCAAAAATGAATGCCAAGATTAAACCCTATCATAGGAATACCAGATGAACCTTCAGAAGGAATAGAAGTATTTCCAGATTAAGGGACATATTAAAAATCTCACAAAATGGGATGTTAGAAATACATGAGTTAATATTTGTCGTTGGTGGCTAGTTACATGAACAGGAACACATTCACTGTCCTCTAAAAGGCAAGTTAACATTGGCTAAGGAAATGTGGGAAAGTGTGAGACTGCAAATTATAAATGGAGTCAATGACGGGAATGACAGGAGACCTCAGTCTTGCTTTCCCTGAAGTTTTCCACAAGAGCATGTTTTGAAGACCCCCGTTTAACTTCAGATGTAATCTAACTTGCTCTGATATTCACAGCTTTTCCACTCAGACTAGAGAAATACCTTCCAAAAAGTAATTTCAGACAGGAAGAGAAAGAAAGTGGTCAAAATGAAAATTTCCATCCCAGTATTTTGCTACAGTTTTGACTTGTCCTGCCATTGTCTAGGATGAGATTTCAAATACTCCCAATGTGAGAAGGGCAACATGAGGCAGTGTTCACTCACACTTCCTTATTCAGCTTGAGAGAGCAGCCAGAACCTCAACCCAGTGAGAAATCCCAAGTATGGCTATGAAATTGTATCTGCCAGGACTGACTGCAGCTGTGAGCTCAGTCTGATGCTTTTGCTTCTCTTCAGAAGCTGCCTGCCAAGACCTCTCTCTCACACTGGTATCCTAAAGGCGAGATGGAGGGCCGTACAACTCCTGGCTGTCTCATTGAGACTGAATTCCGTCAAAGGATGCTGTTCCCTTATGTGTGCATGTTTGCCATTCTCTCACTTTGATGATTGTGTAAGTTGCCATTTGTGGTAGCTGTTTCACTTGTGTTAAACACTGAGTTATGTACGCAGTCAACAGCAGCTTTAATGTAGGCAGGCACCCTTTCAGCATTCAGAGAGGGAAGAATGCGCAGGTGGAATGTACCACGGTTGTCTGTAACTTTTTTTCCACCATAGCAATTGTTTTAAAGTGTGGAGTGATCTTTAGGGATGCTCCAACTTCTGCACATGCCCAGAAAAGTGTGAAGTCATGGGCACCCTGGGCCTAATTCTGAAGTCATTTACCCAAGCATAATTGAAAGGAATTCAGCTGACGTCTGTGAAGTCAGCCTGGCATGAAATGGCATGTGAGGTCAGAATCAAGACTTTCCCCTTGTCATTAAGGCATTTTAACTGGAGCTACTTCTGATTAGAAGGGAAATGAAAAGAAAAAAAAAACCAATGGCAAAATTCTGTCTCAAGCAAACATCCTGAAAGACTTGAGTTTCTTTTTCTACCTTAGGAAAGAAAGAATTTATTTCAAATTCAGACCAGGGAGAGTCAGCTTCTGAATCACATGTTGGACCCCTCCTTTCCACTATGAGTTCCAGTCAAGCTACCTTTTGCCTTCAGTGACATTTTGGCTAAATGCTTAAAGATCAATCCATAGTCTACATGTGATTATTGACTATGCAAGGGAATTGCATTTGGGAAAAGTTACCTTGCAGGTCTCCTTTCCTGCCAGTATAGAACTTGCATCCCATTTGTATGTATTATTCTTCTTCCACAGAAGCCAATATGACTTACAAAATCTTGTGTTCTTTTTCAGCAAACTTTTGCTGAATTTCTGTGTTCTTTCTCAGAACGGTGCTTTTATTCCTCCAGTGGGAACAACCGCGGTTGTTACATACTATGAGAGATGGTTGCCCTTTCAAGAGCAGCATCCGGTCCACTCTTTTGCTTCCTATTGCTGCAGCTTTATTGTCCATGCCTATTATTTGGCCCAGTTGGTATCTCTAGTTGTGCTGGTTATATCTCATGCCATCCCTTCTTTTGTCTGGTCTTTTCTCAGACTCCATGACAGCCATGAAGTGCTTACTTTCAACCCTAACCTTATATGCTTCTGATTTGTAGTATAGATACATTCTCCACTTGAGTCCCATAACATTGCTGTCTAAAGCTCCACTCTGATGGCCAGATTATATCTATGTTACAATGTCTAATATTTCCCTAGTCTTCATCTGCCAAGTGAGATTCCATCTTTTCTGGCTTTTTTTTTTTTACTTCCCCGCCCTGTTTCCCAAATCACCTACTGTGTTCACTTCAGCAAGCCCCTCATTGTAAGAAGAAAATTAGCTCAAGACTGCAGAAGTAGTGGAGACAAAACTAACTGAACAGTCCAGAGACCCCACACTTCCTTTCGAATGTCTCTACAACACTAAATCAAAACTGGTGTTAGCATTCCACTGGTCCTAGAGGCTTCACAGGGATCAACTGTCTTCAAGAGAGGTCAGGCCTTCTGGACACAGGCTGTTTTAACTCTCAATCTGACTGTAAGAGCCTTGAAACCACACATCACAGGCCATAATGCATAACACAAGCATATGTACTGCACAAACAAATGTTAAGAGAAAAGCTTAAAAGCTTTTTGAATACCTCCAGTAAGTCCGTTTGGTTTACTACAACTACTAGCCAAAAACTGAGATGAGGAAAAGAAAACTCAGAACACCAGGACAGAAGGCAAGCAGAAGGCTGGATTTGGTGTTGAATCCCAGTGCATGTGTTGACAGGCCACTATCTTACCTTTTAGCCTAAGCATAATCATGGATGTGTCATTCTTAACTATGGGTTTTTCTGTTAATTAGTTCAGTCCCTTTTTTTGAACAACTGTTCCTTCAATCAGGATAGCTGCAGAGCTTGGAGGAAAACCCACCCACAAATATATCCCAACTGCAGCTGTGGTAATTAAACCCAAATAATTAAGACATTCACAAGTGGCATGTGAGATCTCTGGAAACTGGCACATGAAAAGAAAGGTTTTTTGTGCAGGCACGTGTCACAGTGGGCTGGAAGTGAGAGCTGCTGCATGTTTGCATGTGTGTATGGAGAGCTCACTTTGGCTTTCTCAGGGAGGAACAGATCAGCATGCAAATGTCAGCTTCCTGATTAAGCCCTACTGTCATGGGTTATTAAACAAACAGAATCCCACAAAACAAACCACAAAAATATTTTGAAATGGTATTACCAATTTAAACCATTTTTGAGACCAAAAGACAAATACTGTCATGTTAACTTGTATACCAAGCTTTCAGCAGACATAATTTAAATGCTAAGTTATTAACCACTATATAACTGTATTTGTACTGGAAATTGCATTTGACCCTTTCAAAGAGCTTCAGATACATGCCACACTCAACCCCATGGTGTTGCGGATACACTTGAAACTGCAGAAATGTTGTTTAATTCTTCCATTTAGCTTTTGAAACCTCTGTGGATTCAGTGTGCTGGACTTTAGCCCAGACTTTAATATTCAGTCTGAAGCCTTACAGGGAGAGTTCTGGAAAATGCTTTTGGCATTGCAGACTTCTTTCTTACCTGCCCATATTAGACCAAAGAAACACTGGCAAAAAGTATGACTCAGGCACTCTGAAAACTCTAGAGTGTAAGAATGTTGGATATAGTCAAGCCAGTCATGGTGTAAAAAGGAAGGGAAAAAACCCTCTTAACTGCCTAGAGTCCAGGTATAAATCATAAAATAAAGTTTTTGTCAGCAAACCGAGAGGCTAACTTCATGAATTATGAAGTAACAAGACTCCCTTCCTTACTTAAAGCCTCTCTTCTAAGGCATAACTTTATCCTCCACATCAACTGAAGTCGTTACCCCTTGCAAGTAGAAGTTTAGCTGATAGAACTGAGGAGGATTAATCTCAGTGACATAAACAGGCAGAGCCTGATTTTTCCTTCCAAGCATTTCTGACTCCAGTAGTAAAATTCTAGTGACAGAGCCTATCTAGTGTTGTTAACTGAGATCAAGCTCTAGAAGATGATTGACTCATTTCCTAACACCAGTAGGCGTAACCTACTCCTGTGATCTTTGTAAAGAATAGTGGGCTAGAGACCAAACATTTCCTTTAAAGAGCTCTTAACCTGTAACCGTTGAAGTTCCATTTCCTCAACCAAACTGCCAGGACCCAAGAAGAGGCAAGAAAATTAAAAAAGAAAAAAAAAGGGCAAGAACTGGTTCTGCTTAGTAATAGAGCAAAAAACCTCAGCCCTAATCTAAATCCAGAAAGAGGCTATTTTATAGAGTGCTTTGGTCACATGCAGTACACATGTAAAGATTTCCTAAACCAGAGACAGGAATTAGTTCCCTGATGAAAGATGTGAAACACTGAAAGCACTTATTTTTTTACTTCGCTTGAGTTCAGCCTAGAAACGTACTGGGCTTGTTAGAGCCTGCATGGAAGTACCTCATAGTGCATCATACAACCTTGTACCTTGCAGCTCCGATGAGCCCAGGAGGGCTGCTCACATTCTTGAGTGCCATCTGCTGGCACCTTGGCTGTGATCTCTGTCGTGTAGACAACCGGGGGTCCCCCCGGAGATCGTTCAGCGCCTCACTGAATCCATCCCTATGCTCCTGTGAGGCAGAGCTGACCTGTCTCCCCATGCAAACTTTGGGCCAGAGGTTCTGAGCAGTAATGCTATGGTGATGGAAAAGTAGTACATGTGTTTGCATGGAGCAATGCTGAACACCTTGTGTGGTGCTGCTTTTGAGGCTACTGAAAGAGAGAACATGGAAGGCTGATACGCCCTTAGCCTGTTAGAGGTATTTGCTTGCCCCACTTGAGAAGTATGTGAGTGTATTGCTATTTTCACATAATACACTAAAAACTTCTTTTTAAGACACTGTAAGTTACACTAGCTCTCTTACTTCAGTCAGTAAATTGTGTGTGGGCATGTTTGGGCACAACTGTTTGTAAAACTGTATGTAGTAATGAAAAAAAAATCTCTGTATTTTGATGTTAAAACTCTAATCTACACTACACTTGCCGGAAGTTTTGTATTCCATAATTCTACAGGTTCCAGAAAGCAATTCTTTTCTGTACAGATGCTGGTTTTAGTAACCCTAATACACTATAGGAAAGCTTTATTTTTTGTTAGTCTTGACACTAGACAAGTCTTCACTCAGATTTGCATAGTGAACAGATAAATACCTGATACTGTTTCAATAACTCTTCTACTAACTCTGAGGAGCCGTCGCTGTTCTTTCTAAGCTTGCCAAGTAGGTGAATATAAACTCATGGGTAATCATATTACTCTGATATGAGCAGGTGTTTTAAATACAACTTTTTGAGCTGCCACACATGATCAAAACTCTCTGAAAGTTCAGGAAGCTTGAAGTGAGGTTTATCCTACCTCACAGGAAACAGATACAGTCATGTAAGTTACTCCAGAGCAAAGGGAGAAAAAGCTAGGCTGATAGCCACTGTCTCAAATTCATACAAAGCAAATAATGGGATTTCTATGTCTGGTATTCAAAATCTTATCTCGGCTGTTGCTTTCCTGAGGGTGTCTCAGAGGTGACTCAAGGTCAGCTGGGTTCTGAGCTCTGCTCTTTGCAAGACCTGGCATATTTTACCTGACCTGGGGCTTTTACAGGCAAGCATCAGCTCATCTCGCTATAGCCTCATAAGCCATGGTTGTTGCTACTGTCCATTCTGCCCATCTGCCAAAGTCTACTGCCCTCATGAAAGAGCTGTCAGAAAGGAACAGGCTGTGCTTGAGCCCTTCCCTTGTGCAGGTTGGTATCTTTGTGCCATCAACTTTCATTATTGTGATAAAATAAGATGGATTACATACTGGAGCTGCTGAATTGCAGGGATATCTCTCCTCTTCTGCTCTCTGTGCCTTGGAGGATGCCAGTCAGGCACGAAGGCAGGGCACTTGGATAGAGCTGATAACATTCCAAATCTCTGTGGCCAGAGTCTCTGGAGCGCAGTCAAAGCCTGTGGGGCCGTTTCATAATCTCCCTGTGCCACTGAGCTCTGATCTTTACAACAGCACAATAGTCTGCTTTATCTATACACATTAGAAAGATTTTGTGGCTGATACTGTATAATACAACCCACATGTTGCTGAGCAAAATGGCACTTTCACTGCCCTTTCCTTTGTGGGTTTTGGCACACAGGTCCTTCTGTGTAAATGTTGTTGCATCCCTCACTATGCAGGCAGGCATGCAAATACCTCGGTGTTTCCTGACAGCCTGAGGTGTGCTCTGTGCCCAGTGCTGCCTGCCGAGGCTCAGCAGGGGCGTGAGGCAGGGCAGAGACGCGGCTGCCTGCAGCCATGGAGCACCCTGTCTCCGGGGCTCCCCAGTCACATCCAGCGTGAGGGAGGAGAGCTGGCAGCACAGTTACCTTCCTCTAGCATCTTTTTTAGCTTCAATCAAAAGAGGTCTGACACCACTTCTCCTCCCAGAGTTTTTTCTCCCTTTTGTGAGGTGAAAACCAGTCTTTGCTGGGCCACAATCTCCTCCCGCCTTTTGTGTCCCTGCCTGACCAGGCTCAGGGATTTTCCCGCCCTTTTGGGGCTGGGGACGGAACAGAAACCACAGGAGGAAAAGGTGGGAGCTCTGTGAAGAACTTGGGCTGGTTTCCCTCTGTACCACAGCCCTCAGCGTGACTGCCAGCACGGCGGGGAGGTGACAGGGAGGTTGGACCCTGCAGCCTGGAGGGCATCGCGCTTCCCTCAGCTCAGCGCTGTGCTATGGCTCAGGGCGCTGAGGGGCAGGCACGTGGCAAGGCTCTGAAGCTGACTTCTCGCTGTCTGACCAGCCTTCCCTGCGGTTTCCAGCTCTCGAGGGATCCCTTCCAGTTGGTAGGCCTGTTTCCTTCTCCTCTACCCCCGGCGTTTTGGGTGCCCCCCAGAAGAAATGGGAGAAAGTCCTCCCAGCTCACTGCATGGAGGCCCTGCACCTAAAATGGCTGCCGTTGCGCAGGGCTGGTCCCGATGGGCCGGGTGTGTCAGGATCAGGGTGGGTTTCTGATTTATAAAATCCTTTACTGGGGTTTCTGTATGGGATGGCAGGTGCTGTTAACACTTCTGTGGGCTACTGGGGCAGAGCTGACTTACTGCATTAGCGTAGGCTGGAGTTTTTCCTAAGCCCAGGCTGATCTCTAGGCAGTTCCCTGTTGTAGAAACAGGGCACAAGAAGAGCTGAGGCCATTATGAGGGTATCCCATACATGACTTTCTTTATTTTTTTTATGTAATTTACAGACTAAAGAGCATGAAGAAACAGCAACACACTGCTCAGTAAAGTTACTACAGGAGGCGGCTGCTGCTCTCTTGTCCGGATGTTATTCACAGCAGAGCAAATACAGGCCCCTAAGGAAGGAGCGCAGCAGACACTGAACTGGCAAAATACTGAAAGTAAGAATGAAAAGAAAACATGAAATCATCTATCAGATGCAGAGCTATTTACTGCTGCCTGTTCTACCATGTGAAAATGGGATATTTATTGCTCTTTTCTGCCACAAATCCCTACACAATGCACCAGAAGAGCAATACTGGTCTTTGCTTGGAATTGCTGGGGGGGGGACTATTTTTCCTGGTCTGTGATGTGTTGTATTACTTCTAGGCCAGAGTGGTTTCTTGCAGACTTGCTGCAAATACTGGACACTGACCTATGCTGTCCCCAGACTGCCAGAGTATAAGCATACTTCAGCATGAGCAGTGCAGGATTTGTACCATAATAGAAATTCTCACAGAAGCAAACTCTGCTCTTTCATTATGGTCCCTGTGCCAGCATACAACAAGCTGTAACAGGCTGGCTATGGCTATCAGGAATTCTCCACCTCTTAACAGGTGTTGATCTAGTTGAGGGAGGGACAGTTCATTTTGCAGACTATTACTGAGGCAGGTGTCTCTTTAATTATTACACATCATTGCATAAGGAAAAAAGGAGTGGCTTTCTGGCAGAAGGTACAGAGTTTTCTGAAAGAGAAAGACTATCCATATCCTAGATATAGTGCACTTTTTTACTGGCTTATTTGCTTGCTTACTTCTTGTGTCATGCAGAGTTCTGGAGCTCTGCCTGCTGCTGCTGTGCTACTTTAAGCTATTTCACTGCTTTGGGTTTCTGTGGATTGTGGGCTTTGACAGGGTAAAAATTTAATATTACACAGAGCTCTCAGGAGAACATTTCTGTCCATCCTCTGTTACTGAGCTCTCTCCAAATGATTAGGGTTTTCTAGTTTGCATTGCCCACTCTTGCTCAGAGTGCCTTCACTTACCTTGGAATGTGACAGGGGGAGAGGAAAACCAGTCCTGAATCAATATTAAGTACCTCTCTATACTGAGTCTTGTTCTTTGCGAAGTGTTTGTTTTGTGAGAGTCTTGAAATCAAATTCTGTCAAGCTTCTACTTTACTTTCCTGTATTAGTGGCCCCCTAAATATAAGCCAGAGCACTAAAAGCCTATGCCTGTTTAACAAAAGGCAGGCAGAAACAAAGAACTGGTCTGCAGTGCCAGAAAACCTGGACTTTATTCCTTCCATCCACTGTTTGAGCAGCCTTTCCCTATCAGGTATCTACCTGGAGGGCAAACAGTTGCACAAAGAGGTGAAGTTTTTTCTCCTATCTCCAAAACAACCTGGGGCTCTAGAGAATGTGATATCCAGAATAAGTGTATCCTGCTTCCTCAGTAAAATGACCTCCCACTCCCACAGACCTGCCAAGCATGCTGCATTTTGCTACATACCAGTCGCTGCAAGGTGGTGAAAAGAGGGCAGTGTCTCACTGCAAAGGAGATTTTCAATTTGAAAGACTAATTGTGAGAAAGGGCTGAAAAGGGAAGGCTTTCGGCAGATGTTTTTCTCACATGTTTGTAAAGACTTCTATGCCTCCTTTCATTTCTAGAAATTTTCAATCTACGGATCAAGCAAACGTATCCTTTAACATACATCTAGGGTCATGCAAGGCAGTGCATTTCTTGCTCCAGAACACAAATGTATAGGGCTTTTCACCTCCAGCTTCATGCTATTTTGATATAGAAGTCTTAATCTGGCAACTAAGGTTTGAGTGTTTGTACCTGTAGTTTGTTATGAATGCGCATAAGAAGAAGCCCTGCTGTGAGATGCCCTTCTGAAAAGACTCAGCATTTCATTTAAATCAGGCTTGCTTACCCCATACCTTGCTTTTAGTAGTGAAGGTGAAGCAGTTGTTTTGGGTAAATAAAGGATTTCTTACACTCTCTGTATGAATGAATTGATGAATCCAGCTCTGAAAGGTCACTTAGTTGTAAAAGTTATCTCTGATATGGGGGGGAATGGATGGGGAAGTTGTTTGGTTGAGCTTTTTGTAGTCAGAACACTTTTAATGTCTCTGTAGAATTTGGCTGCCCTAACTTATTTTCAGAGTGTGTTCATACAGCTGGACTGTCACGGGTCTTGTAAAGACCTGTGAAATGGGATCCCCTTCCCTGGCAACAGACAGTACTTGCCTCTGTCAAGTCGTTCTGCTGGGCCCAACCAGCCTGCAGCCAGCTCCTGCACTTAGACTACCTGTTTTCTTAATAGCCCCCCACTGTTGCCAAAGGTGAGCCCTAAACATGTAATCTGCTGAGGACCCCATCTATTATCAGAAACAGATCCCCATGGTCAGGGATTTCCTGGAGAAGTTCCTGGAGTGAGCAGCCTCATGATTTTGCTGCTGTGAGATTCAGCATGCAAGAGCCATGTGCTGCATCAAGCTGTGTAGGAAACCTGCAGTCTGTTTCCCAGAAACAGATTAACCTGGTGATCTTCCAGATCATCTTCTTCGTACTGCTAAAACTTGGGCTGTGACTTCATTGTACTGGACCCCTGATAAAATTGTCATGTCCTTTAGTATTTCAAAGCATATTTTATTTACCCTTGTAAAATTACACTTTTGGAAAAATTCCTAGACAGTAGAACTGAATTTTCCATTCATAGTTACAAACCAGGCTGCAGCCTGAGCTTCAAATTCCTGCATTTCTTAAAGGATCTGTAGCATCATTCTGCTAAGCACTTCAGGAATAGTTGCCTCAAACAGAGAAGGGGCAAGAGGTTTACTGCATTCTTTGTGAGCTGTTTAAATTCCATATAAGGTTGAGGTCAGTTTGCTAAAGGCAAGTGAAAGATTTTATTACTGATTGGAGGTGTGTGGAGTCAGAGTAGAAAATAGCTTTCTTAACAAATGGTTAACTAAAAAGCAAATATATGAGGACCTGAACAAAAAGCTGTCCCATCCCAGCCATCACTTTCCAGTATACCATGCTCTGTATTCAGAGAAGCTGTGCATTCCCTTGTGCCTTATTATAACAAACAAACAAAAAATCAAACCCAAAACTTGGAACTGAATCCTCATTGCTGTTTTACACACTCTCCTTAGGAAGTGGCCAGTTGAACAGCCCCTTTTCCCTTAAGCTGTGATGTGAGGATCTGGATGATAGCTTTAAGTACATACTTCTGATAACAGCAGACTGTTGGCTGTGTGTTGGCTCAGCCCCATAACATCCTTGCCAATATATTGTCCCAGGCAAGACAAGAGTGAGTTAACCAAGTGGGCTGCATGCAACCCTGTGTCCAGTGTGCTTGTGAGCTTCAGATTATTTGTGTAGGAGGGCAGCATAGAATGAGGGTCTGCTGTCAAACTTGATTTATCCTTCTAGGAGTAAAGCCCTTTTTTTGAGTTCTGATAGACATCACACTTAAAGAAAATGACAACAAAATGAGATGTCCTTTTTTCTCTGTTGTCAGTTGTTGAGATTTGGTGCTGTGCTCAGCTTAGTGGTATATCTTGTTCTATGCTAAGCAACACCTTCAAAAATTGCCAGGAGGGAGAAGCGATTTAGGATCTGTTTTCCTCAGCCTGTGGGGAGTGTAGATTACTTCCTCAATCAATGGCAGAGGATAAGCATCACAAGAAAAGGGGAGCAGATAATATTGGCATAAGGTTACCAGTTTGAGGCAGATCTTACTGAAGAGAATCTTACGTGAAAACTATTGGATGAAACTACACAGCAAGAAAATTATTAGTCCCCTTGCTGCCAATTCTTTATGCTTGGTTAGCCTTCTCTGGGTGTTTTTTGGACTGGTGTTCTTCCTGTCCTTCAAATCCTAGGATAAGATAATTGAGTTGTTTTAACATCTATGTAGGGTACTGCTCTTTTCAAATATCTATTCCAGTTAATTTCCTGAGATAGACAAGACAAAATTCTTGTAAATCCTAGAAAGCCTATTGTAGACAGAGCATCATCTGTAAGAGCCTGTTCTTGGGCCTTGAGGCTGTTCCAAGGCTACCATTACCAACCACAGTGAATTGAAAAAGTAACAGTGGAACACGATACTAGACTTTCTTTTTGTGCAGTATACCTGAGATTGTCATTATGAATTGGGAGCAGAGCAGCTGGGGTTGCATCATGGTTCATCTGTGAATCACAGAACAGATTTGTCTCAAGGTGTGTCAGTGTTAGATTAGCTGTTTCTGTCCGCGCGTAGTTCATGACAAGTCTCTATTAGAATGATTACTAATCTGCTATACTTCTATCACTAGGGGTGTAACAGGTCTATCCTCTTTCTGGAGGCGTATGCAATAATTCATGGCATGGTAATAGACTCATAAATTAAACCTCAAATTCCAGACACACTTCTATACTTTGGCTGTAGGAACTTGAGTTGTTTTCAGGGGTTTTTTGCTTGGAATACTTTCTGTTGGGTTATTCCTGGTTTATTTTGGATCATATATTTAGATATATGTGTAAATTAAGGTAATAATGATACTGGAATTTCTTCAGGGCCAGGTAACAGGATAAATGAACTCTCTCATCCTATCAGGTTCAGCTTCAGTTTCTTTTCGTGAAAGGTAAACAAATCAGAGGACATCTGAAACTGGGGCCAGCAAAGCAGATCTCCTCAGCTCCCTTCCAGAGATTTCTTGTTTAGTTTGGGGAAGTTGACTTAAAACCAGAACAAAAACACAAAAAAAAAAAACCCAACCCAAAAGCCCCAAACCAAGCCCAGTTTGTGACATGCCTCTGTTATCTTTAGGTATCAAATTGATCAGTTAAAATTTGCAAGATGCTATTTCATCCTTTTGTTAGAATTGCAAAGTATTACTATGATACGTAAATAATGAATCAAATCGAGCTGCTTCATGGATCACCACTGATTCCTCACAGGCTCTTTCTGTCCTGGAGAATCTCTCTCTTGATCTAGCCTTTGCTTTGGAAAAAGTTCTTAGATTGTTTCATATTTTCCCTAACTGCATATGGGTTAGGTTTCCTTTCAGAGCTATAGCTTGACCATGCAAATTCATTTAAAAAATAAAAATTACTATGTTAAGTTCCAGTTTCAGGCAAGAACATTCATTTTTCTAGAGGGAACATCTCTAGTTGTGTTTTTAGGAAAGAAGAGTGTTGAGTCTTCTCTTTCTCCTCTGTCCAGAATGGTTTGCTTGGAATGATATACTGCCTACACAGCTGAATGATTAAGTGAAAAATCCTAGGTATTCACACATTGGGTTCCCTGCGCAGGACTCGAGCGAGTGGCTTTACAGCCAGTAGTTGGTGTGCTCTGTGTCATACTACAAGCAAGTTAAAGCTGTTCTTAAAGTAAGCAGTTACCGTTCGTGCTGATGGCCTGATGGATCTGGGCTGAGGTTTTCAGAAGGGTGTTCCCCTTTCCTTCTGGCTCCGTAGGTGGAAAAGGCAGATGAGTGAATTTGTTACTCTGCCCTCTGAATTGACTTGTTCTAGATTTGAATATAGGGTTTGTAAGTCGACTCTGCAGAAAGGGCCGGGAAATAGTCTGTGGTTAGGATTTTTCTTTTGCCTGCCCTGGCTGGCGAACCTTTTCCATGGCCTCTTTGGTATATCTTTTCAAGTTATGGCTCAATGGAAGTAAGAGAGGGTTCCTTGAGCTCAGCTGTGTGGCCGTGAGGGAATAGAACTGACAGCTTTGCTAGGCCACTGCCATAGAACGTGATAGAGAATAGAATATTCTGTGCAAAGTATTAGAATGGAATATGTCACTGGTATAAAATAGAATTTCCATGACTGAACTGTAAGTTCAGCCAGACAGTGATGGCTGCTGTTATGTTTTTCCTTTACTGTTGTGAAAGGAACTCTAGCTATAGCTAAATAGGTTAGCATGTAACCAGAGGTATAACGTGGAGTGACTTCCAGCTTCACAGTCAGTTTCAACTCTTACGTGTGTGTTTGTTTTTTCTTATTGTTTCTGTATATCTCTGAAGTCTGGCACAACATTGTTACCCTGTATGGTGTGGGTCATCGCAGAGGAACCATGTGGAATTTATTTGTCAGCACAAACAGCATCAGGACATTGAGCTTTCTAATATGTAGACAGTAATACTGGGAAAGGAAACCTAGGGAACCAGAACATGTTACTGTAAAGGCTGTAAAGTCTTTAGCTTTACTCTAACTCAAGCTTTACTTTAACTCAAAGTCCTGTAAGATTGCTGTAAATGGCACCAGAATAATCCTTTTTGGTGTCTTCTGCATTATGGGTACATCTTGGAAATCTATTTGGGTTTTTTTCGGAACCATTTTCTCTGGACCATCATGGATCTCTGGATATTGCTAGTTGACACTTCTTTCCTGGCCATTTTTTGAGTGCACAAGTTGTTATTGTTTTCTGGGCATCTGAGTTGAGTAGTTCAAGCAATTAGCCTGCTTTGGTCCAGGAAGAGCATAAATCTTCAGGAACTCGCTGGGAATTCCACTTTACTGCAGTTACAAACATAAAAGCAGATAAACTCAGTGGCCATGACATTTGTAACAGTTTCTGTCAAATAGTTCTCCAAGATGTTTGAAAGGTCTAAATGGCACAGTCCCTTGCTATTTTGCTCTCAGCCAGCTTGCTTGGGGATTCCTTTTTTTAGGCTGATGGTGGATGATGTTACAAGATGCTGATTTCCCACAGTATCCCTGAAGGTACTGATGGAAGATCTTTTTGCTCTGTTGCTATTTATCTTTTGAGGAGTTAATTTACAGTGATACTGCTGAAGCAGAACATAGTCACAGATGCACAGAAAAATTCAAGCCTGATAGAAACTTTCAGCTGTTCTGTGACCTTCTGTTAGGTTTGCTGGGTAGATACAGAAGACTTCATGAATACTGTATCTATTTTCTGCCTAGAGACTGCATGGAATGTATCCTACATCTTTTTTAGGTCTCTTACAGTTCATTAATTTGCATGAACAGGTTTAGAGAGAACCTCTGTATGATGCTAAATGCTGTACAAGTCCAGACTGAAGAGAGAGCTCTATAATTGTTCCAGCTTTCTGGGGATGGCCTTAGAGAAAATCTATTGCATCATTTGTTGCTTCTGCAGTTTAAAGAGTAATGCCCCTGAAATACACAGGAAGCTACAGAGCAGTTTTTCAGCATGAGAGTGCTAGTGTTTGCATGCTGCTATCACTAAACCTCTGCTTGATTCTTTCATTTGTAACAAAAGCAGTATTTGGAGCAGCAGCTCGGTCACATATGCTGAGGCAGCACCAACCATAACGTGGGATGTTGATTTCTGAACTGGCATATGTAGGCATCGCTGTGCAGCAAGCAGTGGAGTGTAATTATGAAATAACAACTCTTCAGAAACCATGTCGAAAACCTCAAGTAGGCCACATTCAGTTAGCTTTCATCTTTCAGGACCTCTTACTTCTGTGCACTCCCAAGTTCTGAGTAGGAGCTACAAAGCTATAATCAGGCATTGCTAATCTAAAGGAAAACAGGAAGTAGAGGAAATGCAAGGAAGGAGCTCAAGGTCTTCTCTTGAAGTTTCAGGCTTTATACTAACTACTACTGAGCCTCTACTTGGGTGTTTGTTTCAGTAATGCATCAAGCAGTAGTAGTTCTCATGGGAGAAAACAAAAATGCAGAACATGGGTAGGAAGGTAGCATTCTTCCTTTTAAAAGAGAATGAGTCTTGATTTCTGTATCTTCTAGGGAAGGCAAGAGGCAGCCATATTCAGGGATGTCATCAAAGCATTGCCAGCATTTTCCTTTCTCTCAGCTCACTGTGATTTAAAGAGCTGGTGATGTCAGAGAGCTGGGATTCCAAACAGGATTGCTGATCTTACCTCACTAGGAGAAGTTGCATGGGTTAGCTTTTCCTTACAAGACATTGTCTGGCCTTCCTTACATGAAGGATTTTTCATATTTCATTTGGGCTAATGCCTCCCTTTCCTGCTCTCATGAATTAATAGCACTATGCCTGACTGTCCATTCTGAAAATAGCTATTGGTACAGCTCACAGCTATTTATATCTGCTAGTGTCAACATGAAGCAGGACATGTTCCCAGAAGAAATTATGACTTTTTACAGCTGCTGCATCAGAAAAGTTAAAAAGGCTTAAAAAGCAGAAGTAGCTTGGGCAGAGTTTGAAATGTTCTCCATTCTTGCCTTTCCCCTGAAGAAGATGCAGAAAGCAACATGTCACAATAGATTTTAAAGTCTTACAGAATCTGCTGGAATTTGCATTTGAAAACAGGATTTTTTCAAGTCACATTGTATTTAATGTATTGCCAATGTTCAGCAGTGGATTAGCTTCATGTCCAGGAATGCAGTAAGAAATGTTTGTCATTCTGGTGTAGCAACTTCCTTCTCTAGAAGTAAGTCTTCTATATGCTTTGACATCTTGGTTCCTGAACTGCTGTTGTAATAATGCTAAGAAAACCTGAACAGGATTGAGTAACTCAGAGAGCAATTTGTGCTGCAGAGTAGCTCACAATTTAGATGTCAGAGCATTACAAAGTGAAGAAACATACTCATGGAGTGGTTAGAAACGTGTGGTGTTCCAAGGAGGATGTCTGAAATGCTGCTGAAGGGAAAATTGACATTGTATACCTGCATCTGCTGACAGGGAGCTGAAGTGGCAGTACTTTGGGGTTTTTCTATGTTTGTGACCCTCTCTTTGTCATTTGAAGTATAAAGACACATTTATATCTAGGGATCTGAGGTTATGTCCTCTAGTGTTGACCCCACAGTGTTTTGTTCAGAAGCTGGAGAGAGAAGAGGATGAAGAATACTTAAGCATACACTGAAACACTGTTCAATCCCAGCGGTTTTTAGATTGTACGTTCCATTAACCTCTAGTGCAGAATGCTAGTTGAAACAAGAAGTATCAAAGCATTTCATCTTAATAGTTCATGGTTAGTAGTATTTTATCCAAAAGAATTTAGTGCAATTTATTTAACTGCGTGCGTTAGATTTTGATGAAATGTGACTCACAGTGACTCTGCGTCAGTGTCATGCAAAACCAAGACATAAGTGGTGTAGATATCTCCAAGAGAGATGGTTTCAGGGCTGATAGAACAAGGGAAGAATGAGGGAATAAATTCTTCTAACTGCCTGCTCCAGAAAAGCTCTCTCATCACTTGCACTTAGTTTGGTTTTTTGTTTTGTGATCATGCATGCAGCTGTCTGACTAACCAGAAATCAGAGGGGAATTGCATTTGGTGTTGTACTTCACAGGAAATGAAGTTGTATGTATGAAAACCAGCTGGAAGGGGTTCAGATAGAAATTTCTGAGTAGCTGGTAAGGTCAAAGGTGGGAGTCAGTTATGGTAGATTTGATGATCCCACAATATCAGAGACAGTTTTGAGACTCCCTTCTTAAACAGAAGATGAGCTGGAACTGTGGAATTTCTGTCACTTTGCTTCTTTTGTAGTACAAACAGTCCTTAAAGATCTTGAGAGACAGGCAAAATAAAGCTGTATAAAATGTTCTTTTCAGGCTGGAAATGGGATCCAGGAAGAATTTAAGGAGCAGGATGCAAGTTTCCTTGTCATTCTTCAAAAAATGTTGAGGGGATTGGCATCCTTATTCTGCATGACAGGAAGAATTATGTGACCTTCTTGAGGTATGTTTAGTATTTCTTCCTTCTCTTCAACAAGCGAATGAAAATCTCACAGAATCATTTTGCTTTTCAAGTAAGGTATGGAAGCTTGCAGCTCATGCTATGCAGTAGAGGAACTCTGCTGGAAATAATGAAACACCAGTAAACCACTAGCTCTAACTGTTCTTGTGATATTTCACTTAAAAATTCTGAATTTAATAGACTATTTTAAGAGATAAGGGATTGCTGAGCAATTGTAGGAGGACTGGAACACACATGTTGTAAAAGCTCCTGAGATCCCTCTGTGGAAAACCTTAATTGTATCTGTCTGGAAGCTAATCTGAAATCTCCTCTCTCTTACGGAGCCTATGGAAAGAGGATTGTGCCTCTACCCTTCAGAGCACCCTTCCACAGGGATTTGGAATGAACCTCATGTGGTAGATGGTGGTAATATCAATTGGAGGATAAAATGCTACGGTTATAAGGAGCAGTGTCAGCACAATTCCGTGGGCAGTTGGTTTAGTGAATTCAGCCCAGTACTGTGGCCAGTTTAGGACCATAAACTCTCCCTTGATTTGGAGTATTGCTTCATTGACTAAGCATTATCTAAGCTACTTTAAACACAAGTGCTAGTTGTTACTGTTCCCAGTCTTGTTTTTTATTAGTATGATTTTATCACTGTTGTTAGAGCTGATACAAGGCCTGCTTCTAAAGAGTTCAGAGAAGTTCTTGGGAGATTGATAACTCTCCCATCCCCAGTTGCTATGTAAGGCTTAGCTCTGCAATCAAACTGCACCAAGGTAACAAGGTGCCCTGCAGCTGTTGACTTGGTCAGCATCAAACCTGGCCAGTGTATGATGTTGAAATTAAATTGTATAATCACCTGTGCCACAGGCTAAGACCAGATACTACTGACAGTCACCATGGTTCAGCTGATGAGTAGAAAGTAATGGAGTTGGTGTAGTTTGATCATGTATCTGAGTAAGGGCAGCAAAATACACTTACTGAGGGGAGGTCCTGATTTCCCTGGTTCTCAATGTTTTTTAATGTTTCTGTCTAAGTCTAGAGGACTGCTTTTGCAAAAGCATACCTGCTTTTATTAATCTCAACCAAATGGGGCACTGTCTGCTGCAGTATGCTACAAAGCCACTGTTATTTCATACGGTGGAAGTTAAGGCTGAATCAGACACTGCAGTTCTGCTTAGAAATTGAAACACTGAAGGCTGTAATTACAAAAATCAGTAATAGTTGTAATTAGTTAATAGGAGCAGACTCCAGAGTAATGGTACAAGGACTGCAGAAACCAGTGAATGTGGTGACGATTAAGTTTTTGCAAGGAAAGGCAGCTACACCAACCCCCTGCAGAACAGGGTGTTAAATAAGAATCCATAAAATCATCTCATGAAAATTTGGCCTTAATACAGTTGGAGGATCTTGTTTATTTTCACTGTTTCAAGCAAGGCTAATGCTTAGTAAAATGAGCTAATAGCACTGCTCAGAGATAAGAATAAGTATAGATAAGGGGCTTTTAGCTTCCCTTTCACACCTTTGAAAGTTACACGTTTTTTTATCTTTTAGCAAGTAGGCTTCTGCTATTCTACACCTTCCACAGTAGTTCCTGTTAGTGCAAGAGCAACAGCTCAGTTGATAGCAAACCAGGCAGTTGAAAAGTTGAGCTAGCTGGTGATCTTGTATTCACCATTGCTGCTGTGACTTTAGTGGATAAGGTATTCAAATGTGTTGCTGCTTGGCCTTCTGGCACATTATCTCTGTCCTACTTGATTTCCTGTGCATGTTGAGCTGTGGTAAGGTGAATTGTATTTTGTTCAGAATAGCAAAATGGCAAGAGTTTGCCTTACAGAGAAAACTGAAATTGCCCCATGTATTTCCAGACATGTTCAAAGAAAATAAAGCCAGTGCCGCTTTATTGCTTTTGAAGTCGAACCACAGCATTTGTCTGTGACCTCAGTCAAGAGTGAGCAAGCAGATGAAACCTCATAGCACCTTCTATTAAAAAAATAAATAATAAAGAAATGAGTAACGAATGGCAGCAATAAATGCAATAAACTGAAGCATTCCTATGGGATCTCTGTTCAACAATTTTTAGAAGGTTATCTCCACCTGCAGTGTTCACAGACAAACTTCTGTTGTTTCTGAGAGAGGTAAGAACAGCAATATGTGGTTCTGAGGTGATAAAACAACCTGTAGTTCTGAGCTCATTCAGTTGATTACTTTGTTTAATATCCTTCATGCCTGGGATGGCAAACAGCAGAATTCCCATGACCAAAAGCTCCCAAACAATTGTGCAGGAAATAAATTGAGATGTTGGATAAGGCACTTGCATGCTGTAAATATGTCAGTGGTCTTTCTGATATGGAAATGTGCAATCTGCTTGTTTCTAGGATGCCAAGTTTTGGTCTAGATTCTATTCACAATCAGTGGAAATATCAGCGCATACTACATACTGTTTCTTCAGTACGTAATAAACCTGTACTGGGAGATTCATAGTCCGTTGTGACTGGTAAGCAATAAATTGCAGAGTTGAAACACAGACCGTTTCCCCCTATTGTGCCAGGTCTGCCAGCTTGCTCTGTTTGAGAATGGGTCATGCATACAGGATGGTTTTCAGTGAGACCCAACCGCTAGTGTAATATAAGACCTGGCTCCTAGAGTAATGTGGGTTTGGCAGGGGTAGGGTAAGGTTGTTTGTTTAAATTACTGCGCATGGCAAAAAGCTTGGAAGTATCATGTGAATTCAAAATCTGGAAAGAAACCAACATCAATTTATTCTGTGAAGCTGTAGAAATTAGGATATTGGAACAGTCACCTTTTAGGGAGAGTTTGACTCATGATTTAAGAGCATCAGTAATATCCCCATAATCTTACGCAATTAATTCTTTTCCATCTATGCAGCCAACTCTTATTTAGGATGCATATAGCAGAGGTTCACCCAAATAAAAACCCAGATAATGCAAAACATAGAAATTAAGCTAAAAAAATCTGTCATGAGACTGCTGTAGAAGGAAGGGGTGCATATGCATAGCTAGTGCATAATCTAGAAAACCAGCACTGAGTACACTTTCTTCCATTCATTGGACAGCCTTAGAATGTATGTCCATCACAGAATCTGTCCTTCAGGTATTTGAAGTCATTAAAAAACAGATGAGAGGAAGAAATACACTCTACAAGTCTTGCCTTGGTCTGTTTTCGCAAGGTCACTAGTCATATATTTCTTTCTTTGCAGTTACCTGCAGAGGAATCAATTACAAAGGAGAGAATCCTTTCCCTGAGGACTGTAGAAGCACTAAGTAGACAGGGTCTGCCTCAAGGAGCTTATGCAAACATCAATAAACTTAATCTACTTAATAGTCAAAAGAACTCTAATGTGATGCAGTTCCTAAGCATGCAGTCAAGTAAGGAAGGGAGTCCAGATCTTCAGCAGCCCAGTTCAGTGACAGATATCATATACCATGTCTTTGTCTATGTGCAGAAAGGCTCAGGAATTAGGTATGCTTTCTGGCTTCATCATAAATAACTATTTGTAAAAACAAGTCACAGACTGTTATGTTAGCCTTCATGTAAGATTTTTAGGAGACAAACCTTTTAAATATATTGAGGACCAAGTAAACCATAGGCCACTTGTTGATGGGGAGACACTAATTACAAAACAGATCACATTCATAACTCACAAATCATTTGTCTAGAACCTGTATTTTTATTAAATAATAATTGCATCGAAATAAGTACTTTCCTTTGAAATATTCAGGTATTCTTGGTATTTTGTAAGCTCATTATGGGAAAGAGATGATGTTTGGGTGGAGATGACATAACCCTTACAGAAGATTTTGGCAGATGAGTTTCAGGTTTTGTGGAAGCAAGCTAAGAAGCTGAGTTGGCAAGTAAAATGAATGTCAACCTTCCAGTTCACAGGCCTCTGTGAATGGTGTTTGCTAATGCCTAACTGTAGTGGTTTCATGTTGCACATCCCCTTGTTCCTATCTCTATTCAGGCTGGCTCTAGGTTTTGAGGTTTAAGAAAGTACAGGTGCTTTGCAGAGGAAAATTTATTGCTCTTAACAGAGGAGTGCTGTGGGATCCTCCTTGATTTCTAACAGTTACATTCTTTCAAGCTTAGTAATGTAGTGATAATGAAAGTAATTAGCTCATTGTGTTGGTATGAGCCAGGTGTAATGTAAATAGGCATTGTGCAAACATTCAGGCTACCAAAGGAGATGATTTCAGGTTGATCCTGGCCTTCTATAAGCACAGATTGATAACCAAGGGGAAGATCCTTGTCTGAAAGCTTACTACTGTTATTTATAGCCCTGGCAACTGGAGATCTTCCCAGAGAGCAAAATGCATGACTGCTTCCAAGTTAGGATCCCAGCCATACTGCTTTGACAGAGCCTATGGCAAATACTAATCAATTGATTAAACCCTTGAAAACAGCTGTGTTTAGAACTAAGTTCATCAGGCTGAAGATCTAGCAAACCATTACAGGAAAGCAGCTTCCAAATGATGCCTATACAGTGTCCCCTTCCTAGACCTAGAGATCTCCAGTAGTATGGAAAAAGCATCAGAGGAGCAGAAAACACTGCCTGTCAACTAATGCCTTTGTTGCAGGCAGACTGTAGAAGAGCTTTCTGGAGGGGAATCACTAGCATGCTGCTACCTACCTATGTGTTAGCTAGCTGAAAGCCATACAGTTTAAAAACATGATTGAACTGATACCAAGTCCTTAGAATTATTATTAGCCCCAAGCAGAGAAGCACACTGGAACGCTGGCTTCTACTTCCCTGTGGTCTCATCACTAACCCATCCTCTTTTTATCACACCTGGATGTGTGGAATCCCTGAACCTGTAATAATAAAGACCTGGTGAGCATGTAGGACTGGGTGAAGGGGAATTACTGGAAATCTGAGAGCCCTCCCTGCATTTGCAGAGCAAACAACTTTAATAATTGATATGTGTATTTATTTAGTGTAAATAGTTACAAATCTTTAGTAAATAATGTCTCACCAGGTCAGACATTTGAGGCACAATGAGTCATTCATTCCCCAGCATTAAGTAAGATGCCTCGATCCCCAAATTTTTGATTGAGGCAAATAAGTGTTTTAAATGTGTGTCAAGATGGTTGTTAAAATAAATGCCTGTGGTGTGACGGGGCTGGAAGGAAGAAAGAGAAAATTCCCTGGGTCTTCAGACTGAAACATTGCCTGCTCCAATTTCAGGTTGAAATTGTTCAGTGAAAAATCAGTCCTCTCAACTGCTTCAGATGTGACAAGTATGATATTTTTACAAATGTAAAACTGTTCTTGAAAGAAAGGAACTTGGGGCTACTTAATCACTCTTTGGCAGTGTTTTGGTCACCTAGGGAATATTTGCTATTTGCCACATACATGGTGTCCATGGAGGGGGTTAAGACTTAGATAGAAAACTGCATACACAATTATGGTGGCATCCTTTGTGGGTAGACAGGTGGTTACACTGTCATAGGGGTTTTGGTCTCCAGGGCTAAAAGCCTCTCTGCATTTCATATTCAGAGGTGACAGAGATTATTGTCCACTGCAGACAAAACGAAACGCTTGTAACACTGCACAGTGTTTGGTAAAACTTAGACTATGCCTGTGCACTAGTGATTGCCCTCAGTGCTGCTCACAAAGGTAATTTCACACTCCAGGTGGAGTCCTTTTGTGCGTATATGTGTCATATGAATTATGGTTGCTTAGACTATCCACCCTTCAGGTTAACAAATAGAAACTCCACGGACTGTTGTGAAGACCAGAAAGGTGATAGTATTATATCCTGCCAGAGCAGCAAAGAGGCAGAATATCATTACATGTAAGAGATCTTTTCTTTATGCAGGCATTGTAGTTTAGATCTGCAATAACCAAAAGTGTTTGGAATGATTATGAAGTGGTAGGAAGAAGCTTTCATCAGCATCACTGGGATTGCTGCTGTGTCCACAAATTCTGGAATTTATTGATGAATGATACTGAGTCCTGTAGTACCCCTTGTAATACCCTTTGACATGTGCTGGTATCTGTGTCTTTATTGTTCTTGAACAGTGACCAAATGGATGTTCACCCAAAAAACTATCCACTTATTTCACCTGTGAATATAAGATAACTATACACATGTGACTAAGCTGCCTGTGTCCTTTCCTTTCAAACCAGTTAGTGTGGATTACTAGCTCCATTTCCAGGCACTTCGCTTTTATTTTTGTGGCTGCCCATATAAAAGAGCCAAAAAGCAGTGTGAACATAGATACTGCCCACAAATATAACCAGTTCTGTTTTCTTCTTTTGACTTCAGCATCTCAAAGTACTATGTTCTAGTGTCTTTGTGTGAAGACTGGGTCAGATACATTGGTGAAAAACCAGCAGGTTTCATCCAGAAAAATAAAGGTGATTGTTGAATGAAGTAGCTAAGAAGCGCTACCAAACATGAAGGCCCAGATCTCTAAAGCACCAAGGTAACTTTACAGGGCTCAATACCACGCCTATCAAAGGATAGTAGAAGTCACAATGTATTTCTGCAGTTGTTTCTTTGAGAATTCGAAGTATCTTCTGAGCTGTGTTGCACTGAAGACTAGAGAGCTGCTGCTTTCTTGTAGCATAGATTCAGAAATCAGCTGGATCTGGCAAGATCTTCTGCTACTTGGTTGTTTTTTAAATTACTGACTGGGCAGCCATGAAACCATTTATATTGAGCATTGATCAACTGTTAAAGAGTTTGCAGGATAAGTATCAGTCTTAGGTGATCATTAACTCAAAATGATTCTTTCTGTTTCCTGGGTTTATGGAGGGAACTATAAGTAAATGGCCTACGAAGTAGTGCTCTGCAAAAGGGGTTGGGTAGGAGATAAACGGATAGTGCATTATAAGCTGAGGTTTGATTTGTTTTTTAAATCAACAGGGGTTATTTAAAAGCACAATGAAAATGTTGAATAAAAAGAAAATCTTTTTTTTTTGCAAGAACATTGCCCTGACACGCTAGTGCACAACAATTGGGATAGAAATGCCCTAGGCTGCAGAAGTCTGCTTGCTTTTTTCAGCTACAGGAAATGCAAAAAGAAAGCACAATTTCCAGTGCAAGAACTAACTCCAGATTTTAAAATCTTCCTGTTGAGAAATACTGATTTCATGAGCAAGGAAGTGTGTTTTTCATAATTACAATCAATTATTCCACCTACCTCTTTCTTACTGAAGTTTAGGAAACCTAAACAACTTTCTGCATAAATGGTCATGTCAAATGGTGTTACAAATAACTGTACTTGACAGTTACACTGTGTAAATGTAGCATGAGCTATTTTTCTAGTTTTTTCAAAATCAGTCCTTCAATTTCTGTACAATTCCCATACACTGTCTCTCAAGCTAGAGAGTGTACAGATGTGCACATCTCTAGAGTACTTCAGCTCTGCAAGTTGTGCAGTTCTAATGCATTTATTAGTGTAGAATCCAGAACTCATGTTTTTCTAAGCCATCTCCTGTTCTTTTTTCCCTCTGTCTCCCCCCACTCCCCCCAAGCACTGTGCTGTTCAGCACCGATGGAATTTCCTGGAGGCAGAGCAACATTATATCTCATTACAAGTCTTCCACATGTTCCATATTACATGAAAAAGTTGTGTTGTCAAAACCCAAATTTCCACCTGTTGCCTTAGCAAATGCTGCCTTGTCTTGCCTGGGAAAGGAGGCAAGGACCCTACTTGATGTTTCCTATGAAAATGGCAATTTGCATAGCGTGCACAGCCCGTGCCTCTGAATTCCCATGTTTGTTGACTTCTTCTGAGTTTCCCATTGTAACTGTTGGCATTCAGCTTTGAAGTGATGAAAGACTGAGAAAGCAGAGGGAGGTGTGATAGAAATGGAAACAGAGAGCTTGCCAAACCCTGCAGCATTTTGTACAGTCAAGAACCCGAGAGTGTCCTTTTGCTCTTGGCTACGGTACTTCATTTCAGCTGCCCAGTGGGTCTAAGAATGAGCTTGATTCCACTAAAAACATAGAGTCTTCTCTGCTCTTGTTTTTGTAACAATCATTACAAAATGTCTTGCATGGATTATAGCATATCCTCAGTCAGCATGAACATCAAGAGAAATTTGAGTGTAAGAAAGACACACGTGTAAAGCAAGATGGATATACTTGTGCTACTTTTAGAACTGGATTTCTGAAGAGTCAGCCTAAAATTTCCTATGGTCCCTTAGTTGACGAATGTATATATTAAAATATTCTAGGCCTCCTTTTTCTCTCCTATTTGTTTGAATGGAAGCAACATGCTTGTTCGGATGCAGAGGTGAGTGGGTAACACATTACCTGCCATGTGTCCCACTGCACTGTCTAAACACTGAAGTATGAATGTCCTTCACCTATGAATTACCCTTATGCTATTGATTTGTAGTCACAGCATGACTTTGACCATGCTAGTCAGACCCTGAGATTTGGACTTCAGAGACTGAAGTGGTTGGAGTGATGTGATCTTTCCCTGAGTTGTACAGGGCACCAGTCACTAGACATAACAGAACTACCTTCCATGTGTGTTCTGAAAATCAGTGTCAGGAAAAGAGTTGAAAAAGTTGAATGTGAGAACCTGCTCGGCATTTTAGTGGCCAGGATCATTCAGTATTCCTGATACCATATGTATAATATCTGGTTTTGTTGATCATAAGTGCTTTTCAGGATATTGAGAAGCAGATTTTTACCTGTGCTTGATCATATGTACAATATCATGAAGTCTGTATCTTCAGACCAGCAGTAAGGTTAGGTCTGTGCTTCATCCTTGATTACAGGGTTAAGAATATTGCAACAGCCCTACCAAAGACCAGAACAAGCACATTTTTCCTGAGGGAGTAGACTCCTGAAAGCAGCAGTCAGATTCTTCAGGATATAACTTCTGCCCCAGAAGAGGTATAGGCTGCTTTCCTGTCTCTAATACAAGACATAATTATGCATTATGTACTTAATTATGCATTACTGTATTGGGCAGGGAGGGTATTATGTTCTCTACCATGAAGCTTGACAAGGTTTATGTGGACTAGCATTACTATTATTTTGAGCCAAGTGAGGGAGTAATCTCATTCGTTTCCAGACTGATGCTGTGGTATCTGAAATCAGATTCTGAGTCTGTTCTTAATCGCTTCATGTTCTAATCTCTTTTTGTTTGTTGATACACCTTTGGCTTTACTTAAGTAAGCACTGTGATTTTGAGTCCAAGCTCAGGTGATGCCTGAAGCAATATGGGCCTTATTTCCTGTTCTGTCGTCTTTTCTTGAAACAAAGATTAATCCATGACTGAAGCGTTAGTTAGAGGAGAAGGCGAGATGTAACATAAGATTGTTTGTGGTATGGAGTGCATATGTTTGCTGACTATGTGTTATGTAGGGCAGAACAATCATTTAATGATGGAATTCAGGCCTCAATTACAGCCTGTGTGAGGCAGTTGTTGTTATGGTTTATTATTCTTAGCTGTGTGCAGGTGCACTAGAGCATCTGCCTGTCAGCATGGATGTGGGAGCTCTTGCAAGGGAAAGGGACAGGTTAGAGAGTCCTGCAGGCTGCCAGCTGGAGCATCCTTACCAATGGGAAACTCTTCTTTCTACCAGGAGCATTACAGTAATAGGGGAGAAAACAAAAAAGCCAGAGCAAAATACTGCTTCTCTAACACCTCTCATCATGAGTCTGAGTTGTATCTAAGGTGTAGGTATCTTCTACTGAGAATTGAAGGATCCATTTTAGGCTCATTGCTGTGTCCAAGAGGCTGTAGCAGTATGTGTAAGTAAGTGAGGAGTGAATGATGAACTACTGAACACTTCCTAATGCTGCGTCTTGGCTGTTATGCCCTACAAATCTCCACAACAGAGTGACAAAGAGATTTTCTTCTGCCATCTTTTAGAAGTCTGCAATCCCCAGCCACACAGGTTTATTTCTTTGCAAAACGTAAAAATAGCAAGCTGGTGCTCATGGTTCTTATCAAGTGGGTTGGCAGTACACGAAAGGAATCCTGTCTCTATAGAGCAGATTATTGGCCCTTGCTATTATAGTAATTGTTCTTCCTAATGTTACCTGCTTTCAGGCCAGGAGACTACTTGTGAAAATACCTCAGTTCTGCTGCCTTAGTTGTAGGCAAAGCTCCCTGTGTGTCAGGAGTTACAGATTAGGGTTTTTTTTAACAGATGATAAGTTAGAATCTGTGACTTCTGCAACAGCCATGACAAAGCGCAGGCTAAAGAAGAATTTACACTGCCTCCATCTCCTACTTTCTCACTCTTGATCTTTAGGTGCTGCTCAAACAAGAAATCCCCTAGTCCCTAGTGAGGAATGTTCAAGGGGAGGTTCATGTTATTGTACTGACAGTGGACCTAAGTGATGTCTGTGTTACCCTCTTGTGCCAACTGTGAGTCTCACCCACAGTCAAGCAATTTTGTTGCTCGATGTAAAAAGAGGAGACTTTAGTCTCGTGTTCCCTGTGATCACTTGAAGTTGTCAAATTTATCCTGCCCTGTCATCTTAAATTCTTTCCAATGAAGTGTGACAACATAGCTTAAAAAGGTCAAAGGTCGGAGCTTTTTTAAAGAGTATCTGTTTCCATCTCTTAGGAGGTGAGTAAAAACCACAAAACCAACCTTGGAATATAGCTGGAAAAGGGGCACCTGTACAGTGAGAAACAATCTCTTTGAAAAAGGAAAAAAACCCACACAGGCAAAAAACCAACAACCAACCAACCACAAACCCCCAGTCCAGATCCAGAATAGGGTGGGAGGGGAAGCTACAAGATGCCAATTCTTCTTCGCTCGTAGTTTTAACTATGTTTTTGTAACAGAGAGATTTATGTATCTGCTGCTGATATTTATGTATCATGGCCGCAAAAGGGAAAAAATGGATTAGTGCGAGAGATCACATTGCAGAAAATGAGTGTTCTTGCTGCAGTTACCTCTATACACAGACAGACCTTGGGCCAGAGTCATGCCAAGTCTGGCTTCTCACCCAATGGATTATGTATCACTGCAGCAGCACATGTCTATGCCAGTCTTTAACACACTCGGCAGTTAAATCTAGGGATTTGATTCCCACACATTACTAAGAAGCTTAAGCCCATGCCATTCATGACTACAAATATATTTAGGAACTTTCTGCTGTCAGGAACACTTGGGGAGGAATATCTGTCTAGTCGTCTGTTGGATTTTATGATAATCAGTTCTTCCAATAAGGGGTGCTGTCTAATATTGTGCTTCAAGCAGTGAACTGAAAGCATGCCCTATAATGAATAAAAACTTAGTTGGAAAGAATTCTTTTGTTCTTACATGGGTTTGCTGTCATCTCCTGAAATGTTATTAATTTCCTTTTGGAAATGGCTACAACAATCAAAGCTTGATATCCTTGCCAGCCATTTGGTTTAAATAAACAGCTGTATTGATTTACAGAGACGCTGGGCCTTGTGCCAGTTTCTCCTTTGCTACAGTATGAAAGGATCCGTGACACGGTGTGCTCTTGACTAAGCTGTATCTTGTCTGCTACATCCTACCCGTGTTCAGTTTCTTTCAGTTTCTTTCTATGTGTGAAAGCCGGCTGGCCATTAAGGAATGTAACGATTTATGGTGTGAAAGCTGGAAGTAGCCAGCTAGCTCTTGGCTTGGTTCTTTTCATCCCAAAGCCACATGTTTCCCAGCCCCTCTGGGGATCCCAGCATTTCCTTCTAAGCTGCTTTAAACATGATTTTGCTTCTCCAGCTCTGCTTTTTGTATTTTAAAAAAGAAAATGCCTAGAAAATGGCTTTCTTGGAGGCATTTCCTTCCAGAGGCTTGACTAGAGCAGAAAATATAATTAGAATGGAAGGCACTGACTGAAGGTTTAATACCTCTGTCCTTAAACAGGCTATTTTACCACTGGGAGTAGTATAGCTAAGGCAGAATAGGCTGTAAAATCCATTTAAGAGACTGGCTAAATACATAAGCTGTGGTCTTGTGCTAGCTTTGGACCGCCATGGCAACAGTGCTACCAAGCTAGCTCAGATGTGTCTGTGGGAACTGATGCTTCAAGTATGATGCCAGCATAGCCTAGAGGCTTCCTCCCTGCCAGAGAGGCAGTGTCCTTTCCATTCATCAAACAACACACTCCAAGAAATGGCCTGATAATTTCTGAGGCCCTTCAGCACTTTAAAACACAGTCGGTCAGTGAGTAAGCCAGCTGGTTTTGGACTTAGATGGACATCAGAAAGGTCTGGAATTTGGGAGCTGCTGAGGAAAAGATCTAGATTTTCATTTCCTCTGTTTGTTGTGAGTCAGGATGATTAAGGGCAGAAAGTAGCATCTGTTGAGTCTAGTGGCAACTGCCTCTTTGGCAGACAAATAACCTGACTTGAAATAAATGCTGTGATGTAAATGTGATCTTAAATTAGGACTTACAGTAAATTCAGACTGGTATATAATCAGGTAGGCAAGAGCAACACAGGAATCTTTATTCCAGTGGCTTATGATCAGCAGTCAGGATTCATCTCAGATTATTGAGTTTTGTGATTAGTTGATGTTGCACTTGGAATTTTCTTTGCCTTATTCTTCTGGACTTTGATCTTGTCAAACACTTCAGGCCCAACCCATCTGCAGAACCTTGCAGCATCGCCAGAAGCAACAGTGTTTCTAAAGCAGCAGCTCCCTTGGTATTCTGTCATCTGATCCAGAAGTTGATTTTTGGAGGAGACCATGCTATTTGCTACTCTGCCAACGGAAACACTAAGACCAGTGGACATGGTGATCTGTTTTTACATTCCTTCTGACAACAAACTGTGATAGAAAAGGGAATTGCTCTGGAAGCCTTGAAAGTTTTCCAGATTCTGGGTTAACATTCTTTGACTTCTTGGGTCACTGCGAATATATCCATACTTGGAAGAGAGCAGGATGTGCCAGAGCAGTGACACAGACTTCATGCTACACTCATTTTTATGTAGTTCATCTCTACCAGTTTTATTCTAGAAAACAGGATAGGGATAGTAAGAGCATGGAAACAAATCCTAGACTGTAGGCTTTGCTGAGCGCTTTGTAATTGACTTCTTTTGCTAGAAACCCCAATGGAACAGCAATAAAGTCTTACAGGCAGAAACTTCCCCTTGATCCCTTTGTCTTTTCATGGTGAACCTCACAGCTGTAGGTGTCCGGTACAGCTCTTGCTGCTATGTGACTCTGTGACTCTTCTGTCTTTTGTGTAGACATCAAGAGATCCAAACATTTTGTGCTGAGATTTTGTGTATTGTTCAGCTGCTGGTGAACTGAGCTGGAGAGAAGGAAAAGCTTGCAGGTTTTTTGATTCAGTCAGTCAGTCTGTAGCATTATCGTGCATTATTGTTCCTTATGGACTAGAATCAGAATTGTCCACTTATCCCATTTCTGAGGACAGTTAAAAACTTACTCTCCTTCAACTTAGCAGGTAGAACTGGAGTCTTAAGCATTCTCTCCCAGTATTAGCAGGAAAGCTGGGGTATCCCTTTATTTTTGAGCAATAATGATCATGTTCATAGAGCTGTTGCAGCATTTTGGTCTTTATCTGATGCTGAAGTTTGCATCTAGCAATTCTAATGCTGTGTTACATCATCATTGGGTATTTGTGGCAATAGTTCATAAGACACCATCACATCAAAAGGAAGTGTTCAGTTACTCCTCTGATCTGGATAAGAGTGATGGCCAAGGACAAGCCTCTTGTACCAGGCAATATAACAGCTCTTCCTCAGAGATTTATTGGAATAGTGGCCAAAGATGCAGGGTAAATAACAGAATGGTAACTCACCAGGGCAAATTTTGGGATGAGTAGTGTTGTAGTTTAGAATTATGCCTTTTTTCCTCCACTTTGATCTTGTGTGAATATTGAGTTTATGGCAGACAGTTAGATGTCAAGCTGGTTTGGGCTTCCATTCTTTATTGCCAGTTCACATTCTGGATTTCATCTAAATAATCTTCTCTAACTGATGTAACTGTTTTATTTGCAAGGTGGGTTCTATGACCATTTGCTCATTGTGCTTATAAAGCTCCCTCCCATTTTTAAAGAAGCTCTGTACTTGTTTTAATAAAGGCATGAAAATGTCCCAGCAGGATTGCAAATCCACTAACAGCTTGCTTTTATCCTTACTCTTTGTGGAAGCAGGAAAGGAAATTCCTTTCTAAAGATACTGACATTCCCTGCTTACCCTGGACTCCACCAGGGTTGTTCTTTGCCTATAAATGCATTTCTGGTCAGCAGTTGCAGTTTGCTGTAAGAATGGCAGAAGAGTGGCCACGCTCTTCCAACCTTGAGTCTAAGTCCTCTCCATAGTACTGGTTGCCTAGGAGAAAATGGAAGAACAAGGTACAGTTGCAGAGATCTGTCCCCAGGTATTTCCCCAGTCTCTAGTAATCTGTGGTGTAAGTATTACCTTAAGCAAAGACAATGCTTTTGTGTTCAGTAACAGTGGGTTATTATTTTCTTTCCTAGGAGTTTGTCTACTTGCTTCTGAACCTTTAAAGGTTTGCTCTCCAGAATGTGTGGAAATGAGTTCCACACTGTCTCCTTGTTTCCTGAATATGTTAAGCCATGAACAATATATAAGACCTCTCCACGATCTTCCCTCTCCAAAGCTTTAGCTTGCATGATGGTTAATTTGCTTTAACCTCCTTGATCATGCTGAGGCACTGTTACTGGGGAAAGGAATACCACAGCCTGTCTGTTCTCTGGCAAGCAGCAGTGAGATCCGGGCAGCAATTGCTGTCTTTTGTGTGTAAGGCTGGAGGCTGACATCAAGCAGGTAGATGACTGGTACCTCTGCAGGGATGCAGCAGGCACAGCGTGGCTCTATGGTCCCTTGAACCGACAGAGCAAGCTGTGAGCTGTGGCTCACAGCATACACTAAGAGTACGTGGTACACTCAGCTGGATCTGTCCAGCATGCTGGCAAATACTAGACTGTAACAGTGCTCTAGAGCAGGCTTTTCTTTTTATCCAAGGACCACCACGCTGTTTTGAGAACAACAGAGAGACCATATCACACACCACGTACATTGTCACCATCATAAAAAATAAGCTAAATTTGAACTACTCTTCTGTAACTTTCAGTGCTCTTCATTGTGTTTGGTGCCTTCCTCAAGTAAGTGCACGTCAATGTGCATACGCATGGCCTGGTTTGTGGGGTTTTTTCTTCCAGTTATGTTGTAGAGTTCCTTCTATACACCCCTGATTGCCAGTGGTCTGGGTGTAAAAGTGTGCTTTTGTATTAATGTGGTAAGCAGTAGAAAAGTGATATGCTTCTGAGAGTATTTTTTTTCAGTGATGTTACTTCTATTCCTCCTCTTTTCTTCAGAATTAACTTCTGTTTTTCTGTCTGTCTCTCTGATGCTGTCATCCCCGAGTCCCTCTAGCAACCTATAAATTCCATTTTGGAATGGAGTCCAAATACTGAAGAGTTCTTCCATGTGCAGGTATGGGATTTTTTACCTTTGTCAGAGTCTTTGTATGGTATAAACTATCTGAAACAGATCAAAATCTTCATAACTGACTCAAAAGATCCAGGTTTTCTAATCTGTCTTCAGCAAAAGTATCTCTGGTTGAGGAAAGTGGATAGCTAGAGAATCCTGACAGTGTAACTAGGCCAAAAGAGAAGCCATTATCCTCAAAGCCATAAATAGCTTGTAAGCTAACTCAAGTACCTCAAAGGGAGTAAGTAAAGCATTTTTTGCCACCACATTCATGTGCCTCTTGCTGTCACTGAGTTTAGAGAGACATAATTAATGGGATAATGAATCAAGCAGCTACTTCATAGTTCTCCTAAAAGTGAATCGACTTTTTTTAACTTCAAGAACAGAGGCTTCTGTGAGGGCCATTTTAATTCTATTTACAAAACTGCTGAAATTCTCTCCTCTTCTGACCCTGTGCATGAAGGACCAGGAGGAAATCTGCATCTCTCTCTGTGGTTGAGTGCTCTGTAGTGGTGGTGTAGGCCTTATTCCGTGTCTCTAAGGCTTAAAAATGGAGAACAGTACACTTAAGCATCTGCTGCTGCTGCAAACTTGAGATGTTTTGTTTTTTCAATTCTGGATTTGTGCAGTTATTGTTTCAGTGTCTTCTGCTACGTTTGGGGAAATTGAGAAATTACAGAAATGAAATCTAGACAGTAAGCATTGGAGAAAATGTGGCCTTGGTAAGGTGATTGTACACATGTAATTTTTCCTTCTGCTTTGCATGTAGGTCTCATAAAGGAGATGACCTGTAGCCCTTGTGTACGTGTTACCTATTTCTAAAGGAGCTTTCTTGTTTATCTGATAAAGAGCATTCCTTAGACAACAGCAAGGGCCCAAAGATTGCTGTTTAACATCTCTGACCCTTGGTGAGGTGTTACAGAGCAAGCTAAGGTCATTCCAGAGGTTGTGTTTTGATCTTCTGTCGCTTTAGGTCAGGACTGAGTGGAGGGGATTAAGGGATTGTTTTTAGCAGGGGGTCCGCTGCTGGGGCTAGCCTTGAAAAGAATGTTTGTCATTCCCACTGCCTGCTGTGGGAGATTCATAGGATCACTGCATCAAGTCAAGTCCTGTGATTGCTAGAGAGTGTTAAGCCAGAAAAAGCCTCAGGCACGATATATCTTTCTTATCTAGCTGTGACATTTCTACAGGAGATGCTGTTTTACAGCATTTGATTTAGGATACCTGATTCACAGAAAATTGGCACATTTGCTGTGCTTTATTTCAAGTGATTTCTTCTGTAATCTTAACTTTAGATGGGGGTGGGTAAGCATTTTGCCCTAAGTCGTCTTCTTACTGTTCTTTTTGCTCACATGAAACTTCATTTATGGCTCTATAGATCACAATATTCAGAGGAACAGTAGCTTGCCATATAATTTACTATCTGTCCTAAAGCCTGCATTAATTAACTAGCTACCACATTCACGTGCTTGAAAGTCACTTTACTCAACCTTCTGGTGTTAAAAAGTGATATCAAAGTGTGGGTTTGGCTTGAGGGCAATCAATGCAGAGGAAATGGGAGATTCTCCTGGGGCACAGCTCTGAGCTCCAGCTCTGGCATTGTTAGCTTTGTACTGTCAGCTGGGTGCGCAACCTCCTGCTCTCCCTTTTGCAAGTTCAGCCTGTCCAATGCAAAGGATGCACCCACACAGCATGATGCAATATAGCCACAAGAAGGCTGCGCTCCTCCAGGTAGAGTAGCTGTGGTGAGAAACAGTTTATTAGCTGGTGTGGTTCAGGACAATGCGAGTTTTTCCACTTCCAAGATCTGAACTGGCTTGTGTTTTGATAAAGTGCGGTATCACACGGTCCGTATCCAAAAGGCACTGAGGGTAAAATCTTTTATCAATTCTAGGATTTTAAATATATACATTTTTTGTGGCTTCTCCTTTGAATGTAATACCCTGTTATTTTATACAGAGATGTCTCTGCCTGAACTTCTCCAAGTGCTTTCAGATTACTAACAAAATTCTCCATCGTGGTCTCCTTAGTCTGTCACCTTCTTTCTGCTTGACTTCCCTGTTATGTCTCCCAGTGGCCGACAGTACTGCAGTCAATGCCAAAGCAAAAACCTTCTGGTTGCATTTGCTCTGCACTATACTTATATACCCTAACAATAATGAGAAGTCTTCTGAATAAATTCTGCCTACTAAATTCTGTGATTAAGGACAACGACAGTATGGCATAAAAATCTATGAATCCCAAAAGAGAGTTTTGCACTTGAATATTTCATGAGAGAAGTGTTCTAATTAGATCGTTAGTATATTGTAGCTTCATAATTTTGCACCTTGTGTTGCTCAAGCCATCAGTTTCTAAAAGCTATCTGTCACAAAATCCCATTGATATTTCAAGAAATTAATTGTATGCCTAGGAAACATAGACTCACTCTCAGAACAGCCAAAAGGAGCCAGTTTTGTGTTTGGAAGACAAATTCACTGTAACCCACCCAGTTCGCAGGTAGGAGGATCATTGTCTTTTCATTGCTAATTATGTTACAGAACGGGTTTCTTTCAAGGGAATTTATCATGAGATAATCTCATTATGAATCATTTTGTTTACCAGACAGGTTTTTTTGGAGGGAATAATCTAATTGAAGTCTCTCAAAAATTTATCACCTCAAATGTATCCTATTGTTGGTTTCCCAGCCCTTCTTCATTAGTGCTTCTTTCATGGGTTTCTCTCTATTACCCTTGATGATTGTTTAGAAGAATAATCTCTCATTATTTTAATGTCTTCCCGTTGTGAAGGACTATCAGTTTAAATATAGAATTCTATTATTCTTTCCTTGTGCCTTCCAGAAGGACAGGTATTTGAAAGAATGCCTGTATTCTGTTTGTAAGCGTGAAGGCTGGAAGGTGTTAAAAAAGATGAAGTTATTAGAGGCCCATGCTGCCGCCCATCACCACAGAATGTCAACATATTCCATGTAAACTAGCATGACCATTGTGGAGCTCCTGTGTGTTCCTCCCTGTCCTTTCATAGAATTGTAAATGGGAAATAAAATTAATGTAATAAATTGGTAGCTTATGCAGTTGGAGAATTACTGTATTGGGCTCATGCCTTTAAAATAATCAGTATTGCATCTACCGGCATGCTGTAGTCCAAGAACACTGGACTCTTTCCACATCTCCTGCTAACCGTTGTCTCTTTCCACATCTCCTGCTAAACTGTTACTCTGCAGTTTGTTATTGCAGGAAAACAGCCCTTACTGCTGTCAGCTGTCACATTAGCTCTAGTACTGCAGGAGTGAAAGTGTCAAGAACTGGATCAAGTCACTCTCAAACAGATGGATGGCACCACCTCCACAGGCTAACCTTCCTTTTTTCTTTTCCCTCTCATTATTTCAGAATTAAGCCAAATGAAACCTATCCCCAAATATGTGCCTGCTGACCAGAGCTGTTAAATGCTGGTGCCAGGGAAATGAGCTTGGCCTGACTAGGCTAATTAAGTTGGCCAGAGCACATGAGAATAGCTCAAAGACGAGTTGCAGTGGGAAAGGGAGGGAGTAACACCAATTTCTTATATATATAAAAGAAAATATATACACACACACATATATATGCATGTATATGTATATATATTATTATATATATACATATATATATATGCATGTATTAAAGGAAACCAGCAGCTCCAAAATACCCTTGGTTAGTGAATGGCTCCACAGGCAGTCTGCTCAGGGAGCAAAGTCTGGAGGTTTGTAAAACTGACCTTAGAAAACAGTACTTGAAAACTGGAAGTATTAATTTTATCCCCTCCCTCCCCATATAATCAAAGATGCTTTCACCCTAGCTCTTAACAAATGATATTTTTGGCTTCTGCAACCTTTTTCACAAGACTGTTCAAAGGAATATGGGACCATCCTAGCAGGAGGGCCCTACACAAATTACCCTTAGGGTGAGATCTATGTGCTAAAGCCCTCTTCTGGTTTTGAGCAATTGAACTAGACTGCTTCGGCTCCAGAGTTTTTACTGTTGCTGCTGATTTCGTGTGCTTTGTTGATTATGTTCCACCGCTTTTAAGGTTCTTCTGTTTTTACAGGAACTAAGAGAGTTAAATAGCAATGGTTAGCAAATGGAGCCAACAGCAAATGTGAAACTGAAATTCCCATGTCTTCCTTCCTTGGCGTGTCGTTACTGAAGGCTCTAAGAGAATTGTGTTTCATGTTGCATCCAATATTTCTTGTAGTATAAGCTACCTAATACTTTTTGGAAGTGCTGATAACTCCTGTCTTCTAGCTGAAGTCCAACGTGAGTAACTATATTCTTCCTGCCTAAAATTCCTCTATAGTTTCAGTTACACATGTTCTTCGCTTCCTGAGTTAAATTGTGCAGCCTGTGAATTGCCAAATGGCAAGTGCCAACTCTACCTCTGTTTTGGATGAACAAAACTCTGAGAAATAGGAGAGAGGGAATGTTTTTCCTTATAAATTCAGTTTTTAGCACTGTTCCCTACGGCTCTTTCTAAGGTTCAATACACAGCTTCCTTGCAATGAGAAGGAAATACAGTGGACAGCATCTAGCTGAGACTTGCTACGTGACCAGCTGTCATGAGCAAAGCAAGCTACTGGACTAACGGTCGCATCAGAATTTGTCCTGCAGCAGTTCTGTGCTGAGCTTTGTATTGTCAGGTCCTTATCTGAGGAAAAAGGCACCAAGGGAAGAGGAATGGTTATTTTTTTGATGTTACATGATGTTTTTCTATATCTTGCTGGGGTCTTGAGCTAAATACAGAAGTCGTGAAAGCAAGGTAGGGAGTGAATAAAACTTCCAGGAAGAGATGTTCCAGCAATTGGATCGTTATTCTCATATTTAGGAGACCTGAGCATAAGTCCCTTCTCTCGGGATAATGTCTGCCGTAGGTAAGTAGTTTGTTTTCTGTGCCTTGGCTCCTCTGTTCTACAGTAAGGCTAACAGCAATGCCTTGCTAGAGCTTGCTGGAGAGAATACCAGCTCACCCTGGTCTCAAGGGGATACCCACTGGGTGGGAATCACTGCAGCACTGATGCTCCACTTTTTCTTGCTGAGGATGTTGGACTGTGGTTCTAGCAATTGCTACTCCAGACCACTCAATTCTCACTTCTTTGGTCAGAGAGTATAAGGAAGGGAGAGACTCAAGCTGATGTGGTGGTTCTTCAAAGGATTGGTGAAAGAGTTAGTATTTTGGGCAGAGTGGGGAGGGTGTTTGGGTTTTTGCTTGCTATTTCTCCTTCTCCACAGAAAATGCAGAAGATTATTTGCATGTGTGTGCACAGTGGGAGAAAATGCCCAACTGAGATCCAAACAGAAATGAAACAGAACTTGCAAAGTTGAAAGCTGACACAATCCAAGTTCTTTCTGCTGGGATGTGTGTGTGGGTGTCCCTTTTTTTCCTTTATTAAAAAAACCCCCAAACACTTATCTTTCTTTTAAAAAATGCATGAATTTAAATCAGCACACTGATTTTGGTGAAGGAAGAGAGAGATTTCTGTTCCCAAAGCCTGTTTTTAATCATCAGATGAATTTTGAGACAACCTCTGAACATTCAGCACTTGTGGTCAGTTTTCCCTGCCCATAAAACCAGTGGTTTTTGCAGACATTCCATAAACACAGGAAGCTTTGACTGTGTCTCTAACAGATAGGGAGACAGAAAAGCAAAATACACACAGTATAAAGGCAAAAGCTAAACTTGCCATGCTAGCTCAGAGGAATGTAGCCCAGAAGTCTGTCTCTATAGCCAGAGCCAGATGTTTCAAAGAGAATAATACCCAAATTCTGGAAAGTACAATTCTGACATGACCTGCCTACGATTTAGATTTCTTTGTAGTTACTGACTTCTCTCCCTGAAGCATGGGACTTTATATTCTGTTTGAGTCTTTAGTTTGAGTTCATTTCTTTGGAGGGGGCAAAGGGGCAGCATAGAGGGCTAAAAAGCTGTGCTGTGCAGAATTCCCGTGGTGTTTGGATTCCTGATGATCTCATAACTGGTCCTAATTTTTATCTGCTGAACTAGTAGTCTCAATTTTATCTGCAGCAGTAAGTTTCACGGATTAACCATGTTTTATCCGAGTTCTCATCCCTTTTAAAACTGCTGTCTTCCAGCTCCTTCCTGAATGTCTCGTATTTCTTTTAACATCAGAGTAGCCAGAAAGAAATTCCTGACTATCTTTTTTCCTGCACCATTTGTTATTTTTATATAACCTAATTGTTGTCAGTCTCCTTTCTAAAATAAACTTATGCTCTTTTTATCCATGCTTTTTTTCCAAAGAGAAGTCTCGTTCGCTCACCAGTGTCTATCCTCAGCTGTGCTCCTACCCACGTGCTCACCAGAACTGAAGCCGCTCATATAGATGAAGGTGCCCCTTTCACTTTCAAATAGCCTTTTAATAGCGTAATGATTTTCTTTTCCACTTGAGTATGAACCTTTTTTAACCTCATCAGCCCCGAGAATAGAGATTTTAACCGAACTGTCAACAACCAGCCCCCTTGAGTAGTTGTCCTCAGTTATCAATAGGTGAAATTCAGCATGTGTTTTCTGAAGCACATTACTTCTCTCTGAAAAGAATGCGCCCAATGTTAGTCTGTCACTGGGCTCATTTCTACCCAGTTGAAATCACAGGGGAGAACCTTTACCTGGGAAATCTTCAACCATTTCTGGTGATTTCTGTGACTAAGTTGTTCTTGTTGAAGTAGCTGAATCGAAGGGCTTTTACTCATTCTGAATTCAGGATTATGAATCAGAATGATTTCATAGTTTTTAGAATCAATACTTTGATGAGCTTTCTCATTTTTTCATCTCTTTTCCAAAATTCTCTTTTAATGATTTCTCCCTTCTTAGTCAAACTGGAGCATGTCATCAGTGTTCACCTGTTTGTCAACAGAAACCCCATTCCAGAATCTTTTATTCTGTAGAAAAGTTTCAAACTAAAAAAAGTAAAGATCTTTCATCATATTGTAGAATACTGGTGGTGTTAAAATAATGATGGAAACCAGGAAGAGAAGAGTTTTAACTTTGTAGTAATGTGCGCATTCCTGCAGACCTTTTGGATCTCAGTTACGCTATCCTGTGGTGAACTCCTCTGCAAGAAGTTTTGTTACAGTTCCACCAAGAGGGAGCTGCTTAATTTTGGGTTTATTTTACTCTAACTGCTCAGTGTTAACAAAACCAAGTTAAAATAGTGTATATTCTACTGTATTGTACAATTAGGAATTATAACATCCAAGGTATTGAATCTTTAACTGCATCATCTATAGCTTGTGTTCAGGAAAAAAAATTAACTTCTCAGTATTGACTTTCTGCTGGAAGCTGTTACATTTGGTTTGGTCAAACTATCCATTAACACCCCATCCTGTTTCCAGTTAAAATCTGCCTTTGGTGTATCCCTACCCCATCCTGCTCCTGCTTTCTCATATCAGCTCAGCCTGAAATCTGGAAATTCCTGTCCCCGTGACTAATGGACGCTGAGGCAGTTCCTCCCTGCGAGCTCTGCATCCCTTGCTCCTTTGGGTGTGCTTTGAAATCAGTTAATAATAAAGAACAAAAGACTCCTGGCCCTCCACATTGTTTTATTAAGCTTGCTCGCATGATAGCTGTAACACTGTACCATTATTTTCCTCTTTCCAACCTTAAGCCACATATGGTAAGTAGAGAAATACCTTGTTTTACCAGTCAGTTAGTTAAATGGCAACAGAGCAGAGAAATTGCATGTGTTAAAGCAGTTCTAGTGATGTGAACACCAAAACCTCACCTAAAAAGAAATCTGAATCAGCTCTTCTCAAGGGACCTGTCAGCAAGCTTCGAGAACTCCCTGCTGATAATCAAATGTCATCTGGCCCCACTGGTCACAGGTTAAAACCGACTTAGATTGGGGTTTTCAAATCAGAAACTTGCAGTGTCTTTGAGTCCTTTGCTCTGCTGAATCGTTGTTTTCAGCAGTACTTTTGGCTAATTCATATACCATAAGCTTCTCTGGGAGATGTAGGCAACACCTATGAACGCAGGATGCTCACTTAGGTCACATGCAGATTTTCAAAGGCAGGAATAGAGCAGCGAGGCCCCTTTTCCCAGTGGCTCCAAGTGGAACAAGGTGTCTCTGTGCCAACCAGTGTCCCTGAACTCAAAAAGGTTGCACCCAGTCCTGCAGCTTTGCATTGCACTGATGAAAAGCTTGGGGGTTTCTGGCCAAAGCTCGCATGTGTTGGTGTTGCAGACACAAACTGGAGCTTTCGCTTGAAAACTAATGGAGTGGGGATTTTTTTATCATATATATATTTTTATTTTGACATGATAATTAGGTGTGGATAATTAAATACAATATTTTAACAACTCTGTGGAAGTAAAGGACCAGTATGAGTAACTATTACAGCTGTCAACATTTCTATGCTGGTTTTAGGGGATTAATATGCAACCACAGAAATTGGTTCCAGGCAGAAACTTGGCATTAAAAGGTGCAGTCCAGGGTTATTTTGGGTTTTTCCTTAAATTTGAATTTAATCCTTTTGGCCATTTTTAAGTAGGAAAAAGACTTTGTGTTTTTGAAGGTAGAGATTCCTGACATAGTTCTGGTTTCCAAGGGAATACTTAGGGAACTAAAGGGGCAGCAGGACTCTGCCTCCTACCTTGCCCCCTCTCTTCAGCAAACCTATTTTGTGGTGTTATGTTTTTGTACTTTATCACAGCCTATGATAGGGGCAGATAAAAGCGTAGTTGAAGGTTTATTTGTCCTCGTTCTTTTTCATTCAGTTAGGCATTTGCAAAAGCCTGTAACTGGTTCCGCCTATTGACTTTTTATAGCAGTGGATGGTTTCTTTGGGAACTGCTGGAAAATGACATCTTGGTTATACATTCTATCCTCAGTGAGGGCTTTCTGTGCTCATGTGTAATATAAATTAAACATGCCATGATGCCCTGAAAATTGTCATCTTTCCCAGTCATTATAAGTGTCTTCCAACAGATAGGTCATTTGCTCCAGAAATAGCTGAAAACCTATTGTGGAGGCAATAGAAATGGATCTAGTCCTAATGCTCTTGTAGCCACGTTTCTACTGCCAAATTTCTACTAGTCTGGGCAAGACAAATTTATCTTTTGCATAGCAAATACTTCATGACTTAATTTAAAATAATAAGGGAACTCAGAAAAGGAAGAGGGAGAATGATAAGAAAAAAATTAGAGATTAAGAAAAGGAAAATTAGAAAATTCTCTTACTTGTAAATGCAGAAGCCCTGAATGGATGGTTCACTCGAGGTTCTGTGAGCTGCCAAACGCTCAGCAGGGAAAATCACTCACTGACTTGTTCATTTCTCTTTTCATCTGGAGTGTCTAGTTTTGCTTTAAGCAGTGTAGGTTCTATGCTGAATTCCAGTACTGAGTAACATAAACCCTGGGATTTTTTTTTGTAAGTTCAAACAAAAAATGTGCCATGAGGTAACAAAGAATGCACTATTCTGGGTCTGAGTTTTGCTCCATGCATTGCCTCTGAACTTCGTGTTACTTAGTACTGTTATGCTAGTTTTGCTGCAAAACGGGGTTCTGTTGCCCTAAGATCTGAGAAAACAAATGTACTGAGGAATGAGTGCTCATGTTCAAATCATGAAAGAGGAAGAACAGATCTGTAATCACTGTTTTACTGACACCCGGAGTATGTGCTTTGTCAGAGGTTGCTCTGACAAAGTCTGTGGCAAAGCTGACCAGAGCCTGGCCTGCAGTCTCATGCCTTGTTAGTCTAAACCTTTTGTCACCAGCTGTATTAGCTCGAAGACAAGAGTCTGTTAAAGGAACTGGCGTGGTTCCATATGGTTTCTAGTTCCAGTGATTTTAAAGATACTTCGTGTTGATGTTAATTTTTTACTAACATTTTCTCCCTCTTCCCTTGATACTGATGCTGAGATGTGCTGTACAGATTGCTAGAAATAATTAGGATATATCCTTGGTACACCAGCAGAGTAGTGGCAGATGGTACCTACTTAGTTTGTGTATGATTCTTGCAGTGCAAATAGCATTTTTTTTAACCAGTTTCAAACTTTTCACAGTGCACAGACTCAGAACCAGAGGCACAAAGCAGGTAAGTGGCATGGAAAAGGCACCAACTGGGAATCAGTCACAAGCTCTCGCTTGGAATAGGGTTCCTTCCTTCCTTCTGATCCCTGCAATGATACATGAGCTTTTATAAAACTTCTCTTTTGATTAAGAAAATCATGTTATATTTTTAGAATCCAAACCTTGCAGTTACATTTGTCCTTGTTTACTGTATTTAAATTTAAAGAACAAGATTCAAAGCTCTTACGAAGCTTGGCATTGTCATTTATTGAATAAATTATGTATTTAGGGGGAAAAAACCACCCAAAAATATTGTCCCCTAAACATTTAGTCAGAATTCTTGAGAGCTTAAGGTCTTCATGCTTTGAAAACCAGTTGTTAAAGAAAAGAACCTGCGTGTGGGAAGGAGTGAAATTGAGAGTCATACAAAGTTCAAAAAGGACAAAAAGAAATAAAAAGACCTTATTGTCAACACCAAGCTCCTACACTAATACTGAGAATCGATTCACCTCAGATTGGAGGCACAAGGATCCCACTGGTTTTGGTTTAAAATACAGTTTTCACTAAAATAAAATACCCCATACATAGCATTTCAGACTATCTTTATTATTTGTTTTTAACATGTAGTGCTGAAGTATATTATCTCCCCTGTTTGTAGGGCACTCACCATCCAGAACTAGGTATTCTTCCTCTACATCCAGCTTGAGGTTCTGGAGAACACAGGAGGTCCTGCAGATGCCCTGTTCAACTGGAGAAAACAATGGTTGTGTCTGCTCTGCAGGGATGAGCCCCATATTGGCAAGCCCAGGTCGAGCTCCAGGCAAGCTGCTGATTCTGCATTGGGCATCATGACACCATGCAGAGATGGTAAGCAGAGCTTGGTCTTGGCAGTGCTGGAGGTGCTAGTTAGCCTGTATACCTTTCTGTACTAATGCAGCCAGACTTCTTCCAGTTCTGACACTTGCTTGGGGATTTTCATAAGGTGCTCATTATATGATACATACATGCCCAAAGGATCTGCAAAGTGAGCCTGGTAATAAGTGATGCTGTGGGAAGGGAAAAAAAAGAAAAACCAAAGCAAACACTACCAGTTAAGTTTTAAATATATCCTTGCCTTGAGTACAGGAAATACATTTATACTCCAGAGTATTACAGAAACAGGCACCTATATCTTGCTTTACATCAAATTTGGAAAGTACTTAGTGTGAACTAGAAGGGCTCATGTGTGGTGTGTATGATGGACTTCTCTGACTTGAGAGGTCATGGAGAGCAACAGAATGAAATGAATGCTCTGCTTTTGCAAGGAAAACAACTGTGAAACAATTCTGTATTGTGCAACAGCACTGACAAAAGCATGGTGGATGGCTTTTATAATGCAAGTTAAGGTTTAGCTGCTCAGCAGGAACCTCAGCTTCTGACACAGGATTTATTTCAGCAAACCAACAGACCTTAAAATACAATTTACCTGTTATATATTCAAATACAAATATATTAGTAAAATGTTTAAAAACTCACCCTTTTTTTCCTTAGTGTTCACTTGGCATCAGTGTGCACATGTTACATACCTGCTGAACGTTCCCAGTTTTATTAATAAAAGCTGGAGCAGATGAGCAAATGCTGGCCAGATCTTGCCTTATAAACCATTCAGGCTATCACAGGGGCAACAGGAAAAACTAAAAGCTGCCTATACAAAGCTGAACTGGCAGTTTGTCAGGGACCCAAGAGCTGCCTCTGTTTTACACAGCTTAGACATGTAGCAGTTGTCAGTTTTCAGCAAGGTCTTTAGAAGGAGTAACTGTTGGCATGCAGAACCTCATTCCGTTGGTGATGAAAGGAGTCAGAATGTGAGGTCCCACTCATCTCTATAGCCTGGATGAGTGAGTCCAGAATGTCTAAATCTCACTAACCCTCAGCAGTTGTATTCTTGAAGCCTTTACTCTACAGCTGCACGCTAAAGAAGTGGTGAGCAGCCTTCAGCTTCATCAGGATTTGCATCTGATATGCTGGTGTCAGAAGCAGAACATAAAGTCATGCAGCCTCTGTTAGAAATCATCATCCTTTCTCATAAACAGTTGAAGTGAAATTGTAATCACCAAAGTAAGACAAAAAGGCCACTGGGGGATTCTGCCTCTGGTTAAGCTCACTGTTGGCTGCGCTGGAAAAGTGTGCAGTTGATGCTTTGTAAAATGTTCACTTCAGCCATGAACTTGGAAGAGTCATTCTGGCAGAGGGCTCCAGTAAAAGTCCAATTGTTTGCTGAGCTTGTTGTCTCTGTAGACAAGTGAATATTAAAATAGCTTCTAATGAAACTTTAGCTTCTGGCTGGCTCCTAGCCTGTTACCCAGCTGTAGCAGCTATGCCATTTGAGTGCCAGTTTTCAATTCTAATTGATTAACAATTCATGCAGACCATGGGATGGTTGAGATGGATGTTAAACACATTGACATGCAGAGGATTACCACTTCAGAGGGTTTATTGTTGACACCTGCAAGCTGCTGTTCCGCTGGCCATTGTTACAGTGGCAGTGATTAGCTGGGAGAGGTGTGACACTGGGTTCTAGACAGAGTTCAAACCAGTGTGTTGCTCGGTAAAATTGATCTGGAAATTTGAAATACAGAAGCCATTCTGCCTTAAGAATGAAAAAAAGCTGTGAGCTCTAATGTTCTGCAATGACCTTAATGCTTGAAACTGCCATCTGCATGCTGAAATATGCATGTTGTGATATCCTGCATTAGCTATTACAGTACCTTTGCAATGGGCGTGCAGAGCCTGTCCTTTCTGCTATTACCCAAGGGCTGTTGTATGGCAATCCCATGGCAGCCAACATTCTGTGTAACTTTCCCAAGCAAATGGATAGCTAGTCACGTTGGCATCATGGTATGTGAGATAATTGTAACTAACTCAAAGATGACTTCCCTCTGAAGAAAAATTATATTCTTCATGGAATTTGACATCTTGTTATTTCAGATACTCCCTTTGCATCTGGTAATCTGGAGTTGAGACTCAAAAGTATGTCTTCTGAGGGTTAAGGAAGTACATTCAAATCAGAATTAATTCTAGGAAAATTATCTGGGAATTTATTTTTTCTATTTGATTGGGGCAGGGAGGAGTGTGTAAATGTAAATTATACAGAGCTATGAATTCTGTCCAAACAGCTTTCCATAGCAAAAATAGCATGAAGACTAATGGGAACATCGAGTAAGTTCTTTACCTGGAAACTTTAACTGCTTTACCTAGAAGCATTAACTGCCAAGTAACTAATGAAAGGTTTCAGAGTTACAAAGAAAAAGGATACGAAGCTAATGATAGATTAATATGGATTTGTAATTTCAATGGACTCAATTTATTGTGTTTACTACTGCTGAATCTCATCTGTCATGTTAGTAACATGTCAAAGAACTCAGTGATATGAAATGTATGTTTGCTATCGGGGAAGATAGGAAAGAACAAGCTCCAGCGGTGGGATACATGGAGATAAATGTCAGAAGGACAGAATTAACACCTGGGCTACACTCTTATTTCCTTAACCGAGACTAAACACTTTCACAGTTCTCTTGCTGTGGCAGCAAGTTTCAGGCTGTACAAATACAAGGCCTGAAGTGCAGGGGATAAAGTATTGTTTGTTCTGCTACATGATGAATGATTGTTTATAAAATCAGGCTGAATGCATCTTTCTTCCCTTTCTCTCCTCCCAGAGAAAATGAACTCTGAACAGACCAGAGAAAAAACAAACTTCCCTAAGTTTCAGCAGAGATTTTTTCCTTTCTTTTTGTGATGTTTTTGTTGTTCCCTTGTGTGTCATCTTGATGGCCACAAGAAAACTTCAGCCAGACCTGGTTTAACAAAAATTGACGCTATGTAAAGGCACAATCAGGTTCTCAGGATCTTCCTACCAGAAAAGTGAATATTCAGATCAGATAAGAAAGTTTACTGTCTTCCAGAAGTAACCTCATTACCTTGTGGGCTTACATAATGCATTTTGATGATCTAATTACTCACTTTCTGGAGCTATAAAACCACTTTAATTGAAATGGAATAATTGCTGAAGATAAGTGCAATGATAGCTCTGCGATCAGAAAATTTGTTCTTCCCAGAGTCACACAGCAGAAATTCCCCATGCTGGGATTTCTTCTTGGCTCGGAATCCCTGAAGAGTGTTACCTAGTTTCCTGGATCATCAGTCATAGGCAAGTAGATTAGATTTAGGCTGCATGAACGTGGACATACTTTCCTACATTGTGTCCAAATTCAGACTGTTGCCTTGTTGTGTGACACCTGAGAACCCCAACAAAACAAAAACTAGTTCCTGGCAGAAGTGCTTGTACATCCCATCTGAATCACTTCCTGAAGCAACTTTTTGTTTTATAGCCTACTGTACTGCAGGAGTTGCTACTGCTGTATGTTCCCTGCTATGAACTCTGCTATACAATTTCAGGACATTCCTAAAACACTTTCAGTTTTCTCAGTTGCAGCCAAGAGAAGGGAAATAGCTGTCTGCCCTGCTATGTCTCTACAGCATCTCCCTCTGTATTCTTGTGGGAAGGGGTAGACATCAGAAATGCCATGAAGTTTCCTGTCTCCTTTTTTCCATTCCTGCTCTGTTCCACTATTTACTGTCATCGTATGTTGCTGTACCAGTAAGATCAGTAACATAAATTGTTAAGGATATGTAATGGTAACTGTTCTTTGTTCTGCCAGGAACAAAAAGATGACTCCCTGACAGAACTGCAAAGCTATACTTCAGTACAGCTTGTAATCATGTAGATGTGGCAGTAGATGTTACAAAGATAGTGTATTTATCTATATATAGCTCAAAGCATTGGCAAATGAACTGCTTAACAAGGATGGAACTGTCTTTTGAAGGTAATAGGGCTGCTTCTTGTCTAGGACAGTGGGTCCTTTGACAATATTTTTCTCACTTTGCATTCCATAGCGCTGGGTCTGATACCACTTGGCAAGTGTAAATCGAAGGAGATCCATGAAATGTAATGCATTTCTGCACCAGGGTAAGGTTATGATTGGGCTCTTTCACCAGGAGAGAGCCACTTCCTTCTGGATTTGCTGATTCACAGTTCTTTTCACCTTGGTGTTTGGGTACAGCTGATTTTGGGTTGTCTTTTTGGCTTTTTTTCCCCTACTACATTACGTATTACTTGCACATTTCTGTCACTTGTCCTTTTCAGTGTTGTTCTTCTCCCTTTCACAATAGCAGGCTTTAAATCAAAGTGGACTGGCTATTTTTTTACAAGGCTTTTTTTAAACACAAGATTACTGAGGTCAGACTCAAGTAAGTGACTTCATAGGGACCTTGCTGAGTGGAACGTAAATTCCACAATGTATAAATACAAGCAAGCAGTTTTAAATTATGTTTATCCTTTTTTTTTTTTGGCCTAAAGCTCTCTGAAGCTATAAAAAGAAGGATGTGGGAAAACATCTTACCAAAAGTGATCTTTTTGTTCCCATTACTTGTTTTGTGATTATTTTTTTTTTTCAGAGAATTACATTAATAATTCAGAACTACCAGCTAAAGCAAATCTGATTTAAAAGGGAAACACAATACAAAACCTTGGGAGACATGTTTGCTCAGCTGAAAACAGTGAGTAACAGTAGTGTTATTAGGGTGAAAGGAGTCCTGGGGAGAAGGGGGGAAAGAAGACCTTCTCAGAGCTATTTTAAGATCTTAGGTCATGAGTTAGGTCATGAGCTTCTTAGCATTTGGTGTGGTATCTCAGTAGACCCTTGGATTATAGATCAGGGCAGGTGCAGAAGACCGCTATAAATACTTTCACCCTTGAGGAGTTCACAGATTTCTTGAATGACAAACAGGCAGAAACATACTGGTTCTGAAGAGGAAAATTATTAAAATAACTTCAGAAGAATTTAAAGCTTTGTTTTCCAACAAGTCATCCAATAGTTCTTAATTACAAAAGCTAAAATGCTCTTTACCATTACCTTAGAAATGTTGTGGAAAGCCTTTTACAGAGTTACAGCATATATTAAGCATGACTGGCATGTTCAGGGGTATTTCTGTAGTCATTTGCTGCCTAGTGAGCTGTGCAGAGAACTGACCATCAGGATTCCTACCCTCTATTTTAGGGCTTCCTCTTGCCTTACAGCTGCAGCATATATGACCAGTTCCCTCAGGGGACATTTGGCCATTTATATTCTTCTTAGAAATATTGTCCCTCAGCTTCCTTTGTGCAAAGCTCCCAGAGATACGTACAGGATAAAATACACGAAGTGTAGTGGTAAAACCTGCCAATTTCCATCAGAATCTATAGTTTTATTTGTTTTACGGATGAATACAGATGTTTTCAATTTCCTATTTTTTGGTGATATGCCACTCTTGTTGCTGCTCCCTTTCTCCAAAATGAACCTTCCAGTTTCACAAGGGCTACAGAGGCCTCAGAGACCTTTGAGAAATGAGTTTGTATTTTATTTGTATTTGCCTCCCTGTGAGGGAACACTCCACTTTTCAAATGACACATACAGGCTTAGGAGTTCACTCTGCCTGACCTAATTTGAATCCTTAATCATCTTTTAAGAGGCATGTTTCATAGAACTGGCAGAACCAGTTGTAGTATAAAGTTAGGTGTCATTTCCTGCATATTCCTAAAAAAAAGAGAGGGGGGAGGAGGAGAAGGAGAAAGAAAAGGAAAAGCAACTCCAAGGTTACGTTTGAAGTTTTTCCAAATTAATGTATCCACCTACCCTTTTGTCTGTTACCAGATTCAACAGTGTGAACTCCCTCCAACCAGCCCAATCCATGCACAAAAAAGCAGGTCCTCCTGAAGGTAAATTTCTGCCTATGTCAAGGAACATATGACATGACAGAAACATCATGATATAAAAGGGTTCCAGCCCTGCTCTGGGAAATAATACCATATCGTGAGTAAGCCTGAAGTGCAGCATCACCTCCTCATAGGAGAAGTAGTGAATTTGAGAGGCAGAATATCCTTCAGAAATACCCTTGTTTCAGAAACAGAACATACATCCTTCTCTGGTTCTTTGTGTTGTCCGTCTTGGTTCTGTAAAGGGCTTGATGAAGTGAACAGCATTCGCAACGAGTGCTGTAGGTACTTCCCAGAAGCAAAGGCAAATGCTGCTAGGGAGTTACCTGCACCATTTGTCAATGAGAGAGATGAGATAGCCACTGGGGGGAAAAAAAGGTAAAAGGTAACATTACAGAATTGGTATGATGTCAGAAAAGCAAAGTTTGTGCTGCCGCCTTGTTTCAGTATGCAAATCCAATCTGTGTCCAGTCTTTCATCACATATCAATTAAAGAGGGAGAGACTATCCAAGCTATTTGATTTCCAAGCCTATCTTTCTTAGCCAGCTGGAACAGAAATTTCCAAGCAGTTGAAATTGTTAATGAAAGGTATAGCAAGCATGTTGATACACGTCTCTACTTTTCCTATTCTCTCTACAAGGAAAAGAAAAGATGAAATCACCATCATCCAGTTCAGTCCCATGGATACAGGGTTATCTTGATACAAACACAGCTTTAACTGGACATTTTGAGGTAAGTGAAACCTCAAGATTTTGTTTTGCTGTAGAGGTGATAGCATCCTCCAGGTATTTTAAAAAAACCCCTTTGAGTTCCTTTCCTTCTGCCCATGTCTCAGTTTCTCACGTATCCCAGAGGCTCCCATGTCATGGCTAACATTCTTCTAGAAAAATGGAGCTGCACGGAATTCTTTCAGAGCCTATCAGCACCACTCCCAAATTAGCCAGACAGGATACTGTTTGTTTAATTTCGCAAGACATTTGCTTTCCCCAAGGCTAGAAGAGCTACCTCAGTGAATTCCCAGCTATGATACCCTACACTCTTTAAGGATTTTTTTTGTGGCAGAGGAGTAAGTTCTCCTAAACTAGGAACAAAACATACTGATACCTAATGGAGACCTACAAGAAATCTGGAGAGGGACTTTTTACAAGGGGACATAGTGACAGGACAAGGGGGAATGGTTTTAAACTGACAGAGGGGAGATTTAGATTAGATATTAGGAAGAAATTCTTCCCTGTGAGGGTGCTGGGGCGCTGGCACAGGGTGCCCAGAGAAGCTGTGGCTGCCCCATCCCTGGCAGTGTTCAAGGCCAGGTTGGACACAGGGGCTTGGAGCAACCTGCTCTAGTGCAAGGTGTCCCTGCCCACGGCAGGGGGTTGGAACTGAAGAGTTTTAAGATCCCTTCCCTTCCAACCCAAACCAGTCTGTGATTCTATGATTTCATCTTGCAGTCAGGTTGTTGAGCAATATGTAACTAGGTATCTTCTCAATATTCACTATACTTAGCTCAGAAAGGCCTTAATCTGTTCTAACTGGCCATATTGTAAAAGCAAGATGAGTGCAAAGAAAAAAACCAACACTTTAGAGTTGGCAGCAACTAAACCTGCAGACTTTTCCAATGCTCTGTTGTCTGTGTTTTTAGATGCTCTGTGACAGTGCAGTGCTGTTTATATTGTGGTTGGTTTAAATAGTATTTTTTGGAACTGATAGATGGGGATGAATGAATAATATTGTCTGTGTAGAAAAGAGAATTTCACCCTCTAGAAACATTTTACTTCCTTTTTTTTTACTTTTCTATTATTTTACTATTATTGTCATAGAGGGTTGGCTACTAAACCAATGCAGCGAGAAATCATCTTTTCTTTAGTAGGCATAAGGAAAACTTCTGCTTTCCCGATGGCCTCCCATGCTCTGTAGTAGCCATGCACGTGAATCCCTGCCTAGCCGCGAGCCTCCCTGAGCTCTGCTTAGTTCATAGCTGAATCCAGAGTGTGGCCTTTCGTAGGAGTACGGGGAGATACCTGTTGGTGTGAACCCTGCTCAGGGGGCTTTGCTGTCTTGTAGAGCTGAAGCTTCATGGTGCAGGTTGTTGAAGCTCTCCAGGAGCTGGCCTCCAAGGCCTGCTTTGCAAATCCAGCCCTCATTGCCCTGGAAAGTACAGCAGGCCGGAAGCTGTAGGACATTCCCTCCTGCTGCAGAGTAACATCAGTTCAGCTGATCAGTGACAGCACCAGGGAGGAATTTTCTGCTGCAAGTACTAAGTGCAGATGAGAGGCTGCTTAATTTTCTCTTTGTGTAACTCAAATCCTGTGGGGCTTGTGCATGTCCGTGTACTTTCTGCACTGTACAAGGGAGCATGCGGCATGGGGACAGAGCATGTTGGGTCTTGCTCGCCGTGCTGAGTCTGAGAGACCCACCAGAAGCGAAAATAGGTCTCCACTTAATTACATGTTATTTTGTTAATTGTCTCTCTGCTGCCTGTCTCTCGCCGGTGTTGGAGGCACAGGGTGAGAGCCGCTTCTCCAGCCCATTGCTCTGTCCCAGCTTCTGCTGGGCTCCATCCCTTGCAGCTCTCGCTACCCCGAGGAGGGCAGCCGAGCCACCGCTGTCCCAGCTGAGGGGCGTTGTAACTCTCCTCTTCCTTTTCTATTTTAGTTCAGTGTTTGGCCCCTTGCATGTGCATCGCCAGAACTGGGAGTCCCAGCGAGGTACTGCAGAGGAGGAGCCTGGACGGGGGGAGCATTGGCAGCCCCGACAGCTCTGCTCTGCCCCGGCACCGCCTGGGGAGGAGTGGAGAGCCGACCTGTGCCCCCGATGGTCACCTCCCCGGAGGTCTGGCTCGCTCCTCAGCCCTTTCCTCCTTGGTGTGGGAAGCTTTGCCCTGCTCTGACCACAGCCTCGCTGCTCGTCGTGCTCGGCACTGTACTGCCCGGCCCAGACCCCGCTGCCCGAGCCTGCTGCAGCCTGACTGCTCAGCGGAGATGCCCCTTCCCATTCTTCCTCCTCGTCCCCTGCCTCTGGCTGCCGAGGGAAGGTCTTACAACGCCTTCGTTCCGTCCGTGCATGCAGTTAACCCGTCTCTGCCCCTCCGCTACCCTCCTGCTTTACAACAGATCGACTTCCACGGGTGGGAACGGCTGCAGAGCAGGGCTGGTGCCGCCTGGATGCCCCCATTGCTGCCTTTTCTTTTTCTTTCTTTTCTCTTTCTTTCCCCCCTCCCAAGAGTAGCAGCGAAGCGTCCCATCCTGCCTATTTGGAAACGGGAACAAATTGCTCCCCCGCCTCACCGCGCCCATCGCATCCCATATATAGTCAGATCTACGGTCAAATGGCAGGCAGCAGCGAATGGGAGCGCCGAGCCTCCCAAAAAAAAAAGTAGGGAGAGGGAGTGAGAGAGGGAAAGGGTAGGAACGAGCGGAGGAGGGAGGGGAGAAAAAAAAAGCCCTTTCCAAAAAAGTATTGGATGTCTTGAGGAATGCAGTCGGCCCCCTGGGAAGGTACATATCTGTGAGGCGCTGCCCGCCCGCCCGCACTCCGCCGGCGCCGTCCCGCTCGGATCTCGGAGCAGCCCCGCACCGCCTCGGGGCCGCGCCAGGGTCTTGGACTCCATCGGGGCTGTCCCGCAACTTCCCAAGTTCTGCTTTCGGGTGCAGTTCGCGCGGGGACGCGCCTTAGCCCACCGCCGCCATGGATGCCATCAAGAAGAAGATGCAGATGCTGAAGCTGGACAAGGAGAACGCCTTGGACAGAGCCGAGCAAGCCGAAGCGGACAAGAAGGCAGCTGAGGAGAGAAGCAAGCAGGTCTGCAGCGAGTGCCGGGGCACAAGTCTTTCCAGGCGACTCCTCTCTCTTGGTTTTTTTTCCTTTTTAACCCCGTGTACCTCGGTGTATGCTGCTCCCCTCCCCCCAAACTAGCAGAACTTGACCTAAGGCAGAGCTTCACCCTGGCAGGATTCCCTCCCCTCCTGGCCGCAGCACCCTAGCTGGGAAGCGGAGCCCTGGGACAGCCACATGGCTTGTGCCTTTGTCACAGGGGCACGGTTGGGGAGGCTCCTTCGAGCAGTGTTAGCAGTGGACAGACATGCTGCCATTTGGCAAAGGACACTTAAAGCTGTGTTCGCCCCCTCCAGCACCACCCGGCAGACTTGTCCAGTTGCAGCTGCCCCCTTTCCTGGATGTGTATCCCCTTTTCCTGGTCTTCTCCAGCCCCCCTCCTTTACACCTGGGGCTTTATTTATTTGGGGGAGGGAGGCACATTGGTTTGCACATTTCTGAGAGATCCTGGAGGAGGAGGGAGGAAGGGAGAGGGATTTAAAACTTCTTTCCCACTTTTCTAAGCCCAGGGAGAAACATGTGCATTGTATTTCCTCTTGTGCACCTAGTTAGAGGATGACATTGTGCAATTGGAAAAGCAATTGCATGTGACGGAGGATGCAAGGGACCAAGTGCTGGAAGAGCTACACAAGTCAGAGGATAGTCTCCTCTCCGCAGAGGAGAAAGCTGCCAAGGTATAGTGCCCTTGCCACAAGCAAAGAGAATCTAACTGTCTCTCCTTCTCTCTCTCTCTCTGTCCGTCTGTCCTTTTCTGTCTCTTCTGCACTCGCACTTCTCCCTTTGCACGATCACGTTGCCTGCTGCACCTTTTCCTGCCTGCCCTCCCCTCTCCACCACGTTCCACCCGTATCACAGCTGGAGGACGAGCTGTTGGCTCTACAAAAGAAGCTGAAGGGCACTGAGGATGAGCTGGACAAATACTCCGAGTCCCTTAAAGATGCACAGGAAAAGTTGGAACTGGCTGACAAAAAGGCCACAGATGTAAGTTACCCCCATCCCTTTCACCACCCCCCCAGTACAGAAACCACACGCTCCTGCACAGGACAGCCAGGACTCCTACCAAGCAGTGCTCCAAAGCTTTGCTGAGGGCAGGGTCCAGGCCCCTCCTGGGCAGGGAGGTGGGAAACACAGCACTGCCTCCTTGCATGAGGTTTGCGCACTATCAGAGGCATTTGGTTGGGTTTCTGCTCACTCAACATGTGCTTTTTGTGTGTACTTGCCACTGTAGACATGAAGGTAAAGGGCGGATTGTCCATTCAGGTGATGGGGAAAATGGCTCAGGCTGGAACGACACGATCTGGATAGTGAAGCAGAATCAGAGAATTAATAGCAAGTAGATCCAGGAAAGGGAGATCCAGAAGAGCAAGGGCTGCTAGTTCTTTCTTCAAGAGAGCTGTTTCAAGGGACTCGTGTTAGACCTGCTGCTAGATGTGAGTTTGGCTTGCTCACTGGTCCCTGAGATTAAAGATCCCCTCCTAGTTTGTTTGTTTGTTTCCTTTTACCCTGGAAATCACTGGAACTGTTTCACTTGTCAAAGAAAAGTTCAGTCTTCTGTGAGAGAAAGTTGTCCAGAAGCTGATACTTGCTAGGCTTGCTGTTCAGAGGACAGGGATCCTGGGAGCAAGGAGATATATATAGCTCAGCACTTTATATGGTAATAATGCAAGAGCTTGTGCGTCTCCCAGGCCCTCATCCCACCCACCTGTCTGCCCCTGACATGCATTTAATGTATCGTATGCATGGAACCATGTGAGTTTCTTGTCTCTGCTGTTGAGGTCCAGCTCTCTGGCTGCTGCTGTACAAGTGAATCTCAGCTCTGAATTACAGGCTTAGGTGAAAGCACAGTATTTCCAAAGCGATGACCGTCCTTTTCCTGTAACTGAGCTTTGAAAATTAATGTCAAAGCTATAATAAAAAGAGGAGTTGCCACAGATGAAGCAAGTAAAGTATTTTGGGGGGGAAGGATACTTTTAGAAGGGGAAATGTAACAACCCCCAACTTTGCATGAAAGACAAGCTGCTTTTATCTTATTTTACTTCTAAAATGAAGGATAAAAAAGTTTAACTTCAGTGTGGCAATTAAGTTGTATAGCTTTGAAAGAGAAGTCAAGAACATAAGTGTGTATAGGAACAGGAGAGAGGAGTTCTGTGTAAAATGTGGCTCAGATGTCTGTTGTCTTCTGTGTATGGCTGCAGAGATGAGAGGCAGCTTCCTAGCAGGACGTTTATTTAACTTGTTCAAAGGAACCGCATATAGATCCAGGGGAGATATTCCTTATAAGGAAAAGTATGCAGACTATTTGGAAATAGCTCGCCTAGGATGAAGGCAGGAGAAATCCTACTAGAGTCCCTTTTTGAAACGAAAGATCTTCATAACCAATCCCAATGCCATTTTCTTTTGCTGGGAAACAGCATTTGGAAGCCAGTTAAGAGCAAGTTTATTTGCAGTTGTCCCTCAGGTGGAGGGTAGGCAAGTGTCTGTCTTATTTTCATGGAGGTAAATGCTGTGTTTAGTGGTATGTATGGAATACATCTGATGCTTTAAGGATGTCTTTCTTTTTTGGCGATGCAGAGTATCTCTAGGGCATTGAAGTTGACCCAGTATTTGCCCTACTAGTTTGGATAGTTCCAAGCCTTAGGAAAAACACAGGAGCAAGGGAGGGAGTGCCGGCTTCTGGGGTGGACTCGCCTTACACGGTAAGGGTGAGGAAACCTCACCTCGCCGGTATTACTCACCTCTCCAAAGCCGGGCGCATCCCCTGAGCCCTGGAGCCACCTCACCCGGGACACCCCGTGTCCCAGGGGCCGGGCCGGGTTGCTCGGTGTCGCTTCCCTGCGCTCACACCGGGGCGGGTTAGGGGCGGGGGAAGGCGGGTTCTGGCCCCGGCCCCGGCCCCGGCCCCGGCCCCGGCCCCGGCCCCGGCCCCGACCCGGGACGGCCCGCGGCAGCTTGCGCGCTGCGCCGCCAGGGGGCGCTGCCGCCCCAGCCCGCCCACCTGGCGACGGCCGCCGCCGCCCGGCCCAGTCCAGTCCCGCCCGGCCCCGCGGAGCCCCCTCCCGGCCGGGGCCGGGCTCTCCCGGGGCCTGCCCTCCTCGCTGCCCGCCCCGCCGGTGCGCCGCGCCGCTCCCAGCTCCGCGCCCGCAGCCCCGCCCCGCTGCGCGTTGCGGCGCGTTGCGGGGGGAGTTCCGGGGCTGAGGCAGGCGGTGGTGCAGGCGCAGGCCGGGCGAGGCGCGGGTATGGCGGCGATGAGCTCGCTGGAGGCTGTGAGGAGGAAGATCCGGAGCCTGCAGGAGCAGGCGGACGCCGCCGAGGAGCGGGCGGGCCGGCTGCAGCGGGAGGTGGACCAGGAGCGGGCTCTGCGGGAGGAGGTAGGGCCGGCCCGGCTGTGCTCGGGGACCGCGGCCCGGTGGGTGCGGGTGCCGGGGCGAGGCCGACCCTCGCCGTTCCCTTGTCGGCGGGTCGAGCCGGGCCGCTCCTCCCTGCGCCGCTGCTTCTGACAAAATGGTTACCTGCCGGCCGCGGCGGGCGGGCGGGCGGAGGCCGCGGCTCCCGGCGGCAGGCCCGGGGCCGCAGGTGAGGGTGGGTCACTGCGGTGTTCACTGCGGTGCTGCGCTCTCCGGCTCAGGAACCCGAGTGGTGCGGGCGGCACATGAAGCTGCGGTGTGGAAGTTAGACCGCAGTAGGTCTGCTGGCCAAACGCTGAGCTGGAGCGAGGTTGAACTTAGGTGAGGTAGGTGAGATGGTTGAGACTGGGGCTTTGTATTAGGTTCTGAGCAAGCCTTAGTGATACCATCCCCCTAAGTGATGGTTGTCTTCTTACCCCATCCAAACGAGTTCAGTTGTGGGAAGTCAGCATACCAACTGTTAACAAATTACGTACTTGAGACTGAACCTGAGATGGCCATGTCCAGGTTCTTGCCCACAGAAAACACCACAACAATGTGGTCCCTGTCACTATCCATCTATATTATGTTTAATTAGTCAAAACCCCTGGCTAAGATGGAAAAAGAGCAGTAGGTACAATTTCAGGCAGACAAGTGCAGGTGTGAGCAGCACAGAGGCTTAGTTATGGGAGGCAGTTACAGCAAGACCTGATAGTGCTGCTGTTGGCCTTGCCACTGACCTTCGGCAGTTCTACCAGCCATAACTTAAGGTTTCCTGCTATAAAATGTACAGTGTCCTTTGTGGTGGTTCTGGTGTCTTCAGTAGTTGTGTAAAAGTGACACGAAATATATTTCTTATTCACGTAGTTTATTACAGTAGAAAAAATAGTGATTATTAGATTTCCTTATAATATGGGGCTTTCTGCATGTTCTGGGCAGCAAGTTCAAAGGAAGAGCCTTCTTATTACTTGCAGGTGATCTTCCCAAGGAGCAAAATATGGCTTCTTGCACTTGTGTAATTGCAGCATTCTTGCAAATCACTTCACATAGCCATTTTTTTCAGTGAGGGATCATGTCACAGTCATGAACTTCTTTCATAAGGGTTTCTGTCTTAAAAAGAAAAAAAACCCTACTCGTTATGGAGTAAAGGACACTGTTTTTCCTACCCTCAGTAGCGTGTATTGTTCTACACCACATATTAAGGGATTTCCACTAAAATGGGGAGCTTTGCTGTTACCTTTTGTGGCAGAAGGAGTATTGCTGGAGAAGTGATTACAGCCTTACAGCCTTCTGGTGAAGTCATCTTGTTAGAGCTCAGCCACGTTGCTATAAGGCGTAGGATCCTAAAGGTTAATGTTTGTCTCTTCCCTGGAGCTGGTTTATGTGGATAATGTGGAGTTCTGCAGAGCGCATTTACAGGGTATTCACGTTTTTGTTTGCAGGGTCACTGCTGAGGTGAGTAGGGACAGAAGACTGAACTGACAGGCACCTGCAGATCTGTACCTCTTCTGTAATGTTAGCTGTGTACCAGTTTTTATCTTGTATTGGTGCAGCTGTATTCCTGTATGCTTGAGGAGGAGGGGCTTTGAGAACATAGCAGCAGACAAGCTGAGGTGTGAATCTGCCCCTTCCCTTAGTGCAGTGCCTTACACGTGTAGCATGTGACCAGCTACGGTTGTCCTGTGGGCTTTTTGGTTTTTTCTTTCTTCCTGTGCAAGGTACAGATACACAAACAATGAAAAAGCTAAAGCTGTGGCCAAAACCTATCCCAGCTTACAGTGTTTTATTGTTAAACCAGATTGTGAAACGTTCCAAGGCTGTGATAAGCAGCCCTTGCCTTAAAAAAGAATCTCTCCTGGTTTGAGTGCGTACATCTCGAGGGGCTACCGGTAATCCTGTTTTCAGAGTGCGTTTTTCTTCCTTCTTATGGAGAATAGAATCTCCCTTACACCAGTAATCATTAACACCCGATGGTAATTTATCCTTGTCATCGCTCATTGTAGAAGTATGTGGTGTATAAGTGCTATGGCAAAAACGCAGAGGGCTGTGTTTGTGTGTTGGCTGTGGGAGTGCCCCATAATGTCACAGGGGTTTTTTCCTTTCTAACCAAATAAGGAGAGAAGTCCTGCTCTGCAGGGGCATAACTTGGGCCATATAAGGCTGGTCGGTACACCCCGAGTTACTGGAGCAGGAAGTTAGAACTTGAACTTTAGTCACTCAGTGTTTTCTGAGCATATTGTATGCTCTTATCATGATGAGGAGTCTTGACATGATAATAATTAACTTGTAACATTACATATTTCCCAAGGGGAACATTTGTGAAAGGTTGTTTTCTTTCTCAAATGAGAATGTTCAAATTCTTACTATTAGAAGCCAGAAGTCTGAAAATACAGGTTTGGGGTACTACTGCTTGTTACATAGCCAAAGATTTTGTAGTTGGGTTAATGTGGATCTCGAAGGATCTACACGGTCACTGTCAATACTCATTAATGTTCAAATACATACTTCCCTGTTCATGTGTTACTTCCAAGCATTCTAGTGGGACAATGTTACTATTATGTCAAAGGTTGGTTGTACTTGGCTGGTGTCTAAGTTACTCTTACTTGTGTTACCTACAACAAAATTTTAGCTGTGGCCAACTGTATCCAGCTGCCTCTGCTGAGTAAAAGCGACAAAGAACAGTTCCTTACATTTTTAATTACAGAAAAAATACCAAACTGATACTTTTGGTTTCTGGTTTTGATAGAGAGTTGTTCCCCTCACCCCTACAGCGTAGGAAATTGAGATGTGTGCTTCCTTATCTATAGCAAGATGGTTTTCACTGCTAATTGACTGTTATTCTTGGAAATAATTAACTTTTTAGAATAAAGACCTTTATATATGTATATTTAGTGCTTAATATCCTTTTGAGAAAAACAAGGTTTAATAAGGAGGTTATTATAAGAAGGCTGTAACAGAACTTGCTCTGCAGCTTAAGCAAGTGTAGGTTTGAGAAGGTCAGAAGTAAAAGCTTATAATGATAAAGAGACAAATGAGTTGCAAGTGTTACACAGAAGATGAAGTGAACAGGTAATGCAGGAGAGGCAAATCTGGGGGAAGCTTGAGGATGGCATTGGGGGGGGGGAAGAAAGATGTTTTAAGTGATTGTTGCCTGTACCAAGGCCCTTCTGAGATGGGCCTCGAGATGTAGCCTCTGCTGGTGCATTCTCTGTCAGCTCTTGCACAGCTTGCCTATACATAAACTTGGGGTATTCGGGCATTTCTTACATGTTCTCGTGCTGTCTCTGTATCAGCTCTCTCATCGCAAATACTGATGTAGGTGTATTTTTGCATGTTTATGCTGAACTCTTCTTATGGAATTCAAGGAAATACTCCAACAATTCTTCTTAAAATATGGCAAGAGGTCATAAATAAAGGATTTGGAATAACACAGAATAATCGGGTAACTAGTTTGTGTTGATTTGACTGGAAAAAAAAGCAGGGGGGCACGAACTGTGATTAGTTAAATGTCTGCAAATACAATAACAGAAAATATTTGGGGAACGATGCCTAATTCTTCCAGTGCAGTTCTTTCTAGTACAAATTGTCAAGTCCTTAATGTGCTTCATTTAAAGGAAGCATTAATCACTTTTTCCTCTGTTAAGTAATAACTTCACAATTCAATGAGGGTGTGTACATCTCTGTATGGGCTTTTTAGTGGATGAAGTCAGAAATTACTGAATGCTGTTAAATGGTGCTGGCAGGTATGTGGGATAATCTTTTACAAGAGGTGATGTGTGCCTTATTATGAATTAATTTCTCTTCTTCCTGTGCTTAGGCTGAGAGCGATGTAGCTTCTCTGAACAGACGCATCCAGCTGGTTGAGGAAGAGTTGGATCGGGCTCAGGAGCGCTTGGCTACTGCCCTGCAGAAGCTGGAGGAGGCTGAGAAGGCTGCAGATGAGAGTGAAAGGTGGGTGGGGCCACTCTTGAATGGATGGTTACCCTCATGACAAAGATGATAATTGCCAGGGTGTGGGTTAGGGAAGTAAATTAAAGCACTCCTATGTCTCCAGATATGTGTAATCCACTCTTTCCTACATGGACTTTGGTTAGAGCTTGTCTCTAGGGATATCCAAAATGTCGTAGGCTTGAATTCTTTTCCCGTCTCAGTTGCAAAGATAAGATTTAAGTGGGGTAGGGCTTTTGATAAATCCTGCCACATCCTGGGAAGACTACTTGGCCCAGCCCAGACTTCTCTATTTGGATGACAACCTCTTGAGGGTGATGTGTACTCTTGTACTGTTGGGTGATTCTTGATTTCATTGTGGGTAGAAGATCTCACCTGGAGAGTAGCAAAGTGCTCAAAAGGCTTTGGTTTTCCCATTGGCAAGATTGGTACATGAAGGAGAGCAAAGGATTAGCATAATAATTCCTTCAGGTTTAATCTGGGGTTTCCAGAAGTACTTAACATAAGTTAGCAACTCAACATTTGTGGCTTTGGAAGATCTTCTCTTTTACTTCTACAAATTGTATTTTATGTCTGTGACAGTACCTTTTGTTAGGAAAGAATCCTACGTATTGTAGGACCTGCTTGAGCAAGTCCAGAGGAGGCCGTGAACATGCTCTAGGACCTAGAGCACCTCTGCTATGGAGACAGGCTGAGAGAGCTGGGCTTGTTCAGCCTGGAAAAGAGAAGACTGCAGGGAAACCTTAGAGCAGCCTCCAGTGCCTAAGGGGGCTACAAGAAACCTTGAGAGAGGCTTTGGACAGGGGCCTGTAGGGACAGGACAAGGGCAATGGCTTTAACCTGCCAGAGGGGAGATTGAGATGAGCTCTCAGGCACAAATTCTTCCCTGTGAGGGTGCTGAGGCGCTGGCACAGGGTGCCCAGAGAAGCTGTGGCTGCCCCATCCCTGGCAGTGTTCAAGGCCAGGTTGGACACAGGGGCTTGGAGCAACCTGCTCTAGTGGAAGGTGTCCCTGCCCGTGGCAGGGGGCTGGAGCTGGGTGAGCTTTAAGGTCTGTTCTAACTCAAATGAGTCTGTGATTGTATGTATTCTGCTTATGTATTTCTACCTCACCAGGAGTGCACCTATAGAAAAGCAAAGTGCCTGAGACTCATGGTGTATTGTGAAATACTTAGGAGCATTGGGGTCAAACATGCATAGAAGGGGCAATAAGCAATGTTTTCTGTTATGCACGAGTTAAACTTTGCTTATGCAGAGCACAGACAGCTTCAGTGCTGTAGGGCTCTGACATGGTAAAACTCACAGGAATCTGTTTGATGTGTAAACATACTGCCTGTCAGTCCTGCAGGGGTTGTAACATGCTGTTTCACAGTGAGTGTAAAAGCACAGATGTCTTTAGTCATCTTATTAGGTCTTTAGAAGACAAACCCTTTATTTACCATTCTATAAGATCAGTTTTCTTTCAACTTAAAATGAAAAAGGATAATACAGCTGAATTGTGGTAAGACCTAAACAAACTAAATTGTCTGTCTTTTGAACACATGCTTCTTTCCTTCGAACTTCTGTAGTGTGAATGCATAGAACTGTATCTTACTGTGGAAAGCATCAAGTGTCTGATGTGCTTCATTCGTGTTAATACACCCATCTGAAAGTCACACTCCATTCGTAGTAGAGCTGGAGATAAACTGGCAGGTTCTGAACTCTGTATTTCCCATTTGTCACATCTTTCAGAGGAATGAAGGTCATTGAAAATAGAGCCCAGAAGGATGAAGAGAAGATGGAAATCCAAGAGATCCAGCTTAAAGAAGCTAAGCACATTGCTGAAGAGGCTGACCGCAAGTATGAAGAGGTCAGTTCTTGAGTGCAAGTATGAAGAGGTCATCTGTTTCTGAAGCCCTTTAAGCTGTGCCTGATATCCCTGAGTGTCATTTGCCTTTTCTTGTAGGTGGCTCGTAAGCTTGTGATCATTGAGAGTGACCTGGAGCGGGCTGAGGAGCGTGCTGAACTATCAGAAAGGTAAGTGCTGAACTGCCCCAAGGTGTGTGTGAGGTGCTACAAGACAACTGTAACAGCATGAAACATTGGCAGTACACTGTGTGTTCAGCTCAAAGCTATGTTTTGCTCATTACTGGTCGAAATAAATGGTCAACGCCAAAGTAAACGTGTTCATATGTGTGTGTGCGCGTGTGTTTTGTCACTGCATGCTGTACCTGCACACTGATTTTGTGAATGGCTTTTGTGCATTTCATGTGTTCACTAACAGCCAAGTCCGACAGCTGGAAGAACAGTTAAGAATAATGGATCAAACCTTGAAAGCATTAATGGCTGCAGAGGATAAGGTACTGATACTAATAAACAGTTTCTAGGTTTAACTGCAACCCAAGTCTTTCAGCTTCCATAGCCGATTAGCTCACTCAGTAGTAACAAATTAGTCCTCGCTACGCTCTTTACTTTCCTTGCATCTTGCTTTGGTGGTTTTCTTTGGTCTTTTTTTTTTGTTTATTTGTTCATTTTTACCTTTAAAACTGATCTCTTATGCAGCCAAAAAGAAGCTGAACTGTCTCACGTGGAAAGGCTATGTGAATATTTCTGTGTAAGCCAAGGGCTGTAGATAATTGTCTGGTTGTCGTCTTAATGTACACTTGAAATGGAATTTGGCATCGCAAAGAGTTGCTTTCAGTCTGTGATGGATTCAGCTGCTTTTGAGGCCGTTCTTTTGCTCTTTAATTGTTTTCATTTTTCTCTATCTTTTCCCCCTGTTTTCTCCTGTTTCTTTTGCTTGACTGAATCTTCCATCCGCCCCTTTCCTGCCCTCCTTCCGAAATAACAGCAAATGTGCTGAGCTTGAAGAGGAGTTGAAAACTGTGACCAACAACCTGAAGTCGCTGGAGGCTCAGGCTGAGAAGGTAGGCTAGAGACTTATGTGAGAACGTGTCCCTTACACTGTCCTCTGGATTGGCCAGAGGGGTTTTCTTTATGTGCTGATCACTTTGCAGCATTTCAGCAAGGCCATTGTCAAGTATTTGGACTTATTACTCAATTCATATTTGCCTCTTAGTGGAACCTAGCATTCCTACTGGTTCCAGATAGGTCAGTATATTTGACCACATCTTCTGTTAAGCAGTCTGACAGGATTAAATATTACTTACAGAATGTCCCTTAAAATGGCACTTGTGTGCTAACATTAAATTACTCCAAATGCCACTCCTCTTTACAACTGTAGTACCAATTTCTACTCAGCGTTTCCACCATGTAGCACTGGAATATGACTCAAGAGAAGTTTGGTTCTTGTAATAAACTCTGTATTACCATAGTCTGGTAAGTGGAGTTAATTTAGTTATCCCCCTATTCATTTCTTGTATACAGTTGGTCTATACAAGAAAGTCTTGAAAGTGGTATTTTGTGGTATGTAGAATACTTTGTCTAAAATCAGTGATTCTCTTTCTAATTACAGTACTCGCAGAAAGAAGACAAATATGAGGAGGAGATTAAAGTCCTGACTGACAAACTGAAGGAGGTAAAATTAGAGCTGTTCTTTATAACAGATCTTGCAATGCAACTTTGGTTCTTTTAATATAAACACTACTTTGATGCTTTAAGGATGAACTTGTAATTTTGGAGACAGTTTAGTGTTTAATTTCTCCCCTAAAAATTAGAATCACCTTATTATTTGCCTCCTTTCATTGCACTTTTTTCTCATTTGAATTGTTGCTCCTCTATTCATAATTATGGTGTGTAAAAGACTAAAGTAGTCTGTATTTGTCTCGACTTCAGGCTGAGACCCGTGCTGAGTTTGCTGAGAGGTCAGTAACCAAGCTGGAGAAGAGCATTGATGACCTAGAAGGTATGGAGTTTTTGGTTTTTCTCACTTACTACAGAAATACAAATCTCTTATTCTCGTGTTGGTTTCGTTTTGTTGGGTTTTTTCAGTACCCAACTCTACTCATTTAACTAGTCCTGCTTATATAAATGGGTCTGCCTAAAGAGTAAAATAGGCAAAACGTTTCTGACTGAAATGTATTGATCACTCCAATGCTTCAGGTGAAGTGCTTTGCTCTTGCCTGTTCCTTTTTCTCTCATGTTCGCAAGACTCCTTTCATTTTTTTGCTTTATAGTCTTCTACTTGGAGGTATATAAATGTATAGGGTAAATGAGCAGATCATAAGTATTATCTTACTAAAAAGCTGATGAAGAGCTGTGTTACATTTGTAATGATTGGGAATGTGGTAAGCTAACCTAATTTATTACTATGATAAGTTTTGGGTCAAGAGAGGCATTTTGTGACATAGACCCATTGCTAGTTTTCAGTAAAACTAATAGATTGTATACATAATCAGAAGGACAGATTATTTAACTTCAGAGAGGTTTAGAGGTTTGATAAATCTTTCAGAACTGCAATAGAACAGTAGAATGTGCTTCATAATTGGAAGTTATGTGGAGTTTACTATTTAGATGCATTACACTAAGTCTAGGATTTTAAGCAGCTTGATTGCTTGGCATGGCAGGCTGACTTCTACATAAAGGGTATGAAATATCTAGGTAGCTGCTGAAAAATAATGATCACTGACTCAGGAAGGAGGCAGGGAAGAAACAGAAGTGCTCAGAAGGAACAAAAATTGCTGTAAGAAACTGAGTTTACAGCATCACACAAACGGGGGTGGTTTAAAAAACCCAACAAAACATGGTAGAAAATAAATGGTAGCGTCCTTCATGGGACCCATTTTTTATCTTTTCTCCCTAGCTCCTGCGTGCCCTCCTAATGTGTGTTAAAACAAAAATCCAGGGCAGGAAAACATGGATTTTCCTCCCCTTGTACAGTTTCTTCCCTTGGTTTTCTCTGTATCACAGGTTGCCCCATGGCAGCACAGTTAATGACCGTGTCACATAAAACTATTCACTAGTGATTTCTTTATTGTTCTCTAATGCTGTGATTTTTGTTTTGTCTGTCGCAACACCTCTTTCTGTTCGCTCTTCCCCTTTCCTACGGCCTCTGGATGGTATCCCATGCCACCACCTCCACCTTCCATCCTGTGATCACGCTACCTTTCCTTGCACACCTCTGCCTTCCCCTGGGGGAATGTTAGATGAGCTATATGCTCAGAAACTGAAGTACAAAGCCATCAGTGAGGAGCTGGACCACGCTCTCAACGATATGACTTCCATGTAAATGTCTTCCCAGCTTGTGCCTGCACCTGCTTCCCTGCCCTCATTGATTGTGCAGTTCCAGCCTTGTGAAATTTTACTCCCTCTGTAGCGGGAGATGCATTCTTTTAGTGAGACTAGGTGTACAAAATACCATGAACAATATCTTTACCGTGGCAGAGTGTGGGTGAGTGTTGTGCCTAGCCTGGTAAATACTCATGGTGATTTTGTAAGCTGCCTGATAAGCTTGTGGTGGTTACTCTTTCATTCCATATCTGCAATCCTTGTGTCTTGTAACTGCCCTTTGTTTGTAGCTTTGCATTTATCCTTTCAGTTCACCTCTGTTCAAGCACTGTCTCCCAGGCCCATCCCATTCAGTTTACCAAAGAAAACTGCCTCTGTACTTGCTGCATTCAGAGTGTGTTTTTCTGAAGTCGCGGTTTTTCTCTGGCAAAGTTCCTACACAAGTTTCAGAGAAGTTTAGATTTAGCTGTGTTCTGTATCAATGGCAGTGGAAAGTGTTTATCTAAATTTCCTTAACTGCTCTGAAAATTTCAGCAGTTATCACTAAATTCCAAGTGTGGAAATTGATTTAAAATAATTTGTCATTTAAACCACATCAAAGTGACATTTGAATTGTAGGTTGCTTCTGCATGTAGTGGTAGGTGTATTTTGCATATACTGAAAATGTGATAGTATCAATTTCAGTCATAAGGAGAAAAATTAAGAGTGTAGTAGGCGTCAGGAAAGGAGTTGTAAGGTGCAATGGTCTGTGCAGTGTTTGGTACAAACCGACTCTCCTTCCATCAGCCTAAAGCTCTGAACAGAGGTCAGCTACGCTAAATCCACCTTCCCATGCTCATACCTTTCACTTGCATGAACCCTGTTGGGTTGACATGGGAAAGAGGAAGAGTTGTGGCTCTCAGGTGCTTGTGAGGGACAATGTTTAGTCCCAGCATTTCTTTTTGGAAGCCAGCATGCTTTCAGCAAGGCGTAAGCTTTGCTTAGAGCTTGAAATGTATTTTGCATGCACCCGTATTTTAGATGCTTTTTCTTTTGCTTTTTTCATCCCTATATCCATTCATTACTTCCATCCCTCTCTCTCCCAACTTTTTAGTAGGGCTCTAACGTTGTCTGCTTTGTATGCTTTATTTGTCTTTTTTTTCTTTAAATCCCCGCTCCTCTCCCCAAAATCTGCTTTTGCTCAGTGGCTTCTCAAGCAAATGAATTCCTTTTTTCCTCCTCTGTGTACAGAGATTACAATATTTATTCAATTTGGGATATTTCTAAATGGAAAACAGACTTTAAAATGTACTCTGCTGGTACATGAGGACGTGACTGTAGCATTCCAGTCCCAGCATGGTGTGGTGTTTCCCTAGTAGGCATCTCGGCATGCTGGGCTCTGCTGTGCTGTTGCTGCTTTTTTGGGAGTCTTTACTGCACCTTTTTTATTTCCTACCTTATTTCACTTTTTCTTTTCATGCAGATAATTTTCTTTGCTTCACTTCTGCAAAGACATCTTCATCGGGTTGGATAAAACATCTTTCCAAGCTTTGGATGTTTCATGGGTTCATTGTCCTGTCTTCTAGCTTAGTTGACTCTATTTCTCTAGCACCTGTCTCAGAACATGCTCTGTTTGTGCTCTGCTGTACAGAAACTCTACATCTCTCAATGTAAAATAAACATCCCAGCTGTATTCCTTTTGCTATTCCCTTGCCTTTTATTTATTTAAATAACTATTTCAGTTATTAATAAAAATTGCTTTTCTTTTTTTGCCATTAGGGATTTAAATCTGTTTTGGTGTTTCCATTTTCTTTCTGCAAACACTTTTGCCTGGGTGTTGGCAATGCAAAGCCAGTGCTAGTAGTCTATGGGATGAGAATTTGAGGAATTTGGAGGTCAAAACTGACGAGTTACGTTCTCAGTCTTTTTCAGAATCTGATGTAGATAAAATGGCAAATAGACGTAATGGGAGTTTTTTCAGTTGTTATTGTTAGGCCCAAATCTGCATGGATGCTGCTCCCTTGGGGTCGCTTGGTCGTGGGAGTGTGGCTGGAGAGCAGTTATGTGCTTGACACCAGATTTTTCACTTTCAAGTCTGAAATTTTTCTCCTAGCTTGATGCTGAAGACTTCCTGTCTTTATATAAATGTGAGATAACGTAAACATTGGAGACAGATTTAAAGGAGCAATATAAAAAAAATGTATTTTGTACCCCAAAACAGTCCTTTCAATGCCTTGCAAGAAAGTTTTACCCGCTTTCACACCTCAGTTATTCAGCAAAGACATTGCTTGCTGACTTTTTTGTTTCTTCTTTACTTCCCTTGAGTGGCATGAGACTTCAGCCATGGCTGGAAGTTCAGCAGGGAGATTTCAGTATTTTTCCCCTCTCATGCTTAGCTCTGTGAGTTTCAGTTGCAGGCTCAGGAGAAATGTTTCAGAACCAGAGTAGGAAAATCTCATAATTAGTAATGGAATGATCCTGCCGCAAAGTGGAATATACAGATTTTCAGGTTTGAAAGCCTACACATTGGCTCTGAGCTGATTTGACAGTCGCTAATTAAAGGTGGAGCAGTAAATGCTGACACTTTGCTTTTTTGTACTGTTATTTGCAAGTACAGAGTTAATTGTGTTGTTTTAATTTCATTTTCTTCACAATGAAAGAAGTTATTTTCCAGTTCATGTTGAAGTGAATCAGTTTAAACGGGATTGATTTCCAATCATGCCTGTTACTGTATATATTGCTAAAGTTCTGAGGTCACCACCTGAGTAAACTCATCCCAGTGTAGCTGAGTTTTAGTTTTTAGCTCATAGAATAATGTGAATGTGTCTTTCTGTTAAACCTCAAGATTATTCAGCAGTGCAGTCTAGGTTAGATTTCCTCCCCTGCAAATAGGGCTTGCAAATGGATGCATCATCTTACCCCCTGCCATTCTCAGTTCAATAACTTCATACTCATCAGCTGAGATGCAGTAAGTGGGTGTATACACCATGTGTGTTGCAACTGAAAAGTAAAATGTTTGGTGTGAAGGTTAACCAGATAGAATGGGATGAGCGTTTGTGAAATGGCTGAAGCTAGCATGGCTAGCTTCACCAGTGCAGGAGTTTTGGGCAATGTGGTCAGCTATCACTTGTCAGCTGAGCCAGAGTAACTTACGCTACAGCAGCTCCAACCCCTTAATCTATTGTGCGCTCTGGTTTATTGTATTGGCAGTTCATTGCAATATCATAGTTCTTTAAGGGAAGTAAAAAAAGCAAAATCCAGTGTAGGAACCTGGTAATATTTAACACAGTAATTTAGAACATCAGTATTTAAATCTTCCCTTTTCTTTCAAACACACATAATCAGCTCTCTGCACTCTAGGGTGATGAATTGATGGACAAAGTACTGGAAATAGGCAATGCAGTGCAGATACCCAGGTAGCTGCGTACAGAATTCCTAGCTGGCCCTGCTGCTCTCAGCTTGACTCCATGGGGCTGTTGGGGTATTTCAGTGCTTTTGTCACTGTTGGACCTGACCTGTGCATTCTGCTGTACATCCCACAAGGCCTGGCCATGTGTAGCTAGTGATGAGCACGAGGCTTGTTGACAGGAGCACAAGGCTGGCTCTGATGGCTCATCTGCCTGGGCGCTCTGCTGCAGTGAGCTGAGCCTTACTGTGTCTGCACCAGAACTTGGACTCTCTGCCTGGCCTAAGGTGGCTGCTGACAGAGTCAGCCCTTGGCTCCACCTCTGTGGTAAATCACAACCTAGCAGCCTGCCTCTGGGCAGTCATGGGCTGACTGTACACTTGGTAATGCTTTCCATGATCTACCTGGGGATTTTAGTCTCATCTTGTACATGGAGAAATACTGTAAATCTCTGCCTCAAAGAGAGGAGGTTTCTGTAATGAAGGTAAGCATCAAGTTCTTAGTTCAAATGTTGTCATGTTTGAATAACAACTGAACACACTTTGCCAAACAAAGTGAAATTTTAGTTACTCTGAGGTTTTGATGTTTTTTTCCACATATATGTGACATTGTCTTGGCAAGACAGACAAGACCTGGTTGTTACCAGTCCAGCATCAGAGCTCTGAATTGTGCCCTGGTTTTACTGAGCTGGCTCTTGGAGTTTGGGCTGGGGAGGATGCTGTGAGGAGTTGCCGCTCGCTGCACAAGTCTATCCTACAGACCAGCTCCCTGCACAGCTTTGCTGTGTCCAGAGCCTGCAGGGGAAGAGGATTTCTGTGGAGGCTGTTAGGAAGCTTGTGGAAAAAAATCAGAAACAGTCATTTCCTGTAGGGGAACAAGCTGGAATCAAGAGGTCAGGAGTGCAGTCTGAATCTAGACTCTTGAGAAGAACACAGGCAATTTGAGAAAACAAGACAGCCATAAAGCATCATGGAATGTTCTTTCACTCTGCAGAACAACTCTCACTAAACGCACTGTCGCAACATAGCTGTGGTTGTTCTCTTTGAATGTGAACTGTCCTCTCTGTTTGCTGTATTTGAGCAACACAGGTTTTCATGCTTCCATTTCATTTTCATTGAATGTCTGAGTTTGTTTTCTTGCAAAGTACAACTGGACAGTTTAGAGGTATCAAAGTGGGTTGATATCAGTAACAGAAGTATGTTTCCCTACCAAAAATGCCATTTCAGCTGTCATATTCCTCAGGAAAGGATAGGAGCTGAGTCAGACCTAGTGGTAGGTAGCTACCAGCATCTCTCCTGCTGTTTACTTGCCCTGGTTGTGACACAGTTGTTTTCCCTCCACTGACAGATGAGGTTCCCCCTCATCTTAATAGGTTTTAAGTAGTTAACAAAGAAAAATGGCACTCAGAAAACAAATCTTCCACACACTGTACATAAAGATTAAAGCAGGACTTGGTTCTTCTAGGAATATATAGCTGCAGTTCTTCTGTTTGTATTCCCACTTGCCTGTCTCACTGCTATTCCCCACAACAGGAGTCTTAGACAGTTCTTCGTAGCTTATAATAGCTGTTCCTTGGAGTAGCTCTTTAATTACTAGAGTTCTAGAAACAAAGGTAAAATGTTTCTCTGTGTGTTACTGAACTGTCTGTGGTGTGACCAGTTTCTTTATTAACTCTTATTTAACTGTTTTCTCTGTCTAATCTGTCTTCATTCTGCCTCTTTTTTCCCTTCTAACCTGCTTGCTGCCTGTACAGACCAACTCTACCAGCAACTTGAGCAAAACAGTCGCCTAACTAATGAACTAAAGCTGGCATTGAATGAGGATTAAACTTTAGAGTGACTATATTGTTAACTTGTTTAAAAACTGCTTCTTCCAAATTTCCTTAAGAATGAATCAGTAAATGTAGAAATAAGCAAGAAGCCTAGAAGTTGATTTGTTTCAGGCTGTTGATTCTGTGGTAAATTGATGGACGAAAATCTCAGTTTCTTTTGGAAAAATATGAAAATGCTTCTTCTGGATGAGGCTTTTCATTATCTGTATGCACACCTATTTGGAGGAGCAGTAAGCTCTTTGGCGGTGTAATAGCTCCTTTCCACTTCATTAAACAGCTACAGCATTCAGCTAACAGTATCCAAAAAGTAACAGCCTTCCATGTGGAGAGGCACTCCGTTTACCTGCCATCATGAATTAATTGGCCCTAAGATTTTCACTAGAACGTGGATGAGAGAAAGATGTTCACCAGGATTCACATTTCCATATTTCAGAACAACATAAAGGATACTTACGGCTGGTTTGCTATCTGGAGACTTTATTTAATGCAATAATTTTGCATTATTATGAATTGGGCTTGTATTGACTTAAAAACCCAAACAAAACCACCCAAACAAACAAACAACAACAAAAACCCTAGGAATGGGAGCTCCATCTGCAAATCCCTGGTCAGTTTGAAGGTATGCTGGCATTAGTATGAGGCTACTATTACTGGATTCTGGTAGGATGCATCTCTAGAACATTGTGCTCATTGTATCAAATAAGTGTGTTAAATGACTGTCCTATAAAAAGTGTGCATGCAACATAAAGCTACTAACTTGGATTTTAATTATTTTCTAGAATAAATAAATTTCTTAATATCACTTCACCGAAGAAGAGATTAGTTTTAATTTTGTCTGTCCTTTGCAAGCTCTGAAGTACATGAAGCTTTAAGCATGGATCTGCAAAGAATTTAATTCTTATTGCACTACTTAAAAAAAAAAAAGGGGGAAAAAAGGGATTCTTCATCCCACATTCCTATAAGCAAAGAGCTTCCGGAACATGCAAGAATCGTGTCTCCGTTGGCAGTGCATTTTCTTAACAAATGCGGCTGTGAACAGTTCTAAACTTGCATTACTTGCCCTTCGTTTTATTGATTTGGGATTCTCTGGTCGTGTTGTCTGGGGACGTGGGTATTTATGAGCATGCACATTTCTTGCCTTTCTAAACCCTCCAGTAGAGATGAGGATTGCATGCCTTCATGTTCTGAGAACCAGTGCCTCCAAAGAACTGCTATTCATGTTTCGATTTTCTAATCCCACAACAGAGAAAGTGGCGCATGCCAAAGAAGAAAACCTTAGTATGCATCAGATGCTGGATCAAACTTTACTGGAGTTAAACAACATGTGAAAACCTTCTTAGCAGCAACCACATGATTTGTTTATTATTTTTACACCTGCTTGCCGTGAACCCCCATAAATGTGTCTTTTTTTGTTGTTGTTTTTCACCACAGTCACAAGAACATCTGCTAAATTATCAGGCAGGGGTCAGGGAAACACCAAAATGGGCAAGCCAGATGCGGGTTAAACTATACTACATTATGGTTTAAATGTGCCATTTCCCAACCAAAATGTTACCTACACTTTGTAGAGAGTTCAGCAACTCAGTCTGCTTAGTCTTTTGAAGAATCCTGGCTGTGGCAGCAAGTGTCCCACCTCAAGTGCCAACTACAGTTTTTGACAAGAACAATGATGTATGTTCAAGGGAGATCAGGTGGAAATGGTGCTATTTCGAACAAAAGGTTCTACTGAAGTCTTTTGTTTGATATCAGACAAGTCAGGAGTTGTCCAGCACAGTAATTTATTTTAGTCAGAATTCTATTGATCTGTGAGGATTTGGACTTTCTGTGCCTTCTGATTCAGTAACACAAAGGTATGTAAGCAACAGACAAGTGAAGGCTTCCGGAGTTCTTAAATTGTCTTCTTGCAACTCGATACAGAAGTGTAGGTCAGCATTTCACCTGGAGTATTCATGTGATTGTATTTTTCATGTTGAAATGAAAGATTCAATAAATTCAGGAGAAACCATAAATTTGGAAGAGATTGTTTCAAAATGTATTTTATTTGTGTGTATTTTGGGGAGGGGGAGGACTTTATAAACCGATATTCGCCTCACTTTTTTCACACTTTCTTTGAGCAGTTTTAAAAGTATACCTGTATGTAAACATTGTATAATGATATGGAATAAAATGCACATTTTAGGACATTTTTTAAATTTTGCTCTCCTGTGATTTGTTTCTCATCACGTTAATTTCCCGTGTATCACTGTGTAAAACAAGCATGTGTGCCATCTGTCTCCGTGGGGTCTGCTGTTAACACATGGGCTTTCAGGCTCTTTTGTGCTGTTAGGCTAATGTATAAAAATGCAGTGAAATTCAGTAGTTTGGACTGATGTGGATCTGTAGCTCCCTTTGAGGGCCATATTGCAGGAACCTGTACCTATCACTTGACTGTATTCCCAGATGGGTGCAGGATGTAACTATTCCTGAACGAATGATAGAGCCTTCCAAAACTGACCAAAACTCTTTTCTGTAAGATCATTGCAGAACTCACAAAGACTTCTGTAGGAAATGAGCCCTAAAGGCCATGCTCTTGGAAACAATACCATGTATTTGTGTATCTTACCTGTTAATGTGTTAATTTACTTTGATACATAGACAAACTTTCCAAAATGATGTGTCAAGTTTATGAGAGATCCTTTCACCCAACTTTTTAGTGCTGGTTGCTAATTTCTACATGTGTAGGTATCTTTATTTGAATTACAGGGTCTGTCAATGAGCACTTCAGAACTTGAAGAATAATTCTAATTCCTTCTTTTTCTATAGTACATTGCTGAAAGTTGATGCTGTCAACCCTTCTAGCAGCAAGGAGTTCAGTAGGAGACAGGCATAGATAACCTTCCAGATCATCAAAGAATCTCCATTAGTGGACCCTTAGCAAGCAACTGACTTTGAAGCAACTTAGCAAGCAAGACAAGTGACTTTCTCAGCAGCTGGTGTAGTGGCGATAGGGTAAAGTAATACATAATAATTTCATGTTAAATGGGAGTCGGAGAGGGATGATGTACTGCTGTGTGTCTGGCTGTTTTTGAACTTAGTAGCATTAGAAGCTTTCCCATGATTCACTGTCTGCTGCCAAGTCATCCTGAATGGAAAGGATGAGATCCTTGGCTTCGCGTTTCCTTTTAAGTGTTTTGGGGAAGCAAAATACATGTTACAAGGCTCCTACAGTGCCTTGAGCTTGTACTGGAGGCTGACAGTCTGAAGCTTCAAGTAGCAGTTGTGCAGAGGTAAGTTATTGTCATCTCTTTCTCCTTCCTTAACCAGGGTGAGAACTCAGGTAATTGGGCTCTAAGAGTTGAAGCCTCCACAAGCTCATGGCTTTGAGTGGTGCTGCTGGAGTCACTAGGGCTGCTCCTGTAGGAAGTGCTGTGCTGGATAGTAGCTTGTAGGGTAGGGCCTGAGGCCACCCAGAGAGTTGGAGGCTGTGCTGGGAGCCAAACAGGAGTTCCTGGCACTTGGCCATGAGTCTGACACAGCCAAGTGTGCTGCCTGCTCCACTGGATTGTTTTTATGGTCCTATGATCTGTGCTGGGTCCTAAACAATATGTCTGAGTGAGGTCAGACCCTTTGTTGGTTGCTTAGAATTGCTGCTTTCCAGGAGACCGCAAACTGCTTTGTGGTTTGGAGCATCTGAATTCACCTCTTACAGTGTGTAAGGGTAAGGAGGAGGCTGTGGTTTTCATGTCTCTTAATGAGATCATGTCATCGTTCACAGGGCAAGCATGTGCAAGCAAAAAGATAAGAATTAATCTGAAAAAAAACCCCAAACCTGTAGAATAGGCTTCCCTGAAGCACACTTTTGCAGATGAATCTATAAAGTTTCTTAATAGGTAAATGAAAGCTTTCCAGTTCCAAGGGGAGCCAAAGGGAGCAGTGACCATAATGGCAAATCACACCAAGTAGCTTTTTTTGCTGACTAGCACCAATACATAAATAGGGATAATGATGTATTTGCTGGAGCAGGAAAATCTGTTTTTACCATATATCATAAGCCACTACCCATTATGGATTCTCTGCATGCAGTGTCTAATCAGGCAAAACTCAGTTAAGGTAGAAAGTACTGGCTTGTAAAAATGAATAAATTGGACTCTGATTTAACCCCATTCCAAACAGATGGGCCTTTCTCCCTCTTGCAGCTACTTTGCCTGAAATGTTGTGGAACAGACTTGTTAAATTACAGAACCCTGCATCATTCAGCATTCCTCAAGATGTGTGTGAGCTACTCACCCTTTTCTTCAATGCAAAAACACATGTCACAGTTTGAAATATGCCATTATTGTGCAGCCTTGCTATGTAATTGTCTTGGTTGTTTTGTGAGTCGTCCTCTCTCAATGAAATGAGTAGTTCTGAGAGCACCAGAACTGGCAAAACCTGCCTCCGTGCAGATTCATGTCTTGTGGTTGGTCGTAAACTCGCAATGAGGTTTTTTTCCCAGTTACTGAGACGTTTGAGTTGTCTCTTGCTCCCTCGTGGGATTTCTCTGATGTCTAACAATATGCAAGGCCTGCTGCAGGGCATGCCTGGCCTTCCCTCAGGACGCTCACCGGCCCTTCCTATCCGAATGCTTCCTTACATTCACAAAACTGGCAGAAATGTAATTTTCCTTTTAGGGTTCTATGTGGTCAAAACTAGTTGTTCAGTTCAAGAGCTGTTGAATGGGATGAGAGACAGATAAGGACATACAAGTCCCTTTTCTTTAAGAAACAAGACTAAAGCAGTAGCCTGCACCTAAAGAGCACGGCCTCTCCAAGCTCTAGCGCCTTAGTGAGAAATCTGAATCTATAAACTATTGTGCATATTAACCAATGTCTGCTGTCATTAATGCTACTCGTAATGTGGGTTAAGTTGGCAAACTTTGCTATACTGCTGATACTGTAGGAATATCTGTTAACACTGGGCTGTCTACAACTGCTGCCATGTCTGTTAATAGCAGCAACAGAAGAAAGTGATTAGCTAACTAGAACATTTAAAAACCATGGTGGGGGATACTTCTTAAATGGCTTAGCACTTGAAGAAACAGTATTTTTATCCTCAGGTGTTCATTTTGGTGTGGCCTTTTTTTTTCTTTTAATTTCTGAGTTTTTAATATTAAAACAGGAGCATCAGTGAAAGATTAGGTGGGAACTGCAGCAAAAAGGTCAAAGCAGTAGAGAAAATAAGGATAATGCTTTTTATCTTCATGGAGTTTTATTGAAAATGGACACAGGAATAGTTCCTTTTAGTAGAGGGAAGGTGCGTAGCATATTTTATTCGGTGTGTGTTGTGTTCTTTCCAAGGTATGGAAAACCTGTACAAGTTTACATAATCTTCTTGGCTTCAGATGCAAACCTGTTTAGTAAGTCATAGCCTTGCTAATTTGTAAGCTGTTGCTGGGAGTTGGATAAATGCAGGATACCCCTCACAATGACAGCAGCTTAGTGAGCAATCTGCACATCCCAGTTAGTTAATTTATATGAGAGCAGAAACAATGGGAAACGGAAGCAGATAGAAGTCTTAGAGACACATAAAGACCTACTCCTTACCCTTTGTTATTGCTTCACTCATAATGTGCTGAAATGAAAGGACATTATGTAGTATTTTGCATATGAATGTTAATGGCCTTTGAGGGCACCTCAGCACTGGTTTCTTCCTATCTCTGCTGGTTTGAGGAATGGATGGATAGAGATTCAACAGCATATTGTCATAAAAAAAACAGAGCTAACAAAAAAAACCCCCACCCAAACAACTCTCATCTGTGTACAACAAGCATATATGGATCATGGGTATAAAGGGATGAAATACGTTTGGGCCATGATCCTGCAGAGTATTTCGAATGCCTGCTATTCCAGGGCCTGACCATGAGCTGCTTCTCAGGATTATTCCTTGCATCAACACTGTTGTCATTTTTTGCCCACGTGTCAAGGAAGCGTCCGTGTGATGTGTCCCTGCCAAAGGTCATGGCAAACTGTTTCTTTGGATAAAATCTGCAGAGGCCTGACACCTAGTGATAGTTGTCCATGCTGCTGAGGAAATCGTGCAGGTCTGGTGTCTCCACGGTAGAATTTGTGAAAGAGGAATCGGGAAGTTGAAACTGCAAAGCTCTGGTAAGTTGTTTCAGCTTGCTTAGGTCATGTTGATGTTGACATTTTCAGTTCAAAAATAGAGCATTTGTTTACAAGTCCACCAATAGTTTGCATGTTTCTCTTGACAAAAACATTAGTTGGAGAAAGCCTGTGAAAATGCTTCAGAATCTTTCCTGGATTATGGTTTTCTGTAGCCAGCAAGGAGGGGCCTGCCAGGCTTCTTTCCACTTTATCTGGATTGCTGTACTGCTTCCTTGTTTGTTTTTAGACACATGGAGACCATGAAATATGCTAAAGGGATGATGTCATTTGTGCAGGCTGTTCAGGAAAAAAAGTGTATCTAGAAGGTGAACTAGGCAAGAAAGCAGCTAAAAGGGAAAGAAGAAGAAGATGAGAGTTGCACACGGGGACTAAAGGCCAGTCAGGAGGGTAGAGACAGCATGAAGGTGATCTACAGGAGAAGCCTCCCCCTCTAAATGCTGCTGTGTAGTTTACCTTGTCCTGCTCCTGTGCCACAGCATTCCTCTGCCACAAAGGAAGGTGGCTGGCAAAGTCCAGGTAACAGCAAATTCTTTGTCAGCCCTCATCTGGGTTTAAAGTACAACATGCAGGAGCTTTTTTCTTAAAAATCAATAGAAATCCTTCCTCTTAGTGGTTCTTGCCAGACTGGCAGAGCCTGGGTTAAAGTTTTCTGTGCTAAGATTTCATTATCAATTACCTTTACCAGGAAATCGTGATGCTTCAAAAGAAAAAAAAAGGATCACCATTTTTTTGCTGCTTTTCAGCAGTTAGCAAACACGTAGCAAATGTGTGTGTGCTTTTATTGCATTCCCATGCAGCCATGTATGAGTGCAAGGCATTTCCTGGAGATTAATAACTGGGCGGGAAGGATTGTGGATACAAGAGGCAGCCCAAAGGACCCAAACTGGTTGTTAATCCATGGGAGGCTTTCTCTGCTGAGACTTACTGTTGTAAATTGAAATAAAAGACACATGGGCCTGTGGAGGAGAAGCAGAGATCATTGCCATTTGAGCAATGAAGTTGCTGACTTCTGCTTCCCCATCAGTGTGTGTACTGCTGCATTAGGAACACTACAGCTAGCAAAGAACTGATAGGAAGAGTTTACTCCAGATCCATTATTTTAGTGAATTGCTTGTTATTAACAGTATGGATTTAATTAAGGGAAATAGTAAAATCCAAGTTTCAACTGAGTGCAGATTGTGTAGGGGTTTGTGTCATTTTAGCTAAGTTGTTTTAAAGAAGATCCTTATACCAAACCCCACAAGTGCACATACACCTTTGGGCATACACATCTATGGAGTATATAGAGCTCAGGCCTGCCTGTTTGACTAAGCCTTAGTCAAACAAACAATTCCATCAGAGCAAAGTCTCAGCGTTGTAGAATGGAGCTTTATAGTCGTTGCACAATGAGACGTTCTCTCTTGCGTCACAGCTGCTGGGTCTTTAGCTGCTGTGACATTTGCTCTGTAGGTTTAAAATACCCAGTGGCTGTCCCCAGTGAGGATTGCAATGCTGTGTTTCGGTTTCTAAAGGAAGAGACTGATGTTCAAAGCCACTGAGAAGTTTAAGGCGAGAGATTGCAGAAATCTCTATTTAAACTACCATAAACCCAGAAAGCTCTGAAATCTGTTTTCCCCGTTCCCTTTTCCCCATGTCCGTTTTGCGTTTGAAGCAATAATGAAGAAATTATTTCCTCTACTACTGTGTGAACAGAACTGTGTCACTTTGTTTCAGCTACAGATACATTTCTCAGACAAGGTGGTGATTTCTCTTAGTTTCTATTTTATTTGCCTGTTTGAGAATTTACAAGAACACCAGCTGTCTGTATTAGAAATGCTTTTTACTCACACCTGCTGTTTGAATTTGACAGGCACTGAGTCGAGTAGGAACTTGTTGGCTTTCATTACACCACCTGGAAAAAATGTCGTCACCCATTAAGTAGATCCCAGCTTCCCCTCCAGCATCAGTGCACTTTGAGCTGGAGCCTCTTCTGGTGCACGCAGCAGTACCTTGCTTACCTTCTCACTACAAGATTATTTTTTTAATTGGAGATGGAGGAATGACAAGAATCCGAGCTGAGTGGCAGACATTAAGATGAGTATGCAGGTAGTATACTGTTCTGAGTAATGTTAGTCACACTATATAGGATAACTGTAAGTTAAGTGTGTTTACGCATACCTGACATACACTGCGGTACATCACAAAGTGTATATAGCATCTAAAACATAGAAGTGGGTTTGTTTGGTTTGGTTCAAGGTCAAAGAAATAAATGATAGTATTTCCAACTCAAGCAGTTGATGGGTTATTCCGAGTGGCAGGAGGAACAAAACCGTCCCACACTTGGTGCTTACTGCAGCAGTCATCCCTGGCAGTCATCTTCCCTCAGCAGTGAAGCTTTTCAAATGTTCTTAGTTATTTCCCATAGCTCTCCATGCAAAGGTGCAAAAGAAATACCTACTTTAGTTTTTGCAGTGATCTTACTGCAGCACACATCTCTGTAAATGCCATCAACTTGATTTATTTTACATGTATGGAAAGGGGATTGAGTAAAATCCCTTCTTACTGATCTGTGTAGCATATAGTAATTGTGCACTTACACATCTTTAGAGAGGCTCTTTTGAAACATGCCTCAACTTGGGAACAATAATACGAAGCAAAGGAATGGAGTTAGTATGCATGGACTCGCTCCTATGAGAATACGCAAGCCCAGTGCCAAATGCCTCCACCCAAATACCCGAGATGTTACTAATTTGATAAGAGGCCTTTTCCTGTTTTTCACTAGCCTGTGCAGTTTCACAAGCTATCTGTGCTCAGTTCTCACAAAGAGCATTTTCAGTGGCTCTGAGCGTGTCTGCAGAGCAAAATGAAGGTGTAATTGCAGCATAGGTAGGTGAAACCACACTAGAACGGATAGTCATAGCAGTGAATGTGTAGAAAATGGGCTGGCACCTAGCATGCGCATATAGCTGAGAGAGTATTAGGTGTGAACTGCAGAGAAGCATTTGCTTATGACCATAGTTATCAGTAAAAACGTGCTAGAGCTTCAAATAATGTTGAATAGTTTGGAAAAATTGCTAAAAGAATAGATACTGAGGAGGATCTAGAGACTTCTATGTAGAAGAGCAGATAAAGACAGTAAATGCAAATCAGGGCTGTATTCTTCACACAGGAATATGCCTGGAGATCCACGTACAAAATGTGGGAAAACATTTTTCCTCCTGCTGCTGAATCTGTCGAAGCAAACATGCCTGTTTGTTTTCTTCCTGACTTGTAGAGTCCTGCTGTGGAGGTGGCCCTCGACCTTGGCACCTCAGGATGACTGAAAGCAGTTGCCTGGTCTGCTGCTCTCCAGAGTAAGTCAGTGTGTCCTGGTTTTGGCTGGGATCGTTAATTTTCTTCCTAGTAGCTGTGTTTTAGCTTTAGTCTGAGAATAATGGTGGTAACACACCAATGTCAGACAGTCAGAGTTCTCACTACCACGTTTCTTGACTCATAGTTGTCTGGGACTTGTTCATTTCGTTGAGCTTTATATCTGGGGAGGAAGGGTGCAAAGAGAAGCAGTTGTCACCCAATTGTGAGGAGCTCTTCCTTGAGCAAGCCAGAAAGCTTTCCCAAGTGCTTGCACTTCCAAATTATATCTTTGGGCATATGAGCTTCCAAAGATACCTTACGGTTAATAGATTTAAACTTTAAGGTGTTTTACACCTTCTGTGATTCGTTACTTTGCTTTGAAACAACATATTTAAGTGTGAAATGATAGACTTGGAAAAGTCAAAGACACTGATGCTGTCTGGTACCTGTTGCATTGTGTGTGTAGTGCTTATGTGAGCCATCATTTTCCATGGTATATTGTACCTCTACCCACTGAGTGGGGAGAAAAGCTGGAGAGGGCAAAAATGTTATACACAGCAACTGAATTTTAATGATAGATGTGAAGCCAATTCTCAGGGTAAAAATTGTTCAGTCCTCTCTCTGCTCAGTTTTTCTACCAGAAGAGGTTGTTGCTTGGAGTGTAACTTCAGGAAAAAACAGGGAATAATTCTGTATGTGGGGGGTTTTTTTGTTGGTGGTGGGTTTTGGGGGTTTTTTGGGGGGAAGAGGGTTGTTGTTTTTTTACACTGACGTATTTCACAAATGTTCCTTCACTACTCACTTTCAGCTGGTGACAATTATTTTTCCTCCGAGTCCCAAGAGGTTTAAAGTAGGCCCTGAATTAAAAGTATGAGGAAATCACCACTGAGAAACTGGAGTTTCAAAACTAATGTTTTTGCAGAGAAGAAAAAGAAATGTGTGCACCCTTTGTCTGGTGTGTAACCACAGCATGGTCTTTCCAGCATTCCTTTCCCTGGCATGCAAAATATTTCCCAAACTCCCATCCTGTTGTTTCTAGGAACTGTGTCAGACTGCATGCAACTTGTAAAACTAAGGCAGTAACAATGCGGCATCATAAAACTCTTTCATATTCTATTTTACTGGAAGTATATGATTCCCAGGTGACACATCCTGAGTACACAGGAAAAGGGAGTGAATTCAGGAGAATTTTGTCCCTTTTGATGTGTATGTTGTGGGGGGAACAAACAAGTGACCAACTTGTGGTGCTGCGCAAGTGTCCAGGTCTGAGCTGCTGCTTGGAGGACAGGACCAGGCTCCTAGTTGACTGGTGATGGGGACATGGGCACGGTGTGTCCACAACAGGATCAGTGTTCCTGGATAGTGTAGAAAAGGTCCATCATGTTTAACTAAATTCCTCAGGAAGTTTAACAAGTATCTGAATCAATTCAAGCAGAGCTGATCTCAGTGTCTAAAGACCCACAGTTTTTAATGCTACTTTTTCTCCTGGTTCAGACATCTTACATGTCTGAAGATTTATTCCTGATTAATGTTTCTCACCTAAGATGTTGGAGAATTTTAGGGGGGAAAAAAATCCCAAAAAATACATACAAAACAACCCCCAAACAAACAGCCTAACTCAGGAAAGTTTTTAATCTTATAATAAAGCTGTAAGCATGCACCTATTTATGTATCTTTTGGGGAAGGTTTTATGGCTGGGTCTAACTGTCCTAACATAAACATTATTGGTGTACATTGGTAAGGTTAGCACTGTTGCTGAAATGGTACATTTGCTGTAATCACTCATGTACCTTATTTGATAAGATAATAATACTGAGAGCTGCTATACTGACCAAGGCCAAGCCAAAAGTGTACATGGGCGAGGAATCTGTAGTAACAGCTCCATTCAGCGAGACTGATAAGCAAGAGAGATTCCACTGCTGCAACCACCCCTTTAGCTAACAGCCTGTTACACTGATGAGGTTTCCTACTGCCATCTACTGAATGCTTCAAGCCAGAGGGGAATAAAAATTCTGGCTCTTGGTTCCCAAATAAATGCAATTGCTTGCTTCTGCAAAGAGAGAGAGAAAGCAGAGCTTGATTCACCTCCATCTCTAACATTCCCTTTATTTGTCTTCTTTTCAAATTCAGAAAGAATTTGGGTTTTTAAAAAGCTTTCCTCTGCTGAAAGTAGAAACTTCAGGTGTGATCAAGGGAACCATTATCGCTTTACTCTTTGCATTTTCCATCAACTGTGGCTTCCCCTATACCAATGTATGTAAACATAGACAGTATTTTTTAATTGTTGCTTTCCTATTTTTCTTCATTTTATCTAGTGCAAATACAAACAACAGTCGTTTTAGATAATCTTATCTTTTGTCTCTTAATTACTTTACATTAGATTCAACATTTTTAGATCCAGAAGTCTTTGCAGAAGTTACAATCTTTAATTATTGGAATTCAATTGGAATAATTGGAATCCATTGGATTAATGGTGCTTTTCATTGTTTCACAATAAATCCAAACTAAGAAAACAAAGGAGATTCCTTACACTGCTGCTTCCTTCATTTTTTATTCCTACAAACTCAGCCTGCAAGCTTCAGCTTGAGTCTGTGGCAGTTACACAGGTAATTAATAGGTGTATGAGAGGATGAAAGAGCAGAGCTGGACTTGTGATTTCAGAATTCAGCAGCCCTTTATCAGGAGAATACTAACAGGCATCATTTGTTTTCTATCATTCAAACCTTAGACGTTGTTTGCCAAAAACATTGCCCATCTTTTCAATTTCAATAGAAATGTTAAATTTACGTGCATGTCACTGTAGAATTTGTCATTTCTCATGTCAGTGAGTCAGAAAAGCAAATTAGATGATCGTATGAAAAGTACTGAGATCAGGGACCAGGCCTACAAGCATAGTAACATCTGTTAAACCTTGCTGAGACATCAGGATCCACAGAAGGACTTGCAGAAATGGAGGAGGACTGTCAGAAGTGATGGCGTTGTTTTTACAGAGTCAGGTTTTAGGAAATACTGATGAAGCCTCAAGATTTGCAAATACCTGATGTTCCCACGTCCTGCTGACCACCAGCAGCAGAATGAGCATGTTGCACCTTTTGATGATGAGCTGCACTGCTGCAGAACAGTGTAAAAGCTACTGCCCACTTTGTTGTTGCCCAGCTCACACAGTAACCCCATTATGAAAAAGCCTGTGAACACAGTAGCCTACAACTACAAGAGCAAGATGACTAGGAAGATACATAAGGATTTTGTTTAAAGGTCTCGTGTTATTGAGTCTTATCTTACTCAAAGTTTACAAAGCTTTAAAGGATTCTTGATAATGAGACTCTCAAGCTGTCCCACGTTGAGGTAAGCACAGCCCTGCTTTGCTGAGAGACCCATTGTGTCATGCCATCCTTTATCATCTGAACAAGGCGTATCTCTTCACACAGGCTTTTCAAATCTGGTAAGTACAACTTGGCAAGGAGGCAGAGGAGAGGAAAGGTCAGCCGGTTTAGTGCTGAACCATGCCAAGTTTTTCCACCATGCCAGAAGGGTCTCCAGATGGACTTTATTGGCTGTGTTACTTAAGGAAGATGGATTACAGCTGAGAGTCTGTGCCTATGCCTCTAAGTGACTGATAAATGAGGATAGAAGGAAAAACACTGGGTTGTTTTGTTAAATTCAGAATTGTGCTTGCTGTCCTCATTTTCTATTGCTGTCAGATGGATTAGAAAAATCTCCAAATCTTATAAGCCTGATAACTCAAAGTTAACGACACCAGCAGATTAGAGGAAGACATAACAGATAACAGCAGACGATGTTGTGCTGCTAGATTTTACACAAAGCTCTTCATTAAGGCAATCAGATAAAAATGCCAAGATCCGTTTCTGCCTTGGGCCCATTCAACAGTGTGATGCCAAAGAGTGTTCCTACTGAGCAGGTTAATGTAAGAACGCAGAGCATCCTGCTGCAAAACACTTCCAGAAACAGTTGAACAAAGTGAAAATGAGTTATGAGAAAGTAAATACAGCATCTTGTACCAGTTGGGTATGAAGTTGTACTGCAATAAGCAACGGCGTTTTATTGAGAAAATACTAATGAGAAATAAATGGCTGCAGTGAAAAGTGTAGCATCTGGTATGCATTTGACTTCACGTATGAAAGCTATTTGGCCTGGCCTCCTGCCAAATCCTGCAGGTTTTGAGATCATGGGACATGAAGGAGACTGAACTTCCTAGGTTAGCATCCCACAGTTTTCTCCTAGGAGAGCACAGGCAGAGTTCTCAAAGAACAGAAGGACAGAAGCACAGACGCCCCACTTTGGCTTACAAGTATGGCTCTTTTTTGTTTGCATTTTTTTAAGCTGCTGTATTCTCTGCCAACATATATAACATTTATGGAGTGGCCATTATTAAAAGTTGTTAGCTGTTGTTCAAGAATCATTCAGCACGTATACGTGGAGTTTAAAGTCATTGCCTAAATACCCCTGTGATTTGCAGGGTTTAAGGTCCTTAGAACAGTCCAGTCTGAGGCATTCCCTTGAGAGGACTGACTGTGAACATCTCTCAGCTGTTTGGACACCATCGTGTTCTCCAGAGTATGCCAAGGGCCCTGCTGCTTTTGGTATCACCTCTAGAATTTTCTACTCCTGGACCATGGTGTGCTTAGTTCATATAAACTAGCCCTTCCCTGTCCTCCCCTCTTGCACTTGGACTATGGGACTAGGTAGTCTAAAATCTGAAAGAAGAGCTATAAGAGTGCTAGAAAAAGACTGAAGCAAACTGCTAATGAGGGCTTTTTATAACCTTCTTTGAACCTTACATCGTCTGCTCTAGCATTGTTGCAATTAGTAATTTCACAGCAATTGCATACAGGAAGGGAATGACTGAGTATCTTCATACTAATGAAGATATTTTGATGCTCCAGTTAGATATTTGGACTAACAATGCTGCTGATGGCATTGAGTGGCTCTGGATTTGCCTTTGCATTAGGCATGTACCATCTCTTTAATTGTCATGAAAGGCTGATGTAAGGATCCCAAATCTGCAGACCCATCTGCTTGGCAAACGTCACAAGAGTCCTGGTTGTTGGGCTCGGATCTTGTTGACATGCTGCCTACCTGTCAACCTGAATCTTGTGATGCAGTGAAAATCCTTCTTTCCTTCTGCCTTCTTGAGTAATAATATCACTACCTCGTCACTCTTTGGTCTCTCTAGCTTGCTGCTCAGTCAACAATTCAAATCATTAGTGATGTGAGACCTATTAAAAGTTTATTGGAAACCAGATATATGGAAGGTCTTGAGATAGTTTAAAAACATCGGTTGGAGGCATTATCATTGCTCCGTAGGTGCTGTCTAAAGAGAACAACTACATGGAAAAACTATTTCTGTGAGGGAATGCTTGCTATGCCATTGGTGCTGCTCTGTGCTGAAACTTGACTCTAAACCCACCTTGGACAATTCCTCACTAATCAAATATGCTCATCTTGCAGTTATAAAAGGTTTTATCTGGGTGTCAGCCTAAGCTTGCCCTGCTTTACGTCTGCCTGGCATATGTTTCACAGGAGGCTTTTTTCATTTGATGCTGCAATCCTTTGCTGTGGAGGGCAGAGTTAAGATTAGATATTATGTCATGGTTTGAGCTATCCTGCATTTTCTCTCTGGCCTTTTCCTATGTATCAGTGCAAGGAAAACCTTGCTTAAAACCAGCTTGTTCTGCGAGAGCCCTGCTGGTGCTGCTCTTGGTTATAAATGCGTTGGTTACAAACTTGGTTCCCTCAGAAGGGCAGGTGATGCTGAGCTCGCTGGGGGACTGCCAGCGGCTCCAGTTACCCGGCACAGAGGAATCGTGCTTTAAAAGTCTTTCTTTTTAAGGGCTGGGGAAGGGTTCGCAGGGGTTTGACCCATGCTGCCAAACACAGCCGGTAGCTGCAGTTGAACACACAGGCGGCTTTTGGTGGTTAACCAAGCAAACTAGCTGTAAATGGCCCTGACGAGCCGGGCCCACTGCCGCCCCGGCCGGACGCCGTTCCCTCGGCTGCTCGCCAGGCCCGGAGCGGGCCACGGCAGCGGCGGGCGGCTCGTCAGGTCAGCCCGGGTTTAACCCGCGGTTCCTCCCGCCTGCGGAAGCGCGGGGTGCGTTGCCCTCCGCCCGCTCCCCGGGCCCGGCGTGCCTGGAGGGCCCCGCTCTGCCCTCGCTCGATGCGCTCGGAGCTCGGCCGAGCGAGCGCTCGGGAGCGGCTGTCGCGGCCTGGCGGGCAGCGCTGAGGCGGCGGGGCGGCCATGCACGGGCTGGCGCGGGCCCTGCGGCGGGCCGCGGCCCCCGGGCGGCTGCCGGTGTCCCGGGCAGGGGGAGCCGGGGCGCGGCCCTGGGGCTGGGGGCTGGCGCTGGGGCTGGCGCTAGGGGTGAAGGTGCCGGCGGGCTGCGAGGCTGACGAGGCGGAGCCGAAGCCGAACCCGCTGCCGTCCCCTCGGGGCTTCGGCGCGGCCATCGAGAGGAGCAGGGACCTGGTGCGGAGGATTAAGGTGCGGAGCGAGGGGCGCTGCGGGGACCCGCGGGTCGTGTCTTGCTGTGCGAGCCGGCTCTCACCCGTGAGGGGAAGCTTTCGAAAGCGGTTTATACCAGTTCAGCCCAACTAGTGCTTAACTAAACGTCAATTGTAAGGTGACAGTAACATGCAGGTGTATGTGTGGGATTGGTTTTGTATTTTTAGGGATTGGGAGAAGGTGTTTTTTAACTGTAAAGGTTCTCCTTAATGTCTTCTGTCCATTTTTTGGCAGGATGAAGCAGGAGTCCCAGGTATACTAGTTGGAGTTTCAGTAGATGGACAAGAAGTCTGGTCAGAAGGTCAGTATATAGGAGTAGCAGTTGTGCATGCTGTTGGAAAGCAATGGAAGTTTTAAGAATGAACAGTTCAGACACAGGGATTTAACGCATTTGATGTCCCATCTCCGGATAGGGGACAGAAACAGGTGCCTTGGGAGCATGAAGTAATAATTTCTGTAGTAAACTTCAATAATTGCCAGGAATCGGTAATTTATTAACTTCCTGATTGTGCTAGTATATGTCAAACAGTTACGTTTAAGAACCTTTGTCAGATCAGTCTTTGCATATACTTATACCCCGGGCATAGGGCTGTACAGTGCTCTGGTAGGATTCTGTATAGGAGGTAATGAACTGTTCTTCCTGCAGGATCTTACTTAATAGTCAAAGTAATAATGACTTTCTGACAGTTGTTGCATTAACTTATACATCTATAAAGCAGATTATAGGTTTTCATTTCTCTTTCATCGTGCCAGAAGTGAGTTGGAGAGCCTGTAGTACCTTTTGTCATGTGGCCTAATAAGAAAATTGTGCTAGAAACTTAATCCCAAACTTTCTCAACTCACGTAGTGTTTCTTGTCTCAAGTTACCTGGCAATGAACACAGAAGTTTTTATATTACTTCTGCAGAATCCCTTCCTTGACTTGCAGGAAAGTGCCTGAGGGAACTAGTGCCAGGTTTGTGGTTTATCACCAGGACTGCCAGATCCAGTAGCAAGACAGCTACTTGTGGGAGGATAAGCCTTGGCAGAGCTTTCTGTACCCTGCTGCCTATGGATACAGAGAACAATGCTGCCTTGAGTAAGGCAGCTGGGAGGTGGGTAACATTGCTCTAGCAGACTTCTGGTTCATTTTGTTGCCCTCCTCCCTTCTTCATGGGGGAAAAATAGGAGCAGGTTTAAGTTGCATGTGTTCTGTGACCACGATACTGAACCTGCTTTCTTGCTAAACCGATGGGAGCAATTTGAGATTTGGGAGCTATTTTCACTGAGGCATATGCAATATCTTCATTCACAAGCACCATGCAAGCACTTGAGTGTCAGGTTTGCATAAAAGGGTCTTGGGCAATTGACATGTCATTTGTTTTATTTGTTGTGTTTTGGCAAGGTGTTTTTTTGCCTGAGTAGTTCATTATTACACTGCAGTTTGATGTAGACTCATAGAATCACAGATTGGTTTACGTTGGAAGGGACCTTGAAGCTCATCCAGTTCCAACCCCTTGCCATGGGCAGGGACACCTTCTACTAGAGCAGGTTGCTCCAAGTCCTGTCCAACCTGGCCTTGAACACTGCCAGGGATGAAGCATCCACATGAATTGCTTTCAGGCCTTGAGAAGTGCAAATATGTCGTTACTGCATTTCAGTGCTTTTTATGCTGCAACATCGCTTGCACAGTTTCTTCAAGCCTAGCTCAAACTGAAGACTAGCATGGGAGCTTATTAATTCCAGTTCTTGCTACCAGACTTGTGGGTTGGTTACACAGGAAAACACTGGTATGGAGACTCTTAAGTTGTCGTGTAATTGAAGTCGTGCTGAGTGATGTTGAAACATAGTGCATTACATGACTGTTCTGTGAAGCTTTACAGCTTAGGTAACTGCTATGAGTTTGTGAGTGATTTCCTTTCCCAATTTCTGTATTGATAAAATAAGACCCTTTACTGTTTTAACCATTAAATCAGAACAATAGAGGGAATATTTATGACTTTCAGTTATTTTACAGTCTAGATTTTGGTCTCTAGTTTTTCTACATTGAATATTTGACCTCAGGGAGTGTAAATTTTGGCTTACACTTCAATTTCATTTATCATTAGGTTGGTCTGTAGTCTTAATCAGTAATTTGGGATGCCCATTGGGCAATATACAAATACAATGGGTTTTGATTAACCTACTACATTAAAATGTTCCTACTCCATTAAAATGTTATTGATGTAATTGAAGCAGGAGCAGGTGTAGTCCAGTTGTTCATGTCCCCGTTTAGCTAGAGGAAAAACAGAGTAAGAAGCCAGTAAATCTATTTCATTGCAAACAATTAATTCAGCATGTCTCTATGCAAAATATTTACACAGTGTTTTTATTTTCTTAAAGGTTTGGGTTATGCTGATGTAGAGAATCGTGTAGTGTGTAAGCCAGAGACCATCATGCGGATTGCTAGCATTAGCAAGTGTCTTACAATGATGGCTGTTGCTAAATTGTGGGAAGAGGGGAAACTGGATTTAGATGCTCCAGTGCAGAAATATGTCCCTGAATTTCCAGAAAAAGTCTACGAGGGTGAAAAGGTATGTGACTGTTCGTTGGTAGCACTGGTTTGGATTTCTATTCCTGTCATTGCACAGCCATATGTGTACAGCTGCCTGTATCTGGACCCATTCCTGTAAAACAGGTGTTTGCTGCTCGAAAAAACAATGCTGGAAATTTGGATCTTCAGTTTTATATCAAGTGTGTAGTGTGTGCATATATATGTATCTATTTCAACTAGGTTTAATACATGATATTTAAAAGGCCTTATATCTTTGTTCCTCATCATGCTGAATTTTACTTTTCTGATGATTTAGTATGCATCCTGTCTTTAGTGAAGAGAGCTCACATTTAATTGCTGTCTTTTCTACCTAGGTCACTATTACGACAAGACTGTTAGTCTCACACTTGAGTGGGATTCGTCACTATGAAAAAGATGTTACAAAAGTAAAGGAAGAAAAGGAAAAGGCAAACAGAGCATTAAAACTAACAAAACCCTGTCAGGATAAAGAACAGAAAGAAAAAGAGGGCACAGGGATTGAAAAGACTGATTCTGTCAAACCGAGGAAGGAACACGAGGGTGAGGTAAAAAGCCGAAATTCAAAACCTGGCAGGAGAGACAAGGAATTTGAGCAAGAAGAGTATTATTTGAAGGAAAAATTTGAAAGTGTGATTGAATCACTGAAGATATTTAAAAATGATCCTTTATTCTTTAAACCAGGTGAGTTTCTATTAATTAGGCCAAAATGTGCTCAGGATTTTATCAGTTCAACTTTAGGTAACACTTATATAGATACCTTTACCGACCTACTGACCTAAAGAATTATGCTCATATAGATTTGGATGCCGGAGAGGGACTCTTCTTCAGGGACGGTAGCAATAGGACAAGGGGTGATGTATTCAAACTGAAACGGGAAGTTTAGGTTAGATATAAGGAGGAAGTTCTTTACTGTGAGGGTGGTGAGGCACTGGAACAGGCTGCCCAAGGAAGTGGTAAATACTCCATCCCTGGCAGCGTTCAAGGCCAGGTTGGACAGAGCCTTGGGTGACGTGATCTAGTGTGAGGCATTCCTGCCCTTGGCAGGGGGTTGGAGCTAGATGATCTTAAGGTCCTTTCCAACCCAAACCATTCTAGGATTCTATGATAGAACCTTCTAATGATGTATCTGCACCATAATCCAGCCAGTTCAAAATGTCATGTAGCCAAGACTTAAAAGGTAATACAAAGGGTCCCAGATAAGAAGAGAAAGTGGGACCTCAGGTAGAGCTCCTCAGAGAAAAGTCTTATTTCTAAGTAATGCAGTAAGTGCCATGAAACATACCAGTTACTGAATTTGTCAGTGCTAAAGCAAACATTTTAGTGAGGCACTAATCCAGAGCTAAAAAGTCTACAGAAAGACCATAGAAACACATAATTGTTTAGGTTATTTACTACTGGAATTACATCAGTTAGTTCTAGAGTGGACTTTGAGGAGTTTCAGGTGTAAGTTCTAAATGAGTCGGGTTAAAAGGCAAATGATACATATTGCTGATAAACAGTAAATAAATGTGCACTTAAGGAGAAGGGAGTAGGAAGGGGGAGAAGTTAACCCCATCCCATCTTGGAGAGTTCTAGGAACCCCTTCAAGTAAGAGATCTGGACTGTAGGCAGTTTGGCAGCTTGGTGTGTAGATGTGTAATAAAAGACATTAGTGCAAGAATGAAATAAAAACAAAACGTTTTGTAAATATATTGTCTTAAATAATATCAGTTAGTGTTCATATAATCTTACAGGATACTCTAGAACTAGAAAACCAGAACTAGAAACACTTTGATAAAAGTTACCAAGAGCTTCGAAAACCTTGAGCGAGTTCTACCCTTGTCTTTCCATCTGTAGGGTATAGACATGCAAACAAGTCACAGTAGGTGAGCGTCTTTTAAGAAGTAATTTTATGGTTTGCTCCAGGTTTCCAAATCCAGATGTCCTTATTAGCAGGGGCATGGTAAATCTTGTGGAAAGGATGTTAAATGTCAGTCTTCACGTCTCGGCATGAAACCTGGCTGTACGTGCAGCTCCCTGGAAAGATTTTAGCACTGTTCTCGGAGCTACCTGCAGTTAGCAAGCATCTGTGTCTGCTGCAGTGCAGAAATTCCTGGGACCCAGTATCATAAACTTGTGATTCACATCATATTAAAATGAGGGTGCAGGGGGACTCTTTCAATTGATTATTCATTGCTATATACAGTTTTATTTGCATATCTGATTACTTAAATTTTATGCTTCAGATTCCATTTAAGCATCATGCAGCTAACTTGGTTTTTTCACCCCCTTTCTCATTGTGTTTCTTCAAGGTAGTCAGTTCTTGTATTCAACGTATGGCTTTACTCTATTAAGTGCTGTTGTGGAGAGAGTTTCAGGACAAAAATTTACAGATTATATGTTAAAAATGTTTCGTGATCTGGATATGCTGTCAACTGTACTAGATGACAATGAGGCAATGATATATAACAGAGCAAGGTAAGCAAGGATGTAACTTCTCTTTTTCCACAACAATTGTTGCTCTTTCTATCTTTATTAAGCTGACTGAATGAAGAATGTGGGATTTATCCCCCTCCCTGTTTTTTAAATGAAGTGGCTTGTGTTATTTCAAAGTTAGTCATGTAACTGGTTTTATGTGAGCATTATAGCATTGGTTCTGTAATTAGCAGGTACAATTACAGAATAGGAAATAAGTATTTCCTATTAGAAGTGTGTCTGTGGGGAGTGGCAGGGGTGACTATGAAGTTTGCATTTATTTTGGGTACAGATAAGCAGGTAAATGGAAATAGAGTAAAATAAAGGAATAACTAGGAGATTATGTTAGAATATATACTTCTCTTGGGGTTTTTTTTAATATACTGACTTTTTAAGAGTTTGATGGAATTGTAATGGTCTCACAGTAACACGAGGTTTTCATAAATTCAATTGTGGTATCAGTTTTAACCAGAACTGAAATTCTGTTTAACGCAGGACATGCTTTACCAACTGATCTCTTTTTATTAACTTAAACCACAAAAAACCCTACCCAGATAAATTTATATAACTGGATAATGCATTCCAGTATAGTGGATAAGGGTAAAGTTTCTTGTCTTTCTCTCCAGTCCTGTTTTATCAGCCTACCTGCTCTGGCTCTGAAATTGATTTATTGAGTGACCTGTTAAATTTCAGTGCAGGAGAAGAATTCTAATTGAATCAAAAAGCAGGATATGGAAAAAGTCTCATAAAAATGAGAATCAAACTTAGAAGTTTGCCTTCTAAAATGCTGTCAAGGAAATCAGTCACAAATGGAAGCTGCTGTCTTGGAGCAGTCACCTGAGACTTCAGCTCAGTGTCTGATAATCATCGGGTAGTTGCAGGGTTCCTCTTTCTTAAAACACTTTAAATCCAGTACAGGGATTTAAGAAAAGTCCTGTGCTGGCTGACCTATAGATTTCTGTCACACCTTTTATTTGTAATTGCCTTTACTCTTAGTATATTCTAAGAGTAAGTAGAAGGATTAGACTTTTAGCTTCTAAACTAAGAAGTCACCTTAATTTTTGTTTTCCCATCTGAATTTCTTGTTAATTTTTCTGCAAGAAAAATATATTTTATAAAGTTCTCAAGTTCCACAAGCACAAGCTGATACATGCTCAGTTTGCTCTTTTAAGGAAGAGTAGCTTAAAATAGTTGTGCACAGTGTCAGAGAATGATGAGTTGAATTTTCTTCAATTCCAGGTGTTACGTGTACAACAAAAAGGGACGGCTGGTGAATGCACCGTATGTGGACAACTCTTATAAGTGGGCTGGTGGTGGCTTTCTCTCATCAGTAGGTGACCTTCTGAAATTTGGAAATGCCTTGTTGTACAGTTACCAAGCAGGACAATTTAAAAACACTAAAGGCAAACTTCTTCCCGGGTACCTCAAACCAGAAACAGTCGCAATGATGTGGACACCAGTGCCAAAAACAGAAGTATCGTGGGACAGGGATGGTAAATATGCAATGGCTTGGGCTGTAGTAGAGAAAAAACAACAGTGTGGCTGTTGCAGGCAGCAGAGACACTATGCATCTCATACGGGTGGTGCAGTGGGGGCAAGTAGTGTCCTCCTGATTCTTCCTGAAGAGCTGGACTCTGAAGCTACAGATACTGGGCTAGTGGCACCACCTAGAGGAGTAATTGTTAGTATTATCTGTAATATGCAATCGGTTTCACTCAACAGCACGGCCTTAAAGATTGCAAGGGAATTTGATAAAGAAAAACGGGCACAATATACAGGTTAAAAAAAAAAAGGAAAAAAGATAACGTGTAACTGGACTCACTGCACAGAAACACGAAAAACAAATGGAGGAGGGTGTAATTAGACTCTAAGATCACTAAGAATACATGAAGCAAAAGCATCAACAATTCATTTAATTAACTTCTAGTGGTGCTAAACTTACATCTAACTGGAATGCATCTCTCAGGGAAGTTCCTAACTTACAGAAAGGAGAATGTAAAAGTCAGATTTGACTTCCTGTAGTACCTGTGTAAATCATCATTATGTTAGCAGGTTGTTTTCTCATCCAGTCAAGCACTTGACCAAGATTATAAAACCAATAGCACTGGTTTCTCACACTGAGAAATGACAGGTGATCTACCTTAAATGTTAAACTTTTGAAAGATTTCACATCTTGATTTGAGCACACAAAGATGTAGTTTGTGATCCTCAATGTTCCAGTCTGCCAAAACTGTTCAGTATTACTTTTGAAAGAAAACTGGGTTTACTGTTGATTTTTTGTATTTTGTATTTGATTAAAGAGAAAAAAACACAAACAACAACTCCCAAATCTTGAAGCTACCTCCAGAATGCAGATTTACACCAGAAGTGTGCTTCTGTCAGAGCTGTGCATTGGTCAGAATTAGGAAAGAATAAGGCTAGAGTAATGCAAGTAAAAAAATCTTTCTGTTATTTAGATGTCCTCTCTTCCACTTTTATTGGAGACAGAGAATGTGTGAAACTAGTTTACTGTGAAATAAGGGTATTATTTTCGCAGTCGGATGTACCTGAATAGCACAACATGGTGAGCTGTCAAACTGTCTCATTGTTTCTGAATGATACACACGCTGACTTTGGTAGCCAGAAATGACACTCTTTTCTATAATGTAGATATTCCTTGAGATACAGGAATCGGCAACTCAACAAAATTTAAAGCCAGTTCTTGAAGCCTCCCAGACTTAGAATCACAGAATCAACCAAGCTGGAAAAGACCTTTAAGATCCTCGAGTCCAACCATTACCCCAGCACTGCCAAGGCCACCACTATCCCATGTCACTTGAGGGCCTCATCTACATGTTTTTTGAGCACTTCCAGGGACGGTGGCTCCACCACTGCCCTGGGCAGCCTGTTCCAGTGCCTGAGCACCCTCTCTGTGAAGAAATTTTCCCTAACATCCAGTCTAAACCTCCCCTGGCGCAGCTTGAGGCTGTTTGCTTTTGTCCTACCGCTTGTTACTTGGGAGAAGAGACCAACCCCACCTCACTACAACCTCCTTTCAGGTAGTTGTAGAGAGTGAAACTTTGAGAGGGTTTTTTAAAAACCATCTTTTTTTCCACTTGGAGACATGCCTCAAGATGTTACTTTTGCACAAGGTTGAAGAATAAATTGAGATGAAGTTCCAAAGCATCATTTTCTAATCTTCGATTTTACTTTAGGAATATAACAACATCCAAGTATGTTATTTTTATATATTCCATAGTAGCATGGAAGATCTCTACTATCTCAAGATTTGCCCCTACGCCACTTTCCCTGCAGTTACATCAGTATTTCCAGGCTGAGACAAAAGAAAATAGCCTTCAGAAAAGGTTTGAATACTTTTGTCCCTGCGCTGTTCAGCAGCTCTGCTGCTCTGAATTTAATGAGCAAGATGTCTTAGCTAACAGCCACCAGAAGATAGCCTTACCTGCCTCTGTCCCAGGTTGGTGCTTCATAGTTGTTATCTGCCCTGTGATGAAACAACATGCTGTCATCTCTGTTCCCAGTATGCCTATGATACCATTTATTACCTAAGACTGAAAAACATGGAAATTTAATCTTTTGAGGTGTCAGTGTTTTACCTTCATTTGTAATTGAAGCTAGTAAGGCTGGTTTAATACTCTTAGCTATCATCATTCTTGTGCCTTAAAACAGTAAAAGCTTACAGGTAAACTATTTGCTTGTGTTTTCTGGCCCACTCACCAAAACTTCACTTTTTTATTCATTAATAATGAGTTGTCTTTATCTCTAGAATATCAGATCAGTAGAGACAACGGAGAGAGCCTTTCTGAACAAACTTTCATTTGGTCAGGCAATAAATCAACTGCTCTTTCACTGAAGTTATTGATACTGTTTGAGAATTCCAGTACAGAAGTACTGGAGGTGGGTATCTTCAATAGCAACTTTTTTTGCCAATCTTGAGCACCTACTAGCTGGGTAAACCTGCAGCAGCAGAAGTCACTGGCCATTTTACACGGGGAACAAGAGTAAGTAGTTCTGAGTTGTTTTCATGTTGGAAGAATACATGAATAGAATGGACCAAATACAATGTTTTAAATACAAAAAATCTGAAAAGTAGTACTTGTTTTTAGGGTTTAGAACATACTTTTCTTGTATGATACATCTGTTTTGCAAATGTCATTTTGCATACTTGAGAGAAAACAAGTTTCCCTCACTGACCATTGTGTTTGGGTACAGAGATTGAGAACCTAGAAAGCACAGGTTTACCATGATGCTTGTCTGCATATGACCAAACACTAATATATATAAGTACAGGTTAGATATAAGGAAGAAGTTCTTTACTGGGAGGGTGCTGAGGCGCTGGCACAGGTTGCCCAAACAGGTGGTGAATGCTCCATCCCTGGCAGTGTTCAGGGCCAGGCTGGACAGAGCCTTGGGTGACATGATCTAATGTGAGGAGTCCCTGCCCATGGCAGGGGGTTGGAACTAGATATCTTAAGGTCCTTTCCAACCCAAACTATTCGATGTACAAAAGTGAATAATGGTACGAAGTGTGTAAGGCGCTTCTAACACCAAGATATTAATGACAGTGCCTCACCCCCCTCATGGAATTTGTTTAGCCACCAACTTTTTAAATGCATACCATGTTCTTCGTATTGTAGTTTCAAAACCTTCTGTTTTCTTAAAAACCTTCCGACACATACACAGTATTGGAGATGCTACGCTGTCTAAATTTCATCTTCCAGTACCTGGAACAAAATGTATCAGACTTTTTCTGATTTGGTATTTACTCAATCAGGAGTTCTTACCTTTTGGGTGTAGAGGAAGAGAAGGCAGATATGGGAGACTAAGAATCAGTCTGGCCTTAGCATATGTATTGAGGTCACAAGTGAATTAATACTACTATTTTGATCTTTAGTCTGAAGCCAGTTATTTGATGGATTGGCACTAAGTATGGGAAACTGGTCAGTTAAGAGCAGCTTTCATGATAAACTTGCACTTAAATTAACCTTCATTGTGAAAACACAGTATGGCACTAACATAAAACTCTGCTTTTCGTAACAGGCATGTAAATTAAATTGGTGCATCTATTTCTGTATCAAACATCTATTTTTTGCATCTGGTAATTATGTGTTCTGCTGTTTGAACTAACTGAAATAAAACTTAATACAATGAATTGTAATATCAGGTTCAAGGTTTATTTTTTTATTTACTAGAAACATGATTTTTATAAGTCTATTCTTTAAAAAGAATACAGGTTAAATAGGAATTCCCAACAATAATTAGCTTACAAGACACCAGATACTTTGAAAGAGACGTCAATACATAACTTGAGCTATTATCTAGTAAAATAAGATACATTTAAGACTTGGTTGGAATGTTTTCTCATGGTTTAAAGAAGAAAATCTGCTTTTTAACAGCCATGTAGAAAGCTTTTGAAAACTAAATCCCTGTTTCCTTGTTGCAAAAAGGTAATTATTTAATGTCAGTATTTAATACTAAAACTATACATGTGTTTGCTGTACTAGTTTGGGGGGTTTTTAATGACTGGATAGTATTCACAGCTGTTAATGTACTTGCATCAGCGATAATCATGACAATAAGTCATTATTGTTGCTTATACACCATATGCCTTCTCTGTACTAAATGCTTTCAGTGTTTTGCAAAAGACTTTTTTTTTTTTTCTCATATAGAAATCTCTGCACCGAATACCAAATGCAGTTTCAAGACCAGATTAGAGGGAAGGGGAAAAAAATCCCCAAACAAAACAGAAAACCAGCTAAATATAAGTGAGTAACTTTGTATTTTCATTTATCACCACATTACACGTGGTGATAGAGGGACTAAAGCAATGTTGAAAGCAAATGAGCCATTTTAAATGTGTCCAGCCTTTGCAACCCTTGCAGTAGTGAAGTATACAAAATGCACTCTTAGAGCAGTTTTCTGTCACCATATGTATTACGCTGCTGTAGTTGATGATAAACGAGGGGAAGGAAGCAGCAAGCCCAAGGTTTTCATATTAAATGACACCACCCAATTAACAATGCACTGTTTAAAAATAAAAATACAAAAATAGAGCTCAGTTGTCTGCAAACCTGCAGGAAAAACTTGCACTTCAAATTATTTATTGAAACAGAGATTCCAGCTCATTAGTCACTAGTAGCATGTAATCTTCTACAAAATCAATCGTAATTACATTGTATTAACAGGCATTTTTAAACTGGTAAGGCTTTCAGGAGCACAGATCCAAACCCACATGCTCAAGTGTTCAGTGTTGCTTTCTTCTAAATGAACAGCCTGTGAAGAAATCACACGAGTACAGGGATGAATAGTCCTTACATTGTTAGGCTGCCTTACAGAACTGCCCACCCAACCTTAGTAGAAAAACTCATGCGATAAATTTAAACTTCATGTACCATAAAAAGTGAAGATTTAGTACTTTGAGTCTTCTCTAACTCAACTAGAACAACACGGCTGTTGTATAATTCATCTTAAAATAAGGCCAAGGTGTACTATTTCTTTTCTTCCAGATGCCTTTTAAATTTCAGTCTGCTGTTCCATCCCTGAGTGATAGAAACCTCAACTCTAAGCAATCTGCAACATAAGTGTTCCAATATAATTTTCAAAATCAAAGCTAAAATGTTTGCAAGCTCTAGATACATAAATGCATTTATGTAAGTGGAATATTTAGGCTGCTAAACATTGCCTCTTACCTTCTGTTAATCTGGCTTTACCCCCAGTAGGCTGACACAGGACAGTTGAGCACCCTACACACAGAACTACTGTCTGAGCATGGCTGAATACAGTGGTGATCTTGTAGCATCCTGGAAAACAGCATGATTAAACTTCCCATTGAGTATTTCTAGTATGATTTTTTCTATGTGTAACTGAACCAGATATTCTAAATACACGTGCCCAAAAAGGCATCTCTATTTCATTCCATGTGAAACCAAGTAAAACAAAGCAAAACATGTTTACTGTGATCTGAACTACTTGCTTTTACTAATATGCATATGAAAGCAAGCTAGTTAACTGAACCCAGTATGAAAATCAACACAGCCTGATAGCTGCAAGCCCTAATTTGCCTGTGATATGTCTCCTGCAAAAGAGTCAAGGAGTACTAGATTAGCCTTCTCTGCTGACTAGAACCACCCATCTACCTAGGGAAATATTTAACTTGTAATAGTGGAACATTGCTGGTGACAAAGTCTGGCAGCTGTGAATATAAACACTCCTGTTCAAATCTGTGTTTGCTTTCTGTTTAATAATTGGTACACATAAGGTGTGTGCTTGATTGCATTCTACAAAGCTAACATCATACCTGAGTAAGACTTGCACAGAATAACTTCACTACTTCCAGATGCAAGAAGAGGCATCAGCAACACTTTGTCTACAACTTCTAAATTATATGACTTAAAAAAGAATGAAAATGCTGTCACACATGGCTTAGACAAAGAGATGTCACTGCTTTCATGCTTTTCCCTGAGAAGTGTTTTTAATTACCCACAAGGAATTTTTAGAGACATTGTAAAGGATTTGTAATTTGTAAAGGATTTTCTCTAGATGTGATATACAGAATAGACAAATAGATAAAGGTGAGCACAGATTCCGTTTTCAGCATGTGTGGAACAGAAAAATAACATAGAATGTATGTTGTGAGGAGGGGCCTCAGCTCTCAGTGCCTCTTGCTTAGAACTCCCATCAGTAATGAAGCTCTCCTGCTTTGCTCTGTATGTCCCTCAAACTCAGTAACCAATTAATCCAACAATAATGAAGATAACCAATGACCTATGGGCCTATGTTGACATTAACTGTATGGTAGTATATGAGTGCATGTACACTGGTTTGAAGAAGGTTGAAAAAAACCAAAATCAGCGGCTTAGCCTTCAACGATGGGTTTTTTAAAAGTAACCACACTGCGCTTTCAAACGTTTTAATGAATTCACCTCACTTCTAGATGGAAAACAATGTCTCAGAGCTTCTTAGAAATCTAAGCTACTAAGAAAGAATAAGATAATAAGAAAACCTGAATACAGCAACAATTCCCTTCTAGTCAGGATGATCACTCCTGTAAGTAAGTCTATGCATTTTCTTACTGCTATAGTCGTCTTATCCTGCAGCAGTTACTAGGAAATAAGCACACTTGACAGTTTCTGTGCCTAGACATGGATGTAGCTGTGCTGATAGGAGCAGCTGTTTGCTCTTAGAGCATCCTCCAGTAATTGTGCTAGAAAACCCCAGGTTTTAGTTTATAAAAGAGAAGTTGGTTATATAGATGTTTCTGAGCCAAAGTGGTGATGAAAAGCAGAGGCCAGCACCTGTATGTGTGAGCTAGATGTCAGCTTGCTTCTTGACAGCAGCATGCGAAAAAGGCAGTTGTAGATGTTTTATTTCTTATACATGTCTCATTTCTTATACATGTGAATCTGGGGGAAAGGGGGGGATGTTCCTACTTGGTAGGAAAAATGCCAGTCCTCCAGAAAGGAAAATAAAGACCCTATTGTTTAAATTCACTTTTGAAAAAGGTTGAAAACACTTACTGTTAAACAAACAGAGCAATATATAGACTTATTTTTCACTACAGAACAGATAAACCACATTTAGATGGGGGGGGCGGAAATCAGACCTTTAGTGGAGATGAACCATGTACAGGATTAGTTTCGATCCTTTCTGTAAGATATAATGTAGATATTTACCTGGGCATTTTACATCCATGAAGTAGGAGTTGGGGCTCTGCACAAGCCGTTTCTTCTTGTGCTTTCTCCTCTCATCCTCCGCGGAGGGGTGCACCAGGTCCTTGGCCAGCTGGGGAGGGCAGAGCACAAACGTGTTGGGCTCCTCGCACAGGTTGGACGCCGCGAAGCCGCCTCCCGCCTGTGCCCGAGCACGACCGCAGCGCTGGGACCAACCTCCCTGGCCCGAGCGACCGGGAGCTCCGCTCCCCCCCGGCCCGGGAGGCCTTGGTGGGCGGTACCGCGGTGGCTCCGGCACTCGGTACCGGGGCTGGCGGAGGGGCGAGGGCAGGGGTCAGCGGGAGCGGGCTCCCCTCGGCCGCGGCCGGTGCTCGGAACAACTTACGGGCATCTCGTTCTGCCGCGGCGGCTTCTGCGGCGCCGGACCCGAACCCGGAGCTTGGCTGCTCCTGCCGCTGCTGCCGCTGCTTCCGGCGGGCGGGGCCGCTCCGGGCGCCCGCGGGAGGAGGAGCGGGAGGAGGAGGGATGGCGGGGGGCGGCGGGGCGCGGGGGTCCGCCGTCTCCTGGCCGGGAGGTAGTCTGCAGCGCTGTCCCACTGCCACCGCGGCACTGCCCTGCGCGCCGCTCCAGCCCCTTTGCTTGGTCAGGAAATCAGTGCAGCGTATGTGCGCGGTGACCCGCTTCCTGCACAGCACCGCTGTGCGAGCGCCCACTGCTTCCGCACCGACAACATGGCACAAAATTGCAGGAAAAAGCAGCGGGAGACCTTTTGGGATGGCCATGGCAGTGTTTGTGGTGGGGCAGGGCCGCAGTGCTCGCTCTTCCTGCCAGTCAGAAACTGATCAAGCACAGAGAACGACAGAGTCGTAACGTGCTTGCAGTTCTCATTTCAAAAAGTCTGCTCATTTTCCCCTCTAACAGAGGTATTATTAGGAGGTATTATTCCCCAAAGGGCGCTCAGGCATTGGAACAGGCTGCCCAGGGCAGTGCTGGAGTCACTGGAAGTGTTCATAAACCGTGTAGACGAGGCTCTCAGTGCCATGGGTTAGTGGTGGCCTTGGCAGTGCTGGGGTAAAGGTTGGACTTTATGATCTTAAAGGTCTTTTCCAACCTGGTTGATTCTATGATGTAGAAGTCCCATGTAGTTTTATATTAGATGCTGACTAAATCGTCACTCGTGGTATTTCACATTAAATGACATGTTGGGTGAAGCTGTGCTCATGTGTAGGGTTGGGTTTTTTTCAGTTTCCCACCCAATCAAAAAGAAAAATGGAGAAGAAGTTCTTTAGTTCCCATTTATGTGCTCAGGTCAACTTGGAGAACTTCAGAGAAATCAAAATATTGTAGGTAGTGGGAACGAAAAAAACCCCATCATTTTCATCAATCTTTTTAGTAAGAGGCTGAGTGGGGTTTTTTCCATAAGTCAATAAAAATAATCACAAATATAATCTGTAAAGACTCTTGGATTTAACTACTTAAACCCGGAATAGTTAAAGGTGTAATTCGCTGCAAGCCCGGTAAGTGGCACCAATAGACCTGACGGAAATTGGGAGGTAGGTACAAGGATCAGTGTGCTGAGCTCTTCTCTCCTTCTCCTTTTTCTCCTCCTCCTTTCTCTCCTTCCTGGAGAGAGAACTGATGCATTTAGCAAGAAGTATTTTTAAAGTTTGCCGTGAGCACAAGTGGAGGTGAAACTTTATAGAAGCATATATTTCTGACAATATTCCCAAAGCTGGGATGGCCTCTCCAGTGCTGACACTGTACACGATTTTCACAATACTTTCTTCCTATCCCAAAACCCTACATTGTTCTGCAAAAGCAAACCCATGTGTTGTAATGCTCCAAGCCATGACATTGGTTTTCCTCTTCTCGCTGTCACAACTGTTGTTTTGTAACGCTGTAATGCTATGTTAGCATATTTTTCCTTATGTGCTGGAGTGGTGATGACACACAGATAGCGGTATTTTGGAAGTATTTCTTGTTATATTGTGGGGAATTTAGTATGAAAGGCTCTGACTCATATTTTCCTCTGCATGCTGTCCTGTGAAGCTAGGAACATGAACCAGCTATCAGCGCAGCCAGTTCTTGAGTCTTAGCTGTTCCCACTACCTTTCAGTCTTCTTCAAATGTATGTCATTTATCTGCAAGCAGAAGGAAAGGGGAATAATCTATTTAAGCCTGTTAATTCAGAATCTGAAGGAGAAATACATTTTTTCTTTAAGAAAATAACCTTTACAATGTATGAAGCACCACCAACAAAAAAAGACAACTTCTGAAGTGCCGCCCTCCTTCCCCTCTTCCTCCCAGCTTTCCCTTCTTAACATGCCTTTCCTGCAAGGAGCCTCTGGTGCTCGAGGAAGACTTTGGAGTCACAGTTTACATTAAAAATTGGTTTCTGTGGAAGGAGGGGCACACAGGATGATCTGAAAACAGGATGTGTTTTGGACACATTCCTCTGGTTCTCTATTTTGGTTTTACTGGAGATTCATTTCCTTTTCATAACTGCTCGTAGTTCAGTGACCTGCTGGATGAGTCAGTTCTAATGCACTACCTTCAATGTTACCACTGAAGCTTTTTTGAAGTATACTCTTTAGAAAACAGAAACACAGCAAGTTTAAGTTGCAAGTTAAGGAGGAGAGAAATGCTGCCTGTACCACAGAGTACTATCATTAAGAGCATTTAGATTTTCATGCACTAGCCAGCTCTAAGCTGCTCTCAAAATAAGAAGGTTCACTTCAATTGGTATGTTTGATCTGCAACACAGTCTGCCTGTGGTTTTGCCCATACTGCAGAATTAAGTATTACAATTTTAATGGCTTATAAATTAATGGTGTAAACCATGGCATGTAGTCATTTGGTTTAAATATGCTTATGCTGAGATAGTTTAGATAAGTGCTGGAACTTGAAGACGGTCCACTTTTAGCACTACTATAACAGCAAACCTTGAAGTTGAGGGAACTTACAGATAAAAGTCTTACAGTGCCTTTCCTTTCTGAACTGAACATATTTTAAGTAATTTTTCTTCCCCTGATAATGACTTGATTCAACCTCTTCTATATAAAGTTCTACAGCATATACATCTGGAGAATTAATACATTTAGATCACTAGAGTAAAGGAGAGTACTATTCTTTGTAAAGACCAAAAGAATTGAACCTATGCACTCATCTTCTCTAAACTAGGACTTAAAAGCAGGACATATTGACATACCAAATGCAGTAAGACAAAATGTAGAATGAGCATAGAAGTATCCACCTGCAGTGAAATACATATTTACTGCAACTGGGGAATAAGTTAACATTATTTTTAAAGGGGTGTCACATGATGGTCATCAAACAGTAATAAATTGCAGAGGCATCTGCCAAAATGAGAGTTTACAGATATACATCAAAAATATTATCATATTAGCTAGCAGAGTCCAAAAGCTAAAGAGCAAAGCTTGTGTTAATGATTTCCATTGAGGTGGCATTTGGGACAAGCGTGCCTTATAAGATTATCTTTTGACCTGTGGATTCCAGCTAGCGTCAAAATAACAGGGTTCTGGTTCTACCAACGTGTTTTAAACTCTCCTGGTTTTTTGAAACCTTGTACTTAAACAATTAAGATGTAGATTTTCCTACAATTTTGTATGCATTGAACAGAAGAGCTTTGATCAAAGACATCTTTCCACACAGTTCTCTTTACTTCACCAGTCTCACCTTTGAACTGAGGGGAAAAGAGGTTTTTAAAAGCTTGAGGTAATGATGTCTGTCATTTGAGAGAGTAAAAATGAGAGTGGGAATGAAGTAGCAATGTAATATTCCCCCCCCCCCCCCCCTTAAAAATGTAGGTGTTGTGAAAACAGTCACAAGTTTTCATGAACAGGTATCACAGCACCTTGGTTATTGAGCCTTAACAGCTTTGACAGTACTCCTCAAAGTTCTACTAGGATATTGCAAGGGGTACATTGTACAATTACAGGTTTTCCACATTCTAAAAGATCAAAAAATGTAACTCTTAATTTTTATATCTTGTTTTTAAAGTTCATGGTTAAGCAAACATCTGTCCCTTGAATCTGGCAGACTGGCACTTCTCCAAACCCGACGCAGTATTGCAAAGCACTAGTGTAATTGCAGAGGGAAGTAATTTGCATTATTTTTCTATAAAACTACTCTTGTGTAACAGATGGTGATCGCAAACATATTGCTGCAGAGACATATGGAAGCCTGTTTGTTCCATAAATCTCAGGAGTGAATATTAACCCCAAAATTACTCTGTTCAGTGTTGAAATACGATTGTGTAGTAATCTTCAGTATGGCCATTACAATACATAGCAACTCATGTCTCTAAAAATACAGATACAGGGAAGTGTTTCAGAGATTAGTTTTTCATTTGCCATTTCCTATAATATGATGATTCACGCAAGTCTGAAAGAATCAACCAATTTGGTTCAACTGCTTCAGTGCCAGCTTGCCATTATCATGTATCAGATTAAATCTTGTAAGTACTGTAACAACCCGTCTTAACATCTGAACAGCCCCACTGCTAATCATACACTACAAAAATGAACCAAGCAGCCACATTTCCAAAGCCCTGACTGGTACAGGTCTCCAAGCATGTAAAAAAAGAACTGGCAATTCCCCCCAGCCTTGTTTTGCTGCCTTGATCCTGCTCTGTTAGATGATATCCTGGTCTCCCAGAGGTCTCAATCAAGCAAACAATGAAATTTGTACTTGAATCACAACACAGCCGCTGTAATGTAAAATGAGATCTTGATACAATTAACTGAAAGGTAGATTAGCATTCATGACAAAGCTGTTACTGAATTCACCTTCTGCAGAGATTTATACCAGCTCTGTCGTTGGATTCTTGATGGTTTGTTATCACAAGCATGTATTGGCCAGGAACACCACAAAACTGAGACCCTTATCAAGAAAGGTTTGGAATAATTAATAACTAGGAGCAGAATCACTTTTGCTTTTTCAAGGTTTATAATGGCTAAATGATTTTTTTTTTGAGTGGTTCCTTGGAATACTTTGCACAAATACAGCTGTAGCCAGGCATTAGAATAGTTTAGCCCTATTTCACCCCATCAAATTGTAGGTTAATGTCACAGAGTGATTTTTTTGTGTGTTTGGAATGTGGAGGCTGAGCATGTGTGACAGAGCTTTGAACCTGCTTGAATGAGTCCAGAGGAGGCCACGGAGATGCTCTGAGGGCTGGAGCAGCTCCGCTCTGGAGCCAGGCTGAGAGCTGGGCTGGGTTAGCCTGGAGAAGAGGCGGCTGCGGGGAGACCTTAGAGCAGCTCCAGTGCCTAAAGGGGCTACAGGAAACCTGGAGAGGGGCTTTGGACAAGGGCCTGGAGGGACAGGACAAGGGGAATGGCTTTAACCTGCCAGAGGGGAGATTGAGATGAGCTCTAAGGCGGAAGTTCTTCCATGTGAGGGTGCTGAGGCGCTGGCACAGGGTGCCCAGAGAAGCTGTGGCTGCCCCATCCCCGGCAGTGCTCAAGGCCAGGTTGGACACAGGGGCTTGGAGCAACCTGCTCTAGTGGAAGGGGTTGGAACTGGAGGAGCTTTAAGGTCCCTTCAACACAAACCAGTCTGTGATTCTGTGATTATTTACTGTGTCACTTGAGCACATAAATCCATGACTCTATTTACAAACCCAGCCAGTTTCTACGGAGGGTTCAGCCGGGAAGGGAAGAAGGGAGGGACAGAAGGACGGGAACGCCGAGCACCGGCTCCGGCCGCCATATACCCCTGCCCGTCTCTCCCGGCCGGAGCGGGCACTTCCGGCGCGCCATGACGTGTGGCGGCGCTGCCGCCCTGAGTGGGCGCTGGGCTGGCGGGGCGGGGCTCGGTGCCTCCCTCCCGCCGTGCCCCCTCCCGCTGCGGCGCGGGCCGAGGCTGAGGGAAGATGGCGAAGACGTACGACTATCTGTTCAAGCTGCTGCTCATCGGCGACTCGGGCGTGGGCAAGACCTGCCTGCTCTTCCGCTTCAGCGAGGACGCCTTCAACACCACCTTCATCTCCACCATCGGTGAGGCGCCGCGGCCGCCGCCGCCATCCTAGGGGCAAGGGGGGGGTCCTGGCCGGGGCCCTCCCGCCGGGAGAGGAATGGCCGGGATGGCGGGACGCGGAGCGGGCAGCGCCGCCCGTGTCGCCGCCTGGGGCCGCGGCCGCGCTCGGCGGCCTGTGCGTGGCCGCTGCGCGGGAGTGGGCGGGAGCCCCGCGGCCGTTACGGGCCCTGTGCGGGGGGAAGCGCCACCGCCGCCGTGCCCCGGCCCGGCCCGTGCTCGGGAGCGCCGCTCCCGCCGGCCCCGCGCAGGGGGCCTCGGTGCGGGACAGGGTTTGTCCGTCGGGGGCGCGGCCCCTGCCGGGGACCCGCAGGGTGTGGGCCGGGCCCCGGCGGCAGCAACAGTTGGGCCGGCCTCGGCGGCTGAGCCGTTGGGCCGCTCGCCTGTTGGTTGTGCTGTTTCCGTGGGGCGGCCTGAGCGATGGCGTGTGCGGGGCTGCAGCAGCGCCCAGCCCGACCCCCGGCCCGAAAAACGCGCGGGGCGAGCGGCAGGGTGAGCCTTGTGTCGGGTTTCTTGCGCTTTCGTTGCGAGTCCTTTTTTAGATGTACATTCTCAGAAGGTGTCGGAGGGCTCGGGCTGCTCACGCTCACTGTGGGTCATGCGAAGCTGCACAGTGACAGGGACCACACTGCTCTTGGCACGTCGTTTAACTACCTCTTCTTTTCTCAACGCTTATAAACGCGTGTGTGTATTCCTGTACACGTAGCTCATGGGTTTGAGATTTGGAGTAGTTCTGTTCAAGCCCTTTAGTCAACTGGAGTGAGAAGCTCCTTAGTGACTAGATAGAGGAACCTCCCCGATGAAAGTTGAGTTTGGTCACAAGTTTGATGGTGAGAAGGAGTTTCTAAAGCACAGCTAATCTCTGTTAATGACAGCAAGATGCTATGTGTCGAAACAGACTGCTGTGGCTTATGTTTCTGTGAGATTTGTGAGTCTTAAAATATTTTACATTGAACTAAACACGAGCAAATTTTCAAGTTCTTCACTGTCCTGAGCTTAAACCACGACATTCACTGAGAGATTGCTGAATTAAAACTGTCCCATCCCTGGCAGTGTTCAAGGCCAGGTTGGACAGGTCTTTGAGCAACCTGGTCTCTAGTGGAAGGTGTCAGGGGGTTGGAACTGGGTGAGCTTTGAGGTCCCTTCCAACCCAAATCAGTCTGTGATTCTGTGTCTGGCAAGACTTGAAATGTGTGGTTAGCCCCTTGTAGTTGAGGTCACTTAAAACGCAGTATACTGTTTTCGGGATGAAGGGGTAAACTGCATTGGAGGTTGCTAGTATTTAGGAAGACAAAAGTAATGCTGGCTTTGGAAAATAATGCTAAAAGAATGAGTAGGCTCTTTATAGGAAGGAAATTGATTTAAAGATGAGGTGGAATAATTTGCAACTTGTTTTATGTTGCCCAAATGCCGTATCCTCTTCAAATGTTTTATTATGCTGAACTTGGTGCACAGGGAAGAAACAAATTTTGATGTAGGCAGATGCTGTTGACTCCATGAGCTATGGCTGGCATTTCCAACACTTTGAGAACAGATTTCCTGCATTTCAACAAAATATTTCTGAAGAGTTAAAATGGCATTAAAATGGTTCCTCTTCTCTCTGCAACAACTTTGAAAATGCTGTATCAGTAACACCAGCTAATCAAGGCCTGAGTAGCATTGCACCTACAAAGTTATTTTGCTGTATCTGTGGTAGAATCAAAGATTTAATAAACATTAATAAATGCTGTATAGTTAAAGAAAAAAAATAGCCTACATTGATACTGTGCTAAATATAAAATATCTCTTCATACTTTCGAAGAGATAGCAGACATAAATGGGTGTGTCTGACTCCCAACCCTTTTCTTGGTGTTTCTTAAACCGCTTAGCCCCTTGGTATTTCTTTTTCTCACTGGTTCACTTTGAAGTCTCGAGGATTTTGAACGTGACGCTGGTTTTCTTCCTTACCTTATTCAGTAAATATACGATTTTCTATCATTTCCTTCCTTTACACTTGCTTTCACAAGGGTGGTATTTTCAACACTGTTCAACCTGAAGAAGCTTACTTATAACTGAGGCATACTACTGATTCCATAGGCAGTATTTGTGATTGCACAGTTCAGTTTTCCATCTTACAATTTGTTTCTTCCAGTCCCTTCCATTTGTTAGCAAAAGACCTACAAACAGTGAAGTCGACAATGCAGGAAATGGTGAAACTGTTCAGAAAGTGCTGATGTATGCTTCAATAAAAGTACTTGGGGAGTTTCACTCTTTCTTGTGTATTGCTTGTATTACTTTTAGGTCAGTCATGTAGCTCTAATCTGTTTTTTCTCTGTGTGAGTGCATGGTGGCTGCTCAGTACTAGTGGGTTTTACAGTTGTCACTAATACATCTGATGAGCAATGGGGCATTCCACTTGTAACAGTTCTGATTTTTTTCCTTGTCTGATAAAGCAAAGCCAACCATGGTGTGGAAGGAGACACAGGGATGCAGTGCTTTTCCCAGACAGGCCCCCCCTGCCAGATGAAGTTTTAGTGTCTCCAGATTAGCATTCCTAATGGAGTGCACCGAGTCTTCCTGAAGTATAAGCTACCAGGCTGTTTTGTGTATATGTTCTCCAAAAAGGGGATTTTGCAGTATGATGGTACTTCCTGTTACAATGTGTGTTCAATTCACAATGATTTTAATTAGAACATATGATACTACATGCCCTTAGTGGTACCCTCTTCCTCTGGTCTGTCTCCTAACAAGATCAGAGTTGTAGAAGTCTGAGAAGGCAAATACTTGAGATGTGTTACAGTAAAATTGTATTGTGTATGTATGCAAATGCAATTTGTGAGTGAAGTGAGTAATTTAGAGGGTTTTCTTAACTACGTGGTGTTAAACCTCTGTTTCAACTCTTTTTCTTTGATTCTACATCCAGAAATTAGAGCAGACTTTGTTGCCACGATGTAGGGGTGCACATCATGTCTAAGCACCAAATATCTTTTGTGTACTTTCCCACTCCTGTTGTTGTGTAGTAGTTTAACTGGGGTTAAACCACATCACTTCAGTTACCAGAGCAGTGGAAGCACTTCCCAAAAGGGAAAAAAGAAAGTAGGAGGGGAATGTTGAAACATTGCTTTATTATGGAAATGAGTTAATAATTAATTGTAGTTACTTTGTCATCTTGCACGATATAATTGTGTCGTACTTGGCAGGTTCCCTTCTCTTCTGCTGTCATGCAAAACATGCCTGTAAGGCTGCATCCTTGTGGATTGCTTGGAAGTTTGCAGATGGTCCCTTGGCTTTTCTCCTCAAGACTTTGGTCATGCTCTAATGATGGTTGTACTGATGCAGACAGTAAGGTCTTGCAGCCTGATGTCCTGTGGCCAGCGGTTGCATGAGTAGTAGCATAAAGGGCAGTGCATGTGTATTTATAATTTATTGGACTTTTTATTCTTTTTTTGGGTGATTCTTGCTACAAGAGTCATTCTGTCTTTGTCTTGACTACTTGGTGCAACTAATACCTTCAGCAAACTTTGCTACCTGTTACGAGAAGTGAACCAGCAGTCTTTGTCTTGGGTGATCCTCGTGGTTATTTGAGGTGATGTGTTTTCAGTCTGATGGGCTTTCAGCAGCTTTAGGCAAGGCAGGTCCTTGGCCTTCAGCAACTTGAAGTTTTTTATACAGGGCTCTGTGTTTGTGCTTGGAAAACTTCTAACAGGGTGGACAAGTCCTGATGCTGCCGCGGTCCCTCGTGAGGATCAGCTTTTCACTGGTAACGTGGGATAAAACTTCTTTTACAGCGGGAATGTGTTATGTAAGGTTATGTTGTTTAGTTTGCTTCCTGAGTGGAAACTTCTGCTTTTGCACTGTTGTACATGGAAAGTAAAATGCAGTTGAGTCAGCTCATTTTCACACTTCAAGAGCTCCTAAAGCAAAACTTATCTCGGAGTATCTCATGTGCATTTTGCTAGTCGTTTCAGTGCGGTGTATGAGAATAAGCAGCATTAATTTAGCAGTCTCCAAGTACCTTAACTTGCTGTTCAAGTAGTGCTGTCTGGTAAAACTGGATTGGGTTTATCATTCCAAATAAGAAGATATATTCTTTGCATTCCTTTCAACTTTTTGTTTAAACTGGTTTCCATGAGAGCAAACTCCTGTCTTTTAGCCGGCAGCTTTTCTGACCTGGTACAAAGGCTGCTGACTCTGACACAAAATTGGTCGTATTTATTTTTTTTAATCCAAGATGATATCAGCATTTGGCAGGAAGCTGCCCACACGAGCGAGTTCTGGACCTGAGAGCTCAAACACTTTGTTGATTTTACAGAAGTAACTTTTCCTTAGCCTACATCTTGCAAAATAAGACACTACTCTGGCAGTGGACCACGTGTGTGCTGACCCTTGAACACTTTGAAGAAAATCCTTTGACAAGCAAAATTATGAACTTCCCTTTTGGAGTGAAATTTCCATGTCTATAACATGTAATGGAAATTGGTTTGGTGTACTCAAGTCAAATTGGGCCTCACTGAGTATTTCTGCTCTTCTTCCCCACAGTTACTTGTATGATAGACAAAAGATTGGTTGTTGGGGGTTTTTTCCACCCTCTCATTAGGCTTCAGCATTCCCTACTGTCCTTCAATCCATTTCTTTTGGGCTTCTCCAGATGGTAGGAGCTGTAGAAGAAAACACACATCATCAGATAGATGAGCAAAGGGAGGGAAGAGTCAGGAAGGCATTGTCTTTATTAATGGTCATTATAATGAATTGTAAGTATTTTCTGCCATGCATGAAGTGACTGAGGCTAGTTTGTGTCTCAGGTGGCACCATCATTCGTATCTGCAGAATTGAAGTGAATGTTGAAGGTTTGCAGGATCTGGGACTTGGGTGTTGATTCAGTACGGTGTGAGGAGATCAAGGGTTTACATGGGGATAGGGGCAGACAGCATTATGGAGATAAATGTGAAACTGGAAGAATGATTCCATGGTCAGGGTGTGTGATGGGTGGTCAGCAAGATGTTATCCTGATGTTGATCAGAAAGAGTTGTAGTTGGGGACATTGTAGCTTAAAAGCATTAAAGTTTATATCTCTTGTGACCTTAAACTTGATCCTAGCACCTAGCTGGTAACGAAAGACATCTCAGACTTTGATTTTCATCTGCCCATGAGGTTGTGTTACCCTCCTGTATTCAGCAACAGGCCAGCAATGTAAGTGAAGTTGTCTGGCTTTTATTAAAAACGCTGTTGCAGCTTTGTTGCTGCATGTTACTCCGACACAGTGTGACAGATGTCTGACTACTTTATGCCTATTCCTAATTGGCAGATGGAAGTCTATCTTGGTTATGTCTTTTCTGGTTATGAGTGACAGGAGGGCAGCTTAGACCTGCTTTTGTGACTTGCTTCGAATGCAAAGTTAAGAACACAGACTGACACTGAATGAACGTAAGAACCAACATATCAATTGATACAGGCCTTGAGAGAGGTGCTGAACACTTGGCTTTTAGGAATTCATTATCTACTTTTTTTGGGAAGGATTTACTAGTCCTTCTGCAGTAGCACATCCTTTTAGTAGAAATGCATCTTGAACTGACTTATTTCAGAATTTAACTGAAATTCATAACAGGTGATTAAGAATCCATTTGGTGTTTGTAGTGATGCTTTATTGCATGTTTTGTGATAGAAATTAGGTGTTTGTAATGCATGGGATATGATACTACTGTTTAATTTGATGTTATGATAGTTCAAGTGCTCAGTCCATCAAACTGACTGTAGATACATAAAGTAGATCTGATCCTTTTCTAATGTGAATAAACGATGAATAATAGTAACTTCAACAGAGTTTCACTGTGTAAGACTCTTGTACATGTAGAGTTGATCCATAAGCTTTTAGTTGCTGGACTTGCAACTCAAAACTTTAGTCAGCAACTTCCTGTCCCAAAAGGGGTTGCAGTGGGATGTAATTTAGTGCCTCTTAAAGGGTTTTTGACCAGAAATAACATGTAGTTTCAGTTTAATCTTGTGGTTTACTATAAACTTTCCTCTGAAATGTAAGCTATGACATTTCTGATTAAACTGTACAAAGTTTTAGGCAACTGAAGTACTGCATGTTTCAGAAGACTTCTCTTCTGATAGGGAGAACAAACAGTAGACCAAGTTTAAGATGATCTGTATTAGCTTTGCCGCTGCTGTGCAGACTCTGCTGCTTTGGGCATCAGAGAAAAAAGCCTGATGCTGAATGTCAGTGGCACTCTCTTACATGTATGGCAGCATTTAAGAACACGTAAAGCAGACTGTTCACTAACAGGAGTCTGGCAACAAATCCGGAACTCGGGAAGAACAGGTTGAGTGTCAGAAATTGGACAAAGCTAACGTGGCTGCCAGCCAGGGAACACATACACTGCCTCCCCACCCCCAGTAAGATCCTCCTTTCCTTCATCTGCTAGAGAGAGAGAGCTTCCCTTTACTGAAGCAAAATGTCTTGTCTGTATGGTGTGGCTTCTGATGGGATTAAAGATGAAGTAAGGTATCTGTGTCAGCCCAGGCGTGGAAGGAAGGAGGAAGATACAGTAAGTCAGAGGAACTGCTGACTGGAAGAACTTGTGGCTTAGCAGAAGTGATGAGAGAAGAGTACTTTGAATATGCAATGCAGGAAAAGAAGATGAAATGGCCATTAAAGAACCTTGCATAATGTAGGAAAAGAAAACTGTTATGTGCTAGAAAGACAAGTGTGGCCTTCATTAATAAGTTATGTGGTTTTGCCTGTTAATTTAAGTGGTAAAACCTTTCAAAGAAGGCCTAATTTGTGATTTCTATAAGAAGTTAAATAAAGCAGCCCTTCTTCCCTTGTGTCCTTTGCTTCCCAAACAAACCTCCCCCCACACCCATACTTACCCCCATGTAAAAACATGGGTTTAAAAAACCTCTGATAAAAATGATGTTCCCAAAGGCTGTTGAGAGTGCCATCTTTAAAAATAACTTCAGTGACTTCATACTTTCAGCTTTGATTTTTGGTCTGTTTTTTAGCATTTTCCAATTTTTTTAATATTTTTTTTTTTCTCTTTTGCCTCTGACTGAGTCGTGATATCCCTGAATCTCTCAAGGAGGTGCTTGGCATTCCAAGTCATGGGGCTATAGCAGTGTTTAACTGTACATACTAACTATGCAGTCTTTCATATCTGTCTTAAATCTGTGGCTGAGGGGATATGTATGCAGTACCTATCATGGGTAACGTTGGACTAGAAGATACAAAGTGCATTGTTTGTACCATGCAAGGGTGTTTTATCTCTAAGTGATCAATGACTTGCCAATTCTTCCCTTGCTTTGTGAATTCTGGGACACACCGTATGCTTGCTTTTCAGGTAGCAGCTCTTCTCTTGTAATCAGACAGTGGTATGGCCCCCAAAAGTCTTTATTTCGTCACTCTGAGTAGCCAGCTCAGTGTAGACAACCCAAACCCTTTTGGCCTGTTCTCATCATCTCAACTGAAGTGTAGTATATGAATAGTGAACAATGAACTTTAAATCATGGTGGCAAGTTATTATTGGTTATATAGGATTTTTTTAGAATGGCATTTTCTTGACATTTTGAATGCTTACGATGCTAAATTTTGGATTAAATGGGCTTTTTTCTTTTTTTTCTTTTTTCTGTTTTTTCCTTCTTTCCCTGACAGCAATATTCAGTTAGCATTACTTTGGTTAAAGACAGCATTTTCTGTGCTTTCTACATCTACAAGCATATCTGATTTACAGGCAGGAGATTCAGGATCATCTTTTCGTCTTCTGGAGGGCTCCACTTTCAATTTTTTTTTCCTCATTCCTCTTAAACGATGCTTTTGGTAAGGACTCATCACATGTCCTCTCATATTAACCACTGGGCTTCTGAAAGAATAATCCAATATTTGTATTCCTAAGACACCTTGTAAATGTGCAAATCTGGTGTTCTTGCCCATTAAAACATTTGGCAAACGTGTTTTTTCTTGTGCAGTAGAAAGCCACATGCTGCACACGCCAGAGACCTGAGGAAAAGAGCTTCAAAGTAGATAATGGATCCTCAAATGTCCCATTGCTGAATTAGAGGTTCAGTGAGTATGGGGCTGGGTCCTTGGGAGATGGCTGCAGCCATTTCTGTTCCATATCTAGTCATAGTTGGAGGGTGAAATACAGAGCAATTCCTGTACTAGCATGGAGCTGCAGCTAGTCAGGTGATATCCTGGTGTAGGATCCACACTGGAGCTGCTTGCACGTTACTCATGGGCCGCCTTTTGGTCTGTATTAACTAGGGCTTTAGCTTAATGATTGGTTCAAGGGAGTCTGTGGTCTTTTAGTCAGAGGAGAGCTGTGACTGTGTGTACCTGTCCTCTGAGTTGCGCCATCACAGACAATGATAAGCTGAAGTATGGAACTCGCCCAGAGGAAACCTAACCTGATCAAAAGAGAGAAGGGTTTGGTCATGACTCTTCAGTGGCAGCACCTACCCTAGTTTCAGCTAGCTGTGAAACTGTAGCCTCAGCTCAAGTCTGTGGCCAATTTTAACATTTGCTGTTCTCCAGTTGCACATTGGCTTGAAAGGAATATGTTCTCGAAGCAGCTAAGTTAGTGCATTCCTCTTGGAGACACTAGTCTATAAATAGTCCTTACAATAAACAAGCTTTACTGTCTGTATCAGTAGTGCAATTTTAATCTATTTCAGAATTATTTTAGAGGAAACTGAGTTACCATCAAGTGTAGCTTATTTCAAATTCAAAATAGAACAAGAGGTAAACATAGGTTAATTTCCATGCACTTTCATAGAGTTGTAGTACTCGGGTTGTAAACCCTCTAAGATGTTCTGCAGGGACTTTTTAAAGCTCTTTTTAAAGTTGGTGTATTCTGACAGTTGGTAATTTTACTCATGTCAAACAGTTGTAAGTTTCTATTCCTGTGTTGTTTTTTAGTCTTAAGATTTGGATTGAGTATTTTTGGTGTTTAAAGTCATGCAATTCAGAGGCCGCTCAAAGCAATCTGTAAATCCTGAATTTAAAATGTGGAAGGAGAATTTCACTTTGCAGGATCTTCTAGTGTTCGCACTGAAGCGCTGCAATGTGCATTTGTGGTGGCAGAACTCATAGGAGCGCTGTTAGGAGTAAGCGGCTGAAGAGTACTGGATTCAAATCTAAGTATGATAACCAGGTTACACAACAGGTTATTGAGCTGTCAGAAACCTGAATGTTTCAATGTGTAGGGTGGTCTCATTCTGATGACTGTAAGTTGTATTCTGAATTCCTTGTTCTCTTGTAGGTAGAAAGTAGCTTATCTTAAGAAAGGAAGCTTAGAGTGGTAGCTGAACCATAGGTGAGGAGACATGCTGAAGGAAGTGGCAGTTTGCTTAGGATCATGAGCAGTGAGCTGATCTTGGTAGTAAGTTTCAAGGTCTTATGAGCAGGAAACCGCCTTATGTTATATATATCTTCATTGCCTTACCTACTTGACCTATTTGTGTATATTTAGTTTGCCGGTGCAGTGTATTTAAACTTTAAGAACTTTATTAGTGTCTTTCAAGGTGCAAGACACTGCCTTGGGTGTCATTGTGTAGGACACTGGTATTAGATTCTTTGTATGGATGAATAGTAGGATGAAGAAAGGCTAGTTAACCCGAAGGAGCCTATTCAGTCCACTCTGAATTTAGAAGTGTTTTGTGGATTCTTAGGTGCTGTCCTGAAGGAATAGAATAGGGCTTTGTCCCTTCAAGTTGTGAAAGGACGAATAAAACTGGTTGTACTTCTGTCTATTCTAAAATAAATTTATCTTGCAACTTTTAAAAACATGGACCTTCACCCTGGTGTGTTGCTTTGTGTTAATCTGCTGTATTTTTGAATGGTCCCAATAAAAGACTGCTGTGTCTTTAATTTACATAGTGATACAAGACATAGCTGAGATCATCTGAAAATGCACTGCAGATGTTACTAGGGACTAAAGCCAAATGTTCAAGTTCAAATGATTAGACTTTGTTCTTTTGCATGAGGCTGTATGACACACTGGTGTGTTGCAAGTGTTCCCCACCCTGCCTTTTACACTGATCGTGTTTCCTACTTGGTCATTTCTTATGTTTGCTGAAATCCTTCAGGAAAGATATAAAAGCAAATTTCTGAGGGTTCAGTTGTTTATTTTTATAGATGAGGCAATACACTGATGTAGCACAAGAAAATATTCCCTTAAAAACTCTTCAGTTCTGTTCACGTGTCCACACAAAGCTCAAATGTGTGATCAATGCTGATACCTGCATGCCTGTCACCCTGTGGTGGGCAAGGTGTGTAAATGAGGGATTCAGTGTCCCTCAGTACCAGTTGCTTATAACTCTTCAAACGTATAATGAAAAGCAAATGCAGTGGCAGCAGCTGATTCCGAAGCATGTCCTGCTTCAGTGTTGTGGGGATAACAGGCTTGTGACAGCCCTCTCAGATTCAAACCCATCCTTTGGAGCACCAGCAGAACAGTACCAGCTGTTACAGCTATGCTATAGAAGTACTACTGCTTACTGGGTCTCATGTTCACCCATGCAACTCAGTTGCTTGCTGTTCACAAGAGGCAAAGCCTATGGGTGGGAGCGTTTTCCAAGTAATTCTCTCCCAGAATTCAACAAACTGAAGGTGAAGCGTACTGATTTTCAGTCATGTGCCTCTATTCACTTCCTTTTTTTGGAGGTAGGTTGCAAATCTGCTTGCTCATTTCCAGGTTGCTTTTAATTCAGTCTTAACTCTAAGTGACTGCAGGAAAGTATTTTCCTTTCCTTTTGTGTATCTTGAAGACTCTTCGTGTTGCAAGACGTGTGTGTTACGTCTTGCAGTAAAGAAGTTGTAAAATTTTCTCCCTCTCCAGGTCTGCCCATTGAAAAAACCAAAACCAAACCAACCCCCCCACAACCTTGCATAAAAGCACAGTGGGATAGGAAGGACCAGTGCTATGAAGTTGGAGCAAGCCCAGCTTGAAAGTTGATGCATAAATTTCAGTTGTTCTGATGCCGTATGGCTCAAAAGGGTAACGAGACTTTGAACCTTGACTCCTTTCCCCGTCTTGTAATGAATTCCTTTTTATTGTGATCTATGTCCAATGGTGATAAGTGCCATAAAGTTTCTGTTTACCAGGGAATCCCATTGGGGAAAAAAGATATTTCCATTCAATTTTCTTCTTCTTTCTTCAAAAGAGTAAGGTGAGATTTGATAAGTAGGAGAATTCTTTAGGAGGGTGGGGGTTTGTGTTTTGCAGGGCATGCAAAACAGATCTCTTAATTGTTAGTTTGATAAACAAGATCTGATCCTGGGGTGCCTCTTGTACATTCATTGGTAGATGGGTCTAAAATGAGACTCTTTCTAGCAAGTAAACCAGGTATTAATTTTTTTCACAGCTTCTCTGCCAATTTTTAGTGTTTAATCACTTTTTAAAATCCCCATGGCTTGTATAGTTTAAAACCAAACAAAAAAGAGCTAAACCATTTAAAATGCTAGTACATTGAGTGCTACTTTTTTTGGTTTTTTTAAATGAAGTATTGCTTTGCCAGAGGTGGAGAAATAATCTACTCTGGTTAGATACAGAGGCCAGTGTACACTGTCAGAGGTTGACGTTTATTTGCATTCTGAAAGGTGTTGATTTCCTGACTGATCTTTTGCTGCAGTTGCACCAGAGAAATGTTATTAATATATAGATTCTATGAACTTAGCGAAATGGGAAACCTACTAAATCATCTTGAGTTAAAATCAGTAGGCATTATCACCTGATCATTCAGCTTTCTCACATGTAAGGTCCAGCTGCTGCAAACTAATGTTGAGCCACATGAAAAACTAACTTAAAATCCTGGTTTGCTGTGTCATTTAAGTAAATGATAAGAATTACAATATTTGTTTGCCAGTGGTGACTAAGGGAGTTTTTTCTCCTTTACATTAGTTTTATATGTTTCTTTTCTGTCTGTCTTTCACTGCTTGTATTATTGAAGAACATGGCCCTTCTAGTACCTTCTTGCTGAGGAGACTGAAGACTAGAGAAACCTTTACCTTCAGGAAGTATTTGCTTGTACTGTTGTAACAGTTGATTTGTTCCAGACAGGATACTTGGGTTCGGTTTCTTTGTGCTGTAGCATCTTTTGCAGCAGAAGTGTTGTTTAAAAGGAGAAACAAGATCTGTAAGTCCAGACAGTGGACTGTGTAGGGAAAAGTTGTAGTGGAGACCTAGCTGAAACCAGAACTGTAGCACTGAAAAACCTGAGATACTAGCTCTGGTGAGTACAGGGTTAAATCCTGGATGAGGAGAGAACAAAAGAGTAACAGTGATGCGATAAGAGTAAGCTACTGTTCTCAGAACTCAAGTAGCAAAATGAACTGTTTCAGCATCTCTGCTTGGTTTGTCCTTGCATTCCTGTGAGAATTGTGTCAGAGTAGTTTTGTTAAGTTTCATAGTAGAAAGCCATTGGTACTAAAGCTGGAAAAGGAACCTCTCAATATGTACCGCTGGACAGTCCCGTATATTTAGTGTTGTAACGTACCTCTTTGGAACATTTCCCAATGTCTCTTTAAAATGATTGCATTACAGCGTCATTACTGGCAAAATCTGCCTAGGTTGGCTGGAATAAGAAGGAGTGTCTAACTCAGGAGTGGAGTGGTGGAAGAAGCAGTAGTAGCAGCAAGAAGAGCTCTTGGTGTACGAGATGAACATAACTTCTTGGCTTAAATCAAAAGAGGCCTAGGTGAGGCCGGTCTCCCTGGCTTCTGATATTTGGCTGTGTTGTTGGGCAGTGGTAGACCCTAGCTGGTGAGTTTTATTAGCTTTGTGTAGCAATACAAGGTAGATATGGCAACATGCAACTCATGGCTTTCTGTGTACGACTCTGTGTCACTGACGACACTGACTTTCCTAGTGTGCAGATTTCCCTGCTCAGTGTATTCCTTGTCATTGTTGGAAGCTATGGCAGAAAATACCCTCAGGCAAGAGAGTGCATCCCTGGCCTATAGTTAGCAAGGATCTGCAAAGGATTTTGAAGAATAATCCCTCAGCTGCTTTTACCATGCTGCAGGGGGAATCCAGCAGCTACAGTCCTTACCAAGGCACAGTCAAGGTCTCAGCTTGGACTTCATCCTTGCAGACTGCAAGCTTGTGGTTACTGCAAGAGATGCTCTTGTATCCATAGCTAATACGTACTGACTTGCTAGGTGGGCGCTGGTGTGTCAGACTTGTGTGGCAACTCCGCTTTAGGGGTTAAAAAGAATTACCCTGTTAGCCTTTGCATTCTGAGAATTAATCTAGGTCTGTGTTTTCTAAAAGCTTCTGAAACTTCACTTCAGATGTTTCTGGGCTCTTTCTCCTTGCTGGGGAAAATAATGTTGCACATGGCTTGTTAAAACTGAAAGCTGTGTGATCCTTTGCAATCGAACCTTCTGATTCACAAATGACTTCTTTATTAGACCCAACTATCTTTTTGAAGTTTTGTATTTTGCAGTGTGTGACTGCAAAATAAGAATTCATCGATAAAGGAAACTCTCTGTCAATAATTGCTTTTGCAATGCTGTAGTCATGGGAGTGTTTTACATGGTCTAATTAAACTTAACTGTAACAGGACATTGCTTGTACTGAGCCATGCAAGTGCTCTTGGCAGGAAGTGGTAGCACATGTCACCAGGCTTGCTCTGCGAATGTTTGCAGCTCACCACTTCCTGTTACTGAAGTGAAAGAACAAAAGAAACACTCGTTTCTAGTTCATTTTAGCCTCTAAAAAGTTGCAGTTGCATTTGTTAAACTTCTTAGTATCATAACGGGCATTTATGGCCTTCTCTTTTATAGTGTTTCAGCTTTGAAATGCATCTTTTTTGAGAATTTTGGTGGAAGTTCCTACTAGAAATCTGAAGTTCCAAGAAGGTATCTTTTGATGCAGATCCTGAGGTTTAGCAGTGATCAAAGGAGTGGTTGTACAAACCGTTTTAGTGCTGTGAGGGAAATGACTAACCACAAGAAACCAGCCTGTGCAAGGCATGGGTTGGTGCACACAGATACCTGACTGCAACTCAGAAAGGCATTCCTCCAGAAAGGAGTCTTTCCCTGTTGCTGCTGCTGTGTCTTAGCTTCAGCAGCTGACAGTGCATACAGAATTATCTTTAAACCATAGCAGTCTCTGAACCTAGTTTTCCCAATAGTTGTGGGACTTAATTCTAAGACTCCAAGCCTAGCCACAGAGGAGCTTTTAAAAACTGATTTAATTTGCTGTTGTCTGTGATGCAATACCCTTCCCAGAAGAAGCTTTAATTTGTGCTTTATAACCTTTGAGGCCAAAAGAAAATCTATTCAGAGCAAAGGTCATTTGTGATTTCAGCAAGTGTTGCACCTAGTTAGGAGAAAAATCTTTACAAGGGCAACACAAAATCCTATTGAGTGTGAAATGGAAATGCTCACCAAACTCCTGATACATATAAGAGGGATTTTCTTTAAAGCACACGTCATTCTTATGTCATTTTTAGAAGAACGTGAATTAGTGAAAGGATCTTTTCACATGTAAATCTACTCATGAGTCCTGGGAAACTGGAATTGTAGCAGTAGTCATAGCATTTGAAATTAATGTAATTAATTTCATATGCTGTTAAAAGTGCTGATGTGAGATTTCTGTGTGTAATTTGTATTCTAACTAATGGGCTGAACGACGCATCCAGAGCACATCAAGATTAAGTGGCTGAAACTTGGTATTTTCAGTATTTTAAAATATTAATATCACATGTGAGAATGAAAATAAAATAGTTAATGAATGTCCATATTTCATATTCAAATGTTACTGTAGTATATTAATAAAGCCCCAAAGCTTCCTGTTTAAATGATGGATGAATTCGTAAAGCTAGAAACGGCATTTGCCCAAGTAAGATACTCTTAATAATTGTCACTTAAATTACATATGAAGAAATAATTTAAAAACCCCCAACCCCTGCACCATGCACCCAAATCTCTTGCAAACTGTGACTATTTAAGATTCAGTGAAGAAAAAAAATGGGCCATTAGTTTCAAGGCAGATTAATTGGGGGGTACATAGGGGTGCTGTCCTGGGGGACGCAAATCTGGCACTCACATCGTGGGGCTTGAGCAAGCTCAGTTTGAACTATGTTATAGTGTAGGTTTAGAGACACTAACGTTAAAACAGTCCCAGGTAAAGGCAGTTTGTTTGGAAATCTTGGCTTTGGTTCATGGAGTCATTTGATCCCTCTAAACCTTAAAAGATATTAATCCCTTCCGAATTATTGTTATTTTTTTCCACCCATGGCTTAAAATCTGTCTTCAGAACCAGTCTAAGAACTGCTGGGTACCATGTGGAAGTGTAAGGGGTGGGGAGGAAGAAGTGTTTTCTTGATACCTTTTGGAGCTTCCTAGAAAATCTGAGTTACTCCTGAACTAGTGTTCTTGGAAAAAGTCCCATGCGTGGTCTGCTTCACCAGCTGTGTGTATAGCTTTTATCTCCTGGTGCTTTACCATTTACTGTGATGTCTGATTAGACTGCACTAAACAGGAGTTTTCAAAGTAGATGCCAGCTTTGAAAAGGAACTAAGGGGTCATAGTGTGTGTTTTTTCCTCAGAGCCAGCTGAGGTTTTAGGGAATTGACTGCAGGGGCTTGTCAAAAGGGGAGAAAAATATACATTCAAGCTAGTGACCTTATTGGTGTAAAATAGAAGAGTTCTGAGATTAAATCTTCCTCTTGTAATCTTGACTAATAGTGAGTCTGAGTTTGGTCTATTTCATTGTGCAGATTAATTTATCCTTGACACTTCGGATGCAGCTGCAGACCTTCGTGCATCCTCAGCACTTCCCTATGTTTGGAAGAAATGACAACTTCAGAATAATTCTTTTGCCGAAGTTTGCTCATACCAAATTGTCAAAACAAAACTGAACCCTTCCCTTTCATTTACTGCAAAACTCAGAGTCTTGCTTTCTCTGGCAGGAATCGACTTTAAGATCAGAACAATAGAATTAGATGGAAAGAAAATCAAGCTACAGATATGGTGAGTATTGCCAAATAAGTTAAGATTTCGGTGACCACTGAATAAATCCTTGAGCAGGAATACTTCATAGCTTTTGAGCCTGCTGCACCAGAAGTTTCATACCTTTTATTCATTGACTGCCATGAAGTTTATGCTTTCTTCTAGCTTGCTCTTGGACTGGTTTTGCTTCAGTAGCACAGGAAATAGCCTGTTCACATGCGAACATTACAGCAACTTCCCATTTTATCAAAAGCTGTCCTCTTAAATATGGTCTCAGCTATTCTCTGTGGAAGAGAAGCATTAGCTCCGTACGTGTAAACTAAAACACACGTCCTCATAAAATGTAATCTCCTCTGCTACTTTGATAGCTAATTGTACTTAGAGGCACAGAAGAGTGATAATGCTCCCATTCCTTGCATGGTGAGTTAGTAGAGACTAAGCCTCCCAGTAGCAGCAGAGGAGTATTTCTGGAGTAGCATTATTACATGTGCCAAACTCTTTAAAATGCTACTGGTCAATGTAGGGCTTCTCTTGATTTCTGAGGTTCTAACAAAGCTGTAAGATTTGCATGCAAGCCAGAATTCTTGTGGCTAAGGAAGTGAAGTGCCAGAAGTGGTTGGTACAAATTTGCTGTCTGTAACACAAGTCAAAAAGCTGTTTTTTGTCACGCCTTTGGGGTCTGGCTCCCTCCAGGTGTGACTAGTAGCCAAAAACTCTGGTCCTCTTGTTCACTCACAGACACTGCTTTGAAGTCATCTAGGATAAAATGTCAGCACACTAAGGTATAGTGGCTGATTTTAATAGCTAACTGTATGTGAAGATGCACTATCCTAAAATACTGTACTGCTGCATGTTTTAATTTTTGTTTAATGCAGGACTCGGATGCATCAGAGCTGCCTTTTTGAATTATTCTAGGGGAGGCTGTGTAGCGCTGAGTTCTAATGCTTGCATGAACATTTAAGTGCTTTTGTGCCATATTTATGGTGCTGCTATAACCACAGATGTAAGTAGGATAGCTTGGGAATGAGGAAGATGTTGAGGGCTGAAAAAACTTGTGCAAGCAGCATCTTAATGGTGTTTTTTCTTAGTGAGTATCTTATATTGTTACTGTGTATAAAAAGATCTCTAAGTACAGAAGAGTGTGAAGATCTCCTCCAACAAATGCTTGTTTTCACTGCATTTTAGGGATACAGCAGGCCAGGAGAGATTCCGCACAATCACAACAGCTTACTACAGAGGAGCCATGGTGAGTCTTCTCAATTCAAAACAATTAGGCACAACTAGTGTAACTGGTTTGCTGTTCTGAAGGTTCTATCATGTAAGTCTTCAACTGGAGGATAGGATAATTGTGGCTTGAGATGCAAGGAATTAAGTTTGTGGTTTGGTGGGAGTTTTTTTGTTTTGTGCTCTTTTTTGTTTTTCATTTTTTAAACCTGTTGGTACTTTGTCTAGTCCTGTTCTTGTGATGAAACTTCAAGCGCTATTGTCTCTTGAAACATAATTAAAACTTCTGCAGATTATAATAAAAGGTGAAGTTGCCAAGCTACAGTGGGACAAGGCTTTTTTTACTGCAGTCAACCTCTTTCAACATTTGAAATGTTTGAAAAATAGCTAATGGATGATTTTAATATTAAAAGTGCATTTCACTGAATTGATTTCCTTCAACCAGTAGAGAATGCAAAACCTGGGCTAGAAATATAATCACCTACAAAAGCTACTGTTGCTTTTTCCGCCATCAAGAGTGACTTGAAGTCAAATAACTGACCTGGAGCCCGCACTCGTTGTGCTGCAACTGCTTGTAATGGTTCTTTTAATTAATGCTATGGGTTGAGATACTTTATGTTGGGATACTGTTAATTTCAACTTGCTGATTACTAGCTGTCCTGCTACTACATATTTTTATTGCTTTGGATGAACAGATCCACTCCATTCATGGGCTGGTTGTGGGTCCAAATAACTCCACAGTTATGGGATACAGATGGGGAGAAACAGTAACGGTTGTGGCTGTGTTAGAGCTTTCTAGTACTTAAAAAGGTTATGGCAGTGACATGGTCTTCTCCCCACCTCCCAGTCCATGGCCAAGGACTTTTCTTTGTCCTCTGAGGAATGATTGGAAAGACAATAAGGAATGGAGGTGAACCTGGCAAACTGACCTTAATGCAGCTGTTGTATGTCTACCCATGCTTTGCTGATTGTTGAGAGCCCACAGTAGTATATGTACATAACTGTCTGAAAGGGCTAAAGCTCCAGGGAGAGTCCCTAGTGTCAGCTTTGCTGTAAGGATCTACTGGCCCCAGCAGACTGGATCTCACAGGTTTGTCATCTTTGGCTGCTTAAAGCTACTGCTTCTAAACTTGACTAGCAATAGAGTTGTGGTTACTGTTGTAGAATTTCTACACTTTTCTTGACTATAGGCTAATAATTTAAAGCTTCATGTAGGTGGTGTGTTTTACCTCTAACAGTGGCGAAAGATGTCGAATAGTAATATTTTGGGTGAGTTCTCAGCAATGCCATAATGTCTTGAAAAAAGATTGTAGGTGTATAAGTTGGGTTGAACTTCTCACAAGTATAATCAAACCAAGAGCGTACATCAAAAGGCAACCAATAGTGCTAGCTCATCTAACTAGATTTTCTTAATTTTGTTTAGGGAATTATGCTGGTGTACGACATCACAAATGAAAAGTCTTTTGACAACATAAAAAACTGGATAAGAAACATAGAGGAGGTAGGTGCTTTGGGAAGTATTTCTTACGCATTCATCTTACGATTTTCCTGGGACCAATAATAACCAAGTAATTATTCACTTTTACTATAGTAGCCAACATACATGGTCAAGTTAGACTGTGCAGTGAATGCAACAGTGGTTATTAATGGGGAGAAGATCTTATTCACCTAGGGGTAGAAAGTAGAAAACGTAAGTTTAGAAAGTAAGCGTAAAGTGTTTCAAAACTGCTTTTACTATATGACTCTCATTGTTCTTTTTTGCTTTTGGGTGTGTCTGAGGAAAGGGAAGAAGCAAGATTTAGGCTGTCTGCCTTTCACTGGGGTGATGACAGATCTGTCTAATTTTGGATGTTACTGTGGTGTGCGTTTGTCCGATTAGGGATTTTTGACCTTTTCATTTGGTCTTGGTAAAACTTCCTTCCTGCTAACTTAACTGTAAATCATTTAATGGGACATGCTGTCAAGTAAGAAGAGGTCATTATGAAGTGAGAGGAGAAACCTTAATTTTAGTGAAGCTATAGTTAGGTAACAGAATCTTGCTGGTTTGGGTTTTTTTCCTTAAACATAAAACGCATGGGCTTTTCTTTAGTATTGTTACTTAGCTTCTTAACCAAAATTCCTGTATTAGTGACCAGTTTGATACTGTAGTGACTGGGCTGGAAAAGTTCTCTTGCTGAAGTGATTATTAAAGTATTTTATTAACAGTCTGTTTTAAAAGTGCAATTGTATTGCATAATGATACTGCAACCAAATACCTCAGATGTCTGCGCACCGCTTTGAAGTGAGTACTGTTACATTTCCAGAATAACCAAATGCCTGTGCATGTGTGCAGCCTGGTACAGAGCTCATGGTGCTGTATTTGATCTGTTTTAATACTCAGGCAAATTTAATCTGGGAGGATTTCTTCCAACCAATTTTAATATGTAAGCATTAAATTGGCTGTTTCAGAAGCCAGTCTTTTCCTCAGCAATGCCTTCACATTAGATAACTTTTAAAAAATAAAATAGTAATTTTTGGGTGAGTTTGACGTGTAGGTTTCTTTTCAACAACGATGTACTTTGTTTCTGAGAGATTACCTTTTGTTCTTTCAGCATGCCTCTTCAGATGTAGAAAGAATGATCCTGGGTAACAAATGTGATATGAATGAAAAAAGACAAGTCTCAAAAGAAAAAGGGGAGAAGGTAAGCTTTTGGTGACTTACTTGATTTAGAAGCCTCCTTTTCGTAGGGTTTTGGCTGCTGGACATGTTAGGCATAGGAGAGATAATGGGCCTCAAACGTCTTGTTTCAGAAACTTTTATGTATTATGGGATGCCAGGTTTGCGGGTTTTGTTTTTAGATAGCACTTGACAGTCTTAAAGTCTGAATAAACTTAATGATGCTGTTGTCTTGAAGGGAGGATCCAGTAAAGAATGTTGACCTTTGCTACAGCATGAAGTATTCTAAATCTCAGTCTGAATCTTTGTATATAGTCTAATCAATTCACCATGGTGATTACTTACTCATGCTGTAAGTCCTGCTACTAAAGCTGAAGTAATCAGCTGTTCTTCAGAACAAATGAGCAAGTAAGAATACTATATAATCTATTATGCACACAGCTAAAGCAGTGTAGTTACTAGTAACACTGCTTATGGGATGATTGTATGTTGTTTTCTGGTCCATAAATCCGTATCAGTGAAGATTTTATCTTAATGTTCTTTTAGGTGCTAAATAAGTCTTTTTGTGAGCAATTAATCTCTTTGTTGTTTTGAATTTACATGAGGGTATGGTCTGTTCTAACATTTTTGTCTAATTATCCAGTAACTTTAATGTTTTTGCAAGAGAAAAGCAGAAATGAGGCTTGTTTGGTTTTGGTTGTTAAGCTTGCTGCAGCATATAGCATCTATTGTATTATGAACCCATGTGAAACACTGGTTTTACAAAGGAACTTCAGTAACACTGAAAAACTTTAACCTCTCTTCCAGTTAGCAATTGATTATGGAATCAAATTTTTGGAGACAAGTGCAAAATCCAGCATAAATGTGGAAGAGGTAAGAGATGGGTGTTACACTTAAGTGTGTTTGTTGAATTGCTACTATGGAGACATGTTTCATGATCTACTGGGCTTTCTGACCTGATCTGGGACCTAAAGTTCCAACTGCGCTCCAGGGTCACCAGTCTTGTTATATTTAGAGAGCTGCTGTAAAATCCAGCATTTCTTGTTTTCTGGTGATGTCTGGAATTGGGTGTTAACAGTCGTTTATTATCATTGTAGGAAGCAGTCCCTTGAGACTTCTGTGCCTTGCTGCTAAATTGCAAGTGCTTTTGACAGGGAACAGGTGTAATTTTAGAACAATGCTTTGTGCAGGAAATTGGATTTAAGATTCTTAACTTTGAGAATAACATGCTGTTGTGTCAAGGAGCCTTCAGATTACCACTAGATATGTCCTATGCAGATGAGACTGAAGTTGACATGGAACACCAGCATAGACTGTCATAAGGTGATGTTAGAAGAGGAAGTCCCTTGACTTGCAGTTTGTTTTCCTGCAAGTGAATTTTATGCTCAAGACGTAAGATTCCTATTTATGAGAGCATAAGGAAATAAATTGGAAGGAAGAGTGGCTCGGCTCCAGTCTGTCTTACCATGAATCAGTCTTGTTATGTCAGAGAGGGCGGGGGAGGATCTTAACCCCATTAAAAGCGTGAACAAGAAAATAATCTGATATCAAAAGGCAGCTATATCAAGATTCATTCATTCAGATAAGGCAGACTTATGCTTAAATGTTGTTCTTATACATAGCCATCTAAAAGCTTTTCCATGTGTATTGATTGGATACCTTTTAGAAGTCCTCCAAACACGTATTTAATACAGATCATGCAGCTAACAAATTAACTACAAACTAAAGAGATTGTTACTTTAAAATAATGTGACTGGTGCCATGCCAGCATTTTTTTCTGATTGCAGGATAGTTGTTATACAATATATTTAGAATTAACCTATTTTCATTGTGTTGCATCTGGAAAAGTGCTTGACCTGATTTTCATAGTGTCGTTGGGGTTCTTACAACAGACAATGGAAGTGTGAACATTAACAGCTAATACCAGTGGTGCATAGCAATATTCTCCTAATAAAAAGTACCGTACCTATCTTCTTCATTAGTTCCTCCAGATGGTTGACTTGCTTTTTCATGACATGCCTTGCTATTTCATTTTAACTCCTGTAGGTCACTAAATGTACAGCATTACTTTGTGCTTACTCCAAACAACACAGCTATCTGAATATTTAATTGTCACACGAATAGTGAAGAAAGCATTAAAAAATGCAGCTGATACAGGCATTGAGCAAGTAACGATTTAGTCTTTGTTCCACCAAATACTTGTGGGAAATGACACGATTGTGATACTCTTGTGATCACAAGTTAATTAATTTGTATTATTTGTTGTATTTATTTGCATTAAATGAGTCCTTGTCTTTGAATATATTCTGAACACAGTGAAAGGGGAAATGTTTAGTTTTTACATTCTGGAACTGTCCTTGGATTGTTGATAACTCCTGATAGGGAAAAGCAAGATTTTAGGTTGCTTCTGGAGAAGTGGAGAATTGCAGAATTTTTCCACTACAGAAGTTTCTTTGTTCCTTTGTACACTGAGGTCTGAGATGCTGAGATTTGACAGAGTGTGGATTTTGGGTTTTTTTGTGATGGTTTTATTTTTTGTTTGTGGAGTTTTGGTTCTGTTGTTTTGTTTTGTTCTAATACGGATACTGGAAGTGTAACTAACACTATAGGTACATAGTGTACGTAGCCTTCTCTTCAGCAGATCAAGTTTTTTTAATGCCCAAGAGGTATGCAATGGGCAAGTCTGTTCACTTGCAAAGATTTGAGGGATGGAGACTAAAAATAAATAGAGTTTTTCTTCTAAAGCATGCTTACTGCAGTTTTAAGTAAACACCTATTGTACACAGAGTGAGTGCCTTGCTACTCCAAGTGCTAGCAGTGGCCTACAGAATACTGTATTGTTAATGCCTCTGGCTACTTCAAATCTATCTTGTCTTTAATGTGTCTTGTGAGTAACTCTCTCTTTTGTTTTGTTTTTTATTTCTGTTCCTCACCAGGCATTTTTCACACTTGCACGGGACATTATGACAAAGCTCAACAGAAAAATGGTTTGTATTTGAAACTGGCATACAAACTAGTTAGGTTGCAGTGACTGCTATAATAATTGGCTGAATAGTAGCCCTATCAAGATAATCCTGGGGATTACAGTGGGGATGATTGATCAAAATTGAGCAAGCAGTGCTTTATCACACTTTGTTGCACATCAGCGTGTAACTACTTTATTTTGCATTAACATTAACATTTGGCAGCCTGGAACTGATGTGTTCTTTTCAAATGTTAACAGTGTGATCTTTGCTTTATTAAACATCAAATTATGTAGTCACTCCTTCAGCTAATCCTTGAGAGCTGGATTGTTAAATGTTTCTTTTTAAACCAGGCAGTTTTACTGAGTGATTAACAGAGTGGATAATTGAAGAGCATGGGTTGCAACAGGCCTCTGCTTTGGTTGTTGCTTTGCAAGGGGGGAAAGTGGGGAGGGAGACCTGGAAAGCTGGACTTTTCTTTTTCAGCATTTCCTGATGTCGATGCTCTTGTCTCTTTCAGAATGACAACAGTTCATCAGGGGCAGGTGGGCCAGTAAAAATAACAGAAAATCGATCTAAGAAGAGCAGCTTCTTTCGATGCACGCTACTTTGATGAACTTCTAATGATAGACTGCAGCACACTTAGAACCTTTTCTGCTTCTTTGAAAGCACAGGGTCACAAAGCCTCAGAAATAATACCACCAAGCTGCTGCTGAGAGCTCCATTGAACGTAGACTGCGATACACAAAATACCGAGTGGATTTTGCTCACTAAGCCTATTGACCTGTCAGGCTCTTCTTTCTCAGATATGGAAGCTATGAAGTGGAGACACAAATGCAAGAGTTAACCTGTTTTCCTTTTTTACTTTCTGTTTTATTGCCTGTTGCAAAAGCTGCTATGTTTCTTTTAACTTTGCACATCCATATTGGCCTCTTACTGCCTGTTACAGCACAATCTTACATTTGTATTTGCACAGTTTCACTTGTAAGTAAGATTCTTAACAGATTTGTGCAGGTTTTTCTTTCTCTTTTTAAACAAATTTATTTTCAAGCAGAAGAGCCAGGGGAAAAATTATGTCTCACTTCCATTATTTTCTATGCTGTATACTTGTGGCCATGACTGCAGTATGGATGTTGACACTCTAGTGATGAGAATTACTGGAACAATTGGCATTTAACAATTTGTATGCATTTTGTCTCTTAGATGCACAAATCTGTTCATGCAGAAGCGATGACATTCTATTCTGAATGTAGTACGTTGCTTTTCTTTCTTTACCGGACTTAGCAAAGTTGTGTTCTGAATTGCCAGTCACTGTCTTGATTCACAGATGCACCTTTCAGTTATTTGAATAAACACAGTGTCTTTCCTCACTTAACTTCCCTTTGTTAGCTCAAACCGTCTGCACCTTTTTTGTTTCTAATGAGGAAGTGCACTCTGGAGCTGAAATCATCGTCACAAATTAGCCTCATCACTATCACTTAAGTGGCTTGTGGAAGCTGAATGCATGAGTTTTGAGTAACCTCTGTGGATTCATTTGTTCAGAAATGACTGCTTCTAAAGGTGACTTCCATTTCTACTGTAATTCCACGCATAGTTCGTTAATGTCTGTGAGCATCGACGAGGTGTCCAAAAACTATCTTCCTGTGCAGTTACTAGAGTATATCAAGTTGTGGCACTAAGGAAATGGTCACATTAGGGCTGTAATGTACTCTTAGTTATGCAGTTAATGCTGAATGTGTGAAGCCCTCTTTGGTCTGCTCAAGCAGTTAAGTTAGTTTTTTTTTTTCATCAAAAACTGGTACAGTGACCTAGACTGTTAGAGGCAGAGTTCAAACGTAGTTGCCTTTTTTACTCAACTGAGCATTGTATAGCCTAGTCTTTGTTCTACTACTTTTTTATTGTCTTCTGAAAAATTTTCTCAATGAGCAATTAAAACAGGTGCTTTAGTTCTGTTGATGTGCCAAACTTGGACCATTGTAAGCTTTAACTACAGGTTCGTGTCCAGCATGTTTGTTACTAGGGGATAGGTGCATTCTGTCGTTGTCAAAGTTCATGTCTGATGTGCTTGCTTTTGCTTCACTACATGGTCTGGAGTTGTAAACAGTGAGCTGGTTGTTAGCACAGATAACAGCTTCATTTTGTGGTGTCAGGTACTGAACTTGTCATCTCTGGGTCTGTTGTAAATATTTTGGAAATGAAATGGCCAATAGCGTTAGATTTAAAGACTTTTGATTTTAAAAGGTTTAACATTAGTAGCTGGTTCCATAAAGTTTTAAGTGGTTATCAACCTGTCCCCACGTGTAGTTTAATAGAAATAGTTATTGTAACTAGGTGGTGAATCTCATAAACTGCTGTTGCTGCACTACAGCAGAAACATCTTCATGGCAACAAGGTTCAATGAAAAAACAAAGCAACCCTAACTGCTCTGTTGTCTACCCTTGATGTTTTTCTTGGACGGGCTAAAGCAGTTATGTTTTCTGTATGGTTAAAAAAGTGCTTCTATACAGAAAGTGTTGTGACACCAATTATGAATGTTGTTTATTTTCAGTAATTTACCTCTGACTTATTTGGTGTCGTAATACTTTGATTTTTATCTCAGGGGTTGTCTGCAAACCAAAACTGACATGTTCTGTGTTTGGCACCGTTTACAGAATGCTTTGTATTGTTTTTCCTGTCTTCGCTGTGTGGTTAAATGTTCATTCAATATTAGTCTCCATGAACTTCCCTTTGAAAGAGCCTGTAAGTAGTAGAGTCTATGAAGTGCTTCTTGAAGCAGCAGCGAATTGGGGTATCTGCTTTGTTGGGGGGGTGGGAGTGGGGAGAAAAAAACCTTGCTATTTTCTTACATTTAGCTGTGCTAAACTGTACATAAATGTGAGGTAAGACCATAGGAAACTCACTTTATGCATGATAAAATAATGCAGTAAATATTTCACGTTGCTTAATGTTCATGTAAAGTTCATCTTTTTCTATTTGTAGAAGACTTTAATGCAATTTTGTTGTCCCCTGCTGAAACTGAAGAATTCTAATTTCATGTGGTCTTATGGATAAGGTAAAATGCAGATTTCTCTCTCTCTTTTTTTGCTGTTTTGCCCTCACCCCTCTTCTCCAGCAGTATTAAATGGCTGAGTGGCTGCACTTTATCGGTGTGCTAACTTTTGGTCAGTATAGACCTGTTTCTGTGTACAGTCTGCCTTGTCAGACATTGAGAAACGTGCTGTATCCTAGCGTGCAGATCAGCTGTATGTTTTACTGGGAATTTTTTTAGCTGTATTTTCCTTTAGACAGGCGGGTGATGATAAATGGTATGTTCTGCCTACGCATCAGATGCTGGGTACTACAGGCTTTTCTAATATCACTATGATTGTTTTGTGCAGCCTCTGTTGCTACTTTGCTCAAGACTATATAATCTAAACTTTGAAGGACTCTTAACTATACCTCAGTCAATTAGTTAGTATTCTAATGTCCATTAGAATGAAAGTCATATAATGATGATTCATTAAGCAGCAAATGTATTTCTGTTTTGTTCCAGAAACTGCCATTAACCTTTCAGGAAAGGCAGACGTTTTGTGGTGGATTTCGCTAAAACAAAAATGCTGCTTGTGCTATGGAGTTTTAGGAACTCTTTCCCTCAGCCCCATGGCTGTGCACTATACCTTGACCAATATTTTTCTAAATGGTTTAAGGAAAAAAAGAAAAAAAAGGAAAAAAAAAAAGCCAAACAAACCCCAAACTGCTCTCAGTGCTTTGCAATTTTAGCTTTCAGTCTGTGCTCAGCAAAACATGCACAAGGAGGTTTTGTTGAGTGTGTATAGAGTATTTGATTTGCTTACTATCTGGAAGTTCTATTATTGCTAAAGCTTAAACCACTTGTGAAACTTAACGCACTCACTTTTCTACTGGGGGGACAGTCTTAAAATGCTAATTGACTTTTCAGACCTGTAGTTCTTTTTACAGAAAATATTTCCTATTGTAAGTACCTTTCCTGTACTAGTCTGCTGAAGTCAAGTGAATTAAGTTGATCATTCTCACAAGTGAATAAAGGAGTCTTTAATATACATATCACGTTAAAATATTGTGAATGGATAATGATTTGAAAGTACATGAATAATATGTAAAATGCATAAATGTGTTATTTGTGAAAATGCATCTGTTATTTGGTTACCTGTTAATGTAACTGAAATTTTGCAATGTTAACCTTAAGGATTGGTCTGTAGGTGATAATAGGTCTTTTTTCTCCTCCATTCACTGAACTGCTTATGTCATTCTCATTCTTATAAATAAAACTTGTATTTCTTTCTTCCACAAAAGCAGGTTTTCCATTGATTTTTCTTATTTCTGGTGAATTTAAGTATTTTAGTGCATTCCTATGGCCTTACGAACGTTTTTGCAAATAAAACTTCAATTACAGTTATTTTAATGCTATATAGCTACTAAATTCAGAATAAAGAGTATAGTCCTTGAGAAAATGCTTAATTTTGAAATAGAAGTGTTCTACTTTGTGTGTTCGAACACATTTTATCTCTGGTATAAAGGTGTAATGTGAAAAGCTCCTGCAGATAAAAGTGAACTTGTCATGTGGTTAACTTGTAAGCCTGATCAGTAATTGTGTATTGATGTGTATAGACAAAACCCCAAACCCAACCCCTAAAAAAACCCCAAACCTTCACACTCCAGTGGTTTTATTATTCCATGTGAACTTTTTTACAACAATGTGTGTCTCAAATAAAAGTTACATAATGAAAAGTATTTGGACTATTTTGTATGAAATATTCCACATAGTTTTTATACAGTCGGCATTTCCACTCTATTTTCGATACATCTGTTGTGGAAAGGTGTCCAGCCGAATTGTGCCTGTAAAGCTTTGCTTCGCTTCAGTGTCAAACCACAAGGGTTTTTGTATGGCTTTGCTTGTTCCTAAACTTGACTGTTCTTTAGATTGCTCCTGAAATATTCTCTATTCCTGTAGTAGCTTAAATCTAAGCATATTATTTCAGTGACCTTCAGCTTCATAAGGAACCATTTCTGCAGACACCGACTGTCATGAAATCCCTTTCAAAGTAACTTCTGAGTAATGCCAGTGAAGGTAATACGAGACACAACTCACTTAAGCTGTTAACGTTTTCTTTGTTGTTGTTGTTGTTTTAAATCAGCATTATGTGAAAGGACTTCAGTAACCTGAAGCACAAATATCATGAATTAGTACAGCAAATACTGTTTATCCAGCTTCATCACTGAATATTGAGGGATTTGACCGAAATATTTGTTGGCTATTACATTAGCAAAAGTGTTTGACTTTCAAATTCATGTGCTTTGGCAGTAACTCACAGTTGATATGAGAGTTAGTGAATCTGAGGAAAGAATGGTTTTGTCTACCCAAGACAAGAGCAGATAATAGTTGAAGCACCCACATGGCACCCAAAGGAATGAGTAGGAAACGCGTGGATGGCAAGTACCTTCTAATGTCTGTGCTTTTTACATGTTCATATAATAAACTGTATTTAGCAGAAAGGATGTATTGTCACTTTAAGTAACAAAAAGCTAGAGTTACATTTTTGTCATGTAACCCAACTTGATTTGATGGGCTTGAGTTTTGTTGTTTTGTTTCAGACTGCTTCTGGCAGACAAGTTTGCTGCCTCAGGACCAGCTATTTAAACATTATCTTGCAGATCCCCTTGATCTTAACTGATTATAGGCACAAAGTCGTTCTAAAATCACTTCTGCAAGTCCTTCAGTTCTCACGGAAGTTAGTGGTATGCCTCTGCATCCCAATAACATTTTAAATACATTTGCATTCTCCATTTGTTAAAAGGAAGTAGTAGGCATCCTTACATTACTTTAAAAGGGTGCTTTTTTTACAGTTCCTGGCTCTATTTTTGGTTGTAGACTAGCAATTACTATAAGATAGTGCACACTTGTAGGCCAGAAGCAAGTTGTTGGTACACATGTAGAATGTATCCAGATTATAAAATCTGGTAAATCGCATTTTTCCTAAATAATCCTTTTTCCAACGTGGTTGACCAAAGTCAATGTATAATTTAAGATTCCGAAGTAATTTTTCTTTAGAAAGATTCTAATCTTCAAGAGATACATAAATGAAGCTTTTGTGTCATTTAATGTCATTCGTGCCATGTAGAGATTTAAAGAAAACGCAGGGAATGGAATTGCATAACATACTGAAGAGAATTTTTAGTGCTCTAGAATGTTTTGTAGTTGCAGCAAACATTTCTTACTGTCTTCAGCAGAGCACATGAGCAGTAAGTTTGTGGTGTGAAAAATGTTACATAAATTCGGTACACAGTACCTATTCATTCACTTTATGAAATGAAGTTGTAAGTTTTGAACAGGATACAAGCATTTTCCTCATCTGAGGAATTAAGATGTTTAATAAATTGTGGAAAGCGTGTGTAATGTGAACTCTACTAATGAACACCCGTGCTGACTTAAAAAGTGAACAAGAATTCTGTAAGCATTCAGTAAATGTTGAGAATTTCACCCTATTAGTCTCAAATGCCTTCCTGCAGTTGTGACCTTTCCTGCTTGTGCTATTAGTCCAAAGGAGTGCCTGTGATACACTGCTGCGCCGGGTGTCCCAGGGCCTGTGTGGGGCACTGGTGTTGCCCAGTGATAGACTTGGGTTTTGATTTCTCAGGGAAACGTTGCCTTTGTGCTCACTAACCTTTCTGACTTGGTTTAACACTGTGCAGAGCAGCATAAAGAGATGATGCTAGTGTGGATGTACTTGCCTTGGGACAGGAAAGGGAAGGCTACAGAACATACATTCACAGGTTGAGACACTCCATCTATTTGCATGTTTGTGTTGGACCACTGGCAATGTGCTCCTCTCTAAAGAAAAGTGCACTCTTTACTCCCCCTATTAAGTGAAGTACAAATTATGGTGTCAATAATGCCTTTTTAAGAACTTGAATGTTTAGCTTTTTTCGAAGGCTGTTTGCAAATCTTTAGTGTTACTTTATTTTTTTCTCTTTTCTGCAGGCACCATAGCAACTGACCAGCTCTGGTCTGTGTTCGAGGGGAAGGATGGCATTTTTCCAAGCAGCCCGAGCAAGTTCTGTCCATGAGATGGACGTCTGATGATGCCAAATACCGCCTCTGAACTTCCTCACCTGAAATGCAATGGCTTTGTACCACCTTTATGCTCTGAACTAATAAAATACAGGGAAAAGGCAACCGCCTGTGTCTTACACACTGTTAGTAAGTAGTTTGTCAGAACAGCCCCGGTAAGTGTACTGGAGCGCACGACACGGCTGCGCACCGCCCCGTGCCCGGCGCGGGGACGGGCACCCCCTCAGCCCCGCGCCGCGCTGCAGGGCCGCCGCCATCTCCCCGCGCGTGCAGGGGCGCGAGACCGCGCTCGCCGCCGCGCGCCGCCTGAGGGGACCGGCGCCGTCCGGTGGGGCCTCACAGCGCGGAGCCCGCCGCGGCGGCAGGTTGGTCCCGGCGGCGGGGAAACCTCCCGGGCTGCGGGGAGACGGGCAGAGGCGCTGCCGGGGAAGGCACAGCACCGGCCACCATTCCGGGTCTGGCCAGGGCCGAGCCCCCGGCAATTGCCCCTCGTCTCAGCGCAGCCCGGGGTGGGGCGGTCGCCGCGCCGTGTCAGGGCCCGCCTTCCCGCCGCTCTGCCCTCCCTCCTCGGCGGGCGGGCGCGGCGGAGGGGTACCTCTGGGTCAGCGGTGAGGGATGGGGAGGCCTCCGGGGGCAGGTCGGGGCGGCGGTGGGCTGCGCTCCCCTCAGCCCGGGCCGCCACGGGCAGCAGGCCCAGTGCCGCGGCCTCGGCCTCGCCCAGCCGGGCCCTCCTGCCGCTTTCCCGAGATGGCGGCAGGCGCTCACCCCCGCCCCGCCGCTTCCCCGCCGTTCCTGTGGGGCCGCGCACTCGCGGTACCGCACGGCCGCCGGCCGGGGCTTCCAGCGAGCTCTGCCGGGGGGCTCCGGGCACAGAAACCGGCCCTCGCGTGGTCCCGGGCGCGGCCTCGCAAGCCCGGGCGGCCGCCGCGGATCTTGGCCCGGGCCGTACCCACTGGACGTAGTCTTTAATTACTTTCAAGCTACTGTTGTTTAATTTTTGGTGCCTGGCGGGTATTACCAAGAGCTGTAGCTACGTCAGGGAACAGACTTCCCCAGAAGTGGTTTTAGAAGCTGGTCCTGCTTTACTGTATTTTCTCACGCAGTGTAGTTAGGCTTGTCCTTCCTACTTCAGTAGTAAAATCTGCATACATGAGTAGAGTAATTTAACTTTTTAACCACCCTGTTCTCATCATAGAGAAAACTGCTGGTTTAATTTTTGTCAAAATTAAGAAACAGTTTCTTGACATGGGAAATGTACTCTTCAGAACCTGTTTCTTCTATGGTGTTTACGCTGCAACTCTAACCAATTCATTTGCTTCCCCTCTGGCTTTGATTCAAGGGCTTTCGTCTGGCTGGTCTCCCTGCTGCTTTCTGCCCCTGAGTGGTTTGCTGCTGTGCAAATTGGTGGTAGCCATTAAGCATTAGTATGGAAAAACGTGCTCATCTTTGGAGTGGTATTTTCTGCTCTGCTCCAGCAACTATTCCGATTTACCTACGGCAGACTGTTGCAGTAAGTCATGTGGTATTTCCCATTCATTGGAGGTTCCTGAAGGGTGGAATCATATTGGACAAAGAGCTGACAGTATTCGCTATCAGTAGTTCTCTTGTGGTTACATACTTTCTCAAAAGTTAGGTTTAATAATAGAAAATGATTGCAGCCTTTAAGCAAATAATAAAACTTAGGAACTTTAATTTTTAAATTAGAGTCTACGATGCGAATTGGAGATCAAATGCAGCTAATGTGGTTAACCCTGTTCATTAACCCTTGAGCTTTCTTCCACAGGAAGGGCCACCTCTTGGAAAGAAAGTGAATTTAAAACAAAGTTTATATTTCGTTTATCACGGCTCTTCATAAAAGTTAATATTAGTTAGAGCAAACTTCCTTTTAACCATATATTTGGAAGTTTTCACAAGTTACATTATTACTGCCTGCCAGTTTTCTTTAACTTGTGACACTGCAGCTCTTTATGTAAAGATCAAAGTGATTAAGCAATAATAAACTTTCCAAACTGGGTCTTGCTTAGGGATATAGAATGAAATATTTAATTTCACCTTCTAAGGGTTTTTTTTACCCTTTATTTAAATTTCACCTAAATGAGAACACAAAATTAATGGAGTCAGGTAAGTTTTCTGGGAAGGTGGTTGCAGTGTCATATGGTAGCCTTTGATATCGTGATATCAAAGTCTTGTGACTGCTATATAAAATGCCAGAGGAGTGACTGTAGTTGAGTGCAAAAGCAACAGCTTGCTTCACTTACCTGGAATTGCATGCATGGCATTCTGTGATACTTACCTTACCCTACCCCATAATTACCATTTTATGACTGAAATGTAAGCTTTAATAACTCAAATAGTAAATGTCCTTTATGGGGAGCTTCTTATAATTCAGGTAATAAGTGCAAAACATTAATGAGGTTGTGTTTTCCAGTTATCTTTCAAGAGACAGATTTCTGATATTATACCAAGAGAAAAAGATATTATTTTAATTTTTCTTTTCAGTTTCCAAATAACAAGTGGAAACTTCTGATGTGTGTTCCATAAATCTTTCCAAATTTTTCTTTCTTTGGGGAGAAGGTGAGGAACACTGATTTTGATTAGCATGTATTTCTCCATACCTGTGAATTCAATACCTCATTTCATTGGACTTTTGACACCTGACAGACACGTGCGTATGTTGTGTGCAGACATGATTGTGTTTATAGCATGCAAAGAAGGATGAAGCCAGTCAGAGTGCCTTAAGCATTTCCTGTGCGACCAAGATGGAGACTGTGTTATGATAACCACACCAATTATTAGATTGCATTAATAATCACAGATTCAGCTATAGAGGTGGCTGAGGTGGTCGGCACCTGTGTATGTTGACCATCTTTGTGTGTTTAGCATAGTTAGGATATTTTAAGTGATACTTAATAAAATTGCTCTGCTTCATTTATTAACAGTAGCACTGTTAATAAAATTGCTCTATGCTTCTAACTTCCAGTTGGTCACCAAAGAGCCCCCATACCCTGATAATTTACTACCACACTCACCAGTTTCACTAGTTCAAGATCTAAAGATTTATGCTCCTTCTGTTTTTAAAGGAGATGTCAGATGCTTACGTGTCTCTTGAAAGACTGCACGGCAAGTCTCATTCTTGACCTAGAGCTGTGGTTTGCAGCAGGTGAGCTCAGGCCTCCCTGTGGAGGTTCACCTACATCAAAAGTGAGGGTTACAGTGCAAGCAGGAAATTTTCTGCTACTTTTGTTTTGACATGTGCAGGGTCCTAAAATTTAAATGTTAGTGAAGTCCCTTATTACTTTAAATAGTAGAAATTTCACTTTTAGGGAGCAGTTTAATGTACCTCTTTTTAATTATGCAACTAATTCAGTGGGTAAACATTAGCTTATCAGAAGTTTAGTGCAGCCAACTTAAAGACAAAATACAGTAACAGCTAGTCCTAAAAAGGCATATTTGTCCATATTTTCTCTTAGATCTATTTGCATGCCTTTTCCTTCAGGGTTTTCATGTAAAATTTTAGAATCAGAAGATCCTATAACATGTCTTTTCCTTATCTTACTCCCTTTTATGACCTGAATTATTTGCTGGTTTAGTCCCATGACTGTATCTGTAGCTGAGATTGGAAAAATCATGATTTCAAATGTGAGTCTGTGGTCTTCCGCTATGTTTGTCCCCATGATGGCTAAACCAGGTGACAATTAGCTTTTACAAACAATACCTCCACATGTTTGCAAGTAGAGTTTAAAAAAGAAATCACATTTTGAAAATCATCTGTGTTTTCGTTGAAGTGGACTCTGCAGGTGTTCTCAAAAGTCTCATTACAAGAGTCTCATTTTTACTGTGTGCCAACTGAAAACTATTCTTGAAGTCAGATTTGAAAGAGGAAGGGCTGTCTGTTAAAATACATGTTTCTGTGCCTTGCTAAAGCTGAAATAGGCATCTGTGTGGTGAAGTGGTTCATAGAAATAGAGAAATAATGTGATCTGGGCCAGCTGCATACATTGATGTTAGTGGATAAAATTATGTTGTTTTGGCCCAGTGCTTGGTCTAACCAGAAAGGTTTTTATCATAGAATCCTAGAATGGTTTGGGTTGGAACAGACCTTAAGATCATCTAGTTCCAGCCCCTTGCCATGGGCAGGGACGCCTCACCCTAGACCATGTTGCCCAAGGCTCTGTCCAGCCTGGCCTTGAACACTGCCAGGGATGGGGCATTCACCGCTTCTCTGGGCACCCTGTGCCAGCGCCTCAGCACCCTCACAGTAAAGAACTTCTTCCGTATATCTAACCTCAACTTCCCCTGTGTAAGTTTGAACCCATCACCCCTTGTCCTGTCGCTGCAGTCCATGATGAAGAGTCCCTCTCCAGCATCCTTTTGTTCTTGAAATATGGTCCATACCCGTAGTAGCTTACTCTTCTGTGATTTCCCTGATGAGTATTTTTCACTTGTTCTTGCCGAAGGCTGCAGCAGTATGGAGCAATGCCAACGTTCCTGTCTGTTGCTTTTCTTAATTGCTTTTGACCCTGTTGTAGTAAACAGTTAATCTTATTTATCTTTTTACTAGGAGTAGGTTGCATTCTTTGCCCTGCCATAGAGCTGTAGATAAGCAAGAAGGCAGCAGAGTTAGGGATTACTATGATGTTCTGCACAACGTATTTTCAGTGTCTCAGTGCATAAAAAACCGTAATTCCCTGATGCTATAATTTCCACCTGTTCCACATATTAGGGTGGGACACCCTAAAAGTTGAGAGTATGCATTTTGCTGGGGCTTTTGAGTCACTAGAGGCTTAGTCTTTCTAGAAAAGCAAGAAGCTGTTCTTTGTGTTATGTACAGAAAGCAAAGAACAAAAGAGGGCACAGGGGTGAAAAATGTCTGAAGATTATAGGATCTCCACTGCGCAACCTCCTTCACTGCTTAACTTCTTGTGTTGCAATTCCTAAAGGAATAGCCCTTCTTCATCGTCCTCTAGAGGGCATAATGCTTCTTGTTGAGAAAAATGTGACAAAGTTTTTTTTCAATATATTCTTTCAAGAAAAGCACAGAGGAAAAAATATAAAAAGAAGCAAACATTCTGCTTTTGTCTATATTCTTCTAGTGGGTGAATTCCTAGAAGGTTTTATAAAATGTGTGCAGTCCGTACAGGAGCAATTAAAGTTTAGTTCTGTAAAACTAGCTTAGAAGTGTTCTGTGCTGCTTTGGGGCGATCTCCTGGAAATGTGAATCAGTGAACGTCTACACGTAGGATCACGGTGCCTGTGCAAATATGATGTGTTGTTATTAACTGAAGAGAAGAGGCTGCTGCCTCACTTGATTTTATCAGTCAAGAGTTTGATGCATCCACAGTTATTCGATTTTTATTAATAAATTTTGATGACCGTGTTATTAGTTGATAGAAAACTCCTTAATAAGCTGTTGTTGCCATTGCTTAAAAAGCATTTGGCTTTCCTGGGAAGATACTGGGGTCAGTAGTATGTGACTGTTAAATTTATATCATAAGCTTTTCCAATAACATTTTAATAAAGACTGTAGGTACCGAGTTTGGTAGAAAAATAATAATTGAGTGATACTATTTGACTTTTAAATTCCTTGTTCCATAGAAGTATTCCAGCATTCATGTTTATTTTCACATTTCCTTTTGCCATTGTTTCCAAACTTGAATGGATTTGAGGAAGCAAAAGAAGTGACAACTTTCCTGGCTTGATTGTCTCATCTGTCAGTCACTAGATGGTGCCATTTTGCTTCTCTGGAACCTGTCTTGCAAAAGTTACAGGTGTTAATCATGTTTCTAAAAGAAAGCAAAATAATTGGACTTTTGAGTCCTTTTTCGCAATTACTGCTTTTTTCCAAGACCATGCAATATGTGTGTTTTGCTCAACTAGAACTAATGTGTTAATGAAAATGTGCAACATTTCCACGTTGAGTTCTTTTAAATTGTCATAAACTTTTAGTTTGACTTTTGTTTACATCTTTTTTACTGACTTTGATAATGATTTGATAAAAACACATTTTAAATGTAGAATTGTTTGAGGGTCTTTTTACCTTTTCTTCCTGAGGTCTAGGTAAGGACTTGCAACTAATGGGAATTATCGTCTGGATTACTTTGGTTGAGGTATAGTGGTTTTAATCCAGGGACAATTGCTTTATATTTCTTTATGACTTACTAAGATACATTTATGTATCTTACTGTAGTCCCAGGATACCACAGAAACAACTTTGTGCAGTTTCATGTAACAGGCTAGAAGTTGTCTGAGGAACTTTTGTTTCAGAATTTCATATTAAAAAGCTACATAGTAATTTAGTGCATTGTCACAACTTATGTGCTGTAGCAACAGGACAAGAGGTGATGAGTTTAAACTTCAACAGTGGAAGGTCAGGTTAGATGTAAGGAAGAATTTCTTTACTGGGAGGCTGGTGAAGGTTGTCCAGAGAAGCGGTGAATGCTCCATCCCTGGCAGTGTTCAAGGCCAGGCTGGACAGAGCCTTGGGCAACATGGTCTAGTGTGAGGCGTCCCTGCCCATGGCAGGGGGTTGGAACTAGATGATCTTAAGGTCCTTTTCAACACAAGCCATTCTATGATTCTGTAATATTCCACCCAGCAGTTGTCCAATTTTGGGTATCCAGCCATGGGATATAATTAATTTTCCCATTTATCGTTGTAGTTTGGTGTGTTCCTTCAGTTTGGAATCAATATTTGTTTACTTGATAACTTGGCTTTTGTCAGGCAGCTGTTTGAAACAAACCTCCTCATGGATACCACACATCTGAGAACTTAATAGTTCAGTTGTAGCTTTCTGCAATAATAAGACAAATGAATCAATATTAAATTTATATGTTTAACTGTGAGTAACATTTAAAGTTGAGGACTAGGTCTTAAATGAGAATTAATGTATTGATCTTGCTACAGAATTAATGAAAACACCATTTTACTTCAGCGTAAACTTTGCAATAGCAAAACAGCTTCATTTTCTTCCGCCATTTTAGCTGAACTCAAAAAGTCTTTTTTTTTTAAGGTATATTTAATACACTTTATTGGAAGTTAAAATTTGGGGTTTTTGGGTATTATCTTTTAGGTGTGTATTTTAAAAGTAATCCTTTGAGGTTTGTTTTCCTACATTAGATATGATACATGCAGAAGTTTTTATATCTCAATGTTTCCTGAGCAAATGTTGAAATACACTTAGTTGTGCAAGATGTTGTTGTGCTTGTACAGTATTCACCATGGAGAAGATGTAAACCTAAGGTATTTGTCATGATCCCACTGTACACACCTTTTAGCAGAATAGTCTTGTAACTGATCAAACAATTTGGATGAAGTTGTACCATGCTGGTTTCAAACTTTGTTAGGTAAACTATGATAGGATGTGCTGAAGTCAGTTCTCCTTTCTGAAGGAAAAAAGAAAACCTGGTAGCTGCTATTTTGACAACCTTTTCCTGAGAGGAAAAATTCTTAACTAAACCAGGAAGTAAGGCAGTCAGTGAAGCACCTCTGTGAGGATATTCATATTTGCTTACAGGAAGTGAACACTTTTGAGTTTGGGCTTGAGATTTATATAGTCACGCTATAGGTGCATTGTAACACAAAGGAATGGGTTTCCTTGTATCACCAGGCAGTGGAAGGAGAGCTCTACATTCCCTGTGGCATCTAACTCTTTCGCTTCTTTTCTGGCTTAAGGGATTGAGGCTTCATTTCTGCTATTGGAGCCTCAGAAATGGGTCATTTTGTTTAAAAAGAAGTGAATTGTGATTTTCTTCGCTTGATTCAGTTTATTTTGGTAGCGTGTTAACTACTTGTGCTTGGTTTTCCCAGACATCTGAAATGTTGTGCCTGTAATGACAACAGAAATGCCCTGGAAAGAACTAAAAAAATGTGGTACTTCAGTAGGTTTATTAAATGATAGTGGCTGAAGAGCCCAGGAGACATTTGAGTTTAGATTCCTTCAGCTCAGGGACCACTGGCTGTGCAAACGGGTAATACAGTATTAAGGAGAAACAAAAATTCCCATGTGCTTGCGTTTTCAAAGGAAGCATGGATTTCGTAGGAGGGCTCCATGCAATTAGAGTGTGTTACAAGTAGGAGCAGCAGGAATATGATTTGAGTGAATCCCTCTTCAGTCTATTCTTTTGCTTAAGAAAATGTTCTGAAGGAGAATTTTTTTGTTTGATGTGTAATATGTTTTCTTTGCTGGCAATGAGAGACTCTTCCTCACGGTAAGCATACAGTACTTGGCTGAGGTTTGTATGCTGCTTTTTACAGATGCCAAGGATGTTGCATGCAAAAGAGAGTGATTGATCCATGTTTGCAATCAGCTGAGCTGAATGAAACTGTTGCTCTTCTAGAAGAAATAAGAGAAACCAAAGAAACATCATAAAAATTTATTATTTTTTTTATTTATATTATAAAAATAATATATATTTTTATATTTATATATTTATTATATTATTATATTTATTATATATAATAATATAAATAAATAAAAATAATAATATTTTTATTATTGTTTCTTGTCTTTAAACACCTGCATTCAAAGAGTAAGTAATGTTCCCCAGAGCACACAAATGATGCTTTCTAAGTAAATTTCAAACAAGATGATCTTTATGTGCTTGTTTATGTAAGATAAAAATGCTGGCAAGTGTAATGTAATTAGTTGTAAGATTATGCTTCTAAATTTCATCTTCAGTAAGTATTAATAAGATATTTTTCACTCAAAAGCTTGCTTTTGACATGAAACAGTTTTCTTGGAGGTGGAAGGGGAAGAATCTAAAACATAAGTATGCATCTACCATCTGTAAAAGACAAAACACATAAAATAACAATTCATTTATTTTAAATCACAAATGTGCTGGTGCTACTCAATGTAAAACAGATCTAAGTGTGAAGTTTGGCTTAGAACTTCCCGGGTAGTGTTTAGCAGCATTCAGGCCTGAAGTTATTTTAGGTATAAGCCTGTGCTCAGTCCCTTCCTGCGTGTATACTGAAGTACAAGCATGCCAGACCCTCACCTCACATGTCAAATTTAAGAGGAATTCTGTATGCATCTGGGGCTAGGCTGGCTAAACACTGTTCTCCCTGAAGTCAGTGACATTTCACATTGTCCTCAGTGGAAACAGAGTTAGGTTTATGTTTTTCACTTTCAAAAATGCACAATGAGACTCAAGAGTATCTAGCTTATGAGATTTGAAAAAATAATTTTGATTACTTTCTAATAATTACTAAATTCAAAGAACTAAATCAGCGAAATCATCTACTGTATAATTGCAGTTGGAATATATATTCTAAAATCAATTGAGATTTCATGATTAAATGGTTGGTCTGCTTAAAAGTAACAGCAACTGCATTACCTCCACATCATTCATACACACACTATAAATAAGAGCAGAATAAGATGTCAACATGCTTCTCTAATTCCAGTGGCTGACCTCCATAACAGGTTTGTGAGCTGTATAATATAACTGGAACGGGAGCTGTTCCTTTAGCAGTAGTGTTTTTTCAGCACTGAGTTCCTGGGTTTAAACCCCATTAACAATCCCTGTGGCTCTCATCGCATTTACACTTGTCTTTTCCTCTAGCATTTCTGTTACAAAGCCACTGGTGAATGTACTGGCATCGTTTGCTGTGATTTTAAAAACTCTGTCTGCTGAACAACCGAGTTCAAATTCAGATCTCCAGTACACATTGTCCTTGCTTATATTCATGATGCTAAACCAGTACCTTGATTCAGCAGGGAAGAGTGTAGCTGGATAAGTGTCTTCAGATTTGAATACCTGTGAGAAAATCTGTGCTAAACAAACCATAACACTGGAGTTTAGGATTAACTGTAAAATCAATTAGAAGACCAGGACTTGGTAAGCAGCAAACATGAAAAGCATGTTGTGAGGAATTTAGCTCAGGAGTGTTCACTGGTCACGTCTCCCTGGAAAACAAGAGCACAAGGGCTGCGGAAAACTTGTGGCTGGTACATTTTTAGAACACTCTTGAGGCCTGTCACTAGCCAAGAACTAAAGGTGTTACAACAACATAAAATAAATCAGTGCTATGAATGAAAGGGTCTTTTGGGACAGAGCAGGGCATCAAAGTTTGGAGATGTCTTCTTCCTCCTTGTACGCGCCTGGTTTGTAGATGACTCCTCTGTTGTCTTTGCTTCCCTTTCTGCAGCTAAAATAAAACAAATGTATTAAATACTTGTAATTCCAGTGAGGGAAAAGCACCATTAGTTACTTAAAATGGCCCATTGTACATGCATGAGATTCTTTTCCTCTGTACTGGTGCAAATGTAACTTATTGTTACAGTTTCTAGAGAACTCATTCTGTGAGGCAGTCGGTGCTGATTGCAAAGGGATCAGGCTGTAGGGAAGTTTGTAATCTTAGTCTTTTTCCTCAGAGTTTGGCTTTGGTGGCACTGTGGCTAAATGATCTCTTGTCAGTACGGATTTCTTCCCCTTAAATGATTTGACCTTTGGGAGAGTGTTTTTTTTTTTTCTAAAACTCCATTCCCCTCTTGTTTCACTTGCTGTTTTAGGAAGAAATTAAAGGATTCAAAAAGCAATCAGGAGCAGCAATGCTAGCAAAAAGAACAAGAAAAATAACAAATGGCAATTGAGAAGCAGAAAAACTGGGTAAGTTTGTTATCGACCCAGCATGCTTGTTCTGCTCTGTCTGGAAGGGGAGTCTCATTTCCTAACTGCTTGTGGGAGCAGTCAGTACCTAGACTGGAAAGTGATTTTGTGTTCTCCCCAGTACTCACATACAATTCCCTGTTTCCTGACCTTGTATCTTTAAGGGTTTACATAAGCACTGTTCAAGTAATCATTATTTTGTGGAAAAATGGCCTTATATGGTTGCTTTTCACAAAACACCACTGTTCCTACAATGGCAGAATGGTAGCCACTGTGGCACAAAGATTGCAGCAAGTATAGGACTTTTAGCCATATAACCATATTTTGCTGGCAATCACATAGTTACTTGGGAGTACATGATACAGGAGAAATAACGCCTACAGTGATACAAACAAATCAAAGCTTGTAGGAAGGGATTGTATCTTATAAAACATCAAACTTTACCACTATAAAAAATATGCAAGGTTTTCAACACACAAACAAAATTTGGTTTGACTTTTCCTGTGGTGTGACAGCCACACATCTTACCTTTTCCTCTTCAGTAGGCAGAAGGCTACCGCAAGAATGATGAGCACTCCCAGAACACAGGCTATCACAGCAGAAACAACAAAACCTAGGAAAGGAGGGAAAGCATACCTGTTAACTTTATTCACTTGTGAGGAGGTTAGTTTCTGATCTGTCATAACATTTGCATTCTGCATCTGCAACTTCCCTACAGCCTGCTCATGCCACTTTGCAGTTATGGAGTGGATAACTTTGCATAGGTGCATGTTATAAGGTCCTAATCCCACAGCTGGATCCACAGTTCACAATACTGTGAATCTAGATACCTACTGAAGACACAAAGCCAACATGCAGGCACAGGCATGGCAGATCAGAAACTTTGTGGATTTCAATGCTCTCATGTAGAAGAGAGCATAAGCAAAACTGAAGAACTAAATCTGAGCCACAAAGAATGTTAAATTTGATGCCTTTTATTTTTTTCAAGGCAGAAGAACACTGTTGAATGTGGACAGCTGAAGAGTGATACACTTTGCTGCTGAGAACATTGCTTGAAGGCATCTAAGAAGGTAAGGATGAATTCAGCTATTAGTACGAAGAACTGAGTGATCTCATGTTTGCCTTGACACATTAAGCTTTATCATTGTAATGCTGTCTTTGATAATGACCTTCATGCATATTTTTGGCAATATTGATTTTGGCCTTCCCAAAGATCCTGAAGGTGAGCACTCTTCTCTTGACTGCCTTTTCACAATTCCTTTACCCATTGTTTTTTGTATTTTATCAAATGCCTGTTTTTCTCTAAGCAACATCAGAACCCTTTCAGAGTGAAGCTGACAGGTTTCATGTACTCCATGTAAATATTTCCTCTTATTAAATCAGCTGTTGAGGAAACAGAAATGTAATACCTGGAGTTTAACCTTATCCAATTTTACCCATTAGATGCTTTATTAATTTTAAGTACGACTGCACAGAAGAAGCTTGCAAACCATACAGTTCAACTAAAACTGTGTTTTAAAAAAGTGTAGGTTTTTTAATGGTAAAGGTGGGTCAAATGGACAACAAAATGAAACACCAAATAGATAATTGTAGGAAAAAGCTTGTAGTTTGAAGAGGAGGGGTGGGGGGCATTTCTTTTTGATGAGAAGACCTTCTTGCAAAGTGTAGTTAGCTAGTATTTCAGCGTGGTGCTGTAATCAAAACGAGACACCAGTTCCCGTTTAACTTGTGGGCAGTGGAAGGTTGGAACATCGTAATAAATTTCAGCTGCACGTAGGTGAAGCTGATTTTATTGGAATAGACTGCTGACAGGCAAGAGACATTATAAGCACGTGTAAGTTTTGCTGAGTAATCCTGTAAGATCAGAGACATTTTGAAATGTGGTACTTGTTAATAGTGAGCATGAATTTAGATTTGAAGCGGCATCAAAGTGTGGATGACCGAACACTTCGTTTGCAATTTGACACACGGCACAGCTCAGCGGCCCCATCTTGTGGCGCCTGTGCTCAGGTGAAGATGAGGTCTCAGTCTTGACACTACAAAACCTGCTTTAGCAGGGGCCTAGGGTGTGCACAACAGGATTTCGTTCACAAATGCCTGGTTGCGTGGTCCAAGCCATGATTCTGTGTATGGCTTCTCCTTCCCTTCTTAATAAGTGTCTGCTGTTACTGCCTGTGGTTGCATCAGGCTGGGCACTTTCAGCCAGCAACCAGGTGCACTTTAATTGTGCTTTGACAGGAACCTTATTTTTTCTTTTTTGTTCTTGTTCCGTTTTATTTTTCCCTTGTGGTGAAGGGCTGCGCCTGTGAGGGAGCCTTTGTGGCCCCAGTTGGTGGAATGTGAGATTACAGGGCTGATGAATACGTTTTTTTGAAGTGGGTAGAACATTTTTCTATGGTTCACTGATAGAGTCAATGAGCTTTTGTAATTAAATGTACTTAGATTGAATGGGGTTTCTAGTAAAGTAGCACTGAGCAATGCTTTTTGTAGCCGTAGAGGCCAGTTCTTGGGTAAGAACAGCAGGATGGGCAATAACCCATATAATTCAACTCTGATAAGGCATGCCAGCTTTAAAGATATGTTGAAAATGTCTTTGTAGCTGGTATCACCTCTGTATGGGAGCTAAATAGTGTGGTTTAGCAGAGGGAGAGCCGAATGATATTTTTGGGTTTGGCGCTGGTTGACAGCGGCAGTTTTGAGAAAGACACATCTGGGTCAAATTTTCCCCCATAGATGGAAATAATAATGCTGATACTATTTCTGTGAAGTGTTTAGAGATTCCTGGATGAAAAGCACAGTATCCAATTTTCAGTTACTGGGATTATAACTCTCTACTTTTTAAGTATTGAGTGTGATTTACAGAGAGACAGTAGTCAGGTGCTGAAAGGTCAGCTTAAGAAGCAGATGGAAAACTGCATTTCTCACTTCTGACTGACCAGAAAATCACTGGCTCATAGGTGCAGTTAGCAATCAGCAACAGACCCTTGCCAAGTCCACCAGGTATTGAATCTTGACAAATTGAGAGGATAAAGAGGTAAAAGTTGGGTCTCTGGGATTTCATGGTGAACTGGTCTTAAACATAAGGTAGGTCCTCACTTCAGAATTTCTGTTACTCCTGTAAGTGTTTCTATAGCATCATTGCTATCCTGAATTGTTTGTGCAAAGATATAAGAAGGACCCTGCAGAGGAAACCTTGTAGTCTCAGAAACTCAGCAGCCATATTGCAAATCCCAGTTTTGCTCTTTAAAATCAGTGTACATAATCTGACTTGAGCAGAGATTTGACGGGAATTACTGTAATAGCTGTTCTGGACCCAACTAGTTGTCTAGGTGGCAGCCGGTGGTTGAGATGCGAGGTTTGGGAAGAAAGTTTTAGCCCTCTTCCTGGTCATATAAGAATGCCATGGGGGAGAGGGCTATTTCTAATTGGCCAATCCACAAAAGCTGAAGGACTGACATACTCTGGTTCTTCTCCTTTTTCGCTCTTCACCCACCTTTTAGTTTATTCAGAATACCATTTCTGCAACTAATACTAGTTTGTTGTGGGGCTATTAAGGGTTGTTGATGATTTGGCAAATTTGCAATTTTCTTATGTATTTTGGTTAGAATCAGCTACTAATGTAGTTCTCATTTAAAAATGACATTAAATTGAGGCATTGTTCTCTAACCATTATTCTTTGCAGGTGGTGGCCTAGGGACTTGGTAAGAGGCATGAAGATAGAATAGAAAATTAAGACTATGGTGTTATATAGTATACAATGAGAAATCAAGAGACAGAGCCAGCAAAATCCCAAGTGTGATGTGTATAGTCAGAGAAATAACTTTTGTCTAATGCAGAGTCGTATCACAGTCAAGAAACAAGGTTTCCTCTTGTTACCAACATAATACAAACAAATCAGTTTTCTGGGCTCCAAACACTGAACAAATTAAAATGAGAAAAGAGGTGATGGATGAGAGTAACTTCTCTCAGCAGTAATTCAAGAGCAGAAATGGTAGCTTTAAATAGAAGAAAGATGTAACTAAACTAAACTAGTTTAGACTTAAATATTTAGCTATCTGCTGCTAGTAATGGGAAAGATAAGATACCTTTGGCAGCAAATAGGCAAGAAATACATGGAGAAATGGCGATGAAAGCAGAAAAATGCTTCAGCTGCTTGACTGGAAAGAACTAGTGTGGATGCTTACAGGCCACTGGAGTCTCGGCAGGCTTGGGGACCTTTTTTTAATATATCTGGAATTAGTTTGTTCCTAGCTTCCAGAATGAGGATGAGAGATGAAAACTGCTCAGCTATTTTGGGGGAAAGTTGATTTTCTAGGCCTATGTTTACAAACTGGAAGCTGTGCATAGTCAGGAGAGTCCTTGAGAACCTGAGCACTTTTCAAGATGCTCAGTAAAAGTAAAGTCATATAGTGAGGACTTCACTCATAAGGTGTAACATCCTCAGGTCCTTAATCATCTGTTAAACATATGGTCTAGTGGAAGGTGTCCCTGCCCATGGCAGGGGGTTGGAGCTAGGTGACCTTTAAGGTCCCTTCCAACCCAAACTATTCTATGATTCTATGATTATGCTGTTTCTCTGCACCTCAAAACTGGGAAGTATCCCATCTCTTCTTAAATTCTTAAATCATTGCTCCTGCACCTGTACTGCAAGTTAAAGCAGTTTTTTTCCTAGTCAGTAGCTTTCTGCTGAGTGTACAGAAGCGAGAACCTGAGTTAGTTTGGATCCCTGAATTGGATCCCTGAAAGGCAATGTACCTGTGCATTGCCTGTAGCAGCACTGTAGCCTGCTCTTTATACACGTGGTCCATGAGACTTCTCCCGAGGACCCACCGTATTGACTGCAGATAGAGGGGTTTATAAAATGAAAGTCAGGAAACTCAGCAGTTAGGGGGGTGTAGCCTTTGTCACTGGAGCTCTGGAGATAATGAAATACAGAGATTGAATGCAGAGCTGGAGAATGGGAATTCATGGCTTGTGGTTCAAGCCACATAGTCAGTCAGCTCTGAACTGTTAAGTATTTTTCACTCCAGTAAAAAGACAGAGAAATGAAGATCTAAAACATTAGAACTCAGGGAGAGAAGTGCCCGTAGGTAGCAAAAACAGTAGCATCATCATACTTACTGAAATAATTGCTAAGTTACATGCAGTAATTCCAGAGAAGGCACTCAAAATAAACTTCATGGTAGAATTATGTTCCTCCTATGGGAATCTTCAGAAAGATTTAAAAGTGTTCCCATGAAAACTGAAATGGCCCCCAGCCACAGAATGATTTGGAAATTGTCTCTGGGTTTTATCTCAAAGGTGGAGATTTGCTTCAAATAACTACCCAATGCTGCTGATGTTCCACTCTGCTCTGCTTGCAGCTGATCAGGCAAAGAGACCAGCCAACTTTTGCTGACAAATGTAAATCATCTCTGATTTCAGAGAAATGTTTCATCTGGTATTTGTTTTGGCTGATCTCTAATTTTCACTTTTCTCCTTTATAGCTTTGTATTAGAAAAGATATATTATGAAAGGGACTGTCTGTGTTCTCTGTTCTTTCATCTGAACAGTGAAGAAACTAGCAGGCAAAGTTGAACTGATGTGTTAACACGTTTTATTAATTTGAAAGTTTACTGCTTGGCCAGTCATTTTTATAAAGTCTGCTTTTTCTTTTAAAAATCTTTTATTCTGTATTTCAAATAGCTTGCCTATATTCATCTGCCTCAGTGTACGTGCCAGCTTCACAACTGCTTAAGAGTGTTTGCAAGGCAACACAGAAATTGGAACAATACATCTGGCACAAACAATATGCTCAGATGCCTTACTGTGGGGCACAGCTGAGCTTCTCACCACAGATGCAGGTTTTTGTGCTCACACTTCCCCCCCCCCCAAAAAAAAAACCCATGTGCATTGTCATCGTGTCACACTGCGTAATTAAGCTTTTAAATCAGTTTGCCTTGTAAGATGGCAAATCTTTTTTCATTTGTAACACTAGATCATACAATCCAGTGTTATGAATTGTTTTAATTTGTCAAGTTTTAATTCCTCACGGACCTCTTCTCATTCTGTGTAATTTCCCCAGAACAGAGTCTCCCTGAAAGGCAAAGTTATGATTCCCTTTAAATCTGCATAAAAACAATCCTGAAGTTGCTGAGAACCAGCAAATGTCACTGGTGAGACAAGGTCAGCTCAAGCACTTAGGCTGACTGAAACAGCTCAGTGAAGTTCAGTCTCACTGAACAGAGAACTGTTTAGTGTTTGGAGTGACAGCAGGTGTTTCTGCTGAGCATGACAAGGCCAAACATGTCTTCAGTCTTTTATCTCCTCACCTTTGATCAGAAGGGTTGCAGGGCTTTGCCTGATATCCACTGTGGAAAAAAACCCTTCTTGTATACTCTCCGAATACCTTATGCTTGTACAGTTGCCCATGCAACATTGCAGTGAGAGAAGAAAAGGGAAGCAAGTGAACTGTGGGAAAATGAGATTACTGTGGTTTTGTACTGGTACAGTGCAACAGGACTGCCACTTCAGTGTTTTGGGTTTACACAAGTCACTGTGCACTGTTTCTTTGCATAAAAGCATTCATACAACTCACCTTCACGGAAGGAGATAAACACCAGTCTTTCATGGAATTCCTGAACGTTCCGGAAGTTATTGACCATTTCCAGGGGTTCTGGGTCATCACTCTCTGTGCAGTACATGGCTGTTTCCAGTGCCAGTAACTAAAAAGAGAAGCACCCTGTTCAGCTCCCAGAATACCGAAAAAGCAATGCTAGTGTATGATTGCTGAGAGTGTGTGTTTGAAATCAAAGGGGTAGTCAAAGGGAAGAAGATACGATAAGTAATACTTAAGCCTTGCGTGGCCTGTGAGGCCGAATACAGAATGATGTATAAACAGTGTGATATCTCCAAACCCATACCTGTATTTTGTTTACATCCTGGTAAAATTAAACCTGCTTAGTAATTATCCACCTGGAAAACTGCATGGGAGGAAACATGCAGCAATGTTCTCCCTAGCACAGTCTAACTCCTAAGCAGTCCTAGAAGCTACTTTATGAAGGAACTCTCTACTTTTGGTAAAGACATGACCTGATAGAGTGGACAAAGTTAAGAATGGACTTTCATAACAAGGAGCAGGCAGTAATTTGATCAGAGATTTTAATAATAACATTTTCCTCCTGTGTTTCTAATGAGGGGAATCAGAAGACAGTGATTGGCAGTTTATAGTCTGTGGAAGTGGCCACCTAAGAACAAAAGAAGTTAATCAGTCGAGCACAAAAAAGTAAGTTGGAGAAAAGCCAGGAGGTTCAAAATTGACAAATACCTTATCACATGCCTTTTAGAAACTTAACATCTAGCCAATCAGTCATGCCTGAGTCAGTCAAGATCAAAGTAGCACTGAAATACCTTCTGAATAGGGTTCAGACATGAAGCCTGGATAAAAATCTGGAAGTGACTTATGGAAAGATTAAAGCAGGGAGTAAGGACATGGTGAAAAGAGAAATTAATCTCACTTGACTGTGATTTTTCAAGCTGGTACTATACCAATTGCTTTGCAGTTGTCTGTCCTTCATTTATTCTGGTAAACTGAAAAACGTGCTAACTGCAAACAGAACAGGAAAGTGATTTATGTCAGTTCTGTGCTACTCTTCCCACTTTTAAAGGATTTTAGCAATGGTCATCTTTCAGTTTTACAGGAATGTAAGAGAAATCCAGGAAATGAGAATGTGTGTTGGCTGTTGTTGGGCAGACACCACTCAGGAGAACATGTGCTGGGTTTAAACTTGCCTGCTCATGTGAAATTTTAACAGGGTGGCGGAAGACTGTCCAGAGAACGCTAGGGTAGCAGGGAGGAGTTGTCAGGGATCCTTCATAGCGATAGTACTCATCCAGTCTGTCAGGAAGCAGTTCTCGGATATTGAAACCAGGGACTCGGACCATCTGATCTAAAATAGGGGATTCATGTTAAATGCTGCATCATTACTACACAGGTAGTGCACCAGTGAAGTGAATTTGCTTTTCAATAAGTAGGATGCTTTCAGTCATATCAGTAGGAAAAGAAAAATACATTTTAACAGAGACGATCCCAGTATAATCAGGAATACAGCTTTTTAGGTTTCCTCTGTACAAATCATGTCTTAGATTCCAAATCAGAATTCTGCAAGATAAAGAGTGGCCATTTTAACCAAAAAACACCATGTGCAAGAAATAAGACCCAGTCAGAAACACATGGTGTTTCTAGCCCTACACTCTTCACAAAAAGGCACTGCGTTTTTAAGTCTTTCAGAGTTTGTCACAGGTTGGTCTGGGATTTCTGGACTGCTTCTTCAGGTGGTTCAATCCCTCTCAGGGTGACATCTGATATTCTTGGCCATTCTCAATCCATTGCAGGCTTATAGCCACTCACCCTTGTATTTCACATTCCGGAAGTGCCTGAAGATCTTTTCATAGGATGGGTTGAAGGATCCAATCTGTAATGAACAGACTATTAACAGCTGTGCAAATCACCGCAGGCCAAATATGAGTCTGCTTCTGCACACAGCAGGCAGCAGTATTTGATGGCCTCTGTCATAAGGTGTCTCCACTGTCCAGATGCTCATAGACTAGAATGGCATAAGTACTCTTCTTACGCAAAACATTGGCACTATCCTCAGAACCCCAATAATGCTCTTATTCCAGAGAGCTATTAGAGCTGCTTCGTTATAATACTATCTTAACTGCACTGTAGACCTCTTGTGTGTGCTCGAAAGGCCCTATTGCCCTTGCCTGTTCAGCATGCCATGCAAATGAGGAGAAACCAGTTCCTCTGAAAACGTTTCAGGCATAAGTTCTCAACTGACAGATTTCTTGGATCATCTACTGGTTTCTAGTCAAAGCCACATTTTTCCACCCACAAACATTTTTTAGTCTGCTGCTCCTCATAGTCCAGTAAGATAAAGAATGACACTGTTGGGTACTGCAGGGCCACTGGCAAGGGCAATAACTCAACTATTTGGCAAGGGCTATAACTCAACTATCAAACAAGACCATGCTTTTCAACTGCTACCAGCAGCTTTTCAGTCTAATAATCAATGCCTTTTTTATTAATCCTTTAGAGTTGGTGCTTAGGAGTTCTTCTGACGACATAGTAAACTGGTGTCCTTAGATCAACTGTAATGGCCACCAGCTGTCTGAAAGCTTTTCAAAGACCTAATCTCCATTGTTCCCCTATTTGATTTTGAAGCACCATTGCTTAGCAATAAGCAGAATCCCAGTATTATTCCCTAGCATAATACACAATACTCTGACACTTCTCGCAGCTGCAACTTCCAAATGAACTGAAATTTAACAGAAAATTGGCCATAGTCTTAGAGTTGCTAGGAAGTGAGCTTGGGTCATAGTAAGGAGAATTGGAGAATTAGAGCTTTGTCTCCTGACTAGAGACTCATGTTTTTGATGGAAATGTGAAATCTTAGTTATCTTATTGAGGAGTTTTATTCCTCAAGAAAAAGGAGAATTATGTATGTACAAGGTTCTGAAAGTTTTTCTTTCAGATCGTTATTCTCTTTAATTGCCTCTGTGTGGGGCTTTAGTGGAGAAAATTGGAAAGCTGTCCTTCTGTCATCTTAAAAAGGGCACTGAATGTACTTGTTTACTGTAATATGTGATTCAAAGAATCTAGGAAGTTTGCAGCCTGAAGACTGTGGTCAAATCCTAATTACATATAGTGGCCAAAACCAGGGTTGTGTCTGCCTGTGTCTCTGCTGTCTTAAAACTGCTTTGTGCTACAATAGGCAACTTTTCAGCAAGTGAGCTTGAAATCCACTGTTGTTTGACAAACTCTACTGATCCTTAATCTGTAAGTGAATGCAAAAGTGGATTTAACATAGCTGAAGATAATTTACTGAAAAACATGAGGAAATATTCAGAATTCCTCTTTTCTTAAAACTTGTTCCTGTTTATGTATGTGCTGCTGGAATCTGGCCCTTTTCTAAGAGAGAGAAGGAAGAAGCTTGATCAGCCACAGCATTGTTAAATAATCTAGGAAATTTGTAGGTTAGAGGTCTCTGATGGTTTAATGATTGAAAGTATATTCTCAGCCAAACAAAAAAAGGTCCTGATCCTACCTCAAGAAGAATAGCCAAAACCGCCAGTCCATCTGCTTTGTCCATTGCTGCTGTTACATCTGGATATTTCTCAGAGTTATAGTGTACAATATGCAGCTACGAAGAAGGAGATAGTATGTTATGCTAACATCTGGGGCATGCTCACATTTCTGTTTCACAGCTAAAAAGGACCAGTGCAGCCATCTCAGGTTAAGACAATACAGTGGGATCCTTCAGTGCTTTCTGGGTGTGGTGGTGAGATCTTTTTAGAGAAAGGCAGAAGGTTCTGGAACTCCACTCCCAGCCCTGCTGCAGCTGAGTTACACCCCCCCTCCTCCACATAATGGGGCAGAGGGAGGAAGAGGATCAATCATTTCAGCTTCAAGCCATCTTGACTGCAGTACTAGGGAATTTTTCTGAACAAGTAACACCTTGGCGCTCTTGGGACTCTCCAGTGTTTAGAATGCAAAACCTGGGGTTAAATGTCACTAGAGAAGAAATGAATTATTCAAAATAAGCAAATTATTCTGACTGATTTCTCTTTTAATCGTTTTGGGGTAAATATCTGATTGGTATGGCTTTTCAGAGTCTCTTCACAAATCTGTAATTTAGGATTGGAAAAGATAACAAATAGTTCTTCACTGGATAGAAGAAGGTGAGTAAAAGCAGAAGCGATGTCATGCAGCTAGAAGATATGACTTTTGGCATATTCAGGAAAGTATGTCGGGGTCTATCCTTTTTTTGCGGTGCACAATGTGTTTTATTAGTGTATACCCAGGTATATTAGTGTATACCCAGGTCGTAAATACTTGGATTAGAACCTTGCAGCCTTTTAAAGCCGTATGCCCAAGATAAAGTTCCCACTTCGAGACAATGGGACCTGCCCAGCCTTCTTTGTTTCTTTCCCTGATCTGAGCCTGGCTTACCTCTGCTGCAAAATGCTTCCCACTGACTGTGTGCTCTGAGCCTTCTGACTTGTTTCTGTTTCCCCAGTGGAGGTGAAGTTGAGATGCTGTGTATTCAAACGGGAGGTTTCTGATGTACATAGAAGGCAACAGGTACATTTTCACTGTAAGCAGACCAAAACCAGATGGAAGCAAATGATACCACAGCTTTCAAGCACAGGGCAAATGTATATGTATGTCTAAGTATATTACATATGGAATACGAACAAAGCAGATTCTTAACTCGTATCCATCTCAGTCTGTGACAGGAGATAAACACTTTAGTTGTATTTAACCCTTTCTAGGCAATTCAGAAGAATTTAGAGTATACCCTTTTTCTGTTTTCTTAAACTAGGAATTGAATGTGAGAATTGTTGCTAATGGAAATCTTTACTCTCACTGAAGAATGGAAAATCAGTCTTATTAAAGAGACAGTTATTGACATGATGAAGCAAAACTTAGGCTTATGTGCCTTCTCTCAAGCCCCTTCTAGTGGTTGAAAATGGCTTAATAAATTAATATTTCTCATGGTATTTTTAGACTCTTGTTATATTGAACTCCTTTGTCTGTTATTTTAGGAGCATATGGCAAAACCAAATAAACTTCCCATTCCCCCCAAAACGCAGAGCACCCATGTCAAGCAGCGAGAGAATCACAAGCTTTAAGAACCAGCATTTCCTCTCTTGACATGCTGGAGACCGTCGTATGCATTCCCTTCCCTTCTGCTCACTGATGCTCTCCAGTGTGGAAGACAGGCTGGTTTTTTTTGTTTGGGGCTTTGGCTTTTGTTTTTGGTAGAAATTACAGTAGTAATTCTCAGCAGAAACAGAGTTATTCCCTGGAGAATTTTGGTACTTCATGAAGCAACCATTTATGTAAAGGACAGATTGATTTCTTTGCAGTTTATTATTTTCCAGTGTGAATACAGTTTGTTTCTGGAGTGTCCCAGACATCTTTTGCATGGGAAACAAGGCTCAAAACCTTAATGTATGAACAGCTGCAAGCCTGTGTGTCTTTATGCTAGTGCTAAAAAGCTTCTTTTGAGCTCTGCTGTTTTCAGTCTAGTTCAAGTAGATAATTGTATCTGGATTAGCTGGCCATTGAAGCATGTTAGTTATATGTAGAAATGACTGATACCATAATACTAAGCATCCTGCTGATTTCTTCTCTAGCCATAAGATAGCAGCAGATGAGGCAATGATCACTCTGACAGAGGCTAATTTTTCATTACTCAGAGCAATTAAGGTTTGTATCAGAGTGAGGTTACTAGCGTGGGTCGCATGTCCCCTGCTTTCTAGGAGAGCACTGACCTTAGAAGTGAATTCCCCTTTTTACTGAGGGGGGGATATATTTTAGTTTTGGCTTACATTAGGAAACCGTTGAACTTCTTAGGGGCAAGATCTAACAATGTGAGTGATTTATGAGAGGGCTCTGTGAGGAATTTTCTTATACCTGTGTGACTGTGAGGGACAGCCTCTCAACGTGTTCTTTTGTCTCCACTTGTTTTCTGGCACAGCTAAAGTCCACAATGAGAACGTTTCCTTCTCTGCTTATTGCCTGTCACTTACACCAGCCTAATACATTCAGCTGTGACAGTCCAATCTTTCACTCAAGACTGAGAAAAGCTCTTAGGAAAAGAAGGTCCACAAGGAAGGGGTGTTCCAGCCACTCCTATTCTAAAGCAACCTAGTTTTGATGGAGAGATTGGTCAAGAGGAAAACCAGGAGCCATACCCTAAGAGGTTGGCCCATACTGAAGAATGGGCTTATGATGTTGTACAAAGCAGGTTTACCCCACTGAAGGAGTGAGTTAAAAAAGCAGTGTTTGTGTGTTGGGTATCTTTTAACCAAGTGTGCCAGAGAAGAGCAGAGGCAGAGGCCATTTTATAACACAGGTTCTTTTGGTGCCTATGCAGTAAAGGAGGTTACAAAGAAGGAGGGCCTTATAACTGTTCTTATTTCTGTGTCTTCAAATGTTTCAGGAAGGGAGAAAAAATGGTGGGACTAGCTTACTGGTATTGTATGTTATGTCATATAGTAGACCTTTATGAGACTGCACTTCTGTGCTTTTACCTGCTGTATTGATGCTTTGATTTAGGACTACAGTGGAGGGCACATTTGTATGCTGTTTCTACTTATTCTTCTGTCTTTTTATCTATCTGTCATATCTTACACTAAAGAGGTTTCTATTTCAAGTCAAAGGAACAGAATGGTGCTCCTAGCTTCCCCCCTCCAATTCAGCTGAGCTGCTTTGATTAGACTGGAATGTCAGAGACCCATTGCACCCATATTGTACAAGTTTATCTCTTTTTAACAGATTCACGAAGTCTGTTTCCATTTAAGAGCACTCCAACCAAAGTAATAAGAAAAACTCAGGAATTAATTCTGGCATGACTATAGTCAATTCAGTTACTGCGAATCCATTTGTACTTAGTACATTCCCAAGTTTCCCTAGCCTGTTCTGGAGGTGTAGGTATACTGATGTAAAGCCTTTGTCATTACAGCTTAATTTCATCTGATAATCAAAGTAGTTCACCCATGAAATAAAAAAAATCACAAGCTTCAGCAACGTTTTTTTCCCTCTTTCCTTCACAATCCCGTGCTGTCATTGAGCTTCCTTACCTGAATGACCATTATTGATCAATGTAAACTGGTCAGTGGAGGACACATTATAGCCTATGAATTCTAAAGGTAAGAGATTAGAATCATACTGGAGAATATCTTTGTGAAAATCTATTGGTGATTGGAATACTCCTCCGCAAAATGGGTATTTCTTTGGCCAGGCCTTCTCTCCATCAGGACCTGTATAAATTAACAAAAAGACATATTTGTCAAGCCTTAACTATGCAAGTAATATAAAAACTCCCCTGTTTCAGCCTTCACCCAAAATTTGGAAAAGCAGCCTTTTCCCAATTGTTTAGGCACAAGCATGACAAGTAGAGTTTGGATCTGTGACAGTATTTGGATTATTTAGTGATGTGAATTATTTTTCCCTATGGAAGTAACAGGCATATGCAGCTCTTCCAGCCTTTGGAAGAGAATTGCTGAAAGAAGTGACTTGATGTTGACAGAGGAAAGTTTCCATCCTTTTCGGTGCACAGAAAAACAGACCAGAATGGGCTTTTCCTTACCATATAAGCTGTCTGGCTCCATCTAGCAACATTGCATAACCCACAGTGAAAAGAGAACATGCAAAAATGGAAGGTGTTACAATAATTTGCCCTGCAATAACTTGCTCAAACTCTGGTGAAATCTTTCATCACAGTCTTTTGCCCTAGGTAGGATCTACAAAGAATAGATAATATCAAGACATTTTTAATTGTGCCTTTGATTTAATTACACATTAATAGCTAGCAGCTGTTTGTAAGCTGTAAGTTGAGACCGTTTGGGTTTAAATACCGAAAGAGATACTTGCAACTTGTGTTTCAACTTGACTCTGAAGATTCATCATGTTTTTTTCTAAGGCAGGAAGGTCTTTTGGGATCACCCAGCCTGATCTGTGTAACACAGGCCATTGGACCTTCCTGGGTTAATTTCTACTTCACTGAGGTCATATTTTTCAGAGGGGAAAAAAGGTCTACTCTTCCTTTAAGCGTTGCAGGTGAAAGATACTTCATTAGTTCCCGATGGATAATTACTCTCCTTGACAGCTTGCTTTTCACTGTTTGTCTAGCTTTGACTTCATTTAGATAGTGGTTGCTTTTAATCCTTTGCTTAGAAATTGAAGAGCCTCCTGTAAGTATACTTCTGTTTCTAATTGAAATACTTATAGAGGACATAGTTTCTCACTTCTGTTCAACTAAATAGATTGAGTTCCTCGAGTCTTTGATTAAAAGGCTTCTTTTCCAAACCTATAATAAATATTCCTTGTGGCTTCTTTGAAGTATTACATCTTTCATAAATTGTGACTGCCAGAATCTAATGTTAGATTGGGTTATCAGTAGCAAAGCAAGTTCAGATCCTTTCTGAAGGAAAATTAACAGTCAGGAGAATGTTATTAGAGCCTCACTTGTGTGAAAGACGGTTTCCAAGGGTATGGATAGTGGAGGTGAATCTGACATAGTGCATGTCACAGAATTGGCAACTTCAGTACTGGAGCTCAAAGGCAGACTTACTTCCTTGTTAAAGCTCTTTAAAATTGTTCAAGACATCGGTTTGTATGTGACATTGTTTGTAGTCTGGATACTTAGACTCAGTGCTTTTCAGTGTAAATAGGCCTTGACGTTGCTTTAACTTAGGTCTTGGGCTCTAGTTTGCTGCCAATCACATTAATTTCTCTCCTCTTAGATCTTCATGGCACTACCTTAAAGTTATGGAAATTATTTTTAAAAGCTAATAAATGTTATGCGGCTGTTGTAGGAAATGGTATTCTATCCTTTCCATATGTTTTGGGAAATTACAGATCCATTCAGAGGAGCATAAATTCCGTACTATGGGATATACATACTTGAGCATATTTCCCAGGAAAATATGTATCAGGGTATATGAGAAAATTATAGTTTCTTGAGGTTGAAACTTGATGTGCAAGACAGTGACACTGAAATATAACACTTTCCAAGAAGCTAAGACGACAGCAGCGCCAGAAAAATTGGTGAGAAGCCTTTATTATAAAAAGACTTCAGTAATTTTAAAAGGTTTGGGGTTTCTGTGCACTGCTAAGATAGTTTGCAAGAAGGTATGTATTACATATCATAGGTCTGGAGACTTGATAATTAAATAGGTAATTTTTATTTGATGCATAAAATAGAAGTCTAGTCCCAGCCAGTGGAAACCATGTCATGAAGTACCCCTCACTTTTGCAGTAGTATGTTTGGCTGAATTGAATGCCCTTGGGAGTCGGCAGCAGAGTATGGGAACTTCCACACCAACATCAGCAGTTCAGAGGGGAAACTTCGGTATTTTCTATAAAATGCTGTAGTTGCTGCAGTCTTTAGGTACCTTGGTCCTTACTAGCAGTTACCTTTTCCTTGACATAAATCTGCTGCTCCACTCACAGGCCTCTCAGCTACCGCAGTTTTTGCTTGTTTCTCACTCCTGCTCCATTGAAAAAAAAAAAACCAAAAAAACCCCAACAGCCAAACTAAACAAAAAAACCCTTTTTTGGTACAAACCAGTTTTTCTAGAAATTCTGCCCTTTGTCACATAGTCTTCCTAATTTCAGTGCCACAAAATTCCTGTCTCAAAGAGCTGAGCTCACTGCAGCTTGGATTTGCATATGTGAAATTGAGATTTCCATGGTAGATAAACCACACAGCTGGAAGGCATTTCTCAGCTAGCTCTGTTGAAAATGAATGATTGATTGTGAACCAGATTCTCCTTTTTCTGTGCCAGCACATTCAGATAAATCCAGTGGAAATCACATTGTGTTTACAAAGACTCTGTCTGATCACTGCTGAATAAAGAATAGCATGTGAGTGTATTAAGACTGGCCTGTACTACAAGTCTCAAAAGGTATTAACATAGAGAAGTATTGCAAAAATATCTTAGTAGTTAATTTCTTCCTTTTGTGATCATATTTGTGACAAAGGGAAAGACCCAGGCAGCTCAGGTGATGTTTGCTGCTCTGAGGATCCCATGCCCCTGTCATGCTGTAAATAACCCTGAGCCTGGCAGTGCCCTCATGGCTGTTCTGTAAGAGATGTCTGTAAATGAAGTAGTGGTGGTTCTTTGGATAGTCTTGCTGCCCAGCTGCAGTGAGCTGAGGACAATACCCTCAGCACCATGGCTGCATGCGTCTGTTGTATCGCCTCCCTTGACAGCTTTTAGCTTCCCATGCCTGAGCCTGAAGCCAGCCCCACAGCACTAGCGCTGCTGGGTGGTGCAGGACAGATGTTCCTCTAAGAACAACAGTGGTGTCTGCTCCCAGGGTGTGTACCTTGGCTGACTTAAAAAAAGAAGGAAAGAGGCCTATGAAACACCAGTGTTACTAACAGACTTTTGTTTGAGCAAAAGAATATTCATATTGCTCAAGCTTCTCACTTGAGTATCCAAGTTCTCCAAACTAACGTAGTAAAATGCATTGGGTCAGTAACACGGGGAGCAAATGTCTGTGGTATTTTTGCAGCCAGGCAGAGCACTCTGCCCTGTTCTCAGCCAGCTGGAAGCTGTATAGCTGCTGTTAGCCCTGGGCTGAGCTAGCAGTGAAGGCTGAAGGTCCAGGCTCCCTGCCACAGTAACATAGCTGCATGTTCTTCATTTTGCTCAGAGCACAGGCAGAGCTCAGTCGTATCATTCTGTGTACTCATAGCCAGTATGTGTGTATCTTCCACGTGCTCGTCCAGAGGGAAGCTTGTGAGATAGAGGGGTTGCCAAGGGCTGTAGCTGTCTCTCCTACTCCGTTCAAGTGCCACATGAGAAATTTTGGGCATGTTCTGGTGTGTTCACTGAAGCTGGCATTTCCTAAGGGGAAGTGGAGGGGTCTTAGCACAGGTTCTCAGCATCTCGCTGAGTTGGAGTATTTGGCATCAGTAAAACTAAAGAGTTTGTATGTTCAATTAGCCTGACGTTTGGTAACAACAATTCTTGTGTTTGTGTTGTAGCATGAAGTTCTCCCCTTGTGCACGTTAGTAATTCCTTTGGCACTGTTTCTTTAAACTTGGCTGTAAAGCTAGTTTTCTCTATTGTAGCTGCTTGTCCACTCTCAATGAGTGATTCTGGCTCTTTGAATTCATTCCAGCCCTCTTACATTACAGAAGCAGAAAGCCAGAATCCAAAGAATTGAAGCCCGCCTCTCCAATTCTACCAATTCTCTTCTGGGGTAGAGGACATCAGGCCTGCACTTCCCAGCCCCACAGCAGCATTGCCAAAAGCTGCATGCATGTGCTCTCCTATGGGGCAGCAGAACAATTCTTTTAGTTCTTTAACTAAGATAACATTTTCTGATGATACACTTCAGTTTGTACAGAAGGTGAAGCAATCCCTCAGAGGACACAGAGCAAGCCTGTGTCAGAACGGGAATTGGTGAAATTGGGCACTGAGAATAGCATACTCTGAAAGAAACACAGGTACCCAGCGTCCTGGGAAGGGAGAAGTAACTAATTTAAAGCAAGTGTTACCCTAGGAAGGAAGACAAAACTGCCACTTTGATGGTAGTAAAACAAGTTCTGCTTTCCTTACTACCCAGCAGGGTTAGGTTCATCTGGTGGCTGCTGAGAGGGTGGAAAACCCAGGCTTTTGTTCTTAAGACTGTCTCAAGCTTTTTTTTCCTAATGAGAATGTGAAGTGTATGTATGCATACTGGCAGTTAGATTAATACCTATAGACAGGCAGCTGACAGTTTTCCTTTTGCTTATGTGAAGCAACTCAGGTAAACTGGAGCACAGCCAAAGGGAGTAGTTACTAGCAGGAATTTCAGCCTCAGAGGTTCTTTGTGTTGTCTTGGAGCAGCACCAAAGGCTTAAGAACAAGATTTTTTTTGCTGAGATTCTCAGTACTGCCTACTTCTCTGTGGGCATGTGGTATGTAGAACACTACTCTGAATGAGGAATAGCAGGCCAGATGATTTGATCCCTTAAAATCTCTAGATAATTCTTCTTGAGCAGCCATCAGATCCTTCTGGATTAGTAGCTGACTGAAAGGACTGTTGTACAGTATAACACTGCTTTCCTGAGTATAATTTATTCTACCTTGTGAGTGCTGTAGTTTTCGGGATGCTGAGTCTCCAGTAACACAATACAGGTGACTTGCTGAACTCTGACTCTACCTAAAAATTAAGACCCATCTGGGTAGGGAGAGGTATGTTCTCTGTAGAACCAGGCTGAAATGTGCTGCTGGTCTGTGACTGCTGGGGATGTAGAGGGCTTTGGGGAACTGCTGCAGTTGTGGGGCCAGTCTTTTCCTGGTGAAGTTCCTGTCACTTTTTAAGGCAATTCAGAACCCAATAACTGACTCTCAGTCACCCAGATATGAAACCCAATGTCCAAATAACAGATTTCAAGATGATGGGACAGATCCAAACCTGGGTAAAGACAGTGAACCAAGTAGGTTCTCACCAGCATACATTTGGCATGTTGTCATTAAAATAGAGAGCAAAGCTACTACTTAGTATGTACAAATTAGTTTGTACTTACCAATATAAGACCATTTTGAACCTGTTTAAAGACAAAATATTGCTATGAGTATTTGAAATTGATCTTAGTCTATAAAGAAACAAATTGTCACTTAAGCCCACGTGCTGAATTTTGCAATACTTTTAACTCTCTGTCCCCAAATGTTGAGCAAAACACAGAGACTTTCAAAGCTCATGAACACTTCTCACCCAAATTATAATTATCCCTGTGTTCCTGCCCATAGGGGTGACTTTCTTGTGGTTACTTAAATGCTGGAGTGAAACTTTTGTTGGCTTTTTGGTGGTGTGGTTTTTGGTTTTTTTGTGGAATAGCCACAGACTCGGTGTGTAGGTACATTCCTGGTATTTTTCCAGTTAGGAAACTAAGGAATAGAGATGGGGTGTAGCTATAATGATCCCCCTCATGCCTAGTTGGGGAGTTTGAAAACCATCGGTGGGTTGCCAGTTGCTACAGTCGTTTCTGTACAGGGGCTCTGGGATTGGCCAACTGAAACAGGAATAGATGGACGTTGAAAAAAGGGAGCGTGAACCATGAACCCATATAACTCAGAGAATCCTGGGGGGCTGAGTGAGTGTCAGAATGACCAGTACTCATCCATGGTTTGAGGTACTGAACTTGGGACTATGTCTTCGCTTGTCTTTGGAAAAGTCTTGACTTATTAAATGCTCTTTTTAATTTATTTTTCTTCTGGTCCTGAAACCTACTTAGTCATTCAGCTTGCTGGGTAATTGCAGGTGCTTGTCCTGACAGACCTGCACAGCTTTGGCTGTCAGGATAATGGATATCTGTACTCTCTGCAAATTCAACTTAATTTCTGCTTAGAAAGCAGTCCTGAATTACAGGTCTTGCAAACACTCAGAATGCCCGTGTGTGCATACATGCAGGCAGGCACATATCTATCCTTACATGCACATGTCTGCTCAGTACATGATCCTTGACTGTACTCTGGAGTGTGGTCACAGATACAGCTCTTCTCCAAAGAATGTGGTGTGAAATGTTTTGGGATTAACTTGTAGGGATGTGCAAAACATCTGTGCTTAGCTCTTTAGTAGTGATATGTGCTGGGAACACTGAGCTCTCTGCTTCCAGTTCATTAGGACCAGTGTGCCTTGTTCTTTTACACTGGAATTCTCAAAATGAGGTCTGTGTAATCATCCTGGCTCACGTCCCCATGTTCCTCGTGTAGAAGAATTCATGCACTGTCTTAGATTGCAAGAGGAGAAACCTCCTTCTCCTCTCTCCTTCTCTCTGCAAAGGATCATCTCTTACTGATTTATTTTGGGGGGTGCTTGTGTCCACTGATCAGCACGTTCTGTAAGTAAAACTTGCATGAAGATAGCGACTGACCATCAACAGCTTTTAGAAATTGCCACATCCTCAGCTGAGGCAGGTTTGAAAATATAGTGGCTTAACTACAGTAGCTACTCTCTGCTCATGTTCTTACTTCCCATTACAATGTGTACAAAGTGTCAAAACTATGATTTTTTTAATCTAGAGCAACCTTTAAACAGTCAATTTCAGATATTTTCAATATTTTGGGCATTTATGGTAATTGAAATAAAAATAAATGAAAGCTTAAAGTCTTTTGCCAAGTGAAATTTTCCTCAGCTTGAGAGCATTTTGATGCTCTGCAATTCACTACCATTGTGACTTTACTGATGAGCACAATAATAGCAACAAGTGTAGGTAGGGCTGAGGCACAGTTAATGCTTATTTCATCCAACTTAGATCAGGAGATGAATAGATGACCAGATGGCAGAATCTTCTTGATTTTGCCTGAATGAACATGTAGAGCTGCCATCCTCAGACTCTGAACAAGGTTGCATTACCCTTATTCTGCTTGATAACGAAATGAGGATGAGCCAGACTGTCACATAAGCTTACAGAATTGGAGGAGAGCCAATAGATGTCTGATTCACATCTAGAAGGGAACTATCAACAGCTCTGTACCTGTGAGCACTCTCCTGCCTTTTTGTTCATGTTAGGGTGAATGCTGATGAGTAACACGGTTACACACCCGTGCATGGCAGAAGAGGTTCCTAGAGCCAGTGTATGTGTGTGTCACTGATCACTGTGCAGGGAACAAATACATCTCCAATGTCACTGGGGAGCTGGGAAAGTGGAAATGGTTTTAGTTGTGATAATCTATGTTAGTTGTTTCTCTGACTTGGGAAGATGTCAGAGACAGGCAGATGCCATAGCTCTTGCCGTTTCTTGGTACTGGGGTTCTTAATTGTAAGATAGGGATTCTCCAGCATTCCCTTCAACATGTATTGTAAGGCATATCTTTTCAACACATCTTTCCCTTCTGAACCTTGAGTTGTCAGGGAAAGCCCCTGGAAAGCACCGAGCTTTGTTCTGTTAGTCTGGAAAGCTCCAAGGTCTAGGAACCTCTGCCCTTCAGGTGGGAGATTCCGCTAGAGAATGTAGCCATTTTTCAGAGGATATATGCCCACAGTAAGAAGGGGACCTTGAAACTGTGATTTCCACCTCTCATGTAGCTCATGTGAAAACCCCAGTAAAGTCTTGTCTTGGCAGAGCTCTGCATGAAGCTGACAGCTCTGGATTACACTTGAGCCTTCAGGATTTTTGTCACATAACTACACATGCTGAGTAAGTCTTCTCACACAACCTTTTACAATGATTCTCCCTTACAACCTGTAATCAAACTAGGTGGATTATAATTAGCTTGAATGGATGAAAATTGATTATAATCAGCTTGAATAGATGAACATTAGCTCTTAAAAAGAGAGGGAGGAATGTTAGCCTCCTGAAACTGTTCTGTTTAAATATAAGAGACTGAGGTCTAGTGTATGGGGTGCTTCACAGGGATTGCATTCTTTTCCCTCTGAGGGCAGAGGGAAAGGTGTGATGCTTCCACTACTCTGAGAAGGGCCAGTCTCTACTTCATTCTGTGACAAACAATAAGATCACAAAGCAAGGCATACTGAGCATGCAAGAAGTCTGTAATGCAGACTACATCAGAGGACAAATTTCTTTTTCCTGTATATATCAGAATACCTATTCTGAGAAATTGAAACAAGGATACCAAACAACTGCAGACTACAACAATATACAACTTCAAGCATGCTATCGAAATAGTAATAATTAGAAGATGCCAGTTTCCTGCATACAGTAGCTGCCCTAAGTTACATGTGACAATAAAATAGAAAGCTTAAAGACTTTACCATTCAACGGCGCTTGCATTGAGACTGGTGTCTTTAGGAGGAAAATAAGCAGAGTAGTAAGTGTGAATATACTGAAGCTCTTGGCTGACATCTCAAGGAAAGACTTATAATAGTCCGACAGTTCACAGGTTCCTCTTCCTTTGCAGTCTGAAGAAACTCCCTTGTAGATATGTGGCAAATAGCAGAAAGTGCACATACAGAGCTTCTGCTGAAGAAGAGCTTCTGCTCTTCTCTCCCCTTGTGTCTCTCCTTGCTTTTAGGACTGCTTTTTATAAAGCTCCTGAGACTCAACCCAAAACAAATGATGTAATCAGACCTGCCTCTAGGTCACAGCATCCTCAGAAAACTGATCATATCCTTCACTACTTCAGTTTTAGTGAGCTCCTCACAGGGCTCTTAGAGAGGGAATTTAAATGTGGAACTGCAAAAATTATTTAGCAGAGACACAAATGCTTAAAAAAGCTGTCCTCTTATAGGCCATACCACAGCAGAGGTTTTCCAGCCTATTTCAGAGTGTCTCCCTCAATTCCCATTTTTGGATCAGTGTGATTTAGCATAATGGGCCCCTGTGAGCACTGGAGGGAAGAGACTTGGGGCTGTGTGTGGGACTGGTAATAACTGAGGGACCATGGACACTTCTGACAAAAAGTGTCCAACTTGTCGGGAAGGGGGTTTTTTTAAGCTCTTGGAACTAGGAGAACACATGAAGCTGGGAGGAGTGAAAATTCATCATGAAACAGCCCCAGAGTCTAATGTTATGTTTGGGACATGTATGGAGAGGGGTAGAGGAGTACAGGGTATAAGTTAATGTCCTCTTCTGAAGGTGATTGAGGAATAACGTCTTAAACCGAGTACACCATAGGTAGCTGAGGAGCAGAAGGTGGGATTGGAGAGGCTATTAGGTTTAGTTCAGTACTTTATAATTGTTACCAACTGCTGACTACATCCCAGTAACAGCTTTGCAGCGTGTATTAGTTTTGATTGGTCAAGCTTTATTTTCAGCATCTTTTTTTATCATCTGCTTTTTCATTGCTCCATGTTATCAGACTTGCTAATTTTTTCCCACCATCATTTATGAGGCTGATAAAGGGAAGTTGACTGGAGCATGGCTCACTTCTGTATAGATCCCAGGTAGGGACCTGCTGTAGAGCTTGATTCTGGCCTGCTGCTGCAGCTCATCTGTAGCCCCATCCTCAAGCCAGGCAGAGGCAGGCTGCAGAGAACAGCAGCAACTAACTATATCTTGTAGCTTTTGGGAAGCAGCTGTGGTTGAGCACAGGTCCTCGCTCACACTTCTCGTTAGTATTTTGTAAACCTAGATTGTAATTCTGCTTGTTTTGGTTCAGCCAGATGTAATCTAGCATGAGCTATAGTGAAAATGCTTTTAACATGGCTTTTTAAGTGCCATCGTCTATAAAAGAGGGATGCTGTCTACCACGTTTGTACAGAGGGGCATGCTGAGTGTACAGAAGCATTTGAGCTATCAGCACACAGTTGTTGCTACATGTGGGACCTTCTGTAACCTGTTGGAAGTTTGGAAATAGAATTTTGTAGGTTGCTGTAGAAGAGATTGTTTTGTCAGCAGCCTTCATATAACTGGCAACCTGTCTGACAAGCTGCTAAGGCTGGTATCAGTAACAGTTGAAACTTGCCTCCTCTGCAGAAGGACCCTGTTGTGTAGGAGGGTGTGGGCTGAGCTGTCTGCCAAACTGCGTTTTCATATCTCCTTCCTACCTCTTGTCTGCCAGTGTTCTTGAAAAGTTCACCATGCTGAAGTGTGCTCTGATTCTTAGAATCTCCCTCAGGTCTTTTTGGCATTTTCACAAGCTACACCTCTCCTTGCCCAGTTTCTGCTATAGTTTGGCTTCATATCCTCAGGAGGAATTCCAGGCAGTGCTTGTGCTTTCAAGGCTGGCTGGATAGAAAACCGTTTGCTTGCAAAACACAAGCCACAGAAAAAGAAAAAATCCAGCTCCTTGACACAGTTACCTGCCTGTATTTTGCACAAACCACACAGGGCTTGCCATTTTGTTCTATCTTCAAGAAATTTTAGGTTACTAGCAGTTGGGTTTCATCTCAGCATCAGTCCAAGGCAGAGACAAAGGAAGGTTTTCGTAGGGTTCATGAGAAGCAGTAGATTGGGATCCCCAGTGTGAAAGGTCAGGTTGAAATTTCGTGGTGTGGCTTTGTCAATCGTTAGCTTGCACTCTCTCCTAACATACAGTTATACATTCAGGCATAAGGCAGTAGTAACATACAGACTAATGTGATAGTCACCTTGAAAAGTGCATGGGACAAGTTTAAGGCAACTCGTTATGCTCAAAAATGTCTTTCCTGAATGTGGGCGTTAGCCACGTTAAAATACATGTTTATAATGCTGCATGCAGTAAGTAGAGCTGAGAACAGATCATGTGGATAATGGAGAAAAAACCCAAAACACAACCACCCAGCAGGACCCCAGGCTTCAGAAAGACTCCATGTTGCCATGAGATTCCCTGTTGAATGGAAGTGCAGAAGTGCAATTAGACTGTAATATAAGATGATTCCATGTGCTGTTTCTTGCTAGTTGTGATTTCACATTTTAAAGCTGGGGCAAAGGAATGCAAGGGATGAATAATAGATTGCCTAATGTCCCAATGTTGGAGAAAAATAGAGTCCCCAGAGTTTGAGGTCCTGACCCAGTTGTCAGGCAGCACTCCCCACCTGATGCAGTTAAGGATCAGGAATCCTTTTTAAAAGCAAGATCAAGTGCAGGGTGCTGTCTGGCCTGAATACAGATTTACTTAGCAGCTCCATTATTTCTATTCCTCAGTTTTTCTACCTTGTTTTCTCTAGAGCAGTTGATTGCAAAGCTTTCAGTTTTGCTGGTCTCAGTTGAGACAGTGGTGGAGCTTGGCTGGTTTATGCTACAAGAGTTCCCTGTAGCAACGGTACCAAAATATTACCACCATCCAACTGCCATGCACCTAACCTGGAGTTTGCAGTACAGGCTGATATTCTCCAAATTACACTGAAACTTTGGCTTCTGAGGCACCTCAAGATGGCACTCACAAAGAAGTAGTAAACACTACCTCAGCCTCACAGGGCACAAGCACAACTGCTTTAAAAACAGATCATTCCTTCTATTAAGGTACACTTCAAAGGGCAGAAGATACACTGTTACCAGCACAGTTATTTTCAGTCAAATTCTTCTGTACCAGTTTTTCCTGCTAATCTCAGTGTAGAATTGGGAACAGAAAAATAGGTGGGACATTGCTTCCCAGGGCATAGTGCTGTAGAAATTGGACAGTAATAGGGTAGATGGCCATTAGGTAAGGAAAATTAGAGAATAACACACTTGTCATGGAGATATTTGTGATTAGACCTGGGCAGTGCTATAACCAAGACAGCCCTCTCTGGCATGTGTTCAAGAGCTCTGTGTTTCTTTTCAGGGCATATGAAGTGATCTCGCTGCAGACCATCTTCCTGAGTAACTTAGATCAGCAAAATACTGATGTAGTTTGAAAATTTACTTGTTGTTTTCCATGATACATCTGAACATGCGCTGACCTTCAGCAGATGCATATACGAGCTCTCTCGAATGTAGTACACTGAGGCTGCTATGACCACCAGCCAAGATGATCACTGCTGCTTTCTGCAGTGCTCAGGCTTAAGTATGCTAAAAAGAGCACATAGCTACTTGAAAAGAGAATTCCAGCTGCTGCTGACCTTGTGGCCCTTGTGGATTTGCTTACCCTGCTGTCCTAGGGGATGATAACCCCTGTATCAGCATAGTCATTAACAGCTGCAGTTCTTCCAAACTGTATAGAAAAAGTTAAATGAGCTCTGCAGTTGAGATTCCTGCTGCCAGGAATATTTCTGATATGCATATTTTTATATTTATTTACTAAATTAAACTGCCATTGTCAAACAGACACATTCCACAATGATGGGCTCAAGAATTTTGGAAGAAGGAGATGAAGCTGATGCTTCCAGCAATTCCAGATTGCAAGAAATTAGAGATACTCCCCAAAATATTGTGCCCTTGTAGAAGAAATTTCTGCTATGGCAGAATAGCCCAGTGAAGTCAAATTCAAGGGTTCTTGCATGTTCTGCAGTATATGCTAAACGGGCTGGGAACTGGCAGACTGAGCAGAGCAGGATTTCCTCTGTGGGGAGGCCAGGCACTACTGTGTGTGGCCACCTGCACAAATTCAAATCCATTTCTTCTATTCAAAATAGTATTCAGATTTAGAGCCTGTCTTCCCTGAAGTCAGCAGGTTTACTGAATTTATCTGACTCAAACAGATCATATCAGCACAGATGTAAAGCTCCCTCTGAGTGCACACATTGGTTTGTTCAGAGTATATTTTCAGAAGGATTTACTTCTCCTGAATTGCTGCATTGAATTTAACCTCTTACAGTAAAACATGACTGTAGAGCAGCTTGGCCTCAGGTCCCACCTGCTGGGAAAACTCAACTTATGTTTAAACAGTAGACTAAACTATGATGCTTAGAATAGGTTAAGCAGCACCCATGAAAGCAGCAGCCTGAATGCTGTATTTACAGTGGCTGTAACTATAACCAGTCAGAAATATTTCTAATCATGGCATGGATGTGAGTCAGAAGTCCAAATATATTGCCAGTTAATTTCAAGGCATTACATTCACTTTCTGAGAAGAAGACCTGTCAAGTATCTACTTGGTTGTGCGTGGGGAATATATGTGATGAATAACAATCTGGGTATATACAAAGCTTAACATTAACCTTTTTGATGCTAATGGATAACATGACTTAACAGAGGTTCTTAGTCACAGAGATGAAGTATGGATTATACATTATAAATCACATTATAAAGCAGGGATGATGTTGCTTTCTAATCAACTGTGGGTGCAGGGACTGGTTGCTGTGTGCTCTGCACGGGCATGGCTTATGCTATGTAACTTTTCAGATATGAGGATAACCTCGTATGCGAGTGGAACCCACTCAGGGCAGTGCCTGACGGTGGCCTAGGTGTGTCATTCCTTAGGACCGCAGCATTCTGCAGTGGGGCTGTGGAAATTTTCCCAAAGATTATGGAAAACCACTGGCTGGCTGTCTTCAGTTAACAATATTGGGGATTGTTTTTTGCTTGAAAATAGGGAATAACTATAATAGCTTCTCTAGACTTTTGTAGTCAAAGTATTCCTTTTTGAATACACTACTGGTTTCTAAACCCATTCAGCCTTCTAGGAACTGTGAATTGCAGGGGTAGAGGTAGCTGGCAGGAGGAAAATGAGCTCTGCAGACAGGCCATTAAGCCTGAGTCATTACTATTGAAATCTGTGTTTTAATATTGTGTTACATCCTGCAGTATTGCCTTTTTAGGGTTTGGCAAAGGAAACAGGAAGATGTGAGATTTGCTGAAAGCCTAGATGTAGATGGGGTACACTGAGGCAGAACTGGTCAGCTTAAACCAAGTGCAGTCCATCTGTAAAGCAGAGGCATCTTGTTTTGGTCTTTGGCTCAGAGCATTATCTCTTCTGAGACGCTGTACGGTGGTACTGGCTGAGGAATAATGATGGGATATAAAGTTGAGAATGTTCCTCTCTGTGTTCTGAAGCATATTAAAATGGGGTTTGTAAGGCAAATAGAGGCAAAGCATTAAATGTTAGCTCTCTTTGTCTGTTGCATTTATCTGACTAATGGCATTACTCCTCTAGAGAGAGATCCCTCACCTTTTTTTATTACAATCTTTGACTTCTCAGCCTGTCCTAGGTTCCACGTTATCAGGGGCTCAGGTCTTTCCCCATCAGTAGGGTGGAGCTGAGGACCTAAGTCATTGAATGGGGGAATGGAGGAGAAGTGGCAACTATATGAATGATGTGCAACAAGAATTGGTATCTAAAATAGTCTCCAACAAATTTCCATGTTGCTTGCCAGGATGGTGACCCCTGCCACCACATGAAAAGCACAAATGGTATCCTGTGTTATAAAAGGTTACCTAGTGAAGCTGCATGAAATAATAAAAGAATCCCAAAGGCAAAACTTTTTCTGTGGTCACTGCTGTGACTAACATGGTTTCTCTGTACTCATTTAAAAACATGTTGAGGATTTATGTGTGTGGGGGGGATGAGAAAGGATCCCTGTAAAGTGGCCACAAACCATAACAAAGTTCCAGCCAAGGTTTCCAGCAGCCCTAAACTGTGAATTCATGGTGCTCTCAGGTGAGCTTTATATAACAACTAAATAATAGGTATACACTTGCAAGTCACTATATTTGTCCTGTCTGCACACACTGGGAAGCCCAAAAGTGGGGTTAAAAAAAGGCTCAAGCAAACAAGTCAAGAAGCAGAGTACAGCAAAGTGAGGCATTCTGCTAAAGATGGAACACAGTTTTCTCCTCATTGCCTTGCACTCCTGGATCCTGACAGAAATACTCCTCAGAATAACAGGATCATTTTTGTTGCTGGCTTCTGTTCTGCTTTATTTACCACACATGGTCATGGTGTTGGCTCAAGAGCTTAAATGTGGGACACTGAAGAAGTAGCCAGACAAAAGTCTTGCTATAGGGAAGACAGGCATTCAGATACATCAGTTCTGGCCTTGTCTAGAACTGACGAAGCTGGTAGAGTAGAAGGGAGTGATCTGGCCAGGGTACCAGGAGTCCCTGTGCTGGATTTCAGTTTCTGTCTGTGTGACTAGCTGACTTCTGCTTAATTTCTGTCTCTCCACCTTTGTAAATTCCTGTAGATGCTACATACTTTCCACATTGCAGCCAGCCAGCCCCATAAAGCAGTGTGAACCAGGGAAGTTTGAAAACACAGTGTCACTGCTTGGTTTCCTCCTTCCACTGGTGCAGTTGTGCTCTTTGCTCTGAGTATCGAGTTCACTTCAGCTGGTGCAGCTGCGCAGAGGATGAATGCAAAGGCCCCTTGTCACCACCTCACTTGCTTCATCAATGCAGGATGGCTGGCTAGAGTCAGACCAGAAGTCCTTTCGTGTCTACCTGATTGAGAGATGTTATGTGCTCTTTAACTTCTGTGCAACTGTAATTCTCCTTCTGTTACAAAACAAAACCAAGTAGCAAAGCCAAGGCTGCTTGTGACTGGAACAAAAAAAAAAAAGAAAAACAAAGCCAAAAACTCACTTTACAGTTTTTTTCCAAAATATCTTTAAGCTGTCTGAAGTGACTCACTAATGTCTGCTACACATCAGGAGATCTAAAGGTATATTTTAAAGTAAAACTAGAGAGATGAGTGTTAACTCTTCTTCAGCCTCAGCTCCAGATGTATTTATGGCTGAGTGTTCTGAGTTAAGACTGTTCTAAATCAATAGGAGAACCTATGCTTAACCAACTATGGGATGATTAAAATAGCCATCTCCTCATGTTTGGCTTGCAGAATGAGCTCTGCTCTGCAGAAATGCAAGGCAAGCTGTGCTCCAAGCAGTACTTTATTAGCTTTGGAGGCAGAAAAAAGCTTGCTTGGTTTGTCTTGCTGGTAAACACTTTGCCAGTCTTATGTTGGCTTTAAAAGCCAATGTGAAAGGCGTCAGTGTTGTAGTTTTCCAGAAATGTAAATCTCTTAATAGTGACTGCAAAAGCCAGGGAGTTAGGGCTGGGGAAAGAGGGTGAGGGAAATGTGGGCTAGTTCTTTGTATGAAGGCATAAAAAAATGGTGTGTATTAAATGAAATGTATCTGCTTATATTTTAATAATATCTTGCAAAAAATCTTAAAAAATCTTAGCTGTCATCCAGGAATGCAGGGAATCCACATCTTGTGGCCTGTACTCCTTTGGGAAGGCAGCGCTCCAGTGGTGCAGCTGCTGGTTTGGAACCTCCCCACAAGGGGATTTTTCATGCAGCCCCTGGGACATGGAGCTGTGGGAGTTCTCCCACCACCTTGTTTACTGCAGCAGTCTTGTGTCCAGAGCTGCAACATGATATTTCGTATAGAGCCATAAACACATTATAATAGCAAATGACGAGGGTAAAAGGGGACCAGCATAACACAGCACTGTAAATTGTGAGCATTCCTGAAGAATATTCTTTTATTACAGAACTGTGAACTGCTGCAAACCATTTGCTTAAAGAGGTGCTGCTGGGAATGGGAGTGGGAATGACAGGCAACACATGGAAAGTTTCTCCACATTAGCTGCACAGATCTGTCCAGATGATGGTAAGTCAGATGGATTTTTAATTTCACTTTTAATTTAAGCCCTTAATTTCAAACCTTAGTGATGCATCTACACAATCTCTGATGACTTGCAACCAGCTAAGTAAATAGAACCTCAAACTGCTAAAACCCTGAAATGTTTGTCGGTCTCTCTGAGAACAGAATACTTTCTAAACAATATAAGCAGCATGTGCCAACATATAGAACATATAGAAAAGGCACACAGTGCACATACTTGCAGGAAGAAATAAAGTCTGTAGGTAGTGATAATTCTTAATTTTCTTGTACATAGATGTATTGTGGTTGCATATGGCTAATGGTTTTGCAGCACCACCAACAATATCTGCTCATTTTCCCACATGACAAGGTGACATGCCAGTTCTCTTTCTGTAGTTAACAGTTGACTCCAGACATTAGCAAAATAGCTGCCTGGAATAGAAGCCTGCTGGCAGCAGAAATGCCTGTGCCACAACTCCAGACAACCAGTTCGATTGTGGCTGTGGTTGGTGTTCAGGCAAGAGGAGGCAGGACGGGTATGGCAAAGTTTGGAGTCAGACTGATCAGCAGCCCAGCAACTGAAGCTGCTGTTTTCAGAATGGCTTTTTTTCCTTTCTTTCCTGTCTTCATGGCCTTTTATCCTAGGAATGGCAAAATGCAGTGTTGTCTGTGCAGATGAGAAGCTGTAATGACAAGTCAGGCTTGTTAGCCTCTGTTTCCTTAGAGAAGAACTGCAATGAGAAACTTACCTTCATGCAGAATACTGAATCTGGGAGCAAGGTTCATGGTTACATGCCATGCTTATGAGTACTTAAATGCTCTGGCTAGTTAGGTCAGCCTTTTGATCTACTACAGCTCTTACATCAAAAGAAAATTACTATGTTTAGCAAGCATGTCTTGGTTAACCTGTACTTCAGAGTTTTGTCCCTTAGGTACCTGAAAGATGCTGAGCCTGCCATTTTCCCTTGGGCTTGCATGAAGTGGCATTAAGTGAGACAAAGGAGAACTGGATGTCCTGAATTAAAAGCTCTTTTTTGTTTTTTTAAACTGCTCTACACACCACACAAGTTTAATAATTTCTTGGGCTTGGGTACTCAAGTCATGTTTGCAAAAGTAAATTCTCATTATGCTCTAAATGCAAGCCTGGCAGTCTCCACCTACTTTAAATACCATGCTTAGGATAGAGACAGTACAGCAATGAAGTCTCACATTTCTAGGACATGTTAGAACGTTCAAAGTGATCTTCTACTGAAACAATAGTAATTTAATGAGATCACTATGATGAGATCCCTGTATCATTTTTCCAGCTGTTTGCTACTTCACAAAAATGTGCTAACGTGCAATAGAGGTAGATGGTGATTAGTCATCCTGTTAGTTAGCTTATTTTACATTGCTTATATGTTTAAACCATGGTTCAAATGAAATATGGAATGATGTTGGTAGGGAGTTGTGAATCAGTGAAGACATCAGAATGTAGTTAAGCAGCTGCTGCTTAACTATCTTTAAGTGACTAGTGATGGGGCAAGGAAGGACCACAAAATGCAGCAAGTTTTACCAAGCTTACTCATTTGCTAACTGGAACATCTATTCTAGTTCCTGCTGTTAGAGCACCCTTTTAACAAAAGGGAATCTTGGAAATGAAAGAATTTACTGCAGTTATGTGTCATCTTAGATTCTTTTAGACACACAGATCTCAGAACATACAGAAATGCATGTTAACGTGGTGCACAGTGAATTGGGGGTGGGTGCATTATATGAGCGTGGATGAGTTACTAAGCACTTCCTATGGGAATGCCAATAAATCATTTTTCATGGTGCTCCATAAATTCCATAAAGGCCACACAGGCATTACAGAAACCAGCCTGGGTGAATTCTAGAGCCTAGCAGGTAGAGAAGTACTAGTGTAGGCCTGTAGATGTTTTGAAATAGTTGCATTGGTTATATTGAGTCTCTGAGGCTCTGAGTGAAATAAGTAATAGGCATTGCAGGTGTTAAATTCCATAAAAGGCCTTCAGGTAGTTTTCTTGAATGTAAATTGTATCACACTCCATATTAACTTCCTGCTCCTCCCTATCTACAGAATGCCATGCATTTTAAGGATTAAAAATATATTGAGTGTTGACTTCTAGTGTGAAGCAAATCAACATCCCCAAAACTGAGCTACACCTCTGATCTTCAAAATTCAAGGCTACCTGTGTCAGCAGTTCATAGAAGCTCTTGAATTATGGCACTGAATAGCTTTTGGCACATTTGTGTTTTGCTGTAATGAGTGGATCAGTTTGGTGTTTGGAGCTTAGCAAGACTGCTTTGAAAGAACTAGTAGTGCTCATAGGGCGTCTGGGTGGCTTCCTATTTCAGAACAAGCTCTCTGTATTTTACCATCGCAGTTTCAAATTCCAGCCAGAGTAGAAAAATCTCAGGCAGCCTTGTTGAGTCCTTGAATTAGCAGATGTTAAACGAAGGGAGTGAGGAAAGGAAATCTGAACCAATGGTCTCCTTCCTCACAATTCAGATTGCTACTCAACATTGTGAATAACTGAGCCTGAAGAATAACAAATACTGTAATCCTGGTGACATGGCAAGAAAATTCCTGTTTCCCTGGTAATGAACTGATCTCCCAACAGGATAAAATGCTGCCATTTGTGAGCTAACACAGGTCTCATTCAACTCAGCTATCACTGAAGTGTACGTACTGTCTTTGTGTACAGTGGCAAGTTTTTCTCCAGGATACTTTGCTTTGGAGTCAGAACACTTCAGAATCAAAATGCTCTGGACATTGGCACCTTTGGGGTTAATATTTACCATACTTTGTGGTCAGTAAAGTAGAACCAAGATCTAATATGTGTCTATACAGAACAGAATTCTTTGTACAAAACTAGAAGCAAATACGTGCAGCAGAGAGTCAGGTGGGATGCCTTTGTAGCTTACAGCAAATAAAGAAGCAAAAATAGCTTGTAGAGTATTTTGACTATCAACAGTCTTGTTTAATGTAAAGGGAAGAGTGATACTGTTTGTGTACAGTGGACAGATACATATGATACTTTCACTGTAGTAATATTCTACAGATATAATAGGTATATACATATAGTATAATAACAGTTGTTAGAGGTGAAAAAAGTCTTATTAATTCACCCAGTTCATCCTGGGACTTTCCCATCAAACCATTTTTAAGTGTTTGGAATGGAACTTCAGAAATTAATTTAAAACACTTATTTTGCAGTATTTTCTTTACATGTTCTTTTTATAGGCAAATAGATTTCGCATTCTGATTCCTGAGTTTTATCTGAAATAGTAAAATTCTGTGCCATCTCATTCCCTTCCCAGCCTCCCAGACTATCATCAGAGTAATTCTTTTAATTTTTGTGACTAGATTATTGTCTGTTTTCCTTAAATTTGTTATCAAGCTAATCATAGCAGTGAAATGGAAACCCTGCATGTCATTTAAACATGCAGTGTTTGTGGCTTAGAAACGGCTGTGGTTTTGCCCCACGTGATGTAAGAAATGGTGAGTTTTAAGATCTGTAATTACCAAGTGCTTTGGAACAATTTTCCCTTCCTTGATCAAGCGGGTAGGTGGATAGGCTGGTCCCAGCTATCACATATTCCAGGCAATAGGTAGTACGAAGTCTTCTTTCAACGGGAGGCTTGGGAGTTCTTTGTGCTCTGACACAGTATCTAAACTGAGCTGCCTAATTTTATTTTATTTCTTTAAATATACTTGTAGTTCCCTTGTTTGCCAAAAATTAGTGAATAAGCCTTGTTCAGTTGTGCTGAAGTGAAGTTAGTAGTGTTGGTTATAAAATGTTCCATTTTGATTAAGATAGGATGAGATAAAGCCTGCTGATCTTACAGGTAGCTTAAGCACAAGTACAGAATCATGACTACATTTTCAAGACTGCATTTGGAAATAATATAAAATTTACATACGTGAATACAGTCAAAGCTAAATGCTGTGACGTGAAATAATACTGCTGGATGTCACCCTGCTGCACTTGCACTATTGAACAGACTCCAGGTGGCAGTGTAACAATTGATGAATCTGGTGTTGAAAGCTGCCAGACGTGAGAACTTTCAGGCACTTGTTTAAAGTATGAATTAAAAATAACCTTTTGTCTGTACAAATAACACCTTAAGAAAACAATGTGGGAAATTTTAAAACCATTCAGTTCATTTGTATCTTCTTTTTTTTGACATCTCACTTGGTTTGTTCAAAAAAACCTCCCGAAACCCACAGAATAGTCACATTCGTCTTTATTTGTACCTTGCATTGTGACCAAGCTGTGATAGTGCAGACAAGGCACAGTTTGCATCAGAGTCAAAGCGCTGCCTTTGTTCAGTAAGATGCTTCTGGAATCCTTGGAAAAGTGATGTAAAATTAGCAGAGGCTCTCAGAAATCACATCACTGGAAGATCATATGTAAAAGAAATCTCCTGTTCTGATGGTACCTGTATCAGCCCAATACAATTGTACTGCTATAGTCAACGTTATTCCCTACAAGAAGCAACTCATTAAGAAATGAGGGATCCATCCTTAGCACTGGAGAGAACCATTAATCCTGAGGAAGCAGAAATTCAGGTAATTTCTTAGTGACGGTGTAAGCAGCGGGGAATGGAGAACACTTCTGTCCTTTGGCACTACCTGGTTCCTTTGCACAATACTTGGTGTCACACCGCCCCCTCAAGGTATGCGTACAGAAGTGTCGCGGGCATGCTTTGAAGAGTCATGCTTATTTACACACTTCAATCTTATGTTCTAAATACCGTCAGAGATGCTTGCTCTGGGCATTTGCCTAGTTTTAAACTTCTGTCTTTCATCTTGGGCATCTTGCCTTTTAGAGAAGAATCTTGAACCTTCTGACGGGAGCTGCTTGTGGTATTAATGATCAAACACTGAGAAAGTGTGTGACCTTCACTTTCAGAGGGCGTGCAGGAAATGGAAATAGATTTGTTAATGAGACAACATGCTGCCAGAAATGGGCTTGTGGTATTTCATGTGCTGTAGCGAACTTTCATACATGCAGATGAGCTTCTGTCTGCTGCAGAGATGGCATGTGACCCACAGAGCTGCTAGGCCAGCTTCTAGTAAAGGTTTTATTAAGCTGAGACCCTGTATTAGAACTTAACTATATTATGATGCTTTCTGATGATATTTTCCATACCAGTTGTCTGCCTCAGAGTTGCATCTGCACTGAGCAGAGAATTCATTTCCTTATGGCGGGTTTCTGTGTAGTCTCCACTGCTATTACCATCATATCTAAATGTTTCACTTTTACACCTTTGGGAGATAAGAGGTGTAAACCCAATCTATCAAGTTCCTACTAGGTCTGGGTTGGCATGTAGTATTTTCAGAATGTTTACTGCTTTATGTGTTCAGAGCAAAAGGCTTGCTATTATCCTTTTTGAGTTGAGTGTTCAGTGCATCTGCCAATCTCACTCCGCATATTCTGAGTTTACCACTTAGTAGAGAAGAAATGTGCCATGGGGGACAATATTCCTTCCATCTTTTTGCAGGGGGATTGGAACTAGATGATCTTAAGGTCCTTTCCAACTTTTAACTATTCTACGATTCTCTGTTTCTATTTAATCTAGAAATTGAGGATGAATTTTTAGCCGTAGGGATAGGAAGACTCCAACATGTGTGTTCTGAACAGAGCTGGCCTCTTTTCCACAGCTGTAGTTGAGAAGAAGGTTAGACTTCTAACTTAAGCAAATAGGTCTATTTACCAAAAAAAATTGTTTAAATAACTTGCCAGGTAGCATGCAGATAGTGTCTGCCAAATTCTGAATTAGATTCTAGTTCTTCAGGGTAGCATTCATTCCACTCCTACGGCATCCTCCCTTCTTTATTCCATGCTTTCCAATTTGTACAGCAAATGAGGAAGTCACCTAAGGCAACAATCTGCTTCACTTGATACATTGAGTGATGTTCATCTAGTGATTTTGAAGGAAGCCAAAATCACATGGAAAATTCTGCTACTGCATTATTAGACCATATCATAGTACATACACAAGGGAGGCAAGTTAATGCTTTCAGGTATTTAACACCACAGATTTTATTTGTGAGAAATGCAGCAGAACTAAAGAACCCTCCAGGCAAACTTCCCCACTGTAAATTGTTAGTATATGTGCAAAATACCACTTGAGGGGCAGATTTTAAGCTCAGATGCTCTCAGATAGAGCACATATGGATGACTACAAACAGCCCACAAGAGGATGTTGTGTAGAATATCTCTGTTGTAGTAGAGACGATGATGCAGTATATTAAATAGAAATTTCTTATTTATAATGCTAATTCACAGGCTCCTGTTAAGCACTGATAGCACCCAGAATGAGCATGCCTGTAGGATTTATGTTAGCTATCATCTAAATCACTCTGCTCCGAGGAAGGATGGGAGCAAGAGATGGGACTCCAGTTCCAAATGAAGTGATGTGTACTCAAGAAATCTTACTGAAAAAGCAATCTGAAAAGGAAAATTATACCCAGAGCTTCTACTCCAGTTTTCCTCTGCATTCAACACGTAGGCCTCACTGCAAGCCACTTAAAACTACCCTTGTAGTGGTGCCTTTGAGATACAAGTGCTCAGAGTTGCATTATTGATTAACTATTTTTCAGTAGGGAAAGAGGCTGCATTACAGATATACTTATCCCTTTTCTAAACTGTGTTTATGCATCCTCACACATGTGATAGCTGTTTTGCATCATGACTCCCCAACAGATTGAATCATCCTTACTAAAGTATTTATCTTGGCAACCAGAGGTAAAAAATTTAAAGGCTACCACATTTGCTGCGGGCATGGCAACTAAAATTAAGAAACATGCAAATATTTGGGCAAAATTACACTGTTTAAAGAGTTTCGCTGAATGGTTCTCAACCCAAACGTGAAAGAAGGAAGAAAACTCTGTTATCATCTTGCAAAGGAACAGGGTATCACAGTGGGGATGGTTTTGGCTCCTAAACATGAAACATCCGGGATGGTAAATGAAGGGCCTATCTTGGCAAGCTGACACCTTTTTATTTAGTAGTTTCTCACAGCTAAATGCTGCCCAATGTTATAACTGGTGTCTGTCATTCTAGGAAATGCTGTGCTTAGCAGAGTTATGCACTCCCTCCCAATCTCCATGCAATTCCAAGCACCTTTTGTTCTTTTGTTATGGGGATCTTAATAACTCCACAGCAGGAGGGAAAGGACATTTTTGTTTGTGTGTAATATTGCAAGTTCAGTAGTCTCAGTTTAAAATAAAGATGATAGATGATGGTCAAAGGCCTCTTAAATTAAACCGAAGTCGTGGGGTTTCTTTGCTTAGAAATCTGCAAGTTTGCAGTCTTCTGGACTAAAAAGGGGACCTCGTAAGACAAAGCAGTACATAGGCTGTGTATCATCTGCGAATGTCTTTCTTCCGTAGTTTGCTATGTTCATTATAGTTTTGCTGCAATGGATCATGCCTTTTCATCTTACTCTTCTCTTAAAGACACTACTCCTGTCCCAATAATCCTCATTCTTATCTGCTACCCCATTCAGGCTGTTACTCTGTTAAGTCTATGAGGTGCTTGGGGAAACAACATGGCCATCACCCATTGACTCTTACCTCATACTTGGGTCTAGTCCTGTCTTGCCAGAAGATACTCTTCCAACATGGCTATGCTTAGAAAAACTGGTCTAATAGCAGGTAATGTAATGTAGCTCTACTGAGTTCAATACATTGCTTTTAGTAGAGATGTAGTAGTTCATGCAGGCAGGGGTTCAATTCCAGTGATTGCTCTTGAGACAGATCCTGCTTTAGTTTACTTAGGAAAGGAATTGGTTTTCCTCTCCACGTATATTGTATCAACTGTAAAGTCATGAATGGAAGTGCTAAAATTAGATAATTAGAAGTATTTAAACATGTTTATTTACTATATTTAATCTTTATTAACCAGCTGTTTACTTTTGAAAGACTAAATATACTGCTAACATAATACACACAGTGAGATAAGAACTGACTGTTTTGGTTAAATTCTGGTTGCAAAATACTACTGAGAGAAGGCCAAGTGATGCTGATAGGGAGGGGAGAATGAGGAGTGCAGATCCAATTGATGTTTCTTTCTCATTGTTTGTGTGTAAGGATGGGTGGGGAATGACGAGAGAATTAAACATCTGCATTGGTTAGAAAAGATAGATAGAACTGCAATCAAACTGCTGCTTTAATTTAATGTATGTCTTCGTTATACGTTGTGGCAGAGGGTGGAGAAGAAACAAGGGAGCCTCATGTCTAATATATAAACATGCTAACACAACCACCTTTTTGCTCCTTAAACTTGTACGAGTAATTCCTAGATGTATATCAAAGTAGTGTCGTATGAAACAAGTTTTAAAATTCTGTCCTCCAAATTAATTTTTGCTCTATTTGTATAATATTTGTTAGAAAATGATACATACTTTCTGTAGAACCTGTAAAATATATGCTGGGAATGTTACTTACCTGACTGATCAAACGTGACAGTTTTGAAGGATGGGGGATATGTGAGGAAGCTCCATGGTTTTGTGTCAAGATAACATTTGCAGTCATTTAATTCACAGTTTTGTAATTATGAAGTAATTTTGCTTCTAACTACACAGCTGGACATACGAACTACCTGCAGTGAATATAGTCAAAGTAGTTTCTGGTGCTGTGGAGAATTGTATCAAAAATGTTCTGAATTTCCCCCCCTTTGTGTAAACAGTGTGAAAAAGAACAGTGTTCTAGCAAGGAGATTTGTCACACTGAGACATCTTTGATACGAATATTTCGAGTAGCTCATCAGAAAATCGATACAGAACTGTCAGTTTCTAAAATAATCTTCTATGAAATAGTGCTGTGCCACGTAAAATACATTGAGATAGATGCTTTTTGTGTCTATGTGCCGGTCACAGGCAAAACCAGTGGCAAAACTGTATTTCTCACATTAGTTACAGTAAGGGAAAAGGTCTAAAACTCCTAATATGCAGGACTAGTCACAGTTCCCTAGATTAAAAAAAAATCCCCCCTTTTTCAGGTATTATCAGGTATTTCGGGTATTATGATCCCAACATTAAGCATGCAAATTGTCGAGATGTAAAATTGTTATTCTGTGTTGTCTAGAAAAGCTGTAATACAACATCTGTACTTGTATTGCCACTTGATATAAAGGTTACCGTCACAGGGTGGGAAATCCAGTAACAGGCTATAAATTTGAGGCCAGGTAACTCTTTAAAGGCGAAGGTATTTGCAAGTAACCAGCAGAGACACAAGGTTATTATGACATCCTCTTGTCTCTAGGGAGAAGTTAAACCACGGAGCTTTCTAAAACAGAGCTCAGGCAGTGAGCATATGCCGTAGGCTGTGCCTCTTCAGGAACAGATTGCTTGAGTGCAGCATCTGCCTTGCCACATACACATTTCATGTGGTCTCTTCTCAGAGGCACAAAGCTGCCTGAGCGGCCGCGGGTGGGACAGGACGTGCCTGCTCCGGCCAGCACCCGGGGCTGCGCTTCATGCCCGCAGTGAACTCTAACTAGGACAGAGTTTGTGCCTGACACTGCATTTCGGGGCAATCCCCAGCACAACTACAGGCTGGGCAGAGAATGGATCGAGAGCAGCCCCGAGGAGGGCTGAGGAGCGTTGGGAACTCCCCGTGACCTCGCCGTGTACGCTCGCAGCCCAGAACCCCTGTGTGCTGGGCTGCACCCGCAGCAGGTCATGGAGGGGACTCTCCCCCTCTGCTGCGCTCTGGGGAGACCCGCCCCGCAGTCCTGATCCAGCTCTGGGGCAACAGCACAAGAGGGATGTGGAGGTGTTGGAGCGAGTCCAGAGGAGGCCACGGAGCTGCTGCGAGGGCTGGAGCAGCTCTGCTCTGGAGCCAGGCTGAGAGAGCTGGGCCGGTTCACCCCGCCGCAGGCCCCCTCCGGGCAGCCGCTCCCCTCCCGCCCCTTGCCCGAGCCGGTCTCTGGAGCGGGGACCGCGCGGCGCGGCCCGGCCCGGCTCCGCCTCGCCCGGACGGGAAGCGGAGGCAGCGCGGAAAACCCGGCGGGCGGAGCGGCGGACGGGAGGCCGTGCTCCGCGGAAAGCCCGGCGGGGAGGCGGGGTGAGGGAGCCGCCGGGCGCGGACGGGAGGGCGGCTGCCCGCAAAGCCCGGCGCGCGGATCGCGAGGCTGTCCCTAAGATGGCTGTTGTGCGCGGGGCGCCGCTGCTGTAGCGCCGCGAGGAGCCGCCCGCCGCGCCCCGCCGCCTCGCCCGCCATGGAATGCCCGCACCTCGGCTCCAGCGTCTGCATCGCACCCGACTCGGCCAAGTTCCCACAGGGCTCGCCCTCCTCCTGGTGCTGCAGCGGTGAGTGCGCCCGCCGCGGCCTAGGCTGAGCCGGCCCTCCCGGCCTGAGGTGGCCCCGCGGCCCTCGCGCGGCGGGCGGGCGCTTCTCGCCGCCGCCCGGCCGCTCCTTTGTTCCCTGTGGCCGGCGCGGGCCTCGCCGGGAGCCGCTGCCCCTCGGTGGGAGAGCGCCCCGCGGCCGGGGGAGAGCCTGGGGGGCTCGGGACTGGGGAGGGGAGGAGGCTCCCCGGCCCGCCGGCGGCTGCCCCGCGGGACCCCGCTGCCGGGCGGTGCGGGAGGATCGTCGCTGCGCCGCGCCGTGCACCCCTCCTGCTCCCCGCGGAGCGGCCGCCACATGTCCCGGTGAGGGGGGCAGCCTGGGGGCCAGCTCCGGTCCCTGTCCCGGCCTTGCTGCGCGGTTTGTCCGTCGCGGGAGCGCGGCCGGCCGGCGTGAGCGGCAGACTTTGTCTCCGCCGGGGGCCGGCGCCCCCCGCCCCGCCGGGCGCGGAGGAATGCGGGATCGTGGCTCCCAGGTCCTTTTGTCTGCCGGAGAAGCTGCGCGCTGGGCCCTGTCCCCGTGAAGCCTGGCCGCTGGGACCGGGAGGAGAGGAGCCGGTGGCTGCCGCAGTGTCGGTGTGTTTTTTAAATCGGTCTGAGAGTACTTTTGTTTTTTATAATAGACATTTTTGAAAGGACTTTAGAGAGTATGGTTTTGATTGGACTGCTGAGGCGGAAGGCGACGCTTGGGCCCCCCCTTCGAGGCAAAGAGCAGCTCAGTGAAGGTGGTCTGGCTCACCCACTCTGCTCTCTGGCTCGGTAGGAGTGTAGGGGTCATCTTTTTTTAGTACTTTGCTCGCTGATTTAATAATAATGTAAATTACCGTCTTTGAAATGTAGTTTCAGATATGTTCAGTGGTGCCCCTCGCATGGTGCGTGGGGGTTTGTTCGGAGGCTTTCCCTTTAAAGGTGCTGTGCTTCTACGGAGGCAATATCCGATGGTTGCTGTCATTTTTGTTACATGTTTTTGATGGCTATAACTTGTTGTGAAAGTAGATGCAACATAAGGAAGTAGGTCCCACTTACAGGAGCAGCGTGACTTGTGCTCTGGAGAGAAAGCCTCGTTTGGGAATGAGCGATCAGGGAGCGCTGAAATGCTGGATATTATAAGGTGTTCCTTTTTTTAAAGGAAAGATGGTTGTCCTTTGTCTCACAGTGTCCGTGCTTTTGTGTGGGAAGGCTGCTGCTCACTTGAGTTCTTCCCTGATTGCAGTTTCCTGGAGCCAAGGTGTGGTAGGGCTCCTGCTTCCTTTGGCAAAACCAGTTATTTTACTCTGTAATGCTTTTGATTTTAGAGGGAGTACACTTTACAGTGGAATAATGTGGAGAAATGATTAGAAGGAAAGGAGCAGTACGGGAAAATTTGTTGTCCCGAATGTTTTTTTACTCAAAAAAATTAATTTCAGGAAGTTTTAACTCTGTTATCTTCAGAATATCAGTGGTAAGCAAAGTTGTCAACCAGAAGCATATGGTAGCTGGGAACCACCCTTCAGGGAACTTTAAAAAGATAAAAGTGCCAAAACAAAATATATGCTCAGGTATTATAACTTTCCAACTTCAAGAACTAGCCAGCATACAGCTCCAGGACACTGTTAGGTATGCTGGCTCTCAGCAAGCTCAGCTGGTAGAGCAAATTTTTCTTTGTTGTTCAGAGCTGTTTCTCCCAAACCCGCGCTTATCAGAAGAGCCAATTGCTGGACAGGCAACTGATTTATTACAGCTGGGAGGCAGGAAGAAGGTGCCGGACACTTTGGGGAACTGCACAGATTGATCACAGTAGCATGTGTAGGGGAGCGTGTCTGTCTGTCTGCTGTGCTTTTTAGGAAAACGAAGATAGTAAGTCACACAATACTCACCTAGATAACCATTGAAATCTTAACAAGTGGCTAGAGATAAAGGTAGGTACATTGAATTTAAAACATTCCAATAAACAAGCAGCGGTTTCTTGTTGATTTCAAGCAAATGAAAAGTGTTGTTTTTAAAGATGAATTTTGCATTCCTACTAGTATAGTAAGATGTAGTGCCTCCCTTTTCAGTTCAAGCTAGCAATATGTGATTATTGTTACATTTACTCCCTAATGGTATATAGACTACTGTCTGTCTTTTTGGTGTTCAGTTTAGTGAGAGTAATTTGTTAAAGATATGTAATACTAGTTTCTGTCAATTCATAATGAACACCATTTCTTATTTACTGGTTTTGCTGTAACTTGGTAATGTAAAATTAAAAGGGAGAAAATTCTCCATCTATAAATTAATCTCTTAAAATTTAATGCATTTCGTATTGCTTTTGGTGCTGTTTTCTAAGGTTCTGTGGGCTCAGTTCTTTTTCATGTTGGTGTTGCCTCAGTTGGAGAAAAATATTTAGAAGGTAATTTTCTGCAGTCTGTAATTGTAAGGCATCTCTCATCATGCATGTTGTCTTACAGTGACTCAGAACTTGTTGTCAGTCCTGTTCTGAGTTGCTGCTGACCTTTCCAGAAAAGGAGAGTAAGTGAAGATACTGATACAGGAAGCTTTCTGGCAGCCACCTGGTGTGTCAGTGAGAGCAAACCAGCGCTGCAGAGTAGGGAGTTCTTAGTTCAGACTGCCGGGGGCTATTTTTGTCATTATCCTGTGTTTGTATGATTTGAGGAGCTGGAGCTGTCACACTGCCCGAGTGATGTGTGTTGGTTAAGTACCTTTTCCTCGCCTCTCCACAAAACCTCGTGATTGTGCTGGTAACTTCACAAGGTAATACGGAGGCACTTCTGAATATTATTAATTGATATTGAATATTGTGCCATTGGAAAATGGAGGAGTGTTGTGTTTGATGCTGATACTTGGAAGTTAAGTTTGCTGAAGCTAGGGGGTTGATTAGAGAAGCGTGTGCACCAGCCTGAATCGCTCTTTTGGCCTACAGAAGTTACCCTTGAAGCTACCTAACAGAGTTGTTATAGAGGTCTGGTGATGAAGGAAGACTCTTAAAAAAAAAAGCAGTAAGATGAAGCAGTGACAAGTGTGTCGATCCAAATATGAATGGGTTTGCTCCACATTAAAGAGTAGTGGTGCATGTTCATTTTTATGTCTCTCTAGAATTTCCGTTATGTTACTGTTGTGTAGTTTGGAAGTCTGTGAGTTTAAAGATCCCTGTTTAGAAAGTGGCATGCTTCCCTCTGAGTATTTGATCTGGTCAAGTGTGCTCTGTACAGTAAGCAGTGCAGAAACCAGCATGCATTTGTTGTGAGGAGCTTTAAGACTATCAAAAGAGAGCACAGAATGCCTTTTGGCAGATCCAGAGGCAGGTGGTGGTGGTGGTGGTAGTAAATGGGCATTTAAGAGGAGGGGAGACAAATATGTAAAGTAGAAATTGTACAAGTACTGAAAATGGTTTTTAATCAGTGCTGTCACGTAAAATGCTGCATGCAGATGTCTGCTACCTCTGGTTAGAGTGCAGTCTTCTCATGCACTTCGATTTCTGAAAGTTCTGCTGAAGTTGGAGGCAGAGTAGCTAGAGGCATTGGCAAGACTGGAGTGTCACAGTCTGCATCAGTTGATGCGTGTGATGTGCCACACCTTCAGCACTGTTGTGCAAATCATGTAATTATGAAAAGCACCCTGGAACAGCTCAGATGTGGTATTTCTCAACAACTTGTCATAGTCTTGTCAAACCACAGGGAGCCAGGCCTCACCTCAGAGAGACTGCAATCTTCCAAGCGCACCTGAGCAAGTCTGAAGAGTTTTTCCAACTTTTTTCCTGCAGGGTTGAGGATTCATTGTGTGTTCTCAATGGGTACATTGATTGTTCAATGTATTGAACACCTGAAGAATTTGAATTGATTTTTTTGGGACAACAGCTGCAGGCAGGTAGGATTGTGTCTGCTGAAATCAGAATGTGGTGATTTGGGTTTTTTGTTTTTTAAAGGGGAATTAGCTTCTGAAGTATGCTTCAAGCTTGCTTTTCAGATCACTGTCAGTTGAATACTAGTTCTTAAATAACATAATGTTGTTAAATACTGAAGAGCAATTCTGGCTGAGGACTGGTATTTCCTGCAAAAGCTAAATATGTTTGGCTGGCATCTGTTTCTTGCATTCTAAGTGCTGTTGACTAGGGGCTGTAACTTCACTGTTGGTCAGAAACATATATTGTGGCATCTGCAAATGACGCAGGGGCCATAAAAAGCACAGAGGAGAGCTCGCACCAGGAAGCTGTCTGAGGCCTAGTAAATGATGATTATGGTGGAGAGCCACATGCTGAATTAATGCAATTTTTTCTGTGTTTAAAGTAATTTAGTAAATTACTTAGGAAACTCAGTTCAGAATAACCCTGAACATCACCAAATGCTTTATTTATATATGAGAGCAAATGTTTTGAGCTGAGTAAAACTTTGAAGAACATGACTGTACTGATCAGACTGCTTTTGATGGTTTTCTCACTTTTTGGTTTTGTTTTCTCGGTTAAATCAGTTACACTGTTCTCTTTTCACTGGGGTAGGGAGCAGCATTCTGCCAAGATTTTTTGGCACTGGACTGTTGCAGACAGTGCCAGAACAAACATACTGTGAAAGCTCAGGTACACAAACTTTAACCCTCTTTGCTTTCCTTTTAATCTCTCCTCAGTAGTGTTTCTTCTCCATCTCCATGACTGTTTGTCTCTGCATTTGCTTTCTCTTTTTTTATTACTAGAGGTCCTAATTTTCTCTTTCCTCCCGTTTTTCTGGTACCTGATATGGTAAGGAGACATTGTGGAAGTGGGATATATAAAGCACTTTCACACACAAATGGTGTGTGAAAGAGGCTCATGTGTGCATGGCAGACTCTTGATTTATCCACGGATTAGTGCAAATTCTTTACAGCTGGTTTAAATGTAAGCAGGCTGATTTTCACCTGCCTTTCCCAAGACCTTGAAGATGTGCAGGTGTTAAGATCAAGGCATTACTCTTTGGTTTTCTGATTGCTGCAAGGTGCTAAGGCCCACAGAGCTAGACTAGTTATTTTTGTCGCAGCTGTGTCTGGGGTTCATAAAATTTCAGACCCAGTTGGGAGTGAAATTAAGCTTTGAGCCATTTCTCATTTGATCAGTGCTTCTTGTGTCATTTAGTAACCTCTTCATGTTTTGCTTCCTGTTTTAACAAACACTCATTGCCTAGCTGAAATGTGGTTAAAGGCTGTTAATTAAAATACTCCATGGAGGTTAGAAAGTGCAGCTTTCAGAAATCAGAAATTTAGCTCTGAAAGCCAGTTAAGGCTTTTCTCATTAGTATTTTGAGATGATTGAAGGAAACAGTTTTTATTGTAGAGTGAATTAGCATTATACCTGGTAAAATATTTATTGCTTTATGGTGTCTTTGTTATGGGAGTAGTGTAAGATTTTGTGTCCGTAATGATTTGTTTCCTTGATTGTAAGAGAGTGTTTTAAACTGTACGTGACAAGATGAACACACTTCTCATTCAGCAGTCTGAACTGGTGTGCCAGCTCCCCACCCAATCCTGCAAGCAGACAGCTTTTCAACTTCCAAGTGGCATGGTACATTCAAGCTTGGGGTGGTGTAGTTGGTCCTCACCAACACCAAACAGGCAGATACTGATTTTTCAAGGTAATTTGTGGGTCCATCATTTAGGATTCTGTGTGAATGTGAGCGTCTGCCTGTCCATGGGCACATACATGTGCATTTTGTCAAGATAGCCATGACCCTTTTTAAACATTTTTTTCAACCTTCAGTTCATAAGTTTTTCATTTGATAATGTTTTCATCCACTGAACACTTGATTTCTTTCTTTCTTCTTCTCAGGGATGGTTAGTAATGTGTCTTTCACTACTATTGGGGAAGTAGGAAGGAAATAGTGGGGACTACAAATAGGGAGATTAATTACTAGGTAATATAAAGAAAGCAAGAAATCTTCTTGCTGCCTTTCCCTTCTTTTCCCTCCTGTTTCCAGCTTGAATGTTTTGACCTGCAACTGATCACTGACTCAAGAAGATTCCTTTCCTTAAGGGTTTAAAATCTGCGTTACACTGTTGGCTTTGCTGTGTTTTTTCTGGCTGCTGTTTGAAAATGAGTTTTTGTGTGTCTCACTCTAACATAAAGATTCAATAACCTTTTTTTTTTTTTTTTTGGCATGCTACCACTGTAATGAGGAACAGTGTCTGTTTTCTTGTGAGGGCTAAAAGCATTTAATTTTTAAATATATAAAGATATATGTGTGTGTATGGATGTATTTCAGTGTGGTTGTTAATCAGTTATCAAAGTAGCCAAACAACTAGAAATTGGTTTTGGAATGTGAAGAAGAATAATTTTTTAAAAAATGCTTTTTGGCCATGATTGTTTAGTAAAATAATGCACGTTTTCTTACTGTTGCTGTCAGGTAGGGTGTGATTTAGGTAGGATGTGCAGGAAGATCAACTGCTGACGTTTCTTGACCTGTAGTTTGAGTTGGCATGTAGAGAGACTAAATTACCAAAAAAGATGTCAGTATTGTAACCTGAGAGGTAAGCACCTGTGTGTGTGGTTGGAAGCGCTAAGTGACCACCTTCTTTACCATGAAAAAGCAGCAGCACAGCATGGTCTAGTGTCTTTGTGTATGGCTGCTGTAGGTGATCTGACTTTGGTTTTGCACCTTCCCCCCACGCCCAGTTCCTTTAACCACTTCCTCAGGAGCTGATGTGTCTGTTGACAGTGGTTGAAAGACGTTTTTCTTACCTACTTGTCTGCTTTTCCACTACTGGATTAAGAATATAGGCACATAGAAAGCCCATGCATTTTTAACTGCAGAGTTTTCAGTGTGGAATTCTGGTTGCATAATCCAAATACCAGACTGTAAAACAGTGTGGTTGAGTGTAAGCGGGGAGGTGAATTACATGCAGATGAAGCTAATCACATTGTTCTCTGACAAACATTCTTCAGTGTTAGGAATGTGTTGGGGACTTCAGTGACCTATTTGTTCTATGAAAAATTATTCACTTAACCATGTTTTATAATCTTACTCAGTTGTTATTCAGTATGTCTGAATTATATATGGTTTTCTGTTGAAATAGAAGGGTTCATTGTAACCGTCCGTGAAATTTCTTATATGAGACTGAGCAATACTTTTTATTTAGTGACAAAGAGGAGGAAACCACATGTACCATTACGCATGAGTGCATATGTTAGTTGATTTTGTAAGTTCACTCACTATCACAAAATGACTTGTTTTCTCAATAAAAGCTTAATCTTTCTGGTTTTGGCTGGAAGATAATAGCAGAAGAAATAACTTGGTTTTTTTCCATAGCTCTAAGTGAGGGTTGTTTAGTTGTTTCTTTCTTTAAATGTTCTTCAGAGTCTATTTGAATTCTTGTACATTTGAATGTGTTTTGAGTCAGGCTAAGACTTGATACCGTTGAGACTTGTATTCATTGTGCATCTCTGTTATGAGGGTATGAAACACTGAAAGAATGGTTAACATTTTTGTATTGTTAGTAATGCTTACTAGGAAACTCGCTTCCTTGTAAATTCTCTTTCTTTGATTTAAATGTCATTTACATTTGATCTTTTCTTTACCTTTTCCTCTAGTGCATGGGCGTTAGCTGATTTTAAAACAAAACATTTGAAATAGTGTAATTAAACCCCATTTCCCCTTCTGTCTGGTTTCATTTTGACTAGGATGCTGGTTTTCTAAAAGAGGCAATACGATGTCTAACAAAAGAAACTTGTGTAAAGTACTATTAAATAGAATATTTATTTTTCTAGTATCAAACACTTTAGAATTCAGTCTATTTATGAACCTTTTGTAATGGGGCTGAGGGTAGGACAGAAAGGAGAGCTTTATGTGACATGAAGTTTGAAAACAAATGGGAATACTCTTTAAATTAAAACCTAAAGAGTAAACCAGCTGGCTTGTAAGCAAGGTGTAGAACATGTCTCTAGTTTCCAAAGCCTGTAATGTTCCTTTCTGCTGCATTCTCTGTCTAGAATGGCGCTTTAGCCTACTCAAAGGTTTAAAAAATACTCTTGTAACATTTGCTTCCCTTTCCAGTCACCTGGTTTTCATTATAGTTACTCATCTGGAATTAACTAGCCTTAAGTTCTTAAAATGCAGAGCAGATCCTTTTACCACATGTGTATACAGTTTAAACACACCACTCCCCCTCCTCCCTGCCCAAAATAAAACCCCAAACTAAAACAAAAAACCCCCAAACAGTCAACAACCACAGATGTTTAACTCAGTATGTAAGTTCTGGAACCTACTCCTAGGTTACAAAATAATGCTAGCATTCTGCTTTGGCTTAGTGCACTTCTGTGGATGCGAGCGCTGGCTCTGCCTTGTGATTTTAACACCAAGTTTAGTTTAGATACTCATTTCAGTATTTTTGATTCCTCCTGCCTAAACAGACAATAGGGTCAGATAATAACGAAGCTTGCATGTATACTTGTGGCAACTGCCTTTTTAAATATACAATTGAATGTGAAGTCAAAAACTGGGAACACAATCAGCTGTGTTATTAATACATGAATGCTTACTACCAAGTAACTTATATGGCCTCCTAGGAAATTTTACGTGCTGCCTGAGAAAATACTGACTTACCATAGAGGACACCTATATTTCTTTTAGGCAAATAAAGTGGGGGTTTTCAGTGCCAGAGTGTCCAATTATGCATGTATCCAGATGTCCTGCAGTATTGACTGATGTTCTGTGATGAGGAAAACTTCTTATTTTTGGCCTGATAAGCTGTTATATTGTATATGCTGGTTTAAAACTGAGTTTATGGGCCAGAAGGAAACACTACGTGGCTCTGTAGTGTTGTGATTTGGACAGTTCATTTTAAGTGGGAAATCCTTGGTTTCAGTCTCAATTCTGAAGACTGAATGTTTCATCTGGTAGATTTTGAATATAGAACGCATCAATATTCAATGCCGTGGAGACTACAGCCTAGGTAAAAGCTGTAAATGCCAGGCTTGCTGAAAGTCACACACTCTCTTGCTTTGTCTCACTGTTCCCTTGGATAACTACTTATTCATGGGAATTGCGATCATTAACAGAAGGAATCGTCAGTCCTCCCTCAGCACTTCGTAGTCTAGTAGAAAGGTCTTCTAAGGGTAGGAGGTGTGTGCATTAAACCCCGAGGCATTCACATCTTGAACAAATGGGGATTGCATGGAGAAAACTCCTCAGCCGGTTCATTCAGTCTTTGAATCGACTTTGTGTCTGCTATACGTGCAGCATGCTGTACATGTGTGACGTATATGTGTTTGTCACCACGTACTTCTGTTTGTGGGATAATGTGATCAGCACAGTATCAGTGCTGTATACCAGTGCAGCCACAACTGTGTAAATCTCATTCCTTGTGCAGATGCCGAGTACAGTTACAGTGGCCTTTTCCAGTTTAGCTTATATCAGTACAGCTGACCTGCTGTGTCAACATGAATGGAACTGAAAAAAGGACATTTAGTCCAAAGATATGTCTGTGCCAGTCATTATGTCATTGTAATTTAACCATATAATTGCACAAGGAAGATAGGAGTGTTGGTACAGCTCCTGTCGAGAACAAAGTCCAGGTTGTTTATAAAGGCTGTAGAGACTATTGGCAATAGTTTAATGACCCTAATCTTGTTTCCATCCAACGCGCTCTTAACAGAAAGACCAAAGTATTGCTCTTATTGTGCTGATACTTTGTGGCCTTTTCTTTGGTGATGTAATAAAGGACTATTTTAAAACTTGGATGTAAGCACAGTTGTGTAGCAGCTATGGCCTCAGGTCACCCCTGCTCCTGTGACAGTCGTTGCCAGTTTGCATTGATCACACAGCTGCATGCTGCCACATCTCTGGTGGACACTGGAGCTTGCAGGTTTCTTAACTTGGCTGCCTTACAGAAACTGCTTCCTGTTTGTCTCTTCCTCTTCCTGCTGCTTTTTTCTGTTGACAGTTTCTAAATTATGCAGTGTGCTATCTAAACAAAACTATTGGTTTCACAGGTGATTTGTATAGTGTTCTGTAGTTGTAACTTTCCTACAGTGGAAATCTACAGCTTTGTTCTGTGATGAATGCAGTGTTTGCCAGGAGCATTCATACTTCACAAGACTGCACTTGGAGTCAGTTTTCAATAAGAAAATAAAAAGTCAAGGTTCAGAAGTACTTATTTGAGTGATCATGAGGGTGGGATGGTTGGGGCCCCTGTGATGAGAGTGCCAAACTGATTAGCCATATCTTGCTCATTCTGCTTGGCATAACTTGATGAACGTCATCAGGATGAGTTACAGAAAGTGGAAGCTGGAGGGACATCTCTGAATGATCCCATAGTTATGTGTGAGTCTGTGTGTAAAGGTGTTTAATTGTTTGCTCTCTTGGGGATGTATTGGTACACCTCTTCATTTACAGAGAGCTTTGTAGGATGTGTAACAAATGAGTGTTCAGATTTCACTTAGATAAATTGTTCTAGAAAAGACAACATTTCCCCTTCATATTACATGATGCAAAATGATGTTTCTGAATTTCTGAATGAGCTGATATTGATGTAAAATGGCAAATAACTTACTGCTTCAGGTAACATTGCAGATTTGCTTTCCTTTTTCTTACAACATGTTAGTATCATTTTTGCCTAACCATTTGAGGCTATTCTGAAAGCACAGCAAAATGTGGCAGTTGGTAACTGTTGCAGTAGGCACTTCAGTTCAAGCTGAGAAAGCAGCCAGTGTTCCTCAGCCTGTATACCACTAAATGAGGTGTAACAAACACAGATTACTATTATTATTATTTAATGTGGTTAAGGAGTTTGTTGAACGTAACCTTATTCCAAAGTAGGGGCTGCTAATATAATGCACCCCTCCTCCTCTTTTTTAAAATAACACTAAAAAAAGCCAAACCCAAACCCCTCAAATCCCAGTTGGAATACTGATTATTGAGGGAAGGCATACGTACCTTTATAGATAGGTTTGAGAGTTTTTCCTCACGATTCAGTGTTAACTGTGTGACCTGAAAGTCCTCAACACCCAAATCTGTTTGAAGGGCCAGGTTTCAGGGCTGTGTAACGTGCTTTGAATTGAGAAGGGGTTTGGTATGGATCTGTGTCTCTTGTTTCTGGTCTACTTTTAAGCCTAGCACTTTCATGTCAGTACCGCATCTGAAAGAAATAACATGCACTTTCTTTACAGATGAAGCCAAACTGTCTACCTTTAATTTAGATCATAAGCAGTTCAGGGCAGTGACTTCATTTTGGCTGCGCATTCCATGGTGCCTGTCCTGGTAGGGTCCTGAGTAATGCCTGAAGCTCCTGGCCTAGTTTAATGTATTAGTAATAAGGAACAGACAGTAACTGCTTCAAGACCTGAATTGAGGAACACCTAGAGAGCCAAGCTTTAATGCAAGTATCTATTGAGCCAGCCTCAGAGAAATACAGAAAGCAATCTTTAGCAACCTTTAAAAAAATATCAATTGTGTAATCCCTCGGAACAGAGCAACTATAGGTCAGAAATTTAATAGTGGCTTCTGTGTTTAATCTTATTGGGAGTCACTTCCATGTTGTTTGAGTTCTTCGTGGGAGGAGATGTTTGTGCAGAAGATAAACTACACATTTCTAATGTGATGCAATTGGAGCAAAGTTCTTCCTAAAAGTTAAAGCAAACAAATGAGCCATCTTTTCCAATTCCCTGATTGGAAAGATGGAAAAGTTTAGTGGATGCTATTTTTTTTGGCATTGTGCAGAGCTGGTGGACTTGTTTGCTGCTTTGTGCAGGACTCTGCAGAATGAGCACTACTCGAGTATCGTTCCACACTTCACAAGCAAGCAGTGCAGGTATTTAAAATGCCTGAATGTGAAATTGTAATAGCTTGGTACGTGGTGGAAAAGTAAGAATAATAGTCTGCATTGTAATGCTTTGACCTCCGGTTGTGAACCAATTCTGCCCACAGATGATAACATAATGAAAGCAAAAATGTTATTTCAAAGTGGGAGATTTCTGCTGGGATTTTGATGCTGGAAAGACCGTTTTGTGTTCCTGGCAAGGAAAATGTGAAGTAGTGGTTTGTTCATGCAGCACTTTATCTGTGTTTAAGTGCGTGAATGATTCTGGTTTCTGTTTCCTTCTGGTTAGTTTTTTTGTAATGCAGGAAAATAAAATTGTATCAGGGTAGATGGGTGGTCCATACAGCCACATCAGTGAAACATAGGCTATTTAAGGTCTTCCCTTGCTCTTCTGTTTGCCAGTGCCAAATGTTGGTTTTCTCAATAACATTTTTGTCAAATTCGACAAACTTCTTCAACTTTTCTAACTTGAAATGGAAGCCAAAACAGCTCTACCTAGCTGTGCTCTTGTCTGTCTGATCTGGTTATTGCTAGGTTACAGTCACAGCTGTAGGAACCCATCAACTTTAGAAATAGGAACATTTGGTTTTGGAAAACCAAACCCAGAAAACTGAGACATGTGAGAAAATGTGTTTCTTAAGTAAAGTAATAATTGCAGCAGTTGAAAACAATTCTGGAGTCTTTGGTGAAGAGTTTCAAGTAATTGCTTCAAATAATATTTCTCTGGACTGTGGAATTTCTGTGTTGTGTTTCAAAATCAAGCAGAGCTTGTGTGGATGCAATACAAACAAAAAGATACTTTTTTCATGGAAAGTAGCAGGTAAATGTGTTGCCTGCAACTAAAACCCAAGCCAGGACAAGGCTCACATGCTTTCCTGTCAATAGCTCTTCAGTCTGTTAGTTTAGTCCCTAATAGAGGTTAACGAACATGACTGACTATTTTATATAACTGTGCTGCTAAGATGGAGTCAGCAGAGCTGTTGGTAGCACTCAGCATGTGTTATACAACTGCAATATTGGAGCCAATTCATTTTACACTCTTTCTCTTTTTTTTTTAATCTTTTCAGTGTGCCGGTCAAATAAAAGCCCGTGGGTCTGTCTGACGTGCTCCAGTGTCCATTGTGGAAGGTGGGTACGAAGTGTTAGCGTGCAAATCTTTTAATCAGACCTTTATCTTCTTCCTTTGTTGCTTGACTCTGAGGGACTTCCTTTGGAATTTTCCTGAATGCCCTATAATTCCCTGAAATAAACCTTTTGTGATCTCATGTAACATTATGTTTATACTAATCACACTTCTTTGTTACCTTATGAGAGTCCAGAGGTGACACTCAACATCATTTTTTTCCCAAAAGAAAGGTGGCTGGTGAATGTGGTTGCACAGCTCAAAAAGCACCTGGAGAACTGCTACTGCAGTGGGTTATTGTATAGCTCCATTCTGTAAAAGATACTTCTATTGTAATAAGATGAAACCAATAAGAATTCTTGGAAACCCACAAACCCAGAATTGACACATGTTATTTTGGGAAAAACAACAACTATCCAGCTTAGGCCAAAAATACCTTAAATTTACTGTAGTGTAGTTTTGGCACAAAGTTATTGCCATAACATATAAGGAGTAGCTGCTGTCAGAGTTCCTTCAGACTACTCTTGTGTTTTGTCTGTATTAGTTGAAGTACACCAAAAGAATTTGTAGAGAACTGATACAGTCCATCCTGTTATTTATATGTCAGGATAATTGTAGAAAATTTGCTGCTACGTATCTGTTTGAGATGCACATTGAATCAAAATGCAGCTAGTGTTGATATCCAGACGGTACCTGAGATGTGAACTTTTTGTCTGGAGGGTGGCATCTGTGCTGGTGTGCTTTTAATCTGGAAAAGCATCATTAAACTTAGAGACTTTGTTTTTTAAAGGAGATTGAATAAACTCCAGGTTTTGTTTCTTTCATCACAACTCCCCCCTTTTTTTGATCACAGCTTCCCCTCTTTTCTTTCCAGCACAGATCATGTTTATCTCTTTTAATTTCTTTTTTAAATTTATACTTAGTGACACCTAAGAGAGGGGGCGCTGGTTCATGTTATGTGATGGTGTGAAGTGAATAGTTTGGAGTATTTTATTTGTTACTAAATAAAAAAAGTAGTATTAGTGTCCACACATAACGTTTCTTGTGTGCAGTTAGACATTGAGTCAGTTATTTGTGCCATTTGTTTTGACTCTTCAAACTGCTCCCATCCTTAGAATGGAAAATAATGGAACAAAAAGAATGTAATATACCTTGTAATGGGATTGCTCTTGATCATGAAATCACACAGAATATTCTTTTGTTCAGATAATTTGAAATCAAAGGAAGAGGAATAGGGCTTTTTAGATCTTCACTTGAAGTACATCCTCCTGGTTAGAGTCACTGGGAGCATTACTAACCATGGTATTAGCAGCGGAGCATTTCTGGTGGGAGCACAGCTTTCTGAACCTGGCATTTGCACTGGTAGGCAGAAAACCAACTCCTGCAGCGCAACTGTCTCATTTGGGTTATGACATAGCTGCTGTGGGATTCTGCCAGCACAGCAGTGTTGGTAGCCCTGTGGCTGCAGCGCCTCAACCAGCACAGCTGCGTTAGCAGAGCTGTTTACACCTGCATGTGAGAGCAAGCATAGAATACAGAGACCTTTGTGTGGAGCATGTACAGAGTTCCTGTCCATTAGTATTACTGAGTTCAACAAGAAAGAAATGGGGGAGAAGGGAATTGCCTGAGGTATGGCCACGCACTCCTAAGTGTCAATGATTTTCAGCTGATTCTTGGGGTTATTGCATCTGTAATTACACTTTTTTTATTAAAGATGCTTAATTTTCTAGATCTCAAATTTTGAGCTCGACAGTGGTCCCTGTGTCAGTAAAAGAGCTGTAGGACTTTAGATTTCTTTTTCAGTTATGTGATCCCAAGCTCTAGAGCCTTTCAAATTCTTGAACTTTATAAAATGTAGAATGCTCGAATATTAAATTGTGCTGTAGAATGGCAAAGCTTAAAATAGATGTGCTTTCATATGGGGGTCAGCAGACTGTTAAAGGGATCACAAGCATGATGAGTGCTGCATGGAGAATAAAGTAGAACTGTAGGAAAGGTAGATGGGGAAAGCAAGATGGAGAACTAACCACATTAAAGCTATGGAAAAAGGGAGCTAATGATTTTCTCAGTTATGAAGTTGCATCAGTTTGTTAAGGGCCCAGATCCCGGGTTTTGTACAAGGATGCCAGGTTGTGGTTGCTGTGAAGGAGCTGGAAAGATTAATTTGGACATCATGGGAGAGTAAAAAGGTGAAAAGCTAGAAAATGTAACCAGGGTTTTCACACAGGTGAATTGCCTATTTTAATGCCTGTATAAATATTGGATGTTTATTAGGCTGCCTGTTTTCTCCTTATTTTCTATGAATGTTGGTTAAGTGACTGTTGAAAAGTACAAGACTTTTGTTTGTTTTTCATTTATTTTAGATATGTGAATGGCCACGCAAAAAAACATTATGAAGATGCACAAATTCCTATGACCCATCATAAGAAAACAGAAAAACAAGAGAAAGTTCAGCATACTGTGTGTATGGATTGCAGTAGTTACAGTACATACTGGTAAGGGTTTAAACGCTGTGATTTGGCAACATTTTACATACTGAAGGTGATAACTAGAGATTCCTGTGAAGTATATTGCATTACACACATTTTTGAGCACTTAATTTCTTGATTTCCAGACCTGGTTGTTTAAAAACAGTTATGAAACAACCCTCTGCTTTTTTGCAAGTGTATTGTAGTACTGGTTGCAGCTAAACCCCTGCATTTGAAATGGTTTAGCAGAAAGTTTTTGAAATAAATGCTATTTATGTGGTTTGGAGTTGCTTCTGTTTGCTTTGGGGCATATTTAATTGCAAAAGCTGCTGCTTGGTTGTAGTTAACTCCTTCCATCAAATGGGTGCGCCTTTTACACATCCTTTATTTGTCAGAATCTCAGAAAGTAAAGTAATACTCTATAGTTCCTGCCCAAGAGGTGTGACCTTGAGGTGTGTATGTATGTGTTTCGTTTGGGGTGGTTTTTTCCAGGATTATTTTTTTTGTTCACTTCAGAAGAAAGGCTTCTTTCTTCTGGAGATCTAATGCAACCTGTATGAGTTCAAGAAAGTGGTGGATCCTGTCGGGAAGCAGCATCAAGTCTCTGGCAAAATTAAGTAGCAGAATCACAGAAGTGATTCGTTCTACCAGTTCCTTACATTGGAGTATGAGCACTGTTTAGGGAGATTTAAGAGTTATGCTGGTAATATTGGGTTCCTTATCTTCCTTGTTCCTTGGAGAGCAAAGACTGGAAGTCTATTGACAGCAATGCTTTTGTGCATTCAGCATCTTCCATCCTCTTCATCCCATAGCAAAACTGTGGACAGCTGCTTTCCCATTTCCTGTTAGCTTCATGGTTTCCAATGTATGTCATTACTTGTGTGGTGTAGCAGTGCAGGACTTGAACAAGGCAAATCTTGGGAAAAGCGTGTTATGGTCTTGTAAAATTACTGAGTATATAGCTCCACTGATGGGTATCTTTCATGTACTTCGTCAGGGAGAAATCTGTTTGCTGAAGTTTGGGAATCTAGTTTTATGAGGAATATTTCTTTAATGTATTTTTAGCCCCTGCAAGTAAAATCACAGTTACGTGGTCTCACTTGAAGACATTTTGTTTGGAGCAGCTCAAGAATTACTCAGATGATGCATGCAGCTATACAGATGTTAAGCATAGAAGAAAGGTTTGACTAGCTTTGTGATGTATGGGGATTTTGCTTCTATTTACATTTTATTTAGATGACCAGCATTTTAATCTGCTTCTGTGTGAAAACATAAAGTTTTTTCAAGTGGTATATATGCACAGGTTACCAGCATTGGAACAGCTGTGGGAAGCTAATTCCACTCTAACGCTGTTAATAACTGAGTTCTGTGCTGTGGCTTTTTGTTTTGTTTGAAATGTGACCTATCTTCTAGTCACTCTGGAGGTAATAATGTGTGAAGGAGTTTTAGCAGGGTATTTGAAGTCTTGATTGCATCTCCATTTACTATGACAGATAGTATGCCCAACTTGCCGAGGCTTGATGACTTACACTAGCAAGTCAGAGTACCCAGCCAGCCTTATCCCAATCATGATGTGGGCATTGCAAAATGACAGCCAAACGGAGGACTATGGGTTCTGTTACTGAAAGAAACTATGCTTGTGAGGAGAGGTAGGCAAACGTTTAGGAAGCCCACTGGTGTTTCACAGCATATCTTTGGTAGGGCAAACGAGAAGCAGTTTAGCATGTGATGCCTTTTCTGCTGTAATCGAAGTAGAAGGCTGAGTCATCTGTGGATGAACTGGAACTAATTGTAGGGAGCTTTGCCTTGGGGAGTTCCTGTTGTGTATAATTCAGTAGCAAATTATAACTCTCCTATGCTAATGTGTAGCTGAACAGGTTTCAAAAGCAGTGTATGTTTGCTTTCAATTAGGCTTTTTTTTATTATTATTATTTTTTTATTTTTTTTCCCCAGCTGGTAATCAGAAAAAGATACTTGGATTTGTTATTGCACCAAATCGTTCAGTGAAAATGAGCTTGGATGTGTAAAGATGAAGCAGAAAGCATTCAGACCAACTTCTGCCTCTTTATTTCAGACAGGACTGTGTGGGCTGCTATCAAATAGTGCTTGCCAGTTAAAACAAATAGTTGGGTGAATTCAAGTAGCGACTTGCTACTGTGGAGATTGAATTTTGAGATGATAGTTGTTAGCTGCTTCATTTTCTATAGGAATCCAGTACATGATATGTTTATGCAATGATGTTTCTTTTGAGTGAACTTTTAAAAGATTAGTATTTTATGCTTCCACTGTGGGCAACCTCAATAATTTGGACATCAAGTAAATACCATCCTAAGACTTAATTGAATTTTACTTCTACTGAAAAAACAAGGGAGGTGTTTTGATGCAGTGCTGGCTTTTATGTTTTTATTTGCAATTTTGTTTACTGCACAGAGTTGAGTAGAAAACTCTTGTTAATTGCCCGTGTTCCTTAGCTTGCATGATAGTAGCAGCGAACAGGCCCTTTGGGCTCTTTTCTTAGCAGAAGGCATTTAATCCTTTGATTTTTCTTTGGCCATGTCATAAGCTTTCATGCAGTCATGATAGCACAGCCCAGGGTTTGCCTTAGCTGTTCTTGTCGGTTCAAGGGGAAGAAATACTATGTGACTGTTGAAGCTACTGAGGTTTATTGAATCTTGTTTCTAGTTCACATGCAATCTTGCTGTAAAACAAAGCCAGATAAGGCCATCTGCTGTAACTGTATTTCAGCCTGGAAGGCTAGGTGTGTTTGTTTTCTTTGATGACAAGCTTTCAACGTAGCTTTGAAAGGAAAATGTTTGTGTTCTGGTGGGAGGTGGTTAGTTTTCATTTTTTTTAATCTGAGATAAGGTTTTTATTGTCTTTATGAATTTGGTTATGTTTTGCAAAATAGAGTCATGCTAGAGATATCATTGAGTATTGGGAAACAAGAGATTTGCTTTCCAGAGGGTTTTGGTCTGTGTTCTGTGTCCTCCTATTCGTCTGTTTAGTCTTCAGAGTGGAAAAGTTGAGAGAACGTTAGTCTTTCCTTTATTCTGAGAGTATACCTCTCTTCCTGATTCTTTGGTTACTTTGAGACAGTAGATGCAATACTAAATCTTGAGCTTGAATTATGTTTGAGATCCTAAGCACTGAGAAAGAGACTCTCCAATTCCACTTTTTGGAGGTAATCAGCCTTTCAGTTAGTTCTAAAGAGTTTACAAGAAGCACAGATCTGTTTTATCTTCAAGCTGTCTTACAATGCTTTCTCCTTCTGTGTTAGTGGTGGTTTTCCTGTGTGCAGGAGGAAACCTGCTTTCAGAAATACCTTTACTGAAAGAGGACTCTTGTGGATTTGTTTTCTCTGTGCTAGTGCACAGACAACTGGTTAGCACAGAAGAAGAAAGGCTGCCTTGTTTATGTATTTGCACAATATGTTTCCTGTGTTCATTTAATCCCAGACCCAACTTGCAGGTCAGATTTCTGACCCATTAGCCCCCTTGTTATCTCTTAAAGGGACATGGTTGTGCTCATGTGTGTGTGTCCCTGTGTTTGTCCGTCCATGTCCTATGTCGTGTCCCCCCCCCAGTTGATGTAAAAATAACCAAGTGTCAAGGACTTAAAAATTTTCCTTTATTAGTCTTTCTGTTTGTGATGGTGGTTCTATGTAGAAAACAGATTTACTGTGCTAGTGCATGAGCATCTGAAAATGAAATTGCTTGGGACCATTATTTTGCATTCTGCGGTCAGTGGAAATTAAAGAACTTAAAAAAGCCTTTTATCAAGACAGTAAACTTGAGTTAGTTCACTCATATATAGTGTCAACACAACTAAGGAAACTTGGATTTTCTTATTTTTTCCTGTCCTATAATTCTTCAAATCCAATGAGGATTTTTTATGGAGTTCTGTAACCTACCAAAACAGCCAGCACTAAGCTGAAGTGTTCCCCAGAGCAGTGCATACATTCACTGGCTTGCTGCCATTTTAGCTGCAAAGGAGGCCAGAAAAGACCAGGCCTTGGGGGTAGCAGAGGTGCTAAAAATAGAAAGTGTATAGAGAAAATACTGTGCTAACCCATACAAGGGACCCTTCCTGAAATACAGGATTTGTTCTGTACAATTGCTGTTAAAAGCATGTTGTAGAACTGCTGTATGCAAAAAGGTGTATTGTTGATTTGTGATAATCTTGAGGATCACAAATAAACATCTGTTTTGAACGTCAGCTTCACATACAGGAGGTAATCTTGCAGCAGTTTACCGTTAAGGGGTGTGGGCTTAGCAAATTTTAAGCTATTGAAGCATAAGCTACTTCCTATGCTGTTTACTTCTGTTATCCAAACCAGATTGGTAGTAGTGCTGTTATTTCTAGTAGTGGTGCTGAATCCTCGGTGTTGCAAGGGAGGTGGTTTAAAAAACCTGCCCATTAAAAAGAAAAATAGGAAAATATTGTCTTGTTTTAAATGAGTCTTAAAATTACTTTTCCACTGTTACAAGGACCCTGACATTTAATGATGTATTTGTTTTATTCCTCCATCTTGTAGAAAGTGATAACTTGCAGTTTTATGTACATGTGAAACTGGCATGTGAGATCAGACTAAAACCAAGGTTAACATGATCTTTAGGGCATGGGGGCAAGTATTAAATCATCTTTCAGGAATAAGTTGGTTTAGAGGCTTTCAGTGAGCTTGCACCTGCTTTCATTCCCTATTTACAAACATTTATAAATGTAATTGTGCTGGTATACCTGGGGGTGTGGACAGGCTTGGTGTAAAAGAGGGGTTGGACTGTACTGTATGTACCTGCACCATATTTGCCTCTCAGCAGAGCTGGCCTGGATAGTTTGCTCTGATGATTGTCCTTGAGGTGTGGTGTCCTGTGAGAGTGGCAAAAGCAGGAACACTTCATTAGGTAATTGTAGGTGGCTGATAAATCTTGGGAGTTGTATTCATTTCTCCTCTTGGAGGCAAAAATCAACAGCGATCCTGGACAGACTGGTCTGACAGACTCCTTTTGGTGGCAAGGGCCTTTTCGCAAGGATTCAGTGTTTGAATAACACTAGCATTACTGTTGCCTTTGAACTGCATTGCAGATTTATGCAGCAAAGCGTGTTGTAAATACCAGTTGTGCCTGAAGTCGGTAGCTTCATTAACTTCCAAAGCATGGCTCTGCTCCAGGAGAAGAGTAACCTGAGACGATGAGGATGTATTGCACATTTGAACCAGTCCCATGCCAAAGGGAAAGGAGAGAAAATAGCTACAGTTCTGTTATTTAAACATATCCGGAGCAAGTTAGTTTTCTTCACAGGAAGTGTTAAGTTGCCTGCCACAATTTTAAGCTGCAGTTTGATGATCAGGCAAGTAATGCAAGAGATTTAGAATACGGCAAAGCAGCAGAAGTTAATGCCACCTTGCAAGAGGGTTTTCTTCATGACGGTTTTCTTTACTACTGTCCGCAAGTTGACGCATGCACCGTGGATTTACATGGACTCTGGAAAAGAGTGAAATAAGGTGTGGGGTTTTTTCAGCATTCTCTAAAAGACCCTACTCCCCCCTTTAGTAGTGGTCTGCTTTTGTGCACTGTATGAGGCCTTACAAGCCCACAGTTTGAATATTAAATTATAATGAACATCTTTGTTCCTTAGGAAATGCAAGATGTTTGTAGAACGTTGTTGCATTGTAGACTTTTGTAACCCTTGCATCTGCTGAGAGGCCATTTTGATTTGGCTTTACATTTGCTTCGAGGCTTTGGGGGAATCAGCTTTTCTCTGTTTTTCAGCTCAGTTACTTCCTTTTGCACTTACCCTGAAAAAGCTCAAAGTACTACCTTAAGTTCTAGAAGAGTTTCTGTGTATAAAGACTGTATGAGAGATTGAGTGATATTTGTGGTTAAAGCACGAGGTGCGAGTTGCGAGACTCTGGTGTGACTTTGGACGAACCACATAATCATTTCGTTCATCTTCCCTGGTCTTGTTTCTGTAGCAGAAACTTACATTATGTATGTATCTGTTCAGCACCTCAAGCTTTAATGATAGCTTTATGGTATTATAGTAAATTGATTTATGCTCTACATTAATAAAACATTTGTATTCTGTTTGCTTGCTGTCAGTTGATCTTTTCTGATAAATCTTCTGTAGATTGTATACTAACGCTGCTTTTGGTTACACCCTGTGTTTGAATTCTTGCTAATCTGCAGTTCTGCAATTGTGACAAGCAGTGCATCCTGCTTCTGATTTCTGATGAAAAACTGAGCTAGAAGAAAAAAACATGTCATAAGATGGTGCCTGTACTTTCCCTTGCTATAGGGTACTTTCAGAGGGAACCAAGCTGAGTACATAGGTGTTGTGCTCCCCTGTTCCCCTTGTAATCTTCCCCTGAATCAGTGCTTCCTGCACGTAGGCTTGCATGGCTGTTTTGGGGTTCTTCAGTGAAATCCTTTGGACGTTCTGATAAATGTTTTTATTGCAGTTATCGCTGTGATGATTTTGTAGTCAATGATACCAAGCTGGGCCTGGTACAGAAGGTCAGAGAGCACCTACAGAACTTGGAAAAGTAAGTGGTTTGTTTACACCCAGACTGCATTGGGTGCCCTTGTAATACTGCATCATTTAAGTGGTATTTCTGGTTTATGTGTATGTACGTATTTAATATAGATATTCTGGCCTTTCTGTGTGTGTATGTGTGTTTAAATATCCTTTTCATCCCTGAGAAGCAGAGGTGCAGAACAAATGGATTTGATCTTGTTGCTTCTTTTTTTCATACAGTAAATCTTACAAAAGCAGTGTATGGTGATACAGGAATTTAGATTTCTTGCTAACTAGCCAATAATTACTGACTTTCTCCATATAAAAGGGAGAGAATTTCCAGAACAGAATCATAGTTTTTTCAAAACAAGAATGAAGTTTTTGGAGCAGGGAAATTGAAGCAAAAATGCAGGTAAAAGCAGTCTTCCTATTAATTGTGTAATTTTGTTTCCAAACGAAAAAGTGAAGAAGGCTTATGAACTTGGAATTGTACAGAAGAGACATGTTTTTCTTCTGCCTTTATCTGGTGCTGTTCCACTGAAAAGCAGGTATTACAGTATTCGTGGGGCAGGTGCTGTGGCCAGTGCTAGATAGCAAACAGTCTTTTCACAGTTTGGTTTGAAATCTTACATAAGACTAAGTAGAAGTACGTGTACATGCAGTGCTCGCAAATAGGTTTGAATGCCCCAGAGTTCACACAGGACTCCTGCAAAGAAATTCCTGTGATTTTTGGGAAATCTCTGGATCCTCCCTGAGTTAAGCATGTCACTTAGTCCGTAGGTAATATTAACATTTTCATTGTTTTCCATTCTCTTTTTATTGGGCCTCTCAGGTATGTAAGGAGGTATAAAGATGTTTAAGTGTAAAGAGAAGTGCTCGGTAGTATTTTGGAAATGAAACTCTTTGGGAGGTACATGATGCCGTGGAGGCTTTTGTTGTGTGTAACAGCAGTTTTTGAATGTTTGGAGGGCTTTTTAATTAAAAAAAGAAAACAAAACCCAAACCTGAAATCTGGAACAAGTTAGGATTTTGCTATTAGATTAGAGAGCAGCCACAAAGTGGTAGAATTGAGGGGGCAATAATTTCCAGTGATGTGGAAAAGAATTACTAATTGTAAATTTGTATTAATGTTACACAAACATCATGTATTTTTATTGAAGTAAAAGAAGTCAGCTATAAAACCTAAGTGCTCGCACTTGGGAGCTTTCTGATTTTTGGTAGCTTTGTCCTGATCTTTTGAAGTTGTGATTCTTCTGATAAAAGTATTTTCTGGAAAATTATGTATTAAGTATTCCTTTGATTAAGGAGAAGCATTCATATTTTAGAGGAAAACTAGCATGCTAATAAGGCCACTTTTGAGGGTTCTTACTGTAACATGCATAACTTAGGGCAATTAACTTGGACATTGGTGTTGAAAACAGGATGTGCATCTGTACTCCGAGGGAGGTGCAGTCTATTTTACAACTATGAAAAACATGTTGCAGTCAGGAAGCTCTTTGCTGTCTTAATGACAACTAATGGCAGATGTAATCACCGTGTTAAGCATTAGGATGATTATCTGTTGTCTGTTTCACACAGTATTTTGGTTTTATAGTAAGTAACCTCTTCTGATTACTTTCCAACAGTTCAGCCTTTACATCAGACAGACATAGGAAAAGAAAACTCTTGGAAAACTCATCTCTGAACAGCAAATTATTAAAAGTAAATGTAAGTATGACAGGTTGGTTACGGTGAGTGTATGGGGGTTTTTTTAAACCTGTTGAGGCTTAGAGTTGGCCTAGACTTGAAATCAGTATGATCAATTACCTGGATTGTGCTTGTGCACTTCATCTTTCTCATCTCCTAACCATGCACCTAGAAGAGCCCCTTTTCACAAAAGGATGTTTGGTATTTTGCTGCATTTATGTTGACCTGTGCGTTGAACTTCTCTGTGCTTAAGGAGGGTTTCATGTCAAAGTGGAGCTTCAGGGCAGTTGGAGCTTGGTGGGATCACTGAAATCGGAAGGGGCTAGACGTAAGACTTTTCTGAGCAGACAAGGGGCTTTTTCTTTGCCTTCTGCGCAGGTGCACAGTCTTTGAGGGGACAGGAAAGCAGGTGTTGGGGGAAAAGGGGAAAAAAATGTTTTTTTTTTTTCAAGAGCTTTTTAAAACTTGCTTTCAAAAGGAAGTGTGAGCTATTCTGAAAGCTTTTCTCTCTCATCTTCCTGTTCTAACTTCAGATCTGCAGAATACCACCCAGGAGAGAATGATCCACCCTTGCTAAGTAGCTGAAGGGCTGCATAGTTTCTTCCAGACAAAGAGTGTCCCACACCAAATGTCTGTTCTCCACAGTTTGGGATGAGGGAGTTTCAAATCTTAATATTTTCTCCCAGATTGTAGGAGGGGGAGAGGGGAGATTCTGTGTATAACTGCTTCCTTTCACTCTCTGCTGGGAGCAGTGGTAGAGCAGAGCTGTGCCTCCTTCGGGCTGCAGGACAGCAACGTAGTGAAAGGGTAAAGCTGAAGTAATGGCTGTCTTCAGCTATGAGAAACAAGTACCTAATTACAAAGAAGAGAAGTTCTTGAGGAGTATAAATGGAAATAAGAGGGTGTGGTGGGAGCAAAGCAGTTGCCCTGTGATTGTGCTGTGTATGCTTCCTGTACTGCCCCAATCCTGGGGTGATTGAGGAAGCCTGGGAGAAATAGTGGAGTGGTTTTGCTGTGGCAACACACAGCATCACTGTGTAGAAAACTCAAAGCCAGTAAAAACCAGAAGGAAAATTCTGGGCAACATTTACATAGGAAGAAGAAAGAACTGGCAAGCGCGAACTTAATGTTGCTTTTATCTCTTAGTCTGTGCTGTTTTCTTAATTTTATTAATATTTGAATATCACCCATTGCAGCAGAGGATGTTTTTATTGTTGGCACCCTGCATCCTTCTGCAGACAAAACTTTGCCCAAAACTTTGAACTTCCAGTGTAATAATTTTGTAGACAAGGGAATGTGTCCAAGTGTTGCGGATTCTAGAAATCATAAGTGCAACACTGTCCAGATTTCTCTTCCCTCTCCTCCCAGCCCACCCTGAAGATTATTTGGCAAAAAGGAAGCTCATCGGAGTATACCATTGCTCTAACCTGTTGAAACTCCTAGACTGTAAATGGAGCGTATTTTGCTTCTCTTTAACACATTGTTTTTTCCCCTGCACAGTCTAACTTGACTGTTTCTTTCCCAAACAATTTCTGTTGCCTGTTTTTCACAAACCCTCCTGGCCACCACAAAACCCAACCAAGACAGCTGGTGACTTAAAAACAACCTGCAGGCTGCCACACTGTGCATATTAGACATGGGATTAGATGGATAAGGATTGGTGTTTTCATTTTTCGAAGGCACTTCTGGGAAATGGCTGTCCAGTTCTCACTGAACATTACTGGAGTGTGAATGTGTAACATACACAAATATTTGCAATAAAAGCCTCTGTTGTCCTATTCTAGATTTATTTGCACAAGAAAAGATGTTGGTATAGTTTTGTGTTGACAGGAGTGAGTAAGAAACAGATTTCACATCAAGATGGAGCTTCAAGTCAGTTTGAGCTGGTGAGGTGGTTGCTTTGGCTTTGAAACTGCATTTCTCAAACAGTGTAGTTTATTGTTGAAATCTGTGCTGATTTAACAGTAATAGCTTTGTGGGGAGAAAATGGGGGAGCAGTGATAAATCTTTCTTTAACTTCACCGTTCTCTTTTCCAGGGAAGCACCACTGCCCTTTGTGCCACAGGCCTTCGGAACCTGGGGAATACGTGTTTCATGAATGCAATCCTTCAGTCACTCAGGTAGCTCCAAAGCTTTCCCCACACCTCTGTCAGAGTGCTTGTGTGCTGTAGCATTGGGCCAGTGAATTTGGCCCGTTACCACTGTAAGAAGGTGTACCTGGATTTGCAGGAACCTGTGGGTACAGGTACCATAAAGTTGTGTTTTGCAGTGTGAGGGACTTCCAGAGGAAGCCTGCCATATCCTCAGTGGAAAAGTTAGATTGCCCTTTTATTCCTGAGGCTGATGAAACATGGTTACTGTGAAAGCAGAGACAGTGCTTTGAGGGATGGGGGTCTTTATGGAAGTGTGTAGGGGAACAGTTTCTGCAGTGCTGAGATGTGAGACTTCATTTCCTGTTGCCAAGACCACCGCCGCTCTGTAGTTGTCCTTTTGCATTTCTGAGTTTGCCTGCTTCACTGGGAGGCTACTGATCAGGCTGTAGCAAGACTAGTTGGTCTCCATTTTGTTTTCCATCATTCAGGGTTCCTTCTCAGGAGTTCAGGCACTTGCTTCTTATGGGACAAGTCTATTATGGGGACTGGTAGCAGAGATTAGAAGTGATAGGTAGAGGTAGACACAGAGTTAACTCCGCAGATGTAGTCTGGTTTGTTAGGGAAAGCCTTCTGATACCTCAATCTGTTGTGTATCTCTTAGTCAAAGCAGAGCCAAAATATAATTATTTCAGGTAGTTGGGATGATGATTGTATTTATAGAAGCTGAATATTTGCTTCAGTGTTTCTTGTATCTTGAACTGATTGCATTGTGTCTATCACTACATGAAGTTGTGTTTATGCATTTCAAAGAACAGACTCCAGAATCCTTAATGTTCTGTTTATTCTCTGCCCTTTAAGGATTTAACTAATTTTTTCTTTTTCTGTAGTAACATTCAACAGTTTTGCTGTTACTTCAAAGAGTTGCCTGCTGTGGAGCTGAGGAATGGGAAGACTGCAGGCAGGCGAACTTACCACACCAGGAGCCAGGGGGATAACAATGTGTAAGCTTCATGTTGCTTTTAGCACTGAACTTGAATGGAAAACAGCAAATGCTTGGGCAGCAGAGCCATGATAGGCTTTCAGTGTTGCAGAGTCATAGAAAAATGATTCATGGGGGAACAGAGTCATAGAAAAATAGTTGAATGTGCCAACAGAGAAACCTGTCTCACTTGCAGTTTGCTTTTATATGTCTGCTGCTGCTGAGGGCAACAGTCTGATACATCAGAAGGCACTGGAGTGTAACTGCATTTAAAGTACGGTTAAGGAGTGCTAGTTAAATGTACTCCAGACATGATGTTACTTAATTCCAGCTAAAATAGTCATGGGGATGTCTCTGCATGTGAAATACTACCAAAAAAAATAAAAATCAGTGTAGGTGATTCGCAATCGTAGCTTGTTTGAGCACATGTTAAAGGGACAATGTTAGCAGAGTATCCAGTAAAATGGCAAATGTGGATAGATTTTCAGGTGAGTCCTCAAGATCTGAAATGTAATTTTCCTGACCTGTGTCTCTCCTCAACGTTACAGGTAGGATTTTGGACATAAAATCTTTGAAGTACCTGAAAGGATATTTACCCAATCATTACAGTCTTAACCAAAGTAATGTAGTGTTGAGCTAGTAAACCTGTAAGTGTTATAACACAAACCCATGCTAATCACCAGCTTTTACTTTCTTTCAAGTTCATTGGTGGAAGAATTCAGAAAGACGCTCTGTGCTCTATGGCAAGGAAGCCAAACTGCATTTAGTCCAGAGTCTTTATTCTACGTTGTTTGGAAAATCATGCCAAATTTTAGGTAAGTTTTGTAAAGAGCAGCGATGTTCTTGATTGCATCCTTGCAGTGCTGGTATCCTACTCTAAAATGTGCTGAGTCTGCAGGATGCACTTTGCAGCTTTCCCATATGCCCACAAACATGCTTTGAAAAGGATCTTGCTTTGATCAAGTTTTGTGCTTCCCCCAGCCCCCCTTCTATCACGTGCTACATTGTTGGAGAGGACAAACATCTCAAATACTAAAATAATAGTAGTTGTACCTTTGAGCCACTGCTTCAAAGGGCAGAGGAATCAAGATAATGACTTGCCAAGTGGTCAGTGCCAAGTGGATGGTGTTGACAGAATGCAAGCTTGGTTGCAATAAGAAAGTGGTGTAGTGTCGTGCCCAGGACATGTAGTTAGATTTAAAAAGTTACAGCACCTACAGGCCTAAATATAAACATACTGGCTGAAACTTCCTTGATTCTCTCAAAATACCGTAGTCACCAGCTGGACATGAAATAAGAGCTAAAAGAAAAAAATCCTGTAGATAATAGACGTTTTGTGCCCTTAATGACAAACAAGACGATAGAAAGGGAACAAAGCGGTTACCCAAGTAAATCGAAGTATCGTTCCTCTCCAAGGTCTCCCTGTCCTGGCCCCTGAACCTCTTTCAAAGGAGCACTGAAACCTGTTAGGATATATTGTGATGAAGGTAAGTTGCTCCATGTTCTCAGGTAGTAAAGATGTTCTGTTATCTGTTACATCTCCAGCAGTGCTGAAAAGATGCTGTGAAAACATCTGCTCGTTAAGTAGCCCAAATAACAAACCTATTTATTCTCTCTTCCACACTGCCAAATATGTTCCACTTGGCTTATGAGAATCAAGGAAGTTTAATACCAGTAGTTGCAAGCAGCAACCAAAACATTACAGGCAAATGAACATCATCCATAATGTCCTTGACCAGTCTCCCTGTTACAGTCTTCACTCTAATTCTTGTTAGACAAAGTGAGAAACCGGTTCATTAAAGTTCCTCAAGCAAATTTTCAGCACTGTGGGTTCTGTCACAGCTTTTAAAATAAAAAGTTGGGGTTTTCCCCCTTCCCTTTTTATTCCCAGTTATCTTGGAGCATGTCCATGATTAATCGATAAGAGAACTCATTTAATCACATGGAAAATAGACTCTGCTGCTCAGTAGATCCCCGCTCCCACATGATCCAGGGAGAAAATTTGAATTTGTTCAGTGCTTAATTGTACTTTGTAAAGCTAATGATGGTACAGTAATAGTTCTGCCATGTGTGCCTCTTATGAGACTGGGAGAAGGTGGGTGGACATACACGTGAAGACAAGCCAGAGCCAGTAGTGTGTCAACAGCAAACCAGCCACGTTGGCTTGTGCTTATGAAGCCTGAAGTGATGGGTCAGGGGAAGAAAACATGGTTGGAAATGTTGTTTAATTGTTTTAGTCTAAAGAGATTTCAGTTGTTAAAGGCAGGTCATGCCTGCCTCCGAGGACTGCAAGGGCTGCTCTTCTTACAGGTTATAGAAGTGGCCCTCTGCCTCATGTTGCACACAGGGAGCAGAGAGCATGATGTATAGTTACGATAAGCACAATTGGAGTGCCTCTGAGCTCTAATGCTTCTGTGGAAGTCCTGCTCCTTGACTGTTGGCCAAAGTCTGCTGCTGTCATCTGCTGCATGCCAACACAGTTCTGTAGCCTCATGCGGAGCTGCAAGATGTGTATTTTGCAGATTTACTGCTGTATAAACAGTGTGCTCTATTTTCGTAGTAACTGTTCCTGTTTATATCCTATCTTGTTACTAGTAGGAAAAGGAATGTCAGAGGTGGGCTTGAATTGAGTTGCTTCAGGTGGATGGAGATGAATTTTATTACACAAGCTGACTTTTTTCTGAAGGACTTTTAAGATCATAGTTTATTTTAAACAGTGCATTGTCCATATCTTCATGTTCTTTTAAAGATCTGTATCTATACTTAGGCTTTTTAAGAAATCCAAAGAATTTTTCATCTACGAGTAACATACTTGTATGCAAGTATAAACACATGCACCAGGAGCACAGCCAACAACATGGAATGATTCCAGAGGTTAGTTCATCAAATTTGTTGCAGAGCAAGTGTGCCATATACTTCAGAGCTCTTTTATGAGAAGTTCAATGTTGAGAAGGTGTCTGAAGCAAAGACTTTCCATAAATTTCATCTTCAGCTGTTGTGATTGCTTGTATGTTTATTAAATAGAAGATACCTGTCTTATATTCAGTAAATAATCCTGTTACCTCAGCAACTTCAAAATGATCTTACAGTGTGCACAGTTAACATGTAGCTTTGAAGTTGAGTTCTGTTTTACTACTTTGTTTCATATTACCATATAATTATTGTGTGACTGGGAGACTAAGTCAGTCCTGGTTTTGGCTGTTCAGGACTCTGGGCTGTTGAAGCACAGCAGTGCTTCTGTGTAAAAGGTAGGTAGTGCTGCTGATACTTTTCAGAGTTCTGTCAGATCTACATACAAACTCAATGAGTTCTTCTAAAGCTACTAGTTTAGAAGAAAATGTTACTGTAATTTTACAAGAGGAAAAGACTTTCTTTCATTTTTGTTTTGTTACCTCCTAGCAATACTGTTGCAGGACATAGCTGTGTTCTTCACTACGCATGCCAGCCTCAGGTTGCATACTTCTGTTGCACCAAATCTTTTCTCATTTCTCTCCAACTCTGAGTACTGTGCCATGAGTGTTACGGACACTTTCCCTTCCCTGAGCAGTAGCATTAAAAACATCTCTGGTGTTCTTTCCCAGACATTCCTAGGTGACAGTTATTGCCAGTACTTACGTGGAGTAGCGAGGAGGGAAAGGGGCAGGGGAGGGATGGTAAAGCAGCTTAGAAGAATGGAGAAGAGGAAGCAAGGAAAGCCAACTCTACTATGTAGGGATTTTTGGAAGTAGGCCTGTAATGACTTGCACATCTTCACATCAGTGTTTCATAAAGCTTCCACTGTTTCACTGTGTATGCTTTCCTGCTTCAGCTCAGTATACATCTTAGAGCAGTTGGCTGGTAAATTTGATGCATGATTTAGCTTAAATAACTTTGAAGGCATATTTTACCCTAACGGTTTCTCTGTTCCCTTTCATTGGGTTAGCTAGTGGTGAAATAATAATGGTGACTAAGCAGCATTGCTGCTGATAGCTTGACAAGTGAGACTGGAGGCCTGTCCCACCTGATCCAAAAGCCCAAAGAGATGCTCTGGGTACCCCCCATCATTACCTCCCCCTCCCAAAAAACAGTGTGTGGGTTGTGCAGAGGAGGTGTGTAGTTCTGAGCATGGCTATAGGTCTCATCCTAGAAGAGGAAAGAAAACTCTCATCCTAATTATTTCAGACTTCACTTGTTGTTAAACGATGCCTGTGGAAAACAAACCCAAAGATTAAATTCCAGGCTTCGGTGGGGAGGGAAGAAACAGGCAAGCAAACATCTGGACGTGCCAAAGAGCATGGGCTCAGTGGCTGAGTGAAAACCACCCTGCAATACTGACTCTCAGTCCCATGTGAACAATACGTTCTGTGGTGTCTTTCCTGTGAATCTTGCCAGGTTTGAGATTTCAATCTATTGACCATACTATATAGTAGTTTCAAAGTAGGGATGGATACTGTGCTGTCTGAATGTGATTGATAACAATTCTGCAGAGGTTACTCATTAAATATAGTCATTAACAAAAGGAGAAATGCTTTGAGTGAGGGGAAGGTTCTCACTGTGTGCTTCTAGCTAGCACGTACATGAGACCTCGGATGTTACTAGTGCAGGCTGAGTTTGGTGGGGCCAATTAATATGGCAGCTACATAAAGCAAATGTGTGAGCAAATGTTATGTCTCTGCTGGTCCCTGTTGTTTTCTGAGAGGTCTCTTCCTAGCTAAAATGTATATTCTTAAGTGCTTCTCCATCCTCACAAAGAGGCACGCAGAGGGTGAGCGAGCTGCAAAGGACTGAAATTGTGTCATTTAGGCATTGCTGTACTTTTCCAAAGGCTTCCTGGAGAACTATTCTTGGTACAAAATAAGTCTGTCTCTGTAAAGTCTGGTCAGTATTATCAAACCAGCAAAGGTGATTGCTGGTGACCCCGGTGTTCTCACTAAAGCAACCTGTACATTTGGTGATTGTGTTGCTTTTGTTTCCTTTTCTCTTAAGGGGATACCAGCAACAGGATGCCCACGAGTTCATGCGTTACCTTTTGGACCATTTACACCTGGAACTGCAGGGTGGCTTCAATGGTGTCTCACGTTCAGTAATTCTGCAAGAGAACTCCAGCCTGGCTGCAAGCAACAAATGCTGCATGTAAGAAGTGTTACGGTTTTTCTGATTTCTTCCAAGCCATAATGCCTCTGAATGGGTCTGCGTGTGGTGGAGCCGAAATTTCAAATTCAGGGTTCCTTGTTAAGTTTTCTTTAGTGCCTCTGTCGTGTTCCCAATTACAAAGCTGCAGGTTCTAAAGGATTAGCATCCTGTAGGATGTTCACTTTCCAAGGGAAGTGTCTTAGAGCAGCTTTTGTCAGAGGTTTGAGTGATCATACAGGCTAAGCTGTAAATACATTTTAATTCATTAGTAATGGTAATTCGGATTTTCAAGTTACTGTGTGTCTTGAAACAGAGGTGATCCATGTGTTTCACTCCTCTTTCTGTACTTTTCAAAATCCTGTTCTTTCCCAATTCTGTCCCACATGTGTGTTCTCTCAGATTGAAACTGTCATAGAGAGAAAGCATTTTAGTTTGTTTCAGGAAGGAATGTTAAGTTAGTTCAGCCTGCACACTAGGTCCCTAAATCCTTGGGTTCCCTATGTAAGAGCTGAGTGAGTTTCCCCTTCCCACACTGATCAGGACACAGTAAACAGGTCTGAGAGATGCAGGATTTTATAGATGCTTCATTAGGAAGAGCCTAGAGTTCAGGCTGTGCTCTTCACCACAGGGATGTTGCTGTGCTGGTGTTTAAAAATCCCACAAAATAATCTTAAAATGTTCTTAGAATTGATGTGTATTTGAAAACAAAACCAATTGTTTTGTCAAAATTAACCCAAGGAGAATTTAAACTTTGTTCAAGTACTTACTGTTAATTTGTCTTGAGAAGAGCTGTTCAAATGCATGGTGGGGTGCAGTTAGCTGCCTTCTGTGGAGGGCAGATGAAGGTCATGTACGCTTAAATGGCTACTGTAAAGAAATAAATCCACTGCGAATGCCCTCGCTGGTTTATTTGGGTAACCAGATCCTTCAGCTCGACTACAGCGTTTGATTTAACTGTAAAGGTGTACGTGGCATGCAGATAGGGACCACAGGTTGTTGCAGGCTTGTGTCAGAGCTGCAAGCGCAAACTAGCAAGTTTAGGAGATGTATAATAATGTAATTTAAAATTGCTTTAATTGGACTATGAGAAGCCAGTCCATTATATAATCTGCTAAAAAAGATTGAGTAATGAAAGCACAGAGAACGATGGTGATGGTGCATAATGTGTGTCATTTGTTAATGCCACTTAAGCTGTCTGCGGCAGTGAAGTGCAGAAATACGCTTTAGGAAATCAATATTACTTGTAACAAAGGGTGTAGAATTAAAACAAAAATATGCTTCGCCTACTTAAGAGGGAAGAATCTTTGTTTCAGAAACAGCCATAATTAGTGTCCCCCTGTGAGCATCAGCTCTCTGCAGACATGCAATCGACCCAGGTGCCTCCAACACTGAAATTTTGAGCATCTGCTTCTGAGCATGAGCAGTTCACACTTTTGTTAGGCACAAGGTAAAGCAGAAGTATTAGTGCAGCTAAATACTTGCACGGTGCAGCTGTGGGTGAATGAAATCCCGAGTGGATGAACTCGGTCTGTTTGTTTATACACATGGAGAAAATGGCTCTGCCTATTAGTGGTGACTTGTAAGCAGTAAATGTGGAACAGGCATTGAAAATGGAGCTCAAGACATTCTAACCGACTTCCTCTCCCTGATGTGGTTTGTCTAGAAATGGAGCATCTACTGTTGTCACAGCGATTTTTGGAGGCATTCTTCAAAATGAAGTCAACTGCCTAATATGTGGGACTGAATCTAGAAAGTTTGATCCATTCCTAGGTAAGGTGCCTCTTGCTTTCAAAATACCGGGTGACTTCAAGCAGAAAAACAAATCTGAAGTTTGACACATTTAGATGTCACATGACTGAACCAGAATTTAGTCTGAAGAGACTGGGCTCTAATTTTTAATCTCTGTTTTTCTAGACCTTTCGCTAGATATTCCAAGTCAGTTCAGAAATAAACGTACTAAAAATCAAGAAGGCGGACCAATGTGCACGCTACGAGGTAAGAGTGCTTGGATGGTGAAATCAGAGCTGAGAGTATGTGCTCTTCGGAGCATCTACTTCCAAGGAGCCAGGCTTTCACTGAGGGGGGGACTTGGTGCCACGTGCCACCTCATTTTATGAGGTGCTGTGGCAGAAGGTGGTAAGGTAATTTTCGATGCAGGTTTTACCCTAGTCACTGTGTACTGACTTACTGCTATGATAAACTGGGGCTCAGAAGTGCTTCAGGAGATCAGCTGAGCGTCAGGGAGGCTTCCAGCAGAGAGGGTTTTTGTGGCCAAGGGTGTTTCTAATATATTCCAGTCTTCCCTCAGCTGCCTTGTTGCCTCCTGGCACTTGCTATGGCTCTGTGCTTAGAAGTACGTGCCCCTGAAAGTCATCGTAAGGATGACTCTTGGCTGTTGTGCTTTTTAAACAACATAAATTCAATCCTGAAAAGCTGGGCAGTAGTGCTGTTACTGACCTTGGTTTAAAGGATGTTAATTTCTACAGATTTGTGAATATGTGTGCTGCAGATTGTAACATATTAATCAAAACCCCATGATTTTCTGTTCACTTTGTACCAAAAACCAAATCACCTTTGAAGTTGAATACTCTTTGTTAGAAAGTCATTTATTGCACTGAATGTTGGATGGAATCTTGTTTGAAAGATGGAGATTTTTTGAATGCCTTTTCTCTCTTGAACTGCTTATAGCTGTGTTTTCAGGACAGGGAATGCAGCATGTTACAACGTGTTAATATATTAAAGCATTATTGCACAGCTTGTTGCTACACAGATGTATGTAATAACTAGAATGACTGCAGCAGATAGGCACGCCTTTTCTATATTGCCGTAATTGTATTTCATATTACAAAAAATCATGTGATGTCGTCTTGAATCAGATTTCTTTGTGTAGGTGTTTTGTTTTGTGAATCTTGTTCTTTTTTAGATTGTCTTCGCAGTTTTACAGACCTGGAAGAACTTGATGAGACAGAGCTGTATATGTGTCACAAGTGCAAAAAGAAACAGAAGTCCACCAAAAAATTCTGGATTCAGAAACTACCAAAGGTTTGTATAAGTGTGAAAAGTAACAGTGTGACAATATGTCAAAGGAAATAAAACCTCAGCTGTTAGTACACCAATGCCTAACCCTCTCATAGGTTAGTGCAGATGTTGAGCACTGAGTTCAACCTCTTCCTCTAATGCATCCTTTTTTCTTTGATCCTGTAGGTGCTATGCTTACACTTGAAACGATTTCACTGGACAGCATATCTGAGAAACAAGGTCGATACATATGTTGAGTTTCCCTTACGAGGCCTAGACATGAAATGCTACTTGTTAGAGGTATGAAGACTCACGGATACTTTCTGTTGAAAGTTGTTCCACAACACATGTCTGTATCACAAATTATAGTAGGTGCTAGTGAGATTTGAAGAGCTTTCTGTCTTTTTAACCACAGCCTGAAAACAGTGGTCCAGAAAGCTGCCTGTACGACCTTGTGGCTGTTGTTGTGCATCATGGTTCAGGGTGAGTACATGGAGTAAGCCTGCTTCTTGGCAGAGGCATTCTCCCCCACTTGAAGTACACACAGAGTTAGTGAAGGTTTTTCTGTCCCTGGTGAAGGTCTGTATTTTTACTGGTGGAAAAAGAAGTAATTTATAGACTTACATGGCTCTAAGGTGAATTAACTTCAGCGAGATCTATATAACTATTCCTGTGAATGCCCACAAGCAATCTGGGGGGGAGTGACCAGAAGTGTGAGACAGAATGAAAACAGTCTAGTTCCTTTAGGAGTGGAAAGCCCTAAACCAACAGAGTGAAGCAAGGGACCTTCCAGAAGTTACTGCCTCGTTTTGACATTCTTAGTACGAAGCAGAAATACCTTTTCCTCTTTTATTCACTTTGGAACAGCTGTAGCCTTAAAGATTGGCACAGTAAAAGCAATTATCCTGTTTGACTTCTCTCCTACAGGAGTGAACGCCAACAGGCATGCCCCGGGGCTGGATAGTAAAGTTACTTGGTGTGGCTGGTTTGGGTATTTTTTCCTTTTCCCAGCCCTGGGCAGGTCTGCTGAGAGTAACAATAGTAGAGACAAGAGAACTGTTTATCCTGAAAGAAATGTGTTGTTCTTCTTTAGGAAGTGCTTTATGGGTGTGAGCTGTGAAAGGAGTTTTCTTAAAGATACTAAACTCCATTATTCAAAACCTTGCTGATACCTGAATTTAATTCAAAGGTACTAACCCAAAAGTTCTGTCCAGGAAGCCCTCCTTCTGCTTTCTCTAGAGGAACAGTCTGGACTCTTAGAAAGTTTTGACTACTAAAGGCAGCCTCCGTAGCACAGCTGTCTATCTGATGGGTGCTTCCAAGTCCTAGGAGTACTATATGGACACTAAACAAGAGTGGTGTGCAATAAGAATGGAATTAGATTGGTTAACATTGAGCATGTGTTATAACCTGTAAGCAAGCAAAAGCAGGCCTTATGCTGGGGTGGCAGGTAAGGAAAATTTGTGGGTTTGTAGCTCTGGTATGTTAGATCCAAACTGTTAAAGATGAACTTGAGAAATTTTCTTCTTGGTGTTCTGGGACCAGTTTTGCTGCAAGTGTTTTTGATTATATTAGACTATGTGAGTCTCTCTAGACCTAAATGGGGAAGATTTCTGGAAGTCGAGCGTAGTGGAATTTTTATAGCTAATGCTTGAATAGTAACAGATTATAGACTTCATGTTCGTGTAGGCAAACATGGATGATCAAGGTTGCAAGAAGCCTTGCTTGCACAAAAACTATGGGATGCTAATAAGTTCTTATAAACCTCCCCTTTCAGCTCATCCCAGTGAGTGATTATTTTACTTACTTATAAAACTTTGCTCTGGAGAACTCTGAGCCCCACAGATTAAGAAGGGAAGCATCTCCCCAGCTGTTGTGGAGAGCTGCCAGTTCCTTTCTCCCTCTGGTTGGTGGGAGGCTCTTAGCCCCAACAGCAGATGCATCAGAGGATGAGGTGATGTGTCTCCTCCTGACTGTCCTTTCTTTCCCCGCTCCCGCGCTGGCAGCGTTGGCTCTGGACACTACACCGCGTACGCAGCCCATGAAGGCCGTTGGTTCCATTTCAACGACAGTACTGTAACCTTGACTGACGAGGAGACTGTGGTAAAAGCCAAGGCCTACATCCTCTTCTATGTGGAACGGCAAGCCAAATCTGGATCAGATAAACTTTAATACCTCCTTTTAATTCTTACTTATCAAGTCCACCGGACAAAACATTTCCATTTTTCCATAAATACTTGATCCAAGACTATTAATTTCATTGTGCACTTTCCAATTTCCTCTCGTGGGTTTTAGTTTTGTTGTGTCAATGGTAGCATTCGACTTAATGAACTTGGACACAGACTAACTTTTTTTAGTTATACCAGAAAACCTCAGCAGATTTTGATTTGCTGCTTTAGTTGCGATAACTCAATTTTTATATATATAGTTTCATGAAATAGTTATTTGACTTTTTTATATTAATGTTTTCAGTTCTCACTTTCTAAAGGCACATTTACATCAGAGAAGCTTTCTGTCCTCCTTGCAAGCAAGATAAATGTGCTTCTGATTATGAAAAGCAATACAACTTCATGCTGTTCTTACAGCTGTTATGTAGATATGATTTAATCTCTTTAAATCAAAGAATTGTTTGCACGTACTATCTTCCCTCGTGCAAGAAACTAAATGGTGACCTCTGAACAATCCTTTGTCTGCTGGAGAGAGGAGATGTGGCATCATTAGATAGACCAGGTAATTGCTGCTATATTGGTGTGTGTTCAGGCTGCTGACTTTCAGGAATCATTGTAAATAAACAGTTGGTTCAATCGTATCAATACTGCAGTTTAATTCAAGTATTCCTCACATATGCTCTGCCCTCCGCCCTTCAAATTTTAAACAAATTATCTTAAAAATATATATACATGTCTAAATTGTGTTGAGATTTATGTTGTTTTAACCAAACCTGAATGCCTTTGCCATATCTTGGTTTAGACTGCCGTCCTGAAATTGGATCATGAAAACTTACTTGCTTGAAAACTGGGAGTACAGCCCTAGCGTTTGGGCTTTGTGAGAACAGTCAGGTCTAAACATAGCCCCTGTTTACTAAATGCCTGCAGTTCACTTAAAACTGAAGGGAAGCCGTTGGTGGTGTAGATGCTCTGTGTGACAATTGTTGTGTCAGTTCAAAAGCAAACTAGGGAGGATGCTCATTGTCACAGCTTGGCTGTAGCCTGCCCAATGGGAGATAGTGAGGCAAGACTGCTGGTTGACTACAGCTGTAGTGATTACACACTGGCCCAGTGTGGGATCTTCATTTACAGTCTCTAGACCAACACTGGAGCCGTGACACAGTCTCTGAAACTGGCTATGTGATAGAGAAAGGCTTCTGTTCCTTGCATGGGTTACCTGCTAGCTGTACACTGACATGTATAAAGAGAAATCACCATCAGGTGGGTTTTTAAAATGCCGTTCGTTTGTAGCTTTGTCACAGCGTCTTAAACAAGGAAAGAGAGAAATTGGCTTGATAGAAAACTGCAGACAGCGTTCAGCATTGCTAGTGGTGTATGAAGATGTAAACTGTACCCTAGTTAAAACCTATAGTGATTATTATTTGATACATCGTGACATATATAAGGATGTTGTCTTTTACTTAAGCTCAACAATAAGTAGAACTATTTGTTACTTTCATTTGTAGGTAGTTCGTCACCCTTTCTCCATTCCTTGCAGCCAGAGCCTTTCATCTTGCCGGAATAGGTAGCTGTCATACAGGCAGAATTTGACAGATGTCAGTGGTGTGTGGGGTAAGCCAGGTATCTTACCCATATCATTACCCTGAAGGGCCTTTCTGCTCACAGTTAGCTGGGGAGTTAAGGAGGTTCTATCTATCTATAGCTGTGTTTTGTCTGTGTGCTACTTGGACTTGTTTCCTTTAGAAGTTTAGTTTTGAGAACACAAAGCTTAAACCACACAACTAGTGCTGGGCCAGCAGCAGTTTTGCATACAGGCAGTGTTCTCACAAACCAGTGATGTAAATGTGCCTTTCTGTACTTTTAGAAAGTTATAATCTTCAGCAACATTCACTTATTTTAAGCAGCTTCTACTTCTCCAGTTAATCTTTTTGGGTCAGATTCTGTTCTCACTTCCATGTTTCCTTTCAGTAGCATTCGCTCTGTAGCATCAAGGTCTCGGGCAGTGCTCTCTGCCCAGCATGGTCCCTTTGGGAACACAGCGCGATCCCGTCAGGCTTGTTCTGCAGCAGGTGGTGGTGAGGACTCAGCCGTATCCTTTGCTGGAACAAGCACACTGTAAACCCTTTCCTAATTTAACTTTCTCCCACCGCAAACCCAGATGGACAATATGAACAGTTTGTTGTGGCAACACAAGTATTTCTCTTCCTGGTGGAGAACTTTGCTTATCCACTGTATTCTATTCAGTGTGGTGTCAAAAAACAAAAAAGGCAAAAAAAAAAAAGGCAACTGAGCACTGAACCAGTAACACGTACTGCACCTGGCCTCCTGTCACGTTTTTAACCTTACTTGTATATCCTATATTTATCTACTAGCTTGGGGAAGGGAGATACCTCATTTCATTTAAGCCAAATGTTTCTTTTCTACTTACTGCTGATCATAGTATACACTAACTGGCAAGAAGTTTTTTTTCTTGCCTGTGACGGCTCCACAAGCCACAACTGCTCTCTGCAGTTCAAAGGCTTGTGTATTTCTCACCAAAATCTGTCTGATCAAAGCTTGTCCTCTTGTTAGTAATTGTTTAGCCACGTATACAACTGGAGACAAAAGAGTTATGTAAAACAAACCTGCAAGATGTCTGGCTCACGGAATACTTCTGCTTTAGCATGTTGTAGAGCGAGCTGTTGAGTGCAGCATTGTGTGAAACTCTTGAAGGCACTTGCAAGCAGAGCTCCTTCTCACTGTACAGTCGGAAGGGCTTTCCAGGTGGGAACAGATGTCAGCCTGAGGAGAGTTTTAAACTTTCAGACAGGTAGGGACAGTGGACGTAAAAATGGCCTCCTGCTTTTGGTACAAGGGTTTTACTAAATCAGTGAAAAGCATAACAACACGTGGTGGTCAAAGGTTTCCCCAGCAATGTTTCAGTACTGATGTGTCTGTGTCTTACTGATGAGGGAATCGGCACCTTGAAAAGTGATTCCAATGTGCTTTAGGATATCCTCAAGTACTGTAGTGCCATAGTTGTAATTGTTTACCATTAAAATCTAGTGTGTAATTTTCAGTGAGGATTACTGACTGTGCTCATCTTGTGTGTTTCTGGAGCATTTCCAGGTTGAATGTGAATTATATCTCATTCACACAGTGTGTTTATGGAAAAATGTGCCATTAAAGTGTCTCCTTTCCTTAGACAATGCAACTCCTCTTGTCCTTCTACAGGTTTGTAGAATATAATCAGTGTAAATCCTCTGAAACACAGGGGCTGGAGTTATTTTACCTTGTTCTTGCAAAATAAAGCAAATAATTGAAGCGTTCTCAATAGTTAAAACACCTTTACCAAAGCTCAGCATTTAAACCCAAAGGAGGACCTGCTGTTCAGTGTTATCCAGTGGTAAGCCTTGACGTCCAACAGCTGTTGGTTTGTATGTCAGACTATGGGCTGTGTCTTCTTGTGTGGCAGGCGACCATCCTAGCAGTGGTAACCTGCTCATTCAAGTTTGCTTGTGTTGGGGTTTTTTAAATACACACACAGAGATATATATATATAGAGAGAGATATATATATCTATGTCTCTCTATCTTTTTTATATATATATATATCTGTCCATCTTTGTGTGTGTATATATATATATACACACAGAGATAGAGATATACACACACACACTTTTTTATATACATATATATATGTTTTTACAATATTGCTGTGTGTATGACAACTCTGCGCAGCCTCAGCTATCTAAGCCTGCTCAAAACTGAAGGTAAGTTGTGCAAAGGATGAAGGGCAGAGCCTGAGCAGGAGGAACAGCAACCGCCAGCGCTGCTGCTGCTTCCTGGAATCCTGGAATCACAGCTGCAGAGGTGCCATCTGTGAGTGCCTGTGTGTAGGCATACAGGTAGGCACAGCACTCATGCACAGGTAAGAAGTTATAGTTGCACACTGCACACTGATCTCACATGTTTACAGAGTTGCATTTCTAACTGCATTCTCAAGGCAAGGCAGAAAAGATGAGTTCTGTTCCCTCTTGCCCCTGTCACACACTGACACAAACCCCATTAGAACACATGGGTACATAAATTCTCCCTCCTATGAAAAATGTGCAGGGGAACTTGAAAAATTCCTGCAGTGCTTTTCTGGTGGTGTTATCTACTGATGAGTTAATGTGGTCCCTTGTATTAACACCAGATGTCAGAGGAGCATAAGCTACCTCCATCTCACATGGAAATCATAGGTCACTGTTGGTTTTAATTCCAAGCTGCCATTTGGTGTAGCCTTTTTCTCCCAGGAGAGCCTTTCTGCTACAGTCTCTCCCACTACTGAAAACAAACATTTTAATCCTAAACCCAATCCTTTTCCCACCACCACATCCAGGACTATAGCAACAGAACTAAAGCTGCAAAACCAAACATGACACAATAAACACTGTGTTCTTTGAGCTCATAGAGGACATTTATTAAAAGCCTACACACAGCTAAACACAGACCAGCTGTGTCCACGCGTGTCTGCCCGCGTTGTCACTGCCGTCGAGCAGAAGGTAGGGAAATGGGTATGTCTGTGTGTGTGCACGCGTGTCTGTGCATGATTGTCTGTGTCTGCGTGCATCTGTGTCTCTAGGTCTCTGTGTGTGCATGTCTGTGCACAAGCCTGTCCCTGTGCGTGTGTCCCCACATCTGCTCTCCAGGTCTCTGTCCATATGTGTCCATGTCCGTCCGTCTTTGAGTGTGTCTGTGTGTCTTTGTGTTGGTCCGTCCGTGTGTCCATCTGTCCATCAGTGTTTCCATTTGTCTGTCTGTCCCTGTGGCCAATTGTCCATCTGGCTGGCTGGCCTTCTGTTTGTCGGTCCGTGTGTCTGTCCGTCTTTGTGTCCATCTGTCCTTTTGTCCGTCTGTGTGTCCGTTTGTCCATTTGTCTGTGTGTCCATCTGTCCTTTTGTCCGTCTTTTTGTCCATCTGTGTTTGCATCCGTTTGTGTCCGTCTGTCCTTCCTGTCGTCCATCTGTCTTTGTGTCCATCTGTCCTTCCTTTTGTCCATCTGTCCTTCTGTGTGTGTTTGTCCTTCCGTTTGTCTGTCTATATTAATCTTTGTGTCTGTCTGTCCTTTTGTCCATCTGTCCTTCCATTGTGTCAGTCTGTCCGTCTTTGCATCTGTCTGTCCTTCCTTTCGTCCATCTGTCCTTCCATTTGTCTGTGTGTCCATCTGTCCTTTTGCCCGTCTTTGTGTCCGTCCTCCCATTTGTCTGTCCTTTTGTCCGTTCGTCTGTCCTTCCTTTTGGCCATCTGTCTTTGTGTCCGTTTGCCTTTGTGTCCATCTGTCCTTCCATTGTGTCAGTCTGTCCGTCTTTGCATCCTTCCTTTTGTCTGTCTGTCTTCGCGTCTGTTTGTCTTTCTGTCCATCCTTCCTTTCGTCCGTCTTTGCGTCCATCTGTCTTTCTGTCTGTCCTTCCTTTCATCCGTGTGTCCGTCTGTCCATCTGTCCTTCCATTGTGTCCGTCTGTCCTTCCTTTTGTCAGTCTTTGCGTCCGTCTGTCCTTCTTTGTGTCCGTCCTTCCATTTGTCTGTGTGTCCATCTGTCCGTGTGTCTGTCTGTCCATTTGTCTATATTAATCTTTGTGTCCGTCTGTCCTTCCTTTTGTCCATCTGTCTTTGCGTCCGTTTGTCCGTCTTTGTGTCCGTCTGTCCTTCCTTTCGTCCATCTTTTTGTCTGTCCTTCCTTTTGTCTTTGTGTCCATCTGTCCTTTTGTCCATCCGTCCTTCCATTTGTCTGTCAGTCTTTGTGTCAGTCTGTCCTTCCGTCTGTCCATGTTTCCGTCCGTCCGTCTCTCCATCTTTGTGGCTGTTTGTCCATCTGTCCTTCCATTTGTCTGTGTGTCCGTCTGTCCTTTTGTCCGTTTGTCCTTCTTTGTGTCCGTTCATCCTTCCTTTTGTCTTTGTGGCTGTTTGTCCTTCCGTTTGTCTTTTTTGTCCGTCTTTGCGTTCGTTTGTCTGTCTGTCCATCTGTCTGTCCTTTTGTCCATCTGTCCTTCCATGTGTCCATTTGTCCAATTGTCTGTCTATATTCATCTGTCCATATTTGTGTCTGTCCTTTTGTCCATCTGTCTTTGTGTCTGTCAGTCTTTGTGTCCGTTTTTTTGTCCATCTTTGTGTCTGTTTGTCCTTGTGTCCGTCTTTGTGTCCATCTGTCCGTCTTGGTGTCTGTCTGTCTTTGTGTCCCTCTGTCCTTCTTTTCGTCTGCCAGTCTGTCCTTCCACCTGTCCATGTTTCTGTCCATCCATCTGTCCATCTTTGTGGCTGTTTGTCCATCTGTCCTTCTGTCTGTCCTTCCATGTGTCCGTCTGTCCATCTGTCCTTTTGTCTGTCTTTGCTTCCGTCTGTCCTTCCGTTTGGCTGTCTACATTCATCTGTCCCTCTTTGTGTCTGTCTGTCCTTCTGTTTGTCCGTCTTTGTGTCCGTTTGTCTTACCTTTGTCTGTCTTTGTGTCTGTCTTCATGTCTGTCTGTTTGTACTTTTGTCTGTCTTTGCACCCATCTGTCCTACCATCTGTCTGTCCATCTTGGTGTTCATTTGTCCACCTTTGTGTCCGTCCTTCCCTTTGTCTGCCTTTTTGTCTGTCTTCGTGTCCATTTGTGTGTCTATCTGTCCGTAAGTCTGTCCGTCCATGTGTCTTGAGGTCTCTGCTTGTGCATGTCTTTGCCTCTCTAGGTGTCTGTACACAAGTCTCTGTGCATGTGTGTGTATCTCTGCATGGCTGTGGTTGCGTGTCTGCGCCTGCATGTATCTGTATGTGCTTTTCTGCGTGTGAATGTGTGCGCGCATCTGCACGTGTCTGTGCGTGCTCCCATGTGTGTTAGTGCACGTGACTGCATGTCTACGTGCATGTCTGTGCGTCCGCACATAGGTCTGCATGTATCTGTGTGCATATCTGCCTATGTATCTAGGTGTGTGCCTGTGCGTCTGTTTGTCTTATGCATGTGTGTTGCTGTATGTCTGTGCACATGCGTCTGTGCATTTGTGTGTGTATGCCAGTGTGCACATGTATCTGTGCATGAGCTGCCATGTGCATGTGTTTCTGTGCATTCGTGTCTGTATGTGCATGTGTGCACGCATGTGTCTCTGTATGTCTGTGTGAGCATGTCAGTACATGCATCTGTGTGCATCTATCACTGCATGTGTCTGTACATGTCTATGTGTGTGTCTGTGCATGTCTGTGTGTGCACATCTCTGTGTACACACATGTATCTCTACATCTGCCTGTGAGTGCATGTCTGTGTGTGTGGCTCCGTGTTCATGTGTCTGTCCATCTGTGTGTGCGTGTCTATGTTCATGCATGTGTTGGTATGTGCTTATCAGTGGGTGCCTGTATCAGTGTGTCTGTTGGTGTGTCTCTATGTGTGTGTGTGTGTGTGTGGGGTGTCTGTTGGTGAAGGGTTGTTACCCGGTGGTACCGTACCTGAGCAGGAACCAGCAGTGCCACCTTAGAGAGATCACTGAACAAATAAAGGTTAAACCAGTCGTACGCTGCAACCCCACATTTCCGCTCCAAAAGCCCAATCACTCCCCCCCCATCAGTCACTGCCCAGCGCTGGAGCTTTGCTGGACGCTGGGGGGGCCTGGAAGGGAAAACCAAAATCCCTTTTAAGGAAGCATTCCCATCCCGTGCTGCTCCACACGCCCCTGCCGGTCCCTCGCACAACCCAACAAGCGTTTCATGCATTCATGTCTCTCCCTTTCCCTATTCTGAGCTTCTGCAACAGTTGTTTGCCAAAAATAAACACCATTCCACAACCATATATGTGCAACAGGCTTCTGGTGCCTGTGAGCCCCTCCAGCACTGCCTGCTGGTAGTTCCACAGGACGGTTCTGTCTACCACAGGGGCTCTGACAGGCTATGCATATCACCCAGCTCAATCGGGAATGCCTTTTACATCTATTTTCTTTTCTGGACAAAAACAGTAGGAAAAGTTTAGCAAAAACATGTCACAAGTTGCTAGAAGTGTTCCAGGATCCGGTACTGTGGTCTCTGTTGAACTTTCATTCTCCAGTGGAACTAAAGAAGGATAATTTCCTCTTGGGACCTGCTTTAAAATACTTATCCATCTGCTGGTATTCAGAGAGAGTCAAGGTGTGTAACATTGAGGACTGGATGAAAAACAATTTCCAGAAAGACTTCTGTAACAGGCATGAGAACACTGTCACTGACTTTTTACTAGAAGTTTGCAACAGGTACGTTCTTTGGGTGTGAAACTCTACATCTACTGTAAAGGTTAACTTGAAATGAGAGAACAATTTACTCTATACATCCTACCTGAAATGGAGTGTTAAGTATGGGAGCGCTTTGACTTTGCAGTTTTACTACAGTGCTCATTGGTTTTACAGTGACAATAGTGGGTACTTCATGCTGATTTTCCTGAAGCTTATTTTTGCCTTTTTTGGGGGGAAGAATGAATAATACATTAATACAGCAAAGTGCAATGCTACTAACCCAATGCTTAACTGAAAGGTGCCATTCTGGCAGTGCAAAGAATTGGTGGGGGGGGCATGGGGGGTAGAGGAAAGATGTGATTTCAAAAAGCTGTCATAACAAACCCAAGTTTGTCAAACAAACCACCACATTCGGTTCATTCTTAGAAATAAGTAAGTATTGCTTTTACACTGAAATTTAACTCCCTCCTAGCTTTGTATAAACTACAGTAAAGAAATACCACTATGGAAGCAGCTCTGGGGGCACAATGCTGCTTACAACAGCTTCACTGCTACAAACAACTCTAAGAAAAACAAAGTTCAGTTCCCTCAGGAGGAGCAAAGGGGGTAGAGCCAATTCCGGCTGGCTGCGGTCATGTCTTGGGGCTGGAAGGGGCAGCCAGAGCCTGCCCTGCACCCTGTGCTAACCCCTGTGCCACAGCACCGAGGACAAAGACTCCTGTTTGGAAGTTACAATGGAAAAACCCCACCAAGTCGCAGGACACTGTCCCGGGGGACTGGTGAGGGCACTGTCTCCCACCAAGCACCCAAAGGGAGGTTCGACCGGAGCCTTAAGCTGCAAATACACAATTTCACAAGTAACTATTCTACAACAACTGATGAACACTTTGGATTAATTAGCAAAGTATCATTAGGAAGCACATTTGTGCCTACAGAGAAGGCTGTAGGAGAAACTAGCCTCTCATTTTGGCACTAGAATGTCTACCACAAAGCCACACCTAACTGTTATTTCCATTTTTTTTGCCATCACAAATTAGGATTCAGAAAGAGGACACAGGACCACAGCTCTGCAGAAACAGTTTAAGTGCCCTTCTCCTCTGCAGAACCCGTAACCCCAAACCAGCTGTTGGACAAAACTCAAAGCAAAGCCTGTAGGGCAGTAAGCAACCTTAAAATCCAGCACAGTCCAGATGCCCTTCAGTCCTGTGTGGATTCCTTTACACAAGTTAGACTGAACTCTCACAAAGGACAGTTTATACTGACACCCCCCCCTCCATTTTAGCCTTCCTAAGACAAGTACCTTTCAGCAGCAAGCCACTGAAAGCATTTCCATCCAAACAAAACTCTGAGCATGCTGTGCAAAGAGAAGTGCAAATTAAACACATATCCTGCTTTTCTCCTGGAGTTCAGAGTACTTCTATCCTGGTGATGAAGCCATGAGAGGTGGCAGGTCGGAGCCTTTCCTGACCTTGCCTGCTTTAAAACATCTGTGTTTTCAAACCGTTCTGAAGTGGAAAAGAATAAAAATAAAGCTCATGCTGCTGACATGATCTCAGTTTACTACCTCTGCCCAAAAGGAGAAGTGAAGCAGCAGCAGGGGGATGGGCAGGGTGTAGAGAAAGAGGAGCATGCTGCGAACCAGCTTTTAAGGACAAGACAACCTGCTGCAGTGACAGTAGAACATCTACATGTGCCCCCACCTACTCTTGCATTCTTAAGCCCTCCTGATGGAAGAGGAGGTATTTTCCTAACTTTCATCCCTACTCTTGACAATCCCAGCTTCTCCAAGCTCTAGTATTTGTTTTTCCCCTTGTCTCACCTGTAACACTCCTGTTTTCAGATGTCCAAACCTGCTATCTCTGACCCTCTCGGGCTGTGGCCATGTTACAGACGACTGCATCCTGCTGCTTCTCAAGAACTGCACAAACCTCAGGACACTCAAACTGGAAAACTGTGTGCGGATCACTGACCAGACCCTGGAAGCAGTAACCCTCTATGGGAGCTCACTGCAAACGCTCCACGTGGATTTTTGCCGGAACATAACACAAACTGGTCTAGAGAGAGTCAGGGAAAAGTGCCCTTCAGTAACGCTGAGAGCGGAGAGGAGTGCTAATATGATTCCAGACAATAAGCCAGGAAAAAAGTTGATGCTTGAAAAAGCATCAAGAAAATTGGTTCAGCTTTAAGTGCAACAAATTGTGGAACATGTGTCATCAGTCAGTGTGGGTATTTGACTTCACTGCTACCCTCCTCTGGGGTAGCAGTGCTTCACTGACCTGTGGCTGCCTTCTTGCACTCTGGCCTGAGTCCAAACAAAGGCTGCATCTGCTCTGTAAAGGCTGCCCTGGAAAAAGGCATGCATGGCCACCGGGACAGTCTTAAGGAAAAAACCTGTTTGCTTTCTCATATTCTTTGGAACTGGAACCCCTGCATTACTGTCTCAAAATGCCAGACCTGATTAAGGCCAAAACCTGCAATTTTGATACCCTCTTGCCACAGATGAGTGGAATGCACCTCACTCGGAGGAGAGCAGCAGCGGTATGTTTTATAAGATAAAACAATAATGGGACAGAGCTCAATAAACCCAATGGAACATAACAAAGTTTAACAGTGGTTTGACAAGGTTCAGTTAAGTTTAATGGCAAAGGTCACCTTATTAATCACTGCATGGAAGAAACATAAAAAGGCAAGTTGAGTTTGACTCGAGTTAGAATGAGTGAGAGAGAGCCTGGAGACACAGAGAGTAAGGAGGACACTCCTGCTAAGTCCCGAGGGTAAGAAGGAACCCCCTTGCTTTCTAAGCTCCTTAGGTAATGGGAAAGGGCATAAAGCTGCAGTAGATAGAGTATGGGTAACTGTATGACTTACAGAGATTTCAGGGAAGGAGTGATTAACCAATTTCTGTTGAAAGATACAGACATCCCACCCGCGCAGGGTGAGAACCATGCCAGCCAAGATCTTTCTAGCAAAAGCAGACCAGCTGACAACCATCACCTCCTCAGCGATCAATGTCTGTAGCTGATGTGCCAGGCTTATTTATTAAATGAAGGCTGCATTGCAATGCACACAAAACACAGGCTGAGTCTTTGCGTTATGTACTTTGACCAGATATGCCAGGTTATTTTTTGGAAGTTAACATTAAAGGAAGCATGCTACAAACAAAATGCTAGTTCACAGAACTTACCTCCAGGACAAGACAGCAACTTACAGCCTGTAGCTTTAAATGCTAAATGAGGAACACCCTGCAGTACAGAGCTCTATAAACACCCGTTTCTCACTGCAAAGTACAAAACCAACAGCCATCTTATCCCAAACCACAGGGCTGTCCCTTTCCTGCATGCTGCTCTGATGGGTGAAACATTTTTTTATGAAGGGTTCCTATGGCATTGCCTACAAAATCTGACACCAAAGGTTGACTGGTTTATTCTGCTATATAAAGCCTGTTTTGAAACCACACACTGGGATTTGGTCCTGGTAGCGAGTGGTGGGATTGGGAACACCCTGTTCCAAGACTTGAGGCACGTACAGCTTTGCTTGAACAAAAACAAATGTTACTGTGTCAGCTGTGCTGCAGGTACCTGTCAGCAGTTCTAGCTGTTGAGTCTGGCTCAGTATCATACAGAACAATCAGTGTGATATGCTAGTGTGTATTACTCAGGTTCTTGCCTGAACTCCTGCATGCTTTTTTCCAAAGCAGCCCGTCTCCTCCCCTGCGCTTTATTGTGGGGGCACATCCTCAAATTCTGCTTTCCATTATTTTCCATTTTGTTTACCAATTCTGACATGAATTCAGAATTCTGACTCCTGGAGGGCACACCATAATCTAGAATCCTGCCCATTCTTGCTGACTCTGCAGCTCAACTTGTATTTACCTTAAATTTCTCTCCCATTCAACACAAGCCACCAAAGAGCTTTACGGTTACAAAGAATGACAGATGGATAACTCAGGCTATGGAGAGCTTAGTGCCCTGGAGGACCAGGTCTCAGTTCAGCTTAGACATCAAACAGAACGCTGCACACAGACCAGGCTGACACACTCTAAGGAAACTAACAGTTCCAGCTGAAATCACAACAAAGTCTACAGCAGTTGAGATTTCATTTTAAATTCAAACCTTACACAGAGTAGAAATACCTGAGTGTGTGTCTCCTTAAAATTAAAGCAAATTTAGAAATAGTAACTTTTGGAAATACTGTTCTGTCCCATAGAGTCAGCCTTCCTGTTCCAGTACACAACAATCACCCAGCACCTGGTCACTACAGCACTCTCTGTGCACATACCACAGCAAGCCTCTTTCTCCTTGACATGAGGGGCTCTGCAGTTACTGACAATCTTCCTGCACTGGTCAGAACACAGATGGAATCTGCTAGTTACAGACATGTAAACTGGAACTTTTATAGCTGGAATTCAAGTATATCAAGGCTATCAAGAATTCAAATAACCTGATGGCTCTGTTGCATTTTAACAATTGTATCTACACATATAGCTTTGCAGACTTACTAGGTGTCTGCATTTTTATCTTTTATGTAACTGGAAGACCACAAGAGCTAGCTTTTCCTCTAAGAAATGGAATTTGTGACTTCTTAAATTGCTACTTAACAACTTATTAAAGTTTGCTACAAATATCTGACCTGATACATGTTTTTCTTCACATTTAGAGAACAGTGTGACTGTAGCACCTCTTTGCTAAACAAAAAAGAATGTATGACAAATTACTGTTGAAGTAGAGCATACTTTTCTCCCCTCTCATTGGCATCTAAACTGTAGAAACGAGTTGTGAAGTTGGGCCTCAACTACTCAGGAATACATGGCTTGATTTCCCAACTTCTCATGTGTTCTTTTTACCATACTGTCGCTCCTTTCATTAAAGCTATGTTGTAGCTGGAGGTGTCACAATGGAGAACTTGGCTCTGATGCCTCAGGTAGTCTTGAAAGAAAGATTCATTTCAACTGACTCACTGTCTTTCATTCATGTTTGAACAGAAGGAAAGGAAACATGCTATCAAAATTCTACTTGAAGCCATTTTTTTTACTGCAAGAGTAGTACTGTAAAATTGTATTTCCAATCAGTCTCTCTAGAAAGGTAAACTTCACACAATCTCAGCCGAAATATTTTAATAAACTGCATCCTGGGCTCTTGTTCTTCCCTCTGCAAGAACTGATGAGCTAGCCAGGAACTCCTGAAAACATTCTTTATGTGGTGCATCAAAAATGGAAAGAGAACTTTACAGCTCTCAACAGAAGTGAATGTACTTACTCCTCCTTGCCATGCTGGTTAACTGATCCACAGATATCCTTTGGTACACTCTAATTTGGCTGAGCTAAGAAATAAATCACAGCATTACAGAGACTCAAACACAGCTGAAATTCTAGAGAAATACTCGATGGGTGCGAGTAACCGTAAGAAACTCACCCAGAAGACAAATAAAACCAATCATTTCATCACAGCAGCATGTCACTGGAATATTCTGCTATTCCATTAACTCATTCCTAAAATTTAATTAAGCACTTAACAGAACAAAACTGGAAGCCCAGACAGGAAGGACAAACAGCACTCCTAAACCAGCAATTACAACTTGGAAAAGAGATTGCTGGGCTGAACACACTTACCGTGATGTGGAAATTGGGATGGTGACACAATCCTTACCTTGAATACACAACTGGTGAAAACCCACCAGTTTCACATACTGCTGACAAGCCAAAACAAGGCAGGAATTTTGTACAGTCACATTAGTAACCAAAGACCTTCTCCTGATGCCAGCTCACTAAGCACTCTAATGAAAAGATGCATCTCTGTAGACCTGACACCCAACAGATTTTCAAGTAGCTACAAGATGTGAAAGCGGGTGCACATCTCCCTAATCTTACTTCTGCCTCTTCGCCAGTTTCCTATCAGGACGGTCTGGGGAGGTGGGGGCAGTGATAGTGTGGGGTTTTTACGTGGCAGAGCTACGAAGGGCCTTAGAACACTCTCCTACTTGCTTTCTTTGCCTATTTGTGTTCAAATGCTCAAAGTCTTATTACTTTGCCCTTTCTTCTCCTTGAATTGGGATACTGGTTCATAACAAGGTAAAATTTGAACCCACTTGTGTTGATACATTTTTTCAGCACCATAATAATTTTATTGCTTAGCAATCCAATTTGAAAACTGAGTATATAATGAGTACATTTTACTTGGGGTATTACATAAGGATGGAGGCATGTTGCTAGTTTTCTTCCGTTCCAAGACATTTGAGTTCTGTCAAAGTTCCCTTAAGATTACTGAAACCCTTCTTGCCCTTCACAGACACCAGCTCTAACTTCCCAGGTGTGGAGAGAGGACACTTGTTATTTATCATTTTATGAAAGTACTAAAAGAAAGGTGATGTAAATCAAGATGCCTACTTGGAAGCTGCAGCAGGTTATCAGATGCAAGTGGCAAACAAGACTTCTTTAAGTCTTGTGCCTCCAAAGCTTGTGCCTTTTCCTATGTGATAGGGTAAAAGCAATAGTCAGAAGACCCTTTGGATTTCCACTGTAATAACACATCTCAGCTTGGCAATAAGGTAAAAAGAAATTAAACAAAGGCCTGCAGCACAGTCAAATTACTTACTTACCAACAGCGGCATTTTTTTTGCCATTGCGCTTCATCACGCAGTCAAAAGGGCTACAGGACAGATCTAAATCAAACTTTCAGACCTGACCCGATTGCCTGTTCAACTCTTCTGTGGAGAATACATACTCCTGTTCAAGAACGCATTCTGCTCTTCCCAGTCCCCTCTAAGCACAACAGACACACATTCCACCTCCACCAGCTGAACCAACACTACCACCACCACCTCCAGCAAGAGTGAGGCTTCGAGCTCAGGTAACTTGCCTACCTCTAGTCTCAGGGACTGGCTGTTCATTCTTCTCTGTAGTAGTGTGCCTACCTGTTTCAAAGGGCTATCCAGCTGTCTGATAGCCCAAAAGGCTAGAGAGGTACTTCCTAGGTGGGAAAGAAAAAAGCAGTAAAAAGTGATTGCAAATACCAGAGGTGGTAGAGAAGAAATTACCTAATTCCTGAATCCAGGAATAAGCAACAGAAATTATGGGCTTCGAGAAGCAACAGCTTTATATGTTACTTCTGCGGCTAAAGCCTTTCTAGCTGTTTTTCTCTAGTTATGTTTAGAATTTAACACTTTAAGCTTACTGTGCCTCCATCTCTCATTATGTGCAGTGGGTCTACATAACCACATTGTCACACACACCTTACAAATGCCATGCATCTGGTAGTGCTGACACTCCCTGCTCCAGTCATACACAGATGTCCCACCCAATGCTGAAAGACTGAGCTGCACATTTATTTTCTTTAAATACCTGCATATATGATCTACTTATACTACAGAATGCAGAAATACACTGGTAATCTTTATTCCCCTTTCTATATAGGGAGAGGGCTGCCTACATAAAATACCCTCAAACTGATGTAAGGCAGAACTTTCTCAGATGGTCTTCAGTAGCAGGACATAATCAGTGCTGCACATTCTTTACCTTTGTATGCAATTATGTCTAAGCAGCATTATGCAGGAAACCTGAACATGATTCCAGCCTCTCTCAGATGTCCGAGCAACAAAAAAAATGTCAATCAGCACACTGAAAGGAATGTATGCACAATATAATTATTGGGGGGAAAAACAGTAGGATAATATAAAAACAATTCAGCACTCGATAGTTTTAATGATGCTAAAATAGAATATTCAAAGGACAAGCACAATCAATTAAAAAAAGTCTTATTTAAAGCAACCCAGCACAACCCTTTAACCAACATTTACCAATGTAACATCCTCTTTCACTTTACTGGAAACTTCCTCCAAAAATGTCCTCATTATCCAAGCAGCCAACTGCACAGCCCACACAAAGCTGTCTTCTTAGACACAGCTCTATTATTTTCTGTGCCTGATTGGAACAGGCTGACAAATTAGAGGCACAAATGAAGTCTGTGCAGGACTCTATGGAGCAGTTTCCCCTTTTATTTGTAATCTGTTCTTCACTTATTACACTTACACATTTAGACCAAGAAGGGGATATACTCCCCCACGACACAGTGACGGGACACAAAGTCTCAGTCCAATTTGGAACCGTAGTACATAACAAGGCAGGAAACTAAGTCTGCATGATGTCAGAGCCCTGAGCCAGTCCCTCCTTTTTCCAACCCCCCCCCAAGATGCTTCATAAGCCAACAACTAGCCCTAACTGAAAGAAGTTCACCAGATAAAACCCAGACCTGCACATTTTTATAGCTCATAAAGTCAGTCCTCTGACCACTGTCAGCTGGCAGCAATACACCAGGTCAGCCTTGGACAACTGGGAAATCTTCCTATCCATCCCTGCTAACGTCCAAAACCACAGGAGGGAAACCAGCAGAATTTCTACCCTCTTTTCCAGACTCAGATGGACAAGTCTGATCCCAGGAGAGACTAAGTTACTGAATGTTCTCTCTAGCCCTCAGGCCCCACAGCACCCTTACCAAGGGGGCTCAGTGAGGATGAGAGGGGGAATTGGGGCAGAGCAGCACTGACTCACCTGGGAACAGACTGGACCCTTTTCCTCAGCCCAGGTAAATCCTGCTCCTGAACACCAAGCAGCATCTGTAGCTTGATAGTTCTGATAGAGATGCTGAAGTCAGATAGAGATCTGTTCTTCAGCACTTCCCTAAGACACAGAACAACAATGTCTTTCTACAGTACATCACTGGCCCAACGAAATAAGAACATCGCAGTGTAAGCCACACTGCTGATCACAGTACAATCACAGCAGCAACCAAACAAGACCAAACACGTGACATTTACTGAAAGAAAGGCATAATTAGGAACGTGTACAGAATCTATAGCCTTGACTGCTACCCTGCCACTTCCATTTTGATTGTTTTGCACCCAGATCAGGCATCAATGACATCAATCTGTACATTAAAAAGGATGTCTGGTTTTGGTTTGTTTGACAAAAGATTTCAAGGTTTCTGAGCAAGGTGGCAGTATGTTGTTACTGGCAACAGCTACTACTCTGGAGGAGAAAAGTGTTTAACTGAACATCAAGAAGGAACCAAGTACAATGTTAACTTGTACTGAAGTACGAGGAATAAATGGTACGCCTGAAAAAGCCAGTACCTCAAACCGACACAGAATGCAGAGCACATCAGATTCGTTGAAGGTAAACATTTAAGATGCTTCAAATGTCACACCCTGTTTAAACACTGGAATACAAGATTTTCCTGAGACAAAGTATAGAAGTATGAATACTGAGTAAACCAACCACAGTTCACAAATGCATCCAAGCAACCGATTCTTCAATTTGCTTTATTTTTCTCTGCGTAAGGAACCCTGCACAGGCAATTCAAATTAAAACAAAATAAATATGTGAATATTCATGTAAAACTGTCCTTGCTAATGAACAATTATACACAATGTACAACTCTTCATGTTCACTGGGAGGGCTTACAAATGTACTATTCCCAACAAAAATGCACCAAAATGTCTCCATGCAAACTTATCAAAAGTGACCAAAAAAGGAGAAAAAAAACTTACCCATCATCCTTTTTTTCTTTTTCCTTTTTTCCTTTTTTACAATCACAAAAAAATAAAAACATCTAAATTTTTGTTACATTTAGAGTAACTAAAATGTGGCCACTGTCTATTAACATCTGGTTTTATGCTCCTAAAACATCTATGGTTACTGTAAAATTATGTCAACAATGAATTGGACTTAGGGCACTATTTGTAGTAAAAGGAAGATGATTTTGTTCACAGAATGTCAATAATCTGTGTCTGAGCCCTCTGCATTGTCCACATTCCGTGAGAGCATATAATTGTCCATATCTATAGACCTGCAATTATTGATTGCATAGCGCAAACGCTCTGCCATGATTAGTTGACTGGAGTAAGGTGGGAGCCTCAGTTGAAAGAAACAAGTCTGTGAGGTAGGCAAGCTGTCGTAAGGCTGTGGAAACGGATAAAAGGTGGGACACTGTTAAGTTGTGAATGAAGCAAAACCCGCAACATTATCCATATTCCATTGCTCCCTCCCTTCTGTGCCTGCCAGTCAGCATTTTCACATTCTATCCTGAAATTCCTTTTAAGCAACAGACTGGCAACTCCCTTGTTTACATCACTTGTTTCATCCTTAAGGAGGTGCAAAATGACTGCTGTGAATACTTCAACCCAGCAATGAAATTCAACTATTGGAAAAGCTGATCACACTATTAGTTAGCAGCTTATTGGAAGATACCAAGCAACATTCAAAGTACACACCACAGCGGGCCTTAACATGAGGCAATTAGAGAGATACCTAACCAACAGTGACAGTCAAACCCCCGATATCTTAGATTTTGCCAAGTTTTTGATTCATGTAGTTCACAGAGAACATGCTTCCACTGCACAAAACCCATACGTAATGCCAAATGAATGCATCCTGTACGTAGAATAACACGCTGTAAACTCATCACAGTGGTTTTAAGCCATTCACTGGTGCTCATCTGTTGCCACTTACACATATTTAAAACTTTGTAAAAAAGACTGAAAGTTATCAAATGAAAAAAGGTATTGGAACAGAAAATCACTGTGAACAAGTTACAATAGGAGACGGTTTGTTTCTTGGCAAGAAGTTCTTTTGACCTCCCATCATACAACTAAAGTAAATGCACCAAATGAATTACGATGCAATTCATGCAGTATGTGTCCTTCCACACAATTAAAATGTTTGGTTTTAACAGCTCAGAGCATATCCAATCCCATACTTTCCCTGTAAATTTACAATTATGGAAACCTGTCTCCTATTGCCAAAGGACAGATTATACTAGACAGGAATATAAAACAGACAGACAGACAGACAAACAAAGTCAACAAAAACAGCATCTGAAAACAGCATCTTACCCTATCAACCTTCATTATTTGGAATCGCTGAGATATATCAGCTGTGTTGGCTGGCAATCGAGATCTTCCTGACACAAACCTCATGAAAAGGACTCTCTCCTCATTTGAAAACTCTTCGAGAGTGTGCCAGAACCACTGAACTAGCTGATGCTGCTCATCGACTTCTCGGTAGCGCACAACTTTCTTCAGAACTTCAACTGATATTTCTGGCATTCCACAGACCATTTGCTCCAACTGCTTGGCGGTCAGAAGAGACAACAAAGGAACTGGAACAATCCAAGACATTCCTTCTCTTACAGCAGCCACCTGTTGCCCAAAAAAGAGGAGACATTTGCAGCGTCACTGTCTTACCTCTGCCACTTACTGTGCCATCCAAATATGAAAGCAACATATCAGCTGAGGAATAGGATAGAGAATTACAGAGCATCTGCCAAATACAACCTTTCATGCATGCATCCCCCGTAAGGCCTGTATCCTCTCTCAAAATCCTACAGAATATTACAGGCATTTTTGATTGCAATTGCATATTAAAGAATGTGTTTTGACGCAAACCAGAAGAACTTAAAAAAGTGCAAGTTAGCGGCACAAATGATGATGGCTAAACCAAAAAACTGTGTAAATATCATACATCTGAGCTTGACCAAAGTAATTTTTGTAAGAAGTCCATACTTGTTCTAGAAGACTTAGGATGTGGTACCTCTGATGAGAAAGTTACTTTTCTAATGCAGATAACATCATGCATGCATCTGTGTCTTGAGAAAAAAGGACAAGAATTTTCCTAGCATGTAATTAGTAGACTGCTTTCACAAGCTTCACTATACAACTGACAAAATACACGTATGCAGATAGGCAATTAACACTTCTCAAAAGATGGGATGAAATAGTTATAGCTTCTGTACTAAAGCAGATGAGAAAGAGTTTGAAGTTAAAATAGGTACTTTAGCTCGTCTGTGTTGCTACCATGTCTAGGGAGAGCGCACGGCACGCACAACTGCAGGTTCATTTCTCAAGCAGGGCTGACAGTTGGCAGTGGGGCTACTCTAATGGAAGACATGTCCTGATTTCTAATGCTTTTTTGTCAACCAAGCAATTACTAAGAAAAATAGGACTAATTTAAAACAGAACTCCAAAGTAGCTGGGGGGGGAGTAAGCCACATGGACCCAAGGTGAGATGTGGAAAGTCAAGATTTTCTTATGCCCCAATAAACTGGAATTGAAGCTTGCATAAACAAACCAAAAACTCTATTTGCATTAACAATGGGATAAGATCGCCAAGAGATTCTTACCTGACGGTCCATTTCATGGAGTCTGTACTCAATTGCCCTCTCCACATATTCTTTCCTGTTTGAAAAGGTAAGTGGGATACTGTTCCCTCCGGGGATTATGGGAACCATTTTTCCATCAGCACTTTGGCCAACAAAAGAATCTAAAGGAATCATCTGCAAAACAGGAAAAGTATGTTCAGCATAAGTCACCACTAGTGATCTAAAGTTACTATTTTACTATCAGTCACCTGAACTAAGATCACAAACTATTCCAAATGCATAGGAAGTCCTTGTAATCCCACATGCAGGGACACTGGATTATATAAACACCTAAATTCAGGTCAATCTGATAAAGTAACTGCTTTCAGAATAAACCTAAAAGCTCCAATTTTCATATCTTACCTCATGGAAATTTTCTTCAGTAATCCCACTGTCTTCAATGTGAAGAATGCTGTTGAGGGTCTGCACATAGAGCAGATCTACCTCCTCCAAATCCTCCAAGATGAGTGGGATACAACAAAGTTGCTTCCAGACCATTGGAGCCAAATGAAGATCTAATGGCTTTTTTGTACGAATAGCTACACCCATGAGAATGCCCAAGAACTTAAACTGCATCAGATGTTCATCTAAACATGCTGAAGGGTTAAAGAGAAACCTGAAAGAACAAAGAACCAGTGAAAATGCTCTAGTATCACTTCCAAGCTACTTCATTAGAAATTAAAAGACAAAACATTTCTAAGCAGAGTGTAGTAACTGTCAACACAATTATCAGCAAGGAGTGTCCAAATCAGAAGATTACTGTTATCTGTTGATACTAAAATAATGGAGGCTGAGATAGGCAGAACTAATCCTGGCCCCACAGGCTGGCATTCTTGATTGTTGTTCTGAATTCTGCCATCAGCAATCCAGCAAGCTCATGTTAAAACCATGCCCTTTCTTCTGCAACCAAGTAACATCACAACTCAAAGGAAAAAATATACTAGAGACAATTACGAAGTCTCATCACTTGGTATAAAACCGTTAATGGAAGATTTTCATTTTCACCCACTAATATCTGCAATAAAAGCAAATCCTTGACAGCTTACCTATCTCTATTGTAGCCTACTTCAGCTGTAGCATTTGGGGAAGGAATAAGCAGGTCTACTATTCCAGTTTCCAGCTCCTTAAAAATCAACAACAAACAAGCCTTCTTAGACACAGGGATAAAAAAACCTATTACAGAAATATCATGACTGTACAGCATTACAAGACACACTATTCCATTATAGTGATAATTATGTCTTACAAATTAAGATGAAATGCTGAAGAGAAAATAAACATGGTAGGGATGATTTTTAGTAAGAAAAACATGTTCATTTCAAGAACTGCCCTTAGGTCAGACTATAAATGTTATTTCACTAAGACCAATCTGCAATATGTTCCCGGTACCTGTTTCAGAACTAATCAGAAGCTGTAAGATATACACCCTACCAATGCCACCTGTTCAAGAAACAAAAATGAAGAAGCCTTCAGTTCCCAGGGGAATCTGAAAAGGCAGCTCTATTGACAATAGCAATAACATCTTGGTTACAGACAGGCAAAAATGTTCACTTTTTGCTACTGATCTCCTTTCCAGCACTAAATCTGAGAGGTGACACGTATCTTTGGGTATGTGAGGAAGCCTGAGATGCTTCTGTATTGTATGCATGGAACGTTCTGTAATCACAGAACACAGTGCAACTTCTCTTACAAAAGGTACTTGCTGGACAGAATGGAGGGCTGCAAAATGCTCCCATAACATGCAAGGACCATCTCAGAACTCCAAGGGGCCTAATGTAATGTGGCCTGATGGCATCTCCTTGCCATAATCTAGATTTCTTTATCCCAGAGGACATCCCTAAGTAGGCAGCTCTAGCTTTGTTGCTCAAGATGGAGGACAAGTATCTGCTATGCTGCAAAAAGGCAATTTGAGAAATACTAGAAGACACCAGAGAGAACAAAACCTCTACCCAGCCATTTTGAACTAACAGACTTTTCGTACCTGACACATTTCCGTAATAGTGTCATCAAACACTCCGCCTGCATCATCAGCTCCTTCTCCAACCAGTTTCACTTTCCAGGCACGGGAAGGTAGGCGAAGGTCTGATGCATTCAGCTTTACCACTTGCCTTGCTATCTGTACAAAAATGGGCTTGCATTTCCGACCTCTTTCAACAAAACCAAACGAAGAGACAAACAAACAAGACATAAAAAAGACAAAAATTATGGAAAATGTATGAGTATAAATATTCATCTGAGGTCTAATACAATGCTCGTGAAACAATACTGACCTGGTTGATATCCTTTTCACAGTAATCTGTGGCCCATAGTTTTTGCCCTGAACCATAGTTTTTCCTATGGAGCGCACCATGGGGAGCGTGTAAACGCGTGGTGCCAGCAAGGGCCTTAGCTGTCCTTGAACTATTCCCCATGTTCCAGCATTGTAATGAGATGTACTGTTCTGCAATAAAGCAGTGTGAGAATAAGCATATTAATAGAGGATATTAATTCCATTCTTTACAGCATAAACCTCTTCAAAGTAATAACTAGCACTTCAGTGTTTCAGGAAACTGACAGGTCAGCACTTTTTGGGTTTTGCTTTGAGGCCAGTAAGCTTTTGGAAAATGCAACAATGCTTTGACAAGGTTTGCTTTAATCTAGATTTATATCTTTTCTGATTCATTATAGAAAAGTCATAAAACCTACTACTAAGATCCATCTTGATCTGGTCAGAAACTCTCTAGCAACATGGAATTTACCTGGTTATTGGGACTGAGGTTAAGTAATCTCCACGAAGAGTACATGAGGTCAGAAAAATGGTACAGCAGTCTGAGCCTTGCTCTTACTGTATGAATGCTCACTTCTTTCAGTGCCCCATACTGTGGTGGAATGGCATCAGGTAAACCAAGTTGTAAAGGCACTGAAACACCTACCACAGAAAAAGAAGAAAAGCATTATTTCATAAAGGGTACCTGTACTGCTTTGGGCTGGGATGGAGTTGATTTTCTTTGCAGTAGCTTATGTGGTGCTTAGCTGCCTACTGGAGTAAACCACGACAGCAGCAAAATTAAGACACTAAGATAATTTGAGAGCCTGCATGGATATAAAATAAACCAAATTTTGTCCCAGTGTTCCAAAGTTCTTGTTGCACCCGTTCCCCAGAAAACACTAAAACTGACTCAAATGCCCTACAAACAGGGTTGATCCTTTACCTGGAGCTCTTGGTGGAACCGGAGGAGCTGTCCAGGCAGCACTGTGGCAACGTCCTGCCGAAATCTGTCGAACGTTCTTCCCTTGCAGGACTGTTATGAGGGTTGGTTCTCTGACGTGGTTGGTATGGCCCAGTCCAAGCTGACAATTTATAACAGATGTAAGAAGGACAAAGAAGAATCAACAACTGCAATGATATTTCTAAAACTCTGAGCAAAAATTCAGAGCAAACGGTAAAAAATGATATTTATCTACAGCATATACTGGGATAAAAAATATTTACTGCATATAGATTTCATTATGCTACCATTTACCCTATATTTTCAATAGAATATTGCATCGTACTCGATGGGAGTGGCAGACCTAGGTGCCTAAGAGACCTTAAAACATGCAGAAATTGCAGACTGAGGAACTAATCTGTGCTGTAGGTCACCTATGTTGCACAGTCTTCCTCATGCATAGAAAACATAACTCACGTGTCTCTTCTGTGAACTCCTACAGTAGTTCATGAAAACACCATTTGTGTAAAGGGGAAGTTCAGTTAAGCTGTTCTGACTTCTTACTGACAGGTACATAAAATCTAAAAGTGAAAATTTCATACTATAAAAGTTTGGGGGTTTTTTTGGTTGGTGGCTTGGTGTTTTTTTTTTTTACTACTTCATATAAAATAAATCATTTGCACAGCAAGTAAAATCATACAAACCAGGCTTTCAGAATAAAGTTCCTCTAAATTTTTTACTCTAACAATTTTTTCTCTTCCAGAAACACAAAGTAAGCACCTTATCAAAATAAAATCAAATCAAACCAAACCAAAAACCAAGCAAAGACCACAGAGGCTCCTCTCAGAAAGTATTCTAAACAACTTGCTCAACAACCCTTCTCAAAATCTCAATTCTTTAATACCTGAAGACGAACTTTGCCCAATCTTCCTGACACACCAACAGCTAACATATCAAGAGGCTCTTCCCTATACTTGTAGCAGGCAGAACTGTCCAAAAGCTGAAGTGCTTTCAAAAATGAGCTATACATGGGTGAGGACTTTTAAGCGCAGGGATAAAATTAGGGTCCCGAAGGAAAGAGCGAATTTATTAGTGACAACATCTTTTCTGACTTGAAAAAATGAGTCTCTAAATAAAGTTAATTTATATTTTCTTTATGGAAAGCAATCAAATAGTTCACAAACCTAACTGACACCAACCATGCATTTTATTATGCTGAAAAAACTGATGACAGTTTAAGAATTAGGTAAAAATTCGTCTTTTTTTAAAGAAAGCTTTAATGAGAATAACTTGGGTAGAACGTTTTCAGTGCTTTCCCACGCTGCTGCCATGTAAGAGCATAGGAAATAAAAACCTCAATAATGGAAATGCCCAAAATGTTCTTATGGTTGGGGGAGGGAAGGAGCAGAACAAAAATAAAAGTGTTCTTTCCCACCAAAATAAAGACATTCTGAGCACATCTGTAAAGTACAATTCTAGCCTTATAAAGGTGAGAAATAAACAGAAAATAGTACATACCTGCCCTTCAGAGTTGCTACCCCAAGCATACACATCTCCTGTAGATGACAGGGCCAGTGTATGCTCTGCTCCTACAGCTATGTCTTCAATGAAGATTCCTGACAGCACGGGAACTTGTTGGGGTCTGTTGTGATTTCGAGCGCGACCTTCTGGCAAACCTATCAGGCGATCTGAAATTGCAAACACATTTATGTCTATAAATGTAAAGAACATTAAAAAGTGAAATTCACTTGCAGGCAGAAGTCAGTCAGTGACAAAAAACAATTCTAAATACCCTTGGAGCTGGGACACAAGAGCAATTGGTTAGGGAGAAATCTAGCACATTTCCTACAATGCTAATATTGCTAAAGTTATTATTTTCACTTTAAGTCTGAAACAAGATTAAATTCCATTAAAACCTAAATATTCTATTAGAACCTAGATATCTAAATATTGCTCACATAACACCATATATGTTTTATAATACTTATGTATTAACTGACTTGTGAAGTTTGAACATGTTTAATTTAATGCAGTTGGAAATTCTTCCGCCAAGGTTTTTAAACAGCTTGTGTAGGCATATGTTTTATTACACAAACTTTTAGTAACCCAATGTTTTTTGGACATGTGAAATTCAATTAAGTTTTCGGAAAACACTCTTTAAAAAGTAAATTAGTAAATTGAAAGGCTGTCCTAAGATCAAACTAGAGCTACAAATCTGGATTTTAAGCACGTGTTAAAATTGCAATGTTGAAGTTCCAAAATTCAGGCTAGGTCAGCACAAATCGAACAAGTAGCATTAGGTTAGTCTTAAAAATATGTCTTAATATTCTTCCTTTTCACCTGCAATACACACAAACTACAGATGGAAAGGTCCAAATACTAGATTGTCTTACCTTGTCCAAAAGTATATACATGCCCATCTTTTGTCAGTGCAACAGAGAACTGGGTTCCACAGGCAACTTTTTTAATTCCAATTCCACAAAGAATATCCACTTTCTATGGGGTAAGAGAAAGGAAAAAGGGCTATGGGATTAAGAGGTTAAAACCCAAAAGCAACCATGAATTTCATTTGCAACTCCTGCTTCCAAAAAGAAATTTTATAATTCGCACTCAGCAATGCATACGTTGTAGGATTACTCCAATTAATGCTTGTAAATCAATACAGGAAACTGAGACAAAGTTTCCTCTTTTATGGAACTAGCCCCTTATTCTATGTACAACGATTCAATACACCTTCTTCTTACTGAGAATGAGCAGGGAGTGGCATGGGAGGAAGTAGATGAGTGTGTAAACAACCTTCCCTCCAAGCTCCAAAATAAGAAAGCTCTCTTCTTTAGGCTAATCGTAAAATTTTCACTATTTCTATTGCCACTGAGATAAGGGCACTACTATTTACATGAAATCCTTTCAAGCATCAGGCTCGGCATAACGCATCATCAGAATTATTTATGCCAGGGTGTGTTAGAGCAGTACAGTATATGGAATTCATAGTTTAACTTCTGAAAATTACACTCTGAGCACTGTGCAATGCATTTAACTAAACTGAAAATTTATACAGAGAGTAATTTCTCTAGGAATTCTAACCTGCGGTGAGGACTTGGCAGTGGAATTCCCCAAACCAAGTTTACCATAATCTCCATCTCCAAAAGCCCAAACCATTGAGCCATCTGTTGACACAGCTACAGTATGATTGAGTCCACAGGCCACCTGGTTGAGAGAAATACACTATTACCACAGCTTTTGCTAACTTCCTTCTAACACCCCAACTACATTTAAGAAAAGAAAAATAATGATTTAAAAAATAAGTATCCCTTTAAAACCATTAAAACTTCCACTGCTTATTACAGCATTTTGAAGACATTTAGGACCACAGTAGTATTTTTAAGGTATTTGCCTCCTCTCAGCTCCTAGAACCAAATGCTACACATGTTCATTGTTTGAGATAGAAAATAGCTCATGAATTCATGCTTAGAAATGCCTAAACCTTGAAATTTTAAAATGATAAAAAACATGGGCAGTTTTGCAAAAAAAGAATCAAAAGAGTCAGGAAAGTTATCATTTAAAAAATGATGCCTAGTTAAATTCTGCCATCATAATCAAAATGAAAGCCATGGTTAAAAAGAAACAAAAACCAGAACACTTAGATACGTTGAAAACATAAACATCAGCTGTAAACAAAGATACACTGCTAGCTTTAGATAACCATGCCTGTCCAATCTGGTAACCTTCCAGCGCCGTCACTCTTTCTGGAAGTTTCTTGTTGGAAGTATTTCCAAGTCCTAATCGACCATAATCACCATTTCCAAATGTAAAAAGTTTGCCATCCGCTGTCACCACAGCTGAGTGTTTGAAGCCACATGACATCTGGAAGCAAAATAAACATAATTTTAGACACGTTTTAAATTTTGGGGGGAAATTCTATTAGCTATTATATGCAAATATGTAATGCTTTTTCCTCCCCTACACAATATTCACTTCACAAAGAGCTAAAATACAGATATTTTAGCATCAATGATTTCTCCAACAACCTATCTCTTATTCTTGTCAATGGTAACACTGAGGAGGAGGGCAGGTGGCTATCTGCATGAAGAAAGGCTGTCAGGTGTTTTATTAGTTATTTTTACCAACTACTGTTTTCTGCCTGCAGATTGCTCTTGTGCTGTGAATATTTTCTATTTCTATAAAGGAACCTCCAGTCAAAGTCAAATATGTTTTGGTGCACTCTTATAACCCACCGTTAGTACTTAGGAGGAGGTCTCCATGCCTAGTTTTGTAGGTCAAAGTCACCTAACAAGGACCAAGGGTAACTTCTACATCATGTCTGTATTTTGACAATTTTGGTCATCCCTCTTTCCCCTGCTTTTTCTAATTTTCAGTCTTCTCCAATAACAATTGTCACTTAACATTACACATCAACAATGAGCTCTGAGCCCTGTGATGTTAACATCCTTCAACTGGAAATTGTCAGCTGGATTCATCATGCTCAGAGAAGTGAAAAGCTGACCATTTTTATTCAGAACCTGAATTCAAACTATCAAGGCTTACAATGGTTCTGGAACATTCTTAGCACTAGGTTACAATGCCTGCAGCTTGTAGGAGACAAAGAATAATTTGGTACCTGCACCACTTCTTCTCCTTGCAAAGCCTCAATTTGTCTAGGCCTGCGCTGTCTGTCGCTGTTCCCATGTCCCAGTTTGCCATAATCTCCATCTCCCCAACTAAAGACCTCTCCACTTTCTGTTAAAGCCATGGAATGTCCATCAGATCCACAGGAGGTCACCAGCTGTGTTACAACAAAGCCTGTTAAAGCAAAATGAGAAAACAAAGATTAGAATAAATGGTAACAACTCTTAATATGCATTTATCCAAGTGCTCCTAGTGGTACCCAATTAAGCCTGGGGAAAGGAACCAACCACAACCACAGCTTTCTTGTTATAGCAATTGTTATAGCAATGCTATCCTAAACAAATTGTTTGGTTTTATTTTCAACAAGCCCATAATTCTCTCATGTACAAACTGTGCTTCTGGTCTGCCATTAGTTTTAAAATGAAATGCTCATATCTTGAACAAACACTTTACCCTGAAGCCTTCTTAGAAGTAATTAATTTTAACATAGAATCACAGAATCCCAGACTGGTTTGGGCTGCAAGGGACCTTAAAGCTCATCCAGTTCCAAACCCTGTCATGGGCAGGGACACCTTCCACTAGAGCAGGTTGCTCCAACCCCCTGTGTCCAACCTGGCCTTGAACACTGCCAGGGATGGAGCAGCCACAGCTTCTCTGGGCACCCTGTGCCAGTGTCTCACCATATTACTACTTAAATCTTAAGAAAAATTTATATTTGGGTTATTTCTTTCTTTTTTTTTTGAAGACTACAATATTTTATCTGTAAATCTGCAAAAATAGCATCAGTGCAAATAATTACATTAATTACCCAAACGCTTAGTTGTGTTTTATCAATTGACTCATTTCAAAGCCAAGAATTTTACCTTGCAGTGCTGAAATGACTGTCAACACATGAAGATCATCAGAATTCCCTTGTCCCAGCCGCCCATAGCTCCCTTCTCCACAAGCCAACACCGTGCCATTAGCTTGAATGACAAAAGTACAATTCTGACCACAAACAACCTAATTTAAAAAGATACAAAAAGTTTTAATGATTTTTAGATGCAGCAACATTGCAATAGCTATGTTACAATAATCTCCTTTTTATTTTTTTCTTTGCAATTATATCAAAAGACTCTTGTCACACTGCAAATACCTTTATGATATTTGGTCTGATATTTATGATAAAAGTCTTCTTATTAACAGAAGACTTCACTCACCCCATGTTTAACAGTTTTGCTACTGAACCACATCATAATAAAAATTACTTCACTGAAATTTACTCCTAGTTTTTGTAAACCTGTCTCCAGTGGGAGAAATCACAATGTACTCCTGCCTCAGGTTTAGTTTTGATGTTTCCATCCTGCGTGTAAATGTTATTTCAGAAAACAAAACTGGCACATGTATTATGTTAAAGCTGTGCAGGTATTTTCAAGTCACGCTTATATCAAGCAATTTTGTTTTGTCAGATTTCAGTGGCCTCATGATGTGAATTTGTCAAATATTTAAAGACTGCCTCTTTAGTGAACACACATGTTTTGGAGATACTTTACAGTAAATTCGAACAAGAAATGGCAAAGATATAAGAGCGAGATTTTGTCAAACTGTACAAACAACACATGGCGATCACCTGCTGAGCCTGAGAGAATGAAGGTGCTGCTACTGGGATCATAACATTTCTACCAGCTTCTGCTAACTGTCCATGTCTTCCTGCTCCCCACAGATACACGTCACATTTACCTCCCAGGTGCCAATCCTATGGCATAACATGAAAGAATGCTTTAGAACAAGAGTACTTTCAATAGCTTATGAAGTTTACAAAGAAGGGGGGGTGGAGAAAAAAAACCCAAACCACATGAATTATACTAACCTCTGGCCTTGACGTTGCCCAAGACATTATCTGTTCATCCATACCATTGATCCATTTACTGTTATCCTGCACAACAAAAGCCACAGTTGCTGCATTTAGTTCAAGAGATACACGATTTTTCTATGATGTAATACATATTTTTCTTTCTGAGAACAATATTTTCATTAAAATGATTCTAAATGGTACAGCAATAAGGATAATTGTGTGCAGACTCAAATGCTTTATTTTCATCCACAGGCCAAGTGTATTTCCTTGCTACACCTATATAGCAATGACACTGTTATCCATAACTTGCAATCCAAATAAAATAAAAAAGGAAACTAAACAAAATTAATGATGAAGTAATCTTTTCCTATGTACTTTTCAAGCTTTTTCAAGTTTTAATTGCAAATACTGGCTTAAAATGTTAAAAGCTTGCTGATAAAAAATCTTAATCTAGAATTGCTATTTTGGTTTACATATAATAACCAGTCATAAAGAAAAAATCAACACTAGCAAAATAATTTGGTGTAGAAACATGCCAAAATGTTACTCTAAAAATACCATTGTAAAGCTCTACATCCCTTGCTTTTATCACATAGGGAAATTATTGTCACAGTTTTGGGTTGTTTTGGTTTGGTTGTTAACATGCAACTGAGTTGTGCTCATTCCACACACTCAGAGCAATCTTTACAGTATATCCTAACCAGGTAATTAAAAACCAAACTCACGCTTATTGCTGATGTTTACATTAATATCAATCTTTACAGTTCAGAGATGTTAACTGCAGCATCCCATATGCTCAATAACAACACACCAAGACAATACAGCATATTTTACCATTAGGAGAGTAAGCTCATCCTCTGGAACAGGTTCCAGGTCCGGAACAGTAAAAGATTCTGGGAACTGTGCTCCCTTGGCCAGGGCTTCAGCGGCTTTGATGGTAGTAGAGAAACACTCCAGCCAGGCCCATTCTGTGGGGTTCCAGGCTGCAGGATCAGGGAGGCAGCTCTGGTGATGAGGTGGTACTGGGGGGTTGCACAAGAGCTGATCCAGGTGAAGGCCCACAGCAAGCGATGCCAAGCACTGCATGTAAGGACTATGAACAAGCTGGTCTCCACAAACCACATGGGGCTAAAGGTGAGGGGAGTGGGAGAGAGATTGAACGTGCAAAGTTAGAAATACAGCTTCTTCAATTCAGAAATAGGAGTGCTTCAAAGCTAGTCCTGCAGAAAAATACTTTCCTCCACACTTAATCAAAGTTTGTCTAACACTTTAAATATTCCCAAAATAGGAGCAAAGTAGCTTTGAGAATACTGGAAGACATTTGCATATACGATGTAGGAAAGTTTTCTGGGTTCTCTGGGGTGAAAGACTGAAACCAGTTGAGATTCAAACAGTGACCACGTGTCAGACAAATTGTCAATGTTCACATTAGCTCTTCTTACCTTTTCATAAGCGTACTGCTCCTGAAGCATTATTGGCAAACGTTCCAGGAAAGCTCGCATGCAAGGAGCCATATTTAATCCTAGAACTCCTTGCTGTTTCAGTGCAGTCCTACATGTTGCAAGGACGTGATTGGAAGATATCCACTCTGATGTACAGTTCACTACCAGCACATCCTGTTTAACAGCAGTCACAAGACACATCAGAAATTAAAAATTCACAGAAGAGGATTATTCAGCTCCACCAACTTATCACTAATCATCTTAATTTCCATAGGGGCCAGAAAATACACAAGCTTCCACATTTTTGTCCCTGGTGCTGAATAATCTGCTGACAAATGCTAAGGAGTAGCCATATCCATTTGCCCCTTCCTCACATTCCCATGGCAACACTACAATTATCACTCCAAGGAAGAATACAAACATGGTAATGGTGATAAGCAGAGTTCATTTCAGTGAACACTGTAACCTTAGTTTAGGATCTGCCTTGCAATATGACCTTCAATATTCGGTCTGAATTCTGAAAAGACTTTCTAAGGATCCCAGAATACTTGGACCCACATGCAACATGACTCTGCTAACAGGAGTCATGACTTGTGCCATGTTTATCTTCATTCGTTTATCTTTTGGGATAATCAACTGTTATGGAACTTCTGTTCAGATGCCAGCAGTTCCTGACACAGCAAACACAGAAGAAAATTCTGCTGTTCTTGAAATATTTCTGAGGTTAAGGCTGCTTTAGATTAAGTTAGATCACTGGACTATTTTTTGCTGGGGGAAATGAAACATTTCTTCATGCTGCAAAAAGGAAAGAAAAAAATCTGTCTTCTGCATATTTTTTTGTTGCCTATTTACAGCTGCTGCCATTAAACAGAGAAGCTGATTTAACTGGTGTGCAGCATCCTTTATAACCACCACTCGGATTGCACCCTGCCCCCCAAGGTTAAACATGGGATACTGTTAAACAAACCCTTGCTTCTCAGGGTCAGGTGAGAGCTGAAAGCTGAAACAATGAGTCTTGAAAATCCAGCAGAGTTCAGAGTCTGAACCCAAAAGGAGGGGGACAGTCAAGACAGGCAAATGGCATTTTCTTTTAATAAACAATGTGAAATAACATTAAGACATAAGGTCACCTTTGATCTGTTAGAGCAAGCAGCTACTCCAACTTCAGGTATCCATACTGCTGTCTGAATAGCTCCAGAACCTATTACAACACTCTGTAATACTGAACCATCCTAAGGAAAGAAATGGTTCAAGTCAGTGTGCATACACAGCTACTTTTCTGTTTAAATGCATAGAGTCATATTCCAAAGGGATTATATTCTCCCAAGCTATTCAATAACTATTTAAAAAACAAAATGTTTATACTAAAACCAAAAAAATATCTAGCATTTTCATCATATAAAGGAAAAAACATAACTAAGAATTTAGAAGTGCTTAATCCACATTGTCTGACTTTTGGAAAAATTCTCCAAGTAAGAGAATATTGTTCCTAACCATGTGGCTAGTTCTGCAAAACCCACCTAATATGCCCAAGCCTACAGAATGAATCAATAGTAGAACCACAAAATACAAAATGCTTCAATGTTAAGTACTATTTCAATATTTTATTATTTATAATTTTATACCATTATTTCATACAATGCTTTTTCTAATGTTTCTAACATACTGGCAGGAGGAGGAGGGAAGGGAGAAAGCTTTAGATACTCATACTAAGAAAAGAATCAGGGCACATCAAAGATGATCTTACCCGTAAAGACCAAATATTCATGAGTCCACCAAGTCCACCAGAGACCAATGCCAGTCCATCAGGGCTGAATGCAACAGTCCGAACAGGAGTAATATGTCCTCTCAGTTGAAATACACACTTGACTTCTACTGCTTTCATGTAGCCATCCTGCAAATTATTTCATAATTATGGAACACTGAGCTATTTAAAGAAAATAGAATAGCATCACGGCTTCTATATTCTGTAATAAGTACTGATCATCCTTAGGGATGAGGGATAATAAAAAATGCAATACAGACTTTTCTTAGCAAAAGTCTTCTCCCAGGCAATGTTGCTATTTTGAGTACCTTGCTTGCATTTTTCTCCTCCCCCAGTTTTGGAATGAGCAAAGAGAATTTCTTAAATTTACTCCTTTTACCTTGGCACTTGTTTCTTGGTCCCACCATCCTTCTGAGCAAGTTGCGCTGGACTGCAGTGTGATTACTATGTCCTGGGGAACAGTCCAGACACACACCAAACCATTGTGGCATCCTCTAAAGGAAGTCAGGATAAATCATAAAGGTATCAGCTAACAAAGTATCAGTGGTCTGGTATCAAAATATCTAGTAGTCTTCACCACCTTCCTGTAAAACTATACTGTATTAAGTAATCTAATTTCCCAATGTATAAATTAATTTTTTCCTATTCTCTCCTCCCCTTCCTCTCTTCCCGCCCCCCCCCCCCCCGCTTTTCCATTCTTACTAACGATATATTCTCAGAAAAAAATATTTGTATGAAGCAAAACAAATTCAAGCAGGACCACCCCACACAGGTCCTGTGGCAGGACCACCACACACAGCTCCTGTGGCACAGAGGAAACAGTCAGTAACATGACCAGCACCTCTCTTTCCATTTGAATTCTGAAGCCTCACAGATCTCATGGCAACCGGGTTACTGAATTAACATTTTTTAAATAAAAAAGACAAAACTTTATTCTGGCCCTAAAGACTGGTAGAAAAGACCTGCAGAAGAGCTACAGAAGCAATGAAAAGTACATTACTTACGTAGCTAGTAAAAGCTGCAACTTGGGTCCTTTCCCTGGAAGAGCACACCAGGCGATGCCATTCACAAGGGCTGGATGGGACAGCGAATGCAGGCGTCTCCAACATCCTCCCATATATCCCCAGAGTTTCACTGTTTCTTCTTTGGCACACGTCAGAAGAATCTTACCAGTTGGATCCCACTTCATACTAACAATCATATCCTATTGGATATAAAAAAAAATTAAAAGTCAGCACGAAGTAACATGGTAACAACAGAGAAAATTTAACTCTTAGAGCTAACATAATGCTTAATAGGCATGTGTTCTTAACATAATCTGCACTTGCTTTTATAAACAGCTTTCAAACAGAGAAAAGGGCTTAAACAGATCTTTACCTACAAAAATCCTACATTAGTTTTTAAAGTATGAACTCTACCTTATGTGCATCAACTAGAACGATTCCTCCTTTTTCAAGTGGCTCCTTTGTTCCTATTAGCAATTTTCCATCTGAATAGCCAACTGCAAATGGTCTGTCTTCACTGAACCAGGCAAGGCATGTGACAGACACTACATAAACAGACAACACAAAAATTAAACCAACTGAATTGAACTTCACCCCAGCCAAAGAGGTTTTGCAGTGCAATTCTCTAGAACAGGAAGTGCATAATACCTTCCCCCCACCCCAAGGCTACTTAACATATTTTTGGTCTGAAAATTTTCTTGAATTTGTATGGTAAAGATAAAACTGAGTCACTGCAATGACAAGTGTTGAGGTTATTTTGTAATAGTTGGTTTTTATTCTTCTTTTTATGAAAATAATTGCATTTATATTCCTGACATGGTGGAAAAGAAAAAGGCAGACTGAATCCTGTACGTGTACCTGAGATAGGGATGCTTCCAAGAAAAGCAAGTTGAGCCTTTCTTAACATGCAGATATTGCCTCACTTGATTCTACAAAAAAAATCTGCTAATTTCGTGAAGCAGCAATATGCTTCTTCACACAATGCTACCAAATATGTGCTACTTGATGTCCCCTAGTACTGGTACTATATAGGAAAACCAGCAATAATTCAGTAATTCAAATGACACTGTGACTACATGTTATCTGTAGACACGGCAGACACTGCAGGGAATCTGTATTCATATTATACAGTGGCAAGGAATGTCAGGATTTCACTGGGTTGCTACAAACTCTTTGTCTCTGCTGCAAGGGAAGCAGGGTGCAGATGGAGATCCCACAGACTTTTCTCCTCCCACGAACACAAGTGAATGATGCAGGTAAGGTACCAGAAGTCATATCCCATGAACAATAGTAAGAAAAAATAAAAAGGAGGGGGAAGAGCGGGGGATTTATAATTTGAATTTCTACTTAAATACTGACACAGGCACCTACCATCTTTTCTGTAGCACTGTTCCAGTTCTAGTCGGTGCATGGCTGAAATATCTACAACTTCAATAAGACCAAGAGATCCATCCATACGACCAATTAATAACAACTCTGGAGCATCGCCTGTCCATGTTGCAGCTGGCCCTTCTTCTGGCCAAGCTAGAGCAGATACCCAGTGAGGCTGAAGATCTAGTAAGCCTTTTCCTCCTAGGAGTCCAAAAAGACTTTTAAAACTACTTCATCTTTATAAAAAAAAAGAAAACAACAAAACTACTTTCCATGGGAAAATGTCAAGAGTTCCTGTTTAGAGATAGATGTAAAAATTCATGGAAGTTACAAGACTACGAAGCAATGGTCCACTAAGCTACACAGACACAAAATCTAGCTAGCAAATCTCAACTGTCAGTCAAATTACATAGTCTTAAGGAAGAAAGCTCAATTCTTCAGGACTCAGTAAATTCATACTTTTCCTGTGGACTGTCTATTAATATGGGCAGCGTAAGTGGTGATTTTCAAAAGCACAAAACAACAGAATGAAGTTTCAGATTAGAAATAACAAAGTTATGAACAGGCTTCCTCTTGAAGGAGTTCTAAGGGTATTATGCTGGATTAGTCAACTGCAGCACTAAAACCAGTAAAAATGTAAGATAATCTACTGAAATATGCTTGCAAACCGAACCACAGAATTGGAAAGGGCCTTTCCTGGACAAGGTTCAGACCCCTCTATCACAATGCAATCTCATCAATTGGGCTAATTTAATAGTATTTCTTCCCCAGTTGATGTTTCTCATAAAATATGAGATCATAATCTTTTGAACATTAGAAACTTTCTTGAAGTTATTCATAGCCAATTTACGTACATTTCTTCTTGTGTCAATACTATCCATCTGCTTACATAGCTGCTTTTTCTCCCTGAGATTCTCCTAGAGTTTATCTTCCTAATGTATTTATTTATAAGCTTCTTCCTCCATGATGCTCTTGTTGAAATATATAAACCAAGCTCACTCATTCTAGTCTCATTAGAAGACATTCCATCTAGCTGATCACTTCAGCAATCCTTCCCTCCATTTCAGTCAGTTTTTGCTCCCTGCTGCACGTAGAAAGGTAAATCTTGCAGACTACAGAAGACAGTATTTATAGACAAAAACTGCCTCACACCTGAACACTTCTGACTCAACAAGGACGCACACACTGCTCAGTTTTCTACTAAAATACTTGCAAATCACATCCGTTTGTGGTTAGTGCCTACCTGTAATTAAAAATGTTTACAAGACACTATGGAGGATGGTAGGCATTTAACACACAGTTCAATACTTAGGTAAACAAATATTCAATAACTTAGCAGCTTCCCTAGAAATAGTCTCTGTTATAACGTGTTCACAGGCAGTTAAGAGCATACCATTGACTTGCCAGATGTTCACCATCTTTTCTGTAGCTCCAGCCAGATACTTGCCACTGATGCTCCAACAGACAAGAGACAAACTAAGGTCACTGGGTGACCCCAGACTTTCTTCTGAATCACCTTCTCTGTAACAGGATAAAATAATGCAATTTAAAAAGGGCATTTCCTTTAAGCAGACAGGAAAACACAGCATTCATGAAATATCTGAGTTAAAATCTGAAGTTCTCCTGCCATCACTGTGGATTTACATAATAAATGTTTCTGCTCATAGATCTATATTCTCTTTAAAACCACTTCAAATTACAGAATGACATACTAGTTATTTCCACAGTAAGGAATTTGAAGTTAGGTTTCAATTAGAAAAACAAGCTTCATTAATTTTATCTATTTGTAACTGAAATTTAACAACTTTGGTGAGAGCAAAACTTTCAGGGAAGTCATGAAATGGAGTAGAACAGCTTGGACAAAAGAAATGGAAGAGGTACACTTTGTGCTCTAGTTTAAACTCTTCCTCCTGTCACAATGCGGTTACACTGCTCTAAAAAATGCTATTTTAAAATCTGCTTTTGCTAATTGTAACAGGACCACTGGTATGTTTTATTACCCTTAAAGTCATTCACGAGGGGCACAGTTTCTACTGATTTTAGCAGCAGGAAATGGAGGCTATAATACTGCCACGATGCATACTGTGGGCCAAAGACTGTACCACCCCTGTATTTCTGAAGACACAGGAGGCGTATGCTGGGTGTGTTCCTGTTTAAGCAGGAGACATTTAATTTGTGAATAAAGCAGGTAATGGGAGATTGTAACTATTATTAACATCATTAATTTATTAACACAACACATGTAACAATATTAACAGGTAGCAATACTGTATCAGGGATAGTAATCTAGTAGCATTTCAGTCACGTTCCTCTCTATTCTCACAAAAAGAGGAGAGCATTCTATCTAAAACAAGGGATAATGCCTTTTCACCTGCTCATCTCTAAGGTCTAAAAACTGATTCTACCTTTAAAGAAGAACTGGCACTTACCCACTGCAATAAAGAATAGAAATAGAATTGTGTTGCATTTGTATTTACAATCATTATTGATACTGTTAGCAATGAAGCCCATTAAAGCACTTAGTTCAGAATCTACAGCATGGGAAGCACACTTTTCTGCCACGTGACTAACAAAACATCTCTGCTAAAGGAAAATGCTGCTCTCATTGCTATCTTCTGAAGTCAGGTTATGCCATTCCATTTATTCCTTTTAAGGCAGCATCTAACAGCAGCAAGCAAACAAGAACTAAAACGATCAGTAAGAAATCATCATGAAACAACCTCCTAGTTCACTATTGTTTCTTCATTCTCCTGAGTTAAACTCACCTAAGCTGCACTAAAGAATGAGGTTTTATTCTTTCCTTTTTCTTTCTTCGGTTTTGGACATAGCTGAATGATGCAAAAGTACTTCCCAGAGACTCTCATGAAGAGGAGTTACACTCGGTTCCTGAATCTCAAGATTTTCTGACGCCTGACTCAAATGACTACACTCAGAGTTGTTATGTTGTATGTTGGAACTGCCCACTGGAACCCACTGAAGGGATATTAACTTGGTTTTTTATATCCCACTGAAGGGACATCCACATTCTTTTGTATGACAGTCCCTTACAGTTTTCATTTCACTCTTTTCTCTTATATGAATTAATAATATTTTCAAACAGCTTTACCAAGATCTCTTTATAATGACTCTTATCAGCTTGATATTTAAGTTCCGTTTTCAGTTTTAACCTATTTAACTTACTTTGCATGCCATAAATACAGAACAATCCCACAGAAAAAGTGAGCATGTTAGTGCAGAGATACTGCAGGGTTGGCTCATTGCATTATCTTGCACAATTACAGCTTAAATTAAATATAATCAACTTACAGCTTGTTGAGCACACACGTTTGCTGCAATGAATACTGCTTCTTTGTAACATTCCACACTCTTATGGTGCCATCGTTTCCACTAGTTGCCAAAAGTCCCTTTTTATTGCACCAAACACATGTCATGACCTACAAATACCAAAGTCATCATGGCAAAACTGGAATTTAAATCTAAAGCTTAGGTATGTTTGTTCACTAATATTAAGCAAACATCAACCAATGGACAGAGTATTAGCTACAGAGTATTAGTATTAGCATATTATTGAAATACGCTGTAATAATCAAACAAGATGCATTTTTCTACTTCAACAGCATTGTGTACTGTAATTAGAATATGCTTTATAAGGAATCTACACTTGGTTCAGACCCAGGCTCCACAGGCCACTACTGCAGAGAATATTGGACAAAGGTGTTCGCTACTATGACAGAAAAATCAATGCAAACTACGATCTAGTCTAAGGAAAGATTTAGAATGATTCTGCTGACTTCATGTACTCTAAGAACACTTTCATGTCCCCTTTAACAGAACCTTCAAAGAAGTTAAGCATTTCTGTACATCAGAAGTAAGAAATAACTTATTTTATCACCAAAAAATTACTCCTTGTGGGAAATCAGAAATAGCGTATTTGTAAAATAGTAGTAGTATACTTTTTCGGTGTTCTGCAAAAGAGACTATTAACATCCATGCAATCTGGGGAGAAATGATGCTTACCCTGTTCTGATGAGCCTCTAATTTTATGAAGGAACATTTTCGCAAGTCTCCCCCCATATCAGCAAGGGTTTGGGGAATAGTTTGATTATCTCGATCGTGTGCTGCAAGAGTTCTCACCAGCTGCTGTGCAGCCCACTGCCTATGTTGTGAAGATAACCTTGAAGAGAGGCAGCAAGCTGCTAGTGCATTAGCCAGCTCCAGAGGGCCTACAGCAGAAGGATCATAGGAAGGATGGGCATACAAATTGGCAATTAAACCTGCTTAAACAAAACAATGATATGATGCCTAGATGAGTACCAAACAGAAGTACACAAATGAACACAACATTAGCCATAATTTCCAGAACAAGATAGAGATTAACAAGCATCTTATAAGAAGGTTGCAATTGTGTTAACTATTAGAAAAAACACTCTTCTGATACCAAGAGAAAAATAACCCCCTTTAAAATGTCACACACCCCCCCTCAAGAATAGTATTGCACATAGCCTTAATCCCACCATATGGAAAATGGCTGTTTAAAGAGCAAGGGCTTTCTGAACAGGAAAACACCTCCTCTGACATGACAAAGCTGAATGTCCTTCTCTCCTTTATCATGGCATTAACCCCGTGTTGAGGCACAGCAGTTGCTTTTTGGCTCCCTGACCTCTCACAGCAGAGGCAGCACAACTTTCTCTGTCACAGACAGTACAGTACTTTGGTGGCACTAATCCACTGTTTTTCCCCTTTATTTCATTAGGTGGCACAACCGAGGCTGAATGTCTTGCCTATATGGCTTTGAGTACAGACACACACACACGGAGAGCAGAAAATGTAATGATGTAATAAGATCATATTTCTAAGCAAAATTTGTTTACTAAACTATAAGATTACTTTGATCAAAACAAGTTTTGTACATTTCTGAGAGCATATTTATCGATACATTATTCTAGCAAGTGTCTCCTTAAATATAAATAAGGGTTTGAAGATTTAATCATCAACATTCAGAAACAAAGCTGAATCATACCTTTCTTTTCAATTTCTGCTTTATCATAGTTTGGCCTCAGTTTGGCCCCTTTGTCTGCCAACAATGCTACAAGTGCCTGAGTAACCACAAAATTCGGTGATGTGACCAGTTTGTTCTCTTCTGCAATTCCTCTTAAAAAACTTGGCAAAAATTTTCTCTGAATTGGATCATCGACTGTTGTCAAGTTCACACCAGTGGCTGCAGAAATCAAATTCTAAAAATAAATCATTAAAGACAATAAAAACCAGAAAGATCAAGTTTGGAAAACACTTTGGGTCAAACAAATTAGGCAGAGTTTTAAAGATTTTCAGGTTTGGTTGATTGTTTTTTCTTTGCAGAAAATCTTTACTCCCAACCACTTCATTTTAACAGGCAAAGATCACATACAATACGTAATTATATCCCTGGAGAATACCTGGTCTTAATAGAAGCAACTATTCAGATCCAGGGATTACAAAATAAGAAAAAAGAAGGTATGAGGTAACCAAGAATCCCAGGCAAGAACCAAGGAGCTTATAAAAGAACTTCTTATAAAGTTATGCACCTGGTGGTAGGATAAAAAGCAATACCACGTAATAAAATACACTGTCCCATCCCACACTCGTATTTCTCTACAGTTCTATTTCATACTCAGAAGAACAATTAATTACTGATACATAGGAAATCCTGCTGCATGTCCCCAGCTGTAACCATCTCTTTCTAAATATAAGCAATCTGTGTTCCAGAGAGTTGACTCAATTTAAAATTCCAAAACTTTAACAGAAAAACCATATCAATACAACAAGCACATCCGTTTGTCCCCACTTGAAAAGACTGCTCAGCAAAAAAAAAAAGTAAAGTTACTTGATTTTTACCAACAATAAAACATACCCTTGTGCAAAGTCCTAAACTAGAACTGGGAGGAGATCCTCAAACTGAGGACAGTTTCATCACAGTTCAGAAGATAAAAGCACAAACTATCAACATGTACAACATGGCTTGCTTCATCTCATGCATCAATAGTTTGATATAAATATTTATGTTGAAATAACAGTCCTACCTGTGTACATAACTGTACCAGCAGTTTTGCAGCACTAGGAGTGTTTGATGCCAAACAGCCTACTGCTGTGCTCAGATAGGCAAGACAAGATATAGGCTTGCTTGTTTTGCTGTGTATTCCCCTGGATCGCTCTGCTGAAGTGGCCGCAGTGGCTGGACTCGTGGAGAGGCCTGCTCTGCCTGCTGCGGCCAGGCACATCAAACGAACCAGCGTCCTGATATCTGTTAATCCCAAGGACTCGAGACCAGCTGCCAGGCTACAGCTGGAACCACTGTCAAAAATGAACATAAATGCTCTTGGTTTTCTTAGTATATTCTAAAAGAAAGTTCTGTTTAAACTATTCCCAAACCGTTAGTGAACACTGCCTGTTTGACCAGCTGGGTGGGGAAGAGAGAGAAATGAAGTTGCAGCCCCTTCCCTACTTTTAAGCTGAAAACACATTATAGACTTGCCCTAGCAAAAATCCATGAGTTTACTGGAAATCATTCATGAAGAAACTTACAAGGATAATGCATATTTAGAGTTATGTTATGACAATATTCACATGTACATGTCGGATCTCTGTGACATCTTCTCAGTTGCACAGGTATCTTGTACTAAGCCAGTTTTTAAATTGTCATATCTCATCGACCCCTGTATTTCATCTTCTTTCCTCTAATGTTTACCTCTAAGTTCTAATATTTAGAATCACAGAATGTTTTGTGTTGGAAGGGACCTTAAAGCTCATCCAGTTCCAACCCCCAGCAGGGACACCTCCCGCTAGAGCAGGTTGCTCCAAGCCCCTGTGTCCAACCTGGCCTTGAACACTGCCAGGGATGGGGCAGCCACAGCTCCTCTGGGCACCCTGTGCCAGCACCTCAGCAGCCTCACAGTGAAGAATTTCTTCCTAATATCTCATCTAAATCTCCCCTCTTGTCAATTTAAAACCATTCCCTCTTGTCTTATCACTACATGCCCTTGCCTTCAACGAAATGCTACTTGCCGTGAACAAAGGTGTCTTGGAACAAAATCTCACTGCCAAAACACAGCATCTTTATGTTCTGAATGGCTGATACTACTGGAGTCCAGTTTCTGTATAAGACGCTAACATTTTTTTCATGAAGTTTGAAGATAGGGTTCAAAAGAACAAAATCAACAGAACTTTTTCACTTACTAGTATGATTAAGTACATAAAGTGAGAATCGCTTTCCCAAATAGCTAAAAACTGCATCCCTGTCAAACATAACTTGGTAACTGGTTCCAAGTGGAAAGGTAAAAATGTTGCCAAGGATGCCACAAACCTGACAGACAAAAGCGAGAGTGCTCTCATAACCATAGTTCTTGCAAGAAGGACTTGGGCAGCAGCTGTCACTCTTCTCAGAGCCATAACACGGTCATGTGGATTTACCAGGGCAGCTGCTTGCTCTCCTAAGGTTATCCTGCCAGAAGAACTTTTTTCTATAGAGCCATGACAACCTTGGAAATAATGATGATTTGCATTAGTGTTTAAAGACAAACAAAACATTATCTTACAGTAATAAGCACAGAAGCAAATTTGGCCTAAGTCTGCAAGTAAATCCTTAATTTTTCAAAGTTTCATACACACAGAACCATAGTGATAATGACTGAGAGGAAAATACACTCCTGAAATACACTCCATAATTCAATTATTCCTTATTTTGAGAAATAGGTGAGCACAACTTGACAATACTCAAGTTAACATTAACTCCCCTGTTTCCCTTTTCCATTAGAAGGGCCTACAAACTTAAATACTGATCCTGCATTTCACCAGGCTGGTCAGTACGCTCCAACTTAAATCCATGAATCCATTTTTGGACTCTGCAAAACATGCTGCTGGCATCCATTGTAGGACTATGGTCACAGTTTTATTAGTAAACCAAAGCTTCAAGCCTTCTGGAAGTGTAAATGCCTCACGCTCCTCTAACTCCCCCGTAATAAAAAGGCAATTTAGAACCTGTCTTCACTTCTTCAGGGCAGGAGGCAGGAAAGACTGTTGAAACATTTCTGCATTGCTCCTATAAAATCACACCAAAGGGGAGGTGTTTGTTCTTTGAATGAAATTCATTTTGAATTTACCTATTTGCATCAACGTTTCTTCCATACTGTTGGTGGCTGTCACCATTGCAACTGAAGCACCCAGAGGGTCACTGTCAGGGAACTGTACAGGTTCAGGTACAATACGCCGATCATTTAACCCAAGAGGTCCTGCCAGTAATTCAAACTCCTCTTCTCCTGTTAGCTTTTCATCTTCGTCTACATCTAACATATCCCAGTCTTCTAGAATTGGAGAAATATAATTAGACTTGGTTATAAAAGCTGAAGTTTTAAATAATTTTAATTAATTAAAAAACAATACAGGGTTCAAAATGTAGATTGCAATCTGCAACATACTTGTCCTGCAAACTGTTCTGATGTTGACAGACACAACCTAGTAAATCAGAAAATAGTAATCCCACTCTTGTCCCTCTCCACTGAATTTGATCTTTACTTCTACTGCAGAGAAGTTTCATGGAAGATTCTTTTTAGTGTCAAACTAGCTGGGTTTTTACAAACACAGAAATGAGAGGTCATCACATCTAGTGCAAGACAACTCCAAAAGCTGGAGTATAGTGAAAAGCACAGACATACAGCCATGCTTTAACTCATAAGAGGTGCACATTCCAAAGGACTGAATAGTAAGAACAGACGCTAGAAATTTCTGGACTTCATATTTATCAAAAAAGTATGCACAACTTCTTAGTTTATAACTGTGCACCCAGGCTTCCCCAACCAATTACACAGAAGTCAACTTATATTTACGGATCCCTCCTGCTCTGTCTCACTTCCCATACAGTAGACTCTGTACACTTTTTACCTACTGGAAGACGGACTTGCTGATAAGTTCTGGAGCACTCTTTTAGTCTTAGATAATGTGATAAATCATACAATTGCCATCATACAAGCTACAGAAAGACCCAGAGTCAAGGAATTACCTGGGAAAGGTTTTGTACAGTCACTACAAATAATCTATTTAAAGTGAAAGGCATCATCAGGACACTCCCAGTTAGTACAACAGTCAAAAAAGCAGCCTAATGGCAGACTTCTGAGATTCTAACTTCTGTTAATTAATTTCTCCTACAAATGCAGACAAAGAAGTGTATTTGAACACTTTGTGCAGTTCTGGTATAACATCTACCAGGCAAGACCTTTTCACCCCATGTTAGGTATTTGTCGTCATCTAAGTAGCTGAAATGGCACAGGAAAAAATGTCACTGATATTTTCTCTCATTTGAACTAAAAAAAGAATTAAAATACTACACCTAATCTGACGCATATTCTAAAGTATACTTTCATGTACTGCTTCGTGACAGGTTTATTTGCATGGAAGAATCTTTATGGAAAAATAAGACGAGTGTGAAGTATTGAATATTTTCAGCAACTTAAAAACATACCTTCATAGACACTGTCTTGTTTACCTATTAAATCAGGAGCCTGGCCTTTGTACCTATAAGAAGAAATAACAAAGAAAATAAATGAATGGCTCTAATATTTCACATACATGCACAATAATTTTCAATTTGGTTTACTATTAAATTACTGTTAGGTGAATATATACATGTGATTTCTAGAAATGGCTAGTAAACAGAAATAAACAAAGGAGCTTCTGAAGGTGTCTTTGGAGGGGAGGAGGATTTTGCAGTTTCCAAAAGTCAGTAAGAGTAGGCAACATCCTAAGAAATAATTCCTTGTTTTTCATGAAAAATATATAGAAATATCAAGACAACCTTTTTTCTAAATACACATTTGTGGAATACAAAGAAGGAATTTAAGCCTCAGTTAAAATAATCAAATTCTGCTGGGAATTTTGACTTCTTCAATCAAATTCTTGAAATGCTGATGAGAGTACTTAAGTTGCTTCCCTTCTTTACACAGAGTACCTTCTACTACTGTACCTTTCAGAAGTTGACGTTTTGGATTTACTCTTCAGGGCTAAGTATTTCTCTCTGCAGATGCCGCACAGTAAGTAGTAAGGATTCCCACTTCCACATTCACCACCAAACCACCCATCCACATAAGAACCATTGCTGCGATAGCCCTGGCGGTTCGCACTGCGACCACAGCCTGGGTGGTTTCTCTTCATGTGCTGATTGAAGCCAACCACGCTGGATTCACACAGTTCACAAACCACTACTTCTTCTCGGTCTTCAGATTCACAAACATGCTGCATAGGAAGATTTGCACATGTTATTTGTACAGAATAAATATCTTCACTCTAGATATAAAACAATATTCCTTGGTGGATGTTCCTGCCCATTTCTGATACACACAAGGAGTGGTATTTCTACGGTTAACTTGCACAAAAGCAAAGCAGAAATAGACAGTAAGAAAGAGCAGACCACCTCAGAACAGGAAAAACATTCGGTAGTACAGTTTCAGATGATGAGATTTTCCTATTTCATTTCAGATCTGACCCAAAATTCCCGGCAGTGTAACTCTGCTTGTTCACATTCTGTGCTGTCTTTAAGTTACCTGTTTCTCCTCAGAACTAAACAGAGACTAGATGCAACAAAGAAAAAAAAACAACTAAAAATCCTTTTTTACCCTGACAATTGGACTTCATATTTACTGAGCACATAATTTGTGTCAATATATTGACACATAATTTGTGTCAATAAATTCTGAGGCTTTCTCAGAATATAAAGTTCATTTTTCTGTAACAACGTTTCTGTCCTAACACAGTAATACCATGGTAATACCCCAGTGAAACAAGCTCTCTGATCAATTCAATCTGCCTACTGAAACTTGCTTCCATATCAGAGCCAGGTAACATCGTAACTAGGAGACAAAACTTAGTCGTGTGTCTAATTTGACATGGATAATACAAAGATTAATAAACTGCTGTTACTATATTTCTTTTCCACCTCAAACATATTTTTAGAGAAGGAAATCTCTAAAGAAAAACTGATTTAAGTGCAAATTATGTTGCTACAGATCAGATATTATTGTTATTACTTTAATGGGAACAAACACTTAAAACTGCATTTGTTATCTTACACAGCTAAGCAATCTGGAGCCTCTACTTAATTTCTAAGTGATATCATCAAAACAACAACTATACTATTTGTATATTTGTTCTCATCTTTCAGGGGAGAGAGAAGAAAAACTATGTACATGTAGAAGTGCAAAGCAAGAAACACAGGAAAGCACTATTCTTAATCTAAAAGTGAAGCTACAGAATACAAGAAGATTTGAAGCATTGCTGGCATTTAGTAAGACATTTTCAAACAGGCTATAAGCATATGCATGTTACTTCCAATTTAAAAATATGAACATGCAAAAAGCAGTAAGTTAAAGCAGCCCCCGCTGCAGTCACACACACCCAGGTAGGCCAATCCAATACCTCTGGGATCCACATTCCCAGAATATCATTATCACTAGCCAGGTCTTGCCCAAACATAGCTTCCATAGCTTCGTCATCAAGGTCAATTTCCAGCTCCTCATCCAAGTTGAAGTCATAAAGTGCCCCTGGATCTTGCTGCAAAGATATCCCTTCTCTTCGACTCTGGTTCCTGTGTGCCTGTACAGAGCGGTACAATCCCGCTCAAGTAACAAAAACAAACACAGAAAAAAAGAACAGAACAAGAAAGTAGTCCTTTTATTTTGCATGTAATAAAGATGACTGTACTTTTGACTTCCTTTTGCTTTGTTTTTTAACTCTTCTGCTAAATATAATCTACTTATTATCACCTAAAACAAGTAAACATGGAGACACATATGTGAAGGAGTTCTATGACTTTCATGCTAAATATCAATCCCCCTCCTCTTCATTTACTGGATCAGCAAAGACCTTGACAGCCTTGCAGGATACTTACCAGCCCGTGCTAGCAATGTTCGAGCAGCTAAATCAAATTTGTGTCTTCTCGTTACAGCTGACCGACTCCTAGGAGGAGGTCCACTTGCAGAAGCTGCATTGTCCACATGATCCATATTATCAGGGCTACAAGAATTTGTAATTTACAGGTAAATCAAACCAAGTTTTAAGCAGCCACATACAGTAAGTAAGGAAAAAAAAAAATTATATTTATTGCCTTTTTCTTTCTTTCTTTCACGGAAGGAAAAAAAACGGAATTTGGAATTCAAGAGTTTTCAGTTCCACTGCAGCACATATTTACTGTGTCTCACAGTCTTTTTGACTGGTACTGTGAGAGTCACCTCAAACAACTTAAATGCAACAATCTCAACACGGATGCTTCTACAGTGCCTAAGCATTGCAGAAATTTGGGGAGAGCACTCATTTTATGCTATCAATGTTAACTACAGCTCCAACTCAGCTTCTTCTCCTTTTTAGAAGAAAGAAAATCAACATTTCTGTTGTTGCTGCCTCAGCCATCCACCTCGTGCCCAAAATCTTTTGCAAAACACGAAGTTACTTAGTAACACTTGCTGCGTAGTTTATTTCTCCCAACCAAAAGCGTGAGTTCTCTGTGAAATGACGCTCTATCTGGGACAAAGCAACTGAGGAAACTTCAAAATGCATTATCTCAGTAGGATCAAAGAATCTGAACAAAAAAGTGTTCTCAAAATTACATCTTGTAATTGTCCCCTTCCTATTAACAAAAAACCTGGCAGGATTCCTACGTGTCACTTCAAAATATACCTATTACTTTTAGGATTAAAAACAAAACAGAAGAAAAAAGGAGATCTTTCCTCCTTGTTTAACATACAGGTTAGATCTAAGGTTATGAAGGTGACTGAGAACATAAACTTCAACTCAGTTTCATCCTCTCTGGACAAACCAAGAATTATTTTTACAAGAAAAATGTAGAAAATACATGTTCATGAATACACTGAACAAACAAAAAAATAATACTCCAATAAAATTTTGCATTATTGCTAGGTCTTTTAGGTAAAACAAGCAATATGCTCTCATTTTTTTCATTCCTCTTTCCTTTTTTGTTTGAGGGAAGGACGCTCAGTTATATTCTTCCCCAGTTCAGCGCACAACCAGTACTGGAAAATAAAAGCACCACGTACACCTAATTTAATTGTGTCTTTGCTTTCACTCATATTGTAACAAGCTTCAAAAGTGGCATTACAAAGTCACGTTCTGTCAGCAACAATGAACTTATGAGCTTTTCAGCTGCAGCAACAGATTACTTAAGCAGAAGAAAACTACATCTTACCTTTCGCTAAAGCCTTCCTCCATTTCAGTGGCATCAGCAGAAGGGATATCACCTGGTGACTGCAAATAACAATGATCACTACATTTTCCACCACTTCCAGAGACTATTGTTCCATGTCGTGAATCTGCAGTCCCCTCTGACTGGGGCTCTTCATCATCTTCATTTCCAGGGTGCTCTATCATCCACATGGCCAGCACTGTGATATTCTGTGCATCTGCTTCTCCTCTGGCACCTGACAGCAGGAAAATCACAATCCAGAATTGTATTATATCATTGATGGTGGAAAAAGATTTTTTTCCCCATGAATGATTATAGAACCTAAAAATTAAATACCCCACTGGATAAAAGTGTTTCATATTTATCTAATTTTTTCAGTTTAAAGGAATATTATAGTTACAAATTACCTGTAGCTTCCATGGCTTTTGCTATTTGCCTGAGGGAGAACCCCATTTCTAACAGTGGAACAGCAATAGCAGGAGGAGGAGGGGACGTCGAAAGTCGGCTGCTTGGATCAGACAAAGCTTAAAAGACAGAAAACATTAAATGTAAAGTGCATAAATCTTTCTCTAGTGTTATTTTACTAGCCATTATGCTGCTATATTAGCTTCAAATAAGGGAATAACTGCCCTTAACTTTTTCTCTACTACTTTCTACAAAGTATTTTCTGTAATGAAACTAGACAAGTGTTCATTCTTACTCATATATTATATAAGCCTCTGTTTAACCAAGTAAGATCCTGATGATATTCAAAGAACTATTTATTTTAAGATATTTCTAAGAAGTTTATTTCCATTTAAAACCATATAAAATTATTTATTTGACTTATATTTAGGTAGAGTAGATAAAGTCATCCTTCTCTGAATCATCAATATTCCCAAATACTATGAGATCACATTCTTCTTCAGGTACACAAAGAGACCTCAAATAAGCTGGTGGCATACCTGAAAACCTCTTTGCAGATGATTGCTGTATTTCTGAGCAAGGAGTCTTTAAGGGACTACTGAAAGGTCAGTTACTGTCCCAAAAACACAGTCTCCTTATCATTTGCCATAAAAGTGAGGTCTCATCAATGAAGGCATCAACAATGTACTAACAAACACTGTTGTAAAGACTGTGTCAAGACTAAAAGACCCAACTAAGAGCATGGATTAAGAGCAAGAATACAGAGTGGCATCAGTCAGGAATTTTAACAAGTGGACTTTGTTTCTCAGCACTGAGTATGAAATCTCATGAATATACTTTAACTCAAGTCTCTTCTATTTATTTAATACAAACCGTATACATATGGACTTGCACCTTTCTTTTTACTATTATCTCTTTTGCATCACAATACTCATTTGTGCGCTTTATAAACTCAAAATTCTCATGTAACAATTTGCCCAGCCTTCTAGCTATGCCATTCTGTACGTGCACTGGAACAGAGCAAGTTTCTGTTTTGAGAAGTACAGTGCAGGCAGTAATAAAATGTTAATGAACAGAAGCCCCCATTACCTTCATATGCTTCCAGACAGAAGCATGAGGAGCCCATAAACGCTGGACAGCCCTTTCTATCTCATTAAACAAGATCAACTGGCAGGAGCTATACTGGTGTATGTATCATAAAATACACCAATTCTTGTTTTCTGTGTGGTACGTAATTTAACAAAAGCTAGAAAACCAGTGCACTGAACAGTGGCACACAAGCAAGGAAACAAGCCCAAATCAGAGTAACATTTTGAAGTAATTACCAACTATATCACCATTCTCTGCTTACACATATAATCCATTCCACAGCTTTTAAAAACTGATTTCATTTGCTCGATGAAGTCTAGAGATAGACAATGTACAGCTTTTTGTCCTAAGACAGTGACCAAAAGGTTTTCGAAAATGCTTTGCATGTTAGGTTGCATTAAAAAGAAATGCTGTTAGTTTTCAATGTCTTAAAACACTACACTGAACTTCTGTGACGTTATGAACTGTAGTAACTACAAGTCTACCTGTACGATTGGCAGGCCTCGCAGACTGGGAATCAGGGGAAGTCAGACTTTGTCTCCTTCCAACTTCATCTGAAGGAGATGTTGGTAAAGATGATATTGGAGGAGTCTGAGCACGTCGCGCCGGAAGTACGGTTGTAGTAGGGTAACTGGAGAACATTTGTCTTTAAAAAAGAACAATATACATTTATATTAAAAAGAGCCATGTTTAAAAAAGTCTGACACAAGAAATACATCAATTAAGAATGCACTTGGCAAGGCATATTTTACAGCAATTGAGTTTTGTAAGGGTAAGGCACAAAACATACATTGGGGTGGGCAGAAAACCCTGTGCAAACAGCTCATTCCTATCCACCTTTGCCTGGAAAGTTAAAATCTAAGTATGCGCTTAAAAGAACCCCTTATAGACCAAGAGCTATCCTAGGAATCAAAGAGAAGTAAATACTCTTCCCATTTCTCCACTTTGTTCAGAACTCACCTTGAGTAATATATCAGGTGAGTTTTTTACTTTAACTGTCCTGGTAATGAGATATTGTTCTGACTTTTGTCAAATGATATCTGCAAAACCTCTAAGAACAGAGGTCAGATACATCAACAGAATTAATAAACTTAGAACAGGACTTGACTCAGTGTAAAGCAGATTTCCTTCTACATCACAAATAGCCTCTGCAGATTAACTAGGCTTATCTTCCACTTCAGTATGTGAGGGTAGGATGAAACAAGGTCTTAGCCTGCAGGGTGTTAACTACAAACTAAGATCTACTCTAGTTTGAGAATTAACAACTATTTGTTAAAAATACAGAACTTTACAGATTTGTAATTTAAACTACCCCAAATAAACATGAGAACTGAATGACAACAGAAGGAATCTTCTCCTGTCTTGAAGATTACAGATGTTACATATATATACAGTGTATATTAAAAGCTTATCAGCTTTTTATTTGTAGTAATACATGTGCTGCAAGACAAAGTAACAAATTAAACTCTGTCCTCTGCAGAGGCAATTCTCGACAGTCAATACAAACATTAACATTTTCAAAAGACACGTATATAAACCACACAACTGGTTCCCCACACCCACAATATCATACATGCTACAAATAAAGGTATCTTACCTAAGAAGACTGAGAGGCATAACACCAGGTGATTCTGAAGCTGGAACTGTTTCAGTATCAGTTACTGGAGTAGTAGCAGTGGTAGTATCCTCCAGAGAACTGCTCATGAAAGATGTCGTGCTGGAAGCAGAAGGGCTGGTTGTAACCGGTGTTTGGGCTTGCTGAGACTGATCACCTTCTTCTACCTGTTGATCTACTTCTGCAATAGAGAAAAGGACATTACAGGAACAGCAATGTCATTGTGTAGAGCAAAACAGTAGCTGCGGCTAAACTTTCAAAACCAACTATCATTATTTAAAATTCTCCCCAAAGCAAGGGGTGTGCAGAAGTGCACACCACACAAACACTGCTGCCAATAGCTCATGGACTTCTGTAAAGAAAGCAGTCTGTTAGCTTTTGCTGTTGTCCTGCTGATACAAGGTAAACAGTAAACAAGGCTCTCCAGATGATAACAATCAAAAGAAGCGTGACCAGCAGGTCGAAGGAGGTGATCCTGCTCCTCTGCTCTTGTGAGACCCCACTTGGGAGTACTGTGTGTGCAGTTCTGGTGTCCTCAATATAAAAAGGACATGGAGCAATAAGTCCAGAGGAGGCCACGAGAATGATCAGGGGCTGAAGCACCTCCCGTATAAAGACAGGCTGAGAACATTGGGGCTATTCAGCCTAGAGAAGAGAAGCTGCATGGAGACCTCAGAGCAGCTTCCAGTGTCTGAAGGGGGCTACAAGGATGCTGGAAAGGGACTCTTCATTGGGGACTGTAGCAATAGGACAAGGGGTAATAGGTTTAAACTTAAACAGGGGAAGTTCAGGTTAGATACAAGGAAGAAGTTCTTTACTGTGAGGGTGGTGAGGCACTGGAACGGGTTGCCCAGAGAAGTGGTAAATGCTCCATCCCTGGCAGTGTTCAAGCCCAGGTTGGACAGAGCCTTGGGCGACATGGTCTGGTGTGAGGTGTCAGGGAGTTGGAATTAGATGGTCTTAAGGTCCTTTCCAACCCAAACCATTCTATGATTCTATGCCAGATCTTATATTTATATTTATGATTGTAACAGCTATGATTATTCTCTTAAGCAAAAGCAAAGGAAATTTCAGATACGGAAATTGAGCTGGTTAACAATAAAGCTGTTTTTAATTCAGCTAGGTAACAGATTTTTTTAAGGTGGGGGGTTTTTTTGTTTTGAAGTGCTTAAGACAGTAAAGAACCAGACAGTAATTAGCTTTAATATTTTAGATATTTTTTCTTAGTCTAAACTGATTGAAACGGCTCCCCTGAAGATGCAGGCTGTAATACACCTATTTTTAAGAAAAGGAATGATACACATTTTCTCTTCAGCTCCTGTTAGTGCATTGTCAAATATCTCAGAAAAAAAAACAAACCGACCCCAACAAACCAACCCCAACCCCACAACAGATAAATACCTCAGAAAAAATACTCAAGGCAAAAAAAACCCAAACCAAACCACATCCACCACCCCACCCCAAAAAAACCAACCCAAACCTACAACTGATAGAAGAGACAGAAACACAGGTTGGTTATACCCTGACCATACACATGCTCAGCATCATCTGTTGCAATGACTGCAGACAATCACAGTTAACAGTGAACTCTATGATATTTACATCACATGCAAATCCTTCTGACAGGTATATACAGAAGTGCTCCTTTTAAAAAAGTACTAAAGACAAGTGAGAAACTCCTGTATTTCTGACTGACTCATATGCAATCACTTTCTATTAAGATAAGGAATTGGGAAGAAGGCAAAAAAGTCAGTAGTACAAAAAAGTAAAGCATCTTGGTAAAACTAATCTGTAAAATTTCTCTGTTGCTCCGAAATATAACCACTACAAACTCACAAGATTCTGTTATTTGTATTATCCTTACTATTAATTTTAATCGAAATAGTAATAATTACGCATGTACCTCCAAAGTTTTTAAAACATACCTTGTTTGAGTCTGCCACCAAACTGATCCTCCAGCAGCCCATGAACCACTAACTTGTAGATCATGGCTTGTGCTCGTTCCAGATCTGCCAGTCCTAGAGCTCTCTTTATCGGTGAGCGCATGACTGCCCGTTTCACCATGTGGCGCATGAGGAACTGCAAGGCAGCACGCATCTCAACATCTTCATGAACAACTGGAGAACTCGCACAGTCAGAGTTGTGACCATTTTCTGCCAGGACTTTTGGTATTAACAGTAGTTCGGCATATTTACTACAACTAAGAAGAACGCTAAGTGACTTCATGGCACCAAGATAAAGATAAGATAGCTGCACTGCTCTGATTTCTGACTGCACTATATCATGATTTCTTGCAGTATGTTCGTGATTCTTTTTTCTTCCCTCAGCAGGTTGGTGTTGGGATTCCATACCTAGTGTTGATGGTTCTAAGGAAAAAGAAGCAATTTCATTTTCCGACTTAGAGCTCGTAGCGCTATGTCCTTTGTTGTCATCAGCACTTTGTCCTAATCGTGTATCTGATCCACCATCACCCTCCGTTTTCTGGTCCATTTCCCCTTTATCTTCCGATTCATGCCTGTGTTTTTTCTCATGTCTCTTGGTGCTCTGCTTTCCTGTATCTTCATGAATACCCGTCAGATAGGTAAGGTCCAGCAACACAGTAGCTGTCAGCCCACGAAATCTTGCAACATCAAAAGGCAGCGGTTCACAGGGCTCCAGATTATACAATGGAGTATCACTAGGCGACCAAAAAGTTGGGAAGCTTTAATAAAGATCAGAATGACACAGGAAAAAGCAAGTGAGGGAGAGACAGGAGGAAAGTACAGAAAATAATGTAGGCAAAGTAAGATGTAAAATATATTTAGTAAAACAAACAAACCAATTCTAAAAATTAAATGGAAACAGGGGAAAATGAGGTTATGATCAGAAGAACAGGGAGATATGGTATCAGAGTAGAGGCAACAATGCATGCATGGGTTTTCAAGAGCAAGCATTAAAACCTAGAAGCACCACAGAAGCTATCAATGCTGTGCTGACAGAGGTTTCTGCTAATTCTTTAGAAACATGTAACAGCCTCTTACTAAGAAAAACTACCTTGCACCAAATTTTATCATCACACCTGAGCTGAATTTGTGAACAGGTATAGAAGCTTAAAAGCAAAACACTCCAAAACTTTTTTCACATTAAGGAAAAGCTTTGATTGACTCCATGCCCCTGTTCAAACTACTCATCACAAGGAGCACGCTACTGATAGCTTCTGGTAATTCTGTCTCTGGTTATGCCAGGGCAGATTACCTGGAAAGGACAGTGACTGCTTAAAAACAGGTCAGAAAACCCAAGAGACAAACATAACATATGTCTGTCCGTCTATACACTCAGTGATATTTTGTTAACATTTAGGACTGTTACACTTGACTAATTTTCACTCTAAGCAGGACAAAAATTCACCAGCCTATACTTCCATACATCTTGTATTTTCTATACATATACCAGATAAAGGACTTCTAAATCTTCCTTTTATTATCTCAAAATGTTTTCGCATCTTATGCAAGCTTCTGCCTAAAACTGAAAGCAAGCTTGAGCCCTGTTTTAATTAAGAAGGTACATTCTGAACTTAATTCAATGCATTACCAAGAACTTGCCTCTGTTCAAGTGCTTCACTCAACCAATATTCCAAATTATCTTAAGGGCACACTTACTTTAAGGCTATACTGTCACAGGGGCATACATGAAAATTTGTATCTGGAGCTAAATTCAACAATTAATTGCACTTCATATGTAGTTAAAGTGACGACAGCCTTTGCAGAAAGACAAATTAGGCATCATGCAACAGTTCTACGAGGTGAACTGACCTCGGTTGTTTCAGAATGTAATTGTAACTCATGGCAAAAAATAAGGATTATTGCTCCATTTCTCCAGAAGATGATGGTTCAACTATAGCCAGAAGGAGCTTAAGCAATTTACTGAATCAAATCTTTTCCACACAAAACCACAGGCAATTCCTGCGAGAGCACCAGGGAGCCCAGAGAAGCCACTAGCTTCATTTCAGCTTCCTTCCCAGTGCCTTCCCTTTGAAGACACATCTGCAAGATCGGTGGAAAAAGGAATATCTCCTTCCAGCCTCCTCCCCAATTTTCACCATCATCTGCAGAACAACTTCAGAGTGTTAACGCCTAATACAGGGGCACTCTATCAGCTCTCTAAGGCAGGTCACAGAATTGAGGCAGCATTAATTTGAACACCATCATCCAACCCACCATAAACAATAGAATCCTCCCATTTCCTGACTTAAACCACCCCACAAGCCCCACAGAAAAATTTCCAGTTCCCTAAGAAGGGAATGACAAAGCAGCAGACATCTGTTCTAAACTCTGATTAACCAAATCAGGGCTCTCTTCAAAATCAGCTTTGCCATTTACAAACAAAAGTGTGCACTGACCCCCTGTAAAAATCTGTGTTATTCACAGACAGAACCAAGAAGCTGTAGGAAACTAAGACAGGAATAATGTTTTAGTTAGCCAATACATACCAATTCTAAACCAAGCAATCCTCGTTTCAAACCTAGGAAAACTGGCAAGTCTGGTCACATGCCAACTCTGAAATCTAGAGGCCAAAACTAAGAAGTCTAATGATGCTTCATCAGTGCAAACCTATCACATTTATTTTTTATATACAAGACATTTTATTGCTGGATAGCATAAAAACTTAACTCACAATATTTGTTTGTTTTAAAAAGCTAAATTTTGCAGTCTAAGCTTAAAGTAATTGATCAGCACGACTCTAATGTAAAAGGTATGTTACTTCTGAAGATTGTGAAGCACGAAACACCACTAGACTGTGAAAAGTGCAGGAAATGAGCATACCTGATAGTAATCTCTGCTTCATCCCACTGGACCTTGGCAGATGTACTGCCTTCCTTCACTACTCCAAGCAAGGTGGCATGTCGTCCAGTTTGCTTGTGCACACATCGACCTCCAACTCTAAGACCAGCATCAACTCCACCAATTACTGCTAGAACAGGCCACACTTCCACACAGAGCATCTTCAGCTGCAGTTCTGAAAGGTCAGCCAGACCATGCCTACTATGTTTGCTCTTCTCCTCCTCTTTATTTTCCTTCTCCTCTCTCACCTCATTCTCTTCTCGACTTTGAATTGAGCGACTCTTCTTCAGCTTTTGGCCTGCTTCTTTAAGACATGTTTTGATTTTATTCAGTCTTTCCATCATTTTTTTATTGATGCAGTGTGTCCAACGGTCTGTGCGATGAAGGATACGAATGAGTTGGATGGTGGCTTCTGCCAGCACTGCAGCAACAGGACTACAGATGGGGTCACCAGGTAGCAAATCTCTTGGTGTTCCACGCATCTGCATATCACAGATTTTCACCTACATGTTTAAAGAGAACAGTTTAAAAGTTATCTTCTCAATGTTCCTGAAGCAGCTAACTTTTTTTAAACACAGGAGCCTCCTGCTGAATAGAAAAAATGACTAGCATTGTCTTTTTCTGCTTGGGATCCCTAGAAAATCCACCTTAATACTGATCAAAACCTGCAACCCTTCAAACTCAAGGATGCTGAAATTACAACAGTTTATGTTTTCTCATGTAATACTATCTGGAATTCCTAATACTGCATTTTCACTGGGAATGCAATATTGTGTGTAGAATGCCAAGGCTGTAAATCAATTGTAAATAATAAAATACATTTTAAATTTACAATAGATTGCACAATATAGGAATTTATGAGAAGTCTAGCTAGTGTGCAAGTAAGACAGTGCTATGTATGTCATAAACCAAAATGAATAATCAGTGATGTTCTCACCACTTGTTAGCTATCATCCCTACACCCCGCAAAAACCCCAACATCCGTAACCCTGACACCCAGAGAACAGATGGAAAAGGAAAAACTGACTTGATCCTAGCGCAAACCAGTACAGCTATGCAGATGAACGTTTAAGTTACCTTCTCTCCTGGATTACTGCTGTAGAACATAACGCAAGGGTATAGCTCTGCTGCATCCACATCTTCAAATGCAAGTTTTGGCTCCTAATTAAAAAAACAAAACAAAAACAAACTCTCAGATTTCAAACACCTTAACAAGCAAAAATATGAAATGTGACAAAGTTATACTTGTATTAGAGTCTTTGTAAGTATTGAAACTGTCCCCCAACTATCACACTTCGCTTTGTATAAAATATCCATGCCAAATTACTATTAAAAAAACCATTTTATGTTAAATACCTCTCCATTTTTACCAAAGGAAATAGTTCTTGCTTCCATATCTAATACGCATGTGATGAAATCTCCTTGGGTAAAGCTGGACAGAGTCAAGGTTTGTTCTCCGTTGTGATAAAGGTTACCACTGTAGGCTCTATACAGCCACATATCTGAGGTAGTGCGATGGTTAAAATCATGTACTGGCCAGCGAGAAACTCCTACACATGTTCCTTCATTGCCTCGATTCTCCTTCACAATGTAGAACTAGCAGGCAAAACAAAACAAACAGGGGAAAAAAGTCAAGAACAGATGTTTTAGCACAATAAAGCAATGAAAATTTACTGTACACAGATTTATGTACACTACTTTTACTCAGAAGCTTTTAATAAGTAAAAAATAACAAGTAAAATTATGCTCTACCTCTAAAAATGACATCTTGGTGTGTAAGGTCAGTCATTTAAACATAAACTACTAGTAATTAAGACAATAAATGCAGAAAAAATTTGGGTTCTTTTCTGGACTCAAAACATACACACTCAGAAGCTGAAATACAAGTGCTAAAAATCATATTCCAGAAACAAATAAGCTCCACTCTTCACATTCACAGTGAGCGATTTACACAGATTCAAGTAAAAACAGAAATAAAAGTGTTATTCTCAAAGATGGTACTAACGACTACAACTGTGTATGTATCCATATTCCTGAAAAAATCACTCCAGAGGATGCATTAACAGTCAGATGGGCTGACGTGTCTTTTTGCAAGAAAACAAAATGCTTTGTGAAGTGTTCTAGAGAAAAAAGTCAAAATCTCTGTATTTCAGTGGATAGCTTTTGCAAGACAATGCCCATATGTGCTGACTGTGGATCTTAGGGACAAGTAACATCACCTCTACGAATGCGCAACACACATTCACAGTCTCCAATCTGTGTACTGAAATACCCAAATGGCTGTGCTCAAAAGCAGCCACAAACTCTTCATTTTGGGTTGCAAATCAGAATCCTAGAATGACTTAGGTTGGAAAAGACCCTTAAGATCATTGAATCCAACCAGAAACCTAACAATGCCAAGATAATCATTTACTCAAGAATGCTGCCATAAGGAAAAAAAACCATAGGTAGCTTTTGTTTATAAATCACAGTGCATTTCCAAAACAAAGTATGCAACCTACCTTCCACTGGTAACACCCAGAAGTAACTCCAGTGGATGCTAAGCCATATCCTTTACCTCCACTTCCATGAGTTAGAACCTGCCCATTCTCTACTATGCAGCACTGAGCTTTCTCAGGGTCAAAGGACACTTCCTGTATGGGAAGATTCTCATCTTCGTCTTCTGACTCCCCTTGCTTCTGCCAGAAACAGGACAAAATATCTGTGGTAAATGTAACTCAGTTACATTTAATAACTCAGTTACATTTAGTCAAGACAGAAAGTAAAAGCAGCATTACCTGTAGCTTCATTTCTTGTTCTTTCTCCTTTATTTGAATTGCATGTTTAGCCTGAGCTATTGGAGTCTCCCACATACAGTCAGACAGAAGTGAGAACAACCGTTCAACAACCTGGTATATCAGAATACAATTCAGATCATTTTAAATCCAAGACGAGGACAACAGATACGATTACATTGTTTTACTTTGCTTTCTAGGTATAAATGTCAAACTAGTCAGTGCTCTTAAATAAGCAAATATCTACACTGAGCCCCATTTGATATGAATTCTGAACAAACCTACGAAACATTTAGAAGTTTATAGAGACTTTTTGAAGAAACAGGTGTAAAAGCTTATAACAAAACATAAAGACCTGAGCCATCTGATCATCTTCAACACCAGATTCACAAGCAGGTAATACAGCTTCTAATACATGAAGTGCAAGAAGTCTAGTCCTCAAATTGCCAACCAAAGGAACTCCTAAAGATGGAACAAGATGTTAATAATCTGAAAGTGACTTCTATGTCAGGCACGCACCTATGATGCCAGCTGCATGCCACCAGTGCACAAGTCTCCAAAGTGTAACCTGCATACATCTACTGAAGTTAGTTTTAGTTGCTCACTATGCAACACGTTTTAACAGGACCTATTTTCAGGAACCGTGCTACAGAAACGCAAGTAACCATTGAGCACACTTTGGAAAGATCATACCTGAGCAACACTTCTGAGAAGCAATGTTAAGAAGTACTTCTGTCCACTTTGGAGATGCCATTTTTGACTGTATTGCTTTTGAAGACACAACTCTACGTAGAAAAACAAGGAAGTCTCCCAAATGCAATTCCGCTGCATGTTGCTTTCGGAGGGCAGCTGGGAAGTTAAATTAAAAGTTCTCATTTACAACCTTATTATTACAACCTTATTAGCTGTCCTTGTTACTGGCAACAAACTGTTCTCTAAGTAAAAATACAATGATCAATTATGACAGGATGGGTGGTTGTTAAACCTTGATTAGCTGACAGGAGCCCTCCAAGCTGCTCTCTCACTTCTGCTCCTCAGCAAGACAGGAGAGAGTAAGATTAAAAGCTCATGGGTCAAGCTAAAGGCCAGGAGATTACTGACCAGTTATCAACACAGGCAAAACAGACTCAACTTTGAGAAGATTCATTTAATTTATAACTAATGAAAAATAGAGTAGGACAATATCAAAACATCTTCTCACACAGCTGCTGTGTGGCACTTTTTACCCTTTCCTAAGTGCGTTACCACACATGCACCACCAGTGTTGCTGACTGTCTCAGCTTTGGGCAGCAGCAGGTCCGTTTTGGAGGTGGCTGAAGCTCCAAACATGAGGGCAAGCTCCTGATTTCTTCTTGCAGAAGCCACCCCTGCAGCTCCCTGCCACTAAACAAACCTTGCCATGTAAATCTGACACACACGATTACTTATACATGTCCCTGTAATATAAAATGTAACCACTGGTTTCTAAGTATGTTTTTGTTTTATGGGGATTTTTGATACTAAACACTATACCTCCTCACACCCCTGATTCATATTCCAAGGCAGTTTTAACAAGGAAATGCTTGTGGAAAGACCTTATATTCTAATTTCTAATTAATTATCTTCTGAATTCATCAGCCATTGCATTATTTATTAGCCAAGACAATCATAAGCACCATCAAAAACATATGTACACCTAAAACCAAGCTACAACTAAAGATTTCTTCAAACATACAATTTCCACAGAAACTCAAAATGCTTATTAAGGGACTGTAAATTATGTGAAGATATTAAGATTTCAGAAAATCTTTTGTTAGATGAAGATGACAGGGTAGGGTCAGCCTTTTGCCATCCAGTAAGACCACAAAAACTGCTAATACACAGCAAATACAACTACTGCCTGAATTAAGCTATATTTATCTGCAGTTTGAAATTTAGGTAATTAAATTCCTATGAACTCATTTATGAAAAGCACCACTACCAAGAACTCATTTTTCAAGGAAAACTGTATTCTCCTCCTAACTCCAAACCAGATGGAGTAATTCTTATTCTCAGCCTGTTCCTAACTATAAATTACTTAATGCATCATGTCTACGTAAATCTGAACTGAGCAAGAAGGTATTTGATGACTTTATTTAATCTAGCTTTCAGAGTTAAGAATGACCCAACAATAGTGAAAATACCACAGGGTGGATGAAGGCCTCAGCATTCTGTGGTTTCTTTCCTTATTGTTTTCTAGTATTTCAAGATTTTAACAGCAATGATGCAAGACAATTACCTCTGAAGTCCCTCTTCTCGTTCTCCCCACTGGAATCTGCCTTTTTTGAATCTCCTTCATCTTCCTCACCTTCCCCTTCTCCAAAGGAAGCCATAAGCATCACACCAGCTTGTGATAACAAGTTCTTCAGCTGACTGCATAATAAATCCAGCAAAGACTGGACCACTTTTGGGCTCAGTTTGTCAGCATAGGTTCTATACACACACATACAAAAAAGTAAAATGAAGAGTATTTGAGAGCTGATCCAAGGAACAAGAACATAAACACAAAACTGTAAAGGCAGAGCCAGTGACAACTGGGTCTACAACAGCACTAACTCTAATTCATTCTATTGCAGCAGGCTACTTTTCCTCATCATCCACCATATGCTTGGCAGATTATTCTTATTTGAATCCTGTTTTTAAAACACTTTAAAACTGTTCAATCTTCAGAATCAAGGGATACATTTCAAGTACATCCTAGGGGAAAAATAATTTACTCAGTTAAACATAATCCCATTGCACCTTCCAGAGATGGAGTGTTGCTTTTGTGGGTTTGGGTTTTGGTTGGGGTTTTAATTTTTTTTTGTGTGGGTTACTGGGGTTCTTTTATGTAACAGACTTGTCAGATAAATACAATGTGTTGTATGAACACTGAAATGGAGATGCATGTACTGGGTATCAAATAATACTCTAGCTGCAAATAGAAACTACCTTCTCTACTGATTTTTTCTTTACTAAGCTAAACTAAATAGTTAAGTGTTGACAGCAATTTGGATGTTGTTCTGCCATCTGGCAGAGGCCAGTACTCCTCAGAAAAATATCTGATATTCTGAAAAGAGGCACAATGTACTGCTCTAAAGAACTCTCACCACACTATCAGCATTGCTTTTACACAAATGACTTTTACACAGCAACATAAAGCCTCATCATATCAACTGACCAGATCTAGATACAGAGCCAAACTAGCAAAATGGGGAATATGAGAATACAGTGTTTACAGACCATAAGGTTCCAATTATTCTGGTCCAAACTCCTCACTATATAAAAATATTTATCAGTCTTATGTGCACCTTTCTTACAAATAATGTGACTACTCTTTTTTTCCCCCTGCTTCACTTATATACTTCTGAACATTTATTGCCCTAAAGAAAGCTCACACAAAAGAAAAGTTATTTTTAAAGGATACTGAAAAGCTTAACGATAAAGTTTTCTAAACGAAAGGGAGCATCTGACACTTACCCTGTGGTGATAGCAAGGATCTGAAGCAGTCTTGTACTGGCTACTTTCAAAGCTGTGCTGAGCTGAGAAATACCAGTTTTGGGCAGCAACTGCAGTGGTTGTCCTAGCATGGTGTCTGTGCCACACAACTGTGACAGCACGTTCAGAAGACCAGTGGAAATGGCCAAGGAGACATCAACAGGCTGATAGTGGACACTTAGAGCAAAGACTGTTACCAACAGAAGACGCTGTTGTGCTTCTAAGATTAAAATAAAGTTGTTTTAATTAATAAGCTGTTTAGAGTAATAATATTAGGACAGAACAACAGCAGATTATTTTTTTAATAAAATTTAATGAAATAAATTATCAAGAAAAGAATTAGCATTCTTTGTCAGTCACTGTGAGGTAGTCTTTCTGATGTACCCTTGTAGCTCCCTTTAAGTCAATGCAACTTCCATGTCAAGGCTGTCCAAGGAAGAATAAGATGTAGATCTGGTTTGTGATGTAGGTGTTCTGAGGCTAAATCTCAAACCAGAATCTTCTCTCTAGGATAACGATAACTGGGTGAAATGCTTAATTTTTTACTTCTACTTAAAGCTGATTCTAAAGAAATTTCTTTCAGTTCCATTTTGATTGTAAGTGAAAAAACAAAACAATTCAGATAAGAATGCCCATTAGGTTCTACCAACAAATATTTACAGAACTCTCTTCTGTACTGAAGCTCTCAGTCAGCACATGTACAAAAGCACAAAGAGGTGCAGAGTTCCAGTTACGCCTTAAGAACAGAAGCACACAGCAACATCTGGGTATGGAAGGACAGGAAAAAGAGCTTTCAAAACAGGAAAAATGCCCTGCTCTTTGGTTTTGGATTTAAAGAAAGTTCACTTGAAGGAAAAAAGACTGGAGACTTTATCTTATCAGAAAACTGCTTATTCCTGAAAAACCTAAAAATCACTTTGAAGTGCCAAAGACACAGGTGATTGTGGAAGACTGAGGTATGTGGAACAGAAAAGCTGACGACAGTTAGAAGTCTTAAAATAAAAAGGCCTAACACTTGAAGAAAATTAAGACAGAGAAAGGTTAAAAAGCTTCTCTCTCTTAGGAAAAGTCAGACACTTCAGTGAATTCTGAGCACTAATATAAAAGTCTGCTTTGTTAAACATATAAGCTGTTGTACTGTGTATTAGAGGAAATACTTTGCAAATCTGGTTTTCCCTTACCTATGTGATGCTTGTTAGCTTGCAGAGCTCTTTCTAACGTAGCAGATAATTGCTGGTAAATTTTGTGCACAGCCACCTGGATTTCAATTTGAATACTTCTCTTAGCTGCTCTGATACCATCCTGGGTCAAATAAATGAATCAGAATATGGATTGATACATTATTATCACACAGTTATTGAAATAGCAGAAACTGCTGAAGTACTTACCTGGTAGTGATGCAATCTTACACTCTCTCCTTTGGTGCCTGCATGTCCTACAGTGCCCAAACCAAAGCAACCAGCAAGAAACTGCAGTCTAACAGAAGTAAGCAATGAAGACGACTGAAATCCTGGTACTTGACGACTTCCCATTAAGGGCACGCTGCCTTTTTCCTCCATCCCTGATAGAAGCACTAAAATCTGATGAAGTGCTTCCAGGCGAAGCTAAAAATAAAGGCAGGCAAAAGACAGTATTAAGTAAGTAGCAAGTATCCTTACAAATTAGATCATCTCCAGCTGTAAGGGAGAATGAACTAAGGCAGCTGTTTTCTCATTGACTTGTTTTTTTAGTTCCATTTTAGAGTTTATTTACATTAAGTTCCCAGTTCCAGTTAAGATATTTTAACAGAAAAAAGAGGAAATGTCCTTAATAGACAGAATTTGGACAATGATTTAGAAGAATCCATAAAATAAGCATAATGTATGAAGAATAAGAAAAGATGTTAAACTGAAACTTACCTCAGCCCTCAACTGCTGCTGCTCCATTGCAATTATTGATGCTTGTGGACTGGTGGACATACTTTCCTCTGGCTCCTTAAATCCTGGCGAGTTTCCCACATCTCCACTTACAAAGCTGACAACATTTTCAATCAAAGTATGTACTCCAAGGGATCTTGAGAGATCAAAATCGGACTCAACAAATGAGTAGGAAGATGTGTATAACCAGTCTCTGCTGTGTTTTAGTCGAACCCATGAGTCACTTAAAGGTTCCACTTGACTGTGTATTGCTCCTAAAGATACACATAATGAAGGCTCATAAATTCCAAATCACCAGGTAACAAATTTTGACAGTAGAGACTGAACTGCTACAGGTGGAAAATGAATATTCATATTAATTATACCATGCATTAAGCAACTCAGAGCAAACCACTTGATTTAAATGTACAGCAATTTCCCTACAGGAAAGGCTGTATTTAATTATGTTAAGCAGTATTGCAACGCGCTGCCAAGTGAGAAAACAAAAAGATAAAAGCCACTCAAACTGCTCAGCTTAAAGCTAGAACACTGAATAAAAATGCTTTGCAGCTAAATGACAAAATAGTGAAAAAAAAGATCTGTTACAACAGAAATTGTGCATTTGGGCTATTTATTTTAAAGTCTAACCATAAACAACCAAGAGTACTCTTTGGTTTTAATCAAACCACTATAGATTTCATAGTTTTGAAAAAGTATGTTATTCTGGATGAAGTATTTACAGAATTCATGTTTGCAAAAGGGAACAGAGATTTTTTATTTTAAACTAACAGAGAACATTTACTTTATGATTCTAGATAGATACATGTATCATAAATACCATCTGCAGCATGTAGTACATCTATAGGTGTCATCTGACAATTTCACAGGTCTATTTCCAAGTATTATTACAGCTGCATGTCATTACACTACCTGAAATGTCACCATCACTAATAAATATACTTCTTCAAATGAGTATCAGTCATCAATCTGCAGCACTGGAGCTTATTTATCACTATATATTTGATCTCATTTCCAGTAGAGTTTTGCTAGAACTCTATCCCTGGTACAAACGAGTGCAATGCCACTGAAGTCATACCTTCATCAGCAGTTAAATGATATGCATGAGTTAAATGTACATATCAACACACAAGTTGGTATTGTATTATTTCTGTAAATGCTATTAGCTGATATGGAGCTGTGCAAGGTATAGCAAGAGGGCAGACCCTGCTCAAAAGAACCTTCGATCTGTACAGATAGGTCATGTCCACAAACCTATACGGAAACCTAATGCATGTTTAAATTCACTCTGAAGTTTTAGGTTGAATTATCTTTCAATAAGCTACATAAAATTTTTAAATATTAATCTCTCTTGTGCATAAGCTACAGGGACCAATTTGAGAATCACAACCTCTTCACAGTACTTGTACAAATCTACACTTACACCTCAGTTTTTAAAACCTGTCTGCAGGGCATCAACCTCAAACATTATTTATCATCGCCATTTCCAGGGAAAAGTCAAACAACTTCATAGGAATTCATCTGTGGAAAGCTCACTTTCATTGGTGAGGTGAGTTCCAGTGGTATTAGCTTCAGGACCAACTTTAAACACTGCCTACTTGCAGTAGCCGTGTAAGCAGCTGCTCATGGGAACAAGGAAAGGCAGACACATCAGGTTTTGAACTTAGGACAACTCTCCTTGCAACCATTCCTCACCATTCTTTTCCTGAGGTAAAGTCAAAATGCTAATACTCTGCCAACCAACCTGCACCTGCAGGTCATGATTTGCACCTTCACCCAACTTACGAATTCAGAATACCGTGAAAGTTTGTTTTTCCTTTGTAAATTAGGTAGTTCATCTCCACAGCCAAAAAAATTGTCAGGTGTGTGAATTATGAGAACCTGTTCACATCCCATTTCCTTTTCTGTAAATCGTGTTTGTGTGCATTTGTATGGTGTTCCTCACACTGGCTACCAAAAGGATTGCAACGGCTTCACAAAGAACCATCACAGTACTTAGGTCATATTAGGTATTTGACAAAAATATACACACACAAATTTATTCTGGATAATGCAAAGATTAAGATTAAACACTACTTTCCAAAGTGCAGTCTAATTTCCTAATTTCTGCTGGTTTATGTAGCACAGCAATACATTACCTGGTTTACAGAGAACAACCTGTTCTGTGATGTTTTACTAGGACAGAATTTCAAGCAGTTCTGTTACTCAATTTCACAGTTTATACAGGGTGACAATATTTAAAGCAAAGGTAAAGACAGATACCACCTCAGCCTAATTTTAATATTAATTATAATATTTGCTTTAAAACTCTCTATTAAAAACTAAGTTATAGGCTGAAGCAAGAGGTGAGAAACATGATGTAAATAGGACAGAGTAGAATAAGGGGGTGCCGAAATACCCATTTTAATGTAAATGGAGTTTCCTGGCACATGCAGGGTGAACACAGCCCAAAGGAAAGGATAAATGAAGCCTCAGATTTTGTGGACACTACCAAGTCCAAAAAATGTTGCCTATGTAGCTATTTCAAAAGCCTCCTTAAGCCCTACAGTCTTTCAACAGCAGGAGAGTTTAAAGCATCCCCATGACACGAGCATCCTATCCTCTGCCCTATGCTCCGCCATGCCATGGCACTATGAAGCACAGCACATAATCAAAGAATTTACAAAGAAATAAAAAGCAATTCCCATGTCTTAAATTGCAAGCTAAAGGAGACCTTTCGAGGATTAACAGAATATCAGAAGGAAATTTAGTTTTCATAGTCAAATCTTACAAGTAAAAAACTCTGTGATGTATTAAATAGAAACCTAAATTATTTCATATTTGAAAAAAAGATGAGTTCTTAGCTAAACATTTTAGTATTAAATGCAAGATCGTAAGTACAATTTCAAATTGTTTCAAATTAGGAGAAAAGTCCAACAACTCTGAAATACATAAACCAAGAGAACTTATAACTAAAAGCATAGAGTTTAAAAACAAACACATCAGAAGTCAAAGCAGTAAACTTCAGAACTAAAAACATTTAATTAGGGCACACAAATCTAAAACAAAGGAATTTTTTTTCCTTGAAGATGTTAAATATCAATAGAAGAATTAAAAGTATGATTGTATATTAGAGCTTAGCACGATTCTGTGTAATATCACTTACACAGAACTGATTGAAGTTTAGCACTTCCATAAGCCTCTACAATCACATGAACAGTTGCACGTAAGAATAAACTTTAAGCTTACAGTGAAAAAAAAAAAGAAAGAAAAGAAAACGAGTGTACTTGTCCTTATAAGCCAGCTTGTAATAATGAGTTTTCTAAATGAATGTGGCACAGCTGCAATGCACACTTCAGAAAACATAAAATATGTAGGGAAGCTATAGAGACAAAAAAATAAACATGCCATCGGTTACTTGCTTGAAGCTCTTCTTTTTTCTGGGGCTCAACTGGCCAAAAAGGAGTAAATACACTACACCACACAAGAATCAGAAGACAAAAGCAGACATTTGAAACAGAAGGCAACATATTCATAAAATCTCTTTTTCAGAATGACTTATACTTAAAAAAATCAGTCTCATCTCAATCAATACAACCATATCAAGCAGCAAAGTTTTGGGGAAAAAAATATTTACTCTTGGGTTGAATTAGTACAGCTGAGGTAAGTGATTTCCCAAATTCTCCACCTTCTTTTCAGAGAAGAAAAAAACCATATATATCCCTCTTAACACAGTTCTATGCATCCACCAAGACATGTTTATGGCCCTTACTCAAACACAATCTTTCAATTTTAAAAGGCAGAACTCATTTTATTACAGGTACACAAAATTCAATTTAATTCAATTCAAGTCGCTGCTTTTTTCAGTGTTGCCCAGTTGTGTTAGTGAGGTACTACAGTACACACAAGCACACCAAAACTCACTGATTTAACATTTACACAAAGTAAGAAACGCCAAGACTATGCTTATGATTGCACTGCTAAATACACATTCTTCACTGCTAAGTCTCTAATGCAGTGTACAGTAGCCTGCAGGTACCGTACAGGACAGGCACAACATTTTGAGGCACACACTCTGGACCTGCAAAATTGAAAAAGATTAATCTAAGCAACAAAACCCACCCTCAAATGGCTTAGATATGAAGGGAAAATAACGGTGTGCTCATCACCCCTTATGGCAAAAGTACTGAAAATACTTCTTTTTACAGAAATGGAAGGAAAAGTTGGCTAATTCATGAATAACTAAATAACAGCAAGGAAGAAGATACTCAAAGGATCCTCAAGCTGAAGTAGGAATACCAGAGTCATATGTCTGACCAGATACAATAAATGAAGGGAAAAGGCAATTAATGAATAGACTGAGTGGCTAAGAAGTTAACTGAGTAAAAAGATAATGCTTTCCTTCCATACTCATCTGCAAGACCACAGGAACAGCTTAGAGCATTACTCGTCTTTCTACTGCTAGTTTTCTGTATTGCCATTTATGAATAGGAACAATGTTCATACCACAAAAATCAGACTATAACCACTAGTGAGAGTTATTTATTGAGGAAATGTGATCTGAATTTTGAGTAGTGAGTTGCTGCATTCAATAAATAAGTTCTAAAAGAAGCCAATCCACTGCAGAGGGAATTACTCTCTTGCCTGTTACATAGGAACCACTCGCCGATACCCTATACACACTACATTATTTCGACAACTTTGCAAAGATCAAATACTCTGCAATGAGTATAGCTGAGGACAAATTAACCCTCCAGAATCTCAGGATAGGTTCAGAAGATAACATGGATGCAGAAAACCAGACATTTCAGAACAAATCAAAGACCTTAAATAGCATCGAGCTGAACAGCTCATCCACTTTATCACACAGATCTTTGCCGATCTCTTCCTGACCTTGATGTAAGTATCAAGAATGCTTCCCTGTAAATGCACCCTGCACTCACTGGATGAGTCTGGTACTAGGTATCAGCCAAAACTATCGTATATATCACCTGGCACAAGTAGAACAGTTTTCACTATTACATGCTAACTTCCAGTTGCCAAAACCAGACCAAAAAAAAAAATCTGCAAACACTATGGGACACCAAATAAGACCCCTACTACCAGAAAACAGGTATCTGTACATGCTGCCTCAGTGTTCAGCTCGCAAACGAGCTATTTGCGCTTCTTTATAGGTTCTAGACAGAGTAACTGCATTTACCTCTGTTTCTCCTCAGTGTTACACACCTGGTGCATTATCTTTTCCTGTAATACAAAGCTTCTACAGGTTAGTTGGTTGATAAAGTCTATTCTTGCATTATTCTTCATTTCCTGGAGCCCGTGACCAAAACAACCTCATAAGTCTAACTAACAGCTCCATAAGATGTATCTCAGATCTAACTCAAGATGATTTCCTGGATTACTTCTAGGATATATAGTAAAACACAGAGAGAGCTGTGTGTCAGATTAATGTCAAGCTAAAAATGGTGGCTCCAAAGAATACACTGCAGACCAGAGTGCTGACAGAGGCTAACACTGAGAGGCTAACACTTCTAACACTGAGAATGCCAACATACATCCTGCTGTCACAATATGAACAGCTCTAGTAAATTTCTTTACTTGTGCATGGACAAGGAATTCCTTTCCACACTATTTACAAACTGAAGTGTAATGAGTGCTGCCACTGATGGTTTGCTTTATAATTCCAAAAGACTTTAAAAAGCAAGCAACTTCTCAGTACTCTGCTTAATGATGAAGGCTATTAAACTAGAACTCTTAGGTTACCTACCATGATTAAGGCTTCCTGCAATTAAGGCATATCATAACTCAACCTAATGCTTCTTCCCAAGCTTTTTACAGATACAACAGATACAAGTCATGATTCTAGCAAGGACCTGCATCATCCAGAGTGGAGTGAGACTTTCTGGTCTCTGTGTGAACAAACATCCTTTGCTCCCTCCACTGCCTTCTGTGAAGAAGCTCATTGAGACTCCCCAGAATGCAGCAGCAACAAAAAGCAGTACAAAAACTAAAAATCTGATTTATACTGGAGCAATGGAAGAGGCAGCTGCTTGGTTCTGTGGATGTGCTGTTACTGAAAGGATGCAAAACCAGAAGTAGTATTTTCTGGATACAAGTTCTCCATGTTCAAGCACATTTCATGGTAAAAGTTCACTGTTAGCACAAGAGTAGTGTTCCACTTGAACTTCCCTGGCAATTTTTTCCTCCTGAAGTCACTTAAGTGAAAACAGAATGACAAGTTCCTAACTGACTTCACCTCACAGAAATCCTCACTTGCTCCAAAAGAGCATCAGAATTCTAGAAACTAGAATGCATAGTTATAACCTAGGAAATACTATAACCAAGCCACAAAGCAACAGAACAACAAGCAGTAGCTCATAGTTATATAAAACATTCTTTTTAAATACTTGGATTTAACATCCTGACTGCCATTATGTACTGTAGTGAACTGCAAACACATTTTAACTTAAGAAATACTAACACACTTATCAGGTCAATATTCACTAGGTAAACAGTAAAACTTACCCCTCTTTCTGTGTGATGATGCCAAATCCAAATCAACATTTCGTCTTCCACTCTAGATTAAAAGATTAATAAAAGCCTCGTTTCTTTAAGTGAACATATGTGGTGTATAATATTTGAGTATTTAAAATGCATCCCTCACCCAGGAGAGCTACAAAGTTATCATTTCCAGTGGTTTTATTACCACTATTACTTTCTCTCAAAAATGGGTGTTATTAGAAGAGAAGCTAAAGTGCTGAAACACAGTACTAAACAAATGTGTAAGATGTACTTCCTATGTAAATATTACATCGATAATCTCTAAGTACATAATGCTAGTTTACTTACCAGTGAATAACCTTCCTCATCTGATTCCGGCTGAGACAAATCAGATTCACTTCTTGACTTAATCAGTCTGTAGCTTGAGTTTGCATGGATTGAGCGACTTTCAGCAGTAAGACTTTCACTCCTGCTTCATGTACACACAGACACAGAGAGAGAATACTGGCATTAGGCAACAGGGAGAGTTGATAGTCAAATTTAGCAGGTACCACAGTCTTATTTGGGAGCAGACTATCACAGAACATCACAAGACCACACCAGAGATGAAAAAAAGTGGTCTGATGGTTTCAATTATTACGCTTATAAAGTGCATTAGTAAACTGTTATTTCTTAACAACCTTAGAGGTCAACTGAACAAATGGCAACCTCAAATGACTGATCGTTCAAGTGCTTTGCTAAGTGTTACATACAGTATACAGAAACACTTCTGAGCTGAGAGAACAAGAAAACAGAGACAAAGTAAGTGGGTGAAAAAGCACTGAACATGTTAAAAACCCACCCCTAAAACACATCCTGAAGTTGATATGCTGGAGATGAAAGCCACTCTGACAACAACAGAGGCAACCACCTATGCTTTAGGGACTAGATTTCCAAAAAGAAGCAAAAAGAATAAAAGAGTACTGAATATATTTAATCTCCCTCTGAACTCCCCATTAATATCTTGATTTAAAGTATCAGGGCAGAGTTTCTGTACACTAGAAGTTTAAGTAGACTCAGGAGTTCACTAGTAGCACCACCTACACGATTCCTCTGCTATATTCTAATACACAAAGACCTCTAGAATAAATGTTGAAATGGGTCCAGTTTAGAATAAAACTGTGTTACCAAGAATATCCCAGGTTAGGAATATTAAAATACAGTATGTAATACTTATACTATTTAAACTAAACACTTCTTCAACTCAATGAGCTGTCAGGCTTTATTTTATTATTCTGCTATACCTAACAACAGTGTCAATATCAACACACACCAATATGTTAGGAATATTTATAAGAATTGATCATGAATGACATGTTTCATAACAGGCTTTGAAACTTTTGCTTTTAAACATATCCTACAAATTTGTTTTGGACACTACTATATGGGGCATTGCTACAGTTCAAGAAAATACAAATAAGGAAATTAAAGTCCAAACACACAATTTGACCAAAAAATAAGGAATTTTTCCAATTACCTCAGATTATCTGTACACCTGATGATCTGGACTTTAGCACTAAAGCCCAGCTTCGAAAAGTAAATATGGTCCACAGAGACTAAAACTCTTACTAAGGTTTAGTTAACGTAGACAAAGAAAATTGAGCAAAATCACTAATCTTAACAAAAGCATAACATCGCTCTAGGCAAAAAACTTCTTTAAAAATGTCTGAGAATCCTCAGAGGAAAACTGAGGTTATTTAATCAATAAGAAAGGAAGCAGAGAAGAGTTAAGTATTCTAAGCATTCAGGAAACCCCACCTTGTCATGAGTCCGATCCCCTCAGAAGCAGTAGAGGGAGGTTGCTGTAACTGTCCATCCTCCCTTCGTTTCTGGATCTCCTCGATAACAGGGCTCACTCCTAAGATCAACAAGGCACATCTGTGGATCACAGAGTTGCATGCAGCAGTATACACATCTTGACCTTCTGTCAGATCAGTGCTGATTCTCCGTTCCTGCTGAGACTGAGGAGGTGGATCATCAAGCCTAGTCCCTGTCCCAGTGTTCATTCTATCTCGATCCCGACTCCGAGCTACTTCACGGGCTGATAGGAAACATTGAAATATTTCTGTAACATGCAACACACAAAAAGAAGGTCTTAACTTCTAGACATCAATTTTCTAGACAAAGCTACACAGAATGAAATATTCATCTACATCTTGGTCCCAAAACTGCCCCACTACAAAGAAAAATGAATATTTTTCCAACAGCAAAAGAATACATTAATAATACAAAGAAGTCATGCAAACAGGTTAAACAAAGCATTTACACAATGTTAAGTTTAAAATGAAGAGGACAATGCAGTTTGACAGAACACTAAATGCTCTTTCAGTGTCTTACTGCAACTCAACTCCTGTTCTGATAGCATCAAAGAGATTATTTCATGTTTGCCTTTTAGCAGACATATATAAAGTAACCCTTCTGCACATCTGTATTCCAGACACCAGCATATCTGTAATTCAATACTGAAACAGTTTCAGGCTTTTATAGGCTTTGTTCAGTACAATGAATATCCCATCAAAATTCTTAAGCCTTCACTTGGCTTAACTCTGCTGTTGTCTAGGGCACCGCATTCTTCTAAAGAAGCCGAGAGACCACATCATCGTCCAAAGACCAAAAACTCTCCTGACTTAATCATTTTAATTTGAAAGATTCAGTTTCCCTTTGGCAGGGCAAAGGTGAACCTAAACACTTCCTGCTTATATTTTAGAAGCAGCAAGGCATCAAGGACACAAACTGAACTTTGCATGTCAGGATCAGTTTTCCCTTAGGATCTCCAGTAAAAGATTCATTTCTTCCTACTTACGTGTGCACGGAAGACTACTGTCTGGATGTTTCTGTATACATTTCCTTTATTGTACCCAGAAACCATATCCAGGCATGATTTGAGAATACTGTGCATTTGCCCAGGATAACTGTAGAGCAAGCAGCGAAGGCATATTGCATCTACTGAACACGTGTGCAGCTTCTAAAGCCACACACCTACAGTAATTTTCAAAGACTAACATGACTTCTGTCCCTGAGAACACCAGGGTAACAACAGGAAAAACAACTGTGGGTGGCTGGGTGTTGCTTCACCAAAATTGGAAAAGTTAAGGATTAAGTGCCCCACTGACTCTGATTACAAGCACAAGTCAGTCTAACAGCAGTTTGCAAAGTTCACCTTTTTCAAGCTATCTTCTGAAGAATTAAACAAGTTTTTTTTAGAAAACCGATGAGAAAGTATTGCAAATAACCTTACAAATACCAAATTTGCACCAAAACCTCCACTGTCTTAATAGATTTAGGAAGAGATAATCAAAAATACAAGTGAATTCCAACTCAGCCAGCCCACTGTTATCAACAGTACTTTCATTTCCAAACTTCAGAAAAAGATAAAACTTCAAAGCTTATTACATACAAGAATAACCCACAGAAACAGAAAAATTCTGTATCTAAATACTGATGCAAACTCAGAGACCTACTGAATAGACATTTATAGAAAACAATATGACACTTATCAGTCTTGTAGACAGTGCAGATAAGTAGTGCTGGTATATGGCTGATGCCCTGAGAACCATTCATAAAGGCAGTCCACTTGCCTAACATTCACAATCCCTTGTATCAGGAGACTTCTCTGGCCCAATATAAGCACTACATCATTTTTTAAAACCCAAAATCTCTCAGTGTTTATGCAGACAAATCTTTCATAATATTTTAAATACTTTCTCCATTTTATCTTGCAGAGCAAGTATACTGTCCTTCCAAAGCCCACCACATTATTGGTACACGTGACTAGTACTTACTACCAGCTGTCATAACTTCATGTTCTCTTTCCTCCTCTTCATCTTCTTGTTCTGGGTGTCCCTCTTCTCTGTCGCGTTCTGCCTGCTCCTCCATTTCTGCTTCCTCATCAATTGTACGAGTAAAAGGATGTTCTTGAGTATCAACATCAGCAGATTCTTGGTTATCTAACATCTTGATTAAAGAAAACATAGTGAAATACTCACCAAAATGAAAGATGAACATAAAAGAAAGGACATTGGCATTTAATAAGCTTTTCCTATCAAAAATATAGTTTTCATATTGTGTGAAATGAACAGCAAAGCTGTTAACATTCAAGGCTTTAAATACAGAAGTAACAAAACTCAATTTTCGTTTAGTATCTGTTACTCAGATTATCTGCAGAAAAATGTCTCCTTGCAATGCTCACTAGGCTCTATTGTCAAATTTTGACACTTCAGCATCAAAGCCTTTAGCAACCACATGCTGCCGTTTCATAAGTAGACTAGTAGCATACTAGTGCCTTTTCGCTTCAGTTGAAAATTCCCAAAGGTGAGGCAACATACAGGAAACTACCATCATATAATATTTTCTTAATGTGCAGTGAAGCCTGAAGAACTGAAGAGAGATTTACAGTCTTACCCATCTGTCTCTTGAGGATGATCTGGTCTGAATAAGTTCCATGTTCTTGCAGGCAAGCAAGCGACTCCGAACTTTATATACACAGCGGTATACTTCTGCCAAGGCTTTGCCAGGCTGGTACCTACAAAAAATAGATCCAAACTGGAAAAAGTCATACAAACCTTCTTCTAAAAATTGAACTTTTAAACGCAGCTGTAAGTTACTTGCCTGCTTTCACCACAAGCTTGACTAAGTAAACTTGTATGTTTCAGAAGAGCTGCAAGAACAAATCTGGACACAGTATCTAGGAGTGATTCATTACTTAAAGTTGCAGTATCCCAATCTGAAAATAAAAAGTAATCTGTCAAAACTCGCTACTCTTTCCAACACACAAATATATTTTTAATCATAAAAAAACCCAAAGAAAAATCTTCACCCATTTAAATCTTTCAATTTAGAGGTAGTTTTAATGCTTAAGAAATAAGTTTGGTGTCAGTAACTCATAAATATGCTGCTTCGGACAAAGGTGTTTTGGTCTGCTCAAGGTACTTCTGCCTGAGAGTCAGCCAAGAGCATGCACACAAACTGCCACCAGACACTCACAGAGCTGAACTTTCAAACTCTCAAAGTCTCTCTTGAAACTTCTCTCTCAAGCAAGGATATCCAACTGGAGCTCTTTACCAAGAAACTGATTTACATGGAACTTTTTTAGAAACACATCGTATTTCAGACTTTCTGCTCTTTTACATGTGATTGGAACCACATTCAAGAATTATTTTGCAAGCTCACTTAAGATAAAAAGGCCCTACCTCTGGTAGGAAAGCCAACCATTAACACATGCACAAGCTTCACTGCTAATATTAACAAGAAACATATATAGGCCTCAAAATTAAGGCTTGTCCAGTATTTTCAGAAACTGACTTTTTCATTTCAAAATAATTTTTCCATATTTTAAAAAGAGAATACAAAAAAACATTGCTTTACTATAAAGTTAGTAAACTGCCGAGCAAACCTCCACAAGGCACCATAATTTTCCATGGGAAAAAACCCCAATATTAAAATCCCCACTTCCTTAAAAATATCTTTGTAACTTTTTTTTTCCCAGTTAAATATTACCTATGAATGCTTGCAAACTGCTTTAGAAATCAGAAATCTTACCTGGCCACACAGAGCTTAGTCTAACATACCTGCTCCTCAGCAAGTTCCACTACCTTGCATTTGATGCTATGCTAACTGTCACAGTACAACCTTCAGTCAGCTTGCTTTGTGCACAGAGCAGAACCCCATCAACTTCTACAACACCCAACTCCAGAATCAAAATCATCCATATTAGCCCATTCATCTCAGATTTTGCAGACAACCAGCACTGTTTACTACTTCTGTGGAATTCTGCAACAACTCTGTGTTGCTCTCAACAGGCACATGATGCCATCTGCTGTCTTCTTCATCTGGCCTAGTTTGGCCAGAGCTACAGAAAATTATCTCTGGATCCAGCAGAGTCGCAGTACAACTGCAAAACTTAACGGATCTCATTAAACGGAGACCCAGGAAGCCTGAGCAGGAACCCAAATTTTAGGCCATATGCACGAAGAACCATTAATGCTGAGGCCAGCCTCACATGGACTTGAAAAATAAAACACAACTTAGCCCTTTCATCCCATTCCTAACATATTTTGCAAGTCACTTTTCCTTCCCCCATCTCCTTCCCATCAATTTTTCCTTCTAATTCCAAGTTTCACCCTGCTCTACTAGGAAAAGAAAACACCAGTAACTGAGTAAGCAAACAAGAGTGCCTGTTTTCCCGTGTGGAGGGAAAAAGAACATTGAAATACATGCTTGCCAAACACTGGAATCAATGTCAAAAATAACTAACAGAAAAAACAAAAGAAAAATCATGGAACATGACAATAAATCAAGTTTATCATGTCACAGAATTAAAAGTCATTGTCAAAGTATGGGATTCTGCTAGGATGTAGCTGAAGCACACAATACGCCTTTCACACACACACACACACACACACGTGTATTTTCAACATCTTACCTTTACTAACAGCATAGTCTTGCATACTGATCCACAGGCTCCTTGCCGGCTCTTTTGTACAACCCAGGGCCAAATCAACATAGACTGTAATCTCAGGTCTCAGCTTATAATCAAATGGCTTCTGTTCCTCATTTCCAGACAGGGCCACTTCTAATAACGAGCTCATGCATTTGTCTAACAGAAGTGAAATACCTAAGAAATTAAACTCTGCAAATTTTGAAGGTTACATGCATCTATCTAAAAGTGCTTAAAACAGTTTTTACTCTCCACTTTGTTAAAAAAGAACATAAGACATCTCGTTGTCTGACTACTAACTCAGATAAGGAATAAAGTGACTTAAGAGTTACAATTTACATAAAATCTATATAAATTTAGAAGTATTATCCAATTCTGCTTCAATAGGATAATTCCGTATCAATTCTACCTGATCTACATAGCCCAACACTCACGATTATTTTATGGACCCATTTCAAAATACTGTGTCTTGTACCTAAGCCTTTAAGTAGCCTACTCAGAATCAGAGGAAGGAGGAGATGGGAACTAAGACAAACAGGCCTCAAAGAAACAGAAGCAAGTTCATTTTTCAGATAGGAAGGGATGACTAGAAATACTAATGCTGAGTCCTGTGACCACTTCTGGTAGACCAGAAGAATTTAAGTTTGTTGTTAATAATATTATTTCTAATGAATAAAAATTCTACTTTTTAAGTAGAATACATTTTAAATTGACCTTTTTAATAATTAAAATGAACAACGGGGCCCCTGGTGTGTCTGTTAAATTCTGGGCACCTAAGAGTAAAACATTAGTAGTTAACTCAGTGAAGCCTGTGTTATGCATTTCCAGGACCCTTTGTAAACTATAGCATATAAATACCCATTTTCCAACTTTTTATATTACTACCTAAGCAGACAAGAATGCTGAAAGACAAACTCTTAAGTCCACAGACTTCTTAAAAAATCACCAGAAATTTTAAAACTGAACATCAATATTCACACTGACAATCAGACACTTGCATTTAACATTACCTAAATGAGGAATATCCATTTCCACTCCATCACTGAAAAGCAGAGTTTTCAACCAATAGGCTGTATCTTGTTCCTCGGGGGACACTGGAGGTCCCTGAAGCATGCCACCAAGACACCGCCCAATAAGCAAAGCTACAGTTCTCTCCAGATCAACGAGCCACACCCAAGACTGGGCAGGCTGTGGTAAGGGCAATCCAGCAGGATCAATTAATTCAGGTCCACCTACAAGTATTAGCAATGAATTCACAAATTAGACACTGTTGCCCAGATGTCAAAAACAATTCTGTCAAAACACCTATTTTGTGCAATACGTGTTTTTTGCTTTCTGATAACAAGGACAGATAAATGACACGACTGGAAACAGCATTCAACTGAATCAGAATACTTTGCCAAAAGTATCAATGAGAAACTCAGTGAATGGCGAGTAAGTGTAGCACCTCCTATTACCAATTTCAGCCACTTCACCTCTGGTTTTAGATTTCTATTTCACTGGCACCAGAAAATCTGGTGGCACATGTTTAGAAAGTTAGCAGGTAAATGATGATTTTAAGTTACAATTCTATTACAGGATGCGATGGAAAGCAAATGGAAAAGTCTGGACATGAAACTAAACAGAGCATGACAAATTTATGTATTAGCTGCATGAGGAGAAGGTCAGATTACACTTACCATGAAGTGGCCACTGTAATTCTTGATCTTCTAGAAGGGCTGCAGCAGGTAATAGTCTATTAAGACGATCTAAAGGTGGCAACAGATCTAGCAGATAACTCAACAGAGGCCGAGCTACTGATACTGGCAGCAACAGTAATGAGTTGACAATCTGAGAGAGCATACTACCAGCAGCTGACACATAAATTACATCTACAGAAAAAGAAATAAATATTCTGAATTACAGTTATATATTCCAAGCACAATTTAACAAGTCAGAAAGAATTGCATTAAAACACTTCAGCCGTCTCAAAATGTCTCAACTGTACATGTTGGATTGGGGTTTGTTTAATAATTACTAATCCATTCCATATTTTACTTCCATGCATTTTTAGCAATCCCCAAAAAGAGTATTTTTTAAAAGAAATCTAAAACTAATGACACTGAAACAATAATGCACAGAGACAACATCCTCTCTATTCTGTATTTTTCCTGTAAGCAAAATGTTCTATCAAAAACATGAAAGAGATGCTATTCTTGGGTAGACAATCTCCTCCTTTGGGAAGGCTTGGCAGATATAAGGAGAATAAGGTATTTTATTATTCAATCTAAACAAACAAGAACTGCCCTAAGCTAACAGAGCCACCATTACTGATTATCCCATGAACACTTACCTCTCAGTTTTTCGCCCACGCTACCATTCCAAGAGCTTTCCTTAAGCAGTGTTGCAGAACGGGAATAGATATCTGTAGCATGAGGCAATAAAAGCTGAAGGTGCTTGTGAAGCAGTGCCACGCTGCTGGAATTCTAGAAGGAAACAAACAAGCACAAGAAGAATTCTGTAAATATATTAAAGGAATTCATTATTTAAATCAGTTTAACTCTCAATTACTCAGAAGATTTTCAACAGAAACCTTACACCATTCTGGTGCCCATGCATCTTGAATTTATTTTTCCCCTCAAATGATAAAAATGAGGCCACATACCTCACTAACACTGTTGATGTGGCAATAAGCCAGCAACTGTTTCTGCAGTGAACATAAAAGCTCATGAAGATGAGCAGGCTGGCTGTTTTCCGATGATGATGTACCAAGTAAAAATTTATCACTGTTTTTTTCCAGTTCTCCAAAGGCTTGGTCCTATTATGACAAAAAGGGGGGGGGGGGGGAAGAGAACAATTAACTCTGCCCTCAAATGCTACAATACTACCATATTAAAAAGCAGCTCTGGTGGCCGAGATGATACTGACAAAAAGCATACCATACCATCTACGTACTTGATGTGCTACATTCTATCTTCCAAAAACATTTTGAAGCCAAAGCAAGAGCAATAAAATACTTTTGTCTGCTATAAACCCATCTACATCTACATAAGCCAAGTTAAACAATAATTGTCACTATAATAATATTAGAACAATGATGTTAACACGTGATTTAATTGATTTTAGTCCACTCCAGGACAAATACATGCAGCACTGCTACTTTATATGAACAAAAAGAGCACCATTTTCTGAAAGTTGGGGAAAACTTCTATATACCTTCTAAGTATTCAAAATTCATTACCATTAAAAACAACAACAAACCACCCAAAGCCTATACATACCGTATAAAATCCCAAATTTCTTAGAAGAGTCTTCATTAAGATTTCAGCTAGATGGGTATCCGGATGACTGCTCTGGACAGCGTATGTTTGATCAGAGAGGTTTCCATAACTTATACATAATGAGGAAGTGTCTGTGGCATCAGATGGTGAACTATAGCCAAGCAGAGAAGCTACATGGGTGTGATCCTGCAAGCTTGTCAGGATAATATCCAATTGCATTCTCTAAAGAAAAATGTTTAGACACAAGAAACATTCTTTGTTAATGAAGAGAAAATAATGAGCTATGAAGAAAAAAAGCAACAGGCGTAAAAAATGCAATAAATATATTCTAATGAGACATTAGAATAAGATGAAGGACTTCAAGGAAAAAAAAAAAATCCTAACAGTTTTTCCTACAGATTTGTAGCATTAGAGACCAGCTAAATATACCGAATTAGATAACCATACCTACTAAAAATCTGAGATTAAGACAGATTAGAAGTTGGACCAAATGCTTTCTCCAGTTTACTCTGCTACAGTTATCATGATTTAATAATATAATATGATATTATAGTTATCTGATTATATGGCGTGAGGGGAGGGCAATTATTCTAATCTATACACAGGAAAAAGGAAAAAGGCAAAAAACAGGACAAGCATATATTAGACCAAAGGAGGTGGCAGATGCAGAGCAATGACCTTCAATTTCAGTAGTGTTCCCTGCTATTGCTGGTTATGAATCCTGAAAATCCTGAACTTGTTCTTCTTGGTCAGGGGTTTTAGTTTGTACCTGTACTAATCTTCAGAAATCTTGAGAAAATCAGGATCAGAAGATTCTTATTCACAGTTTCAGTATCAGTGTAAACCAGTCTATTCCATATTGAATAAAATAAATTATTGGACCTGGATCCTATGCATACAGAACTGAGTTATAGTTTTTCTCATTTGTTAATCTGCTACTACTGCTGAAGCTTCAGTTCCTACTGCTCTCAAGGACAGGAACAGATGTTCCTTGAATTTCTTTCCTTCCATTTGTTGGATTCTGGGCAAGTCTCCAAACTTAATTAATTCCTATTCCTTAATTCCAAAATGCCTTAATTCCTACTCTTTATATTCAAGAAATAAACAGAAAAAAAGGAACATCCTAGTCATCTTTGCAAAGGAGGGAGAAATCCATGTAGGAAAAGCATTACACAAGTATTCTTCCCAGAAAACAGTTCATTTTCTGTTATCAATACTTCTTAAATCAGGGCACCATTCAAAAATACCTGATCTTTAAACTTGTCTAGCTACTCTAATACAACAATTCTTAACCCTTCTGTAGTCAGCCTTCACTTGAGAAAACATACAGATTTTCTTAAGCTGGGCTTTGCACTGCAGGTCACCAAGAACATGCTTGCGCTCTGCAAATGAGGCTCACCCTCACTGTTCAAAATGTTCTAGACAAGAAAAAAAGTAGTAAAATACACAGCTGCTTTCAATGCACAGCATATTTGCCTTGACCTTACCTGTCCTTTTGATAAGCTTTCCCATCTATCAGGACCTTGGGGTAGAAGAGAATGTAGCAATTCCATTCTCTCTCGCAATGGAGGAAGTAACATAGTTGCTCCTACTGAGAGAGTCTCAATTACAACCTAAAATAAGAGTAGCAGAAAATACTATTCAGCGTGTGTGGGGAAAACACACACCCTCAACCGTATCTGTAAAAAATACAGTATATGACACGATATATCCAAAACGTCAATTTAATTCAATTTAACATCAGTATTCTATTGCACAATAGCACACTAATCTTTTGTTCTGTGGTGTGAAGATATGTGGTACACTGAAGGAGTGCAATGAGACAAACAGATTGTCAAAACAATAAGAAGTTCTTTGTAAATTGCTATTTCCTCTAAGAGTGCCATCTTAGGAGAAGTTACTCGATTTCGTTACTCAATCCACATTAACTTTAAAGGTTCTTTATTACAATCAATAATAATTAAAATGTTACAAAAGAAAAGCAGCTTTTTGAAATTCTTGTGTCATCATTCTCCTCTGCCTCCACATCATAAAAAAGTAGCGATGGTGATGAAAATTTTAACTTTAATGAGTAAAACTGGTAAGTCAGAATTGTGTTCAGAAAGTCAGATAAATCTCTAATTACATAGTTAAAGAAAGAAAGGAGAGAGAGTAGTAGAATTTTCACATGTAAAGAAAGAAGCATAGCTTACCTCCTGAATTTCATCAGGGACAGAGGAGTCCATCAGCCTAAACAACAGATTTCGAAGAGGACCAGCTTGCCGGCCAAGAATGCTCGTAGCTACCCCTCCAGCCAGTGCAAGTGCAAGATGATTAGAAAGCAGCTTCAAACACAGTTTAAGAAAATTGTGATGTTCCCTGTAAAAAGAAATACATCTCTGTTAATATCTCCTATTCTCAGCCTTACTCCCTTTCACTTACTTGTGCTCTAAGCTTTTAACTCCCATTTGATTTTGCATACCAGAAAGATAAGTAAATTCCAACTGGGACATTAAAGAAACTCTTCTGAAAACCTACTGCAAACGCGTTTAAAGGAAGAAAAAAAATCAAAACTAGAATAAGAAAAGTGTCCTTGCGGAGAATGGTTCCAAGAGGAATTCAGTTTAGAAAAGTAGTCCTGTGAATTAGGAGGTAAAATCATCCCAAAATACACCAACAAAGATATTCCTCACAAAGGGAAAAAAAAAAAAAAGGAAGTAATAAATGCAATATCTGAGAAGACTTATGACTAAGCCATGCACCACTGCTGTAAAGAAAAAAAATCTTTAAGTATCTGTAACATATGTAGCATATGCTGTATATACCTTGATGAAGGAAAAGGAAGTGGGGGAATTTCACTGTTAATTTTGTCACAGTAGTGCTCAAGAAAAGAACGAAGATGTGAAAAGGTACTTTCTTCAAGGTCTACGCAATAAGGTCTGTGCCATGCCACGACTTGCCTGGAATCAAACATCAAAGTTAATTAACTACTGCAAATATCCTAAGTGCTTTAGTAAATTAACAGTGTGAGCAGGTTAAGTACACGCTTGACTGAACCCACTTTTTGTCAGAACAAAATACTATGATTAAGGCAGACTAACTTCCTGATCCTTGAAGGTATTTTCTGTTCTGTTTTCTGTAAAGTCCTTTATAAATCAAACACCCTTCATTTACGAACAAAACCACCAGGTCATAAATATAAAGCCATATGTATTTAACCTGTTTTGTGCAGAAGCTGACCAGTAGTCACAAAGCTGCTTTTGGTACAAATGTCAGGTAATAAAGAGACTTTGATAGCATGCTGTATTTGAGTCCACTATTTTCTTAATTGATTTTTTGTAAATTAGCTCCCTTTAAAACAGGGCATTTGAAATTCTTCCTGAATTATCTTCCAAATATCAACTTTTTCTAATCGTTTGTGTTAGTCCATATATAAATCTGATGTGGACTTGTATAAAGAAAAACTATACCTGTCCCCAGTGTCATTGTTACCTGTCCCTTGGAAGAGCTGTCCAGGCAAGGCTATGGGACGTTCCTGCTGAAATCTGCTGAATTGCAACTCCGTCTAACCCACTTACTTTCTTCGGTTTAGTAATGGGACCAGTAGAGTTTCCCTGACCACACTGTCCCATTGAATTGTTACCCCAAGCATAAACTTCATTATCTATAAAAATAAAGAAAGTAGAAAACCAACCCTGAGATACGATTGCTTTTGATCAAAAGGAGGATTATCTATTTTTACACATTATTCTTTTTACCATGAGAAAGTGCCAAACAGTGACTGTCACCAATTGAAATATCAACTATTCTTGTAGCAGCCAGTTCTTCAATAAGCTTGGGCCGGAGAGCAGTTGCCTCTGAAGAGCCACAGCCGAGGCACGCACCGCAGCCCCATGCATAAACCTAGAGCAAACACACCACAAAATAGCAGCAGGTCAAGTCTGTATCACTGGTGACCATGAACAAACAAAACACCAGATAATCACTTGCACAACAATTGCAATTAAGCTTTCAACAAACCATGCACAGTACTTTTATGTATCTAATGTGTATTTCATATAATCCCCATTTCTTCCCCCCAACCAAACAGATCACTGGCCAGAGAGCACATCAGTGGGGAAGCTGTCGAAAGAAAAGAAACTGCTACAGTAAATGCCAACATTCCTAGTCCATACTTTAAAACCCCACTGCCTTTGAATCACAGGGGAGGGAGGGTGGGGAGTCAGTGAGCTACCTGTACAGAAATGCTTGTTGTATTGCATGTATACATATCATGCCAGTAAGGGCCCTCATCTACCACCTAAACATTTATCTCCAAGCTCTCTAGAGATATTTCAGATTTGAAACAGAACTTTGAGTTAACACCTGTATTCCGAAATATGCACACATTTTAAAAAAACCAAACTTAACCACTTATTTAAATCACTTAACCACTTATTTGGTTAATGCCTTAAAATTTACAAGCATTTCACTGCTCTTTACTTCTAGAACCCACTTTGCTTCCTGAATTCAATTTGATTTTGCACTGGTTACATTTATTAACCTAAAAATAATTCATTTTCTGTGACTAAGCAAGACTCTTGAGAAGGGTACTTTTACATACTCCAGCACATTTTGAACTACTCCAGCATGCTGGGATCTCAGCACTTCAGTCAATCTCTAAACCAGAACTTGACTGATAATTTAAGTACTAGCTGGATATTTTCTCGACATTCAAAATAACAAACCCACACCATCTTCAGCAGCTCTCATCACTGGAGTGAAAACTCGGGTTTGCCTACCTGCCCTGTTGATGTCAAGGCAAGTGATGACTGGCTCCCAGCACAAACTTTTCGAATAAACATTCCTTGCAAGGCTTCTATCACTTTAGGTTTATATACTCTATTCGTGTCACCATGACCAAGTTTGCCTACAAAAAGGAGGAAACACAAGTGGAAGGTATTTTCAGTACATAAACTATGACAATTAGAGGTACCCAAAAAGATTCTTTTTGGATTTCCAAAACCATCCGAATGTATTTTAAAATCAAAACATATTATAGTTTTTATAAAACCTCATACATTTTAATTGCAGGAATTACAGACTTAATGAAATTTATATTTATTATAGTTATTTAAAGTTTGAAGTATTACTTCCATATCTCTACAACATTCATTGCCTGCTGTTTAATTACTAAAGCCTTCCAAAGCACTAAATCTTTTAATATTTGGCAAAAAAAGATTAATTTGTAAAGTGGCTTGAAAAAAACCCCAACTTTTCTGGATTTTTTCCCAATAGCTGTGTGCATTCGTGTAACCATTAATATTTTTATTCCCTTATGCCTCCTTTCAGTTTCTCTTGAAAACAGCTATTCACCTCCACAACTTAGCTATTTTCAATCAATCACCTGAAAAAGAAGGACTGCCACTAGACCATGTCAGCATATGGACAGAAAAACAAGCCTCGAAAGGAAGGAGAAAACCCAAAATCGAATGTGAAATCTGTTACAAAGACCAATAATTCCTACAAAGGTTATGCTTTGATTCTTGCTAGTTTAGCTTTCCTATAACAGTATTTTAGTAGCACATTATTAATATCCAAAAGCCAAACTGATTGAATTTTACTGAAACAGAAAAGCAAACTCCAGTACTCTGTAAAGGTTAAGATGCCTGTGCTGCGAAAATATCATTTTTCAACTGAAATTACAGAAAGAGGGGACAGAGAAATGGGAACAATTTGATATGTGCATGTCAGTGCTAGCTTTCGAAGGAAATTCAAATTCCTACCCAATTTTACTAACCATCAACTTGATGATGAGATTTCTCTAGTCTGCATTTTCCTCTCTTCTTACGCTAGACTAGGGAGCAGTAATACAGCAATTTTAATCTGAGTTGTAATTTTTCCTCTAGCAGCATCCCAAATTTAGCTCTATGAAGTAATAATAGAAAATTAATGAGTCTGTGTTTGACAAAGCAGCTACAGCCAATGAAGGTTAGAAGCCCTTCACTTCTGTGATGGGAGATGTTTCTTCCAGAGGCAGTTTAAATGCAAGAGTTTCTAGTACATAAAGTTCCTGCCGTATCAAATGAGTGAGTTGATTTGAAAACAAAAGCACTTCTCCCAGAATTGTTTATGCATTCATTGAGCTTTCTGCTCTGTGAAAACCCTCTTCCTCCTGATAATCCTTTTCTGAGTCTACAAACTTGCAGATAAATTTCAAATACTGTATTTAGATTTTACTTTGCTTTTACCTTTTCTTGAACAGCTAACAAATGACCAAAAAAGCCAAAAACAAACTGCAAGGAGTACCAAGGCGATGAGGTAGATGGAATAAGACAAAAATTACTACCAAAATGTTAGTTTTACCTACCATTGTCTCCTCCTCCAAACGACCATACTGTTCTCCCATCTTTCGAGAGCGCTATTGTGTGTGAACTGCCACAGGAAACCTCTCCTACATTGCTAATATCTTTTACTAAAGTCGGAATGTTGCGGCTGTTGCTGTCACCATGACCTAAGGAGAAAAGAAAAAGGTATTTTCTTTTCTGTGAAGATTTAAGTTCAGTAAGATTTTGCAAAACCCACATACGTTATTATAATCACAAATAATAACTTCTGTCCACTTTCTGCAAAGATCTGTAGTAAGGTTTGGAAGACATATGTAGTAAGTTTAACAAACATTTAATTATTATAAGACATACTCCGGAACACTTGTTCATACCTTACTGCCACTAAAACCATAGAACTATTTTCTGCCTCGTTTAAAAGAAATAAAAAGAATTACTACTAAAATTGCCTTTAATACTAGCTGATGAGGCAGCTATACTTCCTAATACTGGGCAGGAGGTGGACTGAACAGCGTGGGACACACTCTTACTACAGTCAATACATGCACAGACAAATAAACCCAGCAAACTAGTTAGTCGCAATTCTAACTGGTCCCTTCTGTAGAAGCCCGATGCATTACAGTATCATCTACTTCATAATAAACATGAGTTACATGTGTAATAAACTGTAGGAATTCTGCAGATACAGAAGAAAAATCGGGGAACACAGGGAAAATAATTACTACACAGTATTCATAACAGATTAAATGTGAACAAACAACTTTAACCTAATTAAATGCTACTTTTTAGCAGTGCGCTGGAACTCAGCACTGCAAACTCCAAACTCCCCAAAGCACATGAAAGCCCCACATTAACATAAAACTCAATGAGAACGTTTCCACAATTCCCCTCCAAATTGCAGGTTAAACTTCTAAGCCAGTGTTCTGTTCTTAACAGCAGAGAAAGGCTCAGCACTTCTTTCTATTGATTACCTTGAAAAACTGATAGTTTAACTTGTAGAAAACTATCCACATCTTCTGCCCCTGTCCATGACCTGCTTTTACCCCTCCCTCTACTTGGCAATCATGACATTCAAAGCAAAGACAGCAGAAAGGATCTGACAGCAGGAAGGAACTACAGTTCAACTTGAAATAATTTTCTATGCAAAATCTTGGTTCAACTGAACCTTTTGGGGAAGGGTGAGTTTGTACTGGGCACACCAGCTGTACAGCAAAGATGATGAAATAGACAAGTGAACTTTAAGCCAACAGAAATACTGTGTTTTGTTATAGTTAAATTTAACTTTTTAGACATATTGAAAGGACATTAAGACTTTCTGGCAATCTTAATGTCAAGCATCCTTATTAATATCACATTAGAATCAGATCCTTGCTATTATTATCAAGATCCTTGATATTATTAGCCAGTTATTCATCACTGTTCCAAGAACCATCCTACCATCACTAGATCATGTTTATCTAGAATGCCAGTTCATTTAAGATGCCTGCTCTTTACCTTCAGGTGGTAGTGGCAATCACATATAGGCTTATGAATGAAGGCAACTTTTGCCAAAAATAAAAAATTAACCAACCAGAATCTTTGTAATGTTAACTGCATTAAAGTATTTTAAGAGTATCTGCACTAGTTTTAATACAGTCACCTATATGCACACACCTGTGCACATATGTGCATTTAGAGGGGACAATAAAAGAACAAGGCAAATACATGTGTACTGTCATTACCAAACGCAGGAATTCTTTCAAAAGCATCTCATGAAACTTTAAAATTACCTAATCTTCCAAAGTCTCCTTCTCCCCACGTATACAGCTCTCCATCTTCTGTAACAGCAGCGCTATGCCTGTACCCAGCTGACACGCACACAACAACCTACATGACATCCAAAAAGGAAAAGCAAGTTTTGATAGAAATTGAAGGGCAAGTCTGAATGCTTACGGAAGTCGAGTTTCGAAAGCAGGCTATGTAAAATCCACTTGTTTGCTTGTGTGGAGCAAATTAATTTTTGCAATCTTTTCTATTTAGTATTTGCCAAGTGAAATCAGTACACAAAGAAACCAGGTTATATATAAAACTGGTCATGATTAATTTATCAAACAAATTTAACGTAACGATATCCTAATCTTACAGCAGCAAAAAGAAGCATCAGCGGATGTTTAGAACACTGGCCAAACCAGACAGATAGGGAAGAGAAGGCCTTGTAGGATAATGCAAAGCCACTTCTTAAATGAAGACACTATAAAGTCGAATATGAAAAGTCCTGAAGCTAACAAAAGCAGCCTCGTGGCATGCCACTGCAGTTCAGCAAAAGCACATGAGCCAATTTTACTCTTAAGACTATGAGAAGGTTTAGTGACAATGCCGTTGTCCAAACCACATGCCTAAAGGCAACCGTGAGTTTTAGTGCTTTGCTGAAAGCAGACCCAGCTTCAAAGAGAAGTTAGAAAAACCACAGAACTTTTACTTAAGATTTTATATATTTCAATTTTGACACAACATCGCAATGAACATAACAAAACCAGGTACTCTACTATGTAAAACATACCTTTCCTTGCAGAGGACCCTGAATAAGTTTCGGATATTTCTGAGTTGAACTATTTCCATGTCCCAGTTTTCCATAGTCACCATCACCCCAGCTGAAGACTTCCCCTTCTGTGGTAAATGCTAAAGTGTGACCATCAGATCCTTTGGAAGATGACACTTTTTTAATAGACCTATGAGGTTCGAAGGTCAATTTTTTCAATGTGGACTGATTATTGGAGTCACCCAGTCCCAGTCTCCCGTAGCTGCCTTTACCACAGGCTCTAACAGAACCATCCGTAGAAATAACAAAGGTACAATATTGTCCAGCTTCAATCTATAAACAAAAAGGTTAAAGTAAAAGAGGAAGATTAGATAAATGTAGAATTCTCATATGGGTCCAGAAGTCTGTATTTTTGAACAGAATGACAGGTTGCTTTACATAACTCTTTCATATAACAAAGTAAAAATTAAGGCAAATTTTGGCCTCAGCAAGAAGTAAAATTCAAACTCTTGAAAAATATGAGTAAATCTAATCACTATTTACATCCTTTTCCTCAGGAAAAGAATCTGTTTTATTTGTATCTCTTCTAAAGACTATGAACTCAGGCTGCCTTCAGACCTCCAAGTCTCACGGATGGAGATAATCTTTTAAGATTCCTTAACTTCTTAAGACTAAAAAACCAAAGTGACAGCTTGCTAAAGCACTGCAGGTTTTGCTTAATTTTAACCAGGTCCAGGTGGTAACAGAACCTAAACCCACTGCTGTTTTGAGACTATGCATTTTAATTACATGAACACCAAGAAATAAAACCAAAAGTTTTTCCGAAGGTAAGAACTGCCTCTACTGGAAAGTGAGTGCAGAGCTGGAGAATGACCTAACAGCAAGTCAACTAACCCTGCAATAACCTGCTACAGGGCTCTTAACACACTGTAAGTGCAAAGCAGGTTCAAATCTGAAGCATAAAGACACTGCATACCCACATCATAAACTGGCCCGAAGCAGGCATTAGACTGCACGGTGACAGCCCTATTTACTGGGAATTACCTTCTTCACACAGGCAAATCTTACAGAGATTGCTGATGAAGGTTAAAGGAAAAATTCTTTATCTCCATGGGAAATGACATAAATTCACGGCACGGGTGCATGCAGTACTATTTAAAGTGTAACCCATCGAGATCACTCATTCCACTCTCGTTTATTAGAGGTTTGTGTTAACAAAGTTTTCTGAATGCATAAACATGCTTATGACGCCTCGTCCTGCAGTCCATTTCCATATAAAATAGACCAGTGATATCAATAGAAACAGTTTCAGAATATGCACCTCAATTGTCTAGTGGCCAAAAAAATGCTTTTACTTAAGTCAACACTGCAAAGCCAGGACAGCAACAGAAAAGCAAACTATGACATTTCGTACCACGCATCACTAGAAGCGCTCAGTTGCAACTGCAGAATGTGTGACTGAGAGCAATAAGAGCACCCTGCATTTGGATTTTCAGAAAGCTAATTAAGGTTGCTGTGCCAGCAGTTAGCCAGAAAAAACAACCAACCCACAAAAACAAATTTGTCTCTGCAAATGCATTTCATAGCAAGTTAGATAATTCAATTGTTCTTTTTATATGATATTGATCTCTGTGTGCCAATAAAAACAAAATGGAGTGGTTTTTCCAGGCATCAATAAAAGTAATGAGATTCTTTCAATAAAATAATTTGTGTGATTAGTTCCGAGCATCATACCTTCATTACAACTTGACACTCAGAAATAAAGTACTAGTTTCCAATTTTATGCTACGACTATGAAGCTGTTAAATGTTACATAATATACCACTATAGGTGTCACTCACTGTCTGTGCATCAGAAAAACTTGGAGCAAGCTTGGGCTGAAGTATTTTCTCTTGAGTTCCTTCTACCAGTTGATGACTGCTGTTGCTACCCCAAACATACACTTCACAGGTCTCAGATACAATGGGAGCATCCCCTGTTTGAATGCTGTCAGGGCTGGCACATGTCCTTGAATAGTCTGACGCCATTCGACAAACCTATTAAAAGAAGAGATTTATTACATAGTAGCATTTTCATTTCTTTCCATATAGTCACATGTTTACAGCAACTTTAATTTCTACTCAGTGATTCTTCGCCTAAAAAGCAAATCATCCATCACCATATCATTAGCCTGCCCAAGCTACTTTGTTTCTCTACATCTTAGTTGTTCACCTTTTTTTGCCCTTCCCTTCTACTCCAGAATAATTCAGCAGAGACTGGACCATACCCACATGCACACACCAATCAGAGGTGTGAGAGGGAAGGAAACTACAGTTACCTCAAGTCAGGGTTCACTTCAAGACATTACCTCTTCAAACAAACACAGCGCGGCCTCGTAAAGAGAACATAAACCATCAGATGTCCTAGTTGGCTCTCTCCATTGACTTCGATCAGCAGATGATCCCTACAATTTTTAAATGTTGTTATTATGAGAAAAATACTTGGATGCAGCAACAGTGCACCTGTACAAAATACTTTAGAGATTTGTTCTTATAGCTATGCAAAATTAAAAGCTTTTTCTATAAGCATAAGTACACTACCTTTCTCCCTTGAGTTGTGATATCTGCATATACTTTGGGATAACAAAAATGTGAGAAGTGCTAGTTAAACATTCTTATTTAGTCATTTCTGTGAAAATACCCAAGTTTAATTTCTCCTAAACATTTGCTCTGCAATGCACATCATTTGTATTTAAAGATACTATTATAGAAAAATTACTAATCATCATTTTTGTGTTTACATAATTTCCACATTTTAGTGTCTAAATTTATACCTACTCCAGAACCAAAACCAAATAAAAGTGCCCATCATGACTTTCAATCCGATTCAGATCCTGTCACTGTCATGCTCTTCTCATGGTCCCCATTCTTTATATCTTTTAGGTTTTTAAATTTTTGTTTATTAGCAAGCATTACAAGCCTGAGAGAAAAGAATGACTACTTCAGGGGAAAAGTCTGTCTTTCTTTCAATCTGAGGATATGAGGCAGAAGCTTGCCACAGCTTCTGACTGCATATTGTGAAGTAACTTCATAGCTTTAAAAAGAATATTCATCCAGGACTAGAAGTAAGCACTCAACATACAAAGCAGCGTGCCATACTTCCAAACAATTCAGCTCGTTTTCTGATTGCATTCATTTCTGAGCAATAGCAAAACCACTGAACATTTCAAATCTTACTGAGCACCCAAAGATGCAAAGGAGAGGTCCAGGCTAACTGGAGAGCAAGAACGTCCAAGAGAAGTAGCTCTGACCAGGAAACAAGGCAGACTACAAAACTTGGATTTCTAAGCAAATGCAGCAAAGCAACCCTTAAAATGATTCCATACTTCCTAACTTTTTTGCTATGAACTTAAACATAAAGTGCAAGTGGATCAAGTACATCCTTGATTCTTTGCCTGAAGTTAAAGCATAACACCAGAAATGACAACACAGTGATTGCTTTGCTGTTTCACCTTTACCTACAAGGAAATGGGTGGGCAGGGAAGGAGAGAAAGAGACAGTGAGTAACCCAGGAAATACTGGAAGCAAACATTTCTCAAAGGAAACCCCTTTTTTAACATTTTAAGCAAACTGTTCAGCAAACTGGCATTCAGTGCTGAGAAACTATTTAAACTTAAGAATGCAACTAAATTTGCAACGTAGAAAAAGAATCAAAGCTGGTATACCCACCAAAGATCGTCGCATCGGTGTTAATATGCTCATAAAGCAGTCAAAGCTGATCATCCCTTCTGGACTTTGCAGCAACTTTGTTTTCTCCATGGTGTTCACTACAGCTGAAGCACCTAAAGCCATTTCTATCCATTCAAGAAGGTATCGCAAGGCACCTCGTTGGGCAGCCAAACCAAGAAGCAATTCAGAAGCTAATCTACGACCTAAAGTGTCTGCCCCAGAGTTTGGAATTGTTACTCCTTTAAGAAATGTTGTTACTTGTGATAAACAGTCCAACCCCATTGGTGGAATCTTGCTTTCATTTGCTAAAGATAAAGGTGGCAAAGAGCTTACAACTTCTATTGCAGTGTGGATAACATCGTTGCAAAGACTGAGGCCAGGTCCTGACGCCGGCATCATCCAACTTTGTCTTAGCAGTGCAAATAACAAGCTTAATCCAGTCCGAACCCCCATTTCTATGAGTGCATCTGTACTTGACCTTGGACGCTCACTGACAGAATGCACATCTGTGGATCCAGAACTGCTTTCTGGTGAATGCTGCTGTTGTTTCACCTTACCCTTATCATGATATTTATTAGAAAGTGCATAGAAGACACGCTGTAACACAAGAAGACGTTTTCGAAGTGCTCCAGCAAATGGAGAGTCTGAGCATACCATCTTCGCCAGTGCCAGCTGGCTGCTAAGAAGGGCATCCAAGTAGTGGTCCTGTTCATCACTAGATAGTGATTCCCGCTCAAAATCTGGTAACTGAGGTCCTTTGAGGCACAGAACCTGCTGGGGCAATGGCACTACTTCTTTATTGCTGACTAACTTAGCGTACAAGATAGAAACTCCCTCCCTTGTTGCAATAGATTCACTGTCTTCTGTGATCCAGGAGCTGTTTAGATGTTCAAGCCATTTCAGCTTCACAGGCGGGACCATAGCTGCCATGTTGGTTTACTCCTTTGCCATCAGTCCTGAAGATGAAAAACAACCTGTCAATGGGTATACAATATTATCCACAGAACTTGCTACTCACAGTAGGACAGATCCTAAGAACCCTTTTAAAAGCAAGTAGCCTTGTATTTCCCTGATGCTCAGCCACTGCAAACCTCTCAACCATACTACTCAACATGCAAGTGGAAGCCATTAAAATAAATGCTGTAATAAACTACTTCCAAAAATTATGGTGGTGCAAGGTTACAAAAGAACTGTATGTTAGGAAGACAAAATCTGGAGGTAAAAGAGGGGAAAAAAGTTAGTTTTTAGTTAAGTTTTGAGAGATCTCTATCTTGAAAGCAACAATGTAGTATTGCAATTAACAAGTTGGTAAAACAATGACAACACAAAGTGCAGAGGCACCTCTGTCACTGTAGATCAGCATGTCACATGGGAAGAACTGTATGTGAGAAGTAGTATGATTAATAGCTTGAAATTCCATGGTAAAACTTGCAAGCTTTTACAATTATGGCATAAAAAGTTCTCCCATAAGCAGAGAATCCATTAGTTGGAGATTCAAAAGTAGAAGAACCTACTGAATCACAGAAGGATGAGTCATCATGAAAGAAAATACAATCCTGAGGAGCATTGACAAGCACTTCCAGAACGGTTGAGAAGGTTAGGGAGGGAAAGCATTTTTACAGAGTTTTGTAAAATGCTGATCAACTGGATTAAGCAGCTGGATTTCTGTCACCTATGTCATGAACTCATGAAAAATTGACATTGGGTCATGCAGAGAAAAAGATTATTCCTCTCATCTACCCTAACTAGCCTCAAAGTCAGACTGCAAGTGTGGCTTCTCAGTATAGCAGATCAAAATAAATACATACAGAATAAAAACTAAATAAAATGAAATCTGGTCTATAAAATACAGCAGAGAAAAAAGGGGAAAGGAGTGGCTAATAAGCAAAAGGAGAACATGCACATAAGAACAAATGGGTATGAAACAATCACAAATGCATTTAAACTGAGAAACTCGGAAGTTTGTTCCCTGTTCAATTCAGCAATAAGTTTCTAATGGAAATAGCAAACCCTTCTGAAATGGAATACAATAACTTCTGATATACAACACAGAGATTTTACCAGCCTCGTGTTCTTGTTCTTCTAAGAAAACATTTATTTCAGGCTAACAAAAAGATCTTCGCTGAAGAGATTCCTATCACAGAAATAAATCCCAAGTAATCTGCAGCAAGACCACAAAATGAAACTTCTTCCAATTCTCCAATACTTTAGTATCATAAAGTTTATTTATCATTTATTTAGAAAGTGCCCAGTTCTGTCTCAGTGACTGCTCTGTCACACACAGATGAGGATTTATGGGGAAGACCGTTCCAAATAAATCTCGCCATGCATGGCATTCCTTCTTAGTCATGACTTCTTCTAAGTACTGTGGAATTGCATTTTAACCTAATGAGGTAGCTTCTCTGAAAAAAAATGCAAACTGCTGAACAGCCACAGCTCTCCTAGAATGACAAAAAATTCCACTGACCAAAAAACAAGGAAATAGATACAACAGCATTCTCCCAAGAATAAAGCAATGCCTACAATTCCTGTACTGTACATATTGTTTAAAGCTCAGAAATGGAAGATGTTAGTATTCTTCAAAAAGTGATTCTAACCAAAGCCACTAGTATATGCCACTGGTGCCCAAAGGCAGCCGAGCCCAGTGTTTGCACGGTCTGCAAGTGCTGGCCTATGCGAGACTAAGCTGAGATAGAAGCAAAGCTTGCATTAGGATAGCTACTTAGAAAGGCCTATTAGCTCAAGCACAGCACCATGCTGATACAGTCATACTCTTTTTACAGGACCCAAGCTAGTTCACTTATCTTAGAATCACAGAATCAACCAGGCTGGAAAAGACCTTTAAGATCGTGAAGTCCAACCTTTAACCCAGCACTGCCAAGGCCACCACTAAACCACATCACTGAGGGCCTCGTCTACATGAATTTTCAACACTTCCAGGGATGGTGACTCCAGCACTGCCCTGGGCAGCCTATTCAACGCCTGAGCACCCTCTGGGGAAGAAATTTTCCCTAATATCCAGTCTAAACCTCCCTTGGTGCAGTTTGAGGCTGTTTTCTCGTCTTATCAATTTTTCCTTGGGAGCAGAGACCAGCCCCCTCCTGGCTCCATCCTCCTTTCAGGTACTTGTAGAGAGCAATATGGTCCCCCTGAGCCTTCTCTTCTCCAGACTAAACCCCCCCAGGTCCCTCAGCCGTTCCTCATCACACTTGTGCTCCAGGCCCTGCACCAGCTCCGGTGCCCTTCTCTGGCCCCGCTCCAGCACCTCAATGTCTCTCTTGTAGTGAGGGGCTCAGAACTGAACACAGGATTTGAGGTGCAGCCTCACCAGTACCCTGTACAGGGGGATCATCACTGCCCTGGCCCTGCTGCGACACTGGTGCTGACACAGGCTATAGATAACCTTGCTGCAGCATGTGTCATGAAACTTTTCAATCCATTTCTTCTCAGTTTTTGCTTTCATCTTGCAGTTTCAGGCTAGTCTGCCAATACTTAAAAACTGAAAAAAAGAGAATGCAATACAGTTTTGGAATAACTATCTTTTGGGACATCCAGCTACTTAAAAATGAAGTGAGGCCTTCATTGCCAGACGCCGTTCGTAGCTCTGGATCAGAATCCTGGCATGAGTCAGGAAATCTACAGAAGAGTATATACAGAATGTGCAATCAGCGTTTCATATTTATACATGTCCCACAGATTTTAAAGACTGTCCAATCTCTTACTTGTAACCTAGCAGCATATTTCAGTTCTTTGCAACTGGATTTAGGGTACTTATTTACCGACTTCAATTTCTGTATTCCAATAATTTTTTGCTCTGATTTTGCCTAATATTTTTACCCTCACAAACACAGTATTTTCGGTAGAATGCTCTTGAACCCAAAACATAAACCACAAGAACTTCATGCATGTGAAATAACAATGTAGTCATTAAAATCAACAATGTTTCTCAGTTATCTTTTACACAGTGCTCAAGTAGTGCAAAAGTAGCAGTATTGATAACATGACAAAAACCCCCTAATTCCAGAAACAAACACTGAGTTTAAAAAACATCTTACAAGAATGCAGGCTGAGCACAACCAGTGAGGCCAGGCTTCTACTAAGGCTAAGTCTGAGACATTTTTGGTTTAAATTAATAAATAAAAAGAACACTCTGCTCCCAAAGAGACACTTGAGTTGGTAACTTTAATACCAGTAGGATTTAGAATTCCAGTTTCTTCAAGAGGATTCTTTATGTCAGCTGTACATTCTGTCAAGCTAACACAGCTTAATATGCAAGAGGCTTTTTCAAAGCAAAAGAGCGCTTTCAAACTGCTATTTTTAAAAGAAGTGCTGTTTAAAGTATCTCACAAATGCTCTACCTCCTATTGTACAAAACAGATGTTTGACTCCCATTGTATAATCATTACTCTTGGGTTACGTAGGTTCTGAATGATCAGTTTGTTCTTTGACCCTTCAAGTTCTATTGTATTACAATTTCACTAAAAAGTAATATAATATTCTGAGGGAGAGGTTTTTGTTCTTGAGTAGTCTTAAAACTGAATCTCGAAGGTAGCGGGGTGGGGAGGAGGGAATCTCTCTGCCATCTAGTGAGGGGATGTGCTTACTACAGCTGTAATGCTTGCAGTGGAACTGGTAACATAGAACGCAGCTTTGTTCTCTCTTCCTCTTGGTATTTCACGCTTAACAAAAAAAAAAAATCAGAGAACCATAGTAGAACTTTTTCTCCAATTTACCCGCCAAAAAAGCACATTCTGTGCTATTAAGCAGCTGCTTTTCCAGCCAAATTTTCTCTAAAATAGATTAGTACCTTCATCAAAAGCCTTATTTGAGCCTCAGTGAGCCTTGCCCAAGTAACTTCAGTTGTAGTTCAGCAGACAAAACTCTTGCACAGGTCTACCACATTAAAACTGGAGCCACAGCTGTGAACTACCACTCAGAGGCAGTGAGCATTGTTTGCATTTCAGTCTAGACACACCTGTTTACTCACACTACAAAACACACCAACAGCTCAGCCTCCCAAATCAGCCTGTGATTCTGTGAATACATAAGAACCCAGCTACATTAATAAGTTCCCTGGAAAAAGATTCATTCATTTGCTTTGTGTTATGCTTACACCAGCTTTTCCTCATTCTGAAAACACAAAACTTGCTGATGTACCTCCAAGTTACAAATACTGCTCCTTTTCCCAAAAACTGGCACGATTTTAATATGCATCCCTAACAATAGAGACCATCTTTGTGTGAAGTACAAGCACAGCAACTACACATCACTGAAGTTAACCAGAAGCTAGACAGCAATGGCCAGCATGGTTCATAGGAAGGATTCATTTCCTCCAGCTCATTGCCTGAGGACCACAAATACGAAGTTTGCAACTGCCTCGGAGCATGGGCAAGGTCATTTCATTTCAAGTGCAGGCAAAAAAAGATAAAACACATTTGCCTTTGAAAGACCATGTGAATATACTCACTGATGTTTTACTACATCTAACCACTCCCAAGGTCAACTGACATTGTGGAAGGTACCAATTCTGCAGCATGGGCCCACGCGGAGTCACACCAGCTTCCTGAACAAGCTCATCGCATGGGCAAGCACAGCGGGAGAAGGCACAAACATGTGACAAGAAGTGGAGAAAGGAAGTACTTTCAGCAGCACAAACCTAAACCAGGCTGAATGTATCGCAACAGCTTTATACAAGTATTTCAACACTGGAACACTTCAAATGCTTTTAATTCAAAGTTCCACACTCCAAGTTCCCAGAACTTTCTGGGATTTCTATTTTAATAGAACAACCCTTAATGATTCAAAAATCAAGGATCATTTCCAGACTTTTTAAATTAGAGTTATTAGACAAAATTTTGCTATTTTATTTTATATAAAAATGTGTCTGTCCGGCACCAGATGGAGAAAAATCTGGTCCCATTGACAAACCATAAAGGACAACAGCCCAGCTCTCCTTCCCTTAGTCCTTGTTTTCTTCGCCTCCTCAGAAAAAAAAAAAAGAAGTAGTGAGAATTTGCAGCACAGATCATTTGTTATATCTTTTAGAACCACAGTTCCTGCTGGGCAAATAGCCATTTTGGGGGAGTAAATGCCCACATATATTTTACTGTTGCTGATCAGTAAGTGAACTAAAATGGACTTGAAACTCATAGCTGAACAAGCATTACAAGCCAGCATCACCAATTTTAACATCTATTTCGAAAGCTTACTCCAGGGAACAGTTAGGACAAAACCAAAGTATGAAACCCTAAGAACCAAGTTCTACGTATCCTGGATGTAGAATTTTTTTCAAAATAGCAGTGGCAGCAACTAGAGCTGCAGCAGAATAAATGTGAAGGTAACTAAGACTGCCTTCAGCCCTTGTTTGCTAACTCAGAATTCCAGGTTCTTTGTTATAAAGTTAGAAACCAATGTGGAAAACCTCCGCCTAAGAGTTGACTAAGTGAGAGAAACAAATAATTCAGGAACACACTTACGTGGAAACACTAAGTGGAGCCGATGAAACTGTGTTACACCAGGAGTAAACAAGAAGCATGAGAGAAAGTGAAGCAAAGATACAAGCATGAGACTGCATTCAGGAAAGACCAGGGCAAGGTCAAAGGTCAACTGCATTCCTTATAAAGATTATTTGGACAAAAGAATTTGGGTATTTCTTTTCCAACATAATGCCTGCCAAGAAAGTGCTTTTCATTAACAAGAGCTAGGAGAAGATTCAGAAACCTACCGATTGGCAAACTATTGGCAGTTCCAAAAAGAACGAACTGCTGCTGAACAGAATATGAAGAAAAGGCATTTGTCCACCACCTTCTTGGAAACTACTGTTAAAACTTGGCAGGGGAAATGATGCTTAATAGCACTGTGAGTCACAGTGCTGCAGACTCCACAACTGAACTGAAGAAAAGGCTCAGATTCAGCACTCTAGTGGAATATTTGCAAGCTGTAGAACAAAGCTGTTAGTTACTCGTCACTTCAACTGAGACGCTAACTGCTGTTATTTCTCTTACATCATATGAAAGGGAATGAGAAGGACAGAACTATAAGATGAAGCCTGTGAAAACAAGAACAACATGTTCAAGGGGGGCTTTTTCCTGAGCTAAGAGGAGAGTAGAACATTTAAATAACAAAATATGCTTAAGAGAGCTCTCTTCTAATGTAGTAAGAAATACAGAACTTACCTGCAGCATTGACAAAGGTTGGTGGGTTTTTTCCTTTTATCATTTCACGACCTAAAATGCACCCAAAGACAAACCTACAACTTCCAAACCAACATCTCACCGCACAGTGAATGATCATCCCCCTGCATTTCAGATTCTGTGTTTTCCAGCACAAAAGTACAAACTAGCTACCTCTTCTGGTCTGCTCCTGGGTTTCCCCAGGATGTAAATAAACTAACACACACCAAACATACAAATTACCTCGTGCTATTATCACTCAAATCCTAAACTCAAGAGGAAGTCTCCACATCTTGCAATAATTAGTAAGCATCAAAAGAAGGTAATAGGCTGCATTTCAAATTCAAATAAATCAACTTCCAAGCAATTCTAAGCATTGTGAAATTACAATAATTAAATGGTTGGCATACATTTCCCACATGGTCAAGAACTGAGAGAATCAAAGTCTACAACAACTTCAGTTTCCCCCTTTTCTATATACTTCTGATTCTCTATTTACTTACATGATGATTTAAAAGAGGTTTTGGTTTAGTGTTAGATGAATCTAGGGGAAAAATGCAAACAGAGCCTGCAAGTGTTTGTCAGCAAGACAGAGTAAATGCTAATAACAATTAATAACTTAAGATATTCCCTTCTGAGTTGAAATACAGAGAAAAGAGGAAAGTTGTTGTATTTTAAGGCAAGAATGCAGTCTTTAGTAGCCTAGCAAGCATTTTTAAAGAATTTAAAGTATTCTGTGTTATTGAAGAGTTTGGCTGTCTTAACTAGGAATTAATTAAGCCTGAAACCACCAGCTCCTTCTTACAGATCACTTAAAACATTCATTTTTGAGATGTAAGCTTGCCTACAATAACTAATAAACCACACATATTAAAATCTGAAAGGCCTGCTGCAAGTAATCATTAAGTACAACAGACTATTAAACAAACAAGCTTTCAATTAACACTAAGTTTATATCCCTAATGAAACAGGCCAAACAGTAAATGCTTTTACTGAGGAAAACTGCATATTTTCTAAGGAAGGAAGACCCATCCCTGGATCTTAAATAAGAATAAAATAAGAGACTGGACATGCATATAACTGAAGATACAAGTTATTTTCACAAAACGGAAGTGAATTATGAAGTGATAAACTATAAATACTGCTCCTCTCTTCTCTCTGTGCCCATAGCGCTTTAAACACTCAGAAAGAGGAACCTGATCTTGCAATTAAGCCCAGCTTGTTTATTTTATATATACAATACCAAGCCACTGACTGCATGAGAAATATCCTGATGTAAAACTGACTGGGAGATATAGCAAAATTGGTATTCCACTCTAAGTGCTTCAGTATTTTCCTTATATATACTAAATACATATTTTTTTTAGTATTTACTATGAATATCTCAGTATTTCATGTACATGGATCTCAAGCACAAGTGATTTCTCTGTAACAATTCTTTATTTTCTAAAGCGGAGCAATTCTTTCAAAACATCACAGCTGGCATCGAAGTGAAATTACAGATAAAATGACAGAAAATGTATGTTTGTGCTTATATCATGGGCCATAAAAAAGATAAAACAGGACTGCAAAGTAACAGTAAGTGTTTCCAGCCACTTATCACCTCTGTCTTACCACCACTGTCTATGGAAAATGTAGATTTTTCTAGAAAGGAAACAAAGCAAACATGAAAGAGTTCTCACAAATCTCCTTGGCTGCCTCAGATGTGAATGAAGACTGTCAAATCTCCAAGAATTAATTTTTTTCATACTTTTACTACAGCTTCTAGAAACCAAGAAGTTCTACATCTTCTCACTTTGAGGTAAGTGGGACAGTTTTAATCAACTTCAAATACAAGAACAGCTCATTAGAGGCAAAAAAACACTGCAGAACAGGTTAATAACAAGTTCTCAACTTCAAGACAGTCAAAAGGACTTCAGATTTTGGAAACTGCAGTAAATATTCCTATATTCCAAAGGGGGGGAATAACAACAACAACAATAAATAATAATAATAATAAATACTTTCACATGGGGTTGAAGGTCAAAGCATATAAGGTCATAAAGATCCTTCTTCTGAGCAGGAAAGATTGGCCCTGTACAAAATGTATACACAACTTCCCAGAAGGAATTTCCGCATTCTCCCCTTTCAATGTCAGCTTGGAAATGATGGGAGATATTTGAATTTTTCACTCAAGAACTGCCTCCACACAGCTGACAAATTCCTACTAATGTGAGTAAACAGGAAGCCCCCTCCTAGGGATTAGATTTAGGGGGTAGGGAGGTAGGAGATCACTGAGAAGGTCCTGTGAATAGATGAGAAAGACTGCTGTTATAAATTACAGACAGGTGGAAATGGGACAGAAGCACACACCATTGCTTCTTTGTGAGGGAGGAAGAGGTAGATAAGGAACAGCTCTAAGCAACTCCAAAGAGATAACTTTAAACTCCTGCAAGGAGAGATTCAAGTGTGAGGCTCAAGTTAAGAAAAAATAGAGGGCTTTTTGTTTTGTTTAAAAGAAGGTTGTACAAAAGATCATTAAAAAGTGGAAGACAGGAATATTATCTTACTATTTTGAAAAGTAGAGAGTTTAACAGCACAATTTCCCCCCAAAATGTGTTTTTTCCAGAACATAGCATACACATGCAGTTTATCAACAGACAGAAACCACCCAATTGTGTGGAATGGAGGAGTTGATTTTAGGGTGCTTTTTCGTTCGTTCTAAGCAGCATGATCTCCAACACAGTGGTTCTATCTCATTGCCAAATGTGGGTAATCACTGGTATTCCATCAAGAATTTCAATAATGCTAAAAGCCCACAGATAAGAAGGAAAAAGGTATAAATGCTGTCCAGTCTGCTAATAGGAAAAACGGAACAATCGGAAATGTAGCTAAATCTTCAAGTACAGTGATTTCCCATTGCTTGTATATACCTGAATCCTGCTGCTTAATTGTTATTTTGCAACTTTTTGCTTTCCTTCCTGTGTACAATGTCCAGACAAGTAAACATTGTACTATAGGAATAAAAAGCAAAAGTCATCTCCCATAAAGTGTTGTCAAATGGACGCAGTGAACGAGGGGAATATATTTTATGCCAGTCTCTAGGCATCACCTGTCACACTGCAGAGAGATTTTCAAACTTAGAAAAATCATTCTTCCACTAACAGAATTCCAAGTTTCAAAGTTTTCTTTACAAGTACTGGAAACACCACGTCTTGTACAAGATCTTTATCTCAAGTATCTCATCCCAGCTTACGTGGAAGAGGAAGGTTCAACCATCAGGTCATTATCACAAACTCCTACAATTATAGTTGTATACAAAACACAAAAGTGTCTTGAAGACTTGGAAAATGCTGTCATATTCTTCTGCTCAGAAAAAGCATGGCATGTCAGCCAGGGAAACAAGAGAAGAGACTCGTGTGTTGTAGGAAGCAATATTATGACTCAACAGTAAGTACACTGTTTCTGCAGACAAAACCCATACATAGTATCACTGGTAATCATAAAAACATTTGAGCAACTCTCAGAGTATTAGAAGAATGAAATTTAACATTCTATCCAAATTCTACTTTAGGTGATTTTATTTCTCCCTACAATGTCAACTGCATAAAACTCGGGATTATTCACTCCCTGTATAAATTAGGTATTAGGTATAAAGCAATTAAAAACACCCTCAGCTGTCTACCTGAAAAGCTAGAAGACATGTGGGAAGAGCTAGAATATTACTTTGGTACTTATAAGGGCTTAGGTTGTAATATCCTGTAGCAAAACCAGGATTCATTTATGGAAAAGTGAAAACATATATTAGAAAGGTAATGAAACACACCACACACACACACACACATCCCCCCCCTCCCCCCCCATATTTAAGGATGATCCAGAAACTTCCGAATTCTGGAAACATGAAGACAGCATAACTTGATGAACCACAACCTGAGAACCAAAACACATAAAACGAAATACGGTATCTTGGTATGAAGAAAATACATTTTCTTAAATCAACATACACACTGAAGATATTAACGATGTCTGAATTTAACAAAGCTACATATTACCACATTTTTCTTTAACTTAGTCTGACCTAAGCAGAAATCGAGCACAAAAACAATTATTCTGACAGAAGCCAAGTGCTCAGACTCTTAGAACAGCTACAAAAGCAGTTGAAACCTGTGTTTTCTGCAGAGCTCTTGAAAAACTGCACCTATAAAGCTGCAAACATTACATCTCCTAAAAATCACAAGTCTTCTCAGAGGAAATATAAACCGCACAAGCACTCATTCACTCCCGCCCTCTCTGCAATTAGCAATTTCAGCAACCTTTCAGCAGATACTGACTACATTTAACTGTTTTTATGGGAGCCTCATTACAAAAGCTTGTAACACAAGAAGCTGGAAGTCTGTACAGTCAAATCAAAGCCAGGAAGCACCAAAACTAAAGAACACGCAAAGAACTCGTGCACTTTGCATGCCTGAATTCTATTTACTGCCTCACCATAAGGTTATACCACCTTTCCCCAATGGATACAGCTACAGATATTTTCTGAACAGAGTGCAAGAAAAGTAAAACTTTAACAAATTTGCAAAACAAATAAGATCTGTGTATTTCTAAAGGACAGAGTTCTCCAGCATGTGTTCACTGACAATGATCTTTCTCGAGTTCACATCAAATTCGTTTACTGTTTTCAACATGAGTGGTCCTAGAGTAAACTGCACTAGAGGTACTTCAAGCATGGTATCAAGTGGGCGCTTTCTGAAAAGGATTCCAAAATTGAATAGTGAAGCAGAGAGCAGCCAGGGCGCACTACAGCTCTTGATGTTGCTACAAGTAGTTAAATCTTCTCTTGAAACAGTGAGAAATCATTTCTGCGGGTGAGCCAGAAAAAAATCAAACTTTTTGTGGTTTACACAAAACTCAGGAAAGATTTTACAAACAGAATCATCAGGTAATTCTACAGCTCATTGAGAATTTAATTCAATTCATTCACTGCAAGTGAGACTGACTATTCAAAAGCTTCCTTTTTCTGGGATGTTACTTTAGATAAATTTGTAAGCAAGCAGCAGTTCTGTATTCATAGCTGATCACGGGTCTGAAACAGTTAATTTATTTGAAATATGACTGAAAACCTGATACAATATGTTTCTATTTACTGCTTCACTGTGATGATAATAGTACAAATCCATTATATAAATGGAATCTCTTCAAATTTGCAACATTTTAGCTTTGTAGCACAGCACTTAGAACCCTTATAAATTATTTTGTTAATTCAAATAAAGGTTACATTCTTACCAGTAAACTGAAGCCTTTATTCTGTATCTAAGTATACTAAATTATTATCTCAATATTCTGTCCAATTCCTAAACCAACTATAACACACAAAAAAATGTGGTTATTTTCTTTCTCCGCTGCAGTATCAACTGAAACCAAAGCCTCCCTCCATAGAAGCCCTGCAGACTTTTAATCACCCATATCATATTCCTTTGCCTTCTTCCTAGTTCCTCTATTGCTATATGATCACCTACAGTTCTGGTGTCCTCAACATAAAAAGGACATGGAGCTGTTGGAGCAACTCCAGAGGAGGCCACAAGGATGATCAGTGGCTGGAGCACCTCCCATATGAAGACAGGCTGAGAATATTGGGGCTGCTCAGCCTGGAGAAGAGAAGCTGCGTGGAGACCTCAGAGCAGCCTTCCAGGATCTGAAGGGGGCCTATAAAGATGCTGGGGAGGGACTCTTCATTAGGGACTGTAGTGGTAGGGCGAGGGGTAACAGGTTCAAACTTAAACAGGGGAAGTTCAGATTAGATATAAGGAAGAAGGTCTTTACTGTGAGGGTGGTGAGGCACTGGAATGGGTTGCCCAAGGAAGTTGTGAATGCTCCATCCCTGGCAGTGTTCAAGGCCAGGTTGGACAGAGCCTTGGGTGACATGGTTTAGTGTAACATGTCCCTACCCATGGCAGGGGGGTTGGAACTAGATGATCTTAAGGTCCTTTCCAACCCTAACTATTCTATGATTCTATGATAATGACCTACTTGCAGCACCAGTATATGTACCTGTATGTTCATCTGCATGACTCCAGAACTGAATGTGGAATTCAAGACACAGATGTACGTTGTACAACAGAATTACTGTTTCCTGGTTTACTGAGTTCCAGTCCTAACGGTTCCTAACGTCCCATAAAATGACGTGTTACCTGAACTTTTGATGATTCCAGTCCTTCATACTTCTTACAAAACAGGCACAAGGTCCCAGAAAGAATCATGCTTCACACGCTACCAACTGTTAGAATGCAGCAATTTTTGCAATCCTTATTAAAAGTTTTACAATCTCAAAGTGCAACTAACAGAAAACTGATTTTGCTTTCGTTTTCTCATAAAGGGTTGTATATGTAGAATTTAGCAGCAGGTATAAGGGCTCCAAACAACATTTACAGCCTTTTTCTTGAGAGGTTAATTTAGAAACCAGGAACAAATACAATTAATTAAAATCCTGCCTTGTCACAGGCCAACAATGGAAAACATGCAAACAATGCAAAACCTGCAAGATGTTCTGTATTACTCATGGCCAGGGCAAACTAGGGCAGTTAAAAGCAATAGTAACAGGACATAATGTTGCCTGAAAGAGTTATTTGTTCAATATTTTACTCATGCCAAAAAGCACTGTAGATCACTGTGCAAGACAATGTTCCTCAAATATACTTTTTGGCCAACACATTCAGCCTATACGCAGTGTCATGGCAGATGGGAGGTGAACAGGGCTCTACACAAAACAGTCATGGGGAAAAAAAAAGGATAAATTAGAAAATACTGATACTTCAGAGAAATTACTAAAAATAAACAGAGAATTGAAACTGAAGAGACAAAAAGAGGCATTAGAAACAGAAAAAAAAATTAAAAAGGGTAGGAGGTGCTGGATAACGGGAGATGGACAGTAAAATAATGCAGAAAAATAAGCAATGGTGTCCTGCAAGTCTGGAACAGCAAGACAACGAGCAAAAGGAGCCACACCAGCAAGAGCAAGCAAGAACAGCGGCTACAGCACACAGTTCTTCACTCATGAAAAACATTACAATGAAATACACAAGAACATTAACTGATGAGGTAAACATCTGTCTCCACTGGCCACAACATTCCACTATCTTTCCTCCTTGTATCAGCCTTCTGCTCAGCATATGGAAATCAAATTACGGGTATTCTAATTCAGATTAAATCTACAGCCAACTATCAACTTTTTTCCCCAAACATTAAATTCCACCCAGCTTAAGCCTTGTTGAGGTTCTACCAGTATTTTTCCAAATTTAGTCTTCCTACCTGATTTTAGGTTCCTTTAGGATTATTTATTCACTACTATTGAAACCAATATACCTCTATGCTTTCAGCTGGTCATAACTGGGCACTCAATGTCTTAGGAGACAGACAGAAGGAGGGCGAAGTTATTTTTAAGTTGAGAAGAAATCAAATCTATTGGCTCTTTTGTCCTTATGTGTATAAAAAAGAAAAAAAAAGGTATAAAACGCTAAGCACTGTTTGTGAATGTAAACTCTTATACCCCTGGGTGATGTACAAGACCTACCCAAGCAGAAGAGAAATACAAGTTTAGCACTGCTATTCAGCAGAGAAAACAATTTCATCTATTAGTTCTTCAGATGCATAAAAGTATACTGGAACAAAAGCTGAGAATTTAGAAGACAGTCCACATATATAGTCACCAAAACCAGTTAGCTAAAAAGGAGCCGAGAAGCAGACATCCCCATGCATCAAAACCATTCAAGGAAAGAAAGGTGCCTGAGCTTGCATTGGGAAAGAGCTGAAAACCCTGGTGAGGTCTTACACTACCACTCTCCCCAAAACATACTTCTAGTAACTTGTACTAAGCCGTGATATTTCAAACCACCATAAGAAAAAGCAATAGACATTTTCTTGTAAAAACTAGAGTAATAATTAAGATATACGTACTAGTAATCATGATTTTAAGCTGAGAAACTCAGCAATGGATAGGAGATTGCAAAATCCTTTTCTTGATTCAGAGTACTCCCAGTATAACTAACTGAAAATGAAACTTCTGTATAAACTCGTGCATTTGTAAGGAAATGTTTGAGGATGAAGCTTCTGCAACATGCAGTGCTGACAGCAAAAAAAAAAAATCATTCCTACTAAGGGGGACTCACAAACTGTAGGCTTTTCTTTAAACAGTAAATTAATTCTAGCTTCCAGCAGAGAACATGATTGCTTGAGCCACCTGACCATACACCCAACTAGCTTGATGACATCAGGTCAATCACAACAGGCAGTCAAGGCCAGTTCCTAGACCACAATTATACTTGCTGGTGACTGGCAAATTCCATAGCCACTGGCTTCCAGGCTTGGGTTTTTTTCATCTTCAGAAATGACAAGGTTACTATGAAGTTACTAAGATGCACGGAAAGTAGCTGTAGCACTCTGCCAGTTACTTCAGCAGCCCTAGGAGAGTAGAGCTTCAATTTCTGAGGGCTACTTGAGAAGTTTTTAAAGAGAAAACACGTGCTATATCTGACTGTTCCATAGGATTGTCAACCACTACAGGGAGACAGAAAAAAAGAAAACCTGCCAGCACTTAGAGTCTGAGTACTTCTGAGAACGAAACATAACCAGCATGGTACCCAGCATTCAAGATGATGACTTTGACACCAGGGAGTCAAATCAGCCATAGACAAAGGTACCCTACATTTAACTAAAACATACTAGTGCAAGATAATATTCTTTCAAGTTCTTTAAACAAAGAAAGACTGAGTATCTGTACAGTATCTAAATGAAGACTGTTGTGTTCAGAGGATAATGACTTCATAAAAACCTATGACCAGAACTCAAATGCCTGCTCCACCAAGTCCTCCTGAAATACATGTAATTTTTGTCTCCACTACTTATTTCTAAAATGGGGATAAAAGTGCTTCTTTACCCCTGATAATTACAATAATTGCATTAAAACCAGAAAGATGGGAATACTTAAAGTGAGTCTTAAACAAAAGCATTTAAATGTGTATGCTTTTAATTTTGCTACCAAAATGCAAAGCCTAATTTCATGTGCAGTTTTCCCACGCGTAAAATGGTCCCCCCTCTAGTCATCACTGATACTTTGAAACATGCAGAGCACTCCTGCACTGTTTTCGTCAGAAAAGGAACATTACGACTATCTGAATTTGGTAAATTAAAGACAGAAATCAATGGAGATTTTTAGTTAGGCCACTTAAATCCTTTCCTAATAACTAAGATGCATTTGATTCAGTTCTGAAATAACAGAAGAAAAAGCTTTTACTGGTAAACTATCTTTCAGCTCCAGGATTAAATGAATTAACAAAATGCTGTGTTATGCTCTTACTGTGCCAAGCAGTCCTTCAGCAAAAATAACTCAAAGACTTTACATCCCTATTATTCTTATTTAACAATTAGATATCAATACATCCTTTACACGGCTTGCAGAAAAGAATTTCAACTCCCCCACTTCCCCTTCAACTTATATACTCCCAGCCACAAAAACACGGTTCCCCTTCATGTTGAAACAACAAACAAAACATGCACAACACATTCAAATAAGAACATACAAGCAGAGAGGAAAGCTTCAAACATATACAAGTTTGTTTATACTGAGACAAGGAGCCCTAAATGTTTCATTCTGAGAGACAACTACTGTGTATAAAGACACCTAACAAATTCCTTCTAAGCACAAGGATACAGGAGACCGGCAATGCCCTTCTGTCCTCTAACACATTAACATTGTACAGCTTTTAATCTTTCATACAAAATTAATAGACTCCTCTTAGAATATTGGGAGGCAGCAGCAGGCTGACCAGGTATACAATCTACCTTTCCAGATTAAATGTCTGCTATATTTTTTCCCATAATTATGCCAGACTCAACCCCGAGATCCTAGTCCTCAGTCCCACATCCTTATGTGATGGAGAAGATGTGGTTTATATGAAGCCTGAACAGGAGCATTGAATTCCGTATCTCTGAATTTCAGTATATGCAAACAATTTCAGTTTATATATTTCATATGTATATTTCAGTACATTTAGAGCTTTAGTGTTTCCTTATGAAGTGACACCACAGAACACTTAGCTAAACTACAAATCCGATCCAGCTCATAACACTATGTATGTCTGTACACATGTACATATATGTACACAGTACCTATGCATATACAGAGCGCATGGTCCCAGCCACAGCAAACAAAACAGTCTATGAAGCAACAATCACCTCAGATATGTGACATGAAGAACAAGTCTAAAACAACAGAAGACAAAGATGCTTCACCAATTGCATATAAGCTCTCCTATGTACACTGTGAAGGGGAGACAGCATAACAATAGGGTTCTGCCCCTAAAAAAAACACATGAAAAGCAGCTTTTATACAGCAAGTTCTAAAATAAATTACTGTATGCAGTTGGAAACAGAAAAAAAGAAGGAAAAAAAAAAACCAAAGGCAAAACAAAACCCCACAGTAAACAACTACCTGCTAGGGCATCACTTTATCATACAAAATCATAGAATTCTAGAATATTTTGGGCTGGAAGGGACCTTAATGCTCACCCAGTTCCAACCCCCTGCCACGGGCAGAGACACCTTCCACTAGAGCAGGTTGCTCCAAGCCCCTGTGTCCAACCTGGCCTTGAACACTGCCAGGGATGGGGCAGCCACAGCTTCTCTGGGCAACCTGCGCCAGCGCCTCAGCACCCTCACAGGGAAGAATGTGCCTAATATCCAATCTAAATCTACTCTCTGTCAGTTTAAAGCCATTCCCCTTGTCCTGTCAGTATGTGCCCTTGCAAAAAGTCCCTCTCCAGATTTCTTATAGCCCCCCTTTATGTATTAGAATAAATGGTGCAAATAAATCATCTCTAAGTAAAAGCATACATTTTATTTTTCAGCGCTGCTACTAAAAGCCAGCAAGTGAGCCATGGGGAAACGATACAATTCACATGACAGGTCTGGAGCTACATGGGACACTCACAGTCGTTCAGTCATACACACAGTTGATAAAGGCCAACATGGTAAATTTCAGACAGAATTTTGTGACACCGGCCAGATCCACCTCGGATGCACACAGACAGAGGATGCGTTGGACACTCAGGGGAAGAAGGGGCAGGCACGCCACAACCGCACTCACAAGGCTCAAGGGGAAAAGCTCAAGCTCCGAGTATCTCGGAGGAAGCACAACGGAGATTTCACACAGCTTATGCTACTTGGAAGAGGCACAAAAAGCCTCCTCCTTCCCACCCTACGAAGGAAGGGGAGCTGCTGGACGCCCGTCGTCCCCTCACCCTCAGCAACAGGACGCTGACATCTGACCGGCCCCACCTGCCGCCCCGTTCTCCCCATCCTCGTCCGCACCCTCCCACCTTCCCCCCTGCCCGAGGCCTCGCCTCGCCGCGGCCCCCGGCAGCCCGGCGCGGCACAGGGGTGCAACCGCCGCGCTCCACACGGCGGGGGCCGTGCGCGGGTGTGGCGGGGCCGCAGCTGCCCCCCCCGCCCCGCGAGGCGGCGGTTTTGCTGAGGTGGGGAGCGGCGCTGAGGGAACCCCCTCCCCCGCCGGGCTCGCCCAGGCCTCCCGCCCCTGTCCCCACCGCGGGGGCCCGGCGCCTCAGCGCGCCCCGCAGCCGAGCGCTCACCGGGCAGCGGCGGGGGGGCGGCGGAGCTCGGTGCGGGTGTTCGGTGAGGCCGGGGCAGGCGGCAGGTCCCCGCCGGAGCCGCGTCCTCTCCTGCGGCAGCGGCGGCGGCTTGTCAAAGAGAAAACATGACGCGGACGGGGAGGGGTGGAGGGGGGCGGCGAGATCTCGCAGGGCTACCGCGCGGCTCTCGCGAGGCGCCGGCCGCTCCCCGCCTCCGCGCGCAGCGCCGCGAGCGGCTGCCGGCCGCGGGAAAGCTGGGCGCGCGCGGAGCCCGCCGGAGCGCGGCGAGGCGAAGGCGCCCCGGCCAGCGCTATGGGGGACGCGGCGGTGTGAGCCCCGGAGAACCGGTGCGCGGCAGAGAGCGCAGCGCGGACCCACCGCACAGGGCAGCAGGGACGGGTTTTGCTCACCTTGCTGCAGGACACAGCGTAGTAAAAGTTCACCCGCACTCAAAGAGGGACTACAGGAAAACAGGGAAAAGACTTCATCGCTCGTTACTAAAGACACCTCATCTGGTTGAAAACTGCCCTGATCCGCAGACCACTGAGGACCATAATGTATGTGGGGACACATCACTATGTGCTTGCTCTTGCCTTTTCTTTCCCTGGCATCTGCTGCGGGCTCTCCTCAGACACATGGTACCTATGTTCCCATCCTTATGTCCTTTCCTACAACCCATCTTTGCTGCGCCTTTCCTCAGTATAAGCCCCTCTCTCAGCCCAAAGCACACCACCTTCCTTAATAGTTTGTTCTGAGGTATGAAGTGGTTCAGGGATTTACCAAGGGTAGAGCTCAGCTCCCCGGAGGGGCTGTTGTACTTCATGTCACAAGTTCCAACCAAAATTAGATCAAATGACACTGGCAGCTTTGAAGGCAGATCCCAGCTATTCACAGCTCTTTATTCTGCCTCTCTAAAAGGCTACTCATGGATTCATAATTCTTTGCAGCAGGAAAACAAAACAAACAAACACTTTGCTTTGGAAATAGTCTTTGACTCGACCAAGCTTAAAACTAGATCAAAACCAGTCTCTGTCAGCAATCTGCCCAGAGGAATTACAGAATCACTGACTGGTTTGGGTTGGAAGGGAACTTTAAGATCATCTAATTTCAACCCCCTGCCACAGGCAATGACATGAAATGTCAACCCACAGAACGAAGCTCAAGACAACCCATTTTTGTTCAGGAAGTCTTAAGTTTGTTTAGTTTTGTACCCCTAACTGCATGGGCTAATCTTTTGTCTAAAGCCATAGTCAAACTCTGCTGTTAATCAGCAGCTTCTCTGTTGATGAGACCATCTGTGCAAAACACACATAACCAAAAATGGGATAAATTATAACAACATTTTAAAGCATTTTTTTAAGTCTTTAAAATATGCCAGCTAAAAGATGCTGTGTAAGAAATAAACTTTAAAAAATTCAACAGATACATCAAGATACCTTCAATTCAGCAATGTCCAGCAGATGTGCTATTCCACAGAACAGAAAGGACTTAACAGACACACTAAGCAGTGCTCTTCAACATGCTAACATGCCCCACACCCACATTCTTATGTTAACCACAGCATGGAGACAAACCTTATCATTAACTGCAGGTTTTTATGGCTTGTAGGCTCCAACAGCAACCCAGTGTTGGAAAGTTCCCAAAGAATTTCTTAGGTTTGCAAATGGATACTAAGTTCAGGAAGCTGCAAAGTTTCCTTGTTTTGTTTGTCAAGCCTTGACACGGCCCATCCATCACCTTGCAATGCTGAGAGTCTAGAACTTTCACCTATATGCGGATGTATCTGTCTCCACGGAGACCTAGAATCTAAGGTACGCTGAAGCCATTATGCCGCCACTCTCCAGAGTGGTACCCAAGGCGCCAAGAACACACGGAAGAATCAAGGAAGCAAATTAATAGTAGTGTTTTAAATTAAACATCTTTCTGTCATTTTACAGTACATACTTTTTTAAACATACATGAGGACTATAACACAGACTGTTGTAATGGAAGTACCTAACTCTCTAAGACGCCTTGAAAAATCTTTGTCATGGAATTTCCCATCATTCCTGTTCAAAAACAGCATGCTGGCAACTAAAGGTGGGGGTAAGAGGGGCAACAAAACCCCAGTTTGACCTGTCATAATGTTTTCAGCCCATAGAATGCTACCAATGTCCCAAAGGACCACTGCAATTTATCTTTTTGAATTCTCACATGAAGCTCATTTATTAGATAGCAACTGTTAACATGTGATATTAACCACAGGCTTTGATAAGTCTCAAGCAGCACCTAGAAGTCGAGTGACTTCCCCAGTTGCTCGGGGAGTCTAGGTGGGCTCTTTTAGAGCCTGCCAGCTGAGGGCTAAACTGCCTGAGCTACTGCCTGCACTTACAGCCTCCTAGCACTCAGGGCCTTCCTGACTCAAAGCAAGCCCAGGATGCAAGGGATGCAGCATGAGGAGGTCTATCCCATCTCCCTCTACTAAGCAGGCTAGTACTGTCAAAATTCCTGAGAACACAAATGAAGCCAACAGCATCCTAGTCTACAGCAGCACCAGCAGGTCTAAAAATAAGGATATAAATAAGGGGAACAAGATCTACATTTGCTCTAACATCGCCTATGGCTGTCACTAGAAATCAGCCACAGCATTTGAGAGTCAAACTGTCATTAAATGAAAACATAGCACTTCAATCCTCTGGAAATTGCAAAGGCTCCTGAAAGTCTTTTGGGCACCCCAAGGGCACATCTGAGGAAAGATTAGCCCTCCAGTCACCTACAGCTACATATTAACAGGGAGAAAACAACAAAACATTTGAGAAGAGTTTTATGGGAGAACCCCAGACAGAGGCCAGGAAATCCAGAGTCACAGCTTCTCAGTGGGCAACAGCACTCATCCTCTCTGCCTCCTTCACAGCAAACATAAGCAAAGTCTTCAAAACCTACAAATTCCTACAGGTAATGCCCCTGGCTGCAGGATATTCATGTTCAATTTCTATTTCCAAGACAGTCTCCATCTTAGCTTCAAAGCACAGTGGAAGGCTAGGAGAAAGCCCATATGATGGTGCAGGTTTCAAGGGAATGGAAGCTGTAGATACTGTGCTCCCATCTCTCTTTTAAAACAGGAATAATCCCTCCTGATGGCTGCATATCTCTCAAGCCCCACCCCCCGGCTTTCCTCATTCCCAGCCTCCATTGGGCTACAGCAGATTTCTTCCAGCATTCACAGCTCTACAAGACCTGTTTTACGACAATGATCTCCTATTATTTTCTATGAGTTGCTGCATTATTTATTTTAAATGTATTGTTATGCAATCCCATCAAATGTATGTTTAATCTTAGGCAAAGATGAAAAAGGTATATAATGAAGAAACAATGTGCACTTTAACATCAAGTCTTCCTTTTTCTAAAACTGTCATTATGCTTTATTTTTAGTAACCACGTGTAAGTCTTCACCCTCTTCTGATCCTGATACGACACCAGGGCTACGACCAATTCCACTCATTATTTGGTGATTTTATTTTGGTAGTGCAGTGCCTAGGACAGGACTCAACATTCAGCATTACATGATGCTATTTATCTAGGACTACTTCTCCACAGCACAGGATAATTTTGGATCCTCACAGCAAAATAGGATTCCTATATGAAATATCTCCATTAACTGTTTTCCCTTTACTGGCATTTCTTCCTGAAGATACTCCTAACATTGGCATGCCTTGCTGTTGTCATGGCAATGAAAGGACTCTATACGTTTTTGGGTGCGACTCAAAAAATCATTTTATACAGAAATGGGACAACAATTAGAATAATGGACATTGGATGTTTCTGTGCCACCAATTAATAAATGGTCAACGGGAAATAAAGAGCCCAAACCAGCAACAAAAGACATTGAACATAAGCTCCTTGATTGGACACAAGACACCAAATTGCTACTTGAGACCCCATCTTGCAACAAAGGGTAAAGCTTTGTCACTCTTGAGCAGTATTAAAATCACAGTGATCTGCTTGTGCTGTTGCTTAGCTAGACCAGGACCCAGATTTGCCCAAATAAATGGTGCTCTTAATGTTCAGAAATACATGAGTCTGGTGTTGTATACCCATCCCAATCAAGGTCTTGAAACAATCATTTCTCTGTGAGGGCTCATTCAAGGGCAAGACTTCTCTTGGCCAGTGCGTTCACAATTTATATCCGGCAAAAGAAAAAGAAAAATACTTTAGAGAGGCAAGTTTATCAATTAAAAGACAAGGAGAGGAGCTTGTGTCAGTCACTGATCTAGCGTGGAAGACGCAGTTGCAAACACTAAGAAACATGACTAAAGCCAGCCTACCCCAATCCATAAAGCGTCTGGAAAAACTGATTGCTAAGCTAAAAATACCATTCACCTATGCCTTCTGTATGTTACTCATCACACCACCAGCTCTTTTCCTGTGGATTCAAGGTATATGAGGGAAACTGTTATTAGAACATTTTGCTTGTGCAGGGATGCCAAATATGGAGGCACTGAAATATATGCATCTGTGTCAGTCACTAATTTCATCTTCTGACTCATGTTCTGGAGTGACAGTTCTTCTGCATGGCACTTCCTGTTCATACCAAGCTGAGCTATACTAGCTGTTATTTATTAGAAAGCAACCTAAAGCCACATCCAAACAGCCAGCTGGCTCTTACCCCAGTACAAATTATCACTTGCCACATAATCAGCACTTTCAGAGCTCAGGACTGCAGGTGGCTGTGTCACTTCCCTCCTTCTGTTGGATCCCAGCACACCACACACTTCCTTCCAGAGTAGGAACCTGTCTGAAGTAACCTCACATTTAAGATCCAATTCAATCCATCACCATCTCTCCCTTTCTTTAGCTAGCTGATAACTTTCCAGAACTGTTACTAGCCCATCTGGGTGAAAGCTTTCTGCAACCCAGAAATGCCCATGGCCAGGCCAAAACAGCAAACATGCCAGATACAAATGAGAAAAAAATCCCACGGGAAACCAGAGGAGTTTGCACTGGAAGACAATGAATGAGAATATAAAGGGGAAAATAAAAGGATTTTACATGAACAACTAAGTAACAACTAAATTCATACACAAGACTAATGCCAAACTAATATATGAATGAGTACAGAACTTTTTTAGCACATGTAGCAAGAACATTATTAGCACTTCAAAAAGACTAGTAATTCACACTATCTCAACATGATAGCATCCAGTGCACAGCCAACACGCAGCTTAAATGTTGTGTCATAATTACACGCATAAAGATACTAGAAAGAGTTAAACAATAAATGACCAATGGGCAAAGTACCATTCATAGAATTACCACTGCCCAGCTGTACTCTTACGAGTTGTTCACAATACTTTTAGAGCCTTACTTGTCAACTTTGGTCCTCTGCTTTAAGAACCACCGTTGTGCAATTCTTCAGCTGCATCCCCACTTCATACCCCTTTATCAATACAAGTTAGGAAAAGTACTTGTCACAGTTGCTTCCCCCCAGCTCCTGTCATCTTTCCTACTCAGTGAGCAAGGCAAACCAAGACCTCTAGATAGAAACACAGATAAGAGAGAACACAGAGATCCAACATCACCTTTGTGCTTACTACTGGAGCATGCAGATGCAAACGCAAACGGACTGAGACTAGTTGTCCCTCTGCATTTAAAGTGCAAAGGTTATCCACTATTGTGGCCCTGGAGCAATAGAAGCAAACAGACTGCTTAGTCTTGGCAGGACACAGGGGGGTGTACTGGAGGGCTGCCAAATATAGTACGCAAGAGATGTGTGCCTGTACACATTAACTTAATGCACAATAAACTCACTGCTGTTCCAAAAAAGGAGTAGCCACAGTATTTCATGAGTTAATATTTACAAAGAGCTGCATCCGATGAAACTAGACTCAGCAGCAAAATAACACTTGAGCTGTTTTTAGCAAGCACTAGTATTCCGGCTTGCTTCAAGGAAAGTCTGGAAGTGAAAAATTTAAGGAGCAAAGATTAAAATTAAAGTTTATGTAGTTATAAGCACAGCACTGATCCAGTCTCCATTTTCATAAGGAGAAAAGAAAAAGTAATACTTCATTAACTTATGCAGAGGGCTTTAGTTAAGCAGAAAGGTTCCATTTTTTTTTTCATTGAGGCCATCTGACCTTGAGTAAGTCTCCTTCCAATGTATTGCTCTCTGAAATGGGCATAATGCCACTAGTTAGATGTATGGTTTGCTTTCAAGTTACTGTAATCTTTCCGCACAAATGCAAAATATTACTATACCATAATTGTTCCACACAAGATCCCACGCATGATTTCTTTCAACAAGAGGCATTTGGTTTTGTAAGTCAGAATATATCATTAATTTTATAAAATCCATTAATAACTATTAAGCCTAGAAAAAGCAGCACTTCTTTATAGTTGTGATTGCTTTGCTTTTCTTTGCAGAATGCAGATGCATAAAGCCAGTACCACTATCCTCAACACTAACAGCATTCAAAGGCCAAGGGTACACACAATACCCAGGTCATTGTGCCGCATGAAGCCTGAAGGCCTGAAAGATACTGTAAAACCTCTTGCCTGTACAGCATATTCCAATGCATTGTTCAGCATTCTTAATGACTTTTTCCATCTTCTCTAGATCATTTCTCAGATAAAAAAAAGATTTTCCCAAAAAATCTTTTTTTTTGGGGGGGAAAAAAAAACCCCAAACCAACCAAACATACAACTCTATTGTCATCCCAGAATTTCTCTTTCTGAACTTGAGCTACAAATTTGAGTTTATAATCTTTTCCAACTGACAGCTATGTCACTTCCTTGTTCATGCTCCATTCCACCAATTCACTAAACTAAATTTTTCCCCCTCTTTTCCTGTTAGTTATTCACCCAGTCCCCTAATTTCATTTTTTAAAGTGACTTTTCTTTGGCTTCTGTCAGTTCATTGATATTTTTCTAGTCTTTAACTGGAAGTGAATATTCTAACTGTTGTCTGCAAGCTGTACAATGAGGAATTATCCTTCTGCTTTCATGAATCAATGACTACTCTGTAAGGCTAAAAGCACTTTTTTTCCCCCATTGTTGTCACATTTCCTCTCGTTCCATTTGTTCTTGGGTTCAATTTTTTCCAACAAGCACCACAACAGAAATAATATCCTCCTGGACCTTTCACTGGTAGATCTCAAAGTGTTTTTCAAAAGGAATCATCTTTCCCTTAGATGAGTAAAACGCAAGTTATAAATAGGATAATTCTCTCACCCCAGTATATCTAGCACAGGTTGTGTTCCAGCTCAGCATGTTACCTAATATTCTACTTTTACAAGAAAGCCCCCGCTCATACTGGTCTTTGCAAAAAGAGGCTGGTAAAGATCAAGCATTGCTTTTTTCTGTCCCACACAGCTTCTTGGGCTGCTGTCACTACAATATGGGGCATTTACAAATTCCAAGAACTCAGCAAAAAAACCCCAAAACTCTTGCTTCAACCTATTCTCTTAAAATATTCAGTATAGCTTTTCACAGGTGACATTTCCCTAGAAAATGTGGTTCCTCCAGTGTTCCAACAGCTCAACACACTGTTCTGAAGTTTTCCTTAGAAAATGTTCAGCTATTTTCAAGCTCCCAGCCTCGAGGAAACTGGTTTGACATCAGTTTTCAGTTAAGTCACCAGATGTACCCCCATTCACATTCAGCCTAGAAGAGCCCACTTCTGCCCTGCTAAACCTGCACATTTCATAGTGACCAAAGGGAAAAAAATTATGATAAATATAACAAATATTCACAAAATCCCAAGTGCGAAATTCTACCAGAGGAAGACAGTTTGCAGTAAACACAACAGAACCTCAGATCTATGCTACCTATTTCAGATCCCTGAATACCATTATCTTGAGACACACACACAGAGCACAAGACACTCCCCAACACACCATGGCATTCTTCAGTAAAGTCTCCTCCTCTTAAATTCTCAGTATGCCTTCTGGATCGCTCTCATATTCGATTTCTGAAATACTTTCTTTTAAACTAATATTAACCTCATCAGCTCTTGATTTCTGGGTGCCAAGCAAAAAGCAGTCTCTAATTCCTGTAAATATTTCAGTTCAGTGTGTTATGAACAAAGTACAGCACCCTCTAAACTTCAATAAGGAAGTTTTAATAAAGACAGAAATTAACTCCTGGAGTTTGCAAGAAGGTCCAGCATTGCTCAGCTGCCCAAGACCTAATTAAATAGAGTCTTACAAGTGATTCTCGGTCTCAATCCAAGTTTTTTAGTCCTTTAAAAACAGAAGATATACAATTAGCTGCAACAGTTGAATACAGCCTTGAAACATCCTTTAATGTTAATTGATAACTAACCATAACATCCTGTCATTTGTCCATGGGAAATGCTAGAGAGGTAGTGCAAACATAGAACAGCTACATTCAGTACTGTATTAATGTGATTTTTGTTTTCTTTCAACTAATAAACACTGTATTCACTAAACATGTCATTGAACTCTTTTCCAGTTTAGCAGCATGAGAGGCTGGGTTTGCCCCAGTGGGATGTGTCTACCCCTTGTACACTGTGTTTTCAACTCTAACCAATGGAAATGACAAAGAACAGTGATGATTCAGGTGATGAAGCGCATGGGAGAATCCATGACCTTCAGTTTAAATAAACTGGTTCAATAATGTGAGTAATATTCAAAATTAACATTTTTCCTTTTTCCTTCTAAGAGAATTTGCTAACAGGGCAATTTAAATTGTTCAGAATATCTTGTGATTCAGCAGTTCTGAATGTTGTTTTTACAAAAGCCTTCTGTGTTAGGTTGCTTCATTTTATTACTCTGAAGATTTACCTTAATTTTTAAAATACAGCCCTATTTATGCTGCACATAAGCAAGCACAAACTATTACTGAGTAGTTTCTAGCATGGAGAGGATGAATCAAAGACAACACATTAATGTAGCACTGATTGAAGATTCCCTCTCCATTTAAATAACTGGAGTGACAGAAAAGAAAACATTAAAAAGGTGAAGGAAACACCAAAAGGAGCAGAAAAATTCTGAAAGGAGCATTTTTTGAGTGAGCTTAGAAATTCAATACCTCAGTTATCTGGTTCTAGCTGAAGCACTCAGTAAGTCCATACTCTTTGCTATCACATGTAGAGTTTATCATACTCATGTACAATCAGATACCTGGTGCCAGCCTTTGAAGTGAGGCTGAGGCTTTAAGGTCCTTTTTGGTCATGCTCTCAGATTCATATTTCAGAGTGAAGTTATACAGTGTTGAATACTGGTGCCAGGATCAAAGTCCAAGCTACAGAATTAAACCTACTAGCAGGACAAGTACAGGATGGTTAGTTTCAGCATGGTGACATGTAAATGACAGACATCTCTTTTTTGTTGCTACAGGGCGTCACAGAAATAAAAATCCCTATTGTATTAGACGGTACCACGCAGGAACACGCCTCAGGATAGCAGATGAGCCCACACCCACTGCCACCACCTACGCCTCCCTAAATTTTTCTCCCCCACCATACAATTCAGTACCCTTCCCCACGCCTCTTCCAGCTTCTCCTCAGTGCCATTCCCCTGTTCTCCTCACCCACAATGTTTTCTCCCCTCTTTAAGTACGCTGTCTGATTTCCTCTCTTATCAATCAACATCTGAACCAGCCCATCTGCGCTGTGCTGCAAGGCCAGCCATCCTGCAAATACCCTTTATTCCAGTTGGCCCCTACTCAGTGTACACAATACAACCAGTCCAGCAGGCACTGCTTTCACTGGGGGGGACACATCTGATGTTTGGGCCTATGATCCAGCTGCTTGAAAATGCAGCATGTCCCAGTTTGATGCTAGCTAATGTTAACCTCAAGCAGCGGAGAGGCTTCAGCATCACCTGGGTACAACAGAGAAGATGGGGTAAGCACATGAATGAGTTAACTTGGTATTTTGTCTGCAATATTTTGCCTGCAATATTTTCAACGCTTGAAGTCTAACCTGCCCAACATCATTCACAAGCCTTCTGTAGGACATATAACTGTACAAAGATATAAAGTAGTAACATGTAACACATGCTACTGTAATACATGCTACTGTAACAGCGACCAACTTCTATAACTCCACCAGCATGAATAGTGAAACAAATAGTGTTCACCTGTGTTGTGCCTGTCTAAAAGCAAAAAGGAAGCTCCCTGACATAATATATACATCAACCAGAATATTATCTGATTACTGTTTTTCCATTATTGGTAAGTCTGGGGTAGAACCACTGTGACACAGTGGTGCTCTCTAGGAACCCCCTGCCAGGACATGCCCTTGCACTCACCCAGCCCTTTTGGTTTATTTTATTGGCCCATCCCTTACTAGGGAATTACTGGGATGAAGCTGTGCCAGAGTTGAGCACTGGAGAACAGACTAGGCCATCATGCATATGGAACCAGGAGACAATAAGGTCAAACAATAGTGAAGTAACAGGGAGGGCAGAAGGGATGGTACCTGACTGTCCATCCTTCCAGGCACTGACGTTGGACACCTGAAGCTTTAAATCAGTGCTCATTCCATTTCTGGCTGCTCTTACATGCCCCAGAATCAACAGCCATGCCTAAACTGAAGCAAGACTGATAGAAAGTCTACAGCAATAGAAAGAGCACAGACAGGGGCTCTTCCCTTGAAGGAAGCCACTGAGAAGGAATTTCAGGCTTTGCAAAGAAGGCCAAGGATGCTTAGATCTAAATGGAAAGAGATCAGCACAGGTCAAAGATCCTTTAGAAGAGCATCTGGAATAAATGCATGATCCCATCCTTCAAAGAGCTCTAGGGCAGGCTTTTAATTCACTCTAAATGTTCTTCTCTATCTGAAAACAATGGTTTTTACAGCATGAGGAATTTGGCTGTGCTGCACAATAGTTTCACATACAAATGTGACATGGGAGCACGACTACAGGACAATATAGGGCAGAAAACAAAAGAAAGACATTGCATCCCATTGGAGCAGCAGCGCACATCTCTGGCAAGCCAAAAGCAATTACTGAAATGGGAACCGGGCCAGCCTCCCACAGCCAACAGCTATCCTTACAAAAGAGCTATCAGGCCTCTGGACTGCAGCTCTATATTGTTTCAGAGATGGGGCACCTCCAAACACACAATGTCACTTAACATTTTAGGATACTGAATCAGAGAATAAAAATAACACCTACTAACTTATCAGCAGCTTTTCAAGCAGTGAATTCTGTTTCTTGGCTACAAAGTGATCAGATGCTTAACTTCTCCTGAAGTTACAGTTCAGCAAAAAGATAAGAAGATTTTACACCTGTATTTAAAAATAAGCATGAATGTCTTGTCACAAACATCAGTGCTTTTTGTGAGCAAGACCCTAGATGACAAAAAAAAGTCAAGTTGATCAGTTTCTTGCTAATCCTTAAGAGAATATTTCAGATCCTGTGGTTACAGTCAGGGTATGAGATTTTCAATAGAATACTATAACAAATTTGCTTTTATGTTTTCATTAGCTGAGACACTGGAAGACCAGAGAAATTTGTGTCTCGGTTCTGCCGATTTTTAACACTTGGATCAAAAGAGACATTAACTAACATTTTGTAGCTGTACACATTCCCTGTCTGAAGTAACTGGCCTTAAAATCAGTCCATTTACATTTTCACTGAAAAAAATCAACAGTAAACCATGTGTCACTTCCAAGGTACTTCAGAATTAGCATGTGGTCAGGTAAAAACCACACAGCTGGCACGATCTGTACTGCCTCAGAAGAGTTTAAGTAACAAGACTATTTCAACAGAGCATATGAAAGTTCCACTAGACATTAGAAAGAAAAACTGGTAAGGAGACAAACTCTTTACTTCATACAGTTAGAATAATACTAAGACATTAACGTGACCTTTCTTCAGGCTGGCAATAGTTGTACATAGCTATTAAGTACAAGATAAGTCTATTGTACATGAACATTATGGAAGCTTGATTAAAAAACAGATGCATAAAAAAAAATTGATTTGAAAGGTACATAATATTTTGTAACCTTTCATAGTTTTCTAATTTTTGCAAATTTGGGGTTTTCATAAACATTTTTTAGAAAACTTGTATGTAGTATTTTGTTCCCTGGTTGTCTAGGGAGTTAATAAACAAAGCTGCTACAAACACAAAAATGCAGAAAAGGCCAGGGGGAAAAAACCCAAACCAAACCTGTCTGAAAGACCGTTTAAACATTCTTAGTTCTCCTTTATTACCGAATAAAATACATGAAGCTGATGTTAAATGAACATGTTGATTCAATATGCTGTAAGTTCATTTTGCACAATTTCAAAACTGTTTCTATTTCATCTGAGAAGTTGTACTCCACATTCTGAAGAATTAGAGCAAGTTGGATACATGTTTTGTCCAGATACCATGCACAAGCATGAATCCGATGACACTCTTGAGGAACAAGTACTTTAACATTCACTGTGACAAAAAGAACATGTGTGCATACACAGTTTGAGACTCCAAGTTCCTCCTCATCTTATTTTTGCTGTTTTTTCCCTTCAAACTGAGCAATACACACAATTTGGTTCTCAAGCAAATAAGAGGCATGAAATTTTAGAAAAGTTCCTTCTAATGCTAGCAACCACTACAGTACAAGTTATTTTAAGAATTCAGAAACAAGTTTCCCAAACAAAAACCTTCTCACCCAGACACCCTGAGGAAAGCAGAGCTGACTTATGACAGGCATGACCAATTCACAATGAAACCTTTTCTAATATTGTGCATTATATAAGGACTAAACCACACTTTTTTTGTCATGTACTACAAGGTCACAAGTGTAAGCAAGTAGACCACTAAGAAAATACACATCTTCTTACTATTACTGCATCCAAATACACTGAGTTATACTAATATGAAGTCTCTGCTAACAAACCTTTTAATAAATCTGATTCAGACCATTATCCTTTTATATGCTGATCTGTTAACAGACTAAATTCTTCAGCAATGTGTGAAATGCATACTGCATGATTGTAAAACACTATCAGCACAAAGATTTCTAGTCTGAAAGCACTTACTCCCAATTTGCACAATGAAAGCAACTACGTCAAGGTGTATATCATAGTCATAAGTTAATTCTCCATTTATTTGCTGACATTGGCTGTGTGAATCCAAATTACAGAAAATAGTCAACATCCCCTCACCTGTAATACAAAGTATGCACTGTAGGCAATGTAGTTTTATCAGACTTGGAGGTGGGGAAAAAAATGACCAAACCTAAACCAATATAATAACCCCAGCAACATAAAGTCAGGACAGTGATTTCAGCTCTTCACAGTTAACCGCCGCAGGATTTTCTGCCTTGTGTTCTGCTGTTAATTCCAGATTTATCTACACTTATCAGAAAAAACAAAACAAAACAAAAAACCACAAACCAACACAAACCAACCAACCCCTTCCAACAAGTTCAAAGCCCATGCAAATTCAGAAATACCAAACACATATTCCCATCATGCTGGCTGGCCAGCATTCACCCGATTTCCTCAAGTCTTGGCTTGTGGCTTAGTCCTGTCTAGTGCTTCTAAATACAGAGAAAATTGTAAAGGACACAGAATCTACCAAGTTTATAATTTTATCAGAAATAAAGCCAAGCCTTGTCACTACCAAAGAAACTACTGCGTTCACAGTGTATTTCTAAAGAGAATTTCACAGTCATGTCTAAATCAACTAGGCCCTATCTCATCCCAATACCAAATACCAAGGTTTGTTGGGTTTTATAATTGAAGGCTTTGAGATCCAGTCTTACTTTCTAACGGAAGACAAATTTTTTTGTTATCACATCAGTATTTTTTTCATTACTACTATTCACTTAGACCATTCCTATATGACCACTCTACCATCTGTTACAAGACATTGCATTTAAATCAGAACAAACCACTCCTGATTGTCATGTACTCGTCAGGTCAGTAAGGATGCTCTCCCTCCCCACAACCAGGGCACTGGATACAGTCACATCATAATGCTTGCCTTCTCTGGACCTCAGCTTTACTGCAGAGAGCGTACGCTGCAGAACACGGCTATTTTTGTCAATCCTAACTTCTTTTGATTAAGTGCTCTTTCCTCAGCACAGTCCCAGGATGGCTATATGCTGCATGTCTTCTGTCATTTGGCCTGTTATGGCCCCAAGCCTAGATATATTTTTCTTAATTACTACACATCATCTTGGGTAGGCTTAATTAGTTTCAAAGTAGACTGAGAAAGACACTGATAGTACATAAGGCCAAGAAAAAGAACGTATTAGCTATCTCTTAATAATACTTACTATACAATGGCTTAATTAAACTCCCTGACAAAAATAACAACATTTAAAAACTGTTAACTGCTTTATCAGTCTTAAATTCAGGTGCTGAGTTTCAATAGGGAACGCTCCTCTTACAACCCACTGCCAGGTCTTACAACAGGTGTAATATGTAGCATAACAAAGCATTGCCATGTGAGGTTCATTACTTGAGTTGGTACTATCAGTATTACTCATAAGCAGTGGAGTGGGTTGGAATCTGATTGATTTACAGTCATTTAGGGCCATCTATTCTATCAGCTTTCCAGGAAAGCCTCACTAAGCTCATTTTATGCCCAAGTAGGAGATATGAACAAAGATATTAGACTATCTTATGTTTTGGGAGGTGCTTTTTGGTCCCATGTAACAGAAGTTTTTCTTCAGGAAAGAATCTAATTCTTCTCATAGATGTTCTCCGATATCTGGGTGCAGCCTTCTCTGTGCTTGCAGAGTCAGGAACATAGCCCATATCTTGCTGGGCACTGCTCAGCAAGTATCTGCCTTTAGCCACCCTTCCAGATCCCAAAGGATTCCCTCAGTCAGTCCTGTTATCTGGTTGAACTAAAAGCAGGCACAGCTGGAAGCCTCCTATCAGAGGACAGTGCAGTTTGGAGTGATAAGAATTTAATCACTCGGTGTGTTTCTCCCAGGCTACATTTTGCAGAGTGGTGACACAGGACAAGGAATCATTACATCCACTACAGTCCTGGAAGTGTACACCTTGTCAGCTGCTCCCCCTTAAATGTACTGTCCATTATATATCCTTTCAGGGTGCAAAGAAGGCTGCCTCCCTAATGAGCACCACTCAAACCAAAGCGCCAAGTTGCTTCAGCTGTATGGAATGAACCACTTACCCAAGATCCATACAGCAACTCCTGAGCAACCCTCAGCAACGCCCAGAATTCATCTCTCTGCTTTTCAGCAGGTTTTCTAAAAAGCTCCAATGTCAGCAAAACACACTACCCAGGACAGATCAGTCATCATGGTAGCTAAAATTCACCTGCTGGGGGTGGACTGTCCATATGTCTCCCCAATTAACACTGTTCTGCCCAGGGTCTTTAAAAGTTCCTGCAGAATATGAGCTGCAAAGTTTATTCAAGATCAGGCATCCCCTTATACATGAGCAGTATAAGAGCCAAAGGGAGCGACAGACACTTTAGATCACAGCAGGTCAGAAGTGCTTTAATTAACAATGCAGAAATTTCTTGCAGCTGAGGCAAGAGAGACTGCCAGTGCAGATTCTGTAATGAAGAGCTTGCACTGCCTGTCCAAAAGGCACTGAAGTCATGTCCCAGACTTGCAGGGAGCATTGCCATTTTTGTCACACTCAGGTTCTGTTTTGTTTTTATTTCAGGTTGAAGTTGTCAGAAGAGACTTTTATTGCTCTCTTTTGTTATGAGGAGAGTTCTCTAGCAGCAAATAGATTCAGTGGTATGCATACACCCTGCTTGGTCTAACTTTAAGACAAGACATCAATTACGTGCACAGACAGTTCTAAACCAAGACAGGCAAGCTAGCCACTACATCCATTGGTGAAACAGCCTGCATTACCCCACGTGTTTCTTCAGCCCATATAGCATTCTGTTACCTGAACTTCTCAAAAGTGGAACCCATCTTAACAGCCCAGTAGTAGTTGTTTCACTCAGTGGAGCCAAAACCATTAGCCAGAATAAACATATCTCAGTAACATTTGTACCAGTCTAGTCTCTTGAAATGATTTTCAAAACAAAGAGAATGAACATCTGGACTTCTCCCAGTGTGACTTTCTGAAGAATAAACAGCCAGTGCTGCTTGAAATGAAAAATCTGAGTGCAAGTACAGTTTGGGGTGGGGAGAACAAGGCAAGAAAGCTGCCGTGGGAAGAAGAGAGCAAGAACTTCAAAAGCAAGACAGTAAGAAAGGAACCCACATGGTCTTGAAAACAAACTCCCTGGTCGATAATTTAGAGAAGTGCACTAGGTTGGTTATCTTCATTCTAATCCCTAGAGATTTTGTTCAGAGGTCTTTTCCTTCCAGCTATTCTTACAGAAGGTCATTGCGGCTTCTCAAGCGATTCAGGCCCTGCCTTCCCTGCCCCATACCACCCTCCGGTAACATATTCCTAAGTAGAACGTACCCATTGAACTTACATTTTCTGCCTCCATGGCACTTACACTGCAAAAACAAGCTTTTCATTTACATGAAAACTGCACCTCTTTTTCCACACAGTTTTATGAAAAGTGTAAGCTGGCAGATTTTCCTCATGAACATATGGATCTTGTTGATAAAGCTATCTCCAGCATTTGGCCTGTGCCCTGGTACACAGTCTGTGTCACCTCAGGTGCATCCTACCCATGCTTAGGAGGCTGTGAGAACTCTTCCACTAAAACCAAACAGCAACTTTGACGTGTGCTCATGTTCAAAACCCCTGGTACAACTCTACAATTATTATTTAGCATATTCAACAAACTGCCTGCCCTCTAAAGTGCATTACGAACCCATGAAATAGACACTTAAGAAGAATCTTGCAGTCCCTGTTGTGTGGTTCAAGGTGAAAGTGTAGTTTTGTAGAAAAATAAATTTCCATGATTCTTAACGGGTCCCTGATGACTCATAGAATAATGATAAATTACTGTTACACACACACACCCCGCCTTTCAAATGCTGTGACTTGTAAAGGTCACATACATACTAGCCAAAGAGAAAAAGCTAAGATTAAGAGGATTTTACCTGACAACACTTTCCAAAGAGGGCTCTGGACTGAAATGAGCCTGCCATGGCAGTACCTGCCAACTGAGGCTCTCAGATCACTTTTACGGTAACAGTTCTTATCAAGAGTCAGCAAGCATGAAGGAAAAGCAAAAGCAAATTTCCTTCTCTTCCAATCATTCCCACCTCTGCTAAAGGGCAAAGACAAACCCTCCTAGCAACAGAACTCAGTGGTTAAAAGAACAGACTGTAGCATGGCACTTCGGTCACAAGCTATCTGCTTTGCCACAAAAAACAGAAGAAGGATGATGAGGGCTGGGTAAACCCTTCAGTTATTATCTAGTAGGTATTTAAGACTTCCATCTTCCACCATGAGCTGCTGGAGCTGGCAGAAAGCACCTATACTCTCCCTATATTACCTGAACAAAGCTAGGCATTCCCCAAACCAGTGCAATGAATGTGGAATTACCCCACAAAGACACAAAGAGAGGTTGGGGAAAAAAAAAAAAGGGCATATCTGAAACCTAACTCTTCTTCAAGGCTCCTCTCCTTCAGTGCTGTAATGGACTGTGGGAAAGTGTCTACTTCCGTTCAGAGGCAGCCCTTCACTGTCCTCTAGAATCAGGCACCAACCTTCTCCTGTGAGGAAGGTCAAGTCTCTCACTCAACACAGCTACAAGAGGTGCTGCTGCTTCTATAGTATATTGGACTTAGAGGTTGCTCAGACCAAAGAGAGTTACCACTGTTTTCTGCCCCAGTGATTAGGGCTCTCAGCTGTGAAAAGGCAAGAACTCTGGTAGCCAGAAGCCACACAAGAACAATTTATGTATTTTAGCTTAAAATGCAATTGAAAGCACATACCATTGCAGGCTAAATGGCCTCAGCTTTCAAAGCAAGAGAAGGCTGCATCAGTTGATTCTGAGCACTGAGACCTGGGAAATCAGTTCCGCAATGTAGGTATTAGCTAACAAGGAAGAGAAACTACAGGAAGCAAACAAGGCAGTTACTGCTCCAGAGAGCAGAAGCTGAAGACGGACCTGGTTCAATCTCACTTGCATGCAACTATGAGACATCTCTGCATGCAGAAAACATAGATCCCCCTCCTCTAAGCAGCAGTATTACCCAGGTTCCTCTGACTGTGGTCTGAAAAAAGCTGTATCTATCAACTATGGCAAAACCAAGGTTATTTGTCACGCCATGTGCATGACTATTCTTATCTCTAAGTAACACCAGGATACACCCGACAAAAAAAAAAAAAAAAAAAAACCCACAAAAAAACCCAACCAAAACAAAACTCTCTTATGTGCTCTAGAAAACCCAAAACTAGAGATCTAAATAATTTTAGGCAGCTTGACTGCTAACTGATCAATCATTTCATTTATCATGGTCCCACTTACAATGTAATTATAGTGATTTTGCATTAATAACTTCAGAAAATCATGTAATTTCTGTATAATATCTCTCTTCCAGTATCGTGCATGTCAAATGGAACAGCGATATGAACTCAGTCTTCATAAGATAAAAGAAAGAATCATCAATAAATTTAAGCTAGTATTAGCATAACAGCACATCCCTGAGCCCCAGTCACAAGTCTGTTAAATGGCAGGGTTTACTTCTGGACCCTGGCATGACACATCATTGTTTCATTGTTGGCAAGTGATCTACCCGCTTTATATCTTTCCACATACTCCCCACAGAATTTCTCCCCACAGAACAACCAAACATCAAGAAAGCATCTGGAGTTTCTAATTCATCTATTTGCCTCATAGCAGTATAAAGAGAGGCACAGATACATACTGTGCAAGCGACAGCGCACATTTAAATACTAGCACTAGCTTACAGAGAGCTCCAGTGCCAGAGTGAGAAAAGCCTTTCTTCTTGCTCTGATCCAGGTGCAGATGCAGGGAAATGGAGTACTCTAGATGTAAGAGTAACATTACATATCCCTAACTTATGATCTCAGGCTTTGAGCCATTCACATTTCAAACTCAGACTTCACTTGCTGCAGACTTTTGAGGACTTAACTGTGTGTGCTGCAGCTTTTAAAGGCCCAGCAGGAGCCAAGACACAACTAAGGCTCAGCACTGAAAGCAAAACTCCATCCTTACACTGTGTTCTACTACTTGAATTGCATGACTAGGACTAAACTTAATTTAGCATTTCCTATCCTTTGTCAGGTGAATTAGAGGCTCTACACTAAATATTAGAAAGGCTTTTCCATGTTTCAAACAATAAATTTAATTAAATTTCTATTTCATACCAATACAACATATTTTAGGTAGACAGAGGAGAAAGATTTAAAAGGCAGCTGAATTACTTAAAAGCTTTTTTACCAAATAACTGTTATATTAAGACAATTCACACACACTCCTACAGGATACCTCAGTCATTTCTAACAAAGCATAGTATGTAGCTCATGAGACTCACCCTCGGGAAAACAAGTACATTAGAATTTATTGATGTGACACAATTTTTCTTACTTGATTCTATTGAGCAGATACCTCCCCCCACCCTAAAAAGGCCTGTGACTGAGCACAGTTCTAAGCAAGAAAGGAAAATGTTACACCTCTGAGAATGATGGTCACACATTGCAGCAAGCTGCTATAAAAAGCTAATGCTCAGTGACAGTCTCTCCACCTAACCCCTCAAAAATAACAGTAAACTACACCAGCAACAAATCTGTGAGGAGAACCCTGAGAAGCCAAGTCTCTGGCATGCAGAGCTGCAGGTAGAGCCAAAGGTCCATGCTATCAGGCCTCTGAAAAACCCAATAGCCTCATGTTTCTGACATGGGGTATGCTGTGCTTAGGGCACAGTCACAGGCTTCCCGTGCAAACACCACTCCCAGACCTACAACCTCGTAAGTCATTCCTGCCCATTTTGTAACACATCCAAAGCCCATTCTCCACCCCATCAGGGCTCCCAAGGCTTTTCCTCACACCACCCCTTCCCTCAGCAACATCACTCACACTGAGGGCCACAGCTTCTTACCTGTCTGAAACCTTCATGTTCTCAGCTCATCACAAGCTCTGTCCCCAGACCAAACTTGTGCCCCTGAGCATCAGCAACACCCCCGGTCTCGCCAGCAGGGGTACAGCTCTGGCCATCCCCCATAAGCATTCCAGGTCTTTCTGCCCCAGCTGGATGAGGCCTGCTCTAACATCACTTCATTAGGCTCATGACGGTCCACAGCTGTGGTGCCCTGCCACCGCTGCACAACAGTAAGGTCTACCACTGCTTTGAACTCCTCTCACTGAAACACACCTGCTGAAAATAACACACTGCCTACCACTCGAGTACATCATAGTTCCAGGTTAACATGAAAACAGAGTAGGATTAAGTAAAAAATACGAAGAATATCAGCCAATTCAAGAGTCACCATATATTAAAGAGAAAGGTAAAAGAAATGCCCCTGGCTCCTCTTGAATTCTCAACTGAATACTGTTAAATATCCATCTCTTTTTTCCCTGGCACATAAACTTCCCTTATCTACATACAAACGTGGATAGCAGCAATAGCTCTTATTACAAGAAAAAAAAAAATCACCAGATGCACTATAAATGGAACCAAACAGCAGAGACTCAAGATTAACACCAGACAAAGTGCACAGAAAGTTTATGGGGTCAGAAGGAGCTAGGCTTACCTCACTCCCTGAGGCTATGAGACACGGGCGTGCAGTGCAGGGACCTCGATCCTGAAGCAGCAGCACGATCCATCACGGTCCAGCAGGCTTTTCCTCTTGCTTCAGCATGTGGCTACAGCAAACCCGCCGGCGCCCTCCGGCTAAAAGGCTGTCTAGGGCTGAGCTGACGGCTCTCCTCGGGCCCCGCAGCGGCCCCCTCAAGCAGCCATTTCGCCCCGCTCTCTCCGGGAGCCCACCCTCAGCCCGAGCCGCCGGCGCCGTTCCCGCCGCTGAGGGGAACCTCCCGCCAGCCTTGAGGCGGCCGGCACGCGCGCGGCACGAGGGCGGCCCCTCACGGCAGCGCCTCCATCTTCTTTCTCCCTTCAACGGCCGAACCCCCGCGGATGCGGCTCCGGTCCCGCGGCGAGCAACCCGCCCACCCCCGAAGGAGGGAGGGAAGGAGGAAGGGACGGAGGAGGGCCGCGGCTGCCGCAGCCGGTGGCGGAGCCTCGCGTACCTGCTGCCCGGGGCAGCTCCCGCCGCCTCTGCCCGCCGGCGCTGAGGGGAGCGCGCGACCCGAGGGGCAGTCCGCGCGCGGGAGGAAGGAAAGAGACGGACTCGTCGTGCTCCGCAAGGGTTTATTATAGCACATCCCGACAGCTGCGTGCGGCAGGGAACCCGCGCTCCTTAACAACAGCATAGGCACACGGGTTTATCACCCCTAAACAACAATAACAATAGTCTCACCTCATTGTAATAAAAATACTTGGTTTTTTTTCAGACTGTCACGTGTCTCCAGGTTCCTTGCTGCTCAAAATACACACAAAATAGATTTTTCTCCCCCACCAAAGTAAATTCTTTAACATAAACTGGTTTACTGAAGTGCACTACATCTCCCCTCCCACCACACCACAGTCCCTTCCACACTTTCTGTTCTCCCCCCTTAATAAAAGGGGCTTGTCAAGTGTTCCCCAAAAAACACCAATGGTAAAGAATGAAAGTGATGCCTGTGCTGAGCTGGTGTCCCCCAGAGCTGTAAACAGAGCTGCCTGAATTTCTCCCTCGATGGAATAGACTGATAAGTACAGAGAACACCACATGTGGAAAAACACCATGAAACTTCCTAACAAATACCAAGCACTAGTCCTGAGAACAAGAGGTTATACACACATGCTGCTGTCTGGAACAGTCATGGAAGAGTCTGGCTTGACACCAGCGCTGCTCATTGCAGCCTGTGTGCAAGGAACGTCACATCACTCGGAGCCATGCGGAGCTACGAGACGACTGAGTGCCGCAGAGAGAGGCCAAGCCCGCCGCTCCCCCGTGACTGAGCCAGCACTCGTGTCCTGAGCTGACCTGGGCAGAAAAGTGACTGAGGACCAAACACCGTGAGCTGCCTGTAATGTCTTTGTTACACCACCTTTTTTTTACATCTTTTATTAATGCACAGTCAATAAACTGAAGCTTCACCCTGCCTTGCACTCCCCTGCCTGCCTTGCCACTTGCCTCCCATTTTCACAGAATGACAGGATCACAGTGGTTTGGGCTGGAAGGCAGCTTAAAGCTCACTCAGTTCCAACTCCCTGCCCCTTCCCACTAGAGCAGGTTGCTCCAAGCCCCTGTGTCCAACCTGGCCTTGAACACTGCCAGGGATGGGGCAGCCACAGCTTCTCTGGGCACCCTGTGCCAGCGCCTCAGCACCCTCACAGGGAAGAGCTTCCTCCTAAGATCTAATCTAAATCTCCCCTCTGGCAGGTTAAAGCCATTCCCCTTGTCCTGTCCCTACATCTCTTGTCCAAAGCCCCTCTCCAGGTTTCTTGTAGCCCCTTCAGGCACTGGAGCTGCTCTAAGGTCTCCCCGCAGCCTCCTCTCCTCCAGGCTGAACAAGCCCAGCTCTCCCGGCCTGTCTTCCTCTTGCTCAGTAGTTGCTTGGGTTTTACATAAGAATGACCTCATCTCCGTGACAGCACAATTCGGATGCAACAACAAACCAACAGCTGCTTTAACCAGGGCTTACTTTTCAGAAATGTGATTTCCATCCACAACCTGCAATCTCTAATGTGGAAAATGAAGGTGTTTTGAAACTCCGGGAATTTGGAAAAATGCCACTGACTCAAAGTTTATTTGGTTTTCCATAGCCCAGGGAGTGAACTAATGGTAACGCATGGGACAGGGGAAGCAAAATTTGGTAGGCAAGCTGAACAGCTTTTTATCCAAATACATATTTTTAGTTTTCTATTTATGAAAGATTCCCTCCAGACCCTGAAATAATAGTTTTGTCCATTACTGCTCCCTCAATATATACATTACTACAGCACTTTTTGAGGATTCTGCCTCAGAAATTACACAGAAAGCTCAGAAATACACCTTCTAATTGAATGTAAAGAGAAGCCCATGCCCTATCCCTTGACCAGGCACATGTCACAGGCTATGGCAGTGCAAGACATGAAATAAAAGGAAATTAAATAAATAGTATCAAAATTCAGTGCCATATTTGCCAAAACATTCATTCTCCTGCTTCCACAACTCCTATAGCTACATCCTCTTTCCTTCCTTCAACCTTCCGAGTCCAGGTTCACTTCTGCTCCCTGCCTGTCCCTCTCCTACTCATTCCTCTCCACTGCTTTTTCCCCACCATCACCTCCTTCATTTTATTTCTTCCCTCAAATCCTACTTTCATCCTCTCTCCTCCAATGCTTCTTGCACATTTCCTTCCTTCCACAGAAATACTTTCTCATCAACTTCATTTTAGTCTCTGCCTAAGCTAGGACACAAAGCTACAAATAGAAGTAGTGCATTTTTATTTCTTAGAAAGAGGAAGCCAGGCAGAATTAACCTGATACTAGTTTTCAACACCAGTTTACACCTTCAGCTCTAAAACCTCGGCCTAGAAGTGACAACCCTAAAGCCAAACAAAACCAGTTTCCTCGTCAATCTATAGTTGTTTCTAGTAGGCTTGTTTTCTGATTTTTAATTAAATGGCAAAATAAATATGAACTTCTAACAACTAATATTTTCAATTAAAAAAAATATAACCTAGTCTATACCCATTTTTGGTACCAATTGAACAATACTGGCTTAGAAACTAATATAGTTAAAATGATGCAACTTCCTAGAACAGAGATGTCACATCAGTATCAAAGTGCTTATTTCCCCAATTTTGGCCACAACCCCCTGAATAACACAGCTGTTTGCAGTTTGGGTTACATGTAAACAGCACCTATACAAATAGGTGTTAGTGAATCTCCAATTTGCCAACAATAAAATAAAACAATAACAAAGTCTAATAAAGACTATTTCTTCACATACCCTGGGTTTTTAAGTGCCCTGTTTGGTAAGGCATCCTGCCATTGTCCTGTACAAACACTGTATTTGGGTGCATGTAAATCACTACAGATTTTTCCTCTTTTTCATCCCAAAATTGACCTGGCCTATCTCATCCTCCTAGTGGCCAGAATCAGTTGTACTCCCATTGACAATGGCAGGTTGTGCTAGTCTTCAGCCAGAGATGGTGGCCAGAGTGCAGCTCTTACTGCAGTACAGAACTGTTTACTGCTAGGTTCATGAAATCAAGGTTATGATATGTAATGGCACTATGATTTTTTTCTTCAGTGGTAGCAGTTACAGAGTACTGCACACAGCTAATAAAACCTGACAGATACCTGCCATCAAATACTTATGCTCTTAACAAATGAGAACTGTATTAATTTTTTTCCTGAAGACTCAATAACGATTTCCCTGACTGAAATAATAATGCACACAGTCTTAATCATTGTGCAGAATGTGAATGATTCTGCAGTAAAAGAATATCAGTAGAAACCCTATGTCCTGAGTGCAGTTGATATCCCAAATGGATTGAAGTATCACTGAAACATTCAACATATAAAGGCACTCCAATCAGTGCTCATGCTGCAGCATTTCCTTGGGAATCTGGATCCCTAACGTTCTAAACTGCTCAGAGGCATTTAATAACATCATCCAGCCGTTGGTGCAGTTTGAGAAGTGAGAAGCATCATACCAAGGATTCAGACAGGAAGCCAAGGTCTGCTGTCAGGGCTGCTCTTTTCAGCAAGGATGGAAGTTTCCTCTGTCTCCTGCCCATGAAATTCTCCGTCCATTATGATATGCTGCTTCTCCTCTGAAGAGTGGCTTTTCTTGGAGAAAGATCCTCACTGTCACTTTCACAGTTCCTCTGAAATAAAAAGGCCACAATCAGTCGCATCAATGAGACACCATGCTGCTAAACATGATGTTCTAACATTATTAGTGTATCATCTCTTGAGAAGAGTAGAGCTAATAGAAATCTCACAGTTTCATTCCAGAAGGTCACATGCACTGCAGGGGTCCCCCACCCTCCACCACACTGCTGGGCACCAGAGCAGCAGGGCAGACTCTCCAACACTGCTCACTTCCCAGGCACAGTCACTGCTACGGTATCCAAACAGAACGTGCAGCCTCCCTGCTACTCCTTTGCAGCATAAATGTGGCTAGCACCTCAAAGGTGTATAGTCACCAGCTCTTCTTGCCTAACATTTCTGTAATACAACTTACAGCAGCATTAAAGACACACAATGGACACCACGGTCCCATCTGGTTTCCCCCTTAAAACCATTGCAATCCTGTTGGGCTGTGCATCCATTTAGAGACAGCAAAAATCACTGCACAGCAAAATTGGCCCTCCCCATTCAGGAAATGTACCTACCACGCTTTCATCTTCTATTAGGACCTTTTTCACCAGCGAACGAGACAACTGGTTGCACAATGAGACAATATGGTAAGAAAGCTATGGAGAGAGGGAAGAAATGAGAACTTGACCACACATAGGCAGCACAGACATTCCTGAACACGTTTCATTTACCTACTGTGTATTACAGTTTTACATTCAAGTTTTATCTTGCCTTCTGATCCCATGAGGCTTGGGAAGCCTTACATGAGAAGGATTAAAGGCTCGCTGTCATACCTTCCATCGCCTTCTAGCATATTGCCTTTTGAAGTTTTCCATGTTAACAACAGACGATTGCCGAACCAAAGCCTGTCGCTTGTCCACTGGCTGGAAGATAAGAGAGCAATTTTATTGCTTGGCTCCCTCTGGTGCATGAAATACATAAGAATCTTCATGTGCTCTGGAGCTGGGTGAAAGAATGCTGGCTGGAGAAGCTGTGGATTCATATAGGTAAAAGCAGAAGAAAAATAATTAAATCTAGTCCACCTTGTGCCTGGACAGGACACTTTGATCTCAAACAAGATCCTAAACCCAGTGCAGTCCATGGCCACACTTGGCCCTCTGCACAAAACTGTGCTGAGAAGTTCCACTTCTGCCCCTTTCTAACCACTCGACCTGGCACAAAAGGTGTATCACATGGCCTGGACTTTGCTCCAGCCTCCACTTCTGCTTCATAATGATCCATGTAAAAAACAAACAAAAGGTCTGGGAATAGCTTTTCTAGCTGAAGGACAGGAAGAAGGACAGCCAAACAAGAGAGAGATACAACTAAGGGGATGCTAGAGGGTGCTAAGGCAGCGCTTCCACTTTGTAAAGTTGCTGAGGTGCTTCTTGCACCATCTTCTCTGGATGGAGCTCATATCATCTGGCCTTTATTCACCTCTCTCTTTCTGAAAGGCATTGGGAGAGCAACGAAAAGGTTCCACACAGGCCCGACAGAAAGGAGGAGGAGATGCCAGCACATCAACAGCACTGCAGCACACCGCTGCTCAGGGGCTTCGCGCAGGATTGCTAGAACTCATGACGGTGTAGAACTAAACCAGCATCACCACACTGTAGGTCCTGTGCTACTTCCTACATTTTCAGATATAAGTTTTCACATTTTGCCCTTTACAAGGATATTTTTAAACCAAAGATACATTAGGGCCCTTTGCTCACTTCCAGGATTTGGCTCTTCTAGCACACCTTTTCTGAATCGTGCTTTTACAGCTTTTACCAAGCTGAGGTAAATATCATAGAAGGAAAGAAGAAAAAAGCTGTGCTGTGCTATAGACATTTCAAGGGTACCTAGGTAAGTTTGAGACAGTCACTTCAGCTCTAAAGAGCACATGAATGTGCAAAAGGGAATAACTCCAGAGGGTGCTAGCTGTACTTTACAACCCAAGTATTACAATGGTACCGGAGAGTAGCCCTTCTCTTGTCTCTCTCAAACCTGGCCAATGAAACCCTGTCTGCTTATCAAAACCTCAGGAAAGCCCAGGTAACCTGCCACTGTGAGGAATCTGCAATTAGTCTGAGACTGAGAATTCCCAAGCAAAAGTAGATGGTGACCCAAGAAAAGCAATCCACGGCCAGCTCTGGTCAACACTGGACTTGCCGGGAATCACAGGACAGTGAGCTTGGAAGGGGCTTCTGGAGATCCTCTAGTGCAAGCCCCTGCTCAGGGCAGGGTCAGCTACTGCAGCTTGCCCAGCGCCACAGCTCAATTGGGTGTTGAAGGACAGAGACTCCACAACACCTCTAAGTACATGTTCCAGTGTTTGACTGCTCCTTTAGTAACAAGTTTGTTTGCTCTTTGTAATGTTTATATGTTATTTCTTTCTGCTTGTGCCCATTGCCTCTTGTCCGGTCACTGGATACCACAGAGAAGAGCCTGGCTCTGTTTTCTTTACTGCATTCCACCACATATTTATACAGATTGAGAAGATGCCCCAAGCCTTCTCCTTTGGACACTGAACAATCCCAGCTCTCTCAGCCTCTCCCCCTTTGACAAACAGTCCCATCCCTTAATCATTTTCACAGCATTCCATCCAGCTCACTCCAGTGTTTTGCTGACATCACTGTAATGAAAAAAGTGAGCTGTCATTTTGTATTAGTGATGAGGATGCACACCACTGAAAAGACTTGGGCTTTGTCTTTTTACCATACCCAGAGTACGGCAGCACAAGACATTGATACCCTGGCAATAAATACATGAGAAAAGAACTTCAATACCTGAGTATGGAAAAATAGGCAAAAAAAAATCATATCAGAATTCAGACATGCACCTAAAACGTGTGGATGCCAATCTGGTGTTAAGGAACAGATGTTCTGCAAACCCTGACACAGCCCTTCTGAAAACAAGGCACCTTTTAACTCCAAAACCACATCAAATTTTGCATAGACCAGAAAACTGTATGTGACAGACTGAGGGGAAAAAAGTTCAAAACTAGATCTGGTAAAAAGGAAAAGAGAAAGGCCAGGAATCAACCCTTCAAAGACTATGGAGCTTATGGAGCGGCAACCATTCCTGCAGTTCTGATCTGCATATGTAGGAGGTGGATAAACCAGAAATATTTATACTGAACTGGACTGGAATGCAACCAAACCAGACACCTGCAGAAGCAAGAGCACCAAAAGAGAAGGGAAATCACAGCAGTGAGGATTTAAACATTTTTTTTCAGCAAAATAATTGATAATGTTCATGAGACACATTCACTTTCCTTGTCAAATGCTGCAGGTACAGCATTTGTGCAGATATCCCAGCAGAAATTCCAGGAGCCACGCTATCAATTAGGCCTCTTTTTCATGTAGAGGTATACACTGTCTGCATACAACAGAACTGGGACATTCAAGCATTAAATGTAATTTCCTCATGCTGTAAATGGCTGGCATGGTGCAACAAAACACGGAGTAGAAATCAATTTGAAGTGGAAAAAATGTCATTGGCCAAATGTCAGCTGTACAATCACGATGAACAATTTCTGAGTGCCCTTTCAGCAGCAAAACCATCGCTGCATCAAAAGTAGCCCACTTTACAGTAAGCTACTCCAGGCTCTTAATAACAGCCTCTCAATTTCTAAGTGGCCTGCAAACCAGTGACTCTGTTGTTTTCCCCATCATCAGAATATCTTCTCAAAAGCAGCATGTCAGTGACCTCCTTCAGCTCACAGAGCATTACCCTCAAGGATTGAGTCACAACATTAACCTCACCTAAACATGCTCAGGAACAGAGTGGCCTCATTTAATGTTCCTTCTCATCGTGCCAGCACGTTTGTTCATAAAGAATATCAAGACGAACAGAGAATATGAGATCATAGCTGAGGGAAGGCAGACTCTCTTTTCTGAGTATCTTTGCTGCAGATATGAACTCTCACTAAGCTTTAAGTTACTTTTTAAGAATTAAAACTCTCTCCCTTATAAAATAGGACTTTTTTCATAGGAAGTCCTGTGTTCCGGTTCCCCTGCACAGTATCTCGTGGGCCTTCCAGCTCTAAGGAACATTGCAGAAGTGATGACTGAAGCATTCGGAAAGAATAAAAAATGGGCATATGTAAAATTCTCAATACTATTTGTCACAGTGGAGCCCAGCTCCCACCGACCCTCACCACCACCACCTTGCCAGGACATCTCCTGGCTATCTGCACCACTTGGAAGCTTTAGGAGATTTTTCATCTCGTGCAAAGAAAGAGCACATCCAGTTTCCATCCTGCACCGAGTACAATGACAGGAGTAACAATACCCCTATTGAGTAACTTTTCAGAACTCTGAATTTTCACCAGCCTCTGCACATCTTTATGAGGACATGGCAGTGACTGGTCCGCTATGCTCTAAACAAATTGGATGAGAGTTTACTTTTACTTACTACTTTTAAAGTAGTAAACATTATTCTTAATAATGTTCTGAACAACAACAGTTCCATTTAGTTTATTAACTTCTGTAGAAAAGGAGGAGTGAGGCTGGGCAGTGAAAGACATTCTGATATAAAGATCTACTCTAGAGGGACTTGAGCAGTGATGCCTGGCTACTATCTCACCAATTCTTCTAGCTGCATCACCTTTACCTTGCAGTGAACTCACACAGCTAAGCACAGGGTTAGCTGTAAACTAGCCACAGAACCAAGGGTAGTAACTCTTCAGTACACAGAAGCTTGACATCTCTTCTTCAGTCACTAGCTACACCACCAGGGAACAACTGCATCCTGCGTAAGTAACTATTTATTGTGTCCAAACCCGAGATGGATACATCTGTGCATATTAATACAGTATAATCAAATGACTTGTTTGAAACACAAGGCAGCAGGGCATGAGTCAAGTTTTGGGACAACTTGGTTTTTTTACTTTCTAAAACCTAAGGAAAAAAACATATCTTCACAGCAAGAACACTGGTCTCAAATCCCACACCACAGATTACATCAGTTGCAGCTTTTTCATCATCTTTACTGGAGAAAGCAAACCGGAACTCTGTGTTATCACTTATCACTCACAAATTAACATCGGCACTGTAAAATTACATACACCGTTACTTGCTCAGTTCATTACAAGTTCCCAGTTGTGTCGCGTGAATAGGATTTCTTTGGTGCAGAACAGGAAACTCAGCTGAATTTTAAACTAAAGGATTAATCAACAACTGACACCTTTGATGATAAGAAGATTTCACCCTGCATAACTGGCCTAAAAATAATCTTAACTTTTCTTCATCAGCAGCCATTTCACAGAGCATTTCCACAGTTCCAGCTAAATGTTCCATTACTATGCTGCTGACTCTGGTGTACAGGACAGATTTAACCTTTGCAAATATTTCTCTGATATGGTCTGTAGAACTGCCTGCAGCAGGTCTGCATGACCTTTCCTTCATCCAACCAAGGAAGCTATCAAGAGATTTTTATTAGTTTCCAGGCATCCAGCTTCTAGTAAGTATCGACTGACCTACTCTTTATTCCAAGTTAATTACTTAGTAATCTTCAGGAACTGTCATACAGGATGAAGTATGATGCAGGCAATGCAAGAGGCTGTATGGTTAGATATGTCCATAACACTGTGATGATCTAGTTTCCATAAATTCAGACACTGAACACAGGAAAAATACTTCAACACTACAGAACACCATGAGCTTTTGGTCAGCATCTCGTGCAACACATGAGAATTTCTGGTTTAGATCTACGTCATGGTTTTTGTGTAGAATCTATGCACGGAAAAGTTTTTACACTGCTGTACTTTGAGACAGGCAGCAAACTCTGCACCTAGCCTGATCTACAGCATTACTGATGTGATGCTGCTACATCAAGATTCAAGCCTGCAAGAAATTCTTCACAGCGAGATCTATTTAACAGGTCCATTAGAGATTCATTAATATCTTTGTTGAAAACAGAGTCAAAGTTTCCATTCACACAGGCTTCATTTTCCAGTTGAAAATTACTCATTAAATCCTGGATCCACTTGAGCTCCTCAGAAAGTTCTTGACTGAGAGATTCATACTGACTCTGCAGATCAGCGTATTTCCCAGTTATGCCTGTAAGACTAGTGCCTACAGTCTTGATATCATCTTGTAGATGTCTTTTCAGGGATTCGATTTTACGGTATTCATACTTCAGCTGAGACAGCTTGTGCCTCACGCTTTCATTCTCCTCTTTATACCAAGCTTCTTTCTCATTATAAATGGAAACCAGAGCATCAATGTCCTCCTGTAAGGAATCGTGGGATGCAGCCAAAGTGCTGAACCCCCGTTCCGTAAGTGAAATGTCTTCTACTACCCGGGCAAAGCGCTCAAAGTTGATGTAGGTGTTGTTGGGAGGCATACTCGAATGGCACTTTATGGTGTACTCCCTCAGGTGTTTGGTCTTCAGCTGCGTGTTCTCAACCTTCTTGTTTTCTTGGACTTTTGTTTCTTCTTTCAGCTGGTGAGCCATCAGACAGAGGAACCAATATTAATGACCTTTTACAAGACAGTGCAGTATTCAAAAACTCTACACAAAGGATGCAGCCTGAGCTTCCACAATGCTGGGAGAGCCTTTGCTCCCACAGGCTTTCCTTCATGCATTTGATTAAAAGTAAAAAACCAACCAACACACAAACCCAAACCCGAATGTGACAAGTGATGTGCATTCATTCCAATGTGGTAAGTGTAAATAACAGGGCCCCAATTGATTTTCATGCTAATTTTTAGCAGTTGACAGTCTCAAAGCCATCAATATTTGTGAGAGGAACACCAACAATCCTGAAAACATTCCAGTTAACGGTTTGTGCAATGCGAAGCAAAAGCTGAATTTCAAACATCCTCATTAGTCATGCTGAGATTAGCTAAATGCATTTTCAATAAGAGACTTATCCACAAAAGCAAGCCATGTTTATGATGAATACATACAGACAGACACACGAATGTAAGCAAACCAGCACACTCGGTACAGCAGTTGTATCTTGAGAGAAATGATTATTTTCCACATTGGCTGTAGTCAAATCTCAACTCAAGAAAGCACTAAACCAAACACGTAGCGTATGTCCATGCAAACTGAGAAGAATGGAAAAATGCAAACCCTGGGTTAAGGTAGGATACTGTCACGTGCAACAAACATCAAAGCTTTGTCACCCTTTTTTTGAAAGTTTCAATAAGAAGAGGTCATTTGCAGAAATCCAAAGATTTAGTTAGACCCAACCAATTTCTTCCCAGTGCATCTCTTTGAGACACACAGTGTCACTATGTACTTGGAAGGCAGTTTTCCATTTAACACACCAATAAGAGTGAGAACATGACTCTTGCTTTGCTCATAGTAAAAACCAAGATCTGTGTTTATTCAGACTTACCGTTATCCATGGATGGGACAGAGCTTCCTGAATTGTAAGCCGTTTCCTAAAAAACACCACAAAACCCCCCCCCAGACATGAATGAGAAATACCTGGTACACAAATCCATTGACTTTGTTTTGATCACCCTTCATGTTTAGAAAATAAATTCTTTCTATACACCTTTAATATGACTATGTTTGAATCAAGGTATACAACATCAACTGCATCAAAACTGTCCTTTGGAACACAGTATTTCATCACTGCAGGAGCTGCCATTTCCAGAGAGCAATGTTTCCGAGAGGAATACTTCAAATCTAGTCAATCCTAACTTCTTTTTGCATTGTAGCAGTTTGGTGAACAGCACATTAAGAGCACTGAGAGTCAAAGGTAGAAAACACAGCACTGCAGAGGGACTGCCTCTGCACATGGGACAAATCAATATCAGGGACTTGTCCTTTCTTAAAAGGAGATTGCTAGACCTGTGCAAACCTGTCACCAAATCCCACCTACTCCAGCCCATTCTAAGGCCTAAGGATTTGGAGAAATCACAAGGAAAGCTTTGCGGAGTACTTGCCAGGCAACATTTTACCAAGCTTATCTTAGAGACAAATGGATCTTTCGGAATTGACACTTACCGTGTATCTTTCACCAGGAGTTTCTGAATAAAATCTTTTGCCAAATCACTGGTGTTGCTGAAAAATTCTTCATCAAATTCATAATTCACAGCTGTGATGTTGGCAAGCGTTTCTTGTTTAGTTTCTCCAAGGAAAGGAGAAGCACCACTGAGGCTAGATACGCCAGAAAGAAAAATCAGTTGTAAAAATAAACAGCAGAGGTCCCCTATTTTACAGTGACTTTACAGAAATTACAGTGACTTTACAGAAATTACAGTGACTGTGTAACATAGGACATTTGTGGATCTCGTGCTGTAGCAGCCATGCTACATGGGAAATAACAGTGAGCTTTGGCTCACTACATCTATGGGTTATGAATCAGACTCATCTTGAAAGTCTCTAGTGTGGCGCTAATGTGTACACACAGATAAAAATGCACAGTCTCCTCTCCCAAGGGTCTCATTGAAGTCATTGCTAATCAAAGCAGAAGTTGTTTCAGCAGAGGAGTGTCTCTATCCCTGTGAACCCGCAAACACTACCGGGCAGAAGCTTCCATCAGCTTCAAACAGAGAAAGTAGTGTTTCTGTAGCTTTTCTTTGGGTAGGAAAAGCCCTGCCCCTACTGCTTCTCTGTCTGCAAAGCTACTGACAAGTTCCTTGCACAGTGGGTTCAGCCAAGAGACCTTTCTCAGCTGGAACCAAAATACAATGTGGAATGGGCAATCAGGTGCGTGGCCTTGCCTAGGAGCAAGATGGGTAGTGCCATGCTGCTCATTAAAAAGAATCCACAAACAAAAGGCCTTTGGCTGCAATAAAGCCCAACTGCTTCTGAACAAAGCAAAGTTTCACTCTGTTGGCACTCTGCTCCAACTGCAAAGATATAATGGAAACATCATCATAATAAAAAGGTATTCAGCATCTTATCAGAAAAAGTTTCCCCCTGCTTTGCCCATCTCTCAACAGTGACTGATGACCACCTTCTTTGATGCCTATTTACCTCTGCTCCACAGAACAGATGCACTGCAGACTCCTCCTGCCCTGCCTGCCCTCCCCTTTCTCTCTCCCCTAATCCACAGAGATGCCGACTTGCAAAAGTCTGCTTGATAGGAAATGTTATTTATACCAAGGAAATTGATCTCATCCCTTTTTGAAAATCTTCTGGGCTATTATTATGCTTATCTCTTATGTCTGGCTTTGATAGCACAGTTCCAGGATGTAGCAGACTCAAAACAGGGCTTCAGTAAGCTCCTGGGATCTAAATTGAGGTTATGAATACTAAACCACCTGCTTACATGATCCCGCTCAACAGTCCTTTTACCTTGTCTGTAATGCCACTGCAATGTTGGCTGGGAATTTGGGGATAAGCAGAATGTTAATGGGACCACCTGGGCCATTCAGCCCAGTCCCCAGCTACCACATGTGGTTTTATCCACAGAATAAACATCTGAGTACATAAATGTTTCCTCTCCCTCTACAATCATACACCACCACCAAAGCAGCTGACACAGCAAGGCAGCATGAGTAAGGTCCTCCAGTTCTCTTTGATGCAGTAAATGTCACCCCATAAGCAAACAGTCAATCTCACTTCCTAAAGGGTTTTACATTCTCCCTGTTAAGCTTTTGTTCCATTTCTGTTAGCCACAAAGAAGGCTACAAGCAGGCACCTTGCCACAGACCATGGGCTTTGTTGCAAAACTAAAGCTTGGAAACCTGCCCTACAGCCTTGGTTTCTATTCTCTTTTCCAAAACTATGCCATGAAGCAGCTGTAATTCCACCTTCTGGCTCTTCACTGGAAGCCAAAGCCAACAGTGCTCTATTTGCCTCTTCGGGACTTAGTTTTGAGGTCTGTGAAATGAGGACATTCTCAAATCCTAGCACCTAAAGCAAATTACTTTTATCATATCCTGACTTGGTGCCTGTAAACATCTAACAGCAGACCTCAGAATTAAAGGCTTTGCCCTTACAACCCTGGGAACCACTCCACTGGTTGCTGAATTAAGGATTTGTCACCATTTTGAGCTCTGCACTTAACGATGGCATCCATTTGCTTGCCGCCGTGTTTGCTAAAGTAGGTGGTTTCATTAGACCCACCCCATTTACTCCGAGTTCTTTAGAACAAAAGGCTTTAAATTCAATAGGCAATACTAAAGGCATACACGTTTCTAGTACTTAGCATAACATGCAAACTGACCCCTGCCATCACAAAAAGCACTGGAGTGCTCCTTCTTTAAGTGTGGCAGCGAGTTAGTCCTCTGAATGCCATAAGGAACAGCAGAAGCCCAGGGAAGGAATGACAGGGAGAGACACTTCCAATCATGCAGTTTCTGCCATGCACTGCTCCCCAGCAGTCGCAGTCACAGCAGCTTGATTTCAATGGAAGCAGCTAGGTCCAAGAATAGCTGATCACTTCTGTAATGCTCTTATCAAACCAGAGGAAAGAATTCTTGAAGCACTGAGTGCTGTCCCTCCAATGCATGCATCACACAAGCACTTTCTCAAACTGCCAAGCTCCACCTTAAAACTCTCAACAGCTTGTCTCCAGGATGCCCACAGAACCTCATTTCTTTGAGTTTGAGCTTGTCAAAATCTCCTCCTTTTATTTATTCATCACCAGTTGACACACTTTTCTTCCAAAAAGTACTGATTTTTTTCCCCCGTGCTTACTGACTACAATGATATTCCCAACCAAACTTTGCTTTACTAGTTTTAACAAGCCCTTTTTCTCCTGTACAATGAATTCTCAGTTCCCACGGTCAACTTCTCTGCTCCCAACCCAACTTAAAATCACCTTTTGAATATGGGTGACCACATTTACTCATAGTAATCTAGACTGATTTGTCTTTACAAGCAAATTAAAACTTCCCTGTATTCACCTGAAATAACTCACCTTGTAAATGGTACTATTACACTTCCTGTTTGTATTCCCTCCACACGCTGGTAGCTCTTAGTCATTCTGTAAGCAACCAATACACTTGGGCTTTTCCATCCTCTATCATTTGGAGCTGATGAGGTCCCATAAGGAGCAGAAATGCCCAGTGATGCTAAAGATATTTGTTCTTCGTCTGCTCATAACGCCCCTCTTCTTTTACCCCTTATTTTAAACTTGAAAGGCTGCAGGATAACATTTGCCCATTAGACAAACCACTGCCCACCCCTTCCTTAAATGACTAAAGAGAAGAGCAGTTTCATACTAGTGCAACAGAGCTTTAGGAATTTCTACACAATGAATCCACTGTACTCACAGTATGTAGGTGATGACTCCTATGCTCCTAAAAAACAAAGGAGATTAATTGCAGGGGTTCTACATGACCTGTATTCTTCTTAATATACACGATATGAAAAAGTCAATAGTAGCTGCTATACAGGCAGCTTTTGATAAATGATCTCTCTCAAAGAATGGTGCTTCAGGGAAAGTGTGAATTTAACATACAACTTCAAGTAATGTGGCTATTTGAAGTGTTTATGTATTTTACTCTAGCAGGTGTTCACCACAGTACACATCAGAAATTCAAAGAAACAGAAGCAAGGAAGTTTTATTTGGGGTGACCTCTTCTGCCTGTGCCTTCTCAGCAGATCAGATTAGTACGCAGGTCTCCTCTGCATGCAGGGCTCTTATAAATAAAGCTGTCACAAGCGAGACAGGAACATGTTTTCTTTTAAGAGTCCTCCTCTGCAGTGGACAGTGGCAAAACGTTAACTCTGTAACTGCCATCAGTAAAGTTTGTCATTGTAATACTGCAGAATTTAAATGCTTATCTTTTAAAAGAATGTATCCAAATGGAAAGACAGATGAAGAGTTATTAACTGCACTTATGGGCTTGGGGTTTTTTTGTTTGGTTGGTTGGGTTTTAATTTGCTGCAGTAGAATGGATTCTGTTCAGAGCAAACTGGGAAAAGGGAATAGTAGAGAGCAAGGCGAGGGAAGTTCCAAACATACCACATATCTGCAGCTAGTCCCAGTGGTTCATAGTTCACTATTTCTGGAGCTGTAAGAAAAATTTAGACCTCAGCAACTGAGGTAACTGACGTAACCTGAACTGAACAGCACGCCAAAATCACCAAATTACCAAGAGGGAGAAATGGTGGGTGGGAAAAGGAAAGGCAGTTCTAGGACACGCTGTTTATAGTTTTACAGGCCTGACAGGAATTCAAGTTCACAGGTATCCAAGAGATTAGGTAGAGTAACTTGGAGCATTGTGCAACTCAAGAATAAGGGTAAAGCAGATAGTGTATACTAATTACAGTGCTAATTATAACAAATTACACTTTCCAAGGATACTGTTACCCCAAGAATCTGAGCTTTTGTCTTGTTTTTAACTGGTGCCATTAAATCTAGTTTCTAATGGCCAGTCTGAAACAGCCCTTAGGCAAGAGATTGAAACGACATGCTAGACTACACTGCTATCTGTGTCAAACCCTGTTATCTTTATAGGAACCATTTCCTCATTGGAAAACATCCACATATAAGATTGCATGCAAAAGAAAAGACCAAGGTGAGGTAACAAGATGAAAAAAGGTGTCTGCAACAGTTGTGTTTAACAATTCTCTCCTTGCCCCTCCTCAACCAACTCCAAAATCTCTAAGTGAAACTAGTAGAAAGGAGTAGGATTAAGCTAAAATCCAAGTGAAACATATTACAATTATGATCAGCGAGTGACAAAAAGAGAATCAGGTGGCAAAATGAAAGGGGAGGTGAGAGGCCTGTACTTAACAGGTGCACAGTGTGAGGCAGTTTTATCAGGAAGCAATGCTAGGGATACCCATGGCATTGTGTCCCCACAATGCAGAGAGCTTACTTGCCCCAGGCAAGAGTACAAGAATTACAATTTTTACTTGCAGGGTTTCACAATCACAATCCTGAATTTACATCTCTATTTATTTGGCAGCAACCTACTTTCACAGAAGTAGCACATCTAGTTTATAGAAAGCACCTTTTGCCTATTACAGAAAAATAAAGTAAACCTCTAGTTTTAGGTTACTTTTATAGAAATGTGATTGAAACTACCTCTCTCCCCCACTTCTTCACTTTGAAAAGACGTCTCAACTTCCTCATGGAACTTGCAATACATGACAAATGAACAGGTCAGTCACTCACCCACAAATTCTGGAGTTCCAAAAATGTTTTTAAATTCAACTCCATCTTCTATTTTGTGAGCCAGGCCGAAGTCAATGAGTTTGATGTGTGGAATAGGGATATTCTTGTCTAGAAGCATAATGTTTTCAGGCTAAAAATAACCAAAGATAGATCTTTGTTATTCTAATATTAATATCTTGAGAAAGTAGCACAGTTCTCAAGCGCTTTTTTTTCTTCACACATACAACACTGTAGAACAAGAAACACGTACCTGTGCCTAACCATTTACAATTCATTCTTTTGATAAAGGGATGACAACTGAAATTGGACATAAGTGAATGGAGCAGAACTACATAAAAGCAAAGCAGATCTACTAAGAGTGATACTTTCCATCTTGTGCAAAATCTACCTTTATCTTTCTGTTAGCACTCCTAAGCTTATTTTCTTAATGATGGCTATGGCCAGGATGATAACAAGATTCCCTTGTTCCCACAATGAGACAGGAGTTTTTCACTCAGTTGTATGTAGTTCCCTAATCTAACAAGATACGCAACTGGACTATCAGGCCAGCAGCACTGTGATACAACATGAAGTGCAAGCTCAGTTTACCTTGTCCCTTTTTAAAACAGGAGCTATCTCCCTGGCCCGCAGAGAAGATGTCACACCCTGACCCCACGGATCTGCTCCAGTTACGACAACCAGTGCTCACGTAACAGGAGGTAGCAGGTAGCTGAAGCAGCTGGTGCAGAGCCAGAATGGCACTGCTGGATCCCAAGGGAGAGCTGCACCACTCACTGTTTTGACTGACAGCAATTTTACTGATTCTGCCCAGTTGTCCCTATACTGTTTTGGAGCCCACTGGAAGAGGTCTGATTAAATGCTTCCCAAGGTATTCTAGTCACACCTAAACCTACTTAAAGAAAATGCTCTTCTCTATGAGATTAAATTCACAGCTGCAACAACAAGGCAGCTACAATCTAGGATTTGTTATCTGAACAGTCCAGAAAACGGAAAGAGTTGGGATCAGAGGTCCTAGCTCATATATGATAGCAAGCTATTAAAAGAACATGTAGCATTTCTCACAACATCGAAGGGAGAAGCTGAAGCTTGAACTGTGAAATTAAAGCCAACTTTTTCAACCACAGACTTTTACTTTCTTTACCAGATGTGACTGATATTTCATAATCTTATTTCTTCAGCTAAATATCTCAGCCTTAGGTATTCCCTACATGGCCCTATTTCACAGGTTTCAGAGTAACCTATGGGTTCAATTTATCTCCCACGAAGAGCTTTAATGCATTAATTTATCATAACTCAATCATAAGCTCAAGAGCAACAGTGAGACAGTTCAATTCCCCGCTGGCAGCTGCCTGGCCTTTTCACAGCAGATCCGCATGTGGAAGCAGCTCCTGCTTAAACACACTCTCAGTCAGAGCTGCACTGAGAAAGAGCAGCTGAATAATTTATTGTCATAGTCACTGGACCAAGAATATTTTAGCCTCGAGCTAACAATTCTGGTTTTCTTCCATGGATCGAGGGCATATGTGTTCGCCCAGATGCATGATGTAAGCTTGTTGAGAGCAGACACAACAGACTGAAATGGCAAAAAGGCACAGTCACTACCCCTTGGACTGTTTTATTCCTTAGGTGGTGTAAGTCGCTGTAGCTCCACTGCAGTCAATGGAGCCCTGTCAAGTGACAAGAGAATTATAAATCATCCTCTATCTAATCAGATCCCTGTTTAAAAATACATTTTTTGCTGGTGTTAACCAGCAAAATTCCAAACCCAGTCCTTGAAAACCCAGGAGAGTTATTTTGTAAATGTGTCATTTGATGTCCAATATCAGTGAAATCACTGTTTACTTATCCTTTCCAATTTCTACCTTGCATTTCTTGTTACATCTTCATTGACCATCTAACACCACTGGTACTAACTATCAAAATGAGTAGCTAGAGATCGGTATAGAGAAAAAGTTGCACCTGTTTTCTCACAATAATTTCATTGCGGATATTACATTGTTTTCTAATACAAAGCAAAAATTTTCAGTCCTTGGCTTCTGGATTCATGTAATGATTTCAAAATCAAGTGCACGTCCTTCATACGTTCACACCTCTCTTATGCTTTTCACATGCACCTTGTGAAGATCTGGATGGTAGTTTCCTAACCAGTTTTTAGGTTAGATGTGATTTGCAATGTTTGCAATGACTACATACCTGCCATTAACACTGACTCAAGACAAAGCAATTTAAGCCAAAGACAGCACTAGGCATACACTTAACACAAGGCATCAGCACATATATCCTGAAAATCTGGGAGGAGTCTATCTATAGCACACACGTAATTAGTAATAAACTAACCTGAACCTAAAGTCAGGAAAAGGAACATGTATCTAGCAGTAGAGTTTCTTCATTTTCCCTCCATTTTAAAACAGTTCCCTCATGTGTTTATTCTACTTTCTCCTAGGGGATAAGTGCATTTTGAACACATTTCTGGAAGCAGGGATGTTTGAGGCAGTCAGTTCTGCAGCTGTGAGCCTGCTACTGAAAAAGCATTTTATCCTAGTCTCAAGAGTTTCATTGCCAAGGACAACAGAACTCCTAGCTTCAGAGAAGCATGTTCACCTAGGTAGGCCACAATCAAAAGTCGAGGACCAAAGCTATAGATGACACCTGATATGGTGGAAAAAGAGCTCTGTGTGATGTGCTTTCAAGACCCTAGGCAGCTAAGAAATCAAGAAGTTTTTCTATTAATCAGACTGCACTGGAGAACACATACATGTAATTCTAAACACAGTGGGGATTGGAAGCAGCAACAGTTCTTTGTAACCGGACCTGGCTCCTCTTCCCAAAAATGTGTTTCTTCTGGACATCATTCTAATATTTTTAGTTTTTAAACAGAGTGCTTTGGATGATCCCACAAATGCAAACAGCTGAAGGATGAAGACTTAGAACTTCTTTTTCTCAGTCAGTAAATATATAAGCCCATCCAAAAGTTAACTACAGGCCTGATAAGGGAGATTATCTTCCTTGGAGCACTAAGCTGTGCAGCGCATTTAAAATGATCTTACCTATTATTGTAGACATGTTATCAAACACAGGTATCCAAAACTTTATAAAAAGTACAGTCCATGACTAAAAAACATCAACAATAAGAAGTCTAAATCAGCATCTTTACCTTTAAATCAAAGTGAGCAATTTTCTTAGAGTGAAGGTAATTGACACCATCTAAAATCTGCTTGATGAATCTCGTTGCTTCCTCTTCACTCAAAGATTCCTTCTGTGCCAGGAAGTCAAAAAGTTCTCCTCCAGAAACCCTGCAAGAAACACCAGAAAATGTCCTGTTATCTACTGCACTGTAAGACATAAACGTAAGCACAGAAAACCAAAGTAGCAAAAAATCTCCAAACAGTTAGAAAAAGGCTCCTCTTGCAGACAACCCAGAGTTTTGTGTTCTGGTCCCAGGTGTGCCAAAACTTCTTTTTGGCTTCAGCTCTCTCCCCTGTGAATTAAAGACTAGCTTTCCCTAAGGCATTAATGCTGCAAGATTTGATTCATTAAGGATTATAAAGGACCCCAAAAAAGGTACATTTGTTTTGATGAATCCACAGACATGCACATATTGCAGTAGACAGACTTTGTGTTAACTGCCTCAACTGCTATTTTTCGACGTTCTCTTTTGGGTGAGACAGAGGAAATAGAGCAAGTTGTAATAGTCAAAAACTGTTAAGAGTTACTTCTCGTATTGGTTGCCATCAGAAACATGAGACAATAAGATGTGCCAATAGAATCTCTTTTCTTTCCAGAACAGCCACTGCACTGTCCTAAATACAGATCCTTGCTTGACATAAGTGACAGGAAAGCATTTATTTTCTGCTGAATTTTTAAGAATTAAGCAGATTGTAGCAGGTTAGAGGGTACCTAAAGTATTCTTCCCAAATCAAGGAAGTGCTATTAGTAACTGTGAGGTTTTGCATCAAAATTGAAGTACATTCCATGCATATTTAATACATAAGACTTCTATTTTCATTTTTGTGCCTTGTAATGAGAGATCCAGTGCTATTTTTCTGTACCTTATGAAACAAGATGATCTAAATATTGAATGAGGCATTGTTTGCAGTTGTTATTCATAATTATGTTCACATTTATTGCTTCCAGTTCATACTATCCTTGGTATTATTGATCTATTCTCATTCAGATTTACTGTAGGGGCACCCGCAAAGCGGTTGTTGCTCTTGAGTTCAGGTGTACCCCCCACAACATTGCTCAGGATCCAGAGTGCAAGCACAAGGCCCTAGAGACCCAACAGTATTTGGAAAACAAGCTTCTGGCCCTCTTGTCTGATGAACCACCTACAAAAGAACTGGCGGGTTCAAATGCTTTGAGTTAACTAAGTGCTGTGACTCACAGACTAGTTAGACAAGACTGTGCAATGCAGAAGGCTTTGCAATGATTCCTTTTGACCCTGGGCTCCTGCACACCACGGTGCTGACAAGACGGTGATTCCTTACTCTGCCTCTTTCAGAGCAAACTCTTGTGAATGGCTACAGAAACTGCGAGGAGAAGTCAACTGCAAACAAGAACAATGTGTCTAAAGCCACAAAGCCATTTGGCTTATTTGTTAGCTTCTACTGTTGCTGTGGGTGACAGCATACCTTGCTGTTCCAAAAGCAGAGACTTACACAGAGCCTACTGACTTAGGCATTGATTAGTGGGTATTTTTTTTGCAGCTCCCACATAGTCAGAAACTTTCTCAGCAACAGGAAGCAGGACACTTCACCTGGGCAGAAGTCACTTGATCCTTTAATTGTTACAACTGAATGTCTGGCAAACAAACACAAGCTTATATGACACACAAATATGTTGCAACTGCTGTCTCTGGCTGCTGCCTTCTCCTTCCTATTCATGTTACTCAGCCTGTGAGACTCTCATTTGGCCTCTGATTTTCTTTTCAGGTAACACAACATACCAAGGGTCTCAGCACTACCATCAGCCTTGCTGGACAGGTTGTGTTTTACCCTGTGCGTTTCAGAAGCCAGGGAACACTGCCTCCTTTCCACACTGTAATAGGTTTAGGGGCCTTGGTTCTTTAGTTTACAATTATTACAGCTGTGACAAGCCAGTAAAGCAATCTTTAAGTCAAGTCTCTTGGTGGAATCTGTGTACAGAGAGCAGGCAAGTACCATTTCCTTAATGACTGCTATTCAAACTGCACTTAAGCAATCACCTCTGGCAGGCACTAGGGCCCTGTCACCAGGAAGCCAGCTGCACTAGGACACTTTCTTGTACTTCTCTGGAATTCAACCATGTAAGCACATTACTCTCTCTTCCTCTTTTACCCTGTCAAACCTCCTCGGGGGCTGTTCTTTAAGGTGGACTCTTTAATCAGGACTAAGAATAAAACAGTTCTCTCTCAGCCAGACCAACAGCCCATGTAGCCTGGCCTCCAGCTCCCCAGCTCCTCAGCAACATCCTGGGCAACCAGCTACACGTAAGGCACCACTGAAGACACTGTACAGCCTGTAAGAACTCGGATCACAGGAGATTTACTTGCTAGCTCCTGGCTGTACTTTCCCTCTTCTCTCTAGTTTACACTAACCCTGAATCAGGCTAGACAGGGAGAAATTACCAAGGTACAGAATACAACATTAAAATAAAAAAGGAAGCAAAAAAAAGATTCAGGTGTCTGAAGTCCCTCTGTACTCTATCAGCAAAAGACTCCTTACAACCACCACAGGAGCATTTCATTTTCTGAAGGTCAGAGACTGGCATACATTACAAATAGTACATTAATCTCCAGTCTCTTGTGATATAGCCTAAGATGTTAGGCTAAGCTGCAGAGACCTTAAAAGAGTAATATAAAGGAAAGTTCAGTAGAAGAGATGTGATGATTTCTCATTAACAAAAACTTAGCATTAAAACCAGGTTTTGAGTAAATTGTGCACAGGGAGTGGTGAGCAGTTTAGTGCAGGATCATTCTTATCCAAGTTATTCATCTGAACTCAGAGAAACTGCAGGCAGAAGAGACTTGGCAATCCCTAAAGCCAACCATTATGGAATCCCCCAAAAAGGCAGTTCAACACTAACTCCTTTGCAGTAAACCCCTCATAACTGCACTACAAGTTACATTTGAACATCCAGGGAGGTGTGTTTTCTAAATCAGCACCACCTGTAAAGAAGCAAATGCTCCTTTCTCAAAGGACCTTAGGTTACAAAAAAATTCCTTCCTCTAATTCAATCTCTTTCCCTTTTATTATGTCACCTTATTCCTATGGCAAACAAAGCAGCAAGCAAATAATACCTTTGCTCTTCCTTCAAACTCCAATAAAAAACAAGTGACAATGCTGCCTTACTTCTTGGAAACAGCTGCTTATTTTGTGTACACAACCTTGACACTCACCAGCAGAGGAGACTGGTGTATCAATCAAACTCACCTTTAGGCTGCTTTTGTCCGGGCAAAGCAGCCTCAAGGCAGGGCCCAAGAGACAGAGAACAGCAAAGCCACAAAAACCTATGGGGAGCATATCCCTGAACAAAGTGCACAAGGAAGGGCAAACCGTGTACCTGCCAAACTGCACTTAACAGCAGTGGACTTGGCAATGCTCTTCCTGCTCTTGAACAGAAGAAACAGCACCTGTAGAACCAACCCCTGTGTAAAGAGGAGACAGTGAGTTTGGGAGAGGGTCATTTTAGCTAAAGCCTCTTTCAAACACCAGGGTTGCTTCTTCATTTAATCAAGAATATTGGGGACATTCTTTTGAAGCTGAAGTCTACTGTAGCTTAACATAAGGCCAGTTGGCCAGGGGCTGTAATGCTTATTTCAGTGAACTGCAGGGAGTATGAGACTCTGATAGCAGAGCGTCAGGAGGAGAGATTATCTATTTACAGAGAGAATTTAATTATCTTTATTAGCAATTATCATAATCCTCAATTTGTACACAGCAGCTGAATGCAGGGGCCTTAATCAGGTCAAATTGCACCCTGCCTTTTAAAAAGAGCAATAAGCTACAGCCTGACAATAGGACACACAAAATGTGTCAGGCCATGTGAGGACAGGAAAAAGCAGAAGGTAATGAAACGGGAGGTTGTTTTAGCATAAAGTAGCTGCCATTTGGAAAAACCCAGCTGTCTTCCAGTGCATGGCTACAGAGACCACCATTTGGCCTCAGACTACACTTAAAAATTAACAGATGCCTATCATCACTCACATGCCATCTGCCAGCAGTCACAGTAATCTCCAGGAATGCTCCCTGGCCTAAATTCCAGCTCCCCGGGAAAGCGAATGGTTATTTCATCTCACTCAGGGATCAATGCCTCATTGCCTGGATTCCATACACAAGGCCAAGGCAGGGTCCCAAGGGAACAGAGGGTCTATGTACCTTCAGCCATGGTGTCTCTGTATTTCGTGCTTCATACATACAGAAAACTTGCATCATTTACTCATTACCAAAAATGGCAGTAAGTAGAAGACCTCAGGCTGTCTCCTTGCTTACAGCTTTCCTTTAGTACCATGAACTGACAGATAAAGGGTATGTCATCATCGGTACAGCTCCTCTAAGACTCAGAGCTTTGTGAACCCGATGATACTTATTCCACCAAAGAGCAGGACACAGCCCAAAAATCCTTAAATTGATGTTTGTCTTCCTTCACTACATGACAAACTTCATCCCCTTAGGCCAAGACCATACATTCTGACCAGCAAAGCTCCATTTATTATAAGAGCTACTTCCATTCCTGGCTCTGACAGTACAAGCACACAATTCTGCTCTGCTTTGTGTGACAGTGTTCAGGCTTTCCCTGGTTCTCAGTGGAGATAAGGAAGGCTGAGCCATGCAAATACACATAGATATAAATTTGCATGTGCACTAAGAATTTACATCCCTTTTAATTCCTTAAGGCAGACCAACAAAACACACTGTGAACTGCACAGGACGAGAGGTTTTGGACATAGGTCTATATGATCATCCATGCACACAGTCTCTCACTTCTATTACATTTCTGATCCTCAGCCACGAAACACCTGGAATGGCAAAAACTCAAGTGCCAATTTTCATCCAAATTCATTATCCCAGTGTAAGTCTGAGTATAAAGAGACCCAGTCCTAAATGGGAAGGGGTTTTCCTCCATTGCATGGTGGCACAACAGAAGAGTAAGCAGCTTCCCTTCGCTCCCACCCTGCCGCTATTCATCCTCAATAGTCAAAGTCTAGGGATTAAAAAAACCTCTACCCTTGCCCCCCTCCCTTTTTTCCCCCCCAGTCTCCTCTAAATGAGGAAAATATCAGAGTAGTGAGAATGGCTGCAAGTTCTGCAAAGGACTTGACACCTTCACATGTATTGGACGAGATGAAAGCAGACAGAAAACTGAAATGAACATTCAGAGGCCATTCGTGCTTCCTCCAAGGTTCGCGTCAGGGCAGCACTAGGCAGACATGAGGTAATCCCTCTGTGAGGAAACTGTTTTCAAGCTGACAGCACTCCCTGGCTCAGTAACAGCAGCCTCAACCGGTGTTAAGGTGCACCTGTATCCCCAGGGCACATGGATGAACTGGGGGGCCTGTTTACCAGCAACCACATTCAATTCTCCTGCCAAGATCTGCGAGGCCTGAGAACACAACAGCTCCATTTTAACAGTGCCTCTATGTTCTGTCCGCCTCTGCAGCCCTTTCCGCTTCCTATTTACCTCATCCTACCCCAGAGAGTAGGAAGTCCCCTTACTCACAGCTCAAGGATGAGGACTACATCCGTCTTGTTCTCATAGATGTCATGCAACTTGATGATGTTGGCATGCAGGATCTGCTGCAGAATCGAGACCTCCCGCTCGATTTCCTCACGCCTCACTCCGCGGCGGCTGGCCCGGCTCTGGCGTTTCTTAATGAACTTAGCAGCATACTCCAGCCCCGTGCTCTTGTCTCGACATTTCTTCACTATAGCAAACTGGCCACTGCAAGGAAAAGAAGATAACAAAAGGTCTCTTAAAGCTTTCATATAATCACAGCTTCCCAAATAAGCCATTCATTACAACCCCTGAGCAACACTGCTGGACCATACCAGCTTGGTTTTGGTCCAACAGTGAGGACCGACAGAATTCTGCAGTCACTAGAGCACTCAAGGTAGCCTCCTGCTGTGTTTGAAATTTAGCAAAGCCAAGCAATGTCTGACAAGAAGGGAGGACAGATGTTACAATCTCTAAAAAGGAGTTCATGTTTAAATGACTAAGATCTGCCCCTAAAGGTCCAAATTACCACTCCTTCGCGGGGTAATGCTTAAGGCATTCAAGTGTGCAACATGCCACTGGATGTTCTGAAAGGACACACATGCATTTAAGTATGTTCTTGAAGTATAATCTCTCAGAAAAGACCTGAAAGGGTTGATAACCCTTTGGAAATGCAGAACTGGCCTCCAGTAACCGATTTTCAAATAAGAGAATTGTTTTATTCATATTACTGCACTTCACTTGATAATTTAGTAATGTAACAGAAATGTAACTTGAGTAAGAGCAGTTTTCTCACTGCACTTCAAGGACAAAGAATTTCCCACTGTACCAAATAATAAAGTGGCTGCATTAAAGTTTAAAAGGCATGTAGCTGCCAGTTGCCAAGAACATTTTCCTCACGGTGGCTCCTAAAGTAAGATATTTCAGTCCAATCTCCTAAGAGGGAAACACTTGGAAGTTAGATGGTTAAATCAAGTAACAGTAACCCTGCAAGCTGCAGCCTTATGTCAGTGGTGGGAACCTTTAAAGCTGAGACAGTTGTTACTGACTCTTCAATGGGAAAGCAGGGGACCCTGCTCTGCTTTCCTTTGTGTGAGCTTTGCTTTCTTCATCATGCCCTGGAGAGGCAGTGTTTGAACTGCCAGAAGGCACCATCTCCACAGAACTGAATTTCCCTCCTTCTCAATTTCTCTTCTGAAAAAATAACTGTAATCAAGCTGGAAATGTCTTATCGAAACCAAGAAAGAATCTGCAGCTAAGAAATTAAGAAAAAGTCTGCAGCTAAAGCAGGATTTGAGGAATACAAATTCTACATAAGGAAGAATGTGGAATGAAACAGTGATTATTCAGAGGAACCTTGCGCTCATCACATTTGGAAGGGACAAGGACAACTGTGTTATCTTAGAAATGTTTAATCACACTAAAATCATCACAGACATACAAAGAAGGAAATTAAATCATAAGCTATTAACATGTGCTTGCATTTAGTCTATAAAGGACATGTTAAGAGAGCTACTTCTACTGTACAAAAATTAAGGGAAAAGGATGTTCCGTAGCTAAAGGACTGGAGGGATTTGAGCAATCTGAATTCTGCCAGAAATGTACTGTATATCCTTTAGCAATTCACTTTTGCCTCAACAGCAAAACAGGGAAGAGACTTCCTTCTTTCCACACAGTATGGCTATGGATGTTTGTATACTGCTCAGCACAAAGTTGTCTGTCTTAGTTTGCTCCTACTCTAACAGAAATGCTAAGGACAACCAGTGCTGTGCCATGCAATGTAATAGGCTCTTCTCCAAAGTGACTCCAAAAAGCAGACAAAAATCACACTTAAAGAGAAACATCTTTCTTTTCATGAAGGATCATTCAGCAGATTTAAACAAACACCTGTAGCTTTTTAAGTTTCATTTAAATTTGTAATACTTAAGCAAAGAGCAGTGGGCATATGGATTTAAACATATATTAACTCCTTAGATTGATGAATGAAAATACTTACATACTTGTTAGTCTGAAATTATAAGAAGCCTGTATGGCTTGAGATTTCATCAGAAACTCTAAATTCCAACCAGTCTTTACAAAAATCAAGTTAGGATCATGATTTCTCACAAAATTTATGCAGAATTGCTTTCTCTGGACATAAACACTCTCCAATTTTCAAGTTCTCCTTAGGTCATGAAAATTGAAACTCAAAACCTGGTATGTTTTTAAAAAAGAAACCCTAGGTTAAAGCACAAAAAGCACTTATGTTAACTCTTTCAAACAAAACTGATGTAGACTCACTGCTCCCCTCCAGCTCAAGCACCAATGAGGAGTCAGAGCATTGAGTCTTGACATAAACTTAAGCCAGTCCAAACATAAATGAGGTCAGTCCATTCCATTCAGGATGAGTTTCATTCACTCACTGCTCTCTCTCATTGCTCAATAGTAAGCCCAGTATTTTCACTGATTCAATGAAGTCAGTAAATTTCATCCAAAGTATTAAAATAAACTACACTCACTGTTAAACAAATATGTATGTTCTGATGAACCTTCTTATACCTAATGGTATGTCGATAATTTTTATTACTCGACCTTCCCATAACTAACTACTAGTGCAGACCTAGACATAATGATGTGTGAAGTACATAATGAAATGGGACACTGAATTTGAGCTGGAGGAAAACAAGAAGCGAAAAGAGAAGGGTTATAATAGCAAGAACAACTGCCAAGGAAAATTAATAGCAGCATTCAGAGATTGTGTTTGATAAGTCTGATAGCAGGCTGCTGCTGACAAGTCTTGGAGTAACATCTCTGCAATAAAAGCTACAGGAGTGTGAATGGAAAGACAAAGTTGACTACTTTTGTTTGGGCACTTGGTTAAAAGACCTCATAGCCCACCAGACAGCTGGAGAGCTGAGCCTGTGGATAAGGTCATATGCATCAGTCTACATCTTGTGATAACAGTGAGACGCAAAACTAGCAAGCTGTAAAGACAGAATAGGAATTTAGTTAAACAAATTTTGGCTAAAATTATTGCCTCATGAAAGCTGCATTCTGTTTTGGCGACTTGATATCAAAATAGAAGGGGGAGGGGGTGATGTAAGCAGTATCTGCAGAACTTCAGCCATTTGGAGGCACAGAGCCCCAGCTCCAAACCATGCTCCACCCTTTTCATAAGAATTGGAATGAAAAACAGGGCAATTTTGCGTCTACCATATGTGTACCCCATACCCTACCAGGCATTCCTCAGTCAGAAAAGGCTCAGGTTTTACCAATGAATATTTGAATTGTACTGCAAAAAACATCCAAGTATTTCACTGCATTTCCAACATGGAGCAGAAATAAACTTTAAGGTTCTAGTAAATTGTATGGCCAGAAAGCCACAGTCAACTCAAACAATAAGAAACCTCTCAGAACAGCACAACTGCCCTTGCCTGACGTGTGTAAAGCCTAACAGGTATGCAAGATCCCACCACCAAAGAACTATTTTATCCAAGCCCTTGTCTCCTCAGATTCATGAGACTCTGCTGATGTCCAACCACTTCACAGACAAAACAAGACAGCAAGCTCTTTCTTACACCCAAGAGCAGCCCTGTTCTCCCCTGCCACAAAGCACTGTATGTTGCAGATCTCACTCTGTGAGAACTGGCACATCTCCAGTCCCAGACTACACGTTTAGTATCAGGTATTACCTTACTCAGGGCATTATATCCAGACTTGCAAGGAAAAGACTCATCTTACAGATAACCTTAACCTTTAGCTACTGTGATTTTATCAGCCAGGATAGGATCTCTTTATAAGAATCACAAACAAACTCATTAAGTACAACCTCTATGACTACACTGTGAAAGCTCTGAGCTGTTATTGTGTTCAATATTATTATATCCTTCACTGCCTTGGTAAATGAGAGATGCAAGTACAGTTGGAACTTAAATTATGCAGCATACACAGCAATTATATTCAGAACCTTATAATTATATAATGTACTTAGTGCTTCATTAACACAGACATCTGGTTGGAGTCTGTCTTAAACCTACAAAGGCAAAGAAATTAAAAATTAAGGCTGTTGCTTGGTGCTTGACTGCTCTCCAAAGCTGACACTCCACGGCAGAGGTAGCCTCTGATTCAAAGGGTTCAAACCAAGCCTGGCAGCCTCAAGTACTTCTTTTTGGTTTTCACTTTCATACGTACCCTAAACACTTCCCAGGAGAGAGGTAGGAACGCATGGGACAAGTGTACTTATCCATTTAGGAATAGTCAATCACAACTGGAATCGAGACTGCAGCCATTTGTCAAATCCATTCGTTCATTCTTATTTCCGTCTCCTGATTTTAACATTATGTGCAAACCCTGGAGAACTTAATGAAAATCCTGCTACAAAATCCCTAAGTTTGCCTTAAACATTCTGCTAAAGAGGTCATTCTGGAGTACCGAGAGCTGCCTGTGTAAAACATGGTGGGGTTTATGCGGTTTTTGTTTGTTTGTTCATCGTTTTGCATGACCTGCATCTTGCTTGGTCCAGTCTTTCTAAAGAGACGTGGTCCTAATGTTGCTGTGTTTGCTTCCTCGGATTCTCTCTGGGGACATCAGTTTTGCCAGCAAAGTTCAGGGACAAAATCTTGTTTTATGAATGCTGATTATGGGAATGAAACAGTTACTTTTGCATTTAATAAGTCCAGTGATACTGTGAACTTTGTACATTTTTGTTTCTTTTAAAAGCTTACAAAAATAATTACATCACAGCATAGGAATTCCTGTCTTCTCCTTTTACATGGTTAGTCTGGGACAACTGTTCATCAGAATACCCATTCCCTTGTAATCTCCCATTTCCCCCCTGCATGTGTAGCCACAAACATACTTTACCTGCTCCTGTCGCAGTCTTCATGTCATTTCCTTTATCCCTTAAAAACACGCTTTTGCAGACAGCCTTTTCTGAGACAGTTTGTGACTGAGCAGAAGAGGTTGCAAGCCACAGGGAAAAATACAAATGTACAATTTCTTATCCTAGGACATTTAAGACAGTGGCAGTGTAATTACCCACGATACTGTCCATATCCCACTCTTAGCCATTTCCCTCTTTGCTGCAAATGCTTCGCCCATGTTTGCTCCTGAATTCACAGGGTCTTTATTAAAGCATCCCAAGGTAATGCTAAAGTATTTTCTGACCACCTTAAAGGCTGCTGTCATAAAGCAGCAGCTGCTGTATCTCTCCACACACGTTGCCCAATGCTTTGCCTGGCACCGCAACCCCAAAGCACACTAAGAGCTACAGGCTGGAGAAGGAACAGGCAGGGAGAACACTCTTTGACCAAGTGTTAAAGGGGCAGCACACTGCTCTACTGTTCTACCAAACACAGTGGGTAGTTCATGTGGAGGCTCACACAGCTATGAAAAAAAGAGGATGCCTCACTGGTATTTTACAATCACAGTCAGACACACCTCGGATTTCTTGTTAACTAGAGAGCTTGTAAAGTCAAGGAGCAAGACAAGAGCATTTCTGCATCTCCTAATGCATCTCCATTCAGCACACAAGAATCGAACAGCATCAGCTTACCAAAACTTTCAATCTAGGCTAGGAAAAAGTAGAAGAAAGGGAAGTATGTCTCTTTGACACCTGAGCTGACAGCACTGAGAACTTAAGCCATTTACTTAATTTCATATGGGGAGCCTGTGGCTGATCTTAGACTTGAAACTGAATTTCACAGCTCACATCCAAATTTCAGCCAAGTTACTTCATGGATTTTACTGTATCACTGAACTGAAGATGACTTGGCTCCTAAACATAAACAGTGTATTTACAACACACACAAAAGGCTCAGAGTCTGACACTTCCCAATTCCTTTTTTTTTGTTTTCGGAGAACTGGAGTTTGTTCCCTTTCAGAGCTATTCTGAACAGCTGTACAACAGCCTTGTCACAGATTCAACATAGGCTGTCCTCGACTGTGCTAACAGCTCAAGAGTATAAACAACAGCAGCTGCAACCTGTCAGTTAGAATATAATTAGGTACAACATCAAATCCGTCCATCATTAGTATGGGAATTGATCCTAGCAATGAAGACAACCTATTATTTGCATTGCCACTATCATGTAGGAGATCTGTCACTGAATTAGAACACAGAGACAATATGACTGGGTGGTTTTGGAGTCTATTTTCAGAAGCCTGCTTTAGAAGAGCACGATTTCAGCTTATTTAAATGTGCAGTTCAGGAGATGGTGTGGAAAGGATGCTGGGAAGAGAGAAACTGGACAATCCAGAATAACAGGATTCTTCTTGCTCTTTTTTCAAAGTTTATTTTTAATACTGGTTCTGGAGGGTAATGCTCTGGGACAGATTTTGATGTGGGAGCATGACAGAAGTGCAGCCTGCCAGCTTTGAATGCCCTAATGCGTAACAGTGGTGTTTTTCTGGAGCATTAGAATACAGAGAGCCTTCAGCAGCTGTTTGTATAGGTAAGGGTTTATACAACTCTTCCTCCAATATTCCAGAAACACCACATCCGTGAGTAGCTGTCATGAAACCCTGAAAATATGTAAACAGAATCCTGAGCTGACCCTCCAGGTTACCTGGCTCCAGCCGGGCTCTCTGTGGCCAGAGTGGGGAGGTCAGGAAGCTGGTTCTGTCATTTGAGGAGAGCAAACAATTTCTTCTCCAAATACCAAACATCTGTTCCCTTTCTGCACATTCAGTCTATTTTTTTTTTATGCTCTGTCCATGTTAATTTCATTCATTAAAGAATTCTAAAAAAGAGGATTTTTATTACTATGACTTTCGGTAGTTGTTAAAACTTGAAATCTCCATAAAATAGATGATGCGTTCGGACATGCTGACAGCTACCCTTTACACTGAAATATGTTTCCAAGGAGTTCTTTGAGAAGCGAACCTGGCAAAGGAGAGTGCTCTGGCATTCTGCCAGTCAAGAGGCAACACTCAACTCCCTAGATGAGCCAGGACAATTTACTTTGGAACAGATTTGCAAGGGATTTTAAGCAGCAACCTCCCACTGACTCTAACAGTAATTAGGCTCCTAGAGACTTGATGGAAAGTAACACTTTAGTCTTTCTGTACTTAATTTCCCACAGGCTGTAAAATGCAGATAATGCTACTGGGAAAAAATGAAATAAAATTCTAACGGGTAAGCATACAGCTGGACCTACAAATTACTCTCATGTCTCTGGACATCGTTAGAATTGCTATTATAGTAATTCATATTTTTATTCACTAGGTGATCCTGCACAAGAATATATGACCAGAAAGGAAAGTAAAATAAAACCTAACAGCAGCTCAACCAGTCTTCTATCTGCCTAGATTCACGCACAGACTACTGCAAATGCAAAACAGTTTAACCTCTCTTTTCATGGAGCACTTGCCAGCTCACTTGGGCATCTGAGCATTTAGTTGGGCTTCCTTTTGTTTCCAAGTGGGAGGTGTTGGCTTGAGGCTGGAGTTTGCAAAGCGGAGCCACTCGGCTCAGCAATGCCAGCACATACAGCCAGGCTGTTGGAAGGCTGCAATCACAGCCTAGTGCAGAGAAGACACAGCAATACTTTTTCCACAGTTTTTTTTTTTTACTTGAAAGGTGCCATAAATATCTATTATCCTTTTTTGATCTTGGTTTTGACCTGCGGCAGGTGCACGGAAGTGAAAATTCAAATACAGGTGAAAGTTTCCTCTTTTCACTTGAGAAGAACAGAGAACAGCGATCTAAAGTGCGCCAAGCTACAGCAGTATGAACACAGTAATACCAACGTCAACACACAGAATCAGACTGGTTTGGGTTGGAAGGGACCTTAAAGCTCATCCAGTTCCAAACCCTGCCACGGGCAGGGACACCTTCCACTAGAGCAGGTTGCTCCAAGCCCCTGTGTCCAACCTGGCCTTGAACACTGCCAGGGATGGGGCAGCCACAGCTTCTCTGGGCACCCTGTGCCAGCGCCTCAGCACCCTCACAGGGAAGAACTCCTTCCTAATATCCAATCTAAATCTCCTCTCTGTCAGTTTAAAGCCATTCCCCCTTGTCCTGTCACTATGTGCCCTTGTAAAAAGTCCCTCTCCAGATTTCTTGGTACATCCGGTATTGCTGCACCAGATGGAAAAGTTCATTAAACTATTGTGGACACAATCAAATATTTTTAAAGGAAGTGGGGATGACCTTCCATTTCCTTTGATCTTCTCCTCCCTCACATGTTTTGTTGTTGCTTACTGTGTTAAGGTGACACTGAGCTCTTCCCAGCCTACTTCAGCTCTTGCTCAGATGGGCACTTCTCTCAAGACTCAGTTAAAGAAACTATGGTTGCTATGCCAGCCAGCTGGTTTTAATAGTGTCATTTCATTCCAGACAATATAAGGGCCTTGAAGGAAACTTGTCACAGCCGAAGTCTCAGAGCCATACGATGTAGGAAGACAATAAAACTCAAGCCTGATCGCACTTCAGAAGTGGATTAGTTACTGAGAAGGTAAAAGACACACTAGAGAACTTTCACATTTCTGGGTGATCCTGTTTAAACTGCTTCCTCTCTGCATACTGAGGAGATCACAAACACCTAGGTGCTGAGCTCAGCTTGGGCAGAAAGTGGGGCTGCCTCAGGCACATCACCTCATCCATCTACCTTACTGCGGAACCCTGTAAAATGACAGTCATATCCATGGCATGGAACCAGATGGTTCTGACTTATGTTTACATCAAACAACAAAAACACAATTCCAATATAAGATGATTTTCTATAGAAGAGTAGGGTAAATATTTCAGTTTCACAGCATCTTTCCACACTACCCAAAATATGCTCTATGCATCTAAAAGCAAGATTTGGAGCACAACGACATACAAAAGGCACCGTACCATAAAAAAGCAGCAGCCTGCTACAGGAAAGAGCTTACAGGAAAACTGGGGGGAAAAAAGAGCTTTCATAATATATGGTGTGTTCACAGTTGGAATAAAAACATTAATTCTGTATTTATCCTTTTTTTCTTCACATTGAAGACATTGAGTTGTAGCAATGCAAGCCTAAAAGGGTTTATTTGCTATTACAAACCCTACCTCAAACAAAGACAAATGACAGGCTAAGAAAGTTGGGGCTGTTCAGCCTGGAGAAGAGAAGCTGTGTGGAGACCTCAGAGCAGCTTCCAGTGTCTGAAGGGGGCTTATGAGGATGCTGGGAAGGGACTCTTCATCAGGGACTGTAGTGATAGGACAAGGAGTAATGGGTTCAAACTTAAACAGGGGAAGTTTAGGCTGGAATAAGGAAGAAATTCTTCCCTGTGAGGGTGCTGAGGTACTGGCACAGGGTGCCCAGAGAAGCTGTGGCTGCCCCATCCCTGGCAGTGTTCAAGGCCAGGTTGGACAGAGCCTTGGGTAACATGGCCTAGTGTGAGGCATCCCTGCCCATGGCAGGGGGTTGGAACTAGATGATCTTAAGGTCCTTTCCAACCCAAACCATTCTATGATTCTATGACAGAATTCACAGATGTGGTTGTCTGTGCTTAGGAAGCCAAAACACAGCTTAGAGATCTAATTTTAGGTTTCCTAGGCTTTGCAAAGTTTGGCTCTTTATCTAATTGGATGATAAATTACATTGCATTTGGTCCCTCGACAGCAAGAAAAAAAAAGAATGACACCCTATCCAGTGTCACACATGCCCTGAGTTCTGAGTCAATGCACTATCTTTAGCCCTGAGAACAAGTTTATTTATGTTTACTGACAGCAATCAGTTACTTGACAGCCTATGTCATAAGCCAAGAGAGCTTCACCTTGTCAGCATCACATTGCCTGCTCTCCAGTGCTCACAGCATCCTTTGCTTTGATCTTGCATCCTATACAGTTAGAAGTGAGTAAAAATCCTGGAAATATATCATCATGTGTACATCCTGAAGTTAATATACATAATCACAGATAATAGTGTCTAGCTAACTGGAATGCAGGACTTCTCTAGATTGAAGACCCCAGTTTATTTAGATGCAGCAAGGACCCTCAGCTATAGCAATAGCTTTCATGTGAAGTTTTGTTCATTGTGCCTGTTTGCCACTCCTAAATTCAGATTGGTTTTAACCAGTGACCTCAAAAAGTCTTCATCTTATTACTTATCCATCTTTTTCACTCCTTTTTCTTGGAAAAACTACACTAATAATTTCATGGTTGCATTTTGTTAACTTTCAAAGCAAAGCCCTTGGGAATTATTGCTGAATGCCACTCCTAAAAGAAAAAAAAAATTTAAAAAATATCTCTAAAGCCTGAAAAGCTGTTTTCTTCTCAAATTCAAGTGATTAGAGCAATTGCTCTACTGCACCTCATTTTATCAAGCTGAATACTTTCCTTACACTTCAGCGAGAACTTTTGCTACTTGTAATTGCACTGGCACGCTCTTCCCAGCAGAGAGGACAGGAGTCAGTTGGTAACAACTTCTGCAACCCAGTTGTATGCTCTCAGCTCATTTATGAAACACAGCTCAACCAAAGGCCATGCAAAGTTCACAAAACATATGCATAAAAGCACTTTCCCAGAAGCTTTTTGTAGGAAGTCTGTGGTCACAGCCAGAAAGAACTGGAAGCCTTCTGTACATGGACTATAGCAATAATTTGTAGTATGTGTTATTTTTATAGACCTTTTTTTCTGTAGACTAGATTTCTATAGCAGAAATTTAATCTAAGCAGTGAATGAATATGTCCAACAGAGCAGTATTTACACAGAAACTAGAGTACGATAGCTGAAAGAACAAAACAGAAGCCCTAGCATGGCAAGGATAAGGGAACTGAAGGCAAAGTATCTTGCTGTTTCCATGAGACTTTATGGAATGAAACTAAAAAACCCCAAAACCTTACTCTGTTAAATACTCTGCTGACACCTCTTGTAACTTATAAAGAGCTTTAAAAACAGTCACAAACCTCACTGTCCTTCCTGTTGAAGCTGCAAATCAGTGAGGTTTGGTTTGTTTGGTTGTTGGTTTTTCCCCCCCCAAACAAATTGCAAACACAGTGGCTCTCTCTCCTAAAGCAACTACTGAGAACCTAAACTGGGGCAGATGCCAGATTATGACAAAATAATCTAAAAGTTTTCCTAATAGAGCATTTAACAGGAATTTTGCTTAGCTACTAAAAGTAGATAAATTCTTAATGTGCGTGAAAGATACAGAGGTAAATCTGATTCACACAGTGCTCTTTTGAAGCTTTCACAGAAGATTATCATAGCAATGTCACTAATTTACCACAGCCCTGGGGTATAGACAGGAAAAAAGGGTTTACAGTATGAGGAACAACTCATGTGACTTCATTTCAGGCTCACTAAGTACCTGGGCAGTGTCAGGGTGACTTCTAACCAAACCAGTTAACGTCATAGAGAAAAGTATCACAATAGCATCACGTGAACAATCTGCTAATTCTTAAACCTAACAAGACATATTGTTTTATACAGAAAGACAAAAACAACCCACAAAAAAATCAGCTGCCACTTTTAAACACACTGACATTTTCACTCCCAACTCATGTTTTACTAACTGAATGTATAGTACTCTAGAATACAGTGACTTTACAAGGTAAGTTTCAATATTCACAACAGGGAAGCACTGAGGACCTTTGGACATAGGCTGCCTCTGATAACGTCACTGTCTGGCACCTTTCACCCACATCTCTTTACAGCTCATATAAAGGTAACTGGTACTGTACGTAACGTATAACATCCTGGCCCAAAACCACCTCTGTGTCCACTGCCAGAGGAGAGTCAGAACAGCAGAGGAATATGGACTCCAGCAGAAGGTCTGGTTTACCGGAATAAGTAGAGAACAAATAAACCATTTGAAATTCAAAGCAAGATTTAATAAATCTAATGTTTCTGAACAACCCTGTGAATTGCTATAGACTATCAGTAAAGTGACATCTGCATTACAGTCAATTAATGCCTTAAACACAATTTGGCGTCATTAGCCATGAGTCACAAGAAACCATGCCACGTACTGAATCATCACCTGCATCTCCTGAAGCTCTTGCATGGTTTTGGAAGCTTCCAATCATGCAGTGACAAGCAATGCGGCCCTTATCGGCTCGCGAGGTTGAAGGAGCAGAGTCTGCAGTCACATTGCCTGAACCCAGTTGTTCTGGCAAGTTCCTGATAGCCTGGCAAGCTTTTTATGTAATCTGAAGCTCAAGAATTAAATACACATGATAAAAAAGACCTTCCCCATATATCACACTTAGCTTTTGATTGAGTACCAGCTGAGTTGTAGTAACTGAGCCCACAGACCTGGGGAAGGTCAGAGCTGACTCATGCTCAGCAGGAATAGCCAATTTGATAAGCTGTTCCTTCTGCTGCGTGGAGCAACACCAGGGCGTACATAACATGCATGCAGAAGGTTAGCACACTGTACTTGTGCCTTTATAGGTCCAAATCCCACAAGATATGGACTCAATGTAATATACTCAGGAGCAGATGAATTGTAAGAGGGTAGCAGGTCAAAAGGTTAAGTGATTTTTCCCTTCCCCATGTATGAAACAGATGAAAATCAAGTCGGCATTTCAATAAAGATTTTAGGGAAATATCTGTAAAGCCAAAACCACAAAGGGTTGCTGAGACTCATTTCACTGCTCTTTGTGGATTCTTATTCTTCCAAAATAAGAGGTGGAAGTTATATCCTCATCTTATTTAATCTTTACTATATTGAAGCGAACAACCTCCTCCAGCAGCAGGATGGCACTGAAACTATATTATTTGTTCCCTTCACTCTTCCTACATTGGAAACAGGGAGATCAGTGGAAATTCTCTCTTTATGAGGGTTATAGATCCACAAAATTCAAATATTGAGGTTAACTACTCTCTTGCAAAAGCTGTTGATTCTGTACTAAGAAAAGATTACAAATGCTGGCTTTAGGGTACAGTCACCCACTTCTGGTGTAACTGAATCTGCACAATGGGCTGCCCAAAACAGGCCAGTGACTCCAACTCAAACATGCTGGCACTAGACAGAATAAAGTCTAGCTATTGGAGTGATTTTATACATCTCTCCTCACCAACGTGTCACTGTGTGTCATGCTCAGCTATTACAACAGGTTTTTACTCTGGTTCAAAACCACTAACTTAGAGTTTTAACAATGATTAATAGATGTCACCTGAGGTAAGTTAAGTTTGATCATTAGGTATGTATCTGCAAGTCCTATTCTGCATGATGCTAATAAACTTGTCCAATGTTGTATCATTGCACTGGTTATTTTATGTGTATTTTTACTCATAAGTAACATTTTTTCATTTCAAAAGCATGGAATGAATACCACACAGAGTCTATTTTCTCAGCTGTTCCAATTCCCTTCTGCTCTCTAATGCAAAGTGGAAAAAATAGTTTTATTTTTTCAAGAATGGCAAAGCAAAAACTGGGATTAGGCTTAATATTCAGTGGTTAAAGACGTTACTGAATACTACTACTGAGGTCACTCAGCTCTAATTACACTTTCAAAGCCAGCTATGGACCGAGGAGATAGACTCACTTCCACTATCATGTAATCATGGTGATGGTGACCATGTACCAGATGCCACAACTGTTTCAACAGAAGATTCAAGCAATATACATCAAACCTACATAGAAGACTTCTGTAACAAGAAATATTAAGAGGTGCTGGCTAGTGCCCAATAATTAAACTCACATTCTGCATCAAAAGCAAAGACTTGCTTTGTGTGTATTGTAGGAAAAAATAATTCAAGGCTATTCTTCCAAATCTGAAGAATTAATTCAAAGTACAAATTAGTCCAGGAACAGAGTTAAGGTTCATGTCTGAGAAAGCACAATACTGAACAATTTCTATAAATAGGAAAAACATTCCTGGTATGAAGCTACTGTGTCATGTGTGTTCAGGGTACATTTCGTGGCTGCGGTCACACCCCTCTGTTTATCAGGGAGAGTCCACCTAGCTCGGTGACATGACTTTCCATCACAGATTTCCAAGTTCCTCCCCTACAAAGAATACATCAGTTATCTCTGCTTTTTGTTTTCACTACATAAATAAATATTTACTAGATACACTGTCAGAACAGCGATTACATGCCAGGCCCCAGGGTGCCATTACCACTGCTGAAATGTTGCATTTGCTGTCCTTTTAAGCTTCACCCAGAAAACAAAAGAACAAAGTTTGAGCTGTCTCAGTGAGCAGAGCTGATCCTCCACACACAAGGCAGGGAGGAGGCAGGAACTTGTAGCTGCAGAGGAAGAACTGCAGGAGGCACGACAGGCCATTGATGAAAGATCTAGCTTGGCTTTAATCATGAAACCATACCCCAGGTCAGCAGGGGCTGAGAAACTGGAGGCTGGATTATGCCTGAACTAACCAACAGAAATCACAGTGATTACCTTTTGCATTAAGGCACTGACTGAATCATGTGGAATTTCTTCCTGCTTGGTTATACAGAATGCAAAAGGGACCAACCTCAACCAAAGCAAACACCTAATGCATGACCTGTTTTGTTCTTTAGTACAACAGGAGTTTGATGAACTACAGTTACACAAAGAACTGAAGTACCTTACTCAAAACGGAATAAAATCCCGCAATCCTTTTGAAGTCCAGGGAGCAAATCAAAGTTTCATATATTGAAAAATCTCTTCAGAACATGAAACACTGTCATGTAGAAACAGGAAGCAAATATAACCATGCAGAAGCAGCCTGAAAGAATGTTACCACCATGAAAACAAAAGAATAAAGAGAAGCATCCATCGCACCAAATACATTTTTTTTCATCTACATGACAAACATAAGTTTACTACATGTGATTGTGTGATACATGAGTTCCCCAGCCCACCAAAACACTTAACAATGAAGACTTGGAGCTCAACAAATCCTAAAAGCTTTTAAAACGAACCTAGATCATTGAGGGCAAGCAGGGAAATAACTACTTGCTCACCAAAATGACCTTTCATTTATCACATCAGTGACTCAAAGCACCACTGTTCTTACAGTTTTAAAGACATGCCCAGCTGCCTTCCTCAGAGACCACCATCCTGTATCAGCAATAAACCATCTGCATTTCCCAGTGGAGAGGCTTTCAAACTAGCAAGTGAACAAAATGCTTTTCCTGTTTTTCACACATAGTGAAAGACTTAGTTTTGATTTCCTATGAAGTTCATCAGACTACGCAGCTTGTATCCATACCAGGTCTCCTACCTCTGCAGAAAACACAGCAAAGCCAGACAAAAGCTGGAGAAAGGAGTATGTTGCAGAGAGCTGAGCTGCAGTGAGCAGGACACTGTCTCAGGACACTGAGGTGCTGATCTCACACTGCTCAGCAGGAACACGCTTTCTCAATGGACGCTGTCCTGAAACACCTCCTGACAAGCTCTGTGATGCTTCCTACCCTCAGCCCCAACCTGACATGTAACAGTGATGCTGTCCAGAAGGCACAAATGTCAACAGCAATCTACAGCCTGGCTGGTGACACATTTAGGTAAGAGATTAATGACTCTATTGTACAACCTTGGATAAATCACACTGTACATCTCTGAAATTCCAGCACGCACTGGGCACCTACCACCACCATCAGTGTTTGCTAGTACAACTGGAAAAGGCTTCTGCAGGTTTGTACAAGAACTCCTTCTGTCCAGCTAGACAGAACTACCCATCCAAATCACAAGTCCTGAAACACTCTGTTGAAAGCCTCTCCAGTGGGCTTCATTGCTGCCACTTTCCTGGAAATTACACCACTAGCTCAGTAGTTCAGTTCTTCCTTCTCTTGGCCTGCTTTGGCCTCGATATAAGAGTTTCCATTCTTGGTTGTCTCTTGATGCATCTCCCTCACCACAAGAACCAGTGGTTATTTGACCTGCTGCATATTCCCAAGAAGTAAAGTTAGCCTTCACCTCCTCACATCTTTCAAGAAGCATTTCCATTGCTTTGGTGTGCTACTAGATCTGCTACAAACATTCCTGTGAATTGCTTACGCCAGGATCCTCCTGAAAACAGGCAGAACTGTTAATAGGATTCTTACAAAGTTTATTAAAATCAATGGCAAAGGCTGCAGTCTGCCACTACCTGAATGAAAGTGACATTTAGCAACAACTAACATTTCAGGAGGGATACACTTTGAAAACATTCCATGGAAAATAATTTCTTGAAAAATCTGGTTTTGATCAACAGCTCAAACACAGAAAGAAACTGCATATGTCAGAAAGTCTGATGCCTTCAAAGAGTGACAGCATTAAATACCCGGGAGGACTGTATAAAGTACTCTCAAATCACACAATCTACTGCCGTTAGGTGAAAGGGAAAGAGAAGAGAATCTTCTAATACCTCTTCAGGCACCAACTACTTTATACCATACTGCTTTCTAGCTCTTACAGACTTCCTGACTAACTAGTATACCTGAGGACTTTCTAAATAAATACTATCTTCATCTTCACTTAATTTTTCTGAATTCTCCCATTCTCGTCATAAATTTTGAAAAATAAAAAAATGAATCTATTTCATTAATCCAGCACTAAGCTGCATTATGGATCTCAAATGGGTTCTTCTTTATTTTAAAATGTTGAAATTCACTAAATTCACTCTACAGGCTCTTCCTCTTTTTAGGCTCCCTTTCAGCTCCTGCTAGAGAACCTCAGTCCCCACAGACTGCACACTTACAAACCAACTGATACTGTCCTGCAGGAAGTAACTGTAAATATACATACGTGATACCAAAGTACTGCACTTATTCAGCATAGGCGATGCTAAGCTTCTCAAGTCTAACTGCTGTCATGAACAAGCCCATCAGCAACTTCTTTTCCCTAATGCCACATGCCTAACTTCTTGTTCCCTATATGTACCCTTTGGAGGAGTTGAGCAACATAGGTGTAAACCTACGATTAATATTTGAAAGATTGAGGGAATGTTGGAGCTAGGCAGCGAGTTACAGCACACAGCTGCAGCTATGGAAAACCTGCTCCCCCTTTCTGCAAAGAGTTCTCTTTTACACATTGCCCTGGCACAGAAGACAACTGCATTTCCAGCATCCTCTGAGCTGCTTGTAGCTCAGCAGTGATTCTGAGAATGATCTGGTTGAGGAGTCCACAAATGCACCATTGGCAGGGTTTTATACAGCTGGATCTGAAGAGCCTGTTCTGCAGCTACCTTCAATGCTGCACAATGACAGGAGATAAATCAGCAGACCAGACACATATAAGCCTTGCAAAGGAGCATCTGCAGTACATAATAGGAGCCTCCTTTCCCAAGTGCTGTGCAAAGACTTCCAGATAAACAGGTGCTGGCTCTGTCAGTAAGATCCTGTATTTTATCTTGAGACTGAATCCAAGGTAGAACAAGCATTAGGCCTGTTTTAATGACTACTTTTTTTCTCCAGAAACCACAAACTAAGTTAGGAGGACACGAACAGGACAGACTCTTCACAGACATTTGAAAACCTTTGTTCTGTAAGTGACTTCTGTTGCCAGAATGATAATAAATTAATCCTGCCTGTACCTGACAGCAACTAACAGCTTGTTGCAAACATACTGAACTAATAAAAGGCATCTACAGGTTCTAAGGGCACCACTCGGCGCTGGATTCTTGCGTTTCAGTCACTGCGACCTGTCTAGTGTGTTATTCTTCTTCTAACAAAGAAAGGTATCATTTGCCACTGGCCAGTTGCTACTCAGAGTTATAGAGACATGATAAGCCAGTGACACCCCGCATACAACATGCAGTTGAAACAAGAGGTCTGCAGAGCTCCCCACAAAATCTGAAAGTGAAAATACACTGCATGACAGCATGACATCTTTTTCATGGGCATGCATAAAGTATATAACTTGAACACTGACTAAAGGAGCCAATTCCCCTCTTGCTGCCCTCTTCTCACAATTTACCATTACAGAGCTTTCCTTGAAAACTTCTAATAAGCAGCAGAGGTCTGCTTGTTACAATTCGCCTTTTTCCTTCAGGTCTTTTAGGGAACACTTTTGCCTGCACACCTTGCCACCAAGTAGACTTGGATTTCTCATCTACAAGATGGGAACTAGAACATGGTTTTGTAGTGGAGCTTAATACCCCTCTGTCATGCAAGAATGGCACCTCCTCATGTATACACTTACTCCTTCTGTCTTATCTAGAAAAGGTCTTTCTTGCAGAGAATAAGAATACACCTGTTTAAAAAGGCAACAATTTCAGATTTTATGAGTGTAGTCTCCTCTAAACCCAGCCTATCACCCAACATGTAGTGAGTACCAGCTCCGTGGCATAACCCTGGGACCAGCCATGTTTCTGTGACATGCGGCCGGGGAAACAGGAACGCTGCTGTGACCATGCAAGCCTTAACCAGCCTGATTCTGCCTCTCAGGCAGAATCAAATAGCAAGGGCCAGCCTTTCCCAGGTTGTTTCAACTACGCTTTGCCATTCAAAAGGCCTAACAGCCATCAGCTTGAAAAGGAGAGTGAAATTCATTATCTTAAAAGATACTGGATTTCCAAATCCAATTCTGGAACCAAAGTAAAACTATGCTACTCAGTTTCCAGTTTCTTGTTTTAGCAGTTGGACTGTTACAGCACACACCTCCTAGGTTAAAAAAAGCACACCTTTTACACCCTGCACACACACACACACACTGAATTTCTTTTCTGCTCACTGTTGTCAGATTTTCACTCTCAGGCTGATGTTCTCAGGACCAGTCGCTACTCAAAAGTAAGCAGCTACAGAAAATGAAATAGTTGAGGCCTTCCTGAGAGGGAAGGGAATGAAAAAAAACCAAGCAAAACAAAACCCAAAAGCCCAAGAAAACATCTCCCCAGAACAGAAATCTTCTCAACAGCTCTAAAGATGAAATAGCGGGGAGGGAAAAAAAAAAAAGGAAAAGATTTGGCAGGGAAACAGCTTCAACTGAAGTGTTTTAATGTAAGTAAATTACTGGCCCTTGAAAAAGGGTAATTGCACATACAGAGTCATTTATCGAAACCAACTGCCAGATGTTGGAAAGAAGCCAACATGTGTATTGCCCTAATTTAACTATTTTCATATTAAAAAGAAAATCACTGGAGGGTTGGACACTGAATGGAAACCAGCTATCCTCACCCAGAGCACTGTATGAACCTGGGGGAGCCCTGGGCTCATCCAGCAGTGTTTAAGCAGGTGCTTATGGTTATAGCATGCTAATAGCCCATGAACACTAACTAATACCTGCAGATAAGACTAGATTAAAGGCTATATACAGGTATTAACCAGTCCAGCTGAAATTTTGACAGGTAAATCTTTTCAGGAATACATACACGGTGTTCTGCAGGCAGATATGAACATGTTCTGTCAGTGCTGGGAGCCAGCTGTGCAGCACTGCTCCAAACTGCAAGCCAAATTAAAGTGTTGCATCTACAACGATGCACCATGAGTTCCTGTTTCCTACCAAGTTCAGAGCATGGGCAGGTGAACTCAGTCTAGAGCACAGACAGAGATGACATCTATCTACAAAAGACAATGTAAACATACCTTTTGTTGTCCTAGCTACAAGAAAACAAACAGGAAAAACAGCACACTTAACCTGAAAGAAACAGAAATATCCCAAGTGCAGTTTTTGTACAGGGATGCGTTTGTGGTGTTGCGTATTGCAATTGTTTTAGGCTATAATGCAGAGCCATTGTTGTAAGATGTGGTAAACACCCCCATGTGTCAGCTTGTAGATCAGTGTGGTTCTTCATCAGCACAACCTTACCTTCCCAGCTCTTCCCCGATTTCATAAATGTCTTCCACCTTCTGCTGCTTGAACAAAGCCATACCTGGACTTTTCATTGATGCACAGAGATGATGCAACTAGAACATGAAGAAATAATGACATTCATTATGATCTCCCAATAGGCAAAGAATCAGTAAAACACATTTCTGGAGAAGTCACTTTGGACCCATTGCAGCTCATTCATGGCCAAAGTTACCACTGAGCAATCAGAAGAATTTATTTAGCAATCTCAGCCAAATAGCAAAGGTCCAAATCTGGAAAGAGGTGAGCACCTCTAAGTGAAGAGGGTTCTTGCTCTCATGGAAGTACCTGAGCACATACAGAAGCAGAAACACAAAACACACCTTGAAACATAAATGTGACAGAAGCAACTAATTAATAATTTGACAAACTGACTGACAATAAAGCATCTAGACTATGCTGAAGAGAGCTAGCTTGAGAATCAGCATTACAGGCTTCTTCATGAAAGTGTCAGCAGGCAGACCATGAACCCACCACAAGGCAGAGCTTCCTTTTTCTCATGTGTTTCTGAAGTGTTGGTGTAAAACCAAGGTCAACACCGACAGACTTCAGAAAACACAAAGGACAAAGCCAAGCCTAGCTGAAAACCCCAAACCTTTTGCTCAGCCTGAATTGCAAGATTAAGTTCTGAGCACCTGCAGAAGTATGGGAAATGCCCACATATTAAGAGATATTGCAGAGACTTGCCCAGACTGTAAATCCCTCTAGCTGACTACTCCCTTCATCAGAATCCAAGGTACGTGGCAATAAACAACACTAATGCAAACACACCTAAAAGGAAATCATTGTTCTAAGAAAGAGAGTTTGTCATTCAGAGGAGCAAGCTAAAAACAGTGCTTTGAGAATGGGGAACCCACCCAAGTTGCCTCTGGGAACGCAGTCACTTCACATTTGATTAACAAGTTTACTCATCTCCCAGGATACTCCAAAGAACATACCTAGTTCTCCAGAAGCATACAATCCATGCAATTTTATCTCAAAAATAACCAGAAAATTCTCATCCCTTTTGCTGATCTTTTAACTTATACCCTTGTTCTCCAAACCGGCAAGCTTACTCTCAAAACCAAGGAACCATTCAAGCATCTAAGTCAGCCTAGAGCCTTGTATTTGAAGGCTGAATACAAAACTGTTCCTAAGTGTTCAGTCCCTCCAATCATACCTCTGACATGCTGGTGTTTCTAATGTCTATCACTTCACACTATCTTATACTGCCTTCCACTCTCATTACTTCTCTTTCTTACAGAGATCTCTCACTGGCTTTTGCCCAACAACAGTTAGCACATGCCCAAAACAGATCATACACTGGGTGATCCAAGACAATTGTTGTGAGCAAATACACAGCATGGGGGAGAGGGGAGGGGGGAGAAGATAGCAGAAGATAACCTTCACACACTTAGAACTTAGCTGAAATAAAAACACCATTCACAAGCATAAACATAGCCCTCCCAGATATTATGCACTTGGGAAACTAAGTTGATTCCACATTCAAAGACTTAAACTACAATGTTTTTGTTGGACTTCATTTGCAAGCACAGAGCACAAGTATATCAAAGGAGGAACGAGAGCCTTAATTTTTTTCACTAGTGAGATGGTGATTTCCTTACGCTGGTCAGTAAAAGCAGAGTGAACTAGAGATGGTCACTCACCTTTGACTAGGAAAAAGAAGTTGTATACTCATAATCTCAGGAAATAGCAACAATCAGCTTTGTCCTCTGATACACTCTTTATGCTAACACTTGTGGGGCATGTGCCCAAACAATATCTCAATACAAAGAGACAAGCCCATTCCAACCACTCAGGTTTCATTAAAACCAGGACAATGGGGGAATCCACTGCAGTAAGTTTGGGTCAGACCAGAACTTTAAGAGCTCCAAGGCAAGCTCTAGAGAGGAGATAAACAACCTTCTGTGTTCTTTCACAGAACATGCCATGTCTACTCCTCAACCATCCCATGTTGGGGCCATCTTTTCTATATCAGTCTCTTTGCTCTAGGTTTCCTAGCAGTGGAGGCCAGCTTCTACTCAGAGCACTCACACTACATACTGTGTTTTCATAATGATACTCCCTAGTACAGCATATGCATAGGATACAGTACTTCACCTGTATCCAACACCCCTTTACGCATCCCAGATATCACAAGGTGGCAAAGCACTGTTTATCCTATGCAAACGATTCTCCTACAGACATGTAACAAAGCTGTAGCAGAACCAGATGAAACAGAATACAGACCTCTCAGACTCCAGTTTCAGGCACTAGAAACACATCCTGCATAATCTCTTCATGTTCCTAAATTCTGTCATGCAATCCCTAAAATCGGATTCCCATTGTCATCTAAGGCATAATTTTGAACACATATATCTTACGTCAGTACAGCCCTGGATGAAGATATTCCTATTCCAGTAGATAAGTGCTTTACACTGCAGCTTTTGCTGTGTATAAAGGAAAGTAATCTGAAGAAATACACTCTTCCGAAGAGGCTGACAGAATCTGCCTTAAGAGGAACGGAAGAAAGTAAGTTCTATTTCTCTCTCTTAAAAGGGGTTTCCCTGCATAGCTAAGCTATTAGCCTGTCATTGCCAAATTATCTGACAATCAGTGGCTGGTCCTCACATGGCAAATCCACGATAAATGTCCACCTGCCAGTGAATGAGAGCAGGACTACAGAAAACAGAGGTGAGAACAAAACTGTTGGATCATTTGGCTTGAATTCGCCTTGCTTTTTTCCCTCCTTAGGCTATCTTCTACCCGAAGGAAACCAGTTTCAAGTGCCTGAGGTAACAGTTGAATAATCTTACTTTCTCAAGTACACCTGACATGAGCTGAATCACTAAATCCTTTGCCAAACTCAGAAGCATCCCCTGTGGCATGTTTTTATATTACAAAATGATAGTTACACTTAAAGCAAGATCCAAAACACATTACAATAGACCAAAGGAATAACTTCCCTTTTAAGTTGTTTTTCAATACTGGAAAGTGACCAAATCCATTTAGAATCAAAACTGGACTGTTTTAAATTAATAATTTGGAAAAAAGAGGGGAGGGGGGGAAGACAAACAAAACCCAAATCCATAAAACGAATTCAACTGCTATTATCTCCTCGTTTTGGTGCCTTATGCTAAAACTAAACAGATTTTTATAAGCATTAAAGTGTTTTCCTCTTTCACCCTTCTCAAGGCCTTTCTTTCTCTTTTTTGTCCTAGAAAAGACTAAGCAATTCTAACAGCAAAACCCAAGTAATTTTTACCCTCTGCTTTCAAATATAAAGGTAATCAAAGCAGAGTTAAAATTTATATTAATTTCAGCAAACCCTTATTTTCACCTAAATATTTTCTTGTCAGAAAACAACAGCAGCCTAAATTTTTTTCTGCCAGAAAATGAAGACAGCTGTTACTATGTGTGTGCCTATGAAGGACACAAAACAGCCAACGTCCAAGCACTTCAGTCCCATTACAGAATCACTGCTCCTGCCATTAACTCTCAAGGAATCCCTTTCTGACCTCCCAAGTTTACTCTGCACTAATTACACACCTGGTGAACAACTAAAGACTGCGTTTCCAAGCCTCCACACCAAATGTGTTAGCTCTGCAGCTAATTCCAGCTCCTCAGCAGCCCGCTAACTGCCAGGGCTGCTGCTGTAACTGACCCCAAAGCCCCGGCGTGCTTGAGCGATGAGCTTGGTGTGAAGGCTGGACAGGCAGGGCGCGGGGGGAAGCCCACAATGCCAGGCATGCTGGCGTGGCACCACAGAGCCCCGCTCCCCGTCCCCGAGGCGCCTTCAAGGATTACTACTGCAGATCACAAACATCGCTGCCCTAAAGTCAAGGGAGATCAAGCCTGTGTGATCCACATTTCACACAAGCAAATAAAGGACACAGGAAAGTCTGAAACTACAAATGCTTCAGAACAGACCCTCCAGAGAGGTCAGTCAAGCTTTTCCCACACACATTAAGCAGGAGAGCCTGCTGATTTTGGTCCTTCTCCAGCTGGTGACTGATCAGCCAAAGCAGGAGCAATTGCCACCCATTTCCACCCTCTCATCCACACCTTCGTTCCTGACTGTTCTCTAATGGGATGCAGGCCAGGCCAAACCAGCCCCTGCTGTGCTGCATTACCCCAGGACCCCAGCTCACTGCTCAGAGGAGCAGGTGTCAAGGAACCTACCAGATCCCAAGTGAACTTGTTGGAGGGAAAAGACAGGGAGGAACTTGTGTCTAAACATGATGAAATTGCACAGCATTCGCTGGATGACACCAGTAAACTGAGGTGTGAACCCAGGACCAACTGTCCCCGATGGTTTTGGACAGACACAACACCGGTGTGTAACACCCAACAGCGTACTTCTGCACCTACCACATTCCCCAGCCCTGTGGGACCTGCTCAGCGCTGGGGGATGCTGCTCACTGAGGAGGTGACCGGGGGAGCGGCCTTTTCCCCTGGCTGACAGCGAGCACGTACAGCCTGAGGTGGAAACACCGTTAAACACGCCGTGGATGACGAAGTGCAAGTCACCACCCGAGCACCTCCGACAGAGCGGCACCATAGCCACCGGACTGACCTGCGGCAGGGACCCCAGGGCTGCTCCACGACACTGAGGAGAACCGCTCAGGCGGCGGGGGGCGGCCCTCCGGGTCCCCAGAGCCTGCCGCAGCCGGGCTGAATAGGGCTGAACAGCGGCGTGCCTCAGCTCCAATCCCCGATGCAGACCGGGAGCCGTGAAAGCGGCTCGGGAGCCGGCGAGAAGCACAAGGGGGAGAGAGAAACGGGGAGAGGGCTCCGGGCGCCACCGGCTGAGGGGCTCAGCGCCCACTTACCGGGGGCAGGGCGCGGCCCGTCCGGCTCCGCCGCGCTCCCTCCGGCGCTACCTCAGCGCGCAGGGTCCCGCGGCCGCGTGTGGCGGGAGGGGCGGCGCCAGCGCCGCTCACCGGAGGAGCCGCCCGCCCCTCCGCCGGAGGGAGGGACGCCCCGCCGCGGGGAGCGCCCGCGCCCCCTGGCGGACCGCGGCGGCGCCGTGAGGGGGTTGCTATGGGGGGCAGACGGGCAGGCCTGGGATGGCCTCACAGCACTGCTGGGCTACGGACGTGAGGCCTGCGGGCAGCGCACCGGGCACACAGCCCCGGCGCTGCGGCAGGGACAGCCCTGCGTTCCCGCCGCTGAGCTGCCCACCGGGGCTTGGTCCTTAACAAAGCCTTCCAAACCACCACAGCCCACCCAGGCTGATGAGGGAGTATGTCAGAGATAGGACCCCATTTCTTCTACTTTAGTAGATGCGAGATGTATGAAAACAACACCAAGGAAGTAAGACTGAGATATGAATTCATTAGAGAGGCACTTCATTTGCATAAGCCTTGTTCTGTCTTCTATACAAACCTGCATTGGTTTTGTGTGGTCGGAAACTCAACATTACCCAATGAAATTGCCTGGCGTTTCAAGCAACAGGCTTGTGACACGAAGAGCAGCACAGGTTTGCAGTCCTCACTGTGCATCTCAAAATGCATAATATGCACTACCACAGCAAACATGTGCACTACTGTTTTCCAAGTTGCTCTAGAGCAAATGTTGGCTGCCAACAATGACATCCTTCATGGGATCACTCCCCTGTCTTACAGACATTCCTAAAACCTTTAAAACTAGATTTTCTCCCTCTTCACTTGACGGACAGTATTTGCAATAAGTACTGTTTGTTAACCTTAAATTTATTCTGGGCAAGTTAATATCCAACATTTGTTACTGAGGAAGGATGTGGTATTGTTCACACCTTGAAATCACATGTGAATGCCAGGCTGCCGTATTGTTCACACCTTGAAATCACATGTGAATGCCAGGCTGCCGTATTGTTCACACCGTGAAATCACATGTGAATGCCAGGCTGCCGTATTGTTCACACCGTGAAATCACATGTGAATGCCAGGCTGCCTTCACTTCCAATTCTCCACATTACACATCTTAACATGGTTAAGATAATGCTATGGAAAATTATACATAAATGGGCAGGCTGTTTCCATTGAAATAAGCTGAAATGAGAGATGATCTTTAAAAGCATCTTATACTAGGCAGTTCTTTTCATTATCGCAGTTAAGAAGAAACTTGGCTCCAGACCTGTTCCAAGTGAAGAGGACTGAACTGTGCCCCTGCTCACCTGCCCTGGGAGTGGTGTTCACAGGCCAGGAGTTCCACCCAGCTCTCCCTGTTCCAAAAGGAAAGTGGCTGCATCTGCTATTACACAGGGTGGAGGGCAGGAAATGGGAGCAATAGTAAAGTTTTCAGAGGGCAGTGGAAGAGTTCATAACTTTTTGAGAGGGAAATAAAGATATTTCATTCCTCACCTTTAGTTCTACAATGTGACACAATCACATGAAAGTCACAGCAATCCTCCTCCAAAATTCTCAAGAGGAAAGGGCACACAGGGAAGGCCTCCTCTTTTGTTTGCTCCTAACTGCAAGGACAAAACAGCATGGTTTGACCTGAGAGAACACAAATCAGGACAAGCTCTCCCTAGTCCTTGAATAACCCCAGTTTGAATTTAGTATCTGCTGGCCAGCCCTGCAAGGTCTCCAAGAAGAGCAAGGGTGGATTGAATCTCATCCCTGATGCCACGTCCATAGGGTTTGCAAGCCAAAATACACGTTCTGCTTAAGTAAGATGTTGCTCTTACATGGTTTAGTTGTTCACCCTTAGAACACTAACTCGGACTTCTTTGTAACGTCTCTGGCTATCAGGGCAAAAGCCTTTATGTGCATACAGGACAAGAACAGGAAGAAAAACTCAAAGCTCAGTAGCATTTGAAGTAGGCAGCACAAGCAAACACTGCAGCATCTGCTAACCATGTGTTCATAACTCCTTTAGGAAATGATAAAGGAGGAAGCCCATACCTTATGTTCCAAAGGGGGAGTTCCAGGCTTAAATACCAGAAGAATACCACCTGCGTTTATAAGAACAGGTAAACAGCTTATTTCACAGTTTAATCACCAGTCACAGTGCCTGAAGACACCACTGAGTCAGTTCTTCAGCTCAAACCTGAAGTCTCAGAGGCAGCTCACTGCAAAAACGTAACTGTTCAGTACACGCAGAAGGTAGACCTCATTTGAGGACACAGGCAGGAGGCAGTTACTCAAAGCTAGGAGAATCATAAGACGAAAATCATCTTAATTTACCAGGTATATTCTACTGTTGAGTGTTTTCATTACTTCTCTTTACAACACCGCAGACTAATTTAGGGCAGAGAATAAATAGTTTTCTTATTTAATAACTGTTTGGGGTTTTTAATATCACATTCAGTGTACAGTCCTGAACTTTGCTTTCTAGTGTAACCCTCTGTAAAACTAGCTTTGTAAGTAGGTATAACTGTACAGAGGCATGCCTTCTACAGCATAGTATCATGATGAAAATACCACTCTACTAACTTTCTTATGATTGAACCTTTTACCTTCTTTTCCAGGGGGGGAAACTTCCAAGGCAGAGCACACCCTTCCTTTGCATTATCTTTGTGAATAACCTTCATGTGTGGGAATTCTTACAGTTTCAGCACTACATGGATTCTGCTTCCAGTGAGGTCAAGGAGCTGCAGATAAGGAAGCTATGTTTAGCACTTCTGAAAATCCCACAGAATGAACACCTGATACATTGCAATGCCAGCAGATTTCAGTGTGTTCTCTGCACCTCTGAGGCACCCAGAACAGAGAGTGAGGCTTGGCAGGTATTTGGTCTCAGTTCAGAGTAGGCAAGCTGTGTTTATCCTTTCTAATGTATTTCTTAGGAATAAGGTATTTAACAACATACATCAGCTATACACATCAGCCACACTCACATCCCTGTTGCAATTCCACTGGGAACAGATGCCTCAAGCAGGAAACAGGAGCCTCAGCTGTTCTTGAAGAGGCCCCAGCAGCTGCTACACAACCTAAATATGCCAAGCGTCCAAGCGAGGACATCATTCCCTATGCACTCTCTTCCCAGAATTTTCTGTTTATTCCTTTGACTTAAATTTTCAGTATACAGGACAGGAGGTCCTTAGGCCACAGTTATGTCCTGCCTCAATTGCTGCTCTCTATCCTGTTTTGCAACCCCTTTGAACACATTTCCAACCTTGCCAGTATCTACTCTTAACAGCTTGTCATCCTGTAGCAGAGCCAGAGGACAAGAATTGTGAACTATTCACCTCTACTATGAAAGATCTGCTTGGACCTGCAATTAAAGTGATCTCCCAACTCTGCCAACTTTTATTTTTCCTCCCTTACAAACATTTAGCTGTTAAGTTTCATATCTGAAGTAGCTGAGGTACTCTATAGCCTCTTTAAGGGAGTCAAGGTAACGCCAAAATGCAAAAATCATATCTCAAAGACAGACATTGAGACTGGGCTTACAAATTAGTTCAGTTCTTTAAATTCTCAAAGCAGCTGGAATTATGCACTTGGCTACCACAGGCTTTAGGAGAACATCAGTGCCCAAGACTACTAAAGAGGCTTTTGGTTCAGGAGATACCATACAAATGCACATGCTTCCTAGGAAGCCTGTAAATGCTCGTGCAAATTTAATCTCCCCTTCCCTTCTCTCCCAAGAAACTAAGGACACTAATCACCACTTTACCCAGTCAGCATCACCTGCATGCAACATGTCTATAGTTCACATCTTCATGCTTCACAGCCAAATTTGTATCTATGTTCCTTTATAGAGACTCTCTCAAATCATATTATGAGACAGTAACACCAGCTTTGCTACTCGTTTGTCCTGACGGCACCCACAGTCATTTCCATCTGTTATCGAAAAAACAAAAAAGGAAAAAGAAAAAAGAACCAGAGCAAGCTGTAAAGTAATAAACAATTTATTTTTAATTTACATCAATCTTTATGAAAATAACATGACTTATGTTTTGTGATTCAAAGTTCTTGTACCGCATATTGCTGATTTCTAACATGGCACTTAAGGGAACATCCACTTAAACAGGTACAGAATTCCATGAAATGGATTAATTTTCCATTTCTCAGTTAAGCATGACTGAACATACAAACTCTGGCAAATTTAAGACCATTCATTCATTCCTGATGTCTTAAGGAACTAAAAAAAAGATCTTTCCCTTTCTGCTGAAATATCTTACCATGCTTACAAAGATTGAGGGCAAGGGGAGAATCTCTCACAGAAGACACCTAAGGGCAACAAAAAATCCTTGACATATTGATTACATAGCTGGTAAAAAAACATAAGCAACCACCAAACAATCTGATAACACTGGATGATAATACTACCTGTACACATGGACAGGTAAAGCTGAAATACTGTGCAGTTTTAATAGCTAGTGGTGTAGTGCACCAATTTTTTGCCTATTTAACAGAAGATAACAGCATTTTAAACAAGTAACCAGAAGTTTCACTGGAAAGCCATGCATACATGTATGAAGATGCAAAAGGAACTCTGCACATATGTGCATGACCTTGAAGTTAAAGAAGAGTCTTAGCAGTCTTTATTTGCATTAACAAGTCAATTCCCCACTAAGTGGCTGACAAGAATGTTAAATCCTCGTGCACTCTTTCAGAAGTTTACTTCTAAATACAAACACTTGGTATCTATGCAGATCAGCTTTTGCAGGCCATGGAGTCACACTATATTTGTGCTTGGTTTCATCGGGTTTAAATGCTGCCTGTATATCTTGCATGTCCCTAACTGGTTACTACTCTTCAAAGTTACCATACAAAGCACTGCTAGAAAACTAAGAGTCACCCAAAGACATCTGCAACAGCTAGGCAAGCTTCCCCTGACATTGCTTCCTGCTATATGCATCTCATTTTTGTTCCATGTATACTTCTAGTGGTCAGAGGTTAGTTACCTCTGCAATTTTTTGACCTTTCAACTACGGCATCAGTAACAATGCTTAACAAAATGAAATCAACAGCTCGCTGGGAATTTGAATGTAACAGCATCAACTCATTTCATGTTTGCAAGCTAATGAAATAGCCAGAGGAAACACAATTTCCATAAGCTTCCAAACATTCATGTATTAGATTCACACAGTGGCATAAGAAACAGTGCTACTTACTTTTACTGTACAATTGGGTAACAACTTACAGAATGAAGCACAGCACCACACACACACAAATTTAACCATCAGAAATGGTCCTGTAACATTGCAGGTCATGTTTTGTCAGCTAGACAACTTACCAAACAGTTGCCCTAAAGTTAGTTTCATTTTCACAACCTGAAGGCTTCAATGAGATCAGTCTGAAAACATCTCCTAAAGCCATAGGACTAGTTCATAGTGAAGACTCAAACCCCAGGAATTTGTAGGAATAGGGTAGATACAGACTTATAAATTCTTCACCTTAGCATTTCAACTGTTGCCACTGACAGAAGATCTTCAGTTTAGAAAGATTTCATTTAACACTTGAAAACAAGATTAAAACAAAACCAAACCAAAAAGCCAGGACATACATTACAAATTGATTTAGAGACCAGCTCTTTCAAAACCAAGACAGCATTAACTAGAAAAGTAGAAAATCTGGTCCCATTTTTATATTCAAACACTGATTGTAAGTAAAAAAATACAGTACATGCAATAATATGAAAAACCTGCCTAATAAACTCAAGTACACAACCGAGAGTAAGTGGGAAATAAAAACCCCCAAACTACTGCTTACAATAGACAAGGTAGGGGACACTTTAGAAGACAAGTAACATGCAAATCGAGAGAATCATCCAATGTGTCCCTCATTGGCAAGGATTTGTTTGCTAATTTAAAATTATGGCATACAAGAAGCATACATTTTATATCCAAAGTAGTCCTGTGAGTTACAATGTTCACCACTGATGAAGTATTTCCCTTCCAGATAAATTGACTGATAATACACTGATTTAGAGAAGGCTACAAATACATTCTCAAGAAGAAAAGTGCTGTGAAACAGAAGTGGGATTTCTTCCCACACATACTTAGGTTTTCTAAAACAATTACATGAGTATTCCTGATAAAGAAGTCCTAACTTGTTCTCAGAAACCCAAAAGAAAACACTCAAAGCAAATGCTTGATGCTCTTGACCGTTCCCAACAACCAGTTTTGGTTTTAGCCAATTCAGCACTGCCCCAGAGCTGATCTGCTGCCCAGTATTTGAATGCTACTTTTATCCCGACATATGCAGATATAACATTTAAGTCAATCCAACAGTCTGAAGATTCAAAGGCTCAAGAAAGAACATGGCAAAAGTCCAGAGAACAGCCAGCAAGAAAGAAACCTTCCTCATCCTCAGAACCGTTTAACAGTATTGCTCATCATCAAATGATAAAGAATGGCCTCCAATCACGGTTCCACAGCCAGAAACACTACAGCTAAACACCCCAAGTGTTTCCTTCCAGCTGTCTTGTAGGATGTGGATGCAACACTCACAGCAAAGCTGAGCACATTAAGAGAATATTGCATTTTCCTGCTGGAAAAGGATCGTGAACTTCTCCGTGTGTGCTGTGACCTTTAGGCTCCTCTGATTGATTGATAAATATTTGTTTTAGGAATCCTATTGCTACCACTATTGTACAATAGTTATACATTCATGCAAAAAGAATGCTATGTTTCTTCTGAAAGAACGAGAGTTCATCTTATTTTAAGCCCTAAATAGGAAGAAGCATTAAAATATATTAAAAAAAAAAAAAAAAAAAAAAAAAAAAAAACCAGCCCCAAAACAAACAAAACCACATGACAAACCCAAACCTCTACTGAAACATGGTGCTCCTGTGACAAGTTCCATTCTTCCATAAGAGCTGAGTTTTGGTTGTGGCTTTTTTGAGACATTGCAATCAGAAAAAGAATATAGAAATAAAATGGACTAAACAGAATTTGATCTATAAACCCCTCAGCATGAAGGAGAATTTTTATCAACACAGCTGCCCAGAAAAACATAACTGATGTTTGGTATCACTGCTTCAGTATACACTGAACATTTAGTGATGAATAGGTACTTACTCTACCTTTACTTTAAGTACATATATTCAAGTGTTCTGTTTGATGATCCATTTCATGTCTCCTCAGAAAAAGACAAAGGAATGTAAAAGCTCTTCCTGTGCTTCATTCCATACTTTTCTCATTTGTGACCTCAGGAATGGCTAGTTTATTCAAGGACAACATGATGAAAGCCATTTACTGAACCAACACGAAACCAAAAAATATGATGTCTTCCCACATGGAACCTGTGCTACAAAAAACCCCACAGAATGGCAATGAATGTAGTAAACAGAGTGTGGACTTATCTTACTACTGTTTCACATACGGGCACTAACAGTGCACGGTGAGAAAACAAGTGGCAATTCATCTGACTGACTAAACTGAGACAGATATTAAGTGCTCTACATACAATTCCATGAACATAAATGTAAACAGAAGTGTTTGGCCTCCATACAAAGCAGTATTTCTGAAAGTGCTGGGGTTTGGAAATCTGTCCTGCATATTTCCAAGGAACTAGTTTACATTCTGTTTGACAGGATTAATAAAGTGTTTTGGAGGTTAACTCACTTTGGTCACGATCCCAAAGAAAAGGTTATGTTGAGTAGTTTCAACTATCCTCCTCATCATCACTAATAAGGTCTCTTTTTTCTACACACGTCTCTCGTTCACGCAGGAAATCCTCACGAATGGCTTCTAGTTCAGTTAGTTCAAGGCGCACTTTCTCCAGGTGATAGGTCCTCCGGTTCCTGATCTGACGTAATGGAAAAGGATTCAGGTCTCCAAAAGCAATAGCAGTCAGTTTCCTGTAAGGTTACACATGAGAAAACAAACATTCATACTTGGGGGTTTTTAAAATCAGTTTTGAACTTCATCCATGTAAGTATTTAGCACGTGGCTGGTATCGCTGGTCTCCTTCACATACCTGAGGAGGTCTCAGATGTTACCAGTATTGCAAGAAAGTTCTATAAAGCACTCGGTTTTAATGTTATTTCAAGTAATAAAGTGTTATCAAATGCTTGACAGTTGGCAAACCACCTGCAAGCCACCACAGCTTCACTGGCCAAGTTCTTGTTGCTGTTGTAAATTTTGCTATTGTAAAACTTGTACACAAATGGAACACACCACCCTCATAATAAAGAGTTTTTTCCCAATGTCTAATCTAAATCTCCCCGGGCCAGTTTAAAGCCATTCCCCCTTGTCCTGTCACTACCTGCCCTTGTACAAGTCCCTCTTGTATTGCAGGTATTTTTGATGCACTGAGTTCTGCCAAAGATACCCAGTTAGTTAATTTTTAACACCAAAACGAGATCTCTTCCAGCAATTTATAAGTCTTTAACATAGGTTATTTCAGCACCAGAGAGTTTAGAGAGGAGAGCCAAAACATCATTTCTGTTTCCTAATTGGAAAAGGAAGGGAAAGCCAAATCTGCAGCTCTGATTAAATACCAAAATTTTGTTCAAATTAGGCAAGAACAGAAAGATTTAGGGTTTTTCTCCCCTTTTCTTTTGCAACCTTTAGTTACTGGCGATCCTGCTGTGGTACCATAGGTACTACATATTACACATTGCATTATAAGCTCTAAAATAACCTATTTATCAATTATAAAATATCTACAAGTTTGTTTTATTTATCGTTTTCTGCTAAAAATATGTGCTCCCTCTTCCCAAAATCAAGTACATACTTCCCTGTCACTTCCAGATTGGGAATCGGAGTCAGCATTTATTTTGGTCACAGACAGCTGAGTACAACAACTGCCCAGCATTTCTCAAATAAAGAGGGGAATGCTAAAATACAACGCACCATGCAACCCCCCCTCAGGAGTGTCTGGAGACATTTCAGCAGAGGAAACATCTGTTATCAAGACTTTCACTGTTTAAATCAGTTGCATCAGTTCCAGCCAGCTTTTTTAAGCACAGAGTAAGATTATTCAGTTTTAACTTCTCTCGAGTCAAAACTGAAACACAGGAAGTAAAAACAATAAACAGCTTTTGCAGTAGGAGCCAAAGTATAAGCGTAAATTCATATGGAATTTGTTACGGTAAAAACAGTCACCTCAGATTCCAATATATGATTTTGTATTAAATTCAAAATCTGTGCAAAACATTTTCGGCCGTTAAACCAATCCCAATATGACACTTCTTTTTAAGATTAATCTAGTGCTCTACACTAGAACTAGGAACCTAAAAACACCAGACTAATTTACAAACTGCAACTCCTATGCAAGGACTAAAGAAGAGTATCTGATTTGCATTTATTCTCTGCTTCAAAGTATATCTTAAAATCAGCTGGAGTTATGTGGCATTAGCTCATGCATTAATGATGCATAAGAGACCAAGCCTAGTGGGTCATAGCTCATGCTTTTAATACATGAGCCAGGATGTGGATTTATTTATCGTAAAACATTTTACCACATAAGATGTATCTGCAATGGGGGGAGAATTCACCTACGGTTGAAATTCTGATGTGTTTCTACCATGATACAACTGCTAAACCAGACCAACCTGGCCAAGTAATCTCTACCACAGGTAAAAATTTACCATTATGCATTCATTAGTTGTGCTTTTGTCTCCACTAGATACAGCTTCTCAGGAGAAATCTCAGTAGTTAGTTTCATCTCTAGTTACTTTATATATCAAGATCTAGATAAAACCAAAATAAAACAAAACCCCACAACAGATTTCTTCTGCGCCCAAGTACAAGTCTTTCAGTTACACACAAGTTTGAGTTACCCACCTAGCATCAAGTATAGTGCGTGTGAAATACCGGAGGTACTTGAAGATGGACATTGAATCTTGCAGTTTTAAGATTTCCTCTTCTTTGTATTTAAAAAGTGCCAGGGCAAATCGGAATATGACCTGATAACAATACATACAATGTTTGGTTCTTTACAAGAACAGAATGCACTGAGTCTCATCATCATCTATTATAAACTCAAAGGAAAAGTGTTACTCTTCCTAAGTGTTAATCTTCCTACAGGGTGAATTTGAGCTACCTAATCACACCTTCCTCGAGCTCCCTTCTCGCCCTGTCCCCCATTTCCAAAAGCTGCCAAACCCTTCGGCTGTGGCTGTAACCAAGACAAGGTGTTCTGCAGTTCTATCCAGAATGCAATACTGGAGTTATAGCATACACATTCTCACCAATTTATGAGTTCCTAATTCAGCTGCATAACAAAGACTGCTGGGCCTGCTGAATGCATTTATTAAGTTACTTCAGAGCTAAAATTAAGTTCTGCTTTTTAAACGGGTTGTTTTCCAATGCCTTGAATTTTCCCATCACATTGGGGTCTGATGCTGAAGGAATTTCTGACACCAGTTTGTCAATCAGCTTTGGCACAAGCTGGAAGAAACATTACTTCATTCTGAAAAGGCTTCAGGAAGTTCTGAACTTCATCAGTCTGTACCTGGCTCCCTTCACAAAATACCATGATGCTTAAAAGCTACTTGAATGAACACACAACCAAAATACTATTGCATGTTAGAATGCTCAGATGAAGCCAAGAAATCTAGCTAACATGCAGTTGTTGTCTTCTTATAACTCTCCTGTTCTCTCCAATTGCCTACGATTCATGTTGTTATAGTGTTTGAATCCTGCAGTGATATTATTTCACTGCAATTCAACAAGTATGAAACACATGAAAATTCTTTCACCCCTGTCCCTTAATTTATGAGATAAGGAGCCCAGACAGTCATTCTGTGGCAGTTGTACTTTCAGTGTCTGCAGAAAGAACAAAAATAGTTGCTGCAGAGACAAGCTGAACGCTAACACTTGGTTATAACTAATTTTTGCATCCTTTCAATACTTTCAACTTCTGCTTCCTTCACTTCAGCTTGCTTCTTCAGAGAAGTAGCTCTCATTTTGATATAATTACTTAAAACTGATTGATAGCTTCATGTAGGACACTGCCTATAGCTTTATTTTTCAAAGATTAAAAAAAAAGGTGGGTGGTGAAAGGAAAATACTCAGCACTTAGAATTCTTCCATGTAACTCAAGCTGTTAACCTGCAGAACACAGGTAAAATGGAAACTGTTTTGACTGGTTATTTATGCATATATCCTCCTTTTTCTTTTACCAGTGATTTTAACTGAGAGGATTCTTGTAAAACAACCTTCCTCCACCCTGCCCTCGGTAACCCCACAGCATTTTGTTACCAGGTAACAACTGAAATAACTTAGCTCAGTCTGTTCACCTTTGGTCCCTCATAGAGGAAGGAGTCCCAGATTTTGAAAAGGATGTCGCTGACCACGCTGTCCACAAATACCACAAGGAACCAGTTGAAAGTGATAAGAGTATAGTCAACTTTGTATTGCTCAAAATGAGCATGGAGTCGTGGAAGCTTCTCGCTCATTAAATCCTTGAATACTCGCTGGTCAACCTAAAGAGATGACAAATAGGGTATTATTGCTCCCAATCTTCCAACAGATGTTATTCTAAGTAGGGCTGTTACCAGCCTGTAAGTGCAAGTTTTTCAAGAGTTGACCAGGAAACCCAGGACTGTCTAGTTAACACTTCTAAGCTAGATTCACCCAGAACATATGTGGCCATCTCAATGCACACCACTCTTGCTGACACAACCTTTTACTTGACAATCAACCCCAGTCTCACAGGTCTCCTCACATGCAGATGTGTTCCTACCACTGGTCACTAGTGCTGCACTGGTGCAAGAGCACTGGAGCAGAGAACAAGCTGCGGAAAGACTTGGAGGAGGCAGCAGGTACCAGAGCATCATCTGAAAGCAGAGAAGTGCTACAGCATATACTGCTCACAGAACTGCCGAAATGCATTCTCACCCCCACTCTCTCACAGAGCCCAAAACCAACCCCCCCGTCCTCCCAATATTGGGGAAAGAAATGATAAAACAGCTCAGTATTGCGAAGCTAATAATCCGAAGAGGGGTTAAGGACTGAAGCCCCAAGCAGGTCACTGAACAGTTATTTTGGTGTTGTACTCGGAGCCCTTGGCCAAACAAGAGCACTGATGCCTGCAAGTCACCTCTGTCACCCCAGCACATCCCCCAAAAGGCCTATCAGACAGTTTGAGAAGAAAGGTTTTGACTGGCTGCAGTTCACAGGAACAGGCTTTACTCTGGCAGAGCACGTACCTGAGATCCTAGCAGTGTCTTCGTATAATAATCACGAGGCATGAAAACTTCCACTATTGTTACTAGACACCAAAAAGCATCTTCCTGTTCCAGGTACAGAAGTGCAATCGCTACCAATCTGAAAATAGGGTTTATTTGAGAAAAAGATTATTACAGCATCACAGAACATATTAAGAATAATAAAAATAATGCCTTTGTTTCTGTTCAGCAGAGATAAAAGTAGTAACAGGAGAGCACTGAACAGCAAAACTGTTAATGAAGTTTAAGATGGAGCAATGAGATGCCTTCTCAGCCACACCAAGCATTTTTATTCAGTTAAATAAGAAAAGAGATAAAGGCGAAAGCAGTGATTTGCTTGATGCCATTTTTCCAGGAACTGTGGCAAAATAACGAGAAGCTTCCAAGTCCCAGATTTTTGCTTGTCTTTACTGAAGGAGAGAAGAACAGATGGTTCTTGCACCTCACACAAAGTTGTTGTAAGTTTAGAAAAATCCTTTTTAGCAAGTGTACTTTATATCCATTAAGATAAATGTAAATAACACTTTTGTCTTATCTACCATTGTCTTTTAAGGAGCATAAAAAGCTCTAAAATTTTTCAACGACTAAACTTGTTCCAGCAACTTCTTAAAGTAGGGAAGAAAAAAAGAGATTAAACAGCAGCAGCATTCCTGGTTTTCCTGTTTCCAGTGACTATTATAAAAGAAAAAAAAAAAACCCCAGAGAATAACTTGATGTTGCTGATAGTTGTTTGAATATGAAAGGTTACCTCCAAGATCTTTCTCCAAGTAAACTTGTTTTATATCTATATGCTAGAGGAGCTGTAGCAACAAGAATTGCTTCTGATGCTACACAGCTTAATATGGTGATAACACTTTGAAAGCTTAAGAGGACTAAAGCATGGAATAAACACCTGATTTGCTGATTTAGAGGTATACCCAAGTGCAGAACTACTTACAAGAAACCCAAAAACATTGCAGGAGAAAATAAAGCTGTAGAGAAAGCTCAAATGTAGCAAAAGCATTTCTAACGCCTAGCTACCAGAGGTGTTTTGCTCCGAGACTGCAACAGCTCTGTTCTTCACACGTCTTGTGACACAGCAGCAAGACTAATACTAAAAATATGACTTACCCACAGAGCATAACCACTAGTGGTGAATACTTAGAAAAAGAATACTTTCCATTACTGCATTATTCACTATCTCTACTACTGCTATCACCACCTCCTTTTCTCTACTACATTATTCACTGCTTCTATTCTACTACTTCTTCAGTGCAGTTTCAAATGATAAAGCTGCTTTAGTTCAAAAGTCTTTTACCCTATTCTAGTACATAAATGAGTGCACAAATTGACACCCACAGTATTATTTCATGGGGGAGGGTGCTTCAAATAACACCTTCCTTTACTAAAGATCTCAAAGTACCAAAACTATTTCAGCAAACGCCAACTGCAATGACTTCAAATCTTTCTTGTCTTCTTGCTGTAGCATGAGAATCATCCTTACATTGATTACTGCAATTCTGACTGAAGGCATTGAGGGAAATGCTGAAATCTCTGGCCTTACAGTGTGAAAAAAAAAAAAAACCCAACCCAAAAACTTACAAGCATTTATTTCTGCTTGGTTTAAAATAAATAAATAAATCAAAAAATCCTAACATTTTTTTTCACACAAAAGGATCCCCTAGAATTGACATGAAGACAACATAAAACTTCATTTAAGTAGCCTGTTTCTCAATGTGAGTTAATCCCCGTGCCAGTTCTTTGGTCAAGCTGATTTTACAAGTTTAATGATCCAGGTATTCCTTTTTTTATTGTTTTAAAGAAATATGATAGTTATTTATTACAACATAAATCATGAACATGCAAACCATAAGGCAAATGCCTGCCCAAAAGCACATTGCTATACACGTGATTTGAAAGGCTAAGTATGCAGTTTCACTGCATAGTCTGCAAAATCTTACCTGTTGAGCCCTTGGCAATATCCTATATCAGGATTTCTCCATGAAAATGCCAGCAGCACATTTCGCAGCTTCTGGATCCCTTCGGATGTTGGGGAGGAATAATGTTTGTTGTTTGGCAAAGTTCTCAAGAGATCCAACTCAATTTGTTTCGATGCAGGATTTTGTTTTTCCAGAGCGTTCTGAAGCAAGGTTTGGAAGTAGCCAGGAACTGTGCTGTCCTTGAATTTTTTAACATGGAGATTGACGCACCACTTCCACATCTTGGAACGATGCTCATGTGGAATTCCAGACCGAATAAGGTTCTTCAGTTCTACACAGCGCATCATCTCCCTATTCATTGTGCTGGCAAGATAGTTTTCCCATTTTACTCCTGTGGAGATCTCTCGATTTTCACTGAGAGAAAGCGATCTTAGGTCCAAAGCTCGTGATTTTGCTACTAGTTTCTCCTCATCATCATCCTCTGGGACTGTCTGAAAACCATATATATCATATTCACTGAAATGGAAGGGGGAAAAAAGAAAAAAGGCTTTAAAAAAATGTGTTCAGTAGCCCTGAAACTCTCAAATTCCCATCCTAAAGTTACTGCAAATATCCCTCAAGGCACTTCCCAGTTTTCAAGTTTTAATAATTATTATTTAAACATTTCAAAAGTGTATACTTGATTTCAAAATTATTTTTATAGTTCCATATACGTCCATATAGTTCCATATAGTTCCAGATTTCATGCCCATATTCCAATATTTATTACTATACAGATGAAGTAATTTATTTCAGAACATGGTCAAGTTCCAATGAACCCATCTCTTCCGTAGCGTACCTTCAGCAGCTATATGGCAACATTTGAGTTTTCTACTGTATATTAAATAAAACAATAAATGTATTTATACTGCCAAAAGGATTTCATGATGATACTGTTATGCATGAAGGGAAATACACTGAAAACCCCAAATCCTGCAAATATATCCCAACTATCTGATTTCCAGTGTTAGAACCGGGACCACTGACCAAGATAGACATAGTTATTTTAATAGGACCAAATTACCTGACCAGGTGTGGTTTGAAAAATGCTTGTTCTGGTTGTTCACTGCTTTCTGCTTTCAAAGCATCTTCCAGTAACTGTGTGATGACCTCACGAGCAGGACTCTGCTCCTCAGAACAAACAGGATTTTTCATTTCTTGAAGCAAGATCAAGTATTTACTTTCTATCTGACAGAGTTTGGCTTCCAAGCTCGTATACTGCAGAAAACAACATGTACTATTATAAGTCTTCAGAAATTTACTTTGTACTACACTTTGTCTAAAATCTGGTTCAATATTATTCTATTAGCTTATGTTGCTTAGAAACCTGTAAGTCCAGAACAGTCAGATTTACTTTTTCATTTTTGTGGCACATGCATTTTATTACACTACTGTAAAATTCTGCATATAAAGTACTCGGGAAAGAAACCTCAGATACTTGTGGCTTTTTACATGAAGTCTTTTAAGACATGTCCTGGTTTCACTGGGATAGAGTTAGTTTTCTTCCTAGTAGCTGGTACAATCCTGCGTTTTGGCTTTAGCCTGGGAATAATGCTGATAAGACACCGATGGTTTACTCAGCTGTTGCTCAGTAGCGCTTACCCTGATCAAGGACTTTTCAGTCTCTCATGCTGTGCCAGTGAGGAGGGGCACAAGAAGCCTGTAGGGACCCAAACTAGCCAAAAAGGTGTTCCATACCACAGCACATCATGGCCAGTATATAAACTGGAGGGAGGTACCCAGGAGGGCAGACTGCTGCTCGGGTCGGGCTGGGTATCAGTCAGCAGGTGGTGAGCAGTTGTATTGTGCATCACTTGTCTCTCTTGAGTTTTATTTCTCTCTCTTTTTGTTGTCTCCCTTTTCATTACTATTATTATTATTATTATATTTTATAGCAATTATTAAACTGTTCTTATCTCAACCCATAGGTTTTACTGTTCTTTTCCCTGATGCTCATCCCCATCCCAGCAGGGGAAGTGAGCGAGTGGCTGTGTGGTACTTAGTTGCTGGCTGGCATTAAACCACGACAAGGAGACTAGCAGATAAGAGGTTTTCTACCACCTATATTTTCACATGCAGAAAATCTGAGCAAGCTTTAATTATCATTACAGTGTATGAAATACAGCTCAATCGCTTTGTGCTTTTGAAATAACAGCTTTAGTCTATGCATGTTTGAACAACATGAATTTAAATGGCATTTTAAAGACACAAGTTAGGTAATAACATGTAGGAATTGCCAATACCCACCTCTGTGCAAGAAAGACAGCATTTAGACCTGGCTGCTGTGTGCATCATTTCAAACAAACCAAAAGCAAACCCTAGCAAAACATAGCTACAGGTATCTTGCCTTAGCTATGGATGTGTGCATTTTTCCTAGCCCCAGGCAATGGAAATCTTCATTATTTACCTGCAATTTCTCCACAGTCAAATTCATCTACATAGAAACACGCTTCCATAGTTACATTCACCATACCATAATCATCCTTCACGCTCTACCCCAATGACATTTCAAGTCCACGCGCATCCTGTCTTTTGCATATTTCAAGAACATAACAGCCTTAATTCCAAGGAAACAGTGTTTTCACAAACACACATGCCTATGTGCATAAGTTATGGAAAAGTTCCACTGGTTAACACTGTTTTAAAGTCAATTACTTCTTTTAAGAATCCACTCAGCAAGACTAGTCTGGAAGGACTGTGTTTGGGGGAACTTGATTTTTTAACCTGTTACATTGAATACATCCAAGTTGTTCCATTCCCCTTCCACAGTTATGCTCCCTGTGTAGATTTACAACTGCACTTTGGAAAACTGCTTAGACATTGCTAAAACGAGAACACACAGTTTTAACCTGACCTTTGCCTGCCATTCTCTCTCTCTTGCTTCTGCATTTCTTCGTAGAGCAGAAAGTTCCAAAATCTCCTTATTTAAAAATTTATTCTGGGTCTTGTAACCCTGAAGATTGTCCTGTTGATAAAAAAAAGAAAAGCAAATTGTATTTTTCATAAAATTATCTTACAAACAGCACATGCCTACCTGAGAAAGTTTACCTCAGAATACAGAACAAGGACTTCCCATTAAAAGTACCAAATCAAATAGTATTTTTAGCTCTCACGTAAGTCAAACACATGCCAAATACAGCAGAGCACTGTACAGGGTGTTGCTGTGCCTCACCTGCATCCCTTCCAGTGCTACACTCCTGGTAGAAAGCAGCTTCCTCGCCCAACCCACTCAGCTCCAGGCTACAAATACCACCTCAGAAACCTGAGGCTGTGGGATGAGGGAATGTTGGTACCCTCCCAACATTACAATACTCCCACACTCCAGAGCAGCTACAAGCCTTGGTCTGCTTGCTGCCAAGACCATGGAGTTCTAGTTTCAATTTTCTAGAACTTCTCAGGCTCACATATAGCAAAGAAAATGAGGAATGTTTATACATATTTTATATGACTTACTTGTATCCCAAATCCCTTGGAATGATAATCAATTTGGAACACAGCATTTACCCAAAGGCAGGAAAGCATGTTCAGAGCAGAGTGGCTAACTTCAGTAACTCCAGAAAGAACTTTGGACACGTTTTGGTAATAGAACTTTGATAATACCTGGAGCAGCATTAGTAAAACAGGTTCTCGCACTACTCCTTTTTATTCCTTAGAGCTTCCCTTTGCCATTCCACATGCTCTTTGTTTCCCCACTTTTGGTATTAAGAAAAAATAAAATTAAAAGCCATTTTTAAAAAAGCAAGCTTCCTGGTTGTTTTCCTCCATACTTCTATTTTCCTCTTACTTTTTCCTATTCCTTTGATTATTTCTCACATCACTCCTCCTCCACACCAATGATTAAATTACTGGAACTATGGGACACTGTACTGTAGATGTACAGACCAGCTCAAACTATCCAAGTCCCGTTCAGACTGCCACATAACAGTTCTAAACATAGATTCCAAGCAGAGAAAGCCCCAGCTGATGTGTACCTTGGAGAACTGCTGTAGTGATCTCCTTAAACAGTATAGCAGACTAGAAAGTAGTTTTTACAGGGAGTAGGGACTTTCCTACCATCAAGACAGAGACACTGCTCTTACTTTTAGTCTGTCCAGTTCCTGTAGTTCCTTATTAGTACAGGTGGCCGTGGAAGAATTTACTGCTCCACTTTGAGAGGATGTGTTGTCCTCACATTCGCTGAGTTGACGAGAGAGTTTCATGATCACCTCATCTTTAGCTTGAATGGTTTCCATCAGCATACCCAGCCGCTCATTGAGCTCTCCAACTTTACATTTCAGATTCTTTACTTCCTGCTGGAGACTATCTTTTTCCAGATTTAACTTTTCAAGCTGGTTGTTGAGACCCAAAATCTGGTCATCCTTTTGGTGCAACAGCTCTAATTTGTCTTTGGGAACCCCCTCACAAAGACGGGTTGCAAAGTACTTATCGTATTGGGAAGATCGGACTGTTTGCTGCAGAAGTCGCACGAGTTCCTGGGAATTAAAAATAAAAGAGAGTACTGAAGTCTCAAGTTTCTATGTTTTAGAACTTAGAAATCTAACATCAGGCAAAGGAGAGCTTTGGAATGGGTTTTGCATCTGAATCATCAACTTACAAAAGACTTCATGGTCATATTTTAAGGAACAAAGGAAACACTTATTATAGAATGCTTTGGGTTGGAAGGGACCGTAAAGCTCATCTGGTTCCCACCCCCTGCACAGGCAGGGACACCTTCCATTAGACCAGGTTGCTCCAAACCACATCCAACTCGGCCTCAAAAAATGTCACTTACATGCCATGATTCCTAGCAGGCAAACACCTTACAATGACTGACCCATGCAGAAGGCTTAAATTGGAAGAGGGCTTAAACCTCAAAAATTAACAGGTGAACATTAGAGAATGGAAAAGGGAAAGATAACTAATTGCTCTCTTCCCTAACAGATGCAGAGAAAGTAAAAGAAACCAAAACCCAAACCAGAACATGCTGCTTTATTGAAAAGGAAGTCTTTGGAGGGCTTTTTAGAAAGTCTTGCCATAGAATCAGCCAAGCAATTAACTGACTTGCCACAAGGGAGAAAAGAAGTTTCTGTGGTCTTTGCAAAAGAGCAGCTTCAAAGGCTCTGAGCTAGAACCCTTTTTTCAAAACACATCCATCTAACAGTTTTACTGTTCTCCTCTTCCCTCACACTACAAAAGGACAAGTATCTTTGCTAATGGGATGCACAGATCCTGGGCATTACAGCATTTATTCACTTCCAGGAAAGGCATGTTTTGCTGGCAGAATCAAGAGTACACAGCCATAAGAGACGCTGATCTTCAAGGCAGCTACCCAAGACACCATTTTGCTTTTACTTATTAAAACAGAAGCAGCCATGAACATGATGTTGCACTAGATCAGCCAGATTTCTCACAGAGCTGGCTCACAAGTACAGATGTATTCCTAGGAGACATAACACCTAAAATGTGCGCAAATATGAGGCTCATGCATTCCTTCTTTGGTTTCCCTTTGATCATCTCCTACAATGGAAAACATAAATAGCAAAAGTAGCAGTTCCATATAAGACCTGAAAACTACAACCCCTTAAAATGAGTAGAAATTCATTCAGATAAAACCAAGGTATTTAAGAAATCAGAGTTATAAGGGCACACAAGCATGAACACTATATGAGAGCAGTACTACATATATAGATTTATGGTTATGCCTATCATTTCTAAAACCATTGGGGAGGGGGGTGTCAGCCCTATTTCCCTGACCCTCTCTTCCAGACTTAAAAGAATCAAAAACCAACCAAACAAACAAACAAAAAAGGACTTGGAAGAGGTTGTTCCTCAGGAATTACATGTACTACTGGCAAAAGAAGCTGTGATTATCTGCCAGGATCGTGGCAGACTCTGACAAAGCCAGCTTCAGAGCATAAGGAAGATGCTCATAAACCACGTTAATGAACACCATGCAAATCCAAGTTTTGTTCAGAGATCTGATCTTCAACAGATTTAAAACTTGGTCCTTCTTGTTTCAAGACTTTCTGTAAACAAAGGTTCATTTAGCATCATTATTTTATAACAAACAACCAGCTCTTAATGCAGTTAGGTGGCCATAAAGGGTAAACTCATAACCACCTCCCAGAGCCCTTTGCTTTCCTGCACTTTGCCTGAAGGCTTGATTACCTTTTGGCTCAGAAGATCTTTCTTGAGCTTTTCCAACTCTTCTTGCTGGCTTTGATACTTTAGTTGCAGTTCAGAGACTAGTTTGTTCCCATTACCAGCATACCACTCGGTTGGAGAAGAGTCACTGCTGTTCCGGTTTTTGCTTGATGCAATCATGTCTCTCAAGGGGCGCCTTGTTTTGTGTGGAATGCGGCCAAAATCGAATGGAAAAGCTGAACTAGGCAGTCCTGCATAAAACAATTTCTTCTAGTTCAGTTCACTTAGTAAAAAGGCATTTCGAAGCATTCAGATATCCTTTTAAAAATATGCTCATTAAAATTAGACTCCAAGCAGCCTTTAAACAGCCCAATACAATAGTGTTAAACATTCCTCATTTTCCAAGTCACTTCCTTTGGTGGGAAAAATATATAGTTCAAAGTCTTACCCTCTCCGAGATAAAAGACTTAACTCATAAATTAATGCTTGTGAAATAAGACATGAAGAGAACTTTACAATTCATTACAGAAAATAAAAGGTACCCCTAACTATGGCAAAGGAAACATTGCTTCTCATAATGAACAGCTCAGAAGTGACCAGAGCAAAACCATCAGTGATATCACAGCATACTGCTCTTTTAAGAGGCATTCAGTGCAAGGTTTCACCTCCATTTATATAACTACGAGGGTATTCTTAGAGAGAAGGATGTTTTCTAGTTCAGTTTCTAGACTAACTCACTTGGATGTCAGCTAAGGTGCTCTTAAGGAGCTGTAAAAATGTCTTCACAAGGTCGAATGTGAGAACCAGTTACAATGCATAGATGAACCATCACTGCATATACATCCCTACTTTCTTCCCCCAGTTCAGAAGCAACCCAATATATCATGTATTTATATACTTCAGAGTCCAAAGACAATTGGGCTACACTCAACTAAAGCCCCAACATTTTACCTTCATCCTGCAACTTAGCAACTGAAGAGTAAAAACTAGAACTACTGAAGAGTAAAAACTGAAGAGTAAGATGCTCAGGGAACCTGAAGCAATGGATAACAAGGCTTCCTACTTGTTCTGTTGTATGTGAATGGCAGGGGACTCCAAACACATCGTAAAGAATTCATTTTTTCTAGAAGAATTTACAGAGCTGTGGATGTGGTTTGTGAAGGAAAGATAATCTTCCACTTATTTCCTGGAGACAGACATAACAAGGTACACTATACTAAGAAGGTAAGGCATACAGTCCCCTTCCTTCCTCTCACTTCTACCTTTGCTTCCTTCTGCCAGGTGCTTCCTCTTTTCTTCCAGGGCCATCGAGTCCTCTAAGTCTTTAGGGGTTGGGTCCAGCATTTCCCACTCTTCAGTGGTATAAAATACGCTCCTGCGGTTTTCGTTATTTCCTTTTCTTAAAGAGGACATTGAATTCCTGTGAAAAAGAGACAGCACGAAAAGTTACAAAGATTTCTCCACTTTGTATTCTTTTTATAAAGGGGTTTTCGAGACAACTTCTGCAATTCAAAAACAGTGCAAGCTAAAAATAAGCTATGACACAGACATAAGCAATACCAAATAAAAGCTCACAGAAAATAAAGCATGTCCTACTAAATAGCACCTGCTATCAACTGTGCTTCAAGAACAGAATTATTTTGCTTTAGCTGGATATTAATATCTAGGAGACCGCTATGGTCTTTTGTGTCATCTGTTTTATCCTTGTTTTGGCAGTAGGGAAAACAACAAAACAAAATGAAGATTTAGAAGCAGCATCTCTGTATTGATCAGTTACTGTAGCTTAGAATTTTAGGATAACTACAAAGCACTAAACAGACCAGCATGCAGTCAAAACCCAGGTATGTTACAGTTTCACATTCTGGATTAAGATCAAACTTCGGAACATCCAAGAGACCTGCTGTAGCTGAATCCCTGATGACAGACTTCTTAGCAGTTTGTCTTTCCTAAGGTGGAACGTTGCCAATTATCTGCAAGAACATTTCAGAGGCAACCTCTAAATTCCAGCCAGATCTTTCTATAGGAGAACAATATGTTTTGTGAGCAGGATGAGATGACCCTACCCAGCTTTCCCATGCAATCAGAAATGTTGAAGTCCACACTTATATCCAGGAGTATTAATGTAGCTCAGTACTGTAAACTCTTTGCTCAACTAGAGAAGGAGATTCTCAATCCATATGAATCACTTTAAGATTTTAGGTATAAAGTTGGAATATCTCATGCTAAATATCTCAGCATTTTCTACCTAGTCTGTGTAACATGGATTCTTCCAGTCAATCACACAAAGATGCTTTCACTCAATCAACCACATTCTCTCTTCTTACTCTTCAAACCTTAAGCAGAAAGTAACCCATATTACACCTTCGAGATCATTTGATGATCCAACCCAGTCTTGCAGCTTCAGTAGAGATTTAACATCTAATCAATCTGAACTCCAGGCTAATCATTACACAGTGCAAAACTCCTATAGCCTGGTGAACTGATAAATAAGCAAGTACAATTAAAAAAATAATCCTAGAAGTTATTAATAAAACTATTTCAACAATTAATTTGCAAACATGACAGACTGAATTACACTACACATTTCATCTTCTTCCAGAAAGAATCACAATTTCTGTGAGGGCAAGAAGCCTCATTTCACTGTTCAGACCTTCCATTCAAATTAAATAGATTAAATGGCGTGATGACTGACTTATCTCCTAAGGCACCCAAAATGAGTAAGTGTCACCTGGCATCTCTACAGCTATTTTCTGAATAGTGGCTGATCTCTTAACATGCAGCTCCAAAACTGCCCTTGGTCAGCTTCAGCATTTGAAGCCTGTCTGAAGACCCCTTCTGAAAGTCTGCAAATCACAAGGAACAAGAAGTCCAATGATTTTTAGACAAGCTTCTTAAAAAACTGCTGTTTGGCCCATGAATAATCCTAGCTGGGGCCAAAGTTTGTAAAGATCTGCAGAGAGGCACTGAAGTAGCACTGCTTCACTGCTTCATGGCCTTCTGTTAAGATTCAAAGTACGTAGTTGAATTTAAAAAAGCAATACTTATTTTCCTATGCACAGTATGACAAGAACCATCAGACGAACTACACAAGACCTGATCATACGATCTAATGATTTTGTATTTTTAAATGGTTTGGATTAAGTCTTTTTTATATAAACTGAAATTACTATAATACAGTATGTTTCCAAGACTATATTTTACATAAATAAAAGATACAAGTAGCTCTAGAAACGAAACAACCCACAGAATTAAGAAAAATAACCTGTTAGTAGATACTATAAATGTTCTTTTCCCAGGAACATTTTCAGACAGCTGAACATAGAATCACAGAACAGTTAGGGTTGGAAAGGACCTTAAGATCATCAGGAGGGTGGCATTTAACCTGAAACAGCTTCAGTGTCACATTTTCTTACATGTTTATTCCCAGAGATCTGCAAGGACTCCAAGCCACCAGGATCACAGTTATACAGAGAAAGGCCTGCTCCTGAATACTGTGCTGCAATACCTGCTGGGCTACTGCCACCAGAAGCATTTCCCTCCCATTAAAAGTGCTTCCCAACCCACAATGCCACTGGTGCCTTAACAAACAGCAACCAAGCAACAGCGCGCAGCTCCCCCGACACTGCCCTTCTAGCCAAACTTCCCCAAAGCATATCATCTGGAAAGAAAAAAAAAATTCAAGAAAAAAGTTCTAAAAAGCCAGAAACGCACATTTCAAGTATACAGAATTCAGCTAACATAAGTTGTTTCATGTTATTTTCCTTCTGTTATGACCCAGTTTAAGTTCTACCAAAGCAAAGTGGCTACACAAACCCATGAGACCATACAAGACTATCAGTTTAAACAGGACATGTAGTAACAGGATTGACATATTGCTTAATCCAGCCATAAGTCATCTTTTCTAGAACTTAAACGGTAGTCTACACGGTACTGAAAGCCAACAACACTGTGTAACCTCCCAGATCTCTGCGCTTAACCGGAAAGCTTTAAAAGGAATGTGTCTAACTCTGAACAACATTTTATTGCAGCTCAAAAGGGATGTGGTCTGCTTAGCCAAAGCTACAGCTCTGCTTTGTGACCTGCTCTCTAATAGCACTGTAATATCTTTTGACTAGAAGCAGAAGATCCATCTGTGTGGGCAGAGTGTAAAAACATTTAGAAAGAAACCGTAACAGGAGAGCTGAAAACCAGGACTGCTTTCCTTACCACAGTTAATACTGAAGGGTAAACTCAGTAAAACTGAGGGGATAAGAGGTGGGTTTGCTTTTGTTCAGAAGGGGTCTGCCATATTTTTCCTCAGCAATACAAATATATCGATTTCAAATCTGTGTCATGTGCTTTTATTTCTTAAGAAGAAAATGAAGAATGATTTCTTGGTTTTATTTTCCTCACTAAAAGTACCTCAAAAGCACTAAATGCTGTGACTACTACAATGCCAGCAATTAGCAGCTCCATTACACAGTGAAGACTGACATCAGTACTAGCTGAGAATACAACTCCCAGCACCCTGCTTGGGTTCAGAGAGCAAAGCCATCATTAGGAGTGTGTTACAGGACTTGAGTCTCCCTTTCAGGTATCAGTAATGCTACACAATGATGTTCAGCTATGCCTTTCAAACAAGTAAGCAGAATAAAGAATCAGTTTACTTGAAGAGATACAGTCCAATACACTGATCTACCCCATCACCTTCAGTTCTTCTAAAAAGCTCTGCCTTCGCATACACACAGCTTTCAGTAGGAAACAGACAGCAACTGTCAATCTCATGACAACTCTTTCTCCCACATTCCCAACTTACTTGATTTCGGTACTCCATTGTTTAAGCGAGAAATTGATGGCACTTGGTTGGACTGGGGCAGGTTGGGAAGCTGCTTGTTCCCCCACCAGGTCTGTAGGAGAAGTCTCCACAGCTAGAATATTTCTAGCTCTCTCTGCTGAAGCATTTTGACTTAGGATACTCAAATCTATGTTAACAACACAGGAAAAAAAAAGGAGAGAGAGAGAGAAAGAGAAAAAGAAAAATAGGCAAAAGTTTCAGTAAGTCAAAGAACAGTGGCTATATAAAGTCATACACTAGTAAGCCTGCTAGTAATATAGCTACGGTTTTATTTTAAATTGCAACATAACTTCATAAAACACTCCATTCAAATGAACTTTAGAAACAGCAAAGTGTTTTCCTCCTCAAGCTCTCACCACAGCCACATCCTTCTGAGAACACGACTTGTGTGATGCTCATGCAGCATTATTTCATGAGTGATTTAGAGTCTCAGCCAATACTGATTCATCTACCTCAAGCAGCTATAAAGCCATAAAAACGAGCCATAAAAACAAGCTCAGATCTATCAGAACTCCCAAACCAGGAACAGTGCCACAAGAATACTGTGACACAGCTTTCAGGGTGTGTTTCATCCTAAAAGTGGCAATGCTGCTGCAAGTCAATGAGCTTTACAGACTTGAGCCAGCTCTGTGCAAATCCAGCCGGAGCATTCCCAGAGCCAAGAACATTAGCATGGGCACTGCAGACACCTCAGAGTCCTGCTGGATCAGTAAGGATTTACTAGCTCTGGTTAAGATGAATGCAGCTACACTGAAATTCATCCAGCCCAACTCTCTTGTGTACAGATGAGGCACAGAGCCATGCAGCTCAGGCCCAGCACTGCACACATGCAGGCTCTGAATGGCTCCCCAGCAACCAGCCAAGAAGTGGAGCTAGTCCTGAGCCAGAGCTAATCAAGTCCAGAGGATCCAAGCTGATCCAATAGAACTAGCCAAGTGTCCAACACACCACACCATCCAACTCATACTGTACAATCTGTTAGTATATATGCTACCTCAGTGTTTCCATTATCCTGGATAGCTTGCTTTTTCCCTCACCCCTCCTCCAGCAGGCAGAGGGAATAGGAAAAATATGGGGTGTACTATGAACAGCAAAAGCTTTATAGAGAAGCATCAAGTGGTATATGGCCTTCTACAAACCCTCTGAACAGGTGAGTTAAAAGCAAGCTCAGATGTAATTTTCAGTCTTCTCCATGTCATTCACAAAGAACTAAAATGGAATAAAAAGTTTTGAGAACACTTCCTAACATAACTACTGACTCAAGTCTGAAGTAACACACTGACAGGCTTCCGACTTCAATGATTGTCTGAAAGAAGGGAAAAACCCTGGGAAATCACAGTGTCCTGTTTTATCGCTGGTAAGCCTTTCAGTCTTTGTTCTGACGGTTACTTGGCAGAAGCAGCAAGCCCATCTTTAAGCAAGCTGCACCCTCCAGTTACTCAGCAGACAGTTACTTCTATTTAGCCCGTATTGAAGATTAGAAGTAGAAATAACATTCTGTGATAAAGAATAACAAACATAAAAGATCATTGACACTACAAATGTCTCAAACCCTTGGACAATGGTGTCTGAAACAGAAGTATATCGTGTCACCTTTCAAATATAGGTACAAATTACACTGCCTTGACTTACTTTATGAACAGTGCTGATAGAAACTTCTTCAGTGCCTTATTGGCCAAACTAATTTCCAAATTCTTTTGGACCTTGGCTGTTTGAGCTCAACACAATTTAGTCAAGTTAGATAAAAATTCTGATCACAGTCACTGTCTAATAAAGGGAAAATAGGTTTGAACTAAAAACAAACCAACAAAACCCAAGCAGAACCAACCACCCACACACCCCCAAAAGAAAACTCACACCAGAAACCTCTGGGCACCCAAAACCAGGCTTGGAATACCAACATTCTGCTTTATTACTTACAGCTTGTTCCATCTTCTACCTGTATGATTTGACAAGACTACAAAATTTCTTTCCAGTATGGCCCAGGTGAATTAATTGCTCAAGAGCTAAATTGCTATAAACACATTTCCTTTAGCAGAGAGGCTAAGCACTCTGGCTCAATCCTCTGGCTTCCTGAGGCTGCTCATTGCTTGCATGAGCCAGCTGACCCATTACAGGTATGGACTACAAAACAGATACAGCACAAGTGGAACGTGGTTACTAATGTAGTCACCACAAAAAAAAGTAATCTTGTTTTTAAACTCCTTTCAAAACACAACAATCTTACAAATATATCACACACCATTTTTTATTAATGCAAATTGAGAGGTGAGGAATAGCATAATTAAGACTTGAAATTATAAAAACTGTAACAGCATTTGATCAATGCCAAGGGGAAAAAAATCCCATATTCTATAAAGAATAAGTCCTTTATTTGACTTCCATGGCAGTGAGGCAGCTCCACGACAAATGCTACAGAATCTTTTCTGTAACAGTGGCTTTCCCAAAGCCCACTTTGAAAAATATTTTAAAGTATTTTTTACTGCCTTGAATATTCTCAAAACCTTGTCAAGCCTGTCCATAGAGCAGGGATGGGGAAATGACAAAACAGGCAAGATTACAAGGAGCAATTTTGTTTCTGTACTGAAGACAGACTACTTCCCCATTTAAAGCACTAGTGATAGCATCTGTACTCAAGCACTAGCAAAATGAACCAATTTCTATGCTCCAGTATAAAGCACATATCGAATGCACGTTCACAAGAGACATACCTTAGTCACCAACAGGGATTCAGAGCCCTAAGAGTCCCCCAACTCTATAGGAAACTTCTGGAGTACAGTGACAGCAGGTTAACATCACATTGTGCCTAAGCTCTGAGGGAAGTAGCACAAACAAGAAAAAATAGAGATGTGGGGCCAAGTTACATATTATAGTTGGTCTGATCCAACAGTCTGCTGCCAAAAGAGGGCAGTTCTGCCTAATCCTTTATTCTGCCTTCCTGTATTTAACCACTGTGCCTTGTTTCCTCCCTTGCATCAGCTCTGGAAGTCACCTGATTCCACAGTAAATATACTCCACTCTTTAATTTAGCACAAAACAAAAAAGAAAAGAAAAAAAACCCAACTTTCCTTTTCGGGTAACTTTCGAACTCAACCAACTCAGCATAGCGTCAGACAAACCACAGAACACAAAAAGGGAGACTACATAGCAGAGAATGAGAGGCTGAAGGTAGAAAGGCAATGGTTTGAAAAATCAAAAGCTTGTTACTCTTTCCAACACTGCAGGCTGTTAGATTTCTGCACACCAATACATATATTCTTCCAGCACATGGTTTGACAAGCTGATAACCAGACTGCCTGCTGCCAGATAGATAGCCTCAAACCATCCCACTTGGCATTCCCAACAATTCTCTTGGGCTAATCCTGGTGCTCATGTGTCCCTACAATAAACCACTTCAGGAAGCTGCACTGGCCAAGAACTAAGCTGGAGAAAAAGATGTTTCCTGCTATCTGTGCTCCCTTCACTAGCATAAGGAAGGGTGAGACTAGCACCAGTGCCAGATCAAGGGAGAGCCAGGCATTTCTTTAAGCAGTGACTAGCTGTTAGACTGGTGTAGCTGAAAGATCAAGCTGAGCCCCTATAAAAACAATGCTCTCAAACCAGCTGTGGTTAAGCAAGCAGCCAGAAGCAAACTGCTCTCAAATGAAAGCAGTAAACTGGGTTAGAGGACGATCCAACGGCATGGGATTGAACTAGGGGAGGGGACAGAAGGGTGGGGAAGAAGACAGCTTAACATTTCTGCTTTTAAAGTATGAGCAAATTGAAATCAACAAAATTAAAGTTTGTTGATGAATATGTCTGACCTCAAGACTCTGTTCAAACCCAAGAGAGCTTTACTAATGTCTAACTTGGCACAGAATAGGACTTTATGCAGTCTTATTTATGGATATCAGAAATCAGCAAGCAATCCACTTCTGTAATGATTCAGGAATGAAACAATTCAGAAGTGTCTTAGCAAAAGAGTAAAAAATGCAGAATAAAACTTGTATAATACAAGATACATTTTTACAACTCTGACACTAGTCTGAAGTTACATTTTGCTTGGCTAAAGGTATTACAGAGACTGAATTTCGCTTAGGTTGTATCAGTGCAAACTGTCTTCCAGTTTTTAAAGGCAGGAAATTTTTATCACAGTCAGATAGATCCTTTCTCGGGAATGAAGTATGGTCATTCAGAATGCAAAATACACTGGTTCCCATTAAAAACTGGAGTTCATACCTCAGGATACTTAACACACTAAAAGTTGCTAAGATATTGCAACCCCTAAAAGACAACTTAACTAACCTGAACTGTACTTAATAGGACTACTCCATTTCACTTAATTTCTAAAAATCTGGTTTTAAAGAAATCAACAGGTTTCATAAGAGAAAGGAAATTGCATAAAATTACATTTATGTTAATTTATGTTAAATAATTTTAGCATCACTAACATATGCAAACTTTACACAGAGTTACTTGACAACGAGATGCAACAAAGAACTTCTTAAGACTGTTCTCTACCCCAGTGCTGTGCCCTGTACTGATTAACTGACACTGAACACAAACATGCAGCCTGCCTTTAATCACATTTTCAACCTACCAGGGTTGTCTTTGGCAACAAGACCTTTGGAAAGGTCACTTGGTGTAGGGGACGTTCGGCTGTCCCTTTTTGCTGCGTCAAGGTTGTTACAATATTCCCACCTCTTCTGTTGAAGTTCCTGAAGCCAGTATGTCATATCCTGACGAGTTGCAGCCTACAACACAAAGAACCAGAGCACTGATGAGATCACTGCATATCTTTGGTATACGAATACAGTAACTCCAAGTACAAAGAAAACCCCAACACAGATCCTTAGCAGACCAGCAACATGTCATCAAACAAACCCAGTATGATTTAAAAGAAATACACAGCAACGTACTAAGTGCACTCCTCACATCCCTGGCTGGCATGCCAAATCCATTTTCCATTAGAAGTAGTCACATGCATTTTTTTTTTCCTCCAGTTTTACGTTCAAACACTAGAAAATGCAGCAGCAGCATCTTATATTTTATGCACAAAGTGTTGTTTAAATATAAATGCAAATCTGTATTATGGAGAGAAAAAAAAGGTCCCCCACACACCTAGGATGATTCCCATTTTCTTTTCTAAACTTGCTTTATTACCAGCAGAAACCAACAAATTAATAGTGCATTGTAATGCCTCCTACTTTAACGACTAAATCTACATACTGTATTACTTGATGAGCCCATGAGATAACCAACTTCTATAGGAAGGTCATATTTAAAACAACAAAAACTCCAACATGAATATTTAATCTGCAAGCTTACAGTCATTCACATGAATAGGTAATGAGTGAGCAAGAATTCAAATGCATCTTCAAGCTTCAGTAAGAATCACAGCTATAAGATTTATTCCAAAGTGTGTCAAATGACAGTCTACAGCCATCAACAAGAGCCTTAAGTGCTGGTAACTGACACTGCAGGTGCTTGCTTGGAAAACTCACTTTTATTCCAACATACATCCTCAGCCACTAGTCTAGAACAAGCACCTGACATTAGCAATGTGGTATGTTCAGGAACAAAAAGTTAGCACTTGGGAAGAGGCACCCACCTAAGCTGGCTTGTAAGCACAAGGTGCCTAGCTTTTACCCAGTCTTTCTCCTATCTTCTCCCAAAGTGCTTAGTGTCATTATCAAGGAAAAAAACCTCATTACTTGGGCAAATGACTATGGTTACTCTTTAAAGACACTTAATTTCTAATAACTTCCTGTTCTGTTCATTACAACTGAAGAAGGTGCAGGGCACGGCTGCAAAAGAAAGAGCAACAAACAACTCAGATTTCCTTACAAAGCAAGTCCAGTAAGTGCTGCATGAAGCTCACAAATGGCACAGATCTGTCTTCATTTTTGATGAGAACACTTTTGAGCTAGTCAAACTGAAGATCCATTTACCATCATATTTTGTCCCTGAGAGCTGCTAATTACAAGACAGAGCATAAGCAATGAGGCAAACAAGAACTGATGCTTCCACAGAGTGCTCTCCCTGGTTCAGCAATCTGCCAGCTTCGTGTTTAGCAATCCTAAAGAGAGGTTTTTATTTTATGATTTGGCTTTTTGTACCTGTATGAGCTTTAAGATCCACAACATCCCGCAGCAAATGGCTTCAAAGCAAGGAATGCTTGTGCAAGGAAGTTCATCAGAAACCAGACAAAGACACTCTCCTGTTTCTAGCACGTATTTCCTTTGGATTTTTATCCGGTGGCAAGTCTTCATTTCTGGTACATTCCCTTTAGGCAGACTTGCACACAGGCCTTGTAAAGCAATGTTCTACTGTGCTCCAGCAGAAAACCACCAAGAATTCAAAGAGCTTCCACTAACACAGGATGTAGTACCTAAGTGGTTCTTTGCTACCACAACATAGCTAGTGAGGCAATCCACCTGTGGTCAACCTAAGTTATACCTACAATTAACTCCTGCCCATGACTAGCTCAACTTAAAGAGCCTTTCCCACAATTTGTCCCATTATCTTCTCCCCAAAAGCCTTTAGAAAACCATGAATTGATTTTATCGGAGTTACTCCTTGCTGTTGCTTTTGAATTCCTATTGCACTTCTCTGCTGAGCAGCACATACACATCCTCAGTTCAAAAGCGATGTCACTGTTACACATTGGGTCAGGTAGCAGTTAGGGTCCTTCCATATAAAACAGAAGAGCAAAGCAGTACAAGTTTCTCACCCCCCTATCTTAAGTAATTTCCCAAGAATTACTGGGTACCCTGCTGCTGCTCCCTGCCTGTCACTTTGCCTTCCTTCCCATACACTTCTCCTATGAAGTTTTCCACTCCCTTTGAATAGCTTCTACTTGAATCTATTATTTATTCATCCATTAAATACTGAATAGCACCTTTATTATTTACTTTACAAGTAAAGGAGTATCCTGAGAACCTCTGTTGAGTTTTGTTTAAACAAAATTAATCTTTGAAGCTGGTTGTTTGAAATGGACTTTTTTTCCAACCACACATAGACTATTTCAAGTCTTGCTCTTCCCCTCCTCCTAAACAAAGGACAAATTTGCAAACATGTTTTTAATTCACTTTACCTGCCAATGAAAGGAGCACTTCCATGCTCCTTAAATGATGGAAAACTATTATTATTTACTTAAACCCATTCCCATATATTCCCCCACCGAGGATACGGCAGGAACTGCCTTTTTGTGATGCACAAATGACAGAAGAATTATTTGGGGAAAACAACTACGCACTGGCCTCCTCTTCCTGGGCCCGCTGGTGGAACACCTATGCCAATATTAAACACTTTCAGGAAGAGTCCAAAGAAATGCAACAAGCAGACCTGCCATTTTGAGGGAACTCACGAAAACTCTTGCCACAATCCTTCTCTGAACACAAACTCTCCCTCCAGCTTTTTTTGTAACAGGGATCATCACCAGAAAGTTTGCATTTCTGAAGATTTACTAATCCTGCTGTGCCAAAACAGCACATTTGGAGCCAGAAGGCTTTTTTTTGGAGGGCAGCCCAATTTTTAGTGAAAGCACTGCAACCACTAACCAGCAACAGTTGAAACACAGATCAGCTCAGAAAAATCACCTTCACTGCTGAGCTACCTCCTAAACTGAGTTAGGCCCTAATGGTGCTACGTCCTAAGACAACACCGTTTAGGCTGAAGCACCCCATTATTAATCACTGCCACATCCTTAAAGATTATTGAAAAATCAAGTAAAAGCTCCTAAAAGTTCTGATTTCAGCAAGTTTGGTGCCCAATACTTTCAAGGATCTCGGCTCCAAAATCTGCCATGTCTGGAAGGCTTACAACTTGGCCAATAACCCAGATGTTTTTGTCTTTAAGAAGTCTAAACAATCTGTGCTCCCTTTCCCTCCCAGTTCACCACTGTTCACAAAGAAGTGACCAGATACACAGTCTATCACCACTGGCCAGTGTTTCTTTGTTTCAAAAGCAAGTGAACTGTGTCACTACAAGTCACTGTTTTAAAAATAAATGAGAACTGACCCCTTTGTTCATTTACGTATTTTCATAATGCTAATTCTTTTCTCCCTTAGTGACAGACCTCACTATGCAAACACAGGCAAGCATTCACTTGACTGTACTACCAGCATTCTGTGTTACAGCAAGTATTTGGAGGATCAGGTCCTCTCCATGAAAATATTCTCAATCATAATCTATTCCTAATTCATGAAGTACACAATTTTCTCTGCTACTTTACCTAAAGTGGTGGTACCTATTATATTTTTTAAATGGAAAAGGTTTTCCAGACTTCACTTCTTCTAATGTACTTTGATTTTTGGAAACATATAGAAAAGCTACAATCATGCAAGTGTCAGGCTGGTTATCTATATTTCTGAATTATGAACAATTTGCCCTATTTGCTGTAAAGGCTACAGTGTATTCTTCCTGAAACCGTTATCAAATTGAGAAACAAACCCCAAATGTACCATACAGTCCCCAGCTCCCATTAAATGACAAAGACTGAGCAATCCAAATGATGAAATCATGACATTAAGAAAAAACCCGAGGCATTATGAAGAAATCATGCATTCCTCAACAGCACCATCATTTCAATCTGGAATTCCAGTTGCTTATTTCTTATTGCTCTTCTCAGCTGATAATACTGAATGGGAAAGACCAGATCACAAGATCTGGAAATTCTGAACAAGCAGCAAATTGAGGAAAACAAGGCATGTGAGTTACAGGGTGAAGATGACATTTGACTTGACTTTATTCCTCGTGCTGTGTGTGTAATGTTTTCTTGATAAATTAAATCACATTTGTTTTCACAAGGGGCTGGATCTGTCAATGGGGGATAGGGGTCATTTGTTTGGTTTTTCAATTTAACATCTTGAATTCATTCTTAATTCTATGTCTACCTTATTTAGGTGAAAGATGTTTTTAAAGGCCTTAAAGAACTATCGTATTGGGTAGAAGAAAATTAATTCCAGCTGCAAAAGCCTTATCCCTTGGTGAATCATAAAACAGTTCGGGTTGGAAGGGGCTTTCAAAGGTCCATGCTAATCACATGGTCACAAAAAGCCAGTTGGTCCGGCAACATCCCTCAAGATTTTCATTAATTTCTTATTATATTAACTCCTATAACATGTCCCCGAGCACTTTTAGGGACAGACACTTGGCTGCTTTAGGGTAAGCATCGTAACAATACCAGAGGTAGAAGATATAAGATGATTTTTTTTCTGCTAATTACAGGAATGACCTTGACTTCCTTCACTGGCACCTTTTCTCAATCCCTGTAAGGGAAGCATGAAAAGAGCTTCAACCTATGCAAGCTCCTTCCTAAGGAGTACAGGAAAAAAATGAGTACAAGAAGTATGGGCAGAGCAGTAAACCACAGTCTAAAAGATACCAAGAAAAACGTGAAAAAGAAAACTGTTTCTTACGCTTGTGCATCGCTGTCGAGTCTGACTTGTATTTTCATGACTCCAGAAGACACGCAAGGCTGCTGCTAGATCACTGTTTGACAGACTGAGTACTTATTACACAGCTGGCATATACTATTTCCCACTATAATCCTAATCCTAAATTACACCTTTCTCAACAAAGGCCCTCCTATTCAAAAAGAATCCTCTAAACAAGACCTGCATTATGTATTTTCCTGGAGACTTCCACATAAAAATCACTAGATACTAATTAAAACCAAACAAAAAACCCCCTTCAAACTATCAAAAATCAAAGCTTAGACCAAGTCTACAGTTTAACTTCAGTAACAGGCTATACAGGCAGATACATAACTTTGGTTATGGTTACAAAAAGGTAGCTTTTACACATGATTGCATGCAAAACTGCTGATTACAGTTTGCTTTTCCTTAACCAAATAAGGTTATTATCATATTAATTTTCCAGTTAAACAACTTATTATTTAGTAAAATAAAAAATTAACCAAAAAGGTGCTCAGGCATTGGAACAGGCTGCCCAGGGCAGTGCTGGAGTCACCGTCCCTGGGAGTGTTCAAAACCCATGTAGACAAGGCCCTCAGTGATATGGGTTAGTGGTGGGCTTCGCAGTGCTGGGGTAAAGGTTGGATCTGATGAGCTTAAAGGTCTTTCCCAGCTAGCTGATTCTATGATTTTACGATTCCTTATTTTGACATTGTTCTACAATCTCAGCATTTATTATCATCTCTCAAATCCCCACTGTGAAGACAGTGTATAAGAAAGATCTTTTCTAATATTCAATAAGAAGTTCTGCTGGTTTATGGATTATTCTCTAATATTAAAGATCTTGGATTAAAAAAACAGAAAAAAACAAAACCAAAACCAACTAAACAACTCACTTCACATGTAAATTCACACTCAATGCACAAAAACATTCCTTGTGGTAAACGTATGCCTTCATAGCAATCGAAAATAACAGATGCTCAGGAGAAATTACTTCTTCTTCACTGCACAGAAATCGTCTCCTTGCTGGGTTGGTTTTTTTTTCCTAGGCATGACGATAAAGGAAATCTTAAGATTTACCTCTTGCCCTACAATAGTCTGAGTCCTTGCAAAGACAACGTGATAAGCAGCCTCTGCTAGCATCAGGAAACAATTCTCCCTCCTCCTCCTCTTCCTTCCTCCCAAAGCAGTCTAGATGAGGACTTCTGCATACACCATCTTTGCAAAATAAACACCCCAAAGTGAAAACCTGCCACTCCCGCTCAGCTTCCAAACCCACAGCACCCCAAAATTCCTCGGGAATCCGTTTGCTACCCAGACGTATCGCACTCCAACCAGGACAGTTAGCCCATCCTGCTCCCACAGGACCCTGCTCGCCAAAAGCGTTTTCTTCCCCTTCAGAAGAGCGCTTTAAAAACACGATCAGAGACGAAAACAAAACGAAACTAACGCTGGGGACAGCCTGGTATTGCCTTCGCGAAATGACTTCTTTTCGGACGACACACGAACGGAGCGGGGCCAGTCCCGCTCCGGAGGCGCAGGTCCCGCCCGAGCTTGACGGGAGACGGCCGGACACCGCCTGCCCCGGCCCGCCCGGGGCTGCAGGGACTGGGGACGGGGAAAGGCGACCGGGAACCGGGACCGGTTCCCGCCCGGGCCTACCTTGAGCACGGCGACGGCACCGCTGGGGCTGTGCACCTCGAAGGCGGCGGCCTCGTCCCCCGCGGCGCCGGCCTCGGGCTGGTGGTAGCTGAAGCAGGCGGAGGCGATGTCGAGGTGCCCGAGGGGCAGCGCCTCCTGCGGCCCCTTGAAGTAGTAGAGGTAACAGCGGCGGGGGTCGAACACGAACCAGCGGCTGCGGAAGCCGCGCAGGGGGCCCTTGCCCGACAGCTTCTGCAGGTACCCGCAGAGCTTCGGGGCGCCGGGGCCGGCCTGCTCCCCTGCCGGGCCGCCGGCCCCCGCCGGGCCCTCGTCCCCCTCCGAGCCCGCCGCCGGCATCGCCTCGGCACGGCCGCCGCCTCGCCCGCCGCGCCGGAGCGGGCCCGACCGCGCCGCCTCACGGGACTTGTAGTGCGGCCGCTGCGGCCCGGCCCGGCCCGGCCCGGCCCGGCGCGCCCCGCCACCGGGCAGAGCAGGAGGCCCGGGGCCGCCCCGCCCCGGCTGCCGAGCACGGCCCCGCTGCCCGCCGGGACGCAGCCCGCCGCGGCCGCCGTGCGGGCCTGTTCCGGGACAGCGGGCCGCTGCTGACGTGGAAGCCGCCACCCCACCACACCCAGCTACCGGCGGCGCTCCGCGGGGACCGGCCCTCGCCTGCTGCTGCCGGCTCCGGCACCTCTGCAACCACATTAGAAACGATTTTCCACGTGTGTTCTAGCCCACAGCCAGAGTAAAACCCTTCTCCTGAAGGGAACTGTGCTACTTATCGGTAGCCTCCCTGTCCCAGCCTTTGCCACAGCACCTTGCCCAACATTGGAGTGCATGGGGCACACGATGCCTTCCTTCACTATCTCTCTGTGGCGTTTGGTCTTGCTTAGCACCCCCTTACTGCTCTGCTTGTCAGTGGGCACTTAAACATCATTTCCAAATCTTATTAGTTATGGGAAAAAATACAGAACACGCAGGCAGCAATAGGTAAAAAGCTGTAGCTTAAAGAGTTTAGACTTGTGAAGGGTTACAGGCCAAACTATATGTTTCACTGAACCATCTAGCACATTTTGGGATCTGGAGAACTTCCAGTGTTAATAATAGAGAACTTCTGTAATAGAAAACTTCACTGTGAAGAGATCAAGATGCCACAAGGGGCATTTCTCCTTGTGTTTGGAACACTGTTATCTGCCTATTTCCATCAAACATGCCTAATGCTCTGGGTACAAACAGAGAAAACAGTCTGATGTGGCATAACCACCCAAAAATGGGGGGACACAGTTCCATGTTTAATGGCATTCAACTTTTCATTCTCAACCTTAAAAGGTTTACACAAAAGGTTTAATGTCAATATAGTTGTTGGAGCTGATATTTGCAGTGGCATTTTTATTAGGATTATGCTGTTTATGAACTAGATTCATGTGATTGAATTCTGACAATTGGAAAGTTCAATTTATCCAGACATCCTAAATCTCCCAGAGCTTCTTACTCACTCTGTCCTCATTTTTAAATGCCCTGATTAATTTCTCAATGAAAAGTAACTGTCTCATCTGCCAGACAAAACTTTCATTCTATGCTAAAGGATGTAAAGGATATGAAGCACCTGAGTATTCAGTGTGGTTGTCCATGGGTTTCATTGTGGTGTTGAGATAAGGGATTGCAGAATACTTCGAGTCCTCCTCTCCAGATGTCACCTACTGATGAGAAATGTGTCAAGTGAGGAAAGAGCAGTACCCCGTTAGCACAGTATTTTGTTGTGGAAGATGAGGGGTGGAAGTTCTCTCCCCAATCAACTCATATGGCAGGTTAGATGTTGCAAACTAAGGCAAGACTTTTTTTTCTCTTTTTACTATTATTTTTGTTAAGACTAAAATCACTGATTCTGCTCTGTGCCAAGTCAACACTCTGTTAGTGAATGTGGAAAGTAAGAACAGTTGATCCTGCTTAAACAACAGGTCAGTGAGATTTCTTCCATATGTACTGCTCGGTATTTCCTTTCCCTAATACAAAGTACTGTTGGTCTTCTGGTAGCATCATACTCTTTTCTTGGCAAGTGGCATTTGCCAGAACATGAGTTACAGAGGGGAAACACTGATTCTCTTTAGAAGCTGCCAGTTCCTTATCTCAGTCATGCAGACAAGTGTCGCAGCACTTATCTCTGATCTGCTACATTATCTCATCAGTTTTGTGAAGCGTGGCCTTGTTCTTTGCCTGCTGGGCACCCACAACTCCCCCTGGCTATCAATTCCATCTTGCATGGAATCAATTCCTAAATCCTCAAAACTTTTGCTGTCAGGACTTCACTGTTCTAATTTTCTGACCATCTTCCTTACAACACTTGAAGCAGGAGAATCCCCTCATTTCACAGTTGATTCATGTAAACAGAAAGTTCCCCTTCTTGGAAAATAGGTTCCTTATTTCATGTATGCCCTTTCTTTCACAAACAGATCCAGATGTGGAAGGGTAAATAACAGCAACTTATTTCTAAGTGAGATCATAGCTCCAAAATTAGAATGTCTGAGAGTGTACACTGCTTCCTTTCACAGAACAGAAATTAAAAATTACTTTGCCTCTTGTCTGATATCTTCTGAGATACAGGGATTCAGTTAGATATGAAACCCAGAATCTTTCAGAGCTCACACTAAACATCTACAGGTTCTTGCTTTCCAGAACAAGGCGACTACAGACAACTGTCTCCCTCAAGCCCTGTCCCACACAGTGTCAGTGCAAGCCTGCATGCTGAGATATAGGCTAAATGGTTACTTTTGTTCCATTTTAACAAATATTCTGCAAGTTCTTGCAGAATTTTATCCATGACTGTCACTGCCAAGAGAAATACTGTCACACTGCTATAGCCTGGTTCTGTATCGTGCTTGCATACAGTATTGCAATACATTATTTTGAAAAGTGAATGGTTTTGGTCTACTATTATTTAAATTCTTTGAAGTTCAGGAACCTAAAGTTTTCCAAAGCTTTTGGTTTTGGTTTTGTTTTTTTTAACCAACAGAAACAAACAGACAAAAACTTCCTCCAAATGACTGTTTCTGCTGCAGTCTGACATGTCATTCTCATTCTACCTTGCCTCTCAGTCACCACTGTGTCCACAAAGAACATCATATAATTACATTGCCAGAATAAATTCTTTCCTTATATGCAAACAAGTCAGCCAAGGAATTACATGGTTTAAATGTTTTAACGGGGGGCAACATTTCATATAGCTTTCATTCTCCAGTATTACTCTTTAAACACTAGATGGTGCTCCCTTCCTGATTCACATTCCCCATTTGTGTTCCCCTCTCAAAATGGAAAAAAAAGATACAAACGGGGAATAAGCAGGGAAGCTTATTTGTAGTTTCTGATTCAGTATCAGAAAGGCCTAATTAAACTTTGGTTCAAACTGTCTCGTATAAAAGCAGCTGAATATATGACAACATTAAAGGCATTGGTTTTACTTTTTGTTAGGCTGCATATTGTCAAGAACTCTTCACTATGAAAAAGCAACAGTTACACAATTCAGTGAATGGCAGCATTGATTTCTAGTAACACATCTGTGATCTGACTTGTAAAGATATCAAGGCAAGTTGGTAGCCATGTAGAAGAAAGAGAGTCAAATTAGACCCCTTATGAATAGAAAAGCAGGAACTACTTAACTGTAGCAACAAACTGGGCAATCCGTATGCACATAAGCATTGGCTTGTCAGCATTCATGTAGACCCAAGCTGGCTAGAGAATGGCTATAGAGCTTGATAGGAATGCTGAAGAGGATAAGCAGAAGGATTTAGAGTACTGTTGTAGAGATTAAAAGATTAATGGGCAAGAGATATAAACACAGATAAGGACACAATTACTAAACCACAATTATTTCAGCTGCTTACACTGTAACTTATTTCAGTGTGTATAATTGATTCCCAGTGGAAAACCTAAGAATACGTACGTATAGTGGAGATTTACAGATGTGTCCAGTAAATAGGAAGATTGGAAGAGATCATAGATTAGACTTTAACAAAAATCTTCACATAATCCTTTTTTGTGTAATTGTTTACATAGAAGCATTACCTCCGATAGGAATCAGGAAAGATCCACTGGGATAGGATGGATCACAAAAGTGTTACACTCCCTGTTTCACAGAGTGAGAAATAACTTGGTGAAGGCTGCTTAAGATTACCTTTAAAGATGAACCCCGAACATTCACTGGAGGGATGCTCAAAATCGCTTTTGATAATCAGTCAGATTTTCTTAGAGTAGGAAAGAAGGAGGTGTTGAAGAGTCATCTTGCAAAGTAAGAGCCAAGAGAGAAAGCAAATTAATTAGTACAATTAATTTTGGAGTCCATAATACATAAATGTTCCTGCGGTCAGAAATCCATCGTTGCACTATCAGAATGGAGGAAGGGGATTTCTTTGGGATCAGATGGTCCAGAGAGCTGGGCTAGTAAACAGGAAGACAAGCTACCCTTAAGCTGCTGGGATTCCTTGCCTTGCTCTGTGTAAGCAGTAATACTCTGCCCAGAGTATTACTTCATAACAGAATTGCAAAAAGTATAACAGAAGTTTCCATTCACCCCCTTTCAAGAAATAAAATAGTCCAGTGAAGGGAAAAAGTATTTGTGAAATGGGATCAAAAAAATCCTGAAGACAGTAAACTGAAAGACACGTTTCAACTAAGAATCTATAACTGATACAATCTTATCTGAAGCCAGGCAGATTTAGCCAGACTCTTTGGTCAGGAATCCAGGCTACATTCACCACAAAAAAGAAGATTTTGCAGGAAATATCTCTTGCTATTCATTTCTGCTCAAGGCAAACATTACCAGAGCAGCTTTTCCTGTGGTTTTCTGTTTGGAACTTCAGGCCTTGGCTTTGAATAAAGACAGGAAGCACATGGAAAACTGAGGAAATACAGGTTCAAGAGTAAGTCGCAACATTCAAATCTGAAGTCAAACTAACCCCAAGTCATTTCTCACTCAGACAGATATTGAATAATAGTATTATCTAAGAAAATGTGAGGGGAAAATGATCCTATCACATCCAGACAGCTGCTCACCCAATTTTGCTAACAATATATGCCAAATTTGCAATTACATTAAACCACTGGCTTACCTGGCAGTAACACACACTTATCCTGACCCTGGTTTTTCATGTATTCTGTTCCTTGTGTAGATCCACAGATTGTTTTCTGCAGAAGATACAAATAGTAATATTCAGAATATGGTATGACTGTTCCTATGGGATTTGCTCTTAGGCATTAAAATTTACCATGTTCCTTGTCTTTTGTTCCACATATATGCCAATCAATGAGTTTTAAAAAAAATGTGGTTTAGCTTTTGTTGATTATATCAGTTATAATTCATAACCTCCACACCCTCCCAAATGGTATTGCTGGGAAAAGTGTGACAATCAATGTCTTCTGAGAAAGTGTCATTGGCTTTGAATCAAAGCAGAGGGAATTTTTGCCAGCAGTGTTGTTTTTCATATACTCAGCCTTCCAAAGAGTTTTTACAGCTGTATATACTGCAGCATAAATCCTGTGCCTCTTCACAGAGATTTTAAACATTTCTGTTTAACATGTCATTCATTCTTGCTCTGTCCTTATTGTCAGGGACCATATCAAGAAAAGCTTTATCAAGATTTGTAGAAAACAAAGAGTAACCTGTACCTGCACCGTCTTAGTGTTACAGAAACCAAGACAGGCCACCACAGAAAGATATTTCCCAGTTAGAGATCTTCAAACTGCAGAATGGCAGAGCAAGCACCTGTACTCAGCAACTCCCTGTAGCCACTACTAAGCATGACCTGTAGGAAAAAGGTGTACATAGGTGCCAGTCAGTATCGCTGAAGACAAGTGAGAACATACACATAAAGACTAAAAGTATCATGTCACACATTCCTGCTTCTCTTCCCATTACATGGTATGGAAATCCTAATGCACAATGTACAAGCTATTCTCAACTTGCAAAATAGATCCAGAGCAATAAGGATTTATCCGCAACATTTTCTGATCTAGTATTTCTTGTGGCTTGCGTTTTGTCGGTAGGATTTCAATTCAAAACAGCAAGTTATGCATCTCATTCATCTTATTTCATGAATTCAAGAAGAAAAAGATGAAACATGCAGCCAGCAACACTACCACAGCGTCACCATTAGTAGAACTATTAAAAAGAAGGATGATACTAGGTGAAAAGCAAATCCCATTCACAAAAGAGAAAGCTGTGAATTTTGATCAGAAATTATCACCACAATTGTCTTTTCCTACTGTCCCTGTAATGGATTTCTAAGCTAAAAAAGTATTTAGAAACTGGCTGCCTCGGCAGTCACCGAACTGATTGAAGGTTCTACCTGGGGGCAGAATAAATCAGTAGATGACCAGGGAAGTGTCCTTGACGCCCTTTCCTTCTGCATACACTTCATTTACCCCTTTTGTAATGGGACATGAAAAGGGGATTAATTAGAATCAGAGGCTGCAGAGAATCACATTTATTTGTAAATCATTAGGTTCAATAGCAGGAGATTAGCCATCAATTCTAAAAAAATCTACCTGCTTTACCTCTTAAGGTAAATTGGATATGGAAAGGTAGGAGGTTGGGTAGGTTTCAAACCCAGGTCACTGAAACAAGCTTCCAACTCCCTCAGTTTCTTCGTATTAAGTCAAGATTTATTTTTAGGTTTTTCTAACATAATAGGCTTAATTTTCCCTGCACTAGTGTTCTCAAGGTTAATACAACAGATGAATGTTGTATTAGTACTAAGTGTTCTACTAGTTCTCTCCTGAAAACAAGCAAAAACTAAGAAATAATGAGAATGTACCATAAATAGGTCACTAACTGGTATGCTTCTCTAACAAAGCTATACTTTGCAGTACAGTGAATACAATTGACTTCATTTCTACAGCTGTGTGATCAGAATGAGCCCCAAACTTCTTGGCAAACCTGAGAGAGCTGGAGCCAAACTTGCTGCACTGCATCAGTCCTCTGACTAGCATATAACACACAAGAGAGACTCTGTGGATGAACCTTCAAATGATACACTGACATTTTCCAAGGGATATAACAAATCTCATGTTTCTTCCCAGGAGGAGTTTGGTCAAAATATGTAGATACTGTTCAAAATATTTACTCTGGCTTTACTAGACTTTGTTTCATCAACTGATTACTCATCATGTCAAGGGCAGTGGTATTTAGTGGTAAGCCTGCAGCCTCTTTGTGTACAAAATGTACTCATTTCAAGCAAGCAGATGAGAGAGAATGTTAGCTGAGTTCACTGTACAGTTGTACAGGAAATAACAATACAGTGCCAACTCAGATGCCTGGGTTCTTTATGAGACCTCAAATATTCCTTGTTTAGATCAGCAAGAACATTCAAACAACACTTGTAAGGCACAGATTTAATGATTAGGGAAGATATTTTAATTTTTCAGTAGTCTCAGATTAATTATTCATGTTTTAATAAAGTCACCAAAATCAAAGAGATATACTAGAGATAGTGGTGCTGTTTAACACAAGTACTATGGTACTGCATCCCCAGTTCAAAGAATGAATGGTCTGGTGTCTGCCTCAAAACAGCAGTTTAACCTGGCATGATTTAGCTAACTGCACACTTGAAGAGGAAGGTGAGGGTATATGAAAGCCTATACCTTTACTGAGAAATGGATCCGCTTCATTCAGATTGTTCACCAAAGATGCAAACGTGCCCATTCTTTGTTATTCCAAAGTGCCCCTTCTGCTTGCTGTTCACTCGCCGCAGACAGGCTCACTTCTGGCATCAGTTCACTGGATGATGGGAAAGGTTCCTCCCTCCATGACTTCTGCCTATTCATTGGCAGAGCAGATGAATGCAGGTCGGAATAAAGAACTGTGGCCTGCAGTCTGAAGGATTTGAGAGAGACAATGATTCACAAATTCACAACCTCTTAAAATAATACTCTTGAAGTCATAGTTACACAATAAATTACAGGAGAATTTCATAACAAAAGAGAAATTCTGCTCCAGAAGGGAACACAACTAAGGCTCAACTGGTCATAAATAAGACACTTGCATTAAGTTTGAAATGCCTCATACGATGGTACTGCAGAACACAGCAAGAGCAAAGCTTGGTTTCACAAGCTGCTCAGAAATTCTTCATTTTCCACTTTTTACATCTAAAGGCTTGTGGCTCACAAGATTTACTTTGACTTTTTTCCCCTATCCCCTATCAAAATGCCTTGTGTTAAAGGGAACTTTATTACAAATTGCTGAGTACAATTTAGACTCCAGCTGAACCTGAAAATCCCTGTCTGCAGGGGTGGAATCTGAGTTACAGAACACTTGGCTTTGGCATATGCTGCCTGACTTATGAACTTTAACAGATATCTCAAATCCATTAAACATTCTGTCAACTCAGAGAATGTTTGCTGATTTCACAGTTTGTTACACAGGTTTCCTCTAGTTCTCCCGGCCATTCTTATCACGCATTCCTCTTATCTGTCATATGAAGTCTGAATGTTTTCTTTCATTTTACATATTGTCTCACAAGGACAACACAGTAAATTTGTTCACCATCTCTGACAGTGCGTGCCTGCCTTTTAGTATTTCTTCAGTAATAGAATTAATTTATCTGCAGCCTTGGATTTATTGTTTATGCATTCTGCATTTGAACAAAGCAATATATTAGTGAAGGACCTGATCTGATGCCTGCCTACTGAAGTGAGTAGGAGTCTTCCTGTTGTTGAGATCAGGCCCTCAAGCATACCTGGCTACCACAGAATTATCACAGTGAGAAAAAGAAACTCCTCTAAGCAGATCAGCTGGACTTAATGCATTAATAACCCAGTATTTAATTTTGTGAATTTCTTGGAATGGAAAGACCTCAAAACATACAAACTTCTCTGGACATAAATTATTCCCTCTGCTTTTTCAGCTACAGGAGATAACTGGAAATGGAATACTTACTGAAAATGAGTCACATGGGATGAATCATTCTATCAGGAACAGTTGCTAGCAAATTCTGCAGAAAGCCAAAGTATAAAGACATGTAGTAAGACTGACTTGTGAAAAGTGTAAATTCTAGTGCTTCTGTCATTATTAGGATGTGTGAAATTACTGTAAGGAATTTAGCTTTATTTCCTTAGCATGTTTGGTTGTATCATTAGAAGAAAAATAGTCACTAAAATCACCATAAAAGAGATGAAAACTTTTCAACTTACTCAAAGCTTCACTGAATTTCCTGGAAACTGATTTATTTCTGAGAATACACCCATCAATTAACCTAGTCACGTAAGCAGAGCAAATGCAGTCTTTCAGTTTCAAGTTATTCCTAGAGGGAATTCTCTCTGAATCGATAATGGTTTTTGTATGCAGACTCTTATATCTGCATGAAAAAAAAGTTGCATGACCATTTTCTGAGAATGAAAAGGACCATTTTGGTTAAAATCCCAATATTATTTTTCCTCTCAGTCTCTACTAGGCCATAATGACAAAGTAGAACAGATTACTAAACAGAAGATCTGTTTCATCTTATTGGGGAGGAGTGGGGGGAACCCTGGTGAACATCAATTTATTTCTAAGTGCCATTGAAGTAACCCTAAAGATTAGATAACTAAAAAAAGATGACTAATGATCAGCAGGAGTTCACCATCAGTACTGCCTCCGGGGTGACGTGAGGAGCAGCCCAGAACCGCTAGGGATGAAAGGCCTATTAAAAAGCTGTATCTGACTTCTAGACAGAAATTGGGCAGATGAATACTTCCTCAGACTGAACTGAGAACCATTTACACCAAGAAAACAGAGACACTTGTACCTGCTTTCTCACAGAGCTTTACATAAAGGACCTGACCCACTTCAAGGATCAGCTGCTATTTCCTATAGTGTGTTAAGCTTTAGCTGTGTGGAGCTGCCCAAGCTGTGACTGAGCCCACAGCAGTGAGTTGCCTTGCTCCAGGTAGGCTGACACATCCACTGATTTCACTTGAGAAAAGCTACAGGAAAAACAAGGAGGCGGCTAGGCTGGTGCCCATCACCCTCCATAGCAGGGTTAAAACACGTTGGCCCACATCTTCAGGCACACACAGCCTCGACCTTCATGTGCACACAACTGACTGAGAGTGTACAAATCACAGTTTATATTGCAGGGCTTGTGAGCGTGTACTCAACAACATGCATGGCACATTAATCACGCCTGTGCAAAACATATGACATGCGTCACGGATTTATGTCTAAATACATTTGGATCTGAGCAAATCTTCACTGAGAAAGAACAGAGGGAACAAGTGACCTACGTTGCAACAGCATAGCATGCAAAGGCTGACGCATGTGGCTTGTCACTGGTCCTGCAAATGAGATAATCAAAAGAACAAGGCAAGAGGGAATTTCATTTGGAGTTCAGATTGTAAAAGGTTTTTTTACAGACAAGAAGGGCAGAATTTCCAGTTAAATAAAGGTACCTGCATCTGTAATACTGATGCTCTCTTAATTCTACCAAGAACAGTCTCTTTCTTTTCCCCACCAAAGAGAATTTGATAGTCACTTGGTGTTATTAACATCTCTACAAGACAGCCGTAACTGCAAAATGATACAGAGAGAAAAGCAGAACAGCTGTTCACTATGCCCTTTACTTCTGTCTTGGACACATTTCTTTCTAAGGACATGAACAACTATAATTTTATTATCTTTAATGTCTTCCTCATCTAATTTCATTCCACTGTCTGTCCCGGCTGAGGTGTATTGGGCAATAACATTATAAACTCTTTTTAATCCTGCTGTTGTTTCAGCCCACATTGATCTATTGTGGATCCTGAGCTGACAAGTGTAATATTTCTCATTCCACAACAAAGCTTTGTCTCTAGCTTAATCTATATTCTGTTATTTCAGAAGATAATCTGAATCTATTCAGGTCTCTAGAATATGTATTTTTATAATTTCTGCAACAAAATCCCCATTTGTTTAATTTTTAATGTACATTTGAGTTGTCAGGTATTTTAATAAAAAAACACACTTTTTAATATGCTTTTATCATTAAAAACAACATCACTGGAACAGATTCCATCTCTGTAAGAAGACAGATAATGTCATACACGGTGTCTTACCTGAGAGTTTGACCTTAATTCAAAGAAACACATCTATTCACTGTTCTGAACATTAGGCCTGTGCCTAAGCTCCACTGAAGATGAAACATATGGGTCATCTGAGATGGAGACGTTTCACAGCAATCAAATATAGAAATTGTCAACACAAAACATTATGGTAGAGAAACTTCAGCACATCAGATAATGCGTATCTAAAATGATACAAGTTGAATTAATCCATCCTGGTGTTTTCTTACACCAAGAAAAGATATAAATTCCACAGACCACCTATAAATACTTCAACTTAAGTGTTTGTCCCTGTTCTATAGGGAACAAGCCAGCATAACTTACAAAGGATAAGACAGACGATAAGAAAACTTTTTATAAACCAACATTTGCTATTATCTGCAGCAGCTGCAGCCACCAGATTTCTAGAAAGCACATGACAGATGATATGAAAGAGTGATTTTTACAAGCAAAACACCATAAGGCACTACTATTGCGTAAGGAAAAAACAACGAAAAAATACCCAGAGACTGAAAGACAGCAAAACTGAACAGATGGAATTTAACACGTATTAACTCATGAAAGGGGGAAAAAACCCAACAACCATTATTCTGATTAATACCAGATATTACTGAGACCAACATCACCCAAAAGCAAATGAGTAACTACGGAAAATTACAATATCTGTGTTTGACACAGCTGAAAACACTATAAAGGAGTATTGTCATTATACTGGTCACAATCCAGCTGGGGTATGCATCAAGGAAAAAAGTTCTCATGTACACAAATTATTCTATAAAATCAATAAGTTTTCATGTCCTGTTTCAAAAGTATTTAGTTTTTGCCCCTTGTACGATTTCAATTCATGAGTCTGATCAAATATGAAACTTCCCATGTAATTATCTACAGTTCTAAAATCAGTAATTCACCACAGCTTTCTTGTTTTTGCTTGTGGCATCACAGATCCTATACAGTTCCCTATAGCTCAGGGAAATGGAACCAGTGAAATGAAGTTATGACCTGATTCGATGTTATGGTGCCACCTTGTGATGCTGCGTCAGAAGTGCCTCTAACGTGTACACGGAGATAAAAGTAAGCCCTAGGGGAAAAAGAAAGGAGACTGTTTCTATATGATTGGGAGAAATTGCAAGAGATTCCAACCCTGAGCCTGCTGGCAAAGAGGACCAGGTGGTTATTGACTAACAAAAGAGCATTCAGCATTTTAAGATTACATTAAAAGGGCATGAGAGAGCACAAAGAACTGTAGCAAAAACCCAACTGTTTTCCTCAATGCAGATCCAATTACAGAAATACGAGCTAATTCCACTGAATTCAGCAGAGTTACTGCAGATTAATACAGAAGTAATGAAGATCAGGTTTTGGCCTGCAGGCTGTTATAAGTCTTGGCTTATAGTATTCCCTTAAAACAATGATAAACTAAACTGCATTAATAAATAACATGGTTGTTACTTGCTCTTTGACACTGTTTTATTCACTTCCACCACTTCTTTTTGTCCCTAAATTGCTTTGAATGTATATAAGCTGGAGATAACACACACACACTCTTAGCTATTTTAATAGAGGCTTTAGGTAATACTTGGACTATTTTTGAAGGCAGATAAAGAAATGTCCATTCATATTCAAAACCTTTTCTGCAATACAAAATCTATATCCTCTTGTTTTTAGGCCACATCCAACATTGTTTTAAATCTCTTTTACTATTTCAGTTTCTTCCTCAATAGCATGATAGTTCCTTTTGAATAAATAAGCTGGTTGAAGAAACACTTGCTAGTTAGTAAATCCATCATGCTGCACTCCTAATTCACTCAACACTCTTGCTATAACAAAAGTTTCAGTCCTAATACATCCAACTACAGACAACTAAGAAACCACAAATACAAAGCTTCTTTAGAAATCTATCCCTCACCTTCGCCATCAAGTGGTATAACAACTTACCTACTGCTGGATAGGATCATTTTGCTCCAGAAGCATTTGGAGTACATCTCTCTCTCAAACTCCAGGAACATAGTACGTTGATTGGGTTTTTGTTAGAGAAGATGAACATAAATCAAGAAAATAAAGGGAGTTAAGACAATTGCATAATTTGTATCTGCAGTATTCTTTAACCGTGGGCAGGAATATTCCTTCACAGGGTGCTCCTGATTTCTTTTTCTCTTTGTTTCTCAGCCTAGTAGGATGACTCAAGGGTTAAATACCTGCCTGCAAGCCCAAGTGTCTCTTTGACTGCTTTTCAGGTCAGGGAGGACAAGGAAACAATACACTGAGTAGTCCCAAGGCAACTGAGGTCTTCCTTTAAGTGAAGAGGAGGATTTAATCGTGGAACAACACAGTGTGAGGAAGGAAAGAATTTTAGCTAAAAGAAGTTTTAAAACATAGAATAAGAAGCCTAGTATCAAAAGGAAGTGACCTATTTCATCAGCACTGGATCCTTTTTGTCTGAATCATCTGATCCACAATCTTGCAACCTGGTATTTCACAATACATACTAATTGTGTCAGAAAAACACATCTCATGAGGCCTTCAAGATTAAATGTCTGTCTTGAAAGGAATAAAAAACTATTAGGCTGGTGTTTTGAGGAATAGTAAGTAATTTTTAGCATAATCTCTCTTAATGCCAATGTCTTGCAAATTGTTTGAACCAACCAATACCTCTAACTTAATCTGCTAAAAATGAAAAGGATTGAGGCTTGAATCTCTTCTTACTCAATCAGAACTGAGTATCAGGATTGATTTATGCTGATTTTAACTTGGGTAAATACATCAAAGGGAAGTCAGGCTCTAATTCCTTTATCTGAACAGAAGCCAGTAGGAGGAAGTATTAAAATGCTACAAATAACACTTAATAAGATCATCCTCAAAAATACATTTAAAATAAAACTAATTGTTAACATACAAGTTTCATTTTCACTCTGCTACCTCAGACAAGATGTCCTGTATACCTTGAACATCCACAATTTCCATCAACACTTTTAATGAACAACCACACTGATAAGCATTTCTTCTTGTGCATACTACATAAATTTGAACAGCAAGCTGCACTGCAAGCTCTCCATAGATAAAGGGATCCAAGGTAAAGCAGCAGTATCCCAACAGAAATGGTAAAAAGATTATTGCCTCTAATTTAACAATGTTTTCAATAAGAATAACATGTTTCATCCTTGGAAAGATTCAATTTTACAGTTATTGGAATAATGACCAGAAAGGAAATTAGTATGTGCTTAGCCCAAGAATTCCCAAAGCACGACAGAATGCATCAAAAGTTTTAATTGTGATGACTTTGATACAGAAGCCATGTAAGTGACAGAGCCCTTCTATTGACTGTTAGAACAGTAATACACATATGATTGTCTTCAGGCCCCAGTACCTAAACAATACTGGAACTAACAAAAAGAAAGAAAAATCTAGCTGATTTCCAGCTGGAGAGGGAAGAGAAAGATAGAGCTGCATTCATGCATTTTATGGGAAAGATTGCATAGCTGGTTTAGAAAGAAAATGTCTTTTCATGTCCTTAGTAGTATTTCTGTGCTTCTTTAACTTCTTCGTGAGTTACAGACGATCAGATTCTTCCATTCAACATTATCAGCCCATAGAATGAGTAAAATGCAGGACCCCTTTTGGGAATAAGGACACAGTTTTAACATTTATCTTGGGAAGAAAGGAATTGTGTATACAGTTACCATATACAAAAGGCAAATATTTCAAGTTTCATAAGGACGTGACAATCCATAAAATATTGGTTGAAGGTAAGCACCAAACCCAGCAACTGCCATTTCAGGGACTGAAAGGCAAACCTGGGATGTGGTTGTCTTCAACACTGGGAGCTTGATCTTGACTGCAGTTCTTTCACCTAAGATAATTTCCATGCAAGATCCCCAGCCATACAACACAGTGATAGAGGCGTCTCATTACTTAAGGCCCTTGCTTTCTTTCAAATACTTTTGGAAAAGCCATCAAAGCTAATCTTTCTGTCCTTTTTTTTATTTTTTGCACTTTTAAGAGCAGTATTAAATATTCATAAATATAAAAACTACGTGGAAACACCTTTAACAATATTCTGATTCTGCCTGTTTAAAAAAAGAGACAGGGAAAAAAAAAAGAAAACCCACAACCCAACAACCAACCATCCTCGCCAAAGTGCTTGGCCAGCAGTGGAGATAAAAATGTGACTGTTCCAAACATCCTGTGGATCACATGGTGCTTCTGTCTCTTTGTGGACCAGAATTATTTCAGTACTTTCTGCTGAGTTCTAAGAAGCCATAATTAGAGGACAAAAGCCCCCAAAGTGCCTGAGATTCAGAAAGGCTGGACTGGCAAGTCATTTCTGATAACACTGGCTCACAGAAACATCTTCAGATTCTTATGTGGAAAGTACTGCAAAGGAAAGAAAAAGATTAAGAGATATAAACACATCTGTCATTATGCACAACATTTTCCTTCAAGTACAAAAAGGAAGGTGCTGTGTAATGCATCTGAATCTCTTCTCTCATGCTCTCAGAAAGATTTAAGCATCCTGGGAGAAAACTCCATCTTCTGAAAATGTTAGCTCAGGGAGGCAAGCTCAGCACTGGAGTAAATCAAGTGTAAGTTGACCTATTTATTGGATATACAGCAGAGCTAAATGTTTCCCAGTGGTACTTTTGCTATGGCACAGAGTTTGGGTTCCTAAGCAAGTCAAAATAGGCAGATAAATTTGTTGTTTCTGTTGCTAGGACCAAGAGATCCTGATTTTATCTTCTTTCTATTTGCACTCTGAAACAGGCAAGCAGCATGCCTTACTACTGCCATCAGTTTTCAGAAGAACTCCTGAGCATCTTAGCAGGACAGTAAAGACAATTTAAAATGGCACGCTGGAAGCTCGCTTTCTTTAGGTAGTAATCTCTACTCAACGTCACAACAGAATAAACCATATGTTTATTTCTTTCTTGACTGAAATAAGAATGGATTATTATGTATTTTTATATGTAAATTCTACCATTTTGATGCCTACACTGAAAGAAAACTATAAAAGTTTAGAGTATTTGAGAGGCTGAAGAGTTCTGGATGTACAGGTTTTGGATCTCATTTCGCAAAAAGAATGCTCTAACTTAGTCGCAGCTGTTTCATTTGAGTCAGGAATTCACTGAAGGAAACCCTGTAGTATGTATTCAGAGGATATACAATTTCATATTCACAGTGGTAACTAGGAACTTTGTATGTAGGAATGTCTTCAGTCTGGGTGACGCTGAGAGCTATGATGTATAGCAGTCTGGCACACTAGCCTAAGTACTGTGAAAGAAAGCGCACAGTGATAATGCAAAGAGCTTACCAGCACTAATGTTTTAGAAAAACAAAAAGACTAACATCTTGTTCACAGCTCAAGCAATGTCTAGAGCCCCACATTAATCCAACCTGTTGAAAATTTAAGTCCCACACAGGCAATATCTAGGAACTAAAAAATTCACAGCACTGGATGTGAAAACTTTAGTCATGACTCTTTCAGAATAAAAATCCAGCCAAATCTACTTCAATGGGAATCTATTTATTAGAAACATCTTGTATCATTTTCGAGATCAAGCGTCTTACTAAGAAGCAGCTAAAATATTCTGTGAAAAACACTGACAATAAATACTCCCTTCCACTGCTTTCTCTCTGAGCATCTCTTGCCCATTTGTCACTAGCTCTAATTTTAGTCCATGAGAACTAGACAATCTGTATGCTGGGACAGGTCTTATGAGATGCACATTTCCTATAAGACAGTTTGTGTTACTTCAGCTTCAGGTAGGACTGGAGCCAGGGCATCAATTGTTGTATGGGTGAAGGCCCAGTAAGGTTTCAGAAACGCTGCATTTCCAATAACACCTTGTTGTTTCTCTGTCTAGTTCTGGCAGCTCCCAGGTGTTACTAATGCCATATTCTGCTCAAACTCCATTTCCAATTGTTATAGTATTTTTCACCTTCAGGCATTCAAATAAGCTTAAACTTCCAGGATGATTTATAAAACAATTTCCTGTGGAAAACGTAACCAGTCTTGTAGAACAGAACACTTAGCTAGTGCCAGTTCAGACTGCTAATACTTCCATTAAACTACAAGTGGCTTCTTAATGATAGCAAATTTGAGTGAAATAAGCCTACTGGGATCAAATTTTCTGAACTAGCAACTGTCATTATCATTTACAGCTTACCCAAGCTTCTGGGATAACAGCCAAAAATGCATATATCTCCTTTCCCTTGCCAACCATTAGCAGTGTTTTCTTCTGGGCTTAAAAAAATTCCTCAACCACAGCAGTACAAATCAAGCAGCAGCCTTGTACTGCATCTTCATTTGCTTGACAGCAGTACAGAGCTTGCAAAGGCTGTCTGTAGGAGATTAAACTTACACAGGGTCATTAAGTAAAGGCTTGAGAAACAAATGATAAGGAAAATCAGTCCATGTACAGTGGATGAACTTTAGCTTGCACCAGGTCAAAGCCTGGATCATGGTGCCAAAATTAACACCTGCTCTATCTATTAAGTATGCATGAGAGGATGACAGCTTAAACAAACCCAAACAACATACTGAGCTGTGTGAAAAAGTGCTTCAAAAACACAGTGCATATTGTTTTGGGAATCTGGCCTTCAAAGGTTTTCCACAAACAGCGTAAACGAGGTATTCCTCCTCAGTAATTTCTTATGTCATATTAATGATGATGACATTTTACGGTTGGATAGTTCATATGATAAAAGTTCTCAATGTTTGTCAGAAGTCAGATGAGCACTGGTCCCATGTAACAGAGCAGAGATCACCTGCTCAAGCAATGGCAGAGCATACTTGTCACTTCATCCCTCTTTTTACTCGTCTTCTTGCACTGCTGAGTAACCACCACTCAGGACTTTCCACTCATCTCCTCAGCCTCCTGAACCATCACAAACTTGGAGAAGAAGAATAGTTATGACAGTCATTCCAATGACTACAGTGGCAAACGCTCCCCTCTGCTTTCTCAGGAAATGACTGGATTGCACAGCATCCTCAGCTTGGAATTCTCAGTCAGCAGTTTGCGAGTCTCTACAACACAGCAGTAAAGTCAGTCATGGCACAGGAAACTTCTGAAACTACAGCTTCTGCTGAGTCTTCAGATCTGCCTCCAATTCGTCACATTTGATCTCTGTTCTATACCAGATCTGCAGGTACACTACAGCCTTTTGATTGATTAAAGGGAACTGCCTGACCCCAGCAGCTTCTAATACGGATAACAGTACAAAGAAAACATTTTCTTAGGTGGAAATACATTTAAATAAAATATTAGAATACCTACTCAGCTGAGCCTCACCTTAATGATGATATGTATCTTGTTCTAAAAGAGTTTCCGTTGTTATACTTGATTAGTCAAGGAATGCCTGACATGATTCTAATGTATAAAATGCACCCACATTAACTTTGTGGCATATCCTCTTGAGGCGCTGATGTTTCTGAGGGTTCACAGGAATCCTGTCCTCATACTCTATTGTAGAATCATTTTGTTATAATGTCTTTCCTCAGAAGTTTCATTAATGAAAGAAATAAACTGTTCTGTGTTCTGCTGGACACTTAAAACTTCTTAAACACCATCAGCATTATCAGTCCAAATTTTGATCTATCTTTATTCTATCCTAATGTTTAGCCATATTTCCTATGAAAATACAGTTTTTTCAATCACTCTGACCATGAACTTTGGTGATCCTCCACTGTAACTTATGAATCCTTTGGCAGAATTCAACAACGTGTGACTGAAAGATGATTAAGGTTCTGCCAACTCCTGCAAGCAGGCAGCCGTGTGAAAAAAAGCCACTAAGTGTCCCATGTCATAGAAAGATGCAAAATAATTCTGCATGTTTTCAGACATTGGAAAATTCACATACATGAACCAGTCTTCACTCCTTAACTGCAGCAAAAAATTGCTGCTAAACACCTTCTCAGCTATCAGCCACCTACCCAAGAGACTTGAGGCTGCAGAAACTAGAATTTACTAATTCCAGCATTCCCCAAACAACTTAGTCAGACTGTATACCTGCTTGCAATTGTTGGATTATTTATATTCCCAGACGTTATAACTTGGATGTTATCATTGTCACTAGACATGCAGCAACGCTGTCAACTTCACAACAACGTGTATGAGCAAAGATAATGGAAAAAACCTTTCAGGTTATCAAGCCTTTACTATTAGACACAGTTAACCCAGACCACTGAAATTTGGGGAGAAATTTAGACCTAGATTTTAGAGCTTCAGCTTACTCTGCCAGTGGATTTACGATTCAAATATGAACTCCTTCCAATCTGGGAGTATGTTATTTTACTGGCTGGTTCACTGTAATTTCTTAAAGAAGGTCTGTCCCTGTATTTCTATAGACTTAACTGTAAGTTTATGTAAGATGTTTTATTAATGTGTAAAAATATCAAGTTATTGTCCTTTTCAAAAGGTCTCTTTAAATATGAAACATGCCAGAAGAACTGTCTTAAGACAGCAGGGGTTTATCTGCAGATTATTAGGAAGAAACTCAGCAACAACAATAAAAATACATCAGTTAGAAACAAACAAACAAAAAACCCCAAAACTGGTTAACAGTGGAGATGGAATTACTGCAGTAATGCATCATTTTAATTGATTTTCTGCTACCAGCATGAACTGTACCACCGTAATGTCCTCTAGCTCTCATCTTCTCAGCGCAAAAGATCAATGTGTTACCATGTATATTTGTAATGTATATACAGTATTTAAACACATTCCTATTCAGCAGCAGGGATCCTTGCTAAAGGCTCGAGAACAATATGAGTTTGAGCTTAGGTCAAAATGTTTTCCTGAAGAAACTACACAAACAAAAAAGAAAACAAAAACCACAGAAGATAACCTCTTAGTCTTCAAGTTAGGAGAGACCTGGAATATGCTGTCGAAAAGTAAACTGAGTTAGGGTAAGAAGTCATCCTCTAGGCAGCTCTTTAGTGAAGTACTTACATCTGACATTTCGTGTATTTCTTGTATTACGCAGTGATATCCTAAAAAAGTGTCTGAAAATATGCAAGAGACTATCCTTGCCTTAAAACAATACCTGAGGAAGTCTGGTGCTTTGGAAATCATGTTTTCAAAATCTGCAAATCCGAGTTTCCCATCACCATCCATGTCAGCTTCTTCTATTACTTTCTCGCAAACCAGGGTGATCTCTTCTGCTGTTAGCTCTTCTCGGGTCAGCTTATTGAGGGTCTTTTCCAAGTCTGATTTACAAATGAAGTTGTCTGTGTTAAAATCTAAATAATAAAAGAACCAAAGAAAAGATCACCAACAAGTCTCATACTCATTTACTTCAAATGAAGGCGGCACACAAAAGCATCCCACTCCAGTACCATAGATCTTGAAGGCATAGATTGCTTTAAGCTCTCTGGGAGCCATTTCACTGAGCACAGAGAACATATCCACAAAGTCATTGAAGCTGAGGCTCCCCTCTCCATCTTCTGAGAAAGACTCCACAATCCTTTCCTTGAAGGGATTCTCCTGTGAAAGACAGATATATATATTATTTTTAGTATTTGGAAGGTCAAAACCCCACAGGTTCCCTGTTAATGACTATTTCACTCCATGGTTGGCTTTTTGAAAACAACTTTTCTTCCAAAATCCATCTAAAAATTTCCATTTGCATGCTTTAGCAGAAAGTGTCAGCAGAACATGCTGCTGCATAGTACCACTGCTCACCCAGGCTTTCTCGGCTCCATTGCTATTCATCCTCTCTGAACTGGTGCTCACCTCATTTCTCCTGTGTGAAACACATGCTCTATAACCGTTAGGGTAAAGATACTAAGAGCGTGAAGATCATTTGCATGTAGCAGGTTCCTGACAGGGTGTAAGACTGACATGGTCAGCAGGGTTACAGCTCCTAAATGAAGAAGATAGCACACATGAACAGATCATGAGAGGAGTGGAAGGAAATGGGGAGGTAAGGTGGAAAGCCAATGAAACAGATGGGGTCTTTATGCCACCTGACTGAAGGCTGGAGGAACAAACATTATTTGTGAAACCACTTTAGACAGTAAATATCTCAATTCCACACCTGGTTGATGTGGCACCATCAATTCACCATCAGCCAAAGCACACCTATTCGTTAGGGATGTAGAGTCACATCCCAGCAGAATATTGTAGAAAAGTCTTTCATTTTCACTCTGATACACATCAGTAACCTACCTCTGGTTGAACTTACTACAGACTTCAGAGTTTTAAATGGAATTTCATCTCTGCAGGAGATGATACTAGCATCTTTTTCTAGCACTCTGTCAGGCAAGTTGGTGTCAAGCTGATCCTGAATAAAACAATATTCTAAAACCATAAACACGCAAGCAAGCATAAGTTGCTTTACTACTCTCATGTCCAAACCGAATGTTCTTACAGTAACAGAACATCTTTCTCACAACTGTGAAAACTCAAAATAAATTCATAGCTATGTCTACAAAACTGGGAAAATCAATTCAATTCTTTACTGTGAGGGTGGTGAGGCACTGGAACAGGTTGCCCAAAGAAGTGGTAAATGATCCATCCCTGGCAGCGTTCAAGGAGCCTTGGGAGACATGGTCTAGTGTGAGGCATCCCTGCGCATGGCAGCAGGGTTGGAACTGGATGATCTTAAGATCCTTTCAAACCCAAACCATTCTGTGATTATATGAATTTAGTTGAAAATGAACAAACCACACAAACATCATTTGGGCTGTGAGCAGCATCTCATCAAAGCTGTTCTACAGATCATACCTGAAGCCAAGACACAGATTGATCTCCCATAAAAGTAAACAGCTTTCGTGGTGGCATATCATGTTCATTATTTTTAATATGCATGCAGTATTTTATTGGGCTTTAGAATAAGCAGTATTGTGAAAGCTCAGAGCTTGATTGTATATCCATTTAATTTCTGGTTTTTCCTATAGGTTTAATTAGCCAACAGGCATTCAGAAATCATTCAATTACTTTCAACAAAATTTCATAAAACAGCTATATTTGAGGTAAATGACCAGAAAATGTTATTTTCCATTTTACTTCAAGTCTTCCTTGATAATTCACACATAGAATAGATGCATCTGTAGAACACATTTTCTGCATACCTGTGGAGACTAAAAAAAAATACAAGCAGCATGTCCAAAGCAAAGGTACTTGAACAGATTGATGGTTTATATTTATGTAGTATCCTTCACCTTAAAGGAACATAAAGTACCTTACAAGAATTGGGCTACTTACCACTAATATGCAGCTGCCTCTCAAGTGAAATTCAACAACTGTTAAATGGTGTGCAGCAGCTTACAACAAAAGCTGAAGATAAAGGTGTTCAACTGAAATCACAGGGGGAACTGGGAAGCATAACGAAATCTGTCACCCACATAGAGATAACATTTAAGATGTATTTTGTTTTAGCCTCAAATAATGAAAAAGTTTTAAGGACTCTAGTTAAAAGACAAGCAAAACATACAAAAGCTTAATTTCTCTAAGAGAAATGAGGGGTGTGCCAAAAGACTCCAATTGGAGTCTGCCAAAAAGGCAAATACCCATCTAACGACAAACCATCTAAGCGTGTGTGTCAGTCTTCTGAGGATGGGCGAGATGTGAGAAACAGACATTAGCAACATAATTCCCTAAGACAATCAGGATTTGAATCCTGTGTTCAGTTCTGTGCCCCCTAGTACAAGAAAGACATTGAGGTGCTGGAGCAGGTCCAGAGAAGGGCGACGGAGCTGGGGAAGGGAACTGGGCTGAGGGAACTGAGGTTGTTCAGCCTGGAGAAAAGAAGGCTCAGGGGGGATGTTATTGCTCTCTACAACTACCTGAAAGGAGGAATAGAGTAAGGTGGGCATCAAGTCTCTTCTCCCAAGTAAGAAGTGATAGGACAAGAGGGAACAACCTCAAGCTGCACCAGGGGAGGTTTAGATTGGATGTTAGGAAAAATTTCTTCACTGAAAGAGTCGTTAAGCACTGGAACAGGCTGCTCAGGGCAGTGGTGGAGTCACCATCCCTGGAGGTATTTAAAAGACAGGTAGATGTGGCACTTACAGACAAGGTTTAGTGGTGGACTTGGCAATGCTGGGTTAATGGTTAGATTCTATGATCTTAAATGGTCTTCTCCAACCTAAATGATTCTAAGATTCAAAATTCACTACTAAATGCCAAGATCTCTCCATTCTTTCTGGCAGAGACAATGGCCAGGAATAAGGCTGTTTTAACGGATAGGTGAAGTAGGGACCACAAAGCCATAAGACCAAATGACAGCCCATGAAAGCAGGCAATACTAAATTCAAATTCTCCTGCAGGGCTCCATGACCAAAGTAATTCCACAACAGAGAGCATGCCTACAGATTTCAAAGAGCTCACTGTTCAGACGAAGACAAAACCAGGCCAAATAAAAATAAATAAGACATTAAATAGAGTAGAAAAGAGGGATTCCTGAAAATGAAAAGACAACAGCCTCAAAAAAGCAGCAGGTTCACGTCTCTCGATAGTCTCAGAATGAAAATCAACACCCCAGAATCAGCCAGATGGCTGAAAGTCACTGTAAAAGGATACGTAACGATCACTCACATCATGTGCATGATGTGTAGAGGAGGCAGAGCAGATGTGCATCTGTGGGTACTGCTAAGGCTAAAGTATCTGACTTGAGTGCTTGGAAATATACCTGTTTTGGTCTGAATATGCATACAGACACCCAGTGCAAAACAATTGGTTCTATTGTTTCAAATTGTCCATTTATTAATAACCCAAAGTAAGATTCATTTGGGCTCAAATACATCAAAAAGGCCCACTTTGTTCCTAAAAATACAGAAAAAATTGGTGTATTTGTTAAATAGTTAATATCAGAGAATACTAAACATCATAGTAAATGAGAAAACATGTTAGAAAAATCATCTTTTTTATTTCTAATATATGTATTGCTTCCTTTGGAACAAACCTCATCGAACTAAGTGTCATGGTAACAGTTGTAAAGTGACATCTTAGAGGCAGTATTGGGTAACAAACAGGGAGTACACAGATGCAAATGTCCCTATCAGCACTGAGTATCAAACCCAGGACTTTCTGCATTAGAAATGCTAGGCATGAGCTCCCTGACTGAATAAGCATATTGCAGTTGCATAAGATGAATTATCTATCTGGCATGTCAGACATCTTGAAACTACAGATGAACTAACAAGGAATTCAATAGAGATCTGTTTGGCAGAGTTATTTAAGAAGCATGCTTAGGTCTAAAACCTAAATGAAAAATAAAATCTTTCCTCATATTGATTCCTTTAACTTTCTCATATTATATGTCTTCAGGCAGTATATCTGCAGCTTACACAATGGAAAGTATTAGCTTACCTTCACAGATACTTTTCACATCCTTTCTGTAATTTCATTACCTCTGCTCTAAAGAGCACAGATTAGGGTTCCATCATATTTAAAGGAAAAGCTATGGGGGAAGGGAGTAAAGAGGAAAATGATACTGTTCCTTCATAGATTGCTTTCCCTCGAGCACTAATTGTTTAAAAAAGAATCCTTTTAAAACCAGAAACTTACCCTTGTCTTGTTAAAAAACTACTTCTGTCCTCTCACAATAAACATGAGAAGGGAGACAGAAACAGAAAGAACTTTGTTACAGTTGAAACTGCTGTTTTGCAGATTGATGCTGCTGTAGTGGCTTTGGCTAATCCTCCTAAATGTGCCATCCATCTTTTTAACAATCACTTTCTCTATTCAGATAACTCTGTGATAACGTATGACATACATTTTGGAATGTCATGTGGTATCTATTCCAACACACATATTTAGAACACATACAACAAAACATAGCCATTAGTTTTCTAAGAAACTGTTATAGGGTTTACTCCTGAAATTACAGCTGAAAATTACCAAGCCACATTACTTTCTCCTGTTCTCTAGTTTCCCTCACAGGCTCTCGGAAAGGACTGAGCTGTCCTTTTGCCCTATTCATTTTGCAGCTTAACAAATTAAAGTACTGTATCCTATTTTCACAAGCTGACTAGTTTTGGAATTTAAAGGTTGCAAGTAAAGTTGCAAGATAGGTCAAGATAACCAAGCTAGAGATGCTGGACAGTCATTACAGAATGCTTCTCAGTTTTATGTCTACAGAAACGGGATGATCATTTTCTCTTTTGTATTTGTCCCCACTGACATTAGGGAAGATAGTTAATGCACTAAGCAGTCTTAGATATAAGACTTCCTTACACCTAACCTAAAACTCCTTTGTTTAAGTTTGAACCCATTGCCCCTTGTGCCCTATTGCTACAGGCCCTGATGAAGAGTCCCTCTCCAGCACCCTTGTAGGCCCCCTTCAGATGCTGGAAGGCTGCTCTGAGGTCTCCACACAGTCTCTCTTCTCCAGGCTGAGCAGCCTCAATTTTCTCAGCCTGTCTTCGTATGGGAGGTGCTCCAGCCCCTGATCATCCTCATGGCCCTTCTTTGGACTTGTTCCAACAGTTCCAGGTCCTTCTTTTGTTGGGGACACCAGAACAGAACCAGAAATAACTAACTGGATGCAGAGATGAGGAATTTGGGATGAGCTGCAGGCAAAGATTGGCCAGAGGAGGGGTAGAGGCTTGGGAAGAATGAACCTGCTCCCTCAAGTGTCACTGCCTTTACATGAAAAGCTTTGAAACTGTGGACCCATTGAAATCACTTCCAAAATTCCATCCCATTAAAAGTATAGGACGTGTTTTCATCTTATTTTGAAGCCACTCACATGCATTCATGTTTAGACTTACCAAAAATAGGGTGCTAACACTGCTTCTGAAATGTGTGATCAATTCACTGTTCCCTGTGTGTCCTTTCTCTCTCCTGACTGATTCCTGTGGTCAGTCTGTTTCCATAGTGTGTAGATTTATGAACTACCTTAGTCACTGCTGCAGCTAATGACAAGGCCTGCGAGGATCAATGAAGATACTGCATGAGCCAAAAAAAGAAAGCAACGAACTGTAAAGTGAATGAAACAAAAATGGTTCCCCTCCAGGAAGTCCTTTTATGCCCAGCTCCTGACAGAAGAATTGCTCTACATTGCAATAACCAGAGACAGGCCACACACCAATTTGAAGATTCGGACAATTAGGGATGGATGTGTCACAAAGAAGATGGCCACCCACTTGTACAGCTCATACGTGATCTCTGTCATCAGGTTTCATTCCTGCATCTCACTCTGTGGGAATGATGGGGATAATGCGAGTGAAATCCGTTTTGTTTTGAAATAAAGATGCTTTTGCTTTCTACATGGTCTCATCCTGAACAGCCCACATCATTGCTATAAGGCTGCAATATTTATCGCTGCAATCTCGCAGGTGCCCATATGCCCTAAAGTTATTTTATTAGACCGCTGCCTGTGTAACCAAGATCTTCAAAATTAGAGAACAGAGACTGCACTGAAGCAGATGGAGTCAACTAGCTCTGTTAACTTCAGTGTAATGGTAGATCTAATCAACTTAAAGCATCTGCCCCTTCTTTATTTATTTATTTCTTGTCCTGACTTTCAACTTTTAAGAATCATGAGCTGGTGAATAATTCATCACCAATTGAAGTAAGTGAGCATCAGCTGGTTTTTATTATTATTTTTAAATACAAAAATCCTGGCTCAAAACATTAATGCACGAGGTAAAGATCTTCCTTTGTTGTAGCAGAATCTAATTTAGAAAAGTGCATTATTGATTCTATCCATTTGTCAGAATGTGCAGTGGTTTTGTGCTCAGCATTGCCAGTAACTAGAAATGTAATGTGTATATGAAAAAAGCCAGGTGCATTGAAATTATCACTAATTTTATTAGAATTCAATAGACATTTAGTTCTATTTTAAGATTTCAATGTTGGTTTTGTCTTCACCTTGATGAAAACACCTTAACGATTTATTCAGTGCTCTGGCCAAGTTGCAAAGGTTAAAGATGTACTTTTTTCTTCGTATATGAGCTAAAGTTACTACCTAGATAGCTTGGAAAATGAACTCTAGGGGAAAGACTCTTCCTGCCCTCTCCCATCTGGGCAGGTACTCACCAAATGCTCCATGGCCAGATTGACTCTGGTTTATAACAGAGATCCTAGGTGGCATTTTAATATCTTTCAGTGTCTATGTTTTGAAGGAGTTACAGAGGAAGATCTAGTCTCTTCTAACTGATATTTTACTGGAAACAAGCTCACTAGCTATTGAAAGCACTTTCTCTATGAACTGTTCGAATTCCTGAAATAAAACGAGTAGTCTGACAACAATATTTCCAAGGTTCTCTCACAGCCTTTGGAGACTTGGGAGAGAACTATTATAAAATCTGACATTGAATATTGTCCTGTTATTTTCATAAAATCTAGTTCCATTACACTGGAGATATCTGCTAAAGCAGGGTCAGAAAGCCTCGAAGACTTGATGTCATGCAAGAAGATAAATTACGATCCACTTCACATATGGATGTCTATTAGGAAGTCTGTTACCATTACCACCTAAGATCGCTAAGGCAGCAAGATATGCTCCTGTATCTTAAAATCTAATCATAGTCCAGCATAAAATTTCTGGTTTATCTCAAGTACCAGACTGCCTTGTAAATATAGTTATCTCCCGTGTCTAAAGTCTTCACAGAATAAGCTGTTCCTTAAGTGTTCAATCCTGTATCACTAAAGCCAAAAAGAATGCATGTGATTATCATTTCTCACCTTCCTTTCTGAACTCACCCTTTACTCTTTCACAAAGCAACTCGCAGCAATCTGGCAGCTCAACTCTGAAGTCACGTAACCAAGAAAGAGAATTTCATGTGGCACTATCAAGATCCTAGAGACACAACATAAAACTTAAAGACCACTGATTGTCCATACCAGAAGTGCCAGTAGAAGCACCTAAGATGTTACGGTGATGAATGAGTTGCAGACGTGTTAGAGAGATAAAACCACTTGCAGTAATGAAGTGAAGGATGAATGAATCAAAACCCCTTGGGGATAATACATTTTACCACAAAGAGAGGAATTCAATATTTATGCAGAAGTAAAAATAGCAAATGGCTGAAAATAATTAGAATACTTGAAGATATTTAGACAATACTGTTTCATCCTGCCAGCTACTAAACAACTGCGTAGTTTATATTCACATAGGTAAGACTGTTAGTAATTTTTCTTGTATTGTATTCCATACAACACTGATTTGCATTTTTAAATACAGCTGCCCATCCAACATGAGAGCATTTCAGTAAGGCAAATATTCCTATTTCAAGATGAAGAATCTTCTTCCTTTTGTACTAGCTGCTAAGCTTCAAATGACTGGTTCCAAGTGACTGCTAAGTGCAGGTCCTTAGATTAAATCATCTCAGGCAAATCTCACCAGGCCATTAAGAATAAATCCAGCAGATCTAGGGATTGCTTCTAGGGGAGATGTATACAGCGATCCTTCTGATTGCAATGTGTGGCATTCTGCTCCAAAAAGCACTTATGTCATTTTTGCACACTAATCCTGTCTTTGCCAAAATGTCTTGTGGCAATGAGTTCCTCTATATATCCACACTATGGCAGCTGTCTGTCTGTAATTTCATGGAATACTTCCTAGTCCTTGTGAAAAGTTGTGCATGACTGTTCTCTATTCACCTGGCGATATCTTCTGATCCCATCATCTTGTACAAAGATGACTTAGAGCAGGCATTCCAATTCCTAACTTTTAGCTCCATTGAGTCATTTAATACTAGACTTCAGAACACAGCCTGAGGGCCTTATTAGGTCTGCTTGTGCTAGCAACTTCTTGCAGGCTACTGGTTTTGATACCTAATTATGTCTTAAATCTAATTTTAGATAATCAAGTTGGAAATCTTTGTTGCTATCTCCAACTGGAACTCAATTTGAGGTAACTAAAAGAGGGCATTTTTCACAAGTGTTAGTCATTTTGCCTATTGCCCAATTTCCTTATTTGTATAATAAGAAAAACAATACAAACATTAGTGATATACAAAACTTATGTGAAATATTTATAAGACATCTGAATGGTTATGTTTGTACTTTTTTTTCCCCTCACATATTCAATACCTTACAACATTAAGAATTTCTAAATCATTAAAATGAAGAGAAAGGCTATCAATTACAAGGTTTTTATGGCATGGCTCTTAAAAAGCTTCATAATACTTCATGCAAGTGTAACAGTGAACAAACAGTTGTATCATCATGGTAAAAAACTTAAAGCTGTCAAATAATTTGCATACATAAAAAAAGGCAGAATTCAATCAACTGTTTAAAAAAATAAATGAGAAAAAAATCTGCATTTGTCCCATTAAAACCATATTCAATTGTGGAACTGACAAAATAATAACAAAAAATAATCTGGCAAATTTCCTGTCAACACACTGAGGTAAGAACTTCTGATTGCCAGCCAGCTTTTCACACAGAAATCCCACTGCCTTCTAAGGATCAATGTATAGAAAATGGAAAGACCACTAGATTTGTATTTCCTACTCATTTAACATCTATCCCAACTATGCCTGTAAGACAGACATCCACCTAAATATTTTCCAGTTTCTGGGGCTGGTTTTGCCCTTGAACAGTAACAGGAAGGGGAAGACCTCACTTGGAGTATTATGTACAGTTCTGGTGTCCTCAACATAAAAAGGACATGGAGCTGTTGGAGCAACTCCAGAGGAGGCCACGAGGATGATCAGTGGCTGGAGCACCTCCCATATGAAGACAGGCTGAGAAAGTTGGGGCTGTTCAGCCTGGAGAAGAGAAGCTGCGTGGAGACCTCAGAGCAGCTTCCAGTGTCTGAAGGGGGCCTGTAAGGATGCTGGGGAGGGACTCTTCCTTAGGGACTGTAGTGGTAGGACGAAGGGTAACGGGTTCAAACTTAAACAGGGGAAGTTTAGATTAGATATGAGGAAGAAGTTCTTTACTATGAGGGTGGTGAGGCACTGGCACAGGTTGCCCAAGGAAGTTGTGAATGCTCCATCCCTGGTGGTGTTCAAGGCCAGGTTGGACAGAGCCTTGGGTGACATGGTTTAGTGCAAGGTGTCCCTGCCCATGGCAGGGGGTTGGAACTAGATGATCTCAAGGTCCTTTCCAACCCTAACTATTCTATGATTCTATGACCTCAGCGTGCCACATTGCTTCAGGATATCAACCTCACATGCCAAAACCTCTGGCAGATGAGCTGCATAACTTAAGACACAGTTTGTAAGCAGTCAGAAGTGATACCTTTAGCTCAGGCATGTTTATTATAAGCTGCATAGGTAGTTTAACATCTGGGTCCTTTGTATAGTCCATGGGCACAACGTTTGGTGCCATTTCATGGTATCGGCCGTGCAACCTGGAAACAAGCAGAAAAAAGACAGCCAATAACCAATTTTAAATAACCAATTCCATTCATACAGTAATCAGACACAAATTTGTCTTGCAGCTCTAATTATTATTTTTAGTGACAAGTCTGAGCCCACCAAATTCCCATCTTTTTGACAAAAAGAGGGCTTTGATGCAGTATCTAGCATAACTGCTACTAACACCCATGTGTAACTTGAGGTACGTAACTAAGTGGTGTTTCACACTCCCTGTATATAGTATTTAAGCACCGTATACATTGGCACATGCACAGAAGTAAGCCTAGGCCGGCATACTAACACTGTGAGTATAATCCAGGGATCGCATTTGAGTGTGATATATTTAGCATGAATGTATGACCTGACAGTCCTCTATGAAATACGATATGTGTAAGAAGAATAGGAAGGAAGATTAGGTAGTTGCTGCTCACAGAAAACTTAGACAACATCATAAATGTAATGTACTATAAAATGTAACTTTTATCATGTGAAAATTTTGTCTTACATGTAATTCATAAACTGCTTAGGGCAGAAAGTGATCATTTTGCTATGCCTTATGTACTAACACAGAGTATTCTGATCTCTCATTAGGTCACATGTGCTATTTATATATATTTAAAAGCTATGCTTATTGTTTTGTGACTTATTTTCATCATAACAAAAAAATAGGTATAGTATCAACTGCAAATCAAGATTAACATGTTTGAAACAGCAGAACATAAACAAACTGGTGATACAGAAGGTAATACCTCACCAACCCCTGCACCTTTCCAGCTCTAGCTTCAGCAAGCCCTCAGTCAGCCCCACAAGCAACTGAACTATTTCAGATTCATGAGGGCAATGAAGTTCAAAAACTGGGAGGAAAGCATCTACAAGCATCTCTTTTCTCAGCATCTCTTTGGGCTCATGATTATGGTGTGCCACAAGACACGTGAAATGGAACACAGAAACATGTTTTGTCTGGATCTTAGCAAACTAATGTCTTTCACTGTGCAGCCATATAGGAAATTAATTATCCACTGATCTAAGCATATTTCAGCTACTGACCACAGCTTACCCTGACATTTCATAAATACTGTGTAATTCAAGATGCAACAGCCATTTCCCACTCCACTGATTTCTCTGTTGTAAACAGCAGCTACAAAGATGCCCCTAAATATAACAGAAAAAACCCAGCTTAAAAGCACTTAAAGGAAAGCAAACCTTTCAAATCAAATACTCACCTATGGATTTTCCTTTTAAAGCCAGAATACTGAAATGGTGTTCTGGTTTCCATGAAAATTACATTCATCATTGGAACAGCTTGACCATTATGGGCACCATTTCAAAACACACTAGCCAGCAATGCCTGCTTATTTTAACTGCCAAGATTGCCTTCTCTCCTTTCTCCAGAATTAGACTTCTCTGCCTTTGCTCTGTCTCCTCCAACAGGACTCTGAATATAGACACCGAGTTAGGCATCTTGAAGGAGTTCTCCATCATGTCTTTCAGAAGACACAGAAGGGATTTGAATAGTGATCTGTGTTTCATAGTTTGCTAAACTTGTTATATTAATCTAAAATGCAAGGTATGGGATTTATCTTAGTTTTCAATAATGAACTCTTAAGAAACCTCTTGTCTGCATCACAACAATATTGCTGGGTCAATTTCTCTACTGGGAATGAACATATGACAGAAGTCTGGAAATGTTGTGGGAAAGTATGTTACTGAAACACAAGCATGTCACAAGAACCTATTAATAGTGACAAAAGAAACAGCCACAACAGTGGGAATTTGAAGTTACTTTAGTAGTGGGAATAACAGTGTTACAAGTAGAGATTGAATACTAAGATGACAAATAAAAAGTACTTATTACGGGTACATAAACCAGCACTTCACTGTCACCACTGTGACCCACAGACATCTGGTACTCAGCACTATTTTGACAAAAATATTAAAGCCTCTTATGATGCTCACCAAATTAAGTAAGAAGTTGTGAAACAAATATCTACAGAGCAAGTAATATTATTCTAACACAAGAAATACCCTCATAAGGCACGTGACAGGTTGCAGTGCTGTGTCCTAGGTGCTATCTGCTGTGAAGCAACAATCTTGTTTCAACGATGAAGGCTTAAAGGGAGAGAGATCCAAGAGAAGACACAGCCACAGCTCTACCAACTGCTTACTGACATTCCTTTTCTCAGGACAAAGGTTTAGTCTCTTTACAACATGCAATATCAGTGCAAAGTACACTCATCATTTATTTCTTGCGCCCGGAATTGACCATCTTGCCCACAGAAATGAAAACCACCTATTTATACTGAAATGATTCCAAACTCTTCAGCAGCTGGAAGAAGAACCTGATTTTTCAGCTGGAAGGTATTGTGGTGTTAATTTCAGGGCACTTAGCAGAACAGTTAGATTTTTTTATCAGAAACGCCTTGCTGGTCCCTAGATATAGGCTACTCTGTGTCTTCTTGGATAAGGCCAACAAATGCATTCCTCTTTTACTGTGGACAGGGCACCAGTAACGGGTCCACCTGATGGCACCAGGGTAAGTACAATTATTTTGCTTTTCCTACTACTTCAGACAATGAGTTTTTGCAGTTCCATCAAGAAAAATGATCCTAACCTAGCACATTCACACCTCTGTACAATGTAAATACACTCATTTCAGAAAGCATCTCTCAAAAAACTAATTCAAAGCATCCCTCAGAAGGGATTAGATTTTAGCTAAAAACATTGCCGAAGGACACAGAATAAACTAATTCTTTTAGCTTGCTGCCACAGATTATAATGGAACAAATTCCTCTTTCCTTTCTGGAAGGACTCACAGGCAGAAGCACCAAGTTGAACACCACATTGCTGACAGAACTCAATTTTTTAGTCAAAAAGGAAAATGCATGCCCAGGGATGAGAGGTGGGGGAAACCAACCAAAGCAAGAAAACAACTCCCCCACCAAACATTTTTACCATAACATACAAATGTCCCTACCTATATATGTTAATATGTCCATTTTCTACACCTGTATTTTATTCAGAAGCATCCACAATGCAGATGAGGTTTATTTTTACAGAAATCTGTTAAGATAATATGTTCCCAGTCCATCCCTTTAAAGTCAAGTCTTTCTTTTATCTCTGAAGAGGAACAGAAAGGAGTTGCCAGGCACTAGTAAGCAGCCAGCCTTCCAGCACACGGCTCAGCAGGACTCTGCTAGGATTAGCTGGAAGGCTTCTGATGGACACAGAAACCTGCAAGTAGCTAACTGCAGATTTGAGGGCAGCTCTGGGACCCTGTTCGCCTCCCACTAACTCTCCCATTGATTCACCAAATTGCTCAAAGATCTGTAGGTATAAGTGCTTTCCACCTGAGTGGATTTCACACTAAAGCATCCAAACGAGTCTGTAGGAAGTGGCTGTGATCCAACTTCTGCAAACTAAATTACAGCAATAAAACAGCCTTTCACACGCTTTTATCTGCAAGGATCCTGCAACTCTATTTGTGCTAGCTTCATTACATGGCATGATTAGCTAACAGCACAATGAAAAAGGCCATAAGATTTCTCTAGCTTAGGTTCCAAAACCAATATGCAATATGTTGCACAGGCTCCATTAGCCTTTATAATAAAACAAACACAAAACCTCAACCAACTGAACAACAACAAAAGATAGTAACACCTTCTCCCAAAGTTCTTTATGCTGGCAAGTTCTTCAGGGACACCATGCCCTGGTTTATGGCAAACTGGAGTGACAGTCTCTCAAGTGACCAGATTTTGTAGATAACAGGTTGAAGAAATGACAGAGCTGCCTCAACCTCTGACAGGATTCTGAGAAAGCCACGTCCTTTTGCATGAGTTTCAGCAATCCTGTTTACTGGAGTAACCCACATTACACTGGGTGAGTACTTACTCTTTGGCAAGGAAACTGGATGCATTTCTGATTATTCTCTACCACAATGTAAAAATCAGCAGACATGAGGGTTATTTACACCCACAATCCCCCTGCCTTTGTGCAATACATCACTACATCAATTTGTCATGCCACTGCCATACTTGGACCAAGTACCATGACCAATACTGTGAGTCAGACTCAGTAACCATCTCCCCAGTGCTGCGCTGTTTGGCACCGTACATATTACTGGCTGCTCTGACACATCTCTCAATAACATAAATTACTAACTATAAATAGAAAATAAACCAACCTCTGTGGTCAAGGCTCTAATATTTCTCCTCGTCTTAGAGAAGCAGAAGGCACTTCAGGTGAGTTGAATACATCAGAGCAATTGTGACCTAGAGAGGAAAGGCTTTTTGTCCTTTTACTCAACAAGAAGCATGTCTGAAAATAACCTAAAGCTGCTTTAACTATCAGACCTTATCACAGAAACATTTGTGTCTTGACAGGGGTTTTGCAGTGCTGTCTGAAAGCACAGATTTGGAAGGATTGCCATTACCACATACAGACCACTATGTATGTTCAGAAGGCCAGGCCCTGCAACCAGCCTCACTGCCTTTGTAGTAGTGACTACAGATCCTGGAGCGATATTTGCTTCAAAACAATTCTTCTGGATGCATGCAGAAGCATCTTCACCTTCCTGGATGGGCTTTCTTTGTTGTCAGGATGCCTTATGTATCTGCATGGAAGAAGGAGAGGAAAAGCTGGCAGTGTTGACTAGTGTCTTCCCTCCACAGATGAGAGCATTTAAGCTTAATGTAGTATATTCAAGGATTAAGGCTGTGATTCTGTATCACTTTAACCTAGTGTAAACTCCAACTGCCCTTGTAGATGTTCCAAGCCCATCCACCCACCTCCCTTGCATTAGCACTAACACTTCAGAAACTGCAGTGAGCTTCAGGGAACTGATGTGTTTGAAAATACAGAAGTTTTTGGTCACCTCCTTGGAGTAACTGACATAGCTGCAACTGCAGCACTGCCTGTGCAAGTAAATGGGGGTATATTGTTTGTACTGAGTTACCCTAATCAGTAAGGGCAGAACAAGACTTACCCCTGTAGGCAGCAGAAAGTTTAACATCTCTTCAGCTGCCCATCAACCAATGAAACCCAAAAGCTGTGTTCAGAACAAAACCCCACCAAAGCACAGTACTGCCTCCACAGCCTACTGTTTATGCTAACTTGCATTCTCCCACTTGTGAGCATTTTACATGGTAAAAGGTGGGTCAGAGTCTGTCCCCACTTCTCAAGGGTGTAGCATCCTGAAGTCAGCAAGGGTGACACTTTGAGAGTATTTGCTGGACATGCTTGACTGGGGTGTCTTCAACCTCATAACAGAGCCTCCAGCTGTACCTGTTCAGACCTGAAAAAGAGATTTCCAAGCTTACACCCTGCATGGATTGTTTTAATTTGCTATTGAGCTTTGAGAGAAATCAGATTGTACCCAAGGTCACCACTGGGTGTGTTAAAACACAGAGCAGCTCTTCCTTGGCTTGGCATACATAAATCACCACCATTAAATGGAGTGACAACACATTATAGCTAGCTGGGCTGCCTTTGTAATAAGAACTCTGCACTAAAGGAGTGCTGGAAACAAAAGATAAAAGCTTGTAATGGCTCATTGATTAGAAATACAGAGAGGCTTTAAAGTGGCCTTTAGAACCTAAGGAACATATCACCAACTCCCCTCCTGCCTCCATAGTACCAGTCACTTGATTTATGTTGTAAAGGGAAAATATTTTTATTCAGCAATATATATCCAATTTCTTCCTAAATAACAGGAATCCACTCAGACTTTAACATTACAATCAGACCATCCCTAGGAGCAAATTCTCGATTGCTCTGCATATTCACAGAAAATAAATAGCAAAATGGCTTAATTGGAACAATGAAACAAAGCCATGAATGCTGATGAATGGTCCAATACGGGAGTTGTGGCATGACCTGACCACAGCCTGCCCATACAGAATGGAATCATCTAGGGCAGCAGCAGGTCCAGAGAAGCTTTCTTGTTGCTGTTCAGTTGCACTTTTGGGTATTCATCACTATCAAAGCTCTTGGCTCTTGTCCAGATGCCAGAGTTGAGCAGAACAGCTGGAGAAGGACTTCTTGTAACATGCAGAGAAGAATTCCCCACTCCAGAGACCAGCAGGAGCACTGACAAGCCTATCCGCAGCCCTGGAAACAGACAGATCTCAAGATGGGGTTGCACAGGCTGCAGGACAATGCATCATGCTGATGCAGACACTGATGGGAACTGATTTACAACTGATGCTGCAGAGGCTGTAGCCCCCTGCCAATGCAGACTGCTGAGGTGCACATACTCTCTTGTCCTATAGTGCTAATATTGCAGATGGACAAATGTGTGACTGGAGAGCTGGGGAACAGGTCCAGACAGACCTATAACCATAAGTCTGCCACACACAGAGAAGAAGTTGCCATAGCTCAGAGAGAAGGAGGTTCTTTAACCTGGGGCTGAGAAACTGAGGAAGGAGAGGCCTTAGGGGCTGCCTGCAATTGATAAGGAAAGTACTTTCAGAGTCTCACATTTATGCTATACATTCACAAACTGCTTTGGCAACAACAGTTTATGTTGTATATGGTAACTAAGGCATAAATCTCTACTGCAGCATTCCCTCGGTGAATTCCTGCCTCCAAGGACTGCAAGAGTTGAGAAGAGTCTGTTAGAGAAAGGGGTCTACCATATGAAACTAAAACAAAAATGACAGGAAATGTGGTGCCACATCTGAAGGCACCAGTCTGGTGGAAACTGGAATCACAACTCACTAAATTGCTATCCTTTGACAAAAGGATGAAGAATAAAGAATACTAAGGAGCAGGAGTTAAAAGGTGAAGGCATTTGTTTACATTTCTGTTACTGGCACGCCTTGTCCCTTCTGTGCTTTCTGCTTGAAGTTATTAACTGGACACAGACATCAGGTTGTCAAAAGGCAGCATAAAAGAGAAAAGGTGGACAGATGAGCCTTCTGCCAGCCTTTAGGCAACATGTCAAGTGTTCCTTCACCTCTGCAATGCAGCAGTAGAAATTAATTCAAGACAATACTAGATAAAAATCCTCCTGAACCATCTGCAGTGAAATTAAAAAGAAATTGCACATGAGAAATGTTTGGGGCAGATCATTTATAATAATAAATTTATTCTAAAAAGATCTAGTCGCACTTAGGAAGGCTTTGCTTTTCAATGCACATAACTGCTGTTCACTACATGATGCACAGTAAGTTTAGAGAAAACCAGGTTAGAGTGGTTTTCCTTCCTTGAAGCACCGTGAAAATCCTGCTCCCAGGCCCCTCTGCTGCTGGTGGTTAAATATGGAAAATAAAAATCACACAATGACTGAGGCTGCAAGGGACTTGTGGAGCCATCTGCTCCAACCTCTGCCAAGCAGGGGCACCTAGAGCAGGTTGCCCAGGACCACGTCCAGATGGCTTTTGAATATTACTCTCAAAGGAGGTAAAAAAGATTTATTATTAATAATAACAACAGCATGGTTTGGGTTGGAAAGGACCTTAAGATCATCTAGTTCCAACCCCCCCACCATGGGCAGGGACACCACACACTAAGCCATGTCACCCAAGGCTCTGTCCAACCTGGCCTTAAACACTGCCTGGGATGGAGCATTTACCGCTTCTCTGGGCAACCTGTTCCACCCTCACAGTTAAGAACTTCTTCCTTATATCTGACCTGAACTTCCCCTGTTTAAGTCTGAACCCATCACCCCTTGTCCTATCACTACAGTCCCTGATGAAGAGTCCCTCTCCAGAATCCTTGTAGCCCCCTTCAGACACTGGAAGCTGCTCTGAGGTCTCCACGCAGCTTCTCTTCTCCAGGCTGAACAGCCTCAACTTTCTCAGCCTGTCTTCATATGGAAGGTGCTTGAGCCCCGTTATCATTCTCGTGCCCTCCTCTGGACTTGCTCCAACAGCTCCATGTCCTTCTTATGTTGATGACACCAGAACTGAACACAATACTCCAAGTGAGGTATAATAATAATAATAATAATAATAATAGTAATGTTTCCTTATGTTCAGACAGAACCTCCTGTGTTTCAGTTTTTACCCACTGCCCCTTGTCCTGTCACTGGGCTCTGTCTTCTTTGCACCCTTCAGATCCCAGCTCTCTCAGCCTTCCTACATGAGAGATCCTCCAGTCCCATAACCTTCTTAGTGGCCCTTTGCCAGACTCTCCTGGTAGCTCCATGTCTCTCCTGTACTGTGGAGCCAGAACTGGACACAGTATGCCAGTACTCCACACTGTATACACATCAACACTGAGAATAATTTTGTCCTCATCTGAGCCTAGCAAAACAGGTACAACCTGACTAAAATACAGTAAAATGAAAGATTGATGGTACAGGAGATGCAGGAATTGTCTAGAAGCATTTTTTTCTTTTCTTCATTTATAAAGGATACAGAAACATTATTCATAACAATAATAGAAACATAATCAACAAGAAGAAGAAGAGCAGCTTCAGAATATATGTTCTTCCTCTATGTAGTGTTGCACTAAATTCAGGAAGATTCCCAAGGCTATAGAGTTCCCCCAAACTTTATTTTATTGGTAGGCACTTCTTTTTTTCCCCAAGCTGACAATGTGGGAATTTCCCCTTTCTACCTAAGAACCCCAAACTGTTTGGGAAATGGGATGTTATAAAAACAGGATCTGGGTTCTCTCTATCCATCTGCAGAGCAACTTGCTCCACAGGGACACGCACCTCCAGCAGTTTGCTGCATTTGCTCCCTTATAAGGAAGGCTTTCCAGACACTTGGAAGGAACCACTGTTTATCTCCCCAGCTTCACTCTCAGGCAGGTCTCTGATTTAAAACCCAGCATGTAGCTCGATTGGCTAAAAAGGTTCCTCTGCACCTCACCTTTCACCCATCAAAAACATGCCAAGAAACAGGCAGAGAAGAGAAGGCACAGAATTGCTGGTTTTCTTCTAGAGAAAGGTTCAAAGCTGATGTCCTGCTTGGTAATTTAGTGCCATGTTCCCCCAGCAGTTGTCTTGCTACGTTAAGTTAGTCTCAAGCTATACAACTTTAATTTACATTCCATGCTTTTTGGCTAGGACAGACATCCAAGAACACCTGTATCTGAACGTTTGGGTACTAGTGCCAAATCACGCTAGTCTGCACGGAGAAAAAGAAACAGACGGGCTGACAGGCAGAGGAGCCTTATTACTGGAGAAAAAGCTGGTCTGCTAGAAAATCAGATTTACAACACTGAGTAATACTGCCTTGTAAGCGACAACTCGACCATTTTTGCCCATTTACAATAACAAGAGAAGCACGTTATATATAACCACATGCATTGTTATGAATAAAGGGGTTTTCCAACCTTTCTTCATATGTAATTTTTCCCTGTTATTCCTCTTTCTCTCTACTGCATGTTTTCCAGCACAACCTTTTTTGAATGGTGATGCCCAAAACTGGACAGTCTATTCCTACTGAGGTCCCAACACTGCTGACTGGAATGGAATTCTCCTGGTTTATGGACAGTGCTGAGGTTAATGCATTCTAGTACTACATTTCCCCTTTCTTCCAGGGCATCAGGGGTTTTTTTGTCTGTTACAATGGTGTTTGCTTTGCTCAGACCAGCTAACTCCCTGCCCTTTGGGTTTTGGTTACAGTGCATTCTGTGCTCGAAAATTTTTCTCAGTTCTCTGTACTTGACTGTGAATTTCCTGTAGCTCATTTTGGATCTAATAATTTCTCTAATACATTGAGCACTCCTGAAAAAGCTCATCTTGATCTTCACAGTGTCTGCACCCCTCTTCACCTCAATGTTTCTCACCATTCTACCATTCTTACAAATTTTCTAAGTAGGTTCAATAGCACCTTAGCCAAGAGGTCAGTGCATTTACACAGGTAGAAAAGGACTAACACATACAGGAACATAACAAAGGCTTTATGAAAATAAAGATATGTTGCATCTTTTTTTCTCTTATCCGCAAGAGCAGCCACTCAAAGGAAGAGATTTGCTTCTCACAAATGCACAGTGGCTGCCTCTGAGCAAGTATTATGTTCTAGGCACTTAGGAAGTCTGCCAGTGTGTGCTGGCATCTTTCCACACACCAAAGTTGTGTCCTGAAGTTCTACACACTGGTCTAATTTCTACATTCTCCCTAAGAAAATAGAGGCAAAGCCCTAACACACACCCGCCATCAAAATCACGGACTCCAAAAATTTGCCAGCTGTCCTTTCAGTATGTTAGATAATACTCCTGTTAGCACTGACCCAAAACATGACTACATGACCCAACATTCTTTAACATGGTCTTGCCCTGCGCCCATGAATGAATCCTCACGGTTGTGTTCAGCACTTCTCAAAAGTAACCAACTTTATGAAAGATTTAAGAGTGTATTTAGGTTTTCTTGGAATAAACTGCTATCAAACACCAATAACGATCTATGGTTTCTACTTTTCTCTTTCCCCAGGCACAGCTGTCTCTGCTGCAGTCTAACTTATTTTTCCCTACATCCATTTTCATTACTCTGTGTTTAGTTTTTCTTCACCTTAAATTCATGAACTCTACTATTTCCTAATAATTTGCAAATTATCCACACTCGGATCATGTATCCTCAGCCCCTGCGACCACAGCCTGTGTTTGTGTTTACTGAAATTGATGCTGTTACCAGTCTTACGCACTCAGGTTAGACTAAGCCAATCTAATATTTTACTGGTATTTTAATATTTTAATATTTTAATACAGAAACTGGTACCGAAACTGGTACTCTCCTCATTTTCAGTTGCATTTGCTCACTGGTTCTTGTGCCAGCTTTAGCACTCATCTGATTCCTTGGAGAGCTGATTCAGCTCATTAAACCAGCAGAAACTAGATTTGTTGTTGTTTGGGCTTTTTGATGGGCTACTTTTCCTGCAGGGACAGACAAAAACACTTAGCCCATTTCACCTAATTGCAGTCTCATGCTGGTTTACATCAGTTTAAATCGATCTAAATTGGAGCTGCCATCTTCATTTCTTCACCCCCACCTCCACAACTGTGCCCCCTCCCTGGTGCCATCGCTCCCACTCCTGCTAACGGATGGTGAGCCAGCTAAGGGGGTCATAACCCACCGTATTCCCACTCACTAAAGCTTCACCTCGGACATGCAGACATACCCCTCGAGTCTACTCTGTTCCTTAGACAGCAATTTGTATTCAGTGGTTCGTATACAGTAAATACTTTTGATTGTGTTACTATCTGCCATATCATAAACTGATTATGTATAGAGGCTTCCAATAAGCAGAAACATCACGTTCTGAGGCAAAAACAGAAGAGGAAATACAATGATTCCCAGTGACTATTCTTTCTCACATGATTTTAGGCCTTTACAGAACTACTCCCATTATTTTATTCTCCTAAGCTTTTCACAATCCAACATTACTATTTAGCTTTATCTATTTTTCACCATTCATTAATTTAATCTCATACCCTTTTACACAAGCATATTCCAAGGTTGCATTGTTTCTCATAGGTATTTTTGGATTTGCTCTTTTTGATCCAGACAGGGTACAAAGTCATGCAGGCAATGGCTCCCTTATCTCCCATACACAGCCCATAAGTAGAAAAGTTTTCTTTAGCCTAACATCAATAATGTAATTGAGTCTAGGTGTATGCTTTGTTTTCTTCTCAGCAAACAGACTATACCTTAGAACTTCATTTACACATACAAAATGCATTATTAGGCTTTCCCTGCACTCAAGCCGAGGTCCATCACATGCTTCTCATTGGAAGCAGCTACACTTCAATTTCACAATAAATTCTAACAGTTTGGGGTGTTATCATTGGTGTCACTCATGCTCTTTTATGTTACTGAAGAGAGAAAGCAAACCAAGACAAAATGCTTCATTTATATTTCTATGCTTTTTAGAGAAACAGCACCTACTACAAATCTGCCAGGATTGGTTTAACTTGCGCACTGATTGCCACATTCAACACTTCACTGTACTTCCATCGTTCTGTTTAAATGACCAGATCTACCAGGTGACACCACCACCACCCAGAGATACCATAAGCCCCAAAATAATATTCAGAACAGCTTTTTAAGTGCCATAAAATGTAAAAGCCACAGCTAAGAGCACTTCCAGCACATTGTGTGTAAACATAGTTCACATGATCCTTACCAGGCAGAGCTTGCAATCTAAACAGACAAGACACAGGGAATACTATCCTCATACTCACAAGGCATAAAAATATTAAGTGTAGCTAACACAGGCAAATTACATTGGTAATTTTTCAGAGATGCTCAGAGTATCTGAGTATCAGAGTATCCCAAGTCCGTATCCCACCCACAGTCCCCATGTCAAGCTTTCTCAGCTAGAAAACATCCACTTGTTCTTGAATAGCATGAGAATCTTTTCCATAATGCAATGCTGCTTCCTTTACCATCAAGCCCTAAGAATTACAGTGACCTCCTCTTCTCTATATCCCACTTGCCTTGCAAGGGAAAAAGAAGATTAGAAATCATCTGTCTACAAATGTAGTTTCAAATTACAGTTTTGAAAGAGATACACAGTGTTGTGTCCAACACGGTGGCATTAGTGGTACTGTGCAAATCCTAAATCAAGGAGGAAAGAAAGATCCATCTCTACTCAGATATTCCTTTATGATGCCACCTGCCCTGCAGGACAAAGGAGTGCTCTTACTTACTGAAGTAAACTGTGGCCTGTTTTACCATTACCAAAGGTCCGGTGCGCAGTCCAGCCTCAGGTTTTGGATCTGGCATACACCAACAAGCAACCCCAGCCTATTGTTAGATAAAAAACATTTGCAAATCCAGATCATTTATTGTTGTGATTTTTAGACTGTTCTGACACACTGCCTTCAGTGCCCTGATACCAAACTTCAGCACAGGTTCTGTCTCACATGTCTTCATTTCAGACAGTTTACACCTCCTTGTCCAAGCCACACATCACAAACTCGTTCTCTACAAGTAACTTTTATCCACTGCAACCCACAGAAAGAACTTGCTGACTCTTCAGTTCACAGCCAGATTTTGCAATACTGTGAATTCCTCTTTGCTGACCATACAATGACATTTTCTACTTTCATTACTTTGAAATACCTTTCCTTGAAATTTACAGTGTATTTTTCAAAGTTCTCTTTCTGTGTCTTCTCAGCTGCACATGATGGTTCAGATTTACAGTTTGGAAATGTTGTTTTCCAGATCAAAAAAGCGTCTGCCTATTCAGATACAGCAGTTACTTAATTACAACTTTTGTGGAGACCTTTGATTCCTTGTTTTACAGTTCTGAGGCCATTATCCCCTGGCCAGTGTTACAGTCTTTCTATAAAATTGGTCGGATTCTATGTCTTATTCTTTAAACTGGGCCTATAGTACATATACAGATTTAGGTTAGGTATAAGAAAGAAATTCTTTGCTCTCAGAGCATTGAGGTGCTGGCACAGGGTGCCCAGAGAAGCTGTGGCTGCCCCATCCCTGGCAGTGTTCAAGGCCAGGTTGGACAGGGCTTGGAGCAACCTGTTCTAGTGGAAGGTGTCTCTGCCCGTGGCAGGGGGTTGGAGCTGGATGCTCTTAAGGTTCTTTCCAACCCAGACCAGCCTGTGATTTTATGATTTTTATTTAGGCTGCACGACTTTTTGTAGGGTACCACAAACCCAGAATGATACCCTGTCGCAGCCAGCAATTAGGCACTATTCCTAGAGGTTGGCAGCTGACAACTGCTTTGCCAAAGGAGTCCCATCCATGCTATGGTAATTCACTTTTGTGGACAAGAATATCTCTGCTGGAGCAGCCTACATTAAGCTGAGCTTATCTTTGGGCCAGCTATCACTCACTCACTGCACACATTCTGACTCATTCAGTCACACCATCACATGTGTGATCATCACCAAATTAAATCCTGGCTTAGGTGGTGGTTTGCAGTGCTCTTACTGCAGAGTGGTTTCAGAGATGTTGTGCACTGCTGAGGAGTGCATCATTCCTCCGTGAGTAATGAGACAAGGCGTGCAAGAAATGAGCTTCAATACCACCTCTTTTTTTTTCTCTCCAGCAAAAGATACAGCACTCCACTCACAGCCATGCCATTAGGTTTTGCTTTGACAGTCACTGAAGATCAGTCTTCGTGAGGGTTACAGCAATAGAGCAGAGGCAAAGAACATTTCTCTCAGAGACAACGTCTATTTTTGATCTCAAAACAGTTCCTAAAGTTTATGGAAAAAACATTCTTCTTTTATGGCTGAGAAGCGATTCAAATTTGAGAATCCTGAAGCATTATGAGCTCCAAGGTCTAGATACAGACCACAGATTTATTCCTACTCCCTAAAGGGGCAGACATCCTCAGAAAAACAACAGAGGTATTGACAGGACAGGATCCATGTTATACTTTTACAGATCCTTAATCTGAATGGTTAGAAGATGAAGAACCCATGGCAAGATCCAGGGCAAGAAGTCAGCATATACATAAGCAGAAATCAGTTGAGTTTGGCTCAGTCCATCACCACTGAAAAAACCCAAGTCCCTTCTATTGCAAACAGGGATCCCAACCTTCATGATTTTCTGTAGGGCAAGTCTGTACAGAAATAAACATTCTCAGTGCTCTGCAATTTAAGTTCCACCAGTTGTTCCCACACTTCAGCCCATACCAACCCCTGCACTGACCGAAGGATGTGCACTCAGTGATGTAACCAAGCAGAAAAGCAGCAAATGCCTTTCATAGAAAGCTGCTGGCTCTCAGCTGGCTCATCCCTAGAAAAGTTTATGATATTGACATTAAGCTGATCACCATCTGTTTCCTTAGACACATTCAGATATTTTAAGTGTATCTGGAGTCCAACCCTACACCCATTCATTCACACAGACTACCTGGCTTTATTTGGTTTCCTCACAAGTCAAAGAAGATTTAGTCCCTTCCATGCTCATCATGAAGAAAAAAATGTAATATGATCTACTTACCGAAGGATTTCCTTCCGAGTGAAGAATGTGCAATCCTGTCAAAAACCAAAAAGTATTATTGTACTAGAGAAATATTGATAAAAAAACCAGCAAATAATCACTTTTCAACCTTTTAGAAGTAAACTCAGATCTGGCACTAAAACATTAAAGATTATATTTGTGTATCATCTGCTTTTGACTCAGAAACAATATACACTGTAAAATAACTGAAATAGCCTAAGGACAGGGCTATCAGGGAAAATATGTTGTTAAGGTGAAACTTCAGGAGAAAAAACAAAACAAAACACAGCACAAGACAAAACCAATAGGTTGCTGAAATACTTCTCCACTGTGGAATGACCAGACCAGAAACAAAATTAAACCAAAAAGTAAGGTATAGACCAAGAGCATTCAATAAATGGATCTAGAAAGCTACAAATAACAAATAGATAAAGGAAACAATATTCTATCTTGGAGTATTCCTCTATTAAAGACACCTGATTTAATAACAAAAACAATGTACTGATTTATTAGTTATTAACTCTTTTTGCTAACAATGTCTTTGCACTGTGGTCACTCTGGCAAAGGCTGCAAACTCTCCAAGTTAGGAACATGGATAAAGGGAAAGGCCCTGCTCCAGACAGCAGGCAAACTGTCCAGCTTCCCCTGTGCCATCAACAGAAATTGAAATAACTTACTAGAATGCAAAGTAGAGCTGGCTGAACCTGAAAGAAAAGCTTACAGGCATTCACTTGCATTTTAAATGGCTCTGTGCTGGGACTGCATTTACACTGGTTTAATATTGTCTTTATGAACATCTGGGTTTTGCTGGAAGAATTCACATACTTGACAAAAGAACCAGACTATGAGCAGTGAAATAGTTTGCATTTCATGTATTTCTGCATCAGTCACAAAACCAGTTATACATTCAGGTGCTGTAAGGAACCATAATAATCAGCCCATTCCATTAACAGACATATTCCCTAATCCCACTATTTTACTCAACATGTATTTAGAGCATATTGTGCCTTGCATTCAAAGCTAGCAACACTGGCAGCAATGAAATATTGGATGACCAGTTTAGAACATTGTTCAGGTCTTAACTTCAGAGAATATGCATCTTCTTGTCTTAGAACTAGTGGCTGACGAGAGTGTGTTTCTATAGGGAGCAACAACCAAACCACAAAATTCTTCTTGATTATCCACCTCTCTCACAGGCCCATGTGATGTGACAAGGCATTTGCCTAAGAATTCAGCTCTTAGGAGTTTTCCTCCTTCAATGTAAACACATTTAAAATATATGGTATTTTTAAATCATCAAGTGACAAGACAACATCATCAGATTTGTGAAGTTGTACATACAAGTAGTATGACTCCCCTAGTCCTGCTCTTCAGTCAACTAGTGAAAAAGCATTTCTTTCCTAAGCTGATAATCATTCTGGCTAAATGCCTACTTCTTCCAAGAAGGGGAAAAGCAAACGATCACAGCTAGCTGAAGCAGTCAAGCAGCTTGTCTCAGATACCCAGCTATGCTATCAGTCCAGCATGGTATCAATTATTGAGTTTGCTTGCTCTCCTCCACATAAAGCAGCAGGAGAAGCAGGTCCTCCTTCAGTGTATTGTGTAGCAGAATAGCATTACAAGGCACAATAGGAAGCACCTTGGGAGCTGCTGACACCAATGTCACATTGTCTGGAACTGCACAAAGTGAAATAGGAGCCAGCTGGTTAAGTCTTCATTAATTCCAGCACACTCAACACTTACGGGCAAACTGTCACTTAAGGATGCTTCACTTACTAACTAAAGGCAGGTGCAATCTCACAAATAATTGTCATGCCCTCAGCAGCAATCATCCTGTAATTATATAGGCTTGAGAAAACAGCACACACTGTTACTTAACTAGAAAGCTGACAGGGAATTGATATGCAAATGGAGATAAAGATGAAAAAGAAGTTACCCTTTGCCTTCCAGAAATCATGACAAAATGCCATTGGAAGACTCAGGAAGGGGTCAAACCATAAGCCTTTTTTGCTCAAGGTCCACAAAATTTTGTTTTAATCTGAATCATTCTTTGGCAAACACTATTGTCTGGTTTTCTTAATCAAACAATTTTTTTACTAATATAATCCAAACGCCACCGATATCAGAGACCTTTATAACAGAAGTAGTTGCAAGTATCTGCCTGAGCACTGTTATTGACTGCAGCGCTCCAACTATGTTTGCTCATTACATGGAACTGTGTGTCAGGGATGAGGGGATGTCAAAAAAATAGTACAGTGGTTTCACAGGCCACTTGCAGAGATCTTGAAGCTACTCAGGGTCAGAGCACCACAAATTAATTGTGATCTGGCCTATACTTTTGATCCACAGCAAAATTATAGACACCACTTAAGAAATGCTTTTCCATTAAGAAGCCTGTCTGGTCTCAAATGGCTAATGTGAAAGCCACGGCGCCAAGTGATCTCTGCAAGAGGAGTCCAGCCATCCCTCTTGTTTCTCCCAGCTTCTTATTTCTGCCTCTTCCCTCATGCAGACTTCACACCAGTGAGTAGTATAACTGTATCAGAGAATGCCAAAGGAAAGAACTAACGTGTTTGGAAACTAACCTAGCAAAAATGGGTTCATTTCCAGCTCGGATCATTTCCTTTTAGTGGCTTAGAATATAGCATCGGTAGTGCTGGTACAAGAGATGAAGCTAAGACAAGTACCTTTTGATGGCAGGAAAGAGAGAGGTGCAGGACTGCCCTAAGTTGGATTAAAGTCGTGATGGAACAAGGGTCTAAATAGCATAATTACATTTTCTAGTTGCTGGAACTCCAGCAATTTAATTCCAATTTAATTAAAGACTTTTGGCCAAAGAAACACAGAGGTGAATCATCCAATTTTCTTCTGGCTCCTTCATTCATACAGAAAATACAGTGGTGGACAATAAATAGTAAACTAAGATGAAAAATTAACTCCCTCAGAAGGAAAGGTGAAGTGGATCCTGGAAAGTATTTGTCATTTATGCATATGATGACATTCACCTTCCTTCAAGCCAGAGACATCATGGAACCCATTTGCTATTATATGGATTGTATTTGAGTTTCTTATGAACTTAAAATCAATCTGTCTATTCTGTCTGGACACTAAAGCCACAGGAAGTCCTGCTAGAAAAGCACAAACTAAATACTGGAAAAAAATACATGTTACCAGAGTTTCCAGAATTCTCATCAATTCAAGATTCCTGGCAAGAATTTATCTGGAGAATCCCTGCTTTTTATTTCTAATCCTATACAACGGCCTGAAGAACTTGTGCTAACAGGAGGCTCCTTGTGGGTTTTAGGTTATAGAGAACAGAACTTTGCCTTGAAGATCACCTTCTCCAGCCCCTGAGAAAATATGTGCTCCTTTCTAAGGTTAGCCATCCCACTCAGTCTGTCCTTGTACCCTTAATAATCAAGTTAATTACAAGTCTGACAAAGGATCACTGCTGGTTTTTTGGAGGTAAGATACCACTTACACCCATCTGCAATTACGCATTTAACATCCTTATGTCTAGCAAAGTGAATAAAACAAAGCAAACAGAAAAGTTCCCATTGATTTCAGAGAGATCATTTGCTTATATAATGGGACTTGGTTCTCAAATGTGGCCTTTAGGTGCTTAACTGCCTCTTAAAATGCTTTGCACAGAAAGAGACAGATAGCTGGTGTATTCAGGTGCCTCTGGTGGATTTGCTCTTGGCTGGTAGTAACACTTTCTGCAAGTCACTCAACATTACTTGTACAGTAGGGTTAATGGTCCCTACTCTTATAATTTACTTTATAAAAGAGCAGAATGTACATGCTGTTAGAGTTTTATTTTTTGATTTCCTATGTCAGACGAACACAGGTTTTGGACAAAACAGGAACAGAGTAAAATGGTTGTCCACTATCTTTTCCACTGGTCTGTAAGACTTGACAGCAGACTCCTAGCTTGGTTCTGCTTTATGTTTAGTTCTACAGTGATTTAAACAACAACAACAAAAAAGAAATAGAGATAACTGTGCTGAGAATGCTGACACTTAACTTCAGGTACAGTGTGCACACACAGTGTAACAGGAGGTATGGCTCCAGAATTAGAACTCATTCATTTGTGCTGTTGGATAGATTGCAAATCCCAGTGCGCAGCATCAGCATGCAGTCTGTGAATGGCAGCAGCGTCCCCTGAACCAAAGATTATCATTTACCACTTCTGGAAGCAAGTATCAGTGTGCATAAGCACAACTTTCAATAAAACTCATTTCACATAGATAAGCACAACACTTCTCTACAGAAAACAAGAAAAACAGGAGAAAGGAACAGTAGAAGGAAAGACTACCACCCTCCTTGTAAAGAATTTTCTCCTCATGTCCAGCCTGAACCTCCCCTCTTTTAGTTTAAAACCATCACCCCATATCCTATCACAACAGGCCCTGCTAAAAAGTCTTTGATTCTATGATCACCATAAACATATAAATATACACAGTCATTGGATGTCAATGAGACTAGTACCAGCTTTTAAATTGTGTAGCTGTGCAAGTTCTTTAGTGAATCCAGATTTGAACACTAAAAAATATCCTGACAGTTAGTATCCATTAATAGTATTGGTATATGGACTTCTATCTTAAAAAAATAATGCCGGTTGCATCAGAATGTCAATGGAAATATGAACATCCAGTCCATCTTTAGTTGTAATCATAGATATTTTACAACTACAGCCAGAACGACTAACACACCCACTGAGTCTCAGGAGGAAAAATCTGCAGCCATAAGGAACCAGTTTGTATATTTATACTGCAACATGGGAGTAAAAACAGTTGGACACTAGCAAGGTCTGAGGAAGAAGCAAACTGTCAACAAATGTAATTTTGCTCTATAATCTATATATACACCAGATGGTAACATGAAACCAAAATCTGACTAAAGGATAATTTCACGAAAACCTTATTGCATTATTATGCCACTTAACTTTGCACATTAACAGCAATACTTTATCAAACTGAAAAGTATGTTTTACAGGAGGTCCTGGGGAACCTGTGATGAAAACACTTTTTGTGTTCATTATCACCAAAGCTCCTGATTGAGTCAAGCACAGCTTTTTAAAATCAAAAGATAGCTCGATGACCTAGTTTCACTTTATAAGGGGCATTTCTTGACAGATCCTAACCTACTTTGTTTTATCTGGTTTTGCATAATTCTCATGAAATACAGTTGAATCCCAGTTTGACTAGAATTTTATACAAGGAAAACAGCTCTGCAATGGACAAATCCTTGTGTAAAAGCAGCAAGTCATTATTTCATATTAATATCTTCTATTGCCTAGAAGACAGCCAGAACAAACATCAGCTTGTTTTGAGGGTGCATTAAATAACACAGAGGACTTAATCTTATTAATGAACAAATACAAAAACAAACAGCTTGCAATAAAACCAGTAGTATCTGATCTAAAATATTTGTGCCCTGTGTTCTCTAGGTTCTGTCTATTAGGGAAAAAATTACAACCAAATTCATGTAAAATTCAGACCACTTATTTGAGTAACCCCAGAAAAGCAATGAGATTGATCAAACAGTGGAGTGGTTTGTCCATACCCCAAGCACAGCTTCTGTGCATTTCCTACTCAATGGAATTGTTTTTCAGTGAGAAATGCAGCGCCCTGAGGCCAGCACACAGCTCTGCTGCGCCTTTATTCTATACCTGCATTTTGTATTGCCTCAAGTATCTTTAAACAGCATCACTCAAAACCCCCTAAAATTCCTGTTCATTTTCTTTTCTCATTATGAGACTTGACCTCCAAAATTCGTCTAAAGACAATTTCTTTTAAAAGCTTAATTTTAAGATGTTCTTTGATTGCAATGAAATACATGTTTCTTGCTGATTAATACTTAACCTTTTCCCGAGCCAGACCTTGGTTAGATTTTGCATTTTGTGTAAAAAAACCCAACCCCAACAATCAAACAAACAAATAAAACTCTGACACACAAAGCCAAACTAAACCAAACCATACCAACAGTCACGCACTCTAAAAGCATAGAAGTCAGAAGTCCCCAGTAGAATTCATTTTCTTTCAAGGCTAACTTGTAAAATGAGGTGAAGCTCAGTAAGGAAACCAAAGCTTACAAAAGCCTGATTTCCAAACATTTCACTAAGCTTATGAAAATGTAAAGAGCTGCCAACTAGAACACTATCTTACTAACAGATAATATGATCTTAATAACAGGTGACATGCCAAGGTGTTAGGAGATCTGCAGCTTTCCAGTCTTTAATTTGCCTCTAGCTATTTCAAATAAAAGCAGCTGAGAGGTTTAATATTATCGATTCCTACTACACATCTATTTTACAGTTTCAACTGGCCACCCATCGCCAGTCTTAACGCAGACTATTTAAAACACTTGTCTACTAAAAAAATTGAGGTCAGCTTGTGGGTGACCAGATTTACAATTACTTCATTTAAATGTAAAGGTTCTGCTAATGAGTGACTCTTCTATATGATAGTTTATGTGCAAAAACAGTTCATACATGGGCATTTCAGAAAGTTTAAGACAAATCAAATAAGGTTATTCTATTTATTTAGTATCATATTAATGATTTGAGATTTATGCATGCTAGCTCTTAAAGTAGGTGATTTGTCTGCAGCTTAATCTTTACTCCTGAAAACCAAAGTCTTCATATGGTTTTTACTGTACTTTAAGCACATGAACTTCTCAATTTTCCACCTCAGTGTCTCCTATGGATCAAGAGCTTAAAACATCATGCATTAAAAAAAAAAATAATAATAAAAAGTCATGACTAAAGTAATATTTAGGTGCTACAGCTCAGAGCGATTTCTGTTGAAGACAAAAATGGTGGAAGTTACAGCCAGATAACACGACAGCCAGAAATGTATTCAAATAAAGAAGTGCAAAGTCTAACCAAGAAGGGAGTGAGGTTTTGAACAGGAACTTTGGGAAGTTAAAAAAACCCAAACAACTATTTTACAAAAAAGGATTAAGTTGACTGTTCTGCTTTGGCCATTGTGATACTATGGATGCTGTAGCCCTGAGTATTATTGTGAAGAGAACAGCACCAACTAACAGACACACAAATGCCTGGTTCTTTGGGAAAAAAACCCACCAAACAAAAGAAAAGATTAGTAAATGATCCATTTTAAAAGCATAAAACAGATGTAGATGCCTGGCTGTACACTGGGGTACAGCTGTGCACAACAGTCTGTTGTAAAGCAGATCCAGGTATACAGTGTGTGGTTCAGAGGACCTGGCAACTCAACTGCTGGGTCAAGAAGTTAAAAACCCGCGTTTTAAGAATTATGGAGCCATTACCTCATTCTCCCCTTTTCTATTCTGAAGGAATTCCACAAATGACAAAAAGCCAGATAAGACAGCAGACTCCAAGCCAAACAGCTCCATTTGTATTACAGCAACCGCACACTGCCCCAGAAAGCAGGAGAGGAGAGAGCTCTGTGTGTCGATGGCTACAGCAGTGGGCCCAGGATCCCTACATTAAGAGATTGTAGGAGGAGGTATGCAGGAACTAATGGATCAGAGGCAAATCACTGTCCAAGTAAGGTCTTGATCTGACTGTCTGCAGCATGAGGCTGATATACCTTCCTAACAAATTCTAGAGGTTCTTGTCCTGAAACTTGTTATCTTACTGTACCTAACATATATAACAAGTGCTATCACTATTCAAAAATTACCCAGCACTATCGTAATGAACTACAAGTCTGCCTGTAACAGAGAAATCCCACAGGCTAACTCAATCCACCGGACCTAACTGCTGCCAGGCTTTGAGATCAATTACCCAGCATTATGAAAGGCAGGAGCTGCAAAAGCCATTAGGGAAAGGCAATTTCTACATGAGAAGTAGTGAATTAGGGATGACATTTCAGCTCTTCCATTTGCCAGTTTATGTCAAGAAGATAACAATAATTACATTTGGATTTTGTTTTGTTTCACTGCAGTTGTGCTCTGTTCTGTGTTCAGTTTCATTGTTAGTAGGAAGACAGACACTGGTGTTTTACAGATCTTTGATTTCCCTCTTGCCTATCCAGCAGGGTTGTAAAAAAAGACACAAAGCCTTTTTGGATCTTAGACTACCAAGTCTAAGATTGTTAACATAGGCTAATATATTACAGTGCCAGACTGCTAGTGAGGGTGACATGTGTGACAAAGTGGAAACTAAAGAGACTCCATTTTTCCATTTCCTACAACAAGAAAAAGGCCAGGCATTTAATAAAAGCATTTCTTTTATGCCTTATTTTCACCATGGAATAACATTTTAGAGCGCTTGAGCAAATAACCCTAGGCTGACTCTCTGTGACTAAATATCCACACCTGTGTGAAGTCCATGGTAGCAGTCACTCCAAAGAAAATCGGTATTTAAAAATCATAATTTCTACTTTAAAGGCTTGAGCTGCAGATCCTGAAGGGAAAAACAAAGTTATTTGCTTTTGTGTGCACTGGATCTGTCCCTTGGTTATCAGGAGGTAAACTAAATCTTAATTTCCTGAACTGTTAGTTCTGTCTATGTTTATGGCTTCACGTAAGAGAACAGAGCAGTGCAGCCAGCCCTGTCAGCTGCCTCTTCCTTCAGCACACTTCATTGCACAGATTGCCTCACTGTATTTTCAGAAACTTGTTCAAGATGCCCACTGTGCAGAAAGCTTCCTGCAACCCGTTTCAGTCAGATCTGTAGTGTGCTGCAACATGACTGGAAACTGGGAATTATTACATTTTTACCCTATTAAAAATCCAGCTGATGTGACTTGAAGTAAATAAAGTACCGCCACTATGATATGCCTGGACATTAAATGAATACTTTTTTTATAAGGCGAGAAACTGCCATCCAGGAGTGGATGCAAGCATAAGGATACCTATTTTGGAATTACATTAAGCATGTTTCTAGGACTTGACTTATCCTTCAGAGAAGTTAATTTATACAAGACCTTCCCCCCCACACCCCCCTCCTTGTCACCAAAGACATCAAGGAAAGAAAGAGAGGTTATTGCTACATTTTCTTCTCTACAAAACACTCAATAGAAAGATTCTACTAAAAGCTCCCATTGTCAAGCTGATCACAGTCTTTTTATCCTGCTTCCTAGTGCAGACATTGGGGATTTGACTCCTTTCCCTGTATACAGAGAAGGGAATTAAACTGAGTACATTCAACAACCCTGCCTCAGAATACTATTACAATTGCTAGAAGGAACAGTAGAATACATGCATGCAGGGTACAAATGAAGTTTTTGTTTATTTTTGGAAAAAACACACCCCCCCAAACAAACAAACAAGACCCAAAGCCACAAATATATGAAGATTACTCCTTTCCTGCCCCTAATGCAAACTAAGGTATCTTACCTGGTAGGCATCTAGCTGTTCATCAGTAAATATCGTTTGCTTATTACCCATCTTAGATGAGGAGTTCTTCCTCTATGCAAATGCATCCCATTAGAAGTAGCTGGATTCCTCTGTATTGTAGGCATTTAGAGCATGTATACTCCGTGAGCGTGCTGAAAAAAATCCCAAAGCCTGCATTGAACTGGTTTTGGCTGTACTTGTCCAATGAGGAAGGACACAGGATCAGGAAATCTTTGCAAAGGCTTGACTTGAGTGTGCCAGGAAGGAAAGTGTTAAAATCACAGGCAGGTGTCACCCAAAAGCAGCGATGCCATTCTCCATTCTCCCCGCTTTTTCAGAGGCTTTTTTAAGAGGCATACAGAGCTTTTAAATCACAAACCCCGAGGAGCCAGGACTAGAAGAAACCAGCTCTCTATTGCCTCAGTTCTCACTCCCTTGTTCACTTCAGGGCTCTCCTGCTCGGCACCTTCACATTTCAGAGCAGCTTTGCGCCACCCGATGCCCTCGGCAGCGCAGTCGTATTACATGCACACAGAGCAAACCTAGTAACTAGCAAAATGGATTAGCAGAGCAAAAGTTTCTGCAGCTTCTCTCCCCACAGATAAAAGCACATCCTTGTCAGTGCTTGGATCTGACCTGCACGCAGCTGCTGATGTTAAACACAGCTGGAAGGAGTCTCAAAGCATCCAGAGCATCCCTACAACGTGCCGCGGGGGCTCCGCGCTAAATGCTTATCTACACTGTGGCTACAACAAGCCCTGTCAGGGATGTGAGCTCACCACCAGAGGTGCCAAACTCCCAGGTATACCAGTGAGTGCAAGTATTCCTTCTCACGTTAAATAAATACATTTAAAAAAAATAAATCGGGAAGATTAAAGTACTTTAGACAAACACTAATCTGACTCGTTAGGCTCAAGCAAGCAGAGCTGGAAAGAGAAAAAACTGTGACCACAGCCTAAAGCAAAGGTAAAAGGTACCACTAGAGGGCACAGTGTATTTCAACTGTTACAACCCTGTTTCCAGATTTCTGGGAAAAATTTAAAAATAAAAGAAATAAAAGAGCTTGTAAGAGATACAGGCAGCCACAATGAAGAATTATCTAATATCTGCAGAAGGATAAGCTCTCATAAGAACAGTAGAAAGAAGGCTGAGCGAATGGGAACAGGGAGGAAACGTGTTAGAGTCAGTTTCTTTGGACTGCTCACTTCCCGTCTGTGCACATCGGAAGGGGAGCGGTTGAAACTCTTCCTGCATTCCTTATGTACAGCTCTGCCAACAGCCACTATTCCCTCAGCAAGTTAGCATCTCTAATGAAAACACCTGGTCAATTACCTTGTCCTTTTTCCTACAGCTTCTAATGATCCTGACCAACAGCACCAGGTAAACAGCAATTCAATTTGCCTTCACATATAAGAACACAGAACAAATATTTAACAACAATACTGAAAGTCAATATATTGTTTACAAGCTAAAAAATATCCTATGAAGCATTGGATATGTAGTAAAAACCTCCTGTGAAGTGCTGAACTGCAGACTGCTCTAGGAGCCAACCTCTGTAGATGGTAACATTTAGAAATGCAGATTTGATAGACGCAAACCAGCAGTGCCCTGAGCAACAAAACCACAAGGTATTACCATAGACTCAGAATAAAGGGCTTGATTCACCAAAGCTAATTAGCGAGGAGCAGACATCAGCATTTTAACAGCAAAAGAAATGGATTCTACTAGTAGAATATACTGCAGCACAATTTCAGAATAAGAAGGAAGAAGCTGCAGTGTAAGAACAACACAAACTCTGAACAACCTACCATCAGCTCAAGAGTGCAGCAAGCATCTATTCAAATATGAGACAACTGAACCGATTGTTTGTTGCATGGCCAAAATGACCTCTGTTTTTCTAGCCATTAGTGTTGTGAGGTTTTCTCTTTTCTCCAAGTTACTGTGGCTTTGGATTCTTGTTATTTTCCAGAGGATTCTCCACAAAACAGAATGCAAAGAAGAAAAAAAAAACCCAAATCTGCAAAATACAGTATTTCTATTTATTAAGGAATAAAAAAAAAAAAATGAGATCAAGAGCTTTTGCAGTTCTGAAAGTTCATACATGTCCTCAACTCTGAATGAGCTTCATGACTGGCTTCTGTGGTTCCTGATCTAATGAAGCATGTTTCCTATCTATGATCTGGTGGTACTGAAATGCAAGAGCTAGCAGCTGTTCTCAGTCAGACCAGACCAATACTTAGCCAAGTGATCTGATGAAATAGCACTCCCCTCACAGCCACCTAATTCAAGCTGCCTGACTATGCAAATCAGATTAAATGTAAATGGCCAAATTATCTTTAATGCCATTATACAGCAGTGAATTGACACCAGGGGTGCATTGGGCTCCATATCTTTTAATCAGGAAAACTGGTGTGGCTAAAACAGCTGATTGCTTTAAAAGAGTTAGAAGTTCTTGCTTTAAAAGACAGACTCAGGTTACCAAAGGAACTGCACCCACCAGGTAGATGGACAGAAAACAAAGTGTTTCTTAAATTCTTCTTTCCATACTCTAGAGAGTATCTTTTATTAGTAAATGAAAGTGTATAGATTTTTAATAAGAGGATTAAAATACTGATTGCTGAGGGTTTCACTATACTAGCTAGCTCTTCTCAAGTATGTTATAATGGTAACTATATTTCACTGCATAACTATCATACTATAATACCTGGGTAAAATTTAAAGACAGAATTGCATAACTCTTGCAGAATATGCAAAAGACAGAAATGCATAAACTCTTATTCACTCCTATCTGTTCGTATGTATCAAAGATCAGATAATCTTTCAGTTTGCTCTTTTTCACTTCTTCTATCTGTTCATATTTATCAAAGATTAGTTTTATTTTCCAGTTGGGTGTCAAGCAATATATTATTTACTCCCAGTGTAAGCTACTGCAACAACTCAACACTTCTCTATGTGCACAGCGAGAGTGGACCTTAATGCTGCCAGCACCAGCCTTCTGTCACACTTGACTGCATTTCAGTTTCTCTAAACTGTCTGCCAAAGCACGTGATTTTAAGTTATTAGCAACACATAGCACAGGGCATCTTGCAATCAGTGGCAAAGTTTACTAAGGAAGAGAGTATATATATATAATAGTCTTGCCATTACACTGTCCATGATACCAGAGAACATGGTTAAGTAGTCACTGTTCATCTGCTCTAAAAGTTTAATTCACAGAGCAGAAAATCTGGTATCAACCACATACACCAGATTTAATATTTTATAGCAAGATGTCCATCAGCTGCAATGGCTCAACACCCTCCTAAGGCTGCACACTGAACTTGTTTCCACAGCCACAGCTCAGGGAGTGGGACAAATCATGCCAGCACTCCTGAGCACCCTCAGTGCAGTGTCCTGTTCTGAACTGTTGCTAGCCATGGCACCAGGTGACTTTGGTTTATTAGTAGAGGTGTAAGTTCAATAACCTCCAACAGACAGGTCATGCTACCTTAAATTGCCTCTGTGAATTGTGCAGGGAGAATTTGGCTGTGCTTTAAGTATGGAAGCTCTGATTCCTTATACAAGGAGAATCAAGCTACTATGAACAGAGGTCACTTTACCTGTTAGTGAGAGGACCCACACAGAGTTTTAACCACCAAGTTGCATATCTACTGCCTTCACTGCTCAAGTTGGTTTGCTGCAACTTTTCACTGGGGAAAAAAACCTGTGAGATTTCATGCCTGTTACACCAAGAATTCCAACAATTTCTTCCCCCCACAGATGTTTCCTGGCAGGTTAGCTCTTCATAAAGATTCACGCTGTTAGCAAAAAGAACAGTTTTGACCTAGAAGGCCTGCCTGCACATTTATTCTGTTGCTACTTTCTGGGAGTCGTTAGGGCCCCCTTCTACTGCAAGCATAAGCAACAGTGATCGCTACTTGCAATGATTACAAAGGAGAGGCTCTATCCTCCACTGATGCTGTGGAAATTCCTCCTGAGTCTTTGAGGCTTGTTTTATTTACTTGAAAACTAGTCACAATTCTGTTTGCTCACAGATAAATGAGGAATAATTATGTTCACCTACAATAGGTGCTGTGGAGTTAAAGTAATTAAAATGCTTGTGAGTTCCTTAAATAAAGATGCTACAGAGCTTAATAAAATTACCATTGTAATGTGCTACACCAACTGTCACAATTTGCCTCTTATTTAATAGTTATTGTGAAGTATAAATAGAAGATTAACTGTAAATACACAGTTACAAAGTACAAATCCTAAAATAAGTGAAAAAGACAGTTTGATGCTACTGCAGTACATAGGAAAGTTGCTTTTCCAGCACACAGGTGACAGGAGAATGCTCAGACCCCACTAGACTTGTCTGAAGTGCTGGGCTATAAGAGAATGTTTCCTGGGACCAAGGCCTGTCTTATGAAATAATAAACAGAGCTGGAGCAAGATGCAAAACTCATAGCCCTCAAGCACATGAAAGATGCTGACTAACTGCCTAAACTGTGTTTGTTATTAGGAGCCAGACCTTTTTGTACAGTATTTAATGCTAAAGCAAACAGACAGAAATTGTGCTAAATTTGTTGTATTTATGATGCTATTCCTCTAGCTTAATAAAATACAGTATCTTAGAAGATGGAGGTTCTGACTGCATTTCATTAAGCCTAAATTCAAGTAAAAAAATAACTTTTTTAAGATGCTTTATAAAAGATAATGCTTTGCGTCAGGGACAAAATAATTAAATAAAATTAATAAAATGGTTTCCTACGCAGACTGAACTTAATATCATTTATTTCCTCATATGGAGTCTCAATACAGTGATCACCAGGGGAAAGAAACTCCTGCTTCCTCTACATGGGCAACTGTTTGTAGGCAAAATAACTACTGCATTGTTCAGCCCTTCTCTGAACAGATCCAAACTAGCTGCTGCTAATGACGCAGTATTGTAGTATTATTATGGTAGCACCTGTAAGACACAGATGAGAAACCTGCTGCAGCAGCCGTTAATATATGTAAAAAAGAATTTCTCCCTTCAATTTACAGTCAAAGTGTAAATCCAGAAAGTACATGCAGATACAGCCAGAAAACAGTAGGAATGCACTGGTCAGATTAGTATAGCATATAATCAACTTAACATTCATGGAGTCCTTTTGTAAGCATCATCGTTAAAGAAACAACAGATAGTAAGAAAGGAGTAGAGCAGATGTATACATGTAGTGAGAAGCAGTATAGTAAAAACATTAAAAATTCAGCTACTGTGTCCTAGAAACATCACAGGTCAATCCGAGATGGGAGCAAGCCTCAATGCACAAAAGGGGATGAAAAAAAAGCAAAGAACAGGATGTGTAAACTGTGGAAAACAAAACATACATGCAGTAGGCTGTACCAACACAGGAAAAATTATGAGTACCTCTGGTGCTCTGTCACTAAAATCAAGAAGAAAAGCAAGTGACCTCCAGAAAATAGGGGCTACTAATGCTATATATTGTCAAATGTCAGTTCTGAGAACTTCTACTCACACTTTAAAGACAACAGCAGTCTGAACACACAGTCTTAGTCCTTAGTTTTCAAGCACATACAGGGCAGAGGTAAGTAAGTGAAGGTAAGACACATACAGGGAACTCTATCACCAAAAACTGGCATGAAATCATACTGAGACAGAACCTGAAGTTTTAAGCTGCCAAAGCGTAAGAAACCAAAGGTAGTTCTGGTTGTCTTTTAAGCTTAAAATTCCAGGACATATTAGACACATTTCATACCACCCTTTGCAGCCAGTGAGTTTAGAAATTCAGTCTTGTTTTTGTAATCGAAGCTGAGAGCCTAATTTATTCCTATAACTGTTTGAATTGACAATAAAACAGTTGACATAAGCTGACTGAATTGCAAGCAATGGCAACATGGTTACTCAGCAGAGGTTACCACACCACAGTCTGAGCAGATCATACAGAAGGTGGAACTGCCAGCAAAATTTCACAGATAGGAAAGTCTTTTAAAAGTCGGATGATTATTCCCATAGATCTGAGCACAAACTGTCTCAGTTCTAGTTTGGTGCTTTACTCACAAGTACGTAGAATCACAGAATCGCAGACTGGTTTGCGTTGGAAGGGAACCATTCAACCCAATCATCCAGTTCCAACCCCCTGCCACAGGCAGGGACACCTTCCACTAGAGCAGGTTGCTCCAAGCCCCTGTGTCCAACCTGGCCTTGAACACTGCCAGGGATGGGGCAGCCACAGCTTCTCTGGGAAAAGTCTGTGCCAGCGCCTCAGCACCCTCACAGGGAAGAACTTCTGCCTCAGAGCTCATCTCAGTCTCCCCTCTGACAGTTTAAAGCCATTCCCCTTGTCCTGTCCCCACAGGCCCTTGTCCAAAGCCCCTCTCCAGGGGGTATGGTACATCCCAAGCTCCCTTGCCACCCTTAAGCACACAGAACAAGGATTCCATGGCTGCTTGAAGCGGGACTCCGAGGCGCAGCCTACCGCTGTGCCCTCGGGGCTCGGGAAGGGGCACTGCCTCCCGCCGCCACAGCCCACAGCTGACACACAGTATCAGCAACATGCTAACAAATAGCGAGACAAAAACCAAGTTTTATACTGCCTCTACGCCAACAGCTTCGGGATTTGACACTTCAAAGTGCACGGTTTGTTTCATTTTTTCCTCTGCTGCAACAAATACCTGACACTGTTGCTTTGTAATGACAACCGCTCCTTCCCGTAAACGACCAGGTTCTAGAAGCTAAGATTCTATAGCGGTACCAACCGCTTCAGAACCGCTTTGGAACACCGCTACGCAGGTGCCATAACGGTACCTCCTCAGATACGCACCCGGGCTCCCCACAGCACCTCAGGCACGGCCGAGAGCGGCGGCTCTCCGGCAGCATGCTCTCCGGCAGCATCCTCTTCGGCGGGGCCGGGCGGGCAGTACCTCAGCAGGGCACGGGGTCCCCTCAGCCGAGAGCAGGGGGCAGAGGGAGCGCGTTTCCCGCCTCACGGCGCCGGGGGCGGAGCCTCATGGCTGCGGGGGCGGGGCCTGCCGCTCTCCGCGCGCCGGTTCCGGTCTCGCGGCGGGCGCGGGTGTTTTCGGGCCTCAGCGACCCGCGGTGCCCGGGAGCATCATGGCCGCGGCCGCGTGGATGCCGGCGGTAAGCGGCGGGGAGCGGGGACAAACCCCGTCTCCGCGTCCCTCTTGGGGCGGGCGGGCGGCCGTCCGGGCCGCGCCTGTGACCTTGGCCGCGGCTCGGTGACGCCTGAGGCGGTGCTGCCGCGGGGGGGGCGACGGGACCGCCCGCAAGGTCGCGGTGGCGCCGGGCCCGGGCAGCGCCGCCAAGCGCGGCAGGGCTGGCGGGCCCGCTCTGCCCCCATGCCCAGGCCGGGGGGTGGGTGTCGGGCGGGCCGTTACTTCAACGGCCGCCGCTGCCCGGGGGAAGGGCCGCGGAGGGGCCGGGGAGGTCGTGCCGTAGAGGTCACGGCGCTGCAGGCCGCGAGGGGCCCGGGCCCGGCGGCAATGGGCGGGCGCGGTGTGTCTGCAGCCGGGCTCGTCCTGCCCTGCGCGCCCACAGTGAAGGCCGCAGGACGAGTCCCCGTCCCTGGAAGGAGGTGCCGTGCCTGTCACTACGGAGGCTTCTGGGGCAATGCAGCTGCTGGGTGCTGTCCTCGGGCAGGCTTCTGGCGCGTCCTCGGGGATCTGCTGGGCCCGGCTGTTCTGAGATTGCGGGGCTGTCGCGGAGACGCTGCTGCTTTTTGCCTTGAGTTAATGGAATCTTTTTAGCGCGTTTAAATAATATTAAATAATAGCCCGTGGGGGACTAAGTCATTGCATAAGCCCCACTTCATGTATCTGCTGAAATAGGGAAGAACTGGCAAGAGGGTTTAATGCCAGAACAGAGCAATTCTGTCTGGCCTGATTCGCTGCTAGCATTGCAGGTGTTGAACTGGAGTGGGATGTACCAGGCCCAGGATTTCTGGCAAGCTCAACTGTTCCTTCCCAGGGCTACTCTGGAACATGAATCCTGACTGTACATGCAGGAACTGTACCATGAGGGCACTTACACTTGTGTATTCAATGCTTTCATTTAATCACTTAAGCTGCTGCCGCAGACATATGCCTTGCTGTGATAAACCTTGCTTGCCTGTTGCAATGACCTTGTAGATGTCATGTCAGGTCACAAGTAAAAATAAATTCTAGCTTACATTACTTCTCCCGCAGCATTCATGACAACAACCCTGAGAATTGCATTGTTTCTAGTTGTTTCTGTGAGTGACAACGTGGTTTGTCCTGTTTGCCATACAGCTATGTTTAAGCATACATGTCAGTAAAGATAAGAGATTGGAAAGAAGTACAAATTGTCCAGCACATTCCAGTCTAGCATGATAGCTGCAGACAGGAGTGTGGTAGAGCTAAGTCCTCCACGTGTTGGCACTGGAAGTCTTCTGACTCCTAAGTCCCAGAAGCATGAAAACCTGGAGAGGAAGGTAAGGTTGGGAGGCTGCGTTTTTTCTGCAGTTCAGTATTGGTACTGGTACAGCTGGGGCTTTTGTCTGTGGTGCTCAGCCAGGCAAGAGCTCAAGCTGAGATACCATCCCAGCTGTGAAGCTTAACGCCGGTTTGGAATATTCAGATGTTAGAAGGAGTAATTGTTTGACTATGCTGTGTAGACTTGTTGCTATGGTGGATTTTGTCTTTAACGTGCATGTCAATTCTGCTTTTTAAAAAACTCTTGGGCAAACAGAAGGCAACAGCACAAAACCTGCTGATGTGAAAGGTGGAAGAACAAAACCCACCACAGTCTGAATGGAAGAAGTGACACTAATGCAAAGCAGTTTTGAAAACATTACCTAAAATGTATAAAGATACTGCCCACCCTTTTGCTAGTGTTTGATTTTTCACTTTGCTTTCCATGAATCTTAATCATCAGCATATCCTCTGTTCAGTCAGTTACTGCAACCTTACTTCAAATGTGCAATAACCTTGCCTCACCTCAGGCAAGATCGGAGGGCATGGTGCGTCCTGGATTTACCTTGCGCTAAGAATAATCCCAGGAGGTGCCAGTGCACAGAAGGTTAGAGAGTAAAATGGCAAAGTGTTCTTACTCGTGTTTCATCTGGATTTTTACACTAGCTTGAGATAGGGGGTTTGAAGCAATGTGATTTTAAAATGCAGATTTGCTGCAATACTGTTAACGTTTAAAAATCCCATTTGTGTAGTAAAATAGCATCTTCTTGTTTTATATTCTTGCAGGTTTCTCGGTTGCTAGGTGCTTTCAAAAACCAAAAACAGGTGACCAGAAGTTTTAGTAGTGCTGTGAGTATAATAGTACCATTTTTCTTTCTTTTTAAGAAGTTTCTCAAGAAAGTGGTTCAGAAATTTACTTTTATGATATCAATGTTGTTGTTTTTACATTCTCAAGAAATAAGGCCTAAATAAGTGAGCACACATGCTCTTAATGCCAAGCTGGATTTATATTGGCTTACTGTCTTTGGCAATTGCATATCAAAGCATAAGTGATAATACAAAAGGCTCCAACAAAAGATAGAGGTGGTATGAAAACTCTTCACACAATCTGGACATAAGCCAGCCTTCCGAAACTCATGTGGCACTGGGCAAAGGAAACAAATTGTTGAGAAGCTTCTCATTTTCTTTACTTTGCAGACTTCCCTTCAAGCACTACATTTACTTTACTGTTGCTTTTAGAATACCTCACACCTAAAGTTGTGCATTCTCACGGCTCTGTTTGAAGTATTCTAGACGCTGGTGGCATATTTCCTTGTAGATGTTTTACCTTCTTTATGTGTTTGAAGTGCCCATGGGCCTTTTGTTTTCAGTGAAGGCTGCCCTCAAAACCACTCAGGCAGGGGCAGGGCTCAGCACCACAGCATGCACCCTTAAGCAGGACTTAATTTTAAAGAGGAACTGTGGCTTTTAATTATAAGCTTTGTAGAACAGCACGTAGAAGACCTAGAAATGAGACTGAAAGGTGGCTCATATCTTAGACAGTCTAAAGAGATTTAGAAGGTGAGGCACCTCTGGTTCTGTTTTTACCACAGTCCTGTGCCAGGTGAAATGTTCTCTGGCTAAGGTGGAGTCCCAAGACAGCACAAAACTAGTCTTGAGGCATTCCATCAGCTATGTGCTTGCTCAACAACAGGGTTCTTGTATCTGAAGCTCTGCTTCTTTTGTTATGCACAGTGAATTTCTTTGGCTCAAATTAGTTAAAATATCAGTCAATATATATTGAGATTCTGAGTATTTTGTGTGGAACAGGATGGAAGTGTATCTTGTGAGTTGATTCTAATTCTGATGCTGCATCTGAGCTGCCTTTTCTGGTAGGTAATAATGAGCCCTGACAAAACTGTCGGAAATCTTTAAACAAAGCACTAAGAGCTGGGGGCCCAGGGGATTAGAATAGTGATCATCACCTATTCAGGTTTTTTAATCAGAGCAGAGTACTTTCTTCCCTGTTTTTCAGTGAGCATGGGCTGTGCAATTTAGTTCATCTGTTTGATGATGATAAAAACAAGAAGACTGAGAACATTATGGGAGGAAAATAACGGGGTATTGTTAAAAATGGGACTGAGATTTTTAGGAAGTAACTTGAGAAGTTTAGATAAGCATGAGATTTTTTTATTTTTTTCTTTTAAGCTTTTCAGAAATTCCATCTTTTCTAGCATGTGTCACTATTATCCAGCATGTTGCTAATACTGGAGACATACGGGTAACAGAGCCATAACTAGATAATATTATCTCCTCCAAATTTCAAGAAGGCAGCATGCTGAGATGATTTGGTTCAAGGACTATTGAGCAGGAACCTGCCCTTCAGGTTCAACCTCTGTGTTTTGAAACAGCAATAGATAGTAGGCAGATTTTTAAACAGTTTCTCAACATATCTGCATGCTGCCTTTGAACGCAAGCTAGTCATCCTTCCTTCTGTCCAGTGCTGCTCTTCTTCATAGTGCCCATTTGGTAACTGAAACTTCCTTTTCTAGTTCCTTGTTTCCTATAACACATGAAAATGTTTTCTTCATAGAAAACAAGCATTCATTTGTTGTGCTACTGATATTTCTATACCTAGGTACAAACAGTAACTTTAATCCCAGGAGATGGAATAGGACCTGAGATTTCTGCTGCTGTCATGAAGATCTTTGATGCTGCCAAAGTAAGTCATATTAGTCTTGCTGTAAGCATTATAAGTTTAACTACAACAAGTATTAACTAGGCTTATTAAAAATGATTTGTCTTTAACTTCCAAATGATCAAGTCATGTTTAAGCTATTAAGACTTCTTGACGATGGAAAGAGTCTGAAGCTTCAGCTAGTAAAAGATAGGATTGGGATATCAAGGCAGGGCTTGAAACTGTTAGCTGGCAGAGCAGTAGACAGCAAATGCTGTATTTAATTTTGGAAATATAAACTCAATATTCATCGGAAATCATCTTGTTGATGTAGTGATCCTGGGCAACTGATAGAGGCTGTTCTCTTGTTCATTGTGACTTCCAGTGCAGATGAAAGCATGTGTGAAAGGACTGGGCATGTTCTTAGAAATCAAACTGCTGCACTGCTGAACACATTCACTTCGGTGATACGAAAGCAGAGTATGTCCAAGAACTGTGTTACTACCTGTCTGAGGAACCTCACCAGAATTCGTCCAGTTTCCTCAAAAGGAAATAGAGCTCTTTCAGGAAAGATGCCTGTTAAATTGTTCCACATTAGTAACAGCACCAAGACATATTCCTTTCCATTACAACTATCCAGCTTGGACTGGGAAAAAGTGAATTTCTCTTTAATTATCTAGGAAGACCTTGTAATAGTTTTGGTTGTTTCTAGGGAGTCAAGCAGGAGGGGTGGAGGAGTAAAAGCTAAGTTTGTGTGTGAGTGCATGCTTGCAATACTTAATCAGATTGGTTTGTTTTAAAGGGGATTCTCTACTTTGTTACACTTAGATTGGTTTTGTTTGCAAAGCCCTTGTATCTTTTCCTTTGTGGTCCTTCCTGATGAGCTTGTCTCCACTTACAAGTGGGTGAATGGAACATTTGCAGGTTTTCAGTTAGAAAACAGACATGCATCTATTATGTACTGTCTTCCAGGCAGTATGGATGACAAGTTCTCAATGAATTCAGTTTTCAAATGTCTTGTTTCTTGTATACAAGTAACTCAACAGCTCTAAGAACTGGAAAGGGAAGTTAAAACTTGAAGCAAAATTGATGATATTTAAGTTAACATAGAGTAAATGTGTTTAGACTCCTATTCAGTGGGAAGAAAGGAATGTTACAGCTATCCAAGGACCAGGAGGGAAGTGGATGATTCCTCCAGATGCCAAAGAATCCATGGATAAAAACAAAATGGGATTAAAAGGTACATTAAAAGGGGTTAATACAAAGATATTAAATACTGTTGTTTTTATTGTGAGTCTGATTTAAAGCTGAAGACCTTCATCTGTAGCATAATAAAATGGCTAATTATAGGGGACAGCCTGTCAGGTAGTCTTCTGTAATTTTAAAACAATCCTTCGTTTTGAAGCCATAACTTTCATAGATCTTCTAGGAAATACATTAAAGGCAACTATTGCTATAAATCAGCCTTTGGACTCTGTGCAGAATGCATTCCTAATGATAGTATGGAGTAACTGTATTCCTAATGAATAGTGTCTTGGTTTTGTTGTTTTCAGTGAAAAGCTTTTGTAAAAACTCCTATTCCAGGCAAGGGTGGCAATTTGGCCTTTAAACAGCTGATTAATATCACTGTAATAGTACTTAATACCACAGAGAATGCCTGTGGCGTTTCAGCAGAAGGGTTAAATAGGAACCTGGAGATCCTCTGTTAAGAGCACCACTTTAGGTTACTAGAGTTTCAACTCTGAAATTCATGGAGGGATTTATCTTCTCATTCATTCTTGGTTTTGTTTTTCACTTTTTTCCTTTAGGGCCTTTAAAGACCCCGATTGCTGCAGGACACCCATCAATGAACCTGCTCCTGCGAAGAACCTTTGACCTTTATGCAAACGTCCGTCCCTGTGTCTCGATTGAAGGGTACAAAACCCCATACACAGATGTGAACATTGTCACGATTCGAGAGAACACAGAAGGCGAATACAGTGGAATTGAGCATGTGGTACGTTGCTGGAAGCGGTGGGTTTGTGTTTCTAATGGATTTTCTGTGTTTCATGAATGGTAACTTTGCCCATCTCAGTGGCCTAATACTAGGAGGTTCAGTGGTGTTCAAGTTTGCTACCCATCAAAATAAGCTATTTTACTGTGAAATGCATTGTTGAGACTGCCTCGCTCGGAATTCCACTCCTTTGTTCCAAACATTCATACAAGTGACTTGAAAACTGAGCTGAGAGTTTTACTATCAGTGCAATTACTGTCTTTCAGATTGTCGATGGTGTTGTGCAAAGTATTAAGCTGATAACAGAAGAAGCCAGCAAGCGTATTGCAGAATTTGCTTTTGAGTATGCCAGAAACAACCAGAGAAGCCATGTTACTGCTGTGCACAAGGCAAATATTATGTATGTTGACACTTCTTCTTGAGAAGAATAACAAACAGTAATAGGCATTTAATTATAAATAGCTTTTTAAGTGTTCCTCAAATATATAACTTGTGTTGTTACTGGAAGTAATCCATCCTGACCCAGTATTGATAGAACTCTAATATACTAATGTTATTATGAGAAAGCTTGTGACTTTCCTTGCAAAGCTCTTATTTTAAAAAGAGTCTTAAACTAGGAAAATGAATTTAAAAACTGAGGATGAAAATAGCTAGTGTGTTTTAGAGTCTCCAAGCCACTTTGTACTGAACTGAGTTGTAAGAGGTGTGATATTATGTGACACCACCTTTACAAACTCAAGTAAGCCTTTAGTAAATGAATAGGAGTCATCCTGAGAATCAATGTATGCCTGTTAAACTACAAATAGAAAAATATTTTAGGAGGAAATTTAAAAGGCATAACTTCTCTGACTGCAATATATTTAAAAGATTATTTAACATAAGGGATAATTATAACAAAGAACGTTTCTGCTAACTCCGCTAATATTTTAATCTGCATTTATATATATATTTATTTAATCCTCTGTTGCATGCAGTTTTCTTTATCTTCAGTATTGCTTTCTTAGAATAACTGCAATATTCTCTTGCTTATCTAATTGCAGGAGAATGTCTGATGGGCTTTTCTTGAGAAAATGCAGGGAGGCAGCAGAAAACTGTAAAGATATTAAATTTAATGAAATGTACCTGGATACTGTATGTCTGAACGTGAGTATTGATGTGTCTTACTAGTCATTAGTTTTAGTTTTAAATTCTTAACTTTAATGAAAATATATTTCTTTCTAGATGGTTCAAGATCCGTCACAGTTTGATGTGCTTGTTATGCCAAACTTGTACGGTGACATCCTCAGGTATGGAGACTGTAATTTCACCTAGCCCAGTGTGTAGAATACTGTTACTTTCCAGACAGTTATTTGGGTTATGTCCTAGCCAGATGGGTGATGATTTTATGCATTCAGAGTTTAAAACTTTATAACTCAAACTTTAAATGGCAAGAAAGGATGCTATTATTACACTTCAATTATTACTATATTGTTGGGAGGGGCTGCATGATGAGAATGTGCTTCTTAGTTTAAATAAAGTTTCTGCTTATGGAGGCTATGAATATAAGTCAGATGAGCCAGAAGAGATATTTCTCCAAATGTGTGAAGAATTTAATGGCTTAAATAAAGAATGTAATGGCTGTAATAAAGAATGTTTAGTTACATACTGGGGACAAAACTTTCTAATCTTCAGCACTAAAATAAATTGTGTAAGGTGACTGTGGGACCATGATGTTTACAGCAAGCTAGCCATACAGCTAAATGATTCTGCATAGTCACTGAAGAATGAACCATGGTGCTTCTTAATACCCTGCCAGCTCTTGTTTTATGTATTGTATTTTTCCTTATTTTCAAATTAAATTGCATATTTGAGTAACATTAATACTAGAGGTACTTGATCTCTTGAAGGCAAAATACACCAGAACACTGTTTCCATTCTGTAAAATGTTTAGGTAGAGTGTAAATTCAATTAAATGCTGTATGTAAAATTAAGTATCTTAACCTGAACTTTTACATAACATTACTTCCCCTTGCACCTCCAAGGAGAGATCAGAATTTACATCTTAGAATCCATCTCCTGGGTTTGTACAGATAACAAATGTTATGTAGCTTATCTATAAGAAGAAATGCTTGCTGAGCTTCTCTTGAAATGGCACTTTCTCTATGATAAGGCTGTCTGTCACCTCTAATTAAAATCAGACTCCCAACTAATGCTTCTTGCATTAAAAACTGTTAGAGGGGTGGACAGGGCCCTTACAGCAGCTGTTAACCAAAGGAGATCAAATCAAATGAGTCCCATTGGTACTATTTCAACTCCATCTAATTCAGCATCACTGATTTTAAAGTTCTTGTAGAAATTCTGTCAACGATTTCATAGTTCTAAATATTTTCAATACATGTGAGCCTGTTCTTGAAGAGGGCGCTTTAGTCACTGAGGATGGTCTCACCTGCACTCAAGTGTGAACATAATGCCAAACAGGTTTCTTGGACTGAATAGGTACAGAAGGAGATCTCTTACCTTGAACCATTAAACCCCTACTGTGACAAATTTAGACTGGATCCATTTTTTTTTTTCTCCAGACCATACATCTAAAGCTAATTGGGTTATTTTAGCTTAAACTTAAAATATTATTCTGCAAGGTCATCCAAACTTTTCTGCTTGTGAGTCCTTGCTTAGCTAAGTTGTAGGCAATAAAACAGTATGCTAAAATACCAGAGTTTTAAGAGCCTTGTTTATCTGTATGCTCAGCTTTGAGGGTACAGGATGATGACTATAGGCAAAGTTGGTTTGTTCTTCCCCTATCAATTTTGGAAGAAACCAAATGCAAATTGCTTGTGTAAATTGCTTGTGGCTGATGATCTGCTGATGTCAGACTTGCGGGCTGTTCAAGAAAGAGAGCGGGAAAGCTAGTCTGGTGTCACTGGAACATGTTCCGTAAGCCAAATGCAATAAGCTTTAAAACTATTAGTAATTCATCTACCTAATATCATCTATATCTCCAGTGACTTGTGTGCCGGACTGATTGGGGGTCTTGGAGTAACACCAAGTGGCAATATTGGTGCTAATGGAGTTGCCATTTTTGAATCGGTAAGTCTTATGCAAGGTAGAGTATTAACAACTCATTTGTCTCAACTGAAGAATCTAACACTTTTCCATGACATACAGTGTGGCTGACATTGAACTAAGTTCTATGTAAAACTATTCTTTACTGTGAAGACACTGAACCTTTATTCAGAGACAGCAGTTACAGTATGTATTACACATAGTTTTTTGCATGTCCTTTTACTGACACTTTGTTTTTCCTCTATTTTCTAAGATAAATACCCTCTGTGAAACAGAACTTCATGGGCACAATTGGGAGAAACTAGGTGACTTTCTGATGCCTTTGAATTGAATTGTTCTGGTCTTTCCTATCTCCTTTCCACTAACTGTATCACTGTGAAGTAAGTCCTATTTTAACATGCTTGTGTGAGGATTATGTTTCAGGTTGCCTGCATACACTTGGATTGCCTAGGACATTTTAATCAGCATTACTGACATCATAACAGATAGGTTCACTTTTATTTCTAGGTTCATGGAACGGCACCAGACATTGCAGGAAAAGACATGGCAAATCCAACTGCCCTTCTGCTGAGTGCTGTGATGATGTTGCGTCACATGGGACTACACAAGCATGCTGCAAAAATTGAGACAGCTTGCTTTGATACAATTAAAGATGGAAAGGTAATCTAAGAGTGTGCAAATAAATGCACTGAACTGAAATCATATTCTATCATAGCAAAAATTAACTTAGAACATTAACAGTAGAACAGTGGATGAGCTGCTGCACTGGCCTGACGCGTGAGCAATGCCAGTGTCCTTCTCTGATAGTAATTATCTCTGGTGGTATTAAAGCTGCTCAGCTCAGTAATAAGGATACTAATACTGTAGCATTCCTTGTGCCTCAGTAATGCTCATCTTACATTTCTACAGATTTGTTAACTCTCAGAGCTAGAACTGGATGTCTGTTCATGAAAGGGATTAGAGGTTTAAGTAATTAATGATATTTCAGTAGTGAAGTTTATAATGTATACAAAGCACACATATTTAAGTCTGGATCCTGAAGTGAAGGATGCTCATTTGCCTTTCACAGGCTTAGCCATCCACTACTTTTATAGCGTTACCATCCTACTGTAATAGGACTGTAAAGACTGTAATACTTCTGCTCCTGTTTTTTCAGTTCCATTGTGTTCTTTTTTACCTTCTAACTGCTTTTACTCCTTTTTGGGCTACAAACAGGTTTTATCCAGTATTTACTTTTACCCCTTAAGACTGTATGCAATTTCCCTTTGGCAGCAAGTGTCTCCAGATTAGAGACTCAAATGGGATTTTCAGGGAGGCATATGCTCTGAAACCTGACTTGAATTTGTCCTCTTAAAATTGTTGGTTCACTCATCTACTTTTACATCCACCTTTTCAAACATAGCCGGAAAGATTCTGAAGATTGCCATTAAAGAGGATTAGCAATTAGGCTGGTTCAGTTATCTTCGGCAGGAGCATAAGAAGCTGCTTTATAATGGAAAGTAACAAGTATGCTTAAACAAAAAGCTGCCATCATTTCATAAGTGGTCTGTTTGCAGCTATCTTACTGTGTGTAGGAGGCAGTTAAAAATTATCTAAACTTACAAGTGAATAAAGAGGTGCTCCTGTAAAGTTCCCATTTACTGCTCTGGAAATGAAAAATCCTCCATCTTCAGGTCAGTAATTGTATGGAAGATAACACAGTGAAAGTTTTGTGACACGGCTACTTGTTTACTTGTTACTTACAACATTATGGTTATATGCTCACAATGGAGAGAATCTTTTCAAATAAGAAAAAAAGCATAATGCAGTTAAAATTACAAGATCCTAAAATAATAACCTTTGATTGCCTCTCCTGCTTTCTGTTTCTCCCTTTCCTTCCTTTCCCCCAGCCATTTAATTAAGATCTCCGTGTGTGTCATGTAGGGGGAAAACTCATGGTTTTAAATTACCTCCTGGAGTGCTTTAATCTAGTGAGGTTGGACTAGCAGCGTTGGCCACTTCCTTCTTTGTTTTACTATCTTTATGCTGCCAGAGAGGAGTTGTACTTGATGAAAAAGTTTCTTTAACTCTGCATTTTTCCATCTCTTAATTAAACCAAGCAAACTGAAAGAACTGTTAACATGCAGCATTAAGAGCTATGTGTGCTTTTTCTCTGTAGGTTTCCTTAGAAACAAACAACAAACACATTAAAATAAAAAACAACAACAAAACAATCCAAAAACCATACAAACCCCCAAAAAGCAGTTAGTTGCCTTTGTGCTAAGCCTTCATATATAATTTTTACTTCCAAAGCACAAAGTTCCTAGTGAAAGCGTAAATACTTAATGATTAATACTTAATGATTAATTACACTATTATGTGGCCAAGGGAATTTGGAGAGCTTTGGCAAAACATATTTTCTTCCCGTAGTTAAGATAAAATCATGTAGAAATCTGATAATACTTGATGTTGATACTCAAGTTTCTTTACCTGCTTCAGTCCACACGGTCCTTACTGATGAAGTCCATATTGATACGGGATGCAGAAAACCTCCAACTGGATGTATTCCTCCTGAGCCCTATTTAGTATCCACACACAACACAGAACATCACCTAGAACAGTTCAGACAAGACCAGCCCCATAAAACAGTTTAGTAATGGTTTTTCTTTCTTTCTTTCTTTCAGGTTTTGACAAAAGACTTGGGAGGTAATTCCAAGTGTTCGGAATTCACAGAGGAGATCTGCCGCAGAGTAAAGGACAAAGACTAAATTTTTCTCATACTACCTGTAATAACTCCGAAAAGACACAGCACACAAAGTACATTATATATGATATACGTATGCGTATAGTTTGCTTGTCTCTTTGAGAGCAAACTTTTTAGCTAGGGCCTCTCCATTAATAAAGTCAGTCCAAATGGCTACAAATGATGCTTGTGCCTGCTTTCAGTGGACTTGAAGTGCTTTGTCATATTTATTTTTTTCTATCTGGTGAACATTTTTATGTCAGTGAATTCTTTCATTGCCACTGGAGCTGTTCTACCATTTCCCATTTCAACTGGAGGTTTTTACTTTCCACAAAGGCAAAAAAAAGTGCAAATAAACCAGTAACAGAATTAGTGAAATATAAAAGCACCTTAATGGTTAAAACCTACTTTATTCATCTTGCTGGAATTTATGAGATAGGTTTTCAGCCTAACAGGAGCACAAGATGACCTTCATAGACGGAAACGGGTATGAAGTAACTTAAAATGGCAATTTCATGTTAAAGCAATGAAGAAACCACTTTCGATACTCTGGTAATTCATGAAGTATAGCCTTGCCCTCTAAGGGCACAAATAAAGGAATACAAAATCCTAGAGATTTAATCTATTTGTGTATTTTTAAAAGCCCACAACCATTTAGCAGCCAGGGGTGAGAATTAATGTTCAAGTAAAATTGTTCAAATCTATATACCAAAATAATTCTTACAAGTTTTCCTCTCTGAAACACACTTTACAACGGAGTTCTAATGAGGGGTAAATTAGTCAAAATTAGTTCTGCCATATATTGCGAGGGGAAAGTATTAGCTTTGCAAATTTATACTAAATATTTCATGACTTCTGCTGGAATGCTTTTTGTGTTGTACTTTTATGCATTCTGTTCAGTGTGTCTTACTGTATTGACTAGTAATTTTATTCTAGAAACTCTGAATGTAAGATACTAGTCCTAAATGGGATAAGACAGAATGAAGGTTTGGCTCTGGTGCCTATATGTTCCAGAAATACATTTCATCCTATTCATGAGGATCCTGGACTATTTCTTTCAGGCTTACTAAGCTTAACGCACACAAAAGCAACTCTTTTTCCCTCCCTTCTTCTTCACATACAGATCATCATATGAGTCATTTGGATCTGTATGTCTCAAGGTATGCTTCCATTAGTACACCCCACAGGAAAATGTGTGTTTTAAAACTCATGACTACAGCACAGGATTATCCCTACTGCCAGTACCAGGCTTCTTAAAGCTTAATTCTATTAATAGATATCACTCCATTTACTTACTTTCTTTTAAGACTGTTTAGGCTGGTTGTTTCAGAAGTCAAACCAAGTTTAAGTAACAGCTTCTAGTGTCGCTGTATGACAGTAAGCATCCCAGCTCTTTTTGTACAGTCTAACACCATCTTGGAGGAGGGACAACGAGCTTTATTCCTTGTGCACTCTGCTTCTGGTGAATAGGGCAACATTTCTTTCTGTGGTTTACAAGCTGCTGCTTCCTTGTTTCCTTTCGATTAATATTGTTAAAGAACTTCTGAATTACCATTGCGCAGAAATGGGGAAAAAATAAACTTTTCAAAGTCCTATTGCTTGTTTTGTTTTTATAATCCTAGGCTGCTGTCTTGTCTTACATGTTGAGCTGATTATTGGTACTTGCAACAACTCTGAAGTATCTTAAGATGTGTAACACTGGTAATGAAACATTCCTGGAAACGAGATCCAATTCTGCATGATTTTTTCTGATCATGAACAGTGCTGTAGCCTGGCTGCTTGTGTTACCTATTACAACTCTCTGCCAAAGATCACTTAGTAACAGCAAACCCTTTAGCCAACCTTCTGTCATGTGTCCCTCACATAATATGATTTAGTTTTCATATGGGGAAGAAGAAATGCAGCTCCCACTTGGCAGCATTAGTATAATGTGCATATTGAAACATGCAGATACACACTGACAAACATTGCTTCAAAACCCTTTTGCTTTAAAAAACCAAGTGCTGTAAACAATTTGAACAAAGTTTCTGTTCTAAACAGCACTTAATGTGGCAGCTCCCGTGTTTGCTGCTTTGTCTTACAGTCTTAGGGAGCTATTCCCCCAACTTTTTGTTTTGATTATTTGTTTTGGGGAGAAATACTAATGCTCATTTCAACAGGGATTTAAGAAATTATTAGCTGCTGTTTTCACAGGAGTCTGAATTCTAACCACTGTTAAAACGGAAGAGGATTGCTTCAGGTTCTGAAATGTGTTACTGAGCACAAAGAAACTTCTTGGGGAAGGAAAAACCCAACCCTTTTGATTTTCATTTTTTTTTTTAAATAATTACCTTATTGCTGGAGTGGTGGAACAGTTCCACTGCCAACTGCTGCTCTACCAAAATACAAGCAACTGGTAACTTTTGTTTCAGTATAGAGGAATTATAGAATCATAGAACAGTTTGGGTTGGAAGGGAACCTTCAAAGCTCATCTAGTCTAACCTCCCTGCAATGAGCATCTTCAACTAGACGAGGTTGCCCAAAACCACATCCAGCCTGGCCTTGAATGTCTCCAATCTCTAGATTATAGCCACTTTATACAACACAAGAGAATGTTTTTAATCTTAGTCATTTAGGTCAAAGAACAGTATTAGAAAATGGACACACTGTGTAGATGCTTCTGTAAAGGGCAAATGATCAGGTAGTATCAGGAACAACTAAACTGACAGCAGTTTTCTAGACTACAAAACCAAACCAAGCATAAATCTTTGTTAATGCTTTTGATTAGGAAATTCTTTAGCTCACAGATTTTTGTTAATGCTTGGATGAAAAGACTTCTTATTCTTCATAGAAGGAGTCCACTTCAGTTCTGTATTTCTCTAGCACGGTGAGCCGCTTCAGCTTCATCGTCGGACCTTAAAAGAGGGAGGGAGTCACAACAGCAGAAATAGGAACAAAAATTCCTACTCAGTCTGAGCTTTGGCTCCTATGATTTTCTATTGAAAAGCCTGTTTGGAAGAACATCTGCCACTCTCTCAGTGCAGATAGCTGCTAAAAGTGAGAAGCAAGCGTGGTATGTAAGGCACGAGGACTTCAAAGGGAGCTGCAGGTAAGATGATGACTGACTACTGCTACTTTTTTCATTAAAAATGATTAAAAGAATAGTTTTTTGAAAGCTTTTAAACAATTCCCAGTTTATTCAAAGAGCCTGGTAATGTGCTTGGAGCTCTGCTGTCAGGCTTTCACTTTAAACAATACATTTTCAGTATTACTACTCAAAGTTACTAATACTGTAATGCACAAGGAATTAACCAGAATCGATTACTTAATTGTCCAAAGTAATCTGAAATTTAACTATAGAGCTGTACTTGTAAATAAGCACAGAAGGATACATATGTGCACAGCAAAACCTCCAGTTTTGTATTCTTTAACACATACTGCTAATGGCTTTTTCCTTTCCCTCTAGTGGCTGAGCCCAGAATTTGGCATACGAAACTATCTGAATACTCTCAGATCAGCAGCCTCTTTACTGTGTGTAGACCTCAGCAGAAATCAGTAAATCTTACCTAGTTCTCCCCCCGAAATGGAAAAATCTCTTGGCAGGACTATCCATTTTCGGATACAATGAACCCGATTAGTGGCATTCATGTTGACTTTGTCGATTCCCTCCTGAATAGCTTGGTAGATTGCCTGGTCTCTTGTGGCTACAATCTCCGATACTTTAGTGGCTTTACTACCAGTCTTCTGGCAGAAGTCTCTAGCTTGCTCAGTGAGAATGTCAGTGGGCTCAGATGTATCTGGGTCCAGCACACTCTAAAATATCAAATGAAGTGAATCATCACATGCTCACTCTTACAAGCATTAAAAGTTTCTCTGATCAGGTCCTTCCTGACTAGTAACAATCAAGCAGCAAAGCACCGACAGCCAAACATCCCATAAGCATTAAAACCCAGAAACACTTGCAGATGAGAATGCTTTTCTTTCCACTTGGCTACCAAATGCAAATATTTTTGGCTTATATGCAGATGAAATGAACAGACTTAAAAGGTGTCAATGAATGAGGCAATAAAATCCATCTATAGATCTTGAATTTCTACCACATTTTCTAAATTACTCCATTGCTACAGGGGAACTTTTAGCTCACCATTAACTTTAATTGCTGTGGTGTAATGTAAACAGCTTGAGATAGAAGCATTCTTTGAAAGTAAGACTTCTTAAATTAGTATTTCTATTGCACCTGTAGATAGGGAGTATCAGTCATAGAGGTAAACAACTAGAGATAAACTAAAGGGTCATTCACTATGTATGTACACAGAGCACAAAGTGCAATTGATTTCGCAGTAGAAGTATGTACCACAGCAAAGCTATGAATTATTTTATCCTACATTCATCCTTGTGTTATTTGAAAAGAACAAATCACAGAGAAGTGTTTCTGGTGGAAAGTTTGCTTCTGTTGGAGAGTTTCTGGATTTGCCCCTAACAGAAACATTTGTTGGCTTTGCTCGTCCATAAGAATGCAAGCTATTGTTGTGCTCTCACTCTTCCAACATTTCTTAATTGAAAATTTCAATTTAGTTAAAAACAAGGTCTTACTATACATATAGGAGAAAAAGCAGTAGACACAGAGATGTTTCACAGATCATAAGAAGATCATTAAACATAACAAGTTTAGATTCATTAGGATTTGTTCTGTAGTTATTATGCATTTTTTTCCCCCACTAATCTCCTCGTGTCTCATTTTAGGTCTTTTCACAAACAGATCCAAATTCTGCTTTTGTTAGCACAGCTGTATGAGCTCACTGAAACCAATATTAAAACTGGTTTACCTTTAGGGTCAACAACATTGACAAAAACTTCTTCTTATCTCCAATCACCATAGCGTTACTAACAATTGGGAGTTCTTTTTTAACAGCATCTTCAATTGGAATCGGAGGCACATTTTCACCTCCAGCTGTAATTATCAAATCTAGGCAGAAAAGAAAGTCTATTAGTTGAATTCAAATAAATTCTGACAATCAATCAGGTTCATTTCTGTAATGACCCATTTGTCTTATTCTGACATAAAGAATAAGAGATTTTTTTTAACGCTATGTTTTCAAAGAGAACAAAGACTATTAGTTCATTACCTTAAAAAGAAAACTGCTAATATTTTCCTGTATGTGCTCAAGTTTTCCCTTAAGTATAAGATATTTGTTCCAGATAATTTTTACATCATCTAGTACCAGGTTAGTTATTTTCAAGGCGCTGTTGCATGATCTGGAATTTTGGTGTGAACAATCATCTCTTCCAAATTAGCATAGGATTCACGCTCTATTTTACATCTCACTGTAAAGTAAGTCCATCGTTAATATCATGATTAAAACTAATTCTTAAAGCCACCAAGAGGGGTCAGACGAAAGTAAGTTACTACTACAGGAAGGCTCCATAAAAGCAACAGAGAAAGATGGGAGAGAGGAGTGTGAGAAATCAGGGAAGGAAGTCTGCAGTGTAAGTAGTGATTCCTGCCCCGCTTCTGACATGAGGGCAACAGAATGACACACTGGAATCTTCATATTTTCAAGGTTTGTAAACAATGGTAGTGATACCTCATTCTACTAATAAATGAATGTGCATTTGTATTTGAATACATTCTGCCTGAAGTACTGTACAAATATTCATTGGAATTACCACAAATTTGAGTATTATCTAGGTCAATTCCAAGTCCTTGCTTTAATTACACTGGTAACTTCTCACTGTCTTCACATAACAGTCTTTGCAGCATTTCAGAATATGCTTCAACAAATAATGCAGACAAATGGTACACCAGTCCTGTGTGTAATAATGCAGCTGACTGCATGTATTAAGAATTGGGTAGGTACCCGATTCCCTGACAGTGATAAACTGGAAGAATTTAGATTCAATCAAGGGAATGTGGCACCCTTTCAGCATTCACAGATTTGGGCCCTACCATCTCTACTGCTGCACGAGAACTATGACAAGAAATAACTTCCAGTCTATACTCAACCTTCTGGTATGAAATAGGCATTGATCTCCTAACTATAAAAGTTATTTCCCTCCCTATCCAACACACTGCACACAACTGAAGAAGTACAAGTAGTGTTTATAGAATGAGAGACTTCTGTCAAGCCACAGATACCTACCAAAGCTAGCCGTGTATCCAAACTTGTCTACGTCTATTTTTCCCTTTCATTCCACCCTCCTTTTGCCTAAGAGCTGTCCTTACTTTAGATCCTCAATCAATCACTCTGGCAGTTGGTTTTTCATTGTCTGACATGTCAGCTTTTTCCCAGCTGATCCAGACAACTGTAATAGTGGCAAAAACTTTTTCCACACCTCTACAAATACTCCCCCTGTATGGACTTCTCTAGCTATGTTTTTGTGCTTTGCAGCTAATGAATCTTCAAAAAGTCATAAGACCCAAAGAACCAAAGGAAAAAGTCCTGTTTCAGTCACTAGAAGAAAAGCTTCTTTACTACCTTCTATTAGATTTTACATTACTTGGACTTGGATTTAAAACTCCAGTGGAACTGGTCAGACAGTTATTTTATCCCAGATGGCCTAACTATCATGTAATTTAGAGTAAGTGTTATTAGTTCAGCAACTAAGGAAGATGTAAGCGCAACACAAAAGTTACGAAGGAATGAGACTAGGAGTTGGTAACTGCTGTGCTAAAGGAAAATGAATCAGACAAGAAAGCTAGTTAAAATCAAGATAGCTGCATTTGGTGCAGGCTATTAATAGGATCTACTTAAGTCCTGATTCTTAAGAGAACACTCTGCCATCCTATTGACAAATTCACTCATCCGTGTTACCTCCCTAGTGATTCACCACGTATTCTAAGATGATAATTACTCAGTTTTTAAATCTTCTTCAGTTACATCTTAACTGTGACCAATCCCACTTTCTGAATACAAATTGTGAAAACAAGCTTCCAAGTAAGCAAGTGACCAGGCTTACTCTTGTGAGACTTCAAGCTATGCACTGTAATAACACCTAGGTTTCTTGCTTTAGCTTTAGCTTTTCCTTTTGCTCTCGAGCTTCAACACTAGTCTCCGCAAACACACCGCCTAAGGCATCAGAGGAACCTAACTCTGACCTACAGCAACAACTTCTGTTTAACACAGGGCTCTCTCTCATTACAGTCTAAACATTCTAATGTGCAATTAAGGCAATTTAGCAAGATTCAAAGGGAGAATGGACAGCTTAATGGATTATTAGAATCAAAGATGACACATTAAACCTGCATTAGTATTTTAGATTACTAATTGTAACTAATGCTGAATAAAGGTCTGGAAGAGAAAAAGCCTCATTGTAGGAGGTGAATCATCTCCACATCTTACAGACTAAAGGGAAGTCTTTCCTGAACAGGGCACACTGTGGTTTCCTCCTAAGAGAGTTTATTTTACTTTCCTACTAGGTCAATGTTGCTGGCATTGGAGGAAAGACACTTAATTAAATGGGCCATATCCAACAGGTGACTGAACACTTACCATTAACATGGAGCAAGATTTTGCTTATTTACCTTTAATTCTTCCAGTGACATAGAGAAAGCCATCCTTGTCTAGTTTTCCCAAATCTCCAGAATGCAGCCACCCATCCTCATCAAAGGCTTCTTTTGTTTTGTCTTCCATATTTAAATAACCCATGAAAACAGTCCTTCCCCAGAAACAGATTTCTCCATTGCCTTCTGCATCTTTGTCCACCAGTTTTACTCTGCAGCCAGGTGCTGGTTTTCCACAGCTATCAGAGAAAAGCATAGAGATATTAAACATACTACTGATAAGACTTCAAACACGCCAAATCTCCAAACCCATCAGAGTATCAGTGACTGCAAATAACACCCTGCTGTAACTGTTAGAAACTTATGGAATATTAATTTACTCAGGTAGATATGTTAAGAGTATCTAAGCACTTTCTGGCTGTCTATCTTGCTCTGTGCTTCCTGGTTTGTTTTTTTTATCCCTCTGTATCTTTGGGCATAAAAACACTTCTGTATTTGGGGTCTTGCACTTAAAAGTTAACCTACCCTGGGCCAGGGCTAGGATATATGTCAGATTTAGTAACTATGTTGTGCATCTAATGCTGCAGATCCCTTTCTGTGCTCTTGGTGTGGCACACTATGAAGGCAACGTGTTCAGCTTCTGACCTGGAAGTTATTTTGCCTCCTGAAGTCACAATAGAGTGGCAATGCATTAAGAGAAAATAAAATAAGCAACGAGATCTGGGCTGAACTTAGTAAAAACTCTTCTCAAAGATATAATGAAAGATACCAGAGTTTAAAATTAAAAAGCAAAAAGAAAAAAAAGAAGTAAAGTTACCTGTGCTGCCTGTAATTGGTTGGCCCAGATAGGCAATGGGGGCCTGAGGTCTCACTCATCCCATAGGCCTCATACAGGGTGATGTTCAGACCCAAGAAGAAATAAAGTGTTTCTGTATTGAGAGGAGCAGCACCAGAAAAGTGCTTCTGACAGGAAGAAAACCCCAGTGCACTGCGTACTTTTGCAAGCACAAAGTAGTCTGCTAACCTCATCCAGAACTGCTTTAAATCACTGCTGAGTGAAAAACACACAAGAGGGAGACAGTAAGTCAGAGCAACCTTGGAGATTGCCAAAACAAAACTGCACACGAATTTTGTTTAGAGATTTATTTGTCGTTTGGTTTTGGGTGTTGACAGAAGTTACATCAGTAAAACCAGGTTACATATTGGTCCTTTTCTCATTTATTGAGCGTCTTTTCTTCCTAAGTGAACTCCAGCTCTTGAGGTGTCTGAATACTGCAAATAAAGAATCTATAAACCCACACTGTATAAAACAAACTCTTGTCTTTCTGATTCTTTATCAGTTAAATGCATCTCTGAGAACCCCTATGACTACAATCTGAGATGTGCAGGACCTATCTGAGAAGCTGAATGATCAGACAAGCAAAGCAGCACCATTGCACAAGCTTTTGGGATACATTTTCTGTAAACAATTCCACACTTGTGCGAGTTGGGGGACGTGTTAGTAAGAGTACATTTTAAACAATCACCTATGTTTAAGATCAGGCTACTGGAACTGATAATTACACCCTTCCTTTTGCATTACATTTGCTGTGTTGCCAGGCCAAATGTTACACATTTACACTTAAGAGTTTCACCAATGCTTCATAGTTTATTGCAAGCAGGTAGCTACTTTCAAATTGATGGGAAATCTCACTCATTATAATACATACCTGCTTGAGCAGCTTAGGTTTCTCTCTAAGCTAAGTGACATAGCCCATGACAGCATTTTCTTCTTCATAAATCCTGACTGAGCAGAAGCATCCTTTAATTTCTCCATGATTTTCTCCCATACTCGGGGAACTCCCATGTGAGATGTTGGCTGCACTTCTTTTAGTGTGTTGACCAAGCTGCCCTGTTAAAGTCATTAAATCATTTCAAAGCATTGCAAAAGGTCCACAGCAGTGATCAAGAGGTTTGGTGATGCAGTCTGCATCTTGCAATACTAACATGTAGCACATCACTAAGCATGTAGGATATAAGGAAGGACTGCTGAGCCTGCTTCAGTCAGACATATGCACTAACGTGTCAGCTGACACATCAGGGAGGTATATATACAAGAACACCACACAGGTAGCTTAGACCCTTCTGCCTCCCTTTCCTCCAGAAATTTCTTTTGCTTTAGATGCATATTCTTCTGCTTCAAAAGAACCTTATGGATCCGGATTATCTATTTTAACTGGTGTCTACAGCACTGGATCACAGGTCTAATGGATTTTATTTTCCCATAATTCTTACAATAATGGATTCTTAACCTTCATCCTCTGCAGCTCTTCAAAGATCATACTCTCTCCTTGGGATGTATTCTAAGAAGAAGATGATGAATTAAGAACAATGCAAGAAAGATACCTTCAGAGCATCTGGCTCAGCAAAGTAAACTTGCTCTCCCCATTTGATTCCAGTCCACAGGTCATATATCTGCGCAGCTATGTGGCTGAGGGGGAGATAACTGACGATTGACTCCTGTTGGACCTCTGCAGGTTGCATTTCTCCTGCTCTGCTGCAGTGTGCTGATGTCCAAGTTATCTGTTCCAACCAATTATAAAACACATTAGGTATTGTGGAGTTTTTTTCTTTTTTTCCTTTTAACACAAACTAAGGATCCTCATGCTATGCTAACGTAACTGTGCAAAATCTGTGCTCACAGAAATTGGTGAAGACACTGCAATCTTTGACAGCACAACAGACTATCAATTCCCCGGGGGATGCTCAGTCAAAAGCAAGATGAATTATCAGCAACAAAGTCTTGCAGATAACATAAGTAAATGCAGTCTTTCTGCTCCCTGACTGGGCTATGAATGCTACCAACTCCCTATGCCCAAGTGACACGCTGAGTATGGCAGCCATGGGCTGGATGGGCAAGGAGTAAATGGATCTGCCCCTTCTTTTACAGCTCTCCTACTATGCATACTTTCTATCAAGCTGGCATTTTTCACCAGCCAGACCTGTATGTCTATATGTTTACCTAAAAAAGAACAAACAACACTTAGTGATCAGTAAGCTCAAAGGACAGTTCAGTATCAGCAACAAGCTCATTACCTTTGTATTGATCAGCACCTGGCTAAGCACTAATAAGGAAGATAGCAGCTATATTCTGCTCCTCTGGAAGCTTCTACAGTATTCACCACAGTGGTTCACAAGTCACACGCACACACCCCTACCCTGATCACAGCACTGCATACGTGAATGTTTTTGAAGATGTGTTGTGTGACTTCTTACTGAAACTGGATTATGTTCCCCTCCTTCTTCATAATTCCCACTTTATCTTAGAAGATGCAGCTCAAGGATGCCAAATATGCAAATCTTCATTATCACAATATAGCATATGGAAGACCCACAAATACATGTGATGATATAAGGGATTGTGAAAAGATACACATGCAAAGAAGAAAAAACAAAAAATCCCAAACCAAACAAAGAAACAGCTCTTTCTCAGAGGAGTCTGTAATCTCAAATGGGTAAGGCAGGACACAGAAATGAGATTACTCAAGATGGGAAGAGATAACAGGTACTGCATGTGATTTGTATCACAGTATGTTCCTGCCAGCTCCTTTTCCCTATGTTTCGTCTAAGGAAATACAGATTCTCAAGAGGGATTGTTAAGGAGCAGCATGCTGCCATGCCAGGACACTCCAAGTTTAGATGGCACCACTGGATATGTGGCTATGGGAGACTTACACAGTAGGCAGAACTGGGGTGTCTTTGAGATGTGGCTATACTGATTTGCTTATCCTCCAAGTCTTGTGGCACACAGGCACACTCACAGCAGATGTATGTGGGTACATATATGACTGATTCAGCATTGCTGTTGCACATGGACACTGGCAAGCATCTTTTGACTAAAGAAGGCAGCAGCACAGCTACAGGCAAGGCATGCTTTCCACTGTTCATCAACATAAAAATAGCCTGTTTGTGATCAGCAGCCAGGAATAGCTTGGCAGCTAACATGGAAATGACACCAGACTCCTTTGAGATGGAAGAGCATAGGATCTGCAGCGTAAGATCAGTCTTTATGTCTACCAAGTCCAGTATGTTCTGCTTTGAGGTACTACTGCACTAATTCCCTACATTTTGGTGAATTGCTCCTCACAGTGGACATGTCTGCAATAGTTTCTGCTTTATTTTAAGAGGCGAGGCCACAACTTAGACCAGCCCGTTCACAGATGGTCTGTGTGTTCAGAAAGGCTCCCCATCATTTTCCACTCCTGCTCAGCCACCTTAAAAAAATTATATATATATATAAAAACCCAAAACAACTACACTTCAGATCTTTGCTAGTGGACTTCCATGGAAAGTCCTTTGCAAAAGCAAAGCTGTTTTGATAGTGGCTGGCTGATGTATATGATTTGTTTCTTTTAAGATGATCTGTGGCATCACCTGAGAGACTTTATGGCAATCTGTGAATTATATTTATGAATACGTGCATTGGATCTTACAAAAAACCCCAGTGAATAAAAAGAAGTCATATTCATAACAACTGTTCAATTTTGTGAAGTGCTAGTTTGAATGAAGTTTCATTTTTCACCTTGCTTCACCAGAAAGTATAAGCATTCACAACTTCACAACTGCATTTTGAATACTGCTTTGTAGTACATTATCCATGTTGCAAAAGCAAAAGGATTTCAAGCCTCTACTATGTACCAGTCATTTCATAACATAAGAATAAACATCCTCATACATCGCTATTTTTATGCTGGAGGAAGAGCATAAAGCGCATACATTGTCATGACTCAGCATGGCTCCTTTTGGCTTCCCAGTTGTTCCAGACGTGTATATTAGCACACAGCATTGATTTGGCTCTTGAGAGTTAATAATATCATCCAAAGTAGTATCAGGCACATCATCTCCCAAAGCCAGAAACTCTTCCATCTAGAACATGTAACAGAAAATACAAGATATCAAATGGCTTCTTACAAGTGGGAAAGATTCAGTACCTTACCAGTCTCAAAAATGGCAGACAACTTCAGTGCCTTGCTCTGCACATGTTTCCAAGGCAAGTTTCCCCAGGTCTTGCCTATGTAAGAAAGATGGTAAGACTAGCTTAGAACTTGATGTGTGAATTGCAAACAGGCTATCTAAAACTGCGCTGCATGAGCCTTTTCAGTGCCTAAGGGAATGGTAGTACTACTTTTCCTCCTAGACGGGTACTGTATAGAAGCCACAGAGACTAAAATTCTGTTACTATCCCACACTGTTAGAATAATTGAGCCTTATTCAAAGGAATCTGGATGTACCGTTTTTAGGTAAGAGTACACTTGTGACACTCCATTTGCAATTCCTTGTCCTCTATGTCAATACTAATATAAACAATTGGATGAGAGCTTCTTTGCAAAAGCCTCAATATCTACATGTGGGAACGTGTGCCCAAATTATCTGCTGTTCTATAGCAAAGAGAGCACATGGTGCTGGACACAACTTCCATTCAAATTTAGCTCAATCTAGAATGAGCTAAAGCGTTTATGATGCTGGACTTTTGTGCCACACAAACTGGCCCAGAAGGATGCTGAGTCTGATCATCTTTATTATATTGGCTGCTCCCAGACACTACTATTGCATGCACCTGATATGCTGCTACGTGTGCCATTGACTTCAATGATAATTGAAAACTAGGGTATAACAAAGTCTTTTAAGATAGTCAATAACCAAACTGTCATTTTCCCGTTGGAATCATATGATTTATACTGCGCTACATGACTGTGTTATTCAAATGCAGCACCTCCATTCTTTAATGATTTCTTGGAGATATATCAAGGACCATATAGCAGTAATAGGAATGATGTGAAGGACCACAGAAGTGAAAAAGGAGAGTCTGTGCTTGAGGGGGAGTTCATTGTTTCTTTCAGACCTCTGCCGTTAGGGTTACAATCGTTAGCCTCTGTGGCACCGAGACTTCCTTTTCTTGGGTGGCAAGGCTGTCCTAAGTATGCTTCATCAGTTTTATACTTGCATCCAATAAATCACATCTCTGAAAAGAGAGGCAGTACACAGCTCTGTAGCAGGTAGAGAATTTGTCACATTCTATCCCTTCCCATGGAATGCTGCTGCATCAGTTTCACTAGCTCCTGGAAAGTCGGAGTGTCAAAGGTGTAATTGTTTCTATGTGATTTAGCAGTCATTCCAGGCAGACAGGCCTTCCTGACCTGTCTTCTCATTCTAGAATGTGTTAATCACTGTGAATCTGTTGCCTAGGCTTTGTTTACTGAACAGTACCTGCAACAGGCAGTGTTCCCATTCCACAGGCCATGAAAGGTACAGTCACACACACTACTGACTTTGCATTTGCCTGCTGGAAACATGCACTCATCAGTGAACTAGGGCTTTGCCCTCACTGCGGCAAAAGCTCATTACATGTTAGCTGTCACCTTGCAATACAAATCCCTTTCATCAATGCCATGTGGTTTGCTTTACATCAAACCTAATCAACAATCATTTCTGCCTTTGGTATCTCTGATTCCTCCTTCAGACAACAAACCGTGGAACTGTCAGACACTCTCATAGCTCCCCTTCTCTGCTGAGAAAGTGTGACCAACATGACACCTGAACAGATCAATTCTCAGGCATTTAGGTTTCAGCAACTGAATGTTCTTCCAGAGCTACCTGCTAGCTTATTATTTTTACTGAGAAATGTAAATAGTAAAATCATCATCTTTTTTTTTATTGTACTGAGATGCAGGGCATACTCTATACCAGTACATACAGCACTGTAACAGAAACCATTTGTTATAAGTTATATGCTATTCAACATAGCAAGAGATGATTAAACAAGTGCAGAAGACTTGTTTCTTGTGAACCTAATAACCCCTCAGATCATCAAAATTGCAAGTATTTTTAAATATTTCTATGCTGTCCAGTCTTCATTAGTATCTCCCCCCCCAGTTGAAGTTTTACAGCCTAAAATCTGACTTAAAATGCTGACTTCTGTATTCTTATTACTTAACTATTTTCAGAATATATTGGAATAACATGTTTACAAAAATCTGGTTTGCTTGAAGTGCTCCTATTTCTTAAATTAAAGGCTGGACTTCTACCACTCAGAAATTCCTGATCCTGCCTTTGTCCTTCTTTGTCCTTTTTCCTGCTTGTTTTTTACTATGTGATAAGAAGATTCTACATATACTAAGAAAATGTGCTCCTCTTTGTGTAGTCCATATTTATTTCTCTTCACTTGTTGCCTGTCACTGGGAATACTTTGTGCACAAGCACTTTCACCCTGGATCCAGTGTAACTAACCACAATTCAGGTTTCAATAGCACCAGTGGACAACTTGGATTTTTAACCATTTGAGAGTACACATTCCCACCTGTAGTCTATAGGTGTTTTGTTAATCCCGTCAAGTAAAAAGCCAGGAAAGGCACGAGACAGACAGTTAAGCAAGGTGCCTCTAATTTTAAATGTCAAGTATCAAACATGAAGTTACAGGTAAATAAGACAGAAAAAGCTGATGAAGCTTTTGAATGTGCTGGAACACATCAATGCATTCTAAATGGCAGACATTCCACAGATTAAATATAGTAGAATTTATCAAATATCTAATACCCCAAGAATTATAACTCTGTTCTAGCATTCACATACCGTATACAAATCTGGGTATCTCTTTGGAATGAAGTCCTTATACAGCACAACAGCTTTCAAGTGTGGCAAGCGATTCCAGATCTGTTCCATTGTTAAAACCAAATTTATTACTTATTACTCATATCTTATGTGGTGTTTTTTCCCAGTAAAATACTGCCAAAACTGTAATGGCTTGACAGTCACAAGAAACCTCCTGTTTCCCTCCACCCGCAAATATTCTGCCCTAAACTCACAACCAACGAGGAGGGGAGAGAAGGAATAAAAGGAGACACTACACAGTCTGCTCTAGAAAATCTGTTTTAATCTGTTTCCAGTCAAAAACGGAAAAACCCAAACGCCAAACCAACCCAACCCCCAGCCATGGGCTCCTCAGCATCCTCACATACCAGATTTCCAAATAAGAACACTCCCATGAGAGGTTTCACGATAGAGATAATGCTTATAGAACCAGCAGAGCATTGAGAAATGGGGAAATGAGGGCTTTTCAGTAACCATTCAGCCGCCCTATACCTGCATTATCTTGTCCAGTTGCTTCCGATTTTCCACAACCATGATATTGGTTTTGCTGTCATGAGCAATGTAGTGACAAGCCTCTGGAGAACTGGTTGTGTATATCCCTGTGACAATTCCTCTACATCAAAAATGTGTATATATAAGAACATATACACACACATATACATGCACTTAGTATCAAAATAATAATCAAAGATCAGATGAAAGCTGAAAGATGTGAAAGTAAACAGCATCACAGCTGTCGCATTTGTTTCAAGTATCCTGATATACATGACTATCTTACATATGCACATTGCAAAAACTCATCTCTGAACTCTCATAGAAGATGCCATAGGCTAGAATTCAGCATTTTAACTTACTTGAGGCTACAAGAGAGTTAGCTTGGGAAGTGGTAAAAAAACCCCAACATTAATGTCTTCTTTCTGCTCAAGCTGCACACAGATACCAATTCCAATTTCACTGGCACAGAAACAGCTTAAGAGGTAAAATCCAGATTGTATAAACAGGTATCAGGACAGAAGGAATCAGGTGAATTTATATTTACCTGTCACTTCATCTGCTTGAACATATCTTCCTGTAGACAAACATCATTACTATAAAAGAGGAAGTCTCATCTGCTTCCTATCTTCCAGGGATAATGCACAACAGCTTCTGTGCAACTGTCACAGTTAAGCCCATAGCAAAAAGGATCAGTTTATGAGTGTCTGCACTATTCTGGATATACAGAAAGTTGTGAGACTCCAGTAGGTTGCTGAACATGCCAAACACCTGCAGCACAGCTTCCAAGATATGACACCAAATACTGATTTGCTACATTTCCAGATCTGGCAAAACAGAAATCCCCAAATCTGCCACAAAATCAAACAAAGGAAAATCTTACCCAGCAAAAACAGCTCCAACAGCTGAGATGAACCATTCTGGAGAATTAAATCCAAGGATTGCTACGCTGTGGAATCGTTCAAGACCAAGCTTAAAAATAATAAGCATAAGTTTATATAATACAAGCACACTGGAGAGAAACATATAGCAAGAAACACACACACAGACATAACCAATGGAAAGTTTTGATTTAGTATCTTGGTATTGACAAGCCATGTGCAGGCACATCTCTGTTGTTATCCATAGCAAAACCTGTAGTGATGAGCAGTTAACATGATCTAACCTTTCCACCACCTTCTGCTGTCTGAGCTCTGCTATCCAGAAAGGCCTGAAAAACAGAACTTTTCAATAAGAGCAGGGGCATAACAAGTACTTATCTTACCCTATGTTTAAAATGTTTTCAAATCTGTCTTTATCCCACCAAATTCCTGACAGAGCTGCTTTTACCTATTTTTCTTTTTTTAATCTTTAGGCCTTCTGCTGAGCTTTGTACCCAGGCCCCAGTGAGACAGTGTAATACACCAACTCTTCACTTGAGGTCAAGTTTCCTTGACACCAGTGTAATCTCTTTGACCAAAAGCAATTTTCACCATTACTATTTCCCTAAAGAACATGACTGATGATCTTCGATTAATGGGAAAAGCCTCTTACAGAGTGGATTTGGGGTTTTGTTTGTTTTAAGAAGGCAAAGGCAGAAAAAGGAATCGGTTTTGTTTCCTGTACCTACCTTCAAAAAGCCTTTGGCTGCTTTCCTGGAGAGGCAATAATACTCTGAAAAAGTTATCTTCTCCCACTTCCCATTTTTTTTGCTGGCCAAAGCATTAAGGGATCCATATTTTTCTAGGCTGTCCTTGAACATCTGATGCACTGTTATGGGAGTCTGAGGACATGAGTTATCTATTCTCAGCCTGACTCTGCCATCAGCAAGGGAAGTCCACAGAGACTCTGGAAAGCAAAGCATTATCACTGAGGTATTTCATCAGTGAAAAATACCGTGTGAGTGTGTACCAAAAGACAAGAGGACTGAATAAAAACTGCAGGACTAAGCAGAACTCTGGCACTTGCCACCTTTTGGGAGAAGGGCTTTCCAATTTTATAACTATCAAATAAACCTTGTAGAAAGAAAAATCTTTATTTCTTACACTTTGTTCTGCATCTTGAATAAAAGTGCCACCATACAGAATGACACTGATCTTCTGTGTTACAGGCACATCTCCAGTTCCAGAAGAATCTGTTTGCCTGTGCTCAGCCCTGCACAGCCACTATCCCTTGAGCTAATGGAGTAGCTGGTGAATCAGAAGGCTACAGAGATCCAAAAGACTGAAACCTTTGTCCCTTGTCGTAGCTCTTTCCTCCCTCTTTCCCCCCAGCTATTCGCCTTTATTCTGCCTCTGCTCCCACTACTTCCCGCTGTGTTCCAGTGTGCACATCCACTCCACTCGCTCCTGTCTTGTCCTATTTCCACATCATCTTTCACCTTCTTCTGCTCTTACTTTCCTTACCCTGCATTTTTGCCCTCCGCATTTTCATTCCTATATTTTTCTTCCCCTTCCTTGACAGGACTCAGAGACAGAGCATCAACTAATGTCACTTGGCTCTCAGCACTGGTGCCAAGGACTGGGGCAGTCACTGGCATTCACAAGAAATGACTGCCTCAAAGATTCTACTTGGCTTTTGCAAACCCAGCAAGAAGCAGGCTGAGTATAAATACCGTCCTTAGAGAATCTAGGGGATAGTAAGTTGGCAAAATTTAGGTGAATTTTCACAAGGAAGACAAAAAACCACTAACAACTCCCCTATCAAACAGTTAGTTCCCATACTTCCGAACGGAATAGCGCAGGAACATTTTAAGAACATTTGTTTCCTTATATCTACTTTCCTAAATGAAGAAATACTTTTAGCATAATCATTTGAAAAATAAAAGATTCCACAGAGAGCTGGTGGAACATTTCACACTGAAGAGCTTCAGCTTGTCAGAATTAAGAGTAACAGAAAACTTTTGATGTTTCCTCCAGTAACTCCTGCTACCTACATTATATTTTGTACCCCAGATGCTTTCTCATTCACTACTATGTGACCTTGGCTCATGTCCTTCATAAGAACTCACTGAACGTCAGAGATGGAGAGGAAAGATTTATTCCTAAAAGAGGATTTTGTCAGGTAAAACAAAAAATGGCAGAGATTTTATTCAGACAGGTAGTCTTGACTGTCACTCTTTGAGTCTCTTGAAGCGTTCTTTTTCCTCATGTCATTCTCCTCCAAGGCCAAGTTCCATTATCAGACTAAATTTTCCTGTTCACTGTCTGCTGCTGCAGGAAGAGATGACTCAGAGTAGTCTTACATATAGTGTATAAAAGAACTGTTCTGCAGTTTGTCTTAGGAATTGCTCTAAGGACAGCTAATCTAAATGTTTGGGATTTTAGGTGTGCAGTTTTCTCACTAAAGCAGAAATTTTTAACAAGGAACTTTACAGGAGGAAGCAAGTAGTTAAAAACTTCATACTTGGTAAGTTTTCAGCTGATCTTTCTCAATATGGTCCTAAACACCAAACATTATTTTAAACACACAAACAAACAGCAAGTCTTTTTCCTTTTTTTCAGAACTACTCCAGTCTGGCTGATCCTGCTGGACCTCTGGGATATATGAAGGCGACTGTGTACTAGTTATTAAAAAAACCCCAATACACTAATCCTACGGTTGAAAGCTAATATGCTAATGAAACCTTCCCTCTGTTCTCTACCTAGCCTGCCAGTATGCTGGTTACTGCCAGAATGGATTTGGGAATGCAAATGAATTCTAATGTTTATGGAAGAACAACTCTGAGAGCCACGTAAAATGCAAAAGAACCAAGGTTACCTTTAGACAGGTAAACAAACAGACAGGCTCACTGTGGAATGGCCCTAGTGCCTGAGGAACTCCAAGGGATATTCCATAGATATACCCTGAGAAGCAGAAACTAAACCAGTAATTTAACTTCTGCTTGAAACTGATTCAGATGTAACTCACAAAACAGTATCTTGATTATATGCCAGTTCCTGCAAAACATCCCTCTGCTCTAATGACGAGAGAAGGTACTCAGCTCTTTGCTGGAGGCGTTTCTGACACAGTCATCATCCCAGATTCCACAGCTCTGATGCCATCACGTTCTGCTGACAACACAAATACATCATTCTTCCTCTCACCCATTATTTTTTAGTTTTCTTTAAGATGCCTCTGGCTCTGAAAGCTTAACTTCTCTTTAGTAAAAGCTGGAGCTGAGTACACACAGCTTGGCGTCTGAGAGCTTGGCATCTATGTCAAACTTACCCCTGTGCCAATGAACAGATTAAACACAAGTTCAGAACTTCTGAATTTCAAGTGAACCTGAATATATCAGCCAACACATAGTGATTCTTTTAAAAATCTCAGAAACCAGCTTCCTGTGGCTTGCCTTGCCATAGCTGGGAGGGGAGGAGGGTTTTCCGCCATATCATCCATTTCCCACAAGAAACATGTAACTTTAAACTCTCAATCAGAAAAAAAATGAATAAATAGTGGAATTATTTTTAAATTAGTCAAAACATACAAATATTTCAGTATGTGGACACTTGTACGTTTTCCATTGGAGAAAAAAGGTACATTGAGGAATTGCAATAAATATACTGTTCTTCACATCAGTAAACTACTACCAACGTGGATCAGAGAAATAAGATCCCCTCCAAAGAGTGCCTCTACAAAGTGAGTGCAGGGAGTGGTGCATCAGGGCAAAATCAGCTTCATAACAACACTGACGCTTCCAAAACTGATTACGGTGTTCCAAAATGGAAGCGTGTGGAGGGAGTAATCAGGAGGAAACTTCCCTAGAGAAACATTGCGCAGGCATGCAGGAATGGAAAGCCAAAATTCACTTGGATGAATTGAAATTGAAACTTGCCAATTGAAGGGCTTCCAGAGGTACAGTGGCAGCTAAACAGAGAATCAAGGCTATCACAGGCAACTTACTGACACAGGAAAAGGGCTGATGCACTCAGTGTCTTGTTCAGCTCACTTGTTACTAGCAAGATCAGGCTTCCTGGGTTTTCGTAAGGTAATCAGTCTTCCAGAACAGTGGTCAACATTTCTGAGTCTATCTATCAGCCGATTGCAAGTGACATTCTTCAGGAGTTAGTCCCAAGAATGATACTGTTTAATGACAGCATTACAGTCTTGGACAATAGAATGCACCCTCACCAGCTTTGAAGATGACACCAAACTTGGGGAATGGGCCAACGTACCAAAAGGCAGGGCTGCTATTCAGATGGACCTTGGCAAACTGGAAGAATGGGCTGACATAAACCTCAAAGCTCAACAAGGGTGAATGTAAAGCCTGCGCTTGGGTAACCCCTTGCAGCAGCACAGACTGGATGCCAGCTGGCTCCGTGGAAAAACTCCTGTGGTTCCTGGTGTACAAGTTGAATTTCAGTCAGTAGTATGTCCCAGTGGAGATAAAGACTATCTACATCCCCGATTGCATTAGGAAGATTATAGTCAGCAGATCTAAGAAAGTGATTATTTCCCCCTACTCAGTACTCATGAGGGTGCAACTGAAGCAGTGTGAGTTTTGGAAGACCCAGTGCAAGAGAGATCCTGCCAAATTGAAGCAAGCCCAGAAGAGGGATTCTCAGATGGTCAGGGGCCTGGAGCACACCATGTAAGAGTAGCCCCTAAAGAAGCCAGGTTTCTTCCATCTGGGGAAGATCAAGAATGAATCTAACTGCAGTCTGCCACAGACTGAAGGAGGTGCTCTAAAGAAGACAGATTCTTCTCAGAGGCACGCAGCAGAAGAGGAGACAACGGACATGAGCTGCAGCAAGGAAAATTCTTGCTGCATAAAGAAAAGTAATTTCACAATGCAGGTGTCAGCCTAAGAAGAGGGACGAAGAGGCTGTGGAATCTCCACCACTGGAGGTTTTCAAAACTCAGCAGAACAGAGCCATGAGCCCTCCTATGAGCAGAAAGCTGGACTAGTTGCCCTCCAGTGTAAATTATTCCAACATAAATTATCTCGCGATTCCATCAGTATAAAACCGGCATGAATGATTTCTCTTTTAACTTTACACAGGTAAATGTAATGCCAATGTAATGCTTGCTGCCAACAGTAAGGTTACATATGCATGAGACAAAAAACGGAATCTGGCCTGCTTCCACAGGAATGAGCTTCTACACATTGGTGGAAAAGAATGGGGTAAAAGTTCCAGAACAATCTGGCCCCCATCAGACGAATTTACTCCTGGGGCTGCAGAACATATCAATTATAAAGTGAGAAAGACAGTTCCGTACAACTAGAAAATACCAGAATCTCCTTCTTTTCTCCTGATACACAAAGCAGACCCACCACAACTAGACACTGAGCTTCCTTCTCCCAAAAGACTTTCTGGAAGAACTTTTTGACATTCAGTCCTCCCTTCACCACTCAGCATCTGCATAGCCATGCGAAGTGTCCAAGTCAAACACTGCTTCTCATTGAAATGGATAACAAGTAGTGCCACAGATTCCCAAAGTCAAAAAAAAGACGAAGTCTAACTTAAATTGTAAGCTTCTGATTCATCAACTTAGAAGAATATCTAAACACAAATACAGGAACTGCTTAATTAAAATGGATGGGGTGTGACTTGTGTTTGCAGGAAAATGATGATGGAACAGCTGGAACAGCTTCTATTCTCACTTGTTCACCTCAGCTTTCTTCCAGAGGCTGTGGTCACCTCTGCAGGAGTGGCTGAATGGCATGTGCATTCCTTCCTGAGCACTGTGGTTTACAGGCCAGCGTATAACTCTCAACTGCAGCCAGCAGCAGCCTCTGGGAGAGAAGCAGGGTAGATAGCAGGAACCAGCGTCCCAGATAAATTCTTGGTAAAATAGGTCAGAGCCACCACAAGCACACAAGCAAGTGCTCTGCAGAATCACAGTCTCAGTAAAAATCTATATATATACAGTGTGTGCCTCAAGCAGTTCAGTAAAATACCCTGAACATTTGAAAATAGAGTTATTCTAAGTTATCACCTTCAGCCATTCAAATTTATGTCTGGCTTATGGAAGACCAAAAAGCAGATGGCAAGCAGCTTAATTCTTGGAAAGAAACCTATTGTGTACCAAAGAATTGCCTTTTTAAAAATCAATATATATGCATACAGGTATATATTTAGACATATGTCTAATATAAAGTCTGCATGGGAGATTCTTACATAGATCTGTTATTTCTTCAAAAACCACTTGCATCCATTGCTCCAATTGTCCCACAGAACAAATATTCCCTGTTTAAATGAGCAAATTTAGACACCAGCAGCAGACTCACCAAGGCAAGAGGGAGCTCCCTCAGGGCTGCAAACCTTCCAAAGACTCTTTGCAAGTTCTGCTAGCAAACCTTTAAGCCACATGGATAACAAACTAGGTTAAATTTACCACTGCAATTGGTTTAAAATTACAGTAGTATGCATATGCTACAATGCAACACAGAACTCATCGAAGTATAGATACTCCCTTACAGCCACCAGTTCTTACACAGTATGACAAATCCTCAATAGCTGACAGCTGTGATGCCAAAGGAAACACAAGAATTGGTATGATGTTCATAGGATCGGACTATTTTTCATTTCGATCTAGTAGTCATCTCAAATACAGAGAAAAACTGGGAGAAACTATTGAATTCGTACAAGTTTACAGAAAGCTCCTGACAATTTTTCAGTTGCCCTGATTCACTTCAGTTTCATTTTACTTTTGACTGTCTCTCTTTATTCCAGCCCTGAAAACCTCTCAGTCATGACTTGCTAGAATAGATACAAACATTGTATTAGAGGAAAAAAAAAATCATCTTATAAGAGCTCAAATTCCCAAGGATCATCTTTTACATGCTTACCTGTTGGCTCTATGCCCTCATCTTGGGTCTCCTCCAAATGAAGCAGCGAATCTCTGCAGACAGTCTGTGTACCTGTAAAGGTTCTAAAAGAAAATATACCTATTAAAAGATTATCCAGGAGTGCTAATAGGATCCACTACACTCAAAATGCAATAAATCCAAGGGAAAATTCAAACACAGTTTGCAAGCACTTAGAAACACAACAGGAGGAAACAGAAAGTTCAAAAGAACAAATAAGATTTTGCCTCTTTGTTGCAAACACTACAATCAGGTTAAACACAGAAATACCTTCACTCTAAGGATGACATTCTTATTTGATACAGTGGACTTCTGGCTTCAACATCATGCAATATACCAGATGGAGACACTAATTTTGAATCAGAACAGAGAGGCCATGAACCATGCAAGTATAAAAACCGAATTATCCATCTTAGCCTTGATCATGCAGCCACGGTACTAATATAATACCTTGTAAATTGTCAAGGTTGATACCTATTGAAGCTCCAAGGTTAGGGGCTTTTCTGTTGGCTGGTTGGAGTTTTTTAGAGGCTAGGAAAAGAAAGAGACTTACTTCCTAATAATTACAGTAAAGTTTCTCCAAAATGTCACCAAAGCAACAAATTATCATTATCACATGGACAAAATTAACGTTTCTTGGCTTAAATTAAAGAGACAAAGATTATAGCACAGATAATACAAACTCAAAGCCAGAAAGTCTGTAAGACAACAGAACACAAAGGATTATACAAGCAAACCATGTAACCAATAACTAAGCATCTGACTGCATATATCAAAACGCTGCAGATTATTCATGAATAGCAGCACGCAGAGTTTTTAATTTAGCTGACTTCACTTAATAGATCATGAGGTGGGAATCAGCAGCCTTCAAAGGCCAAGAACAAATTAGGGTTACCTTTATTCCCAGCAGCTACAACAGAAGAGTCCTGAGTGAAGCTCAGGAATTCCCTCCCCTCCACAGTGTAATAAACACAGAATGTAGAAAGTCCAAACACGGCCCTTCCCAGCTCTCCACTAAATAACAAGCAGCTTCAAAAGCAGGTTTTTACACAGCAGTGTCAGGTACCAAACAGTAGAACCCAACACTACGTGAGACATTATTTCCTATCTCACACTAACTACTACTTGTAGAATACCTATTACATACATGGGGCACTCCTAGAAATTATTATTGTTATTCACAATGAAATCATTCTTTAAGCAAGCTGTAACCAAGCTGGATCCCTGCTACAAGAATTCAGCAGATTGCATAATTCTTCACCCATCAGCAGTGACAATCACTGTTCATTTCCTCCCTTGCTATTACCATGCTGCAGATCTCCATGTCTCAGAGCAGAGGTACAGATCACAAAAGCAGCTGAAGGAAAATGAGGAGTCATCACTAATCCTGCATGTGAGGGTATTTCCTCTCTTGTTAATGGCATAATGGGACAAAACATGAAAGGGCTCGTCTGCGGAGCAGAGAGAGTTAGGCTCTGAAAATAGTCACTGGCCTGGTGAAGGCGGATGTTGATGAGAAACTGAGTAATTTAAACATAGAGAGGGATTAAACTGCATTTTGAAAGGTAAGCCTGTGTTTGACAGATGGGAAAATGGTGACTTAAGTGGGATTGCATGACAGAGTGACAGACCAGGAAGACATGTTGGGGAATAAAAACAAAACATCTGAAATTTGCCATCTCAAAACACTTCATAGTTCTTGAATATTTTCCTATTTTGGAGAAAAACTACATTTGATGTTTAGAAATCTAATGCAATCTTTTCTTTTAAATACCTTTTGAATACTAAATATTTAACAACTTTATTATTTTATGAAACAAATAAAACAAAGTCTTAGTCAAAAAATGAACAGGAAAATAAAGTCCTCAGAAGAACACAAATCTGATCAGTAATAAATCAGAAGAGCCTCCTGTGAGCCTATCCAAAACTTTGGGTAATCATCATTAATGACTTTTCCCAGATGAGAATCTTTTTGGTTTGCTTTGTTCTCATCTGACTGTTACAGGATACCAGGTCAGTTTATATTATGTTCCCTTAATAGAAAAATAATCAGCCAACAAGTCTGAACTTCTGGACTGGCTCTGGTAATGCTGCAACACGCAGAAGCTGTTTGAGGAGCTCTGCGCATCCAGTATCTTCAGGAGGGTTAAAGTCAGTAATGCCATGTGCAAAGTAGTTGCCACCTGCTTTGATGGATGTAGCAGTCCATTTAAGAGTTGGTTATTTTGGGTTTTTTTAACCCTGGAAGTACAGTTAGGCAATTTTCTCTTCCATCAGAAATTCATGTGCACATACAGAACTATCCATTCTGAGTGAAAGAGTATGTGTTTAATGTTGTTACTTTTAGCTTTTGTTAGGAATTATTCCTTTCAAAATTAAGTAAGGATCCAGGAATGGTTATGTTATCTGGAACTGTTCAAGTAAGACTGAACTGAGCAGAATTCAGTGGGGCTGCTCAATAAGGAGCTTACTGAGCATACTGCAGCAAGGAAAAACGCACTGCAGAGTGATGGTTTGGTGGCAAGATGCTCCAGCAAAACCATAATGCTTTGGAAATCTGGACTTGGGCTGCTAAATTTGTTATTAAGGCCGAAGTTCTCCATACATTTTTTCATTTTATTAGGGCAGGAACAGCATGTTCCAAAATCCAACTACCAGCTTAAAAGTGGATTCTCTATATCCCATTTTTACGTTACAAGTTTATGGCTCTAAAAGCAACATGCAAAAATCTCTACAAAGCACACACAGAGGATTTTACAGCAGAGGCCACTTCAGTAAACAATTAGAACAAAATGAGTTCTGTGTTACACAACATTGACCAGCTAGAACTAAACAAAGCATACTTCTGCACAACTCCATTAGCAGGAGTGGTTTTTGAATGACAGTATTTCCTGATGTAATTTGGGACTTAATTTCAAGGTACCTCTCTATCACACATGACCTCATCTGCTGCCTCAATTCAATGCCTGCACACACCCCCTTCACCCCAGAGGGAGGCACAGCACACTTGGACTGACTGGCTTATCCAGAGGCTTGCACCTACAACCACTACTCTGTGCCAGTTCAACATTGTATCAGACTGCAATTTGAATCTGAATTTGCTGGCATAGCAATTACTTGTTTTAACTAAGTGTATTTGATGGAAACCGATGAATACAGTACCAATTCTTATCATAACTGCAGGAACTAAATGTAACAGCTAAATCTCTCCACTTTTAGCATTATAAAAATGGCAGAGCTCTCTCTTTCACTGAACATTAGGAAAAACTGGGTTTTCTGTGACCACAAGGATACCGAGTATCTGATTAACAGCACTACTTACTGTGATACTAATTTCCATGATGTTTTTAGTTTCAATGGACTTTGGAATTGGTCCTTTCATTCCACAGGCTCTATGTTTCCTTCTCTGGTAACTGGAATTTCTGCTTATGTGCCATATTCTAGGTCAAATATATCCAGATATATGCTGTCCTCTAAATTCTCTCCTCATAGGAAAATCTTGTAAAAACGCTAAGAATAAAACTGAAAAGAATCTATAAAGTCAATTTGTAATATGATAATGAACCAATGATCTCCAAAGAGAAAATGTTGTGCAGAAATTCTCGCTTTAATAAGCCCCACAGAATACACCAATTGTCCTGTATAATTAGGTCACAATCTTTGCTCTCAAATTTAAAACCTATGAACCTTATTTTGCAGAGTTCAGTATGTGTTTGCCTTAATTCTGCAGAGCAATTTCTAAGGTCACAAATTGCACCAACAGAATGTGAACACTGCTCTGCAGCAGCCATATTATCATGGGCTTTAAGGTGAAGCTGTTTGTTAAACAGATTTTGTACAGTAGCAAATAAAAAGACATCTCTCATTCCTTTTGTATTCCTGTTCCTTATTACTATCATTCTGCTCCTGTAGTTTTAACAACGTTAAATATTTTACCACTCGGCTTTCTACAGGGGTTAGAATTTTAGTAAATAAACCAGCTTTCTATAAACTTGCAAAAATAAAACAAGCAGTTTATCAAATAATTACATATCTATATTGCTAATACATGATTCAGTATAAGGCATTCCTTTAGACTTCAGGATATTTAGTCATAACCCTTTATACGTGAACCAAGTTGAACTACCCAAAGGCTGAAAATGACACCCACAACTGCTCACAAAGAGACTTAAAACCCCTTTTCTTCCCCTTTTTTTGCACTTAAACCAGCTGGCAGTCGAGACTGTGCATTCACCCGGAGTCCCTTCCTTAGCTTCCAGACCACGCTGTCCGGATTCATGCCGAAGCTCCCATCTCCTCCTCCCTTTCCTGGTTTTTCTAACAGAGAGGCTTCTCCCGTTACACAGCTTCTCCACTCTCACCTTGTTCCTGGATAATGTTGTACCATATGCACGGGCTCCCCAGATAGTGAAAATATTTTTATTAAGTAATTTTATTCTGGTTTAATGTATGGTAAATGTCCAATGTTGAAGGGCATTCATGATATATATTATCAGGTAAGTTGAGATTGGAACTAGATGATCTTAAGGTCCTTTCCGACCCTAACTATTCTATGATTCTATGCCTAATTTGGTAAGAGCAGTATGTTCAAGATGCAAAGCTACAGCTATGCTCAACCATGTTACAGCAGTTCCTGTCTGCCTAACTTCCAAAGCTTTACTGGAACTATTGCATGATTTTTATTCTTTCAATCCTTCAAAATAAACTATCCTGCAGATTGTCTACAACACAGAACATGGGCAATAACAAGGGTTATTGCTCAGCTACAGCATCTGCTGAGTGCACACAATTTCTCTGTCACTTACATGCTTTTTGCCAAAAGCACTCCATTGAGCTTCTCCTGGGAATGCTCTCCTAGCAGCGCTTCCAGACTCCATGGCTCTCAGGAAAGCTCACTTGTACTTTGCCCTCACTGTGACGATCCAAAGCAGTGCAGCTCCTTCATTTGCTTCACTGTTCCACTGAGCATATCACTTACAAGCTTACCCAACAGGCTACTTGCAAGTGGCAGGAAGCATCTTACTACGTATTTCTTACAACACCGTCTCCACCTTATAATTAAACTCTTTTCTCTGCTTGCCTTGCCTAAAGAAATACTTTGTAGTGTGCAGGTGTTTCTCTTACAAAGTGTGCGGGTGTTTCTCTTACAAAGTGTGCAAACCCCCATCTACACAAGTACTTTTTTCTCCAACACTTTCGTTGAATTGGCTTTCCAGACTATGACATCTGAATTGTAATACACAAAAAATAGGCTCAACTGGAAAATACACATTTTTTCCAAGGCAGAACTTCTTAATAAATTTTGTTTTCATCTTTCACTGCTTGCTGAGGATGACTTGGCCAATTTCATCTCTGAACTCCTACACCTTGGTGGTTTGATTATTTAAGTAACCTATAATAAAGTACACAAAAAGAAAAATCCTTCTTCCAATCAGTGTGTATCTTTTGCTGCTTCGTTTTTTGTGAAAAGTGTCCTAAATATTTATCTCTGTTCTGGGAATTACTTTTTTCCCTAAGCTTTTGTTATGAGTTCTCCAGGACAACGCAGCTATACACATTCCACCAGTCTTAATCTACGCTAGAGCTGCTTTTGGTAATATATTTTGGGTCTACATCTGCACATTCCAAAGTACTTTTCATTGGGTGTCAGGTATTTTCAACAGCTCACTGGGATGTTTGAATTCAAGATGGAATCATTAAGTAATCATCTGACAATTCTTCTGGCAGCAAAAGGCGACGGCTTAAATTACCTATGGGCAACTCTGAAAACTTTAATGATCCCAGCACTTTGCCTAGAAACTTCAGCAACTAAATATCTTCATCTGGATCCCATTCATGAGCAATCCCTTCTCAATTCCCTAAGCTTCCTGCAAGTGCTGAATCCAGTACTTTAAAAGAGAGCTCAGGGGAGAAGTTGTAGGAGGGAGCACAAGACAATAAATTTAGAATCACGAATCTGCTCTTAGTGTTCTAGACAAAGACAACAGAGCCACCCTGACTTCAATCAACATATCAATGTAGTATCAAAGCTTGGATAGCTCAGCAGCTAAACCGAGATCTGTGACCAGCACATAAATAGCCAAGCAGCAAACACTGCATCGCCAGGCTCTGGGGAGCTGTGAGTTGTTACCAGAGTCATTTTGAAGATGTTTTCTCATTTTCTACAGCATAAGGTGAAAACCTCACAGTAACAACATAAGTCCTTTAAAGTCTAATTTTGTATTACATGTAACATTCTCCCTAAATTAAGAAGCAAAGTAATGAGTCACAAGAGGTCCTCATGGTTCTTTACAGGGACATTGCTGCCTATCATGACTGGTTGTCTTCTTTACTCATTACTCCTCTCTTCAAATTAGGGCCATGTTATAATACATTCCTTATTCATTCTATTTAAAGTTTCCCTTTGTCCTTGAAGAACAGGTTAGATTTAGGTTTTAATTGGTTTTCATGTCCTCCTGAGTCTTAAAAAGGGGGCCACAAAGGAGCACAAATACCCTCCTACTCTTGCAAAAGGGTCAGCTGACGTGACAATCTGTTTGCTTTTCATAGTGCACAAGAAACCACTCTCAAATTACTCATATAACTTCTTCCCACACAAAGGCATATTTAATAGCCACAGAATGGCTTAATAAAGAACAAGGTACTAAAGTGAAAGTTAACAGCTGAGACCTGCTGTGCCATGTAACACAGTTGGCACACACAGAGTAAAAATTACCCCTTTACTTGCAAAATATACAACTAGAAGTATTCTTTTCTTTTGTTCGGACTAAACAGCCTCAAAAGCCAGGCCATTTCTTTTGGTGTGCAGACCAGTTCTACAGATAGCTGAGAACTCTGTGGGTGAAGGGGAAGGAATGAACGATATACCCAGCCTTTATTTATCCCTCTCTCTGCAGAAGGCTCTATTCAACAGTTGGGAGCGTTCTGCAAGCCTTCACTGACCTTTGTACAGATTTTCTGGCTCTGATCTCCCCTGCACAGCACAAACCCAGACCTGAAGCTGAAATCCTTCAGTAAGCTGCCTCTTTATGGCCATTTGCAGGGAGCGCAGCAAAGTTAGGTCACACAGAACTCATTATTTCCTCTCTCTCTCATTTTTTAGGTCACAGTGATTTGATTCCAGCCTTATTAAAGGTCCTTTTTTCCTCTTTCCATTTTTCCTAGAATTTAATTTTCTTTGTCTAGTCCTTTCTGCCTGGAATCCTACCTCCAGCATACAAAACAAGGCATAGAAAGTGTGCTACCTAACTCTTAACCACACCAGGTAAGCAATGCTATTTAACAGGACAACATGCACTGACTAGGTCAAGAAACTAACAAAGAAGCATTTATACCACAGACTTGGAATGCATCAAAACTATTTGAAGTTCTAGTCTCTGTGATATTCTTTCACCAGAAATTCAGAAACAAACCAAATGCTCATCACCTTTCTAAACCAGGAAGCTTAAATTTCCTGTTTGCAGTGGGCGCAAACCACTATGTATTTTTAAATTCTTCTACCTTTATTTTTGTTTTAATAAAGAAAACATGGAAACTTTTTATTTGGGTCAAGCATGTCACAAATAGAAGCATGCATGGACTAAAATAAAGGCATTATTACAAATCAGCAAAATCCTAACTTTCATTTGTACATATGCCTGTACTGATCACAAGTCTAATACTGTTTTCTGATCTTTGGACAGATTAAACAAATAACAATTCTCATATTAACTGCACTAGGAATCCAGCAGCAGCAACAACAACTCAACTTTCAAAAGCTTACAAAGATTTCTGAAACTTTTTCCTTTTCCAGAAACGTTAAGTCTACAGTTTGCTCCTAATGATTCTTATCCTGGATTACAAAGCCCAGAACAGAAGAAACCATTATGATAAAAACTATCCCAACCGTTTACCTGAAAGGGTCAAGCAAATCTTCCAAGCAACATAACATGCAACTTGTTACCTAAACAAATGTGAAATTAGGTTAAACTTAACAGAAAAATATCTGCCTGATACAATAGTTCAGTCTCTGGGAATGGATAATTAGTACTCAGCAATATTGACAAAGTTATAATTAAGCAGAAGTTAAAGTATTTCCTGTGAAATGTGTTGTTCTATTCTTAAAGTAGGTATTTCTAAAACCTCTAGGGATGGGGAGCTTTCTCTAACAGAAGACACCATTCCAGCGATGGAGTAACAGGACAGAAAGAAGACAGCAGCCAATAGGGTTATCTTACATGTAAAAAGGTGACATAAATCCGAACACAAACCCTTCTAAAATGCAGTTCCCTGCTCCTGTCTCCACGACATGGGTTACCTGCTTAAGTTCTCTTGCCTTTGATGGGAAGAAGATGCTCAACTACAAAGGCTAATTATGATCTAAGGATTATTCCCCCAGAATCCAAAGGGAAGAGAGACCCATCTGCATAGCTGCAGCTAAGGTATTTTCGATAGCCCATTCAAAGTAGATTATATGCATTGTAATACGTGCAGAGCAACCGCTACTGAACTTCTAGAGCCTTTAGTGCTGCTCTGACCCTCAGAGACACAGGAAGGGATGGCACGGGAGCATCGACTGATTTTTTTCTTGACTATCTGAACTTTGTTATAATCTAGTATTTGCAAATGCCTGTTATATCACCACATAGTCGAAAAGCTTCTACTGAAGCACAAGAACCTGGTAGTTTACCAGTATTTTCAGCCAGCCTTCCATAGTTTTGCTAAGCTGTGAGCGGCTGAGCCAAAGGAGCTAAACATACCTCTTGTTGGAACTGCTATACACAAACTCCTGCTGAGCCCACCTCTGGTCTAAGAGCCTCTGTGCTACCAAATGAAAGCTGTACAGCTAGATAGATGTAAAAAGGATACAAGCAACATAGTCCGTACTGAATGATGCTATCAGGTTTAATGCTAAACTAGAAGTTAGCATAGGAGAAGAAATCCATTTAGAAACTTCATTACAATTTTTCTCATTCTAGCTTCAAAAGATAGATCTTATTCTGCATTTGATAGCAGAGACACCATCAGACAGACAAGATTCTTGTGGATCTGCACAGCAGCATGAGACAAACTCAAGCTGTGAAAAACTGGCAAATCAGTTTGTTAAAATAAATACTCAGGCTACTTTACCCATTTTCAAAGCTTTCTGAAATATTCTGTGCATTTTCATCTTGTAATGTTTTCGTAAGAGGCTCTCCCCTGTTAGGCATGCTGACAAGCCCTCTAAAGTTGGTCACAAAAATGCTCAGGAACTGTGCGGGTCAGGCATAAATAAGCTACTTGGACAACTGAAGAAACCAACAGTAACTGGTTATTTGTTAAAAAAAGCCAACACGCAACGCAAGAGGAGGAGACTGCAGCTACAAAAGCTGTTTCTTTCTGATTTTAACATGCCTGAAATGTCGCAGTGCCTGTGAGCTGCTTAAAACTTTCCTTTTAATTCAGTTTTCTTCAATTATCCATGAGAAGAATGTTAATGAGTCTACAATGCTTTAAGATGCAAATCTTTTCTTTTGCCAAGATTTCCAACGAATTCGTTCACACAAGTTGAAGCAATTCTAACTTTATTAACTCTAGTTTCTAAAAAGAACATTCAGTGATTTTCTTAAAGAAAACACAGATTAATTACATTAGGAAATGCCTTCAAGTCAATTATACCTATGAAACCCAGTAGCGTAATAGCCAAGTGCCTCCTCCAGCATCGCAACTACACCAACACTTCACCAAACCAGGCCCATCACATACTGAGGAAGTTTCTACACATGACTAAACAATTACTTCCCAGGATGTAAGCAAATGTAGTTTAGCTCCTTGGGCTACTTCTACACTAGTAAACAAAAGAGATCCAGGGAATGGCTCAAGCCACCCACTGTGAGCACCTTCCCTGGGATGGTTTTGGTCTGTGAAAACTGGCATTTCCCTAAGCCAGGGGATAACCCAGGCCAGGGGCTGTCACTGGGAGACGACGTTAATGAGTATCCTTTCTGGAAGAGAAGGATGCAAGCTATGCTGTGCCGTTTGCCTTCAGAGCCAGAGAACATGATCTAGAACATCTCATTCAGTGGTACAAAGCGATTAGGAATATGTAAGACTAGTAAACATCTACCTTTCTATAAGGATGGGAATTCTATTCCAGAGTATCTTGCACTATATCAAAATGTCTAACTGTAGATAATGCAATTTGAAATGAAAGGAAAAGAAAGAAAACTTCACAGTGGGATCCTAAGGGGTCTATTCTCACACCAGAAACTTGCTTTGAAAATACCTGAACGTGGAACAGAGGATATTTCAATGGTAAAAATGTGTCCAATTCAGATGTGTGTGAAAAATAAATTTTGTCAGGATTTATTTAGTTCCTTCATTTTGGGATAAGACTCCAAATTTCCTCTTTGTTCTGATGATTCTTTGTAGAAAGCCACTAGGCATCTTCCATGGGCTTGCAACTAGCTTTCCTGAAAGACTGTAAAGGAAAAACAGGATTAAACTTTGTTGCAAGAAATCTCATTGGGGTTTTTTTTTGCTTTTCTGGTCATCTAAAATGTTTTACATGCTACGTTATATATCTAATTGGAAGGAATCCAATTAGATGAGCATTAATTACCTTGCTTGGCTTGTACCTTGTGTGTTGAGTGGCTAACTAACAGGCTGGCCTCATGGAAGGAAAATGTCTGTTAGTACTCTAAAATATTACTTTCAGCAAATAAACAGAAAACCTCAAATATACATCCCTTCTGTACATACTGTGTTTAGAAAGAATATGGTTGTTTTTCAGATCATCTTCCTTAAACAAACTGATGGTTAGAAAATTATTTTGTTGCAATCAAGGATTCTCTGATGCTAAATCACTCCCCAGGTAACAGAAGTGGCTGCAGGGCAGCCAGGCTGAGGACCAAGCAGAATTTGTCCAGGGTGACTACTGGAGAAGATTTGGTTTTGGACTGGTTGTTGTTTGACTGTAATAGAAAACTCACAAGATTGTGATAAACTCAGTTTCCTGCAATTGTCAGCTACAAACAATTCTGTCATTTTAACAGTAGGCTTATGAATATCATGCTGGAAGAAACAGTTCTACACAGAATTTGCCTTTGTAGTTCTGGTACAACATTTCTAGGTATTCTTCAAGTTTCAAGTAGTAAATCCCAGCAAATGGGGCTAGCAACTTATCTAGAGTTCAGTAAGGAACGATCTCCACCTTCAAATGATTTTTACATGCTGCCGTTTACATGATGCTACTTGTGGACCTTTTCTTTTATACCTATACCTACCTGCATGCAACTTGCCCAAGGCTACACCAGACTCAGACTGGAGTTTTGCAGTGGGATGGGCTGCTTTTTCCAACTACAGGTTAAGATTTCTTGGTGTTGACAGTTTCACAAAGCTACAAAGCAAATTAAGAAGCAAATAAAGCTCATACACTGTTCACGTCTTTTGCTCTACAATTGATTGGTATCTTTCAGGAATTAGTGACTGATACTTAAAAAGACACTGTCACTACAAATTTGCAGTGTCACAAGATCCCCAACAGAAATGTTATAGAGGCCAAAACAAAGCCATGTTGTTACTAAGGTCAGTAACCAACAGAGCTGCAACACACAGATCAGCCCCAGTGTGGGTGGAGTCTGTAGCACCCCTCCGTGTTTGGGACAGGGTGCTTCAGGTTTAACTCACAATGCCCCTATGGCAACATCAAACTGCTCCTAGCTGTGTACTCCCCCATTTCTTTAAATGTAAGAAAGGAATGTTTATGCTTCGCCACAAAACTTTGTGTTTGCTTAAAATGAATGGAATATACTAACTCTGGATGCTCCTTGCTGCTCATCCCAATTAGTTTAAGCAGGTTGTCAATTAATGTAACAAAACAACTCTGTGCAATTGGCCCTGGTTTTTTCCCCTTTTTATTAATCATGTAGCTGGTAACAAACATCTTAGTGTAAAACAATGCTTTTTGGTACAAGCATGATGTTAAATCGACAGTCTTATTGTTATTCCAGACTTCCACCACTGAGTCTGAAAAAAATCCCCAAAACAACCCTCACTCCACAACAAGCACCAGCAAAACATCCAATAACTTTCAGTTTCTATTTCAAAGCCTTTTTTACATTTATTGGACAAAATAGCACCACTTTTGCACCACTTTTTTCATTTTTTTTCTTTTAATTATCATTATTTCAAACCAGCCCTCTCAAAGCCTGGCAGTTTTTCAATTTGCTACTAATTGCAGCTCTGTGTCTGCTGTGTTCCCGGACGGCTGTTAACTGCATTTACTGTGATTATATACTTTGATACCTTCCTCCTCCCCCAGTGTTTTCTCATAAAATTAAAGATTTACTTTTGGCCTCTAAAACATTCCAGCTAAAATAAACACATCACCAACTGCAGAGTTACTCTTAAAGAGAGTAGATTTCAGGGTTTAAGCAAAATTCTGAATTCAAACATGTCTTCAGACATGACTGTGGCTAAGCCTCCAGTAAGCCTTAGTAAACAAATGAGTCTCAACACATACCTCAACGATCAACACATTTATGGCAGCTTGGGCCGAGACGATGCTGAGGGCAGATTCCATAATGACAAGCCCCAGACAAGCAACATCTTTCTAAACTCACATACACTTTTTATATTAATTAATTTCTAATGAAGGAATTCACGTCAGAAGGAGGACAACTTTTACCCTCAGCTGTGGCTCCCCACTCTCACAGAACAAGAGAATTCATCTATACACAAATCAGCACCTCTAGGCAAAACCAAAAGACTACATCACACACATTCTTCAGGTGAAGCAGTTTATCCCACAAAACACTTGGCAATCCACCAGCATAACCACCCGCATGTATTAGTATTTCACAGAATTTCCAGTAGCAATCTCTTTGTAAAGATGTTTTCTCTCATTGACCATGCTACAGCAAAAGGAACTTCATTTTGCTTTTCTGAACAATGCATTCTGCTTCCCAGGGAATTGTTCCACAACAATACAGCGAAAAAGGCAGATTAGTTTGTGCAAAACTTCTGGATTCTGCCAATAACAAAAGCATCTTAGATTTGCCTGTAAAAACCACTTTGTAGTAATTAAGGAAAGAATCATAAAGAAAAAAAAGTAGCTGTGAATACATATCAGGAGATATGCAGTCAAATTTTCTACAGGCCCAAACCACTTAGAAATGCCCAGGCTTTAACCAATCACTGCTGTACCATGAAAACAGGTGTGTCTTACTCCTTCTGCATTACTAGCAATTAAAATTAATTACTACAGATTGTTGCAATTTTAACTAAAATTTGCCTCAGAAAAACCCTCTAAAGATGCTAGTTACTTACTACACACTGCCCTAAACCAGCTCAAAACAAATGCCATCATTATTGTGAGGGAAAAAGTTCCAGTACCATTAAAGGTCCATTATATGAAACTGTTATACTTCACGTAGGCTTTTAAAAGTATATTTTAAATAAGGCTAAAAATCACAGGTTACAAATATTATTTAAAGGGTTTTTTCCTAGCAACTTTGTAGAACTCATGACACCTGTTCAGGACGCTGAAGAATCCAGCTCAACACTAAGGAAAGTCTGTTGTGATTCTCACTTCACCTTCTGGAGGGACAAGTGAAGTTCTTTATGCAAATTTAGTGTGACTGAAAACAGACACAAGTTTCAAGCTCTCAGATTCCTGAATTATTCTTTTTTCAGGTGTTCGTAATGAAATTTATTCTTGGAACTTCTTTAAAAATCAAGGGTGCTGTAAGGAGCTGCAGCTGCAGTTCAGCAGATTGTACCCTCACCTGTGTCTCCAGGATGCTGCTTCCAACAACAGCTTCACGGTTTAGAAGGCATGATTGATGAGAAAGGGTAATATGGCCAGATAAAAGACAGAAATGCAAACAAGGAGGTTCTATGAGTATTTCACATAATGGATATTAAAAGATAAACACGTAATTCTTGTAGCATATAAAGGTGCTCTGTGTTCCCAATGCCAGGTGGGAAGTAGTGCTTTGGCTCTTGTTTTGTGCTACCAGTGGGAGTACCTATTTCAGAACTGAAGGCAGAGTCCTCTGGTGGTTAAATGAAGAGGGCACTAGGGTCTAATTATCCGGCACTCCCAGTCCTCGTTCCTGTTCTGTTTACCTGCAGAGAACAGGAATTCTCTGCTTCTTTTTCTGTTTCCATCTACACACAGATTTGATACTGTGCAAGTAAAAAGTGACAAGGTGAGGGAGGGAAAGAGCAATAAAAGAGATCAGCTGCTCATCTGAGAAATGGGCAATCAACTGCTGGTCAGGAACACCCACAGACTTAAGGACACCAGGTATGTAGCAAAAGAAACAGAACTGAGCATACACACTCTTGATCACCAGCTTAGTTAAGGAATCAATGCTGTAATTGCTGAGAAATATGCCTGCATATATAAAGGTAGTATTACATTTATTACTAACTATGACAAATTAGATGAGTAAAACCAGCTGCTGAGGATTCCAACTCTGTTCCATAAATATAGTATTGATAAATAGGAAATGTTCTGCTTCAGACAACTAGAGAAGCACTGTATTCCCCTCAGCTGTCAGAATGACTGCAGTTCTCAGAGTAGAGTGACGCAGGAGATGACTGAAAGAACGCTGATGAGCTGATATCTCTATTTTTCTAATCCAAACACCAGCCCTTACCACTTTTCCCACTAATTCTTTGAATACATAAGGAGTTTGTTGTACCAAGTGGAACAAAAGAGGGAGAAAACAAATACTGAATATTAAATATAACCTGATAGCTCCCTCTAAAATAATGACAGAGTAAGGAAATCCGGAACAAAGCAGGAGGCTCACTCCTCTTAAGCAAAGATCCACTACTAGTATCAACAGTTACTAGTAAGAAACCACCCACAAGTCTGAGTTTGTATTACATTTACCAACATCTACATACACCTAGATGAGGGTTTCTATTTGCTGAAACGATATGCTGTGTCTTTAAAACATATTATAAATTCATCTTTGAACTTAAATTGTCAACGAATTTCATTATGTACTTTGAGAGCCGCTCAAGTGCTAAAGCATTCAGCTACTGGTAGTAGATTTATCATTTCTTATTAAACAGGAATATTATCTTCAAGACTAGAAGATTATAGATAATTTACTTGTAAGGTGAAGGTCATTACTAGAATAAACTGGTTTGGGGTTTTTTTCCCCCCTTAAAGGGATATATAGTTCTCAGACTAAAAGTTTACAGAGTACCTTACTATAGTTATTTTAGGAAATAATGTATTTACTTGTCAATATAGTTTCAAAATTGCAGAAGGTATTTACAAGTTCAGCTGCTGATAATTATGCTTAGAGAAAGTAATAGTTACCAACACTCATTTCTTTCTTTGATATAATATTTTCCTGTATTCAGCTCCTTCTCCTTTAGTAAGTCGACAAGCAGGAGTACACAAGGAACAGATTACATTAATTCAATCTTGTAATAATATTGACCTGAAATAGAGTAGAAAGTTCATTATAATGGCACTAGAGCTTCAAACAACAAAATGTTTCATTCTAAACCTACACTAGTTTTTTTTCCTCCTTTTTCTGCATTTTCCACTGTTAGACAATGCAACAACGTTCTGTTCTTCACAATCAACTTTTTACCTCCACTGCGGTTGACACAGTGCTGCAGCCTTTGGGTTACCATAACCACAGCAGATTTCTTGGTTTATAAAAACGTTTCCAGGAATCAAGAGCTGTCCCCTGGAATACAAACCAGCTTGTCACTGTTTCTACTTGACCTTGAACAAAACCTGTTCTTGTTTCATACAGTTTTGCTCTATTTCTTATTTGTGATTTTCAGCATTAACTTCCCTTCTTCTACGGGAGTGTTTTTACTCAGCTCCCGCTCCAGCACCAGTTATCTCCTTTCACCTGAACCATAAATAATTCATTGGAGACCTTCGGTTGCCTGGAGACCGATGAAAACTAACCCCAGTTTCCAGCCCACTCTCAGAACACCGGCTTGAGGAAAAGACGAGTAAAACACCAAACACAAAGCAGGGACACACTGTTAGCTCCGTTTGTTTTAAAAGCCCCAAAACACTGAGGAACAAAGCGCCAGAAGTCTATTAACAAACAGAACGGCTCCTAAGGCACAAACAGCACTCGATTCCTAGGAGCGGGAAGTATACAGGAAGGTGTTCGCCGGGGTTTGCTAAGGGCAGATATGAATTAACACACCTCACGGGACAGGAGGAAGGGGAAACAGCCACGGAACGAGACCGCGGCCGTACCGCCGAAGCCAACCCCGCGGTACCTCAGGAGCCGGGCGGGAAGCGCGCCCCATCCCGCCTCAGCGCGGCCCCGCCCCGTGCGCGCACCGGCGGTGACGTCACGCGCGGGAATTCTAGACCGTTCCAGGCCCGTGACGTAGGGCGGCGTCATTCCAGAAGATTCGGCCGCCGCCCGTATAAAACCCGCGGAAGAGGCGGGGCGAGCCCCAGCGGACACCGGCGGCGGCGGCAGCGGCGGTGAGCGCGGCCCGCGGGGCCTCGGCGGGGCGGGGGGCGGCCCGCAGTGACGCGGTGTAACGCGGTGTAACGCGGTGTGTTCTCCCGCAGGGCACCATGGTGAAGGAGACGGAGTATTACGATATCCTGCAGGTGAAGCCCAATGCCTCCTCCGAGGAGATCAAGCGCGCCTACCGCAAGCTGGCGCTGAAGTACCACCCCGACAAGAACCCCAGCGAGGGCGAGCGGGTACGTGGGAGCCGGGGCCGGGCCGGGGCTGTGAGGCGGCAGCGCTCCCGGCAGCACCCCCATCGGGCAGGCCCCTCCGGCCGTGCGGGGCTGGGGCCGGGGCCGAGCTCAGGTCTAGGCCCCGCGTGCGCCGGCCGGGCCTTACGATGGGGAGCGCCGCCGGGGTCTGTCGCAGGGTGTGTGTGGGGCACCGCGGGTGTGCTGCGGGCCGGCCGTTGTTAATGAAGAGAGGCGGGAAGTGCGCCGTAGAGTTGATTTTAGAGCTGTGTTTTGCTTAAAGGATCGGCATAATGCTCCTCCTGCAGTGTAGTGCCATTAAATGAAGGCTCCCGTTTTGCAGAGCCTGTAGGAGGCGTCTGTAGGTGGCAGCAGGCCTGGTGGCCGGGCTGTGGCAGGAGTGGACACCATAGTTCCCCTTCCCAGGTGCAGTTCCTCCTACTCTCCATAGTTGCCAACAGGAGTTCATTCTTACAGAGATGCTGCTTAAAACAGGCAAAGCTGCACAGATTCCTAGCGTGCCGATGGCCGTTGTGCTGTCAGGTGTTGCAGAGACCAGTGGTGGATCCAGCTGCCAGCACTGCTGTGTGTGCTGGGGTGTGCTGGATGGATCTGTGTTCCTGAGCAGGATTAGTTTCCTTCAGAGAAAATGCTAATGCAGATGTGCAAGGTAACTATCCAAGGAAATCACTGGGCTGCACATGGGTGGATTGTTCACAACAAAGCCAATTCACGCATTATTAGCAGAGACCAGCTCAACTCCACGTGTTTTCTGGGAGGATAAATGAGCACCACAACTGGAGAATGATGGAAAACTTGAATAGTAGGAGTATTTATCTAAAAGCTGGTCTGATAATGCCTTAATATAGGAATTGAAACTCCGTATTTGTGTATCTAGTACAGTACTCTACAAAACTCCAAGTTGTTAAAAACTCCAGGCTGTTAAATAGTAATGTAGTCAAAGGTGACCTTTTCTGCCTTTGGCCTGGTTTTTTATGTGTACTTCTTTACCTGGTCATGAGTAAATCATGCTCAAAATGGAAGCATCCATTTCAATAATGGCAAATTGTGCTTAAAAGTAATTTTAGTTATATTAGTAATAGGAAATAAGAAAGTCTCCTATTTTTTTTATAAAGTGGATGTTTTGATTTGTGTCTGAGTCCTACTTGCTATGAGTAAGCAATACCAGTGTCTGGTCACTTAAATCTCTGTTTAGTTCTAGCTGGATGTAGTAGCTGAGCAGGCATGAAGGACCCCTCTGTACCTCTAGAATGAGTAGCACTGCTGTGGCTGTGAGCATCTCAGGAAGCCCAAGACTTTGGGGATAGTATCATGGCCCTTTTTAAGTGGGATTTGTTAGAGGTGTATAATGATTGCAACTACCACAATCATCACATTGTAGTTTGCATATGCTTGTAAGTTGGAGGTGACTCTGAATTAACCCCACGTGTAACATGGGAGGAGGGGGGAGAGGGAGAAAAGGGGTGGTTTTCCTGAACAAATGTGTACTATTATGGTCTGTAACACATTTGCGTAGGGAGTTTCCCTTTTGAAAAAATGCTCCAAGAGAGTGCTACAGTGGCTCAGTCTGAAGATGGGGTTGCATATGAGAGGGTGACTTTTCCTCTTGGTCATAGTTGTTCAGAGCTTCTTTTTTCTTTTTAGTTTAAACTCATATCCCAGGCATATGAAGTTCTGTCGGACCCAAAGAAAAGGGACCTCTATGACCAGGGTGGGGAGCAGGCTATTAAAGAAGGAGGCCTGAGTGGCGGCAGCTTCTCTTCACCCATGGACATCTTTGACATGTTCTTTGGTGGTGGAGGCCGAATGAATAGAGAGAGAAGAGGTACACAGTTCTAAACAAGTTCTAGAAACTCTAACCATGCACTTAAGCATAAAACACCTGTGCTATGGTACTGCTGTTCTACTAAGTGCACATAGTGTGGTTATTACTCGTTGCAACAATAGATTACTTTAAGTTACTCTAGCATTAAGATTCTAATAAAGCAGATAACATGACATAGCCATAGCAATCTTTCTGATGCCTTCCATTTATTTTTTGTTAAAGGGGGTGTGGGTAATGTCAAGGGGAGGGGGAAGCATTGGTAGGTTTAGAGCAGATGAATTAGACCTGGTTTAAGTTACTTTTTTTTTCCAGATCTGTAGCTCATTTGCTCATACGCTTTGGGCAACTTGCTTCAAAGGACACCATCAACTTAAGTAATGTTAAATCTCATGAAATTATTTGGGAGAAATTATGTGAAACTCAGTATAATGCTGCCAAAAGCACAGTGATTTTTGTCTGTTTCCATGTCCAATGTCTATTGAAGGAGCAAGTAGTAACTTGCACTAAAACATTTGAAATTATGCTGTGAAGTGGCATGGAAATTCATAGGTAGGCAAAACAGCAACTTCTGAATTGACTAGATGTGAAGCTGGTAGTGTCCTTGCACCTTGCTGTTTCAGTTAAGCCTATAAAATTGGGGGTAGGAGCAGGGATAGGGTGGCTTTAATGATGCTTTGCGTAATTACAGCTAGACTTTTGTGTTCTGACATTAAGTGGGTGCAGCACAGTGGAAGCTGATGAAACTGCACGTGCTTTTAAAGGGGGCTGAGCTGTGTTCAAAGTTTGTAAAGAACTTTTCATTTCTTCAGTGAGACTGTGCATGTGTGGACAAGTGTAGAAGCCTTTAAATAAACATTTGTCCTTACAACAGCTGAACCAGAATTAATCTCTCTCTTTTTCTTCTGAAGGCAAGAATGTTGTACACCAGTTAGGTGTATCTCTTGAAGACTTGTATAATGGTATTACAAGGAAACTGGCGCTGCAGAAGAATGTTATTTGTGGAAAGTGTGAAGGTAAAAACAAGTAGTGGCTTCACCCCCCTCTCACTACAAGCTTTTTACTTTTCTCTTTTAAAGAACATTGGGGGTGGGGCTAGGAATGAAGTGTGGCTGTTCTGCTTCTCCCTCTCCTTCATCCCCTCCAAAAGTCTCCATTTATGTTTTCATTTATGCTTATCCAAGAATAAGACTTTCTTAAACATACTGATGTAAAGTTACTCCTCTAATGGCGGGCTTAGACTCGCTGTGAATTCTAGTTAAGGGTACCTAAATTATAAGTGCCTTAATCTGGAACTTTATTAAATGGCTGTTTTGTTAATATTTTTTAATTGCTGTGGGTAGCAGTCTAGCTTGTATTACGCAACTATTTTTACCACTATTAAGTATCCGTAATGACTGGCCTTGTTTGAGGTAAATTTTAATGAGGTCTTGTATCTTGGTACTCTATTAAATGTTTAGCAAGCAGATTCTTTTGAAAGTATTAATGGAATGTAGGTGCTGAAGTTGGGATGCTGCATTGGGAGGTGGGGCAGAGGCTCATCGAACAAGCTGCGCATGGAAAACTTGACTTTCTTTTGCTCGTAAAACTTCTAACTTGTGGGGCATGTTTTGTGATAGAAACTAAATTCCAGTTGCATTGGAAATGCATTACTGAATGACTCTGGAGTTGCCCAAAAGGTGCTCTTGAAGTCAGTGAGTTCCAGCCTGACTACAGTAGAGTGACTTCTTATTTTTTGAGACTGAGATCAGATTTAACGTTTTTGTCAAAGGTTACGGTGGAAAGAGAGGGGCAGTGGAGAAGTGCCCTGTGTGTAAAGGAAGAGGAATGCAAGTTATAGTTCAGCAGATTGGACCTGGCATGGTACAACAAATCCAAACTGTGTGTCCAGAATGCAAAGGCCAAGGTGAAAGAATAAATCCAAAGGACAGGTGTGACAACTGCAATGGCTGTAAGGTTGTAAGAGAGAAAAAGATCATAGAAGTTCATGTTGATAAAGGTAAGGACTGACTGTCTGTTCTGTCTCTCTTGCCATGGTCTGTAGTGCTGCAGAGAATAAATGGCTTTGGTTTTTCTCCAGGTATGAAAGATGGTCAGAAGATAGTATTTCATGGAGAAGGTGACCAGGAGCCTGATCTGGAGCCTGGCGATGTTATAATTGTGCTTGATCAAAAGGATCATAGTGTCTTTCAGAGGCGAGGGCATGACTTAATCACAAAAATGAGAATTCAACTCTCGGAGGCTTTATGTGGCTTCAGAAAGACCATTGAAACTCTGGATAACAGAGTTCTTGTTATATCATCTAGGCCAGGTAGGTCTTAAAGAGTTCTGATGCTACGTGAACTGCCTGCCTGTTTCATTGTGCCTGGTCTGGGGTTTTCTGGGGTGTTTGTGGTACACTTTGGGTTTGGGTTTTGGGTGTTTTAACCAGTTGATGAAATGGATTCAAACTATACTTGGAAATCATTGAATTTAGCTGGTGGTTTGTCATTCTTGTCACTCATTCTAAAACATAACATGCAGAGTTACAGCTAAAGTTGTCAAAGGCTTCTTAATAAACCTCAGCCTCGGTGGGGAGCCAGGAAAATATTCAAGAGGCTGGAAACTTAAAGTCTACTACATTATCTGTTAATTCAGCATGAAGGCTGTGCTAAGAGAGGCTAAGTCCCTTTCAGTAGGGGAAATGGCCTGTATAGTCTGGTTGTAGGACTCCTCGGTCTGCAGCCTTTTCTGTGAGTTAGTTGTTCGTAGTCTCCCTCGGATGCAGTGGGAACACTGCTTGTGTATAACCCTGCTTTTCATGGCTATGAAGGAAGTGTCCATCACAAGCTTACTTAAAGCTTTCATCTCTGTGTAGGTGAAGTGATAAAACATGGTGACCTAAAGTGTATCTACAATGAAGGGATGCCTGTCTACAAATCTCCAATGGACAAAGGCAGCTTAATTATACAATTTCTGGTAAGTTGACTGCTTTTCTGTAGCAAAGGTGGCTGTGTTGGCATCAGGAGGAACTAACTCTTCATTAAAAAAACCCTTATGAAATTGTAGGTCCAGTTCCCAGAGCACTACTGGCTCCCAAGGGAGAAACTGAGTCTGCTGGAGGCCCTGCTTCCTCCACGAGAAGATGTTATGATTACGGATGAGATGGATCAGGTAGACCTTGAAGATTTTGATCCAAGTGAGCAAACCTACCGTAACAGTGGGGGAGAGGCATATGAAGAAGATGAGGAGGGTCCAAGAACAGGAGTACAATGTCAGACATCTTAAAGCAAGGTGAAATGGATGTCATCTACAATGTAAATTTTCACAATGAAAACTGCATGGCTGTAATAGCCACTGCTTGTGGTTTTTGTGTTCAGCAAATTGAGTTGCTGCGCTGTCAGTATCACCTTTTTGTAACTAATTTATATTGTGTTCTTGTAGTCTTTATATAATGCAAATGTCACACAGCTGAGAACCAACTGAGTTGGTATACATTTTCCTTTGCTGTGAAGGTTCTCACTTTATTTCACCTATGCTATTTATATAAGACTTGGGCAATATTGACAGAGGCTAAGTGGAGTGTCTTATGTAAATACTTTCATACTGGAAAATTAATTTCATAGAATAAAACATAGCAGAAATAACTTCTAATAAATAGAACTCTTCACATTTTATTCTTGTCTGGTACTTTCTGAGCCACTTGAGAATCTTCTTCAGTAAGTTTTCTTGTAAGCTCAGACTCCTACCACCTAGTCCAGATTGTTCTCCATATTCAACTCTAGTACCTGTCTCATTTTGTGTTTAAGAAGCATTTTGTGCCTCTTGCCTGTGTTCTTTTGTTGTGTCAGAGTAGCATTCCTTCAGCTGCATAGCTGTATGTAACCTGGGGTCGTAAGGTATCACCCTGTGTATAGAGTGTACCCCCCATCCTTCTAATTCACATACAGGCAAATAGTTCCAAATAAAAGTTTGTTCTTTCAGAAGCTAAGCTCTCTATTTCAGCCTTTCCTAGAAAGTGTTTTTACTTCCTGCTACCTCTTATGTGCTTGAGCCTTCACTAAGATGAATAAACTGAACCCACATTAATTCCAGCCCAGCCAGGACAGTACACAGCTGCTGTTTGATAATGTAATAATACACCATTGTAGAATGAGCACATGAAAGCTGGCTTTTGCTTTTATCTGGTTTCTAGTCAAGTTGGAAACAACACCCCTTCTTAGCGAAATTAAACCATGATGCATGAGCTGCGTGTCATCATCTAATTGCTGGAACAGGTGCTGAGCTTAAGTGACCCTATTGAGTGCAGGCGGTCGTCCCCCATGCACACAGCCTCTGCTAAAATAACCTGCTGTGAGCCTCAGTCACCACTTCCCAGCTCTGGTCTATTTATGTCTCAAGGCAGGGACGATTAACTGAGCAGTAACTTCACCCATGACTCCATATTTCCAAAAATACATTTTTCCAAGTTAGTTGCAGCTGTAGCTTTTATTTTTAAAAAAGTAAAGCTTTCTCTCATGCCAAACACAATCAAAATTACATATAAACAGAGCTGAGATTCTGCACATCAGCATTATCAAAATGCTTTTATCATACTAAGAAAATGACACAGAAGGACAGTGGTACTCCAACCTGCCACAAGAGTTCACCAGGGGGAATGAGTCAAGACATCTAAACAGGACAGTCATAAATATGAATTTCTTGGTCATCTCCAACAGACACAATTTTGGACCCGCTTCCATTGTATTTCACTCCCCAAACCTGTAAATAGGACATAGACCAGGTTATCAACAAGAGATTAAGAAAAAACATCTTCATAGCAGCTGTATTTACTGACCACAACAAGCAGAACATGGGAGCGTTATCTAAGACCACCACATTAGAACTGGTCCAATTCTGGCTTCTGCTTTCACAGCAGATGGGGTTGCTGAACCAGAGGACACTGCCATCTAGTAGCGTGACAAGTTCTGGCATTCCACTCCTGAGAGTGGATTACACAAGCTAAAGGTATTTGAAAAAGGCTGAAAAGTTTGCAGAAATCACACCTAACGTTTTCACTCTTGCCCATCCTGTCTTCCTCTCTGAAAAGAGCATTTTACAGGACTTTGAGGAAAGCAAGAGAGGAAGCAGTTTTCATGCAGACCGACACATCGTGACAGACTGCAGAGTGACCCAATTTTTCCCTGGGCTACCTAAGAGAGTCATTTACTTACCAGTGCAAAATAGAAAAATTCAGGTCATACTTCTGGCTTGATTTAAACCAGTTACACAAACTCCTGTTAACATGGCACTGGAGTGGGGATGTTGAGAACATGTTTTGGGCATCTTGTATGCCATTCTGCACTGATACCTAAAACCAGCCTTCCCAAGAGCTGGTAACGTCTCTGCCTTCCACAAATTTACCAGGTTACAGATAACAGCTAAAGCAAGACTGGAGTTCCAGTTCTGCTTGGTACTATTTCGGGGTACTAAAGCCCCCATAGCTGTAGGTGACTGAAAAGAAAGTTATCAACAAAAAAATACTATGGAAGAAAAGACCCCAAATAAAATCTGAATTTCCTTGGTTAAGTCTTTATGATCCATTAAAAACCAACATTGTTCTAACATTTTGGAAGAGAGTAACTCGGTAGATACCAAACTTCCTCTTCCCTCATGGGTAGCTATGACTGAGCAAAAAATCAGGGTATTAGTGTCACCTGAGGAGGAAAAAAGTCCCAAGTCTCAAGGTTTCTTTTAAGCATCCTTTTTTAGTAATTCCCTCCTTTTAAATAAGTATTCTTCCCCCTTCCATACACACAAACTGTGTAAGTGATAAAAATAAGACCATAAACAAAGATAAAAGTCTGGTAAGAACCCTTCTGGCCACACAGGATTGCCCTTATTTGGACCTGAAAAATGTGATTAACTACTTGGAAGAGCTCAACCTACATACTTGGAGTATTAGTTCAATATTAAGTGCCAAATAATCATTAACAACCTTCAGGATTTCATTACAGCAAGCTGATAACCAACCCCGAAGCTATAGCATCAAGCTGAAGCACAAATGTGAACACAGTGACCTCAATGAAGAGTAGACATACCTGGTCTTGGTGGTCAAAAAACGTATGAACACAGGTTCTCGTTCCAGCATCCCAAACTTTTACGCTTTTATCAGATGAACTGAAGGAAAAGTACAATTGATGAATGTTTAAATTAGCAGATTAACTATAGTTTAGTGCAAAGCTTAAAAGATCTTATATGATAGACGTAAGAAACCCTCTTTCACCCATCAAATACAGGGACAAAGCAGCATCTTTCACCAGGCTCCAGTTACCTTTAAAATACATTCACTGTTTCAGTATCTGCAACATGAAAATGAAGACTCCCATTTTAGCTAGAAAATTCTCTGAAGCAAGTTCTTTGGATAAAGAAGGTCCTGTTGCACACATTTGCTCCCCCAACTGCCTGAGCTGTTCCAAGAATCAACACTAAAGTTCAACTAGATGAATGTACCACTACATTAGCTTGTATTTTTTATTCAAGTACAATTTTTCAGCTATTTAGAATCAAATTGCCTTCTCTTAGGTTTAGATGCTCCTCACTTGTAGGGAACTACCCTGCAGTGGGATGACTTCTGCTGTAAAATACTATCCACTTAAAAGTGGTATCACATCACAGATTGGCTCTTGAGTCTTTCATTGTAATGTCTGTTATTCCATTGTAAGTTCCACTGCAGTCTGTACACATTTACTTTCTGTGATCCATCCCCCTATATAAATACAAAATTACTTTTTTTTTTTTCCAGTAAACATAATCAAGTTAAAAATCCTCAATACCTGGAAACAAAATGCGTGTCATCAGGACAAAATGCGACATTTAATACCCAGGATCCATGACCACTTAATGTGCCAGCCAAGTTTGCATGTTGCCTGTGGAAAGAACACGTTTTAGTATTTGGTTTGTGAATTTCAGGGAAAAAAGAAACAGGAGTATACTGTAGCTAGTGCAGTCAGGAATGGTTTGACACAAGGTCATGGATGGTGACTTCTGGACATCCGTTCATCCAGGCTGAACTGGTGTCCAGATTCCAGTTTTCCCATTAAGAATGGTTAACATAAAAGGAAGTCATCAAGAAGATACAATGGGGGACAAGACGGTTTCACCATGACGAAGGCAAAGGAATGCAGGTTTAGGGGAGTTTAGGGGAGTGAAGATCACTGAAGCAGTGCCTTTTCCTCCCCAGAAAAGGAATAGTTCATAAAACATAATTTCTTGGGTACAGAACACGTGTTTAAGGCAAGTAAACACAAAGATGCAGGACAGATATACAAAATCCTGTTGTCTACAGGGCAAATATGAGGAAAGTAATTTGTTTTCAAGTTAGGACTGTCATCCACCTTTGCACTTTTCAGAACTATCTAAGGGTGCAGTCTTTTACTATTTAAGATTATTGATTATATAAAGAAGTCACCAAAAGCTGAAGTGACATATAGAGCAGAGGGTTTGATGTAATTTTTTATTACGGTACCAGCCTCTCTGACCATTTTCCTGTTAGTTTTGCAAACTAAGTAAGTTTCCTGTTCATGTTTTGCAAAAGAACAACTTACACATCGTAGATTTTGATATAGCCATCATCTGAAGCAGTTACAAGTAACTGAGAATCTGGAGAAAATGTCAGTGAACGAATAGGCATCGCATGACCTGAAATTCAAAGTTATACATGGCTTAGAATGTAGCTATTCCTCTTACTAATGACAGGTAAGAAGCTACACCAGACCAGCATTCCCTGTTAAAAGAAAGCAACCTCTGAAGAGTCTTTCTCTTCATGCCTCTCCAGGCTTCTCAGCACAACATAAAATGGAAACAGAATAATTCTGAACTCTGAATGCTAAGGCACGTCCACTGCAATACGAGTGGTTTTCAGCTGCAGATCTTTATTAGAAATTATGTTGTATAATTTAATATTTCTTGAGTGGTTAGGGTTTTTAATTAACTATACAGCTGGACAGAAACTGGGTGAACATTAAAAGGCCATTTATCTGTTAGAAAAATGCACGTCTTCTACAACATAAAATGTTCAGTTATTTTTTAAAACAGGAATAAAGTGCTATAAAATCTATAGCACACTCATATGGATGGCAGCACACATTTGGGCTAGCTTCATTCCCTCGTACTGCACTGCAATCAAGAAGGAACTGCAGTTTAAGAATTTAGTTAAGCATTACTATGTGGTTTGAGACAGACACATACGATGCAAGCCTGAGGTTACAGTTTGCCTCTCACGTTTTAAGTAGTTTAAGTTACAGCACACTAAATAACTTCATACTGTCTAATGGACAGAAACATCACCTCACTTATGCCGTGGCTGGTTTATCTTACTCTAACTTGGGTTGTATCCTCTCATTTTGTTAAGGAATGAAGCCAGAACTTGGGTATTGCAAATATCCAAACCCTCACCTTCTAGCGTATGCAGAAGTTTTCCAGTTGCAATATCAAAAATATTGATAATGCCATCTATTGCTCCACTGGCTAAGTATTTTCCATCTGGACTCTGTAATAAAACACAAAAAGTATGCATTTAACAACTGTGTGCATTTATGCTATATACCTCCCTGCCATTCTCTTGGCAACTTCTCACAAATTCAGCTATTTATTCACAATATGCATTTAAGCCAGATCAAAGTATATTTTCCATGTATGCGGGGGAAAACATCACACAGTTTATATTTGGAACTATCAAAGCATGGCTGTCATTTAGTATTATGTAGAGCTAAACTGACAGAAACAAAACCACCTGATTTACAACACACTACAGCAATAGTAATTTCACATAAGAAGTTATCAATTGTGCTTCTTACATATGCAATGCTAAGGATGAACTTCCCTCTGGTGTCCAGAGAATATTCTTTCTTTCCGGTTTCAACACCAAAAATATTTACTTTTCCCACATGACTTCCTGTTGCAAGGTACTGGGAATCAGGTGAAAAAGCCAGGGACCACGCATCAACTGCATTAAAAAGAAATAATCAATTAGCTGACTCCTGTTTGTAGTTCTTATTCACCAATGCCAGTTCTGTATGCATCTGTCTAGACATTTAACCCCCTAACTACTCTTTAATACTCTAAACTCTACTACATACTCTTTAAGAAGAGAGTACCAGCTCATGAAAGTTAACTTCCTTCTGTGTAATTAATGGAGCACAGCTTGAGCCATTTATTTTTGTTCAGTGAAAGATGACATTTTCTAGTAAAACCTTAAGCTTATTAGACCCTCCCGGTAACAATAAATTTAGAATTTAAGACAGTGTGAGTTAAGTTTAAATTCTTACTTCTCTCCTGGTACCAGATGTTAAACCAGTAAAAGAAACACTAGTATCTAGCAAAGCCCCGAAGATGCAGGAGAAACACAGCTATACAAATGTAACATAGACCAAGCATACCCTTTTACAGCAGTACAATGTATTTATCTGGCACAATGTAATACACGGGTGGTTTTTTTCTATAAATTTAATTATTTAAAACACTGCAAGATAATTCTTAAATTAGGGACTGGAAAAATTAAGTATTTACAATATATTTACAATATACAGTATATATACAATATATATACACAATATACAATATACAATATATACAATATACAATACAACAGTATTTACAATAGGCCCTGAATTCTAATTTGGAGGACATAACACTGATCCAGACTTCAGCTTTAGTGTGTTTTGACTTCTTCACTCAGGATTGGATATACTGCACAAAAAAGCATCACACACACGGCTCAAATTCAGTGCAGTGCTGACGAAGACAGCTCAGACTGTCTTTGTTCATCAGTCTGAATAAGCATTTGAATTATTTTTTTAAATATCCTTTTATCAATACATCTATAAGAACAAGCTGGCTGCCATTCTGCTTTAGGCATTTAGCGAAAAGCTTACCTAAATGTACCTAAGAAAGCCTAAGTAGTGTGAAAAATGAATGTAAAATTGGCTGATACCACTTTATGTTCAGTTCATAAAACGACTAAGATTTCTGAAAACAAAGATTAACACCCCCCCCCCCAAACCTAGTCATTTCCTGTACCCTAATTACACACTTTACAGTATTTACTGCCTAGAGCAAGTACACTTCCTATGCAGAGACAGCTTAACACTGATCTCTTACCAGGGCCAGCATCAATTGACTTGATTTGTTTTCCAGTTTCTAAATCCCAAAGGCGAATGTGGGCATCCAGGGAGCTGGATGCTGCAATGGAGCCTGTGTGGCTGATATCCACAGACACCACACCCAGCTGGTGACCCTCCAAAGTCCACTGGAGATCCAATTTTTCATCATTCCTTTTGACCAAGGGAAAGAAAAGCCTAGTTATGAACAGCTAGGGGTACTTAACCCATCTCCAACCTCAGACAAAACAAACAAGACAACCCGCATTTCTCCATTTAGATCAACAAAAGGGGAATCCAACTTCACCCGTGAAATGGGGAAATAGCTACGCACAAACTGCTCTCTGCACTTAAGGGAAAGAGCCAACAAATTAATCATTTACCATATTTCTGCAAAGCATGTACTTCATCTGAAGCCTGTGAGCAGTCCCACTGAAACGTCCAATACCCATCAATACACGGGTACTTAGAGCAGAAAGTTAATGTGTCAGCAAAGCATGAAACACCACAGCCAACAGTTTTAGAATTGCTACAGCAAAGCTCCTCATGTCATTAATGTGAAGCACATTCTTAATACTGCTTTGGCTATGAGATACAATTTCTTTGCAAAAGCACACTTCAGTGTCACTTGTATGAGGATTAAGAGGATTTTTATTTTTTTTAAAAAGAAAGATGTAATTTCCTCTTTTACTCTATTCCCATTATTTCACAGTACACGTGCTCCCAATGCATTGTCTCCTAAAAAGTTGCATTTATAATTCTTTGGTTTAGAAATGCACCAAGTTGTACTATTCTCTGGCAGATGACATGTAAAATTTGATGTGCAGTTTCAAAAGGGTTTGAGTTCCCTGAAAACTAAAGCACGTGGGATTGATCCTGCCCTGAGAGAAAGCACATGCCAATGAAGATGAGCTTGCTCAAGAGAACAGCTCTGTGTGCCAGGCTGCCCCTTCCCTGACGTCACTCCTAACATCCCTGCTGGTTATGGGAAATCAAGACTGCTGTATCTCCATGCTGGCTACTCCCCAGCCTTAGAACCGGCTGATGTGGAGCACTTCACTCACCACTTCCAGACTTTCACGAGATCATCCAAAGAACCAGAGATCACTGTTTCAGAACCATCTTTTTTATTTTTTCCCCAGGCCACTGACCAAATGGCATCATCGTGAGCTAAAAGAGAATATAAGCATAGGAATTTTTTAAAAGATAAGTGGTTTCTTTTGATGGAAGACAACTACCAGTTTTGGTAATGCTAAAATTGCTGACTACAATGTTGGCAATGGGCCCCTTGCTCCTCAGGTCTACCAGCATTCCGAGAGCCCTGCCACTGTTCCATGATTTCAAAACACATGATGGATTTTGGTCACTGCTGGAAAAACAGCATAGCCAATTTTGAGTTATCCAGATTTATACTTAATACAAGCATAATCCAGGTATTACTAACATAATCACAAGTATTATCAGTTTTCCACCACCCAAGAAGACCAATATTATTTAATACATGTTAGTGGTGTCTCACCTTGCTCTTGCTTGAAGAGAATACCATACTAGAAAGAAAAAATAGTTAGTATTAAGTATGAGCAGCCTAAAAAGAAACACAACACCAAGCTAGCAATTAGTCTGATTAACGCTGCGCGTTTATTTACCTGTGTGGTCATGTCTTTACGGAAGCAACCCTAACAGGAAGGCTCTGCAAGGAGAAAACCCATTACGCTCAGCAGCGAGGCTCTGAGGGAGCGCGCGGCGGGCGCAGCACCACGGCCCGAGGGGAACCCGCCCCTCCGGCCCCCACGGCGACAGGCGGCAGCCACGCAACGGCCCAGCACCCTCGCCGCGGCCTCCCCGCGGCCGCCTTCGCCCTCCCTCCGTCGCGATACGATACAATACGACATGATACGATACCGAGCCGGACACCGAGCTCCGGCCCCACCGCCGCCCCGTCGCGCTGTTGATGACGTCTCCCACCACGGAGAGCGCGGCAAACAGCGCCCTATCTCCAAAACGCCTCTCTCCGCCACAACCATAGAGAGGGCTCCGGCCCGGCGCTCTCTACTGCCGCCGTGTGGCCAAGATGGCTCCGGTCGCCCTCACGCCGCGCCCAGCCCGAAGGCGGGAACGGGCCCGCGCCGCCCGCCCGCCGCCGCGCCCGGTGTCCCGCAGGGATGGGGCCGCGCGATCGCTCCCCTCTGCCGTGTCCCACCCGGGCTGGTGCCGCCCGCTCGGCAGCGCCAGGGCTGGAGCTCGCCGTCGCCGCCTGCCTCAGGGTCCGCCGGGGAGACCCGCGTCCCGCCGGCAGTCCCCGGCTGAACCCCCGCGCCGCCCTTCGCCTCGTCCTCACGGCGAACCCCGCGGGCGAGGGACCGGCCACGGCGGCTGCAGCTGTCCAGAAGCGGTCGGTGTCCTTTGTGTGAGAGATAAGTGATGGCAGTAACGATGTGAGCTGTGCAAAACGCGGAGGGCTGAGGGGTGCCCTCAGGTCTGAGCGGTGCCGGCAGCTCCTGACTGAAAACTGCGGCCGGCGCCTTCTGTGAGAGGTGAGGAGCAGGAACGGCAGCCAGGAAGGGGCTGAGCACGGGATCTGCTCGCCTCGGGCTGCTGGAATGGAATCACAGAACCAAGGAAAAGACCAGGAATCACAGAACCAAGGGAAAAACAGGCTGGAAAAGATCTTTAAGATCACCAAGTCCAACCGTTCCCCAGCACTGCCAAGGCACTAACCCATGGCACTGAGGGCCTCGGCTACACGGGGTGTGAACACTTGCAGGGACGATGACTCCAGCACTGCCCTGGGCAGCCTGTTCCAATGCCTGAGCACCCTCTGGGGAAGGAATTGTTCCTTATCTCCATCTAAACCTCCCCTGGTGCAGCTTGAGGCCGTTTCCTCTTGTCCCATCCCTTGTTCCTTGGGAGCAGAGACCAGCCCCCTCCTGGCTCCATCCTCCTGTCAGGCAGTTGTAGAGAGCGATAAGGTCCCCCCTGAGCCTTCTCTTCTCCAGACTAAACCCCCCAGGTCCCTCAGCTGTTCCTCATCACACTTGTGCTCCAGGCCCTGCACCAGCTCTGCGTCACTTCATGACCAGCTGGATCGCAGGACCCTGGAGCTGCAGTGGAAGCTGAGCAGCACTGCCCATGTCTCTAACCACAGCACAGAAGTGAGAGGAAGTTTACCAGCTAAGCATCTGTTTGGGGGATAAAAAAAAGGTATGACGTTTTTGGAAGCTGAGTTTTTTCAAGTTGCTGCCTCTGCTTGAGTTGGAAGTGGAAAAAAATGCCAGAATTAAAGTTCAGGAGAATAAATCAGGTTCTCTGAGGCTTAAAATTAAAGACAAAGGATCAGTGGCCTTTCACAGCTTTTAATCAGTCTTTATGTGTACACAAAGCTCTTTGAGATCAATAGAGCTTATCTGAGTATGCAAAGTAACAACCAGAACAGGAATTCTGAATGTGTCTTAACACAGTTCTGCAGTCGAGAATGAAAATCTGAGTAAAACTCTTACACGTAATTACAGAATCCTTAGTTTTCTGATTGTTTAGATTGAGCTTTGAGAGGATTTTGAGGCACAGTGCTCCAATATAATGAGTTTCACTAATGCTCATTCTCTTGTTAGTAATGGTGCAACGGTAAGCGTTTTCCAGAAGTAAGAGAAGTTGTTCTATTTCTCACCAGGATTCTCCTAAGAATTCTTCCATTTAAATTTGTACTTACAAAGTAATACATTTGGTTTTGCAATTCTGTGTAGAGTACTGCAATACTGTTATATAGCCTTTGACAGACAAAGTGTTTCTAGTCCCTCCAGAGTTTTCACATCATGCAAAGTTCTGGTATCACTTTGTACACAGAACACCTCAGACCTTCATGGGAAAAGGTTGTTATTGTTCTCCTGCGAGTGCAGAGTGAGATTTTGGGTTATTTCCTGCATCATTGGTGACACAAATCTGTATTTGTTAGTGTGAAAGCTGGTCAAATGCTGCTTTGGTGCACCAAGAGGGCAGTCTGAAGCAAAGTGTGCCACATGTTTGTTTGCAGATAAACTGCTTCTGTGGAGTGGTAACTGAGAGCACGTTTCTCTAGGTTTGTCCTTGTTCTGGAGCACAAGCGTATGCATATTCCATATATCCATATTCCATATGGATATTTCGATCCTAAATAGAATAATGTGTTATGAGTACATACGTGTTTAGATGCCAGTTTTTAAACAATGTTACAAGGGAAAATACAGATTTATTTAAAAACATTATGATCACCCTGATATTGTGCTAAAACATAGAAATGAATTACATCGAGGCTTTGAGATGCCATATAAACATCACAAAAGGCACTTCCCAGCCCAAAGATCAGCTACAGAGAACAAATTGAGAGCAGAACACTTGGGTTCAAAAATAACAGGCTGAGTGCCATTGTGGCCAGGTATTGCAGTCACAGTTCAGATCAGCATTCACAGTCCAACACCTGCCCACCCTTACACAGAAGACGAATGTCAAGTAAGCCTTGCTTTAGTAAGGTCTTGAAGACACATGAAGCTCCATAAACCAGTAAAGCTGGATAATTAGCTGAGAGCTTCAGCTCTGCAGGTACATGAACACTACAGTGTTCAAATGTTGTCAGACAGGTCACGTCCTCTTCCTCCTCCACTCTAAATGCTAGTGGGTTTGAGGAGAATGCTGACAGTATTTGAAGTTACATGTGGTGTGCGCCAAAGTGGGTAATACACAAATATGTTTTCTTGTGGTTACCAAGATGGAACGACCTTGTCAGTTGAGGAAAGAGTGTTTAACAGAACTGTATCTGCAGAGGTCTGGATTCAATTATAGGTCTGTTTCAGGACCGATCCACCAATTGGGGGTTTTCCATATTGGGGTTCAGTGCAGGATCAGCCACAGAAACCCGCAGGCGCTGCAGAAACAAAGGGCGACTGCTCACAGAGCTTGGAGCTTGTGTGCAGATTTATACCATCTGCCCGTTGTGGGGCAGCAGCATCAAGATAATCTCCACCTCTTTCCAGTAGCCACGGGTTGGCATTCACAACGTTCCATTCATCATTACACCTCCTTCTGTGCCTGGGGACTCTGAACAGTTGTGGCAGGAGCAAAGGATACTCTGCTTATGTTGCGTGATGTGCCTCTAGGAAACCATTAAGGGACTCTGTTCCTGGGAGTGAATTAGAATGGCATTTGCACTGTTTGCTCCTTCGTTTCAGATATCTGCCCCTTCCATCGAGCTCCAGGAAGAGCCACACACAGTACACAGACCTTTTGCTTGAAAGACAGTGTATAAGCACATATAATGCATCCATCAGCATTGTAGTGCATTAGCATCAGGGTAGTTGAGGCAAAAGCAAAAGCCACAGAAAATCAGATCCCAATACAGTCTACAGTTCCACTTTTTAAATTAGTCCAGTTGCTAGCATGCAGATTTGATAAGCTTTCAGCTTTGGTTTGTTTTCCTCTGCTCCCTTATTTCTTTGTTATGTCTTTTTTTCAGCTGCAATTCCCTTTCTTCCCTTTTCTTGCAACATCATATGCTTTTTCACTGATAAATTTGCCTTTGATGGTCCCAAGCAGCTGAATTGGGATGTGGAGTCAAGTATAAACATTTCTGAAGGTCACAGAGGCTCAAATCAAGGCTTTGGTTTAAAACAACCTCTTGTCTAATTTTTCACAACACCCGTGGTAAAGGCACTGCATGCTCCAGGTGATGGCACCACACGCAGCCATCGGACTTCCTAGGATATAGGGTTGAACTACACTCACATCTTTAGTCCAATTGCTGGCCAAAACAGGGAAATGATATGAAGGAAAAGATCTTTTTAAAGAATCTGAAACCAAGTGCAAATATTAATGACATTCCAGCTTTGTGAGTTGGGGAAGGATCCTTATCCCGTTTCACAGATGGGTGAAATCTGAAGCAAGGTGACGAATTTACTCAGAGGCAGATTGAGGAATGGAACTCTTTTCTCAACCTCTTGGTACGTGCTCTAACTCAGTGTGTACCTACACATTGTTATTGCTTTATGCTTACACTTAAATTGCTTCTCTAGCAAGAAAACAAGCCTTTCAAGTGTATTCAGTCAACAAGCAATGAAAAGTTCTTGGGGCGGACAAAAATGGAAAAGAAAATGAAAACTAACAGGAGTGAAAACAGTACTCAGTGCTCGCAGGGACAAATCTTTCTCTCTCAAGCTGCTCTCTTGCAGCTACTCCCCAAGGTGTCCTTGTGGGGCACTGGTCAGAGGAAAGCTTGGCCTGGAGAGCACTTTCCTTTGGAGTGGATGAGGTGGGCAGTGAGATTGGAGAGAATGAACAGCTGCTTCTGAGAAGAAAAGAAGAAAATAAAAGAGCTAATTAAGCAAATCCTAAAAGCCAGACTTCCTCCTCCATGGAAGCAACCTTATCCCCGCTGTCACCTGCAGAGAAGCCACAATGGTTACATGTAATTACAGGCCTTTTAATCACCTGCTTATGGCATGTATAGGTCAAAGGGAACCTTTCAGAGCACCATTGTTTTGAAAGGAATAATAAAATAAGCAAAAAAAAGCAAAAAGCATTTCTCTTCGTGAGAGGTTTTCTAGCGATAGGTCTGTGCTTGATGATAACTGAAGCCAGAGGTTATTCTCACCCTAGCTTCTCTTTCTCCTTGTGAAAGGACTTCAGTTCTTCCTTATTTGCTATATTCAATCAGAATTATTATACTTTATTCTTGATTTTGTTCTCTCTTGCAACTTCCCTTTTTTTATGGGGCGAGAGGTGGGTCAGAGAGAGTTTCTGAGACCTTACCATGAGCCTGAAATGTTGAATGACTGTATGAAATGCAAGTATAATAAAGTAAACATCTGGTGCTCATTTGCCGGGATTGAAATAAGGCCTTTTAAAACATCATGCATGTGGTTGGGACTTGCCTTTAGCAAGCACAAAGTTTCAACCCATACATCAAATCTAGCAGTATAATTTTTCTCTCCAGTATGATGAATTTCACATGTTTTACCAAAATTAATGTCTGTTCCTTGCTATTGTGGCTTCAGGTATAGATGGTAGCTAGTGAGGACCTGATTGATGACTTTATGTACCAAAATTGAAGTACTTGAGCTCCGAACTCAGAGACAGGGAGGAGGGACTGAGCTTCCTCCACCTGCTGTGGGACATTCTCTGTCTGACCGAGCTGCTCACAATTCACTAATGATGAAATGAAGGCGTCATGGTTCCAGCCTCTGGACGTATTATTTTTTCCACTGTGAAATGTTATTAATTTTCTCTTTACAAATGGACAGCCTGCTTAGCTGCTAAAATGGGCTTTTAGCCAATTTTTTGCTGGAGTGGGGAGCCACAAACTGATCTGGCAATGTGTAACTTCAAGGGTCTTTTTGACATGACAAAGTTACAGGATCGAATGTAGAGGGCACAACTGCGGCTTTAGAGAATAATTAGTAAGGAAATTCAGGAAGAGAACCCTTCACTCGTTGGTAGTAGATGCAAAGAAGGTTTGTAATAATTAGCTCAGATACCTTCAGAAAACTCTAGTTGTATTTCTAAGTGTTTGTTCCTATGTATTTTCATGTCACCTTCTAGAATATATTTACATAAACAGGCACTTAGATCCTCAATGCCCAGTATCCATTTGCATGGGCTGCTGGCAGGCAGACTACATGGATACACTTGGCTCAACCAGCCAATTACTTTGCTACTTATCTTCATGTCACTGCCCTGCTTTGTTATTGCAGCCTTCAATGCCACTTCTGTCTTCATCAACACTGTCTCATTCATGCTGTTTGCTTTGATGACTTTGCTGGGCAACGTCTTTCGTGTTCTTGTCTCCTTGTGAGGGAGGCTTATTTTTCTGCAGTTTGCCTGTCTGGCTCACAAACCCTTGTGAATCAAATTGACGGTATTAACCTTACACAGAAGAGCAATGCTGGAGGATAAATGCCAACGCTCCGTTTGCTCTGGCTCCCATGGAAGTCAGTGGGAGGAAGACTAAGCATGGCACATCATGAAACATTACATTCAGCTACCTCTGGATGAGATGCTTCAATCAAACCATAGAAGTTTGTTAAATCAATGTGTCAGTTGCTGTCTGTAAAAGCCCATTTTACAGTGGTGATTCAACATACTATTTCTGCACAGCAAGAGCATGTCTCGTAGATTTTACTAGATCCTGAACCCATGTGCAAGTGTCTATGGAATCAGTTACACAAACACCTCATTATAACAGGCTGTACACTCTTCCCTGCTATTGTGAGTTCCCATCATAAGTACCTCATTCACATTTGACATTGTTCCAGCGATGGGTGTTCCATATAATGAGAAAAATTCCTGACTGATACTGAGATAACTGTTGGACTGGTTTCATCTACCTGTGTTTAGTGATGTGTTACTGACACGAGCAGAAGCATGGCACGAGGAGATAATAAATTTTGTATGGGTAATCATCATCTAGGTCTCAAGTTTTCCAAATCAGATGTAGAACAAAAGTACATACAAGTGTGTTTAGGTCCTGATGTAGCAGAATATTAAAGCATACACTAAGTGTTTTAGCACTGAAGTATTTTGAAACATGATGCTTAAGTATTCTGCTGGTTATGAGCCTTAATAACAAGAGATGAGGGTAATAAAAGCGCTCTCCCATCTCCTTAGAGAAGATTGTTGCCCAAATCCTGACAAATCAATTTTAAGGAGATATTTTAAGCTGGTGTTTTGCCCAGATTCTTCAGTTCCTGAATTGGGGATGCTCCCAGTACAGTTTCCATGCATTTTGATAAAATGTGTGTGGCTTTGGGGGCCCTCTGCGAGAAGAGCAACTTTTCAATATAAAAGGTGCTCTATCAAACATCAGAAGAGAGAATGGGAAATTCAGCTTCATAGCTGGGTGGTCTAAAAAAAATATTGGCACATGATCTTCTGCAGCAGTTTTAGATTTTGAAAAGCAGCTTTTCCAGCACGTGTTTAGAATTGGAATAATTTACAATGTGAAGAAAAAACAAATTACAGATCTTCAGTGTAAGTATGAAGGACCAGTCATCTCCTGTTTCCATATACTGCTTCTTGTGCCAGGTTTCTGCTTCTGAGGAACTGAGCAATGCCCAGGAGAAGGCCTTTGCTGGGAGACTAATGCGCAAAAGCTAAAGGAGACTTAGTAATGTGAGCTGGAATCTGAGACACTTTGGAGCCTTAAGGCCTGGATAGCTAGGATCTAGTAATCTTCCTCCTGTAAGTGGAAGAGCAGTAAACCTGGCTGGGTGTTCATTGTCAGTGCAGTGTCAGCCATGGCCAGTTATGCTGTGTGTGGATTCACCTCTCCTGTGCAAATCAGAGCAAGAATAGCTTCTTTTCAAGGGATAGGAAGTTCCTGGTTTTATTACATGTGGTAGAAGAAATATGTTATAGCAATTGCTTATAAGGTGCTGATTTAAAGAGATGCAGACTGTAAGTCATGGGTTTCAGTGGGCAGATTTACCTCAGAAAGACTGAATAAAAGCAGAAAGGTTTTTGATTGTCTTCAGTGATCAACATCCTGAATTTGAGAGCTAGATTTCCTCCAAGAGCAAGTGGACAAAATTCAGTTGTTAACGGAGTTTGTCTGTGAGGATTTTACATTGTTTAGTTCCTTCAAGAAAATAGCTTGCTGAGTAAAAACAATCCCTTTTGCTTTGCCATCTTTGCATTGGTGTCTGCACAAATTCTTTTGTTGTTGCTGGCCTGGTTTGTTTTGTTTTGTATGAATTAGGTCACTTTCCAGTCTCCTTGCATTAAAGCATGGTAACAAAATCCAATGTGACAGTTCCCCAAATGTTCCAGTGCGTTCAAGAGGGAGGTGTGAGGCAGCAAAGAAAAGCTCTGCCCTTGAAGGAATAAAATCTCTTAGAAAACAGAGTCTCAGGTCCTTCCAAGCGCTTCATTGACCGACTTTCCAGCAAACTGCTGACAACCTAATTGGGCTGTGTTTTGATTGGTAAAACAGATCTGCAAGGCAGTCCCTAAGCAAAGGGGAAAATAAGCAGGGAAATGCTCTCAGGTGGCTCTGAACTTCCTCAGGCTACTTCACTGTGCAAGAAGAAAGGAAAGACCCCCAGGCTAGCGCTTCTTTCCTTACCTGCTTCTCTGTGGTGAAGTCTGGCTAGTGCCAGACACATAGGCCACTTTGTTAAGGCAGGAGGAGACAAGCTGGGCAGCATGGGCAGCTGCTGGGCTCCAGGGAACCAGAACTTCATATCTAGTGGAGGAGAGAAGGGTTGGAGGGAAAGGTGGAGGGTGTGCTCTCTGCTACCCATGATATTGCTGCAGTTTGCTCTCCATGGACTGATGCTGCAGCATACACAGTGGCTGAGGATCATGGTTAACCTCTTTTCAGTTTCCTTCATCCCCTCCTCCTCTTTTAGGTAACTCCCTACAAAAGAAGAAATCCTTGGGTTTGCTAGACTGCCTTTAATGCAACCCCGTCAAAACAACAGATTCTTTTGATGTCATGCCAAACTCCTTGCAAGAACAGCTATAACCTTTCCTTTTTGGAGCAGCTCTATTTTGTTTTCATTTCTGATGAAACCAAAATCCACAACCTATGTTCCAAAACATACACTAAAACTTAATTCTGATCAGAGACATGTTTATCTCAAGGTGAAGATGTTCAGAATTTTAATATCATTGCAGCGCATTCCACTGCAAACGTACATGCTCAGATAAGTTAATGCTGTAGGCATAATACTTGTGGGTTAGGTGCATGTTTTCTTTCTAAATTGTAATAGTTAAAAGCACTGATACCAGAGGTCCAGGAATGTAGAACTGGCATCCCTTTGCATCCTAGGTGTGATAAAAGATTAATGTGGAGTGCAAATAAAGTTTGCACCACAAGACAAAGAGTATTGCAGTAAATTGGTCTCTAAACATATAGCTGGAATAAGAGAAGGAAGAACAAACTTGAAGACTCAGAATGAATCCAAGGACCCTCTTCTAGTAGGTGATTGTAGATTTCTTCTGGAGATCCCTGTCTCTGTGTAGAGGTAAATGTCTCCTTGATGTTTCTGACTCCCCACTATTTCAAAGGAAATACACTCTGTGTGGAGCTGTAGCTGTTCAGTTGTACTTGCAGGTAGAACTGACCTCACAAAATGAGTGTAAAATTAGTAACAGGATATAATTATTAAAGCATATTTGTTGAAGTAAATCTCTTTTCTTTCTCGCTTATTTTACAGTATCTCTGAGTAATGTCATTTCCTCCTATAACTTAAATTGGAATCACTGTACTCATATCTCCTAAGTCTGCCTTTTTTCACTAAGGCCTCACAACCAGCTGAAGATAAACCTAGCCAAAAGGAGCTCATTATCTTCCCTTTACCCTGTCTCCTTTCTGCCTTCGGTCCATTTCTTTGTCTTTCCCAGTCACTGAGGAAAACATAGTTATTCAGTGTATTTCTCGGGTCTGTTTCTCAGACTTGGACTTCACATTTGACTTACCTCTTTTCTGGTGTTATGTTATGTCTGTCTCTGAAGCTTGTAGAGTCATTCTCTGTAATATCTCTATGATAATGACAGCCATGGGGCTAAACTTTCATCCTGGGGCTTGAGTCTCTGCTGCAATAATATTCTTTTCATGACGATTTGGGTTCCTCTATCCAGGATGATTTTGGTATAACCATTCTGACTCACCAGCACACACTCCCTTGTTCTTATACCTTTATCTTGCTAAGCATAAGCCACTTGTCTTTGCTCTCAGGACCATTCATAGCTATGAACTCTGGCCCTTTTATCCTCTATCACTCAGCGTAATAGATCCTGCAGTAATCATGGTAACAATAGTTGTGGGCTGGAGTCTGCTTCCTTTTTTCACATGCAACAGTGTATTATTACTCCTAGAGTAGCCTCTTTGGTTTCAATGGGCATATTGGAGAGATTGCAAAGAACACATTCTGAGTAAGGGTAGGAAAATCTGCTCTGAATTAAAGAATCTCCAGATGAAATCACTGGATCCATTTCAAAAGTCAGGATCCTCTGGAATAGCAAAGCAACAAGAACAGATGTATCATCATGTTAACATGCATTACAGATGAAGTGAATGGATGCCTGTGCATGAATGCCCTGACTTGTAACATCCATCAGCTCGTGTTTTGTAACAACTGGGGTAAGAAAACTGTAGAAAAATTAGCATAATTAAACTCATACAATATAAATTATAATACTGCACCATTAGCTAGTTTAAAAAGCTTTCAAAGACAGATACAGATAGATCTGACATGGCACCGCTGAACCAATAAGCTGATTTATTAATCTTTGATCTCCCTGTGCCCAGGGCTACCCTCTTTGCAGTCAGTAGGAGTCATTCTTGCTAATGATGAAACTGTTTAAGAGCGAACATTAATGGAGATTTAATTAAATATCATTAAATAAACTAGAAGTAGCTCTTGTCACCACAGGGAATCATGCATGAATCATTGAGAGGTGATTAGATTTAACAGTTTAACTGAACAAAACAGTTCCTTTAGTCTAAGATTTAGACTTTCCTAGAACAGCAATTGAAATGCATTGCCACAATGAAGAATAGTACATCTCTGGTTTATTATTTGTGTAGTGGGTAAAGGTCTGTTTCTCTATGTATTAGGATTTGTCAGAAAGTTGGTACTCACTACTTTGGAGTAGGTAATAACAAAACTTGGAGAATACTAAAGTTTATTTTTAAAATGGTGTAGGGTGAAAAGCAATGGTTTACATAGACTCTATGATGTAAAAAATACATCCTAAACTCTGAAAGCAGCACAAATAAATAGTTAGCTGCTTTTCCTTATCTCTTCCCTTTGAGTATATTTCTCCATTTTCAACTGCATTAAGACTTCATTCATCTAAGAGAACCTTTCTAAGTCAGTGGGAAAATATTTGTGTATCAGTGACATGCATTTGACAAAAGTGAGAGCAAATTGCTCAGTTTTCATAATGTTCCAGATAAAACACTGCCTTTTTATAAAAGCTGACTTAAAATTGAAATCAGTCTCATAGATAAAGTACTTTTATTCTGACTGCAGGACTGCACAGTTCTATGTACTAGAGAAAAATGGTGAGGAGTTGCTGCCTACAAAAGTGTGCATATGTGAAAGACATTAGTTTGGGGTTTTGGCAGGTGAAGTTCTTAAATATCAGTACAGTGACATCCATTCTGGTAGGAGTTAATCTTCATAGAACTGATCCAAGTGGTAGAGAAAGAATGATTTCCTAAGGCAGCAGCAGCCCATGTTAGCATTTGCAGTGGAAGTCTGGGTTTCTGACACATTGGCTGCAGCGCTTTATACCACAGGGGTTCCCTTGGAAGCCTGCGAGTGCAATAGTCTCTTCTTTATTCTCTATTCTTGTGTGACCCAGAGGCTTATTCTGTCAATGTGCTTTCCTGGGGGGATGGAGATATAACAAGGATTTTTAAAATTTGATTTCCAAATTTCCTTCTTAAATTCCAATTCTGGCATCTCACTTATAAGTGTGGGCTTGCATTCCTGCTATTGCTGTAAATATGCACCCTGGTGAGATAGAGCTGGCAGAAAATCCAATCATTTTAAAGCAGTGAGTTTAAAACTGAAGTATGGAGTTACCCTGCTTTGCTCTTAAGCTTTTTAAACCCCTTTCTCTATACTTTTTATTTATAAAGATATAAAAGGGGATGTGGAACAACTAAATGCCGTGACCCTGCTACTGCTTGATCACAGATGACCACAGTGACCTTGGATAGTCCTGGTTAAGATTCACTAGATTTCCCTCCCATCTCCAAACTGCAGCTAAACCTATAGGGCAGAGCTGGCTCCAGGGGCACTTTGAAGAAAACACCAGAATTTACTGGAGCCTACATTTCACAGAGCAAAGAAATGGAAAGGAATATCAGAGGATCATTTTTTCTCTAATTTTTTATATTTACAGGAATTGGTAGGAAAATCACACAGATGTGATTTGTTTTCTTAGCTTGTGGCACCTTTAAATTACATCAGTTTGATATTTAGATAGATAGTATTAAAACATTAGTTTCTTTCAATACCATTCTTTTAAGTTGCAGGCTAAGGGAAGTGATTTTTCTTTATGTTCATCTGATAAAATTCCAAATATCAATTGTTTCTTTTGGTCCCACAAGTGAAACAATTGGCCTGGGGAAGATGCCAAAAACTTAAAAACTGTTCCAAGATGTTGGCTTGTGTGCCTGATGGCTTGTAAAGCAAATGTTTCTAATGATCCCGTCATCTTTCTACACTTCCACATAGTGCTATCCTAATATTCTCATCTGCTACAACATTACCTGGTATTTAGAGATCACAAAGAGTCAATCTAGCAGAGCTACTCCGCAATAAGCAGTGATACCATGAACAAATGACCTCCTCTTTTCTATTGCTGTCAGTGCCCAGGGCTGGGAAATGAAAGGTTTTCGACTTTTCTGGAACTAGAGTGTTGATGTGCTGCTGTTGGGCTGTGACACGCAGCAGTAAACAGTCTTCTAGGTATAATAGTCAGGACTGTATGAGCTCTAGCTGGCCTTATATACTACTTGAGTTCCGCTTTGGATACTCAGTTGGAATTGGGAGATTTTCCAGCTTCTTAGTGGATTATTGGGAAGAGCTAAGGATCTGTAAATCAAGTTACAGATCCTGCAAGGTACAAAGGGCTTTTAATTCTTGCTTTAGGAAGCAAACCACTGGTACTGCTTCAGTTGGGATCCCACAGAGGTAGTCAGCTGTCCGTCTTTTCAGTGCATCACTTATCCTTTCTGCCCCTGTCTTGCTTTTCATTGCCATTGTGAGTCTGTTTTGTATTTAGCATGGTGGCCCACCTACTCTTCTTGTCAGATGTAATTAATGTCACAGCACCCAGAGGAAGGAATGACATTTGAGAGCTGACTGCACAGGCTTGTTCCCTCATACAGTATGACTGGGTAAGTCTTCACTTATTTTCTTGCCTAGCCTTTCCCAATGTTGGGAGCTCCATCTGAAATATGAACCAGCTGAACTGGTGAGGTGGGTCGTTTCAGACAGAAAAGATAATGGCTTAAGCTAGTAATACATTACATCTATTTCTGGGGTTTCTTCCTACCCAAAGAGACTAGTGTGGCATTCTATATATAGTCAGTGTCATGCCACTCACTGCATGTGAGTATGGTGCAACCAGGCCTTTAGATCTGTCAGATAAAACAGAATTTGAAACCTTTAGCCAGCAGCAAACTACGCTGTCACAGTCATTAGGCTAAAAAACGTGGGATGTGCATTACAGATTGTTGTGAAAATATATTCTATCTGACCACAGCTACAGACAGTGTCTTTCTGAAGCAAGAAATAAATCATCAGAATGAAGGTCTGATTTAACAGCAGAAAGCCAGGTTTTATGCTCTTTATCTTAAAAGGGATGGAGAACCTTTTTTTTTGTGTCTGTAATTGTTCTAATGAGTTCATGTAAATGTTTCGTTATTCAGTCCATGATGCTCTGCCTATTTCCCAAAAGCAAATATTGTTTCTGGAACTGGGATATCTCAAAATGATAAGCAAGGTGTTGTTCCTTTGCAGAGAGATTTGGTGTCACTTGAGAGGACCAGCAAACCTCTCATACAAATTATAGTGGACAAAGATAATTGTAGCTGGTGTCACAATCTGTCCTTGTGTGCACTGCCAGGAGAGCACCATTGCCTGGTGACTGAAACAAGGTGCTGAATCCTCTCCAGTTCTTAGTTCCCTCCATTGATGAATGCTCCTACCCCTCAGTTTCTCACTTTGCAGGTACAGCTCCCATACCTGGCACCTGGAAGCAGAGGTGTTTGGTATCCCCCAGGCTGACTGCCTAAGGATTATGCCACCTATACCACACCTTTGCTACCCCTGTGCCACAGTCTGCCGAAATCCATAGTGTATCGAGTCCTTAACAGATAGTGAGTTTGGATTCCTGGAGCACAAGCAGCTGATGAATACAGTTTAGTTGCCTTAATATTTACCAGTCTTTCCCTTTTGTTTTATATCATAGACAGCTCTCCCCATAATCTTACTTCTGACAGTGGAACATCTCTTTGATCAGGGAAGTAGCTTCCATTACTAAACTCTCTCTCTCTAAGAGGGGTAGTCTAAGTCTTTTCGTTACTACTACTCTGGCAATAGATCATGGAATTTCAGAAACAACAAAAAAACCCCATTAGAGAGAGTCCATTCAAAGTCAGTGGTATTATTATCTTGGCAGAACCCCTCCTGTTCTATAAAGGAAGATGCATTCAGCTTAGTGGCTTTCTGTCATAGCTCATTAAGCAAAATCAAAATTAATCAATATACTACAATTTCTTCGTTTCCAGCTGTGATAATCTGAAGTTATCTCTCTGACATATGGGCTCCATTTCTCTTTAGAAATTCTGCTTAGGCTTGTAGCTTTCATTTTAGCAGAGATTCAACAGCCGGGGTCCCAGATACATACACTGCTTTGTTTGTACCAAGAAAATATCATTCACAATTATTTATGAATGAACAAATGTAAACAGAATTACAAATATAGCATCTGGCATAACAGGGACTTTAATCTTGGGAAGGCCTTTGAAGGCAATAGTAAAAAACAATGCATAGTTGAAAAATCTTAGTGTTGTCTGTGTTCATAGGCCCTTTTATGATTTAGGTCTGGCTGTTTCTATGGAACTATTGAATTTTTCTTTTGGGTGTAAACTTAGTATTGCTTTTGAAATGTGCACATAATGACATTTCTGCTTTTATAAACTATCTGCCCAGACTCAAGCACTCTAAGTGATAAACAATGCCATTCTTTTTTGTTCTTTCCCCTTTTTTCTCTTGTATGGTTGGAAAGCCAGAGCCATCTGACACTCTGGTGGCAGAAATTGAGTTCAGATGAGGAGCATGCTCTTTAGTCAGTGACCCACAACAGTTAATGGTAAAAAGGAAGCGTTTAGCTTTTTGCTCTACAATCTGTGGTTTGGGATGGCTGTTCACATTTCTGAAATGTAAAGATGTTGATGCTCTTTGCAAATTAAACCTGTATTACAGTAAAATAAAAGTTTAAATATCCCTGCAGCTTCACTATGGCCCCTTTTTCTGTCAGCTTTGTTCTGAAAAGTAGAGAGATTACATCAGCACAACCAAGTTTTGAGTGTAGCTATTCCCTTTAATAGTGTACCTATATAATCATCTTTCTGTTTGTTTGTATGCCAGCTTTCATGCAAATACCCTCCTGAAACACAGTTGTAGCATTTCACCTACTTACTTTCAGACCTGATATCTTTAAATTACTTAACATAATATCCTGTCCTTCTCCCATGTTTTTCCTGTTAACATTATTGATGGAAGATGCTCAAAGGAAACTGCTCAAGGCTGAATGCATCTGGGATGCAGATGGACGAGCTACATGTGGGTGCAGTGAGGTGAAGCATGCCCTGCACTAGGTGGTGCTGAAGGGAGAAACTACCGCCTCCTTAGGACTCCAGCTGCTGCCATTATCTTTAAAATAAAGAGTTCAAATTGATTCTGAGACAGAATGGATTTCTTAGATTTTGAATGAGGAAGAGGGTCTTGAGAAAAACGAGACGAATTCTATAGAAAGTTACTTATTTGTACTAAGGGGTTGCATTAACGTAAAATTATGTTTGCTGTTGCTAAGGGACTGAAGCCCTGAGTAGCCTGTCCCTGGATCTGGGCCAGATTTTCTGCTTTTTCAGGGATCAATGAAGATCCTTCAACCTGTGCAGCCGTTCAGAACATCAGACTTTTCATGTCTTACCTAAAGAAAAGGGAATTTTTAATAACAGGTACTTTGCTCAGAAGCACTTTTGAAAATCATGTGGATCCTAAACTATAAATTGAGAAGTCTAAATACAGAATTGTGTTCATACTTTCCCAATTTGATTGCTTCCAGCTCTTCATCTGAGTGTTGAGTGAGGCACATAAGTAAAAATACTGCGATTCATAGAGGTGCTGAGCACCCTCTCCTTTTACTGACATCAGTGGAAGTTCAGATTATGATTATTTCTAAAGACTAAGGTTCTTTTACTTGGGTACCTCATTATATAGTCTGTACAGATTTCAGCATCCATGTTTGAAAATCGTGGTCATAATCACTTAGGTCCCTTGAGATGACCCCTCTAATCTTAATTGACGAGGAAGTGGCTTGAGTTATCTTGATGCTTTCCAGATAATGTTTAGACAAAGAATGTCTGCATTATTGCTTTTCAGTCTGAAATCTGTAGATCTAGTACTAGGGAGGAAGCCTGGAAAACAATAACTCCCTTGTCAGAGACTCTGGTTTCTGTTGGGAACGGTCACTTGGCCTGTTTAGTTAATAAGCCCCAGAAACCTTCTGAATTAGAAAGAGCAAAGGATGTTAGTTTAGAAGGTCAGAGGGTTAACAATGGAAGGAGCAGTTGTACTCAAGGTCATTTTCTGAGCAAAGTTTAGCAGGACAAAACAAAGATGGGAGAAGGATTGAGAGGAGTTAGAACACCTACGGCTTACATATTCCTAGACCTCATCTTCTGGCAGTATAAATTGTCATATCTTTAGTGGAACTAGTAGAATCATGGTTGCTTTTATTGGTAAGGAGTAACTCCAAACCTTTAGACTTATTATTGCTTTGAAATAGGCTGATGAAAAAGCTTTCAAAAACACTTAGAATTTTAAATTGAATTAACGATAGAGATCCCTATTTCCTGGTTCTAATTTACGTGGAATGCTAAATACTCGTGTTAGGAAAGAGAAAATGAATTTTCTTCATCTTGTTTTTGTCTGCCAGATGTAGTGCGAAGCTTTTGAATTTAGCATATACACAAAGGTCAGGGCAGCAGAGTAAAACCTAGGACTGTGCAAATGGCGTGGCCTTTATAGCTTCAGGACATGGCCCTGTTGGGAGTTCAGTGCAGACCTAAATGAGAATATATTCCTTTGAATTCACTCATTCTTCTTCTGGACATTTGGAAAAAATAACATAGTCCTCTATCCCTGGAGACAAAGGTCCTCTAAGAGTCTCCAAAGGCCATGCATCAGGAGATCCATCTGCCTGAGGAAGTAAATCTTAATAGACCTGTGCAGTCTTCAGAGAAGAGCTGACACAGTTTGATTACTTTTATATTGACAGCTACGGCTTTATTAATGCCTTTTGTTCAAGCAAATGAGACTTGCAGAGTTCCTGAAAGCATCTGTGAAAATCACTGATTTCTAACATCATGATAACCCCTTAATGAAAAAGAAACAACTTTGCTATGTTAGTGATTACAGGGAGTGTTTCCAACATCACGGTCAAACTTCAGCACTGTCACAACCTGCAGTATCAAAGCAAGGCTGGGTAACACACACAGCACCACTCCTGCTTTTCTAGCATGGTTCAGTTTGCTGCGACCACAAAGGGAAACTACCAGGCATAGCTCCAAGGAAAGGTTGGGTTTTAAGAGCTGCTTTATCAACACTGCTACCCCTTACCTGACTTAAGTGCACATTTGGAGACATCTACTAAATAGACCTCATCATATGAGGTATTTATTTAGAAGCCTCTGGTAGGAGAACAGTAACTTCATTCCTGACTGTTGGACATACCTGTGAAAGCTTATTTGGCTCAGAGATGGCTTGATTTTATTTCCTAGAGATTTATGGAGACCAGTGTTTTCCAGCCTCAGGAGCCCAGGAAGTGCCTGCCTCAGATCCTCTGGTCTCCTAGCCTAGTCCTTGCCTTAAATTGCTTGTGAGCAAGTGCAAGTGATTTTACTACTTAAAGAGCTTTTCATTATCTTGCTGAAGCAAAGGAATTGGGCTGAAGGGAAGCATCCCCAAAATTAGTTGAATCACTCTGAATGCACTTTTTCATTCAGCTTCCTTCAGTAAAGGACAAACCGGGGAAAGAGAGCCATCCTTGATTCACGGAATCACAAAATCCATCAAACATGCATAAAGCTCTTCACAGGGGATGACTCTCACTGCCAGGCCATTCTCAACTGTAATGGAGTCTGAAATTCAATACATTCTTTTTTTCTTTTCCTTTCTGAAGTACATTATTTTACCCCCCCAAAACCATAAAGCTCTGTTTAATCACGTCAGTAGATTTTTTTCCCTATTCATGCAAGACTGTATTTTAAACTTGGCAGATTGTTAATGTGGCTTCAAAACTGTTACTTTCTGCCATGTTGCTTTATCTGAACCAAAGGGGATTGATAACTCCCTTTCAGCTGCCAAGCCACATGCAGAATCTGACTTTTGGGAGACAGAAGTGTTCAAGGCAGCTGGTGATGGCTGGACAGTTTGGCCAGAAGGTAATGTCACTTGTGTTCCTAACATTCTCAGTCAATGCACAAATTCTGTGCATGTACATTAAAAGGTCCAGCTACTCAAAATCTGTATTGGATGCTGGTTATTCAGCCTGACCCTTCTGCACAACCATTTAGCAGTTTGCAAGTGGTTTTCCAAAGCAGTAATTTGAAATAATTTATATTACAGACAGAATATTAGTCTGAGACTGAGTGATCTTGATTTTCCTCTCTGCTAATATTTGTGGGTTTATTTTGGTACTGGCCCAGGAAAACGTACCCTTGAGCATCTCTAAAACACAGTTCCTAGTTATTATGTTACCAGCGTTGCCACTGCGCATTGCTGGATCAGGATCAAATTGCTCAGCAGTCTGCAGAATTAATGCCCAAGTGAAAACACAATCAAACTCCCTTTGTTTTCCAAGTAAAAGCAGAAAATTTTACTTTGCTTAAGAAAACAATCCCCCATTTTATTGTACTCTTGTAGCAGTTCAGAAAAGCAGGTGGCCAGCTTAAAGCCTGACTGTGGCAGAGAACAGGGATCAATCAGTTCCCCTTGAAAAGGGAACATTATAGGGAAGGAATTAAATGATATTTAATTTTTTAAATGAACATAAAACTGATACACACTTTGCTGTCTGCCTCTGCCAGTGTAAGTATTCATTTAGTTTCCTATTAGTTAGGTCTCAAAAACCAAAAGGGTAACTTGGGACTGGAAATCCCTCTAGCGTTTTAGCTTGGGAATAGTGGGTATTCTTTCAGCTTGATGAGAGTGCAGTAGAAGGTACAAGGCAACAGTGCAGAAATGCTGTGTACTCTGCATACATTTGTATTACATTTCACCTATTGTCATGCTGGAGGCCCACTGTAAAATAATTTGGCAGATAAATTTACAATGGCAATTTGCCTTCCAGTTGTATAATTTATTAATGTCAGAAATAATGTATTCTTTTCTTCCTTAAACCAAGCTTTTTTTTCCTAGGTACCACCTTAGTAAATAGAATTTATTGTTTACACCGAGCCTCATGTGACTTCACAGTGGTCAGTCCGTAACCCCAAGGGGATAGTTTTGGTCACATTACTGGTCACTTACTTGGATGGATGATGGAGTGCCCCAGTCCCATCTGTACATATATTACTTTCTTTTGTCTTAGGGGCACCGTTGGAAAGATTAATTAGGTCCCTCTGCAGGGAAGGATCAGCCTTAGGGGATTCAGGTAAATAAAATAAATGCCAAGGGGAAAAAATGCTGAGGGGGATGTTTTGAAAATCAAACTGTTTTCCATAACATTAATGGGGAAATTACATACAGAAGTAGACTGAAAGAAAAGTAAAACTGCCTTTTAGTCTGGGTTATTTCGGCGTGACCTGATAAACATCTCCTATTGCTGCTGTGCTAGGATAAGGATCTGTGAAGAGGGTTAAAGTCCATGGGCAATATTCTCAGCTGATATAAGTTGGTATCACGTTCTGATCTCAGTGGAGCTACAGTCACTTTATTGAATTAGAGACTTGAGTCGTATCTGCCACAGCGATACCATTTCTGTCCTTCAGTTGTGTGATCCAAGACATACAGTAAACTGATCCTAATTCACATTCTGTCCCGTCCTAATTTCTTTTTCCTATTATAACAGTGCTATATTCTTTATGGGTCTTACGCCCCACCCCTGTTTTCCTTTCTTTTAAGCTTCTTTCCATATTTTCTTCCTTTTCGTCCCTTTCCTCCAAAAAGTTCAGCATGCAAATGAATCCAACAGCATTGAGCTTACTCATATGGTCACAGCTTGTAAAATAGAAACTCAACTCTTACTAACTTTTATATTCTTCCTATTATATGCATAATTAGTTGCTATAACTAGTACATAAGCCATGTGAAATTTGTTGCCATTTAAGTTGCCTTATCGATCTAAGTGGAGATTTGTATTCCACAGCGCAATGGGATAACAATCCACAATATTTTCATAAAACATGGAAAAAAAAAAACCCAAAAGACATTTTTTTCTCACTGAGCTTTAGCTGTCTTAAGGAACTGGAATGTAAGAGTTGTTTTACTTTGAAACTTTTGTTGAAGTTAGGTTCCTTGTGAGTTTGGAGGTCAAGTCCTGCTGACTTTTAAATGCATTAGTAAAGCCAGAGAAACATGAGGGCATATTTTTGAGATAGAGAGGGAAAACATAAACTATTTTAAATGAAAGGGAAGAAGCGTATAGAAAGGATGCAAAGAAAAATGTAACTCAATGGGCATGGGAGGGTTAGCTGTTGGTGATGAGTTCAGCTACCGTGTATACATGAAGGGCTACTGGTGAGAAGGAGGATGTTGGATCTGGAGAGGGACAATTCCTTCTGTGGTTGAACTTCGAGGTCTAATTCCAAACAGTTGGTGGGTCCACAGTATGCAGTGCTTGAATGTAACTGCCTCTCCCTATAAATAAGGTGTGAATAGGTACACATCACCAGGCAGAGCCAGTTTAGACACCCTAGGGTGTATCCGGGTTTTTGTTTTAGGAACTGTACTGTATAGGTGGATCCCTACCTCATGTCTTTAGATAAGATTATCATGTAAATGAAAATGTAATCTGATATATGTGTGTTCAGGATGAACAGCTCCATGTACTGCCATTGCAGTAGTGTTCCTTATAGCTGAAGGGTGTTCTGAAGGTTCTCTCCTGGTCTTCATGAAACAGGTAAATGGCCATACTCCAGCACCTAGAAAACAATTGATATTAGAGTCTCAGTCCAACATATAGAAAACAATTGATGTATCTTAGAAAGACTCTCCCAGATAACATCTACTGGAATAGTTCTTGTTCGTACCAGTGGTGCAGCAAACAAAAGAACAGTTATAGATCTTCAGTGGTTCTTTAAAGAATAATTTGTCCCCCCTTAAAATCTTCTGGGCCAATTTATTTTCTCAGGTAGAGATAGGTGGTCCTTACCTTGTTTACGCTGCACACACTTATTTTCACAAGTAGCTAAGGACTTTGTCCTGCAAAGAGCAAGTGAGATCACTTCCCCTGGGCTCCGTGTATACATATTCTGCAGGATTCTGGAAGCAAGCCTGGATGATGGTATTATGTTTTCAATTGAGCAGTTGGGAATCTGAAACTGAGGGACTGAGCAGGGTTTTTCTTTGCTGTTTCATAGCAATATACAGATTGGGTTTCTAGGGCCTGCAGCCTTTTCTTTGTAAGACTTGAACCTACCTGCAACAGGGAAATTATTTGTGGGTTTGGGTTTGGTTTTTGTTTGGTTGGTTTTTGTTTGTTTGCTTGTTGGTTTTGCAGGTTTTTTGAGGCAATTGGAAATCTTTAAACAAAGTATTTAAGATGGGGATTAATTCTTTTGTCCTTTGCTAGGCAGTGAAAAATGCTTCATGCTCTGTTTTCTGGGTTAGGTTTGGTTTGCTTTTAAAAGAAACCCTGTTTAAAAGAAACATATATTCCTCACTGAAATTGCTATTTCAGGGAAAAAAACCCACCTATCCATCAGAATATTTCAGGTAAAGGACCATGCCAGGTTCTTTAAGGGTATCCTTCTGAAAAGACAAGGCAAAAATACCAGTAAGAAAAGAGTGGCTATCAACAGACAAATATTTGGTTCTGCTCTATGGTTCTTACTCAGGTAAAATTCTTCCTGGAATAAGAAGTGAGAGCAAATTTCAGTATGTAGGAACTGGAGAATCCTGCCTAACATATGGCTAAAGCAACTCCCAGATCTGTATATTGTCCAGGAGAGAACACATTTTATACATACCTCAAGTAACCAACTTGTTCATTTTACAGAGTGAGTCTAACAAGTGAAGAGTGGTTGTGAATGTATCATGAAGCTGGCTCAGCAAAGGTTTTCCTATAATTAAAATACATCTGGCTCTGTTCTGAGTGGGAAATCACAACCTCTAATGTTCTGAGTATTTCCTTATGCACAACAGCAGCAGCAAAACTACATATGCCTTAACCCATCAAATTCTGTTGCCCTTAATCATGTGGATAAATCAGATGCAATAAGGAACTTTAATCTGGCATCTTTGACCTGAAACTGATGGATTGGTCATGGAAATGGGAATGGTCTGGAAAGTCTGAGAGGCACAGAGCAGCACTCAAATCTTTAGGACGCTGGTGTTAATTTAAATAAGTGTGAAATAGCTTGGTGTGTTTCTCCATAAAAGCCTGTGACCACCGCGGGCACTGCTCTTTCTCATGCATTAGGAATACCCTCCAGTTCCACAGCTACACCCTCCAGGTGCCCAAAGCACCACCGAGCAGCAAGGGAATGTGTGGCTGTGACTGGGGAATGGCACAGACATTGTCTAGGTCTTTGTCCATCACCCTTCTCGAAGGGGCAGGCTTGGATCAAGGGGCAGTGACAGATTCCTTACAGCAGTCTCCTAACCTGGAAAGGGCTCCAGGTCCTCCAGGTTAGCAGTGTTGGGGCAGACCTGCCAGGCTGGGAGGCCTGCGTGTGCGGGGAGCTCAGGGCAAGGGTGGAATGTAGGACTCTGTGTTGGCCCTCCTGTGCGTCAGAGGGGATCAACCCAGCGTGAGCCCAGAGAGGCTGTTCTTGTTTGGATTGCCCTCTCCCTTCCCTGTCTGCCTCTGGGGCCTTTCACCAAGTCCTCAATGTCCACCCCAGCTGTGGGACAAGTGACAATCAGGCTCTCCTTCCTGGGAAACTCCAGGAGGCAGCTGGCGGGCTGCAAGGATTGGAAGTATGGGTGGGTGGATGGATGGACAGACAGGTGGATGGATGGATGGATGGATGGATGGATGGATGGATGGATGGATGGATGGATGGATGGACGGATGGATGGATGGACGGACAGGTGGATGGATGGATGGATGGATGGGTGGATGGATGGATGGATGGATGGATGGATGGATGGATGGATGGACGGATGGACGGACAGCCAGATGGACGGACAGCCGGCGGGGCCATGTCTGGGCGGGGGAGGGCCGGCCGGCGATGCCGCTGGCCTCGGGGGAAGGGGTGGGGGCCGGGTGGGTGTGACCCGCTCTCCCCGCCGCCGCCGCCGTCCGCCCCGCTCACAAGGTGCCCGAGCGGCAGAGCGAGCAGCAGCAGCAGTAGCAGAGCCGCGTCCCCGCCGCCGTCCGCAGCGCCCGCCCCGCCATGCCCAACTTCGCCGGCACTTGGAAGATGAGGAGCAGTGAGAATTTCGACGAGCTCCTCAAGGCGCTGGGTGAGGCGCGGGGGAGCCGGCGCCGGGCAGCGGGAGGGGAGCACGGGGAGGGGGCTGCAGCCGGGGCCGCGCTCCGGTGCGTGCGGGGCCAGGCACCCGGGAGAGCTCCGTGCGCACACCGCGGCCGGGAGAGCGCGGCGAGCGCTGCCCGGGGAGGTGGGAGCCTCACCTGCGAGCGCCGGCGGTCCTGCCCCGGGGTCCTGCCGGGGGGACCCTTGCAGACCCCGCGTTTGCCGCCCGTGCAGCTCCCCGCCGCGGCGGGTGTGTGGAGAGAGCTTTGCCGTGGGGCTCTGCGCGGTGCCTCTGCGTGGTGCCGGGCGAGCTCAGCCCAGGGCACGGCTGGCGGCTTCAAGCTCTGCTTCCTCCCCGCTTCGCCCAGGTGTCAATGCCATGCTCAGGAAGGTGGCGGTGGCTGCCGCCTCCAAACCCCACGTGGAGATCCGCCAGGATGGGGACCAGTTCTACATCAAAACTTCCACCACTGTCCGCACCACTGAGATCAACTTCAAAATCGGGGAGAGCTTTGAGGAGGAGACGGTGGATGGACGAAAGTGCAGGGTAGGAGGAGAGCTGGGGGGTGTGTATGTGTGTGACCAAGTTCTTTTTAGACGGGACAAACACAATCTGTTGCCAGTGTCCCCAGACAGTGGCATCACTGCCCTCCACCCTCTTCTTTCCAGAAACACTCCTTGGGGGGGTTCTTCGTGGCCAAAGCTTCTCTTGTCCCTCATCCAACATTTTCCCTCTGCAGGTTAAAACTGAAATGTGAAGGCAACAGGGCATGGCAGCTCCAAAAGGCAGAGTTTGAGTACCTGCTTGCTCCTTGGCTGGCAGGGTTTTGTCCAGCTCTTTTTGCTTCCCTCTCCCCTGGAGACCTCAGTTGCAGCTAAAGCTCTCCCCAGCCTCTGTCCCTGATGGGAACAGGGGGAATGGTGGAGCAAGAGATACCTCAAGGGTGAGGATTTAGTGCACAAACCTGACTTTTGTCATAAACTGAATAACTTTTGTCATAAACTGAATAACTTTTGTCATAAACTGAATCAGCAGAGCTCACAAGCAGGACTGCAGACTGTTAGTAGTCTGGGGCTGAAATCCTCTTTCATTTCCTTTCCAAGTGCATGTCTGCAGTTTGCTGATCATTTAAGTCTCTAACAGTCTAAGACAGACTTACAGCTATACCAGCCATAATTACACCACCTCCTCATGCAGAAGTGTATTAGAAGGTGTTCACTGGAGGGTTTTGGGCTTGATTCTCAGTGTGAGCCCCTGCTCCTCTCCTTTGTAACCACTTCTATTGTTGTGGAGGGGACTTTAAGTTGGCAGCATCCAACATCAGCTTCTCACTGGGGTACTGGAGAACTGGCCTGTGACCATAGCTGTCTTGCGAAAAAAGTTATCCCAGGCTCGTGGGCTAGTTTTCTTTTCCTCAGGCACTTTACTCTCACACTTACAAGAAAAGTATATAAAAGAAGTCTGAATAAAGAGTATCCAAATGTAGTCCCAAATGAGAATACAGTTTTAAAAGTACCCCGCGATGGTAAAATTATCTACTTTCCAAAATACGATCTCTGCTAATTCTTGGGCCGGCTTCTGAGACCATTTGCGCTACTAAAAATGCAGAACTTAGTGTCTGGGGTGCAATAGGGAGTCAGTGAATGTTTAGAACATCCACTTGATCTCTATGATGAGTTCTTGTATATTTAACAGTTTGTTCAGGAAATGTTGCTGGCTTCGTTAATTTATCTTGTTCAGCAAAAGCAGTATTTTAGTGTCTCCATGAATAATGCATATACAATAAATGTGACCCGCTTTCTAGAGAAGGATTTATTGCTGCAGATGGAAAAACAATAATTACAGCTGTAAGCTATGAAAGTTGGAAAAATCTGAAAGAAATGTGTTTTGTGAAGTAGTAAATTTTTTCCATGTGTTGTGAAATTATTTATAGTCCACTATGAGGAATAAGTTGTAGTGCTGTGTGTATATGGCCAAGATGGGCCCACAGAGCAGACACTGACAGATCATAAAATCATACTTCAGAATGTAATTTGCAATATCTGGCAAAACTGCTGACGGGTGATAGATTTTGACACACTTTATGGGGTGGAGGGTTTTGTTCTGCCAACTTGATCCATTGTTCATTGAGACAAAGAGCGAGCGGGATGGAGTTGCACTGCACAAGGCTCCTGTAGCTGCCACTTGAGGTGGCTCATTGGCTTAAAAAGCTATTGTTGTGCAAATATATTTATAAAGTAAACAGCTGATTTTAAATCAAAGTGATGTTTGTTTCCCTTGGAAAGTCTGGGAAGTGTTAACTTGAATTTATGCATACATATGCACACACACACACGTATATGTATGTGTATGTATATGATCACAGAGTGATGAATGTCTCCCATGTGCCAGTTATAAAGTGATTTCTTGCACATTCATTACAGGGCATCCTTCTGCACAGCTGTTCCATTGCACTGTAGAATAATAGGTCAGTGCTAGAATGAAAAGCAACAGAGTCAGGGCTTGCCTGTTTGCGAAACCTAAACAAAATCCTATATTTTCTTTTGTTGGCTTGTTTTGGGGTTCTTTCTTTATTTTTTCAGTGGTTTCATAGTCATTATTGAAATGCTTTGAAAAATTCTCAAGGATATTTCAATCCCCAAACCCATAGCCTTAAAAAAAGTAATGTCCCAAACACTAGAATTCTAACCAAGTTTCTTTAATTTAGTTGTGATTTATGCTAGTTGGTCAGCAGACTCAGTGGTTAATACACAGTTACCTTGGCACAGAGCCATGCAGCACGAAGGGGTGTAAGTGACAAATGCTGCATCATTTATGACCACAACATGATATATGTGATTGTTTATGCTTTCATGCTAAGGGGACTCTGTAGTGATAAATACCATGTCAGATCAAACCACGTTGTACAAAGATGCTTGGGAATGTAGACACTACATTATCCTGTGTTTCTAAATGATACTTTTCAACATCAAGCTTTTTATGAAAACTGGCTTTTTAATTTGGAAACAAATGTAGATTTGCATTGAAAAGACACATTTACAATTACTTTGTTATTAATATAGACCTATCTCCAAAATGCCCCCTCACGCCTTAATTTTGATTTCACTACTTTCCACTGATCTCTTTTGCCCTTTGCCTTTATCTATGTGTTGCTCCTTTACTGCTGCAATTATTCTCACTACTGCTCATTGTTGTCTCTCTGCCTCACGCTGCTGGGGAAATAATTAATGTTATTCCTAATGGTTTTCTTGCCTGCAGAGTTTGGCCACTTGGGAGAATGAAAACAAGATCTATTGCAAACAAACTCTTATTGAGGGAGATGGCCCCAAAACATACTGGACTCGAGAATTAGCTAATGATGAGCTGATTTTGGTAAGACCTTTGAACCCACCCAACACATGCACCACATCAACAGCTTTTTGTTACCATGTAGTATGACTTCCTATTTTTCCTTACTTAAATCCATCTGGAAAACTACCATTTTCATCTTCCTCTACATCACTTTCATACATTGCTTTTTTTCCTTTCTTTTTAAATGCTTCTTTTAAGAACAAATGAAGATATATGCAGGTTCTCACTCGTATTTTACTGCTCTGACTTTTGCCATACTTTCACTGGTTGGATAATCACAAGTGGGCCACTTCTGCTCTGCAGATTCACAACCCCATCAAAGGATTTGCTTGATTTATTGCAGATTTTCTGTGGTGAAAGTGAGATCAAGGCATTTGACCTCATTTCTGGAGAACCATCTCTTTTAGGCATGTGTGTAGTATGTTGCTTCTTATCCACAATCACAGGTGTATATCAGGAAAGATGTGGCATGTTGTTAGCATGCTCTAATCTCATTCCATTTATGAAGAATGTATAATTCCTCCCTGATCTCTGCCACCTTCACCAACTCTTTGATCACCTCTGAATCCAGTTCAGAATTGCCTTTAAGAGTTTCTTAGAAATATACTGATTTGCGCATTTGCTGTCAGCCAACATCTCTCCACTCCTGTGTGACCTTCCATATGGCAGCAGGGTTACCGTAGGCATGCTGAGCAGCACCTCTGCAACTGTCTCCCCACTTATGCCATGAATCATGTGCAGTTGATTTATTTATATCATTCCTATTTCACTTAGAATTGAGTTCTCTTCCCTGAATCTTTCCTCAGCTGTCACTCTACATTAGTGAAACAATATCCAGGAATGGATAAAAACACAGTTTCTCTGAGTTACAAGTAGCACAGTTCAGCTTGAGTTCAGAATCACTTTATTGCACATGTTCTTACTAGCAAATTCTGGATAAATGGTCGATTAGGCTGTTATGCCTCATCAGTTTGGGCATGGAAGACAGGCTGCTGGAGTGATAGGTAAGAAAACATCAAAGCAGGGAGGGTTTATTTCAAACTATCACGCTTACTAAACCTTTGCACTTTAAAAGACAACCTCCCCAGTGTTTCTCTAAAGCAGTCGGAGCTCTGTTTTCAAGATTGCATCTGAAACAAACCTAGACCCAAACCTAACCAAGTATAAACAAAAAGCTTTTAAGGTGTTCATATTATTCCAGACATCTTGGAACTGTTCACCCACCCCTCATGAGGAGGTGTATGCTGTTAGTGAAATCACACTGGTTTCTACTGAATAAATACTCCAGTTCTGGATAATTTCTTTTGAGTCAGCCACTGGAATTCTTTATATTATCCAAAAACTTTAGGAGGCCAAGTTCTTTGATCTCTGCTTCACATCTTTATTGCAGTGGACAAAATACATTCTCAACTATAATTTTTCCAGCTTCCTAACAGTACATTTCTGCAGTTTACTGTTTAAGCAGCAAACTAGTGAGGGTGCTGTTAAACAAAGTGAACTGCTTCAAGCAAAGCAAGGAAGCCAGTCAGAATACAATTGCCTCCTGCAATCAGCAATCTGAACTTACCCTGCTGGGGAAGAATGAGGTTAGTTAGGAAACCAGGCTGATGCAAAGACTATAAAGCCATCTAACCTGTTTTCTTGTAAAATACAGTCTGTTAAGCTTTTCTGAAGTAATTATTTTCCAAATTAGGATATAAATTAGGAGAAACTTCCTTCCTGTTCAAATATTTCCATTTGTAGGAACTCAATCACAACTTCTAATAAGTTGTTTTAGTGGTTAGTTTCCTTGCCATTAAAATATACACATTATTTCTAATCTGTAAATGTCTAGATTCAACTTCCAGTCATTACATATTGTGTATGAAAGAACCGACATTATATGCCAAAAGTTTATTATTGCAAATACTTCTCTTAACAGCACTGATCAAGCCACCTTGGAAGAAGCTTCTTGTTTTAAGCTAAACCATTGGAAGACCTTGAGACCTTCAATATAAAGGGCTTTTATAACCCCCTCCAGTTTATCAATTTCCTTTCTAAACTCTGAACACCAACACCGCACACACTGGTTTGCAGGCAATCACACTAGCACCTCATGTAGTGGTGACTTCAGCTCCCTACTCTTACCTAAAATTATTCTGATTTATGTGCAAAGACTTTATTAACTCTTTCGAGAACTCACACTCAGCTGATTGTGATCCCGAGTAATGTTCCTGGTTTCTGATTCCCCTTCCCTCCTCCAGCAACTTGGGACTATGTTCACTGGTTGCATTATGAAAATACAGTGTTTACTTCCAAGTGATCCAGATAATTCTCTGTGTCTTTTACTGTTCAATATGATATGCAGTTCCATTCTCCTACCTCTTTTTTTGGAGCATAATGGCTTCTTTTGCTTTATTAAATATTAAGATATTATTTGGTTATCAGGACAAAGATTTTCAACCCCTGATGGCATTTGACCATTATTTGGGCCTTAAAAGCTAAACTACTTGGAGGGATTGGCTGAGGTGTGTTCCTCAACTCTAACAGGGAACAAAGTAGGAAGAGCTGCTCCTAGTGAGGACACCCTCTTGATCTCTTACCTCTCGACTGTGTTTGGGTTTTTCATCACTACACTGAAGGAAGATTCAACGTAGACTATTTTATCTTACTCTTGGAAATTTTCCTTGGATCTGAGTCTGCAAAACCCTATTTACATCTTCTTCAGAACTGAGATCCCAGTGAGAAGAGCTCTTTCTTTGCCTTCCCTTTTTTATTTCATCCATCCTCCCAGCTTTGTTAGGGTTCTTCAGGACCTGAAATTCGTTCTCGTTCAGGCTTGCTGCCCATATCACTTGAACTGCTTAACAATTCCTATCTTCACACTTCTCAAACCTCCCTTACCTAAGAAATATTTACTGTACCTTTACTCTTTCTGATGTGCTTTGGTAAGCTTCCCCTATTTCCATTCTGGCAGAGCACCTTGAATAAGCAGAGGAAACCACATTCTTGTGAACTTCTAGATGTCTGCAGCTGGGAAGCTGCATGGGGCAGAGCCTGGGATGTAGCAGTTTAGGAACTCTGTAAGGCTGATGCTTATTCTTACGGTCTCTGCTCCTGTTTCTTTATCCAAAGAAATCTTTAAACAAGTCTTGGGTCTCCTTGTTAGCTGTTTGCAGAAGAAATCAAGAAAACTCATACCTCATCTGGAAAAAGTTGCAAGAAGGAATCTGAACTGTGTTAGACTGAGGCAGGAATTAGAAAAAGGCTTGGGGCAGCAGGCAGGGGGTAAGGAATGAGTGTTACTCTGCTAATACTGGCTGCATAAATGTTGGAGCTTTGCCACATCATTTTCATCTAATACGCTGCATTGCTTAGGGGGTCCATTTGATTATGACATTTTCCTAGTGGAGGGATACATTTTTCTGCCCAACACAGCATGTTAAATAAAATGCATTTACTATCACATATAATAAATATATAAATAAATAAAATCAGCATTGAATTGTCATGACTACCACAGAGCTAAAATAGAAACCATATTACTGTATAATTGTCCATCTTTCTTGCATCCTGGCAGAATTATTCCTTATGTTCTTCAAATACACTCCCTTGGAGCAATATGATGGTCTTCCCTGTCACTTCATGTCCTCTGGTACACAGATGCTAGGAACAAACTTTTTAGTTAGCAAAGTTTTTCTTTACCTTCAGGTACCAGTTAAGTTTGAGTTTAGTTCTCCTTGGCTCCTTGGAGAATGAGATTACTCTACCAGTAGCATTTGGTTCGTGCAATGGCAGATGTAGGTCTAAAGTGCTGTTAGAAAAAGTCCTTTCAGCTGAGTAAGGGAAGAAGGATCAAGCTCTGCTTTATAAAAAAGGTGCTGTGAATGTGTTAGAACATTGGAACTCCTCTCGTCAGTGCTGGTTATTCTGATCTCCTCTGATGCTCTTGCTGGGATTTCAGTGCTGCATTCTTAGAAGTACTGAACAATGTACATAAAAAAATTACATGGAATATGCAAGCGAGGGAGGGTGAAAAGGATAGATCCCCATCAAAGTCCACATCTGGTTGTCTTGACTGTATCTTTATATTGTGTTGTACTTTGACTGTAATGCAGACAGAGAGTCAGGATATTTGCATTAACCACTCCACATTCATAAACTCTACTTGGATTAGCATTTGATCAGAATATAACACAAAAATATGTATTACCTTTACTTGTCTGAAAATTAACATCTGGGAATAAGTCTGTTCTTAATAGGCTTCTTCTTCCCTTTTATGTTTTTGCTGTTGCTGTGTGTTTTTGTCAGGGACATTAATGAGCTATCAATCACTTGTGTAAGTCAGAAGAACAAAAGGTCTGCTCTTTACAAAGTTAAAGGATGTTGCTTCCAAATGTTAGCTATTCAAATGAGAAACATTTCTATTCAAACGTTATCTGCATTGCTGCTTTCATGGCTGCTCATGCCTCTATAGATTTTAGTTTAATCTGTAACACACAAACATTTTAAAGTGGGTAATTACTGAAGTGAGGCTTTAAAAACAGCCTCAGACCACATTTTACACAGTTCACATATCACACAGGGGTTCTCAGAATCAATTATAGCAAGGGTCAAAGATCAGAACATTAGGGGGGTTCAAGCGTGGTTTCTATTCTTCATTCCCTCCCCAGAAAAATCATGCTGTACTTGATTAAAACTGGTGAACTGTGGAGCTTAGATGAGTGAGTGAACATCTTTTAAATGATATTGCTGGCTTCTGAAATTAAACATAGTAGGTGAGAAGGGTCAAAGCAAATTTGGAAAGATACTTTGCAGCCAAATGCTGAGATTCATGATGTGCCTAAGCCTTGTATTGAACAGTATTTAACTACCTATGTGTTTAAGTTTTCTATAGGTTTGGAGAGTGATCTTAAATAAAATCAGTAATCAAAAGGAGGGTCTGCTCATACCGAGGTCATTATGAGGTGGGGTTTCCTGCTGAACCTTCTTATAGCAGCCTTGATAAAAGTTTGGGAGCCTGTAGTAATGCATCTGTATGTGTTGCATTGACCTAATGCTTTCATTTACTGTTTTCCATGAGCAGATTTACAAGGGGGCTTAGGGATCTGCAGCCGCTGCTCACTGGTACAGCCTGGTCTGGGTCACATCCTGAGCATATAAGCAGAGGAAGAAGCTAAAGCCAGTTGCATCTTGGATGCATCTGATCCTGCATGTAGCTTAAATGTTTGCTGTGTGCTGGCTTTACTACAGGAGATACCATTGTCTCATGTACTTACCTCTGTCATTCATTTGCTGCGTGACTCTGAGCACCTGGACTTGTCCATGGACAAAGCCTTTTCTGAGGATTCATTTAAGTAATAGCTTCTTTTCTCCATTTGTTTGCTGATGTATTCTGTCTTCCTTTTGCACGTTGCCTCTGCAGGTTGGTCAGTCAGGAGCAGATAACAGGGGATTTTTGCATACACTGACAGAAGTGATCTTTCCCAGGCGATTAGTTCAATGACAGTCTTTGTAATTATACTGCGTGCTCCACTTATCACAAAGGCTCCTCAGCAAATGTTTATGAAGCAGGCCTTCAAAAAGCAGATTTACTCATACAGTAATATATTACTGCCCTGTAATTCTCTTTTAATCTCTACTGATGTCAGTGGTCATCAGGTTTTGAGTGAACTGAGAGAGGTCGATGTATTGGATTATCCCCCTGTGCAGGGCCTTGTTTGCAGGGTGCTTTTGGACGCTTAGCTACAGATTACGACAAGCCAAGTGAAGACAACAATTCTGTAATTTGCAGTCATTGCACATTTAAAATCCTATTTTAGATTTAGACAGAAGCCTTGTAGCATTTTGCAACGTAAGTGGGACCTTTGCAAGCTGATGAGAAGGTGGTGACTGAAAATCCTTCATATTCTCATTAGACTTTAACTGCAGTTTGGTAGTGGTGCGCTCTTTTTTGAGTCGCTTTGGTGAAACTTCACAACCGCATAGCCAGGATTGCTCACTCTTTATTAGGAAGTTCTACTCCTTTAGGTCATCAAAATCTTTAAAGTCTGCTTGTTCTGATATGAACTATCACTTCTTTCCAATCTAGAATTAGAACCATAGACACTTAGCTGCATTATCTTACCCCCTGAATACAAGGATTTAAGTGCGAAGGATAGAGGAGTAACAGCCTTTTGATTTGGATCTTCCCCCTGAGCTTGGTCCCAGCTGTACATTAGACATTTCTGTGAGTAACCACAGAAAAAGGAATGCAGCAAGCTTGAACACCTTCCTCTTTGCTTTGTTTAGAAACATTTAGTGGAGTTTTATCAACAAAGCTAGTAAATTATAGTAAGAGAGGGAAACACCTTTTACATAAGTCCACATTTAAAGCATGTGCAATCAAAACCATTTATTTATATGCTTCAGTATGGAATTGCTTCAGTATGGAATTAGGTTGCTAATCATCTGAATGGGTATAAGGTACAAAATCTAAGTGCTAAAATATGCAGCGTATTTCTGAAACAAGTCAGAGGCCACATAAGCAAGGCTGGGTCTTCAAGGAAAGGATGTTTGGTTGTTGAGAAGAGCTCAGTGGCTACATGGGACTCCAGAGTAATATAATTGTGCTTTGCATGAACTTTATCTCTTTACAGTCTAAAGATATGATTGTGTGAAATCATAGTGGTTTTCCAGACTGTGAGGCTCTTGTGTTGCAGAGAATGACAATTCTTGTATACAGCAACTGATTAAGACCACTATGGTTTTTGGGTTCCCTGGGTACGTCCATGTTTTTCACGCTTAGTTTTTATCCTGGCAGAGCAATTTGAATGCAGTCTTTTGCCTGAGATTTTCAAGAGTCCAGAAGTCCAGCTGGAGCTGGATGTTGGATGTACAAAATGAACAGCCATTGCACTTTGTCACAAACATGTCAAGCTGTGGCTCTGTGAGTGCACAACAGTCAGTCTATGTGTACGTACACGGGACTCGCTGCCTCTGCAGTGCGTTCTGGATGTATCCATACTACTGAGCTCTCCCAGTAAATTACTGTTTCTTTTTTCTTCCTTCACAAATTCTTACCTTTATTTTCACACTCCCTCCTGTGGGTCTTGCAAGGAAGCTGCCAATCCGGTTACATGGATGTCTGAGGAGCAAGGTCTGCCCAGGAGCGTGGTCTCAGAACTGGACACTCAGTCCTACGGTGACACCCTAGACAGACTTGCAGTATGGGTCACATCTTCCCCACAGTGTTCCCTCTCAATACAGCTGCTGACCTGTTGTGAGAATAACTGCTGTTGCACAGGTTTACGGGGAAGGAGTTTATCTCTTAATTTCCCAAAAGAATAGATATACATTTACTACGGAGGTTCCAAGAGTTTTGGCAAACTGCTGCTGCAGCCTTTTTCATTAGAGCCGGCTGATATGGCACCCACTCACATCACAAGATGTGGCTGCATAGCTGTGCAGCTCCCACTGCCAGCCTGGGGCTGGGCCAGCTCTTGAGGAACAGTACACAAAACCTATTATTTACTATTATTTATGATTTATGTTGAAACAGCAGTGGGGGACCCAAACTTTACTGTGCTTAACAGCGCCTGAATGTACCATAGAAAGACAGAGAGACAATCACTGTCACAGTGACCTTCCAGCCTCCAGAGACAATCTCAAGCCCTGGCTGCTCTTGACTCTGACTTGCTTTCTCTGGCAGAGCTCATGCTGAAATCATTTCGCCTTTGTGTTTAATTTCAGAAAGGTTGAAGGAAGCCATAGTAAAGGTATTGGCAGCTGGAGCTGTGGGCAGTAGAGACCTATCTGCATCCTTTCATGTTAATTTTCAGACATTTTCATGTACAAGCTAAAAATGTGCGTATCAATAGATGTGTTATGCTATTTATTTAAATCTCAAAAATACTAACAGACTTTTCTCCTCAGTAAAGCCAGAGTCAGTCTTAAAGCCAAGTCCTTTCAAAAAGGTGTTGGCCAAACCAGGTGTAGAAAGCATTAAAACAAATAAAGTCCAGCCGAATTTTCATAACACACTGGGGTAGGTCTTAATTATATTTTTCAGTGAGACTTTGGCAGTTATTACAGCCAAACATCCCACCTCACAACTTCTCAGTGCTAAGCCCAGAGCTGTCTGTCAGTGTAGCTGACCAGGAAGGTCTTTTTAGTCAGTATTTCCTCGCTCTTGCACCCATTATTTCCTTGCTCTTGCACCCATTATTTCCTTCATGTTTAATCGCTTGCTTAGATTTTAGCCTGCCAGACCTGAAATTACATACAAACAGTTTGGGGTTCAGGTGGCTTTCTCAGACAGCTGCCACAATCACTGTCCTGCCTAAATGTCCTGCTAATCTGTACCGCAATATTGCTGTGGTAGAATTGCCTTTTAAATGCAAAACTAGAGAGTGATTTGAGACCCACAGGTTTTCAGATGCATGTCTGAAATTGCTTCAGTCAATGGTACAACATCATATAACACCAACTCTCAGTATCTGGAAAATGGAGGTACTCTGAGGTACTGAATCTGGTGTAAGAAACAGGATAATAATGGGACATAGTCTGCAGTAAGTCTGTGACTTTCAGATGTGTGGTGATCAAACGTTTGTGAGATCTCAGGGATGTTTAGTCATGTGAAATGAGCTTAACTTGATCTCCACTAGAGTTCTCTCCATTATATGCCTTCATTTCAGACCTTCATCATAGTTAACAAATTCACTGGTTAAGGTTAGAGTATCCTGCGACTGACACTGCCAACGTTATGGCTTGGAAGAGAGGGTTTTGCTATCGTAACAGGGTGTGTCAAACACCTTGAAGCAGCATGATGTTTAGAGGTTGTAGGTATATATTTTCCTGCTCTTCAGCATTGCTCCACTGTCTTCATTTGAACTACTCTGATTTATACCTGCAAATATCAAAGAATACCTTTTGCACATGCCATCTGAATTCCACCCTTGGCATTTCCAGTTCAAAGTGCTGCAACTGCTCCTAAATGTAACAACAGTACATTCGAAATTCTTTTCTCATGTTTACTTATAAATGCATGCCAAGAAACTGTAGTAAAAAGGGAATTTCTGTGTCATTTATCATTCTGACAAAATTCACCGTGCCTTGAGAAAAAAGGTCACTTACATTGCATTCCTCTTCCAAAATGATTCATTTCTTTACTCTCATCTGTCAAAAGACATAAGAAAATGTATTTCTGCTGTTGAACTAACTACTATTGTAAAAATAACATTCCCAAATCGTGTTAAATGTTTGCTGGTTCCATCTCTTCTGATTGTTTTATATTTCTTTTCCAGACCTTTGGTGCTGATGATGTTGTGTGCACAAGGATTTATGTAAGAGAGTAAAACCATCAATTTACTTGTCATCTGGGATGAAGTGGAGAACTGTGAAAACCCCCAGTATAATGAGTATCTGTGTGTGCTGTTACTAATGCAGTGTTGTATGTGACCGTGTGTGTTATATCTGAACCCATACCCTCTGTTAAGTGTATTTTGCTTTCATTTTTCATCGCAGACACTATTCCTTCTCACTTTTATGCCATCGTTTTTTGTGTCTGCTTTGTATTTTGTAGTTCTCACTTCATACGGTTTCATCAATTATTAAACTTATTGGGCTTAACTCACAGGTGTCTTGGGATGTTTGTAACAGAAAAGCCAGCAGTGCTTTGGTTATGACTGAAACACTTTTTACCCTCTGTTGAAGGCATTGGGGGGTTTCACTGCTGCTGGCTAGCACTGTGCCATCAGGGAACACCTCCTAGGGCAACACAGGGCACAGGAGAGCAAGTGAATTGCAAGGCCTTTGGTGGAGCTGCCGGCTGCTCTCAAACCCAGAGCTCTGCTTCTTTCCTTCTTTCTGTCCTTGTTGAGGAACAATTCCTGTATCCTGTGTTTGCTGGGACTGTGATTCAGCAGAACCAGGCAAGGAGAGATCTTTACCCTCTTTCCTTCTATCTCTGAAGAATGCTCAAACTTCCCCTGTTGAGACACTCATTATCTGAGTACAGAACCCAGCTGCATCTACAGGACAAAAAACATTGTGATCACGACTAATACTTACTGTCATCACACCCAAGCACCTCAGGCCTGATCAGAGAGCCAGCAGAATCTGTCAGACTTTACTTGTTTGGGCCATAAAAAGATAAAGCTGATGAAAGCTGCTTTTCTCCTACTTTCTCACCTGAGACAGAAAGCTTGTGATGGCTTCACTCCCCTTAAGGGTTACAGCTCTCACTTTTGATGACTCAATATGAACAACTAAATATTTCACAAACCAGGGCCATAGTTCAAGAATCAAAGAAACACCAAATTTAATGTATATATTCTGGCTCAGAGTTCTGGCCACAGCACTATCAAGTATTAGATTCAAGCTGAGCAAACATTCCTCTAATGAGCCAGAGACTCTTCTGTTCTTCAGCCTTGGAAGTATCTGGAGATGGAGATTAGGAGCACTACTTACTTCAGTGCAATATCCAAGCTTATCTGAACAACTTTCTGCTTTGCAGTAATAATTTATCTGCTTCATGCCACCCAATCATAGCAGATTTATAAGAGGTTCAGTGTTAGCAGAGTATATGCACTGTTCACTGGGCTGTGCTCAATATTCGGAATGGGAAAATAGGTCCAGATCTTGATCATCTTGAGACATCTATGGGAAACAAATTACTTTGTCTCTTCATCCCTTGCATAGCTGTGCAAAGGAGTTCCCTTCGATAGCATTGTCCAACTGCTACAGAGAAACTAGCCACCTGCTCTATATATCACAGTGTGAGCTACAGCAGCACAACAGGAGAGAAACAGGCGCTGTTTCCTGTCTCCTCTGAAAGGTCACGTTTTCTTCCTCTGCCATCAGCACTCAAGATACAATATTGCAGCTGAAAAAGGGGATCTTTTCCTTCCACACTCTGACCTTAAGCCAAACCCTGTTTTCAAGACCTTGGTCAGTTGGTACCAATTAAATACACTGCACATTAGCTCCCATCGAAGCATGGGCTGAGATTAGTTCATTGTGGTTTGGATGCAGCTGAAGCTATCCCCTGGTAAGAATGAAACTATGAGGGGGAATGACAGTGATCTAGCTTTATTTTCTATCATCTTTGAGGAATTAAAAGTTAGGTGCTTTTTTCCAAACCAATTCCATTTCAGGAGTATCTGGACCTGCTTGTGCATTCAGCTGTGCCAAAGGGACTCCATAAAAAGTGCCAGGCTGCGCTAGCTCAAAGCGCCTCAGTGATTCAGACAAAACTCTATCTTGCCACATCAAGGCTGAGAAGTAAATAGCTTTGTGTTGCAGGACACACTGACACATACCATATCCTACAGCAGCAGGAGCCCACCAACACTGTAGAAGAAGTGGGGTGGTGGATGTGGGGTCTGGTACAAGCTGAAGAGGCAAGTAGGAGAGCCAAAGCCAGTGGGCAGCAGGGCTGTTCTGCCATTCCAGAAAAATGCTACTCATAGCACTTACCTTTTCTACCTGTGTCTAAAGCAGCCCTGATGCATGGTTTGTGAGGGTTCAGCAAGGTATTGGTATGAACCTCATGTTGTCTAGAGCAAGCAAGTGCATTTAATGGAAACAGCGATTTCTGTGTTTCATTTCTAAGAGGTTCATGTTAAGCTGTTGTGCTGCTCAAGCAAATATCCTTCAGAAAGCTTTCCCATCAACTGGAAAATACCAAGTCAGTTTTTCATCCAGTTGGCAACTACTATCCAAGTAGTAAAGCATGAGCTGTGCAGCTGGGTTGTAGGGTTACAATTAAAAACAGGCTCTTGAGATATGAGCTCCCCTGCATACCTGGAAACTTTCTTCTTCCAGGGTTGCAACTGCTCCCCTAAGCTTCATTTGCAGTCTGGCATGACAAAAGTTCCTTTCTCTAGTAATTTCAGTGTGGAAGCTTCTCCACTTGATTGACTTTCATGGACTTACATTAGAGTTATTGGTGCATGGATAAATTCATATGAACAGAGACTAGAATTGGGCCAGGGTGTCAGTTTTATGGCTCATTGTTGAAACACTGCAAAGGCCAAATTTGTGAGTCCTGACGGATTTAAAAACTCTTCAAATTTAGGCACACAAGGATTTGGAGTGATTTTACTGGCCAAAAGCCTTGCAGTTGTCTCCTGCCTTTCTTTTATTTGCTGACATTAAGCTCCTTTGGGAACATGGAAGTTGGACAATGCCAGGGTGGCCAACGGAGACAGTTTTATTCACTTTTTGTGTAAGAAGTCATGAATTAACCCCTCCCCAGATGAGGTGATGGAAGCAGAGTGGAGTTACTGTAGCTGGCATCCACAGACTTACTCTCACAATGTCTGAGTGTTAAACGGTTGCTCAGCTGACGTGGATCCTGAAAGCTTCAGGCAGCCACTCTCTGCACATAGGAGGGAGGGACTTTTATAGGCAATAGTGCCAGGACAATGGAGCACCTAAGGGTTCCATAAATGGTTTGTTGGTTACTTGATAGCATGTGGATATCTGAAAAGGGCCCCAGGGATTTTATGGATATTGCCTTCCAGGTTCGAACTGAGGAGATGCTCACTGTGTCACTAGCTCTTTTAATCAGGCCTGTGATGGAACAAGCAGTGGAGCCAGGGACAGAGTCTAGCTCACAGTTATGTGTATCACTGAGCAACCAGAAACTTCCTTATTGCCATGCTGCTGTATTCTAACCAGCACTTTACCACTTGACCTGGAGGCAACTGACTCCCAGCCTGTGTGTCTGCAGGCTTGGGACCGTGCTGTGCACTGCCTTGACCACACTGATAACTAACTGCTACAGCAAGACACAGAAGGGGTTATACAGATATCTGCAGCAACTTGGCACATGGATAACATTTCACAAAAACAAAACTTCCCCACATGAGTGGAACACCAGGATAGAGCAGCCATGCTTTCTGCCCTATGGCAAGAAGAGTTCATGTTAGGATTTTCCTTTGATTTTCCATACTTTGTTCTTATGCTGCTTTCATAAAACACTTAAATGTTTTTCTTCTCTCCAGGAAAAATAAACATTCCAACCAGTAAAGAGATTGGGCAGTCAAGCTGGATTCCAAATAATCCACTGTGGGAAACCCAAAATATGCAAAAGACCCCAAACAGTCTCAGCCAGAAATGTGATATTTCATTGAATTGTTCAGTTCACACATATCACACATATCACACACATACCACCAGCTCCTATTGTGTGGGAACAGAGCTGTCCTACTGCACACTGTATGCCCTGGAGAGCTGGTGCTGCTTTAGCTCAAGAGCTCACTTTTTGCACCCTGAGTGCAAAGAGATCTATTTCTGCTGACAGGAAGCTCCAAATCCCACACGGCTGCAAAATCCAGTCTTGGAATCCTGTTAAAATACGTGCTGCCTGAATCCTGCCATGTCAGAAGTGGAACAACCCAAGATGTTCTCTTTGATATTACAGATGGCTGGCTGGCTAAGGAGGGTGGTGGAAAAAATGCTGCTATTAATAATGGAGGAATAGGTGGGAATAGATAGAATCACAGAATCAGCTTGGTTGGAAAAGACCTTCAAGATCATCAAGTCCAACTTCTACCCCGGGACCGCCAAGTTCACCACTAAACCATGTCATCAAGGGCCTCATCTACACGGTTTGTGAACACTTCCAGGGACGGTGACTCCAGCACTGCCCTGGGCAGCCTGTTCCAATGCCTGAGCACCCTCTGGGGAAGGAATTGTTCCTCATCTCCAGTCTAAACTTCCCCTGGTGCAGCTTGGAGCTGTTTCCTCTTGTCCCATCCCTTGTTCCTTGGGAGCAGAGACCAGCCCCCTCCTGGCTCCATCCTCCTGTCAGGCAGTTGTAGAGAGTGATAAGGTCCCCCCTGAGCCTTCTCTTCTCCAGACTAAACCCCCCCAGGTCCCTCAGCCGTTCCTCATCACACTTGTACTCCAGGCCCTGCACGAGCTCCGGTGCCCTTCTCTGGACAAGGGAATGCCATAGTGCTTTGCTTATTTCTTAATCTCCAACATTCCCCACATTGCCTCCCAGAACATGAGGCCAGTTTCAATCAGAAGTAAAAAGACAGAATTCTTGAAATTTTAGTTCACTCTTGCTTGACTGTGCTGCAGTCTGCTAAAATCAGAATGAAGTTCTGAACCTGGGGATTGTGTCTTGTATCTCTCGTTCTGTTTCTGTCTGAGGGCTTTCAGTGATGGTTCCCCGACATGATCTATGGCAGGCACTCAGTTTTGATGCCGTGTTCTCAAAACAAAGAGGAATCTGGCAGCTAATCTGTTTTACGAGCTTGAGTCCAATTTGCTGATAGAATTTGCTGTATGGTCACATATTGCAACCAGAGAGTCTTCTACTAGATACTGCTATCTCCTGCACAAACCTGCTGCTCGCTGGGAGAGGCAGCTCAGTGGCTTAAGCAGAAAGGAGGTGACAGTCGAGGTGACTGACTGAACTTCAGATTTCTTAAAAGCCTGTAGGTATGTATCTCAGTGTTAATCTTCACAAGATGTTCATGTGGCCTGATTTCATCATAGGTCTGATGAGTTCACAGAAGGTTTTCAAAGGGCTGAAGCTTTCATGCATAAGCATCTGCCATTTTTGGGAGATAAAGGCGCAACTGGAAATCAAGTGATCTTACAGAAACTGAAGGTAGGAATAACTACAGTGGGTCAGTGCAAAGGTCCTCTCTTCTCCAGTACTTGATGCCTAAGACACCCCTGTAAGCCTGCATATCCCTTTAGCAGGCTGAAAGACATAAAGCTAGTCTGCCTCCAGACCATGCACTGGAAACACCTCTATGTGCTTATGTCCCTTTCACTCCAATTTCCTCACCTTTGTGTTCCACATGCACAGAAAACATCAGGACCTTTTCCCCCATCAAAGAGACCAAGGGACTTGGGTTTTAAATGCATTGGGAATTTTTGGCATCTCAGGCTGGGCTGAGGCAGACAGTGTCACTCACACATACAGCAGTTTTGACAATCAAGGACTTAGAGATTCTACCCACTGTGAGCAAAACAGAAAGTTTGCTATCCTTTTGTGTTTAGCTTCTATTCTGCCCTGTGACACAAACCCAGAAAACACACCCACAAGATGAGAGTTTATCTCAGCATCTCTGGAGAAAGATCCGTGATTTAAAACAATCTTGATGGAAAGCAGTGTTATCGATGTTACTCAGAGAGACCTTCTGAGCACTCACCTATTGTCCATGTCAATGCTGAGATTCTGATGCTATTAAGAGGTTGCTGATTGCTGAAGCTATTTTTTTCCATTTCTCTTGCTGCAGTTGGAAGGTTTCTGAAATGTTCCATATGTGGAAGTTTATGTAAAACTGACACTGTGCCATAATGATGTGTAGTGAGTCTGGAACATCTAAATAATTATATTAATTTGCATATGATCCTCCTTAGAGTGTGCCAGGACATCTGCAGTGACTGCAGTGAGAAGTCTGTGTCTGAAGGAAGCACCTAATAACTCTTTTTGCAGGAGTTTTTAACACAGAGCTTACGCAGTCTATAGCAAGGCCAGACACTGAGAACATATTGCAGTTATTACAGAGCTTGAAGTCCAAGTTCCTTTTAAGACACGTCACCAGCAACGTGTTTTAATCAAAAGTATTTTAGTGAAGTAAATTGCAATCATCTGGACATGACTGGCATCATGTTCTCACAAATGTGATTTATTTCCTAGTTCCTTTAATGAACTCGATACCAATACTTTGTGATGAACATGAAGGACAAACACTAAGGATCTGTAATGTTTTCAGTTAGGTTATATACAGAAGTGTTGCACTTGGTGGCTTTGTCAGAGCAAAAAGAGAATCTTCAGAGCAGGTCATAGGCCAGCTATGGGAATGGTCAGACTGCTGTACGGGGACCATTTTCAGGGACAGACTTCTTCCTTGCTTTTTGCCTTTCAGTTTATCAGCAAGTGGTCAATTTTGTTCAAAACCTACTAACTTCTGTCTGACTGAGGAGAGGTGACATGACTGAAAGACCTCACTCCAATTGTGGGATACCAGGCTGCAATACAGTGAGAGGTGTACAGCTGACACAGTTTTAGTGACAGACTATGCCCTCCTGCAGGCAGGAGGAGCAGAGCTATGAAATGTGCCATTCCATTGTTTTCCCAAAGCTTTTTGGAACTGACGCTGCGGTGCACAAGATTTTCCATGCAAAACTTAACTTAAACAGCTCCTTCCCCTCCCACTACTGATAGTATTCTGTGTGTTATGTCAGTGGGGAATGCTGTGCATTGTAGCTAAAAGTGTCAAACATCTCAAATATAATACTTAGAACCATAGAAGGATCTCAGAATAAAGCCCTGAATCTGTTCCAAGGAAGGGAGGAGGAGAGAGAGGGAATTTATAACTTTTTTCTACCATTTTCTTTTCTCCTGGATTTTGGCTGAGAAACAGAATTTACAGAAGAGTTTGAATACTCTGTGATAGTTAACAGCCTGGGAAGAGCTTCTTTGTACACTTCTTAACTTCTATGCATCTGAACAAGCTGCTGTATAGCTCCCTAAACTGTTTGACATTTGCTCATTAGGGCAAATGGTGGTTACATCTACTTTTGATCCTGATACCTTGTGAAAGAGTAAGTTGCTCTCTACTGAGTTTAAACATTTGCATGTGCTAAATGTTTGTAATAAGTGCAGTGGCCTGTTAAATTAAGCTTGAATTTATTCAGGATATGTTAATTTTATGAATACTTTTGAATAACTAATTATCACTTTGCCTGAAGCCTGTCATTTGGATGCTGCAATAATCAGGGTGCCCCTTACCCAGATTTTATCATCTAGTAACGCAAAGCAAATGCAGAAGGGAACTGTGGAGAAAAAATCTGTATCTTGAAGAAGATACGGGGATAAGAATTTAAAGGCATGTCTCTGTAAGCAAGACAGGGGTTAAATAAGCTTTTGGAGCTGATTCCACAGCGACACAGTTCCAGAGTCCCTCTCACAGAGCAGCCGTCACAGCTGGGTGACTGGAGGCAGAAGCAGGCAATGGCCCGTGGGGATGGTTGGGGGTGGCCGCTCTTTGTGTTGAGTAGAGCATAAGAATCTGATGGCAGCACACTAATGTGCATCTCATAAAGACTGGAGTTCACATAAGCTGGTCATAAACAGATGAGAGCAGTCTCAAGGAAAAGATGAGAACCAACAAACATCCCGGTGTTCACTGGCTGGGAATGACATGATTGTCCCTCTCAGCTGCCTGGTCCTGGAATTATTCTGTTACCCTGCAACCTGGGCAGCAATTTTTTGCTCATTCTTACAAAACTGCATTATTGCCTTGCAAGGATTTTACTACCATAGTTACCCACATATACGTAAAGGTGCTTTTTAAAATCAATTCTCTCTGTAGTCTGGGCATATGCTCCCAGTGGAGTCTGCTGAGTCTCTGCCCTGTCCAGAGTTCAGTATTGCTGTACAGAAGATGGAAGGAACTAGCTGGCTTTGGAGGGTTATCCATGGAAATGAAATGTAAGAAGATCTATGCCTCACGCAGATGTGAGACATCATGGAGTGACCAGATAGAGAATGCTATACACAGAGCCAGTGCAAATCAGCAGAGCAAAACAACTTGCCTTTGATCAAGGAAGCGGCTCTTGATCCTCCTCTGCCCCTGCTTGGCCAGAATCAGGATATGCCTTTCTGGGTGAGTCTAGGAATAAGGAACAGGAATGTAGGAAATGACAGGAAGGTGGATGGTCAGGGATTGTAGTTGTGATTTACTAAAATGGAAGATGTTTGTGTGGGGGACACTTTCATCCCTTGAAAACAGATGCAAGAATGTCCTTATATTTAAGGGTGTCTTACATAGCTCTTTCACTCCACCTAGTAAAGGCCTCAGTCCTGCAATCAGTATGTTGAACTCTGCTCTCTTGAAAACAGTATGGTTACTTGCTCAAAGGCTGCATAGCATGTGTTGTCCATGCACACGCACACTTCTGCACTGGGAGATCTGGGTGCGAGGCTATTGAAGGAAACTACTGCTGTGGACATAAGGAATTTCTTTTGAGGTTCATCTGTAAAGTGCCAGCTGCATGTCTGACTGTAGAAATAGCAACAGTGCCCTTTGTATGCATGACTTTAAGGGCATAATTTGTCTTACATTGGTATAATAACTACTGTCTTCTCATGCTTAGTGTTGCAAGAATAGCCAGAAGGCATTCAGCATGCACGAAGCCTGCAGAAGAGATGTTGTATTCTCCATAACATGTGGTAGAGTCTCTATTGTTTCTGGAAATCTTTGTAGCTTGAATGCATTATTAGGCTGTCTCATCATTTCTGTGCATGATAAACTGGGCACTTTTGATTCATTTTATAAAACTGTGGCTATGAAAATGAAATGGCCTTTTATTTCATTTGGGCAACAAAGTGAACAATGAAAAGACACATCCATTCTCCTGCTGGGAAGTTCATGTGTGCTTTAGGCCCCAGAGCTGACTGTGGGCTGAGACTGTGCCTTTGCCATAGTTATTCACCACTTATATCATTGCAGTGCACAGGGGGACTGAGTCCCACTACTGCCCCAGACCTTACTGTGCTAGGTGCTGTACAAGGAAGGTCTGTGGACCCCACAAGCTTCAGCCTCTGTAAATGCCACGGGGCAATAGTCCTGGGAACAGAAAGATGCACTCATTTTACCCACAGGGTTCAAACCATCCACATCCAGGTTGTCATCTCTTATATTACAGCAGTGAGCTGGAGGTGCAGGAGCAGGATTAGAGCAGCACAGGAAATAAAGCATTCACATAGACTTGCTTCAGTGCCTCCCCTCTCAGCTCTCTCCACAGCAAGGCCTTCCTCCAGAGCCACACCGTTTTCACTTCACTGGGTTCTTGGCTCAATCTGGACCTGGGAAACACTGCCCCATCTGCTGTGGGGTGTGTGTGTGTGTCTCAGGACAACCCTCACTTGCATGAAATGAAGCTGTGTTCAGCTTTCATCTGGAGTCACAGCCGAATGCATCCAGCTTGGTTTGGGCTGCCATGATAGCTGGCTGAGGCCACTTGGTTTCATCTGGTGAAGGCTAAATGACTGCAAGGATGAACACAGGGCTTTTTAATTGCCAAGCCACTTGAATCAATAGGGAACTCTACATGCTAGTACGTGTGGTCTCCATGGACCCCATATGAAAGATGAAGGCAGCTGTGACCTCGCTTCACCACCCTTGCCTCAATCAATAGCTACCAGCTTTTAAAGTCCCAAAAGGTGTGATTAAGCCTCTGCTGCATGAAGTTAGCGTTTCCTAGCATAGAGCCCATTGTCCTGACTGAAAGGACCCAAAAGCCCTTATTCTTTGAGGGTTAATAACCAGATGTCCCTGGAAGGGAGCCCATCAGCCCTGATCCTCAGTGCCAGGAATTACTGCAGCTGATTTAATTCCCCTTTGCATACGTGTCTTGGCTTCAGTGGGCAGCATGGGGAACGCCACTTGAGTAAATGGGTATATATGTGTAGGAATAATCCCAGTGATGTCCTGGCAAAGGACTAGAAAGGGAGTTGTGTTATTCATTGCTGTTGTGTGGAGGATAATCTTAGTCTATGAAAGGAAGCATTCGAGGGATGCAAACTCAAACCCTTCCATACCTGGGAGTATGATAGTCCATATATCTAGCACTTTCTCTCAAGCAGTCCCTCTTATGAAGTAAGTGCTTGTGTAAATGCGATGGTGCCAGCAAGGCTTAAATCACACTACCCCTTTGTAATAGCAAGTCCTTAACGACACGTGAACAGGACAATTGCATTGTCTGTGTAGAAGCAGCAAGGGCAGGTTTATGGTTTGCAACAGCAGGTGCCTCAGCACCTTTAACAGGAAGGGAATGGGCAGTATAGTTTGGAGAAATAAATGAACAAAGCAAAACTCGCCTCACATGATGTATGTAAGCTGCACATTCAGCAGTGCTAATACTGATACATCATTCTTTAATGGCCATTTTAATGTCACCATTTTCATGCAGAAATCCAACAGTATATACATCAACTTAAAAGGGTTCTTTGAGCAGCTGGCTTTCTTGCTTGCATTTCTCTTGTGCTCTGTCTCATTATTGATCCCAGAGCTCAAGAGGCGGTGAGGACCTCTCACTCCAAGGAAAACGCTAATACCGGTGTCTTGCTCTCCACATGGTGTATTATTGACTGTATGTTACTCCACACAGGCAGCACAATTGGACAGGGAATTTGGTTAGCACAGTGTAACCAGGGCATGTGTCATTTCCAGTCTCAGGACATGTTTTTGCAGTCATTAATTAAGGCTTTTATTTTCCTTTCTATGTTAAAATAGTGAAAAACTCTGAACAGTGTTTATAAATCATAAATCTCAAGTCCCCGTAGCCAGGAGCAGCTTTGGTTTTGGAGAAAGAAAAGCCCTGTAAGTCCTCTTTCCATAGGTTGTGCCCTGCAGGTGAGTCTGTGTGTAAGGACAGGTCATGAAGGTTTTGCTGCTCAAGGATAGAGGCAGAAATAAACTTACGCCTGCACAGAGTATGGAGCACAGATGAATCCAGTCATGATTCAGTTTGAGTGCAAGATTAGTTTCCTTTGAAATGCCATCAGAAAGCATTTGCTCACAATCTAGGTCACAGCAACAAAGGCTATGGGAGGGATTGACTGAAGGCAGAAGGAGTGAAGCTGAAATTACCTATGTTTAACAGCCATCTAAGTCTAAGCCAGATGTTTGCAATGTTAAATATTCCATGGGAACAGAGGTCTGTACCCATGTAGACTTGTAGTGGGAAGAAACTGAATTGTACATTTATGCAAGTCCACACTATGACCTCCTGTCTTACCTGTGCTATTGCTACAAATCTCTGCTTCCCCTCACACTACAAGTATGCCAAACACTCATTTTCACAGCCAGCTCATACTACGCTTTTTTCTACTGCATCACTTCCTTCCCCTGAACAAACTAATCATTCTTTGAGCTCAGTACCATGAACCTAACATTGATACAAATTAAGATGCCCAGCAGTTGATAGGAAACAGAAAATCCAGCTAGACTCACTCAGCATTAAAAAATATTTTGAGGTGCATTGCTCAGGCAGTGATTACTTTGCCAGCTGTAGGCAGAGCTACAGAGGAAATTAAAAAGATGAAGTATGCAGAGGGAAAGTAACTACGTCAGGGTACACTGATTCATAACGCAGCAGGGCAAGAGTGGCGTTTAGACTAGAATCTGCTGGATTTTAAGATTCCTGCCTCTTTGAGAGTCAGTCCATCTGTGAGACGCTGTCTATGCTGTCACGCCAGCAGTGGAGCGGAAACTCTTTTAACACGCAGGAGGAGGGGGGAAGCTCTCATAAGAGGAAAATATGGCATGTACCTTTTCAAAATGCTTCAGGATGCAGCTGCAGATAATGAAGACAAATGATTCCTTCAAAATGAAGATAATAATGGAAACAAGCTACGCCGAGAATACACCTCAGCTTTAGCTTCTGATGGCAACAAAGATAATAGCATAATGGAGACTATTAATGCAGTACGAAGCAGAAAGAGATAAAAGCTAGAAGGATGAAGAGTTATTTAAAATCTCAAAGCGATGTATACAAAAGAGTCTGAGGCAGGAAATCATCGCTGAGATCATGAAAACATGACCAGTATACGCTGAATAACGGAAGTGGCCTTTACTTGCAGATAGCACAAGTATCATCTCTAGTGGCCTCTCCAAATTGAGATATCTCAGCAAACAGCATTAAGTGGAAAACAGTCTGAATGTTTTCAGAAATACAGTTATTTTTGTCAAGAAACATCAAACAGCCAGGAAAATTCAGTAGGTTTGGGGTAGGATTTCTACTGAAAAAGCAGCCACTTCTAGAAAACATCCCAATCATTTTGGCACTCAATGGTATTACAAGAGACAAACTATCAAAAGCTGGTTCAAAGTTCCTGATCCTGTTTTAAATGATGCTGTGAACTTCAGCACAAATATGGAAGATGCTGCTTATGGTAAGAGCTTTTTGGCAGCCTGGAGATTCTGATCCCTGGAAATGATGAAAAGATCTGAGAGAAGGAAATCTAACCTATATGCACATCTAAACCAGAATAATATTCACCTTATCACTTCACACCTAATGCTGCCTGAGAACGCGGCAAGGCTGGAGTGTCCTTTTGTGTCACTTCCTCTCATTTTTAAGATAAATTGGGACATAAATTAAAAGACACAGAATAGAAAGAACATATTTTGAGTTGGAAATTCTGGAGAAGGAACTGAGAAGATTCAAGGATGGGACGAATCAGATGGGGAAGTACAAAGCCTGATTCATGCCTGTCCAACTCATTCCAGGATTGCTGGATGATAACGCAGGCACTGCCTGAGCCCTCATGAACCCTGAGCAGGAGCATAGCCCTGTTCTGTGTACAGCAAAATATGAAGCTGTCACTAAGGTCTGTTGAGAACAAGGCTGTAAGTGTCAGGGACACGCACACCACCGGGATAACCGTACTTACAGATGAGTGCTGAAAGTACAGCTGGCAGCCTATATTAATAAGGTTTAATCTGTTATCCAAGGAGACCATAAAAATATCATGGGAGTCTGTGAACTCTCAGAAAGAGACTGACTACTAACTTCACTGGGAGGGTTTAGAAATGATGTTGTGGCCCTTCAACGCCTCTCCTCTACTATAGTTTCATATGCTTTTGAGAATCTCTCTCACACCTGGCCTTGAAACCTCAGCCTGCTCCTTTGTAAACTTGCCCTGGTAGCTCTTTCGGACTTCCACACATGTAAAAATCCCCAGAGCCTCAGTATTATTTCTCCTCAGAAAACCTGCCTGTGCCAAGGGGTCTCTGACACACAGGGCAGTGGTGTGGTGGCAGAAGGGCTGTGCCACTGCTCCTGATGGTCACCGGTACTCTGGGCTTCCCCAGCCATGTGTCATCTCTCGGATGCTAAAGCTCTTGCAGCAGGAGCAGTCTGTAACACATCCACACTTCACGTTACAGTGGGGCCTCTGACTGGAGGCAGCAGTACATTACTTCTAAATAGAAAAATACCGCTACTAAGAGAACAAAGACTTTCAGCTGAGATTAACATTTTATTGCCTGGGCGGTAGGTATCAAAGGGCTTTATGGCTCTTTTGGAGACACTTCAGTCTGGTTGGATTAAAATCAGCACAGCTGTTCTCCAACTGGTTTTAAAAATGCTTCCAGCCAATGCCACTTCCTGCTGGTGGTGTCCTTCTTCTAGAAGCTGCACTATGCTGCTCAGCTTAGCTCAGAGACTTGCCCTTCCTCTTCCTCCTCCTTTTCCCCTATGTATTTACTTCAGGCCTAGCAGTCTCCCTCCCTGCACCCTCTCTGCAGTTCCCAGCAACAACCCTCAGCATAAAACTGAGCATGGTGGGGAGTTACCAGTAAGTAAGTGAAATTGCACAGGCAAACAAGTGAGGCTGCAAGTCTGGGAGACGTTGGGGTCTGCTTGCCCTGCCTCTGATGGGCTGAAGAAACCTTTGGTAGCAATGCAGGGATGAAGAGGGGCTGGAAGACTCAGGCCTCTAACTGCACTTGAAAGTGAGCAATAGATGGTGTACATTTAAGAGACAATAGTTGAGAGTGGTTGTCCTGAAGAAGCCAGGACAGCAGGATGGTGCAGCTCCTCTTCTGCTAAATAGCTGCAGATGGGCCATGCTGGTGGGAGGCTGAGCAGCAGAGGGACAGAAGTAGGGTTCAGAGTTTGTCTAAGCTCCTTTGATTGCTCTCCAATGCGCTGTATCCAGTAAGGCTCTTGCTGTGCTCTAGCCTAGACTTCCCTCCATCCCTAGGAGGCAGATGCCATCTGCAGGAGCCACTCGCTCCAGCCTCCTGCAAGCTGCAGTAGCTGAGGGGGAGACTGGTTGGCTCAGGCATCTCTCTTATTTTAGGTGGTAGATCGAAGGTCTCTCCCTGTAGAAGTGAGGGCTTCCCACCTCCAGCAAAAGCGTGTTTGACAGTATTTAGGCAGAAAGACTGGAGTTGTCTGCTCCCACAGCTGACTTCTTCCCCAGTATGCCTCTTGGGTTCTCTGAAATACACACGTCTGTGGGACTGTTACCTAGTCCTGACTGAGGAACATTTTCTCAGATAGTTGACGTGGTGTCCTTATCTCAGACTGTTAACTGTTTCTTTCTAGGAAGTGGGTTTGTATGGTTGTTAGCACGAAGCTGGGTTTTATCTTGCTAAAAGCCTCATTCAGTGCAATGTATTCAGAAGTCCACCCCCAACATCTCTCTCTGTCGTTTTGGTCACAGAGCAGGTAATGAAATACCGAGCTGAAAGCAGAACTTCTGTGAGCCACATCCCAACTCACCAGAAAACAGAACTCAGGAAGTGGCTTCTCCTGCTGTGGAGCTTTCCACGGGTGACCCAAGATTGTCAGGTGTGGATAAGCTGTCATCATATTAGAAGCGTTTAATAGCAATCAGCAGTTAGAAAGAGCTTTACTTCCCTTGCACACCAGGGAATTGTATTCCTTTTTGCCTATTTTCACTACTATTTCACTAAATCCCCCAATTTTCTTTCTTGTGGATGTAGGGAATGTGTTCCCCGCTGCCATCCCTCTCTGAAGGGATGGAGCTCTGGGCTCTCTGCAGCTGGAATGTGCCCAACAGCGGTGCCCAGCACTCGGCCCTCCTCGCTTTCTTCCCTCCAGATGTGAGAAATGCACATAGTGGTACTTGCCAAATTAAGCATTCTCCTGCAGTGAGGAGAGCCATTTGGCTCCCCAGAACATGTGTGAGCAGATGGCAGGTGAGCTCTACCTTCCTGAGAGGGAAACCACTTCTTCCCAGAGGTTTAAGGGTGAAAGCTTGGCCAGCAGTGCCTGGGCTTGCAAAAAATCCTGCGGTAAGCAAGCTGAACTGTGCCTCCCCCCTCAGTTTCCAGCAGTGTTTAGGAAAGAAGGCAACAGATGCCATCCATTTAAAACAAGCATGTCAGTAATAACCACAGCCTGAACCAAACCAGATGTCATCTCTATGGCTGTTAAGCCTGATGTTTCACAGACTGCCCTAAGCGCCGGACAGTGTAGCCTGAGGTTCCCCAGTTGCTTGTTGTACTTCCTGAAATGGAGACCTCATGCTCGCCACTCACAATCCAGTTAATCTGCCAGCAGCACAAAACAGGTCTCCTTCTCCCCGACCTCTCTAGGAAAAGACTTTGCATACCCTTAGACTCTGCTGAGTAACTAGGAAAGGCAAATTTTCAAGCTCCCTAATGATATAGGAGGACCAATGGTATTGCAACCTGAAAATAGGTGCCTGTTTTCAGAACAGTAAAAGTTCACCATTCTATTCTTTTATTAATATGATTTATTTGGAAACAAGCATCTTTACCCCACAGAATTTCTCTTTTGGTACTAATAAACTATTCACAGCAATGTTGTTTTCACAAACACAATTCGTGCAGCATCCCCAGCACCTCTCTCATAAGTAAAAATCATCTTAAACACATCTTTTCTTTATCTGGAGAAGTAAGATATACTCAGCCAAGAAATAAGCTTTGAAAATCAGCTTCCATGAAGCTCTCCTTCTACCAAACCTGTACTTTAGAACAGTTCATGTGCTATCTCTAGATATTTACAAGACAGCATTATCATCTGATTTACTGAGACAGCTGAATGCTTGGAGGTACTTTTAGAGGGGTTTAGATTTGTGTACAGCTCTCTGAGCAGCACCTCATGTAACAGATTAAAACAAACTCTTCCTGAGTGCCAGAATTTTAGAGGGAAAACTTATCACAGCAACTTGAATTGCTATCAGTGAATCAGGTAACAAACATCAGTCTCAGGTACTGAATATCCCAGGGGTGAGAAATTGAGGGAGTGTTATTTCCTAGAGGAGCCCTAGCACAGGTAAGGAACTTGACTTGAGAGTCTTTTGTGGCACTGGCTCATGCAGCACAGACTCACTGCCATACAGCGTTAGGAATAAATGCTTTCTCCTCTGGCAGTTACTAATCTACTTGTATTTACATTAGGGATTTTGTGTAGTGATTATAAGTAATACACTTTTGATTATAATAAAAAATGAAGCTTAAATTCATATTCTTGAAGATTACACGGTGGATACTGTATTACAAAAAGAAAATCAATTACAAAAGCAAAGATGGTATCTCAAACCACTATCAAAACTAAATATTCAGTCATGTTCTTACAGAAATATCCAACCTGCCATGTTCTTAGTTTACAGCTCACCCAATTCCTGTGGCTTTGCTGCTGTGGCACAAGGCATGCAGGAGTGCCACTATTTCATCTTTTTCTTATGAATTGTCCACCATGAACTTGATTTTTTTCAGTTTGTTACTGAAAAAATGCCAATGTCAAAATGTCTTTGTGATCTTTTTAATTGGCTGCCCCCAACTAGCTCCAACTTTGACATACTCTGCGCATAGATTACTGTGCCTCATCCACCTCCGTAGATTCACTTGCGGATCTTAGACCTAACTGATGGGACTGACCTGAATTTCTGAAGTAAACATTCTACAGAGGTTTCTCAAGTTTTCCTCTCCTAAACTCACTGATGTGGAAAAAACCCCTCCAGTTCCTGTGTTATTTCTTTCATCTATAGCTAGGTATGGAACTTCTTACTCTCCTCCTCTGCAGATCTCTCACTGCCTTAAGAGAACTGGGTAAGATTTACTGTATTCAAGCTCTAAATGCACCAGCCATATGGAAGTTTGTGTGTAGTCAGGATTAGAAACGATTTGATTCAAAGGTCTGAACTTCAAACTGTTGGACCAACCATGGTGTGGGTGCTGCCTGATGTTCCTGCTATTGTCTTCATAGGAAAAGGGAGAAAGACAAAAGGCGCAACTAGAAAAGAGCTTTGCATTACATGGGGGTTTCTCTGCTTTGATATGGTCTCTCTTTTATATGATACTGCCATGGAACATGGACCTGAGAGCACCGTTTAGCTCAGCATTTCCACAACAAAACTGCTTTCTCTGTTTGAAGGCTGAAATATGGTGAACAACGATACTGAATTTCTCTCTATGGAGTGACTGCTTTTTGCAGAACAAAGTAATTCCTTCCATTCACATTCTCTTCTTTACCAAGACACTCCCCTTTAGCCTGCTTCTGTCAGCTCTAATTACAAACCAGCAATACCCATCCCCATTTCTCTTCTGGATAAGCTCTCCCTTGAATTTGACTTATTTCAGAATGTTGGATGCCAGCTTGGAAATGGAGAAAACATTCTGGAAACTGCAAACCCACCGTTCTCCCTTGACTGTTACACAACACCATAAAGGACTCTATGATTCCAAAAGAATCACGCACACACAGAGAAGTATGCAGAACAGTGGATTAGCCCAGGTGTTCATAAGCAAAGAGAATTTTCAGCATAAATTACTATTAAAAGCCAAACATTGTATTAAAACTAAATACATATGGGATTAGTTTTCAAAAGATTTGTCTGATATGTAAGAAGGGCACAAACCCCCCCCAAAACATTTGGTGCTAAAGGATTTAGCATGTGTACAGGAAATACTCCACGCTCGCCCAGATTCCTTTCTGTGGATGTATCCAACCCACCAAAGACAGATTCAGCCCACAGTGGAGGATAACCAGAAGTCATTTTGTCACTGGCATCCTGTGGGCTCAGCGCTGTGAGACCAGAGGCGTCTTTCACAAAGGAGAACAAGCGGGTCAGTGGTGGTGCGGGACGTCCCTGGAGATGCATCTTATCTGAATCTGTCAAGAGACAAAGCTGCCATCATTTGTCTGCCAACACTTCATCTGCTGTCACCACACCTCCCTGCGCTGACCCCAGGAGCTCCTGCCACAGTCCTCTGGGAGCAAACGCGTGGCCAGCACGTGTGAGGCAGCCACGTGTGCTGAGGAGCAGGGAGGAAACTGCCCTTGACTGCGCTGATCCAGCCAGGGTAAGAGCTGTGAACAAGATCCCACATAGAAATAACCGGTTCAAAGAACAGCCAGTATTGGGCATTCCGAATATGCTGACACAGACTAACCGTGGGGGTTCCTCTAGGCACAACTTGGCCACACCACCACCTTCGTTCCTTCCGACCAGTTCTTTCCACCTGCACTTCTGAAGTATATGCCTGACATCACTGTGATCTAGAACAGGTAAAGAGATGCCAGAGCTATGGTTGCTCATGTAGTTTTGAGTATAACTTTTGCAGTCAGTGTGACAATCATTCTGTCACAGCTCAGGAAGGCAATGGCAGTTTAGGTCAAGACAGATGCAGGCAAAAGGGAAAACGGGGCAATTAGGGGCTGAGTCACTGACATCTTTTTGGTAATCTCTGCTGCCCGAGCCTGGTGATGAGTTCTGGCTGTGTTAGTGCCTAAGCCCTAGATATTACCTATGTCTTATAGCCTGGAGAAACTAGAATTGCTTGACTTGGTGACCACTGTGTGACCTCACACACTGCCACCATGCACTGAAGATCCATGCAATAGTAAAATCCCATCCTCCCGCTATGAAACAAGATCATCGCTTGAAAGCAAGAGGAGGAGGAAAAAATGAAAAAGAATTCTTAAGGAAACCTAGCATCAGAGAGTAAGATCACAGCAAGGTGACGACCGGCTGGGGACCACAGCACGTGCAACCCTGCGGGGTTACGCCCGGTTGCTGAATACCAACACGGTGTCTTGCCCCGGCTCCCGCATGGCTCTGCAGCAGGTTCAGCTCCCGGGGCACATCTCTGCCCGGCGAGCTTGGCTTGTGCTGGCTCATGCCCTCCGCGGCCGCCCCAGCAGCGGAAGGCAGGACCGCGATGAGCTGCAGCCAAGCGCACAGGAACGCGGGCCTCGTGAAAGCCGTTCCCGCGCGTTGCAGCGCGCCACCGCGAGCCCCGCGGCGCCGCGGGCACGTCCCGCACCCCGTCACGTGTGGCCTCACGCGGCCGGGGCGGCGGCCAATAGGCGGTGCCCGCGGCCCCGCTCCCGCCGGGCCTCGAAGCACTGCCCGGCAGAACAGCTCCGCCCCCCGCTGTGCCCATCACCGGCCTCACAAGTATCGCGAGAGTACGTGGCTCCCCTCACTCGGCCACTTCCGCACACTCCGCGAAAGCCTCGCAAGATCTCGCCTGATTTTCCTCCGCTGAGGAGGAGGAGGCGGTGTGGGTGGGGTTGTTCTCACATCTCGCGAGGCTAGGCGCGGCGCCCGCGGAGGTGGGGCTCGGAGCGCAGTCTCGCGAGAGCTGGGGCCGCCCCGCCCGGGCCCGCTCCCCCCGGCCCCCGCCGCCCGCCCCGCAGCGCTAATATGGTCGCCAGCGATGGACCCTGCCAGGCCAGGTCAGTGTGAGCGCGCCCGCCCCTCGCCGTGCCGCGGCCCCCGCTCCCGGCGCACGCCGCTGCCCGACCCGGCGCGACCCCCGCAGCCCGTGCCCGCCGCCTCGCCCCCTCCGCATCAGCTGGCGGTGGAGCGGCGCCGGCCCGGCCTACCCCGAGCGCGGCCCCGGCGGCCCGAGGCGGTTCACGCCCCCGGCCCGCTGTCCCCTCCCTCGGCGCCGTTGTGTGGCGGCCCTTTGTGCCCGAGCGCTGCCGAGCCGGTGGCGGGTCCCCCCCCGCCACTCGCCGCTCCGGGCCCCCGCTGCCCCCGCCGCGCCAGCCGCTTTGTTCTCGGCTTGGGCTGCGCGGGGCGCCCGGCCGCGGCGCTGCGCCCGTCCCGCCGGGCCTCCCGTTATTCCCAGCCACCGTTCTTGTCCCTCTTTCGGTTCCCTCCGCCGCAAACGCTGCGGCGAGCGAGGGGTGGCGTTACCCACAGCGGGGTGAGGCCTGACCGGTACCCGCCGAGGCCGGGGTCGTGTTCGTTGTGTGGATGTTGGGGTGACGCAGTTTTCTGTCAGCTGCCGGTGGTGGAGCGCTGGCTGTGCGATGGAAGTGTGGCTGTGGTGCGTTGAGATCAAAGCAAACAAAGGGCAAGTGTTGTGCTGCAGATCCAGCGTTTGCTGGCTGTGCTCGGTGATGTCAGAACCAACACCATTTTCCTCGCTGTTTGTCATCTACGGTTTGTTTCCTTAAACTTTTATTAAATGAAGCTCTTTAGGCCTGAGGGACTCTGTCATTGGCACTACCCCTTTAGTTTGCCAGCAATTGAATTAGAATGTTCTTTTTGTGAAGCACTGCTTCTCTGAAGAAGTTATTTATTCTCTCCACCTAGAAGCTGTTATGAGGTTTATTTTTGTCTCTTGTTGGCTTGTCATTAGCCTGGTGCTTGCTGCCTGGTGTTTTCTGCTGTATTAAAACCTGTACCTCTTATCTGAGTTGGTGAGGTGCATTTATCCTGTTTTGCAGATGGTAAACTGAGACAATAAAGGTCAAACGTATTCAGGCGTGTGACTGTGTTGATTACCTGCATGACCTGTGTGTACCTGGTATTACAGATGCTTTTACATTTCGTCTTAGTCACCCATCTACATCATTAGGTGTTCCAATCCATTTAGAAACCTTTTCATGTTCCAGTTCACTTATAGCCCTAGGGGCATGTTATTTTTTGGTAAAATCCAGAATAAAAAGCTGTTGTTATGAGTCCGCTACTAGTGCTCAAACCTTCCATTCTTTCATGGCCGTAACTTTCTTGTTTCTCCCCCGCAGGAAGCCCTTACCAGCCCGTAATTGAAGCATTAGAAAACTATCCACAGAAGAAGTTCTACAATGTCTCAAAGCTCGGAGGCGCCAAGTATGGTAATGATGCTTTCTGGGTGGTTGTAGTTTGGATGGTACCAGCAGTAAACATGCACCACGTACTGCTGTGAAATGGTAGGAGATGCAACCACCAATATGGGAATTCTTAATGGATGTATTTGAAAGCTGCTCATTTTCTGGTCTTACTGCTTGATGAAGTTGGTAGGGGGCAATACTTGTAGCCTTTTCTCAGTAAGGGAGAAAGTGCAGGTGCTACTGGAGTTGTCAGCAGTACTCCAGATCAGAATAATTTGTCTTTTGGAAAAAGTGAAGTGACAGCACTTCAAAAATAGATATGGTTTTTACCATCATTTTGTACTGCTGGTTGGTGTTCTCGTTTCCCCTCACCAGCAATTTCACATAGTGGGTAACTGCGAGTTTACTTGAACATTGCTTCTATTGCAGTTGCTGCAGAAAGGTGAGTTTCTGTGGTGTTTATACAGTTGCTTCATCTCAGCATGTCATTAATATGTAACAACACGGAGTGGTACGTGCCAAAAAGACTTTTATTGGGTCTGTGTGTCTGGGTCCCTACTGGAAAAATACAAAGCATGTTCTTGTGTGATGGGGATGACTGCAGATGGAGACAGCTACAGATCAGTGTCAGCTGGAACAGCCTTACTCCTGCAGATAGTCGAAACATACTTTCATTATTCTCTCCCTTTGCCTTCACGTTAAACTCCTGAAGTACTGCGGTACATATTAAAGCTATTTGGGATTATTTATTTCAGTTTTGTAAGGTCTGATTTACTCTCCTATATTCACGGAATTTGGGATGTATTTCTTAATTAAAAAATTACCTGTGGATAGTTCACTTAAAACTCATATTTGACAGCAGTAAGTGCTCCTCTATTGTTTGAAGTGAAGAGAGAAGAGAACTTGTGCTGGAACTTCTGTGCAACAGCCATGTGCATAGTTCTGCTTGCAATAATGAAGTTAAACTTTCCAATAATCATGCGAGTGGCTTTGCCCAGGAAGAAGCAGTAGTGTGGTAGTAACAGAACCATTCTGTTCTACAACAGCTTTTTGAACAGCCTTGTGACGGGAGTGGAAATGCATAGAGAAGATAGAACTTTCTGCTAAGACATGCCATAAAGCTTGAAGCAGCAGCAGATGTTCCTGAAGAGGTTTGGAGAAGGAATTTAGGGAATCTAAATAGACTAGGCTGAGAGTGTCTTTGCCTTCCAATAGAAACTTGTGTGCAGAAGTTGGAAGCCTCGTATTAACTACTATTAGCAAGATGTTAAATAAAACATAGACACTGTATGGGACAGCACTGATGGGCAAATCCAGCATCTGGAATTGCTCATTGCATTTGTTGCTGGAACAATAATTTGGGGTTTTACCTCTTTGCCCTTTGCCTTGAGGCTTCTGACTATAATCTGACAATAAGGGCCTGTTTAAATTAATCAGATTCCAAATGTAAAAGGTAATTGATTTACTTGCCTGTTTACTAGGGAGAATCTGATTTTCTAGTGTTTAAAATAGTATTCAGTTATGGGGACAATGGTAGCTAGAACAAACTCAGAATGATTTAGGGCAGAGGAGGCATCTGGAGAGCTAGTCCAGCTGCTTGCTGGGACTGGAGTGAACTTGAAGAGCCTTTCTCAGCTGAGCTCTGCAAATCTGCATGGATGGAGATTCAACTCCCTTTCCTGATCCTGTGCTTAACCACCGCCTCTGTGAACTTCTTTTTGCTTGTATGCAGTCACAGTGTCCCTTTCTGCAGCTTCTGACTTTATTTTTGTCCTTTCACTTTGTGCTTCTGAGAAGCCAGGTCAGGCCTCCCCTTCTCTGCAGTTCCTGTTGGGTTGCGGGTGGCTACAGTTAGTTCACTACAGCTTTCTGTCTGGGTGAGCAAACCCAGGTCTCCCAGCTGCTCCTCTGTCAAGTACAGCAGTCCTGAAGACCCTTTGCTGGATGTGATCTGATTTCTTGAGATCTGCTTCTGGAGAGGCCCAAAATTAGGCACAACATTGCAGGTGTGAGCTTGCTAGTGCCTAATGGAGAGAGGTAGTCGCTTCTCCATAGCTGCTGGCTGCTAAGCAGCCCTTTGGACACTTAGGTTTATAATTCTAAGGATGCACTACATACTACTTGTAATGCAAGAAAAGGCATAATAATTTTCTTCTGGTAACTTGGTTTTTAAACCAAGTGAGTGGTGGCATTACAGCTTATTAGACATGGTTTTGATAACATTCTTACATTGAGTGATTTGTCTAATGAAACAACAACGGGTAATATCTGAGAGACATCCAGAGAGAACAGGGTCAGTAAATCCTGTATTAACAGTTTGTGATCAAACCTGTGGGTTAGGTTGAGACCACCAAATCTTAACTTTTTTGCTAAAGCCTGACCTGAATTGTTTCACCCTCTTCTTACAACTAGTTTTTAACATTTCTCACTGTTCCCAAAGTCATTTGTCTGCTTGCATGGTGCTGTGGAAATAATGGGATTTGGAGAGAAATCAATACTGATTTTTTTATTGCTGTTAGCAGTGAGTAGTAGCACTGCTGCTTTTTTTTCCTCCCACTTCTTTCATTCTCATGTCCAGTTCCCTAATTTTTTAGCAGAAAACAGCAGAAAGCTGTTTCTAGTCAATACCTTAATCCAGATCAGTAACAAACTGAAGTTGTATTGGGTGAAATGTTGTCATTTTTTATATTTTATGAAATGGGTTTAATTTTAGGGCGTGTGGCAGAATAGTTTCTGGTCTTAATATCACTGTTTATTTAAAAACATAATCTGACATCGGATGCTTTTGGCTTTATCTCAAGTAACAAAAGGGTGAAATTCACAGTTGAAAAAATACTTATTAATAATCTAATTGTTGTTGCTTCCCCACCACCACCTCTGATCAGTAATCCCAGCTCTAGATTCCTTGCATCCCTCTCCTGCCAGCATAGCATACCTTCTTAAATGTCACTGCCTTAACACAGTGTGGTCAAGCCATTGGTATCTTCCATTCCAATCCCATATGATAACTCAGCCTCTGCAATGTATGTTCCATATTGTGTAATGAAGATCAAACCCCAAGGCAACTGGAAGAGCAGGCTCCGGGAGCTCTCATCCTTCCAGTCCCTAGCAAAGTGGAATTCTTTAGAACATTGGGATTGTAATTGTTAAAGGACTACCGAAGCTGAAGGTGTTGCACTAACTGAGCTCCTTTGTTTTGCCCTAGATTCTCTGCCTTATTCCATACGAGTGCTGTTTGAATCCAGTGTCCGTAACTGTGATGGCTTCTTAGTGAAAGAAACAGATGCTATGAACATCTTAGACTGGAAGACAAAACAGAATAATGTTGAAGTGCCCTTCTGTCCTGCCAGAGTTGTTCTTCAAGACTTCACGTAAGTGTGTGTGTGCTGGAACCACTGACACAACCCCTGCAGCCTCGCTGGCTTGTATGTATAATTCCTTGCCTTGAAAATAACTAGCACCAAAGCATCAGTAGGAACCTGTGCACTGCTTCACAGTGCTCCTCGTGCTAATGCCATGTGATGTAAGTGTAGGAGTTCCACAGGGTATCCTGGTTTCAGCACAGGTTGGCGAGGCTGAAGCTGTTGGCCTACAAGGAGCACTGTATAGGATAAGAGCCAAAACACAAATGGAAGTGGTGACATTTTGGCTGCAGGCAGATGGCTGACAGTTCACTGAAATACATGAGATAACTGCAGATTAAATATTGCTTACTCTACAAGTGTATGTAATCCAATTGAATCCATGAATAATACATAGATTTAAAAAAAAGTCTCTTAGGATATTAACTTTCTTGGTGATTTGAGTATGGCATAGCTGAAAGGGCAGTCCTTCAGCAATTTGCAAATATTAAATCTAAACTGGTTTGCTGACTCATATATTTATCAAGAAGTGAGAGAATTAAAAAAGGAATTGTGGTATTACTAAAAATTAGGTAACCTCTGCTTAGCAGGCAAAGTCAGGAACATTTATACAGTACTGTGGCATATAAGCATTGTCCTCAGTTTTGTACTTCAGGTGCACTTTATTTAGTAGCAACAAGAATTTTTTTGTCCAGTACTACGAGCTTCAGAAATGGCTTTGTAAGGAAGGTGTTAAATGTATCACGCACTCATTGTTTGCATAGCAAGGTTCTATTGTAAAGGTAGTAAGTATCTAAATATCAGGTCTGTAGTAAAGTACCATGATACTTCAGAAGTATAGCAAGTCAAAAGAGGAGTGTAATCCTCTTTGAGGTGTTACTGTGCTCTTGTTGGGTATGTTATATTCAAACCTGCTGTTGTTTTTTGTGAACAAGTACCAAGTCTTAACTTAAATGTTTCAAGTTCTTTAGAATTTAGAGATTAGAATAGTAGGGGTTTATTATTGCAGTAGAACTTGGGTAGATCTAGACTTAAAAAGAAGCTGGTGTATTTTAGTGAGTTGATGTCCTGTGTTGTTATACTATTTGGTTTTTCCATCTGTTAGTGGAATTCCAGCAATGGTGGATTTTGCTGCCATGAGGGAAGCTGTGAGAAATGCTGGAGGAGATCCTGCGAAAGTCAATCCTGCCTGCCCAACTGATCTCACTGTTGACCACTCTCTGCAGATTGATTTCAGCAAATGGTAACGTACCTCACTTTTTTTTGGATGAACTATGTGTGTTTGTGTGATACTGAAGTACAAAGTCACTCTGGTCTTGGTACTGCCCCATCAAATCACTTGTCCTGTGTGGATCCCTGAAGCTAGACCTGATGGTGTCTGAAAGAGGGCTGGATAAAAATGGATGAAGTAACACTCCTGAAGGAGAGAAAGGTGAGGGCTTACAGCTGAAGCCATCTGACAACCCAAATTCTGGGCAAGAGATTGCTGCAATAACTGGTTCTGACATGGTTTCCAGAAAATAATATGTCTGAAGAGAATGAGGCAGAGGGAGTTTGTAGTTTTGCTTTACCCTGTTTTTACTGTTAGTGTTAAATCCTTCTTTTTTCAAATGTGACTGCCTTGTCACAGCTCCAGAGAATGGCTTATAATCCTGTGGGACATACTGAAAGGCTGTCATTTCAGCCCATAGCTTAGGACTGATTTTACTTTTCTTACAGGCCTGGATTTTACCACAGATTAAAAAAAGCTGCAGATAGTTGCAGAGAGAGAAGTGTAATTGTAGGAGCCTGGAGAAGTATTGGGAATGGAAACATGGTTTTCATTGTTCTGACAGGCAGTAATGTGATGAAAACAGCCTGGGGCTGCCTTTTGCTGGAAGCATAATACTGCAGAAGAGGAAAAACTTGTGTTCTGCTCAGTGTTTGCTGAAGCAAATGCTAAGTAAATAATGCAGCTCCCCTCCATCTTCTCCCCACCCCTCCAACGTGGAGCCTTGCAGACTCATGCAGAATTGTGTCAATTGCTCAAGCTCTTTGGGAATTCTAACAGTTCAGTGGGAACAAGCCTGTGGCGAAGTGGCCATGGGTGTACGAGTTGTTTGTGTGGACCTTCCAAACACAGAGGATTTCAGTTTGGTTAGGATTAGAAGAATGAAGAGCAAGAAGCTGCAGCTCGTTTTTGTTTCCTACATGTTATTTCCATTGTGTGCTTGGTCCACCCTCATGTCTGGAGGGACAGCTGATTCGATTGCAATGAGGCTTGCCTAAAATTCTCAGAAAGACCAAGTGCTGGCAAGAGGTCTCAACGTGCTGCTTTGTAATGATAAATCCGGCCTCTGTAGTTTCCCTGTTGGAAAGCATGCAGGATCTTGGCAGCTGCTGCCCTATGATAAGAAACCCTTTGCTACAGGATGGTTTGTGCTGCTTTTATGTAGCTTCCATCTCTGGCTGATCAGAGGAGGCTGGTGGACTAGGCTGGGATTTAGGCCATGCAATATCCTGCAGTTGGATAACTAAGTATCTTTCTCATGTTTCTAAAGCAGCAGCTTTAATTATGAATCCTTGAATTTGTGAATATTGAGAGGTAAAAAGTAATTCATTTTTCACAAGAAGCTTTCTTTGCTCTCATGCAAAGACTGAATATTGTACAAAGAGAAGGTAGCATGCTCTATGGACTTGAGTTTTTAAAAACCCCAACTTTCCTGTCTTCTGACTTGAATAGTATATCAAATTTATCTGAGCCTTTGAGAATTTGTATAAAAAGCCTAATTAAATAATGAAGTTCCATTTCTTTCCTTGAGAAAGCCTTGCCTGCAATCATTCCTCTGTGGATTTAACAGAACATGTACGGCACCATCTTAAAAAGAAACATGTTCAGCAAGTCCACCACTTGGATGATGATGCTCTACCTACCTTGAAAGGTTAAAACCCTGAGCATAGCCTTTGCAGCACTGCTTGTAAAGATCTCTGGTCTGCTGTGAAGGAGTTAATCTGGTGTTAATCTTTCAGACAATCCAGTTCTGTTCACTTACTTATTACCAGACTGTTATTTAACTGAGCTTATCCCATGGTAGTTTACTTTGCAACGGGGTTATTGTAAAATAACAACTTTTTTTTGACAGATAATATTTTGCGTTGGGAGGCATTGCAAAAGACAAAGGAAAAGAAAAACAAAGAAGGAAAAGGAGCAAAATTCCTGAAGTCTAAACTGTTCTTGTGTTCGCTGTTGCAGTGCAATCCAGAACGCTCCGAACCCTGGAGGTGGCGATGCGCAGAAGCCGGTGGCAAAGCTGTCCCCGCTGAAGGCGCAGCCTCGGAAGGTGCCCTGCAGGGGTCAGGCCGGCTGCAGGGGGCCCTGTGGCGCCGGGGAGGCCGCTCGCAACCCGGGACAGTTCTCTGCGCAGATTGAGAACACGCCGATCCTGTGTCCGTTCCATCTCCAGCCCGTGCCTGAGTACGAAACCCTCCTTGTAATTATTTGTCCCCTTCTGTGGTGGTAAACACTGCCTGTGGCAGTTCAGAGGTGGGATTGGCTTCTAAACACCCTTCTAGACTCTCTTCACATGTGTCACAGACAGGTTTCAGCATCTAGAAGCAGGTCTGATGTAGCAGATTGGAGTTAGTTGACAATAATTATCTTTTGTGTTTTGCAAGAAGGGCTTTACTAAACTTGGTGCAGGTGGCCAGCTCTGTGGCTCATGGCTGTGATTTGTAAATTCAATTTGAAGTCTTCCCTCCTTTCTTTACAGGGACAGAAAAGCATTGGGGCAATCCTCTGGCTGCTACAAAGTAAACATCAATGAATAAATCTTGAAGATTGATTTACTTCTGAAAGTAATTTTTAAATTGTTCTATGGGAACTTTTCAAAAGCTTCTGGCTGTTAAGACCTAAGAACTAGAACTAGCCTGTGCATCATCCCCCAGCTTCTATGGAATCTCACAGTCCCTCTGCCCTGGAGTTGAAATTCAATGAGTATCCTGCCTGTATGTAGTGGCCCAGGGGAACTTCATCTATCGGCCTTCTCCAGGTTTCCTATATTATTAACAGGTCATTGTGTACCATTCCATCTATGACAATTACATGTCATAATCCTCCTCTTTCAGCTGCACCTCTTTTGTCTGCTGGCCTGCTCAGATCCCTATCTTCCTGTGCTGGACAGGTGCTGCATTTAAAAACTGATCAAATCTCTATCCCACAGTGACAGGATGCTGATTGTCTTGGTGGTTTTATAGATATGCAGATACTCCTGCTCAGTACAGGTGTGGGAATGCAGCATCAGAATCTTTGCAGCAGTATTGATGATTCCAGCAGCAAAGCAGCAGTGGTGTTAATTAAGCTGCAGTGTGAATGATGACTGTCCCTCAGGGCTTTGCAAAGCAGGATAGCCACTAACCTTCTGTCACTGCAGAGAGGGAAGGGACATGATGTAAAATACACCTCTAGAAAAATGAGGACTTCCTTCCTAGTATTTCCTTCCTTGTCCACCCTCTTCAAGCAGAGGTTATTCCTCTTAAATTGTGGATTGCTCCTTTATAACGAGTATCAGTATCGTAATAAATAACACATACTAAGAAAAGATGGTTCATTTTATGAGACTGTACTGATGAGTGCTTGTGAAGAAAAAACTGACTTGGAGGCCAAAAATACAGGAATGGAGGATAGTTACAATTGCCCTGATGCTCTGCTCAGTTGCCTAAGGGCCAGTACTGAACAGAGTATGTTTTTATGTGAACTAGTGACCATCTTAGTTCTTTACTCTATTGAATTTGCAACCTCTAAGACTTCTGATCAGGGGAAAAAAGCTTCTGTGCATTGAAGTATGTGCTTGGTATAGATCTCTTAAAACAAGTATTTTTGAGATCAAATGCTTTAGGCAAACTGTAGCCAGAATAAACATGCTCTCAAGCACAGCACAGATGAAATCAGTTATTCTTCACTGTTCACAGAAATCTTGCTGCAAGGAAGGAATTATCTTTGTTCAAATAAATTACTTCAAATTGTGCTGCAGCCTTATGTGAGTCTTTCATCAAACAAGCAAAACCAACAACTTGTTTGTCTGTAATTTGATATAAGTTATGACAGTGCTTGTAAATTTTATACCTTCCTAGGCCTGAGACAGTATTGAAAAATCAAGAGATGGAATTTGGCAGAAACAGAGAGAGGCTTCAATTTTTTAAGGTATGTCTGTACCTGTGGGCTTTGTATTGTGTTGTGGTTATCTGAAGAGCTTGCTCCATTTATCTACCAGTGTTCATGTTCAGATGATAAATGTAGTAATTTGGAAGTGTCAGACTCTCAAATCTGAATTTAGTAAGGGAACAGAAGATTGGCTAATAACACGGTTTGTGACTTTGAATTTAAAAACCATTAGGCAGCAGCAGCTCTAAAGCTTGGTGTCTCTTAAAGGAGAGATAGTCTTTCATAATTCTAACTGGAAAAAGTTCTGCATTGATTTAGTTCTTGTCAGTATTAAGGTAGTGGACAAGGTAGGTATTTATGAAGCATTAGTGTTTTTAATGCTTTTTTGTGAGCTCCATGCCTTTGGTCCCATCCATACTTCTGTTACAAATCTTACTGGGGTTGGAGATGTTGAAAGGAGGCCATGTAGAGACATTGCTGCTTTCAGAGGAGGCAACAGTGACAGTAAACTTGCTTTTGGTGCAGATCTTGCGTGGTGAACATTGGCCTCTTTGTTGCTAGCCAGGGGTCTGCAACATCAGCGTTTCATTCTCATCCACTGATTTCACATGGTTTAGGTATCCAGTGAAACAACCTTTTCATACGGGTGGACTGGGAGGTTTCTTTTACATTATTAAAGAGGGAAACTGCCACACTGAATCTCGTTCCAAGTTTCCATGTTAGCTTTTTTTAAATTGAGCATCCTGAGTTCAAGACACTTTTCTAAATTGAAGTCTCACCCAGGAGCATAAAACCTAAACTAAATCCTGCTATAAATACAAGTGGTTATGTTCTGTTGTCGAAATACTAGTCTTAGCTGGGCAGGTGATCAGTTGTGTGAACTGGAAGGTAAGAGATTTATGCAGCCCAGCTGTGGAAAGGTAAGTATGAATTATTGATTCAGTCTTCAGCAGGAAATGAATGCTTGGTGGTGATGATGAAGAATGTTCCAAGTCCCAGGGGATCGTGTACCTCTATTTGATAAATGAGCAAAAGCCACTTGCATAAATAGCAAGTGCTGCGTTCTTGCATATTAGTCTTGTTTTTTCAGTTATGTTCTAAGAATTTAATATATGTTTGGAATAATGGAATTCCTTTCCATTCTTTCCCCCCCCCCCCCCCCTCTAATTTGGAAAAACTACAGTGGAGTTCCAAGGTTTTCAAGAATGTTTCCATAATCCCACCTGAGACTGGAATGGCGCACCAAGTTAACTTGGAATATTTGTCCAGAGTTGTTTTTGAAGTTAAAGATTTCCTATATCCCGATAGCGTGGTTGGCACCGATTCTCATACAACCATGGTAAATGGCTTGGGTATCTTGGGCTGGGGTAAGTATGCTAAGAGTAACTTGGTAGCCCTTTGAAGTGTCCTAAAGCATTACTGACAAAGTGTTCTTTCCACTGGATGTCTCTATCTCAAGCGTAACAAACTCTGTCTTGAATTATTGTTCAGAATGCTTTTTGTCTAAAAGTAATCCCAGCTAACATTTTTTTTCCATTGAAAAACTGCTCTTTGTCAATTTCAAGAGAAAATAGCCAAAACCCAATTGATACTCAACTAAGTGCTGTTAGTACACGCATTATAATATCTGTATGAAGGTTTCCCTTGGAAAGTTAATTTTTGATGTAAAGTATTCTCTGGTTGAGGGTGAAGTCTAACTTCAGCACTAGTCTTGCTTCATTTTATTTTTAATGTATAAACATTGAATAGAACTTGTGCATTTCTTGCTGTAGCCTGGTTGCAGATAAGTGATGCACTTGACTCATAAGAGAGAAGCAGCAGTGTTTATTGTCACAAGCCTTTAGGCTTAATAGGAAGATGCTTATTAGAGTTTTAGGACCCCAGCATATTTAGTGTCAAGCTGCTTTTCATCAGCTTAAGTAACCAATATTCCTCTTCCAGGTGTTGGAGGCATTGAAACAGAAGCAGTGATGCTGGGCATGCCGCTTACTCTCACTTTGCCCGAGGTTGTTGGGTGTGAACTGACAGGCACAGCCAGCCCGCTTGCTACATCCATAGATATTGTTGTGAGCATTACAAAGGTAAGAGTTTGATGCCTTTTCAAACAAAGCAAAGCGTGTTGCCAGTTCTGCCAGTGGTGTCTGACAACTGAATTAAATGCTGGGGATAGCTTTAATTATGGCAGTGTAGAGAGGTACAAGTAATCTCCAACCATTTTTATTTAATAGTCCTCCAAAGTAATGTGTTTAGGGGTTGGGTTTTTTTTCCCCTCTATAGTGTTTTATTTACAGGCCCTCTTTTAGTAAAGAATGTATTAAAAAAGCCCCAGTATGTGTGCAGGGCTGGGGCAGGGAAGAGAAGTCCTGTTTTTCCTTTTTGTCCTGCTGACAGCATGTGGCCTTCTTCCCTAGATTAGAAACTTTCCCTGAAAACCCTTTTTGTTCCAAAATACTCCTGCAAGACACAAGGTCTGTCTGTGGCTGTGAGCTGGTACAGCTCCAGAACCTGTTTTGTGAAGATGGGTTTTTGCCAGGGTGGTGCAGGCTGCTGCTGTTGTGGTGGGTGAAGAGCATCAAAGCACTGAAGAGCTGCAAATGCTTTGGAAACTCCATTCTTCTTGCTGGCATGATGCCTGAGGATCTATCTGCTCTCCACTAGGAAATGCACAGAACTTGTTTGCAGATGGAGGTGTGGTGTAGGTGCTTAGAACCCAGTATGTTAATGGGGCTTGGGTTTTGTTGCAGACATGGGCCTTAAGGTTCAGCTTTTTGTTTTCAATGTTTATGACTGGCTAGTTGCAAATTGTTGTAACAAGCATTTCTTGCAGTGTACCTCTTCCCGTAACAAATATCATTGTGTCCTCTCTTAAACAGCATCTTAAGCAAGCTGATGTCGCTGGAAAATTTGTTGAGTTTTTTGGGAGCGGAGTTTCCCAGCTGTCTGTAGCAGACCGAACCACAATAGCAAATATGTGTCCTGAATATGGTGCTATTCTGAGCTTTTTCCCTGTTGATAATGTGACGCTGAAGCACTTAAAGCATACAGGTAAGGTGAACTTAAAGCAGTGATTTATTGTCTCCGTGTTTCAGATACGTGGCAATGCATTTTTTGCTTGAAACGTCATAGTTCTTAAACAGGGATTATCTGCAGAATTCTGACGTGGATTTGATGTCTAAAATTGTGCTGTACAGTAACAGGCTGTGACATGGGCTATGCTTCGCTTAACTCTTATCCAGTAGAATCTCCTGCATCTGAGTAATACCCACCACAAAACTTGTGCCATAAGATTTACTGCTGGCTAGTTCTGTGGGACACTTAGCGCATGGCATTTGAGTCTGAGTTACATGCCTGCAGCTGTTTTCTAATGTGGCTTATTTTGTCTCTGTGTATCCCATGTATCGAAGTGGGGCTGTAGTTTTTGTGTGCACAGCACTGGCCTGGGCATAGCTGGCTGCACTTGAGGTTTGTGGCTGGTCCATTTGTCTAACACCTGGTTTACTAACATCATGTCATTTTTCAATATCCAGAGTCACGTTTTGAAAAGCATGTGTAAATCTTTAAAAGAAAAGAAAATTCTCATTACAGTATGTACTATATTGTATATAGTATATAAAATATATATTATCTATATACTATATATATAGTAAGACAGTTCTCATTTATATTTTGAAAAGTGTATGGAATATAAGTCTTCTCAATATGAAATGAATCCCTTAACCACCTGTAGAGTCCCTACAAAATCACAATCTAAAGTGGTTACAAGAACCTAAGTGGAAAAAACCCAAATCACAACACATTTCCATTTTTTTTCCACATTTTTTTTCCCCTTTCAAGAGCATTATTTCATTGACCTGTCAAGCTAAACTCAAAGGGTGTCAATTTGTTACCAAACTGTCACAAAGTGAGAAAGCTGCAGGGTGACAGATATCAAAAAACCCTCATTCACATTAGTGAGCTTTTCTGAAACTGAAATCTGTCACTTGGAAATAGGAGTTAAACATTTTTAATTGCACAGCAAACATGTTTTGTCTGCTCAGGGCAGCACAAATGCAACAGTTTCTAATGATAGCCACTAATACTGCCTATTGCCAACTGAGCACATGATCTGTATTAAACAAGTAAATCTTAATGGAGAAAAGCTTTATGAACGTCAGGGACAAATGTGTAAATTTAGAGTTACACCTGCTGGAGTTGGAGCAGCTTATTTTGTTCCTTGATATAAGAAGGAAAGTTAAGCTAATTGTGCATAATTCTTGAATAGCTCCTGGGGGTTACTAGTGGGAGTGGAAGTGGTGTCCTTGGAAAAAAGTGCTTGGGATGATATGCTGAAAGTCCAAATTTCTGCGAATTGTTTGCTTGGTTTATTTATGGTTTTTTAATATGACTTTTCTCATGTTTGAAATAACCTTCTCAAGGTTTTGACAAGGCCAAGCTTGAGGTCATGGAAGCGTATCTTAAAGCTGTGAAGTTATTTAGGAGTGATGAGAGTTCTTCCAGAGAACCTGAGTATTCCCAGGTATGCTTGAAAGGACTTGGGTTTGTATGTGATTCCCATAATGAATAACTACTGCTGACTTAGCAAATTTGTCTCCTTCTGTAATTTTTATTGCTTTAATAAAAGCTGCATTTAATAAGTCACAATTTTGAGAAGCAGCGTATGTTGCAAAATATAGAGGGGCTGGGAGAAAGAAGGGAAGCACAATACAGTTAATGTCAACTAACAGATGCAGAATTCCTGCCAGTCCTGAGTGGTGAGATAAGTCTTACAGATGGTAGAAAAGTCAGGGGTAGTATTAAAATGTTTTGAGTGAGTAGGGTAGCCCTTTACAGTGGGTGGGCTTGAAAATGGGAGCCCAGAGATTTCATGTCTCACAACACTCAAATTTTAAGTAAAATAGGTCCTGGATATCTCGAGTTTACTCAGTGTGCTGTTGGGCTGGGATTGATGATGCATGTTTTTTCTTTGTTTCTTGTATTTTGTAGGTTGTGCAAATTAGTTTAAGTTCTATAATTCCATATGTCAGTGGCCCCAAGAGGTCCCAAGACAGAGTGGCTGTTAATAACATGAAAAGTGACTTCCAAGCTTGCTTAAATGAAAAGGTTTGTACACCTGATGTACTCTTCAAAAGGTACTTCCTATGACCTATGTGAATGAAATTTGTTGCTTACTCCTTGCATACCAGCTGAGCTGTCCTGATGAGTAGATAAACAGCTTATCCAACGATATTATTCTTGCTTGACAAATGTCCTGAGGATAGTAGCTGGTAAATCATAGGTGTGTTCATCAGGAACATGAACTTAGGAAAATCCTCAATTTCACTATTTAGATCGCTAAGGAGAAGAAACCTTTAAGTGATAAATAGAATCATAAATGTTTGGGTTGGAAAGGACCTTAAGATCATCTAGTTCCAACCCCTCTGCCATGGGGTTTATAGCATAAATAGCACAAAATAGCATAAGCTTGAGAAACATTTACTCATTTCTAGAGTTTTTTTAATGGCTGTATTTTACTTACATTCCGAAACAGAATTAGCATAAGAAAAGAGAAGTCATCATAGCTTAAGGGTGATGCCTAAAGACTGCCATGATCTGTATCTAATTGGTGTTCTGGGTTCTTAAGTTAGCAAATGATTTTTCCTCTCAACTTGACTTCCTTGAGGAAATGTGTTTACTCTGAAGGTGGTATTTTTGGTTAGGGATATGCATAAGTAGCTGAGAATGCAGCTGATACAGGAATGCCTCTTCATTTTTAGTGTTTATGACGAACTTGAAGACTGGCAGCAGTATTAGAAATATACACAGTTAGACACTGTAAAAATAGTTGCTGTTGGTTTGAATATTTCTGGCTTGTAAGGAGATGTATAATACAGAATGATCAGTTGTGCTCAGAGAAATGATAACTGATCACAGATCACAGCGTGGTTGAGGTGGAAAGGGACCTTTGGGGGATGACTGTGTGCTGAAGAGCTGAGGGTATGCAATGTTATTGACCTAACTTACTTTTAGGTATCATCCTCTTCCAATAAAAATCCTAGGTATTCCTCTAATTCAGAAACAAATATTGTGTAGAAGTAGACATGTACTCGTCAGGGATTGTTCTTTCCTGGTTAGCAAGAAACGTGTGGGATCAGCCATGCATTGACTGGCATTTGTTTGCAATTGTTGCAAAGGTAAAGCAATTATGAATAAAAAAGGATGAGACCAGTGTCTGTATGGAGAGAGGTGTGAACTGAGTGTGGCTTTTAAAATCTCTTCAGGGGGTTCCTAGTGGGACAGCTGAGTGTTACCTTAAAGTGAGGGTTCACTTGATCATGCTGTAAATATCATACTTCCTGTGCTGTAGTAACTGCTAATGTGTGTGGTTTTTTTCATCCAGTCTGGTGTTAAAGGCTTTCAGATTGCAGTTGAGAAACAGAATGACATTGTACCTGTTCAGTATGAAGGAAATGAATACAAGCTATCTCACGGCTGCATTGTCATTGCTGCAGTAATCAGCTGTACAAACAATTGTAATCCATCTGTCATGCTTGCTGCAGGTACGTTAGTGACTGCCTGGATGGTGCCTCTGTGATTACACAGCCTTTACCTTCACTTGTGCAGGTTCTTTAATGATTTGACCTAAAGGTTTGACACTAAACTTTTAGCTTTAACCTTGTATGTTCTGGAGATTATGTAATGAAAATTACTTTTCAATAATACAATCTTAAGATTTGTGACATAAACCGGTGTTAATGATAGTAATGACAAAATATTTATGTTGGGTAGTATTTCAGCAGGTCACCAGTGTCAGGGCTGTCTTCAGATGGATGCACAATTGATGCAGGAGTTGCTGGGCAGTCGGTCTGTGCTGTAGTCACAAGTTAAGGAGCATGTGCCGTACCTCTGCAAGCTGTCCCAGAACAGCTACTCCTCTGTCAGACCCTGCTTGCTTATTTTGAGGGCTTCTGGGGCAAGGCAAGCTTCCTTTTGAGGCTGTGTGGCCTGTGTAGAAGAATAATAAATGGATTTGCGCTGCCAACTAGAACATGGGAAAGAGAGTTCTTTCTTACAGAAAAGAAAGTGGACATTGACATTATAGGAATGGGAACAAAAACCTGAATCATTGTTATGAGTTAAGAAACTTTATTCAGGCAAATAGTTGCTTTAATAATAAACTGAAGGTCTACTGATCCTCTGGGGGGTTTATGCTTAATTTAAGGTAACATAAAGATGTTCTTTTAAGGGATATACTAAATATAAGCTTTTTTTTGTAGGACTTCTGGCCAAAAAGGCTGTTGAAGCTGGCCTAGTGGTTAAGCCCTACATAAGAACAAGTTTATCACCAGGCAGTGGAATGGTTACACATTACCTCAGTTCAAGTGGAGTATTGCCATACCTCAGTAAGCTTGGGTAAGTTGTGACTCCCACTTCATTTGTCACTTCAGGACAATAGCACACAGGGGGTTTGTACAGGCTGATAAATATGGTGGTTGTTCATTTTGGGTAGCTAATTCTGAACTTACTAGATTGTCATTTTAACTACTTGCTGGCTTAAAGTTGTATTTTATTCCCACCTTACAATTGACTGTGTAGCTCTCTACCTCCTCGGACCTTTGTTTTTTCAGTAGTGACCTACTTAATTGTAAGTGTCTTACAGGAAAGGATGCACTTGTTGATGTATGTTAAAAGTGGAACCTGGGTGTAAATTTATTGGGACAATCTGTATTAGTCTTTTCTTAACGCTGCTGCTGTTGTGGGTTGCTTGGCCTGGTTTTGGTTGCTTTGTAGCAGTAACTAGAGTATGTGCATAATTCTGTAATGGTGCCCAGCTGTGTTCTGTGAGGAATATTACTGCCTTTGCTTTGCTGTTAGTTATGGAACTAACAACATCTAGAGATACTTTATTTGACTTATCTTGATTGATTGCAAAAATGTTGCCTTCTATCCTCCTGCTTGCATCAGTGAGATGTGGTGTCTGGTGCTAACGTCCTAAAAAGTCTTAATTGTCAAAGAAAAAAATTGTCTTAGTGATGGCTAATGAAAGAAAAGCTACTTTGCTAACAAACTGCTTGTAATCATTTAATGTGTTACTTGATTGTTCTTTTCCATTCCAATGTAGGTTTGAGGTTGTCGGTTATGGGTGTTCGACCTGTGTTGGAAACACTGCCCCCTTGCCAGAAGCCATCAGGAATGCAATCAAGCAGGTAAAGCTCTAAGGCTTGTTGAGTACAGAAATGCAGTTCTCACCAAGTGCAAAATATACTTTATTGTTGGTTTGGACTTTGCATGATGTTTTAGCACATCTGCATGTCAGAAACCATGGTAATTCATTGCTGTGTAAAGTAAATGTAATAGTATTTGTAGCATACGGATCTAAATTACAAGATAAATACATAGGATTAATGTTATGGAGGAAGCAATATGTAGATTTTGTTTTGTAAATGGGTTTTAAAGAGCTATGTGCTCGAGTGATTTTAACCAGCAGTGTCTAAACAGCTGCAGCATCCTTCTGCTGTGAAGAAGGAAAAAAGAATACAAGAAATAAAATACAAGGGAGGAGTTCAGTGAAGTGGTCAGAGGGTCAAGAGTGAAAAGGAAGAGAAGGAGGAAGGGTGGTGGGAGAGCAAAATGCCTTTCAATTGAAGTGTTAGAATAAATAGTTGAAGTGGAACGCTAAAAGCACATTTGATTTAGTCAACAAAAAATAGCATAAACTGTTGAAGTACTGCAAAGTCCTATAGAAAAACATCCATGGCTCTTCCTCTCAGGGGGATATAATTGCCTGCGGAGTGTTGTCTGGAACAAAGAACTTTGAAGGACGTCTCTGTGACTGTGTCCGTGCCAACTACCTTGCTTCTCCACCGCTAGTAGTTGCTTATGCTATTGCAGGCACGGTCAGAATAGACTTTGAAACTGAGCCTTTGGGTAAGTATTTCCTTACATCTATTTCTGCATCTAATGCATATGTAGAAGAGGTTTCTGCATCTAATACATATTCGGAAGAGGTTCCTTCACATGCATTTTGGAATGAAGAGAAAGCACAGTTGTGTTTTGGTGTTGCTCCTAGCTAAAACAAAGCATCCACTTAACTGATGAAATTCTTTGCATATCTGGTACCATCTCTGAATACCTGAATATAGACATATTTGTATTCTAATAGAAATATTAAGTCTAATATTCTTCACAATTACTATTCTGTTAAATCTTCCGCAGGCACTGGGTTCAATGGCGAAAGCATTTACCTACGAGATATTTGGCCTACCCGGAAAGAACTTCATGCTGTGGAGGAGGAGTGTGTGATATCAGCTATGTTTAAGGAGTTGAAAGAGAAAATGGAGGCAAGAATGGTCTTTTGTTCTACATAACTTAAAGATTGCATTTCATTGTAGCTTTGTAGTATCTTCCAGCTGAATCGGATTGGTTTGTCAGTCCTTTCCCTTACTGTAAAGGAGGACTAAACTGAGATGGGTACTTGTAATAAATACTGATTGTTAAGTAATATCCACTGAGGTAACTTGCAGTACAGGATAGAAATGAAAAAGAAAACCACCAGTAAGTCTTCGGTTTCAGAATGTAAAAATTATAAACCTATTTCTCTGTTCTTTTTGGTTACTTTTTTTTGTAGAAGGGAAACAAACGATGGAATCTACTGGAAGCACCTGAATCGACTTTATTTCCCTGGGATTTAAAATCTACTTATATCAGATGTCCTTCCTTTTTTGATAAACTTGTAAGTACATTGGATCTATCCACCAGATGATATGCATTACATTTAAGTATCAGAATAGCTATTCCAGTAAAGCTTCGCTGTTCGAGTGACTAATTTGATTATCACTAATATTTCTCAGTCTTTAAATACTGTTTGGATCTCTGGAACAAGTGGAGCCTGTACATCAGTGTGCCTTCATATACTGCAGCTATGGCTTATGCATATAAGGATCTTGTAAGAAAAATATATCTTACATTTTTGTTGTTGTCTGTCTGTCCTTTCCCTCCCTCCCCGGCCCCTTCCTTTTCAGGCCAAAGAACCAGTTTCACCACAACCGATTGAAAATGCCCATGTCTTGCTCTATCTGGGAGATTCGGTAACTACAGATCACATATCCCCTGCTGGAAGCATTGCAAGGAGTAGTGCTGCTGCGAAGTATCTGACCAACAAAGGGTAAGGACTTCTCATATTAACAGCTCTATATCAGAGCGCTGCTTCCCATGCCAAATAATTGATCAGCACTATTGCTTTTCCTTTTATGCCTGACTGCATAAAGTGGAGATTGTACGTGGATAAGCAAAATAGTAACTGTTGCTGGTGTCTGTAAGTTCGAAAAAGAATGAAACCAGGTTTTCTAAATGAAAGTGACTGGTGCTGTAACTCACCTCTGCATCAGTGGGCATCCTGCAGCAGAAATTCCACTGAAATTCCAAAAGACACAGAACACAAAGTGCTGAGCTGCTGCTGAATGGTTCGGAAATTAGATTGTTGCATTATATTGCAAAGGTGTGTAATTATTGCAGTATCAGTGAAGCATGACAAATAATAGCCTGTGGTGTGGACTCCTCTGTAACTATTGCCTTCAGTCTGAATGAGAAGTATTATGAGAAACAGAGTTGGACTTAATGGGCCTGTAATCCCAGGATGGTCATTTGATTTAGGAGTAAAGCTCTCATTTTGGTAAAATGCTTGTTAATAAATATGCTGGTAGCGCTAAGAGGATTAGTAAACAGGCTTATTTCTTGGAACAGTCTCACCATAATTCTCATGTAGTTTGTACTGTACTGCTTGTAGCACTCCATAAAAAAAGTCATAAAAAATTAATGTAAAATTGCAGTTTTCTTCGTGAATAATGTAGGAATGGTTTACACATTTGGCTCATGATTTATTATAACTGCATTTGTTGGACAAATAGTTCTTTACGTCTTGCACTGAAAACTAAGAGATGCTGCAATAATGATTATAAAAATCATAATATCATTGTAAACCAGATTGTCTTTAATTGATTCCCTTTTAAATATTATTCTTATTCTAGACTCACACCTCGGGAATTCAACTCTTACGGAGCTCGAAGAGGTAACGATGCTGTGATGACAAGAGGTACCTTTGCAAATATCAAGCTTCTGAATAAGTTCATAGGAAAACCAGCTCCCAAAACAGTTCATTTCCCATCAGGACAAACGGTAAAGATGTGTGTGTTTACAGAGTGACTCTGAACCTGTGCAGCAGGTTTTCAGCTCACTCACTGTTTCACTTGCTTCCTCCACAGCTAGATGTGTTTGAAGCAGCAGAGCTCTACCAGAAAGAAGGCATCCCCGTAATTATTCTGGCAGGAAAGAAGTATGGACTGGGTAGCTCAAGAGACTGGGCTGCAAAAGGGCCTTTTTTACTGGTACTGCTGGTTTGTTTGGCTTTGGGGTGTGTCTTTGTGTTATCTGGAAATATCTGAAAACAGATTGTTTAGTTTTGGGCATAAATGTGTTCAGAAACTGTCCTCAATGCTGAAAATAATATCACATTTTGGTTTTAAGACTTCTCAATAATGTCTTTGCTAGAACCCTCATAGAAGAGAATCTATAAATCTGAATTTCCTAATTAACTTACTGTTTTAGACTCCAGACATAGAGATAAATTGTTCTGTATCTAGTGATGACCTCCGTTTGGTCTCTGTGGGGTACTACATATCCAGCTATTGGAGACTGATTTCCACTAGTGCTCAGAATATATTCTGAGTCAGTCATTTATTCATGTGGAGTAATGGAAGCAATTGCATTTGGCCTGGGACCTTCCACCTGCTAACCACAGCATGGTCACTGTCTGTTGTAAAACTCCATCTCATGCTGTATGGGCTTGCTCTGGTTCATTTCCTTTCATGTAGCTGTACAGCTAAAAAGTGTTACCTACTTACTTATGTATAGAACTCATACAAAGCACTGCTTTACTATTCAGTTTGAATTGCAAGATTAAGAATTGCAAGGACATAATGTGTATTTGAAGCTTACTTCTGCATTTTGCTGACTATTGTACTGAAATACAAAATCGCTTGTATTTTTTGCAGGGTGTTAAAGCTGTCCTGGCTGAAAGCTATGAGAAGGTTCATAAAAGCCAGTTGATTGGGATTGGCATAGCTCCACTTCAGTTTCTTCCTGGGGAAAATCCAAGTACTTTGGGTCTCACTGGCAGAGAGCAATTTTCTATATTGTTCCCTCCAGAGCTGTCGCCTGGAATGACTTTGGATATTAGGGTATCTTTGCAATATTTCTTTCATTTCTCTTTTGAATGTACTGACAATTGAAAGCACAGAAAGAAGTTAATCTTGATGATGGAAAGCAGGATAAAACCCCAGAACTTAATTCTCTTTGCCAGCAAGCTTATAGTAGGTTGCTGTGGTTATTGAAGTCGCCCAAAGTATTGCAACCTGAAATCCTTGATTGTTCTTTGGGCTGTGGTTTCCCCCCTCACAGACACCGTGTAAGGGTAGAATTGAGTCTTGTGTCTCATTCAGGTCCTTTTTAAGACGTGGATGTGACTATTTGAGAGAGGCTTCAGCTTTCCATTCTGTGTAAGAGACCCATAGTAACCCATGCTATGCCCATAGTAACATGCTTTGTGCCATCTTAGGGAAATGGCTTTGCCTTTATCACCAGCAGGTACGTAGCATGCTCCCAGCTGGATCTACACCGTGGAGTAAAATGGGCCTTCATTCTGTTCCCAGCAGTGTCTCTGATCTGCAGTGGCAGAATTTGCTTGCCTTGATCAAAATGTGGGGTTAGAATGTTAACTGAGAAATGAGCAAAGGGAATTGAAAACAAAACTCTTAACTGGTTTCTCTTTTTTGCTTTTCTTTTGAAGACAAGCACTGGAAAAGTATTCAGCGTGATTGCCTTGTTTGAAAACAACATGGAGATAACTTTATACAAGTATGGTGGAAGTCTGAACTTTGTGGCTCGAAGATTCTTATAGTAGACTGACTGACTGATATGGGTACCTTGCATAACTGGTAATGCTGAAAATGCCTTGTGTGAACCCAGGAATCTGTACTGTGGAACTGCAAACAGTCCTAGTGTGCTCAAAGTTACTTCGTCCATGGATGTAAAAGATTGTGAATCATTGTTACTGCAACAAGATCCTTCCTGATTTTAAATAATATTCTAATGGTGCTATTAAACATTGCTAAAATCAACATGTGTGTTGTGGCAGAGAGAGCTGTAAGTATGGAGGGGATGTTTTATCAGACCATTTTGTAAATAAACGATGCAAAATCTGAACCTGATCGTGCTGAAGGTTATTATGTCAGGAGACTTTGTGCAGTTGTTTCCGCTCAGTTCTTGCACCTGTAAATCTGTGTACTGCTCTGTGTGATGGTTGTAGGGTAGCAGATGGTATGGAATGGTAAAGGCCACATATAATTTCATTATTATTATTTATTTTGCATCCAGAGCTTAAAACAGACCCTCAGTTTTGAACTTGCTCTATAGGTTATGGATGTTCAAAAAAGCAGTCCACATGAGGCCTCTGGTATCCTGTACTGCAGATCAGGACTTCCTTACCTTTAGTATGGGATTATATTTCATCTGAACCCAGATGTAAAACTGCTCACGCTATGAAATATTGTGTGCTTAGAAGTATGGCAAACATCTCTGCATTCAACAACATGCTCACAGTTACTTTGCTCACGCCAGTTAAATGTAGCACCCCGGCCTTTGGGAAGCTGCAGTGTCCGATTGAAGCTTGTCCCACCTACTTCAAGGGATGCAGTTTGTCCTTTGTGACACCAGTTGTTACGGTGCTGTTTGCAGTATCATTAAACAAAGTTCCTCCCCTTAGGATTTTAACTTTTAAAAATGTTTAAAAACATTAGGACTGTTTAAATTCTTGTGCTTTAAATACGACCCATGTCTAAAAAGTTGTACTTGTCAGATGTTATAGTCAAGGCAGCCATTCTGCCTTTTAATGCTTTCTCATCTGCTGTTTACAGCTTTTCCAAACAAGCATCAAATTCCCCTGCTGAAATCCCAGAACACTGAACAAACCTGGCTCTTGTGCCATTGCAGCTTCCCTAAATGTAATTGTCAGCACACTGATGGGAAAAGCTCTGTTCCATGTTGAATACTGACAGAAGATGCACAGTTTCTGCACAAGTGCTTGTTTTACCACTTAACTAAGCATTAACAGCTTCTAATCTGCCCAAGTGAGTCTTCCCTGTTTATGTGTTCCTGTATCTTGAAAAGCTTCATAACACCACTTAGGGTTTGCATAGAGATTAATTTCTTTTGAAGGACAAAGCTGCAGTAACTTGACAAGAAAGGGTCAAGGTTTTGCTTTAAGATCTGTTGTTCTTGATAAACATTGTCTTAAATATCAAAACTTTTGAGAGGACTGTATTAGCTTTACTACATCTGCTTCCAGTTTATAACCAGACACTAAGGCAGTTGACTTGTAAACCTGACAGATGCACCATTCAAATCTTCAAATAGTGTGTTTCTGACTTTCCTTTAAAAAACCCCAACCCTGGCATAATTATATCATCACAAGACAGTATTTTTTGACAGTTCAAATGACAAATTACTTCGAGGTCACTGGCATAACTCTGATACACCTTTTTTACTTGATTGGACAAAGTTCCCTTACAGTTTGAAATTCTGTATAGTCTGTTTCTATATTTCATTAGTTTTGCTGTGGTTTTCCTTTAGTCCAGATAAAAACCATTCCGGTGACTCCTACCACTGATACGGATGATAAATCAATGCATTTTTGAATACCGTATTCAAATGAATGCTGAATGAGTTTCTGTTCTGTGGTACACGTGCTAATTTTATCCAGTTATTGAGCAGATCTTATTTCTTGCACAACAGTGTCTAATACTTTTCTTTTCCCCAGCTCAAAGGTATAATTCAGTTCAAGAAAATGTGTGTTCGTTGTTGGGGAGCAAATAGGAATTTAGTGCTGGCACATAATGATGCCTTGTGCGGATGATGAATAAAACCATGACAAGCCTATTGAAAACTCCTGTGGTGGCTGATGCTGGAATGGAACACAGCCCCTGCCTTCTCTCGTGCAGTGACATGCTCCTTGCTTCAGGAGGCGGCAGTGATGCAGCCATGTGGAGGTAAAGCAGTGTTCTGAAGTTCAGTGCAATCTCATGAGATGTCGCTATCCATAAAGCTAGCCATCTCTTAAAAGACACGATGGGGTTCATTACCATAGCAACTACTTTAGTTCTGCTGCACTCCTCTGTCTTAAAATCAGTGAAGGACACCTTTGGAGCTGTGCTTTGGCACAGTTGCTATTCAACCTCAGGCTCTGGCTGTGGTTGCTGCAGGGGGTCCAGCCCTACATATGCCTGAGTGGCACCTTTCCATTGTCCACACTGCCTCCCACCCGTCAGACCTGTGCCCCTGAAGCATGGTGGGTGCTGCGAGAAGCAGCCCTGTGCAAGTGCCCATCTCCCACATAAAGGTAACACTTGCCAAGTATCCATGTGATGTGCCTGTCCCCTCTCCCTCAGCAGCAGTGAACGTTGTCCATCTCACCAGTGGTCAAGGGGAGATGTTTAACTTTGGACACACTACTAGGACCTGTGAGCTTTAGCTGGGCAAGAGTGACGCCTGCCTTCTGGCAGTGGCAGGGTACGGTACAGTCAGAGCAGTGCTGTGATCACACACAAAAACCCCGGTGCTGGATTAGACCTCTTGATAGTATCTGAAGGCATAGGAGGAAATGTACCTTTCTGAGGAAGTGGCTCGGTGTGTTAGATGTATTTAACCTAGGCTTCTCTCCATTTTGATCTGGGGAAGAATCTGTTCCCACTTTTCTAAATGTCTTCTCTCCTTGCGTCCCCCTCCCTCCATCCCCCTCCCAAACTATAAAGCTTTGGGAGAGTGTTGATGTTTATACATTTTACACCTAAGTATAAGGACATGAAACTATATATATTAATCATATTTAAGCAACTGCAAATCAGTGTCTGCTGTTTAAAGCCAACAGAACAGTGTTTTAAGTTCAGTAAGTATTGTATAGATATATCTTAAGTTCAATTGATGACAATTGTGCATAAAATGTTACTGATGCTGTAAATTATTTTTAATAAAGAAAATTGTATCACATTTCTTGTATGTTACTATCTGTTTTGAATTCATAGTATGGAATACACTTAAAATGGTGTGAAAGGGTGGGGTGGGTAAGGAAAGGGGTATAATTGTGTTGTGTTTTCTCCTTGAGGAGTGTCTTATGGGCTTCCAAAGTATGTTTAGTTGCTGTAGAAAGATGTTTCCTGCTAGCTGAGCCCCAGGTACCAGTCTATTATAACTACAAGTGCTTTTTTGATTAACCTATTTTTTTTTCTTCAGGAAAATGTCTACTTTAAATTAGACTCTAGACGAGATCCTGTATTAAAGCCAGCTGCTGAACAGGATTGTGGTTATGGCAAGTAGAGCTCACAGCTATGACAAGACCTTTGCAAGAGATCTGGGCACCACCTCTGAAGACTCACTTTTAGCACGTGAGATGCTAAATGTTTCAAGTCTCATCTTTCTTACAGGTAACGGTGAGAAGCCAAAGCCCAGCCTCAGTCCTGTGTGTTGCCTCAGGAGGGCAGTGAGCTTCCCACCAGAACACCGGGCAGGCAGGAGAAGCACGGAAGCCTGTAGGTATGGAATCTTGGCACTACTGCCTGGGTGGAAACTAAGGCAAGCCTAGCGAGGTACCAGCCTGCCACATGCACTTGCAGTTTGTTTATAGGCAGAATGAGTGTATTCAGTTTGTTCAGTAATCTGCTGTGTATCAAGTGCCAGGCACAGCAAGAATGCTTTCCTGCTCTGCCCCTTTTGTTCCAGGAAGCTAAACCATCAGGCAGCCTCGGGAACGGAGAGAAGGAGCCCTTAGTATTTACTGGAACTCTTTTATTCTTGAGAAACACTTGTGTGATTTCTGGGGGGTGAGGGCAGAGTGATGTAGGTAAATGTATTAGTTGGTCAGTCACCTTTAGTAATGTGCTGTGGCACTGGGAACAAACATCCAAGGAACTTTATTTGGTGCTTGGGGAAATAGTTTCCCTTTTCTAAATTCCCTATTGGATTAAAATAATGTTTTTGTATCCTTAATATTACAAGTATTGCTGAAATTTTGGGACAGAGGATTCTTGGTTTACTTAAAACCAAGATTTTTTCCCTTTTTATTTTAACTTCAGTATCTTTTTTTCCTGATGCTCAGTCTGTCACAGCGGGATCTTGATTATTGCAGAAGAGTTCTGAAATATGTAATAATTAAAGAAAAGCAGAGATTTATATATCTATCTTGACAGTTAATATAGAGCGTGGGGTTTGTAGTTTTAGATAGTGAAATGTAAAATTCCCTAGGAGGGGGCCGGTGTTCCCGGTGCGGACTGTGGTACAGTCTAAAGGCCATCCTGAGAACCGGGCCTGGGGTTTGGTCAGAACATGGGTAAAGGGTTTGATCCGCTGCGCTGATACAGGGGTTCGAACAGGATAATCGCTGCAGCGCTGCTGCTCCTGCCCTCTCCCGCTGGCTGGAACCGAACCGCTACGCACGGCGGCGGCTTCCTCCGCCGCTCCCGCCACCGCGCCGCCCCTTCCCGCAGGGCCCGGGCCAGGCCCGGCGGTGCCGGCAGGGGGAGGCCGCGGGGGCAGCCGCTGTCCCGCCGGGCCGGGGCCGTGGGCCCGCTCGCCTGAGGCGGCTCAGCCGAGAGGGGCGCTGCGGGCGGCGGGGCCGCGGCAGCGCTCGGGGCTCCCCGGCAGGACAAAGGTTGGGGCAGCTCCCGCACGGTCCAAGGGTCGCTGCCTGGGGCCGGGGCTCGGCGCTCCCAGCACCCGGGCGGGCGCCGGAGCGGGAGCAGGAGAGCCCGAGCGAGCGTGTGCGGGTTCGTTCTGCAGGCCGCGACCGCGCAGAAGGAGTCCGTCTGCCGTAAGAGATGCTGAATTGTGCCTTGTCTTTTGCAGATGCAAATCCAGGAGTTCCAGGGCAGGGATTCGGCAGCTCTGGTTGTTGGGAAATCATCCCTGGCTCGCAGCGTGCCAGGTCAGGCTGCTACTGGAAATTAGCTGATAAAAACGCTCCTAGTTAATAAGCTCCTCACATCTCCCTGTTCTGAACAGATTGAATGCATTGCTCTGGAAGTCTGTCGTGTGAGGGGCTGCAGAGTAAGCAGCTGGCAAGAAACTGCAATAAAGAAACCCAGCCTGGCTTAGTGGATTTTCTTTGCTTGATTAATAAATGCAGGAAACTCTTTTCCCATCCCTGAATGGGATGGGAATTACCACTTTGTTGTGGTAATTGCTGCTTCTGGTGTTGGAATAAAGGTAAGATCATCCAGCTTCTCTTTATCTTCTAGAGACACGATGTCTTCTGGAAACGACTGTCACCGCCAGACATTGACCAAACCAGCCCTTGGTGAAGGAGAAGTAACTGCGCTGGTGGACAGGGTGTTTGGGTTGAAGGTGTCTTGGGTCAGGCCGCTCCCCAGCTACGACGATCAGAACTTCCACGTGCGTGTCTCAAGAAGTGAAGGTGCTGATGAAGGTGCTGATGAATATGTCCTCAAAATCACCAACTCGGAGGACAGCCAGGAGCCCGACCTCATTGAAGTGCAGACCCAGGCCATGATGTTTCTCAGCGCCAAAGGCTTTCCATCAGCTACTCCTTATCTTACAAAAGATGGTAACATCATGTCTCTGGAGTCAGGTGAGCAATTATGAGCACCTTTATTGCCCTACTATCTCCCTTAGCTTGGCAGTGGCTTGCTGTATGTCCAGCCATGCGTGTACTAAAGTAAAACTCCGGGCTTATTTTTAAATATTAAGGGATATGTACCAGGTGACCTGTATGTTCAGCCATAGCAGTCCAAACTTACAATGCCAGAAGGAAAGCAACTTGAAGAGAGTAACAATTAATTATGAAAACACTTAGGAAACAATCTCAGTATAATGAATTGGAGAAAACATTGATCTGACCTGTCCGAGCACAAGAAAAGGAAAAAAGCCTCACTGACTAAGTGATATTACAAGTCATTTGCCCATAGGATGGGGTAAAATACAGTTCCAGCCCGTCTGTGGGGAAAAAACATTGTTTTAACAGCGCTCGGAAGAAAGATCCCATTGACATTCTGCTTCTACTTTGACTGTAACTTCCCTACAAAAGCCGGGAGTCCCGAGGCTCCCTGTTCTGCTGCAAAGTGTGTAAGAGGGGGCCTGTGGCACTGGAGGGAACCTGCTGTATGCAGAGTCAATCCCAAGCACAAGGACTCCAAGTTCAGCCCAGATGCAAGTGTGTTAAGGTCTGCACATCATCCTACAGCATTCTGGTAAATCAGATCTTTGAATGATACCTCTTATCAGCTATCCATGATGACTTCTGCACTGGGATAAACCCTTTTTGCCTCTTGCATTAACCAATATGTGTATATCAAAGTGACTGTCAGTGTCTCTCTTTGCTTGTTAGATGGTGGCCCTGGGAACAAGAAGTACCTGGTCAGGCTGCTGACTTACCTGCCAGGCACGCCGGTAGCAAAGGTTGCCACAACCCCTCAGGTGTTCTATGAGATTGGTAAGCTTGCTGCCAGCCTGGATACAGCTCTCGCAGAGGTGGGTTGTCATTGCTGCAACCTCACAAACCTCTTGCTCAATTAACTTCTCATCTCTATTCTTCTTGAGCTCGCTGTCTGCTTCCCTCGCCTGCAAAAGTCAAGTTGGTGAATGCAGGTGTCAGTTTAACTCACCTTTCGGGTGCCAGCCTCCAAGCTAAAAGCACTTCCCCAAGTAACATGACCAGCTGGTGCTTACGACAGGGTATTGGTGCTCTTCTTACAATGCAGTTTTGTATTGTGAACAGGGCGAGAAGGGTTTCTTTTTACTTCTGCAAACCTCACCTGTTTGGTGTTGCAAACCTGGCAAATAAGGAGATCGAACCCTGGGGTTCTCAAACTAGAAGCTTATTTTAAAGCATTTCTGTTTAGTGCACATCGGGCATAGCTGCCTGGTCTGTTATTCTGAATTCACTTTGGCTTGCTGTCTTTCTCCTGGTCAGTAGAACTGTGACCATATAACACTGGGAGCAGTTGGTTCCTTCTCTCCAAGTGCCAGGGAACAGAGATTTGTGACACTTATCTCATTTGCACCGCTCCCAGTCAAATAATCTTAATGCAAAGTGAGTTCTTTCTTTACTCTGTAATTATACATGATAATAAGCTGATAAATCAGCCAGTAATTGTTTGATACATAAAAGAACTCTTTCATTATTTATTGCCTTTCATTAACCTTTCCTTCTCATGTTCTGGCTGCCAGCTCCAGACAATTATGAAATGTGAACTGCCAGCTTTACTAACCACACTCTTAAATTACAAGAGCAATTTCCAGTTGGGAAGGATAATTTATGTTGCTTCTGTTGCTCTGGTCATGCTCTTATAATGCGATTAAAACAATTCATATAGACCAGATAGTCTCAAAAGATGCCTGTGACTTGTCCTGCTAAGGAGGAAATAGTTGATGAGAAAGCAAAGTTTGATGGAAAAGGCTCTTGAGGCCCTTAACAAATGGATTATCACCTCCCAAGGTTTGTCATTTGAAAGAAAGAAAACTCCCAATCATCACTGTCAAAACTTCACAATATCATTGACACTAAAATAACACCTCAGGCGTTAAGTTTCCTGATGACAGCTCAGAAAATACGGCCTGTCTTTTCTAGCCAGATAATTCACTTTGCCAGCTCGCTGGTGCAGCCATGGGCCATGCTTTGTTTTGTGCACAGAACAGTGCTCCACCTCTTTCTCTGCTCATGTCTCCTTTTGCTTGGATGTGCCTCATAGCCTCTAAATGGAAAGAAGTTTGTGCCTGTGAAGTGACTGCCTGTGGCTTTACAGTAACAAGGGCTCGTGACTCTCTCTTACCCTTCACACCACTGGTAACCCCCATGGAGCCTGCTGGAATGTCTGATTTGTGCTGGGAAGACCGCAGTGGTTGCTACCAGTGTGATGCTGCGTACAGCTTTAGAGATCCTATGCTGTGATTTTTGATTAATGCTTGATCACGTTCCTTACTTTTTCATACACAGTTCCAGTTTTGACTATCATTTAGCTATCTTAAAGAGCCTTAATTACAAGCACAGGTTTCTTTATAGGAGGAAGCCAGCTACTCTTGTGTTTTGGTTTTTATTTGCCCTATGCACTGGTAGAATCTGGCTCAGAAGCTGCCTTACCAAGCATTAGAGGATTCAAGAATAAGCATAGTATGTATGCAGTGGGAGAGAGGGGTTTCCTCCCTGAACGTCACCTTCTGAACCACCTTTTTCCTTGCTAGTGAGAAAGAGGTTAAAGACCTCATTTGTTTACAATACTTACGCTGCCTGGGTGCACAAAGGGAGATAAAGCTCTGTCCAGCATCTCCATAAAGCACCCCTGTCCTCAGCATTTCTTCATGTTGATCTTCAAGCTGATCCTGAGGCTTGTTCTTAGAAGCTGTCAGGTTTAAATGCATGCACAGCATGCCTGTTCCCTGCAGGCTGCGTGGTCCAGGCTCTGCCAGTGTGGGACCCTGGCCTTGGCAAAGCCTTGCAGTCGCTACGTAATGTCGTGCTACAGAAAGTCAGTATCATCAGCGTTAAATTAGTGATGAATGGCTTAGACAATCTTTGTACCTAAAAAATGGGAGAAAACGCATTTGGGTTGTATGTAGATATTACGATGCTTCCCTTAATCCTTTTTCAGGTTATTCTTTTACTTGTAGATATGAAGCAATGGTCAAAGTCATGCTGCTTTTCAGTGGGTCTCATTAGGAACCTGTTAAAAGTTAATAGGGGGTTTGAATCGAGACCTTCGATCATAAACACAAGATTTTTACTTATGGCCTATTTTATCTTGTGCTTTTTCCATAGAAATTCCATCATCCATCAGTAAAAAGTCTGCATCGAGGTCAGTTCATCTGGAACCTGGCGAACGTTCCTCTGCTGGATCAGTACATTTATGCCTTGGGCCAGAACAAATACCGTGAAGTTGTGGAACAAGTCATTGAGCAGTTCAAAGGGAAAGTGATACCCAAGCTAAGCAGTTTTCGAGCCTGTGAGTACTTTATTCTCGTTGTAGCTATGTTGAACCAAGACACTGAAATTTCTTACAGGCATTTGCATCTGTGGAGAAGAAAAAGCAAAAGCATCCTTTATCCCTAGCTGGACATGTGCAGATATTGTGCAGAGCAAACACAGCACAGGATCAGCAGGGAGGAATGTGTTGTCCACGGGCAGGTTCAGTTCTTGATCTTTCTGATGAGTTTGCTTCCAGTTAAATTGGTGATTTTCATGCTGTTATATCAGCTTAATGAGAATGTCTGGAAGGCATTCCTTCCAGAGGGGCTAAAATAACCATTTAATCATATTTTTGGCATTCAACTCACATTGATGTTGATGATGATTTGACAGTTTGGTAATGTGAAAACTGCCGTTCTGTGTTTGGAACACACGTAGCCTGGCACAGGTAGTACTAGACCAGAAGCAGCTCTTGTCACGTTCCCTTCCTCACTTGCTGTCTCGTCACCTGATAATGGAATGAGGTGCCCAGGAAGCAGTAAGGGTGCTGGAGGAGACTGGAGTCAGCGTTGTCACAACCTCAGTGTCGTGGCTGAAGTGTTAGTCTGAACCTCTACGTGTCTTTTCAAAGCTGTTTCACTGAGAAATAGGGGGCGGAGGGGGATTAGATACTGCTGTTTAATAATTATTAAATATGGTTTCTGTTTCTCCCGTGTTTAGGTATCAATCACGGAGATCTTAATGACCACAACATTCTAGTGGAGCCCAGTTCTGCTTCCCTGGAGCATCCTCCTCAGTACAGGGTGTCGGGCATCCTGGATTTCAGCGACATGAGTTACGGGTATTACGTGTTCGAAGTGGCCATAGCGATCATGTACATGATGATCGAGAGCTCGGACCCTCTGCGCGTCGGGGGGCACGTCCTGGCGGGCTGCGAGAGCGTCCTGCCGCTCACTGCGGCGGAGCGCGGCGCCCTCTTCCTGCTAGTGAGCGGGAGGTTCGCGCAGTCCCTTGTCATAGCCGCGCACACGGCCCTGCTGTACCCCGACAACACGGAGTACCTCATGATCACAGCCAAAACCGGCTGGCGGCTCCTCCGCAGCATGTTCGAGGTGGGACAAGAAGCTGTAGAGAAGACGTGGTTTGAGACCGCCGCAGCGTACGGGCCCCGCGGCCCGGCCGAGCCGAGCGGCGGCAGCGCGGGTCACCGCTGAGTCCCGGCGCGGCGGCACCCGGCTCTTGCAATAAAGGCGGCGCTGCTGGCGCCGGAGCGGTTCCCGCGCTCGCTGTGTTCCCGCGCTCGCTCTGTCCCGCACCGCCCTCCCGCCAGGGGGCGCTATGGCGGCGGCAGCGTACGGGCACTCACGCCAGCCCCGCCCAGGGGCGGGTGAGGGAAGGGCACGTCCCTGCCCCGGCGCACGGCGCAGGCGCGGCGGCCATTTCCGACGCAGCGCTGCGGCCGGTGCCCCGTTCCTGCGGCCGCCCCGGACTCGCCTGACCCGCGCGGCCGAGCGGCCCGCCCCGGCCCGCCGCGAGTGAGTGCGGGAGGGAGGGCGGCCGGGAGGGAGGGCAGGGCGGGCGGGGCGCGCCGCTGCGGCCGCGGGAGGCGGCGGGGCTGGCGGCGCGGCTGGCGGCGCGGCGGGGATGACTGTGCACTGCGGGCGGGGTGCCGCTGACGCGCGCGGTGCTCTCTTGCAGGCCCGCGACCCCGGCGCCCGCAGCGCGGCTCCGGCACGATGGTGAGTGGCAGCCGCGGCCGGGCTCCCCTCCCCGGGGCTTGGCTGGGCCACGCCGAGTCACGGCTCGGCCTGGGGCGGGGCGGGGGGCGGCGGTTCCTCGGTGCGGGGCCTGGGCGGAGGCAGCCGGTGGCGCGGTGGGGGGCGCGGCGCGGAGCACCGGTAACCGGGGGTGCTGGTTTCTGGGGGGAGAACGCTGATATTTAACGAGCTGTTGCTTTTTGCAGTCTCGAAGATATGACTCCAGAACCACCATATTTTCTCCTGAAGGTATTCTGTAACCCTGCGCTTTCAAGTGAACGCTGAGTGTTCTGTCCAGCCTCTCAAAGCTAAATAACTGCTTGTACAACGCTTGGTTGTAGCCTGTTTCCAGCTACATGTGGGTTATGAAATCACATTTACCTGCTAGAAGGAAGGAAACTGAGGGTGTAAAGCAGCAGCCCCCCTGACTTGCTCTAATTCAGACAGTAGCAGCACTGTGCCCCACCAGTGGGTGATGCCACCTGCCCCGCTTTTGGGGTAACTTGAGCAATCTTCACCATCCATCTTTTGTTGGACTGTGATGGAGTTTGTTGCTGCACCCCCCAGAACACACAATGTGCTGCCGGTGTGATCACACCTCTCCTTGTACTCTTACACGTGCTGAAACAAGTACTTACAGCCCGTACTTTCCTATTTCTTAGATGGGATGGACTTGAAAAGTCTTGTGTCAGATATTTCCATTACTGACAATCCAATTTGGCTCTACTGCAGCAGAGTTCTGATTTCACATTAGTGATGCCCTAACTCTTACCACATCTGTGGGTTTTCTTTCTCTGACTTCTTCCTCATTTACAATCAATTAAGTCATTATTAACTGCTAATGGAGGGGAGAAGACAGACCAGGTTGTACCATGAGCATTTGTCAGACTCTCGCAAACTGAAGTCGCTTTGCGTACTTGGTCTTGTTCAGTGTTACTTTTGGTGTCACTTATTGAAATCCTTTCCTAGGTCGCTTGTACCAGGTTGAGTATGCAATGGAAGCCATTGGACATGCAGGCACTTGCTTGGGAATTCTGGCAAACGATGGCGTTCTGCTGGCAGCAGAGAGACGCAACATTCACAAGCTTCTTGATGAAGTGTTCTTCTCTGAGAAAATATATAAGCTGAACGAGTAAGTTGAAATGATGGTGGGCTGTGCAGTGACATTACCGGTAACAGAGCACTGCTGGTGCTCGGCTCTTTTAGCATTGACCCTGGCTTTGGTTTATTTGGAGTGTTAGTGTTCTTTTGGTGCAGTGTGTCAGGCAGGTATGACTCTCTTGTCGTTGTTTGCTTCGGTAGTTCTTCTAAAATAGAAGTGTTTCCTTCAGTTTTTTAACCCCTAGGAGAATGTTCCAGGTGGAAAAGCCTGTTTGTTGTTACCCCATGCCAGGTAATGTTATCATAGCAGTGAAGAAAATTGGGAACTGTCAGTTTGACAAAATACCATTGGGGGGTGGGGAATGAATAAAGCATGCACACCAAAATCACCGAGCTGTTTCAGTTCAGCATCCTCTAAGACTTTGTTTTCTCTTTTGTGATTCAAAGAGAACAAGGTAACTAGGTTAAACATGCTGTAGCTTTCTTTGCCATAATTGTAGCAGAGATGATGCGTCTCCCTGTTATGACTTCCATTTTAGCTCTCTGGAAGTGAAATTTGCAGTGTCAGAGTGAAGGGTGTTAGGGATTATGCTCTCCTGTAAGGGAGGTGGAGCTCCATCCTCGCTGGAAGGTGCACATGAAACACAAAGAGCTTTTCATCCTGTCAGTCTCCCATTCTGTGTTGATCTTGGAAGCAGCTAGAACTGTGGGAAGTACTGAATTCTCAAGGAGGGGCACACTGGAATAGTCCCCGAGGCTGGCCCTGCCATCTTCTGGAAAAAGAACTTGGAAAAAATAACCTGGATTACTTTGCTTGCATCCTTTCTGCATAGTGAATTTCAAGATTGGGCAAAAGGGATCTTAAGAGCTAATGAAACAAGGATGTGAAGTGCTTATTTTCCTTAAGATCAAATGAAGATCACCAAGCTTCAGCTGCACAAACACCCTGTGTCAGCCAGCACCCTCTGCTGAAGGCCTGTCCCATCTCTATGGCTCCCTTGACATTGCAGAGTGCTGAGTCAGGTGCCTCCTGACAGGCACTCGTGTGTGGCTAATGGCTCTTGTAAACATACTTGGGATTTAACCACCTTTGGCATGAGCCCCTTCTCACAACTCCATGTCTAACATACTGACTCGCTTGATTTTTGCTGCCCACCTCTGCTCTTCTGAAGTGGTTACGTGATATTTCTGGTGTACCCTAAAGGCAGCAGTTGACGAACGTGTTTTCTGTGGCAGTTCTGTAGTTTTGATCAGAGGAGCCCACCAGAAGGTGTTCTGCTTGAACCGCTGTATGATGATGTGAGCAATCTTTGCTGCAGATTGACAGGAAGTCAGTTAATTTATATGCTTTTATTGCAGGGATATGGCTTGCAGCGTTGCCGGAATCACTTCGGATGCCAATGTTCTAACAAATGAACTGAGACTGATTGCTCAGAGGTAGGTCTGCTGACATTTAACATGGTTTTACCTCCCTGCACTGCCGGATACTCTGTTTATGTATTAAATCAGAATGAACATGCATTTAGTAGAGCAGAATTAGATCGTTTGCAACAGCTAGATCAAAGAGGCTCTAACTTTGGAACTTGTTTCTTGTTACATGCCATACTGGGTACTGTCAGCAAAACAAGCTTTGAAAACTGACTTTTTCTCTTTCATGTTAGGTACTTGTTGCAGTATCAAGAGCCCATTCCTTGTGAACAACTGGTCACAGCCCTGTGTGATATCAAGCAGGCTTACACACAGTTTGGAGGTGAAGTCTGATGAACCGTTGTGCTTTTAAATGTCTATGGAATGTTTCTCTTAGATGATTTGAAGCATCTGAGTCTCAGGGCAGTCCTACCAAATCCTTCTGTGACTAGTTATACCAAGAAAAACAATAGCCAGATTTCGGAGGGGTGTGGGTTACTGTTTCACTGCTGAAGGTGCCACTTTTTAGTGAGTGAGAAATGATGGCTGGGATTCCGGCCCGCTGCACAGGGTGCTTTGAGTGCTCTTGGATTTGGTGAGTGCCTTCAAAAGACTGCAGAGGATTGTTTGCTATGTAACCCTTAAGCGTTTTGGGCCTATCCAGCACAATGAATCACAAATAAGACTAGATGTAGGGGTAGCAGTAGTGTAACGCTTAAAAAAATACCATTTCTGTGAATCAAGCAACATGTTAGGAAATTATGTCCTAAGCAGAGTTCCCTGATATGTGAACTGGTGATTCTGGTATTTTTCATATATGTAGCGTGAAAGAATGACCTTTTTATCTGTCTGACTTTTGACACTGTTAAGTTATACGCTTTAGTTGCTAAACTGCATGCTTTAAATATTAAGGTTTGATTTAAAGTCCTGGGATGATAAATTACGATTTGTGGAAGCAGAAATGAGCTGCTCTTAGGGGTAAACGAGATAAATCTCGGCTGCCCACCCCCAGCCCATGACTTAGAAGGACACGCTGGCGCCCTTATCTCGAGCAGCAGAAGTGCAGAACACTCTGTTAAATCCTAGTTCACAGGAATAGATTTGAAAAAGACATCCAAGAAAATAATTGTTACTCGTGACCAATCTGGTGCCTAAATTTAGACTGCTAACAGCCTTCTTTCCAACAGGAAAACGTCCTTTTGGTGTTTCATTGCTGTATATTGGCTGGGATAAGCATTATGGATTTCAACTGTATCAAAGTGATCCTAGTGGAAATTATGGCGGGTGGAAAGCTACGTGCATTGGGAATAACAGTGCTGTAAGTTCTGTTCTGGGTTTTTTGGTTTTCCTCTCAAAAAATCAAGCAAAAAGTAAATTGCAGTCTGCTAATTAAATTGAGCTGCTGATAACTAACACGGAGCAGAAGCAGATAACTGTAGAAATGCTCATGTATTGATACTATCTGATAGAAAGTCACCATTGATCACTTAAAAATACTGTTCTGATTTCTGTGACATTTATAGGCAGCTGTGTCAATGCTGAAGCAAGACTACAAAGAAGGAGAGATGACCTTAAAGACTGCACTTGCATTAGCCATTAAGGTTCTAAACAAAACCATGGATGTTAGCAAACTCTCCGCAGAGAAAGGTAAGTAGTTTGCTAATATGGGCTAACACCATTTGCTTAAAAACAGAAAACACAGTGAACACATTGACACCTGATGTGCTTTATTGGATTCTTTAGTTGTCATGTGAAAAATGCTTTTAGGAGATGCAGCAGCTCTCAGCCTTGCCCTGGCCTGCCACTCAGGCTGCTTTGTAGAGGCAGGAGAAGAACCTTCCGCTTCACTGTCAGTTGTAACCACAAATCTTACCCTCCTGATGATCGCTCTGTCTGAAGGACAAAATTTAACGCCACTGTCTGTTCCATATGTTTCAGTTGAAATTGCAACACTGACAAGAGAGAACGGAAAGACATTAATAAGGGTTCTGAAGCAAAAGGAGGTGGAACAGTTGATAAAACAACATGAGGAGGAGGAAGCAAAAGCTGAACGTGAAAAGAAGGAAAAAGAACAAAAAGAGAAGGAGAAATAGAATATGAAATGAAGTGTTCTGTAGATAATAAAGGACCTGCTTCAGTAAAAGATATTCTGTATTGCTGCTGGTAGAAGCCTACAAATACGCTGTAGAGGGCCCAGAATTGCTTTTGGTGAACCAGGTCCTTAATCATCATTCGGATAATTCGTTTAATGCTCCTTACATTGACCAGTAATTGCTTTAATTCTTGGAACACTCTATTTCTTTCATCTTCTATTTTTTATTGTGGAATAAAATTTAAGAAGAATAGTGATGGGTGTCTTTATTTCCGCAGTGATGCCTGGCATATGCACAATCTTCAGGGTTTTAATAACTTTAAACCATTAAACCAAGGTATATACTAGTAGGTAGTTGGTAAAGAACTAATATGGTGTTAGAATTGTTAGAATTTTGTGTGTACGTGTGGGTTTTCCTTTTAAAAGTAGTGAAAAGGGCACCTAAGTTTGAAAAAACACTTCACAAATACAGAATTAAAGTGTGCTGGCATGCCAAGCTTTCATTTTGGCCCGTTTTGTTTTACAACAGGCTATGTCAAACTGATGGTCTTGCAAAGCAGACGTGTTTGAAACATGCCCTGTAGCAAATGTGTTGGGTTTCTCACTGGCTTTCATGAGTGCATGTGTTTGCTAAGAAATTACTCATATAACACTAGGTATATTCAGACACACTAGCCAGACATTTTACAAAGGCCACGTGAAAATGTGAAGTTATCTTGTCGAAATACAATAGGTAAATAACATAGTGCATGATTTTAGACCATGTTGACTGTTTTAAATTTTATCCTGAAAGGAAATTGTGTTGTATATTTAGTTTAGTGTTGCTTACGCTTCCCCAGAGAACTAGGTTCCCTTCTCTGACATCAACAGTAGAAAACTAACAAGTTAACCACTTGAGAAATCAAAGTATTTGTGTATGAATTTAGAATCATTTTTGTTCTATACTGAATACGAAATAGTGATTTTCAGATTAACAACGATCTCTTCTCGTTCTGAAAAGATAAAAGTTACTGAAAATCATTTTGCTCCCTTTCAGTTATCAAAAGCAAATCGAAAAGCTCACTCAAGTGACATGCTTCAATGAGAGGACTTGCCTGCTGAATTTCAAACTGTGACACTGGTGCCCCAGCCCCGTGCTGCCCCTGGGTTGCCTTTATCGGTAGCTTTTTGTTTTACCCTAAAGGATATCTAGAGTTCACAGGATTTAATAGGACCATTTGAATAAATGGTGTGAGTCCAGACAGTGTTTTACCCATGCCAGACACTTTTGACTGATAAAATGTACTCTGTTAACACGGCCAGAAATTGCCTTTAGTCTCAACAAAACCCGTTTTTGAGCTCATTGCTGTAAGATTCACTGTTGAGAACAGAGGGAAGGAAGTTGACTTGAGGTGTCTGTGCTGCAGCTTGCGTAGAGGGACCGCACTCACTTTGGCAGCCTCTGTCCAGAGCAGGGTGCGGGGTGGCGTGGGTTCTGTGCGGTCTGCAGGACCTGCTGCTTCATTTTCTAAGTCTCAGTGCAAGCCAATTGCTCTAGTCTTTTGTACTGAACTTAAGACGGGAGTTTGACAGAATTCAAATTCTATGGCTAATAAAAGCTTTTCGTTTGTACCTTGTGCAACAGTAGATCTTCCAAATAACAACATAGGAATGATAAGCATATAACAAGCGCTGAACAGTTGCAGACAACATGCAATGGGTAAGATTTAATCTCCATTTTAAAGTGGTGTATTAATACCTCAAGTTCAATTTTTACATAGAAAGCTCAGTGCTCAATCTTATTTTTTGATACCATGAATGCCATATCATCAAAATCATCATCTTTTGCAGATTCCTAGATCACTGATAGTGGTTATACAAGTACCTGGAATATGCCCTAAAAGCAACAATGAAAATGGAGTTTTATCTAACTTCTCAAGGATTACTTGAAACAAAATATGGTAGACTCCAGCATTGAGTCTGGATTCATCAATGTATATAAATCACCCAAAGCAGTTTGTTTAGTATACTAGTAGAAGTAATATTAGATAGCTTAGGATATAGATTTATTATAACATTTTTTCTTAAATGCTTCTGTTTACAACAACGAGGGGATAACAAATATATTTGCATCTTTGTTTAAAGAATTACCAATAGCATTTCATTGCCGATCACTGCTTCGTTTGCTGATAAAAGAGATACTGTAATAATCAAGTGGGGATAAGTTTCTGATCTGTAGTCCATTATTGAAGCATTGTGGTAAGTTGTGTAGTTACACTACATTTTAAAAGACCTATTTATCTAAAGGTTTTGTTTATCCAAAGTAAAAGTACTGTCAAATACTTTGAGTATAATCTTTGAACAATAATTACCTATTTAATTTAAGAAATGCCATTTCTACTGAGTGCCATTAACAGCTGACTGTGAGATGAACCTCTGTACTGCCTTGGAATAGGCAAGTGACTCTAGCTGGCACTTGTAGCCAAGATGTACAGCAAAGTTCTGCTACACTAAATTTAAGTTCTCATTTTTTTCTGCATGTGAACCTAGGACACTAAGCAGATACTGGGGATCTTTTATCGACAGGAGTCTTATGGAGATATTCTTACACTGTTTTTCCTAGAAATAGAGCAGCAGTTGCCTGCAGAGGCCTCTTGTGTTGGTTCTGGCTTTGTGCCTTTACTGGGAGTGGTTTGGGGATATGTAGTAAAGAACAGAAAAATGATCTTCCTGTTCTTTGTATGTTTTTTCTTTTTTGATGCATGTGGTGTTTATGTAGACTTTAGAATATATTACATAAGTATTTCACCTAACTAGCCATTGATGTGGATTAAGTGTTAGTTTAACACCAGAACTTCGTGTGGTGCTGTGGAAGGTGACACATTTTTCACATTAGGTACAAGTACTTAATTGAAACTGTTTGCATAATAGGATGTTAGTAAACTTAAAGATTGGATAGCTTATATCTCATTTGAGTGCATGACAGAGCTTGCTAGGGCAAGTATTCACTAATAGACTGGCCTGATAAACTGTAATGTGTTTTGTTATTCTAAGTAGTTTAAGAGGTAATGGAACTACTGCTTCTCCAGTAATACCTGTGCTGTTTCTTGCATCTATCAGTGCTTAGATAAAGACTTAGCTTGTTTTCTAGATGATTGTATCCTGTTCAAATAAAGTCACATTAACTTCTAAGACTGCTTCTTCTCTGACTTACTATTTTGTGCATAGGCAGAATACTCTTTTAGGTATGCTTCCCTATTCATCCAAATATTTTACTCGTCAGCACTCAAAATAAGATGATAAACCAAGTACTTTTTGCTATATTTGCTGGCTGCTTCTGTTTTGTAATAGATTCCCAAGGCAATTCTATATTCTTTCTGTTCTGAATCTTAAAATTAGGGACAGTGCTTCTCCACTGTGTTGGGAGAATGAATGTATTAATGATTACAAGACAGTCAAATGAAATGGTTTTAGACGCCACAGGACTGTATGTGATACATAGATAACTAACAAGACATCTGAGTCCAAGAAGTTAATGCACTCAGGTACTTCATACATGAGAAATGATGTAGCTTCAGACTAGATGAGGTTCTAGGACATACTTAAATGTCCCATTTTCTTTAAAGAATATTTCCCATTACAGATTTTCTGTAGTAAAAGTTGTCCTCATTTTCAAGTTTTAATTGCAGTTCTTTCTATTACAGTATGAAAACCCACTAAAATAACTTGATCTGAGAGTCCCCTTCATGGGTTACATAACTCCTGGCTTTAATCTGGAGGAAACTCAGCTTCACACACAAAAAATAAATTAGAGTATTCCTGATTTTGCAAAGAGAAGTGAGCAGCTTGCTATTTTTATCTGTGATTAATCTGACATTTGGCTTTCCAGTTCAAGTACTCTTCAGTGCACAGGAAAATCTGCCATCAGCCAATTCACTGCAGATTCTCAGAACATACATTAGTGGGGACCTTCAAATGTCAACTCCTGCTGAGAAGGACCCTTCTCAGGAAAGACAGCAGGCATTACACAGGTAATTGTTTAGGCTTTCACTTACTGACAAATATGAAGCTTAACATGCTGCTGTTACTATTAATGTTTTGCTCCAAGTTCAAAGCAGCAAGAAAAAATGGCTTCTTATTTATAACTACTGTTTTCTATCAATAATAATACAACATAATGCGTGCCAGATGAAGCTACATCAAATATTTAGCAAGATGTTGGGCATGTAACCCAGACAGTTTAATCCTTTTACAGGATTACAGCATCTGTTTTGCCCAGCTAGGACCCAGCTGCAAACAAATTCACAGTTATGTAATAAAACCAGTTTGCTGTGCCCTGCATATTCCAGTGGCAACTATATTTAACGCTGTTAACCAGACATGATGGCTCTAAAATGCATCTACTGCAATGCACATCGGCTGCTAACAGAAGTACAGATTTGTAGGTGATAACCTTACCTCAGGAACACCAGGTGCAGCGCAGTGGTGGACCAGTCGTCATCAAAAACTGTGGATCTGCAGTTTCAGATGTGCAACATCAGAACTTCACTGTAACACAAAGGGATAAAACAGGGGGGGTTGTCCCATGCTTTGGGCTAAAATAGATTCTGATTTACTCAAAAATTTTGGGTTGACCACTGTATATATACAGAACATTTCAGTCCTGCTGCAGCCTTTAACACATCCATATTTTGAATGTGGAGGACATGCAGGATACAAAGGGGTTCTCAATATATAAAATGACCATATTTACTGCAGAGCATTCAAATCAATACAGCATGTCACTGAAGTGTGCTGGAAGAAACCACTGTGTAAGCAGCCTTTTTCTGGAGGGCTTGGACAGACTGCACAGACATTGACATCCCAAATATGGTGCAGGGTAAGATAATACAGAAAACCATGAGTTTAAAGATTGAAGAAAGGGATTTAAATGCTTAAGTGCTCTGTTTTGGTCATCAAAAAGATTCATGATTTACACAAACATGCACTGTTTTTCTATAAAATGGACACAATATCAAAGAATTTTGATGACTGACAACTCTCTTAATGAAATCACTACTTAGGGTAATGCTCATGGTAAGAAAATTCAAAGTTGCTACAGTTATTTGAGCTGAATAGGGTCCGTTTTTTTCTAAGGAATCTGGGATTTATCACTGCATGTAGCAGCTGATTAACACCGTGTAAACCCATTTAGCCCTTCTTTCCACATCTGTTCTCTCTGTAAAAGTCTTAAACAGTCCTTTAAATGTAAAGAATGCATTAATGGCAGATGCTGCTGTTCTCTGTAGTAACACGTACACTGAACATTTCTATTGGGATGATTTAGGGAAAAAAATATCACTACGTTGCACGGTTGGTGGATTTAAAATTGTCTTTTGTAACAGCATTTTGTTTAGCTGAGATAGAAAAAAGAAGGTGGGTTTTTGTACAGAGCATTCATTATATGTTATATATCTATAACATACACAAAAATTGAGCTATCCTACGTACTTTTTAGCTTTCATCAGCTTATCTATTTTTGATTAAAAGTTCCAAACCATTCTGTTTTAGAAACTTAGAAGAAAAAAAGACAAACTATTGAGTATTTCCTATGGAAGTTTAAAATTACTTGGTGTAGTTTTTTCTTTTCGCTAAAACCCACCCAAAGTGACACCCCCCCCAAACCACAGTTCAAAGAGAGCAGAAGCTGCCCTGGGTGGATTTACCGCTGTCGTCCCCCCGCTCGACATCGCTGCCGCCGCGGTTCGCTGATTTGCTGCCGAGGCTCTCCGCACCTTCCGAGCGGCACCTGCGGGAGGAGCCGAGTGTTTAAGGGTGGCCCGGGCGGGGTGGGGTGGCCTTGGGCCGGGCTGCGGCTCCCCGCGCTGGTATCTGCCCCGCGGGGGCCGTTTCCGCACACACACCCCGCGGGGCCAAGGGCCGGCACCCCGCGGCCTTGCCGCGGTCGCCACCGCCTCCCCTCGCCACGCGTCCCCTCACGGCTCCGCGGCGGGGCGTGGCCAGCGCTGCACCGGGGGAGCGGCGGCCCCCGCCGCTGAGCCCCGTCCTCGGCGCGGGGCTGGGAGGCAGCGGGGGCCGTGCCCCAGCCATGGCCGAGTGCGGGTCCCGGCTGCTCTGCGGCCGCCCCCCGCTCCTCCTGCTCCTCCTCACCTGCTGCTTCGCGCCCTTTCTCGGCCAGCCCGGAGCCGGCCCCGCCGCTCGCGCCCCTCACGCGGGTAAGGCGCCTCAGGGCGGCCCCGGGCGGGTGAAGGGCAGCGGGGCGCCCCGGTGGGGCCGCGTGGGAGGAGCGGGAGGGAGGGCACGGTCAGCGGGGAGCCTCGGGACCCCTTGAGCCCCGGGTCCGCGTAAGCCTGCCGTTGTGCGGGGCTGGGGCGGGGGGGAGGTTGTACCGGAGCCCGGGATCTGCCGGGCAGCCGCCGCCTTCCCGCTTCTGGGTCCGCAGCGCGGCGGGAGAAGGGCGCGTTCCGTGAGGGGAAATGTGGCGGGCTTTTCGTGTGGAGAGAGCGCTGCCGGGGCTGAGGCGCCGCGCACCGCGCTTCCTTCCCGCGCTGCCAACTTTTGGCCGGAGGAGGGTGAGGCGATGCCGGTGTTTGGGCTGGCGGAGGGTGAGGGGGGGTTGTGGCGGTGCCCGAGGGGTGCTGAGGTACGGACCGCAGCACTGGCGGCTTTACAAACACTAACGTGACCTGCGGAGGCCGCGGTCGCACGGGACGGCTTTTCGGGTGCGTATCGGTCTCGACTGCGTTTTATCGCACGTTTCCTGAATGAGTATATAGCGCTTTGAAGATCGGAGGTGCCATAGCTGTCGGTGTTTGCTCTGCCCGCCTTGCTCAGGCGAGGGGCAGTTGTAGGTTTGTGGTGCATGCTCTTGTGTTTGCAGCTGGTGGGGGTAAATTTATGGAATATAAGTTAATAATTGCAATATCGCATATGGATCTGGCTACATAATGTTCCTCTTAGTAATTTATAACATAATCCCCTTTAGTTTGCTTATGCGTTATTTCTTTAACTTCAAAAGAGCCGGTCCCCTCATTCCATCAGGATGCTACTTTCAGAGCTGAAGGATGTAAAGTAGCACACGAAGCTAAAGTGCTTATAACATTGCACAAAGATTAAAGGAGCAAAATCGATGCTCTTTCAAAGAATTATTTGGAAACAGTTCTTTTAAAACGTTGCTTTTATGTCATTTACGGGTACTTTGGGAAGAGTTTTGCACAGTATCTTGAAATCATAACTGCAGTATTCACAAGAAAGGAAATGAGTAAAAAATAAAATGGACCTTTTTAATATTAGTTCAAAATTGAAAAAAAATGATTGTAAGTATGGTTTATAGAAAGTAAATTGTATTGACATCTTGGTTTGAATTCAGCATACAGAACCTCAGCCTGGTTTTGCTAAATGTGATTTAAAAGGTTATTCTTTGTCTCAGTATTTGGAGAAGTAGTGTTTCTCATCATGAGAGAAGATACTCCTGTATGAAATTATTACGTTATATGATGTATGTATGACTGTTTAGAGTTACCTGCACTCACGTTAAGCCAAATTTTGCCTTTTAGCACTAGCCGAGAGTTTTGATTTAGTTGAGAACTGGTCATAGGATAACATTTTCTTTTCACATTTTTCTTGGTCTAAAATCAAATGAAATTTGCTCTTAAGAAGATGCAAAACATTATAGCTCTTTATTATTAAAATACAGGGCAAATGGAAATAATAACCTAGATCAGAGTATCATGTACATACAGTTACCATTATTTTAGAGGTATTGCTTTACATGTGGTACAGTAATCATTTTAATGAGTAAAAGTGATTTATGGGTGTGACTTTGTTTTTATGATACTTTAAGTGTGCTTGTAAATGAATTTGGTGTTTCCTCTAGTTAGTAGTCCAGAGGTGAACTAATCTCTTATCCTGGGTAACTCTGATTTGACAAGACAGAATTCATGCTCATTTAAAATACAAACAAATTGTAAGTTTTGTTCTTTGCTCTAATCTAACAGGTGAGACTTAAATGCACAGATTGAATTGGGCTGAAGTACCACCTATAGCACTGCTGTGCCGTGCTGCAGACCTGTGCTAGTGTTTCCTTGGGAGTTCATACACCTAAACTTTTTCCACCCAGTTTAAGTTGGATCCTTCTCCCCGCTAAACAGGAAGCTGCAAACCTTCCTGCTTGTATGGGTTTCTTGTGACTTTTCTCTTAAAATATTTTGTGCTTTCTTTAGAGATTCTTAGTAAGAGAAATGTGAGTGTTGATTTGTGGAGAAATGCCTGTGTTGATTTTGTAGAAGGAGCTGCAGAAGGAAGTACTCACATAATTTCCCACTTTTCAGAATGGTGAAACCTGATTTTTGTATGATAGAATATATTCTGACATCGCTTACTCTGCATCTTTTTTTGAGCAAAGTATCTGATTCCTGAACAGAGTATCTGATGTCTGTGGGCCATAGGATTGTATATTCCAGTGTATCCAAGACTGGAATTGAGCTGCACAAGTGAAATGCTTCTGTGTGGCAGAAGGTAATGCCAGTGTACAACTTCTGCAGCACTCAGAGCTGCACTGGCAACTTGGGAGAAGCCCAAGGCCTGCATCTTATTTGCTTAAAAGTCTTAATTACATAAATTGTGGATTTGTGCTTACTTCTATGATGCATCCCATCTAAATCTGTATGAATCAATGGTTCTAATTCTAAGAATCTACATACTTGTTCTTTATTTTACTCCTTATGCTGTCCACACTTGTATGCATGCTTTCTGCTGCTTGCATTCAGCACACCTCAGTGCTGTCTTTGTAGTCCATCTTCAGTCCTTACTGACAGGTCAACAGTCAGTGAAAATGATGCAATGCTTAAAAGTGGTCTCAAGAGAGATGACAAAATCATGGATCTGTTACAGTAAAAGTGCTCCTGGCTTAGTGACCAGGGTTTTTACCCTGAGACATCCCAGTGTGAGGCAGCCTTTTCATGAGCCCTGGCTGTTGGGCGGTGGGAAGGATGACAGTTCTGTCTGCTCAAAGCTGAGTGGAGCTAGTAGTGTTGATGAACTGAGGAGGAAATGCTGTGCCATGCCACCGACCTGTAATGTTAGTGCTGTAGGTGGCTGTTAATCAGGATACTGCTGCTGGCAATAGCCTCAGTGTACAGTTCAGGAAGCTGTTTGGCATGCTGTGTGGTTTACAATAGAATCCATGGCACAGGTATTTGGAAAGGAATGGTTTGTGCTCTGGTTAGCTCTTAATCTAAACACTGACCGTCAATCCATAATTGATAATATCTATTTCTTGATTAGTTACAAACTACATGGCGGTATATTATGCTGTTATTAATCAAACTTGTAAATGCGTTCATTATTATGGGCCATAATTATCTATGCTTCTAGGGATACTTCTAGGAAGTACAGAATTTAATAGCTGGGTTTTCTGACTCTTGTTCAGTGAATTGAACAGAGTCTGTAATCCTGCTTTGACTTACAGACATTCTAGTAAAGGTGATTTTGATGTCTGTAAATGATTACTGTTAACCAAATGCTTGACTGTTAGTGATTGGATTCTTGGCAATTGCTAAAGCGTGGAAGGAGAAGTAGAAAGCATGACTCACCATCCTTTTAAAGGGAGCGGGGAATCAGTACAGAAATAGAACTTCTATTTTATACTTAATTTAATATACTGCATATCTTTTCTGCTTAATGAAGTAGTTGTGGGAGATTCTTTAAAAGGTAGAGGGAGACTCAGACAGAGAGGGCTGTAGTTAATACTGAACATGATCTCATTCTTTTTCCTGTCTGCTGCAATATAAAAGTGACTTGTAGTTAGAATTGTCACCGGCAACCAAAATACTGTGATGTGACTAGATTTTGGGGAGGAACAATTGTAAACTGAAAGGAGGAAGAGCTCTGATGTTCACTGTAGAACAAGTTTGTAGGAAAGATGGAAAACTTCTTTTTCCTCTCAAAATAACCGCTGAACAGTTTTAGAGTAAGATTGAAACAGGTACCATTGTGCTTCTAGACTTCAAAGTGCTTCTGTTGTTATAGATTATGTAAAATGTATTAGCTTAAAAAAAATAAATCACAGCATCGTCTGAACAAGTACTGAAGTCTACTGAAGGCGGGTGTACTGTATATATCCATTCACCTTCCTGGTTTGTAGGCAAACTATTAGTTGTCTTGTAGTTTGTCATAGTTAGATTTGTAGATTACAGTCTATGTGTTATGATAGCACACTTAAAAACTCGAATGTTAACTACAATATATGGATATTTTTCCATGTTTATTGTCCTTGTAGTGTTCTCTTTCATTATAGTGGTATATGATTGTCAATATGCATTAGTAATATGTATTACTTCTAAGCCTACATCTTAACATTAGGACATTAGGCTTCTAATAAGTGTTAATTTCCCTGACCTCTCTTGAAAATGCAGGCAGCAGTGATCCAAAGCAAACCTGAAACCATTAGCACTCAATTATAGCAATTAGAAAATGCTTTGAGCAAACTATTTAAAGTATGAGGACTAGTCACGCACCTGCAATACCGGTGTGGTTCTTAGACACTATTTAAGGAAGTGCAGAGGAATATAGAGTTCAAAGGAAGTTGATTTAGAGAAACACGGACTGTGATGTACTCTCATTTAAAAAAAACTCAGACAAAATTGCATGAAAAGATATGAGGCATAGCTGTAACACTAAATATTTCACTGGCAATTCTTATAAAAAGAAGACTGCTGCTAAATTGTATGAAGATCCTAATAAGTTTCATCCCATAATTGGTACAGTAAGAAACAATGTAAAAAGGTGGATTTTACAAAAGAATAACGCTATAGTAATTTATCTGAAGCATTCAGAAAAGCCTGCCATTAGCAGCACTGCTGAAACCTTTGCTTGAGAATGTTAACCAAATTAATAGACATGTACATGTCTTGTCATGCATCTGAGACCCATGTAATGCTTCCTCCTCTTTCCTAAATAGCTCTTTTAAAGTAATTTGATAAAGTGTTTTTTTGGAGGAAATGGTTTTTTGGAGGAAATGGTAGAACCGAATTTTTAAATACAATTGTGTACCAAGGTCAAGTGTTTCATTAGAATTTCTACTTAATATTTGTCAAAAGTGTATTCCAACTAGTTCAAAGTTGAAAGGATTTGGATCATTAGTGTGCTTTGTGCGTAAATGTTTGTCTCCTTTTTGCAGAATTCAGAGTTCTGCCATCCAGCATTTTCTTACGTGATTGAGGGTTTTTTTGCTGATGATGGAATCGTGCTGAGAGGGAGTGAGCAGAGAAGAGTTCCAGTTGTCCGTTATAAAGTAAATGTCACTGGAATTTATCACTGAACGATATAGACAGCTACATTTGATTTAGACGAGAGAAGTAACCGGACCTCAACAAAAATAAAGCCACACGAACACAGGCATGCATAGAATTGCTACAAATCGAAGGGGTTTTTTTAGTACAGTGAGGTAGTAGCAGGGGTGAGTGCTTCCATAATCTCTTACCATCTGATTTAGTATGAGATTTGTACTCCAGGTTGTTTGGTTGCTAATCTTGCTAGTCATAGCTTCTAACCTCTTCCTGCTGTTCTCCAACCGGCATATCTAGCCTTCTGCCTTTAGGCACTAACTGTATTTTACCTCTTTTCCTCTCTTATGTTCCTTTTTGTGCTTGCCACCAGTTCTTCACTTTTTTATTGGGGCTGATACCCCAATATTATAATCTTAAAAGCACACAGACACACAGACAAGGGAAATTAAACATAAGTGGTCTATGTAGCAAGTGAGCTGAGTGGTCCTATGAAATAAAATATGGGAAGGTAGGGGTGGTTATTTATTTATTTTTGTCAACTCTTAATACATTGTTACTATCTCCAGCCTCCTAATGCTGGAGAAGCTGCCTTTTATAGACAACTATGCCCCAGCTTATTAATTAACAAAATAAATTAGAAATATAAAAAAGCGTGGCTATTTCTGTGATAGGAAAAAAAACCAGTTCAACTCTATTGTTAATCAGTGAGTATACTGTAAGTGTAAGCATAAAATGTTTGAACCCCCCCCCCGTAAGTATCTATAAGTGGTAAAGGAACATGTCCCCATTCAGCGTAACTAGGAAGATGCTGTGTTTTAAGAGAAGCTTAATCTGGAAAGAGCATCTACCCTGAAGGTGCTGTATTGCTGTACAGGAGGTCATCTTACAGGAACACAGGAATGGTGAAAGTGCAACTTTGCCTCTGCATTGCTTCAAGGTCAATTAGTGATGAGAGAATACCCAGCTGCAGAGTCATGCTCAGATTGCACAAAAAACTCAGCTGAGATTGTATCCGTAAAAGGGAAATGTAATTAATGCTAATACAAAAATCAAGTATTTATGAAACATTAGGCTGAAATATTCACAAAACCATTCATAATTCAGGAAATAGGGATATAGAAATAAAGAAATTAAGTTGTGTCCTCAGGAAGCATTGTTTTGGATGTCTGTAAGAAGTAGGACTTGGCAAATATGTGTATAGTTACAGTAGAGAAAAATTCCTGGGCTAGTGAGGATACACTGAACCTAAGGTAGCAATAAAAATAAACATATTTTAACCTAATAGCTGTGAAGGTAATGTGTGTGTGTGTGTGTAACATTTTGTTGCTGGTTCCATTTTGGCAGCAATTCTTATGACCTGTGTGTTTTCGTGCACCCATCTGAGGTGTGCTCAGTTGTACCATGCAAGTTGCTCATTAGTTCTTTGCTGTTACACAAGCCACATGCCAACAATGTTGAACCGGAAAGATGTTAAATTGTAGAGCATGTACAAATAATACATCTTGAAAAACAGTAGGATTGTGAATGAGTGAAATACATTGTAAACAGATAGGTTTGTGTTTTGAAACAGAAGGATGAACTGTCTTAAAACCCAAATGCTGATTTGGCCTGCAACAAGAACCATTCAGCAGCATCTAAGTGTATGGTAAGATTTGGAGGGAAAAGGAGTCCTGCTGCTCCCACTTTGCTGATTCTTTTCCTTAAGCTACATTTTGCTTTTGCTTAAAATTTCGGAGAAAATCCGGTCAGCATTCACAATAACTAATACTAATTTCACAATAGCTAATACCGACTTCCCCAGACCTGCAGTGCAGAAGGCAGGGAATTCTCTTGTGATTGGGCTCTGCAGCAGTTTGGGTGTTCTGCCCGAAGGATCTGAGTGCAGCCTTTTGCAGCACAGCAGAAAGCTGCTGCTGTCACAAAAGCATTTTGAGGAACAGGGGGCAACTTAAAGACTTCGGCTCCCTGTCTCAGTTGGGCTTCAGTGGGTGCAGTCACACAGGACTAGGTCTGTCTAAAGTAATGGTTTAAATGGTGTTAGCCAAGCCTCTGCACCAAATGCAAGCCAGCAAACTGCTGATCTAATTCTGAGGTGGATTTTGGAGGTTGTGTTGAAATGCACAGTGGTACCCTATGCAAGGATGATGCTCCCTGGCATAACAGTTTAGTAATCCCAGGCAATTCTGAAATTTTAGTCCTCTTCAGTGTCTAATAATCTCTGGTTTGCTGAATGTTGACGGTACAACTTTAAATACGAATTATTTAGACTGCCTCTAATTGATGTTGTTTCCTTTACCTTATTTTATGAGAAAGGCTAAATGCCATCAGTGGTTTTTCTGTGTGTATTGTTCAGTAAATTCATAGAATCATAGAATCATAGAATAGAATCATAGAATCATAGAATCGTAAGGGTTGGAAAGGACCTTAAGATCATCTAGTTCCAACCCCCCTGCCATGGGCAGGGACACCTTGCCCTAAACCATGTGGCTCAAGGCTCTGTCCAACCTGGCCTTGAACACCGCCAGGGATGGAGCATCCACAACCTCCCTGGGCAACCCATTCCAGTGCTTCACCACCCCTACTGTAAAGAACTTCTTCCTTATATCTAATCTAAACTTCCTCTGTTTAAGTTTGAACCCATTACCCCTTGTCCTACCACTACAGTCCCTAAGGAAGAGTCCCTCCCCAGCATCCTTGTAGACCCCCTTCAGATACTGGAATGCTGCTATGAGGTCACCACGCAGCCTTCTCTTCTCCAGGCTGAACAGCCCCAACTTTCTCAGCCTGTCTTCATATGGGAGGTGCTCCAGCCCTCTTATCATCCTCGTGGCCCTCCTCTGGACTCGCTCCAACAGCTCCATGTCCTTTTTATGTTGAGGACACCAGAACTGTACGCAGTACTCCAAGTGGGGTCTCACAAGAGCAGAGTAGAGGGGCAGGATCACCTCCTTCGACCTGCTGGTCACGCTTCTTTTGATGCAGCCCAGGATACGGTTGACTTTCTGGGCTGCAAGTGCACACTGCCGGCTCATGTTAAGCTTTTCGTCAACCAACACCCCCAAGTCCTTTTCTGCAGGGCTGCTCTGAATCTCTTCTCTGCCCAGCCTGTAGCAGTGCCTGGGGTTGCCCCGACCCAGGTGTAGGACCTTGCACTTGGCTTGGTTAAACTTCATAAGGTTGGCATCGGCCCACCTCACAAGCGTGTCAAGGTCCCTCTGGATGGCATCCCTTCCCTCCAGCGTATCAACCGAACCACACAGCTTGGTGTCATCGGCAAACTTGCTGAGGGCGCACTCAATCCCACTGTCCATGTCACCGACAAAGATGTTGAACAGGACCGGTCCCAACACCGATCCCTGAGGGACACCACTCGTTACAGGTTTCCAACTGGACATCGAGCCATTTACCACAACTCTTTGCGTGCGGCCATCGAGCCAGTTTTTTATCCACCGAGTGGTCCATCTATCAAATTCACCTCCTTTCCAAACGAAATAATGTTAATCTTTTAAATCTCTCCTTCTATGGATGACTGTCCCTGGTTTTAATCTGTTTATGACATTCTCTGGTGCTTTTCTGCTTCTGATATATCTTTTTTTATATGGATGCTGTTAGTGAGCACATCATTTCTAGAGAGGTCATGCCATACGTTTATGTAATGGTATAATATTTTAAACCTGCACTGAAAAGAGATGGTTGTGAGTATCTTTCTTTGGTTTACTTTGTTCCCAAAACTGACTAATAATTGTTAGGTCTTTTTTCGGCAGTAGTTTCAATCAGTTTAGGTCTCACAGGTGAGTAGTAAAAGTCTTTGTCCAGAGCAAATGTTCATGTCTTCTGGTGGTTGCTCTGGCTTCTGTCTGGGGATTCGAGACCCTTTTGGATCTTTGCCTTTCCAGGTGATGTGTGTTGCTTGTGCTGCTCCTTGAGGCAGTGGCCTTCTTCAGGTCTTCCACGCTGCTTTTGAAAGTGTGGATATCCATATCTTCCCCAAGTTTGTCTTACTTTTGTAATTTAGGATATATATATCCTAAATATATATATCTTTTTATTTATTTATGGTTTCTCATAATGGAGAAACCTTAAATTTTGCCCTTTTTTGGGTAGCAGGATATCTACTGAGGCATTTCAGTGAGACCACATTGGTAAACCCCCCATTTTTTGTGGATTTCCAAGGTAAAGGCCAGTGGTTGCTTGACTGGGGTGCTTTAGGGCAACTTACATCTCTTTTATAAAGTCTGGGCTGCTCTCTGCCTGCAGTTTGTGCATCTATTGTACATGTCCCTTCCACCCCCCCCCAAGCTCTGCCCTGTATTCCATTCCTGCAGGAGATGAAAGAAGACCTTTAGTTTCCACTTCTTTGTAAGCTGTACAAAGATTTTTTTGCCATTCCAGTTTGTCAGCAATCTCCAGGCATTGAAATGACTCCTTGAGGACAATGAAAAAGAATAAACTGAATGTATATGTTTACTTAACTAGTAAGGTGCCTTACAATCAGTATAACGTTAGAATAGGTAGAGGATAAACTGGTAAATAGATTGGCATATATATTTAAGATACAAAAGTGTGGGGAAAAAGTGCTCTCCAAGTACCACAAAGTTTATTCTTCATAGATGTGACCAGACATTGAAGAAGTAATGTATAAAACATGAAGAAACTGATGTTTCAAACTGGAGTGTGAGTTAAGCAATATGCTAGAGACCTGTGTAGTGTGGATGGAGGTTTTAAAAAAGTATCACCTTGTTGTGGAATGATAGAACTTCAGTCCCTCATAGATAAGCTTTCAGTTTTAGAGGAGTTCCACAATTGCATGGTGCTAGGTAAATGATGCAAGTGTATTTTGCCTTTATTATTACTAAAATTACCTAATGCTCTTGATTAAGAGATTTTAAAAATGTGATAATTATATGAAGATGTTAATAAAACCTATATATAATATATGGGGTTTATGTATATGAAAAAACCCTATCTATATTATAGGGTTTTTTTTAATATATATAACTCTATAAAATTCTTCTTCCAAGACCTTTGCAATACTTCCAGAGAAAGGGGGCTAAAATGAGAAATGTAACTCTGCATAAACATAGCTATAGCTCTTTGGACACAGGAGTGCAGATGTACACTCTTCGTTTAAAGCAATGTTAATTCATCCCTTTTTATTCTATAGGTATATCTGAACCTTCTTTTATTGCTAAAAGTGAAGATCGCTTGTTTAAACATTTATTTGAAGACTATCAAAGATGGGTTCGTCCAGTGGAACGCTTGAATGACACAATAAAGATCAAGTTCGGCCTTGCAATCTCTCAGCTGGTAGATGTGGTATGTGCACTGGATTATTTGGGGGTTTTGTTTGCTTGTTTGTTCTCCTAATTCTTAATTCCTATTCTGGAATTAATTCTTTAATTCCTATTCTGGAACATAATGTAATATGAAGTAACTGTGCATATTTTAGCTTAAAAGCAATAGATTAAGCCTCTACAATGATTATCAACACAATAAAACAGTGTTGTAGATGGGGGCAAAAGAAGTGACAGCAGAGATTGAGAAGGCAAATGACTCTTAGGCTTAGTGGTGTTCTTTTGTGTGTGTGTGTGTGGGGAAGTCAGTGAAATTCTTAAGCCCAGGGACTTGTGTTTTAATTTATTTATTTAATGGGAAAACCTCATAATTTTAAACTTTATCAGTCTAATGTCTTTAAAATTCAGGAATACTTGCAAACACTGCTTTTTTCCCCCTTTTAAGCAGCAAAAACCCCTTAAGCCTTCAAATATATCACTTCCATAATAAGGAAGAGTATCTCTTGGTATTATCTGTGATGCAGAAGAGATCAACCACATTTTTTATTTTTCCAATTCAGAGTATTTTTTCCAAGTTGAATTCACTATTTGTAACTGTAAGAGGAGTTTTTCTTCCACATGTTGGCTGTTCCTTCATGTTTCCATAGAAAATCAGTAAGGCTGCATAAAATACACTCAAATAAAAAAATGGAAGGAGGGAAAGAAACACAGAAGGGGAAACATATCACTGTTAACAGCTGAATAATCAAATGTCATAATTCCAGTGACCGAGATGTTTTTAGAAGTGTGGTTTGCATTTTAAGTTACAGACCTCTGTGAACTAAAACTAGTTACTATGAATGTACTGTGCAGATTTTTGTCATCAAATATGCTTTATTTTTATAGGATGAGAAAAATCAATTGATGACAACAAATGTGTGGTTGAAGCAGGTATGTGTCAAATAGCGATGGGAAATTGTGAAGCTTAAGCGTAAGAAGTTGGAAGAAACTTTTCTAATTCATTGTATATTTGAAAAACCTGATCTGTTGCATAAAGTTTTATTTTACATAGTTTCTTTAAAAACGAGTCCCTGGAAATGCTTTAAAGGATTAATTGTTAGAAAACTCTTAAAAACCCAACCAAATAAAAAAGGCACATATAAAAAAAAATGACAATGTGAAGAAATCTGACATGGCATCGCATGGCCATTTAATATTCCAAGGTGTGTGTGTATCCAGCCATGAAAGTTACTGCTTCAGTACAGAAGTTTTCTTTCTTTATTAAAAAAAGGATGGGTTTGTGTAGTCTTTTGAATACAAGTTTTTTAAGATCTTTCTCTTGTGGGGTATTTGAGATTATCAGATAAACATCACTGAAGAATTTCACTTTCAAAGTTGTATGTGTTTGCTGTAAAGAACTACCTGTTCCTCTTAAGAATATTTGTGTGTGGGCAGGAAAAGGCCTCAGGTTTTATATTAATTAGTGATAAACTAAATGGCCACTTTAACCTGGGAACTGCTGCTCACAAATCATTCTTGATTTAACTTAGAAGAATGTTTGTGTACCCTGATTATACTTACTAGCTTCCTAAATTATGTTTGTTTGGGCTACTTCCTTCGTTTTTTTCCCTCCCTGTCACTTCCCATTCCCTTCTTTTCCAGTAAGTGTAATTTCAGGCCAAGTTTTTCTTTTCAGGAAAGCTTTGAGACTGTTCAGCAAGTATGAGATGGCAACATGTCCATGAAAGCATTTTGTGCCCTCTTAAGTGTTTCTGCAGAACTTATTGCAGTTTAATCAGTTCAAATAAAACAAGAACTGACCTAAATATGCATTTAAAATTCTATGTGATGGTAAATTCTTAGAAACTTGAATTTTTCCTCTTGTGGTTTTAGTTCAAACATAAAATTACCAAAGTATCACTATGCTTTTAATGGGGCTATTTTTAGTGTGACTGGTAGAAATAGGAACAACTATCCGGTGAGAGTTGCAGCGTGATTTTTTTTTGTGATGAAAATGTTTAAGTTACTTCTGATCAGCTTCCAAAGTCACTGGTATTCATTCAGAATATATGTCTATAAATATTGTATAGACAATGTTTAATTGTTTATAATAGCTCTTATTTATGTATACATGCTCTAAAAAAAGATTTTAATATCCTAAGTTTGGTACACAAATACTGTCAAGTGGCTCTTACAACAGCAAACAAATAGTGGATGAAGTAAATAGCTGTCTGTTCAGCAAACTCACTGTGGTATGTGAATTTTAAAAGCCAGTTTGATTCTTTCTTTTTAATTGCATTTTTGTGTATTTTCATCCAGTCTTGCCCTGCTTAGATCAGCTTCACAAAAATAATGATTTTTACATCTCTCATACCCACAGGAATGGATAGATGTAAGATTAAGGTGGAATCCTGAAGACTACGCTGGAATAACATCTATTCGTGTCCCATCAGATTCTATTTGGATTCCAGATATTGTGTTGTATGACAAGTAAGATTTTAATCTTTTCATATAAAATACATTTACTTCTAACTTTACTATGCAAGCTGCTTTCAGGAGTCTCATTGAGTAGATAAGGGTGTACATTCAGTAGGGCTAAAAATGTGGGGAAGAATTTGCCTCTGCAAATGGATTTGGTTGTCATGTTAAATGCTTAAATGTTTTGCTTTGTTTCTGTATTCAATTCCTAGTCTCTTTGAAAAGTTTATTTCCACTTCTTCATGCAAACTCTCTTTTCAATTAGAAAATCATGCCTTGCACAGTGCTGGGTACAAACTAATAGCGTAGAGTGGTGGGAGGGAAGCAATGAATTCCTGCTGTTGTAAGTCATATTTAGGATGGATTTAGAAAGAAGTACACTCAGCTGTAAGGGCTTGGGTTTACTTTTTTTCCTTTGAGAATTAACAGATCTTAGAAGCAATAACTTCTGAATAACCTTTCTGCTCAACTCTGGTGCAAGTACAGTGCTTTTACATTTCCTGATTGTTGAGGCAGGATTAAAGGCTGTTGCAGTGATTGTGTGGTTGTAAATTCAAGTTTGGAGGTGGCACACAAGTGTTACTTTACCTGTTCTGTGAACTTTTTGTTCTTCATTAATTATCTGTCATTTGGCCAAATTGAAAAGTATTTGTGCTGTATTCTCATTAGAGACCAGAGTTTGGACATGCTGTTAAAGGGCAGGATTTTTACAATCCTTTCATAAGTCATTGGGACCCCAGAAAGTTCCACAGATCTTTTCATGACTTGAAAGCACTCTTCACTCGCCTGAAGTTGGTTGTTTGTAAACTATGTCCGCATACAAAATGTTGGCTGTGGAGGGGGAGAAGGGATAAACAGCTGAAATGACAATAGCAAACCATATTTTCTTATTTAAAAACAAACCCCCATGCACCCCACACACTGTAATTGCATGCATCTATCTCTTTTCTTTCAGTGCAGATGGACGTTTTGAGGGAACATCTACAAAAACTGTGGTGAAATATGATGGCACCATTGCTTGGACTCCACCAGCAAACTACAAAAGTTCTTGTACTATTGATGTAACCTTCTTCCCCTTCGACCTCCAGAACTGCTCTATGAAGTTTGGCTCCTGGACTTACGATGGCTCACAGGTTGATATCATTCTTGAAGATTATGATGTTGACAAAAGAGACTTTTTTGACAACGGAGAATGGGAAATAGTGACTGCAACAGGGAGCAAAGGAAATAGGACTGATGGATGCTGCTGGTATCCTTTTGTTACATATTCATTCATAATTAGACGTTTGCCACTTTTTTACACGCTGTTTCTCATTATTCCTTGTATTGGCCTTTCGTTTCTAACTGTCCTTGTCTTCTATCTTCCTTCAAATGAAGGTGAAAAAATTTCACTTTGCACTTCAGTACTGGTATCTTTAACTGTGTTTCTTCTTGTTATTGAAGAGATTATTCCATCATCTTCTAAAGTTATTCCACTTATAGGAGAATACTTGGTGTTTACGATGATATTTGTGACGTTGTCCATTGTGATAACTGTGTTTGCTATCAATATCCATCATCGCTCTTCGTCTACACACAACGCTATGGCACCTTGGGTTCGCAAGATATTTCTTCACAGACTTCCCAAGCTGCTTTGCATGAGAAGTCATGTGGATAGATACTTTCCTCAGAAGGAGGAAACAGGAAATATGAATGAGTCAGAACCATCTAGGAACACCTTGGAAGCAGCTCTCGATTCTATCCGCTATATTAGAAGACACGTTATGAAGGAGAATGAAGTTCGTGAGGTGGGTGTATTAGTCACATTACACTGATTCTTTTAAAACTGGAAATTAGAAAAGCAAGGAATGGTTTACTATGAAGTTTCATACTAAATATGTGCTATGGGATTTCCAGTGTTTGTACTTCACTGCAAGCTGTGTAATTATTTCCACTTGGAAGAAGTACAAGTATAGTACAATACTGAGAATTCTTGTAGATATTGGGCTGATACAATACAGTCCTTGGGTTCTTTAGGGTTTTTTGCTTTCTTCTGCAGTTCATTTTGTTAGTTACACATTGTCAGAGATAGCTGTCTGTTACAAGAGCAGGTACCATAACTGTTCCCTACAGTGCTGTGGGGTATTTTTGTGATGAGAGAAGTAGGTATTTTTCATTGTACTGTTGTACCCGAAGGCTATCTGAGAAATATATTTGCTTTAAAATATTGCAAGGCATTATTTGGCAGCCTTCAATTCCAAATAAAACCAATTTTTAATGCCCTAGCTTAGTCCACATGGACTAGCACCATTATTGGTCTCTACATTAAATCAAAAGGTGTCAAAGGCTTTTTTTCAGTCTGTTTATTTGCACTCTGAACTCTCTTTAATGGATGTTTACACCATTCGGGTAAGAGCATTATGAATCTGTTTTCTTCCTGAGTTTTTTAAACTAGCACTGTTTGTACATCAGAGACATAAATGCTATTTTCAGGCTAGTGTAGAAATACAGAAGTTTGTTGTGTGGTCTGATGATACTATTATCTGTTTCTGAAGATACTTTCAATCTATATAGAAATGACAATCTTCAAAAGTTGCTGGCTGCTGAGAGCATGTTCTTACATGCTAGCCTAGGAATAAGCTAACTCCTCTAATGTATCTTCCCAGGACTCAATTCTGACATTATCACAAGGTATTCAGCCTAGATTTTGAGTAAATATATCTACCGTACTGCTAAAACAGTGTTTAATACCCCTGCATTGTATAAACAACACAAAGAGAATAATTTGGTATTTAAAGTAAGAGTGGGTTTCCTTTCTCTTACTGAACTTACGCTATTTGTGAGTGACAAGAGAGGTAATAAGTATTTTTGTTTTTCAGGTGTAACGTTGTGACTCTGGACCTCAAAAATTAATATACAGCTAACAGGGGATACACTTGTAATTTGTTATTTGGGCTCTAGAGAATGCAAGATTTGATTGAAAAAGCTGTTAATAAGAACTGTAGCCTTGCTGCTTAGGAAGTAGAAGGCTTAGGAAGTGTGGATAGCTCCAGTTCAAGTCAAATACAATTGTTTGGCAGGGTTTTAATTTGCTTGCGCAATTATATCTGCTATACTTGCAAAACTGTGTATAGGTATGAATAATCTAATTGAAAGGAAAAACAAGCTTGAAAGTACAGTGAGTACAGAAAGTTTGGGTGGTGGTTTTTGTGTGTGTGTATGTTTTGTTTGTTTTGGTTATTTGTTTTTATACAATTTTTGTTTCTAGCTCCTGCCCAGGAATTCTGCTTTATGATGAGGCTGTGGCATGAATCCTAAATCCTGCAATATGCTGGAAAATTGCATATTGATTTCGTCTCTCTGTAGTTGAGAATGTTCAGTGCTTGCTAGGGTCAGTTTCTGCATTAAAATGTAGTGCTGGTCTGTATAGCTTACCAATTTTCATAGAGGGAAGTTTGTTCCTGTTCTAGCTCATAGAGTTGTTATAAAAAGTTATTAACTCGGGTTACCAATGGACCTGATTGGAAAAATGTGATTAAGAATTGCAGGGTTTGGTACTGTATCTTTCTTGATGCTTGCACATACTGACCCAACTCTTATGTTCTTTGTTTTTTAGGTTGTTGAAGACTGGAAATTTATTGCTCAGGTGCTTGATCAAATGTTCTTATGGACTTTTCTTTTGGTTTCAATAATTGGATCACTTGTGTTATTTATTCCTGTTATTCATAAATGGGCAAGTATTATAGTACCTACAAATATAGGCAGCACAAACGCATAAAACAGTATTGGATCTGTCTCCTGCTAATATGGCTCTGAAGAGTTTTGCAGTAGCTCAATTTCCATGCATGTTCTTTTAGGCGTGTTTCTGATAGAGTAACAAAAAATCCAAACCCAGAAAATTATGTTTATTTTAAAGCATGGCATCCCTAGAACACATAGAAGTCAATTTGCTTATCGCCAGTCTACGAAGTTAACTTTAAGTCAGGTCAGAATTGGAAGGGTCTTCTGAAGCCCTTGCATGTATGATATGTCAGAAAAGCATCCACAGACACCTACTGCAAAATAGAAGAATTTAAAATGTTTTAGTGATGATTGCTAGAATCCAATTTTTAAATTATTGTAGAAATTGTTATATTGAATATTAAATGTTTGCAGATATTAACACAGTAGAGTTGCTTATATCAATTTCAATAATATGCAAAGGAGAATTTTTCAACTCTCTTGAATGTGTTGTAAAAGCACAAAATTTCTAGAGAGTAAATTTAAAATAATAAAAATACCAATAAAACTTCCTGTATATCCAATATATCAGTAAAAATAGCAATCTGGCTATGTTGTGCCTTTAAATTCAGTGGATTTTGCTGCTAAGTTTAAAACCTTGTTAATTTTATCATATTAACATGAACATTTAATATAATAAACCTCATTAAAATGCCTGTAGGATAAATGTATATCAGTATCTCTGTGTCAGTTATGAAGAAGACGACAGACACAATTAAATGAGTTCCCAAGTTGCGCAGGCATTCTAATGGACCAGAACATTCAGATTTCTTTATTCTTGATGAAGAATTTAATACAGCATGTTAGTTGAAAACGTGTTAATCGTTTCCTGCCCTTTTGTCTTTCTCAGAGTTAAGTTTTTAAGCACAGGTAGAAGGAATTTGGGGAATTCTTTTCTGAAGGAAATGGGTTGAAAATGACTGTGCTGTGTAACCAAATAGAGATGATTGATATTTCACACAGTTGTTAAACTGGACTTAGAAATTTTACCTTTTAATGGGTTCTCTCGATTACAGAACCACAGGGAACTAAACAATGAGGACTTGCATCTTTCCATGCTTTTTTCTGAAAGCGTTGAAAACTACCTTGCAACTTTTAATCCATTAAGATATAATCTTTAAATACTGATTTTAAATGCATTACGATGCCACCTTTCTTAAAAGCTTTATTTCTGGAAGAGACACTAAAATCGATGGGGGTTTTCCTCCACCAAAGTTTTATAAGTGCCCTTCATAGTGTTGCATCCTGCAGGGCTAGTGCAGTAATGCCAAGCTGGAGAAAGTCTTGGGAGGTTTCTATTTTTATTTGCTTAGATTTCTACATTAATATTAACATGTTTAGATAAGAAGTTTAATGTAAATTGTGGTATCTTGGGTAATGCAAGTTATGAATATGGAAAATGCATAAATATTTCCCCCCATCTCTTTAAGAATAGTGCTGTTTGGCACTGTACTGATCATAATACTGATTGCTGATGGCATAACTTATAGGTTATTGAATATTTATTTCAAATGGTTTTACCTGTAGGACATTCTTGGGTTTGTGTAGATTTAAAGGCTCACAGGCCTTAAAATATGCCAGTTTATAATTAATTCTGATTATAAAGAGAGTCACTCTTTCCTCTTCAGTTATACAATTACATCTGGCGTTGGATATCCATATTTCCTCTATTCCCATCATAATTAATTTTAAAAATGATTTTGCAAAAATTATCTGATTTAATCCGTTAATATAATTTTAGCTTTCTCAGGATTAGTAAGATGAAACAATGCATCAGTGGCGTTCTCTGTGTGGAAGTTGCAGAATTACTTTAGATATCTTCTTTCCTGTTCAAATGCTAAAGTTCTTATCATAGTCCTCCTTGGGTTTGAATTACTGAATTTTACCCTTACCTGAACAGAAAGCAAAGTAAGTAAACCTGTAGATTAGCTAGATCTATTATTTTTTTTTAACTCCCTAACTCACCTCTTTCCTCTTGTCAAATGATGCCTGTAGACTGCCCACTTATAAGGTGATGGGCAGTATATTGACCAATGGAGTCCCAGTCTTTATACTAGTAACTCACAGTTTTTACAAATGCATGAATTTTTTTTAGTCACTTCTATAATCTGATCATGATAAATACACATAAGATAGGTGACACTAGAATTCTTAGGGTCTTCAGCTTATCAGGTGTGCCTGAAACAAAATACTTTTAGTAGACTCAGAAGCATGGACCTTTCCTCATGTAACTTGTTTCTGAATGTGTTGAACTGTAGCTAATGCTGTCTTATACAGGCTTTTGATACTTGGTCAAAATAAATGGAAAAAGAAAAAAAAGCAGAATTTTCAACAGTTTCTCTTTATTTTCATCAATGTTACACCACTTGATACACTGTATTTCCAAAAAGTTTCCAGTTTGGTACAGAGACAAGAGTTTATATTCTTACAAAATGTTTTCTCATTGCAGTATTATGTTGCATTCTTTATTCATGCTCTTATTCTGCAGTTACTGATTAAAAACAAAGTATGCCTAAAAAGCAATTTTCACATGCTTTACAGGACTATTGTGTAGCTACCTGCTTTCCCTTGTCATAGAACACTTTGCTATAGCAGGATGCTTCTGTATCCAAACTGTCCTATCAAAATATTTTGATCCTTTGCATAACCTGAAGACTGCATCTTAGTGTCTTGTACATAGTTTTAAACATTATTAGGTTTGAATAGCTTGTTTTTTCTGGCAGCCTTCTCATACACTGAAATACAGGAATGCACAGACTTTACATTCTGGCTGCTTTATCAACACCCTCCATTTTTTACCTATTTGTTTTCCTTTTGTAATAAACCTGCCCATGGTCCTTTCCTCCCACTGTTTGAGTCAGTTTATACAGCAGGTGGCAATGTCTGCATTCTAGCAATATGGTATGCCTGCTTCCTAAACCATTTTGTCCTCATGAGGGCCTTCATCAAATTCAGTCTGAACTTAATTCCAGGAGATCCTGTCATACTCTGGAGACACTTGGCACCAGACTTACGGAAACAAATCTAGTAGCCTTCAACCTGTCTTGACTTTCAAATAATCATGTAATTTTCAGTTTCTTTATCAACCCTTTTCTTACACCATTCCTATAAAGTTTGATGTACTACCTACATCTCTTCCAGTTATTGCAAGAAGCAGCTGTCAAGCATAGCTTGTATTACTTTGAGATTAGCTGTCTTAAAGGTTTAGAAATGTTTTATTTTTCATGTTTTCACGTTTCTAGCAAAGCCGCCTTGGTCAAGCAAAGTTGAGGCCAAGAGATATCCTTATTCTACAATATAGAAGAGACATTGGGTGCTGTGGTGGGGGTGCGGAGTCGGTTGGCAAAAGTTTTATTTGATTTCACAACACACTATTTAATCTTTACATTTCATCTCCAGCCATCAAAGGTTGTAAAAACAATCCCGCTGTTCCTAGAATACATACCAGGATGAAAACCCACAGAAAAATGCGATCAATTACCATGGCAACGTATTTCCAGTCATCCTGAATCTGAAAAATAAATGGAAGAACAAGTAGGCATGTTTATTAGATCAATAACTTGCATCAGTATTTAGTACCATTTTAGGAAGGAAGCACATGTTTTTTCCCTGTGTAGATGTCTTTCATATATACACAACTTTGATACCTCTGTTTTCATTGACAAATTAATTCATCTCGAAGAAGCTTTATTTGGATATGCTATTTGTGGCAAAGCCAAAAGCTACTTCGTCATGTACAAAAAGTTGTTCACCAAGACACTGGACTTCATGAGATACAACTTCTCTCTGTATGCCAAAAATGAAAGCGAAAACTTTACATTCATAGGTGATCAGGTTTGCCCAGAAAACTCTACTGAAGAAAAGAGGCTGCTTTTACTGGTCTTTAAGGAGTGTGATAAAAAAGACAAAGGTTAATGGGTATATAACTAGTTGTAGTGCTGAAATTTGGTTGTTATCATGCATGACATAAAATCCATCTCCTCACTTTCCATGTAGGGAGGGAACCAAGTCTCCAAAAACCAGATTTTTCTTTTTTTATTTTACAGTGGGCATTGTAACAGGAGAGACACTAAAATATTTTATATGTTATATATTAATATAACACATTAGGTGATCATTTGAATTACTCTTGAGATTACAATTTAAATTTTTACTTCATTTTTCTTCAGGAAGGCTTATAAATGAATAATGCATTTGTTATTTTTGAAATTTTGTGCTTTTTAACTTAGAACTTGTTTGTTAAGGCACACTTACTTAGAAAAACCAACCAAACCAACCCCATGTTTCCTATGCCAACTTACTCTAAAGTTCTGATTTTGGCATAAACAAACCAACTTTATTCTAACTTGAAGTGTTACAGCATGGAGGATTTAAATTGATTGATGGCTGTGGTGGTGTGGCTACTGCTCTTGGTATGTTTGAGGAACATGATAGAAAGAAAGCAATTTTTTTTCCATTGCCTTAAGATGGAGTTTTATGAGAGATGATGGTCCCTGTCTTGCAGCAGTTGTCTCAGCTACAGCACCTTCCTCTGCAGCAGCAGCACAATAAGAAACATCGTCACTGTGAAGGACATTCATTCTCAAGTTCTTTGTTATTGCTGGTAAGCTCTGGAAGGGAGAATGTAACTTTCTAAACGCCATAGTCAGCAAATTCCACTGTTAAGATTGTAACTGGGAAAATCCTCACTCCAAATCTCGTAGGACAGATACTCAAGTGTGGTGGTTACCTTGACATGACTCACTCAGTATGTGTGTTGTCAATAAAGAGAATGTTGTGCAGCAGAGCTGCTCCCCAAAATGATCTAGATTCGAAACTGCACATCTGTAATACAGCTTGGGTAGGTGTATAAAATAATGGTCTGTGGTGTCCTTTTCTTTTCTTTGGGGGTGTATGTGTTGGGGGGGGTTTAGATCTCTTTCTTACAAAACACATGTGGCAAATGGTGTCTGCAGTTTGAGTAACAGTAAAATATGTTCTTACCTCTTTTGCTTCATTCTGCATTTTCATATTTTCTGCAATGTATTTAACACTTTCAATAGCATCTCTCATTTCTGGTGACAGAACTGAAAACGAAAACAGAGGATCTACAGACTCAGAGCTTGAACTTCTTGTGAGATTGCCACTGAAATCAGAGAACTTCATTCGCTGGTACTGACAACAGCTGCATGACATATCTTGACATACAAAGCCATCTTTGCAGCATTTGGTTTCAGAACTGTTGAAGCAATTTAAGTTTGAGAGCTCAGAAGTGAAAAATGGTTTTGGCTTCGGGTTATTCTCTTCATCACTGGCAGGCCTTGTCATAAACATGATCCTGGGAAGTAAGTTCAAGAAAATGGTTCTCACCCACACGGGCATTGTGTGTGTCTTGGGTGTCCTGTAGTGCACGTTAAGTACAAAGACTGTAATGACAATAGATAGAGTTACAAATATCATGGTGAAAAGGAGGTATTCCCCAATAAGTGGAATTACCAGGGAAGTAGAAGGTATGGTTTCTGTAATAACAAGAAGGAACACTGTTAAAGATAGGAGGACTGATATGCAGAGTGTCACCTTCTCACCGCAGTCTGAAGGCAAATAGAAAACTAACACAGTCAGAAAAGAAATCAATAGACATGGAATAATCATATTGATAGTGTAGAACAAAGGTAAACGCCTAATGTAAAGAGAATACGTGATGTCTGGATATATCTCTTCACAGCAGTTGTATTTGATGTCATGTTTATAGCCAGGAGCTTTAATAATAGCCCATTCTCCGCTCTCCCAGTAATCTTTCAGGTTCATTGTAGAGCCAATCAAAACTAAGTCAATTTTGGCTTTATCGTAAGACCAGGAACCAAACTTCATGGTGCAGTTCTGATAGTCAAATGGGAAGTAGGTTACATCGATTTTACATGAGCTTTTAAATATGGCTGGAGGGATCCAGGTCACATCACCTGTGTATTTTAATAGGGCCTTTGTCTTGTCATCAACCTGGAAATCCCCAACTGCGCTGTGGAGCAAATAAGAACAACAAGAATTAGAATGCGACTGCTCTGGTAGTTTCATACATTCAGATCATATGCACTAACTTTTTAATCTGTTTTGGGAAAGTCAGCAAGTACAAGTTGACATGGAACTGGGTTACTGTGCAGGACTGAGTCAATGTGCATAGTTATATGGAAATAAACAGCTGTATAAATTCATCAGTTATAATAACATGGCTCAGTGCAATCAATATGCAGAACCGCAAATAGGAGATTGCAAATGACAGACCAATAGATGATCCTTGTAGCTCCCTTCCAACTGAACTATCGTATTCTATTCTATTCTAGAGCAAGCGCATCAGAACGAAGGGCTGATCAGAGGATAGTTGCAGTACTGCTTTTTCCACCTCTTCTGTGCACAGTGCAGGTAGTAACTATGGAAAGAGGGGTTAGGGTTGGGGCGTATCTTTGCATAAGGAGGGTATTTGGTGAGGGGGTTTTTGAGTGGCACATTGCTATCCTGACCACATGGATCTTAGATCTGTGTGACAATTTCAGTCATTTATATGAAAAAGTAAAACTAGAACGGTAATTTAAAGTTTTAAGGCCATAGTTAGAAAAGGAGTGTTATCCCTGTTGTTCCAGACCTCAGTTTTGGATCTGTATAGCTAAATCCATTTCCCTGAGCACTGCTTCCCTACTGTCATGGTGTTTAAACCACAACACTTACCTAGCAGAGGGATCCATTTATTTATGGTCTGGCTTCTCAAGGTTTCAGAAACTGACATCCAAAGTAAACTTCACCTGTGGCCTTTGTATGTCAACACTATTATTGTAAAGGTGTCAAATTGTGAGTTTAACTACTGAAAAGCTATAATTTGCAGGGGGTTTCAGTTAAAGATCTGACTCACAGACAACTCTCCAGTCTAAGGGAATTTCTTGTCAGCTCCTTTGTAGACAGCAATAAAAATAATAGTAAAAGTGGGGGCTTGTGAAGGGAAAAAGGAAAGGTTGCTCTGGCCTGCAGCCTGCAGCTCCAGGTGAGGAGCTGGCTCCTGCCCAGGGCTGCTGATGGGGTTGGCACAGGGGTGAGCACAGCAATAGAGAGATGGGGGGCACGGGAGCAAACCAGGCTTTTTAGTTCATCCAGTGAACCTGCTGCTGATTTTAAAGTCATAACATCACCCCTCATCTTCCCAAATTATGAAGATAAATATGCAGGAGTCTTACTTGTTATATAAAACAATATCTGGCTTCCAGATCTGGCCAGATGGTACTCGGATGAATTCAGCACCTCCATAGTCCACTGGATTCCACCGAAGCTTGTAGTCATTCCAGATCTAATTATAGAAGAAATGAGTCTGTGTTAGATTTCAATGGGCTAGACTCAAACCAAGAGCTGGCATATCGCTTCTGGAGTTGTTGTATTTTGGATGCTACAATGATTTGATGTTTCTGTATCAAACATATGTCTGGTGTTTATTCACATGGAGATTGTGGATGGGCCTGTTGGTCTAGACATGGCTCAGATGTGTGAATCTGTGTGCCAGGAATGTCTACTTAGTTGAAATAAGGTAAAATAGGGAATAAGATGCTCTTTTGCCAGAGAGTGTAGGACTTTAATGATAACTGAGGTCTCAAAAAGCCACGTATGTGTGAGATGGTGAAAACACGGGGTGTTTTCACACCCAGGTGTGAGCACTGAGTGAAGGACCCTGGGTAGCAGGCAGAGAAAGAGCTGAAGGTGTCGTTGCTCCATTAAGTGACAGTCGTCTTCATTAGGGCTCGTTAAACCTCAGTTCAACGAAGTTGAATATTAAGCTGAAGGCAGGAATTAAGTTGGTTATGAAGCTGATAGCAACAGTGAGTAATTGCATTTTTAACCTATAAAGACCCTTTTAACTCGTCATTTTCGGTTTGCTTCCCGGAGGCTGCGCGGGCCCTGGCCCTGCTCGGGCGGGCGGCGCGGCGGGACCGGCGCGGGGCCTCCCTCAGCGCGCGGCGGCCGCCGGGGGGCAGCAGCGCGCCGGGCAGCGCCTGGAGGCGGCGTTCCCGCCGCGGGGCGGCGCTGAGGGGGCGCGGTGCCGCCGGGGCTGCGGCTTTGCCCCGGGCGAGGGCGGCCCGGTGCTGCCCGGGTGAGCCCACAGGCGCCTCGCAGGGTGGCGGGTTGGTGCCGTCGCGGCTGCCCGTGAGCTCTACTTACGTGCTTCAGCCACAGGTTGGTTTCCATGATCTGATTGACTTCATCCTGGAAAAGAGAGGTGTGTCGGCAGGGGCGCCAGCCCTCCCGCCGCCCGCGGCTTTGCCCCGGCGGGGCGGGCACTCACCACCTTCACCAGCTGGGACATGGACACCTCGAACTGGATGATGACGGGGTCCGAGACGTTCTTCACGGGCCGGACGAACTGGTTGTAGTTCTCGAAGAGAGCCGCGTAGAGCCGGTGCTCGGCCTCCGAGCCGCCGCCGCCTGCGGAGGGCACTGCGGGGTGAGCGCCGCGGGCGGCAGTGCGCGGCCCCCGGGCTGCGGCCCCCCCGTGCGGGGAGGCCTGGCCAGAACGGCGGAGCCGCGGTTGGTACCTGTGTGGCTGCGTATTGACTGCTTGGTATCGTGCGGTGCTTGGGGAAAGGCCAAGCCTCGCCAAAGTGGGCAGGAGTGTGTCAAGGTTGGCGTTTGCTTAGGCTGGGAGAAGGAAAGCAATGAAAGGCAATGCTGCGACAGCGTTTTTCTCACGTGCATCTCTGCATCGGGGTTCAAAAAGTAGTTAGAGGGAGGTACTGAAGAAGTGGAGGTGCAAAAGCACTTTCTCCTCACAGGCCTGGTGCCCTGGACCTGCCAAAGCTGCAGGGCTGTGGGGCAGAGGAGGGGAGAAGTGTGGCTTGATGGACCAGGCTGCTTGTGAGCTGTTGGAGTGTTTTGCAAAAGGAGGATTCCCAGGAAATCAGAACTCTGCTTTCCAGCCTGAGCCATGATTACATGTTACAGTGATACAGCAGCCTGCTTGTTGGAATATGAAAAAAAAAAAGGGAGGCGATTAAAAATTGATTAGCTGCTATATTTGAAGACTTTTCAGCACATTCAAAGAAATGTGCTGATTACCCATGTATTATTCATATTTTTATTTATAATGTATTCCTGTTGTCCATTTTGCCACTGATAACTGCTCTTCATGGAGCCCTGTGGCCAACAGGAAAGCTGTGAACTGAAATTTTCAAACAACAAGGTCTTTCGGCCGTTTCGGAGCCTGTGTTTCACGCTGCCTTTTTGTTCTCTAGCAATAGCTAGCTAGGCATTAACCATCCGGGCAGCTGGACGCTATTTAAAAGCCATTTTTAGGGGTCTCTCTCTTAAATTCTCTTCTGGACAACACCCCCTCAAGCACTCCAGGTGAAAAACAAACTAATAAAGAGCCCATTTTGTCATTTATGGATGACACTATTCCAGTTCAGCAAAGGCACAGAGCTGAAGTCTATTGAACGTACTCTACAGTTCATTTGAAACACAACTATGAATCTACAGATATTTGCAAGGGCATGTTTATATTTTGCCAGACAGTTGGCTTTCAGAAGGGAAAGAGAATGGGAGGCAGCAGTGTCTGCAGGTGACTGGTCTGTGTGTTCCACAAAGCAGGTGTTACCTTGTACGAGCCCCTCTCTCCCTGAGACAACAGGGTCACCCTTGTGCAAAACTGTATTCAGGTAAAAGCTCTTTCTTGCTTTTATTTCTTTGTTCCCTTTCCCCCTGTCTTGTTCACTTGGAAGGCAATTTCCTTTTCAGATCGGTGAAATCATTCAATCCAACTTGCTAACTAAAAAATGAACACATTTATTTTATATTTTTTAACTGCTCACCTTGCCCTTATTATCCACGGATATCTTGTATCTCTCAGGTTAAGATTTCCTGGAATAAATACTCCCAAACCTTTTAGCTAAATGATTTTAAAGCTTGATCTTAATGACTCTTTACTGTAGTTAGTCCAAAATCACCAGCCTTTTCACATGTCTGCAGCACTCTAATTAAATCCAGCATCCGCTGTATCTAGAGAAGGGCATTTACGTTTGTTTTGGTTCTTTATTTCAATGTTTTAGTGCTTTCCGTATCTGCAGAGAGAAGGTGCACTGTTTGCAGCATGGACTTAAAGCTGTTTAATATTGTCACTTTCTTATGGTGTTCTCTACAATACGTGAAACCACATCTTAATATGTAAGGTGCTTCCTTTTCATAATGTTAGAATGGCTTTGTGTGTCCTGGTTGGCATCTTGAATCAGGACTATTTAACTACTTTACAAGGAGAAATTAAAACAAAACCCCAAACCACACCAACCACAGCAAACTATGTAACAAAAAGATCTGTACTGGGATTCTGTACAAGTATCCACTGGTTTGGAGTGAGCTCCAGCACTTCTTAAAAATCATTTGCACCAAAGCCTGTTCACCTTTTCACCCACCCCTTCACCAAACCCGAATAAACAAACTGAGGATCACTCACCTTGACAGAGAGAGCAAACAGCAGCCGTTAGCAGGAGAGCCTGCATGCTCCTCATGATGTTAGGAATTACTGCCTGTCGACAGAGGCTGTTGAAGATGAGCTTAGCTGCTAGGATTGCTGGAGCTTGGGAAGCACAGCGAGCTCAGCTCCGCCGATGCGTGAAATGCCTGGAAGCAGCAGCCGGCAGGACCCTGAGCGCAGTTCTGTGCAGTGAGATCCCATCAGGTTTGCTGTGCTGCCCCCTTTCTACCTACCCGGGCTGTCAGATCATTGGAAACAGCCAATAAGTTGCAGGCAAACCAGATGTTATTGTAGGCAAAGAGCAGTCTTCTGGCAAGGATAATAGGCAAAAGTCCTTAAATTGGTGCATAAATGAACCTGATAATCTGACAATGCTAAAGATTTTTCCAGTCAGCTGCTGTACAGGATCCTTGTCTATCAGAAACTCATGCCAGTCTACTAGGAGAAGTTTAATTAATAAAAACTGTATAATTGAATTGTGCTGAAATGGGTATTGACATTAGGGATGCCTGATTTAGCAGTGAACTGCGATCATGGGACCTGAATTTCCAATTATGCTGTTAATGTTGAGATTTTTTCCCTTGCCTGTGTCTCATCTTGCAAGTGCATGTGCTAGGTGCTTGACTGGATAAAAAGGATGTGCTACTCCCAGGAGTAATTAAATGCATGTACTACTGTTGACAGGATCTAAGCCTGGAGTGATGTACATAGCAGCTGGGATCTGGCAAGAGCCGGGGGTTTGAGTTGGAGATCAAGCTTGACCAAACTCTTGAGAATAACTGTCTTTGGACTGATCCTATTTTGGTGGATTAGAAATTTGGGAAGAGGAATAAGAGCATAGAATGCCAGCTTGATCCCCCAAAACCTTATTGTTCAGGGGGAAGGAGATGGGAGAGAACGGGGAGTTGAGTTTGAAGTTCAATTGTAAAAGCGTGATTTGCACAGTGGCTCATTCCCCAGGTGCTCATCAGCCTCACTGATAGCTTTTATGTCACTTTTTGCCCCACATTGAACGACCAGGTGATGCAGAGCTCATTCAGGCAGTGGTGGTTGTACACATCTGGGCAGTCTGTGTGGAGGGAGGGAGGGGAGGGAGAGAAAAATGTGGGATTCCACCTTTGTTTTTAGAAATGACTGGGGGAAGCCCTGTGGGACCGGAGGCTGCACCCAGTAGGTGCTTCACTCCCTGCCACGAGGGAAGGATAAATGATGACCCCTTTTGGCACTGTGTCAAGAGGGAGCACTGGGAGAGAGAGCATTAGAGTGGGTTCAGCTCAGCTGCTCTTGGCACAGAGCTTGTTTGTCCTGTTTGCCCTGTCTCTCAGAGCATCATTCACTCCATCCCCAGACACATGCTCTTATGATAATTTCTGTAATTCTATTAGCTTGGAGGAAATGGCCTTTACTGTCCATTTGATTTTCTTTCTTTTTTCCAGAGAACTCGACTGCTTGGTCATTTAGCTTAACCCTTTGTGGATAGTTTTTTGCCTTTCCAGGGCATTGAGACGAGATGTTTTCCCTTTCTGCTGCCTTGGTTTCTATGTATAAGCAGCATTATAACTGAGGTTTTGTTTGTTTCTTTTTTGTCCCAATTAGAAATGGGCTAAACATTCAAAGATCAGCTCATAACCCATATTCCCCAAAAGCCAGTGCTTAAACCTGAATAACTTGGAGACACCTGATCTGCAAAAGGCAGCAAAGAGCCGTTGCATCAAGATATACAGGTATTTTCGCTTTATTTGCCTAGTTACTGAGATTTTCAGTGGTGTTTGTATGCACAGATATTTTGTTTCTAACATCACATGTTGGAGCTCCTGGTGAAATCCACTCGGGTTTGTGGTAGAATATATTTTTATGGCTAGGGAGAGTGATGTGATAAGAAGGCATCACCATACTGCATTGCAGAACCACATAGAAGAATTTGTATAGGTAGGGGAAGCTACTCTACCCAAGAAGATGTGCAGTAACAAACTACATAGCCCTTGCTTTTTAGTAAACACACCACTTTTAGAGGTGTTTTGCTTTGTTTAGATCAAATCTTAATCCACTCAGGTGATGAAGAAAAGAATATTTTCCCACCTTTGACTGGGGTATTGATGCTCCCTCTATAAAAAGCCAACACTGCTGATCTGTCTAGTTTTCTTTCTAGTGGCGCCAAGGGTGCAGAAGCACCCAAATCACCTCACCTGGACACAGATGGTGCCTGTGTGTGGTGGTGGTGGCACTTCTGCATGTTCTGGTGGATTGGTCAGGCTCAAAGAGGTTTGTAATGGTAGGGAATGGGGAGGGAGCCAACAGAGGCTTTTCTTCACAAGTAGGGAAGCAAAGCCTGGATCCACATTGCCACTGAAAAACAGTTTTAGTGAAAAAATACTTTCTGAATGACCACTTTTCTTCCTTTCTTTTTTAATGGAAAACATTATTGTAAACCATCTGAAAATGGGAAATGTTGGAATTTAATTTGTTTGATGCACTGGGACATTCTCGCATTCATTTTGGCCGCCAGATGACATTTTTAATGTTTCATTTTCTTCAGAAATATTTTATCTTTGAGCTTTTGCCAAAAACTCCAAGCAGAAAGCCCTGCAACTCATTGACCAGTTAAACTGGGAATACTGCTGGGTATTACGTAAGTGGAGCTGCTGAGGGTTAGGCAGAAAAAGCATTTCCCGTTTTGAGAGTACAGTTTTAGGAGGTCAGAGTTTTCCAAATTTGAGGACTTTGGGTGAAATTTTCCATTCTGAAGTTTTTTATAGATTGGATTATTTCTGGAAACTTAAAAAAAAAAAATACAGTGGTGGTTTCCAAGAGCATAACTAGGGAAGAGCATATTGCTGTACTTGTGGTGAAAAAAGGAGTAAGTGGGCACAGTGCATGGGAAGCACCAGAGCCCACCACCTCCTGGATGAGGAGCTCTAGTTCTGCAGGGATCTCCCCGGGGGCAGTGATGTGCTTTTTAAAAGCATTTTCTGGGTTTGTCAGGTCTGAGGCCTCCATCTGAGCGTGCTCTGAGTTAGCTGCTGGCTGAGCTGCCAAATCCTTCCTGAAACTTTTGTCTGTGCAGGGCATAATTCAGCTGAAGGCTGCAGTTACGGAGCCAAGCGCCGTCAGTCATTACTGCTCATAAAGATAAGGCCAACTGTGAGGTGGGACTACTGGAAGCCTCATTTCAGTTGCATTCAGGTAGTGAGGGAGAGGATAAGAAGGGACTGGGGATAGGAGTGGTAATTGGTAGGAGGGTGAGAGTGAGGCAGACCCAAAAGTACTGTTGGTGCTGGGTGAAAAGAGCAGAGAGAGGGGTCCCTGCTCTGCACAGGTCCAGTGCCAGTCAGGTGGATGCAGGGTCCATGGCTGACTTGCTCCTGGTTGCTTGGCTGGGTGAGTCCCTCTCCCTTCTGCGCTGCAGAGGTGTGTAGTAGCTCACAGACGCATTTAAAGCCCGTGCCACCTCTTTCAGATTCACTGTTCAGGTTTATTGTGAGATTTCAAGGGGCTTCACTTTTACATTGTCTGCACAGTGCTGGCAGCTTCTCTGGCTTCCAGGTGAGTGGAAAAAGCAGCTGGGGCAGTGTGTGCCTGTGTGCTGGTGATGCTCTGTGCCACATCAGCTCCCAGCATATAACCTAAGATAAAGGAGCATCTCCCTGCATGGGTGAAGGCACCCCTCTGCTCCTGGGGGGCTGCCTGTGCCCCATCTCATCTCACAACAGTTGTTTCAGTTGCCTGCAGAGAAGTAGCTCTGCTCTGTAGGTTTGAGAAGGAGAAAAAGATGTTTGAGGTGGGGAAAGCAGGTTTGACCCATTAAGCTTTATGCAGCCCACCAGTCACCTTGGGAAATGTCCAGAACAATTAATGTTTGGGAGCTCAGCACATGGGCAGGACCAGGACCTTTGCTGAACACAGGAATCAGCAAAGGTCCTGGAGTTGCTCTGAACAGTTGGGAAAGTGTTGGTGTAGCTGTTTTGGGATTTTGAAATCTATGTAGCTGTAGCTGTCTGGAGATGGCGATCCAGGTAGAGATGTAGCTTAGTTTTGATGAGGGCAAATAGAGCTGGAGCTGTCTTCATCTGTGACTTACAGAATTACAGAATAGCTAGGCTTAGAAAGGACCTTAAGACCATCTAGTTCCAACCCCCTGGCTTGTTGAAGAACACAGGTTTAGGTGTCAGCTAATCCTCCCCTGGGACAGGAGAGCCTCAAATCCCCTTCACAAGCAGTAGTGGAGTTTAGCAAGTTGTCCACTGGACCTTAGTTGTACTTATTATTGGTGGTAAAATTGTTACGTGTTCTGACAGCACCCCGAGGAACAGCTGAGATTGGTTTAGCTTGAAAAATGCCAGGACCCCTCTTCTCTTTCTGCAGGTTACAAGCTACCTGGTACAAAGGGTGGTGGGATTGTCCTGTGATGGGAGTCTAGGGCCTTGATCTGTCCTCTGCCAAAGACAGTACTTGTGTTAAGTGTTTTCCTAGCTAATTTATTTAGGATTAGACTTAAATCACATTAAAATCTCCAAAGCGAAACATGCAGATGTGTTTGTTCTCAGGCGTCTTCTGCTCATTCTAGCTGCCTCTCACAGTTGTCTTCTCCAGATGCTTTCCTGTGCTCTTAGCCTTAGATTCGTATAAGTGTGTATGAACCCCAGTTACGGGAGCTGTTAAAGTTGCAGGAACACTTGAGGACTAAATCTCTATAAATGAAAATGTTACATTTTATTTTAATTTCATCACTGAACAGAGTATATACATGTTTGTTTGTCTTATATTGAGATGGCAACGTGAGAAGCCTATCGGTGGTTACCTCTGTTTCTCAGTTCCATTTTCAAATTCATACTCCAACAGCTAAACAGTGGTTCCACTTGTAAAGCTTATTATAAATCAGACACAAGTAGCTTTGATGCATTTGAAGGAAATAAACATCATAGCGGTATCTTCTTTGTAACAGGGAAATTACAGTATTCTGAGGAAAGAAAATGTCCTTCCTGAGGCAATGTATATAAAATACTTATTTAATAACAATCCTTGTGAGCCAGGATGGCATATTGTACAGTAAAAGCCTTTCTCTGTAATGTTCAGACTTCAAACAAGTAAAAAAAAGGGCCAGAAGTACTGAACTCATTGGAAAAAATGATAGTTTTCTGTTAATTTGAGGGTTTTTTCCTATCACAATAAGTCAAGTTCTACTTTCCATTTCCCTACTCTAAATCTGATGTAAGAACAACTCAATTGGCATCTCTGTGGGTTTAACAGAGGGGAATTGAGAGCAGAATGAGACCAAACGTCTATGTAAGTATTGACAATTTTAAATGACAGCTAAGGGTTCATGGCAGCAGTGTGGTTTTGAAAAAGTGGCTGCAGAAATAATCCAACAGTTCCCAGGACACAAACAAGGATGAATATCCAGAGAAACAGCCTGTCCACTACCATGGCAACGTACTTCCAATCTTCAATGACCTGAAAGAAAAAGCCAGTTAAAGGTATTAGCAATTTGTCATGTTCTTTTGCTCTTCCTCTTGCTAATGCCAAGCTTTTGTTATGAAAATGAAAGGAAACAAATCTCAAGGTTCAAGGAATAAACTAATTTTAGGCTTGGGAAGGGATTTTTCTTCTACCACCATTCTGGGCAGTGGAGGAAAATGCTGTAAATATTTCTTAGGTGTCTTAGATAGAAGCAGGTACTGAGCACGGCTGCCTCATGGGAGCCAGTCCTGAACGACCCACAGGATAATCCAATTAAGGAATTTTTTTCTTCAATTTTTGTTTGCATATGCTATTTATCTCAGTGGACGAAAATAGATGGTGTTTACTGCTGCTAGACAAGGTTAGCTTCAGAGTTCTGTTCTTATCAGCAGTCATCTTAATCAAGGGTCTTGATGCATATTAATACTTTTGCTTTTATTAAAATCCCTTTTTGCCTTGCGTATGTTGACTGTGAAAGTCATGGCCTTAGATTCTGCCCTCAAACTGAAGTGACTGTCAGGATATTATTGTAAAGGGGAATATATTCATCTTCATTTGCATCTCAGAAACGATTAGTTTTTCTTCTCTCACTGATTCTTGATTCCACATGGGACATTCTCACCTCAGTGACTTTACCATGCTTGTCAATTATCCCATGTCTTACATTAGATTTCCACTGGTGCTAATGGGAATTGTGTGCTGCTGAAATAAGACCACAGTAAATGTGCATGAACAGTTGTTATCAGACTCTGATAATTAAGGAAGAAAGTAGAGGTTAAAGTTAGGGATGTAGTAAATTGACACGTGATATCAGAGAACTCTGTGAAAAGCATTCAATTAATTTTTAAGATATAAAATATCCTTGAAAATTGTCTTAGTATGAAGTGGAAGCTTTGTAGATCCTTTAGCATGCTACACATTCTTGCTAGAATTTCTGAGCTATTAGAAGCCTTTTTCTCTGCCCTAAGGAGTCTGCTTCTGTTCACTCGGTTTCAATGTTTACAAGCTCATGTCTAATGTTAATAGCTGATCTTCTTTATTTATATTGACAGTAATTTCAGTTAATAGAAAACATGAACTACTCAGCAGCATGCTCCTCAAGGGACTTGTGCGAAATCAGAAACCAGACTTTATTTAATCAGCTTGGCTGTGGGAGGGAGAGCACAACAAGAGTAGAGAACCCAGATTCTCACTGGGATCTGGGTCAGAGAGAGGACACCGGTAGGTGTAAGGATGGTTTTCCCTAAGCATGGGTGCCTGTCTAAACAAAACTCTGAACCATCTGAGTTTTCACAAGCATTATTCACAGTGTATTTATATCAGCTTTAGTGTGTTAGCTAGTGGCACATGGGCAGAGCAAGTGAACAGGGCGGCAGCAGCATTGCTTAAACATGTCCGGGATAAAGTACTTCTCATAGCCAAAACCAAGTCTGATTTACTCAAATGAAAGGTCAGGTCAGCTGGCATTAGGATTTCCGTCCTAGCCATTGTGGTTGCCACACGTGGACAGATATCTTAGCTCAAAGAGGGTGCTTGCAAAGGCATTTTACTAATTTTACCTTCTGTGCACAGTTAGGTGAATAAATGCTTAAGCTGCAGGTAGATTGTTTCTGGTTAACAGGGCCTGGCCATGGGTTGAGTCACAGTCTTACTGAAGACAAGGGTGAAAAATACTCTTTTTCTGACCTGGAACTGAATATTATTTTTTTCCCTGCCAAACACTACTTGAATGGGGCAGCACAGCTTTTTCCAGGGTTTTTAATGACTTAGTGGGCCATCAACATTCTCTCATGGTAGAAACAGCCATGTTACTTTCCAAGAGAGTATTGGGGTTTACCAGATTGCTATTAATGAAGTTCTTTTCATGGCAAAAATTATTTCCTCTTATAAGCTATATTTAGAGTCTTTCTTAAAACTGGGGAATAGCTAGGGAGTTCAACTATGCTTTCTGAAGAACAGCGTGTTACGGGGGAGGGCAGGAGATGACGTTTGGAAAGACAGGGGTGATTTCTCTCTTTTACTTACACTCTGGTCATTGTCATCACTTTTCATATGCTCTGCTATAAAAGTGACTCCATCAATTGCTTCTTGGACTTCAGGAGAAAATTTGGTGCCTGTTCTTAACCTAAACTCTGGATGACTGCTGACATTGTCAAGAGTCTCCGTGATTTTCGTATCGTATTTTTTGGCATAGGCTGTATTCAGGAAATAGGTAGAGTTCTTGTAGAAGTCGGCTGGCTTCTCTTCTTTTGTCTTTTTGCAGTTACACAGCTTTTGCTGTGCAGAGTTGTTTTCTGGACGCTTCATGAACAGATAGGCTGGGAGTCTTTCAAGGAACACCAGCTTTACCCAAGGGGGCATAGTGTGAGTACTTGGAGATCTGTGGTGGACATTGAGTACACAGACACTGGTAACTATTGAGAAGGTCACCAGAACCATTGTAAACATGAGGTACTTCCCAATCAGTGGAACGTCTAGAGATGTTGGAGGCACAATTTTGGAGATCAGCAGCAAGAACACAGTCAAGGCAAGCAACACAGATATGCATAAGGTCATTTTTTCACCGCAGTCTGAAGGCAAGTAGAACACCAGGATGGCTAAGGATGTAATTAGCACACAGGGGATGATAAGATTGATGGTATAAAAAAGAGGTTTCCTTTTAATAATGAAGTCATATGTCACATCGACATAATTGGGGTCCAAAGGATTTACAGTTCTTCTTCCTGGGAGTGCTACAATGTCCCACTCTCCACTTGGTGTAAAGTCATCCATGCTTGCCATGGAAGTTTTAAGCACCATATCAATTTCTGTATGATCATATGTCCAAGACCGGAACTTTAATGTGCAGTTTTGTTGATCAAATGGGAAATGCTTCACTTCAATCTTGCAGGCACTCTTGTAAATAGCTGGTGGCAGCCATCGAATGCTTCCGTTATTCATTACAATCGCATTTGTGTAGAGTGAAACCTCATATGTGCCATCCGCACTGAGGAAACGAGGAAAGGAAAAGGAGAGGAGATAGGAAAACATTAAGAGGAATAACATAGTTCAAACCCGAAGAGCTCTGACATCCTTATGGGCCTCAGTTGTTTTTGGAATCAAAGTCTAGTAGTATTTCTATTTGGAAATCTATGTTGTAGGGAGCTATAACTTGATAGGGAGATGAAGGTATGCAGTTCTCCCAGTCAGAGAATTTATATTAGGTCCAATACTTACAAAAATTGTTTTAGAAAATTATTATTAAATAATAAACCTGCATCTCTCTTTCATCCAAAGAATTCAAAGTGTTTTGTAAATGTTTGTTGATGTAATAAAGGATTACTACATCTGTGAAGCCTGAGTAAAAATGAGATCATCTAGCATGAAAATGGAAGGTACCTTTGATCTGGAACACAGTAACACTCCTAAATAACTTGGGTGAAGAAATAAGGATGAGCAGTGTTAGTTAGAAATGCAGAGAGACTGTAGGCAGAGGAAATGTAATTATATGGTTTATAATTTATTGTGCCATTCCAGTTCATGTTTACTTATTACAAAACCAGAACAGATAAGCCACAGTGTTCTTGGCTTTGTATTTTCTCCAGCTGCTGAACTTCCACTTGGGGAGTATTCTGTGTACACTGGGCCTTTTAATTCAGGGAGATCATTATAGGTCAGTAGTCAGTATCTTCTCCTGTTCAATGTTTCTGGGCAAACAGTTTAGGCTTTTTAATCTATGGAGTATCCTGAAGTAGAAATGTGATCAGTTGCTGATAAATATTTCTGAAATTGAGTGTTTCTGAGTGTATTCAGTGATTCTGCTCAAGTGTGCTATGTAACACCTTTCAAGCTCAGCCAGTTGGGCTACCAAAGGCAAGTGCAACAGTAGAAAGGAACAACCGTTAGTGACTATCTGCCTTGGCAGATGAGGAAACTCACAGGCTTGTCCCTGTGCCGATCAGTTGCTTTTATTAAGAACTGGGTTAGCCTCTTTGTTAGACTGCAAAGAAGAGTCTGGACTAGATACATCCCACATGCCTCCTTTTGATAAACAAATATAGATGTAAAGAAATGCACTTAACCTAAAGACAGTAGATTATCTGCAAAAATAGAAGACCAAACTGACTGCAAGTGTAAACCAATGAAGTTCAGGTGACTATGGCTAAGTAGCAGCCTTTTATTTGGATGGAAATGTGCTCCTTCACAGTTGTTGAAAAGTCTCATGAATCACGTTTGTTGACAAGGCATCTTGGAAAATAGAGCTATTTCAGTTCTAAGGTTGATTTCTTTCTAAGCAGGGAAGTGCTACAAGGATCCAGGGCTTGGCACATGTGTAGCTGTTCTCCAGATCAGTTATATTTGGCTCTGGAAGAGCCTCATGTTCCAAACCCTGGTGCCTGGTGCTGAGCTGAGACCCTTGTAGCTACTTTAGGTAGGCAGCAAACCAACCAGACACAGAATTGAGTGCCTACAGCATACAATGGGCATTAGTTCATTGCTAGTAAAACTGCTGGTTTTTAGTAGTGAAATAGTTTCTTATTTCTCACGTGTTTGTATCTCCCTGGGTTAGATTTACTGCTATGCCCCACAACGTACAGGGTAGACTCCTGGGCTGAGAATGTGTAGGTTCTGCCGGCTGCCCCATGCTCAACTGTGGGACTGGGGTTGAGCTGCTGGTGCTGTCTCAGTGCCCTCTGCAGTCCTGTACACAGGCTACATAAATACAGAGCTGTGGTGCGTGGGGATGCTCTTTGTGGAGCTCTGGTGCCTGGGGATGCTCTTTGTGTTTTCCTTTGCACCTTCTTGAACTGACTGGTGCCTATGAAACACGTGCTTCAGCAGCAGAAAGCTAGAGGTGGTTGTCCTTTATCTACAGTTTCATTTTGAAGTTTTGTACTAATGTAAAAATCTAATACAGTGAGGCTGAAACCTTGTTCCCAGACATCTAAGAAGGCTTTTAAAACTGTTTCTTTCTATTCTTACAATCCATTAAATGGTACCGTTTGGGGAGTAAGGAAGAAAGAAGCAGAGGGCGGGGGCACAGTGCACCAGAACAAGATTTGACCAGACAGGCTACATCCTAATCCACTGGCTGAATTATTTTGTGACTAATACAATAGTTTTAAGTATTTCTCAAATCTGATTTCCAGTAGTAGGATTCCAGGGACTTAACTCAGTTATATATAAACTTCCTGTGTTTCCCCATCTGTATATGTTCTTAAACTGTTGTATGTTCCTGAATTCAATGGTTTTTGAAGTATCATGAAAGTATAAGTTTTGATTATTTTTTTTCCCCCAGACTTGATATCATCCACATCAAGACTTTGACAGAGACTTAAAAACAAAACAAAACAAAGTTGGCAATTAGCTATCTGTCTGAAAGAAGAACTGAAGTACGTGTCTAGCACCAAGCTTCTCTTTTTCTCAGTGTTTGTAAGGCAACAGGGTCAAATGTTGACAGATTTATTATGTATTCTTATAATTGATTTTTTTAATGCCTGATGAAAACAGAACATAATTTGGTTTTGTAAATGAATATTAACTCATTTTGTTCTGGTACATGTGAACTTTGTATCAGATTTATCCTCAATTCTGTGGTGGAAAGGAAGGAAAGAAGAAGTAGGAGACAGATATTTAGCTCAGAACCTAAGACGTCTGATAGAATTCCAGATGTCTTGTCTTCTTGCAAACATGACCAGTGTATGGCTGCGCTTGTACCTACTATTCATGCTTTCATATAGTCTAGTTTGGTACAGATCTGTGTCTTAGTTGTGGGCCTTGTCACAGACCCTGTGGTGGTGAAACAGCTCACACTGCAGACATGCTCCAGGTCTGCTGGAATTTCTTTAACCAGAGCCCTGATATTACTAAAATTACCTTTGAGGCCAGTACCCTGGTCAGATATACTTGATATTGTTCAAAAGCTACAAAATTCAGTTTTAGAATTTTATCAGACCTACTTCATCGGTTCTGAGCCTTGTTTCTTGATACGTGCTTAAAATTTTGTTCGCTGTCTGCATAAACTACAGAAGTTTTACTTACTTATTGTAAAGCACAATGTCTGGCAACCAGATGTGTTTTGCAGGTATTCTCAGCCTTTTTATTCCTTCGTAGTCAGAGGGCTTCCAAGCCAAACGATAATCAATCCACTCCTAAGAGAAGAATCGTACAGTAGTGATGGGAGTATCCAGACCAGCACTAACAAAGCAATCACTGTGATGGAGTGAAAGCAGTTGCATTTGTGGTTTACAAGAGCATGCCTCTGTGGGCTTGGTTACCTGGTTCAGCCAGACATTTGTAGTCATGATCTGTTCCCGTTCATTCTGCAGGGAAAAAGAGAGAGAGAAGTTGTTCTCTAAAATGTTTCACTTTACTGCAGTAATAAGATTTATTCAGTGGGGTTTTGAGGATATTTCCAACTGCGCAGCATGATTTCATCTAATGTATTTCAAGACAGGCATTTCTCTGCTGGTAAGGTGGTCAGTCTTGTGCACATACTGATGATAAACAGTAACCCCACGAGGTGGAATTTTCCAGGAGAGAAGCAGCACTTGTCCCAGAGTCATCTGGTATACATGACACTATATCCTGGATAAATCAGCTTGCTCGTGTGTAAGATAGCTCATCTGTTTGTACAGGTTCCCTTATGTTCCATCAGTGTCTCTCTCTTTTCCTCTTGAATTTCAGAATATAAATTATAGAGGTCTCTTTATGCTTGCAGTAGTCCAGTCACTGGCCCATACACAAATTCTGGCAAGGAGGCAGTCATCTATATCTTCCTTTTCATCCAGGGAATGAGCAGCAGAGTTGAAAGCCCCGATTCGGGAAATTATTCCCACTTATGTGCTGGATCTTGTTCCCACTGCAGTTAATGCTAAACCTCTCTTGGCATTGAGGTGTGTATTTGTACCTTGGAAGAACTGTTAAACACATGCTAACTTTGTGAGTGAAAATATCTTTCAGGCCCACTGAAGTTATTTTTATTGAATATGACGAGTTGCTTACATGAGGATTGTTTTAACCATGTTAAGATATTCCAGCCAGGGCTAATACGGCTTTTTCTTTACATTTCACTTATTGCTGATGTACCTGATCTGCCATGAGATTTTGAGCTGTCTTTGTAGCTTGTTTTCAGGCCATTCAACCACATTTCTCTGATGCAAGCAGCAGAAGACAGTTTAGCATTGCATACACTGTCCAAGGTAGGTCCTGACCTGCTGTAACTTACTGTAGCTGTACTGAAATCAGTGGAATGATTTTGATTTTTTGATTGATGGCATTTTATTGGATGAAGATCTGGCCACTGTCTTTTATTGCTTAGGCATGGATTGATCTCCCTGTTGTAGCTGCATTCTGAAGTAATGAAACCCAGTAAATTGCATGTATGACCCTGCCTACTGTGTGGTATTATGTAAAATAGAAAGTAACAGGGACATAGTAACACCAGTGTGACTTTCACTTAGAAAGCTGTGCAGGTAGTAATGAATTAAAAGGCATGGCCTAATTTGAACTTACCACGCTGATGAGCTGTGCCAGAGAAACCTGCAGTTCTATAGATACTAACTGGGATGAGTTGACAGCTGGTCGGATTAGCTTATTGTACCTGTCAGGACTCAGTAGGTGGTTCATTAGCTTTTCTTCAACGTCTGCTGCGGTGCTTCCTGTCAAACAGCACATAACAGGGTTATAGAAGGGAGAGCAAGGGACATGATGTAAGGATCACAGAATTTCTGTGCATCAGACCTCATTATTTCATGCAGACAGGCTTTTGATGTTTCTAAAGACTCTAGACTTGTGTGAACAGAAGGATATGGTGCTTGCACCAGTATCTGTTCTGCTGAAGTTGTCTGTCTTTCACAGAGCATAGATCAAAGCAGATAAATCAGAGCCCTTTGGGGTTTTTTTCACAGTAAAATGTGAGGCTCAAATTGATAGATACTTTTGGGAGTATGTTCAGAAATAGAAACTGGGGAGCAGACCACCCTCTTAATAAAAGAAGAGGAATGTTTCAATGTTCCAAATGCAGGGAGTCCAGCTGTGACTTCTCTCTTTAGTGTCTTAGGAGACGGAGTTGCAGGCACATGTATGAATTGAAAGACTGGTTTATGTAGGGAAAACCAGGGGATCAGTGGCAGAGGCTGTAAGGGTTTTTTAATGATAGGGAGCTCTTTGGTAACTAGTGATGTCTCTGTTTCAGAATTATTTTATTTAAAACCTGAGGCAATATGTAAGCCTTACTTTATGTGGAAACAAACCCTGATTAATGGACTAGCACAAATACTGTAAATCTTAGGTGGCCAAAGCTAGAGTTCAGTGACTGCAAAATACAGTATCAGCAGGACACAATCAAACAGGCCTGCACCTTCTCCATGGAGAAGAACAGCTTGTGGCACAGCCTCAGAGGTAACTAACTGCATCTGTCTACCATCTTCTTGCTTGTGCTTTTAAAAGCCATCCTAGTGGACTTCTTAAACCACTATTGACCACATAATAATACAGATGACTAAGGTCCTGGTAACATCCTGCCAACAGAATTGATTGACCAGAGAGACTGACCCAGAGAGATTCTGCTGTATGTCGACTAATTCTGTGTTGTGTCATTCAGCTGATAGTGATGGATATAGGTGTTAATGAAAACAGATTCTAATCAAATTGATATAATGATTCTGCCATAGGAAAGGGCACCAAACTAAAAGTAGACATTGCAGAAATGAGGATAGTGTCTCCACAGCATATTTGCTCCATTATCCCCTGGAGCAGTTCCATGCAGTAAAAACCACTGGCCATGCAAGTGTTTAAAATTCGTGCTACATTAATTTGTTCTGTTTTTTTTTTTTTTTTTGTGCTATAGCATATCCATGAGATCCAGAGAAAGGCAGACAACAAAAGGCCAGGATCACAAAGTTTGTGTGCACTTCTGGGTGCCCAGTTTCCATGTGAACATGGATGTAAGTTCCTTGAGGGAGAACAAGTCTCTCATGGAACTTGGTACTTCTGAATTCCACTCAGGTTAAAAAAATACTGTTCGAACTTCTTGTTTCTGATCCAGCAAGAAAGTGGAGAGACAAAGAAGGAAACATCAAAATGATTTTTCATATCTAAGAACACCCTTACACAAGATTTGGGGAAGGTTGAGATAAACACCAGGCTCATTGTAATTCTTTTAAGATCAGCATATGCTATGGCATCGGTAGCACAAGCTTTGTGCCATATACTTAACCCTAACATTGTTCTTCAAAATAGGCTTCTCAAATACTTCCCAAGCCATTTGGGAAAACGAATTTGGATGAATACTTCTGAGTGTTTGTCAGGTTGGTTTGATTTTTGGTTCATGCTCGCTTTGTACCTCACCACAAGCCATTATAAAAGCCCTAATACCATGAGATACTCTAATATTACATTTATTCTAAATGTAAGCCTGCCTAATCAAAGGCTTCACAAGCTAGAACTGCACTGAGCCTTGCTAAGCTCCAGATTCTGTTTTTAATTATGTATTGCAATTAAGGTACAGCTACGTTTGATATTGTGAGGAAAATGGGGCTGCACTCTAGGAATGAATCTTTCTGTGTTTAAAAGGCTAGGTGAGAAGCCTTGTGGTAGGTAAAGAAAGAATCTTGGTTAAAGTTATTTTATTGTGTTGCTTTGGTTTCATTTTTAACAAACTTTCCCGCTGTTGCATGTGGAAATGACACAAGCAGATGGCTCTAATTCAGATATAAATACATTGTTATTTGGTTTGGTGCATGTAGTGGTCACTGAATGCTGTTTGAATTGTTGAATGTGTTTTCACTGTGATGCCGTGTTTTCTGTAACTATCCCAGCATACAGAGGATTTGTTAATCAGGGAGGAAGGACTAGAGGCTGCAGAATGTTTGTACAAGAGTCATTCTGAATTTGTAATAATCCTATTATCTGAAACCTGGTTTTAGCAATCGTAGTTGTCTGGTCTGCGAATGAAACCCTGCTGTGGGGTCTGCATGTCTGATAAGAATAGCTCAGATCTCAAAGTACTGCCTCCCTCCACAAACTTCATGCAGGCCACAACTTAATTATAAAAAAATTGTTAACGAATCCTTTTAAGAAATCATGATCTGATCCCAGGGAAGGGGTCCCTGTCATGAATAATTCTTTATAAAATTGCCATCACATCCCAACCGTTAAATAACGTAGCCATCAGAAATACAGAAGGGACTATTCTCTCATCTCACTCAGATGCCTGTATCAAACACCACTAGATGTCAGCAGGGCACTGCTTTAAAGGTTGCTAGAGCTAATCTCTCTGTAAATAACGTGTGAAAATGAGCCATTCTTGTCTAATTTTTATTTTCCATTACCAACCTACATATTTACCAGATGGCACCCAATGAGGACAAAATTGCCAGGCATTCATGTTCATCTTTACACACGTCACGATGTCAGCAGCCATGCATTTGGAACTCCTCTTTTTCCTCTGAGTTGGAAGAAATGGAAGTGCACAGTTTCCCTTGCAAACTGTTTTTTTTTTCCAAAGAGAAATGTTGCAGAGGGGAGACTGATGCTTTTAGACAAAGGATTTTAACTAGAATGATGAAGTAGTCCTCATTTGGGGGTGGAGTGTCTTTTGTGTTCTGAAAGCAGTAATAGAGAAAACACATTGGGATGGATCCTGAGCTAGGGAAATTGTTTTAGCTTCACTGAACACACTACACATCTGCTCCACGACAAGGAGAGCAAATTGCCACGTAACTTGCAGTACTCATTCTGCAATAAGTTTGTTTTCTCTGTGGGAGTATGACCATTAAAATAACCCCTTGCATCAGGATGCTTCCAATTTCACAGCAGAACAAACAAAACCACAGACTTCATTCACTCACCTCTACAAACTTTGCCTTTTACATGGTCTAATTTAAATCTATAAAATGAAATAACTAGTCATCTTATGTGGTTTATTTTCAGTGTAAAGACGAAATGTTGGAGTGATTTCCACAGAACACAATAAGGACCAGTGTTGACAAATGCAGGCAAGTGCACTGTTATCATGTCTAAATTGCAAGATATAACACGAGGCATGTTTCCTCTGTTTCCCTGACTTCAGTTATTTTAATAAATGTTGAAATAGCTTTTGTTTAGAAATAATAAATTGTAGCATATGTTGTCATTCTTGTTCCTTCCTCTCTCCCAAGTAACTTATGCGGACAGTGGTGACACACCATATTCCCATCTGTAATTAGTAAAGAGTAAGCGAGAAGCAGCGATAAGACAATCCCATTATCTTCTCTGAAATTACTTGGTGATGTTGTTACTCCTCAGCACACTCTTGAGTAAAAAGATTCATTTAACCTCTTAGAACACTGATTGTTCCAAAGGAAGCAGTGGTGAATCTACTGTATTTGAAACACTATTTGAATTTCTACACTGCAATTAATGCAAATAAAAAGGAAATACTAATAGGTTTAAAAGCGTGTAATCTAAGAATCTGAAGTAGGCCCTCACTCTTTATTTGTTACAAAGCAGATGTTTTCTAAAGTTGCCTTTCAGTGACTGAAGAACCAAAACAACTGTGGGGTGAATAGGTAATTATGGGAAAGATGTGATTTTTGTCTTGGTTCAATTTCAGCCAGTTTCACTCTGAACACTTCAGTGGAGTCTCTGTGGGAAGAAGCTCCCACGGTAAATGCACTGTTTCATGTTGCTGTCGGGCTGTTCATGTTGGCTTTAGCATATATTTTAACATACACAAGAAATCCTGGTGGACTAAAGAAAATGTTCTTAATGTATGTTTGCTTTTTTTTTTAGCATCTATTTACATATTTAATTTAAACTATTTGCATACTAATCAAACCATTAGGAAGTATGAACTTTGCAAAACATATGAACTTGAGCCAGTAAGTGGGGAGGGATGAGTTCTGTCTTATTTATGGTTCAAGTTATGGTTCATTTTGTATTTTTTCACTCTTAGCAAAATACCCGCTTTTCCCATCACAGATGATCCTGGGAGCATCTAAAGAGAGATTATTTAGTGATTATCATTATCATCTGCTACTGTTCTGTCATTTTACCTCCAACTTACTGCCTGTCCGTATCCCTCATAGTGGATTTGCTGATACCGAGCAAGCCAGAAACAACACTAAAATAATCCATTTCATGCATCCTCTCAAAGTCTGCAGCCTACCAAGGTGATTGTTACAAATTGTCTGAGAGGTTATAGCACAGTCCTACCTCCAAGCCCCACAGGCTATGGCTGTTCTGCAAACTGTACCCGAAAGAAAAGATCACTTACCGTTAAAATAAAAGGAGCCCACTACAAAGAGAAAGAGGGTGTACGTATTCCTCATGGCAGTAACAAGAAGAGGTGGATTGCTGTTCTTCAGCTGGCAATAAGCTCTGTTGTCAGGGATGCACAAGGAAGAGATGTAAAAGCAAATCTGAATCTTGGAGGTATTAAATGCCTGGAAAGAGACAGACAGTAGGACCTGGCAGAAGCATTCTGCAAAGTGGAGTTTTCGTGAGCATAGTGGTCCCTCCCCCTTTGCAGCTGTTTAAAGAGCTTTGTGAAAAGGAAAAGCACATAAGAAGAGGGAACATAATGTGATAATGTTGAGTAAGAGGAAATGAAAGAGTAATATAAGGAACAGGATCTGCAAAACACCACCTCTTAATTCTTGCTACTAGGTATTTAGAAAGCTTTCTGGTTCACAAGTGCAGTGGCGGGGAATAGCTGCGTGGGAAGAACAGGATGTAACTTTGTGCCATAAAACCTGTTAGTGAAAGACATCTCAATGAATTACAGCCCTAGCAGAGGGTAATTCTCTGTATCAAGAGAAAAAGCGTGTTGCTTATTGCCAACCCTTTTTCACTCCAAGGCCCACACACTCTCTAAACTAAAACTCCAAAAGGGTTTTTGGGAGCAGCAGGAGAGGAGCAGAGAGTTTGTTATCATCAAAATTTGACAGGATTATTAAAAGAAAGCTAAAGCAGCTTGTTGAGAAATAGCAAGAGCTATAAAGATACTCCAGAGGAGCATTGGAAAAATTCGATAGAAGTCATCTTTTACAGCTGAAGGGCTCAGCAGAGTGTAGAGTATCATGTATTTGGGGACTTGCCATGGGAAGGTTTGTGTAGAAGGAAGGGAAAAGATCTTACACATGTCATTTGCAAGCACTGTAGGACGGCTGAAGTTCCCAGATAGAAAAGAAAAAGGGTGCTAATCTTCTAAATACTGCTTTATCTCCATATTGATGTTCCCTCTGCTTCAGCTGGCCACGGGATGCAGTTCTGCTCTTGTCTCATCTCCCAGCAGTCTAACACCATTGGCTGGGATGGAGGCATTCCTGATTTATCAGCATAACATACCAGACTTGTGCATCTAGCACAGCTGCTGCCTGACCGGGGTTATTCGGGGAAGTCACCTGCTGCTGCTTTTAGGCAAGCTGTCAGTGTAGTGTGGAATGACTCATTGCCTTCTCCTTGAAACATTTTAGCCACCTTCTTTTTGCACTGAATAGGCCCATGTGTTATAACTTTGTTGTCTTTAAAGCAGCTGCCATCAGATGCAGCCCAATACATAAAGAGACTCTACTAAAATTTTCCTAGTTGTACTGTCCACAATCTATGGAACTCCTATAAACAGTCTGTTGTTTTTGGCTCATTTCTTTAGGGTAGGGAGATGGATTCAGTGAGACAAATGGAAAAGCACTCACTGCATGGGCTTCCACTTGGAAAACAAGCTGTCACAAGTCAGCTTTGATGAAGTGGTTTGTGTTGTTGCCTTCCCTTACACTGCAAAACTTAAGGTATGTCAACTATACCATATCTTCCACTGAGGATTCCCAGCAGTTCTTTAAAAAGCTCACAGCTTTTACCATGAGAAAGATGGCTTATGCATTCTCACCTTTCTCCACCCACAATCTCAAACAATTTCCTTTAATATACCTTTAATATAAACACCCTCAGTTACAATCTCTCGGGTTTTATAGTGGTTTTAACTTTAAAAAATATGAAACTTTGATCTTTTATAACTACTGAACTTTCGTATATACATGTGATCACTGTTTAGAGATGGACTTAGTGCATGGTAATGCTATACAAAAATCTCAGATGATAAAAAGTTCTGCGGGCCAGCAAGGAATTGATGGTTGATGGCTTCTCTATACTCAGAAAATGTTTACAGCACACCGTTGCCTTGTTAGCCATACCAACATAAATGTGCTGGGTTTGTTGCTTATCTTAATTAGGTCAGGTGTGATATCAGAGATCCCAGATATCAGGTTGGACTGGGCTCTGAGCTACCTGATCTAGTTGAAGATATCCCTGCTCACTGCAGGGGAATTGGACCAATGACCTTTGGAGGTTCCTTCCAAACCATTCTATGACTCTGTATGGGATTAGAATTCTTCCCTCTGAACAGTGTGGGAACTGAGGAGGAGAAAAATGGTTTCAGTGAGACAAACAGGAGAACAGTCATTGTGGGGACATCTACTTGTATGAAAAAAGCCAGTAATCCTAGCAAGTACCTGTGAATGGACTTACTGCATGAAAACGTGGTGTTTCTGCTTTCCTCCAGCATTTAACTAACAACATGTAGAAACGGAGTCTTCACACAGAAAATTAACCTCTTATAATAGTCACAAGTGTCCCAAGACAAGATGTGTCCCAAGCAAAGGATTTATGCTGAGCCCTCCACTTTTTGCTTCTTACTACAGTGTGCTTAGGTTATATGTCAGAGGCTTGTATGGTCAGAGACCTTACCACACTTTTGAGCCTGCTGGGCCAATCTTATTTTGTAATGTACAGGGAATTGCTCTCAAGGAGCTGTGCTTTCAGTATGTCTGAGCAAAGTACCAGTCTGCTGGGGAAGTAAGGCTGCATCTCTTTCTTTGTTTTTACTTTCAGCTATCTGACCTATTTCTCCTCAAAGGCAAACCTTCCATCTGCCAACCCAGCCTCTGTGCTTTTGCAGCAGTTACAGGAATAACAGATGTATGGACCCTGGAGTCACTGCATTTGTACCATCTACGCTGCTTGTTGCTTGGGAGTTGAGTAGCAGCTCAAGGTATAACAAAAACAGATTGGGAATGCTTCACCAGAGCTAAAGGGTCACAGATTGTTCACTGATTGCACTGTTTTTGCTGCTGAGGCTGAGGTGGACAAGGAGAATTACCACAGCTGATTTTCTTCTCTCTGGCCATATTTCTTCCTTTGCAATTCACTCGTGTGCACGCATTCTGACAGACCACTGAAGGTCTTCCTTGATCCCCTGTGCTATGCAATCATTCTCTCCAGTGATGCTGCAGGATTCCATTTGCTCCTTGAGATCCTGAAGTACAAGTCTTTTTAGCAGACATTAGCATATATGATACTCTGGATTTGCATCTTAATACACATGTGCAAGCATGGAAATAGCATGGCAGAGAGCCATCCACTGAACTGGCTGGGGGTTTGTTCCGGATACTGTAATGTTTTGCATGCCTTAGGGTATTCACACTTTTAGATGCATGAGGAATGTAAGATGTCCAAGTGCCCTGGAAAACTGGCAGTCCCCTTCTGTGGATTTATCATGGTGGTTTCAGGGTGCTGCTTGCATTAGGAAAGAACCAATTAGAAATGCTGGAGCTTTCGAAGTGGAAGCAACTGGGGTACAGTTGGCCTCTTTAATGAGACAGGTACCTTCACTGTATAGGGAGATTGCTGCCAAAATAAATGCCACAATTAGCTTCTGGTAGTTGTGACACTGAAATGAAGTTCAGGGCTGAGCTCATGGTTAAACTGAGTTGATGAGGGACTTCAGCTGAGCTTGTTAAATACTGGCCTTACAGAACACAGCAGAACAATTGCCACTGTCTGCTTGAAAATTGCTACAGAAAATGGCAGCTACTGGCAAACCTTGTTTTTCTAGGACCTCACGTCTGAGTGAAATTTAATGATACCTGCCAGGGTCCTGACTCATCTCAGCAGCAGCAAGGCACACTTTGCTCTCTAGTCGGCTGGAAAACAGAACTTCTTACAAGTAACTTCTGCAAATATCCATCATCCCCCCTTCAGGTAAAATCATCTTTTTCCCTACTGATCACTGTTGGGGTGAGCTCATTAGTACAGCTGTGCTGGAGCTAACATTCTGCAACTTTACAAATGTACTTAGAGTCCCATTAGAGATGGGTGATGCCTCAGCCACTCTGGTGCTGATGTTTCTGGGTTAAGTTGTACTGCTGCAGCTTTGTTTAACAGTGCTGGGGTCTGTCCCCATATAAAGTGTGCAAGGCAAAACAAAACTGTGGCACTGTAGTTCCAGTGACTGTTGACTGGATGAGCCTGGCTAGGTACTCATACAAAACAACTGTGGGTAGAAATCAGTGGCAAGCGCAAGGATATATGGAATATTTGGTCTGTTGTAATATAAAGCTTTGGAATTCAGTAAGCTTTTTTTGGGTTAGTAGATGCTTTATATTGGAGTACTATTTTTCCTCCAGAGGCTTACTCTACAGTGATGGACCTTGTCTGTGGGGGTAACTATGTCATAAAGTCCATTTCATACAGCACCCCTGTAATTACATTTGCCTTGTCAAATGGATTCTAAACAATATGTACAGGTATTTGTAATAAGCTGTCTTCAGGCAAGGTATAATATGGTCACACTTTTGCAAACAACAGTGGTAAACGGAGCTGTGGATCCTACCAAATGATCAGGTAAATGACACTCCTTTAAGGTTTCAAACAATGATACTGTATGTTGGTGCCTGATATGTCAGCACGTTAGAATCTGCTCCAAACACACAAAATGTTCCAGAGAATTGCCACTAATAACACTGTGCATGCAAATGACACAGCAATAGATGTGATTCCATATTTCATTGTCAAAATATGAATGATTATGGATCAAGGAAAAGCCACCTTTCTGCTCTGGAATATGTCTGATGGCAGCCAAAGTCATTCCCGGCAAAACAATGCTTTCCTTTTCTGGTTAAGTTTTGAAAGCTGTCACCATATGCTTTGTGAGCTAGCAGGTGTATTATGTTTGCAGAGCCAGCAACATTAAAGCCCCTAACACTCACTGATTACCATCAACATTTTTAGCCACCAAAATGCACAAGTGTAATGAGTCCAGAGAGCTGCAAAAGCAGCAGCTGAGGAGGTTATGCTGTTTTGGAGCTGATCCTTTTATTTTTATCAGTCTCACCTCCTCTCGTATACTTTTAGATTTGTTGCAGGATAACCTGTTGGCTGCCCGATACAACTGGCAAACATTGCAGATGAAGCCATAGCCATTCTTGCAATGTTGCATTTTGTATGAAATTAATAAAAAGAGGCTAAAAATATGCACATTTAAGAACACATCTTCACCAATACCAGTGTGTTCCTATATGCAGTATAAGCATTTTTGTGTGCTCTTACTTTTTGAAGTAAAAACTCGAAATGTGAATTCCAGGAGAAGGAAGCTCTATTTCTTTTATTCATCTACCTTACTACATTATTCTGGCTAGGAAACTGTGCTTCCTTGCCTGCCAGATCACTGCAACTGTTGCCCAGTTCCCAGTTCCGGGGTAATGGCAGAGTGTGTTTCATCCCTTGGTAAAGGTCCAGTGATAAGTTTTTAATATTTATAGTATGTTTTCTAGATTCAGTAGAATTGCCCCTTTTAATCCTAATCACTTTATTCTGCTTTATCAAACTGAACTTAAAGTTAGTAAGGATTTACTGCCAGCTTCTTCACTATTTATACCTTTCTACTGAAACATTTGGAATGTCCAATAGTGAAATCCTCCAGCAAGCAACCGTGCACTCTGGGTGCCAAAAATTGTAAAGCATATAACATTCCAGTGAAATAAACCCTGACTATCCCCAGAGTAAAGACAGTAAAGAGGAAGCAGCCTGTGCTAAGGCAAACACTCAAAGTTTTCATGCCATTTACTACTACTGTGTTCTCTGCAGTAATTGGTAAGTACTAAGAAAAGCTCTACTGTCTATTAAAAGTAGATGCTATGAATAAATCAAACATGATGTTTCCAAACTATGTGTGGAATTTAATGCTGCATGGCCAGATGTGCAGGTCTTGCTCAGATTGTAGTGTGATGTGAGGCTTATTTCTGATAAGCAAATTTGGTACTGGACAGAGTTGGGTTAGAAGGATCACTGTATTTTTGGCAGTAAAATGATTTTTCTTCACAAGATACCTCTATATACTGCAGGATGCTAATAGCAGTAGATAAGTTCCTGGTGCATACATGGTCATCTGGAAAACCCCAGAACTGCTGTGGTGCAGAGCACACATCACTGCAAAACTGTGATGGGTTTTGCTTGATTGCTATCACTCCTGTTCACTGAGGCAGACCTGCACACTGCTACCTCCTTCCTTGCTTTCACTGTGTTGGGCCCATGCCAGGATAGTAATGGCTGTTCTCTACACTGGGGCTTTTAGGATGGGCCATTGGCATGTGTGGGTTATTTTTCTGTTCTTGATATCATTCATCAGAAAAAAACAAACCCACTACTGTTTGTGACAGAGTCCAAAGGTTTCTCTCTCACACCTATGATGGAGGGAATCAGAATGTCTGTATCTGCACATCCCTTCAAATGGAGAAGTAGGAAAAGAATAAATGACAATTGTACTGTTTGAGATTGACCTTTTTATTTGGAACTGCTGCATTTCAAAATGAGCAGATTTGAAGAGTGAAGGTAAAAAGAGGGCTTTAGGATACAAGACTGAGAGCCAAAAGACATGGGCTTTGTTCTCAGCTCTACCATGAGTGTCCAGAGCGCATTTAGTTAAGTACCATCCCTGTTCAGTGCTCCAGTTTCCCCAGGTGTAAAGCAAAGGTAAGGATTTGCAAAGAATTACCTAATGTTTGTAAAGGGCTTGGATGGCAGGGAATGAGAAGAATCATGGAAACACAAGGAAGCCCTATATTTCTGTGGCTTTCACACTTGTACTACCAAAGAGGCTTTTACTTGTCCTTTAACAAGCAAAATGGAATGGATTTTGGGTTTATCTGTCTGTTCTTAAAAATTCTTTAAGCCTCCCTGTCATCACCTGGCCTTGCTAATACAATTGATGCAATGGAAAAAAAGCAACAGCAGATGGCAACCAAGAGCTTGCCTGCTAGAGCACACAGTGCGGTACCAGAATGATAATGAAGGAAAACTATGCAGGATAATGAAGTAATTCCCAGTTCGTGGATTTGCAAATTAAGTATTTGTATATGAAATAACAAAAAATTTTATAAAGCCATATGCCTGACAACATGGGTTTTTTTTTTTCCCAATTAATATCGCTTGATCTAATAAAAGATACCAGCACCTCCCGCAAACCTTGCCTTGTGGAGATCTTCTTTCTCACACATGTAACCACTAGCAATTCCTCTGCCCTTTCTTCAACTTTGATCTACCAGGAAACACTGGAAGAATAGGAAACCACTTCGAAAAACACTTTAAATGACGTTGTATATTCATCTTTTTCCAGGCTGAAAATAGAGCTCCCTAGTTTGCTGTGTACTATATACAATAGCTATACACAAGAGCTCCCTAGTGTGCTTTGCTGTGCTATATACAATAACAGCTAGACAATAACCTGTACCTCAGTGTTACACCTCAGTATATATTTAATGGAGGGATATGAGCATCTAAAGACAGGTACTTCTGTTGTTTTGTTGGTGTTTTTTGTAATTTAGAGCAAGAATTTAAACTTGAAATTTGGTTTTTAAGTATGTGGAACTTTAGAAGCTCCATCAGTGTCTGAAATTAAGGGGTTTTTCCTCTTGCCTTACCTAGCATGCCACAGCAGAATTTGTTATTTCCAAGTCAAAGGAAGCAGTTCCTTCTGTCTCTTCAGATTTGTGTTTTGTAAGCTTCTTAAATGCCTCCAGTCCTGTCATCTGCACTGCGAGGAAAGCAGTAATTTGTGCTGACATCATCTAACTGCCCTGAAGAAAAAATATGTTGCATATCACTAAGGAAAGGGAGAAATTTATCTATAATTTAGGACAATAATGGGGTTTAATTCACAAAGTCTCATAGCCTCTCACATACTGACAGAGCCTGCTATCATTAGTGATGTCTTGGGATTCTGTTGTGTGGATATAATCTGTTATGACTGAAAGGAAATCGTTATGAGGGCATCAGCTTTGTAACCACTTCTGGGGTTCATTATCCTTTGTGGCAGTTGTACTTATGAGACCTCTGGAGTTGTTTGTTTTTCCAAGCAAGAAATACCCCACAAATTATTGACATTTGGGGGGGAAGGAGTGGTTGTAGTGAGGTGTTGATGCTGAACAACAGGCAAGGTCCTCCTCTCCAGCAGCAAGCCACTGTGACAGCCTGCACTGACACAATAGACTTGTGGTGGTTATTTATAGTTCCTTAACCTGCTGGGCCTGTGCTGATGGCCCTGTCTTCAGCGTGACACTGTACCACTGCAGACTGCTGTGATGGTCATGGACACTCACTGCTCATTTGCAGGCCCTTGAAGTATCCCTGAGCTGCACACAGAGCTCACTGGGGGGCTCTATCCAGCAGCGCCTGTGACCTTATCTCTACATTCCATATTGTACCTGCTTTTTTCCCAGTGGATAGTCAGCATGGTCCTGTGCTGCTGCACAGGTGCTGTGTGTATCCAGAGCAAGGATGCCAGACCTGGCTTTCAGTGTGAACCAGATTAATGTGGCCCTGAGAAAACACACCAAGTTCAGCTCACTAGTTATGAAACTCCAGACCGAAAGCATAGGATGCTGCCTCGATGTGCTGCCGAATGCTCTGTCCTACAGTTGTGCTCTCCTCCTCTGTTACTCCCTGCTAGAGGAGTAGCAGAAAGGCAGCTTTCCACTACTTGTGCAGGCTTTCTCTAGGATATTTTTCAGATTGCAGATTGGGATTTGGGGTAGGAAATGCCTTTGTTCCTGGTGTTTAGTACATTTCCCATGCGTGTCTGGTTACTGGCTTTGCTGTGCTATATACAATAACTGCACTCCTAGCTTTTAAAAGTGCTGTAGAATGGTGGAAGTTATGATTCAGCTGGATTACAAGACACCTCTTCCCTGCTGCCAGTGCCTTGTGCAGGCTGAGTAAGTAACAACATGCTTTAATTAGGCTTTTCAGTCCTGAGAAGCAGAGCTGTTTAAGTCCAGAATGGCTGTTTTCTTGTTGCAAGGCTCCTGCCTCCACCTTTCAGCATCTGGTTTATAGCTAATGGTACCCACCAGCCTTGGCTCTGATAGTCCACACAGCAGCTTTCACTCTGAGAGTTTTCCTTCTACCGGAGATGATGACTGCCTGTTTAATACCAACACAGCACATTTGGGTCACAGATACCAACGTTCTCTGTGAGACACTTGAAGTGTCACTGATCCTGTGTTATAGATCAGGAAACAAAGTGCTGAATGAAACACAGACCAGTTGTGTAGGAAATCAGTGATGAGGATTAGAATATAGTTCTCAGTTCTCAAAAAAATCAGTCACATATCTGCGCTGCTTCCTTAGAGAATGAGATGGATTTATGTCAAATCCAAACCTTCCTGGAATTTGAGAGATGAGCTGCTTTGACTTGTTCCTCAGTCCTAGCAGAGGGCTGTGTCTAGTTTCAGAATAGTCTTCCAATAAACAGGTGACAGGTTTAGTGCCTACTCCATGCTGTTTGCTCTAAGGTTCAGTATGTTAATATTCATTCAGCAGACTGAATGATCTATGTTCTTGGTTCCTGTATATGTTAATGTAGGCACAGGAGGATTCACTTCAGAAGAATTTAACAACTGTGTTCTTGTGTGACATCTGTAGATATGTAAACTCTAAATCCAGAACATGTCATCTAGTGTCCTCCCTACTACAGACCACAGGATTCTTACCTCTTACACATAACTAAAGGTAAATCTAGAACATAATTTTTAAACTTCCACAGTTTATAACTTAAGACTTCAGGTGATGAAGAAGAACTATGTCCTCAAGTAGCAGACTTCTGATGCTTAACTAAATTGTTAAAAGTTTGTACCTTATTTTTAAGCTTCAGCCACTTTATGTCCTTGTCAAAGATCATTTGCACTCTGAAATCTCCCCTATCAGATAAGTTTTAGACTTATCTTAGTCTTAGCTTTCTTTAGCAAAATAGATTAGATTTCTTGATGCCTCATTAGTAAAACAAGTTCTTTTTCCAGACCATAAATCATTCTTGAAGCTCTCTGTATAGTTTGTCAAGGTGCTCACAACTCTTAGGTCCACAGTGTTGGGTGGTGGTCCCCCTACACGTTCAGTGGATTACTTCCTTCTGAATTGAATTTGATCTTTGCTTATTTATTAAAGCATTACCTTTGTTCCTTCAGTTAGTGCAGCCTTTGTGTACTGGGATGTTGTCTTCAGCTAACATAGATCTAGTAAAGCTCATCATGTTATATGACATATAAGGCAACATATTGCCTCTATATGTTTCTGTTTGAAGAGATTTTGCATCTGATTCAGTAGATAATTCGATTCACCAAGTAATAGAACTGACTCACTAGGTCATTTATTTGCTTGGTAAGTAGTACATATAAGGTAATTAACAAAGGACCTGGCTTAGTACAAGTATTAATCCTGAATAACTAGTGCATGTGCCTGCGGTTCATTTCTAGCTGTCCAAAAAATCTCTGTCCAATTGGTTTTGTGACATATCTATCCCAGTGTGTGGCCAAAAACAATAGCTTCCCTGTTGTCACATAAAGTATAGCAGCAGTCCCCCTGAATGTGAACATGAGCTAAATATAAACATATAATACATTTGCTTGTCAGTAAAGGTGGTGTATTTTTAGAATTCAACTGGAATCTTGCAATTTCTTACATGTAATTGGGAGTCTCCAGAGGCTACTGTGTCTTGGGTAGCCAAAAATCTATTTTGAGGTCTACCCAGTGCAATCTACACTTCCTTATTTGTGGTAGTTTGTGCTCTTTATTTGTGGCAACCTGAAGCATGCCAGCGTGAAAGAGAACAAAAGCAATCCCATTTTGACTAGGCTAGAACCGTGCCGGTGACTTTCTTGGTACAGTCCCATTTGAGGCAGTAGGAGTAATCGATTTAGTGGGATTGGCACAAAACCAGGCAGGTCAGGCCACATCAACACTGAACTCATTTCTGGAGGATTTTTCTTGATGAAAATTTGAACAAAAAGTACTTTATTTTGTCATTCCAAACAAAATGCTTTGATTTTCTGTACGTTATAAACACCACAGTCACTGAACTGGAGATACTCTGAGGGTGGAATGCTTCCAGTCTCTGATTGCCAGCACTTTGCTCTCCCAGAGCTTTTAAAATATTCATATTCCTCTACTCTAAATGGCCACTCTCTGATACTGGGAGCAGGAGACCTGCCTGGTTTGAAGCATATGCAGACATCTGCAGCTCGGAGTGTGGTTGGGTATTTCTGCCTTTCCCTGCCTCGTGTCTTACAGACGTGCCCTGACTTCTTGTGATTTACATTACTCTTTTTGCTGCTGAAATACCATTTTGTTGAGGTTTTGGTTACTTCTAAGTGCAATTAATTTTTGTAACAACTGTCAGTGGGAGGTTATTTTTCACCTGAAGACAGTTGCTGAATGTGAGCGTCTGAGGGAAAGGTGAATGCTTTGTCATTAGAGCTGTGAGGTTTGTCCAAAGGACCACATGCATCCTCCCAGCTCTCTTGGTGATCTGAGTTGCTTCAGTCCTTGTGCTTTTTAGAGGATGATATGCTTGGGCTGCTGTCATTGAAACACAGAGCTAGAGCAGTCTTAGAATGTGAGATGAAAGGGGTTGGAAAATTGTTATATTGGCTGAGAAAGTGCGAAAAACTTCCCAGAGACCTTATAATGCTTGGTTTCTTTATAAAGGCTGGATGTATCAGGACAAAGAATTTAAAATGGCTTTGACAGAAATGTGTTTAAAACAAAATGGAGCAAAAGACACCTTACTCTGAATTTTCTCATCCATTTTACATACAGGAATTTTAAGGATCCCCTAAAGAGTACTTTAATGTCATGAAGACATACCATAGAAAATGATAGCAATGTACTGTTGATTTAACACTAGCTATTTTCTTCTCCTTGTTATGGTATTGGAAAGGGGAGAAAACAAGTCTTCCTTTATTAGTGATCAGGTGCAGTGAGTTTCAGCACATTGACTGATGGCTATAATGTGGAAGCTGTGTTTTCTGCATGTCCCATTTACATGGAGAGAAGGGGGAGAGGCTCCTCTGCACAGCTGCATCCCATGGTGGTAGATCCTCATTCCAGAGGCCCAAGGCTCTCATGAAAAGAGTTGTTTTCTTCTCAGTTAAAAAGCAAACATGTTTTTAACCAAATTGGGTATCTTTTGTGAAACTTTCCACTTTGCTGAAGAGCTCCATCAGAAAAGTGGCTGTGGTTTCTTATTCAGTGTAAATAACTTGTCTGTGCATGAGCAGTACCCAGTGGTCAGTCCTTTTGGAATATGTCTATCCCAGCAACATCCTGATGTGAGTTTCCTTCTGCTTTGTGTAAAGGTAGGTGAAATATGTGAAGGAAAAAAAATTACCTAGGGTTTTAAAACAGGGGGAGACTTCCTATTTATATTTAATTCTTTAAAGTATTTAAATGTCTTTCTGTATGAAATTCAATTCTTCTGTAGACTGTAAGACTAAGGAGCAGGATACAAGTGAAATGATTATTACAAAAAGTCCAGGTGGCATAGGACTTTCATTCTGGGTATTTAAAACTGGTTTGGATGTTTTGCACTTGTTTTTCCTCCTTTACCTGAATAATTTGTGTTTTGGAGGGAGGAAGCCTAAGTGTGGTATTTGTTAGAGATTCATCGTCACCTTTCGATTTAAGATGTGAGAATGGCAAATAAAGAGGCCAAAGGCCTTTCATAGTGCCTCTAGCAATGTCAAGGGAAGCTAGCCTTGATAAAGTGTATCCTTCTAAGATTCAAGAACTTATCTTTCAGATGAATCCCTTGGGTTTTGCTTAATTCTTACAAGAAAAAGCTCTTTTTTGATATGCAAAATTTATAATCCATTTATAATCAAACTGTCTTGTGTTTGCCTGAGCCTATGGGTTCTTTCTGGCTCTGGGCCACTAACAGTGGGATCAGGGAGGCTGCAGAAAGTGAGTGACTGGCAGAAGAGAGCAGAATTCTGTGGATTAAAAAGATACAAATATCTGTGTTGCAAATCAAACCGGATTTTCAAGCCAACAGAATTTCCCCTCTGCTCTCAAAGCAGAGCTGTAGGCCTTTGTCAGCTGGAGCCAAGGAGGAGAGGGAGAAGCTGTTCATTAGTGCATGGAGGCTTTAAGGAGGCGGTTTTGGGAAGCTCCTGTTGTATGCAACAGCTCTCTGCTTACAGAGGGATTATTTTAGGAATTATCCAGACTTTCTGTGACCAGGTGGGTTTCTTGGTAAAACACAATTTCACAGGAGGGTGGTCACAAGTAAGCACAGAATATTAGTATGTGATGTAGTAACTTATTTTGACATATTTAGCATATTGGGATTTCTTTCTCCTACTGGTTGCCTGTCTGCAAAGGTTTTGAGGTATTTGGAAGCCTTGCCCTTCTGATGAGCATGGCTTCAACGAGCTCTGAAGTTCCAAAGTTATTGGGGCCCAATGGACAGAAATGTGACGTGTATGAGAAGTCTTGTTTTCTCAGGGAACAAGGCTAGGAGTATAAAGCATAGACTCAGTACCCACAGGAATAAAGGAATTGGGCTTTTCTTTGTTGCTGTGATTTATTTGCTTTTTACTCATAAGGTAGGTTTTATTAACACTAGAATGGTACTTATATTGAATCTCATTTTCCCAACCCTTCCTGTTCCTCTGCTTTAAATCTCTGAGCATTGGCTAATCCCAGTGTCTTCGTGAATTTCACTGTTTAGTTTACAGACACATCCTTTTCCTTTCTCATCATTTCTTATCTGTACTCTTTGCAACTTCTTACTCCTCCCTTGCCTTTACTCACCTCCTCCTCTTTTGCTTAAAACACTTCAGCTCTTTCTGGTTCCAGTTTTATCACACTGGTGAGGGACCAGCAGGCTGGCAATGCATGAAACCACTTCACTGACGGCTCTTACTAAGTTTGCCAGTAGCCAGCTGGAGAAGGAAATGCTGGTAAGCCAGTTTCATTGAACTCCATATTACTATGAGATCCAAACCACCCACCCTTTCCTGTGTGTGAGCTGTTCTGTTTCTGCTTACTTATCTCGGAGCAGCGTGAATTTAGGAGTAGACTGGAAGAGGACGTGGGCTTCTGTGACCCACAGCTAAGGCACTATAGACTGTAGGTTTGGCACATGGCATATGGAGAACTCTCTGCCTGTGTGTTCCTTGTTATTTTATATGACAGCAGTCCACAGACATGTAACCTTTGGCATTGCATGTGTCTGCTGCACAGAGGCAGAAAAGAATTTCAGCTTCCAGGAGCTGATAACCTGTGACACAAGATGCCAAGAGCAGGGTAATTGAGAGAGGAAACCAGTAAGTCTGATTAGAGGTAGTTCAAGCTGTCTTGAATAGCACTGAGCTGGCACCATCTCGACACAGAACTGAAGGGGAGGTGTTCTGTGGCAGCTCTTCACTTGTACTACTTACCTGTGGATTTACAAGTGCTCTAAGGAGGGAGACGGGGTTCAGAAAGCAGCGGGTGCAGAAGCTGGTAGCTGTCCACATGAGGAAGGCTGGATTTCACTGTTACTTCATCCTCAATGATCTCCTCCCCGTCTAAGGTCAATTATGCTGATTCTGCAAACTTGGATCCTAACCTGTGTACAATCTTCTAATGTCAGGGTCATCTTAATCAGGTGGGGTGAAAAACTTGTGCTGTAAGTCTGGCAATAAGACATTAGAATTTCTGGCTACTGGCTCTTTATTTATTGCAAGCATTATTGGTTTAAATAAAACCCCCCCAAAACTCATACTTTATTTTTACTTCTGTCACCATTTAGAAAACAATTTGGGTCCATCATCAGCTTGCTGAAGGGGAAATTTTCTGCTGAATGCAGCATAGCATAGTTGATTACTTTTCTAAGGCAAAAGTCAAATTGCTCAGCTCCTGAGATTTGGCTTCAGGGCCTGCTGTGTGTTCTGCTCTAAAGACTGTTGTTCATGGCTCACAGGGGACACAGAGTGGGACTGGTTTCTGGTGCCTGCCTTGCAGCTGACTCCTTGTCTTGTGTGCTTCTGGGGGAGCCGTGCCGTGTGCTGCTCCTGTTTGGCTCATGATTGTGCACTTTAATTTGGAGATTTTTGTTTTTAGCTCTTATTTTGCAGCAATTAAAAATCACATTAATCTACCATTATAAAGGAAGATTATGTGGCTGGCTTTCGTTTCTGATAATTTAGTTAATAAGTCATCTAAATAACAGGAAGATGGGAACAGCCCATAGATAACACAGCAAGGGCATTGCTGTATTATGTTGCTAAATTACTGCTATTGTTTGTTCTTTGTCAATGTCTTGTATGACATATGGAAAAAGGAAAACATTTAGAAAATAAGAATATAAATCTGCTAGAGTTGCCAAATAATTCATGAGCAAGGTATGCCCATGACAACTAAGAGATTGCATTTTATTATGGATTCTATTTCAAGTATGTGGTGCCCCTTTTTCATGACAAATTGATGTGAATTATACCTGTCCAGTTTGATTCATGTGCCAGTCTGAGCTTCACTTACCCAGGGTATTCAGCTGCTTTAGAAAGACTTCTAAAAACTGCTTTAGTGGTATCTGCTTCAGGCTAGGTTTATGTAAAGGGCTTTCTTTAGCCCCAAAGGCTGCAGCTGGAATATCAGGCCAATGAGGTAGGGACTAAGATATTTTGTATTTGAGGAGAATGGAAATTCCAGCTCCCAAACCCATTTTTTATTGGAAGTGGGGCAGAAGGTTTTGCCATCCTTTTTGAACCTGTTCTGTCAGAGTGTGATTGTTTCCTCACTTCTTAACAGAAAATTCACAAATGCAGGCAGAAGAATAGAATAAAAAAATCCAACTGCTGGATAGTGTAACCTTTTAATGATGGTATTTTTGGGTGCCTGCTCTGGTAAAGGTCAACTATTTTGCTCTATGAGATTGAGTCAAATTGACAGAAAAGGGGAGAATGAGTTCTAGTAAGGTGAAAATACCCAGTGAGTTAGAGCATGCAGACCAGGCAAAGAGCATCTATGGATAGAAGCTCCTGAGTCAGCCTCTTCTTCGGTTAATTAGCACCTTACTTTATTTGGGCCATAATAACCATCTGGCCTCTAGAAAAATTCAAAGGGAAGTTCATCTCTTCTCTCCATCAGATATTTATCAGTTTATTACCAGAATCACCTGATAAAGGGCTTGTGGGGATTGCAATATTGACCGCTTTCCTAGAGGCACAGAAGTGAAGTGACTTGCACAGCAAGTCAGTGACTGAGCTAGGAGTGTGCCCAGTTGAAATCTTGTCATCCTGCTTGTCCGTCTCACCTCCCAAAGGGAGCATACAAGCAAGATCTCTGTTTTGTGTATGGTTGGGTTTGTCCTGCTGTGATCGGGAAAGAGATGTTGCACTGCACTGTTGGTGTCCCTTTAGAGCCTCCTGCTCTTCTACAGAAGAAAAAAAACCCCAAACCAACAGCAGTTGAGGGGAAAACACTTTCTGTCAGTGCTGAGCAGAATGCTGCAGGAGAGGATGATTACTTCTTGTGACTTCCAGAGCAGCAGTAGAACTCACATTGCACATTGTGACCTCTGAATAATACCTAGATGTAAACATTTTAGGAAATGTTTGTGGATTTCAGACTGAGGAAAGGAGGAAATTTAGACTCCGCTCCTTCCTTCTGTGCTTCAGAGGGACTGTGTTCCTCCTTCAAAGTCTATGGCAGCAGCATTTAGTGTCTCAAGTCCCAGGCTGTTTCCTTTGGAGGTAGACCTGCATGAAAAACTTGGGCAAGCCCATCATTTCATTTCTCCAGATCACTATAAATGATGTTATGAAGCCTGCCTTGCTGGGTTTGTCATTGCGTACTGTCTTTATTTTGGGGTCTGATAGAAGTGTATAAGAGAAATATTTTGGCATGTTTAGTAGCCAGTGAGGTAATTCTTGGGGATCATAGACAAGTACGTAATGCTGTTGCATACATAGGAGGGTGAGGTGGCTGGGGAAGTCATTTTGGTGGTACTTAGGCCGTGTTTGGCAAGGCCTAGGTAAACATGAGTTATAGCTGAAAATAAAACCAAACCATCCCTTGCCTAGGATTAATTTCTATGCTTCCCATGTTCCAACAGGACAAAGTCAGGGAAGCCTTTCTGGGCTTAACATGCTCCAAGCACCACTCCTGTTAGACCCTTCTCTGTTTCTCCTGCCAACTGGCAAAACCTTTTTAAGTCATCACCATGCTATGCTTTGGGTAGAATTATCCCTGATACCATCTCACTGAGGTCAAAGAAAAGACGAATGTGGGTTTCTAGAAATGCATTTTCTGTCCAGCCTGCCCGTATTCATTTCTTCCTCTTGGCCTTGTCTATGACCTCACTGAAATACAACATGGTTAAGTCTGGAGTATTCTGGGATGTGGGATTTGTGCAGCAGATGCCTTGAAAGGTGCATAGTGGTGGATGGGTTGTTTTCTCTAAGCAGTGTGTACGTTAAGTACTAGGCTAAATCCTTTTGGATTAGATAAGTGAGAGAAAGAAAGACTATTTCTAGAGGGTATTTTCTTTCCATGCCCTGATTCTTGTGTGCTTACAACTTTGCTCTGAACTGGAATCGACATGTTTGGCACATTTGATCTTTATGATCTGTTCCAATTATAAAGATTTGAAGTAGCATCCAAAAAAAGTGCTGATTCCTTCAGGATGGCACTCAGCAGTCAGCACAGCACTCTGTCACAGCTCTGCTTGCCAGCACACTGCATGCTATTTATATCTCTTCTTATCTGTCCCAAGTCTTAGCTGGAGGAGAAGCCCAGCAGGCTGGGGGCTGCAGATAGACCCCACATGAGCCCTGGCACTCCCGTTCACATGTCATGTGTACTGTAATAGCAACAATGTCTTTCAAACAAATACTCAGACATTCCCAACACTAACCATCTGGAACATCAGGCCTTATTCCTTTATGTTAGGGATGGGCTAAATACTTTCTCTGGTCCAAATACTGTTTTATTTCTTTTACATTGTGATATATGCAGGCTTTTGTGTATTTGAATCTTGCATCGATCTGAGAATCATCATGGAAATCCAACAGATGATACCTACCCTGGTGTTAGGAGTAAGGGAGTGAGGCCCAGAAAACTCAAGACACTCTTCCCTTCAGACCTGTTGCTTGAAGTACACTGTCTTTGAAAGCAGAGTGGCTAGAGTGTATGTACTGTCCTTTTGGAGGCTTTTTATGGGGAACAGAACAGTCTTGAATTAGATAAGAGATGAGCAAGTGGAGGCACAGCAGAAGAGCTGTGAAGCTGGAGGAGGTGGAAATCAGGGCTGAAGGCAGAGCAGTTAGAAACCTGCCTGGGAGGGCTGTGCACAAGCACTGCTGTGAAATAGCTGTGGGAAGGTGACACTGTGAGCGCAGGATCAGAGACTGTGGAGGCTGTGAAAGAGAAAGATGGAGCCAGGGAGGCAGCTGTGAGACAGTGGATGGGCCTGAGAGTTGAGGAAGATGGGACTGAGCTCAAGTTAGGGAAGAAGGACTTCTCCAAGCAAATGTGGTAGTTAGGATCTGGGGGTAAAATGACTGAAAGCAGTGTTGTAATGTGCAAAGTGGGATTATCCTGCATATGTGGAAGGTGTCCCTGCCCTTGGTAGGGCGATGGGAACTAGATGATCCTTAAGGTCCCTTGCAACCCAAACTATTCTAGATTCAGTATGTCTTAGAAGCTGCATACATGGAAATAGACTTTATTTTACGTCTAAGAGTCATCAAACCAAGAGGAAGGAAGAGGACTGGACAGGATCAGCAGTGTGTGACCTGAGGCTGTGAAGCTGAGAGGCCCCAGGAGGCAGATACTCTGTGATGCTGAGATGAGGATGTTGTGAACAGAGCAGGGACAAGGCCAGAGGGACTTGGAAAGGGAGAGCTTGAGGTTTGGAGTAGAGGCTAATCTACCTATCTAGAGGAAACAGCATTTGACCCTTGGAGTGCAGTACTCACTGAGTGCATTCCCTGTGGTTTTTCATAACAAGTAGAAGCTTTGTAGAAATGCCTTGAGATAATTTCAGTTCCCATATTTCTTGCAGTTTTCCATGATTCTTTCCCTGATTTGTAAGTCCAGCTGGACAAGCCTAAGCTGATTGACAAAATACCTGCTAGACTGACTTAACTGGGATTCTGCCTTTCCCATTAGGAAGAGTCCTTGTCTTTTGCAAGAGTAAGTAGGGATACACCAGAGCCTCAAGTGTGCACCAGGCTCCAGGCCAGTTCCACCTTTGCAATAAGGAGTTTAGCGTAAAATGTAGGGTCTGACTCCAACAGGGAGGGAGGGGTATCATGGCCAAGTCCCTTTGGTTACCTTTTTGACACATCAATGAAATACCAGGAGAACTACAAGTATTGCTACACTTTTTTTTTTCTTTCTTTCTTCTAGATAACAGAAATAATTACTATTAGTGAGTAATAAATTATACAGGCTTGTGAATTTACTCTGTTAGGATATTTAGGTCTCCTCTCCATTTCTCCTGCCTTACTTTACAGATCTGGCATGGTTCAATTTGCTAAGAGACTTCAGCTGACATCTGATGCATATACTGTACATCATCCTGCACTAGCTGCAGGATCAGGAATGAGTCTGTCCTCTCAACCTCAGTTCAGCTGAGGCTTGAAGCATTGTAAAAGCAACATATTTGCCCTCAGAGAGGATGGAAGGTCCAGTTTGTATCATGCTTCACTGCTTGCTCCCAGCTGAGGCACAGCACTTGCAGACTGTGGCTCTGTTTCATTTACAGCAGCAGGGTGAGTGTAGAAACAACAACAGTACCTATGTGAAGGAGCAGAGAAACATAGAAGAGTAGGGAAAAGCTGGTCTGTCCAAAGACATGGACCAGAATCTCCAGAGGACATCATCCATTGCTAGTCTTTACCCCACATATGCACAGACTAGGAGCCTTGATGCACAAGTAAAAGGAACAAAAATCAATATGTTGCTGACATTAGGAAGATAATGGTGAGTTGTACCTTTGGTGCTGGGATCAGCTCTCTTGTGTGTAGTGAGCAGAGCTGTTTCTAAGGCTTTGGAGCAGTAAAAAATGATTAATATTTAAATATATATGCCTTTTCCATTCCACTTTTCCTGAAAGGCATGCTATTATAGATCATGCTATCCCAGAGGTTGTTACAAAAACGGACAGACTGGGAGTGATGTGGAGGTCTATTCTAATTTGTTTCTTTTTTCTTTTTCTTTGAATTCAGTTTCTTTTACCCTTTCCTACCCCAGTATTGCTGTTGGAACTGTCATGCTGTCTTTGTAAGAATTCTGGCTTGGAAGAACTGACATCAAGAGAAATAATTGATATTGGGTAATGGTAACAGCATCTCTCAGAATTCTGCCTGTTTGCCAGAGCTCCCCACTGTCTGGGTAGGGAAGCTGATTTTTGTACAGCAAATGCACAATCAAAGCAAAGGCATTTTGAAAGTATATTCTCATGGTTTTGGGCTCTTGGTTTGCTCTGATAATGGAATTATTTAAGAAGTCACTGTTGCTCTCAGGATGCTTTGGACTTAGAAGATATTGAATGAAAAGTCAAAGAGTAATGGAAATAGTGAAATTTACTCACTCTAGAAATGCAGTTAGGTAGTGGGACACTGTCCTCATTTAAGATGGTGGAAAGTCTTGCAAAAATGGGAGGTGTCAGGTGCCTGCAGTGGTGTGTGCACTATGCTGCAGATAAATCAATGCAGTCCATTTATAACCATCAATATGAAACAGTGAACAAAAAGTCCTCTCGTGGATGACATGTACTTTTTGCTTATAGTGATGTGTAGCAGGTACTTTCACAATGGAAAGGATTGTCTGTATAATATAGATCTTACTACATCACTAGTAAGACATCACAGCTGGGGGTGCTCAGCAAACCCTGCTTACTCTGCTGCTGTACACATGCAGGGGAGCTAATTTGCTTCATCCTGAATTGAATTCATTGCTTTTCATACAATAATCGATTCTTTTCCTTGAACTATCAGTTTCTTAAACTTTGGGATTACAGACGACTTTTTAAATGGCAGACTTGCAGATATAGAAAAGTAAAATTGGATTTCATGATTTATTAATTCTTCTGACACCTCTTTCTGTTACGACTGTCTTGAAGGTGTTCTCATGAGCCAGCATTAGTCCCACCTCAGCACATTTTTCTCCTCCAGACATATTTGGCCAACAGAGCATTTGATGCGCTCTCAAGACATGCAGAAGGTGGGGAGAGGTCACCAGTGCTGCGGGGCATTGGGGCAGAGCTGGGTATGGATCCCACGTGACAGTCAAGCGCAGTGCTGGCTAACGTGCTTTGTGAGAAATGGTGAGAACTGCTCAGTAGTTTCTGCTAGAGGAGCTCGGCTCTATGCGGGCATTTAAAAGAAAATGAATCCTCAGGTTTATCTTTGCTAATCATAACTGCCCCGAAAATGTAGGCAGGAAAAGGTGACTAGTAATTAACACATTGGGTAAACCAGTTGTGCTGGAGCAAGCAAAGGTCCTTACATTCAAATACCTAATCTCTGATGGTGTTTGGTAATATATAAGATGCTTAGGGGAGAATGTAAGAAATGGAGTAGTACCCAAAATGCAGGTGTGTCAGAGATTTCTGCAAGGAAAAACCCATGTCTTCTGATTTTCTTCATTTTTGATGATGCCAAACATAGCTGCCTTTTTACTGCCCCTGAGTATCAAACTAACGCTTTCCTAGACCCACTCATGATGACTCCCATATTACTTTCTTCAGGGGTAGTAAATCATCCGTTGATAATTATAGGTATTTAGCACTGTTTTACCTTTGTGCACAATCCTGTATTTTAAGAATATTGAATTTGAGTGCTCATTCCCCATTGTGAGATCTGAGACTCCTTGCAGTCACATTTCGATTTAATTACCTGAAATAACCTTGTATCTTTACCAAACCAATCAAGCTTCTTCAAATCACTTAATTGTGTGCCTGCAAGGCAATTTAGCTTTGAGAGAGACACCTCCAGTGCATGTCTGTTTTGAATATCAATACAGGTTTTCATGCTGCTAATGATGGTTGAGCTTTGCTAACTATTTTTTCTGATTTAAATGTCTAAATAAAATGACCAAGGCAAAGTCCAGGGTTTTTAAACATGTGATTACACCCGTTAATCATGGGCAGGGCAACCTCCTGTGTCCAGTATCAGACTTCACATGGGTGCAAAGGGACAACACAATCTAGTTAGACTCTCCATTTCTGTTCTTCTTAGTTAATGCTGTTCTTGCATTTAGAGAAGAGTGCATATTTCCTCTGGAGATTAGGGAGCAGTACTGAAAGCACATTTATTTGAGATATTTAAGGGCCAAAATTCAAGTGTAGTCTTGCTTTTTACATCCATATAGCTCAATATGCGGAAGTAATCTTAATCTTGCGTCTGACTGTGGCAGCAAGCGGGGAATTGGTAATAGTTTATAATATACTTGCTTTATAATTTTTTGTGCTGGTAAAATTGATCCAAAACAAAGTGCTGGGAGAGTAACCACAAATGGACCTCAAAGGGCAAGCCTGGTATCTGAAAGTAGTTTTGAATTCTGAATGATTTTGAAAGAATAGAAAAGGCTTAATTAAATCATAAAGAAAGCGAAGTCTCCTTTCTGTAAAAATGCAATAAAATAAGAGACTAATAAAGCATGAATAATATCACTTTCCTTACAGATTGTTGGCTCAGAATGGTTTCAGTAAGTACATAAGCTGGATGAAAAAGGCAACTCTTTGGAGAATTAAGTTCTTTAAAGGGAACTAGAGGATCTTACAGTAGAAAATAAGAGATTTAAAAGAAAGAAAACTGAGTGGAAAGGTGCCCCTCGAAGCCTATAGACAACTGTAGGTGCTCTGGGATACACAAGCTATTTGTCATGGGGGCAGCCATCCGACAAGCTGGGGTTTTTTCACAGGAAAGAATTCACTCAAGACATCATACCTTTTGCCTGAAACACTCCAGAGCTGGTTTGATACAAGTCTTTAGCCTTGCAGGAATGAAACCTGCTCAATGTTTAATAGCTCCTGTTGATAACAAACTCCTCTGTTCTTCCCTGGAGGCAGCTGCCTTTGAGGGGTCTGTGCCCACTGCGGGGCTGCCCAAGCTGAGCTGTCTGAGCAGGGCTGGCTGATGGTTGTATGAGATTAGTTTGTGCCAGGATGTGAGTTCTTTGAAGCTGAAATTTGCATGTAATAGCTCTGGGGTTTCTTTTTGTGTTGTAAGAGGTGTTTTTAATGAGTTACAAGTATGCATTTCTTTAACTAGGGGTTTGCTCTTTTGCACACATAACCAGTATGATCACAAGTGGAGCTTTACCAGATAAACTTCCAAAGTCTTCTAGAATGTTTGGAAATGTCTCAAAACCAGACCTGGCTCAGCTGATGATGACCTCTTTATGTAAGTTCACCTGCTGACCCTGGTCCTCTTCTACCTCTGTCCTGGGATCTGGAAAAATACATGGCTAATAATTAAAGCCATACGTGATATGCTGGGGCTTCCATGCTGGAGTCTCTCAACACAGAGCCATTGTCCCTCAGTGCTAAGCAGCTCAAGTGCAGAAAATGCAGTGAGGCTGTGGCCTGAGCAAAACTGGAAAGGATTGCTTGAGACCATCAAGTTCTTATCCACTCGATCTGAGAACAAATCAATTTCCTAGGATATAAAGTTAGTTCTTTAAGTCACTGTCTCTGCTTTGTGGTTTTCAATTACTTCATTTGAAAGCGAGTGGATATTTAATAGGAGTCTTCCATATCCTATTCGATATCCTTCCCAGCACATTCCCAGAGAAAATGATTTGAGGCAAATAGGGAGAAGAAGACTTGGCAGCACTAATTCACCATTATCATACACAGAAATGATGCAGAATGACTTAATTCTTTGTTTCATAATGCCGGTTTGCTTCCCTTTCTGGTTAGCCCACTTAAAAGCACTTAGAAGTAGAGAAAAGAGGAAGATACCAGCCAGCTCTTTATATATAGATTATTTTTTGAAATTCAGTTTTTTATTATTATTTTTCAACCTTTGGCTGCTTTAGCTTAAGTGGGACTTGATTTTTGCCTCCCAGGTCTGGTGCAAACCACAGTCATTGCCTATCCAGAGGCCTTTGGGCCCACACGGGACAGGTATGGTTTTCCCAGCCTGGTTTGTGGACGGTGCCTTTAGCAGTGAGGGCAGAGGATGACAGTGAGCCAAGGAGACCTCAGCAGTGTGTATGCGCAGGGACCTCACCTGAACTGTGCACTGCTCCTGTGTGTGCAGCACTGCAAGCTATTAAGCTTGCTTGACTGGAGAAAGGCATGATTTAAAGTCAGTCTAAATAAGAGCAAGATTAAATTATGACTGTGGCATGACACTGGCCAGAGTTCATTCTCAGAGCTAAGTCACAGTCAGCTTCACGTCAGCGAGCTCTCAGGACTGACAGGCGCTTGGCAGTGCGTGAAGTTGCAAGGGATAAAACAGTTGTCATCCTTTGCCCTGTTTCTCCATGTGCCAGAGAGCTGAATGGGCCACAGATCAGCACCGGATGGGCTGTAATCTTTAGCCTGGAATATGAGTGGGAGTCGAAATGGATGTGATGTACCTTGAAGTGCAAGGCTGAAGAAAGCAATGGTTTGGGGGTGGGATTGTGTGCTGCTCTCTAGGGGGAGTGGTAATCCCCTCAAAGCAGAGCAGGTAGTGGGGAACAAAATGTATCAAGAGTGGCAGTGTAATCCACTGCCAACTGCATGTCATGTTATATCGCAGGCCAGGGAGTTTAATAGGGAAAGAAGAGGTTTCTTGCATATAGGCTTCCATTGCATTTCTTAACTGAGAATCAACACAGGTTTCTTCCCTTCTACAGAAAAGAGGTGAGGGTTTTCAGCTGGCTGTAGATCAAGAACACTTAATTCACATAATCTATTGTAAAACTCATTCCATGAATGCTCACCCTGGTATCCAGAGCTGTGTTTTATAGAGCAGTTGCACACAAGATTAAAACAAGTGGTTGATTCTTTGTAATTTTGTCCCTAAATATGAAAGAGCTGTCTTGATTATTATATTCATACTACAATGACTCCCTTAATTTTCTGTTTTCCCAGATGTGAAAAGAGCAGACCCTACTGATTTTTACAAGTGAGATAAGAGGCAGTGAGAAATGCAGTAATGCTCCTTTTTGCATTATGGGTCTGAATAGTGGTCATTTGCCTAGTAGCTTTTCATGCAACTACTTGTATGTTAGTCTGATTCAGTTGCAGTTTCTTTGTATATACCCTAAAGAGATAGTAGTTACTTGAGATGTGCAGAACAGAGAACAAAAGGTAATTTCAGATAATTCAGTGGTTCCCAAATCCTGGTAACTTTTATCCTTCCACTTTTACTATTTTATTTTTTTTTCCCTTCTTACCATACTTGGGGCTTAAAAAACCCCCAAACCAAGGTGTATAAATAGCAGAGAAAATAGACATGAAAAGACCCAAAACTTACTGAGGATAGAAAGATGTATAATATGTAACCAGTGGTGAATTTTGACAAGAGAAAATACAAGCTTTGCAGGTATGATTGGAAGACATTGGTTACATGACAAAAGCCTATTAATTCAGAAATTGCTTGTGAGGTGTTTAGGTTCATCCACACGTGACTGGCTGAAAGAGGATTCTGCAGTGAGTGATGTCCTTCCAAGACTGCTTGAACGAAGTCTGAGACTGGGAGTTAGGACACCTCTTGTAGAACTGACTTGGCTCTGCAGCCTGATTTTGGGTACACTGCCTCAACCCCATGAGCTCTCAGTTTCCCTCTGACCTTGAGTATATCTGGCCTTTTTAGGATGCAGATGTATTAGAAGTCAGATTCCCTTTGATAAAGTGCTTCTGCTGTGCAGTCATAATCTCTGCTTCCGAAATAATCTTTCATTAAACCTGCCTGGGTAAGGGGCCTCTCTGAGACCTTCTAATTTAGGAGCCATTTAAGACAAGCAGATCCTTTTTTTTTTTTTTCCAGTGTAGATGATTTTTAATTGGAGCTGAATTTTCAATGCAATCAGAGAAATACTTTAATTTGCTTTGCTCTGCTGTCTCCTCCTTATGGTGCATTAGCATTGCAGAAGTAACTAATCTTCACACAAGGCTCCCAGCCAGGAGTTCTGAACACTCCTCTAACCTCTGCAATGAGGATGTTACTATCAAGAAGCTGTGCTTTGTAGGGTCTGGGCTTGTGAAGTGCTAGGTTACCCCCAGCCTGACTGTGAAGTCAGTAGCTGCATGGTGTGGTTTTTTTTGGTTGTGGGGTTATTTTGGGGGGTGTTTTTTGGTTGGTGGTTTTCTTCCTGGGGATTTTAGAGTTACTGTTACCCAATGAACTACTAAAGGGATAGTGCAAAAGAAGCTGTTAGCAGCCATAGTGGAAAGATGTGTGCTGTACTGGATCTGGTCAGGGTCTGTCAGAGGGGCAGAGAACTTGCTGATGAACAGTCAAAGGAGAAGCAAACAGAGGGTGCACTCTTCATTCTGAAAACTAGGCCAGGCCTCATTAGGCAGCATTTTCATATGTCACATAGCAGATAAATCTCAGAGCGCAGTACTTCTTTTCTGAATATAAATGAACTTGTGTTAGCTGTGTGGATGTGGGAACCTGCATTGGACTCTATTCTTACCTTAGCACTGATGTTTGCCCAGCTCCTGCTGAATGTTAACTCCTCAAGAAGTTTATAACTTGCCTTCAATTTACTGTCTCAACCACTGCAAACTCGATTAGGTTCTACAACAGGCATGCACAAATCCTGCTACGAGTGTTTCAAATGGCATTTTCATGCTTATAGCTCTTGGCTGCTAATCAACGTGCAGAAATGCTCTAACATTTAAATAGCTTTAGCAAACTTCACCAGAATTACTTGCTAAGAGCAAACTGCAACATTCATTTCACTGAAGCTGCAGGCTTTCAGCTTTGACACGAACCCTTCGGATCAGCAGTTACACTTGCTCCTAAGCAGCAGAGTTTTCATCATGTGCTAGTTTGGCTGATGTAGGCTACTTGAGAGGAACCCCCTGGAGTGATCCTGAGGAGTAAATGTCAGTAAGGCTGGGATTCTTGTGCTTTTAAACCAGTAGAAGCAGAGCTAGAAGCTAATGTGTTTCTCTTCCCATGTACTACTTTTGTTGTGCGTGTTTATTTTCAAGTAGAGAAACCTACTTGCAGAACCCCTGCTACTGTTTGTGCAGATCTCCATTTGTGCTTTACTGGCTTGAGAACATTACACCCATGACTGTAGCCTCCCTCCCTAGGATTGCCAAATGTAAAATGGGGAGGGTGGTACCGCATGGAAAAGCTTTCAGATGCTGGTGCTTCTACTACATTTTAAAATGGCCAGCTGGAAAGAGCTTTGGAAAAATAAAGTTTCCATTTTATAGGATCAGTTTTGCCTTTAAGTGATAGCAGAAATATGTATAGGAACGTGTTGTTTGCCCTTTTCAGTTTTCTATTTATTTCACATTCTATTTTTAAATGTAAATCTGTGAAGGCGTTTAACAGCTCTGTCATCCCATTCCATGTGTAGATTAGCCTTGTTAATAAACTTTAACAAATATTCTAGAGCTTGGCAGGAGAGCGAGAGTGTGGCTCATGAAGGGGGTGCTGAGCATCCGAGTTCTGCCTGGTCCATTACCCTCTGGCTTGTCAAGAATGGTGTGATGCTGGGGTGAGCACAACAAAATACCTTTCTCTCCCTCTTTGTTAGGTGGAATAGTTACTGGAAATCATTGTGCTCACCAAACAGATCAATACACTGGAAGTTAATTCCCTGCCTCTCTTCTGCACTGTCTATTACACACCACTGTGGCAGGCTTTCTCGTGTATTTTTCAGTAGCCAGTATAGAAATGATTTTCATCTTCTTTCTACCAGACTGCATCTTTTTTGCATGTGCATCTAATAATCATTTTTCCTTCCCATTTGCTTGTTTATAGCAACCTGACATGAATTAGATCCCCGTGATCTGCTCGTGGATCTCATGTAACTGAGTTTTTGCCCTGTGATAAGTAGTAAGTGTGGCTCGTTTTGTGCTCATTTCACGTGTGAAATGGAATTAAACTTCACTGCTCCTGGTTCCTGCCACAGTCACCAAAGGCCTCAGAGAGGCAGTAGCTATTCGAAGTAAGGTGGTGAGCAGAAGAGTGCCTATAAAAGGTGTCATGGAGCAGGTGAGGTGTCTCCCCAGAAACCACAGCCCCTTAATCCAGGCCCTGGGAGACTCTTGGTGAACTCCATCACCCATGGAAGAGAAATCTGGTTCAGAAAGAATCTTCAGGAAAAACATTGTCTCTCAGGACATTCACAAACACAGTAATACATGAGTAAAATACAGCTGATGTTTTCACAGTCTCCTTCCTCCCAGAGTTTCAAAGTATTTTGCAGACTACTTCCAATGAGTTTTGGATCCCTGTATTGAGGGATTCCTGGTAATTATCTATCTATCTATCTATCTATCTATCTATCTATCAACTAATAGTAAAAATGAGGTCTAGGTTATGCTCCAGGAGGCTTTGCATCTCATCTCCTGGCCCGTTCGATCACATTGGTTCACTTACTAAAGAGATAGTATGTCTTTAAAATACAAAAAAAAAATTAAAAAATTCCCACTTTCAGGTTCAAATATTTCCTTAATATCAAAATAGCAATTAAAAACCTCAGAAACCAAATATATAGGCATAATAAAATTTCCAGTTCCAAAATAGACTGCAGCTCTACATCAGCTTCTTGCAGACCTGCACAGGAAAGACCACATATAATTGAGTAGTAAATATATCCGGGTTGGCTACTAACATTAATAATATCTGCCCGTAGTTAACACGTACTTTCAATATATAGTTATCCAGTAATAGTTTGACAGTGACAGTGATATTACAGTGAATTACAGTGCTGTGATAGCTTTCCTGTTGGGGCCATGGTTGAGAAGTAACTGTGTACAAGCCATGAATTATTGTTCTGTTGTTCATTCCTCGCAGTGTCTTACTGAAATGTTTTATAATGTTCTGTTTACAAAGGCACAGTGTCTCCAGAGAGCCACCTAAAAATAAGTAATGGTTAAGCAGTGAACACAGGAGCAGAGAAGGGCCTTCTCTCAATAGCTCAAGGCTGAAAACATTTGAGCACATGAAGGAGTGTTCTTCACTGTGCTGTTTGTAATCACAGCAGCACTTAAATGCCCCAGCTAAGAGTTGGATGCTGCTGTGCTAGGCCTGTACTCACACATGTGGAAAGTGTTAACTCTTTCTTCAGCTTGATCCTGAGAACTGTCAGCTTTTGCTCACAGAGTTGTGGAGCTGCCTCAGGGCTCACCTCCTGCCGGGTTCTCTAGCACAGGGGAGGGAGAAGCACAAAGCCCAGGCAGGTTCCTATGGATGAAGTTGTCGCTGCTGTTGTTACAGCATTTGGTTTGTCAAGCGCCAGCAGATTCCTTGATACTGTGCCAGAGGGAGGTGTATGTTTCCTCTTCACTTGAGCTTAAAATCTCAGTGCCACCTCTGTGAGCTGTCCAGCCTTTGACTGACCAACTGATGCTTTCAGTCCTTTTTGAAGTCACAGTAACAACAAATACTGTTGCAGAATATGATCCTTGCTAAGCAACTGGATACTAATGTGCTGGAAGACTCTGAGGAAAATTACTTAATGGGCATATTAGCTTGCTTTTTTTATTTGGGGCTGATCTGAAAGCATTTTCCTGTGAGGTATTTGTGCTGTTGGATTTGAAGGAAAAGAGAGTAATGCTGGATTTGAGTAAAGAGGTGAGACTGGTGCATGGAGTGTGGAAGGAAGTGAATGATAAGAGGGCAGCTTTGGAAGAAAGTTGGTGGGAAAAGGCTGGTCAGAGCAGGAGCTGAGAGGAGACCCTTTTGCAGAAGAAAGGGTGTAATAATTAACAAATGACCTATTGGCCTGCTCATAAAATAAAGCAAACTGTGGAAAGTTAGAATTGTAATGGAGGGAGCTGAGCCTTGATGCTTCTTGGTGCCTTTGAAGAATACCTGGCTTCGTAAATGTTGGGTTCCTTTCAAAAAGAACAGTTCTGTTACCACCCAAAAGCCTCATCTACATCCTCAGTCTGCATTTGCTATGGTGCCATGGGAAGCCATGGCTAATCCTCCTGCTTGGCTCCTTACTGTGTCTCCAAAAGACAAGCTCTGCAGTAGCAGTTCTCTTGCATTAGTCTTTGCCTGCAATATGCTTCCTTTGGCTCTGGGGCATTCCCAACAGCATTGTAAATAATGTATCAGGAATCTCCATCTTCATCACGGCAGACACAGCAGAAATATAATTGAGAAAACTAAATTTGCATTTCTTTCTCTGCTCTGTCCTGTCTTTCATATTAGGATTCTTGGACCACTTTCAAATGTTCTATAACGTCATGTACTTTTTCCATCTGAACTTCCAATTTATACTGTAATATAACATATTAGTAACACTATTAATTCATCTGTTTACCCAGCAAAGTTCTCAATTTCTCTATAACTGGCAGGTTCATAGGGGGAAGCTTCATACTGGTGCTATGAGAAAGGGAAAATTAGTAAAGAAAACATACACATGCATGCATATATACACAAATATATTTATGTATAAAGTAAGAGGAGAAACTGATCTATGTAGAAGATTCTTGTAGGGAGTATCCCACGTGTAGCTGGTACTTTCTGGTATACTTGCATGCTACAAATAGAATTCTGCTAAAGGAAATAAATACAGAGAAGTGCCAGTTAATTTGGGCTGGGGTGAGTTGATACCTATTAAATATGCTGAAAGTTTTAGGAAAAAAGCTGATTAAAAATGTTTTCCATTTAAGACCAACTGATTTCCACAGCAAGTATTACTTGTAATACTTGAGGGAATTGATCTGATTCATTGAGCAGTCCCTGGAAATTTAGAACTAGTGTATTTTAGCCTCTCTTACCTGGCTTATAGTCTGAGATTAGGAGACGAAAGTGAGCTTTCAGGATCTTTCAATTCCTACTTGATTTTAAACTTTTAATGAATTATGAAAAATAAAATTAGAAGAAAGAACACTTCTGTGCACCTGCAGAAGAGACTGCAATAGTGCAGGTACATTTATACTGAGCTTCTGAATGAATGTGTTCAGTCAGCAGCCTCCCTCACTCCAGTGGTCAGTTCAAACCTTTTTTTAGTACACATAGATTGTTTCAGCATCTATTTTGCATTTGGTTCTAACTCTGTTAACAAAGGGGTGGAATTCTGAGCCCTTGACGGATGATGTTTCTCAAAGTAAATTTTACATACCACTACTTTCAAAAACATTCAGAAATGTTTAGACTTTGTATCATGATGTAGTAACCTCACTATCTTTTTATAGCATCCTTCATTGGAATACCATTTTAATATGCTTTATTTGAGGAATAATACAAACCAAGGTGCAGGATGTGGTATTAATGACACACGTGGGGAGAACCTGAAAAGCTTAAGGTGGGGGGGCCCTCCCCTATAACACTACAGGGTCTGTTTGGCTGTGGGGAAGCCAGAAGCTCTTGATGCAGTGCTGGGTGTAATCCTTGTTGTGCAGTGACCTCTTCTGCCAGAGGGATGACAAAGGCTGCTCTTGAGCTCTCTGCTGGACTGTGACTGGCAACTGCAAGGGCAACCCATGTGTCAAAAGCAATCTGTGCAACTGCTGTAGAAAGACCCAAGGGGCTTCAAATACAGTTAAACTTGTAACGACCTGTCCCCATTTTGTTACTGAATGACAATCATGAGATAGCTTACATGTGCTAATGACATCAGTGTTGTAGAAATACCACAGATACGTTCGTGATAAAACCTGACAGGGAATCTAAACATTTATAATGATGGCAAACTTCTGTATGTGCAATGTAGAACTCAAGGCACAGTTATTCCAGAAGTTTAGCAGAGGGTTGTTTTACTTGAAAATATTTCTATTTATTATTGCATTTTCTTTGTTATTACTTTTATTTCCTTCTCAAAGATTCCAGGTCATGCCTTCTGGTGGGGATTAGTGCTGATGGTAGCAGAGGTTCGTGTGTGTTCACTGTGGCACAGTGTCCACAGGTGATTGTTGTTAACTGTACTTGTTTTGTTACATACGCTATGGCACAGTCTTGGGAATGGATTAAAACCAGAGCCCTGTTGCACCGGTTGCTGCTGCGCACTCTGAGACATCATCCCTGTTCCAAAGAGTGCATTTGTACTGTCCTGCATGGGTCACCTCCAAAGGGTGAGAGGGTATTCTCTCTCTGCAAGACAGGCAGGGAGCAGCTTGGCCAGCTAATGCAGGAAGTCTGTGCAAATCCAGTTTGGAATCCAACATCAGATTTGAAATTCCCCAACATTACAAGGTTGTTGTAAATTAAGCCAGACTAACAAAGAAGTCTAACAAAATCTTCAAGGGTTTTAACAGAATTCCTGGTATCTCCAAGTGAGGTGTAATTATATTATGCTTGAGGAATAAGCTTCTCTGTTCCAGACTAACATAATCACATAGTTCCTGATTACAGCAAAAAGAGTTTAAGGAGTGTTACAAGTGACATAATGGTAATAGTATGGCTTTCCTGTACCGCCACTTCCAACTCTTCTGTGTTCTTTCGGTCTACACACAAACCCTGCTGTCGATAGGTTTGATTTGGTGATGCTTGGCCATGGCTGTGCTTTCCAAATAGCTGTGTTGACTAAAACCTGATTTTTGCTTTGTTCTTTCTTATCATCTCATGCATCACAATGCTTTTAGTGTTAGCAGTACTTTGGTGCCTTTCCACATCTCACCACACCTAGAGAGGCAGGCAAGCTTTCTCCCAGTTCAGACGCAGAAGCATACTGGAATAGGGCAAAACACAGGCCAAACCTGCACAAACCCTAACAGCACAGGGTGTGGTGTAGGGCTCTGTTCTGTGGCTGCTTACATCTGGCGTAGGATGATATTCTCAGACACTTGTGCCTGTCAGACAATCTTAGCTGTGAGCAGCTGCTTCCTAACATCTTCCAAATCCCTTTGGAACAAAGCCTGGACGTTCTGTAACAGAGAGGCAAATGGCATTCCCACTGTTTTGTGTTTCTCTCTTAATGATTAAAACCGAGTCTTGATATGTTAGCACTGACAGAGAGAAAAGGAGTTTTGCCTCACCATGAGACATGTATTCATCAAGTAAAAATGACATACCTCATTTTTCAGATTCAATATCCAGAGTGTGCGACACTATGGTGTATGCTATGGATGGTGTACAATGGATTGACAGAACAGAGTGCTGGGTGGGCTCTACCAAAAGGCTCCAGACTGGTAGGTTGCTTCCCCAAGAGCAACTTGGTTGTACATCTTGTGGGTCTACTGCTTGTAGTCTACTGGTACACACAGATTTACAGGATGAGATGAGGTGAGCCTGGTTTTTCCAAAAGCAGAAGCAATTACTGTTTCAACACCAACACTGACTCGTTTTTTGCTTCCAACAAATTTTGGTTAAAAACATATTGTGAAAAATGAAAGAAGTAGCTAAATAGTGGAAATCAAAGGTATTACCCGAGATGCACCAAAAGTTACCTACTTGGGCAGAGCTCCAAGGATGCTCAGCACCTCTTTGTTTCAGGTCTCTCAATTTTTCATTCCCCAGAATGAAAAAACATATTTTTCACAGAGTAAATATAGCAAGTAAGCAAGAAGAGGTGAAGCAAATACTTGATATAGTCAAGGGCTCAATTATGCATCAGTGGATTCAATTTATAGAGCAGAGAGGCATCAGTCTTGGACGAGTCAGTCTCCCAGACAGATCACTAAAGCATGCACTGACAGAATGAATTAAATAGAGTGCTAGCCAGAAGTCATTCTTCCAAAAGGTAATTTGATTCAGACCTACAGAAATTAGACTCCAGAAGTGGGATATTTGCATCTCTTGTTTGAAATAACTCAGGATGTGTAGAAAAATGAGCATGTTTATCACTGGCTGGCTTGCTCTTGGGTGAAAACTTCCCCTTTGACACAGGCGCATCTCTCCAGAAGTTAAGGAAGTGAAAAGACACCCCTGTGCCCTTTTTTACAGACCCCAAGCACCTCAGGCTCTGTCAGTGATTAATTTTTCCCAGATGTGTTTTTCATGCAAGCGAGCTGTTTGTGTGCTAACTGCATAATGCAGATGCTATAGAATACATATAGGACTAAAGAGCATCAAAAGCCATCTTTATCTGCTTCTCTTAGTAGTTCGTCCTTGTGCTCTCGGTACTGTGTGCTCTCTATGCACAGGGAGTGTCATAAGATACGTAAAAGAACAATGCTGAGGATTGAGAATGAAGCCAGTTGCATGCCTGTTTGCTTCTGTGTGCCAGGAAAAGCTTTTACAGGACTGTGGTCTCCCTGCATACGATCCTAGGAAGTAAGTAGATATTATCCTCTGTTGTTGCAGATAACTAAATCTTGGTTCTGAAATACTCCTGTAGGGGCTTGTACATCTGAGCTGGGTTAAGTTTGCTCCTGTTGGAAGGAGAATTATCTTTCTGAACAACCTGACAGATTTGGAGACTTGTGCTTTTCTATTGGAAAAGCTTTTATAGAAGCAAAATACAGCAAGCAGCCAAAACTAGAAGATTTTTATTTCAAATGCAGAAGAGCGGAGAGTTGCGATCAAGCTGTCTTGAGCCCTTAGGTTTGAGTGAGGCTTTGAAGTTCCATCTCAAGTCCTAGATGATGAAATGCTGGTTTACTGCCAAAAGAGGGAAAACGATGTGCATTTATCTCCAGTGAGTTCTGCTAGAGGAGCTGCTATCAGTTCGTATTAGCTGAGTAGAGGTGAGCAGACACAGGGCGAACTGCAGTGAAGCACTCTGTGTTCTGTGCCCTCTCCCAAGCCTCACCCACCCATACATGAGAGGCTTGGAGATGGTTTGGATCTTCCTCAGAATGCAGTGCCTCCTCTTTTTCTTCCCCCTCCTTCATTCCTCTAATGAGTTAGCAGCTCCACTGGAGCTTGGTGGACACTGCAGAAATGTGTTGACATCAGACCTTGTTTTTGTGTGGCCTGAGCAATCTGTTTGGCTTGTGATCCGAGGCTCACATTGGTTGCAGGGAGCTGCATAGTGTGTTTTGTGGATGTTTATCACGCGTTGTTGGCAGGGCCCTAGGCCTCTGTGGCTCACTTCAGTCACTCGTTCACTTGTATTCCCAATTTTCTTTGAGAGAAAGCTCAGCCTGTCAGAGGCAGCCTTTCCACTGGCCATTAATTCTCCCTGCCTGGCTGATTGACTGGGCTCCCATGCTGCACCGCTTTGGAAGTTAATAGGATTATAGAAATGCAAGTAATGGCTCACGTGGTGACTTGAAAACAAAAAGTGAACAAAGGAGGTGATAGCCAATTTGTCAGGATTCATGCAGTGAGTGAGTTCACCTCCTCCGAGTTATCCAAAATTGCATTTGGCTGGTGGCAGCCTTAATGGACCGATTGTCATTTTGACAGACAACCCTACAGCAGAGTACAATGAAGCTGGTATAAATTAAAAGAAGACAGTGACAGGAGTGGCTCAGGGCTGTCACCAGGGTACATCCAGACTGCGCAGCAAGCGTGGGCCCAAGGCTGTCCCTGAGCACAGCCCTGCCAGCGATTCCTCACTCCCTGCGTGCAAGGCTCTGTGCTGTCATGTATGAGACAGACTCAAGGCCACACCAGGAGGCACCATGGACTAAAATGCCTGTCTGTAGTGGTGAATAAGACAGATGTATCATGCCAGATGTGCTGAGCACTGTGCATTGGGTCTGCTCTGCAAACAGCATAACATCTCTGTGGAGTCCTGAGACCATGGCAGACAGGACTGGAAGGCAAACTGTGTGTGTCTGCTCATATGATATAGCCCAAGTCATAGGCTGTACTCTGGCAGCATAGAAGCACAATGAAAAGGTAAAGATTTACTAGGATATAGGCCACTTTTTAGTCTAGGTCGCAGTCGAAAGCACTCTTTTGTGCCATGTTCTTGTTGCTTTTAGACTAAAGAACTTAAAAGTTGTGTAAAGGGCAGGTGTGTTTTTCATTGCTTTCCTCTTCTGATTGACATTTGCTGATTTGTAGTTTGCATGCTTTTCTTTCAATTGGATACTGAGGAGCAGAGAAGACTGACGTGTGTTATACCTTGGCTTGAAAAGAAATTTAATTCCTTTTTCTCCCTGAATTTCTCTTCAACTCCTCCTTCTCCCAGTGTCCTTTTCTTGTTTTCCATCAGCTTGGGTACTCTGGGCAAATCTGGTTGCCAGTTCTTTCTAACTACAGCATTGTGGATATTCGAGATGTGTTGGGTTTGACAATACAGAAGGTGTTGCCAAGGTCCTGAGACATACTCCATTCCTTTGGCCATTGGGAGCCTTGGGAACACAACCAAAACCAGCCTGAATGAAGGAGGAAAAGGTTGTGTTGCTAGAAAATTTGGGAATGGCTGGAGATCACAAAATCACACCAGAAGAACAATGGAAATGTTTTACATTTCTTGATTTATAGCAAAACTCCATAACAAAATCTTTCTCATGCTCTTAGCATGTTCTCACAAAAATGTGTCTTCGTGTTTGTGGTACAGAGCAGAAGGACTTCATGTCAGTGAGTGCATGAGACAAAGGAATCTAAAAACTATGCAAATACAGACCATGATGTTCATTCCATTATGAACCTAGAGAAGGCGAGAAGTGGGGAAATGATCTCCAAAGTGGGAATATAGTGGTTATAAAGTGAAGATGCTGCAAAACAACTGTTCTTGAGGTCTTGAGAAGAGTGATAGTGCCTCCTGTTATATTTAACTTCCACACGGTTCTTCCAGACATTTTGGGTATTCAAAATGGCCAAACATTCCTGCTTGCTTTCTCTACTTGTGTGTGCTGTGGTTCTCTGTCAAGGCAAGGATTTCTTCAGAATCTTCTGCAACTGCTGAATTGGTTATTGGTTTGTTTTTCTTCACTGGGGTTACAATCTTGCTTGAGGTGATTGTGGGGCTCAGTATTGCCTGAAAGTGATTTGGGTGTGGTACAGAGTCCACATCAAACACTTGTTTGTGGCACGCACATGGGTGACTGTGCCCTTGTGGTGACATCAGCACAAAGACTACAGCCAAAAGGCAGGATTGCTCTCAGCCCAAGAGGGCTGTGTCTCTGGTGGGAGGTTCAGAGAGGGCTCTGTGCAAGCAAAGCAGCTTCTTGTTGCCCTCTGTTGGGAATAAACAGTGGAAGGGTTTCCACTGCTGCCCTTTCTTCACAAGAACACTCAGCAGTTTAATTTTTGATGGAGGGGAGGAAAGATTGATTATTTCTTTCTCAGCCTTTACCGTCAAGTGAAGTTTTCTCTCGAGTTAGCATTACTTTCCTTTTTGCACTTTGAGGATGTGTTGCCATCAGCTTTTATATCAGTAAAAGATATAATTCTGCTCTAATTCTTTCCTTCTGCTGATTTTGTGAAAACAGTTATGTGTGATCCCTATGCTGTAACTTGCTGCAACTCAGAAGGCAGCAGTACTTGTGAGATTTCTCATAGCCACATGAGCAGAACTGTTTCCAGCTCAGACTATTCATATAACACCACATGCCAATCCCAGAGTGACTGTAAGCTGCTCAAGTTGTGTATCCTCACATGTAATGAGAAAAGCGTTCATGAGGATGACAAGTGCAATTCTAAAGTGTGTATAAGTACAGCTTCCAAGACTGACAGTGGTAGGAGATAATGTAGGAGCTGAAGGATAGACTTTTCCTCTCAAAACAGCACTTCTAGACCTGTCTGCATGCACAGGTTTTTGTACCAGTGAACAAAGTCAGTGATTCAGTGGAAAAAAACATTGGTTTATACTTTTACAAATACATTTGTCTGCTAAACTGATAGTTGTGCAATTCATAATGAATCTAGTTAAAATAGAATCAGATTGTCTTTTATCAAATTAGCTTCCTGTGCAGGAATAAGCCTTTCTGATTGGAATAAGCCACACTGATGCATGGGAACAGCTGACTGTAACTTAACATAAAGAGGATAACTAAAGTGCCAAAGCTTCTGTGTATGAAAAAGGCTTGTGCTCCATTTTGAAGTGTCTTCTTCTCTCTCTAAGAGCAGTGTAGCTAATCCTAATCAGGTAGTTCTTGTTTAGATCCCCACAGCCTCTCTCTTTGTCTCAGGTTTGTACGCGAAAGGCACGGAGGTAAAACCAAACCAACCAGCTCATCTGCTAGAATAGTAAGAAGTCAGAAAACTGTCATCTTCTACAGCGCACAGCCCTCATAGGAACACTATTCATTTATGGATAAGCAGAAAAGGATGGATTTGGAAAAAAAGATGTCAGCTGTGACAAAGTGAAAGAATCAAACACAGGTGCTGAAACTGAACTGCATTAATATTTTTATTAGGGGAAGGAGACTGCATGCAAAGGTTTATGTAGTTTAAAGGCAAAATAAGGTTTTAATGGTTTCCTTTTACACAAAACACAAGAGCAAGCCTTTAGTCTTGCGTAGAGAGCAACAAAGATCAAAGAAAAGCTGAATCTTCAGGGAGACAGATTGTGCATTTGCTGCCTGCAGATACATGCACTGAGCTGAACCAGTTTTAGAGGTACTGTTCAAAGAAAAAGGGCTACTGCAGCTCTGCAGGTTGTTTGGGGTGAAGCATTCCCTTTACACATTGGTTTTTCACAACTGTGTTGGCGGGGGAGGATAAATTCATGTGGGCAAACCTAACTTTGGAAGGAAAAAAAATGCTTCTCCACTGAAGGCAGTTATATACTCAAAACAATAGGTACTAGTCCAAACCAAGCATGGCAAGCCACATGTGAGATTCAGAGATAGGCTAAAATCTGCATCTGTGCTGTGGAGCAGACCTAAATGGTGAGTGTAAATACAACATTGTGCAGCATGCATCTCCCCTGCAATTGCAGCTGTGTCTGCAGTGCAGCCAAGATGTCAAACAAGCTGGCAGGTAGCAGTGCTGGTAATGCCAGTAGCCTCCAATACATCTATGCTCAGCTGCAAAGCAGAATTGTGATTGCTGTGTAGATAACTCTGAATCAGCAACTGCAACCTGCATGCTGCAAACCTGATTGTTGATTGAACAGTGTTGGGGATTTTTGAGACTGCTATATTTAATTTAATATCAAATTTATAATTTGAGGACTAATTTAATTGCTGAGACACTTTATCTGAGGAACCTTCCCTCAGAGCACTCAAAAACAAAGATACATTAAGAAAAATGCTAGTAGAAAAGCATGTATTTAACCAGTGTGTCTGACTACTGCACCAGTCTTGAAATGGGTCACATTTTCATTTCTGAGCCATTTCTGTGCCCAGAAGAAGGGTGAGTTTTTATTTGGTGTCTTGGATTTTTCTTTACTTGGGCCTTTATAATCCAGAAACAAGCCTGCTATTTCTCCAATACACAGAAGGAAGAAAGTGATTGCTCTGCGTTTGCCTTCTGCTTCCTTAGAGCAGACAAAGCAGCTACATATCCAAGCACAGTACACAAACTATGCTGCTCATTGCAGAGCTGATTGTATTATGTCTGAATATGAAGGCTTGCGAATTTTGTGTCTGGTAATATTCTAATGGCATTCTGTGACTTTCTTCTTGCCTTGTGGGCCTTATAAAATGTATGTTAACATTGTAAGAGGATTTTAAAAGGGTCTTTACATACTGCTGATAAAATATCTCCAAAGACTAGTAGGAAATCAGTTTGCCTTGCTAATGAAGGTTGCCTTCAGGTAAAGTTTAATTGCTTTTAGAGCTGTCAGAGTGATTTCTCAGTGTCTGATTTATGGTGATGATTTGTACTTTAAGTTGCTCTTCGTCTGTATACCTGTGTGTTTTTTGTGACGGTCTTCAAACTTTTCTGAAACAGAAGGAGCATTATGTTGAGAAGTGAATTTTGTGCTTTACTTTTATTGTTGTTATTTTTTTAATATTCTGGACAAATTTATTTCCTGTCAAATGCTGAGGTTTCCCAAGATCACTCAGAAGCACTCTGCTGCCTTGAAAATGGAGCAACAGTGAAGAATCTCAAAGTGAAAACGTGGCACAGTAAAAGGAGGTTTCCAGCTGTGACACATGCTAATAATATCATGCATGGTTTTGAGCAATTCCTCATGAGGTCCTGAGTCATGTTGTAAACCATCCATTGGGAAGAATTGGCCTACAGCATTTATGAGGCATCTAAAAATCTGTGTTCAGTTCTGTACCCAGTTCAATTGAGCCTCAGGGAGTGCTAGAAGATTTTAGCTCAGTAAATGACAGGTCTGAGGAAGTTTCCATAGCACTTTTGGAAAAGAAACTATTGGAGGCCAAAAAGCATGGAATCCCTAGATGGGCCGGGAGTGACTGGAATGGTTCCTGTTGGCTCATCTAGTAGAAATAGTTGTTCTCAGGCATATTATGTTCTCTGCTTTAAATCCAGAAGAACTTCACTCTGATAGAAAGAGGACAGGTGAGATTAAAATGTGGCCTCATGGATTTACCCTGTGGCAACTATCTCTCTTTCTGGGAACATTTTAAAGTCCAAGGCATGATAACTGCCTGCAGCCTACAGTTTTGCTAGTGAACTTCCCCACAGCTGGCGTGATTGCAGAGGGAGCTCTTCTTGTTATGGTCTCAGCAGCACTTTCCTGGATTGCATTCCTGATCTTGGTTCACACCGTGGAACTGTGTTGCATATCTGTCTTTGTGAGCAAGATCTGCACACTGCCTCTAGTTTCTTTTAGTTCAGCAGGCCCTGCATAGCAGCTACTAGCAGTTAACTAGCAGCCAGTTGTGTGTGGAAGAGGGGAAAAAGCAGCAGAGCAGTTCTAGACATTCAAACATAAAATTGTCCCAGGAGATACTGCTTTTTAAACACTGCAGGGTAGCAAGGAGCTGGATACTTGTCTCCTGGGAAATGCAGTTTCTGCTGCTCTTGTGTCATTGGGGGAGGACAGCAAGGAGTCTGTCACTTCTCTGAGTTTATGCCTTCAGTTGTCATTGTTTCCATGTCCAGTACTCTGAAATGAGTGTGCAACATCTGCCTCTTGTTCCCACAGCAGCTCAGTTGAGCAGTATCTTTCTTTAGGAAGCTTGTCATTGCAAAAATAACTTTCTGGTTTGCTATTTTCACTGCAGACATGCAAGCAGAAGATGGTGGGTCCTCCATATCTGGAATGGGGCTTTAAAAATGTGATTTAGTTACACAATGAAGAAAATCCTGAACGCAGTTTTTGCCTGCCCTGCTAGGGAAGTGCCTTTGTTAGTTCTAATAATTATTACGTGTTTTGTTACAGTCTGTCAGTTGCATCTAATGAACTCTTTCCTGTTTCACTCTACAAGCTCTACACTGGGTAGAAAAAGGGACATGAGACTCTTGGTCTAGCCTGTGCTTGAGTGGAAGTATTTTAGCGTGTGTATGTTGTGCCTCCCACCTGATCCCCCACTTCTTCTTTATCTGAATTGCAACACTACTGATGCGACCAAAGTCAACAAAAATACTGCTGTTGGGCTCGCTGTGCATGCAGGGCAGGATTGGTCTGTGTCGTCTTCTCTTTCTTCCACAGTTTCTCTTGTTCTATTGTATCAAAATCTCCCTTTGGCCATAACCATCAAGTAAAATGGCACTAACAGCATTTTTTTATGGGTAATCTGTGGCCATGTCAGCTGAATGTGTCCTCTTCTGCTTCTCCATGGCCCCAGTGACTCCTAAAACCCTTTCCTCCTTGTCTCTCTTCCCCTTCCTTTGTCACTTCAAAATGGGAAGCTTCAAAGCACTTAAACTGTATCTTCTGTGTATTAAGAAAAGGGTCAGATGTTTTTAAGACCCATTAGTCCAAGAGCAGTGAATCCTGTATGGAGGAGAGGAGTTTTCTGGGAGACCTTCAATATATTAAATAAGCAGTAGTGTTGTTACTCTCAGGTTGTACCATGCAGAGTGAAGGTAATCACGGAATCCCAGACTGGTTTGGTTTGGAAGGGATCTTAAAGCTCATCCAGCTCCAACCCCCTGCCACAGGCAGGGACACCTTCCACTAGAGCAGGTTGCTCAAAATCCTGTCCAACCTGGCCAAGTTCTTTTGCGTTCTACATGTGAACCCCATGTTGGGCTTCTCCGTCAAATTAGAGAGATTATTGTTCTTGGCTTCTCCAACTCCCTGCACACACATTCCCAGGCAGGAGCTGAGTGCCATGTGGTGCCTCAAGTGAAGGCTGCAGTTTCTCCTTGCCTTGGGCCAGGCTGCAGGTTTCTGTGGTACTTCCCTCACAAGTTTCCATTTTTGAACATACAATTGGTCTGCTCGGAACTTACCCCTGTGCTTTACTGCAGTGTTTCTGTTGCCTTCACTGAAGTTGTTCCTGACACTGTCACTTGAGGGGAGTGAGCTTGGTGGCACCAGAAGTAGCTCAGTAAAGTCATCAGGTTTGCTCCAGGATTCTGAGAACAGGACATGACATGACCAGAGCTCCTGCAGACCATACTGACACTTACCTGCTGCTCTCTGTAACTGCAGTGTCTGCAGGCAGGCAGAGTCATTACACTTCTTATTTAGACTCAGTCCCGAGTCTAGGTTTTGCTTCTCTCTGAAATATCCCTTTTTGCCAGAGGCAGCTGCCGTAACCTAGGTCTCCTTAACTGGTTGGGTAAACGACCTTGTCCCTGTTTTGCTCTTCCCTATATCATGCTACTTCCTATTCTTCCCTGATTTGGGTTGCTTTCGTCTTCTCTACTTCTATCTGAATAGTCTGGTGGAAGTTAAAGTTCTTTTTCATTCTTACATTTTTATTTAGCAGTTCCAGCCAGTCTATAATAGAGCACTTGTGTATCAAAAATAGACAGGCAGGCGTATGAGCAATAAATAGCAATGCTCATTAATGCTATATATTTTCCTACCATGTGAATTCTCTTTCTCCTAATTATTTTTCCTTTTTCAAAGTCAATTAGTTGAATGTGGTAACAGGAATTTACATGGGGCTGCCAAGCCATATGTCTCTCAGTCTCCATGGATTCCCAGCATGACTTTTTGTTATGCATTGAGAAGTGACAGATGTGTGACACTGAAAACATTATTATTATTCAAACCTGTTCTGTTTTTCTGTAGCTTTGGGCCAGGAACCATTTCAGAAAGTGTGGGTTACCAGTAACAGCACGTGCTTTGGGAGTGTGGGAATGTACTCTCTCATCTCTTGGTCCAGCAAAGACTCCTGTGTGTTCTGTGGTTCAAATGCCAACACGTCTATTGAACTTGCTTGGCCTGTTCATAGAAATAAGGAGGAATATGGGAGTAAATCATGTAGGACTGGGAACTTAAACCTGAGCAGAGCATGAGGATATAGCGGCTGTAGCACGTCTAATCTGGGTGGTGTTCTTGAGTACAGAGTGCTTTATAAAAGATTATGGAACATTCATGATGCTCTTTGTAGCTCCCTACTCTCGGGAGTCGTGTCTGTATGGAAGGATATTTTTCCTAACCTTCTCCTGGCCGGTGTTTTAATAATCAGAATCTAAGTATGAGGATTTGGAAAGCAATACCACTCCCACTGTAGCTTGCTAGACCTGTGATACTGATAGATGTTGTTGTCGTGGCTATGCTGCACTGTCAGCACTTCCCCTACCACAGATTTTTGTCTGTATTGTGATCAAGATGTGCAGTGCCAGCTGAAACTGTTGGCAGCTGACTGGGACACATTTGTGGGTTTTGGCACTTGTATATGATGATTTGGGCCTAGGTTTGAGCGCTCCAGCTGACCATCACGGTTAAACATTCAGCTGCTTTAACATCTGGAATTTTAACATTTCCATTAGACTTTTCTCTTCTTTTTTAAATGAAATAGTGACTGTTGAGGAAGCTGAGAGGTAGTTTCTGAAGCTCTCTGGGGTGCCAGAAGATAGCACCGGATGGGATGACTTGCAGGATTTGTGGTAATGGCTGCACGTGAGTAATCTTGACAACGAGGGAGTGCACTATTTAGTTGTCCATGTTAACTGTACAGACACCGATGCACAAAGCTTGGGACTTGCTGGGCTTTGAGCAGGAAATCTGAAGGGCTCAAAATGCACCTCTGGCCTGTGTGCTGCTCCACTGCTGCACACCATGACATAGGTGCCTTGTACAAAGGCTCCTCACTTTGCATGGTACAGAATGAAGATCTCTCATCCGGAAGGCTGCAAGTCTAACCCTGACTTCAGCGGCTTGATTTCCTGCTATAGCTCCATCAGTGGTGGTGCACTGCCGTTTTCATGTGTCCCTGAATCACAGGTATGTCAATACCTGTTTCATTCCAAATAATTTTTAAGGGATTTCTTGCCAAGCCCCGACGCAGTAAGTTATTTAAGCCTGTGGACTGTTAGAAGCATCTGTCTGGGATACTCATGGGAGGCTGAATTCATCTTGCCTACCTTACTGGGTTGTGTCTTAAGCATATATATTATATTCATATAGCAATCCTTCCAGAAAATCGTTCCAGTAAGAGCAAATCATAGCTCTGGAATGATCATTCAAGCTTCAGTGTGTTTTCTGTTTCATATACCTGCTGCAGATGTTTTATCTGAAAATGCACAAAGCATTCTTTTAGCAACAGTCATGATGCTGTCCTTTCAGACCTTTCCTCATGTGCTTTATTGATAGTGCTACATCTGGGCATGAGTTGTTTTTTATGGTTGGATGAAAGGTGGTTATCTGGGCATTTGTTGTTTCAAACAAGTCTGTGTCATCAGTGGAATGAATGTTGCTTTTACAGTCAGTGCTTTGTGTTCACTACTCTGCCCCTTTATAGCATTTCTATAACAGTTGGCCCAATTCTGCTCTATTTGAAGCCAGTGGATGGTCCTGTTGCATTAACTGGAAGCTGGACTGAGACCAAAAAGAAGGATAAGAATTAGTTTTGTTTTGAGCTCTGTGCGTCTAACCCTGCCCTCAGCAGTGGCTGTATCTAGACCTTAACATGTGTTTATTTGTTTTAAAAGGTGCGATCAACAATAGATAAACAACAGACAGAGATTGTGCTTCGTCATGGAATCATTTTAGAGGATACTAGCACCGAAGAGGAGAGCATATTATTTCAAGGATTAATCAGAGAAGGAAGGTTAAGCAAATGGAAAACTAGGATGAATATTGGGGGAAAAAATAATCTTGCTATTGCAGTCTGGTGGAACATAGAGGAAATGGAAGGGCTGTTTGACTGGGTTATTTCAAAAGGGGTAAGAAAGTTATTTCATGAGGAACAATCTTTCCTTGGTTAAAGCACCCAAATGTTATTTGCCTTCTCAGACTGATGCAATTTGTAAATAGAGCGTTTGTTCCACTTGTGTTAGGACCTGGTACAAATGTCCACCCACTTCTGGAAAATACTGAAGGCTGGATACATGCTTAGAACAAAACATCTGTTTGGAATTGGGGTCTGAACCCTTAGGTGATTCATGAGGAATTGTAAATGTTGCATTGCAGACCATCCTTTCGTCCTAGTTCTTTATACTGCCAACTGCAAGCTCTGCTTGTTAGTGCTTTGCAGTATTTCTATGATGCACTCCTCCCATCTGGACTGGCATGTAGTGACATGGGGAGTTCATATCCAGCCATATGTTCACCCACACAAATGAGATCTGCATTGTTCAGGTGTTATAATCTACTGCACAACAGACACATGTCACGACAATTGGGCAGGCTGAAAACAATGAACTGCAGAAGTGCCTGGCTCACTTAGGCTTTATTGTCTGTCATGCAGTATTAGTTTAAATCACAGTCTTTAATTCCTGATGGTATTTTGAAAAGCTGTAGAAGCTGGGCCAAAACTGTCCCCTTTTCCTTGTGATTTCATCCTCAGAGGAAGCTGCCACATGACCTCTTGTTATAATTTTATGCTGAAAGATCATCAGTGAGTCTCTGCTGCATTGCACTAAAGCTGTTTTCTGATTGTAATCTTAGATAATAATGGGATCCTAATGACTTTGCTAATAGACATCCAGGATGCAAACTGACTGCTTTTCAACTTCGTATTTTTCTTAGAAGGAGCAACATAATGGAATCAGCAAGAGGGTTTCAGAAAGTTCCTTCCCTGTTGTTTTCCTCTGGTAATGTAGTCTCTGTGTGCTTGTACTTATAGCATGAGATCACTGAGATAGTACTAGAAAACTAGATTTAGTGTCACTTTAAAATAAGTGTATTTGATAGGTGGTGTAATTTGTGGAACAGTGGTCCAACCCTAAATGGAAATCCAAATGGAATTATGGGCACTCATGAACTTTCAAGACTGTACATTTAATGATGATGGAGTTTCATTTTATCTTCTGTGCTTTGTGGTTGAAGCTGCAGGATTGCAAGCAAGCATTAAAATTCAGTGAAAGAGACTTTCCCATGGGGAAGATGTGTATCTGATACTGACCAATCATCCAGAATGGACTGTAGTGGGCTGTACCTGGGGCTTTTTAGGGCAAGTACAAGGTTGATGGGTTGGAGGTAAGTGTAGACGGAAGAATTGTTAGAAAAACAGCAATGTGTAGAGACCACTACGAGTGACTATGGCAAGTGTGGTAGCATTCAGGTTTTAGAATACCGATGCTGGATATGCCTGTCATAAATGTAGCTCAAGATGATGTTTTTTTGGCATAGGGGCCAGCTACTCCTATATACTGTGAGGTAGATTAAGTCTCTAGTCCAGTTTATGCTTTCTCTGAGACATTATTTCTGTCAGGAACTCTCACTCTCAAACATGAAGTGATCCTTTACTGAAAATTTCAGCAAGAAATTGCCTATCGCCATTTCTGTGTGAAAGCTGTGCATGCATTCTCCTTGGAAGTCCAGTGCTTACTGCTGTACTTCTTTCTCTTTCTGCTTCTACTTACTCATTTTGGCTTCTGGTGGGTAAGAATAGCAGCTGCCAATGCTTTCTGGTCTTTCGAAGGCTATTCAGCTGGAAAAGAAATTGTGCTTTCTTTAGTTCCAGTCTCATTTGACTTTTCCACAGCTACAAGGATGTCCAAAGGAATTGTTTCTTCTGCTTGTCTCTGTGCTGAGGACTGAAGAGGTGATATTTTTATCTTGGCTCAAATCTCCAATTATTGTGTGCTTAAAACTCATAAAAGGATTGCTAATACTTCCTTCTGACGCCAGTGATACTAGCCCAGGGCCTGAGGCATGCTGATATCTGGCTAGTAAACACCCTAAACTTTGCTCATTAAACACAGATCTCTCTGGCTGTCATCTCTTCAAGTCTAGAGTTACAAGTTCCATTTTGTTGGCAGGAGATCACAGACAGTTCTTCATGCTTTGTTTATCTATTTCCTGCACTGTTACAGAGAGGTTTGCCTTTGCATTCCCACCATCACTTCTACCTTAGCAAGCTTCCCTTAATTCCAAATGCTGCTGTGTTACTGTCACATGGCCAAACTCCATTTACTCAGACTCCAGTTAGGAAACTGGTAAGAAGATAAAGGTACTTTAAAGGACTGAGCAAGAGCTTCTCAGTTTGGATGTCAGAATTATTATATCAGTATCACTCCTGGCCACTCTTGTGAGTGGCCCAACAAACTTTTGATACTGCTTTGGCTATCCGTTTCCCTCTATCCCCAGCTTTCCTGCCCTGGAGTCTGCATTCCTGTGGTCCTTATGTCTGTCTTTCCTTTCCATCTTAGTACTCTGCCAGTATCATTACACCACTAAGTGAAAGCACCTTTATCTTAGTCAGCATAAGAGCATGACATCTTCAAATGTCCACCCTTCTATTCTTATTTACGTTGCCAAGAAGGTGCACAGCTGAGTAGGCACACAAACTAAACTGGGCAGCTTGCTGTGGTAAATTCTCCCTTGTTGCTCGGCAGAAGCCACACGCTGCTGTTATGAACAGGAATATTTCTCACTCATTTTCCTCAGGGGTTTTTTAGCATGTGGATCTTGGAGACTGTAGAAGGTTTTGTATGCTAATACAATGTTGTACACTCTTACAGTTGGGATGTATAACACTTCAAAATCCATCTGAATCAAAGATCCAGGTTTCCGAGGAGTCACCTCGGCTTTTCTGCTGGTCTTTGCCAGCAGAATCAGTAGAATCCATTGGGACAGCATATCTTTACCTCCACTTGATAATATGTGTACAATATACATAACATTTATTACAATAAATGCTTATACTTTAAATTTCTGAGTGAAAGAGTAAAGTGCACTATGCATATGCTTGCCTGGCTGCATGCTGTTGTTGTTTTAAGCCTGGCTTATGAAAGAACAAAAATAGCATGTTCAGCAAGAGCTCATGAGGAAGTGTTTTACTCACCTGTGGCCTCTACATCCACTTGTAAAGATGCAACAATTGTAATTAGCGTTGCTGCTAAACTGTAATGGGGTCCAGAATGTATCTGTGCTTGTGGCTGTGACCTTTCAACAAAGGGCTGAACCTCAAAACTATTAGCATCACAATCCATCCTGTATTAACCTCCCAATAAACTAGAAACTGTTTTGTCAGCCTGGGTTGATGCCTGCAGCACTAGATACCGAACCATTTAACTGCTTGCAAATGTCAGCAATTCCAGCTTATCCGTTACAATGCTTCACTGAATTTCAAACTACTGTCATGAGGTATGAAAATACTAATTTATTCCCCTTGTGAAACAGGCCATCTGTGCATTGTTCAATGTAATCCCATCTTGCCACTCTTGAGAGCGCTTAAATAGTGTCACAGATGAGTCGCAGAAGTGAGGTGGTCCCTGCACTCTTGATTCTATCAAGTGTATTAGTATTCATGGTTTTCTTAACATTTGGGCAGCCTAATAAATGGAGCTGGAAAGGCATGAATTTCAGTTCAGCTATCGGCATACTCGCATGCCGATAATGATAAACTCATGTAAGATATCAAAACCTGTGGAAGTCTGCTGAGTTCCCTTCTTGCACAGCACTAGGGAAGCTGACAGTGTATGTGTATTAGATAACTTAAAAATTGTGGATACAAATGTGTTTATGCTGCATACTGCTCTGAGCCTGTTACACAGGTCTGCAGGAGAGCAGAGATGCTTAAGCAAGACCTAGAAAGAGAGGGGTCTCAGGGGAATATCAAACCAGATGTAAATGTTGAATGGTAGGTAACAAAATGAGCAGCCAGCAGGAACAGCACTGAATGGGGCAACTTTGGGGAGCAGCTTCTAAGGAACCAAAGCAGCAGCAAAAACTACTGAGAAGCAAAGTTTCAGCATTGGTACAGCCAAAGCTGCATGGACCAGTCCAGTTCTCTCCCAGCTTTGGGGATCGTGTGTCCTGCATGCCAAAATAGGCCTATCCCAAGGCCAACTTTCAGTACACTCCTAAGGACTGTGGTAGGAGTGTAGTCTGGCAGCACAGAGCTCCTCAGGTAGCTAGGGTTCCGTACTGCTGTGGGCACTGGAGCTAGCTCATGGGAAGCTAGCCAAGAACACCTGCACTGTGGTCTGCAGGGTGAATGTACCTCATGAAACCAATGCTGATCCAGCAGCAAAGGTGGTTTCTGTGCCCCATTCAGAAACTTATGCCTATGAAACTGAACAGTGTCTGATTCAGGGCAGTCCTGTGAGAGCAGGCAGGTGCATGGAAGGAGCTGTGAATCATCGCAATGACGATAATGAGTATAGTCACTCTGTTCTTGCTCTGAAGAAATGAAGTGGAATGAAAGTGCGGTGTGAATTTTCCTGGAGATAACACGAAGCTCATTCACCAAACTGCAGCTGCAGCTGAGTTTGAGCCTTATGTGGTGTATTGCTCCCCCACCTCTTTTTGTTGTGCAAAAGATATCTACATAATAGAAAAGCATAAGTCATAATTGGTATTTTTGCATGTGGAGCAAGGCGATCTATTTTTGGATCCAACTCAGTAGAGCTTTCTGTGTCTGTGGTTATCCTTAAATCAGTAGACTGAGAACCAGGAAACTGGAACTGGCCACTGACTTTGCCACACTTTACCTCACTTCTCCTTCTGTACCATGCATAAGATGTTCCTCTTTCATCTCTGTCCTGTGCGTAAACTTGAGTCTAAGTGTTCAGATTTAGATACGGGTGACAGTCTAAATTAGAATTTCTAGGAGCTTCTTCAAGTAAATTGTATTCCTGTGTTTTCTTCATGCTAGGATATCCACAGACAGTTGATGTGTATAAATAATGAGCCCAGCTAACAGCATTAAGGAACATATGGTATGTTGGCTGTTCATGCTGAGAGTAGAGGTTTACTGAGGGGAAGGAAAGGGGGAAAACTAAGGTTTTATTGCCTCCTCCTGCCTGGAAAGACAGAATCCAGACCAGGCTGGTCTGATCCACAATATGGATTTGTCTTCTGTGCATTGAGGTGTGACATGCCTATTTCATCTACAGCTGAAACGTGATTTAGGTGCTGCTAGAAAGTACCTGCATATGGAAAGTGCTTCTCACTACTTACTGTCATCTCAAGCAAACAGTCTGACAGCTGCCTTAAATATGAATCTATTCTATTTTGCACTTCTTGACCAGTGTCTCATGAATACTGTATCAAAGATGCCATCTGAGTACTCTGGATATTTATAACTTTAAAGTTGGGTAAAATCATGAGAGATTTGGTCTTGCCCAAGCTGGGCTTCATTGGCCGGGTAGGTATCATTCCCAGTTCACCCAGAGGAAAGCAGAGCCACACAGAGTTTTATATACTACAGTTGCACATAGGCTTTGTGTTCATTTTTCCTGAGGACAATGCAGTGTTAATCTCTTACTGTATAAGCTCAAAATTAAAATAAAAATAACAGTTCTAAATACGAGGGCTTCTACTGCAAAGACACTGAGCAAAAAGCTGTCACGTTACATTAAGAGCACAGTTACTGCAACTGATTACTTCATACAGTGTATTTGCCAGTCTGTCTCCTGTGTAATCGTGAGGAATGCATTGACTTAAGAATAGCTGCACATAAATAAGTTGTGAAAAAGTTTGGGAGATAACTGAAAGTTCCTGCCATGGTTGGTAGTGCGGAGAAGTATGCCAGAGCTCGCAGAAAAAATATTATCTTTCCATAATGTATTCTGAAAGATATAGATCAGAATCCCAAGAATTCTTTAAAATATTTGGATAGAGAATTGGCACAAGTAGTAACTCTCTTTGGCCCTTAAGCCAGGGTTAATAGGCTTAGTCCAGGCAAATACCAATCATGGTATTGCCTGAAGTGCGTTGCTGTGCTTTGTTGTACAAATGGGTTGAGGAAATAGCTGTTGAGACTTGCTGTGGTCATGAAATACTGACTATTCCATGGGAGTATTCCATGTTTGTCTCTTTTGAGACAACTCTTTAGAAGTCATAATCTACAAAATACATATTTCCTGGTTCTCATACAGACTAAAACACTTTGGCTTTGTCCAAAGCACTGAAGTATAAGTATGCTCACTGTCCCTTTCCTCCAATCTGGCTAGATAAAACTCAACCAATAATCTTTTTGGTGAACTTAAGCAATTTGGAATAGCATCTGGGAAAGAACAGCAGCTACTTAACTTGCTCGCATAAATCAGCACCAAGGTGCTTGAACACATACCTGTACCTTTGAAACCCGATGGCTGACATTGATTCTTCTAGAGGATTTTGTCTTTAAAAATGCTTCTGATTTCTTTCTCCCTGCCATAAGTCATTTTCTATCTTCTTTTTAGCTCACCAAGTCTTCTTACTGCCAAAACCTTTCATTGTTACCTGTCTTTCATCACCTGTTGGCATTTCCAGTTGTTAAAGCTTTTCAAGAAGGGTTGGTTGAGTTGATTCAGCAAAGATTGGTTTTGCCAAAGATTCGTTTAATTTTTTAAGAAGGCGGGGGGAAAAAAAGCTTTCTATTCCTGCAGTCCTATTTGTCAGAAATGGAGAGCGAAAACCCTCTGAAATCTCACATTTACAATTTTGCTTTAAACAACTGTGGCTTGCAGTGAAAACTCAAAACATTTCACAGGAAACCTTGTGTTTGGGAAACATTTAATAGAAATTTTTCTCCAGCTGTCTTTTATTTTGAATATTGCTAAATCCTTTCCACCTTGCACTGCTTGAGAAACTTGCTGCAAGTATGCAGTGTATACCCTCCCTCCAGAAACGCTCCATGTGGACACAGAGGGGCTTTAGCTGTTTCTCTGAGGGAGGATCGTGGTGCAGTAGCACTGTTGCATTAGCAGTTACTCTTGGATCAATATAGAGGATCAGAAAAGGGCTCTAGGCCTATTTCTAAGGGTGTATTTTGTATTTGTTCCAGATTAGCTGTGACACTAAAGTTAGCATTTAATACTTGTGGTTGCCTAGCTGTTGTGCTATAGCCATCAGCTACTTCATAGCAACATGTTGAAGAGCTGTTCATCCACAGATGTCTAGACACCTCTTAGAGAAGCCTACTTGGGTTTACTCCTGTTCTGTACCAGGCAAAGCAAAGTGACAGAAATGGTCTGGTTTGTCCTGTATCTTGTGGTAGGCCAGTGGCAGATGAGGCAATAAGAATCAGTATGTTCTCTAGTCTAGCATCATGTGGGAGGTTCAAAACAAGGAAAGGAATACAAGGGTTATCACAACATGTAGATCAACTGTGGAATTACTGCTGTAGGACTGCAGATGTAACAGGTTTCCATGAACAAATTTGTGAAGGAGACGTTTATACTATGTAGGCACCGCTGAATACCTCAAAACTAGGAAGTCTCCGAGCTGTGGTCGGTAGAAGGGTATTTGAGGCTAGTACATTCCCTCTTGCTTTCTTCCCTGTGCATCTAGCTTGGTCACTATGAGAGGCAGCATACCAGGACCAGAGGGGTATTTAGTCCAGTTCTGTATGGTTGGACCTGGCATGTTCTCAGCTAGAAGGTGAGAAATGAATTAGTTCGTAAATGTAACTCTCTGCTCTCTAGAGGCTTGTAAAAAGGGCTGAGACGCATCATAACGTCAGTGTCACACAACATAATCCCCTGCTGCTTGGGCAGTACCTGCTCTGTGGGCAAACATCAGGCTGCAGTTTTGAGTGCTGGCAGTCTGGCACTTTTTGTGAATACTAGATTAATTTTTCAAGTCAAAAAGAGCTGAACCATTGCCAGGAAGTTGTGAGGCTGGGGAAGGTGCATGACGCTTCGGAGGAGGCTGCACAAAAAGAGCACTAAGTGAGCGATTCATAGGGACGAGATCCGTGCTCTGAGCTGTATGTAAGTGCACTGAACTGGAACGTGTTAAATGATTGATAGGGGATGTAGGCTGTCTGCAAGCAGCAGGGAGACCCCAGAGACTGGTAAATAATGAATACAATTCTACTGCTGTTAGTGGTATGACTCACTGTTTGCTGTCTGCTTTAACCATCTGCTGTAGGGGTCAGTCTTAAACCTGGATTGCAAGAAGAAAAACCAGCCAGGTTTTGAGCTGTTGCTGCTGCCTGGTCATTCTTTATCCACCTGGATATAAAAGATACCAACAGCAATTACCGGTAGAGGTAGCCTGGGCAAGGGGGATAAATTCTGTCCGTGTTGTTTGGCAATGAAGAGCCTGGATCCACAAGTTATTTGTCTTCCTCAGCTCTCCTAGAAATCAGGGAAGCAGGAAGCTGACAGCTGACATGAAGGTCTCCAGACTTGTCTGTCAGAGCTTCTGCCACCAGGCACCAAGGGCTTCCCATGTGCAGGAGCCCAGGAAACTTTATATCTGCTATAGGTGCTTTGGCATTTTTCTAGATTATTTAAGTTGCAGTATAAATAAGTTACTTTCAGGGTTTATTCTGCAGTAAACACTAAAACTGCAAAGAGCACCAAATTTGGGACATAGCCTGTTCTTTTACTGTGTAATATAAAAGCAGTATTTAGGAGCATGTGCCTGCTGGGCAGGCAGTGTACAGCACTGTGTATTGAGGTTAGGCTTGGTTATATTAATGACTTTGGAGTCATTGACATACATGGTAGGAATGTTAACCAATGTATCTCCTTTTGTGATAATACCATAGTTTAGACTGTACACTAGAATGGTGGGACAGGACAGGAGAAAGAGAATGGAGGATGAGAGAAGGAAGAAGAACAAGGACTGAATAAACCCAAGCGAGGGAAGGAAAAAATACTTGGGCAGGGGTGGGAAAGGCCAGACACTAAGCAACATTCCTGGAACAAGGAGTATGAACAGGTGTTAGGGCTGCACTTAATGAACCCATGGTGGGAGGGTCTCTGAGGTCTTGGCAGATATTTTGTTCTTGTACAGAAAGCTTTGAAAGGAGAAGAAAATTCCTAAAAGTGCAGTAACAGTAACTGGCAGGTACCGCTGTAGCAGCTCTATCTGGATTGCTGAGTGCATGGCATGTTCCTTTTGATAATGAGACTACTCTAAACTTCCACTACGTCATGATCCTCCACTGGCTGGTTTGTCTGTTTGACTGATGGGGAATGGCAGCTGATGAGTGGAAGGTCAGAGTTTCATTGGTTTTGAACTGAGATGTTCAGTTCAGAACTTGGTTAAACCTGCTGCAGCCAGGCCTTCCCTGGCCTGTCTAAGGCTTGCTGCCCTGCTGCCTGCTCTATCCCAGGCCAGCCTTATGTTCAGGTCCAACTTTTTTTCTCTGATGACTGACTAGTCCTTGCCTGCCCAGGGCTGTTACTAATAAGCTCCTTGCATGAGGTTTGGGACATACTTATATCTGTTCTGGGATCAAACTCTCATTTGTATTTCCCAGTATCGGCCTCTGCAACTGATGAATTTTGGCCTTTTAGTGGTTTTTTTAGAGGTGCTGTTCTCTGTTGCCCTATTTTCCTTTTTCATCCAGAAGCTGTTGATTGTCTGCTTGCCAGTAGCAATGCCACCACTTCGCACCAACACCCTGTCTATGTGTTCACATCCCAGACTGCTCCATATTTATAACCACCCCTCATCACAGTGTTTTTCTCTGATACATGCCCACTTAACCAAAGGCATTATCTCCCTGTTTAATCCTCCTTTCCTTTGCAAGAAATTTTCCTTCCTTCCTTCCTTTTTAAGAAGTTGAAAATAAAAATCCTTTGAGATGATTGGGGAAACTGGATTGTTCCCTAGATCAGCCTCCAGTATTTGTTAGATCATCTCAGTGACTGCACTGTCTATCCTTTATCTGTAACACTATGTGTCACATTAGTTGTCTGCCTCTGCTCAAGTGAATTAATAACTGCAATGTGCACCCTCATTTGCTTTCAGACATTAAGATAAGCAGTCTTACTCATCATGATTTCTCCCTTGACATGTCCTTCTGACAGTACTTCTTGTGCCTTACCAGCCTACTGCTGTCCCACGTACAGGGCCTGTGACAAAGCTGGAGAGCTGATCTGGCTGTCTCGGTCCCAGTCTCTTCAGCACATCTTCTAGATCAGACACTTCCCAAAGTATGAGGGAGTCAGACCTTACAAATAGTCTAACAGTGCAGTGTGGCTGTAAATCAAAACAGGGCAAGCATTTCTCAGCCCATGAAAACTTATCATCTGTAGAGCCTTTGTGTCTTAAATGGGGTTGCAGGGGAGTTATACTGGCTTCTTTTGAGGGTAGCAGTGATGGAGAAAATGTGGCCGTACCAGCAGTGATGTGTCGACTTCTGTAAAGTACAAAATCATTCGCAGAGGGAGTGGTTTCTGAGAAGGCAGCATTAAAGTTCCAGAAAGATGCCTGTGGCAATAAAACATCCTGTCTGGGGATCAGCCACGCTGCTCCTGTTAAGTGATAGGGTCTCAACAAGAGTGTTCTTTGACCACAGTAGGAAACTCGGATCATCATTTTCTTCAGGTTCCTGGCTCTGTACCCAGCTATGCAGGGCAAGAGCAGGAGTGAACAAGCACAGCTGGGAAAGGCAAAAGCAACAAAAAGATGGAACAGCTTCTTTTAGAAAGGGGAACCTGAGGGGGTTTCTGTTTCCATCAGCTTTCCCTTTGCCAGGTTACACACGAGGTTTGAAGTCTTGGTTTTATGAGAGTTTGCGTAATATCAACACAGATATTGTGTTATTTATATTCACCCAGGTCCCTTCCCCTACAGACATTCTCTGAGATCATCTGCTGAGAAGATTAATTTACCAAATAACTTTCCTTACAATGCTGACTAAGACATAGCCAGCACCTGGTAAGGAATTGACTTAAACTACTAAGGTGGGTTTTCCTTTGTTCTTAGCATGTTAGGGAAAAGGCTGCTATGGTAAGAAAGCCAAAGAATACTGGCCAGAAAGAACTACAGTATTGCTTTGGAGATGGTTTTTCTAGATACTCAGCAGTGTTTTGTTAGTGTCCTAAGACACAATACATATCTGAAATCTAGTTAAAAGGCATTTTGTTATCATCATATTGGTTTGGGATGCTATAAACCAGATTTAGTATCGTATTAAGCATTTGCAAATAAGCACTCACCAAAGGCTGTGATAGAGGCAGTTGGCACAAGAAACCTCTGGATTTAAGGTGTTGTTACCTTCATGCTGCAGTAAGAGGGGATGCACCCAGTGCAAGCTGCAAGGATGCACTCGTGTGGCCAAGAGGTGCTGTACAGGGAATGGGTAGAGTTGAAATCACCTGCTGTTTCTCAGGAAATCAATTGCTTTCACATTCAAACCAACTGAAGAGATTACCAGCTACACTAGAGAACTTTCACTGCAGCATCAATATATTGTATTAGTTCTTAGGTCACTGGCACTTGCCTTTGGTCTGCTGGAGGGTGCATTTGTACTTTGGTGTTTCTGAACTTCTTAGGTCAGGTGCTATTCAGCATGCCTTGGTGTTTGCTCCCCTTGTCAAATATTCATAGCTGTCTCCCAGCCAACTGTTTCTATGACGTACAGGAGAGGAGCTGTCAAAGGGCAAAAATTGGTGGAGACAAAGCCAGCTGTCTCCCTGAGGCATGCTGCATGCTTTAGTGAGCCTTGCAAACCATGGAACTCTGTCCCTGCTGCCTTTTCTGTGCAGACACTAGAAGAACCCCATAGCTGAGACTACAGGGTTGTCTCCCACGCCTGCCTCACAATACTTGCAAGGTTTATTGGAGAGAGTGCTGATGGTATGGGAAATGGCTGGTGGCTGACACAGCTATGGAGTATTAACGTTAACCTCAGAGCAGCAAAATCAGAGTCAGGGGCAGGGGGAAACCTCAAGACTAAGAACTGGCCAAGAGCCACAGGTTGACAACGGTGAGCTGCTGAGAAAGACTGAGCCTGTGTTTTAAAGGTGCTCAGGTGCCTGCTGATATGAATGGAATTTTGAACCTTCCCAGAGAACCTGCCTGGAGACTGTTTTCAGTCTTCTTGGCCTTTGTTCCTCCTCTGTAGCTCACAGCTGATTTTTCCCACACTGGTTACCTCCCTTGGGTGTTCAGGGAGGTTCTTTGTTAACTGTTTGCTAGAGTGTGACTGAAAAGTCTTTAGAATGATTCTCCCGCCTCATCTTTGCCATTTAGGGGCCCTGTGCTACAAATACATGTCTGTTATAAGAGTTTCTTGTGGGGATATTAGCAGGCTATTTATGTAAGGTAGTAATGGCAAAAAGCCACTTAGAGTTGTACGAGTTAGGCCACTGACAGGGTGTTTTCCAAACATCTCTTACCACATTCTGCAAAAGCAGCAGTAGTCAACTGACAGCTAAATCAGTAATATGAGAGGTTAATATCAACCAAATGTGAAGAGCATTGTAGCAGTCTGCCAAGCAGTTGGCTTGATGATGAGTGTGCCAGATGGAGCCCAGGTACCAAAGCCAACATCTGATGTACAGAAGAAAATATAGTCTGTAACACTGCCTTACTTGTCATATAATCTCCTTGTGTAGATAAGCAGCTCTGCCTAGCTTCCAAGAGACCCAAAGCTACTACCCTCACAGAGTTAGAGCAGGGCTTTCCAGGACATTCGATCAGGAAGTATCATCCCACAGTGTCAGCTGGCTTGAGAATGATCCAGCACAGCCAGTGCAGAGAAGGGAGCTTCCAATGTTTGTTGGACTTGTTCCTCCGTGGGAGCTGGACACCCTTTCACTGGTGTGGCCCCCAATGTTCATGTGCACTGTGACTGACACTGAGGCCACTGGGATCTCTGTGGATGGAGAAAGGGCTTGGAAGGAGTAGAAGTGCCACTGGAGGCTGAGTAACTAACTGAAGCAAGTGATATTGAAGATCTCAGTTTAACAGATAATGTGGAGTATTCATGTAAAGCCCTTCTTATTTTAAGCATTTAATGAACTAGTACATAGAAGATAGGGACATAGGATCAATCAGGACAGATTTGAACAGTTTCTAGGATTCTTATTTGAAAAAGGGTTGGGAAAAGTGAAATAAATGGAATATTAAAAGGGAGAAGAAGTTATGGATAATTATTGAATATTTCTGCTTCTCCAAACTCTGAGTTTTCTCCTGTGGCAGTTTAATCAAATGGAATAGATTAGCTTTGGCACATTAATGTGAACATATTTTCCTTTTACAGCATTAAATTGTAACCATTGCCAGTGGATCTGCACTGGGAGCTGTACATCAGGCTGTGTCCTGTGCTGCATTCAGATGGTAAAGCTATTCACCACAACTCTATGTGGCTATCATACAGAATTAGTTCCTTGGTCCACATAAGTAACAGTTTAATTCAAGATATATTACCTGAACTAACACTTCAGCTTGGTAAGAGAAGACAAGAACCATGGAATCATCTTTGAAGGCCCAGATTTTTGGTCTCGTCTGGGTGAATACTGACCCATAGAGCTGCTGTGATCTAAATAGGATGCTCCAGGTTTACCTGATGGTCACTGACTTCTTGTGTGGAGATACCTGCCAGGAAGCATAGTGTTTGCACAGCCTTCTGAGAACCAACCATGATGTTTGAGAATATTGAGAATTATTTTCCCCCTTTTTCCCCAAAAAATTTTCAGACCTTATTTCCTTTCTGTGCTCGTGTCTCACAGTTTTTTCCGAATGTTCAATTTCCAGAGCAAACGGGATTTGAAGGGCAAATACATCCCTTTTATGAACCAGCTAAAACCATTCTCTGTCCATGTCTCCCGTTGAACGGGCACCTCGGTGCCCTCCGGGCCAGGTTCAGCCCGGGGGAGCTGCTGGCTGGCTGGAGACTGGCCCACTCTGGCTCAGAGAGCAGCCCACGGCTGCGGATGCTCCTTGAAAACTGTTCCTCTCACGCCATCTTCTGGTCAGCTCTTTGGGATTAACCATACCTGGCTTTGAGAGATGCTCCTCCTAACCCTTCCCTGGTGTGCTGCCCGCAGAAGAGGAATCAAGCTGGTAAGATGTCCTTGTTTGGTGAAAGTATTTCCATGCTCTTTCCTTCTTGTTCCTGTCGCTTTCCCCTGGCTTATGTTGAACTGCAAACACATGATGCAGATGGCACTTGCTTATGAGTGTGTTGAAGGAAGATGGCTGTATTAAACATGAAGTCTTCTCACAGATAGGTCACAGAAAATGCTCTGAGCTCCATCCCCACCTAGAAAGAAGCTTTACATGGGCTGGATAGTCTCTATCTTCAGGCAGGCTTTGCTGTAAATGGTGGCAAATATTAGCACTGAGGAGTTTTAGGAGGCCATTTCTCCATAACTGCTCACAGCCAAGTGCTGTGTGCTTCCTGTGACCCTGCTCTTGGATGCAGCCAGTTGGATTAGATGGGTGTCTAGAGGAGCACCTTGAGCTGCTGGGAGGGAAGAGTTGAAAGGAGATGCCTCTCTTTGGAGGGGTGCAGGTCTTACCTTTGGGGACTGAAGCCCACAGTTGATTAAACCAACATAAATAGAACTGAGGAGCTGTATTTAGTAGAGCTAATTACTGATTACTGAGAGAAACAAACCCCCCGAAGTTGTGGCTTTCTTTGTCTTGACAACTACATGTGCTTTTTTCCCATCCTAAAAAGAATAACAGTACCCAGCTTTGTGTTTCTAAAAATGTAAGTAGTGAGCCACAGTTGTGTTGCTCACTGACTACTTATGCTCTTTAATCAATGTATCATGCATCATGTAATCAATAGAGACAAACCTGTGTTTCCTCACTGTGCAATTGCTGCAGACAGTGATGGGCTGACAAGTTCTGCTCTTACCTTTTGTTACAGAAAGAGATTATGTTTTCTACAGCTGAATAGGGATAGTAAATTTGAAATGCCATCACTTTAGAGGAGTTCTGCACGTCCCCCTGCCCCTGGCTGCTTTAAGGGGATCATAATCACATTTTCCTCTTCTGTGTGGTGTGTGAAAATCCCACACACACCAGGGGAAAATGATTGACAATCTTGGGAAAACAATGAAACTCTGCAAAACGCTGCCAGGCGCTCAGAGCACACTGAAACAACAGGAAACTAGCAGTTATTTTTAGGCAACATATGTTGTAATAGGAGCCGAAAAGATTCTGACAGATGTGTGATTTTTGAACCAACAAGGTGCTAACCCCATCACAGATGACATTCTACTTCTTGATGAGAGGTTGGGTTTAAATGCTGCTTCTCACTTCACCATGGCTGGTGTGGTCCACTGGAAGTTTCAGAACATCAGAGGGTGATGCAGCCTCCACAAAGGCTTTATTTGGAAGATGTAGCAATCTTTGGCTCACTTCCATGCATAGGAACTGTAGGGCAGAGTTCTACAACTAAAACAATATAGGATTCACTGTCTCTGAGGCCACCATCCTTTCAAAGACGCCCGTATGCTTCTTATGGACCACAAAGTCTTTGTAAACAACCTTCAATGGGATTTAAATCAACAAAACCTGGTGTTGATCACCTGGGCCAGCAGAGAGCTGGGTCTGTAGTAGCTCCAGGGTCTCTTTGGGCTGTACCAGGGCCAACAGGAATGATGGAGTGCTAAGGTGACTGGAGGCATGAACTGTCAGAGCCAATCTGGAAAGCTCAGTGCTGTATCCTGTCACCAGCTGCTCCCCTGCTGCTGTACCTGGCAGTGGGGAGCTGCCGCAGGGTCCATTCAGAGCACTCTGTCTCTGGGATCTGGTTGGGTGACCCTCCTTATCTGAAGAAGGCAGAAGAGAGATTGGGGCCTGAGTTGCAGCTCTGCAGCTTAGGATTTTTGTTACGCAGGTACCATCCTGGTATCCTGGTGTGAAGAAAACTTCAGAAACCCAGCTTCCGGATATGCGTTCTCAGCTAAACCCCATCTGAGCTGTCTTAGCTTAAAAATAACAAATTAGTAATTCAGACAGATGGGACCCCCTCAACAAATGTGTGCTATTTGTCTCCCAAAAGGATTTGGCAAGTTATTTAAAGCTATGCATCCTACTATTATCTCTGTCTGGTCTTTGAGGCACAATTCAAAATGAACTCATTAGAGGTTTGTGTTTCAGCATGGGAAATGCAGACTGGCCTTTTTGCATTTCTAGGGGGCAACATCATCAGCAGACAGCAATGGACAGGTTAAAAGCTCTGTCAAGGTCAAGAAGAATTCATTGCCTAGCCCCTTTAATAGGCTATAAGCATGTGATGATTACATTTAAGTGTGTGTGTGTATGGGAAATTCCTGTAGCTCTTCTAATGCACATACAGCACCCAGCATTATTGCTGGGTATGTGGCTGCCTCCTGGAGTTAACTTTCAGAGGAGATTTGGCAGTTGCATTTCATGCTGTGACGTTCTCGTGTAATGCTGCAGGCATGGTGTAGGAGTGATTGCCTTTGCATGGGTATCTGCAGCTGCTAGAAAACCTGTATCCAGAATGCAGCAAATACATGAAAACCAAGTATTGGATTCAAAAAGGAGGTTTGTGGGTGAGTAATGTTTCTAATCTATCCCAGAAAGCAGGGCAGGAACCTGATGATCCTAGTTACAGCCTCACCCTTTAAACAAGAATTCAGTTCTCAGCTGCCCTCGGAGCTGCACAGTTGCTTGTACCTGCAGCAGGGTGAGTGGGGACAAAGCCACCAAAGAACAGGGATACTAGAGATCCAGTTTGTGTTAACTGATGGCCTGCAGCTTAGCATGGGGGCAAAATAGGCCCTTTTGATCATGTTGCTGAGGCTATTCTGGGAGATGCGGTTCTGGCTGCTGCTGAGCTTGAGTACGAGCTTACTGTCTTTGGCTACCCTTCTCCCATCCCTCATGATATATGGTGATCTGCCAATGTAACTGCACATAGTCACTCCCTAACCTAGTTCTGTCAGAAGGATGCAGGTTAGGTTAAGTATTTTTTTTTATATGGGGAAAGTAGCCTCAAGGCCAGGTTCCCTCGCTCAACTTCTATTACAATAATAGCTTGCGACATTCATACTGTGCTCTGCTCAAGTGTGTGTGATCAGCTCCTGATTGGACTTAATGCCTCTGTAAATAAAAGAAACACAGAACAAAAAGCATGAGATTTCATAAGCAAAGAGTCTCTCAGAAATCTGGCTGGTTCCTGGAAGAGTTAACTCATTTAGAAACCTTTTAGTGGGCCATATTGATTACATGGATGTGTGCAGCGCAGCTGTGGATATTGCAGTAACAACGAGCTGAGGCAGTTTATCAGTGCATCAGTTATTTTACTGGTATAAAAAGGAGCTTTAATTGGGCTAATGATGATGGGCTCAATCTTATGGTGGAGCTATCTGGCTATCATAAAATTATCTCTCAGTGAGCTCATCTGTTTTGTAAGGAAGAAGCTCTTAATCTCATAGGATGGAAGATGTGCTGGCTATTTATAGTCCCTGATTTAGTTTGTAAAGAATATCATGACTTCACAAGTACAGTGGTACTAATCTCCCTGGTAAAGCATTTACCCTAATCTGAAGGGAGCTGTTTGCTATGGAGCCAGTCACGTACTTAAAAGGGCCATTGAGCAAATTTGCAGCTCTGGCTCTCGTTTGCCTGTAAAAGCAGCAGGTGAATTGGTGTGTCCTGGATGCAGACTGCTCTCTCAGAATGAGACAGTGAGATGGAAAAGACAATATTCCCATCCAAAATGGCTGCAACTGGCTGAGATGAATGTAGGCAAGAGCATATGAGAACGTGCTGCAGCCAGCTGGCTGCTGGAGGTCTGCAGGTGGGGGTTTAATAGTTCTCAGTTAAAAAGCAGGCTGCTATTATTGCACCAAGGACCAAGGAGAGTTTATTTCTTGGACGTTTTCTACCCTATTCCAAATTAGCTACTCTGGGGTAGCTTTTAGTACTAAGTTGTATGTCTTTGCTTTTGGCACCTGCTCCTAAGGGATGAAAATACCTTTCTGGTTATGTTTGTAGAGATCACTGAGGACCACGCAGCTAGCTGCAGTCCATCTCCAAGAGATCAAACATGCTCACAACTGAGCCAAATGGAAAATGAGTTAATCAGAAAGCAAGGGTGGAGTGGAGCAAGGATGCAGTCTTCAGTGCTGAGAGGAGCAGCGAACCAGCAGAGATCACTGCTGGGATGGAGGAAGGAGGCTGGAGGTGAGATCTGCTTATACTAGAGTTTTGTCAGCAGTATTACAGGCACTCATGTCTTCAGCAGGATATGGAGCCAGCTCCATAGGACAGGTTGTGGGTGCAGGGAACAGTGCCAGGGCTGTGAGGGCTCTGAAGAGGGAGTGTTGAGCTCACAGCGCCTGCCCTGCCACTCTCTACCTGGCTCCTGGTTTCTTGCATTGCAGCTGCGGTATCCCTCAGCTCTCAGCAAGCTCCTGGGCTGCAGCTATGCCTTAAAGGATAGTGCAGCCCTGAGTCTGCACTCATTTTTCTCCTTGGAATCTGCACGAATGGAGTGTGAGCAATGTTCTTCTCTTGCTTTCAGCCTGGTCTGCTGAGGCCTTCCCCTTCTGGTGATGTGCTCTGGGATTCCACAGAGGCAGGCAGATTTATACACAGATTTATACAAGGTATGTACAGGATAAACTAGGACCACGTTGGTTAAAAAGGCCAGATGTGATAGTGTTCCTTTAAATCATAATCCTTCATGTAATGTCACACTTAGTTGTCATGGAAACCATGGCATCACTAAGACTTACAGCTTTTGATCCAGCAAAACAGTTGAGCATTTGCTTTTAATATAAAGAACGTGCTTAAATGCCAATTATTTCTATGGCACTGCTTGTATGTCTAGAACAAAACCTACACTTTCATTTTTTCCTATGTGAGAGTGATGTGGCCCAGTAAAATCTTCTGGTTGCTTTAGTTAAGCCACAGCAGTGTGCATGTTTCACAATCAGAACAATTACCAGTACAGCAATGCTCTGAAGAGAGTCCAAACAGAAGATTTTTAAGACACGTGGGAAATTGAATGCTTGATTAGGTCCCATCACTGTCTCTACTCCTGCAACCTTAAAAAGCATTATAATAATGCTTTTCATAATTCCTTCCAGTACTTGGGACAGTGGATATCTTTTGAATCTATTGATTGTATAATGAGATTTTTTTTTAATGACTCTAGAAACTAGAGATGTCTGATCATAATTTCAGTCTAACGCAAGCATTCATGCTTCCAAATTAAATAACTATTTTAATGTAGCTGCTCACGTGGCATTTTATATTTTTCTTTGAAGTCTCAGACCCTGTCTTTGTTCCCCAGATCATACTACAAACAAAATGCTCAGGATGGTACTTCAGTGCCTAAATGTTGTCCTTCAGAAAGAGCCTCATCAGAGCTTGCTGTGATGAGCAGCAAGCAGGCTTCTGCTGGAGCTCAGTGGGCTGCTTATCACAATTGGAGAGGTGGTTTAGTCTATGTATTCCTAGTTTATAGTTCATACTTGTTGGTCCCATGAGTTGTCCCATGAGTTGATGCTATTGCTCTGGCTGGCCTATTTGCATAATAAAGCAGTGGGAAGTATGAATTCAGCAACACCAGGTCCATTAAAAGTTAATGCTTTCGATGAATTTCAGCAGTTGATAACTGGACCTACCCACAACTGTAGCAGCTGGTCTAGAAAGTTACACACTTGTGTCTAGTTTGTGCCAAGGAGACCTGTTCTGCAGATCTTCAATAGAGGAAGGTGGTGTTGACAGTGAATTCAGTGCACTTACGATGCTTTCTGCCAGGAGAAAAACAATAAGATCCCAAAGGCAGGAACTTTTGTGGAAGTGAAGGCAGAAGGTTAATAAATGTGGCAGACTCACAATTCTCTTCCAATTTAGAGAGTGCTTGTGGACAAACCTTCCTGCTATTTCCAGAGCTCCACTGGCTGGTAAATGACTGTTTCTAAAAGGTTTTCTTGGAAAAAGTTAAAACTTTGTGAATAGAAAAAGCGTTTGAAAACCTTGCTGGCTGATCTCCTTGCCTGGAGAGGTATAAGCCTTTGTATAACCACAAAGATAAATCAAGGAGTGATTGCTGATTCTAGAGTACCTGGACAAAAAGAATCTCATCTGTAAAATCATTTTATTAAATAGCATGATTGATATGAAGAATGAATGAGAATTTGTGGTCAGCCATTTTCACTAACAGTCCACAGAGAGGGACAGTTTCCCAGATTACTTGTTTGGGTTAATATTGCTGTATAAATTGAGTTTGTTTAAATCCATGCCAGCTGTCAATAAGGTGAGAACGAGGCAGGGGAAGGGGAGAGTAAAGCCCTTCTCTCTTTTGTACTTAGAGGACTCATGTTCAGTTTTTACATGGCTCATCTGAGTCTAAGAAATCGCACTGTTTCAGTGTGTTCCCTGCAGCCCATTTTAGGCAATGAATAAAATAGGATTGACTGTCCTGAATGCTGGAAAACAATAGCACAGCAGAGAAAAGGGCCACTGCCTCTTTTATCGGTATCCCTTCTTTTACCTTCCGGGCTGTCCGCATTACAGGGGCTTTTCTCTCCCCTCAGACACACAATCTATGGAAACCCTCCAGCCCCGGTGAGTCCGTACGTGTTTCCCCTTCCCCGCCAGTGCAGGGACCAAAGTCCCAAAGCGGGAACGCTGCCTTGCTCTGCTCTTCCTGCAGCAGAACCGCTCGGCACTAGGTGGTGGTGTGTGCTCGCTGAAGGACCCGCCAGAAACCCTCGCTGAGCCCAGCCTTGCCAGGGCTGTTGATGCTGCCAGGAGAGCAGGAGAAATTAAAACTGGGTTACCAATGAGGCAAGACTTTGCCCTTTGAAACATCTGGGCCACAGGAGGTTTCTAGAGCAGCCTCGAATCAGTTTTTCTTTCCCACAGCTCACCTTATGCAGTTTACCTTGCAACCATGAAATAAAAGCCTTTTCCCTTGGCCTTCCCCATTGTGCCTTCCTTGTGTCACCCTTGTCTCCCCCTTGGTGGCCACTTTTGGCAGCTCTTTAGCACTACGGCATCAATTCGTCAGGGATTTCTGGAGACTCTTACATCATGGTGGCAGGAAGCTTTGGGCTAACATTCAGGTTATGTTTTCTTCTTCCTGCTTTAATTTAATTTTTCTTGTTTAAATCCTCATATACCCATTGATAGCCTCTGAATATCATTGCTAAACAATCCCTCTCTCTCTGTTTAGTGCTTGCAGCCTGCAGGTTTTGGGAGCCAGAACACAAATGAAGGGGTGTGCAACTACCCGTATACTATTGGTTATATGATACAACTATGTGCTAATGCAGGGAGGGAATGATAAAGATCCTTTAACTGAATCCCCCCAGCCCTGTTCCTCCCCTCATGTCCCTGTGGGAATCTAGTGTATCACTATTTAAACTACCTTTTAGTTAAAATGTTTATATGAGACTGGTTCTTCAAGCTAGATAAATAGCATATTGCCATACTCTGCGTTCTTGTAGGTGTCACACAGATGCTGTGTTATTCTGAGGTTGCTCTGTGTTATGCCTGGAGCTAAAGTGAGTGCAAGCCAGGTCTAGGATTGGAAGGTTGTTGTTTGTTGGTTTGTTACCATTTCTGAAGTTTATTCACCTCTTAGAATGATTTCCTTGTCCTCAGTGTTATTCACAATGACTCTCTGTCATCTGATAATGTCATCAATGATAGTCTCTTCTAGATCACTCTGAAAGTCTTGATCTCAACTCTTGACACAGCACTACCATGATCCAATTTAAACACTCTCAGTACCTTTCCCTGCTCAATAGCTTGCTATTTTTATTCCTTGTTCACAATTCTTAGGCCAGTTCTCAAGTTATGTGGGTATTGTTATGTCAGGACAGATGAGAATTAATGTTATATTTGGACTTTTGTGATTCAGTCTTTCAAATATTTGTTTAAAGCCAAGTATGTTCGTTCTGCAGCTTGCCTTTTACTCACTGATGTCGTAAATCTATAGGAGGTTCCTATAGATTTACTGTATGTAAATCTATAGGAGGTTCTCTTCCTTATAGTCTCCAGGACAAATATAACTGCTTGTGGGTCTGTTACCCTTCATTTGTTTCAGTGGCTTTTTTGTGCTTAGAATCTGTTTCTAGCAGGAAAAGAGTCAGATTTACGGAATGGCAATTGCTGGGATCATTCTTTTCTAGTCTTGCAGTTGATTCTCCAAGACTGCTGCTTTCTGTGGCTTTTTCTCAGGCAACTCTTCTTACTTCAAGTCATCTTTATAATGGAAAAAAAAAAAAGGACTTTTTTTCTGTCCTTCTGTCACCCATAAAGATACATGGGTTAGTTTTCCAGATGTATCTCACCACTTTTTCTTCCCAGTGCTGTATCTACCAAACTCGGTTTTGTGTGTTTCATGTTTAAAAGTTACTAGATGCAGAGTACCATACCAGAGTTTGGTAGATCTTGACCTGTGTCTATGGACCCCTGTGACCTCCAAATCAGAGAATGGTTGAAACACGTTGATCTTGCTCACCAGTATTTTAATTCCTGGGAGCACAATGTGACCTTGGTAAAACACAGCCTGTCCTGTTGTGGTGATAGTGAGAAAAAAGTGCTTATGATGGGCACTAGGGAGCAACTTAAGATCTGAGATGAACTGATCCCCATAAAACTTTCAGCATCAGCTCAAATGGATGTGCCATCTTTGGTGCTGCTTCTCCAGGGACCGTGTGCCCTGATCCTCCTTCCTCCCCTCTGTCTTATGTCCTCTGTGAGTTTCTCAGCACAGAGGGATGGACAACACTCCAAGTATGGGCTCTGGCAGCTCCAGTGGTGCTTTGCCTGCTCCCCTTGAGCAAGGAGGGTGTTAAGGTAGGATACAACATGGCTAAACATAGTGGAGTTGTGACTTTCAGCCTACAAGGCTGTAAACAGGGCCTCTGTAGAGCTGGTCCCAGACTCGAGGTGTCTTTCCTCTTCTCAGACACCTGGACTCTGTTGACAACAGCATAAACAGGACACATCCCAGCACTGACTCCAGCTTCTTGTATAACTTTGATAAAGTCTCTTCCAAGTTTGGGTCAGGAATTAAGTTACTGCAGTGCTAGACCATGGTCAGATTCTATAAAATGAGGCTGCATCCTGTGCCTGTTTTGGTGTGATGCTGGTAGGGCCAGTGTTTGTGCAGCACTTGAGACAGTCTGTTGAGGGTTTGAAGAGGGAGAGCTGGCACAGGCACTGCTTTATTGCCCAAAATTGAAACCTGCCTACAAAAAGTAGTAAGAGTAAATCAGAAGCCCTGGCTGGTATGGTTGCTGAGATGCATTTGTTCTGTGTTTTCCAGGCTGAGTGATGCAGGGATGTCTGGCTGTGCTTGCAGAATCTGAAACAATAACTCTGACCTGCTCAGTTCATCTCAGTGCTTGCCAACTCAGATGCCCTGTGCTGATATTTTAAATATAGACCAAGTTAACTATTCCACTACCTGTCAAAATACGAAAGAAGTAAGGAGATGGAGGAGCCGCGTATTCAGCTGTGATTAAGATTGCATCTCAGCACTGTGAGCGCTTGACGTAGGGAGCTATTTCCCAGCCTCCCCCTTCAGCCAGAAATCTATTTAGCAAGGCTGAGCCCAGCATCTGACCTCTGCTCCTGTATATCCCTTTTAAGCTTCTGTGATGGCAAGGGAAGATAAGCTTGCTGAGCCCTATAAGGCTTACGACTCTATGGATCCCAAGGAAAGGGTGTAAATCCTAGGGAGTCCAAGGAAGGTGTGTTATGATGTTCTGAACAGTGCTCCATGCAGCTACCTCTTCCCCCACCCAGCTTGGTTTGGAAAAATGGTATCCCATTTTCCTTTATTCTCTAGCTTGTTCTGTTATTTTATTAAATGCATGCCTGAAATTTGGCTGCATGGTTCCCTCTTGCTTTCATAGACATGCTTTTCACATATCTTTAAGAAGCTATATGAGCCATAAAGCAGAACACTAGGCATATTCCCTCCCTCTGCATTTTAAATATACACAAGGAGTTTGGTTTCTGATGTGTTTGCACAGTGGATTCTAATCCCCACCTGCAGCATTGCAAGTCTGTGATTAACATGGCTTTGCTTTCCTGTGGCACCTTTCTGCTAATGAAATAATTCCCACAACTTTCATATGGAACAAAAACATACTGTTAACCTCGCTTTGCAGACATCTTCAGCTTTTGGCTGTTCTGAAATGTACACTGTCCGGTAAAATATATAAAAATTGCCAGAACTACAAATCCACAAGCTTAATTAAATCTTCATTGAAAGGTTATTGCTGTTTCCTTTATAGGATTGCAAACACTCTTCAGTGGCTGAGCAAAATCACCCTAAAGAAGGGACCTGTTTGACTCAGATGCTGACAGCCACAGGATGGACTCGGAAGAATTGTAACTGAAAAATACTCTCTGCCCATCCTGGGTAAAGCCATGCTACTTCTTTTTTTAATTATTATTTTATTTTACTTTTTCATGTTAAACTCATGGCCATAGTATTTGAGTAGAGGCCTCCTTGACCCCTGTCCCTGAATGTCTGAGCAACAGTATCACTGTGTGTCCAAAGCTGCTCTAGGATATGTTTGTTCTGAAATGCCATTCCTTAACTGTTAAAGCCTGTAAGAGTAAAGTAAGTATTTGAGGGACTAAGAAGTCGCATGTCCAGTGCATGCCACACTGCTTGAAGCTGCATTGTCCAGCCATTTCATCAGCTTTTGTGCACTGATGTATGGCTTTCCTAAAATGCTTTGAAAGAGACTTCATTATGGAAGCAATGACTTTGATAATGCGAGCTCAGAAGTTCACGTGGAAGCCTGTCTTTGGTTAGCAGGACTGCTTGGGTTGTGTCTTGGAAAAGCAGGATCCTCTTGAATCTTTCTGCCTTTGCCCAAGGTTTCAGGTAAGGTTCTTGCCTTATCCTTCTCTTCATGGACATCAGGTATTATTTGTCCTTTCTAGTCTGAGGTTCTGCTGCTACCTGTGGAAAAAAGTTTAAGTGTCTGTTCTACCCCACGATCAGCTATTCTCAAACTGCATCATCTATCACTAAAAGTAATCTACACTTCCTCCCATCTCATTAATCTTATCCTTTGCTTTCTCCTTCTGCTGAGGTTCAGGATTACAAAAGATCTGGGCCTTCATTATTTCTAAAATTGCAGTTGCTTCTTTGGTGCCTGCCAGTTCTCTCAGGAAAGTGACATCAGAATTAAACAGACCCTTTCTAAGGGCTAGGCTGTAAATGAGAGAAGTGAGGTCAAAAACCAAACCCATAAACTATTCTCAGAGAAACAAATCGATCCTCTGCTAGGCACAAGCACTTGTCTGAATGTACCAGGAGCTTCACTTAGGGGTAAAGCTGGAGATACAGCAGACATGGAAAGGGCGTTCACAGGAAGAAAAGGACTAATATAAACTGAAATTCGTCTGTGGTCTGGAATGTCATTTCTTTAAGCTCCAAACAAGCCTTGTTTTCATCAAAGCCCATCTATCCTATGTCTTTGTTCATTTCCTTCTTAGTGGCTCATCCTGAACTCATCTTTCCTTCGATTCCTTCACCCCTTGCTGCTGGCTTTCTGCCTCACCAGGAACATGCCTCCTGTTGGAGACAGGACTGGCAGTAAATGCTAATGGGAAAGAAAATTTTGGCCTGGACTGTTTGCCTCCTTTTTTTTTCTTGCCAGTTTTACCCCCCAAAGCAATGAGGAATCTGCTGGGTGTTTTCTGAGGTTTCAGTTAAGGACTCTTACAAAACTTGTTATATTTCAATGAAAGGGAGGGGAAAAGAAACAGAGAAGGTTATGAATGTCTGTTATCTTCATGACAGAGAGGTTTGGCCAAAGTTCAGATCTCTGGAAGAGGAAATCTAGCTGTATGATAGAGGGAGGTTCCCACGATGTGGAAGATGTACACGCAGGAAGAAAAGTAGAAAAAGAAATGCTGCTAACAGGCAATACAGATCAAGGGAACTTAAAAGCATCTGTAATGACTGGAATCTGATACAGTGCTCCTGAGGGTCTTTACCAGGATTCATTTTCTCTATTACCCAGAGATGTCAAGTCTTCCCGTGTGCATTCATTTTGGTTTTGGGAGACTGAGGATTTCCTGAGTCATCTGGAGACCAACGTGAGATTCATGTCAAAGCCCCATGGCAAGTCCCTGAAGGAAGAAACAGGAATGAATCAGACATGACGAATGACTCTTTGCACCTCTGAAGCAGCCTCTGTATTCCAGGGAGCGAGGCAGCCCCAATGTGTTCTCAAGGTCTTATCACAGAAATGAACTCACAGCTTGCACAATGCCTACTAAACACGGAGAAGCGCAATAGAATTTAGAGGAGTGGTGGCTGTGCAGCTGCATGTTGCTTCTTGAAGCCTGCAACAAAAAGGCAGACTGAAGGAGCTGGGGACAGTTCTAGTCCAGACTTAAGCACTATATGGTTTGCAGGACACAGTTGTCCAATGAAGCAATTAATTTGGCCTTCTAGGCAGTCAGGAGACACCATGATGTTAGGATTGCTGTGTGCCTGGGAGAGGTTCTCATGCCTTCAACAAGCTGGCCAGCTAGTGCAGGCGAGGTGTCCCCAGCCAGCGCATAGGCATTTATCAGCTGCCAAAAAATGGGGTGTCACAGTCAATGGAGAGCCAGAGGAGAGGGAAGGCAGATGAGAATGAGAAGACATGGAGGATGGGAGACCAGAGGCAGTGATAGTGGCAGTTCTGGTAAGATATGACAAACAGTGCAGTTTGAACTTGCTCAGCCTACCCACCTGTCTGCTGCAGAGAGGCGTTCTAGGCCAAAATCCTGTCGTGTGAGGGAGATAGGGCTGAATCACCAAATTCATTCCCCTGCTGTTTCATGCATCGCATCATGTAATGCCTGACAAAGTCGGATTTGTTCAGTTTTGTCTCTGGTGTTCCCATCAAAAGGCTCTTCTGGGCCCTCCCTTTCTGAAAGGACTAGTTATAATTTTCTGCTGTTACTTTATAGCTGTTTTGTCCTTATACTTAAATCTTCTTTTGTCCCTCAAAGGTCTTGACCCTGCCTGTTGATGCCTCAGCAGATAAGCCATATCCACTCTGTCTTCACTTTGCAGGCCACGCCGTCTGAGCCAACACACACCTCAGCCCTTCTAGGAAAGGTGAGTTGCACACACTGTATAATGGGAGTCTTTCAAATGATACCTGAAAAAAACAGGTCTTTCAACTCTGTGGACTTTCTGGTATCTTTCATTCAGAGTATTTAACCAGTGTCAATCCTTCCTGGCTTTTGTAGCCAAGTGTGTTCTTTGCAGCTCCCTGTGCTGGAAGGATAGGAGATTTCAAGCCCACAAATCAGTAAGACTGACTCCATATGCTTGGAGTTGGGCATGTGCATAACTGTGTTTCTGGATCAAGATTAGAGTTCTCACCACTTGACAAGATTCAGCTTGTGCTTTGTGAAGTGCTGCCAGTTTCTCTGGAATTAAAGATTTATATAAAATATCAATGTTTAAAAAAAAATCAATTCTCAGTTCCAGGTTTGTGCGTGTGCATGTGTGTAATGCATTAATTAAGAGCTGGTTGGGAAACAAGAAACTGCAACTTGTATCACAGTGCTCTCTTTATGCCATGTGAGAGCTGATCCTTGTTCCCAAAGAGGTGTCACCTGTTTGCAGGCAAAACTAAGATGGAAAGGGACAAACAAAGGTGCAGAGAGGATTTTTCTAGTGTCAGGAAGTGATAGTAATAGAGGCAGCATCTCTTGATCCCTGAATGTAGCGAGTGTTCACTTTGCTTTCATGCTTTGCGGTGCTTTTCAGGGGGTAAAATGTACAATTACAGAGGAACTTAGATGCAAGACTAACACATTTTTGTGACCTTTGTATTGCTTTTTTCCAGCCTGCAGCGGTCGACACCAGGTTTTACTTGTATCGATCCGTCCGGAATGTGGGGCAGGCATTGCTGGTTTGTGTTGGCAGACCTCGAGGAGTGCTGGCAGGACTCCGGGGTGACAAGTGCGAACCCAAGCTCCAGGTTTTGCTCGGCAAAACCTACCAGCGCGGTGGGGCCAGGAGCACCGCGGGGCTGAGCCGCGCCAGAGGAGGCGGAACACCGCGGGGAGGCGGGCGCTGCGGTTCGGCCCCGGAGGGCCGGTGCCCTGGCAGGGGTCGGGGCAGCCCGGGGCGGCGGCGGGGCTGACCGAGGGCGGCCGCGGGGCGGAGCGGGGCGGAGCGGGGGGCTGGCCCGGCCCGGCCCCGCTGCGTGTGTGCCGGGAGGAGGGCTGGGCGAGGGCGGGGCGGCGGTGGGCCCGGCCCAGCCCGCCGGGGAGGAAGGGGAAGGGAAGGGGGGAGCGGGCTGCGCTGTTGCCCTTTTAAGCGAGCGAGTGGGTGCAGGAGGCCGGTACAAAGGGAGCTGCCGCCGGGCTTGCCGTTCCCCCGCCGGCTGGGGCTGCCCCGGCACCCCCCCCCACCCCGCCATCTTCCGCCCCGCAGGCGCGGCCGGGGCCAGGGTCGGGCCGGGCTGAGGCGGAGGGAAGCGGCGGCAGAGCGGGCGAGGCGGCGCAGGCCCGGGCCCGGAGATGAGGCCAGGATGTCGGTGTCAGGGCTCAAGGCCGAGCTGAAGTTCCTCGAGTCCATCTTTGACAAGGACCACGAGCGCTTCCGCATCGTCTCCTGGAAGCTGGACGAGCTCCACTGCCAGTTCGTGCTTCTGCCGCCGCCGCCGGGCTCCGGCCCGCAGCCACCGCCGCCGCTCACCATCCACTGCAACATCACGGTGCGGGGCCGAGCGGGGCCGGGGCACGGCCCGCCCTCGCCATTGTGTGCGGGGCGCGGGGAGGGGGCGCAGCCCCGCCACGGGGTGACTCAGCACCGGGGGGGCCGCGGCCTCCGCCCGCCGCGGGACCGGGGGGGGGGGCTGCCGAGGGGCCTGGGCCCGCCTCCCCCCCGCGGCTCCGGGCGTCCTCCGCACCGCGGCCCTCACAAAAGTTAGGGAGCGGGCACTCGGCCTCTCCGCCCCGCCGAGGCACGGCCCGCCGGTCCCTCGGGGGGGCTCCTCCGGCGGAGGCGCCGACCGGAACAAAGAGCGGCCCGGGGCAGCGAGGAGAGAGCCCCCGGGCCAGCGGAGGGGCGCCGGGGCGAGCGGAGGGGCTGTCCCTGGCCTCCCCCGTCCCTGCGGTGTCCCGGCGGGGCAGGGGCCGCGTTTCCTCCCTGCCCTGAGCGGTGGGAGCCCGGGCGGCGGGCGGAGGGCGAGCGCTTTACTGAGTGCGCCACACGGCCGCGGCCTGGAGCCGGGCGGCCCGCCCTGACCCGGGCGGGGAAACTCCGCTCGGGCGGGCCCCGGGGGCGGCCGGGCCTCCCCACCACACCGGTCAGTCCGGCGGGCTCCGAGGCGGGGTGGCGGGAGGGACCGGGAAACTTCTCCCTATTGCCGTCGTGAGGGGGATAAACCAGTGCCTGCGGTCTGCTGAGCAGTTGTTTCATTATGGTGGTGGCGTTTAAACTTGAGAGGGGGCTTTGAGCAGCGTTGTCGAGGCTGAGGGACTGCTACCTGAGGGGATTGGTTTGGTTTCTATCCCCCCTCCTTAAATTCGTTGGGGTCTGCTTGTTTAGAATGAGTGGAAGGGAAGCAGAGTTGTGTTCAGTGTTGTGTGCTATGGTAAAAATCTTCTCTGTTTCGAGAAGTTTAGGGCCTAAACTTCCCGAAGGATTTGATTATATCGGGGTCTGTGACTCACATTCAGCAAAGTGCTGGAGGTGCCTTTTGATTGAACTAGTTGTAGTTGTAAGTGAATTTAAATGCCTTATCAAGATTCAGCTGAAGAGTAGAGTATTGAAAAACTTCAGCTGGTTGAAAATAGGGTTACTACGTTTGGGTTTGAGGGAGATAAGCTCTGGAGCTTCTTTGTCTTTTGCCTAAAAAAGGATAAAAGTTTCAAACCTCCAGTTAGCATGGAGGTAGAACCACGCATGTAAGTGTAAATACTTGAGTACTGAAAGATGAAAACGTGCATGCAAACCAAGCAAATCTAATAGTCTTGATTGGAACTTTACTTGATTTAAAGTAACTTAAGTTAAACTTGCTAAGAGGATCTTTAAAGTTTCACAGTTAATTGTCCTGAGAGGTCAGTTTTGGGACATGGTCATGACGCAGGTGTTTGTTTTAGTGGACACTGGTACATAGTTGTAAGTTATAAGATGGTTTCTGTGGTAAAATAAGCAAGATGCTTTTGTGTTCTTGTTTTTAGAATGGCCCATAAGATGATGGATTGTGTGACTTCCTTCAAATATTTGTTATTCGGGACAGAGTGTTTAATCTCTGAGAAGTCAGCTGTTTCTTTCCACAGTATCATCTTATTTCATAAGTCTCTCTCTAAAGGTTAAAATAAAAGGTCTGATGGTTGGGCACCTCAGTTGCCAGTTGAATTTGGTGGGTTATTCCTAATATGTCAAGTGGCAGCTAACAGAGAAGCCAGTAGCAATGCCCTGAGGTGTTTGGTGCCTTGGGTTTGTGCTGTGGTGTACATCTGCTTCTGAGGCTGCTTTTGTGTAGCTACTTTTGATAGTAATTCTTTCTTAACTTGTGAAGAAATATGCCCACTTACTTGTAGGCCTTTGGATGAGGTGTGTCTGAGCAAACAAGAAAGAGGCTTAAGTCACTCTTGGCATTTTTATGTCTTTAATGAGGGAACAGTGTCTGCAATCTGCTATTACAGTCACTTGCCCTGAAGGTCAAGAGGTCTTTCACATGCCATTAAAATTGTGGCATATGAACTTGCCAAAAAGAACAGGAAAAGAGATGTTTCAAACCTTAGAGCAGAGACTTCTGCTTCGAAAAAAAGGCCGCATCCCAGCTTCTTGAAATTTTTGTTTCATAGCTGTCTGCAAGCAGCCTGGTGCTTTCCAGTGTTGACTAATTCTTGGCTCTTTGAGGTAGGTGGCTGTTTTCCCCATCTGTTAAAAATAAATGGGAGAGGGCAACCTGAGATACCAAGGTGGATCTCTTGAAACAAGTGGGCAGCAGATAACAGAGCCAAGAAGAGAAAGCTGACCTCTGGACTTCCATCCTAGTTTTTTGACACAAGTGTTAGAAGTCGGAAGTGTGACAAAAGTGATTTTCCTCACATACACACATGCTGGATTGAGTCTCTTGGCCTCAGTTTTTTCTCGCCTCCAGTTTTTTCTGTAGGTACGGTAAAGAAGAAAAACATAAGTCTTGTTTACTGTTCTTCGCTGGATCTGCAGGTACTGTAGGAACTAGAACTTGAAATGGCAGTAGTAGCATGCAAAAGCTGGTAAGGCTGTTCCCAACAACTGCTAAGTTGTTGGTAAATACATTTTCTTGGAGAGACTCACCCTTTGCATCGGAAGCTGCTGTCTTAGTGCTCTGGATTTACAGTGCGAATATGTAACTTTAGCTCTCTGCTTCTCCTAACCAGGAGCAATACCGATCAAACCAGGATATTCCCCTTGCTCAACAAAAGTTTACAGATGGTGTGTGTGGATGCTCAAGAATCCCGTTAAGGGGAACTGTAAGCACAAAGCTCAAGAATCACTTTTCTTTGTGGTTCTGTTTGGGTACCTCAATATTTAACTACAATGACAGCTGTCTAGCAGAGTGTACAGATGCTGAAGTTACTGGATGGAGAAAAACCTATGGAAGGAAGCTTCCAGTAGCTTCTGCACCAAGTCTGAAAAGAAACCCGATAACTAAGTTGTTCCAGTCTTCACAATGCATCTCTTTCTCTTCCCCAATCTAGAGAGAGGAGGCAGAGGAAAGAGGAAACACTGTCCTCAAGAGGTGAGAGAGAATGTCTGCTTAGGAACTGCATGGATCTCCACAGGTTTCCCAGAGTAAATTCCACAGTTTGATTAGAAGTCTGCCCTGGAATTTCTCACTGAGATGACTTTTTGATTGTCTGCAGTATGAGATTGTAGAACTGTTTAAGCATTTGCTGCAGTATCCTAGCAATAGTCTACCTGTGATACTAAGCAATGCTTGAAATTAAAACATGATCTATTTTACTCAATAACTCTTCTGTTTCATGAAGCGACAGACAAACTTTGTCCAAGTCTGTACTTCACTATTTCTGGTAGTGACCCATATTGGAACTTTAATGGTTAATTGGGTTATTTTAAAAGAGGCACTTTAGGGTGGAGTCATCCCTGTCAGAAATACTGACTGCTTATTCCTGAGAGCTGTCTAATTATTGAACTTGTTCAGGCTGTGTACCTTCACATTCCCGTTCTGTTATGCCAACAGCAGTGTCTCCATTCTGGAGTTTTATTTCTGGTTTTCTCAGGTTTTCATTTAACAGCAGCATTCCAATTAATCAGGTTCAATAAAAGTGTCCTTCACAAAGTATGTGTATTGATCCTGTTCTGCATGTTTTTTGAAATAGGATCAAAATAGTGGCCTTAGAGGAGTGTGTGTGTTGATCATGACTTTAGGTGTCTTTCAACGCAATCTGTAGTTTCGGGTTGGTACCTTATCAGACTTATGTCATAGTATTCCAAAGGGTGTATTAGAATGAGTCAATCTTTTCCTTGTTAGTGCAACAAAAAGGAGCGATTTGGACTGCTGTGAAACATCTTGTGTTTTTTATATAATCTCATCAGAGAGAAACTGGATATTAATATCTCCACCCATACACACAAAACTATTATTGAAATTTTGTGTCCTCAAGTAGCACTTGCAGGTTAGAATAGGGTTTGTGCTAGCTCTGGGTGGGAGCAGATTTTGCCTGAGACAGATGCTGCGCTCTGATGTGCAGTGATAGCCTTCAAACATTAACAATTCAGTTCAGGTGGTAGGGCTGGCTTCAGTACACTCTCGCTTCTCTGCTGGAAAGAAGTATCTTGTGCTTTCACTGAAAAATAGCCTGCTGCTAAATCAGAGTTAGAAGCTGCTGTGAAAGACTTGAAAAGGTTGCTGTCTACAGATAACTGCAATTGATGGGAGTTGTCTTTATTTTCCTTTCTAAACCAGAATGGATGAAAAGCTTTTGTAAGTTGGGTACATACAGAATGTTTGAGTGGATTAGAATACGCCATAGTTCTTCAAAGACATAAGATTTTCCCGTTAAAGACAGTCCTAGCTAATGCCTAGATGGCTGATAACCTTTTGAACAGGTTGTTTACTTGTACACAGAACTAACCACACAATGAATGAGGCGTTCAGTTCCAATCACTAGACATTCTGTAGTAGGTGTTGAGACCTTTGTCTTGCAGCATATGGCTACCAGGACTAAATAAAAGCATACACAGCTTTATCTTGATCATGTGCACTTTTCTGACTAGAATTAAGTATACTTGGTGCTTTAAAAAAAGACATGTGAGTTAACTATTATCGAACATAACTTATGCAATAGAAATTCAGATGTTTAGTCTTGTTTTGTTTAACAAACCAAATTGAGCAAACAAATACTAAAAGAGTGAGAATTTTAATCTCTCTTTGTATGACAAGACTGCAAGTGGAAAAAGAATATTGCAGAAAGGAGTAGGAGGAATATTTTGTGTCTGGAAGACTCGGGGCCTTATTTTGACCCCACAGCTTGGCTGTGCTTTGTGAAAGGCTGTATCCAGTACTTGAGGACGTCGCAGGTAGTTGCTCTGTCTATCTATAATGTATGAAGTGCTCCTAAAATATCCTAGAAAGCCACAGTGATGGGCTTCAAATATAAATGCTGGCTTATGTTGAGGTTTTAATGTACAGGAAATTGCACTTACTTCAAATGGGTTACTCGTGTGAGTTAACGATACAGTAATTTCAGAACTGGGATTTTTGTGGTCCTCAAAAGAGTTCTCCCTGCACTTTGATAATTAAAAGAAGTTTTTGTTAAAAATATTATCTTCTTTTTACTACGCATGCTTCCTCATGTTAACTGTTCAGGAGGTTTTTGCAGAAGACTGAAAGATACGTGGTATTTTTTGTATGTTTCTGAACAGTCCCTAGCTCTTAAGAGGCTAACTTAGAGTAGGGCTGCTTTGGAACAGGTGTTGGAGGGTGTGAGGTAGTTGCCTTTGATTTGTGTTGACAACGATATTTACTTTGTGTCAAAACTAGAGTAGCTGTAGTTAGCCTTACCCCAGGCCTTTCTCATGCTACAAGAAGCAAGAGCATGTACTGCTGCGCTTGATTTTCATTTGGGGCAAGGGCATGCTAAATTTTGATTGTTCTGTCAAAGCTTTTAATCAATGAAATGAGAAAAATCAGGGAGTAGTGTAGAAAGTGTATTCTGTTCTCGAGAATAAGGTGGCACTTCCCAATTCATCGTGGCAGTCTGTCTGCAGTGGACCTCAGTACCATCAGAATTAATTAACGGAGTTGATCGAGTGTGTTCCCCAAAAAGCATAAGTTCATTCTGTCTGTCTTAGACTAGAATGTATCTGTCGGTGTGTTTTCTGTGTTATGCCAGGGGATGCTGTGTATTGATGACATGCTGATATCCTCAGTATGAGTTCAGAATTACAGTTGTTCTGAAGAACAAAGTATGATTGTGTCCTGTGCACTCTAATACTGCTGTTGCTCGCAGACCAGCAGAGGCTGTGTGCCTTGTGTGGTGGCCAAAATTGAGTTTCCTGGATTAAGGACCTGGCTGGCATGTAAAATTCTTTACTGGGTTAGTGTTAATCTGGATCACTTCCCAGTCTGGCTCACTGTGTGGCTGCACAAACAGCTGTCCTGCCACGACACAGGGCACAGGGGCCAGAGAAGGGCTGGGGAAGACTGCTAAAGCCAGCATTTCTGAGGGAGGAGAGCTGCTTGCCAAGCTGCTGAGTCCTTAGTGGCGCTTGGGATAGCTCCTGTGTGGAATACCCAAGCTGGTGTCAGTCCAGTGGGCCCACAGCAGGGTCTGGTTGGTGACAGTGACTGGTAAATGGAGAGCTGGACCAGACTAACCGGGAAGAGTTTGCTTGTAAAATCAGATCTGTGTCAGGAGAATGGAAGATACAAAGATGGAGTTGTTTAAAATAGTGTTTTTAACAAAGAAGAGAGGGGGCAAAACTTCTGGATAGCAACAAATGTTTGTTGAAGCTGATTAACAGAAATAGTTTACTATTGCAGTTTTGCCTCTGTGTGGACTGCTGTTCAGTGCTGTCTGGTTGTTTGCCTGTATGTGCATTTGGAAAGTTACAACCCTCCGAATTCCTGGCTGAAGTTGATTTTTATTTCCTTTATTCTTTTCCCCCTTGAGACTATGAATGGTAATGTGCCTTTTTTTTTAAGACAGGATAGTTGATGATTTAGTATGCATTCCAGTCTATTTCTTCAGCTGCAAGCTTTATAGGAGAAACGAAAATAACCTTTCACCGGCTCATAGAAGACAACTGGAAAATTAAATGGCTGATTATAGTAAGGAGAGGTTATTTAGCATTTAGATCTTATACATGCATGCCTGTATTCATATTAGCTTCAATTGTACTGATCAAAATAGTTCTCAGTTGATCTTTGCTGGAAGCAAGCATACCAGTTAGTGTACGTCTTCTGATTTCTTGCTTCCAGCTGTAATCTCTAAGTGTGATATTAAAATAATGACCTTACGTGTTTTGTTTCTTTTTGTTATCTCAGGCATACAAGACATCCTGGTGTATTCAGTACTGTAGTGAGTCCGTGAGTTCTTGAGATGTACTTTTCACTGTATTCTCCCTTCTCCGAGATCTCTCTAATGTTTTAACCCCTCTGAGAGAAAGAGTTCAATACTGTTGCAGATCTTGCAAGAGCTTCTTCAGTGTGTATCCAGAAAGGCAGAAACCTAAGCTCTGTCAGAACCTGTACAGAGGCATTAGAAACAAATTGAAGTGTTCCTGTGCAGTGGTGTTCAAGATACTGCAGGCTGCCTTGGAGTTTTGGAGTAGGGAATAACTGGGGTAAGAGTGCGGTATTCAAGTGATTAATGGTAAACATTGGTTGAACTCTGTGGTACTGAAATTTTGTGGGGGGGACAAAGTTCCACCTAAATGGCTCTAATCTGAAGGCCGGTGACTCAGCAGTGGTCAGGGGAGCTGTGTAGATGTTGCTGTGAGGGAACGTGGTGGCCAGTGTCAGCAATAGAGCAGCAGGACCTCTGCTAGCAGTGCGTGAGAATGAAACATCCTTGTGTCTGCAGATGTGTCTGGAGCACAGCAAGTTTCTAAAGGGAAAAGGCAGAAAAGAGGAAACCTGTTCTCAGGGGGAAGGGCACAGTGCCTTTGAGAGGGGTCTTAGTGATCTGAGCACTTGAAAGATGTAAATTTTTGAAGGTGAAGAGAATGAAGAGGAAGAAGGGGAAGCCTGGATTTCTGGGTGACAGCAGAAGTGACATCGGACTTTGCATGCTGTGGAGTGACTGAGTGATAGAGGCAAGAGCAAGTCTGTCAGGAAACCGTATCTTTTTCAAGTTAAGTCGGGAAGCAGTGACATGTTCCAATTTAGTTACAAACACCTTAGTTCTAGCCACAATAGAAGCCATTTCTTGTTACTCTGGCTTTGTGACACTAATGTTGATACCTTTTCTGAATGCGCTTGTTTCTGTAGTTGCAGAAGTAGGTACTTAGTAACTCCCGATGATGAGAAAGAGTTGGTAATTTGTTTCACGTAACGAGACTTCCTTTGGGAATCTGGGCGCATGAGATTCTGTGCTGCTGGTAGAGAAAGAGTGTTGGAGAATCAGATTTGCGAAATACCTTTCTCTGTAGCTCATATGTCTAGGTGCTTATGAGGTGAACCATTGCCAGCATGAGTGCATGTACAGTGCACACGTTAAAGAAGAGAACTGCTTGTGGCTGAGGGCTCTGCAACGACCATCCTCTGACAACTGTCCGGACGAGAGTACTGGCACAGTGGGGTTTTGTGTGTGAGGAACAAGACAGGTTGTTGTGAGGTGCTATGGTGAAAATCTGGATTCCAGTCTCAGCTCTACAAGCTTCTTCCTGATAAGCAAGTCAGCCTTCAGCGATGCCGTGTTCTTTGCTTGATTTTCAGTGTGGACGATCTGTAATTTTATTCTTGCTGTTGCTAGTGTTGGCAAAGGAATGTTCCTTAGCTCACTTAGCTGGGTTGGCCCCCAACAACAGTTTTAATTTTCAGAGACTACATGCTGCTTCTGAACATCTGTCACTTGCTATGCTGTTGGCTAAATCATGCTTCGCGTTAACAGAAGAGTTGTGTTTGAGTCGCACTGTGTTAGCATTTGGTGGATTTTACACTGGGTCCATACAGAAGTGTTTAGAGTGTTTCTCTTTTCTGTGAATTTCTTGGCATGGATAGATGGCATGCTGCTTCATGATGGTGACCTGGAGAATAGAATCTTGCTTCACAGTGAAGATCAATAACTGCTTCTATCAGAGAAGTGCCTTATTTGCTTTTATGCTCAAAGTTTGTATTCCAATTCTGTGTATCTATGTTATACTGGATAACAAGTAGTCTGCTGCTTTTTGTTTGGAGTGGGTCAGGTTGTGGCAACCAGCAGTCTGATAAACCTGTTTTTCTAAAGATAATGTGCAGTTTCACATGCTGGAATCAGCAGTTGGGATATGTTGTGTAGATTCTGTAGTTCAAAGAATGACTGGCTGTAAAGTCTTGACTGAAATAACTTGACCTTAAGAAGTGTAAGAATGATGCCACATCTGCAATCATGTTTGTGGCCATCTGAAGTGATGTTTTGTGCCTGCTCTGCCCAAGCGGATGTCTGTTGTAAAGACGAGTGATGTCCATAACTGTTCTGTATGCTCTTAACAGAAACATTTCCTTGTAGTTACTTTTGTGGTAGCCTTCTGCAACCAGCAGAACATGTTTGTACAGAGAACTGTGTTTTCGTATTGGACAATCTGTGATTGTAGAGTGAATTTTACACACCTATAGAGTTGCAGTTTGTTATGGTCTTTTTGTTGCATAAGGCACATGGCTTTGACCCTGCCTTCTCTAACGCAGATGTATTTAAATAACATAAACAATTCTAAACCAAGATACTCTGCTACACTTGCCTCATTCCCTGGAGAATGTGTGGGAGACAAAAACCATGACCCTGTTAGTTGTGTTGGTTTACTGTGCTCCTGGAGGTATTCAGTTCTGCAGTGATGAGCGTATTAGCAGAACCTACCTAGAGCAGGATTATGGGATTCTTTCACCTACCTCCTGCAAAGCTGCAAGATGATTAAGCTCTTGCAACCTCCAGGGGTCTGACCATGCTGCTCTACCTGGGATGGTCTTGTATAGTCTGTGGCTGTCAAAACAGTCATTAAACTTGAGGGTAGAATTGCAGTAATTGTCTGTGTTTGAGAAACGTGTATTTTAGTCAGTGGAACTTGGTGCCTTACCAAATAAATGCATGAATTGTAGAAGGTATTGTCATTGAACCGAGTGAGGCTTTGACTTCAGGAGGAGCATAAGAAAATGAAAGCTTCCTTTCTGTCGTCTCTGTTTAAGAGAATTCTAGTGAATAAAAGATGTCCTTCTGTTTATATGCATAGAGTAAGTTAGTAGTGTGTTGCATTCAATCTTAAAATTGGAAAGGAAAAGCAATTGGAGTTTTCCTCTTGTTCAGTAGAGGTGGGTAAAGTCCACTTTCCTTTCTTCCTACATCCAGTATTAAATTGAATTTTTAACCCCACCTCCATTGCATACGCTTTTCTGATCTTTTTAGGACTCTGGATGTCTGAACTCTTAGATTCTTACAGAAATGACAATTCTTTTTATGTAAAAGTGCAAATTTTTACTTGAACTTGGAAATGAGATGTTAGAATGTTGGTACTATGTTCAGTAACTCAGTCTGTACAACAGAGAAAATGGTGATGTCTAGATGTTTGAACATGCATATTTTTTAAAGTTTTATTAACTTGAGGTTTCTGGGAAATGGTTTTATTTGGATTACTTCCAATGAAGTTTCAAAAAACCAGAGCTTAAAGTGCCCCTTCATGCTTTCTAAAGAATGGGATGGGAGGGCAGATGACCATGTGCTGACTTTTAAAGGTTCTTAGCCTGTAGATTTGATGGGCACTCAGTACCCAGTGGTAGAACATGCTTACTTGCATCTTAAGCTGCCTTTGGAAAATTTGTCCTTTGATAATGGGAAGCAGCCTGTCAGTTGTGTAGTCACAACTAATACTCTTGCAAGAAGCTGTAAGTATCAGTGGTTTATGGACATCAAGCTCAACTTTAGCTTTAGGAATATCTTCTCAAATCCTGATATTTTTCTTAATATTAATTCTGTGGGTATTTTTCCCTGTAAAGGCAGGTTGACACAGGTGAAAAATTCACAAGTAGTGAATGATTGACTTAATTTCAAATAGCAGATACCAAGTTGTAGCTGATTGTAGAGTTTAATCTCCAGTATTTGTTTTGAATGTTCATGTGGGATGTGTATATGATCCCTAATCAGTGGGACTTGATTTGGTTTGGGTTTTTTAATCTAATTCTGCTATTTAATTCAAACAAACTTTGTAGCATCAAGGTGTCTGCTGAGAGAAAGCCACCTATGATTTGAGGTCAGTTACTTGATTGTTTATAGCTGCAAATGTATTCACCTTGAAAAGACTGTATTAGCCCTCTGAAATGTCTTGCTACAGTAGGATTGACTGACTTTGTTAGCTGCAGTTGTGTGAGCTGGAATGGTCTCCTGCTTGCCTTCTCAGAGCAGTTAAGCTGTTTAAAAGACCTGGGGGTTTGACCTTCTGTTGTTTGGAAGAAAAGGCAGGTGGACAAAATATTTTGGGACCAAAACCATACAAGCTAGAAGTGCCATTATGAAAATCGGCTGAGTTTTAGTTGTAGCTGGTGTAAGAAGAACAGAACTGAGTTCTGTCACTGATGGAGATTTTGCAAAAACAAAAGAATTTGAATTGGGTGAGTTTGGTTCAGCCAGTATATGAAGGAGTTTTAAAAGGAACCTCCCCCCTCACTTTTTAATCTAAGATGATCTGGAAATTAAAGGAAAGAACTATCAGGGTGTGATTGTGATATTTACATTGTGATCCTGAAGACGTGTGTTTAAATGTGCTTTCCTACCATTTGGCTGTGATAAAATGACTCTGTTGTGTACAAGGAGACATGGTTACACCATTACCTCATAGCAAACTGCATGTACAGGTTGTGCTAGTCGTAGGAATTTGAGCATGATGTGTTGTTTTAATTTAGGAATTTCTACAATACTGTTGAAAATGTGTGATTTAGAAAGAGCTCATTTAAAGTCTCTTACATCAAAATGGTGTTGCTGTAGCTTTACAGAACAAGATAAAGATTATATAACACTGCAAGTAAAACAGGCTTTTGTTAAGGATGAGAAAGCTTAGATAGGATATACTTAGCTGACAGATCTCTACCCGGGAAAAGCTGTCTTAATGTATGTGTTTCTGGTATCTGCTGTCACTTTTTGCTGCCTTTCTTTTTGGTAAGCAAAATTGTTAGTAAAATATAAGTAGACCCTTTTACAGAGGATGCAGCAGAATGTCTGAGCAGTGAGATGCTCTGTGGATTCTTCTGATACGCTGTGGTTTTCCTAAATGATTTGATAGGTTTGGAAACTGTTCCAGTGGTGGGAGCGCAGGGCTTTAGTCTCTTTGTGTTTTGTGTATTTATTAGCAGGCTAAATTCTTTTGCTGCATTCTGTTAGAGAAGCGTTTGTGTTGACAAAGCTCCCGGTCTGTCCTGGTGTTAATACAAAGACTCTCTAGAAGTGATGATCCCATGAATTGTCATTGTATCTGGGTTGGATGTAAACATCCAGCCTTTGTGCTGGGGCCTCGGTACATGCGAGGTGTGATGTCATGTCTTACTGAGCAGTTGCATTCGCTTTCCAAGCTGTACAGCATGCATTAGCCTGTGAAAGCTTTGGGGCCTTTGCCCCTTGTGATGAATTTTTGCTTTTACTTCTAGAGAGCAGGAAAATGTCATGTTACAGCAGTTACATAAAGCACTTAATATGAGTGATACCTGTGCAGCTAAGCTAATTATGCAAAATCACTGTATGTCAGGTGTGGAGTGAGAAGCCAAAAGTGATGGGGTTTTAGCCACTGAGAATTAATAAAATGAAATATTCTAGGGTTCGTCTCACAAAGTGCTGCCTTCGTATTTGGGAAGCTTGTGTTCCTTGCATGATATAACAACTCAAATCCATCTCTCTATAGAATGCAGATATGGAAGAAAAAGCTGACTTATGTCTCTTGAGAGAATTAGCTCGTGTGAAGTTCAGTTGTTTGACCTTACAAGCCACATTAGTTTTTCATTGCATGTTATGGTGTTACAAACTAATGAGCTTGTTTAGATCTCAAGATCAGAACGTTTGAGTTTTGTGTGTGAGTTCTCTATTTCAAAATATAGTGACTCATATCCATGTGAAACTCAGCTGTTCCAAAAATACAGCTTACTTGCAGAGCCTGAGAAACTTAATGCCATATATGCTTTTAAGTTAAATGAACATATTTGTTGTAAGTCTGAAGCATTAGAAAGTGTTGCCACCAACTGGAAATTTTTGCCTTCATTGCGAAAAATGGAATGAGTTGGAATGAGAGCAAAGAGTGAGGAAGTCCTGTCATTCAGGACATAAGGCGTCAGCACATTCCAGCAGCCACTATAATGTATTTAAACACATAGTGGGATTGCTTGTTCATCAAATCTGCACTATCAGTCATGGCCCTGTCTGACAAAGGGTTTGCTGCAAGTGTTTTGGAGGAGATTTTTCTATAGGCCCCCAGACTGGGAGAGATTCTGACAAATGTCCTACTGTGGGTTTGTTCATTAAATCCTTCTGGTGGGTAGAGGAGAAACAGAGTTGTCAGAAAAGAATGTAGACGGTGAAGAGTTGAGCTTTATTTTGTAAGCAGTTGTCAGATTCCAGGTTCAGTTTAGAACAATAGGCTGACAGACATCTATCTTGTATAAATCATTGCAATTAATAGACTTGCTTGGACTAACATATATAAAAATGCTTGAATAAAAAAGGCCAAGAACACCTGTTGGGAGAATGCACATTCCAAATGGTGACTGTATCTGGAGAATATTTTTATTCTAATGAGGATTTCAAGAAGCAGGTGGCTCAATGAATTTTGGAAGGGATTTTGTTTGTTCTTTGTATTTAGCGATGGGGATGTTGGTGTAATCTCAAGTCGTGGCAGTAGTGTTTACCCTGTTTCATTTCCCTTAATGGAATGAGCTGGCCAGAGCAGTTCAGGTCTCAAAAATAGCTGGTTCAAGCAAGTCTTTGGGCAGTAGGGTCACGATTAGCAGAGTTTCCTTTCTGATTTTCTCCTGTGCATAACGATCCAGTGAGCAGAATGAAGGTTTTGAGGTAAGAATATTGCACTATTGCAGAAGATTTTACAGGTGGGTTGCATGTTATTAAGAATAATGAGAGTGAGATGATATCAGTACAAAACCTGGAATGTTTTTAGTGGAGTGTGGCTCCTGAAAAAAATGGTTTGGGCCCCCAGTGGCAGCTGGGGGTTTAACCTTGTTGCCTATCAAGAACAGATACTCTAAAGTCTCTGCTTTGTCTATGGTGTGCCTTGAAGTGAAGCTGAAGGACATAAACAGTTTGTCTTTACGTAAAGATACCAGGAATATCGTGTTCTCCGAAGGTATTTGTTGGCTGTGATTTTTAAAAATAAATATAAACTTGGGGGGATCGAGCTTTTTGAAGTTTATGCAAAGGCTGCAGTTTTCAGGTGGGAATTTTAGACTTCTGGAGCTGGAATGTCCCTGGAGCGTGCTGCCATGTGCGAACTCTGCTGGGATGGTCTGTTTTGCCAAAGCTGATGTCCTTGATCTAATCGCACGGTTTCTGTTACGAGGTTCAGCACTTCAGCTAGAAGGTCAGTTAGGCAGTAAGCTTTGTATTATTCAATGCCAATCATATCATGCTTGTCTTTTTCTCTAGTTTTCAAATGACTAATGTTCTGCGTTCTGATAAACCCAGTATCTTTGCAATGACAGATGCTAGTTTAAGTTAGGAAGGCCTGGATTCTTCTTTTGGGACTTGCACTTTGAGATGTTGCTAAGACTAAGTTTTGCTTGGGAATCACTAAAGCCCAGACAATAACAGTCAGGAATGCTGTCTTCCTCCTGTGAAACTTCTTATGGCGTCTTGAAAATTACAAAGCAAAAAATACACAATGCAATCAAGAAAGAGTGTAAATTTGTAAGTATATGGTGGAGTCACCTATTAGAGCAGCAGTAGGAACCTTGACTCCTAAGTGCTGAAGAATCAAGCATGATTTATTGTTGCTGGAATGAGAAATACGGAATTTTTCCTTTAAACTGCAGTGAGGGAAATGAATGAAAATTCCCTCATGCTATTTAGTAAGACCTGGGGATATGAAGATAATATCTGGGTGATAAAACTGAGGTTCAGCAATTTGTCTTCAGCTACTAGAATTTAATTAAATGGCTGAGAAGTAGAGAATGCTTTAACTAAAAGAAAACAAAGAAATCCAAACATGTCAGTGATATGAAGGGGCACTTGCTGTTGAGTTGGAACCTCCTTGGTTTCCTCCATCCTCACAATGTTACCAAATGTGTTAGGGGAAAAAATGGAATTGTTTTTTGAAAACTCTGGAAAAGAGGCAGATGACTCTGCCTTTCTGTAGCAAGGGTCTTCCTAGCACCTTTGGAAGGGCTGCATGCTGTGGCAGCTGAGTGACAGGAAAATCACTTGTCATGGATTGCATGAGTGGTTGTGAGCCATGCCTGTTCCATGCATTGTGCGTGCCCTAACCATGGCTTGTTCTGGCAAATCATCTGCACTTCTAATCCTATGAACCCATCTGATCTCACTGTCGCTCAGATGTGTTTTGGCACCTGCCTGACAGCTGTAGGACTTTATTGATGGAAGAAAGCTAGCCTGTGAGCCTTCCCTATAGGCTTGTGTGCAATATAGTGTTTGAGAAATCTTTTGACGGTGGAAGGTCCTCTGTGAGCCTTGATGGTACAAAGGTCAAATTGTAGATTTTTGGCATCATGATCCCTGTTAGCCTGTCCTACAAGGCAGGAGACTTGAGCTGTGTTGCCTCAGTCTGAGAGCCAGTGCTGGAATGGTTTGAATAATCCCTTTTGAGGAGGCAATCTGGAGGCTCCAGCTTTTGTTGCCTTCACAGCTTTTACTTGGAAGAATCTGCATTTTTATGAAAAACTGGCACCCATCTAGTTCCTATTCTTTGACATGTCCTAGTTGTGATTCCATGATTTGGTAATGATCACCTCTACCACATTCCTACATTTGTCCCTCCTGCTCCACCCATCCCCAGGGTTTTAAGCTTTTCAGCACTGCTTCTTATCTATGTCCATCATCTGATAAAGATGAAAATAGGATGAAATATGAGAAGAACCAGTTGGCTGGATTTCTTTCAACTTCTCTTGCTTTGCCTAAAAATGCTGTGTTAAGAGCTTCTTTGTTACCTGATGTAAGAGTAAGATAAAAGGTGATGTTAATACTGTGTTGTGGAATTTTTGGGGTGAATGAGTTTTAAAAGCTTTATGGGATTTTTTTTTTCTTTTTGTTTATTTATTTGTTGGGTCTTTTGTGTTGTTTTTTTAACAGGAGTCTTACCCCTCTTCATCACCAATATGGTTTGTAGAATCAGATGACCCAAACCTGACTTCAGTCTTAGAGCGTTTAGAAGATATTAAGAAGAGCAATACTCTGGTGAGCAAGTGTTTTGGTTTTTTGGGTGTTTATTGAGCTTTGTCGCATTAACAAGCCATTAAATTAGTTCAGTTTGGGGATTTTTTTTGGGGTGGGGGTGTTTTGTAAGTACAAGTTTCTCTTCCAAAAATGTATGAACCAAAAGTAATCCAAAAGATCTGGGGCAAGGAGGAGAAGATGACTTGAATGCTTGTTCTTAAAAAAAAATAGTTAAATTTCAGCCCCAATAATTACACAGTTTAAAGTTTTCTGAAAATAATTACATGGCAAAATGCATGAGAACTTAAAACTAGTGAATAATACAGCTCTTCTAGAGTTTTCTTTGCACAGAGATAGTTATGGAGGCAAAAGCTTTGCGTCCTTGGAAGTGTGTAGTCTTCAAATCATGATGACTCTAATAGAAAGAATTTGCGGTTTCAATAAAGACGACTTGTCTTGATAGCTTCTGGTGCATCAGAACATTCCTTAGATAGCGATAACAGTGTTGTGACTTTGGATGATTGCTGTTGAAAGAAGGTCTTTACACAGATTCTAATGGTAGTTTTGTATTTCAGAAAACATGTCTTATTCGAGTATCCTTTCGATATAGAGATAGAGTGGGGGGGGTGTATATATGTAGAATTAATTTCCTATTCTATGTGGGAGAGTAAGTGTCCCTGAATACCACTTAGAGGTACATCTCAGTACAAATGTACTTTATTCCACAAAGAGCAGTATTGCAGCCTACTGACAAAATCAGTGATTAAAAGTGTTGGTTTTCCTCTCCAAATTCAGTGTAATGGATATTAAATAGCCCTTAAGAATGATCTTTATTAACAGATGATTTTAACATTTTGGGATTATTTTTTGTGTACAGGAACACATGAATGCTCGTGATGCATACAAAGCAAATCTGCAGAATACTGCTTATTGCATGAACTGCTTATTGCTGGCCTTAGTATTTGCCTGGTCTTGGAAAGAATTGGGAATGTTCTTTCTTATGAAATCACTGACCTGTAAAGCTTTCTGGGCTAACGTTAAGCAAGCTTACTTGACCTTCAATAAGGATGTGTAAATTTCTGTTTCTAAAAGATATTTAGGATGCATTTGACTTCTAGCAGAAATAATTAGGAAACTAACAAGCAAGTGGGAGCCTTTGTGGCCTTGACATAATTAAAAACAAAGGGGCATTGCAGAGGAACATTAGGGTTTTGATGTGTTGTGTCAGATCTGATCACAGGAGGCATAATATCAGCCGTGTGTTTTCTTCTTACAACCTAAACTTTAGACTAAACAATATTTAGAAGAATGTTAGATCTCTTAGTCCTTGTGACTTCTGCCTAGAAAGACATACAACAGTAGAGCAGCAGAAGGTATGACCAAACCACCTTTTTTCTTAAATACACTTTTCAGAAGGTTCTCCAGCTTGAAGCTGCTGAGGCCGGTAGCTTCAGACTAAAGGTTTTAAACAAGGTATTTCCTATGTTTAACTACCTACAGGCTTGCTTGCAATAGGGTAGAAAGTTTTATCACAAACATGCATAGGACTTCATGTGCTGAATTGCATCTGCACATAGATTGCTTATGTACGTTCTAAGAAAACAGCTTCTGATATCAAGATTGTACTTGCCCATGTAAAAGCTGATGGGTTGATGTAATAGACACCTGTGGATGGCCCATTCGTTTCTCAGGAATCCACCCCACATCATGTTATGCCAAGATGAAGGCAGATGGGAGTGGTTGAAGAGACAAATACTTACACTACAAAATCTGACTTCTTTTTTTGCTCAAGGGCTTTGGTTTTGTGGGGTTTGGGTTAGTTTCTTCTCCCTACAACTTTTCCCTGTGCAATTCCCTCCCTTCCCTTCAACAGTGTTGGAGTAACTTAGACACCGACTTTTTGGAGTCAGGTAGGAAGGGATAAGGAACTACACGTAGAAATCCAGAGGCTTCTGATTTATCATGCTATCTCCTGACAACTCGCTTAGTTCAGTTTAGACTTTTAGAATGTTCCAGATCAGTTTTTATTTAATATATTACAGCTAGGAGATCATTTGTGTCATGTTGTTCTGAACTCATAAAGTTATTGGAACAGTCAAATTTTGGACAGGAAATTGCATTGGACTCTTTCAGGAGCTCAACAGAGCACAGCGACCGTGTGCTCAAAGCACTGCTAGCACGGGTATCCCCATTTAGCTTTCGCTGGTGTTACTCTGCCCTTCCTACTTGCTTTGTAGCTTTTGACAGGTATCAGCTTTTTGGGAAGCTGAAGAGCATGCTCTTCAGGCATAAAAATTTGACAGAGATATATGTATGGAAGCCTTGTCATTTGACATGGTAAAAGGAAAACTGTTTTACTATGTTAAAATCATGGCCACTTTTCCTGGAAAATCTGTGAGTCTGGAACTGTGTTACTTACCTTGGCATCAGCATGCTGCTGCTTGCTATGAACACTTGTCAAAATGCTAAAAATGTGGAAAGGTTAAGAATGTGATTAGCACAGATAGCATTAGGTTTGGAGGCTCTAGCTGCTTGACTGTCCAGATTGAACAAGTTGCAGCCAGCAGATGAAGGGGCTACAGAATTCTCTCTGACCCCTGGTGTCTCCTGGATTCCCTTCCACATCCTGAGCGTCAGCATTACATGGGACTTGGTAGGCAGTGAAACTGAGAGCTGCCTTCTAGTGGTTGTGTCATGCAAAAGAAAAATCCTACTTCAATTTCATGGTTCTCTGTATTAGATAGTGGAAATCGTAGTTGTAAATTTAAAGTCTCAACCCTTTATGGGTTATTAAATAGAGCTATACATGATTTGGAGATTTTAAAACCAATAGTGAAATGGGTGTAAATTCAGATGGGCAGCTGTACTTCTCATGCTCTCCAAACCTTGAGGGCTTAAACTTGCATGGAAGATGCCAAAAGTATAGAATTCCTGGCATAAGTGTGTGTACAACTTGGATGAGCTGCTGTCCCTGAGCGCACTGCTTCTGTATTTAGAATTTAGATTTAGTCCCACATGACGGCATTTCAGGAAAGGTTGGCTTTTGCAAGCTACCAGAGCATCAGCAGCTATTCATGTAGCAGAGTTCATTGAGATAAAATGCAGGAAGAAGCTGTGCTTGACTTTCTGAAACTGCCCACGGCTGCCGAATGTGCATGAGACCAGTTACTGTCACAGGCTGCCTGGTAGCTAAGTAATGGTCACGCTCCAAGTAACAGTTATTTCTTCCCTCTGTTTCCTCTTGTATCCTTCAGCAGTTTACTTCAGTGGTAAGCTAAGATTTATTGATTCAATTTATTTTCACATCAATACAGTCTGCGTATATATGTAGATAGAAGTGTGTGGAAGAGTAAGTATGCGGATATTTAGACTACTGAAGTCCATGTTCCTTTGTAATAGAAAACAAGGTACTTCATAGTGCATCCAGCAGTGTATTAATATCATTAAAGCTGTCCTAAAATTGTTAATGCTTTCATACAGTGTTTGAAAGATCCCTTCGTGGGTAAAAAGGCCTCCTAATGTAGAGGCTTCAGAAAAATCGTCTTCTGATTTGTACGATGTTAACACAGCAAACAAAAAAAATTCCAGGAGGTGTTTTTGTGTCCAAACCAGCATTATAGTGTCCATGAGAACTAAAACTTCTCAGAACTCCTGAAGCATTAAAAGTTATATTTTTATATATATATATTTATATTTTATTGTTATTTTCTTGTTAATTCTAATCGATGTAATTAGTTCAGAATTTTGGCACCGTATTTGGTCACTCGAGCATTTACCTTATGCAGGCATTTACATTGCTCCTTTAATACCTTGTGGATTATACATCCTAGTTGCTGCTTAGTTTCTGCTTTAGGCAGTTTGTATTCCAGGGAATGTACTGGTATACTGATAGCCCACTTTTCTTTAGTAGCAGCAAAGCGTGTGTGTTAAGCATATATTTTACATCAGCCAAGCATGTGAAGTTAGCCTGGAAATACATTTAAATTTTTCCTACATGGCAGAAATCTGCTATCCCTTTTGATACAGTCTATTCATGTGCCGCTGGCACATACCAAATCATGGTAGGCCCTGCTTAGAGCAGGGGGTTGGATTAGATGACTTCCAGACGTGCCTTTCAGCCCAAATTACCCTATGATTTTTGATAAATATGACGATAGCATAAGGGATAATGGTGATGGTGATCCGTGGCAGAAGGATCAAGGGTATGAAATGAATTCCTGTGGAGGAAAAACATAGCAATAAGGAAGAAGGGTTGTAGAGACAGGATCAGCTTCTCACTCTGCTGCCACCTTTGCAGATTATAGAAACTGAGGTCAAGTAAAACAACTTGGCTGTAAAACTGAAACTGCAGCTTGGCAGTTGCGTTAAGCTAACCACGAAGAATAGGCTGCTGCCAAGGAGGGGGTCCCTGCTCTCAGCTGCGCGTTCCTGCCTTCCCCTTGGTGGTGAAATTGGTGCTCATGTGCTGAAGCATATCAGGAACTGATCTGGCATGAAGCTTGTAAGCTGCTGCATGGCTGTGTGATCGCTGGTGCCAGTGCAGATGAGAAGGTGACAATGTGCTGCTAGAGGCAGGGAGACACTTCTGCAGGCACAGCCGCTGTGTAATTTGGTCCAGGCTGTGCCAGCAGTTTGTTGCTTTGCAGGTGCTTGTGTACCTCACAGTGGTGCTGTGCTCAGGAGGAAGTGAGAGGTGCTTACAATGTGTTAGGTCCTGGCTGCAAGGAGTCCTCCTGCATTGCAATTCAGGTGATGGGATTCCTCATGGAGAGCCTGGGGAGTGGAGGAAGCAGGGCAGGAAGCAGTGCTGCTCTCTCTTCCCAGCCCTTCCTGTCTCTTTCTGTAGAGGTGCACCCAATATTTGTGTTCATCTACTTTTCTAAGCTTTGGACCAGTCAAATGCTGGTGGGGGTGTTCTTTCCCCACTGTTTAGTATGCTTCACAACAGAGATGAACAAATGAAGGGCTTGCCTAAATTTACAAAGCTATGTGCAGAAAATTACAATTCCTGAAATGTTATAGATGAAGCTCCAGTTCTCCATGGGACAATGTTGTTTGTGCAGGGAAAAATGTTCTCAACACTATGTGCAGCAGTGCAACTTTAAGCATCTTACCCATATTGAGAATAATAGCTTTAAGACCTGTGATTCTATCTACCACCTAACTTTTTGATTAAGCTGCTTTCTGCCTGCTAGATTTCCTGATGTTTCACACACCCAGGAGCTTCCAAACAGGTATAGAGTCTTAACACTGATGAGAAAAGTGATTGTTACAGAAAGCTTCTGGCAACATAAACTATCACATCTCATGCGTATACTCAAAAGAAATGCGTTGCTGATACACCAGTTCTTTTGGTGTCACCTGCTTTATTTTTGAGTGAAGGATGACTGTCAGGAATGATGCAGAAACAGCAAATGTGGTGTGGGGAGAACGTCACAGTTCTTGTAACACAGGCTGGTGTGTCAGTTTGTGGCCTCTGAATATGTAACCTTCCTATTAAACAGCAGCGTTGAATTCTGCTGGAGAAGGGAAAAGCATTGAAGCTTTCAGATAGTGTGAGGGCAACATCTGCTTGTCAATGCTTGGAAATGAGCTCTTAACCCTGGAGAGGCTGAATTTTCACTTGCAGTAGGGTAAGATGAGAGCATTTAGACTTGCCAGTAGCAAGATTTAGACGTGTAGAATATTTTGGAGTGACTAGATTTTTCTTGGATACCTTCATTTATTGTGTATTTTAAGAAACAGAGTATACAAACACGAGTGTTGTAGAGGTATTGTTGTTCCAGGATGGTACAACCTGTACCGTACCCTGGGTGAGGCCACATTGCCTGAGTCTCCTTCCTTTAGGGAGAGATACTTAGAGGGCAGTGGGGGTTGCAGCTCTTAAGTGTAACTGCTAGTGTTGGTGAAGGATAAGTGTACAGAACTGGCTGTCTTGCTCACTGCCTGTTACAAGTGGCAGTGTACAAACTCCCTCCTTTTGATATCTGGAAGGTAAGTCCATAAATGGATGTGTAATTTTTGCAAGCTTCACCTAGGCTATTATTCTGCAGATAATGAAGCGTTGACCATCTTGCAAATGTGTTCCACAGTCCTTCCTTTGTTTTTCTGATATAACCATGCAAAGATGTAACCATGGAAAGTTAGGAAATGCAGCGTTTCATGGTCTTGGCCTTAACCAGGAATCTGAGGCTGCCTGGAGAAAGTTAACAGCTATGGAAATCCACTTCATTAACGTGGTGATTGAGAAGCAAACTTTGTTTCTTTATTTCTGCAGAACTAATTGATGTTCTGGATAGCACTAGGGAGAAGGAAAGGTGTTCTATATTTTGCAGTTAACAGAACACAGTCAGTGTGATGCTGAAAGTTGGAAACAAAAACCAGTGGTAGTAACAGATTGTGCCTCAACCTGATACAGGATGCAGCAAGCAGGGCAAGCAGACTGCTTGGGCTCTAGCCGAAGGCTGGCTGGTTTCTATGCCTTGTACAATGTTTGTCTTGCTTCTAGTGCCTCACTGGAGCGTGCTGTAAAAGGATTCAGGATGTGGAAAATCAGACACTTCCTCTTTGGTTTTTTGAAGACATGGTTCTTTAACCTAGGAAACTGGAATGGACCATCATGTCTCAAGGAATATGACCGTTTGATTAATCTCTAGTGATTTGTGGCTGAGACACCTATGCCTGGAATGGATGATGCTGCTAGAGCAGGTTATTCTTTTGCTCATGGCTTTCTTCACTTGACATGAGGAGATGAATGGGAGCCATCTTTAACTTGCCGTGTCCTTGGTTTCCCATTCTGGGGATTTCATTACAATGACTACAGAGAAAAAGTGGGGTCTTAAAACTTTATTCCAGTGCATACAGATTTAAATGCTGTACACTGACTGAAAGTTCAGTGCCAACATGTGAAGAAAATTCAAAATCCATTGGTTTGTGCTTTCGTTTTAATAAATGTTTTCATATTTTCTTTTTTATAGCTTCTTCAGCAGCTGAAGCGATTAATATGTGACCTCTGCAGACTCTATAATCTTCCTCAGCATCCAGATGTTGAGATGTTAGATCAGCCGTTACCAGCTGGACAGGTAAACCAAAAAGCTGTGGGCACCTCTTTATTGCAGTGAAAGAGGAGTTTTTTCAACTCCAAGAAACAAGATGGTGGGAATGATTAAACCTTTTGAAAGGTAGGACTGGGATAGGAAGCACTGTTGCTTTATGGTGTCCCCAATCTGAATGTTGTTTGCAAATCCATTTAATAATGGTGTGATAATATTACACAACTTACTTTGCAGTTTGTGTATGATGGAAAGGTGTGTATGTGATACCAGTGCTGTCAGTTTAATTCCCTCCTAAGTACTGTTCAAGCCAGTCACTGCACATTCCTAATGCTTCCCAAATTTTTTCTGAGATGTAAATGTGATTAAACACTGTTTACTTGAAGAGTGTATGTTTTTCAGTGTGCACTTGGATGAACTACTGTTGATGTTTTCCTTCCTCTTCAATCCCTTGCAGAGACATGGGATATCAAGACCATATGCTACTTTGGGTAGGGAGTATCTGAGGTGCCTTGTTTACTTCTTGTGCACTTGACAAATTAAGAGTTGTGAAGGGCTGTGAAATGTTCTGGTTAACTAAAATGCTTTGTATTGTGCTGAAAACAGAACTTGTAACTGACAGTTACTGTTCTCTTTTGTATTTTTAGTAAGTTTATGGTGTCTTGGTTTGCTTATACATGTTAGGATGACATGATTTCTAAAAACATGTAGTGTAGCAGATGTTTTTCCTGTGGTGACAGTACTATAGTAATGACAAATAACTTGCTTAATTTTGGTCATGTGCCAAATTGTAATCCTATGGGTCTTTTTCCTCAGCCACCCACATAGCAGTGCAACTGTAAGGCAATAGGCCTGTAATATTAGGAAGTAGCTTTGTTGGAGAGCCTTGCTTATGCTCTGAAAGTCAAAAACAAACTCATGGAAGGTGTCTTAGCCGGAAATGCTAGATAATTTGCAAGTTAAATAAGAGTCGCCTTAGTAAATCAGGCCAAAGATCTATCTAGTCCCCTGCATTGTCTGCAGCAGTGGGATTCCTTCTTTGCCAAAGGAAGAGTAAGCAGAGGATAAGCATTTCAGAATGAATGCTCCTGAGAATTGCTGCAGCTCTAGACTTCCTGAGCTTCAAGTGGCATCCTGAAATGGAAAGCCATGAAAAATGAACTCAAGGTATTGTTTTGGTATTTAGTTGAATAATCTAGTAACAATGGCTATAAGATGATAGTAGTCGTTATATGAGTTCTAGGTAGGGAGACAAAAATCCATTAAGTTTTAGAGGTCTAAGGTTCATTGGGTTTTTGATTTTTAGAGGTCTACCATGTAGAGCTGTGACCTGATTTCATGGTTGAGAGATCATGAGTTATAACCGGCTTGACTTGCTTACTGCGTTTGTCACTGGCTTAGAATAGGATATCCTTGTCTGAATCCTAAGTTTCCACTTAGAACTTAACGTGCAATTAGTAGTGACATTCTGTTTATCTTTGCTTCATGCAAGAAATCTTTTCACTGTCATACTCCAGGAAAGCATCTTTGTGTATTTTTCACATTAAACTTCAGTCCTTTGCAGACCTTGCTAAGTGTAACTTGTGTAAATAGTGCTTTCCCTTTGATAGGAGACTCTTTGAAAGAAAGGAGTGTATGCACAATTTATGCAGAAACTTCATTGTTGTATTGCAGAATGGAACAACAGAAGAAGTTACATCAGAGGAGGAGGAGGAAGAAGACATGGGTGAAGTATGTGTATATGTGAGATCGTTGTCCTAATCTAGTAGAATTCTGGCATTTCGCTCTGCACTGGCTGCCTACTTATTAAGCCAAACTGTAACATGTAAGCTCCCTAGAGTTCAACACAGAAGATAATGAAAAATTAGGATGTTTACCTTAACGTCAGCTTTCACTTCAACCACAAACCTAGTGAAATTTTCTTCTTAAACCTAGATCTCAGCTGAGAGGTACTTGGATACAGAGAATTGGACATCTGTTTGTGCTTTAGTCAAACAATACATAACCTTGTGTGCCAAATCAGTAAGTTTGCATTGTTAACTCCTATTACAAGCAGCATATGAACTGGCTCCAATACAATTGAAAGTGCCTCCCAAATTGAAGCAGACTGGCTAGGAGTAAATCAGTTTGCTCATTCATTAAACAGGTGAGCTAGTTTTTAACTAGAATACCTCGAAGGAAATGGAAGGACATCAGAAACAGACCCACTGAACTTTACGGGGCTTATGTCACTGTCTGGCAACACAGTGCTCCTTTTAATGAGCTTTTTACTGTGTCAGAACCACCCCTTTGACTGACTTCTACAAAATGTCAGCATAGCTCCAGGATGCTTGCTTTTTAAACCACTGTAATCAATGGCCTTATTATAAGACTACTGTTCTGACTACTTCAGACTTAGGTTTTCGATGAAGGTGTGTAGTAAGAATGAACAACTCATTTTCTGAATAAAAGGTCTTCCTTTAGAAAAGATCTGAATGTTACGTGTGTTCTGGAATTAATTTGAAGCAGCCTGTCTTACACCATCTTTAGCCTGATCCAGACCACGTGTTGGAGCCAGAGTTTCTTTAAAGGTAGCATGTTCACTCCCATATCCTACTGCCACAAGGCTCTTGTTGCTTGCAGAATTGTAAGTAGCATTTTGCATGCTGTTAGGGTTACTTTAGACAAGAAAACTGTCCTGTCTGTCATTATTTATAAGCTGTCAGGTGGCATCGTGTGTGGCAATCATATCTTCAACTTGTAATGTAGTCCAATTTCTAAACTGAAAAGCTTTTTACAGTTCGTAGGGCTATTGTCATTATTTTGAGAAACGTGAGCATTTTAAAGACTACTCAGTTTAAAATCTGTTACAGTGTTATCAAAGACACCACGTAGGTGTGTTTCTTAGTACGTAAGACATCCTTGAGTTTGCATTTATGGCCAGGTTTTCCTGCCACGCGAACAGATGGTGCATAAAGAGTAGCCACAGGTGTGGTGGAGCAGATCTGATAGTTGTGTACTCAGAGCTGGCTGGTGTGGCTGCTGTGGTGCTTCATTTTTCATCTCGAGGTATTTACATCCTTGCCCTCCTCTCCACAAATAGCACTTGAGTCACCTTAGAGACAGTTGTCTGAAGTTCAGAGTACTCCTCTGCAACAGGATAACCCCGTCTCAGAGTGCAGGGTGGAAGATTTTTTAGTCTTAGTCTAGAGCTCGGAACTGTAGTGTTGGCTTGTGTAATCAGAATACTTGACTGCATAGATTTGTCTTGTATCCTAATTCCAAAATTGCTGCATCTAATCTTCAGCCAAAATTCACCTTGAATGAAGTTACACGTAGCTTTCTAATATTTAACTTTCTTGAGGGGTTGCTGTAGCCCTGCCAGGTATGTTAATCATTGTTTGCCAGCAGTGTAATATAGCTAGGATTCTAATTCTGCTTTTAGAAACATCTTGGAGACACTCTAGCTTTGCGTACTTTTGGATTCTCAGGCCCTCTTCAAAATGCCTTCCTATTTCCTACCTGCATTAATGGGCTAATTCACTGCAATCTTAGCTTCTTGCAGAGGTTTTAATGTGCTTGTTTCTGTGACCACAAGCATGTTGTAAATTTGAGTATCACTTGTATTGTGAAGGCTTCCTACACTCTCAGTGAATGTTAGGTGGGAGAATGAAGTTAGTGCAAAATAGGCATGGCATCCAACAGTCACTGATACACAGTGCTGTGCAGTATGTGACTGTATCCCCCAATGCCCTTGGGGGGCTTCATTGGACAAAGAGCATAGTTCACCTATTTACAGTGAATTTTCCTTTATCCTGTAGGACATTGAAGATCTGGATCATTACGATATGAAGGAGGAGGAACCAGTTGATGGGAAGAAATCTGAGGATGAAGGCATTGAAAAAGAGAACCTTGCAATCTTAGAAAAAATCAGAAAAAATCAAAGGCAAGATCACTTAAATGTGAGTTACTGATTTTTATGGTTTTTCTTTGCAGTATTTCTGGCTTTAAAATAGGAATGATTTTCAGCAAATAAAGCCTATTGCTATGCACCTAGACATGCATTAACCTGTATCTGACTTCCAGCATAAATAGGACAAACGTCTCAAGTTATGGGACCTAAATAGCTCTTTTTGGAGAAGTTTGAATAGGCCAGCTAAGATTCCAAGGTCATTTAGTAAATGGACTCATCTTTCATCAAAATCTTTGGCACAGGAAGTTAGTTGTCCACATTCCACAGAGGCACAAAAGCTACCTCAAAGCACTCTCATTCAGCCTAGGAGAATGCTATCTTAATTTATTTTGTCAAACTGGGTTGAGTTATTCTTGGCATTTTGGATGAGGAAGCATCTTTTAGCTTTTCCCTGGAGTCAACTCTTACGTGTAAATCCAGGTTTCACACTTGTTAACAATATTCAACTGCCTGTCTAATTTCCAGAGGTATCTATTTGGCTGTCTCTCTCTTGCTTGATGCCTTTGTTATCAACAGTAGTCCTCCTTGCAGAATCAGCAGAAAGCATCTAGGTTGTAAGCATGACTTTTGTTGCTGAGCCCTTAGTAAAATAACAAATAAAGCCATATATAAAATTAACTGTATTAAAAGTCATAGGCAACTTAATATAATTAGTTAAACCCAGGAGTTTGTGCTTTAAATCCATTTTATGCATGAGTTTGTTTTTCAATAATATCTATGTCACATGGAAATTATTGAAGGGTGGTTTTGGGTTTTTTTTGGCAGACATAAAACCAGGGGCCTTCAGCACCTCTGTAGCTTTATCATCACAGTTATCTGAGTTCTCCTCCTAGCAGGTAGTTGTAAAAAACCTGTTTGTTCTCTAGAGGCTTAGCAATGTTTTGTCACAAGTGCCAAGTTCCAGAGAAGCTTCTACTTCTCAAAAGTGCATGTAGGAGGGAATGATGATGTCATACAACCTGAATTTATTAAGCCTGGCTTCTTAAGAAATCAAAACCGTTTTACAGAGGCTTCACATGTGTAATGTTTAAATTTCAATACTTCTGTTCACGGCCAGTTTCAGGCCAAGGTAAGGAAGGGTTCTAAGATTTTTCAGAAGTCACTTGTACAGAAAGAAGGTGCCTGAACTGCTGCCTGCTACCACGTGAGGTCATAAGTTGTTACATGCTGCTTGGCAAGTCTGTAGACGTGTAGATCATGTCCAGACACAAGATGAGCTATTCCTCATTAAGCCAATAGTTGAAGATGTGAACAGTACTTAGGTACAGGGGAGGGACCTGTAACTATTTAGGGAAGGAATAAGGTTTAGGATTGATATGTAGGGAAGGCCTGGATTTTTGGCCAAGGAGCCAGCTTTTTCTAGTTCTTACATTTCATTTTTTTTCTAGCAATTATTTTCTAAAAAGCCTAAATTGCACCTAAAAATTATGTTAGGTTCAAGAGGATTGATGTTGTAAACCTCTTTTGATTTGCAGCAAGAGCTCTATACATTCAAAGTGCTTGGTGTTGGTCAAGCTAACCTTGTAATACTGGATGTGCTCCTGAGAGATCTGGTTATCATAAGAATTTAGGGAAAAGGCTCCTTTAGTTAGAAGAGTCTTGACTATTTCTTGCAATGAATTCCTGGCCCTAAATAGTTTAGAAAAAACCCTTTCTCCTCTTAGTTAGTGACACTTTAACACGGAGAAGAGTTTTAGTTTGTAGCCATCTGCTTTACAAAGGAAATAAAATAGAAATCCTTCTGTCAAAGTTCTTCAACCACTGTCCCAGTACTGTTCAGGTATGACTTAAGTGCAAACCTCTCAAAAATACCTTGGACTTATGTTCTGCTGAAATAGGCAGTATGAAATAGTTTGCTAGAGGAGACTTTCGTTTGTGTATGAATTCAGTAGTTTCCTACCAGGTTGTCTGAAGGATAGTGTACAGTAAGGATCACCCTTCAAAAGAAACCCCAAACCAACAACAACAAAAAAACCCCCAAAACCAAATTAAACCTAAACCTGATCAGCATTTCAGTACTTAAAAGCAGGTAAACATAAGGTGCCAGACTGCTTTTGCTGTATAGTCAAGTCTTAAAAGAGACACAGTGATCACTTAGTGATTTTGTTTAAACTTAAATGTTCACAATTTCAGAAGATGCCTATTAAGGTTCTGTATATTTCTGTACTTACAACTCAGACCTCATGGTAATGACTCCTTAATTATTAAAGAAAATAAATCCTCTTGCAGCCTGAAAGGCATGGGCTACCGTCATCTAAAACTTTGGCCTAACTGCAAAAGGGTTTTTATAGTTTCAGTGGTTTTGCTTGGTGTGGAAAGCCTCTTAAACCTGCAGGTTTCCTTTCGCTATCTGTTTTTTCCCTATTTGACAAATACTGCCTTTCCTTTTGCTTTTTTCCCTCCACATCTAGTGGAGCTGAAATGAACATTGCTGGTTTTCTGTTTGACAACAGCAGATTCAACTTACATAATAGCTGTTTCTCATGCCAAGACACTCTCGTTGATGCTGGAGCATAAACAAGGTCAGCTGAGTACAGGGAACAGGGTATTCAGCTGCTGCTGAGGAACTGTGGCATTTTTGTGGGTCACCAGAAATAGCTGCCCTGCTTAAGGAATTTCTCAAAGGACTTGTGAGGGTTTACTTTTAAGTGCTTGAGAACTGAAAGCTGGAGCTGCACTACTGACCTAGGAAAGAGCTAACCTAGTAGCACTTAAATGCCCCTTTATGCTGCCAGAATATGGGACTTTGAATAGAACATTTTAAACATGTTCTAAGATAATATCCTAACATAGAGCAAAACTTAAATCTGTACAGCCCTTCACAGAGGGTTTTCTTAGAGGGCTGTGTGAGTTCCACAAACATAAACATAGTGGCTAAACATAGTCTGCTTTTCACACAAACTACACAGCTCTTTTGGTATACTTTTGTTTCCTCAGCAGAGCAAAGTAAAACAGACCCATGCTGTTTACACACTTGATGTTGGAAGAGGAAGTGTGAAGCCTAGTGCTTTGACTAGTGCCCAGCGCAACCAGAAGACTTCTCAGTTTCTTTACATGTTCTTTGGCCCAAATCCATGGGTCGTCCTCTCTCCCCTTGGCTGGAATGAAGGTTGAAGTTACAGATGATACAAAAAGGCTTTTCCACAGGAAAGGAGTGCATGCAGTCCTGTTCTCTCATGTTCCTAACAGGTTAAAGACATTTCTCTGCTGCTCAGGACTTTTGTCATAGGAATTTTTAGGGTTTGTGTGTTTTATAGTAGTTAAGAATATGCATCTACTAATTTTGTAAATGAGTTCTCTCCCTTGGCAGTATCTCGAGTCCTGTTCTTGCCGGCATCAGGAAATACATTTGGCTTGTGGTGCAGTATGTAATTTGGAGCAGGAATTAATCCTCCTCTTAACATTGTAATAACTTTAAAGAACCACTTGCGTACTGGGAGTAGGAAAAAGAAAGGTCTTTGAACTGGAATCATTAACTTCAAATATTTAACAACTTGCTGCTACTTGCTTTTCAGAGGTATCTCCCCACAGTCATTTTGGAGATTAATGCTTTTTTTATTTAGATAATGCTATTAGCTTTTTCCATTTCCTACTGAGGAGTTTATGCGCTTTCCTCTAAAAGTCTCAAATGTCTTCGCTTTCATCTTCAGCTTTTATGAAGTCTAAGGTGTCATTTCCATTTTCATTCTAATCCTTGAAGTATGAATCTACCTTAACTTCCAGGAATGAATGTAGTTCTGCACACATACTGAGGAAGTTCAGTGAACATAGAGCAAAGTTGTATTCTTTTGGGGTCACTCAAGGTTTTATTTTATTATCTTGGGGGAGACTCCATTTTTTGTGTTATGTTTTATTAGGTTTTTTTCGGTCTTGTGGCTGAATTATCTGAAATGTGTTGTGAGTGAGGCAATTTCCTGTTTTGATGCATGACAGTATTTTTCAGAGCAGACAGAAAAAAGGCAATTGAGGCTTTGGATTTAAAACTGCAGTGAACTGCACCCCCTACAACTCAGTTTAAGGAGCAGACTGTGGTTGTCTTTTGAGAGATGGAAGGGAAAAAGAAAATCTCCAAAGGAGAAAAGCTGAGGCTGCAAAACCTCTTATCTCTGGAGATTTAGTGCAGCAGATAGCTAGGGCAGTGGCATTGCTGTGCTGCAGTTAGGTGTGCCCTACTGACCTGCGAATGCAGCAGCTCTCTTCTGAAATCCTAGTTGTCTTAGAAGCTGCTTAAGTGTTCTATAAAGTATTTTACTCAAATGTATGTGTTTGCAATAAAATAGAAAGATAAAAAGGATAGAATCACTTCCGAAAAGAGGAACCTGTAGAGATTAACTCCTATACCTGATATAACCTATACTGACTTGCATCAAAGTTCCATGTTTCTTGCAGTGGCAGAAGCGCATGTCTTTAGCGGCAAGAGTTTGAGAACAGGACAACCTCGTAGTGATGCATCTCATGAATAGTTTTCATGCCCAACAGTTTTTGCTCTGGGAATTCCTGCACCAGGTGTTCTGGTTACTTGCAACTCTCAGTAACTGGCATGTTATCTGCAGAAATGTGTACCTCCTGTAGCAGGGATTTCTCCAGCTTATCTTGCCGTTGTCCTGGAGAACCACAAGCATGCTTGTACAGGAGAGGATGATCAAGTGAGACTTCTTGTGCCTGTTTGATTACTTAACCAGAAAAATGTCACCTGGGGCTTCTCTGGCAGCTGTGTTAACTTCTTCAGTTTACAGATCAAATGGCTATGCCTTTCTGCACTTGGAATCAACCCCAGGTACCTGTCAGATCTTATGATTGACCAGTTATTTCTAAGGCAGTTGTGATTTTAATCTTAATCTCACACATGGAGAAGTGGGAGCTTTATCTCCCTTGGAGTGGTAAGTCCCACTTTTCCAGAAGGATATACTTCATTATCTATATCTGAATTCAGTCTTCAAAGTTATACCTTGCACATAGCGAGTTACTGAAAGTTAAAGTTTTTTATTTTAGTGCCACTATAGTCAAAACTGAACTCACTGCTCAACTATATCACGCAATGGTGTGTTGCAAGTAGTACTCCCTTCTAAACTGCACTTTAACAGTAGTTGTAAAAAACAAAAGTGACACCAGAATGAAGAGTTCATGTTTCAAAGCAGTGGTGTTTGGCATTAAGGTTACTATCAGGTATAGGAGTTAATCTCTACAGGTTGCTCTTCAGCTTTGTCCAAGGGTAGTTAAGAACACGTAAAGTAAGCGCCTGTGCTAAATTTGTTAGGTTAAGCTTGCTAGCCTCTTGATCATAGATTGCTGGTTTGCACTCTATCAGCTCTTTAGAGTAGCAAGTTTAATTATCTGTAATACTGCTGTGTAAGGAGTGAGCACCCCAACCAGAAACTCCTAGGAAAAAGGGTTAAAAATACTGTTATAGACTAAATCTACCGAGGCTAGCTTACACACACTAAAATTAACCTTTGTTTTTAAACACCACTTCAGTTTCTCAGCAGTTATAATGGCACACAGGAGTATGTGGGTGTTTTAAGTCTGGGGTTTTAAATTACTACAGTACAGATGATACTTAAATTTTCATATGCAAAGGTGAGCTTCCAACATTATGTATAGAAATTGAGTAGCTTAATTTGATGGGAATAAAGATGCAATGAGGAAACTAGTTTTCCAGAGGATATCTTTGAGAATCCAAGTTGGTTTAAAATTGCCTGTGTTTAGAGGTTGATATTCTGTGAAATATGTAAACCAGTTCCTTCTTTCAGTAAGAAATACAGCAGATGAAACAAGGATATTGCACAGCCTGCACAGAAGAAAGCCAAAATCTTTATACTTCTGTATGGAGTTTCCTCTGGATTCAACACATTGATGAGTTTCAACCTTAACACTCAAAGTACAGGTCTGAAAAAGCACAGCCATTATACAGAGAATGGCACTTAACACCGTGTTGTGTTAACTTAAGTGTGCTGCTTCCTTTTCCAGCCAATCTGCAAATAGTATAAATAGTAGTAATCTGCAGATAACTTAAATGAATAACCAAACTTTTTTTTTTTCCATAAAACTTTATTCACTCGCTGTTAAAGGAAGAGAAGTTCTTTCTTTGTCTGATACTGCTCTATGGACAGGGACTTAAGTAAACTGAGAAATGACTTCTCTGGAGCTCTGTCTTTATGTAGCTTTTGTTTAAATAGATTAAAGGAGTTGCCTTTTATTTGCATATTTAATTACAAAGTTTATTCTTCATACTGGTCCGTTAAGGCAAACTAGTGGAAATTCAGTAATCTGCATAATTAAATCCAGTGGAATATGAAAATGAGTACACAAAAAGAATAGTCTACAGATTATAGTGGGAAGCGAAGCCTATTATATGGTGCTACTGAACAGAGAAGACAAAGGAGTGTGTGGAGGCTTTAGCATCAAGTAACTACTACTGATATTTAATCCTTACTAAGAAATAATTTGATCCTACAATTAAGACCTTGTAGAATATATAATATCACTGTTGACTTCAAGCAATCAGGGTGACGTTTCAGGTATTAGGCAGTGGTCATAGCTGCTTCAGACTCTTCTTGAAATACTTCTCTGATACTTCTGTCCAAAAAGGATCTGTTGGTAGATAGATGTTCATAGTGTCTGAAAGAAAACTGAAAACCCAAATCTCTTCCAACTTAGAGATGGAGTAGAAAAACGGACCCCTAATCTAATCATTCAGTATTTCATACAGAGAAGCTGAACTTCACTTTAGGTGAGGGGGTTTGTTTGCATTTGTTGGTAGGATTTTTTGTTTTTCATCTCTGTTTTCCAAAAATCTCAAATGTAAAATGGTATTTTGTGAGGAATATATAAACAGGGTAATCATGTAGCATCCAAGGTTTAGTATCAAAATCTGTCCTGCTACTGTTGGCATTGAATTGGAGAGAGTAATCAAGGTACTTTTGGCGATCATGTTATTCTAAATAAGCACTTCAGTTTTGTAAGAGGGAAAGGTTCTGGCCTCACTTTAAAGCTCACAAAATTGAGGCAAAATTTAATACTCATGTCGCAGAACTGTCAGCATTGGGGATGTATGCAGAATAAATACATCCAGTGCAGCAGTTGTCGATATTAAGTAGACATCAGTTACTTGGTAACTGGTGTGTTCATTAGTTTGTCAATAACTGATGCTTTTTGGAGCCAGTTATATTTTATATGCATGTCACTTTTTCTTTTTCCTCTTCTTTTGCTTTTTTCTTTCACACTGTATGTCAGCCTGAAATATCAGGTTTAGAAATTGTATGCTATTTTGTCACTTTGAGATGCTGAGTAATACAGAACCGAGCTCTGAAAGAACAGGAGAGATTTGTGCCCTGGTTGCATAAACCAGAACTATGATAAATCACAAGAAATTATTTGGTATTTTCAGGTTTACTTACTTTAGGCTTCCTCTGCGTAGGTGCTGGGGTTGGTTGTTTTTTTTTTCACTCTGTTGCACATAATAATATTGCTTTTGTTCTGCATTTTCTAAGTATTTTTTTTGGTCCTACTGCATCCTGAAGCTGCTGTTCTGTGGCGGATACTTCCCAATGCCTCTACTTTTTCTTTTATAACCAAATAAAAATACACTTCTGAGAAAACAGTAAAACCTTATGTGCAGAAGTTTGTTCTTAGCATTAGTCTTACTTTTCTTCCCAGTGCATAGGAGTAAAAGGTAAAAGGATATATTTCCCTATTAGAAATGTACTGTGGATCCATGTTGGAAATCAAAATGCTAGAAAGATTAAACTACTTTACAGAAACGTATGTCAGTTGTACCTTGATTAAAAATTTGTATCACCTATACCATGTAGTAGTATATATTAATGTGCTGCTTTAGAGGGTCTTGTTTCTTTTGAATAGTCTTTGCTCACTAGAATATGTAGCTTTTTAGAAACCTAATCCTAATACAGAACCTTCTGGTTATTGTAACTTTGTAATGGAAATAAAGCTGTTTGTAAATACTACTTTTCACTTATTTGCAGTCTTTTTTTGTTTGTTTCAGGGTGCAGTCTCTGGGTCAGTTCAGGCTTCAGATCGACTTATGAAAGAACTCAGGGATATATATAGATCACAGAGTTATAAAACAGGTAAAATGCTTCATATTTCCCTTCTTAAAATATATTTTAAGTGTTCTCTTGGCAAGTACTTCCTGCTAATTCTGTGTTTTGTTGTCGTATGTATGCGTCTACATGTATGTGTGTATATGCGTGCACATATATAAAAATACATAGATACATACATTATATAGAATCTTGTTACATAAAAGTGTATAGGTGGACAAAAAGGAAGTGAGGATACATCTCCTAAAATGTTCTTCCTTTTCGTAATGCAAAACTTCATTGAGAACTAGCAGATAGGTGTAACTGTGAGAATGCTCTTGGGGTGGGTGACTATGAAGAATAATTCAAGACTACTCCTGTGGGACTTCTTGAGGTTTCAAAACTACCTGAAATTCAGCTCTCCAGGTATATAGGGCAAAAGCTTTGACCACTGCCACTAGTGGTCAAAAAGGATATGCTTGCTGTAGAGAGACTTGTGTTCAACAGCAGAAGGTTTTGTTGTTGTACAGGATTTAACTTTAATTGCACTGCTGTTACTTCTATTATTTTGTGATGGTGTTAATCTGATCCTGAGCTCTATGTATTCCTTGGAATAAGGATACAAATGGAAATTGAAAACGAGCTTGTCTTAAGTTTGTTTGAGTAACAAACACTGATTAGTGTTAGGTAGGTAGGTGGTTGGCTGTTCTATTTGCGCTATGTAAGGGCTGTACCTAAACAGCTCAGCAAAGGAATGAGTATATTGAATTGTCTGAGTGTCACCGTACAAGAACTAGAGATAACGCAGATATCGGGCAAGTTGTATTCCTGTGGGCCAGCTGAGTAGATAACTCCATTGCTGCAGCCAGATATGAGAACCAGGATGGGAACAGAAGGAATGCCCAATTAGAAAATTAGTCTAAATTGTAATCCTCTCTCTTTTACTGAGCTTCTGCCATAGTTTGTTTCTAGTGGTCTTAAATCTCACTCAGTGGCTATGGCATTTTAATTCATGTGTGAAAGGACAGAGCTGAAGAGACATTAAGCTTCTGTTTTGATTTGCCATATTTACCTTTAAGGTAAATAGTTTTATGTGCTCAAGTACTGTGGACAGTGTCTGAAGTATAAATTTGATTAGGTAACCTAGTGTTGATCTAATGTAGCCTACTTCTTTTAGGCTTTACTGCAACTGAGTGCTTGCCAGTATGCCCTAATCACCATCTGTCCAGCAAAGAATGGATTACTGGGACTAAGGAAGAGCCTAGAAATAGATCTACGTTAGTCACATGGGAAGCTTTACTGCCCATGTATGATCTTCAGGATTTGTTTTTGTGGTTGGAACAAAGATTGGGTATAACAAATCTACTTGATTGTAAAGACTGTATGGTGCTTAATCACATAGTGGTACTGCTGGAGTCACCAAGAAGCCCCCATAATAGGTGTATTTAGAGGTGAGGATTTGGGTTCCTTAATAATGCCATTTCTTGGCTTTAGATTAATAACAAGTCTTAACTAGTTGCAAAAGACTGAACTCCTGATGCAGGAAGGCATACCCTGATGAGGAAAAGTAAACCCTGCTATAAACTGTAAAGGAAGTTGAGATACTAGAAGGAGTATAGTTACTTACTATTAGCTTATGACTTCGGAATATGTAAAAAGACTACAACTGGATGCCTTTTCTAAAACATGTTGATGAAGTGAAGTGTCAAGTGGCAGTTGATGCTATAAAACCATGGCAATCCTGCTTTGAAACAGCATCCTACTGGTACAATTATTAAATGTTGCCAGTAAATGATGGTGTTTGTTATAAAACTTACCTAGATTCCTTACAGCTTCATTTAATCTTAGGACTTGAAAGTTTAAATATCAGTTCCTCTCCTTTGCACAAACCTGCTTGTCTAGCCTAGTTCTGTGTTTAGTTGTTAGATAACTGCCACCATGTGAGCAGGGGCATGGTAAATAATTGGCTTTTTTTTTTTTTTTTAACATGTGATCTTTTTCTGAGAACTTGCTCCATGGTCCATTTTTCCCTTAATTTAATTTCTTAATATTAACACACAAAGGGAACAATTGTGAAACTTAAAGGTTCTGGTAACTGTTGCAAGGTAATTTAACACTGTTTTCATTTTTGCTAATATAAGCCAGAGCATCTAAGGCTGCTGTTCAGTTGCATAAGAACCACTTTAGGTAGGGTATATGAGGTTACATGTTTTCAGGACTGACAATAGGACAACACTGGGACTTCTGAAGTGAATAATACTTGTAATAATAATCCTTTAATTTTTTCTTTTCTGTTAAACTGTTTTATTAAAAAGCAGCATTAAAAAACACTGTCAGGACTTCAACTATGGGTGTACACTCAAAGTAGTGTCCATTTTGGAACTGAAGCTCCTTTAGTGATTGAAATACTATTGTTGGAGTTCAAGCAAAAGATGACAACCAGCTTGCTGTCAACAGGCAAGTTGCTTATCTATGTGGAAAACCTAAGTGAAGTACCACCCTTAAGATCAAAGAGAAAACCATTTTCTTATGAGCTAACAAAAGTAAAAAAATACTCCAGCAGGTTAAGATAGTCTGCAATAAATTAGACAGAGTTTCATTAACCTCTTTTCATAGTAAGAGTCACAAGTCCTCCAAACGAAATTATCTCATTTCCAAATATTAAGTTGGAGGTTTGGTTAGTTCACATGGAAGAATTCACAAGGGTTTTAACATGATCGGGGGGTAAGGGTGGCAGAGAGGAGGGAGAGGGAGAAACAAAGAATTTGGAGATACTAAAGGAAATATTTTCTGTTCAGCTCTTTAGTGGCTGTGTTATTCATACCTAGTGACTTCAGCTCACTGCTTTATCCAAAGACTGTATGGGCTTCACTTCTAGTTGTAGTAAAGTTGCAATGAGTAAGACATTGCCTCTGTTTTAGGAGGAGTTTTTTTCTTCCTACCTTTTCATCTCTTAAATTTTTTGCTTGCTTCATGGTTCTGTGTGCTTGCTTTTACTTCCATCACCTCTATGGATGGCCCTCTGCCTAAATTAAGGAAAAAGCATATAAGCTGGTTCCAAATAACACCCTTTGACTATTAAAATCCCCATCCCACCCCTTTTGGACAGTGTTGTTAACAAGCTTCTGTACCAAGGCACAGAGCAACCCTGCTGCTGCTGCTGCTCTTCATGAGAACATACAGATACTATTCAGCTCAAAATGTAGGTACTTAAAAGGCTGATTAAGTAGCTTGCTGTTCTTTTAAGGCACATCTTGTCAGTCCTGAACTCATTTGTGGCACTGTGGTACAGAGAAACAAGCATGCTTTCCTCACCTTGCTTACTGAGTTTTGGAATGCTTTAGAAATAAAGGTGCCTGGGCAACTTGAAATGTCATCCGTACTGCTGCAAGATGATCTACTCTAGAATAATAAACCTCAGACATTAATACTGTAACTCCTTGGAGAGAATGCCGTGGCTGCAGTCTGTTGCTGGTGAAGCCTTCAGAAATCCTGGGCCTATTCCTTAATTACGTATGTCTTCCAAATAGTTACGTCAGCAACAGATATGCTGTTAAATATTAGCCCAGGTCACAAGTGTCATCACAGTTGTTTAGTGTGTATGCATGAACAGTCTGTGAGGGAAGAGATAAGGCTTTTGAACATCACTGATAGTATTTTCTAAATCTTGTCTGATAGTTAAAGATTTATTGCTTCTTCCTGGGCTGCTTGTGAACTTCTGCAGAGGAGGCTTGAATGTACAAGAAAATGGCAAATAACCTTTCTTCCTTCCCTTGAGTGAAAGGTGTAACTATTGTTTTACATGCTTAAAACAAATCAACCATTGAAAATCATCAGCTGGCTTCCAGAGACAGCTGTTTTTTAGGTTTTAGTGCATCTTTCTGCCTTCTTTGGTCAGCTCTTGGGAAGGTGCTTCATCCAATGCAGTACCTTCTTTTCTTGGATTTCTCCTCCATGCACTGTCCTGTGTCCTGTCCTGGGGTGCCAATACTGATGAGAACCTGGGAAATACACACAGGTCATGCTGCATACTCAGACTGTGTGTTATATGTTTTAAAAGCATGTTGGTCCTGTACTGGGTGTAAAATAGACTGAGTACTAAGCAAGCTGAAGTTGTAGCTGTGGAAAGTTCCAAGGGGATCTGGGAGGGGAGGGAATGGTTGAGTGTTAGAAAAACATTTTGATTCTATGTGGATTTTCTTTCTATTAGAAGTGAAAGAACTTGTTTCCTTATAGTTGCCCAGAAGTGCTTTTGCTGTTGGAGGAAGGATGTGCCTCTATCAGTATATCAGTATCTTATGTATTGCTTACATCTTCTGACAGTATTTGTACTTAAAAGCAAATAATGTTTTTGCTAAATTTTACCTTGTTAAACTTCTAGTGTGTAATTAATTCTGTGTCATATTTCTGCAGGGATATATTCAGTGGAACTGGTAAATGACAGCTTGTATGAATGGCACGTTAAGCTTCTAAAGTAAGTTATTGAAGTTTTGTCATGTTCTGAAAAATTTGTTTCATGATTGCTTCAGAGATTCTTATCTTTTGATAAATGACAATCTGTAGCCAGAATGTGTAGAATAGTGTGTGGTGGCTACAGTTCTGGTATACAGAAATGTGTACAGAGATGGAACTGGAATAATTGAGCTGGCAAAAAACCAAACCCCCTTTGCACAGCCAACACAGTGTGTAATACCATAACTTTCATTTCTGTTCAGTTCTCTTTCCAAAACTACTCCAAAATATGAAACTTTAAGTAATGAAATTTTTGTCCAGCACTTTTATCTGGATGGTTTTATTTTGGGTTGTGGGTTTTGGTTTTTTTTTTGTTGTAATTTGAAGAAAATGCAACTTCTAATTTCATTCAAGATGTGAGAAGGAACAGAACTGTCTTAGTGTCATTAGTTCTTCATCTCTACAGTTGAGCAGACACATAGGACTGAAACTTTTAGGTATAACGTAATTATGACTCATAACTTGTCTTCTTTTACGTACTGCTTTTCACTACATGCACTAGATAAGTCATTTTGTTGTGTCCAAAGTCCAATAACTTTAATTCTAGAGCTATTATATTGAAGTAATTCCTGGTAAGGGTCGTCTGCCATCATCCTACAAGATAACTTGTAGGAAGAAAAAGTCTGTCCAGAGTAGGATGGTAGCAAAACATGGAAGGAATTTCCATCAGTTTAGGTAGGTCATGGTGAATAAGGACATAAGCTGTTTCGGCACAATAATTTATCTGCCTGTAGGAATTGTTGCCTTGTCCTAGTGATAAGACTTGAATGACTATGTCACCAGCTGCTGAAATAAAGGCTTTTTTCCCTTAGCATAATCACAGGCATGGGAACATTTTGAAGCTGAAAATGGCAGCAATGACGTGTGTAAGAAAAATCTGTGCCATATTACAGGACGCCTTGTCTATTGAGCACTTCAGTAACAAAGTGCTCAAACCACTGTGCAGTGATTTGAAACCTCTTTTCAAGTGAGCAGGTCTGACTTTCTGCTTTCAAGAAAGACAAAATGGAGTGCATGCAGCGAATGGCTTCCAGGATGACTAAGAGAAGATAAGAAGTATTGTGTTTGTTTAGCCCAGCAAAAAGCATCTCTAAACAAATGAAATGTGTGCAGTCTATATAAGGGGGTAAATGTCAGAAAGAAAAGAGCCCACTTGATTAAGAAACCATATTGTTACTAGAACAAATAACGCTGAACTGGCCTAGTACAAGCTATGGCTGGAAGTGATAGGTTTCTAAGCACTGGGAGATTTTCTTCTGAATCAGCTTCTCATTGGTAGGATGGGGACAATCTGGCCATTCTGAAATGGGATCTAACAAGTTTGTGGTTTTGCTTGTTAGCAGAGGATTGGATTTAATAGCCCATCAGTCCCTTTAACACATGCTTTAGGCTTGCAGCAGGCATTTTTTGACTAGTCTCTTTTAAAAGCTGCTGGGGTGTCAGAGCCTGGCTGGAATTAACCCACTAGTGTCTGAATGAGTGTCTGGGCTGCTCACCACTAGTGTTTTGCAAGAAACAGTTGATGAAACTGTGGTGAGCAGAAGCTGCTGCCTTTAGTACTTGTGCTCATACAGATTACTTTTAACAGCTGCTATGGAACTATGATCACATAAAGTAAAGGATTTACTAACTGTGTACTGAAAACTAGATCACTACAGCCTTAATGGTAATTGTTTTTTCTTCCCCCTCTTGTTGGAACGTACATTTTCAGTGAATTGAAGAGAATTAAAGTTGCTGTTTTCAAATAAACAGGTTGCTTTATGCTAACTGTAAAAATATATATGACTGTATATATGTAACTATAAAAATAATATAGCATTGGGAATGTAATGTGTTAAATCAAGCTTTCTAGCTGATCTCATGGCAAAGTATTTACTTTGTAAAAAGAGCAGGAGTTTTTTACAGTTCACCTTAAATTACAGTTTGTAAACTATAAATACCTGAAGGAGCTATTTAAGAGTAATCGCTGTTCACAGGTATTGAAAATATTAACTTCATCCAGGGTCTCTGCCTGCTTCTTTTATAGGGTTGATCCTGATAGCCCACTGCACAGTGATCTTCAGGTCTTGAAAGAAAAAGAAGGTGTAGAATACATTTTACTCAACTTCTCTTTTAAGGTATGTGTGTATGGGAAGAAATGCTGGGGCTAAATTTGTACCTTACAGTAGAAAGTGACTGAAATGACCCTCAGCTGTTACTTGGGTAAAGATAGAGCTGTAGCATTAAAAAGAAAAAACAAAAGCAACTTTCTTTGCCACTAAAGCTTCCCAGTACTTGCTTTTTAGCCAGTGCTGTGGGAAAGTGATTTCTACAGAACTGAAAACTTCTACTGCTTTAAATCTCATTTGCCAAATAAGGTGGCTGAAATACTTCCTGGTTAGGAAAGCAGTGTTATAAATAAGTATATTTCTTAACCTGTTTTTTGTTATGCTTTTCAGGATAACTTCCCTTTTGATCCTCCCTTTGTGCGAGTGGTATCTCCAGTGCTCACAGGAGGGTAGGTTTGAGGCGCCTCACAGGAATCTTACCTTGTGGTGAAAATGTTACAACTTGAGATTGGTTGGTTGGGTTTGCAGGGAAAGTTTGGAGACTCACATATAGACTTCAAGAAATTTCCCCTAAATATGTACCTGAGCTGCTACAGACCATGAGTTTGGTGAAAAGCTCAAAGTGTTACGTGGAGACTTGTTTTTCAAGCTTTCTGAACTAATAGCAGGCAAACAGCTGGGTGCAATTCCTCTTGGAATTGCTTAGTTTGTGTCTAGCTTTGAAAGACTCTGTGCCTGCCATGATGTTCAAGAACTGGTCTCTTTTTATGCAAGGTTAACATTGCTGTTATTTCTCCTGTTGTAGAGTGTTTTGAGTTGGTTCTCTGAAGTGTTCTTGGTCCCTGTGTTGCCTTAAACGGTAGTCTTAACCGACTCTCTTGCTGGTAACACTGCCATAAAGTTTTTATTAAAAACATCCCCAAATGCTAGCACCAGAATACTGAATTTGATCAACACAATGCTCCAAAAGTCATGTGAAATGTTTGAAGTGTTCTCCATGGCACAGAAACTTGTATATATCCATGGAGAGTAAATTAAATTTGCCTTTTCAGGCTTTTATGTACCTCCTGCTGACAGGAAATTATACCTGTACATTTGAAAAGGCAGTCTGTGATACCTGGTGCTGATTCTGATTTTATTTTAATTGCTGTGTGTCTTTTTGGCATTCAGGAAAAGGTTAGTGCAGGTAAATAGTGTTCATGAGGGTTGCTGCTACCCAGAAAGTGAAGAAGCAGTGCCAGACACCAGAAAACTCATTTGGTTTCTGATTTTGTTGTACTTGGGCTTCTTTGGAGAATGAAGGAAAGAATGGCCCAGCAGGTTCTCAGTGATTGTTTCCCTGTGAATGTTGTGTATACATCTATGTTGGTTGAATGTCTTGATCATAAGAGAGGATGCATTTTTGGAGTGATAAATTCTGTTCCCCCAGTCCAGGTTTTGTGATGACCAGGTGGTCACCACAAAACTGCTGGGCCCCAGTCAGCACAATGCATGATGAAGTGTTACTGAAATCAGAAATGTTTTATAGAAGAGCTCCTTTGTCTCGTTTGCCTACATCTTTGATTTATAGGTGCACCTACAGTGTATGGAATTGTGTTAAATTTCTTTACAGAAGTGAATTTGTTTCTTTTTACAACTGCACATCAGTACCACCTAGTGTAACCATAAAAAGTAACCTTCTTGTTTCATGGTCTGTGTACAATTGCGTAAGCAGTTGTGCGGACTAGCTCGGTCACTGATTTTAACTAAGTGTAGGGGAAATTAGCGTTGTTAGACCAAAAAAAATATAATCTTCTTTGCTTAAGTATAATATATCTAACTAGGTACAATATATTACTGGTTAAAGGGCATTTCAGCTTCATGTGAACAAAAAAATTTACCAAACTAGCCTGCAAGAGCTTAAAGTGCTGTGAACAGTTTGAGCTTTTACCAACTGTTGATGTTAAATATATTTTCTTTCATGTCTGTTTCTAGGTATGTCCTAGGAGGGGGTGCATTATGCATGGAACTTCTTACTAAACAGGTGAACACAGGCTCTGTTATCTGGATAATAACAAAGTATGCTTTAAAATAATGCAAATAGCTGTTTCCCCTGAGATGAAGAATCCCTGTGTGGAATAAATTATACACTCCAAAGAGAACATGGTGGAATAAACCCCAGTCCCACAAGATTTGCCTTGCTGATCTTGTGAGAGAGCTTCTTTTCTGCCTTGGATGGCTTACAAGAGGTCTGAGGAAGAGGCAAGAAGTGAGAGCACATCAACTTTGAGTTCTCAGAATTTCTGGGAGGAAGCTGGTGTAAAGAGTGAGTTCTGAGAAGCAAGACGCATTGCTTTCTTCTCCAGAAGCATCTGCTACTGCACCAAGTCAGCTCTGGAGAAGTGAGGAATGCACAACATTCTAGGCATAGATGACTCTTGTGTAGACAGGGATAGGTTTTCTCTTTAAAATAAGTCAATGAATGAAGTAACTGTTTGCAGGCTCTGGCAGAAACTTCTGTGAACCCTGGAAGGTAAACAATGCCAGAGATAAGCAGTAATTTTCATGGGGCAGAATTGTCATAGCTCACTGAATGGCTTCATTAGATAGCAGTCTTTGCTGCTGCTTCCAAGAAAGTAATTTCTGTTGTGATGTTGCTGAAAATGTGTAAATGCTGTAATAATGGAGCTGCTCTTGTTTCTGTCTTGCTGCATTTTGGAAACGTGTGAATCAGCCTTTCCATGTTTCCTACAAGTTCTTATTAGTAATGCTGTAATATCACTTTGCAGATTTTCTCTGTTGTTAACTGAAAACAAGTGCTTAAAACTAAAACTGGAGTTCAGAAAAAAAATGCCAAAGCACACATCCCAAAATCAGTGTGCAAGCTGAGCACAAGAAGCAAGTACATGTTACACAGAAATATTTCCTTCCTCCCCCAGGGCTGGAGCAGTGCCTATTCAATAGAATCAGTCATCATGCAGATCAATGCCACTTTAGTCAAAGGAAAAGCCAGAGTACAGTTTGGAGCCAATAAGGTAAATACGCTGTGTTATATCCATTACAGAAGTTACTGTTAGGCTTCCATTTGTTTGCTGACTTGCATAGAAGATGCTTAATGACAGAATTGTCATTGCAAATATATTTGCATTTTGATTTATCTTGATGTCTGGTGCATGTGTGAGTTTTTTGTTGGCAGTTAACTCTGAGTTTGTTAAGAAATTATGAACATGGGAGGATAAAACCTTGGGATGGGCAGGGTGTGTAAGCAGTTAGACTTGCACTATCCCTGTATTGGCAAAGTGGGGAAGGAAGTGGTGTCAGAATTGGGAATCAGGAGGATTTGGAAATTCCAGATTTGAGAAGAGCTGTAGATGACACCCTGGCTGCCAGGATCGCATATGCTGATATTGAGGAGTTCTCCTCCTTTTGCTGGACCAAACACGTGCAAAGTTTCATGAGAGGGTGAAAAATAATACCATGCAAATCCTGAGCTAGCCATTCAAACATTAATGGAAATCATAATTCAGTTCAAGTGGGTGTGCTGGTAACGGGCCATAACTTAAAAGACTTTGAAGTACTAAACGCTGTTTTCAGCAGAAGGATGTTTAAATATTTAAGTGAATGAAACTGTCACTTGAATGCTAGTTTTTAAGCACTGATCTAAGGGTAGTGACCTACGTAGGTAAGATGTAAAAGTTTATGATCACCATTCTATCTAACCCAGTAGCTGGTCAGCTGAGCAAGACAGATTGCCTGAAGCCTTCATTTCAGTGGCTCAGGTTCTTAACCTTCTCATAGAGGGGCCTTTCCAGCAGTAAGGGTGTACAAATTATTGTCATTATGGCAGAGGAGAAATGAGAAAATGAGGATATTTGTTTTGAACATCTTGTGCTTTGAAGCCAGGCCTGTTATAACACTGTGCAAGGTTTTTATTTGTAAGTCTGCTATAGCATTTCTTCATAGAACTGTTTTTAAGCCTCACGTGTCTGGCTGCCAGTTGATGTTAGTTTTTTCTCCTTTCAGAATCAATATAATCTAGCAAGAGCACAGCAGTCCTATAAGTCACTAGTACAAATACATGAGAAAAATGGTACGTACATTCTTTTGATTTTTTTTTCTTTTCTGCGCAGCAACCTGGGAATTGGTATTTGGCCTCATAGAACTTCTAAGTGCCAGAGTGTCTTACGTTGGCTTGGAAAGAACATAAATGGTGTTTCCTTCTTCTCAACTTGCACTAGGAAGACAATAGTGCTTAAAGTAACTTGACTAACAATCATTGCAACTTTTCCAGCTTATGTGAATGTTCCATGTGTTCCTACTGTCTTTTGAAAGGTAGTTCAATTTCATTTTCAGGCAGCTGATCAAGGAACTTTATTGTTACTGGAGCTTTCAGAGTGTCTTAGTGAAGTATCTGCTGGAGGTTTGCCTCTTTCCCTGAAGGGCTTTGTTTCAATGTGGCAAGACCTTGTAGTAATCGTTAAGGAAGAGATAAAGTGGAAAGGAGGTTTAAAAAATACGAAAAGTCCAAGTCAAGTGCACAAGTTGGAAAACTGTGCAATAGAAATGGGAGACACGTTTACTGTTCTATTTAAAGCCAGTTTATGGTCTTTCAGCTGCATGAAACAAGTATTCAAGTGCTTCAGGTATAATCGTGTTCATTGTGCCAGGATGAGGAGACAACAAATGACCTGAGGCTTTAAAAGATGTAAGTGGCTTATATGTTACGTAAAAGCAATCCGCAGAACTGGTACCATGGTGTCCTGATAAGGGAGTTAGTCCAGTTACCGCTTCTGTGGTGTTCTGTAGTCCAGGTTGGACACAGTGTCTTCTGGGAATTCAGGTTGCTGTGAACGTGAGAGTATTTCAGTGTGGCTGGAGCGAGCACCTCAGTTTCCCTACCTCTAAAATTGAACATAATGCCTTCTCTACTAGGGGGAGGAAGATCAAAGAGGACAACTTTAAAATGCTTTCCAATTTTATGGTATTTTGAGCTTGCCATTAACTGAGCCTTTTGGTTTTTTAGTTTGCTACAAAAGCCAGCATGGTGCTCTGTTTACTTCTAGCTATGTGCCAGCCTTGACTACAGTGATTACTACCATGTCACGAGCTGTACACAAAGCATCCACAGCATTTATTGCTGCTGCAAAAGGTGTCCTTTTGCTACCTGTTCTCTGGGACAAAATAAATAGGCCTTGTATTCACTGTACAGAAAATTAGAGAAATTTTTACAATAGTAGCTGGGAGAATTAAGACTGGAGATCTGGAGGTGACTAAAGAAAACCCCTGTGCACATTTGATAGGTGTGATTCAACTGCTAAACATGCCAAATCCGATCAGGAGACAAGTTATTCAACTGACATTTTTGAGCCTATTGCTACAGCAAGACTTGCAGAAGTAGGATAAACCATTCAAATGCTTGGATGTGCCTAGCTCTTCAGTACAGGACATGGGATTTATAGACAATTATCCCAGTGCAGTCATGTTTCTATGTCTGTGCATTAAATGGCTTGAAGACTTGGAGGTTTTACCTCTATTCCATTTGGTTTTGCTACAGCAACTTTCCTCCTCTACAGCTTCCATTGTTGATATCCAGCTTGTCCACTTCAGGATAGCTGCTGCCACAAAAAACCCAAACTTGGAAGTATCTAATTTTCACACCCACATATGGATGTGATCCTGGAATATGCCACGTGCTGTATCTCCCGCTGCAGACCACTAGCATTTTGGACACTGGGTCTTGCTGAGCTGGCCTTCTTTAAGAGGGAAGGAAGGAGCCAGGTTTTAGAGGTCCATCTCCCAGAAATGGAGAGTGAGGTGGTAAGACTGTCCTGACACAGCGATGTCGGTACCTAATGCATGTCTCTGTTCTCTGCAGGCTGGTACACTCCTCCAAAAGAAGATGGCTAACATTGAGGACTGTTGTATACATGGACCAATGTCAACAAAACAAGCTCTTTTTTATGTTTTCCAACACACAGACTCAAGCTACGAGTGCCCCTATAACAGCTGTACTGAAGACTTTAGCTATTAGATAAGTTAGTGGATAATCTGTCAACTGACACGTAAAGTATAAGTTACAGCCTTACCATTCCGCTCTTCTTAGGTATCTGGACTGAGCAGTTTGGGCCTTTATGGTATTTGTTCTTATGGATTAAGCATATTTGGGCCATGCCCTCCTTTCTCCCTTTTTTATTTGAAAGCATAAGCTCCCTACAGCAGGCTACCGAGTTACTAAAGATCATTCAATAGGAGTGAGTTGTTCAACACACTTTTGTGTATTTCTTACCTTTTGCAAAATGCAGACTGCAGAGAGAGACTTGCATTGTATCGTTTCATTTAAAGCCAAGAAGTTTAATACCTTTGTTTAATACTGTTCTAGGAGATGTCAGGTCTTGCAAATCACAGTAGTGGTTTTTTTTTTTTTTTTTCTGGTCTAAAATGACAGCATTTGTAGTATTTCCAAATTAATGATATAGGAAGAACACATGTATGTTAAGTCATTAAACATTTTTCATGGCTGTATGAGAATATGAACTGTTTTTTGGAAGAGATGCTCTTTGTTTAGGTTATGTTAAATTTTTTTGTTCTTGGTTTTTGTTTGGTTTATTTTATTTTATTTTTTTTTTTTTAAGCAGAGCAAGGCTGTGCCAATAAAACCTTGTAACTAGTCACTTCCACTGGGGCATCAGAACTTGCTGGGCTGTTCCTGCAACTTGTTGGCTCAAGCTCCTTAACAAGAAGAGCCGCAGTATGAAGCTTGAAGTTATTTAAAATACTAAAAAAACAAAAAAACCTTTTTAGGTGTTCCATTTTATTAACGGGTTGTTGCAATCATTTGTAAACTAATGAACTTATAAAGTGATTGGCACAAATCGAGATGAAAGTCCTTGGATGAAAATTTTTATATAAAAGCTACAATAAAGTACAAAAACATGTCATCGGATTCAGAGGTTTAAGAAATGTTGCCATAGTCATGACAGTGGTTTTGTTATTGAGAGGCGAATGGGAACTGTTGGTTCTTTATTAGGAAATGAATCTGGGTCTGTGTAATTACACCATATTTCATTGCCTTAACTAAATCGATTCTATTTTGGTTGTAGTACTAGTCCTTAGGCCCTTGCTCCCCTGCGGGGCTGTACCATGAGTTAAGCACTCTTTTGAAGCGCAGACGCATGTTTTTGTTCTGTTTTCAGTTGACTATCACTCCTGTGCTCTCTCCTCTGTCAGGCACCCGCGGGTCCTTGTGCGTTTGCTCTTACATCCAGTTTTTAGCTCGAACGAAAGGATGGGAGAGGTTCGGCCGCGCGGCTCCCGCGGTGCGCTGGGTGTACCCGCACACACCCGCGGTGCGGGCGGGCAGAACCGGCGCCGGGGCGCGCCGCGGTGCCCGCCCCGCGGGTGCGGGTTCCGTTTCTCCCGGCGGAGCGCCCTGGCAATGTACAGTAATTTGTAAACTTGCATCAAGTTTATGAATAAAAACCATTTTACGAAGCGCGCTGTGTCCCTGCTGCTCTCTGTGTGTGTGTGTGTGTGTGTGTGTGTGTGTGTGTGAGCGCCCGCGGGTCCTCCCCGCCGCTAGGCGGCGGCAGTGTGTGTGTATGTGTGGTGAGCCTGCTCCTGCTGTCTCCGCCTCTTCGGCGCCGGAAGTCCGCTTGGGACCTCCGTGGCCGCGGCGGGGCAGGGGAGGCTGCGGCGGGCGGCGCCGCCGCTATGGAGGCCGCAAAGGGCGGGTTCGTCCTCAGCAACCTGGCCGAGGTGGTGGAGCGCGTCCTCGGCTTCCTGCCCACCAAGGCGTTGCTGCGCGCCGCCTGGTAAGGGGCGGGGGGGGGTGTGTGTGTGTGGTGTATATGGGCGCTGCCGTGCCGGCTGGCTGCGAGGGGAAGGGCGGCCCGGGCCGACCGCGATGTTGTGTTGTTCGCAGCGTGTGCCGGCTGTGGAGGGAGTGCGCCCGGCGGATCCTGCGGGCGCGGCAGCGCCTCGCCTGGGTGTCGGCGCTGGAGCCGGGCCCCGCCGACAGCCACGCGCTGGTGCGCGCCATGGCCCGCGAGCTCGAGGTGGGTCCGTGCGCGCGCGAGCGGGGCTTCCCGCCTCCGGGAGGGCTCCCTCAGGCGATGCTGCCCTGCGGAGCGGGCACTGGGTGAGCAACCCTGCGCCTCATCCTCATCCTCTCTCCTTGCAGAAGGTGCATGTGCTGCCCCAGACCGTGCTCTACATCGCCGATGCGGAAACCTTCAGCGGGCATGAGGAGTGCCACGAGCAGAAGAAAGGTAAACCTTCCCCTTCCAGACGCGCTTGGAGTGCGCTGTGCCTAGAGGAAAAGCCAGCTGAAAGGGAATGCTCCCAAGTAACAAGTGGTAGAATGAGGAAACGGTCTCAAGTTGCACCAAGTGAGGTTTAGACTGAATATTAGGAACAATTTCTTCACCAAAAGGGTGCTCAGGCCTTGGAACAGGCTGCCCAGGGCAGTGCTGGAGTCACCGTCCCTACAACTGTTCACACACCGTGTAGGCGAGGCCCTCAGTGCCATGGGTTAGTGGTGGCCTTGGCAGTGCTGGGGCATGGTTGGACTTGATGAGCTTAAAGGTCTTTTCCAACCTGTTTGATCCCATGACTCAAACTCTATGAGTTTGAATTTTGGGGGAAAGTAGATATTTTGCAATAAAATCTGCAACCACATAGTATTGCACTTGTGTGAAGCACATCTTGTGTTTTGTTACGAGTTCCTTTCCCACTCTGGGGGATACGGGTTCTGTTTGCATGCCAGGAGCCCCCGTGCTCTTGCTGCTTAATACAGGTTTGCCATGTTATTAACGGGACAGCCACTGATGGGCAGCATTGGTTAAATAGTATGGGATTGCTGTAGGGTTTGTCTCGGTACCCATCAGAACAACTCACTTTCATTTCTTTCTGCCTGTTCTTTTTTTTACAGCCAGGAAGAGAAACAGCAAAGAAACAGCAATTGCGCTTGAAAAGCTGTTGCCAAAGCGATGTCAGGTTCTTGGACTGGTCACTCCAGGGATTGTAGGTAGGAGGAGGATGTGTGGTTCTGAGAGAGAACAGCTTGAAGGTGTCTTGTGTGTCACAGCTCTCTTCCAGTTCCTGTTTATCACAATTTTTTCCGTTTTTGAAAGCATAGTCCTGCAAACTGATGGAGAGTTCTCACTTTGATTTCCACGTTCTGCTCCCACCTTGTTCAGTGCTAGCTTCAAATTTTAAGGAGGTCACAGGGTTGCTGTTAAGTCACGCGGAGCTTAAATTCTTACTTCGTGTGATGCAATTCTAATTAAAAGGGTTGATTTAATTGAGCAGCCAACTTATTGCTGGCACCTTAATGTAATAGTTGGGTGTTTCTTGGATTTATCTGTATTTTGCAGTCATATATTGTGATTAATTGTATGGGACATTCTCAGTATGTACCCATTTGTTACGGTCTAGCAGAAGGCATATTGAATAAGTATGGACAATTCACAGCCTCCCGTGGCAGTCTTTTTTCTACTGTTTCACTTTATCATCACAAAGTTTTCTCTTAGTTTCTCACCTTAAATTCTCTTCCCACAGCACACGCAGGGTATTTGGTTGTTGTTGCTAGCATAATTCAATAATACGCTCCCAGTATTTGTGTCAATTTGCTCTATACTGTCATCACATGCTTGCGTGTTTGCGTGCCTGCAGAAGTTGGCAGGAGGGCCTGAGACAGCTGTATTGTACTGCACAGTGCTTGTTTTCCAACTGCTTTATGTTTGGTGTGGCTGGGGGAAACATCCACATATATCCATGTCCAAAGTGACTTGAGCACAATCTAGAGCCAGCAGGACTCCTACATGCTTCATCTTTCCAAAACATCAACAAAAAAAATCAGAACAGTTGTCAATTGGGTATGTTGCTATGGAAATGAGCTCTCATGTTTTACATCACCTAAGCTGTTCTGCCTCTTTTAATCTCTTTTAGTGTACATGAGAGTATTTGAATCACTCAACACAAGATGTCTGCTTTTGTATCTTTGTAGTTACCCCTATGGGTTCAAGCAGCAATCAGCCTCAAGAAATCGAAGAGGGTGAAGCTGGGTTTGCTTTGTTGTTTCCCAAAATTGATGGGGTAAAAATTCATACCTTCCATTTTTCTAAAGATGTGAAGAACAGGGTCTTTGATGAAAGTAAATTTGCTGAAGCAGGTATGTTCTTGTTCTTCCCTTTATTTGGGCTGTTGTGAATTACTGTGTTCCTCTTTTGGGTGCCAGTGTGGAGTTGATTCCATGCCATGCACGGAACCAACAGCTTCTGTGCTAACTCCATTCATAGAGCACTCTGTAGAGCTGCAGCTGGTAATTATGTGTCAGTGTTCTTCCTGTTCTGTGGAGCATTAAGGTCAAGTTGTCCTGAGTGTTGATCTCAGATTACCTCAGTTAGCTTTCCAGTAGAGCTGTTAGGTTTTGAGCAGTCTCTAATTAGTAGAAAATAGCGATGAAAATCTGTGCCATTAGGAATGATTCCTATCACTACAGTTTAGAAATGAGTAGGGAGGAGCTGCTTCTCTTCTCCAAAATAACTTTGCATTTAGGTCATTAGGTGTTGTAGCAAGGAAAGACATAACAGAAGACAGTATAGTTCAATAAATTCCTCACGTTGTGTCCTCAGCAGGGTAGGTCATTTATGAAGAGTAATACAATGAGAGTTTCTTGAGTCTTCTAGGGACCTGGCAGTTTCTACCTTGGGGTAAGCAACTGGCTGATGTGTGTAATTTATTTAGTTCTCAGGTAGAGGTATTTACTGTGTTGTGGTTCTTCTTGAATAACGTATAAACGCAGTTCTTGTCTGTAAAAGGAGAAGTAAGTCTGCCAAGTAAAACTTGAAGAGCTGTGCCTTCAGAGGCTGTGGTAAAACTCAAATGCTCTGCTGAAGAAATGGAAAGCTGGAGGAAGCAGTTGCAGTCGTTTTTTCCTTGCTAGCTTCTTTTCAGGAATTCTCACTTAGATGAGTGCAGCCCAGCTCCTGAATGCCAGGGCAGCTGCTGTCTTGTTTTGCCAATTGCAGCAGTGGAATGCCATTACTAAAGGTGGGATGTATTATTTGAGGAGAGGCTGAGATAGTTGACTTCAGGGGTCAGGATTTAAAAATAGTAAGAGGATTGGTGTTTGTGGGTTTGTTCGTAGGTCTGAAGAATAACCCAGATCTCAGGGTGGTTCTTCTGTTTGGCTACAACTCCTGGAAGTCTGGAGCTACTCGATTTCTTCATCAAATAGTCAATCCTTTGAATGAGAAAAGTATCATCCTGGCTGGGGGACAAGTGGAGAGCTTTACATCATTGACCTCTGAGAAGTAGGTATCTTTTTCAAGGTAAATTGTAATGAAGATTTAAAATGTAAGAAACATTCCAGAAGCCATAGCTGTTTAGTTAATGTCATATTAGAATTGTCCATTAACAGTAGTAAAATAGTTAGGTTTTGTAAGAGAATGAAATCTAGCTGCTACACTGTCATCTAGCTGAAAAGCTGGAAACTTTGTATGACTGTTAAAAACTGAATTTTGGAAACCCAGCTGTGAGAAACCCACAGCCAAGGAGATTGCCAGCTTCAGCTACCCTATGTGTATCACTCATTGTTACAGAGACCATTCATGTGAACATTTTGTTTCTCCATCAACCTCAGTTTGGTTCACCTTACAAAGCAGTAGCTGAACACGCAGGACTGTGCTCCAAGAGCATGCCTAATATGCTGCTGCTACTGAAGGACATAGCACTCACAGGACCAGGCTAGATCTCATCAAGCTTAAACCCCTTCCCTTGCCAGGATCCCTGCAGGGCACATTTGGGCTTCCACTGTTAAAGCTGTTCTGCTGCACAGAGAGAGTAATCTGATGTGCTTTGTGCCATCTGATGTGCTGGTGCATCCTCACTGGAGTGCCCAGTGCTGGGACGTGCAGTGCAGACACTGCCACAGACTCCTCTCATGCCAGCCTAGATCTGGGCTCCATGGCAATACGAACATTTTTCTTGCATCTGATTTGTGCTGGCTGCGTCATTACTCAAGAGAGCTGCCTGTATATTCAGTTAGTGCTAATAAAGCATAAGTAGGTAATTGCTAAAACCAGTGTGTGCTGCCTAACCATGGAGACTTAAAGCAACATGAATCTGAAGCCATTACTGACTGCTGCCCTGGATTGATATGTAAATGCTGAGTATCTTTGTGTCTTAAATTTAACTGTCAGTTCAGTTGGAATTAGGGAGCTGCAACATACACAAACTGCTGAATTTGGCATGTATTTGAAAGGTAGGCATATGCTTAATCCCTAGTAATGGAAGTGAAAATTTTTCCTTGTGAAAGGTTACTAAAAAGGGGAGCAAAAAAAAAGTTTCCAAATTTAAAGGTTTTGGTTTGTTTTCTAACTGGGTGGCTTTCGGAATCCGTAGGATGTTGGTCTGCTTTGAAACCTGCTTCTGCCACAGCAGAACTTTATTCAGGTCGAAGTGGTCCCCCTGAACGTTCTCTAACTCGGTGCCTATTGCCTTTCAGTAACAATGCCCAGCCCGGCGACGCCTGCGGTGTGGTTGGGCTGGCTTTCAGCGGTCCCCAGATCCAGAGTGCCACTGTTCTCTTAGACCAGGATGTAGCTGATGAGAGGACAGCAGAAGCCGCCATGCAGCGTCTCAAAGCAGCAAATATCCCTGAGCATAACACCATTGGCTTCATGTTTGCGTGTGTTGGCAGAGGATATCGGCATTATAAAACCAAAAGGAATATGGAAGCAGATGCATTTAGGAAGTTTTTTCCAAACGTTCCCCTCTTTGGCTTTTTTGGACACGGGGAGATAGGATGTGATCGAATAGTTACTGGGAATTTCGTATTAAGAGAATGTAATGACATAAAGGATAACCTGCTTCATGGCTACACTACCGTTATGACTCTTATTCATCTTGGGTCAACTAAAGCAAACCAAGCGTAAATATGTTTTTAATGTTTCAGTGAGCTGTTTGTTTCATTCCAGAAAGCTGAGAAGTCTGGAAGAGTGGACATCTTGCAGTCAAAGCCCCTTCCAAAACGTAAACATCCTTTTGGTAATATTATCAAATCTTGTAGTTGGAATAGAGTTAATATGAAATACCTGCGAGAAAGCTTTGCATTTTGTGTACACATCAGAATTGCAGGCGAGTTGTATTTGATGGAATTCTGCAATTGAAGAAAGCCTCTTTCTTCCAAAGTGAGAACGGTTTGCACAAATGGCAGTTGGAGTCCAAATACAACATGTAGAATGAAACGGTACTTTGATGTGCTCTATTTATGTGTGAAAACAGTCCAGAAAAACTACCGCTGCACTCTGAAATCCTGATGCACAGAATCCACCATTTCCTGGATTTTTTTGCAAGAGAGATGCACAACCTGCCCAGAATCCTATTTACAAACCCAAATGGTTTTATTAGAATAAAAGAATGAAAATCTTTAGAGGAAAATAACAAAGTGCTCATTAAATAAAGATGAAAATACATAAAAGTACCTTGCCCTCTATTCTTAGAGAAAAAGCTCTGATTTAAGGAGATGTTGTCCAGTTACAAGCTCAACTTCTCTCCCCATCTTGAACTGAATTTCAGTTGTCTTAAATAGCTGGTTTAGAATAATATCTGATACTTTGTGTGTACCAGTGGTTCCAGTCATGGTGTATTTAATTTTACACAATCCAAATGTACTTGTTGCCTTTCAGATTCTTTTGTGGCATGACGCTCTCTATTACAAACTTACAAATCCAGAGTGCTAAAAGTTAAGACATTAAGACTACCTGGTATCTTTTAAGTTGCTTTAAAAAGTTGTTTTGCTTTTTAATTTGAAATTGCAGGGCATGCACAATCTGGCTGTGTTCTGTTGGTGTGGAGCCTCTAAACAAGACCTGTGCTTTTGCATGTTTTTCCTGTGCTTTTACACCAGGTTTGTTTGCTGCAGCTGGAATGCAGTATTGCAAAGTTCAAGTGAGTAAATTCAGCATAGTCTTAGTACAGCTAATAATATATTTGGTTTTTAATTCTTTCCTCCCTCTTATTTTCACTTATTAACAGAATTACATGAAAATAAGATCAGTTCCACCACACTTCTAAATTCCAAATTGGGCAGCTGGCCCCTTTTCAGCATAGTAAAGAGAAAGTACTTAAGTGTCTGTTGTACAACAAAATAACAGTATTTTGCTTTAAAGGTAGCAACTAAGACCACCGTTGGCAACGTGTGGAGTTGAAACTTTTCCCTGGCCTAAGGAGCTAAGGTAGAAGCCTATCTGTCCTGAGAGTTAACTGTTGGTTTCAGTGGGTGCTGAGCACAGGCAGCACTTTCCCATGGCTAAGTTGATGATATTTGGTTTTTTTAATTAGAAGACAGAGGATGAGTCGTGAACTCCCAGGGGCCTCCTAGGGGTAGGAGATTAGTAAGTGTGGGTGTGACTTGGAAAACATTTAGTTGCTGCATTTAATAGGAAAGGTATTGGGAAATGAAGTATGCTTGAATTTTAAGAGGAGCCTCTCGGTGGGAGGTGTATACGTGTTTTTTCAGCATAACCAGAATGTAATGTTTGGCCCTTTGTCTGCATAAGCGTCATGTTTAACAGGATTCCTATTGCTGTCAGCAATGAGTTCAGGGTAGTCAGCATCACTACTAATGTAAGCCCATGAACTTTAAGTAACTTCTTGCTGTAGTAGAAGTAGGTCAAGTATGATCAACCACGTGTCCTGAGCAACAGTGCAAACACGTCCAGAAGTGTCCGAAGAAGCAGATGGTGAGCTCCAACAATGGTGCAGCAAAACAGGCAGTGATAGTTTGGCTTGAAGGGGCTGATCATCAGTGAGGTCCTGTGGCTGCCCAGTCCTGTAGCTGAGGGCACTTAAAAGGTAAACATATAGTACAGAAAATATACTGGGGTGGGGGGGGAACCCCAAGAGCCTGCACCAGAGACCCAGCTCACCTCTCCAACCTTAGGGAGTGGGGATGAGCCATAGGGACCCCAGAACCATGCACTGCAGGGCTGGAACCACTATGCTGTGCCTGCCAGCCTGCGTCATGTCCTCCAAGTGACAGGGAAGTGATGTAATTGAGAAAATTGCAACATCTGTGATTAAAGTGTCTTGCTATCCAAATTCATTTTGCCTCCACACTGTCATTTGCACTTCAACCGCCACAACTGATTGAAAGCAAACAAATTTCCTTTAAGGGTCTACATATCAAAAGGCAGAGCTGCTTCTTAACTGGTAGAACATTTTGCAGTGCAGTAATTTATACCTTTAACACTCAAAAAATAACCGTGAGGTTTTAAAATGGACAAAGCTAGTAAAATGAATATTCAGCAATCGAGGCAAACATGAATGGTAGGACTGCTCTAAAGTTAATTATCTGCAGTTACGGTGCTGGTGGTAATATGTTTCCAGCAAGAGAAAATAATCCCTAAGTGACAACAACTGGATTTTGTTAAGAAAAAAAGAAAACTTTCTAAGTCACAAGACCTGCAGGGAGGAGTGATGGTTTTGCTGACAAAAGGTAAAAGACATTCTTTTTCCCTCATGTTTTGAATATGGATAATGTTTCCTTGCACATTTGCTTTTCTTTGCACATCATTCAACTAAATGAACTGTACGTTTCAAAGGACAAAAGATAATAGGCAAGTGGTGTGATGTGTAACCTCATACTTTTACAACCAAACCAGCGATTACCAAACATAAAAGTATTACTGTAGTTCTTACTTTAAAATTGCTAATCCAAACAATCCCCTCATTATAGGACATTTCGCTAATGTGCAGTTGTAAGAAAGCAAAAATAATTTGATAAAGAGGAGGCAAATTATACTAAATTGTTACAACTGTACTGCCAGAAAGCAATTTCAGTTAAGAACTGCAGAGATAGTGAACTTGGGTTTTGTTAGTCTCTGCGCAGATTTGTTTTGACCAAAGTTGATTTTGGGACAAGCCTTATTTTAACAGACGAATGAGACTGAATCATTCCTCCTGAGCTGGGACCTGTAAATATGAAGCCCAACTTTGCCTTTCAGTGTGCAGCAGAGAAGGCTGATAAGAATGTTAAACCTCAGACTGAATTTTGAAAACACAAGTAATTACGTATGATTCTTAATCAATTTTTAATTAAAAGTCTACCTCAAAACTCACTTGGCATCATTGCCTCCCCTTGGTTTATTTTTGTCTTTCTTACAATGGAGATCTTCTTTCTACTAGAAGTAATTCTGTAGTGGTTGTTCACTTTCATATACGACACCAACTTTGATTTCAACCCAAGAGTTTTGAACACCTACTGTCTGGCCAAATGAGAGAACAAGTTAAAAACATTTGTTGTTCACATGCCTACTACTGTGTTACTCAGTGGAACGATACAGGAAAATAACATTCAAGATCTGGAAGTTTGTATGGTTAGAAGTTACAGATAGTAAACATGTAAATTTAAATGGTCTTTTATAGGGTCTTTTATATTATAATCTTTGAGCACTCTGCAAACATTAAGAAAATAATTATCTCCCCAGCTGTCTGATTATTATTATTATTATAGGGAAGATTATTTTTTTTTACTGCATGAACGTGGTGTATGTCTAAACCACATTCCATCTTCATACAGCTGCTGGATTTCATGCACACAAAAGCAGATAAGGTAACTGCTAGACTCTAATTCTGTTGTTAACTAAATGTTACTCAAACACAAACTCCAGCACATTGTGATGTGCTTTATTTTTCATAATTTCGAGGTAAACTATCAAATTTCTTACTTGAACTTTTTCTTGTTCCTACGCCCACTTCTCAGCCAGACACAGGCTCCAGCAGAGGCTGTTTTGGATTAGTCTTGAGGGTGTTCTGTCTGGAATGTGTCTTCAGAACTACAGGCTCAAAGGTATGCAGCCATGTAAACGGCTCACTTCTGCTGGTGGCGGTGGTGATGGTGGTGTGCCTTGGGCCTGTACCACAGGTTTTGGTCAAACAAATACGGGTTCAAACACTGAAATTATATTACCTAGATACTTACATTAGAATTATTAGCAGAGAAATAGCTAATAGCTGTTTGGTTTTTTTTTTTTCCCAAGAGCTTTGATAATTTAGGAGCAAAAACTTTATTCCCAAAATTGCCATCGCTACATTTCACAGCTAGATCCCCACTGAGATTAGCAGGTAGCACAAACTTCTCAGAATGTTTCGGAGTGATTCACATCACTGAATCGGTGGCAGCCATGTCACCTTTTCATGATAAATTTTCACAGCTGTAAGAGTTGGAAACAGCTTTTTTAAAATAAGCTCATCTTAGCTGAGTTCTCAGTACAGCAAAAGTGAGAGCAAACAAATCCTCCCAGAACCAGAACTCTCCTGGAATCTCCAGATCAGGTAAAAATGACTGAATAGTTTAAATTCTGTGATGGGGAACGTATAACATAGATTAAAATTACACAGTCCTGATAAGAAATGCCACTCACCTATATATTTACAGCCCACCATTTGCCTGTACAAAAGGTGTAGTCGTCGCTTACATTGAGAGGATAATTTGAAAACAGTCTCTTTTAATGTACATTGAAAAGAATGTTCACATTACACAAACTAAGAGGTGCATTTAGAAGCTGGTTGTAGTTTTAACTCAGGGGATGAGAACAGCAGTAGCTTCTTGTTATTTCAGGTTCTGCAGCTGCAAGTTCTGTTTACGTGCCCTTAGCTAGCTACAGAAATAATTCCTGGTGAAAGGTTTCGTGGAGCATCTGTTCCAACCATGGAACTGTGTGTGTGGCAACCAGCCTATTGGTGTTTCATGATTTTATTTGGTACTTTGCTATCCTGAAATTAGTCTCTCACATTACAGGTTATGTTGAACAGGTTACAATCACGAGAAAAGCAAGAGCAGACTTTGGATAAGCACAAGCAGATAATGTTACATATAATAATGAGAAGGGTTGGGGTTTTTTAAAACATGCATCATACTTGGGGATTTTTGTTTGCTCCTTTTCCCCCAAATAAATAATTTATGTCTGGATTCTTTGGATTATTCCGTATAATCTGTGATACAGGAATATTCCACCTCTTCAAGTATATAGATGTCAAGAGAAGGCATTATGACTGGGACAGATAGAGTGAACATATGCATCCTGGTAATCTAAATAACATTGCAGGAGAATTGTAACACAATTTAGTTCTAGTTTTTTTCCCAACTTTATACAGATATGTCTTCATTAATATACCTGTGTTTAAATATGATCATGGCACAAGTGAAAACTCTTATCCAGACTAATACACAGTCTTTTCAGATTTCACTCGACATAGCTTGATGTCCTTTAAATCTGAAAGGATGTTAAATACCAAGGGAACTTAACTGAAGGGGTTCTTTTGTTTTGTTTTTTAATGTAGAAGAGTTGGATGTCCCATGTTAAATTCGTAACCACAACTTTAGCTTTGGCTGAAGTTCTCCATCTTCCTGGGCAGTTCCTTCTAGGTGCATATCTCCTGATACAGAATATGCTGAACACATAACAGCCTTAGCCTTTCAGGTAAGCTCACTGCTTTCCCTTTCTGCCTGGACTCTGCTCCTATCAGAACACTCACAACAAAAAGCAATGCCACAGACACCATATCTATTGGGATAAATTCTCTCCCCCATTTCTTCTGGTGTTTATTTTTAGTGCAGTAAATTGTGAACTGGTTGCACAACATTGAAGGTACCTTTAAAACAGAAACTACTACCAAATGGACTTCCCCTTCCTGCTTAAAACTTAATATAAACCAAAAGACTACACAGCACAGAGAAATCCTCTTGTTTTCTTTGAACAGCCATTTCTTCTCCTTTCACTGCACTCTGCCTCAGTGTTTGGTTGGGCTACTAATGAAATACAATTATATACTGAGTAACGTATAAGCAACCTCTTACTTAAGTCTATAAAGAGATTTCCTGCTAGTGGCTGGCATTCCATTCTGCAGGTCATCAAAAGATTTTTGCAACACATGAAGAGATCTTTGCTACAAGATTCTGGAAGGAAAACATGATCCTCAGGTATAAAAGAATTTTTGCCATAACTAATAAATTGTTGTGTAATTATGTTAGTGGAGGTTCTAGGAAATCAGTCTTTCCTTCCCTCCAATAACCTATAAAGGTAATTTTATAGACAAGAGATTTTATGTTTCATGAAAACAGGAGTCAAGCAGAGAAGAGAAACCTTATTACTCATCCCTGCATATACATATAACACTAATATAGGCTCCAGTGACTCTAGCCACAAGATTTGATCCATTGGCACCCATGTTTCCTTAGCTTTATTGCTCACAGGACTATTTCCTTAATTTTCTAAGCGAGAGTCACTAGAGAGCGTTGTACTCTTTTATTAAATTATATGTAATGTTGGCTACCCTGTGCTTTCTGTGGCATTTGACCACCTTAAAATGAATTTGTAGCCCAATCTCATTTTGACCTGAACATCATATTCACAAAGCTTGTGTAATGAAATAATTAATTTTAGAAGCTGAAATGTTCTCCAAAGCAATGGGTTTGAAGCAGTCTGAATTGCTAATAGGATCTCCTTCAAAGATAACAGCGTTTCATAAATCAGCTTGTTTGCATTTAAGCATGGGTTTGGTTTATTCATTCTCACTTTTTGTATTAATTGTTTCCCATCTAATGCAAACAAGCTTGGTAACAGTGAATAACTACTCCATGTCTGTCTAGAAAGCTGAGGTGGGTCTAAGAGTTTATAGAGTACAACTTCAGGCCATTTATTTCTTACGTCTTCTATTAGTATTTCTTTCCTGAATTTCCACTTAAGACGGCCACAAGCCTTTTCCTTCTTGAATGAACATAGTATACCAAACTTTAACGTTATTAAGTCTGAACATCTCATGATCAATAATGTACGGAAGTTGTCTAACAGCAGTCGTCTCTGACTACTTTTCACTGAGGCTGTGCAAAATACTTTAGGTAATACTGATTGTAATGTAGTTGTCAGCACTACTACAAGTCTCCTAAACTCCCTGTTTAACAGTGGCATGTCCCTATGTGATGAAAAACCACTTTCATCTTTCCTAGCCTTTAAAAGACTATTATCAGCTTTCTTCAGAGTATCTGCTAAACGTTTGAAGTCCAGGAAATAGCATATAGGATTGGTTAATTTGGAGAGAAAGTGACCTTTTAGTGCTTTATGTAACTTAATCTCTGGATCAGGTCCTCTACTTGATTTAGCGCCTTCAGTTTCTCCCTTTGGATGGTGAATTATAACTTGGACTCCAACTTCTCTGCCATGAGTCCTCAGAAGGTAATGTATTTTCCTGTTTTGTTTTCTAGTAGCTATTATAATACGGTTTTCACTCGAGCTTCTTACCTTATACGCTGTAACAGCATGCCTTTTCTTCTCTGCCTTGCTGTGATTTTGTCTATATTGATATAAAATACCCACTAAAGCATGTAGTAGACACCCTAAGAATAGAAGCTTATTCAACATTTTCTGTGCACCTATACTTTTATACACCTCCAGACTCTTTATTTCAGACATAAGAAATCTGCATTCTGCGTTTTCTCCTCTTTCAATTCCTGAAGTTTTCTCAATTAATTTCCTTTTCAATACAACCTTAAAAATCCCATGTAATGAGCTGCTAGGTAATGTGCCATTATGGAAGCATTTCTGATTTGTGCTGGTTTCAGCCTCCAGTGCTAGAAATGAGTTGAAAAGAGAGTCGTTCAGTTCACGTTTTCTATGCTTCTGGCTAGCCAGATAGTCTTTTTGTGTTGTCAAGGCAGAAAGAGAGATGGACCATGTCATTTGGCTGCTCTTTGCCTGAGTAAGGGAATCCTGTAAGGAACCAGAGAGTGATATATAATATACTGGGGTGATCAACAAAGGGGTGTGTGAATAAAACAAATAAATCTTTAGAGAGGGCAACACTCGTTCAGCCGAGACGATGATGTATTCATCATTGTGTGATGAATACAATCCCTGATTTCTAGCATCTGAAATAGCAACTGTAAAATTTAAGGTAGGGTTTAAATCTCCCTCAGTAGTGAGATTTTCAGAAGAAAGCAAGACAAAAATAAAACCATCAAGGAAGGTGTCTTGCTTAATATTAGGGACATATACCAAACAAAGGGTAAATACTCTGCCTAGCAAACTTCTTTTAACCATTACCATCTCTTTTCTTAATATTTTCTTTTTAATTTGAATTCAAATCTTGTGCCAGCAAGATGCCCAATACACTAGAAGTGATGCCTCAGCCTTGTGTTTTCTTACTATTTAAATAAAATAAAAAGTCAGTATTAGCTGGAGAAAGGTAGTTCCCGCCACGCACACATATGGTGAGTGTATCTGAAACAAGCCAAATTCTGGACATGTATCACAAGTATAAATTTTGAAACTATTGAATCAAGACAGTCCCCAGCTCCTCTGGGGAAATCCTGTGAAAAAGGACAATCTTATAAAAAAATCATAGTATTACATCATGCTAAAACCGCTCTGATTATCTCACATTCTCTGTGCAGTGAAAAAAAGATGATTTCATATTTCCCATGCAGTAAAACCCAAAATTATCTCATGCTTCTACCTGTGTGTTGTTGAGACCAGTAACTTGTCATGAAAAAATCTCACAAAATTCAAACATAAATTAGTGATTTCTGTATAATTTTATACACCTTCAATAATAGATAGAAACTCTGGTAAGTGCAACTGTTTCTCTAGTTTGTCTTCTCCAACATGTAAGTAAGCTTCCTATTTCAGTCTACTGTCTTCTCTCATCTTGCTTGCGACATCATCCTCTACAACTGTTGCTTTCTTAGGGTTGCTGCACGTGTTGTTTTCCCAGCATTCTTCCACTCTAAAGCTTTATTCTGTTATTATTTCTGAAAAATAAAACAAAACACATGATTTTAATGAAAGAAAATGTCTTCCCCTGCCTACTTTACGGAGTCCAATCATTTAACTTTAAATGTACTCACTGATGCAGCCATTGCTGCTGGTAGTTTCAACCAGGTTGGCACCACACTCTGAGGAACTTGTCCTTGGAATGGAACCTTTCCTGACCATATGAAACAAGAAAACAGATGACAGGGAGGAAAAACCCCAAAACAAAACACACAGAGACTGAAAAAAGTTATCAGAGAAGAGACAAATGAATTGAATAATGCTTCCATTGGGAAAAGTGACATGGATCTTCTGCAATTACTTTCCAATTAATACTCAACATTTTTGAGAAGCACGTATTTGAGGGAGAAGAGAGATCAGAGGCAGGAACAGCACTCAGCACTACATGGCTTCTCTCCTGAAGTACATGTTCTTGTTTGATTTCTCAGGTCTTTATTTAAGCAATTAGTAGATATCACTAAAGTATTTATCATGAACTCCTTTAGCATTTGGAAGTGATACATGAGTAAGGTGTTATTTTCCACACTTCCTTGAGGAGAAACACATCTTTTAAATAGAGCTGATCTCTTGCTGTCTCTTTCCCCTTCTTTTAATAGTAATTAGACATCTGCTCTCTTGAGAAGAGTCACGAGCTCTCCTCCTTTCTGTCCAGTTTGTGTCCTGTGGTGATATACCTCCTCCACAAAGTCTGTTGTTTTGGACAGCTTAAATGGCTTTATTCCTAGACCCTGTTGTTTTGCCTGGCTGAGTTCCTGTTCATCAATATTATACTTACCTTACAGGTAATGTGCCATTTCAACATGGACTTATAATAAGGTATAGAAATGAACTGCAGATTTATTTTAGTTTTCCCTAGGGTTTTCTCTATTCGTCTAAGCTGTGGTGTTCAGGTCTCTGTAATGTTTTTAAACAAAAGCTAGCTTATGTGAAACCTATACTCATCAGCTATCTTTCTTATTGTTCTCCCAGGAACTCTTGTACAATATGTTTCTGGAGAAGGAAGGCCAGATGGACCTGCACTGACAGGTGAAATGCTTGTAGCAAAATCTGCCATTTCTTACCTCAGTACTAATGTAATAGCAAGGATTTTTGCACACTTTCCTGTTTTCCCCAGGTTAAACTGATAGGCTTTCTCAGAACCACTGCTTGGCACGGTGTGTGTGTGTTTGTTTCAAAATAAAGAGTGGCTAGAGCTGGATTTGCTCTGCCTCCATACGCTCTGCTCTGCTAACATGTTATGCAGCTCCTGGGCCTAAACACACACAAAAGCCTGCTCCAATCCAAGACATTTATTCAGTGTTGAATAGCAAATCACTCTCAGAAGACCAGTTCTGATTTAAAATATATATGTGTGGATAAGTTTTACATTCCCAATGTAAATATTTGACTAGCTTTGTTAAAAAGAAATTGTTGGCATGATGCCATGTCTTCTAGTGAATCTCAGTAGTTAGAAATAGCAATAGTTTTATGTGCTGAGCTTGTACAGGAGGGTGGCAAACAGAACTGAGCATGATCTTTAAAGACTGGGATTCTCCCTTTGACAGAGAAGCCACATTTATTGCCTACGAAATAACACATTCCTGGAGAAAACTTGAAGAAGTATCACAGGAATGTTACTTCAATGTGCTGAACTGGTTTTCACCTTGATTTTGGGTGACAGTACTTTCTTATGAATTCCTACAACATGATATACAATTGTTTTAAAAGACTTATCTTTGAGGAGATACAAAAACGTAGTCTTTTCTTTGCAGCAACATTCCTCATCATTTTTTCGGAAAGTAAATTAAAGCTACTCGCTGCACTACCTAAATAATTATATTCTCTCAGTCTGAGACTAAGACAGCTCAACAGCAGCCTTTCCTTCAGTGGGTTCCAGCAACAGAGGGAGGTTTAACCCTCGACTACTGTTTATCTTTTCCAGTTTTAAGCTGGTTTTTTTTTTCATTACCAGCCCATGACCACTTCTCCCTCTCACCTCCCTCTATTCTCTGCTGTTCCTTTCACTTTGAGCTTTGGTTCCTTTCCTCTATCTTTATTTTGTTCTCCTTTCCATCATTCTCACTCTCCAGCCCTTTTAAATTCTGTTTCTTCATTATCTTTGATTCTCTCTCCTCCTTGTAGGTTTGCTTTCCCAAACCATAAAATCTTGATGAATCCTAGTAAATAATCAAATACAGCATGAAATCAGCTTAACATCAGATTGCTGATGGATTGGAAAAAGGAAATCCTTGGCTGGTAAAAACGTGATGACTCAGCTAAATATAAAAGGAGAAATTTCCCACTGTTCACCCAGAGCTTTTTCTATGCAGCCCTCTTATTGGTTACTTTCACTGTTATATATGATTTGGTTTTGTAAGTGGAGCAACAAAATCTTTTCTCTCCACCCTTGTATGCAGGTTGGATTTGTTTATAGGGAGCACGTGCACATTCCTGGTCCTGAAATCTGCCCCAAGCAGCCTGAGAGGAAGAAAACTTAGAAAGGAAATACAGGGGAATACAAGTGATGACAGGGATAGAAAACTGATCTCCTAAATTCTAAAAGATTTTATGTGTAATTTTAGAGGTTCAGTTTCTGTATCCTCAATTGCAATTAATATCCCCCCTTTTGCATCCCTCCAGATTGCATTACTGTTTATACTAAAACTGCACTAGAATCCTCTGCTGAAAGAGCCACAGAAATGCTTACTAACACAATGGGCAGGGGAACCTCTGCTTTCTGATTCTGGATCAAACATACTTGTTAATAAAGTGTAACAGTGGAAACCTGATAGCACAATATTTCTCTAGCATTTTAAATATATTCTTTGAAGAGGACAAATCAAAGATGACACAAACTCACAGCTCACCCTTACAAGTCTCAATTCCACCCTCTTTCAGAATGTTATGATGGTGCTAGATCAAATTTTTGGTGAAAAAATACAATATTAGTGACAGCTGCTAGCAATAATCCTTGTTTATAGAGCTGAATAGAGAGGAGTAGGCTTCACTTGAGACTTGTACGTTGGTCACTTCAGTCAAGAGATAAGGACTTTTACACATCAAGTGTTTCTCTTACAGATGAGTTTTCTAGTAGAAGATGATTGTGCTACATCAGCCTCTGAAGTGTAAAGGTAAGATAAAACTTTTAGCCAGTAATGTTCTTCTATAGAATCACAGAATGGTTTGGGTTGGAAAGTACCTTAAGATCATCTAGTTCCAACCCCCTGCCATGGGCAGGGACGCCTCACACTAGACCAGGTCGCTCAAGGCTCTGTCCAGCCTGGCCTTGAACACTGCCAGGGATGGAGCATTTACCACTTCTTTGGGCAGTCTGTGCCAGCGCCTCAGCACCCTCACAGTAAAGAACTTCTTCCTTATATCTAACCTGAACTTCCCCTGTTTCAGTTTAAACCCATCACCCCTTGTCCTGTTGCTATAGTCCCTGATGAAGAGTCCCTCTCCAGCATCCTTGTAGGCCTGCTACAACCTGCTGGTCACACTTCTTTTCTTTAGTGTAAAGAAGCTGATCATGGTTTTATGAGATTTCCCAAGCTAGTCTGGTACATAAGATAGGTTCAAGGGCAACTCTGTTAAGACTGAGTTGCTGCCTTTGTTTTTCTAACAAAGAGGCACTACTACTTGTTTTGCCAGTTAAGAAAAGCTTGAGTAAACTGATTTCCTATGAAGAAGTAGAGTACCTGGGGTTCATCTTCCAACTGTCTAATAAAAGAGTTGCACAGGCCTGTCATTACTGTTATTCTCAGCATCTGTGCTTTGCAATGCAAGGCTCTTTGCCTGTAAAACTCAGTAAATGTGTCTCCAGCCTTCCCCTAAGTTTACTGTATGCAAGAGGAAAGGGATCTTTTAACAGATTACTCTCTGAAGTCTGGTCCCTGAAGACTATTTTCCTCTTCTCAGAGATAAGCTTTACTTTTAAAAAAATACTCTCTGTACCTCTGGGAGACTTGAATATTTTTTTTCTTTAGTTAAAGCTGTATTCCATTCTAATAATTTTATAGTAATCTGCAAATGTCGTTTGGCAAACTCCTGCCGTGGCGTTCCACAGCTGAGACAGGATTAATTTAACTAAAATGACTAAAAGCAGTATCCTCTGCAAAGAGAGGTTTTAATACAAGCTCTGTTTTATCAAATACTCTCTCTTCTAAATATATTCAGCTATGGGAAAAACTGGCATTCAGTGGGTTTCCATGACAGCAGCTGAGGTAAAACTAGACCAGCTATTCCAAAGGTCGCTCATTGAAAGGCACTGATCAAAGAGGTTGATTTGGCAATGTGATTATGGGAGAGCAAAGAATAGAATTGCAAGAACCTTAGGTTATGACCAAGGAGAAATGCAGCATAGGAGAAATAGGAAGTGGCTGCAAGTCTGTGGTGGTTAAGAACTATAGGGGCTAGTAAGTTGCCTCATAAAGGCATAAATACATATTAACAGTATATTACAAAATGAGCTCTTACAAAAAGTGCTGTACTCAAAAAACAAGAGGGGATGTAGGAGGTTGATTTGCATACATGAATGCTGAGAGTAAGTGAAGACAGTAAGATTGTTTGGGTTTGGTATAAGTGTACTTATATTTGTACAGCATCAGCAGTTGACTTAATCCCAGAAACTGCTTGTGTGTCTTCATTGCAAGTCCTAATATTCCTAAAATTCTACTAAACCCAAAGCTGCATCACTTGCTGTCTAGCGCTGATGTTTTCTTGCTACTCAAACACACATCATCCTGGACAAATGAGTTAGTCTTCTGACCTGTTCTAGATGTTAGTTAGTTACTGAGCATTTACCTAGGATTATTCTTGAATTTGATTTTTCCTTAGTTTTCCTTTTTAAACCAGAAACTGAAAAGGAACTGGGGGCTAATGGCCTCAGTTGGTTTGGCTGGCAATTCAATGCAGTGGAACAGTTTCTGATCGTGAAGCCCTTTAGTAATTTGCTCTACTTCTCAATCTTTGAACAACATAAGGGTTGACGAATGTTTTGCAATGTTGCATTAACTCTGAGTAGACTGTAAAAATCTCTCAGAAATGGGTGTACTACTTGTCTTTTTTACGAAGCAACTCTAAGTACTAGCTTAGAAAAGACGTTGAGAATACTGCAAGCCAGTAAGTAAAATATCACAAGCAACAAGTTGAATCATCCACATTAATTATGCTGAATAACCATACAAACCTTATGGATAATTCATTACATACTTTTACATTCAAATAATTAGTACATGATTACCAGAAGAAATTTCTACTTGATTAAATAGCTTCAGCACTCTGAAGCACTTTTACCTGCAAAGGAAGTAGAATGCTCCAATTACAAGAACTCCTAGAAGAAGCAGTGAAGCCAAGAAAGCTGCGAACAGGTCACCTTTAGCTTGGGACTTGATGCTGGGCAGCAAAACTTCCTCACAGCGGGCTCCTGTGTAATTCTCAATACACCTGGGAAACCAAGTTTTATTTGGATTAGATGGTAACTTGTCATCTAATATGAAAAGCATAAAGGCTTCTTTTGGTCTTAAGGGGGGAGAGAACTTGTTACAGCATAATTCAAAGTCTACATTTGCTTCACAGCAAGTTTTCTTATGAAATTTCCACTCACCTCACATTTCTGGAACAAAGGGAACGGGCATGTTGGGCATCAAGTTTACATTCTGATCCATATTGCATTTATATCTTAAACCATATCTTTCTTAATACATTCATTGGATTAGCAATATGCTTCACAAAGGTGTACCTGGCAGTTAAATCTGCTGCCTCCACTGGCAGATTTAATTAATTAAATCCACCTCTTCAGTGTTAACTGTGTCATCCCACTGGTTCTCACACAGTAGTCATGCTTGCTTTTCCCTCTTTCGTGTAACTTCCTAGCTTGCTTTTTGGGGGAGCTACTACTGTCAACTAAATAGATCAAGGAAATGAGGATTCATTGAGACACAGTACACCTTAAATTGCACAAGTAGTTTATGCAGTGTAATAATTCATGCCAGAACATGTTACATGTTTAGTGAATGACCCTCTCTTGGAGAGATGTAGCTAAAAGTCTTCTCTACTATGCTTATTTTATGTATTGAGCTTCTGAAAACTTCTTCTGAAGGAGGATTGAAATGAATACGGTATTTTACCATGGTAAAATGGTATGATATTTTATTAACAATAAATAAAATTAATGGCTTAGTAATTCATGTTGAGTCAAAAATAGATAGGTTGAAGCTAAATTAATCACAGAATTGTTTAGGTTGGAAAAGACCTTTAAGATAATCAAGTACAACCGTTGACCCAGCACTGCCAAGTCCACCACTAAACCATGTCCTTAAGTTCCACATCTATATGTCTTTTAAATATCTCCAGGGATGATGACTCAGCCACTTCCCTGGGCAGCCAGTCTTCATTTGTCTTACATTTTGCACTTATTCTTCTATGTTTTCTTAAGGAATTTATAGCATTACAGAAAATGGAAAGTACTTCATTCAATAACTACATTTTTCATGTATCTTTTATGTATGTAAATTTGCTTCTCCCTATTTGTATTGCTAAAGATCTTGCTCTTTCTTGCTATTTCTGGCACTGAAGTCATAATAATCGGTGACATAAGCAATTGCATTGGCAGCTGCAAGGTATAATTTCAGATGAGGGATAAGAAGGTTGAGTGGGGAGGAACTGCCAAAAAAGAAGAAAGATGTCTAGTATATCTAAATAAGAGAAAGGCATCACCGTGAGCACACCAACATGCATGCTTGATGTGACTCCCAGCATTGCTTCCTGTACATTGACCACTATTTCAGTACTACTGGTCTAAACTATTGCACAGAGAATTACTAGCATTTTGTTTTGGAAAGAACATGGAAGATTTAGACACTAGGAAAAAAAGAAAAGGTAATTATCATCATCTATTAAAGCTGTGCAAGTGATCAAACAGCCATCATTTGCTAAGGATGATGTGAGACTTTTCAAAGTTACTATATTTGACTGCTGGAAGAAGGAAGGGTAGGCAGACTGCTCTGATTGCTGGAGATAATGTTCCAGATATTTACTGTAGGTATAGTGGCATTTCAGTGGCCTATTTCTGAAATACTGCAGAATACTTTAAGAATAGCAGTGTAGTTTGAGTGGGGCATTGTTCTCTGGCAAGTGAGAGAGAAATGCTTTGGAGAGCTGAATAGAATAACAGGGACAGAAAATGGAATATAGAATTCATAGAAGTACTCTTGAATACCAATGAAAACTGGAGAATAATGCAAGTCTAAAATGATACAGGAAGAAAAAATAAATAGGTTTTGGCATGAGATTAAGGCTCATGGAAAAGTTCTAGAGAATGAGTGTAAAGGGTAGGTCAGTAGCCTAAAGACAAAACTGAAGCAAGAGGAAGAAAAGGCAGTCCTCCTGGCTGGAGAGAGTTGCATATAGGATCAGGTAAAAGGTTGCATATAGGATTAGGCTTAGAGAACTGTTGTGATACAGTAGCGTGATTTGGCATGAGCAGTGCATGGAAGCCATATTCATGTCCTGGAAAGACCATAGGAAAAAAATTGGGAATGTGATGACATTGTAGCCACCTTCTACTAAACAGAACCAGATGCTTAAGGTAGTCACAAGTCTTCGTGAAGGAAAGGAGCCACAAGGCCAAAGACTGTAAGAGGAAACTACAGCTAATATGAATCCAGGGTTATAGCAAAGGGGAAAAGACCCACACTAATGAGCATACAAAACTTAAAGCATCCTGGATGCTGAACATATTAACTCTTCCTGGATGTAACCAAAACAAGTTTTAGAACCATGTTTTCCATGACTTGCCAGTCCAATAGTATCTGACTGTATGCAATGGATTAGGGATTATAAAGCTTCCCAGCTACTTTCTCTAGGCTGACCTGTTCACATGCTTGCTGAAGGTCATTCCATGCTATGTAGAAAATACTTAGAAGTAACCTAAAAATGATGGAGGTTTTCATAGAAATGGGAAAACTGAAATGAGGTGTCTCTTGGTAACATTTAAACAAAATTATAGCTTATATGACCCTACCAACAGGCTCTGTTGTAGTATGGGCATCTCTGAAAATCCAGATGTTCAGATATTAGTTATGAAGTCATTAATGCTGATGTACAAACAGGGGAATTACTGTGTTAAATGTAAAAGCAGCTGATGCATTAAGACAAGTTAAAAAAGGGAAAGGTTTCTACTTTAAGTCCTTTCCTGAAACTGGTGGGAAAGAAACTAAGCAGACTTCAATACTTAGCAGTGGAACTCACTTATCTTGTTGCATTAGCAGAGCTCTAGTAATTTCAGTGGAGTTACATTCACAGTGACTGCAAGCAAGACAGAAAAGCAGTCTCTAACAAGCAATTGGGCTGTGAACATAATCCAGACTGATGGTATCTATACAGTGTCTTGTAGAGGTAGTCAGTCTTACTATACACAGCCTTAAAAGTCAATAGCAGCTCATAGTTTATCTTGTTTGTAAAGGATGCGAGAAAGTAGAGCACAGGTTAAGCATGACACACTTGCAGTCATTAATGTGGCAGGCAGCTGTGTTTCTTGCACTTGAATGAATGAGAGCAAAAACCAGAGGCCTGATTCCAGGCTATAGTAAGAGGGAGTTGTGCTAATTTAGGTCATATGGTCACTAGGCCAGGTGTTGCTGTTGCACAACATCTGCATGTTCTTAGCCTGCTGTTTCAGCACGTGCTGTCTGTTGGCTTTAAAAGGTCCTATGTAGCATTCCAAAGTTGATTTTTGAAATGGAAAAAAGTTCTTTCCTCCTCTAAGAAATTTCAATTTACAATTCAATTGGAGTTGAAAGACAACTGCCTTCAATGTCTGAGGTAAAGCTGTGAGACTAGAAACTCCCATTTTCAGATAGCATCCAGATTTCTGCTTTCCTAGGTGCCTGCACACGCCCACCTCTTGTCAGATGAGATGAGCCAGCCTTAACTGTTGTATACAAAAGTGCAATAGGGGCTGTGCTGGAGACAAAACACTAACATAATACACCTAAAGAAATCCACAGAATCTTCCAACATAGGGTATTAATCAAAACTACCCTTATCAGCATCAATGCAAGGTAGAAAGAAATAGACTGCATTGGATAACGTGTCAGGAGATGACCAGCGGATCTGCAATTATATTGATCCTTTACAATCTGATCAGTAGTTAAAATATAATAGCCCTCCAATAACACAAGGCATTTCTGCTGTCTCATTTGCAGATGCAGTTCATGAGACAGTGCAAGTGTCTGATTTAGGTAAGAAGGTTTCTTTCTCTTCCAGACTCTAAGGTGGGCGTCATAAGTGAGTACCTGACAGACTTTAAACATGGAAGTAGGATTTGAGTCAAATTTGCACACAGGCTCCCATTGCTTAAGATTGTACTATGAGAGTCTTGATTTTAATTTTTGTTTAGCCTTCCTTTAGTCAGGAAAAACCTGGATGCTTTTTGGTATAAAAATCATTTGCATGTAAATATAAAGCTCTAAGCAGAAGAAGACAGCTGAAAAATTATCTGCTTGTCAAAGCAATTCAGATTACATGGCTGAGAGCTTCAAAATCACCATAATCTCCCATCTGTAGCAGGCTCCTAAAAATCGTCCTAATCCATACACTTATAAGGGCATCTAGCATGTATGAAAAAGAATTTAAAGCCAAAGTGAATAAGCAATGGCAAAGTTAATTGGAAGCCCTAAGCAGCCTTTAAAACAGTTTTCTGTTCAGAGCAGTTTCAAAACTGTTACTCTGAAGCTGTATTTATATACATAAGGAGTAAAATAAAGATGCTGCTACTTGAGAGAAGTTGAAAGAATGGGTTACTTTCCCCTAGAACTCCCTTAGCTAAGTCTTCATATGGCAAGCTTTAGTGTATCTGGCAATGATATTAATTCTGATCACTAATACTTTTCAAACACATAAGATAATGTTCCATTTTCTATTTTATGTCCCATTAAAAATAGATCTTGATAGTGACTTTTTTTGGTTATACTTCTGGTGTGTGTTCTAACTTTTGTTCCTACTTTTCAAGCTAAAAGCAAAACTGAAAAGTACTAATTGGACACTTCATTTTCAGAAGAGCCTGGGGTATGTGAAAGTATAGTTTGGGAGGCAGAGAAAGAAGAAAAGCCCAGATGAATGGGAAGCCCTTCACTGGCAGCTTGCAGTGGGTATATTCTGAAGGCTGACACCACAGCAAGTATATCACTTGTGGTGGGGATGTTTGAAAAAGGGAATGTAGGACCCATCTCAGAGAAAGAGCCAGATGAGGATGGGGTATACAGAAAGTGATGGAAGGAATTTGCATGGGATTTATTGGATTAGTATAGGAAAGGTAGAGGAGAGATTTGATTGGGGTAGAAGCAAGGAAGGGGAAAGTAGAGATAGCCTCTAACTGTACACTGGAATTCCAGGGAGATTTCCAAAGTGCCTTTGTCTCTTGCAGTACTGAGCCTGAATGCACTGCTCTCTGCAGAATATGATCCCTTCCTCAAAAGGAGAGCATTCACTATGAAGTTCTAAGTGTACTGCCCTCAGAAGCAGAGGAGCTGTGTTTGTGTGGTCTTACACCATCTGTATTTGTTTGAAATAAAGAGGGCTCTCAGAAATCTGCCATGTGTAAGACAAAAAGGAAGTACCAAAGCTTCCCCTCAGAGAATAAAATCTTTGCTTAATTCCGCACTGCATTAATTAATGGGACAGCTGTGCATTAGGTGCTGAGGCAAACAGCTTTCAGCTTCATGTTTTATGATACACCTGAGGCAGCTGCTTTTCCATCCCTCTCCATTCTGCTGTATTTGTTTAGTACATTTGAAGCGCATCTTGTTCGTGGTGACAGGTGTGTCTTCTGCTGCTGAGAGCAGGAACTCATTGTTAGAGAAGGGATGTGGGAAGATGGCAGCTGAGCAACTTCATGTTTTAATACACATCAGCTCTATTTAAAATCTGCTAATGTTGCACAGGGGAGGGGGGGCAACTAATGTTTTATTTCTGTTAAATCTGTACTTTGTGGATGTATTCATTTCTGAATGGTAAAAGTATCTCAAATTCCCAAAGTAAGCAGTGGCTCTTGATTTGTTACCATGCTACAAAACACACAGTTCTGAAGAATGATGCAATTTTGCTCGTTACATTGTGAAATTACTTGCAGTGATGTCACATCGAGTAATCTGGGCTAACTGTGTTTAGCAGAACTCATTTGTGTAAATAAGTAGCATGTCAAGGTAAATGTGTTTTAAGGTTTTTTACAGTTTGTTAGTCTGTCCTTGCTCCATTTCCCCCTTTAATCAATGCTGTACTAATGACCATTCAGCCTTTGATTCTGAAAGTGACCCAGTTTTTCCATTGGTGGGAGATGAGCATCTGAGGACACTTGGAAGCTTTAGGGGGGATTTGGCAGAAACCTGCGTCAAAGAAACTTTGCACAAGTGCATGATGATGCCAGCCTTGAAGTTCCAAAGTACCAAATATTTTTCTGAATTCTGCTGAATAGTGATGCATTTTTTCTGTTGTTTCTATTCACATCACTGCTGATTACTAAGATATCTGTGTGTAAACAAAACCTTTCTCATCTATAATTAGCCTTCTCTGACTGATTAAGGAACATGCTTAGAATGAGGACATGCTTAAATAGAATGCTGCTATTTTAACCCATATAACTTCAGAATCAACCACTAGATACAGAAGAAAAATACTTGGCAATTTAAATGCAGTAAGATTGCCTGAGTATAACAGAAATGCTCTGAGGATGCTGCTTTTCTGCTTCAGCAGATTATAAAATCCTCTAGTACCTGAACTACAAATTTCTTCATTTGGAGCCCTTTTAAAGTGGAAATTATCTATGGTGACTAGCTTGTGCTCCTGAAGAATGTATTGTTCTGAGTATTTGTTACCTCATATTTACAGTCATTGCATCAAATACACCTTCCTCATAACACAGTCTAGCAATGGTTGAGAGGGTGCTTTGAAATTGTGTGATGCTGTTTAGTCTAACCATTGTTTTTTCATTTAAGTATTTTAACGTTGTAATATGGGATTCCTTCTAGGAAAAGAACATACAGATTTCAACATGTTTTACTTTTTGTGGCTGTAGTATTCATTTTACGTTGCATAAGCTTGCAAGGTTTTAGCAGTTAGAATAAATCATTGTCATCATACAGCACTTCCGAGCTTTATCCTCACTTCTGGATCTGATTCACTGTGTGACATTGGACAATATGCCTAATGACAGTGGTGTGCTGCGTATATTTTTCACTGAGCATTTACCACAAAATTGCCTCTTCTCTCTCATTTACTAGATGAGTTTACAGGCTTGAGTTTAAACGTTTAAATTGAACTGTCCCAAACAAAAGGAAGAAATACTTTAAAATTAGCCATCTTAGAAAAGATTTTGTTTCCTCCTTCAACTGTTTGATCCAGTTATCATCAGTTATAGCTCAAGATTGATGAGGAAGCAGAAGTTACCACGGAAGAAAACCAGGTAATATCCTTAGTGTATGTAATACATGTCTGAATGCCTGCTGTTATGTTAAGTAAGCCCATGAAATTAACCATAATTTATTTTGAGGAATGGTAACTCAGAATTAGGAAATGCAGAACCATGAAAAATTACAATTTAATTTAGCATCATCTTATGTCTTGGTAAATGAGAAAATAAAAGGATAGGGCTGTATTTGTGTAGGAAATGTATCCATGTGGAAAAAGAGGAAATGCTTCTTTTCCAGTGTGCTACATGGGCTTCAAAAAGAATGGTCCCATAAATGAATGGTGTAAGAAATGTCTATTATTTGCTGCCTTGATGTTTCTTTATCAAGTGGTCTTTGGCTGTCACTGTAAAGCTGCCCTCTGAGTATTTCAATGAGATTCAGAGAACACAGGAAGTCTTGAATTACATTCTTTTTTCACTCCCTTTGAAAGATAATATTCCTTTTTGTGTCTCTTCATTTTGTTCAGGTCAAGCCATTTTATAAGAATTTCTGCAATGTAACTCATCTGAAAGAAAAACTGGGAATGTACTTTGCCTTTCTGAATGCCTTTCCTACAGTCTATCCTCTGAGAGGCAAAGGGTATTTTGTTCCTTTCTGTATTGTAATGAGAGGAGGAAATATGGCTCTAAATATAGAGAGCATATGAATGCATACATAACTGAGTACTGTTGCACCTATCAAACAAATATACACCAAGTATACACATTTATTGTTCTCATATTGTCATGTCTCTGCAGACTAGATAAGTAATCTGAGCATGAATTGCTGGATATGGAACAGGCATAGTGATAGGTATTTTCTTTTGTATAACATTTTAACCATAGTTTCTTAGAGAAGCAAAATGGAGAAACACTCTTTAGACAGCTACTGGCCAATACTTCAACACACAAACTTAGTTTCACTGACCTGCAGAATGGACTGGATACAGTAGGAATCATATAACAAATCCCTCCATTTAGACAAAAAGATCCATAACTGGTGCCACAGAGTTCTTCATGATCTTAAAAATACGACCAAAACAGACATAGATTAAAATGGAGACTTCCATTCTCCATTCCACTTCAGTGAAAGGAGATCTTAATTGTACTGTTAGGGAGGGAGGGTGGCTTCCTTAAAAAAATACAATAAAACCCCACAAAAACACCCCCCCTCCCAAAAAAAAACCCAAAAAACCCCCAAACAACCCTCAAAACAAACCACCACACACAAACAAATAAGGTATCAGTCTTGCCTTCCAGCCCAGCTACGTATAACGCTTCCTATCTTGCAGAATTGTTTCATGTAACGATATGCAAAAAGATCATAAATTTATGACCATATTAGACATGAAGCACCTAAACTTTATTAATAGATGCAAAATTTCTCTTGCAGTGAGAGGAACTTTTGGATTCTCCGTTACTTCATTTGGCTTTCATGACCACAAACTGTACTGAGTACAGTGATTCACATGATGACCCGTAGGAAGTCTGGTTTGTCCTGTTCCAGTGGCACAAACTGTCTTTAGCTTAACTAGCTTCTGGAAATCAGGCGGTACAGATAAACCCAGAAGAGTCTCAGGTGTGGACCAGAACATTCTGAGCCTGCTTCAGGCTGTGTTAAGAGCTGAATCATAGCACAGTTGGACACCAGCAGGTTTCCCACCCCAGTTTTTCACAACCAGTGGAGGAGCTAGCCTATGAAGTGTCACTTATGTAGAAGAATGCCTGTTACAATGTCATTTCCACAGATCTCGAAAAGGCATTTTCCTAACTCAGTAGACTTATTGTATGAATTGTTAGTGTGTTAAACACAATTAGGCATTCTAATAACACCCCAAATACAGGATACTACTGTTGGCACCTGTAGCAGCGGTTGTCTATTTTGTGCTTAAAAATAATATCTAACTGTAAATTTGGATTTATTTATGATACATTTAATGCATCAGTAACTCACTTTTTATGTATGCATATGTATTTTTATATATTTCTTCAATCTTAGGAAACCACAATATCTCAATGGAAAACAAAAACAGAGCAGTCTTCTGACATCGCAAGTATAAGAATCATGTGCTACCTCACACTTTAGGTGTTGGTTTTGCTATTATTTCTCCCAGAAGTTCTGAAAATAAGAATTCTGCTTTCTCACTGTTTATGTATAGAGGACACATTCTATACAAGATATAGTGTTGTTTAAGAGGAAACAAGATTTTAATAGTCTTATTTTTCCTTCAGGAAAAAGAGTTAGGGCTCATTCGCCTGTGTTCCTGAAGAAAAAAGTGAGGAATGCGGCCATAAGGCATTCCACCTCAGAGGGAGCTTCTACAGCTTTGTCTAAAAAATAAACCTGACTTTCCTGAGTGGCAGAAAAGCTTAGCTACTTCTAACCATCATGCACCCTGCTATCCTCTAGACCATCTCTGGTAATTCCACTCTCCCGTCTTTTCATACATTCTTCCATTTCTATGATGGCATATTTGACATAGAAGGGTGAGTTCCATTACATAATTTTATCCTTAGTCTTTACATTATTTTAAGATGAAGGCAGTTACACCACAGAGCTCAACAGGAATTCAGTTTCACGGTCATGTTATCAAAGTGCTAGCACCCAAATGGTAACTGGACCTTTTTGCATATGTGTAGATAAATTAAGGAGCTGGAGGAGGGGAGAGGTAAGGCTGGAAAGACCAGGCTGGATGGGGCTTTGAGCAACCTGGTCTAGTGGAAGGTGTCCCTGCCCATGGCAGGGGGTTGGAACTGGATGAGCTTTAAGGTCCCTTCCAACGAAAACCATTCTATGAATCATGTTTGAATTCCTGTTCATTTTTGACCTTGTTACATTGGCTCAGGATGTGGCATAACAGAAATGTGTGTTCTGCTCTACCCTGTTAGAAGGTAAATGGAAATTAATTTTAACTCTGATGCTTTCTGTGCTTGTCTACTGGCAATTAATTTACTGCAAGGTCACTATCAAAAGACTTTTTATCTTATTTTGCATGCATAACAGTATAATTACAATAGGCATAAAAAGGTAATAGAAAAAAGAAAGAAGGATTTTAAACAAGAACTGTGTTTTATTTTAGTCTATTCAAACGTAACAGTGGAACTTCTGCGACAGTGTAATTCAACTGAAGGCTACATCCGTCCTTAAATGAAGGAACTTTGACTTCCTCTCAACTCTCTTAAGCATCTTAGGGAGTTAAGTGTTGTTGAAATTCTACCACATGGAAAAGTGAGTTGATGGAAGGTAGACAACACAGAAAGATCCTTTTTGACAGCTTGTGGAAACCCTTCAGAGAAATTCTCATGAGAGAACTTGTTAACCTCCCTAAAATCCGGCGTTATAGTTCTATTTCTCCATCTTTATGCAGACATAGGCCTGTCTCATGCTGGCTTAGTGGTGTAGTACTGAAGAAATCTAAATGCCTCAAGTCATTCAGGTCCCAGAACATTTGGGAGAATGATTCTCTCACTGTTCTGGTGTGAGCTGTGTATTAAGGACCAGCTCTGCGGCCCAACCAGATGTTTCTGTTCTGGCAAAATACCTCAGGCACTCTGTCTTAGGCCTTTTAGAGGAAAGAGAGAGGGGTGGAGAGAGAGAACAAAAAGTGCCTAGGAAGCCTTCAAAACCCTTCTGATTGTAATTGCAGACAATTTCTCTACAGGCTATTTCTTTCTAGAGCTAGACTTCTTTCCAGTGCTAAGGGAAAAATTGCAACCCTCATTTTACCAATAATGAGATGTTCAAAGAATTGTCTGTGTAGATCAGGTGCCCCATTTTCCATCCAGTTGTGCTTTTCATTAGTTCTATTTTGTGTGTTAATACTTTGCTACTACTTATTGAAAATACCAGAGTCATACAGTATAAAGTAGGTGACAGAATTATGGAAGTGAGTAACAGAAAATTGGGGGTGCTGTAACAATAAAAATATTAATTACTAGTAGTAGTGGGTTTTGATACATGTAAAAAATATAAATTATTGTACTCCATACCCATTTTACTGAAATGTGGTAGTCTGGATCAAATTTGAAAGCTAGAGCACTATTTATAGACAGGAAAGCATGAAAGCAACAGTTTTCCCTTTGAATTTACAGTCAGTGATGCAGAAGAGTACACTGGAGAATCAGAAGGGTTCACTACAAGCCAAACCCCAGTTACATGAACGTCAGTGAATGTATTAGGATTCTTCATTAGGTATGTTGATACATTATATTAATCTAAAAACGCAAATAGTATGCTTTGAAGGTGAACTGTGTACTACAGTCAGGCTACATAATCAAGATAGAAAAGCTTTAATAAGTCAAGTGACAATGGAGAATTAAAAAAAAATAAAGATTTAGCTTTTCAATGAATACAACTGTAGAAACTATCAACATATATTCTATGTAATATATATGTATGTATTTTTATATGTCCTTCTATGTGAGAGAGAAAATAATGTGCAGTAGGACACAAAAGTTACTTTTCAAAAAAGTCAGGGTTTGGTGGGAGAAGAAGAATGAAACAAGATTGTTCTTTCTAATGCTAGACTGTTAGTACTTAAAACTGGCAGAAGTAATAGCAGCCTCTAAATACACCGAGTCTCAATTATTCTTTTTGAGGACATGCTTGAAAACCTGTCCCTGAACTATCTTGTCTGTTTGTATTTAAACTTTTGTAACTTGACTGTCGTATCTATTAAAAAGAAAGACAAATAAAGGCTCAACACCACCTTAACCCCCACAGAACCAAGCCAGCCTTGGTAATCCACGTGTTGACTCAGCCGTCTTGCCTAGTCCAGAGGCTAAACTGTCTAATCCTGAAGTCTGCTACTTTCCAAAAGGGAAGGGAGAGGAGTGGGAAATGTTGGCAGAAGATAAAGGGGCTGACGCATGCTTCCTCACTTATAAGCAACTTTGGACTGTATGCTCAGTCCAAATAGTAGCACTGATCAGAGCAAACACCTTACAGAATTTGTACCAGTGACTGGTGAACTCTGGTTTGCTGACTAGTAAGCAATGACAGCCCTACAGAGCAGTTGTCACAATCCCAATGGCAGCTGTCAAAATCACTGCAGTTTTAAAGAGTTCTAATTATATCTGTATACACATCCAAGTGAAGGCTTGGAGGAAATTACCTGTTCGCATATTATTCCGACAACAATTTTTGTTCTTGGTCAGAGGCTATTCTTCTAAAACGGCACCTAAAGACAAACATGTACATTTAGCATGTCATTTTTAACCCAAGTGACTTTTCTTTGAAGAAATAGCTATTGGAATGCAGTGTTGCTGCTGAGATATTTGTTGTACTTTGACAGTAATATACTGTTATATTGTATGTAAGTTCCATTAATTCACAGTTAATGGCAAACATTCAAGTCTACTGTCAAGTTCAGTGAACTCCTAAGGGCATTACTACAGAGGAAAACCAAAGTCACACTAAAGCATGTGTAAAAAATGAATACGTTTTTTCAAACTGCCATGCTTATTCAGAATTGTGGTACCTGATGCTTTTAGGCAAGCTAAATTATTGTTTCTGGCTAGCTAATTAAACTGACATTTGTACCTTGAAAGACAGTGCATACAATTAGTCCTCAGGCTGGTGATTAATCAATCGGGTAAGATCTTGGCAGGAAAGGCAGAATTCCTGCCTTTCACAAACAAGAACTTCTCAATTTGTAATTTCTTGGAGCGAATGTGTGTGTTTCACTTGAGTTGTTTCTCATGTCCTGATGTCAGGTGAAATTAGTAACATAGGCCCTGAATTTAGCAGAACTCAGCAAGGTCAAGACTTGTACAATTGTTTTTAAAGTATGGAATAGAAACTCTCTGCCTGGGCAGAAACCAGTCTTCACTTGACATTGCTAAAAAGAATCTCATTTTGTAGACGTGCCAACTCTATAACCATCTAATATTGCTATATTCTCATTTCTTCTAAGGTATGGTCAAGGTTTAGCATACCAACTAGGTTACTGAACAAGCCTAATGTGATAGGTCTTATTTTTTTAATGTTTGCTCTTTTTTTTTCTTAATTAGACTTTAAAGTGTACATAAGGTAAATATTTAAGCAAACTGTCCTATATTGGAAGAAAGATTTTTTTCCCATTAAATGATCAAATAAATCATCAACTTTACCAGAAAGAATGGCCTGTACTTTAGCTTTTAGTAATAGAAAGGCAACTTTCTGAGGAGGCCCATTGCAAAAGGTATGATGCATTTGTACTTACTGTATAAGCAGACAGTTCTGTTTTTCATGGGACCTCAAATGGCTTCTCTAGCTCTTTAAGTGTCCTGTTCATACAAGACAGCCTGAAATGGCAGTTCCCTGTGGCACAGGGCTGTAACAGCAGGGTCCCCACCCAGAGGCTGTCCTCTTGGGCTGTCTCACAGATACGCAACTTTGCTTACTTTGTGTACACAACCAAGTACAGTTAACGTAGCATGTGGCACAAAGAAACACCAGCGTGATTCACTTCAGAACTCAAATCCTGTTTTTCAAAGGAATCAGTCATCCTGGAAGTGGTTATTTTTAGCAGCCAAGAGCTGGATTTTCTCTGTGCTGGTTAAAAGGCTTCAAATTTACATATAGTGCAATGTGGGTGAGGTTACAACAAAGACAAACACACATGCAGAGACCAAGCACAGAAGAGGGTAACACCCCGTTATGCTCACAAATCACTTGCATATTTTTCTAGGGTTACCAGTACTACAGTTTATTGCTGAATTCAAAGCATTCACACACTCTAGTATGTATAAATTGCATCATAAAAATATGCAGCAGTCAAAAATCTGATGTAAATTTGTCCTTTACTGGAGCAAGCAGTCCTTTTTAATTTGTTTTCCTTTTTCTCTGAATGTTCCACAAAACTGTGTAATATCCAGTAGCTCTGATAACAGAAAATACAAATAGGAAGTACAACCTGTATTTTAGACTAGCTCTTTTACCAGATTTAATTAGGACATGGGTCCTTGAACAGACAAAGTAACTCAATTTTGCTACTGCAAAAAGGAGATCTCCCATCTCTTTTCCTTCATCTTACTGTCAGTATGCACCTCCACCATCTCCCTGGTGCTGCTACTGGTATAAACTGAACTTTTTCAGGAGATGCTTAAATCCAACTATCCAGCAGAAAATTCCTCAGAGGAAACTGACAGTTTTCTTCTACATCAGTGCGTTACATGGTTGTGCTATCTGCACCTCATCAGCTGTTTGGACTAGGACTAATTGTTACATGTACTACAAATTGCTTATAAGCTGACTGCAGAGAACAAGGCAGTTTGAAGCAGGCTGTGAGACTCCTAATTGTTAATTTTCAAATGTTATTGTTTCTTTCTTTTATTCAAGGAAACAGGGGGTGGTGAAGGAAGAGGGTGAAAATACTTCCTAAACAATCCAAGAGGATGTGCGTGTATATGCATAATTCTATTCTTTAAGTTCTGACAATCTGGGTCTAAAGATCACTTTCAGAAGAGGTGTTGCTGACAGCTTTCATATTTGTGGCTTTTTGGGGTTTTTTTCAGACTGAAAAGTAAATCATTAGGTGGTCATGTGTTTATAAGTAAATGTTTTTCTCTGGGGTGCTTGCACTCTGAACAGAAGATCAAGTATGTATCAGTGTCCTAAAAAGAATAAATTGGACTCTTTATATCATTAAAGAAATCAGAAGATGTATTGTAAAGAAAATGAAATGCTATAGCAGAATTTGTTGCTAAACTTTATTCTAACTTGCTTACATCTATCTGTGCACTGAACTGGTACTAGAAACATGAGATCATTTGTGCAGCTACTAACACTTTACAAACTCAGTGTCTTGTAAAGCATTGTCTGTAGCCTATGCTCACAGAAACTAAGAGTGCAATTCTGTGAATGCCCAGATGTTTAACTTGGATGAAACTTGGGAGTTTGTGAAAGTTTACGTTAGTATTTCAATCTGAAATTTATAATATAGCCTGTTTTGCTCTGTGCTGGCATGTTGAAAAACTTCATATCAGTTCTACCCTTCTCCCCATATCTTTGTCATCTAAACTGATCTTAATAACAACAGTACATTGTTTGAAGGATTACAGTTTACACACTGAACTTAGGTCACCTATGTCTGCTGATACATACTGGTATTATTATTCCAGCCTCTTCAATTATGTGAAAGTCCTGGGCATCGTTATTTTCATAGTCAAGGGCTTCAGTTCAGGAAAAAATTTACATCACATGGTTAGAGTTAACCATATCCTAAATTACTAAATTAAAGCATGTTCACGTATGTTGTTGAATGAAGCATAAACTCTGTGTGTATACATGTGTCACACCGAATGCTACAAACGTGATGGAAATACTGGGTTACTATTCTGTAGCAGAGAACCCACAGGTGAGTGAGCCACACAAGAAAAACCCAAACATCCGCATGCTTCTTGGGCACTAAAACACTAGGGGAAAGAATACATTTATTTGGGGAGCTGCTATTGTATTTCTGGGCAAATTGAGCACTTAGACACAAAACTGAAATGGGTTCATCTCTTCAGCAAAAATATGTGCTAAAATCTGGCCATACTGGAGGCTGGCTGGAAACAAGTCTTTTGAAGTCATTAGATTTGTCTTTAAATGAACCTGTCTGCTTTATTCCCCAAATACTTCAAACAGAATCCTTATTGCCACTTATTTTTCTGTGCTTTTAATGCCTGACTATTCTAAGCATCTATGAGATGCAGTATCCCCAAAAGATGATAACTGGAAGTCTTCATGGGCACATGCAGATAAAAAGAAAGCACTGAAGAGTGATTTGGGGTTTGGTTTATGGTTCTTTGCTATTCAAACATTCTTAAAATTCATCTCTATATAAATTCTCCCCCAAATTAAAGATCATTTCAGTCACATGGCTATTTCAAATATACATTGTTTGTTCATTTAGATTAGGTTGCACTTTACAGCTGTCTTCAAGGATGGGATTTTACGGCATTATGTAGTCTTTTGTTAAAAGTCCAAAAGAGGTAAAATCTCATTCTGCCCCAACAGTGAGCTCAAATATTTGTGTCATGAAAACAATGAAAGGAAAAACTTCATTGTTTTTGCACTATCTGCTTAGTAGACAAATTAAATATAAATTTCCTTCTAAGACATGTCCTTCCAAGAGTGAGGAACTGTCCTGCAGTCTTATTACAAGGAATCTGTTTCTTTTCTTATCTAGGTGATAACTTCTAATACCGTTACCATGTGAAGCTCACAACTGATTTTAGCACAGAAAATCATCAGATGTCAGAAAAAAATCCATCAAACTGCCTGAAACAAATAGAGATCTCGATAAGGAAGAATTCAAGATGAGTTACTACACCAAATTTGTACAAGGACAACGTGTTACTCGAGTTTACACACTGGAGTGTCTTTCAAGACAGGATGGCCAGAATATAAACTCTGACAAAAGACAGCAGCAGAGGTAAATGCCAAGTCCCAAGTCTCAACATGTTTGTGACTGACAGGTAAATTTTTAGAATACAGTTGTTCAGAATTCTTTCCATTACAGTTTTCTGAAATGACAACAAATAACTGAGTCCTCTTGTCTTAGGAATGCCTACAGCAAAAATTTAGGTTTACATTTTGATTTGATGCACTGAAGCATGTCTAGGAATAATTATGTACTGTAACAGCTTGCAAAAGTGTTGTCACAATGTTGAAATCACAGTTTGTGATATTACTGTAAATTTAAGGGAAACCTTTCCACTCCTAAGATTTTGTAAGTAGTCTGCAACCAACTATAAATTCCCATCTGAAACCCCCATTCTAATGTATGAGATTTTCATACAGAAGCTGGCAAAGCTGCATTTCAGTTGAGGCTTCTGTCCAGTGAAACTAGAGATTTGTAATTTTGAGATAGAGATTCCAGTCTCAAGCTTGTGTATGCTTACATGGGGGGAATTAGTAAATTTTAGAAGATATTTGTGTTAAGAAAATTGCTATCAAGCTTGAAAAAAACCCCCAAACAACCCACAGCAGTATTCTTTCATTGGTGTGCTTACTGATTTCTTCTGTGGCACTTTTGGTTCCAAGTTTCATCCCTAAACTATCAAGTGAGATGTAATACAACTTAAAAGTTCTCACTGTGGGTTCTCACTGTATCTACCACTGAGCTGTCAGTAATTTTTGCTCACAGCTCAGTGGTAGATACAGTGCCTGTCAATGTCAGCTCTCACATGTCAGTAATCTCAGAGCCAAAAATCAGAACTCAGAAATGTCTGTTACAAACTGGCATACACGGAGACGGTTTAGCACGTGCACTAATAAAATAGACCAATAGACTTAAATAATTCTGAGATACTAAAGATATATATATCATTACAGTTTAGATGTTTACTTTTACATAGTAAAGCAAATGTAAGCAGTCATCATAATATTGACTTTGATTTTGTAACGCTGAACGTCCGGCGGGCAGTGATAACTGATTGCTGCCAGCGCCAGCTGTTCCACAGCAGCTCGGCATATGGGAGGGAACTGTCAAAACTGGAATTGCAATCTCTGGGGTTCATTTTGTCCCTTTAAAGCACGTTCTTAAACCTTGGGGTTTCGGTTTTTTGGATTTGTTGGTTTTTTTTTTTTCTTTTCTCCTTCCTTTTTTTGCATTTAGTTTTTCACTGAGTTACCTTGTTCTGTTAACCCCTCTCTCACCGCAGTAGCCGGGTGACTGTCTCAGGCACGCACAGGGCAAGCTGCGGGCTCGCCGTGGTCTCTATAATCTGCATGCTGTGATCCCGCCGCGGCGCTCCGCGCTCGCTTATGTAACCCCGGGCTCCACACAAACCGAACACGGCGCCGCTGTAACGATCCCGTTGTGCCCGAGCCCCGCGGGCAGAACCCGGGCTCACCGGGGCCATGTCCCGACGGGTCTTCGGCGATCGCGACACGGCGACCCTAGGCTGGATTGGGGGGGGGGGGAACCGGGAGAGGGGGCGTGGCCATGGATGTGGGCGTGGTCATGGTGACGGCCCCGCCCCTCCCCATCTCTAGCCCCGTAGTACTACAGCACCCGCCGTTCGCCGCCGCGATTGGCTCGGCGGCGCGCACGTGACGCGGGGCGAGCGCGCCCTCCCACCACCACCACCACCACCACCCCCCCCCCCCCCCCCCCCCACCCCCCACCTCCTCCCTCCGCTCTCCCCGACCCGAACAGCCGCGCCGCTGTTTCCTAGGCGACCCGCGAGGAAGGCAGGGCGCGCGCGGCACCGCGCGCAGGCAATTCCCCCTTTCTTTCCTCTCCCCCCCCCACTCCCTTTCCACCTACCTCCCTTCCTCCCCACCTCCCCCACTCCCTGCCGCCCCTCAGGAAGGCGCGCGCCGGACCGTTAGCGGAGCGGGGCTGTGAGGTACCGGCGGCAGCGGGCAGCAGGTATGAACAGTGCGCGGCCCCGGGGACCCCCCCATACTCCCTCCTCGGTCCCCCGGGGGGCTGGCAGCTCCTCCGCGGTGGAGGAAGTTTGTCGGTGGGCGCCGTCTCTCGCTAAGTTCGCCGCGGTGGGGCCGGGGTGAGGGGGGTCTTAGGGCGCCCGCGGCCGGGCGCCCTAAGACCCCCCTCACCCCGGCCCCACCGCGGTCCGGCCTGCAGCGGCGCCGGAGCAGCCTGCCGCCGGGTCATTCAGGCTGCGGGGTGGGGGGGAGTCCCTGAGGTGAAGCGGCGGGGGGGTGAGGTGGTGGTGTTCGCCCCACAGCCGGACCCCCCCCGCTTTGCACCCCATCGGCTTCTGCCGTGCGGGTCCCCGAGTCCAAACAAACCCCGGTAACGCCTCAGCGTAAAAGTGGCGTTTATTCTCTCTCTGCGTGAAAACCCGCCTAACGTGCAGTACCTCTGCGATACGGCCCCTTGAGCAGTGTATTCGCTGAGTGGTATAAGCCTATGAGATGCTGCGGCTCTTTTTGGAAACCCTCTGTCCTAGAGCAGCATCATTGCTTGGCACAAGAAGAAAAGGAACAGGAGTTTCTTCTTTGAAGTTGAAATCCATTTAGACTGCTTTTTACCGGGGTTTGCCTTCCATAAAGACGTAATAAACTTAATAGGCCTTTTTTCATCTATAGAGGTGAAATCTGTAGATCGTGAGGATTGATGTGCTATCATGGGGTAGCATGTCACAGTAACTTTACTGAAGGAAGTAGTACATGAACATGCGTGATTTCCAAGTTTGTTAGTGTGCTAAAGTTAGGAAAAGGATCTGCTGAATGTGTCTCCAGTAGAATTTCTGGGTGCTTGCATGTGGGTTTGAGAGCAAACTGACCTAGAAGCTCTATATTAAGTAGACCATGCACCTGACACCACTGCAACAGCTGCAGGAGATGATTGTGTATATAAAAGGAGTAAAATGAGTAATGATGTCGGGGTATTTACAGCTGTGAATGCCAGCAGCAGAGAGGGCTCATTTTTCTGAGTGCAGGGCACCTGGCGTGTCAGAGACAGTCAGAAATTGCTCTTTTCTGATGGAATTGTTGGGAATCCTAGGCTTTTTCTAAGATTTCTAACTGGAATTTGCACAAACAAAGAAGGGTAAGCAACCTGTCTATTTTTAATGTGCTATAAAACATTATTACTGCATCGTGGATCGAGTTGAGACTGTATTGATACTGAATGGTTTTCTGGTAGCTCCTGTGAAGATGCTGCAAGTTCCTGCAGGACATTTGTAAAAGGGTTATTAATAGCCTGGTCGTATTAAGGGAGGATTATAAATTAGACCATACAATAGTAGCACACAAGTGCTTTGCAACAAGATATCGTGATTAACATTCTGCAACAATTATCTTGTATGGGAAAAGCTGTCACTTGATCTCGTGAACAGTATCTGTATTGTGAGGCAGAATACTCTGTGCAGAGAAGGGAAGGAACACTTCTCATTTACAGAGGATGCAGAATAAGAAGCAAGTGTGTACTGCTTCAAACGTGTTATGGTTCCTAAACACTGTGAAGAGTATGCTTACAGCCAGTGAAAGTGACTGTGAGTAGAGCCTGCATTCCTGAAGCAGTGCATATGCATACTTGTTCCTGGATGTTTCCGAACAAAGTGGAGTTTTTGCAGCTCTGTCCTGATGGTACCCCTTGGATTGCAAAATTGACTTGCCTCTGTTTAGTGCAAGGTGAAGGGTGAGAAGAGGTGTAAGTTGTACAAAAAGTTAGATGTGGTTAGCTGGTAGAAACTATGCTAAAGAGAACAGTGGGCGAAGAGAACACGTAGCGAGAGTATGCATCAGCTATTCTAGCTTCAGAACTGGAGCAGTAGGTGAAGATCTTAATGCCAACCAGTTTATGAAAAGGTCAGTAAGAAAATTAAAATGTGAGCTGGGTATGCTTGCAGTGCCAGTACTGGGGCAAGCCTGCTACTCAGCTGAAGTATTTTCAGATTGTGACTGACAGCATAAATGCAGAACATAATGCGCGGCGTAGCTGTTTTCCCTGTCACAGTGTCTGTTCCCAAAGCTTAGTTAGGTGCATCCAAGATTACAGTTCTGAAGGTGCCCTGTAAAAGATACGTATGGCTCCTTGTACTTTCCCTCTCCTGGCCCTGTGTACTGTTGTGCTGTTACTCCACTTGGGATCAGTGGTGACTCCCTGAAACCTGGCTACCTGGCAGCTTGCTCTTTTGTCTCCGATGGCCTGTACACTGCAGTTTCTGACTCTGCAGTAATGTTGCATCACGGATTACTTTTAGCATGAAGGGACAGAACTAGCAAAACCTCAAGCATGATCAAGAGCGTGGTTTTAGTGTTACATGGGATTACATCCAAATTAGGAGAAGAACCTGCATGGCCCCATGAGATCCTGATATATGACTGAAATTTACCTAAAATGTATTACTGATACTCATTTAAATTAGTTGCATTACCTGGCAATACAACAACAATTAACTGCATTGTCTTACGTAGTATAAAACTGTCTGTATACTCTATCAGGGCAATAAATGAGGGGTTATGTCAGTATCATGGTGCTCAACTCATCTGCTTCCTGGACAATGGATTGCTTAACAGATACAAATCCTTTATCCTTACGAACACTGCAGAACAGTATTGACATGGGAGAGAGAGCTGGAGTCCTTTCTGCCTCATGTGTTGTCATCGAAAGTGTCAACTAAGTGCTATTTGCAGAATTTTCATTGCTAGTTAGTATGTGAGAGGAAGACTGTGATTTGATTCCTCCTTTTCCTCTCCTCGCTGCTTCTAGCCAGATAACTGTGAGCTACTGGAACTCGTTTGCCATGCTCTCGTTATGTTTAATAATATGAGGGGTAAGCCTGGAATTGGTGGTGGTGGAAAATAGGGAGTTTGGGATTTTTTGACTTGGAAAAAAAAAATCCAAACTCTGTCAATACTTTTAGGAGTATTTTTGTAGTGTAGGTGGACATGAACATACTTAGTGAAATTCCATCTTCAAGAGAAAAATAAGAAAAGTTAGTTTGTTATCGCTGTGGGGTAGAACTTGGCCCTTGTGCTTTCTTTGGCTCTAGAGGCTCCTACCCAAGCTTTTTGAAGCTGTTTTCCACCAAATTCTTGGATGGTGCATTGTGGGCAGAGGCTGGGTGAAAGATGGTGGAAGGTTTACTCCAGTCTCTCTGTCATATTTCAGTTCGTCTATTTGTTTGGTTTAGGATTTGACAAGAGTGATGTATTAGGGTTTAATTCTTAATTTAGTTATAAGATCACAGTGAGCTCTGTTACATCCACATAATCCTGTTGAAATTGCTGGTTTTGCATGAGTATAATGAAAGACAGGCCTCTTGTAAACTCAAGTAGCAATGGAGGTTTTCCAACGATACTTTTGTCATTAAGCATTATAAAAGGCAATATCAGCTTATTTCTTGCTTTAATCAAAGTCAGTATTTTCAGCATAAAGAGGTTCTCCCTCTATCTCACTTTCTTTTTATCTTGTCTGGGGTTCAGTGTTGCTTTGATATTTCAATTGCAAGATTTTTTTTGTGGCAATTACTCTACCTGTCTTTGCATCATGTGGAGCACCACACACATCTATAGCAGTACACACAAATGAAACCATGTTTAAAAATGTACATTCAACTACTTTGATTGCAAAGTTAGACCTCTAAGTTGGAAATTGTCTGATTTAGGGTCACGTAGATAGAGTTCTGTGTTGTGAGCCACCTTGTTCACTGAATGAGCCAAGGATTTGCAGGGAAAATAGTATGTGATCTTTACAGTTAAAAAGAGGATTAATGCAAATGAAGCTTAAGTCATATGCTGTTTTAAATATGACGTTTCCTAATTTTCAAGAGCTTAACTTTCAACCCAAATAACCTTCTCGCAAATTAGTTTCTAACATCGAACCTCTCAGTGTTGTGGTTTTTATCACTTTTTATTTTTTATTTTTTCTTTATTTTGATATTATAGGGAGGCGCTGATCTTAACAAATCCTTAAGTGGGATTTGAGCCTTCAGTAGTAATTTTCAATTCAGGTAATTGCCTTACTTGGTAAGGTTGTTATATGGTGAATGAGGAAGGACCTTCAGTGTCTGTGCTTTGTCTGAAGCCTGAGCCATTTGATCCTCCTTTCTGCTGTCTGTCCTGCCACTCTGCTGTCCTGTTTCAGCAACCTGGAAGTGGTCCCTAGCACACTGCCTGCCGCTGCGTTGTCAGAGGGGCGAGCTGCCCAGCGGCTGTGCGCATGGAGCTCACCTCCCTTACACTGTTGGGCTTTGTTTTGAGAAGCCACCAAATACTTAATTTAAAAAACCAAGCAGGCTTAAGAAAACAGTTCAGTTTAACTTGAATGGATTGCCATAAGATAAAGAGCATCTCTGCTGTTTGGGGAACTTCAAAGGCTGCCTGCAAATGAGGCAAGTGCCAGAGCTTCTCAAAAAAGTTGCAGAAGTCTTTGTAGTGGAAAGTGTTACCTGTCTGATATTTAAGGGTGCCTGAAAACTCATATATAAAAATAGAAAGATAGAAATTTTATCGAAGTTGGTGAGGCTTTTGCAGTTGAGATCTTTTATTATTTTGCCTTAAATACTTTTGTTCAAATCTATCAAATAATTCATTACAGAAAAGCACACCATTTGGACTACCAGGCAATTTAGCTAATGGTACAGATTTAAAGAAAGCTGTTCTTAAAGTGAGCTACTTAATAATTACAGTTAACAAACATTCAGGATGCAAACATGAGGCACGTGGTGTATCTCAGCTAGCAAGCAGTCCATAATTTTTTCCTGTGTGTAATAGCTGCCTGGATTTTCCAACCCACATCTAGTAAATAATTACATCTTTATCTGGCATGATAAAATCAGACAGCTTTGAAAACAACTTTTTAACAGTAAGGTGAGATGTGGGTCAAGGTTCATATATTAATTTGCACAAGTGTCTGAGAAAGCAACCTCAGAGACTTTTCTTGCACATATTTACTGCTTTTCTTCTTCTGTTACCAGCTGCTGCCTCCAGACATCTGAATGCTCGGGTTTGGGTTCTGTGCTTCGTTGGGTTGGGGTTGTTGTGAGGTTTTTTTTCTTCTGATTTGTGTTAAGAAGGGATTTCTGAGCAGGCAGCAGTAGTGTAATTAAATAGATATGTTTAACTTTGAAAGGTGTAATTTTTAGGACTAGCTCAAAAGGGCAGGCACTCCTTGGAGACATTGTAATATGGTCAGGTTGTCTGCTCCAACTGAAAGAGCAATGCAAGACTTGGGTAGCATCAAAGTTCACTTAAAAGTTTTTGACACGTGTTGTCTCTGGGCAAAAAGAAATTCAGAGGAGGCAGCAGAGCGGACACAGCTCCTGAGCATCGCAGCTCTTGGTGCCGTGCTGGAGAAAGGGTCAGCTTCCAGAGAGGCTGACCCTGGGGAAGCATGTCTTTGTTCCCTTCACTTTGTTAGGGCTATGGTGGTGCTGGTTGTTTTCCCTGTGCTTGTACAGTGGCTTTTCATAGGAATGCAGCACTTTTGGATCCAGCACAGATATGTACCTGCCTAGCAAGGATTATTCTGGAGACAACAGCTGTTCCCTGTCTGCCCCCTAATCATTGCCATTGCTTCCCTGCAATTCAGGTCTTAAGGTACAAGGAACAGAGAAGTTTGTGTATGTTTCTGGTAGGAAAGGGTGGTAGGAAAGGGTAGGAAAGCATGAATTCATGGGCATACTGCAGAGATATTCGTCTCCCCACTCTCCTTCCTTTTTTTCTGATTCCTATTTGCTCACTTTTCCACCTTTCAGCAAATGGGAGCATATGGTAGTGTGTTGTCCATCTGGTTGCCACTTACTGTGAAATCATTATGCAGACAGATTTGGCCCCATCTTAAATTTCTTGTGTAGGTAAAACTGCTAATAGAATGACAGCTGAAGTGTTTGTTCTGAACTGCACATGGGAACTAAGCACAGAGAGTGAACAGAAAGAGTGCTTTCCGAATATTTTCAATCTTCTCCTACAGTCAAAACCTACTTGTGCTATGCTAGTATTTAAAGCCAAAAAGACTGGGACCCCCATTGTGCTGTAGACTGTTCAAGTATGGATAAAAGGCAGGACCGTCCCAGAGGATTTGCAATCTAAATAAATTTTAATGAGAACATTGTGAATGGTGATAGATGTTTAGGAAAACATTAGTTATATAGACAATGTCATTAAAAATCCTGTTGATGCTTTTGCATCCTAGCACAAGCTTGTAACATAGATACTAAATTCATTGGTCAGCAGTAGTTTCTTTTTTGGAGTGATTAAGTGACACTTGTAAGAATCTTTGTTAATTCAAGTCTTGTGAGGTTTAGCCATATTCAGATCCTTCTGTTGTCTATGTTTCAAGGATCAACAATGGCAGAGAGGAGTCTTACTGCCTTTGCCAGCACAAGCATGTGTACTTTTTTGTCCTCATTAGATTTCACATTGCTAACAATGAAATCAGAAGAACCTCATTTTCCCATAATATTCTGAGATCTTTCCTGAAGATAAGAGTACCTCCAAAAGTAAGTTTTAAATTCGATTTATTTGATACATGTGGCAGCTAACTTTCATATGCTCTCTGCTTTGCCAGTCAATAGCTTGCTTTTCATGTAGCCACATGGAAAAACCTGTATTTTTTTAAACTGGAAGAGGTGGTTATAAAAACAGAAAATGGGAGAGTCAGAAACAAGTAATTTACACGAAACAATCTTCCTTGCTGTTTAGATCAGGAATCCTCACTTTAGATGGTTACATGCATATTTATTATGTAAATAATAATACCAGTGCTGTGGTGACCCCACTGTGATATGCAAGTGCTTGTGGACTGGTAAGAATAGTTTTGTGCTTGGGGAGAAGAGTGGCTAGAGTTTGTTCACTGCATACCCTAAAGGTTTTATATTGTTTCGAACAGAAGTGCTGCCATGTTTTTAACACAGCACTGGGACTTTTTGCCTGTTTTCCTGCAGGAGTCAATTTACATAGCTTTCCAGAAAGCTTTTGTCCTGTAGTGAAACAGGCAATGGGAAACAAGCTCATTGTAAGTTTTCAAAGAGAACCTGAGACTTTGAATGGATTGGTTTTGAATCTAAGTATTAAAATGTAAATCCAACCCTCAGTACGCAGCCGTGAAACTAGGCCGATAGTGGGAATACTGAGTAGTTTTTGGGAGAAGGAGACACTTAATGGCTTCTATTACAGTATCATGACAGCTGTGGTCTATCTGTTGGTGATCTATAGCTGAGTATCTGTAGTAGTAGTATCACTGAGGAGAGGCAGCTCGGCTGCCTGAGGCTGAATTATAGGGTGTGTTAAATCACTGCTGAGCTGCACCTTGCAGTACTTTGTTGGAAGACTTGTGTTCTGTGGATTTTTTCCAAATCAAAAGGAGAAGAAAAAAAGGCAGCACAGAAAAACATGAAGGTTTGCTTTTAGCCCTCATATTTGAATTAAACTTCAGAGACTTGTTAGTGTGTAGTGCTTGGATTTTTTTTAAATGCGTGGTGTTGTATGATGTGTATGTCTTCTGAAATATATTATTTAAATATTCAGGAGTTTGTTGAAGGATAAATCTGTGATGGATGTAACTGTAACATGCTCAGATTCATGGATCTCTGCACCAAAATTTGCTCCCCGCTGTTGTTTTCTAATGTGAAAATGGGAAAGAATTCCTTTAGTAATCTGCTGCTTGTGAGACAGAAGTAACTGGTAAGGCAGTTTCTCTATGGTCTTTATACCTGGTGGTATATGGATCAGGTCACCATAGTGGAAAAAAAGGCTAGATTTAGTTAAAGATACTAAAGATCTTTAGTTTAAATGTACTGACCATCTCCTTGCATCTGTTATTCTGCTGTAGAAAATAAAAGTGTTGTGTGGGTAAAATAATATGGTTCTACCTAAGCAAGAGATTATAACAGTTATCCTGAAGTGCTGCTTTTAGCCTGGTACCCAGGTTTTATATCATGCCAGAAAGTAAAGGAGTTTTGATGTGTAAATGAAGGTGTTCTTTGAAACGCTGGGAAGGCCTGAGGCATCAGGGGAAGGATTCCCTCAACAGCTGGAGGAATAGGAGCCCAGGGACTTACACAACCCTTTGGATGTTGAGCTGCCTACTGTCCAGTTGTAAGGGTGTTGTTTGGTTTTGTTTGGTTTGTGGTTTGTTTGTTTGTTTTAATTACCTTCTCTTTTGATTAAAAATGCTTGTCAGCAACTCCCTTGTACTTCTGTGAAATTTGGGAGCTCTGAAAAGAAAATTGGTCGTTTTACCTTTAGGGGCTGGATGTTGCACCCAGTCTGAATGCGCTTTTTCAGTCTGAAGGTTAGATAGGGTAGTTGCTTTTGAAGAACTTCTTTCAGTCTAAGATGATTTCCCTTTTTTGAGGGGAGGAGAAGGGACTGCAGTCAAAGTTGCTGGTAGCCTGCCAAGGGCTGAATACAAAAAGCACTGGGTATGGTGAACTAGCAAGCAAAGACTAATGGGTTATTTGTTTGACACATTTGGAAATGTGGCCAGTTCTCAGAGTCCCAAGGTGACTGACATCAGCTTGTGTCTGATTGATATTTGCTGGGTTAAATGAAGTGTGTTCTCTAGTGAGAAATGATCCACATCCTCGTCTAAAAACACTATTAACTAGCACTTTCATGGACTGCCTTGGTGGGGAGATTTCATAGCCTGAATGAACATGTCAAGTGAGCTCTCTTCTGCTTCACACCTTCACATAAGGATTAAGGTACATGGGACAAATTGACTGGGAAATAGAGGCTTGCACATTTCGCTTTGTTGAGAGAGGACTTTGTGCCCTAGTGGCTGTGTATTTCACAGGCTGTAAAATCACTTTAAAACACGCTCACTTTAAGTTGTTGGCTGCGTAGGACAGGAGCTTGCTCTCCAGGTAATGTCTAAAGCCATGAAATACTTAATTATGATGCTGTCAGAAAGCAATGCAGAGTGCTTTATCATATAACGAAGATAAGTAAAAGGGAAGGCCAGAGTTCAAAAGATTACATTATAAAATGGAGAATTTGTTATTGGGGGCAAAACAGGTGGTGGTGGTGGTACCTTCCTTCCCTAGAAGGACATCTGACTGGTTTAGTTTAAATGGTTTAACAAAGCACTTCAGTCTGCAACAGACTTTTTCTGTTAGTTGCAATGAGTATATAAAGCATACTGCATGGGCAGCATATTTGGCAGCTGAGGAACATAACGTATCTGAAACCTTTAATTATATGCTGTAGTCAGCTCTGTCTAGGTCAGAAGACACCATATTATCAAATAACATATTATAGGCCTTCAGAACTTTCACAGTAGCTTGATTATTCATTGAATAATTGGTCTTTGTTAAGGAGATAATGGCACTGTTTGCATTCAGAGTCTAGGTTTGAAGTGTATGACATAGAATATTTGTATCTTAAATCATCTGTTATCCAGCTGATGTAAGAACTAAATAGAACAGAGTTCAGTAACAGCTTTTACAACAGCAAAGACTGCCTATTCTACTGTATGTGTCACACTTCTTGCTGTATGCTACCAGCAGTTCTGAAGGTGTCTAAGAGATTTTTAGGTTTATTGAATTTAATTTTGGGTGTTTGTCTGCAGCAACACTTGGGACCATACAGACTGGTTAAGCATAGACTGTATTAAAACCCAAAACAAACAGAAAATGCCCTAAAGAATAAAACAATTTAGAAGGTTCCCAAACTGTAGAGGGCAGAAAGGCAGGACAGTAAACAGTCAAGTAGAACAAGTGTATGATTAAGACATGCAAGTAGGAGTTATAGGAGAAATGGCATGTCTTTCTCTGTCACACACTGTACCTTATTTCACTTATCTGTAGAAGAGAAGATATTTCTACCTTATGAATAATTGCTTAGGCTTTTTATGCTTTAGGATCCTAATGTGGAATAGGAAATTATTGACTGCAGTGTCAGTAGCTCAAAATTTTTGCAAGTATGTCAGAGTATGATGTAAGGTAAGTTCGCAGGGGTTCCTCTGGGTGCTTACATAAGCTCAAGCTTGGAGGGAACTATTAGCTTGGTAAAATCCCCAGTTGCTTCAGTACTCTGTTTTAGATGGACTGGGGAACAGGTCATGATGAACAGACCTTTCTCCTCTAGATTTCATCCTGCTGAAGACAAGCATCTTATTTTCTTTTTCCCAAGCTGGAGATTAAAAGAAAAGCAATAAGGTGATAAAATTATTGCCTTAAAGGACAACAAAAGTGATCAAATCTACTCCAAGTAATGGTTTTGTAAAAAGTGCAGCATACTCGGTTAATCAAAACACATGGTCTGTATCTGTGACTGTTCAGCCTGCAGAAGATCAGTTTGTCTTGCGGTAGAGAAGTTGTATTTTCAGTATGAGCTGTATACCCATTTGAGCTGTGATCAGCACTCTTTGCCTTCCCTAAGGAGATGGCAGTGATTGTAGCACTTATCACACATAAAGGAATCTGTCTTGCTGTATATAGCTGCCAAAAGACAGGTGGGAAATAGGGATGAAGAGGGCAGTGTCTATGATCTCATTAACCCCTCAGACAACAGAACCGATGGTGAACTAAGGAAATGGCTTTCTCACTTCTTACCTGAACCCCAGATTTATCCACAGGAGTTGTTATGAGTTGGGCTGATCTGGCAGCTTGTCTGTAAAGGAATCTGCTAGCAGAATATTGTCTGAATGCTGGTGTAGTGGTCTGTGCATGAAGATGTTGCCCCTTGCTGAAAAGACATGAACCTTTGGGTGAAAACATGTTCCTGTTCACTCCAGAAATCGAGTACATAGATAGAATGCTGTAGCTAACATTAAAAATGGTTACTTGAAATTGAAGTGAAATGATGGGCAAGAGTTCGAATTGTTGGTGTTCAAGTTAAAAACCAAATGCATACCAGTGTTTTAATGAGAGCTGTGAGCTTATTTAGGATTACTTAGGATTGAAAAAAATCCTGGTGTATAATACATGTTATATTATCATCAAGAAGCCTTGTGGCTGGAGCAGAGACATGAAACCAGGGGCAAAAGTTCTCCTGTTTAGGGAAGGAAAGATGGAGCAGACTGAAGTGGTAGAGCGCTTTTTCAAGGAAAAACACTGAACATTTCAACTTTGCTTTAGTCATCTGCTCTGTAACATGTAGCAAAGATGCTGGATCAGTGATTCTTCTGACTTGGCAAAATTAAGGCTGCTTTTTGGGAAGTGCAGCAAAGCAGCCTCAGAGGCTGCTCTGAGGACGCTTACAGATTTGCACTCTTAAGAGAAGTATGTGCCTTTGCAGGGGACGGAGAAAGAAAGGACTTGCAAGCCAAGATCAAAATAAAAAAATATATATATATATATAAAGGTGTGGTACATGACTTGTTTTTTTTAGTTCTCTGCTATGGGCAATGAAGCTACATAGTACTTAATTGCTAATGACTTTCCTTGTATCAGGCTAAGCATTCTCTTCCTTTCTCCCTGAACTATAAAGATTCTTGTGATTTGCACAAGGAGAGGCACGTATAGCAACAGCTACTGTACCTACATGCTGGACATAGCTGCTCCCATTCTCGCCTGACATGGTGTTTGGTGGCAATGGCATTCAAGTTCCTAATTGTTAATTTAACATGCAGATGTCAAGGTGGACGAAGATATGGGTATGTCCATGGCTAGGCTACATATCCTCTATACAAGGCATATGACAGTGTTGTATCCAAGCTTAGATTTTTGTCAGTTTTGAGATAGTTTTGTATTTGTTTTAGTGCATGGATAAATGCATGTTTAAACTAGTTCTCTCATCTTTTCCTTAAGGTATAGTTTTGCATTTTTAATCATTTGTAACTGATGTGTTGGAGGAAACCTTTCAGGCATGAGCATTTAATAAATTAAGATCTAGTATACTGTTCACTGTTGCAATCCATTTGCCTAGAAAATCCTACCAGGTTTTTCCTTTAATAAACAAGTCAGATCTCTTGCTCTTGCCCAGTTTTGCACAAGTTTTGACACCATATCAACTGAAAGAGTGCATAGGTCAGGTTAGGAAAAGCATGTTTGCCTTGTGGAATTCTTGTCACTATCTAGAGTGTATGTATGCACGTGTGGATCCTGTAATTTTCGTGCCTTCAGAGCTCTCATTCAGGTCATCCTGGTGCAGAGGTTCAGGTTTGATTTGCACTTTACACCAAGTTGTCTTTGGGACAACCTCTCATCCCATTGATTTGCTGTAATATTTTTATGCTAACTGTAGCAAAAGAAGAAAATAAGGAGAAGTACTTTAAGAATTGTAGATGTACTTTTCATCTTTTGGACACAAACTGGTACAGTAAAGGGGAGAAGTCAGCATAATGTGACCAACCATCACTAAGCTGTTGATGGAGTACAGTTTAAGAACATCTGGACTGTAAAAGGCACCTCTTGAACTTCCATTGATTGGTTCCTTGGGCTGTCAGCCATGAAGTGTATTTTTAGATACTTGCAGCAAATATTATTGCATGTGAAAGAACGCCAAATCCATAATTTGTCAGCTGCCGTTTTTCAGTAAGTAGGGAAAAAGGATTTTGGCTTGAGTTAATTTGCTGCTGCATTGCAGGCTGCAGCTCGTACAACTATACCTGAGTTAGCTTTAAACTAGGCAGCCTGGCAACTAGTACCAAAGTCCGGCTGCAGCAGTGCTAGCTCAGCAGGAGCTGCTATAATCCTGCTTGGCCTGGACACAGGAAAGCAATCTTTTCTTTCAGTAAGCCATTTCCTCCAAAAGCAGAGAGGGGAAAAAATCTGTGTGTGTGTGTGTGTGTGTGTGTGTTTAGTGTTTATGGCTCATGTTTTACCATGTGTCTTTCCCCCCCCTTTCTTTAACAAGAACAAAGGGAGACATAATAATTAAATGGAAAATGAATGGGCTGACTTCTTCTATGGGTGAAATTTTATGCATGCCACAATTACGTCTCACAGTCTAGCAGGGGTATTCCTTGGGACCTTTGAAACAGGGCATGCTCTTGCCAAAAGGAATTAGTTCTGCCCTATAAACGCATGCTGCGGCTGCCCTCTGCAGCAGTACGTGAGTTAGTGGTAAAACGCTTTACAAATGCACAGCTGCTTGAACTGATCCAAACTCATTGATTGCCTTAGTCCCATCAGAGTCAGAAGTTTCTGCTCCTGGATGAGGGTGTGCTGCTTGGCCTGCCTGTACTTGGCAGATTATTTTTCTAGCCTTTGGATGCTGCCTAACACTTCTCTGAGTATTCTCTGAAGATCCTTACGCTTATTTTGGACACTAGTCTGTTTTGTGCTTAGTAGAAGGGTGTTTCTGTATTACCAGCTGTTAAAGAAGAGTAATGTACATTTAAAAAAATTACCTGTTAATGGAGTATTTTTTTTCTAAAACTTGTTCATCTTTGATTCAAGACTGAAGTTTTCCTGTCCTGAAGCACTCTCTGTTTCTCATGTTGTTTATCCTTCAGTTTTTCCTAGACGATCTTGTATTCAGTATCACAATAAGTATCATAGGTCTGTTAAACCAACCTGTATTTATAAGCTTTATGTATATTATATATATTTAGTATATACTTGTTCAAAACTGTGTGATCTTATTACTGCAAATACTGTCTCAGATTAAGTACTTTGAAGCAGAGTTTATGTCACTTTAGAAACCACCTTCTAAAGAACTTAATGGATCTTGAGGTAGCATGTGAATAACAAAAGTAAGGGCCAATTTATCGTCCTGAAAGACTGTTTGTTTCTAGGACCTTAAAGATCATGGAATTCTGATTGTTATCTTGGCATCTTTCCCATCTCAAAACTCATTAGTTTACTTAAATTTCATTGAAAGTGCTAGAGAGTCTTTGGCTGGAGATTGAGAAGTTATGTAGCAGATGGTGATTGTGTTGAAGGGGTTAGTGCAGTGTTGATGAAAAAGTATTTCTGAAAACTCTCTAATGGTTTGACCAGCTTGTCAGAATCCAGAAGATAATACAGATACAGCTTCCTTGCTCTCATCTGGTTGTCTTTGGACATGTTTTTCTGAGTTTCCTACCTCCTAGAAATGTTAATGATTATCCTGGTGAAGTTGGGGAAAGGGAGGGGGTTGGTTGGTTTGGTTTCTTTTCTTTCAATAAAGGTGAATTGATGAATCTTAACAAAAGCCTGTGTTTGCAGCTGTAACAGACAGTTCAGTTTCAAGCAGGTGCCTGGTGTGTGTTATAGATTCAAGAGGAAGAATGTGGTTTATTTATAACTTAGCATTTGCTTAGTGTTTTGAGACTTGTGTTGCAGTATAGATCCCTTGCATAACCACTGCTTGAAAAGCATCCTTTTATCTCATCAGTGTATTAAGCAGAACCTCCTTATTGGATATGGGTCATGGGACCTGAAGTGCTAAATAAGGTACTGCTAATATAGAGCTGTCAAGGTTGGTGTGGCAGGATGACTTCTGTGCTGGGTCACACAGTAGTGGCCAAAGCTTCATTAATTAGCAGTCAACTGTGGTAGTGCTTAGTTTTACCATATGTCTTTAAGGTGCTGATTCAAAGTACATCACAGAAGCCTGTGAGGGAATACAGAAGTAAAGTTTAAATCTGAATCCCAGAATACCATCCTCATTGCTTTACAACATGGATTTCTTAGTATGTTAGCAGTAGCACTAAATTAGTGTGCCACAGGGAAAACTGGTTCAGTGCTCACAGCAATCAATCACAGCAAGATTAATTTCCTAGTGAAGAGTCAACTTTGTGAGCCCTTAACAACTGAGCATTTAATCTCAAGTTTCTCTGTGATACTGATGCTGTCAGAGGAACAGCACAAGCTGACAGTTCTCTGCTTTAAAACAAAGGGAGTTCATAATTGCCAGTGTTTCTGCACTGTTCCTCAGAATTTATTCATTAGCTTGTGGTGCCCTCCATGTACTCATGTGACAAGAGCATCAGTCCTCTCTTCTGGCAGAGTTTAAAAGAGATGAGGGCTGGGCAGGGGTAGTGATGTTAGTTACATATTCTTGAAGGGGTGTGAGGGAGATCAGGTTCGCATTTTTACTTTCCATGTGTGGTGTATAATACGATCAGCAGCTGACTGCATTTTAACATATATTTGTATGAATAAGCAAATAGCTTCACCCTGTAGGAAGAACTCTGCATGCCTGTGCAGAGCAAACGCTTTTCAACGTTTCCAGAAACTATTCTTCTTCATACCTCAGTGATCCTTCTTGTATTCCATACAAAATAACTAATGAATCAATAAGCGCTAGTAAAAGAGTTCTGAAAACCTAATGCTTACATTAAAGTTCTATTTAAAAAGGCCAATAAAATGTTTCTCTGTGGTGTTTTTTCATTTGGTTTTTTTTTTTTTTTTTTTAATAAGTAGCAAAAATAGAGCTTCAAAGTTCCAAGGCATCTATTTAGGTACTGATAGTGCCTGAAATTATTATTTTTAAATGACTACCATTTTTTGAGCTCAAAATTATCTACTTTAAATGCACAATGTAAGGTGGAAGTAAAAGTGTAATTGTTCATGAGGTATGTATCATTTGTAGTTGTATATTGAACTGGCCTTAGGGGTGTTGGCTTTTTGCTGCATGAATTCCTCACCAGGCCATATCCTGGGATTTGGCTGCAACAGGTATCAAAGCAGATTCCCACCTTTCTCTCTCCATGTGTTTTGTTGCTGTGCTGCTTTTCACAGAATCACAGAATGATTTGGGTTGGAAGGGACCTTCAGAGGTCATCTAGAACAACCCACCTGCAAGGAGCAGGGCATCCTCTTTCCAGGTCCAGTGGGAAGAGTTGTCCTCTTACCTATGCGGTTCACAGAAAACAGTCTAAGCAGACTCCAGACATACACAGGCCATGTGTGTCTCCTCTGTGATGTTACCTTCCAGAGCTCAATTAGAAGTGAGGGGAGAAGGCGCAGGTTTGGCTGCTAAATGTGCAAATCACTGGCCAGTTGACATGTGCATTGGGCGGGCTGCTTCCTCCAGACTGTGAAGGACTGTTAAGGCCTGCTTATCACAGCTTGGACACATGCCCTCACTATCAGTATTTGGTGGCAGAAACCTGGCCTATAATATGCAGCAAGTGCATTCCATTACCTGCTGAGGGGTTATACAGCTAAATACATTAGTTGTATATTAAAATAATGACTATCAGTATACTGCACGCTACGATAGTGCAGTTAAATCTTGCATTTTAGGTTCCCAGTGGTCAGGAAAGATTCTACCAGCCACGAATAGTACAACTGTTGTGTCCGCACTGTATGAAATCACTTTCCCCTGGAAAACCAGGCAGGATATGTAAATTCAGGAACTTTATTAGCTGTCTGCTCTTGCAGGGTGAGGTTTATCCCGTATGCATCACCAGGATGAAATTTGCAACTATTTGTAAGTTTGCAATCAAAACAGCTGGTCTGTTTGTTTCCAGAAGCTAAACTACAAAGCAGAGTGCTGTTTGGGAGAAAAGCATTGTATTTCACATCAGTGGGCTAATTATTGTATACTTGCTTTTAAGATACTTAGTAAGGTCATGAATTTATGTACATCTATTGCATTTTGCCTGGAAGGTTGCTCATTATACTCATCAGGCAGGACAGAACATGGATATTTCTTAAAAAGATATTTGTAGTATAGTTGGTTCTTAGAATGAAATCTTTACTTTCAGATGCTGGTTTTGACTTGTCTAATAGCTTGACTGGATTTAGTATCAGTCTGCTTAGGTTTGTGTTGATCCTGTACTGCTGATATGTGAGAGACAGAATTGGTCTAAAGAACTTTTTTCTCAGTCTCCTTATATAGGAATATAATATTTATGGGTCTCAGAGCCACAGTTGGTAAGATGCATTGAAATCCTCAGCTCCAACGATTAAATGAGAGATTAAATGAAAGCCAAGAATTTCTCACGAGGTCTTTTCTGTACTTTCCGCCATTCTTATTGTAGTGTTATGAATCTTCTGTGTTTTGGTTGACATTAGCTCCTCAAGAAAATTAGAGAGTACTGTTACAATGTTCTAAAGGTGTTTCAATCCAGAATCTATTAGGCCCAGGATTCTAAAGAAAATGAAAATGAATAGCTTGAGGAAGAGTCTTAAGGCTGAAGTTTAATGGCTGAAAAGCAATCTTCAAGTTACCATAAGCTAAGGGCATGGGCAGATGCTCAAGCTTGTATTTATTAGAAGGCTAAGCTCCAAATAAGGTGAGCAGCAGATATTGTGCATGCAAATTAAAATGTAGTGAGCTTTAACCATTTTCATGGCAGACGGGGGGTGACCCTAGTATTTTCACATGACTAAGTGTCCCCTAAAACACGTTGACAGTGTCGCCCCTGAATAGAGACATACATCAAACTGAGGGACATCTCAAAGCAGGTTGGCTCAAACAATTTGTGTTGCCCTGTCACTAATATTAAAAGCCTGAGTGAAATTCCAGCTCTGTCCAAGTAATTTTTGCTGTTGGATTCAAATGGACTTGCATTTTTACCACAGATACCATTAGCATACTGCAGAGATTAGGTGCACATGTGATTTAACTCAAGTCTAATCAGAGGAGACCTGACAGGTATCTATATAGAACTAAAACCATTCATTCTAGCATGTTGAAAAGAGTGTGTATTTTTTCTTTACTGTTCTAAAGAGTGGCTGGGCCTAATTTGCTTGGCTTGAAAACAACAGACATGGCTGCAGGTCTCTGGTGAGTGGCTTTTCGCAGCAGTTCCAGGCAGTGAGAAAACGAGAAATAGAAACAAAATCCAAGGGTTGACTTTTGATAGATACAGACAGACCAAACTTCTTTAAAACTGAATTGGCACTTGATTTGCTTCCAATAGTAATAATTTTGCCTAATATGACTCAGCTATGTTAGTGTCATCCCCAAACATGTAAAATTCAAAACTGGAATTGTTGTTAGCCAAGCAAATAGAAACTCAACATTGTTTGGGCTTCGAATTTAATATTGTAATATTTAATCCAAAGGAAATTGGAGGTTTTCTGGTTTGATTTTTTTGTGGTTGGTTGTTTTTGATGGTGTTTTGTTGGGGTTTTTTTCCCTTTTAAAACCAGAATTTTTGGCATAAAAAGTCTGTGCTGGATTGGGGGAACACCTGTGGTATGAGATTTGTCCAAATGATATTTTAACCATGTGCTGGCTGAACCCAGAGTCATTTAGTTTCCCAGCATGGAAAAAAACAGATGTTTTCAGCCCAGTGGAGCTGTTGGTGCCAGGCTCATTCCTATCAACATGTGCAGTGGCTCATGGCAAAAGCTAACAAATACTGAGCTTTCCAGCTCAGAGCCCAGAAGCAGTGTCAACACAGCATCCTGCCAGAGCTGTTGATCCCATCCTGTGGTCCCTGTTAGTATCCTTGTGCTGGGCCATAAACAGAGATCACCTCACTAGGAGCCATGTCTGATATAAGTGGTGCTGCTTTGTATGTGTAGGTATGACCTCACTTTTTCCCAAATGAAAGTGCCATCTCCAGCAGTTGGAGCCATCGGTGGAGCAGGAGATGGGACATGCAGTGAAATAGCATAAACTGGCAGCCTTGTGCCTAATGCTCATGTGAAATGCCCAGTGTGCTTTTGTGGTTTCCCTTCTTATTATGCAGGCCTAAACTTTCAAAATCAGACCAATCTGTGAAGGGACCTTTAAAATACGTGATTGCTCTCTTTTGTTCGTTCTCTGGATTTGAGAGCCTTGTAGTGTGGGGCTTTCATCTTCCACTTCAACCAAATGGGGAAGCTATAAAGAACTACTCTATACTGGTAGAGTAACTGATACATTGGTAACTCTGAATTGCTTGGGATCACCAATGTATTACACATGAATGGGGACAGCTTGCAAAATGGTAAGGTAAATGGCAAGCTTGCAGTTACCCCGGGGTAAGAGATCTAATGAGTAATCCTGGCGAATGAATGCATTTTCTTTATTAAGAAGCTAAGAGCAAACTTTCTATTTAAGTAGCCTGGATAGTTTCTTGATAATTCTTTCAGAATTTTGAGATGTCACATTGCTCCCATTACTTGCCATAGTGTTAAAATTTGGCAGGCAGCCCTCAGTCCTTTTTGTTGCCCCATGACATCTTCAGAGTTAGCTACATGGTGGATTGCTGCTGCAGTACCTGCTGGACATGTGCCTTTTCTGGAAAATATTCGTAGTGTATCAGAACAACTGAATTTCAACAGTGCCGGTGTGCCCTGTGTAGCATGAACTTGAATGAGAGCCCACAGGAGCTGTCAGGGCAGCACTGGTAGGTGTTGGAAGCATGTTCATGCTGGAGTGTTTGCATATCACAGAAGACCTGCTACATAGCCCCTGCTCTCTCTCCCCAGTTTTTAGGTGAAAAGATAGTGGAGGGAAGAAGCATGGGTAGAGTTTTTCCATAACCATCTCAAACAGAGCAGCTCCTCCTCTTTCTTTCTGGCTGGAAGTACCATGTGCCGCACATCTGCAAGCTCTTTGGAAGAGGGTGGGCTTGACTGGGCTTTCCTGGGAGCTGGTACTGGTCTAGTCCTCCTCTCAGGCTTTCTTCCAGATAGCAGTGCTTGTCCTGTAGTCCAAATTTGCAGCACTGAAAAGTTGAAAATTTGGCCAATGATCGTGATGGATTTGAGGAGAGATTCTTATGATAGTGCACAAGATCGTTTTTCTCTTTTTTGGCTTGTCTAAACTTCTCTCTGGAAAGTATGAGCTATGCTTAGGAGTAATGAGACAGTCTTCAGTTTAATGATTACGTGCTCCTTTTTTCCCTAACAGCATTCTGCTTAATTTCAGCATTCAGGATGATCCATAAGGGGATAGAATTATGGCTGCATGAGCAAGTTCAAATCTGCTGTTTCATAATTTGTGAATGGCTGATTTTTTCCAGTCTAAATACTTTTCCTGGGATAGAGGGTTTTTCTTTTCTTCTAATGTGATGTATTTGAAAACTTTACTGTAGCTCCCTCCATAAAAAGATGCAAAATTCAGTGTCCCTTCTTCTTCAAAGTAAAAAGCTCTATCTCTTGTACCTCTTTCCTTTTCTGGCTACGGCATGGGAATGTTAGCGATAGGAATGGAACTGGGAATCTGCAGTGTTAAAATAATATGTATCAAATGTACTTGACTTGTTAAGGAAATGAATTTGCACTTTGTTTTCTGTGTAGCATTTCTGCAGTCATGATCTTTTGCAAATTATATTCCTTTTTTTTAGCAAATAAAGGAAGTATTTCTTACCCACCTATAGAGAGCCAAATAAACAAATACTTGGTCAAGCTGTTGTCTTAAATAAAAGTGGGATTAGGGATGGTCACTTGAATCAAAAGACATTTTAATTTTTTATCACAATGAACCTGTTCACCCAGTATGGGAAAACACTCCAATTTTGTTCAGCCTGGGACCTCTCCTGCAAGAGGTTTTCTGGGCTTCTCCTTCAGAAGTGCAGGTTGCTGGATTTCTGAAGAAAACAGTTCTGACGTACATGACCAATAAAACTTTCTAAGTGCAGATGTGTGGAGCTGGTTAAAATTCTCACTGAGAGCTTGAAATAAAAGCAGTGGTCAGACTCATCAGGCTGCAATCCTAGGGACCCTACCCTAGTTTCAGTTCTTGGAGAATGTGACTTGCAGTGGTAGAAATGAGCAATCGTATCATGTTCATGCTGATCCTCAGGGTGCCATCAGTGGTGTCAATCACAAAAGAGATTTGGCTAGTCTCATTCACAAGAGCTAAACCTAGCTACCCCTAAATCACACTTCCTTTTTCTCTTTGAAAACTTCTTGGGTAATGTCTGGTTACTCCTATTTCAGATGATTCCCTCTTTCCCTTTCTGTTTTTCTGGATAGCACCAGGAGCTACTTAGGATTGCCAAGTAGGAACCTTAATAGCCATCGTTTGCATATGAACTTTAGACATATAAGAATTTTAATTTATAGACTGAAATAAGAACATTTTTGCACAGAGGAAACAACACTCCATTTCCTGATGTGTACTAGATTCAGAATAAAACAATAAAAAGCTCCAGCGTGTTGCAGAAGGAGAAAAAACCACACAAAGCCGTTTTCATTTCCACTCCTTCCCCAGTCTGTTCAGCATTTTCAGTTTGGGTGCTTACTCCAGTTGAATATTGCCAAGGGCTAGGTGTCAACACATCATCTTTGATTCGAGTATTTCTGACCTTGAGGCTTTTTCCACCGTGCTGTTTGTTTCTGTCGCTGTGCCCATAGTGCACTGCCCTACCTGTTTGGTTTTGCTGATATAGCTATTCTTGGAGCTGTACTGTGACCTGTATCAGGGAAGCCATCCTACAGGATGCAGTGCAGGAAAAGGAAGATTATGCCAACTCAGTTTCCTGGTCCAGCTCTTAGTCATGGCCCATGTTGCAGGTGCATGGCTATGGCATGGGCAGAGGAAGGAGCAGATGCTGGGCAAGACTATGCAAAACCTGCCCTCTGGCTAATGGCTGTGTTTCATCAAGTGAGGCCTATTGCATTTGCTTTGAATGCAGACTGTGAGGCTGTCTGTGGGTCTGAGCTGCTGTTGAGGGACTGTGTGGAAGAATCTTTAGTTAGCAGAACATGTCAGAATTGTGTTTTATAGCTACTTGTAAGTACATGAACTCAGGTTTCAGTTAGTGCCTGTATTTTGTACAGGGGCTTACAGCTTTGTGGTAACACTCCTCAGAATGTGAGCAAATGCAACAAACGCCTCCAAACTGGGTGGTCTTAAATTCAGCTCCCTTAGGGCACTGAAGTAGAAACTTTAGTGCAAAAGGCTTAAATTGAACCATCTTCTTACTCCCTAACCCCAATTGCACCCACTACATTGTGAGATGTATTTTGTAAGACTGCTTAAATCAACGCTTAGAGTCATGGTTTTCATGCGCAGCTGGAGTACAGCTGATTTTTTTAAGGTTGCTCTTAGGGTTTTGTTTTGGTTTTGCTTTTTGTTTAGCTTGGAATCTATGTACACACATGCTATGCTTTAAGGTATGTTTTCCAAACTGTGTTCTATGTTTTGTGTTGTTTAAGCTGGACTTTATCTCCTTATTAGCAAGTTACAGCCAAAGTGTGGTGACTGACACTAGAAGGTTGATCTAAACATTAACAAATTAACTGGTGTGCTGGGCAAGGGCAGCAGCAGGAACCTTTGCTCAACTATAGCGCATGACCCTATGTCTCAGCTTGCGTGGTTCTGAGCGTAACCCATGAGCTGTGAAGCGGTTGCTTGCTGATGTTCCTACAGAGGAGTGGGTGAAAGAAGTCGCAAGCAAAGGGTATCTGGCAAAAGCTTTGAGGAACACTGGCATGCGTAATACCTGCGCAAAGAACAGAAGAAAGCTGAGAGGCTTGGAAGGCAATTACAGCACTTTGCAAGCTCTTTGAAGGAGCTCAGTGAACTGGGTGCAACTTCCTTTGCCTCCTGCAGAGTGGTGAAGAGCTGAGTCAGCTTTGCTGAGGTCTGAACTGTGATCCCCCACATTTTAAGCCGAGTTACTGGGCTGTAAACCTGACTGTATACAGAAAACCAGCTGCAAAAATACGGTTCCCATCAGATTGCACTGTCCTCTTGGTACATACAAGACAGTGAATATTTCTGGGCTTTATACCACTTCAAAGTGTGCACTAGAAACTTTCTGGGACTATTGTTTCCTTTCTGTCACATCTCCTTTTCAAACTAATTCTGTTTAACTTTGGAAACCGTGCTCCTTCTACAACCATCTCACCTTGAAAACACACCATAGAACAAATAGAATTGCTGAATTCTCCCAGAATGGGCACTGCTCGTACTCATATGGCAACTCAGCATCCACCGCGTGCTGTCTGATCTCAGTTCCGAGAAGAAGGGAGGTGGAGGGAACCCCAAATCAAACCCCTGGAACTTTTAACTGATTCCCTCGGATGAGACCAAGAGAGATGAAGCATTTTTGTCTACTGAACACTGAGTGGGATGGGTGTGGAAAGGACTGTATGGAAGAATTTCCATTTGGATGGGGATGGAATACCCAAAGGTTGGCCTCTCCCTCCTGCCCATCTCTACTGGTAGGGATGAGAGCCACATCACTGTTCTTTGCCTACACTAAATCCTACAGGAATGCCAATGAGATATGTGCAGAAGAATAAAATCTCCCTGCTCCAACTTTCCTGATGGAAGTTGGAAGTGGTTTATGCTGTATAGAAGTTGGGATTTTTTTTTAAGGAAGTTTTGCATATAACAGATGAAGTGGAGTGAATGGAAAGAATAAGTTTCTGCAAAATACCAGTATGTGTTAAGGCATTTCTGTTGCTTGCATAAAGCCTAGAAAGAAGCATGAATCGTAGTAATCCATTTAGGATATAGATATGCACAGCCTATTACCATTTTGAAGGCTTTGGTTGTGCTGCCCTCTTATTGTACATATAAACTACTTATCTTTTTGATTCATTAGATCAGCTAATACATTAGTTATCTGCACCAGAAATTACTCACTTTTTGCCACTTTTTCTCTCAGGAAGGCTCCACTGAGTCCTTTGGAGACTTGACTCCCTTTATCTCCTTTCAGGTCCCACGTTACTCGTCCCACCTTTCTGAGTGCCTTATGTCATGGTAACAGTCCCTTCTGCTGAGGCGGCTTGGACTCTGCTCCCTGTGGAGCTATCAGAAGAGCTGGCTGCAACTTTCTCCTTCAGTCCTGGTGGTGAGGAGTGTTATCTGTAGAGCTGCCAGCTCCAGCAGGTCTGGCTTATTGGTCAGATGGTGTTGAATTGTAAAGCAAGATCCTGTTCACGTGTGAATGTATTTCCAGCTTGAGAAAAAATCCCAGACTCAGTCTGTGTTCCGGAGAGGCAAATATTTCATGTCCTACGTGAAAGAACTGCAGTGTTGCTGGCCGCACTGTTACGACTTAAGTTCCTTCAAAATCTAGGGATTAATTTAAAAAATAAGATTTTTTTATTCTTCAAATCCAGCTGTACATTTTTTCTCATTGTTTTGTTTTATAAACCCCCTCGAGGGGGGATGTGTGTGTGTGTGTGTGTTAGCGCTGTCTCCCAAAGAAACGGTGAGGTTTTTAATAAAAAATTCCCATATCTACATCTGTCTCTGAGGCCGGTTCCCATCAGTTTTATTCCCATTTCCTAATTCAGCTGTATCCCCATTTACCTTCTATTCTCCAGGCCTGCAAATGCAGTTCTAACAGGATTCTCAATTTCCTGAGTCTGATGAGAGAGGTGCACAGGACCTCATGTCTTTACCATTTTCTTAGGCTGAGTGCTTAGAACAATTGATTTGGGTAAAGTTCTTCATTAAAAATTGGGGTTTCTTTTAAAGTGTCATAAAGTGTCAACCCCAAATGAGCTACTAGGGAGCTAACATTGCACAAGGCTGATATTTATGCCTTAGTTTTGTGGTAGGTGTAACAATTGCTATCATAAAGCTGTCATAGGTACGGATACACCAAATCCCTTCAGTGTGTGATTTAAACATGCATAATTTTAGGCAAATGTTTTAGTATTTTGCTGCCTTAGCAAATAGGATAAGATGAATAATTCACGAGCTACAAAGGCCAGCAAAGAGACTCCCATTGATACCAAATGGATATTGAATCAAGTCTCTGCTATGGCTGGGGAAGGTTTATCTGAACAAAGTTTGCTGCTTAGTCTGACGTTAGCAGTATTACAATGTTACAGATGAATGGAGTGTGGGTGTTTTTTCTAAAATATGTGGTTTTGTCTGTTTTAAAGTCAGTCACATTTCTTTTCTTCATATGAATAATTAGATTGCTTTTGGCTGACTTACCTACCTAAGGAGGGTGATCACAGCGTAGACCCTTTCTTTTTGCATACCTAGGCACATCAACTGGAAAATGTGAGAATGCACTGGCTCTGCTTTACAAGACAGGAAATAAAGCTTTGGAAATGGATCTACAAAAGAAGTAAGTTCAATTTTATTATCTGGTATCAAGTGATTGTTAAGGGTCATACTCTTGCTACATTTGTATGTCTCTACTGTAAATACTTGACCAATATTAGCAATTCAGCCTGGGACTTCAGTATAAAGTTTGGTATAAGAAGCTTTTTTCATGATAATTTTTTTTTTTATGTTATTGTCAGTAATAGTCTATTTTGCCAGTGACTATTCCTGTTTAACAGTATGCTTTTATGTTACTTTTAGAAATTATTTAGCATATAGTCTTGACAGTGGCTTTACAAAGTCTCATGATACCTTTTCCTAAGAAATTTTGTTTCTTAAATGGTATTCTCCAGTTTATATTTTTCCAGCTACCAAAACCTGCATAGCAGCAGTTTTCATTCTCACAGCTTGTCCTCTCCCATTCCAGTTGCTGTGCATTGGGCCAGGTACAACACAAGTGGAGATTTTGCCACAAGCAAATGTGGGGCCTTTTCCAAATGTGTTCATGGGTTTTGGTGATCAAAATACTATCTCGATACCAGCCCATCCGGAATGTTGGACAACATGAATAAGTTCTTGGAAGAGCCTTTCTAGCAAAGGGAGGCAGGAACATAGTTCAAATTGGAAAATAGAGAATGAAACCCTGAATTTTGTTGACAGAGCTTTCTTCGAAAATCTGCTCCCCCCTCTGATCCTGGCTATCTTTCTTAACAGTCTAGTGGTTTAATGCAAGACCTATGTTCTTACAGAAGTATGTATGTGAGCAGATAAATGTGTAAATGCACTGTAACTTTACAGCTTCCCTAATATGGACAACAAATGTCAGTGCAGCCCTTTGGAGTTCTTATGACTGTGTTTTAGATAACTTTGTTTTGCTTCTTGCAGAGACCTAATCTTGGAAGGCTAGAACTTCTGTGCAGAACAGCTGGAATTAGTTGAATACTGGAACCACTGCTGATTCAGTTGCATCCTTCAACATGACCAATCCTCAGTAAGTACCATGTGAGGATAGTTGCAATTTATTTTAAATAGAAGGGAACAGGTTGCTACCTGTAGGAGAATGATGTTGTGGCATCACGAGGGTTCTATCAGTATTACTGGAAGGATAAGTTGATATTTTGAGGAGGAGGAGTAGGATATGGTCAGTTGTTTAAAGAGTGTGAATTGGCAGAAAAACCATGAATGCTGAAAGCATGTCTGATGTGTTACTAACAGCCACTGGCTGGAAACTAGCATGTCATGTTATTGTCAAATCTGTCTTTTTTCTTTAGTGCCACCAAACCTGTCCCAAAGCTGTTTGCAACTCTAGTGTGTTGGTTTGATTTGTTTTTCTTTTCAGTCAAATTGGACACTGTCTGTCATTTAGTCTGTCTAAGGATGCAGAAGGTAAATACTATTGGGAGAGGGAAGGCTGCATCAACCCATTTCCTTTTTCCTTTATAATACTGGAAGTTGGATCATTGTATGCTCTTCCGTTCAAAACTGAACCCACTTGGACTTGTAAGGGTCAATGTCCACAGGATGGCACTAAAGGTGAAAATCAAAGAAAGAAAATTCTTGCTAAAATTAGCTCCTCCGTCTGGGTTTCTGATTCAGGTTGTTGACAGAGGAATACTCTTCTGTTGGAAATGAATTGTTTGCTTTCCATTATTAGTTAGGCAAAGAATAACATAAAGTAAGCCTTTAGGTTATTCAAATAGTACTTCCTTACCTCTACTTTCTGCCATACTATGACCCAGTTGCAGCCTTTCCCTGCCAAATACAACAGCATTTTCTGATTTTTAAAATTACTTTCTTGTGTAATGCTGGCAGCCGGTAGCTCCTTTGAATTTAGGAGTAATGTTTTCTGCGGTTAGTCTAATGGTGTGGCTCTGACCAACAGAATCTTTCTCTGGCTCTTTCACATAGAATTTTAGTTCCTTAACCCACATCCTTAGACTTACAAGTTATATGAGTTAAGAAATCCTCTAAATTAATTTATTTTTTTCCTTGAAAAAAACCCAAAAATAGCTGTTAATCAGGTTTCTTGAATAGCTGGAAGATTTTAATAAGCTTCTCTAAAACAAAATCATCAATACAACTTTTGCAGTCAGATTAACAGAGGGAAGTTAAAGTGCCAAGCACTTTTTCAATATAGCCTTAAGGAAAAAGAGTATCTTCACTCCTGCTGTTGAAAACCTGAGACAAGTAGCCTGAGATTTCTTTAGAAGTTTGCAAGCTCTCCTGGATGAAAGCTGGAGAAGTTTATGCTTGCACCTACTCTGAATCAAATGGAGTGAGCAGCTTGATGTGCAAGCTGTCTCCTAAAACAAAGCCATCCTTCATGTGCACTAGATAATAAGTTGCCATCCATCAAAACTATTTGAATATTGACCCGCAGTGGAAGAGGGGTCAAACTGCATGCACTAATGGACAGTTGCTTTGTATAAAAGGATTAATAAGCTGAGCTATTCATTGCTCACTGATGTAACTCTCAGAGCAGTGAGGTTTTAGTTGGCACAGTTACATGTCTTCCTTCTGTTTTGCACAAATATTTTATTTGAGTTCATGAAGACAAGTATGGAGAGGTTTGGTCTGTCCTCTCAATGAGGACACCTTCCCCAATGCTCTGGCGAAGGCCTTTTAAGTTGCTGGCTTTTGCGGATTCTGTGAGTTCTTTTTCTAAGTTATTTTTGTTTGCTTGCTTATTTACATTCATTTATATGTATATCTGCGTGAAGAGAGAAGAGGGTGTTTTATTTTGCTTATTGCATTTTCAGGTCTACAATAGAAGGTGGTGTTTCAGAAGTTGAGATAATTTCACAACAAGTGGAAGAAGAGACCAAAAGCATTGCTCCTGTACAGCTTGTTAATTTTGCTTATCGAGATCTACCTTTAGCTGCCCTTGATCTGTCTGTGGCTGGGTCCCAGCTTTTGTCGAATTTGGATGAGGAGTACCAGAGAGAAGGGTAAGTGCAAAGGACACAATTTTGTTTTACAGTTTTAGGTTATATGAATTTCATGGCTTGTACAAAAGAAAACCTTGAGCTGGGGAAGTGCAGCCAGTTGTCCTCAAACTCTCTTTAAAACTGTTGTCACAGGATGGAAGTGAACTTTTCTAATATAACTAATCTGTGCTGGCTTGGGGCTCTTTATACTTTTAAGTGATTCATAGCTGCTATTTGACCACAGGCTGGAAGTCTTTTCCCAGGGAAAACTAGACCAGGCATCTACCCATCAGACAGGCAGAATGGCCTGGTGAAAGCTCTTTGTGAAAAGGGTTTTCAGGGGGGTTTCAGGGTGATAGAGTTGGCTACTGTGATTCTTGTACATAGTTGTGCATCTCCTGACCAAGAGATAATGACTTGGGGCTGTTGATTCCTGGACAGACTGTGTACTTTTCACAGAGTAATTTGAATAGCTTGCTTGTGCGAGAACGTTGTCTTTGATAATGTGTATGCAAACTACTCCTGTTTTCACAGAACAACTGTTCCAGTTTTATTGGAATTAAATGTCTTAATCAGTTCGTAACGTTTGCCCAAACATAACCCAGTGTCAGATTATGTAGCACTGTTGTCCTACAGGTCATTAGAAATCATCCTTATGCCTGGTTCAGGCTTGAAGTGGCTGTAGGTGGACTGCTGTGCTAAATTTTTTTGTGAAAGATTGGGCTTAAGTGGAGAGAATGCAGAGGAAGGCAGTGAGAATGATTAAAGGTGCAGAAAACCTGCCGTGGAGTGCTGGTGGAAGTAACTGTATTTAACATGAAGAAGAGACTTTCAGGGGATCTTGTAAGAGATTTCAGTGAGGAAAAGAACAGTCTGTTACTGATTTCCCGTGATGTAAACATGATGTAAAAGAAGTAAGAAGCTTGAATTGCAGCAAAGAAGAGAATAATGAGGGTAGTGAAGTGCTGGGATAGACTACTGATGTGTCCATGAGCAAACTGGTATGGGGAGGAGTGGAATAGATTTGCAGTCGCTAGATGTTGTGAAGAAGATGTGTTTGTCAGGAATGACAACACTTTAGTTTAACATCCCTTGGGACAGAGATGAGGTGAGAGCTTGTGCCTAGCCCCTCTGATTCTGTGATTAGTGTGCCACTGTATGTCACACTGAATATATATATATTCCACTGTCAATAAGATCCATCTAAAAGCGTTTCACGGCAAGTCATATAGAGCTCTCATTGGTGAAGACATTAGGCTTTATGTAAGCCTCCATTTATTAACAGCTCAATGCGTTTTAACCTGTGCTCAGAAATCAGCAGAGAGACCTGCTTGATCTCAGCTCAGCAGGTGTTCTGTATGGTAGTCAGGAAGCAGTATGTGGGGAAGGCTCTTGCCTTTAATTTGTTTCCAAATTGGACTTTATGAGACATCTCCAGAAAGTTGTTCCTCCAAACAAGGGGAAATACATTTCAAGTAGGTTATATAAGTATGGTACAACTGTAACATAAAATACCCTGCATAGCAAAGAGGCACTTGAAAATTAATTTGAGTATGCAGGTGTAACCCTCAGGCTATTTTGGTGCTGAGTAAATACCAGTTTAGTTCAGATACGCGTTTTTGTAGATTTTTATGATCTGAAACTCAATTCTTCACTGTGCCAAAGTGCACAGATCTCCCATTGTAACCATTTGAGCAGCTTTGCAGTCTTAAGCAGGAAAATAGACATGTCGTTCTTTTCCTCAGCAGAGATCTCTTCCTTCACACAGACTTCTTTTGTGGCTTTATCAGTCTGAACGGAAATAAGCAGGTGCCATTCAGATGTCCCAGCTGTAGGGTGGATTCTCTGAAGAAAATTCAGAGCTTTAGTTTGTATGTCTCAATGCATTTTGCCTGAGTGTGTTCAGCTCAGTCCTAGGATTACATCTGCCTTGTGGGAATGGCAGCTGCTTCTTTTCAGAAGCAAGGAGCACAACTGATGCCTTGTGAAATTCAGGAGCAGAGCTCAGCTCAAGAAGCCTAGCAGCAAAAGTAAAATACTGTCTCCATAGGTGTCTCCATACCACCTCATGGCTCTGTTGGGAATATGTCTGATTTTATGAATGTGGTGTAATTTCTTTCTCATGGCCTTGTTAGATATTAGATCTTAGCCTTGTTAGATGGCTTCCATCTGAGTAACAAGGAGGTAGAGTGTGTTAGATCAGTTACAGGAACTGACAGCTACATCTTGCTCCTGTAAAGAGTGTGATGTGGGAAAAGGCAGCATAGGAGGGGGCAGAAAATATTCAAGTCCCTGTAGTTTCTGCCAGCATCCATGTTCATAACTGTGAAGCCTTGTTACCGCAAAGCTGCCATACAGGTTGCCAGTGGAGATACCAGAAAATGCTGCTAGTGCCAGAGAGTACTAAAAGGTGATGTAGGTCTCCTCTTCCCATCCGTGGCAGTCTGCCTTTGTCACAGACTCCAAGTGTAACCTTCTGTATGCTTTTCCCTGAGAATTTCAGGGAAGGTGCCAACCTCTATGACCTGCACATATCCTGTATGGCTCTGTTGTTCTAGATCTATAGCTGATCTATGCAAGTTGTAGTTGGTGTAACTCTAAGGCTCTGCAGCAGGAAGTTCTGGTGCATCCCTGTGCTTGGAAAAGGCTGGGTGGTTGTGACAATCTGCATCTGACCATGACCTTTTGGTTTTCAGCATACTAGTATGCAGTCCCTAGTTCCTGATGTAGGTTGTAGCATTTCATCGCTAGTCAGTCTTCATCTCCTTGCACAGACCAATAAGAGAGACATCAGACTAGAGATGAATGAGTGGGCAATAAAAGATTGCTGCATCTAGCTTGCTTCTTCCCTGCAGTGAGGCTGATGTGCCTGGGATTAACTGAGCTGTGGGTCTTTCTCTTCAGAAAAGGAAATTTTCTGATAAATGCCACTAATATGTAACTAAACCATTTTGTTTCATGTGACTATAGCAATCTCTATTTATAAAGATATAGCTCTTTCACTCTGTTTAGCACTGTGAAGAAATAGTAGTTCAGTTCTCAGAACCAGGATGAGGATGATGTTCATTATTTAGTAGTTCTGCTAATCTGCCCTACAGTTAACTTCTTAGAATCCTCCTGCTGTGCACTGCACTCCATGCTTAGACATTACAGAAATGATTGAGGCGTACGCTGGAGGCACGTAGATGAAAAATGAACTCATTCAAAAAATGTGCCTTGGATGCCAAGGAGGACACATGGTGTACACTTCTGACATCTCTGTAATGAAGCAGGTGAGACTTGTGTACAAAAAGCAGCAGGACAGTTGCTGATTTTCTGCATGTCTGTGAATTTATTGGAGAGGCTGTATCTGCATTGAACTTGGCCTGCATGAAAAGGATATGTAAACATTTCTTTAAGGAGGCTAATCACCCAGAAAGCTAAGGGGATTTTTAAATGTTAACATTAGCTTTAAGTGCCACTCTTAATTTCTTTTTTCCCGTCAAGTGTTCTGTTTTCCAAAAAAAATAGTTTCTTCTTCTGTTTTTGCATCAATGACCCATAAAAGTGATGGGGAATAATTGGAAAATTGACAACATGCAGAAAGTGGTACACGTGTCCTAACGACAAGCAGGGAAAAGCTCTCCTTCCTGTACTTCCCTTAAATTCTAATGAGGAGCAATCATTCACAATAGGTATCAATCACAATAGAAGAATTTACAGACAGTGAGCCTGTCTCTCCAAGACCTGTTGGTTGGGAAGCAAGGGGAGAGATATACACCAACTTGAAATTATTTCTTGTATTTGTTTTAGATTGCGGCTCTTGAACTTTTATATGTTAGACAAATCTGAAACGCGAAGGTCCTTTCAAATACTGTGTTTTACATCAACAGCTGTAAAGGTTGGGGGTTCATACAGTTAATGTGGCTCACTTGCCATTAGCTGTATATAGTCTTGCCATTGTAATTTGATAATTGGTGATCATCTGTTCGTCGCCTTAGATTTGTTTGGTTGCAGCTAGAAAGTGCATTAAACAGAAGGAATATCTAAAAGAAGAAAACTATAGGAAGGGATACAGAGAGAGATTAAAAGGAAGGGAAACCAAAACTGAACAGAGAACAGAGATTCAGAAATGAACACAGGGAAGAGTTTTGAGTTTTTAATTTTAAATTGGTTGCAAACCTTCATTGATGAATGTGTTCACCCAGCCTGGGAGAAAAGGATGTCTGTTCCTTCAGTCTGTCTTCTGGAACTGCAACAAATAGATGCCGTTATTTCTGGTTTCCATAGTCATCTTTCAGTTTTCATTTTGATCTTTTGGAGGTATTTTACTTGTGTTGTCTACAAAGCTTAAGGTGGTTTAACTGAAAGAACTCCAATGGACCAAGATCTCACATTTCTCTTCTGCCCTTTTTTTTTTCTTTATCTGGCAGCATAATTAAACAGCCCCTCTTCTGAAAAATTCTGTGAGTGCATGATGCTGATACACGGTGAATAATGAGGTCCAAGCTCAAGATAAAGTGCAAAGGTTTTGGAGGGCAGAACTATTTCATGCAGTGAGCAAGCTCCTTGTATTTACAGAAGTGACTTTTAATTTATTTTTAGCTGAATCCAGAAAGATGGTGCAAAATCTTAACAGCAGAATCCGGGGAATGAGACTGTAGTGCTGATTTGTTCTTTGTGCAGTACTACATCACTGCTATTTTCTGTGCTGTGGTCCAAAACTAAGACCTGCACTGCAGCAGAAAATGAGCATTTAGCATGACAGAACCTGTGAGGTGACCATCTCTTCACTAGAGAGAGAATACATGACGTTTTGGGCTGTGTTACAGGAATGTTCGGTGACTTAGAAACTTCTTCTGTACGGAGCATTTTAAGTGCTTATCTTTGTAAATGTTGTTTTCCAGAATAGCTCATTACTGTGTTTATCCTAGTACCTAAAGCCTTTGAGTGTGTCCCTCTAATGTCTTTTATCAGTAACAGCAATTGGTAGAGGGAGCACTACTATAAGTAAAAAGAAGAATTCATTTTCTAGCTCAGTGATTTTCAGGCTCTTTTGGTTTGTAGATGTTTCTGTATTTTTCCAACAGAACTTGCTTTTCCTATGTACTTTCTTTTGGTAGATGAGTAGTAGTTGTAGCCCACAGACCACTGTTTGCAAAGCTCTTTATTTGAGAGTGGAAACGGCATGGGTCTGATTTATCAGGCTTGACGCTGGAATTAATTTTCTAAGTTCTAAGAGAAGATATGGCTTGATGTAAAGATCGAAAGATGGGTGAGCAGATGGACGAAGGAAAAATGTGGAAAAGAGAAATATTAGTCTGGAAGGAGAGTTCATGAAAAGGTCAGCTAAATGCTGAGCAGCAGTCTAAAAGCAAATCACGTGTTAGGATTCATTAGGAAAAAGAGTAGGGAATAAAAGAGAGCCCATTGTTGTGCCTCTCCATATATCCAGGCTTTGCCCCTGTCTTGGACATGAATGTATTCTGGTCCCTGTCAAAAAGGATATGGTAGATGTAACTGAGCTGGAAAAGAGTCAAAGTAGAACAGTAATCAAAGATGTGATAAGGCTGCCATTGGAGATGACTATGTAAGCTAGGACTGTTCAATCTGGAAAAGAGAAGGCTCACACGAGATTTGGCTGAGGTTACAAAATCTGACACAGGTTAAAACAAGGTTTGACACCACATCCCTCTCACACACCTCCCAGTACAAGTGCTAGGATACAGGTTAAGGCCCAGTTCAAAAGAAATAAAAAGAGGTTGCTCTTTGCACAGAGGCAGTAGATGTGTGGAACGGCTTCTTAAAGGATGTGTGGCTGCTAATAGCTAATGTAGCCTTAAGGGGAGGTTCAGCAAGTTTGTGGAAGAGAAATTCATTAACTGTGACGAAGTAGAATCCAAGAAACCACATCTGTCTCAGGAAGTCACCAAGTTGAAAACGCTTAGATGCTGGGAGAATTTTAAGGGGAAGTATTATATTTTTGCTATGCTCTTATGTGTCGTGAGGCATCTGCTCATGGCCACTATTGGAAACAGAATACCAAGCCTTTGTTCTGAGGTACTATGGCTGTTCTTAGGTTTCTTATAGGTTGTTTTTGAGCGTGGTGATAATATTTCTAATGAGGGGAGTAATATACCAGGTAACCACAGGATATCTGTGAGCAAACATCATGATATAAAGAAGGCACAGATGATCCTCGAAAGCATGAAGCACTTCAAATAGAGCTGGGAAGCATTCATGTAATTAAACCTATTCCAAAATATTATGTACCACTCTAGCTGCCTATTCACATGCAGAGGGAACTACTAGGGCAGTTATAGAAACTGAGTGTCTGCTTCACAAAAAGCGTGGGCTTTAATTAAATTACATGAGTGGATGCTATTGCTGTATGTAAATGCATCATGGACAAAATGCCAGCAAGGGAGAAGAACTAATCAAGCTAAAGAACAATATTGGCACAAGAGCAAATATGTGTAAACTGGTGATGTGTGAGTTTAGGCAGAAAACTGGGGGAATCTTGCCATTTGAGCACCAGAGTTTTGCAGCAGTCCTCCAAGAAATGTCGTGGTGTTTGAAGCAGAAAAACTTAAGGGGAAAGAAGGATGAGGGAGCTCTCAATGGTTAACTTCTGTAATTGAACTAAGCTTGTAGGAGAAGCCCAGTAAAGGGGTGCAGAGCGCTCTCTATTCCCTGGAGTTGCGCAAGGCCTCCAGCTGCTCCCTGTAGCCTGCTGTGAGGCTCTGCTGTCTGTTTTGTCTCAGCCAGATTTTGTATTGTTACGTAGCCTTTCTGTGTTCCTATCACTTCCTGACCGTGGCCTTTCTAATCCTTCAGATGGTGATTTGGATCTCATCCATCCTTCTGTTTTCTGATCATAGCCACCCTGTGAAATGCAGACACTTGCTGTTTAGCCAAAAGAAAAAAATAAAAAGAAGACAGGGTAAGGTATAATGCAGATTTCAGGGTATTTGTTTGCAAGACCAGGAAATAGAAACAGTGACAGCTGTTAACAGCTTGAACAAACTGTTTGTAGTGGTTTCTTACTCGATAAATATGTTAAACCTTTCCCAGTTTTGCCTTATGTTCTTTTATCCAAGCTGTTTATTAATAAAACTAGCAGTGATGATGACAGATTGGTTTTCCACAAAGCCATGTGTGAAAGTGTCTTTAAAAATAAGTATCCCTGGTAAAATTCCACTAAATATATTTTAATCATAGAATCATAACAACTTTGCAGCCCTGCATCACCATCAACCAGGAAATTCCCATGCTACTACATTTATTTACTTCATCCAGGCATTGTAAGAAAGGCAAATAATATTCCTGTTCTAGAGAGACAGTAACTGAGGTACCTAATGAACCTGTTTGAAGTCACACAGTAAAGTTGTCCTGAGTCATACTTTACTTGTACCCACATAGTGCATGTCCTCCACAGACAACACCAACATCAGCAGGGCTACTGATACTACTGTGCTAAGGTTACAGGGTTGAAGGAGATGTGAAGATTTGTGTATTAGGAGTTAGTCTGGTTAGCATGTCAACAGGTTTAGCTAAAACAGTTCCTTTTAGTATTTATGTCCATTCTTTATAGGAGGGTAAGACGTAAAAAAAAAAAACCAAACCAAAGCAACCAAAAACCAACAACCCAAGGCAAGATCAGGGCTCTCCAGGAGTGTACAAATAGCAGGGAATGAGCTAGCTAAGCAGCCCCCAGGAAAGAAACAATTCAGTGCTGCTTTTAGAGCACAATGTGATTCTTAGTATCAGTGGATTCAGAGGACTTGGAGGAGGTCTGGGAAGAGGTCTGCTGGGCAGTGATGCTCATCACTGTCCATTCACAAGACAAGTGTTGAACAAATGCACCTTGGTGTAATAAATAAAGATATGAAACAGAAGGTGGTTTTCAGTGCTTAAATTTCAAACTCTCATGTCCTTGAAATGAGTTTCTATATTTTACGAGTGATATATAGATGTAAACGTGCAGAGGATCTGCACTTGACCTCTGAAGTTGTTTGCTTTTCCAATAGTAAACTGATAGTTTTGTTCAGAAGCTTTTGGAATCAGTGGGATATTAGTAGTGCACAGACAGAATAACTCCACATTCTTTAGTATTCTGTAAGTTTGAATAATGATTATCGTGGCCATATGTAATGTGTGCTGAGTATCACAGTTGATTTATTCTTACTGGTGCATTCAGTGTATTTGCAAATCTCGACTATGTAGAGCTTTTAAAGGAATATACTTAGGCCCTCTACTGATCATTCTGGGAATAGGAAAGAGGGAAAACTGCCCTGCAGTATTAAAATGCTGGCAAAACAGGCCTTTTTGGAAAAGGGAAGATAAATGTAGGAAGAGGATAGAATAAAGAGCTGTTCTATTTAAATAAGGCCATTCCCTAGCATTGTTTTTAGAAATATCTAAAAAAAACCCCAAAACCAAAAACCAAAGCCCAAAATAATAGTTTCAGTAAAGACAAGTTTTCCTGTTTTGAGCTGATGTAAATTAAAATCCATTAAAAAAGCAAGTTTTGCAGAAAGGCCCTATGCCAATGCATTTTTTTTGCCTTATGTTTTAAAAATACCTATTTAAAATCTAGTGCATTCTGTATTCAGGCTAGAACCATACCAAAGTTAAACTTACGGCAAGTTCCTCATAGTAACAGTTGTCCAATCTTCTCTGAAGGTTTCCGAGTCAGTTGAGGAGATCTTTTATAGTCAGATAATGGGGCAATCAGAGTACAAGTGTTTAGTTCATATGCTTAACTCTGAGAAGCTGCTTGAAAGTGTCAGGTCTCTGAGCACTACTTAGCATTGCTTTGCCCCTCATTTTTTGAGTGTGGGTATGTCAGGGAAAGTTTTGTGGTGTTTTTCCAAATGTTTGATCATAACATGAGTTATTGAGTCTAGAGTTATTTATTTGGAATCGATCAGTATCATCTTGTGTACCATTGATTCTTGTGTATTCATATGTTAGTTCAGACAGTGTGGTTACTGCACCACACTTCTGTATGCTTCCTGCTTCTTTAAACCCTAGTTAACAAATCGTGCCAGCTCTGTATTAGCTAATGGGTATTTACAGATCTTTGAAAATATGAACTGTCAGGCAAGCATCAGAACTTTCAGAGGTGAGTCAGTACAAGAACACTGTGATGAGAAATGATATGATACTGTATTGAAGTGAAACTATGGGGGGATTTTAGGAGGAAAAAAAAGGATCAGGCTGGGCTGTGTGCTTCTGAAGTCTGTGCTACAGTCATTCCTATTACAAATGTTTTCAAAAGAAAGAAAAAGAAAATGTTTATCTGCATTGGCACTATACTAGTGCAACATTACTGATGCATCAACTTCCTTCCAGACTTCTGGTCCTCACAGCCTCCTCACAGATCCCTTCATCTTGCCTAAACCTTCTTCTTCCTCTAAAACAATGTGTCTTCCTCTAAACTGGGTTTGAGAGCAGTCCCTGGCATATGCTGTCCCCAAAACTGTGCTACCCCAAACTCTGGGGAAGTCCTTTCTGGCCTGGGCCATGAAGAGATTCGTGAGAGTGAGACAAATGGACAAGTGACACAGCCCTGGCCGGTGGCTTGACTCTTTGTGTGTGTTTGCTACTGTAGGTGTAGCTGTGGAGTCGCTGAGCTTTTGCTCTGGTGTTTTCCGATTCCTACTGCTCTTTTCCATGATGGCATGGACTAACTGTTGTAAACCAGATTTGGCGGCTCTGGTCTGATTTGATTCATACTAGAACAGGGGTAAAATTCAATAGTAGAGAAATTCTTAAACATCATTATCTTTTAACCTAGTAGCAGAATCCTGCTATGCTGTGGTAGTCCCAGGTCAGAGAAGGCAGCATGTATGTCAAAATAAAAACACATGGAAAGTAGTAAGACACGATTAGGGTTGTGTTACTCATTGGAAGGCACTTGGACACCAGTACTCTCCAGAGGGCTGGAGACGCACACAAGATCCCTGGGGGGATGGGGTTTGTGAGATATTTTTCTTGGTAAAAAGAAAAGTGAGTTCTGCAAAGTCTTTATAAGTTTGCTGAGTGTATCCATAACAACAGAACGTGTAATTCTGAGTTCACTGCTTCTTAGCTCTCTGCCTTTTTCACTTCTTCGTCTTCTTTTCTTTTCTTTTTTCTTTTCCTCTTATTTCCTTAGATCTAACTGGCTAAAACCGTGCTGTGGGAGACGAGCTGCTGTGTGGCAGGTATTTTTGCTCAGTGCAAGTCTCAACGGTTTCCTGGTGGCCTGTGTAGTATTGGTGGTGATTCTTCTGACTCTGGAACTCCTAATAGATATAAAGCTTCTCCAGTGTGAGTAGGAGGATTTTTATGCTTTTGTTTTGATGAAATAGAGGCTTAACATGCTGGGAGATTTGTGAAGGGGGGAGGAGGAGGATGCTGGGGATAATTTTTTTCCTACCATTTAAATGATTACTAGGCTAGGTAAGAAATGTGGTTTTGTGGAACCCTGGTATAGTGAAGTCTATGTATAAAATAAGGTCTGTTTCTTATTTTGCTGAACAAATTCAGTACAGGACATATTTTCAAAGGCCACAAGCAGACTGTACATGCAGAGATCAGCTCATGTTGTCATTAGTACTTGAAAAAGTCTGTCCTTCACAGACACACTCTGTATACACAGGGGAAAGATCATTTGTGCATCGTTAATGTCTGATACTTTTCACATGCATGTCCGTAGGCAGAAATGATGAACTTGCTAGGGTATTTGGTGCTTTATTATTAATTGACTCGTACTGAGATGAGTAGGAATTGAAATTACTGTTTTCTATCTTGTAATGCACCCAAATGATACAGAATTTCATTCTACTTTGCTAACACACTTTAAGTCAAATAATAGCTTAAGTGGAGTTTAGCTTTATCTGAATTCACTCTACACAGGTTCCACAATGGAAATTTTAATGCTGCTGTTTTGCTTTCTAATTCATCTCTTTGTTTTTCTAGTGCTCTTTTCCTCTGTTACCCCTTTGTTTTTTCTTTTTTTTCCTTTTATGACACAAAGCTAACATGAACACAAATACCATCTACACTTTTCCCTATGCTAAATGTTGAAGAGCAACCTCTAGCATGTATGTACAGTCTCAGATATGTTCAAATGGCAGTGGTGGGGTTCAGCCAATCTAATAAATGCAAGAATACATAGTATGAAAGAGTCATGATCTGGTATCTTCTACGGCAGCTTTAAACTGAGCAAATGAACCTTGTATTCTGTCGAAGTCCTTTGATTTTTGTGATTTGTCAATTGATATTAGTGGAGGTAGATTCACTGTAAAGGTTTAGATATTGCAATTGGTTTTAGATTGCTTTAGGGGACTTTATTGGTAATTGCAGTCATTTTATAAACCCTATAAGATGAATGAATGACTAAGCTGTCTCTCCATGCTGTTGCCCACCATCTACACTCCTGTCTGCCCACACTGCACACACTGATCTGAGCATGGCCACTCAGTTACAATTGTAGTCTGTAGTGACTTGCCACTTTGAATGAGGAAGCCCAGGATTTGGACAAGTCTGTTGCTTTCAGAAAAATGGGATGCTAGTTATGGGTCTACGTCCTTAAAAACTGAAGGAGGAAGAAGCTTTTAACAACATTCACTGAGGTGCCATATCTTTCTGTTTATGTAGAGAATTGTCACCTCTGTGGAGCCAAAGAGTTTAAAAACTGCTTCTGTTGATTTCTCTTAGATTTTTAACACAGTTTTGGAGACTTTCCTCTGGAAGCACCTGCTTTCTTGCTATTTTCTGAAAAATCTTCTAAAGGCAGCTTTATTTTAGGGATACTCTTAAAAGCTCTGCATCTTACATCTTGTACATGACCTATAGGTGTTTGGTTGAGCCAAGTCATTTCACTGTTCAGAGGCTGCCTGGATGGATTTTCTCAGCACCTGAGGAAGGACCCATTCTACCCTTGTGTTGCTACTTTGCATTGTAACTAATGAATCAACCCATCAGGCTTCTTACAGTCATTAAGTTGAATACCTTCTATTTTGTTTAAAATCCAATAAAGGCTATTTTGGTGGGGCTGATACAAGTATTGCAATTGTGCCATGTGAGGAATGGCTGTAACTTACATTAAGGTTTTAAAAAGCCATTTAGGCCATACAGTTTTAAATGATTCCTTATTCTATATGAAATCAACCAATGCATTAGGATGTGTTACAGCACATCACTGCCAATTTTGTTCATAGCAACAACTGCTAATCCACATTATAGACTGTAATTACTTAGGAAGACTCCTTTATTTTTTTCTTTTAATAGTGTTTTTGTTGGCTGTGACATTTTGAGAGCATCATTTTCCTCTCATACTTTTAGTGCAGTCTTTGTACTGCGCACTTCTCCCGTGGACAAAACTGTCAGTCCTAGTGATGGAGGCTGCATTTGCAAATGTGTAAATCGCACACATGAAAAGGACAGAGACCTTTTAGGGTATTTTAGCACAAAGCATATTCATGCCAGAATTAGAAACCTCAGAAAGCAGGGGACATGTAATGGGTCTTTTTTTTATAGGTTTCTGTCTTATAATCACCTGTTTTAGTCCTGTCTTCAAAGCTCTTCACATGCATTAACAAAATAAGGTCTCAATACCTCCTGATGTTCTGCAAATGCAGAAACAGACATATATTAAGTCACTTGCACCTCATCTCAGAAAAAAAGGATTCTGGCACGTTCCAGCCCCGCTCTCAGAAGTACAGACCAAGCTGTCCCTTCCTCGTCTTCAGTAGTTTCAGGAAAAGCAACTCAGGAAATCATCTTGGTATGCATGCATTACCATCCTGCCGTCAACTTCAGGTGTGCCTGTAAAAGGCATCAGGCCTTCCTGAAGACTGTGAAACTGAAAGGCTCTGCTCCTGTCCATTTGGTTGCTGGATCAGGGCCCTGTTGGAGTACAGGTAAAGCTGTGCAAAGACGATGCACACTGTGGTGCAGCACTGCCTCAGTGGGAGCCGGTTCAGGGCTTGCCCAAACCACGCAGGGAGCATCTGCTGTCTGCTCCTTGCAGAAGCAGTAGAGTATCACTCAGGGTTTGTCAGGATGTGTTCTTCATCCCTCCCTTTCTGGATATCCACTTTGAGGAGATGGGAAGGCAAGGGAAAGGGTGAGGAGGAAGACTGAGGTTGGCTCTACTCCCTGTTTTATACTGAATCATCTTCTTCATGACTAAAAAGCATATGGATTTGCATCCACTTCTTCCCCACAGCACCAGACAATCAAAATGTGAAATAAAGCAGAACTCTTTGGCTTTTAGCTATGATGTTTTTTTTTGGTTTGTTTCTGGTTTTGGTGGGTTTTTTTTCTGGGGGAGGGGGCAGAAGTTACAAGTTCAACATATGTGAAATTCTCTTCCAGATAAAACTAGAAGCTGAATAGCTTAGGTGCTTTGCCTCGAACTGAATCCCAGTGACATATCCGAACCACCACAGAGCAGGGATGAACACCTCTTGGAAAAGACCTGTCTTTGTAGCTTTTCCCTGCAGGGAAGGGAAGTGTTTAGGAAGAGGCAGATATCCAGGTTCAGTGTATGGGCTGGTGATTCAGCTCTTGTACAAAAGCTTCTTGCTTGGAAGGCATTTTCAGTTTTACTGTTTTACTGGCAATTTCACTGCATGCTGTCTGGCAGCGTGTCCAGCACTGCTGCACTTAGTGCAGCGTCAGAAGTGGAGTTTCTTTCCACGTTCGTGGTTGCTGTATCTTATGTTGACCACTAAGGGGCAGCTGGAGCCTTGTATGTCAATCGAGAGATGGTTGAAAAAGCGCTTTCGAATGGTTTCCATTTCTTGTTCTTTATGCCACCCTATAAAGACAGTATCTTGGGAATATATTTGCCCGTTTATTTCATCTTTAGGTAGCTCCTCTGCTGCACCACAGCAAACCCTCTCGTGAAGCCCCAGATGAGCCTCAGCTGGGAGAGTTCAGTGGCAGCCCATCCTAACAGTTTTCTTTGTATCTTGGTTTCTCCCTACGTCCCTTCCCCCCCTTCCCATTTTAAACAGTTTTAATTTTAAAGTAAGTGCTTTATTTAGTGCATGCCCCGTATGTTCTTGGGACTTAGTTAATTCTGCCAGTCTTGCGTCCCTAGGCACGCAGTCACTGATTGCCTTAAACTTTGCTTTGAAACTGCAGGACTGTGCAGTCTATTTTAATCTGCCTGCTGCGGGGGTGGTAGGCTCACAAACACCCTGAAGTAAAGAAAAAATTTCTTCTCTTCATTCCTTTATTCCAAACTTGAGAGGATGTGATCTTCAGACTAGGAATTGCCAGCAGTTTGGATCCTGAACCCTTTCAGCTTTGTTCTGTCAGCAATGAAGGGAACTTTAATCACAGAATTTCAGTTAAACTTACTTATTAAGGAATCGTCCAGATCTCAAGAGAGTCATTTGAGCCCATACAGATTAACCTGTATCACAGAGCTTCTTATGTAGTCCTGCAACAAACTCGTTTGTCTGAGTTTACTTCGTTTTACCTACAAGCTAAGTAAATGAAAGCCTGATTTAATGCCAGTGAGTGTCTGTCCAAGGCTTTACTACTCTGTAAAATCATACTTTTAATGAATTCAGATACATTTTCAGGAGTGTTCCTGCCAGTCAGTTCCTGAAAGGTCTTTTGTTCAGTCATTTTACTATGAAAGTGGAATAACTACCTTAACAATCTGCATGCACGAAGAGTGCTGATATGGGAAGTTAGTGTGTAGAATTCAGAGTTTCATAAATTACCATTTTAACTTACCCTTTACAGACTTCTTTTCATGGAGGAGTTTGAAATTAAGTGAACATAAGTGAATTTAATTGTCACTGTCATTCTGAAGGTGAGTGCTTACAGAGGAAATTGTGTGGCTCAAGCAATTACTTAAACTGGAATTTTTATTTCATTTATTGTATCTTCCTTGAGTGTTCTCATAGAAACTTGCTTGAAGACAAAGCTGTCCATATGACAGCCACCTTTCCTGAAACAGACTGTACAAAAATAGCCACATTTTATTTGTTGTACAAATTAGAATTGCTGATATTTCACGAACTCCTTAATATTAGTATATTAAGATTTGATTGTATTAACAGTTAACAATTATATTGGTTCTTCCTGTTGTTTCTGTCACTATGGTTTTCCTAGAGTCAAACTTGGCTCTGAGAGGAATAGGATCCCGAGCTAGTCCTGGCTGTTCATGTCACATCAGGAGAACTGTACAAAAGTCTGCCTCCCGAGGTTATTTATTTAAATCACAGGAATGTATTTTTTAAGCCCAGTTTGAGCAGTAGCTTTTAAGCACCAGTTCCAGACAATTACTGATCTTCTGAGATGAATTGTCAAAGACTGAATATGAGGAATAACATGGGGAGAACATAGCATTCTGTTTCCTTACAGAATTCTGGCTGTGGATTTTCAGGTATACAGGATTTAGTTATACATCTATATGTAAGACATAGCATTACTAATTATAGTAACATAAGTTGCATTCTGCTGCTGTAATGATGCTTCATTGTATTGTGTTAATTGCAGTTTCAAGTGCTTCACAGTTTGCAGGAGTAATTCACTGGATCAGCCTAGTCATCCTGTCTGTTTTCTTTTCAGAGGTATGTATAATCAAAGTCTTTCACAACATACAGAACTGCAAAGTATTCTTGCACTGTCACTGGAATTAGCAAGAGTTTGACAGTAATTTGACTGTGAATAAATGTAGCACAGTGTACTTAAAGAAAAAATTATTCAGAAAAAACCCTAAAACAGTAAAAATCTTGTTTAGATTAGTGGTTTTGGTCAGAATTGTTGACTGGAATTGGCAGGAAACATGGAAGATCCTGTCTTACAAATTATAATTGGAAAACTGCAAAAAGAAATCATCATCTCCAAATCCCTACAGGCTCAGGACTAGTTTCATCCATTTGTTCTCACAGAAATCTTATCGGTGTCACTGAGTTCAAGGAACAGCAGTAAGATATTTTCTGCAGGAATAAAGATCCACAGGGTTATTTAAGGTTTGTTTTTTTTTTTTAACTAAAAGGTCTGTTATGAGAATGGGATTATCTCCTCTCACAATTTGTGTGGGTAGTTTAGATGTTCTGGTTTGCTGCTATGCAGCACACAAAGAGAATGAAACAAATGGTGAATTTCTTTGCAAAAATGGTATGGATGTATTGTGCTTTGGAAAAGGCTGTAGCCATGATGTAACAAATGACCAGATTGGGATAATCTGTTATAGTTTTCAACTTCATTCCAGAAACAAGTCATTTAGACTAGTCCTGAAATGTCCCAAAATACTTTCAAGGCTGTTTTTTGAAGTCATAATTTGTTACTTGTCACAAAAAAATGTCCTATGTTTGTTAAGTTGGAAGATAGCTTGGACTTAAATATTTAAAAATGCCTTTTCCAGTTCCATAGGAGAACATATAATCTAAACACATGTTAATTCTTCACTCTGTGGTAAATTTAGGTGAAGGATACAAAAAAAAAAATCAAAACCCAAGGAGCTGTGATGTCTGCAAATGAGTTGATAGATCACTTAGATTGAATTCATACACACCATATTATACCACTGCCTATTTCCATGGTTCTGTTTATGAAAGACATGTATTTACATGTATCATTTTGTATTTCTACTCATAACAGGGATTTTCTAGCTGGTGTTGCCAGGCTATCAGTGGGTGCTTTCTGAAAGGAGTCCTTGATAACAGGCAGGGTGCTTTGCATCCTAACTGCCTGGTGCTGCAGTTAAACAGAAATAGGATTACTGTGCCCATCCTTTGACGGTGGTTGTGGCTTGTAGGATACATGTAAGATGACTGAAAAAAAGTCTCTAAACAAAAAATGTTGCAGTGTGTCTTTCCCTTGTGAATTGCACATCCTAACTCTCAAATACTCAGGATTGGTAGATGGAGTCCATTCACTGTAAAGAAATCACTTCCTGGAACTTGTTTCACAGAAGACTTATCCTGTGGTCCTCAATTTCTTCCTGCTGAGTTGTGGTCTCAAGTTCTGTTTTCATTCACTTGTACCACCAACCACTCTTCTCAAACCCTAGTGCAGTGTCTTGCTCCTGTATCCCTTCCATAGTTCAGTTCATAGGCTGCCAGTTTTGGGTTATTGGTTCTGGCAGTGGAGGCAGATCCTCAAGGCTAGCCTCTGTACCATCTGTCTCAAGGAAGAAATCAGTTCTTTTGGTTCTGCTGAGGTAGAGTACCCACGTAAGTGGATAAACTGGTTCAGAACTGTCTTGTAGAAAACAATAACAAGTACTTCACAGAGCCCAATCTGGTTGCCCTGCTAACCATACTCAGTTTGGATCTGTGTTGGCTTTTCTGCTTCTCTCTGTATTAGGTTTTTGGAACTAATTTTCTTTGTCTACTTGGTGTTTTCATTTTTTATAAACCTCTTACAGCTCACTTTATTATCTGCTGCTGTCTTTCAAAGTATCTTCCTTCACCTGTTTGATTATGGTCTGAATTTACACCGAAATAAAATGAGGCCACAAGGCAGCCATGTAAGGTGCACAGAGGAGGGTAGATTTTTGGAAACTGGTTCATTAGGCAGCTCAGAGTCCTTGGCTGGGTTAAAGCCACAGATCTGGAAGAGAATGAAGGTGTGCCTTTTCCACGGGGTTTGCTGGGATGGACTTGTGCCAGGTTGGTTTAATGAGCAAGAGCACATCTGTTTGTGTGGAAATGCATCTCAGCAGAGGAAAACCAGAGGGTTTAATTTTTTCTCAATCAAATAAAAAACTTTGCTTTTTCAAGAGATTATGAAATATTGCAAAAATTGCAGATCGTATTATTTACTCTTTTCCTGCCTACAGGGGATTATTTGCCCTCTGATTCCCAGTGACATAAGTCAGTGGTCTTTGTTTGGAATTATTTGTTGAGAATATCGTGTGTTATAGTGAGATTTTGCAGTCTGTATTTGTTCCAGGATGATTTTCCAGAGATGAGCAGGATTAATTGCTTTGCCTGGATATAACAGGCAGCTGCTGAGGATTGATTAGTCCTTCAGGCAGTGCCTTTTCCCTCAAAGCCAAGGATTCAGGGTTTCTAGTGTTCAGAAAGGGTTGTTTCCATAGCAAGTACCATGTCCCAAGGTTGGATGTTTATTGTTTCCTCTGTAATTTGGTTCCCATTAGTTGTGAGTGCGAATACACAATTCTTCAGAAAGGCCTCAGCTCAGCCTTAGAAAACAAATACTAGAGAGTTGTAAAAGACTAACTAAAAACCAGAAAAATTTCAGCACAAAATCTGACTGTTTGGAAAAATATGACTGATTAAAAGCTGGTGCTGGAGAGATATTGCAAGTAATTACAGTCTTATCATGTTGGAGATAAAAGGGCACTAGCTTTCTGCTTGGTTAAAATGAAGGGGACAAACATGCCAGCAGCTGGCAAATGCCAGCAGAACGGCTGCCAACAAAATTAAATAGCTCCTCTCACAGCATCTTCCTGCTGTCTCTATGCTTGTGCTGTAGCCACAAGCCTTAAAGGAATTTATTGCACTCTGTTAATTTTATATTCTCTGTCACTGTCTGTGATATTACAACATTAAAATATCCTTATTCTAGTGAAGTGCACATGAGCTCTTTTTGCTTTTTTCCAAGTATTTGAACAGGATTTACTAGTGATGATGATCGTGTATGTTTGTCTCTGTTTACATACACTGCTATGATTTGTCTGTGTACCAAATGTTATCCAGATGTTAAGACAGAAAAAAAGAGAAAGACACGGGGTGGGGGGGGGAACCCCAGTACCAACAGCAAGGCAAGGCTGGGGTTACACCTTGTCAAGAGAGCAAATTCAGCCTTGGTCATAGTTGGCTGAGAAAAGGAAGATGGGGAATGTCACAGTGTTTTGGTAAGTGGATTGGAGTCTGCTTATGTTTTAATAGTCTTATCGCATTGCCAAAAATATTTGATTCTGCAGCTGTTGTTCAGTTCTGCTTTCCCACTAAGATTGATGAGACTGTTTGCGTGCAAGAACTGAGTTCTTGGATATTAGTTGTTTGCATTGTTCTGTATGTGCTTCAGTCAACCAAGCACTCAGGCCTTCTGCTAGCTTTCAGCACTTGGGTTTCCCTGGGATTAACCAAGTCTTCCAATGTGCTTAGAAGTTAGGCACTGTGTCCAAGAAACGAGTTCTCAAATTGAGTAGAGTAAGTCTGGGGTCTGAGCTGATAAAGAATTGTTTCATTACCTATGGCTCACAAGTGCGTTTAGATTTTCACTTTTAGGAGAAAAAACAAACAAACAAAACCCAATAACAAACCAAACAACAGGACTTTCCTTATCCTTTATGTTAAATGGAGGTGTCATGGTAGTCTGGCAGTTCTCTCCTTGCAATCCTTGTAAAGAATGCAACCTCCTAAGGAAGACCCTCCTATTTTGGTTCTGTTAAGAAGGAAAAGATCCCAAATGACAGAGCCAAGAGAAAATTCTGTATTTTCCATATAGATTTTTCATAACAAATTCTTAACTTTATATTAGAGAAATGGGTTCTGTTACTTCAGTTACATTTTTGTGAGCTTCAAACAATTGAGCAGAAAGATAATAATCTTCTATTATTTTTATAATACTTCCATAAGCTGTGGCTTCTTTTATGGATGTTTGCTTTCATTCCACACACAAACAACTTTTTTCATGGTGCATAAATGCACTGCATTGCTGGCTGGGTACATTTTGATTTTTTAAGGGGCTTGATTAGGGGCAGTAGCTAGGAACAAAGGTATGGATTATACATACTAATATAAAGGTAAATTTAAGCTTCCTTCTTTGCCAGTGTGTGTATTTAATACACTGTGAAATTGCTTTTCTAACCACTTTTCTTGCTTCACAAAAAAAAAAGTACTTACCAGGGAAAATGTTTTTGTAGAGGTCTAGGAATTAAGACCTAGCAGACACCTTCCTCAAGCACCAGTGCACCCATTTTTTTTATATGGTGTGCTTTATCAGTGCTTCATCTGTGCTTTCATCTCTTGATAGTGACAGTCCAACATCTTCTATGCAGTGCATTTCAAAGATAAGAATTGGTGCTAGTGTAATCATGCCCAGAGGGAACTTCTGATCCTAGATTGCTTAAAACCAGTTCTCTCCAATCTGCATGTACCTTATGTTAGTATACTGCATCTCTAGTAAGCCATTTCTATTCCTGAAAAACCCTTTCAAATCTCTCCAGAATTGTCAGTTAGAAATTAATTGTTATTCTCCATATTCTAAGAACAAATATTATGGGAGAACATAAGAACACATAGAACTGCAGAGTTGCAAAGGTGCATTTAGGTACTACATGATATCATAATGGTATTGGTAGCAGTCAGTGAAAAAGAATATACTGCATTCATGCCTATTAATGCTTTTGCACTTAATTATTTGTGTGCGACCACATGTGCTAATGGAGCCACAGCAGTTCCAGAGTACAGTACATGGGGAGTGTTTTGTACTGGCTAACATGTGAGGTGAGGTCAGTAGTTACATGTTTCCTTTCAGAGCCTTGACTGAAGAGAAGCTGTGTGAGGAGAATGCCTGTGCTCTGGAAGCAGAGGGTGTCTCTGTTTAAAGGTGCTAACATGTTCCTCCACGTGCTAGTGGCTGGGGATAGCATGCACTAGAACTGCCAAAGCAGTGTCTCGGGACAGGCGCACCAGAAGATGGCAAAAGAAGATTGTTTTAAGTAGTGAATGAGTGAAGGCCTGTGTGGAGTGACCCAAACCAGATAGGTTATAAATTACAGTCTGGGTACAAGGTGTTCTTTCTGGGAAAGATTTCAATAAATATTTGGTTGTATGAGATACAGCCAAGCGACAGAAGCTTAATCTTCAGAGTTTCTATACAAACCAGAGGTAGAGACTCCGAAATAGATTGATTAGTTTTGTGGCAGAGGAAGGAAGGAAGGAAGGGCTCTTCTAAAGACACCTTTTTCACCCCAGTCCATCCTGTCTCTCTCTCACTACCCCATCTCAAAGTGCGGAGTTGCTCTCCTTTGCTGTTAGGTAACCCTGCTGGGCCAGCTTCACCTCCTGCACTGCCTCCATTTGATTTCTTTACACTATGGATTAATTTGGCACAGTGAGTCACCAAGTATAAATTGTGTATTAACTGTGAAAGCAAAAGTGTGTTTAAGATTGCCTAATGTGGGCTGCAGTCAGGTGACAAACGTAGCCTAGCTCATGGAGATTGTGGGAATTCACACGGCTGGCTCAGCAAAGGCCTTGGCCAGGTTTTCCTGCAAAATTAGACAGAAAACCTGCAGCATCACACAGTTCTTCATAAATTTCACTGCAGATGGTTAACGTTGTGCAAACAACTGGGTGTCACCAAGGGACACTGTGAACTTCACAATTACATTTCTGTCTCAAAAATGGTTTAAAATTTTACCTTTGTCTGGGTTTACTCCAACTTAAAGAAGTTAACAGAAGTGTTCAGTCATTTACGTTTTATTAGTGCATTGTACAGGCTTTTATGCAATAGCTTAGCTCAGAAAACAAAAAATGTATTTCTGATATATATGTATATGTTAAGAACTTCCTAATGAAAATCTTTCCTAATGAAAAGATTTCCAGCGAAGAAATGTTACAATGTTCTTTATGAAGTACAAAAACTCAAGCTGGCAGTGGCCTTTAACAGAAAAGTACTTACACTGATATTTGATGTTGGCTTTCAAATCTATGTTCCAAAAGTGCAGAGTGCCTGTAGTTTGGTCCATGTACAGTGTGTAGATTATTATTAATTTCTGTATCTGGGTTATTTGTTTGTTTGTTTTTCCAGATTTTACTACAGGTTTTGATTTTTTTTTTTTACGTTCTCTACAGAGTACACAATCAAACGCAGTATGTATTCATTTGAAAGATATTTTTGATTGCTTAGGAAAGATGGTAAGATGTCATTGATAAGTAACACCAATGCTTTCATTTTAGTCAAAGTATTTATCATGCTGAGCAATCAGGGAGATTTGCCCAGTGAAGTCCATATTTGCCTGGTTGGGACCCCTCTGGGTAGCAGGTACGGCAGTGGTAGTGGATGTCATCTCATGCTTTGTACAAACAGGGAGAGCAGGGAAAGCTAAACCCAGTTGGAGTTGTTGCTAGTGAAGACTGGCCAGTGGGCAGTAAGTGTATAGCACCCGAGTCTCCAGACACACTTGTGGTACTTCCTTGGGGTGCCCAGTTTCCCCAGGGCACCTGCCCTGCCAGCTGACTTACCTGGCTTTCGTCACTTGAGTGGTGCTGTGGGGATTCTTGTAAAGTGACAATGCTGGTGCATAGCTTTCAGGCCTTCCACAGAGAACAAGTATTTTTAATGCTTAAGCCTTAGTTGTGCCCAGTGTGTGCTGAAAAGTCCATCTCTCAGATGGGGAGCTGGTTCGTTCCACCCTCATGCTCTCCCTTCCTACAGTGTGTCTGCTCTAGCTGAGAGTAAAGGTGCTAATCATCGTGGCATTTTCTGTGAGGAGACCTTCTAGAGGTGGCACCAACAACTATTACTGCATCAGCTGTCTGCTGAGCAGACTTCCAGTCATTGCTGACTTGTGCTGATTCACACCAGCTGACTGAAAATGAAAACATTTGTGCTAGCTTCCAGCCCTTGGAACTGCTCAGACCCCTTAATATGGCAGTAGCACAGTTTGATTTGAAACACTGCAGTGAGGAATTAAAAAGGCAAAAAGGAAAATCCTTTTTATGTTCCCTCAGCAGCCCCACGTTAAATCATATTTAGAGTTGTGAGACAGTGTTTCTATTTTCTTTGTGCAGATGTGCCTTATTGTGTCACTGAAAATACCTTTGTGCACACCTGTCCCAAGGGAGAAAGATTTTCACCGTCAGTTACTGTAGAGATGTTAAGTGTTTAACCATCTTTTAGTTGCTTATTGACCTAGCACTTCATAAATGCTGCTTAAGCATAGTAGAAAATGAGCCAGATTTCTCTCTGCTGTCAGCAGGGTTGCTGTGGGAAGGGTAGTATCCCAAGCTTTGAAGAAGGCACTGCTTTTTCTCATTCATTTCCAGATGGCTGCCTGCTGTGGAACTTGCTGGGGTGGACCCCAGGTTATCTAATATAGCTGAACTTACGGGCTCATAAGTAACTTGTGCTTATGCATTTTGTGCAGCTTCTCAGTGGGGAGTGAGGGAGGTGCTTACAGAGGAGCTGGGATGCTTTTGTCTGAAAGTGTTCTGCTCAGCGCCCTAGTTGAGGCTGCAGAAGTGCCTTGGTTGTACAGCAGGAGGTGTACTTACACCTTGTGCTTACATCACACCACATCATATCACATCGTGCTTGCAAATTTGAAGTCATAGAGGGATTTGAGGAGCTCCTCTTGTGTGTCTCTTCCTCCACATATAAACCTCGAGTATATAGGTTAATAAGAAAATTGCTGTGAGCCTTATTCCTATGGTGCATTTGTAAAATGCTTTGAAAGTAAAGTGTTGTTCTTAGGACTGTAGACCAGCAGCATGAGCAGTTCTTGGTGTCTCTGCAGAGTCCTGTAATGTTTTCCAGAGTAAAGAGCACGCTGCATTTTCTCTTCTGGCCTGTGACTGCCTTTCTCAGCCAGACTTGGCCCGTGCATCACAGACACCATTTCTGAGTCAGCGGTGGCTGGGTCACTGTCCTGCTCATTGACGGTATGAGGCTGGGCTCTGAAAGCACCATATCTCCCACAGCAATGTCTCCTTCTGCCAGACAGGATTAAGTGCTGTTATCCAGGTTTGGAGTGCCAGGATAGCGCTCAGCATAGCCATCCCTGGCCAAGTGAGGCAATTGGGCTCATGGCGTTTGGCAAAACCATGCGAAGGAACAGTACTAAAAAATCCAGTGTTGTTCTGCAATTAGTTAGTGCTGGTGTGTTTGGCTTAATATATTTGTATTTGGAATGAAGAGGAGCTACATGTATTCATCACAGTCACTTTTTTCTGCAAAGTTCTTGGCACAATCACCCTTTACACATAGACCTGCAGAGCTCTCTGTTGTTAGCTAATGGAGAAAGTAGCATTTTGATCTGCACATAGCTGCAGTTGGACTCTTCATGTCTGTATTGTCTGTCAAAATCTGACCTTGATGTTGCTATTGACAGAAAACATCCCTACCAGGTATGCTTTTATGTGAATTCAATTTCAGTCTTTAGTTGGCTGACTGATTATTTTTTTTTTTGTCTTACTCTTCTAACAGCCAGGTCAAAACTGAGGAAAGGTGCCATTGGATTTTTTTAATGGGAATTCACCATTGGTTCATTTTGCATTCTATCTCTTTTTTAGCTACTGGTGCTACTTATAGCTGGTTTGCTTCGTTGTGGAGGATCACAGAGATATTTTTCTCCATTGTCCTATGACTTTTTTAGTAAGACAACAGCTCTGTACTCTGTACAGAGAGGGAGAATTAGAACCTCTGCTCTTCAGATTGATGGAATGTCAGTATCTTTAGGCATTGCGAGGGGGCAATGCCTCTTTCCATAGAAAATAGTAAGCACAGGGTCATCAAAGATAGCAAGAAAAGAGAATCTTTCCACATTCCAACTGAGGAGGCCCCACGGTGGATCTTACATAGGTTTGGGTCAGGGGTTGGGCTATGGAGGATTGGTAATCTAAATCTCACCTCTCTAAAAGCAAAAGTTTAGGAGGATGGAAGGACTGGTGAAGATCTGAACTTAAAACTTGTTTATGGAAGTTTCACTGAGTCAGTATAGTGGTTGGAAAGCAATACCTGCTTTCATAATACAGAACTGCAGCTATTTCTAGATCCTCATTATTATTCAGAAGAAAAACATAATGCTTATGTAAGACAAAAAATGATCCTATAAATAGATGTAGGACTAAACATTTGTCTAAAATTACAATAACATTCATCATCTTTCCCCCCCCCAACCTGTTTTTCTAGACTATTTTGAGGATTGTGGTCCTTGGCATATGGGATTACATTGAAAACAAAGTAGAGGTAAGCACTCTTACTCTTTGCACTGTTTTTTAGGCAGACACAGTAAGAATATTAAGAACTGCTTTGGGTGGTTCTTTATAGACCTGATGCAATCCAGCATCTTTTAAGTCAGATAAATAAGCTCATTCTTCTCATTCTATATATGTATATATAGCTGTATGATGCAGTCCCTTTTTCTGTGAGAGACTCAGAGTGTGACTTTGTGAAATTTTTTATGAAGGGAGGGTCGTGGCTTTTCTGCTCTTTGTGTCTGTGTTTTCTTGTTAGAGCTGTGCTAGTTTAACTTGATATCTCTACCCTGAGATAAGGAACAGTACAGGTTATGTGACTTGTTACGTCATTGTTATTGTTATGTGACTTGTGCAACCCCATTCCCGTAATCAGGTTGAAATTAGAGCTGGTTGACAAATTCTGTGTAGTTTTCTGATAGAAAATACTGGTTTTGCAAAACCCCCAATTTTATTGTGAAATTATTTTTTAATTAAAATGAATTCTGACAAATACCGTAATTTATACCTCAAATTAGAAATGAGGTAGAATGTGCACACTGTTGCAGAGGCAGATAAGGAAATGCATGTGTTTAAGTAACTCTTCATCCAAATCTGAGCAAAAATGTGGAAATCAGGAAAACTAAAAGCTCTTCGTTGGTACTGTCTGATACACTAATACTGCACAGGATGCACCCAAAGAAAATGTGGGTTCTCTCAGAGCTGAAGTGAGGCGAGAGGCTTGTACATTTTTGTAGTAAAGTTGTAAACTTTTTAACTTTTTTTGCTAAAAAAACAACGTGAAACTGAAGTTATTGATATGGAGGCTAAATGCAGCAGTTCCTGATAATTAATTTTGCTAATTTGGAATGGAGTGGTATCTTTTAGTGCCCATCAAATGGTCCTAGTAAGAAGTGTTTCTTTTCAATACACTGAATTGTTATGTATGATTCTGAATACATAGTGCTTATACAATCTGATGTCCTGCCTCCTTATGCAAACCATTAATCACTGCTCTTTGGCAGCAGGGAAGGGTCTCAGAAGGAACGACAACGTGGTATTCTGTTCTGCCCTGCTAGGCGAGTGTAGGGCAGACACAACACTATTGCCAGTTTGCCCTGAAATGTCTTTACTCATGCGTTTCTAAGACATTGCACAATTGCCTTTTCTGATCTAATCCCAATGCAACCAATGTCATACAAATCATTCTGAATAGTTCCAGTTGTCAAAACCCTTGAAAACCTAGCTGCACAATAAAGGTGAGAGCAAGGAGTCTGCCTGGCTTGATGCACAGCCGTTGCCACACACATTGCATAGTCAGGATGTGGCCAAGAGCCATCAAGTCTCTTTGCTCCATCTTTTTCTACTTGTCTTCTTGATCTCTTCATTTAGACAGTAAGATCTATGGGCATGGACCATATCCTTTTTTGGGATGACATTATGCCAAGTAACAGGTAATAAATACCAATGATAATAAAACTCTTTGGCTGTCATAGCATTTAGGCTATCACTTCTGCTTGGGGATTTTGGCCAGTATTTCCAAATACCTTTCTCTCTCCTTGTCCTCCCACCACAGTTAATGTCTCCTCACATCTTAAAATGCACGAAGGGATTCTGTTGTGCTACCTCAAAAGGATGCAGCCTTTCTGTGGCTTGGCCACTTCTCATATCCCTTTCAAACATCTACCATAATTGCATTTCTTTTGGGCAGAGTGGGAGCCCTTTGAGCCCCCAGGCAGGAATGGCAGGGCTATGATCTCTAGGAGAGCTTTGAAAAAACTGATTTCTCTTTAGGTGTTTGATGGTGCTGTCATAATCTTGTCCTTGGCACCAATGGTGGCCTCAACAGTGGCTAATGGCCCCAGCAGCCCGTGGGATGCTATCAGCCTTATTATCACACTACGAATATGGAGAGTGAAGAGGATCATTGACGGTGAGTAGTGATTCAGTTTGTGACTCCAAGAATTACCTGGCAGGCTGGGGGGAGAAAAAAAAAGAAGCCATTTTAAAGCCATGTAAATATTGTTTGTCACTACTGTTTCTGTCATTCTCCTTCCTCTTATTTTTAAAAACATGGAACAGAAGAGAGTTACGATTCCCATGGACGTGAGTAGGTCTCAAGTTCATGGCTGTATCTCCTGTTCCCTAGGAACCTTTATAATTGATTGGTTTGTTTTTCTGTTGGGCATCTTCCCATCCCCTGTCTTGCAAAGCAAATGCTCTGACCTGCTTCCTGTCTCCTGCCACCAGATGTCATTCCTGATTCTGCAAAACAATTGCTTTCAATCTGCCTTTCTGATACTTGCTGCGCCCTCCCCATTTCCATACAGCTAGCTCTGTCTTGGGGCTTTCTTTTCCAAGTTGTCATCTGTCGTACAATTTTTCTGTCAGATTCCAGGAGCATGTTCTCATCAAGGGGGTTCCAAGCTCAAGGTGCTCTCTGCAATGCTGGTGTGCTCTGCAGCATAATAGTGAAGTGTCTATCGGTGTTGTTTTGCACAGACCTCTGGGGGCAGCACCAGGGGGGATAAGAAAGCCCCAGAAGTGAAGGTTGTGGAGAGCAGAACCAGTGGCTGTTCAGCACTTTGAGGCATTTCTTGTTACAGGGAAGAGAATTGGAAGAGGAATTAATGAAGGATCATTGTGCTTATGCAGGAAAGATCGGAGTTGAGTTGTGATTTTGGGTTTAGATGTCCAGGAAACCCTGTATTCAGAGCTGTGAAAGGGTTGTAGCCCTGTGACTGAAGTGTACCAGAAAAGTTGAGGATCTCGTGTAGCTTCAGAAAACATTAAGAATTGCAGTATGCATTGAACAGCTTTGCTTGTCAGTCTGAGTTTGCCATCATTATGACAGGAGCAAAATTTCCAGAGGCTTTTGGAAGACATTAAAAACTGGGCTGTAGCTCGAAAAGCAATAGAAGATAAATGCCTTTTTGTTTTTAAAATACCCTTCCTAGTCTGCTGTTTCCATTAAGGACTTATTTCTTACCACAAAGTCTAGGAATTAAATGCTTAGGGCTCTGGAATAGTTCTTTTCCTAAGGGAGCCATGCTGTTCAGGTTTAGAGGGGATGGGTCTAACTCTAAGCAGAAAATCCTCCTAGCCAGCAATTCAGGAAATCTGTGGTAAACACTGGAAAAGATCTGTATTAGTGCAGCAGGAGCTGGGAAGAGCATGCAGGATGCGTTTCAGCTCAGCTAGGCAAATGGAGGTCTGACCCAACAAGACCTAGATACTGCTGACCTGCATTTCACGTGTTGGAAATCCTTCCTCTGAAGAAATATTCTAGTACTATTTCTGTAAGAAATACTCTAGTTCTCTAGATGCAAGTGAGAGGGGTGACATTATTTGGCCTATAAAGGTCTGTAAAGGGTTTCCTTCTCATTAAAAAAAAAAAAAAAAAAAAGACAGCTGGGTTACTTTAAATGCTTATTTGTGTTTTCCAGCCTATGTCCTTCCAGTGAAAGTGGAGATGGAGATGATGATTCAGCAATATGAGAAGGCAAAGGTTATTCAAGATGAGCAGCTGGAAAGGCTAACCCAGATCTGCCAAGAACAAGGGGTAAAGTTCAGTTATGTCTTTATTTACGCATAGCTTGTCATGGCAAATCAAACAGTTCATGTACTTTGCTGCAAGCTAAGGTTTGAGAAATATCACTAGGACATCTGTTGTAAGGTGACAGGTCTCTGTTAAGTATTACTTGCAGCCTGGATATTGTCAGCATGCTATTTGTCAAAGAGCAGTTGTCTCCTGCTGCTGCTGTGCTTGTGTTTTTTAAGGTGAGTATAACAAATTTGAGGCAGAGAAAAAGAATTCTTCAGTATGTAACTTACTGAATGAGTACAAATAGCTTGTAATACTAAGAACATGAAAAAGTCATTGCCTTTGTTGGAGACTGCAGGTATGTTAAGGCTTTGTTCCCAGGAAAGGTATATGCAGTTGAAAGCTAATGACTCTCCCTGCTTTCAATGCAGAAGGCAGCTTCCCTGTAGGTCAGTTAGAGGCTATTTTGGCAGACTCAGAATGTTGCAATAGAAGCTTCCAGTTCCTGGAAGCAAGTCAAGATTTTTAGACTTTTCCCAGGCCCCCAAATGTTCAGTGGTTCAGTCTTGAGGTAAGGGTGAAGCTTAAAATATGTCAAATGAATATATATACATGAAGAAGGTGTAAAACCACTGTTAGGGCAATGAGCCAGGAGTTTTTGCAGTTTGTCTCATGCAAATGAGTTCTTGAATAACCTGCTTTAACGTAGAAACCAGGGATGTATGTTGAGGCCCAGGCTAAGTGAGCGTTCAAATGACCATCAAACCACAACAGAATGATCCCCCAAGTGACTTCTTGTTTCAGCTGTAAGGGTAACTATGAGGTGTCCAAATAAATCATGGAGATTCCCAGCTTCAGCTCCCACTCCCCACTTGTGGTAGGTGCTTTTCAAATACAAAACGAGGAGTCCTGATAGTGTGGATGGCTCAGTCAGTCAAAAGGTTGAAAGGCCTGAGCAGAAAGCAGGAGAAGCAACTTGTTCTGGAACAGACTAACTGTCCAAAAGGTGCCTAATCTGAAGCAGGGATTTAGGTGCCCATCTTTTACCAAGGAACCTAAAATACTTGTGAAACCATCAGTATTTAGGTCCCCAAATGCCTTTTTAAATTTGGTTCCAGGTCTCCTCTTGGGTCTCAACCTAGGATTCTGCAATGAACTCTTGGTGGTATAAGATTGCCTTGTCTGTGTGATGAACTTGGCAGGCCTGTAGACAGTGTGTGTGTCATTTCATAATGCTGTTTTTGAGTCTGTCACATTAACCATAAGAAATTTCTAAACCTTTGGCTTGACTTTTGCCAAAAATCAGTTATTTCCAACTATGTATCTTCAGTGGCAAAACTGCAGTCCTCTTCACACAGCTTTGCACAATCATGTTAAGTGATTCATGGTTCTGTCATGGTTGTGAAATGAACAGGGAAATGGTATGTACCCCATTTGATGGGGGAGGTATTATCCTTTGGCCAAACGCACTAGGCAGATCGGAGATGTCTTAAGTTTTGTGGCAGTATTTTGTCTGTCAGACCATACTGTTAGGCTAAAGTTCTTGACAGGCATCAATTTGAAAACATTCATTTTTAGGAAGTGTATTATGCAGCCAGATAACACTCACAATCTCTAAACAACTTTTGGTGTTATTATTTCATAGTCTTTGAGTAAAGGTGGATTATTATCCCATGTGGGGTTCAGGAGCAGCTTTTGCTGCTCTCCGTTCTGCCCCATGCACTCCTTATCTGCATGCCTGCCTTGCAAGATGTCTGAGCATAGTAGCCCTGGTTAGAGCTCTGATGGTTACAGCATAACTGTACATCAAGCACAAAGAAATACTGTACTGGAAAATGAGTGAATCTGTGAAAACAGAGCCGGTTCTCTCCTAGCTTTCAAATGCCATCAGCTATGGGAAAAAATGGACTAGAGAAAAATGACAGCATACTAATCCCTCTTATTTTACTGTCCTGACTTCCTGCCAAACAAATGTCTCAGCTGTATAATATGAGGTAAATGTACTAATTTGCTACAGTTAGCAACGTAAGACATTGATACAAGTACTGCATCCTCCCTTTGTAAATTATTAGCTTCATAATTCAGTCAAGAACAAGTTGTCAGCATTATAATATTCACATTGTGTACAGTATCTGGTGGGAAAAATGTCTCCTAATGGCATTTAATGTCTAAAATCCTGCCAGGTTTTTGCTTTTTCATTTGATGATCTTTCCTGACCTTTTTAGAGGATTGCTCATTCGTGGAGTCGAAGTGAGCATCTCTGTGGTTTTGAGTGGAGCTTTGCCTACAGGAGTCTGGCTGTTCTCAAATCTGGAGCACTGGCAGGGAGGCATTCCAGTTTGCCTTGTCTGTGTGGTGCCACCTTTGGCATAGGCTGATGGGATAGGTGGGAGCTACAGGGGGTAACCGCTTGCCTCAGATACTTGCTGGGGCACCCCAGTAGGGAATGGGCTGCTGGGCCAGCCCAAGTGGGGAGAATGGGCCAGCCACCATGTTTGCCTCCATCCCAGCAGTGGGTGTAGATACTGATTCATCCTGAGGCTGCATCTTTGTGACCACACTGATGATTTTCATTTATTTAGTAATTATAGAGAGGGCTGAAAACGTTCCTGTTAGAAAGGTTTCCCAGCACTTCCTTTTCTGAGATCCTGTGTTCAGTTTCTGACTGCTTTGCTTCTTGTCAGGCAATTGGGATTGAAATCCTCAAGGTCTGGCATCTTCTGCAGATGAAATTATTTTGAAAGTTTCAGACAAAATATTCCTCATTTCTGAAGAGGAAACGGGGGGAAAAAATAGTCTGTTTTGTTCAGCATTTAAAGCAAAAATATTTGGTGGCCGCTTTTGTGAGAAGTCTCATGCCCGCCTGTGTGAAGCTGGTACTTAGCACTTGATAGGCAAAAATAGAGTTCTTGCTTTAAAAAATTAAAAGCAGGGAAGAAGCAACCTCCCTTCATCTTACTTCCTGAATGCTGTTTCTTTTGTCCGTTGTATATTTTTTGGCCAGTGGTATCACAACTATAAAGAACATTTCCATTCCTGAATGACATTGGAGACGTACTTTTGCAAACGTGCAAACTCTTTCCAGATGTTCATTTTTGGCTAGCCATACATTTGAAAACCCGAATATATTTTATAAATTATAGTTGCATGGGCCACTGCTTTGTTCTCTGTAGTGCCCCACTGAAACTGTTTGAACAGTTTGCTCTTTTATTTATTCTCCATTGGCGAAGAAAGAAGTTGTTAAAAGGGAGTGGAGCATGAGGGCCGTCAAGGCAGAAAACACTGCAAGGGCCGAGATGGCTGCACAGGACTTCCCAAAACAGGAGAAGCATTAACAGGGGCAGTAATGAGGATTTCTAGCAATGGGTAAAGGTAGAGAAGCCTCATTGCAGTTACTGTCAAAATTATGAGCAGAGTATATTGCTGATGCTATTGTTTTATCAGATTAAGTTAAGTTGAATTGCAAAACAAAGTTCCAAAGTTTCATTAACAATGCACATTCCGGTCAGGGAAGATTGCTTTTTTCCTCTGGACTCACCTGTAAAGGAATTTCTATTTCTGATAATAGATCTACTTACATGATCTTTTCTGCTTAGCTTTCACAAGAGTCATTCAGCTGAGCACAGACCAAGCAAGACTCTGTGTTCAGCCTTATCACAAGAGCTCCTTTTCTGTCAGCTCCTGTAGAATTGGGGTTTTCATCATTCTCAAAGCTGCACTGACTATGGGAGCTATAATTTCTTCTTGATCTTGCAATATAATTTGTACAACAGCTGCTAGTTTAATGACAGGGCTATTTAGCTGATAAAATTACCTATCGGAGAAATAACTTATGTTATCCTTTTGCAATAGTTTTAATTTATTTCTAACTACCAGTCATTTTCTTGGGCAATGGAAGGCAGCCAGGGTCATCCCGGGTTTCATTCTGCCCGTAAATCATCAGTTTGCAACTGTCTCCTGATTTTTATTGTTATCAACAATGGCTAAACTAATGCAAATAAACATTGGATTGTATCCCAGTGGCAGATGAATTTTAGGGCAGGGCATTGTGTACAGACAGCACTAATAGAATTGAGCAAAGTTATTGCTCCTGCATTAGGCACGAGTAAGCTTCTGGCTAAAATGTTCATTGATCTCTCTGAAACTATGTCAATCATACTCGGTTGCTAGACCATTACAGGCAAGTACTGTATGATTCACTGCTAAGTCCCTTTTTGAGTCTTACATGCATGTCGTAAAGTACCAGATAGGGTGGGTGGCATGTAAACTGAGATGTTACCTGGAGCTCTGGATAAGTGTTGGTCAGTTTACCTGCTTATAAACAATCACCTGATGCATTCTTTGAGTGAGGAAGTGCACATTGTGCCCCATAGTTCTTTCTGCTTTGTTTCCTACCAAAATATTGCTAAGTTTGTGCTACAAGAGGACATGTAGCAAGTTTTAAAATGCTAGGTTTAAATTTCCCATCGGTGAACTTTCTTACAGGCTGAAGGAAGGGTGGTCTACCTGGAAATACAAAACACGGTTTTCTGAGTACAGCTCTCCTGCAGTACCCTGTGTTACGGAGACTCAGGGCTGCATTCGGATAGCTACGTCAGCTCCCCCTGCAAATAGAAATTTCATGTGTTTAACTTGGCCCAGAATTTTTAGTTAAAAATACTGTTATATTTTATACCTTGTAATGATTTATTTAACCTGCCCTGGATTGCATGACATGCAGTCAGAGCAATCTCATTAGCTCTTTTACACATTAGAACTGCCCGAGGTCAGTGTTCAATATAATGTTCAATAGATATAAGCACCTACAACATAATTTGCTCATGCAGTCTCTCATTGAATTACACCCGTAAGGAACACCCATTTCTCTTAGAGTTAACCTTTGTTTTTAGTGGGTTGCTTTTAGTGCCTAAAACTGTATTCCAGCTTCTAAAATATCTTGGGATAATTTGTAAGTAATAATTGGAAACAATATTGAACTGATCTCCTGGGTAGATGCATGCCAAAGATCTCTGTTTTCTTTTAACTTTTCCTAAATATTTTATTGAAAGTCCTTTTCATTTTCTTAAATCAATCCTTATGATAAATAGTGATTTTCCACCCAGTCCCTTTCTGAACATGCTAGAGACTTTAGAGAGTTTCAGTTTGCATTTGGAAGCAGCATATTGGGTTTTGGTTCTGTCTTATGGTCGGTGTCTGTACCAGAGTTCTAGTTCTGCGTCTCAGTGGAACACATTGTGTGGATCACTTTGCATCAGCAACACTGCATGTGGGAGTGAGAGAAACACCATTGTTACAATGAATACCCTCTTCCCTGTCAATAAAAAACTGGCAGTTACACACGTAACAGCATTTAATTCTAGCTTTCCACTGTTTTAATGACTACATATACTTCAGGGCAAATATGAATGGGACCTGGAAGCTGACCATCTGAGGTAATGGAAAAGTGGAAGGGAGACCGTGTGTTAACCCTCTGCAACTGCATGGGTCTGTAGGCAACATTAGTTTCTGCTGTTATCTTTCTGAAATCTCTGCATGCTGTTATTCACCTTGCACATAATGTGGATGTCCAGCTCACTGTGATGCTTTACTGTGCCTAGGAATTCAGTCCTCGGATCTGCTCTTGACAGTCTCATGTTCAGCTCTGCATTTCAGACCAGCTGAACTAGCTCAGTGTTAAGAGCTGAAAATAAGACAAACATGTGGATTGTGTTTGCAGCTAGCAATAAAGAGTTCACATGTCACTTAAAAAGTTGCAAGTCCTGCATACACTTCTAATCCTCTGGGATTGCATGAGCAAAGACATCAGGTCTTGGTTTCAGTTTCTGCTAGAATGTGACATTAGTGCGATCTCCACCAGCAGGTGCTTCCTCTGCTGCTGTAGGCACAAGCATGTACTTCTGTCATTCAAACATGAGATGGCAGCAAAGCCCCTTCTGTGTTTTAACATTAGTGCTAGCTGTTCACCTGCATAACTCTGGTACTCATTTTCTCTGTGGATTCCACTTTCTCATGTTGTCTGTGTGGTTGGGATTCACCCAAGATAGTAAATTTCCCCATATAAGCAGGGACTCAAGAACTGCTTGGACAAAGTGTAGTTGTCCAGCATGGTGATCCCAGCAATGGTCGCAGACTGCTGCTTGGTCCAGCATGCCAGGCTGAGTAATTCATGCGTTGTTGGCAGAGCCATATTAAGCAATGCAATTTATTAACTGATCTACTGAAAACTGGCTGGTGACTGGGCATGGAAATTGTAAAAGATTGACAAGACTGGATATTTGGAAACGTTTGCTTTATCCATTGGAACATGTAAGTGGGCATCAGAAAGTCTGGGCTCTTCCCTCATTTTTGCTGTAGGTTCACTGTGGCAGGAAGGATCACCTGATGTGCTGCCTTTTTCACATCTGTAAAATGCACTGATTCCCTTCAAGCTTTTGGTTGTTACAAGGTTCAGCCAATCATTGTGAATGCTTAAGCTGGTTAAATTGGGTGGCAGAAATCCAGTTCTTGAGCTGGCTTTTAGGTAGTTTTATCTATGTGTGTTATAAAATACCTGCCAATTTTTTACTCTTCCTTGAAAAAATACGTGGTATCCTACTTCTAGGCCAGAATTAAGCATTTAGTGGCAATACTTCTTTTTCTGACACACAGGAATGTTTTTGAAGGATGAAATGTGAAATGTAGAAAACCAGTAGTGAGGTCTAATACTTATTGCCTTTTAGTTTGAGCTAGACAGGTAGATATGGTTATACAGTCGTTAAAAAAACAACCCAAAAGCCTCCAGTTTTATTTCTTGCCTATCATGTTTGAGTGCATTTCTTCCTTTAAGCCAAGGGACTTTCTGACAGGGGAATTTTCTCCCTTTAAAGGTGAAATGTAAGATATTTTGGGATTTTTTTTTTATTTTTTTTTTTTCCCCAAGCCAAGGATAGAACCTGAAGTTGTCTGTGTTGTAAAGTTGAACTCCAGACAGTCCTCTCATGGCTGATAGATATGTTCATATTGGCACCTTAAGCCTAAGGAAGCTTAGGGCTTACTGGGAAAAGAGTTAGCACTACCAGTTTGCTGCTGCTGCTTCCTAGCTGATAGGTTGACACAAAACCCACCATCTGGAATCTGCCATGGAGGTTTCATTGAAGGAGCAGGGCTGTATTTTGACGTTTATTGATGCTGATTCCTCTGACTGCCACTGTCAGAGGACCTTTGGTTAAGAGCAGTGAGTGTTTCATGCAGCCAGCTGTCTGTAGCTGCCAGACCAACGTCCATCAATTTCAAGACAGAGAAAAAGCTGAGTGCTTTGTTAGATCCCTATATTAGGTAGTTTGAATGTGATCTGGAAAGTTTAAACTGTCCTTTTGCTTCCTAGATTTGAGTCTTGCAGTGGGCCTTACAGTTACTGGTAGTTCCTTCCCTTATGCTCTGGAAAGCACATAGTCTCCAGATGTGGCAAACTGGAATCTCTTTTTCTTTCCTCTTTTTTTCTTTCTGAAATCTGCAGAAACTCTGTCTTATTTCCCTTCCAGTTGCTTGCACAGCTTGGAGGAACTGCTGGTGCTCTGCAGCATGCCTGAGGTTCACACCATGTCTGATGTGGACTGCAGTGGAACAAACTAGGTCTGCTGATGGATTCCAAAATCTGACAGCAAAGTAGATTTGAGTCAGGATCTGAGAGGCAAGACCCAGAACCAGATTCATTTAGCCTACATGCTGTTACACACCAGTTTTCAAGCATTGAGGTGCTAATTCCATCTCTGTTGTAAATGCGGAGTGACGGGTGCAGTGTGGCTCACTGTAGCATCATGCTCTCTGGTGGCTTTTCGGGCCTTGAACCATAGGAGGCCCCGAAATGCTAAATTTTAAATGCCTAAGCCTATTACTTGCCTCATTTGCTTTCCCCTCTCAGGATCTCTATAATTAGACATGAGTTGGTCGCTGCTGTACTACTGATCTTAAAAAGAGTTTAAAAAAGAGAAACTCAGCCACACAGCCCCATAGCTGTGAGGAGAAGGATAGTGGTATTTTATAGTGCTTATATAAGGGTGTAAAGGGTCTCTGCAGCCTCTCCAGAAAAATTATTTTCCTTCTTGTGTTGTGGAACACCCATGGCTGTCAAACACAAGGGAAATGTGCTATGGCCATCAACCAGATTGTAGCTGGTAGCTTCTGTGTTTTTGTCAGGTGTCTGCTTTGTAACACCAGTCATAAGGCAAATCCTCTCCTGACTGCAGAAAGTCATCAGCTGCCGTGGCTCATATATTTGAGGAGAGCAGCCAGAAAGGTAGCAACCTTCCCCAGGGTTTTCTGCACGCTATTGAGTCCAGAAGATTTCAAGCTGGAGAACTGTGGTGTCCCTCCCCCTTGCCCAGATAGTGGGGGAGGACCATTCTGAGTACTGCTTAGAGAACCTCCCTCCACAGAAATCCTCATTACAAAGTCTAGCAGGTTAGGGATGTTTGTCAGGATCCTAAATCCCTAAACGCCTGTTAAGAGTGGTCTTATATGAAGATTTAATTTGATCTGGCAGTTTTAAAATTGTCCAAAATCGTATCTTCAGGATGCAGACATGTACAAAATGGAAGACCAGGATGAGGCAGTCATTATTTCTAGATTATGTGAACAACAGTCCAGCTCACTTAGGCTTTAGGAAAGCATCAGCAGCTTGGACTCACGGCCTGGCTCAAGCACATTTAATTTGCTTTCACCAGTCTGTAGTTTAAAGACAAAATGAGTAATAGGTCCCCAGCTGTAGAATACAGACTTCTGACTATGCTTATATGACATAAGTATGTGGTGTTATTTTTTCCTACAGTTTGAAATCAGGCAGCTGAGGGCCCACCTTGCTCAGCAGGATTTGGACCTGGCTGCAGAGAGAGAGGCTGCGCTGCAGGTCCCACATGTGCTGAACAAGCAGAGCAGCAAGAGGTACAAGGTGGTACCAACTGAAGATTCAGATGATGAAGCCACCGAGAACATCACTGAGTTACGACCTCCACGAGGTGAGTGCTGCCTGTGTGTTGCTACCACTGACACAGCTGATCCCTTGCATGGAGCTGCTGGTACCACTAAATGCCTTCACTCTACCAGTGAATCGATTACTTTCCCTGGAGACTGTATTTTCCCATTTTTGCAAAGAGGCTGCATCTGCTTTGAAGTGGCAGGAGCTGTTGTATTTGTGAGCAGGTTCTGAACAGAGCCAATAAAATTACTTGGGAAGAAAATGACTCTGATGTACCTTCCCAGTGTCCTCATGCTTATATCCATTAACCACTAAAGAAGTAGCAGCCAAATCAGAATTGGCAAAAGGATAATCACTCAGAGGTAAAAGCAGAGAAATTGAGAAGAACATTGAAAACCAGTTTTGGTCTTTGGCCACTTGCATTTCTGTGCTTTAGAGAGGACCCATGTGGTAAGCTGTGAAGCCTGCCCTGCCTAGAGGCTGTGCTCCCACCAGGTTGCTTAACATTTCCAATTCTGGCCAGCCCAGCTGTGCTCGGGCAGGGCAGCTCTGGTGCCAGAAAAGGAATGATGTGCTGTGTAGGCAGCTCATATGTCTAAGTGCTAGGTGACTATGGTGAAGAGCATTCCATTGTCTGTAGCTGTATGTTGAGCAGGTGTGTGGTTCAGGACAGTAGCAACAGTTACTTATTTGCATCCATTTTTATCACAAAAGTGCTAGACCAGAAGTAATTTTGGGTAAGACATAGCTCTTTTTCCTGTGATCCTCCAACCCTAATGATGGAGTGCAGAATGTGTGTCCTGATCTCAGTAACATTTATTGTAATATTCTAGAGGAGACAACACTTTCTACCTTAGTGATATGTTAGTCTTCCTTGGACATCTTAGCTTGATTATCCTGGGAGATGAGCAGTATGTGAATCTGTCTGAATTAGAGGTTTGGATGGTATCTTTATTTGGGTCAAACACCTTAGAATTCAAGGCACAGAAATACTTTAATCAAAAGGTTTAAGAGAAAAAGCTGACTGGATATTTTCAAATGATAATCCTGTCCATTCTCTACCCAGTAATGGAAGCACATAGAATTGATTTTGGTTTTTCTTCTTTGTAATATCTAAGTGCTAACCACAGTTCAGCCATTAATTATTCCTGATTTGAAATTGTATTTAAAAGCAGACAGTTGAGCAGACTGCCCCCTAAAATGCATTTCCCCCTTTTTTGTAGTATTTCAGAGGGTCTCCCCAGTGGATATATTATAATTTATGCATGGGTTCCTTGAGGGTTACATTTGGAACTGGGGGGTGTTGTACACATTATAAGGAGATTTGCTGAAAGTTTAGTGCTGTGGAGATTCATCTAAAAGATCTTCTGTCCAAGGTATTCATTCCAACATCCAGCTTAACACAACTGCTCCGTATTTGGGTCTCCCTGTAAAACGCTGGCCACACATGCAACAAAGTAGATGCACAATCTTTAGGATTGGTTTTTGTGTTCAATTAGGTTACATGATTTACTGAAAAAAAGACATTCAGCAAATAAGAAAACATGCATTACTTTGTATACCGGGAAAGGTGCAATTATGTTATATTTAAACATGCATCCTGAGTATAGAGAATTTACTTCCGATTGCCAGCAGTCATCTTACATTGCATACAAAGCCTTTGTAGATGCACTGAGTGCTTGTCTGCAGAAGCTAAACTCAGGTGACTGTATTTTAACAATTGTCTTTTATGTCAAATGAGGAAGGAGTTGGACAGAAAAAAAATTCCTGTGGCCTTACAGCAGGGGACACCTATCTGTGGATGGTCGACTGCTGGCAAGGGGCCCAATTAAGACAGCATCAGCAACCACAAAGCCCAACAGTAACATCCAGTGCTTTAGTTCACAATCCAGGTAGCAGGCAGTTGAGGCAGAGGGTTTTAAATGTAAAGTAGTAAGCTATCAAAGCTTTGAATCCTGCACCAGCAAGGCTGGCGTAGACACTGCTTCTGTGTAAGCTAGAGGAGAAGGCAGTTACCCCTGGGGAAGGAATGTCATGAGCCAGCCCTGCCTGTTTTTTCACCTATCCACCTCAACTGGGTCATTCTTCTCCAGCTCTCCCAGCAATGTGCTGCCTGTTGCTGCAGCAGCTTTCACATTATCACTTTGGCATCCTGACAGCATTTTCTTCATCTACACCGATGGCCCATCTGACCAATAAAATATCAATAAAGCTTGAATGTGGTATGTCAGATAGAAGAAGAGCATGTCTTCAGGTGAAGGTGCCTCCATTTGCAGTGTGGAAGGGGTATATTTGGTTGGTGTAGAATACTCCTGAGACATGTCTCTGCAGAGCACAGGTGATCAAGCCATTTTCTGTAGGTCATTTCTTTATCCTCCCACTTCTCATGTGCTGTGGTTACACTGGCTGTGCTATCTTCAGGGCTTTCCATGCCACTTGCTCTGCCTGGAACTGGAAGCTACCAGTGTTTTAACTCCTGACTTTTGGGTCAAGGGTTATGTTTTGCAAGTTATCCTCTGTGTCAGACCACATTAGGAATTGCTTTGCATCCATTTTCTCTAAGCTATGTTCTTCCTCCTTAAAGATTCCTGAGTGATGACTGCAGTTAATCATTCTGTGTGCCACATGGCATTTGTGAGCTTTGAAAAACATCTGCAGTTGCCTATTGCACTGACGAGTTGGAGGAGAAATAAGGGACTGAGATGGTAATACTGTTAAAAGAAAAGCTACAGTTCAAAGGCACAGTTCAGCTGTTAGGCAGAACAGGCTCTGCTGTGCTGTTCTCTTATGCGCTGGCAGAACATTAGCCCTACATATAACACCTGAGGGTAGGGTATGGCATGGAAAGCATGTGTTTGTGCCAAACTTAACTTTGTTAGCCTTCAAAAAATCACTGTCTTCAGAGAGCCCTGAATTCTGCCAAACCAGCAAGCTTGACTTGGCTAGAGTACATACTGCATAAGAAAATGGGATATTCCATCTCAAGCTAATCTTATTTCCCCCCTCTATATTGAACAATGGAAACATTCAGTGCAGAATACTTTACCACCAAGGGGTTATGGAATAAGAAAGCATTGAGACTTTTTACTCATTTCCCTACCTGGGAGTTTTATGGGATAGTGCATAAGTTAAAGCTCCTCAGGGGCAGCCGTAGCTTGTAGTCTTGTATTTACACTGGATTTTGTGCAAGCATTTACTACAGCATTCAGCAAAGTAAGTCAGGTAACCACAACATCACATGGTGCACACAACATCTCAGGGGATTTGGGTAGAGAGACACACACTGTGGCCTGCACCAGGAGAACTGTATGTGCTGGCTAATTTGGTAGCTTTCAGTACATGTTTTCACCCAGCTTTTCTTCCTGCACATCTCTGTATCTGAAGTGCCTTAATTGCTGGTACAAGACTAGGGGAGGCAAGAGCTCTAGTCAGATGGTCACCAGACTCTGAAAGTGTCCCAAAACTACCCAGCTAATACTTCATGCCTTTTCTTGAAGGACCACTTCTCCAGGCCGCACAGCAGTGAGCTGTTTGAGGGCTGAGCAGTCCTGTGCTAATTCTCTGAAGAATGAGCTGGTTGCTGCCTCACACGCTTCTATCTGCCCAGAGCACTTCACCAAGAGACCTCCTAACATGTAGGAATAACTCTGGAAAACGTATGGATATATGGTAGTTTCTAATTAATTTGGCTAAGAAGCAGGGAAGTTTTTAATCGAGGTTTTCTTTGTCTTGCCAAAAAAATTGATCTCCAGAGTAGACAAACATGGAGGGTGAAACACAGGCTTTCAGCATGCGAGTCAAAGGGTACCATTATCAACAGCAGAAAGCTGGTGAACTCAAGAGAAGGGCATGACTCTAGGAGCTATAAACCCAGGGTAGAGCTGTGACATTTGCTGCACTGTGAGCACTTCACTTAGCTTCTCTGCCTCAGTTTGTAAAGAGCTCAGGGTGAAAGCTGTTATATGCGAATGCACAGCTGCATCCCTAATGGTTTTCAGGACCATTGTGGTCAGCCTTTCCCTAAGAGAAAGGGAAATATCCTAAGTGCTGTCGTCTCCTTTCTTCTTCCCAGAGACAGTTACCATTTGACATAATGGGAAATATTACCCTATCTGTTGATCTCTAAATTATAAAGGAGTTTTTTTCTCTTGCTGACTTCCTACCTCATGCAGCCTGTAACTGGTCATGGTCAGAGTAATAGCTAATGTTTTCTGCTCCTGCACAAATCATTTTTAGTGTTTGGTACACAAAGTTCCAGGCTTCAGGGAATGCCAGGTTCACAGTGCCCCATATCGCCATTAATACTTCCTTCCAAAATTTATTATTCTTTAATCTCTCCCATAATATATGAATTAGAGTCCCTAGTGGAAATTCCTCATTTTCCTGCATATATCATTCCAGGTTTTGAAATTCTACAGTACTGCCATAGTTTAAGATTAATATAACCACCCTTCTATTCCTTTGAGCAGGAGCCGGATTCTAGCTCTGTTACATTGGATTGCAGAAAGCTTGTTTTAGCTATTCTGAGTCAAATTTCCATTTTTATGGGGTTAGCTCTAAGTCTGTTGCTTTGGGGGACTGCTGCAATTTATGATTGTGCATGGAGAAAAGTAAAGCTTGCTCTCCCTATAGGTACCCACCATTTTGGAAGGGAAGGAAGTAGGATATCAGGAGGGGAACATGAAAAGTTCTGGAACTTCAGAGGGCTTCCTTTAAGATTATTCATAAGCTGTCTGAGAAGACAGAGCACAGCACTGGAGGGGATTTTGTCAGTTGTGCCTTGCAAGGCAGCCTGAGCTGGTTGAACACTTCTAAAATCTAAGCCAGTTCCTTTGGTGATCATCTGTTAATGCTCTGAGAGCCCTGTTACTGCAGAACAATAGATAAAAGGTAGTTTATGGTTATTTTCAAATGTTAAAATGTATCTGCTTTGAAGCCTACTCCTGGAAATGGTTATATCTTAAGTGCACTCTGCTTTCTGGTTAAACTCCATGTATCTGTGGAAGAGTGAGAATTTGGCTTCGCTGTAGGTGCCTCTTTCAGGCTTTGTGGTTCTCTGTGCACTGATCATTCAGGCAGGAGTCAAAGGAATTAAATGTTAAGCAACACTTACATAAATGTGTGTGTAGTTAGTGAAGTTGGGCTCTTGAATTTCGTATTCACCAAATGGGTAGAAACTTTTGAGTTCCAGAAGTGGCGAGCGTACAGTGTGTGAGGGAGAAGTTGTCTCCCATCATTACTGTAAAGAGGTGTGAAGATATGGCTGACAGGTAAAGGAACACAGATTTGCAACGTGTTCCGCTGTCCAAGTATGCAGCTTCTTTCACAATAACCCCTTTCATAAAGAGGTCGTGCTCCATGTGACAGTAGTGATGTGTTCTGCCTTCCGCCGCCATTATGACACTGCTCCAGCCTCTCCCTTTTCTAAACTTGTAGAAATCTTTTCCTGATTCCCAGTCTACAGTTATTCAATGCCAGTTTATAACCATTTGTCCTGGAATCCTTTCACTTAAATTTTTCTTCTCTTTCCCTGATGTTTACCTAACAAATTATTGTTTTGTTGGTAGCCATATTCTTTCTCAAACTTTGTTCTTCTACACTCGGCAAATGTGGCTATTTCACAGAGACAGACCCAAGTTTCTCTGTGTTTACTTCAGGCTGACTATAACAAACCAATTCAGATGTGGATCTGCTGATCCATATTCATAGAGAACAAGGTTGGAAAGAGCACTGAGAGGTCCCCCAGGCCATCCTCTCCCCAAAGCCAGCAGCCATGCTGGCACAAAGATGTCTTGCATCTCAGCCACGCTCAACTTGGCGCACAGTGCTCTTGCAGCACGATCTGCTGAAGCAAGGGCCAAAGCCACCCAGTTTGTTGACAGTTCAGGGTTTTGTTTTTGTGTCCCACCAGCATCTGCTGATAATGGAGCCTGTTCTGTATCCCAGGATTTCCTTCTGCATAAAAGAAAGTCCTTTTATGACTTCCATCTCAGGTTGATTTCTTACGTAGAACCAGGCTGCATCTGTTGCTCTGTTTTCTGTGCAAGCTAACTTTGACAGTTCCTCTCAAGGTGGTTTACCCACGTGCTTAAGCATCCATCCAGCCTCTGCAGGGACTGGATGTTCATGTGAATTGAAAGTTGTGCGAGTACTGCAGCTGGCACTAATGTGTCAGTCTGCCTTCATATGGAAAGCAAGGCAAGTCTCCTGGAAAGTGCCAGCTGGCTGTTCATATTTCCTGTTGGCACAAACTTTCCATGTTGCTAGAGGGGAAAGGGAGAGAGACCATCTAGGGCCAGCAAAGCAACGGGGAAAAAAACTCTGCTCAGGTCATCTTGCACAAGACCAGGATGTGGAAGCAGACAGTACAGCACAGCCTGGGGAGCATGCATGTGCCTTAACAAATGTATTTACAAGGGAGCAGTGAGTTATGCTTGGACTGCTGAGAAGGATCTTAGGTCTGGCTGCAATTTGGTGTGGTGAAGTTCAGATGGCTGAGGTCAGACGGATCTGGAATGCCAGAGATTGCAGGGAAAACTCAGTGGGCAGTTTTCCCCCATGGATTGCCACTCTCAGAAACACCTGTAGATGTTCTTATGTTGTCTTATCTTACTGCAGTGCAGTGTCACACTAGCACTGTGCTCTTCTGGGGCAAAGTCAGGCTGTGGCAGTGTTAGTGGCTGGTGTCAGAGCAGTGTAGCTGCCATCACTGTTCTTATTTCTAGAAGTGTTTAGAGGACAATAGCTTGATCTTATAACTTGTGCCTTGGAAAACCTCCCTGCTGAGAGTGTATCTTAGTGTTTATTGCAAAGTGTATTTCATGCTACTTTTCTTTCCCAAATGTTTCTAAGTGGTAGTGGTGCTTTAAGGAGAAAATGCCAGTGTCTGTCCGATAGCAGTGATGGAGATGAAAGATCTGCTGCTTTGGATTGCTGTCTGGAGGAAAGTGGGAGTAAGACATAACTCTACCCTGAGGACTCACATCCTCAGTGGGAGGCCACACAGCAGAAAAAATAACCTTCCAGTTCAGAAAATGCAGCCTTGAGAGACAGAATGCAATCAAATCAATGGCAATAAAAAAATAAAGTAAAATAATAATGAAATATTTCAAAAGAAATCCCTTTTTTAAGGCCTCTAACCTGGAAGGTGTGCAAATGGTATTTGTTTTGTGTGTGTGTGAGGGGCGGAGCGTTGCAAACTCATTCGCTAAAGTCATTGATGGAACAATTAAAGGTCACTGTTGAGGGATTATAGAACTAAAAGAGAGATCTGCCTTGGGTGGAATGTCATTTATGTGCTTCACCAAATTTATTAGTTTTTTATAGGGCCAGGAGAGAGAGATTACAAAGTTCTCTCTTGGGTCAGTTGAGATCATATGGGACTGTGCTCTAAACAGTTTATTACTCCCTGAGCCATTTTAAGTGTGTTCTGAGTCTTGCAGAAGAACAGGCAGATAATTGGAAAACCTTCATCAGAAGGAATCCAGGAGCTGTCAGACAGATCCTGACCCAGAACCACACAGTGACAGAGGTTTGGTAGCAGGCTGAGAGATGGGGCTTGGTTTGACTTTACTGCAGTTACAGCCTTGCAGAGTTAACAGTGTCAGGAAAAGCTCTTTCGGTTGTATGCGAGATAGGTAGGAGTCTGAGCAACCTTCCCAAGCAGACATTCCCTCTGTCCGGTGGAGGGCCCAGGTCATGTTGGAGTCAACCCTCCTGTCCACGTTACTCTGCTGCCTCACCTCTTACAGTTACATAGTTGATGCCTTCCACTGCTCCTGGTGCAGTTCCAGGTCTCTCGTCATGTCATGCTGTTTTGGCAGTCACTCGCACGCCACCCCGCGCTGCTGGAGCAAATAATGCTCCTGGACCACAGAGAACAGCCTGTTTCTGCTCACTCCTTCTCTTGCCCAGCAAAACCTTCTTTCAGCTGATTCCTCCACAGTGCTTCTGCATATCTGACTGCTTCCCATTGCTCTCACTTTCCAGGGAAAATTGTAGAACCATCTTTGTTCACCACAAGGTTAGGATGGGGAAGAGCTGCCTCACTCTTCCCATTCTACCTTCTCAACTCACAACTACTGGATCTTCATCACCAGATTGCAGGGGGGTAAAGGCTTTCATTTGTTACCTGTAGATGTGGTGCTTGGGTACATGGTCTAGTGGTGGACGTGGCAGCGTTAGGTTTACAGTTGGACTTGATGATCTTAAAAGTATTTTCCATCCTAAATTATTAATTCTGTGGTTTCTCCTTGGTGAATCTAGCAAGAGGATCCCAATCACCATCTGCACACAGTTTCCTAAGGTTGCCATTTCCAGGGGAAATAAGAGGAAATGCTTTTTATTTCTACTTGCTGCCAGTTCCTTAGTAAGTACCATTTGGTCATCTTTATGGCTTAAGGACTCCTAAATGGAAAGTTTCTTTTCTGGAAAAGGAAGTGCAGGTAACATTGCTGTGTGTTTGGAAAGCTGGGTTTATTTCTAAGAAAGGGGGAAAATTAAGTGTTCTGGATCCTGAAAATTCCAAAGTGGCAGAAATAAGAAAAAGCTATTAAAAAAACAGGGCAACTGTGAAGAGTGAAGTATTTCTTGAGACAACTCCGTTTCTGGAGCTGGAACTAAAATACACTGACAGCAGTGTACTGACAACATTAATGTAGAACTTAAATAACATTAGTCTGCCCCTCTTGTGAAAGCTGATCTCCCCTGCTTCCTGCCTGCCCCCAGCTGCAGACGTGGTTGTGTTCCTGATCCCGTTTGACTGCACACACCGAGCAGGGACTTCATCTCACTCAGATCACCAGAAAGTACTGAAGCAGTGTGTGTGTGCAGTGCTGGACTTCTGATTTGTGTGTATGTTTTATAAGCACAAATAGTTGCTTTCAGTTTATTCAGTAGATTTATGGCATTTTTTTTAAACTCCGTGCTTTCAGCAATGTAGAATATAATGAGAGATAACTGGAATTGTTTATAGCCTTTTCTGCCCAAAGCAGCTGAGACTCTCATGTGACTAAGATGAGTTTGTTAATTGTCAGTTTGCTTTAATGTAATGATTCAGAAACTTAATCTGTTGTTGAAATATTTATTCTGCTGTTGTTGTTCCATTACTTTTCATTGTCTTTTATTCATAGGAAACTATTCAAAGTGGAAAAAAAATATATGCTTAAATTATAGTTTACATACACATGTGTGTATATTTAGAGATAAATTGATAGGCAGTGTAAAACAAGGACATTAATAAGGCCATCCCATCATAACATAAAACATCCCATAACATTGGCAGCTTTCCCAATCCTGTGTGCAGATGGTCCCAGGTACAGCAGGACAAGGAGTGATTTTCCTCACCACTCCAAGGGATCTGAGTGGATGCATTACAGGATTTCCTTTGCAGGAGTTGGTGTTGGGCTTTGCTGATAAAAGAGCAGTCTACATCTGTCCGCTAAATGGGTTTGAAAGTAACTGATTGGTTTGAAAATAGTGCCCTGATATGTTCTGTGAGCTGATAGAGAGGTGGCCAGGGCAGTAAATGTGTGCAGTCCTAAAGAAGACATGGTTTGAGCCTTGCTGTAAGACACAACATGCAGCTGAATAACGGTTCCAAGTTGTTTTCTGACTTTGGTGCAAAGCATTGTGGCATTTGGGCCAGGCTCTGTGAGTGGCAAAGGAAGTGAGAGCGCCATGGCCCCCGTTCCTGTTGGAAGCGTGGCAGTATGCTTTGGGAGGTGATGAGGAGGGGTGACCCCATGTGCAGAAACTGCCCTTGTCCCGGCCCTATTGTGGTTCTGTTTTCCTTGTTTCTCTGCATAGAATTAGACTGGAAGCATGTTCCCAACAGTACATACAGGTATTGTCTGATGGTAGCTGATGGTTCCATGCCTGAACAAGAACCTGTATCTATACAGGCTGTTTGGTTTGGTGGCATTGAGGGTATAAATTATGCATGCTTGAAATGAAGTGTATTTTAGCAGCAGATAGCTGAAAAGCCTTGCAATGTACTCCTAATTCAGCGGCATTGCCTTGAGCTGCTCTGAGGCCTCTTTTTTAAACTCAGACATTAGCACAAAGCACACCTCTGACTGCAGGCATTTAAAGATCAACAAGGGCCAAAAAAGCTTTTAAGATCCAATGAAACCAGGAAAACAACCATGTTGCCTTTCAGTGTCAGGTTAGATTGCCTTCTTATGAGTGCAGCTATTTCAGGTACAGAGTGCTTGGTGGTTTGGGTCTTGTTGTGTGGGGAAAGCGTTGCCCAGAAAACATCTGTTTCCTTCACCTGCAAACCACAATGTGCTGTGAAGAGGCAGGACTGCAGCCACAGAGGCCCAGGGGGACGAAGGAAATCTGGCTCAAAGGGATGAGCATGGTTTTCTGAAACACGGTATCAAAAAGAGCACTTAAAAGGAGAGAATGCTTTTAGAGCACACAATACACTGCAAATTGGGCAGGTCAGGTTGCTTGTGAGCTTGAAATTCTTCCTGGGTTGCCAGTGCTGTTTTCTTAGCAGCAATATTTGTGTCCTGCTCGGAATTGCAACATGAGGAGTTTATTTTCTTTTTCAGCAACAGTAAAATGTTTTGCTTTTCTGTAAAATGACAGGACATCTTCTGCACTGTATGAACTCTGTATGAACAACAGAGCTGCTGCTTTCCCTTTTGTACTCATGTCTTCATTTGTATCTTACCGTTATTGAAGTTCAGATGTAGCTCTTAACACACATAGTACAAGTGCAGAACTACATACACCCTTGACTTGTGAAAACCTTTATAGTATATTTTAAACCAACAGAAGTGTATTAGTGTAGTGCGTTACCAAATCCCACCTGGTCTTCTGGCTTAAAAATACACAGAAGGTGATGCTCTGGGCATACAGGGCAGAGGAGAGCCTTCCACAGGGTGGAATTTCAACTGTTTAATCAACTAAATGGTCTTCTAACAGCTGCCTTTTTGTTCTTGCAGAGGATGACATGAATAATTACATCAGTCGATACTACAATGAGCCAAGCAGTGGTAAGTTTTGCTTGAAATTGTAAATGTGAACTATGTTTTTACTTTGCACTGTGTGCTGTAAACCAGGTGAGGCTGAACAATGATGTAGATTGATTCATCGTGGATCCATCCTCAAAATGAAACGCACCATGGCATTGGTTGGTTTGTTCCATGGAAGATTGTACCAAAATAGTAATTCTCTAGTGGCTGAAGGGCCCCAAGTTTGCTCCTGCTGAAGGTGTTCATAATAGCTTGGAGCTCTGGGAGAGGTTAATTCCCCCGAGGTAGGCTGTCCAGGCTGCAGAGCGGTTCAGGTGGACCCGAGAATGAACTGCAGGGACAAAACAAAGGCAGAGAAGTGGGGCGGTGGCTTAGCCCAGCACTGTGCTGGTGGACCTGAGTGGGAAGAACCTCGGGAGTGGGCACAGGCCATGACCCGAGCTCCGGCTCAGCCCCCCGGGATCCCACCGGCACGGGGGGCTCTCAGCAGGGCTAGACAGGCAGAAGGGTGGGGAGCACCCCTTTACCTATAGAACGCTGACTAGACAGAGAGGTAAGTGTGTGTAGGTATAATGTATTATAGATATATATCCCCATATATACATGGGGATATATAAAAAGTGTGTGTGTCTGCGTATACGCACATATATATATAAAAAATATGTATATGTGTGTGTACATGTACGCATATAATGTATTATATGCATACAGCCCATACATACATCCCTATATATAGTATGTGTACACACAGTGAAATATAGACATATATAAAGATATATCTGTGTATAGACATACATATGCTATAGAATTAAATGTGCATATCTATATGCGTATGCATATAAATCTATAATGTATTATATATGCCTTACATATATACACAGAAACCCAGATATGTAAAAAGACATAAGTAAAAATATATACGTTTATACATATATTTGTATAAGGTATCATGTATGTATCTCCAAACACACATGCATCCCCATAAATATGAGAATATTTATACATACAAAGGTATGTATATGTCTATATACGTACAAAGATGTGTGTGAGAGGCTATGTCCATATACACATAGATAATTTATTTAAATATAGATTAAAATATATAAAGATACATGTAAAGGGTAGGGGGTGTGAGAGGAGGAGAGCTGGTCTGATATAAAAATTTCTCTATGTATATGTAGAATGTATTATATATTTATATCCCCATATACTCATGCACACAGATATATACATATCTACAGATGTCTAAGATAAGACTAAATAAAAGTGTGTCTAAGTGTATGGTTGTAAATATATATGTATGTATAATGTATTATATATCTATATCCTGGTAAATACATCTCTACATTGATACACAGGTGGGAAATATATATATATGCTTATTAAAGACATCTGTTTTTTTCATGTTTTTCATATTTTTTCATAAAAATAAGAGATGTGACAGTGTCTGTGTATATACATACATATTCTGTAATATATAAAATCTGAAGGTATGTATGTGTGTGTGTGTATATATATAAAAGTATAATGTCTTATGTATATCTCCATATAGATCCCCACATATATATGTGGATATATATGTTTATACATTAAGGTATGTACATGTGTATGTGTATATGAATATATGTCTACATATGTTTCTATATATGTAAAGATCTATAAAGGTGTGCACAACTGTGTATGTACATATATTTTATATGTATTATATATAAATATGAATGTGTGTGTGTAGATATCTATATCACTGTGTATCCATATACATGGGTATGTATTTATATATAAAGATATGTCTCTGTATACATATGTAAGTCTATATAAAGGGGGAGTGTGTACATATGTATAACTGCATATGCATAGATACATTGTTATATACAATAAATATTAAAAGGTGTGTGTCTGTGTCACTATACTTCTATAGTATGTATAAAGTGTGTGTATATGTGTATAGGTATCATGTATATGTCTGTCACCATATAGAGCCATGGGGTTATAAATCACGTGTTTGTATATAAAGGTATGAATACATGTGTGAGAGGAACCGTTTATATACATGTATTTATGTAATATATATAAAAAGTGTGTTTAAGTGACTGTATATACATGTATTTTTAATATGTACAATATTCTTTACTGTGAGGGTGCTGAGGCGCTGGCACAGGGTGCCCAGAGAAGCGGTAAATGCTCCATCCCTGGCAGTGTTCAAGGCCAGGTTGAACAGAGCCTTGGGTGACATGGTTTAGTGTGAGGTGTCCCTGCCCATGGCAGGGGGTTGGAACTGGATGATCTTAAGGTCCTTTCCAACCCAAACCATTCTGTGATTCTATGTTTTTCATATAATACAGGTATATATGTGTGTGTATCATGTATAGGTATAATGTATTATATATCGCTATCCCTATATATGAAATTCCCTTTGTAAATATACACACACACAGAGGAAAAAAAGCAGGGTGTGGGAGTGCATGTATAAATTTTTATTTTAAAATAGGTAATTGTATATTTTAAAAGGGTTGTGAGAGAGACTGTGTCTGTATCTTTTTAATCTCTTATGGAGTAGTGTTATTATGTGTAATCTGTATTATGTGTCTGGCTTATGTGTTAGCTCTATGAGTGTTTGTGTGTATAAACATATATAGGTATATGGTATTTTGTATATAGGTATATCCCTATACAGCCCCTTATATATGTGTATGTATGCAGACAGGTATGAACACAGAAAAAGATCTTTGTGTAACTACACAGATATTTTATATATATCTATAAAATATATGTAAAGCTGTATATATGTGGGTGGGCATGTGAGAGCCTGTACATACATGTATGTAGTTTATATATTAAAAAAACCATGAGAGTGTATCTATACACATCTATGTCCATGTGGTGGTGCATCCCCCCCATCCCCTGCGCCATGCCAAAGTCTCAGGAATTCCCCTCAAGCCTCGGCCTCTACGTGAGGAGTCGGCGGTGACACATCCCTTGGCCCTACCTGTGGCTCCTGCTCCCTGGCCAAGGCAGGAAGCAAGAACTGGGATAACCAGTCACCCCTGGCCACCCTGGACCACTCCTTCCCTGAGTGGAGCCTGAGGGGAATGGTGCTATTGGTTTGGGAGGTTTGAAAATGTCTAGTAAGTACTGACTGGGGTTGGGGCTGGGATGGAAATGTGCTGGTGACTAAAGCCCATCATCTTGCGACCCTGTAAATCATGGTCCAAAGTGATGCCCTTAGAGCTCTCCTGGAGCACATCTCCGTCTGCATGGGACCATGAGGACCATCACTGAAAGACACAACCTGGGATGAAGTCCCCCCACTCCTGGTCACAGGGCCCTCGCCCCCTGAGAAACGTCAAGACATTAGAGGTGAACGTTTCACTTGACTGGAGGGGAATTATGAACAGGTACTTTATGTATCTTTATGTATCTTTTATGTGTGTATGTGTTAATAGATTGTTACAGCAACTGCAGTAAATGCTGTTGACTCATTTAGATGTGCCTTAAAACTGCAAACTGCTGACACCTGTAACCCTTTAGATGTAAATCGTTGTCCAAGTCCGAGACTAAGATTGGATCCAGCCCCACCTAGGTGCCTTTGGGAGTTTAGAGAGTGAGGGGGTCTAGTCTGACCCTTGTGACTTACTTAAGGGGAAGATCTCCCTTACCCTTTGTGCCCTTGGTCTGTGTCAGTCATTTTTAGCTTGATTGATTGTATGTCGCTGTTCCTCGGTGTGATCCCTCCACTCAGTAACAGTGCTGAACTTTGCTGTCGTCTTCTGTGACCTCACGCCTGTATCCATCAATGAAAACTGCCTTTTCCCCAAAGCTCAGCTTTGATGGTGGTTCTGTGAGCGACCCTGCACACTCCTCTCACTCACAACGGTACTATGTATTATATGTAAAATGTGTGTACATGTATAAGTATCATGTATTATAAATGGGGGTACTTGTGTATATGAAGCCCGTATGTATCTGTCTGAGACTGTATCTCTACACACAAATTATATATAGCTAGCTATCTGTAGAAAATGTACATACATACACCTACACAAGTTTTTAGAGGCATGCAGTATTATTTGTATTTGTGTGTATCCCTCTGTGTCCATCCCCAATATGTACATGGCCATGTATAAAGATGTGTGTGTGTGTGTATATATATATATATGTGTGTGTGTGTGTATATATATATATATATATGCGCATAGATGTATGGTTGTTTAAAAAAATAGATGAAAAGGAAGGAAGGTGTGAGTGACCACATCTGTGTATATATACACCTGCATACATATAAAATTACATGTATAGGTATAATGTATTCTGTATATTTGTATCCCTATATACATTCCCCATGTATACACAGATATACATTTATATATAAAGCTTTATATATACAGTGTGTACTATATATGGGGAAGATACAGACACACTCCCCATATCTATATGGATAAATCTATATGTGAAGGTATCTGTATTTAATATGTGTGTGTGTGTGTGCACCTATGTACGGGTATATAGTGTTAGAGATGTACATCTCTCTATATACCTCCCTTAATATAAATACATAAAAAAGGTGTGTATACACATAATTTTATATGGATAATAGGTAGTACATATATGGATGTACATGCTCAAGCAAGTATGTATAATGTACTTGTTTTATATATCCCTATATTTACATTCCCTGTGTATCTACACAGAGTGAGTAGTATATCTATAAAGGTAAGTATGCATGTGTGTGAGAGACGGAATGTGCAGGTGTAGAGAAGATGATACATATGTAAAAGGATGTGTATGTGTCAAATGTCTGTACATATATATAGGTATGTGGTAGTATTTATAGATGTATATCCCTCTATATTAATCCCCATTATACAGCTATAATGATTATATAAAGACGTGTGTATCTATTTGTCAGTAAGGGGGGGGCATGTACAGGTATAATGTATTTTTAATGTATGTATCTATACACATGGAAAAATATATACATGTGTATTATGTAAAGGGAGTGGGTGTGTTTAAGAATAAATCTATATTTAAATAGGGGACTGTTACAGGGAACATGTCTGTGTGCTTGTCTCTGTATGTACGCATGCACGTGCCTGTGCGTGCATGTCTGTGCATCCACGTGTGTCTGCATGAGTATGCACATCTGTGTGCATGTCTGTGTTGCGCGCATCTGCCTGTGTGCACGCGTGTCTCTGGGTCTGTGCATGCCTGTGGCTGTGTGTGTGCGCACTCATGTCTGCATGCATGTTTACGTCTTCTGTGTGCTTGCCTGTCTTTCTGTCTGCCTGTGTGTGCATGTATATATGCGTTTGTGTCTATATGCCTGCGTGTATCTGTGTGTGCATGTCTGCATGTGCATTTCCATATGTCTGTCTGCCCGTGTGTGCAGGTCTGTATGTGCTTGTTTTTTCTGTCTGTCCATGTGTCTCTGCACATGTCGTGTGCGTGTCTCTGTGCATTTGTGTGTTGGTGTGTGTCTTTGTGTGGCAACATGTGTGTTTGTTTTTCTGTGTCTGCACATCTGCCAGTGCATGTGTGCGTCGGTGTGTCTGGGTCAGCATGTACCTGTAGTTCTGCAAGAGCATCATCTGTGTGTGTGCTTCTGCATGTCTGTGCATGCACTTGTGTCTGTGTGTGTTTGTGTGCTCATCTTAGTGTCTGCCCCCTGTGTGTGTGTCTGCATTCATGTGTCAGTATGCTTGTGTACACACTTGTCTATATGTCTACTTGTGTCTCTCTGCCTGTGTCAGTGTATGTGTGTGTACATGTATCTGCGTTTGCATGTGTGTTCGTGCTTGTCTGTGTATCTTTGGGTATATGTCTGAGTCTGTGTCGATCTGCTGTGTGTGCGCATCTGTCCCTGTGTGATCTCTGTGTGTCTGGGTCTGTGCATGTCTACGTGTGCATGCATGTCTGTGTGCATCTGTTTGCGTGCTTCTCTGCCTGTGCCTGTCTGGGTGCCTCTATGTGCATGGGTCTTTTGTGTTTGTGTGTGTCAGTGCATGCATGCCTGGAGTTGTGCAAGTACGTGTGTGTGTGCATGCATGTCTGTGCCTGCGTGTCCAGGTGTGTCTTTATGTCTGCATGTGCATGTCTCTGTGTGTGTCTATGCGTGTTTGTGTGTTTCTACATGGATGTGTGTATGTCAGACTGTGTCTGTGTGCCTGCATTTGCCTCTGCATGTGTCAGCGTCTGTGTTTGTGGGATGGGGAGGACCTGGGAAAAAAGGTAAACGCCATCGGTTGAGGTTAGAACAGTTTAATATTGACATAAAAGTAAAATATCACAATATAACACCAATACTAAGAGGAGCTGGCGCTGCGCCTTGTGCCCCCTCACCTGCAGTGATGAGCCTGCAATGTCCTTGTCTGGGAAGAGCTGCTCAGCAACAGCTCCATCAGGCACCTGTCCACAGCACTGCTCTGGGACTGCAGCCAAACCAACACTTGCCTCTGTCCCAGCCCAGCCACACATACAGAGAATTAATGTATCTGTGGCAACAGAAGGTATTACACACACGGCTCACCTCTGCACACACACATTGCCCATGTCTGTATGGGTAAATCACTATATAAAGATGATGTGTATATGAAACAGGTGTGTGGGTGAAGGAGACTTTGTACATATACCTATGTAGTACATCTTGTGTGTACTTGCATATATAAGTATGCAGTATTACTTGTAGCTTTATCTATAGATATATCCCTATAATATACTTGGAGATCTATAAAAAGGTGTGTTTGGGTACAGATTTTTACATGTATATAAATATACACATATATAGGTGTATATATACACACAGAAGTATATATGTACATATATATATGAATATATATAATTTTATACGTATAGTAGGTCTCACATATAACATGGCTATCTCTGTATGTGTGCTCAAGTGTAACATAGTACGTATCCATATATATAAATATATATATACACATGCACATATATTCCCTGTGTACCTACACACAGACAGATGTACTTTTTTATATACAAAGATAAAGCTACATCTGTGTCAGAGAATGTGTGTATTCTATTTACAGATAGCTAATGATACGTAGGTAAAAAGGGAAGACTATTATATAGTGTATGTATCAACTCTGTGTGTACATATGTATGTATACTGTATCATGTGGGCCTCCCAACACCCCCCCAAAAACACACACACACTCTCTCCCTATATGTGTATGGATAATTTTATATATAAATATGTGTATATTAAATGTTTGTAGACACACACAAACATATATATTGTATAGAGTATGTGTGCACATACATATAGGTATACAGTACTGGTTTAGATTTATATCTCTCTGTATTTATCCCCATTCTGCATGTGGCTATGGGTATAAAGAGACATGTATCTGTAAATGTGTGTATATACAGCTATAAAGACAAGTGTGAAAGAGAGAGCAAGTGCACATGTATTCTGTTTAAAGATAGATAATTACATGAATTTAAAGGGCAGTACTGTATATGTGTGGGTATATGTGTGGGTATATAGATATTAAAAATGTCTGTACCTATATAGGTATAATGTATTACATATGGGGCTTATAGACACATATATATTCCCATATCTATAGGGATAAATCTCTGTATAAAGATGATGTATATATATACACACACACCTATATATAACAAACTACACATAGGTATGTGTATATTAGCTTGATTCTACCTCATATAATTTAAAAACTGTATAAATAAGGGGAGTATGTGTGTTCATGTATAGGTATGATGTATTATATATGTACAGTCCCATGGCTGTAGACACAGACACTTACATACAACAGTAGGGTATTGTGTATGCTAACAGTAGATAATTACATGTATTTAAAAGAGGGACACTGCGGTATATGCATCAAACATCTGTGTGTACATACCCAGATAATGTATTCTATATGCAGTTCTTTATAACTATATATAAAGAATATGGGTGTGAGCAACTTGCGAAGATACCTACATTGCGTGTGCGTGTATAGATATATGTTTATCTAGAAAAAGGAGTATTTAATGACAACTACATGGAAGTATTTGGAGGGGGGAAAGACTGTGTACTTGTGTGTGTATGAACTCAAAGGTCAGTGTGTATATACATAGAGGTTTAATGTATGATATATGGAGCTACATTATAGATACACACACACACACACATTTTTCCTCGTATCTGTAAGGCTATATATAAAGATTGTGTCTATATAAAAATGTGTGACTGTGTGTGTATATACACATAATATGTGTAAACATATAAATAGTATCGCATACATCTGTATGTTAATAGCCCTCTCCTACATCCCGATTATACATGGATATACAAAAGATGTGTTCATCTAGACATAGGGATATTTGTTTTTAAAGCTGTATTAAATAAAAGGTTTGGGAGTATGTAATAATGTATAGATATATTTTCATATATATACACACTGAATTTATATACATTCTTTGCATAGACACACACAACAACATACATATATTTATGTAAAGGGGGGTGTGTGCAAAGTTAGAGGATATATAACTATAGATGTGTATGTATGCATGTTTTATATAATACATATACACAGGTGAAGGTATCTTGTATTATTTATATATGTATATGCCCATTTTACATATATGGCTGTGTGTATCTATATGTGTATGTATCTATATATGCATGTGTATCTAAAGCAAGCCCTGTAAGGGAGAGGTGTGGTACATACATAGCTGTGTTATGTAGGTATGTACGTATGAAGCAGAGAAGCTCTAGGAGAGGGTAGTACACTCTCTACTCACCCGCTGTGGCCCTCCCCACTGGCAGTACTCACTCCTCTCTGCTCTCTTCCCTGCAGACAGCGGTGTCCCCGAGGCAGCCATCTGCGTGGTCACCACCGCCGCCATTGACGTCCATCACCCCAACATCTCATCTGACCTTTTCACAGTGGAGGTGCCGATGCGCCTGGGCAGCACCGGGACGTCTGCCAGCGTCACATCGGGCAGCGCCTCGCGGTCCACCGTCAGCTCAGGCACGCAGGCCTGCAGCGAGAGCAGCCAGACGCTGGGCTCCTCCCCGGACTGCAGCACAGCCTGCGAGGACACTGCTGAGGGTGGCGCTGGCCCACGGGCTGACCTCGCGCCCGCCCGGCAGCGGGTGGCCCACGCCATGGTGCAGGAGCTGCTCTCAACCCTGTCAGAAGAGGCCTGCCTGGCACAGAAGGGGCTGGATCCTGTTAACCTGAAGCTGCCTAGCCCTGCAGGCTCAGCCGCATCCAGCCCCAACCTCGGCCACCGCCTCAGCGTCTACAACTGCAGGAACCAGGAGAGCCTCAATGTGTTCCAGCTCAAGCCACTCATCGACTGCCCACAGACTGCCCCACTGATCGATGAGAAGTTTGGTACACTCGGGCCCCCAGAGCCACAGCTGGGGAGGGTTCCCAAGGCATAAGGATAGCCTGGGAGAAAAGGACAGCTGTGGGGACACACTCACTGCGCTGAGTCCTGTGGCTGCCACAGACAAGGCAGCGGTGCTAGAGGCAACCTGTGGCATCTCCTGCAGTGACCACCAGCTGCAGGACAAGCCAACCTCACCTCTACCTGCCACTGCCCTGACAGTGGATGATGGACCTGCTGTGTCACCAGCTCTGGGCCAGCTGCAACCTATGGTGTCCTCTGAGGTGCAACAGACCTTCCAGCAGTCTTGGGCCAACATGGACCCACCACGCATGGGGAGACAGACAGACAATGAACCTGGCCCAGGGGCAGGATGGAGCTGCTGGACAGCTTAGGCCCAGCCTGGCCCCCAGCCTGAGCAAGGCTGGGAGGGGGAGTGGGGACAAGAATAAATACTGACAAACAGACACTGCCTCCTGCCTCATAGCCCTGTTTCGTTCATTCCCTTTCCTTCCTTCTCTTACCTACCTGCCTTCCCTATCTTCCTTTCTTCCACTCCATGTGCCATCCCACTGTCCACCAAAAAAAACAAACCAAAACAACCCACCACCACAGTGACCCCACCTCTTTCCAGTACAATTGTTTATTTGCCCTTATTCCCACCCCACACCCCAGCTGCAGTGCAGGGTCCATCACCGGCACTCACTTCTTCTTCAGGAGCTCTGTCATCTCTGGCACCGCCTGCAAACACCAGCACTGGGGTAGGGTGTGCTCTCCCTCCGACACCGCCTTTCCCCCCAGCCCCCAAATTCTCCCCATGCAGCAGCCAGGCCCCCCTTACACTCTCCAACCTCCCACCCCTCATGCCCAGCACACCACTCCAGGGGCTATGGGTCACCCTAGCTTAGAGCACTCCCCACTTCTCTCCTGCTGAATAAAGCTTCTTAATTATTTAAGAGAGCTGCATTTCCATTAAGTGGAAATAATGCATTCGTACAAAATTTATTAAGGAAATTGTCTACATGGTGTTTCTTCAGAATGCGACTTTGGCTCTGGCTCACAGAAAGGCCTGTGCTCGCGCTGAGCCAGCGGGCACTACTTCAGCAATGGCATTAAGTGCTGGCAGCGTTTCTGCCCACACCGCTCACGGAGCCCCAGCACGCTCCTGCCAGGCGCACATATGGCCGTGCACACACACAAGCCATAGGCAGGTGCACACGGGCTGGCTCACAGCGCAGCTCTCCCAGAGAGCGCCGCAAGTTCCTCATGAGCAGCAGCCCAGGCAAAAGTCCCATCTCCTCCTGCCAACAAGGCTGTACTGTCATACTGCATGAAGCTTAAAAATACATGTAAGCACCTATGTGCCATTATTGCACAGAATGGGTCATAGCCAGGACATCACATCAGAGGCAGCCTGGCTGTGACACTCCCAACACAGTTGGGAGTGTCAGCTGACAGCTTCTATATGCAGGGATCCAATTTTTAGCATGAAAATAATGAAATCAGAAAGCAAATTCTTTAACAAAACAACCTGAGGCAGACACCCTCACACAGACATCCCAGACTATTATCTGAGCTCTTGTTACCGCTCTGAAACAGTTATTCCACACAGCTCCATCTTTAGCCTCACCTGAAATAAGTCTGCCACTAGGCCAAAGTCTGCCACTTGGAATATTGGAGCTTCTGGATCCTTGTTAATAGCAACAATGGTCTGCAAGAAACAGTAAATCACCATGTGAATATATATATACACACATATAAAAAGAGATATAGATTAATGTCTAGGGCTGGATCACAGTGACAGGCCTTATCCAGGAAGACCAGCTGAATTTTCCCCAAGCCCCTAGCAGCAGAATAGAGGGGCTGCAGCATTTTAACATCTTTTCTTTTCCACCTCAAAAAAAAAAAATTAACAACCAGAAACAAACACATGCCGCCATAAAATTCCATCCCAGCTCATTGCATACATCAGGGCTATCCTTCCCTGTTGAAGAGTCTAGAAACAAACTACTACAAAAGGTTACCTGCCAGGTCTAAGTACTACCATCACAGAAATAACTCATTTAAAACAAGTACAATATAAACTGTGCCTAAGGGGACACATCATTTGGTTTGTAGAAAAATGCGGATGATGGAAATCCCAAAGCAACGGTCCAGAAAAACGTCTGTCTTGGTTTAAACTCTGCCACCCAGGTAAATCATTCTGTAACATCTGAGACAGCTTCTCGCAAAACACACGCGGGTGTCCCCATCAAAATCTACACTGGGATGGGGAGCACTCCATAAAGGATGGGAGGAAAAAAAGAACAGGAGCTTATGAAACGAGCCTTGCATCAATGCAGGGTCAAAGCACAGCACTCCACTACTGCCTTCTCATCCTGAACGCTGCCAGCCTGAGCCTGCTTTGAGCTGCTCCCAGCCTCCTTGGACAGCCCTGGCACAGCAGTTGTGTGTGTGACACACTGACCTGACCTTTCCAGGCAGCCACAGCTCATGTGTCTCTTTTACTCCCTCCCCTAAATGTACTTGTCCAACAAGATCAGCAGCTCAGTAGCGTACACCTCATGGCACTCACTCAAAGATAGAAGTTCGCAAATCCTGTGGGTTTAGGCCCACATAAATGTTTCTTTTACTCTCAGGTCATTTGTATCCTGTGACTCGCTATAAAGGAGGACAACAGCATAAAGGCAAGAAGGAAACACCTGCAGCAGAGTGCTGCTGCTGGTGCCCTCCTGCCAGCTCATAAGCAAAAACCTGCACATTCTCTAGTAATGCTTTCCCCAAAATCTTCTTCCCAAAGTTTATTGGCTTTATTTCAGTTCCCCCTCTCTGTAAACACAAGCCTCCGCTGACAGTTCCACAGCATAAAGAAGCAAAATCCAGGCAGTGATTCCCCCAGGATATTTGCTCAATATCCTCTGAGGCCCCACCATGCTCTACAGAACTGGTCACAGGGCACAAGACCTAATGCTGAGGGTGGTGGAGGCCACTCGGGAACTGCCAGCTCTGTCCTTGTCACAAAAATAGACCCCAATTGCTTGTAAAACTAGCTTAAGCTTTCGTTTAGCAGCCCAGTCCCTCCTTACTCTCCATCTGTTAGCTGAAGTAACTTTTTACTAAGATCACACAATAGTTAGGGTTGGAAAGGACCTTAACATCATCTAGTTCCAACCCCCTGCCATCTGGTTCTCCACCTCAGCTCTAGATCAGATCTTCCATAGCAAGAAGCAAATGCATCACCCTGCTTGCAACAGAACTTTGCGAGTTACACCTCAGAAAGAAAAGCTACTGTAACTGCCCCATGAGGGAATGGAAAATAAGAAAAGCAAGCAACGCCAATTCTTCAGGTCTCCTCAAAAGCTGCATATTCTACCTTGCTGTAAAAGGACAAATAAATTATACATCTCACTTGGTAGAAAGCATCTGACTGCTCTGGAAAACATATCCTGGAGTGTCCAAGTTCACAATGCCAGACAATTCACAGTGCTGAGGGAAGACAAGGGACACTCCAGAGATTTCCCGTGGCTGTAATGCTTTATTTTTGTAAGAACTGGATCTTTTCAGTAACTACAGCACCTCTATGCTTTGGCTAAAGGGAAAGCAGAACACATTTCAAACTGCATTTTACAACACATTTGTTTACGCCAGAAAACCTATGAGATATAGGAGAAATGGAACTGTTAAGTACAGATCTCTAATCGACAAATTTCATCTGTCCTTATTTCCTATAAAGGAACATCCCAAAATATCAAATATGGTATTGGAAAAGCTAAAAGAAGTAGAGGTTTTGCTGTTACAGTACAGGACAATATTGCTGCCCAATATTTTTCTAATCAAAGGTAATTTTGGCACTTCAAGTCATATATTCCCATAACAGCTGGTGCCTTAACTGTGATAAGGCAGAAGGTGAGTACAAAGAGGGTCAGATCAAGTTTTAAGCAGCTCTGAATACACATTTCTCAGTCAATGGCTGACACTAATCCCAGCTACCCACCTTCTCCCCCCACCCAAAAGAGAACAAGCATCTCAAAACAAAGATACTTTTAACGATACTGTGGCTCATCAGCTCAAGATTTTAGAAGACTGAGGCTCCAGATGGGGCGCTGTACCCCAAATCCAGATAACATGATTTTCCCCTCCAAAATATGTAAATGATATATGCAAAAAGCACTAAACTGTAAGGTGGCAGAGATCATCCTACCACACAGCCTGGCTTGTGAGAGCAACTCCAGTCACATTCAGTCACGTGAACTCGCTAGTCTGTCACTGGTTAAACCCAAGGATGCTATACATTTCTGCAAACCTTTTCCTCAGTTTTATAAGCTATTCAAAGTTCTGGGTTTGGTTCCTGCCAGAAAGCACAAGGTCATTCCCTGGAAATAGAAAAAGATTACATATCCTTTTTCTAAAAAGATCTGTGAGAGGTTCGGACAACCCACAGGGTTTTGTGTCTGGCCCTGGACAGTGTGATACAGCAGGCGATTCTGCTCCTCTTCCCAAACACAGCACTGTGATCCAACAGCCATCTCCCACTCTGCATTATGTGCTTCAGCAACTAATGAGTTAAACCTTTTAAAGTTTTACTGCCGGTTTATAATAGGTTTCCATTTGAATGGCTAAATGGAGGAATGTCAGAGACGTCTTTTACTTTATGGAATCCTAAGTTCATAATTCACACTGCACATTGTTATGCATGAATTACTATGTCATACTCTGAAAGAAACACAACCAGAGCTATTATATAGAATTCAGGCACACACGGGTTTGTTGGGTTTTAAATAAGCAAAGTCAGTTAGCTGCTGATACTCACTGCTTTGGGCTGTGGGGCAATGGATTTTCTGGTTTAGGTGTTTTGCCACAATATCTGGTTTTGGCAAGGCTGAGGGGACTGCCATGTTTTAAAGCAGCACACAAACTGGCCATTTTCACATTAAAAAACCTGGAAAACTGGCTAATGTACTGATGTAAAAGCAAGGAAGACAACTAATTTCCTTCCTCAGCAATCTTTTCTAGCACACCCATCTTTACATACCTTGCTGTCTTTCATTCCAGCCAAGTGTTGGATCGCTCCAGATATTCCCACAGCAATATAAAGTTCCTAAAAGAAAACAAAAATGAGACAGTTTTTGTGCCCATGACAGTTTCATTCAGCTCTCTCTTACTCAGCACCAATTACATGCAGTAGTTTTTACATTACAGAAGGTGTCAGTATTAAGGGCAGTTATGATTGGTTCCCTTCCCCACTTGGAGATTCTCCTTTTACAGTTGCATCCCAAAGGAGCAGCTGGCAAAGACTGGTGAGAAACGAAAAACAAGTAAAGGCTGTATCAAGCCTAAGACACTGCTCAGCGAGAGGACAGGGCACTCAATGCTACCCAAGACCCTGGAGATTCCCAACACAAATATTAAGCAAGATAACATACAGATAATGCAGTTACCTGAAGAGAAAACCCAGGCTTTTGTTTGCAGCCTTTAGAATGCTTTAAGTAAAACAGAATGCACAAAGCTGAAATTCAGGTGTTCAAACCGGCAGGACAGAACACCTCAGATCCTGAACCTAGCTAGTGCACTTACAGTGATAGAACCACGGAATGGTTTGGGGTGGAAGGAACATTAAAGCTCACCCAGTTCCCATGGGCAGGGACACCTTCCACTAGAGCAGGTTGCTCCAAGCCCCGTCCAACCTGGCCTTGAACACTGCCAGGGAACCCTCAACGTTCCCATGCCCTAAAGCTTTTCTTCCCCTAGTCACTATCAGCTCCCGCACAGGATGAGCAGAGAAGTGCTTCCCAAGTAGGCAACAACATCTATACACTTTGGGGCTCCCAAGCTCACATCACCAAGGACACTTCGGTTCAAAATAGATAAAAATTTATAGGCAAATAGATCTACATCAACAGCTTTAACTCACAGCAGAAAAGTACTTTTTCCCCCTCAAGCTGACAGTCATCCAGGCTATGATCTATCCAAAACCAAGTGCATTTTCAGCTCCATGACAGTCTTCCCGCAACTACAAGCCAAAATAGCAGTCAAACCTGAGCTGTTTAACTACCTAATTTCACAGAAGAAAACCAAAGTACTTTTCACCAACTTATTCAATAAGAGGAAACTGTAACACACAAAACTAGAGGAGGGGATCATCTGTCAAAACTGATTCAAGGTGGTTATTTCTACACACTTAGAAAAGGCACAACCTCAAATACTGAATTTCTCTTTTAAGAATACCAAGATTGGTCCATATGTAAGAACATACACATCTAATTCAAGACATTATTTCTGGGGCCAGGCAGGGTAAGAGGGTCAAAAACTCTTATCCCTGTGCAACTGAGGATGTGCATCACTTAACTGAAGCACAGTTAACTGGCTTTTAACATGATGGAGCAAGGCATAGCTGTGAAACAGGCACCTGCAGAAGAGGCTGGCAAATGAAGGTGTTCAACCACAGAGACCGTGCAGACTGCTTTTTCCATACAGGCCTCATAGTCATTATATCAGTTACAGAAAGAAAGAAGATTGCTTTCTGATGTTTCCACAGCTACAGATTTCACCCATTACCTTGGTTTTTAAACAGGAATAGATAAATAAAAGTTATGAAGCTTTCCTACACTTTTCTACAAAAGCCATATCTTGCAAAAATTGAAAGAGAGGGAAAACAGCAGGAACAAAGTATTTCCTATTAAAAAAGCTTGCTTTGAAATTGAAACACAGAATCTAGTCTCCGTATTTGCACAAAAACACACAGCTGTTGGAGACACTCAGAAGCTTTTTAGCCTCAATAGCTTTTTACTGAGTAGATTACTATTGGAGGTCAATCCATTTTAACCACAGCTGCAATGTAACATAATACATCCAATGTAAGAGCTCATGGTAAGAATGCAATATTTTAATTATACTAAATAAAAGAACAGATGTTGCAGGAGAAATTATTCTAACATCATATTGTCTTTAATACAAGCCCTTTTTAAAAACACATTACTGTAATCTGATTTTTTTTCAGAGCAATTCATTAAGTGCCAGTCATCTAGACTACCAGATACTCTTATCAGGCTGTTTAACATCTGAAGTTCAGTCTTTGGAAAGAATCCAGCTCGCCAGGAGCCAGATGCCTATGTATATGTTCTATTAAAATATCTCAGACAAGGATGTTTCATTAAAAGGACATTTGTAAATCACCAGGCTTGTCTAAAAAGCCTTTCTCATGCATCAAACCATGCCCTTCTAGGTTATGTGTGTTGGGCTCTCTGGCTAACATAACTGCTCCATTCACAGTTGGTCTCCTCAGTAATGTTTTCATACAAAACACACAGGACAGCATGTTTTTTATCAATAGTTCCATACTGTAAAATTGATTTGACTGCTTAAATCTTAGTTTAAATCTATTCTACAATTTAGTAGAAGGGACACAAAGGACTGACAAGGTCTGAACAATAAAGATTCAGGACAGTTCAGTGCTCTCCAAGGAGAGGATTCAACTGGGCATCCAGAGAGGTCATAAAGGACTCAGACATTCAGATCTCAGGGTTATTTTCAGGACAATACCCTCACTTTGATATCCTGCCTGAAGTCATTAACTTCCAGCATGCCTTTTGCTGAGTCCTCTCATTTCTAGTGTGTCAGAGTTCAAAGTCCCAAGTCAGGACTGTAGCCTCAAGCACAATGGAGCTCATCTACAGGAGGCCCAGAGCAAGGCACCAACCAGCATGCATCAGAGGCTGGATTGCACCTCTCGGGTACCAACAAAGCTGGCTTTACACCAACACCAAAATCCTGCTTTTTGGGTCCCTGGAAGCTGCTGTAATTACTGCTGTCAGGTGGCTGATCCACAGCCTACAATTACAGGCACTGAGGTCAAAGTCCAGGACATGGAGGGGCATTTATTAACTCCCTGGTGTTTGTGCACAGGCAGGTTTTCACCAAAGGGCTGCTGCCTGCACTGTGCCACACGAGAATGGCATAACAAAACAGCACACAGACTCTGTACAAAGGTGCTCACTGCACTGATACAAATAAAGTCCCAAAAGCAATTAAAGTCAAGGAAAGTGAAAGTTTTGGTGATAAAAGGGCATGGCACCAGAATAGACAGTTGTCTTACAGTAACTCACAGTAATTTAAATTCGCCCAGGGAATGATTACTGTACATACATTACAGCCATACCACAAATCTTTGGTTTTTATGAAGTGGATAGTGAACACCAGCACAGGGGAAGAGACAGCAGAGTAGAGGTCACGGTAACAGCACAATGGAGGAAACACACGGCATGAGAAGCCGAATGGATGGAAGAGCCCATGAAACAGAGGGCAGGGAGCCACAATCAGCAAGTACTTAAAGATATGCTGCTGCCCAAAGGGTTTGGTGTGTCAGTCATGAGAACATGTCTTTGTGGAAGCATCAGCACAAAACATACCCATCAGGCTTCTCACAAGGCCTACAGCAGCAGCCAAAGCTGATTCTGCAGCATACTGGCAGGAAGGCCAAGCATGTTTTAATTTGTCTGGCCATACAATATCCCAGAATACTCAGAGACCTCAAAGTTTGCAAGCACAGATATGCACCACGACAATCCTAAAAGAAACAAAACTCCAAGTCCCAGATTTATTCTATTCAAAGGCAAGATTCCAAACCAGGAATCCAACATCTCATTTGCTATTTAAAGTATAATCTAGCCTTGTATTGTTTTTTCAACAAACACATCTGTGATGTGTCTTGTAGAGAGTCACTGTATGCTAATCATTAAAAAGAAAAAAAATCCCTCTTAGCCATCTCCTAAATTCCTGTTTCCGCTTTAAATGTCCCCAACTTACACATGAGTATCTACAGCAAGTCCATGAGACTTCACGTGCATAACTTTGCACAGCTGGCTCCAGAACCCACACAGCCAGTTACACTCTGGATAAATGTCACAAGGGTGTTATATGTGGATGATTATAACTACCAATATACCAAAGCAGTTATTTTTCTGTCCATACTGACTCCTCCAATTACTTATAGAATAATTTGTGCCATATATTACTACCTCATTTCTACCTACAAGAATATTCTAAAATGCCTTCGGCTGCCTTGGGGCAGTTAAGGTACATTTGCTGAAGAGAACCACAAGCAGAGTTTTTAGTTGTAACTTACAGTCACTTTGAATGCTGCTGTAAGAGAGCAGTGACTATCCACAGGTGCAACCCAAGATGAGGTAGTTACTTCGCAAGCACACCATCAGCTACTATTGATTTTTATGCCAATGTTTGAATTACACTGAAAACCTTCAGTGTACATCGATTTATCATCCTACCAGTGGCATGCTTTTAAACAGGCTGGTTTAATAAACCCCTTTGGCACACGTACTCTTCTTAAAGGCAGCTCAAATATTTTATTTTCTTCACAAGAGCAAAAGGACAATGAAATTAGAAAGAAATCTTTGTGATGAAAATTGCTTCATACAAGATATTCCTTCCAATTACAAGCTATTAACCCAATAAAATATTTTCTGGCTTGACACTCATTCATATATACTGTGCTGTATATCAAACAGTTATCCAGCATGGACTGCTTTGATGCACTTGAGTATGTTCTATTCAAGAAGCACACACTACTAAACTCTATCCCAACTACAGTTTGTTTTTCACTGTAAGAACCTTGGATCAGCCAAGCTATGTAATTACTCTTAAGCATGGTTAGGGTGTCTGCTAGAGTGCAGGGCCATACAGCAATCATCTTCTCTCTAGGGAAAAGCACATCAATTGCTTTCAGCTAAATGCACTCACATATGAATATTTTAGTACAATTTAATGTTTCTGCACCAACCCCAAAGGAGCAGAGCATCAATTTGTGAACATAGTTTTCTTCGAGTTAAAAGCTACACTGGATAATGCAGGATGAAAGGGGTTGTCAATCCTTAGCTTTTTAGCAAGTCAGAGAAAGGTAGTCTGTAAATTCCGTCCCAGCTGCACAGACAGCTCTCTGAAGTTTGCCACTATAAAGCTACTTTTCAACAATAGTGAATTATCAGAGGAGATATTCCAAAATAAATTTCCCAAGAACAATCAGTTTTCCCAACACTACTCCCATCCGCTAGCTACCAAAAAGCACACCTGCTGGTCTGTTAGCAAAAACCACTAACACAACATAAATGCATTCCTACAAAGAAGCTAGCTAAAGGTAGGAGAAATTCAGTGATCTACCATGTGTTCCAACAGAGAAACTTCAGCATCTCAGTATTCTCTTGTATGTGTAAGAAATCAGAAATAATGAAGATCTTCACATTGAGAAGTAGAACATATTTAAAGAGAGTACAAGCAAGATGACAGGGCTGACACTTCTCATGAAACTAAGCAAATTAGTTAGTTCATTCTGGTGTTAGTAGTTTTAGGAAAGAGCCAGGGAACAAAATGGAACAGAACTACTGGAATAAAATATACCTGGTTTCACTTTCACTAAACTTCCCCACCAAAGAGTGAAGAGAAACAAAACTTGACAGATATGCAAAGCCAAGGAAGCCAATGATCTCTAAGAAAGCAATGAGATGTAACAGTGAAGAAGAGCTAGTATCTACCTACTACACAATGAAACCATGAGTCACTCATGAATTTTAAAGAAAACAAAACCAGGCCAGGTGAAGTATTTGATTGCATGGCCACTGAACACACAGAAATACAAAATATAGCAATAAAGTAAAGAATATGATGGTTTTTCTCCCTTCCTGCTATTCCCAAAGCAAGAAGATGACCACTAACTGCTACAAAGCCACTCACTGCAGTGAAAGGGGCTTCCTAGCAGAATACGGGGGCATATGCAAGCTTGGAAAGTATCCCACCCTCTTGTAAAAGAAGCAGAGCAACAGGAATTCCACTGTTCTGTAGAAGACCGCTCTGTACCTTCATGTCTGTCTCTGCCAGGAAATGCTTCTTTGCCATTCATCTTTCCTTTTCCTGCTTCTTATTTAATCCCACTTCTGCATTTTCTGCCTAACATAACATCTTACGTTGTTCCTATTCTTCCACAGCTTTGGTGTCTTTCAACTGAACCAACATCTCACTTCAGCATCTCAATTGAAGCTGCACCTCTTTAACATGCCTCTTTTCCCCTCATTATTATTGTCAGTTCCTGACAGTTGTAAATCTGCCTCCCTTTTCAAGCTCCTGCAATTCATTGCATCCAGACAGACCCTCTGGTATGAAATCTAAGCTTTAGCACTGAAGCCAAGCAGGTCAGCAAGTTTACTCCTGGTGATCAGATCAGAACTACACTGAATTCCCACCTGCCTTCCCCACCCGAGGATTCTCAGCACATGCAATATCCAAGTGCATGTGCCTTCTGTGCAATCATATCACATTTCTAACACAATCACCTAATCGAGTGTCAATTACTCCTACATAATGTATTTCCCAACTTCTGCCTTCCTGAGCTTTCCATCTCAGTTTGTTGCCTGGAAGGATTTTGCGCCTGATGTTGAAAGTATTAAGAGAGCACCAACTGAACACTTAAAATACAAAAACCAAAACAGGAGTTCTGCCTGGCTGCCCTTTCCCCACTGGACAGACAATGTCTACTCCTTGAGAAGGAAACCTTACAATGAAGTCTGAGAACTACATACTGTGCTTAATCTGAGCACTGAAATCCATTTTTGTGCAGCCTGCATATAAGACACAGTGGAAAAAAACCCCAGCTTCTAATTTAAAAATATATGCTCCTAAAACAGTTGTCACTGATTAAAGACATTGAATACACTAAATTACTTTTTTAATTAGGAAGGTAGCATTTTATATTTTAATATATCCACTTATGCCTAAAAATTTCCTTCCTTCCATCTCCTCAAATAATACAAATCAGCCTTCTCTTTCATAAGACAAAATGTTCAAATAGGAGCTGCAATCACCTGAAATCAACAGGTAAAAAAAAAAGCTACTAATGGAAAGGCAAATAATACACCAAACATTTTAACAGCTGAAATAAAATTATACAAAAGAAAAATTACCAAAGATCCTTTCAAACACCAACCACCACACCCCCCACTCCTCCCAAAATGCATAAATTCCAATATGAACAAGAGCTTGAAGTTTAGAGATCCAAGGCTATTTTGGAAGTGGGGGTGTACTGCATAGAACTAATTCTCAAAGGTGAAATTTGTACTCCTCAACTGCATTATTTCATTACTTCAGCAAAATGAACTACAATTGTTTCTTGACTGGCAGTTTGTTCATGTATTAAATACATCAGCATTTCAGGAAAGCTGATGTGGCTGTGAGGTTCTCGTGTCCTGGCCTCTTAACAACTGAAGCCAGTCACAGACTAAATGACTAAAATTACCCTTCCTTCACCAAATCCACAAAGGCACAAGGGAAGAAATAAGCAAATCTTCTAGATCATTACCTTCTTACCCAATGCTCAGCACAGAAACATTCCCCAGTAGCCATACACAAAAAGCAGCAGAAGCACCTCCTCTCTTCCCAAGCTTGTAACTAACTCTTCTCCCTTTGTAGTCTCCAAAATGACCCAATTCCAGAGACCTTTAAAAACAATGCATTCCAATCCTCCACTGAGATTGGGCAAGACAGTGTTAATAGAAGCAGCAGCACATACCCTAAGATTCTTTCCCATCAGAAACCAAGAGCTGCACAGGAGAGCAAGTATGGCTCAAACTCCAAGATCGTGTAGCCCAGATCCTTCCCCTGCTTAAAATCCAGCCGGCCAGGATTGTGTGCACCATGTCCTCTGCAGTTCAAAACTAAACACCAAACTCAGGTCTCAGTAATATAACTAACCAATGCACAAAGCTGCTTTGCAAATTTCCAGGTAAAACATCATGAGCTCTCCCTGATCTAGACCAAGCACACCTCATAGGAAAAGCTAGCAGTAATCTTCTAGAAGACTGTTAATTAAGTGTAATCTTAATCTGATCAAGAAAGTTCAGTTCTACTCCTTTATATGAAATTTTTCTTCCCCTACACAGAATAACTCCCTAGCTAAAGCACCAAAAAGACAGTGAAGCAGAATTAGGAAGATGAAGTTAAGAATTCGCAGATTTAAACTGCCTCATACTTAAGATACCTATCCCAGCAGACTGAATACCCAGCCAGCAATTCAATTTACACTGTCAATACAATTAACAGGACATTTTCTATACTTCTAAGCCACTGTATGCTGTCCTTGCATGTAGCATCCAGAAGTAATACCTGAACAATTTGAAAGAGGCTTACAGTTTTCAGTACTCTGCATCACCCACTACTTAATATTTGTTAAGAAGGGAGATGAGAAATGCATCAATCTGCTGGCAAAACAATATAGCACCATGCAACTATGCCAGCTCAGATCATTTAAACATTCATTAGTCCTGACTCATGGCTCTAGAAGATGGCAGTGATGACACTGATGTAATCCTATGTTGTGGCTGTATGTTCTGATAACTTTCACATGTTACCGTGAGCCATGTGTGGCAAGTTATAGCACTGTATCTTCATCAAAAACTAGCTTTTTTGTTTCAATGTAATTGTTTACATGCCCTTGACTCTGGAGTGTTCATTATTAAGCCTCAAGACACACAAACCAGAGATGAGCTGTCTTCAAATTAGCATTCTCCATTTCATTAACAGATATTTGGGTAGTGAAGAACTAAGATGGTCAGTTTCATCTTATGCCTTTTCAAAATACACAGTTAAATGACACTTAGCTTACTCCCTGGTTTTCAAAGGTTTGGGTACGCACCAACCAACTAAAGATTGCCTCACTGTGACAACCAGCTCTGCTGCCTTCCGGACCTGCAAATTCCATGTGTGCTACAGTTACACTTACTGAGTTACTGTTGATTAGCTTGCTGAGACCTACAGCTGCAATATGTTGAACCTTATGCCTACTGCGTGATCAAAAGAAACCACATTGTATTTAAATACAAATGTTCCCTTAGCAAAGGGGAAGTATTAGCTGGGGGCTACAGCTGCCTTGCACGATGTCCAAAACAAAAAACGTAACAATTACATACTATGCTCCCAAGACAGACATCACCAGAAGAAAGAGTTAGGGTTGTATTTATCGTCTGTAAAGCCTCACAATTTCCTTCCAGAGATGAGGTTAAAATCATTGCTATCAAGAGTGTTGGAAGGACACAATATGCAACCAAATGGACTTTATGTCTTATCAATAGTTCTATTTCTCAGAAGCTGTCTTTTTGTAGCAGTTGGTTATCACATAGATTTACAGGTTAAACACTAGTTTGCCTAAAAATAGCTCCACTTAGCCCTACAGGGCTATCATCAAATGGCCTCTGACGAGGACCAAGCAGCAAACATCCCCATCCACATTTCAAGACAGAAAAACTGAAGCACAAAGTATCTTGTTCAAGACAACCCAGCTAGCAGAACTGACAACAGACTCCAGAAATTGAAGTTACCAAAGACATGAGCCTGCAAGTACTGCTCTACCCTGTGAGATGCACTACTGGAAAAATAAGTCATGGTTTGAAGCTGTTGAACATGCAGCTCATAATGGTACAAGGCAAAACATTTCAGATCCTATCAAGGCTTTGGACATGCACAGCTTTTTAGTATTATTTACATTACTGGGATTTGGTAAATGCAGCAGTTGAAATATGACAAGTTTCTCTACTAAGTTCTAGCTCACTCTCCATTTCTGGTCTCACTAAACCATTAACAAGTAAAAAGTTGCTCCTTGGTGCCTTCTGTTGCCATACACACTCAAAGAGGACTGAAAGGCTAAATGTTTACTCAATTATGTAGCTCAAAGTGTACATCTGATAGATTGACATACCTGCTCATGTTCTTAGCCACAATTCCCTACTTACGTCCATGATCATTGCATCTCGGTACGTGCTAGCACACATTCTACCACACACTGAGATGAGCTACATTTGTACCTTCCTACATATAAATGCTCAAGTGTGCTTTACCTGTTGACCCGGGTCACAAGAACAATGAAAGTAGTCACAGACTTCTACATAACAGAAAAGCCCACCCTACGTCCAAAAGATGCAGGGATCGGAATCAGCCCCGTGATATCAGGATGCATAGCAGAACAGATGTGCAGCAGGTTATTTCCCAACAGGAAGCTGCTCATTAGAATATGCCCTTCTTTATATTTTACTTTCCAGCAGCCAAACTGTAGATTATTTCTCTCAGGTTTCTTGCACTTTGACCTCTTACAAAAAGTTTTGCTTAGGATGTATTGCAATAATCCAGCTATGGTTACCAAACTTTAAACACTAAATCATCACCTGTAAACGAAACAAAAACATGCTCCCCAGAGATCAAGCCACATACCAATATAATTTCAAGTTTATGTTGGCAATGACACGTTTTAGCATATCAGTGAGAGGTGTGAGAAACTTAAAAAAGGCTCAGCACAGGCAACTATGAAAGAATCCAGCATGCACAACCTCCAACAAAATTCTGCAGAACACTTCCCGACTGACCCATGGTAGAGATTCACATCACAGCTTGCTGCCGTAGTTTTGCAAAGGCACAGTCAAGTGACAGTATCACAACAGGCACACTAAGATTTTCCTAGGCTCAGTATTAAGACTTGGCACATTTTTAAGCATTTGCTTTGAAGGAAGATGCATGCTAGAAAACATCCCAGCTCTTTCACGAAAGAGACTTCTATACTTACTGGTGCTACTATTTTGCCCGTCTGTCCAACTTGCATGTCATTAGGAACAAAGCCAGCATCAACAGCTGCACGGGAAGCTCCAACTAGTTGAAAGAAAATATTTCCAATGTTTTCTTTTAAAATATTAGCGAGCCAAATTTCTATCACCATAAAAGCACATGTATTTTACTGAAGAGTCCCACACGCAAAGGGCATGCATTTAGAAATTTCCCTCTTAAAAGCTCTTATAATAATCCCTCTCTATACCATTGGCTGAAACTTCCAAATACTAAGTGCTAATGCACTTCATAAGCAACAGGAAATCCTTACTCCCAGTACTAAAGGGCCATATATTTAAAACCAAGGATTTCAGTCTGGCACATTTCCATTATTTTCTCTTGTTGCTTTGTCAAAAGAGGATTTTCCCATAAATGCCTCCCCATAATGTTCCCCCAAGTTTGAATAGAACACATGTGCCATCTTACATTGCTGCAGAGCTCAAAAGTCAGACACAGTGAAGAAAAACATCAAAGGAAACTTGAAAATGCCACATAGACATTAGTTAGCGAAGCCACCGATTTACAAAGCTATTCATGTAGAACTATAAATTTATTTTTACATGCAAGATCTAAAACTAATGTAGTTTAAGTGTTAATGCAAACAGTTCTTCCTCCTCCCCCAACCTTTATTTAGAATATTTTGCTGAAACACTGTACAGGGTCAGTTTTCTCCTGTTGATACAGAAGCATAGCAAAGACAGAGCCACTCAAAGTACAAGAGCTGCGAAAGGCATTCTATAAAGGAGCAGTATGTAAGGATGTATGAAGAAAACATCAGCTCTTCAAAGTGAACTAAGACCATTTTTTAATTTACACAACTTCACTTGTTGATTTTGCAAAGGACAGTGCATATCACAGTTTAGTTTTTTGCTTCATACAAAAGCATTTAAATACACAGTTGACCACCAGGAGAAGACAAAACTTTACCTATGACTAAACTAACGGGGTTTTTAGTTTTTTTTGAGATATGAAAATAAAAGACCTTAATATGAACACTGATTTTCATGTGACCTTTTTAAATATAACCAGGGTGAAAAAAGGAGGAAAACAAGTTTACCCGCAGCATGCAATTGATCCGCAAGATCGTATAACAACTTAAAGTTTTCACTGCTCTTCAAGCCTCTCCCTAGAAAGTTAATAAAAATATGAAGAAAAATATAATATGCTTTAAGATCTTTTTTATTACCTACACAAACTTTCTCCATGAGTACTTGCATTTGCAAAGGTACAAATATACACTTGCATAGGGTATTTTTCGATACATTACTAAATAGTATTTTATATTTGGAGAATCAGCTTTTGTCTTTGTGATTAATATTATTATTTCATACGTATAAGGCAACACCACTGTCTGGTTTACTTCCTGCACACAGCACCATCAAGACCATTCTCTGAAATCAGAGAAACAGGATTTTTTTTTACTAATCTGTGCTCCCTCTGCTGGCTCTAGGTTCAAAGCTCTGTAGTGGGATAACTAAAGAATAATTTTTTTAGCCCTAGGCATACAACAAAAAGTCTAGCCCTTTATACCTGCAGAGCAGAATACAAACACAACAGTTTTAAAATCATTAGAGCCATTACATAATAATGTTTGGACTGTCTCTAACAATTAGCAACAATTTTAAACATGACAGATTCGGAACTAAAACCACTTCGTATTGCTATAATTTGAAAAGGGACTCACCAAATATGACAGTGTTCCTAAAAAGCCTACAAGCATGTGTTAAACTCATGCTTTGCCTCTTCACAAAACATATATGTTGGGTGCGTTCCCACGGGCCCCCGTGCAAGAACTACATCATAAATATTTATATTTTTATTAACATATGACATTAGTGTTCTGCCACAGATTTCATCAAGATGTACCATTATTTAAACGCAACATAACGCAGTTTTCATATTATCTACTTACCACCAGACACAACCACTTTTGCACTAGTAAGCTCTGGTCGATCGCTTTTTGTCAACTGCTGATCAATCCATTCAGACAGACCAACAGGCGGTGGAGGGGTTACTGTGTTCAGCAGATGAACAAAAACACCCACAAGAAAAGAGATCAAATGTGTATTTTCAACATTTTAAATCCGAGCTTAAACTTCACACAGAGGTCACTCTACAACCAATTCTACCTACTACCAGTAATTGCTCTGTGCCTCTGAGTTACAAGCCTCTTTTGTTAGTTATGTTTAAGTAACCTATAGTATAAGCTGCACTAAAACAAAAGGTCTGTTGTGTACTACATTGATACCAACCCAGCATAATAAATCTGATTCTTATCAAGACAGGCAAACAAGCCAATGAAGTAATGCAATATGCTAATCTTAAGTATCAAGTAGCATTTGTTTCCTTACATCCAGAGATTTAGGAAATACAGGATGGTTCAGGAGCAGGTACTAAGCCACCCACAAAAATCTGCGGACTGGAGCCCACACACATGCAGCACACTACTAATGACTGTCTCTGCTGGACTTACAGCACAGTCATAAAAAGGCCCACAGAAAAGAAAACAGTAGAGGTGGTCAAACACTGGAACAGGTTGCCCAGAGTGTCCATCTGTGGAGATACTCAAAGCCTGACTGGACACAGTCGTGGGCAACCTGCTCCAGGGCGGTTGAACTAGATGATCGTGAAGACCCTTCCAACTTCGAATATTCTGCAATTCTGTGACTGGATTTCTCTATCATCAAAGCTACATTGGCTTCATTAAAATAGTAATTTAAACTGATTTAGTTAAAACTAATCTAAAACAACAACTGGGTGTTCTCAAAGCAATTTAAACTGCTACTAATATAGCTAGACATTGTAGTGATCTATCTTAATTGAAATATGACCAAGTAAACAAAACCTGTGGCTAGCCAGCCACTTTATTTTTGCTCAATCTTGCTTTGAAAACCAACCTGGCTATTGAAACAGCTGTAACTAAGTTGCAAGATTGCAGTGGCAGAGGTTTAAGCAGCAAGTGAAAGAGATTTCACCACAGATAATTTCCACATCCGGTCAATGAAAAGTGTAAAGTACTCCTATTAAAATCATAAAGCTAGGATTATGACAATCAGTTTGCTTTGACAAATACTTCTACAAAACATCACTATGCAGGGAGCAAAACACTATTACATGAAACGACAAAATACCAAAGCAAATACTCACACTTCTCTAAACTGGCACTACCACCACTTGTTGGTGCAGCCTCAAAAGAAGTTCCCCGCACAGTGAATACTTTAATTGCTTCATCACATTGCACAGTGCAAAGAATATTTCCTAAGGAAAAAAAAAAAAATAAAGGGGGTCACATTATATTCTTCAAGAAGATATCAGACACACCAGGCTTTTTAAAAAACAACTACAATTACTACCAGAAACACATCAGCAGTTCTACTAGAAGAGGTAACAGCCAGAAAGTTACTTCGCAAAATTGCAGTTTTAGATGACTAAAACTTGAAAGTCAGGCACTTAACAAACATAAATTACAAATATTTTCATTTACTTTTTAGCTCCATGTTTCTTAAGTATGATAAATCCTGCTTTTAAAATTATACAAAGCATTCAGATCATCTCTTATGGATGAGCTAAATTTCAGAATTTCAGAAAGGGGAAAAAAATTTTCCTTTCAGAAAGGGGGAAAAAAAACCCCAAACCCAAACAACTTTAAAAATGTCATACTCAAACATAAAAAAGGCTTATAATTCAAAGTAGATCTTTTATCCTGACACATGAATTCATGAGAACAGAAGACAACCAGGCCTGCCCCTACTATCTGTGGGATTATATTTCTCACAATAATATATAATACAAGGTATTTACTTCACATTGGAGGCTGTAGGGAACACTAAGAGAAAAACACTGTAACATCAGCTATTCATAAGCAAAGTCATCTCAAAACTGTGAATTACTGGGAAGCAACTTAAAAGAGCAACACAAAATCACATTCTGGTAATGTAACTCCATGTAATACCACACTGGTACACGTGATACAATCTTGTACAGCAAAATTAAGAAAAGCAAGCTAATGAGCTCATATCGAAATTAAAACACAGTCTCAGACAAGCATTAGAGAAACAAGACTGAAAAAAGAATTGCAAATTAGGTCAATTTAATACTATAAATAATTAGTTTAATGTCTTTCTAATTAGGAAAAATAACCCTGTGGTATCTTAAATCAGAACTAACGCCAGCCATATTAAATAAAGCTGGACAATGAACTTAATGTCTTATGTTTTACAAAATCTGATCAGAAGTACACTAACAAATAAATGCAGGATGTATAAAAGATATTACCAAGTTCTATTAATCAAAGTGATAGACCTGGCTCCTAATGGATAGTACCAAAATCGTTGGGATTACTTGCTTTCTCACCCATGGAGCATCATATCCATCCCCAGATTTCATTTTTATGAGCCACAGCAATTCAGATTGTAAAGTGAAAATTCTTATCATATTCCAAGGTTCTAACAACAGGATTATGTAGAGAAGTTATTAGTATTAGGTCCTTTATTGCACAAATACCACATGCCTTTGTGATTACCCACCTGCATACATAGTTCTCACAAAGGTGTCTGGTGACTGAATTTCAATAATGTCAGAAACAGGGGCAACATCAAGTTTGCCAGCCACTCTGGGAATAAGATTCTAGAAGTTAAAGACGAAAAGTCAGCGAAGTGAAACACACGTGGTCAGTAAAAGAATGCCTGCTGTCCCAATTTTAAACTTCACATAATGCTGTACAAAGTCACAAACAACTAAGACCTTTGTCGGGCTACTCACATAGCTTTAGCAGCCAAATAAAATCCCATTATTGCAACAACATTAGATGTTTTATGAGACTTACTGTAAGTAAACCCTTAATTCAGTATCTTTAGTTAGGAGGGTTATTTGCTCCAGTAGTTGAAAACTGAATCTAGATGCAATTTGCTCAGAATACTGACAATTATGGATTGCTGAGCTCTTGGCATTTCAAGGGGAAAAAAAGGGGGGGGGCATTTTTTGGAAGCTGGTTACCAGAGACAATAACAAAAAAAACCACCACACTCTCCCCTAAAAATATGATTTCAAAAGTTAATATTAAATTGTTATTCGCCTGTTCTGAAATGGACTCTTAGAAAATTACTTAGCACCCTATAAATGGGAAGGAGAATAAAAAGAGCAACATAAATCATGAAAAAAATAGTAACAGCAAGAGCTTTGCTTGCTTTTTGTCCCACTCCTAATCTGGTACAACACAAAGGGCCCATTTCTTTACTCACATGAAGCACTTAAAAACAGGAGTGTAAGCTGTAAAGCAAAAGCTTTTAACCTTTACTAAGATACTTCAGATCAAAACTAAAGCGAAAAAATAAAATAAAAACCTCTAAGACAAGTTACGTAAAGATTTCTCTTAAAAAAGAAAGAAAAAAGTATACAGATTGATACTGATTGGAAGTGAAAGTAGTCAGACAGAAGGCTGACAGCGTCATTCACCCTACATCAGCCAGATTTTGAAAGTTTCCTTTTTCTCTAGTTTAGCTGCATCACGGAGTCGACCAGACTGTTAGTACTGAGGCTCTCCACACACTTAGAAACACACTTCAAAAACAAGTTTTGAAAAACTCTATTTTCATTAAAAAACATCTTGGCTAGGACTTGGGTCTGCTATTTATATATTTACAGACATTTCAAAGTACATGACATACAGGATAGATACAATTCCCCCCCCCCAAAAAAATTTACTTCCAATAGGTCTGCACACTTTCATTTCAACATGAAAATCATACAGTTTTCATCTCAACGTACTGTGCTTTTCCTTGCAGTTTTCATTATGCTTTCAGATCACTTCACCTAATTTGTGTTATCGTACATTTTGCCTTTTGTACACAGAACTAGCAGGTTACCACTGAATGCCTCTTCTACACTGTTCCTTTGTCCAAGTCAGCCCATAATAAAACTCAGACAACAGTGTTTCTAACTAGTAAGTTTCTGCAAGCTCAAAGCTGTCATGGCTGACCTCTCTGATCCACACTCTTACACACAACAGTGCCTGTCCCTTTTCTACAAGAAAGTTTTGATGCACTTTGATCTACTTACCTTCCCAAAGGCAGATGCTCCAGCGCAAATGTGGGTGTAATTATATTTTTTATGAGTTTCCAAAATCAAGGGAGTCAGCTCCTCTGAGGATAAAAATATATTGCTCTAAATTTAAAACTATCAATTGCAAATATAAAGTTTCTTTTGTCAATGGGTAAGAACCACTCTCACCTGCTAGAAATCCCTTGTATGTATCATGCTGCGCCACCAGAACTTTTGCAACACCCTGCACTTTGCTGACTTCTTGTGCTACCTATGATTACAGATGAATTATCATTAGCTTGTATTATAACAGGTACTAGAAACAAACAAGAGTCCCTGCTGCAAATTGCTCACAGCCTACAGATGAGTTAAAACTGGAACACAAGAATATATGAATTTCAGAATCGGAACAAACCTGATGGAACAAAATGCAGATCTTGTGACTCACAGCATAGTGCCTTACAGGACAATGAGAATTAATTTTGTGAATAAGAAAACTACAAAGCAAATCAAACCTAGGACAGCTTGCCTCCTATACACAGGATTACACAGTGATTTTGCATTTATTACAACAGCCAGTAACACTTGAAGATTATTGCTCAGTATTCCGATATAATCATCAACTACTTTGTTTTAAATCAGTCAGTATCTACCACGCAAACATACAACGCAAATACAGATGTAGAGCAATGTTAGGAACTTTGTCCAAATTTTAGGAGCAATCCTTTGTTTGCGACTGACTGCGTACTAATGTGATGCATATTTTCAGTTCTGTATTTATGCATTTTTTCCTTTAGATTTAGGGAAGTTTAAATGATAAAAGGGTTGTTGCAGATCAGAGAGAAGAGGACTGACAGCATTGCCTAGAGACCACATACGTTGTCCCAGAACTACACCGAGTTTGCTGAGTATCCATTTACTCTCAAAAACTAACAAGAAATAAACAGAAATCCCATAGTAGCTGCTCTGGAATATCTGTTTGAGTAACTGTCTCTTCTGTCCTATCAATAGAGATCTTAAAAAAAAAAAAAAAACCACACAAAAAACCCACACACACACAAAAAACCAAAAAACAAACCAAAAACAAACCAAAAAAACCTTAAATCCCCCCAAATAAAAGCAACCTTCCTGTTTGTAAAGTCCTGTTTCCCAGAATGACATACATTGCCAAATAGACACCACATACTTACTACTGAAAACCAAATAAAACATTCCCAATCATTTTTCTACTATGCAAGTGTTGAAGAATAGGGAAACACAAAGACAGACCTATCAGGCAAAAATCCATTTTTTTTATTTTCTTGATCTAGGCAACTATTTTTTTCCAGGTCTCCACCTCAAACACCTGGGTCTCAGTTTAGAATAGCCACTGAGGTTTCTCCACCTATTTGTGAATTAGCTGCCCTAAGCATGCCTCCTGCATGAGATACTACATACTGCTTTTAGAAGAACAATTCATAAATAGCCTAGTATGAAAAATACTAGGCAAAATTATTTGTACTTTTACTATTCACACAATACATCATGCTGAAGAGAAGTGTCACTAATGTATTAGCTATACTGTCTCTGCATTTTGCACATAAAAATTAGACTAACCATACAACAGCTAACACACGAGAAACTTTTTAGATGTGAGCTATAAAGTCAAGAAGCACTAATTTCAGAATTTTAGGTCGCAAATACACTCTCGCTATACGACTAGCAGCTGACTAGTAAGAGTGAGATAGGGCTCAGAAGCCCTATTTGTCACTGTACTGCTTCATTTCTGTGGTTTCCCTCTGAACAAAACTTCTTTCCAAGTTCTTAGCACCGCAATATTTGTATTTTGAACTTCACATGGAAATATCGTTCTAAAATTCATTTGTCTTTAGTCCTATAAAAATTTGCTTGCATAAGCTTATAACAATTGAAATTACTGGTATTCTTCCTTGTGAAATGAAATCTATATCCACATTTCCACTTCAGAAGAGAAGCAATTCAAGTGCCAGACATTTCCGGCAGATTAGCAATTCCTGGCACACAGTTCCTCTTCACTACAGATTATTTTTCAGGCTGACCAAGATGCTGCCAAGTATTGTTTCAGTGCATTCATTACTTCATTTGTATGAAAATAGCATTTCCTACCTTGTCACAGCTGGTACCAGCTACTAAACAAGAAACTTCACCTCCAAGACGTTTTGCCGCAGTGATAGCATTTAGGGTAATGGGTGTAAGAGTCTCATTGTTGTGTTCTGCTATGACTAATGTACTCTGAAACCTCTGGATCAGCGATGCCTTTAAGAAAGAAACAGAGAGAGAGGAGTTTGATACTTAGCTTTACAGAAAGTCATCAATTATATAAACTGTAAAACACTGCTGTCAAACAAGAGCCTGAATCTAAATAATATGTATTAAGCAGGCACGATACGTAAGGTGTGAAAAAAAGAAGAGGCGTAAACTTGTTTGATGTCAGCCTATAACATGCTGTGTTTAAATTAAAAGCTCCACAGGAAAATACTTAGCAATATTAAGAAAAACATTTTAATACATTACACTCAAACTCAGTTGACCAGCTTAACAAAGTACCTTGAAAAGTGAAAATTAGACCAGCAAGACTAAGACAGAAGGAAATCAAGGGTAGCAAATATTTACCAGTAGGGTTTCTTTGGGTTAGGTGGTTTGTTGGGAGGGTTGGTGGTTTTGGTTTTGTTTTGGATTTTTTGGGAGTTGAGTTTTTTGTTTGGTTGGTTGGGTTTTTTTACTATAAGTTTTAGACAAATTCTAGCTACAGAAGACACTTCAGTTATCTATAAAAGCAAAATTGCATGCAATGGCACAATGGCAAATAGCAGCAAGGGCTCACAGCCTGAAAACACACTGATAGAACTGTTGGTAAGCATCAGGTTCATTTGTATTTCTGTTCTTTAAAACGTTTGACACTTAACCACTTAGTCTACCACCACAATTTAATGGTCCTTACATAATAATTTCCCCAATTCACAGATTTTAACTTCAAAAGCAAAAAATGAAAGGGGGGGGGGCAGGGAGAAAGTAGAGAATTACCATGAAACCAAACCAAAATATCCTAAGCTCTGAAACTTTCCTCTCTACTTTTCAGGTGAACCTGGAAAAAGCATTATTCCTCCAAGACTAATACTAGCATAGGGAAAGGGTTTGGGGTGGGAATGGGACTATTATCCCTTCAAGTCTCTGTGTATCCTACATAAAGGCTAAATCAATACTCAAGTTATGATCAATGTAATGTAACACATGGAAAACAAAATGTATTAATTAATGACCATGGCACAAATAGTAACACAATGCTACAGACTGCACAGCCAAATGCTACTTTTAAAAACATATATTCTGACCCCATTTTCCCTCATGCCAAATACTCACTTACCCACCACCCAAACTAGAAAAAAGCTTCAGAAAATCCAAGAGGCTAGAAGTTGGACTTCAACCACACAAAGCCTACCAACATGCTAAACACGAATCCCGAGGACTTCCCTGAAGCTAATCACAGTGTAAAAATATAAATACAAAGGTAAGTTTCTGCAGAATCAGGACTGTAATTTGTTGTTTGGATTAAAACAACAAGGAACCTAACAGAAGTGCTCTGCATTTCATCTTTTATGCTTAAGGTTACTTGTTATGATTAAAGATTCTAAGATTGTTTGAAGCCAATTGCCAGTAAAAGTATTTATTGCCAATACAGATCAGACACCGTATTTTTGATTATGTTTTATACATCATTTGCAATAAAAGTTACGAGATTTTAGTCACCGTTTGAAGAATAAATCCATGCTTTTGTGGCAAAAAGCCCACTTTTCCAATGATTTATAGCCATGTTGCAGAGCAAAGTGAACCACACTCCTGAAAGACTCTGAAGTTTTCAAATTTCCAAGGGGAGCCACATGCATTTTAAGCACACAATTCTGACTGTATTATGATTCTTTCCCTAAATAAGTACTGCACCATCAGAGGAGCTCTATATCATCCTGTCAAGCAACTCTAGAATAAACTGGGGGAAAAAAAAAAAAAAAAAAAAAGGAAAAAAAAAAATCAGTAGTTTTTTGGTTTGGTTTTTTTTTTAGGCAAAAAGAATGAGAATAATGTATGTTGCTTCAGCAGGCTGGATATTACAGCATTAACTAGGCATGATTTCTAAACTGATAATCCCACATAATTGTGGGAACTGCCTACCACAAGGTCACTTTATGCCTACTTGCATGACATTTCTGAACATGAAGACAAGACCAGATTTAAAATCAATTAAAAGTCACATTCTAGATCTTGGGTAAAACTCCTGGATAACAAATAAGATTCCTATGTGGGTCTGAATTTTACTATACTAACAAATGTTAAACGATTTTAAACAAACAAAAATCAAACTGATTTTTGTTTGCTATAATAAACACAGTGCAGTAAAAGCAGAGAGTAATTCATCCAGTCACATCTGTTCCTGGAAACTAAGAATCTGCAATGAGCCAATGAAGAGGACAGGGAGTTCTCCTGATGAAGTAACTTGTCCAGCTCACAGCTGACAAGAACAGTCCATTATTTCACTGACATAATTTCTCCACCTGTGCTTGGGCAGGATGGCCAGTTTGAAGCCTAGATAAAATATGAAGGTTGAGTATAAACCTAACCAGCTAACAGCAACCAACCTAAAGAGCTAACAACCAAACTATTGAAAACACCACCTTGAGAGGGAACAGCATCTGATGCTTGTGCCACAGAAGGTTCCCGGTAAAAACCAAACTCTGGATAATCAAGCTATCCAAAGAAATCAACTACAGTTAAACATCCTACTAACTCGGGCAATTGAATGGCTTCTCAAGCACACCAGTAATTATGAGAAACACACCTGCCAGCAACCAGCAGAATTGGAGATTTATTTCCCCTAGGTTTAGATATAAATCAAAGCTAGGCACCTATGTTCCCTCCACAACAAACATCTACATTTCCTCTCTGGTGGAAACTCCAGACAATGATTCAGTTCATAGTAAAATAAACATTCATGAAGGAAATGGTCTGGAGTTTCCAACTCCTCCCCTTTACCCCCAGCATTTACTGTAGAGCAAACCTGGCTGCTGACTTCCAGATGCCTAGAAGTTGGTAGCTTAACCTTTTTGTGCAGTATGCATCAATTAAGCCACTTGCGAAGTACCAAAGGATTCGCTGAATCTATCTTCAAGTTTCCCCAAAGCACCTTTTTGCTTCCCACCTGAGAAATCCGGCAATGTTCTCCAAGCAGAATGTGAAAAATTTGAGCATATCTGAATTTCTAGACTTTAGACAAGATAACTGAGACTTCTCTCTGCTACTGTCCAAGCAAAACATTAGAAATCTGGATGTGCCCAGTATACGCGCATAGATAACCCACACATTAAAAGTACTCATCCAATCTGCACAGGTGATCTACTCTTCACAGCAATGCCAGTGCAAACTGGACACACGATGGTCTTTCAGCACACAGACAGGTCACCTGAACAGCACAGAAGCAAGGCCCAGCACTTCTTAAAATGGATGTGCTGCTTATATGCTACAAAACACATGTATTAACATCTGGGAAATCCTAGACAAAAGTGTTGTAAATCTTTGCTCGCTGTTTGGTGAGCAGACAGGTACCAGTGGCCCCTACAGTCAACAGTCCATAGCTCACTGCCTGCAGCCCACTCCAAGGATGCTCGTTGCAACACAGAATACACAGAACAAGCTCTCTAAGTTAGACATGGCAGGTACATGAACAAAAGATGGGATGGCCAGAAAGCCTTTCCAGAAAACACAAGAGCTCCAGCAGGTGTATTCTACATGCCCCCACACTCCAAACACGAAATAGGCTGTCAGAAACTTCACCCTTCAGGAGACTGAAGTTTGCCTCCAACCTCATCAGAGTAACCACTGGAACTTCCAGCAATTAAACCACAATAGAAATTCACAAAGCAAAAGCACCTAACAAATGGGCCCAAAAAGGCATCTTTAGAGCTGACTTTCTTAGCTGTAAAAGCAAGCTGGCCAGAAATTAAAGCCTGAGAGCTGCTTGGTAGGAATTATGCATCTCAGAGACCCATTATCACTGGGCAAAATTCCCAAGAACCAACTCAATGAACTAGGAATTGGGGTATTATTGAAGATAATGGCTACATCCCTATGCAATAAAGCAATGCCTAATTCTATTAATAGACAGTCTTGTAGCTGCAAAACCTAAAATAAATTAAGAAAAAAAAATTTGGGAAGCTCAGAGCAAGAAAGAAGCTCTAGCAATAAAGCTTGTACTTCTCCTAGAGCCTTTATACAGATCTGGCTATGGAAGAGGTCTAAGAGACAGCTATTTACCTCCAGGAAACACTAACTAGAGAAATAACACTAAAGGCACCTGTACTGAAACAGAGCTAAAACTGCAAAGACAAGGGGAAGGGGGGGGGGGGGGGGGGGGTGTGTGTGTGAAAGGAGAGAGAACACTAATAAAAAGGATTAATTTAGGAATCACAATAAAGACTTAAAATTAGAAAGTAACTGAAGAAGCAATAGAAAGATGTACTACCAAATCAACTTTTTCAGGTATGTCCTGTGCAAACCACTAATAAAAATCAAAGCAAGAAAGCTGTTCTGAAATACAGACAACACTACTGAAAGTGACTTCACTAGATGGCTTATTCCCATCTCTGCACCAAGATTTTGTGTACTTGCAGTCTCATACTCCTTCTCAGCCCTCACATTTAAGTTATGTAACTCCAACCCTTCCTAGTTGCTCACACTTTACAGGCCTCTCACATCCTGTTTTTCTCTAGACTATTCACTCTTGAACTGCAGGAATGTTAGCAGTGCTGGAGTTAGCTTTCCAGACCACATTGTTACCCACACACTGACAATGCACACAATGTTTTATTGGCTTTTATACATTTGTGAGTTTAGATGCATATGGCTGAAAAACAAGGAGCTGACCTCATGTTTCCAGGACATGAAACTGAGTTGTGCAGTGACTGTGAGTGAAGTATTATTTACATAGCAGTACCATACGTTCTGGGAGCTCCAGAGGTCATCAAGACCTTTGCTCTGCAAAGCCTACAGCCTAACAACAACCGAGAGATGGCCACGGTTACAACAGTTATAATTGTTAGATTAGCTAATCATGTATGTTCTTGTCTATCTTTGCTCTCCTTTTAAGCCATTCTTAGTACCTGAAACCAATTAATATATTCCTATAATCCCTGTAAAAGCCTCAGAGCGCTGAAAAAGAAATTTCTTTACAAACTTTAGCTTTTTTAGAAGGGCTATCCACATACAGTTCTGGTGGAGGGAGTGTCTCCTAGTGCAGGCTACAAGACTGACCAGATATTCAGGGGCATTTCATGAATCATCTACTTCAACTAACCTTGAGTTCACCTACTTGTTAAATTTGGTAACACGGTCACCATGACACAAGCAGCAAACGGCCTCCAAAAGCCCAGCACTCCTCCCAGCTGAGCAGTATGAAGGTCAACATCGAAAAGCAACAAGTGTTTCACATTAGCTTCGTCCACAGGCTGTGACAGTTAAAGCAATTACAATTCTGCACAGCTGTGCTCATCTGACTGAGAAACACTGTGTTAACCCTCTCAAAACCCCAGAAACCCTCTCCTTGAGCCGCAAATGTCCTTTTAACATTGTCAGAGTTTCAAATAACAAACTCCAAGAGCCTCTTCCAGTTGTAAGGAAAGTAATCCTCTTCAGCTAGTCCCGTACGAGGGCGGCCGAGAGTGAGCACTTGGAGAACTTTAAGACTTCCCTCATAACTACGTACAAGACGTAGTGCCTGCAGCGAGCACTGGAAAGTTCTTTTTGAACACCCAGCACGCACTCAAACTTCTCTAACGGCCGCGCTACGAAGAAAAGCGGGGCCCAGCGGAGGAGCTCGGCCCCGGTGGCGCCCGGTGCCCGCTCCCCGGACACCCCCTCGGCCACCGCTGCTGGGCGGGCCGACGGCGGAGCTCGGCCCCGCCCCACCTCTGCCCCACTGGGCACGGGCCCACCCGGCCGTGGCGGAGGGGAGAGCACGACCCCGGCACCCCACACCCGGCCGCCGCCGAGCCCCAGCGCTGAGGGGGCACGCGCCGCCCGCGCTCCCTCACGCACTCACCGCCCGCCGCAGGCGCTGCGCCGCGACCGCCCGCAACATCGTTCCACCGCCTCGGCCGCGCGCCGCTCTCGCGAGAGCCTCGCCCCGCCCCGCCGCCTCATTGGCCGGAGCGGCGGACCAATGGGCAGCGGTACAGAGCGCCCCCTGCTCCCGCGGGCGCCGGTATGGGCGGGTGGCTCTGAGCCATACATCCTCGGTCTGACCCGGGCCCGGGCCCGGGTCCGCGTCCCTCGCTCCGAGCGGCATCGAAGGGCAGCGCAGAGCCGCTCCCGCGACCGCCTCGAGGGGCAAAGGGCACCGGTGCGCCCCACGGCACGCGCGCCCTCCCGCCTGAACGAGCTGGCCACCAGCACCGACCTCCTCGGGCTCCCGCGCTGCTTCCGCAAAGAGTTAAAGCCTTTTAAAGGGAGAAAACAACAGGAAGCGGAGTTGGGAACGCGAACGTTAGTGCTCCAGACCAGACTAGTCCAAGCCAATAAAAACGTGCCTTGTGAAGGAAAAAGAAAGGAAAAGTCTTCATCTGCGGCTGTGGGGCCAGCAGAAGCCCGGGAGGCCACGCAGCGTGGGCAGGCTGCACTCCCGACCCCGGGAGCACCACCAGGCCTAGGGCTGACCTCCAGTGTCCGGATCCCCCCAGCCACCTTCCCTGTGGCGTTGGCACACAGCCAGAGCAAAGAGGCCAGGCGCTTCCCAAACTTCCCAAGCAGTCTGACAGCACGGAACTGGTCAGGTAACACCAGCCCAGGGCAGCATCCCCTCGACAGGGCAGATTTACAGTTGCCTCACCCACACCCTGCACTCAGCATTGGACAATAGCTCATTTGCTCTGAATAATTTCTAGATCCTTTGTATTACTATTATTCTGATTTCTTAGAATCAAGGCAAGACCTTTTGTGTCTGCCCCTTCCACAACACTAGGTTACTCCAGGAGCCAGGCTGGGACTCACTGGTTGTTTCCATAACTCCAAGTATTTTTTCCAGGGGGCAAAGGATTTAAAAATCAATGAAGCAAAATGTTTCAGGCAAAGTTCACTGCTAAAGTACATGCTGTGTCTCTCTGAAAACCTGGTGTCCTGGAGAAGCTGGCAGGAGCTGGAATAGCTGGCCTGCCAGCCCAGGAGCCCCGAGCACACATGGGTTGTGGATATTCCCAACTGACTTCCCATTGCAGAAATCAGTAGATAGCAAGCCACGAATGCAGTTTCTTCCTTCCCATGCTGAAGTGGTTTAGAGAAAAAATAAAACCCCAACCCATCCTGAACAATTATGGCCATTGGACCACTCTTCCCAGAATACGTCGTGATCTGCAGCATGTCAGTGATTCGTTCTGCATTTCTGAGGCACCCCAGAGAAAAGCAAAAGGAGAATTGATCAAAAAGGCTCCTCAGCTTCGCCACAGCCTTGGCACAGGATTGCCTCTAAAATACACTCTGCCACGATTTTCACATCAGATGCCAAAATGTACTACTGCTTTACAGAAAAGCTAACCAGGCCCAGCAACACCAGCATCTGAGGGGACAGTTTGTCTCAGATGCCACTACAATGGAAGAAGAGCAGCTGTACTGCATATTCCAGCTTTCTGGCCCCAAAACTCCACAAGCCCTGAGGGATGGCTCTGGAGGGAAGAGCTGAAGGAAGCAGCAAACCTCCTTCAGGGCCTGTGCCTGATTATATGGATTAACATAGTTCCAGGCCTGCTCTAACTTCTGGCCAGGCCTGGCTCCACCCTTCAGCCATCCCTCCCCGAAATGAAGAAAACAGAATGAGCATCTGGGGTTGCCCCTGCATCTCCTGGATCGAGCAAATGACCATGAGAAAACTAACAAACAAACAAACATTTCATAAAGACAAGGGGAAGAATGATTTTGCTGAAATCACAGGACCCTGACATAGGTTTGAAGAGAGGATAAATAAGATAAATAATTTACCACCCATTTGAGAGATGCTTAAGGTGCAGCATAACTCTACAGAAATGTGAGGTTTTATGCAGCACAGAAATCCCTATCTGCACCCTAGTTAATACAACAAAAGCAAAATAAGGATGCAAAAGATCATCGTCCTGGGCATTCTTAATTTGGCCATTATGTCTTCTTAATTAAGGTGTTTTACTCATTAAAAGCATGGCACACAATTTCATAATCCTATTTTCAGCTCAAAAACCCAGCTTCCAGCACATCCATCTCATGGGGATGAAATCTTTAATAAAAAGAACCACCACACATACACCTAAAAACCCCAAAGCACCAAAACAAACAAACCCTTCTCATTTGAGTTTGGTTTTTTAACGCCTCAGACCAAAATGAAAGTGAGCTACTATCAAAATTGACCTAATTGCATCATAGCTTGGAATAAAGAGATCCTTTCAATATGCATCTGGCTTAATAGCATACATTGTATTTTCATGATCAGAGTGACATCGCCACCCTTTAGGTCAGATTTCAAGGTGTAGTGTCATCAGTTGGGAGACATGACAGGCTTTTTACTATGTTTTCTGTTTATAATTTTGGTTCAAACCCTCAGCAACACTTCAGATGCCCATAATCCTTATTGAAACTGGCTTGATGCGGATTATACCCTCAAGCACAAAGGAAGTCTTCATCACTTATGGCCAGTGTTTTAGGAGCTTATAATTGTAATCAGGTAGGGATTATATCAGCATGATCCATATTAGCTGAACTGTGGCAAAAAGCTTTTTTTCCATATTTGACCTTCCCACCTAGGGCATGACAGTAATAAAAATGGTAAAACATACAACAAACGGGTGCTGCTGAAGGTGGAGTCACTGTCCACTGGAGGCAGAGGATGGTACCTCTGTATTTTGAAAGAAAAATTACTCATTAATTAGTGGAAGCAGATCCTTGTATGGTGCATTGTTATCCAGGATTATTTCATTAGGACCTGCTGACCCAATTTCTGCATTGGGAAGGGAATTACATTTTTTCACACAACTGGGGGAGGGGAGAAAAAAAAGAGTCAATAACACAAATTACTCAAACTTTTGAAAACATGGTTGCAAGCAAGAGCAGGTACCTGTTTTGGTCTATCTACAAAACCAATTGAAATGAGAACCACTACAAATATGTAATCATGTCTCCAGTAGAATCAGATTTTCATTCCCTTAAAATACATAATTCCTAATTAAAACATATCAAATCCAGCTAATACAGCTTCATGAGTAAGGGATTTAGTGACAGGCAGGAATTTTTTATTACTGCTATGATGACCCCCTCTGACATGGGTCATCCTTAGCTTGCTCCTCATGCAATCACCCTGGGGGTAGCTGACTCAGATAAATTAAAAGACCTTCATTTGAGAAGCTTCCCCAATACGTGAAAAGATTCACCTCCTAATCTGTCAAAATCCAATAACATTAAAGCAACTGCAACCTGCTTACGGCTCAGCAGGTCTCTCTGACCCACACCCTGGTACCACACAGACAGCAGTAAGGAGGGACAGGACAAAAACCCACATTGGAAGCAGCAACAGGAGATCTCTGCAGCTGACATACTACATGCCCAAGTACTGCAAGCTCACATGACCCAAGTGGTTCAGTCACCTCAAGAAACTGCAACTCAGTCCACCCCCACAGCCATAAATTTAGGACCCTCTGCACGGTATGGGACACCTCTCCCCAGGGTCCTGCTCTCTGATCCTCATCACCGCTGGCACAAAAATACATCTCAACATGTCTCACACTTCAGTTCCTTTATAATAAAACATGACAACAAGTATGCTTAATGCTCTGCCTAGACCACCTTACAACCACTCACCTCCATGTCTCAGAGCAGCAGCTAGTCTTCCATGACTGACAGCAGCCTTCTGAAAGGGAACAATACCACAAGCCCTACTTCCAAAGTAGAGGACAGAAAACTCCCCCAAAACCACCCCATAGCAGGGACAACCATTCTACTGATACCAAGCCTATAAAACCACCCCAGGTAGGTGTTTTCCCTTTCCTATAAACTCCTCTCACTTGCTAATCATTTACACATGCCAATCAAGTAATGAGGGAGTTAGGGAGCAACATTACATCACATGTGCAGCCTATTCCTAGAGAACAAGATCACCAGAGGAGTTAAAGAAGCTCCTTCTGCTGAGGTCATGGGTGAAAAGGGATGCTCATACCTCCTGGAAGCAAAGGCTCAGATTGCCTTGGAAGGCAGCTTGTCCTGCTCAGGAATAGCAGTGGCTTGTGTGGAGGATGAGGGAAGCGATGCTAGCAGGGAGAGAGAGTTCTACTCCCCTCCCAGTGCAGGCACCTGCAATGGGCATTCTGTGGCCTGCAGCCCTCCTCTGGCACACGGTGTGCCTCATCACTAATGGGAGATGTGTGTAAAACTCTCTGCCAGGTTATAGCAGCATTATTTTTTAAACAGGTAGCTGCTTTTTCTGCCTGTTACACTACTGGAGAGGAATCCAGAGGCCACTGTATTCCCACTCAAGCAGTTCCAAGCAACAGAGACAGGGACAGCAGTGCCTGAAATCACCCCAGGGGAACGGCCCTTTCCACGCCTGCAAGCACTTCAGGGAAAGTTGCTTTTTCCTTTTTTCTTCAGTTTAAGCTCACTGAGTAACACGTCAGTGTAAGTCCAGCAGCTGCAACATGCCTCTGTTTTCAGTGTTTTGGGATCTGCTTGATTTTTGATACCTTCATTGCAAAGCCTGTTGGGAGAGGAGTACCTTCTGGTGAAGTTACCTGCAGCTTATGCCTCCTGGTGGCAAAGGCTAATGCACCTCTCGCTTGCCCTGTCATGAAGTCTAAGATGCTACAACTTAGCCATTGCCTTTAACCCCGCAGAAAATGGCATAATGAGATCCAGTGGCTGGGGTGGAATCTAAAATATACACTTGATTTGCCATTTCAGTGAAAGTAGTTCACAAGAAGGATGGCTTCATGGGGAGCGGGGCAGCCTCTCCCGCACTGGCAGGCTACATCAAGACCAGATGCATCTCTGGGAGACATGACTGAGGTCAACCATAAATTAACAGGCTCACTGTGAGGGGAAAAATAATAATACTGGGTCCAATTGCGTGGTCTGGTGTGAAGGAGGCCAGATGAGATGGGCCAATGAGTCCTTTCTGCGCCTATGAACTGTCTGAATCCTTCCTATCCGGAGGGGAGAAAATGGCAAGGGCTCCCTTTGCCATTTTACCATGGCTGATTCTTAATCAATAGCAGGGCTGGCGGTAGCTCTTGTGCAATACCACTTTCCCCAGAGCTGGGCCCTCTTCCCCTGCAATGCTCCCAACCCCTGCTGGTCTGAGAAGAATTGAGCCCAAAGCTCCACATAGCAATTCAAATGCATCACCAGACATTAGGCCACCGGGTTAACCACTGTTTAATTTCGTCACATTTGTTTGTGAGTTATGTACGTGCCTTTCTTTTGTCAACATCTCCTTTTAGAAAGGATATTGATTTTGTTTTCAAAGGCTCTCAAAAATAAAATGAATGACTACATTCTAAGGAAGAGTCATTTTCTCAACAGCTGTAAATAATTTATTGTTCGCAACCCACCCAGATCAAAAGATACTTCATCAACTGATGTGGCAAAATCTGGTGCAAGCTGCATTTCTATTATCTCAGATCCAATTAACCATTTGGAGCAGACTAAAACATAACTAGATCAAGCCAGAATCAGATTAATATCCAATCCATAATCACATTAATCACAATCTGTCCATAATTAGCCATCAGATAATCCCATTGGACAGGAGGTGACATGCACTATCCCATTATCTCATTAATTATCTATTTTCAGTATCAAACATTGTCCCCAAACACAAGGAAATGGTTTTTAGAGGAAAAATGGATAGGGAATTCTCCTTTTGCTGCATCCTCCCCATTCAAGACCCAGTGGTTTGACATTGGGAGTTTTACAACATTTCTTTGTTTTTACATGTTATGTTAGAACCAAGAGCTGGTTTTTTGAGAGATGTCATCTTTGTAAATAAAATATGATTATCTTAGGAAGATGGATAAATAAAACATTTGTTTCATGTGAACAAGTTTATGAAAGAAAAGAAAACCCTTCATCAAAGGTTTTAATGGTAACATGATAACAATAGCTTTGCAATGCTAAATCTTATTGCAGATGGTTCCTGTCCTTTTTTATAATGTAAGTGAAATTGCATTCCATCTGTTTTAATTTTATAATGGACTTAATCCATGGCTGGCTCTGAAAGAATCAGCCTTTACTGCCTTTGCAAGCTGCTGCAAACAAAAAAATTGTTACCCTTTCCTCTTTCTAGAGGGAACTTGTATTTCTATTTGGGAGCAAACCCCAGAGAGCTACTCTGCAGAGAGAGGGGAACGCTGTTAGCCACCCTCACCCCACGGCCAGGCAGCCCTGCCAGCTCTCACACCAAACCCAACCAGAATTGCCCTGAAAGCAACTGAAAACTCTGGACGCTGGGAGGAGGACAGCAAGGAGGAATTGGTGTGGCAGGAGAGACTCTGTTTGGTTTTGACCAGCAAATGCTTCCAGCAGTTCCAAGCAACCTGAAAGCAGTTTTCCAGAGCTCCCTCCTGAGCTGAATTATTCTACGGTTTAACAATATGCTTTCCTTTCCTCCCCCTCAAAGGTACCAACGATTAACCTGTTTGTAAATCGTGGCAGTATTGAGCTGGCTTTATGTCTGTTGCCATTACCTGTAGCCATTTTCAAGTTTTTCCTACATCACATAGAGGTTCAGGGCTTGCAGCACTTCCCTGGCAAGTCGTTTTTTGGTGTTTTCTACTGAAGTGCCTGTGCAGTGCTGCCCATCCTGTTCCTACCTGCCTGGTTACAAACCAAGTCCAGCCCCACCATACCCGCCTGGTGCCGGCGCACTGCTCTGTACTCCTGCAGGTGAGTGCCTGCAGCACGGCTTTGCACCGGTTTGGAGAAGCTTAGCTGACTTGGCTGTAACCTTTTTTATTCCTAAGCTGGTGAGAGGTTTGGGACAGCAGAGAGGACCCTGCCCTCAAGTGAGAAAAGGGTGATGCAACTTGGAGCGTCCCTGCCAAGCTGCTATTTTCTTAGACGTGTCTTATTCTCCTATCACTCTGACATTTTATTTTTGCATTTTATTGTTAACACATGCAGATACTGACTCACTCAGGACTCCATGGATTCCAGCTCAGACTGAAGTCACCCTCTTCCCTGCCAGGCACCCAGGCATGGGTAGGATGCCCTGTGCCACCCCACGGCCACGGCAGCGCTGTGGAGGTTCACATCACCCGTCCCATGGGGTCACCCCAGTCTGAAGAGACAGCCAAACTTTTCCAATTCCCTTTGCATCGCTCACTTCCCAGCTCAGCTCTGCTGTTGGCAAACGAGCCACGCTAACAGCAGGCAGCAGTCAGACCACAAACCCCGACAGGCGCTACGGCCACCCTGCCACTGCCACACAGGCAGGGGACACGTGGACTCACCCTGCCCTGAGGCTGTCATTGCCAGACCGCACCTCTGCACCTTCACATATGCAGGGGCGGGCAGGGATGCCAAAATCCTCTGGTGACACATGCCCCTTCTGAAGTGGGTACCCCTAATGCCCTCCTGCTTACTCCCTTGGCTGTTGTGTAAACTTAAATGTTTGCTTTTGATATTTGGGGTTCTCAAAGGCGTAGCAGGGGCTGCGGTCAGGCAGGGGAGAGCAGGTCAAATAGTCAAACAGCTGCTTAGCCAAATTGTCCTCTCCCCCTCCTCAGCTTCTGGGATTTCATACCTACAGGGTGCTTGACTTGTACAAAAAATAAATGCTTCAGCTGGAAAACCCATCCTGCCTCCCTCCTCCGAGCAAAATGAGCACAGCCCGCCCTTTCTAAGCCAAATTTAAAGTCATCATATCCTTCCCAAGCCATACAGGTTGGCCTATGTCTATCAAATTCTGTGCGTAAAATTCAAAAGGTGATTGTGTGGAGAGGAGGGGAAGGACCAAAGCCCCAGGACAGCAGCAGTGTCAGTTCCAGCACTTACAAGCTTTCCGGGACCTTTTGAGCTACTCGTGCTGCTATGCTGTGAAGTCTGGGAATTTAAAACCAAGCCAAAGGCCACTTAAGTGCTGTCCCTATTTTTCTGCTAATGCACAGGAAGCCCATAGAGACTGGGGGGAAAAAAGGAGGAAAAATGAATAGAAGGGTTAAAAAAACAATGGGAGAGGTTCAGCTGCAGGAGAAACATGGGATCAGGTTCACGAAAATACTGTAAAATACTACTTTTTGCCGTAAATTCAACTCATCACGCAGCTGCTGCCCGGGACGGCCGCCCGACAATGCCGGCGGTCTCGTTCGGGTCCGTCGGGGCGGCCCTCCCGCGCACGCCCCCCAGGAGGGAATAGCTCCGCGGGCGCGCAGCTTTGAGCGGGCGGCCGCCGCGGAGCCCCCGTCCCGTCGGCCGTGGGGGTGCGCTTCCGCGCAACGCCGGGCACTGTCCCGCAGCGCCCGTCCGCGGGCACCTGCCTGCGGCACGTCGAAAAGCAGGGATAAGGGACAACGAAATAGAGGGCGAAAGAGAGGGGAAAGAACAGAACAAGGGAAATAAAAGAACGAGAAAATAAAGGACGAATTAAAAGTCAGGGAAAATAATAGGGAAGACAGGAGGAAGGAAAACTGAAATGAATCTCCATCGCCTCGGGCTGCCGGCGCAGCCGTTCCCTCCGCGCACAGGGCCGGGGCGCACGGCGCCGGGTACAGCGCCAGGCGATCGAGGGGTCCCGCCGGCGGCCGGGTGGGTACCGCGCCTGCCAGGGGTGCAGGGCGCTGAGGAGCGCACCCAGCGCTCCCGCGGAGGAGCTTCTTCCGCGGCGCGCAGGGCTACCCGCCCCGTCCGAGCCGGCGTCGGGCCACGCCAGGCCGGGATCCCGCAGGGCGGCGTGGAGAGTCCGCGCCGCTCCGCACCGCTCCGCGCCCCGCCGCGCGCCACCGCGCGCCCATTGTTCACCACGGCCAATCCGCGGGCGCCCTCCCCGCGGCCGCCAATCGCCTCTGGGGGCCGCGCGGTGAGGTCAGCACCGCCCCCCCCCCGCGGCCGGTGCGCGCTGACATCACGGCGCGGCCCGGCGGGGCGGGCCCGGGGGGGCGGGCGCGGCCCCCGCCCCGCGCGGCGCGGGTAGTGGTGGAGCAGCGGCGCCGCATCCCGCATCGCGCATCGCTGCCGGTGCGCAGGGGGCCGCCCGCATGGTGGACATCCTCCTCCCGCGGCCGCTCCCGGGCGCCATGGGGGAGCCCTCCAAAAGTAAGTGCGCGCCGCGCAACGCAACGCGGGTCTGGGGCGGGAGGGCGCGGCGGAGCGGCCGCGGGACGCTGCGGGTCCGAGCGCCGCGCTGCCGCTGCCGTCGGGCGGACCGGCGGCCGCCGTGCCGCCCCGGACCCGCGGGCGCCGTGACAGCGCCGGGAAGGGCTGCGGCACCGGGGCAGGCGCGGGCGGCTACCGGCTCGGCCCGTGGCATCTCCGGTGCTGCTGTTCCCGTTCGTGCCCCGCGCTCTCCGGCCACGCTGGCTCCCGCTTTTTACCTAATGCCTGTCCCTTCAGCTGTCCGCGCTGCTGATCTCGGGTCTTTCTGCTGCTCCCGTGTCTTTCTCTTCTTCCCTCCGCTTTTTCTTTCTTTCCTTCCCTGTTTCTCGGCCCGCGTTACCGTTTGTCTCTTTTTCTCTTTCCGTGTTTCGGTTTGTCTTTTTCGTTTTAAAATTTGTTTTTCCGTTTTTATTTATTTCTTATTCTTTCGGTTCTTCTGGTTTTGTTTTGTTTCTAGGTTTATTTCTCTTTCTTTGATTTCTTGTCTCTTTTTGTTTTCATTTGTCCACATTCCCGTTTTAACGGTCTCTTTCTGTGTTTTTTTGCTGGTTTTATTTCTCTTTCTGTCATTCTGTTTTCATTTCTTTTTCTTGCTTTCTTCCAGTTTTTCCTCAGCTTTTGTTTCAATGACTCTGCTTTTATTTCCTTTTCTGAAATGCTACTTTAATGTCTGTCTTTCTGCATTTATTTCCATCCATCAAGTTTCTTCTTTTTTCGGCTCTTTTTTCGCTCTTTCGTTTCATGTGTCCTTTCTTTCTCTCCATGTTTCTGTCTTTTTTTCTCCCTATTTGGAAAAAAAAAAAAAAGAAAAGAAAAAGAAAACAAAAGTTAAAACAGAAAAAAAAGTGTGTTTCCCTAATTCCTGGCGCTTCTGCTCTCGCTCGTCGCTGCCCCTGACCGTGCCCTGCTCGCTCCCGGCAGGGCGGCCGGGGCTGGCCCTGTGCGCGGGCTGCGGGGGCCGCATCCAGGACCCCTTCCTGCTGCGGGTGTCGCCGGACCTGGAGTGGCACGTCGCCTGCCTGAAGTGCGCCGAGTGCGGGCAGCCCCTGGACGAGACTTGCACATGCTTCCTGCGCGACGGCAAGGCCTACTGCAAGCGGGATTACAGCAGGTGACCCCGAATGCACCGACGCTCGTTATATATATATATATGTATATATATATAAATCGAACCAAAACCTGAAAAAGCACAAAAGCCTCTTAAGACCCCAAATTTCCCTCAAACGAAAACTTGACTCTCGGCCGCTGCCTGTCCCCACGGCACCGCCCGAAGCCACCCGATGGCGCAGCCGCGTTCCCTGACAGCGCCTCGCGTCCCCCGCAGGCTCTTCGGCATCAAGTGTGCCCAGTGCCGGGCGGCCTTCAGCAGCAGCGACCTGGTGATGCGCGCCCGCGACCACGTCTACCACCTGGAGTGCTTCCGCTGCGCAGCCTGCGGCCGACAGCTCCTGCCCGGCGACCAGTTCTGCTTGCGGGAGCGAGACCTGCTCTGCCGCGCCGACCACGGGCCTCTGCCCGACGGCGCCGCCGCCCGCGGGCCGCGCAGCCCCGGGCTTCCGCCGCCCGCCGCCGCCGCACACCTCTCAGGTACCGGCTCCGCATCAGGGCGGGCAGGGGGGACAGGACGGGAGGGGACGGGAGGGCTGCGGCAGGCGGGCGGCAGTGCTGACGGTGCGTTCCCTCCCTGCCCGCCGTAGAGCCGGTGCCCGGGCGGCCACCCGCCCCGCGGCAGCCGGCGCACAAGGCAACGGAGAAGACCACCCGCGTGCGGACGGTGCTGAACGAGAAGCAGCTGCACACGCTGCGGACCTGCTACGCCGCCAACCCGCGCCCCGACGCCCTGATGAAGGAGCAGCTGGTGGAGATGACAGGGCTCAGCCCCCGCGTCATCCGCGTCTGGTTCCAGAACAAGCGCTGCAAGGACAAGAAGAAGTCCATCCTCATGAAGCAGCTCCAGCAGCAGCAGCACAGCGACAAGACGGTGAGCGCCCGCCCGCCCCGCCGGGGAGGGATGTGGGGGGGGTTGCCCCGGGCCGCGGGCGCTGGCGGCAGCCGCGCTGAAGCCCCGTGTGCCCGCAGAGCCTGCAGGGCCTCACCGGGACGCCGCTGGTGGCCGGCAGCCCCATCCGCCACGAGAGCGCCGTTCAGGGCAGCGCCGTGGAGGTCCAGACCTACCAGCCGCCCTGGAAGGCGCTCAGCGAGTTTGCCCTGCAGAGCGACTTGGAGCAGCCCGCCGCTTTCCAGCAGCTGGTGAGCCGCACCGCGCCGCGGGGGGCGGGCAGGGGTGCTGAGGGATGGGGACGGGGCGCGGAGGGGCCCGCGCCGCGCTCTCACCACCGCTGCTCCCCCAGGTCTCCTTCTCAGAGTCTGGCTCCTTGGGCACCTCCTCCGGCAGCGACGTGACCTCGCTGTCCTCCCAGCTCCCTGACACCCCCAACAGCATGGTGCCCAGCCCGGCCGAGACGTGAGGCGGCCCGGCCGCCCGCCGCCGCGGGACTTCCGCATGCCTGCGCTCCCTGCATGAGACACCCGGCCCCGGGCCGCTCCCAGAGCGCCGGACAAACGCCTTTGTTTTTTAATTATTCTTATTTAAAAACAAACAAAAAATGTGTTACTGACGGCCAAAAAAGCACCGGGATCCTCGCTGCCTTCACTAGACCGGAGAGAGAGCCCCCGCCCTGGTTATTTCGTTGTTTTGTTTTTTGTTTTTTATTTTTTTCCCTGCGGATTTCGATGTTTCTTTTCCCCAAAGAAACGCGGATTTCCCCGCTGAAGCCCGGCATGGTGACAGGCTACCTCGCCCGCCGCTTCCGCCGGGGATGGCTTTTCTTCCCTTTTTGGAAGGGAAAAGGAAAAAGAGAAATACAAAACGGGGGAGAGACTCCCCCGGCGTCCGCTCCTTCCCGCGGCCGCGGAGCCGGCCTGGCCCTCCCCTCCGCGGAGCCGCGCCGTCCAGCCTCATCTCACGCCGATGCCTCTCCCGGGCAGCGGCGCCCGGCCCCGCACGATCGCTGGAAAAACGGGACACGGAAACGAGACTTTTTAACGGGGAAACCAGTACTAATGTTAAATTATCAATGGACGGAGGACGGATTGTTTGAGCCTTTAACGAACAAAAGTAAGTTATTGTTATTTATTGTCAGAGTCAGCGGTTGAATAGTGGGATTAAATATTTTGGACTTAATAAAAAAAGAGAAAAAAAGAAAGGGAAAGGATTGAAACGAATAAAAAGGCGCAGAAGAGCGGTGAAAGGGCTCCCTGTTCGCTGAGCCGCGCTGCCGGCCAGGTCGGGGTGCAGAGCGGGGCGCGGAGCGGGGTGCGAGTCGGGACGGGCGGAGCCCCGGCTTTGCCGGCACGGCCTCACCGCACTGCTCTAATCGGCTTTCCCGCCCGGGCCTGCTTATTTATAGCCGGGGAGGCGGAGCGCAGGTTTCCCTTTCGGAGCAGCCCCCGGGCTCGGCCGGGTCGTGCCCGCACCTGCCGCGGTGCGGGGCAGCCTCGCCTCCTCCCCGGGGGCGGCGGGGGCTCGGCTGTGGGCGCTCCCGCGGGCGGCGGCGGCGAGCCGAGCCGTCCCCTCGCGTGTATTCATCCCCCCGTCTAGACGCAGGCGGCGGCTCCTTATCTGCCTTTGGCATCACCTGGGAGCGCGGCGGGGGCCGCCCCGGCTCCCGTTCCCTCCCCGTTACCCCGGCGAAAATACGCTCAGGGCCGGGTCCCGGCGGGACCGCAGGCCCGGGCAGCCTTAAACCACGACGAACAGCCCCCACGGCCCCATCCTCGGGCAACCGGGCCTGCAGCCTCGGGGCGGCAGGGTGGGAGAGCTGGGCCCTACCCGAGCACCCCGGGCCGCAAGGCGCCGGGGAGCGGACGGCTCCACCACCCCCGAGGGGCTGAGGGTGTGCGGGAGCCGGGCCCCCGGGGCGAGGCAACCCGCAGTTGCCGTCGGGGCGCGCGGAGCAGCCCGGCTGCCGGGGACGCGCTGGCGGGAGGGGCGAAAAGGCCGCCGCAGTGGGGGGCGCCTCTGCTGCCGCCGGGGGTGCGGCCCCCCGGGCCCGGGGCAGGTGGGAAGACGGTCTCCCCCCCCCCCAGCCCCGCCACAGGGCCCCCGCAGTTACCTGTCTCCGGCCGGGTCGGGTTTCGGCTCTCCGCGCTCTCCCGGGCCTGGTCTGGAGCAAGGAGCGTCCGTCATCCGGGAGCGGGGCCGCCCAGGCCGTAAAACCGGCTCCGCGGAGGCGGCCGGGGGACCTGAGCTCGCGCCTCAGGCAGGCGCGGCGGCCTCGCCGGGCGGGTCGGGTCGGGTTTGCAGCCACCGGCTCAGGTGCGGGCCGGACCGGGCCTGGCCGCTGGGGCCGGCGAGGAGGCCACGATAAACGGGACGGTTCCGGTCCCCGCGGCCGTGAGGCGGCCACGATCGGCGCGGCCGGGCCCCGCCGGGCGCCTGCCCTTGAGGGAGCCGCGTCCCCGCCGCTCAGGGCCCCGGGGCGTCTCGCGCCCCCTCAGAGCCGAGCCGCGCGCGCCGGGCCCTGAGGCGGGAACGCGGGAAACGAACCCCGCCGAGGCACGCGCCGTTTTTACCGTTTAATTGTGCAGCGCCGGGAGAACGCCGCGGGGTTTAACAACGGGAGAAGCGTTAGGAACGCGTGTGGCTTAGGAAAACAGATCCCTGCTGCGGGGGCTTCGCCCGAATCACCACAAAATCACGATCAAACTCCCCTCAGAGCCACCTCTGACAAGCTCTGCAGCCGTTTCATCAACTGGAAACACAGCTTAGCAGTCTTTTTCCCCCCTTTTTTTCCCCCCTCCAAGCCTTGTATGGCAGTTCAAACACACCGACATTGGTAACGCGGCAGTCACGCTACAGACAGAATAAGTTACTTTATTACAAGATATATAGAACATATTTTCTCTATTCGCAATCTTATTTCAGCAGTTCCGCAGTGCAAGTACCACCACATCACAGGGTAGAAAGCACCCAAATCATGACATCGCATACGTGAACGAAATAAACTCAAATTATCAAAATTACAAAACGGAACTTGAAAGTATCTACAGTACTTATGATATAAATAGTGCAAATTATGTATCTACAGCATAAGTATTTAGAGTATCAAAAATGTTTCGGAATAGCCTTGTAAAGAAGGGAGTCAGCAGGAACGGGTCAGCATGATGATGTTAGGGATTGTAAAACCAAATACAACACTTATTTCTTCAAGAAGAACTGCCGAGCTTCTTCCCAGGACTGGCGGGGGAATCTGTTGGACAGCTCAAGATAATCTTGAGAATTGAAAAATTTCTCTGCTGAAGATAGAACATAAAATTACCAAGTTATTCCCTCTTCAGATCAGATGGCAATAAACCAAGAATAATGAACTTATTAATGAACCAAGACAATTCAAGATACTCTTAAGTCATTTACTCCTCTCTCCCTACCAAAAACTTCTTAGATCATGCAATGAAGCTTCTGTGGAGCTCTGGACACTGAGGTTTGGCTTTAAAAATGGGGGTTCTGATGACCAAAGGCTGAGATTTTTAAGCTTTCGGACAAGGCTCTCTGCTTTATGCATGGCAACATTATACATCCTTATGCACTTCATATTCCTGGATCCTCTGGGGACCAACTCAGCCTCACTCAAGTTTGGGCAGCCTCAGCGGTGCTCCCTTTGCTTAGCAGCTTCTCTCCGCAAAGAGCTGTGGAGGAGTTTTGCTCCCTGATTCCCCCAAAGCTCCCAGCACAATTACACAGGCAGCTTTTACTCTTTGAGTACTGCTGGTGATGTGAACAGGACTAGCAATGTGTGCAGGGCTTCGCAGGGTTCGACCCTTCGTGGCACCCAACAGTGAGATTTTCACTTTCTATTCCCAGCAGTGTTACTGTTCCCATTTGTTTTTCTGGGGGACACCAGCGTTCACATTCCAAGTGATATAATGGATAAAAAGAATCCTGCTTATACTATCATTAAGCCAGCTTTTTTGCAACTGGGGAATATTTAGAAATCACACTCACATGTCACCACATAGGCATCTTTGTTTAAAAGCTCATCCAGTTTGAACAGTGAAAATAAAAAGCAGTTTTCCACTTGGATTTTAGATGGTTTTTTGAGCAGATTCTCATGCAAACACAATCCTGGAAAGTTTGTGCTGCTGACACTGCACAAGGCTGTGTAAGGCGGACAGTAAAAACTTCCATAAAATTAATTTTGTATTTTGTAATTTATTTTAAGCACAAAGCTTATGCTTTAGACCTAGAACTGCTCATCTTCTGCCAAATGTACACCAAAATGGTGATGGATTTCTGTTCGCTATTAAGGGGAAATGACTGAGTGATGCGCTTTATGCAAAATACAGGCAACTCAAGACCAGATTCCCACCAAGACCCTTGAATTTCAGACGTGTTTAACAAGCAATAGCCATCTTAGCTGGGAAGCTTTCAAATGTTCAGCCTAAAGAGGTTAACTGCATTTTACACAATATTTACAACAAGTGTGTGCGTGTGTGTGGGAAATCACAACTCTTCTGCAAACTGATAAACTTTACAGAGTAACTACAGAACAGTGTTTTAGCAATTTTTGGCTCTCTGAGTGTATTGGCAATGGCTGCGTGGCTTCTGCAACCTGAAACTTCTGAAGGTAGCCTTTGTGACAGCTAATTAAGTATGTGCACGTACAGTGTCACATTTTAAGACATGATACCACATAGCATTTAATAAAGATTAGCAGTCTGAATGCCTGATACGACAAGCAGCAGACTGGAAGATATGCATGCTTAAATCAGAATGCAAGTTAGGGAGCCTCTCCCAAAACTGTAAAATCATGTTGCAATTTATTCTATGTAAATTACTCTATGTCTTCATGATGCAGAGTCAAAAATTTTTAATCACACTAAAATATAGTATCTACACATTTTGTTACCCAGTTGCTACCCTTTCATATTTCATTGGAGACATACCCCTCTGCTGAGATAACTGATTATCCATTTGGCCTGAACTCTGTGCAAAATCCTATGAAGGAAACAAAAAAAAAGAACAAATTGGCATCAGATTTTCAGATCTTACATCCGAGGAATTCAAACAGCATTTTTAAGCCTTCACGGTCACTCAAAACTACTAATACTTGGTGAAATCTGTAAATTACCAAACTTTGGCTTGTATGCTACATTTCATAACAGAATACTGCCAGCACTTAAATTCTGTCATATACAGTGGGGTTTTATACACTTATTTATACCTTTTCTCGACACCCCCTACCCCCCAAAAAAACCAAAAACCAACCCTCATTTTAATACACAACAGAAAAAACAAGGTTTTAATATCTTCTTAGGAAATAGTTATTATCATGACCTTTAATTTAAGAAAACATTTACTATAGATGTTTCTTTAAATCAAATGGTGGTTTAGATTTATGCTCCTAACTCCAAATACACTCTTGGAAAATTCTTGAATTATCCTGATTTCATCGGCTGTGCTTCCCAGTGATACGGGGGTCCCGATCTCCAGAGAGTAAGTGATGTTCTTCCACAGAGGTGATTAACACTGGCCAATGCTGCAGCCAGCGGCATAACTGGTTAATCTCTGCCCAGCGCACCGTGCGATCCCTGCTGCTATCGGAGGGGATGCTGCATCCTCTGGAGTCAGCAAGGACACCGACTTCGCTCGGAACATGGTAGGATTATACAAGCCAGCTGCCCCAGTAAAGAGAGGGCTTTTAGGATCCTATCTATTGTTCAAGTGTTCACTGAGCAGACAGTATTATTTGACACGAGAGATATAGTTTAGCAAACCCTGGATACTCCTAATTGTTTTTTCATTATTTCAGCACAACTAGAAACAGAAGTAACAAAAATAAAAGGGATGATGCAAACTTCAGATGATGGAAATAAATCTGTTGGTAGAGAGGTACAACGTGGGTCACTGTAAAATCCAGCAATCATTTTCCTTTGATTTACGCTGCACACATTCAACACACTGTATTTAAGTGTTATATTCGTACACACCACCAAACTTTTACGTAAACGGGACTTCTTTTTGCATTCCCTGGCACAGGAAGAATCTCATTTTCTAGTCACAGGGAAACATTTTACCGTCTTTCCCAAACCTTTCACTGAAGCAAATGAGAGATTTGCTTGACAAACAGCAGCGAGTTGAAATAGAAGTACAGAGGGAAGTCTCTTCCATGTCTGGGGGGATTTGAGCATTCCCTGGTTCCTTTCAGAATCGTTCTCCATGCGTGTGCACGTGCAACATTTGGGATTAGATTTTAAAATGGGTAAAATACTAAAGTACTAGTGAAGTCAGCAAAGACAAGACACTTTACAGCACACAAGGATCTTCCCTATTTTAATATAACACCTTTTTTTAAAGCCTGCAAGAACTGTATGTGGACTTGGCATCTGAGATATACCTCTAATTGGAAATCAAATTAATAACGTTGATCCTTGTAAATATACTTAACGCTTTGCTGTAGCTACTGGGGATTTAAATGCCATTCTCTCCCTTATAGCATAGAAATCAAGGAAAATAACCTTAATTATTCTATAGGGAACACTCTACTCCACTTTCACATTTTTTGGCTGAAAAAAACCAAACTAAACTTGCTGCATTTACTTGTAATGCTCAAATTATTGTTTTCCTACTGCACCTAGTACACTGAAATCGGTAGTTTCACTTTAAGACAGTCAAAGATGAATTACAACTTTGATTTAACCAGAAGTTCATTTCTATATGGCAAATTCTTTTAATACTAACTTCCAAACTTCTTTTTTTTTAACTGCTATGCAATTATTTTAGTATTAAAAGGATAAAAAGTAGCTGCACTCAGAAGTTTGATGTTATACAAAGACTTCTAGTAAATATTTACTTCTTGTGCCTTCTCTCCCAAATCTGTGTAGCCTACCCTTGGACTAGCTGGAAAGCATTAGGAAAAAGATTTTGACAAACATTCTGTTTCAACGACAGTAACTTTCAGGTAACTGATACAGAGTTACTATACTCCTAAAAGCATATTACTTTTTAATAGTAGAGTGCTTACGAAAACTGCATTTATTTATTGGAAACAGTCAATAAAATGTATGGAAAACATGAGGCACACATAAAAACTGATACATAAAGCACAGCATATAAACTGAGACAAAGGGAACAAAAATGCTGTAAAGCCGTATTCAAAACAGTATTCGTCATGACCTCAGTGGCTTACTGTCAAAAATAAAGACTGCAAGATTGGACTGGTAACATATGTTCTGTGTATTTTCTGCATAAAATATATACACTTCTGTTCAGTTCTCTCTGTAAATCTATTGTACACGGTATACAACTGTACATTTGTATGTAAACACATTAATATAGTGATTTCAGATATGCTATATGTGCAGTAGGTTTTAAAAAATAAATATTTTAAGAACCGCCTTGCAATAGCAGGACCCACACTAAACCTTCCCAGCACATCGCATGGGATAGCGAGAACCTGGACTACTCGGTAACCTTTTAGTGTTACAAGATGCTTCAAGTACAGGCATAATCTGTGGTTTGAAGAGCTGCAGAGAATCTCAGAAGTACTTCAATGCTGTTTACTTGTTTTACTTAAGTCAAATAATTTACATACACAGAGCAAAGATGAGAAAAACTCTTGCAGTGACCCTGCACACCGCTGTTACGTGACTGCAATAGCTACCTGAATGAATGTGGCGAGTAAAACACAACTCATCTCCTGCTCCAGGATGATCTTGTTCTGAGGGTTATTGTAACACGCAGCTATTAGTGAAGGGAAGAGCACTTTGATTAAACGAGGATCACTGAAATACTGGAAAGGCAACTGGCATAGTTTTTGCAGCACTGTGGGGTGACGGCCAGACTGTACAATGATCTGAAAAGACAAACAGGACAAAATTAAAGCACGTGATCGATCTGTTCTTCTCTTCCTGTTAACCACCAAGGGTGCTGAAGTCATGCTAAAAAAATGAGCATGGCTGAGGACTAAATACTAAAAATAAAGTTTATAACATTTAATCTAAGTAACTTCTGTTGTAGTGTGCATGTATCACTTTCATTGCAGAGGAACACAAAGAATATAAGGCTGTGAAACTTCTTTTTCCCATATCACCCAAACACACAGTAAGTAAAAGAGAAAGAGATTAATCTGCAGATTACAATAAAACAGATAATACCTTCATTCAAAAGACAAAGAATTATAGCAAAGAGACTATTGTGAGTTACAGCTACGAAACAATCCCCAACCCCTGCCATTTAAGCACAGTAAGCATGTCTTTAAGGGGTAAAAAAAAGAAGTCAAGAAAGAGATCACCAGGACTGTAACAACCCTCCTGAAGCTCGATCATCCTTCACTAGTGTGCTCTCTGGCAATTAGAGAGGATTCTGTTTCATGGTAGATGTCTGCCCCGCATTCTCAGACACCAGAAAGAAAAGGTGATTGTAAGCTGCACAGCAAGGAGTTTCAGTAAGTAGAGACTCAGAAAGATCCTCCCATCTGTATTTCTTATCTCAGTTTCTATCAGTGCCATTGACTCTACAAGGAGAATTGTTTAGATAAATGGGACTGTTGTCATGAAGCAGGCTAAGTTTACAACTGTGTACATCTGAAGAAATAAGGCAACGCTATTACTTGTCTCCTGCAAAGGAACCTTTCCAATTTACTTGATATTCTTATAAAGTCTTTGTGATAAACTAAAAAATGCCAAAATCGGATCTGTTCCAAGTAACCCTGATTAGACAATTATAATATGAAAGAGCTGCTTGACCCAAAGATGGCTTTTCGGCATAGGAGGAAGCTCCTATAAGGTTAGAACACTGTAAAACTTCGGGTCATGACTGTAAATTGTACTTGGAAAAACACAATTTTACAGGTACACACCCAGACAAGACTGCATTCAAATTAAAACCAGAAGGACAGAAAGAAGCAGTTGAGACCACAGGAACATAAATTACAGGGATTTACAAGTTTTCAAAGCACTTTTAACAATACCTTCAGAGCACACACTCAGTTGATAATGCAGTTCAGTTTAAAAACAAAATCAACAAAGTAATAGTTTGCTTCCCTCCCTCCCCCCAGTTCACCAGCCAAAAAGACATTGAAAACCTTAAAAATACTGGTAGAAATGTCTTAATGCCCTTAAAGGCAGGAGGAATTTTTAAAAGACAGCCAAACACGTGAAAATTAAGGATACATTCAGGCAGCGTTTTGAGCAAAACATCACTGAAGCATTTGGATGATTCTAAACTTGGCTAAGGGCTACCATCCTGTAAGCAAGAGGTGCCTTTCGAGTTCCTGATTACTGACTGGATTTTAAAATCACTGAATTGAATTTCTAAATAACCACAATGGTTATTTATAAATCTGTGTTTTTCTAAGGTAAATTCTATAATCAGAACAGTACTTAAAATCAATTGTAACTGTACTAAAATAACTACAGTTGGTATTTCTGATCTGGGAGAGAACAACGGAACTCTCAATTTCTTTTTAATGGCCACTGCTCACTTGATGAACAGGGAGAGGAAAAGAAGTTTGGGGGACTTTTTCATTTCACACTTCACTTCCTTTACCTGTTCTAAAAGTGCCATGGAAAATTAGTGAACCCTTGCCAAACAAACAGTGCAGACACCCAAATAGCTTCCATAGAATTATTATTTCATTACCTTTTGCATTTCAACATTTTTACTACTCTGATATTACCAACATTACAGCTAGAAAGGTATACACAAGTGCTGCTGGCTGTTTTAATAGGGTATTTATCACATGTGGAAATAATTTAATGATTTCAGCTCATTGTACTAATGCAGCTACTAAACCTGATACACTCTATTATGTACTCTGGAAAAAAAATAAATAAAAAAATCATGAGTCACCCCTTACTGGAAAAAACCCCAAACAAATAAACCTCAAGCAGAGCACATATCCCTTGTTTCACTGTCAACCGGTGGAGAAAGTGAAGTCCAGCACTTGATTTAACAGATGAACAATGAAGAAAACAAATGAAAACCTTGCCTATGACTTCTTTACGGGGCAAAAAAGCTTCTCTTCATTTGTTTTATTTTTAAACAGTCACTTGGCATAATGATCCCAGGGAGTTTTGCAGGCCTGGAATATTCATCTTACATAAATGCTCTAATATGAGATACAAGCTCCTCACTGAAATCCAGTGCAGAAAGCTTGCTCCTCCTCCTCTCGCATACTGGAATCCAGACACATTTACCTAGAATTCGCTTTTCTTGTTGCTCTCTCTCTAGCCTAGAAGTCAGATATGCTTGTCAAATGTAACAAGATCCTAATTAAATCACCACATTTCTGTACAGTCCAGCATTTAAGCACCTGCTTAACTTCAGATATGTGCCTAGGTTCCATTAATATTTGCTTATGGTTTTCTTTTTCTGAATTGAGACCTATCAAGTTGGTACAAGATTTATCTATTTATTTATTTATATACTTGTGCAGAGCAGGCAACCCACATTAATATTTTCTGTATTTCACTAAAAAATATTGCTTCCTCTGAAGACCCAAACTATGCACAAGTAAGAGATGCAGCAAATACATTTTCTGAAATGCTATTTCATGCTGAATGAATGAAGTTTTTCTTTGTGCTACCAGCCCAACTTGAGACCCTGACACCTTTCAGAGGCAAAGCCCCTCTTACAGAGTGTGAGGGTGTGATTCAGGGTTAGCACACCAGAAAGCACTGGCCAATGGCACCGTCTGCTCTCAGCGTAAGAGCCTGCTGAACATGAGAGGCTAGAGCACCTTAAATCCTTCTCTGCACTGAACTGAAGCAACCTCTATAATATAAGCCGATGGTTAAGCAAGGCTGCACAGTACATGCCACTCTAATACCCAGTTTTAACAGTCATCTGTAAGAATACAATTTTCCCTCCCTGGTCTCTGTCTGAACTTCCCGCTTCCCTGTACCACACATGCTGTGCCTGCTGAACCCACACTAGCTGACTGTCCAGCACGATGACTAATGGGATGACCTGTGGGTACTTTTTACTGAGCAACACGTTTGGAGGTTGCCTATCAGTTATCTTCTGTCGCTCCCACCAGTTTATTGCCTTCTGCAGGTCCCGCTAATTTGCTTTATCTCCAACTGCCAGAGGGTCAGGCACACTCTTCTGCCCCACCAGGCAATCCATGCTCCCCGGTGAGTCTTTGGAAAGTGCACTCTGCACTCCCTAGTGCAATAACCATCCTGATCCGCTGTATTGGTATTTCTGAAGTTTACTGCTTAGGAAAGGGTGATTCATGATTTCTGAAGTCTCTAGATGGAATCCATTTCCTCCTCAAGTTTACCTGGGCCAATATTCACTATGCAGAACACTGCGTGGCCATTTGCTGCAATTCTTCTAGCTGTGAAAGTCTGAGCAGTATAAAAGTCAGTCTTTCAAAACAGACTACAGTGACAAAAGCCAGCAATATGCCACACAGCACTTGAGCAATAAAAAAGGCCAATCAATCAAAAAAATTAAAAGCTCCTTGTAGTATGGAACAGTAATAAAGTTGTGAGGGGAAGTCATCATTTTGCTGGGAGATAAGGCTTCTCCTGCCACTTAGGTAGGGTGTCTGGCTACAGACCTGAGGTGATTGCTGGGAGGATATTCCCTCCTGCATTCTGCAGTTCTTGTATTGCCACCAGGACAGCTCCAGCAGCCTTCTCCTGCCACTGCCTCCTGGCCCCTTGCAAAGGAGATCTTCCCAGGACTCAAGGTCTTTGCTAGGGAACTAATTAACTATGTGGAGCCAAATAACCTGGGTATGGTTTTTCTCTGGGTAGCAAAGGGAATGTTGCAGCTCACTTAACTTCTCTGTGTAGCTCCAAGGGCCCAAAAAGAACTTTCTGACGATCCTGCAGGACTGAGAATCACAGAAGTACAACTCCCTCCCTTGCTTGCAAGGGCAGGACACAGGGGCGACCTTCACATGAGAACCAGCAAGGGGAAGTAAATGTAATTCTATTTACTACTGCATATATACATATTTGTCTTTTACTTGATCTTTCTCTATATTACTTTTATCATGAATGAAAACCATAATTACTTTTAAATGCATACGTATGAATTTTTGTCAAAGCAGGGTAATAAAAGCTTTGTTACTAATAGGATCCAGGTCTTTTGAAAGACAGAGCAATGGTAACAGTTCAGAGGAGAATCTTGCCAAGTCAATGGTTAATTTTACAGGAAAATTAAAATAAGAATCCCCTAGTCATTGAAACTATATCTTCATGATCAGGTAACTGAGTTTGTGAGCATCTTGTAAGTAAGAAACAGGATTTTTCATTGTGAAAACTAAAATGTCAGCCAGGAAGTTGAAGAATGACTGTATGTCAAATACTGAGCAAACATTAGCCAAATTGAAGTGAATTGATAAATCATATATTCCTATATTCATGCCCTAATTAGACATGTAATGTAGATGCATGCTACTAATTTTTCAAGAACTAGCAGTTCAATCAAACTGCCTTGTGAAGATCTGCATTTTTTTTAACCATGGAGTAGCATTTTTGGTGACACTGTAGTTAATACACATTTTACATATGTAAAGCATTTAAAAAAAGAGGAACTAATTGAATTTAAAATGTTGATTGCAACCTTCCAGAGATTTAAAAATTACGATCACAGCTTGGTTTTCAATGGTTCTATGCATTCATGTTAAATATTGACAGATATTTTATTACAAGTAACAAAAAAAATCCCCGAATCCCAAAAAGCTTCAGTGACAGACCAAGAACTTTTTCACTTCTTGTGTACTACATAAGGTTAGTCCAGGATTACTGCGGAGTGGGAGTGCTGATTTTTAGAGCAATATTTAGTCTAGTCCTAGTGATGGATTTAGGTTTTCTTGTTTCACTTGGACATATGCAGATGCCTCTGGAAAGGCATCATTCATGTCAGTTATTTCTGTCTGAATATACCACAAAAACACTGGAATTATCTTTCCAAGAGGCTGCTTAATTTTCTGGTCAGGAAGAACAGAAAGCCAGCAGCAAGCTTTTGGTCTATGCAAAGGCAAAACAGAAAACTGAAAAGTGAGTATTCAACTAATTCGGAAAGCCAAGTTCTCAGTGAACTAAACTGTGCTAGACCAGCGAATTATAGTATTATGAATCAATTATCATCACTTACTGAAAATTATCCATACATTTAAAAAGCTACAAGACATTCACCATGTCTAAAATGACAGTAATATTTGCCATTCTACTTAACTATTTCATTATTCCCTCAAAGGTTGCTCCCCACCCCCCCAATAATAATTTAAAAAATCTCCTCCCAGTATTCCAGGTTAAAAATGAGTTGGTTTAAGCCTGGCAAGAAGCTGTTCTCCTCCAAATAGTTAAGACAGTGGTCAGGTTATCAAGTCCATGCCCAAAACAGGGTATGTTTTGAACTGGCCAAAGCAGCTTCCCTGGCTATCAAAGGAAGTCTCTAAACAAGATGGAGCATTTGCTACCAGACATTTGCCACGTCCATCCTGGCAAGCAAGGCTGCCAACAGTAACCCCTTGTTCTAGGGTGCTTTAAGCCCAGGGCTGGAGGACAGAGCTGCTGCTGGCCCTTGGGGATTTACAGGGTACACATGAGAGCCCTCAGCTCCAGATAACTCAGCAACATGGACCTGTTGCTGAATTTTGTTTTGTTTCACCAGTTTTGTTTCATTTCTGGGAGACTTGCTGAAGAGTTTTTACCAACATACCTGGAAGACATCGTTCAAGTGTTACCAAACAGAAACACTGTACCTGGGTACTCTTCATAGCAGATCCTGTAACTTATTTGAGTTCTCATTTTCATATTATTGTGTTGCCCCATGATTTCCTTTATCATAGATTTCCCATTACCGTTTAGGGCAATGATTTTGCAAAAGCTTATTTTTTGTGAAGCTGACAGTTCCCTGAAGTCCTCAGTAACACTTTTGACCACAGAGGTGTACAGGTGTGCTTTCCACACCACAAAGAACAGAAAAGCTCGCTGCAGCCTGGACACTCTCCCATATCTCTCCCAGTAGCCACTTGTTGCTCTGCCTGCCAGCCTTCCAGAAATCAACTATACAAAAACATCTGAAGGTTTAAAAAATCAGTGTCTTTAGATGTTACCTTGATTATATGATGTGCTTATTATTTCTATTCCTTTTGCTATATCTTACAGGTATATCTTACTATGCCACAGTATATGCTGTTAAAATACGCAATATAAAAATGCAGAAACTTTGGGAGCAAATGCATTGCTGGTATCAATGGCATGGCAAGGGCACAGCCACCACAAACTAGACCTGTAGGGGTAGGGGGATGTCCAACCAAGAAGGTAGAGATGATGTCCAGCAACATTCAGCTGCCATCAGAGCACCTGGAACTGCACATGTGGTGCCAGGTCTCCCCAGTAGCAGAGGGATGCCTGCTTGGCAACACTGCAGCAGGAAAACAATGTGACTTATGGGTGCTTTCTGCAGCCTATCAGCTTCTTTCATCAACAGAAGAAAGGAAAAATTGCTTCTTGCTGCTTTAAGATAGCAGAGAAAGGAGAAAGATTGCTAAGGAGAGAACTGAAATCTGTAGCCACAGAAATCCCAAACATTAAGATTTGAACAAAACCCCACAAGTCATTTAAGTGCACCACTCTTGCGTGACTAACTCTGCACGGCAATGTTGTGTTCTTAGTACTCCACAGTCAGGCTGGCGCTTCTTAGTGATTTTGACCAAAGTTGTAGCTCTTTTCTCCAATGAAAACTGGGACAAAATTATGCTAACGTGAATACAGGAAAATGGAGTTGAAAAGATTAAACTTTGTAAAGATTAAAACCTCCTGAAGTGAAACCTTCCCCAGCTCTTGGAGAGAAAAATGCTAATGAAATGGTGTGGTCTTTAGGTGCTTAGAAACAAACACAATGATTATCACTGTGAGATGAATTAACTTTCTAGAAAAACATCCTTCTTAACAGAATTTCCTTTTATTTTTATGAAATGAAGCTAATGTATTTCATGTTCAGATGCAATTTTCTTAGAAAAACTCAGACTAAAAAGCTAATGGTTCTCTAAGGGGCACTCCTTGCCTTTTTCATTATCTCGTCTGACCTACAGTTCCAAACTTGACCATGGCCATCATAAACATTTGGTTCTCAACACTGTACTGTTGGTATGGAAACTATTAATGTTTCTTTTCTATTTATTTATCATTTATATAAATGTCAATTCTAATTTGTACACACAACTAGTAACTTTATTGAACAGGAACTGTGCATGTAATCTCTGTAACTACACTATTCCATCAAACAGTTAAATCCTTTTGTTTGATGTTAGGTTATTTATAACTCTGTAAAAGAAGTAAGTCTTTATATTAGTAGTGCAGAGTTTCTCTTCAAAGTTAGATCTGCATTATTTCTTTGCTTCTATATAAACAGATCTCATACTGCTAGTATTCAATCAGCAGAATATGTCACCACTTAGGCTCTTCTTCTGTTTTAAGGTCAAGCTCTTTTCTTTCCATTTTGCAAACTTCACTATTGGCAAGGCTCTGAGCAAGGAATGTTCTAAATTCCTTCTAACATTTATCCAGAATCAGAGCAACATTTCCACGAAAAAGAAAAAAAAAAAGTTCTAGAATGCTTCATTCAAATTTAAAAACAAGAATTTTGTCTATTTCAAAAATTCGTGGGATTTTTTCTTAACATCACATATAAGCTTTCAGAGAGGAGATAAGAGTTCAGAAATAACATCAGTCTTCCTATAAACCACATTATGTGTATTTTCCTTTTAGAGCTAGCTCTATGGTTTAGGCACACAGACTCAGAGATGCTCTGTGTTATCGGAGCAGTTTTTGTGTGATCATCCCGTGCCATTTGACCATTCAGGATAGGACAATGGCAAATACAAGCACAGTGATGTAAAGCAGGAAAGATGTAAAACTATTTATCAAAAGTGCTGCTAGTGGGAAATCTAGATAAAGGAGTTCTTTATACAAAGCTCTTGGGATAAAAAAAGTCCCCCAAAATGAGCATTAACGTGTTACCTTAATTATCAGGTAACAATTCAAGTACATATAGATTAAACAATAAATAAATAATATTAAACAGATATTGTAAAAGATCAACTCCATTACAATGCAATGAAAGGAGAATGGAAACTATTCTAATATGCAATGAGGCTATTTGTGAATTTAACACATGCCCAGAGTAGAGGATAGAACAGTAATCTAATGCCTGAGCTAGAAAATGTATTAAGGAAAAGTCTAACTTTAAAAATGACAGCATTTTAGCATTTAATATGCTAACATAAAAATTAATGTTTAAACATGTGAGCTTGCTCTCATGCTGAATGTTCATCATTTCCTTAAGCACCTTGTTACATTGAAGGGTATCACTGCCTTCTAGAAAATGGTAAGCTCATATTCTCCAAAATAACATCACAGGAGATTTCCATGTGCAAGTGTTGGCCTAATAATTCGTAACTAGATGAGAATATTATACATCAAATGTATTGAGAAATACATATATTCTGCAAGCTCAAATAAACAGCTCCATTCTGCCATGTCTCAAATCCTTCAGTATTACATTGAAATTATTAGAATTAGCCCTCATAGCCCTGCACTATTTTCAAAGAATCATCTTCACACTTAGGTAAATCTTCATCTTCGATGATGTACCACTTGTAAATTTAAGCTGCTGCTTTGGGCATGATTCTCTACTCATTTACACAGATGAAACTCAACCGATCTGAATGAAGAACTCTTGATTTGAAGGCTAGAGAAGAAACAAGACCGTAGTCAACAGAAGTTCCAACAGACTATCAGCAGCGGTTTCTGCCGTCAGCCTTGGAAACACAGCTAGTTTGAGTCAAATCCCCAGAAGGTGTGAGTAATTAAAATATTACAGTCTAAACCACACAAAAAGCATTCTTTCTCTTCAAAAGCAAGCATTTTCTGTCACTTTCCAAAACCCTACTTGCAATTGAGCTATACAGTCTGAGATTATTTTTTACTACTGGTACATTTTGTCTTCTGGCTTCCACAATTAATATAAAGGGTTTGCAAAAATATCTGATCATCCACTAAAAAAAGACTGTGAAACCTTGAGTCATTGGACACATTACAGAGCTGACTGAGGAAGAGCTTCAGAGAGCAAGAACACATACTTTTCTGCCACAAAAAATGTGCTATAATCTACCTACTACTAAGGGGTGAGGAAGATGAGCAAGATTTTCTATAGTACTCACTTTGCAAGATTTAATGCATTTTGTTTTGTCTTTATGTTTCAGTATCACTTCAATCAAGTGTTACTTGAGCTGAACATGGTGAAATGGGTCTGGGAGACTTTTCTGGGCCTCTCGCAGGCTCCCACCCTCAGAGCAGCATCCAAGTGCTTGAAAACAACTGTCAACTGCCCGAGCCCAAAGCTGTGAACACAGAGCAGGCTGGCATCCTCTCTGCATGGGGTCAGTGATGTTGGGGACAGTCACTGTGGGTCTGCAGAGCCTTGGAAAACTTCTAGTTTATGGGAGAAGTACAGGGAGTTCCCTCACACATGAGACAAGCCAGACAATAGCTCGCAAGGCCCGATTAAATATTTGCAGGCTTTAGACTTTGTTTTAAATTTCTGTGTGAAGTTTCTCATGAAAATGAGAGACTGAGAGACCAACTGCTGGGTGGGAATAAGCAGAGCAAGAGCAGGCACTGGGCAAGCCTCTGCATCCATCTCCGCCAAAGGAGCTCCACCAGCCAAACCCATAGTGTTCCAGGCCCAGGTCTTAGCTGAGAAGAAACTGCTTATTAAGCAGGATTATGCCAAACTCTGTGGTGTTTTTTCAGTGTGGACAAAGGTCCACTGGGGATTAAGCTGAGACCACCAAACTGTTTTTATTCCTGACCCAGGAATAAGATTAGAACGTCGCTCACTGGAGGCAGCATTAGCCAGTCACTCTCTCTTCATCCCTAACCTTTAGTTACGGACTGTATTTTAAGACTGTTCAAAGTGCTGGCTTTTATGACATGGGGAGCTGAGTTTATTCTTTTGTGTTTACAGTTTAACACTGAGACAGTAAGATAAATGCAAGTACATTTATTTCTCATATTAATTCCTATACACTCTCTTCCCCTCCTTCAGGATTCATCCAGCCACCGCGAACTGAAACTAAATGCCCTTGATTTCATGTTACATCTTTGCTCATATTCCACACACCCTCTCAAAAAAAGAAAAGGAAAAAATAAAAGATCATGGGATGCATTTTGGAATGTTAGAAATACAATAAGATGGGACGTGGGAAATATGCAGTCCCACATGCTTCTGTCAGATTGCATTTGCTTTGTCATAGATCATTCTTAAAAAAAGAAACATTTCTTCTCTAAGCTCAAATAACAACAAAGGTGTCTGACAAATTACCTAAGAGGCATCCCCACTTTTCACCAACGGCTACTGGCTCACTTAAGTGAATTTATGCGGTCTGAGTATGGAAGGCTGATAGAGAAAAAGCACACGTTACAGGTCGGCTTTAATTTACTCCATTTTAACTTGGCGAGTTTAATCCTTAGGGGATTTTTTTTTGTTCACCAGCTTAAGTGCTCCTAAATGGTAGTCAAGACTATAACTTCATATGAATCACTCACTTGCCGAAATCAGCTATTCCACAAAATTTACCAGGCATATTTTTCATTCAAACCTATAAAGCTTTAAAAGATTGTGGGCTTTTTGGTTTGTTTTCTTTTTTGAAAGGTTTAAAGAACTAAACCCACAACCTCAAGATGAAATCCATACTCCTAAAAACCTCTCCTCTCCAAAGAAATGAACAAAATCAGAATTAAGTATTTTCAGATACTATTCACTTATATAGACATTAACTATATGGTAACTACCAATTCCTGCATCTTTATTCCTCTGTTCTATTTTCAAAGACTCCACCTACCAGATCAAAATTGTTCTAGGCACTCCACAGCCACAAAAGTAACATAAATAATGAAAGTTTAATGATGGCCTCTAGTAAACAACCCACATGGAAACTTTACATAACATTTTTATAACCATTCTTCCAAGTGTTGCTTCAACTTCTGATTTTCACCATTTTTCCCGTATCAAAAGTACTTTTCTTTCTTCACGCGAACACTAGAGGCGACTGGCTGCGTACTGAAACTCAGTCCACACCAACACTTTCAAAAGCACAACATAACTTCCCCACAGAAGGTAACTTTTAATACAAGGTCACTTTTTAAGTGTCCCTTACAACCTAGCAGTACTTATAACTACAGCTAGGATATACGTCATATACATATCTATGTATGTGATAGACAGTGTGGGTTAAAGTGTACTGCTATGACAGAACTGCCACATGAGAAAAATCCTAAGAAGTAAGAAAATGTAACTCTAAGCAAATTATTTAACAAAAAAGGGAAAAGGCAATCCCAGGATGAAGCCATGCTTGGGGACAACCTACCAAGCTTCCTTTGTGCTGGGAAAAAGTCATAAATGTCACGATCCTGTCAGAACTGTGCCTCTCATACCACAGTTTAATTTCTTTGAACATTATGTTTATACCTGTGATCCTGCTGTGTGATGCTTTATATTTTTAAGACAGGAGAAATTCCTCTCCCAAAATATCCTATAATCTTACTGTTCTTTATGCCTTTAACTGGAGCTACCTGGTGTGCCTGAAACACGTTTTGTGATACATGTTCCACATCTATATAGTGAATAATACTATTAAATCATAGAATCATAGAATAGTTAGGGGTTGTGCTTCTATTTTCCCCATATGGATTATTAAATATTAACATTTCAGTTCTTTATAACTTGACAATAAGAAGAACGTACCGTTCTTATGGACACAAGTGTTTAGGGATAAAAGGTTTAGAGTGACGGAGAAATAAGTTAGACATGCAAGTGGAAAACAAACTTTTGGGATGAAATCCCTTCCTCAAGGACACACGGTTTGTGCATCCAGATATTTCCAATTGCATTGATTAGTCTAAGAGAAGTTTTTTGCTTCGATCTACTAACCCTAATTTTGTAACTGGTATTTTAAAAGCTGCACACACTTCTCCCTAGCTCTTACACAGAGATTTTGTTTTGCAATCTAGTAATAATATGGTTTAGTTCAAAAGTTTGAAGGACACAGTTCCATATCCTACAAATCCCTGGAGTTAGTGAGGTTCTTCTAGAGCCCTCTAAACTCGGTGTGTGTCAAAGACTGATAGAACAAAAGGTATTTTTATTTAAATATATGCACAGCAATACAAATGAACAATGCAACTTCTTTTGGAGCCTGTCAGACAAGATCCTGAGCCTGAGGAGCTGATTTGTGATGACTTTTCCTATGAAAAATACTCACTAACTGCAATGAATATGGAAAGATTTTTATTCCCAAAGCAGCAATGTGAAAGAAGCCAAATCGCCTGTCATTCACGCTAATTTAATTACAGGACCACATTCAATTATCCAATATAATATGCAAATGAAGCAAATTGACAGCACATGCTAATTATATTCATTATAATAATTAAATCAAACAATGAAAGGGAATAAAACCGTAATGAAATAGCAGGATATTTTAAATTAACAGGAACATTTTAATTAGAAAGTGTAATCCTGTAGTCTGATATAGTAGGGTTGGCTCACTGAAAGATTGGACATTATTTTTATTACGCAGTTTAGTTTTACATGTCTATCCTTAGTATCATGGGACCTGTTTTCATATGTTAGTAGATTAAATGGTGGCCAAAAAAAGAGATGCAGTTTCCTTCATCATACTTCATGCAAAGCAGATGCCCAATAAAGCCGAGCTCCGCTGCAGCAGGATTACAGAATCCCGTCTGGTGAAACACAGGCTGTCTAACTCTGTAGTAAACAGAAGTTCACGTGCCGATACAAAACAGACAGTGCAGTTTAGGCTTGACTAATGATGTTAAAGCATTTAAAATATTAAAGAAATACTCTTTGAGTTTTGAAATTTTTAGTTTCCTAACTGATTTATTTCTTCAGTGATGGCAGTTGCCCTGAAAAAGCTTTATGAATATCAAAACAGAACATAAAAAAAGGAAAGGAATATTACCAATATATCATATGTGGGCAGAGTCAGCAAAATCATAGTCTTTTTAAAGTAAACAGAGCAAGCACTATCAAAACACTTCGGGATGCATTCCTTAGGAATCCACTGTCCTCATCGCTCTGACAGAATCACTTGGGCCTGGACCAAAAGCCAACCGTCCTGAAAACACTAACTGGGACCCCAGCCACTACCTCTGTAGGACCCACTGTGAGGCCCCCTCTGATCTGGGGCTCCTGGAAACTGCAGTGAAATCCGAATCTCGAAGCTGTGCGAGAGAAAAGAGCTCTCCTTTTTAATTCACCACTCAACTAAATCTACAGACTTTTACAGATAGTGCAATAAAACTGGACAAATCTCTCTTACATTAAATGACTGGCATCTGATGCTCTTGGAAGATTTTCTTCTATGAATGTGAAATATTTAGGAAATTGCCCTTTTATTATTTTGACTGTATAGTGGTAATAATTCACTTACTTAAATCACAGTGCTACTACAGAAGGTCAACACTGAGGTTGACAGGCTGTAAAATAACCTTTTTAGAAATCTATCTCTTCTCCAAACTGGAAAACTGCAATTTTTTTTAGTAATTAATGTATTTTTTTCCTTTATTCCAGCATGCCACTTTGGATATTTCTGTTGCTGTGGGTAGGAAAAGCAATCACAAAAGGCACACCGAAAACTCCAAACAACTATTTGCTCTTTTCTTTTTTGAGGGTCAAAAGGAATGAAAACCCACAAAGGTTTGTAATAAGGAATACAAATTTAGAGAGGAAAAGAATTACTTGAACTATAAACATTTTGAAACCTATGTACATTTGACTGCAAGAATAATGCGAATCTGCTTTGAAATACGTCAGTTATTGACTCCTTTAAAGTTTGTTTAAATACTAAACAAAAAGAGCTATCAGGCTCTATGGAAATCTGTTTTCCTAGCTCAAGTCTGGTGTTTCTATTTTTAATATGCTGTTCTAACCAAGCATTCAAGCCTCCCAGTTGAAAAGCTTCACTGTGAGACCAATTTTGTATTTTCAGTAGGACGCTGATGATGATCAGCAACCCAAGAAAAAAACTGGAAGCTTATAATAAAAAACTAAACCATAACTGAATGAGTAGAAAGCACTTCCCTCCCCAGGAAAGGCATCGCATCTTTATTGGAAGTCATGACACTAACAGCTCCTAAAATTAATGACCGTCAGCAAGTCATACCGCTCTGCCTAGCAGTGAAAGGACAAACACTTCTTTTTACCAAAAATCCTTCCTTGCATTTTGCAAGTACCTGAATGAGGAATGCTTCAGTTTTTCAAAACGTTTTTTTAAACAAAAGAAAACCCCCAACGAACCAAAATGCCACTTCCTCAGTTAAAAACTTATTAATTAGGAATGTTAGATAAAAACTTAAAGCTGGTCATGACATCTCCTGAGATAGTACCATCAAAGCAAAGCACCAGAGCAGACTGCTTTTAGTGCACGGGAAGAACTAACATACCACGGTTGTTTAACCAAAGACCTAAACTTGACTCTCAGAGCTGCAGAGCTACCTTTTAATCTTGAAAACTAACTCAGTCCGGGGCAGATTACTGATGGCACATGACCTCAGCCCCAAGCTGGAAACTCCAAGATGCTGCAACACGGCCAGAGGGGAAGCATGCCCACAGACAAATGTGTTCTGCACACACTGGCCTCTCAACTGCCTGACGGCAGCCACCATAGCCAGCTGCTGCTGCGGCACTGTGCCGGCTCGCCATGGCCGGACCTTCGCCCTAGGGCATGGGCAGCGCCAGGCACTGCGGGGAACACTGATGGACATTGCTGGTAGGAAATCCCTCTGCTGCACTATTCCTGGCACGTTTAGAGCTGCGAGTCCTCCATGCAACGAATCACATCTGGTTATACTCATGTGCCAGAAAAGACATTTTAAACTGCAGAGAAAAGACAACATTGTTTGCTGGCAATTCTGGCTGCCAGCACGACTCGTGGTGTGGCAGCGGGAATCAGAAAACGGCAGCAAAATCACATGGGTTTTCTCAACAGCTGTATTAAAAAGTGTTGCCCGCTTTTTTGGGGAATTGGCTGCACAGGGTAGGAAGGCTGCAGGATCCGGATCCTCCCTCTGGCTGTGGCCGAAGCCACAGAAACATGACTGACACTATATGATTAAATAACACTTCTGAGCATTGTCAACTTTAAGATATTATAGTGTTCCAACTATAGTCAACAACTGTAAGAACGTTATCGGACAGCTTTTCTCTAAACCTTTGCAGACAAGCTGCAACACTTCTTTCTTCTGCTCATCAGCTCAACTGAGAGCACTAAGCTCCTCATCCTGAACTCCTACCCCAAAAGCTGTACCAAACCAGGAACCAGGTTTTGTAGAGAGATGAAGGTGAGTAACTTCACAAAATACAGCATTCAACTGAACCATATCAAAGATGTAGGCACCATAATGCAGTTTCTACACATCCAGAGTCAGGTCCACAAACTCAAAGAGCCAGTGCCAACTTCTGCCCTGCCCAATACACTCTGAGATGCTGCATATAAGCAGGGGAAACTCGGAGGTTTTTAAGATGAAAATATTTGAAGTATTTTTGAAGTTTTGTGTTATTTTACAAGCTACTATGAGAGGTCAGAGTTCACTGACAAAAGTGAAGAACAATCAAGGAAGGTAAAGGAGGATTTCCACTGTTTGTTCGAGAGAGTATTCAGTCTACTACTAAAAAGATTCAAGGAAAAGAATGGCTTAAACTTAAATGAGCGCTCTGGCTACCAGGGAGATAGCTACACTGGCATCTGAGGACATGTCTTCATGGCAGACTAGCTTAGTTGGCTTTAAAAAGGTTTAAAACTTGGGTACCACAACCATCTGATCAAGTTGACATGAAGTTAACTTGCTGAGTTAACTTAGCAACTTTCTTTGCTAAGTGTATCTTCTTGACAGCAAGTAAGGCTAGTTATAATCAATGCAACATCAGCATTATTGTCTGCACAAAAACATGGGGATTGCTTATGGCCACATAAAATGAACATTTTTGTGTTAAGATGCAACCCGAGCTTCTCTTCTGCAAACACATGTATTCGTGCTCACAGGAATCCCAAGCGCTTCAAAAACAATGCTGAGGGGATTAGTTTTCTTGAGGGATCCATGACTAAATGTGCTCTTGATAACTTCTGATCCCATTTTCCATTTGCCTTACCTGATTATCAGTGTTGTTTACAGTGAAATAGCCCACACAAATAATGACTTCGTGGAGCAATCCTTCACAGGTATGCTGGGAACAGTACCACAGCAGAGAGCTGATAATATGCCGGAATGCAAGGGACAGGCCTTCGGCACCCACAATAGACTGGAAAAAAGGTCAAAAACCAGAAATTACAATCAGGCAGCATGTTACAGAAACTGTGTGAATGACATGTACATCCATCACACCTGGTTATTAGTTTTTGCAAAGTACACACTATGTTCTTTGTTGTGATGACTTTGGAGGAGGACAGAACCAGCTCCTTCCTTTCATTACTTACCATTTACAAGTGGACTGTAACATTAAAAGCCCCCAAATTCAGAATAAATTCAAATTTTAAAGGGACACAGGAAAAGTTGGGTTCTGCTTAGCTGACATTCTGTGTGGCAGAAGGCTGACCATTTAATTTGACATACATGGTCCAGTAAAACTTAATGCTAGTAATATTTCTTAGTAATAAGCAAAAGAAACCAAACCATCTCCATTTCTGCAAAAGAGCAAAACACACTTCTCATTAATAACTCGTGCTCTAAATGGAATACAAAGATTAATAACAAATAATGACTTTTCAAACATTAAAAAAAAAAAAGTTAGAAACATCCAAAAGGAGAGAATGCTCAGCTGCAAAGCTTCTTGGGATGCTTTTTAAAAGTAGGCAAATTGCTGTAACGTGGAGATTCAGAATTAGATTTTATCTGCGCAGCCTACAGCCTCTATTTAATAAACATGTCAAACAGACAGAACGACACAGGGTCAAAGGGGAAAACTAAAGCACAAGGAACGAGCATGACAGTCTACCAGCTCTAATGAAACAGCAATGCAGGCCTGTGAGAAAATCTTTCATTTGAGAGTTTTCTTGATTTTATACCTTGTAGTCTGCATTAAGTACATATACATAAATCCCACGGGTAGTATAGTTTAGTTTCAGCATACTCTCAATCTAGCCAGCAAAAGCAGAATCCTTGGCAATTCTGAGACTCAGCTGTAGGTAGCTCCTATCTTGAACCTCAAGTGTTCTAGTAAGTCAGTGTATTTTCAAAATTTAATGCACAATACACCCCCCATTTACTGCTTTACATCGTGGAAGTACCACGTTCTTAGGTCCACCCTTATTTAATTAGTGCTGTCCACGCATGCTGTGACCTAGCACTCCGGGTTTAACCTTCCCCGATAACAACAGGTCAAGGGGCACCTGAGTTTGTGTATAAAAGTTAAACTAATTTTTCAAGGAAACTATGCTTCCTTTTTAGCCAGAATTAATATCAGCTCAGAATCCTGCGTTGTTTCTCACTACCATCTTTCAATTGTTTAGACTGTCAAATTAAATGAAATATATACCCATGAGCCATCTGGGCTAATACAAACTCTAGAATACCAGACCTCTTCTGTTAATCAAAAACCCCCCTATTCTATAGTCCTACTATTACGCGATAAAACTATTCCTTGTAGATAATAATCAGATGGTACATAAACTACGCTTTTCCCCTCTGCTGCCCTGATATGGCCCACAAGGTCAGAAGAGACAGCAAACTGCCTTAGGTCTATGTTGATTTTTTAACATTACAGAAAAAAATCACATTAATACACTGAAAGGGATAGCTGCACAAGTGCGCCTGCAATTCAGAACGACAGCTCAGCGGATACTTCCTGAGCCCTGCATTGATGAAATGAAATAATTCACACTGGTTGGTTTTCTAACAACCCTATGCAATAATTACTATCTTATAGAATCACAGACTGGTTTGGGTTGGAAAGGACCTTAAGATCACCTAGTTCCAAACCCCCTGCTGTGGGCAGGGACACCTCCCACAATCCTGCATCATTTTATGCAGAACAAGTTATTGCAGATCATGGGAATTGGGAATTAATGGTCTGTTATAAATGCTCAGATACAATGGTAGTTGATAGAGAGATAAATACAGCCTAAGTAGGAGCTTATATTTTAAAAATTAATAGTGGTTTCTTGAGGTATTTGGGAGCAGCACTTCAGCCAGTGCTCCCTACAAGCTGTAACTGTCCCAGTGCAAGTCTTACTCTCTGGTATATACCTGTAATATTGACAGTAACAAATAAACATCCAGTCTCAAACCAAGAGGTACTGAACAAGCTGTAGAAGAGAACTACTTTGATACGCCTTGATTTATAGAACAAAATGGGAGTTAATGGTGTGTGTATGAGTTTTTTTACATGAAACGCCAATAAATATACTCTTTCTGTGCCCTTTTGAATAAAAACCACTGACTGGACTGGATCCTGCAACTGCATCCATACAGATGAACACCGCTACATGCAAACTGCTTGTTGCTGTTATTAGAGATACTAAATGTACTAAAAATCAAAGTCAAGGAATACAAACTCAAAGAGGCTTATACCTTACACTAAACTCACGCAAAGCACTTGCTGAGTTTAATGCATTTCAGATGGAGTGTGTGGTACAACTTATAAAAATTACATAGTAAATGAAACAGAATCCTCTTCTGATGCATTGTGTAAGACTGATGCTGCTAAACGTGTTTTGCAAAGCAATGCTTTTTGGCAGGTATTTTATACTAACAACACAACAGCTTTTCCAGTTTACCTGACAAATACACTAGCATTTGTATATTCTTTGTATGACAAAATGATTCATTTACACTAGGAATCTGTTCACAGAAGAAGGTATGAAAAGACTTACCTTCTGCAGACTTAAAATGTGATCTTTTGGGATTTTTTTTGGTGAATAAAGAATTATGAAAAGTTTTATTTCCAATTTTTGGTCAATAACATCATATTTATATTTATACTTTTAATATTTACATTTATATTTCTATATGGTTATATTTATATCTATATTCATATATTAATATTATACCAAGTGATTTTCAGTTTCACTGATACAATCTTAAAGCAAGTGGCCACTAAAAGCACTGACAAATGTAGATTCCGCTGAAAGCACTAACAAATATAATCTGTGGTTATAATATAAGCAAGTCTTTTCACATTAGAAAAACTGTTATTTTGTGGGTCTGACCAAGTTTTTTTTTTTTACATTTTTGAGGTTTATTAAATATAAAAAGTACTATGCTGAAAGTGAGGGGTTTTCTTTAACAGAAGCAGTAATGGACTGGACTCAGCATTTCACATATTCTAGCTTTTCACTTTTTGGTTAAATCTCTTCGCCATAGCTATATGCTGGAAATAACAACAGTTACCCATTTTATGAATGAAGAAAACCTAAACATTTAATCGTGAAAACTCCTAAGTTTAACTACGATCTCAAAGACAAAACATTTTCACCCCAAGCTAAAGTTTTAAATCATCTTACCTGAAAGGCAGGCAGATCAAGAACAGCAAAGCTATTGAAGAAACGTAAACTCTGAATGGCAACCTGGACTGTGTTCGCTGCATAGCTGTCTTTAGGGCTGGCTGTGTTTGGATCTGAAATTGTCCCATGGAAAAGAACACAGTACAGCATATGCAGGACTCCAACCAGATCCGTGGACTGCAGAACTGCCGTTAGTCCTGTGGGGTCCTGACGTGTAGTGTCAAATATGCTCCAAGATCTGTCAAAGAGACATTAAGGCATCTGAGGAGACCAGCACTCAGTGAGAACACTTGCCTGGGAAGCGGTGCTTCTAGTAAGCCAAATGTTAGAAAAACAGTAAACTGTTAAACAGGAAAAAACCTTGTCCAGTGCGTCAAGAAACCACAACATTTCCAGAAAATACTTCCAATAATGTGGACACCGTCTCATGCTCTCTCCACTTGCAGTCCAGCTGCAGCTTTAAGTATCTTTCTCCACATACCAGTGTCTTTGCTCCCAAAAATCAGTTCAGGATACCAGCATGAGAGCATGCCGAAATTCAACAGCTTGAAGTTGGAAGCCTGGGGGCACTTTAGGGGCTCCATGCAAACTGTCTCAGGTCAGTAGCCTACAGCCAACTTGCTTTCCTGCCAGAGCAGACAGAGGAGGTGGGAGAACTCCCTGGAACCTCTCACTGCCTCAGTGACAGGCTGCAGGCACTGGAATGAACTGCCTACCCAGGTAGCAAAATAAGTTACTAGGACCAGATGATCTTAATCAAATAGTTCTGCAGGAATTTAAGAATGAAGTGGTTGAGCAGTTCACAAAACACACTGCTGCTTATTTCAGTCAGATTCTATTATGGGAGACTGTAGGAAAGCAAAGCACAAATAAGTACGAAACACTCGAGACAAACCAACACAGCTTGTGCAAATGGAAACCATGTTTCTTTGGTATTTTTGGGGTATGCACGTAAAATAATGGAGGTTTTTGACTATCTATGGTATCAGGACAGACAGACAAATATCTCATGATGCCCCTTCCATGCTCACATCCAAACTTTCAAAAGCACTTCACATAATCTCTCATGATTTGTACTGTATTTTTTCACATTACTAATAATCCAGAAGATGATCCAGGACAGTCATTGCTAAGGAAAACTAAGATGTCACTACTCTGGAGGTTAAATAATGTTTTAGCCATCATCATCTTGTTCTGGTGTTTCTCTTTTTCTAGTGAGGCAAAAAAAAAAAGCAGGTAAGAAAAGCACAACCTCACCCAAAAGCAATGGCTGAATGAGAATTCCTATTTGTAACAGCACACCATTGCTTCCTTGGACCAAAGGGAGAGAGAGAAACAGGCAGAGCATGATAATGAACCTGCATTCTCCATGTCTCAGAGAAGGCCTGGGTACTGGGCTAACTTCAGCTATATATAGCTTCAATATCTTAGGAGAAGAAGGAAGAAGAGTTACGTGAAACACACGAACTTGAAAGCTAGCATCTATGTGTTTTCTTGTGGATGCAGTTCTTGTAAGGTAGCATGAGTAGGTGCTAAAACCATGAGCAAGGCTGACAACCAGGGTCTTTCTGACACCAGACTGCCATTGTGCCCCTGAGCAGGGACCCCTGAGCAGCTGAGCCAACCAAACTCCCACCAATCCTTAAAGAAATTGTGCCACAAATCCAGCCATGACAGTGCTTCGGAAGGCAACAGGCATAGGATTCTCTCCAAATACATGTAATGTTCAAAAGACAAGCTGAAGGAAATAAAAAAGATTATTAAAATTATGTTTTGATGCCACTTACCTACTGCAAAAGAACTACCACAAACATTTATCTGATGGTTCATAACACTCGTAACAACCCCAACATTTACTCTGTAAAGAATAAGAACCTGGAAAAAACACTGGAGCTCTGAGTGTGCTTGGTGGGGCCACACTGCACAACAATTTACGGCATGACTTTCCTTTTCCTACACCTGGAATCTGTGCCCAAAATCTTCATTTTGAAGCTCTGTGGTCTTTAAGTGAGTGTGTTTGAATGGAGTCAGCAGATACTTCCTGAGCCATCACCTGCCCTTGCCAGCCATGCCTTTGTGCAGATTCCTGCTGCACAGTTCCAAGTCCTGTTAGCAGTTGAGCCTGGCTGCAAGCAAGGAATGAACCAAGAGAGTGAGCTAACAGCTCTGGGACCACCATTTTAACAACTTTGCTTTGAGTGTCTGTGGACTCTTTAGTATTCCTCACTTTAAAGTACCTTCTGATGTCCAATTATTTATTTTGCAGTAGCCAAAATGTGCTCACCATCACTTCACTACACTCAAGTAACTAGAATGTTTTATTTTCAGAGTATCCCACGAGAGCACAGATCCTTTTGCCAACCAGTACTTCCTAATTTCCATCTTAGCTTTTCCACAGTACAAAAGAGGAAAAAAACCCCATGCTCATGGTCAAACGATAACGCCAACTTAATTACTGTGTATGATATCTCACAGACTCTTCTGTGACTACATGCAATGAGAACATTGACCAGTTTTACCAAAGGTTAAAGTTAGCTTGCTTTCAACTCTCACTCCATCATTATTTTTAAACAATTCCATATGAAAAAGCTTACATTGCTGGAAGAAATCCTTTTGCCATTTTGTGCTGCTCTGGAGCAGTGAATGAATCAAAATATACATAAAAAAGTCAATGGGAAAATAACTCAAAATGCAAGCATTATTTTTTCACAGAAGAGACCAAGAATGTCCAAGTTATATCACAGGACAAAGCTGTTCAACAAAAAGAAAAACAAACAAAAATATCTGTCTGCTGGGTTTGGTGAATTGAAGGAACTGTTAGAAACGTTTTTTATGTTGCCTGTATTACAGTTCATGTGGATATGAACAGGCCGCTGGCTCCTGTTGGTTTTAACTGTCAGTTATAATCACTTTAAGCCTAAATGTTTACAATAAAAAGGTAAAAGACGTTATTCATACTGGTTGGGGGCTTTAAAGTAGAGAAAACTGTGTATGAGATGTTGGAAAATAAAGCATGAACCTTTGCATATGCTGCTTTCAGTGATTCTGGTCAAGTCTGTACAACAGTGGATTTCATTGAATTATAGAATAGTTTGGGTTGGAAGGGACCTTCAAAGGTCAGGTTGTCCAACCCCCAAATCCATTTAGCAGATGCCATTCATGCATTTAGCAGGTTTCTAGTCCACCTCAAAGGTAAAGCCCAGTGAAAATTCAGTTCTTTCAGGGCACAGACTGAAATAAAAACTCATTAAACCCCTTAATATCGTCAAACGACAATGCAAGAAACACAGGTTTTACGTAAGTAAAGAGAGGAGATTTCTATACACGTGCCTCCTTCTAGCTCTCCTATTGAAAGCAGCTTATTCTCCGTGTCTGTAGCAGCTGCCAAAGTAAAGTAATCAGGATGGACAAAACCCCTTCAATGAATCACCGAAGGGAAGCAAGACTTACTGGAGTTTTTACATTGGCTTATATAGCTAGGAAAACAGATAGGCTTTCAAACTTTACTAAGTCTCATTATTTAACACAGAAAAACAGGCAAATATTTATATTAGGCTCAAACAACCTGCAGGTCTTAAGAAGAAAAGTTTCCTGAAATGCAGGGCATTTTCATTATGGGTTGCCATTATGATTTTCAGTTTCTGCCACCAAGGAGTCTCAGGAATGGGTAAAGGGCTTACGACTTACAACAAAAAGTTTAAGAACTTTAAAATGAGGATATATCCATCACAGGCAAAGAAAGATGCTGAACAGTGGTACTTCATTGCTTAAAATACACCACTATTTATTAAAAATAGGAACTCAATACCCGTTGATGAGAAACAGCATACTCTGCAGAACGAGTATAAAACTATAATTTCTCCAAGCTTCAATATGAGCAAACTGTTTATATCTGAAAATATATTGTTTTAAAAACTGAGCTAACAAGTAGACAAGCCTCTCTAAGGGTATACATTAGCATGTTTGTATATTTGAAATATATACTCCTGATTAAAAACATGGAGCCAAATGGAAACAGGAGTTTTCAACAGGCTTAGAATATAATCTGGTTGGGTTTTTTCTTATTTTATTATTAGGATTTAAAACCTCTCATCTGCACCCTTTGCTTCTAAATTATTTTATCTAGGAAGAGATGTCAAAATAAAGAGGCAAAATAATAATAAAATGACTATAAACGAGTATAAAGAAGTATTTAGCACCTGTCAGACCTTGTTCTAATTCCCACTGTCAAGCTCAGAATCCTGGGATTGTGTAAAAGTGATGACTGGAAACCTTCAAGATCAAGTTTTACTTTGTTTACCGAGCTCCCAACAGTCCTTAAAGAGTTACAACATTCAAAAGACAAGCTGATGGAAATTGAAAAGATTATTAAAATGATGATTTGATGCTGGATCTGCTGTCCCTTGGAAGAGGGGAGAAGCACAGCCAGCATTCAGGCAGACATGCATCTGATTCTTCATCCAGCAGCCAAAACAGACATTATCTTAATTACTGTAATAAAACTGAAAACAGACCAGCCTACTTCCTTGCATATCTGTGACATGACAGCCACTATTTTCCTGGATCAAACCCTATATATCTGCAGCTTTCTGCCACTGCAGCTTGTAATCCACAACTACATTAGCTGCTGACACAGATTTATATGTATTCCACCACTGTTTTGAGATAACACGTAACAGGAACAATTTACTTACTGTACTGCTACGACATTGTATTTTCTTAGATTAAGGAGGGAGCTTGCAAACATTTCTCATATCAAGAAAACAGCAAAATCCTGAAAAAGTTGCTGTCCCAAGAAGCTGCATAATTTGAGGGACATTTGAGCTACATTATTTGCATTATTCTCCTTCCACACAACTCATTTTTCTCCTGTGTCTGTGTTATTGCTAGTCTACTGTACTGCTCTTCAGGAGAACATTCTTCCTTAGTGATTAACCCTTACACTGCACTACTGACAGTTTCCTCCTGCTGTTTGCATTAACCCTGTGGTTAGATGAATTTCTTCATACTAAATGGCAAAAGCAAAATAAGGCATTAACAATAGTCCTCCACAGAGTAACAACCACACTTCTTGGACAGAAATCTTAGTTCCTGAGACCTAGAGGGGGAAAAAGGGATATAGAGTTGATGAACACTGAGCAGTACAGGAGAAGACAGGAACATCAGCAAGACTCTTGCTATGCTGATGAAGGACTTGCTGTATAGTTTCTTACTTCTTCTCCACTCCTGCTATTAGGAAAGGGTGAGCTGGGGCAGCATGGCTGTATTTTTATTAATGCTCCTTGCATTCTGTGCCCACTCATTGTTTTCTGTCTTGTGGTTACAAGCCAAGCATGCTTCATATGTGTACTCAGGACTCAAGGGCCCCAAACAGGCCTTGTATCGCTCAGTTAGAATAATAAACTCTGGAAAACAAGGCTCTCATCCTGAACATTGCTACTGGACATCTGGAATTGGATACAAATTGCAAGGCAGATTTATATGGCTATATAAACCCCATTATTCTGTATAAAGTCTATTTAATATTTTGCTTTATTTCAGGTTATATATATCTGTTTTCAATTCTGGCTACTGTTACTCTTAATGGTAAACAAAAAACAGTTAAGCATTATCATGGCCGCAATCTTCAAACCTAAGTATCAAATGTCAGGTTCATCTTTTGCTCAGCAAACAGACAGCTCAATATTCAGCATTTTATGATTTCTCACTACATACAACAAGGGACAACACTCTATTTTCAGCTCTCATATACTTTTATGTAACAGATGAGGGTATAAAAACTATCAAAACAAGGTTCACATGGCATTAAAAGTCATTAATGTTTTCACCAAATAATCTTCTATACATATTACATGGTGTTTGGAAAATGTGCTATTACATCCACAGCAAAACTTCAATTAAAAGAATCAATCTAGCATTTATTAGCGAGTACAAAAAATGATTATTTGAGAAGATCAATATCAAAGTTAAATCTTTTTAAAGACCTTGAACATTAATGAAAAGAAAATCTCTTCCTTATAATATGTTTATAACATATGTTCAGAATGGATTCCCTCTTTTCAATAACTTTTTATGATGCTAAAATTGAAAATCCTCCAATTTATGTTTCTACATTAGCAAGACTTCCCTTTATTATATCTAAGTCCATGATTTTGGACTTTTTTCCAGATCTACCACGGGAATAAAGAAAATATCTCAGTTTATATCTTAAAATTTTATCATCTACATTATATCAGTCATAGACCTCATTTAATATTTAGTGCTGAGATATATGTACGATACAATGTGATTCTATGATGTGACATCTTGCTTGATGTAGAGGTACATGCAGGGAGGTACTTGACTTGAGATCTCTTTCCTGCCTATAAAATTGTTTTCCATGAAATAACTGTCCAGATAAGCACTGGGTATCAATTCAGAGCTTGGTTTAGAAACATCCTGCTAAATTTGGGAGTTTAATGAAATGTTCCTGTGAGGAAGACAGGAAAGTCTAGGCTGACAGCTCTACTTCAGAGCTGCAGAAATGGCCTAACATAATTTGTACCCACAGGACAGGATCTCTTGTTTAAAACCTGAGTTAGAGTGTTTAACTTCTGGCCCTCCGGGGATATCACAGATTACAGTCGCAGTCCAGTTCACAGCAGCCTGGTGCTGTCTGAGAGCAGAGGAGGAGGATCACGCAGCGCCTGCCCATTTCTAGCTCATAAAGGATTTCATTGTTGCAGGCACTGCGGATGGTTGGAGAGCCCTGAGGTGGTCCCGGTGTGTTAGCCACCAGCATATACTGTCCTATCAGCTTCCCACTGTGCCACTCAGCAGCACAGCAGGCCAAGATCTGCACACAGTATAAACAGCAGTGTATAAAAATGGAATGACAACTTTTTAGATGACAAGTAACAGCCCGCAACAATTCTATCAGAAAAAAACAGATGAACTTTGTGCCCCCCACAATCTCCATCGAGGAGCATAAAGAAGTTCCCAACCTGGAAACATTCTATATAGGAGCATATATCAAAAGAACAATTCAAAATTGCTTTTGCAAGAATGGTGAAAGCCTGATCTTATTTTGGCAAAACTTCTCTTCATGCTCCAGTGTCAGAGCACTGGCAGTACTTAGCAGATTTTTTTCTTCTCAGTAACAACTTTATTATCAGAGCAGTAAGTTACTCTGAGGTACAGAGGAACATACTACGGCATGTTCCTATGTTCTATGATTCTATGTTTGTTTGGTGCTAAAGCATGTATCAACTGAGGTGGAGAACGAGAAATCCTGGATCCTGACTGAACAGGCATCACTGCCTCTTACTACTATTTACCACGAATAAAGGGGCATCTGTATTTCTCACAAAGAGAGGCTGTCTTCTGTGCTGCAGGTCATGTATCACACGACATGTATTACTCTATTGTGACATATTTAAGAATTCAATAAATTTGAGCTCTGTTTCTGCCACCTTAATCTGTGTTTGGCAATACCTTTTTTGATTTGAATCACCCTGAATTCCAAGGACTTCTGTAACACGACAGAATTACACCCTGCATTCATTTCCTAAATGAGAGCGGGCCCAGGCGATGAAAGACATTTAATTTAAACTGCCCTTCTAATCAGTTACACCAAAGCTTTTGATCTAGAAGTGAAAGACAACAGTTTTGAAATCTCCCAAGTTCATTCCTCTCATTTCTTTCTACGCTCAAAGGAACAATCCAAGCTGGAAATCAAGAACAATCAGCACCTTTGGATAAAATCCAAAGTGCTGCTGTATATGCAGGTACTCAGATCAGACACTTCTTCGTGTAACTGTGCAGAAAACCCACTCAACTCTCCAAAATTATTCTTCTGCTACAAAGGACCGATATTCTTGAAGGAAGTACTTGCACAATGCTGTATCATTTTGGGGTGCAAAGATCTCTATTATTTGGGTGAAGCATGTGCCTGCTTCAGAAATTGCAATTATTATGTTACTCACTCTTGTAGCCAGAATTATTATTCCACTAAGAGAAGGGTGATTTTTATTCTTTTTTATAATTCTTTTTTTTTAGTAAGCATTTGACTTTTGGCAGCACTGACCTGGAATGTAAAATGCCAAGTTGGCAGCTTTCAGAAAGGGAAATTTCAGTAAGTTGGGATGGTCTCTTTGGGCTCATATTTCATGCAGTTCTTTTTCCATGTGCCTGTGTCCCTAGCTTACCAGCAGCAGCTCTTACCTACAGCTTTGTTTCTTATTTTACATTTTATTAACTTCATTTTTTCAGCTATAGCATCGTATTTTACCCCTCAGGTATTCATCGTAAAGTTCTGTCAGCCTTGTCTTTCCCTGAAATGTGTAACATCCAATGGTGGTAGATTCTAGTATGTTCATCCTGAAGCTCTCAAATTTTGACTCTCAGAGCGTCAGGCTGTCCCACACTGCAGATTAAAGAAGTCCAGATTTGGTGGCAGACACATACCTTGTGCTCACTCCCCACAACCCTGGTTAGGTTACACTAACATTTTGCATTAGAAAATCCCCTGACAAATCTAGTAATACTTGTCTTTACAGAAAATACAATTCCCTTACTGACAGTGGTATTTTAAGGAACAGGAACTGGATTAGGCTGCTCTAGAGACAAATCAATTAAGAGTTGATTTTAGCTGATAATAAAATACCTCTTGAAGTCCTAGACACTTAGCAATGATAAAACCCTCTAACAATAAGTAAAGGAGATGAAGTTTGCAATTCTGATAAATGACTTACAAGAATCAAGACTCAGTGCAGGTAACTAATTACAACTCTGTGATGAAAGGGTGAGCAGAGGGAATTTCCTGCACTGTTTCTTTACTGGTTATTACTGCATGACTACAAACGGTTCTGTAGAACAGCCTCACTGGAATGCTCACTTCCATGAACGTGGTGTTGGCACGGGGTTACAATGGCTGTTGTGTGATGAACGATCAGAGGGGACAGACCAAGTGCACCTACCTTCCATTGACACCAAAACAGAGTTGACATATTCCATGCAACACCGCTGTGGCACTCTGTAGAAAAGTTGCTATTTTGGGATTCTCATCAACAGGGCCTTGAACAGAGAGGAAACAGCAACACAGCTTGTCTATCAGTCCTATGTTCACCACGTAACTAGAAACAGAGGAAAAATGGTATTAAAAAACCCAGTCCTGAGCCACTTTTGGTAACTTTGCAAAGGAAGTAATTTCTGCTTCTCTACTATCAAGCCATACAAAATGCAGGTTGTGATTACTTCTATACTCTTTCTGAAAGCGTTCAATAAACAATTCAACTTACACGAACTTCAGATCTGGCTCTCTGTAACTATCAGTGGTTTTTGTTAAGAGATCTGTCTGTTGTAGGACAACCTGTATTATACTCTACAAGAAAGATGAGTGTAAATGTTTATTTTACCATACCTCCTAGAAGGACAATGGAATTTTGCCATAGTTAAATGATTTATAATAATCTTGATAGCTCTGCAACAGCACAACTTCTTTTTAGCATGAAGAGATAAACTTTGTAGAACACGCTAATTCAAGAAGACAATGATGTTACCCAGACAATGTTTTATTGCAATACATGTATCATAACAACTTCTACCCTGCTGTTCCGTAGGTTTTTCTTTTTTCATTTTTAAAATATACGCAACGATTAAGAGACCAATAGAACATGCAGGTAACAATCTTCTACCATCAGTACAGGAGAATCGGGATCAGAAAGCCTCCTCAGGAGCTCAACCAAAACTCAGTGCACAGAAAACCATGCCAGAGACTTCCGGTTGCTTATTTTAACTGAAAGATGCACTTCCTTCTTTATTATCAGAATAGGTCAGATCACCACTGCTGATGCTGCTTCTTTGAATTGCTTAGAAACACACCCCAAAAATTTGCTGTTAGTCCTCGTACCAAGATCTCTCTTTCCATACCAGGTTCTCTCATGCTTTGAACATTACCAACTCCACTTAAACAGCGTACACAATAATTTTTCTCCATGTCACTTTGCTGATATAACCTGACTTGACAGACATGCCACTCTGTGTACTTGCTTGTCAAGTTCATTTGCTGGGGATTGCCTCTTAGAGCCTAGGCTCCTTGAGATGGGAGCACCACTAGCAGTATGTTTCCATAGTTCCAAAACCATCCTGACTCGACTAAGTATGGGCTATTACCAAATAATACTCATTCTAGTCAATAAATAATAGTGATTATATAGTGCTTGTCACAGGAAGTATGCAAGTATTTATTAAAATAACTATTCCATTACATGGAAATCACAATCTTGCAGTCTGATTTTGGGAAACCAGGGATTTTTAAGATTAGGGAAGAAAACCTCCCCAGTTTTCAGACAGTGCTGTTGCTCTAAGACTAAGCTCTCGTCAGGGCTAGAAGCTACAGTTTCTGCCAGAGTCCACCCTGCTGACACAAAGCTTTTGGAAGCAATGAAAGTAATTAAGAATAAAAATACACTGGATATAAAGCAAGAAGTCTAACTGCAGAATGAAGGATTATTAAAGCTGCTGAAGTATAGCAGTTAAAACCAAAGACACACAGAGGTTCTTAATTGCACACTTGTTGCTCGGGTAAGTTTGTCTGTTCTATTTAGCAACATAAAGGTTACCAGCATTAGGTTTCTTGCAGATTTTGATCTCAGCAATTCACCTGATCATACAGGTGATAAGCGAGCTCTCCTGTGTTAGCAGAGTAATTCCAGGAACAGAGCTGGCTGTTAGATACATCACAGTCACAGAGAAATCTCTCTGTGAAAAAGGAGGGGAGAGGAAAACCTAGATGAGATACAGCTAATACTGATAGACGATAACTCACAAAAAGGCACAACCATTCTCATCAATATTCTCTTCCTTTTTGCCTAGGAACATCCCTATGGTTTGACTGACACCTGCAAAACGTCTTCATTGTCCCCCTTCCTTCACAGCCTCACCTGGATACAAAGTGGCTGCTCTTTTGGCAGGGAAGAAATGGATGAGAGCTTCCAGTCTGTTGGGACTGTTTGTTAATGGCATCCGGAGACAATGAGAAAGAGCATGGAGCACTCCCTTTCTTGAGGAACTCAGCATACAGACAAGTGGAATGTCAAAGCTCTCTAATCTATTGCCTCCATGTCTCAGGCTTCTTACCCATGGCAGCATAGTTGAAATAATTTGGCTACCCCACTGATACCGAGACAGCATGTAGACAATTGTTTATACATCAGGTCTAGTAGCCCCAAATAGAAACTAAAAAAATATTCAACTTTCCTCTTTCTTCTCCCATCTTCCTAAAACTCTCGTTTAATCAACTCCCCAAAGACATACGATACAATGACCTGGAGGTGAAAGATTCTCATTAATAATAGAATTTGTCTGTTTTTGACTAGTTTAAAATGCCCTCTCTCTTTTTTTCCTAATTGCGCTATTACCTTGTCATCGTGCCTTTCATTCTCCATTTATAACCAGATCCCCTAAAGTGCCTCAGGTGAGGGACCTAGCTGGATTCTCATGTATCTTCTTATCTTAAGGGTATGCCTGTGCTTGGCCAAGTCAGTGTCAGATGTCTGTTCAGCACAAATATCAATAAGCAGACCTCCCACCCTCCCATTCACAAATGGGGAGAATACAACATCCTGAAATTTCACACTCTATCAAAACCTGTTTGGGGAGAAGGCGGGTTACCTGAGAACAAGAAAGTTTGAGAGGTCACTGGTATCTATGACAACTATTTGCTTTCCTCCTCCAGCTGTCTGTTTTGTATCCATCAGCATCACACCAGACTTTGAAAAGTCTGAAGATGCTCACTGGGACACATTTTCAGTGGCATATAGTAAGAATTTCACTTCTTCAGAGGGCTGATGTCTACGTAATTTACTAGAAAAACTATACACTTGTAGCAAGCAGAATATATTGTTGGATATGTACTACATTTATATACAATATACTAAATATACACTAATTATATATATATATTAATATATTCAGGTCCAAGTGTTTTTACCAAAGAATTAGAATGTTTCAAGTAAAAATGAATGAATCAATGTATTCTCTTTTACTCAACTGTTACAACTCACTGATAATTTTGACTGAGGTTCTGCTCAAGAAATATACTTTCAAAAGAAAACTATTAAAATACAGCTATATTATACACAGGTTGAAATCAGATTATAGGAATTATTGGGTAATCTTCGTAATAGGAAGTATATATTTTATGGCAAACTTCTATGAATGCATGTATGATACACAAGACCACTTGCGTAATGGCATACACAGTTGGAGTAGAGAACTAAGAGAAAATACTGAAAATGCGGAAGCTGGCTCCTAGGTAATTAGGAGATGAAACTGATGGGAAAGACACACAAAAAAAGCCCAGAATTAAAAGACTCCTGGTTTTCTGTATTTCTGTGTCTGCAGTGTTTTGAAGAACATTTTTGTTTGAGATTATAGAACTTCAATAGTCAGGTTGACTACACAAACAAACTGCTCTTACTAAGTTAAGAGTTGAAGCAGTTTGTTCCTTTCTTAAATCATTGCATTTTTTCCTTTGTAGTAAAGAAGGTTTAGAAAAGTTTAATTTTATTTTTTTTAACCTGATCAGGTCTTGGACTCTGCTGTTGAAGGCTTCCACTAGTGAGGATTTACTTTTCACTTCCTGTAGTATCTTCAGAGCAGTAGAGTGATTGTTCCCATCTGGGAATCTGGAGATTAGACATCTGAAAATCACAGCAGTTACCCTCAGAAGTCCTGTGGTTAAATCTTCGAATACCTGCTTATTTGCACTTCTGCCTGAAGTAGCATTATGCTCATCAGGCACACTAACCTGAGAGAAAAAGAGAACAAAACCAAAAAAGACAACCAGGATTCAGTAGAAATAATCAAAGTTTGTAGAGAAACACTTAGAAAAATTGCGTATGAGTACACCATAAGTAAAGTAACACATTCTAGCACTGCTGATGGACATTAAAACATTTCAGGTACAAGAAAGGATCTATACCCCTTATGCAGATAATACAAGCTGAAACAGACTAAATCAAGTCAAAGCAGCATTTCGTGTACGAGAACTGAAGGAAGCCTTATAGCAGCAGAGTATTTCATTAGTATGACTGTTCTATGTGGAGAAACAGGATTTTTGATGAGTCACAAGCTTCTGCATAAGTGAATTCAGAACAACCTGTATTACCTGCCGAGGTACACAAAGAGGGTAATACACAGATGGTTTAAGCCAGCGAAAGAGGGCAACCTTCCCTGACTCCAGAGATGAATTACAACAGTTCCCCTTCACACCTGACAAAGCCTGCAAGAGAACTGCTAAATCTTCCAAAGTCTGTAAAAACAAAGAGTCCCGATTTTGTAAAAAATAAAAGGCAGCTGAAACAGAAATTTCTGCCAGGGAGAGAAGGAGGCATATAAGAACTCCAGCCTCTCCTGACTGAATCTGATGAGAAGAATCCAACACCACCCCCACCCCCAAAGCCAAACAAACCAACCCAAAAAGTAACTAAGGAACTGAGAAGACAGAAAAACTGCACAAATTCTAGGGCACAACCTGACATACTGGACCATCATAAAGAATGACATGAATTATTAGGTCTAAAAGATGCAATGGGAAATGCTTTCTACCCACAAATCTCTAATTAGGCAAGAAGTCTGAGCACTTTTGTGGATACCTTCATATTTTAACTATTTAGAACAGCAGGAAAAATATGTCCCTGAACATCTCAATATAAAACAGCACCTGATAACCACTGCACTTGCCCATCAGATCTCAGTCACTTGTCAATCATGTCAGAAGCACAACATGCAGTTCTTTCTGAACAGACCTCAGAGGAAGGGAATCCCATTTTTCTACATCATTAAACTAGAGCCACTCCTAAAAAAGGCAGTGAAGTTGAGATGTACATCACACAAATCTGAAGACAAATCTACACTCAGGACACAGACCTGGAAGGAAATCGTCATGGAGTGTAAGTTTTTTAAAACAGTTATTTTACTTGCTTATTTCTGCAGCACAAGATAATTTAAACCAGCTGAAATCCTGCCCTACTATGATCAAGCAGTAAGTGAAGTGCGTGTGTGGAAGCCCTGCAGTTTTACAGGCAGAATGTTGGCAACACAGATGCATCAATCAGAACACGGGCTCCTCGGTACCTTCCCTGTGCTTCACACCGCTGGACTCCACACACCAACAGTCCCCTGCAGAGGTGCTTTTATGAGACAGCTTGAGCCTTTCAACACTGCAATTAGCGATCAATATTGCCTGAAGCTTTATTTTCATTCCAGGTTAAAATCATTTATAGCTGGTGTACACCAGTGAGGGCACAGAAAACCATTCCTCCCTGTATAGGTATCAGGAGGGATTCGGTAACACTTGGTGACAAAGAACAACATGCATGTTTCTTTATTATTCATTAGCTCTGAGCCTTGTGTTGGTACTTAAAACTCATTGTAATAGTCTGTTGCTGGTGACTAGCCAAGTGAGCAAGTGAGAAGCCTTTAGCTGCTTATTCGAGTTCAATAGGAAAAAATAATATTATGTTGCTCCAGTAACTTCTGTTGACTAAAATAATTCATGCCTAATGATCCTAATTGCCTGCTGAAACAGAGGGATTAGGCTTTGCAATGTATAAATCAATTGAAATGTGATGACTTTGTACCAGGAACTCTAGGTTTTAAAAACTGGTACCAAATGCTCCTCACTGCTTTTTTACCTAAGATAAAAAATTATATGTAACTTATTTCTTAAAAGATTTAACAACATTTTGCAGTAGAGCCTTCCATTTGCTGTAATGAACAGTACTATAAACAGATGTCTATTTTTGAATCCACACAGGAGAACTATATTTTCTATGTATACAGCCCTTAGCTACAAAAGTTCATGCTTTAATATAAGACTGTTCTTCCTAATTTGTAAAATAAATAGATCTGGTGCTCTTAGTACAATCGTTTATTGCAGAACTGATTTTTCCCATCTGATTCTGAGGCAAAGTGTACCTGTGTGTATTAATATAAAGCGAGAATAAATGTGCGTTTTATACTGTGTATGTCAAAGAGGAGGTAGGAGGAAATACAAAAAATGGGTAAATTTGAACTTATTACATATAATAATATATTCTATATAAAATTTATATATCATAATATAGAATAAATATATGTTATATATAACTTATAATAATTCCTATCTTTAATATTTCCCATTTAAATGAGTGACAAAAGATCGGCTCCTTTACTGAAGGAGTAATTAATGGGGTGGTCTGAAAGTGTGTTGAGATTTATGTTCAAAATTAATTGGAGTGCTTGCAAAAGCGATGTTTTACTTTGCTTGTTGATTATTATATCAGGCAAGGGGGTAGGAAATCTTAAGATTTAATAGTGTAATTATGAAAGCTTTCAAGCCCCGATTTCTCTGTGTTGATTACCCAAGGAGTTAATGATACTCAGAAAAATTGTGTTTGTTGAACACGGGCTTTGGATCTAAGTGTTAAAACATTCTGCATTTTTATTTCTAAGGTTTAATAGATTTAACAGTTTAACTGACACAAAACTACAGCTATCATTACACACCCTGATTTGTCAAGTAATTGGTATAAAACATTTTTAAATCACAAAGAAAAATCAGGAAAAATATTGTTCAATTATTTTACACGTCCAACATCTCAGTGCATTTATGATGACTGTCTATGCTGGGCCTAATCAAGACTCCTTCTTTCTTTAAATGGGTTCTTGAACCAGAATGCTCTGACCAGCTTCCCTGCTCTGGTGCTGTCTCCATACAACTGTTAAGCCATCCAGCAGAGAATTCCCCTTGTGTCAGGATTCCCTTGCTTGTATGGAGCTGCCATAAGCTCTTCAGCTCTGCCCACCATCTAGGACTTAATCCTGTAAGATGCTGAACAATATGGCCCCAATCCAGTAAAGCACTTAGGCATACATTTAATAGAGCTGAAAATGTTATTCCATTCTGACTCAAAAGTACCTCCACATATCACAGCACATTTTTTTTCCATGTCAACAAAAAACCCCACACCAGTTTCCAGTTAGCAGTGTAGAGCTCTGTCACTGAAAACATATTTATGTTTTTATTTATCTCATAAAAAGCATAATCCTTCACAGACATGAGGAATTTTAAATCTAGAACTGCTAAACCTAAATGCAAAGTCTTCAAACCTATTGAAGGGCCCAATTTCTGTTCATTTGGTCACTCGTTCTATTCTTCTCCCATTAACAACAATTATTTTGTGCTTTTTGCACTTATTGGGCTTGCCCCAAAAACACTCTGGAAAATGTATATTTTCAAAATACTACTTATATGAAGTTAGACTTTCTACATAGTAACTAGTGAACTAAAGAAATGGAAATGGCCCAGGAAGTCTATGGGCTTAAGATGGAACAGATGAAGGTTTCACCTTTTAAATCCCCTACCCCTAAATACTTCAACATGTCATTAGTTCTCCTACCACAGCCCTGTTTGCAAGACTTACTACAGGATTAATACACTGGCTTCCTACTGAAGTGAACAAACAAAATGTTAGGTTTTGGTCTTTTAAAAGTTACATTATTAAAAAGAAATAAAAATCCATGAAGTTTCTGGGCTTTTTTCATTGCCAGTACTGACTGAACTGCATTAGAAATGATCCGATCCACACAGCTGACTCAGGTACCTTTTTGCCAACCTTGATATTCTAGGTGCTGGTCGTCAGGTCTCCAACTAGAATCAAAACAGGAGGGAGAGAAGGTTTTTTAGATCTCTTAGTGACCTGGGAGGCAGAAACTCTCCACATGGTCTCGTTATTAGGGGCTAGAAGGACTATCAGTGCCATAACAGCTGAACACTATGGAGATGGCATGTCATTTGAAAGGGTTCAGGACAGCCAAGAAGCACACGTGCCTTTGATATCACAGTTCTTGTCATAATCAGTGCAAACATGAAGCCACCTTACTTGTCGCATACAGAGGATTAAAGAACTGACCACAAATGGTTAAGAAACTAGCAACTGTGATAGGATGGAGACTCTCATTTTGCAGCACCCAAATTAAATGGCAGCACATACCAGTGAAGAAATGGAGGAGAAAAATTACTTCCCTGGGACTAGATAGCCAGATTAACTTAAACCCAAGCAAAGAGATTGCACTTCATGAGTAAAATGTCATAGGCCACCTACCTACAATACAGTCTGTGGATTTAAGCACTGTATTTTGGAGAAGAAGAAAGTAACAGGAACTCACTTTTGAGCTCTACATTTGTTTGATCTCTACTTAGATTGCAATGCTCATTTCACATGTTTTTACATTCACTAATGAAGTTTCATTTAGAATTTTCAGGTATTATGCATTTAAAGATTGCTTTTAAAAAAGGCATTTGTTCTGTTAGCACGCAATTCCAAAATGAAGCAAGAAAGACTTCATGTAATTTTGCATATTTATGTGAACAAAAAAATACAACAACAAAGATGTCTCAATTTCTAATTCTTAATGAGTACTGATCTGCATTATGCTTTAACTGGTAACAGCAGGTATGTTGTGATGGGGAAGATCTGACTAAATGAACAAAATCTGCTCAGTTTTTACTGGACAAGGTGGTCTTGCCCAGCTTGTTATTCTCAAAAGCTTTTTGAAATTTCCCTTTGATGCATCTGAGAACACAACAGTTAGAAAACAAACTGTCATGCTTTTCTTATCATGAAATCATAAAAGGACAGAGAGCAAAAAACCCCACCAAACCAAAAACCTCACCTGTTTACCATAGAATTATTGACAACTGCAGGCACAAGTATGTATGATTTATATATGTGGCTTTTTGATACACCTTCATGGAAAAGTACATGACAGCTGCCACTTGACTAACAAGATAAACTGAAAGCCCTATCCTTACATGCTTACAGCTCCATGCGATAATTGTTTCTCTCAGTGTGAAACCTTTAAGAATATACCATTAGAGAAATTCTCATTATTTTGCAATTACCCTCCAGGTACAGTAGACAAAGAAGAGCAAAGATAGCTGTATGTAGGTGAATGAGGTTACAGCTCAAGCAGAAGACATTCTAAGGATGTAGGTGGGAAGGTTCAATCCATTAATCACCAAAATCAGGAAACACGCTACTACTGACCTCCAGAGACACCGACTTGGGCACCACCTGAGCTAAGGAGGCTAAGAAAGGAAAAATGTCAGGTAAATAAAGTCTACAGAAGGTTTCCTACCAGTCTCTTCAGGTATGAGCTAAAGGAAGGTCTAAATGGGACACTTACTTAACAATTAACTTGGGCAGGCTGGACATCACAAAAAAATAAGAAATACAGCCCATTTGTTATTCTACCATTTCCCATTGGTACCCAAGCTTTCATTACAGAAAAACTATGTTTGTTTTTATATAATTCTTCAAGCTATATTTTGAGGAGAAAAATGTTACATTCATTTAAAGAAAAATGAACTTTTGGTCACTAATGAGAAATGATAGTTTTGAATTTTATTCTTAAAATGTACAGCTCTGACTTTTAGTAACAATGAAGCTGACATTGCATTCAACTGATGACTAAAAACAAAACTAAAGCCATACTAAATTGGTTGAAAATAAGGTTCATACTGGCTATATTCAAGAATATATTTAAAGGTTGCTCAAAACTGGATTCTTTCTGTATTCAGCATCTAGCAAATACTGGCATACTTGTTTAACAATTTGGTAAAACCTTGCAAATATACATTCTCATTCATTACTCCTGGCATTACTTGGGGTTCATTTTCGAACAGTGAGTGGAAATACACACGACACAGGCAAAGGCAGCATCATACAGCTCACCAAACTAGGAATACTGAAGGCAGTTAAATTCTTTCGAGGGGTGTCTTCTCATATTTGGGTATCCAGACCTTGAGCCAATCAAAAAAAGTGCTCTCCATCTGTCCATTTCTTTTTTGTAAATAAGAAAAATTCAAACTTGATCTGATTTATTACATTTTCAAGAGAGAAAAATCAGGGTTAGAAAAGCAGCACTGTATTTATTTTTTGTACTTAAATATGTGCTTCACAGAACTATGAAGATATCCCAGTTTAAGGGCCAGTTCTGCCTGAAAAGAACATAAGAGACTTTATACATAGGAAAGAAAAGTCCACTGTGGATCACGGGAAACGTTAAGCTTTAATTACAGTTTTGCTGCAGTTTAGGAGTAGCATTTGGCAACAGACTGGAAACAGCTCTAAGCGTAGTAAATTTTTCTTATGCAGTATCTCTGATCTGTAGGTGGCCAGCATTTCCCAAGAAATACCCTCTGTGTTTCTTCAGGAAAAGCACAGGGCGTTTGCACAGTGCTACACTGAGAAAAGAGAAGGTGTCTGGCATCAGAATGAATCTCATCACTTGGGAACTGCTGAAGGATTTCATCTCCTGTGTAATTACCCACGGAGCCTGTGCTCTGGCTCACACTGGGTACCCAGCAGTGACTGCCCCAGCACAATACACGCACCTTTCACTAAGTATATTTGAAATCTAATACCTGAAATCCTCTTGGAAAGATCTGGTGAAGAACAATGAGCTGGCAGCTACTTAGAGGAGAAGGCACAGGTTACATTCGTGTTTTCTTTGTGTCAAGCACGTTTGGACTTTCTTTTGAAAGTGTTCATCTACAGTCCTATGGCTTGTTGATTCTAACAGTCATTTAAATTATTTAAAGTATGTACATAACTTTTCAATTAACAAACTGCTTGGCTCATGAAAATACATACACACAATTTATAAGTAGAAAACCAAGACTAAATATCTTATGATAAGCAGGTCACTATGAATTAAAAATGAGTTTTCAAATAAAATATTTAATGACATTTCAAATTAAATGAAACATTGGAAAATTAAAACTTTCACATTAAAGAGTCCTGCTATTTAAGCACTTCAGCAAATCAAACTACAGCAATGTACTGACCTGACTTACATCCCCAATACTGAAACATGTAAGAACCAAACACGCACGGGTAACTCCTAATATTCTACACTTTAAATATTACTATAGGGTTAATTAAAGAAGAAAATCTCAGAAAACATTAAAGAGAGAAGACTGTCTGCTCACTAGAGTTCCTGGTACATGTGCTTTTGCAGAATTTATTAGCAGAAGCAAGTATATCCATTTGGATAGAAGTATAGCAGATACAGAGAGATACCAAATACAACAAGAGTCCTGGTTTTTGAGCCTTTATTCTTATATATCTCCTGGTGTTCTTACAGTCTAAATAATATGTTTGTGAAGCATTCAAAAATGTCTAAATTAAAATAGCTATTTTACATACCGTAAACTGGTGTATCAACAGGTCCATTAGAAATGTGATCTTATTGCTAAACAGAACGTAAGTGCAGTTTTCTGCACAGTTACTGCAGGTGAGGCTGTAAACATTCACTGCACTGCTGAGGGACCTAAAAATCAGAAGAAAAAGAAAACTAAGCATTTTACTTTTTTCCACGATACATTAGGAGCAAATAAATGGAAGCACATCATAAAACCATCCTTCAGCAATTCCCATTCATTTTCTTAAACTTGGCATTCCAGACAGAACTCGCAATTTAAATGAAATCTAAGATCACTGATAACTGCAAAGCAGTAAAGCCATACTTATCAAAAGTCATGCAGTGTATGGCTGTTGAACTCTTCTGTATTCAAAATTTGTAAGACAACTTACACAGAATATCAGATAATTTCATAATTTGGATAGGTAATATTATTTTCTTGTAGCTTATACTTCTATCACACATGTAATTTGGCTGTAAGGTCCCTTTCCTAGCAAAACCTCAAGAAAGAACCCCAAACCAAACTGTGTGAAGTAATTTGCAGTAATTCACAGTATACTGGGACCAGCTTTAGAGTGGCTATTGGGTAGCGTCTGTGAAATAATGCAAGGAGTGGAAAGGATCAAGTAATTTGTACTGAGCAAGTAAAACTGATCAGATTAAATTCCTGTCCAAAAAATCCTCCTGACATGCTGGAACCCATGACCGTAAAGAGCTTCTACGTGTTAGTGTACAACCGCAATAGCGTCAGCTGACCTACTCCTGTGGCTGGCTAGAAGAGGGAACAGGTTTGCAATGGTGAGAACAGAAAATCACAAGCACAACGAGCCACAGAGAGCTCCGGATGTACAAAACATGCCCAATTATTCTTTGTATCATGTACAGCAATTTCCATCTGCTCCAATTAAAGTGTTCTTCTCCAAACAGGATTTGCAGGGAAGCTGTGACCAGTCCTATAGAATATACTCATGGAGAAGATTAACCTGACCACGGATAATACCATTTCAGAATAAACACAAAATTCATTTATTGAACTTTGCTCACTACAAAAGCTATTACTGTTACCAGACAAATATGCACACAGACACACAACACAAATGCATCATAAATATATACAGTAATAAAGATAGATGGCTAGAAATTCAAGTTGCTTGTCTGAAGTAAACCAAAAGGAAAATAACTTTTACTTTGTTGGGGTTTTTTTTAACATCTGAAAAAACATGACTAAGTTCAAATAAGCTCCACAGAAGAAAATAAACTGAGAGCTCTGTTAAAAGGCCATACAAAAGTGGGGCTGCAATAAACAACAAGTTATCATACCTAAATCCTCAAGGCTGATATTTAACATAACAAGCAGACTAATTCAACATACTATAAAGAGACAGTTGATTTTTATGCTTTAGTCTTTTCCTAGAATATTTTTTGCCACAACAGAGTTATTTACACAACAAGGCAGGCTGTAGTGCTGCTTGCTGTGGCCTCTCATCACTTAGCATAGCTCAGAGTTGAAACGGAAGCATCTTATACACATACACTGTATGTTCAAACATAGAGAAGCTGGTAATGCTCAGAGGCCACAAAATTTAGGGTAACCTTTTTTTCATTTGTCTTTCTAGATTGTCTTTTCTTGTGGAGAAATAATGTTGCATTTAAAAAAGAAGCCTTACCTTGCTTGGTTTGATCTGTAAAATCATAAAGAACATTTATACCTTTCCTTTGTTAATATTCTGAGTATCACCATATTACCAGTTACATAAATTTTACTGTACTGGTAATTCATTTTACTGCCTACTTAAATCAGTTTCAATCTGCAGTTCACATGATATGAAAACAATATGAAATCATTATTTATTGACCAAAGGCAGGTTAATTTTCCCCTCTTGCATCTAATTTTTACCCTACAAGGGTAACACCTATACAAAATTCAGGAGCATGCTTCATGGGCATTTCTTAAAACCTGCTTTGCAGCAGGATTCTCTTTTCCTGTCCTGGCTTTATAAAGGTATTTATTTCACCTTCCTCAGTAATGCTGAAAATAATTTTCATTAGGCACCTACTTTTACTTCTCATAGAAGATTATTCCTCTGTGTAGGTGTGTTTACAGGGAGAGATGTGGAACTGTATTGGTAGTTTCTATTTTCAGGTGAGAAGTAGATGCGTTAAATCAGCATCTGCCATTTTATCAGCTGTTCTAAAATAAAGATTAGTTCTATTTAAATAGAAACATTGTAATTTATCCAAAGTGTCAAATACGAACTCGGGAGGTTAACTTGTAATTTTTACAGCATTTCAAAGTTTCTATGGTGATTCAGTTAATTCACAGCAATAACGGTTTTTGATATATGGGATTCCTAATTCCTAAGAGGATCATTCATTTTACATTTGAAAACACAAAACCTTCCTACTTTATATATAGAACAAATTCCACTGTAATAATGCATCATGCTTTTGTATTTCCCAACTGAATCTCTCGTCAGAAAAAGTCCTTGCGTTTTCAGAGACTCAAATAATGCATTTGAAAAGGTGGTGTAAGCAAATGGATGTCAAATTAAATTTTCACAACAAGAAAGAGGGTTCTTTTAATTGATAACATGAGCTTGCCAACTACAGTTTGTCTGAATACATTCTAATCACGGTGCACTCGGAACTACAATTCAGTTCCATGGGGTTTGTTTAATTCAGAATTGGAAGTGTCAGCACAGAAGTCGTCCCCAGGTGGTTCGCAGTGTTAAATGGCAGATTAAAGACAGCACAACTAATTTCTTTACTTTAATCTTATTAAGGGAACAACAGCTGTCAACTGTCACCATTTCTGCACAAGGCCTCTGAGACAAGCATAGTGCTGCGAATGTCAAGCCAGAACTTTATTTAACCACCACTTAAACTCTCAGGGCTGAAAAACTCAATGCCTTTCTTACCATTTCTTTTCGTGTCGGAAGCTCTTAATTCCAAAAGTTTTATCTTGAGAGATATCCAAATCAGTTGAACTGGTAAAGTATGAGCCTCACGTAAAGCAGCTGTTTACTGGTTACTGCTGTTGCTCTAAACTTCGTATCACACCCGCAAATCAGCTTTAGAGCTCTGTTAGACAGCATGTATACTCAAACCACATAGTAAAGTCTGCCCTCTGATGTAAGGCTTTCCTCTAGAGTAAATCCAATTATAAAAACACTCATTATGGTACACAAACTTTGATCCAAAAAATAAATCTGTCTTTAAACTAGACAAAAACATGCATCTGTATGTTGCACTTATTTTAGATGAGTCCAAAGAAATAGGAAGAGGATTCATTTTAGTCAACATTTTCAAGCTAGATCTCAACAGTTTATATGTATGTATATGATTTTCTTTTATGCTAGCACATCTTCACTTCCCTCAGTTTGCCTGATATAAACAAGTTGACCAACTGTAATTTTTATTCAAAATACCAGGGCAAGAACAGCATCCAACCACCCAAAACTAGCCCACCCCAGTGCACCAGGGTATGTAGGGGAGAGCGTGCAACTTTTGCTTTACAAAAATCAAGGCAGCACTGACTCCCTAGTTCCTGGCCTATCAATTGTTTCATTGTGAGATCCGGTTCTCGATCCAAAAGTTTCGTAACATTTCACAGAGCTCCTTTCAACAATAAAACTTGTTCCTATATCGCATGGGAGAGCAACACTGCTTTATTCTTAAGCTCCAAGAGCTTGAAATCCAGCTCTGAGACAGGCAGCAAGAATATATATATATGGAAAGAGACATGCTGCAGGTTTCAGATGCTGAACTTGCACCCTGGTCATTCTCTTTAGAGTATCTTTATGCCCTTGTACCAATTGCTAGTTTCCAACGATGTTTCTCTAGAGGGAATAACAACCTTACAAGAAAAGAAGAAAGCCTGATTTGCACTTTACGTAAAAAATTTGTGAACAATCCTACAGAATCATAGAATCCTAGAATGGTTTGTGTTGGAAGGGACCTTAAAGCTGATCCAGTTCCAAGCCCTTGCCATGGGCAGGGACACCTTCCACTAGACCAGGTTGCCCCAAGCCCCTGTGTCCAACCTGGGCTTGAACACTGCCAGGGATGGAGCATTTACCACTTCTCTGGGCACCCTGTGCCCGCGCCTCACCACCCTCACAGTAAAGAACTTCTTCCTTATATCCAACATGAACTTTCCCTGTTTAAGTTTAAACCCATTACCCCTTGTCCTATCACTACAGTGCTTGACGAAGAGTCCCTCTCTGGCTTCCTTCTAGGCCCCCTTCGGATACTGGAAGGCTGCTCTGAGGTCTCCATGCAGCTTCTCTTCTCCAGACTGAACAGCCTCAATTTTCTCAGTCTATCTTCCTAACGTCTCACCCCAGTCTCCCCTCTGGCAGGTTAAAGCCATTCCCCTTGGCCTGTCCCTACAGGCCCTTGTCCAAAGCCCCTCTCCAGGTTTCCTGCAGCCCCTTTAGGCACTGGAGCTGCTCTAAGGTCTCCCCTTCAGGAGCCTTCTCTTCTCCAGGCTGCCCCAGCCCAGCTCTCTCAGCCTGGCTCCAGAGCAGAGCTGCTCCAGCCCTCGCAGCAGCTCCGGGGCCTCCTCTGGACTCGCCCCAACAGCTCCACATCCCTCTTGTGCTGTTGCCCCAGAGCTGGATCAGGACTGCAGGGGGGGCCTCCCCAGAGCAGCAGGGGGGGAGAATCCCCTCCGTCAACCTGCTGGCCACACTAGCTGTAGAACTGAATGAATGAATAGTAACAGCACAGCTTAACAAATGTATGCTCATAAAACCATGTAAAAATTATAAAGAACAAGCTATAAAACCAGTTCTCAGCTCAAAATAGTTCTTACTGAAAGAAGTAATTTGTATCAATCCCATCCATAATATTACGTGGGCACTATTTTCTGCTTTTTATGTGTGTAATTATGGTTCAAGCTTTTTTACCCCCTTAATACTTGCTTTAAGTAAATGATGCAAGAAATTGTATGAGTAGGGAAGATACATTATAATAAACCCAACTTTAATCATGTCTTAACTTGTAACAAAAGTGCTCCTTTGTTCCCTATACAACTCCTGCTAATTTCTATTAAAAAATGCTGGTAACCCAAGGAACTCGAAGTACTTCACAAATGTTAATTAAACAAACCCTACAAACCTCGTTTGTTAGCAGATTTGTTATAATTCTAAAGGCCAGTAACATGTTATGGCACAAAAGGGCTGAGTGAGTTGCCCATAACAAATACGCAAGGCAACGCAGGGGATGACACTCATTTTCTGGTCTTGATTTTAAGCCATAATGTTTCGCTCTGCAGCTCTTATTTGGTTTTCTGTAGAAGAATAAGAAAAATACCATATGACTCTGAAAGCTCTTGAAATTCAGGGAAATTACAAATGCTACTTTAAGAAATAATGCAGCTGGGCACTAATTTGTATGTTAACACCAATAATAAAACTTACTATAATTCCCTGCTTTCTCTTTTCCTTTCTCAGTGATTTATTTGAAGGAGAGAAAAATTGCCCCAACACCAAATGTATCATCTGACTCTTAAATGTCACATCTTTTTCATGGCATTTGCTGTCCTGCTGGTCTAGCTACCAATCTGGACAGTAGTCCAAAACAACAAGCATATTGTTAAATCTTCTGATAATAAAGCTTTATCTTGTAGACATGGGATTAAAGTTCTGAGCTGCACCATACTGCCAGGATTTTGGAGAAAGAGAGATGGAGGTAATAGCCTATGTAATCTCCTCACCTACTTGTAAATAGCTTATCCTCGTCACAAAACAACGGATAAATTCCCAATATGAGTACAAACGGTTATACATTGCAAAAGCACACAAACAATCTTAAGTACAGCAGTGTCCTTTAGCAAAGCGAGGGCAATTAATGACAGGTCTTAATTCAGCTTCTTTCCATAGGCCTTTGCTCTATCTTTAAACAGAGAAAACTGCCACTTCTCTAGATGAAAATTTTCAGAAGTCAGGATGTAAATCATATTTGCACAGAAGATATTTCCTCATTTAAAGAATAAAATATATTCTATGATTATCCTTTGGTTTTGAAACTCTCTCAAACATTCTGTATCTAAAGCAACACATTAGAAGACCTTCTTAAATACTTTCGGCAAGACCATACTAATACACATTAACATGGTTCCTCTCAACCAGCCACGTTCCTGCCTGTTTCAAACTGCTCATACAAAGTCCCACCCCCTGGAAGTGCTGCTTGCTCTCAACAGTTGAGTTGCAGACTCTGCACAAATTACGTTCTTCTCTATCAGAAAGACGACCCCAAAAATTACAATAGAGGAGGTTTTGCATCACATGCAGCAACACCAAGTTCACTGCGACACTTCCAGCAAACTCTGAGTTAGACTCAAGCAGGTAGAGTCTTACAGAAAAACCTGCAAGAGCAGATAGCTTTAGAAAGCAAAATCCTGTGTTAAATTACATGCAACCTGATGTATACCTTCCAAACTCCAGTACTTTCAAATGCCTACAAACTGGAGACTATGATCTACTGTAACGTTGAATGAACGCTTTATTTCAGTAATGGAGTGAAATTCTTCAGTAGATTTTTTTAACATATAAAGCTATCAGAATAGTTTGTATTAATCGCTTTCCTGCCTTGAAATATCTTTTGGAAATACAGATAGTTGAAAACTTGCATTAATAAAACAAGGTCTAAGGAATTTTTCAAGGGTTTAAAAATTCTTTTTATAATTCAGTCATGAATAGGCTCAGGAATCTGAGAAACCAGTTATACTGGTCTGAAATAGGTACAGGATAATCAGTAAGTGGTGTAGAGAGAAGCACCTCTGATAAATCTCCTCATGTTTTTTCTGTTACACAAATGCAGCTGACATGGGGCTTTATTTACCAGCACACAAGTTCCTCTGAGAACTAATACATCTTCATATTGCCTAACAAGCATCAAACACGGTATTTTCAGTGACATAAATGCAATATTCCCAAACCCCTTCAACAAAGACTGCCAAAGTGAGACTATTCCTAAAATGAAAGAACAAAATCTGAAGGTGTATAAAAGATGCAGACTCTAAGAATGTAAAGCTAAATGTAAACCATACTTTGTGTGGCCGTAAGTTTTAGTGCAGCCCTTTCCCTTGCAAAGTTGATCCCACGTTGATGAGGGTAACTCAAAATTAGAGTCTCTGCCAGCTAAGGAGGCCAAAGGCTGCTGCTGAGCTGCTCCCCACAGGACCAGTCCAGGACTGCTCACCAGTGGAGCTGGCTGGACTTGCAGCAAGTGTGTTCTACGTGACTCAGCAGGAAAGTGGAGTTTCATTCTCTTTGAAGAGCAAAGTGAAGATACTAAAAGCAAGCTTTTTCCTTGACGCTCTTTTCTAGCACTTCACACCTGCCCCATAACATATTAATGGACAGTTTTAATCCATACCCTCACAATGTAGTGCTTAAATTCCAATTATTACAATATTAAAATATACCTGCACAAAAATGATGACAATGGTACGCAAGATATCCTGGGCTTGGTTCCTCTTGTACTAAAACCATGCTTCTCCCTGCTCTGAGAGCACATATATGTTTTTGAATGGATAAATATTTCAGTTAGAGATTAGGGAAAAAAGCATGCTTTTGAGTTATCAGTTTTTACAGGCATTCACTTTAGTCACCACCTTTTTTTTAGGGATTAGACATTTAAATCCTTCTATTCTGATGTGCTATAAAGAGGAATTTCTGTAATCCACAAGAATTTTGACTTACGTGTTTGTAGAAGCCCTTTCAGCTAGGAGTAGCTTACAACTGCTTCATTTTAAAAGCATTCAGACTCCAGTGAATTACAACCCTTCAAAAAATTCCCCCATTTCTCACTAGACATTTTTACAGACTAACTTCAAAAGATATGTACCTCCTCTTCTGTTTAATAGGGTTTTCTCTCTGTTCTCATTTTGTACAATGAGGGATGCCCCTGCTCAAATATATCATAGCTAGAAATCAAACCACCAAGTTAGAAGACCAGGGGTTGAGTGGAATTGTCTTTCACCTTCCGTGGCAGCATAGAATATGGCATGACTTTTTTGTTTCAAGTTGAACACTGGATTATGAGAAGGAGTAGCAGTGAAGCAGCAGATGTGAAACATGCTGGTGATTCTAAGTGGCAAATGAAGGACCCACCATACTTACTTAAAAGGAATCCGTGAAACTGCATTCAGATTGGTGGGAGAAGTCACGGCTTGAAGAACATTTTCAAGGGCAGTCAGTCCTCCCGCAGCTCGAAATGCTATTTGGTCTGCTGTGTTCTAGAGAAATACACACACAGAAGAGAACCAACATCAATTAAAGAAATTCCTACATAAAAGATAGGCCAGGTAGACAGTTGTCCTTAGTTTAGTCAATGTAGAAAATTCTCAATACATGGATTTATCATGTTAAACACCTATGAAAAAGAGCATTTCACCACAAGTGCACAGGGAAGAGTATTGTTCAGAGCAGGAGCTGAAATTCTCAGGTGCTGTTTTATTCAAAGATTATGCATACATATCAAATACTCTATAGCTGATACAGTTGAATACCATATTCTCTGTAATGACATACCTTTATAGAGATTTTAATAAAGTTAATCTTGATCTGTTGCTGTTATCTTTATAGCTATACTTTATAGTTTTGGATATGATTTAAAGAATACAGACAATCTCTGGCTGTGTACTTCCTCTTTTTATTGAACTCTTCCAAAAGGAGACAGCCGCCAGGCTTGTTCCTTGATTTGTTCACTGTATGCATAAAATAGCTTGGGCAGATCCCTTTAAAACATGAGTACCATCTTTTGGTTGATGACACCTGGTTACACACTTCACAAGAACATGGCCCCCACAAGTCAAGTCACTGATCTAGAAAAGAGCCTGACAGTGCCACCAGTCAGATCATGGATGTCTTGTTTTCTCCTTAATCTTGGGAAGGCAGAAATGTTGCCTGACAGATGCTGTTGAGGATACTAGCTGGTCAGCTGTTCTGTCTTCTCAAACTGCTTAGAGTTTAAGAATCAGGTTAAAATTCTAGATGTGATTTTTGGTAGTGCTTCAGTTATGGGAAACTACAGAGGTAAAGCCTGAAGATGGTACATAGATGACTGGCGTAGTTTCGTTCTTTGGCAACTCCCGACTTATTGCCCTCCCAGATCCTTTGTCTAATCCACTGCCTGAAGCTTATTCAAAATGTAGTAGAATGAATGAATATTTTTAGCTTTGAGGTATGATGCATCTAGTTTGTTTTGCTTTTGTTATGCTGTGTTGTTGGTTATAAATGGAAAGACTCAATATCAGCTGGTCTTATACGTGTTCCCAGCTTTCTAAATCAACCTCTCTTTATTCTAGGTGCCCTCTCTGAACTTCCACTTAGCAGAATTTTACACTTAAATACCATCGTTGAATTTACAGCTTGCAAATTACTGAGTTTTGGCTGGAGCAAGTCCTGTATTTTAGAACTCACTCATGCCCTTTTCCTTCCCTGCAAAATAGGTTTCATCTCCTGCAGTTTAAAATAAAGCAAGTAAGATATTTTTCTTCTCTACTTTCAAGTTGCTCATTTTGTCTAATTTTATTGGCAGTTTGTATTTAATCAACTTGATTTTGTCAATGATGAAGATACTCTAGTTAATAAGAAATAATTTCTTTCTTCCCTTCCCTCCCGCCCGAGTGCTGCAGGCACTTGGCATGTGGGAAAAAATGGGAAGTGCTTTATAAATACAATCATTATTGGTCTGTAAAGAATGTATTATATTATAACAGGTTGTGTAACAGAAAAAACTCCCAGTGACTCTGGCAGTAAAATCTTTCTTTGAATAACTGGAAATAAAAGGGAGCAAGATATGATTTAGTAGGGAAACATTTTTCCCTGTGAGAATTAGACATTAATACGTAAATCCAAAAGTATATATCCTTTTTTTTTTTTTTTTTTTTAATCATGCAACTTTCTCTCCATGATGTTTCTTTCAAGCAAACATCTACATGTAAGTTCCACGCTGCAGTGTGCCTGGGGTAACTGCAGTAAGCACTGACCCCCGCGATGCTTTCCATTGACCTCCTGATGGACCCGTAAGGAAAAGACAGCCAAGCAGCAAAGAAACAGCCCTGCCACAAATCAGATCATATTAGTGGAGTACCTTGGCTCAGGGCCACAGTTCTCCAACGTTCTCCTCTCCTCCCCTGCTCCACCAGTGCTGCAGAGCACAAGCCCGGGGCCTTTCCAACGTATCGATTTTCACTTCAGCTTAAAACTTCACAAGTGTAAAGAGATATTTTGTTTTTTCAAGGCTGTATTTTCCTTGGCAATCAAGAGACACACATAATAACCAGTGTAGACAAATGTGCATGAGGATTTGTGTGTGATTGGCATGCTGGCACTGCAGCACACCAACGGGAAAGACATTTATGTGACACTGCTGATTTATTTGCTACAGCATATTTGTTAGTGCTACTCCAACGTTAAATGTGCCAAGCACTTCCCACTTCTCACTTTCCCTATTTCTCATGGGAGATTATGCCACAACCTATTAGCACTTGTGGCGAAGAAGTCTTGCCTGTCATTTAGACCAAATATGCCCTTTCTCTATTTCATCCCATTACTCTGAGTTATATCCCATTTTATTGCACTCGTTTTGTTTCTCCCCTCAGTAATTACTTCATTCTTGAAATCATACACTGCTACAATTTCCTACTTGGCTTGTTTCTCAACTCTGTATACTCATTAATGCTAAACCCATCCTTTTATTTTTTTCATGGAAACTCTTCTTATCTGTGTTTTTTTTTCCAGAACTCCTCTTTTCTGCATAAATACCTAGTAATGAAGTGTCCAGAAAGGAACTTCCTCCCCCCGCCCCAGATCAGTCACCAGAGCCACACTGAAAGAAGCTGTAATGTTTCCCTATTTCTGAGAGGAAATCTTCATTTAAAAAGAATATTAATCTTTTGAAGCTGTTTGATTTCCTACATGCTCTCCTTCCACTCGGATCTGGAGCATCGCTCCTTTTATAGACAGACTCTTTTCAGAGTGCCTGTTTCAATTCTGTCTAATACTTTGCTAAAATACAAGTATACTTTGCAATATACATATTCACATCTTTTACTACTACAGTTTTCTATGAAGCAGAAGCAAGTTTGTAATTTCTCCCATTTCCACAGGATTTAGCCTTATGTGCTATTATTCTCCTCTCTAGATTACTCATAAAAATTAATCAGCATTTGGATGCACAGCCATCAGGGAAACAAATCCCTAACTGTGCACAGAAGAGAGAGGGGGAAAAACCTTCAATAAAGGAAGAAACAAACCAGCAGCAAAACTGGGGAAGATGCATGAGCACAGTATTTGTTCACTGTGCTTAAAAAGGACTATAAAACTGCCACATAGGGATTATGAATACACTGCTTCTGGCATGATATTTAATGCATTTATCTCCAAGGATTCTTGTAAGATGGAGAGATCCAAGAGCTTTTAACCTGTTTGTTGAAAGGCAATGTTGATTACCATAGTAACTGCTCATATATGGTGCTTGTGAATGCCCTTGGTCATCAGGCAAGCATCCTGCTATCAGGAATCCCAGGTTCAGGCACAGCACCTTGAGTTTGGACTTGGGTCAGCGGAGGTCATGGGAACTGAAGGGAAAACGTGCCCTAGCCACAAAGGGCCAGAGAGTCACTTGAATATTGCATTACTGATGTTTTCAGAGCGAACATTGTGTGACCTGTACCAGAGGAAACGGTGAAAGACGGAACTGTGCCCAGGCAATCCCTCAGCTACCCACACTACAAAACTTCATATTGATGAGCTGTGTATAAAGAATGCTTCATCCCTGGCAGTGTTCAAGGCCAGGTTGGACAGAGCCTTTGGCAACATGGCCTAGTGTGAGGCATCCCTGCCCACGGCAGGGGGTTGGAACTGGATGACCTTAAGGTCCTTTCCAACCCAAACCAGTCTATGATTCCATGATTAATGAACAGTATTAAACCTCGCCAATATTGATAAGTATTATCATTCTATCTCTGAAGTATAGCAGCCAAATAATACCAAATTAATTTAAAGTATGCCTGAATTAATTCCTACTTGAGACAATCTTCAAATTTTGAAGTATCTGTATATTCATCTAAAGAAATATTTCTTAAACTATAAACATATGGGAGCAGGTTATCTTATCCAATTTAGCTACCTTTCCAAAATTAAGCTATATCCTTTAAAATACAATACAAACTCACTGAATGTTCTGTAGTGCTAAAGCTTTACATTAGCTGATACATAGTACCACACAACAGAAATTCAAAAGAGGTAGATTGAGGCGTGTAAGTTATTCAAAGCCCCTACTCACATAATATTCTTATTCAAATTGGTCCCTATTTAAATCTGTGTCAGAAAGAAAGACCCATTCAGGGAACCACAACTTCTACTCTGGTAGCAGCCAAGGCAGTGAGCAGATCAGGTACCACATGAGAATGAAAAATGACAGATTCTGCAGGGAGTAAATACTACATCCCTATTTGAAAAGAGCATAAACCAGCAGGGCACATTTTGGCTGCTTGAAAGAATCCTCCAGACATCTAACTTAGTCTCCCAAATTACTTAGCTAGATGTTTCTGAAACCTATTTCATCATTTCACCACAGAAACTGTTGAGTGGCTGCATACTTAGATTGGCAAGGTTACTCAGCAAAGGCAATCAAAGTAACAGGATTCATATTTCTTGAACAAAAGAAAATATATAAACATCTGGTTTTCAAACAGTGTGTAAGAATTTGGCTTCCTCATTCATATTTTCAGAAACTCACGACTACAAATAGTATTTTTAGACTGTCTGATATCTAAGTACAGAAGGATTTCAAGGCACTAAAGTTACCTGGTCATGCAAGAAAGCAGGGACAAACAATCATGTAGGCAAAAATGGTTATTACTACCATCTATGCACTTCTTAATAGAGAGAGGAGGAGGCACAAAAGCCTTGGGGATGCCACCTAGATGTGTCTTAACCATTAGCAAAACACTAACAGAGGCTTAGTCCTCAGAACAGCTGATGTAGCACTTAAGCCAGCACATGGAGAGAGTCTTGTTTTCCTTATCCCTCTCAGGTCTACCATTGAGAAATACAGTGGTCTTATTTGTACTGGAGGAAAGCCAACACAGCTGATGTGATATGAAGTATGTATTTTTAATCTTTGGACCATTATAAACTTGTCATTTAGAGCACAAGGCAACTAATTTCAGCAGAAGAGTGCATGAATCAAGTAACTAGCAGAGTGTGTGTACACCAATGCATGTGTGACAAGGGAAACAGAAATAACAATCAATTAAACAAACCGTCTAACCATTTTATATATTAATTATGAATTAAACATTTCAAGAAACTTAAAATCAATCTTTTTAAAATTTTTTTTTCATTATGACAGTCAAGACAGCTCCCTGCACACCAGGGAAGAGTGGCTGACTTATTTACCTACCTGGTACAACACCTTAATGGATTTGAATTCCCCTTTTCTCCTCTCCTATAGCTTGAGTGACAACTGACTAATAGGATTACAGGCTCTGTTCCAATAATACAGCTCAGCTACATGCCAGCAAAAAATGACAGCCTAAACCTGAATTACATGGCCTGGGAATCCATCCAATTATTAACTAAAGTAACTGTTATTACCTAACCTAATCAAAGGAGAAGCAGCTGTTAATCTTTGGTGGCCTGCAGTGTAGTAGCGGTCAGACTGGATGAACTGTCTTTGTACTTGACTCCTCTACAGACAATAATTATGTCCTTTGTGATCAGAAAGGAAGGGCTTCCTAACCTTTCAGACAGAGGCAGCAGATGGGGAACAACTGTTTGTGTGTTCGTTAACAAGATAGGGTGGATTTTATCAAGGTTTGGCATCTGTGGCACCTCCAGAAGCACCACTTACCCAATGATACACTGTTAGCAAATTTGAAAATTAGCAGACTAAATAGAAAGTTCAAAATAATGTTTTAATCCCATTATCTGACATTTGGTACAGAAAAATACACATGGCTAAAAAAACCAAAGCAATTTACACATATGTCTCATCATACCTAACGTGGTCAACAAAGAAATAGGTGACAAAGCCAAATGACCTGTGCTGCTACTTTGCTAGGTTTCATTTAACTCATTAAAGCAGTTAATATAAACTGTATGCTCCTGAAATAAAACCAAATCAGGAGAAAACATCTAGGATTTCTTTATACAAGTCAGTAGGTAATACAAAGTAACACAGAGTGAAATAAAGTGAGTGTCAATTAATAACAGCTTTTGGTTTCTGTGTACAACATTCCAGGACAGATGTGAGACCAAAACCTCTGTCATGTGCTGCTGCTTCCCATCACACAGGACATCTGGTAAACTGGAAGATTTGTAAACCAGAAGATACAAGGGCAGAGAAACATGCCTCACCATGAGACAGGAGAGAAGTACAGGTTAGCTTATGCTGGGGAAAGTAATACTATGATGGGATCACAGTGTGGAAGTACCTGACTGGGAAGATTTCTGATAATGCACAGTAACAGCTAATGTTTGGAAGCTGAACCTGGATGAGTTCAGGTAAGAACATAATGATTTTTTTAATGCCAAGAGTAATTAATGATGAGCATAATATACTTAGGATATAGTCGACTCTCAATCATTTGAAGTTTTTAAATCAAACCTGATTATCTCCTAGAAAAATATGATCCTAGTTAAATCATAATTTATTAATTTGGTGCAGGAGTTATTGGGTGAAATCCAATGTCCTGGACCAAAGTACTCACTTCCATACATTTCTCCTGTTAAAGTATTATTATTGGTTAATAAGTAGAGCAGAATCAGAAACAATGCAGAGCTTTAACAGCTAAAATGATTTAATGTCAACTTTACTGTCTCTGTTCTCTGTAACTTCAGCACCCCACACTTTGACCATCTGAAATCTTTTTGAACTTAAATACTCCAGTGTAAACCTTCTTTCTAAGACCAATCTCTTTCTATGTAGATTTAAAAAAGAATATTCTCCTGCATTGGTCAAAAGAACACTTTCTGCTAGTCCTGCCTACTATGTCTGAATAAGAAGCTGACCTGGAGAACCTGTCTGAACAGACCTCAGGAACTAAAACTGTTCAGAAGAAAATATTTCTGAAGGAAATCCCAACACTTTGAAACATTCTGATTTCTGTTTCTGAAAGAACATGCTGAACTTGTGCAACTCCATTCTACACTTGTTGAACTGTTCACTGAAGGAAGAAATAACTAATTAGTAAAATCTAGTTAAAATCCACCTTCAGTATTTTCTTCTTTCCTTTTATCTAGTGTTTGAAGATTCTATCTAAAACGCCAGGGGCTAAGAAATGCAGTTCAAAGCTACCTTAGAAAAACAAACCAGACAACTGAATCTTGAGCTGGCTCTTCCTTGTTGTTTCCCTCCTCCCCCTTTAAATACACAAGTATTTCACCATGCACGTACAAACCACAGATACATTCGTGATGGTAGAAAACCTACACTCTTTGATTAGTCCTCCAGACATAAAACTTTATACAGTGAAAATCACTGTAGAGTACACCAAAATAATATTTTCTACTAAAATAGGCACTTTTGTTCCCTGTAATACTTCTCTCTAGTGAAATCAGTATTAATGGGCTGTTGTTAAGCCCATTCCATCTGAAAATCTCAAAATGGTTTTCAAACATGAGTGACTTCACCCACAATAGAATTTCAAGCACTGAATCTCAATGGGAAGCTAGTTCAGGATTAAAACATGAGCTGGAAGTGGCTCAGAAGTATTTGCATACCATGGAGGGGAGGTATTCATTCCCATTACGGACATATCTATCATGTGTTTGTACCAAACAAACACATTTGGTACAACATGTGTACATGTGTACCTCCTCCCTCCTGCATTTGCTGACGTGTTAAAGCCCCAAGCTCTTCAGGTAGCACTATGAAAGGCCATAGAAAGGAGGCCTTGAGATGTGCTCCTTCCACCTTATCCTGCAAAGCAAAGTGCAAATTCTGAAGCCTTAAATATGATTCTGAAGCCTTCAAGATAAGACAGTTCCTCTGGTTTCTGTGTTTACACTCCATACAGACTGATCTCCACGGCTTCATGTAGGAGTGGATGGTTATTACCTAGCACCTGAGATGGCAGGAAGGTAAAGGGGCCTTATCTTGCAGAAGGTGTTTCACTCCCTGCATGATGTTTAGTACTTGTACACTCCCGTGCAGATTAAGCCATATCTTAGATTTAATAGAAAGGAAGACAAATATCTAAGTAAAACAAAAAGAAAGGGTGAAAAAGGAAGTGGCTCAAATGCAACAATAAAAATGAGGCTTACTTTATTTTTTAATTAAATGGGAAATAAAAAGAGAAGAGGTATTTACTATTATACTCTCTGAAAGTACATTACTGACAAACAACTTCAAAGTGGTCCAGGCGTAGGGACAATACCAGTCCCAAGAAATTGACTCCTAAGCCTGTCCTGCAAACACGATATGTCCTGTGCTCCTAAATTTTGGTTCTGTCTATGCACACCATATACTTGATTCATTCTTCTGTTTCCAAACTTCTGCCCATATTGTAAGGTAAGCCATACTGGATAGGGCTCCTTACTGGATCACTGTATTGTCAAGTAAGATGAACCTAATGACAGGATCAAGTTCTGCAGACTCTCTTCAGTTCAACAGTAAAATCACAGAGAGGCACTCAACACTTCCTATGACAAGGACAGGACCCTCACAATCCTGCTTGTGAAGTTTCAAGAGTCAGTGAAAGCCGTAAAGACAAGACAGGTAAACTACTGAATTCCATGTTACCTGTTTAGCTGCTTTCATTCATGCTAAGTAGCGTAACAGGAAACAGCCAATACTGCTTGGAAAAATAAGAATTGTCCTTATAGATATTGCAAAAGACAGCACTGAGCATTGCAGCATTTGTGCTTATTAAAGATATATGTTTATTCTATTTATAAATAATAGGGCATCTAGTAAGTGCATCGATTAAAGGAGGAAAGCAAGGATAAAGGTTTACGTCTCTAACACCGAGAACAACTGCTCCTAGATCTCCATAGATGGATGGCTCCATTAGCTAAGGCCATCTTGACTTCTTCTGAATAATCTCGTGAACAGAAGTTCCTAAACAAGTACCTAAAAAGCGCAATTACATGATCTTGTCCTGTTCTCTCTCAGCAGTTTGTTGGACAAGAAATTGTCCGGTGAGTAGGAAAGTTACAGATCTCTTTCAATGCTGAATCTTACACCCCTATGGATGTCACTTCACTACTGAAAGCATTCAGCCCCTAGAAAGCAGCACCGATTTCAGCTGAACCTCAACTATGAAAACCAGTGCAAGAAAGCAAACCTAAAGCTATTAGAATTATGTGGGAGGAGACATAAAGAGAGGGAGCGATGGTTGTTTAAAGACCTGTAGTGCAGTCAAAAGCATGTGAATTCTAATCCCAGCTTTCACACTGATTGCCTTGGGTACGCTCTTGGATCTTGTGACCTCTTGGATCACCCCATCTACAGGACTGCAAGGCTGAGGAATAATGTGGGGTTGTGAAGGACTGCAAACGTGAGAACACACAACAAAGACCTCTAAGTGATATGTTCTCAAGTCGAAGTGATGGCTCAAATCAGATGTCAAATGTTAAAAATACTTTCAAGAAAATACATGTACAGATACACCAGCAGACTAAATGAAATAAAAACTAAATTTCTTTAGAAACTGTAATTATCATTACTTCATCATGATCTCTAAACTGGCACCTGCTCATTAGCAGAAATGTGCCTCTGTAGGGCATTTTTTCATCACTGAGAAATCACTGCCTGTACTCTAATGGTATTAAAATGTATCTCTTGTCTTGTAAATGCTTAGTGAAGAAACTATGCATACTTGGAGTGTGTGTGTATATACATATATCTCCATTATACCCATTCTGATATGATGTATTAGTTCCAAACTGATGTAGAAGGAAAAAAAGCTTGATCTGAAAGCAAAAAGCCATAAGCAGTACAGCGTAAGTGCACTGGAAGCTAACAACACTTAACTGCATCCCAGAGAACCAGAAATCAACTACCTCCACTGTGCACAGTACATTAACCTCTGAATAATCTTGGAATAAGCACACTGCAGAGCTTATCTGTGAACTGAGCTTGCCTTTTAATACCATTTCCAGCAAACGAGTTAAAAAATATTCTGTGGCTGACCTTTACTAACATGTTCATCTTGAGAAAAAGGTTAATCCAGAGATTATAGAAACTCTGGGCTAACGAATTATTGATGATATAAACCTGCCCCGTCCACCATACAATACATAACACCCATGTGACCTACTGACTTCTTCCTGGCAGTGACAGGGAAAGGCTGTTTGGGTAGGAAATGCTGTCCAAAGAGCTCCTCCTGTGTTTGCCCCCTGCCTGCTCTTTGAACTCACTGCCACTGTGCTAGTGTCAGATCTGCTGCTGTAGTTGATCAGATTGGCTGATGTTTCTACTAACAGTAGCAGCTTGGACCATATGCAATCAAGATGGTAGATACAGTACAATACCGCACACTCCAGGCTTTCAACGTTGCTCAACCTCCTTCTCATGACTGTAGCTCTGGAACTGGCTACTGCAGGAGTATTCAAAGTTGAAAAATTAATCCACTCTTTGTATAGAAATACATTGTATATTTAGCTGAAATGAACCTTAAAGTTAGAACTTCTGGAAATCTATAAAAATTAAAAGTAGCGGTTACTTTCATAAAGAACAGAAACCATAAAGATGAAAGCACAGTTAAGACAGCAAGTGCATGTTTATTTTTTATACACTTTGGCCATAAAATGCCCAATGCCCAATATAAAAGGCAGCTTTTCAGTGTAAACCTGCATGCTATCTATCAAAATCCTCCCCTGGCTAAGAGCCAAAAGGCACATATCACAGATATAAGGGAAAGGCAGTAGGTTACAGCGTGACAGCAGCAAGGACTCCACAGGGTGTTGTGAGGGTGGAGGTGGAAAGTGCACAGGACTGATGTGGGGCTTGGGGCCTTCATCCAGAGCTATGAATCTGCCTTGCCAGCTGCTGCCAGAGGTCAGCCCAGCCCTGGTCCTGGGACACTGCTGCCACCGCAGGCAAGCTCAGCTCCTGCTCCAGCACTGGAGACGGGCCGCCCCGAGCTGCACTGCAGAGGAGCAGGACATGCAGACAGCACAGACCACAGCACCTCATAAATGTGCCTGCTGAACGGTGGGCAGGTGGCCTACCTTGTTTTGTTTCCTTTTAATGAATACTGTGCATATGTGTACTTCTATTTTTTCCTATAGAGCACTACGTATGATTGCACATTTTAAGTCTTGACAGGATATATGCTTGTTACCTATGTAAATATCCTAATGCACCCAAACCAGGAGACCTGCTGCTGTAAGAAGCTCAGTAGGATAAAAAGCTGTGTGAATTCAGAGCACACTGGCACGTGAAGTGCCACAGAATTGGCTGAACCTGATGTCACAAAGATGAAGGCATGCTCCAACAGGAACACTCAAACTGAACAACACGGCAGCCTGTTTGTTCAATGCAAAAATCAACAACATTTTAATGCCTGTTTTGAACATAGCCAGAACTAAACACAGAACTTTGACAATTAACATGCAAACTAATTTAGTAGGTAATACCTTTGGCCTTAGAAGTCACATCAGTATTACCCAAATTAAAATCTTATGAAGCATTTTTCCTCCAAAAAGAAAATGTTACTTCTAAATCGATTGATTAGTTCTATGGATGGAAAGGACAAGCTGTTGTTTCTGCCAGTAGTGTCCTCTAGTGGAGGAATGGGAGATACTGAGTAAACAAGAAAACAGAAATGGGCTGCACCACAGAAATCACTGTCAAGCAAAACACAAACAGCTCTTGATCACAAACATGCCTATAAAGTTTTAGCATCTTGACCAAGCTTTTCATTACTATAATAATGCTTAAACAGAAATATTAATTAACTTTTTAAAGCCTCAATCAGACTGAGAAATGAATCGGCTGTGAGGCCATATAATTGGTTGTGTGTGTTAAATAATAGATAATATGCCTGGATGTGTATGCAAGTATATACATAAGATCATAAAATACAGACAATACAGCTATATTTTGGGTAAAGCCACTAGTCTATGACTTAGGTAAAATCACTAAACCAGTAATTTCCTCTCTTTTTGATATATAATACCCTATGATGCTTTTTCTGATGTAGTAAGAGAGTGACAAATAAGCTGACACCTCCTGTGGTTTCTCCAGCTCTTGATGAACCCATGTATCAGGCTTTATGCTGCGTTTCTTCTAGAGGAGTAGTTATCTTTAACACTTAACTTTAACTAGGGAGGGACTGTAGCTTACCTACAGAAATGCTCTGCTATTGAAATGAGGAATCTATTCCATTTCCAACTCATCTATTGCTGTCTTCCTCTCTCTATCTCCTCCTTTTCCTATATAAAAGCCAACCAAGATAATTTGGGAGGGGGAGGAAATCATCACAGGTTTTTTTTAGGACCAGGGATTTTTGCCACTGTCTTATTCTCAGCTGACCCTTCAATGCTCCAAAGACAAGAAGTCTTCATTTTGAAAAGATTACTGACTCATTGCTCCGCCTGCCAACACTCCTGCTTTCTTCAGAGGTACTGACCATCCTTGCCTCTAAAGAGCATAGCTGATTAATAGAACCAAGCCAAGCTTGGATCAGTTGTTTTCAGCCAAATTTTAGGTTTACAATTTGCTGCTTCTAACTCACATTTGACAGTTTTCTTCAATTATAAAATAAAACCTCATGCTATGGCCTGTGTACTTTAAAGCCAGTCTGATTTTTCCAGTGGCATAATCTAGCATAAAATACACTACCTATTTACGTTACTCCTGCTTAGCTTAAGAATTCAAACTTCCTTCAAAAGTTTGATATCAAATTACAGTATCTTGTCTAATACTCATTCAAAGCAACAACGACTATGTGCAGCAATAATGCCACATCCAGTTCAAATACAACCAACAGCAAGGTAAGGAAAGCTTAAAGATACATTATTGCCTTTCAGTTGGTCCAGGATCCTGTAATTCTGGAAAATGAAATCCAGCCTCTATATTCAGTGTCTTTCAATTCTCTCTTTGATGGCTCCACTATTCTGCTACACTAAGAAACATGCAGCTACCCAGCTTCACAAATTCTGGCAGCATCAAAAATAAAAGTGTAAGAGTTTGGGAATCACAGTTCCCACTGTATTCTTACGTAAGTAACAACACTAACTATTTACAGCATAGAGTATCTGCTTCTAAACTGTATTTTGTCTGCATATATATGTCATACATATTTATTTACACACACGCAGGGCAATTTTAAATCTCTCCAGAGACTTTTGAAGAAATTTGTCACGAACAGTACAAAAGCTTGCCCATATTCCATTTAACGTTGCTTTTGTTCCATACCTTAGTTCTTCAACAGTTTGTAATTTTATTGTTTTGGTTTCTGATGATTCAGAGTTGGGGGGGGCACAGAATCAGGAAGAGCTGGCCAGGCAACTCAGAGTGCCTTCCAAAACTGGCCTATTAATCTTCACACTGGCTATGGTCACCATACCCAATGGGCCTGACAGTTTAAAGAATAAAATATAAATACCAGGCCCGCCTGTGTTGTTAAAGCCAGCCATTTCTGACAGTCTACACAATGGGATAAACACTGTCTGTCTGCAGTCCCCATGTATTTGAAAGCTACGACAAACATTTTACTGCAATGTAAATAACTGACATCAGGACTGCTGAAGCAGGAGGCAGAAAAATCTATCTCAAAATCACAAAACCAAAAACATTGCCCAACACAAAACAAACCATTAATGGTCACAGAGAGAGCATGTTTCAGAGGTCATAAGCATCGTATTAAAACATTGCTGTCAACAGCTCAGATTCACACATTTTTCAGTTACAAAACTACACCTTTTCTAAGGAAGTATATTTTTTTTCCCCTGAAATCTGTTTTGAGTAAGGATACTATCCTGAATTAGTAATAAAAATAAGTATCTTGAAACTCATCCTATTGAAAAGCAGCTACTTTTAGAACTGTATGGAGAGAGCTGGTACGTTACTACAAGCACTGTGTCCCAATTAGTAAAAGCCTCCTAATCTTCTGGATCCATTTTACTTCTACATTTTAACAACTCGAATTTGCGCTCACTATTATTTGCTGGGATTTTTACAGCACCTAGGGAGTGTGAAGGAGGTTAATGACACAGCTACTCTCAAAAATTTAGAAAATTATAGCATGTTTTATGAACACGAGAACCAGTGGAATCTTGTTTGTTAGGGCTCTGTGCCTTATGTTGGACAGGGAGCTTCAGCTTTCAGATTTGCTTAGGCTGGACATTTACAGAACTTTCCCCTATGGCTGCAGCCCTCTCTTCAGAAGTGTATCTGTAAGATCTTCTGTCAAATCACATGGGCAAAGGACTTTTAAAACCTTGATCCCCCCAAAAAAAACTCTGAAAATGAAATTTTTGGAAGAACTTTAGGGAAGCAATGTTGTGTCAGCAAGTCTAAGGATGACCACCTGAGAGACAGTAACCTCTGACTCAAGTCAGGTTCACAGCCTCAGACATGTATAGGCTTCAGCCAGCGTGATGTCTAATGTCTGTGCAGTAGAAAATGATTTCAGGATTTTAATTAGTAAATCTCACCTCTACACATGGAGGGAAAGAAATAATGTAAACAACAGCAACTTAAAACTGTACCTGTAGTCATGTTAATAGGATAGGCAGCTTTAAATATACCGGTTTTCTGGAAGTTTCTATCACAGGATATTTCTGTATGAGTGCTCCAGTCAAACCTGAGCAGTTAATCCGGAATTCCTTGCACAGCTGAAACACACTGCTGCCCTCAGCGATGGATGTGTAAAATTAGTCCATCAAAGAATGAATGTGTATAAAAACAAAAGAACAGCGGCAGAAAAACTGCTTTAGCCCTGCAGTTTCAAACATCAGCACTGCCTTCTTTAAGAGGATACACGAGTTCTTCTTTTAGCATCAAAGGCCCATTCATGGGAGATCTTAAACTGAATGTTATCAATCTTACTAAGAGCTTGAAGGGTCCCATATGACTATCTGCCAACACCAGGCCAGGCCTTTCTGATAACATATGTATGCATTTTGCTGTTATGTCTCTGTGTGTGTTTGGGTGTTTTAATATACTTTTAAACAAAGTAGAGGTGAAAGTGACTATCTCTTCTTGCTGGGACTTCTGCCAGAAAGGATGAGAGACTGCACAAAACCCAAGGACTGCCTTCCAGCCATCCAGAGCTCACCCAAACAAGCACCTGAGCAGTCCATGCTGTAGGTACACCTTGAGGACGGCACGCCATCAGGATTTGTGCCTCCTGCTTGATGTTACTAGCAGAAGCAAGGACACATGACCTGAGGGGTACAAATTTATTTAAACTGGAACGACATTGTGATTTATAGCTTTATAGTACCTTTTATGTTTATTTAATTAAAATGCACGTGAACTACATGCTGTATGCAGTTAATGGCCATACTCCACATTAGATCCTCAAAACCTGCACTTCAACTTGCTTACTTGCAAATACCGGTCTGGCAGATGGTTCAATAGCCCTATTGAACCACCAATAGCCCTAGTGGTTGTAGAACTTCATCCAAGGTAAGCCAACGTGGACAGATCAAGAAGTGTCTGGAGATCTAACAACCACTTGAAGGAAAGCAGAGCAACTCCTCTTTCATTTATTAGCACTCAAATCATGCATTGGATTCAAAGTGAAAGTTGTGGATTTTGCTGTGCTGGATGGGGAACCGGCAGCAGCCTATGAATTCTGTGTTCATTGAGAAGTGGGTAAGGTGCTACAGCAAACAGACAAGACTTCAAAAAATACAGTGGTTAAGAGCTATCTCTGCCTGAGAGACAGATCTCTCAAATTTGAGTATCTAGAAGATACACAAAAACCTTGTAGTTTACATTAAACAAACTCTTCTTGCTATACTGGTGAAACGACTCAGGCCCAAGTGCACACTTCTTATGTCCAGCAGAGCAGGAAGACGTGCCAAACAAAAGCAAGTCTGACCTCAATAATCATGCAAGCATACCTCATCCTAGAACGTTCTCACATTATAAAAGAAGCTCAGAAGTGAGAAAAAGCCTCATTCATTATCATGAAACGCAACAGATTAAGTCCAATAAGGAATGTCAGTCTGATTTGATTCTATCTGTTCTATTCTATCTAAACCTCAGTGAGACAGGGCTGCCCATCTTTCCTTTGTGGCTTTTTTATGATTGAAATCTGCGGAAATAATACGCCCCTACTCTTTAATGCTGTTTTAGCACAGTCATGGAATTTCTAATGAGCTGAATAACCCTTCCTTCTTGTTGGGAAATTTAATGGTATTTATTTTCCTTATTTACTGTTACCAACAGCAGCTCAGCATTTTATTTCATGGATTGTAAAACAAATCTTTATTTTCCAGTGAGACTGTATAAATACATTTTTCTGTCAGTGTAAACTACTAACAAAAGAAAAGAGGGTTTTTTGGATCAATTTTATTTTCTAATACTTTTGCCCGACTTCTCCTGAGCCTGAAGAATTTCTAGTAAGTGGCAAGGATCTATTGTAGTGAACTCTGTCCTCCCTCAGGGCAATTCTTTATTCAACCCAGGCCATTAGCAAGGGTAAATCAATGTTATCAGCTCACACACACTGACAGCTTGTGTGGTTCCCACTCCCTCATTCCTCCCTCCACATTATGGTATATTTTTATGCTCTCCAGGGAAATTCAATTAACAGTGTCAGTCTCCTCCTCCCAGCCGATGACTGACACCATCAAGATTCTTTTCACCGCCCATTGACATGTAAGATGTGTCTGCTGATTTCCTGACTCCCAAGTTAACAAGAGAATTACTATCCACTTCTATAAATGACTATGTATGATCTGTGCCGTAAACACAGTGACAGCTATTGAAATCAATCTTTTCTGACCTTATTGATTAGGACACTCGGATATAATAATACTTCACTACTGGCTGAGTAATGTTTTGGGGGTAAAACTCCAAATCAACAACAAAATAATGCATGTCTATTAATACTATCAAATTTATCTTTTCATTCCTCACCGCAGACTCCACAAGCAGTAAAATGTTATGAACAATCAATGATTAACATTTAGCTGCAATTCACGTCTCATTTAAAAAGAAAATTTCAGAAAATATCTACTGCTGAGAGGCTGGATGCAACACCACTTTCCCAAACCAGTTTCCAATAATTACTTAGATAACATTCAAAATAAATGCACCTTTTTATTGGCTTCATCCAACAACATTATTTCTGTATTTTGAAATAAATAATGAATTTTTCAATTATTAACAAACACACACCGCAAAGATTGGAAAATGTCATCACTCTTTTAAAAACACTATTAAACTTGATCAGCAGCTCAAAGTTTCTAACAGAATACATGTCTGAATATGCATCCCAGGCAGCGTTCAGTATTTAAAAGCACATGCTATTAGCAATTATGTTCCATATTGACTGAGCTGTGGAGAGCAGAGCACTCATCTTCACAGAGACCAACTCGGAACCACAATGATGCAACCCTCTCCTCAGATTTCATTAATTTGGTTTCTCTTGAGAACTCATTTTCATGATTACAGATACAAAAGAGAAGGATTTTCTAATGGTTAAAGAGAGAAAGAAGCATAATGTTCCATCTGAAAACTCAAATACTGCGGTCCTAATGGAGCATAAAACCCCATTACAAGACACAAAGCACTCTGGCAGCATACTGACCATGATGAAACAGTAAAAAAGATGCAAATGCTATGCTATCAATTAAAAAAATCCAACATTTACCATGAACCAAGACATGCTCTACAAACACAGTACTTTTAAAAAGCTCAAAACATAGAAATATCCCATACACATGCACATAATAACCTCATCCTACAGACCTACCAGCTTAGTTGTACTCAGGGAAAACTCAACAGATTTGTGCTCCTTCAAGGCTCAGCCATAACACCACAATATGCTGGCTGTGACAGCAAAGCTGCTCCAATTCTTCCCTCTGTTCTCTGCTAATTGTGTGGGCCCCTTGTAAAAGCTGTTTGTGGGTATGCACTATAAATTGGACTGAAAAGGCCCAGGTTAAAAACAACCCTAATGATAATAATGGGTTCCACTACTTTCCTAATGAAGTCATTACCCAGATAATCCAGCATCATTCAAGCATGTTTTCAGCACTGATGTGTAAACAGAAAAGCATCCACTGCTTCAGTCACCACAGAAAAGTGTAATAGCAGACAGTGCTTGTTACGCCGAGGTCATGTATTTATCAACACATCCCAACACATTCCCAAATCCAAACTGGTGACATTTGAGGGCAACATGGTTCAGGTTAATCATAAGTTATATCGTAATAATTACAATACCTGTTTTTCCAGAATACGAGAGATCTCTCCTAAAGTCCTGTCCAGAGCAGGAACCTTGTTGTTCCCCAGCGCACAGCTATCCTGCATTTGGAGGTGCTTTACAAGGTCTTTTGCTAATCGTTGTAACCTTCAATATTAAACAGAAAACAAAGAGCAGTTAAAGCAAAAACTCTCCTGATAACGTGCACTTTCATCTTTGTAATCAAACACTGCTAAATGAATGTCAATAAAGCAATCACAAAAATCTGAGTGGAAGTATTAAATTCATCAATACTAAACAACATGTAAAATATGCAATATAACAAGGAGATACAGTCAGCTTGAAGTGTCTGATATTTCAGTATCTACTTTTTCAGGGAAATGGCACAGAAATAGTGTGAACAGCACAGCCATGAAGATGCTTCTTTATTAGCAACATGTTTGTTTCTGTTGTTCAGTACAGTTCATTTCCCTATTCTCCCTCCACAGTTCATCCTGCTAGTTTCTGCCATCTTCATTTTCAACATGGTTTTATCCTACTTTTCTTCCATCACTCAACCCTTCCTCCTACTTAGCTGAGTAGTTCACTCTTGAGATGAGTAAGGGAAAAAGAACAGCAGACTACCTGGCTAATTTCTTATAGGCATCATAAAAGAAATGGCTCTTCAGGGTTATTTGAATGAGTGAAAGGTAGCGGCTTTGCAGACTACCTCAGAAAGGGCATTTAATTAACAAAGGTCAGTAATGAAGCCAAAATGCAGAGGTGGGAGTGATATAGTCACACGTGGGTTAGGATTCATTTTAGTTTTACACATCTACCTCTGAGCTATTCACCTATGCTCTCCTGCTAGGCAGCAAGGAGAAATACACAGTTCCAAGGCATCATTCAGCTCATCCTGAAGTATAAAATAAAGCAGTCCAAACACACTCATAGTTTATCCTTCTTTACCTTGAATGGGAAGATAGTAACTACAACTTCCCATTCCCTTGAATGGGAAGATGTAGACTTCTACATCTGTAGATGCACTAAGGCAGATGATTAAAATGCTGAAGTCCCTTAACTGGAGACTGAGAGAAGTAGCAAGGAAGTATTTGTCAGTCATTGCCTTAATATCTGCTACTGGCTGCTCTTAATGACAGGCTCAGTGTTTGGTAGACCTTTGGGGTTTGATCATTTCAATTTCTACTGGAAGTGGGACGAAGCTGGTAATTGATCAGGATGAGTGGGAAAAATACTGTTGTGACTAGAAGCAAACACAGCTCTACCGGAAGGAAGAGAGGGGGGAAGGATATTAATGCTTACCATAAAACAGGAGATGATCAATGTAAAAGGGCCAGGAAGCATTCACAAAGTGACCACGCAGTAATGGCAAAGAGAAAATTACATCAACTACTCTGAGAGAAGAGAAAGGATGGAATGTCTGGGGAATATACCACAATAGTCACATGTACTAAAAAAATACAAAGATCAGAATACTCATTTGGGGCAAGAATAGAGAGTTTCCACTGAATTACAAGGAACAGGTACCCTACACCTCTTCTTTTTAAAAATTAAGAGATTTGTTAAAAGCTTTCAAGAGACTCTGAAAAAACATATACGTTTTTAAAGTACAAATAAAAATAATTTGCAGAATTTTGAGTCTTGAACCTCTTATCATCTGGTCAGCTGAATCCACTGATATTCAGCCAGAATTATTCTATGACAAGAAAAATAAAGGGAGATTATGTCCTGATGAGATTTTCTGCATTGCTATTTCCTCTGTGGGCAATGAGGTTGGAGGAAACCTCTGTCTAATTCAGAAAGCCACGAGCTAAAATGGGAAACAAAATGAAAAGCCAAAACACAAATAACTGGAGGACTTGGACAGTAAAACAGATGACCACTAACTCTGCTGAGCGTAAGGAGTAGATTGCAGCACCACTGGAAAGTCAAATTGCTGCAGTCCAGACAGATGATCTAGAAGCAGAATATCTCAGGTATCTTCATAGAATGTCATTTACAATGGTGACTGCCTCGGCAATATCCTAGCACATTAAGCAAAAAAGAGCCTCTCTTTGAAACATCTACTCAAATTCCATGATTAAAGCATATATAAAGCACTGAAAAAAACCCCACCACACCGTATTGTAACTTCATCTGATAGAAGACAGCAAGACGGGTTTCCATTTGGCTTCATTTAACATCAGAGGAATGGAATTCAACTAGGATTAACCACAGGGATAAAGAAAGGGACTTTCCTAATCTACAATCAGGCATCAGAATACAAAATGTGTAAGGTTTATCAAAACACTACTCAAATAGAAAATAACCATATTACATTGTTACTTCTGTTGACAAATTCCCTTTTTTCTCTTCAGTCTATAAAGATGCTACGTAAGTTAAAACTCCCGTTCGGATTCTGTCCTCAGTTAAAAATGCTGTACAACAACTTCCCTCTCCAGGAAAAGCTCCAGCTCTCCATTTCTTCTGAAAGCCCGTCTGGACACTTTTACCAAAATTCAACGTTTCTAAAGGTGTGTTCAGCATCACACAGTAAGAAACAAGAAGAATAAATTTTTGGTTCTGCCACATTAAAAATTACCTCTTACATCCCCTTATCCCGCTGCATGTTGGTCCTCTGCCAAAAAAAAAGGTAACATTTGCTATGTGATCACAAGGGGAAGGGAAGTAAAAAGTCCCTCCTCCCACCGAGTGAACCCTGGAGAAATCATTTTAATTTAATATCCTTTATACTGACTTCTTGGCAGTGTCAGAGACGTAAGAATAACTTTCTGACTGTTTCAAAGCACTGGAAATCTATGCAAGATGACTTGTTCTTGGATATAGAATCTATCATTGCTACCAACAATTTGGAAAGAGAAAACTCTTTGTACATATTGTACTCCTTGCACACTCTTTGTATGCACTGTAGATTAATACAGCATGGTATCAACACCTGATCCAGCGACTATGTGGAAATACTGTTGAGTCCAAATCCGAACATTTCAAGATAATTAGTTAATCTTCCTTCTGTCCCCCAATTTGTATTCCTCCAATGCTTACTCCACCATACAGGGAATGATAAATAACTGGAAACGTACTGGGCAAAGGGAAAGTTAATGTCTTTTTATCTGAAGTTATTTACATGTCATTAATTAAGATTTTAGTATTGCCACAAACAGATACTTCAGAATGCAAAAGAAATATCAGAAAGGACATAAGGCGCTGACTGGTTTTAGAACGTCACCATAATGTCAACTTAAATAAATAGTATGTTCAGCAAATACAAATACTTTATCTGATGTGGCTGCACTGCCAATGGGAAAGTGAGGAATATTCATATTAAAGGTTTATATAGCAAATACATAAACAAAATTAAAACCAAGTATCATCTGAAGTAAGGTTTTCTTTTTTGTGTGGGCTCAATATTTTTAGCTGGTTTAATATATTTTATAGGCTAAGGGAAAAAGATCTGTTCATATTTATAGCCCACATTTCATCTCTAGAGAAAAAAGCCTTGAAATAGTAACATCGATGTATTTCAGCACTTCCACATTAAAATCCATGATTTCCTGGCTGTACACCGAATGTATGGAAGGAAGGATTAGTCCGAGAGGGCAGAGTGCTGGATTCTGTGCAGTTCCTGTACGGAAGGAGCGGTTTCTCCTCCCGCACGTTCCTGCCGAGGGCGGCCAGATGCCAGCTGGACACACAGCCCTGATTCTTCCCCAAGCAGCCTGTGCCTGGGGAGAACTGGGGAAGTCTGTGGCAGTTCCTGCCCAGCCCGAACCGGAGTTATGCTGTATCCCCTTAATGCCACGTGCAGCTCCCGCAGTATTCCGTACTGCCTGACTCCCCACAGCCAAACAAACGTACCCAGTGGCACACGAGGCACACTCCCATTGCTCTAGCCACGCAATGGAAAACACCATTCTGCATCTTGACACAGTCCCAAACACTGCTATAGACATTAAACATCTGCAGCTTCACACACCTTTAGCTTTGGAAATGGAAGCTGTCTGAAAAATGATGACAAATTCTGAATTTATTTAATTGAATCCCTGTATCTGCAATTCTGTGCAGATGAAACCTACTGTTCACCCAATCATGAAGCAGGGATTGATCTGTTTTTAAAGTTTAACTGAGTTTTGTTTTATTTACACTCCAGCTCTCCTATAGTTCATCAGCTGTTTGGAAACTGAATTTTGCACAAATACTTCGAGCTTCAGTGTTTTTTCCAGTAAACAGTATTTTGGTATAATATCTTATAACTGGCTTAGCTGGACTCTAGCCTATTACACCAAGAAAACCTACAAGGTTAAGTTTATCTTGGAAAGGCACTGATATACCATAAGGAAAATAAGAAAAAACTGTACTGTTACATGCAGTTAGCTTTAAGGCTCTGCAAGAACAAACCCCACACCACATTCCCATCTTCTCTCCAGCAGACTCTTACAGGATATAATTTTTCATTTCCTAACTCTCCTCTTTTTGTGCTACAGTCCTTTTTCAGGATAACAGTGGTTCCCATTTCAGGATAATAGTGGTTCCCATTTCCATACTATCTGATATCGCTTTACATAGTTTATAAAAAGGGTAAGTAAAAAAATATACATCTGTGGAAAAAAACCCCAATCCCTTCTTGCATGAGGGGAGACTGGCTAAGGTTTTAGACTAGGGGGTTAATTTATTCCCATAGTTTCCCTGCTTGTATTAAAGGATGACAACTACACTTTGCCTCCTGCAGACTGTTTTAACACTGAAATATATGACCTTTGGATAAAAAGATACTACATAGATGTAAATAACACTCTAACTTTGTGAAAACATTTTCCTCCCCTTTTAAAAATGTGCTCTAATGCACACAAGAGCCATTACCAACACACCTTTTGACAGGCCAACTTAACAGACTGGACACTAAAAAATGACACTGAGATCAGTTCCCAGAGAATACTGATTAATAGTACAAACCCATCGAGAGTCCACCAGCATTTAACAGATTACCTCAGTGCTACCAGTAACCAACCAGTTGATGAAAAGTGGACAGAGGCCAGGAGCAACTGTTGCTACCAGGTGAGAATGTCCATGGCCCTTTTCCTTGGAAGTCCCTCTTGCCACATGAAATAGTTCACAGAGTGAAACCCCTACCAAATAAGGCAGTATTTGGAATTATTCTACCCTTAAGGGACACAATTTCTTTAACAGATACTAAAAAAAAGAAATCTGTTCCAGACATCACCTAAAACTCTTGTTTTTAAAAAACTACTTCGAACTGTTTACAATCCCACTCAGAAATCAGATGCAGCACTCTGAAACTGAAAAAGGTACACATACCACGTCTATCAAAGCAGGATAAACCCTGTCTGCTTATTCCTATTAGTGTATTACCAATGTAAAGCTTGGAAAGCTCTTGGATCAGTGCTTCCTTAATGCAAAAGGTTTTATAAATCTTCAAACCTTAAAATAATAAGAACTACTGAAACAATCTATCAGCTGCAGCAGGAAACCAGTGGTCTCATAATACTGAGGTGGCTTAATCTTAAAGGTGATCTAAAAAGGCTTTTTACCTGCCAAAGAGTAATTCTGGGTTCTGTCTTTCTTCTGTAACAACTGACAACATGACTAAGAACTAAAATCAGATAAGAAATTGCATTCCATAAATGGTTTTAGTTGTTTAGAAGACACACTTTGGGGGGGAGTGAGTAAAGAAATGTGGCATAAGCAAGGAGGCATAAAAGAAAGCTATTAACTATTTCATTCTAAAACATATTTGCTTCAGTTAAGCAAATAAATAAACCTACCAATTGTGTCACGTTTTAAATGGGGGGGGGGGGAAAAACCCAAACCCAAGAACAAACCCACAAAACTTCTCATTTTTAAATTCCACAGCCCACTAACTTAAAAAGTATTTTGTATTCATGAGTATCCTTCTATTCCAATTTAAACTCCTTCTTTGGGATAAACAGAAAGGACTTCTGTTTGTTTTGACACAGAGAACACATTTCACACTCTAAGTTTTTAACCCTTTCATTCTGTGATATGACTTTTCTCAATAACTTTACAGCTCCTGAGAGCTTTCCAGATTCCCAGGACTACCAAGGGTTTGCTCTTTTGGTTAGCAAGGTACGGCAGTACTTCATATTAGCCCATGGTACAGTACACTGTGTTATGGCTATAAAGGCAATAGTCTATTTTCACAGCTTCTCAACATAATAGTATTTCAGTGGAGATCTACTACTGTTTGCTTCTTTCAGCTGCTTCTTCTTCCTACTGTTCCTGGTTAAGCAGGATCCTGTATGCAGTTCTGTTAAAAAGGTGCTCTATTAATTTTTCCTGTGTTAGGAATGTGTTTTTTGATGTAAACAGATATGGTCTGGGCTAAACCTCTTGCCTCATGAAATATCTTGCCCTCCCACCTTTCCCTTACAGAAAGAGATAAAACTACCCTTCCCTGTCCTTCTTCCATTTTGAGCCCTCATGTAAAAAGGTGTGTGATTTTGGAAATAACAATAACTATGATATCTGACTATGCTTTAAACATTTAGATGTAAGCATCTGCTAGAGCACTAGGGTTCTACATGAAAACTGCAAAAGAAATCTCCCAGAAGATCTGTGATGAAAGTGAGCTACACGGTGGCCATCACGCTAGTTCACATCTAAAAGGGTACAGCCCTAACAGAGGCAATAATGAAGAAAATAAGATAGCAGATGAAACAGAAGATTCTGCCCAAAAAATTTTGTTAAGTAAAAAGAAATGAAAACTTCAAATTCAGCATCAGTCAAGAGATTAAAAAAAAAATAATTAAAAATAAAAAAACAAAAAAATCTGAGTTTCTGTTGCATTGCAATTGAAACACAAGTGACCACTTCACATCCCTGATAACCAGAAGTCAGAAAGAAACTAAAGTGGAAGCACTACAACTTACCAGTGGTTTCAGAGTCACTCAAGCACACACATTTCTACTTTCTGACAACTAGACCCTCATTTTTCATACTCCGGTAGCAAAGGAAAGCAAAACACAGAAGCTACAAATCTAGAAGTCGTCTGAATCTGCCACGAAATTAATCTTAAAAATTGAAGTGAGAACTGAAGCCAAGAACAGAACCTTCTCCGCAGCGTGTTTATGCAGGTGTGCCATCTGGTGGAGAGGTTTCACCCTCTGATGTCAAACCTCTGTGATGGATTTTTATTATCTTAAAATACAGACTAAGATTCAGTAGCAGTTTTTCAAACTGTTGAAAAGACCATGTAAAAGATACTGTATCACAACCAAGGAGGGAGAACAGCAAGGACCTGAACATCTTAATTCAACAGCAACTTCTAAAAAATGCTCTCAAGTATATCCGCAATTTATAAGTGACGGGAACAACCACAAAACATACAAATAACGTACAAGTTATTACCTCAGTCTGAAGACAAATATCCCCCATCTAGAAGTCACCATAATTTTAGAATGAAGGTTTCTAATCCAGCTGTTGAGACACTACAGCCTCTTAACTCACCTGCTACAGACTTCATGAGCACAAGCAGAAAAGCAAACCATCTGCCTGTTGAACAGCAGACTATAAATGGATTTCTCAGGAAAATTCAGAACAGGGCAAGCATAATCCTCTTTACTAATCTGCTGCTTTGTCCATTTTCACCTTAGGAATCTCTTGGGCTGGATGCAGTTTCCTAGAACTGCAGGTGAACTGTTAGCATCTGTGTGGTTTTGGTCAGTGAGTTCCATACATCTCACTGTACTGCATTAAGAACCACTGCCTTTGGTTTCTTTTGAACCTGTGCCCATGTTCATTCTGCGCTCCCTCATTCTGGTACCAGGAGGGACAGCAAACAATCGACATCCATCTTTTCCATGTCATTTATGACCTTGTAGATCTCCGTAACATATCTCCATTAAAAATTCCTCCCATTATCACACTTTTCTCCAGAAAGAGAAGTACTAGTTTACTTAATCCCTGATACAGAGGTTATACTAGACATCATTACCAATTTCCTTTCCTGCCTTATCTGAACCTTTAACAATTCTAGCATATCCTTTATGAGACGAAGAACCAGAACTGCACATAGTATTCAAAAGACATAGATGACCCAGGCATAAAGACATCCTTTGTTCTGTTTTTGCTCCTTTCTAAAGAATTTAAAAAATAGATATCCTTTAACTGCTGAAAGTACTGAACTGTATTCTCTTGGAAGTACCTATCACTTCTGCAAGTTCAAAGCCCACACTTTCTATGTGAAGATAATGTTTGAGGTATGCCCTCCCTCTCCACTGTGTAGCCCTTAATATACACTGGATTTCACCTGTCTGTCATTCTACTGCTGAGTCACTCTCTTCAAAATTATCATTCAGTATCAGCTCTTGCCTCTACTATCCTGAATATCTCTGCATCATCATCAAACTGTGTTACCTCACTGCTTATCCTCTTTTTCCAAGCAACTTGTGAGTATGTTGAACACTGTAGGACTGCAGAAATCTACAGGTAACCTCCCCATTCTGCAAGGACAGATCATATACTCCACTTCTTTTCAATTTTTTTAACTGGTTTCCACTTACGCTACAGCTATACAGTTTCTTTTAAAATCTTTGGTGATAGACCTTATCAAAAGCTTTTTGGAAATCCAAATATACTGCATCTTTTGCCAGACAGGTTCAGTGGAATCAGAAAGCAAAAGATAAGCAATTTTCAAACTAGGAAAGAGGAATTTTTCAGTAATAATAGGTCTTGTTTTAATATTACCATGCAACTGTTTTCATCTGTGCCTTATCCTAGGTAACAAACTGGTCTATTCTTTAAAAAACTCAGTGCCAGCTTAACACATCTGTGCATTAAAATATCTGTGCTTTCACCGTATGAACCTTTGTTTGTGACTAACTGGAGGCCAAACAAAGATTTTCAGTCCCCGAATTCCAGTGCCAAATTTTCGCCCTCAGTCTTGGAAGTACAAAGCTGACACCTGCTTGTTTCCAGGTAAGAAAAGGATGAGCATATGTTCTCTTCACCGTTGCATCTTTCATGGTTTAAGATATACAGTGTCTTCAGAAAAAAATGCATTTGTAAGGTCTGACCTTTTGTATTAGAAACGTACCTGTAATTCAAGACAGCAGCATGCCCCGTATTGAGTGGGAACCTTACCATGCCTGCTGCACTGGAAATTCCAGAAGCACTTCTGCTGCAGACAGGGGAAAAATGGCTATGTCTAAAATATATAAAGTTAAATGCTTACTTGGCTTTAAATGGGGAATCAGAGACAGCATTTTTTGCTTCCACCAAACTCTCATATTCCTTTGCCCTGGAGGAGAAAACATTCATTATTATCGACTATTGTCTAAAGAGTACAGTATTAGTACCAGAGAGGTAATTCTAACCTTTGGGGTTTTCTTATTTCATACTAAACCACAGCATTTCTGTCAATTCTGCCCTGTCATAATCCATACTAATGCTTAACTATTGGCCACTAATGATTTATGACTAACCTTATTACTTCAGAATAACATTAGTGCACAAATGCTGTATTTAAGTTGACTTCCCAAATGGCAGAAAATGGTACAAGTGATATAAACAACTGAAGTAACCTACTGCTTATTATAAAATTACTGCATTCCTCTGATTGATCAAAGTATTAGTAATTTAGACATGCAGTGCAGAACAGAAATCATGCATCAAAGAGATTATAATTAACATAAACGATTTGTTATATTTACAGGCACAGGAGCATTTTTCATGTAACTAATGATTGTATTGTAACATAAAGAATCTTCCTAAGCATACAGCACAATACCTCCACAAATGACTGTTTTACTGCTGGAAACAGAAACACAAAACTCTTTAGCCCCCTAAAAGTATTATTTACGCTGGCCTTATGCCAAAAAGCAGGAAGAGGGAGACAAGACTTTTTTTCACTGCTTGGTTTGATTCCAGCCAGCCTGTGCCAACAGGTGAAAATCACGACCAGCTCATCCACCAAAACAGGATTCACAGTGGTAATGCCATAACCTTTTCTTAACAACATACGCACACAAAAGAAGATGAATCCAGACACTACACTGATGCAGAAAAATTCGGTTCTTAGAGACAGAGCCCCGTGATGAAGCAGCATCCACCAGGCACTAAAAGCATTTAACTGTTAAAAACATTTGATCCCTTAAAATTGCTCTTTCCATTACGATTCTGAAATGAAGATTTCACAGACGCAACATGGTCTCTGGAGAATGTGGGGAGATCCGCTGCTCAAGCCTCTTGAGGTTGTGTTCTCAGATGAACAAGGGACAACATCCTTCATGGCTTGGAAAATTCTGCACAAAAACCTGTACACACACCTGAAGGACACTGAACTAGCACACTGGGCTACATCAGTGATATGGTTCGGGATCTCTATGTCTCTACCAAGAGCACCTGTAACAAGTTCCAGAGCAAAGTGCCAAAACCCCCTCAGGACACGAGTAGAAAAAAAGGCTGCCCCCCAAGGAAACTTTCATGCACAAAAATGGTGTCTGCTATTAAACTTCAAGGTATTCTGCATATTAACTGCTGTCAGTTGACATTCTTATCAACTTTACAAATGTCCAGTTTGTTTTTTCAAATCTAAGATTTTGACAATGGCTTCCAGTGGAAATGTGTTTATTGCTGTGCTGTAAAGAAAACAGTTTAAAGACTTAAATCCTATTATTTCTCTCACATACGCATACTAAACGATTCTTTGTATTTCTGTTCACCTAAGTGGATCAAGTTTTCCAAAGCTACTCAAATTTCCCTTTGGCTTGCTTAACCTATACAACTTATGCTACATGCAAATATTGTTACGTTACCACTAGCTCTGATTTGTGGATCATTAATAAAGCTATTAATCACAACTGAATTTAGTATTAAACATGAAGGTGAGATTCCTTTATTAACCTTGTGCCTTCCTTCCTGCCTTTTAGCCAGAAACAACACATTTCAGCTTTGAGTTTTGTACAGACAAGTCAGTCAAACATGAATAATCACCTAAAATATTTGTTATTAAATGAACATGACGGGAGTGCTATAAATCCATTGCACAGCACATCTCAAGTGTATATACTTCCTAGCTGGTAACTATCCCTCTATTGCTTGAGGTTAGCTTTCATCAAGCCTTCTTTTGCCACATGGGTACCAAAGTATTCTTCTGCTAGCAGCACATCCATGTTAGCCTGAGATAATTTACTTAGCTATATATCAGTCGTTACTATAGCACCAGTTTAATGGCCAAGGGTTATAAATATAATTAATAAGACTAACAAAACTTCTCAACATATCTAATAACCCATTGATCACAATTTGTCCCCTCATTCACCTTTGCCCTTCATTGCTTTGATATTGTAATAGTGATTTAAGATTTAGAAACCCAGGAGAGCAACAGGAACCTATTTGGATGCAGTTAGTTATGTTTTTTTCAAGTTTCACAGCTTCCTAGAAACTGAAATGAACATATCATTTCAAGTCTTGAGGTATAAGGGAGTTTGTTATATAACTATTTCTTTTTCTAGAGAAGGGAATAGTTGCAAGTATGTACTAAACCATGGTTTGCAGATAATATGCCAACATCTGGGAAACTATGTGACTAATCAACATCAAATACTCTTCACCTTCAAATCATCCAAAATAAATTAAGTACTTTAACTATATATTCCACTTCAGTCCTGAATGGATTTTGAGCAGTAAACTCCCCACCATCTGGTGGTAGCACTGTCCAAGCTGCTGGGCAGAAACACAGTAGATGTTATCTAAATTACTTAATTTAGTATTTCATATTGTAACTCTGAGGTTATTGCTTTTATTGCTTTAGCCGCATAACTTAAGATAATCCTCTTTCATTTTCTGAACATGGAAAACCTGCTCACCTCACCAGTAACAAGCTTACATGCAGGATCCAGGCATATGGCTACTACTGTTACTCAAGTGTCAATTTTAGTAACTGTAGAAGACTGGCAAGACTTGCATGGCTAAAATTAATTTGCAAAATGGATTCCGCCAACCCCCCCATCCAGTTTTTGTTTGAAATTCCATGGAAGAACCTTTGCTTCATACTGCTGCTGTACACTTTCATTAGTAATTCTTTTGTGTTAACATGAGAAAACTCATGGTGAAATCTTCAATTTAACTCTCCGTTATCTTCTAGGACAGTAATGCCATTGAAAGTTTAGTCACCCTTTAAAACTAAACCCAAGCTTACTGAACATGAATTTCATGTCTCACCGATATAACTCCTCTTAGATTTTGAAACCTTCACGGTATTTTTCAACAGTCTATCACCTTTGTAAAATGATGCCCCTTTATTGCTGTTTTAACTACAATTCTTGATGACGAATATGCTGACTCACCCAGCAGCCCGACACATGAGAATGAAAAATGTTCTGAAAAGTTTTAACTATCAGTGCCAATAAATTATTATTTGAGCTTCTATTCCTAGCTCTGACAAATCTTTGACCAAATTCAAGAGAAGCAGCTGTTGAGAAAGAATTAAAGTTGGACCCAATATCTGCATTAAATCAACAGGTAATATGAATAACTCTTTATCTCGAGCAATCAGAAACCGGAAGAATATGTTATCCAGTTTCAACAGTGTGTTCTAATGGGGTACTCAGATAGTGGATTTGCTCATCCAAAGAGGAAAACAATCAGAAAGAGTAATACATTGTCAAGGTATTGTGGTTTTGAAGACTAACATGTTGTTATTAGCACTGTTACGAGTCAATAAAATATCCCGTTTTTACTGTAGCTCTAAAAATCCATTCAGGTGCTTTTCTCTTATTTGTAACCCTTCTTGCTTAAAAACAGTCAGAGAACATAAGTAACAATGATTCTTACCTTCTGAGAAGGATTTTCTTTGCAAAAATATGTTATAATATTCAGTTAAGTATTAACCTCAGCTGGGGACTATTCAGCTATAAAGACTGACACTGCCGGTTCATGATATAATGATGTCCTGCATATCATACTGATTTGCAGATGTCACTTTTTAGACTAATAACAAATTGCAGGTCTGACAACTCACTTTCCATTTTAAGATATTTTTAACTTTCTTTTTGTTGTGACAGGCAACAAAAAATGATTAAATTTAGTCCTGGGTTTGACACTACAGCAGGCTGCCTTCTATTTGTTGATTACTATTGATTTTCTTTGATACTTCATTTAAAAATCAATAGCTAGAAAGAAAAATAGGCATGGTTTACACAAATTTAAACATGCTATTGTATGCTAGAAGAGGCTACAGTTTTGGCAGGGCACTGGCATTCAATTATGAGAAAAGCTCTTAACAGGTGAAACCAAGGGCTCTAGATCGATATTCAGTTTTCTTTCTCAATCAGAGAAAGTGGCCATAAATTAGGCTCATCAGTGTTATTTTCAAGACGCTCCCAAAGCAAATAATTTTACATTTTTTTCAGCTTTCCACGGCACTCATACTAAAGGACAAAAGGTAAAGTTTAGAGCAAAATGCAAACAAAAAATAAATTCAACAGAAATTTGTACTACCTGGAGTTCATCCGTGCCTTTAGCTTCTTGGCTTTCTTTTTAGTCTTTTGTTTCTCCTCTCCATCTTTTAATGGTTCCACAGGAACAGAACTCTCTATCACAATATCCACAATGTATTTCTTTAATGAAAGGTGCTCCTGCAGAAAAAATTGAAATAATATTTGATCTTAAAGTATGTGATTGAGGTCACAGATCACCTTCCCAGGAAACAACAGTGGTGAGTATTTAACAAAAGGGTAAGAAAATGATGAAAAACTTTAAAATAGATTTTGGGTAAGAGATTATTTCACACTGTAGAGAACACATAATGGGTATTTTGGAATTAGGGAGAATAATTAGTGAGAGAAGAAGAATATTGTCCCTCATTTGCAAGAAACTATTACTTAAAAAGTATGAACTCCAAGTTGACATACTCTCCTCTTCTCCAAGCTGCCGTTTACAGTTACATGAAGCCAATGCCCTGCCCTACCAACATAACTCATTACATTAAATGAACTAACCCTGGTTTGTGATTTTAACTCTTCATGTAAATCTAAACCTATCTTAACTTTTTATTAAAATATATGGAAACTATTCACTACTTCAATGGTACCATTTATTGATGGGAATATTACTTCTCCTCTCATACTAACCAATTTGCATTTAAGTAAAATATTGGTAAAATCTCAGCTGTCCACAGAAGAAACACTTTAATTATGAAATAGTTTGGTTTTGACATAATGGCATGCAAGAAAAGGGAATGTGATTACAGCATGTGATTGTAAATAAATGCTTTGTTTCAAGATTCAAAAAAAATGTAACGAGAACTTCCCTATTTCCTCAGAAGAACTTTCACATTTATAGACCACCCCGATACAGTTCAAGGTCTACATATTTATCAATTAGAGACAAATAACCAACAGAGCTATTTTCCTAAAGCTGTTCTCAATTTTGGTTGACCCATGCTGTCCATGAACAGACATGTAGGTGCCTGTAACAATTCCAATGACCAGTGGACTATCCAGAAACAATGTGCAAACAACCCCACCCCCTCAAAAACCAACCAGTGCTGAACATATGATGACCTATAGGTAACCACTGCTTTGTAAGACAGTTTTTACTTGAAAATGATCAGTGCCACTATCAGTTGCGGTTATTCCTTCCTTTTCCATAAAGGATCCTTACAATGCAAAGTAAAAAGTGAAGTGTTAAAAAATTTATAGACAATATTTTCCAGAAAACAAACTATATTTTCTTTCACTGATTCAGGAAAATATTATGCCTGTTGAAAACAAAATAAATCTCTGTGAAATTTCCTGGAAAAAGACCATTTAGTTTTTGTAAAGCATCGCTGCATGATCCAACCCAGCAATATATATTTGGTCAAAATAGCAATTGAAATTTCCATTTTAAATTATATAAATGCAAAATGAATACTGAGTACTGGACATAAGAAATCAAGCATAATAATTAAGCAAATTCTAAATGTAACACTGACTTTAGCTTTGCTACACTGCTGACCCTGTATAACCCCCAGTACAGCCAAACAGTTTTTCCTCAATGCATTGTCCAAGTGATCAAACCATGGATATCGCTATCTCCATATGTAACATAATTCTTACAGCTTTTGTAAGCATTGCCCCCCTCCCTTTTAATATTACTCTTGTAATTTCAGCATGAAGTGCTTAAAGGAGAACTTATCTTAAGGTATCTTGAAATGTTGTCACCTTTGAGCATGACTCAGTAGTAGAAGACTAGCAAACCAGTTCTTGATGAGTTACTTCTTAACCAATTGGTAGCAGCACAGAACATAAACCATCCCAGTGCAGGTTAAGAAACCCCAGTTCATTTTTGTCTCCTTAGAGAGGTATCCCTCAACACCCATTTAAAAATAGCTTTTCCCTTAACCTCTCTTTTTGAAAACAGAAACCTGCTCGTAAGGCTGAAACTACACAGGGAACTGATGAGTTTGAGTATTCCAATGTTAAGAAAAGAAAGAACTTCCTCAGAATACACTGACACTGCTCCTGCTTTGCTACCAAGCTTCAGTGTACTTAACCTGTGTGGATGCTCAGTTATTAAACAAAATATATTAATTACTTCAGCGGAATTTCATAGGTACATCCTTGCTTTCCAAACTGAACTACCTTAGCACTGTAATTTACCTCATGTCTTATGAGCAAGATAAGCACTTGTAACATGTAAAACTAACAATGACTATTACTATAGCTCTACATCTTTGTTCAACTGTGAAACTGGTTTTTTGGTTCATCAGATCTTCAAACCATTTCCTACATCCTTCAAAGTGACAGCACAGCAAAATGAAGGTAACAACGCACTTGGAAATGGCCGCGGCCTTACAGAAGCGGCAGAACATCTCCATCCAGGCACGATCAGCCTGCAGCCCTCCTGCTGCACTGCAACAAGCAAACATGGTATCAGACTTCTGCCTGTGAGAAGTGACACGAAGCCTTGTGTCCCCCTGAGCAGCCATTCATGGCTTAGCAGATGACTTGAAGAGAACTACAGGGTTCAACAAGCACACTCATTTATCACCCTGTGAGGGCCGAAAGAGCTCTCGCTGTCAACAGCATGCAGGATGGTTACAAACCACTCTGTTCACATGAACTCAGGCACCTCCGTGAACGATGTTTCTCAGAGTTCTCAGCTTTCACGTGTGGCAGTTTGGATTAATATCAGACTTCATACACGCAGCTCATTAAAGCAAGACTACCTTACTTGTAAAGTAATAATACCTTGTGTCACAAAAACAATCACTTTTTGAAGGCACAGATCAAAGCGTGGGATTATCGCAGTGGGCAGATCGACACCGTTCAGGTGTGAAACAAGTATAACTAATAGCTTGGTATCGAATGACAACTGACATGTGAAGAGAGCTCCTGCCAGACTATGCTTCAGAGCAGGCTAGAAATATCGATTCCCATGTTTTAGTAAGCTCCTTCCAGTTATCTGAGAAAACAACGGTGTTTAAATCCACTGAGTCACACTCAAGTACAGTATGTCCAATTCTTTCAATAACCAAATTCATGACTCATGTGACCTGTGCAACGGGTTGCACGGGTTAACATACCATAAAAGTAATTGCCATAAGTGTATGAAAGTAAGTGAAGCCAGTGCAGTGTGTAGCAAGCAAACTTTTGACATCTTCTGAATGCTTTTATTTAGGCAATAATGAAACTATTCAATTTCAGGGGTTTTTCCTTTCTAATAAAGGTAATGCAGAACAACCGGGTAATCCAGTCACTTCTTCCTGAAAGCATTTATTCACTATTATTTTGAGAGAAATATATTCTAAATGAAGTAAGAATTTCTGAGACTAATTTATGCTTTCCATAGAGTAGTTCTGGGTTTGTCTTCATGACAGTGTGAAGGAGCATTTCTTCACATTGATTCTTTGCTACGTTGAGCACATTCTGACCCCAAACCCTCAGATATTAGTGAGCCACTGCATCTTTGGAGAATTTAGGCCATTATAAATGAAAAACATTATTAATAAAGGCTCTTTTCTAATGAAAAAGATTAAGATCTGTATTAAGATCTGTATTCTGTTATTAAGATCTATATTCACACCTACCAAAAATGTTCATTGCAGTTTCAGTTTCTACACCAGCAATGTCAGTTTTAGCTGTGCGATGTCCCTAAAGCTTTGTTTTAAAGACTTAAGTACAATATAATGGTTTTGCTGATCTGTCCTAACAGAGTATTTTGTATCTCAGGATTAAAACAGAACCAGCCATGATGGTCATTAAGTATCAGATTTCTGCCATCATTTTTCACACTTGATAACTCATCCTCTAAGTTGCACAGCTGAGATCAACTATGACTATGTCACAAAATAAGGTATCAGCTTTCGGGACGATGGCAGAAGACACACGATCCAGCCTGTCTCGTGCTGTGATGTGCAGCTGCAAAATACGGGAACAGGAATTGAATGCTGATTTCTTCATGATCATCTGTATATATTCCTCTATATGTACTCGTATGGTGATGGCTCAGTTATGCATTAGAGTAGAAATACTCCCGCTATTTCTCTCTACATGCATTCACCAAAACTAAAGGTTATTTTACCTGTTTCCCAGAGGGAGACTGTCTCTAGCTGAAAAAGCTTATGAAACATAAAAGTAACCTGGTAAATGTATACAATTTGCTATTTAATGGCATTCTATATGGACACGTGTTGTTATTTGACATAGCTGTACAGACCTCTAAGAATTTCTATATAACACTGATGCCATTTTTAAAACAACCAAAATAAGTTTCCTGTAAATGTTTCAATACTTCATTTACAAGCAAGGTGATAAAAACTAACATTAAATGCACATGTAAAGCTGCAGCCACCACAAAGCAGACATGACAGAGATTAGATTATTTACCAAAAGTGCCTTTGCTTTTCTTCTCTGCTCCCTCCATCTCAACTGTTCTGACTTTCAGTCACTGAGAATCCTGAAACTTTCCAAACACAACAGATGGGCCTTGTCTACAAACTACATGAGAAATCGAGTTGCCAAAACCATTAAAGCTAAAACTATGAAGGGCACCCATGAAGTCACATTCTAGCTGGTTACTGCCTAGTCCCATCCAACTGCCTGAAAGAGAAAAACTAGCCAGTTCATTTTGTATCTTGAAGTTCACAATTTCAGATGACTAAGCACTTCTTAGAACCAAGTTTTTCTCTATGCATGAATGACACCCCTTTTTCTTACATGACCTGTTTACATTATAATACATTACAGAAGTATTATCCATATTCTCTGAAATAAAGGAAATTTTTCAGACTCCAGAACAAATATATTTGCAAAATTTTTCCATGAAAAGTGTAGCAAATACTCCAAAATGCTGAAATGCTACACAGTTGAGTACTGTCCATTTCAGTTTGGATGAGGAAAACCATACCATAAGCTGGATTCTGAACCTTGGTAATCTCTACAAAATACAACAGCTGGAAAATAAATTTCCTGACACCCTCTTCATACAATACCCATCCACAATACTAGTACTCCTGACTAGCTCTCCCCATTTCATGTCCTGATCACTGCAACAACATCCACGTGTGATCCTGACAGATGGAATGTTGGCTATGTAAGTATTTCTCAAATCAGAACACAACTGTAAAATTCTTCTCCTCCCCGATCTCTTTGATTGTGACACTTTTGGCTCTCTGCATTACGTATAAGCTACTACTCATTCCCTACTCAGCAAATATTTATAGTAACTTTATTAAATCCTGATGGAAAGCGTGCCAAACAGAATTCTTCCTAAAAAAACTTCCTCATTCTAAAATTAGGAGTGAGCATAACACAAATACTTATTTCCCTTTCCCTTCTTTTTAAGTAAGCATTGCCTTTTTATGGATTCTGCCTGCAGCAAGAATCCATAGGTAGGACAATACTGCAGCAGAGCATCTGTATTTGCTCAAGCTGGGAAGAAAATCACAGCGTGGCATTTGTTGCTGTAGGGCAGTCCTGACTTAAGATCCTTTGTTCTCTCATGCTCCTGTTGCTCCTTGCTGGCTCTCACGAAGAACAATATTCCTCCTAATCCATAGTGGTAACAGCCCGGGAAGGGAGGCTCTGAAAATCCTCCGGTCTGCAGCCAGTCAGTCGCTGGCAGGGGTGGCCAGGATCATCACCCAGTATATCAAGTGTTTTCTGCTGCTTTCTAGAAGCTCCAGAAGGTCCTGTGCTACCACAAAGCAGCCCTGGAGTGAAATCCCACTGACTAGCAGCAGGCATGCAGAGGCCTGACCTTTCCAATGTTCAGTCTGTTTTATACAGAGTGCGACACGGGCTCCATTAGCTGTGTTTCGGTTCTGTAGCAACTAGCCAATTTATCTAAGTGGAAAACCTTGCAGGCCACTGGACCCAAACAACTGAGCCAAAAACGACCTTCTTGGAATCTGAAAAGTTTATGGGGTTTTTTCTCTATTATTTTTCATTTTCATTCCCTTCTGTATTTCTGGATTCTGGCCAGAACTGAAGCAGGAGAGCCAGAATACCGTAAGACTGGTTATTCTTATTATTTTTGTATTCTTTCCAACCTTGAATCCCCAACTTTGGAAAGAAAAGGCATTCTTATAAGTTTTCTAACCCAGTTCTGCAGACCAAGGCAACTTGAAAAATATCTCACTCTAGCTATTTATCTAAATTTGATCTTCAGAACCTCCAAACACTTGTTTTTCCTTGCCTTCCTACAATAAACATGAGGAATATCATAAAGAAATACTTGTAGCAGCTTAAATCACATAATAATTGCTGTCATTCATTTACCATTTTAATAAAAAAACTTAATAGCAAACTGAGTATTTTGTCTAACCGTAAGGTACATAAGGAATATATTCTAGCAAATCAATGGGTAACTATGCTGAAGCCTACATACATCTTTTGGATTAACATCTTTACCTGTTTCAAAATGAACAATATCCTGTAACTGCAGAAAATAACTAAAAAAATGTCTTCAGTATTTATTACCAATGTCAGGACTAACAGTTTCTTACTTGTATATAATCACTTAGGGATGGATTTGCCAAATTCTGAAGACGTTTTTAAGGTTCAATTCTAAATCATGTTACCACAGGAATATTTGTTCATGATTTTATTACATGTTTCAACAAACCTCCTCAGTATTTGATTTTTTCCCTCACAGCCGAGGACAATATTTAATATGGAAAACAGATGCTGAAGCTGACTATGAGTTATATCAAATGCAGAATTCAATTTTCAACATTATAACCAATGACAGCTTGAAACACAGTCATTAATGCTTAATCATAAAGAGATTAAATGTTTGTGATCAAACACTGTTACAGTCCCACAAGTGATGATCCACTCTAAAATATGGAGAGGATTCAAAACAGAGTCATTAATGCTTGATCCTAAAGAGTTCAAATGTTTGTGATCGAATACTTTTATCATACCACAAGTGATGATCCACTCCAAAACACACACAAGATTCAAAATAAGGAAAGTATTTACCTGTTACCAGTAACAGAGTTATTGTGTTTCATATGTGAAAAAACAGGTTATAGAAATAAAGAAATGGATATTCAAATATTACTTTAGCAAAATCAAGATTTTAATTATTCACATTTCTATGCTAGACTGTACTTCAGAAGATGAGCGTAGAGCATTAAAAAAACTTTTATTATTCATGCAAAACTGAAGACTGACCTTTCATTGTAAAAGTAGTTTTACCTTCACTTCTTTCATTTAATTAAGATTAGATTTTTTAAATGAGGGACTAATACTGCTTTTTAGCATGTCCAAGGTACATACTACTTTTACTGCTAATACTGACTTCACTTTTAGTGACCTTCCTTGTCCATAAATTCAATGATACGACAGCCTGCCACAAAGATAAATAGCAAATAATATCCTGGATAGTAAGTCCAGATACTTCTGGAGATTCCTAATATCATTCCCTTTCCCACTTGTCACTCCAAAATGTGGGAAAGAAGGCAAAGGCAAACTGTTTCTTGCAGGAGAATGAGAACTGTGCATAATGGACATGGAAAGCATCACTCTGCAGATTAGGGAAGCAAGCTGGAAGGCACTGACATTATCATTTGGCTGCAAGGGCAAGCACGAGGAAGGTGGAAATGAGAGTGCAGTTGGCCCTGCCAGCAGCAGTTTTTCTTACTGGCTATGAATATTCAGGATAGCCAAGCCAAAGGGAAGAAGGGTGCAGCTGTTGGCAATGATCTATCACAATTAAAGACACAGCCAATAAACAATTAATCATGTACATTTTTGCCAAGAAAAACAACACTTTATAATATATTACAGGTAAGAAGCTACTGCTGCACAAAGTGCTAAAAACTAGAACTGATGTATAGAGTTCTGAGAGACCTTCTGCAAACTGCACCATGGATTAAACTTTATAATTACACGATCATTCATGACAGCTTCTTGTAGGACAAATGTATTCACAGCAGTATTAGAAGGCCAAAGTTCCTGTGCTGAAAAGGACCACAGGTATCCAACAGATACTGAACATCTATAAACAAAAACGGACCACAGATGCTTGGCCTAGTTCCATTCCATTCCATGTGCAGCAACACACAGCCCCTCTCTAAAAATATCCTCCCTTCCTCAGAGGGAAAAAAAAGAAAATTGAGTAAAGCAAAAAGCAAACTCAATTGAAACCTTTACTAGGTTGGGGAGTTCTTGTTTTTAGGTGATTTACAGATTGCTTCCACTGAACAACAGGGAAGAAAAATGAGCTACTGTTGGAAAACTAATGATCAGACACCAGGAAAAAAATGATTTTACAATGAAGTCTATATTCTCTAACTCTGGATAAAACAAACAGGAATATGATTCAACAGATGACCAAACCATATGCACCACTCTATTACCCAGAAACTACCTGAGTATTATATGCCAGCAGAGCTAAGTCAAGACCATCTCCTTGTACAGTAATGGTCATAACTGACTGTCCAAATGAGACTGGAGTGCAAACACCAGAATAAGACCAAGCCTGCACACTTGAGGCACACAGAGTTGCTAGCTGCAAAAAAACCAAACCCACAGGAATGCCTTAATCCAGATCCTTGAGTAATAAAACACAAGAGAAAAGCTTAAATTGAATCCTAAGGACTTTCATTATTTTGAGTGAAACTCAGAATGCAGATGGCTAAAAACACACTTGGACTTCAGGAAAGCAGATTTGGACCTCTTCAGGGATCTGTCTGGTGGAATACCATGGGGTGATAAAGCCCTGGAAAGAAGAGGGGCCCAAGAAAACTGTTAAGATTCAAGGATCACCTCCTCCAAGCTCCAGAGTGATGCATCCCAACAAAGAGGAAGTCAGGCAAAAATGCCAGGAGGCCTGCATGGATGAACAAGGAGCTCCTGGACAAACTCAGACACAAAAAGGAAGCCTACAGAGGGTGGGAGCAAGGTCAGGTAGCCTGGGAAGAATACAGAGAATCTGTCCAAGCAGCCAGGCATACCTTAAACTCCTCTATTGGATGAAATGAAAAAAAGCTGTTCACCTTTTGTGTTGTTACTTTTCATTTAGCTTAATCACATCTTTCAGATAGGTTACCAAAGGAGTTCAGAGGACACTATTCTTCATTTAAATAGATGCACTTGAAAACATTCTGATTCTGAAGGGAAAAAACTTTTTGGTTTTTTTCAGTACTGCTGAGGCTGAAGCAATAAAACAATTGTTATATATAATTCTAATGAAAACACTGTGAATTAAAAATAATCATTAAAAAAAAGTCCAGGCATCACCATGTCTCTAGCCAAGCAAGCTCCTTGAAAATATAGAAGAAAAAGAGCAAAGGTCAGACATGAAAACACTCCCACATCTCCTCCCCTCAGTAACTTCCTCTGTAAGAAATCATGGAAGCAGCACACAACTTTCAGAAAACAGCTCGATTTCTTAAAGAATAACACCCCCTTGCCCCTAGAAAGCTTTCAGAAATTCAAACTCACATGAACATCAACTTTGCTTGTGTGTTGTGCTAGCTATAAACCTTCCATGTACCAGCACAACTCTGCTTTCTCAGGCAGTCCCTCACCACATCCTGGCAAAAGCACAATCCTGCCAGCGCAGCAGTGCCGCTACCAGGGGAACCCGCCAGCACAGTTATGCACATTGTAAATCAGACCCTGCTACGATCTGGACAGACCTGTGCTGGAAAAGGCTTGCACTGCAACCCCAGCCAACTTGACAACCCACAGCAGAGAGCAGGCTTTAGTCACTGGCTAGCTGGGGTGTTTGTAAAAGCAATGCAGGTGGGCTCAACCATGTCCTTCTATAAATCCTCAAGTTTTAATGCTGTCAGTCTTCAGAAAACAACCACCTCTGCTCCATCATGGGATTATATTTTCCTTTGGTCTAAACACTCCTCTAGGAAGTCCTTTGTTTCATTTATATCATGACAATAGAGTCCATTTTCTTCCTTGCTAAAAAAGTGCACATTTTTCACATATGCAAACAAAGGTTCATTAATATTCCTCCATTCTGCTTTGGAATACATAAAATTCTAGCACACACCTTATATAAATTAGCCAAACTCCTGCCACGTTATCTGCTTCAAATGGTTTTTAGAAGTACTTTTCACTTAATAGACACATTAATAGATTGCATGGAACTACATGATTTATACTCTAAAAGTGCCTTTAGACCATGGTATTTAAATGACAGGAGATACAGGACAATGGTTCAAAGGAAGCAAGCTATAAGGATTACTGATGTTAGGTGCATTCCTCAAAGCAAACTAGCATAGGCATGAGAGGCAAAGAAAAATGGGAAAGCAGAAGGGCAGAAACATGAATAAATAATCTAGGAACTACAGGTGGCAGCATAGAGTACAAGATCCTTGCAGAGACTCCTCAGCCTAATGAAATTACTATGTGTTGTCCTAGGGCTTTCAGCAGGCACCTCCTCCGTGACTCCCTATGTGTCAGAAGCCCTTTGTGTCACACTGGCTTTGATTCAACAAAACTGTTAGTTCCAATTTCCAACATACTATTTGATTCCAGTGAAGCCAATGGCACCAAATTGCGTATGTTGTTTACATCTGCTGCTGCACTGAAAGGAATATGATTATTAAGAGAGGGGACGGGAAATCAATAGCATAGAAAATAGTAATGTGAAAAGAAGGCAAAAGCTGGAAGTTTGACGGAAGAAGACATGCATTTAAGCAGAGAGAGGAAATGTAGATGGAGCATTGTTACTGCACTAAAGATAATGGGACAGTGATAGCATTACAAGTTTCAGAAAAATAATACAGGCAAAACAACTTCTAGCCTGAAGCCTACCCTGCTGGAAGAGTTCTGCCATCTACATGGACGAAGGACGTAAAAAATGTGAATAGAACTTCATTTGCTTCTACATTATAAACACTGTTTCAAAATCAACTGACTTTTGCTTTAAGAGAAATCTCCATCCTTTTCAGCTGGATGAAGAAAATCCAAATGAAGAAATCCAAAAAGCTGAGATGAAGCAAAGCTGTCATCCAATCTCAGAAATAACTTCATGCTTTTCCATTTTTAGTATCTTCACTCTTAACGAAACTATTTTCTTTGTGAGCTTCACCAAATACACAGCATCTACAAGTGAATTAATCTTATTGATTATCTAACACTAGCTGTCAGCTCTCGCACAATATATGCTGGACTTAAGCATAGTATATGCTTAATTCCAGAACAATAGAAAACTGCTCCTAGAGCCTACTTTTATATCTGAAAATGTAAAATTACAGAGCCTATAGATGCTATAAGCATCTACAGCATCTATATACTTATACAGCAAAGGGATAAAAACTAGATTATAATAATTTCTTTTTATATCTAGCAAGATCAAACACCAGCATCCACATGGCCCAGAGAAATCAGTGTCAACGATCATTCCGTACAGCTTTTAACTTCTTGCTTACAGTCAAATGAAGCAACAACAATCCTTATGGTGTGAAGACATATTATAGAATCACTTACTCAAATCAGTTTTCAAATTCTTAAGGAGATACTTAAATCTTACCTTTTGGGATACCACTACGGTCAAAATAAAAATATTTCAAGTCTTTCTGTGATTTCTTAGATAATAATAAAGAAATTCTATGGTCAGATTACAATTTTTTAAAAAGCTTTCTTTCCAGGCAGCTGCCTATTATACTTCACAGGCTTCACACAAAATGAGTCAAAGATCAAGAGTAAGCTATCTGAGGTGTCAAGTGCACAAGGTTAAAGGTGAAATTTTATTAGGTCAAAGGTGATATAAATCTTTTATGTCAAAGCAGAAGGGTCACAGACAAGATGTATATAATCTAAAGACATCACAGATGACAAGTAATAACTTTAAGTAGTACAAGTGCGTTCTCACGACAGATACCTTCATTGACTAAAAAACTGAAAACGCTGATGAGTAACTGTGAGTATTGTAATGCTTCCCTGGAATATGGTTTTACTTCTATATAATACATTGGGAAGTTTTTCTCAGGTATTTCAAAACTCATCTAAAGTTACTGAATGCTTTAGTGGTGGGGAGGCACCGTTTGGCGTTAAGAATGAGGTACACAAAGCAGATTGCTCTGGTAAATAAAACTGCTTTTCTACTTTACAATGACCATATCTTTAGCATGTGTATCTTATTGCTGCTCTTTGGGGAAAAAAACACCCAATCCAAACAACAAACAAAGCAGAGAGGGCCTCAGGCCAAGGAAATTTCAGATTACAATAGTACAGTTCCGAATTGTGTATTCAGGCTAATGAAAATATAGCTATAAATAATACATTAAATATCTAACACTGGAAGCATCTGTATGTTGCCAGTATGCCAAATACTACGCACCATCTTGATTAAGGATATTTAAGTCTGCTCTTATAATTATCAAGCTGTTTATTCAGTTAGAACTGTTCTCTCCTTTTGCTCCTGCACTAAATATGCATTCAGGAAACTCCATACCTTAAACCTTAGTCTTGGTCTTAAGTTCACATCAAAATATTTTGCTGACTAACACTAGATTTAAGCACAAAAATCGAGATATCTGTGCCCTCTAGTGGAACTTCTTTTTCACCAGCTGGGCACAGATGTAGGAGTTCTAATGTGATCCTTTTTTCTGGAAGCTGGAATTGTTAACCTATCAAATTAGATGTTGTGAAGAGTGTATAAAACCCACTCAAAGGAAAATGTAGTTCTCTGCTTTCCTTCGTATTTATTTGAGGGAAATCTCTCAGCTTCTATTTCTAGGAAAACGGATGCAGTGTGAAGCCTCATACATCCGATTAGGTAAACCTGGCATCTTAAAACCAAATCCAAACCCACACAACTCCACTAAGCACCGTCAAAGAGGAAAAAAGAAACTGAAAAGACAGTTTATGTACTTTCATTACAGCTAGGAAGGGGGAGGCAAACTGCAACTCAGCAAAAATTTATTCCTCCAGACTACTGTATCTCTCCCAATTTTTTTCCCCGTTTTTCCAGTGATAACCTCCTCTGTGGATTTCAGTACCTCAGAGACTTAATTTTCCAAAGCTTTTCAAAAAGGAAAAAGAAAGATGTTACTAGTTTTCAGCTACAAAGGAGAGGAGGAGACAGCCAAAAATCAAAAGTCCTGAGCAGTGTCATTTGAATCAGCTTGGCTGGAAACATTTTTGAACACAGTGAAGTTAAATCTGAATCATCTCTGGAGAACCAGCTTGCACAGTATTTCTTCCTAACATCTGACAGTTATAATGCAGGGGCATTCATAAATGTTTTGGATAAAACAGAACTCAAAGGCTGACTTAGAATTTGTCTTACAGAAAAGGCCTTGGCTTAATACTGTAGTTCAATTCAGGCAGCAACACCAAGAAATCAAATCAGACAACCATTCACAAGTCTTTTCTTCAAAACAGCATCATTTCTTGATTTACTATAAAATGTCCTCAATGCTTCCTAAAAATCACTCGAAATGCCAATTCTTCTGAAGAAGCTACTGAAAAACTAATTATTGCTCTTTCTAGCAATGCTAATACTTGTAAAGCATTTCCAATCTTACATTTGAAAGTAATTTAGCACTGCAAATTTCAGCACAAGTGAGTGACCTCGAAGCAGAGGATAGCACATCTGATTACCTAAAAAGGACTAAGATATTTTAAACAATAGGAAGGAACAACAACAACAAAGTAAGGCAAGACATGAGATTTTTATGATGAAAAGACATAGTGAGATGAAAAATGCCTTTGGATTAACAGAAAAGCAACATGTGACATTTTATTCACAATCTATTTTAAATGGCAATTGCTTGAAGTATTTGAATCCACTGTTTATTTCATTCCTTTTCATTGGTAGTCTCTATTCAAAAAGGCACTATTATTCCCATGCTAACACAAATACTCTTGTTCAATTCCTTTATAAGAATTTTCAAGACTTTCTTAGGCTACTGAGCTGGATGGCATTTAAAACAGGAAATAATATAGAAAAAAAAATACTATAAAACTTACCACTTCTTCATCTGAAAGCTCTCGCCCTTGTATACTACTGTTCTCTCGCACAGCTTGTTGGTGTTTCTTCCCTTTAATGTGGCTAAAAAGGTACACCTCTGATGAAATCTGTAATGACAACGACTTAACAGTAATTTTTCCCTCAATAATTCATAAATCTATAAATAACAGTATTACGCAGGACTTCAGAGTAAAAGATCTCCCTGCTTCCTACTCAGTGACTATATGGCTTCCTCTTCTCCACCATTCCTGCGACATACGGAATGGTGGACACAAGAAGAGATACCCTGTTGACATCAGAGGTCTGCCTGGCAAAGTACTTTGCTTCTAACAGTGACTAAAAAATAAGATACCAAAGGAAAAGAGGAGACAAAGCAAACATTGGTTCTCCCATTTGGCACTTCTAAGCCTCCAATCAAATTCAGCTCAAGAACTTCTTGAGCTTGATGTTGTTTCTCTGTATCTAGTAACCGTCAGCAAATTTCAGTACAATGAAACTTGCCCAGTCATCCCCTGAACTAAACTCTAATATCCACAGGTTCTTTTAACAAGGTGTTCACAAGCTCAGCTACCTTCTACGTAAAGACCACATTTTTTACTTTAAATCTAGTGTTTAGTTACCTTCATTTGATGGTAGTTAAGTGCTTTGCTTAATTTGATGCTCTCAAATTCTTGCTTTTCTTAGAAGAGACAGCTAATAACCAAGTACTGTCCACACTCTCCAGTCAATCTTCAACTCTACAGTTCTTTCAAATCTTCCCTAAACCACTTGATTTACAGACACAAGAATTCAAAACAAGGTGCACTTTACAAGAGCAGAGCGGGGACACAGTGGGTGTGCAACACTCTCATTTGTGAGTGAAGCATAACTTGTAGCTTCAGGGCTTAGGTTGGCCTTGCATTTCTGACAGTATTCCTCCCCTCTACCCAACTTACCATCACATTGCATAATGAGCACTGTTTTTTTCGTTCATATGGTGTAAGTTTTGGTGCATAATCAGTATTAGCATGTCTTCCACTACTTAATTCAGCTGCTTTCTCTTTCCTTTGTTCAATTTGTTCCATGTGCCTTCTGATACTTTCATCATGCTGAATGGAAAATAATCAAAGCAACAAAGAAAACACATTGAATTACAGTGAATGGAATTAAACTGTACAAAGAAATATTAGGAATTACCAAATATACAGTTAGGATGCACTTCTGTTAAATGGAAACTATTTTTTATTTCTGAAAGGCATTAAAAGTCACCACGTCAGACACTACGACTTAAAAATCAATCAGTGCCAATTCTGTTTTACAGCAAATCCATCTCTAAATCTTTTTGTTGTATTTAACATTCCTGATTTTGTTCTTAATGAAACACTCTAGTCAGAATACAAGTTCAGCTCTTATCCTTTTATACCTTCAGTTGAATCTTCTTCTGTAGCTCTTCCATGGCTTCTTGTTGAGCTGCAGTAAGAGCCGCCAACCTCTCTTCTCGATCTCTAACCAAAGGATAGTATGGGGAAAACTTGTTATAATGTGCATAATACTGACTAATTTATGTGTGAAATAGAACACATAATTGGGAGAACAAGCACCCAAAAGAATTAAGCTGAAGATGGCTCAGTAGAAGAGAAAGACAACAAAAAGCAGCTTACTTAGAGAGATGCAATGCTTTAATTTTGATGATTTTATAAAGGTAGACACTTGCACCTTTGTAGCAAAACCTGGATCATACCTCAGCCCAAACCAGAACAGTGATAGTCAACATAACACTACAGAATAGTGACGAATGTGATACCCTGCCACCACGAGCATTCTTCAGCCAATGGCTAGAGTCAGTGAACCAAGAGGGAGGAGAACAATGGCAAATCAAGGAAAAACCAGGCAGCAACGAGGGCAGTTTGTTTTATAAAAATGTTGATCAGTGGAAGTTTGAATATATAAACTCATAGATAAAACTTTGACCAACATCAAATGATACAGTCATCAGTGATAAACTGATGCTCTAAAATATTGCAATTCTAAATGTTCAACATACCAAAGGATAGCAAAAGATTAGGCATTTATCTTACTGTCACCTTCTCTACATCGTTGCAGTCAGGATGTATTTTGCTCACTGAATCTGTCTGCCCTGCACCCCTCTTCCAAAAAGTGAATCATGCCTCAAACTCGAGTTGTCCTCCTCACTTTCAGCAACTCTCCATCCCCTCCCCAGCACAGGGCCAAAGCACAGCTGTCGTGCATCTGGATGTCAGTAAGAGCCTGTGAATTCCCTAAGCATCACCCTATTAAGGAGAGACCTGCAGATAACAGTGATCAGCAAGCCAAGAATTGGGCATCTGTGAAAGGCCAAAAGAAGTAATGAAAGCTTTGAGTAAAACTGAGCAATGAAGAAGTTATTCAAAGCCATTAGCCACTTTTTTAAAAGACATCCTAAAATTAAAGTTATTGAGTGACAAAACTAGAAAAGCCGACATAAAGAGTATTAGCCAAACTGCAGTGCTTTTTGGGTTACGTAGAGCTCTGTTTGGATTTTTTAAACAGAAAACTGACAGAAAAAACCAAAGTCAGTTCTGTAAAGGCAGGAGGCTGGGATAAAGTAACATTTTCAAACAAAAAGCCACAGAAAACATAAAGGCAGATAGGAAAGAAGATGGGGAGGAAGCAAGTCTAATAATAAACACTACACACAGTTGTCCTTTCAGAAAGGATAAGTGAACTCTTCCAATCACCATCGGCATGAAGGGGGGCGAGGAAGAGATGATGGACGAGAAGCTGTAGGTACTTTATGTGCTATCTCCCCTGAGGTACATAAAGAAAGACTGAACTACAGTCTGTGTTTTTGTTTTAAAGAGTTCCTGACTCACACCATGAGCTCAAACAAATCACAACACACGACCCAAACCCAAAGCTTATTTTAGCTATTTCTTTCAGTATGCGTTTATACGTCTTTGTTTAATCCTCTAAACTATAATAAATTAATATCATTGCATACTTTGGGTTAATAATATTTGAAACAAAATTCTGAAGTTGTGATTGATAGAGCATCACCAATACCCCTGCACAAGCCTTCTGAGACGCATGCTTTTTACATGATCAGGTTACACTGCACAGTTTTATGATTTCCATAGACAAGAAAAAATTTTCCATATTATGGATTTCAACTCTCTGGAATATAAAATACTCTGAAATTACATCTAAAACCATGCTGGAATCAAGTTAATGTACCATAAGGGCAGGGAGGCTTTTAAAGTCAGTTTTAGGTACACTATTCCTTTCATACAGATGCTTTAATCACCACCAGATGCACATGGCAAAGCTTATACTGAAGAAAGTTTAAGCAGATATTCCAAAAATTACTGATTCCAGCAAGTACTAAATCTTCAGGATAAGAGACAAATCCTAGCAGCAGGGGGAAAAAAGCAACAAAACAAAACACCGAATGATACCGGGAGGTTCCACCAAAACAGGCCAAAGCTCTGTTGTGTAATCAGCATCTGGCAAAGAAAATGAAGCATGGTACTGCAATAGCAAGTACAAAGCATTTGAAAACTGAGTGCCGTAAGGGCAAATATAGAGGAAATTTGACCTCCTCCTCAGGGATTGTAGTGATAGGACAAGAGGTAATGGGTTCAAGCCTACACAGGGGAAGATCAGGTATAAGGAAAAAGTTCTTTATTGTGAGAGTGGTGAGGCACTGGAACAGGTTGCCCAAAGTGGTGGTAAATGCTCCACCCCTGGCAGTGTTCAAGGTTGGATGTGGCGTGGAGCAACCTGGTCTAGTGGAAGGTGTCCCAGCCCATGGCAGTGCAGTTGGAACTAGATGATCTTAAGGTCCTTTCCAACCCAAACCATTCTATATTCTATGAAAGACAGTACTACTAGAAGGCAAATTGAAACTGCTGTTCTTCACATGTCATAATGAAATATAAATGGGGTGCAACAAAGGCAAGTAGCAGATTTAAAACTGATTAAACAAAAAGAGCAAATAATTACATGCCTTGAGCCTTTAGAGAAGTTCTAACCACAGAAGACTTCAGAAGGCAAAGCTGTCAATGGGACAATTATCTCCCATTTGCTTGCTGTGAGGGTTTCCTCAAATTTCAGAAGGATCTAGAAGCCTTACACATGCGGTGTCTATCCTCCCTAAATAGCATAACCAAAATTCCGCGTTAGTCCTAATCTTCTTCAAGTGCCTGTGAAGGACGAAAAGATACTGAAGGATCCCTCCCAGCTCACTCTATCTCATTGTGACTTTAGCTCAACACACTGAGGAAAGGTCCATGACATCCTGGGCAAGGCCATAGATCCTATCCGCAATTCATTAAACATCTAATCAAAAATAGAATCTCTCTATGATATCAAACTAGAATTACTCATGACTTTGGAAGATGATCAATACATTTCTGAATATTTTACATGGAGAAAAAAGCCAAACCTCTCCATGACAACTTTGAAGGAAACAAGCTGTGACAATAAAAATGGTTAAAGAACCATTAGTGAGCACTTCTTGTCATCAGACAAATGTAACTTCTATTTAGATTCTAGAGAATGCTTGTGGCAGAGGAACCATAGGGGAAGAGGGAATAATAGAAGGTGAATACAAATAGAATTTGGCAAATGAAACGATAATCAGACAGCAGTTTTCCTGAATCAGACTTGAAAGTTAACCTTCCTCACACACTGCAATGCCACCCAACGTTCATTCTCCCTACACCTTCATGGTTGGCTCAAAAGAAAGAGAGAAGAGCCCATATGAAAACCCCTTCATGAACTTTTGATTATGGGCAAAACCATAAACCAAGTAGTTGGTAGGCAACAGAATTAATGAAGCCCGATTTCCCGGCTTTGTGCTTCACAAAGGTAATCTCTGGTGTCTGCAAAAAGGTGAACTCAAATTGATGCCAGTAAGTCCAAAAGTTACTGGAGAATGGAGGAAATAGGGAACCCAGGGCCATTAATCTTCCTTTCTTCGAAAACTAAGCTATGAAAAAGGCAAATTATCTAAAGGTCTTGTTCGCAATAAAATTAAGATGAACATAATAAAATGCAGCTTTGCATGTTATATAGCGCATGCACCTAAGGAATACAAAAATCTATTACAGAATTTATGATTACTCACCCAATTTCTTCTTTAAAACTATTCATCAAGAATATTTATGAATGTTACTTTTTGAATACTACGCCTGAAGAGCTCAGAAGGTGCTGTTGTTAACTGTTGTTTGCTGCAGCTTGCTGGAAAGGATAACCAACAAAATTATTGCAAAGCTACCTGGCCCTCTCCCGTGCTGCATCTTCTCGTGCTTTTTCTTTCTCTTGTCTCTGCTGCTCAATCCGTGCTTCTTGTTCTTTCCTCTTCATCAGCAGCTCCTCAACTCGGGCCTGCCGTTCTGCTTCGAGGGCTCTTTTGCGCTCCTAGTCAGAGAAAAGGAAACTCTAACTTTTCTTTTAGGAAAAAACCCAAAAAAGAATCAAAGGAAACTGTATTTTAACACCTGCTTGTAGAATTTTATCTTGCTTTCATGATGGAGTAAGAACTGCTCTTTTATTAGATCAGCTTTTTCATAAGCAACCTGGAAAGGCACTTTTCACTGATAACACGGTCACCCCTTGGAAAGCCAGACATTTTTCATCATATATTCTCTCAAAAATAGTTTCATCCAGGACTTTTGGAGTACCGTCTGCTGCAAAAACAGCTTCTGAGCCACTGAAGTCAGTAACATGCCCCATTTTTCAACAACGAGATAGAATTAGCTGCTAAATTCTGAGCTCTGGCTGGATTCACAAGTGATCTACGGTTGTGGTGATCTGACGCATGTATAGAGAGGGAGGAAGAGTTTACATAGGAAGAAAACTGATGGTTTAGATTCTAACATAGAGAACAGTGCTAAAAAAGTGGATGCATGAGACTGGGAAAATTCAGTACTGAAATGATGTAGGCATATGACAAGGAGTATTTTTCTGTTTCCTCTCAAAGTTTTAAGAGTTACCAAAATATAAAGCTTTTCTTATAATGGAGTAACAAATATTTTTAAAAAAGAAGGTTAAGACAGGCATGAATCATCTATCCAGCACTTTTAACACCTCTGCTATAGACGCTTCCAGACTTGCCTTTCTCCCTCTTACTGCTGAAACATTATAAAGGAGGAACATATTATACTTTTCCAATGCCAGAAAGTAAGAACAAAGGAGGTTAAGATAGAAAGCAAAGACTGCATAGCTAAAATTAAAAACAAATCCATATCTAATTGTTCCCCTGCAACTATAGATATATCGTACCTGAACTGCTTCATCACGTGCTTGTTTTTCCTCTTGTCTTCGTTGACGCTCCTCTTGTAATTCATTTAAACGTTGTTCATATTCTTTTAGTTTATTCAACACATCATGACGTTTGTTCTGAGCTTCCAAGGTGTTTATAAATGCAATTTCATTTACCTGCAAGTCATCAGAAAGTGTCAGAAAAGATCTGCGAAGTTGAAAAGTTTCATTCTTAGGGAATTTCATCCATGTGTTAATGATCCATTTGATAATTAAACTGGTGGGACACTTGTCCAGAATGGGTTGGAAAACTACCAAGTTGAAAATAAGGCTCTGGGGTTTTGTTGGGGGTTTTTTGGTTGTTTTGTTTGGGTTTCTTTTTGATTTGTTTTAAACAGGAAAGCCCATGGAATATGAACACGAGAAATTGAATTGTACCAGAAAACCAAAAAACTTTGGCTAAATACCAGGAAAATCTTCCCAATCTTCTCAGCAATGAGACTTCATTAGTCTATTCTCTCCTTCACAAAAAAGACCCAGCTGGATAAATCAGTAACATTTGTAAGTGCTAGTAGAATCCGACAGGTCTTTTGATCTAACTTTAAATATATGGGTACTTACTGACTAAAAAGTGAAACTATACATACTGTGTATAAGAAAAAAGAAGCTGCTCATTGTCTTGCTCTTTCTTATCAGTATAGGCTATTTCACAAACATATATACTATTTTTTTCAACCACAGGACAGTGCAATGGACAAGAATACAAAAGAAATAATATGAAAAGGCTAATTTGAGTACTTTAATGTGTACACTAAAAATATCAAAGATGCATTTCCACTACTTGGGTTCATGAAGGTAATCAATACTTTGTCCTCACTACAAGACCACTGAACAAAATTCTTTTCAACTTTAGGCTTTTAAATATGAATGCTCGAGAAACTTCTATGGATGAGGAAAAACAAACTCAATTAACTTTGCTTTAATAAAAATCAACATTTTAGATCAAAAGGCATTGAGGAAAATCGTAAAAACTTATCAGCTATAAACCCTACTTATTGGTTTATGATTGAAACAGAAATTATATGCTGTACTCAAGAGTTCATGCTCGCTCTGAATCCACAAAAGAAATGAGTAAAGAGAAGACACATGGTAGACAACAACAGATCATGTAAAAGGATGGTAGGATAATATTTGTTGCTGTGTTTACTGACTAGAATCCATTTACAGAACTGATTCCACAGTTCAGTAAACAAGTAAGCACTGGGAATTTATATAACCAATTGGGCAGCAACAGTTACCATGATCTTCAGCTATACTAGTCTTCAGGTATTTCTTTAAAGCCTTCTGGCCCAATTAACCTTTATTTCCAGAACACAAGAACCTCAAGTGGCAGCAGATCTTACACATTTAACCACACACAATACTTAAAACATCTGCTTAGTTGGAGAATCATGGCAAGTGTGATTTAGTTAATATGATTAGAGAAGTCACACTGGTGTAATGAAATAATAATGAAGGTATGTTAGACTCAATTAGGTAACCTAGGAATCATTTTAATCCCAGAGACAGAAATGGCAACTTAATAAAAATGCTAAATCAGTTTTGTTGTGCTTATCTTAAATAACACAGATGAACAGCTACATCAGTCACAGCTGGGATACATGCTCATGGGATGCTACATCAAACACAGCTGAGATAATGCAACACCTTAGTTTTAAGGAGATGCATGTAGCTTTACTTGGGAAAAAGTCTTTAAAAATAAAATATTGCATTTATGTTGTGCTGGTTTTGGCTGCAATGGAGTTCATTTTCTTTGCAATAACTAGTATGGGCTATGATTTGGATTTGAGCTGCAAAGACTGTTGATAACACAGGGATGTTTTCATAACACAGAGTCAAGGCCTTTTCTGGTCCTCACCTGCCCCATTAGTGAGTAGGCTGGGAGTGCACAAGAATTTGGGAGTGGACACAGCCAGGACAGCTGACCCCAACTGATCAAAGGGATATTCCCATAGGTTTCTATTTATTTCCAACTGCTTAACAATTTTAGTGGTACAAAACACAGCAATGGAGCTGTTGTTTAAGGACACAGAATGCTGGATCTAGAATGGATGTTTAGCAAAGGAGAATATCAATGAGCTCTCCTCACTTCTCATTCTACATACTGGAAAGCAGAGAACTGATAATCAGATCTACTCCTTCCAGGAGGACTAGTTATCTCCAGAAATGCTTCCACACTCTCTGTGAGGAACAAAAGCAGCAAGACAACTATCAGCAGTTTTATTGCAACCCATCTTTTCTTCCACTCCAAACCACCGAGATGTCTAATAACAGCCGGTTGAAATTTGTGTTATAGAAAAATTGTCCATTTTAGAGATTGGCAGTTATCTGCTTCACTGTTCACACATGTTCATATCTTACTTGTACCATCCTTCACAACCTGCTCACGAGGTACAAAACATATACAAGCATAACTATTGAACAGTTCTCCTTTCAACCAAAATAACTTACCTTAGCTTCTTCCTCTTGTGCTTTTTTCACAATTGCCTGTAGCTGCACTTCACGTTTAAATTCCGCATGGAGTAATTTCTCCTCCATCATCCTACGTCTTTGATCTAATAACTCTTCTTTCCATTTCCGTACCTCCTTCTCCTATATAGAATGAGTACATTCATTACTAACACAGTAACTGAAAATAAGGCCTGAATTTTCTAATATTTGAAGCTTTATTTACAGTAATAAAACATTTTGATGCCCTATACGAGACCTGCATTAAGGTTAACCCAAAGTACAATGATTTGCTTATTGCTTGAATTTGGTGAGTTTTATCATTTAGGCTGGATACAGGCCTTTTATTATGTCTTCCCCGAATCTGAGTTGGTATAGTACGTCATGTTAGCAATGCTCTCACACAGTTCATGATTGCAAATCAGGCTTTCTCTAGTATCTGTGATGCACAAGTCACCTGTGAAAACTGTATGAACTCAGACAAAAATTTCATTTTACCACTAATCTCTAACATTTCTAGATTACATTAGGGAAAAAAAAAGCTTTTCTGAAAGACAGCAGGTCAGCTCCTTTGTACTACAGAAAGCTTACCCTCTCCATTAGTTTCTGAAGTTTCAGTGTCTTTTCTTCACGTAACTTTTCTCTCAGCTGTTGAGCTTTCATTTGTTTCTCTTCATGTTTCTTTTTGGATTCTGCTATTGTTCTTTTAATAAAAAGCAAAGCAGAGCAAAAATGAGACAACATTAACTGACAGCACTGCAATCATTTCTGTGTTGTTTTTAATAGGAGAAAACAAACAGACTGCTGGAGGGCAATTATTTCCCCTAAACGTAAATACTGTTCTTCCAGTCTTGAAATCTTTATTTACAGGACAACATAGCACCAACACAGTTCATTATGAAAACAACAGACTGATTTCTATAACCCTTTCCACCCACCCCCGTAAAGAAAGTAGATTTATGGGCAGTTTCATGCAGCCATGAGTTTGGTTGCTTATTTTCACTGGCTAACAAAAACAGGTAGGTAACAACTCCAAAACCTTTTGCGTGACGGTGACGACAGTTTCTCGTGCATGTGTATTCCATGTCCAGGTGGACGTGCAGGCTCTTCTTCCACTCTGTCTCCCCAAGAATTACTCTGGCGCCATGATTCACGAGCTGTACATAAGAAAACAAACACCTCATTTAAACACACTTTTCTGGAAGAAGTGCAATTAATGAGGCTTAGTTCCTCTTGTAGTTCTCTCTCAAATGGGTTCTCTTGAGCACAGATAAAGTGCAAACACAGACTAAAGCATCTCTAATCTCTGTGCATTTCAATGCTAATGATTTTATTATGCTTTTATCCAAATGTTAAACAAAACCAGGTAACAAATCTTAGAATTCCAATAGAGATAGGGGAAGAGAGCTGAAGAACAAAGACACGCAGAGATAGGTTGAACACACAAGTCCATCTTTCCTAAGGAAATAACATTAAAAAATAACATAACTTGGAATAATATTTACATGTTAGGGGGATCTTAACTAGCCCTGAATAAAATTGGCTGTCATTTCAATGTAAGCACAGTAATCTATGAAAATTTACCTTCATAATCTGCCAGAACATCATTCCAGTCCATAGACATACCACAGAAAGATATGCTTCCATTGCCCATACTAGCCTGAAATATAATGCAATCCAGACAGTAAAAACATAAACTTTCATTTGCAGGTGTACACACATTAACAAACAGTGCCAACTCAGCCATACTCAGCAATGTTTCCAAGCTGAACTAGACTTCTCCAAGAGAGAGGTTGTTTCTGACAGCAGAAATAGAGACTTCCACTTCACCCAGAGTAGCTCCTGTGTGGTAGCAATGAAAATAGCAAGTCCCAGCTCCCCCAGTTTTGCACACAGAAGTAAGCAGCAGGACAATGACTGCAAGAGCAGACGACTTTATATCACTCCGCAGCACTGTGCTGCTCAGTTTAGTAAGACTGAATAGGCAGTATGGTGTAATTATTACATAACACTGTTTACCTTATTTGCATGTAAAAGAGGTAACATTCATGCAAAACCCAAAACTCATAAATTCTATGCACATATTCCGCTGACATCAAAGACAGCTTGAGACTGGGTGCTCTGAAATAAACTGAACACTCACAGAGAAATCGCTGTCATTGTCAGTCTCAATATTAATGTCATTGTTTTCCTCTGCTTCAATCTCTCTAGTTAATTGCTCTTCTTCTGCAATAGCACTGGCAATGGCTTCTTCATTTGCCTTTTCCAGGCGATCTGCTAACTCTTCTTTCTTAGCAAGGACTTCTGCCATGGACTGTAGGAAACATGAAACCAGAAAAAAACCTCCTCAAATCAGCAGCAGGCACAAAAAGTGGTTTCCATATAGTTAATACGCATTATATTTTACTCAACTTCTAATTACATGTAGTTCCTTTAAAGCTGTATTTTATGAAGGTAACTAAAATATAAACCCCACTAAAACTGTTCGTTTTAACTATTTATGAGTTAAGTATTAACTCATTTAATAGTTACATGAAACAGTTATGAAATCAATTATCACTCACATAATTCCAAAACACAGTACACAAGAGCTGTCATCAAAAGCAACAAAGACAGTTCTTCTCTAATTATTCTTTTAAATACCTAGTCTCAGGGAGTAAGCAATGCGTACTCTGAAGCATTAATGGCATGCTCTGCTGTTATCTCTAGAAAAGGGATAATGCTTCAGAGAATCATTTAAAGATGAAAATGGATCTGCAGATGAACTGTATCTGGAAACTTTACCATGATTAATACAACAGAATCTCAGGCTATAATTGTTTTTCAACACAAATGACAAGATAGTTAGTCAAGAATGTAAGCGTGAGTATGCTGCCTTTCCCTTCTCAAATATCCAGTATCAATCAGTTCATTTCCACTCCGCTATCAATGTGCCACAACACACAAATCGGTGTTTCAAGCAACCTAATAAAGAGTAGTTAAATGCTCACAGGAGACAGAGATCCCACCAAACTGTCAGCATCCTGAACTGTTAATAATTGAGAATCTGAAATTATGTTAGTGGGTGAGATGCTGGAAATCAGCTCAAAAAACAAACAGATACTTGACCTGGAAATGACTTAGCAGGAGTCCAGTTTTTAAAAGATGTTAAAGAGAAAGCAATTTACAGGAAAACTTCTGCAAATCAGTCTTAATCTAGTTTCAGAAGAAAAACCCAGAGCAAAACACAGCCTGAAAGTATAACCTGGATTTTACATAGCATTACTGCAATCCTCCACTGACAGAATCCCAGTAAAGCAGACACACCTTGAAAGCTGTAGAATTCTTTTTGGGAAGCCACATACAAACAGAATATTGACTTCGCAGTTGTTGCTTAAGAATGGCATTCATCCAAATTGTTAGTTGTATAGGAAGACCCAAGAAAGCAGTTCAGCTAGTCTTAAAAGGCAGAGGTCTACCTTTGTCTCTAACAGAATTTCGATATCCCATGTGATTCCAGTTTGAATAATTAGCAAAACTGGAATAAGAATTTTATGAGTCTGACTTAAAATGGTGCATAGTGCAAGGAAATTTTAAGAACTATGGCAAATTACATGTAAAAAAAGTCACGAGAGTGCAGATTTCTTTATTCCAAATAACACATTTACATCTTGTTTAAATTCAGAAACTTTGCTGGGATTAAATCCTATCACAAAAAATATTTGTGCAGCAAGTTATTCTTCCTATAGTAAGTACCTTATAGACTTTTCACAATTTCTACAGCAGGCTAGCAATAAACACTGTGCAACACAGAACGAGAAAATTAAGGCTTACATTTATTATTTATTCAGAGATCTTATAAGATTTCTTACCAATCTGGCAGCACTCACATTTGAAATATCTGAGGGATCCATTTCAGTTTCAGCTTTAGCTTTTTCTGTTTGATGCCAGTCTATAGTATCAGTGATCACGGAGGAAGCTTCATTTATCTGCAGAGTTTCTGAAGTACAGTCAGTATTTGTGAGAACTGGAGGCATCTCAGAAACTACTTGTAAGGAATCTTCTTGCAGCGGTGTGCCAGTGCTCCCGCTGTCTTCCGAGGCGTGTGCTGTGAACTGAAACAAGAGGCATTTGCAAGATTACCCCAATGTAACATACTGATTCTTCAAGTCGCTGAAGTCAAAAGGATTTTAACAAAATACCTGGCAACCTTGCAGTGTGTGACCCAAGTCACCCCTGCAGTTCCTCAGAGCCTTGCAAAAATTGGATCTTTCTACTGGAAATCTATATATGAAATGTGCCTAATGCTGAGTTTTTGAAAAACATGGGAGACCTGCCCACAGCATTCTAAACTATATGGGTCACCTCCTTGACTTTTAACTTGCCAACTCGTGCCAACATCTTAATGTGTTTCCATAAATACAAAATAACCATTACTTTTAAATCCTTTTCCAATCTGGTTAGTGAATAAAAGCTCTAGACAACACTACCTCTGGAAAATGCTCTAAAGAAAAAGTTGCAATATTTAAACTTAGAAAATAGTTCAAAATTGTACTGACCTGGGTCCTTTCAGTAAGGGGACCTTCAGACTGATGTAAAGGATCCTTCTGTACAAGCTCTGTGCTTTTGGATGCGCTGCTGTCAGTGAGTGAACTACCACGTTTATTCTCTGATGGTGGTGAAATGACATTTTCTTTGTCACTGTCACCTTTGGACTTTGGTGATTCTGCAGCTACGGGAGCTTTTGCAGCCAACGCTGTGGATCGAGATCGAACAGGCCTTCCACGCTGAACTGTTTCCCAGCCCTCTGCATCCTTTCGATCTACAGAAAAAACAAAACACCTCGTTCTAAGAGAGGGAGACTTAGAAACAGAAGTATTATAAACAAGTATTTTATTACAGTATTACACAAGTTGTGGGATAAAAATGTTCTCTTCAAAAATCAATACCAACAAAAATCAATGAAATATTCTTCAGCAAGGCTATTTACTTCAAGGATTGTTACCAGCTTCACAAACACTGAACAACTCTATTCATGGAACCAGTTCTGTTACCTCAAGAAGCTAAGCTACTCATACACAAAACCACATGAAGATGGCAACATGTACTTCAGCTTTTCATGCCAATTTCATGAGATGGTGAAGCACACGAAAGCAACCACTCTCTCGTTCTTCTTTGTAGCAACACAGACGTTACAGGTCTTTTATGAAAGTGTAAATGTCTGCAAGTACAGATGTCACTGTACATCTTAAGTGCAAAGTATTGTCCAGGATATGGCTTACTATGCTTCCAGATATTTACTTTTCCCATTTGTTTCATCCTCATAATAAAAACGCATTAGTCAGTATCAGCTTTCAGAAAATAAACAGCAAAACAGTGCTACAGTGGAACTGCAAATTGAAGGACAAAATAGAATAGTAGTTTTCTTCAATTTACTTTGATGACTAAATAGCTGTTAAATACAACTTGCTGATCAACACTTCTGACACCTAATCTTGGGACATACCTGAAAAGCCTTCCAAGTTACATTTGTCTGCCTAAAGTACCATGTCTTAAGCTTGACCAGATTTCTAGACTACCAAGGGGAACTCCCTTCTCCATATACAGCATTTTGTGGCCAGCAATTAAGAGCAGCACATACTTTCCTAGACATCTTGAAATGACTGTGATTCTTTTGAGACCTGACTGTACAACTCACAAGTGTGAAAGGCAAGCTCACGTGAATCTATTTGCTGAACAAAATTCTTGCAAGAAGCTCAAGATATAACTATACATGATACTTTCCAATATACTTTGGGTTTAAGCTATCCTTAGGATCATTCACATAAAAGGAAGAGAAAGGTATGGGAGATTCTCTACTCCTCCAGGTAAAAATAATTAAAAACACCCCAACACTAAATTGGTTGCTTTACAGAGGGGAAAAAAATGGAATAGAACAGAACTTGTGTAACGGAATTCATTCTCTGAGTATTTTTTAGGCTTTTACTAACAAAGATGGTTCTGTAGCTCAAGCATAAACATCAGAGCTCAAACATTGAAAGTTTAACATAAAAATGACATTAAAGTTTAACATAAACATGGATAGGAATAAATACGAGTCTACTTGCTGTCAAAAAATGTCATCTGAAATGCCCAAGGGTGGTGAGAAAACTGAGTGATTTGCGTATTATGATGAATTGCACATTGCCAACGTAAAGGCTGGCTTAAAACTTGCATTTCTAGAGATCTTTTTAAAGCAAAATACGAAATTATTTCAAAAATAGAATATATAAGTGTTATGCTCTCTAAAAATACCACCTGCTTCCAGTAGGGACACATGATGGTTAAGTTACAAGAAGTGACCCATCATTATGGATTGCCAATAACATCTCAATGCAGGTAAACACACCCAAAGGGACATGAGAGAACAAAATATTTTCTTCTTCCTTTCAGAACATGTATGTTTAATTTAAAGCAAGTTACAGGACATAAAAAGGACCTGTCTTAATATTAATATTCATGGTCAAAAATGCTCAAGTCTTTTTAAATTTCCCTCCAGGGCAGTTCTGGCAACTCTAAAGCAAGTGTACAGAAATTCTGGTACCCACACCTTCACTACAAGTGCTAGATCCTTTGAATTCTACAAAGCACTGCAGAGGCACATTCAGAGGACTGCCAACAAAAATGAAGAATATTTTAGGCCAAAGATGAAACTGTTGTACCTACAGTACCTGTAGGTGGACTTGAACTGATGTTCAAGATCAGCAGTAACCGGGAAACTGGAAATTAGCCTAAATCAGAACTAATGGCACTTTCATACTTTGCCACCCTTGGTATCCAGCATTTTACAAACATCAAGTGCTCATTTAACTACTGGGTTCTTTTAACATCTCAGCAGCCTACACCAGTGCCTGGTGTAAATCATGAGTAACCAGTGAAGTCAACGGGACTGTTCTGAAATTTATCTTAACTGAGCAGCTTGTTTTGACATAACTATATAATTGCTCACAAAGCTGAATACTGATAATAGAACAGATGCAAAAAGATAATGATATTTTATTGTTACTGCTTTACTCTAGAAAATTCACTGTGTATTTTAAAGTAAACAAAATTTCAGGTCTTTGTGTGACTGACTATAGCTGATCTCTTTAGATTACTGATGGCAACCAGAGAGAGCACACCTCTGAAAATAGCCCTTTTGTGTTCATTCCCCCTCCATGTACTGGCACATGCTTCAGTATGTACCACTGATTAGAAGGGAAAGGAAGTCAAAAAGATATAGATTATATTTTTTGCTTTACTACAGACTTTCCTCATTTGACTTTCCCCTGTAAGCACTTCGGCTTTCTTTTCATTTCTTCCTCTTTATATGGAAAAATTACTGTTACATACAGGATCAAGTGATCAGAACATGTCATTACCCTCTCAGAGACAATTTTATCTTCAACAGTACTCCAGGGAATAGGGTTTTAATTCTGCAAGAATCACAAACAGATTTACTGCAGAAAGCCCCAGGCACACAGCCCGTGTAAGTCACGGCCCTGCATTACATGGGACAAGGACTGCTTAGGCCCCTTGTGTATCACAGCTGCTCCTACCCCAGTGACTTTCCTAATTAGTAAGACCACAAAGGTTTTGCTGTATATAGCTTATGATAAGATTTGGCCAAGAAATGTCCCTGGCACGTAACATACAGACAATGAAGAGACTATCCAGAAGGCTGCTGAACTCAGCCGAAACCCCGCCACTGCTCAGTGCAGCAGACTCGGGGATGGCGACTCCTTTTGCTTGTCAAACAAGATTGTTGCAGGATTTCACTTCTGCTTGTTCTGAAAATCAAAGTCAGCTCCTACAGAAGGCATCTTTCCTACATTGAAAAAGATCAGGAGATACCCTTTAGTGGTATCTACTACCTAAAGATAATTTTACTATTATTATTATCTAGATAATAAGCTATATTCATCTTACTTATACCTTAATAACAGTTGTACTAGTACCTTCAATATGTTACTAAAATCTACTTAAGTTAGTTCTACCAAAAATACCCCCAACCAAACAATTCTCGCCTGACTTGCCTGTTGATGCCTCAGTTTTTAGTAGCCTAAAATGACAGAATTAATCAGAATAAAATTATTCAGAGCACAGAAAAGCCATAATCACAATTATGATAGAATGAATCCTTCAGTAAAAGCCATACATGTCCGATTTTTAACTTGTAGTTGTCCACTGTCAGATTCAGAATTATTACTCAAGACTCATCCAATTATTTTAACAGCACAGAAGAACTTGTGTTTGAAAGACTATTGGTCAGTGGATTCTTTAAATACAACCCAGGTTTTAATGAAAGCAAGCATTGAGACTGTTGAATTATTTGGAAGCAGTTTAACAGTTTGATGCCATCTGACGACTGCACAAGAAGTTACTTTTCCATTTTAATTCACTTATCAGTTTAATACTAAGTAATTTGAAGGCACATTTTTAACAAAAGGTTTGCAAAGCTAATACATTTATTAGCATTAGATCACATCTAACCTGAAGCAAAGGTGCCCTACTCAGTAGGGCACCACCCTTCCTTCTTTCCTTCACTTTTTTCCCTAAGTCTGGAATTCTTTTCATACAGCCCAGTAGCCACCTCCACATGCTAAGTATCACATGCTGGGTTTGATTACTCCCAGAGTTTTGTTAATGAATAATTCATTTGACTACCTTGATCATTCTCTAGTTTCATCTGAAGCTCCCCATCCCTGCTTGCTCTTGTATTACATGGAAGTGACAAAGCCATCTGTTACCTGGAGGCCCTCACAGCCACCAGGGCCTTGTTCTTTCAGAGTTACTCCATGTGGAAGAACTGGCCAAGCAGCCTCACAACTGCCTCAATATGCAACATCAAGAAAATAAATCTAAGCAAGAATGTTGAAAACTCTCAAAAGTTCTACCTCAGGAGATGCATGTTCCTTCTTAAAACTATTTGCAAGTAATACACCATCAAAGCCTATCTGACCTTCCCACTCATTACTGAACTTCAGCCCCATTTATTATTTTTTTTATATCTGAAGTACTATTACTGTATCTGAGAGGCACTTTGGAAATCCATCACTGCTCGAGAATCTGGAAGCAAATCTAGAAACATGAACTCAGCTAAAACACAGTTACAGGGCAGAAGACATGAAAACCAGAACAGTAAAATAAAGAAACCCCCAGACAAAGTGTGGTGGTGCAAGAAGTGCTAAATTTACAAACTATAACAAGACATGGTGAGATAATAGACAAGACTTTAACTAGAGATGTTAACTGACAGGCTACTTTTAATGGCTACTGTTGCCTGTGTGTACTACTGTTTCTAAACCAATCTCTTCTCTTGCCACAAACTAGTCAGACAGTAAGACCAGACTGTTTCATATTGTAGAAAGCACCCAAGCATGAAAGACACAATTATATTTCTTTTAAACAATAGAGGTTAATTATGGAAGTGAGGTAAGATGATTTAAACTAATTTAATTATGCATCCAGGGAGGAAAAAAAAAAAAAAAGAAAAATCTTCTCTCTCCCTAAGGACTCATTCAGATAAATGTGGAAATCCCATCAACCATGAAACAGATACAGGATCACACCACTGGTCTACTTCACAAAACCATTCTGAGACCTAATGATAACACTGTTGGAAATCACTGGAGAACACGTGTTTTAAGGAAATCTTGCCACTGCCAGCCCCAGCTGGGCTTCAGGGTGGCCAAGAGAGCATCAGAGGGTGGCAGGAGGACTCCTCCCACTTACAATGCCTGAATGTACCTAGCAGCTGGGAGTGCATTAGCTGGGGAACAGGCACAGCGGATGATACACAAGCCTCATATCTGCTTCAATAATGCATGTGAAGAGCCTTTGTGACTGACTCCCTTTGCGTAAACTTCACAGATTCTCTTGTGCTCCAATCAGTGATGTCAATTTGATTTTACCAAAGTGATTCCACCCTCCATGCAAAGACTAGCGTGCTCCTAAAGAGAATTTGGTTTGTTAAAAACATTGCAATTCAGCCAGGAGAAAAATCACTGAAATTCTCCAGATGTTAATGTCAGAGATAAGGGATTGTTAAGAACAAACAAAGCCTCTAGAAGGACTGTTATTTCTTAAAATGAAATGTTTCAAGTCTGAATTGTACAGTACATTTGATTTTGAAAATTACTGAACACTGACAAGCCAGTATTACAGGACACTCTCTTTGGAGCTCATCAGCTGCAGGTAATGGGCAATAAAACACAGCACAACATTGACTCTTCAGCCCTTTAAATGCCTAAAACTAACATAAGGGTAAGATATTTTGTTTTGCTTTTAGCCTCTTAAGAATATGTTATTCATATGGAAAGGCAGATCAGTTTTATTCCCTGTGTAGCTAATAAAATCCTCCATATGCACAAGAACCCCTTATAAAGGTATTTTAACAACAGCTTGAATTCTGACACTTATCAATATGAATGATAACCAACAGAAAAGGGTTTCATTATGAATGGCTTCAACTACTGGCAAAACTTAGAAGTGGAATTACACCTTCTGTCACAGTGTTGAAAACTGAGCCAAACTGCTACTGTTCTCTAACCAGCTCACTGCAACTATATACAGCAAGATATTCCTTCAGGAAAACAGCAGCAATCAATTCTCATTCAAACAACTGTTTTCAGAGTATGGTTTTGATTGTTCTTTGCTAACCATAAGAATTCACATGCTATTGAACTCACTTGTGTTAAACTGGAAGGCATTTGGACAAGGTATTTTAGTTCCAGAATATACGAGCTTGCAAACCACTATACATGTCTTCTACTACTGCTAGGCTGAATGTACAACTATCTTAAGTTAATCCATGCTCTTCCAGTAATTTTTCTTTAAAAAAAACCCAAATTATGAACATTTCCTTTTCATTTCTTTCAGAACACCCATTTCTCCATCCCGCCTGCTGGTTTTGCAGAAAGTCATCTGGAACCACACATGAAAAAAATAAATGGCAGAACTGCTTCTCTGAAGGCAATCTTAGGCTTACGGTGTGTGCAAAGAAACTATAAAGCAAATGGTAAAGTTTTTATGTCTACAAATAAACAAATCACTTCCAGAACAAAAGAACCAGCATCAAGTATTCTCCAAGGAGAATCTTTAGAGAACCAACTGCAAGTGAATGTGGTAACTCTTGCCTTCAAAGAAAAAAACAGCAGTTGTTACTTCATCACAGTTCTAATAACACTGTCTCCCTGGGCACATAAAACTATCTTGAGCTCTTTTAGAGTCCTGGGCATGTATTATTCTTTATATTGTTAAACCATTCCAAATTGTAGCCAGTGAGACTGTCAGTTTGTGACCAATGACCTTCTGTTTCTCAGGGTGTTATGCACTGGTATTTTAAGAGATCAAATCTAGTTAGAGGAAATACAGTGGAATGTTCCAAGCACATGAAAACACAACTTTGTCTCTAACATAACTACTACAATGTACAGCTGCATTAATCTATTATCTCAATACTTTCTTTAAACATTTTATTTTGCAAAATTAGACTTACTTTTGGTTTGAAAATAAGTAATCACACTCGAAACTGACTTTACACCACACGGTAAATATAACATTAGCCACTTAAAGAGACTTGCCATTTTTCCGCGAGGACTTCTGTGCAGGAGGTGGCACACAGGTTTGTGCTGTTGCTAGCTCAGGACTGGCAGCTTTAGTTCCATGATTGGCTTTTACCTTATCAGCCCAACTTACACCAGGAGCCAGGCGGGTGGCAGAAATGGTCACTGCAGGGTTCCTAAATGGAAGTCAGAGCTCTTTTTAGTGGCTAAACAAAGAACAGAATGGTTTGTTAGAGAACTTTATCAGGACACTTTCTCCCTCATCTTGGTGTTCAATGAGGCAGTCTGAGAGCTAGTTCCAAAGACTGGAACCTATTTTAAAACAAGAAGGAAAGCTTATTACAGTAACTCTTCACAAACCTGTCTCCTTTTCCCTTTCCAGTTTTAAAAGTAGTTCTTGAATATTAAAGCTTCAGTAGATTTCTTAACAGCAAAATCCCTATAAATTCAACTCATGAAAAAAGTAAAACTCACCACAGAAACAAGGATGCAGCACTGAATCAGCAGCTGGAGTGGTGGTGGGGGGGTTATTTCTATTAGGTAACTATTTTGATAGCCCATTACATATTCCCTGTCACAGGAAAGACAGAAAACAGTGCTGCACCAGGAGAAAAATCTCCAAGTGAGACTCCTTCTACTCAGTAGCCAATGAAAGTAAATTAACAAGAAGCTAAATTCTCAGATTAAATTTTTTAAAATGTCTAATGACTGAAGAAACATTCAGCACTCTGGGGCTGGACACAGAGCTCCCACAGGAAGCATCCTCTGGTAGGGAATTTTACAATTCCAGAAATAAAGATACAGTGAGTATGTACAGCCAAACGTAACAGCTCTTCTCTTGCATCTTCCTGGGTCCAGCCTCAGTTCATAGGCTACAATCATTACTTTACAAGGAGTTTAACAAAGGACATGGGCAGGGTGTCCAAAAAAGTGCAGGTTTAACTGTAACTGTAGATCACACAAATCCACCACATACTCTGGTCCAAGGTAAAATAAACGGATAGATTTATTTTCTATTACCTACTCAGCAAAACTAAATTTCTGGAAGGACATTCTATTAACTTTCTGAAAGGTCCAAATAACACTGACCACCCAAACTCTGAATTTCTGGATGGACAGAACTGCAGGGTTTTTCCATTCATTTGCTTTCTATAACAAGTTGCCTTAGAGCAAAAACCTGCCCAGTTTTATTAAAGTGAATTCAAGCAAACTTTTTTAAATTGGAAAATGGTAACACTAAGGAAGCACTCAATGTTCAAGAAACGTTGAATTCTCTTCTGTAACACAAGTAACTTTATCTGCAATCATACAACTGATTTCTTTTCCAAGCTTCACAACACTGATTAAAAGAGTCCACCAAACCCAGCTGCCTCATTAGCTAAAGCAAACCAAGGATAAAATAGAGATCTTGCAAGTTTCAAACAGATGTGTAGAAAACCCCACACAACCAGACTGTGCACTTATTTTAAGCCCAGTGAGATGTCAATTTGTCATTATCTGCCATTTTTATCAAGTCTGTCACCAAAAAAAAACCAAACTATGAGGAATAAGTCCATAAATTATAACAACATGGCTGGTTGGTTGGTTTTTAATAATCCTCATTGATCCTATGGGATGCAGTATCATTTCATGTGAGGAAACCAGGAAGAAAGGCCAAACCCCTTACTCTGATAGTTCCATCCAGCTGAGCACAGAGACTATCCGAATGTGCAGTACGGAACGACATTTCCTTTGATATACCCTCAGGCTGCAGCAATTCACACTGAAAAGGTGTTGTGGTAACAAAGGTGTGTTTAATAATCAAAAATAGACTTTATCTTTGTGATATGATTTCTGAAGTCATTTATGCTTTTGGGATCCAAAGCATTGCATGATAACAAATTCTGCATACGAAGTCTTGGAAAACACTTCTACCATTTTAAGCTTGGTGTTTGATCACTGCAACTAGTCCTCCCAATTCCTTTTAATGAAAAATAATGGACATTTTCCTACTCATCTTCTCTGTAAGTGATTTTATTTATCCTAACCTTCTTGTTATCCCTTCTCCAAATTCTATTCTTTTTGCATCAATACTGTTGATACTTCTGATTGTTCCCGTTTCCAGTTTCTGTACTTTTCCTACTTTTTCTACACTGCTTTTGGGAAGAGATAAAGATGACCAAAGGCACAAGTCATTCACGATGAATTTCTGCAGTGGTACACCACCACCTGCTCTTATGTCCTCCATTCCTTTCCTAGTAATTTCTAGCATTCTGTCAAAAATTTCCATAGTGCCAAGCATCATGCATTTAAGCAGCCACCTCTCAAACGTCGTCAGGCAGGTATCAATACATACATCTGCAAGGAGAGTACCACTGTTGGACCAATTTTTCCACCAAACACACTTTGCAGTGTTTTTGCAGAAATATTTCATATTCAAAATTGGAGAGAGCTCAACACTTAGAGGTACTGACCAGATGTTCTAATATTAGATCTCTAATGAGGACATTTTAACTACTTATGAAACCAAATAGTGTGTGATTGAGATCCCAACAACCCAGAATAAACTAAAAAACACACCCTGAGAAGGATGTAAAATGAACATGTATGTGCTCTCCAGGACTGAAGCAGCACCAGACAGTGCTGCTCAGAACTGCTGTTCATGCACATTTGTGTTGAACTGCTTTCAAACATTTTAACATGTAAAAGATTCTTTATTACAGTATATAATATGCACTATATTTTAACTAGTATCAGTTTCGCTATTCCTCAGAATCCTGATAGTGTCACTTTACACTCACCCTTTTTGACCTATATTTACTTTTGCACACTCAGCTGGCCACTCGCATTGCACACACTGCCAGTTTTAAAATGCCAATTACACATATTTTGACCTTTGTTTTGCAGTATGAAGAGTACTGAATAGACAACATAGAACACACTAATTGTATTTTAACTTCAGGTCTTTGGAATGACCAGTAATTAAATATGTAACTAAGTAAAAAATTAAGTCCTTGATAGGATTCCTTTACAGACCCTGTGCTTTTCTTTCATGAATGCAAATAATTGCATATATGATTTAATAAACAGCAACCAATACATTGATTACTATAGAAAATGTGTGTTCATGAACTCTACTTCAAAGGAATCTTTCTTTTAGCTTTAATAAACTTAGGATCTGGTTTCATACCCAAAATTTAAACTTCTTCGTGCATTTGATGTCACACTGATTCTGTCTGTTGATGGACTTGGAATCACATGGCGTCCTGGAGACATCTTCTTTACTTCCCAGGCTAATGAAGTAGGTCTGCAAGTGCAGGGAAGAAAAGTTTCAAAATAAAATTTACAATAACTATCCCTCTATCAAATACCTCCAGTACATCAAAAACTTTAGAACTAACCAAATATATCACCATCCACTTCTACTATACTACTGACGTACCAAACTTTGCCAGCAATAACATTTACTAATACATATGTACTTGCAAAGGTAACTGAACAGGTTAAATCAACATAAAATGTTTTTATCTGAACAGATAAAAAGGTGAAAAGCCAGGTGGAAGCCAGGGAAGCATTTTCATTATGCAGCTCATTGAAGATGTTTTATTTTCAAGTCCTGATTCTGAAGCTATCTGATACATGAAAATGACAACCGGCAATTAAAAACAACCCCAAACTTGTAGAACCCAGTGCTGGTAAAGACAGATTCAGAAAAGCACTTACATAAAGTATTTTTTAACGTGCTCCAGTACTACTAGCAGGATTGTAACAACCCATAATCAACTAATAAAACCATTCTGTCACATTTGGTCTACTTTTTGTCTCTACCTAGGTGATGAGCATCTGAGCTCACTACTTAACAAAGCAAAATGGAAGAACTAGAGTTTATCACTCACAGGTACTACAGGTCTCACATCTCCTACAGGCACAAATTATACCAGCAAAACCCTACTTCTCATTTATATCTCAAAGGTAAAACTTAGGCATCAAGGCATAAACTGAACACTAGGCACAAATGTAAGGACATCATCAGGTTTACCTTTCTGATCCTGTACTTCCAAACCCTTTACCATTTCCAGCACAGTTGCTCACTGGTAACACTAACAGGGAAGATAAAATCCCCTCTGTGTTCTCACACAAATCCTGTTCAAAATGAAACCTCCCTGAGGCCCCAGAGTAAACCCAAAAATTGGTTCTATTTGCTGAATCTCTGCTACAAAATAAAGTTTACCATGAGATAGTATTTGGATGTAGATTAAAAAATACATATCGATCTGATTACCTGCTTTGAGCATCAGCTTTTTCTAACTTCTCCTGTAGCTGTATCCAGTCAATCAATGCTTTGAAGTCCCTTACATAGTTATCAAGCATCATCAGGACTTCCTGAAAAGCAACCATTACATCAACCTGAGTATTTAAAAACCCCAATCCCTCCACCTCAATAAAGAAACTGAAAATGAAGTAGGAAGTTTGTTGGTCTGTAGCGTTCTCATAAAGAAGAAAACCAAAGAAAACCTCTGAAAACAAAAAAGCCCAGATAGTTCAGATTTTTATGTGATCAACCATTAAAACATTTATCCTATCAAAAACATGCACATTTTCCAACATCTCTGCACGCACCAATGTCTAAGGACAAAAGAGCAAAATTTTGCAAGAAAATAATTCTTAAGAATCACAGTTTCAGGGTTTTTTTGTCAGAGTTGTCTTTTAAAATATGCTGGACGTACTTCATCAAATAAGCAAAACTGCCTGTAAAACCTGACAGACCTGTGGGAGACTAAAAGTGTCATGATTAACTTGTTTATGAAGCAGAAATACACAAGGTTACACAAAGGCAACTGCATCAGATGGAGAGAATTCCTTTTGGAGAATCCTGGGATCCCTGCATTAGAAAAAACATGGTTCTTACACCTCTGAAGTTCAGCAAAGCATATCCTGTGCCTATGGACTTTCAAGTGCACATGATTTTCAAACGATGCCTGCTTGTGTAAGTACAGGTTAGTGACAGACATTCTGCTGTCATGTGAGATTATCAGCACTACTGTACTAATAAAGCACTTTTTGATCAAAAGGACTCTGAGAGTGATATTTTGAGAGGCAAAAAGAGACAGATCAGAGCATTACACTTGGTTAATAAAATCATGTTTGACATAAACTTGCTGAGAAAGAAACCAAGGCAAATGGTAAAGTCTATATTCTCTTCTATGATTAGCACACCTTAACAAGTGAAACAAGTCACTAACTGCATACTGTAATCTATTAATGTAGTAATTACATTGCCAGACCTTAGAACTCCAATACTCAGGTTATACTTCTTCACCATTACAAACCAATCAATGTTTTACCATTTAAAAATGACTTCTCAACTCTACAGGGTTCCCCAAGTATTTCTGCATTTTTACATGAATAATCACTGAAAGCTGTAGGAACACATTTCATGGCTTGAAAGATTTACATGTTATCATAAAATGACACAACTGGGAGGCATCTTAAGAGCAATCTGGTCCATCCCATATTTCCTGGGGAGGATTAAACATACACTGAGAGAAATGATGTGGGTGAGCTGGAGTTTTATTCAAAACAGTGCAAAATCTTGATTAAGTAGTTAGAATTCTGTAAACTGTGTGTTGGTCGCTAACAAAATTAACTGTTATGGGAAGACATATAAAATTAACTTGACTTCACACTACATCAGGAAGGATTCATAGACAGAATGCCAGTGGCTGAACAGTAGGAAACTAAAAGAGTTGTTTCTGGTAAAAATATCCTTAACTTTCAGAAATTATTGACTGCATCTACCAATTTCCAGTTTGGTCAAATGTACACGTGCAGTAACTATAGTAAAGTCTGATTACATGCATAAACAATAGAAAATTAAAAGGAAAGCTGGGATCCTGCAGCCTTCACTCAGACAATACTGCCTACTGCCATTTGTTCACAGCAAAGCAGAGCAATTAAACTCTTAGCTTTGTTCCCTAAGCAAAACACAGTTACTTGCTGCCAGTGGTAGAGAAAGGAGCAATTCTTTACCATGTAAGAAGTTAGGAAATCATTTATATTCCACCTATAAACTCAAAAATAATTTACTGAATGTGGCATAAGGCACTTTCTCAGCAGAGCTGATTATCACCCAATGAAGCACATGAATGTGTTTCTAACAGAGACGGTTTGAGATCACATCAATCACACACAGAAGCTTTCATAACTACTCTTTGAAAGACAAGAAAAATGTGTATTGTACGCTGTGATGACAACATGCTGAAAATAATAAAAATCCATAAATGACATTTGATTTCTATAAAAACTTACATCAGCTTCACATGCAGAGTTTAAAATACAGACATAATTTTATGGTATAAGGAAAACCACAAATGACAAAGTGTTGCTGTCTTGCAAACTCTTTACTATGTCGAAGTCATTCCTGCTGGCATTAGGAGAAATTTTCTGCTCAAAGCAAATAATTACTTACTTAGAAATGTTTTGGGAACAATTACAAAGGCAAATGTATTGGTTCTTCTGTGTAGAACTATAGATTTTAACAGTAAAACTTTAAACACTGAAAAACAGTTAAAACACTCTACTACAGTGCAGATAATGAATGCACATTTTTGTACAATCATGTCCTATTCATCTTTACTTTTAATTGTCCTTTTAATAGAAAAATGACCTCTAAGGTATGAAAATGCTTTTTCATATGAAACTCTATGGATGATTATTCATTTTGTTTAACACAAATGCAAGTTTGAAATTCAGCTTCAGTTTTCACTAAGTGTCCTTTTAACTAGTACGTCTGACAGACATGGAGCATATGGTGGCTGTTCTAAGGGAACAGTCACTAGAAGTCAAACACAAGGGAAATCAAACAGAATAGCACTGCTGATGTAAAAGTTGCTCTTTGTTTTGAAATACTCCACAAAAAAAGCTAACAAAAATCTTTCTTACCAGGCAGTTGGTTTACAGCACCCAAATAATTCTTAAATAAAGGCTGCTACAAGAAATGAACAAGTCGAGCATTTTAGCCAGTTCTTCTTTTCCGTTTCACTAATAAAATTTCAGCTTTCTAATTCAATTCATGTCCATTTAGGTTAGCCCATACTAAGTTGTGCCGACCGTTACTAACAATAAGAGCACAGAAAGCAAAATTTAATTCTGAATCATTTACTTTTCAAGTCTGCCACTGGGATATTCCCCACCAAAAAAAAGAGAGTAAATCTGACTATGAGTTATATTCCTGAAGTTAGCTGGTGCAGGAAAAAAATATAGTAAATGGCTTAACCTATTTTAAGGAATGTTTAGCTACACATTATCAGAAATGATCAGAGCAGAACCATGCAGCTGTAACCCGAGTCATGTTTTATGAACAAGGGAATACAAACAAGACAAGCAGCTGGAGCGGCCCCATATTCACTGATGCACATCTTTCTCCCTAAAGCTATGAGGGCCATTTTGTCAAGCAGGATGAAGCAGAACAAAAGTGGCTCTGAAAGCGCCGTTACAGGCATCCAGATAACTACATATAGATGTACAGCTAAAATTACCAATTAGTTTACCAATTGGCTGCAACGGATTCGATTGGTTTGTAATTAATTCTAGTTACTGGCGCGTAGAGCAGGACGGTTGGCGCCATCCCTTTGTCCTCCTGACACACAATACTGGCGTGCAGGGCTCTGGGGTCCTGGACATCAATACAGCTCTCTAGCTCACCTACGGTACCGAGTGTAGCAGATATACCCTGTGGTGCTGAAGCAGTGGAAACTTGTACCACTTGAGAAGGTGCTGACAAAAGGGAACCTTTATGGGGTAGACTACGGCTGCACTAGAGTCAAAACAATTTTAAATCCCATTATTTTTCAAGGTCATATCCATCCCATACGATTTTTAAAGAGCCAGTTCAAGCTAAAGAAGAAAGCAATACTGTTAAAAAACAACACTTACAGGAAAATCGGTGACATAAACCTAAAAACACTCACAATACGGCTCCTGTTTCTTTCTGCACGCTGTTCACGTCTCTGATCAACAGTCCTGCACATCAAAAAGCTCTTTTTGTGCTTTTCCTTCTTTCCTCCAGCTCTGAGTCATTACTTCGGTTTCTATGTATTTATCTTAAAGTTGTCCTCCTCATCTCTTCAATGGGGTGATCATATTAATGACTTTGCAGTCAGCAAGGATCTCTAATATACAGAGTAGCTACATCAGAATAATCCTGTATTCCTGAACCAGGACAATCTTGACTTAGGTCCTACACAGGCCTATTAAAATCCCTAAGAACAGAAGTTCACTATGTTTGGAAATCCTATAACGACTGAAGCATTGTCTTTGCCACTTTTTCTCCCAGTCTCAAACAAGGAGAAGGAAAACAGGGAAGCATGGAAGAGTGTAGGATTTTAAGGTTACTACAATTCAAAATAGTAGAACGTGTGTCAGAGAAATTAACTCAGTCACCACATCTGTACTTTGGATTATTCTTAAGGCTAAAAAGGTGTGGTTTATTTTACAAACTATGCACGGTTTATATTGGTTCATTATATCTACAGCAAATATTTTAGATTATGTATTCATCAAAATACACTCAATTTTCTATTGTACTGGAGCACATTTATAGCAGGCAACCTAAGTTCCTGCCTTCTTCCTTCAAAATTATATTTTTATGGTTAACCGGATGTTTCAGTTCTTTGACACCAAAACTGCTTCCAAAAATTCCTTGTAGCCTTTTTCATATAATTGAATTACAAACACTTAAAGCCAACTCCGGGGTAAGGTTAAACAAAAATGATTGCCAAAGCAGTTCTTACATCTTTGGGGAGGGATGAGAGGAAGCAGCTCCTCTAGCCAAAGGACTCTCATTATACCAACTTCAGTACATGGTAGATATTATTTAGAACAAACAAACAAACAGACAAACAAAGACTCTAAAACAATGCAGAGGAGAAAACCAGAATCATTTACCAGTAACTTATAATTCTCCCAACTGGTGTGCCTTGTTAAACAATCTCACCCTAGCTCTGCAGAAGCCACTAAGCAGCAAACTAGAGACAGTAAAGCTGCAGGAACACATGGCCTCTTAGATGTGTGTATGTGTATATAAATATATGTATATAAATATACATAAAATAGATATATATGTGTGTGTGTATATAAATATATATATAGGATTATCCAGCCTGTCCTTCACTGTTGACTTATCTGCGTAAGATGACAACAATGAAAATGTAAATGTCAATTCATTTAGAAAGAGACATAAACATCCTCTTCCTAAAGATCTCCAATTCCAGCAACAGAAGACATGTATTTTTTATAAGTTTTTATTGAAACAATTTGAATATATATTCCATAAAACCCTACTGATCTGAAAGACTGTCTTGTGCGAAACACGGAAAAAGAACTGTACGTGTTCTAATACGAACATGATCCGCTCAAGCTTACAGAGAAACTTGTAATCACCTTGGGTTTACAGAAGAAAAAGAAAATCAATTCTATCATACAGAACAGAGTTCATTCCATGCTGAAATTCTCCTTCTAACTGGAAATGTTCTAGGGTTTCGAAGAATGAAGACATCAGTACAACAACATACTAAGTTAATGCTGAAAATGGTTAGAAAATTGGTAGAAATACACTTAACAGAAGACTCTAGTGGAGAAATGATTAGCAATGACAAGAATTTAGGTGTAAAAAGCAAAAGATGCTTTTAAACAAAATGCAAACTTATCCTGCAAAAAAAGTAAAATGGACAGAGTTCAATTGGCTCTTATCAGTGGAAACAGTATCAAGATCCTGTCCAGATCAACTTGCCCATTATACTGAATTATTGCTGATTTCCTTTTCACTGACATTAGGAAAATCTTGGGGTTTCTACCTCCAGCTCCAACACATTTAGAAATGGTTTTATTTTCTTGGCTGTCTTAAAAGCCAGTAATCAGCCTGGATGACCACAGGTCTCAGTCTGCACACATAGACCGAATTCATTAGAATTGGCATGCCCGGAACCAAGAACAGCCCTCACAAGATGTTCTCAGCAAGAGACTCTAATGAAATAAGCTCCCCTCTCCTTCTGGGAGGCCTTCAATCAATTCATACTCTCTCAGATATCACCTTGATCGGAAGGCCTCAACTAAAGTTGTTTCAGCTGGTTTTCACATAATAACATCATGCAACATGACAAATCTTTTAAGGGAAAGGCTTTACCCACCTTTTTAGAGTGGCTTGTGCTGTCTGGGAGAATCAGAGCAACAGAACTTCATTGTTGAATTCTCCATTTCATAAGAGGAAAGAAGAATCTCAAGCAGAATGAAACTGTTTTCACTGAACTATGCTCAGGGGAGACTGATTTATGAATATACCCGTAAGCTTTAGAAACAAGGAGCTAAAGTACCCTTACCAAAACCTTACAGAATACACTAATAAATAATGCTAGGAGAAAGACTAAAGTTTGTACAAGCATTAAGTAACACTAAACAGCACCTTAAAAAGAATGGAGAACCACATTTTTACATAATAAAATTCAGCTTTGTTGAAGAAAAAAAACAGTTGAAGCCATGAATTCATCCTAGGAGGATAAAAGCCCAACAATTAAAGCAGCCTGAGATTCTCCAAGGCTTACTGTATCCTTAGCTGCTGGATCTAGTTGCTCAAATTCTACCAATGAGAGTTTTATATAAATGTGTGGTGTACTGTTTCTTTTTTATACAGACACACACACATACATATAAACAAACTCAGTTGCTGAGGCACCTGAAGACCATAAAAGAAAGCAGCAGAAGACAAATGTGTCTTCTCTCTTCTCTGTTCAATTAATCAAAATTCCACTGGCCAAAATTGACTACAGAATCTGCCTTTCTCCATCTACAAATAATCTGGGGCTTAGTTCCTTTTAGAATAGAGAAAGAGATTTAAAGGGATTATTCTTTCTTTTCTGTCTAAGCTCACCACCCAAACCTAGAAAATACTAGGTAATAAAATATTCATATGAACATCAGACACACAGAAACTGAACTAATGTACAGAATAGCCACACAATTTGCACTTTGAAATGTTGAAGGTTATAGACAAATCTATTAGAACACACCTAATCTCTATGACTACTGCACAAACTGATTTATGTACAGTAAATGATGATGCGTAAACTTGAGAACTCTTTATTTTAGAAATAATTCAACCATGTTCCTTATACCTTTACATGCAAAGTATCAAAGCATTATCTATAGATCTCTATACATGACTTGAGAGTTCTCAATTCCAGATCAATAGCAAAATACTAACTTCAGCAATGCCCAAAGCTGAAAGAAAATAAACTCAACCACTGATCCTCTTACACACATTTCCACTGTTTGTATCTTTACCACAACCCTTTCGTCTGCAGTTTCAACCACAACCAGCCACTAGAGCCCTTTCCGATTTGGGAAGCATCAAACATTATCTTCAGTGACAATGTGATCAATAAAACTATACCAACTTGTAAGAATACAAGACAGCAAAAGGTACAAACTAAGAAAAAACACAACATTTTTATAGCAGGTTAATTGGAAGGTTTTAAATGCCAGAAGTTGTCGGATTTCATTCTTACACAGGTCGTCTTGTAAGACAATCTTCATACAATTAAAAAGTTTAAACAGAACAGCATGTGCCCATTTGAGCAAAACAATAGGTTTGAGGAGGTATTACTTCAGAAGTCGAAATTAAGGAAGCTTTTGATAACATGGATTTATGATTTTTTCAAAATCCCACTTAAACACCAGAGAAGGAAAGGTTAACAGTTTAACCACTCTGGTTCCTTACTTAATATTGTTTCCTACATGCATCCAGCAGTAAAAATAAAAATGGTACTTCATAAAAAGAACTACCAAGATATTCTGTCAAATGAGTTTGAAAAGTAAATGTGTCAATATGGAATTCTCATTTATCAAAATCTCCCACTTCTACAGGTATAGCAAAAACACATTAACCCATTTTCAACCGAGCTGATGTTTCTGTTAGCATCTCTTGTAACATTTTAACCACTACATACTTTTCTATGTAGTAAGAAAAAGTTGCAGAAAAGAACATAGAAGTGAAGGTAACCCATTCCCATTTGTAGATGAGCTTTAACTTGTAACGAACAGAATTTTCACCTTACAATTATTCAGATGACCAGTACTGTAATACATAAAAATGGAAAAAGTGTTAAGAATGAACCTGCCCAAGAGGAAGAAAAACACCCCACAACAAACACCATAAAAACACCCAACAAAACAGAAACCAACCCCCCACACAATCCCTCTTCCCTCAATTGCTGCATTCATGTTCTCTTATTCTCTCTCTGAGTGTCTAATGAACACTGAGTGGCAGCTTTTTCTGCAATGTGAACCTTAACAGGATGTCCTCTTTCAAGCTAGTCACCTACTCTCATGAAATCTATAATGACTATGTTAAATTGGACCACTGATATTAAAAGTTCTGGCAGGGATGACAGAAACTCATGGCTACACAGGATCAACAACACTCCTGGTATGACTGCATTAAACCTGGCCTTCTAAGTCCAAAATCCTAATAAAGGCATTATACATGACAGACATCCTTTTCCTGCCAATGAAGCTTTCCATATTTTGCCATGCCGTAGCTACATTATCGCTATTCTACCTATGATAGCAGAGTGAGGGAGATACCTCATCAGACCACACAGAATTCATATTATGCCTAATATTATACCATTACTTACATATGCTTCAATTAGAGTCACTAAAGCACTCTGCATCCTCCCAGTCCTGCACATTCAACTGGCTGGAGCTGTCCCTGGAATAACGCAGAACTTTGCTGCACACATGTTTCCCTCAACACTGGACACCCAAGCTGACACGAAACAGGGAATCCAGGATTCTGTTCATTGCTTTAACATTTTCAAATAGCAAGAAAAATGCATGACCAGGGATCTTGCAAGATCTGACCAGGCACAACCAGAACTGTCAATATAAAGTATGAAACTTGCTGCTTGGAAGTAACAAGGCAACAACGTCTGTACGACTACCAAAGCCAAGGCACTAAAACAACTGTTTTAGATGAGCAAATGCTGATTATTTACCTGAACTGAGTCACATACGGCCAAATTGTAATGATTAAGCTAAAGACTGGGATAAACTATTTTTAAGGTAGGACACAGACCTTCCACTAAGCTATATGAATTCTTGGAACAATGTCACGTGAGTGCTTCTTAATGAATCCCATTTGCCAACTGAACTCTGAGACTAGATCATTATTTTAATTTGTGAACTAAAAGGTTGAGGTACCACAGTAAGCACTTTCTGTATATTCCATAATATGAAAGCTGCACTGAAATGAGATATTTCAGCTAATGGACAACAGCAAGCACTGGCTTTTCAGGATCAGAATGAGGAAGACACGCAGTTTCCACAAGGATCTGCTGTTCATTATCACTAATGTTCCATCCAAAATTAAAACATACCTCCATGTTAATGACAAGGTTGGTCACTCCCTAGGCTGAAGCCTATGTATGTAGTACCGCAAATGTTATATGCCAATCTATTAAGAGTTATGTAAAGCACTCACTTAAAGACAGCAGTTAAGATACTCTGCTGTCATTTCACAGAACACATTGACAGCTTCACCTTTGGTAGAAACCAGACTGTACCTGTCAACAATAACCACCCCAAAATAAAGAATGACAATCAACAGAAGCGAAACATCATTAGTAAAAATAATTTGCACGATACAACAGCTTTATACTTCATAGATTAACAGAAAGTTTAGTAATTTATCAAAAGTCTAATAATCATCATTTAACAGTAACTTTTAAAAGAAAAAGAGCACAGCACAAACGCCTATTCCAGCTACTCAGGTAAGGCACTTTTTGTGCTGAGATCTTTTAAAAGCTAAAAGCAATGTGAATGTTACAGAAGTTTTATAACACATGACATTGGACTTCTCTGTTCACTTATTTTTTGTTTTCTCCACCTCTGTTTTGCACACAAGTAAGGAGATACACACAGCTACATACACCATTGTCAAACATGTACTAAAACGAAGACTTCCACTTAGGCTATGCAGTATCTCCATCCAAGAACAGATCGAGTAGCACGATTAAAATGCTGAATGATATCTAAGCCCAAAAATATGTGACAATGATACAAATACACTTCTGTTCTTCCAGCCACCAGAGTTTAAAATGCTAATCTAATTACAATACAAGGCTGACTGACTTTCTTAAACCAAAACACTCTCCAGAGAAGTTTCCTGAGCAGGAAGACAGTTCAGGAACAACATGTTAAATTGTGTTAGACCAACCAGCAATTTGGAAGCCTCTAGCTACTGTTCAGTTCTCAAACCTGCTTTCAATGAACTGTATTCGTATGCTAATCTAAAAGTCAATTTGGCCGTGTCTGATTACAGCAGAGAACTAGATGCATATGATTAAAAAGTTGACTTAAATTGATACAGGTAATTTTTTACAGTGATTAGATAATCATTTCCAGAATGTGTCGAGTTTTCAGCCATGTTTAACATGAAAACAGAAGTTATGAATTTCACATTGTTTTTTTAACATATTCTTCTGCCTTCTCTTAATTGTGATAAATTCCATTTCCAAAAAATGAGTGATTTGAATTCAGCGACAGTGGTCTTTCTACAGATCTACTAGAAAACCATCATAAAAGCTAAGAGATGCACCAGCTATTACAAACACAGCTTATTCAAAGGCAGCACAACTTACAGTGACATCCCAACCAGGCACTGCTCACGCTCAACCACCAAACACTTTCTTAACATTAAAAGGGAATTAGAAGAGTGAAAACTATTGCTACAGAAAGGGAGCAATGTATAGGAAAGCCACTTAAAAGGCAGCAAACGAATGTGAAAAAGGCTGAATCACAACAGTGCCACCTACAGCAAAGAACATTACAGGGAAAAAATAAATGTTTAGTCAGAAAATTAACAAAATCAGAACTCAACAAGCAGAATTTCATAAAAATACTGAGATCTAATAACACTATGTACGTTTTATACACTTCAAAAATTAGCCACTGCCCAAGTTGGAAGTATCTTCTTAAATCAGAACAAATATGCCATCTCTTTCCCTATTTACAAGCCTTTAATAAATACAAATCACAAAGTAACACGTTTCTGAAGCTCTAATTCCTTGTTTGGATTTTTGTAAGTATAAAAACACACTGTAAGAGCCATGTGACACCAGCAAAGAAAAGCTGAAGACTTACCTTGCATTCTACTACACTCTGATCCGATTCACATGTAACATAGATTTCATCAACTGCCCGCCTGAGGTTGTCAAAGAGAAATGCCCAGTATCGAGCTCGCAGATCAACTTTTCGAGGCTGTCTTGTTTTTGTTGGGCTTTTGTCAAAGTTTTTATCTCCAGCTGCTGCTGCTGTTAATTTACAGTCTACGGTAGTGCTCTGCGAAAACAAGAGAAAATGGAAAACAACAAACACAAGTAGGGAAAGGGGTTGGGTTTCTGTGCAACACACGTTTTTTCAACGTACTCAGATTTTTGTCAACCAGAAACTTTTCACTGAAGAAGCCTACATCATTCCACTGACCTGAGGTTTTAAAACACACTTTCTGATCTTAAATATAGGCAGCAGCTATGTAAAACTAGATTTGTTTCTTTGGCATTTATAACCCAACATTCACACTGTACAATAGTACAAGATATTCTGCCTCTCAGCACACTGGAAAGTTACATTTTCTAATTAAATGTTCTGTGTTACTTATTCTGACAAGTATTATGCATCCAGATACGAAAATAACATTTTACTAATAATCACACCAGCAATATTCCATCACAGTTAAATTCTATTACCAAGGTACTACATATGATGATTGTTTTTAATCCCTCATTCTATTATATTAGCACTAACACTGGGGCAATGCTGATGTGGCCAGCCCTTTGCTTGACATGTTGTGGCTGCCTTGCAGAGGAGATGTCAGCAAGTATCAAATGAGTTACAAAAGGAAGCTTTCACACTTTAGACTACTACTTGTACAAAGATTTCCAGTCACCATATTGTTAACATTGAAAGCTCAATTCAACCCAGTGTTAAGTGCTGTGCCAATGAATCAAGTTGCTCCTACCTACAACCAGTCTGAAAGTGCCCTCATGCTGGTTTAACTCATAATTTAACAGCTTTACCTACAACAAATCTGTTTCAATTTTTAGTGTTAATATACAGACTAACTGATCTAGTACTGCTTTGCTGCACAGATGCAGAGGACTGCCAATATGCTAAATGTGATGGGAGCAGAGGGAGAACATCCAACTGTCTTCACGAATGCTGGCACAGACAGGAATCACTATGTGCCTACTTGAAAGTACTGTTATGCCACCTCAATGTTACGTATCTGTTGATGCTGTGCGTCCAGCTTAGCCACTCATACGGGGATACGACTCCTTAACAGAGACAGACTGTCCATCCTCTGCACAAGATATTCCCAAGCATTCTGAAGCACGCCTATTTGGCTGAAAACACCAAATAAGCACTTCGCCCCATGACACTGCCCTTATTGAACTTGAAATTCTCTCCCACAACAGAAAACAGTCGCACTTCCACAGGTTAGGAAGTGCCGTAAGTAAAGGCTAAGGAAGATAAACCAAAATTCTGGCATTTTTTAACTTCTAAATACTTGAATTTGAAATTCGTATGCTTTAAAAACACAATGTATGTGCAGTTTTATGTATTATTTAGCCAACAATGTATCAGTGATATCACAAAACATTTTTACGCAGTAAACCTCACTACAAATGAGCAGATACCTGTTTTGCAGCCTTGTGTGTGCCTTGAGTCACCCTCTTTGTCTTTCCACCAGCTTGCCATTTTGACTTTCCTGTGGGAGAAGCAATTGTTTGGATCAACAACAACGACTGTAATTAGATATTGCATTCTAAACTGCACAGATCTCATCCTGCAATGTACTGATAAGAGCACAATTTATGAGTTAAGAGGTTTGTAAAATTATATATTCCAAATATTTGTCACAGTTCAGAATGGGGAAAATGCCAGAAAACACAGAGAAAATTAACAAAATTACAAAGAAAGGCAAGACTTCATTAAAGAAAGAAAATTTGCCTTTAAGTGCTCAGTGCCTCTGAAAACTGTATCATTACAATCTACATGTCAAATATGACACTAGTTTTCTATACAGACTTAAAAAAAAGCCTGCTCTTGAATGGCTTTGAAAATGGGGAAAACCAGAACTTAGGAACGGATTTAGTTCATCTACATTTAGGTAGCCAAAGAGAGAAAAACATTCACTGAGCATGAGTCAGCCCCCTTAAGATCTGAAATGCCTTCTCAAATGTACCTGTCTCCCTCCACTGCTTATATGGAGTGACTTCAGCATCTGTGCTTCCAAAATCAGTTGAAATTCCCACAGTCATAAAGGATGATGTCAGGTCTCAGTGCTGTCATGGTGGCAATTTCTTAAGTGATTAAGAGTTATCTTTGCATAGATAAATTTGTGTTAGCCTAGACCTACCCGATATGTTTGCATTTAATCTTTGAGATTTGCTCAGGGGTAATTTAAAATATACATATATATTATCTATATAAAAAAAATAAGTTTTTTATTCTAAGTTTCAATCCTCCAACTTAGTATCTAACTTGCACGTGAAAATCACAGGATCCAATTACCAAATATGTAAGCAGGTTAAGGCAAAATACTAACTATGGCAAGAGCTCTCTAGCACAGATTGCATCTAAGTAAAGGTTTCAAGATTATTTAGCTGGATGAAGCCAAGCAAATAAATGCATTAGTTGAATATAGTTCCTTCCTAGACCATGGAGATCATTCTTGAATTTCAGAATTGTCCAGTTGAGTTTTTAACAGTTCTTAGGCCAAATTCCCTAACACAATCCAGCTGTTTTACACTGCGCTGGTTATGTAAAGCAGCTGTAAACCTGTCTTAATCAAGCAGCGGTACAGCTGGTTTGTACAGCTGGTTTGCATCACTGGCTATTCCAGGGAACAAGGCTTTTAATTTGAAAACAAATTCAAAATTATTTGCTTGGTAATTCATTTCTGAAATGCTGCATTAGCCAAAACAACAGGTACAAATTAATATACTGAACTCAATTTAGCAGCATTCAGGGAAAAAAATTGGTTCAGCTACTGCATGTATATAAACTTCCTATTCACTAAAAAGCTTAAGCTATGGATCAGTTCCATGTCAGATTTAGGATAACTGAAAGACTTCAATCACCAAAGTCTCTCTTCTGACATGATTTAGATTCTGCAAAGACAAGATCTGGAGTGCAGCAGCACTCAGAACTCGCACAGTGAAAAGGCTTACATGCAAAGACGGCCATGTTAAAATAAAAAAGGGCAGATGAACACATAGAAAAGTTGCAATCTCTTTAGATTCTACAAAACCCAGGATACTAATGTATCATCTAAGAACTGCAAAATATCTGAACAAGTCCCTTGTGAAGACAAACGAAAGTCTTCAGGCACTTCCTACCTAAGGCAGACATTCAGAGAAAACAAAACTTATGTAGATACCAGGTTTTGCAAACTTGAAAGCAAATAGTGTGTGACAAGGACTCATTTTTTTAGATGTATTGGCCTCAAAGGTTTGTATTTCAGCAGCAGCCAAATTTCCAAGCTTTATTATTCTTTTTCTACTCGTGAGTGCCCCTGGTTATTGGAAGAAATCTTCCTTTGTGCTTTTATCTTTTTATATTCACAAATAGTGACAAGGCAAGAGCACTCCTCAATGGTTATGCGTATGTGCAGTGACTACTGGTAGGTAACTATACAGTACGAGTGCTGCTATGAGATGTGGAAGAGCTCAGTGACAGATGAAGGGCAATACGTGGTAGGAATTTACTGAATTTGAAGGAAAGAACAATAGAGGCAAAGATGATTATCTCATTACCTATTAAGTTGCCAACGTGAAATATATAAAGTAGCAAAGTTTTGCAGCACTCAGGGAGCTACAGTCGTATATTACACTAGAAGTCCATTTCCTCTCTGTCTGGGAATTAAATATGAAGCACACAGGGTTTATGATTTGTGAAGACTTCCTGTCACAAAAAGCTGAGGTGCTAATACATCCAAAAAAAAAAAAAACCAACCCACCCTGATAAACTGTTTTCAAAAGCTATCTTTTATAGTAGCAATCTCAAAAACCACCCCTCTCATCTCTCTCTTCTGGGTAGTTGTACTGGTATGTAAGAACTGCCTTTAAATGTTGTAATTCAGAGGAGCCCCCATTTCTGTTCTCACTGTGGCAGCAATCAACTGCGTTTGTTGTTTCATCGTCAGACCTTCAGCAGGAACGACAACCATTTTCAACTGTATTTCTTTTCTTCTCCTTGAGTGAACCTGAGGACATAACTGGGTAAGCATTCTGTTGTTTTCCTCCAGTTCTTACAGTGTGAGAGATCCACTCTGTCACCTCTCTTCTTCCACGTGATCTATAAAACCTGTAAGACAGTCAGTCTACACTACAGTGCCACTGCTGCCTACAACCCGTCTATACTCCAGAATCCATCTTGCCAGCCCAGCTGGTGCAGTTGTCCATCTTTAGAAATATTTTGACAAAATCAAGGCTTGCATAAGACCTGGCTGCCTGCACCTCATTTAAAGTAAGGCAGAGGCATCTGTCTGGAGGAAGCAACCAGATGAGACTGATTATTTGTGACCCCTTAACTAAGGAAGCATATTGAAATTTCTAATATTATTATAAACTATATCTTTTAAAGGTTTGTACAGAGCTAGTAGATTCTAACTGGCTAATGCAAAAGATACGGAGAAATAAGCGCTTTCGAGCATGGATATAACCAAAATTCTCCATGTTTTTCTGCCTCCTGATTGAATTACAGCAATATGTTTTGCACAAAATTACTTCTGCAAATCACTGTCACTGTCTCACCTGGAATATAATGGCCTATATTCACCTACCAGCACCAGACTAGATCCCCATTCATTTCAGTGAAACTCAAGGTTTGAAACTTAGGAGCTTTAAAGAATACCCTTCCCTTCATGTTGTATCCCACCAGTTACAATCAGATCCGATGTTGCTAGGGCTGACACACCATGTTTTCAGTCATGACAATTGCAGCTTCCTTACGTGGCCAAAGGGAGCCAAGTTTCATGACTTTCATCACCTACTGCAAAAGGTGATGAAAATTACTAAATCATTAACCTAGTGAGTCCATCAGGCTCTTGCTAAAGCAGTGGATTATACTGCAGGTTCCCCAAAGAGTGTCAGATACCCCTCACCAATAAAATATGTTTCCTCACCCTGAAATGCTTAATCTACAAATGAATTCTGTATAGCGAGAGCCCAAATGATTTTAAACAAATAGGGAATAAGAAGGGAATGGTTACAAATACAAGATTGTCCGATTTTTTTACAGATCTCTTAAAGTTCCAAAGGTTCCTTACATTGTATTAACATTTAATGTCAAGCCTCTGCAATGTCTGTGCTTTGCTAGTATTGTATCCTAGGTTTTGTGACAAAATCTGCATGTAGTGCTTATCTGCACGCAGTGCCTCAAATTCCATGCTAGGCATATAAAATAATCACAAAGGAAAAAATTCTGAAACCCTCTATTAGAATGATCACAGCTTTCCAAGGGGGGCAAGACCCAAGTGACTGCACCAAGTGATTGGTGGCCATAGGTTGGAATGCAAATTTAACTCTGGAGACAGAGTATCAGACCAGTGAATTTTTCACAGTTTTAAGACTCGCCTTCTAGGACACAAAGTGAACTGCACTGCTCATTAGTTACCCAACCAAATCTGCTGCATGTTACTGAATTCTGTGGAGGAGGATTTTCATTTCAATAGTTGAAATGTGTTAACAGTTACCACATTTTGGATTTTCTCATGTCATTGATCTGTATTCATAACTAGAATTTCAGATCTGACACAACAAGGGTGCATGATGCTCCAAAATATGTAACAGAAGTGCCACCTATCATTCCAGAAATCTCTCCTTTCTAAGGAAATATTTCTTATTGACAGGAACTATATATATTTCTATTAATTAGACGGGTTTGGCTATAATTATTTTCATTATTGCTCTTTTACCCATATCCTCTATATAAAATACACACAACTTTCAGAGGAACAGTTGAATGGGTAAGAAGAAAATAAGCACACAAAGCACACCATTTTTAAAGGACATAGAAAACCAAAGGATACAAACTGAAAAAAACGATCCATTTGATTTTTAATTTGTCAGCCCTCTATAACACAACCACCAGTAACAGCAAATGTCCATACCCTCACTATTTCTGCAGGGAAAAAAGCAAATCTCCTAATGAAGAACAGCATCTAATACGAAATGTTAATTCACAGCCTGTTACTGCCAAAGCACTGCCTCAGAACATTACGAGCAGAAGAAACTGCCCAAAGACTACATTCTGCTCTGTACAGAAGAGCTGCAGGATGGGCTCCAGGCAACCTGAACCTTTGGCCTGATTTACACAACCTCTCAAGTTGGAACTGTTCTAATTCGTAATATTGCTGTATCATTCCTCAGGGACAAAATCCATACTGAAAGATCAGCATAAAATGAATCAGAGCTCACTGACACCAACATATATACCCTCTATGCCAAGACAAGGGTCAAGAGATAAAGGATTTGGCTCTGCCAGACTTTCATTAGCCACAAGCTCCTTTCCACGGGGAAATTTTCCATCAGGCGATTATCAGTCAATCCTTTGTATTGTGCAAAAACATCAGCCTACAATTTAATGAAGGGATTTTAAAAAGAAAGCACCAGTGATAAAATGTTTAAAAATTGCCACGATACTGCTACAACCAAAAGAAGAAAATGAATATAGCTACTTGGATTTTAGTTATCACATGTAACAGCTACTTAATGAAGGCTAAAAATAAACTTCTACATTCATTTTGTTTTGGAAGAAAATGCTAGCACAAACATTCATCTACAACTCACTCAGTTTTAAGGAAGAAGTCTTACTTGAAAGTTTCTAAAAGAACATGACAGGTGAGGTAGTATTAAAAAATAACAGGACTCTTTAAAGAGAAATTGAATCAATTCACAGGTAGCTAAAAACTGTTAGAAATACACCCCATGTTCCTTTTGCATATACTCCTATTACCTCCTTCCCCAAAAGTGTAATTCAGAACCCGGAAATACTTTGGGCCCCCAATTCTGTTCTGCTTAAATGACACATATCCCTAGTCCAATCGTATCACTGGATCTAACATACTCAGGAACACAGGCAGATGTGAGCCCAGCAAATAGATAAATGCATCTTCTGGAGACAGATGGAAATGAAGCTTCCACAAGAACATTGCCTCTTGAAAAGAACACATATCCATGATACTAAGCTGAGTAGCTGTTGCATATGATCCAGCTGGAAGCAATGCATTCTACGTGGTCACATTATGCTCAAGTCTTAAATTATTTCCATTTTCTCTTCCTCCATGTAGCTAACAAAGATTCAGAGTGCACGTTTTTCTGCTGACCAGTTAGTGGCACTAAAAATGCTGCTACACAAAACGTACTCAGATAGCCAGGACAACGTTGCAGTAAAAGGGTCAGAACCTGAAGCCTAAGTTTGTAAATGTTTAGGATGCTTAGCTGACAAACTAAGTTAACTGTCATTCTGTTGTCACTGTTCAAAAGAGGTACAGCTATGCCTTCTGAACTGAATGCAACTTCCTTAATGAAACCTATACAAATGTCCACGGACAAACATCCACACAGGGTTTCAAGCAACTCACTGTCTTCTGTGACTTTAGACTTCCCAGCTTTAAAAAGAAAAAAATCACAAATACACCTCAATGCATAAAGCAAGCCGAAGCCAGTTTAAACTTTGTGTCAGCTTGCTACAGACATAGGGTTAATTACCTGGTAACTTAGACATTACTTTTTACAGAAATATCTTTTTCACTGGCAGAATCACAGAACAGCTGAGGTTGGAAGGAACCTCTAGAGAGATCAGCTAGTCTGACCTCCCTGCTGAAAGCAGGGTCAGCTAGAGCAGGCTGCCCAGGACTATGTACAGTCAGGCATCTCCAAGGACGAAGACTGCCCCCAGTTTCTCTAGGAAACTTGTTCCAGTGTTCAACCACCTTCACAGCTAAAAAACCAATTTCCTTTCAGACACTCCTGCCTAAGCCTCAAAAGCAGCAGCACCTGCACAGGACACATGAGCTACAAAAATACTTGAGATGAAGTTCTCAAAAGCTGCATTCTGACATCTGGAACAGCTTGAGCAGTATAAAAATCAGTCAATTCCTAGCTCCTGAAGTCATTATACCACAAGAGACTATCACCACAGTAACAAAACTGTTCTGAGGACTTGCATTATGGAAAACTGTCCCCACATATCCCCTTCCCTAAAGATTCTTCACAGATGTTTACCAAAGACTGAAGTGATACCAAAAGAAACTTCTAAACTTGTTTTAGAGTGTAGAGAACAATTTATTGGATTGTTCTAAGCCACCCCTGCATTTCTGAATTCCCAAATTACAAGAGATCAGTTTAAGACAACATTATTATATTGCACAAGTATCTTGATGGTATCAGCAAAAGCAAACAGTCCTAGATGTTCTTTAAAGACAAAATAAAACCAGTTTTTAATCTGTCACTGTGAAAGTTTTATAAAGTGACCTGTCAAGTGCATGGTGGATTTGGAAAAAAGCTTTAAAATTATACTATGTACACTAAATACAACCACTTGGGTTTTTAATAAAGAAATCCTATGTAAGAAACATGTTTCCAGACGAGCAACTCCAGTGGACAAAGGGGTGGAAGTGGAAAAAGCTGGCAGAAGACTGCTGAATACATACCATCATCTTCTTTGCTTTCCAGTGGAACACTCCATGCAATTAGGTTCCTTGCTGTACGTCCCTCTTCTGCCACTATTTTTCTGACTTTGTCATGGCTATTAGAGCGTTGGAAAGAAGCCTGAAAACAAGGAACACAGGGATGAGAAAAATATATATACAAAGTTTTGGTTATTTATGTTACTTTCACCCAATACGTGGTTAAACCATCCAAAGTGGGGTGCGCAGGTACTGAGTACTCCTCAAATATCCAAACCAGGTGCACATACTCATTTTCACGACCATTTTTCTGCACAGCCCTCAGTATGTCTACACCACATATTTTTAACCTTCATTTAACTGATTGTCAATGTTGCTTCACTGGGGGCATCACAGTAGACATCACAAATGTTTTCAATCCTTTGTGTTAATTAGAACTAATTATTCAAGATAAAAGCTGCACGAGAACAAAATACATGTGTTGGCTGACTGGGAGAGCCTGGAGAAAGGCACGAGGTTTATTAAAACCACCTGAAACATGCATAAAAAAACCCACCTCCCTTTCACTGAAAAGACAAGAACCTAAAGAGTACTTTCTGTCTACTAAATTTAGCTGTTACTACGAGAAAGCTGCAGCTGTTCAAAGAGAGAGAGACCCTGAGGATGAGTTTCATTTACCTAATGAACATGCTTCTTTGCACTTGCAAAATACACTATCAAAAGACATTTGAAACCAAATATATTAAGAAATACTTGTATCCACTGGCAGATGTCAATTAGATAACATCTTGCCTCTTTACAGCCTATCAAGTTATTCCTCCGAAAATAACCTGAAACAAAGCCAAACTATATACTGTAATGATAAATTCATGTACCATGATAGCACAAAACTGCTGACCAAGTTCTCTTTAAACACTGACAATCTTAACCACAAAGAAGTTACATAAATCTAAATATTATTTTAGGCACCAGCACACTGATTTTCTACAGCACTAATCAGTAAAAGCCTTTTTCCTCTTTTCATTCCTACCATCATATGGCCCAAGCCTGCAACCACTTTGTTTTATAGCACATCTTTAGATGGAAAATGCAGTAAAAATGAATATAGCAGAGCAGTGGCTTATAATCCATTAAGGTGAGAGAAAATGCAAATGAGAAACTGCTTTTACTTCAGTGCTTATCTAATAGTGTTTAACTTGGGTTTCTCTCCTCCAGATGTCCTCAATTGCATGTTTCAAAGCCACAGTGTGCCATCTAGTGCTCCACAGACCTACCCTGAGATATCACCATGTAACATAAGGAAAACAAAGGAAAAACAGCACTGCTACATAAGTGAACTTTTGGAAAACCTGATGAAATAAATAAAGCAAATTACGTATTTTTTGGCCCAAAGAAACCCAAGCAAGGCACGTAAAAAAACAGGTTTTGTGCTACATTGGTTCTAGTCTATCCTTATTCTCTATAATTAATTGCCTGTTTCAATAGGAATTTTTAGTAAGAGTGACCATTTCTGCTGAATCAAGTTTGGTTTGGGTTTTTAATCACTTGTTGCTTAATGATACACTTTCCATCATCGATCTAAGATTTAAACATCCATGACTGTCACATAACTGTTTAAAATCCCTTTAAACTACAGTATAAACTCCCAATGTAAATACTTGTGGTAGCTTACTTGAGAATACAGTCAAATCATTTTAACTTAATCGCCCCTGAAATGTGTCTCTCTGAAACCAGAAGAAGAAAGTTCAGGCTGCTTTTTGCATCAATTTATTCTCGAATTTTCAAAACAGACCCAGACACCTTAGCTGGAAATAAAGCTGATCTATGGCATCCCCAACTGCTAAAAATGAAATAAGTAAATGAATACATCTTTCCTTATGTATTGCATCTTTTCATTCAAATCCTCCCCCAGCAGCCAGTGTTCACTCAGCACAATCTATGTAATTTTAACTAAGGCTTTCCTACAGCATAAGCCCACGCAGTCTTGCCATACACAGAGGACTTGGAAATCACTCAAGTCTTTTTTCTTTCGTGTTTTTCAAGTTCTTATGTTCCATTGCACCCTTCACTGGCCTTCCTATCTTCCAGGCTTACTGTCCCCACTCCGTTAATCTTTCTTCTCGTGTTTCCCTCGTCTCAGATTTCAAGTTTTCTGAATCTGAGCACTTACAGTTTTCTCTTCCAGATTGTCGCCAACTGATTCCCATCTGTCTTTGAAATACAATGTCCAAAAGCAGATATAAATACTTCAGTGAAGACTTTATCAGAGTGGAACACTGTGGACAGGTTATTCACATCTTAAAGATGATACTCCCATTTAATAATCTCAAAATTATGCATGGGGTGTTTTTTTGCAATATCGTATTACCTGTGCATCACTTATGATACAACCATAACATGTATCATGACATATCACATGTAAGGTAGCACGACTTACACAGTCACAGAACAACAAAGCCTGGAAGGGACCTCCACAGGTCTAGTCCAGTCCTCAAGCCCCCATTCCTCTGGTCAGAGCAGACCCAACTCCTCCTAATGTATAAGCAAAATTTCTCCTGTTGCACATATGACCTTCTACAATCCCAAGGTTCCTTTATGCACAGCTGCTGCCAAGATGCTGTTTTCCACCCTTATTTCTGGAGATCACTACTCCCACATAAATGTAAAACTTTGCATTAGTCCACACCAAACTGACTTTTTAAATTACTTTTTGGTTTTTTACAAGCCAGAAAGACTTGTAAAGTCTTTGTAAGGAAAGCACAAGCATCTCAACATGACATTTACAAGTACTTTGTATCATGAAACTAGAGCCTGAAAGCTCTAGTCTCTGTAACTTAGCAGTCAAAAGAAAACTTCAAACCCTTAAAGGAAGTCTTAACAGGACAGTCAACAATAATGAAGTATACAGCCACAGAGAAGCATAAACTATTGTGCCAAAGACTATAGTGGGTATCAACATAAGTCTTTTCATTTGACAAGAGCAAGCTTTAATACTCTTCCTCGTATGAGTGAAGTGAGACTGATACATAGGGGTTTTGACCACTTCCTCAACCTGAAAACCTCATATTTGCCACTTACCTATCCAAAGAAGTCACCTTCTTCAAAGTGCTCTTGATACAATTATCTGTTAGGCAAAAGGAGTGCCCAGAAATTTGTTTAGCCTTAAACAGCAGATTTTTGTCTTACCATCATGTTATAGCCTTCCTCCACATCAACAGGCTCATTTATTAGATTTTTGGATGACCCCATTGAATTTTCATACCTGTGTCAAAATAAATGCAATTAATTATTTTCACTTAAACCACCCCTAAAATTAAGCTTTTTAGCAGCATTTATGTCATGGAAATCAGATAAACACAGTAAGGTTTTCAGAAGATTATGGTATTTGTAAAGTGTTTTCATGGCTCCTTATTAAAAGTAGCCAAAGGCCCAAGAAGAAAACAGAATGATCCTACAGAAAAATGTAAATGTATATGTAGTAAGATAGTAAACAGTACAAAGAACATTAAAACTTAGAAACAAATCATTGCATGGGCATAGAATAGTGAAAGGCAAGCAGAATAATCTAATCTAGGACCAGGCAAGTTGATTATTAGTTCAAAAAGAAAAATGAATCAGAGACATATTAAGAAATCAGTATTAGATAAGTAGAGCTGAAGCAAAGTAAAATGGAAAACTTCTGTTCTCAATTAAAAAAAAAAAAGATGTGAGGGTTCCTGTAGAAGTTGACTCTCAGAAAGCAAGTACTTTTATCCAGGTTTGAACTACAGAACAACTGCCAGAAATGTAGAAGTGCGTGGCACTAAATATTTATAGGTTTATCAAGAATTTCCAGATGAGAGAGAACAATTCTGAAACAAAATTAAACCCTCGGCTACAAAGTTGAAATAAATTCCAGCCAACTGGTTAGAGTTCAAACACTCCCCTGCAACAGTTCTTACCTTTCTGAAGAATCAGACACTAACCAGAAAATACACTTCTAAGCTATCAGAACTTAAGTAACAGAACAAGATTAACCTCTAACCAGACCCAAAATCATATTTTGTGGGTCTTTATCATTAATGATACTGCTTTAAGTGGGATGTTCACTTGTTCTCGTATTACACCTCACACTCCTCATACATTGCTGATTTTTCTAAAAGTAAATAGCCAAAACCTATACAGTTATCAAACAGGCATTCAGATTTGCACTTGTTCGTATGCTTTAAGACAACCAACTGACCTTGTGAAAACTTAAAAACATTCTGCAACTGGTAGAAGGAAGCCGAGTTTTTTAAAACAAAGACTATTTCAGCATCGCTTCAGACATCAGGATAGGCCCGGCCTGAGAAGCCTTCAAACACTGAGGTATCTTAGAAGACTGTGCTTTTGCTCACTGTACTGACGGGGTTATAATCAAAGTGCAACAAAAGCTCATCAAATCGACATATTTGAGGAAAAAACCCTGAGGGCCCCACTATTTCCCTAATAATTTGAGGGAAAAAACCTGATGGCCCCAGTATTTCCCTGATAATGTGAGGGAAAAAGTCTGATGCCGCAAGTATTTCCCCAGTACTGCAGTGGATTTGGAAATAATCTAGAAATGAGAATCTGCATTTAGCAAAACGTGTAGAGAAAAGAGCCCTTGCCCCGAATGTGCTGCAAAACCTACTGCACTGTCAGCTTTTCTAACCGTGATTTTCAATCTGACAAGGAAAGGAAGACCATCGGTTTAAGATAGGAACATGACTAGTAGTTTCCCAAATGCAAATGCTTTTACACCTCATGGTGGGTTTAAGTTTACTAGGGGGTTTCTCAGAATGCGTGCTCTCCCTTCCATACACACAACTTTAACGCCACACTCCTGGAGGTGGCCTCCAAGTAAAAGCGAAGTGTACAAGGTGCGGACTCTCCTCAGACCGCGCAGCTCCAAGTTTCCTCACAGACCGCGGGCCTGTGCAGCACTGACGGGGGAACACTTATTCGGGCGGGACCAGCCCCTTCGCAGCGAGCCTGAGGCGCCCGGCCAAGATCCCCCACACGGCAAGGCCCAACCCGCGCCCGCCAGTCCCGCTCTCCGCCACCAGCCACCCAGCGGCGGGGCAGGGCCGGGCGGGCAAGCCGAGGGCCCGCAGCCCCCACCCCGGGGTCTCCTTGGGGCGGAGGAGGGGGAGGGCTGGCCCGCCGCCATCTTGTCCCGCCGCCGCGCCCCGCGCCGCCCTGCCCCGCCGCCGCCGCCCCTCCCCCGTGCCGGGGCGCGTGGAGCGGCCACTCACGCTCTCCGCCGCGCCGCGCCGTCCCGCCCGCGCGCGTCCCGCCGCGGTGATGTCATCGCATCCCGCCGCCAGCGGCCGCCCGCCGCCGCGCTCCTGCCAACCCCCCCCGCCGCAGCCCGGCCCCGAGAGCCGCGCATGCGCCGCCCGCACCGGGGAGCGCATCGCCCGCACCTTGCCCGCCTGCAGCGCCGGGCTGGAGCGGACAACGGAGCGGGTACCGGAGGCGCCTACGGCTCCCCAGGCGGTGCCCGCCGCTTGGGGCTGCCCTGGGGACAGCCCTGAGCTGCCGGCACTTCGGGCTGACGGGACCGCTGAGGCGATGGCGGTCAGCACCTCGGCATCCAGCCCTTTCCCCACCAGTGGGGAGATGGGAAAAGGTGGAACATCGGCTGTGTGCGAGCCAGGAAGTTACTGTGTACAATGCTCTGGGTGTCTGTGCAGGCAAATAGCAAAACAGGACCTGATCGTGGGGCTTAACATATTGCGTCCGGCTTGGGCACTGTCCTTGGAGAAAGATTGGTCTCACATGGAGAGAACAGCCCTTTCCATGGGATCGGAGGCCTGAAAAACATGATTTGTGAGGAAATACTGGGCAAGTTAAACCTATTCAGCCAAAGAAAACAAAAAGGGGATGTGGTAGGAGTGTTGAAGCGTGGTTGTGAGGAGAAAGAATAATATGTTTCCCTCACAGTGTTACAGGAATGACGGGAAGAGGTCTGAACTGTAACCAGGACAGTTTAGGTTGCCATCTCTAAAACACTAAAAACACAAAGATTGCAATAGATGGCTTCAGAGATGCTATGTGCTTCAGCTGAAGTCTGCAGTGCAACGTCAGCAGTGCAAACGTCTCAGAAATGACAGGTACTTCACTATGGTTGAGAGCAGAGCAGAGCCAGGTGGCCCCTGGGGGGGCCCATCCAAAGGGGGCCATGCAAAGGGCCCATCCAAACCCCTGGTACTGTCACTTGTTCATTGTTCATGAGGCAGTTGCCTGAGTTTCCACAAGTGCCTCCTTGGTGTGCGGCTGAGCTGAGCACTGCGGTCCTGGGCCTTGCATCAAATCCTGCTGTTCTGGTTTGATACCAAATCAGATACCACATCAGAGAAGTGTCACTTCATAACGTATTTCCTCAGATATTAATAACTGCACTAAATGCAAAGAAGTAGAAAAACAGGTCTGTAATGTCTGCAGAGTCTAAAATACTTCAGGATACTTTGTGCAAGGTGTTATGAAACACTTCATTAGAAGACTCAGAAAGTCGTATTTGGTTACTGCCACTTTGAAACCTAAACACAGGGTATTTGAACCCAATTGTAAGTTTTTTCCCTTACTTAAATCCACATTCCAAAATCCAACAACTTCTAGAATTGAAGAAGGAAGGATAAATCTTTGCATGTAGGTCTTAGATGCACTTAACTGTTATGTATGAGGCTTACAATGTTTACATGTGATAAAAGCAAAATTAGGAGAGTATGTCAAAATAGAAGCCTATCTAAGTAAAACTACTGTAAGTCCATTTATTCTTAAAGTGTATAAATGACATGCATTAAAGAAAATAAAGGGTTATTCAAGTCGGGCAGTGATTTATAAAACTAGTATGTAGAAATGTCAAAAAATTGTAGTAAAGACCAGAAAGATAACTTCACTTGCTAGAAATAAGTGTTAAGAAACTGCTGTTTGTGTTGCTGGACAACTGCTTTCATGCTGACAGTTTCCCGGGAACAGATTTACATTTGCAGATCTCATGGAGAAGAAGTCGTATTGAACATGACCTTCTAACATTGACTCCTTTGTGACTGAAAGAACAGCTCCAAAGAGATGTGTGAAAGGCTGTATGCAATTTGTCATACAGTCTTTGGTGAGGGAAGGGAGGATTTTTCGGGAAAGTCAGGAAGTTCAGCACATAAAGAAGTTTTTATGTAGTATGACTTGTATTCTGATTTAAAAATAGCTTCACTCATACTCTCTTCTTACTTACAAGTTACAATAGTGATGCATTTGCTGTCCACTCAGTTAAAAATACTGAACAAACATGACAGCCTTTGTTTGTTGGGTTTTTTTTTTCCCCTGCATCCATGATCTTGAATTTTACTATATGACTGATTAATTGTGTGCTGGGAAGTGTTTGGATTGTGTTTTGACACAGGCTAACCACCAAGAGAAGAAGATGATTTCCTATGCTTTCTCCTTTGCCGAGCTTCTGATTTTTTTCCTAATGTGCAGGTTATAATGATCTTTTGGTTTTGCTGGATTTATTGTCCCAGTTATTTGTATTTCCTCTTCCTCCTCTCTTCAGTCATCTTGGCATATGAACGTATTGTTAATAAACTTGCTCTCTGCACATCTACATTGAATTTGTCATTTGGAAGCTATTACAGTTGTTTAGGCACTGAAATGTATAATCTGATGCACTTGTCAACCCTTGAGGTATGCAGCAAAGGGGGCTTTCGCGGTGTTGGTAATGCATTAGATAAAGAAGACAAAGCATTTTCAGTGCTATTTCAGGAATGAGTGTCGTGGTTTGAGCCCAGCCGGTAACTCAGAACCACACAGCCGCTCGCTCACTCCCCCCCCCCCCCTTCTTCCTCCCCCCGCTCCCGGAGGGATGGGGAGGAGAATGGGAAGAATGTAACTCCCACGGGTTGAGATAAGAGCAGTCCCGCAACTAAGGTATAACACAAAACCACTACTGCTACCACCAATGATAATAACGATTAGTGAAATAACAAGGGGAGAGGATACAATTGCTCACCACCCGCCGACCGATACCCAGCCCGACCCGAGCAGTGATCTGGGCCTTCCGGGTAACTCCCCCCGGTTTATATACTGGGCATGACGTGCTGTGGTATGGAATACCCCTTTGGCTAGTTTGGGTCAGGTGTCCTGTCTCTGCTTCCTCCCGGCTTTCCCTCCTCCCTGGCAAAGCATGAGACTGAGAAAGTCCTTGGTTGGAATAAACATTACTTAGCAACAACTAAAAACATCGGTGTTATCAGCGTTGTTCCCAGGCTGAAAGTTAAAAAACACAGCACTGCACCAGCTACTAAGCAGGAGAAAAATGACTGCTATAGCTGAACCCAGGACAATGAGTCAAATCTTATTTCTGTTTTGATTGCTTATTGGATTGCTTTGTCTACACATGCTCAAATAGTACGACTTCATTCACATTTTGTGCATGTGATTTATATACATACTGATGGGAAATTTGACATTTAAACCAATAAAAATATTAGACTTTAGTATTAGATTTTTTAATAGAAAGACATTTCTTATTAGGGCAGGAAATTGCAATAACACATTTACTGATTTATTGCAATATTTTACCCTCAGATCTTCAAAATGAATTGTTGTAGCTCTTCACAGTTAATAGAATCTGAGGTTAACCGGGCAGCAGAACATTGCTATCGCCACAGAAGAGGCAGGACAGCCAAGCAGACAACCTCCATTAATTGAGGGCTCTGCCTAAAGCTGGCAACAATTGTATTTCTGGAAATCCAGGTGGGGTGATCTCCCTTCTTGCTGTTTAAAAGAGGAGTTCCAGAAATACATGAATACTGGAAGGAGGAATAACAAATCTAACAGCAGTCTCACGTAAATCTCAGTTAATCCTGTAGGGCTGATTAATTTGACCTCGGTGGGCTCGAGATCAGAGCAATCCCAATTTCACATGACGGCTCCTGGGGAGGCCCCTGCTCATTTACTTGATGTATTTTTAGTTTGTCTGCGTGGTCAATGAGGCTAAATTTATTTTACTGCTTTCTTTTCTATTATGTGTGCTGAACAGTTAGGAACATTTGTATTGATCTACCTTGCTAACTCTCACGAAGCATTGCTTCCCTTCAGCTTTGCCTTAGAAGTGCTATTTGTGAGTTGGGGCCTCAAGCAAGAGAAACGTGCGTTCCTTTTTGGTATAAAGCTTTTACGCTGCTCGTTCCTGCGAATCCTCCCTCGTGCCGGGGTTTGTCGATGCTTGTCTGAAGCCCTGGTGGCAGTCACTTCGGTCTGCCAGGCTTCACTGATGCCCTGAAGCTGGAAAATGATCCGTGTGTCTTGGTATAGCGGTTGGTGTGTTCCCCTGATACAGCACATAGGCTCGGGACAGAGGGGAAGATGAACTCTCCCGTCCTTACCGAGCGGCACGTTCCCGCTGTGTGTCGCTCAGGCGGCACCCGGGGCCCGCCCTCCGCGGCCCCTCTCCCCGCCCCTCGCCGCGGGTCCCGTTCTCGGCGGGCGAGATGCGGCGGTGGCCGGTGCTGCTGGCGCTGGGCCTGGCCCTGGCCGCGGCGCACGAACAGCACCGCGCCGACTACGACCGGGAGGCGCTGCTCGGCGGACAGGTGGGGGCCCGGCCCGCGGGCGGGCGGGAGGCGGGAGCGGGCCCAGGAGGCCGCGGGGCGGGCCGCCGGGGCGGGAAGGGCCCGCGGTGACGCGCGGTTCCTCTGCCGCAGGACGAGGCGGAGGAGTACGCGCGGCTCAGCCCGGAAGAGCAGCAGCGGCGGCTGAGGGCCATTGTGAAGAAGATCGACTCGGATGCGGACGGCCTCCTCACCAAGGGTAACGGCGGCCACGGGTGGCACATGGCGGGGTTTAACCGGGCCAGGACCGGGCTTTGTCCGTGCCCCAGGTCTGGCCCGGTGCCTTCAGGAGGAAAAGACACGCTCTGCCCGTGACACAGCCGGTGACAGTTACGCTGTGGAGAACCCCCGTGAAACACCTAACAACCCTCTAGCTCAGTGCGTTAGGAACACCAGCAGAGGACGTATATACAGATACATACACAGAGGGTGTCTCAGTCCCTAAGGCTTCTCTTTTAGGCAGTGAAAGAAGCCCAGGAGATCGCACAGGCATGAGTGAGCATGGCTCAGAGCGCAATACCAAGTTGCAAGAACCAGCTTTGTGCTCGTACATGCTCCTTGCATGTCTGAAGCCACTTTGAATCAAGTGGATTTCTGTGCTTGAAATTCTGGTTGTGCCACTCGGAGCAAGTTTAAGAGGCAAAGAAAGGGCACTGCAGGCATAGGTCTACATACATGTGTTTCAATACCTGGTGACACTAACTGACACTGAGTGATCATACATTCATCACAATATAGTATCAAATGTCTCAGACAGGTTTTTATCAGCCAAACTTGTGAACTCCACAGTAAACTCAGGCCCTTCTTTTCAGTACATCATTATGATGCTTTTTTTTAATTTAAAACCTCACTATGAAAGTGTATTTTTGTTGTTTTGCTGTGATTTTGACAAAAATCCAAAGTCTCTCAAGTTCACGCACAGAAAGCAAGTAAAATCCTTGTACAAACACTAGAACAGTGATATTTCATTAACATGGTATTAAACATGCAGGAAGCTTTCTAGGTGAGAGGATAAAACACAGTTTTAAAGACAGGATCAACTACATCTCTTGAATGTCTTTCACTTCATATGCTGAAACTCTTATTTCAGTGTTCCAGCCTCTGACTGGGTAGAGGTGAGGTAGTATATAACTTCAGTGGGCTGGCTTATCCCTGTAACAAGCAACAGGCAGTTCACAAAGGGAAGGCTATAAGGGAAGAGGTCTATTTAAAGTGTAGAAATCCCACCCATACTCCATCCTTATCAAGTCCAATGGAAACTTGCCTTCCCTTCACTTCCCAAAGGAAAACTCACAGTGGAATGCGTTTTTACACTAAGAAGTTTATAGTATTGAAGCTTTTTCAGCTCATTTATTTCTCAGTGTGTTGCAAAACATTCCTGGAGAAATTTTCCTTACTGGTGGTGCCTCTGCTTGGAGGCTAACAGTGACAGAAGATGTGATAAATGAATACTGCTTCTCTAATGTCAGAGCATTAAGTACTTCTGATTAATGGCACTGGACATGACATGTTCAGATGGTTGTGCCTCATGCCTTAAACGCTGGGAATAAAACCATGCTATAAATTAGATGTTGCCCATCTTTGAGAAGGCGTGTTGCAGGTTCTTGTAAAGCAGTGCTGGTGTTGTGCACAAGCTTCAGCACAAACCATGGCATGCACGCCTCTGCACATTCAATCAATTCACAGAATCTGTTAGAAAGTGGGTTCCTTTGGTAATTCAAATTCAATATTCAGAGTATATTTTTAAAAATTTCTTGCTGCTTTTCAAAGACATTTAAATAAACCTCGTAAAGCTGTATTGAAACTCCTTTGACGCTTCTGTCAAGAAGGATAGAATAAGATATTTTGGTATCTAAAAAATGCTGTAAGGTTTTTCTTAAGTAGAATTCTGTAGGATATTTTAGTAGTCATCAGGACTCTTCAGAGCAGCATTGCAGTTGAGTTGATTTAGCTATATCATTTTGCAATGCTGAGGAAGTGGTCTTCCCCTTCCAGGTACCTGAGAAAGTATGTTCTCCCCATCTTCTTTAAAGGAAGTAACTTTGATGTATTTGTGTGAATTCATCTGTATATTAAGCTTTATTTCTTTTCGCCACATTTCTATAAAAACAAGTAGCTTAAAGGCGTTTCCAGAATACAAAAGGCTTGATTTCAGCCCCAAGTAAAGGGTAATGAAGGCCACAGCAGTGAATTTAGTTTTATGGCAGTTGGTGGATTTTTCAGAAGAAACCCAAGACTGATGGGAACAATGTCTTTTTGGGGTACCAAGTCATGTTTAGAGCTGTCTGTTTAAACCATATTCAGCATCATTTTCATAAAGCTCTGAAGACAAAAAAATGATTAAAAGATGAAAGGAGCAACAGTTGACTTCAGATTTGAAAGGCTTGGCCAAGTTGTAATTGCAAGCTGACATTTCTGTCAGCAGGCACTGGAAGGGACAGGCTGCTTCCCTTGTCCAGGTCCCAGTGAGCTCAGTAAGGGCAATTTCTCAGCTGAAAACTAAGAGAAGTTTTTGGTGATTGGCTCTGCCATGCAGCTCTATGAACACTATCTGTAAGCATTTTTTCCTGCCATTCCCCAGGTGTATCACACTTTTTCTGGCAGCACCTATACAGGCCGTATTAAAGCCACCATGTAACTCCAGCCTAAGGGTATCGATGGGGAAATGGTACCACCAAAGAAAAATGAAGCTGTGATCTATTCTCTCATTCAGTTAACTTGGAAAAGAAAGCCATAGCATAAACAGATAGTTTTGCTTTAAATAACCTCTTCCCTATATGCTTACTTCTGATTTGCAGAGTATATTCCAGACTGAACAGACCTGTGGTATCTTTTACAGTTTTTATAGTGCAGATGATTCTTGATCTTTTACATTTTATTATTTTTTAATGATTTTCACAGATGAGCTGAGCTCCTGGATACAGCAGTCTTTTAAACATTATGTTACACAAGAAGCTAAGCAACACTTCAACGACTATGACAAAGATGGTGATGGATTACTTTCGTGGAAGGAGTATAATATGCACATGTACGATCGTGAAATTGATTTTGATGAGAACTCTGTCCTGGAGGATCAGGAAGAAGAATCATTTCGACAGGTAAAATGTTTCAGCATCAGTTTCTATAAGCTGCTGGTAAAAAGCAGCGATGTTTGTTTATTGTGATAGAACAAGATGGGTAGAGAAACCGCAGCAGCTGGCACATTGTTTTAACGCTTTCATCCATCTGAGATAGGGGAGTAATTAAAGGAGAGTAATGGAGTATTAAAGCTGCTACCAACAAAATGAAGATAGAATGAAATTGTACCTCCTGAGTATATTTTGCTAGCTGAGTGGAGTGTAAGTCTGTTGACAGTCTTATCACAGAGCAACAGTCTCCAGCCATCTTCTTAAAACAAGATGGCAACCTAGCAGGTTGGGTCTGTAGCCTCACCAGTGTCCTGCCTTCAGCAGGGGCCACTACAACTGGTGTTGGAGGTCAATGAACCCTTGTATTCCTTAACCCCCTTTATTGCACTGTTCTACCCACTTTTTCAGTTATTTCTCAAGTAGCCAGTGTGAGGCGTCAGTATTGTCTGCTTTAATGCTTTCTGCCCATTAGAGACCTACAAAGAAAGCAATAGCAATTCAGACATTGATATTTGGACATTGAATTCAAACTGATCACTAAAACTGGATGTATATGGATTAATCTCATCTGTGAGAGCAGATACTTAAGAGTGGAAAGAGAGAGGCAAGGAGGAAAGGTTCACCAAGAATCACCACATAGCAAAACTTGTTTCCTTTCAAGTTACACATTTATATGCACATGGAAATATTTCCCAGAAAGGGAATAAGCGAGTTTTAGACTATTCTGGCCTGAGTTTTGGTTTGGTTTTGGAGTTTTTGGTTTGTTGGGGGGGGGTGTTTTGGTTGGTTGGTTGGTTTTTCCCTGTAAGGATTGCTTTGCCTGCTTTTAGTTAAAGTAGTTAGTAGATAATACAGGATGTTGGCAGAAGTGAAACTAAAACAGACGATGGACCAGGGATTTTGCACACTGAGGAAACAATCTGTAAAGCTTTGGAGGTCACTTTACAGAATAATTACATAGCTTATAAATAAAACAAGACTTCAGATGGAACTACCCGTCAAAATATTGATCCCATGTTTGAGATACTGCAATGAAAGATGCCTGTGCTGAGCTAGAACTCCTACTCACACTATACTTTGCCTCCTAGGTTTTCATGCTTGCTGATTTCTTCAACATATATTGTAAAGAGCAAAATCAGCAGATTTGTACAAGCATCACATGTCAGGCAGCTTCAGCCTTTTCCTTACATTCGGAAATCAGTGATCCTGCTCTGAGCAAGATGGAAAGGTTATAGAGCATGGTATTGATTTAGAGTTGACTTCAAGTAAACATATGAATTTACCAGAAGGTGGCAGCCTTGTCCATCACTGCTCAGAAAAACACACCGAAAACCAGACTCTCCCTCAATAGCTAAAGTTGATGTTGCAGTTCAGTAGTTCCTACAGTGAGCCCTTCTGAATTGCCTTCCTATTTAAACTCCCAGCTAAGGACACCTTTTCTTGTGGAGTACGTTTAATTATTTTGTAGAATAGTTAAGATCTTACAGTTATACTTTGTTACATCTTATGCTCTGTATTACTCAGGTTAGCCTAATTTTGAGAGAAATTTCAATAAATAGGCTATAAACTAGGAAGTACGATTTCAAATGGTTATTTGTGGATATTATTTAGTTTTAAAGAGTGTGCTGATATCTCAAATTAAAATGGGTTAGAGAAGTGACTTGCTTTGAAATATATTGAGATGTAATGGACAACAGTCCTGTGTTAAAGGAAGCTGTCTAATCCTTCAGCACTTAAAATGGCTTCAGAAAAGACATTTTACATATATGATATTTCAGGACCTTCTTAGAACTACAAACAGCCCTTGATATAAATGAGATATAGATCCAGAAGGTTAAGTGTCCTTTAAAATGTAAATTCTGGAATTTGCAATGGCTACCATTAATGATAATCATTGTACGCCACTACGTTAGTTTGGGAATTGGTGACTTTTAGAAAAGGAAGCAGATATAATGACAAGAATTCGTGGTCTTTTCATTATCTCCCATTTGTGTTTTCGAAGCCCTGGCTAAGAGTGTGTTTTAAATGCCTCCTTAAATTGGAAAAAAGGAAGTTTTTATGCAGTTCTTAGAATAAAACTACTTCAGTTAATAGTGCAGTTCTTGTTGCTCTGGATGAGCTCTTTTTAGTGAAAATATAACATCAGTAGAACACGAGTAGATAATGTGAAGCAATTAATATTCTAATGAGCTCACGGCCAGCTACTATGATGTTGTTTTTCCTTTTCATTAAGTACTCTAACTAAATCTATTTTCTAAGCTTCATTTAAAGGAGAAAAAGCGTTTTGAACAAGCTAACAGAGATGATGTTCCTGATCTAAATGTGGATGAATTTGTTGCTTTTGAACATCCTGAAGAAGTGGAGTATATGACGGTAAGGTTCAGGGGAGTATCTTTATCAGCCTGTGTCTTTAGATGCAACATCTTTGTAATGCAAACGCTCAGCCCCGGCACTCCAGGAAGTGTGCTTTTGAGCAGTTACGTGTATGGCTTTTACAGACCAAATTAACACTCAGCTAATGTGTGGTGGATCCAGTGCTGGAGGTCAGGAGCTGGGGCTTGAGTGGGAAGTCTCATATCTAGTTCAGAGTTCAGTTCGAGCAAGGAGATTCACAGGAAAGATTTCTTTGCAAAGGAAAAATGCAAATTAGTGAATACATCACATGAAAAGCGAAATGAGATGACACAGCTCTGTACAAATTCATCTTTCTCAGCTATTTCTGTAGTTTTGAATTATGCTGAAGGACTCCCACTCTGTGTACACCTTTCAGATCTGATTTTCATAAAACCTGGCAGCCTAAACTCTTCGGAACACATCTGCCTTGGTGCACAGGAACCAATTACTGGACTAGTCTGTGGAAAACAGAAAAGCAGATTTGACATGAGGGAGTCTTTAAAGAACACCTTACTGCTCCAAAATTATTTATTGCTGTTTCTCTTGATTACAAGTTGCTAATTTTCCACAAATTGATTATTTTGCTTTTTTTATGTATACAAAAGGACTTTGTCATTCAGGAGGCTTTAGAAGAACATGATAAAGATGGTGACGGATTTGTTAGCCTGGAAGAATTCCTTGGTGATTACAGAAGAGACCCAAGTAAGGAAAAAGGCAGGGGGGGCATGAAAGAAGGAACTAACAAAAGCTTTTGGAATGGGGTGAATTGCATGCACCTTTATTTTCAGCTTTTTGTGTCTCCACCTGTAGATTCTGAGTAACATTATCCTGTCTTTTAGAATAATTCAGTTTCCTGAAACTGGGCACAGCGGCTCATTATTTCGCTGTGCCCTGTATGTGTTTGGCAGTAGTTTGCATATAGCCCATTCCACTCCTTTCCTTGCAAGTTACTTCGTGTAACTGAAAGCACATTCCTCATCACTAGGTATGCAGCTGCAGTAAGACATGGTTTTGCTAACTGAACATGTCTGTGAAACCAGCCAGCAGGAATGTAAGGTTAAACTTCCCTGGTCTTTATCAGCTTAAGAAGGCAGCTGTGAGCCTTGCTTCAGGAGGATTGAAGCTGTGTTTTAGAGAGGTGGAGGGGAAGCGTAAGGAGCCCGTTCCCTGGACCAGATACCAAAAGCCTCTCTGCTTTCACTTTTTTCCTCACTCTTGCCCTTCCTTAAACTTGATCTATTCCTTCTTTAACAAGAAAAAGGACACTTAGCTAGTGTTAATCAATAGTTTACCTATATTGCTAAGAGATACATATTTTCTATGTTGTATTTGATTTGCTACAAGATAGGGCAAATAACTCCTCCAGTTCCAAAAAGACCAGTAGCTTTAAGCATGTGGAAAGTCTGCTTGGTCCTAAGGAGTGCTAGTTCCTGAGTGTGGACTAACATTCTAGCTGGGGAAAATGTTTAAGCCACATGAGGATATGGAGAAATAGGGGAATAGTCAGTTTCTGTTCACTCCAGTGAACCTTGGCATTTCGCCTTTTGTAACTGTCTTTATTTGCCAGAGCCAGTAAAAATAATAGATCTCTGATGCAGCTAGACTTCTTTTATCCTTTTTCCTGCTTTGACTTGAAAAAAGCTTTTCAAGTTGTTGGAAAGGAGTGAAATGGTTGTTAGGGCCCTTGCAGTAAGAGAGAAGGTGACAGCTTTGTCATTAGCACATTTTAGCAAGAATTCAGAATCGACTGTAACTGTAGAAACTACTTGAACTCTTCTCCAAACAGCCATCTCGTCTGCAGACAGTGTTCCTGCAGTGCACTTTAAAATGACTTAATAAACTACATGGTGGGTCTGGTTTCATAACTGTCTTGTGGCTTTGGGCAACAGTGTATGGTGAATTGTGACATTAAGGGATAATCGACTTGCAAAAGTAGATGTTAGGAAGGAGACAGACTTCACTCTTTTTGTTCTTTTATAACAGAAACCTAATTACATTTGAACTGTTATTTATCTGCTTGTGATGACAACTACTTTGGATTTTCATAAGTCTTAATACCTGTTCTTGCTTGTCTACAATGGTTATCAGTTTGATGAACTACTTCTAAATTTCTCAAAGAGTTAGAGACAAGTTTAAGATTGCTGGCTAGATTGCAGGATGCAATACCAATGCATAGGGTAAGTATAAACCAAGTATACAAATAAAGAACAACAGTGAATGAAATTGCTTTGGGTATTTTCCAGGTATTTTAGGAAACAAACAAAAATGAGACAGTGAACTAATTTGAAAGCCTGCAGTATTGCTTTGAGCCTGAGCTAGTAAAGAGCTTTGCCTCCTGTTAACTGTCACAGGTGGACTTCTCTTGACATTAAAGCAGGAGAACAGGCAGTAGAATGTTGTTAAAAACTTTGTATGGCCTTAGAATTTCATAATGCCACAAAATCCTGCCAAACACTATCCACCAACTTCTTGGGACACTTGTTGATTTAAAGCTTTTTCCTACTTTCCTCCATCTGTTATGAGCCAAGATGACCAATGTCTGAGGCCTGTGGTACTGCTCACATTGCTGCTGTGTGATACTCTCAGCATGGCATCTGCAACGCGATGGCTGCGTGTTCATGGGAGAGAGTAATCTTAACTCAGTCAGGGTAAATACTGCAGATGTAAGGTATCTCTGTCATCCACCTGAACTTCTTCCTTCTGATGCATCAGATGTCACAATATGTAGGAAACCATCTCCTTGGGAGCACATTCAATGTAAAGGATGCTTTCTCCATTATCAAGCTGGGTAAATGTGGAGATACTAAGATAGAGGGTTCAGTTTATGGTAAACCTTGACTTTAATATCTGCTCAGTTCAATTGTAAATTTACAGTGTTAATATTGCCTTAGCTTTAAACTCTTTTTTATTGTATACAAGTATTTTTTTCAGATGCAGACAGTTGCATTTATTTAATCTCTTGGGACTGGTCTGTAAGGCTTGGCTTTATTTCCTGAAATCACTTTTCTGTTTTGTGAGATTAACCGAATTTGCTATGAGAAAAAGTGAAAACATCTGCTTTGAGGTACAGAGTGGCTTTAAACTTGACAAATGTGTCTTACTAGCTGCAAGGGAAGATCCAGAATGGATACTTGTGGAGAAGGATCGGTTTGTGAATGACTACGACAAGGATAATGATGGAAAACTCGACCCTCAAGAGCTGTTGTCTTGGATAGTACCTAATAATCAGGGTATTGCCCAAGAGGAGGTACGTGTTTTGACTGCTGTTTAGATTTTAATTAATGCAGGAGAATTATGAATGTATCGCCACAAAATGATAGATGCATTTAGATTTATCATGTCTTAATAGCTGAAAAAGAATGCTTAGGTACATCTTTGTACATATTTTTAACTTTCTTTCAATCTGACAAAGAATGCAGGTCCTTTAAGTGCATTAGGCAAATTTGAAGTTCCTATTAATTATACGAATGTAAATTAACAAAGTACTTTTCTACCTGTTTTAAACAGCTTATCTGGTTTGACTTAAGGGTACGGTATTTTAGTCTTATTTTGTGGTAGTTGTAGGTAAATCTGATGAGATACACAACTAAAAGCAGCTGTTACATACTGACAGCATCATTTTGAAAACAAAAATTGATTGTGATTCTTCAAACTGGATAAATCGCCATAATTTGTAGAACTAAAAACTTGTATTTCATAAGTACAAGAAAATGGAAGTATTCTGTGATTCAAGATGCCGTAACGCAAACTTTGATGATGATGATGAAAATGGTTTAATCAGGGGTAGAATGCCATAATAGGTTGAAGTGGATTCTCATTTTAGCTGTCTTTATTTTGTCATAGCAGGCAGTAGAAGCACTGAGTGTTCCAGAACAACCTATTTTAATGAGCAGACTTCCCAGTCGCTGACTGCAGTAGAGGAGGTTTCTACCTTTCCCCTAGTAACTTTTAATCTGAATTTGTCCGAGTCTCTTTCCTTTGCACTGGGGGATATTAGTGTTAGAATGGCAGAAACAATAGGTCTTCCCATGCCTGGTAGAGACAAGGAGACACTTGATGTCGCACAGCATAGCCCATGTGCTGTGTTGGCCCATCTCCTTGCTGAGGTCTCAGCTCTTGGTGACAGAAAAAGCCGTGTGGCGAGCAGCGGCGCGGGCTCTCCCGTGCCTGACCTTGCAGGAGGTTAAGCTGTTCGAGTGCTCTGGTGGTATTTTTGTTAATGGGGATCTTAAGCCTTTGCTTTTTTTAACATCTGACTCTTGAGGGTGCTTGGTTCTTACTTCACAGAAACCACACTGTTATAACGACATGAATTCTGTCTGGTGTTGAGTCTGGTCATGCCTGTGTTGGTTTGCTTGGTTATTTTGGGGTTTCTTTTACCAGTTCCCTATTCATTCAGATGTTAGCTTACAGCAAGGCTGTGCTGTAGGAATAGCTTGGTTCTGCAAGAAGTCTGTCTTTTTCGTTTCTGTAATGTGCTTTTTCTTCCTCCCTTCAGTTAATATAAGGGCTTAGTGAAGTCACCTATCATAAAGAGAAGGCAGCATTGATTTAAATCATAAGCTGAATATTGCAGTGCCATTTTGGCATTTCAAAATGATTTGAGAAACCTGGTAGCTAAATAACATAAAAATAGAAAAATGATTATACATTCCATTTCCAGGAATGGCTATGTGTTTACCAGGATGTTTGTCTTAATAATCTTTTAGCTTTCGCCATGCAGAGTGCTTTTAGAATCTGCTTGGCTGACGTTTGTCCCTGTTATTTTCTTCAGTGCTTTTTGGTGATGTAGTCAGCTTAAATGTAAGTAATATTTAATGTTTTAAAAAAGTCACTCAGCACTTACATTGAGCCAAACCAATCAGAAAATGTAGGAACAGAAGGATTCTCTAAATCCTTGTATTCGTAGATGTCTGGCAAATTAAATTAATCCCACGTAATGCTAGGACAACTCTATTTCTCAGAAATAATAGGTGCAATAGCTGCTGTCCTGGCTTGTTAGCTTTGAGCTATGTAATACTTGTCAATAAGCTACAAGTAAATTATTCTGGAATTGGGCTTTTTTGTTTTACTGCTAAACTAGTCCCCTTTTTTGCTACCCAAAGCTGAAGTTCCTGTGCATAGTTGGCTTAGCTTGTCCACTGTTGAAGGTAGCCATCAAATACTTCCCAGTTAAAATTCCATCATGGATTATAGCGGTGGGGCATTTTTTGCAAATCATAAATAGAGAATATCCAGCTGCAGATCTCTGTATGCACGTGTGATGGGAAAGTGGGGCTCCACGGGTTCAGGAGATATAAAAGATGGCTCAGCACAGCAGACACCTCCAGAGCTGAAAGCAAGTGTGCCCACAGCTTCACCTTAAATCAAAAGAGGCAAAGGGAAACAAACGGAGGAAAGAAAGGCTCTGTTCTGCATGCAAACCCTTGTCTAGCTTGTTCCAAGTAATGGTGGTGTGGCAGGACTTGGACAAAGCCATTCCGAAAGCGTTATTTGTAAGTGCTCACCTCTATTAACTGTGCACATGGTATTCCATTTATTTTAAAGGCTCTTCACCTTATTGAAGAAATGGATTTGAATGATGATAAAAAGCTTTCTGAAGCAGAAATTCTTAAGAACCAAGATTTGTTTCTTAACAGCGAAGCAACGGATTATGGCAGGCAGCTTCATGATGAACGTTTCTACCACGAAGAACTGTAGAGTATTTATTTTGTAATCTGTTTTTCTTCCCTTTGTTTCATTTGGAGCTTTTGTTAAAAGCACCCATCAGCTATGTTGCAAGTTTTACGCTGTAATTACAGTACACTAATGTTTGTGTAAATAATTTGCATTCAAAATTTAATTGCCCTCCTGCAGACTTCTTTGGGCCTCTTCTAGCCTTCAGCATTCATCTGAAATACTTACTTGCAGAATTCTACAGCGTTGGGAAATAAGTTACTTCAGGGGTAGTCTTGTGTTGTGAAGAGTTGTTCTACTGTACTTGAAAGAAATGGAGACTCTAAATGATTCTGAAAGGATGCAAACCAGTAACTGAGTGACTACTATGTTTTCTAACCAGTTTAATTGGGGCGGGGAGTGGGGAAGATGGGAGGATCTTTAGAGTCAGTATTAACTGTGTTTTACTTAATACCTTTGGAGAAACACGTAGATTAATGCCTCAATTGTTTTAAGAGGATTCTACTTAATTTTCAGTGGTTTCTATACTGTGTTTTATTGTATCATAAAACTTGCTATTTTTACATCTATAGACATTAATTGGTTTTGATGTACAATTTACAGCCTTAGCAATACAGTGGTATTTTACAGTGTTAAAACTCTCTCCGTTTGTTGGATTAAAACTTAAAATATTCTTTCTGTGATTTGTCCATTTATTCCTGTGGGTCACCCAAAGCAACTCCTTGAAACGTGAACAATGTATGTATGTAATATACAATGGCAACATACTGAGCTTTTATAAACCAAAGACACATCATCTCCTCCAGATGCTAAAGAATATTCAAAACAAGCAACGTGTGCATTTAGCATTTTCTGGGCAAGTTTGCAAAAGCAATTGGTTTTGTTTTCATTTGCAATATATGGCACTCGAAAGCATCAAGGATTGCATATTTCTAGCAGTAACCTCTAAAGTTGACTTTGGTTGAAAGCTCCACAATTACCATTCATAAAAGTGAGTACAGTCCCATTATGTGATTATTGAGATAGTCTGAAAGGTTAATGGCACGACAGCTTCAATTTAGGCAAGAACAGAGATTTGCTTTTTATCTCCTAGGTAGTCACAGAAATGAGCTGAGTGTTCTAAACACAGACAGAGCCTGGCAGCACAGCTCGCACTGAGCACGTTAGGTGTTTTTAATTCCTAGGTAACCAGTTCCTGTAATGCTCCTGCAGTGTTCTTCTTGACTAAAGTTATACTTCCTCCCAACTCGCTTTTCAGTGAGTAAAAGTAACTAGTTCTGCCTTGCTTTTTTCCCAATACACCATCTCTTCATTATTCTCAGAACAAGCAGGAAATTCCTTCTGACGTAGGTGTTGAGGTCTTGCCATTACAAGGCTACCATTTTTGAGTCAGAACGAAACTCCATAGGCTTTTGCTGTATTTTTTAAGATATGTGATAGAAATTCAAAAGGCTTTTCAAGTTTTAGTGGTTGGGGTTGTTTTTCCTACCCAGATTTGTTTACTGCAGTTCCTGGGAATGTGAGTACAACTATTGCCATGGTGGTAGTGGGATCTGATCTTAAAACAAGTAAGGTCTAATTAAATCCAGCAGGCCCAGGAATATTAAAGCAGTGTTTGTCTTCTTTGTTGGTTTAAAATACACCCAAAGTTGCCCACTCATCATCGTTCCTTGTGGCACTTTGAAACAAGTCTTGATGACAGATTCAGCTGCGCACTCAGTATTAAAAATGTTGTCATCAACTTGAAAGTTCAACTTCCAAAACAAGGAGAAGAAGCCTTTGGGAGGGTGCTACTGCCCTGGGCTCTTTGACTCGACTCCAAGCCATTTGCTGGATTGTGGTGATGTGCATAAACCAAGAAGAAGAAGAGGTACAGCAGGACTAGTAGAATACAGCATGTGTATGGTCCAGAGCTCAGAGTCATAGAATCACAGAATGGTTTGGGTTGGAAAGGACCTTAAGATCTGTGATTCTATGATTAATTTACACAGTTCAGACAAACTCACTGGTTAGTCTCATTTAGCACTGTAATCATTCGCCTCTTGAGAAAACGGACTGGGATATTTTGCTCCATCCTCCTACCTCAATAGCTAGAAACAGGAACATGGAACTGGCAAAAGCATTTGTGGGTCTTTGCAAACCTGAAATGCCAGAAATAGCCGTCAGCTGAATCCCACTCGAGCCAGGTAAGCGCTTTTGCCTGAGGTTTAACGCTGCTCAGTCTTGGTTTCCCACTGTCATTACTATCAGAAGAAAGGTGTATTGGTGGCTTTCTCAAAACAATTCAACTTTTTCTTTATTTATAGTGGATTCCTTGTGGATTGTTTTTTCAACTTTTCCTTTTTGCTTTGAGAGACCAGCGGGGCTGGTAAAATCACATTCTCCATGATTAAGTATTTCCTTACGCCTCCATTCAGAGACGTTGGTACACATCCATGTGAGCAGCCTTTATGCACACAAAAGATGCTGCTTTAAGGACCAATTTGTGTGGAATTACCCTGTAATGTCACTTTTCTTCTTGTGAGAAGGGCACAAAGCACTTCACTACCCTCTGTATAGAGAAGGTATATTTATATGTATATATATAATATACATAATACAACAAGAATAATTGCTAACTTAAAACCAGCATTGAGATCAGTGTTCACCTTCTGAGATGTTTTTCTTGTTACTTCTAGCAAGCTCCATTTTTTTTCAGGCAGAGGAAAGAGCAGCTTGTAGTTGGCAATGCTGCGTGCTCAAAGGAACTTGCAATATACAGAAAAATCAGCACACGTTGCCAAATGGTTGAGGTAGGATCACTTCAAACAGGATTATTTTTGCCTCCTGATCTGTGCAAGACAAGTCCCTGCTTTAATCTCGTGCTCCAAGTGGGGATAACTTCAAAGATGGATTGCATTGCCCAGGACCTTCATAGGCTCTGACTATCTCCACCACCTCTCTGGGCCCGTTTCACTGCTTAACCACAACTACTGAGACATTCTCACCTAGTCAGAGTTTCCCTTGCTGGAACTTGTGACTGTTGCCTCCTTTGTTGTGCACCCCTAAGAAGTGGGGTCTGTTTATACCAGCACTGCAGTTTTGCTTGTTCTGTCACCCACCGCTTCGCTTAGGACAAGCTGTGCTTTTGGTAGGATGTGTTTTTGTAGTTACTAAATGTATGTTCTGGAAAACTGCAAATCTGAGCTCCCTAACATTGATTCTTCACCTCCTCGCTGCCCTGTTAATTCTCCCTTTGCCCTGTTCACCTGACAGTTATACATGCAATGTTTTTAGAAATCAAATTTTGCTAGATCCTTGCTTTTATAAATGGGAGGATTTTGGAACAAGGAGAGGGATTTTGATCTCTTCATTGAGTTTAGCTAGTGTTTGTTCCTCTGAAAGTCTCTCTCACTCAGATGTAGTCCAAGAATCATCCTAATGCATATCCACACAGAGCTGGGGACTGCTCCTGAATTAGGCGTAACTCATGCTGAGGCAGAGAATGAGGTTACCTTGCCAAAAAGAATGCTCAGTCTCTCTCTGAGAAATCTGAGTGGTTATTAGACGGAGACCATGCTTTAACCTGCCAGAGGGGAGACTGAGATTAGCCATAAGGAAGAAGCTCTTCCCTGTGAGGGTGCTGAGGCGCTGGCACAGGGTGCCCAGAGAAGCTGTGGCTGCCCCATCCCTGGCAGTGTTCAAGGCCAGGTTGGACAGAGCCTTGGGCAACCTGGTCTAGTGAGAGACATCCCTGCCCATGGCAGGAACTGGAGAAGCTTAAAGTGCTTTAACCAGATTTAGTATTTGAATTGGGAATATTCTGCAGGTGCTGTTTACAAAGCGAGATCAGATGGAACAGGCCAGAGACCATCAGTACAATGTGCTGGAGGAGGTTGCCTCTTCACCTTAGACTGCAGTGTATTGGCAAAGAAAATGTGCCATTTAACTGTCACCATCTATCCTTTTGTTCTTCCTGTAATTCAAAGCTACAGTTTCAATTCTGAGTTTGATCTTTTTGGGGTTTTTTTTCAGACTGGCCATTTTGAGGTGTTCCAGCTGACCATATCCTGAACCACGCTCTAAGAACCACCACGGGTAGAAGTTGCAGTTTAATTGAACAGTCTCATTCCTCAAAAGGGGATTCTGAGATCACAGAATCCCAGCCCAGTTTGGGTTAAAGGGACCTTAAAGCTCATCCAGCTCCAACCCCCTGCCACGGGCAGGGACACCTTCCACTAGAGCAGGTTGCTCCAAGCCCCTGTGTCCAACCTGGCCTTGAACACTGCCAGGGATGGGGCAGCCACAGCTTCTCTGGGCACCCTGTGCCAGTGCCTCAGCACCCTCACAGGGAAGAGCTTCTGCCTCAGAGCTCATCTCAGTCTCTCCTCTGGCAGGTTAAAGCCATGCCCCTTGTCCTGTCCCTACAGACTCTTGTCCAAAGCCCCTCTCCAGGTTTCCTGTAGCCCCTTTAGGCACTGGGAGGTGCTCTAAGGTCTCCCTGGAGCCTTCTCTTCTCCAGGCTGAGCAAACCCAAATTAAAACAACTGCACTGTAACAGTTCAGACTGTTTACAATAATAAACATGCACATAATTTATCTAGAAAAGTTTTGCTTTTTAAAGACTTTTGGAAAGATCTCTCAGATGTTCACTGCTGATTTGCTCATTTTGCATTTCCACTCTGAAGAAAGATTAGAAAACAATTGCTGATGTTTCTATGTGAACAAATATGCAGAATACGTGCTAAAACATGCTGAAGGAATCTAAGCTGTTGCCTCCCATGGTGCTAAACAATTCACTGTACTACAAAAGCAGGGACATTTAGTGTGGATGCAGACCTGATGGAGATGATATGTTTTGGACAAAGGTCCAATGAGTTGAGATCCAGTAAACTGCCATGATTTTTCACCAGAATAGCAGTGTCTTTGCTGCTTTTGCTCTACCCAGAATGCCCCCCTGAGCAGCCGTTGCCTGTGTGCATACCCCCTGCAAGCTCTATCAGGCAAGAGCATTTCTTTGCAAAGCATATCCTGAACTTCTGTGTAATGTTTCTGTGAACCTGAAGCCTGCTTGCTTTCCAGCACTGTAGTATTCAGAGTCCTTTCTGAGAAGCGGAAACCTCTTCAGCACTGCAAGCGTTGCCTGCTTGGCTAATGAATATGCAGTACTTGCAAATGAGTAGTGATTTCCTTTGAACTGATGGGATGGAGAAAGCCAGAACATTGGTAAAACATGCAAAAGATGTCAGAGAAATAAGAGCCATCTTTCTGCAGGTACCTAAAGTTATGACAAGAAGGGGAGATAGACATCCAAATCTTTTCATTTTCCCTCTCACAAAGCGGATCTACTTCTCTCCAAAGAGCTACCAAATATTGCTCGTGTTAATCAAGCCTCCTGTGATGTTGCGCTTGCCCGCAGTTTCTCTTCTCCTATTTTTGTCTTTGAAACACCTTCAGGGGTAAGGATGGGAACTAACCAGGTTCGAACACGTACCAAGCACAAAATGACCCCGCATTTCTGTGATAGGAACAGTAATTTTAGGATATACAGAGTATCATGATGATTTTAGGGGATATCTATTCATGTTCTTCATAATTATGGCAAAGACTGTGATTATCTTTCTCTTGCGTAAATCAGGCACTGGGTCTAGCTTTCAGTGAAAGCCTTTCGCTTGGAAGCTTCTATAAAACGCTAGAGAAGAGCATCGTCTATGCAATTAATCTTGATGTGAGTTGTGAATTCTGCTGAAGCAAAATGCCAGCAGGACTGCCTTGCACTGTGGAACAGTGCTTTTGGGAGGATGTTCAAATAGCTCCTTCTAAGAGAAGCAAAGGGAGGGTGTTTCAGAACCGGTATCACAGGGTCTGAAGAACGTTGAACCAGCTTTCAGCCAGCGGCTGTAGATGGGTTCAGAGGAGCAGTAACTGGTCCAGGCGGATGCTCGGAGGCTGCTGTTTCTGTTTCCATAGGAACAGAGGCTGGCTTCTCACAGAAGGACAGGTGATTTCAGAGTGTTTAAATTGGCACAATGGTGGATCATTTGAAAGCCCCTAACATACTCACATTGAAATTCAGGTGGCCATTTGCATGGAAATGGAGGTGCAGCAAACCAGCTACAAGGCTTGTCTACTTGAGCAGTGGTTTTCCCCTGGAAGTGGTTTCATTGCTGCTGGTGTCTTTGGGCTTTAGGACTCAGTTAGACACCAGGGGCTGGGCTGTTTTAATTTGGAACAAAGCTGTACTACAGCAAGAATTGTGAAGCCATAGCTCTTAGATGTAATTGTTACAGAGGCTTTGAAGGACTCTACACGTGCCTTCTGTTCTCCATTTCCATTTCGCAATGATTCCAAGGGACCACAATATACCTGAGGAGGTTTGAAAAATACAACCTAATACCTGAATTATCTGCATTTAGATGCATCTCTTTATATACTGCCTTAATACTTTTCATAGACTCCCTCATCCTGTTTCTGTGTAGACTCAAAGGTTTACTGTCTACTTCCCAAAATCAGAAGCACTAACTGTGAAGAATGTCTCGCTTAAAGCCCTGGATGAACACAACCCTGCTTGTAGGTGCTGTTTTTGTATTTTAACTTCTGTCAGGTCCAAACCTGCCACCCAAATCCCTAATAAAAACCTTTGCTCAAAGCAGTATATAGTTAATAAAAAGAACATTAAACTTTCATTGTGATGCACATCGAATTTTAACATGATTTTTAAAAAACCCAGACTTTTCATCACTTTCCACTCCAGAGCAGACTCAAATGGTGCATTCTCCTGCCAAACAATATGATCATTGGAAAAAACCACCAATACTCTGTCCTGGAGACTGATTCTTGGCCTTAGGAGAGAGCAAACCTGACTTGTAACCTTTCAGAGCAGTGATGGGAAGGGACCTGCAGTGGCTGTCGTGGAAGCACGTTCCACTCCAGCCATGTCACTGACACCTCTGAATTTCTGAGTGGAGCTGTGCACAAAGCTTAGATGAAAAGCCACGTTAAAAGGGGGAGGAAGGGGAGATGAAAGGCTCCAAAGCATCCAGCCTGGCAATAACCAACCAACCAAGTGGCTGATCACTTCTTATTGCCACCTTCATCCCATTCCCCCTTACAAAGCCAGTAATCTAAACCTCTTGCCCACAGGAAATACTTCTCCTTGCCATAAAAGTAGCAATATAACTATATTGTAGGGGAAAATTTCATGAAATTAAGGTGGTTTCAGCAGAGGCATTCCAGCAGGCAGCAGCCAAGGCTCCTTGGGTTTGCTCCCCTTGCCCGCGCCCCGCAGTGTCCCACAGCCTTCCAGCCTTCCTACAACTCAGGCCACTCACACCAAAACACGAACCCAACCACGACACCTAAGAACTGAACACTGTGCTGGCTTGTTCCTATTTAGAGGATGGCTTTAGGAAGATTTCTTCTCCAAGTGCAGCATTCCTCATGAGAATTTTACAAAAGACTCACAAGACTATCCTGATACATTTGGTGGGGAAAGGGACAAAGATGAGTTTCTGGATCACTCAGGAGGTTGGTGTATCTTTTAAGACAGAGAGTTCTTGGGAACTTCTATTTCTGGGTGCTATTTCAAGCTCTGCTAATCGATTCAAGCTTAAAACAAGTAATTGCATGCTACGAACCAGCAGTTGCAGCAGGCCAGCTCAATAGAAACTTAGTAAATGCCCACTCCAAGACATTTAGGTATGATTGGGTGCTTTGGCTTATGGGAGAAAAGGAAAATAATCCTATCCCAGTTTTCCTGACCCCAGTCACGGCCAGTGCAGCAGGGAGGTGCACCCGCGGCTCAGCAGAGAGCTATTTAGCAAGCAGAGGTGGGGAAATGAGCATGTAGGGTTATGAATTCTGTGCATCACTCGCACCTCGTCAGCATCCCACAAACCCCATCCCAGGCCTGCACCTCTCGCACAGACATATTTACCCTGACTGTTTGCTACAGGTTTCAATTTCTTCAGCTGCAAAACTGAGGTATTTTCCTCCCTTTTCCAAAGCCCTGCAGAGCCTGACTGCCCCTGCAAGGCACAGCACCCTCTGGATGTAACCCAGCCATGCTGGTGACGGCTCCAGATCAAGAATCTGCCCAACAGCTCTGCTTCACCAGAGCCAGGGGCTGGGCTAACATCAGCTCATTTCTGACAGCTCATGAGAATACCTGAACTAGGAGCATGGTTTAGGCTCTTCTCCAGCCAACAGTAAGAGATGAACTCCCCCAGAACACAAAGCTGATGGTGTATGAGAGGCTGCTTCCAAGGGAGGTGACTGTCCTACCCCAGTGCTGCTGGGTGAGACAGGCACAGAGCCCAGCATGAGAGTCCAACAAATAACTGGCTTTTTGGTTGGAGACCAAACTAAAACTAATGAGAAGGTAGCATATCATTTTGGAGGGCCAAAGTGCCCTCCAGACATTGTTATGAAACCCAACAGGAGCAAAGCTATCAAAACAGCTGATGGTTTGAAACAGTAAAAGGAAACATTTAGTTTTAGAAAGACTGAGATAAAATATTCTTTAAAATATTCTTTTCCTGCTTACAGATCAAGTGTTATGAGTAGCGCCCATGCCCTCAGAATACATGTTTCAGGGAATTTTCCCTACGGAAGGAAGCTTCCCTCCTCCCCCAGCACCCTCTGCAAGAGAATCCTCACGTTTCTCCTGCTCCCCCTCTCTTGCGATGATGCTTTTTTTCCTGCTGCTTGTGACAATCAAAGCAGTTTCACACCTCTGGCCCTGCAAACTCTCCCTTCTGCCCTCTGCTTGCACTCTCCATTTTCCCTCTCAAAGTCTCTGCGTGTTCCCTGCCTTCTTCAGTCCACAAGGAAGGAAACTCTGAAGCACAGCTACCGATTGCTCATGGAGGGACTACTGGTAACCCGGACAATGTCTGTGAAGCTTCACTTCAGGGCCCGGTGCCAATAAACTCTCAGCTCTCTTATCACAATTCTTTTTTCAAGAGTTTGGATTTTACTTCTAAATTTCACATCTTTTGGTTATTCATAGTAACATTTACATGAGGGCATGCAAATGAGGAATGTTCTCTATATAGACGTACAGGTATCTAAAAGCGTGCAGACACCTGCACACTTCAGTGTTCTTCATTTAACCAGAGTCTTGAAAAGCCTTTTCAGTTGCAAAAATGCAACATTGAGCTATACTTCCCGTGTGCAAAGACATGGGCCCCTCTAACCACAGGAGAAATGTGGCTCATAGGCTTCATTTACATCTTTTTCTTTGTAAGACCACAGCATTCTATGATAGTTTGGTGCTAATTTCCTCCACAGCTTATCTCTGTATTGTGCTGGTTTCCTTCGCATTTCAATTGCTCTCTCTCCTGTAGCTGATCAGACCATATAGCTGAATTTTACTTCTTTTTTTGGTTTCTAGTTTGCAAGCCACTCACTCGCACACACGGCAAGGAGCAGCCTGACATCACTTGACATCTCCTTGCTTCCTCATTTCAATATTAACTGTTTACCAGCAGAGAAACAGGTTTGGGGTTAGAGTGCTGAGTGCGTGCATGTCTCTCTGTGTGAGCCAGAGCTTTTTTCCCCTCTGTCCCGTCCCAGCCATAGTTCATTACGTGGAGCTGCCTGAAACTGCCCAATGCTGTTTTCACCAGCCTGACTTCAGAAGAGACAGGTCTGCGGATGTGCTTCACTCTCTGCTTTGGCTGGGGTAAAGCAACAGGGCTTGGAGCTGTGGCTGCTGCTGCTCTCGCCCAAGAGAGAACTCACTGAAGGATTCCTCGCCCTCCACAGAGCAGTAATAATGACACAGCTGCAGTTTAAAGATGCATTTTGGGTAAGTGAGTATTTCCTACATTCAATATATCTGCATTTAAAAGTCTCTCAAAATACAGTTTGGTTCTATATATAGTTCAAAACCCATTTAATCCTGTTCTGTGTTTTAAATTTAGTTTAGTAAAAGCCCGAATTTGACTCCAAACAAAAACGTACTGTTTGGTAGTCCAAGTGCTAGCTCCTCGGCAGAAGGCTGCATTGTAAGAATACATCCAGTCCACATGAAACGACTGGCATTCCCGGTTCCTGAGCTAGGTCCAGAAACTGCTTCTGGAAGGGTTTGTGTGTCTCTGGGGGCAGTGTCCCAGCTTCAGGAGTGGCTCCCCAGTGCAGGTGAACTGTTACTAGTGCCAGGCTGGATTCTCTTGCTGCTCTGACTGTGTGCAAATGCTGCTGCTCAGCCACCTCTGCAGCCCGTGCCCGCTTCTAGGTGCAGAAGGGCATGCACGGGGTGTAGAGGTGCCCAGGGCTCGGACAGAGCACTGGGAGGAAGAACTAGCAGTGACATTCGAGAGCCAAGCCCAACAGTCCCAACTAGCAGCGGGTACTAAGCCATGTAGATACCCTCCATTCTTATTTGACTTCTGGTTGAAGAACCTTTTTGTGTCTTGTTTTCAAGCTCCTTCTCTGCAGTTACAAGGTAAAAAGACCCTCGTCATTTTTCTCTCCAGGGCAATCCAAAGTTCTCTTGGAATTGCCTCTGGCGTGGGGGTTTTAAGGAAGAAAGAAAAAGCATCATCAAAGTTCTAACATTGCAGAGTTGGGTAAACAGGATGTTTTGTGGTTGTCCCTTGTCTGGGCAGTCATTTTTCCAGCATGAGGGATTGACTTAAAGAAAGACATGAAGGTATATGAATTCTTCCTGCCATTTTCCTATCAGGCCAAGTAGAACAGTCCCTTTACAGTGTATTTGCTGCTTGTGTTCTCTTTCTCTCCACCCACCCTTCAGGGTAAACCCTCTCTTGGCAGCAGGGCAGAAGCAGGAACACATTTTGGTGAACCCCCTTCCTCTCGGCACCTCCAGGAAGCCCTCCCCACCCACATTTGAACAGTTACATCAAATGCAATGAGGAAATACACAAATTCATTTTGCGTTAACCCTCACTGTGCCCAACCACATCCGCACGAGATGCTCCGCACCTCCTCTGCTGCACAGCTACTGATTGCACAGTGCAGCACACAGGGCAGGACGTGACCACAAGCCAGTGCTAGCCTGGGAGCTGCAGCTCTGGACTCCCTTTGGATATGTGCCCTCTGACTCTTAGAACTGCCACATTTGGTATATTTCCCTTTCAAGATCTTGAACTTCAGTGAGAATAAATGATGTGTACTACAGGGACTGGAGCAGGGCTGGGGTGATGAGCACCAGTTGGCAATCTGGCCAGGCCAGTTCTTTGTGGCTCCTCTTCCCTTGACTTCTCTCCTCTGCTTTGTCATGTTACCATGACTCTAATCCTTGCTTAGCTTTCAAGCTAACACCTTCCTTAAAGGAAAGCATCTTTGTCTTTAATATTGTTTGGCTGAGAGCATTGTCTCACCAAGCTTGATTAAGAGGGCAGGAATATATCCGGTTGCAGGATGGCAGTTTTAGCTATGCAATAATAAGTCTTTTAAAATGAAAACTTACAGGATATTGCACAATGTGGCAGAGGCAGGCAGCTTGCCCCCCGAATCACAAGATCAGCAATTATTTTTGCATTCATAAGGTTCTGTTATGCCCATTAGTGAGAGGGAAACATATTTGCGTGGTTTGCTTCAGTGAGCAGTTATCTATCTATCTCCTCTGTTTGATTTGTACCATGAGTAGAAGCTGTCTTTATGATTAAAACCCAGAAAGCATATCGGCACCACAGTAGATTGCTCAGTACAGATCCCTGATCTCTAAGACCTGTCTGAGGACACTGCTGCCCCCCCTTACGAGGTACACCAGAGCAAGAACTCCCTGCTCTTACCATCATAGAATAGTTAGGGTTGGAAAGGACTTTAAGATCATCTAGTTTCTTCAGTTATCTATAGCAATGTGAAATACCTAAAGAAACCCTAAAAGCAGCAGATCTTCCCAGCCAGCAGAGGAAGAGCCCCATTCATTCCTCCCCAAAGTCCCTCAAACTTCCTAAGAACAGTGTGCTGCATTCCAGGAAAATGCGAATTGTTCCTCATAACAGGTATAAGTTTTAATCTCTCTTTTCCCCTATTAAATGTAGCCATGACTTAATCATAGCCCTCCACTAAAGCTTTCACACTTGCTGTGTAGCATGGCCTGGGCTCAAACCAGTATATTTCTTAATTTCAACTTCTACTTTTATATCCTCCACACACCCTGTGATGGTTTAAGTCAAATGTGCTCAAAGCCTCCACCAAAACATGCTTCTCGGCACAAGTTTCCTACCCTCTGATAATCTCTTTTGGAAAACATTAGTGAGATGCAAACACAAATCAGTTTTGATAGCCAGTGCGGGGCAGGTGCTAATGGATTCATATTCTGCTGGGCTGCTGCACAAATGTAACAGATGTTACCTGTCTTCTCCAGCACCCTATCAGCCAGGTAGGCACATTCCCATGTTAATAGGGAGAACGTCTGCTGAGTTTCATGTTAACAGGGTTATGTTAATAGGCAGAGAGCCGAGCAACTGATTTTTTTTTGTTACAAAAACCCACTAACCAAGAAAGTCTTTCTCTTTGTCACAGGGATTGAGTCTCTCTCTTGTTCTCATTCTATGTTCCTGTGCTTATCATTTGCTTTTCCTCTGAAATTCTTGTCACTGCCTTTTCCTTCTGTTCTATTCCTTCTATTTTGCTTTTCTCCAACATGCTGCTCAACACTCGACTTGCAACCTTGTGAAATGCAGCTATTTCTAGCCAAGAAGTAGGTAGGTGCTTACTGGCCTTACCCACCTGGGAAGGGGGAATGAGGAAGACTTCCAAAGGAGGTGTTTGGTTTTGGGGCAGGCTCCAAAGGGCCCAGAGTGGAATGGGAGGAAATCTATTCCCTTGGGCAGCTTTGAATCAAACTCAAGTGGCCAAGTCAATTCTGAAAATGTGTTACGGGCTCCTAAGGTGCTTGGAATTAGGTGTGTGAAGTGCTCTCTGTTCTCAGCTGTGGGATGAGCTCAGGGCTTGTGCATTCTCAGAGCTTAAATTTAAAAGAGTGAGTAAGCTGGAGATATGGGCCAGCAAACATGATGCAGGCCTTGAACATGAGATAGCAAGATTTGCCTCCCTGCCCTGCTCTGGACTTCTCCTTAGCACCTTCCTGCCAATGCAGTACCTGTGGTCGGATGCTACAGCACTGGGAGACATGGAAGTGCTTAAGATAAAGAGCCTGTTACATAGATGCTTGCTTCATCTTTCTTGTTTTGACTTCAGGCTATATTCTACATCAGGTTCAATGCAAAGTTGACTTTGTAGGTGAACCTCTCAACTGTGCCTTTTCACGCAACGGTCTATTATATATGCCAGGAAAAGATGTAATTATTTTCATAAATAATTTAACTTCTAATGAGACTTAACTGTGGTACAAGAGTGCAGAGATGATGGTAAAAGTCACAGTAAAACTATTTTATAGACTCCCTAGGTGATGTACAGAAGAAATAGAATATCAACTGGTTTACTCAGAAAAGGAAGTCTTTTTGTACCAGGAGCTGCTTTCCTGTAGAGATTAAGTTTCACAGGGCCCCTTGTTCTGAAGCAGAAGGAAGTAAGACAGGGCAGGTTTGTCAGGAGGAGGAAGAGGGGCTAGTGAGGGCTCCTGCCAGCCCCCAGCACCCAAAGCAGGGCTGGGATCAGGCAGGGAAAGACATGGCTGCCAAACCTTTCACCCTGGCACCTCAGCTTTGCAAGCCGTTCCACACCGAGCCTCATTCGAATGGGATTGCATGAGTTGCATCTGTATCCACTGACACAAGGCAAATTAAAACAAACAATCTCAGCACTCACTGGCACGCAGGCAGGCCAGGATCTGCTGTCAGTACATACTGCATCCCTCTGAACTCCACAAACTGTGAAATGGGGAATAGAGGGGGAACCAACTCAGAAAAGTTGACCCAATTGCCCAGCGGATGTCTGTGTTTGCTGGGTCAGCTTCATCTCCATAGAAGAGGCTGCTCTCTTCTTCTTTCTTATGTGATTTCTTCCCACATTCCCTCAGCTGAACTGAGAGGGTTCCTTGTTCACTGGGGCAATGAGAAGCACTGGTGAAGGGGGTGCAATCTCACAAGTAGAAAACCCAATTAGCTGTCACGGCTGTGGAAACACTGGTGCTTCACAAATCCCTTCTGAGCAGAGCACAACAGCTCAAATGAACCTCAAATGAGTTAACGCTCCCAGCACAGGTATCGATAGTGAGACAAACAGGTCAATGTCTACTTCCACCTCCTGTATTCCTGAAACAGCACTAGGAGGGAATGTCAGGAGCCAACTACAGCACATTCAGGGTGGTTCATTTCCTTGGTGATGAGCTCAAATGGAAGGACTAGAGTTTTATGTTTGCAGCTTCTGGTTATCTGCTCAGTTATGTCCTGCATGTGGCACACCAGGCTGAGCATCTTCCTTATGAGAAGGAGGAGTATCTGGGGGAGGTTTAAACACAGTGGGCTGGTCCTGAGGCTGCAGAAGGCTTCCCAGACCAGGTAGATTAATGGGTTTATGGAAAGCTCATTTTAGGCCACTGATTGAAATAATTAGCTATGTAATTAGGTTTTATTAAAATTCCCAATGACCATATGCAGGTGAGTGCCTTATCTAGGGGCTGTGACTGCTTAAATTGGTGGATTGATGAAGTCACTGTGGCAGTTCTGTTAACATTTTTAACGCAGTTATAGCTGTTCTTTTTGGTCTGTCCTGCTCTGCAGAAATGGGGTTTGCTTGGGTTCAGAGAAACAGAGGGTTCTTGTTTATGCCAACTGTAACTGTGCCATGAGTCTGCATTTTAAATATGGGATAGGTGAGCCATCAACTCTCGATTCACCTTCACATACACAGACAATTCTAGTGAACGCCACCTGGAGTTAAACAACTATTTGTCACACATGGCTTTGAACAGGTCCTGTGGCTGTGTAACAGCACTTGATGCAAAGGTCAGAGATGTGCCTCTTGCCCTGTCACTGGGTACCACTGACAAGTCCTGGCTCCATCTCCCCTACTCCCTCCACTGGGTATTTAGTCACCTTGAGCCAGCTCTCCTGCAGGCTGAGCCATCCCAGCTCCCTGCCTCTCCTCCCAGCACAGACTCTCCAGGGTAAAGCTCGGAGTCTCACTGTGAATCTCATTTCAACATGGGTTTTTCCTGCGGGGTGGGTGATTCATGGCCCATCCCTTTCCTCCCACAAGGCCTGCACTCCCACAGGGCAGCAGCATGGACTTGCACCACTTCTGTTTCTGCAAAGTTGACTGACTGGGGACACTGACCTTGCGCCGCTCTGAATTTCAACCCAGTTCCACCCATTGCATGCCTGTGGGGAAGGCAAATGAGGCTGCTTCATGAACAGATTTTTCAGTATTATTATTCAGCTCTTTTGAGCTCAAAAAGACCTTTTTTCTGTTTCTGTTTTCATGCATTGCTGCAGCAAAGTAGGTTCTGGCGGGCAGGTGGCACAGAAAACACCTGTTTCATCTCCTGTTTAATCTAAGGTTTGTAATAAAACTTTTCTCAGCAGCCACAGTTCAATAACCTCCAAAGTTCCCTGTGTTGTTCAGGAGGAATGTGGGGATTTGAGGCAGGGATGAGGTGAGGGCTGTAGGGCATAGCTCCGCATGGGGATCATTCAGCACTGCTCAGGTTATCAAGGTTAAGGAAAAAAAGTATGTTGAAAATATGCATCTAGATCCCAACAGCTTTTCGGTTCCCCAAAGAATTGCTCCCTGACTGTAGCTGGAGTTTAGTACATCTCCAAAGTGGTGGGAAAACATCACTGAACAAGACTGAGGAGCTGGAAAGTTCCACAGCTCCTGGTAAAACACTCCCGATGCAACTTCAGTTTTGGTTGAAGTGAAAGGCATCAGTTATTTACTCTTAGTCTTGAGAATTAAGTGCAAACTGACCAGCTGGGCCAGCTGAGAGATACCAGCATCCATTCAGAGCTACTAAATAGAAAACCACAAACTTTCTTTTTTTTTCTTTAAAGTAACAACTTTTCACACCAAAATGCCATTTGGTGCTGCTCGCGATTTGTGCAGGACAAATTAATTCCTAAAAGGAAAGAAAAATAAGAAATAAAGGGTGGCGGCAAAGCAGAAAAGTGAATAGGAGCTCAGCAGCACAGTTTTACTGGAAGTAGGGGAGCTGTTTTGGAAGGTAAAGCTAGGTTTTGAAGACAAAGTTCCCATCTGGTGAAGGCTTACTATGGAGATGAAGGTTTGAAGTGAAATTTCTAACGAAAGAGGAGACCAAACTCAAAAACCAGCCCTCTGGGGGAGCTCTGCAGGGGGAGTCCTAGTCTGGAGCAGGAACTGGAGCCTTCATGGCCCACAGTCTACCCTACAACAGCCTGGAGTCCCGGCATGCCTTCCCTTTGCTCCACTAGATTCATACAAATAAAACAGCTCAAGAAAGGGGAGATTAAGATGAAATTCCTCTTCCCTATACAGACAGCAGATGGTGAATAGTGTGCCAGCTTAGGCAATGGGATGTCTCAATCAGATCTGCCTCATTCAGAGCAAGTTTCTTCTTCATATCAGTGTGAATGTCTCTTTTTGTTGTTTTGCTGTTGTGGTGAAATGTGGACGTTTAAAATCTCACCTAAATTTGTAGGGCAGGAAAACTATTTCCCACCCTGCTCTAGAAGTGATAGCAGTTCATTTTGTACAAGAGCAGCTCATGGGAACATACAACATTCCTAAAGCAGATAATGCTGAGGCTCTTCGCAATGGAACAAGGATTTTATTCTTGCTGGTAAAAAGACAAGGCAGTTTCGAGTGAACAGACACCTTGTGCGTGACAGTCGGGCTGATGCAACAGTTTTAACAGCTCAAATGGTTCCAAAATAGCTATGCTGGTGCGATCCCTTAGTGTGCACCCGCTTATGTAGATCTTGTCCATTTCCTATAGCCTAGGAGCTTGCAGGAGAGAGAGGGTACATCCAGCTAAATACCTCCCTGATTCAGCATTTCATAAAGCCCCAGAAATAATCCAGTTTTACTTATTTTGGTATAAGGCAGGAAAGACATTTATGCAAGTGGGAGCAAAGACAGAGAAATGCTTCCCAGAAGGCAATGCAATAGTGGCGCAGTTGTTCCACTGGACAAACTGCTTCACTTTACTTACATGACCACTTCCCTCCCCCCCTTTTAAGATTCTAAAAGCTGGAAGTTGATTTTGTCCTGTTGGATTGCACAGTTGCCCAGGACCCTGTGCTACACCATGCTAACAGAGTGTAAGAATATCTTGCATCATATTGAGTAACAGGATATGTTGACAATCATTATTTAGGTGGTGAGGATTTCTTGTAAAATGGAAATGGTAATCTGTAGCTTACTAAGAAATGAACTGAAGGTTTAATTCATTCCCCTTGTACTGCAAGAGTCCGGCAAGATTTCCTGACGCTTTCCCCTTCCCTACGTGCCAGGAAAGACCACTAATAAAATGCCTGGCTCTTCTCCTAGGGGAAGCAGAGAGCACGGGTGCAGCAGAATGGTGTGTTTAGTGCCTTTTTCAGGACTAACAGGAAACAATTCTAAGGTTTCTAAGACAGGGAGTAGCAAGACACATGGGGTTTAATGAACTAATGTACCAACGGAGCAGGGCTGGTTCCAGAGGCTCTATATGACCTGCTGAACAATTGCCTCTGTGCCTGGGAAAGTCAGGGTTGTTTCACGTTGCCTCACTCACATGTCTGAGCGTGAGCCCACAGTGCTTGCAGAAGGAGAGGAGCTCTCTTATAAAAGAGAAGAGACTTGGAAGCGGATGAACTAAAGAGGAATAGAAACAAAAATAAACTCTAACCATAATTTTGCATGAAACAGAAGTACCCCGTACTTTTCAGATTCTGTTTCTCCTTATTTTACTTCCAGTTTCTCTTGTGTAGTTCGTACGTTTCAAGAAGAGACTGAAGCAACATGCGATTTCACTATTGACACATTTATCTATGAGACTCCAGAAGGCACCATGGCAAAGCAGTGCCGTGCCTTAGGAAAGGCAGTTGCTGATGCTCACACTGGGCCTCTCTGTTGGCTCCCAGGAAGACGCCACCTTACTTTATGGATTTAGCTGTTGTCTGAAGTCACCGCACTGAGAAAAAGGATGCCGCCACCTCAGACCTGTGTCATACAGCCACATCAAGCTCTGATTTAAAACTAGTGAGGGATTTTCCTTCCTCCTGTCCCATTTCTCACCATTCTCATCACAAAGGTTGTTCTGGAAGTTTGTTATATCTGAATTTTCTGAATGGATTCCTAGCTTTTTGTCACACTCCTTATTGTGATGCACATCTGGCTGCTGGCCCCTTTCTCCTTTTCCTGGTGCAGAAGCAGTAGGAGCATGCCACATCCTGAAGATGCAGGAACATCCCAAGACCCCCACCTTCAGGAACTTCAGGCCAAGGCTGAAGTTAGTGAAAACTAGTGGGAATGGGCAAATAAAAGCATGATCTCAACCTGGAAGAATATGTGCAATTCAAGGGAAGGTGCATTATTTTCCCTGGCTGCTTTACAATACAAGGCACTTGGAATAAAACAATAAATGACAGATGATGCTCTTCTCAGTATGAAAAACGTGTTCTTGTGAAAAAGGTGGCATGAGGTTTCCATTCCCTGACTTTGCTTGTGCCCTTTGTGGAAGGTTCCTGAATTGAGACATTATGAGAGACAGGCAGATGGGCAGTGGAAAGGAGGTGAAACTGTGGCATGTCTCCAGAGCTCTGCTTCTGCCTTCCAAAAGGTAAAGCTTCTTCCATGTAATGTTTGAAAGAAGCTGAAAGTTCAAAGACCACTGTCACATCCTTCAGTCCCTCTGGCTAAAGCTTGGATTTTGTGATATATAAAAACACTGCTCTGCAAAGAAAAACAGAACGCTTGCACTCTTTACAAAGAGACCAAAAATTAAGCTACAGCTTTTCTTCCCTAGGAAGCATTGTGCATTCTAAGAATGTTATTTAACCAAATTATTAGAAGGGAAGCTAAAATGGAGGTAATAAGCACAAGCAGAGTTCTTTTATTAGGCTGGAATCGAGACTTTGCAAGTCTGTTCCCTGTGTGCCATTAGTCTGCCAGCCAACAAACCACCTGCAGAAGTTAAGAAAGCTTTTGTGCAGCCATCCCTTTGTAGCTATACATAAATCATGGGGTGATTAAAACTGAAGAGAGCCAAATATCATGCTGTGACTATAAGAATGCCTGATACACAACGCATGAGCAGTCCAGGATGCCAAGGAGGAGGATGAAGGCTCAGGAAGCTGAGGAGCAAATTCATCTTGTTAGCAGAACTCTGAACCAACCATTTCCTTCTCAGAGAAAACCCAAAATATCATAGAGAGCAAACCACCACTGGGAAGCTGCCGGCTTTGCTCAATGCCACCAATTTTGCAATTGAACCATGGAGTTTGTGAAATCTCAATTGCACTTTAGTTCTGAATATCCTAGCTGCTGGAGAACTGAAGCCTGATGAGAATCTCTGCTTTCATTTGAAGTTCTCTACCGTACCTCATTACAGGGGGAAGCTCAAGGCAGCAATCTAGCAGCTCAGCCATTGGAATGCTACAAATGCCAATGATTTTTGAAGGTCCCATGCAAGGTTCACATCTATGCTATGGCTGGCAGTAAATCCTGCTTGCTCCCCAGGAAAAGTACTGCTTCGCAGATTTCGGTACCGGGCTGCAGTGAAACTGCAAACTAAGCCTCGTGTTGAAAATGCCGGAGTCAACTCCCAGAATTATCACAAGAAGTCCCAAGAGAGCCACCTACATCCTTAGCAACCATCTATGTTTCTAGTGTGCAAAGAGTGAATTTACAGCCAGTCCCAACCCACCTGCCCTTCCCTGCTTTTTTCTGCTTATGTGGAAAAGCCATATACTCTTGCATAAATTCTGTTGTCAGTTCAGTGTTGGAAAGCACAAGCAATCACAGCATTCCTGTACATCCCAACCAGTTCTGGCCAGTAAAAGGAGCTCTCACACAGTACAGCCGTATGCAACATGGACATACACTTTTAAACTCATTAACCACTTTGTTATCACATCAGAAGGACTCATCTCACACCAAGGATAGGTCAGAAGAGACTGTTAGAGAAGGTTAGAGGCTTCTGCTGCAACACTGCAGATACACAAATCAGTGGCTGCTATCCCATTTTGTTTTGTTATTTATGTCAGGATAGCTTGAGTGCAGCAGAAAGAGAGCAATAAACTTCCTAAAAACGCTTGCTATCATGTGAATATATGCATAGAGATACTGGGAAAACCTAAAGTATCCTGGGGAAAAAAAAAAACCCCAACCATAAAGTGATTCAATTACAATGAAAGACCAGGACATGATAGAAAACATCCAGCCCAGTCAAATATACTTTGAGATTATAAATCATATTTGACTGTTGGCTATTAGATCTGTTTGCTGCTCACCAGTAAATACTAAGCCTTTGACAGAGCTCTTGACAAGGAGACTAGCAGATCAAGAGATCAAGATCTAGAAACACTCTTTTTAAGCAGTGCCAGTACACAGTGGTATAGTGCAGTGATATAGTTCATTGATATAACTGAGTCGGTACAACTTACTCACAATCCAGGACTGAGATATCATGAGTGATGCAATTGTGGATAGAAAGGATTTCTTTCTGACAGTTGAAAAAGGTGTTGGCAGAATGGTGCTTGTTCAAAACTCACTGTCCCCCGTTCTCCTTAAACCTTCTCCTCACTCCAGTACTTAGTTAATGTTTGAACCTGGAAAAAGGAATCTTGAGCTTTTGTTTTACTAAAATTGTCAGGAGTTTCCCATAACTACACGGATAAGCTGTGGTACAAAAAAAGTTTGATTTTCAAAAAATTCCACAGATACCCCTAACAGATTTGGTGTCATTTTCTTTTTCTTCTCTTCTGAAAATCTGTATGAAGACTTTATATAGGTGAGTGTGCAACATTTATCATTTTCAGTCCAAACCCCATCTTGATAATACTTCTGATAAAACCCTTGGGCAAATACCATTAAGAACAAAGCCAAGGAATGCACTTTCAGAGCTAAATATTTTCAGACTTGGAAATACTTTTGAATAGTTGCAGATAATACATTTCAACTAATTCCTAAACGACGGGTCATCAGGCTGAAACGGTAGCTGTGCTGTAACTGCTGGTGCTTGTACCACTACCACTTGCAGGCAGGCCCACCTTAGATGTGCAAACCAGTCAACATGCAGATTTTGATACTATCCTTACCATCATGGGAGCTCAGCACCATCCTGCCACATACCAAACAATGCACCCAGTGTCTGCTATGTAGTTATTTCTCTTCCAGCCCTATTTCTCCATCAGGGTGGTGGTATTGCCATGCTGTATCCTGGGGTTACTCTCCCTGTGTACCACCTAGGACCTAGTTCCTTGCAAAGAGCAAGGCTTTGCAGCTGGAGGTGCTGGGGAAGAGAACTTATTTTGCTGACAGCCAGGACTGCAGCTCCCCTGAACGCTGCAGAAGCTGAGGTGGAGCTGCAGTGGCACTTACCAAACAGGACCTACGGCTTCTGTGCAAAGCACTTCCCTGAGGGAGATGCTAAGCTGCTGACAAGCCAGCTTATCCTGCAGGAGCAGGTAGAGGTATGAATTGTGGTATGGAAATAACCTCTAAAAAGGGTTCTGGGTCTCCAAATGGTGTTAGAAATGCTCCAGGAAAACCAGCCACAACAGAAGAGCTCACACTTCCTACAGCACAGCTGCAAGGACTTGATCAATTCTTGTCACTTTCTGAATATTAGTAGTTGGACATGCAAGAATGTACAGTTTAGCACATGCTCCGCATACAAGCCTGGGTATTCTCCTTCGGTTCAGTCCACTGTAATAGCTATTTACCAAAACCCTGCCTCAGCATCCAGTAAAGCATTTTAGTCTTTCCTACTTGCTATTATTGCAGTAGTACCCTTGTGACTTCAAACCATAGCTACTTGCTCTTCAAAAAGCCTTGCAGTACTCTCTTAGCACCCGCAGCACAAGGCTCAGAGAAGGGATGTGCTGTAAAGCTGATTCTCAGCTAAAGACACAAGACCTGGCACGAGGTTACTCAGCTTTGTGCCACCAGGAGGAAAGAAGAAACTGTCACCTCCCAGCTATCTTCATCCTGAACTTTCTACCCTCTGGGCAGGGAACTGACACCATCGGTCTTCCCACTTGCAGCCTTGGAAACCAAAATCCTCAGAGCCTCTCCCTCATGGCTGCAGCGCATAATCTCTCCCACAATTAACTCCCGATGTTTACCTGTGTGATTGCCTATGGAGAAACTTCTGCCAGATGGGATGGCACAGTCCCAAGGCACCCATCGCTGTAGAAAAGTGCTACTGTGAGGGAGCAGCAGCATTAAGCCCCAGAGGAAGAAAGAAATGGGAAAGAAGAAAGCGTATCCCAGTGTGCTTACTGTCAACACCTCTGCTTGCAGTCTTCCATGCCTCCTTTAAAGTGTTCAAGGAAAAGCTATTCTGGTTAAACTAGAGCATAAAATTTGTGGGTTTCAGTCATATACTCCCTTTCACATTTCTTTCATCTCTGGAGGAACAGTGTTGCTCACTGCACTCGAGGGAAGCAACCTTAGTAAACGAGAAGAGGAGAAGAGATGCTGCCTCTGTATCAGCTGTGATTTTCCCCATGGAAGAATCTCAGGACAATACAAATCTGCCTGCAACACTGAAATCCCTTTGTCAAGCACTTGCTTACAAGTGATTATAGGTCTGTTGGACAACGCAGATGAACTAATCTTTTTTATTAAAATAACAATGAGTAAATCCTCTTTCACAACCGCACACGCTTTGACTAAGCGGAATCACTTTCTTGGCAATGAAACAAATGAGCAGTGGTGATTCAAATCATCTCATTCCAAGCAACTACCTTGTTTTCGCTGTAAGCAAATGATGTTTCACACATTTAATGAACACATTTATTACCTAACTAAAGCATTTTTCTAATTTCTAATAAAAAGTAAAATAGTTCTTTTACTCCTTGTTAGTTCTTCTAATCATCATGAAGTCCCAGCTGAGAGGTGACCAAAACTGCAGTTTTAACAGCCTAATGGTAAATGGAAAATAGAATAAAGGCAAGACAGCTTAGCAAGGGTAGATAGTTGTTCAACGTGACACAATCTTGCTGTCTTGACTGTCCTGACAAAGGAAATGTGGGGTCTGTTATGGTGCTATAGAGGAAATACTTAAGAAACTAGAGAAGAAAAACAAAACAGGACCGGACAGACAAAGCATAACAGTAAAGTGGGCAAAAACACTGCTCTGGATGAGATGCTGGTGGCTTGTGCTGAAATGGAAATGCCCAAGCTGGAGAAAGGGATCTCGAGAGCTGGTCTCAGGGTTAATTTCATTCAATATATTCATTGGAGTACTGGCATAAGACATTAAGAATGGGCTGGAAATAGCTGTTGTTGAAACAAATAGGTAGGATGAAATATTGTACAGGAGGTATCCGATGACCTTCAAGCCTGGGGTAACAGAAAGCAGATGAAATTAAAGTTTCAAAGTGCAAAGTGTGAGTAAGAATCAGTAGCAAAAAGGTCCAATACCCTCTGGGACCTCAGTAAGTAAAATTGCAGGAGAGGAGAAAATTGAGATACATCAATAGATTGTAGCTCGGTTAGGTGCCACTGGTATGGTTTGATAGTGGAAGAAGGCAAATACAATCCTCTGATGGACCAGAAGTGTTTCTTAGGCAGCAGACATTAATGCCATGGTACAAAGCATCAGTTAGCCTTCTCTGGAATAGTAGAGTATCATCCTTGTCCAGCAGGGACTTATTCAACCTTGAACAGGTACTATAAGAACACATGGAAATCGATGGAATGAAGAACCAGTATCTCAGAAAGGACGCAGGAGGTTTGTTTGGGTTCAAGGAGAGGTGAAGAGAGGATGCAGTTGTACAACACATGGAAAAAGAACAAAAAAAGTTGTTGCAATAAAAGGGAAATGTTAGTGTAAGTAAACTGAGGCCTAAATGATTTATGGCTGCACTGTGGTTGGGAATTAAGAAGCAATGTCACAGGGCGAGTGACCAGAACAGCTTAAACTTATCTAATCCTGGGCTGTCAACTGTCTGTGTTTCCTCTCCCTCCTTGCTGTAGCCTGTGAGGTGCCAGTTGCACATGTTAGACCACAGCCAGATCTGCTGCTTGGGAGGCTGAGGCAGTCCTGGTTTAGGGTGCAGGTGCTGTGGTTTCTGAGATAGGGCTTACACGTTCTTCAGGAACACATAGTGAGGACAATAAAGGAAATTTGAGATGGATCCCCCCAAAATGAAGGAAGATTAAATGAGTGCCTGTGGTACAAAGTCCTTTTTAGACCTGGCTGGAGCCAAATCCTTTTACAGGGGTCAGCCATAGGGACAAAACCCAGATGCATCTAACAAGCAGGAACCGATGTCTCCATCAGAGATTTCAGCTCTCATTTAGATGTGGCTGCAGTGACTCCATTTTTAACAAGTTCAAGTCTTACTTGTGTCAGCAGGCAACAGATAAAGCAAAACTGTTGAGTAAGGCACTGCCTGTTTGCACTTGGCATGCACATGTGCACACAAGGGAACAGAATGAACAGTGAGAACACTACTCCCATCTCCTGCTTGGTAGAAAGTCTGCAATCTAGGAGTGAGCAAGTGCTATTACAGATTTCACATTCAAACAAGCATCTTTCTATGTACATTAAAGGGCTAAAATAATCCTATAGTTACAATAAGTGAAATCTGGCTTTTGCATTTCTAAATTCATTGAAGTCAGGAAGCAGGAAGGCAAAAAGATGCAGAAGAGAATCTGTCATGGGCAGCGGGGAGCAGCAGTAACCTGTTCCCTTTGCATTAGTGCCAGTGAAAAAGCCGGTGCACATCCTGGAGGTAAGCCTGTTTGCAGAGCTCCAAGAAGACTGCACTGCTGTGCTACCCAGGGCAGCATAGCTTACAAAGGATCCTCTAACGCAGACTGTGAGAGTGTTTTGTTAGATGTGCTGCAAGTGAGTTTTAGCATTTACTAAACAAAGAGCGATGTTGAACAGAAATGGCAGAGTAACTTTACAGTGTGCTTATCCTCTCGGTTGTTGCTCATGGCAGTATGCCTGACTGCCGGGGTGATACAAGCCCATATATTTCACTTACCTCTGCGCAGTGTTTCTGGGACAAGGAAGCTGTGTGCACAGCTATGGGATGTAGTGAATTGCATCTGGAAATACACCATCCAAATGTTTGGGCTGTGAGATGGTTGTGGAGAATGTGACCAGAGCGGTTTCTGCCAGGCAGAGGAAGCAATCTATGAGGGTGTTTTACAGCAGCAATGCCTTGTGCCATTGGGATGGCCTCAAAGAAAGAAAAAGGGAGAGGGGGGAACTGACGTGCCCATTGCCAGGGTATTGTCAAGAACCTTTCCTGCTTTGCTCAATGAATGGGAAACCCTTGCTTCTTTTCATTTATTTCACAGCAGGATTCCTCCCTGGGATGTGTGTGTAACATGCCCTTGGAAACATTAGGAAAACTGTCATTTTGGTTTTGAGATCCTGTTTCTTAAGGGATGATCATATGCATCAGATGAGCATGTGGCATCTTATTATTTTCCTGCATTGGCAACAACGGTAACAGCGGATCCATTGCACTCTTTCTGTATTCTTTTATCTACATTATTATCTTGTCTGGCTCTGCAGTGCAGACGCTTTGCTGGTAGAGGCATTTGTCTATGTCTCTTGTGAACCATTATCCTACTGTCTTTCCTTTCTCTCCATTGCTTGTGATAAGTGTGTCCATTAGGGAAGAAGGAATTACTGCTTTCAAGAATGGTAGCACTGGAAATGTTACTACAACCTCCAGGTTTACAAAGATGTTCTGCAGAAATTGATCCTGGCTCTTGAAGCAGCCCAGGGCTTCAAATCTCTATAGAAGCCCTGGGGCCTGGGTGAGCAGTACTGAGGCTGCCATCAGCCACTGCCATCTGTCCCCAGAGCTTGTCCTATTCCTCTCAGTCCCAGCAACAAGGAAGCAAAGCCACAAACAAAAGTGTCCAGCTGCTGCTTGACAAAGGATCCTTCCCAAGTCCCAAAACTTGAACAGCTCTTTTCTTCACAGTCATGGTGGAAAGCAATAAACTAGTGCATTTATTAAATGATAACCGCTTAGGGGACAGTGGATGGATGTATAAACTGTATTCAGTTCATATATAAGCACTTATATTGTACATAAACTGCTTGAGGGAAGGAACATATTCATTCTCTTTATGGTTACACAGTCCATGATTTTACCATAATGCTCTAACATAAAGCTCAGATAACATTCCTCACTACAGTTTCAGTAACATTATCACTATGTACTGGTTAACTGGGGCTCTCAAAGTAAAAATGGCTTGTCCTGATCCTGTTGTGAGATAGTGGGAGGACCAGGAGTAGAACACAGAAATCCTCTCCCAGTGCCACACTCAGAACATGTTGCAACTTTATCCCCTTCCCTTCCTGGGCTCCCACTGTTTCCTCGGCACCACTGGCTTTGCTGTGGCTCTGATTTACCATTGCTGCAGTGCAATCTGGAAGTTGGGAAAACAATGAAAGAAGTGCAAGACTAATTGTTTTTCTTCTCATTACTCAGATGTTTTTGTCTGAGATGCACTGGAGTGTGCTCTGATAGATCACATGGGCAGGGACAAGCCTGATGCATGGACCTGTGTGATGGGGAGGGATCGCAGTCCTAGAGCACAGCACGGGAATGTGGCCTTGGGAGGAGATACGAGCCCTGGCTTTGGGGCAGCAAACACCACCCAGCTCAGTAACCTTGCCTGTCTGGTGTGGCTGGTTGGAAACCACAGATCACCTTGGCTGGCTCCAGTTGCTATGTGGGGTCATGGAGCAGGACAGGCTGCAAAAGGACCCAAAGGCACAAGCAAATCCCACCTATTGCACAGGAGATGAGTGGTGAATGCAAAAGCAAGGGAAGCAGCACTCACGGGCAAGCATCTCAGAAATACAAGACTTCCGATTTCCTGCAGATCCATCATCCACATTGCTAAGCTCTCCAGATTCTGACTTTTTTGAATCCTCCCATTAAAACACCCCACCAGTGACTGGGTGGCTCAGCCACCACCCTGTGTATTGATATTCATCCTTCTCTTCTCCACTCACACCTCCACAGCAGGTCACTGTCTTACTGAGAGTCCTGTGCCAGTGGGCTGACTCTGACCATTCTTTTCAGAAAACATATGGTAAGAGGAGCTGTTGCCCTTAAGAGCTACTAATACATCTCTGCTCTGCAAAGAACCCACACCCAAAGCTAAACATGATTTCCACAAAAAGACAGCAAGTGCTGCTTTCCACACAGCAAAATGTACAACCCACTTCGCTATTTCAGTATTAAAAACCAAACTTGGTTTAATAAAAACTTTTGCAGATTTTCACTTTGGAGAAACCTCATCCCTACCTGTGCCCTTAGCCATGCCCCAGTTATCATTGCTCTGAGCAAATCTAAATCCATTGGGATTTTCCAATTTGCTCCATTTGCAGTAGGTGTCTGGTAAATCTGCAAACTGACTGCACGAATGAGCTCAACTCTTCATCTTTCATCTTTAGTGCAAGGAGTTCACCCTCCACACTGGCTACGAGGTGCTTGTACAGCGGCTGTTGGATGGGAGGAGGATGTGCAAAGATGTGGAGGATTTGCTCAAGCAGAGGTAAGAAAATCAGAGTGAAAAACGTCTGAACAGTCTCTGTTTTCTGTCCTGCTTGGCATTTGGAAAGGAATAGCAGGCTGATTCCAAACTTGGCAGTGATACTAGTTTATATAGGAAAACCTGAGTGGTTTCAGCCCGAGCCTTGTGATGTAGATAGCAAACAGGGATCCCAAAGACTTGAGAAGGTTGAAAAAGTCAGAAATCCAGAGCTCCATTAGGATCCAGGTCTTATTGGTCCAGAATCACACAGTAGCACACACATCCCCAAGTAGCACCAAGTTTCCCCTTTTGCAGGGAGCAAATGACTTGCATATTTTTCTTTCTCTTTGAACACACTGTTGCCATAGGCACTGTTTCAGTTTTCTGGAGCTACCAAAAATGGACCATTTTTCAAATACAAGCCTATATAAGACGCTAACAGAAGCCTTTCCCAAGACAGCCTGCATCATTCACCAACCGTACCAGGCTTTAAATAACATCCTTGTAGTTTATGTCCATCCTTTACATGCTGCTCGGGTGCCTCTCAACAGCAGCTGTGGGCAGCTGGCACTTTTGTGGGTGAGAAAATACATATTACACAGCTGCTCTGACTCCTTTGCCATTCATTTTTGTACTTCTTACTTAGAAAAATAAATGTGGTTCTGTTTTGAAGTGGCTGGGCTTTAACAGTTCCAACAGGTAGCATGGGGCACATACATACGCATGACCTGTAGGAAGACCACACAATACGGATTATATATTCAGCAGTTCATCTCAGAACTGTCTCCTTATGAATATTGCTCAGCCTGCCTCAGTCACAGCCTGCTTTTTCTTCCCATGCTGTCCCCATCTGGTTGTAGGTTGGTTTTCTGAAGGCTACTTTTCAAACACAGGGACTTTCAAGGGGATGTGACCTGTCAAACTGAAAGTTGACTATTTCACAGAGCGTGAAGAGTCTCCCATCAAAATCTGAAGCTACTTGAATTGCTTTTCTTGACCACCAGTGGAAGCCTATTTTATGTCACACAGTCCTGAAGACACATCTGTCCTATGGTAGCTTAGCTTCAACTGTTTAAAACAGCTCCTTTGTGACTCATAACTTATTGAGATCAGAACTACACTGCAGGCTTCAGAAAGGCTCTGCATGGCAGCACATATCTGATGCTACATATGCCTGTGCTTTTTAACAAAACATTCTAGAGGGTTCTGTAAGTTACAGGATAAGGTTCTTCCTGGCTTATGATGGAGGCACAAAGGACTTTCCACAAAGAAGAAAAAATACATGTACAGTCATCTTGCAGATCTGAAAGCCACAAGAACTAATGTTTCCATGAACTTTTGCACACCCCCAAAACATTCCAGTGCGTGTGCAAACGTGCGTGTGCTTGTGTGTGTGCATGCTGGGGTAAGAGGAAAAGGAGAAAAGATAGCGGGCATTGAATTGCAGAAAGAAGGTATCATTTCCAGTTTATTCCTGCAGGATGTTTGCTTCAGCTTGTCCTCATGTCATTCATGGGCAGGGAAACCTAGAAGCTGTGCGCAAGAGTACTGGAAGGTAGGAAAGGCAGCACCAAGATGAGAAATGATGGTACCAGCCCCCTGTCAAGCTCCTCTGACCCTGGGCTAGTCTAGTCCCATGCCTGAGGTTTCATGACCCAAGGGTTTTGCAGGAGCTGGGACTGGCTTAAGAGCTGGCCATGCTTTTTCCCTGTGCTATACTGTGCACCAAGCAAGCCGAGTGGGACTGTAGCACTGCGGTTATTCTAATTGCTGCACATCCACTGGCACTAAGCAAAGTCTCTGCCATGTGTGTTTCTTGTTATCAAAATCAGAAGAAAATTGATCTATTTTACTCCTGAAGCATTGTGTCTCTGGGGTATATTTCCATTTCAATGAAATTTCATTCATCTAAAGTGAAAATAAAGTGGTACTTCTGTGTGGCCTGTCACTATACTTTGCACCCCATTCTTGTAGAAGGAATCCCAAAGCAGTAACATAGGAACAGCTCACTAAAACTCAGCAATTTCTAGCACAGGATGACTAGCTGCACATGCAGTGTTAGACACATGGGAGCCACAGACAGAGGCCAAGAATAGCCTCCACTCTGTGCTATAGTGACCGTAGGCTGCTGTACGACCAGCACTGCTACTCCACCAGCCTGACAGATCCCTTGTGCTGGGGGGAAGTCCCCAGGATGAGCCTGCCACAAGTCAGGAAGATGGTTGCAACCACGGAAGATGGTTGCAAACCAGGGAAATTGCACCAGAGCCGCTGGCAGAGCTGGCTACAACACAAGGTGCTCCCTGCCATCAGGCGCAGAGGAACAGTCGAATGTGTGATTGTGTGTTCTCAAACAGAAACGTGTCCTGCAGCTGCCGTGTTGAAAACTGAGAAACCTGCCCCCAAACCACTGGAACTCAGCAAATAGCAATAATAGAGCACAGCATGACCAAGTGGGAGGATGGGTGGAAGAACAAGGCAGCGGGGTTGCATGGCCTCGCACCGACATCGAAATGCCTTCTCTGAACAAAGAGCGTGTTTCTCTAAGATGCCAAGTTTTAGACTCAGAACTGTTTGAAATGCTTTGAAACCCCCTTTGAGAAGTGGACTTACCCTTAACAACCTCCCCCCCCCCAAATCCTAGCACCGGGCTATCTGTTCATTGTTCATTCAATAGATTTTAGCAGCTACTCAAAGACTGAAAACTTAGTTCCACCCTGGTCTTGCACCCAGGAGAAAAGCAATAACAGAGAACAGAAATTTCTTCCAGAGCTGGGGGAGTGGGAAACAGCAAAGAAAGATTTGTATTTCTTTATTACCCGTAGAACAGAACCACTTCCCTGAGTCACCAGTTACAGTTCCTCATTAGGTGAGACATCGCATCATACTGACCCCTCCATAAAACTATCACAGCCTCACCTTCCCCCTCTGCCTCCACCGCAGCTCTTTCAAGCTGCGCCTTATGTTTCTAACAGTTAGAAATGTTCCTGCTACTCCCTGCTCCCGTCTATTCACAACCTCTCAAATGGATCCTTTGGAACTTACACATATCTCCCCTTCCCAAATGGATCCTTTGGAACCTACACGTCCCTCCCCTCCCTAAATGGATCCTTTGGAACTTACACATCCCTCCCCTCTCAGCCTTCTTTTTGATGGGTCAAGTCAGCTCTCTTCTTTTTGGCTTATTTCGCGAAACAGCATCCTCACTACACTTCTGCACCCCTCTTATTCTAATGGAATTCAACGTTTTGGGGACAGAGTTGTATGTAGCACTCCATGTTAATCAAAGCCATGGAGATGGGCTTCGTTTTCCCTCATTTCTTCTAGAAATAGCTCACCCCAAATATTTGAGAAGTAAATAATAGCACGAGGATTGAGGAGATAGGGAAAGCAAAGAAATCGCATTTCTCACGTTCTGTACCTCAAATGCAATTACAAGGTTTGTGTGAATGTGATCCTGGCACCACTGAGAGAAATTGAGTTAAGTTTTTCTCTTAACAGAGCACAAGCAGAAGAGAGATATGGGAAAGAGCTGATTCAAATCGCCCGAAAAGCAGGAGGACAAACGGAAATCAAGTAAGGAATTCTTTTCTTATTAGCACAAACAAAAGCATTTTGGAAACAATATCAGACTCCTGTGTTTTGCCTATGAATGGGGTCATAAGCTGCTCACTTCAGTGTGTTACACAGCACTTCACAGCATACAGAAAAAAGGGGGAAACACCATAGTCCTTCAAAGCAGGATTCACAAAGTCTCTATTTGAGAATTGCCAATAGGTCTTCACTGAGAATTTTTTTCAGTTCAGGATTCCTAACAATGCTTCCAAACCCAAACTAAGCAATGGGGGAGAAAGGAAAAGGAAAAGGTTGTGAAGTGTTTAGGGTGGTGGCTTGGCGATTCTGGGAAGCTGGTGGACACAGAGAAACTGTGACAGAACAAATGCAAAGTGTAATGACACCAAAAATCAGTTTTTGCAGCAGAAAAAAGGCTCAGTTTAGGATTCCAAACTTTGAACCCCTTTGAAGGGACTTAATTTGAAACAAATCAATAAACCACTGAAATACACTCAAATGACATATATTTTTCTCTGTCTTCTACTACTACAATCTTAGATCACATATAAATTGTGTTGTGAGGGGAAGATATATGTTGGCATGGAATTTAACTTAATAACCACTGCTGATAAACTGCTGCTATTATTGATGGTAGCAGCAATAATGAGACATTCCATCATTATTGTAACAAGTAATAATACAGTAATAAGGTGGCAGAGGATGAAGATTTGGGGTCACAGAAGACAAGTCTGAAAGAGAAGACCTCAGTCAAACACAGAACAGCTCTATTGATCCCTGGGGCCTGCTACCCCCATCCATCCCATATCTCACTTCTTAACTGCAGTCTCCTTTTTACGTCAATTCACCACACTCAGTGTGACGGTGCTTTCCTGCTCATATCTTATGGGAAAGCTTAACCTCAAACTCTTGCACCGCCATGGCATGGAAGTGCCAGGCAATCCCCGTAGCACTTGCTATCCATTTGGTGGTGGCACATCCAGGCTGACAGGGAAACTTGCTTTAACCCAAGCGCCTGGTAGTGCAGAGAGCACGGAGGCTCACTCCAGAGAACATGCAAACCTCTTCTCCCCCAGTGCCCCCTGCCTTTCCCCTGCTTCCAAGTGATGCAGTAAGGTGCAGCAAGGCTCCTAGCAAAGGCTGCTGGAGATGACTTCTACCATCTCCTGGTGTCTCAATTCACTGACCTGATCAGAGGAAAGGAAGGAGAAGAAAAATTATTTTGAAATTAAAATATCAGATGAATGATGTGTGGCTTCTTCCCAAAGCAAAGGCCAAGATTTCCAGGACTAAGGAATCCAGGTGGATCCTTTGGTTAACTGGCAATGCAAGGCAGGCAGAGCAAACTTGTTCAGAAATAGCCAGCTTTGGCTGCCCTTCTGTGACTTGGTGGGTAATTCATGGGTCTGACTGTTCCTAAGAGATTATAAGAGCTTGATTTAGTGGCAGAGCCAAGTCCCAGAGTTGGGATACGGATCCAAGTTCCCCTCAAGTTGGGGTAAGTTTGGACTTGGGCCAGCAATTTTATAGCTTGACACAGAAAGCGAAGGCTGAATATACCAACAAAGCATGCTGCAGAGCTGATTTACTTTGTTTCCATAAACCCACGCCTGCTCTGGGTAGTGACTAGCTTTGTGCTGATATTTTTATCAGAGCAAATGCCTCACTGTCTCTGTGCTGAAGCAGAAAGGGGTCACTTTGCTTTCTGTCATTCAGCATTCTCCGGTTGTTTAAGGAGTTACACAGATGGGCAGTGAAGGGCACTTCAAAATCAGAGAAAACTGGGGTCTCTTCAAGGGCTGGAACAACTCACGAAAATGAAATATTTGGGTTTAATGCCTTAAAATTTGTGACATAGTGTGAAGCTTCTGTTTGCTTGTGTGGCATTGATTGCTGGCAGCAGTTCTGCTCCCAAGGACAGTCCTTCAGGGAGACCAGGGGGAGGGAACCTCTGCACTACCTATAATAAGAAAAGCTTGAAAGGACTATGCTACTAACTATGCGCGTTATTCCAAGTGCTGCCTCTTTACAGTACTCCCTACTAGCACAGAGTCCTAATAGTATTATAAGTGACTGACAGGCTGAATGGGGCTGTGCACATCTTTAAATGCAGCTTTTGGGAGCAGTGTTTCTCAAATAAAGTCTCGTGAAGGTGTGTGCAGGCGTTTATACCTAAAACTTGCACTGGGCAATTGCATTTGACATTTGACTATGTTTTTTGCAGAACATTTCACATTGCTTCCTGAGGCATGCTCTGTATTGCAGAGGAGCAGGAATGACTGATTCCATGCTCTGTATCGCAGAGCAGCAGGAATGACTGATTCCATGCTCTGTATTGCAGAGGAGCAGGAATGACTGATTTTAGATCACTCATTTTCTTGCTAGTGCAAAATTATTATCCTGTAGTCTTAATTTCAGTCATCTTTTAAACATTTCAGATACTAAGGCTTTCTGTCACTTCTCCTGGGAAATTATTTCACACTCCAGTAGTTCTCAATAGCAGGAAAGTCTCCCATACCCTTTCAAAAAGTCGATAAAAAGAACATAGAAAATCCATCTGCAACAACCACCTAAAAACTTCCAGTACCAGAAAATACCCAGAAGGCCTTAAGAGAAACAACTGCAAGGCCAGTTATTTCTGTTTAGCACAACTTCTGAAATGAATGAATTGGCTGCAGAAACCTCCCATCACTCCACCAGGTCCAAGTGATGCTCTGTAGCTGCTATGGAAGGCAGAGCAGGGGAGAGAGGTGGCAGGAAGCGGACTGAGCAGCAGTCCCCATGCAGCGGCCTTTTGGCAAACCCACCCCCCTGAGCCAATGCCAGATCTGCCCAACTGGATGTGGTGGCACTGCTCCATGTCATGGGCAGCCCATCTCATGTGCTCGTGTCCTCCCAGTACCAGTGTGAGCAGCTCTTTCCAACTCCAGAAACACAATCCCCGATGGCTGCCTGGTTCTTCCAATCTCAAACCTTGGAAATTAAAAAATGTAGAGAAAAAAATATTCCCTTCTCCACCATGAATCAAAGAGAAGATTCCCTTCTCTCCCAGGCTGTTGCTTCAGCTGGAGCAAATTGCTGAACTCAGCTAAAGGTACAAATAGATCCAACTGCCCATTATTCTTCACTGAAAGACACAGATGAAAAAATACGCTGCTGCCTCACAGCACGACAGTAGGGAAGGCTTGCTGAAATGTAACAGCAACTGTGGGACCACTCTCCATTGCTTTGAGAAAAATCTAGGTGACAGCAGCCATCAGGTTTCCATCCTGTATGTTGTCTAGAGCTTGTTCACTCAGCATCCTTACAGCTCCTCTGCTGGAGATCTGACCCCTGGGGGTGCTTGTGCTTGGCAGAGACAAGCCAAGACTGTTCTAGGACACTTCACTACTGAGTATCAGCAGTAATATAACATCACGACCTGGGAAAAGAGGACGGTGTTGTGTCTCCGCCTGCAGACTCCTCAGCATGAGAAATACGAGGAATCACTTTGACCTGAGGGCTAGCAGGGGCTGAGTTTTTAGCACTGCTACTGGAGGTGCAACTGGCTTCAGCAAGGTCCTCACTGTTCCTTTTCAAACCAGTATTGGAAATGGCCATGGTGAGCCTACAGGTGTAGAAAAATTATATGTTATCTTTTATTTAAGAAACAAAACAAAACAACAAGAAGAAGAAAGCAAGGACTGGGTTTCTAAAAGAAGCTGGTGCTGGTTGCCATGGGCTTAGCAAACAAACACTCCAGCTTCCAGCTCAAAAAACAGAAGTTCCTTTTAAGTGCTGCCTAATTGCCACAGGGCACAATCGTTCAATAGTCCAGACTGATTCAAGCGAATTCAGGCTGCTTGCCCTTGCCTTAAGCACTGCAGCTGGTAGAAACTACTTCCTATAGGGAAGAGAGAGATATCCTCTTTCCAAGCCATGACACAGATCACGCTGAGCCGTTGCTATAGGTCTTGGCAAGTTCATTCTAGTGTACAGAAGGATGCACACAAGTTGAACCTAAGTGCAAGACTGCAAGAGGGTCACAGAGGCTCAGACCAAAAGCCCTTCAGCCTAATATTCTCTCTGGAACACTAGAGCCCATGGGAGGAGTAGATTAACAGGGCAAGCATATGAGGACGTATCTCCTGAATAAACTGAAGTGGGCCTACAGGGATGCTGGAGAGGGACTCTTCATCAGGGACTGTAGTGATAAGACAAGGGGTGATGGGTTTAAACTGAAACAGGGGAAGTTCAGGTTAGATATAAGGCAGAAGTTCTTCCCTGTGAGGGTGCTGAGGCGCTGGCACAGGGTGCCCAGGGAAGCTGTGGCTGCCCCATGCTTGGCAGTGTTCAAGGCCAGGTTGGACACAGGGGCTTTAGTGACATGCTCTAGTGTGAGGCATCTCTGCCCATGGTAGAGTGTTGGAACTGGATGATCTTAAGGTCCTTTCCAACCCAAACCAGTCTGGGATTCTATGATTCTATGATTCTAAGTTCAAACTGCAGTGTTGGTTTGTACTCTTCATATTCTTTGTTGCACACATGTGAGAGGATGTACAGAAACTTGGTATTTGAGATCAAGTTTGCAAGTGTTTGCTAGTAGTGCACACAGTAGTGATGTCTCCACACACTATAGATGATTCTCAGCAAACCTCAAGTCTTTAAGAGGAAACACCTTTCCGGCTGCAAGGTGACTGGGAATTTCCATGCAGTAGCTTCGGGCAGCTCTTCAGCAGCACAACATGAAAACAGAGCCCAGTTTTCAGATACCTCCCCAGCTTCAGTTGAAATAGAGCCTCTGGGAACTCTGTTCTTTTGTACAATAACTGATGTAAACAGTCGCTGGTTAAATTCTGCCTATTCTGACAACAGCTATTTTTGTCATTTGCTCTGCCTGTCTCTTCTCATGTATATGATTTCCTACTGTTTTCCTTCCCTCTTTTCCACTGCCATCTCCTTCAGGCCTTGGGAAAGGGTTGCTCCATTAAGCCTGTGTCTGCTCTGCCCTTCTCTGCAATGCCTGAAATAGAATATTTCGGTGAGTGTGAGGTGAGGGCATCTGTAACGAAATGCCAATTGCTGCTTCCTGTGTATCAATATAGGGCAACTGTCACTTAATATACAGAATCCTCTGTATTATTCACACAAAGCAGGCATTTGTGAACTGAAGTTAAAAGGCATTTGGGAAGGTCACATCCTTCCATGATTTGTTATTCTCCACTCAAATGTTCTGAACCTGCACAGGCATATAAACGTGTGCTTTGAACTTTCAGGACTCTGTGGAAATGAACCCAAACACATAGTCTGAAAGAGCTAAGGCCCTGCTCAGTTCTTACTAAGTCCAGCCTAGGTAAGCTCTCTGGTGATGGGGATAGGCATTTTTGAGCAGTGCTGCTCTCTTTCCAAGAGACATGAGGAAGTTTACTTTTCTGTCAAAGGTACAAAAGTTGTTTGGATTGGTTTATCCTTTGATTTGAATGGCATAGGTCATTCTGGAGTCACAAGGGGTCTGATTTGTAGTCTTTGGGCACAGATCTATAGGGAAGAGAAGGTACACGGAGATGTCATCCTGTTTGCCCCTCTGCCCCAGCAAAGTTTGAGGTGTTGTGTCTGTGCTCCCAATAACCAGCCCTGGAAGAGGTGATACATCCCCCATTCAGTCTGGGGCTGTTCCATTTCTGACCCATATCTGAAAACATCCAAGCACCAGGAGCAAAACAAGGTGCAGACACACCACAGCACTAGAGCAACCCTCCACATTTGTTGCTGCTTTCATGACAGACATGTTACACCCAAGCTGACAGTAAGCCCAGCCTGGTGCACAGTGCAGCCTCCTGGATATGACTGCTCATGCTAGCCAGTGCCTTGCTAGTGTGAATTATAGACAGACACAAACTCGGATGCCCTGCTCAGACAATGGGAGCTGCTCACGCATTTTCTGCACTACAGGTGGCTTCAACATCACACCCCAGCTGGGACCTGTGCAGAAATCTTTCCAGTTGCACCACTGAGCGGTTTTGCCTTTCTGTTTATAGCTTTTCTGAGAACAAGAAGAAAACATCCTGGCTAAATTAAGTCTTTGATGTTTTCACCACATCCCTGCTAAGCAATGTTAGATACAATTCTGCTGTTGCCTGGTTGTGACTCAGTTGCCTCCCTGTTCAGAGAGGACACCACCACCTCCTCCTTTTCTTTTTTGCAATGCAGACAGAGTTGCAAGAGCAAATTATTTGAGACCAGATCCTTCTGACCTTGGGTTCCCCACACTTTGCTGCTGTCATTGGGCTGTACCCAGAGAAATGTTGGTAAAACTACATCGGGTCTTCCTTGTGTGGCAGGAGGACAGATGTTAACCATGGCGTCAGAGGAGACTGACATTGGGTTGGTTTCATAACCATGTTATCAGGATCTAAGTTACTGGAGACAGAGGGTGAAGAGGTCTGCTGGGAACTGGTCTGTAGGGTTCATGTGGAGAAGAATTCTCTCCATTTCAGAAAGAGTGTTTTTAACAATTACAATAAGAACAGAACATTGTAGGTCACATTGCTGTTCAAATTGAAACCCACTAGAAAGTGGGGTGAGGTTATTTGAGACTCCTATTCACTAAAAAAAGGTAGAAAGAAAATTAAAAAAGACCTGTGGTTTTCCGGTTAGAAGGGCCCGTTTTACCTTCCTGTGTACGAGATATTAAGGGACTCTCTGAATTACTCAAACCAGTCTCTAAAGGCAAGTGTATAAAAAAGAATGCCCAAAACGTCAAGCCTAAAGCTGAAAACAAAAAGGTGTGGTGCAACCATGTAGGTGGTGAGTGAGCCTGTGACCTGCACTGCCACTGACACAGCTCTGCTACTTACACCTCTGGTGCCACAAAACCAGCTTTGCATGACTGTGAAGGTACCAGAGCCCTACCTGCAGTACATTTCCTGGTGGTGCTCATGTCACGTAGGCCTGCTTTCCAGCAACAGCCCAGTTCTCTAGCAAAGACAAGGTCCAAAACCAAAGAGAGACAAAGCAAACACAGAGAGCAGCCAGGACAAGTCCACTTTGAAGTGCAGGCATCCCATGCTGTTCCAATTGAATCGCCCTCCTGAACCAAGCATAACCTAATTCTGCACAGTGTGTGAGTGAAAAGGATTATGATCAGATGCACTGCTCCTCATACGTGGAGTGTGATGGTGGGTGAGTGCCAAACAAAGCAGCTCTGCTCAAATACAGGAAGCATTTGCTGCCTTGAAAGCAGGGGACAGGCTCTGCTGGGAGAGAAATCAAACCAAGCTCTCAAATCATGCATTCTGTGTAAATGTTTATTCTGTTCGAGGAGAGCCACAGGGACCAGTAGTCAGTGCCCTAGAGACACAGGGTTGCCTTCCCAGCTTCGGTGTGCTGGGTAAATTTGGGTAAGTTCATTTTGGAAAGTATTTTGCAATCTACAGAGCAAGAATGCTAAACAGTGGGTGAGCTTCATTGTAATGAGCTTTTGCCCTTGGTTTCCCTGTCCCTCTAAAAGCTCCGCTATTGTCCTTCTCCTTCTCCAATTGAAAAAACAAGCACTGGGAAGTGCAGCTTTTACAAGAGCAGCTCAATTCCGCTGTAGTGGAGTAGCAGGAGAGCACAGTACAAGGCGGCAACAGCCAGGGTAGGTATTCCAGAACACGGTTAAAACTATTTCAGCCACTAGATGGCAAAGATCACCCGAAGTTGCTGCAGAGCTGCTGTTGCACAGGCTCTATCTGTTCCCTTTACTCCGGATTCAGGGTCAATCGTGTTTCTGCCAAAAATTCATTTTGACAAATCCAATCTTTAGATGTCCAAGGGGGAGTCCTTTAGCAAACACGCACAGTAAATCTGTGTCCAGCCCTGTTTTCAAGGAGACATCTGCAGAGGGCTCCAGGTAGGGAGGATAGAACTCTCTCAGAGCGTCCAGGAAAGTGAGATGCCCTCACTTTGGATGCTTCAGAATAAAGCCTTTATCAATCCCATTAGAAAGTCAGATGCACCCAAGAGAAATGGGTAGTAGACACTGTACATACAAACCAGCACAGCCACAATTAAAACTCACTCGGATGTCGGCTATACGAGTTGCTTCCATTAAACCCTCCAAAGCACTGGAATGCTGTATTTCACTGTTCTAATCAGAGCCCCTAGCAGCAATGAGGAGCTAATCTATAACGCTGCTGCTGCAGCTCAAAGTCCTAAGGGAATACCTGATGGATCCATGGATCAAAACTGGATTTATTTTTTCTCTCTCACACATCACTTTGCACAATGACATATTTGGTACTCCCTTGAGCCCCATAAGGATGAGGGATCCGAGCCAATGATTTTAGAAGATTATTACAGAAATAAGGAAGGAAATGGCTAAAGTCTTTTCAATCTACTTATGGACCGTGGCCTTGCCCCAGTCAGCGGCTAGGGAATTGGCTGGACAAATCTTCTGTACAAGGAGCAAAAGGCCAGAGCTTTCTGGAAAGACCATTAGAGACCATGCAGGGGGGCAAACTGGTCTCTCTCCAGGTCATAGAGCCAGCAAAAGGAGAAAAGCTTCATGTATGGCTTAGGATCATGAGCGACTCTGGTAGTTCAGATGCCTGGAAACCAAAAAAGCAGGAAGTTGCTTTTGTTCTTGATCTGTACTGAGAAAGTGCTGGTTTCAGTATCCACCACAGCAATTCTGCCAGTCTTTGCATTACCTGAATCACCACCAATAAGTGGAAAAAAGCAATCTTTGGGCACAAGAGATCAACACAGCATGCAAACAGCATGTGCAGTTTGCACCTGTCCTCTGCTTTTTAAATGGCAGTATTTAACTATTTCAGGCACGAAGTTGTTGGCACATTCCCCACCTCCTATTGGAAAATCCACACTAAAAAAGCGATTATTAGTCCCTTGAATGTATTTAATTTTTCAAAATAATCCATTAGAGCTTTTGGGTGAGAAAAAGCTCTCCCTGCTGCTCATATTCAACCTGTCTTTTAATTGCAAGCTTTTATCTAGCTTAGCTGGACAGAATACTCCGTGTTTCCCTTGTGTTGTGAAAATTTTGTTTCCATCAATATTTCATACCAGGTTTGGTTTGGTTTTTTTCCTCTAAAATGAACCTTCAAAATGTTGAAGTATTATTAGGACAATACTGAAAAACACTTGATCCAGCATGTTTTCCCTGACTTGTCTCAGGAGATTCACCTCAACCAATCTAGTTGAAAGCTAAAAGAATCAATCAGTTAGCTCAATACTCATCTTCTCTGCCAGAAAGTCTTTTCCTTATATTTCTACCAATGTAGATTTGGCAGTGGACTGCAAAGCAGTATCACTGAGGACAGGCCCAGGCCTGTGCATTTTAGTTATGCCTGGCAAGGCAGCCCTGCTACTGGGAGAGCAAGCTTTGATTAGGAAACAGATGTCCAGCCTAAATTAACACAGGGCAATTAGGATCCTTCATGTGTCTCTTAAGACGCCTGAAACAGCCCAAGAGATACAGAATTTCCCTACCCATCTGCAGCTGCACATGGCTGGGAAGTGACATGCATCCTCTTCTGGGCTCTCCTAGTAGCCAGGCTTCAGCCAGGGAGACTTCAGGGGCTTCATTAACAGGTGCTTCCCCTGGGCGCCCGCCTGGGGTAGACCAGGGCTCCATGGAGATCCCAGACCTGTTTCCTCCAGGGAACACTCTGGGGCTTGAAGATACGCTTTCTAACTCTGAAAAACCTCCAGCTCACACCACAGCCCTGGCTTCTGTGTATACAAATGCCCTGCCAGCCTGCAGACTTGGAGCTAGAGGAGGTCTAAGTTGAAAATGCTTTTACAGACTATGCTCTTTCCCACCACTTCTCTCTGGTATCTCTGGTGCCTTCTTAAAATGGACCCTGGATTGTGAAAAAACCAGGACATCAAGCAATCTGTTGTTACCCTTTCATGCCCTTCTGCGACTCTACATTGTAGGACCACTTATTTATGTAGGTCCATCTGGACGAGCAGCATCACATCTCTTTTTGCTCATCTCCATGCTATACTTCACAGCCCAGCACCGAAGCCTGACTTCCCGGCATGGTTTATTCCTGCCGTGCCTCTGGGATGTCGAAAATCCCCGGGAGCATCGGGGTTCCAAAGCTTCCCTAGGTTCTCTGCACCGTTTGAGAGCGTGTTAAAGGGGAGCGAGCTGTGCCACACGGGGGTGCTCGGGAAGCACGGTACGGAGCATGCTGCAGAGCAGAGCTGCTCTAGCTTCCAGGGTGACCGGGGAGGAGAAATTTGCTGGTGCCGCATTCAACACACAGGGTGGAGCTGGTTTCGCTCTACCCTTCAGACTAGTTCTCCAAAACCCAATTCCCCTTGACCGTCTTTATTTCATGGAGTCGACTCGTATCCATTGGCAAGGTGGAAGAATAGAGAAACGCCTGTTAACGTTCACAGGCACAAACAGAGCAGGGTTAAAAAACAGAGGGTGCACATGAGGGGTAGAGCAATTCCTTGCTTCATGGAGCATTTTATTGCATTTCCTGATGGGAATAGATTGATGCTGTTGTGCTTGTTAGCGTGGTCAACTTTTATTACAAGACTATTAAGAGTTTTATCCCCTATTCTGAGGGAAAGCTTTTTCTCTAGATTCACAATCCTTAGAAGCCTATACTAATAAAGTGCACTTGTTTCTACCTCACAGCACACTGAAAGCAGCATTTGAGAGGCTCAAGCAACGTAAGTATTTACAGCTTCCTTTCTGACCTGGGTAAGACAGGCACCCAGTGTGCTCACCCCCTCTGGGGTCTTTTATCCTCTTCCACCCTCTATTTCCAGCTTTTCTATCCCAGTCTGTAGTGTGGAGAGTGGAGGGAAAGGACTCACTGGGAGTCCTCCAAGGCTGAGCACTCAATCCACTCTCTGATGGCAAAGAAAATGGCTTGTTCCTCAAGTTAGTTTTGTCTGATGAGGTCACAAGATATCAGCTCTGTTCCCTCTGCTGCAAGCCCTCAGCCTCAAACCAGCACGCTCTCTAAATGTGCCCAAGGCTGAACAAAACCCTTTCACACACAGAAAATGCAGCACCATCACAGCGACCGCGCTACCGGCACCTGCTGCTTAGATAAAAACACCCTTTGAAAGGCAGCTGGTGAATGAAGGTATTTTTAGAGCCTGGGTGGTGGAGCTCAATACTGCTGGAAATGGTGGGGTTCCATTTCAGGGGCACCAATGCCGACAAATGGAGAGAAGTTATTGGCCACTTCAAACAGCATCAGGCAGGTGCTCTGACATTCAATCAATCCCTGCCGACCCTGGGGAATTCTCAGCTTGCAGCCTCGTCTAATGACACGTGTATGAGGCTGGGTGCAACTGGCAATAGGAGCAGTGACAATCCAGCAGTGTAGTGGAGGGAAGGCAGACACAGGGGGTGATGGGGGCGGTCAGAGCTCCTGCCCTCCCTCTGCCCCACAACATCTGACCTCCAGCCCCAGAAGGTGCCTGGGGTAAACAGGGCTCTGAGGAAACGCAGCCGGCTCTTCACTTGCCAAGGCTGCTCCCAGTGGGTGCTCCTCTTCTGCAGCAAGGAGTGTTGCCCATGCATTGTGCAGCCCTGAGAGGACCTGCAGTAAGCCTTACTGAGATTGTGGGAGCCCTCGGCAATGTCAGTGCATGCAGAAAGACAGGGAAGCCTTTTGTTAAGGCTGCTTTGTACACAACAAGTCATGCGGTAGCCACATCCCAGAAATATCTCCTGAAAAACGTGACTTCATATTTAAAGCCCTGTCCACTGACTGTGTATGAATTCTGATTTGCTTTAGAAATTGAAAGTGTTGGAAACTCTCACATCCAGCTAGCAGTAATGCTGAAGGATGAACTGAAAGGAATAGAGGAGTTCCGAGAAAGACAGAAGGAACAAAGAAAAAAGGTGAGGAACTAGAGAAATGTCAAAACAGATTGGGTCAGTAGTCCATGCTGATGGCCTGTTTCCAGTCAGAGACTGGGAATACTGCACAAGATGATGAAACATGTCCAGTGTGCCCTGCTCGCTCCATACACCAGCCTGTGGCAGAAAATCTCTTTCTGTTCCCAGCTGGAAATGAAGTAGTGCTCTGAACTCAGGAGACAGAGGCTTTAGTCACTTTTACTCTCCCGGGTGTAACTGCAGATACTATCATTATTCCTGTAAGACCTTAATTGCTCCTTTGCTCTTTTTTATACCCTTGCTAATTGGGTTTCTTTGGTATGATCCTGCATCATCTCCAACAAGCACTAAAATAAAGGGGTAATACAAACATTTAAAAACATAAAAGCAAATTACTATCGCGCTGAATGCGACACCAGTTGCATATTCACCAATATGCTCAATTACAACAAATTTGTGGAATAAACAGCATCTAGTTGATGTTGTATAACAAATATTTAATCCCCTATGACCTTATCAAGCTCTAACTCCCTTGAAAAAGTAGCTCCCAATAGAGACAACAGTGGTCACTTAACACCTTCTCTGGTTCCATGGGGTTGAAGACAAAGACGGGACAGTCACTTAACATTGAAAGTACTGACGAAGGAGTAAAATAAAATATTCAGTTCTTCGCTAATTCTAAACAAATGAAAATGCACATGACCAATATCCAGTAGCATAAAAATCTTGTGTCTACAACCCTGACACACAGGAACTTGGAATAACAAGGGACTCCGAAAATTCAAGCAGGTAAAACCAGTGCTGCTGCTGAGATTGGAGGTCCGCTGCGATCTGATGAAGCAGATAAGGCATGTAAAGACAGACAGCAAGCACCTAGTTCATCACCATTTGTATCCCCACCACTTTGCCATAGGATTTCCAAAGAAAGAGGTTCTTTCTCCTGTTGAAAACGCTAACAACTGGAAACAGCTATAGAGACCTGGAAAAAACTGCTTTGGAATCTTAGGGAAGTTTTTTTCTCTGTCCAGCATGTGGCTGTGAGGGAGTCAACATTAGGCAGGACAGTCACCATTTTTGGTAACCTCCCAAAATCCTGTGATTTGTGTTTCACTGAGCTGCTCTCAGGACTGTGCTCTTTAGCCCAATGAAGCAAGCCTCTGAGTAGCCCTGCAGAGAGTTTTCCTTGAGCAGAATATAAAGGACCAAAAGTCCTACTGAAGAAACCCATACCCTGCCAAGTAGGAGCATATCTCACTGCCACATAAGGCTGGGCATGTCACAACTAAAGCCATGAAAGAGAATTCAGCACTGTCCTTCAGGGACAACTGACCAGACAACAGTATGGAAATCAAATTGCATTGCGCATAACTTTGCCAGAAGCAATGGAATATGAATTACACAGGGATTGTTTGTGTTTAAAATGAACAAGTACCCTTGCTTATGTGGGTGAGACAGTGGTTTGGTCTGCAAAGATGTGGGATCAAGCTCTTGCACCAGCAAAGGAACTCTGCTGGCAGAGCTGATGGGCACTGTGACTGAGGGCTACACTCTTTAATCTCCTTAAGAAAATAAAAGGAGGGGGAGGAGGCAGAGAAAATGAAGATCTCCATCCTCTCTGCTATTAATGGCAACCACTGAAGCAGAATTATCTGGGATTATTTTTTTTACCTGGCACTTTGATGCTCCTGTATCACTTAGAAACTGTCCTGAGTAAAAGCAGAGCGAAGTCATTTACCTCATATGCACGTGGCTCCTATAAAGCCCTGACAATGGCTTTCTTAATCCTGCCACTAAAAGAGGGGGGGAAAAGTCTGAAGTGAGAAATGCTGAGTTCTGTGTGTTTCTTACAGTACGAGTCTGCAATGGAGCACATGCAAAAGAGCAAATTGTCCCATTATAAGAAAACAATGGAGGTAAGCAAGGAGGTTTTGTGCAGGTTTCTCAATGCAAATGGGCTCTGGTTTGAGACAGGGTAAATTCTCTATGACATGTACCTATAAATAAAGAAAGGTCAAGAATGTGTGAGTGTGCAAGAGTGTATGAGTGAGAGAGGATGTGATTCCTGCTCCAAGGAGAAAGCTAATCTTCTCTGCTGCACCCACTGAAGAGTCTCCAAAATAAGTATTCAGAAGGTCAATGTGGAATGAACAATGCACCAGGTCACACAGGATTTCATTCTTTCTAGACAAGGATTCTTACAGAAGCACATGGAATTTTTCAATCTGTGTAAATATAATTTTAAAAACAGTGAGGGAGTCTTGTAAACAGGAGGAAACCTCTCCAACTGGAACTGCAAGCAGCTGGGTTTGGTTTCCAATGGGCAATTGCCTCTAAAGAAAAGTAGTTGCAGACCTGTCAGTGCTACAGCTGGAACGGTACTAACAATTTTAATTTAAACACAGTTGTTCTAAGTGAATCTCTAAGACACGGATGTCTTCTTGTGTAAATAAGGATTTCTTTTGCTTCCAAGACTATGGGGTGGTGGCTCTGTCTCATAGCTTGGAGCACTGGGCAAGGCAACGCGCTGACTTCAGCACCTGATGCTCCAAGTCACACTGTAGAAATGACAGTCCATCCCCACTAGCACCATGTGAATGTGTGCTCCTAAGTTTGGCTCTGCACTGTAGCTCAGACAGACGCCTGATGCACCGATGGTGCTAGAGCTGCCTGTGTATTCATGAGCACCCCTGCGAGGAGCTGGCTGCAACTGTATAAATCAAACCATTGCAGGGCTGCAGGAAAAAAGACCCAATTCCTAGGCCAGTTCTTCACTTCTATTTTTCTGTTGCCTCGACTTTGGCATTGATTTTCTCCCTCAGACTGCAAACCAGAAAATGCCTAGAACATCACTCTGGAGACAGCCCCTAACCCAGACCCTCACATTTGATTTCATTTCCATACAGTCGAAGAAGACCTACGAACAGAAGTGCAAGGAGGCGGTTGAGGCCGAGCAGTCCTTTGAACGGACAAGTGCTTTAGGCAACCAGAAGCAAACAGAAAAGGTACCTTACAGGACAGTGCTATTTAGAGGAAAACTGGGGGGTTTCTCTTTTCAAGGTACAAGAGAATCCTATTGAACCACCCATTCTGTGGGCTGCCTTCCCTTCTAATTAGCCCTTTGAATCACAATGGAAACGAAGCCCCTTCCCAAGGAGGTCTTCCTTCACAAGCTTCGCTAACCCCAATCTTGTTTTGTGATAGGCCAAGGGTTTTTAAAAAGGCTGGGGAGGGACTAAGTTATCCAATTAATTTATCCCAGGCTATGATCCAGTTGCTCTATGAATCCTGAAGGGAAATTGAAGGAGATTTTTCTTGGAAATTCTAATAAAAAAGGAACAAGTAGAAGTGTGTCATGCGGTTGGATTTGCCTTTTAGCTGCTTACATTTAGTAGGCAGAGGATCTTACATTAAAATGCATATTTTTCCTCAACATTTTTCTCCTTATGGTTAGTTTAATTTCGATGAAATTTACAAACTCAAAAATAAATCACTGGAAATTAAGGCACTGCAGTCCTTCATTGCATCGTCTTGATACTTGTAGCTGACAATTCACTAACTTTTAATGGGAACATTTTACAGCGGAACAGATGGAGAAAACAAAATAAATGAACTCCCTTTGGCTCGATAAAAATCAGTGCAGTGTAAGCAAAAAGGATCAAAAATCATCTCAAGGAGCAGGGGGATGGAGGCTCTAAAAACAGCATCACAATTTTACATTTTATTTCCAGCATTTGCTAGTCTTTGATGAACGAACCCCTCCAGCTTAGCTGTAGAGAGGGGATGAAATCCTGGCCCTACTGAAATTACACCAGAACACTTAACAGCTTCAATGGCATCAAAACCTGACCTCGCTCCTGTGATGCGGAAGGATCCCAGGGTGGTTCCTTGCCATGGCTGCCACACACATGCCAGCACATTTGAAATGTGCAGAGGCATCCCACAAGAAACATGTCAGCTGTTTAATTCTGCGCAGCACTCGCAAACAGTTTGGGCCAGGAAGCAGATAAGAGTGAAGCTTATGTTCCCAGCTTACCACACGTTTTCCAACCAGCTGTGATGAGGAATATGGTCATAAGAACCCCTACCTGAGCCTTGTCTTGAAGGGCAGAATGGAAGAATGTATTACGCTGATGTCTAGAGCCGTGTGTTAATGTACTGTCATCACCATCTGTGCAGAAAGAGCTGGGAGTACAGAGCTGTCAATAATAGCTGTATTCCTGTTTGTTGAAAGCTGCAGGGTTTTAAAGAAGAAAAGTTCTACTTAGTGTGAATTTTACTTTTAGGCTTCTGAGTTGTTTCAGGAAATACTTTGGTATTTGCAAAGTATTTTAAAGGCTGTATTCTTTTCATCTGTATTAAATAAGTAGCTTTGGAAGATAAAGAATTTCAGCTGGCACTGATTTCTGCTTGTAAGTATCTATTAGAAAGCACATCAAATACTTGAGAAAAACCAACTCAGCCAGCAGACACAAGATTCAGGCTGGATCACGCTGGCACTGAGCTCCTGTGGGAGGGATGTCTGCATGGAAAGATGTAAATTGCCATATTTCCCTTGAAGTCAGCAGACCTATAGTGGCATCTGTGAAATTCTGGTCCCTGCCTCTCCATAGCACACATTCAACAGAACTGTGCATAAAGTCAGGACAGCGTTTGCAAGTTTGAGAAGGGGAAAGGGAGCAGGCAGAAAAAAAACTGGGCCAGAAGCAAAACATATGGTCAGAAACTAATTTGGGGTGTTTCTTTTCCTGTTTCAGAGTCAGAACAAAGCCAAGCAATGCAGAGACGCAGCAAATGAAGCAGGTGATGCTCTATTTGCAACTGAACTAAGATTTCTCTCAGCAAAGTTCTGCCAGCATGCTGATTTTGATAGAGCACCATCCAAAGCATCCAGGCTGGCTCTGTTTGAAGTCAGGTTTCCCAAAGTCACCTACACCCAAAGATTAATGAAGACGCTTCTAAAGAATGGCAACCTGACAGTCCCCTCCATTCCCTTTCCTTTGTGGAAACGCGAGTCTCCTGCTGTCATTAGAATCCAAAGAAAACCTCCTTTAGGGACATTGCCCAAGAAAGAAAAACTCCCTTGAAGCAAGTTTGAAAGCGCAAAAGAATGATATTCAAATTGCCCTCGGCCAGCCCAAACCAAATACACAGTCCCCAGGTTCCCTGTGCATGAGTATGGCAGCAATTCTCCAGCTAGGCACACAGCGTATGTCCAGAAGGACAGGCCAGCAGTCACCTGAGCTGGTTCATGCGTTCAGACCTGTCCCTCACTGCTCATGTAAAAGCTCACACTAAAGCACATGTCTTACCCGGCTGGCTCAGCACACAGAGAGCCGAAGGATGCTCAATCCTCAAGCACTGAGGCTCTTCATCTCCAATTTGCATTATCCCCACTGTCAAGTTTACAGATGATCTGTAAACCACACAGAGAGAATCCTCCTCACTCTAGTATAAAGTTGCAAAGAAGAACCTCCCAAATACCCTGTGGCCCACCAGTTTTAAGTTCACACATTCTTGTGATACTCTAGCAAACCACAGGCCTAAAGTGCAAGAACCACAGCAAAGTCCCAATAGGAAGAAAAAGAAAAAGGCTATATCATTTTTTTCCCTAACTGTTGGATTTCTATTATGTGCGTGTGTGTTCACAGAGAATGTGTACAAACAGAACATTGAGCAGCTGGATATGGTCAGGACAGAGTGGGAACAGGAACATATCAAAACCTGCCAGGTAAACATTGACTTTTGCAGCGATATATTTGTGTGCTCTTCATTTTATCCTACTTGCAGGTATCAGGCTTAGACCTGAGATTTTGCCCCAAGGGCTTTGCTGTTTGCTCTATGTGAGTCTCAGTCTTTGCAAAAATACTGCAAAAGCTAGAATTGATTTAGACATAGCTGCTGTCCTGCTTACACTCTCCTTGCTTGCTCCAGCACATGTATGTAAATACAAAGGAGGGGAATCAGTGCAGAGGTGTGAGAAGTGGAGCAATATATGACCTGGTACAATCTATTGGTGCCAGTTTTCACCCAAAACTAAACATAAGACTACAGCAGCTTTAGCAATGATCCATCACAGCCAAGACAAAGTTGTTTCTCAAGTAACTGTTTTGTGACAAAATGTAGTTTCAGTAGAAAGTGAAGAGAAATGTAGACAGGAAAATTCATTTTTAGTTTTAAAAGTGAATTTCAAAATGGAAACAAGAAGAATTAATTAATGAAAAATTAACAAACAAAAGATTCCCTTCAGAATCTTGATCTTGCACAGCACTTTATATTCACCTGCAAGAATATTTGCCCTTTGCCATGGACTAATCTTTCAACTGAAAGGTGGTGGTGAAGTCTCTGTTCCCGTAATGCTGAGGATGGGTGAGGAGATCTGTGCTTGGCTAGTAAGCTTTGCACAACAATTTACAGGAACTGGTTGACATCCAAATCAGCCACATATTTGGTCATTTAATCCTTCAAGTACATTTGCCCATCTGCTGAAGTATGATTTTGCTATGTTTACTTGTTGCAGGCAGATAAAATAAAATGCCAGGAGCATAGCTTGTCAGTTCTCTGCTTCCTCTTAAATATTCCCTATCTGGGAGGGCTGGAAAGTCCCATGGCTGCCACAGCAGACTTTCCATAGAAATTATGCCAAGCCTTAGTTTTCTCAAGATGCACATTTTCCCCCTTCTTAAAAAAACAACAAACAAGTGAAGTGTTCCACAACCAAACACACTTCAGTTCTCCCACATGGCTAAATTCTGAAGAGCCCACAGAGCTTGTGGCCTTCCTGCTGCTGAACTCATTCATAAAGGAAGGGCATCTTGGACATCTTTTAGAAGTGCTTGTAGGTACAAGAACTGAGAGATTTTTTGAGGCATTTAAAACTAGTAACTAGCACAAAAAGCAACTTAAGATCCCAAACTTCTGGCTGCATAGCGGAGAATGTAGAAGTGCTGAAGTGCTTAGGTCTCTAGCTGAGCGCTGCACACCCATAGCCCGAATTCTTGGCTAGCAAGTGGCAGCACTGGGACGGCCTTCATCACAAGGCAGTGCCATATTCCATGGCACAAGATGCCCAGGTTCACTGTCAGTCTGTCGCACAAGCCGATGGGGCACGAGGGATGTGTCTAACACAACACTCAGCTCTACTTTACTAAGGACCTGACAAGGCCAGAGTCACTGCACTTCCCTCTTTGCTGAGCTGCATTTCCTGACAGGACATCATTTACCTGGAAAATTCCCAGTCAGCTCTTGAGCTATTTCAGCAGCCCCTGCAGGGATAGTCTTTTTGTATTCAGAATGGATCTTGAAATACTCATTCTCCACCCTTCAGGTTCTCTGTAAAAGCTTTTTCTGTTTTCTCTCAGAAACTGATCCCAAGGCCAGCTTATTCCCCAGATGGACTCCTTTTTTGCTGTTTAGTTTTAAGATGGTAAGATATTACATGGCAGGCAGCATACCCAACTAAATGTTCTGCTGAATACTGTATATGTTTGTGGTGTTCTGGACATAATTACTAGCAAATGGAGATGGAAACAGATGGCTGGAAGCATCTGAGCTTTTCACACCTCATAGAAAACCAAAAATTTATGTTCCACTTATAGAAGTATAACTTAAAAAAAAAAAATAAATCAAACCACCCTGATCTAAGTTTTTCAAGAAAGAGTTGCTCTGTCTCTTCCCCCAACTCAGTTCACACTTCTCTCTCTTCCCCCTTCATTCTTCCCAAGCTGTGCAACAACAGGAGAAAAATCAGTCAGATGAAGGAAGGGACTAAACTCTGAAGAAAGAAAAATGTCTTCCCTTTACCATGAAAATAACCTTAGAAACAAACAGAGGCAACTCCAGAGAGTCTCACATAGTTTCAAAAGAGAAAAGTATGGAAAGACATTTAAAAGGCAGAGATGGATAGTTTTGGCTCTGCCTCTAACATAAATACAACCTTTTCATACCAGTACTCTACTGATCTGTTAAACATCAAGATTTCAGAGCAGACAGGACCCCAACTCTGAAATTCTTGGCAGTCAAATCCAGATCCTGATTCCTCTCCCCTGCTTTGTTTTTGTAATACATAACTTGAATTTGGTGCAATCCATTAAAACAACTTCTTGAGCACAAACAAGAGGATGCGGCTTCTCCAGTAGCTGCACAGACATCCTTTACAAAGGGTCCTTCAGAACTTACCAACTTGACCCTGTCACTGCCTGCGATGCAAATAACTAGCTACCATGAGGCTACATCACATCTCCTCTTTGGCTTTAGGTGTTCCAGCTCCAGGAGTGCGACCGCATCGCCATCCTCCGCAACTCGCTGTGGGTTCACTGCAACCAGCTCTCCATGCAGTGTGTGAAGGATGATGAGGTAGGGGCACCTGCCAAGTGCCTTTACATGCAGAGGAGGAAGAGGAGGAACAAGGGTGCTCTAACAGCACAGCAGCAGCTTGCCCTTCCCTGTGCCTGTTGACAGCAAACTGGCTGTTGTGCAATTTCAATGAGGGGGGAGTATTCTCAATCTAGCTTGTTCCCTTCCAGATATAAACCAGATATATGCCTGGATATAGAAACTTACACGTCTCCTCCCCTCAGTTTGTTGGGTATGCTTCCAGCTACCAGAATGCTCAGTTGAGTATATTTGGGCTGAGGCACAACTGTCAGAAAGGCATCCAGTCATGGTCTCAAAATTGGAAGACAAAGAATATACTAGTTTTGACTTCAGATGGTTGTTTCCTGCTATTAATTTCTTCCTCGCATTGAAAAGCCTTGGACTGCCTTCGGCCTCCTCTCTTAAAAGAATATCCAGAGCACAAATAAACAATTGTGTTTACAAGAATGTTTGTATGGGGGACAGGCCGAAGATCCATTCAGGTCTGACATGTACCAAGTATAAAGTGTCTCTTGAGGGGAAAACATTTTGAAGAGCATTAATCATTAATTCAATGTGAAATGTTACAAATTAGTTCAACTCTTGCATTCTGTTTTGTAGCTGTATGAAGAGGTTCGGTTAAGCTTGGAGAACTGCGTTGTAGAGTCAGACATAGACTACTTCATCAAGACTAAAATGACAGGAACACAACCTCCAGGTAATTATTTCTATTGGTCTCATCTGATGAGTCACCCGGGAGGCTGAAGCTGCAGTTGTGCAGTACACGTCCTTTGGAGCTTCTGCTCCCGCTATTCATTCCCACCCGCCCGTGGCTCACTTCCTCCTCACCGTGCTGCCACCGCTCCTTGCGTGCCATGGGAAGTGGCATAGACGGATGAGCCACTTAAAAATAACCCTCCAAAATGGAAAGAAAATAAAAAAGAAGTTGTTTTGGCTTTGCAACCAGGCTCATTTCACAGTACAGCTGAGCCAACGCCGCTAAGGAGGTGGCAAACTGCCTTGCAGAGATGGCAACCTCAATTTCCTGCAGTGGTGACAAGTCAGAGCCCACTTAGCATGTAACTGTACCATGGTGTTGATGGTACCTTGACAGAGATGCTGCCTCTTCATTTGCAGCACAGAGAAGACCAGACTTTCTATTCTGTTTTGTTCCACCTGCCCAATGGGGAGTAACATCTTTTGTCCCCTCAGGAAGTTGTTTGTATAAAGGCAAGACTCTAGTTGGGGGAAATGTTGAATGAAATTGGCTTTGCCCCAGCATGCAGAAGCAATGCAAGGCTCACAAACTGTCCATTCAAGCCAAAGCAGCCTTTTCATTGACTCCAATGATCCAAACCTCTGGGCTGAAATGGAGATTGAGACAGCAAGAGCTAAGAGCTCCAGGGTAGTTCTCCAAACACGCCACCAGAAGGAGGCTATCTAATGTTTCACATGGCCAAATACAAACCACAGCCTCTTACTTCAACAAGCAATACAAGGTATTTACAGACTGAGTGGTGCTTGCACTTCTGTGCAGCTACTGCAGTAAACAAAGATTCACAGACTTTGTAAAAGGAGAGGAACAGCCCCATTTCATCTCTTCATTGGTTGATGACACATATCTATGCTGAAAAGATCTCTTCCTCCCTTGTTTTTAATCTGTGCACAGATACTGGTTCACTTCCACTATCTGCTCTAACATGCTAGGTCAAACAGGAAATCCCTCAGCAGTATTAACAGAGCTTACTCCCATTCAGAGAGGGGAATAAGCTATGCAGGCATAAGAAAATTTTATACTGATAAAACCCTTGCATGCCAGGAGCTGTATAAGTACAAACATCAGCAGCGTGTTTGACACCCCTGTCCCAGGGGATAGTTATCTCATACAGGAGTAGCTTACACCCCTTTGATTTCATCACAGAGCTTGGAGCTGGCAGCAATTGCACCCCAGGAACTTCTTCAGCAGAGGTGGATGCTGCCACTAACTGAGCACTGAGCCTTTTCCATCATTACACCTGCAACGATTAAGAATTGGGACTGGGGGAAATATTTTAACTGAATATATTGATACTGGTGCACTGGATGCCATTTTGCTGCTATAGTTTATTCTTCTTCACATAGGGGATTTAAATTCACTGAAACAGGAGCATTTACCAAGGAAAAACTACATTTGCACGAGCAGAAGGGAGCACTGTGCCTTGCAACAGTGTGAAACAACTTCTGTATACTAAGAAATCTGTAATTCTCAGCTAGTTGGCTTTTTTTCCTATGTGAGATTTCTCATTCTCCAGTTGCCTAGGCAATTTTCTGCAAACAGCTCTTGGCTATGTCAGGACTCATTTCTAATAAGAAATAGGTGGGAAAAACCCTTGAGAGCTTTCTATAAGGCAAAGAGAGAACTGCCTTGCTTTTTTGTTGGGTTTGGGGGATTTTTGTTGGGCTTTTTGGGTTGCTTTATTATTTTTGCCACCTAGAAGGTGACATGTTCTCTAAGTAACGTCCTCAAATCTCCACAGCTCCGGCTAATGAGTTTGCACAGCAGCACATGGTGAGCTGTTGCTCTGTTTTATTATTTGCAGAATGCAGGAGAAAGCCCACGTGTGGTTTGCATTGTGTAGCAGACCTTCATCAGTCTTTCAATTTCCTGATGCGATTGCTCATTCCCCTCTTCTACCTCATCTTACAATCATTATAGAGTAGGAACTACCAAGGTAACAATCTAGAAGGGCAAGAGGAGACCCTGGAAGTGCTCAGAAAGCTCCCTAATTACCCTCAGTCTTATTTGCAGGGATTCTTCACGCTGACTAGTTGTACGTGCCTGCTCTGCTTATGATCTTGGCTGACCCAATGTGAGAATGTCAACACAACCTTTAGCCCAAGTTCAATGCCAAAAGTCTTAATTGGCTGGTATCAGAACTGAGATAATACAGTATCAGAGACTTCACTCATGTTTGTTTGGCTTTAACACAGAGAAGGCAGAAAGGGCATGTGGCCAGCAACTCTAAGCAACCACACTGGGAGCTGTGAGATGAAAAAGAAATAGATCCATGTGTAACTATTTCATCTGTAAAGCTAGACTTGGAAACAGTCTCAATTTCATCCTTAACACCACCATAGGGGAGAGTGAAGGAACTGTAACATAACTGTGTTTAAGAACAAAATCCAAACATCTCTGGGTAAATAGCAAATCAGCTCCCAGGAGGCTGACAGGGGAAATATGAAAGGTAGAGACACTCAAGATCAAGCACAGACCAGAAAATTGCTCATTACTGCTGCTGGCAAGAATATTCAGAAATCTCCCAGCTCTGACAAAAATTCCTGCCTCAGTACATTGAGAAAGAAAGAGAAACAAAACACACTGCAGCCAAGTGTCTCATGAACATGGTCCCAGGCTCACAGTCACCATGCTCTGCTCCCTTAAATCCTGAGCTTCAAGGCAACAGAAGAAACAGTCATGGAGGAAACTGCCTTCTGCATTAGGGTTAGCCACAGCTATTAGAATGGTTCTTCAGGACCTTTACTGTGCTTGTCTCATATCAAGCATGCCTTTCTACCACAGACATATCTGCTTACAATCACTTGAAGTCCCCAGGTCCCCCTGAGGTACTCCAGCCACATTACAGGCTAGTGCAGATAGGTGCTGTACTGCAGTTTGCTCCAGCAGCCACTGATGGTTGCAACTGTGGGTTGCATTCGGGGGGGGGGATAAAGAAAGTTCCGCCCATGCGTACATCTCATTTTTATTGCTCTGTTGCAGATGCAATAGGATATGAGAACTACTACAGCAAAGAACCAAACAGAAGCAACGGCAGTCCAACCCAGTCTTGCGGGATGATGAAGAGGTGAGTTCCCAGAACAGGTATTTCTCTGTATGAACAGCAATGTATGATGACAGGAGATAGGACCTGCAAAGCTATTACTTCCTTCGCTGTGGTAAGAGGCAGCTACATATCAGTAAATATAACTTGACAGAAGAAGTAAAACTTATTAAAGCCAGAGTCAGAGTAATTTTGCCATGGCCTAGTGGGAAGAGAATCGGGTGATGTGTTCATAAAACAATTAGCTGGCCAGCAACAGATAGCAGTCACTTACTTCCTCTTTCCTAGTGAGTCATGGCACATAGCAACAAAACCACTTTGTTCAAGGGAGGGCAAAGGTGAATCTTGCTGGGAGCAAGGGCTGGGGAGAGCTGTCTTTTTCGGCAATACCTCCTGGCTTACTGCACCGCCCAGCTGAGCAGAACAAAAGAGCTGCTCTCTGTAGCTAGACCAAAGGGAAAAGCACTGAGTGGAGTAACTGTGATGATTAGGGAGGCAATTTTTCTTTTTCCGATCCATTTATGCTGATAAATGCTGTCAGATGGATGCAGTTATATCAGCAGAAGAGCATGGTAGATCTATTGGTTTAAATATTTTATACCAAAATGACTAATTCACAGTGGGAATGGTATCGTATTTAAAGTAGAAGAGCTTTATATTTTGACAAGGCTTATTACACAGCAAAGACAAGAAGCAGGCTGTAATGTCCCATTTAAAGCGTGGTTCAGCCTTGTTAGGGAGCTGATAAGGTTTATATACAATGCTCTGTTTTACAGCTGGAAACCGGATCTTCTATAACAATGAGTTCTAATGCTGCATCCTGTACAGTCACAGAAGACAATTGTACTGCTGTGCAGAATACAACTGCTCTGCATGGGCAAGTAGCCAAGAGAGGCTCAGCCTGAGTTTTGCAGAAACTGTTGAGCTTGGATATACATTTTCCATTAACATTGAGCATTTACCAGCTGAAAAATCAGACCCCTCAAACATATCTTCAGCATGCAATGCTATTTCTACCTACGCTTGAGAATCCTAACCCACTTCCTCACTTAGTACCCAACAGTGACATAGAACTAGAGATAGATTAAAAATAAATAATTCTCTTTTTTTTTTTCCCCTCTTTAAACTCAGTTTTTAGAAAGGCTGTTTGGATTTTAACTTGTACCAGAGTTTTCCTTAAAAATGGTAATCTCTTCTAAACAACTGATAATTCTCACTATATTAATGTTGTGAAATAATTGGAGTTTTGCACTTTGGAGCCTTTGGATCAACAATAAAATACTATCTGACGCATTTCAGCGATGGCTGATGGTTCAGTATTCTGCTGCATTTTTAAAGTGTATTTTTAACTGAAGATAAATTTATCTGCAGCAAAAATGAAAATAGACAGCCACAGGAAGAGGTGACATCTACCCAGTGCTGCAGCAGATGGAGGGAAGGTTGAGTCAGACAGCTGAGATGAAGGAATGCTCATACCCAGTCCTCTTCACTCATTTTGTCACTGGTTTCTCTTGGTTCTGCAGATTTTCTGGACTACTGCATGGAAGCAGCAAACACAACATGGAAAGTGCCACTCCTTCAGCCCCTCCTTTTGGTATGCCTCTTCAGGAAATAAGTTTACCAGATGTGTTTGTTTTAGATCACATTGCTAAATCAAGCTTTGACGTGGAGCAGAAATGGCACAGCCGATATTCATGTTAGCAGTCAAGAGTAAGAGAAGTCTGGAACTGAATTTAGCTTGGATGTATATTAAACAAATTCCCCATTTCAAAGTGCCAAATAATCCCTATAATCTTCAAAACCACTGTCTAGGCAAAGGGGAACTGTACATTCAGAACACCACAATCCATCTTAGGCAATAGGTTTCTCCTAAAGTAGAATATATAGATGTAAAGTAGAATATATAGATCTAAAAAGCACAAGAGAATCCATAGTTTTTAACAGACCAGGTTCACGCCTTATGAATGCAAATATCCATCTTGTTTCACAATTACACTGTCTTATTGTAACCACTGCAACCAGGCATTTAACAGATGACATTTAAAACATAGTATTTTGACTACACAGAAAGTAACAGTTGATGCCATTTTGAATGGTTCAATTTAAACCAAAGCCATTTTAACTGTGATTCTTGCCTAAAGAAAACAAAAAGCTGGTTTAGAACAGTTTTTCAAACGCCCCACATCAATGTCCCTTGTCGGGCCTGCCTGCTTGGGCACCTGGAAATGAAGCTCAGACTATCTTGACTTGTTGCATTTGGTGCTCAGCCAGGGGAGACTCTCCAGTGCTACCAAACACCAGCTGGACCTGCACATGCAGAGCAATGCTGTGTTGAGCAGTTGAGGTAGTCACTCCTTCTGAATTCCCTTAGACTAGGGACAGGCGGGGAGAGCGTTCCCTGGGCAAGTCCCTCAGGAACGGCGAACAGCCTCTGTGTTCAGCTTTTTCAACTGCTCCCATGCTTGTCTTTCAACATCTGGAAAGTCCAGGAGCTGACAGTGCTCCCTGGAGCAGGACAACTAATCTGAGGATTGACAGGGGGAAGGTACAAGCACCTTGGCTGCTCTGTGTGCTGTCAGAGCGTTGCCATCCCACCAAGGAGTCTCTGTGGGAAAACTCTGCTCCCCTCAATGGCAGGGGAAGCTCCCAGGCAGATGCTGGGAGGAAATAAGAGGTTGCCCTAATTATGACAAGCTGGATTAAAACAGCATCTGCCAAGAAAGTGACGTCAGTGACAAACAGCTATCTGGGAGCTATGTAAACTAACAGCAAATGTTTGGTGACCCATTGGCACAGCGGTTTCCATTTTTCTCAAGGGAAAAAGAAAAGCCCTGTGTGAGTCACTGAACTGCCAAAATCTGATCCCACCAGTTGCAACCATTTTAAACCACTTTAATCACAGCGTTTCCCTCTCTGGACCTTGTGCTTCTGCAGGATAAACATTTTCCCAACCTGGATGAGGCTAAAGCTAGCGTCCGACCTCCCACTAAATCCAAAGGGTGTACTGTCATCTAATCAATGGGACACAGTTTGTGTGTAGGACTTTACATACAGTTCACAGCAGCTTTTCTATACATGTACATCTCTAGACAGAGAGAGAGCAGACACTCTTGTATTTGTGAACTCTTGCATATGATCCCATGCATTTATAAGCAACTGAACTCTTTGTTTCTGTGGGTGCATTTTATTTTGGTCTTTTTTTTTCCCCTCTAGCAGAGAATACAGACAGGGTCTATGCATCCATTTTTGAAAATCAGCAAGCGAGAATCATGGCATCACAGGACTACAGAGTACTTTATGACTACACAGCCCAGGTAATCAAAGGCTTCAAAATGAGTATTTCATAGCATCAGATTTAAAATAGATGATGTTGATCTGATGTGGAACATCTTGAAAGTGTTGATTCTGTGCAGGAGGTGTTATCTTCACTTTGCAGCCAGGGACACTTAGAGAATTATCGGTCAAGGTCACACGCCAAAGCCAGGAAGCCCAACTGCCAGTTCCTGGCACACATCGCTAGATGATGCTGCCTCAAGATGAAACAATAAGATTTTTTGATTACACATTAGTGTAATCACTCCTAAATTAGCGCTAAGCTGTTACAACCTCCTCCCAGAGATACAGAAGGCCACAAACACAAGGAAAATGTGATTTTTTTAGGGGATGATGGCTAAGTATGCAGTACCGTGCATTCAGAACTTCCATCTCTTGTGAAATGTTTTCCAGGGAAAATGGCTACAGATTCCTCATGCAAGAATATGCGAGAGATGCTCATCTAGGAACTCTACTCCATTTAATCTCATTTATCACCTGGAGAGTCCTGCTCCAGTTTAACACACTGGCTCTCCATGCTGGAGAGGAGTGAATCCCCGTAAAGGACACTCTTTCCCTGCACGTCCATGTTGCAGTTTGCAGAATCATAATGGATGTGGTCCATGTACCAAAAGACTGTTATAAAGAACAACCTGCATCCTTAATGGGGATATTGAACTTGCACTGGCTCCAGACCTATCTAGACATAGTAAAAGGTTATAAATGGACTGGTTATGAATATTTTCTTATTCAGATGGACTCCAGAACCTCTTGGACTCCTGTTAAATCATTAGCCTCCCCTAATGGGACTTTGACAGTTTAATTACGTGTCAGTTTAAAGGTTCATTTTATTGGCTTTAGATCAGCAGAAGGAGCAGCAGCCGGAAGTCTTCAGGGCGACCTTCACTCTAAGGGACCTGCCATCAATAGCCAATATTGAAGAAATGCTGGCATGTGACAAAACAGGCAGCCAGATGAATTATGAAAACAGTGAAAGGGCTGGAAAGGAGAGCTTTCTCTTGGGTACAGCAGCACTCTGACACCCTTTATGATATATTCTTTGTTTTGCTTTGTTTTAAACATTCTTTTACTATATGCCTGAAATGTCATGCAAGCACAGCTGAAAGTATCTCCCCTGAGGAGACTGCTGCATCTCTCTGTCACATCCTTACTCCAGGAGTTGCCTTAAAAATATGACACACACAGATTTTCCCTGCTGAGAAAAGTGCCTGTTACTACTTTTAGTATATTGTATATGGAGGCCTCTCACTTTTTGAGCCGGTTCTTACCTACTCAGGTACATTAAATTTAGATTTAGCTGATGTGTCAAATGTATCTGGAAGCCTCTCTTGCTCTGTTTTCTATTTTACTACACTGCGGGTAGCAAAGTGGTTTCCTATGGAAAATAGGACAGCCCCACTAAAGGGACGGATAGCTGCTGGAGAGCTCAGCAACAGCTTTCTCCATTGGGCTTGGAGATAAAAGTTACTTATCTCAGGAAAAGTCGCTGGACCTCCTCTAGTCACTGCTGTTCTGTATTAAAAGAACAGAGAGACCTACTTAAGGCCTGGATTAGTAGAGACACTGTTATCATCTCCCTTGGGAATTAAGCTGTGCACTGTTTTATTTAGCAACACCTGCAGACTACAGAAGGGTCACGGTTAGCTGGTTTAGGACAGTCGTATTTAACCCCTTCCAGCCTTCCCCAATGATACGACAGTCAAGTTGCTCAGGAGGACACATCACGGAGGCTGGGGAAATTTGAGGATAGTAAGGAAACAGCCACCTTAGTAAGTGCTTAATCCCCTCACTGCCTGGTAGTTCAGGCTCTTTCCCAACCAGAAGGGCACTGGCAGACTTTTGATGAAAGGCAGGGTAAAAAAACCCAAACCCAAACAACCAGATACATGCTTGGTCCCTCCTGTGCTCTCAGGCTAACCACATTGCCTTTCTCGGTCTCTTTTCAGAACATGGATGAGCTGGACATCAGCGAAGGAGACATTGTAGTTGTCATTGAAGAACATGAGGATGGCTGGTGGACAGCAGAACGGAATGGACAGCGAGGCTTTGTGCCAGGGTCTTACCTGGAAAAGCTTTGATGACAAGAAGCCCCAGTCCTCAGACTTCAAAAATACTCTATTACTGAAAACAAAGAGCACACAAGGTCTGCTCCAGCTGACCAAGGGCAACCCATAATACTGTCTTCTACAATTACCAGTCAGAAATAATAACCAACTGACCATGCTTTCCTCTTCCTTCCTCCTGCCCCATCCCAGTGCCTCCTGGCCTACACTGTCTGCAAAAACCAATTAGGACTTTTGTTCCTTACCACAGCTCTTCCTCCCCTCAGCACACTGTGCTGCCATCAGTGTGGCAAAGCTTCGTGAACCTGGGAGGATAATCCTGCCCAGAACTGAACTGCACTAAAGGAAAAAGACCCAGGAAGCAAGTGCTACCTCTCCCGGATGGAGGGCCACCTCCAGCCAGCCTGTGAGCCACCCTCACGGTCACAGCAGCCACGTTCTCTGCCAGGGATCCCTTCCTCTCACTGCACAGGCCATACACATCAGTACTAACAAAACACAAGACACTCCCCATCACGGCCATCTCCTAATACAATGAAATCCATACTATCCATGCTGCTGCTTTGCACCGGATTCTGGGGCAGCAAAATAAGGGCAGATCATGAGCCCAAGGCTTGCTTTTGCCTTGGTTGGATGGTTTCCCTGACACTTCCCTGGGAGTTTTCAAGTTTAAAAGAAGAGCAAGAAAACCAACAAATAAGCAGAGCCTCCAGCAGTGCTGCACTGGCCTGATCCCTCTCCTCTGAGCGCCAGGGAGAAGTACCAGTCACCTCCTCATGCAATCTGCATACCCATGTCATCCATGCATTCTCCTTTCAACACCTCTGTCCACCTGGCTCATGCTTCTGCTTCGGCTTCTCTATCTACAGCCTTTGGGACTGGTGGCGCAGACATGTCCTGGTTCCTTTCCAGGCACTTTTAATGTGCTAGTTCTTCAACAAGCCCTCTTCAGAGAAGTCGCACTGCACAGGTTAACTGTCTTGCACAGACTTCAGCTCTATCAGTCTTTTTATTTTAGTATTTAAGAACGTTTCCAGCTGCCACTGTACTTCCCAAGGGATCAACAGGCAGTTTCTGCCACTCCTTCTTTTCCAGTATTCTGAGATGGTTAGAATAAAAACTAAAATAAAAGATTTAATCTGAAGCAGAGCACACTGTTTCTGGGGCAGAATGACCTTGTTTGCCAAGGTTTCAGGTCTTAAAACTGAACCAAGGCAATGAAAATTAACCAAATTGCTACCCAAAAGGCACGGAGCAGGGAGGAACTGTTGGCTAAGACACAGCAGGAAAAACAAAGAGAACTCTACACAGAAGAAAAAGCCATAATGGTCAGTGCAATTATTCCTTAAATGAAACAGAGTGAAGGTCAGAGGCACTTGCAGTACCTTATTCTAATTTCTTGTTTCAAGAATGGAATTCAAGTTGCTGCAGGCCCATTTTCTTTAGTTCCCTGCAGTCCTTTGCACAGGCACACTTGTCCTTCCCACACTTCCCCAAGTCATCAGGCATCAGTGCTGAAGGGCTCTTAGTACCTCACATTAGCAGAGGCTCAGAGGAACTGCAGGAATTTGAATGGCATTTAAGGCACTAGGATATATGAACAGTAGTGCTCCTTTCAGGCTGAAGATGTTAATGACAGATTTCTGTGACCACGTCTGAATTGAACAGTGATGAAAAGATGGACCACAATAACCTGCAACCAGGCCACCGCAGCGTAAATGCTGCTGTCAGAGAGAGCTACAACATCGCTCCTTATGTACAGCATGAGAGGAAACTTAAAGCACAAGAGATTTAATACATGGGTTTCTTCAACACTCGGCCTTCCACAAAGAGAACTATAATAAACCAATGAATTCTGAAATAAATTTAGGTAGATATTTTGCAGGTGATGAGATGCATCTCCTCTAATTTATGTATGACACACAGGTTTTGCTAAGACTCTGGGGGCCCTGACAGCCTCACACAAGCCACTGCAATGCCCAGTTCTGGTTACCCTGAAATCCTGTTACAGATCATCTTTGCTAACATGCACCATATGGTCTGCATCCCCAACAGACATTTAGTGGAATGGTGCCTGCTGCTTCTACCCCATCAAATCCTTTCTTTTTTTTTTTGCTGTTAAACTCAGGAAACTGGTTTCCTTTCTACCCATCTCTCCTGTCAAGTAAATACTGTCCTAAGTGCAAAAGGCTATAGATTCTTCAAAATCTACCCAGTATCATAGCATTTGGGTCCCACATGCTAACTCTACACTGTTCAGGAAGAGCAGCAGCAATATTTTCTCATTATTCCTCTGCCTTACACTGCAGAATTTGGCTGATAAGTAATTACCAAGCCATATCTAGGCAGTTTGCCCTATCAGTGTGGCAGCACTTGTCAGAAATAGAACAGAGATACCAAGAAATACCCACACCCACCGAGCACACCCACATTTTAGGTGTCACCCACCCTCCCCGTCAGTAGGAAAAGCAGGAAGGTCAAATATAGGTTACTGCCCTAATAATGTTGCCTTCAATGTTTCTTCTCCAGCTTGGTAACCCTTGGGCAACAAAACTGATCCCTTCAAGTAATCATTTAATTTTCAGCTAAGATGGAAATCTGAAATGGGAATGGGAGGCATTCTTAAGCTAAAGTCTAACATTTTTGGTTGAAATTCTTTTTGGATAACATTTCTGGTGAGCCTCCACTTTGATTGTGACGACCATCTTTTGGCAAGGTGGTGCCGGTCAATATGCAAGAAGAAAACAACAGCAGTAAACAAAGTTGTGTGTTTGTCAAGTTAACTCTTATTTCAGAGCACATTCACAACAAGCAAATTACCTTTTAACTGACACTGCCAGTGCTCTGCCTCTGGGTGGGATCACACACAAGAAGCTCTTCCCAGACCAGGCATCATCTCTCTATTAAACACGAGTGGCAAGAAAGATTTGGACTCATTTCCCTCATGAACGATAACAGAATAGAAAGGGACTGGGGTTGACACCTGCTGTTCTTTGAGATGGATTTTGGATTGGAGGAACATGACCATGAGACTGATATGGAAAAGTGTAGTGGTAATCTGTTCTATTATTTCTTTAACCGCAACAAGAATTCAAAGGCTGGAAGTAGGCAATCCTGCCCAACACTACCCTTAAACCAGACTCAGATACGTGTATTATTCTCTTTTACCATATTAAGCAGAACAGGAAAACCTTTTTAAAAACAACATTTAACCAAGGACAACCATATGTAATTAGGAAATGTCTACAAGAGCAGCATGAGGCCCAGAACACATTTCAGCTGCTGTATATGGCATTAAAAGCCTGTGAGCCAGTAGTAAAACTTGGTCAAGGTAGTATCAGACCAGAAACAGCAAGATCCAGGAGACCCAGCTAGAGTACAGCCAACGCAAACAGTGCTTTACCACAAAGAACAGACCTCCTGCCAAGCTCACAGGTCCATTGCTACAGACAGCAAGCTCCCTTCTAGCATTTGTTACAACCAGTCACCTAAAAGGAAGAAATCAACCCCTTTACAGCTGAGCAGTCAGCAACAGCAGGAGCATGGTGGCTGTTCAAGGTTTGAAGTGCTTGCCACCTCCTTGAGGACCCTGGCTTGAACTCTGCATTACAAACAACCCGGACATACTTCAGCCAAAGTGTTGACAGATCATATACACAAGACATAAACAATAGCAAGTCTTACCTGGGATTCCTTTGCATCTTCTTTCTTCAAGAGGTGCATTTGAGGTCCGAGTATCCTTTCCAGAGGTAATTTTCTAGGCAAAGGTTCCCAGTTGCAGCTCAGACCTTACTGATTACTGAATGCAGTTAAGTGGAAGCACATGGATGCCAAGAGGACATTCATTACAAGCCAACATCAGTTTGGAGCCTGGTTGGGCATTAAGAAACATTTAACCCAAACACTGGTGGATAACAAATACACCTTTTTCTCTGGAACTATGTAACCTCTTGGCTGTACCATTGCTAGCTGGCTTAACTGTGCAGGCTCAGAGAACCCAGGGGACTCTACATCAGTCCCCTACTGCACAGAATGGTCACCGTTAACCTTCAATGTGAACTAGCAACAACCCTGCACAGTACAGGACAAACTGCAAAGGCCTGAAGAGCAGCCTCTGCTGCTCAATACCATCTCTTTTCCCTTGCTCTGTTCTCTGACTTGCAAGGGCTGGGGCACTGAAAGCAAGGGCAGTTACCAGCCACACAGCTACCAATACTTTATGCATCCTCAATTACTAGTGAGCAAATAGAACAGGAAGGTGCCCTTAGCTTGGGCTTCATGTTTCCTTGGTGCCACAGGGTTATGGGCACAATCAAGTGCTCAAGCCCATGAAGTAAAGCAGAGTTGGCTGTTAAAAAATAAACCTAAAAACCTGGATTAGGATCAGTCACTACCATTCACCAGCTTCCTAAATTAATGACAGTATCCATCACAGGTGTTTCTATAGTGCAGCTGTGATGTGCTGGGCATGCTCTCTGTAGTTGAGGTTAAAGGAGAGAGAATAGCTGGGGTTTTGCTCCCCAGGAAGAGGAAGGAGATCAAGGGCTGATGCTAGGTCACATTGGGCTTCTGGAAAGCAAACAGCTGCCAGGGGCCTGCAGGGGCTGATGGATTGTTTTTTGTAAATGATACTTGTGTGGAGTAATTAGATTTTGGAAGAGGAACAGGAATTAGCATTCTGCCTGTGGCTGGGTTATTAACAACATGACAACACCCCATCTACTGCGAGAAAGCAGAGAGGGCAAAGAAGTTTTAGTCAAACTGTTAGTCATTACTTATTATTCGTTAGCAATTCCCTAATTTCAGTGGGTAGCTTACATTTTGGGTGAGGGAAGCTCAGAGCCACAGTTATCTCCAGATTTGTGCACTCCTGGCCCATTCACAGTACTAATTTGATCTGTTTCTAGAATGGCCAGATAGTATTTCCATCAAATTAGCCAGTGCACATGGTACAGGGTACTTCTACCAGCTGCTAAAGGGCAGCTGACACCTGATCTGACACAAAGCTGCTTGGTGCAACATTAAGAGCACATTTACAGCCTATCACTGCTGTGTGCCGCGTGGCTGCAGCACTGCTGTCTGACACAAGGGCCCAAAAGGCAGATTTAACTGTGGTGGTGTATTCTGACTGAAAGCACAGACTAAATCTTGCTTTTAGATGCAAAGCTCTAATAGAAATGAGACCTCCCAGCAAAATCAGGAGAAATCAGACTCAACGTTCATGATATTTCTAAGAGGAAAGACAAAATCGTCCAAAAGCACCAGGCGAACAGAATTGGACTTACTAGTTCATAGCCAGGTGTGTCCCCATATCATCTTGAGGGTAAGGAGGGTACAAAAACAACTGGGGAAGAATGTGTGTGTGTGGTGGTGAAGGGGAAACAGCTACACTAAGAGGTTCTCTGAAATCAGAAGGAATTTTACTCAGCAGATCTAAAAGAGCCACTGTAGTACAGATTACATAAACCAGGACATATAATCCGAGCTTTGCTGCCTTTACCGTAATTCAACTAATCCCCCAAATCAAGGGCAGACATACAGAGAAGTAACCAGTGTGTTAACTGGTGCAATACTGAATGAACTAGAACTGCATCAGCAGTGCTTTGACTGAAATCCTCTTTGACTGAAATCCTGGCATTTGAGGCACCCCTGCCCCAGGGAAAATAGCCACACAGTACAGCTAAAGAAATTCCAGCCTAAATTTGAATGAAATGTCCTGAGTGTGGGATTCCATGCTTAGATTGTTCAAGGAGCCCAGGATAAACCCTTTAATGAAACAGTGACTGGCTTCATGAACCAAAGGTATGACTTTGGAGAAGTCACACCTCATACTTCCCCATTCATCATGGGGAATTTGTAAAGCACTTTGGCATCATCAGCTGAAAAATCCTTCTGGCTCTCTGTGATTCTTCAGTTCCAGACTCAGTCTAATCACGGCAGCATTGGGTGGTGGTCGGATCAATATTTGGAATGGAAGATCTTGTACAAAAGGACAAATTGCATTGTGTACACAGTACGGTTGCTTGTTTTGTACTAGAACAGGATGGCTCTCGGGGAGGGGACTTTGACATGAGAGAACACTCACACTCAATGCAGCTAGCGTGTGGGGCAGTTGAGTACATTCCCTTCCACTTCTCAAGGGCACAAATGCTCAACAGCTGCATCCAGAGAAGGATTGTTCTGAAATTATAAGCCAAAAGCAGTCCATGGAGGAGCTTCTTGGGAAACTGGTGAACTTTAACCTTCCCAGGATAAGAATGTTAACATCGGTATGAATGGGAAAGCTTTCAATGCACTGATAGACGTGAGAAATGCTTTGTCCTTAGAGAAGGGCTGCACAGCCCTTCTTGTTTCTGAACCCCTTGTGGGGAAGGGAGACATGAGCGACAGTGACTTTGTTCTGCTAAGTGGCAGCTGAAGGTTTTACTACGGTCACTGCTCAGTTCAGCAGCCACGGAGGGATTCAAAACTAAAGAGAAGCCCTTATTCTAGGGATAGAAGGGATCTGGGGAAATATATCCTCCCTGCTCTGCAGTGTCCTTTGCCACCTTTTTAACCACAGCTTTTATCAGCGTAGGCCCTAAAGTTAACTTATGTTTGCAGAGTCTGCACCATTTCTCCATGCTGACATCTTTGTTTCCCACCCATGTATAGTAACACTGCTAGGCTAAAATGTGGTTTTCTGCTTTTAAATGGACATTGCATTCATAGCACAAGAGCATTTTGCAGACTATTAGCAACAGGCATGCTTACAAGCACAGGGCATTCTCCAAGTCTTGGAAATGCCAAGAGTGTCTGGCTCTTCTACACTATGTACAAGGAAATAAAGTCTTGCCTGTTGCCTCTGAGGTGTTTGGTAGAGGCCCGGCACAGAACTACACACTGCAGTCTTTGCCAAAGAGGACCTTCCCTCCTCTTAGTTGAGAATGTATGAACACCACCTCTGTTGGCTTCATTTGCTGGCAGCCTCATTCAGTGCCAAGCATGACTTCATTTCATATCTCACTGCTTCCTCTGTCCAGGTGGGAGAAAAATTTCACAACTCTGTTCATAAGCAGTTTTCTAGACAGATTCCTACTTTGGCCTGCAAAACAGACTGCTTTTGCATGCAAAGCATTCTAGGTGCTCCCAAGCCCCCCAGTGCTTGTTCAAGCATTTTATTTAACCATGAAGAAAATGAACTCCAGTTCTTCAGTCACAGCCTGATGCTAGCGAAGGTCTGCCACCACTGTTATGCTGGAAAAAGCTAAAGTTATTTGAAAGGGGGCAGGAGCCATTTGGTGAAAGGAGCTGCTGCCTGAAGCACCACACATCCAAGATGAAAGCAAAGCTGTCTGCCCTCTGAAGTGTCAGCAGGATCAGCTCCACAGTCCCACACTGCTGTGGCTCACCAGTTACCAGTAGTAACCCATGTTTACAGGCTTCCCTCTGGCAAAGAGGTCAGATGTTTTAACTCTGAAGTTCTGAGGTGAAGCATGCTCATTCAGGGGCGAGAGAAGCAGGTGAGAGCAAAAAGTATTGCATAGCACCAAGAAGTGATAACTAAATGAGTCTCAGTTAGGTCTCCAGCCTTGAGCTCTGATAATCTCTCATTTGTGTAGTTAAAGTTCATGTCCAAGTTTGGTCTACAAAATCTGTCCATGCTTTCAGGTTATGGGTAAACTGTATTCGATGTTCATCTGCAGTGTAAATACACCACACAAAATACAGCTGAACAACAACCCTGGAGTCTTGGAGGTGGAGGGAAGCAACAGCTGCTGCCAGGCATAGATCCAGCAAGACTATTGCAGCCACAGCAAGGACTAAGTCAAAGGTGTGTGTCTGGGCTAAATATGTATCATGAAAACAAAACCTGTATCATGAAGGCAACTGCCATTGAGAGGTGGGCAAAATCTACATCTGATGCTTACCTCTACCCCAGCCAGCCCTTAGACCTGCCTGGGGTGTAACACATGGCTGAGGAGCAGCTGTACAGATGTGCTTTCTTAGCACTTCCTCCTCCATCTATTAACAAGTAGCCTGTGATTCAGTATGAGTTTTGAGCACTAATCCTTGTGATATGCTATAGAGAAGGAAACGTGACTTGTTGCAGGGCTACCTTGGTACTTTTTTTTTTATAGGCAGAACTGACACAGATCCTATCAAGACTTCCAACAAAGCAGCAGCAGCAACAATCCTGGTAACTGCTACTTATTTTGCTCTCTAATCCGTCCCACTACTGAATACTATCACCAAACCTAAGACGGACAAACAGCAAATCCAAGAAAGACAGCCCTACAACAGAAGTGAAACATCATTTCTAGTGTGCTTCAGCACTATGAGAATGATATGCAAGACAGGATAAGAGCGCCAGCAGCTTATCACCAAAACAGCCATGCATGGCCTAGAGCAACCACAAATATTGCTGCAACTTTATAGGTCACTGCAGCCAGTTTAGCAGTTTGGCAGACAGTGGAAGCTTTGTGCTAGCACCAGTTTAGATGTAGTGTAGATGTCAGTTCATTCTCTTCCCTTTTAGCAACAAGCCAAGCATACATCATGTTTAAGAGATGCTGACCCCCTAAGACCATTCCTTCTACTCAATTCAGCTCCAGAGGAAACATATCAGCTATGAGAAGGTGCAGGTATCAGCAAGCAAAAGATTAGCAAAATGAGCTTTGAAAAAGGATGTGGAATTAGGTTTCTTGTCTGTAGAATGGGCAGCTGCTCCAATCAGTGAAGGTGACACCAAAAAGCGAAAAATTGACAACGTAGCGGCTCAGGTGGCAGTCTGCTAAACACTGCATTCATCCAAGTGTGTGCTTATGCTACAGGATACAGTGCACAAGAAAACCTAGGATCCACTGCACTTAGACTTCTATTGCATTTCAGTGGGATTTATCTCAAGCCTAAGATTAAGTCAGTTACAAGATCCACTAACACCTTATTGTGAAGGCTATCACCACCACTATTATGACAAGTGCTTATCTCAAATCTTGTCTCTTCCAACTACTGAAAAATCTCATGAGCTGTCCTCTTCTTGCTATCAAGACAGATTTTTTTAAACTAACTTCATTACATTGAGCTTGTAGGACCATTTTCCCTGTGTTTAGCATGACAAACACACACCTGATCATACCTTCCCAGACTGCAGTCTGAGTGAGATTCCTGAATTCTCATGAGCCTCCTATTAGGTTGCTGAAAGTCAGTAAAGCACCAGACTTGCACTGCAATGCATTTTAAAGTCATTTTAATAGTAGCAAGAAGAAACAAAGCTCAATTAAAAAACACCCTTAAGGCAATTCTAATCCCATGTGTTAAAAAGCTCTGGATCACGCCAGGCCTACTGCTGCAGGCAAGCTACATGCTTGTGTGCTCCACGTAGCATACGCAATGTTCAATCACTCTTTGAGTAATTTCCTGCACAGTCTGTACTGAGACCTGCTTTACCTCTTCAGCAGAAGGCAGCAGACCCAGGTGGTTTGGATGAGCAGCCACTTCAGCTGTGCAGCTAGGGCAGAGCACACGTACTGCTAGCTGTTTGAAGTTGGAAATCAAAGTACTGTCAAGCAACACAGAACGGATCCAGCCACCCCCTTAAATAAAAACACAAACCTTTCTCCCTCCTGGTGTTACTGGTACTAACTTCAGTGACTGAAGTAACAGTGAAAATAGTAACTGCTGAGAAGTGGCGGCTAGACTTCATAGATAGCATTATCAGCACTCAACAGCATAGTGAAACATGAAGATGTAATCAATACACTACAGCATAATCAGTCCTACAGAGCTCCTATCAAGCCTATCAACAGATTATTTATTGGTTCTGCATTTCTTATGCTGTAAGTTCCTACTGTAATAGAGCTGAATTTTGGTAGACTTTGCATGACAGAACACAAGCTGCATCAGATTAAGTAGGGGAATAAGAACATCCTACATATTGCATGCTGAAAAAAGTTAAATACACAAAAGAAACCTCTTGGGTGCAATCAGTTACATCTGAAAATGAAAAATGTGACATTTTGTTTCCAAGGATTGCCTTATGCCCAGCTACAAGGCAGACAGGAGGAAATCCAACAGGAACTAAAAATAACAGACAGAGGAGACAAGGGAAAAAAAAGAGCTAGAATGAAAGTAAGTCATTCCCTGTCCCCTAAAAAGCACTGGGAGATAGGAACATACAGAAAGGCCAAACTACAGTGACACAAACATTCCTGTCTAATGCAATCAAAAGCTTATTCATTCTTTCAGTAAGAAAAAGCATTTCCTGACGTATCAACTTTATTTCACTTGCTGCAATGGAAATCCACCATTTTTTTCAGTCACAGAATGTATGTTCTTCAAATACGTGGAAGATTTCCACAAAGAGGAAGGGAAGAAACTTAATAATCCCTGTGCTAGAATGCTGACCCTCTAAACAGTTAATACATGTGGATTCTGTGACAGAAGAAAAAGGCAGTTAAAGATGCTAAAGCTGGAGAATATTAAGAATTCATGTTGAAAGTGTTAATAAGAATCATGTTCAAAGCTAAGTTTCAAGTGCATGAACTAGCTAGGAAACACAGGAAGAGGGGCAGTGAGAAAGGCAAAGGATCATAGTGCAGACCAGATATGGAGCAAGTCAAATTAACACACAGCTTGGATAGAGCCTACACTGCAAACTCCAGCACCACTAAGCAAACCAAGCTAGCTGGTACTGGAAGCAATGAGCCTGTGGTACTCCCAGCTTTAATCTAGCACAGGCTAATTTATCCTTCTTTTTCTCAGCAGTATTAAGTAGCTCCTAGTAACCTGCATGCTGCCACGGCTCAATTACCTTTGCTGCTTGAGCTGATCTCAAACTAGCTAGTGGAGGTAACTCTATACGACAGTGCAGATTAAACTCGTATGCTGAATAGGGTTCAACAGTAACAGCCAGAAAACAGCTAGCAACTGCAACTGTACTAGAGGAAAGGAAAACTCCATCTTGCTCGCACCCAAGTTCTTAGCTTTTTCTTCTTTTTTTGTGTTGTCAATGAAGCCCATACTGGAAAACATTGCTTTGAATGTTCACAGGAACCTGGTTTTCATTGTGGTATAACTTCTCTAAGAGGAAGGAAACCCAACGTAAAACAGAAAACCTGATTATCAGAGTATTACCTGACAGACAGGCCCACACTGTTCAGACTTTTTCACTGTTCTTTAATACTAACATGATTGCTTGCTCAACAGCGAAAACCCCTCTAGACTTGAAACCCCAAATCTCACAGTGAGGCAGACCTTCTGACTCAGGTGAAGGAAAAGCTGGGGCACAAACCTTGCTCAGACTGTTCAGCAAGGAGTGAAGCAGAAGGGCATATGGCTTCACCAGCTCAAAAAAGAGAAGCCGTTTGTAAGAGCACTCACTTTCACCCACAGGACAGAAATCTAGTCTTCTGCTCTCATTTGATTTAGCACATGAATAGTTTGCTAAGAGCAGAGTTTATTAACAGCAGTGGGCAGCCTGGATCCAGAATACATGGGAATTCAGCCAGAAAACGAGTCAAGAAGCTCTTCTCAGACACAGAACAGGTTTTTTGGAAATGCATAAACTTTAGTTCTAGGAGAAATGAGGATCTTTAGCTAAAACCAAGAAATAGTCCTCACATGGGCAGCAAGAAACTCAGCATAAGACGACTCATCTTAATACTAGTATTTTAATATACTTAAAATGGAGTAAGTTCTGCATATTCATCCAAATACAGTGCTGTTCTATTACAGGCAAAGTTAAAAGCCAAATAAGCCACAACGTTCCCTTGAAGCAGGTATACTGAACAGCACTGCCTTGAATGGGTGCAACACACTACACCCACATCTTTACAATCTATAATGCACGGTAACAGCACCCCCCTGACAAACAGAACAACCTGGTTTGCTTTCATTGTTTAAAGCTTTCAACAGGACACAGATACGTGAACTACAGATAGATAAGCCTCACATTTGTCATTTGCCTTTAATTAAACTGTCTCCTTTTCCACAGGACTCAAGATTAAGGAATTCTTCTCCAGAGTTACACACATTTGTACAAACATTGGTGTTATCAGTGTTGTTCCCAGGCTGAAAGTCAAAACCACAGCACTGCACCAGCTACTAAGAAGGAGAAAAATGACTGCTACAGCTGAACCCAGGACAACGTTAGAACCAAAGACTGAATTTCAGAAGCCTGCCAGATCAGTTTGCAGTTCTGGAATTCTAAGCAAGATGGACTTATAGCCTGTCCAAGGCTTTTAGTACTAGGGTAATATTCAGTATTGACCAAGCTCAAGTATACAGAACCAAGTAACAAATATTTAAAGCTGGCTGGCTTCTACACACCTTCAAAATTCAGTTAGTCTACATAACTGGAAGTAGACAGAAGGTGCAGTGGCAGCATTACCTCAATCCCTACACGAGAACTTCAGCATGCCTCCTTATTTGAGTATGAATCCCACTGTCTGAAGTAATTAGCACACAACAGCCCAAACACATTTACAGTACAGCATCACTCGAATCCTGTGTCAGTTCTGGGCCCCTCACTACAAGAGAGACATTGAGGTGCTGGTGCAGGGCCTGGAGCACAAGTGTGATGAGGAATGGCTGAGGGACCTGGGGGGTTTAGTCTGGAGAAGAGAAGGCTCAGGGGGGACCTCATCGCTCTCTGCAACTGCCTGACAGGAGGATGGAGCCAGGAGGGGGCTGGTCTCTGCTCCCAAGGAACAAGGGACAGGACAAGAGGAAACGGCCTCAAACTGCACCAGGGCAGGTTTAGATGGAGATGAGGAACAATTCCTTCCCCAAAGGGTGCTCAGGCATTGGAACAGGCTGCCCAGGGCAGTGCTGGAGTCACCAGCCCTGCAAGTGTTCACACATCGTGTAGCCGAGGCCTCAGTGCCATGCGTTAGTGGTGGCCTTGGCAGTGCTGGGCAACGGTTGGACTGGATGATCTTAAAGGTCTTTTCCAATCCAGTTGATTCTGCGATTCTATGATTCAAAGACCATAAGAAGTAAAACCAGTCAGCTCATACTACAGCAGTATTCATGTCTGACTACTATTCCACTTGTTCCCAACTTCAGTGCACCATACCAAATGCATTGTATTAGACACTTGCAAGTTTTTTCTGTTGCCTTTTTTAGTTTTAAAAGCACATGACCATAACTATTCACACACCCAAGACCCAGCTGACATCATCCAATGCCAGAAGGCCACTTGTTCCTAGAAACAGTAATTCACAACAGTTAGAAGTTCGACTGGGCTTTGTTCAGATTGTGTTTTATGCAAAAGCGCTGTAAAACATTAAGTAGATTCAGAAGTTTCCAAATTGCAGCATGAATTATCTGCATTTTCTAAAGCAGAGATTTCCCTGATCTACATGCAAGTACTTGGTGCTACCCCATCAAGCCATCTCTACTTCAGATCCATGGCTTCTGGTGACATTAACAAGTACATGCAGTGTAATCTTTCCACAACTATCCTCACTTCAAAGAGGTATGTTCAGGCTGGTGACTGTGAAGCTGCTTTCTGCCTCATAGTGAGAGCTGACAACTTTTTGAAGCATCCTTAGCTTTGTTTTGTGCAGCATAGAAGTCTGTTTAAAACCTGCCCTGATCAGCTTCATCTAATTAGGGATCCTACCAAGCATATCTACAATCTGCAATACAACATGATCAAGATAATCCTTAAATTTGTGAATGCTTCTTACAGTAGATTCTGTTAGCAGGCTTGCTACCACATCTGGGAAATTTAAACTAGAGGCCTGCAGGCCTTTCAGATTATTAAGCCACATACCATGGTAAGAATGAAAACCTAAGCCTCAAAAGCCTATCATTTGAAACTCACCTTTACAAATTAATGCAGAATTCCAAAAGTATACTTCTACAGCAGTGTAACGACTCTGAGAAACTTAAATTCCACCCAAGATACGTCTGCCTTAACAACAGAATATACACATTAGAGAATTCTCTTTTCCTGAGCAATGCTGCTTTGGGTATTTGAGAACATTATGTTGGTATCCGTTTGGCTGAGCATGTCTATTTTGCATGATAAAGCACATAAACTACTGGTAGAAATGCTGAACATTCCTGGCATCTACAGAGACTGAGGCAACTGAAGCCATGGAAAGCAGAGCAGTGACTAAGCATCTGAATAACGTAAGACACATTAATGCACAATTGACAGCAGTTATAGTAGGTCTACTCATTCCCCACTGTTGAGAGGCAACAGATTCTTTCTTAATTGTATTCTCAAGATGTTAACTTTCCACCAAGTTCAACCAAGTTTGTTGTGCTGTGTTTCTCTGGTACTGTTTCAAATAAAAAGAACAAATATGATACAATCAAGCTTCCACCAAACCTTAAATACAGTCCTATTTAAATGAAGCACCTCAAATCTGGTGCTTTTGCACAAAAGCTTATGCTTCTAGCACACCAGGACTCCATTTGAACAGATACACTGGAATCTTAAACAGAAAAACAAGACATGTTTATAGGGAGGATATACAGAGATTTATTTAATCAGGTTTACTATTTACAGTTGAGATCACTTTCACATACTACTTTCTACTCTACATGGCTACATTGTTTCCAAACCAGTTTAAGATCTACAGTCTAACAGTTCACTCAACACATAAAACCGCTCTTCATAGAAAAAGGAAATATTTCATTATAGAACAGTAGTGCATACATTATACTCCTGAAAAGCCAGCTTGTATTTTAAACCACTAATGTCTGAAAGATTTGTTCTCAGAAGGTCAAAACTGCAGTCACATGATCCTAAAGTTCTGGGGTTTGATTAGTCTTTTTTTTTTTTCTTTTTATTTATATAAAAGTGTACTGGACTTGAGTGTTTTTTAAAAAGTGACACTGGTGAGGGGCAAGATTCAAACCTTTTTTTTTTTCCAATTAAATACAGCTGGCTTCCTTTGTACAACTTTGGCTGAAAAAGTTCCATGTAGCAAAGGTTTTAAGACACCCTCTCTATATGCAAGAATCAGCCAGTCAATGCTTAGAGGTAATCTACCAAAGTAGGCACACATCCTTTGACTTTCATATCAACCAAATTACACCAAACTTGCAAATGGTTCTGAAATTAGAAAGTTTACTAGTATACTAAAACATTTAGATACATGAATAGCTGGCTAAAACAGTGAAAGTCACAGGTAATTATATGGGTGTGTAAAGCTGAGTTGTTTTGCCCATCACCAGTGTACAGTACAGCTGTCTCATCTGTGAAAGGTGTGCTCTGACTAAGCTTAGGGCAAGAAAGCTATTGCAGTAGACTGGCCCGTTCACCTTCCACATGAGTGAGATAAGATTGAACTGCGTGTTCGCATTCTCTTCTAGGCATAGGTTCCGCCAGTGATGAGAAGCTCGTAGGCAGGATCCCGACTCCTCCTACATAGTACTATACAGGCACACAACATGCCCAGAAGCTATGGAGAAAAACAGAAAAAAGAAAACAAGCTGAGTGCAAAGAAGGTACTTCAAGAGATTTAACCTCAGCACAGAAACTGTGAGCATGCACTGCGAGACTGTAAACATCCAGAAGGTAAATGGCAACAAATGCGTTGTTCTGAGCGAGCTTCACACCCTGCTGTGAAAAGCGAGGGCCACAAACTCCAGCCTGGTTTTCTTGCAAGATTGTCTTGAAGTCTTTAACAAAGTTTTTTTGGTCAGCCATTTGCATTCTGCCTCCATAACTCAGAAGAAATGACTTTTTTTTTAATGAAAGCTACAGATTTTTAGATACTCTATTTGGTCTAAAAAAAATCAAAGTGAAATTCAAAGGCATTAGCCTCTAATTGCTACGACGAGAAAGAGCAGAACTTTAGCTTTATGAATCTATTTCATGACTGAAATCTTTCAAATGCTCAGCCTCTTAATGTCAGATTAGAAAGCTTAAGTCCAATGTGAATTATTCACTTTGAAGACATATTCTTGCTGTTAAAATTCACAGTACCGTGATTCTGCTGACAAGTTTGTCAGGAATTTAGGGTATGATCAGCCTGTACATATTTACAAGGCTTAAATCAAATGAATGTAAGCAGGGATGTAGGGCATGATATTCTTCAGAAGTTGCATATTTACTGAAGGTAGAATAAGACTGTAACTACTTCTAGTAAAGTAAGAGATTGTCCTGATTTGGTTATATGGATAGAAGTTTATTCACAGATGCAAATACTTCAAGAGGCTTCTGTCATAGCTCTGGATTATATAGCATCACCCAGCAGGTAAGTTTCTAAAAGCACCCCCCAAAAAACTCACCCCAAACCCCCCCTGAACAGAAAGCAAATAAAAATGAAATGGCTGAGCAGACAACCAAGTGTAAAAGCTTCTTCACTGAAACAGCAAAAACCCAGTGAAAAAACAGCACTGGGACACACAAGGAGAATTACTTTTTAAAATCAAGTCTGATGCAAACATCACATGTGTAACATGCTTTAAAACTAAATGATGGTACATGCAACACAGTAGCTAAGTCTGCTGAAAGACTGAACAATTTCAGAACTCTGAGTCTAAATAAGCAGCAATTAAAAAGAGGCATGATGAAATTCTCATACGAGCTTTTAATTTCCTGGAAAGGAACAAGCTGTAAAGATTAATAAAATTCTTTGTCTGGAATGCATTATCTGCTTTGGATCTATAGCAGAAACCAGCTCAAATTCAAAGAAGTGTATGGAGGGTAACCTAGAGTGTGGCACTTTGGCCTGCTGGCAAACATCCGTACCTTTCTTCACTTTCCATCGGTACTGGGGTGGTTCCAGCTCAGACTAACTCCCAAAGATGTTATCACAGAAAGGTTTGGGTTGGAAAGAGCCTTTAAAGGTCATCTAGTTCAACCCTCCTGCAATGAGCAGGGACATCTTCAACTAGCTCAGGTTATTATAGTCATGTTGGAGGAAGAGAGAACACAGAATTACATGTCCTCTTCATGGATTCAGCCCTTCTAAGTGAGGAGGCAACATCCACAATTAGAAAACCCCCAAACTTAAGTTAGACTTATGAAAGGGAGAGGTTTTGGTAGTTGCCAGTGGCTACAGAACTCTGAAGAAGGCTCATGGCCTGCAAGTACAAGAACACAGCTTTTTCCCCGTTCAAAACAAGGACAAAATGAAGAGTGTGCTGGAAAGAAACATCATTAAGTCTTTTGCTATAATCCATTCTACCCAATTCATTTGTTCACATTTACAATTATCCACACAAGATAATCCTGTTCAATGACTCAAGACGTTCAATTTATACAGTTGTGTAAGATCTGAAACCATCAGGTACTATAACAAAAGCTCATGTGATCAACTTTTCAGTTACTATTTAAACCATTTGTATCCTTTAGGAGGCCACTGAGCATATTCCTAGAATTCAAAGTGTCACAGAAATAACTCCCATATTTCAACTTTCTCTGTAGAAATAATCTTCAAAAACATGCTCACACCTCTAAAACCTTTTCTAAGGCATTTGATTCTGTTTCTCTTCAGTTGCTATTTAATATTGTGAACGAAAGTATTTTAGAAGTCTGTGCTGAGGAAGGATCCATGCACAACCCTACCTTCAACTTGAAGAGTTCAGACATCTCCCACAGTCAGGCTTGTTGAGGGTTTTTTTAATTAAAAGTGTTACTATTTTATACAATTTGCCTGCTAGCAGTAACTAGATCCAATCTCTTACAAAACCAATCTGCTGGTTTTGGTACAAAACCAACCCTCACTTGCTGGATATACATTGGGCAGGGTCAGGATCTTGGAAATGATGACTAACTACAAACACTATCTTTAAGAATGAACTCTGAAGATAATCCAGCAGCACCTCCACTGCACTGCAATGCCTTTACTCCCTTTAGTTTGCCTCCTATTTATTAATAGTTCCGTGCTGCCACTGTGGTTGAGACCAGGGAATTATTGGATGCTGGAAGATTCCCATGGTAACTGAGCCATGAGCATATATAAAAAAATCACTTCTGTGCAGAAAAGACGAAGTTGTCACAAATCCCAAGCCTTGCAAAAATTCTGCTCTTCTCAGTCTTTCCATTGGAAAGAACATACTGAAGGCTGAATTTGTTGACTGTAAGCTATGAGAAGTGATGAACTTTGGATAGCCTTCTTGCATAACATGAAATAACCATCAGTTCAGAGCAGACTCTATGCAATGAGTCTAGGAAAAGTAGTAAAACTCACCAAAAGGTAAGAAAAACATCATTATTCCTTCAAGTTTACAAGCCATGACCATGTAGGTTACAGGCCATTTGCTGAAGTGTCCATTCTCACCTCCAGTTCAATTAGCACACAAGCTGTTTTGCTAAGAATCAGGCTAAGAACATACTTAAATCTTGTATTACAAACAAGTGGGTGTCACAACTTAGGTCTTACATTTCAGGAGATGAATAACAGAAGAATTGGAATACTGTTTAGTACCACCTTGACTGAAACCAATGTTTTAAAAACACGTGAATTTACAACCATTTGAAATGTGGAGCAAAGATTTCTGGAAGACTTAAATGTGATTACTACTCAGTGAGTATTACTAGACAGGAACTTCAAGGGTATTCCCAACACCCTGTATTCTATACTTACCTGAATTCATTTTCTAAACAGGTATCATGTAGCTTGTTCTACCTTTAAGCAAAAACATTGCAAAATGCTGTACTGCAGCACTAGCAAAGACATTTCTCTGATGCTCTTGATTTTCTTGATGGACTATTTAGAAATTATGTATGTTCTGCCAATAGCTTGATTGTTGACACATGGAGACAAAGAGCACTCACAGCAGAAGGGATACAACTAAGATACTTGCCTAGAATGGATGAGCCAGGAATAACAGACAGATACAAGCAGCCACAGCATTTGTGGCCCAATCCCACAAATTGCCAGTGGAGGATTGTGACTGTGCTGCATTTTGGGATGTACCTGCTAATCAATCTGCAAACTCCAAAACTAGGAATAATGCCTCCTCTTGGGATTCAGCTTACCCAACCTCATAACATACACTTATTTCCTACATAAAAATCTGCCACAGTAGCCATGGTTGTGGTAAATACTTTTATTTACATTACACAAATACATTTCAGTGTTCAAGACGACTAAATACTGTTTTAACAGTCAAAGTTTTAAGAATGGTAATTAAAGAGAAAACACCTTCCTTCATTCCTTCAGAAGCCTGAGCACCAAATTTAAAGTTCCATACCTAAAGTAATCTGGTTCTGCACAGTTCAGCTGTACATGGTGTTACCTATGAGTATATCTTGAAACAGAAATTCAACCATATTTTCACATGACTGTTTGCAAAAGATTCTTTACCTTCAAACACACAACCCAGCTCAAAAGCTGCTTTTGAAAACAGAAGTGCCTAAACCCCTTGACTCAACAGGTACAATGTTTGCTGAATTCAAATACTGTGAAGGGCACAAAAGTAACTTTGGAATTAGTTTTGAAGTCTCTGGGATTCAGCATATGTGCTACATTTCTCAAAGGCCGTAACACTGGCACAGGCTGAAAATCATATAAATAATGCACTAAGCCTGCCAAATCAAGTAGCATTCAAAATTCCAGTTTTACAGATGTGTTTAGAAGACAGCCCTAGGTTTGGTTTTTTGTTTTGGTTTGGTTTAAATAATCTAAATAAATACTGACATACACATTAGTCTATTGCCTTGGTTTTTTACAACCAGGTAACTGTAACAAGGTTTACCTGGGAGACAGCCGCTGCTCAATTTTAAGCAGGCAGCATCTCCAGTTCTGAACACCCTTTTTTGCTGAAGTCCAGAACCCAAGAAATCTTTAAGATGCAAGGCAAAGCTCTGTTGAACATGCTATCAAAAGCCCTGGTGTATCTCCTGGGTGGTCTTGACACTATCTGTATGCCATGAAGCACAGTTAAGCTGATGTACTTCTAAAATGGCATGAAGTCTGAACTGTGTTAAAGTTAGAAATTCAACAGTATGCAAATTGTTCAAGTGTTAAATATCATGAGAGCACATTCGTTATACTTAATACTTAGATAATTAGTTTTTAAGAAATAACTTACCACTTACTCTCTAGTAGATAACTGCACATACCATTGACTGTTCAGCTACCACAAAATCTAACAGAATATACATCCACATAGCAGTAGTTTTCGACCATGCATGGTTGAAAAGCTCTGTTAAAATGCTTAGATCCTGTTGACTGATGTCCATTTACCCCCCAAACCCAGCAGGGACTAGAGCTGCCATCATCCTGTGCATACCTGTAATAACCTGGACAGCAGTAGAGAAAAAGTTTACAGATAAAGAATATTCTCTTACCTGAATAGCAGCAAATGCTAGCGCTGCCCAGATGACATACATCATGATCTCCTGAAGCTTCTTTACAACCAGAGCCTCACACCCCTGAAATAAGTAGAATTCTTATATATCCATGTGGTAACCACATATAGACCCCCCCCCCCCCCCCCCAAAAAGGCTCCCAAAGCATCAAACAGGGCAGAAAGATAACCCACACACTAAACCAAGTCATTAATTCACGTATCACTAAGGATGATGAAGAAAAGGAGGTTTTATTTTTCCCCTAGAAACCATGTTTATTTCCTGTTAAAGCAAATAGTCCCAAAACTTCATGCTCCCACTGAAAAGAAAATTGACTGTCAGCAAAAGCATGTGGCTAATAAGTTCATACGTTGAGTGTCTTACCTCAGAATAAAGGTCCATCGGGCGGGTCAAGCTGCCAGTGCAATTGCTGAGGGCTGCTTTGCAGCAGCTAAGCGGCACGCTGTTATTTTTTGTTTGCTTGAACCAGACAGTATTCTCCCAGTCTGAGTAGTTGTGGATCCCACAGCAGCGCAACTGGAAGATCACACAGGGAAAGAGCCAATGGGTTTATCAGTCAAGAAGTGGGATGAGACAGCAATTCCAATTGCAACACCAAGAATATTCAGATTATCCAAGCATATACAATAATTCAATATTAAGAATATACAAGTCTATTAAGATCATGTCCCACTGCAGAAAAATATGCAAGTACTAAATATTTTAATCCAAACACTGACTCACAGCCAATCACACAAAATGGAGCTCTGCATCAACAGTGTCAGAATTCTACTAATTTTAACCAAGTTCAGCTATTTATTGACCAATGAGCTGTTTCCTAGACTTGTCAGAATAACTGCTATCCAAGTACCACAGCACCACAGCATTTGTGTTTTAAGGACAAGAAAGATTACAAGGTTGCCATGAGTCTTGCCATCTCACCTGCCTCTGTACATAGTCAATAGCACGACTGGCTGCATCAGGGTTCGTCCCATTGTATCCATTGTATACTTTCCGAATGCTGTGATCAACTTCATCCTCTACCTGTGAAGTAGGAGGAAAGCATCTGCATTAGCACACCAACAGAAGTAGTACTGAAGAAGTAGGCTAAAGTCATTTCACTGCTAATTATGGCAATGCAGGAAACCGAGGTAACTCCCTATCACCTGAAATCAGCATATGTGGGTGGTAGAGCTTCCTAAAATCCTAACTTGACTTTTGCCAAGATGTTGTTTGTTTGCAGCAAATGAGTAAGACAACCACCCAAGCAGCTATCTGCCACAAGACTTCAGACAAAGCAGCTTTGCCACATACCTCAACAGAAACTGCTTTTGTTAGGACACTGTGGCAGACATTCCATGAACGTAAGGGTTCTCCACCACAGCATGCATTCATTCACCCTTCCACTTCCTCCTACTCCTCCAAAGTTCCAAACCAAACCCAGTATAACAACCAGTGCTATCTCATTCCCTTTGGAACCACAAGGATACACCTAAGTCATACCAGTCTGACTGAAGCACAAGTAAATTCCCAAAGATGAGGTCTTCTGGCTGACTATTCTACCAAGCTCTCTGCTCAGTCCCAGTCCCCCCGCACCTCCTGAGAAACGTTGATGGCTGTGTCGTTCATAGCAACAGTTACTGGAATAGCTCCTAAAGCTACTGCAGATGAGTCAAGTTGCTAAAGATGCTGTCAAGTACATGTGTTAGAAATGGATGCCACCCAAGAATCATCACTTATCCCCCCAAAAGGTGTCTTTACGATGCCCATTTTGGAGGAAATCTGACTAGAACCATTTAATAATATGTTTCACTGTAAACTTATTTAAATGCACAGGAAGTTTGGTGTAGTGAAACATTTGTGCAATAGTAAGACAGCCTCTGAATTGATTTTTTTTTCCTATCACATTCAACAGGAATTATGTGCAAGGAATGTAATCTTGAGGCTGAGCATTAACTAAGCATGCAGATTCTTTAGATTTGCAAGTTACAGCAGGAGGGTCTTGCCAACACATCATTCCCTTAAATGCTTTACTGGAAGAATTTTCTACAGCAATAGCACAAGCTTCATTCCCCACCACCCAAAAATGCTGGTTATCTTTACAAGTAAATCTGTATCAAGATAGATAGGAATAAGAGTCAATTTAGCCTGCACAGGCAACTTGTTTCAGACCAGCTTAAAATCAATTGTTGGATGATTTAACTAATGTGATTTACAACTCCAATTTATACAACAAAACAGCTGTTCAATTTGTCATATAGGTTTTTAAATCATTTATTTCCGTGCTTCCTTGTATATCATTTGGCTTATGGTTCAATTAGGGCAACCTTACGCCTGAAACTCATGCAAATTACATACAATGCAAACAGAAGCCACTAGCTTGAGCTACCTGGCAGGTCTGATGAAAAATGAGGAGTCAACTACTCCATGCAGGGGACAAAAAGCCATTAAACCTCAACCAAATGACAGCCTGTTTAATCCCTACTGCCACTTACAAAAAGCCTTACTTTTACCAATAAGGGTCAATGTTAGCAGATTCTGCAACAGGTCAGTTTATCACAATATGACCTGGGCATGCTCCACAGTGTTCTGAAGGAACAGGAGTCTGAATGGCATCCACGTGTACAGGTTTACAGAGGCATGTTGAAAAACCAAGCGATTTCAAGATCAGTCATTGATTTTCAAGGGCACAATGCCGCTTTCTTGAGACATTATATTCAGTCCCACTCAGTACCAACAGTTTTCATGAGCAACTGCTCTGACTTGATGTTTCCTTTTGTTCGTAAAGCATTGTCGGGAAATTTGTACAGTTAACACTGAAGTAATCCCAACATGATTCAGGTGCCTTTAAAATAATGAAACCAACAACCAAGGAAGCCAACAACAAAAGCCACACATGTAAAACCAACAGAACAAAATTAGCAAAGCACAGAGCTGCCTTATTTATCCTACCAAAAATAATCAGAAATATATGCAAATTTCACTTCCCAGTTCACTGGTAATAAATTTAGGTTATTTCTCACACTCCTGTTGCACTCTGAAACAACAGTTTAAGATGCTAAGTACTGCAGGGTAATAGAACACTGCCTTTTTACTAACAAAACCTGCCTGAACTTTCAAAAGATTTAAGATTTGGTTTTCAAATACTGACTCCCACAAAATGACTTAATATAATACCATGCTGCCACCAAAAAGAGACTATAACCTCTCTTCCCCCAAGCTCTGATCTACAGCTGTGAAACTGGATGGTAGCAAAACAAAAGTGAGAGGCAACAGGAACATGTAAGCTGGGACCAATCCAAGTTTCAAGTGTTTCAAGCATGCAATTTCAGACGGGCTAGGAAAGAAAGATCTAATGCATCTGCTTCTATCTGCTTTGAATGCTGTTCACTGAAAAGAGCAAGCCACTTAAAGACCAAACACAGAAGAGTGTAAGATGACCACAGCTTAATCCAAATCAGATCCATGGAAATTCCTGAGCAACAACTATAGTGTAATACAGTCCACCTCTGCAAGGACTGGAGCACAGGGCAACCATTCAAGTTAATGTGTAAGAACTTGACATATTTCCCATTCTCCAGGAATTTTACTGCTTTCCTCAGTTGCTTCTAAGGACTACTTCCACCACAAGCTTTGGAGTCCCAAACGATCTTCTCAGTGCACTGCACAAGATTCCAGAAACCAGATGCAGACCATGACAAAAACATATCCTGAATTTAAGCACCTCCAATAGAGCATTTCTGTTGAAACAGCCCATTCTACCTGCTACTAAGCTAGAACTACAATGCTTAGCTCAAGGTCCTCTTACGCGCTGCTTACTCAAGGCAGCCTTCCTTTGTAAACCAAGCAAACACTCTAGATTTTTACTTCATGTTTGTCTCACCGGTTCTTCCACAATAGCAGGAGAAAGCAAGGAGGACAGAATACTGAACTAGTAAGACCTGTGTGGTTTATATAAATGCAAAAGGCCAAAGAAAGGTTAATGGTGTTGTAGTCCAGCTTGCTATTAAGCTATCAGTGCAGTGTTCTATACTGCGATCATACTATATGTCACTGCTAAAAATGCCTTTTCTCCTATTTTTTGAGCAAAATTTAGATGTAGATATAACAAAAGCCAGTGAAACTGTGCAAGTTAGAAAGTTTGACAAGCTACATTGTGGTATCTCTAATACCTCATGGTATATTTCTGCCCCATACTGTGCTGGTAGAAACACAATTAGTATCATTTTTCTGGCTCTGTTTATTAACTTCCGTTGAACAAACAGCAGAGCAGTAATCATTTCTTTAGCCATAACTCCTGTCAACAACCTGTATAAAGCTAGACAGTATACATTAACACATTCAATCTATTTGATTTTATTATTATGCAGTGTTAGTTTGTATACCAAAACATAAGACAACATTTAAGTTATTGCATATCAAAACAACATGCTCTATGTTCAAATATTGTGTAACCTAAATCATTCACAAAGTCAAAGCATAAATAAATTAGAAGACTATCTGGAAAATGAAAATGTACTCAACCAAGTCACCATGACCCTCCTCTACTGTTCAACTGTTAATGATACATTCCAGGTGGTTTTTTGCCTACAGGAAAACGTTCTGCTTTACTTTGAAGAATATTGATGTTCTAAATTTTAAGATACTGACATCTCAAATTAACCCACGTAGAGATTTGGTTTTATTCCCTTAACAAATACCTATTAACAGTTCTACAGACCCAAATACAGTAAAGTCAACACCTCTGTATTTTGGTCACAGTTTCACAACAAAACACTTGCTGAAATTGGGAAGTTATTACCTTTGCTCTGTAAATGTATCCAAGGACCACAACCACCACTTCAGTGATAAACACCAAGAGCAGGATGATCACAAACTGCAAAATACAATCAAGAGTGTGCAAATAATTTTACCCATTTACTCTCTGAAAGTCTCAGTATAGATTTTGCTACTTAAAGTAATTTTTCAGGTAAGGTTTTGATTTAACAGATAACAAAGCAGGCAATTAATTTGACCAAATGAGCCCAGAACTATCTGCATCAAGGAACTCTAGCGTTCATAGCTTCACCAAGGAATAATAAGCTGCCCAGCCAGGCAAGTGCTGATCATTAGGACTGAAAACACCATATTGGAGTGCTTTAATCAAGTGTTTCTTTTCAATCTTCTTTCTGTAAGATAAATATGAATGCCACAACAAAGCAGCTCCCCAGGCTGTTACTAAGAGTGGTAGATGGACTAAGGGACTGTTTCTTGACATAAAGCCCTGTAACAACAGGCAGAGCCAGCAAGCTATACATTTCTCTTGGCATATTTAAGAACATCTTTAAAATAAACTGTTAAAGAAGTCCACACAGCATCCAACAAAGATAAAACCAAACAAAACGTGGGGACAGTTTAAATACTGGCCTCTCTTCTACCTAATTCTCAAGCTGAGATTACAGTTAAAATTCTTGGAAACACATAGCATCAAATACCACAAATAAAATGTCCATATTGAGCCATAAAGGAAAATATTTAGGCATCATAACAACCCTTAGTTAACCTTGACAAAATACTGAAAACAAGAAGGCTCCTGGATCACCTTTCTCTCTGTCCAAGTTCAGCTTTTCAACCAGAACAGATAAAGATGAGATTTAAAAACTATTACGACTTAATTATACAGCTTTACATGCTTGTTTTTTAATGAGATAACCACAGTTCTAAAAAAGGTACAACCGAGGAGCCTTCTCCTGCCAGGACTGGCTAATTTCACACCATTATTTGGAACAGAAAATCAAAATAAGATGTTCATAAAATATAAAGAGCATACATTTAAGGCCATAAAATTAGAACAAGCTTAAGAAACCCGTATTTTAGAAGCCCATTAAAAGGAAAGGCAGCAAAATATACAAGCGAAGACCATCACGCAAAACCTCTGCAGCTTACCGTAGCAAGTCCACAGCGACTTTCTCGAATTGTGGCACAGCAGCCAATAAGTCCAATAATAAAAAGAAGTGTTCCCACAGCTATGATGATAACTGCTGGAATCAGTGTGTAGACATCTTCAAAGAAGTGATCATAGTCATCGTATGTGATGAACACATAGGCTCCCACGTAGCACAGTATGCCTGCTGCTGCCTACAACAGACAATAATACACTAAGTTCCTTTGAATACCAAACCCTCCTTTCAGCAAGGCTGGTGTACAAGTGTTTTATCAAACTCCATAAAGCAGTCTTCCTCAGAATTTATTACTTTTATTTTTTAAGTTTAGACATCTTTGCTAAGTTATAGCATATGCTTACTAGGAACATCTCAAACAAAGGCCAACCAGTAGTTTTCAAACTACATTTTATCTGGGCAGATTTAGTTTTGACTATGCTATGGAAGTCTGTTGAGGCACATCATCAAGAAATGAGGGTAAGCATGCTATGAACACCAAAATCTTGCCTCCTACTCTCAAATACTTCCTTCCCATGCCGTGAACTAAGCTTTCTACATAGTCTAACATTCACAAACTGTCTCATACTTTTGAGAACAGGACTCCAATCCACCCAAGCAGCAAGTCATTTGCTATTCCACAGCCTTTCAGTACATGTATGCAGTTAATTTTACCTGCTATTATTTACCTGCACTTATTCTTCCATTTCGCTAATTACTACCTATGTAGTAATGTTAGAACAGCACACACATTGCAAACTTCAACCTCTGCTAAAGAAAGATAAACTGCTAGGAACAACAGCTTTTCTGAGGCGTTCACAGCACTGTAGAAATTAATTCTAATCAACAAAGCAGGTCAGAACAAATATGAAACACTAGTTATTAAAAGACAGAACCAAATACCCAGACACACATACCACAGAACTTTTAAAAGACATGTTTTCAGAAGAATCGTTGTACAAAATGGTCTTTATTAAACAAAGATACCAAAAACCCCCACTTAAAGTTACTGCAAATAAGACCTTTAGGATGGAGCAGCCACTATATAGATTTAGAACATTAAGACAAAGCACTCATCAATCCAATGTGACCTTATCCGCCCCCCCCCCCCCCCCCCGAGCTATCCCAACACATCGATACCTTGATGAACTTTAAGCTGAGCACACCTAGCAAAGGACAGGCAGTTGTTGTTTGAGGAGCCAGCTAACAGATATTTATTTCAAAGGGCCTTCTCAATTTTTGCTTTACAAACATCCTATTCTTGTGTTGCAAAGAAGAGGGCAGGCAGACATGCACATAGCTGGTTCCAATTGCTACAATACCACAAGACCGGCTTATGCTATTGTAGAATCAAAAAACCAATGAGTAATTAAGGCCCAGGAGGGACTTCCGGGGATGATATAGTTCAATCTCCTGCTCAAAGCAGGGTCTACAATGAATTCAGACCAGGTTTCTCTAGGCTTTGTCTAAAGTCTCCAAAAATCTAAGGATGGAGTTTCCTCAGCCCTGGGCATCCTGTTCAGTGTGGCACAGAACAAGACAAGCTGTAAGATGACTGGTACCTACTATTTCAGCATTGCTTGCTACTATGTACTAGATATACTGCAGTATTACTGCAACTACTTCCCATAAAACAATACTGCATAAACACTACTAGAATAATACTTTATATATGGAGTATTTCCCACAACACTCTGTTACAGAACCACTATGTCAAAGACAAAGGTATTAAGAGCCAGCTCAAAAGCATCATCAGTTCTGCATGGATTTGAGCAATGTTATTTCACCTCTCTTTGTGCAGTGAAGGTAAGTGTGTACTCTGCAGGAATCTTAAAAGCATCCAGGAAGCTCGCATTCATCCAATAAAAGGTGCTATGTAGATACAACAGTAGAGACGCTGAAAATTCAGTAACAGTCAAAGACCAACAGCAAGACATCTTCCCCAGACAAGATTATCTGAAGTGAACAAGCTATTACAAAATCGGCCCTTTGCACAAAAGATGTTGAAATGCTAATCCAACTACAGAAATCCTGCCACGTTAGGTACAACATGGCAAAATGCAGACATACAATGTCTGTACACAAAGCAAAGATTCAAAGTAGTGTCACTGAACAATGGAATTACATTAACTGTTGCCTAGCAATGAACCGCGTGAATGACAGGACAGTGATGTAATCTCTCATTTCTAAGAGCTCTCATGCCTGTCAGAAGCATGCTATACTGCAAGGTGGCAGATAAAAAACCCCACAGCTGTGGCTGGCACTAGGCACTTTAGAAAATATACCACAAAAGTGAAATCAGAACCATTTGTGAACCCTTTTGTCCTCCTCTGCTGTGTGAAAATTAAGTGGCTCCCTTTTTCTCTAAGCAAAATCTGGTCCATAAACTGCATGAGCACATTATATTTAAAGAATCTATTTGAAACATAAAAAGTTTAACCTTTAAAAAAAACCCCCTGTCTACAGGTGTTAGCTTTCCTTCCCTACTTTAAGCAGCATATACATTTTACAGAACTTGGCTTGTCTGGCATAATACCGGAAGAGCAGAGTCTGACAAGTACAGAGATTAAGTATCATCTCAGAAACTAAGAAAAGCCACGCTCTGTGCCTGTTAAAAGAATTAGCTGGAAAGGCAGATTTTTCTTTAGACTTCCCAGATTAAAGCAGCCTATTCTGAAGACTTCACTAAATCCTCTCCACACACGGTACTAGAATGACTAACCAGCCATGACAGCATTTGGCCTTCGGTTTTGCTTCTGAAGAATGAACTGTGGAACTGGTGGCTCTATGGAAGAGGCTACAGAATCCTGGGAACAGCAGTGTGCATTCCTATGTCTATAAACCTTGCACTAGAATCATGAGGAAGTTGAAGATTGCCTCTACTTGAGGTTATCATACCCTCAAAAATTACTCTTCCTTGGAATCTCTTCAACAAGGTCTTGAAAGCAGAGGTACCTGCTGGAGCTTTCAGAAGGTCTAAAAGCTGTGAAGATTAAAACTCCTTTCCTGAGTATCACAGTCTAGCACTATTTTTGACCAGGCACATTACCTAGTCTATTACAGAACAATGAAAACAGCAACACTACCCTGTTTGTTTACAAGAAAACAAGTTTCAAATGCCTTCCCTTTTCCTTTCACATTGCAACTGCAAGATGCTTAATATTTTCTTCAGCCTACTTTAAACCAGGAAGGGAGGAGGTCTCTAAATCAGCATTTCAGCTGGGATTAGGAAAGTGATTTTGAAGGAATCCTTTTTGCGCATCTGATAAATTTCACTTACTACCTTCTGGTTTGCAGGACTGAATACTCTTAGGAGTGTATCAGGATTCACTTAGGAAGAAACTAAACCAGAAGATGAGGCCATTTACTGTGCTAACAGCTAATACGTGTTCATCTGATGGGACCAGAGTAGCCTGCAGTCCGTTATGCACATTATCTGTTGCAACCCAAGAACAAAATGAATGTGTGCTTTAAAAAAACCCAAACAAACCAAACCCACAAGAAGAAAAACAAAACCCCCAAAACAATACCATGTGCTTAAACAATCTCCTTCCCAAAAGGGCAATCAGCTGGAGAAACTGAAATCTGTACCACAAGGATAATTAAAAAATAATGATAAAAAAACCCCCTCAATGTTATTATCCTGCAGAGTGAACAGGGAATCTGCAGAAGTCTGAACTCACTCAAGTCAAAGACATTTGAATAAAAAGCTACCACATTTGCAGTCATGCATTTCCTAACATTGAATGGAAGCTAAATATATGAACTGCGCACAGTTTAAGTAAGTCTTTGACAAACAAGGCTTGAAGGAAGAATTCTCAAACTTAATCTGCTCAAGGCTCTGAATAGAGTCGGCAGCAGCTCCTGAACCTGTGCCAGGTCACATGTGTGCTCCAGGGAGATGACTGGTTATTCAGCATTCACACATCCTTTTTAGAGTTGTCTGCATGCAACTTGTAGTAGTGAACCTGAAGTGGCACATTCTTGTTTTAGATTAAATTAACCTTTAAAAAGATGACAAGACAAGTACAGTCAATGAAGACAGTTTGTTGCAAAAGGCTTGAACAATCAGACATCCTTCTCATCAGGGGAGAATTTAAAAAATGCACAGATCTCTTGTAGTTCAGGAACAGCTTGGTATTACTGCTGTGGCATAGGCCTCTAGGAGTTATTAAAAGCCAAAAAAGTATGCAAAGAACTGAAGGGAAAGATGAAAGCTCTAATGCCACAATGATACCTGCAGTGATAAACATCACTCAATGCGCTATAGGAAATGGTATTTTTTTACAAGTAAAATTCAACCCCCCCCCATCTTTGAGCTGGTATAACACAGCCTCTTAAACCCATGCCTATTTCACAATGACAGCTTTCAGCTTTCAAACGCACTGAGGCAGGCAAGGCTACACACTGTTTAGATGCACCTTGAAACTGTTTTGGTTTTTGTTGTTGTTGTGGGGGTTTTTTGTTTGCTTGGGTTTTTTCCATTTGGTTTTTTTTAACCCAAGTGGCTGAAACACACACCAAAAACTCTCTTCCTGTTTTCTGTAATGCTAACACATCGCAGCAGTTTGAAAGCTAAAATTTTGGCTAACAGTCCCTCACCTTTTCTGCTTGGATTCTGTCCTAGGATATTCTTCCCAATCTGTGTATTGCTTTCCTTGTGTTAAACACCAGCGTATCTTCGTTTTCACTGCCTTTCTAGCCTGCTGCAAGCTTTTTTATTAAAAAAACCACCCCAACCAACCAAAAACATTCCAGGAGAGATTTTTGGGGGTCTACAGTTAGATCAGTTTCATTCTTCTTAACAGTTACTTTTCTCCACTCATACCCATGCTTGAATGTTTCCTACCTATAAGAAGGTATAGTGGTTTGCCACCCAGTTTTTGGCCTTCCTCAAACAGTATCCTAAAAAGTGGGTTTTTTCACACTACTTCTTCATTATTTGACTTCTACTCTATTTCTTTGACAGTTTCAGTTCTCTCCAACACTAGAGTATTCATAGCCTAATTACCGTCAGATGAAGAGATTTCCTGATCTGCTACCTCAAGTTTTTCTTTTAGCTTTCTGTCCTTAAAAATCTAGTTCCTCAGTTTTAACTTCAAAGGCCCCATCTCTGCTGCTTATTTTACATTCTTTTCAGCACTTTGCTACTCTTGTCTCTCACTCTCTACTTCCCTCTGAAACAAATACACACACACATTATTTTCTCTACTTGCTTAAATTAATGCCCATCCACCTGAGAACCCAATGGTTTCCTGACACTCTTCTACTTTGTTCTCATCGATAATAACTCAGCTGGAATACTGAGCTATTAACTGTCTTAAAAAAATCCTTTGGGAGAAGAAAAGTAGCTATTCCATTCAATGTTGTAACATAGTGAGAAATAGTTTAAAGGCTTATAAAACAAAGCCATGTAAAATTCAAATAAGCCAGACTGATTTGCCTATACTAGGCAAATTCAATCCTGTAACCCTACGCATAAACCCCTCAAATTCAAATGTTTTTGCAGCTAAACCAAAAGGCTGAGCTAGGCTTCATTTGCATTTGACATTACATATTTTAAGTATCACTAATTGCAAAAGGCAGTGCACCAGATTGTCTTTTACACCTACTTAGTCACCAGGGCTGTAAACTTGGCCTGGTGCTCCACTGTTTCCAGACTGTAGAGGCCTGCACAAGGACACAAATGATTAATCCATGCTAGGAAGTTTCACCAGGTAAAGCTGCATTTCAATTTCCATACACTACTCAAAGATATCACATTTAGCTTTCCAAGTTGGTTTTGCTTCTATTAGGCATTAGCTCTACTTTTAATCACAAGACCAGATGCAGAAAATCCTGTAAAAGCCCAGGCAGAGACTTGAAACTCATCCTGTAAAGAAACATAAATGACAGTAGCATGTTACTTAAGAGCAAATCAAAGACCTCATAAAAATCTGGGCCTGGCCTGTGTTTGCTACTTGAAAGTTCATGTCCAAATAGTGCAAAAAAAATAAACCCAAAATGCTCAGAGGCACAACATTGAGTTTTAAATCCTTATTTCTTTATGGAAAATAGTTTCTACAATGCAAGGATTCCAAACCATAACACAATCCTGCCAATACGCTCACTTCACTACCGAAGCACAAAACATTCAATTTTCACAGAGAAGTAACTGTCCTTCAAGACATAAAAGGCTACTCCTGACAGGTAGCCTCTGGGATCATTTGTCAATTAGAGTCTTTGATGACTAAAAAACTCTCAGAAAGTTTCTTCATTATCCCATTTTTTAAAGGTCAGATCTGAAACAATTCTCAAGCTCCCAGTAAAACAGAAAAATTGCCTGGCTTATTCCTGTATGTAAGGGGAAGTAGTCAGCTCTACTTTTACTTTCTACCGTTCAATTTTAATTAATTTTCCCATTGTTGCATTTTCTCTCTTCTTTTCTACCAAAAACCCAAACCACACTACACGCACGTTGATAGCAACAGCCCATTTTAAGGATAGCACAGATAGTACTAATTTCCCCCACTACGGATTGCTGTACTGCGGTGAGCATGCATAAATTGTAAAGCGAGCACAGGATTGTAGAAAGGATTCCTGCTTTACACAACTGTAGCCTTAAGATTTCTCTCAACCACCATACCAAAGGTTTTAGAATAGCTTAGTCAAATGAATTGTAAAATTAATAATTCCAAGTCAGTTAAATAATTGCAAGAGCAACTTAAAAAATTAGTTTGCAACTACTGAGTTGAAAGTATTATGGAAGCAGAGTTCATTCATTTCCTCAAGGATAAGGACACAGAGGTGAAGAAAAAACCTCACAGCAAGCACAGGGTATTAGGTACTGCTTTAGCCAAGCAGGCTGTCAGGACACATTCTTCAGGAATGCAAAATACAGACTCCCTTTTCTGAAGCAAGACTACAAGCATCTCTGAATATTTTATCCTCTATCTTATATCCTAACCATAAGCCTGAAAACATTTCCCTAGCATTTCTGTCATCTCATTTCTTCAAAACTGCTTTCAACTGAATTATTTGTAATTGCTCATATTCAGCATTTCATTCTCAAGATATCAAAAGTGTTTCTTATTGTCAACTATTCTGACTTTTTTCTAAAAAGACTATAGTTTAATGTTCTGCTGTCAGACCAATAATTCTTATATTTCCCCACTGAAGAAAACCCATACCACATCCTAGATCTTCTGACAGATCGATCAATGTTGGGATTTCCACACAACCAAAAATATTTCAGAGAATATATGTACTAGAAGTTTCATAATTCAATTTAATAATTTAATTTTCTTAAAGTTGTATTGTCTTTCACATCACAATTACCTCCTGTGCAATACCCTTCCTTAAAGAAAGGGACTTAGGTCCATCTAAATGAAAATGAAGTCACTAGTTGACCAGATAGATCTTGTGCAAACTTAAGACCAGGTAAAGGTCAACTGAAGGTTTGCTTTTTCTTTGCCATTTATCATACCTGCTCCAAAATTAATTCATAACAAAACACTAAGAAATGTATTAACCTGATCTGTATTCCTCTCATCTTTCAAAGGGCAAGTTTTAACTGATGCTTCTCGTCAATGCGTTTCTGTGCAGTACCTTAGAGCTTAAGGACTCTCTGCCAAATTATCCAACATTCAAATGCATGTTTCATGCAAGAGCTATGTTATGCTGCTCTTGATGACTACAACTCATGATGCTGTTCTCCTGTAGAACTTTGTTTTTAAGGCAATACATGTGTCTACAATAGACATACTTGATGCCTGACACCCCTGCAAACACAACTTAGCTGAACTGTCAGAGTACAACAACAAAATCTTGGAAAGGTGAGTAAAGCCCATCCAGCTTTCCATCTGATAAGCCAGCACCTGTCCTGCTGCAAGGGGAAGGTGGTTTCCACAGCCCATCTTCTTAGTTAAAAAAAGATAAAGTCCTGTAGTAGTAATTAATATTTAGGAATGTACAAGAATTGAACCAGATGTGAAAAAAGTTTTCACAAAACTATGCAGATTTGTGAAAAGAAACAAGATGACTTTTTTATAGTGTCAACTAGAATATATATTAAGTAGCATGGGACTTCTCAAAAGGAGATGGACTTGTAGAGTCACTGACAAACTGAATGGAGTATAGGTTGTTAAAGTCAGCAGTCACAGATGATAAATGAGTGGGTATGGCTGTGTATGACCTGTGAGCAAGCCTCAGCTGATCTGCCTTTTTCAGAAGGCTTGAAAGAAATAAAGAAGTGACATCCTAGATTACAGAGCATAACAAAAACATCTGCCTTTCTTCAGCAGTCGAAGCAACAATTTTCTGAACATCTTGCATAAGACAGCTACCAAAGCACTCTGAACATCCACATCCTCCTACAAATATGAGATCCATGGGAAGAAGTGGGAGTGTCACAAAAGTTATAAATCACTCTGACCAGCCACTCTTGCAGAGCTTTCAATAGCAAACTATGCAGAAGCAACCTGCTATTACTACAGTTGACCATGAAGATCCAATGATCATAATACCTGATACTTACGTATGATACCAAATAGAGACATTTCATTTATAAAAACAATTAAAGGAGGTTTCATATTTACTTGACCAATTATAGGCACTTATCTATTGCTAAGTCTTGGTGGAAATCTGGAAGTTTCAAAGCTGGAAGTTCATACGAATCACAACCAAAAGATTCCTGTAACACCACAGAAGCAATTACATCTTCAAGTAGATAGGCACCAAATTATTAAATACACAGTCAACTCAGCCAGCAAATGAAATGTGCTAGATCAAGAGTTGAAATTCTTCTGTCTCTTGCCATCTAAAAATGAAGATGTACTACTTTTGATGAAAGTATGTAGATTTCCTATTTTATGCTACAGCTTGCTAAAGAGAAGAAAAATGCTGATTTTTGCAATTCTCACTTTCAGAAAGCTGCCTCATTCCACATGCAGCTGATGAGCCGTGAGGTTGTTCCAGCACAAGCAACCCACTTACCTCCCTGCCAAAAAGCTATCAGCACAAGTTGACTTCTCAGGCTGGAGAATGGTTGACAGAATACAAAATTGGAGACATTTTAATTTAACACAAAGTACATTCTATCTAAATATAATCTGTCCATTTTAAATTCAGTCAAGTTTGTCTCAAGAAAAGTCTTCAAAAATTGTGAAGTGAATTCAGCATTACACAAAATAACTTTGTACCCACCACTGCTTAAGCTGAATAGCTGTAAACTTCAACATGCTACTAAATTACTAATGCAGCAAACAGCAAAAAATACCTTTCAAACATATAAATTATGAAAACTACCACTAAGCTTTTGGAGTGGGGGAGAAAGTGCATACAGAATTTGTGTTCATTTATTCAGAACAGAGCCTAGTTTCTATCAGCAACTAAAGAAAAACCTACTTCAAGATGCCATTAATAATGCAACTCAAAACAACTATTTGTCTAGTCAAAAACTTTAAGCATGACGTAGCAACTATTAAACAGCTTTTTTAATGGCATTTGCAGCTTTGCATGTAACAAAAAGCCACACCCAACAAAGCAGATTCCAAACGAGAAGCTGTACTAAAAGGTTGATGTAACTACCTCATACTTCAAAGATAAAGCATGGAGCCTGTACAGCTCAGTCAAAATTACAGCCTCCTAATAATACACCACTTAGAGTCGAATATGCCTCACATTTACTGCTCATCTCTGAACAGCTGTATAGACAAATGCTGGTGAGACTACGCAGATATGCGTTTTCCCTGACCACAATTAATTGTTAAGCACCCATGAGAGATATTCCTTCGTAAAAATTTAGACAAGAACTTTCATCCTGTAACACTTGTTAGATTTCATGTGGCTTTCAGTACTAAATGAAGTAGCTATATATAGCTACGTTCTTATGTTCTAATATCTTGTCACCCACTATTACTTTTTCAAAGCTGAAATCTTTGAACAGCTGGGACAAGAGACCTTCTGTTCCTGGAGCTAGGATCAGACGATGAGAAATGCAGTAGCTAAATGAAGAAAATGAATTCTCAAAGTCTACTGAATATTATTTAATTTATTTAGAGTTATGTCCTTCTGACAGCCCAATTATTACAGTGAATATAACGCCAAGCTACAGCCTGTGTGACCATCCTGAGAAAGGTCATTTACAGCAACCTCCTGATCCACCAACCCAGGTAAGCTTCTGTCTTACTGTCAGCATGACTGTTGTTGTGGGAGGTTTAAGCGACCCATAAATACTCCAGTGCAGCTGCGATTACTGGAAGAAGTGGAATGTAAGACTCGGTTTTGGGCTATTAAGTTATACATCATAGAATCACAGAACGGTTAGGGTTGGAAAGGACCTTAAGATCATCTAGTTTCAACCTCCTGCCAAAGGCAGGGACACCTCACACTAGACCATGTTGCCCAAGGCTCTGTCCAACCTGGCCTTGAATACTGCATCATCTCCTTACTTTGTGTTAAAAATATGAGGAAGAAAACAGCGATCCACACTTACTGCTACATATCTGGGACAGACGTCCTTGAAGTTGGTGGCCAAAACCTAGATGGCCACAACAACACTACAAAAATTAAACTTTCAGAGACCTGAAAATCTCAATAACGTAACTCAATCTGTATTCAAGTACACAAGCGTCTCTGCCTCAAGATCTCTAATGCCCGTTAAACCTTTATTGCCAGACGACTGAGACAACAGATTCAGCCCCATCCACCTCCGAACTCGGCGGGGGGGGGAGGGGGGATGTGTGGACTGCGAGGGAAGGCAGTGCGCCCACCGCTGAAACGGGGGGCCCCGCAAAGGGGCACAGGACGCTTGTTAAACACAAAGCTTCTAAATAAGAAGGGAAATGGCGAGGTGGAGAGGGGGGGGCTCCCAGCTTGTGCCGTACGTGAACGAGAACCGGACAGCAGCGAAGCGGCGCGGCCCAGGCCCACAGCGCCCTCAGGGCCGGGTCTGACGCCACGGCCGGCCCGGGCCCCCCCCCCCCACGGCTGAGGAAGAGACAAACCCCGCGCCCGGAGCCCCTGACCCTCCCCAGCCGCCCCGCGGGCTCACCCAGAAGATAAGGTTGAGGAAGACCAGGACGGTTTTGGAGGAGGTGATGCCGCACTGCCCCATGGCGCCCGCCGCCCCTCAGCCTCCGGCCGCGCCGCGCCGCTCCCCGCCGCTCCGCTCCGCCACCGGCCCCGCCCCACGTGACCCAGCCGAGCCCAGGCGGCGGCGCGGGCAGCCTAAGATGGCGGCCGCTCGCGTCACGTGGCGGGAGGGGGGCGGAGGAACCTAAGATGGCGAACCGCTCCCTCTTAAAGGGACCGCTGCGCGGGCCTTGCGTGAGGCGCTGAGGGGAGGGCCGCGAGCGGTGTCGGGAGCTTGCCTCAGGAGAGGGTTCCTCAGCCTCCGTGGCCGCTTAGCCCGGGCTGGTCGACGCTCCTGCTGCCCTCAGAGCTTCCCGAGCCACGGCTAGTGGCAGCCCCGGTACACATTGAGCTTAGCCTGTGGTGGTCAGCGCTCCTGCTGCCCTCAGAGCTTCCCGAACCACGGCTAATGGCAGCCCCGGTAGACATTGAGATCATGAGGCGAAAAAGAAACCCTGCTCAACTGAGTGGCTTGATGGCAGTTCAGGAGGCTGAAGGGTGGTGTTGGGCACAAATGCTGGGGGAGAAAGCTGAGGTGAGCCTGTGAAAGAGCAGCCGCCTACAAGACATCTCATCCGAAATGACAGCAGTGAGGATCTCACTGGCCGAGCTGCCTGATCTGCTACCCACAGAGGGTGTGAAGGTGTTGGGCTGTCAGGAGATCTCTGGGTGTGCTGATGGATTTGAAAGGAGAAAATGAACCTGTTTTATTTGTGCACCAGGCATGGCAGGCAGCGAGAGCAAATGTGCAATGAGAACGACATGCATTTGACAATCAGGACATTTGGCAGGAAGAAGGAACACTTCCAGTGACGCAAAAGAGCATGGCTCTGGTTGCACAACCCAGCAAACAGTGAGGAAAGTACAAGCGCTGGTAATTGTTAGAACGCTTTAGATGCATCCAAAGAGGGTGGGATTTGACAGTGAAGAGCAAAGGAAAAGTAACTGAAGGAATTACCAGAAGATGTGCATGGTTTCCACAAGCTGTGCTTTTGCTGAGGCTGCATGTGCGCTCTGGGAGCGAGGGCAAGGTGACACCCATCCACTGCCCTGTCTATTCATAAGGTTCTCTTTAAGCACAGCCAGCATCCAGCCCTTCATTGTGAAGGCCTTGTTTGCTATCTTGCTAGCAAACCAAACCCCTCCTCCCTGTTTCTCCTGGCATCATGGTATCTTCCTTCTTGATCTTTCTTTTATTCTCTTTCTCCATTCTAATCCTCCGCTTTTCCTAGAAATACCTGTCATTCCTGAGCTGCTCTACCCTGCTTGGTGAGCTCGCTCAATAGCTTGTCCTTTTTTCTAGCAGATTTATGTGTTGGGCAGAAATAAAACTACCCATGTTATTGAGGGTCTTAACATTTTAGGAATCAGTCTGGTGAAGGCAGACAAGTAATCACTTATATTCCCCTGCTCTGTTTCCATGGTAGCAAAGTTGGGTTTTTTTTTCCCCTCCTACAGTTTTGGGAAGTTATATCCAGACCCAGTTCCTAGATGCCATGGAGATACTAAGTCTTTTTTTCAGCTTTCAAGTCCTTATATGCTCATGGATGAAACTTCCCAATCTTCAAAGTGTTATCAGGCCATTTTCTGTCACAAAAATGGATTTATGTACCCAGAAAATATGTTCAAAGTTGTCTGCACTATTAATGTGGTTTTCCATTCAATTTATGGCATTTAGGGTGTGATTATGTCTTGTAATTTCTGCTTTCTAATGTGCTGTTTGTGCTTTACATATTACAATTCTGTGACATATGGTATTTTTAAGTGTATATAGATTATACTATCAAAAATGCCACTATGAGTTGATAGAAAAAAAGGCTTTCTAAGAGGAGTTTGATAGAAAAAAGGGTTAATGATGATATTTAAAAACTCTAAGAAAGATTTTAGTACAACAACGCTGTTATGCAATTTCAGTATTGAACTTAGCAAACATAACAGCCTGCTCTGATTTTCTGTATTAATTTTCTCTACTTCCACAACACATATTTTGTTGCAGATTCATAGCAATGGGTGTTCACTAAACAATCTTTGGTTTCTTTTTTGTATCTAGCTTTGATAACTGAGAATGATGAAAAGGATGCAATAAAGGGCTAGGACTTTATGCTTGGGGAGGAGAAATGTGCTGTTATGTGTGGGGCTGTGGTGGGGTTGGAGGTTTATATGTGCTGGGAACAAAAGGGGCTCATGGGGAGGGTGGCAAAGGGTGTCAGGGAGAGAGGAGGAATGGAGAGACTGCAGCCAGTCTTTTGAGTGGGCAGAAGGATTGTGTGGTCTGGACTCACATGGTAGTAACATCAAGCACCAAGAAAAAGATACATGCCAAGTGTTCCTCTCAGCATGGCTCCTGGAGAAAAGTAAATATAACAGTGCTTGGCATTCTTCTTCGCAGTGCTGTCTTGCTGCTGTCATGCACAGAAAGCTGGCTGATACTGGATGCCAGTGTGAGGTTTTCATCGGGGTTTTTGTCAGGCTTTTGTGCAGTGAAATACTCTTGGTCCTTTGGAGAACACATGCAAAAGTTTGGAGTATTATCAATCCCTGTAACTTCAAATCCACACTCTCTCTGGAACAAGGTGCTAGCCTGTGCTGTCATCTCATACCAAGCAAGTGACATTTAGGGAAAAGATGGGGCAAGCAGTAAGATGCCGTCAGAAACTGTCCCTCCTCCCTCCATGGGAACGCAGGCAGGAAATTCTAGCTCTCTGCCTGCACAGGTAGAGGAGGAGGGACGGCTTGCTGAACTGAGGATAGGCAATGCAGTTCCCAGGAGAGCGGTGAGCAAGGCATGCTAGAAGCAGGTTGTAACAAGTAGTTTGAAAACTGGCTGCAATTTCAATAGCTGGCTTGACTGAATTGGACTAAACTGTCTCCAGCAAAGCTTTGCTGCTTAGATCTTCTCCGCTTTGCTTGATGTGGACAGGTAGCTTGACTGCTGAGATGTGCTTTTGTCTTTAATACAGTTTAAGCCTCTTTGAAATTCTTCAAAGAGTGTTTATCCAGCATTTCACAACATTCAGCTTGTATCATCATAGCAGTATTTTCAGAAGCGTGTACCAGAAATGTGTGCAAGGATATCCTGCACTTCCACTTGTGAGATAGTGAGAGGATCAGAACACTAATGACAGGTGTGGGGCAAGAGTGGCTCCAAGTTCTCAAATACAGAATGCAAGTGTGCTAGCAAGAGACTGGCTGCATCATTTGTGGACTCAGAGGCTCAATCTTTAGTGTTTAATCTAAGACACCATCATGGCACAGACTGCACTGAATGGCTGGTTAAGGTAAGTGGCTTGAGAAGTTGTTTTGCAGACTTGGAAGTGCAGAGGCAAGTGTGCCAGCAGATACAATTATGATGTAGTTTGCCCTTCAGTTTAATTATGCCTGATTCAACTCTCTGTTTTTTTTCCATAAACACTGGGAATTAAATTCTGTGGGCACAGTGCATTTTGCGTTGGTGCGTTTGAGTCTAGACTGTTATAAATGACTTATCTAGGCAGGGCTGTAGACAATAGCACAGCAGTGATAATTTCCATTTGCAGGCATGCATTAGGAAAGTAAAACTGTGTGCTTGCTCTTGGGACAAACAATAGTAAATGTAATAGAAATGAGTTAACTCCATTTCAATGAATTGGGTAGTAAAGAGGAATCTCATGCTTTTCAGCAGCTCCTGAGGAGGTAATCATAAGCTTCTTCAATACTTTGAAGTGTGTAATAGATTGGAAAGGTCCATGAACATTGAAGGATGCATAGTAAAGTGACTTGACAACCATTTTTCTGATCAATCTTTTCATTCATCATTTGGAAGTACAGTTAGCAAATGAGAGCCTGCATTGGTATTGTAAACCAGTGAGTATAGGTGGAAACTGGGACTGTCAGTTAAGTAGGGAGGGCAGCTATTGTTAAATTGAGTCTGTAGTGTTCTGGAGCAGGAGAGGTCTCTTACCACTTTGATTCCCATCCATCTGATTTTGTAGCTCCCAGGAGTGCCAGTCATGACTTGCAATCCATTAACTGCCCTTCACTGGTAGTAAATGATCTCATGGAAGTCACATCATGCATTTCTTCACTTTCTGATGGACTTGTACGCTGAGAGTACAATGGTAATGATCAAATGATCATTGATCATCAGGTAGGGATCAAGTGTTGGAAGCAACGTCCATTTTATTGCCGTAGAAGGGATGTAGAAGGGATATAGAAGGAACTAGGAGCACCGTTCATAACTGAGGGGAAAGGAAGGTTGAGATTAGCATATTTTCTTTATACCATCTATCATTTGACTTGACCTACATGAAGTATAATTTTCAATAATAAAGACATACACACACACATATACTGCATTTAAATATAATTTTCATGAACTAATTGTGTAATAATATATCCTTGCTCTAATACACTGGATAGCATGCAGGATGTTTGTGTGCTCTAACATGGTGTATTCTAACATGCATTTGATAGCAGGCATTGTGGTGTCCTGGTAAGTGTTGGCATGCTGGAGGGAGACCTTGCAGGTTCAAGAAGTACCACATGAAAACAGTTTGAAGCTAAAGGCCTGATGTGAGGATCTGAAATGATTCTGCATACAGATCCAAAGGAGTAATACAGTGAAAAGGCAAGATATGAAAAAATTCCATTTGAAAACGTGTCACTGCTATTGGCAGCTTCCCAGAGGCACATTAATGTTGTTTTTATTAAGAAGTAGGTGTAGGTTTGCCTGAAAGTCCACTCTGATGCTGGAGAGCAACTGAATCTGTGTAGTTCATCCATTTCATGTGGAAAAGGGAGAAATCACAGCACTGTCCATTCTGTTCTTCGGAGTCTTCTACACCAAACCGCAAATAGCACTTTCTCCCTCCACACTCCCCCATCATTACATCTTCTGTGTGAGCTCTCTGCCAGCTCCAGTTGACGCATTTTTCAGGATCTATATCCTGGAAAATGGCTTCAGTGTAACATGACTTGTCCTTTGGCAGCAGAGCCTACCAACAAAGCCCTTCTGTCTCCACACCTGCGGGCGTACACTCCTGGCCCCGCACTGCCCCACTCCCTTTCCGGTTGGGCCAGTGCACCTATTTGAAGAGAGGGTGATGCTTTTTTACTCACAAACAGCTGGGCACTGCTGCAGTGACTGGGGGATGGGAACTTCTTAAATCAGACCTGCTGTAAAGGAAAGGTTTGTGAAATCTCAGAGCATAGTTTGATGGGATTTCCCTTTCTGCAGCACTGTCAGCCTCAGCAGCCTTCTGCTAGCTTCTTCCTTCTCCCTAACCCTTCTTCCCATGGCAATAACAAAGTTACCAGTATAAGTATTTGAGTAACCATGGAGACCAAGAGGCGGGAGCAGATTATGGTAAAAAAAAACCTCGGGGGAATAAAAAGTTGTATTTTTAACCTGGATTTTTCCCCAGTCTGTTCACTGAACGTTCCCCAAGAGAATGTGCAACAACCCAGCATGCATAGGCAGAAATGAACAGTGGGCAGCAGAAATGCTTCTCAGACTTCACCTTCCAAGAACCTGGAATGCGTTTCACCTTACCTGATACTCAGTTTCTGTCTAGCCTTGACCGGCTATGTAAGCTACCTCCCCAGGTTGCTTCTGTAATCAGTGGAAAATGAAAGGATGGTTCATCCCATCCTAAAGAACGTATTTAAGATGAAATGGACCACATCCTTAAGGGATACCTCTCAATCCATTAAGCATAGAGGACCCTGAATGAGCAGCTTAGGGGTTTGGCCAGATGAGCTCTCCTGAATCTAAACTGTTTCTGTTCCCTGCAACTCTCAGCCAAAGGTGCACATGATTTCTTACAGATTTCCAGTGCAGTTATTGCTATTAACTAAAGCCACATGTCTCTCAAGAATGATGAAATACATACAGTCTGTCAAATCATTTCCACTTTTATGAATTTAACATGCTGTAAACAGATACTGTATAAACCATCGTCATGTGCTGCTTGATTTTTGTTCAAAATTCAGCTCTTAAGGTCATCTTCTGTAAGCTTTTGTGCTCTTTGTACTGTGCCATGCCTGTTCCTTGCACATACTCTGTTTTGCCTTTTCTCTTTTACAGCATTCACTTCAATCCAACTCATGACTCTCTCACCCTAGCTATTTAAGTTTTTTACCTACTAAGAAAGTGTTTCACAAAGAAAACAGAAGATTTTAAAGCTGATGTAAAGATAAGATAGTAAGTCTTATCAGTAAGATAAGTAAGATAAGTGAGATAAGTAAGTCAGTGACAGGCAGAAAACCAAATCAAATAAATAGGCTTCCTCACACTTTGGCTTGTAGAAGTGCATGGGCACATCATGCAGCATGCATGTCCCTGTTTCCCCATTACATGATGGGTATGATGACTTCATTTTGGTTATGTGGTGGTACACCCTGGGGGCATGGCTTGGGGAACAGAGGGACTTGGGTGTCTCTGTAAGGTGTTGTGCAGCCTCCCTGCCTCAGACACTAGGTACTGTTGTCAGAGGTCATTGCAGAACCTGCAGTGAAGTGCTTTTAAAGAAAATATCATTAAAATATGTGATTCTTGTAACTGGTATTTCTCTATCTTGTTTGGGAAATTGATAACTCTTAAACCCCACCCCCAAACTCCCTAAAAAACCCAAGCTCTAGGCACAAACTAGTTAGCAGGGCTGCCTTTACTGCTGCAAAACAGCACTACCAAACTGTTCTCTTGGTGCCATCTGTAGCCACTGTGGGCTGCTCTAAGATTTAGCATCTGTGTTTGTACACACACCATTTAACAACAATCTTCGCAGTTTACTAATGGTCAATCCTATTACACTGGGAGGAAAGAGGGGTATTGCAGTTAAAGCACATACTCCACGCATGGAGAAACTTGCCTGGATTCACTTCTTGGTACTGGGAAATTCATGTAACCTCCTCTTCTGGTTTCTGCACAATTTCCTGAGGCTGTTGGTGTACCTCACAGGTATATTTTGAGTCTTTAGTTGATACCTAGGAGGTCTGGAATTTCTGGAAAGCAGGACTCTTGTACCTGTTGAGCAATCTCCCTGGCTATTCTGCCTATCCCATTTGGAGTGATCAGGTGATACCTTTATGGTTACCATCGATTAGCTTGGAGTAGATGCTCAGCGTAATCCTGCCAGGTGTTAAGTGCCATGACATAGCTCCAGGGCAGTGTTTAAACACATCCATATATTCAGCTGTGGTTCCAGTAGTGTATCTGTAAAACCACACTTGGTACTTTCCACATGAGTGCGGATAATTAAAGGGAAAGTAACTCCTTCTTTTGTATTTCTAAAAGCAATGTTCAATTCTGTACTCTGTAAATGTCCCTTTTCCCTTCTAAATTTTTGTGTTTCCCAGCTAACAGCGACTTAGTCCTCCCTCCTCAACTGTTACAAAGAAAATGAAACATCTTCCTTACCAGTTGTAGTTTGCTGAGTTGCAGTCTGGAATCATCCCTCTGCATAATTCTGGCAAGCCAAGTGTGGCTCAGTATCCAGAAGTAGGAACAAAGCAAACTGGTATCAAGTAGGTGAATTCAGCTAGAGAAAACAGAAGTTGTTAAGCTTTGTTTTGTACCCTCATTATTGACTTAGCACCTCTGTGTCAGCCAATTTTTCAGGGGAATAATTTATGTCACCCAATATTATGTCTGTTTTAGTGCTCACTTAATGACAATGTAATATTTCAAACAAAATACAACTTCTGTAATGAGATAGCTCGTTTCTGCCAGGATGTTATTAGGATACCTGCTACAGTGATCTAATGAGATTGACCTTCATTTCATACCAAATTGCTCTCCTCCTGAAACTATTTTTAATGGCCTGCCTGATTTATGCAACGGGACCTATAGTGATAGCCTTCATTTGGGGAAATAAATGATTCAGATCGTTACAAATTTAATGAAAACGGCGAGTTAGTTCAAAGTGCTTCTGTATTTTTACCATCGGTTGAGTGCAGCATTGTGAAAGTCTCCTGTGGCTTTGTTCTCGCTGCCTCCCTGCAAAGAATCAAATAAATGAGCTTGGTTCATACTGGGGAGCAGATAAACCCCATGTCATCGCCAGCACTGGGGCTGCTGGAGCCGCCCGCAGCCGCTCGCCTCGGCGGGCTCCTGCTCCCTGGAGTGCTGTTTGCTGCCATCTACCGGACATTCCCAACGCTTCACGGGACCGTCCAATCCGTGCGCCAAGGCATTTGTTGTCCTGATATTCAAAGCCGTAGTGCTCGTGACTTCTAATATACATTTTAATGAGATTAATCCTTTTTGAAAGGGTGGCGAAGGAGAAAAAGAGGAATCCATATTCTGAATATTTCTGCTGAGTGTCTTAAAATTATTGCTTAGTTGAAGCAGGGTGGTTATAGCATTTCAGAGGGAAGATGAGTAGGAGATGGATACAGTTGGCATTATATTAATAATAGATAAGAATGCCTTGCTATGCTGTAGTTATTTTAACCTGAAAAGCCTACTACCTTATTAGTATTATTTAGTCCTCATCATGGTACCAGTTTATTACATGGTACCAGTTTTATGGATGATGTCACTTATCCACTGCGAGGCAGAAGATTTGCAGGCTTTACATATGCATTTCCCATTGCAGAAAAAGTACATGGTATAAAAATTACATGACAAAATGCTTTCTTAGTGCAGCTTATGCATTTGTCTCATACTTTCTGCAGACCTGGCTGCAAACATCATGCTTGTAAATTCCTTTTCAAAAACCCCAACCCCAAGACTGTTCTGAGTAAACAGCTCAATCAAAACATGAGATGGAAAGAGTAAGATGCAAATTAAACTTTAAAGGAAAGGCTTCACAAAAATAACAAGAACAATGTATTTCCTCAAAGGCCATACGTGTTCCCACATTAAGATAAAGAACATTCAAGTCTGTATGTACAGCACCATCTGGTGACTTATGCACAGCAGGATCCCAAAGCAGGGATTTATGTACCTTGCCACAGTGAATCAGTTGATATGCCCCAGCAGACCTGCTCCTTATGTTCTCACAACTTCCTCACAAACACAGAAATATGCTTTCACTCCTATTTTCCAGGCTTTGGCTGTTGTCATTATTTGTGCAGAGGAGCAGGAAGATTTGTTGCTGCTTGTGGCCTCCTCCTCATGTCTTACCATGTAGTCATGCTTTCCTTTTATCTGGGAAGGGCTCCCCAGGCGAAGTCTCAGTCTTGGTAGTAGTCAGCAAGCACACAGATCATTATCTGGCACCTTGCCTTTCTTGGCTGCCCGCCTTCCTGCCTGGCTGTGACAGCAATTCAGCCTGTGCCTTTCACTGCTGCTGCCCACTGGCCCAGGCTGTCCCCTGTTCTGCAGCTGTTGCACATAATGTCACATTCACTGTGCTACAGAACAAACACAGGAGAAATCTGTCTAGATGGCCACTTTGCTGGAGGGTGTGGATGGTGTAGGGCAGTGGTGGTTGGTGTTTACTTCCATCAATGAACTGGATTATCCATTTGTATGCATCATCCTTGGGTGTCTTAACTATTTGTGGATACATGGATTTTGAGCAATCTTGTCACAGAAACAGACTCCAAGAAGTTTTAGTTTTCCTGTAAGCAAAGAGCAGGTAAAAAGATTCAGAGCTTAATTCTCCAGTGTGTTACACCATAGTACCATTGATTGCAGTACAGTTCTATTTCATCTTAAACCCAAGGTAATTGACTGGAACATCATGTTTTTAACTCATAAATCCTCTATATCCCACACATCTCAGGCAATTACCTCAGCAGCTGTGGATCTCTGAATCACTTACATGAGTTTCCTTACCACTGAAGAAAACAGATCTCCTTTGTTTCAGAAGAACAGCCCATGGGCTTAGCAAAAACATCGTGTGTCTATGTCTCAATACAGCATATGAAGTTCTTCCTCCAGCAGTAGTCACACAAATGCTGCAGAAATGAAATGCTGTTACTGAGGCTCATTTAATTTGTTTCATGGAGCAGTTTTCTTAATTCGTTAGAGAACAGTGTCTTTTAATTTGGCACCGTGGACTGAGCTGGCTACAAAATCAGTCAATATTGTAGGTGAGAAACAGTTGAGTGTCAGCATCTTATCTGATGACCTGTTCTGCTGAAACAGGCAGGTGTATCTGTTTTAGCAGTAAGGGAGGGATGAGGATCAGAGCTCGCACATTTGCCAGTGCTGCTGCATTGTATAAAATCTCCTTCCCACAGTGTCCAAAGTCCTTTGCTTTCTGATGAAGCAGCCTGGCATGTTGTCAACTTGCATGGCTGTGAAGCCTGCAAGGCGGCTGTGAGGATATTTTGGAAGGGTAGAGAACTTGCTGCATGTTAAAATATAGCTTTATACTAAGATTTAATTGAATAAGGGGTGAACCCCATTGTAAACACCAAAGTCAGTAGCTGTGTTAGCCATTGATGAAATCTATATTTCATGATTTGAAAGCTCATGTTTTCACCTTCATTTTTTATTCGTTTAGTCCCTTGGGAACTTCTCTGTAGTGAAAGACACAGTGTACATTAGAATAGGCTTTTGAAATACATTATAATAAGGAATAGGGAGAACGTGCTATGCTACTGTTATTGGTTAATTTTGCTAAAAAAACAACAATAAAACCCAGTGAAGACAGAGGCAAAAGATCGAATTTAGACATTCCCAACTGTAATAAAACAGTCCCTTTGAAACATACTTACAAGGACAGTCCTGACCGTGCTGGATTTGCCCAATAAATCTTTGTTCTCTTTTTCTCTTGTTGACAGTTGGAGTACTAATGTTCCCAATAACCTGAGTGGTACAAAGGGACAGGAATCCCGTTTCTGTTTTCTTGAGGGTAACAAGCATCTGCTTTTACCCACACCTAATGGGAAGCGGCAGATGAGCGTTGAGGACAGATGCAGTTTACTGACCCTGTGAGGAAGGCAGTGCCAGCCTGCTCAGCTTGCATTTCTTATCCTTTCCCATTCTGCCCCAGTTCAGAATACTGGGACAATGCAATACTGATGTGCGGCATGTGAAGCCTTCTGTTCACAGATCCTTTGCTCACCTCAGTTTGTGTGATATAGTTGCTGAGGCAACTGGCTGCAGGATGGCCAGCCGCTGAACCTTGGTACCTCCAGCTGTGGGTCCCACTATTGGATAGCTTTACTGGGATCTGCTGCCTTTTTCTTAAGGGCTTCTAATTTCTGAGGTTTTATAGTTAAATCACTAAACTGTCCAGGGGTTCCTGTGTTCATGGCCATGCTGTTTTACTATCTGACATACTCAGCTCATGTTACAGCTGCTGCTGTCCTATCTTTCATCTGCGTGCCATAAACAGGGCTCTGAGATGGCTTGAATCAGCATAGCTCTGTGGTCTTCAGCGGAGCTATCTTAATTTCTACATTCAGACCTCCACATGTAAAAAATCTACATTCAGACCTCCACAGACAGAAGATGCACCTTTGTAAAATGCCCGTCTCCACCCAAAATGAAGCCTCCTTGTGCGTGCAAACTGCCACACCAGAGATCTGCCATATGCAGGGGGATTCTCTGAGGCTGCAGTCCAGTGAGTTGCACACTGAACTTGGGCCTTTTTCCTGACTAATTGCAATTCATTTTTCAAATCAACAGGGAAAAGTCAATCTTTGATGTAAAACACAGCTGCATTTACCACAAGGAAGGCCTTTGCCAGACATGTAAAGCATTCCAGAGCCCAGCCACGCACTGCTCGGGTAAGGGCTGTGGCTGGTTTGTGTTTCAGAGGGTTATGTGCAGTTCTGGCCTTTATTCTTTAAGTGACCTATTTGAGTAGAGAGAACTGTTCTATAGAAGGGCAGCTGTTTTGAACTTACGATGTTTTGGAGAGAGGAGGCAATGCAGTGAAGGATAGAATTAGGTCACAACTTCAGGATGCCAAGATTTTGCTCTTGATTTGCTTGCTTTTGTAAAGCAGGCTCTCACATTTAACCGCACTGGAAGGAATAATCTTTTCTCTGCAATCACTGCATCAAAGTACAAAGGAAATTGATTGAAATCATAAAAAAATTAATTTTCTACATTTCTATGTGAAAGTATGGCAATAAAGACAACCCCATCTCAGCCGTGTACTTAGCATTTATGATTGGGGGATAATAAACAATCAATCGAAGTCAGTTAAAGCAGTTCTCCAAAACAGTTTAGAATCTCACTAAAATGAGTGAAACACAGTGCAGCACAAACACTTCTGTGCTGAAAGCAGATTCAGGGCAGGAATAGCAATGGGATTGCTGATGATTAGTAGGATAAGAAGTAGGATTCAAAAGACCGCTTTTAAAACCGAGGCACTCAGTTCAGTCCAGGCAATGTCCTGAGCCCAGTGATTGCTCCCTCTAAAGAGCAAGCTTGAAATCTTCATTGCCTGTGCTATTTAAAACTAATAAATGCATCTAAATTAGAAACCAGTGAAGTGTTTTCATGTCATACCCCTCATTAAGACGCTCTGGGAAGCACAGAAAGATAAAATTACTAAAAAAACCAATCTTAATAACTGGATGACTGTATTAAATTTGCCTGTATCCAAACTGTGGCATGCAGCTTTGCGTTCAGGGGTTGGGTGCAGCCACGTCTCCAATTCTCTGTAGCCATCCTGTACATGTGTGTGTGGGAGAGTGTGGGGGGACAGGTAGTGCTTCAGAAATCTCGCCTATATTGTATGAAATGAGAAATTCGCAGTGACCTTCTGGCTAATACTCAGAATATTTTGAGATTACATTATAGCTCCTTTCACAATAGCTGCAGGTTTTGAGCACTTATCTAACTATATCCATGATCAGGCCCACTTCCCAAATGCAGTTAAAGCAAGCTCTTCTTCGTACCTTTTCATGGGATAACATAAATTTGCAGCCATATCACTGTCTTCTTTTGGCAGTTTGGAGATGTAAGAAATACTGCAATGAAATGTTTCTAATTTAATTCAATCCCTCATTAATTTGCTTTCTCCCTTAATTCAATCTCAGCCTCAGGACCTAAATCATTTGTATTAAGAATAACATAATGGCCATCCTTTCTTTTAATCAATGTTGACTGCTTTAGGCAGGTATTAGCAGATAATCTGATTACAAAATACACAGTGTGTTGGCACTTAGTTAATAACTAACAGGGAAAATTTGGAAAAGAATCAAAGGAGAAAAAAAATAAAAATACAAAGAGAAAGAGGGAAAAGAGAAGAGAACCTTACGAAGACACATAATGTTAAAGACATAATCATGGAAAAGTAATTTTTGCTAGTGGCTGTTACTGGTACAAGCTTCCAAGATGTACAGCCAGTGGTGTCAGCCATGGGCGACGGACTCAGCCCAGTAGGAATATTGACAGAACTCCAAAAAGGATGAGGTCTATGGTAAATCTCCCATCATTTCCTCTTAGAGTTACTTAAACTTACTAATGGGGTTTATAGGTTAGATGCTTAGTGGTATATGCTGGCATATCTCCACTGAACTCCAGCTGCATTGTCTGCAGCCTCCTCTTTCTGACTGTAGGTAGACACCATTTGCCTGCCCAGTAGTCTTTTTATGCGAAAGCCAGTCTTGCTGTTCAGTGTGTTGTCTGGGAAGACCTGTCAAGAGTCCTAAACCAGGGCAGGAGTCAGGGCTGGCAAGGAAACTTCTGATGTATAGCTAAATCCAGGTCCACATAGAGCAATGTGGAGCAGCTCTGCAATTGTCTCATACCAGCTCGAGGGGAAGTCACTGGTCAGGCTCACTGGCCAGTTCTCTGCTCATCCCCAGCTGACCTGTGTCACGAGGTCCCCAGTTCTCTGGAGACAGCTGCCACATCTGGCAGTGCTTGAGAGGCTGACAGAGCCTTACTTTGAGGGGACTGTGCTGCATCTCTCTGATTTTCTTACAAATACCATCTTGGGGATGCATCTCAAGTAGGTAGTTTATTGTCTGCTATCTCTTCTTGGCAAATTTGCAACACTGCTGCAATGACAGGCCTTCTGGTCAGCCAGGAGCTCCAGAGGAGGCTTGGACTGGTTAGTTTTCACCTGCCTCCCCTGCGACTGCGCCTGATGCTCAAGAGATCAGTCTAAAGGAGCCCGTGCTCTGCTGCTCAGCAGATGGCATTTTTCCAGTACATCAGTATTGGAGCGATACCCAGCACAGTGTGAGGGATCCCAAGCTGTTAAAGAATCTGCCTTTTGACTAAAGCAAAAGAAAAGAGCCTTGACAATTTGCTGTTTTGCAAGTTACCAATAGCAAAAAGAAGGTTTACGATGTCCTGACATGTTCTAATATGCCATTACTCTCTGCCTAAGTTCCCAGCACTCTCACTGAAGCTCTATTCAGTGTATTTTACACTGATAATGGTGATGAAAGGTATCACACACCATCTCAGAAGGGACCAGCTCCTCTGGGAGTAATATGAACGGTATGTGCTAATCACACAAGGGCCTTTGAAGCTTTCAGTAGAGACTGCTTGAAGTCATCAGCATAATAATGTAGTAGATTTGAGACTTAAGAAACCCACAGGCTGATAGCACATTTCTGATGGTGTGCCAAGGCAGTTGACCGCTGGATTCCTATTCATATTCATGAGGCTCCTTCCCCATGACCTTCTCATAAGAAAGGCTACTCAGCAATGCCCAGGAATGAGTGGGAGAGCTGCTCCAAGGCAAAGTTGTCTCCTGCAGAACAGAGGTATTGACAGCACACCTGGAGACACAGAAGAGGATGGTGAATTGGCAGAGGACCTAGTCTCAATCTAGATGTATATTGGAGCTGAAATGGATTTCAGAGCAGCTTGATCTACTACTCCAGTGGTGTAGCTTTGAATTCCTTTCTTTTTAGAGGCTGTGTAATCTTGTACTTTCTTGTATGAGCAGCTATTATTAACATTGACAAAATGAACGTAGAATTCTATAAAAATCATTCTGTGGTGGATTTCATTGATGAAGTCTCCCAAGTCTTACAGGACAGTTGTGAGTCAGTGGTGAATAACATGTAAGTAGAAATACCGTTGAATAAGCCCTTGATTCTTGCATGCTTTTTCCCTCAAATGGGAAATGCTGTGTCCTTGAACACATTCCTTTGCCATGCTGTCCATCACTTCCTGAATCTGTGACACAGGAATTATGTCCTCCTTGTAAAGTGCTTAGGATCAGCACAAAACTCACATTGTATTTTTATTTTACTTTGGGTGAGTGGAGAAATAGAAAACCTTTTTAACCCTAAAAATTCTGTAAAAAATAGAAATCCTTTTGAGAAGACAGAAAATTGCGCCCAAGAACTAGTTCAGTGTTTCTGATTGCTGATTTACAGGAAGAAGTGATTAATCACCAAGTGAAATCTGTTCAAGATTAGCATAAATTGCAGAAGGTTGGAAAAGACTCCAGATGGATTTGAATTATTTGCAAAAGCAGACAAGAACAGCAAGGGAAATGTTGAGTTGGATGAACACGGACTGCTTCCTAACAAAAAAGTAAACTAAATAGTCTAATGTGAACATCCATAATTTTCCAAAGTCAAGGCTCTAGGCATGGAGATGTCTACCCAGGGCAAGCAGATAGGTTACTGATGGGCTGGAGATGAAGTAAGTTCTGTCATTTCTATGGAATATTGATGCCCTTGCTACTAGTCCCTCAGTTTGAGCTGTATCACCTTAAAACCATACAAAAAGAAGAGTCTCATGGCAATGAAGAGAGTGGGACTGTGTGCTGCAGTTTCTATGGAAGGAGAAGTCAAAGCCTTCGAGGAGGTGATACACACGGGTAGAAATGCTCATGCCACAGGGCAATGATTTGAGTGGTTCACTGCTGCAAAAGGGCCAGTGACAGTGACACTTGGGGGCTGGGTTTTATGAAGTAATAGCTGGCATTAAAACATTTATAACTAATGCCATTAGAAAATGTGTCAGGCAGTATCCCACAACATCACCTGGCATTCTGTTGCTCCTTCTTGTTTGAAGCTGAAGCACATCCTCATGTCCTGTGGTCACAGCGTTAGCAGTAGCTCCCATACATACATGAATATGTAAGATGGGGGATTAATGTGACAGCATAAACCTTTTTTTCCAGTAATGTAAATGGTAAAAGTTTGGAAGGAGACTTTCTTTCCTGGACAAGAGAAGTTGCATGACTAGCTAGCAGGTTATGGGATGTTCCTTGTCTTCTGATGGTTGAGGTAGTGGCTGTACATGGGCAGATTACCAGCCCATTTCCAACAGTAACTTGATTTGAATTTAGTGCCCACATAGGAACCAGGAGAATTTTATTATCTTGGTTTAATTCTCAGTTTTCTTTAGAAGAACATTTACGTTCTTTGCACTTTGGAGAGGTGCAAAGTTAATAGCTTGCTTCTTACAGATAAACTGCAGGGATTTCATGTTTTTTAAGGTTAATCTTTGCTGTTCACTGCAGTTAATCTAGGCCATTAAGACTCCAATGAAATCAGGCAAACCCTAGTGTCTGACATTAGATATGTAACTGCCCCCTCCCCTGCTGCACCCAGGTGCTGTCCCTGGGGCTGTTCTGTCTCTTAATGGCAGCATGGTGCTGTGCAGGGGGTATGGACTCTCTGCCACCCCAGAGTGCCAAGCCAGGTACTTTGGGTGATATCAATGACACAGCACATCCCAGAACCTCTAAAACACCATGCAACAGCTTGAGAAAGCAGCTTTCTAACTGGTTGTTGAACATGGGCTACTGACTGGTACCAAAAAGAACAAAAAGCCTCCCCATTCCCATTCCTTCCTCTTTTGGAGTATAAGCTGGGATAGTTTTGTGTCTTTACCTTGAGTGACTGAGTTACTTCCAACGTCTGCTTCTGTGCATGTCCTGACTCTGCCAGCTGCAATGTGACAAAAATAACACCTTAATGACAGCAAAACAAGGGGATGAGAGCAGGAGATGCTAACAGAAAATGCACATGTGATAGCTGTAATTTTAAGTTCTCTGATTTGATACACACGAATCTGCTCCAGAGTCTCCAAGCTGCCCTCCCAGTGGCTCCCCCAGTGTCAGTTTGCCAGACAATGACTTCTGTGCTCATTTGAAAGCACTGAAATGATAGCAAAAGCCTGCCTCCATCTTACAAGTGGATGGGCTCAGCACCAGGCTCTAGCATCGCCTCCTGAAGTAGCAGCAGCAGCACCAAGTGAAGCACAGTAGATCTGAAGACCCAACATGGTGTTTTAATGCGCATCTTTCTCCACAGACCTATGAGTCTTAGCTCAGAATTGAAAGGAAACTACAGCCTTTCTCTGCAGGGCAGATTGTGGCAAATGTTTAACTTGAACAGTTTGCCTTGTGAGCTGGCTGCTTCTATCTAATTCTGGTTAAAACCACTGCTGGGTAAGGAGTGATTCATATATGGCAGCATGGAAGCTCATTAACTTGAGTGAAAGGACCAGCCTGCAGAGCTCAAGCGATGCACGGAGATTTTCTAGAAAATAAAGGTTTATCATGCAGAGGAACATAGATCCTTAGGGCCTGTCTACCATAAGGTGAATTTCTGAGATGGTGAAAAACCTGATACAGACATTGTTGTATCAGCCGAAACCAGGCATCTGTTGGCTTCACTGGCATCCGCTTCTGGCACGAGCTGAAATGAGAATGCCAGTCTGCGACCGCTTAAGGACACCCACAGGAGACTTTGCACTGACATAACTAAATTAATTTCAAACAGATTTTATTTAAACTAGTATAATTATCATGTCTTGACAAGGTTTCAGTCTATGTTTGCATATCCTTTCCCTCCAGAGCAGTGATTGCCACTGACAAATGGCATAATCTGACTTTGTTGAGCTAAGTCAAGTCCGTGGCACTTTGTTGAAGTGAACAGGGATTACTCTGGCAAAGCCAAAATATCTGTCAGGCTGTTAAACGTATTGCACATTTAGTGACACCTCTGGAGCCAGTTAGCTTTGTGTTCTTATAAAAGATGAGGACAATAGCTTAAACTGGTTTTGAAAGGCTTTGAAACTGTGTCTATGGAATAAATGTGAAAAGCCTGTAGTAGTTAACACTCTAGACTAATTCTCATCATCGAAATTGATGACGTACCTGCGCAAATCCACTATAGCTGTGGGAAGAATGGAGCCCTCAGGATGCTGGGTTTTAGTTTGGGGTTTTTTAAGAGCATTTGTGAGCAGTGTGCTTGTCGTGCAGAAGCACAGCACTGCTCTGATGGAAATGGTGTCATCTGTTCTATGCTAATAAATCAGCATCTGCAGCCACCACTGCTGCCTATCAAATCTGAGTACAAAATTGAGCTGTTTGATCTCACTGCCACTGAAGTGTGTCTGCATGATCATGGAAGATGCATATTATCCCATCTGTTTTTCACAGCCCCTCCATCAGGTTGTATGCTTCAAGGTAACGGATCAGACACAACGAATTTCTCTGCAGACAACTGCCTTAGAGGCATCCTGCTTTGTCACAGCATATAAAATTTGATTTAAGAGTCATTTTATTCCTTCACAGCAGGTCATTTAAGCCCTGTCCACACTCGGGAAATAGCTAACTTTGGCTCAGCTCCTTTAGTGATAACGGCTGCCCCAGTGTGGGCATTTGACTGTCTCTGTTTTCATTAATGTGTCAAGTCACTTCTCTCCAAGAAAGCCTTACACGACTCTTGTTCAATCAACAGCAGCTGCTGGTGGCCACTTTATTTTTGGGCTGCTACTGTCACTTGTCCAGATGGAGCCAAAATAGTGCCAGCCATGGTGAGGCTTCTGGGGAAAACACCAGAGGTGGAGGTGCTGCAATGTCACAAGCACTGGCAATTCCTGCACCTGGGAAGCCTGGCCACTGTGGTGGCAAGGCTGGAGGTGCTGAGCATCAGTCTCCTCAACCAGATTCTGTATCTGCCCCACTGCAAACCAACCAGCTATTCTTGTAGTAACATCTTTTGCTGAACTTGCTACATGCATTTTCCTGAGAAACACACATTTTTGCCTAATTCTAGGAAGAGAGAAAAATGAGACAACTGCAGGTTTGATTTGGAGTGTAATAAAACTAGTTTATTTACACAGTAACATGAATGCCACAGAGTACACAGCAAAGTACCACAGCAAACCAGAGTGTAACTGCCCCTGATCACAAAGGAAGGCTTGAAGTTTACATACTTATATAAAAATGTGTAAATATCGATATGAAGCACCAGATAAAAGCAATGCAACCAGGAATTCCAAATACAAATTACCCACAAGAATGGAGCTGAAATAAAAATTAAAAAAAAAAAAAAAAACCAAACCCAAACAAATCCCTTATTGAAGGGATTCAAGAAATCCCATTTACAAAAGTCCATCACTTTTTGAATCCCTAATGGAAAAATAAGTTGTCCCCTTTTATTAAAAACAAGCACATATTCTTCAATGCTCAGCATAATCAAGTGTTAAAAGAAAAAAACCCAAGAATTTCAACTGCAAAACCTTCTAATACCAACAAGCCAAAGGACAAAGAAACAGAAATTTCGAGTCATTTTGGAAGAGGTGTTATTTATGAAATGACCATATTCAAATTTACACACTCTTAAATATATATTATATATACAATATATAATATATGTATTTTCAAGCAAAAGGGGCAAAGACTACTTTTGGGATACAAAAATTCATATACATACATATATATATTAAAACATGCCCACACGCACGAATATATATATGTGTATATATATGAACAAATATTTCCTCCATATAAAAAAAGTTCCAACCTCTTCTAAATCCCTGAAATCTTCCCCTCGCATTAATGGAAAAAAAAAAAATAATCTTTATAGTCTGAAGTACAAACCAAATTTCCAAATTCTGTCGAGTGGTAAAATGCTTATGTACAGGTAAGTTGAGTATTTCATTTCTCACTGGCAACTCTGCTTGATCTGAAAGCATTCTGTGGTTTCCAACTAAATGCTGAGTGGAGCACCAGTCCAAGGAGACTTACAGGAAATCAGTTCAGTTACATTCTACACCTATTCAAAATCTCCATCCTTCTAATACTGCATCCAGGTGAATAATAAAAGCCATACAAATATCTACTAGAAATCCTCTGCCACACAGCAGTGGGAAAGACTCGCTCCTCCTGTTGGAGCTGAGGGTGCCCTAAAGAAACTTCTCCCCAGTATTTCTTTTGAAGAGTATTTTTTGTGTATTCCTCTCTTGAAGTGTTTGGAATCCAGATGATTGTTTACAGAGTATTTCCACAGGTGTATTTTTATAGAGGTACTTGAAATTCTATTCTGCACTTCTTTGATGTTATCTTACTGCACAAGTACATCATCAGCACATCTCCCTCTACATGGACTGAAGGAGGCTGATTGTGCTCTAGGTTTTATAGGAGTTTTAGCAGAACCAGAACTACATCTGCAAAATTAGAGTAAAACAGATAGCCCAGTCATGCAGGGGGTAATAGTCATGTACTGCTTCTCCAGAGAAACAGCTTAATTCCTATCTGGGGAAGGAGGGAAAGGAAAGTGCATTAAAAGGTCTGATTCAGTTTCCATTGTATCCCTCAGAAAAGTTACAATTGATTTAAACAAATCCAGGTCTATTTAATTTATATTTACACATGAATTTAATTGCTATTGCAAACAGAAGAATTAATTAAGAATTAATTTAGGTGGGGCATGTCAGCACAAGAATTGAGAAACACACATTTTATTTCAGCAGCAAATACTATTTTTAGATGCCAAAGTTAAGGACCTACGGTGTGAAGCTGGTGAATAAATTCTCCAAGTAGCTGAACCCTAACACACACGTGATTTATTTAAATAATATATTTTCTCTTTCTAACATGTGGGAATTCCCCTGTGCTAACATGTCAAGATGATCCATTCATACCTTGTAGGTGCTGCCGGGATGTGTGGAGCAAAAAAGATTTAAGGTGGAACATTTCTGTAATTGCTACATGCATTCTTGTCTGTGGGCCAGCAACGTATCCTAGCTTGAGTTATCGATTTCATCATGTCTGGGTATTGCAGGAAGATTTGGCTTCTGTATTTGGACATTTCAGAAGCTCCAGAATAAAATCCTGGATTTCCTCACTCCTGAAAACTTGTAGGGAAGTTTTTACTAGTAGATTCTCTTTATATTCACCTGGTTATGCATGTTAACTGGATCAGGTCTAAGGTTTGAAAGATAATTAGTGAATAAGTAATTCCCATTTAAGAAATACAAACCAAAACCATTTTCCATAGCATCTTAGGAGTAGTTTTGTAGAATTCCTGTTTTAACAGAGGTTTGCATTTCACACCCAAGAGTATGAAATGCAGCACATCCACTACCTGTAGCAGGAGCAGCACATCTTACCTTCACTGCTTCTTCCAGACTAATCAGATTCATCATCTCCTAGAAGCTGAGTGTGTCTGCAGTAGATTGTCAAAGCAATAGACTTCTTTTGATGCTGTGGTCAGTCTGGACCAATCGACTTGTTATCCACTACTGTTCTCCCTGTGCAGATCCCAAATTTGAAAACCCAGGATTTTGTTAGTTCAGGTTTATGCTGTACTACAAGCAACCTAAAGGAACTCATTCACTGAAACACCAAACCAAATCTCACTGAATAGATCAACTCAGTGTCATACAAAGGACAGCATTGAATTGTGTGGAAGTCTTTTGCATCTTAATGTGGGCAGTATTATTTCTAGGGCTATTATGAAAAGAATAAGATTTCCACCAACTGACCAGCTACATTTGAGTTTCTTGACAAGGCACTAAACATTGTGAATCCAATCACTGTGCTCTCTCTGTAACATTAGAGAGGGTTTAAATGGCTCTAATAGGATCGGAAACCACTCATCATAATTCTTCAAACAAGCATTTGATTTTCCCAGAAATTAGCTTCCACTGGAAAAATCTTTAGAGTTCATGTTAAAAATATTTGAATGACAGCTTTTATTAATAGAAAAATATATATTTACAGTCAATACTGTTATCTTAGATTTGCAGCTCTTCCTATTTCTTGAGCTCAACTGAAAGTGCGACATTGCTAAAAACAAACATAATTCAAGAACTGTGCACATATTCAAGTAAGTTGTAACATGCACAGCCAGGGGGGTTGTTCCTGTCATACACAGGATCCCAGTTACAAACAGAGCGGGTTTTTTTCCTTTTGCTTAGCAATTATGCTGTAGCATTCTTAGGATGTGTTTACAATCAGTTTAATGCATACATTCTTGTATATTTATGTGGCACTATGTGTTGCCAGGATGGAGAACCACCACAAACACACTTACAATCATCAGTTATGGGCATATCTGCAAAGTCAGACTCAAGCTCGCCGAGGAATAGCTCAGGCCAGATTGTGTTCGACTACTTTGACCATTCTTTCTTTTTGAAAGAGAAAAACCACACAACATTACAAATTGCTAAAGTTTACCCAGTGCTGCACAAGAAAGAGATTGGTAGTGAACATCTATCCATGCTTGATTATACTGCAGAGCTAAAATGAGTATTGGTTCATCACAAAAAGATACAAACTGAAATTAGATAGCTAGAGATACAAAGGCTTCGGACCAGCTGCATTAAATACGGATGGTTGTAAAACATTCAAAATTCAGCTTTGCATGTGCATGTTGACATGAAAGTGACACTGAGAACACGTGTCCGTGAACACGGAAACACCTACCGGCTTCAAGGATTCAGCCCACTGCAATGGCAAGTGGTCCAGGAATTGCTCGTACAGCCTGTATGAGTTAGGTGAGAAGTTATGTGCACACACACACTACAAAACAAACACAAAACCAGACCACAGAGAACAAGAAGCCCTACTTGTAGCTCAACACATTGTGACTAATAGCTAGTAGATAGTACGCAAGTGACTTGTCATGCTCAGTGTATTTAAACTATGAGAGCATTGCCCTCCTGTGTCCAGATAAAGCAGGGCTGCATTGAACATGTGTGTGATTCTTTGTCAAGGTTCTTCTACAAGCTGCTCAGCAGTAGCGTAGAAACTTGCTTTCCCAATGTAGTGGAAGTACCTCAACTACATACATTGCACTTGGGCTTTTAATGCACTGTCTTCTTTTTCTGCATCAATGCCACCATCCTAACCTTTTTGCCAAAAAGAGAAAGAAAAAATATATATATCACATTAAAATATATTATCCTTATCCTTGCCTGATCCTTCACTGATACAGCTGAATCAAACAACAGAATAATCATCAGAAGTTTAAAAGAAAATATCTTTAGAAAGGTCACAAAGACAGTCTATACTACGGCACAATCGATGTAGGCTTCCACACACTATTCAGCTTAGCTCTGAGAGACGCCAGAGAAGAATAATAGAGACATTTCAACCCCTCCAGATGTACGGTGTGGATCCAGAGCTAGTTTTGCTGACTTTAAGCCTGCAGGACTGTTTGTTCAGTTTCCATGTATCTGGTCCAAGCATGCATATGCTGTATAAAGTGGCTATTTGTTTCAAGGCTGAAGTGAATTGATTCCTCACAGTTTTAACAATTAAAATGAAACATCAATCCATAAAAAGAACACATGGATATCTGTGCATTTATGTGCCAGGAAAAGTAAAGGAAGGGGCTGCAGATCTAGCATCAGGTAAAGGCTGGTGTGTAAAGTGAACACTGTAATGTACAGCTTTAAAAAAATACATACAAGAATTGCACATAGATCCATAGGAGCGAAGCACAGGCTCGTAACTAGGGCTGTCTGCTTTCCATCACCCAGGTCAGAATATTGGGTATCACTTTTTCCCCTGCATCCAGATCAGTTCTTCGGAGCGCTTCAGGAAGCAATTCAGAGCCTAGCAATACTGAGCAAAGCTACTGTCTGTACAGCTGTGGAGGTTCCAGAGGAAACGGCCCTGAGGTCAGGGAAGGAAGGAAGGAAGGAAGGAAGGAAGTCAGCCAGCAGTGGCCTCTCAAAGTGAAAAGCTCCTTCAGGTTGAGTTTTTAAAAATGCTGTCTCTGATCCTAATTCCTGCTCTAGTCCAAACCTCTGCAATGCTCTTTGTGCTATCCTAACAACATTCCATTTTTAGGGTCTTGTCTATAGCAATCTTAGAAAACACTAGTTATAACAGACAAGAGATAAGCAGCCAAACACCGCTGTGGGGAAAGTGGATCACGATACTGTTAGTTGTGGCTGCCAAACCTAACAGCTCCCTCAATAATTAAACAAGTGTTTTTGCCCCCTTGTTTTTACCCTTCAGAGAACTGTGTCTGCAGTAAAAGTGTCTCCATGTGGCCTGTTAGCTACACACAGACAAGCTCTAAACATTTCTATCTCCTGCCAACATACCAGCAGAGCCAATTTCAGTCCCACTTCGCAATATGGCACAAGTGACAAGAGCAGACCAAAATAAAGCAGAAGAAGGTGGCTGTTATTTTTATCCCAGATTCATAGCAGTGATTGTCAGAGAAGGTTATGTACGTCCTATCCATTTCAAGTCAGGCTTTAGTGCCTTTTGCGATGGAAGGGGAATTTCAATTGCCCACCATGTGTTGTATTGTTCTTGTATAAACATGGTTATAGCTACAGTACATCAACAGTCCAGGCTCGTGAATGTCATGTAGGAAATGGGATAGACAAAGTGTGCATAGTCTGCTTTTTAATGCAGAGGTCTTAAGCTAAGGGTAATGGTCTGATTAAGGCAGTGTTGTTGAAATCATGGCTCCGTGATTGGAAAGGAGATGGGTAGGCAGTGAGTCAGAGAAGGAGGGAGGAGGACTGAGCACAGATGCTTACTGCCCACTGAGACTTGCTGCAGTCAGCAGGGGAGCCACAGCTGGGGAGGGGAAAAAAGAAGGTGTAAAGTGTAAGAGAAAGATCAGAATCTGTTTGGCTGAGACCAAAGGAAAGAGGAGTCACCCACCTGGGAGGGCACTGACCAAGCTGAGGGCAAATTCTGCGTGGTATGTGGAATGGAAGCAAATGAGTGTTTTGTGGCATGGTGGATCATTCATCTCACACTTACAACTAATCCATCTCTGCCTATGGTCACTGCTATTCACTAACCAATGCTACATACGGAAATGACAGAAGCTAACCAGCAGAGGAGGGCAATTTGCTTACTGCAGTGGTAGAAATAGTGGTATCAAAGTTTGCTCTCCTTTTCAGCCAGATATTAATCAAGTTACATACTGATCCAAATGCAGTCATGTACATATAATCAATCCCTAACAGGCCTGGCAAAAAAGCAGAGTTTCTGTCATACTGGGTACAGGATGCAATTTCTCCAATTAGAACCTATTTGCTCAGAGTTGCTGGCTTTGATATCTAGGCTATTTCTTAACACTTGTATGAAGTGTGAGCCCTAGGGCAAGCTGGAGGGAGGGCTGGGGTGGAGGTGGGAGGTGCTTCATGAAAAGCAACAGGCTCTACAAACTAGTGCTGCTTCATGATTCTCACAATGCGGTGAAGTGAGTCTGTAGTGGCAAAAGCCAGATATTGACAACAAAGCCAGTCTTCCAGAATAACTCCACAGTCCCTGTCCAAGGACTTTTCTGCAAACTTGATCATCAGCAGCGTCCTTTTTATATCCAGCCAGTTCTGAAGCACAGCATCTCTCCGCGAGGGGTTGGAAGATGTACTTAGAGCGTGGAACAAGTCCTCACGCGGACCCCAAAGCAAACACTGAAGGATTCCCTTTGCTTCTGATATCAGGATCCTCTCTGAAGGGTTGGGATTCAGCAGGCAGCTGGCAAGTTGTTGAAGCCCTTGAGAGTAGAGGGAACGGCAAGGAATCTTGGGGAGATCAGCACGAGTATACTCCTTCTCTTTCAGCTCTGGATTCTCATCAAAGGGGTTGGGTAAGTGCAGCATTTCGTAGATGAGGATGCCAGTCTGGAACTCATCACACTTTTTGTACTGTGTCGCAGTGATGATTTCTGGAGCAAGGCGGGACTGATCCCGTAGGACCTCAGGATCCACCATATGACTCTTCTGCTTGGCCTGGGAGAAATTGCTCACTATTAATCTGGCTGGGCAAGCAGTGTTGGGACTGGGTTCCATGGACTCAGGGCTCAGAGGGCTGCCTCCTGGTCTGGAATGAACGAGCAGCAGGTTCTCTAAGCGCAGATCACAGTGTGTGATATGATAGGGTTTCAGGTGCTCCAGGCCCAAACACAGCTGTAGAAGAAGCAGACAGACCTGCCTCTCGTATAAATCTGGGCTCTTTGCATGGCGGGGCGCAGATTCTCGCACAAAGTCGGCCACTGTTAAGTATGGGACCTCCCGCGTGATGACCACAACGCGGCTGCATGGCTTGCTGATGGTCCCCTGGTTGCTTGAGCTGTCTTTCTGTGAAGCCTCTGGACTGACAGGAGTGTCTCTGTTCTTTTGCTCAGGCTCTTTCTCCTCTTCTTCCTGCTCTTCTTCTTCCACCTCTGGCGCATCAGCGTCCTCCCACGGAAGGAGCCGAACTGGCACTTCAGCAAGGAAATGGCCACAGTCCTGTTGGATGTTAAAGTTGATAGCCAGGCTCTGCCGGATAGACAGGCTGTGATAATACTGCTGGGATTCCTTAGCTTTGCTCTTACAAATCTGGGGGAAGAAAATAAACAGAACAGACATAACTCTTAAATTTGTAAATTATATATCTCTGTATATATTTAATATGTACTTTGTTGATGGGTATCTACAGTCTAGCCCTAAACACAAACACTGAGAAAGCTTTTTCCTGAACCGACCTTGGCAGCCTATCTTAGGGCACGTGAACAGTTTCCATCGGATAGTGAGCAACTGCGCACCAACACGTGCAGACAGCTCGCCCTGTGCATATATTGTTCACTGGAGAATACAGCTCAGGCAGGTTGTACTCCTAGTCAGAACAGCAGCTGACACATGGCAAATGCACAGTGAAGCTCACTTTACAATTACTGTTTATCCATATAGTTTTATTTTGTGTTCTTCTCTCAGCTTTGTGTGAAGCTTGAACAAGATAAAAATAATCAATAGCAACAGGAGATACCAACAAACATGCATAGAATATCTGAGAGTATTATCAAACGATTGCAGGACTGTTAGCACACCATAACACCTGTGAGCTGAGCTAAGTGACTGGATTCATGCTCCTTGCCCACTGTAACTGGAAACTGAAATCTATCAGCTGTGTCAAGCTAACACATCATGTCTGCAGTGAAGGGTGTATGTGTGCATGGCAGAGGCTGTTGGCAAGAGTACTTGCTGTGCATGAGATGAGGAATGGAAACCAAGTAGAACATGCTACCTTAACTGCGTTGATCCTAAGTATATGTTTTCATTTTGCCATATAGAGCTGTATTTAATTCTGTCCAGCAATATCTTGTTGATATGTATATTATTGCCATAATAATTATCCTTAATAATTGTTGGCACTGCCATAACAATTGGCTGCTCCAACCCCCTGACAACAGTCACTGGACAACCCCTATTAGGGCCTCAGTCCTAAGGCATTTACTGATTAACATTACAGCCTTACAAAGACTCAGGTGTGTTGAACTCTGCATGTCAAGCTTAGTTCTACTGACTTCAGGGAGATCATTTGAAGTGTGTAAAGTTCAGTGTATGTTCTAAGCTTCACAACGTTAGAGCCCAAGCATTCAGTTGGTATAATGCACCAACAGGTCTTAACTGCAAAGCTCAAAGGAAGAGGAATACATCTCACTAAAAAACAAAACAGAACTTTCATCTTTTATATGCTTATGTGGTTAAGAAATACAGTCTAATGGGAGATTTAGTGTTATGCTTGTTGATGAGAAAAGTGCATTGACAATAATCATATGAAAGTAGACACAAGTAGTAACAGTATTTTGATTGTCCTCCTGTCTTTGATACCGTGCATTTAAATTTCCCTGCGTATTATGTACACAATGGTTTAAACTGTTTGTAACTGCCATGCATAAACAAATGTGAAAAATGCATTTCCTAGTGAATTTTGAGTGAGGAAAGTCATAGTTCTGTGGAAATGCTGAGATTTGCCCTGTTTGGACAGTGGCTCTTGTCAATTCATATTTTCAATTATATTCTATCCTGTTAGAGGTGAAGTCAGTTCCTGATGAAAAGTCCCCCCCTCCCTTCTCTCAAGGGTTACAAAAGTTTAAACAAATATAGTAAAAAGGCAGCATTAACCTTTGAATTATACATAAAAAGAAAATGCCAGCTGATTGTGTCTTGGAGACACAGATTTATTACATACTTAATACTGCACAGAAGGCAGAAGTAGAAAAGTGTTATATAGACCCTACCAGCATGTATCAAATCGAGAGTGGGAGAACAGCTATTAAGGAAAATGGAATAATTTAGTCTTTCATGCCCTGCAAGTCCATGGCCTTTTTCTTGTACAGCCAACCATGGGAATAATAAATTCCAACTGCACAGAAAGTTCAGTGTGTTGTAATCCAGCCTTTCGTTTTAAAAATACTTAAGTGACCTAATCCAAAATATAAACCCATTCTGAAAGAGTTTAATTTTAAGATCAAGCTTACTTGCTGGTAAGAAAAGTGCAAACAAGCACTTGCCCTTAGCTTTTGTACTATATTATATTCTATTAGAAATCTATAATCCACAGAGTATTTGTTCTTAAAACAAATACTTCTCAATTTGGTGAACACAAAAACCTTATGAAAAGGATTTCGCCTTGCCAACAGAAAAAGCAAAAGAAATGAGACTTACTCCTAGTTTCTAATTTCAGTCCCAGGCAGCCTATTTTTCCTGCTTACTTCAGAAAAGGGCTCTCAAATGGTACAAAAGCAACTCTCACAGGCCTTTGTGGAGGTGCTGATGCTTCCTTCTGATTTCCAAATGACTGGCCATGCACCTCAGATTTCAGCTATTAGGGCAGAGTATGCTGCCTTTGCACCCGTTCCCTTTTCCTCTGAGCCAGCAGAACTGGCTGGATCATTCCTAAGGAATGCCTTTCCAACCTACTAAAAACACTCCAAAAGTGAGTTGTCCTTCTCTATCTTCTCCTTTCTCTTTCTTCCTGTTATTCAATCTTAAGCCTATTTTACAAATTAAACTGACGGCCCTTCTCCTAGCTCGTATATTAAAAAATATTGATTCCTATCTTTTAAGATTATACCTGTACACTTGGGAAAATGTAATTTTTCCCTTCTTCCTTGCCTTCTTTTCCCTCATTCCTCCTATCTTTATTTCTAACTCTCCAATTCTTGTTGCTCTTTTCTGGATTCTCCCCATTTTTTACATCTTTCTGAAGAGTGGTACCCTATAATGAATACACTATTCCAGTGAAGACCTCTCCAGCATCAAGCATTGTATGTAATGATCCTTGTAACTTCCCAGAGTGAACAAGTCACATTATTAACTCCATTGTTACTGTGGTCCATGAAAACCTTGAGCAGTGTCCACTCTCAAGTGTGAATCAACAGCAAAACTTTTCCCAATGTAATTTTCAGGAGTTTCAGACTCCTCTCTTTATACCAACAAAATAGAAATGAAAGGCTAAATACTATTATGATTAAAATCCAAACTAAAATGACTGCATTCGTGAAAACAGTTTTCCCCTCCTTATTCTGCTGTTAAAGAAGATAACCAATAAAGCCACAAATGCCCTATAGCAATGGCTTTTGGACAGTTTTACTTCTCTTGTTTGAGACAGGGAAGTATATGGGTACATGAACATGCGTGCACTATCTACAAAGTCAAGAGAGCTGAGATCTGGTTAGAGAGGTATTTTCTGCTTCTTGCTTTTGGTTTATGAACACCATGAAGTGAGAAGTGAGAAGAGGCAGCTGGGTTATTTAAGGCTGATTAAATCGCTGACTATAGAAACAAACACTAAAATCTGTACACTAGATGCTTTAGACTTGCCAAGGGGAATGGAGAGCTAGGCTGGCTACCGGCTGCACCCCAGAACTGGAGTATGACACTAAATGGTCACCTATCTGAATTCAGAAAACACTTTCTAAAAGACAAACCTGCAATAAACTAATGTTCCTGTAAGCATCTGGCTACTCTTCAGACTTCTGCTGTGAAATGCAGCTGCGTGAGTCCAGGTAACTCCCAGGGCTTTAGATTGCACAGCTCAAGTTCTTATTTACCAATATCTCATTTGAATGAGGAAAATGTACTGAAAGCAGTGGAGACAGATGCAGTTTTCTTACTGATATGTTCAAAGACAGCTTATAGAATGTAAATTTAATTTACTGACAAATTTCTTGTACTATTTTATCATTTTCTGAGTTGCAGATTCTACTCAGAACTCTATTTTATATTCCCATTTTGCGAGAGTGCTGAATGTTAGTGTTTAATACTATTAAGGGGTGACAATGCTCACACTAGCATTTTGTATTGGAATAACTCTGCTATCCCCTAAAACTGTCATCAGAATCACCAAAATGGAATATTTCCAAAATGGTTAGAGTCAGGAATGCAACCAAACTCTAAATTTACATTTGAAAACATTTAGGGAGCAGTGTTTTGGACTGCTTGCGATGCATTGCTAAAGGAGCGGATACAGAGCTTTTCTGTTTGTGACAGTTAATGCTGTGTCAAAACCGTGAGTAAATATACGGCCCAGTTTTCTTTGCATGATTTTTAAAGTTTTTGTCTGTTCCAGTTAATTACTCTAAAAAACCCATGGAAAGCCTGTTGCCTTTTACATACCTAGTATGTTGAATTCCTATTATTTTGAGCATGGGAAAAGAAGAAGGTGAAAATACTTGGACTGAAACACCAACAGAAAGTAGGATCAATCAGTCATTTACCATTTGCTTTAATGAAATACAATCAGCTGAGCTATGAAGATATGGTATGTGATAGTAGCTGAAAGGAAGGTGTTGATAAGGGCTTGGCAAACCTTATTTTGAAAGCTGATAAAGAGCTGGTTGTTCAAAAGATGAAGCAATGTTGGTAAAAAGCCCTTCCACATGATGCGAGAAAGCAATGAGAAAAAAAGGAGAGATCCGAGCAGGAATGAATGGAAACTTTCCTCTTCCTTTTCACTGGGATGCACTGTCATCATCTATCTTTTCTTTAGTGCATCGATATGAACTAAACTTCAGTCACATTTATAGGGGTGGGAACAAGTTTCTATATATCCCACTGTTGCCATTTTCTCCCCTCTGCCCCCATCCCTAAGAAGCAAGATTTTAATGGTTCAGAGCTTCTAAAAACTGTTCTGCATTTGCTTTTCTTTTTTCTTTATGAGGCCAGTAGCCTACTACGCCATCAGCTGACTTCCACTTTACCAGCAGGGAATCTCATTTCCACTCTGTCCTATGCATTTTCCAGGGCGTCAGTGAACTTAAAGCACGATGAATATTGTGGGAAATGAATTTACAAATGCTGAAAATGAGAAACACAGAAGATCACAAAGACTGCACCATCTGTGCTCCTGCGTTGTATTGCACAGAGGGACAACTGCAAATGAAATTCTGTGTAGAATGAAAGCTTGATAATCCCAAATTGATAGCTTGTTCTTGGCACAACCTTGTTTTCCAAGGAGGCCAGTTTGATCTCTGACTGACCTCATTTTCTAGATCTGGCCTTGGAATAGAGCTTTGACTTTTTAATGAAGTGCCAAAATACAGAATTCTACGCTGCTGTGACTGAACTCGGAATGGGCTGAAAGTTGAACGTACAGAGCTTGATTTTCATCTGAAGCACGAAGTTCTGGGATGACCTTTAGTAACACTTCTGCCAAGCAGCTCCACTAGGAAACTGAATTACTAAAACCCCACCTTAGCACACTTCGACAAACTAAACAGAACTGGAAAATAATTGTCAGCTGCAACAAGGAAACTGTCAGCCAAATTCAGCCCAATAACTATTTTCTTCTGCATTGCTCCGCTTTATGCTTGCGACAGGACTCTTAGCACAAAGCTTAAGGTTTTACTGCTCAAGGAACTGATGCTGCTGCCCTGTATCAGTCAAAGCAATAAATTTTAACTGCTCGTTTTGAGCTGTTTGCACCTTTGCAATTCCTGTTATCCTACCTGAAGTGCATTGCAACATGTGCCTGTGGCCAGAACACACAAGCTGCAGGCCATAACCGCGCTGGATTTGACGGCTGTATTGTTCCGTGTGGACTCTGAATCATGATTTCGATGTGTCTGTCTGATATTGTACAGTAATTTCCTTGTGAGTTTAATACTGAAAGTGGCAGTAGTTTACCCCAGTGACACAGTAATTACCTTGTCTAACTGTTACTTATTTTGAGTAATCTTCTTTTTCCCCAGTAGAAAAGATCTGTCGTATCACTGCCTTATTCAATCTCTGTACAGATACCAAGAATTAAACTCATCCAGGCCACCCTGTACAAAAAGCTTGTGCTCTCTGCTTTTACTTTAATGTAACCTTTCTACTACATATTTGGAATTACTGATAAGACTGTGGTTTCAGATGAATGTTTATCCATATTGTCCTAGATCTACCTTAGTGGTACTGCACTCAGTGAAGGAAAAATACTTCAGGGACTAGAATTTTATGGAAACCTTTCCAGTAAGGGAACTTCTGGTTTTTCCATTTGGAAAAGTAGTTTTCTGCTCATGACTTATTTACTGGTTTTCACTTATGTTTCAGTCAAAATAATTTCCACATGACTTCCTGCAACATTTTTTTGCACAGGATGTTTACTGGCAGATTAGGTGGGAGTGAAGCAAAAAGCATAATACAATGCTTTGAAACAACATACCCCTGCAAACAATGTTTCCTCAAGCATTCACACCAACAAGTTGTGCCCTTCACCAAGTTCATCAGAGCGTCTTTGGTGATACCACCAAAATACACTGGTACATGCATCTGCACAAAAGGTTAATTCCACTTCATTTAATTCAGCAGTAGCCAAATAGTTAAAGCTTAATTTTTAACAGCGCTTCTGTAATTCTACTTTTGGAGATACAATCTTAAAATGTAATTTTTCTTTTTTACTTATGTATTAAGACTTCACACTCTTTGGGGGTGAATCTCTTGTTTTCTATGAAGGGAATAAGAATTCAGAAATTCCACTGTCAGATTTTTTTGTCACATTTTTTCTCAAATCTAATATTAAAGTCATAAAACTTAAGAAGTGTCTGACTTGTTGCTTGGGTACTTCTACAAAACTCAAAAGAGCTATAGAAATATACGCTGTCCAAAGGTGTGGCTCCAGATACACTTTCAAAGTATATTTCTAAGACTTGATAAAAACTAACAGGAAGACTGTATTTTGGATTCAATAGGCCAGTAATTTTAATCTCCCTATTTCTGCCATCGTTTCTGGGGGATGAGGGATTTAAAATGGCAGGAATACATAGCTTATGTGTTGGAGATATTCTATTACATAATTTGACTCACTCAAAAAATACCCATGATGCTCAAACTGGTGTATCTGTTAAAGCTAAAATCCCAAATCTCTGTGTAATGTAATAGCAATCTGTTGTCATGAGATTTTGTACAAATCTGCTCCTGATGACTGATGATTTATAAGTCAAAGATCATCTTGGGGCAAATGTTAAGATGAAAGAGAATTTTCATATATCACATTAAGCAATAGGGAGGGGATTTTCAAGAGTAACTTCCTCTCATCATAACAGCACAAAGCTCATGGTGACCTCCAGCTCAAGGATATTTTGTGGATCCTTTGCTCACTCTCAAGGCCATCACACCTATTACACTGCAGTACATTTTGTTAGTCTGAGAACTACTTTTAAGACATCTGAATGATGAGAGATAAAAATAGCCCATATTTGACCATGCTAGATTGCTGTTCTTTCTTCAAGCTTTCTACAACTGATTTAGGAGAACAGTAGATTAGAAAACAACTACATAGGACTTGCCTATCAGGGAATACTATAAGGGCACATCTGTACTGTGCAAAGAGGAATCACATTAGTGATAACCCAAACCTGCCTATGTAGAAAAATACCACCTTGGGTCCTAGAAGCAACCATTTTTGCATCATTCTACTGAAACAAAAAAACCCTGAACTGAATAATGCCAGACTGCTGATTCTGGAACCAGAGTAGATTGCCAGATATATTCATGGTCTGGTTCTGAGCCGTCTTGTACCACTGGACGTGGCATCCACAAGACATCCATATTTCATTGCACATCTTATCAAAAAGAGGTCCTTGATAATTAAAGAAATACGAATGTTATGCCAACAAATCTGCCTTAAAAAGATGCCTTCTCAAGTCTCGGAAGAACGTATCAGTTGCACCAATCTTACCTTTTCTTTTTCATCTTTCTTGTAAACGATGATGCAGGGGGTGATAACATTTTGTTCCTGTAAAGCACCACCCTTCTGAGAATGTCAACATGCTCTATAAACAATAATCGATTGGGCCTCACACACCTATGCTGGGTAATAAATGTTTTATCTCAGGTTTCGACAAGGAGCAGTCAGACATTCAATGATTTACTCAAGGGCACACAGGAAGCCTGATAGCGCTGAGTCTCAGCTGTCTTTCTTACTATCATCCTACAGATAAGCATTGAGAACTGTAGAGATACAGCACTCAGAATGAACAACCTATATAAAAGTCCATAAAGTAACAACATTTAGTGAGACAACTGCCAACTCTTCAGTAAGAGATAACAAGTAAATCTAGTAAATCTTATTTCTGTTACGTGTTAGCTGAAGACTAAAGTCAAATCAATTGTTTAGTAAAAGGCCACAAAACACTGACAAGTTCCACTTTTTTTAGTATAGCTTATAAGACAACACCGATGGCTTGAGAGCTTCTGAAAGGCTGGTGATTAATACTGATAAAAATATAAGACCTTGTATGGGAGCATAAAGATATATTAGCCTAGACTTTACATTTAAAATTACATGGCTCTGAAAATTGAGAACTTTGAAATCTTTCCTAAGAGAGATGATTTAGTATCATTTGCATGCAGATGAGCCAAAGGATTATGTATTGCAAGTTTCCAAGAAGCTGCTGACACACGTTAAAATAGTACAGCTTTTTCTTCAGTATGTAATTAAACACTGACCATGGTAAAAACTGAGTTGTGTTGATTTTGTTTTAGTGATTTTGGAGCTGCAATAAAACCAGAAGAAACTTAAACAGCAGATACCAGTGCCACCCAGGGTCCTTGTGAGAAGGAGGGGCCTGTGTCCTGGGAATCTTACTTTTCATACAGTGCTGCCGCAAGAACCATGCACTTACAGGGCTTATCACTACTGGGTGTGTTGCAGATTATTCTGACACTGATGTGGAGGGTCACCGTTTTTCAAGCCCCTCTTACCTTGACTGCATAATTGTTGAGAGGATCTTTTGCATAAGAAGCCGGGTAGTAAACTGCATCGCCTGCCTCGCAGCACGGCTTGTCACTGGTCAGCCTGAAGTCTGACCAGCTGTCCATCCCAAATCGCAGCTGGTCTTTCTGTCCAGCCATGAACAAGTCTTCACATTTAAGTGCCAGCTTCTTCAGTGAATCAGCGTGAAGGCTTCGGATCTTACCGACCACCTCTTCCCGGTTTTCAATTCCTCGATAAAGTGCTTGTCTCTGCGGCTTCTGGACACCTTTGCCCTGCTTCGTGTGTGAGATGCGTCTCCCTGTTAGAGACTCCATGCTATTGGAACACCGGTCCTTAATACTGATAGTGGTTAGGCTGGAAACACTGTTAGTTGCTGAGGTGGTTGCTCTTAGCTTCTCTGTAGGCCTGTCCAAGGAATCTCCTGACTCGTTGTCCAGTATCTTGAGCTCCAGGCTGACTGAAGAGCAGGCGCTACTTGCTTCCCAGTTGGTGTCAATATCATAGGTGGGATTGGCAACAATGCACAGGTTGTTCTCCAGAGCCTGCTTCTGGAGATCTCTGGGAGTTGGCTCTGTGTTAGCTCTCAAAATGGTTTTCTTTGGCAGTGGAGGTGGTGTTGGCTGCAAGATGTTCATTGTCTCCTGGTCTACTAGTCCTCCAAAGGCAATGGCATCATCCAAAGCTCCCTTCGGTTGCCTCGGCTGTTTTGGAGGTATCATGGCTGCTCTGGACTGTCCTGTGTAATAAGAAGATAATAGTAATACAAGATTAAAGTACTTTGCATCTGCTGCTCATATTTGCACTCTACAAAGAATTTTAAGGAAAATAAACCCCAAACCCAAAAAACCCCACACCTGACTAGGACCCCTCCAATATTTGAAGAAAACCTAAATATATATCTGAAAAAAAGAACTCATTAGAGAGCAAAATGACCAAATCACATACATATCATCACATACTGCCAGTCTTTATTTGACCATGGCCTATATATTCAAATCGGTTCCAGCGCCAGCAATGCTGGCATTTTGCATCCCATAGGATTAATGACAAAAAGCGTAAGCAAAACCCAAACATCCATTTTGGCACTCGGGCAAAATTCCAGTGTCAGTAATTACAGCCAGCCTCCCGTAATTCCTTCTCCAGTCAATCAAGTGTAATATTCCTCCTTACTTCCTATTTAAATGTGCTTAAACTATGGGTGGATGCTGCTAAGTGGCTCTGCGTACTCTTTCTTTGAGATGCCAAATGGCAGGTTCCATACCCGAAAGCATGGGATTCGCCCTGACAGTCTGGTTTCAAACATTTGTGTGCTGTGCTTCTAGGGAAGATAAACTTCCAGTCATGTGTTTTGATGGCTTTTTGAGAGGACAATTATGTTTTATAACTGCTAGAGTCCTTGGAAATGAAGAATAAATAAATTACTATAACATAATAGAGAATAAACCCCACTAAACAGACAATACAAATAACCAACTCGCTGCTCTGGGACAATTAAGCAGTTGTTACTCATATAAAAATGAGATTTTTCTACTCTTAATAATCAACCACTATTTTCAGAGAAATTATTCTCTAAGTTTTCTACTGCTCCTGTGAGGTTCATTGACTATCATGGTAAAGTAGGAAGCCAATTCTTACAGTTGCAACACAGCAGCCATGAAATGGATGCTCTCTATAACTGCAGCTGAGCGTATCTTCTAATAAGGGAGCAGCAGGTAGAAAGACACTGTGACCATCTGACTGTTTATAATATCTGCTGAATCATAGAATCACTGAAGTTGGGAAAGACCTTCAAGAGCATGGAGTCCAACCATTAACCCAGCACTGCCAAGTCCACCAAATCCTTGTAAAGAGAGGACTGAACTGGAACGCTGAACCAAACTGGGGGGATCTCAGATTCAAATTGGAATTACATCACTTTGGTCCATAATTAATAATAAATGACTTTGCAGTCCATGAAAAGAAAACACAATAGCTTCCTTTACACTGGAAGATAGGTTGTTATGGGTTTTATGAATACTACAGAATCTAAGATCCTCTTGGCCAGGATGCACAAAAACCTGGAATGCTGGGTTAGAATGCTGAAAAGGACTTCCTAGTTTCAGAAGATCAGGGAAGGCTGTGTTGTTATATGTATCCACAAACAGAATAGCCTTGGCTCTTCAATTCTTAACAATCTCCTTTCAATCATTCTAGAGGAGATGGCATCACAAATGGAAGCTGTGTCTCTATATTTTGTTTAAGCTCAAGAAACCCTCAGAAGAGCCTTATGGATTTTGTGATATGCATGGATATTGCGATAAACCTGCACATGACGGTGGGGTTGGAACTAGATGTTCTTTAAGGTCCCTTCCAAGCCATTCTGTGATTCCAGTATTTAAAGAACTGAATTTTGAGCAGGACATTGTTAGCTTTGTACCTGCCTGTTCATCAGGAAAGATTGCACAGGACTACTCCGCTGGGTCATCACTTCTTAGCTCCCATGAAACACAACTGTTCAAAGGCCAGCAGTACTGCAGAGTCCCTCATCGCACCATTTGATATGCTGCAGCATATACCACTGGGGCCAGCTGAGCAGTGCAGGAACTCTATCACAAAGCTACTTTTTGAAGAGACAGAGAGTGGCAGGATTCAGAGTCGAAAGCAGAATTGATGTCTGCATGCCAAACACACAGAGCCAGATGCCACAGGCTTTTGCTTAATCCTGAGACAAGTTCACTTACACTTCATATCCAACTTTCTTACTCATCCAAACATGTGATGTCTTCCACAATTGCTTACTCTTACAAAATCTGTGACCTATGTACTTGTACCCCAGCAATATTCTGTGTTAAAGATCCCTTGCCCATTTTCTCATTCCTCCCCTCTTCCCCACTATGCTAAAATAGCCTAACTGCTTCTTCTTTCAGGAGGCAGTTTCCCAATATATGTTGCTTCTGTGACCTGCTCATCCAAGGACTGCACAGATGCTAGAGGGAAACAGCAAGATGCACATCTCAAGCAGTAACAGCACAAGCTCCCTCCAAGAAAGGTAAGATTTATAATGGTGTTTCTTCTTGATTCCCTTATTTTCCATCTGCATTAATGGCTCTGTCCTCCAAAAGCCTTTCATACAGAAATGAGTGTTGCAACTGCAACCGGTGACTTTTGCATAGCTATGGGAACTGTGACTTCCAAATTGAAGGTGGTTTTCATAACCAGAAGTTGTCTTTGCAGATGTCTGGAGGGGGTGGCAGAACCCAGAGAACTGCATGTACAAGTCATTATGTAGTTCCTTTTTTAAGTATTCTCAGCTGAGGAAAATGAGTTTGTAAAACATGTCATGTTACAGTATTGTTTCTTCCCACAAGAACAAATTTTCCAGATTGTAATCTATCCATCTGTATTATGTGATTGAACAGCTTCATATGTGAACTGGTTTTATGCTGAGTTCTTAATGCTGTACATTTCTTTCATGCCCAATGGCCTATTCTTTCCAGCTCAGCTTTCCCCAAGCATGGCATGATCCTACATTTTAAATTCATTGTCTAGCAAAAAAAAAAAGCTTGTCTTAAATTTTGTCCCTGCCAAAGGCACAAGAATGTTCTTTTGCATACAGCTACTGGCAGACCATTTGCTTCTCTTACTTGCTTGTCATCTTCTCCCATCGTAATGCTTAAACCCCATAATTTCCTTACCTACTGCACAGACTCTCCAGCATTACAAGGTTCAGCCTGAGATACACTTGGAAGGCAAATGAAAAGGAGGAACAGGCACAATATTAGGCTACCACTTAAAGCCATTTAAAGTGGCTTCCAGAGTGCTCAAAGACAGAAAAAAAATTAACTCTTTGTAGACAGCATCTTTCTAGAGAGCTTTAAGTAATTCTACAGTTCAGTAACATGTTCTATTACAGACTCTCTCTATACTATTTAAATGCTGAAGCCTCCAGATACCATGCAGAGCTCTGAAACTCTAAATCAGCCCTAAAGCATTTAAATTTTATTTTTGTGGGTAACTGATTTATCATCAGACTTTGCATTGCAACCTCTTTATATCAGTTCATGAACCTGTTCAATCTGACACACTGAACTCAGGATTAAGTCAAATTTATATTCCATAAGCATGTTTTTCTTAGAGTAATGGCATGATTATCATTTAGATTTCTTGACAGTCCATCCATGATTTTTGCTTAGACCAGATCAGCTGTATACATTGTCCGGAAATTTCAGAACTGTGAAGGAAAATGCTTCTGTAATTGGGAAGACACCTAACGGTGAATCAGGCAAGCCAAGTGGGTGACACGCTGCATGCTTCCAGCCTGCCTTGAACAGAACTATTCCTGAGATGTATATTGCTCTACAAAACATATGTTAGGCCAATACAGCAATGACAGCAGGCTGCTTCTGTACTTTCTCCAAACTCATTTTACTCTTGACATGGTAATCTATCCTACATTCCCCTTGATTCTTGAAAGTGGTTTTCTGATTATATGCCATTACCATCTTTCATTGAAGGATAACATCCCTTGTGGGAAGATGTGAATTAGAAAAGAGAGCTGAAAACAATAGTCCAGCATTCACAGTAGAGACTAGGTGACTGCCATGATTACTAACTCTGTTCTCAATTTTAGTGATCATTATAGTACTACTTAATCCCTAATCCCCTAGTGCAAGGATTTCGATGAATGAACAAGACCCAGAGGGCTAAAATGGCCAAAATGACTCTCACCTGTGCCATTCTCAAACTTAACACATCAGTTTGACAAAAACTCCTCATTTTACATTGCCAAGGACAACAAAAACATAATAATCATGCATGTACAACATGGATAACTGATATTCCAAGGCCACATCTACGAAAACCCCAACTGAACTAAAACCAAAACTGTGGACTCTTTATCTTTACAGTGGAGACAAGTGAGAAAGAGGAATTTCAGGTGGCTCTTAGGTGTCTGCAGGAAACCCACTGCGAGACAGGGCTGGGCTGATCACACAGCTGGATCTCGGAGCGGTCCAGCAGCATTTGCTTTGGCAGCCTCTGCTGACCCATTCCTCCCCACAGCCAGGAATGGAGTTTGATGTCGCTGTAATTCTCATGTCAGTACATTCCCATTTCACCTTAGAAAATCCAGTTGTAAAAAGCTGATTAAAGTATTCCCTAAGTAAAATCCACAGGTTGGCGACCTCCACTGTACAAATTCCCCCTCTTTACCCTTGTCCCAGTACTTCCCCCTCTTCCCCTTGTACTTGGATATTCATCATCCTTTACAATCTGCATTTTTATTGCAATACAGAGCCTGGAAAAGATTTCTCTGTATAAGCAGCAGATCAATTATACTGATCTTTAACACCAGCACAAAATACCCTCACTGAGAAAAATAACCAAACCATGAAAAACCCCGCAAATGTGTGAAGTATCTTCCAACCACTGCAAAAGCTCCCAGCATACTTCGCAGCCCCAATTCCAAGAAATGCATGTTTATCACTTCTAAGGATGATAATATATATAACAGAAAGGAGAGATATCACTTCTTAAGTAACATTCATGATGCACTTCCACTTTCCTACCAATAATCTGAGACTCTGCACAGAACTACAGTGAGATGGGCTGCAAGTACTAGACAAATAAAAACTTCAGATGCAACAGCTTGTCTGCCTTGGTGACCTGTCAGGTCTTGCTGCCCGCCCTCCATTACACCATGTTAAAGATATTACCTGTACTAATTATATATTACACAAAATGCCTCAGACTGATACTGTAATCACTGTCTGTCACTGAACTGTCAGTTTTAGACAGCAATGATTTCACTACCTTATTTATAGCCTGGCTAAAGCACGTTGCTCTGGTCTAACTTACTGACTGAGGCAATATTCCATGGCAGATGCTGTTGTTTGGGATTTTTTCCAGTGTCAACAACCATAAAACCTAGAAACTTAGCCTCTTTTTTTCACCTTTTCTTCAGGTGTAAGGGAAACAATAGCTGATGATAACATAACCTTTTTTAAATGATAGAAATACTATCCTGAGTATATTGAGAATATCTTAATCTACTTACAGCGATGCAAGTTTAATCAAGTCTATTTCCTTAACAAATTCAAACGAAGACATAAAAAATAAAAGATTTATAAAGGAAAAGATTTTAACAATCTAGTCTCGTCTTCCTTATCATAAGCTACTGGGCTCACCTGAATTAACTTCTGTTAGAATAAGGGCGCACCATAAAAAAGAAACACCCAGGCCTGACCTTGCACATCTGAACATTTGTTTCTGCATCTAGATTCCACTGGCAGACACTGGAGTTTTAAAATGTGTTGGCTGTTGATAGCAAAGGTATCCCTCATCAGAGTTCTGCTCACCACATGAGCATCCATCCACACCAGGATCAAGCCAGACTGTTTCTTTGATAAGCTAAACAGATTCAGCTTCTTCAGTTAGTCCCTATAAAGTGTCTGCCACAATACTAGGCATTTGCAAAGCTTTTCTTTAGAGCCTGTACAGTGGTTTTTTAACCATTCTTCTTAAACTCCTCCTGTTTAGGCACCCAGAACACACTGGGCTCTTTTATCCTATCATCATGGTGGGACCTCAGGTTTCCTGAAAGCCCCAACTCTTTTACACCATATCTGATTCCCAGAGAAGAATCCTTTACCTTTGTAAGGCTTGCATTTATTTTTTTAATTCCTAGATGGATGATGTTACATGTTGGATGAAATAACAAATACAGCCCAGATTTTATACATGAGCTAGTCTCAAATTCTGCATCTGCAGTTTGTTTCCTGACAAATGCCTGCAGGCACACTTGCAGGTTGTGCAGGCAGGACTGTAAACTGATGATGGGACAACTCCTGCGTGAGGAGGAGAAGCCCAAAACCAGCTATATTTGAGGGCGATACCCAATATAAACTACTACCTGACTGCAGATGGGAGTTTACCAAAGCTTGCCATAATTTCTGTTCATAAAATTTCATGTGACGTGTCACAACTGCAGATTAGACATCTATCAAAGTAACGACACAGTATTATCTGCTTTTCAATAAAACCCCCATAGAATACGTATTATATCAGTATTTAAAAAGTGGATATTGTGCATTATGCTGCAAATTGAAATGGCCACAATATATTTTCCAAACTACAAAGTGTAGTATGTAGCTATACAATAGGTAACTGTAGAAACAATTGCATTTGAAGCAAGAGTCAAATGTGATGTAAATTCTTGTATTACCCTTTCTTTCAGTTTGGTAGATCACTATTTGTTAATTCTATGAAATCTATGATTTTGCTGCTTGGTGATGTAAGATGTGCAAACAAGTAGGAATTATTCTCTATCCCTACCTAGAATCTCTTGATAGCTATCTGCACTAGTGAGGCTGCTTGAATAAACCAGAGAAAGGTTTGAACAGCAGCCAGAGAACTCAGTGCCATTTAGGGTAGCATTGCTTTTAACAACAAGTCGCAAGCTTGCCAAGCCAGACCAAGCCAAGCCTAAAAGTTAGTTTAACTCTTTCAAACCTAAAACTTACTTTGGTGACAGCAAATCTGAAAAGTCAACCAAGGATGAGGAGAAGATTTTGAATCAAATGCTAAGAGTTAAGTTTTATACAGTGTTACACAGGAAAAACACTGCCAAAACTGAGGACTGATGGAAATGATTTAGGTGAAGCATTTAGGTTGGAAGGGGCTTCCTGAGATGGTCAGATCCAACCTTCCCTCCTCAGTCAGAGCCACAGCTGGAGCAGGGTGTCCAGGACCATGTCCAGTTGGGTTTTGTGTATCTCCACAGATGGAGACTCTACAATTTCCCTGGGCAACCTGTTCCAGTGTTTAATGGTATTTTATTGCCTTTCCCATGAGTTGACTACTCCCAGTTTGTGAGATGCTGTTGGAAGGACAGATCTACAGACAGAAGCACGTTTAATTCTGTATGATGAAGCAGCTGCCATCAGGTGTGACCTCTTGCACAAGAAAACTGAGCTAAATTGAGTACAGATTAGCATTACTTTAGCTATGAAATACAAGTAATCCCTGGACTGTATGAGTACTCTGGCTAAAACCCAGCAACCTCACCATGAGGAATAAGTGATATTTCATACATTAAATGATATCCTAGCTTGATCCTTTTATATGTCGGTCTGGTAAGGAACAAGGGCTAACCATGCTGTAAATAGTTTTGATGTAGCTAGATGTACTGACTGGATTCTAGCTGTAACATAGCTATGTCCTAAATTCAGAAAATATACAGATACACGTATATATGTATATCATATATATACGAAAACAATTCATTGGATCTTGCAATAATTCACCATAAAAATATAAATATTAGTTTTCTTCCTTGAAGTTACAATTTCTTGGTAGAGGTTAATAGCACTCTTGGGCAGGATATTTTTCCTCCTGATGCTTTATAAACAACATCTAATGAATGTTTTGGTAGCAGAACACATTAATAAGTTGGCCACTAATTCACATTTCAGGAAAAAAAATGCAACAATATCACTACATGTCTAAGGAATGTATACACCTGAGGCTTTGAAATGTAGTCCTTGATCCCTCGAACCTGTGTGGACGTGCCAAACCCTCTGTACGTGTGAGCCATCTCAGTGCAGTCAGGTTACTTATCCAAGTGCTTAACAAGTTGTCCAGATGCTTAATGCATAATACAGGGTTGGAGATTACAGAAACACCTGTATTTGGATGTTCTTGAACATCATAAATGAGATATTTTTGTTCTTTTAGAAAATATGCCTGTAAGTATTCCTAAATTCACAGTACTTCAAAATGCTTTACAAAATGAGGCTGATAATATTCATAGTATATCTCAGGAGATGCTTATTTGTCTTGCTCACTTATTTCCCAGAGAAGCCCTGCGTACATGTATCTTTTTAATACGTGTCAGGAATTCGGTGGTAGTTGAATAGACCGTGCAGTACCTTCAGGACATTCATACCTTCAACTTTTCTGAAGGAGCAACAGTAAATCACAGACTGGGATAAGAAATGTTTTAGTAAACAAAAGATGGCTACGAATATTTTAGAAGTCATTGATGCTCTAAAATAAAACATCCTAAAAGTCGATCTGCTCTGTATGTTAAACTTCTTGGATAAAATCTCCTCCAAACAGATCAAACAATGTGTCTTTTAAAAGTATTTGAGATGTTTATCATTAAGGGCAATTAAAAGATAGCTTTAAAATCATAGGAAAGAAAACCTTTGAGTGTGTGGAATCTTCATTTTCTTGGCTGTGTATCTCAGAATGAGGCAACATAACTATCTTCTATAAATTAATATGTAAAAGATTGTCTTTAAAAACTAACCTTATGAAAGTGCATTGAGCTGTTCTGAAGGTTCTTCATGCCCTAGAAAGGTGTGTAAGACCTGAGATAACTTAAATTTTCTTCTATGAGAACACGCTTACCCAAATTGCTGTATGTAGCGCTGCAAGCATTTAAGTCAGGAGAATTTGAAGTTTCTTCCTTTTCTTCCTCCCCCTGTGGGCCACGGACAGAGGATACTGGTATGACCGAGGCACTGCCACCATTGTCCTGCTTCACAAACACAGCTCTGGGAACACGAGGGGACAAATCCTCCAGTGTCGTATCATCGGGCACTTGACTGAAACGAAACAAGACAAAATCACCTGGAGACCAAAGCCTGGTGCTAGATCCTACTGGCAGAATACCAGATGAGGCATTAAATGTCTTCAGGAAAGGGAATGAACTGGTAAAGTAGTAAAGCTCTTTTCACCCTTCTTTGTAAAAAACAACTTTCTATAATATTTGTTTTCCTGAATAAGAAGAAACAACTTTTGACTGAAATAGTAACATGTTCATGCCTTTCATACAAAAGGGGTAATAAAATGTTTTACAGTTGACTATAACCAAGATACATGCACCTGTATATGCAGGCATGATTCTGCATAAAACATGTAGGACTCACAGGGCAGCAGCAGAGTTTCAGGTGCTTTTTACTAATCAGTGATTTTGCCTTAATCAAAGATACAAGGTATAGCATGGGGGCTGTTAAATCTTAATAAATGCATGAAACTTGAATGATACATTTTCATATCCTGGTAGGATTTGGGAAATTGACACTTTGGGAAACAGACCAGTAGCTTATCTAAGCCAGTAATGTATTTCCCATGTAAAACTCTCCAGGATTAAAATCTATCTGCATTAGACCAATTGCAAAAGGCCATGAAGACATTCCTCTGTGCTTGCTCTTAGCTATGAAGTTTTAATCAAATTGTGATGACTTATAAACTTAAAAAGTGTGAAATTCAGGGATTCAATCAGTTGCCATGGATATATTTATTGCAGTAGGGTTTAAAAATTATGCAATATAGATATTATTTTAAAAAATATCCAGGTTTATTAAAAACCCCCAATCCTACTGAAAACAGCAGCAATTATCAATAATATGCCACAAAAACATGTCAGAGCAAAAATATTTCTGTGCCTTTATGCTCTCTCTCTCACAGAAACAAATACTCACTATAAGCCAAATCTCAATGTCCTGTTCACTAATCAAATAGAAGCAAGAATTTTAAGTACTCGTGACTTCCACAAGGGATAGGAGTAACGCTTCCTTCACAAGATGAGCACCACGTCATACAGCTGGGCAGATAATTAATTTGTGTGGTAAAGATTTAAAACTTCCTCAAAGACTTTACATAAATTACAGGCTTATGTCTCTCTATGTTAAAGCCAAAATACTGAAAATCATGGTACATAATCTTCTAGCAATCCCAGACTACAAAGATTAAAACATGCCAGTGCTTTGCATAACACAAGGCTCCATGTACGGTGCAGCGCGCACATGCTGTTTCTACTCAGACTCATGAATTCTAACTGCAGGCTGATACAAACCAAACTCATTAGAACTTGTTAGTAAAAGAGGGAAAAATGGCGTAAGTTCAAAAAGATGTAAACTTTAATTAGCATAATTTTTTTTTGTATATTTTTAGTACCATGCATAGGAATGGTGTGAAGAACATTCCATGTGCCATAAATATATCCACGTGAAAGAGTTAACCTCGTATAATTCCAGAGCAAAGCATACATGAAATTAAAGCAGTAACAAGGCTCTCAAGATGATGACAAAATCATCTAAAGGCTTGTAGTTGCTGCAAATCATATACATACCTGCATTCCTCGACAAGGATATTTTCTTTAGGAAGAACTAGGTTCTAACAGCTTTACAGTTCTGCCATTGCCACAAACCAGGAGTTACCGTATCTCAAAGTAAGTTTTTAGTATCGATTGGTGAGGTACAGAACATACTCATTCTCCAAACCAGACACATGCAAGCACATTCACTAAACCTAAGCTCAGAAGCATTTTGCCAAAGTAAACCAACAGCTAGAAAGGAAGAAAGAAAAAAATACCAACTCACCCACTGTACTCACTCACACAATTCCCCATTAAAGGAAATTCTTTCAGGGCCTTCTTGAGTCTTTTAATCATGTCTTGAAACTCTGGCGAGCCATTGATCCCACAGTGTTCTGATGTGCTACAAGTTGTGCAAGCTGTAAGCAACAGGCTGAACTCTGCACAGAGTGATACACCTACTGCACCTTAATGTTTACCTTAGGGGGTTGGTCCCAGGGACTTGCCAAAGCGCCCCAGGAAACCAGTTAGTTACAGCCCTGCCTTCTTAACTCTTCCACTGCCTCCCGAGTTGAAAACAGTTCACAGTCTACTACATCACTGTTCTGGTATGACAGCTATGGCCTTAGTCATGTTAATTAGTTAAGGAAAAGCAGGTTCAAATTTCAAGAGGAGTTTTAAGAACTTTGCCTAAGACACTGGTAAAAGTAAGTGAATATCTCAAATCTGTATTCCGACCAGTCTTAGTGTATAATACATTTTAAATCACAGCACTTAGGTGTCAGGCCATGAAATCCGTGGGGAAAAGCTTCCTTGTAACCGAACAGAAAAGATGGAGAGGTCCAGCATACGTACGCGGTGCAGCGACCCACGAGCAAAATGCCAACCCGTGACCAGCGCAGACAGAACCCAGAAGGAACAAAAGGGGAAAACATCCTCACCCTGTAAGCTGCAGGAACCAAATTCCCAATTGCTTTTGCTTCATGGAGTAGCCTAAACAGTTAAAACTAGTAGTTTTCTAGAGAAGTAGAGCAGCTGATAAACAAGCAGTTCTCTGAGATTAGAGCTGTTAAAGCCTGATTTTGTCTAACTTTGTATCTGCTTGTTGATAGCAAGTGATACTTAAAGCTATCTCCTTATTTGGGATATTTATAGCTATTTTGCCAGGATGGATTCTTTGATGCCTTGCATAAGAGCACGTATTTAGCTTTTACCATAGTGGGTGCAGCCTCCTCTGTCCAAGCCTTGTTCTTTTCCCTTTTTTATTTCAAACCCAAACTTCATAGGAAATTAATTACCTCAGAGAACTCTGCTCGCCAGAAAAATGACTGTCCTTCAGATTAACATCCCACTGAATTCACATGCTTGTCATTCACATGCACATAAGCTCAAAATGGTTTTAAAAGTGGATTTCTTCTGCAGGGACAAATGCCCCTGACTCCTTCCCTCAGGCTCTCCTCCTCCACAGTTTTTGGAGGGTAGCCAAAAGATGATGTGCTCTAACTTGCCCTAGTCTTTTGGGAACACGAATCCAGAAAGCAGCCTGTGCAGTGTGTTGATTTTCATGAGGACAGTGGAATCACAGCTATTGTGTGACTTGTATTTTCCTCTATTCAGATCACGCCTTCTCAATTAGACTGATTCATAAGCAGCAATGAATATAAGGGAAAGAAAGTGGAATACTTATAAGAAGTGATTCTGCGAGTGCATTCCTGAATAAGGGTCAGATCTAGAGGTCAAGCTGAGGGAGTACAGCTCTGTGCAAGACAGCACATAAATCCAAGTGGCAGAAACTAGAGACAGAAACAGAGGAAAGCTGATGTGGCCTTCGACCCAGCTGAGACTCTCATCTCCTCTCTCAGTGGACATCAGCAAAGCAGTAGACAGTTTGAGATGAGAGAGCCTGACAAAGAAGATGACTCAGTTTTACACAAAAAAACCTGTGTAATTTCTAGATATAGTTAGTTTCAAAGAGATGCCTTTGAGATCCCCTCAGGCCCAACACTTTTAAACTAATAAAGCTAATATAAAGCCTAAATTGACCGAGTAATGCTTGAGGAAAAGTGCGGAGAGGTTCATGGCTTGAAGGCAGTCAAGGCCTCCTTACACAGGAACTTCTACCCAGAACACAGACCACTTTATTTCTGCAAAACACTAAGCAAAGTCCATCGGTGCCCAGGTTTCAGTCAGAGTATGTATGGGTGTACATATGCAATGGTTCATGCAGTTCAGTGCCCCATCACCCCAATTAGCCAGAAATAGTCACTTAAGAAGAAAGTGGAAGAAACTTCTCAAATGATAACCTGAAATAACTAAGTCATCAAGTTTATTCCTATTTCTTAATGATTTAGAAGTTGGATTAGTCCTGAAGCATAGGAATTTATGTATTTTGTTTTAAATCTGGTATAAAGCGATGTTTGCATGGATAAAGGGAGTACATTTGATAATCCAGTAAAGACATCCTGCTAAGCTCTTTAGTGTCAGTGAAACTTAGTGTCAGTGAGTTCCACAGATTAACTGTGCATTCTAAAAAAGACATTTGTCTATATCCATTTTAAGTTCTCAGTCTTCCCATTTTCCAGACTGTATCAGAGGAGTTAAGAACAATAATACATTATTTACCATTTCTTAATCTAAATTTATAAATTAATAAATGGTAGAATCTCTTCTACTTGGTTCTTTAACAGTGCTTGGTGTTTACAAGTATTCACATAACATGTTACTAAACTTCTTGCTTAATGAATGTGCATGATTCCCAATTCTGTTAGCAGAGAGATGTGCTAGAGAAAAATCTCACACAAGTTTTTCATTGATGAAACCAGGTAAAATGGATGGTTAATCCTTTTAAAAGCACTGCTGAGTGCTGCTGAGGTAAATAGACCTTGCTAATATCTAGAGGAAAGCAAATCAAGACAGATTTGAGGAGATGGGGGAGCTGATAGTTCCACATGAACGCTTCAGTTGGGAATTTCTCCCATTTCAGTAGATTTGCTCAAGCAGGATTATTCTTTCGTTCTATAACATTCTTGAATTCTCCTCACAAATTTATGCAAGCTACACTTACAGTGTTTTGGATTCAGGTGAGAACCTTACCTTAAGACTTACACAAGAGGTCCTCTAAACTGGGAAGGACTTTGTTTTGAACAGAGCCCTACTGTGATTTAAAAGATTTTGTTCTCAAGTAGTTTCTGAAGCAGCTGTGGAATCTGCAGGATTGGATCAATGACAGTGAGAAAGTGGAATGTGGCAGTGGTGGTTATTCCTGCCTGTCTCTGGGTGCAATCCTGGTCTTAATATATGACTATATTTTTGAAGAACAATGATTGCAGTTGTTTTTACTGAGTAATCTGTTACAACATCCATATTCCTCTGGACACACGGAGAACTCACAGTAATTTCATGGCTCCTATCCCACTGACTCAGGAGAGCTCCATTCCTTACGTTGCTCAGGTTCAGAAGGCCTAGGCCACAGACAATGTGCCCTGTGGCACTCCCCGAGCCTCAGTCACCCATTTTATCTTTTTTTCCCCTTAAATAACAGTTAATGGCATAAACGAAATTGCTAAAAAACCCACTGAAGAAATAGCCCATTTGGGGCCTTTTAAGTCTTGGTGCTCTAAATCACCTCACTGGAATTGTCTTTCTTCATTGCCTGCATATGGCAATTCAACACCTAGCTCGGATTCTAGAAATCACATTTGACTTAGTGTAATGTAAAGCAAACTGTGTGAGCAGCCATCAGCAACCTCAAGGCAGTCAGCACAACAAAAAGCATTTGAGAATCACTTCTACTCCTGAAATGCTCCCATAGCAGGCAGGAACTGTGCAAGGTTTGGGCCAATTTTCTGTAAGATTCTCCTGTCACTGACATTTATGTTCACTCCAGGAGCAGCAATCTGGCTGGAAGTGACTCAAGGTGAACTTCATCCTACAAGTGTGGCACTGGGGTAAGATCTGAAGGATAACAAGGCATTTCCAAAAGCTTTGATATCTATGTCCTCTGATAAATAGGGAGCCCATGAAAAGTGTCCAGTGAAACACCCAGGAGCTGTTTTAACAACAAAAAAAAATAGCCTTAAAGGAATGCCAATGGCTGAGGTAGTGTGTAACGGTGATGCTTTTAAAGAAAAATGTTCAAAACAAATCTTTAAAGTATGTATAAGCATTTCACCCCTTTTGGAAGCAAGACACAACAACAGGATAGTGACCTGCAGCTACAGAACAACAGAACTCGGATCTATAGATTACGAGCTCCAGTGCTTTTGACACAGTTAACATCTTTATAGGAATTAGATTGGAAATCCCAACTTTAGCCATGAATTAACGCTTTCTTATCTAAACCGGAATGGAACCAATATGCAGACCTCACTATCTGAAGGAAGTACTTCAGTAAACATACAGTTTTATCTTTAGTTCATCCAAGTCTGGCCCAAAGATCCTATAAAGGAAAGTTATGGCTGACTTGTAGCTATGAAAGGAAGCTATTCAGTTTAATACATAACTGAAATGGAAATGGCTGTGCACAAATCAGTTGTACCTTGATTTACAAAAGCACTGCCATCTAAACCAGTGCTAAATGATGTTTTAGTTCAGCTCTGTTGTGGTTTATGAAGATAGGAAAAGAAGAATCAGAAGGCTGTTCTGCAGTTTTCTTTCAGGAAACATCTCAATCTAAAAAGCTGCTACAGTGATCTCTCTATAATGGTGAAGAGAAGCCTTTATCTCGTGAAATTCCAGTAGCAACAGTCTGATCCACTAGATAACAAAGCCTTTGATGAATCTCTTTTTGTTTAAACCTGTGCTGTGTGGATGCCACGCTGTGCTGTACCACCTTCATCAACTAGACTGAGGTAGACAAAAATAGCGCATTATATTTTTAGAGATAAATTTCAGGTTTTGCCTGAGAACAACTGCTGCATCATTAACTATGGTGCTCTAAACCCATCTCATTTTCATTCCAATCAATGATAAAGCTGATGTGAGTTCTGATTTTTAGCAACAATTAATCTCTCTTGCCAGCACAAGGGTGGGACATTAAGGAGGTGGGAGCAAGTGCATCTCCAGATAGTAATGCTGCTAGAAACAAAAATGTTGGTACAACCTAATTTTCTTTAGGTTCCCCTGGAGATAACAGAAAAAAATGGTTCCTCTAAAGGGGGGTTGAGAGCACAAACTTCTCCAGTTCTTTAACTTGCTCTCTAAAATTACCTACTTCTCCCCATTTAATTTAGGGTAAGTCTAGAGAGACTAGACTCCTATCAAGGGTTATTCTAGCCCTGGGTACATTCCCCAGCCTTCAGCCTTAACCTGCAAATACTGGGGCACCCCCTTTTGTCATCATCCACACCCCTGTATTATTGTGGTACCATTCATCTTGCAGGGATGCTGAACACTTACAGCTCCGTGTTTCTGAATCTCACCCCCCCAGTTTGTACTGGGACTTTTTAAACCCTATTTGTTAATTTTCAGGTACTTTTTTTTCTTTTTAAAGTAAAATCCTTGACCCTGAAACTGCAGTTCAAGCGAGTCTGTAGCAACAGGCAGTACACTGAGGTTTTGGACAGCATCCTATCTTATATTTGGGGCAATTACTTCAAATGTAAATCTACAGAAACCAGCTTTACATCATACTATGATAAACCCTATTACCACCTTACATTACAAACCTCAGTGCTGTCCACATCTGACAAAAGGCAAACAGTCTGAAAAGTAGTCTTGATCTTTGTCAGAATGCTGCTCCCAAGATGTGATGTAAAAGTGATTTCATTACTTGGTGCAAATGGTCACTCTTGGTTAGTTTGAACAGTTATTTCTCTTTAAGACAAGCAGTAATCAGTGTATGGTAAACCCAAAACTCTGCTCACAAAGAGAATTCTATTAGTTAAGTCAATTTTAAAACCATTTTAACTAAAATTCACTGCAACTCTCTTGTATAGACAATGGAGAAAGAAAACCAAACACTGCCGTGATACATTTTCTGAGGCTCACACATAGCTCAAATTTGACAACATTTTTCATTTCCTGCCACTATGTTATTGTTATAATGAATTAAATAATGCAAGTTTGAAGCTATTTTGGAATTGATGTGTATAATAACATTGGAAGACATTCTAATACATCCACGGCTGTGGTCTCTAGTCAGTGAAATGCCTACTCTGCCCGTGGGACTGACTGCAACAAGTGTCTCCCGCCCTCTGAGGTTATGCACTGTCATGAGCTGTAGGAACTCAGTGGTATGTTGAAAACAATGCATATCTGGAAGTAAACACACTCCTTCATGTTCAGAGACAGCCAAGAAACCATGTAAACCCTTGATAAGGGAACAAACAGACCTTTAGACCAACAGACAGACCTAAAGCATTCAACTGTCACAGAGTTGTAGGAGTAAGATAAGTATCTACTGGCCAAATACTTCCACAGAAATTGAAACAATGAATCATTTGGGTTGGAAAGGACCTTAAGATCATCTAGTGCCAACCCCCTGCCATGGGCAGGGACACCTCACACTAAACCATGTCACCCAAAGCTCTGTCCAGCCTGGCTTTGAACACTGCCAGGGATGGAGCATTCACCACTTCTCTGGGTAACTTGTGCCACGGCCTCACCACCCTCGCAGTAAAGAACTTCCTAACATGTAACCTGAACTTCCCCTGTTTTAGTTTAAGCCCATTGCTCCTTCTCCAGGCTGAAGAGCCCCAACTTTCTCAGCCTGTCTTCATATGGGAGGTGCTCCAGCCCCTGATCATCCTCGTGGCCTCCTCTGGACTTGCTCCAACAGCTCCATGTCCTTCTTATGTTAAGGACACCAGCACTGCACACAGTGCTGCAAGTGTGGTCTCACGAGAGCAGAGCAGAGGGGCAGGAGCACCTCCTTTGACCTCCTGGTCATGATCCTTTTGATGCAGCCCAATATATGGTTGGCTTTCTGGGCTAAGAGTGCACACACTGAAGCTGGGTCATGTTCACCAACACCCCAAGTCCTTCTCCACAGCGCTCCTCTGAATCACTTCTCTGCCCAACCTGTAGCTGGGCCTGGGATTGCCCTGACCCAGTAGGAGGACCTTGCACTTGGCCTTGTTGAACTCCATGAGGTTGGCATTGGCCACCTCTCAAGTGTGTCAATGAAATCACCAAACAAAATTGTCAGGCTTAACTGGAGCGACCAGCTCTACTGAATCCAGTGCAGTTAGGGGACAAGTATATTCATCTCTAAAGGCCTTGCAAGATGGAGATATTTTATAGATAATCTATTATTACTCTTTTTACATGGTTTATTTTGGGAGTGCTGCAGTGATGTTGCAGTGTAGCATCAAGTTAATTTGCATCTATTGTGTTCTTGGGTATGCAAGATAAAGTTAGCACACCACCTTTTGTGAGTCACGGACCTTTTAATTTCTATTATACTTTTCAATAGCTGCCTTCTATTTCTGCAGAGAAAGTCTTTAGTTCCCTATAACAACACGGGAACACTTTCTTAAACTAAAAATTCAAGGAAATGTATCTGACTCAGTGTAACATGGCTATTGTGACATATTAGTGAACCTGCAACGCAAACTTCAAGTACCAGCTACTGTTCCTAGCCAACTTTTCTTAATCTGTTCTGATATCCAATATAACTCAAAGATTTTAAAAATATGCTTTAAGTTACCTGAAATAAATATACTTCAAAAAAATGAAACTTAATGCAATAAACCTCCTTACCTTCTCCCCTTTTCAGCAGTGTATACAGGACAGTTCACTACAAGTAAGCGACTAAAAAAGATGAGCAGTACCTGGGGATTTTCTTGGGAATCTGAGGTGGTGATGAATGGCTCACTGTTTTCTGATCCAAGCTCTCTGGAGACTTTTCCTGTGTTTCTCCTTTGTCTCTTGCTAGCGCATCTGCGATAGCAGATTCCACTCCACCCTTGTTCTGATGCTCAGCCTTTGGTTCAGCTTGTGCTGGTTCACATCTATACATGAAAACAATCGACGGCTTCTCACTGGAGTCTGACTTGGCCTCAGCGAACCAGTGATGACGCTGAACTGGAGGAGGGGGGAGCATGTGTATAACAGTTCCATCAAGACCCACCAGTTTGCCTTTCTCTCGTTCCTTCTCTTTGTCTTCCTCATCATCGGCTTTCCTGCGGCGAAAGAAGCTCTTAAACGATATCCAGCGTTTGGGTTTCGCATCAGCAGCTCGCCGACCTTCTGAATGAAGGATTGACTCGGCCTCTGTCGACCTGGTGGGACTGTTTGGTTTGCTCCAGTTGCTGAAATGTTTTTGCAGCAAGTTGCTTGCATGATAGGGTGAAGAAGTGGACCGTGGAGGAGGAAATGGTGGTGCTTGCTCTGTTTTGGGACTTGCGGTATTTGGGGAGGCTCTCACTGGCTTCGGAGAGTGAGTGGCAACTGGCTGTGAAAGTGAATCTTTCTGCATCTTAATGGCAGCGTTTTCCACTGTCTTGGATGACTCTATTTCAGACTGTGATGTAAACAGAGATTTGGGTCGTACCAGGCTGTTTTTAGTAGCATCTCCATCAGGGGGTAAGGAATACAGTTCTTCTATGCTACAGGACTTGGGTCCAGACTGAGGCGTTTCAGGAGGAGACTGCGGGGGCTGGATAGAAGCCACAATCTGTGAAAGCACCGTGCTTGCGTTCTCTCGGCCGCTGCTGCTGCCAGCAGAAGCCTCCGGTGTTAGGTCTGGTTTTGCTGCAGGCTCTTGTGTTGTCTTCTGAACCCTTGGTGGGGAGCTGTGGTCAGAACTATGACTTCTCTGTGGCGATATCTGACTTTTACCGAGACAGCTATTAAACTCTTGGACCTTTTGAGCCACAGAACCCAGCCTGCATTCGGAGCTATTAGCCACCCCTTTCGCTTGGGAAAGTTCAGTGGGTTTACTTCCTATGGCTTCAGTCATTTTGCTTTCTGTTTCTATTTCTTCATATGTGTGGCTTATTACACTGGTAGTTTTATCTTTGATGGACAGCTCTCCACTGGTCCCCAGGAAGCTTTTATAGATAGCCAGGTTATCATATGCATTTGGATTGATTACAATAGGAACTTTAATAGCATTTTTGGAACTCTTAGCATAGGTGGGCTCATCATGAATGATAATAGGAAAGGGCGGCATGCCAGCATTGTTGTAGCTGTTGAATTTTATCTCAGATAAATTGGGAGACTTAACTGGGATAGTTTTGGAAGAAATGTTTGTAGCTGTAGGTGAAGTAGGAGCTGACTTGTGGCTTGTCTTCCTGGGAGGAACAGAAGGTCCTGAGCTGTTGGAAATTAACTCCACCTTAGGTATCTTCTGTCTTGGACTAGTGCTAGAAGTCCACACTTCTTGATACCTGATTGCACTGGATTTCTTCAGGTTAGCATTCAGTCGTACAGGTGATGCAGCAGAGGATGTAATAGGTGTGCCTGGAGTTACTGGTGAGCTTGGGTTAGATGATGTATTTTTGGTTTCTGAGGTTTCAGTCTGATTCTCCTTACATTCATTGGTCATGGCAGCTGATACATCTACTATGGTATATGGCTTGCAAACTGGTTGTTCCATATTGACCACCCTGTAAGGTTTTGCTTGCTCTTCCACAGGCACCAAATTTATAGTTACAGCTTGACCAGCAACATCCAAAGAACTTTTATTCTCTTGCTTATCAGTCTGCACAGCAATTTTCCCATCCTTCTCTTCCAGTCGAAGTGCAAGGACTGCCTTGTGAGTTTCCAGACTTTTCGGCACATTTCGGGGGGCTTTTGACACATCTTTCACTTGCTGACTGTCACAAAGACTTTCATATTCTGGTTCAATCACTTTGAGGTCCTGAGGAGTACTTGGAGACAACCCTCCATTACAGAGCTTCTGTGAAGAACTGCTGGTTGTTCCAGAACGAGACTCTTCTGTCAAAGAAGAATCAGGGGATGTAGAATCAGACGATACCATGCTCTGCATGCTCTCTTGCCCGTAAAGAATCACAGCCTCTTCCCCATAACCATTTAAAATCTCATCGTAACTGTCGTCATAATCTACTGCACAGATCCGCTGGAGAGACTTGTTTCTGAGGGGCACGGTATTCCATTTCTTGTCAACACAGAACTGAACAGGAGACAGGGTGTTAGCTCTAAAATTAGCAAAGCGAGGTTGGCCCCTCATGCGAATTTCCATTGCTAGCAACTCCTCATCACTTTCATCCCAGCTCTCATGCTCTTCTTGCATGCTGCCAAAGAACGTGTCATCCTCACTCTCATCTCCACTGGAGAACTCTGGGTAACAGAAACGTCCACCTTCATTGCTTATAACTTCAGTGCTTCCACTCAGAATAACGTGCTTACCGTGTGAATCCTTCATTCCACCCATCATGCAGCTTGGAGGGATCTTTCTTTCTAATGACTTTTTATAGCAATTATTTATTCTTCCCAAGAAGGTTTCTCTCGAGTTTGTTTCATTTCCCGACAGCTGGGGTGTGCTATCCAAACCCGCAATCTCCTTCAAAACTTCTGTCAGTCCATTATTATTGTTATTTGGTATATTACCTACACCATCGTTGTTGCCATAAGGCCTATGAACATGGCTATAACCTTCAATTTCATCTTCATTATTATTGTTCAGTGGTTTTTTGTTCAAGACAGCTTTGTTTCGGTTCCAACCTGCAGGCACTGCTTTGTTCTCACAATGATCCGGTGTGCTGATCTCGCCGCATACACCCTGTCCATCTACTACCATCATGGTGGGTTTCACAGCTATAGTGGGTTTCTTTGCCACAGGTGGTCGGAAGCTTCCTGTATTTCTCCCACGCTGGCTGTTGCTTTGGTTTGCATTGGCTTTCAGGTTTCCATGGGAGAGGGTTTTCTTTTCTGACACGGGGGGTAACTGATGCAAGCTTTTGGGCTTAAAGCAGTTCTTACATTCACCGGGTTTCCAGACGTGTTCAGTGAAAGTGCTGCAAGCAGACATTTTCCCAGAGCTCCGCGCCGGCTGCTGTGCTCTTCAGTGCATGGTAAGAATTCCCCCCATATGTTTCCACTCTGTTCACTTAGTATGACTCCTGGCTTGAGCAGTGATCATTCTGAAACACAAAAGAGAATGACGATACGAACAGGTTAAAAACAGGTTGATCATTACACGTGTATTTTCTATGCTATGAACAACCTGGCACAAGCAAGTAGCTTTTTGCTGACGTGCTAGCTCATTTTACCTACATTTACGCAACTGAAATGCAAAAAGAGTTGCAAATATCATTCATGTCGTCCATGAAGAATTAAAGCTTTGGCAGCTGAGCCCTGTATTACTGAAAGCAGAGCAAGAGAGAGAGAAATGGCAGCGACTGAGAACTGAGAATAATTCTCTTGACTAGTTCAGGACCATTGACCTTTAATTTTGCCCAATAAAACAAATGCTAGGAAGAGGATATAAAAGTGAAGATTAGCGCGCATCGCTTTCAACATAACCACTTGAACACGAGACAGGAAAGTAAGAGTATGTTTACTCTCCTAAATGCAATTGAGATCATTTGTTTTAGCTTCAAATGTGAACGAGCTCAGCTTAAGTGACAAAATATGTTCAAGCAATTCCAAACTCTGCCATTTTAGCACTTTTTTCATCAGAGTCACATTATAACTGGGCCGGTACTTTGGTTGAAGGCTCAGGCTGGACTGCCCTCCTGGAAAACTCACATAAAAATGCTGGGGAACCTTCCCAGAAAGTCACTGTTTCAGCTCCTTTAGCTTTCAATAGTAGCAGAAACCAGTCTTTTATCCTCAAAACAAAGCTATGGATTTTTAGTCCCTGATTTGTTTCACATGTAGCTTTTCTACCTAACCCCTCCAGAAATAACAACTGAAAAAGAACTGAACATCTCTTTCAAAGTGAACCTTTTTATTTCCTGAAACCATCAGCCTTAAGTAAAAAGCAAACACCAATCTGCTGTGCTTTATAATCATTGGAGTATCCAGGATTTGAAAGTTTCATGAATTAATGCCTGAGGATTTTAAGCCTTCTAAGCCAAATCCACAAGTCTGGTCTCTTCGTCACTGTTGCATAACTCAAATTATTGGAGGCATTTTACTGAGGTGAAAGAATCTGTATGTCCACCACTGCTTCTGTAAACACAGGCACTGAAAATCAATCAGTTTCTATTCTTACAGGCTTCAGGTGAAAATCTACTTGCTGATCACATAGGTACACTGAAAGGGCATTAATAAACTTGTTCAGTTAAAGAGGCAGGTCTCTCTAGAGCTCATGGTTAGTAACTCAGCAGCAGGACGCCTGTGCTGGAATTCACCACGGGCACAACTGGTTTTCATCAGTGTAGCAAACAATAGAAACCATTAGTAAACCAGGCACTTGTATGAATTTGTCAGTCTCCTCACGTACTGCTCTGTGTTTTGGCAAAGGGCTCTCCTATGCTGGAAAACTAATATAGGAATCCTATTCCAACACCAGATGGGGCTGAAGTCTAACGCTATTAGAGTATCTTCAGACACATTTGTGGTACCAGGGCTATCATATTTCATATGCTGACTAAATATGTTTCCAGACAAAGCTTTTTGCCAAAAAGTCAGTGCCAAAAGCTTTCTATGACCTAAGAGAGAGAAAGTCTGCCAGATAGAGATCTGCCCAAACTTTAGCCTTTGTTTTATATATGCAGAGTAAAATGTCTTTGTATTCTTTTTGATCTCTGCCAACATCTGTTGCTTCAACACTTTGGAAGCCCATATATTGTAAGCAGAAAAATTACACTAAGAAATAATTCTCCTAAAATCAGAGAGTGAGTGGACACATGCTGGAATTTCGTACTCTGGTTAGCTCCTTTTCATCTATTGAACACATAAAAGGAGTAAAGTTACATTAATGAGAGTCTCAATTAAATGTTTGCTTTGAAAAGCTATTTCTCCATTACATACAACCTCTGAACAAACAATCTGAACACAAGGGTTAGTGCATGTGTGTGGGTTTAAGATTTAACTGGGTGATATTATTTCTCCGAAATGGCATAAACTGCACTTGCTCTAGAAACCTCTCACAAACCAGACAGCTTCATGACCTTCCAGGCTAAGCACTTTCTGCTAATACTGTTGGGTAGAGAGGAAGAAGCACTCTATTGCACACCTTTTATGACTACATTTTTATGTTTTACACTGGCTGTGCTCATTCTGCTTTGCTCAGAGACACTGATTTTCCTCTACCCCAAAGGAGCACTGCGCTCAACAGATGAATGTGAACCACAGGACACTTAGCAGAACCACCACACAATGCTCCGCTTGGAGTGAAAACTATGGCACAGGCATAGCTCTGTGCAAAAATGCATTACATGTCCCAGGAGTTTCACTTGCAGCCATTCAGCTTAAAGCTAAAATCCATGTTGACATGTCTGTGTAAAGGCAGACATATATCTTGTACAGAGAAAATACATATGAGATGTATAGATATTTTAGATCTTTTGCTCTTCAGCACCTAATGGAAAGGATTTAAACACAACCATGCTCTCTAACACCATTTCTGACACAGTGAATTGGCTTTGGCACCTGCAGGATGAGCAGTTCCTGCAGCTGTACCACAGGAAACACACACCTTCCAACAAGAGGAAATGGATCTTAAGAAAACAACCAAAAGAATTCCGACTTTGTGCCACTTCCATACTTTGAAATCAGAAGCGCTCCTATGCTAGAACAGATTAAAGTCATCGTGACCATTATATGTCTGAACATGTAATTTGCATTCTGAAATTCAGGCAGTTTCTTCATCGCTGTAAAACTAGAAGGGATTTTTCTGAGGTTTTCCTCTCCCTTTAAAGAAAACACCCTTTCAGCTGCAGATTCCCTATTGTGAGTGATACTTACAGGGAGAGTGATCGGGGTGATAACAGAAATGAAATCTTTTGGTATTAACAAAACGTAGACCATTCTTCACGTGTTCAGGCTGTTGCTCCCGTTGCTGTTAACAGCAGCTGCGGCTTGGTAGGGGGCAGCAGAGCCCGCTGCAGGTGAGGCCAATGCACCCAAATACAGCAAGGAAAAACACCCTCACACTGTTCCTTTCTAGACCCTTACCCTGCTCTCCAACAAGAGATCCGGGCAGTCACACATCCGATCTCTTAGGATTAGGTATCCTTTCTTCCCTAACTCCCTGCTTCCATGACAGCTCACGCAATGGCTAAGGAACAGGGATGTGTACTCTGCAGAGCTCCTGGCTCTGCTGAAATGAGGAGTTCAGACGACAGAACTTACTTGAAGATACTCAGTCTCCACAAAATCAAGACAATAACCACCTCAGATGTCAAATACAAAACCACATTAAGTTTCTAAAGAAAGCATTAGTAGTAAATACATAAGACCAACATAGTGCATTTCATCTCTATCTCAAAGCCTTTCATGTAAGTTGTTAAACATAACTATTCAGGATTTATACATGGAAACACCGCAGTGCTAACATTCACCAAGTGAGTCAGTGACAGGAACGAGCACAGACAGACTTCTGCTCCTAACGTGGTGCTGCAGCCAGCAGATCGTGATATTCATTCACTAAATGGTTGAGTCAGCACAGACAGTTTATCAGCTTTAAAGGCCAAATCACTCTTTGTGCAAATGAGGATAATGCTCCTCATTTCAGCAGATACACAACTGCACACAGGAGGGCTCAGTCTGGCTCTGTTCGGCTGATATCAAGCAAACAGAAACACAAAAGCATGTTTCACTTTCCAGGTCAGAGGGAGGTGACGACAGATTCAGAGTTGCAGTGCAGACATGAAGACGTAATCAGCTGAGATACCCTCATCGCACAGAAATGCAGAAGTATTTTTGTGGCTCTTATTTGTTGACATCATCTTTGTTGAGTGCACAAAGATAGCAATGAATGCACATTTAAGGCATTTTCCCTTTCTAAGTAATTTCAGGCTGGCAGGTCTCCTTTAGATGCATGCTGGCTGCATCACAATGAAGGCCTTCTCCAGTAATACTTTATACTAACATAATCCAATTAAAAGGAACTTAATTGGTGTGCAACATTCCCTACAATTTCAACATTTTAAAAATGAATAGTCTCAGTAAGTACCAGATGGTGACATGCACTAATTAATCAGGCCTGCTCGATGAATGAGCATATTAAAATGAATGCACCTATTAGACATGTGTTTTCAATGCTGCATCCTGCAAAAGAACTCCCCTTAAATGAATGCCTGCTATATTACAGAGCAATATGCACAAGAGTGCATTTCATCATTTGTACTGTAACACTATCACTTTGATCTCTTCTTAGATCTCCAGATACTTGCTACATGCTTCCTTTTGTTTGTCCTCCTCCAGGGAAAAGGCATTTAGCTTTAGCATTGCTATCCATGAAAAGGGGCCTGCAGTTTTTATGCTGCAGAATAAATTGCATTGATCAGCCTCCTTATCAGACACCAGTCCATTAAATTGCTCCTGAAGAATTCACGACTCTCTCCCCATTGACAAGCATGTCCTCAGACTGAAAACAGCAGCAGAGGGAATCCAACCTAGGTTTCCTAAATAGGAGTGTCCAAACACCACAAAACCACTACAGTTTCGTGGGTCTGTCTGAACCACTTACAGGGATCTGGACACTCACTGATCATCACAAACACCAGTGTAAGTCTAACATAACAAGAATGAAGTGATGGTTATTCTTTGCCAGTATCTGATTGCTGTTTCTTTTAAACTTTAATATAATTGTAAACATTTTAAGCGACCTTTTGGAAAACCTGGAATGCTCTGACTTCACACGTAACGTCCTGCCTGGGTGGCAATGGGCAAAGAAATGCTCCATCTCCCTGAGTCTCGACTTACTGACACAGGGTTGCTGAGCCATCTACCACAGGTAACTGGGCCCACAAAGGAACGTGACGTGCTCATTAGGGGATTTTTTTGTCCTTCATGCCATAAAAAAATCATTTCTTCTTAAATTTTACACCATTTGTCCCACTTTGAAGGAAAGCAAACCCCAAGTGAAGCTAACTGCAGCATCTATTAGATACATAGAATTATAGAACAGATAGGGTTGGAAAGGACCTTAAGATCATAAAATCCAATGCAGAGAAGAGCTGCACAGCCAGAGAAGTCACGGTCCCAATTTGAAGGCATGTGGAGAAGCATACCTGTTTGCATTCAGTACCCGGGAGCACCGTGCTTTGAACAATCCTGCAGCACTTACTCATGGAATGTAAATTGAGCAAGAAAAAAGAGAGAAAGATGTTATATAGCACCAGAGTTTGGAAATAAAATCTAACATATCGACATAAAAAACGTGAGTGGTGCCCTCAGAGATCTCTCAGCACTTCACAAAGTTGAATGAGCATTTTACAATACAGACTTCTGTAGAGAGGAGCAGTGACTCACAGTTTGGTGGAAGATCAAGACACAGACTCTTAAGCGTGATGCCCAGTTCAGTCACAGCACTTACTTCACACAAGGTATGCCAGGAAAAATATGTGAAAGTAAATCATGGCAAACAGCATTCTGGACTGCCGCAACTTTCTTCTCAAAGTGGACTAATATTCACTAAATACCAGAGCATTGTTGTAACAGGCCAGAACTGTGCCTGTGGCAGACAGCACAGATGGAAATTTCCATAAATGCTAAGCATTATCATTGCTGTTAAAAAAGCAAAGTTCTATCTTGTTGCAGATAGGTTGGGGTTTTGTTCCTTCCAGTCAGAACCGAGTGCCCTGGAAACTGTCCAGTGCCATAAAATGACAGCTCTGCAGAAAATGCAATGAATCTGCAGTGGATGTTGAGCAAAGACCCAGAGTGAAAAGCTGCCAACTTACTTTAGAACCTCTCTTCAGCACCGTGTTGCTGTGCTGCTGAGATTGAAGAGGTATGATGGATGGAGAGGACAACAGAATCACCTCTACCTGAAGGACTGAGGAAAAACCTAGTTGCAAACTTGCTGCAAGACAGTATGAAACAAAATCAGGAAAACAACTCGCAACTATTTCTGGTTTTATGCTCACACACTCTATTTTCTCTCCTTAAAAAGAGTTTAAATTACACGAACATTTCATAAAACTAAGTAAGTGAAAGAAACCCTTGAATATGTTTGGGTTTTTCTACCTAAAACTTGTCAGAAGAAAACATGATAGAAATAACCAATGAACTGGAGCAAAACCTGCCTGGGGCTAGACAATCTGTAACACTTCAGAAGAAAACAGGCATTTCTTTCCAATTTACCTAACCCAAAAAGGTAATGCCACGGAGCAGGGAAAAGGCAAGAAATATCCTCAGGATCTGCCCAGCTAATCTGATTAGATTCTGCATCACTATACCAAGAACACAAGAAACAGTAATAAGGACAAGCTCTCATACCTGGTGTCGAGGCCCAATAGACCAGCCAAGGCATGTATCTGAATATGAACTCTTTTGAGTTCCAATAATTAGAAGAGATTCTTAAGTGGAGAAAACTGTTTAAAATATATATATATATATTTTCCTTTTGCAAAAATATAACAATCATTTAGCATTAATACATTTATAATGACCACATATGATCATATTACAGTGACCATTCAGACAATGCTGCACAGAACATTCTTTAGGGATATTTTTTACTTGCACAGAAGATTAGTTTTCACTTTTTACTTTTTTAACAGAACCCCCCCAGTAAGATAAACCAGACTTCGGAACAGTTTGGGTTTACCTTAGTTCCTAAAAAAGGCTGTGTACAACATGCCAAGATCTAGCAGTGCATTAAGGGTAAGCGCGTCAGCTGACAGGAACAAGCATGATAACAATGATAATGAAGAAAAATCCTCAATTTGAGCACATTTAAGTTTCCCCCAACACTATTTAAGCAAAATGATGCGAATTAAGCCCTTCACAACATATTCAAATTGCACTGGTATGACTGTGCCTTGACCAATGGAATTATCTTGGATTTACCTCTCCCAGGCTCACTTGAAATCCTGCCCTTTGATCTTTTCTGCTTGTTTGTTTCAGCCCATGAAAACATGTAGAAGAATAAACTTCACCAAACCTTTACTAAACTCTGCAGCATGCATCCACAACAAACAAAATACAAATACCTGAGAAACATTATACTGCTTCTGTAGTTACAAAACCCAGTAATGGCTGTGGTTAGCCTTCTGCTGAGCACAGCTTGAGCACGAAGTAAGTGTGTATCATCATTGTATTATTGAATCCATCAATTCTGCAACTTCAATTTACTTAAAACTCTCTCCCTGGGCAACCTCCGGCTCCAGAAATCCTTATGCTGAACCCCTGATGCAGCAAAACCCACTATTGCCATAAATATACCAGTTTCAGTTTAGCAAAGTAACTTGTGGATAGCAAAATACCAAATCGTATCAGAAAGGACATGAAGGATCTTACTACAAAGTTGCCAAACACCCTAGCATCAGGAGTAGGCAATTTAGGAAAGAACTATGGACTGCAGCAGTGTAAGAGGTGAGCTGCACTGCAGAAGATAAAACCCACTGCAGAGAAGCCAGGTGAGTTCTCCCTATTGGACTCAAGCCCTTCCGCAAGAGCCTTATGAATTGTTGAATAAAGACGTGAGAGAACTAAGTTCAAAAATAAAACCCCATCAGCTATTATAAAAAATAGAGATATTAAAAATAAATGATAAATGAAGACCGATAGCAGAAGGGCTGGACCATGTAAAGCCATGCACTGTGGAGAAACCTGAGAGCCACATGGCTGAGCTACACATGGAATCATGGGGTCCCTTATTGGAACCAGGCATCAGTACAGCAAAGAGCTAAGCTCTGTGAAGGAAACTTGCTCTTCCTCCTACCAAACAGTGAAATAACGGGCAAAAGAGAAATGGCACAGTTTTATTCTAAGTTTTTAAGAAGGTCTCACAATTGCTCATTACTAGACATGCAAATGGTGCAACAGAATACACGAGGCAACCAGCAGATCACATGCTTTCATTGTAAGAAAATCAATGATGTGACTTACTGAATATTGCGTTCAGTTCTATTTACAACACGTCAGGAAGAAATGCATCCACCACCACAACATTTTAAGGGATGAAAAGCTTTCTGTATTAAGTGAAACAAAAAGATTAAGATAACTTAGTTCAGGATTGAGACAAATAAAACAATACAGAATGATGCATTACATAAAGACGATAGACTGGGTGTTTCCATTTAGTGTCTATCTCAAAAAAAAACGAGCAACAAACCCAATGTAGCATATTTAAATTAGTAAAAAGAAAATTACTCCATATAAAATGCTTTCTGAACCAAGCTGGCACTGAGATCAAGAGGTCAGCTGGATTAGCAAAAACAATTAGGTGTTTATACATAGGATGAGACACTGAGCGTTGTATTAGGTGGGGTGAAACCAAAGCTTCCACTCGCAGTGCTTACCCAAAGCGTCAACTGTTTGAGTTGAGAAGAAAACTTGCTCATTAGCACTATTCTTTTATTGCCCATGTCGGGTGTTTGGGCAGAGGGAAGGCCCCGGTGCCAGTGCAGAGCCAGCACTGCCTGGTGCCACGCTGCCTGTGGGGGACCAACCAGCATCCTTGCGCTCCCACATCCCATCTCCCGCTGCACCAGAGGTGCACCAAAGAACCACAGAACACAAGACATTGTCTTACAGATTCTGGGTCTATACTCTTCCATCCAACCTGCACTACCCTCATCCCATCCCCCTCTGGATGTCATTATTCAGGATTTTACCTCTGTAAGCCTTCCTCTGGCAAGGCCCTTCTAAAAATTAATCTCTTTGATAACAACAGGATTCTGTTTTTCCCTTTTTTATCTGAGCCTCCTCTTCACTTTCAGTGGTTTTAGTTTAATATAGCAAAATAGCTAAACGGTGAAATATCACTAACATCCCATACCACTAAGGCCCTTCTCCTCCCACACTTTGTTTCATCATGCTTGTGCCAGGCTTATACCTCAGCTCTGGAACCATCCTTGTGTTCATTTTGACTTTTTATGACTATACTATCGATTTGATATAGAGCAACTGGGACCTTGGGCTATGGACTATTTGGGCCAAGTGACTGTCTCTTATGCTAGCACGTCTTGCAACAACCCATACAAATCCACAGCGATGCGTGAGGTGGTGGTAATTGCAGAGGTGAGGAAGCCAGATGGAAGCCCTACAAAAGATGAGTACTGTTTGAATGGTGTCATACTACAAGACAGAAAAATCAGGAGAAGATGACAAAGGGGTTTCTCTACAACTAACCTAGACAATTTAACTTTTGAAGATGCATATGTTAGTAGTTTATGGTGGAAGATACAAAGAAAAATCAGCCACATGCTGATATCTCATTTGCTACTCGGTGGAGCAAGTGCCTGGAAAGGGCTTGAATCTCTGTAAAAACTCCTTCAGTTTCCCATTCCACAGCAACCATCTCCTCCCACTGCCTTCCACCTGGTGCAGTCATTTTGCCTTGTTCTTTGCATCTATGATCAAAGACAGACATTCTAATTGGAAGATCTCTCTGATAATCTTGAGAAACTAGCTACAGGTAATTTTTTGGCCATCAAAGTGGGTTCATGCAGCTTATTCTCACTCAGGCCACTCTTCTAATTAGCATGTCAATAATTCATCCCAATAAGGCACTTTACCAGGCATGATGAATGCAGTCAGAAACCACAGCAGTGAGATGAGCGATGAGCTGGAAGTCAGAAGGTTCACACTATTACTGTTCACTACTGTTGAAGTTAAAAAGAAAACAACAACAACGCTTTACAACACATATTCTTAGGCATTGCCTAGAATCCATCCCCATAACATGGGAAGCCACCACTGATGAGAATGCGTTAGGTAAAAAGCACCATCATAGGTGAAAGTCATTAAAGGAGTTGGCAGATACTGAAATTGGGTGCGTTTTGCATTCATGATAAACAAGAACTGGTTTGTTACTTATGCAGATCAGTAAGTGTTGTGCCTGTCCATCTCTTAGGATAACACACCCCAGAACACCAGGACTGTGTCCTCTGTGCTTTCTCTATGCATTACCCTGCACAGCTTTCCACCACAAAACACTGCTTGCAAAGCACCATCAGAGGTAGGAAAAGGTGCTGTTCTGTAACTATGTGTGCAGGGGTTTTCACACAGGACTCAGTTCTACTGACGAAACAAGGCTTCTGCTAACAGAGAGCCCTCTGCTTCTTTTACTGTTTGGTACCAAAGTGGATTTACCATAATGGTATCAAATACAACCACGTACATTATAAATGATTCACCACGTATAAAATCTTTGTATGCTTTAGAACACTGTTGTGTGTTGCAGACCACTGAGAAGTCTTTGTGCAGCAAAACACAGGGCATCTAACAGTCATTCGTCATCTTTTTAGGCTACCAAAAAAGACACGAGGCAGGGCAGGGGAAACAAGACAACACGAAACCCCAGCCATTTATTTTATGTCACAAAATCTGATTCCATCTTTAAAACTAATCCATACATGGAAGCGCTATGCAATGAAGGCATCCTTAAATATAACCAAGGACAGAATCAGAAAGGAAACGTAACAGAAGATCTGCGTTAGTTTTTATCTTTACATTCAGTGACTGTTTTTTGCAGCCAGGGAATTTGCTCAATTTACTTCATGACAGAAGAAACCGCCTTCCTTTTCAAAGTGAGATGTTTAAACCCATCAAGTATGTAAAACACTGTAATTCTTACCCAGCGCTGTGAGAGAAGGAAAGGGAAAGAAGGAATTGCCTACTGCTTCCGAGAAAGCTGACTTCATGCAGGCAAAACCTCCCCTAAGGATCAATCCGTGTTGTGGGCAGCAGCAGCAAACAGCCCCTTGAAAGCCAGAGGTGGCTTTTAGAGCAACCCAGAGCGGGGCCTGGCACACGTCCTCCCACTCCCACAGCCCCTCCTGCTCCCAGGACCCCTGCGAGCACAGGGTGCCCCTGAGGCTGCTCCCTCCACCTACAGAGACAAGAGGCACGCTGTCAGAGCGCTCACGTACTCATTAAGAGGCTGCTGATTACACTTGAAAATCACAAGCTTGCAACCTGGCCAGTGCTTACACATGTCAGGACACAGTATGAACCAACAACGCTCTTGTTGCACTGTAAGCAAGCTCTAGGAAAGAGAAAGAAAATCAACAAACATGTTTGTTTGCAGAAACAGCACTCCTGAATTCTTTTTCTTTAGTTCTTTTTCACAGATATGTTTCCCTTAAAGGAGCTGACTGACAAACATGAATTTTGCTGCTTGTGCTCAACAAAATCCTAAAGCGCAAAGCTTTTTCTCGCCAGAAAAAACACAATGTGAATTTTCTAGTCTTGGACAGCTAAAATGATTCAATCTACAGGGAGCTGAAGGTAAAAGCAGAATCACACCCATGGGAATTCTTTCCTTTTCCAAAAAGGTTTTTATGACAGCGTACTTTATTAGCACACAGGTCTGCTACGAGTCCATCACTGTACAGGAATGGACTTCACAATTGGGCAATTGCATTCTGTTGCTACCAATCCTAATAAAATACAAAAGGCTGCTATTGCCTGTCCTCGTGGAGGGTCTGGAGGGCGGTTTTTTCCTGCTGTATGCAACACAATGCCATTTGAACTAAACTAAACAGTGATAAGAACTAGTCTAAGAGAAAGGGAGAGATCAAGACCCACTCCTCCATCCATGTAAGCAGCAAGTTGCAAGGCAGCAGCAAGACCCTTCCCATGGCTCCCTGCTGTGGTTCTGGGCTCAGTCTTTATAGACAGGCCAGAGATAATATCAATACTCAATCAAATGAGGAAAATTGCTCAGGAATTTAAATCATGCTTCTCCAATACTGCTTCATCAACATTATGCACAAGAAGGTGATGTGTATGCCAGGACTCCCAAGTATGATCCACAGAAAAGACTAAATGCTCACTGTGGGACTTAATTTTGCAATTTATACAGAAAAAGAAAATCCGTACAGCAGACTTCAAAGTTATGGGCTCAAACATGGCTTAATAACACATAATGGCATATGTTATGGATATTTAAACAGTACATGGGATCCCAACTGTTAGTCAAATCATGAACTGTGATGGTAATTACAACAGCGATACAACACTGTGTTACTTGTTTCTTTTGACCCCATACTTCAGCAGTACTATTGGTTCTACTTTGCCTTTTTTAATAAAAAGGGCAAATGGAGCTCTCTAGTCTTGCCTGTGAAACAAGCTGCTCACACCTTTAATGACTGGTGACTTTTGAGAGCTGTTAATAGCACCCTTGGACTGTTGCTCTCTAAAAGACAACATGGCATTCCTGGAGCTTCATACCAGTGACAAACACAATGGAAACAACCCCTTCCTACTCCTGAAATAGATTCCTCCGCATGTAGAGTCCAGGCACTCTCCTTTTCAGTCCTGCACTCATGATAACGGGGTGGTCATGACTTGCACAAGCTTCTGAGGATCTTCACTTCTCTCAGTGGAGCCAGGCAAGCCTGGCCTAAACTCTATATTCCTACTTTACAATCGCACATAATAAATACAAATTATTCGCTCAAGCCTTTGCTCAGTGCAATCAGTGAGTACCTCTGCTTTCAGATTTCCTGCTCTCCCTATTTACATTTCCTTTCAGACTACTCCTGAAAAAACCTCGACTAATTTTAGGCAAAGATTAACCCATAGCATTCCATGCTAAATCAGTAACAACTTCCTACTTACAACCAATTTCAGACCTATCACCTGCAGCCAGGCCTAATCCACGTAATACATACTGCATTGTCATCATTTCAGATTCTTAATAACATACCAAAAATAAATTAGAACACACAGTTTTTAAAAGTCCATTTAGCCTTTTGGATAGTTGTTGACAAAGAGATACCTGGTCATAGCTCACTAAAACTCAGCATTTGGAAAGAAGATACACAGAGGCCTGAGGAAGAGAGGACACATGGTTTTGCAAATGCAATGAAAGGGCTTTATTTTAAAGCTATTTTCAAGAGCAAACCTTTAGGTTTGCAATAGCGTCAGGCAGATATTCAATAGAAAAAAACACTCTGAGTAATTTGCGTTAAAATTTCAAGGTTTAATTTTTCAGATTTCCACAGAAATATTTTTTGGCATTACCAGAAAATGAATCCTCCTCACGCCACCTTCTAGGGCTGTTTTAGGTTCCTCCTACTCAAATCATTTCTCATGTAACAATCACTTGTCAGCTTTTTTAAGTCAGCTGTTTTAAAAAGCCTTTTGTTGAAACCAAGGATGTTAACAGTGATCCCAAAGCTTTAATTTTCATAGAAATTGCTGTATGTCAAGCTCGATAAAGGCAGCAGAACCGTGCTTGGATGCCACAATGCAGTAGATAAAAAAAGAAATCATGAAATTCAATAGTAGGATATTTATCAGCTGCTTATCACATCTGAATGCAGTTGCAGGGCTTGGCCCCTCTGTTGCTTCATACAAATACACTGGGAAACTGAAACAGATTTGCTCTGCACTGTGCAAGTTTTCAAAATTCATATTAACACAAAAGTTTTTGCTACATAAAAGTATTTTTTCCTCCTTTTTTCTGCAGAGAGCAAGATAATTTCCTTACTGTCATATGGCATTGCAGGGACGGGAAGACTAGAGAGAGATGTGAAAGGACACACAAATGCCTTTCTCAGAATAGGCTGGTTATAAAGAGCAGCTTCACAAAACCGCTTATTTACCTTCACCTCTGGCTCTTCCAAAGCAAGACGCTGCCCCATGGCCCCCGCTGTGGTAGAGCCCAGCCCTCTTTAACCTGCAGGCGCCAGGATGCAGCCACAGAGCCCAGCACACTCCCACCAGCACAGCGGTGCTTCTGCTCCCAACTGCCCCTCCGCTGCCAACCCCAGTGCTCTCTGCCAAGCACAGCTCAGTACCAACCTCCTGCACCGCCGCTCCAGCACAGAACTCTTCCAAGTCTGAGGTTATTCAACATGATTAACGAAAGGACGGGTTCCTAATGCTAATTAGCATTGTGTAGTCAGAAGACAGACTGCAGGCCTGTATCTCTCCACATCCTATGTTAAATTTGTTCGCCAGACATAAAAGACTGGTACATTAACCATGGCTTATTTCCACATTTCTCTTTTCAGAGAAGCCTGCCTGAATCGTAATGCACAGAGATAGGCTGAAACACTCAGCAGATGATTTCGCTTAAATCTCAAGTAAGACAAATTAGACAAGATCTTCAATCACTGCCTTGGGATGTGTGGGCGATGGATTACATTTTACAAGGAACAGCATTTGGGAAGATTCAGTTTTCACTCTTCAGCCACTGTACTCTTTTAATTACATGCTAAAACTTGGAGAAAGAAGAACTGGAAAGGAAAAGAGCAGAAGAGAGACTTCGCAGAGATAACGAGATGGCTGCTTGCTGAAATGAGGCAACATTATCTTTAATGTCTGCAGTGCTGGGCTAAAGAAATTAAAAAGCAAATTCCTCACACTGCCCAGTGCCTTCCCTTTCAGTAATGGAGCCTTCTGCATTAACTAGTTTTAAGATATGAAGCTCTAGCAGCAAGTTCACTGCTTGAGTGAGGGGTTTTATTTCACAGGGTGTGATGGAAGGCCCGGTTTGAGGCTCTGTAAAAGGAATAAAATTAATTCTGCCTCAGATCTCTGTGCACCTTTAACAGACCAGCATCCACAGACAAATGAGTCTGAAAAGGTCCCTGGAACCTTACTGCTTGGTTTGCCTCCTCATTTCCAGGTGCACACTTTGCTTTTACACTCTAAAAATAAAGCATAAAGAAAGAAATGAGGAAGAGCTGTCAAACTCATTTTTTTCAAGTCCAATTTTAATCTCCCCCATGAAGAACGTGATGCAAAAACTCTTGTAGTTATTACTGTCCAAGGATTGTATTTTTTTTTAAGCTGTTTGAGTGGATTTGATAAGTTACTGACAAGAAACAAAGGAAAAACAAATAAAACCTTTGTTTTCTTGTGGCTGCAAACGCTGGCTTGTTACGCCAAGATTCAGCTTTATTATTGCTGCTAAAGATACTCAAATCTCAGGGGAGTACAAACTTTTCTCACAGTAGTAACCAAATTGCAAATCTTACATGTTCCAAGCTAATATTACATGTTCATCAGATGCTTGCCTTAAAAGTTTAGCACAGCTCAAGCACAACTGACAGTATTATTTTCCTTCAAAACTATTGCTGCAAGTATGCAGCTGCAGTGGAAATGAAACCTGCTTGTTGATGCTGTCTCTTTTAGTTCTCCTTTTCCAATCATGCAAGTGATTCTGAAAAGATAGAAATCACTATCTGAAAGTCAAATATAGTCATTTTTTGGAGGTTAAAGTCACATAAATAGTGCCACCTTTAAAAATACACCAGTAGAGTTTGCATATTGTGGTAGCAGAGAAGTATATTTTACACATATTTATAAACACACACAAAAAGGAAGAAATTTCAATGTTGGTGTATTTCTGCGATCTTCAGACTGAGATCTACACAAGACATACACGTTGCAACCAGATAAAAGATGACTTGAAAGAAAAAAATGATACTAGTAATGAATCCCAGGGACAATGAATGTAGATGTAAACCTACGGAAGGTTTAAAACATCTCCGTAGAATCCAGTCTATCAGCACACAGCTCGCAATAACACACTAAAACCCAGCCAGACGCTCCTGGGTACCTACTGTAGCTGACTCCATGTGAGATGAGATGGCTTTGCCCACAGCAGTGGTTTTAGGAATGATTCCCACTGCTGCCTGCACAGCAGGTCTGCTGCACCAGCACTCACCCTGGGAGCATTGCACCACCACACCATTTGGAACGTTCAAAGCAATGTTTTAGCCCGTGCTGAAGGTAAGCAGTGATGGCTGGGTGCTGCAGTGCTTTGGCTGCTGCGAGCAGCCGAAGGAGGTTCCTGTTGGTGTAGTATTCACATGTGTTCATACAGGCCTACACATCAGGTAAAGTTCCAATACAGAAAATACCACCCAGCTTTTAAATAACCACTGTAAACCTGCAATTAATACAGTAACTTTGTGGACACGAGCACAGTTAATTTACGGCAATTTCTTTATAGAGAAGGAAGAGAGGAGTTATAATACATCATGTTATGAGCAAGGAACTTCCAAACCTAGTTCTAAAACAATCTTCAGCTTTGATAAATCCAACTCTATCCCCCACTCCCTTTTGCCTAAAGTCTTTCTTCTTTCTATTCTCCTCAGACTGCTCATCTGCTTAATCTGATCCAAATGCTTTAAGGATGTCAAGGGGATAAATACTGCGATTAACAGCTCTGAGTTTCCATTCGCTTTTTAGAAATGGGTGCCTTAAACTCTGAGGCATTACACACACTATTCAGTATTCACAGGATGCACTGTTACCAAGAGACAATACGCAGAGGAACAAGTGGAGACTAAACCAGTTTTTGCATTAACAGGAGGATCCTCCAAGCGGTTTGCAGAGTGTGCTCCAGGGCCCTTCAATTGTTCTGCAGCGTTAGTGTTTCAAGCAGAAAACACTTAAAGCTTTTTCTTCCAGGGCTGAACTATAAATGCAGAAGAATCAGGTATTTATTCAGTGCAGGTAACAAGATTGCTACCTGGCAATTTTCTGCAACTTAACTGTAAATGATGCATGAAAAACGTATTCTTATTAAATGTTAAACCACAAGCATTTTAAGAGAAAAGGAGGGGACGCAGCAAAGAGCTCCGTGTTCTGTCAGCACCAACAACTGCAGCCGTACAGCCCCGAGGAGCCTCCAGTTCCTACCAATCTGTGATCAAATTAGTACAGAGCAAATGCAGCTTCAAAGAAATTATGGGTACTTTATTATGTGCATTCAGAAAGAGACAGCCATGAAGCATTGCCTTGCTAAATGTTATAAAAGTTCTTATAAATATTCATGTGCATTTGTACTCGAAGCATTTAATCATTTCTTTACAAAAAAAGGCATGGGGGGAAGGGGAGAGGAAGAAATGACTGTTTCCTCACTTCCAAAGAGTCCAAGGCAACAGAGGAGACAAACTTGTGCACGAGTGCTCTACAGAATAGACAGCACCAACCCCAGAAATGTACAAATCAAAGAATTTTTTTCAGGTAGATTTCTAATTTTTTAAATTAGAGCTGAAGTTTTACAATGCAGGTACCAAACTAAATTTGAATTTCTATGTCATTAGCTTTGAAAACCAAGATCAATCTGTTGCTTCTGACATTTGTTTGAAGACGGATTTAGCTGCCTGTACTCCTCTGCATTTTCAAGTCCCCACTGTCAAAGATGAACGTCACAGCACCAGATAAACACGGCTGCTTTGTGAGCTCAATCCATCCGTACACAGCCATGGTGAGCTGAAATAGCAGGGCTGAAAATCCTGGTGTCACCCCTTGAGAGCACTGCGTTTTTAGGGCTTGCAGCCTCTTGATTAAGCCTCTCTGACTTAAAGTTCATCAATACTAGTGTGAATTAATGTAGATGACTGTAAGACATGCTGACAATACAAAAGCCTGTTCACAAGTGGCTTTTGCACAAAAGAGAAAAGCAAACCAGCTTTGACATAAAATTATAACCCCAATATAAAAGCTAAAAGATGTAGAGTAGTGGCATCTGAACCCTCAGAAATCACACAAGCACAGACAGCTCTGAGGGACCAGCTCAGACCTTGTGCCTTGCTGTGATCCTGCCTCCAAGCCAGACTAAAATAACAGACTCTCTGCCTTTGACCATCCTTTTACCTACCCTTTTGTACCAGGAACATCCCTTCTTGTCTGGGAAACGCATTACCCTACAGCTTTAGGCATGACTTGCTTTGCAATATCTTTTCAGATACTACACTCTGGACATAGCTCCCCATTCAAGATGCTACAGCTAGAGGAAGAAATAATAACCTGAAGAGATGCTTTCTAAGGTAGACCCAATTCCTTCACACATACCTCAGTGGGCAAGTAGACCTAATTTTGGCTCAACATTGGCTGTAAAGCAATGTTCATAGTGCAAGAGGCTTATTGCTATGGTACTTTTGGTTCCCTCTTGTATCAGTCAAGTCAGACTGCTGTCAGATGTACCTGCCTCTGCTCTTAGGTGTGCTGGCAAGTCTCAGTGGAATTATGCCAGACATATACCATGTTTAGAAATACAAAGCAAAATGAAAAGTGGTGCTGCCTTTTACTTCCCTCAGGAAAAATGCCTCTTGCAAATGGTTTTATCATTTTCATTATATCCTGTTTGATTTCCTTTACCATCTTGACCAGAACAATAACTAAGACATAATAGAAAAAGATTTTTCCACAGGCTGGTTCTAATTACATTAAATCTCAAGTGACATAGGACATTTAAATAAGAAACAACTACTGCAGAGTGTGAGATAATAACATACCAAAATAGTCGGCTTTTTGAGAGTACTGTTAAAATGATGCATTAAACATTACAGAGTACTCCGCTCATGCCTCAACACGAAAGCTGTTCCTTCTGTGGCACACCACTGCAGAAGGAGCTTAGTGGTTATTGCAGTCAATACTCAACTCTGAATGATTATGAAGCATTATCCCTCATGCTGGAAGTTACATAGATCTTTGTAACATGAACTCTGAAATACACACTTAAACTTCTGCATGAGGTGAGGCAGTTGAGATTGCAGGGTCACGGCAGGATTAATCACCTTGGGGACCACAATGTAGAGCTGAGGAAGTTTTGAAGAGCTCCTGGATTTTGTTGCAAGTTTTACCTTTAACATTTGCCATGATAAGTGAATTCTCTTTTAATGTGCTTAGAAAACACAGTTGTTAGACTGCCGAAAACTACTAAAATGTAAACATGTGAAATAGCAACTGTGGTGATGTCATCTAGAACCACAGTGAAACCTGCCCTACTCTCATAGGTTGTGTTTGATGTTAGAAGTGACCACGCAGCTGTGCCTCCAAGATCAGTGTTATGGCACCCTGCAGCAAATTCTCCTGCTGGAAACCAAAACTGAAGAAAGGGAAGGAGAAGAGTTGTCCTGTAGGAATGATCAGGAGAAGGGGATTGAGTGCACTTGCACTAAATTTGCAGACACCAAGCTGGGTGGGAGTGTTGATCTGCTGAAGGGTAGGAAGGCTCTGCAGAGGGATCTGGACAGGGTGGATTGATGGGCCAAGGCCAATTGTATTAAGTTCAACAAGACAAAGGGCCAGGTCCTGCACTTGGGCCACAACAACGCCCTGCAATGCTCCAGGCTTGGGAAGAGTGGCTGGAAAGCTGCTCATGGGAAAGGGCCTGGGGGTGTTGGCTGACAGACAGCTGAACATGAGCAGCTTGTGCCCGGGGGGATGTGGTGCTTAGGGATGTGGTTTAGTGGCAGACTTGGCAGTGTTGGGTTAATGCTTGGACTCTATGATCCTAAAGGTCTTGTCCAACCTGAACGATTCTATGATTCTATAATGGGGGAGAGAAGAGTTTATCAATTGCCTTTGCTTGCAGCTAGTTACTAGATTGACTTAACTAACATCAAACCACGTATAAGGGATTCACTAGTGTGTGGCTAGAGCTGAAACTGGTATGTATGGACATATATGACTATCAGTCATTTATCTGCTCAGCTCCTTTGCCATAGTTGTCACAGTAAAGTTTCAAGGAAGTTCTCTAGATACTGACGATTAAGAAACTTATTTTCAGTTAATAAACAGAATCTATGACTCTAAATTCTGTGCTTAGAGCATATAAACTTTCACAGCAGCAGCTCAGTAAGTAAAGCATTCTTGTCTAAATAGCACAAAATATATTAATTCTCTATTAATAATGTAATCAAACACAGAGAAGCAAATAAAAAAGTTTATTTCAGCACACAAAATAAAATTGATTTTCCTGTGTGTATATTCTACATTTCAGACCTGCAACAGTGCAAGTGCTCTCATGCACTCATTACCTATGTTTGTCTAGTGAACAATGCCATGGCACTGGAGAATGATTGCTCATGTGCAGAAATTGAGTAATAACAATTACATGACTCCACTGCAAAACCATTTTCTAAATGCAGCTCAGATACCTGCACAGCCACTGCTGGAGCTGCCTGTCTGAATAGATCTAAATCAGAAGATACAGACAGATATGAAGGTAATCAGTAAAAGACTCATGCAACTATTGCTGCCTATGAAAAGATTTCATTTGCATTTAATAAAGAAGAGGGAATTTAACTTGTACACCTTCCCCTATCAACTACTGGCTTCGTTAACTTCCTTTAGGCCATTATGCTGATAAGACATTAGTAACCTTGAAGATGCTCACCTTCATGTACCCTCACCACTTCTCTTGAACTGGCTCTGCTGTTCTCCTGACACGTCTGAACAGACTTGGCTTTCAAACTGCAGCAAATCAACCTGTGGATGGGAAGGAAGAGTCGTTTTCAGTCAGGTCAACAAGTTGAAAGGGCTCATGAAGATAAGCAATAAGCGCTGAACATTCAGCCACGGAGGGGACTCCACTGCACGGCTCAGAGCAGCGGTGAGGCTGCTGTTGGAGCATCCCAAGAAGTGGTCAGTAGAGATTTCAGCAGATGAGAAGCAGCATGGCCTACAGACAGATACTGTTCTGAAGCTCTTGGGCTCACGTTGACTGAGTTACCATGCTGCATAAAAACTTCCATTCTGCTCAAGCACAGCTTTCAGAAGAACACTTCACTCATTTCAGATTACTGGAGCAGTCTGGCACAACGTCCCCTGCAAGGGCCGCAATAGCAGCACCCTTCTGTCCAGCAGATTCTTAGGGCCAAATGTTTTTTTGGGAACTGTGAGTGGCTCAGGTAAATCACAAAGACATGACAACCTTGTTTTACCTGTTCTCAAGATACAGACTAGTGTACTTTATGTGGGGCTATGGACTGGAACTACCTATTTACAGATGCTCTTAAAATAATCATGTTAATTGCACGCCCCCCCACACTTTCTTTTTTGCACAGTTCCTGGCATGTACCTTCCCCATTGGATACCACTGAAATACCAGTGTGCAATTTTACATGCAAACTAAACAAAAGGCTATTTCTTCCCCAAAGACAGTAATAATTTGAAAACTTGCTAGTCTTGATTGTGGGTTAAAATAAAGGCTGGTAACAACAGAGCACAGCTCATGATGACCCCAGTACTGAAAAGAGAAAGCAAGATGAGGGGCACCTCCTGCCGCTAGGATGTCCGTAAGAGCGAATACCAGTACTCAGTGCCAGTAATTCCACAGCACAAGGACAAAAAGGGGAGACTTACTTCAACAAATTGGATGTGATATATCTCACTGTTAGTGCTGTATCCCATGGCTACTGAATTACTGAATCTCCATTGACTGTTTTATGTCACATGCCTTCCTGATTTGCTATCCAAGTTTCTTCCTACACAGGCTGGTGGTCTCTCATTAAGACCAAGATTTACAGAGCACAGATTTCAGCTTTTATAGAACCCACTGTGCTTTCTAAAGATCCACCTTTTCTTCTCATCAACTGAAATAGCACTTTTTGGCGAGGACCCCTGGTGGATTTTTTCCCTTTTTTCTTTGCCTTTTTCCTTTTTATTGTTTTTTCAACTTGCAATGCATATTTCTCACTCAGTCCTCTAAGGATGTTAGTAAGATTTATCAGCAGAGCCTCTCTCCCCATTTGCCCCCCTTCAATTCTTTGAGCTACAAGTACTTTTATGTTACAGGAAATGAGGACAACAGAAAGCTGCAGATCCCATGAATGTAAAAATTGTCTTGAAGGCATGGAACAATTCAGCCCTAATTACAGCCAGCTGGAGCCTGCTCTTTTTGCAGGGATACTTGGATAATTAACCAAATACTGACTGATGCAACACTCAAGTATGTCACCACCACGCAGATATTGAAGGTTAATTTCTGTATCCGTCACTAAAATCAAGCTTAATGGATATTATCAGCTCAAGTCTTGAAAATCAGTAATACAGGCATACAGTAAGACAAGGATAACTTTTCCTTCAATGAGCTTGGTGCTATCTTTCATTAGCTGCAGAAGAAATGTGTTTTTCCAAAAAAAATGCAAAGTAATCAATTTCATATTATAATTAATATTATACATTAATATATTTATATTACATTACATTTAGATTATAAATTACATTTAATAAATTATATTATAGTTATATTATAATTTAATGAGTAAATTCACTCAGCTTAAGCCCTAAGCTTAAAATACACTGAAGCTGATGTGATAAAATAAACCCAAAAATATTCTGATAGGCATTACTGTAATAATACACCTTTATTCCTCACAGTATGCTGCCTCTAAATCTGCAGGTTTGTGTTTCTTCCTAAGTGAGCTTTATAGGGATGTTGAAATGAAATAGTACTGTGCCAGAAGTACTGATGTGAGTGCCAATGCACAAACTCCAAAACTACTCCAAAAAAAGATGGCAGAGAGGGTGCTCAAGAAGTTTGAAACCTTTGGGAGACAAAACTGGTAACGCATCCCTCCTGCTTGTGATGAACCGCAGTTTTCAGTTGTTCTGTACCTGAACTGTATTTGCAGCAAAAAACCCAAATCTGAAAGAGGAAGCCAGCACAAACAACAGAAAGTTGCCTTCCCCAATGCTATTTTCAGCAATCCTTTCCCTGACAATATGAATTCTGAGACAGGTTCAATCCCTATGGTCAGTTATAGAGCTGGTTCGTGCTGCAGTGATCAAAAGAAAACATTTTGTCACTGCTTTTATCAAGCAGCAGCTCCTGCAGCTTGCATTTCTAGTTACTAATTCAAGAAACCTCCCGGGGAAAACCTGAGACATTTTAACCTGGGAAAGATGTTTGTAAAAAGAGGAAATCACCACAAAGTTGTTGGGAAAGACACAGTGCAATGAGAACTGTAAGTGATCAATATTTGTTAGGTTAGATCTTGGGTAGGGCTACAAAGAAGACAACCATCACGCACCTCAGGAGCACACTGCAGTGCTCTGAAAAGATCTGGGTGGGGAGGCAAGAATCTAAAGAATCTGGAACTGGGATTCTTTTCATTTTGTATTCTCTTTGTGCTCACACCTTCTTATCTGGTACTGAGAAATAAATAACCCCAATTATGTTTGCACACTGCCCAACATAGACCTTCAGTAGGAAAAGTCCGAATTTTGTTTGGTATTTTTGGAATGCTGCTGTAACGCAAACCACACAGCGTCACCACAACAGGGCAACTCAAAGGGTAACCTGTGGGTTTGCTCTGGAGAACACACAGGGGTTTCATTACCAGAAATGGAAAGCAATGGAATAAAAATAAAAGCTTAGCAAAAAAATAGGTTAACTCATACAAAGAATGGCTGAAAATGAAAGGTTTTTTTGAGGATTATTTTGAAGTCTATTAAAACCCTCCTATTCACCTCTCTGAAGTGTTTTTGCTTAAGATATAGATGTACGCTAATGGTCGTATTAAAGATAGTGATGACTGGGCTGAAAACATCCTGCTTTGTAAGAACAAGGGGAAAAAGCCTGTGCATGAGCAGCAATTGTTTCTGAAAGCAGTTTCAGAGAGATATACTGGCAAGAGTTAAGGAGATTCCTGTTTGAAAGGATAAATTGCTAAGAAACCCTTTGAGTCCTCTCCTGACACAGCGAGCAGTGCTGCTGCCTTGGGTCTGTTTCACAGGTGTATTTTTAGATGCAGCTACTTTCTGTTCCCTCATTCCCTCACTCTGCTCTTAATATTAACAGACAGGCCAGCAGTTTGGTATTTACATAATGGCCTATGTGCCATTTCCTAACAGGGACAGCATGGAGCTAATGGAACAACTGTGATTTACAGGTTTGAACAAAGAAATGGCCCCAGTAGGGTAGCTAGAACTCTTGGGTATCTGGACAGCACTCAAAACAATAATACGTGGCTACTACATACGTAATCTTTTCCAACTCTATTAGAAAGTTATTCTTCCTCATTCAATCTTGCTTGCGGCAGGTTCAAGTGTGTTGATTATCTTTTTCCAAGCCTAGAAGTCAATCATTTTTTTAATTAGCAGGATCTGAGATGTGTTCAGGTTTGGTTTTGTTAAGAATGGAAACGTGTTTCTTGCCAAGACCACATCACATCACAGGCTAGAGAAAAATGAAAGGACTCAGCATGAAAAATATAATCTAATTATCACCAAATGAACAGCTGATAAATGAAATGACAAAGTGAAACACACTAGTTGCAGAGGATGGAAATCAAAGGAATTAACGGAGGGTGAAGTTGTTACAAATACTGAGCAAACGAGAACTGGAGACCTCACCATAAACAAGGCCTCCATCTCCCCATCACTGAAAATCCACTGCTGCCCCAATAAGCAATCTGCCATCCATCACAGGAAGAGCTAGATCTGATACCCAGCAGCATGCCCGGAGTTGATTTGATGCAGAATACAGGAGCCTGCTCCAAATCAAGAGCAGCGCTGGTTTGGAGCTTTACAAAGTTGGGAGATGGATTTTTCCATTTTGCCTGCCCTGCTTATTTGAAGTTTCCAGGGACAGCATCACAGCAGCAGGAATCCAACAAACAGAAGCAGCAGCCTCCTTTTAACAGCTGAACTGACAAGGACAGTATTTATAACGTACCTGTGATGGGACAGATTTCACAGATAAGCAGAAGTGAAAATGGAGACTAATGCAGGAGAGTGAGAAATCACAATTGCCCTTTGGAAAGAACTGCATAGAGGGACATTAAATAAATGTTTTTATGTTAGTGTTGCTTAGAGTCTGCCAATGTTTCCATTTTGAATCACTGTCTTCAGTCATCTACACCTCAGCTGAAAAAGCCTGGTTGGACCCGAAAACCAAGCAAGGCAGATCTCAGGGGAAGAGCAAAATCCCTTTCTTTACCACTACCACCACCCCCCCCCCAAGCCCAAACAGATCCTGAATTTAATATCTTTAGCTACTTTTTAGATAGACCTAAAAATCTTGGGGTTTGAATCTTTCTGTTGCCCATAGGTAATGGAAATTCAAATGTTCCCTCTCTCTTCCCTGGTTGTGTGATATGATTCTGCAACTCCTGCACCACTGGAGGGAGAGGCAGTGGCCTGGCCTGGCCTGGACCAGAAGCACATGGGACACGGTGCCCCTGCTCCAAAGCTTTTTCAAACTGGCAGTACAAAGTAATTGGTCCAGCAGTTGAAGTTTGGCAAAGTGCTCAGGAATGCACAAAGGAAACGCAGCATAGAGAAGTAAAATCATTAAAAGACTATTTTTACGGTTATTATCTTTAAAATACATTTAAGCCAATAGCCCCTCCCTGCCTTGTGCAGGTACCTTTATCTCCAGAATACATCAATCACAGCAGACTCCAGCGCCAGTATTTTATGTTCCTTCTTTGCTCTACGTGCCAAGCCACAGAGAAGAAACAAAGGCTGGTGTTGTTCCTGGGAAAAAAATGGGCTCTGTAGGAATTAGTGGGCAGTTTCCTTTCATGCATTAACCTATGCAAACACGTTGGTAGGGTAATGGCTTTTGAATGGAGTGTCCCTACAGAAAGGCGTGTGGGTACTGCATGTGGGAGAGGCGACTGGCAGTCGTTCCAGAGGAATTCTCTCCAATGGTGAATTCCATGTGGCTGTGACAGAGGGGTGGGTGTGCTGCTGCCCACAACCTTCCATTGTTGGTGAAAAGGTGGTGACTTCCTCTTCATTGAATCTTTCCCCTTATTTTGCTCTTCCTTCCTGATGATAAATGCACTTTTTATTATTTCAACCAATTCCACATTACTTTTGGAAATTTTATCACTCATTTAGATTTCACTCAGTGAGTCAAGCGGAAAAAATGTGTTCTCAAGCTGAGAGAAAACCCTCCCATCTCAAATCCCTGAGCCAAGAGCACCTCCCATGCAACATCCTCCAGCTGTTCTTGGAGACAGAAACAATCTGTTCACGTGGCACCCTCAGCCGGTTCCCACCTCAGCACTCGCAGCACCTCCAGCAGGAAGAGATCTGCCCAAAGCAGCAGCCCCAGCCCTCCCCAGGCCTCTCCCTCAGCTCACCCAGCACTTCCCCAAATACACAAACCTCTTGATGTTCAGCCCATGAAGATCTTCCTGTGCCAGCACAGAGATCTATCACATGGCGTTGTTATTCCTGATCCAGGGTCACTGACTGTCACGTTTATCAGCTAGATAACAGCCATCTGAATACAGCAACAATGATGGGAACCAATTCCCCCAGCTGAAGCCTCTATCCCTGGTAGATTTAGTTAGTGCTGTTTTGACAAAGGCTGGATGTATAACGAAGTAGCTGCTCTGTCAGGCAGCAACATACAAGGCAGCATCACCTTCCAGTCTTCCAACCATTCTTCCTCTAAAATGATGATGGTTATAAACTATTTATATCTTCTACTATTATTCAATACAGACATGCCAAAGTGGTACCTTTCCCTTAGGAAAAATGAGTAAGTTTGTGGTCACTATTGCTTTTTAACCTTTGTTGCTAATATTTCTGGACTCTAAAGTGCTTCATAGAAATCTGAAGGCAGACACCAGTGCTCCAGCTCCACAGCTGCTGCAAAATAAAGATGTGAGAACCAGAACTGTCTTTTTCTCTTGTTCTCGTTAGTCATGTCAATGAATTGGAGATCTCTATGTGCACACATTCCAAAGGAACACAGAAGTGAGGAGAACAGAGGAAAACATTAAAAAGAGCCTAGTAAATTTGAAAACTTGAAAGAAGAAAACCATTTTTCTGATAAGTCATTTGTCAGTACTGCAGTTGAATGGAAGCTGCAAGCATTCCCTTCTTGCCCATACAGCAGGAGAAATAAAGACAATATACAAACAACTCTGGCAACAAAGCAGACAACAGCTAAAGATGGGAAAGCAATTAGGGCAAAAGCCCAGCAGCCTATTGCCCAAGTGGTGCATTGGCCAAGCTGTGAGTTTTTAGTTAGGAGGCTCTGTAGTGCTGGCCTAACTGCTCTCACCAGAGACATGAGGAACCTCACTGTGGATTTCTGATAGGAACTGTTACACTAATGCTGAACATTGTCCACAATCCTACCTTTAACCCTCACCAAAATTAGGACAGAATTATTCCAGGGCACTAACAGTTCTTCCATTGAAGCTTTAACACAGCCTACGATACATGGGTGGAATAAACACTTTACCTGGACTGGTAAGGGCGAACAGCTACACTTGTAAGGTCAAAAGTCACATATAAATACTGTCAGAGAACAGAGGGCAGTATAAGAAGGAACCCCTTTAAATGTCTGAAAATCTGAGTTCTTAACAGTTTGGAAATTGTAGCAAACAAAACCACAACACACAAATTTCTTTCCTTTTTTTCTTTAATACATGCCAAAAGGAGGAAACGTGGCTGTATGGCATTTCTGATACATGCAGTGTACGTAACATCATCACGGTTATCCCAGGAACTTATCTAAATCAAACCCAAACCTAACAACATCTTAACAAAACCAAATGCAGTTACATTTCTAAATGTGCTACTTGTTTAAGTGTAGATAAGCTGGAATACTATAAAAATCCCCACCCTTGGCATCCATGTTCTGATCTCAGCTGCATGCAGGCATTTTTCAGTCTGTCCTAAAACTCTGCAGATGTTGCAGAGCAGCAGCAAAGGGCTGTGCTTGCCATTTGCCTTTCCTTGCAGGATTGCACTCCGACAGCTCTGGCACAGCTGGAGGTGGCACAGATTCCCTACCACAGCTTTCCATAAATCAGGTGTTCCTGTGGCTTGCGAGGAATGCTTAGGTGTGTTTTAAACCTGCCATTATATCTTCTAGGTGCCACAGAAAACATTTTGCCTCCAACATAAGCTCATTGCATATGAAAAGGTAGCTAAGCCAACAAGCGGTATTGGAGATCATAAATACAGTTGATATTGTACTCACAAACAGCACACAGACTTAAACAATGCAATTCACCACTCAAAAAGCAGCAAACCCTGGCCCAAATTCTGACCACTCCAGCTTTACTTACATTCTAGTGCTCAGTACTACAGATTAATTTACAACATTTTAAGTTAACTGATAAAGATGACACAAAATCCTTCCTTTTAGCTGCTGCTCTCATTAGACAACGCACATGGCTGGAGTAAATGAAGATGTAGATAAATCCCTCTCCGTTTTCGCCCTGGCTTTCCGCAAAGGCTGCAGGCAGCAGAAACTCGGTGTGAAAAGAGCTGCCATGTGAGTCAGCGCCATACAAGCTGTCCTCACAAAACAAAGAGCGAGGAATGCTAAACAAATGAATCACAAGCCATTTCTGCAAAACATCCCGACTTTCTAGCAACTGCCAATGCTGGGAGCTATCTGTCCTGTCAATCTGAGTGACAGCCCATGAATAAAAGGGCACCTAATTACAAGATTAGTAACAGGAAGTCTCCATTTCAAAAACCACCATACAAGTTATGATTGCCGGCTGTGCGAGGAGGCACAAACTGCAGCAAATCCACAAGGAAACAAAGCCCCCATTTGGGAAATATTTTTCCTATTCATGTTGCCTGCACATGAACTCTTCATGGCTGCGAACGGCTGGTGATACTTAAGCATTCTGTACATGGCCTGATTTTCATTCTAAGAACTGTTCACTTTCAGATGGCTCTCGGATTTGCCAAGCTAGTAGGATTCTGGCAACATTTATGCTGTTTTATGTATCAGCATGTTGATATCTTAGACATAAAACCCTGTAAAAATACATGATTATCAATATGCACGTTAGGTTATCCTTTTTGCATGATACAGTAAAGGGAGGGAAGACACATTACTCCCAAACTGACTGCATCAGCAAAGCGGAACACAGTATCCAGGGTCAGGATCGACCACCAAAGAGCTTCATTAAACCATGGGATTTCCTTCCAGGAGATTTCACAGGCCTCCTGCGCACAATGGGTGCGTGACAGCTTTGCCAAGGAGTCTGGCACGGAATATCCTGCTCTGAAAGACCAGCACTTCCAGCACTCCCTCTCAAGTGCGAGGGATAGCGCTGTACGTGCAGCCGGGCTCCTTGGGCAATGGTGTTCTGAAGGGGCAGCGCTTAACCCTCGATCCAGTAATAAAGAGGGATGTATTGTTCTGGTTTTGGAGAGCAATAACCTCTTCACTTCTACATTGTCTCCTTGGGTGAAGAAATGCTGTAGACTATATCTACTCTTAAAGGAGAGAAAGGGAATGAATCAGTGCAGGGAATGTGCCTTCCTTTCCAGATATACTTGTTTTTAATACAAATTCAGAGATGCACAGGAGAAGAGACACAGAAAAAGGGAGTTTAAAAGTCAAACCTTTTTTTACTTTTAAAAATCTTAAATATAGCATAAATATACTGCTTAAAATAGAACTGATTCATGGAGAGATTCATGGAATTACTTATTGACTTACTCATGCTTAAGGACTCTTAAAAGCAAGTATCTGTTACTTATGCATTTGAAGGATTTGCTACTCCTGAACCACTGATTTGAAAAGCTTTCGATTCCACAAGATGAAGACACATCCCAAAGGCCTACTGTGTAGGCTGAAAGTCCATGTGCCCTCAGAACACAATTCCTTTCATTGAAGGAAGGAAAGATTAGCAAGAGTAGAAAAAAATAACAGTATTAATTACTTTGGTTATGGAAATGAGGTGAAAAGAAGGTTCTCTGCCCAGAACCACGACCAGCTACCTTTCCTGTAGGCTGATCATCCAGGCATAGGTTAAAACCAAACTCTGAATATACATCTACCTCCCATTGTGTGACCAGATCCAGCTGGCCTCCAAATGGAAAAGAAAGTACCACATCTTGTAGCTGTAGTAGCCACCTGAAAAAGCTGGAAGCAATTCACTGTCATCAAACTGACTTTCTAGAACACAAACCTATCAGCTGTACCTAGAAGTGACATCATCTTGGGGCTATTCATTGGGAACATATTTTCTTTTACCAAATAAAACACTTTGCCATAAGCTACCATGATATAAAACCAAGCTCAAGATATAACATGCAGCATGTCTGATTTGAAACGGTTAAAACCAAAACCTAAATAGCCTTGTCCCTCACCAAAGAAGCCTAAAGAGCCACATCAAGAAGAACTAGTGATTGAATTCTGAGGCCATCGGGGACTATCCAGGCCTTCAGCTGCATCTTTCCTACTGCAGTTTTTAATCATTAATTTCTTGGCCTAATATTACAGACCTAATATTATTTAATAAGAGGATAGGAAAGAAGACAGGAGGTACTACTAGTCACATCCCTATGAATGAATCATGTAGTACAAACCTCTTAGAGATTAAAAGAAGTGCATGGTTTATTAAAGCTTGGAAGAGAGTTTCAAGCTTAGCCAGAAGGAGCTTCCTAAACTGAAAGAGCTGGGTAGTGTGTGAGGGAGGCCATGGGATAGAAGATGGCAACAGGAGCAGCACGTGTCAATAAACCCGAGGTCTACTGCATCATTTTTACTGTTCTTTGCTGCAACAAGAAGCAACGTTTCCTGCTGGTACTGGCATTGCCCATGCACAGACATCTCGTGACTACCTGCACGTGGCCTTCCAGAGGAGGACTCTTGGCACAGCAATGCAAGCATCAGGTAGCAACATGGACAAAGGGATACAGGAAGAAGGAAAACTCAGCAGTGCTATAGCAACAGGAAAAATGGAAAGCAACAATAAAGTCCCCAGCCCAGCCCAAGCCCTCAAAGGGCTGTTTATGCAACTTTCTTTCACAAACCAAACCCCAAACTTGCACTGGGATTACAATGTGAACTTCAATCCGCTCCCCCACCCACCACCACACTCCTTTGCTGTTTGCCGAGTTTTATTAGAACCATCTGTGAGATCCTCCCCTTCCAGTCCCTTATGGCTGTTAATCTGGCAGCTGCACTTTATCATCTCCTGAAAAATCTTTGTCTCAGAGTTGAGACAGAAGGTCTTTGACAGGCTAGAAATTATCTCTGAAATTAACAAAGAACCACAGCATATAGTGTGCTTTACAGATTACAGGGGAAGAATGGGAGTTGGAGAATATGTATGTATTTTAATGGGAAGATAAAGGTTTTAGGGATCAAGAGAATTTTTACCAATGCGATTTATCTGACAAAAGCCCCAATTTACTCAAGTACTGCAAGTTGCCACTGCAGAATAGTTTCAAGATCATCATCATCACAGATTGGCAGAAGCAAAAGAAAGGCAGAAGTATTGCCTGACAGCAGCTCTTGCAGAAGATAAGCAAGGGGAGCGCGAAGAGAAGGAATGTTGAAGTAGCAGAGTTTGAGTGATTTTCTTTGTACATGATAAAAGCACTACAAGTTTTTGAACACAGGAGTCATGGACTTTAGGCTTTCTTTTTATTAGAAGTACCTCAGAATCTAATTGCTCTGCAATATTCTGTACTCGCCATAAATCCTGAACACTTCATGTTTGTGTAGGCACGTGAAATTGTTTCGCTCTACTACACCTTTTAGAAGTGGGTTAACATAGCAGGATGGACACACACCACTCATGCAGGTAAGATCCATTCATTAGCAAAAAAAATCCCAACCAGAACCCCCCAGAGTACACCATGGTTTGCCATCCTCTCCTTTGCTTTAGTAGCCTGAGCACCCTGCTGCTTAAGCTTCAAGCTGTCTATATAATCCTCCTAAAACATGTGTGTTCCCTTCTATGTACAGATACACGTACTATCACCATGCACTCCATCCAGACAGGATAACTTCTGCCTGCAGCATATGGCAGGGCTCATCATCACTGATGAAACATAGCAAAAATCCTTGGGGTTTTTATTTCTTCTGATAGTTTTCTCCCCAAAAGTGTTTCTGCTGAAGCATTTGCCTCCTTGCACAAGAATGGTGCATCCTTAATTTTGGGGGGATTAACAGAGACAGACTTTTCTTCCAGGCTTCTTCAAATCATCTCAGAAAACATATTTTAAGTAAAGGGTTTTTTTTTAAGTTCAGGGTTTTTTAAATTCAAGTATGAACACAAAGTCCTTATGTTTGTAGCATTTGAGGAACTTCTTGATTTATATTATGAACATTTTGTTTCTCTTCCCCTGCAAATAAATACTTTGCTCTTCCCATGTTGTTGCTATTTAAAAGGTAAAAAACAACTATGGACAATATTGAAGTGCTACCAAATAACATTTGCATGTGTGTCAATTTGAAGAATCTGAGAAATCAATTGGACTTGTTAAAATTTCCCATTACCTCAGCACTGGAAGCAACTTACTCCACACGTGCATACACATAGCATTGAACCCTACAAACCCTATCCAAGACGTGCACCTTGGTGTCATCGCTCAGGACCTTTCTCATTCTGTTTTACACAACTTAAAGTCCACGTCTTCCCTGAGCAAATTCTTCATTCCTTGTTTAAACAAGCAAGATCACTTCAAGTTTCTCAAGTACTTGGACTTTGACAAGACTTCTACGGCTTCATACACTGGGATTTGCCATCTCCTTCCTGCCCTTTCCTGTCAATCCTTGAAGAAATCTATTAAGTAGTGTCTCAAAATGATCGCAAACACATGGGCTTATCTTCTCTTGAAGATAACCCTTCAACTTTGCCATAAAAAGTAGACAAATTACAGGTATTTTAATTGCACAGGCTCTACCAAAAAGATGCAAATGTAATCATTTGAGTTGACAGATCATGAGAGGCCAACTTTAAAAGTGGTTTCAGAAGCATTAGAAGCAGTACTGTCATCATTTAACTTCATACATTTTAGGTGCAAATAAAAATGTTAAATTAAAGTACACCTGAAAAGATTTACATGAAAAGAAAACGTGTATATATTTTCAAATGACAGTATCAAAAAGTAGATCTGCACTTTAAAAGTACCCTGGGATCTCTTAGGAGAAACTAATGAAACCACCACAGCGTGTGTGAGAGAAGAGATCTGTATTAAAATACTTAACGTGACTTTTGTTAGCACATACTTTACTCACTGGCTTATCAGCAATTCTGGTAAAAACAAGATCTCTTGTGTAAGTAAGAACTTTGAACAAACCCAAAGCGTGAGACGACTAACTTAAAATTTTCCTCTTGCCTCCCCTCCTCCCCATGCTTTGTATTTGAAAAAGTATAATTTGGATGAAAAATCTCTTATAAAGCCTCTTTTCAGGTCACCTTTGATCTTTACAGAATAGACACATTTCTATGAGCTAGAGACAACAAGCACAAAAAAAGCAACTTACGCACACCCCCACCGTATACTGCTCTTCCAAGGTACCAGGAATATATTCAGCCAAAATTGCAAACAAAAGAATGCTTGCGACCATAAAAATAAAATTACACCCTGCTGCAAATGCCATTTTTCTTGCTCTTGAATATATAACCTTGATTCTCTGGTTCCAAATCAACAAATAAAGCTGTGACATGGCAATGTATTTCCTGAGAGAACTCCAGGGCTGCATCTCAAACAAGCCCACCGTTAACACGCTGCCTCACACTGAGGCTGCCAGCTGCAAATACCCTCCCCACAGGAGCCAACGCTTGGGGACGTATGACAAAGGTTATCAGAAAAGCTTCCTGCATTGTGATGTGGAGAGAAACTGGCACACTGAGCACACTCATGGCATTCTCCTTGCGAAACCTGTCCATTTGAAATGAATGCATTTCCTGAGAGAAGAGGAAGAAAGGCTGTTTTCAGCCTGCTCAATAGGTTAATACCACACACAAAAGCAAGTGAGCAGTCCCCAGCATCAGTGTGCTTGAGAGAACTTTTGTAGGGCTGCAACGTGAGTGCCGCAGCAAGCACAGTATGAACTGTAACCCCTCCTTCTTGGGTGTATCGTGCTCAGAAGGACAGCAGGTCAATGCAGCACTCTGCAGCCCTCTGCACTCGTGGGGCTGCTGCCAGGTACACTGTGCATATACCCACTGCTTATTCCTCATGCTGCTCCTCTTGCCAAGACTGACACTCCATCTCTGTTGATCCTGCGTGTCCCTGGAACCAAATCACAGCCATGGGAATACACCACCAGCACTTATGGGCAATTGTGAAATACGCAGTTTTAGGAATGACCTTAATGGCTCTGTCACAATGGACTCTCAATCTTTTTTTCCCCAATCCTGCCATTTCCCTGGCTTGTCAAACACACTGGTTTGTTTCCAGATTCACTTCCACTGGAACTGCCCTTCTCTATGTGGCTTGCCACAGAAGTATTTAGCCCAGAAAATCAACTCAGCTTTAACCCAAAACATCACTTAGCTGAGTGTTTCTAATCACTGAAGTCAAAAATGTAATCTTTACTTAAATGTTAAGCCATATACACGGGCCATTAGTCAAAATTCCTTTTCTTTTTAATAGTTTTACCAGCTTTGACATTTCAGAACACTATTATTTTAAGTCTGCTCTGGAAAAGAAATCTCACCAATCTTTAGGAAAATGATTTTCAAAAGACTATGCTAAAATGTCTTCCATGGATTGCTCTCATTTGTCAACGTTCTACTTTAAAGCAGGTATTAAGATAAATTAAATGAACCAAAAATGGAGCCCTTCCAAGAACATAAATTAAATTTGTGACAAGAGCCAATTCACACATTTGACTTCTCAATGAAGTGCCATTTGACCTTGCAATGAGATAGCTACTATTACAATATATAAATCTAAAGCGATAAACTACAGCAGGAAGCAAACTGAATCGGTTGGAATAGCCAGAAGATGAAGAAATACAACAACTGCTAAAGAAAGCCCCAGAAAGGACAAAAATGCTTTACAGGATGACAGTAGCTGAGCAGATCAGACCAGAAGTTCAGCTCGTCCATGAGTCTGCTTCTGGCAGCAGCCCAGAGCATAAAGGCAGAACCAGCAGCAGTGCCCAAGCCCTCTCCACGTCTCCAGCAGTTTGCAGCTTGGAGACCTGCTGTAAAAGAAATGGTGTCTTTGTACTTAATAGTCTCGCATGGAATTTTCCTTCATAAATTCATCCCATTACCTTTTGAACCCATTTTACAATTTCGTATCCACAACATCCTGTGGAAGGACATTCCACAGCTTAACAGCTTTGCCTGAAGTACCTTTGTGCATTTGTGTTGAGCTGCCAAGTTGTTGTTGGGGAAAATAAAAGACCCAACAAACAAAACCCAAACCAGATAAGAAACGCTCCTTTGTACCACCTCTATTTGCTTTCCCATATGCCATTACGATTTGTGATTTCTTTTCCAGGCCTCCCTCAACCAGTCTTCCAGTTTGAAGTGCTCTGATGTACGCAATCACTGAGGGGTGCTGCTCCACACCTCCAACTCTCCGCCCCACATTCCTCTGCTACATTCTTTTCAAGTTAGGCCTTATGTCAGATTCAGAAGCTTTGAAGAAGAGGGTGAAAGAATTCTTGAGTGGTGAGAACAGAGACACACGTTTAAAGGAACAGAAATTTCTTTTGGGGAAAAAAACCCACACAGAAAATAAATGCAGGCTCATTGTGATGCTCCGTATTTGCAAGCAACAGAACTGTTCAAGCATTATTAAACGGAGATTTAAAATAGGGAAAAAAACCTTTAAGATTTGTAGTAGAAGCCAAGATTATTTTTCTGTGCCTTCATGCTTTACAGAGCTGAAATAATTTGTGTGCTGTTTCCCCCTCTGTTAAGCACTTCACTGCATTTTATATCTTTCTACCCCATCTATAAAGAGACAGCCGTGCTAGAGGCACTACACTAATGAGACTTTGTATTCTAATTGCATTTATATTTAGCAAGGAAAGAAAAGAAACAATGGAAGTGAAACAGATTGCAAATAAATGGACTGTGCGTGATGGCAAAGGAGGGTGAAGATGATTACTAGTCATCTTATACCTTTAAAGCTGTCAGGGTAATGCCTGGAACTTAGTTTTATTTTCCAGTATTAAAAGCTAACTGAGATCTTTATTATTTGCTTCCAAAAGTATCCCCAAAACACTGGAGAAGGCATTTTGCTCCGAGTACACTGGTCAGCCTCTGACAAAAGGCTCTCCTCAGATTGGGGATGCCACACTGGAACACCACGGAGCAACCTGTTAGGCAGAGGTGCTTTCCTCAGCTCACCACTACCCGAGTGTGTGCTGGTGGTACAGCAGGAAAGAGCTTATTGCAACTATTCTTTACTAAAGGAGTTATTTAATGAATTCCAGCCGAGGTCAGGCAAGGTCACTACAAGTACAGTCCCCCAGAGGAAAACCATCTTGCAGTAAGAAAAGGATTCAGCATCTAGCCTGGGCAGGCTCTGAGCACACACACTCCCAAGTTTTCCCCTCCTTTGTAAGCTTCTACACAAGGTCAAGTGTGAGTGCAAGAGGCTTGGTAGTTGTGAAGATGGATACTGTTCATTTGCCCCTGCAAAATGGGTTCTATTAATCTTTTTGAGAAACTGCCCACTTCTAACCTCCAGCATCTCAAATACCAAGGTTTTTTAAATACAAAAGAAAAAACACGCACAGAGTGGAGGAGTCACAGGTTTCCCACACATGACTGCACTTGAAAACATGCACATAAATGGAAGAAACCCCACTGATATTTGCATACGATGTAACATTTCTGATACTTGAAAACTGTCCAGCATATCACTTCATCAATGTAATGCTGCTCTGAACAGCTACAGTGCATGAGCAGTCAGTGGGAATAAAGGGAGTGTATTATACTGGTGCTCTGCAAGGTTTGTGGTGGGGAATTCTTCCCGTCCCTCTGCTGCCCACTCTGCACAATGTATCAAAGTCCGAGCTGCTGCTCCACCACAATTTCCCCACTATAATCTGCCACCCATTATTCTCTCCAACCACATCTGCAGGTCATTTTTCTATCAAATGAGCTGGTTAAAATTCCTTCTCTTTTTTTCTTCTAAACCTGGGGAATTTCAAATAGGCCAGCACTAACCTACAGGAATTGATTTTAACCATTTATTTAAAATGCCAATGGTTTCACATTGTTCCAGCTTAAAAGCTCCAATCAGTTTCACGTAGGCTCCCTTCACTTCATCTTCCCCAGATACGTGCATTAGCTCGCTTGGTGCAGGGAAGAACGGCTGAAAGTCACTGCCATTATTTCCTTTTAGGCTCAGATCTGTTTCCATACAGAATTTTGCGCAGTACACAAAGTTTCTATAGCCCGGAAAGCGGGTACCATTGTGAAAATAGCTATTTAACAGGCAAAACCATTTAGAAATGTATACTAAGGTACCCCTAAATCCTCTTCGTCATTTAAGAAACGTGGAGGTGATTTGCTGTAAGGGAAGCAAACTGGTTATTCCCTGATCTTTGAGGAAGACAGGACTTAAGAGTTCAAAATCTGTGTATACATATTGAACCGAAGCTCTTTACCTCTACAAGATATCACTCTGAGTAAAAGCGTCACACTTGTCAGCGTTTTCCTTCATGCCAGAGGGCTGAGAGGGAACTTGACCTGGATAAGATTGTTTCCCAACCTTTGTTTCTAAAATGATCTAACAGGCCACTCTATTCCACACAGACGGCTGCATATACTCAAACTCTACCTTTAAAAAGCAGCTGTTCAATATATTTTTGCTGACTACAGTTTGAAAAACCTCTCTTGTAGGAAACCAACAAAACAAAAATCAATGGAAAACTGTTGGCTGTAACAGGGTTTGCAAGTAATAAAGTTTAATACAGCTGACATCTGTGTGTTATAGAAGAAAGGCAGAAGACAGAAGCCACCATGGCTAATGCTGTCACAACATGCTGCCCAGAAAAATCCAACCTTAGGAGCACAGTGACAAAGCTACCTAAGCACAACATCAGGTGTCTGTGCTTCCTTGCTCATCACACACATTCAGAAGTTACACTTAAACTACAGGTTCGTGCTTCACAGTAAAAACCAATTGCAAAAAGTATCAAGTGCATGCATTTGGGTCCTTCCCCCTTGTAGCAAAAAGTCCTCAAGCTATGATTATAGATAAAGGGGAAGCATTGATAAAGGGAAAGCCAGGTTGGATGGGACTTGGAGCAACCTGCACTAGCGGAAGGTGTCCCTGCCCATGGCAGGGGGTTGGAACTGGGTGAACTTTAAGGTTCCTTCCAACCCAAACCATTCTGTGGTTCTATTCTTGCTGAGTTATGAACTATGCTCTAGCCTACAGCTGTGTTTCAGCTTGGCTATGCACTGTGTACTTAGATAAAACCTGACAGGGAGAAAGCCAACAGTGCCCTGACAAAGCTGTGTACCACACAGCCCCTGTCATCGGTCAGAGGGGACTCACTATCTCACCTCATCCTGTCCAGGGGACGGGCCTCTCGCCCTCCCTTCACAGCAGACAAGGTACCTACTACAAGGAGACAGATGACTTCCTCTGTTACGCTAAAGCAGCCTCCTGAGCAGTGAACTGAATTATCTGGCATGCAGAATGAAGGTAAAAGAAATACTCTAACAATGATGTTTTCCTCTTTCCTGGTATTCAAGAAAAACTCAAACTAAGCACCCTTGCTTTGGGTTTCACTGCTTAGCTGGACTTCAGAGTTTGCCAACATAACAGTATACATCTTGGCTTGCTTTCTCACTTCAGAAAAGTTGACTGCAGCTTTAACTGGGTTCCTCCTTAGCATAAGGTACTCTCATAACTTTTTCCTAATTCTTACCATTAATTATCATATAAAATAAGTTAATTCCACTAACTTTAGGACTGCTAGCAGCATCTTCGCTTTGCTTCGGTATTATAGGTGACACAGCACAGAAGGCCTATAGTTATATACCTTACACATAGAGGCGTTAATGACATAAGCAATGCTCCTTATCTGCATTACCTGGATCATTAAGGGTGAAGTTACACAAGGGTGTCCTTACAGATGAAAGGCTGCAGATTCACTCCTTTCCCTGCCTTTGCTGTCAGCCATGTTCTGTTTCCTCTTCTGTGCCCATCAACACACTAACACAGCAGAAAGCCATCGACTTTTGCCAGCTTCTGCCGAGTTAGTGAGTTGAATCAGCTGACAAAGACCTGAGGTGGTGGCACCAGCATGGGTGGGGAGGAAGGGGAAGGGCAGAGTGCTCGGGAACTTCCTCAGACAGCAGCAAGCTGCTAGATGGGATTATGTCCTGACAGATAACTTCGCTTTGGGAATACTTTCCACATTGCTACATCTATTTTAACTCTATCACTGTGATCTGCAAGCCACACAGTAGCACAAGCACACAAACTGTGTAGCTGCACATTTGTATATACAGCGTTAGAAAAAAATAAGTAGAAAAGCTGGTTGTGAATACTTGATCCATAAGGAATCCTTCTCCTGCTCATTTGCCATGATGGACCGAAAGCTGAGGCAATGGAGCAATGTGTTCAGAAATATGAGCACTGGAGACCTGCTGGTATGGCTCAGGCAGCTGATCCCAGCACACATGGGCTGACTGGCACACACCTGCAGTGCTCCTGAAAGCCTCCATCCTGCAAACCTACTGGCTTGCAGGAACTGCCTTGAGAAACCTTGCTGCAGTAAACTTCAGCAACCAAGTAGTTTGCCCAAGCTCCATCAGCATCGTGCGCAGGGGGACACTTTATTTACTCAAGAATACTTCAGTGATTTAATTTAACTTAGTAGGGAACTGACCTGGGCTAAATCAACACAAGGACTTGAAACAAATGCAAGAATTTGAAACACAAGAATATGTGCTAGTCAGTGGCAATCATTTTTAATTTAAATCATTTTTAAATCGAACGCCCCAAATTTATGTATTGCTTATTTTTAGGCAAAGCCTTAATTTTTAGGCGGTGGCTCCATTACCATTTTCTCAGCAGAAGAATAAACTCAAACCCCCAAGACAACATTGCTTTATGCTGGCAATTGGTCTTTTTTGGCAGGCTTTTCCTTCTCCAGTTGAATCGCTTCCCTGATTGGGTTCACCACAGGGCTGCACAAACACATGTGCTGGCACAGCACTGGAGGCAGCGCAGAAGTGGGAATGAATGACCGGGACAGGATGGGAAGTCAGGCTGCAGTGCCACCAGAGATGTAATCCTGGCTTTCACCTCCTTTCTGTTCTCCACACAGCGTAAGCTACAGAACCATTAAGAGGTGGGAAAGAGCGACAAAACTAAAAATGAGGGAGGGATACGGCAATGATGAGTAGGGAGCAGATTCAGGGTATTTAAATACTGAGATGACAGCTTTGAAGCACTTCACAAGTCACAGAAATTCCAAGTTCCATAGAAAATACAAACACATTTCATCTTGCCAATGCAGATGCACTACTTGAAATCAAAGTCTTCAGAAAGGCGTCATGTAAAGTTGCCCAAACTAAACTCAATGCAGAGAAACCTTCCTAAATTTTGTTAGACACCAAGTTTGGCTACGTTATCCTCTCAAATGTACAGAGAAAAATCTCTTTTGTGAATAATACCACTGCTGAATGGCATTACTCAGACAACTCATGAAAATAACTATCCATTTGGTTAAACTCCAGAGCTTAAGAAAATGTCTTAATTTAGACTAAAAAGCGGTTTTGTAGGAGGATGGGGATGGGTGTGGAATTCAGTATTTCGTTCCTGAGGACAATATACTTTGGTGTTTGCAAGTATGTTCTCAGGATGCCAAACTGCCTGCTTGATGAGTTACAGAAGAGCTAAGCAGCACCCTGGCAGTTGTTACAGCAAGCAATGAACTTGGCATCTGATGCCGCTCCACACCAGTGGGCTTCAAGTCCCATGAAGGGAAGGGTTTTCCAAGTTTCCAATGAGTGCTGCAGCCCACCAGGGAGGATGACAGGGAAGCCCAGCAGTAAAAACAACCTTTCCCAATCCTCAAAGCCAAGTTCAGGAGGTCAAGCTGCCTCAGAAGGCTAATGCTTCCCCAGATCCCTGTGTCTGAGACGGTCTATGTGGGCAACTGGCACAGAGCTTTGCGTACCGATAGGTAACAGATACGAGCCACTGGAGACTTAGGAAGTGATCTAGCAATAAATCTAGGCAGAAATCCTTTAGAGACTCATCTGAAGTTCAATGTTAAAGTTACTCCAGTGAGGCATTTCAACATCAGCAAAATCTTGTACATGTTTTGCAGAAGACTTCTGAGCTTCTCAGTGATAAATATGGTTGACAAGGGCAACCAGAGAAACACCAAGCAAAATGCCCCACATTTTTGAGATACTTGCTGCCCCTTTGGTGCCTCTAAGCAGTGTTTGTTTTCCTAGGATTCTGTCACTAAATGTCAAAGTGGTCAAGATAAGCAATTGCAAAAATAAAGCTGTAACTCCATTTTACAGTAAGTATTATTGGGCTATGGGTAAGCAAGAAAGCTCATGTTTCAAACTGAAATAAAAAGATTGGGATATACTTCAACAGCCAGCTAAAAGGCCGTTTGTTTCTCCAGATTATGGTTTTATTCTAACTGTAGCTGGGTCAGTTATTCCACATACCACTTTTTTTTTCCCCTCTATTTTATTATTACACACTCAGTTAAACCATCTCCAATTCCAGTGATCTCTGAACAGACCATTTACAGTCCTCATTTACTGTTTTAACCTGGCAGTTCCCCAAAGCCAGTGCAGGCTGCAAGTCCTGTACCCAGCCAATGTTCTATTACAATTACTCCACTTTTTCTTTGGTACTTAATACACATGCCTGGACACATTGTATCCTCCTCCTTTCCTTTATCATTACATTGTCAATTTCCAAAGTAATCTATAGGGATTTTTGCGGTTTGTGATGGGCCTAGCTTGTCACAGATGTTATGAGAAGTAAACAACATCATCTAAACCCAATAAACACTCAACAAACATCAGCATTTAATGTAGCACATCATCTATGCCAGGTTGCTCAAAGCAGTGGTCATAAACTACAGAATTTCATGCTAACACTGAATTTTGATGACTGAACTGGTTCTTTCATTCCAACAAACTGAAAGTACAATGGACCTAGCAGCTGATTACATGCTGGAAAGTACAGTTACTCTGCTAACTAATCCCGAGGATTCCAGCCGTTCTGAGCATCCAGGGATGGAAGGTCCCATGCTTATGACTCATGCTACAGTTTTTCTCTTCCCTATTGTTTTGCAAATTCTCAGCTTAATCTAAAATCCATTTCAACCAGAAACTTCCAGGCTCAGTGGAAACTTGAAGATAACATATTGCAAATGAGTGATGTTTCAAAAGGGTGTGTTATCTACATCATCTTAGATCAATCTAAATCTGGGCTGGCACAGCCCTACCTCTGTCGCTGGCTTCCGAGCTTCAGCTCCTTCAGCTCCTTCTGCATGCACACAGAGATGCTCCCATCATCCATGGGGAGCCAGTTCAGGGAGCTGATGGAGCTGGAAATGGAGTGCCACCATGGGGAGCCAGAGGGAACGGGCACGTGGCGGTGGGTGGCAGTCACACAGGACAAATCACTCAGGTAAGGTCATGGCAATCCAGATTTAGACAGGCTTAAGTGGAGATATAAGGCATTAATCATCCTGAACGAGCCATGACTTAAAGAAAATTGGCATTCTGAGGTTTGGGTTTCATTTTAAGTATTGATTCATTTTCATAAAACATTTTCAATCTGTGCATTAGCAGAAAAGTTATCCTACATGTGCCAGTAATATAGTCTCTTAATGGGATGCGTAATCATGACATTTTATCTCAAGGGTTCTTTACGAGCAGATTTGAACTTCAAGGACTACGAGTTCAGTGAGAATATTGCCTGCTTTCTCTGCCTATGGCTGGCAATAATGCTTTGCAACTGGTTTTGGTAATATCTAAGATGCTACAGTAGCCATGCTGAAATCTGGGACTCTCTTCTGCTTCATTGCTTTAGCTTTGCTTAACAGCCCGTTTTTCTGTGCTAAAACAGTCGATGAGGATACACTAAATAAAATTTACAGGAATATGCTTTGGATTATATCAGAGTTATAACAAACACCTCATGGGTCTGTAAGAACAGCAGGAGGGTGCAGAGCAAGATTCAATCCACTTGCCAGTGATAACTTTCCATGCTGGGTACCCCACGGCATGAGCCCAAACACACCTTCAGAAATCAATGCACGAAATGGCAAATCTTTTACCATCGCCTTCCCATGTAAAGTATTTCTGTCAGCTACCTCCCTTTTTCAGGGTGGGAAATTCCCACCAAGTCATCAATAATAAATACATTCACAGCTATCAGTTCACCTACTAATGAGTAGCTTTTAGCATCCAGCGCCTGTTCAGAGAAGTCACGACTGGAAGATGAGAGCACAGCCTTTAATAATTTACAAGACTCGTTAATCTTATCCCAAAAGACAAACAAACAGAATTTGATATCTACTCACATTTCCAGACCAAATCAAGATACAGAATTTCAGAAGCCATTAGGATCTATCAGTCAATAAATAGTCTTGAAATGTTCTTAAAAAGCTCATATTATTAGAGACGAGACATCAGGAACCTTAAGAAACTTGCACTGTTGAAAATTAGATGCAAAAGGGTTGAAAATTACTCAATACAGCAAATGCTAAAGATCTTTAAAATTTGTTATTTTAAGTAGACACATGTAGGTCTAGACTGGTTGGGCATAGAATCAAATGCCAGTACTCTACAGTGGTAAGTATGCCCAGAGACAGAATTCACATTCAACATCAAATACCCACTTTGACAATGCAAAATAGAGTACCAGGAGAGGGGAAAATAAAGCCTCTAGACTCATCCTGGGACTAAACACACAAGTTCTGCACTTGGGCAAATGGGTGATCCATATTCCCATCAGGCATAAGTTACAAAGAGCAATACAGTGATTTGTAAGAGTATGTGGAAAAGAATTATTCTTACGCAAAAAGTACTTGTTATGGCCAGAACTGCAGTGTATGTCTAAACCCAAAAAAGAACCCTAATACAGATCACTTAGTTTTCTTGGTGTCTCCTGCTACAAATATACACCTTACTCCCATAAAACTGCTTTTTGGGCAAACACTCACTAGTAACAAGGGTTTGCCTATGAAAAAAATTATCTAGTTAGATCTCCCACTTGTATCTGATCCCAGACTACTTACAATATTCTTTCTTCTGGTGTGAAGTCCTGCTAAAGGAGATGATCTAAATGCTGGAGTAGCTGGCTGGAACACCCAGCCATACTCTGTGAGAAAGGAGGGAGGGCCTGTGTTCTTCCATTGCCTTTGTTAAGCAGGTGAAGCCACAGGAGCTAGAGAGCTTGAGGTGCTCCACCTCATTTCTTGCTCCATTTAGATTAATCATATGCTCCTAATACCATGGGTCTGGGATGAGGATTTTATCCAGACATTGTATTTGGACTGTTCTACCTTCCCTTCCTTATCTACCTAACTAGCCAAGTCTCCTTCCCGCCTACAAAAATCAATGGGCAGAATTACTGTATGATACAGGATAAAAATGCTTAAAAATCACACGTGCCTTAGAGCTCAGGCCTGTTCCATGCCTCCAGAAAGCACGACACAGCACACCATTTTCCCGTAGGTCATTCTGAAATGGCAGGGATTAAGGAACATGCTATTTCCTTAATTGCAATTTCCCTTTTACAAAATACCCCTTTCCTCACATCAGGCTCTATTACAAGCAGCGAACCACAGCACTGCACTGCCTTTCCAAAGCTAAATGTGTATGACACTTGCTCTTTCCTGAAGTTCTCTTTTACCACTCTAACATTTACCTTCCACTTAAGGCTTTTAAGCAGCATGTCATAACACAAGGAGCGTTACTTTCAATCCAAAGCAGTACACTGAAAACAGCGAGTAGTGGAATGTATTCGGACACGTATTCAGCTCACACCATACTTCAGTTTCAACATACAAACCCTTTTTTCCACAGAGAAGTGCTTTTCTAATATCCAGCAGTAAAAGAGTTTTTGAAAGACCATTCTGCCTCCAAAGAACCCATTAGGATCGGTTTTCCATTCTAAACAGGAATTCCTATCTTCTCAAACAGCTCCAGCTTCTCCAAAACAACCAAACTAACCTGAGCTTTCGAGCATGCTTACCTGCCAAAAGAAACACACGCTTCTAAAGGAGGAACAGTAGAAAACTGAGAAGTATTATTTAATGGCAATGAAGTTTGAATGAGCAAAAAATATTGTTGCTTTTCTTGGAATTACAGGTTTAGCCTAGAAATGCTCTTTTTTCGTTAGGCTGGTGAGATCAGCTGCCTTTACCCAATTGGTTTTTCCACAGATTGGTACTTTAAAGATCTGCTATCTGCAAGTTGGAGATGACTTGTGTTAACACTTTACAGATTCATATTTGTGCATGTGGCTGCAATCCTGAATTTCCCAAATCCTTATTTCCTAAGTTCCGGGGTTTTTACCTCCAAGCCTCAGGCCTCAGTAATTTTATTTGCACATCTCACTTTTTATTCAAAATCTTTAAGACAACACAGCCCTGCCAGGCACTTCCTAAGACACAGTAATGGGCCATAGGTACCAGCTTTTTTGTGCTATATGTAGTCAAGAAATACACATACCATATATACTTACAGGGAATGGAGTGTAAGTATGCACCAGGGTATGTAACATTTCACTTTCCCAGCCTGAATATTACTCAGAAGAGATCTGTGCAGTTAAGAACCTTATTTTTCACATCTCTGACACAACTTTGTCATTGCTACCAGATCAGAGCATTTGGGCTGCAGATCCCACACGCAACACACAACTGTACAGCTCGGGGATTGCAAGGGCTGCTCCAATGCTGCTGTGTAAGTTATCAAGGTCACAAAGCTTTCAGCTGCCCTCGAGGACCTGTGATGCTACGAGTGCCTGAAAGCAGTTCAGCTGCAGGGGAAAACAGGGTTCAGCATGCAGTCATTGCCTTGAGTTACAGCACAGAGACCTTAACTTACAAGGTGAATACAGAACATAAGTGATCCCCAAGGAGCCCCATGCTTTCTTGTTGACAGCTGAGAAAGATTACATGTACAAATCCCTTTTTGAATTGGCTTTTAGGCCAGTAGTTTTAAATACTAACATTTCATTAGATATCCCCTTCATTAAGTTATTGACAATCTTTATTTTTCTCTCCAAAACTGCGGGGATTTTGTGTATTGTGTCATTTGGGGGTTTTGTTCCCCCCCCTAGGGAAGGTACTTACTCCCTGAGAAACTTGAATTACTTCATTGCTATAGATTAATTTCCTCTAGCTTTACTCCTCTGAAACGGACTCCTCTGTTCAAAGAGATTTTTCTCTCCCAGTGAAAAACTAACACAACATCAAAGTTGTAAAGCGAAAGAGATATGTGAGATACTGGATCTTTTAGACTGGGATTTTGTGCGGTGTTTCCTGATATCATTTACGGCCCAAAATCTTACAAAACGTGGACATTTTCTGGTTTTTATGATTTGCAGTTTTTGTTTACAGCAATAAAAGTAAAGATAGAGCATCTTTATGAAAAAGGTTTCTGATGTGAAGTTGTCCATTTTAAACACGACATGTAAACTCTTCTGCAAGTGCCAGAGTCTCTCCATCTGTAGGCACACACAAGCTCAGCTCTCTCCTCTGTTGAAGAAAGCTTTGGAATCAAATTGGAACCAATTGTGGAGGTGTTCCTGAGGGACAGTTTCATGGCTTAATCACTCCAACTTTCTATTCTGTTAATAACAGAGCTGAATAAAAATGATCTGATACTACTTGTGCAGTCATCTTAATGAGTCCCTGGAAAGCAACGCCTGGAGTGAAACATGCCCAGATCTCCTGAATAAGCGGGGAAATTTCTGTACGAAGATTAGAAACATCTTCAGTTTATCCACATCAATAACATCTTTTTGATCCTGAATCCTCATTCTGCTCCAAAGGAAAAAAACCCAAAACCCCAAAAAGAAATGAAAGAAAATTTTACAGAAAGTTTCTTAGTTAAATATGAAGATCAGTGCCTGAGCTGAGAAAATCCTCCCAGCTTCCCCCTCCAAATCTTAGTATATTAATCTCCTTTCCTTTTAGCTGCTCCAGTTCTTGCATAACAATGCTATTTCCTGAATTCAAATCTCCACAAATAAACCTTAAAGCTGAATAATACTTTATTAAGCTCTATGAATATTCCCTCAAGCAGGACATCCTTTTAAAACTGGGGTGCACCATCCCAATTCAGCATCATTCTCTTAGCTCTTTCAGAGCAAGAACCAGGAGCACTGCAGCAATCAACAACCTAAAGATCTTCCTGAAATACAAACCTACCACCCTCTCCAGGGGAGGTTTTTAATAAGCTACCCATGTTTTGTTTAAATTCTTATCATTCCATACAGCGGCCATTTATTTCTCTGTATTTGGGCAAGTTTACATGGAAGTCCTGTACAGGTATTTGCAAAGGAAGAAAAAGCACACTGCTAGCATCCTCTGCCTTTCTGTACACACAAACCCACATATCTTTTCCCACTGTTCAAACTGTCAACACTTAAATCTTTACATAAGTGGTTATTCCAGTAAAATATGAAATTTAAAACAAGTATTTGATCTACAAAGTATCACAGTCACAGAATAGATGCTCAGTTCTGATCTGCCTGCTAGGTAGTTCTTTTCATTACTGGTATTGCTAGTGAAAACGTTCACCAGAGGCTAAACCCAAATGTGTAATCACTGTGTTGTAGCTCCTACCTGAACACAAGCTGGAGTTCCTGTACGTTGGGTATTATCTAAAATGTGCCACCTGAAGCATGACTTACAGGATGAGGAGAATGGCAGTTGATGGCAATGAAGATTGTAGATGGACATGGTCCAGAGGGGACTTTTGATTAAAAGCATATCACAAGCAAGGAAAAAATAAATCATCGTGAATAGCTTCTACTAAGGGGGGGAAATATATTGGATTTCAAAAGGCAAAATTTATTTCACAATGAGGTTCATTATAACAAACTATTCACTATCACAGCTTTATCATCAACTCAAGACCCATGAGAGAGCTTTTCTCAAAGGGGTTGGAGAATAAAACCAGTATTACTAAGAAAAGATTAATTGTGTGTTGTAGGTTTAACATTTAAATCCCCAGTGAAAAACACTGCATGACCTTCAATGAGACAAGACAGTGTTTTGCACATTGAAACTATTAAAGTTCATTGCACAAGGAACAATAAGTAAGGACTTAAACAAAAGGACACAATCTTTCCCTAGGCTACCTTGGTGGCAACTGAAATATTTTTGTAATGCACCATAGAGCGACACACAGACTGGTGAGCCCCAAACCATACCACTTGCTTGATAGAGAGAGTGCTCTATACCTTTATCATCTCAATGATTTAGCACTGCAAGCAAATGCAGGGACTGGAGTGTGCCATGGCACAATGAGATGCCAAGCAGTGGAAAAGCTGAGCCAAACCCACACTGTGCCAACCCAGCCTAAGCAGCGCTTCCCTAAGGAATGAGGAACTGAAATCAAGGCAGTTTTTAAAACCTGATCCTGAAAATATACAAATCAGGAAACAGCCTCATAGCTTTTGGAGTGGTGCCAGTATGATCAGCATCTCACCACCTGCCTCCCCAGGCACTCTTTAAGTCTTCTAAAAGCAACCTGAAAAATCAACTGAAATGGATGTGAAGAATCTAGAATGACAGACTAGATCTAAAAAAACCCCTTGGAAGCCCCAGACCAATATTACAGTTTAATCCACCATATTTCAGCTCACTGTTATACTGACATCTTGGATTCCAAGCATTTTAGAAGCCTTGAGATCTGTATGAAACTTCTAATCTGAAGCTAAAAATGGGGTGAAATTTATGTAGTATGAATCTAGCAGCATACAAAACATCATGATGGCTTTTTAGTATGCAAAGGTACAAAACACGTTTACAGGGTTTTCTGCTCTGAAATATCTGAACTTATTCATATACAAGTTTACTCTTAAACTGATCTATCGCTGCATACTCATATGTTTAAAGCAACAAGATTTTTGGATCTTTGTCTTTCTCTTTAAAGAGTATGCAAGCAGATGAGCCCTTCTGAGCCCATCAGCACATCAGCAAGACGTTTCTTAAGGGCAGATTTACAATCTGCATAAGAAGATAGAAATCTGCACTTCTGGTCGAAGGGACTATCCCTCCACTTCTTGGCCGAGTGTTCCCAGTGCAGCTGATGGAAATGCTTATGGGTTGTGTAATCAGCTAGATAGATGTGGTCCTTAATCCGGCTGGAAACTAATCCCCCCACCAGAAAATCTCCAGCCAGATGAGGAACTTGGTTCAGCTGGCCACATCTGCACAAGTGCTAATGCGGCTGAGCCCCCGCTGCTTTGGCAGTACTGCTTAAGAGCAGCCTTACACAATCAACAATCTGCATCTGCTGAACCACAGTGAAGTACCTCTGGGATGTTCACTTGTAAACAGCTTCATGCTTTTAATATTACTCCACTTCAAGGTTTTACTGAAGAGGCAACTCTAATTTCCCAGAGTGTCATTTCATCTTTTTTTGCAAGTTATTTCTGACTATAGAAACACAATCGGAGAAAACACTCTTCCAAATACTGGGATAATTCTTAAGTAAAAACTTGAATCGGGCATGGTATAACATCACATTTTCAATAAATTCTGACTTACTTCATTGTACTAATATCCTAGAAATCACATGTTCACATTCTAAGAAAATGAATGTTTGTTGCTCTGTGTCCTCTCTTGAGAACTTACAAACACATAAAAGGAGAGTCAGGATCCCAAATGCATCTTAAAATCTGCAAGTTTTGCAAGAAGTACCAGTTTGTAAAGGCAGAAAGGACTGACCAAGGCAGAGTGCTGCTGAGGAACACTTGGCAGAGTCCACTAGTTGTCTGGCCAGCCAAATGGGTCTTACATGTACAGCTCTGGCCCAGCCACACACAGCACTGCTGCTGGTAAGTGATGCACTGGGTGCAACAGAAAGGGATGTGGGCAGCGGGAACAGGCTGGAATGGAGAACTGAGGAACGAAAGGGCCAGTACATTGGGAAAAAACCTCTCTCCTCTGCTCACAGAGATGGTTAAAAGAGAAAATCAAGCCCCAGTCTTCCAAGAACATGTTTTTGCCCCAAACTGAAAGGAGTAAAAACTTCTTTTCAAAGAAATTAGAAATTCCACAGCATTTTCCCACTTTATGCTTATGCCAAGCAATACCACTATGCTAAACAATGCAAAGTTTAAAGGTTCAACAAAATACATTTCAACTCTTTGAGGAAAAAAGATAAATAAGTAGCTCAGGAAAATTAATGCACTTTTGTGAATTGTTTTGGTCATAAACCTGGTATTTTTCACTGCAAAGCCTTTTCCAAACGTGAACAAATAGACCTGTATTTCCACCCCAAGTCTTATCTTTCCACCCCAACACTTAAAATTGCCCAGTGACCTAAAGCCCTTCCATTTCCCCCTAAGTCCCAAAGGGATAATCAACATCCTCAAAGCTCCATCTGTACAGATACCAGATCCATTAGTGTATAATCTATTGGATACTTGATCCATAACCATAAAAGATTCAGTTACATTTGGCATGCGGATAGCAAACAAGTCAAGTTTGTTAGGCAGCCTGGTCCAAGGACATGTTTCTTGCAAGAATTAAACCAAGCTTTCACAAGAAGTGGGGGTGTGTTTTGAGTAATCCCAGATTACTGAGAATATAATCAATCTGTAAAAGAATAGTTCTTTCTTTTACAGATCACATATTCAATAAGTTCTCACAGAATCACCTCAGTCATCCCCCCCACGCACACACATGCAGAGAATAAAAAGTCAGATGAAGGAGAATGCTCATACTGTTTTAAATTGGTCACTTCAGTTTTGCTTTGTGTCTTTTCATCCTGAATAGAGAAATAGAAGTAATTTTCTTACCCTGGCAACAGCTTGTCTCTTGAATACATGCTAATAGTTGGCTTTCAGTTTTGAAGATCAGATTTGAGTTGTTCTCTGAACAACATCCAAAAAGCAGCAGCTAGGTTCTAAAGTTCCTGCATTTTCTTTAGGGGAGAAATTCAGTACCTTCTTTCTTTAACTCTCACAAAAAGGCTGTAGTCATTACAAGAGACAGCATTTCAGGTTGGTCATTTTTGTGTGGCTCTGAGTTTGAACTGAGCCAATAGGATAACAAAGTCCATCTCCCATATTAGCTAAGCTGAACTTGTGGGAAAACAGCACTTAATCGAGCATCTGGAGAGAGGTGGCACCTGAAGTTACCAATATATGGATCTAGGACAACCTGTCTGGGGCTTGGAGCAACCTGCTCTAGTGGAAGGTGTCCCTGACCGTGATAGGGGGTTGGAAGTGGATGAGCTTTAAGGTCCCTTCAACCCAAACCAGTCTTGATTCTATGATTTTATGCATATTTAACAAAGAAGGAAAGAAATAGAATTGAAAGTTACCAAAACACAACTGCTGCAATGCATTATCTCAACAAATATTTACTGTCACAGCCAAATTTATTTGATAATATGTAGAGAATATATTTGGCACATCAGAATGAAATCACTAAATAATCCTGCCAACATGTTTTAGAGACAAAGCTCCTTCTATGTGAACCTGATGGTAAGCAGGCAGGCTTTTTATTCTGATTTTCCTTCATAATGCAAAACCAGCACAACTAACCATCACCTGCAACATGTTCCCACTTTACTTGTGAAAAATGAACCATTCCCAGCACGATGAAGATGATCAAAATGATGTGAAAGGCAATGCAGCCTTGGACAAAGACCAGTTCTGAAGACAGCGATTAGTTTGACAGGTTTCACGTGTGGTTATCTGCAGGAGCAGGGTACAAACAAGAGGGTGAACTGACAATGAGCAGTTTTCTCAGCTTATAAAAATCAAACAAATATTGTCTGTTCTTTTCCTAATTCCACAAAGATGAAACTCTTCAAATTTTGAATAGTGGGGAGCATTATTTTAAACCCCAAAAGCCTAAACAAAAAAGAGCTTTCCAGAACTGCAAGACTACCTGCAATATACTCAGAAGACAAATTCCACTCATGTTTCCCAGCATTATAATGCAGATGTTTTTTCTTGCATTAACAACAACTTGATTATAAGATAAATTTAGCCTCTGTGCAGAGAGAGGAGTGAACAGAATGGCTCTCTTAAGGCACAATGTATGAGAGATATTAGCTCCATTTCTTTTTCATATGCTGTAGAGAAGGATGACAGAAAGAGCTTCCAGTTGTCACACTCCTAATCTGTCTAGTCCATAGACGGCTTCGCTCCACATCAGCTCTGTTACAGCCCTTTGCTGTCCTTGTAACCTGCATCCTGCAATCTGTGTGGTCTTGTCAGACTAGTTCAGCAAAAGCATTTTGGGGTTTGAATTATTAGTTTTTTAAAACCTGGGATAGCAAGAGAAGGTCATTTCATTTAAAAAACCCACAGGAATCTCTTAGGATCTCAAATATTTGTGTGTGAAGATAAGACAGTTGTGTGGGATGTGGTGGGGAAATTTGGGGGTTGTATATTAGTTGATTTTGGGCAGAGGAAGATGGCTGGTTTCCCACCAGTGCTTTTGCTAGATTGTTTTGCACAACTGCCTGTAGCACTGATTGCCCATTAAAATATTTAACTTGTGGAATTCATGAAGCAGGAGACAGACATCAGCATAATAGGTCAGCAGCAAAAAATATCAAAAGAGGAAGCAAATCTGTGTTGTTTGGGCGTGGGAGAAGAATGAGTAAGTACCACGGGTACATTTAAATAGAAGAGCTACATTTAGGGAAATAGACTGCATTCAAGCATAGAGGGAAGAAGGAGGAAAAACAGGAAGAGGCATAAATAAAGGGCAGAGGAATGAACAGAATGATGACAGATTGGGCAACAAAACCCATGCAAAGTGGACCATCTTGGAGAGATCTGATCTAGCTTGCTAGGAATGCTTCAGCAAAGGACAGATAACGTTTACAACAGCACACAGGACTTAAAATTCAAAGCATGCTGTTTCACTAAGCTCAAAATAACTATTTTAACCACATCCTAGATGTTGTCACAAATGCTATGGTTAGGCTATAAATTTTTCATTGCATTTTTAAACAAACTACTGACTAGTCATCAACTTTTGCTTTTAATGCAAATAAGAGCATCAGAAATGTACACAAACCATTCCAGAGTACGGGTAAGCAATACTTTCTTTTGTGACAAAGTCAACTTGGACCATTGCCACCTCCCCACCTAACCACTCCCCATCCTGCTGCTACTGCTCTGCAGGAGCGCTGCTCCCCTCGGTCCACCGACACACTGCCCATCCCAGGCACTAAGCCCACAACATTCCCATGGCCTGCTTGCCAGTGCAGCCCTGTGCGTCCATTTCCAGCACAAACACACATGTAACTACTCTTCTCAGTGATGCCAACAGCCTTCTGCACGGCCGCAGGTGGAACTGATACGGATAAACAGTAACTCAGCTAAATAAGCATCGCTCATCTCATTCCCAGTTTTTCTGGGATCCATTTCCTGACTCAGCTCTAGGAACTAGCACAGCACAAACCCAAGAGACAAGGGGCAGGAGGCAGTAGGGCAACTCTTTCCGATGACTAACGCAATACATCCTCCACCACGCCAGCCAAAGACAGATCCAGACAGCAGATCCGGGGAGCAAGTGAAAGATTTCCTGGCTAGTGACAGCCAGAACCCATAGTGCCACTTCCTTCTCTCCCAGCCCTGGAGCACATTCTGTTACCTTCTCTCATGCTCCCATCCTATGTTCATGACTCAGATGAGCTGTTTCAGGGACAAAAATCAACATAAATCTCTAACAAAAGTTATGGTTGAGCAGAGTTAACAGCTTACTGTTATTTTATTATATTCAGTACAGGGACATTTGTACAGGTCCCTCCCCCTTGCCACATTCCTGGTGCCAGCCTGACTCCCTCCTTTGTGCTGGTGCTGATGTTTCTGAGCCTCCTCACCAAGCCAATTTGAACTGCAAACCTATTGCTAAAACTGTCTTTTCTTCACTGGATTCATTTTCTGTTGCTTTAACAAGTAGATTCAAGTTCAGTGGAGGGTCCACAGGTGCTGGTGACAGGGAAAGAAGCAGAAGCATGCAGCTGGGAGAGGAGGGAAGATGGAAAGAAAAAACCAAGCTATTATTTCTGTATTAATTTAGGTGCTGTTTCATGCTACAGCTGAGAGAAGGGAAGAAAATAAGATCTATAAAGAGAAAAGTACTGCTGCAGGGTAATTAAGACCTAGGAGTAAACATGCCAAATGGTGTTTGCCACATGACAACAAACAAATGTGAATCAGAATGTGAATCAGTGCTTGAGCAGAGGAAGGAATGTTTTCTCTGCTATTCAGGAAGCACTTCGATTGTTTGGGAAAGGTGTGAGTCATTAACTCCCGCATGTACAAGTGAGACATCCAAAGCTATAAATACCTGACATGCTTCAAGGGCTCGTTGGGATGGAAGAATGGAAAGCTACATGCATTTTTTTCAAAGTTACAGAAGCATGAAGCCATGCATCATTTCACCGGCTTTGATTTGTTGTGTTTAGGCTCTTCTGAATTGCATTACCCAAGCATGACAAGCCATAACCTTGAAAGGACCTGTTTTCTTGCTTGTGATGCTTTGGGTAGCTGAACAGCATTTGGGATAAAAGATGAGTGCACAGAACTTGATGGTAAGCAACAGTTTTGTACATCTGAATTTGTAGGTTATCATAAGCATTAAATGAAATTACCTTTCTGATGGCAACCAAGAATCTCACTGGTACAGTTGTGTGTCATGAAAACAATTCTCCTCATTCTCTGATTCCACGTCTGCTTGTAGGAGACAAGCATCAAGGCAGGAAGAAAGTATTACTGTGACCTTGCAATAGTGATTTTTATGACAACTGTAGAGCTCTTCAGACTATAAAACACTCAAGCTCTTACTTAATTTGTTTGTAACTCCAAACATCATTTAGTCCTTTTAAACACAGGTGAAAAGGCTGGTCAGACTTCAGAGGGGATTTTCATTCTCAAGTGAAAACCACCACAGCATGACAGAACTTCAGTGCATTAGGTTTATGAAGCCCTGGTGAAGGGCTTGGTTCCTAATCTAGACTTAGCCAGTCTGGCTGCTTAAAGGCAGATATTACTATAATAAAAGTCTGGATCCCATTTCTTCAGATACACAGCTTTAATGTTTTGCCTACAAAAGTCATCAAGTGGAGATGGTATTAAACTCCTACACAATCCCTCTAGAGAAAAGTGTGTTTTCTCCACATGATGGGTACTTCAAAATGATTCTTGCAATGCCTTCTACCTTGGATAAAAAAAAAGATTCCAAAGAATACTGATGGACTACGCATGATCACACTACAGGCACCTTCCAGAATGGAACCATAAAATACCCCAAGAGCTCTGGTTAACCCAGGGGAAGCTGAGGAGTGATCACACATTACCCTTCTGGGACTGACAAACTCCTTGGAAAGCCAACTACACAACAGGAAAAGGGCAAAACAGGACTCTGGAGCTTGGGTGCACATGAGACTCACCCACTGACCCCGACCCCACACCTCGGAACAGAAATACACAAGAGGAACACAAAAACCGTGCTTGGCTTTGTGTAAGCACATGGAAAGTGTGATTTTACAATATCATGAATATGTAATTACACTTTTATAACACAAGTGGTACCCTTTCTTAATTCAAATGCCTTTAAAATTAATATTAAAAAATGCTTCAGAACTATATTTCTATTTTCCTTCATTTAATAAAAAGACTTAGGAAAGAAATACATTTATGAAGAACTTATTTCCCCATTATTTTATCTTCACAGAGATTGATCAGGTATCGTTACAAGCCAAAGCTATACAAAGTGATCTGTAAAACTTTTTTCTCCTTTAATAAAGAGTTTTTTGGAACATAAAGCCTGGCTGCCCAGACCATTGCTGTGTTTGAAACACTGCAGTGTGCATTTAACCACTGCTACATGGCTCACAGCTTCATTACTGTTGGAAACCAGCAGACCATGAGGCGGTATTGCTTCCTTTGCTAGTAAGTTCTAAGTTTTGTTAAGTTCTGTCACTCAGTGCAGGCTTTTTGCTGTTGCACACTTCATATTACAATCTTTTCAGAAAGTGAGCAACTTTCTATACATTTGATAAAGACGGCGGCTGTTCAAAAACCTCGAAGTCTGAAACAAATATTCCCATTTATTGCCTCAGAGCCAGTAAACCAAGACTGATGAGCTCATCATCAAAAGTTGCTGCATGCCAGAGCTGCCCAGACTGCAACGTGATAACCTCACAACTACAGCTTGATTATGCTATTGATGTATTTGTACGTAGCCACCAGGGTATTGTTAATAATTCATGTAACAAAAGGCATTTAAAGACCATTTTAAGAATTAGCTTGTACTGTGCCATTTATGAATCTTATCTCTCCTATCATCCCAGGAAGCAGAAACCAACTGCCACTGCACTGAGACCTGACACAGTTGCCTTTGTGTAAGTGCCTAAAGGACAGTAAGGATTAAATAGCTGTTGCTGTGAAGTCATGAGCTAAATTTGCAGCATGTTTCATACAGTGGTTCCCCAACATGGCAGCAATAAGAAAAACATCAGTTTGTCTCACTTTCAAGAAGTCGAAGGTAGTGGTGGGGCTTTTCACACTGGATCACAAATCACTTAACACTGTGCAATCTAAAAAGAATCTAGAGGATGCAGGTTTTCCACAGCAGGGCCCCGTCAGACTGCTGAGCCAGGAGCAATCTTCCATGATCTCCAACGCACATTCTTGGACTAAAACACGCAGAGTGGAAAAAGCTAAATATGCAATGCAACAGACATACATGTATAAACCCATCTAAATGTTCCAGAGAAGCATCTCTTAAAAAGTCTCATTCAAATAATGGCAACATACAAGTGATTCCTCCCAAAGAACAACTGTTGAACCCTATGAGAGAAGGACGTTTCTGGGTTTCTGCAGTGGAGGTTAACTGTGAGACAGAGGCGGCACAGCTAGTTCCTGTTCACTCAGCCTAACAACTTTTGTTTGAAAGCATCAGGTTGATAGATTTTCCTACTGCATCCATGTATTGTTTTCTCACAGTACCAGTCATCTGAGGAATGGAAAAAAATGCATCATTCCAGAGTGGGCTGAAGGTATCAGTCAAGAAGTAAAATGTTGCTCTCGTCAGATCGAGTGATTTATCAAGCTACTGTCTCTCAGTGAGAATATGGTGAATGACTGTGCAAGCTTGTTTCAGTGCAAAGTAAAGCAAGTTAGGTTTAAGATGTTTAAAACCCTAACAGTGGTGTAAACTATTCTGCTTCACTCTGCACTGAAATTAGCTAAGAGCTATTGCTGTGATCTGTGGTTGAGACACAAAAGGCAAGGGACAAAATCCTCTTCATGGGTTCCAACCTGATCTAGAAAGAATTTGTCACTCTGCACCAACAGAGTAGAACCAAGTTGAGGGAATGTGGCTGGCAGGTGTGAGAACTTCATAAATAAGTGAATCAAAAAATAGAAGTATAAATTTATTAAATATTCGGGGGGGAAAAAAAAATCTTTATTACCTAATGAGACACACACAATGGTCAGCAATAGTTACCCACAAGAAAGATTTTAGGAACATAGCAGCACTCCAGGCTCTCAGCTTTGCCCTGTTCATTTTTGCTTTGATGTCAGCAAGTTCTTCATCTTATTAGTTCAAGCTTTATCTTTTGATCAAACTTGTGTAATATGTAATTTGGAAATGAGTTTCTTAGAGGGACAAGAGCTGTCAAAGATTAACCCATATCAGATCAACCCCAATGAAGTGGTAACAGCTTAGGACAAGCCAGAGCCAAAGTTGGAATTTCAGAGCATACGTGCAAATTATTCTTTTTTTAAAACCACAGTGTTGACATTACAAGGGAAGAAAAGAGAGGAAAGATCCTATCTTCTGAGCCCTTCATCAAATTACTTCACAATTCACCCACTAAACCTATCCCCTGGCTCCCATAAGAGACAGCAATCTGAGACGGAACAAGCTTGTGGGTTTTAGAGATTAAGGGAACAAAGAGAATGTTGCAACTAAATCTCTGGAGGATGTAGAAGCATTCAGAGATATTTTAAATATCAAAGTAATTTTATGGAATTTGTCAGATATAAAAGAGGGGGTCAGCTTGAAATTATCCCCAGTCTGTGTGCAAGATACACAAACCAGGAGCACAAAACTATAGCATCTGTGAGTCCCTACGGTTTCTCTCAGCTTTTTTCAAAGTAATTGTCAGAGACATTAGATGCCAGTACTGAGGATGGTATCTGGTAGCTCTTAATCTATCCCAGTCTCTCATCTTCGAAGCAATTCCGTTTCTGTCTCAGTGCCTAATTTCCATTTTACACATCTTATAATTGTGTTTGTCCTTTTGTCCTTTAAAGTTGACTTCTAAAAGATTCCCGTCATTAACACACCTACGTAGAACAAACAACTTGCTCCCTTTCTGGGTCCTTTGGTTGAGAGAGAATTCTGAAAATTTTAATTGTTTTTCCTTACATATTTTAGAAAGTTGGAAATTGCTTTAAATTGCTCTTTTACACAAAGTTGTGGGCTTGGACATCGCTTGCTTCTGGAAGGGATGCATGCCTTGCAGAGGTTTCAGATCCTTCAACTGTAAGCTAAGTCATTGCATGAGTTACCGTTCACTTTGTCTTCTGTCAAGTCCTGGCTATTTTTGATCATACTTAAATGCTTAGTTTCCCTTTGCACATTTAGGAACTACTCTCAGCCCAGAAATCTTCCACAGGGTTTCTAGAATTCCTTACTAAGAGTTTAAAACATTTTACTTCAGCCCATCTACCTTCTCTCTCCTTTCTTAAATACACAGAGCTTTCTTTTCATGTTCCTAATGGCTAACACACAATCTTTTTCTTCTTAGGATATGGACATGCTAACACTTTTTAACCTGTAAAACTAGAAGCTGGCAAATCCTCACCAAGATGAAAAAACCCGTGAAAAATAACTCCCAACACTGAGCTATGCATATTTCATGATACACTCTTTGCTATACACAAGAGTATAAATAGTGTCCACAGCTGTGCAATTTATCCTTGGCCATTAAGCGTCTCTACAGTCTTACAATTTCTAAAAGTGTCTGTGCTGCCTACAAATGAGCTGCATTAATATAAACAGCGCAGGCACGGCCAGAGAGCCTATAAAACAAAAGCCTTAAGTACAGAACTAAACTCAACTTAAAAGTGTCACCTTCCGATTTCAGAAATAAGAGCTTGTTGCTATTTCGCAGCTGATCAGTTTGCCAAGAACCCTTTCCAATGTTTTGATCCCACAGTCTTGAATTCCTGGTTTATATTCCTTGGGGGAAAACTAGAGCCTGTTTGAATAGCACACAGGCCAACCAGCTCCTCTGTGCTCTGCCTCCTCAGCTTATGCACTGGAGATACTTTGCATCCTGCTGAAAGTCCAGGAATAGTTTGACCAGAACACCCAACAGCCTCCTGATAGAAGAGATGATGAAATAACCTGCAAAGACTGACAGACTGAAACAAAGGCTCAGTCTAACAGCTAGGCACAGTAACACAACTGAAAGTGGGTTCATTGTCTCAGGTCCTAAACAAACAAGTTCATCATATAGATGATACTATTAAACAAACCAACACAGTTCACTTACAGCACTTTGCTAAATGAGACTAAAATAAGCTGTACATTGTATCTTATCTCCATTTTAAGAATGAGCAAGTTTCTTAACCTCTTTGTCTCAGTTTCCAAGGCTACAAGTGAGGCATGACAAAGGCAGGAAGAAAAACCAGATATTTCTTGGCTCCCACTTTTTCTTTTCTTCTCTTTGCTGTTCAGCCATCTTATCTCCCTAAGCTGTAGGCTTTAGTTATTTAAGCACACATACTATTCTGTGCAGCCTGGGGTTTTGGTGATTCTAATCAGCTTTCCTTTTCGTAAATCTGGCCAACTGTTTGGTGACTAAACTTGATCGCTTCTTGCTTATATGCACTTGGCAATAACCAAAGAAACAATACCCCGAGCAGCACTAGCCAAGGAAAGGACACGTTCCTATAAAACAAAGTTAAACCCAACTATTTTTAAAGGTATGCGAATGATGGGAGAGAAGATAGGAAGCCACATTCAAAGTGGAAATCAAAGCCATTATTTTGTAAAATTTGGGGAAAAGCTTTGAAAACTAGCATTTTCTACTTTTTTCCCCCAGAATGTCTTTGTTCACTGCTAAAGCAAAAACAAAGCAACTGGAAAACGAAGTGATGTCCCTCCTCCGCAGAGAAGTAATGCAGTCTCCTCCCCCTTCCAAAGGGGATCACAGTTTGCCAGCTTTGGCAGCCACTGTAGTATTCAAAATAGAAATGAATCCCAAAATGTGATTTGGCAACCAAGCGCTGAACTATTCAGCCAGCCTGTTTCCCCCTCTTTTCCACTTCCTTTCTAACATTTTATTAATATCTAGAGAAGCTTTCAAACACCTCAGAGATTAAACGCACGCGCAGTCACCATCTAGACAAAGAGCCTCATGAACTTTAACACATATGCAACACATGAATCAGACAGACCTGGCTTTGTGAGGAGTGTTCCTTGTATGGCCAGTTCCCAGGCTGCTGCGACATGTCAAACAGCTGCTCTTATTCTTACATATAGCTTTAGCTTGAAGGGAGGCACCCTATGTATGCCTTCCTAGACCTGGAAGCATCAGTTCATTTCTCCCTGGTGATTTGTCACTAGTAAAAGCCAACACTAACAAGTTTTCTAATGGGTTCCATCAATTTTTAAGCACACAGAGGAAGAACTAAGATTGCCACAATACAGTAAGTTTTCACCTATAATAATATCCATCTGAGAATCCGGAATGATATTTTATAGGTATTTCAAGGACAGCATGAAACATTGCTGAGAGAAAATATCAGGGCAAAAGCTGGTAGATGAATCAGATCCAAAGCCTCCACAGGGATATCCAAATGCACTGCCAGAGTGAAGCACGCTAGCTGGAGTCAGCCTGCAAGAAACTCCTCCCTAAACAATTGTTTTGGAAAAAACCCGATTTAATATGAAACACAGCTTGGCACAGGGTGGGAACAGTAAGCCAGCTGTCACAGATGTTTGAAGCAGTAACAGAAAGCACGTTTTACTAACGTAGGTAAGAAACTAGATGGGAGAAGAAAAATAACCAGTTCAGCTTTAAAACGTTTTCAAGCAGAGGAACAGATCCGGTGGCAGGTACAACCACTATTTCAGTGGCCTCAAATCTTTAAAACCACTAAATTCTCACTAACTAGGAAGCACGGTGCATAAGCTGAGTCCATCTTATGCATTCACAGACTAAAAGCGTCAAGTAGTTCTGAATCCACGAAACGTGGATGCCAGTCAGCACACCAGTTCATATAGTGCATTCAATTTCTAAAATGGGCAAAGTGTTTTCAATCAGTTTCTGCAATATTTTCACATTACCAAAACATTCCTGTTCCGTATCTGGCAATGTATCTGCAGAAAATTTCAGGACCAAAATTTTTTCATTCAAAGACTAGAGAAACTTCCCAAGTATTTTTAAGCAACATTTTGTCTTCATATGTTTTAAGATTTAGAAGTTTTATAATCCAATCCCGAGGCCTGACAGTCATTTCTACTGTGCTATCAATGAAGCTGTTCAAAGGCAGCATCAGGAAGACTCAAAGATTGATTTTACAGATCATTGGTCCAGGCACTGTTTGTAAACTGCTGGCCAAACCCATGGAGAATTGCCAGGGCCTTGTGGATCATGACTTAAAGCTTGCTGGACAATTTAAACTGACTTAAAACACGAGGTTAGCCTGGCAGTTTTTCCTAAAGAATTCAAGAGTTCATGCTAACTGAGTCAGATTAGCCCACACAAGCAAATCAGCACATTGTTCTGATCTTCCCCTCCCTCAAAATGCATCGTGTTCTCAGTACAATACTACTGCAGAAATAATTCAGAACTTGCCAAAAGCTCCCACCAAGCTCTAATTACAGCACTCCTATTCTGTATATTCTTGTAGCAAACAAAACCTCAATCAGCCTGCTAAAAACCAGCCAGTACTTCAAAAATCTCCAATGCAGATTAAGAAATAAATCTCTGCCATGAACTATGAGCCAGATCAGCCTACTTCAGAACCCCAGTGCAGACAGAGCCTCATTTTCTTGCTGCAAGATAACACACACATGAAAGCTGCTCTGCAAAAGAAATGACAAAGCCATCAACCATTTTCACCCAGTTATTTTAATGCCGATCGCTGCTACTAAATGGTTCAGATAACTTAATGGTCATTCCACTTTGCCTTTTTGGCTGCTGTTTCCAACTGATTCAGCTCCGGGAGTGAGGATGTCTGCATTGTCCATGTTTTTGGCACAGTCAGCATTCTGTTGAGAACACTGAGCTGTATTTTATACTTCAGCATATTTTACAGAAGAGTTAAAAAAAAAAGATAATACGGGTGCATATCATTCTGCCAATCACACTCATCAAGCATTAGTCAAGACCTGACAAGACTTGAATGCATTTTACTGTTTTGCCTGTTTGAATGCATTTTACTGACAGCCTGTTTGATTCCTTGTCACAAGTGATGGAAAAAGGGATCTTGAGGTCAATGATGAAACTTGTAAAAATGAGGCTTCCTTACCTAAAAAGTAATTATTCAGTCTCTGACTTGGAGTTTAAAGGCAGGATCTTCAAAGCTCTAAAACCAGCAAACCCCTATTTTTCCAGCCACTCTCCTATCTTAAAACTGAAGTTTCTGATTAAAACAATCTGAAAACTAAGCAACAAACTGAGCATCATCCCAGCCTCCGAGTTTTTCCTATTGCCGAACAATACAGAAATTAATTCCAAAGATTACTTCCAAATCACATGCTAACTTTAAGTATTCAGCCATGAAGAAAGTAAATGCTCATCAGCAAGTTTGACTGCAAGCTTCTGATATGCAGTGCAGCTTTTCCAACTCACAGAGAGAAATATTTAACGAGCAAAACGGTTGCTCTGAACAGACCATAACCCATGACCTGGCATGTGCTTTGACAGCAAGTTATACAAGAAAGATGACAATACAACCCAGTTACACAAACCAAATGTAACAGTGCCAGGATAAGCCTCTAGAAAAACACTTTGTGATACAAAGCCATAAATCTTCACCATTTCAACTAAAGACTTAAAGCTCTTAGAAGGAGTAGCCTAGCTCAGCCTAACTGCTGAGGTCAAAGACATACCCATACAGTATTATGGCAACTAAATAAATGTTTACTAGAGCTGTTTTCAAAAGGCTGGGTTAGCAAAGTGAGTAACACTAAGAGTGTGTTCTGGGCCCTCTTTTAAATGCTGGAATAACTGACTTCAGGCAAGCTTTTAGTTCTCTTATCTGTTAAATCAGGAGATGATGGAGTTTGGGGGTTTGATTGGAGATGACTGAATAAGCCATTTCACTCTCCTGCCTCTCTGCTTTCAAGGCACAGCCAGCTGGGATGCTCACTTCAAAAGAAAAATATTAGCAAACCAAAATCAGACCAAATTTCCGGAAAGAGATGGGAACTTTAGTCACTCCCCAGCCAGTGAAACACTGTGTGAGGAGTGTGGAAATCACTCTTACCTTCTACTGCACTACTCTGCAGATAAAAATGGGCTCTTCGTGAAATATGAATATAACTGGAGATTTAACACTACTTCCTAAAACAGCATCAATAGCCACTTCAACATAAATATGTCTCCAAGATACACATGTACACATCCAGACAAATTTGAGCTCAGACACAGTTCTCAGTAGGAAAAGAATACAAACATGTCTCCTTCCTAGAAGTTTGCACAACACATTTCATCCTAACAGTTCTTCCCCAAAGAGTTGATTTTGAGTTATAAATCTTTTCTTAACCTGTGGATTTCAGAGCAACGCAATGTGGAATGACCATGTCTGTCCAAAATCTCCACGGCTAAACATATTTCCAATCAGATAGTCCTCTTCAACAATCAAAGGAAATCATACACCTTTACTTTCACAAATACTAGAATGAACCTGTTAGCAACCATTTCCTATAAAACTATAACTACTTTATTAAATGTAAGATATGAATTAGCAGAACTTGGTGCATGGAAGTGCCAGAAATTACTAGTTTGCAGAGCCAAACAACAAAATAAACCACAGCTCCTAAAGTTGTTTCTTCAGCTCAAGGATTTTCCCCCCTCCCAAAAAAAAAAGGCATAGTCTCTTTTCTAAGCCATCACCTTTTTGCCAGATACCAGATTGGGCCCTTCAGCCCCAAGTGTGCTTTGTCCACTAGCCTCTAATTATGAAGTGGAACAAAAAGAGCAGAGAAAATGAATAATTTGAACAAACGTTGCAAAACCTAACAGCTTCCAGTTTGTGCCAAAATATTCCCAGAAAGTTATAATCTTGTATAGAGAAAGTTCCAATGATTTGGAATTCTAAAAGTACTAAAGAAAGTATTTTCTACTCGGAAGACTGCACATTTAAGCCTCCCATATGAGCTGTGGGGGACTACAGGTCTTGCAGAGCTAGCAGACAGGAACTCTTCTCAGGTTTTACAGCAAATAAAGCAGCACATTCTTTACTAAACCCAAACTAAAAACCTGAGGTCATGCTCAGAACATTAAGAACATAAAAGTTATGTAATAAAAAGCACAAAGCTCAAGAGAGTCGCTCATCTGAAAAATATGCAAAAAAACCTTCAAAAAGACACATTTATTCCAACACGTCTTAAAGAGGCAGAAGAGATTATGTGCCCTCTGGTTCCACATCGGGTACAGCTTTTCCAAAAGGAAATGCTTATCACAGGTCCCAGCATAGCCTGTAAAACAGGGCAGACACATCAGGGTTGCACCAATTTGCAAAGCAGCATTTAGAAAGACAGATATCTTAATCATAAGAAGTCTTCATTTTTCTCTCTCATGGGAAAAATAAAGGCAGCAGACTTTGTATTTCGGTATTTTTTCCCTCATACTAAAGACTAGATTTCTGATTTTTCAGGTACTGCTCAATTAATTCCAGGAATCATATCCCTTTTGCTCTCTGCATGTTTTCTTTTCTTAAATGACACTGTCACGTCGACCCAAGGATACGGAAGTGATGCGTTAATGTGGTGTATAGAGTGTGTTACTTATCAGCCTGAGAAAGGCAACTTGTGAAGATATGACTGTCCATTCTCCTTGTACTTTCTAAGCTTTCAGAATACAAACTGAGGTTTAGTCCATCTGTCAGACTAATGAAGAGGGTTTCTTTAGTGGTGTGACAGCTCTTCCTTCTAAACTATATCATAAAACCACCGCCAAGAAAAACCCAAGCATGTTCAAGAAAAACTGTTAAAGGTACAGATTGATTGCTGCAAATCACACAATCGATCTTCCCTGCAGAACAATCACCCCTGAAACTTCTGGGAGAGCTCATGGAAAAACGGTGATGGAAAAGAAACCTTGAACCATGTGGCAAAATCAAGTGAGTTAAAAGCAGCTGGGATCTACAGATACTTGAGTTACAGATATTTTGTAAACTGGCAGGAAAAAGCCAAATAAAAATTGCAAGGAGCCCTCTATTGCCTTATGATCACAAAAAGGAAAGAAATAAAGTTTTAAATATTATCAAAAGTGTTCCCATATCCCTTAAAGTACAAGTTGGAATGGACAAGCATTTTGCTTGTTACAAGCAGGAGAAATCCAAAAAGCCGTATCCACCTGCTGTAAAGAGACTGACTTTGATACAAGATTGTGCTGATGAATGCTCCTCTATAGCATGCACACCAAAAAGTAATAACACTCTGATTTTGGCAAAAGCAGAGCATATATTTGTTTAGAAAATGACATTGATTTTCAATTCTTGCACTTGTTCAATATTTGTTTTTTAACCCACAGCTCAGCTATTTGCATCCGGCACAATCACTGCAACAATGAACCAAAACTGGCTTCCGATTTTTCCAACATATATTCAACCTTCTTTGTGATTGCTGCTTGATGGAAAACGTACACCAACTCTTTTAGGCAGCACAAGAAAAACATGTCAGTGTTATGCATATTATACAATTTCAGGGACTACTGGCTGAACTTCTAACCCTCTCTCAGGAAGCAGTGCTTGCGCTGAAGACGTTATTCATCATGTGAATTAATATTCCCTTCTGTGTTCTACAGATTTTACTTGGGTTGGATGTTTAACTCTTGTATGAAGGCACCCAAAGTCAGCCTTCTATGTAGACAGATGGTGACTTAATATGCAGATAACTGCAGGTACTTGACTCTAGGAAGAAAACAATTATGTAACATTTGAAATCTTAAGAAATCTAATCCCCACCTATATTTAAATGCTGCTGCTTTGGTATTTCACCTCTTTACTGCTATTTCCCGTAAGAATTATTACTGTATGCACATCAAGTGCCCTGGCAGTTGTGTAGGAATGTTTCAGAAAATACCATTACACAGCCTTTTCCATAATCTCCTCTGCAGGGGGTTGAGCAGAACCCCCTGATAACCCATGCTGGTTATCTTTTTTAACATGTTTCTATACAACACAGTTTCTCAGTCCGCAAATGTGTCTTCAAAAGGTCTGTCTGTCGCTATCTCCATTGTTCAGGAATAGCTCTGTTGATTTATGCTGATAAACAAAGATAATGTACAACCATAAGCCACGAAGTCAATCTGCAAAGGACAGAGTAGGAAAAAAGCCTGCAATGCTGTTACCATTATGCACTATGGAGAGAAATTAGAGCCTTGTAGAAAAAATAAAGGGGGTGGTGGTGGCGGTAAGAACCGGGCTTATATTTTTTTAATGCACAATGCACCACCTCTTGCTATTTGCACTATTATGCAATCTAGTATGATTTGCAATAGTGTATTTAAAGAAGGTATTTACTGAATACCACACTGATGCTGAGAGGCAATACCAATCAGAAAAGAATCTGATTCAGCTTCTCTCTTTGGAAGCAACTGCACAAACAAATGAAACAATCAAAGCCTTCTCACATTCCAACAAGCAGAAAAATAGAGATAATTACACAGAACACAGGAGAACTCACCATGACTAGAGCTCCAGTGCAGCTGAGGAATCTCCGTCTAACCACTTTGCAATCTCACCTTAAACCTGCAATGCTGTTGCGGGAGGTTTTTCATGGCAACTGTTACTAACAGTATCTCTCTATCAACAGCTAGAAACAGGTACTTTATATACAAGCGTGCAACATCCCTTCTGAGGTACCAGCTTCTGAGCAATTCTCTTAAAAGAGCCACCCTTGGAAGAGATAAGTGGGTTAACTTGTAAGGAACCATGACCCAGCACCCTCCCTGCCAACAGGTTCATGGAGCAAGATGACAATTACGATATGCAGCCAGAACCAATACAGATTACAGGGTAAATGAAATGTACATTAAGCTCTGCTTGTACTGACATTTTCTCTATCGGGGATACTGCCTTTGCTCTACAAGAAATACTTACTAAGCAAAATTCATAGGCACAGGAGCACTTCAAGCTTCAGCAAGCTTTGTCCTGACACGCCTTCGTTTTCTGCACTTCCCAAGCAATCATTTCTAGCCAGAGACAGTGACCTTCAAATGTGAGTCTGCCTCTTTTTAAGAAGGCCTGCCATAACACTGTCAAAACTTTGTTGTTATAATCGAAAAGAGACATTACTGGCAACTTCACTGGCAGCAGAGCAAGTTTGAGGCTTTCTTGCTCAGAATCTGATATTCCATTCCTTTAAACTTCCAAGTTAAACCCAACCAACCAAACAACAAAACACAGAGTATGAAAATACAATTTTACAGCTATAAAGCTCTAAAATAATGGTCATTTATGCCCTGGATGTATATTTAACACGAAGTTCAGTGAGTCATTCCGCTGACTACAATAGACTACAAACTGTTGCCGGATCAAAGCATGTGTAACTGCTCATATTGAGGGTTTTCACATGCCCCACATTCTCTACATCTTTACTATGAGCCATCTCCCTGCTTCTAAAAACTGAGAATGTCTACAGTTTACAGTACCAAAGTCATTAAATAAACTATCTTCTCCAAAGATCATTCCAAACAGTAGGAGTCACAATCCTTAACCATATAGTTACAGACATAAAAGTTCAAGACTGAAGAATATTGTGCAACCTGGTTTTGAGGAAAACTACCCAATCTGGATGAGGGAGGCAGAGAACAACAATTAGTGAGGCTTAAAGCAAATGGAAAAACTGTTACACAATATGATTTACTCCTCCACGGAAAACTTCTATACTAATATTTATTCTCTCTGAGCTTGTCCATATTTGCATCAAACTTCCAAGTTTATTAAAGCAATACTGATGTAATGCTGAGCCTTTACAGAGAGAATCAGTGATTTTTAACAGGGTTTCAAGCAGGTTCTGGGGTTATTCTGCAGAAGACTATTAAAGCTAATACAAGTTAGAAAGGCAAAACTTGCCCAAGGAATAAAGGTGCTAAAAGACTAATGGTTACCCAAGGACAGTTTCGACCCAAGAGTTACAGGATTTTTAAGTGTCTCTATTGCCTTCAGACACTCATGTTTCTGAATTTACTGGCTAATTTTGGGGGAGATTATATAGTTTTTAAACTGTTCTTCCTTCCTCTTGCTGCATTGCAAGAGCCCAGAGAAAGGACAACAAGTATCATAAAAGCAAAACAAGGATGCTCACCAAGAGGCTATTTGTCAGCTGAGACAACACCAAGAGCATCTGTGATATGCACAGAGACCTACAGTGGGAGGTAACATACATGAAGTGAGTGCAGAAGGATGTCTGTATTTGTTCATGCTTATACTATACATTTACATGTCTTTTAAATGCATATGAAGGTTTTTCTGACAGCAAGAGCCTCAGAGCTGGAAGACCAGATATAAATATACACATGCAGAATTTACACCTTTTGTATTACACACCTTCTTTCTCCTTTGGTAGAGAGGCCTGTATAAATACAGGCATTCATCCAAGAAAGAACATTCTAGGACTGAGATCTGCACTTATTTAATGGTTTTACAAAAACATGTAAGGTCAAACTGTGACTGTATCACTAAATAGTTTCTTCTATCGAATAATATAATAATCCAAATCTGCTTAAACACCAATAAGGTTGCATTTGGCAAATTATGTGCTAGTAGCAATATTTGCTGAAATAGCGCTAACTTTATGAAGTCAGCGATTTTCCTTTTTAGCACCCCGCTGAACTGGTGTCTCAGACAAGATGTTACTAACATGAGAAGCCTACAATGTTTAGCCTGGCAGGATTTTTATCCATTTCTTGACTGTGATTTCAAAAACTTTGCTGAGAATGTCTCCTGCAGTTACCAGTGACTGCACATTAAGATGGTTGAGCATTTTTCAGCATTTATATTTAAGTGCATGTAAAGTTTTTTTAACTTAAGTATTACTCTAAAGTAAAATGTGGGATAAAGCCTACAAATGGAAAGAGTTAAAAATGTCTTTACCAGGTAATATTTATCTTTTTTTTTTTTTCTTTTGCACTTTAAAAGAATATTTTTCCCCATGTTGAGCATTCCATTTCATGGGGAAATTAAACATCCCCTACTCTAAAAGCTGGCAACTTAGACCGACCCCTGAGCAAGAAGAACCACTTCTGAAGGTATTTTGAGGTACAGGTAACAAATCAATGCTGTTAAATACTTTTTACATGCCATATTTACCCACCTTTTAAACACAAACATAACTATTTGGTGATCAAAGTGCAGATGTTCAATAAAGATCATTGCAATCTCTGCTACTGCTACTGTGATTCATGCAAAAGCATCTCGGTTAAGGCCAGGCCCATACACAGCAGCTATGGGTAGGGAACCTGCTACGTGACCCAAGTACTCACACAAAGAGGAAACTAGTCCAGGTGACAACTTTCCCCAGAATCAAAACCTTAAAAAAAACCCCTCAGTCACACATTGGTTATGAAACACTTTTTCAAGTGGTGTGGTTTCAAACTGATTTTGTACTCATCCTGCACAGCAATACGTGGTTATTGGGAGGAGAGAAATGGAGAACTAGGTTCTAGAGGGGTTCTGAAATTCTGATGTTCTACGTGTCAGCTGAACAGACAAACCCAGGAACATTTGTGGTAAAGCTGTTTTGTAACTCGGGGAGTTAACATGGTAACTGATGTAAGAGCTGATGGGGTCCCATAAGAAAACCAATTTAAAGAAAGTGACCTCAGAGCTACACACACTGTGCAGTTTTCCTCTGCCTGTATTTTCAACAATCAGGCAATCTCAAACTAACTCAGTTCACTTAACGAGATGTGGGAAAGAAATTTCTTTAGTGATTCAGCCACTTGTCTATCTTAGGAAAAAGGAAGACTGAAAATTTCTCACATGGTCGATCATTTCTGCTTCTGATTTGGTAAACACAGAACCTACAATACTAAACCATGATTTCTTGAAATTACAGCTCAAATATTAGACAACTGATTAGAATTGTTACCAAGTAAAAAGTCATTTATCCTTGTCTCTATCGTAGCAGAAATACTCAAGCTCTCGTATTCTTTTCAATGTAACCCGCTTACTTGTTCTGCTTCACCTTGCTTTAAACCAGTGAAAGGCAACCAGTGAGTCTTATTCCAGTTTGCAGGGTGTATTTTTCCACTGGAAATTTAAAACAGGATGGTAATGGAAATGCTACATTATTGTGCTGATACACATGACACAATGGAAGTATTTCAGCCTTAGGCCAATGTAAACCCCAGTGCAACGCTTAGTCCTTAAAGAGTGGTCATGTGTGGGAGCACAGAGGGGTGGGAGAACTGGTAATACCAAAAACCCCTCTACACCAGAGGTCTCCACCAGCCTATCACAGGTCATGCAGCCACAGAAAGTGGCAACACGCTCCTGTAACCCTTTCTAGTGTTAACATGGAGAATTTGAAGCCTCCTTCCTTTGGCTAAGGACTGGAGCCACACATCTCCTTCTCCAAAATCCATGTTACTTTACATACATATCAAGTGGATTTTGCCTCACTGGTGATTCTTGGCTGCCACTAACAGCCAGTAAACACTACGTATGGCTTCCAAAGAACCTGACATTATTCCTTTGAACTTTCAAAGTTCAACTAATAAACCACAACATGTTTTTCAGATTATGATTTTTGTACTGTAAGTAGGTTAAAAATATCTGGAGTTATCATGTAGTAGGAGATAGACAAGGAAGTTTTCTTTCCAGTTTCCCCATGTCAGGTGTTTTCTTTACAATCTCTTTTCACTTTGCATGCATCCCACAATGTTCACAGTGCTTTTCCCAAGTGCAATACTATCTCCTCGTTAGACCCACGTCATTTGCATTTCGATATTGTGCCCATACCCGAATGTCAGCTATGACACACTGACTACATGGGAGGGAGCAGCTCGGCAGGATTCCTCGGGAGCTGCGGCAGCACAGGAAGTGGGAACAGTGTGGAAGCTGGCAGGAGAGAGACCTCATCTCTGATCCACACCTAGCAATGCCTGGTTTAGACCTTTGGGGCTCTCTTTTCATGGCTGGGGAAAAGAGGGTCTAACAGCTCCCCACACAAAAAAACCCAGAAGGGACCACTGAGTTAATGCCACCTTAAATCCCACCTCATCAGAAAGCAACTGGAACAAGAGAAGCAGTGACAAGAAGTAAAGCTGTGGATCCCCTCAGAGAAAAGGGGAAAGAAAACACAGGCAGCCACTGGGGATGGGAGGGTCTGATACTAAACTGGGATGAGGGGCAGCTCTAGGAGAAAGGGAAATTTAAGAGCAAAGACTAAACAGGAAAAAGGAAAAGGAAAGTAGAGACATAGCAGTGTAAATTCAGGAACAAGGTAGAGAAAACATGTTACAACTTGTTAACTTACAGTAAGCTCTTCACATACACATTTTTCCTAGCACAATACAGAAGGTTAACAGTAATTACCAATGTCCATGACCTTAATCAATAACTTACAATAGTTATCTTAATATTTTACTATTAAACATTTAGGAGTCATTTAGTCAAACAGCATTCCCCCCTCCGCACCCCCCCCCCCCCCCCCCCCATTTTTTTTCTTTTAATGATTGATTCCAACCAATTCTGCTCTTTGGAAATTAAATGGAAAAGTGTGCATATTTTGGTAAATATGTTTGCAAGCAGATTTCCTAACGAGCTAAAAAGTCAGAAACACAAATGACCTAAGAAGTTGAAATGGTATTTTACCTCTTTGTTCTCTCTGTCACTGAAGCAACCACAAGACTTACTGATACATAGGGAATGCTGCTGTTAGGAAATAACTGTGTATTTATTTACATGGTTAATGAACGTTCTAAAATAGAAGGAGATGCAAATGTTGCACCAGGAGTGAAGCTCACTTTCTTATCACTTGCGCATTTCCACACGCGTGCAGCTGGGGGAAGCGCCTGCCAGCAGGAAGGCCGGGCAGGAAAGGCTGCTGGCTCCTCACTCTGCAGCCAGCACCTCCTGCCCAGGGACGGGAATCACACTCTACACCTCCTTCCACTGCTGTTCAGGTGAGAAAGAGCCATTCGAGCCAAACAGAACATTCCAACAGAGTAATTTAGGAAGTCTGTTAATTAAGTTACCTACGTGAGATATCCTAACAATAAGGTAAAACCATCATGAAATGAATACATAAGATTAATCATGGAAAGTTACTCATGGAAAATTGGTAATTCACTTCTTGCATACTTCTACATTTTAGAGAACAAAATGAGGTTTTCCTGAAAACACACTGGAGCAGCCGCTCTGCCAGGAAGATGCTTCATCTGGATAAGTCATCTCAGCCACTTTACAGACAAAACCTTTTAAGCCAGTGTGAAACTAGATTAAGAGCTCTAACTAGTCAAAACGACCAAATAAAACATTCACAAGTATTTCCTGCTCTGCTACACCACTGGAATCAAACCATCTATGAGGCAAGTCCAATGAAAGTCATACAGAATTAAATACATCTAATTTACAACAAAGGTAGTTGTTCAGCTGGCAATCTTATACAAGTTGAAGTAAACTTTCTAACTATAGAACCTAATTATTGGAATTCCATAAAGCCTTGGCTCCTGAAACAACTGTGTGTTCTTTTCTTCCTGTCCATACAACTCGTGCATTATTTTTTCCCCAAATATCTGAGAATAAAGTGCTTTAACAGACACCGGACCACCTTTAAGCCACAACGAGTAAGGGGGGAAAAAACTTTGGAGTCCCTTACGAAGCGATTAAAGAAGAACGAAAGCCAAGCTCCACGAAATAAAACATCACAGACCTAAAGTAAACAGAAACCACGCTCTCTGAGAAGAGACCCCTATTAAATTCGAGGTCAGAGATCCACCAGGCAACGCTCCTCCTCCTCCCTGTGCTCACCTAAGAGCAGCCCTGACCCGTCTGTGTTCGGTATCAGCCGCCCGGCACGTAACTAAACCATCGCAATGTATTTACATCGTTTCACTTGCTGTCCCAATCGAAATGCCAGCCCTTCCAGTTTAGTCTCAACTTTACCCGCAATAAAAACAGGCACACAGACAGACGCACCTACAAGTCCAAAATAACCTTCAAGAGAAAAGGGAGCACCGAGAGCCTGGAGAGGATGGAATGTAGCTACACACGTACAGACGAACTCGTAAAGCCTTTCATGTCAGGAATTCGCAGTAATAACAGGGTAAGGACGGAGCCCCGACAGGGACAGCATCCACCTGGCACCTACAGCGGCTTTACCGGGCGGTTCCTAGAAGGTATCCCCGCTCGGGACCCGCGCAGCGCTCCCCAGCAGCGGGGCGCAGGGTCCCGGCGCACTACTTCCCCCCGAGCCGCGGGCCCCGGGGGCTGTCGGCGGCGACCCGCGGGGCGCTCCGCCGCGGCGGGGGCGAAGGCGTCGCACGGCCCCACGGGGGGCCCCGGGGCGGCTGCCGGCGCCAGCCGGACTCTCCGGCCGCAACCAACGACCCGCTGGGGGCGGAGGGCGCCGGCGGGACCCCCTCAGGCGCAGCAGGCGGGACCCCCCCTCGCCTTCCCAACCCGCCGCGGCCCCTTCCCGCTGCCCCCGGCCGGGGCCCCGCGGAGGAAACCCGAGCCGCTGGCGGCCTCCCCTCGCAGCGAGAGGGACCATCACCCCCCCTCTCCGCGCCCCGCACTCGGACCGGCCCCTCACCTGGCAGGGGCTCCCCGGCCCCGCGGCGCCTCCCGCGGGCAGGCGGCGGCGGCGGCGCTGAGGCGGCTCCGCGAGGGCCGGTTCCCTCAGGCAGGCACCAACTGCCGGGACGGGGGCTGCGACCGCGCGCAACAACCAACTCCGGGCGCCGCCGGCCGCGGCCCGGCCCGGCCCCGCCCCCCGCGCGCGCACACCACACGAGGGAGGGGGGGGCGACACCCCCTCCCCTCTTCTCTCTCTCCCCCTCGCCCGCCCCTCCGAGCAGAGAGGCCGCTCATTGGCTGAGAAGCGGAGAGGGGGCGTGGCTCCGCCGCGACTCCAACTCCCAGCGTGCCTCGCGCGCCGCTCGGCCCACGCCTCCCGCCTTTAAAAGCGGCTCGTGCCGGCTGCGCGCGCGCAGCTTCACATATAGTGTGCTTCCGCCTTACGGCTTGAAAGTAGTCCCGGCGTGTTGTTTGAATTCCCGCCCCACGCCGAACTCCTGAGTAAAGGTGGTGGGGCGGGAGGACGGGCGGGCAGCGGCCGGGGCTTCCCGGCCCGCTTGGGGCGTTCTCCTGCGGGGTTTGTCGGGGGAGGCTGGAAGCGGAGGGATACGAGCGGGATTGGGATGGTGGTAACGCGGACGTGCGCTTGAGGGAGGCGGCAGCGGCTGCGCGGGCTGAGGGGAGCGAGCTCCGGCGGGCGACCCCTCGGCCCTGGGGAGCCGCCGCCCGCAGGTCAGTCGGGAGCGCCGCGGCCGCGGGCCCTTCTCTTCTTCTCTCCCCTCCCGGGGCGGGGGCCGGCGGGCACCGCTCCCGCCGCGGTGGGAGCGGGGAAGCGAGGAGCGGCCCCCCTCGCGGCGCTGCCGGCGGCCTGGGGCCGGCCTTCCCCAGCGGCCAGGCCTGGCGGCTTCCCTGCCGGGCTCCCGCGCCCCGAGCTTGCCGGCCGGGTGCCCGTTTGCTTTGGCCCGCCGGTGAGGGGGGTTGGTTTGTCCGCCAGAGCTCGCGCTGGGTGAGGGGGAAGAGCTGGGCGAGGGTCTGGGCACTTGGCTTCCTCTATTCTTCTTTATAACCCTTACCTCTTCCCTCGGTCCCCACGAAGTGATAAGAGGTGGTAATATTTGATGGCTCCTTAATTCTGCTTGTGTTTTGTTTCATTATGTCCATTCAACGTTTCCATCTCAAGCAGGTCATTTGTCATAGCATGGTGTTCTAGTACTTCTTTCCAGGTTTTCACAGTCAGTTGCCTGTTTCTGAGAAACTTAAAGTTTCTTACTATGAAAGAGGCAAAGAAAACCCCGAGCCTGGAAGTGCAAACACTGGAGCCACGTGCCTTGTGAGGCGCCATTCCTTCAAATCATCTGCAGTACCAGGCCTGGCCCTCCCTTCCTGGAGCAAACTGCTGAGTGCTGCCGGAGTGTCGGGCCTTTGGAGAGAGCTAGGAGTAGCTGTGGAGCTGGCTGTCGGGAGGTATTGTAAGGCGAGAACCCCCAAATCATCTTGTGAGTGAGAAAGAGGTGTAATTTGGTGTTAACTTAATGGCATCTAGGGAAATGAAGGAAGGCAGGACAAATGTAAAACCTCCTTTTTACATTTACATTACTCAAAATAAATAAGGAAAGTCCTGTTCACAGGGAAAGGGAGCTTCTGCATTCTAGAGAAGCGGCCTCAATTTTTTGGAGGGCCTTACATGCCTATTAATAAAAACCCCCTGCTTTTTAGCATGCACCCCCAATATATGTGTATTTATTGATTTATCGGTTATCACTACAGGTACTACAGGGACTGGTTTATCAATACAGGTACTACTGTACTGTTGCATACTTAAAAAACATACTCAAATACATAAATTATGGAAGGATAAAAATGAAATAAACCACTATTTTAAAACATTTATTAATGTTTTCTTCTCACATCTCAGTGGATTGTCTTGTGTGTGTGACCAACCTGAGGCCATGGCTCTAGAGCACTGAATTTCCCAGGTTTGGTCAGGACTGCTCTCTTCTGAGCAAAGGCAAGCTGGGTGTCATCTCGTTTTAGTACCACTCCAGGGGAAACTTTACAGTTATTGCCTTTGTCAGCAGGTAGGGTCTTGTTCGATCTTTGCAAACATCATTCTTTGATGTGGAAAGTAAACTGTGTAGGTGGATGGAGCTTGGCTGAGGCCACGTAGTGACAGAACTGGGCACAGTAATGTGGGGGGAACCGTGCTCTAGCAAGTTCATGTATGTTATTGTAAAGTGATCTCGATTTCATAAGAATATAAACAACCAGCTGTTGAAAACAAATAATTTATTTTCATCATCTGTGTTTTGGGGGTTTTTGTTTTGGTTTGTGGTTTGGGTTTTGTTGTTGTTTTAAATCCAGGCCATATGTGGAAGGACACAAACTACCTCATGATTGAAGATATTAGTGAAGTGCTGGTTTATCTTTTTTTTTCTTTCCTTGCACAAGCTTGTTAGAAGGGATGAGAAACTCAGCATTTCTGAAACTATACCAGTCGCTGGCAAATACTGTAACTTTAGAGTCCAGGAAATTGAGGGAAGCTCGTTCTTTTTTTTCTGTCCTTAGCAATCTGGCATGTCTCAGAATAGAGGTTAAGATGACAAATTCTAAGGAGGTCTAGGCTTACAAATGGTGGCTAAAGCAGAGTATTGAGACAAGTCTTAAAATTCTGCTGCTTCTGTGGAGGGTACTAGCAGCTTTCAGAGCAGAATGACTGCAGATTGTGTGTTTTGATTGTGAAGGTTAGGTTTTGCTCATGGTGTGGCACGTAAAAGGTAATGCACCTTTTATGGCTCAGAAAAGGGAGAAGGAATGTTCCTTACATTGATGTTAGTTTAGCACCTGAGAACAGGATTCAGCTGTTCTATGCGTACCTGACTTAGGAGGTGACTATACCAAATTGTAGTACTTTGCAATAAAGCAACCAAGGAGGAGAGAGATTCTTACTGTTTTCCATCTTCTGGTCTTGCAGGACATTTCCCTCACCAAGTCCAGGCTTTCTGTGCCTGATGACCAGCGGCTGCGCAGAGATGTGCTCATTTCCCTCATGCTGCCTCTGAATGAAAGTGCCTGTGAGCCATGTTTTTGCTTTGTACCCGCACCACAAAGTTCTTAGTGTCAGAGCACAGGAACTGAGAAAACTGTAAACTACTGCGTTCAAGTTAACTTTGTAGGTTTTCTTTGTTTAGTGCATTTGTTCACAGTGTATTTAAATAAAGGGTCACTTGGTATCAAGGTGTGCCCAGTTAGCAAGGGATACTTTTGACCTTCCAAAGCAAGCTCAGCCTTCCATAGTAAGTGCTTCTCTTTGATTTAATAGTATTTATTTTAGGGCCAGTTCTCGGATGAGGTTTTTTCTCAAGCTTACCACTGACTGGGACAAAGGTTGCAGGCCAATTGAGCATGTTTCACTACAACAAGCTGATACAGGTTTCTGAACTCTTCTTGTACCTCGTGCCCTCTCCAGGCTGTGATTGAAAAACTTTACTCCCACTCGCTGTTACTGAAGTGTGCACAGAGCTGTGCTGGTTTCTTTCAGTATTGTGGCATGTATTGTGAGAACCAGCTGGATGTTAGAGCACAGGTGAAGAGGCTGCACCTATAATAATGGGGATACTCTTCTGATAATGATGTGTGAGAGAGAAGGGCAACTCAAGGGAACTGTTATGAGGACAGTAAGGTGAGTGAAGAAAGGTGGTCTTTTTTTGATAGTTGTTCGTGTACCCTGGTGAAATGCCCTTTCTATCTATAATTTGATTGGTTTTGGAGAGCTCCCAAAACTAGGTTGTTTTCTGCGTTCCTTTAAGCTTTTTTATTTTTTGCTTCCATGATTTCCCTTGGAAAGAAAAGGGGAATATTTCTTGCATTCATGGGAACTGTTAAACTTCAGTTCTTTTTAAGACACGAAGAGTGGTGAATAAAAACACTTCAAAGTGTTCACTAGGTACGAATTTACTAAGAACAGTTCGTTCTCGGAAACCACTATTATTTCCCCAGTGGATTTGTTCCTGAAAGTGGGTGAGGCCAGTTGATGTCTGAAATATGCAGTGCAACTGGTAACTAAAACTTTGGTTAATAACGTAGGTCAGCGTCCATTGGCAAGATCTGCAATGTCGTGTTGCTGTCTGACTACAGAACTGGCTTGTTCCTGCTCCAGTGGCATTAGTTGCGGGGCTGTTTGCTCAAATGGCAGCCATTAGTTTTTACTGTGTGTAGTCTAGTGGTGGTCTTTGGCTTCTGAGGGCAAACCAACTGGATCTGAGTTTATACATGCACTGCCAGTGTTACTCCCAGTGGGATAGGTCAGATAGTAAGCAATTTAAAACAGACTATAGCCTTGCAATGATCTCTTCCATAATGGGATTGATGGGATGTATCTGTTAAAGCTTTTTATAGGCAAGTTAATCCCAAAGAGGGTTAATTGTCATTAAAGGAATAACTTACATTGTTCATACCTCTCTATTAGGGACAAACGTGAGACTGGCATTCTATTCCTAAAGGACTAAACAGTTTGTTAAGGACAGCTTTAGGTGAATTGCAGCTAGAGTTAGTTTTGAATGACTGTGTTTAGCTGGGAGGAATCTTCATTCTGTGTTACAGGGGAACAAAACCACTAATGGTGGAATAACTGAATGCCTCTAAGTTCTAAATTTATTAGGAAATCTTCCTTGACCCTACTCTCACAAATGCTGATGTACTTTGAAGAAAACTCTGCTTTCAGAAGTGACATTAAGAACATGACTGGCTAGATCTTTTTAATGTTAAATGGGAGCTGTGTGAAGCTGTCTTCAAAGAGCCTCATTAACAATTTTGATCCTAGAAATGAATGATCCTGCTCTCTTTGGCAGGAGACTAGGACAGTAGCTGACTTTCACTGTCTGATTTCAGTCTTTGGGACCACACGTCTTACATGGCACACAATGAATAACAAAATAAATCTTATACCTCTCAAATTCTTACGGCTTGGATTGTTCGTACCGTTTCTTCGGGTGAAAGGGAGTCTGGGACTTTGGCATGTGTCTTCTGGGCAATATGGTTGGGATAAGTAAAGTGGTGAGCAACTGACACACCTTGCTTGTTGTTCAAAAAATTGCAGTAGCCTGAAAATGTGAAGACTTGGTTTAGTCCAAAGACTGAGTGACATAAAGTTGTGTTACTGACGATAAAAATGTGTGAAGTCTGTGAGAGAATGAAGAGAGTGGAAGTGTCAGTTATTAATTGAATTCAAGAGGCTTCAGACTGATAGAATTTATTCTGAATGCTTTTTCCGTTTTATTTCCTTCCACTAACTAGTGCAGAACATAGAGGATTTCTGGGCAATTTAGTGAATTACCAAGGGAAAGTTGACTTTTGTTTTATTGTTGTGTTCACATATGAAAAGAAAAATTCATAACTTTAATGATGCAGCGGTATTTGAGGGATTGTTTGCAGCCAAAAAACTCTCAACAAAGTTCTTAATCATCCTTCAAAATAACCTGTCATCTACAGAACTTGCTAGGACTTTAAGTGGTGGTATATATGACTTGTGCTTTCTGCTTGAGGGTGCAATTCTCAGGGAGCTTGAGCTAGTGAATCTTCACAGCTGTTGCCTTCTGATGCTAGCACTCATGCATGTTTTTGGCAAACTGTTTCAAAGAGCTTATGAGATGAAAACTTTAGCTGGTAAATTAATTTAGGGGCTTTGAGAAGCTGAAAACAGAGCAGTTGGAATGAACATGAGTGTATGCATGAGAAAGGCGTGTGTGTGGCTGCTATGAAGGGAACTGGGCGTAATAAGATGGAGAAGTGGTATGGCCCATGATTTAACTGTAACATAAAACTGATGTACATAAAACATAAAAATGATGTGCAAAATTGAGGGGGTGCTCAACCTTAGCTGCTGCTCTGGATCCATACTGGTACAAGAAACAGTTGCTGAAAGGCCAGTTCTGTTCCTTTTCTGTATCCTTATGCTTAGATGTGGTACATGTCCCAGCAAGTGCAGGGAATGAGAGCAATTTGGGAATTTTCTTAGAAAATGAGCTTAATGGATGACTAAGAAATACTTTTTATTATTATGGTGAGACCTAAAGGGGTACCTCAGCCTGCACTGTAGTTGGATGGGTTCTCAGACAGTCTTAGCTGAATGGTGGTTAAATAGGTCTGACTCAGCTGTGTCTATTCTGTAGTTTCTTTTATTTCAGGTAAGTGGTATGACAGGAATTAGTGGGGGGGTGTGTGATTTTTTTTTTTTGTATTTGTTAAGAAAGAAACAAGTTGTTTCTCTTGAAATTCCCTTGGCTGCTGTTTCAAAGCCTTGGACATAAGATGGTGTGTTGTTTTCAAACTCTGGAGTACTGTTTGCTGAAAACTAGTAATGGAAAAAACATCAGTAATGCAAATGAACTTTTTTGGGGGAGAGGTGACTGTCATTTGGGTAAGAATAGGCTGAATAATAATCTCAGGCTTATGACTCTGGGAACTTAATTATATGTTGATCAAAGGTAGAATTTCTTATATAATGGAGTTAGTCTCCCATACTGGTGTTCAAAATATGCTGTGCCTGACAATATATGGAAAGTGTGAGTCTCCATAGTTGGAAAAGCAGTGGAGAGCTGTGGCAAACAAGTTCTGATAGCAGTATGAGACTATACGATGTAGAAAACAGACCAACACCAAACAAAGTACTAAAAACAGTGAACTGTAAATCTTCTTTAACACTTTTAAATCTGGAGGTTTTCTGTGAAGAAGACGGAATTGGTGGGGAGTGTTCCCAGTACAGGATAAATGGCACACAAAGGTAAGAGGAGAAAGCTTGGTGTACATTTTAGGTTTTGTTTGGGGTTTTGGGTTGGTTTTTTGTTGTTGGGTTTGTCTTTTTTTCTTTTAACTGGCATTCCAACCCTTTTTCTTTGGTACAGTGCTCCTCTTGTGTACCAGATCTCCACAGCTTACTTTAAGAATAAGCATAATCTTCCTTGTTTGCATTTGCACTTCTCCAGCATGTTGACAAAGACATTTTCTGATCCATAAAGGATAAAAAAAATTAAGCCTTCTTGAAGGAAGATATTCCATCTAAAGCTACCATATCTTCACATACACAAGCACCTTGTTGGAATGCCTCATTCATCACAAATTCTCTAGGCTTTTTAGAGCAGAAGAGCAAATCTACTGAATTTCTAAAAGTCTTGAACTACAATAGGTGTATTGGAATGCTCTTTTTTTCCTCCTCCAGGTTGTATTTCTTAACGAGCAGGTTTTACATTAGTTCTTGCTGTTTAGATCTGAATGCCTGTGATTGTCTCAAGGAAGGAGGGCTCTAAAACAGGAGCTGGATGTTTCTAATGCAAACCAGAGTACCAAAGCAGTGATAAAGTGGGAAGAATTTGGAAAACTCAGTGGAGGCAGTGTAGCATTAGAAGATTCCTTGGTTCTTTTGGAGTTTAAACTTTGCTAATGCAAAATTGAATAACAACCACAGGAAGATGATGATGTTCATGTGTGCCTGGTTAGCAGTGTAGTTCTGTAAAAAACATGGCAGAGCAGGATTGTTTTCAGTCTGCAAAAACTTGAGGCAGTTACTATGATAAGTAACCATACTAAAGTCCGTTGGAGCAGATTACTGACTTAGGGTGCATTTACTGCAGTATATTTTAGCTGGTATTGCACATGACTCATGTTACTGAAGAAATGAAATAGAGATAACCAATATTTGACTAAATCTTCACCGTTTCAATACGTGGAAAACATGACAGAATAGACTTCAACTACTCTTCTGCTGAATTCAATGTATATTTGCTGCAATTCATTTTAGGCACACCAAGCCAGTGTGATAAGTATCCCTTGTTAGAAGAAATGAATCAGAGTTTATGGAATTCAAGTTCTGTTTCCAGACTTATGGGAAAGAATCTCAGCTTTCATCCAGGGAATGAATGTTTAGCTTTAGATTGGAAAGAAAAAAACCCTGAATATGTCAAGTCATTTTATGAGATAATCCTAATTTTATCTGGTAGTTGCATTTCCTCCTACTTATGGCTATTTTGGGGCCCTCAGTTACTGGAATAGCTTCACATATTCATTTCTGGCACCATTAGAATTTGAGTGAGAGCTGAATCTCTGGCTATAGGGTTATAGAAATGTAAGTTGCTAACTCTTTGCTTCTTGCATCCCTTTTTCTTCTGCCAGTTGCAATGTCATTGGATCCTTTGCTGAGCCATTTTACTTTTTAATCTGGCATGAACTGGTTTGATAAATGAAGTAAAAGCTATTCTGTTTCTTTAGCATGCTGAAAGGCATGAGTTGTCCAGCAAACAGAGGTGCTAGGCTGAAGATGATGCTATATGAGTAGTTAGTAGTTAAATAGGCTTAGGCTGCCATAAAACGGTAGCCTTAGTCAGTGGAGAGCTATTGTCTGGACCTTCTAGCACTTGGCTTATCTTCATGTAGGCAGATGACCTTTCTGAATGCTTCCCTTATGTCATGTGAACGCTACAACTGACTGCTAGCAGAATTGAGTCCAGAAAGTTATCTTTGGTGGTTGTGGGTGGCTTGTAGCTTAATATGACCCTTTACCACACAAGGAAGTGGGAGTTTCCACACACATTCTTTCTTTAATCAGCTCTGGTATTTATTTGAGCCCTCTGAGTCCTTTCAACTATGTATCTGAGCTGGTGGAAGATACCCAGCTTCCCCTCGTGCCTGCCATTCTCCCAAAGGGAAGAGTTAGGGAGTTAGAACAGCTTTGTGAAAAGTCCAGTAAGCTGTGGCGATTGCCATAACCAAGTGAGAAAGGAGAAGGGAGAAAGACCTTCCCCTCCCTTTGGCAGCAAGCTACTACTCTATAACCTTACATCTAGGTTATAGCAAAATATGTAGAGCTTGAGAAAGAGGTCTGAAAATTGTATTAATCTAATGGTTAACTCATGCCATGGGTATTTTGCTGGTTTCCCATTCTTCATCAGTTGACAGGAGCATATAAATCATTTTGTGACATTATCAGCATTCTGTAGGCTGTTCACCAACAGCAAGCACTTAATCAAAATGGATGCACAAATGATTTTGTTTTAAAGCTCTGAGTATAGGAAAAAGACAGAAAAAAGCATCTGAAATATGTTAGTTTGATCCCTGGCTTCTTAAATGTCAATTTAAAGTCACACCTGGTGACTGCTCTTGATGTCTTTGAACACAATGGCATCAAGTTAAGGCTTCTTGGTTAGTTGGGAGAGGTAACGTGACAGCTACTTTTTCTATAGTTGTGGTTTACTAACCTGGGTGAACTTCTTGTTTTTAAAGACTCAAGCAAACCAGACTTCCCATTTGTTCACATTTAAGCTAGTATATTTTCAGTCCTGAGAATTAATGCAGGTGCTGCATTTGTTTAACTTCTTGAAAGGATACATTAATCAAATAACTTAATAAGAATTTATTGATATAACTTCTTAGCTTAGAGAGTCCAGCCTGTGAAAGCATGACAAGATCTAAGTGACTGCTGCAGTAGGAAGTTGTACAGATTTACTGTGTAACTGCCATGTGGGACAGCTGGTGCAGTGATGCTTCTTTTACTGTCAGTCTTTAAAACAAGACTGGGTAACCATTATGTAGATTTGAATTCCTCCATGTGTTTCTTTTTTTAGCAGGGGGTAGGTGCCAATGCAAATGGGTCAGTCTGGGTGATCACAATCATCCCCTCTAGCCTATGCGTGTGGGTATGCTGCAGCTTTACAGGCAGGAAGTAAGCTTTTTTTAGTTCTAGCCCAGGAAGCTTCCTTGAAAGTACAAAAATCTCGCAAGTTTTCATACTAGGCTAATCAAAATGGTCTTTGGCCATAAGATTTGTTTTGATTGGTCATCTCTTTCCATGTGGATATAAAAACCTATAGATTTAATAACTGCGTGTTAAATTTAGACTGTGAAACTTCACGTGAACTGTTTTGAATGAATAGTGGTCTGAACATCATCCTAATATCAAAGGTATTTTCCTTACTTGAGAAACCTTTTCTGTTAAGGTTTTATTGTCTTAGCCTTAAAAATCATTACAAGCATGAAAAAATGTGAACTCTATTATAGATGGCTTCCTTGTGTTTTCTCCATAGGAAAATGCTTTAAATGTTTGGAGTTTTTTTAGGTACATTGCTTGCATCATTTTATTGCCAATTGTAAAAACATACATTCTGTTCCAATGCCATTTCAACAAAGTATTTCTCAAGGGGAATTGCAGAAAAGACACTTATCAGAAGAGTTTGCAAAGCAGGCAGAAAATAACAGATTACAAGAAACTTTCCATCATGTTCCTAAAGATTATGTTCTTGTGTTGCTGTTGTGTGGAAAATAAAAGTATTGTAAGTATTGATATGCAAGTAAGCACACACAAAGGGTTTAAATATTTATAGTGAGGAAGAGTGGGAAGACAGGAGATTTCTAATGCATAGGAAAGGCATTGGAAAAAACCCAAAACTTCAGCTATTGTCTATGTCTTTATAGCATAGGCTTCTGGGAATTATGTTTAGAAAATGTTTTTACTTTACTGATGCACAGTTCTTTGTTCTCAGCTCTGAGGTCAGTAATGCTTCTCAGATAAGTGTCTATAATTGCCTTTATATAGAGACATTTAAATAATGCTATGTAAATGTAGGAACTTATTGGTCTGTAGCTCTGTTGCGTGGTTGGGTGTTTTTTCCTTTCCAGTGGATCAGTGACTGACAAATAGAAGACTCTAGGCAAGTGATGTGGCAGGACTGTGATAATGCAACCTTGCAGTAATATATTACCTCAGAGTTGTCATGAAAAAAGGTACACTAGTCTGTCATATGCAGGTAAATTATACTCAAATGAGTTGTCAGTTTACAGTACCTTCACTTTTGAGGCTTATAAGTGTTTCTGGTTCTGAACTTGCTTGGTAGCATCTTACTCCTGCAGATGTATTTGTATACCAGTGTAATTAAGAATACAGAGATTTGAGCAGCTGGCGGTTTTTGCAAATCAGAGAAACAAGTTCCCTGGCATTTGCTGCATCTTTCTACTGCTAAATAACTTAGTGCTTGAAAGGTAAATGAAAATAGAAAGTAAATGCCTCAGAGAAGCTAGACAGTACATCAGCAAAAGTGGACAAGGAAATAGAATGGCAATTTATTTGAAGGAATAGAGAAGGAATGACAAATCAGTGAAAGAGTTTACAAATCAGTTGCTTTTTGGATGCTGAATATAAAGAAGCGGTTGCAAGTGTGTTGTGTTAAATACTGCAGTAACAAACCATGATTTATAACTGCCTTGGAGAAACTCAAAGACCTGCTTTCAAACACGGTAACTCCCAGCCTCGCTCGTGGCAGCAGTCGCTCTTGAGTCTCATCTGCTGTACTTGTATTAAGGAAGAAATATTTGGTTGTTTGGGTAGGGCTTGGGAAGGTTGTTGCATGCTACTAGTGGCATGTGTGCTTGGGAGCCTTCATCTCGCTTTGGCACAGATGGTCTCTTCCATTTTTGGTAAAGTGGAGGCTCTGTTTCTTTTCAGATTTAACCCCCTGTTGTCGTGCAGGTAACAAGCATATCCTCTGTGAGGCTAGAAATGAGAACTTGCCTTTTGCTTGTGCGCAATGAAGAGCTTAGTGTTACAGTATATTCTTGGTCCCTTAGTGCCTGCCCCTATACTCTTGCGAAAGGTATACAGCTTGTTGTGTCCTCCACTTGAAGGACAGAATAGACTGAGCAAGTAGATTCCTAGTGGAGTGGCAAGTGTAGGAGCCCCAAGCTAAGCTTTCCATTTGAAGAAAAGGAAAAAACCTACTTGAAGCTGCTACCGAATTAAACCTACTTTGAAATCACTGAAAGTTGGGTTCTGTGTAGTGAGCCTAACATGTAACTCCCCTCTGAAACAACAACTTGCCATTGGTTTTTACAATTTGTTTGAATGGAGGAAATACTGTTTGTTGTGCTTAGAGTTGAGAGTAAATCTGAGCTTTACACAAAGGGTTGGGGAATCTTTGTGTAGGGGCAGTATAATATTGGAAGTCCAGCTCTAGCTTCAGAAGTTGGAGAGAAGATCCTGGATTCCTGGCTAAGGTTGCTCTCAATTAATTTATTTTTAATTACTATTTTCCCTTCCCCCTCCTAGTTAATAGCTCAATGAAATGAAAACTTTCCACCTCTGCTCTGGTGGTAGAGAGAATTGTCTGTTCATACTTCTGCCCTTCAAGCTTCAAGGACTGGGAGAGGTGTTGTCTGATACGCCTCTATTGCTGTGGCCTTTGTAAGGAATTTTTTCAATTGCTTTTCTGTCTTCTATTCATTGCTGTCTCTGTCCTGAGAATGAACAGTGCTTATTTCTTCAGCTGTTGGTAGCCTTCGTAACAAAAAAATGCAGTGAAGGCATTTGATGGGTTACTTCTGTGTTGATCAGAAGCTTTTTAGCTAGTCTGTCGTGGTAGTGTCCACCATAAAAACGACCTTCATTTTGGTTTTGAATAGGTGTTGGGACCAGGTAACCTCCAGCAGTCCCTTCTAGTCCAAAGCAGTCTTTGAGTCATTAAAGACTGATACAAGAGATGTATTTCTTGATTTGTGGAAGTGGATTTAATTCAATATAGCAGAAATTCTGGACTTTTCTCACATGGTTTCCTTTTACTTCCTTCCCAGCTGGGCAGTAACAGCCAACAAAGACGATGTGGTGACTAGACTTAATGCTTTGGTGGATCTCAGTCAGCAAAGATAGTTAGAATATGCAGGGTTTTTTTATATGATTAGAAGATATTTACATATAAAATGTATGATTATCAGGTGATATTAGGAAATGTTACTGGGAAAGGCGTTTTAAGTAGAAATACAGACAAGTTCATGGGGACGAAGACACGGATACTTGAGTGGAGGAAGATTTCAGCATGAAGTGGATGAATGTTTCAGCTGCAAATGAAACATACTTCAATTGTGAAGAAAAATACAACTTTTTACAAGCTGAAATGTTGAACAGTCTTTCCTACTCAGTTTAATGACTTGGTATGGTTTCAGATAGTAGGCTGCTCCTTTTATTTGTCTTTCACATACTAAACTCCAAGGCCTAGACATCTTACGCTGTGGATGGGAGATACTAAGTCGTGTGTGGTGCAGTAGTCCTCTATGCCTCTCAGAACTCTTTATTTACACCCTGCAACTTGCTCTTGGAGGTTTACTCATTGCTGTTACATCTGAGGAAGCCGTAGAAGAGGTGACCTGCCTGTTTTGAGAACTCATTGCTGAAGAATCAGTGTGTGCCTTATGGCAGCCAGGTAAGGGTTACTTAAAGATTTACTAAAGAGTTTCTTCTGGAGTGGATATTTTATCGTGAAAAACAAACTGAACCTGCTGGATTCTTTTTAGTGAGCTTACCAGGGAGCTTTGGAATGCCATAGGCCTGTTTTGTCTATGGTTATACATAGATGACCCTTTCTAGAGGTCAAGAAACAGTTCCAGGGTGGGAATTGGCTGGTTTGGGAGACTGTTAAAGACCAGGAAAGCCAAGCTTTCATTACTGTAGTAAGTGTTTTATTTCAGGAAGTCTGTAAGCTCAAGTATGAATGTTAAAGATTTCATAAAAGCTGAATACTTTCTGCCTTTAAAAATGTAATGTTTCAAAAGCAGAGTCCTGCTTTTTTGCCTTTGTTCTGGGAGATGTGGAGAGGAGCAAAATAACAGATGAGTGCTTTTCCAGAGGAGCCTTTTTTGAACAAAAAGACAGTTGGGTAACTGAAAATCCCCTGATCTAACTGCTAGGAGTAAACGTGGTAGTGGATGCTCAGGTAATTCGTGCACTTACTTCTAACAGGCTGCAAAAGGTAATGAAGGAAAAGTTTTCTGAATGTGCAGCACTGTGCTCGCTCTTGTGTTGCAGTATGTTTAGGATCAACAAATCAAAAAAGACAGATCATTGCCCAAATTCTTGTTTTCTGCCAGTTTGCTTTGTCTGTTCCTGATCAAGGCAGTGAACTTTGGATTATGAGGTTATAGTGAGGTGAAATCTATGTTGTAGCCCTTCTGAAAATACAAATATTTTTTCCTTTTGCCCACTCTTCAGTGCTGTGTGAACCAGTGTTACTGACCTTTTGTCAAGGATCACAGAGACTTTAGTTCTTATTTCTCTTTGCAGTAATTGTGTCATGTGTATTCAGGTCAAATTCTTATGACTTCTGGATATCTGAAACTAAGCAATGCCTAAAGGTTAGTTGAGATGTTCAAAATTAAATTGGTACCAATCTTAACCCTTTTAAGACTAGTTCTGTAGTTAGGTTGTATTCTTAGCTCTCAGATTTCCTATAGGACTTTCTTTAAACCAACTATGCATTTTTACCCATATATAGGGGCATTGGGACAATATTTATGCTTTAGCTCAGAGGATCCTTATTTACTTAACAAATATATATAGAAATGAAATCAGCAAAAGGGAATGTAAAAGCACTATAAATCTTTGCTGTTTGCTAAATACGGTAAATACTCAAAGCTGAATGCCAAATACCTTTCAGAACATTTATAACATGAATTAGGAATCCTTTCAAAAGTGCTTGAGACTTATGTGCAGACCTCCATCCTCATGTCTGTTCAGTCTTCAACCTATTAGAAAAGATTTACATTCTCTTTAGGACTAAATTTATTGTGTATGTAGATCAACTTAATTTTACAGAGCTTATGCATGCTTCCAATTTGCAGTTCCTTTTTTCTAGCATTTGAGGAGTGGCTCTGGAAGAGGGAAGTTGGAAGAGCAGATGATTATAGGTCTTAGCCACACTTTTGCCAGGTTTTCTTTGCTGTTTGGCTCTAAGCAGCGATGCTATGCTCTTAGACACTATTTCCCCCTAGCTTCTTTTGACTTCTTGCCTATGATGTGACAGGATAGGCACAAGGAAGAGATTGCAGCATCAGTAAGGAAGACAGTGACAAGAGGTGAGCCACTGTCCTCAAAGCAATTTGGGCTACTGGAAGTGGCTTGGGAATCAGACAAACCATTGCAAATATTTACCTGATGCTTTGAACACTCAGCCTAGGCTGTTTGAGCATGCTGCTGGCAGGGCTTCTTGCTTTTCAATCCTACTTCAGCTGCAGAATGAAATGTGTTCATTATGTATGCTACAGGTGATCCGGGAATGTGCTCTTTGCCTGCCTCTTCCCATACCTCACACACACCTCTGGATGTCTGATGTATTGCTTACAACTGGAGAGCAGTTGGACTACCCCAGTAGGCTCATGCCATTGTTGCTGTTTTACCTTGATTTCCATTCCTAATGCTAAATAGCATCACTTCCTGGTGCCTCTGGTGGATGAAGATGAGAATGGGTAAAGCTTTATTCTAACTTGTCTACATTCTGCTGTTTATATCACTCAGTTATTTTGTGGAGCCATAGAAGTATCTGGGTTCTTGTGTGACTTTAAAATACATGTGTGCTTTCCCTTTGTGGTAAGAGAATTTTGGTGTATGCCTAGTCAGAGCATATAGTTTCAGTCGTTTAAACTTTCCCTAAGATGTTCTTGTTCATGTTTTGGGTGTTAGCACTGGTCAAAGTAGCTTTCCACTGTTCTGGGAGAGCAGATGCTTTGGCAGGATCCTGCTGTCATTTCTACTTCTGTGTTCTTTTCATGAATCCAGACAAAATTTTGTGAACAGTGTCCACTGATATCTTGGTACGTGCTTGACCCTCATGTCTGTTCTTTTTGTGCTTGTTTTCCTTATTCGTTTTTCCATCAGTCTGTTCCTGAGGTCTGTACAGTTTTTATCCTACAATGCCAATGATACGATGTGTGCAAAACAATTCCTAATTAAAGACTGTTAGAAGAGCCTTGGCTGAAAAGGGATTTTGATGCACTTCATGCAACACGCATCCAGACTTTGGTTTGTGATACATGCTAATTTATTACCAGAGAGCTTAAGAACATATTAAAACCAGATAGTCCAATCCAGGTCTTCACTATTCTTGCTCTTACAAAGAATTAGATAGCGTCAGTTCTGTTAATCTTTTAAAAGGAAAGAAATAGCAGATCAGAGTGAATGTTTATTTACCTGTTGTTTTACACAACTAAGGCTATCTAAAAATTGAGATTTCTTCTAAATGACAAGTTTTAATTGCTCATACATATTTATTTTATGTTGGAATAGTGCAAGGCAACAGCAAGAAAATGAGCAGAAATATATGGAAGCTGACATGTCATGTTTTCTCTGAAGATGGGTCTTGTCAGAAAGCAAGCAGGATTAGTTGCCTGTTTAGTGTGAGAATCACTGATTCTTCCCACACTTCATTTCCTCTAACCTTTGTCCCTGTACCCATATCAGTGTATTTAAAATATCCAGTTCTGTGCTGTCTTTGTGGCTCTTGAGGTCAGAGTAGATGCTTTTGTGTTGGGTCATGAAGCCTGTGGAGAGAGTCATTCTTTTAAGTATACACTCAATTCCTCCTGCAGTATATTCTCACATCCAAAGTATTCAACCCCATATTCTGTGAAATGGTCAGTAATGACTTGTTTTGGTGGGTGTGTGTATGAGAAATTCCAGTCTGTTTTCCTCTGTGGCAGCAGCTAGAGCTTCATCTCCCGTAAGTCAGCTAGGAGTATACGCTGTGCTGCCCTGCTTTTGTGATGAGGTGTTGAGAGAGAGCAGAAGTGCTGCAAGAGATTTGAAGTAACTTCTCAATCTCAGCAGCAGTATCCACTCTGCAATTCTTTTATTTTGAGATCTGTAACTTTTCATTTCACTGGCCAGTCACAATGAGGGTTCTGCAACATTCAGTTCTCTCTACTTCGGAATACTTGTTTGGGATTTAAAATGGTTGTGAGTGAAGCATTAATTGCTGTTTGTTGTTTCACTTGTGTGATGCTGGTAAACGTTAAAGCTGGGCAAACACCATGAACAATTTCAGCCTGGTCATTTGCATTTCTTAATAAACTGCTTTGCTCGTGGCACTTGTGTGTTTGCATTCCGCAAGCAGTGAAATGATTGAATCTTCCTGACATAAATGATCAGAGGAACTGAACTTGAATTCTGAAGGAAAACAACTGTTTACTTGCTAATGGGGAAGCTGACAGGATCTGGGGAAGCCTTGGATGATTTATAAGCACTGTGGTTTCAGAAGAGTGTCTGTGCTCCAGGCGTGGTTTGTGTCTGTTCCGTAGTTGGTGGTTCTTGGGTTTTTAAGGGGTATCCCTTTTGCCTTGTTGATGTAAAAGTAGTTATTGGAAAATGTTGTCCTGTGAAATATGAGGTCCTCAGATCCTAGAGGAACTTCCAAATGACAGAGCAGGTGAAGAGGTAGACTCAATGCCCGTAGTAACTGCAGATTCAGAGGTTTTCACAGGCCAATGGCAAAAGCTAGTGCCACCCCTGGTAGCCACATACTGCATTTACATTAGGTAGAGTGATTAATTAAAAGAAATCTTAAGATTGATTTTGATACTTTTTTTTTGTGATCTGAATGGTTTATATTTTCTCATGTGAGATCTATAACGCAAAGATTGAATGAGTTTGCAGAGTTGTATATGTTAGTGGTATTATTTAAATGGCAACTGATACTATCCTTCAGAAAGTTAATTCAGAGGAAAATGAGCTATCCTAATCCATAGATGCTTAATAGCTGTAATGAAGGGCTGGAAAACAAAGCTTCCCGTCTGGGTACCTGCACCACAGTTAGTGATTTTAGCTGTCTGGGGGTGGATAGCACAACTAATTGTACAGTCATCTCATTGTGGGGTTTTGTTTCGCCTTGGGCCATCTAAAAACCTTGTTTGTTACTGATGCAAAATTTGTTTCATGTATCTGAAGGAGAGGGAATTCAGTGTGGAGCTGTTCTTGCTTTTGTCTGTACAGTTGAGTATATACCTTTCCTGTGTAAGGGCTTAAATTCCAGAAAACAGGAAGATTTTATATATAGGCGATCTGTATGCCCCATCCTAATGCACTTATAAAAATGAGTAGAATATAGGATTGAACGCTTTAAAAAATACATTTTTGCAGCTGTTCCTAAGGTTTGAATATTAACAGGTTTGTTAGCACAAAGATCCAAATAAACTTAGCATAAAACTAACCTTTGCAACTCTCCCTTCTCTCGGCTGCTTGGAAATGCAGTAGAACTCTGGAATTTTTTTTCTCTGCAAGTCTTTATTTTGGTCTCTAGTGCTGCTTTGCTTTTACTGGCAAGAAGTAAAAATAAATACATTGGCTGTTCTCTGGTATATACTTTCTGGCCTGACAGAAAAACCTTCATCCCATTAGGTTTGGCTTGGAATTTTCCTAAAGTCACAAAGATCTTTGTCTAATGAGTTGCCTGTAGGGAAAAAGTCAAATCTGATTTTTACAGTCAAGGATGTTGGATAATGTGCTTCTGCTGCAGCTTGGTGGAAGAAAGTGTCTTGCTGTCAAGAGAGAATCTGAACTCTGACAGCTCCAGAAGCATTGCGGTTTTAATTGGAGATGTTCTTGCTTCAGTTTTCATTCTGATATTCTGGCTACATGTGGACAGAGAGAGGAAGTGATGATCCTATGGGGTTTTCTCTCAGATCATCTGAATTTAAATTACTTACATTCTGAAGTGCTTGGACTCTGATGCTTAGATAAGGAGTGCTGGTGCTCTTGTGTGACATAGCACATGATTTAATTTAATCTGTTATACTCTTAATGGTAAGGTTTGGTGCTACTTGTTCTGGCAAAGAAGAGTTTGGCAAAGAGACATTTCAGGACTAGGAAGTATGGAAGAAAAATCCTCCATTCAGCAGTAATGTTTCTAGAAGTAGAGCTGGCAGTGGAGTAACTGGAACTCCTGCACTGTTTTATAGTGAGGCTGTAAGATTTCTGATGCTGCCTTCATACTTAAATATGCTTAACTGGAATAAATATGTATTTATAACCTTAGCTTTTAATTGGATGGGTACATATTTTAGTAATTCTTGGAGGAGTTTTCTTTTTTTTTTTTCCTTTCCCTCCCCCTCCCCCTCCCCCCCCCCAGCTATCTGGTGTGATGTAGCCATTGGAAAGGCAGCATTGCTAAGGACTCTTTTCACCCTTCTTTACCAGTGTTCAGGGCCATCTTAAGACTCCACATGGCCTTGGGATGAGTAAGAAGTAAGTCTGCATATTGTAAAGGCTGTAGAGTCCAGCCTCATTTCAGGTATGTTGTGAATCACTTTAGAATCACAGAATGATTTAGGTTGGAAAGGACTTTAAGATCATCCAGTTCCAACCCCCTGCTGTGGGCAGGGATGCTTCACACTAGACCATGTCACCCAAGGCTCTGTCCAACCTGGCCTTGAACACTGCCAGGGATGGAGCATTTACCACTTCTCTGGGCACCCTGTGCCAGCACCTCAGCACTCTCACAGGGAAGAGCTTCTTCCTTATATCTAACCTGAACTTCCTCTGTTTAAGCTTGAGCCCATCACCCCTTGTCCTATCACTACAGTCCCTGATGAACAGTCCCTCTCCAGCATCCCTGTAGGCCCACTTCAGGTACTGGAAGGCTGCTCTAAGGTTGTCCTTACGCAAGCAAAGCAAGTTATGTTTTGTGGCTATTTCTTCATCTGGGGTGAGCTGTGAGACAGCATGACACAGTGTTGGAGAAGAACAGCTACTTGTAGCTTGCGTTGTTGGAACAGTCTGGCCATGACCATGTTCTACTGTCTCTAGGCATCTCAAAGAGTTGGAATGCAGATGAGCTACGCTGAGGTGATCTGCTTGGTGCAGTTGTTGGATTGCACATTTTAAATGCTATCTCTGCTGTTTGTGTAAAATGATCTGATTCTTTGAATAAACTTTTGACTGTGACAAATTTCATCATTCTTATTGCATGCAGAAAAGGCTCTTAAGAAAACTTAGGCTTTAAATTATGCGTCATCCATGTGTCTGGCTCTGCTGCCCTGTGACAGTGCTGTTAACAATGCAGTCATGTTAATGCTGTTACGGAAAAGTCAGTTATTCTGTCAAGCCCCTATCATGGATTTGTCCTCACCCCAGTTTTACAACTATCTCCTCTTAACTTTTCCTTTCTACCATACAGATGTGACTAGAAATTGGATCATATGGAGCTTTCAGTCTACCCAATATACAACTCAGCTACTTCAGTTTTCTTACTAGAATAGCGTTACGGTTATATGGCATGACCTACAAAATTTAATGTAAGAAAAAATTAAGAAAGCTTATTTAAATTATACTTCTGGTTTTGAAAGGTATTTGATTACCTACTGTTTGATTCTTCCCTGTGAATTGATGCATGTAGTAGCACTTAGATCTTTTTGCTGTATAAGGTCTTCTCTCATTTTGGCAAGCCATGTTGGCACACTCTGTAGTGTTAAGTATGATCTCTCACTGTGTGCAACTGAAGTGCCCAGCTAGAAAACTTAAACTGAAAGTTCCAACATACCATTGTAGGTTTTCTATTCCACAAAGCCTTTGTTTCCCCTGAGATGAGGGAAGGGAGGGAAAGTAAAAGATAAAGTAAGCCAGATTTTTGGTGGCTTAGGATAATGTAGGATCTTCTCTATGCTCCCAAAGAGGTTTAATATTAGTACACGTGACTAATGGATCACTGGAAATCCTATCAGTGTTTAAATATCAAGAGCATGGAATGGTAGGAGGCTTGTTCTTCGCTGGTGTTTTTCTTTGTCTCATATTGGATTTTTGCCCACACAACTGCATTTTTCTCTGGAGCTCAAGCTCACACCTTAAATCCTTGTACTTGCCCTTTTTATTGGTTTTTGTCCTTTTTAAATATTGGTTGGTAGTGCATCCCAAAGCAGACATCTGGAAACTCCTCCAGCCTCTGCAGTCCAGGTTGTTGCTACTGTTTCACAACTGACCACTGTTACGCTGGCTGTAGTAAATACAAGTTAAAAACCCGTAACTACATCTCAAGTTGATGTGGAGTTTGCACTTGGGAGTAAAATCAGTGGGATTTTACTGGAGAGCCTGGAGTGTTCAGAACGAAGGTCAAGTCAGAAAAATGTATTGCTGACTGGATTGACTTATCCATAGTGCAGTGGGAGGTAATGTCTGCTGCTGGCATTCAGGGAACAGGGTTTCTGGTTGAGCAGTAGAGTGCTTAAAATGGAAGCAGAATCTCCATGGAAACTCCAAGTGGTGGTAAGATTGCGCATTACAGTTCTGGTTTGGCTGTAGTCTTTGCTCCACCCTACAAAAGTTGTAAAGGAAATAGAATTAAGTACATGCACAGTCTTCCAGAACTGGTCTATCCCAAAATAAATCACGGGTTTTCAAGCACTTTATCAAGTGCTGCTGTTAATAAAAAGTCAGTCTTTCTGTATTCCTGCTTAGCTGGTTGCTTCCTTGAGCCAGTACAACTGGTAGTATAGCAGTACAGTGAACTCAGCGCTGCTCTAGTTTCAGAGGTGATGCTTACTAGCATTGAGCTGTAGTGCTTGTAAAGGTTTAGAGTTGAACATCAATTTCAGTTTTATCTTTGCATTTGGGTACACATAGTTAAAAATGAAAATGGGATATATGTTAGCCATTAAAAAAGCTCAATGCATTGTTTCTTATGCCTTGGATTTAGCCAGATGTGTCTTAATAGGTGCTTTAGCCAGAGTTTAAATTGACAGAGCTGCACAAATGTATGCGTAAATATATACACAATATGGAACAAATGTAGATGAGACTTGCCAACTGTCCTTTCAAGTCCTGTGAATTCTGTAAAGGTTCAGGTTTGAGAAACAGCATTTCCCTTTCCTCCCCCTTACTGTTCTTCAGGTTTTGGTTTTGCCTGTTTTGTTACATCCCTGAAATGAACATGTAGCTCTGCAGTGGGGTTGAAACTAGTGGGTAATGGCTTTGGAGCAAAGGCATGGGACAGTTATCCTTGAGAAATGTGACTGAAAGGTTTGTGTAGATTCCGATCCATTCTCAGTGAGCTTTTGGACAACCATCTTGTTTTCTTGCTTTCTGGAATAGATTAGAAGCCATTGGAACGTCACTGATGTTAAATTTTCTTTAGGACATGGCTCAGCATCAACTGAAAGAGTGAATATCTGAAGCATATGGGTTAAATTAAAAAAATCAAATGAAAGAACAAAGTGTGTGTTCTCCCGGCTTCCTGTGTTTGTGTTCTGTTTATATGTTGTTAAGGTTGATGTCCAGCTGCCTCCCTGCAGCCTGAAAGCAAGCTTAGACTCTGCTGCTGCTGACTAGGTCCAGATGTGAACAGACACAGCAGGGCCTGGTGAGAAGGTCACAGTGGGCATGAGGGGCAGAAGCACTTGGTATGTTCAGATGCAGAGGATATGTATTCATGTGGGAGTAGACTTGTAGTAGAGTGTCAGTAGTCTGACATGGTGAGGCTGAGAAGGGGTCCTTGATCCCCTGCTGGAGGTGCCTGGACAACTAAGAAAGCTATTTTGTTTTTTCAGACGTGCATGAAGCTTTTCATAGATACATATGTGTGTGTATATACATTTGTATAAGTAGATTTGCAAGGTTTTAGTCTGATTTCTTAAGCTTCCTTTTTTGAAGATACTAATTTAGGACTTCTGACAAAGCTACAAGATTGTGTAACATGCAGCAAAACTTCATTACTCTCTTCCTTGACAACTGCATGAAGCAATTTGTGTTGTATACTTAGTGATGGTGCTTAAACAGCTTTCTGGGCATCAATGAAGAGCTTGTTCTTCGTATCAGTTGTATTTTCAGGTTGTCTTGTAATACATAAAGCCCCAGCCTTGCTGTAGGTTCGTTGTGTGAGGAAGTATTGGTTTTGCTTCCTTCTTCAAGAATTAAAATCTCACCCTTTTTCCTAAAAGCACTGTATTGTTTGAGGTTTTCTCTTTTTATGTCAGAGATGCTGGTATTTGAAAGCAAGCATGATGTAGAGTTCCACTTCAGAGAACTGCAGATGTTGCTTTGGAAGGGACATCTGGAGGTCATCTTAGTCCAGCCTCCCACTCAAAGCAGGACTAGTGCCAATACTGGTTTAGGTCATTTACAGCTTTGTGTAACTGAGCATTTAAAATCTGCAAAGATGGGCTCCACCATCACCTCTGGTAACCTGCTCAAGCGTTGCAGTACCCTCCTGGTGTCCACTCGGAATGAGAAGACAATGTAACTACTGAGAGTTTGGTTCTGTTTTCTCTGCTGCTTCCATCACGTAGCTTTAGGCACTGATTGGGTTTGCCCATAGCCTCCTCTGCCAGGCTGAGCAAGCCCAGTGCCCTCAACATCCTTCATCAGGTCAGGTGCTCTAGGCCCCTGACCATCTTGGCAGCTCTTGGACGATCTCCAGCTTGGCCACATCTCTGTTGAGGCTGAGGCCTCAAAACTGTGCTCAGTTCGTGGTTTATGATGGTAGAGCATGATTAGATTTCTTCATTCCTGGTCGAGTCTTTCGTATACACAATTAAAAGATGGGGGGTTTTTGCTCGAGGTCAATGTCTGCTCCACCTAGAAGCAGTCTGCTTAGTTTTAATTATTTTCTAGGTAAGGAAAAAGTGGTGGGATTCTTAAGGATGATCTAAGGATCTCAACATTTGAAAAGCAGAAGAGAAAAGGGTGAATGTCATCTGAAAAATGAGAGAAAGTGCTCTTCTTTCTCACGCTTCTATGTGTAGGAAGAAAAGTTGTCTTTGGAAACTTAAATGAACTTCATGGTGGAAATCAGATTGATGCAATGCCTATTTCATGGAGACCTTCAACTGATCTGTTTGAGCAATAACTGGACATTTGCTAAACTGAACAAACTGGAGACTTAGCAGAGATTGATTTATCAACTAACATCTGTAGTAGCTTATGAAGGTGTAGAGCTGTTGCTAAAGGGAGTAGATATTCTTACATTTTCAAAGGGAAGCATGAAATGAATAAAGCAGAGCTCACGATTTCAAAACAGAATGTCAGATGTGTGATTACACTCTTGGTTCCTGAGAACAGCCGTTTGACTCCTGACTAATTTTAACCAAATATAGCTGTAGAATAAATGTCTCTCACATCCTTAACCCTTTGAGTAGGAGTACGGTGCTCACCTGTTTGGGTGGCCTGCTGGTGTGTTGGCACAAGTTTTTCCACCATATCAGATAGGGATCTGCAAGTGGTATTAGATGCAAAAACCGGTGTCATTACTTCTGTCTGTAGAAAACCTTGACCTGTAGAACTGGGGTAGGGTGTGGGAAAACACATACAATGTTAAGAACATGGAGCAGGATTTTGTGTCTTGGGTCACTTTGATTTCAGTGCAGAGTGGAAGCATCCAGGAGAATGCAGCACAGGATCATGCAGCACATCAGATCATGCCTCCAAGCTCAAAGCCCAAGTATACTAGCTGAAAGGGATAGCAATACTCCAATTGAATATCTGCTAGCTCTTCAAAGGTGGCTTCTAAACTGAAGGAGCAGGAAGTTAACTGGTATAGCCTGTTAAAACAGGCTGAAACTGCAACTCATAATGACAGAGTGCGTTTGTTAGGGCTTTTGGGGGATTGGTTTTCCTATAATACAAGGGGTCTGTATTTTAGTAAGAAAGCAGATGAATAAATCTAATTATTCTTTGGATTTCTTATCTCAGATGAGATTCCCATGGCAGACTACAAGGATACAAAGGAAACTAATTCTAACTTGGGAACAGTTTGTGTTGAATGAGAAGTACTTTGTGCCTTAAAGTGCTTGCTTCTGTAACTGTTGTATGGGAGTTGAAGCTTAAAGTAACCTAGCTAACAGTGCTAGATTACTTCAACAGTTACTTTGCAATAACACTCAACTACGTGCACAGATATATTGTGAAAATGTGAATGAGGAATTCTCAAATACTGTTTAAATTTGAAACTTGGGGGGGGACGACTTAGTTTCAGTTTTCTATTGGGGTCAACACCTCCTGGTGAGGGTGCGCAGTAGAGGGTGAACAGGAACTTGGTTTGGAAGAGGGGATCTATGTACCTATGTGCTAGGTATGATGGATGACAATCTCAAGGGCTAAAAGGGCTACAGTGTGATTTCCAGCAACACTGTGAGATTGGCTCAGCTAAGAAGGAAACTCTGAATTGAAGCACCATTTGTGATCTTTCTTCTCTGACCTTAAGCCGTAGCTGCCTGTAGGATCAGCCAGCTCTGAGTGGCCAGTTGGTTTATGGCCAGTGGTATGTTGTGATGTTTAAACTGAAGTGCTGCTGAAGGGAAATAGTGAGATAATAAACTTATAATTAACGTTTTGTTTTTACCAGAGGTATGGAGAACTTGGTGGCTGGCTCCAACCTTCCTCCTCTTTTTACAGATGAAGATGGATCGAAGGAAGGTAGTGAAATTACTGTAACTGGGTAAGCAACTACTTCTTTTTAACCTTCAGCTGAGAGATCCTATCTCTAGATTTGCTAGGGAAACTGTTTCAGTGGGAAGAGGGCATTCTAAGTAAGTAAAAAAAACCCCAACCAAGCAAATAAACCCAACAAAAATAAATCTTATGGCATTCCCTTGGCCTTGACACAACATCACAGGACTCTGTTTAGGAGAAACCAGGACTCTTCTGAACTGGTGGAAAGGATCACAGACTTTTCTTTAACATCTCTTCTCTTTAAAATTTTGCTTCCCTAGGATTTCAGTCATCCAGGCAGGTTTAGGCAGCATAAGTGGGGCAGAGAGGGAGGGTATACCTGTTGGTTGAAGTGGTCCCTGCTAGATAAATTATATTAAAGATACACTGTTCATCACTGATCTCTGAAAATCACTAAGGAAGTGATGTCTTATTTTTGGCAGACTGACTGTGCTTTTACAGACTGGAACAGTGGCCTCTTCTAAAATCACAATGACAAAAGGAGCTGTCTTTTTGGAATTCGTGGAATTCTTGCTGTGTTTTGATACTTGACGTTTCTTTTCTCTTTTGTAAAACACCAAGCAATAACATTCAGACTTTGCAGGCAGGTAAAGCCCTCTAAAATGAATATGGACATGTTTACTTCAAGCAGGGCTGAATTCAGATTTACATATCTGGGACTTCAGACTTGCTGGTGCCAAATGAGGTGCATGTTCAAATTAGGTTTGTGTTTAAGAGGTATTAATATGTTGAATGAGCTTTCATGAGCTTTCGCTGAAAATGGCTGTACAACATTGAAGTTTTTCCTGTGTGTGTAGTTTAGAAAGCTTCCCTGCTTCCCAAAATGTTCTTCAAACCGTAACAGTGATTCTGAGAGACAGTATTGTTCCATTTTCTTTTTGCCACATACCAAATGTAGTTAACTTACAGGAGTATGTACACTTTGTTCCCTTTCTCCCTCCATGCTTGTTAGTAATAGGAACTCAATCTGATATCTGAAAGTCAAGCATGGATCTCTCCAGTGCCTGTGTCTTTACCAGTAATTATGCCACAATTGCTGATTATAGTGAGTAATGAAAAAATGCTGTTCTCTCTACTGGAGACAAATTTTCCTGTAGGCATTCAACTAACAATTCTGTTACTATATCTCAATTTTCTATAGCTGTATTGTACATAACAGGAACGATTATTTTGAATATTTAAACTTTGGCATGCACATAGGCAGCTGTAGATGTGAGTAAATGAACAGAATAGACTAGAAGCAAACACTGCTGTTATAGTAATTTTCATGAACGTAACTGGGCAAGGCCAAGTCATCTTTAGCCTGGCCTAAGAAGGGATTAGAATATGAGTCCCAAAATCTTATCTTAATTTGCCCACTGAACGCAGTGCTGAGAATGATTTTGGGGTTGTTGCCCCAAAATACGTGCTCATCTCTGCCTATATGTGCTCATCTCATCTTCAGAACTATTCCTGCATGCTTGCTTTTGGGGTTTGTTTGCTTCCAGACAACTTGCCCTTTCCTGGAGTAAGGTTGATAGATACAGCTCTTGCAGCAGAATTAAATAGTGGCCGTTCGGGAGTCTGTTGGGAGCCAGCTGTGTTTGTGCTTTAAATACCCACATGTATCAACATGAGAAAACATTGGATGATGTTCAATCCAAAATCATACACAACCACAATCCTCTAAGTGTATTTGTGGAGAAATATATATTAAATGCATCCAGAAAGGTGTATATTGGTAGAAGGTGGAATCATTCATTTTAAATTCCTTATGGTATTCTTGAAGAAGCATAGATTCATGCTTTCTGATTTCTGAAACAAAATAACCCTTTAAAAATCAAACTGTCTTTTAAAGTCCACAGTAACTATGGTGGTTACAGCAGTTGCTTGGATGGAACATCCAGTTCTTCAAAGATTACTCTTTCAAATACTTTTTTTTTCTTGCTAGTGGAAGAACTGAATATATTTGCAACATTTTTGCATGTTTTAGGTTAGGGAGGAAGTGATTTAGCAATGTGATGCTTAATTTTTGTATTTTCTCTTGCTATTATATGCTTTTTCAGACTAGCTCATTCTGAGAGTTCATTCACTGGTGGAACTTCACAGTCTGTGAATAACCCAGATTTGGTGGAGGATTTGTCACAGGTTCAGCAGCTGCAAAATGAGTCCTCTAATACTGCTGAAAACCCTGAGCAGAAGCCTGAGGAGGAGGTGAGATGACATAATAGTGACTTCTCATTGAAGCAAAAGCATGGAGTTTTGTCATTGCAGTTTGTCTTTCCTACTCAGAGTTTTTGGATAGGATCACAAGTTTTCATCCATTTACCATTTTCATGTTATGATTCTCTCTAGTTTTCTCCTGTGTTGCACAACGGCACAGAGCCAGCCACAGAAAGCTGCCAGTCAATGTATAGAGAACAGCACACGTGTCTCTAGCTTAGCCAGCAGCTCCACAGACTGGTGCTGCACTCAGTCTGTTTCTGAAGACTGAATATTCAAGTGTCACAACCTACTTTCTCTCTTGTGAATCAGGAGTGAGACCATTGTACTCATCTGGGAGTAAATGATGTCTTAGAAAGCATTGTGCTTACTGCTTTAGACTACACCTTGTATACAATCCTACACTGATTTTTGGGGACTAAATAATGAAGGAGCTGAAGTTTGACAAGAAAGTGGTTTTGGTTTAATTTTTTTATAATGCATTTGATATTCCACCTTGTCTTCAGCTACGAGGTCCTTGTTTAATTAAAGAATGAGTAAAATTCCAGAAAGGAAACTAAAACTAACGTGATGGCAGGAACATGTTGATCTGGGGAGTGATTAGAAGTACTAAAATACTTGTATGTACACAGCATAAGAAAATAGTATTGTCCAGAGATTGCTGTAGTAGCAGTGTGAAGCCAAGAGGACGAGTGGTAATTATGTTATTCCTGTGAGCTCACAGCATGCTACAGGCAAATTTTATGATGTTCCCTTCTTTGGAGTTTGTTCCTCTCTCTATTGGAGATGATCAATGGGAAAGAAATGGGTTAGAATGGAAAAGCCTGCCTACTGTCTTTTCACCCACACTTTTGGCACATAATGCACAAAGCCAAAAGATGTGGAAAGGGCAAAATAAGTAGTTAACAATTGTTAATTGATACACAGAATCTCTGCAAACATGAGAGAGACAAATGACGGAGGGGAGGGAATGGAAGGGTGAGAATAACTGGAAAAAAACCCCAGCCAAACCCACAAACAAACAACTGACAAAACCCAGTATTTGCAGTTACATTAGCTGGGATGATAATTTCATGGGCTATTAATCCTGCTGGTTTTACAAACAGAAGTTGATGCAAATGTTATTTTATTGTCCCTGTGGACCAGGAGATATGCAAACAATTTACAGCTTTTTACAATGAGACTTCTTTGGCTTTGCTTAGAGAAAAGTCAGGATTGCTCTAAAGTAAGATTAGAAATTTACATCCATGGAGAGGATGTATTGCAGCAACATACTCCTGATGAAAATGTTTGAGCCATGAATATTTATTCCTTCTGGAGGTGGTAATTCTTTTCCTTCAGTCTGAATTTTCTTCCATTTTCATTTTGCAGCAGCAAAGAACTAAACGAGGAGGCTGGGCCAAAGGGAGAAAGAGGAAGAAACCCCTTAGGGACACCAATGCCCCCAAATCCCCCCTCACAGGGTACGTGCGGTTCATGAATGAGCGTAGGGAGCAGCTTCGAGCGAAGAGGCCTGAAGTCCCTTTCCCAGAGATCACCAGGATGCTGGGCAATGAATGGAGTAAGCTGCCTCCTGAGGAGAAACGGGTACCGTTAAACTCCCTTTTCCTTCTTGGATTCTGATTACTGTTAAATGGGAATATTGTTGTTTAGTGAGGAAGTTAACATGGGCTTTTGATTAAAGTTGTGTTTAGGGATATATTTCAAAATAGGGGGCATGTTTTCTCCAGAGTTCAAATAGTGAACCCTGGTAGGACCATAGCAGGTCCTATGACTTGAGGAGAACTGCATCCTCTAGATAGTGCCAGAATATATTGAGAACAGGGGGATTGCTCTAGTGAGACATCTCCCAGTTTATGTGATTCATCTGGATGTAACTGTTGTACCTAATTCAAATACAGCTGTGAGACCTGCTAGTTTTGAAGGCCAGAGCCATTGGAAGGATGGAGCAGGCATTTATTCTCTGTGGCTGAGGAGAACTTGGCAGGATTTCAGATCTGTGTGAAGGATTTCTCAGTTTTGTTTATTTTACAAACTCCTCAGTGTATATAAACATCTGGTGTCTTACTCTGAGACAAGCAGACTTGAAAGGACAGATTACTGAGGGAAGTGGCTGACATGAGTGAACTTTTACACGATAATTTAAAGTATTGCTAGCCCTAAAAAGGAAGTTGACAAGTGTATGGTGGATGGGTTAGCAAGAGTTATGTGTTCTACTTTCTACATACGTCAGGAAAGGGTGGTTTGGATATTTTTTCCTATCTTCCAGTCAGAATGTGATGTCCTCTAATTGGGACTGCTGTGGCTTTCTGCACTGTCTGACCTGTGAATGAAGACCAAGGCAATGTTGGGTCTGGTACTCCTGCTGGAGTGGACCTTGTTATTGCTAATGGTTGTCTTGCCATCCAGGCCTGCCTGCCAATTAAATTTGCACAGCAAAGCAGTAGCTAAAGCACAGTCTCACATTTCTCCTGTTCCAGTCCTGGAGTCTTGCTTCCCTTTGTATTTGGTGAGCATAAGGACAGGTCAGTTGAGCTGATTGGGCTCGCCAGATGATGAGTCTCCCCTAGAAAAAGGCCATTACTATAGTCATAAAGCAAACACCTTCACAATCAGTCATCTTGTTATTTCCCTGTATGGGGTAAAATCTAGTGAGATGTAGAGATGTGCACTAGAAAACCTAGGTCATCTGCTAACAGGTAGTGCAGCAGAACTCGTTCTTCCTGATTCAAACCAATCCATCCAAAACACAAGTTAAGGAGGGAAGAACTTGTGTTGGTTTTGACTCTGTTACTGCGCTCTTTCAGCAGCACATTGCTAGAGCTGGAAAAGAAGAATTACTGTCTTATGGAAGAATACAGTGTGCAAAAGCAGTGCATCACCAAATCTGCACCCAATCCAGAACGTTAACAGTGTCCTCAGCAGGGTCAATTATGCGTGCTGTCAGGATGACTTAATGAAAATAAAAGGCATAGCAGGTGGCTGAGGTTCACTCTGATTTAATACTTACTGCCATTGAATATTAAACTATTGTGGGGAAACAAATGGGAAGGCAACTTTTTTTCTTGGCAGGATCCCATTAGTAAGTGTTCTGACAACTCCTTAAATGGTTTTCAGTTCTCCAGTTAAGCTTATTCTGTTACGTAAATGTGCAAAATATCTTCAGGCTAGGAAAAAAGTAATTTATTTCAACCTAAATGCAGGTAGCTTAAATTGATATTTCCTAGGCTCTTGCATCTTTATGCTACTCTTTTCCAATAGCTGTTTTGTTCACCTCTCGGATGAGCAGAGTGTGTGGTTGTAGAAGTGCTTGGTGTCTGTGGGGCATTAAAACAGGGTATTGGAACCCCACTGTTACAGATCTGAACCTTAAAGCATGACCTGTTAAGGTATTCTTGTTTGGTGGCACTTAATCCCAGCCACAGTTCTTAAGTATTTGGTCTATAATGTGTAGGTAATGCACAGTTGAGTAGCTTGGTAGCAGGTTACTTATACGTCTAACAAAACCTTAACAAAATAGTGATTTGGATTAAAAAAAGAGAGAAAACAGGACACCAGAATATAGTAATTTTATCCAGAAATCTTATGTCTTTGCATCTCACCTACATTCTCATTGTTTCTTCACTCCTTTCCTGTTTGCATAGGTGAAATGGATCAGCACTTCATCTGACAAGTTGTTTTTCTTCCCTTCTTCCTGAAGGGGGGGAAACTCCCTGAAACTCTTGGACTTTTCTGTTTCAGCGATACCTTGATGAAGCAGATAGAGATAAGGAGCGTTACATGCGGGAGCTGGAGCAGTATCAGAAGACTGAAGCCTACAAAGTGTTTAGCAGGAAAGCACAGGACAGACAAAAAGGCAAATCACACAGACAAGGTATTGAATGGGACGAAAATGTGTGCCTACCTAGGGCGATAGAAGATTCCCAGCTAGTCGTTTAGCCTGCAACAGATTAAAGCCTTTTATTTAAAAGCTTGTTAAAAGGGAATGTGTTCTTTCTATGGCATTTGCATCAGCTGTGTGTAAAGTGATTAGATTTATGTAAATCCGACTGTATCTAGATTGTGTTGAAGGATGAGCATTAAAGGCATCAAAATTGGACACAGTTTCTATGTGACTTATTAGGAAAGCTGCACGAGTTTCCTGTCTGTAACAGTTGTATAATTATGGTTGTGTAACTGCTTGAATTATTTGGTTCTTGTTATCTCAAATATAGTGTATTTCTTGTTTGTTTGTTTTTTAATTTTTCAGATGGAGCAAGACAGCCAGCCCATGATCATGAGGTAAACCTCTGCATTTTACCCTTGCACCAGTAGGTAGATTTTCAGGTGACAGATGTTTCTAGTAAAGTCAATAAAACCCAGTTTATGCCAGTTGAAAACCCTTATCAGAGATTTAGAGTATGAATTCTTCCTGTGCAGTTTTTAATCAAAAGTTAGATACAACTGAGTATTTCTATGCTTACAGTAGTATGATGAAAACTAAATTTAATAAGTTTTGGGCAGGTACAAATGACATAAGATTAAGTGGGAGTGTAGGTACCCTTAAAACATAGATATGTTTTGTAATGCTGAATAGATCAATGGAGGTTTATCACTGGAAGGTTTCTGGCTTGAACCTCATCCTGCTTCCCCCTTTGCAAATGGAAGTATCAGGAAAGAGTAATAATGTCTGGAGATAAGATGCCTGTGCTTTAGTTGATGAGACGCATCACAGTGCATCCTGGCCGACTGTGGTATCTCTCCTCTTGAAGCACTGAAGTTTTCTCCAGTTGTATTACCTAGGGCCACAGAGCTTCTTTCATGGTTACCAATAAACTGCAAAGAAAAAGCAATGAAGAATCTTGTTTATACACAGTCTCTTCACTTGAAAGCAATAGGCCTTTCTGAAAGATCTGTTTTTCTTTGTGAGATGTTTTGCCTCCGGAAAGCAATCAAGTTGCTTTTTAATGTGTTCGTGACAATATGACAAGGCTGGGTGCTGCTGAGAGGCAACTTCTGGTCTTGTCTGCTTCAAGGAAAGTAAGTTTCACTTCCAGGAAAATGCTTTGGTAGCATGTTTTTTATAAGCCTTTTTATTAAGTCTTAAAGGAAGTACTTGCAGTTAAGATTAATCTTTAGAACTACGTGGTCCCCCAGATTTCTAATTCTATAGTCACTGAATCAAAGTTTGTCTTTAACTGTACAAGCCCAAGTTACTGATGTTCTAGGTTGACTGTGGTGTTTACATAACCTTTAAATGATACAGATGGCAAGCTACAAATTTGGAGTGTTAGCTCTCATCCTGCTGACTCAAGCTGTCATTGCTGAAATCTCACATCTTAAATCCAGTTTAAAAGGTGTCCCTCGTACTCTGTGGGGCTTTTAAGCTTCATCGGATATTTATTACACGGTTGAGCTGGCAACATGTTAGGCTGGCATCCTCTTCTGAAAGCCTGAGTCTTTGCTTAGCACTTTTCACCTTTATATTATAAAATTCTACATGCTTATCACCCGATAAGCTTTCACATCTCTGCAAGGGATTCAAGTGTTATAATCCTGCCCAGGCGAGGAACGAGCAGAAAAGATTTAGACTGCCTTTAGAAGTTATACTCAAGTTGTTATTGGAAGCAAGACTAAAGCCTTTTGTCTTGCTGGTTTCTCTTATCCGCGTTGACTGTTATTGTGTTTGTGATTAGGTACAATCTGATTAAATTATTTCTTGAGAGAAGGTAAGAAAATAGGGTCAAAGAAACCTTCCCTTCTCCCCTCGCTCCATTTAGGTTTTCATGATTAGTTTCTATGTGTTGAACTTAGTTGAAAATTAGTTCAGTGTTGAGCTAATTTTAAATACTGTATATAGAGATGACCTCCAGAAAGTATTGCAATGAATAATTCAAATACTGTTCATAATAAAAAATAACAAAGGATGAGGCTTGGAAAGGTGAGAGGAAACTTTTAATAGCAAATATAGCTATTAAAAACATGGAGACACTGTCTCAATGAGCTCATCTCTGGGCATGAAATCCTGATTTCATAAGTATGACACATAGCAATGTGCCTTTAGAACTATTGTCATCAGCAGTGCCCAAGCCATTATTGTTCTCCATTGTTCTGTTATTGCTTCTTTCCTCAAGCTGTCCAATTCAGAGTAGGTCTAGCTTCATGTAGTCAGTTACACAATGTCTCACTGGCAAGATTTTAAGGTGTACACACACATGTGAGGGAGATTAGGCATTGCCTGGTAGTATCTACAACCTTTGAAGACAGGGAAATGGCTGCTGTAGTGTGAGCACACAACAAGAAAACCATCTACTCTGAGAATATTCTTTTCATGAAGTAGTATATTTGTTATACCTTTTCCTTATGTGGTCTGCATGTAACCATACAAGGAAGGATGAGCTTAAACCCCATCAAAATCTCAGCTTTCTCTCTACCATACTTCACCATGGCTCTAAGAATTTCAAGTCTGATTTGTTCTGGAACCTCCAAAGATCAACCTCAGTTTTAATAACCTTATGAGAATGCTATTATTGACACTGGAGGCATCTCAATCTTATTTCAAGCAAATGATAGAAACAGTAATTTTGGTTCTCTTTTGATTTGGGGGATGACAAAATGATATGCAACCTGAACACCCTGGGCCTTTTCAATAGGAGGCAATCAAAACTTTATGATTGAGTGTTTTGATTACCTCCTATTCAAAAAGTTTTATATCGCTTTATCTCCTGATTGTTGATATTCCTGTATAGACTATTTCAGCATGTGTCCGTTGGTGGATGATGGAATGTTTTCCAGTGGAAAATAGAAATGAGTTCAGATAGTTCTAAAACTGAATGATTCAGATATGTAATGTCATTAGGGTGAAAAGGTATATTTAATATGTTATATTTCTTGGTAATGTTATTTGGTTATATCTTAAAGGCCAAACTTATATCTTAAAAACCTGAGACCTATCCTTTGGCCTTCTTTGCTAGGAGCTGGAAGTGTCTGCCAGCCAGCCAGCTCTTTATCTGCCTCAGTTTTTGGTCTCCCTTCTCTTTCTATTTTCTTGATCAAATCAATTTCATGCATTCCTGAAAACTAGCAGTATTTAGCTGTGTATTACTCTTGCTTTTGTAGAAAGAAGCAGACACAAAGGAAAGATCTGTTTTTGATATTCCAATCTTCACGGAAGAGTTCTTGAATCATAGTAAAGGTAAGTTAAACTTTTGCAGGGCCTCTCTTTGCTTTTCCAAGGTTTTTGGCAGGTCCTGTCCAGCTCAGGAGTCCTTGCACTCTCCAATCTCAGCTCAATTAATGACTCGAGTATAGTTGGTCAGTGTTTCTGATACTACCTTACCTCTGTACAAACATAATGGCTGCAACAGTAGTTTTCCTGGCTTCGTCTTCCAAAGCTATTCTTCTTGGAGAATGTTTCTGATGTTTAGTTCCACTTGCTGTTATTCCAGCCAGTCTAAGCTGGATCTGCTGTTCTATAGCATTAAGAAATACTTAAGATGTAGCATGATGATACTTCAGGCTAGTTAGCAGGTTTGATTTTATTTTTCCCCCCTCAATATATGGAAGATTCCACTGATACATTTTCTGTTACTTTGGGTTTCGTAGCTGTGTGTCCCAAGAGTTTAGGATTTTTTGTCAGATTTTTCTGGAGACTTCAGATTCAGATACTTTTTCTGAAGATCAATAGAAATGTTGGGGTTTTGTTTTATAACTAGGATCTTGTTTGTAGGCCTCTAGCCATTGCTGCTGAGCTGTGTCATACTGAATGCATTTGAAATCAGTCCTGCAGTCCTCCTGCCTAATCAATTGCCCTATTCAATTCCACTCTGATGCTTTGAGTGTCTTCTAAGATGTCTATCTCTAGAAATGAAATAGTATTATTATAGCACTATCAGCACTCCATGATATGATGCTTTTTCACCTATAAACCAAAACTGCACCATTGGTAGTAATCAGGTGAGCACTCCAGCACACTCAGCTTCATTGCCTACCAATCGTGGCTATGTTGTTCTATCGTTTTGTGACCACATGGGAATGGGTTGATATTCGCAGCACGAGAAGCTGAGCTGCGGCAGCTGCGGAAGTCCAACATGGAGTTTGAGGAGAGGAATGCTGCTCTGCAGAAGCACGTGGAGAGCATGCGTACTGCCGTGGAGAAACTGGAGGTGGATGTGATACAGGAGCGGAGCCGCAACACAGTGCTGCAGCAGCATCTGGAGACCTTACGCCAGGCACTCACAACCAGCTTTGCTGGAGTCCCACTACCAGGTGAGACTCTCTTTTCCCTTAGGCCTGTCTGACATGCTGAATTTAATGTGTAATGTTTATAGCGTTGTGAATTAACAATGTGTGGCTTGCTGGTGTGGTTCTATGGTCCTGGCTGTTTCTGAGCCTTTGTTGTATTAGAATCACAGAATGGTTTGGGTTGGAAAGGACCTTAAGGTCATCCGGTTCCAACCCCCTGCCATGGGCAGGGATGCCTCAGCCTAGACTGTGTCACCCAAGGGTCTGTCCAGCCTGGCCTTGAACAATGCCAGGGATGGAGCATTTACCACTTCCTTGGGCACCCTGTTCCAGTGCCTCACCACCCTCACAGTAAAGAACTTCTTCCTTATATCTAACCTGAACTTCCCCTGAACATTCCTATTAGGTAATGAAATCTTAAAATTCATGCAGGGGAACATTTAGTGTCAGTGATTTATTTCAACATGGCTCTTTTTTTTTCTTCATACTTGTCTTGCTAATAAAGCGAGACACATATTCAGTCCTTGCTGTCCTTCACTTGCTTTGTGAAAATATTACTAAGCAGAAAAGACAGGACCTGCAAGTTCCTTGACTAAATAAAAAGCTTCATCTGTATTGTCAGATGCCAGGGAATCCACTTAGATACTCTGAAGACCCATCTGAAAGAGTTTGTTAAAATCAACTATGAGGCCCAAATCAAAGAAAACCATGCTTCATTAGTCCTGATGTCCTTGGAACTACTCACTTTGTGGAGTTAGGAAAACATAGCTTTATAGAATCTGTCACAAGAGGTGGTGCATGGCAAAGCCACCTCCTGTAGCAGTTTGCATGTTGGCACAAATTGCCCTTAGCATAGTCTTAACTTTATGGAATTGCTGCAGTCATCTAAGTACTCCATGGCTCATGTTACTGTGTTAACTATAGGTAGCGGGGAAACACCCACGATGGAAACTATTGATTCCTACATGAACAGGCTGCACAGTATTATTCTGGCTAACCCACAGGAGAATGAGAACCTCATCGCCACAGTCCGGGACGTGGTGAACAGACTTGAACGCTAGTGACTGGGTAAGTGTTTGCTCTTAGGCTGCTCTTCTTTGGCATCTGTTCTGTACCTCTGACACTGGTTCTTGTGCCAATCACCATATTGTACAATCAAAACGGTTGCTTCCTCAAAGCCCCAGCAGCAGGTTGACCTAATGGAAGTCAAATGAGGTTGGAAATACCCAGCAGCATTAAAGGGTTCTGAAATTCTCCTTAGCTCCAAGATCTTTTGTATAAAGACATAAATACCCATTTGTCCTAATACTCATGTATTCGTTTAAGGTGAATAAGAATACTGGCAGAATGGTGTACAAAAACAAAGAGGGTGACTAATTTAGAAGAAGGTTCCTTTCTTGAGTGAAGTAAATCTGAAAAATTCAGCGTTAAATGTAGAATCTGATGGTCACAGAGCAATTCTATTTGTCTCAAGAGCTTACAGGTGAACTCAACTTGGTTATAAACTGAAAATGCCCTACAACTACCTGCTCTGGAGCACTTGTAGTTAAGCTCTTCTGGTTATGAAGGTTTACATGTAAAGGAAGCACTGATGTGTGGTTCAGGCTGTTACGTAGCATTTGCTGAGACTAATGATTGTGTGGCTTATGCATGCGTTATTACTGAGCTCATGATTCTGTATGTTTGCTTCTGTTTAGCAGCTTAGAAAACTAATAGAGGACTGAGTAGAAAAACAAATCAACAAAGAAATACCAGTCTTTCTGCATTACTGTGCTGCCTTGCAGTTCCCACATCACTTACTCCCTCACTTCCCCTGTGATGCACAGCACCAGACAGCCATTAGGAGTTTGCCTACTTCTGTTCTAACTGTGTGCATACCTGCATTCTTTAGGCATTTATTATGTAGAGATCTACTGTACATGTCTTGACTAGTGCTTAGAAATGCAAATAAAGCTGTGTTGTGCCATCTGCAAATATGAAGACAGGGCTTTTCATCCTTTCTGATTCTGACCTTTTGTGATACTCTGTAGAACAGTTAATTACACATTCCCCATTATAGTGTGGCTTAAGCTAAAAGATCATTGTCCTTCCAGAGGGTAGCCAGATGGAACGGGCTATAGTTCTAAGAGATGACTGAGCTCCCAGCAGAATAAAGAAGTGCCTTTACTGCTGCTATTTATGAAGGGAACAGCTTGTCGATCCAGGTCTGGGATTTTTCAGTAGCTCATCAACCTCCTCATTTTCAGATACTGTTTTCAATTAGCACTTGAGCTCAGAAGGAGAACTGGGGGATGGGAAGGTTTTACAGAACATGTAAGAGGGAAAGCAGTTTCTCATCTATCAGTTATTAGAAGGTTTTGCCAGGCCCTCAAGCAGATGTTTGTCCTTTAAGCACCTTGCCAGAAAAATCCTATCTCAAGGCTGCTAAAATCTAGACTTTGGTTCCCGTATCAGGCAGATTCATATTTCCTAAATGATGGACAACATCTGTGTTCCTAAAAATGTAAATATTTTTTTCTTGGATAAGCTGGATTCAGATGTGATTGGTTTGGAAAAAAGAATTCTTGCTTTAGGATTCTTCCTTCCACTTTATAGTTGAAAAAGTAGGACTCCGTTCCCTTCTTCCCGCTCCCACCAATACCTTCCCTCTTTCCAGCAGCAAAACAGCATGAAGCAATTAAAAATGTGATTAATAATCACCTAGTTTCATTATATAAAGACATCCATGTAACTGGATATAATTATTAAGTAATTCATAGGGCTATTAATTACAGGGATGATCACTTGGCAGTGATTACATTTTGTGACAACATCTTAGAAGGGAGAAGGTTGGGCTTTAGCAGATGCAAACCTAGAGAAAAGTAGAATCCCTCTGGGAAAGAGGGAAGCTTTGACTAGAAAGGCTCAGTTGGCATCCAATAAACTGTACCAGCAAACTGTCTTCATCATTGTCCCTTTATTAACATGCATATGAATTGTACTAATGTACCTAAATATAATCTCTATCAACCAAATGGTCTGTTTGGGGTTGAGACATGTTACAAATCAATTTCACAGGAAAATACTTATACTCTTGAAAACCACTGTAGGTCACAGAACTGGTGGTTTTGGTGGCTTAGTACATCTTCCTAATGTACTTAGTACATTTCTTGCCTACTTGACTATAGTAGTGAATGGTTTTGGTTTTCTGTACTGCATGGTAAAGAGAACTTCTTCATGCAAACAGTATATGGCGGAGAAGAGGAAGGTTTTTGTTTAGCAGTCTGTTCAGTTACAGTTCTGTCTCTAGGCTTCTTTGCTGTACTGCTTCATGTTTTCAGATAAATCACCTAAAAACTAGTGTCACGATGCCTATTTAGTCCTGGCGGATTGTGGGCTTCTAACACTTATTTTTCTGTTTCATTTGCAGGTTTCGTGCCCCAGAGATGCTTTACAATTTTTTTTGGCCAGTGTGGAATAAGAAGCCATGAGGGAAAGACATGGGGTGGGAGGCAGAAGTGCAGGTTTGTCCTGGTCCCTGCCTTTGTGGTTTGTCAGTGAGGCACAGATCTCAATACTTTAAAAGGTCTTAAGAAGCCACGGACACCACCCACTAAACATTTGGAACTGTCCTCTGTGGAAGCATTTAAAGGCATGCAACTTTTGTGCAATCTTCAGTTTCTGACTCCTTTTGCTGGGTGTGAGGGTGCGTACGTTTGTGGACTGGCTGGCTACGGAGATGGAATCTCACAGTTGGTGAAATGAAGTCAGCCCGTATGTTGTAGTAATAACTTTGGTGTGTTATATTGCCTAATGTCTTCTGGTGTCTTTTCTTTTTTCATGTTTATCTTGTGGGATTACCCTCCTCCACTTTCCTTTTCTTCTTTTAATCTTGTTACCTGATACTTGCAGTACTGGACAGCAGCGCTTGTGTTCTCTGCTGTAACAAACAGTTGTCTTTGGTGTCCCACTGTCATGTCCTACCCTGCCTGTTAGGTTTGTATAAGCTTTTCTTAAGCAGAATCCTGTTTTTTTCTGTGTTAGCCTGCAACTTCTACAACGTGAGTCTGCTCCATGCTAGCTGTGGTTGATGCTTTGTGACTTGATTCTACTGTGAGATCGACTTCTCTTTCGCCTCTCTTCAGTCACCTCTCTTGCACATAAGCATCCTGCTCTTCTGTAAAGGTCTCCTGTTATCTCTTCAAAATGTTTGGTGGAGCATTTTGCTACCACAAAGGTCAGTGGTAATCAAGATAGCAAGTGAAATGTTAGTAGTTCTCAGCAGGGAAAATGGGAATCTCCATTTTAGACTAAAACCAGAGAGCTTGCCCTTGCTCTGATGTGTAATTTAATGTTACTGCCTTGTTTTTGAGAGAATGATCTCATGCTGAGAGTGGTGTTCTATAAAAAGAGAAATGAGCAGAGGGATTGCTGGATTTTTTTCCTGAAATCACAGTGCTGGGACACAATATGCCTGGAAGCAGCACATGTATTTTTGCATGAATTATTAGAGCAGAGAAGGTTATTAGCAGCTAGGTCCACATAGCAGGCCTCAGAATTCTACATTACAGCCTGTAAGTGCTTTCACCTTTTGTGCAGTTAAAGTAGAGCCTGTGGAGCCTATAGCATTCAGTGTATTATGTTCCAGGGTGACCTAAATGGCCTTTCACTTGCATCAAGTAGAACTCTGCATGCTACAGTCTGTAATCTTGCTGAGCTGTGCCGCACCCCATGTCAAAGATGAAGGCACCCACTGTCTGCGCTAACTTACGCAAATCATTCGCTGCCCTCTGGTTCCTCTCAGATTGTTAATTCAGACTTTGGCTGAGCGCTTGTTGGACGTCCCTGGGCTTTATGGTAGTGGTTGAAATGCTCTTTCTTCCACATGACAATCTCCTTGCTCCTCCTTAAGCAATCTTTAAGATCCCCCGTTGTGAATTGGAGGTTGCTTTCATTACTGGAGCGTGTTGCAGTCAACATCAGTTTAACGTATCCTTAACACAAGTATCTGAAAATTAAAAAGCAATTTCTTCTTTTCCCACACTGTACACTTGGACTTCATGCTTGCCTGAAGCCATCTCCAGGTCAACACCCTGTGTGTCAGGTCTCTGCTTACTTATGGGTTTACTGCTGTAGCCAAGCAGCAAGGATTTCCATGTAAATTCAAGTCTTCCTTCAGGGAGGAAACTCCTTTCTCTTGTCTTCAGTCTCATTTTCAAGACTTCACAAAAGGAACCTCAATTTGCTGCATTGACTTCCCCTTTCCTTAGCATGGATGAGACCAGCTGATGTTGGTGTGAATGTTTTTAGTGGATTCTATAACAAATATCGTGTGGGGGGAAAAAAGTCCTCCTGGTTAATAGTTTCTCCAGAAGAAGCACTGACAACCTTCATCATCTCCTGTGTGTATCTTGTTTTCCAGAGTTGGTGATATTCGACTTCTATTGAAGCAGCCAAAATGCACTGCATAAGCCAAAAGTTGATTTACAAAATTCTGAAGCTCAGTTTGTGGCATCTTACCTAATACTTGGAGTTGTATGCTATAAAGACTCCAGAAATAGCTATGTAATATGATAGTAGGATGCAATTCCGGGCTGTGACATACACATACTGTAAATAAGATATGGGTGGCTGCAGGCTGCCCCTGCTTACATAAATTCAATGCAGCTATCAGCTCGTGGCATACTGCTAATGGATCATTGTGCTGAGTAGCATGCAAGTGTTATGGGATAGGAAATTTAGTATTAGCTGGGAGCTGACAAATCTCTTGCCTTTTCCCACCAGGAAGGAGGGAAGGTGTTATACCGGTCTTAAAGCATCTGGAGGAAGACTAAGTTCTTGCTCACTGGTGATGTTGACAGATGATGTTTTGTCTCATTAAGAAGCTTCTTATTTACATAGATTAACCCTATAAAAATGGATTTTTGTCTTGCCAGTGTTTTCTAAGTGTCACTTCAGTTTACATTTTTTCAGTGTTGGCTGATTACAAAAAGTAAAATATGAAGTGGGCGTCAAGGAGAAGAGTGGGATAAAATGCTGTTGTCACTTAGAGAAATGGTAAGAGGAATATCTGAAACCAGAATCCATTTGCTGGACTAATGTGTTTGGAATTGTTGAGATGCCAAGTTTTCTGTACAATGTTTTTGTAATTAAACTTTGGAGTTCCTTTGTTTTTAAGAAGTTGATGTGCTTGTTTGACACTTGCTTCATTAAAATTGTTCAACATTGAATCCTTTCTGATTCAATTTTAACTGCATTTTCATGAAGGAATTATTACTAGTGTTGCTCTTCTGTCTGAGAGATTTTGGCAACTCTGTGTTAATCTTTGAAAGGAAATAATGTGCCCTTTCACCCTCTCCATCCAAAGTGCATCTCCCTCTGAGCAAGCTAAAGGAAGTAATTATTTATAGTGATGAAAACGTCAGAGTTCAGTGGTTATAGCGAATTGTTATCAGGGCCCTTCCCGTCATCTTTGTTCCCCAACTTCAGTAACTTTAAAACTGCCATGAGTGACTCTCCCTCCTCAGCCCTTTTTTGACATCTTTGCCTTCCTTCGTCTTCCCTAATTTCCCACCACCATATTTATTTTCTCTTCCTATAAGAACCTTGTGTATCATACTGGTTCCCCTCAACTTGGTTTTCCTTTTCCCTACTGGATTTTTATCACATTATCTTCCCTTCTGCTTGAGTACAGAGTCAAACTGTAGCCTCGTGAAATCTGTGCTTTGCTGTAGAACCTCTGGGGAGGATTTGGATGACTTTTGCCTGCACTGGTGCTCTTTGAGGTCACACTGCTGTAAGCAACCAGTCTTTATGTTCCTTTATGTTCCTTTATGTTCCTTCTTGTTATTTTATTGCCAAATTAATCCTGCTCTTTCCATATAGCAACAGACTTGGTTCAGATGCTGTCTGCTCTCTAGACTGCACATCTGGATTACTTTGGAGTGCTTTGGAGATTTATATAAATTCCCATTGTGAAATGATTGAAGTATAAAAACCAGAAGGAATAAGAAATCTCCCATAGGAGAGGAGCTGCCATTCATGTGCCACTGGGTAGTCCAGAGCTGGAGAAGTAATAGCAAAGCAGGTGCTTACTGGAGGAAAAAGTTACTGCAAAGCAGCAGTAAGTTCATTATAAAGAGGCTCTAGTTCCCTTCTAAGCTGTGGTGCTGTACATGGCATCAGGGGCAGATGGTGATCCATCATGCTCAATTGAAGCAGTGTAGTGTAATAATTTCCGCTGGTTTTTCCTGTTAGTTCCCCCCTGTTTACTCTGCTGCTGCTCTATTGGACTGATGATTAATCATCATTTAAGGGAAGTTAGGAGATTGAGGGCTTTTTTGAGAGGAAGAATCACTTCCTCTTTCCTCAGCAGGTTCCTGTTGATAATGTACTTGGAATCTGAAATTAGGTCATTTTTCTTTTTGCTTCAGTTCATTGTATCCTCGAGTCAGGAGTACACTCAGGCCTATCCTCCCCTTCTACAGTAGACTTTTTGCTTCTGAACCATGAACAGTTTTTGCTGCTGCTTCTTCCTGATAGTATTGAGGGTGGGTTTCTTTTACTTTTTAAACTTCATCTTTTTTTAATATATTCATGATTTCCATCTTTATGCAAAATCTTTGGATTTGTCTGTATGGTACCATTTTGTATTGGTAAAGTATCCACATCTGTTACATAATGCAAGGAATAACATATAATGATATATGGGTTATATTAATAAACCTGTAATTCGTATGCTGTGGGGTTTGGTTTTTTATCATTTAATGTACACATTGGTGGCTTGTGTATCTAAAGATACAGAAATGGGAGTTTGTGAAGGTCTGAAGTGTAGATCTGTATTATTACTGGCAAATGGAGGCCTGTGCAATGCAAGCTTTTGAATGTTTGTACCAAAATAGTGACAAACAAACGTAGGTAGGAGATTTCTAAGCACAGTTTTGGAGGACACGAAAACATACGGCTTCCTACTCTGAAGTTCTCTTAGAGAAACACCTTAGAGAGGTGTGATGCTGATAGCAGTATCACTGAACTGTGGCTCCTGTTGAGCTCCACTTCAGCTCACACCCATGTTGGGTGGGAGATGGATGAATGGTCTACTCTTCTCTCATTTTCCATCTTGACTGACATTCACCCTAGTATGAGGACAAATGCAGCACAGGTTTATTGTTTTGGTGTCTATTTGGAGCCACACCGCAGTGTTCAGACAGTTCTGTAGCTTTGAAAATCAATGTTTATTTTAAACTATCCAGATTTATTTGCATTTTTGATTTGACTTATGGAGAATGTGAGCAGGATCCTCTTCCAGATGTACTACATGCATATGTTTAATTTGAGTATCTTAAGCATCAATATTAAGCAATGTGTTTAGAAAGCATTCCTTATGTCATATCTGCTCAGGCCCGGTAACAGGTCTCTGGTGGTGATTTCACCCTGGCCCTGGAGCTTCCCTGTGCTTATCTTGGTACAGCATGGTTGAAATTTGGATTAATCAAATGGTGTGTATATTATTGAATAGAGGTTATTCTAAGAGAGATTCTAAGATCTCTGGTTTTTCTTTCCTGTTATGAAAGGTTCATCTCCTAAAGTTGTTCAAATATTGTTAAAGTTTGTAGCTTCAGTCACTCAGCTCTGGAAGGTGAAAGCATATTCACTTTCCCCTAGAAGCATGTCTCTGCACTCAAGCCCATCTGATCTTTTTGTTTGTAAATGGATCCATATACTTGTTGTAAGGAGTTTGCTGTTCAAATCCTTGGCTGTAGATACTCTGGCTTCCGTGAATTGAGAAGAATGATACGTGAACGAATACCTGGTGGCTGGGAATCAGGAAGAGGTCAGTTTTCATTCTGGAGTAGTAGTACCATGGAATTTCGATCTCATATTGGCAGTTTCAGTTTATATATATCTGTTCCATATTAGTCAAGAGTGAATTCCCTCACTTCTGGTTAAAATAGTATTGCTTGAGCCCCGGACACTTGCAGAGAAATCCCAAGCTGAATTCTAGCCTATAACATACTGCTTGAACTCCTCACCCTTCAAAAATGGATGTTAACAACCATATTAGTATCTCTTCTTCACGGGGAAGTTCTTTCCTCTATGACTTCAAATTCCTGCCCAAGTTTTTTAATTTCTTTAATTTGGAGGAAGAGAAGTAACAGTTTGGACTAGGGCAAGAGTGGGAAGTTTATCCAGCGCAAGCCAGCAGATGGCTGGGGCCAGGAAGTGAAAACCTCTGGAAAATGATCTAATGCCTTTCCCAGAAAGGCTGTGGCACTTGGAGCATGAATTTGTATATCTGGAGCAGTCAGTGCACTTGCTGTTTTCCTGGTATAACTATGATATGGAGAGTGTTGACTTTTTCCTCAGAACCCTTCAGTTCTCTTTAAATACTTCTGCGAAGCAGAGCATCTGTCTTTAGAATGTAGCTGTATATTGGCTTCGAGCAATACTGTAGCTTGAGAGCAAGAGGGAAGGGGTCATTTTGTTCTGCTTACTAGTACTAATGAGTGGCTTTGACATATTGTAAATGCACAGAGTCAAATTCAGTTTGCAGCCCATTGTTTTTCTGCTAAAGGTATAATTACCTTCTACCCATTCCTTTCCAAAATCAGTTGAGGACTTTTAGGTTAAGGACAGCAGCAGTAAGGAGGCAAGAGAAATAGAATTAGCATTTATTCTTGAGGTTAACGTTCACCTACTGCCGGTGCATAAATGGTTGAGGTTACCTCAGTAAGTTTGGATTCAGACCTGCAAATTCAATACATTTTTAAAGTGCTTTTGAGTAGAAGAAGTATGAAATGTTGAAAATGGAATCCAACTGCACTCTAGTTTCAGGACTAACAGTACGTGTAAACGTCGTTTTACAGATGTCTGAAATCTCTATCCACGTAAGGGAAAGAACCCATTTCTCTACTGGGGGAAGCAGTGCCTCTAATGATAAATTTGGTATTAAAGAGTGAAAAAGCCTGTTAGTGGGAGCCAGCCAGAGAGCTTCTGCATGTGAAACTTAGTTCTGTGTTTGTTCCAGCAGAGTAGTTTCTTGGGGTTTGGTGGTGGGTTTTTTAATTATTATTTTATTTCTTTGTTTCATGCAGATCATTTTCCTTCTCTGCTGCTTTGAGGCTGGTGGGGGAAGTGGTACAGCAAGTATTGGTGTTACAAGGAACGCTGGGGCAAAATAAAACATGACTCAGTTTGCATGTCTTTGAAGTTGTCATTCTGACGCAAGGAATTGCTGTGATAAAGGTTTCTAGTTGGCTGAAGCTGATTCTGTGGTTGGCTGATACGTAAAATCAGCACAGCTTGACTTCTCTCTAGCTTCCTGACTAGCAGGCTGTAACACATAAATCCATGAATGGAAGCTTTGCAACTGTTGGTATTTACATAGCACTGTGTCTTTGCAGGGCTGGTTTTCATTTTGGGAGCCTGCAACAGCCTCACACTCCAACAGCACTGCCAGCTCTCTGGGGCTAGAGCATATACAGCATGGTGGTAGCTGCTTTACTATGATCTTACTCCAGGCAAAGCACTTCTGGCCAACTGTGAGCTTCACAAACTCATCAAAGTGGTAGAAAACTGCCCAGCTTTTTTTCTTGATGAAAGTTTTGTGTGTTCTGTGAATCATGTAGAGGTCTGGCAAGCACCAGCTTTGTGCAAAATAAGCAGAGGATCAGAGAGGAGAGAAGGGAGAAGCAGGAAATCCTTTCTAGAGGTATCTTAACTTGCAGTTTGGCTTATTATTTCATGAAACTGTGCTCTGAAATGAAGTGGGAGCACAGACTAGAGAGAACCATCTTCTTTCCAGCATCTGAAGTTGTCAGTAAATACATGACAATCTAAATCTAACTCCTGATTTCGTGCTGTTGCCCTTACCCGTATGTTTTCCTGTCCTGCCTGCCTTTCCCTCTCTTGCCCTCTTCCTTTGCGCGAAGCTGCTTGAGCTAAAATTGACCAAGTGCCTCTGCCAACAAAGATTTTTCCTGTAGAGAAAGTTGTTTCTCAGTGGCTGTCACTGAAGGAGCAGTGAATTTGGAAGGTGCCTACAACTACTGCAATAGAAATGTTCAGCAAAGGCAAAACTATGGAAATAAGTGTTTAAAATTGTCTTGTCTTCTGTGAAATGGGGGCAACAAATCAACCCAGCAACTGCCATTCTCTCTGGTACCCATTTCCAAGCCAGATACTGATAAAACAAACTGAAGGTATAGAATCAAGACTGTTTCATCTGGGGTGGGGAGGGGGCAAGGGAGAAGATCTTGTTACTGATAAAAGCAAATACACAAAATAACAAATTCCTGGCTTTCTCCCTTGGGATATGTTCAGTTGTAGAAAGAATGTTTATGGAAGAATATATTGTGCTGTTTAAGCATGCTTCGAAGAACATCTCCTTTCTTACCTTGTAGAAATTCCTCCTAATGGAATTCATTCCCAAGCATCCAAGCATCTCAGGTTTTTTCTTTTCCTTTTTTAGACCATCAGTCAGTAGAACTGATGTATATTACCCATGGGCCAGTTTGTAGAGGGGTAGCTTAATCTGGGCACGTCCTTACCTTCAGTTGCAAGTCTGTTGTATTTAATGGGGTGTTAACTCAGTTTATTCTCTGGGATTTGTGCAGTAATTTTATTGCCTGCAAAAGGAGCAATTTGAAGCCAGATGAAGTATAGGTAGACTCTGTAACATACCTGCTTAGCTTGGCAATGATGCCTGGACATGCTTGCCTTACTTTGATATTTGTATTTTCTCATCACATCTCTTGCATCTCTTTTTGTGGTAGTCCTGCTGTGAGTCTCCTTCTTTCAGGAAATATATCTCTATGTACTGCATCTGGTCTGTTTGCAAATCTAGTAGCCCATCTTGGACTAATGCAGCCCTTTGATTTCTGCAGGCTTTCATGGGCATAAGCACAGGCAGGATTTGGTCTCTATGTCCTCCTCAATGTATTCCAACTCTGACTCGATTTTTGTCCCTTCTCACCTTCAGTCCTGGCCTTCCCTGTGACACTTCATGGAGCTAGAGTTTGCTCTTTGGCTTGCATGGAGTCATTCATTTAGTGGTTTCTCCATCTCTCTGAATCCTTTTGACATTGCATAAACTTTCTTTCCTTGTTTGACTGCAGAAGGAATTCCAAGATCCTTTTCAGGAAGCAACTGTTACACAGAAGCAGTTTTGCTTTGGTACCAGCCAGCAGTACCGAGTGTCACACAGTATTTCATGGACAATTGCTGTCTAGGCATTCAATTTTTCAGTTACACTGTGCTGTAGACTACCATCTACGGAGGCTTATCACACTCTGGTTTTATTATTCCTATCTTGTTTTGTCCTGATTCGGTCCCATACAATAAGAAAAGATGTGTCAAATGTTCTTGGCAGCGCAGACAAGCATAAGAATAACTGGTGGGCTCTGAAGTCAGCTTGTGCTAATAAGGCTATTTGGTAGTTGAGTTCAATGGTGTTGTAGCAGAACCGACAGTGAATTACAGCCCAAGACAATCATAATGTTAAAGAAATAGGTTCCTGTAATGCTGGGGCACCAGCAGAACAAAGACAGAGGGGAAATCAAAGACAAAGAACAAAAACCAACTTAAAGTTGACTGACTGTGCAATGTGGCCGAGTTTTAAAAAGACTTTGCTGCGATGCAGCTGTTCCGTGGAGGAATGGCATGGATCAGCATCCGTGCCTCAGGACAAAGCTGAATTGTTCAGTCCTCTTCCATTGGTGGTCTTACAACTTCCTCGTGATAAAAGCACAAACAGTTTCATGAACATTAAAAAATCATTTCGCTAGGCAGTATGTGTTTAATGTGAATGAGACACACAATGTCACCTCTCTTGAACTGTGAATGCCTGAAAGCATTCTGTGCTGTTTATGCTTGTTGTAGAGGACAGACAGCACTAAACTCATCAGAAACTCTCCTGGAGCACACCGATGCCCTGAACTAATATGAAGTATCAGGTTTGTTTGTCACAGTTGAGTTTTGTTGTCATGTGGCTTTGACATTTTTAATCTAGTAGCAGGTACTTCACAACTAGATCAACTGTTCTGTAGAGCCGAAGCTTCCAAGGAAAGCCTTGAAATTCGTGAAAACTTTGTCAACTGAATTTGCTGGAGCCAGGATTTCATCTGCAGTCTTCAGCAATTATATATGTGGTTATGGATTACCAGCCTGTAGGGGAGCTGAAACTGGCTCTGCAGCTTTTCCTGGGCTCATCCAGTATCTCCCATCCTGCAACAGAGCTTCACAGAGGAATCTGCATGGGGTTTCTCCTAAGAAAAAAAAATCAAAGAGGAACTCCTGCAATGCATTACAAGACTGTGAAAGCCTGTATTTCTTCAGCTAAAATAGCAATGCTCTTTCACATATAATGGGGTCACTGTTTCTCTGCTGAGTTTCTCATGTTATCGATACTTACTAGCGGGGTTCCAATTCGATGATTAAATATCAGCACTTCAAAATCGTAGCAATGAGAGAGTTTCAAATGACAGAAATATCAGTCCTGTCACTTAAAGAAACACTTCTGTTCCTTTCCACCGCTGTTGCTACTTTTTCTTAATGGTAGGAAATACCAATTCGATTCTGAAGCTCTCTAGTAGTAAATTCCCTGAATCCAGTATGTCACTATCCAGGGCCAATGCTTTTTCACATCGCAGATCTGTTGAGAGGAAGGTGTCCTCAGGATGAGGTGGGAGAACTGAGCCTGGATCCGCATCATCTGGGTTTGGTTTCCAGGCTCCGAGACAGACTCTGTGTGTGACATACTATTTCTGTCTCATGGGCTGGTCAACATATTAGCAAAAGATACTCAGATACTTCAGTGATGGGGATGATAAAAGAACTGATGTAGATGGTTCTTGGGCATGTCATTTATTTTTCTCTGCTTCAGTTCTTCATTGTGCAAATGGAAAGAACAAACATCATCCATTTAGACAGAGAGCTGCCCAAAAAAGGGGCTGTCTTAGCCTGTGTGCCAGCAGTGTCCAGGAAATAGCACTGTGATCTGAAGCTGTAGGCAGTGTTCTGTTATGTCATTTGCCTCCAATGGTAGTTTTGGATATGGTTAAGAGATTAGAGATTGGAAGTGGTGATTTCTTGTTTGCTTTTTTATTATCATTTCAGGTAGACTTGCAATATCTTTTTTCTCTTTGAGACGTGCTGCCTAAAATAGAACAGATATTGCAGCTAAATCTCATTTTCATTATTCTTTCTCAAGCTCTGGCCTTTAAGAACTCAAGGAGACATGGTATCTATACAAGGAGGTGGCAGAGGTCTTGTGTAGTCTTCTCAAAACAGTCCTTTTCCCTTTGTATGGTGTAGCAGTCAGAAAATGCATCAGGAAGGTAGAGATAAAAGAGAATGAATGACACGAGTGCAGGAGCCAGAAATAACCTTTTGACTGGGCTTGTTCACCGAGCCCAAAATTATCAGCATAATGAAAGTGTGAGGTTGAGCCGTCTTTAAGTGTAAAGATTTAGTCTGCCTGGACATGTATTTGTCAAAATACTTAATTGTGGTGTGGATGCATTAGTAAAATGAAAGGATGCAATATTAAAATCAGTATCCATACAGTCTTGCATAATTTAACTATATCAGGTTAGAAAGGGATTTTTTAGCATAGCAATGAGCCCTGGCTGGGTTTATTGTCTACAGAGACTGCATAGTAAATAATACATTACTAGAGATGTGTTTCTCAGGATCCTAAATTCACCACTCTCCACAATCTGTACCTTCTCTTGACTGGACTCCTTAGTCTCTTCTGAACTGCAGTCCTGCTCCTCACTCCGGTCAGGGTGAAGCGCATTTCCACTGCTTTGTTGGGGATGCAGAACAAACGACAGGCTGCTACAAGGGGAGGGTGAATACTGAGTGCTGTCCCAGCTAAGGGAAGAGTTGCACTGCCAGGAAACTTGCATTGTGATTGGGAGCTGGTCATCGTGCTGGGAGGATGGAGCTGTGTACAGCAGAAAACTGGTCAGTCAGAATGATCTTTGCCCACCTTTTCTATGTAAGGGGCAAATCACAGGTGAGAAATCTGGTTTTATTAACCCAGTCTGAAGTTGGGAGGAGAAAACAGGATAAAGCAGGTCAGCTTTAGGCTTCACTGGTAGATCTAGAGCTGGCTCAGATGCTGCCTGTGAGGGAAACCTGTTCCTGTCAGCACCAGATCTCCCAAGAGACATTGTTTGCTGAGCTTCTGTGATGAGAAGGTTCAGAGCTAGTGTCAGTCTGGATGGTTCATTAGTTTAAATGTCTGCGTTTGGGAGACATGTTCTCAAGCAAAGGCTTCTAAATATAAAATAGTCTTGTGAAGTTTTCATCCTATGAATATTCACTTGTTGAATTTACATTTTGTTTTTTATCTCCAAGCTTCTAGAACAGAGCCTTCCACAGAGGACAGCCCTCCCATCTGGCTGAATAAACTCGGATGGAAGGATTTAGCAAACCCGGTCGCTTGTTTAATATGTTTGCACCCTTCGGTTGGTTTCTTTCAGAGCACTTTGGAGACCCAGCCATTGACACATGCAAGCTGTAGTAAACTAGGACTTGAGCAGAGTTTTGATCTATGCACCCTTGAATGTGTTGACTGAAGTGGTGGAGGCGCAGGTGGAACTTGAGAGACTGAGGCTATTTGGGTAGCTGTTGTCAGTACAGAAAGTTCTTGGTGAACTTGGGAGAGAATAAACACATCTTTCACATGCCTGTTGGGCATCTGGAGTGGATGCTTTGGAACTACAGGGAGGACTATCTGTTAGGATGGATGGTTATCACTAGAGCTTGCAGAGGTACCTGCCTTTGCTTATCTAGACATGCTCACCATGGATGATGACGTCTTCTGAGAGCATTAGCTATTGCTGTCAGTCCTCTGCTTTCATATGCACTGCAATCATTTGAAAGAGAATGAAACACATAAATAAAGGTATGAGTTCTTCACAGCCTCCCTCACAATGCTCTTGGATGCTTGATCGCTTCTAGGCAGAGGGGTTTCTTAGACTGTTCTCATTTACTTTCTTTTTTTCAGCTATGTATCAAGTTATTTTGTGATCCAGCTTCGTGTGGTGGCTAATGGAACAGAATCGATGCAATTGCTCCAAAACAAGGCTTTTAACCAGTAGATCCTAATTAAAGCAACCCTTTTTTTTTTCTTTTCAGAGCAGAAAAAAAATATCCTTCAAAGAGCTACACTTTCTTTGTATCAGCTGAATATATATGCAATAATTTGCCAGCCTGATGGAGACAGGAGTTGAAATATACTTGGAGCAGTTATGTTCAACCAGATGTAAGTGCTGGCACTACCTGGAGCTTATTTCTCCCACAAGGTGATATTTCTACCATGTAATCTTGCCTCTTCCTGCTATAGGCAGTATTAGGGAGAATGTGTCAGAAGATTTAGTCAAAATGGCTTTCTGTCAGGAAATTCCATTTCAGTTATGCCCGTGGGGAAAGAGTGCGTAGATTTAGGTAAAAATTCATAGATCTTGGGTTTGACCAGTTATAGGGGCAAGTCCACATGCCTGATTGCAGAAGCACTTGCATTTACAAATCCTACCCTCAGGTTCTCTAGGGAGATGATTTCTTTCATCTTGCCTGCTGCTTCCATGTGCTTAGTTGCTGAAGCAGGGATGGAGGAGAGGAGCTTTTCCTAGTGGAAAAAACCCACCACACCTATAAAGATGATGATTAAAACTAAGCAATTAAAGTTCACATGTGTGGTAGGTTCTCAGTGTGCAGGTGCAGCCATGAAAACAGTGGGAAGGGGTCTGGGCTGTAGCTGAGGAGCTGAACTGCCTTGGTGTCACATGGAGTGCTCATTGTACAGACTGGGTCTAAACTGGTGGTGGTGTTGGGGGGGAATTACCTTATCTCTAAGCCTCATCTCCCTTCCAAATGAGCCTGTAACCTCAGACTGAGAAAGCAGTGCTCAGGAGAAGGGAGTCATCCATAACAAATGCAGCTTCCAAGTGCCAGGAGCATTTGTAGAAAAAACAAGCCCAAACTTCCTTCTGTATTAGTGAATCTATTTAACAAGCCTTACCAAGGTAACTCAGTGCCTGACCCACAGCCATCCCCAGGAGGAGAGGGTGATGGAGTGAATGAATTGCAGCTAATAGTTACTAGCTTCCAGACTTGGTGAAAAGACATGGTGGGTAAGTGTGCAGGAGACTCAGTACATGAGAACCTCTGATTTTCTTCCCTCTATAACTGTCCCTGTGCTTCAGAACAGCTCTTCGTAATTCCTTTCCCTTACTGTCCTTAAGACCAAACAGCTTCTTACTCCCCGCTTGAAGCATTTAGGCTCTGTTGATATGGAACCATTCCCTGTCGCTCCCTCCAGAGCCCAGTAAGTTATATCCCTGAGAATCCTTCTGTCCAACATTCTGTGGTATAAAAAAGAAATGAAAAAATCCTTTTTCTGCTTCTCCCTTTCCTCCTGGTCCCTTGCACCTGAGCTGGCTGTATCTGTGAAGCTCCAAAGCCTGTAAGTGATGCTGATTGCTTCTGAGTCAGAGAGGCTTTTAAATCTGGGTGTAAAATGAGACTCCTACAGCAGTAAACAGAGTGATCATATACCTCCTTTGAAGTTACCATTTAAATAACCTCCAGGGCTTTACTAATGCAGGAAGCGAGCAAGAGGAAATAATTCCCTCCTTCCTCCCCTCTCCCACTCCCCTCTCCAAAGCAGGGAAGATGAAAATGAATTCCCTGGCAGAGGAGGGACCCTGGTTTTCAGGGTATTGCAGAAGAGATGAATGGCTTTCACTTGCAGCTCAGTTAATGAGTCAGCACATATTCATACATGGACACAATTTATTAACCCCTAAACACTGCAGATGATGGTGCTATTGCTGTGATAAAGTAATTTTAATTTGCTGTGTAATTTATAAGGTAGCTGCTCCATCAGGGGGAAGCCTGTGTCCCGGCTTGGTGCCAGGGAAGGGAGGATCAGGCAAACAGCAGGGGTCCTAGCAGGACTATGGGAGCTGACCTGGTTGCAGACCATTTTTTGCTGGTTCCTCAGCCCTGCTCACCCTGCGTTGTTCCTGGTGCTGCTAATTCATGAGAAGGTAGATGCGTGTTTTCAGGCCTCCAGCTCTACGTCTGAGTCGATGCTTGGATTTTTCCTAAAGGACAGACACATAACAACAGCACAAGTGTGTGTGCATGACATCTGACAGCACTGGAGGGGTGTTCAGTGATGTGCTGGAAAGGAGTTCGTCCTGTGCTGGACAGGATACTGTAATGTTGGGTGGCAGCATTATATACTCTTGAGATTATGGTAGGGTGTTCTCTGTGGGTCGATGGCATATGGCTACCAAATATGTAGTATAACCTTCTGAGACCTTTGTAGTTAGCGTGTGCTGCAAGGATATAAGGAGATGGCTTTCTAATGAGATAGCAGGTCTACCCATTACTGGAGGGATTGGGAACTGAGGAACTTGGAGAAGTAACACTCTTATTTGCCTGGATATTACTTGTTAGCCAGGGAGGTTAACCAGTCAATACCTAAATAAGTTCACTCCTTTGTTAAGTGATTTATTAAATAGTAAGATTTATTCCAATAATTAAATAGGGTTTATTAGTGTAGCAGATTAACTGGAGAATGCCCTAAAGACACCTTAGTAAGTCTGAAGCTCACCGAGCTGCCTGAGGTCAGTCTCTCCTGGGATCAAAGATGCAGTGCTTGCGGATTCCTGTGTTTTCAGACTGCTCTTAAGCAAGTGTTTGGGGCTTACGTTTCATGAGGAGAAATATGTGCTTGCCTGAGCATGTTACTAGTCAGTCCTTGGCCTGACCGAAAACTTGGGGAGTTCCCAAGCCAATTATACCTGCACTAATCATAATTTGCTCCTTAATCTAGAAGTATTTGCCTCTGTGTCTGTGTTTATGTGAAGTTGCTGAACAATTTGATTAGGTGCTTGGAATAAACGGTGTAATTATGCCGTAGATATTCCTGATGCGTGCCTTATTTTCATGCTCTAAGTTATCACTGCCCACTGTTTTAATGCAATAGCAGATGCTGCTCTTAGAACTGGAGCTCCGTTGTGCTAGGTATTGTACAGACACAGAGTAAGAGGCAATCTCTGTCCTGGAGAGGTTGCAGCTTTACTGTACTGTTGTACAATAGCCCATTATAGTGTCTGTACAGACATCAGTGCCCATAATAGTTCCATGGGTTCCATAGTGGAAATGGCACAGCAGACCTTTTACCCTGTGAAGGTAGCGGTGTTCCTGGCTTCACCTTTGTCCATATTCTTCCAGCATTATCAGTGCTGAGGTTGTTAGAATTTTAGGAAATTGTAATTTCAAGTGTGCTTGGAACTGGGCACTTCTGCTTTCTCAGCGAGTCCTCCTGAGGGTGGAAGCTTAGAGCCAGCCCATCCTCTCTTATCTCCACAGCTTGGGTTCTGTTTTGTCAGATGCGTTTTATTGCAAGCTGAATTCTTTCCCAGCTTTTGTGTGCTTCTGCAGATTCCCTTGACCTTGTGCCAATCAATGATGAATTGAACAAGTCCCCATCGAAAACACTGCAGCAGCCAGAGGAATGCCAGCCTGACTGTGTAGTGCATTAAGTCAAAATATTTTAAGCTTAAGACTGATGGGTGTGATTCTTCTATTTCAATCTGCTCCTTCAGATTAAAAAGCTGCTAAAAGCATCGGCTTGTCTTGATGCATCTGCTGCTTCATGACCAATGAGTGGCATGTCCAGGACTGGAGGCTGTGGGTAGGAGGATGATATTTTGTGATAAATGTATCCGATGGTGGTTTATGTTCAGAAAGTATTTTTTAAAAGCCTTCTGCAGCAAATGATCAATCTGTTGGAGATGGCTGAAATAGCATCCAGCACTCCTTGACTTTGAAGAACAAGGAAAGCCTAAAAGGCCCATAGACCTCTAACATATGCAAAGTCACTTTTTGCTTATGCCTCTTTCTTGCCTTCCCCTCTGCACTGCAGTTACTGTGTTAGATTGGCCATAACTGCAGAATATCATTCTGTAATATGTATCAGATCTCTTATTAACTCTGTAACACTTCTTCCAGTTTTGTGGCTCTATGATTAAATCTGCAAAGCATTTATATGAAAAACTATAAAGTAACAGATTACTGTTATTTTTCACTTGCCCTGCATTCAGTTTTCAGTGTCAGAGGTTCAATGAGGCACATTCTGTGGTGATGGGAATCAATGGTGGTAGAGTTGATTGGTTTGAATTTAATGGTACGAGCCTATGAGGATTTCCTGAGTAAATAGGGAGGCTGGAAACATGCTTAAAGACACAGCTGGTAGAACCAGTCTGTAAAACCTTTGAAATGATGAAAAGGCATAAATATCAGGCTGCTTCCTGTCAGACTGCTGTGATCTGTTGCAGCACCAGTGGTAGAAGGAGGAGAGGAGCAGAGGCTACAAAAGGCAACCCATATTTCTGGAAACGGCTGGTGGGACTTGGAACTGGTTTTAGCTCGCACGAAGCTTTGGGACTGAGGCCAAGCACTATTTCCGGAATGTGAGGTTGACCCACAGCTAGGATTAAGGGCTTGAATTTCATTTGGTTTAAATCCGAAGCTGAACTTAGTTGACATCTACTTAGTTGGGATTCTAGGAAATCAAAGCAAGCTTCATTGACTGGCACGAAACTCAGTTTGCAAATACATTTGAGTCATCTTCCAACAACAAAATGAGAGCCAAACTGGTGATGCTTACGTCTGACCTCAACGCCCTCATATCTTCTGTGTTTTGGAACCTGGGGAGAGGGGAGGCATAGAGGAGAAAAAGATGTCTGGCAAATAGAAATTCAGTTGGCTTAATATACAGAGTATTTTGCTGCAGCCTAACCGGAGCCTCTTATTAAGAATCTGATGGCACTTCTAAACAGGGAGAGCTGCTCCCTTGGAGGGGGCAATCTCCAATCATACACCAACATTGCTTTTGACATATTTATGACTCCAATAAAATCTCCCATCTGGTATATTTTAAAATAAAATTGAAAATTTATCACTTTCCCTTAGTTGGGTTGTCGTTCTCCCCGAGAGCAGATAGCCAGGCTGAGATTGCTGCAGCGGCAGCCTGTCAGCCCACGTTAGGCTGAGGTGTGAGTTAAATTTCAATACTTTCCACATTACAGCTGTCTGGGGTGGGGAAATTACAAGGAGAAAAACAGAGAGTCTGTTATTTTTATTTGTTAGTCTGTCCTGATTTGTTTTGGTTCTCTTTTGGTTAGCTCTGCTCACCCCATAGGGCCCCTAAGGGGGGAAAAGGTACTCCCCTTTTGTCTGTGTATCCACTGCCTTTGCTTTGTCAGAGGCACTTGAGAAGGGGACAGGGCAGAAACTGGGTGCTCTCTCCCTCTTTGCTCTGCCATTAGGCTGGGCTGTGATAGCAGGAAGAGATCCTTCTCCATATGTGGTACGGGGCAAGTTTATAGCATTTATAGAGCCTGTCTTAAAGGCTGTAACTCCTGGCAGAGCAGAGCTAAAGGAGCAGTGTTGATTTTGATTTCCCCGACCAAGGACCAAAGGAGAGATGTGGATGGCATTTTGTTTCGCTGAAGTTGGACAGCTGAATCTAAGAAAGTCTAAATTTCACCACAGCAGGGAGAAATGGATGTTTCTGGAAGCAGGAGCAAGCACAGTGTGGCTATGCCTGGCTGTTTCTAAGTCTTTATGATGAGTTTAGGTCAAGCACTTTGAAGCAGTCTGCATTAGATGAAATGATTCACTTGCCACAGGATTGCAGGGTCCATAGCTGAAGTGGGTCTGGAATGTGAAGCGGCTGAAGCTGAGACTAGTGCTCCAGCTGCCCGCCAGACCGTGGCTCCCAGTGGATCACTGGGATGTTACGTTTAGCCTGTAGCGGACAGAATGTGTGGAATAGGGGTGACATGCAGATAAGGTGCTTCCTGGCAAAATTGTAAGCAGATCTTCCTCAAGCAGAAGACTGTCTCTATGCCACACAGGGCCCAGGCAGGCAGCAGTGTGTTCTGCCTCCTGCTTTTGATTAATGCTGGAGTCATGCCTGGCTGGCTGGCCTGGCATTGCCCACTGATGCGTTTGATGAGGTGCATTTGTTTCTGTTTAGATAACCATCCGACTGTAAAATTATCAGAGGCCTTATCTGGGCAATATAGGAGAGTAAAATGCCTTTATCCTCCACCTCCTGCAATTGCTTCATTGCTCAGAGTGTGACTTGAGCTACCGTGGGACTTGTGACTGATGCCCTCCGCTGTAGTAGGTAGTAAGGTAGGAGAGCACAGTGGTGATTAAGATGCCCACGTGAAGGTTGCAGTAGTTTACCCCCCTGTAAGCTCAAATCCTGAGTCCCTTAATCAGGGGGGAAGAGCAGGAGCATTGCAAATGAATCTCTAAATGGTCTCGTGGCTGGTGCAGCAGCATGGCAGTCCTGCCACTGCTCATACATAGTTATAGGCTGGCTCTGGGGAATGCAGGTGCCTGCTCTGGGAGAAGATTGAATTCCACACACGGTTTATGAACTATAGGTATTGAACCTATGTGGGGCCAGCTGCGTCCTCAGCCCATGCTCCATGTGCTGGGCTCTGAACTGCAGAGTCAAATGCAGCCCCCCAGTGCTCTAGGCTTATTAGATTCAGCCTTCATTTGAGACTTATGAATTCTTTTCTATGGAGCACATATAAAACTTATGCATGAGCTGTGTTTTTGTGCAGTGTGCTTCTCATTTCAGAACGGTCCATTTTGGGCTCCTTCTGTGCAATGGGCTTTTGTTCTTCTAATACGTATTTGTGCAGGTGAACATATGGTTAAGGATCTGCCTGTGTGCATTTGAGCATGACATTAGTGTATGGATAAGTCTTCTGAGAATACTGTTTATGGTGCTGTGCTTTCACCAGTGTACATTTTGTACACATGCAGTGCATAATTGTGTGTCATTGCACTCTTGATTGTTTATTCCAGAAAACAGGAAACCAGAACAATTAAGGGTGGTTTTTGAGTGCATCGGATATATTATTTCCTTTCACAGCAACTGTACATTTGCTAATATTGAATTTATTCTAAATGGATATACAGGTGCAATTCTTGATTTAGTATATCTTCATTACATAGAGTGATTTTATTTGTATGCTCAAGGTATGCATGCTCCCTCAGTACCCATGCTCTTGTTGTCTATAGAAACAAGAGGTGCTTTGCGCTGAAAATAACCTGTGCCTGCCTTACGTGCTCTAAATGTGTGGTTGTGAAGGTGGGGGTTATGGCATGTGTGCCCAGTGTGCAGTGAAAGTGTGGCTGATGTCTAAGAATCAGTGTGCTCAGTTTTGTGTTTGTGCAGGGTAAGCACATATTTCCCTGCATTTGCTGGCAGAGGTACAGGAGTGTTGAGTCTTCATATTGTTAAAATCACACACGAGTTGTCCACATATTTCCTAATTCTTTAAAATGTCCTCCAGCTTCCGTGGTTTAAGTTTCGAAGTGTCTGTCCAAGTGATCTATGTCAAAACATCAGGATGGATATTTAAGCAGTTATGTCAGTGGAATGGAACAAAGTCATGAGTTAATGCTTTTCTGATGCTATATAAAAGGGAAAATGGTGAAGAAGAGCCACAAGTGAAATACAAAATGAACCAGAGCAACCAAGGTAAAGTCAGGAGGTTTGTGCTTAAATTGGAGACATCTGCAGCAGAAGAATGCACATGACGAGATTTCTATTTTATGCTATCCTATGATCATACCATCCTGTCCCCGATCTCATACCCTCTCGGGTCAGACTCCAGGAACCAGGAAGGATGATGTAGCCCTCCTAACCTTGTTGCTTCCTCTTAGCTGTCCTGTCAGGTGCTTTGAAAGTGAGTCAAGGCCTTCATTATCCCACCATTTCTTTTCAATGGCATTTAAAAAGGCCTGACACAGAGTAGGAATGATTGAAGCACCTGCTGCTTTTCTCTGTAATTATCCAGTTTCCTTGTTGGGACTGAAATTATTGCCCTGCAAGAGTGCAACGTCCCTATTACCACATAAGAGGCAGCCAAACACAAACCTGCCTGGCTGCAGCTCGCACCATTGTACGTATTCACACATTAAAAAGCTTTTCCTTGGCTGCTGGGCTGTACTGTGGAATACGTGACCCAAACTAGAGTGGTGGAGCTGGAGGGGAGGAGGTTGGGAAAAGGAGAGGGAAGGAGCACTGGGAAAGGAGTGGGCAGAGAGAAGGAATGACAGGAGGCAAGTAATGCCAAGCAATAGGACAATGCCCTGAAGACAAGGATAGGGGAGCTGCATGGCTTTGGGAACAGGGAGCTGTGAAGGACTTGGGAGGGCTGATGCACCTGGGGGCTCCATTGAGATGGCTCCATCAGAACCAGGTTCAGGGATGTCTCCAGCCTGCAGGGTCAGTGCACCAATATGAGCACCAGAGCAGCTCCATGCTCTCTGTGGAGTGCTAGTAGAGTGCTAGAAGATGCTTACAAGCTGCTTCTCTCCCTTTTTCTGCATGTCTCTCTTTTAATGGTAACAGCAGTACACTGAAACAAGAGAATATGCCTGAACTGTAATTAGTCCTCAAACACCTTTTACATATTGCCGAGCTGCAGGCCTTGCATGTAGCCTGCAGTAGGAACAGGAGGACAAAGGAACAAATGTGGGAAAAATGAAGAATGGCTTGAAATGAGCGGAATAAAATGATGGTTGAGGAAAAGCCTCACTCAGTTATGGTGTGCCTTCATGCAGCGTTTGCTTCCTAGAAGGTGCTCAAGGAGCGTGTGCAGCCATTGCCAAGGGAATCTAGATCTGGGGATATGAGGAAACACAAAAACTGGGAACAGTTGAAGCTTTCTCAGCCCTTCAGCAAAAGGCAGGAGTGTGCCAGGGATGGTGTGAGACACCAGAGGGAGCTGACAGGGATTTCTAGAGGTATTTTTTGGCCAGATGCTATTTTGTCTTATCCTGAGGGCTCCACCTGGACTGTAAACTCACCTCTAGATGGATGCTGGAGTGCTAGTGGATGTGCAAGGTGAGAGAAGGAGGGAAAGAATGAGAGGATTAGGCTGAAGATCAATGCAGTCAATTACTTCCATGCTCTCAGAGAGCTTGCAAGCTCTCTCTAATAAGGAAGGAGGCAGAAGGAGATCCTGTGTGTAGCCTCTGAGGTGTGTGGGTAAATCCTGCTGCAACCTGCGGGGTTTTCATGGAGCTCAGCTGCCTGGCCCTAACTTCCCACTTCCCTTGGCAGCCTCTCCCCTCCAATTCCTTGTGACAGGCTTATAAATCCTGGGACCCCTGATGCTGGAATGGCATTTTAGCCTAGCTGGAATTGTTTATAAGCACAGAGCTTTGATGCTGTCTCCAAAGCCTCTGGAGAGCTGAGAAGGGCTATTTTCCATGTGATGCTTTTGGAGAATGCTATGGGAAAAGGTCAAGGGACAGAGTGGGAACGAGTAGGTCACATACTCATTGGTTTAGGGCACCACAACAACATTGGTTCTTTAAGATCTCAGAGCCTGCATTGTAAAAATAAGCACCTCTCGCTGAGCTGCCTGGGAAAGAACAGGGACATGCCTGCAAGTGGATGTGCGCTGCGCTCCTCTGGGTTTGTTCTCTTGCCTTGGCAGTCGCTGTGTCTTGGCGGCCCTGTGAGCCGGACAGAGCCCTCAAACAGTGAGCAGCATCTTAAACAGCCTGTCTGCTTGCTGCTCTGACCTTTGTAATACAAGGAGAAGTGGTGTGGGAGCAGGGGCTAGAGCCTGCTGCACCTGACACAGGCACTGTCTTTGAGCGGGGCCTGGGAGCAGCGCTGCAGGATTCCTTCCTCCATCCCTGTGTCTCCATGCTGGGTCCGTAGGCAAAAGGAGCTGAGCCCTGAACAGCTCTTCAGCCTTTGTTTTTGCGTGTTATCTTTGCTCATTTAAATTGGAGTGGGGGGAAGCAGTCTGACAAGGATTGTCTCGTTTTCCTTTCTTCCTCCTTGATTCACACATACTAGAGATATCAGCTGGAGTGTGGGGAGTGTGTGAAGGAACAGGAAGCAGAGGGGTGAGGCAGCAAGTCATTTACATTGGAAATATAAGCTGAATGTGCATTTCCCTACTCTGCTGCCATCAATCACACAAATTTCCTGTAAGCTACGGAATAGAGGAGTGGAGTTTGCTTGCTTCCCGCTTCCCCTGGGAATGGAAACACTCATTTGTTTCACTGCCTAGAAATGCTGATCTCTCAAAACATTTATTGTTTCAGAGACACATGCAGTTCTGGAGCTGAATTTTTCAGCTTCCTCTTATCTGGTCTTTGGAAACGTCATCAGATGTCCTGCAGACCTGGAGAATTGCTCTGCTGGTGCTCTAGCTCTGTTAGGGCTGTAAAGGTGCTGCTGCAGTAGTACAGAATAGCCCATGGCTGGCTGAGCAGATGCTTTACTGCAGAGCACTGGCAAATACCCTCTGTTCCCCATCAGACGAGTTGCTTTAACTTGTTCGTGTGACCTGATCCAGTGAGGTGAGGTTTTCAGAGGCTCAAGTCCTGCTGTCATTGGAAACCTTTTAGTGACTTCTATGGGGCTAACAAATCTGCTGAAAGAAAATTACCAGGGGGAATTACATGCAACAGACACATCAGTTGTGCTTGCTGTTTAGCTCTGTTGGAAGGGATGGGAACAGTAGTAGAAGCAGAGCGTGGGACTGGGAAAGGAATAGAAAAAGAAGAAAAATGGGAGGGTTAGAACAAATAGGAAAGTGAATGAAAAGTCTGTCTCTTTCTATAGCAAATAGCAGAAATTAAGTAAGTATGGAAGAATTCAGATGGCTTTGCCTACTGAAGAGGCACAATAGAAAACGCCCAACTGGGTATTCATTCACCTTGTGATAATGCTAAGGTCTGGTGTACTTCTGTGGTTTTTTAGATGGTATCTGGTCTCTGATTAAGAAACAGCTTCCTCTCATTTAACAGTCTCTCATTAGCCAATTTCTTGTCCTGCAGAGGAGGTGCTGGCTTAATTCCTGCGTGGGAGCACTCTGGCTATGGTCAGTTTGGGACTCGTAGGTAACCAATGGGATAGGGCACTATAAAACTGTGTGTGATTTCAGCAGCCCTTGTTTGGTTCTGGCATGGTGTCTCTGGGAGTGGGATGTTGTCGGTGTTCAGTGCAGTTGCTGTAATAAAGAGGCTGATGAGGCACCATGTCCCTGGAGCACGGTTGTGGCCAGGAAGCATCTCCTGGCTGTGGGGGACCGGAGCCCCTTTCCCTGGGGGGGTGATCTCAGCAGCCTTTATGAGCTCAGCCACTGTGGGTCTGGGCAGTCACTCACCGGGGAGACCTGTCGGGAAAACCCAAGGGCTGGAAGGAAATGCTGCTGCTGACTCAATAGGCAGAGCTCTTCCCTCTGTTGATGTTGGAGCTGAGCCACGCAGACACATCCCTCCATAATTACCCACTAGTTACTTAAAGCCCCATGTTTTGTAACCGCTGGCATTCTTGTTGTCCATGCATCCAGACACGCGAGGCTAGAATCCATACCATAAAATCTGGTCTCACACTGATGCTCGCAGCCTCCAAGAAGCAAGGATGTGTTTGCCTCTAGAATGAGGCATGTTTGGCCCACGTGTACGCAAGTCTCAAGCGTGTAGAGATGTCATGACCATAGAGACAGACCATGGGCAGTGCTCACTGCCATGGCTCCCGTGTTCTGCTGGCCCAGGAAGGGTGGTGTGCAGGATTGCATGCACATGAAACCCCAGGAAGATGTGTCATTAACCACTCGGTTTGAGATGGGTGAGAGGAGGCGATGTGAGGTGGTAGTGGTTTGGTGCTCGGGGGAGCTGTGGGATGGTGTAGGTAGCATGGATGGGGGAAGGGATGAATGAGGATGACGAAGTAACGTGACAGAGGGAGGAAAATTTCGGCTGTGGCCCACATTAAGCAAGAGAGACCCTTAGCGGTCACCCGGAGAAAAACAGTGGTGCTGAGTTCAGTGCTGTGTGCAGGATTTCTTTTCCATTTGCTCAGTTCAAACATGAAGTCATTGCATGACTTTAGAAATAAAAAGTAGCTTGGGTTTCAGGTGTGTTAACTGCAGTGAAGAGTTTCACTTTTTTTTTTCCTTAATGATCCACATTGAGATGGGAGGTGCTTTGTAAAACGGACAGATTTTCAATCCATATTGATTGCCGTATGATTTCCCCTGCTCTTGTGCTTCCATCCAGCCACACTGGCCCCCTCTTCTTCCTTGCTGCCCTGTGCTTTTGCCTGTGACATCTGTTTGTGAGAACAGCCTCTCTAGAATTTGCTCAGGTAATGATCATCAGCAGGAAAATCATCCCCGTTCCCGTGCTCTTCATGGGGTTTGCTCACTGCCATCTCTGTGGTCAGGTACTGCTGCCTTCCAGGGCATCTGTTGTTGTAGCTTGATGAATGACAGTCTGTGAGTTGGAAAAGATGGGCTGGACATCACGAGGGGTGGCTCGTTTTTGGTAAGTCACTTTGGTTAAATCACACGGAGATGTGCAAAACAAGGGTAATGGTCTGACTCACCTTGGCAAAGAGCTTAAAGAACTCAGCTGGAAAGTGTTTTCAAAGAGCTGTCCCAGTGACACTGCCTTTTGCTGCCACCTCCAACCCCAGCAAAGGCAGCCTCTCAAGACCTCCCTCAGCACTCTGCCAGTAGGAGTAGGGAGCACAGCACTATACTGCAGGGCTCTTCCTTATTTCTCTGTCTCTTCCAGTCATGTTCAGTGGTAGTATACAATTTATCACAAAATCATAGTTGCCATCATTAGGTTGCTGTGTGTAATCACTACTTGGTGTGTTCATGGAGTCAGCTCTTTCCTGGCTTCCACATGTAGAGGTGACTGATCAAAACTAAAATGATCCTGTGAAAAGATCTAGAAAGCTGAGATTTCTCTTCAGCCCAAATTCCCTTCCACATGGTTTTTATTATTGTCTACCAGTGCTGTAAGTGAATTTTTCTGAGGTTACATCAAGAAAAGCTGCAAATGATGCTGCATACAAACAGGTGATGTACAGATAAGCTTAGAACCACCATGGGATCCCCAACAACTTCTCTGTAGTTGGATAAAGGATTCCAGCAGAGACCAGACCTTAAAGTTAGTGTCTTGGTCACTGACCTCTTCACAGAACCTCCTGCCTTTGTGTCTGTAGCAGACAATGTGTGTAAAGCAAGTGGTGGTGGTTTCTTTAAGGCCCCCCTCCACTGCTCCTTTCTTGGTATCCTGCTGACACAGATCTTCCTCTTGCTCAGTTTCAGTGCACCTGCTCATATAAACTAGGCTGCGTAGGGTTTGCTTAAGCTGAGCTTGTGTATGGTAACAGAAGCAGCACCCAAAAGCATATTCATGGGCTGAGACGAGTCATCAGTATGCAAAGTGAAGCCTGACTTCAGCAGCTCCACAGGTGACCCACAGAAATTAGTGACTAAGTGAAGATGTGCCTTTAGTTAAAGGTCAAATCAACTGATACAGGAAATTGCAGGGATATTTTAGAGAATTAGTGGTTGAGCAGGAGGCTTACCTATTCAGTCTGCCCATGTATCATTATTATTGGCTTATATACTCAGTATGAACCTACCTATTTATCTCTGTATGCTAAAGGCACTGCACTCAGATTCAATATCACAGAAGACAAGCTGACTTGCAGTGTGAATTACCACTTTTTGTTCTACTCGAGCCTCCAGGACAAGCTGCCTTGTCTTCACTCCTGCTTTAATCTGAGTTTACTAACTTGGGTTAGTCAGCCTGCACATATTTTCATTTTCCCTTTTATAAACTCATCCCTCTGTAACCAGAAGGACTTAAAGATGGTTATGAAGAAGACCTTTGTGGTTAAGTTTCAGGAAGCTGCAGTGTGCTAGGTGGGAATTGCTTAGAGGGAGCTGTGTAGGAAGCTGGCAAATGGATGGAGAGCCCTGAGGATGTCCAGTGAGTCCGTGCATACTTCCAGGCTGTTGTGGTAATTAAAAGCATAGTCATGTAAAATGTTTCTGTGAGGGCTTGTTATACCACGCTGCATGCCTGGAGAAGGGAGTTACTTGGTCAGAAAGACAGGTATGGATGAATTTCTATCTAACTTCTGAAACACAGATGCGATCCTTGGCAGGATGTTCTTCCTCCCAGCTTTCCGTGTGGCAGACCTCCCAAAATGCACCGCCTGGCACATTACTAATACCATTCTGTGTTCTTGGCTGTTCCCCATGGCTTAGGGGCTCTAGCACAGTCCCAAATCTTCCCCAGAGCGCTAATGCGAGTGTGGCTTAAGAGACTTGGGCAAGGCCAATGCGATTCAAGAGAAAGCTGAAGTGCTCCCCAGGCCTGACAAAATAACTGTGGTGAGGTTCAAAGTTACATTGCAGGGAAGGCAGGGTTCCGTGGAGTCTGGGGGGGGGCTAATCAATGTACATTCATCATTAATTTATGCATGTAAGGGGGTTTTGGAGTAGAGTTGTCATGCTGGTTTTGATAATGCTAACTCCATCCACCCTGCCAGCTGCTGCGATGTCGTGGTAGTTTGTGTTGCCGCATGCAGAATTATGGTGCTTTTGTGGGAATATTATGTTCCCTGAATAGAGCCCCACAGAGCAATTTGCTTCATCCTTACAAACCCATGCAAACAACTGGCAGTGCCTTACAAATACAAAACAATTGAGAAAATAAATGTATTATACTGTACATCTGTGACAAAACAATGCTTTCGTGTACAAAGAGAGAAATGTGTTTGTTTAACTTACGGTCTCCCATTTGGAAATAAATACATTCATTTAAATCAAAATGGGATGTTCTTCACTATTACAGTATTTTGCATGCCAGATGTAAGAAATATGCTGCTTGAAGAGCAGACTAAAGACTTGGAGCAGTTGATATTACCAAAAGCACGCATGTGCTGGCTTATTCTAGACGCTGCCTCTCTTCCTGCAGGGTGTCCTCTGCACTGGAGTGGGAATCTCTGGCTTTGCATGTGAGTGATCTACGTACAAAAGGTGTAGGAGTGTGCTTCACCCTTATGTGGCAGTCTGGTGTCCTGTGCACACACAGGAGAGCCTGTGTCTCACCTGGTAGTGCTCAGAAGAGGGTGCAATCAGTTGCCAAGCGTCACAACTTGGCATTGCCGTGACCACGAAGCAAATTCCCTGCAAGAGTTGGAGCAGTCCAAAAGATGTTTGATCTTTCCTGGTTTTGTGATGAATGTTAGTTGCATTTTGTGCATTTTGTGATAAATGTTAGTTGCATTTTGTGATAAATGTTAGTTGCATTTATATGCAGCAGTAGAAGTGTTAGCCAGGGGAAACATAATCAATACAATACAGGTTGAGCGTTCCAATATTTGGTTTTAGATGTGCCCCATCTTGTAATTTTCATCTTTTTAAATGGTTGAGCTCTTGCAATGAAAGTCTGCTGCAGTTGAGTTTACACAGAAGCTTAACGTCATCAAGCCAAGTTTGTTCTGGGAGTTAACATTTGCATTTTGGAAAGCAGCAGCCTAATCCACAGCAAAACCGGAGGAGAATGGACTTCAATACAGCACATTACCAGCTGCCTACTGATAGGTGTGAACATCCTCAACAAGGTGCTGAAATATGATGTGGGTAGTTTTCCAAGGCTCTGCAAACTTAATTGGACAAAGCTGAAGATCACTGCTACCAGTAGCAGGAGTTGCAAACAGGAATTCTACTCTGACAAGAGTATTAGAAGGAAAAATAGCAAGAAAAAAATAGCAGCTACATCTGTGCTTTTCTAACCTGATTTTTTAAATAATAATCATAATCAGACCAATTGAAATAACTGCTCGTATTATAGATGAGAAGGAAAGAGGTAGGAGTTTTAGTCTGTGCTGGCTGACACACACTGTCATGTAATGCTATTTTTCATGTGTAGTGTCAGGTCTGTGCATGTGATACTATTTGTGTGTTAGCAGCTGGAGGGCCACAAGTGCTGAGAATCACAATTCAGCAAGTCTAGCATTAATAAATACTCTTCGGTTCAGCTTGAAAGCATCATGGTCTGCATTTGAAGTGTTCTATCTATCTTATCGTTATATCCAGCCAGGCAGAGGACTGGTTATGTTATACCCCCAGGAAACATGTTGCATTTCTGAAAGCCAGCACCTCTGTATTGACTGATTGACCAGCAGGGCTCTGCAGCAAGGGTAGTTTGGCCTGGCTCAGTTTTTCCTCTGGATTGATGAATCAAATACTTGAAATAATTGCTGTAGTTGTGATTAATGTCAACTGCATAACTGATTACCCAGGAGGTTAAAATGACTCTTTCTGCTAAAAAATCCCCAACTGTCAATGAGTTAATTATTTACTCTGCTCACCTCTCTCACCTTGTTGAGCTTGTAAATGCATGGAAATATTGATCTTGGAACCAATTTTGGTGTTAGCCATCTTACATCATTTAATTAGGGGTTTCATTGTGACCCTACGTGCTCCGTTTGACCAAGCACACGCTCTTTCTACTTTGCTTTTGTGTACATTGTGAGCATGGGGCTGAGAGGGACCGTTGGGGTATAACTGACCTCCAGGGTTTATAGGACTTCTCTGCTTTAGCACTGTTACTACTCAACCTAAACCACTGCTGGCTCCTTGCAGCAGTCCCTTCTTGACCACGTCTCTTGGTAGCAGAATCTACCACCCAGTGGCTGTTACTGTTAAAACAATCTTCTGTTTCCTCAGTGATTTGTTTCCTTCCATCAGCTTCAAGTCACATCTAATTTTTCCATGTTCTCAGTCTGTGAGTGCGTTTTCCCCGCACACACACATGTACAAACCACATTTTAATGACATCCCTGGTTGCTGTAAGAGCTTTCTCCACCGTGACAGCACAATGTCAGAAGGCTACAGGTTTTTTAACAGAGATGCCTGCCATATTCACCACCTTGGGACAGAGGCCTGAGTGCCTCCCTATGTAGTTGGTTCAGGCAGGGCTTGTGTGCCCCATCACTTTTGCTCTCCCAGACAACAAGGCCTTGTGAGTTCCTAGCACAATGTGGGGCTCCTTGTCAAACTGGCAAAAGAATGCCAATTTTAGGAACATCACCAAGAATGTACCACTTATTGAAGGGGCAGCAACCCAGAAAGCTCCTCTGCTCTAACGTGTAGATATAAGTAAAAGAAGCTTTAAGGCCACCTGCTGTTTGAGGTTGTGTCAACTCCCTGCACTTCCATTTCCGTGCATTTTTGTCTTCAGTATTCCCAGTAAAAGGTTGTGTGTCAGCTTCTGGAAAGGCTGTTTCAGATATTGCCAAGCTCAGGTCTTTGGCCAGCTGTAATAGACTCTCTTGTGTGTGTGGCCATCAGGATGCTTTGGTGGAACTGTGTCTACCTTGCTGAGAGGCATTAGTATCTCTTCTAGAGCTCTGCTAGAAACTGCTGCCATTTTGTGTTTACTTCACTGCAGGCTGATGCAGAGGAGACACCATGGTGTTCCCTCTGTGTTTGGGGAGACTTGCTGTAAGGCACTGGTTCTTGTCTTATTGTATCCCTTTCAGAGAATCATTACCTTCCCTGGCACCGAGGTCAGCTGACAGGGCTGTAGTTCCTTGGCTCCTGCTTCTGGTCCTTCTTACGGATGGGCATCACTTTTACTCACTTCCAGTCACCTGGGACCTCCCCGGTGAGCCAGGACTGCTGATAAATGGTGGAAAGTAGCTCCATGAGCACTTCTGCCAACTCCCTTAGCACCCTTGGGTGCATCTAATCAGGCCTCATAGACCTGTGTGTATCTAAGTGGTGTAGAGGGTCGCTGCCCATTTCCTCTTGGATTCTGGGAGCTTCATTCTGCTCCCTGTCCCTGTCTGCCAGGTCGGGAGCTGGGTACCTGCAGAACACGCGGTCTTACTATTAGAGACTGAAACAAAGAAGGCATTAAGTACCTCAGCCTTCTCTTCATCCTTTGTCACTGTGTTTCCCCCGGCACCCCACTAAAGGATGGAGATTCTCCTTAGCCCTCCTTTTGTTGCTACCATATTTACAGAAACATCTTCTAGTGTCTTTTATGGCAGTAGCCAGATTAAGCTCTAGTAGGGCTTTGACCCTTCTCATTTCCTCCCTGCATAACCTCATCCTTGAAGTCCTCCTGAGTTGCCTTGCCCTTTTTCCAAAGGTCGGAAGCTCTTTTTCTCCTGAATTCTAGCCAAAGCTTTCTGTTCAGCCAGGCTGGTCTTCCCCACCACCTCATCTTTTGCCATATGGGGACAGTCTGCTCCTGCACCTTTAGGATGTTTTTAGCAGGAGATGGTTATATATGCAACCTTGGGATGGGCATGGCTGGTACTACAAAAGCAAGCAGCATATTTGCCACTGGACTCAGTGGCTTTTAGTACTCATTGCCATGACTGTCTAAGCGCTGAGTGCCACATGGGGGCTAGCAAAGTCTACAGTGCCTGTGAACGTCACTGGTGCCAGGTTGGGTGATGCTGGAAGGGCAAGTGGCTGTGCTCTGATGAGCCAGTTCTGATGTGGTGGATGCCAGGTGCCACCGTGGGAGCTTGGCTGCAGCTCGGTCGCTTTGAAAGTTGATATGTTTTCTTGTATGTAGCTCTTGAATGTGGCTGTATTTTCTGGCAGCTGCATAAAATGGCTTTGAAAAATAATAGCAGCTTTTAAGTCAACGTTTTTGGTGTCAGCATTCACTGCAGGCTACTAGAAGCTAATCGGTTTAAATTCCTACTTGGCAAATGAAATTCCTGTCTTGCTGGCCTCTCTCTTTAACCCAGTTCTTGTAACTGCTGCTTGTCTTTCACTTTCCTTCTAATGTGTCTGGTCCAAGAGATGTGTGGTTGCTGAGGTGTAGGATCTGGTGTGTTTCTGAAGGTACCCATGCTTGAGCCTCTCTCCTTTTTATAGGAGAGAGTGGAGGAGGAAAGAAAGGCAGAAGTTGGTGAAGCTTTAGCCCCTGCCTTCAGCACAGTTCAGCTGATGAAAGCCACCAGTCATTGCTCTCAGCAAGGGACCTGGTTCCAACCGTCGTGCTTGGGCTGAGACAGGTGGGTAGTGAAAATCCATGGGGGAGCCATTACAGGCCATTCCAGGTGAATGGAAAAGGAAAGAAGCAAAGCTGCTTGTGAATAGGGAGAATCAGGAGAGCAAGAGGTAGATGGGCTGATGAAATAAGGCTCTCTTTAACTGTGAATAAGTAACAGCATCACAGGAGGCTTTCAGGGCAGCAATTTTGGGGGATAAAATGAGGGTTAAAGAATTACATTCAGGATTAGGAAAATTGGGACCCCCTAAGGCATATTCAGTGAATGCTAAAGTTAAAGGCATGGGCAAAACCAGGTGTGTCTGGAGTAATGTCTAGTAATTAGATGTAAGATGTATGTGTTATGACACACTATATCATCTTTTAACACCCGTGTATATGGTATCTATTACCTGTACACATATCACATACATTGTACATATTTATTAGCAGATTAGATGTTACGATATATGCAGACTAATTCCTGGGATTTATGGGAGTGTTAGAAGTTGCCGTGCCAAGAAAAAGGTTTCCTCTGGCAGCTCTTTACTCAGCTCCTGTGTGACAGCAGCTTACACACGAGGCTTTTCTGTTCCTCCGAGCGACTGGCTGTGAATGCAGCCTTTGCCGAGGCTGTAGGTTTGACTGGAGCTCCTCCTGCCTTCCCTTGAACGTTCAGGGTAGTGCAGACTGTGTGAGCACGCAATGCAGGTGCTGGTGAATGAATAAAGTGGAAAAGGAAGAAAGAGAGAGCTTGTCTTTCTCATCCTTTTCAGAAAGCAGAGGAAGGCATTAGCAGCCTCCAGAGGGAGTTTCTCTTCTCAGCTGGTCCCTAGGCATGGGGAGCTGATGCCTCAGGGAATTTCTTGACGTATGAGCCTATTTTACTCAGTTCTGTCATGATCCTTCAGAGGGCATTTGTTTTCTGTTTAGTTTTAAAAGATTGTGTTCACTGTATGCTGATTTTGTATGAGGGCATCAAACCTTGCAGAGGAACCAATGCACCAGAACAAACTCACTTGCAGCTCTGCTGGGAGGCTGTACAGCACTCTGCATACCAGCCCTGGGCTCAAGCAGTGAACCTCCCCAGCAGGTTTGAGACTGATCAGCTGTAACTACACAGCCACACGTGTGATGTGGGGACCAAAGAACACAGCCATTCCTTCCCACTTCTAGAGCCCTGTCAGCTCTGCTCTGTAAGGCTTGACCGAGTTGTTTTGTGAATCTCGGCAATAAAAACGTGTCCACAATCACCCGAATAATGGAAAGAAAAGATGAGAGCACAAAACGATTATGTGGGTGAAAGAAAGGAAGACTAGTGGAGTCTGAAAGAGATGTGGGCAGGTGAGCAATGGGCCTTGTGGAGCAGAACGAAATGCATTATTATTTTTAATGGAAATTCAAAAAAGGCTTTGTGGATGTGCTGGGCAAAGGACGAGTAGAGAAACTGCTAATTCTATTTCATAAAGATGGTGGGAGTGAAGCTGCCTTTGTTCCACAGCTCAGGCAAATGGATGTGGCAGCTGGAAAGGACTGTCTGGCAAGGGATGGGAGGAATCTCACATGGGGATTGCACTTCACACCTGCCAGTTTTTCTTCCCACTTGTGCCACAGAAGTCCATGGTGCTGGTGGGAAGCTCTGGGCTCCCTGTGGAGGGAAGGAGATGGCTCAGGAATTTCAGTGAGATGCTAATGTCCCTCTGGCTTGAGTCTCAAACCTGGCCACACCGCGTGTCTTCTCTGGTTTACTTGCTCTCTAACCTACCTTTCTGGCCCAGGCCATGCTCTGCCTCACATCCTGCCAGTATGCTGGAGGCTTTCTGCCCTCACAAAACCTCGTGCATGTGGGATTTGCTATAAAAATAAAAGGGTCTCTGGAAACCATGAGCTGAACCATTAATATTTGCTCTGGAAGCATTAAGGGAGGAATTGCTGCATAACAGTTTTGCCATCAGACTCAAATCTGTTTGGAGATGTGCTACGTAAGTAGGTTAACTGTTTCTTCTAAATTACAGATAGCTAAAGCTATGCTTAGCTTTGTGCTCATGAGTTACAGGGAAGGATCTCTGTGTTGGTTCTGATGCCATCACCAGGGAGCAGAAGCCCTGAGACTTTCACAGACCCTGAGGTCCTCTCCTGCTGGCTTCTGGGTTGGGTACCTAAAGCTCAGTTTGAAAAATGACCATCATCTGGCTAAGGGTATGTGATGGTGGTGTCATACAGGACATTCCCATTGTGTTCAGTGCTCCTTACAGAAATGGTCCCTGTCTGCTATTCCAGAGGCTGCTAGAGAATATGACACAAATTTTTAAACGAATGTGTAATTAAAATCTATCAGTCTGTGTCCATGGGGAGAGCATTCCCAAGGAAAGCATTTGCTGAGAAAGAACATATACTCTGCTTCAGGCAGAGTCAGAAGTAATTAAACATCCTGGTGAAGCTCTGGGAGAGGGCAAACTATGGGGAAGAAGCTGGTGTCTCAGGTAAGAATCTCAAACGTGAGAATAAACGGTTCCAAGAGAGGTGGTTGGTGAGATTTTGCTGCGGAGGTAGTTTCACCCTTTTACTGGCTTAAGGCAGGGAGAAGTGGAACTGGTGCTAACTTCCTGTTGAATTTGCAGGGAAGAAAGCTTGAATGTGGGATCCTCAAGGCAGTGAGTTATTCAGATGACCAGCAAAGAGTGAGTTAAGGAGTCAGAGAAATATCAGACATCATCTGGATGAAGGTAGAAGCTTAGAAGGAACACAGCTGGACTGCGCCTGCAGTTCTGTGCGTTAGATCTGAGGTAAAATGCAGCTTGTTGGTATGATCCAGTTCAGTTTCAGGAGCCAATATGTGACTGTGAGAATGAAAGAGAGTGCAAATACAGGCTAGAAAGACAGATCTAATGGCAATTTAGCTTTTATGCTGCAGTTTTTCTCTATATCAGATACTCACAAGGAAGGATGCATACCATTCTCCTGTCTTTGTGAAGGCCTTAGCCCTCGTGGTGGGGAATTGGGGAGTGAGATTTTGAAGTGTGAATTCCATGCGATAGGAAAGCAGAGGTTCCCCAGGGGGGCGTGCACAGCACCTACCCAAGGTAGCTTCTGAGGCTGAGGGCTGGCTAAGTGCATAAGGTGGTGATAATGGTCTGTGATGGCTGGTGGGGTCATTATTTCTGGGGATTTAACCACGCTGGATGCTCAGCCTTGCACAGCACAAGCTTTGCTAGCATGAAGTTACACTGCATGTTGTGGAGACGCTGAGGGTGCCTGAACCACTGCCTAAGTTCCCTGTGCACAGCTGCCTGCCAGCCGGATGGTACAGGAGCAGGGTAGGACCACTCTCACCTGATGAGAAATCAGTAACAAATAACGTATCTCAGGGTGCACTTGATCACTTGTGCCAAGTCCTCTTCTACTGAGAGGTACCTGTGCCAGGATGGGCTGGACAGTCTGTTGGGCTGCATATTGCCATTTTTCCTCTCTGTGCCTGTGTAAATACTGGGCATTCAGCCTGACCTTCACTTGGCATTTCAAGGGACAGTCTGAGCAGTGCCAGGGTCTTCATGAGTGATGTGCTGTGCCCTGGTACAAAACCAGGAGCGTTTGCTTTTCACAGACAGCTCAAGCTGGATGTTGAGATGACAGGGCCAGGGCTCGCCTCCTCTGCAGCCCACCAACATGAAGCATTTGCTTTGTAATAGCCAGTGCCCAAGGCCTGATTTCTATGCAGGGTCTGTAGGGAGGGGGAAGCAAAAAGAGAAAGAGGGTTTAGGATTTGCTTTCTCCATGGCAGTTCATTCTGATCCTTTGTGCATGTGCTTGCGGAATGCAGGGATGGAGGGGATGCCACTGCTTCATTCAGTGCTCCAGAAGACTAATGGACCTTGACAACTGCAGCACAACATGGAAACTATTAAAAAGGGAGGACTGATTAAAGCCCTGACCATCCCAGCATTCCCCTGGGCTCTTAACCCCGTGTTGGAGCTGAGCAGCCTCGCACTGCCTCCTCCACGTCTGCACAATTAACATCTCTTGTCACTAATTGATTCCTGTGGTGCTCACAGGACAATTAGAATTTAAATTGCCTTTTACAAAGGTCATGAAAACATGATAAAAGACGAATCTATTAGGAAGGATCACTCAGGAGTCTCTGTCCTTTTCTGCAGCGCCAGCTCTTGGTTATCACACAGACACACGAGTGAGGGGAGCTAGGAGAGCAGTGCATGCCTTGGGTTCATTTCTTGATTGTAGTTCACGGCAGAGGCTCAGCTCCTTGTGACTTGTGAATATTCTTGTGCTGAAGATGGCATTTAATTTTTGCATGCCTCTTTCAGAAGTGTTTTGTTTCTGCATGTGCTATCCCCTCTCTGTCTTTTCTGATAAATGTTGAAATAGCTGGTTTTGCATTTCAGTGTTGAATTCACTGCGGGGAGAAGGGCAAGGCTGTTTGCAATGAAGAGTGAAAGATTTGCCTTCACAGGGCAAAGCTACCCTAGTACCAGCCTGTCTTCATTCCCAAAGGGTGGAGTAATGGATTAAAACCTGACACAGCTCCCTGGAAAGCAAAGGCTGTGAGGGAAGGGGCAGCTGGAGCTCTGTCTGCACAAGGATGGTTATAAGGATCTGAGTACATGGTTCAGTCACTCCAGCTTTCTGTAAAGTAGTCCTCAATAAAGAGGTCCTAGAAGAGAATGCATGAATACAAACACGTGAAAGCATTGCTTCTAAGCCCATGCTTGCAGCTTTCCCCATCTGCAGCTGACACTTCTAGGAATGGCATTATGACTTTAGAAACCTATGGAACTCCTACCATCCCATCTGAGCTGGGTGCAAACCCTGGATACAGGTGCCTGTAGCATCATGGCTTGGCAAGTTGTCTGAGTTCTGCCTCCAAAGTAGAATATGGGAGTTTGGAGTGAGCTCCAAATGGGGAGCTGGTATTTTGCTGGCAAGCAGGAATATTCAGAGTTGTTACAGTTATGGTAACACTCCTTCCTCTCTGTTACCTTCATACCTCAACAGTGGGAAGGGAATTAAAGCCTTGTGTGTCAGGTTTAAGGCAATGTCTTGTAGTTCCAGTAAATCAGCCTGGAATGGATCTCGGCAGGTTACTTATTTTATCTACCTTCTCCAAGGCAGGATCAGGTCTACCAGTAATCTGTTATCCAGGAAACTTCCCATGCAGGTGCCTTTGTGATCCAGTGAGGATTAGGATGTGGGTTAGATTACCCCTTGTAAGATTTGACATATCACACCCGGTTCTGCCTCAGAGGTATTGTTCTAGAGTAGCTGTATTTCAGGTCTGGATGCAGTGAAAAGCAATCTTAAATCCTGCGGTTTAGTTGTTTCTCTTCTGTCATATGCCCCAAGTGTGGGGTTTGACAGGGAAAGCAAAGTCTGAGAGCCACTACTGTGGTCCAGAACCAGCCTTCTGTAGCTACAGCAATATTTCATGCTCAGAGAGAAAATCTGGCCAGAATATCCAACTGCCCATCCCATCCTGTCCCAGAGGCATCCCCATGAGGAAGAAAGCCGGCTGGCTATTAGAGAAAGTCGTGTCCTTTCCAAGTCCTGCCTTTGACTTCTTGCTATTCTGGTTATTGAAATTGATTTTGCACTCCAGGCATGGGATTTTCCATTGCCAAGTTTAATGTTGGAGATAATAGAAATTATGTTTCCACTCGCACATAAATCTCAGGGCTGTTTGTGCTCAGATGACTGGACAGTAAGTACAGGTGAAAATTGCTCCTATGACTGTTTCAGTAAAAGTGTATTATTGTTGTAAGGGTTTATAAAGTGTGTTTAAGCAGTTTACGCATTTCTAGCAGCCACTGGCTGGGTTATTATGGGGGCTTTTTTATTAGAATAAATCTAAACCTCTAAGCAAAGCATCTAATTTCTCCTCTTGGCAGTGTGGTAAATCAGTTGGCTTTGGAAGTTGGCCACAGAGTGAGCAGCACGACCACCCGGCAGTGGTGCAGTACCCCTCCACTGTGCTCGCTCTGCAGGTTTGTGCTTGGAGAAGCCAACCTGTGCAAAAGATCACAAGGACCTCTGCTCTTGCACACCTCCTCGTGCGGGGCAAGCATCAGGCTTTGTACTGGCTGCAGCACAGCCTGGTCTGCTCTAAATCATTAGTCAGGGCACATTGGACCCGGCTTTGAAAAGCTGGGGAAAAAACAAGCAAAGGTGAATCTCTTGAGCTTTAAGGGCAAAACAGTCTGAGAAGGTTTCTCAGCTCCCAAGAGCTAATGGAGATCATGGTGTTAGTGTCAGGGCCCTAGGGATCAGTTACTGAATTGTGGCCTGAAGGCACTGTAGCCTTTGGGGTCCCCGTGTCCTAACCCAGCAGCTTTTTCTGCTCCCAGGAGGAAGGAGGACTTTGTTGTTCCTTTTCAGAGTTCACGAGATAATCATGCACTCTACAAGCATAAAGGAGTGGGAGGACGAGCTCTGGAGTGATGGAGGGGCTAGAGCCTACATCCACTTCAGCTCGGTTAGACCTGAATCTGCTCAGCTCTGCAGTCCTCACCTGGGCGACAGTCCCGTGATCCGAAGGCCTTGCTCAGCTTGCCAGCCAGCTCTGTGTAACCCAGCCAGCTGGCTGCCAACCAGCCTGCTGCCATCTGCTACCCTGCACCTCTGCCGTGTCTGGGCCCTGGTGCCAAAGATGCTGCTGTACTTCCTTCCTGAGGGAAGCCCAGACCCTGATCGCTCAGGTGTTCTTCAGACAATATTCTTCCTGCAACAAGGTGCCAGCCTCAGAGAGCCAGGGCATGCTGTGTGGTGATTAGAGCACTGCAATGAATGAATGTATATGCAAGACACTTCTTATGCAGCTTCCTGCCTGCCTTGAACCCATATTCTTTCATGCTTCACACGTCTCGTGTCCTTGGCTCAAGGAATATCATTAGTGTGTGTCAGGTAGTGTCCAGCATGGTGAAGCCTCAGCTTGACTTGGTGTTTTAGGGTACTGCTGAACAGTTAAAAATGATGTACTTAGCTTATTTTTGCGCTTGCATGCATTTGGCAGTGTTGCTTTTCCATATTACATTGCTTCCCTCCCAGAGAGCTTAACTTTGGCTGGGAGCAAAGGGGCTCAATTTATCTCTTCCTTACCTCGCAGGGGTTTGGTGAAGCTCAGCTAGGAAAAACTTGTAAATTGCTTGGAGATCATTAGAGGAAAAGTGCTGTAGAAGAGCAAAGTATTATTTATTAATGTGCCTCTGTCTTACAGTGCCATAAATATCAAGGTTTTAATTGCGCAGACTTGTAATCTGAGTAACTTCCTGGATCTTTTCTTTTCCTTTTGTTTTTTTCCCTTTGATTGCCCTGGTAAATAATTTCCTTGAGCAGTCAGTGCACAAAGAGATGCAGGAGTGGTGTTTAAAAGCCAAGTCTGTCAGGGGTAGAAGGCAATGGGATGCCACAGTATGACTTGCAGCTTCCCTTTGTCTGCTCTAATCTCTGCTGCCTCAGTCTTATCCTCTGCATCTAAACTTGCTTTTCCCCTGTCCTCATTTAAAATCTCACCTCTGCTTGCGAGGCGAGTGTGTGAAGCAGTATTACAATGCTGAGCAGAGATCTTACACTGCGAGGGGCTGCGGGTCACTTCAGCAGCTCCAGCCATGCACACTTTCAATTTACAATATACTCACTTTGGGGCAGGACATGAACAATGCAGCTGAAGGGCAGAGGAGGGAGAAAATCCTTCCCCTCATCTCACTAACTGCCCTTAGGGGAGATGGGAGCTGGCAGTGGCCGAGGGGCTGCACAGCCTGCCCAGCTCTCCAGGCTATGGCGACAGCTCCTTCTCTTGCAGCCAGTTTAAAGCAGGGTGTGAGTTGAATGTAGTTACTCCAGGAGGAGTCTGACCACTCAAGAGACAGTTAAATCTCTCCTGTGAAAGTGCCGAAGTCAGGGTTTTTCTCTGCATCCGGGAGCTGTCTCCAGACGGGTGATATTAGGGGTGTATCAGCTGCCATCTCGCCCATCCCAGCGGGATTGGGCTGGGATCTTTCAGGTGCTTATCTCTGAGATTGGGAGAAGGCGGCAAGCCTGGTATTGCAACAGACTGATCTGCAGAGGCTGATGTCAGATGCTGTGCATGGTGGGATGATATCAAGTGATCTGCAAAGAATGACGTCAAATACTGTGGTGTGTGGGCTTAAACCCAAACCCTTTGTGCAGAATTTCTAGTGTGCAATGAGGAAATTCCTTCCCTCTTTCTCTCAGCCTTCCTCTCTCTGCCCGTTTTGTTTTTAATTGCCTCAAAAGCATGGCAAGGCTCAGCCTGCTCCTGTTTTCCCAAGTGGATGGGCAGCCAGCTGCTTGATCGTGCATTTCTAAGCTCTGGGATAGGCTGTTCTAATACATTGTTCATAGGCCTCTGAGATTACCCCGTTTCATACAAAATTCAGCAGAAGCAGCAGCAATTGTGTATGTTTCTATTCCTTCCCAGCTCTGGCAGATCATCACCAGCTTTTAAAATGTTTGCACTGGCTGTCAGTGAAATATAGAAACGATCTGAAGACTTTGCTTTCTTCTGGGAATAGATATGAATAGCACAATGCTCTGCCCTCCATGTCTCCCACGCTGCTTATACTCCCTGCTCCATCCCAAGCTTGCTGTAGGATTCTGATGGCTGCAACATAACCATCTGATATCACACACAAGGAGCTAAAATCCCATATACATCAGCATTGTAAGGAAACCTTTGGGTAGAGTGATGAGCATGTCTCCAGGCAGTCTTGTGGTGTTATACCTCATGTGTGGTTATCAGGCAAGTTCTCTTTGGTCATCACAAAGGCACGGAGAAGGGAAGAATATCTGCTCTTGTGACCTTCATGCTGGGACCGTCACTGAAATCCCTTGTCTCCAAGGGGTTGGCAGCAGAACTTAAATCTACATCCAACTTATCCCCCAGTCGTAGCCATCTGCCTTTTTTGCTGCCTCAGACAGTCTTAGTCTCATTCAATTAGCAGCATTCCCCCAGGGACACAATTACGCCACCTGAGAGAAGAAGGGGAACAAATGGTCCATGCTTCAAGGGAGGAAAAGGAATGTCAAGTCCTAATTCAAGCACGGTGGCAGACTGGCCTTTCCTCATGAGATAGCTCTAACGCGTTTTAAGAGAGGAAGTCACTAATCTGCTGCTGCTGAGACAAGCATCACTTCCTGAGGCTCCGGGGGTAAATGTGAATGCATCTGCAAATGCTGAGGGCCAGGAAATATGTGCCAGGGGAAGATCTCCACTAATGATTGCCCATTACGTGGGCAGTATCAATCAGGACAAGCCCTAGTCCCTTTAGCTATGCCAACAATCTTCAGTGCCAGTGGTTCACACACTGTGTTTTGCTTCAGATATGTGGTCGATATCGAAAAGATGCATTTTAAGTATAAAAGGTCTTTAAAGAGCTGTGTTTATGCTTCCAGAAAGGAGATCCATGTTTCAAAGGTGTAGATGAAACAACATCAAAGTGAAAAAGGAAGAAAACAGCACATTTTTTGACTCTGTGAAGATCTGAGAAGTATTTTGAAACCTAGAGAAGCGCTTTGCAGCAGGAAAAGTGCTTTCCTCCTGCATTTTGGCTGAGATTTCCAAAGGTTTTTGCAACATGATGACAAGCTGGAGCTTGGGGAGAGAATGGTGGTGGACTGGATGTGGAGGAGCGTGAGCAATTACAGTGCTGCTGCATTCACTGGGCAAGCTTTGGTGTTGCAGGAGGTAGATGTAGTATGGGTAGCAACAGAAGAAGTTGGTATTCACAAGGATGCCCTCAGCAGCATCTGTAAAGCCAGGGACAGTGGCTGGACTCGACCTGGGTTTTACTGAGGATGTGTCTAGAATTCAAGAGTTGACTGAATTCATACTTTGAACAAGCCCTGATGAACACTCGAATTGTGTTTCAGCTCAAGATCCTTTGCCAAAGGAGTGATCTCTGTGCCTGTGGGATGGCTTCCAGCCTTGCCTGGTGCTAAAGAGGTGGAGATGGGTCAGTGCAGTGGAAATGGAGACTGGTTGTGCTAGGGCCTTGCTCATGCAACACTTGCTGAAGTCACAGAATTGATGCCTAAGTGGGAGAGCTGGGGTAGACTGTCAGCAGTGACAGCATCCTGTCCTGCCCAGCCCAGCTCTGAGCAGGCCTGGGCTCTCAAACATCTGCATGATCAAGCTGTAGTAACTTAAGACTCCTGCTTGCTTGTTTCTGCTGCCTGCCCTTCAGCTGATGGTTGGTGGCTGATCTCTTTAGTGAAGGGACTTTGAAGTTATTATGAAACTTTTTAAGGTAACAGGTGAACTGCACGGTAAAGCCTACCAGGAGTGCTCAAACAGCCATCTCTGACCTCAGCTGGTGCGTAGAAGCCAAGAGGCAGTAATTTTATCAGGGTTCTTGGAAAAAGTATTGAGATTGTTGGACTTTGCTATTGCTATTGCCGGCAGAAGACCTGTGGGCAGGCTGAGGAGCCTGTTGCTAAGAGCATGCTGTCTGGACTAAAGAGTCTACCAGCATTCAGACTGTGGCTGAACTTAATTCCAGCCCCTAGAGTATAGCGCAGTTTGGGACTCCATGCTGCTGGCATACTCAGATTTAAGACTGGAATTAATTGCTTTCATGTCAAAGACCAGATGGAAGAAGAGGGAGAAAGAGGGGAGGGGCTGTGGTACAGATCTGGTTCTCTGGGGCTTGGAGAGCTCTGCAGGCTCCTGTGGTTGCTGCTGCTGTGTTCAGGAGCAGTGAAATGGTTAAGATGCATTGGCCCGGCTGCTTTAGAAATCCAATATGGGAATAACAGGAGCTCTTAAGACTGGGGCTAAATTGTAATGACAGGCTTATGTGGACAAAGCCAGTGGGGAAACTTTAATTTCACCAGTGCTCAGGAATGGAGAAGAAATGAAAGCTGGCACGTGATTCTGTTTCCACTTATGAAGCACCCATCTGCCTTTTTAAAATTCAATTTCTGGGAATGGTGAGTAAGGCTGGGCCAGTTCTTTGCTATTAGACCCGTGCCATTAACATCCCAGCGCTTCTCTGTATCGATAGCACGCGCTGAGCCAGGACCATCTCTCATGCAGGATTGGCAGAAATTGATATTAATAAATGGATGTAATATTCTTAAATTTGTATTCCTTCCCAGGACTCGCAGCTACCTCAAAGGGCACAAGAAATAATAAGTAAAGGCCTAATTCATTATTTATAACCAGGCAAACCAGGGAAGTAACTCTGGGAGATTACCTGGATAATCCAGCATTAGCATCTTGTTTCAGAGATCTTTATTACAACTCAGGAAAGGCTTCAGGAGAGCAAAGATGATACAGCAAATCATACACTAGCCTTTGACCCTACCTCGTGCCCTGGCCTTATAATTTACTTTGGGATGTGAGTGAGCTTGAGAAAGATAAACACTGTTGGGGAAAGAGAGAGGACAGGAGCCTGAAGAGGTGCAGTACCATTTTCAGATGCTTGAAATGGATTTTGAGTCATCAGCAATGCTGCCTTTGCAGTCAGGCACCAGGACCAGTGTCACGCTGCTGTCTCCTCTTTGCTTTGTGGGCAAAGTCTTTTAGACTTTCTTTTACAGAATAGAAAGAATAATCTCACCTCCAGAGATCAGGCTGATGAGGTTAATCTTTACGTGATGCTCTGAGGTTAAAACACATCAGTTCTTGTAGTGCAGTGTCTGTTGCTCTTTCTCAATGCAGGGGCAGCCTTTTGGCCTTTTGAAAAATGACTGCTTCACTGTCCTGTCCCTTGTTGCTTTTGTATATGGTATGTGGATGATTTTGCAGAAGGAGGGGACCAGTTGCTGAGCTGCAGGTTGAGAAATATTGTCTTTATTGGGTTTCTTTTTTGTTTTCCCCTGAGGAGGTTTAGGATGGTCTTGGGTTGCAGGAATGAAACCAGCTAGAAGGTCACGACCGGATTTCTGCAGGCAGATGTAGAAGGGAGTGCCATGGGACAGAGAGGGAGATCCTCCTTCCGAGATCCCCAGCTCAGTTCTGCAGATGGGAAATGTTTGAATAAGTTATGAGAAAAGGACTTAATGTGTGTTTAGTCCTGATAATGCCTCCAGCTCTTTATGCTTTGCTGAGCAGTCCTTTATTGCATAAAGAGGTTTGCTTTTGTGTACTAATCGTAAGGAGATGGGAAATACACACCTTGGAAAACTCACGGGGGCTTCTCTCTGGATGGCTTTTGGATTGGGCCTGTTACTCATCCTAGTTCTTTGCATTCATGCTTGATGCAGATATGTGGGCAGGCTGTTCAAACAAGGAGCAGAGCAGGCTGTCAACAGTTAATAGAGTAGCAGTGCAACTACTTTGCATTTATATTGTACCTTCCCTCAGAGGAACTCAAAGTGTTTCCAAATATTAACTAATCCCCACTAGACCCCTGCCAGGTAAGTATTGCCAATAATAAGCCCATTTGAGTTGAGAAAGGCTGAGGTGGAGCAGAGTAATGGGTCCGTAACAGGTCAGTGGCAGTGCTGGGAATGAAGCCCAGGACTCCCCGGTGCCAGTCCCGGCTCTGCTACACTTCACTTTACTTCTTTTTCATCTGAATGGATTTACCCATCCTTAATATAAAGCAGATCAGATCACCCACCATGTCTGCATACACAAATTTCCTTTAAACACTAGCTGTCAGTGGGCCTTTTTGTGAAATTACATGCGGAGGAAAGAGAATATTACCATCTGGGATATCATATCAGCACTTCGAGAAATATTTGGTACAGGATGTATCCAATTATAAATGAGCTAGAAGCCTGCAGTCTAACAAAAGCAGGTGGAACCTTATCAGCAGCAATGAACAGTTTAGGAAAGGAGAGTGAGCAGGATTATTAACCCTCCTGAAATAGAGTCTGTCTTCCAAAAGGGAAAATAATAAATGTCCATCACTGAAATAATTAACAGAGAAACAATTTGCAACACTTATTTAAATGAATACGAAGATGCTAATGCAGAGTTAGGACTGCACAAAGGCTTCTATCTGAAGGGGGCCGACAAGGATCCTGGAGAGGGGCTCTTCATCAGGGACTGTAGCGATAGGACAAGGGGTGATGGGTTCAGACTTAAACAGGGGAAGTTCAGGTTAGATATAAGGAAGAAGCTCTTCCCTGTGAGGGTGCTGAGGCGCTGGCACAGGGTGCCCAGAGAAGTGGTGGGTGCTCCATCCCTGGCAGTGTTCAAGGCCAGGTTGGACAGAGCCATGGGCGACATGGTGTAGTGTGAGGTGTCCCTGTTCATGGCAGGGGATTGGAACTGGATGATCTTAAAGTCCTTTCCAACCCAAACCATTCTATGATTCTACTACATTGCATGCTACTTATGCAATTTTTAAAGCCAAACTTCTTCCAGTTTAGGAAAGCACAGACTCCTCATTGAGTATCCATGTGCCAGGTTCCAAGCACCATTGTGCTTCCTGGCCAGGAGGCTTTTGGGTCTTGTTGTGGGGCTTGTGCTTTATTTCCTCTCCCCAAAGTGTGCTTTCCATCATTCTGTAACTCACAAGCAGCTGAAGTGATTTTCCCGAGATGATTCTCAACACTCTTCAGCTCCGGGAAAACATCAGATTGTGAAGTAGTTCTTGAGAAGTGTATTGAAATGGACTGGGGAGGAGAAGTGTCTCCCAGCTGTACCTGCTGAGGGTGCTGGCAGCTTCTCCTGCACTGAGCTTATCATGATGGGAGTTGCATTACTACTACAAATTGTGCCTGGAAGCAATGGGCACTATACTGCTGCCAGAGCCGTGCTGTGATTCCAGATATACCCACTACCAAATGGTACCTAAATTACTAGGTCTTGATACTGTTATGGCACCAGTTCTGTGCCACTATATGTGGCCCAGCTGTCCCACTTGCTGATGTGGCCTTGTCATTTTAGCTAAGGGTTGGCAGGAAAGCAGCATCCAGTCCTTTCCGTGAAAGGGCTCATGCATGCGCTAAAGGGAAGGGAATGGGATGAAGGCTAAGACTGTTTTGGGGGGTCTCAAAGTGCTGCATGGTCTATGTGCTGGCTGCCTGCCTGGTATGTATCAAGGAGTGCGAGCTGATTCTGCCCTGTTCTGCTGGTGTGTGGCTATGTGTCATGGAACCAACTCTATTGTAGGAGAGTGGTAAATTAGGTGACTTTAGGGGTGTCCTGTACCTGAAATGGTGACAAAATTGGGATAGGACTGAATTGGAAAGGTGCTGCTGATCCCGTGTGCTGCTTGTCTCTCAGGATCAAGTCCTTTCTGCTCCTAAAGCTGACAGAGGGAAAAGAAATTAAAAGGAAAACACTTTAAAGCTGCTTTTGGTATCTTCTCTTCTGAGTTTCTTCCCCTGCCAACACAGGTACATTTCCGAAGGTGCTGGTAGTGGATGGCCTGTGAGCATTTTCTAGTATCAACCTTCAAACATTACCTAGTGACACATAAAATGTCCTAATAATCTCCATTGGGCTTTTTCAAGACGTACTTACCTTGGGATGAGAACTCTTTGGGCTTTAGATTTGCTTTCTCAGTGGTGAGGAGATGCCATTCACCACAGAAGCACTTCCCAACAAATAGGACCTCTGTTGCAGAAGTGAGCCCTCTTCTGGGTTAATGGTAATTTAAGTCAAATAGGCATCCTTATGCTTGCAGTGACTGCAGTACACTGGAGCTGACAAGCATACATGATAGCAGCAATGCTTTCCTGGAAAATGCTGTTAAATACAGCCCATGTTCTGGACACATCAATATCTGCTTTGGGAGATGGCTTTTAAACGGATTCCTGTTAGTGCAGATTTCCCTGCTGAGAGCCCCAGTGGCATTCCTTACATCTACTACTGAATGCTTGGAGTAAGCTGCTGAACACATAGTTCTAGGGTTGGGATGTGGGAACAGGGGGATTTGGGTAAGAGGGATGGATTGGACCGACGAGCACAAGTGGAGTTCTAGGGTGAACACACACCACTGCTCCTCCTCCTCTGCTGTTCACAACACCCAGGCTGGCTTCAGCAGGTGGGCCCTGTGGGAGACACATGACAAGAGTGTGGGAAGAGGCGTGGATGGTTCTTGTGCTTGCTTTGCTGAGCCCTGTGCTTATTTTTACCTCCTTATGAGAAGGTGGGGAGAGAAATTCCTGCTAAAGTCCCAAGCGCAGGGATTCTAAGGGAAGAGTATGGCAAGAAGAGGCAGGAGAACACGTGAGAATGAGTTTTAGTTGCTCATTTGAGTCAACATGAACCAACCCAAAAGGCTCTGGCTCTAACACAGAATGACTTACTCCCATGCTGCCAAAATGCACACTTTTGTGTATGCTATCTACTGCTTCATGGCTCTTGTAAGGCTGAAATGATAGAGAATTCTCTCCCATGGTATATGATTGCTGGGGCTGCAGGCTGTTTGGTGGTTGTAACACACCATAAGCTCAGGTGCTTAGGTAAATATTGCCTCTTCCTTGTCTGAATCAATACCCATGCTGATCACTTTGTGAATTGATGTGCTTTGATGAGAGAAGAGGGTGCAGTTTGCTATTGCGCAGGCATTCTGGAATATCTTTTTCTTCATATTGTTTTGCTTTTATGGGACTCTGGCCCATATTCTGCAAATAACCCTGAAATTTTAAATAGTTAAATATAGTTGGCCAAATTCTTCCCTTGGAGATACCCACGTAGTTCCCTTGGCTTTGCTGAGAACCCGGAATGCGTTTCTGAGGACAAGCTGAAGCCCAACAGAGCCATTTCACTCCAGGCATAACACTGTTCAAAGTCAATGGAAGCATGATTTGAGCACATTGTGTTTATATTTTTACAAGTGTTTTTTTCTATATTCCTTTATTTCCAGGCTAGAATCCAACAATGCAAATGCCAGGCACAAAATTGCTGTTTTCTTCTTAACCCTTGTTTTCAGTGAGCTGGACTTGCGTTTGGGGGGCGGGATGGTGACAGTGGGATGTCACAGTGGCAAGGTGAGGTTGTGTTCAGGACACTCAAACTGAAGAGAGCAAAAGGTAGGAAAATTGGCTTGGATTTTTTGGGATAATAAGGTTGCCTTGATTTGCTCCCACTGAAGGTGGCTTGTAACATTGGCTTCTGAGCTTGCAGAATGAAGCTGGAGCAGAGTGCCTTGGAAAAATCTCATTGATCCCCCAAAAAAGGCCAGTTTCTGATCAGTTACAATAATTTTCCTCCCAGGTTAGCTTTCTGAGGTCAGCCCTAACACAAGATTGACTTGATAGAGGTTTAAAGTTCTCCAAGGGGGAGACTCAGGCTAGTGCTTGTGACTCCATCACCTTTGGCCAGGGTGGTAACAGCCTCTATGCTGCAAATTCCACCTGCATCCCCGAGTCTCTCCTGTCTGGTCTCTCTTGCTGTGTGTATTCAGGGCTTTTTGCATAGTTCTGTGTGCTGAGATGCTGTGGGAGCTTTTTCTGGCCAATTGTAGGACAATGTGTCTCTTAAGAGAAGCTATGAAAAGGCTTTGGAAGGCTACCAAGATAGGAGCGATTTGGACTGCTGAGAGGAAGCAGAAGATGGCATCTAATCTTTACTCACACCCACAACAAAAATGTGTCCAGACTTGGGCTGAGAACTGTCTGTGTAGAAGATGGGGCATTTTATGCTAAACCCTTGGTCAGAGGGAGCCCACCGTGCACTGTGGGCATGCTTTCATTACTCCTCTATCTTGGGAGATGATTTAGCACCTGTGTGGTTCTGTTGTGAAAGCAGTTTCAGACGAGCAAGTCCAAGGTAGTCAGTGCAGTTGGGCATGTACAAAGGCTCTGGGCATGTGCAGCAAATCCTGTTCTTGGGCATTAAAAGAGTACTCTTGGCAAATTCAGCTGTCTCCTCAGCAACTGGCAAGGCGACAGGAAAACAGGCCCGGCACATTTCCAACTGGCTTGGTGGCAACCCTGATTTAAGATGAATATTCCCTGTCAGATTTATTTAGAAGCTAGAAACATCTACTTCCTGGTCTTTCTCTTCTCGCTGTTTTGCTGCCTGCTTCTTGCCATCCTATTTTCTATTGATTTAAGGCAGCCTTTGGCTTGGGCGAGTGTAACCTGCAGTTACACAAGACATGTGAAAGCACCTTGCTCAGTGTTCTGCACTCACACCGGTTCCCATAGGAAAAGCTCATGCCTTGGGCATGTCCTTGCTTCCCTGTCCCATGGTACTTTTGGGGTGGGCTTGCTTTGGGTGGCTGAAGACTTGTCTGCCTGTCAGTGGCAGTTTTGGGGGGGCCCTTGCTCTCTTCCCATCCAAGCTGTGCTCTGGAAGAGCTTGTAAGGTAGAGAGGACTTAGGTGCAGGCTGTGCCCCCAAACCAGGCTCCCCTTCTGTGTTCTGCCACATCTAGTCCCTGAAGTCCTTAATCCATTGTGGGGTCATGTTTTTCTTTCCTCTGTGTTGCTACTGTACTCTAAGGAGGAGCTGCTCCCTTTGCCTTTGGGCAGCTGGAGAAACATAAAACAACTCTGTACTCACAGCTTAATATTGCAGCTTCTGCTCTGGAGAGCTCAAGATGACTGTTGGTTTGTACCTGGCCTTTTTCATGGACATTTGCATGGGAGATCGTTACGGCCTGGGCACACCTGGATACTAACAAGGAAAACCATTAAGCTGAAGTTCTGTAGCTAAACTTTTGAAGGTGCAGCTTTGCAATAGCCCAACCTTGCTCTGCGTGGCCCCATGGGTGAGTAGGTCTCGCTGCATATCCAGGGTGCACAGGACAGAGGGATAATGGCCTGTGCTATTAATAAAGCTGATGCAGCAGGAGGATGCACAGGGGCTGTCTGGTGCCAAAACCTTCATGGTTTTGACTTGTACACCTTGTGAGGTTTCCTCAGTGAGGTGTGGATTGCTGCAAAATGACTTGCAGACTTCTGACAGTGGCCCTGCTAATCCAATTCGCAATCAGTCCCTGGGCTCCCAGGGACATGAGGAGCACAGGCTGAACCCTACTTCTGTAACCTCTTCTGGAGGGAGGCAGTGTCCTTTTGAAGCCATAAAGCTGCTGTTATTGCCCCATGCTATTTCCTTATTGTTCAGCCTAAAGACCTTCAGGATAATGCCAGAGACACTTCACTGACCTTGCAGTACATCCCAGAGCTCTACAATCTGATATTAATTACAGCGAAGCTCTATATTAAAGCAGAGATTTGCCAAGTTACCATGGGGCTTTCAGTGCTTGATTCACATTAATTTAAAGTGGAACTAGATATTCCCCCAAGCAGCTTTGGAAATCACATAGAAAGATAGGAATTCTGCTGAATATGCCCCATTTAGCCAGGGAGCTATCTAATGCTCACCTGTGTGAACTACAAAGGGCTGTTGGGACTGCTTGTTGTGAGCTGTTCCTTGTGCTTTCTACGTTTGGGCCCAGCTCTGTTGCTTTATAGAGACCCTAAAATGTTGTGACACTTCCATATGCAGAGCCTGATTCTCACTTTGCTCAGTACACTGCTCTGTGCTGCTGTCTTACACTGTCCCCTTGCTCTTGGATCACTCATAGAACTTCTTGGCTTTTGTACCTTGGCAGGACCTGGCAGTCAGTCTCATGGGGCTGGATAACCATCTTATTAAGCAGCGATGTGGCTTTGTAGGACTTCTGCTGGAATAGAAACTGATCCTGGGATGCTTCAGCATGCTAAATCCTTTTTCCAGAAAGAACCCAAAAGGCATGCTAAGCATGTGCATCAGCAGGTAAAGCGATGGTCTTCGGGGACATGGGGAAGTTGACTTTGTTTTGACTGTTCACTGGTTTAGTGAAGTAAGCTGTCTGAAACAGGAAAATCTCCCTCAAAGTTCCCTGGAAGTTGCTAGGCATAAACTATCTGCAGCAAAAGCTGGTCATTGTAACTGAGCCTCTGCTCAGCATCCCTGTAGGATCTGGGTCACCTCTCTAAGTGTCCTGCAAAATCTCCTCCTGGGATTCTCAGCAGAGGAGATGTTGCCTCTCTGGTCCTGAGATAGATCCTCCCACTATACTGCCTGCTCAAAGCTGTCACTTCTCTTAATCCTGCTGCTGAAGCAAGAGATAGGGTCAGTGGGTCACAGAGGTGCTTTGTGTGCTGTGGGCTCCAGGCTTGTCCTCTCTGCACCAAATAGGGAAGTTGCTTTTAAGCCATGGCAGTGCGGGTAAATGATCTCAATGGGGCTTGGAGGAAGAGACTGGCACAAGGGACTCTGTTTTGTGTGAGCGGGAAGGATTTCCTGCCTCTCCCCAGGGATCATTATTGCTCCTCTGCCTTCTCTATCTCTTAATGTACCTTTTCTTCCCTTCTGTCATCTTCCCTTCCTCCTTCAGCGTCTGCCGTCTCTTGCAGCTTCCTTATCATCTTAAGCTCAGAGACGCTCCACCTACCTTGCAGCAGCTCTGGAAGGAAGGAACAACCTCAAGCAGCCCAGTTCCCTTCAGAAGAGTCTTCCTCATGGAAGGGGGCAGCAGCGCTGGCCCCTGGAACACAGCCTTTCCCTGGCAGGGCAGTGAGTGCACTAACAGACTTTCATTGCCCTGACCTAGGACCTCCATCCCTCCCTCTGCCCATCAGTCCTGGAGCACTGTTTAAGGCCTGGGCTTCAGTCCTTTCCTGAGCTCCAGTGTACCTGCTCCCAGCTCTTTTGTGCATTGAGGATGGATTGCCCTCAGACCTTGCTTTTGCCTGATGATCTGTTTACAGGACCCCTTGTTGTCTGCCTGGCTCAGGTACTGTGGGACTATATCCTCTTGGGGAAGTTGTTGCCCAGCCTGGCTCATGGCTCCCTCTGCTTCCAGGCTTGTATGCATTTATGGAAGAGCTGTTTCCTGACGCTCCTTTGAGAGCTTAAGTTGAGAGTAATTCTGTCTCTCAAGCTAGATAGATAGAGACAAAAAGCACCCTGGAGCTTAGTCTCACATGGACCTAGGGCCTGGTTTTGCTGTATTGATGTTACTGGCTTGGTGACTGTGTGCTGTGTGGCCTGCACGTGAGCAGCTAAGAGTGTCCTGGAAGCAGTGGCCGTTGCCTGTACACCCAGGCTGCGCAGTGCTGTTGGCAGTCCCAAGCAGTACTAAATTCCATTTCCCTTATACCTACACAAGTGGATGCAGTCAAATAAAGCTGTTCTGACAGCAGCATTTAATAGCCTTGCTGTCTGCAAAACCCTGGGTTCCTGTACTCGCTGACAATGAGTGTGTGTTTTCAGAAAGCTGAATTTACTGTCTTGGAGCTAGATTTACAAGCTAACCCTCCGCTGAGTACCTGTATACACAGGCTCATATAAAAGACAGTGAAGGGGAGAAGTAGGGGAGGAGGTGTTGCATGTTCAAACAGGCCAACAAGAAAAAGGCAGCAGCTTTTATGCATCTTGGTGTACTGAAGTCAGGGTACGATTAACTCCTCCATCCTGGGGGTAAGGAGGAAGGCAGCAAAGGGAGGCCAAGCCAAGGCAGTGGCAGCCAGACAGTGCTCTTATTTTCTGTGGTGTGGGAGGGGAGATGTGATGGAAGACCTGTTACAAGTTGCGCTGTGTTGGAGCTATGCCTTGTGCACAGTTCAGCAGGCTCTTCATCTTCCCAGTGCTTTGCTCTGTCCTTACAACATCCTTAAACCCCTAACACATTTATGCCAGTGAGGAAGGTGCAAGTGGTGAGTAGCGGGGGTGTTTTCAAGATGGGATATGGAGTGTCTTTAGCTCTTGGAGTCACTAATGAGGGTCACTGGGCATCAGGGCCAGTTTCAAGGTTACTAACAAGAGATCTCCTGATTTCTCCCCCCTGATTTGGGGAAAGTTGTGGCAGGGAGGAATTTTGGCACTCTCTGCCTTGTTTCACTTCTGTGTTCTGCTTTGGCTGATACAGCCATGCTCATTTCTGCCTTAACAGATTAGGTGCTGTCACTGCACACAGTTGCATCCCACCCTCAGGGTGGCTGCATTTTGGTGATTCATACTACCCCAGAGGACTGGCTACTTCTTACTCCATCAGTTTGATGGAAAGAGGCAGTTGAACGTGCTGTTTGTACCATTACTAGAATGCCTGCATGGCAGAAAGCTGTATTTGTAGTTAATATCTGTACCAATGGCCATCAGATAGTCATCTTTCATTACTGTATGGGGAATGGCTCTTCTTCTGCAGCTTCGATGGCTGGCCTTTCCTTGATGATGTGGCTAATAGCCAGGCAGGGGCAGTCAACTGTCCTGGCAGCTTTGAGGCTCGAGCAGAAGTGGTTGAAGTGTGCTGTGTGGTGAGGGAGGTATTGCAGCATTCCTCTTGTTGCTTAAAGTCTAAATGGAACTTCCAATCAACACTTCAGATAGAAAGTTCTGGCTATCCCAGCTAAGGCAAAGGATTTGTTCTGGTGTTTTCCCTAGGGATATCACCAGTCCTCTTGGTGGGCAGAGTTGGTGTGGGGAAGACACACACCCTTCTCCAGGCCATACTTCTTTCTCTGTACCAGGGTTTCCTGGCCCATTTCAGCAGCAAAGTTAGCAGTAGGCCACTCATCTTCATTGTAACATGAAGGACAAGGGGCTGGTTTGCAGCTTGTTTTCTCAAGGACTTCATCAGCCTCTGGTTGAAAACACTTAATACATACTTGGTGCTGCTGGACCACTTGCCCTGCATTGAGGTGGACCATTCGGCTCCTCTGATTCCTCCTGCAAGTCCACACCATCTCCTCTTCCTGCCTCTGCTCTCCCTTCTGCTCTACTTTCTTCTTTTGCTAATGGCTGTTTGTATCCAGGATACTTCTGCTGTGCCAGGCTGCTGGATTATCCCTGCACAAATTCCTTGCAGCTCTCCTAAGTGCTTGTGTGCCAGCACATCCGCAAATCATGCAGATGTGCAGGTGAGGACTGGCTCCCATAGCATCACAGGCCCTCAGAGCCAACAAGGGGAAAGCAGGTCCTTTTCCAGAGACCTCACAGTCTAGCCAAGGGGCAAAGCTCCCTCGGTGCTGTCAGCTTGGCAGGGAAAAGGGAGGGCAGTGGTAGGTTGGGAAGGAGGACAGCCAGCATGGGCAGGGTGCTGAGCACAGGGAACTGACTCGCAGTGTCAGAAGGGTAATGAAGGAAAGAGTACAAGATGAAGATGACAAAATGAGTCCTTCTGAGGGTGGGAGTCGTGTCACATGGAGTCCTTGGCCATTTTCCAGCTCAGTCATGCTTCTCCTATGCTTGACTGAGTGCTGCCCATGGCCTGGGCTGGGGGAATGTGTGCTGTTCTCAAGGAACCCTGTCCATAGGGTCAGAAGTGGAAAGATGCTCCTCAGTTGACTTTGGGCCAGTGTGTCATCCCTGTCCCCTCCAGCACTCGCGTCTGCCTTCTCAGCCAACTCTTCCTTTGAGAGGGCATCTCTTTCCCAACCACTCCTTTGGCTGCTGCAGAAATGATGTTCACCCCTTATACCAGGCTTCGGGAAGCACTTTCTGTGGGCCCTCAGAAAGTATTTAGATGATGTGTTATTCACTGGTCTGCTGGGATTTCAGGGGTGCTCACAAAGTGGAGTGAGGCAATTAGAGGAGAGGTGGGAGATTCTATACTTGGGGGAGTGCTGTAGGGGATGGAGGCCTTGTATGGAGTTCTGGGGCAAATCCTCCATGGAAATAACCACATAAACAAGCACAGCCCAGCTTTCTCTAGGGCTGGGTGGCAGTTTGGCAACAGGACTTCAGGAAGTTTCATCTGGTGGGACTCAGATATGTTGCCATTCTCCTGGTCCCCTCATGCTTGTCTTCCCATCTTCTCCTCGTCTCCATTTAGAGTGAGCGATTCGGGACAGCAGCCTCATCTTCCTGGGTGTTTTGGAAACACTTAATACATACTTGGTACTGAGTAAATTACTGCAATTGTGATTGTTATTGTATGGGCTCCTTTGTATGCACAAGAGCAGATCATTATAGCAATTTGTTTATAGCGCTGTGGCATAACAATCATAGAATCACAGACTGGTTTGGGTTGGGAAGGACCTCAAGATCATCCAGTTCCCTGCTAGGGGCAGGGACGCCTCACACTGGATGAGGTTGCTCAAGGCCCTGGCTCAGCAGAGAGGATGTGCTAAGTGAATGCATTGTCTGGCCTAAAGGCTGGGTGTGACTTGTCCAAGGCAATGCATTAGTCAGGAGTAAACCCAGGGGCTTTTCCTGCCCACTCCTGAGTTTTAACTGCGCGTCTCACTCCCCAGGACACTTGGATCCTGTTGAAGCACAGCAGATGGAGCCAGGCGGCAGATCCAGCTCCAGCTGGCTAGCAGGGAAAGGGCGAAGCAGCAGCACCAGTGACCTTGCTGATTTATTCATTAGACAGTGCTTAGAAGAAGGGGAGGATTGATTTGTCTGTCAAATGCAACACCTAACCATGCGGCCTGCAAGGGGGGGACTAATTTTGTCACTGACACAGAGGCCAGTACTGCCTCATGCAGTCAAGCACCTTTTTATTATGTTTTCCTGCTAGTCAGCTCTTCTTTTCATCTATCCTGTTGTCTTGGGCCACTTACTGGTGCAAAGCCAAATTTCACTGGTTATTTGCCTGTGAAAATGAGAAAAAAATGTCTAAATGCAGCGAGGTATTGGATCAGTGTCTGCATTATGGTGATTTGGAACCAGTTGGAAGCTGTCTGACTGTACAAGCCACAGCAGCACCTCTATGATAGCAAAATGCCTTCAAAAGGCCAAGCACCTTGTTCAAAACACTTTGTGGGCTCTTAAGAAAAGTGTCCCAAAGCGTTCAGGATGTAGGTTCTTGATTCTTGAGAGCGCCAAGCTTGCCTGCCTCCTTTGAAATCAGTGCCAGAGCTGCTGTGCTTTTAGTTTATGACAGGAAATGTCTCTAAGTACAGTGTGGTGGCTCTGAGGCTGCCGCTCCTGAAAAGAAAGCAGGGCCAAATTGAAACTGGCTGCTTTGCATGCAAGCAGTGGTGGTACTGCTGCGGGAGCTCTTCACAGGCAGCACAAGTGGGCTTTGCCTGTTTTGCCTCTGCTGGGGCATTGCCAAGTCTGAGTTAGCGTGGTGCTGAGTTAACATAGAATCACACAATCAACCAGGTTGGAAAAGACCTTTAAGATCATCCGTTCCCCAGCCCTGCCAAGGCCACCACTAACCCATGGCACTGAGGGCCTCGGCTACACGGTGTGTGAACACTTGCAGGGACGGTGACTCCAGCCCTGCCCTGGGCAGCCTGTTCCAATGCCTGAGCACCCTCTGGGGAAGGAATTGTTCCTCATCTCCATCTAAACCTGCCCTGGAGCAGCTTGAGGCCATTTCCTCTTGTCCCATCCCTTGTTCCTTGGGAGCAGAGACCAGCCCCCTCCTGGCTCCATCCTCCTGTCAGGCAGTTGTAGAGAGCGAGAAGGTCCCCCCTGGGTTGCAGCATGGGGTAAATGTGAGCTCATGGCCAGTGAAACATCATGACCGCCTCTATCACTGCTTCCTTGAACTGCCAAGCAAGTTGCTCTTCATCCTTATCTTTGCAGCACGGATCTGGCGTTATCCTTCCTAAAGACAAATGGCCACTCACGCAATCAGTGGGGTCAGCCTTCCTTCCAAACTGTCTCTTGTCTTGTTTGGCAGCTTCCCCTGCACTCTTGCAGGATGCTTTGGCCTCATCCCCACAGAGCTGCAGAGATTGCCATTCACGTGGGATACACACCTTCAGAGACTCAGATTTTGTTTCATTCTGGTAGCTCCTGCTAATAGTTCCTAGTCCAGGCCTGGCTGGCAGCCTTTAAGGGTCACTACAGTCATTTGGAAGAGTTCCAGTAACAGCAGCAATGGGTGCCGAGTCGAGCCTGCACTGAGGGCATGGGGAAGAATTAATTGGCTTTCCTAATGTGATTCTGAGCTTCTCCCCCACTGCTCTGCTAAATGGACCTCAACCCTCATCCTGGAGCAAGCACTTTGCTGAAATTTACACCCCTACAGGAAGTGAATAGCTCCTCCTTTCGCTCCCAGCCTCTCCTTTCCTTGCGGCGCCTGTTCCTCCTCCACAATTTCTGAAGGCCATTTATCCTCTAGCTGCAGAGTGTGCCTTCCCCTCCCCTGCTTGAGCTCCTTGCTGTCATCAGGCTGTTGAACATGATTCCATCCTGTGTTGCAAAAATAATCACTTTTTAATTATGTGAAGGAAAGGGGGTAGTAAAAGCCCATCAAAGCCCAGTGCCTCCGAGTCCTGCTGCAAAGCAAAGGCAATGTAAGCCTGACAGTTTGTTTATGTGTTCATAGTGAGCTGTTCCTTTAAGCCGCATATTACACCCTCCACCAGTGTTCAGTCATGAACGAAAATGCCAGCTGAGAGATTCCTGGGCTGCTTTGAAAGCAAAGAGGGATTTATTTGAAGAAGAGCTGAATGCCTTCCTCCCAGCTCCTTTCATCCCTACGGAGATAAATTAGGGATACTCTCAGCATGAGGGCAACGCGGTTGGAAAGCCAACTGTTCTGCAGAGTGATTTGAGAAAGTCTTGGGGATTTGGCAGGGAGAACATCAGTGAAAGTAGCCAACTACTTCCCAAAGGGTAAACCCCCCTGGATCAGGGGAATGCTGCTTGCAGTTTGATTTGGTGCTTTCTGTCTAGCTGTAGTGCTTTTAAGACTTTACAGGGAGTAATGAATCAAAGGACTCAACTTACTCATTCTTAAGACTTCCTTTTTGCTGTGATGCCCCTGTGAAACAATAATAGCAAGGGCTTGTGAGAGATCCATTAATGTCTCTTACTCATACTGCCTGGTTTGCAGATAGTCACTAAATAGGATGCTTGCTAATAGATGTCATCTTTTGCCTTTTCCTCTTTTAGCTGAGCCCTGCCTCTTCTCCCTTCATAGTTCCTACCCGAAGCATCTATAGGAGGGTAATGTTCTACACTTGTGTAGTACCTAGGAGCTGCAGGAGGCTTTGAGAGCAACAGTGTCATCTGCTGTGGGACCTTGACCCTCTCCTGTGTCCCAGGATGAATGTTCCGTGGACTGAGTTATTGAGTTATTGTACAGTTTTTCTCACCCTCCTAAAAAAACCTGCCTCTACCTGTGGGCCTGAGATATGACCCCCTGGGATGTGCTGTAATGTAAGTGACAGATGGGAGTTTAAGGGTACTGGGGGAAAGGCAAAAGGGGGGGGGGGTGGTGGGGGGCAGGCAGGAAGAATCTGAAGATTTCTATCCTAACTTTGTACCTACCTTGGAAGGCAAACCCAGATGGGTGGTTTCAACCTGCCGTGCCTCAGTTTCCTATTTGTGAGATACAGTGAGTGATTCTGAGCTATTGTATGGATGCAGCCATGCCTGGGAGGACTGATATCTGTGCATGCTCCATAGTGTGAAAGAAGGGTGAAGTCCTTTTTAGTGATATTGCGTTGTACCAGTCAGCAAGCAGCTGTGTTCAACCTAGGAAGTCTCCCTACCCCAAGAGAGGCCCATGCTCAAATCCTTGTCCACCAGCCTGAGGACAAGAGGACCCTGGAGGTTAGGCAGCATCTTTCCCCAGTGGAGCTGCACACTGTAAGCCTGTGTTAGCTGTTCATTTACATATTACACACTGCTGCAGGCCTTACTGCAAGCCTGAGAATCAGGCAGAGCAGTGATGCATTCAGCTGTCATGCTGGGATTCAAATCCTTTACAAGTCGGTTCATCTCTTGATCTCAAAAAGACAAAAGTAATGAACCTCTTGAAAGAAGGTTGCTGTTTGTCCTGTTGCACTACCACATTGTTTGGACAGCAGTTAGAGGAGGCTAGAGTCAAGGCAAAACAACTCTTGAATGAATAAATCAGCTTAGAGAGCTTTGTAGCGATTTATTCCACTCTTTGGTCCTTTGGGCTTGTGTGCAGCTCATAAACGAGTTTATTATTCTATCATGATTCATAGCTTTGTGGTGAAGCAGAGGGTATATGTGCTGCCAGGGGAGGCAGAGGGGCTGGGCACGGAGTATTTGAAGGGGAGATCAGGCAAAGGTCACACTGGAATGTGGAAGAAGAGGGAGAAGCAGCGGCAACCCCTGCAGCCAGGCAGTGAGCGACAGGGCTGATGGATTGCTGCATGGCACGACGCAGCCGGTGCAGGAGGTGACCCTCTGTGATCAAGGCTTAATTTTGTCACTGCTCTTTGGCATTCATTTTAGAGATTTAGAGATCTCCTAGTGACAGGAAAATGCTTTATAGATCTTCTAATGACAGGAAGCTTTGCAATGAGTTACATACGCGCTGCCTTGAGGTAGGCTTCAACCCTTCCATCCGTACCTTGGGACTTCTCTATTCTACTTCCCTCTTCACAACAGTGATTTCAGCCTTTCTTCACATCAGTGGCAGAGTTTCTTACTGGGACGTTCTGCCCTAGCATGCACCAAGGCACCTTAGAAGTCCCTTGTGCTCCCCTTAGCATATATGATATGGTGTCCTACTTACAGTGCTGCACAGCTGGTTTATGGATATCGGGGGCCCCTCTGTCACTGGAGATTAATGCTGCAAACAGAAATCAGCAGGCGGCTTGAGTTGGGCCTTCAAGATGTCCCAGCCCATCATCCGTGTGTCTGATCTAATCTGTCAGTCAGTCTCCTTGGCAAGGGAGGGACAGCATGAGCCAGGCTGCTTAGCCAGATGCTGTGGTATGTTTCGTGTTTCAGAGCTGTCAAGGAAAAAAGGAGAAGCTCCAGCCTTTGGCACCTCCTTCTTGTTTTTCCAGCGTGAGGCTCAGCTGCATCTGAAGGGACGGTGCACAGCTTCATGCACAGGGAACAAGCAGGTGGGCTTTATTCTCTGTACCCAGGTCAGAAGAGCCCAATACACGCTGCCGTCTCTAGTCCCTGTGCTCAGTGATGCCCTTTATTTTTGCCGAGACCTCAGCAAAGGCATCTCAGCAGAGCCTGACAGCTGCTGGTGCAGCTGTGGATGTGTTTTCTCCACCATGACCTTGGGAGACCTCCTTTGCACATCCTTCTCTCTAGAATCACAGTGGGACTCGAGTCTTGTTTGCTTTTCTTTTGGCTGAATGCAGGGATTGCTCTGCTGAGGCTGTTTGCCCACAGTGGCACAAGACACAGTAGCATGAGAGAACAGCCCTTCTCATAATGTTCAGAGATGTAATTCCTCAAAAACATGTTTCATCAAAGACTCAGACCCAGCAGGGCATTAGTTTATTGTACTGGGCAACGAGGTGCAGATTCTGTTCTCTATGGGCGTACATCATTGAAGTTTGGATTCATCCCATCCAAGCTGAAGAATGCAAATAAACTGCTAGTGCAGTCATGTGTGTTGGTGATGGTATCACAGTCAGGTAGCACAGTTCCTGCACTCAGGGAGAGACAGAAATCAGCTCATCTAAGGCCACTTGCCTTCTGGCCATGCCCTCCTCTCTTGCTGGTTATAAAATGAACATGGGACGACTATTTTCCTGTGCTCTCTCGTGTGTCTAAAGTTCATTACATTTAGTAGCTCTAATGGGGTGTCCTCCCTTGAATTTGGGCAGTTACTTTTTCAACTTAGGAGAATTTATAGCATCTATCCCCCTGAAGCAAGGAGTTCCACTGCTCCAATTCTGTTGGTGTCTAAACCACAAGATTTCATGTTGGCTTCACTAGTAAAGCAAATCTAATAAAGAGCTGGAGGTCCCTCGACAGATATCATTCATGCTTCTGAAAACTGAATGGGTTTCAGTGGCAGTGTGAGTCAGCACAGTGTTGCCTCTTGCTTGGAAATATTTTCAAGACTCCTGGCACAAATATTTCTTCTAGAAACGAGGTTCCAGTTTGTATGTGCCTGTGCTCCAGGACTCTGGGACTTCCCTGTAGGTGGATCTGCAGGCATGCATCTCTTCAAATCAGCTGGGAAAGAGTAAGGCCAGGACAGAGAACAAGCTGCTTTTTCTCCTTCATGTCAAGTTACAGTTCATGCAACGGTGCAGGTGCCTCCTACTTATGCAATGTTCAGGCTGTGTTCAACAGCCTGCACTGCCTGTGTAGTGCTATAGCAATATTGGTGTGGAAAAGCCAGGGGTTGGTTGTGTGTTTGAGAGGTTCCCTTGGCCAGGAGATATTCTTTTTGCTGGGAAGGGACTCTGAATGGGAGAACCTTGCAATAGGACAACAGCAAAGGAGAGCACAGAGTGGCAGAGTGATGTTGAGAAAGGGAAATAAAGGTTTCGGTGGTACCACCACAGGAGCACTTGGCAGTCTCATCAATCCCGCTGATCCACTATGGAATGCACTTATGTTTCAAAGAGAGGTAGAAGAGGTGTACAGGATGAGGCAGCTGATTCATCTGGTGATTCTAGGAATAGGTGAAAGAGGGAAGAAGTGACTCCTTTTCTCCCGCACTTCAGTCGCATGTGCAAACCACGAGGCTGTGCTTTCAGAAGTACTTGGGAGCAGGAGGTCTCCATCAGCGAGACATCTCCCATTCAGGGTGCACACAGACTGATGTCACTTTGTCAAAGCTGCACCTGCTTATGCCAGCTCTGAGGGTGGCTGAGGGCCAGGCAGCACTTGGGTAATCAGATGGGAAATAAGGAAGTGACTTTGATTAAAGCTGAGAGACAACATGTGGGGGAACAGTGGGAGGAACCACTCTGAGCCAGTGAAAGAGAAATCTACTGGAAAAAAGTGATGGGGAAGGATTTCTGTTCAAGTGGGTGAATTAATAAGGAAAGAAAGGCCCAGAGAAGGCTGCAGGTCTTTGGGAGGTGTGATGGTTTGGGACAGCAACAGGAGAACAGCCAAATTTTCCTGTTATCACACTGCAGACCCGCTACGGGCAAGTGGCACAGCAGCTTTTGGCAAGAGTGAGAGAGTACTAAACCCCAAAGACTTTCTCTAGCAGTTTGCCCCTCTGCTTAGGGGGACACGGAGAATAAATGAGGGATCTGATCCTGGGATGTACCAGCCACCATCCATTGTATGCCAAAGGTCCTCCTGAGCCAAAAGCCCAGGATTTGGCCCTATGCTGTATAGTGGACACTGCGAAAAGCTTATGCTGGGTTATTGCTGTAGTCAAGTCTCAGCTCCCTCTGGGATCCTGCAGGGAGTTGGCAGCTCAGGGACTTGAAAGGGACGGTGACATTGCAGGGGTGGTGAAGGCAGAGCTGATTGGGAGCACTTGTGATCTCAGAGCCTGTCCTGCTACACAGACACCATGAGATCTCCCAACCTGTGAGCTTGTTCCACAAGCCTGCCTTACACCAGTTGAGGACATGGGGAGAGGACTCGACTGCACTGGTGGGTCTATCAGAAGATACTGCAGGAGCATGTTGGCTGCGGCGGCAGCTCCGAAACTGCACGTGCAATTTGCATGATGTCAAACTGGTGGGGTCAGCAGAGCATGTGGGCTTTGCTGCACCCCGTCACCATTTTATCTTCCCCCAAAACAAGTTTTATTATTCTTTTAGTGAGGTATGTTCCTTCTGTTTGTATATGAGATGTATTCTGAGATGTATGTAGGATGGCAGATGAGCAGTGCGTGAAGGAGGAAACGGAATGGGCAGAGAGGAGTCACCTAACCTTCCTCTTGTCCTGAGGGTGTCACTTGTTAAAGCCATTAGGCTGAGACAGGAGAAAGTCTGGGGGTGGAGGATGGAAAAGGGGGGAACACAAGCTGCATGAGAGCTCTCAGCAAACCATTCGAGACCTCGTATGATTGAGTCACTCTGAAGGGAGGTAGAGGCTGTCACACATACCCACTGTAATGAGTGTGAACAAACCCAGAACAGCTGGCTGTAGCATATGGAGCATCCAGAAGGGAACAAAGCTGAAATAATTCCCTTTCCTCTGCTCTTTGCTTATCCTGGCCCTGATTCAGGAGCGCGCAGGGGGCTCTGCTCATCTTTAGGCCTGCGCTTTAGGTCCCAATGATTTGCTTGAGAAGGAGTTTCAGTTTTACTATTAACTTCATGAGTTTCCTGCGCAGGAAAGCACTGAGTGCAGTTGGGGTACAGCACCTGTAGTCACTGACTCCATAAGGGCTCTGGCTCCCTAGTGACCAGCACTGGCTCCTCTCTGGAGCTTAGGTGGGAGTCCAGTGCACCCTGGATAGGAGCTGGGGCTTAGGAGGCCTTCATGAAGAAAGCAAGGAAGAAACATGGGACAGAGTCATCTTGCTACTCACAGTGAGCTAATGGGCCACTTTCTGAGCTATGGTTTTACTTTTCCTTAGAGTTGATCAGATTTTTGATTCCGAAATCAAACAGTTTCCTTTATCTGTGCACTATACATGTGAGAATAGCTGCTTCAGAAAGCTCAGGTTTGCTTGAACCTTCACACAGATTTTGGGAGGGCTTTTCTGCTCTTTTCCACTTTTTTTCCATCTCCATCAGGAGACTCAGGGATAGAAAGGCATGAGCAGATAATCATGCCCCATTGCCAGTGTTTCTGTAGCAGAGCAGTGACTGGAGGAATGAATTGTAGCATAATCAACATATATGTGTGTATAAAAACATGAATGTGGCGTAAGCGATCTCACCCCTCGTTTCTGGCTTTAATACCCAAGAGAGGATAATTATCAGCTGCTCTTGCACAGGGATGCAGTGGTGGAACTGGGGAGAGTCTGTCAGAAACCAGTAAGGGGAGCAGAAGAACTCACAGGAAAGCTGCTTACTCCTTGTTAAAACCTCTCCACGTGCATGCACATAAGCATGTGTGTGGATGGGCTTTGCACTTGCTTCAGCGTTTTTGGGTGGGCTGTGAGGCAAGTTTCCTAAGCAGCCTGCACCTCCTGCTAGGCAAAAGCTGGCCTGAACATTTGTTCCATTAGTAAAAGGCGTTTTTGTGGTACCCTTTAAGCAACTGTCTCATTTCAGATAAAAATCTCTTTGTGATTTTTAGGGCTCTTCCAATTTCTTGGTTCCTCTGATATCCTAAACCTATTAGTTCTCAACCCATCCACAAAATGATAAACAGGGTCGACAAGATCTGAATGTCTAATTGAAAAAAACCTGAAGTAATAAAAAACCCCACGCAGGAATGGAAACAATCAAAGTAAAGCATCAACCAAACAGAACCCAGCCCAAAGGTTTCCTCTGCACCTCCCTTTTAGGCAGAGCATACCCATCCCTCAAGCTCCCAGCGTTGTCTGGGATCCTGTGGCCCTCAGCTCTCTTCATGCTGTTGTTGAGCAAAGGCCAAAAGATACAAGAAGAAAAACAGAACCTGGAACAGGAAAGAATTTTTCAGCAAACCTCAGCGTTGACATTACAACGTGTTTCCCAGCTCGCAGGCCTTGCTATTAGCTCCTATTCTCAGAGGTGCATTTCATCTCTATTCAAATAGTCATTCTACACCAGGTTTTTTTTAATACAGCCTCCGGAAGACTTTAATGTTAACATTAAAAAGATAATGAAAACAGGCAAACAGACAAATCGTGATGCCCAGTGCTCTGCTTCCTCATTGATAAAACATGAGAGCAGCTCCCCCCCCCCAAGATTTTGACTTTCCAGTCTGCTAGTCATTTATGTTTGTATTTATGAAGAGAGAAAAAATGAGTTTCCATCACAGCACCTAAGCATAATAGAAAGGGAAAGCTTTCATGCGTTCTGCATGGGGCTGTGCTGTCAGGCTGTGTGAGTAGGTAATAACGCGATTCCTTCCGTTACAGCCCAAAACCTGCCTTCCAGTTTGATCACCAAGCTCAGAAATATGTTTGCATTTGATAATATCCCTGTTCTGCTTAACCGCAACTTTCTGCTGCTTACTTTTGTCCCTTTGCAGTGGTTTTGGGGGTTAGTGCAGCCCTGTCCCTGTCAGTGCTGCTTGCATTGGTACTGTTCATTATCTGCATTACAGGAGTTATTAGAGGCTCCAACTGTTAGAGGCTCAGTGCATGGAAGAGACAATCTCTGTCTGAGGAGCTTAAGGTCTAACTAGGCAAGGCAGATAGTGGAAGCGTTATCAGTCTTATTCCTACAGAGAGCTCAAATGACCTGCTGAAGGTCACAGAGGGAGTCTATGGGAGAATCATGACTGAAATACAGATTTCCCAGGTTTTATTTAAGCATCTAACCCAGGTTCCTTGTTAAGGAACGCGGTTGTGGGAATACTGCCTGTGTATGTGGGAGTACTGGGTTTGTATATGCCCTCCTGGTCCAGGCATGTCTATGAGGAGCTTGGGGTGCTATAATAAATGCACCACTAGCAAATAGCAGCTACAGGATGTGTGCTCACCTGGAATGCACATCTCTAAGTAGTTCAAGGACACAGCCTTCAACAAGGTGGCAGATGTTGTTAGTGTTCTCATTTAAGCCTTCACTATCTTTGTTACAAAAATACGTGCAGTGCTTGTGAAATACAAAAGATGGTGATCAGTCTCCTTTTGGGCTCATGAAGAGTCTTGTGGCTGGTGTGCCTAGTTGTATGGGCCTTCGTGTTCAGGAGCAGGTAAGCCAAGAACCTCAAACTTTACAAGAAAGCCAATGTTTTAAAGTGTTGTTACAACACTTTGAAGTGTTAGAACAAAATACACTCTTTTAAAACCAGACTGTGAGGTGCACAGATTCACCTGTGATGGGAACCATCCCAGTGCTCAAAGTGGCATCCACTGAGGAAAGTAACTGTCCTACAGAGCTTCCTTCTGCCAGAATGGTCTGTGAGGGACTGGAGGAAATGAGGAGCCTTCCTCTCATTCTCTTTCACCAGGTCAGTGTGTCTCTGCTGTAGCTAAGAGTGTGGAAATGGCTTCTCTTAGCTGAAAACCTGTGTTATGTATGTAGAGGCCATATCTCTGTGCTTGGCTAGATACAGGTGGGACTCTCACACCACAGAATTAGCACAACCACCTTCCTTAGCTAATTGTTTTCAGTGATATTTTAAAGAACTACTATTTCCCTTAAACATTTCTAGTCAACTTTTCCATTGCTTGCAAGTACAAAATTCAATTTCCTTCAGCGTCAATTTTTATCTAAAATAAAATAGTTATTAGCACTTTCCATGCATTTCAATGGATCTCTGTTGGTTTTGTGGGGTTTTCTTAATTATTTCACAAACTTCTTTACATGTATAATTGAAATAGACTTCAATTTGAAACTCAGCCTTACCAGAGTCAATATTTCTGCAATCTGTCTTAGCTTGTTTCTCAAGGAAAATGCTATTTCTAGAGCTGCAAAGGGAAGGAAGGGATGTGGTGTATGGATGCTACAAGAGTGAGGAGGCTCAAGAGCCAGGGTTTAATGAACTTTGGCCAGGTTTGACGCTAGGTTTTCTGTAGCCTGTGCTCCCGTTGCCGACTCTCTTGGTACAGGCTGTAGACAGGATACAGCTCCACAAAGCTGTTTGAGGAATTTCAGCCTTTGAGTAATATTTGCGGTTTCCTGAGAAGTCAATGGGTTTTTTCAGTGGCTGAATTGGATTAAGGCAGTTTAGTTAATTGAAATGTGAAGGCAGGCATTTGAGAGCTAATGCATGTCGCTGAATGCAATTCCTTTCTGTTATTTTTCTGGATACAATGTGTTCTTAGATTAAAGTTGCATTTATGGCCAAATAATTTCTCTTCAACTCCCTTTTGTAACTTACCTTTCAATTAATGTGTTTTGCCATTGTTTTAATTTTAAAACCCTCTCATTAAAAAGCTTTTAGCACACTGTGAAAGGGCCGTAAGTAGTGCCGAGCACTGAAAGTGCCTCCCCATGTTCGTAAGCCTGAAAGAGCTCAAACCCTGCTGCTGAACAATCCAATCCACTTCCCCTGCAACAGCCACTGCCAGAATCTTAAGAACATTAAAAAAAAACTATAATAATCTTTTCAAATGTATAGAAATGCCCTGTGGGAACACTGAATGCTGTGGGAGATGAGTCAAAAAGATTTAAGACTTTGCAACACGGCCTCCTTGATCACAGGATGATAGATCCATAGCATAGTTGTTCTATGATATATTCTTATATTCCATTAGCTTTGGGAAATACAACTCCATATCCAAATGAACATGAACATTGCTGATTACAAGTGGAGACACTTTGCCAATATTGAAATAATTTCATTACAGTAAATCTTTAACTTTTAAAAATATTCCAAATGAAATCTCAGTGCTGCTTTCCAAGTCATCAGGAAGACAATGAGTTGCTTCCTTTCCAGCTTTGTAGTTATCAATGATTATTGGAGATATTTGTATACTTTTAAAGGGTGTAGCATCAGAGACAGCAAATAAAATTGTCCTTCTCCAGGATGTCTTTATTTCCTGTACCAAAAAAGAAGTTAATATATTCTTGTCAATAAACAAAGATTTTTGCCTTACGAAGATGCAGCATTTTACCTGTGGGTTAATCTTGTAGAAACAATGTTATTTAATTTGCTGCTGCAGTCAAGAGATCTGTGCAGACAGCTGAATAGTGGTTTGTGTTTGTGGTTGCATGGAAGCCACTTTGATTGGAAATAGAGAGTAACAATCAACCTTCTCAAAAACATTCTTCAAAGCCATTCTTTAGTAGCCTTTACAGCATTTTGTTTGCATCTGGCTTGCATCTGACAGCCCACCATGACCAACTGAGAAACTTCTGCAAAACAGGGTGAGTCTTCTGACCATCACAGCTACCTCCAATGCTTCATGCAAAATCAGTTCTGCACCCATCTTGGAAAACACTAAATCTTCAGGAAATGTAGCTTGAGTTACTGCTGTAGTGCTGCCATTGCCACTGAGGTTGTTATCTGCCCGTGGCAGGGGGGTTGGAACTAGATGATCTTAAGGTCCTTTCCAACCCAAACCATTCTGTGATTGTATAACCAGGAAAAAATAAGTAAATCATTCTTAGACTCATTTTTTTATTAGAGATTTTTAAATGATTTTTTTTCTCATTCTGGTTCTTGAGCCAGGAACCCTTCAGAGACTGGGTCTGAGGATTTAGGCCACGATAAATACAGGGGAAAACATGATCTTTAGAGATTAACAGGCTCCAAAAATATGATAATCCGGGTGAATGGAGAAAAGAATAAGAATGGCTGTAGTCTGCCCAGTTGCCTTTTGGTTCCTAGCAACAGTTGAGACCATTCCTGTGTGAAATCTGTAAAGACATTTAGGGACCCCAGGTCTTGAAGATGCTGTACAAATAGGAGCTACTGCTGTTTGAGATCACTCACCCAACACTTGATCTGGGGAAATGAAGCAGCCGTTGCAAGACAGCCTGAGTCACTTGGGCTGTCTCGGGGGAGTGAGCATTTGAAGTACCTTTCTCAGCCAGTTCCAGTCCTTCTACTCATACCTATTGATTTTTCTCCATTCTCAAGCTCTAGCCTCACTGCAGGACCAGAGGGAAGGCCTCTGCTTGCCTTTGAGGAAATCCTCATCTCTTCTGTCCCTAAAAACTCTTGTCCATTTCTTGTCCTGAGCTGGAAGGGAGCTCATTATTTCTGCTGTGCTGCAGGCAGCTCTCCTCCTGCATCTGGCACAGGCAAGCCCCAAAGGGGATGGAGTTTCCCTCCACATGCAAGCAGGGCAAATATTGTCGCAGTGCTCTGGGGCAGCGTCCACTGAAAAACTTTGAGGGCCCTACCAGAAAGAGCTGCTACCACATTTCAAGCCCCTATTTTGTAGGTAGCATTAAATCTTTGCAGTAAAATGAAATAATACCATGCCAGTTGTTTGCTTTTCATGTTACCTTAGTAAACTCCATCAGAATTGTCCTTCTGTGCCTTTCTTCCCCTTAACTGGGTTGCAAAGCCCAGAACAGAGCTCTGGGGTGATATCCAGTAAAGCCACCTTCATGGTTCCCATTTCTGGCGCACAGACTGGTGCAGGCTTCATACCACAATTAAAAAGGTATTACTTTTTCTCAGTGGCAATGTGTGGATGATTCCTATTACAAGTTCAGGTTTGTTCAGGTTGAGCTCTTGGTTGAAACAGGGTTTAATCAGCAGTTACACTGCTTAGTGGGGCTTTTTGCAGTTCAGTCTCCTTTCTCTAGTGATCAATGAATGAAAAAAGGATGTTTTCTAAGAGAAGGGATGCTGGGCTACTCTTTACATTGGGATTAGCTGGAGGGAGTGAAAATGTGCCCTGTGGTGTCTGAGCGTTTCTACTATATTGGAAAAATGGATCAAAATGTGCTCTGGATTTCAAAGTGTTTTGTAATCCAGGCAAAACATCTCTATGTCCAAATGTGTCATTATTAAAAAAAAATTACAAAGTAAAGGGAAATGTAGGCTGAGAGCTTAGACTTTGGAAATCTCCCAAGGGAAATAGCTTAAAACCTGTTTTGGGAGGTCTAAAGTGAACAAGGTATACTGGTAAAACTCAGAATTTCGTGTCTTTAAGTCACTTAATGCTTAAACAATATTCTGAGAAAGAATCAGTCACTCGAACGTGCCTGAGTAAGAAATATTGTCTGGGTATATACCAGTGCTTCAGCTCTCCGTGGCCTCAGTGGGGCTCCTGAGGGGGTTTGTTCATTTGGTTTGTGGAGGGGCTGGAATCCTGCAGCTTCCACTGCATTTGGCGGGTCTCGAATGAGGTCCCTGGCGAGCTGACAAAAGAGGACAAGGATAGTTGAAGCATTTTCCATCTCAGCCTTGCCTAAGGCACTGGTTCTGGTGCGTGTAGGTGTCAGTTGGATTTCTGTCTTATTGTAGTGTTTAAAATGGAAACCCAGGTCCGGAACAGCTGCTGCAAGTCAGAAGTGGGGAAGAGAGGGATTCATCACCAAAGCTGCCTTTTGCCTGGCTCTGGTCCCTTGCCTCACAACTATTACAAGTTAACCAAACTTATCTCAACAGAAAGATGATAAGCAGCCATGACCTCCCTTGCATTACGGGCTGGTTGCAATAGAAAACAGCCACTCAGGCCCCTCGAGAGCAAGGGGCTGCCAGTGGGCAACCCCTAGAATGTTAAGAGAAGACTATTTCCTTGCTGATGAAATGCTGCTTTGCTCAAGGAACCATGTTATTGCTGTTATTTATTATTTATGCACTGCCAAAGGTGTGCACAGTGCTTGATGGTGCAATAAAAAGGACTGGTGTCTAGTCCCTCGGGTGTTGCACTACTGCTGAAGTATGGCAGAGGGTCAAGATGAAGGGGTTGACTCTCCTTCCACGATGATGCAGAGGTTTATTGTTGTTACAGGGCATCCTCTTTGGACCATCACTTGCCTGGGGACATTAGAGCAGCTTTGTCACCGTTTTGCACAGTTGTCTGTGAGCATGTTTGCAAGGGCACGTACCTTGTTTGATATGCGTTTGGAGCCTGGTGGCAGGGGGAATGAGTGAACAATACCTGGGGCTGTGACAGTGGCACTTTTCAATAATGATTTTTATGGATTCCCAGCCATCTGCTGCCTCACCAGCTGCTCGGAGCACAGCACACACTTATCTCCATTCAGGAGCTCAGCCCCTCAAGGACAGCAGTGGGCTTGAAGGTGCACAACTGACCTCCTGTGCGCTGCCTGCAGGACACAGACCTAGACCCAGTGCCACACTCCAGGGAGATGTGGCATAAATGCAGGAAAAGGGTGGAAGAACTGAAGATCAAGCACATGAGCTCTTACTCACCCTTTACAAAACACTGGCCCTAGAGAGGTGCTGGCCTGAAGAGCACTGGGAGGGCGGCTGTGAGCCTGAGAAAACCATAGGAGATGGCCCAGCTCCAGATTTGACACCCCCTTTAGCCATCCGTAGGTTGACAGAAATGAGGAAAAGGCAATCCCCCAAGGGCATGGAGAGGTTCAGGCTCTCTCCCTGTCATGCTGCTGTCAATTTTGGTGTGGAAAGGGAGCTGAGCCTGGTGGGAACATAACTGGAGGCAGCGGGGAGAGAGCCATAGGGAAGCTCAGCAGCTACCAGCATGTCTAGGGCAATAGAGAGTCAGCTATTGGAGATTTGTGGGACCAGAGGGCCCAAGAAATCCTACTGCCAGGAAAGTGGCATGTGTTGTTACCTGCTGTCTTTGAGGCACCTACCTGAAGATTTCCTCATTTCATTAAATCTCATTTTTATAATCCCGTTGGGATCAAGCCAGCTGACCTGAACGCTCTCTAAACCTATCCCTCGATCCCTCCTGGGCCTGCTCCCCAGGAATGAGGGAAGAAAAGGCCGGTTGGCAGCGGGAGCCGGGAGGGAGTGACCAGGTTTCCTCCTCCATTCCCAAAGAGCTCCTCTGCTTTGCGTGTGCCACTTCAGACCGCTCAGAGCACCCTCCTCCCTCCTCATGCTTTTATGCATTTTCCAGTTAAATTTCCTCCAGGAGAAGGAGAGAGGCACTCTGAATCCATTAGCATTAGTGATTATGCAAATGCTTCAGGGAGTTGACTGCCCATCATTACATATAATTATTGTTTCTGGTTATGAATGAAGGGTTTGTTACTTACCCCCCCCCCCTTTTGTGCTGGAATGGGGCGGGCTGGAGGTGCAGGGGGGCGATGTTGCTGTATTTGATTTGCATAATGAGGAGGCCTGATTGGATATGCATGAGGGCAGGGGCAGGGGGGACCTTCTCCAGTGTGCACTCTATTAAGCTGGCAGCAAATCTCAGGAGGGAGGCGCAGAATGTAAAGCGAGGGTGAGCGCAGCACGGGGACTGCAGGCAGCAGATTGAGGTAGCACCACCAGCACAAAGCAGGAAAGGAGGTGCCCTTGGAGCAGCACAGCTATGCACAGGTCTTCTATACCTGCACAGGCTTAGCCTGTCCTTTTACTCTAATTGCCTGCTAGAAATGACATAGGGATTCTGCAGAGAGAGCCCATTCCTGGCTTTTATCTTAAGCAGCACACCAAGAGCACAGTTTGCAACCTCCAAGGCATGTGTGTATTGCAGAGCTGGACCCCAGTTATCCCACACAGCACTGGAGGAACAGGCTTGGAAGTGGCAGGAAGACAGCACAGCTTCCTCTTTTCCCTCATTTCTCAATGCTATGCACAGAAATGTGGATGTGAGTATGTGAGCAGGCGTGCTGATTCTCAGGAAGGGCTGTGTGCTATGTGTAGCAGGAGCTGTGGATGCTCCGTGCCTCTGGAAAGCTGGGTGCTTAGAGGATGGATGCATGAACATAGCTGTCCATGTAAAAACAGTCCGGACAGGCAGTGCAGTGGTAAAGTTTAGCTCAGGACCGTACCTCTGAGGAGGAAGAGTCAGACTTTACCTCCCACATCAAACACTGCAAAAGCTCGGGGTGGAGAGTTTCCTGTGTGTGTTCTAGCTGCAGTGAATGCCCTGGGAAGCCTCCCTGCAGAGCTCCCTGCTTCCCGATACACGTGAAAACAATGCTTCCTATCCACTGTAAAACATTTTCCTCATGTTCTTCCCATTCCCTGGTCAGTGTCTTTTCACTTCTTATCTCTTCTATTCCTCTTCTTTTGGTTTCATTCCCCAAGAACTCCATTTCTCCTTAGTCTCCATCTCAAGTCTACCTTGTGTCCCTTCCCATAGTCCCTGGTTGTTAGCAGTCCATCACTGGCCTCCAGACTTCCTTGGGTTTTAAGTGACAACTGCTGTGTTCCCTCACTCCTCCATGGAAGGCACACATCCCTTGGTTTTGGCGGATCAAGGACTTGCAGCAGCAGATAGCCAATGGAAGAGATCTTGGGGAGGGCTAAAGATTCTGAAGACAATATATGCTCAATGGGCACTGAAAGGATCCAAGCAAAGAAGGACAGGGGGGCTCTCAAAATAGAGGGAGATGAACCTAAGGGTACCACAGAGATGAGAAAAGCATCCATACAGCAAAGATCAGGTTGGTCAGGGATTGTCTCAACCAAAAAAGAAAGAGGGGCAGCAATTGCTTAGGCAGTGTCTGGAGGTCCCATGCTGTCTGGAGCGCTGTGTCTTCCTGCTCTGTGGCTGTCATTATTTTCTGTCTTGACTATAATCCACTGTTTGCAATGCAGATACTGGAAATGGGGTAGATCTCTTCTGGCATCAACCTGTTTGGTCACCATGGGCAAGGTGTGAGCGTACCCCAATGGTGCAGGAATCTGTAGTGGCTCAGCAGAGGTTCCCAGAGTAGGCAGGGAGGAGATGGGCTTTGTTTCCCACCCTGTTATCCTCACAGCTTGTAGAAATGTGAGGCACATTTCCAATGCAAATTCCAGTAACCCTTAGAAGAGGTGAGGAAGAGGACACACATAAAAGAAATAATGTGTTTCTATGCATGTGTTTGCATGTTTTTAAAGCAGAAGAAGATTCTGTGTGTGTATTTGTGTGTATGTTTTTAAAGGAGTAGAAAAGGGGGGAAAACTGCAAGCATTAAACTTCCAAGAAAGCTCTTGACAGTGGGGCAGGATGAGAGGACACCGGCGTTGCTCTCAAGGTTGGGTTTTGGTACAAGAAACTTGAGGCAGTACTAGATTCTGTTCTTATCAAGGTTTCATTTTGTCTGACTCGAAGCTGCTTTGGAGATTTGTAGTTCTGAGGTTCATGTTGTTCAGTATTTTGTAAAGCATTTGTACGCTTGGCCTGCTGCTAGAGAAAACCACTGGGGAAGACTTTCAGTAAGTAGAAGCACCAGAAGCACCTGTAAAATCTCCACTGTACACAAAACCAAGAGACCTGGAGCAAGAACTTCTCTTAAGGGTGAGAAAAGTGCCAGTACTGATCGGGGGGGGGATCTCTGAAGGGTTGGGTGAAATCCCAGAAGGCACTTGCTAGAAGCAGAGTAGAGGTCTTAGGGAATTATGTGGTGGATAGCTGCTGTAGGATCATAGCAGGAAGTGATGGTGCTTCCTTCTGTGGGAGGAAAGGAGCTTTCTGGCTGTGGAATGGGAAGGTGTCAATAGCTCTGCTCTGGTTTTGCTTTCTGTGACATTCACCTCACACCAAAACACGCCACCGAGGCACCAGGGCAGCAGTGAGAGGCAGCCCTGCTGGCAAGGGGGACCAGGAGTTGTCTAGGGAGTAATCATCCATGGGAAGCAAGGTGGGCCCAGCTTCTTGAGGTGGTCCATTGGCCCAAGCCTGGGTTCATGTTCCCTGAGGTCAGATCAGCTAACTGTGCTGTACCAGACAAAGCCACGCTGTATCCTCAAAGAAGAAGTGACAAGATGAAGACCTTGCTGTCCCCCAGAGCCCATACTGAGGTCAGGTGGGCTGAAAGAAAGGAAGAAGGAAACCGTTGTCAAAGCAGGAGACGGACTGTGATGAGAAAGGGGCAGCCTGGAATCAAACCAAGGGAAGGAAAAGAGCAGCAAGCTGCACGGTAACACCTCAGTTGGATGTTGGAGGATTCTAGATGTGAACATGCTGTAGCCGTGGTCCAGGGACCATGAACTGCAGGAATAATGCTTCCAGTACACACCCGACCTTCCGTAGGGTGTCAGCCTCCTGTGACAGGCTGCTCTGTATTCACTGAAGTGAACAGATGATCAAGTGCTTGAAGATGGCACTGTGAGAAAAGGCCAAGAACAAGGTTCCTTCTGAACTGTGCTCAGTAGTAACTCCACAAGGTTCACATCACTGTTCTGTGTGGTTATGGCATTTTCTGTGTTTCCCCCTTGTTTTGGCATGTGTGAGTATGTCAGGTCATGTATGTGCAGCAAGGACAAACACAGAACCACACATGGCTGCATGCAGGCACACAGAGCGTGCACGCACAGCCACTCGAGATTGCTAAAGGCATCAGTTAAATCCCACATCAAAGCAGAGAGCTATCGGAGCAGCGCTGTTCAAAGGCACCAGCTTCCTTCCTGGGAAAGACAGATTGTCACTTTGATTAAGAGATTTTAACAAGAGAGAAAGAAGAGGGAATGAAAGAATGGAGAAGAGAAAAGAGAGGTTTCATTTAGACCTTTTTTTCCCCCTTTGGCCATCTAAATAAGGTTTTAGCTTGATGAAAAAGAAGACCCCAGTTTCAAATAAGTTTAATGTAACAATGCATTATTTAAGGAAGAAGAAAATACAAGCTGCTGCTTAAAAAAAAGTAGAAAAAGCTATTATTGAAATGTCAGAACAAATACCCAGCTTGATATGCATTAATATGATAAATACTAATATATTCATTTCCCCTGGTGCTTCTGGGCTTGCAGAGGTACATCTGCAGTGCGTTGCTTATGGTAATCAGGTCACAGCTTCAAAGGGAGACATGCAAGGTATTGTGGGTGATGTTCTGCAAGCTGCTGTTAGAGACCTTGTGGATCATCATGTAGAGTTGAGGAGAGCTGATTAAGGGTCTTAGAATCATAGAATGGTTTGGGTTGGAAGGGACCTTAAAGCTCATTGGTTCCAACCCCCTGCCATGGGCAGGGACACCTTCCACTAGAGCAGGTTGCTCCAAGCCCCTGTGTCCAACCTGGCCTTGAACACTGCCAGGGATGGGGCAGCCACAGCTTCTCTGGGCACCCTGTGCCAGCGCCTCAGCACCCTCACAGGGAAGAGCTTCTGCCTCAGAGCTCATCTCAATCTCCCCTCTGGCAGGTTAAAGCCATTCCCCTTGTCCTGTCCCTCCAGGCCCTTGTCCAAAGCCCCTCTCCAGGTTTCCTGGAGCCCCTTTAGGCACTGGAGCTGCTCTAAGGTCTCCCCTTCAGGAGCCTTCTCTTCTCCAGGCTGACCCAGCCCAGCTCTCTCAGCCTTCTGGAAGTTATCTGATTGCTGAAGGAAGTTGAAAATCTTGTCATATTCTTTGCTGGAGCACCATGGGACAACACTGGTGTCTGGTTGTCAGCCTCAAAGTTGCCATTTGTCTGCAGACAACTTAGTAAGAGAGAAAAAAAGACTGAGCTGGAGCAAGCAAATGAACTTCCATCTTCTATCTCCGCAGGCTAATTCCCAGCATCTCTGTGGCTGAGGATGGATGCTGTGGGCAAGCTGTAGAGCGCAGCTGCAAGTCAGTCACCATCTGAGTTTTCACTTCCAGAGTCTCACAGTAATCAGGAACACTTTAATGGAGCAGAGAGCTTGAAGATTCAAGAAGCTTCACACAAATGTCCTTGTGTCTTCAGAATCTGACAATCTGGGAACTGCACTTTCCCAGGATGGTTTGGTAGGGACAAGTACCACCTCCTCTTAAGCATCGTCTCTGCCTACCCCATCCTTCTCTTTTGTGATGTGCATCAGGTTTGCTGGTGTCAGCACCACCAGTGCTCTTGAAGGAGCTCAAACCCTTTATGAATTGTATTTCTTTTCCATAGCCAAGGACTAGACTTAGACAATAGTGGTACAACCAGGTATCAACAGAACCCAATAGCTCAGAATTAAGAGAGCTTATTTGGGAGTGACGTGGTGCAGAAGGTGTTGAACTGTTGTTTCCTAATATTAAGGCTGACAGTCGAATGACAGATTGGGAGTGTGGTTAAATTAGGATGCAAATGAATTGAGCTGGTCTTCTGGTTGGTGCAATGAGGAGAAAACGTTGGAGAGAAACAAGGAAGGGCCAATTTGAGATGAGTAGTTTGGAGCAGAAAGAAGCTCAGAGGCAGAGAGTGGAGTGGAAAGAGGTAGGGGAAGTGTGTTTGGAAGGAGATGGAATAAAACGGTTAGCTAATGGGAACCTATCAACATGGCAAGGTGTCTCGAGATAAAATCAGGAGATGTTCAGTTAGGTTTTGACCTTCTTGGTCAGGACTTCTTATTGAGTATCATTTGAGTTGAGGTAGCTCCAACATACTTAATGCATTGCTAACCTACCCTGGATTCCTCTCCTAGTAAAACTGCTGTTGGGTGCCACAATGAAGCTATTATCTCATGAGACATTTTTCTGTTCCTTACAGCGGACATCTAGACCATAGGTTGGAGCATGGCTCTGCGAGTTGGTCATGTACCCACCTCAAGGAAGGAATTATTGCATCCAAGGGAATTTAGCTGGTCATAGTGCCTGGAGTTCCCAAGTAGATAAAAGAAGTGTGCCAGAAGCCTAGATAAGGCTAGTTAGAGATCTGCAGAAACTGTGCCTGGCAGTCTGCTGCAGTAATCTGAATTCACTTAGAAGCTCCTCTTCTGTGTGTGTGTTCCTCCATGGAATGCTCTAGTTTCCAAGGAGCACTAATGTACTATTCCGGTAGACTTTACTCACACATAGAGTCTTAGTCCATCTGCTTCTGTCCCGCTTTCTCTCCATTGCCTAAATCTGAATGTTTAATGTTGGCTTTTGGGCACAAGCCTGCTGTGCCCAAGCTACAGACAAGTTCCCCTGTTAAAAGATATGTCAGCTCTATTATTTATACCATTTTTTTTCCCCTGGAGATGCTCTATGGGGTCTATAGTTCACTGGAAACCCCAGTGACAGCCCCTGGCTTTTGACTTCAGAAGGTTGAACTCTCCCAGTGGCCATTTTTGATCCATTCACTGGAAAATGTGATTACTTCTTATTTATGGAAGTTAAGTATTCCTGCTTGTAGCCACTATGGCATGAAAGTAAAACGTTCAGCATTTAACACGCTGAATGCAGAGACATGAGGCTAAATGCACTCCATAAAATTTTGATGGGGCTGTAAACAGACACCCAGAATATTTTCAGCTGTTTGGTTGTGAGTCAGGCTGGGGTCCCCCCTCTGCCAGGTCTCCTTGGGAATACAGCCAGGACCATGTCAACACCGCTTTGGCCTTCAGAGGGGAAAGGGCCTGGGGAGCAGAAAACAAGCCAGCTTGCTTGCTGGCAGGTATTACCCGTGCCAAGACTGGCCTTGGCCACACTTGGTGGCTGTTGCTGCATCAGTGCAGATCTGGGGGGTAAATATAGGCTCTGATTGCTTCAGAGCTGCTTGCTTCAGTATCAGTCTCGGCTAAACACAGCTCAAGAGAAAATCAGTTCAGAGTGAGTTTTGTCAGCTTCAAAAGAGATTCATTCCTGGTGTTGTCAGTCACAGGAGACTGATGGCTGAGATTACTGAGAAAAGCAAGGCCTGTGGGCATTAAAACAGATACTGTTACTGGAACTCAGGGTTTAAAGATGAGATGTAATCTGGAATGGGGATTTGTACAATCCCTTCCCCCTTCCCCTCAGAAGGCCTGGTTCCCATGAGCACGCTCAGCCTCCTGCGCTCCATTTGCCTTTATGGGCTGCCTGATCAACACAAAACCCTACTCCCACCTCCTGTGTGCATCAAGAACAGGGCTAAACAAAGAGCAGGGCCTTACTTGACCTGTTCTCTGCCTGTGGTGTTGTGGCTAGGCTGTGTCCTCACCATGGATGGAAGCAGCAAAAGGAGCACCTCATGTCCCCAAGGAGGGCAGCTGTGGTCCCAGGGGCCCGTGCCAGGGTTTATGTACTTCAGCAGCTCCTCTTTGCAGCATTGGGGCATTGCAGCACGATGAAAACCAGTCGTGCCACCCAACGCTAACTTCTTTCCTTGCAGTAATCCATGCACGCCATTAGACATCTCTGCAAGTGCTAGATATGGCTCGTGGTAAATGAGGAGACAAAGCTGAGACCCAAGCTCTGGGTTATCTTTATTGCTTTAATAAAAGGCTGTAGAAGGCGTTTAAATAGCCTCCTGAGAAGCATTGAAAGGGCATCATTCCCACAAAGTAGTCAAAGGCCACAATTCCATATTTCATGATCCAGAGTACAACTGGTTGTGTTTGTGCTGCAGGAGGTTAGCACAGCACTGACTGACCTTCCGGAGTCCTTTTCTGCTGTGCATGAGGCTAAGTGACAAACCTGAGTTTCTCCTGGGGGTTGATCTTATTTGTGATTGTTCCAAAGCTGTGTCCTGAAATTTGGAGTGGCATATCCTTAGAAAGTTAACGTTTTGCAAGCTTTGCTCTTGGTGGAAACTATAATGTGCCTGTTGGGAATGCCCCTGACTATCCGCAGTAAAGTGATTAGGACAGCTTTACATCTTTGCCCTCCCTTGATTGCTTTGGATGCTTCACTGCTACAAAGGTTCCTGTCCCACATCCATGCCTCCTCCCCTAGTGCCTCCTCTTCCATTTGCTAAGTGTCTCTTGCCTCTAACATATGGTGGGAGCATATTCTCTGCGATGCCGACACTTCTGCTTCTCCACTCCAGCAGCCACAGTAACTGTTGAAATCTGTCCTTTAGCTCGGCCGTTTGCAGGCACGGAAGAGAAGTAATTACAATGGCCTTAATTGGCTGACTGCAGAGCCACTGCCCAAGTAGTAATAAACTGTGCATGCTTAGGAGCTGGATGAGGTGTAACCACCCAGGGGTTCTCCTCCTCTTCCAGCAGGCCTGAATCCAGCTCACTGAGGAGCCTAACAAGGATGTCAGGCTGCTGCTTGAGGATCCAACCCTTATACAAGAGCTGCTGGGCTGCTGGAGCCCCAGAGGTCTCTCCTGAAACTCTTTCAAGGGATGCTGGCAGCTCTGGTGCTGCCTGCTTGTGCCTGGGTTCCCTGCCCTGCCGTTGTGCCGCCGCTGCCAGGCGAGAGCACGGGGTTTTTCATTAGCAGAGATGCAGGCAGAGCAGGGACAATTACTCACTGCTTTATGCTTGCTGGAAGACCCACCCAGGACTGGTAATAGCCATTAAGTGAGGGTGCAGCTTTAACTACGTGCCATTACATTAAGTTTCAAGTTGATATATGGCCAGAGCAAATTGAATTCCTGCTGCTATCCCGTCTGACATTTGTTACATTACAATGCCTGCTCTTTTGTTTTTGAGTCGATAGCTGCTGCTTTCGAGAAATATGGATTATTAGAATTTATAGCCCGTCCTACACGTCTTTTCAAACACTCATATCCTTTTATCATTTCGTTTTGTTGTTATTCTGCCCAGCACAGTTTGTATTTCTTCAGGTTTTAGCACCTGGGACTCTTGATACTTGTGCTAAATCAATACCCTTTGTCCTCATTGCTTTAATATACACAACCATTTGTGTGATGCATGAATTGCAGTGGGTTTTCTGCCTGCGATAGTCATTTACTCCTCCTGCTCAAGCATTCCTTCCCCTGTCTGCACATGGGTCGTGCTTGGCAGTAAATCTCTCACATCTGCATTTAAATTCCTTTATATGGCGACTTCCAGGCACGTGGCTGCACAGGGGAAGGTGAATTTGCTGGCTCCTTAGCAGGAGGGTATCACAGGTTTGACAGTATGCCAGTGCCTCTTGGAAAGTGCTGGTGTGCCACCTTCGGCTCTTAACGTTGAGTTCGCATCTTCGAAGTCTATGCCTTAATGCAGCCACACCTTCTGGTAAAGCGTGTGTGTGAAGAATCTTAAGAGCAGTAAAAGGGTAAAAAAGGCCTTTGAACTTTTGTTCTCAGGTCAGCAGCAACTGAAGTTGTCATCACTGGGCAGTTCTGGAGACCTGTGAGATAGGAATCGCTCCAGTAAGTGTCCCACAGACAGTTGCATGTGACTGGAGTGGAGAAACCCAGGCTAGGTCCAACCCTCCAGCTCAGAGTGGATTTACACTGAGAGCAGAGCACAGCCTGTGCTGTCGCTGCATCTGCTCTGCCTCTCCATGCCCATGGAGACATGCCCAAGGCCGTTCATCTCACACCTTTTATGTGTGGTGGATACTGGTGTGGGCCACCAAGGTAAATGATGGAGATTTGGGTTTGTTTATAAGTTTGTTTATATGTTTATATACCTGCTGACTCTTTTGGGCTGTTCCCCCTTTCCTCTGCTGGCTGTGGGAGCCCAGGATGTGCAAGGACAGCAAAGCTGCATGTTCCCTCTGAATTTTATACTCATACCAAATCAGGGAGTGCGGGAAAGAGACAAGAAAGATGAAGGCATAAAAGATGAGGTCAGAGAAAAGGGAAGGCTTAGCTTGATGAGTCTGTATTTCCCACGTGAGAAGGAACTTTGCCCTCTGGCCATTACCCTTCTTTTCTTCTCCTCCACACCAGGCATCCATCCCACAGCTCCCTCCCGGTCCCTGCCAGCCCCAGTGTTTCAAGCCCCTCTGCTGCTCCTCCACACTGCTGCCAGGCTGCCCCAGCCGTGCGGCCTCCCCACCATCACCCCCCAGCTCCCGCTGTCACACTTGAGAGGTGACAATTGAACTAAGTGTGATTTCCGAGCATGATGAGTGTAATTCTGAACGTCTCATTGAGACGCAGGGCAAATCCTTCATCCCCAAAGGGAGATGTGTTAAACACTGCTTCAGAATTCATCTGCGGAGCGTGAATCTCCCTGGCCGTGGCGGGGAGAGGCACTGCTGTGTCCTCCTTTGTCTCCTGGTTCATCTCTGCCACTGCTGCTCTTCAGGGCTCTCCCTCCTTGTCCTGCCTGTGAAAAATGAGACGTCAGCTCCCTTCAGGGTGTGGGTATTCCTGGGAATATATTTTACATGTGAATAAATGAGAGTGATTTGCCCCTATCAGTTACATTAACTGCAGTAGACTGGGAGCATCAGAAAAAGGGGTGAGCAGACCCTCTGCTGTGCTCTGCTCCTGGGGGGCTGCAGTTTGGGCACAGCCATGGTCTTCTGCACTGAGCATTGGAGCTGCCTTCCTCCAGATCTGTAGCCACATCACTAGAAGTGGAACCTAACCCCCCCCGGCTTGAGGGAGGAGGCGAACCAGCCCAGCAGCTGACCTTGACTGAAGGGTTTTCCATGAGTTTCAAGTCCTCCCCTAAATCTCTCTGTATTCCCAGCGCAGCCTTTTCCATCGAACGTGGTTTCAGACCTCCTGATGGAGCACCCATGTCGCAGACCCAGGAGGCAGAGCCCAGCAGGGATGGCAGAAGGTCCTTCAAAGCTCTGCTGGTGCAGGTGGCATGTGCCTGCGTGTTCCTTTGGATATAACTGCTCCTGAATATCAAGATTATTTACATTCCCAAACAAAGCTGCCAAACACTTTCAAAATGCACTGATGGTGCCTCTCTTTCCACTGTGCTTGCTGATAAAGGGCCATAAACAAGCTTGACACATCTATAATAACCTTTCTCCCCTCCCACTTGCCTGGTCTCTCCTCTTCCTCTCTTGCCTCTCTCGCAGGCTGCATTGGGTAGGTTTTTATTCTACTGCCATTAGCTGGGATGCATTGTTTGATGGGGGAAATAAAACCTTGAATCTCATTTTAGTTTTATTTTTATTTTCTCATTCTAGCAGCAGCTGCCTCAGATGCCAGCAGTGGATGTGTGGGTTTAAAATTGTTTCCCCCAGCCTTTTTTATCTTCCTCTGTTCGTTTTCTTCCCTTTTCCTGTGTCTCCCTTCTATAAAGGTCATCTTAAATGATGCAAGGATACATGCTTTCACAGGTTGTTTTTATCACTTATCAGCCTATTCCAAAGGCCATTTAGTTCTTCTAGGCAAAGGTTGTAGCTTTCAGCCTTCACTTCCCATTTACAAAGGAAAAATGGATGCTACATTTGTAGGTATATAAATTAGGTATAGATATAAACCAAAATGCTAACCCATCTAAAATAAAAGATCCTTGTAATTTCTTTGTCTCCGACCTGAAGAGGTCTCGGGTTCACCTTTTTTCATGTCATCTGTTCCTCTTAGAGGTATTGATGGAAGTGCCACATCTAACGATTCCTTCTCCATCCTGTATTGATGGTGCTGTAGAAAGGCCCACTCGCTGGAGATGAAAGGCAGTGGTGAGCAGCCCAGGTACAAACAGAAACAGTTCCTCGGGCGCTGCTCCTGAGGCATTTTTGTTCAGTGATCCGTGGCTGCGAGAGGGGTTTGTGTGCAGTGGGCATGGGGACAGAAGGGACCTGCAGAGCCAGAAGTGTGCTTTTCTGGGGCCAGCCGGCTGCCCCTGGCTTGGCAGTTTTGTACCCCCTATGGTAAAGTACATATTTGTTTCATCTTCCCTTGAAGCACTGGCCAGAGGGAGAGAAATGGATGTGGTAGACATCCATCCAGGAGCTGGGAAGTGCTCATCCCCTGGAAGCAATGAAGCCCTGGTGAGCTGGGCTCAACTGTGGGCCCTGTGTTAGCCTTGCTTGGCGGCATTGCGGTCCAGGAAGGCTGGCAAAGATGCAGCAACTACGCAATTGTGTAAGAAAACATTGCCTGAGACATGGCTAAGATCAGGTGAAGATCTCCCTCACCTCTCCCCACTTGGTCTTAGTTATATAGTATGTATTTTGGGGCGAGGATTGCCTGTGAGTACCTGCTTTGTCTATGAGTACCTGTATTGTCTGTGAGTACCGGTACAGCTCTGCGTACCACCAGGGCAGTAATCATGGTGTGCAGACTTTAGATGGAAGCCACTTTCAGTGCTTGAGTCTTTCAGATCAGAGTTGAGGAAAGGGTTTTCATGATTGGTACATTAAAATTGTTACTTTTCCTCTTTACTTGGTATATTCTGTTGTACAGGCACTATAAATCTGCAGAGATATGGTTCTGGTTATGAGAATCACACAATGGAATAATTAAATGGCCTAATTGTAAAGTATATTATCTTCACCATTGCACTCGTCAGCTGTTCTACCGCACCTCATAGAGGAGGGCAGTGATTAGGAAAAGCTGACACAAACTTGCACTCAGCAGGTGAATCCAGCCAAATCCAAACATGATGAACTGATCCCACAACCCGTTAAGCCCTCATGGTGGTCTTTGGCATAGTCAGAGATTGAAGAAATTGGAGGAAGGGGCTGATAATATACAAAAGATAGATAGATCATGAGGCATTTGCACATGATCTATCTGCTGGGATGTATGGTCCCAGCTGCACAGAGCGAGCTGGGACCATGTTAGCTTTGGTACCACCCTGGCCTTCTAAAGCTGCTCTGTGGGCTCAGCTCTGTGTCATGTTTAAGCGTTTCACCCTCTGTGGTCCTGGCTGGAGTTCTGTCAAAACAGGCCTATGCTAGATTTCCTGGGGCTTGTGTCAGGACTGAGGACTGATGCTGTCTAATATGACACAAAACCCTCACCACCCCAGCCATTTCCCAGCGTATTAATATTCATTTTGCACTAATGTGGGATGAATACATTTCAGTGTTTGGCCAGAGCACATTCCTCATTTTTATGTCATACTCACAGAATGCATCAGTGTGATATATTGTGTATTTTACCATAATAGTAGACAATACAGCTCAGTATTTCATTTGGACAAGTAGCAAGTATGAGGCAAGGAGACAGCCACTGCTGGACAAGGGGTGAGCTCAGGAAAACAGGAATAAATTAGAACATATTCATCTGGAGTGAAAAGTCATTTCTCCAGTAAATTAAAAGCAGCAGCCTTCGTCTCTTGTTGGGTTTCCCTATTAGGCTGCTTCAGAAAGGCTTGCCCAGGAACTTCTCTGGACATGACTTCAAGTGTTTGCCCATCTCAGCCGCACCAAAGGTGAAAGGCAGCGCCCAAGAATGATGGTGCCTAGGGGAGCGCAGGGCAGGGGGGTCAGAGATGGTGCCCGGTGGGCTCGGTACCTACGGCCAGATGTGGGATGGGAGGTGCCATCCTGTCTCTTTTCATAGCACAGCTGTGGCAGGGTGAGGTGCTCGGTGTGCTGGGAGGGAGGGAAGAAGGGAGCAGCCTCTAGGAAGATGTGTGGGATACTCACGGAGGGGAGGCTGAGAGGCAGGGAAGGAGGGAGAAGGGGCCTCAAAAGCAGCCAGTGAAGTCATGGTTACTGAATGGACTTTCCCTATTGCTTCATTTGTTCCCATGTTCTGCCCTGGACACAAATGTTTAGTAATTTAGACCAAAGGGATCTAAAGAGTTGCCTTAAAGGGTAGTTCAAAAATCAATGGATGTTAGAAAGGGTCAAATGATGCCATAAAGAGATTAACAGCAGCATGGAGAGATAATATTCCCCTGCCTGCAGAGCTGGCCCTGAGAGCTTTATGACAGGGAAGGAGAAGAGCAGAGGCTCAGTACCTATTTCCCTGCTTGACTTCTCCCCTTCCTGGAAGCTCATGGCTGTTTGGGGAGAAAGCAAGCAGGGAATGGCTGTGGAGATGGGAATGAGAGGAGACAGGCAGGTGGGCCATGCCGCTGCCTGATGGGTTCTTCTAATCCAGACAAACTGCAGCTCCGTCGACAGTCCCTGCTAAATCACCTGGGAGGAAATGACTTACTCAGCAATCAGGCGCAGGTTTACAGCATGAAGGTCAGATTTTATGAGGGTTCCCTGGAAATGCATGGGGGAGACGTGACAAGGCTGTGTGTCACTCTCCTGGCACTGGACCTAAAGCCAGGGCAGGCAGTGTGCTAGGCAAGGGACAGATCCAGCCGGAGCAGCCTGCCCTCCACCAGTTTCTTCCCAAACCCATCACTATGGCCTCCTCGCTGAGCTGGGGAATGCAGTCAGGAGCACAGCCCAAGGGGTCTGGGGGCTGAGGAAGAGATGACATTTGGTGATCAACTGAATTTCCTTGTCAGAAGTAGGAAAGCTGCTCTCTGGGGGTTTGCTTTTTGCTGCGTTGTCAAGTGTTCTTTGGTTCCGTGGCAAGTTCTTAGCACTGACAACATGTTGAATTAAATAGCTCTGTTTTCTCTTGTTTCGCTCCCAGGGCACTGCCTCCCCCTGTGGGGACAGGCAGAATGAAGCACTGGCATTTTTTACTTAGAAAGCAATCTGAGTGCTCATAGTTCTGCTTAGGGAGGGACTGCTACTTCAGATTTGCGGTTGGCTGGCCTCATGGAAGGGGCCTGAAGGAAGTGAAGAGACTAAAACCCACCATGTTCAGTAAGGATTGCCTGGGAAATCTCAGCCTGACCCTCCAGGAAGCTTTTCTTCTTGGAGATAAGGTAGAGGCAGCTTCCCCGCATCCCATCTGATGCATGGGGAGCCTGAGCAGGAAACCAACGACCTGCATACAGGGATCTTGCTTCAAGGCATGTGCAGTCCTTACACGCGCAGCTCTCTGAGCCTTGCTGTGGTGGCAGTTTATGTCAGGATAAAGCCAAGCCAGGTAATAACAGCGATGTTTTCCTGGCATCGCACTGCAGATCTTGGTGTTGCAGGAAATGAAACATCACAGCCAGAGGTGCTTGATGTTTCCTGGTGAAGGGTCCCCTCTCCTGGGTGCTGCAGATGGCAGGCCTGGCTGGGGGCTCTGCAGCACGCACCTAAGGGGTCTGGTAGGACACTCTCCAGGGTGGAAAAAACATGGGGTTGCATTTGGTGCTGCACTGAAGTGAATCACTGTGTGAATCAGTGTGTCTGGAAGAGATGTGTTGAAGAGCCAGCGGACTGATGTACCACATTAGCAAGCCCAAAGGGAAAAGCAAGAGATAGGTAACCCTTGGGAAAGACGACCTTGATCCACTGCCCTTTAAAGCCATGAAGGCATCTGTTTACTGGAAGAGACAGCTGCCATTTGATGTGGGAGCATCTGAGTCAACATGCGCTAAGAGGAGTGCACATGCTGAGCTCTCCCTGCTGCCATGGTTGGGTGGCTCTCAGCCAGCGTCAGCTCAAAGCCCACTTTCCCCCAGGAGGAACCTGCTGTGATTCTCTTGCCCTTGCCCACAGGGACATTCTTCAACCCCGCTTCCTTGCTGGATGTAGCAGAGACCCTAGTGGCCATCAGGATGCCTGGTCCCCTCCAGGGAAGCGTTGTCCCTGCGAGGATACCACAGGGAATCCAAATCGCTCCAGCACCCTGGGGCAGAGCAGCCAGGAGCCCTGGGCAGGGTTTCCAGCCCAAACCAGCAGTTTGAGCTCTGGTCAGTCTCCAAGGAAAGCAGCATTTTACTGGCAGACTTTAAACTTATATGTGTGCTGGCTTTGCTTTTTGCGGTGTCGTCTCTTCCCTCTCTCGTGCTGTTCCTTGTTACCACTGTGCCATTTTATCTTGCTCCCTCTCTCTGCATTTCTCCTTCTTCTACAGCTTTGATTCAGATTCTACCCCCCCTTCCCTTTTTTTCCCCTCTTCTGTGTCCTGCTGGCCCTGACCTTGCCCACCTCAGGGCCAGCCATGCTGGGCTAGCTCCTGGCCTGGCTCTCTTGAAGACTTTGTTTTCTTGCCTCACACTCAAGTGACAGCAGATGAGAGAGCAGGGTGCTGCCACGAGATTTCTGTGCTTGCTTCCATCAGTGCTTCCTGCAGAGCCTGAGCGATTATTATCTCTGTAAATGACTGAAAGAAGTATAGTGATAAAAGGATTAAGCTAGACATATTTTACTTTATTTATTTATATCCTTCCATCCTCCTTAGCAAGTTGTGGAGCATATTGTGCTGCAGCTGCAGCAGCTGCTCCAGCGGGAAGCGGTGACAGGGGGACCAGGGACACGGTGCAGAGTGGTCCGGGAGCAGGCACAGAGCACAGATGGGGGCTTGGGCAGGGGGTGCAAGGGACTAAAGCAGGCAGACCCCACTGTGAAAGGGCTGGGGATGCAGCGAGGCCAGCTTGCTCTCTTCTTCCTTGGCAACAGTCTCCTGTGAGTCCCTCTTTTCAAGACACAGAGAAATCAGGTCATGGGGCTGGACCTGTGTGTGCTCAGAGCCAGCGTTTCAGTGGGTTATGGACCAGAAGGGCAGCCAGAGTGTCTCTGGACGGGGATTGTTGCAAAGAAACCCCACAACTGCTTGCCTGGGCCCCTAAGGGCACACTGCAGTGGCACAGCACCATTCCCATGGGCAGCTCTAGCCAAGCTGTTCCTGCAGCAGATACCTGCAGATGCTTCTGGAAGCAGCCTGTTCCCAACTGAAGTTTATTTCAGGTCTCTGTGTGTGTCTGCTAAATAGCCTACAACAGACTCATATAGACAACCTAGTCCTGTCTAGGAGCTCACAGAGCCCTGCCTGCATCTGTGGCCTCCCTGGTTCACCTTGTAAGGGCTCCCATAGCAGGAAGACGAGTGACTTCCAACCCTTCTGGTGGCATCAGAGTTCGATGGGGCTTAAATCAATACAGAGGCTCAGAGTTATACAAAGCAATTTGCCCTGAACATTCAGGTTTTGATACTGGACCCCCTTCCTAGCTCCTTGGCATGGAGGGAGCAGTACATGATTGCAAACTCTTCCTGGATTGAGCCCTAGAGGAACAAAGCTGGAGATTATATTCCTGGCGAGGACTCTTCTCTAAAGCTCATTTGTACCAAGGTTGTATCTGTTCTAGTAAATATAACGAGCCAGGATCCAGTCTGTGGTCCTGAGGGATTGGAATGTGATATGTTCTGTGCTGATACAACTAAACTTTGGCCTCTCCTGTGCAGCTCACTGGTGACAGTCCCTGGCTCATGCCGTCCTCTGAACTGTGTCCAGAACTGTCTTGGAAAGGGCTGGCTGCCATGGGCCAGGGAGCATGTGAACAGTTAAATGGCTTGGATGACCATTACACCGTGTCTGAAGCCTGCGCCCCGGCCCTCGTTTAGTTACCAGTATAATCTCTCCTGAGATGCTTTCACAGAGTAAAAGGAGTTTCCGAAACCCACCGGTTGGAGCCAGGCACGTGGGCTTTCTCTGCAGTGCTGCTCACCCAGTGCAGGGTCATCGTGGTGGGCAGCAGGAGCAAGGGTGAGGTTGGAAGGAAATGAGGGAATTTGGGTGGAGAGAGAACGGTGATTTGTGGCAGACTGGGAAGCCTCAGCAAGCAGGAGTGGAGGCAGGAGCATCCTCTCAGTCTCTCCCTGTAGTCTCAATGCTGGCATGATTGCACTGCCTCTGCCTGGATCAACGGGAAGAACTTGGCACCCTCCATCTCACTGAGTGCTGCATGGAGACAAATCAGCTGCTGTATTTATATGACTAAAGAGACCCAGGAGCACAATCATTCAGGAAGTGAAACAAAATGATGGCAGCATTTGGGCCAATACCTTCGGAAGTGCTAGGGGTATCAGAGATCTTCAGGCAGGTAAAGGATCAGCTAAAACTATGTACAGTGATTGCATATTCCCCTGGACCCCTGACACCATGAACTATCCCCAAAGGGACAGCAGCTGCACTGTGGCATTCCCTTAGGAAGTCCTATTCCTGAGGTGGCATTGCAGATATTTGCCTGGGAGGTGTATGGTGGCAGCAGCACCCCTTATTAAATCCTGCCACTTGTTCTGCCTCATGCTGCAGCTGTAAAGCAGCTGATGTTCACTGGGCTATTTGTGCTTTTGGACCTCAGCCTCCATCACTAGACCTAATGGTAAAGGACATCTCTTTGGGTGTATGGTCAGCAGCAGAGGCTGTAGGTGTGACATGACCCACCAGCTATCACCTCTGTGAGGCAGCCTGGGGGCTCAAGGCCAGTTTAAGTTGCTGCCTTCACAGCCTAAGGCCAGACTCGCAGGTCTATGCAGAAGCAACGATTCTATCTTTTCAAGCAAGGCACGTGGGAGATGAAGCTACATCAGAAGGGTTCTTCATGAACTTCTGTGCATGAAGCAGAATACAAGCCAGGTGAGATGGCCAGCAATCACTGGAAGCTCACCTGAGGGATGGACATCTTCTCACAGCCTGGCAAAACTCCACCTAAAGTCAGAGTGATTCCCTTGGGCTGGCTCTTGCTATGGTGGCTTCTCCCCACAAATCCCTGCTGGCATTTGCTTTTCCCTGCCTTCTTTGCTCCACCATTTCTACCTTCCCTTCTACCAGTGCCCACAATGAGCAATCCAGCATGGCCCAGTTTAATATTCCACAGATCCTCACAGGCTGATAAAGGAGAACAAGAGAGGAAGGAGGGGGTGGGAGCCTGGTGCATGGGGGGGATATAAACCCCTGAGCCTGTATTCAGAGCAGCAGAGATAACAATAAGCGAGAATAATAGTCTAACAAGTCGGAAATGTCACACGCGATCTGGTGCCATTAACACAACATGGATCTGAAATACCACATAATTAGTTTTGTGCCTGTTGTTCTGATTTGGAGAGAAAAAATATGAAAGGGAAGAGATTTGGGGGGGCAAAGAGAGGAGTGCCAGCAAAGTGAGCTCATAAAAGGGCGAAGCCTACAGCATCTAATGTTTTTGGAATAGTATAATAAAGCTCTATCTCCTTACCCATGTTTGAGGCAGAGATTTTTATCTGGCAGTACAGGATAAAAAGAAATGAGAGCTTGAAAAGGGTAGATAAAATTGTGATTGATCTCTCTAGGACCGCCTTGCCTCCTTTCAGGGAAGCTTGTGGGCCTCATGAATTGCTCCACCAGAGAGACACATGATCCCTACCCCTTCCCATGCCACCTTGCTAGAAGATTAAAAACCCCAATGTTTTCAAGGCTTCTTTCCCTGTCTCTTTCTAACCCAGTGCACAAACTGCATGTTTGAAGGCTGTGAAATGCCTGTCTGTCCCCTGAGAGCAGGCCCAATGCATGGGTGTTATGGGGACCCCATTGCTGCCAAGGTGTGTGAGTCCTTCAAACAGGCTGCTGGGCACATTTGGCCTCGTGGGCTGGCGTGTGCCTCTCTGAGGGACACATCCCAAGGGACAGAAATGCCCAGATCTCATAGAGTCATAGAATCAAACAGGTTGGAAAAGAGCTTTAAGATCATCCAGTCCAACCTTTACCCCAGCACTGCCAAGGCCACCACTAACCCATGGCACTGAGGGCCTCGTCTACACGGTGTGTGAACACTTCCAGGGATGGTTACTCCACGTTTTATCTTAGTGGGATGGGCATTGTTTGGAGGAAGTTGTATAGGGATTGGAACAGGACACTCTCCTTTTCTCAAAGGTGTTAGGAAAAGAGAAAGTTGCAAATATCACATGGGAGAAACACTGTCCTTTCCTACCCTGCAGCCTGTTGGGGTGTGAGTAACCTGGTGTACATGCAAAACCCTTGTGAGACTCTGTGGTTGTGTCAGCTGTAGACCTGACTATGGCACTCTTCATTTTCTGGCAGGAGCTGCCCCTTTCTGCAGGTCCCACGGGTGCATCTCACACTTATTTGAGAGAAGAGCACTTGAAATGCGGGGAGCGCACTCGCCTACCCTCTATCCTGGAACAAATTTGCATTTCAACAAGGTCTGTTCCCCTTTCCATATGCTTTTTCCCAAAAGCCCTTTACCTCTGGGGCTCACTGGGACATGAACAGCAAACCCTTTGCCTCTTCCTCCAGTGAGAAAGCTGGAGCTGCTTATACTGACTAAAGTATGGCAGAGAGGTCCCCTTCTCCATCCCCTGGCTGTATGGTGGTCTCTGTGAGGTTGATGGATGCCTCAGTCCTGCTCGTGCAGACAGGCAGTAATGACCCATCAGTACTTTGCCTGAGGACCACGTGGTACACAGAGACCAGAGCTAGATTTGCCAGCTCATTCCCGGGACTGCTTTTTGGAGGGGAGATGGGAAGGACATTGCTCTTCCTGTTTGCTCTTGCCCTGTCACTGCAGAGCAGCTTTGCACCCATCCATGTTGCCTGGTCAATCCCATCGTGGGTGAATGGGGAGGGAGGAGATAAGCTAATGACAGAGTTGAACTTTAACGCATGACCAAGTTCTGCCATTTTTTTACATGCAATTGCTAATCACTTCTAAACATATTCTAAGGAAGAGGTACTTTCAAACTCTGTGCCAAAGGCATGGATTGCTGTGTCCAACTCCTGTCTCTGCTGTGTCCAACTCCTGTCTCTGGAGGACGCCTGTAGGACTGGGATCCAATTAATTCAGTCCCAATGGATTCATCACTTTGCCCGCTAACGGCCAGGTACTGACAGGGAGTGTGACAGGAACGTTGATCTATTGCTCACTGCTCTGGCCAGTCATGACAGGAGGCTGCTGCCATGGGAGGCTGTCACCTCCAGAGCCAGGCCTTGTGCACATGAAACGGGGCTGAAATGGAGCTGCCTCCTGGGTGGAGCACAGCAGCTATTGAACAGAATCCTGCTCCCTGCGTTTGCTTGGGAAGGGGGAAGTATTTCTGTGCGTTGTTAACACTGAGCACAAGTGACAAACATTAGGAGCGGGGAAGGAGCGAGCTTTGCCTTTGACAAGGAAGTCAGCGGCATCAGTTTTTCCTTCGACTCTGAAACGAATGTTAGCAATTCTGATGAAGCATATGTTCTTCCAAAATTAAACATTTCATTTCTATTTCAGCCCTTGCAGCTTGCCAGTATTTTTAAAATACAAACCCAACGATTTTGTTTGGAAAAATCACTTTGTTCAAGGCAGTTTAGAGTTATCAAAAGGCGTTGTTTCATTTTTTAATGATCGAGAGACTATTGAACGGTCTCTGTGACATTAGTATGTTCTGAAATGTGTTGATTTAAATGAGAACGGATTGATTTTTTTTGGTGGTAAGCAACGCTCTGGTGAAAACATTCTGATCTAGTAAGATAGGCAAGGTCTGTATTATATATTGGCCTCTGTCCAGAGAGTGAGACATCTGCTACTGCAAGAGGTATAGGGAAGCTTGTGTGAACAATGCTATCCAAAAAGCATTAAACACATAACTCATCTGTGTCAGACATCAGTGTAAAGAATTACATTTCTTCTAGCAATTTGCAGGGAGCTTTATCAGAATGAAGCAAGTCAACTTATTCCTAAAGCCTTCTCTTCTGCCTGTTCATGACTGATGGCAATCCCACCACCGCCAGCTGGATGTGTGTGTCCCATTTAAAGAGTCATTGCATGTGTGGTCACAGGCTGTATCAGATGCAACTTCTGGAGCCATATTCCTTTTGGAGTTTTCTGGGTCTCCAGCCATGGAAACAGGTTGCAAAATGAGCTTGGGTTCTCAGCAGATCAGCCAAGCCCTGACCTGTGATGAAGGTTCAGACAGAACCTTACCACCAGGTCAAGTGTCTGCTGAGAGCATGGGTCAGGGGAAACCAGGCAAACCTCTTGGGTTGCAAGGCTGAAATCAAGCCCTGCTCCAGCTGAGAGGCTTGGAAATGAGGGTGCAGCTGAAATTAGGGTTATCTAAGCAGAGAAGCTTCTGGTGGTAGCTAGGACAGGGCGAGGGTAACCCACCAATAGCATCCCTTGCTCGGCCCTGGGGTAATTGCAAGCAGATGGCACCTGCAGGGAGAAACAGCAGAGGAACCTGATGCCAGGTGAGTATCACAGCACCTGCAACAGATAACGAGAGGTGATAAATCTCACTGACCAGGGCAGGTGAAGGTGAGATACACGGGGGAGAAGTGTGCAAGCAAAGGGGGATTTGGGGGTGCTTTTGGTATGTTGTTGGAGCTTCAGGAAAGACAAGCTTCTGCAGAAGGCTGAGAAGGAACACGCATGTTTGATCAATGAAAGGTGAGTGATTTGAATGGGGAAAAGCTGGGTAATTGAAGATTGTTTTGGTAATGGTTGTGGCTGGAGATGAAGGTATCTCTTGTAGCCTTCCTTCCTTCCCTCTCCCTCAAGTGTGAGGTTGGGTTGTGGCAGTGAGCTGAGCTAAAGCAGCTCTGTGAGCAGGGGCAGGCTGGGGGGTGCAGCAAGCCATGCTGGCTGGTGCCCTGGGGCAGGGAGGGCTCTCCCTATGCCTGGCTTGAGAGGACAAAGAAAGCTGACCGCATGGGAGAGTTTCCTGGGCTCAAAGTTGCAAATCATGCCCATTTTTCTGCATTTGTGGAAGTTATATTACCAAATCCTTCTTGGGAAATGGCTTCCAAGTTGTGTGACTCAAAAGAATAAAGAGGAAAAAAACCTGTAAGCTTGTTCCATCTGGCTTGCAGCCCTTTGAGGGCCAGTTCTTTCCCCCTGTAGCTATGAGTATTAGAAGCATCCCATCTTCTTCAGTTGATTCACAAGGCAAGGTTAAATCCAGTGTCTGAGACTCCAGGAGCTGAGGGGATGCTATTCCCTGAACTCATAAAATCATGACTTGGCAAAACCGTGTCAGCTGCAGAGCTATGCATGCTCTTAACCTGTATTTCTCCTAAGCCAATTAGGCTGAGTTTCTAGTGAGGGCAATAATGGCTGGGCACACTCCTTTGAACCAATAATGTAGGTGGCTGGAGTAGATGAGTGGCCTGCTAATGAGGGAAGAGCTGCCTGCTAGTGATGCAGAGCTAATGATCCCTGTCTCCAGCAGTCCACAGCCAGGCAGAACACAAAAAATCTATTCCCACCAAGTGCTTCATTACCATCCAGATACACTCAGGTGGAGAGCTTGGTTTGGTGGGGAGGGGAGGGCAATGTACCTGAGATGTGGCTGTCTGAGGGAGAGGCAGCATGTTCTCCCTGTGTCACCCTAAATAAGCCTCTCTGCCTCTTTGGGCTTTGCTGTTCCTTTCCCTCCCTGCATTTGCAATAGTGCTGTTCCAAGGATAGTGCTGAGAGTGAAATGGGTTGTAACACATGGCTGCAGGTTATGGTGGAGAGGAGAAGTGCCAAAATCTAGAGGCTTTAGTGCCACAGTTTGGAGATGCCTACCTGGTTAGTGTCCGTCACCTCTTCACGCTCTTCTCGGGGGCTAACGCCCTTCTGGGTTTGGGAAGAGAGCTCTGGGAAGCAGGCAAGCCTGAAGATAAAAGCTTTGTAGTCCCTGTGAAACACAGAGGTTTCTCCAGCATTGATCTTTATGTTCTGAAACCAGCATCAAAGATACGAGCAGGCCTGGGCTCTGCTGCATCCCTGTAGTGGGAGGAGAGTGCACCCAGAGCTGGGGTGATGTGGGGTGCTGCAGGGGGAGGCAATTGGTGGTGCTGGTCGAAGCAGCCGGGCTCTGAGCCCTGGTCTGCCCAAGCTCGGGTGAGTGGCAGCCTCTCTGACAGGGGCAGGCTTGCTGTGTGATGGCAGGAGGGGGAATAGGTGGGCAGGGAAGAAAAAATGTGCTGAAAGATTTCCTCCTTTTGACAGATCAAACTCTCCTCACAGAGCTCCTGTGCGTCTCCCCTCCCACTTGAGATTATAAATACACTTTTCAGTGAGCTAGTGAAAAATTCAAGCTTTCTACTGTAAAGACCCATCTTCTAACCAGGGAGATTGACATGTGCCAGTTGATTTAGCCTCATTGGACTGTTGTAGTTGGTACAATGTATTGAGATTCCTCTAAGATGCTGAGGAAAGATAAATGATTTCTGTTAGACTAATTTATTAGTATTTAGCAGAGAACAAATACTTTTTAAAGGGATAATGGCAAATTTAATATCCTGTTAAGCAAATTTGCTTACCCAGTACTTAGCAACAACTTGGGCTTAGATCACACGGTCACTTAAATGCGTGCACAACCTTACTGAAACGTGAAGGCCCAAAGAAATCTTAAATCTCTGTGGAATCAAGAACATGGATATTAAATGTAAAGTAATTATAAACAGAAACCCCCCAGCAAATGAGTCTTTTTCTCTTGCCACTGCTCGTCTCCTCCTGCCTCGCTGCCTTTGCTTGGAAAATGAAAATCGATGGGGTCAGTTTTACTCCTGTTTCTAGTCAGTGTCAAATGGGTGACCTCAGTGTGGTGCTGGGTTTGCAGGAATGTGGTATTGATCCTGCCTCTGATCTGCAGTCCTTGACAGCAGCAGGCAGAAACCCACACTGGCCTGGGAGGCAGAGCCTGCCTGTGGTGCTGCCTTGGGTGGGCTATGCTTGCTCTTTGCCTCTGAGATCTGCTGGCTGTGACACTGTGCCCCTTTTACACGAGGAGTGTGTTGGCTGGATGGATGGGGAGAGCTGGATGGTCTGTGCTGCCAAGGGCAGCCCAGAACTGGGTTCACTACCAAAGTATTGTTCTGGAAACTCTTTTTCTTGGGCTGCTGGATGGACACAGTCAACCTTCTTCAAGTGGTTCTTAACTTCCCTTCCACGCCTGTGCAGCAGCAACAGCTCATGGACTGCTCTTTGTGCAGTTCCCACCTCCCCTTTGGATAAACTGCAAACACCCAATTAAGGCTCTGAGAATTAGTAGAAATCAATCTTGCTTTTCTGCAAGCTCTGGTTTGTATTGTAAATCAAGGCAATGATCTTCCTGCGCTCCTGGGTCAGAGACTGGCATTTATTTATTTTGTTAGCTGGTTTTGCGTGTTTCGTGGTGCAGATAATGGGATGCTCTTACCACTATGGTTTGCTATGTCAGTTGTGTGCAGGCTGCTTGGGGTCAGTGTCACGGAGGTGGCCCTGGCTGCAAAGGACTATAGCATGGGTGAGGTGTGCTGCGGCAGAGAGAAGTGCCAGGAGTCAGCCGTGGTGCTTCCACATAATCCTGTGCAGATGTGGGCAGTGCAAACCCAAAATGAAACCTCAGTTCATCAGCTGCAATACTGCTGGGATCAGTAGCCCTTAAACACAGAGCACACACTGGAGTGTTTTGAGCAGGGCTGGATGCCTGTGAGGTTAGTTGTGAAGATGGTTTGAGAACATCCTACGTGGCTCCCTTGGTTACACTGATAGAGCTGTTCATGAGGCTTCGCTCTGTGTTTGGTCACTGAAATGGGCTGGTTGTAAAACACAGCTCCTGATAGCTGTACCAGCACAGCAGAGGTGTGCAAGCATATTGTGAGGGCAGGGATGAGCTGCTGGAAGGGCTGGGATGAAAAACAGTGCTTGTGGGGGGAATTTTCATGGGCTTTGCGTGGCGAAAAGCAGTATGGTCTGGACCTACACCCTGAGATTTCTAACCTCTGGCTAGAAAGACCTCACATCTGCTGAGATCCAGCTTTTAGGTGAGCTCTGGCCTCAACCCAAAATGTGTAGAGCATCCTTATTTCCATCACTTAGAAAATGAAACCATGGTGGCAGCATGGATAAACTCCCACCTAAACCAGTTGTTTAGTGCAGGGCTGGGTTCTCATCGTGGTCACCAGCACTTTGCTTTCTCCACACAAACTTCATCCCTTGCAGATGTTGGTGCTTGCTGGAGTCTTCGCTCTCCTGGCTTTGTGTCATCTATCAACTGGGTCACACAGCCCACACAGGGAGAAGGGGCTGGTCCTATCACCAGCTCTTCATTAGCAGTTGGCTTGCTGAGGAAGGGCTGCAGGAAGGCTGGAGGCAGTTCTTGCTCCAGGCACCCTCTGGTTTGTGCCCGCTCTATCCATATTTCAGATAGGAGATGATAGTGAGTCCTGTGCGTGTTCTTGTTGGCAGTGACATGTGCTATAATTCCTGTGGCAAAAAATATCTTGTGAATGCGTTGCTTGGGAGAAGCAGCGAGTTCAGATGATGGCTCTCAGAAATCCTTCCTCACTACTTGTACAATGACTTCTATTTATGTGAAAGCACAGCTTCTGTGAGCACCCTCCATTTCAGCCGAGTTTGGTAGAAGGGGTTTTTTTTTTTCATCTGAAATGAAATTTTGATAGTCAAAACATTTTGGTTTGGATGTAAAAAGCAGTTTTAAATTACTTCCTTTGACCAGATTTTCCTGGAACTAATCCTTTCTCTTGGCTACGACATATTTTAGACAAACTCTTGGATGTTTTGCTACAGAAGCAATGTTTTCCAGCTGGGACCGGCCTAAAACACTTCTGGGAGGGGGAGTCATTCACCAGGCAAGCTCTGCTTGCGTCTCTCCTGGGTAACAACTGGCCATTGCCTTCCAATTCAGCAGCAGTGATCATCCAGGCAAGGAAAAGAAACCCACTGAAGTGACCCACTGCAGAGCATTAATAACTACTGAAAAACAAGGGGTTTGCCCCACCTTCCACAGTGCTATTCTTGCCTAACTGCAGAGATGCTGAGTGGCCCCTCATAGAATCCCAGCCTGGTTTGGGTTGAAGGGACCTTAAAGCTCATCCAGCTCCAACCCCTGCCACGGGCAGGGACACCTTCCACTAGAGCAGGTTGCTCCAAGCCCCTGTGTCCAACCTGGCCTTGAACACTGCCAGGGATGGGGCAGCCACAGCTTCTCTGGGCACCCTGTGCCAGCGCCTCAGCACCCTCACAGGGAAGAGCTTCTGCCTCAGAGCTCATCTCAATCTCCCCTCTGGCAGGTTAAAGCCATTCCCCTTGTCCTGTCCCTCCAGGCCCTTGTCCAAAGCCCCTCTCCAGGTTTCCTGGAGCCCCTTTAGGCACTGGAGCTGCTCTAAGGTCTCACCTTAAGGAGCCTTCTCTTCTCCAGGCTGACCCAGCCAGCTCTCTGGCATGGTCTGTCTGACTGTACCTTAAATTGCAATGCACTGTGGTTGAATTTGATAAAAATCCAGGAAAGATTTTGATGTGCAAGTAACACCTTCCTATGCAAAGGGATCTCTCTTTCTAGTTTTAGTCTGCATCAGTGCTATCGCAAGCTTCTTTGTGACTTGCAGCACGCTTTTATTGTGGTTGATCCACTGGGTAAATATTCTTCAAAACCGGCTTTTTATCTTCTCTGCCACAGGCAGGTGTTAGCCTTGGTTTGCAGGAGAGGAAGGAGAACTCCCGTGGGGAAAGCAGGAGCCTGGTGGTGTATCGGTGTCCTTGGCAGGCTGCAGGACGTGGGAGCAGGGTGGATGCGAGTCGTGCCTTGCCCTTGTCATTCCCTTGTTTCCTGAGCTGCACTCGCTCAGCAATGGGGGCGCAGGATGTGGCTGGCTTTATTTGGAATGTTACAGCCAGCCCTGGCGGAGTTAATTGACCAAGACAAATTTTGTTACAAAACCTTGACATTAATAATGAGAAATAAGAGCTGGGAGGTAAAACACACGCTCTCTAGACATGCATTAGCAGTACCCCCACCCCTCCAGACTCCTCCTGAGGTGGGATGGCAGAGAGCTTAGGTCAGTTAGTTTTAAAATTAACTGCTAGTCCTCCAGGCAGCCTGTAAATAGAGTATTTGAACTGTGACTATCACTAGTCTTTCCAGGCAGTATAAGGGAGGGATGGAAGAGCACAGACCCAGAGAAATCCGTAACTGCTGGTGACTGGTCTCATGTCTGATCCTGATCCTTCATCTCAAACCCCCAGGCCCTACAAACTGAGTTGGTGCACTAGTTAGCAGCAGGAATGGGGATGCTCCTCTCCTTCATGTGCTGTTAGGCTGCCCTTTGCAGCCTAATCTGTCGAGGTTTTGCTGTGATAATGCAATACAAGTGGACCTTGTTCCTGCTCTTCTCACCTTGGGCCTCAGTGTGCTGATGTAGCTGTGCAGAAGGCTCAGCCTTGCATGTGTGTGGAGGTACCGGCTGACATTGTTTTGGGTACCAAACATGCACTGAGAAGCTACATCAGTCCATCTGCGAGGTGCAGAGCCATTCCTTTCTCTTGGCACAGAGGATTAAGCCTGGGAAATACACAGGTTACTTGCACAAAGAAAGCAAGGGAGAGTTTTAAGGGGGCAGAAGTCCTCAGGTGAAAACAAAAAAGCCTCAGACACCCTGCAAAGCTAGTGAAAAAGGCAGGCTCCTGGAAAAAACTTCTGCTGCTTGGTGATGTGGCAGCCTAAACTATGTGACCCAGTCTTTCCCATATCAAAGCCTGGCAATGTTTGTGTGCCTCTTCACCTTCCCTTTCTTGTCAGTGGGGAGGAGCCTCCAACAGGACTATGGCTGCTGTGGTGCAAATCACATAGCTTCACTTCTTTAAAGAAATACATTATCCCTGTTCTCTGCTTCCAGACCCAGATAGAAATCTGTGATGAAAAGGTGCTCCTGAGGGCATCAGAACAGCAGCAAAAGGAATATCTTCATTTGCTTCTGGAAACAGGCAGAAGCTCGATGCTTGGGATGGCTCCTGTCCAAAGTCATGGCGCTGTCCTGGTCTCTCTTGGGGTGCTGTGCTCCCTTGCCTTTCCCTGGTGATCCATCAGCCCACATCTTTTCTGAAGTGGCAGGACTGCAGCCCTACATCTGATCGATACCGCCCAACCTTGACATGGAATCAGTCACTCGCAGCCAGCTCATTACTGCTGGCTAACCGTTTGCCTGCAGCAGCCCCTTAATGGCCTTCCCCGGCTGCTGCCGAGTCGCAACAGGAGTGTTTAGCAGTCTTATTTACATGCAGCATTTCACCAGTCCCTCCTTCCCCTTGCTCACAGCTTGCCATCTGCTCCGGAGCCTCCGAGGAGACGGAGATTGGGAAGCGGGGACAGGAGCATCACGCCTGTGTGTTGTCTCTATGGTGATTGAGTGCCCTTCCTCATGGTGCTGGGGGGGGGGGGTGGTCCCAGGTTTGCCCATTTTAGGCTTTCTCTGCTAAAAACCTTTGTTTTATAGAAGACTTTGGCATTGTGCTTTGCTTTTATTCTGGCTTTGAAGCTGATTTTAGTTACAGTGATTTTCAATCCGCTGTGTGTTTCAGTCTTCTCATCACTGTGTTTACACTCTCCAAGGAGAGGGGAAGGCTCAGGATGTTCTTCCTAGAGAGCAGCTTTAAAATGGCAATTTATTATTTATAAATTGGGGGATGGATGAGGTCTGGGGGAATGGAGTTCCTGCGAGTCTATTAGCTGGGCAGGTTGTGCCCTGTGTCACTGCAAAGATGCTTTCCTTTAGCTCAGCAGCAGAGTCTTAGACTTGACTCCTGACCTTGGTCAGGAGCCATTAATGATCTCTGAAAGAAGAAATACACTGACACATGCACATTGGGGGATATTTGGTACATGTGCTACCGTGCCATTGATTTACATGAGCAAACTCGGAGTACAGGGGTTTTTTTAGATGGCTTTTACTTAAACTGAAGTCCGGGTTTTAACCTTGGCCTCTGGCTTTCATGCACAGAAAAAATGGCACCCTTGGGAGTGAGGATGCAGATGATGGTGAGAAGTGAAGTGTGTGTGCAGGCAGCAGGGCTGCAGAAGCAGCTGACCTGTGTGGGAAGGGCAGCCAGAACTGAATGGTGGAGAATGGGAGAAGGCAGCAGCACTGGGAATGAGGGGAGGTGGCATTGGACACAAGCGGTGTTGGTTATGTGGCACTACCAGGGACTTCTCATGCTGTCTCTTAGAAGGCAGTGTCACAGGCCTTAGACAGCACGGTGGTGTGGCACAAAACCCAGGCAGAGCAATATCTCAGTGTTTGCTGCTTTAGACCTCTGGGGCGGAATCGGCAATGCTTTAGAATGAATTGTGTTAAAGGGATCCTTACTCTGGTGTGAAAGATGGGAAGGCTTGCTCCAGGAAGCTTCTGGGCAAGGAATATTTTCCAATCATTGTCTTAGGGCCTCAGTTTATCTTCAGTGGTGGGAAAGAAATAGGTGCTTTAATTATTCCAGAGCAAGCAGTGTTTTGAGTATTGAAGGGGCACTGTCCACTGCTTTTAATGAGAAAGGCCCTTTGCCTACAGATTGAGCTTGGTAGAGATTTGAAGTGGAAGCAGCCTGGCAGCTGAATGTTTTTCTTACCAGGTCTGTGGTCAAGCAGCTGGCAGACTCTGGGAGCTTGACCTCCATAAAGGTTGGAACACATACCCAAAGCCTTTGTGTCCATTAGAGTGTGGGACAGCCCCTGCCATCAGCACATTGCACTGCGGTCTGTGTGCACACACTGTGGACAAGAGGTCCTTGGTGAACTGAGGTTTTCATGCCCATGCCTTTCCATGGGGAGGTGGATACAGTGTTCCTGGGAAAGCTGGGTCTCTTGGTGTGTTTGACAGAAGACTGGCAGCCTCTCCAGGTGGTGCTGAACCTTACTGCTTGTCTTGGTACTCAGAGCAGGCTTGTGGAGGTGCAGCGTATGCTCACCCAGCTGTCTTGGCAGACCCCGTGAAGTTGTTAATGCTCCCACCAAGGGAGAGGCCGCTGCACTGTGTTAGCTTACAGGATTACAGAGGGGGATTATGGAGGAGAGGCTCTGAATGCTGAAATCATGGGAGCACTTCAGTCAGCGTTTGTGCCTCCTGCCATGGCAGTCACTGAAGTACGAGGCGCAGTCACAGGAGATCAGGCTTAGCACAGTGCCATGCGCCTACCTTGGGCCTCTCCTGATGCTCCTCTTCAATGCTCTGGGGGGTCATGGCTCTTCTAGTTAATGTGGGACTCTATCCTTGCATCGGTTGCTAATGAAGGACAGCTTTGTGTTTTGGGGTAAGATTTGTAGGCCTGTTTCTCCTTTGGATTTCAAGAACTGAATATATGGTTTCACGCGAGAGGACTTTGTGCTAGTTCTTTGTGTACAAATGTAGCTCCAGAGACTTGGAAGACAAAGGCAGCCTGGAATGGCTTTGCAAACCAACTTCTATGCAGCAAAGACTGCCTGCAAGGCAACCAAGTTATTTATTGTGTTTCTTTCCAAAAAGTTTCCCCCCTCTCCTCTAAATTGGAATGAGATGGCAGATTGATTTTATGCGGGAAAAGTTGGAGCTTCTCTGTGGGGTGAAGTGAAAATAGATCATCGTGACCTGTTGCATGTCACATAGTTTCCTGGATTTTGTTTCCCTTGGAAAAGTTGTTAGGAAAATCAAACATTCCTCCTTGGTCGGATGGATGGCACGAAGATGAGAGAGCTGGGCTGGGCTGGGTGGAGAGGAGGCCAGGCTAACAAACCATCTCACTTCCCAGGAGGCCAGCTGAAGGTTGGTATGTTCTGGGAGTACCAACAGCCTGGTTGACAGGCAACGGGTGAAGGAGGTGGGCATATATATCTGTTGTATCTATTTCTTTAATTCAAGAAATTGAACCACCAAGTTGTTAGGCTTCAAATCTTTGTAGTCCCAGCAGCTGGGATGGTACATCCTGCTGCCGGGCTGGGTGCTCTGGAGTGAGTAGGGCTATGCCAGCATAGATTATATAGCACTGGGATGTAGTGTTCACCCTTTGTGTGAGGCTGGGAAGATCTGCAGTCCTGGTAAAGAAGGGTGATACATGACATCAAGGTCTGAGCAGCTGTCTAGTCCATCTCCTTCTCAGCCAGACCACAGCCCCCTCCACTGCAGTAATCCAAATGTAATCAATCTGGCACTTTCAAATATTTATGAATCAATGATGGATTTTTTGAAGTTTGGAGTTGTAGCTTTCATGGAATTTGGTTTGATTAGCTGGAAAGTCAATATTTTCACTGCCGCTGTGTCTGAGCTGCATTAATTCTAGCCCAGGCAGCAGCAATAACAGCACTGCAGTGCTAATGGCTCTCTGCCTGCAATGGCTGGCATTTTGGTAGTCTGGGATGAGCTTGGAGCATGTGGAGGAACCTTAGAGAGATGATAATAAAGCAGTACAGCTCATGGTGAAAATTGGCAGAGGCAGGTCAAGAAAAGGCCTGTAGCAATGTTTGGGAAGCTGCAAGATTTGGCATCGAGGCTGTCTTTCTTGACAAGTCATCTCTTCCAGCACATCCAGGAAAGGCGGATTGCTCTTTACCACAACTCCCATTAACCTGTCTTAAAAGAATAAGGCACCTTCAGTAGAACCTCATGGGACCAGACCTTTATTCGTTTTAGCTGATGCAAATAGGAAATTGATAGGTGAGCAAAGTTATCCTTGTCTTTACAGGCGAGGGAGCTAAGCCATAGGGGAATTGTATGAGCTCAGCAGAGGCACAAACACCATCTCTTTCTTTCTGTCACTTCGTGCTGTGATAATCATTGCTTGCACTGGAGAGCCCACCTTTCCCATTCATATCTGTAATATCTATCCTGTTCCAAATAAACTGTCCCAGTCCTGTTCCAAAGGAACCAAACAACTTCCATGCTAGTTGGATATGGCTGAACAGGCTGGCTGAGAGTCTGTAGGCTCTCCGCCAGTAGCATGGGCTGCAGACAGCTTCCTGTGTTCCAAGAGTAGATATCTGAGCATCTCTGAGCCGTGCATTACGGTGAATGTGCCTGTGTCAGGGTCTGGATATTTCTGTGTCGTCCCAGGGGTTAAGTGCCTGTAGTGGGAAGTTACCCACTAGGGCATTTCCTTTAAATCTTCCTGTCATGGTGTATTTCTGCCCAAAGAAACACAGTAGTTTGCAGCAGGAAATGTTCACGATAACTGGGCAGAGTCAGCTCAAGGGGAGCCAAGATGGTTTTCTGCTGCTTATGGAGGAGATCAGCCCTTGTGAGGCACAGTAGTGCTGTGCCATGATCAATGAGACAGAGTCTTGGGTGACATGATCTAGGGTGAGGCATCCCTGCCTGTGGCAGAGGGTTGGAACTGGGTGATCTTAAGGTCTTTTCCAACCCAAACCATTCTGTGATTCTGTGTGCCATTCCCAGGTCTCCCTCCGGAAGGCAGCCTCAGCTCTGCTGCTGAGGCAACAGAGACACGAAGGCCAATGCCTTGAGCCATATTTCTCCTGGATCTCTGCAGCAGGAGCTGTGGGGCAGGGGACCAGCCTGGTGTGGTGTGGTAACGGGATTACAGAGCCCTCAGGGATGTAGAGCATATTTCAGCTAGAGCTCCTTGCATGCTGCAGGACTGTTGTATTGCTGCAGTCTAGCCAAGAGGTGACAAAAGGCATAAATAACTGTGGCTGTGGCACTGTTCTCAGGCTGGGATGAGCTGAGATCCTGGCATTAATAGCATGGATCACGGGTGCTCTGACATGGAAGCTTAAAGGCAGCAAGGGATGCAAGGAAGCGTAAGCTAAGAACTGAACTGACTGCACCAGTAGCGCCACTAACCCAGTACTCTGTGCTATTCTCGAGGTGAATTTATGTAGCTTCTAACTTCTATTCAGCTCCTGTTGTGGTCCCTTAGCTGTGAGCTGATCTGAAGTTCTAGGACCTGTGTGGCATTGGCATCTGTATGAATGACAGAAGTGATCACAAGCCTGTTTTTCGCAGGCTTCTTGGCAGCGTTAAGTGTGCAGTAATGATGCCCAGGCTCTTTTGCAGGAGGATATGGAATGGCAGGCTGCGGAGCCTCACCTGGCTGCTCCAAGATTGTCAGATGCTGTGAGGCTTTTAGACTGGAGGAGTGTGTACAGATGTACACCTATAGCCCATCCTTCGGGAGAGAAACCGCAATGAGCACCGGTGAAAGAGATGGCAGATCCTCTGAGATTTATGCCGATCATAGAGGTGTTAATGCCTTGCTTTTATGGCTTGATCTTGCTGCTGTCTTTTGTAGAGGCTAATAAATATAAGCCAATTCATCTTTTGCTTCGGCTCTTCCTGTGACCTTGCTTTAAATTTGGTGAGGTTCCTGTTGCATAGATTGTCTTGCCCCTCACCATAAAGAGACCTGCCCTGGGATGACCCCCACTCACTAATTCCTGCTGTGGTGCTTTATTTCAGACTTTATTCTGGAAGGGTAAGACTGCATTCAATCATACTCCACAGGGTGCTAAAAGCCCGTGGTCTGGGTGATGCTCTGTGTAATCTGCCTTGTCAATACCCATCGCTCACATCCATAGTGAAGAGGGTTTTGCCAGCTGACTGGGTGCTTCGGAACCTGAAGTGCAATGCTGGCTTTCCTTCCCTAGCCTGGTTCTCCTGCTTTCATTTGCTTCCCATTCTGGGTTCTTGGAGCATGTGGCAAAAAAAGTACTGTGTTTATCCCCAGGAGATGTGCACACAGGGAGCATGGCACAACATGTGAGGGAAGTGTCTTCTTCAAAGGCAGCTGTGGGGGGCATTGCCATCTAGTCCTCTGCCTTAGCTGTTGGATCATGTTCCCATTAGTCACCTCCATAGGAGCCAAATCAATCCATTGCTACTTCACAGTCTTCCCTGCAATTGACTGCCAAAAGCAACTCTTAAGGAAGTGTCACTTATTTGGAAGCTCTGCTTGCTGCTTCTGGCAGTGAATGAACTTACCTGGAACATCCGAGTTCCCAGGGCTGCAAGGTCCAAGTCCTGCCAGCTCACAGTAAGATAAACCAAATGCATGGTCAGAGGGGAAGCCCAAAGATCATGTGGAGAATGGCTGCAAGGGTCTCTTCCCTGCGTGCTAGAAATATAGCTCATTGCAGGGGCTTGGCCATGGCTTTCCATACAAAGTGCTATGCCTGGACATGCTGGCTTATTTCTTTTGCAGGGTGTTTGTGCTTTGTTTGCTTCCAGGAGCAAACCCAACTGGAGATGGGAAGTCTGTCTTGCAGAGACTACAGGTTAAAGTGGTGTGAGATGTAGGAGGGGAAGAGGAAGACACTTGACAGCAGAATCAGCTGGTGATGGGGAGGGCTTGAGAAGGCAGTTGGGACAACTTTATGAAACATGTATGGTGTGCACAGCAGTCGGATCTAGTGTGTGCTTGACTGTCATCATTAGCATGATGTGCTGCTGGCACAGGAGCACCTTCCTGCTGAAAGCAGCTCTCAAAAGAGACAGTGAATGTGCCAGTTGCAACGAGGTGACAGTGATGCAGTAGATAAAGAGCAACCTGGGAGTGGGAATTCGTGTTTTCTGATCCTGTTTGGGGTCCTTTGAGCTTGATACTGATTCTGTTTGCGATGCCCTGAGTACATGCCTGCCTAACACAACACATTGCTGGTCTGTCTTGGACCCTAGACGCTACTGTCATAGGTTAAGGACAGGAGGGCCCAGGCCCCTTGCAGCATCAGTAGCCCTTGATATGCAAGAGTGGTGAAGCAGCAGCCCCTGAAAACTTGTTATTTGTATTTGGACACTTGTTCTTGGACAGCTGATTAATCCTGCCTGGGAAAAAAAAGGATTATTTCTTGAGATACCAAGATCTTCTAATCCTGTTGTCTTAAAATACCTGTAGTTCTTTCCACCTTCATGCTACCTGCAAGCTTCCTTTTTGCTCCATCATCCAGGTCAGTAGCAGAAGCCCTGAAGAGGGCCAGTATGTGACAGACTCCTACAAAATCCTGTTTGTCAACATGTTCTTCTTTTGTAGCAGAGGAGATACCACTGGTACCTGCCTTCTGCATACTGCTATCTGAGCAGTGTTATACTTGCCCTGTCATATTTTCTCTTAAGACCATATTCCCCTTGCTTATGGGAATGGTAGGCAAGACGGTGCCAAAAGCATTGCTAAACCTGAGCTGTTTGACAGGTAGTGCTGTGCCGAAAGCCTGTTCTGCTGTTACAGGAGGAAGATAGATTGGCTTGATGTGATTTCCTCTTGACAAATCCATATTGGCTGCGACTCATCTCCTTGTTATCTCATTAATTTTTTTGGAGGGCTTGGAGTTGGGTCCTCGGGGAACAGGGCAGCATATGTGAAGGTACAAGAGCTTCCTGTCTGTGGTACGTATATGGTGGTGTTGGCCACCGCCACTGAAGTGTCTTAGTCCTGGACCCCAAATTGTTGGTTGCTCCTTAGCATGGAGGTGGGATGGGGTGGTGTTCTGTCCACACCAGTGGCTAGATGGCACAGTGGCTGTGGATGTGGTGCAGCTGCAGGCTTCTGGGGACTCACTTTTCACTCTTCCTTTGGAAAAGTTTGTCCTGTGGGCTGGGGTTCAATGCGCCCTTGCTCACAACATGCCTGGTTGTCTCCTTGCAGGCACTGGGAGCATTCAACCCCAGACCTTCCCCACGTACAGCAGTCCTTGAGATGTTGACCAGCTGGACTGAGTGGAGGGTGAGCTTGTTTGTACTTCTGTAGCACCAATTCTGTTCTCCTGTGTTAAAATGGATGATGTTTCCCACCCCCCACCCCGCCCCATGAATAGGCTTGGGTAGGGCAAGGCAGGATGAGATGTGATTTTTCCCTCATCTCTCTCCTCTGAGCTCCCATCAAAGTCGTGAGTCACTTTCTGGCACTGTAATGACAATGCCAGCAAGAACGGCAGCACCAGTTCCTGCCCACTCGGAGGAAGGCTTAGCTAAGAGGTTATTCACTCTTTGCTGGCTGCTGTGGGATTGTATGTGTGGTGCTGGGTGAGACCCACCTGGAGGGGATCTGCTGAATGCTTGAGGGTCTGAGCTTGGTGCTGCATCAGGGCTAGCGCGGGGAGAAGCTGGAGGGGATGCAGGCACTTGTGGATGACGCTGAGTGGTTCCTGGTGCTGGCTGTGCCATGCTCATCATCTGACTGTGCTTTACCAAACTGGGCTTCTCCAGGTCACAAAGCAGCACAGAGATGCACGAAGCCAGTTTCATCATAAGGGTGTTGATAGAAGGTGTGTGGCAAGAGGCAGTGGAGCCCTTCTCTGAGAGCTGGAAGTGACCAAATCCAGGGGCATGGGCACATGAGAGCTGTCCTGTTTCTTTAGAGCCTTAGAAATGCAGCTGAATCTGGGGCAAAACACTTGGGCTTTCCTTGCTTTGTTTATGTTCTTTCCTACCCATATCTCTGACAAGAAACAAATCATGCTCTTGAGTCAGGTGGGAGCTCAAGGTATTGGTCTCTCCATAGTCTCCACTGGGCAGTCCCGGTTCTGCCAGAGGCGGCTGAGGTGTCCCAGCAGACATGCTCTGCGGTGGTGCTCACAAGAAATGCCAGCATCTTCAGGGTCCAGTGTGAGGTAAACCAGGCCTTTGGCTGCTCTGCTCCTAGCTTGCTCTCCTGCCACGCTCGTGGTTCTCCTCCCGTCCTCAGCCACCGGAGGGCAGGCAGGAACCCCGCAGTTACCGGCCTCCGGGGAAGGAGAGCACTGGAATCATTAGAAGGCAATTAGTGTTTGCCCTGCTCCGTCTGTGATGGCGATGCTCTTTCCAGCTGCATTCCCTGCCTCTGGCCCCCTCACTGCTTGCTTCACTTGGTGGGTTTTCCTCTATCAGTTGCTTTTCATTTTCACTGGAGCTGCTCTGAGAGCTGAAGTTCAGATTAAGCTTCAGGGGAGATCTGCTTTGCTGGGGGGATAACGGAGTTGGCTGTGATGTGTTAGCTGCCAGGTATGGTAGGAGCCATATAGCAGGCTGTGATCAGACACAGCCTCTGCTTTACAGGGATGAAAATGCTGCTGTGGGCTCCCAGGCTCCAAGTCTGCATTGATGGAACCAACACCACTTCCTTAATGGAACTGGTTCATCCATTGGACCAGTTCCTTAATGGAACTGGTTGAACCAGGACAGCTGGGCTGTGCTGATGTCCTTGGTGAACTGGAGCTTCTGGGATAGCCCTGTAGAGCTGTGAGCACTGATGGAGGTTCTTGCAGCAAAGTCCCCCCCTCACGGATGCGTTTTATTCTGCTGCGAGTCTGAGGTGTAGCAAAAGGGAAGAAAATGGAGCTTTGAGATGTATCTCAGCTCTTCTAATTGCTTGGGTGAGCTCAATTGCTGTAATCACTTCCTGCAGGAAGCTCCCTGGCTGTGCCTGTTGTGCACGTCGAGGAGATACATCACCTGAGGATTAAAATGCAATTGTTGTGAGTTGGGAGGCAAAACAGGCCAGGACTAGCAGCTGCCATGGAGGGGAGGGAGGGCAATAGCAAAGGTACATGCAGCAGGACTGGCCTGAATGCGCTGGCTCTGTTCTGAGTTAAAATAACCACGGTGAGTGGCTGTTTCTCTCCAAATGTTATAAATATCCCAGCTTCTCCATGAATCCGAGATGCAACGGCAGTTGCCTAGCACAAGTGTGGATGACTGTCCTCCCTCAGAGCCTTGGTGAGAGCTGTAATATTCACACTGAATTGATATTTTAAGGACCCTCACAGAGCAAACTGCCTTAATCTTCAGTTTGGCGGTTGTGCTGATCCAGCTGGGATGTAAACTAGTGCTTCAGGGTGACCTGCTCCTTCCAGTGATGGTGTGTGGAATGGTTTCTCATGCATTGCTCTCATGTGGGGCAGAACATCCAGCCCATGAAGTTGTACGTGATTGCAACTAAATACTTTGAGCAGACTGTCATATTTCCCAGAGAGTCTCCAGATGTGGAAGGATCCTGCTCTCAGGTTGGGGGAAGACATCCTGCTTCCCCTATCTCCACAGGGTGTTGGGCTGCACTGTCACCCTGCCATCATGCCACGGCACTGGGGTTGTATTGCTGCTGCTCACAGTAGCACAGCACTGCTGTACCTCTGCTCTGCCCTTGGTGCACGTCTCCTCATTGCAGCCTGTTGCCAGGCACTGCTGGCATCCTCTCCTTCCAAGCCCGATCTGATGGAAGACTGATTTCCATTCTCCCACCTCCAGGCTTTCCTTTCCCTCCTGCTCTCATTTCCCAGAGTTACTCCAGGAGGAATTCAACAAGGAAGTCTGCTGTTGCCAGAAGGGCTGCGTTTATCTCCCACCCCGCCTGTTCTGAGCTCCCAGTGTCTCAGGCACAGCCTTGCTTGCTGTACACTTCCAGGTCCAGGACACACATGGAAGAAATGCTGCACGGTTTACCAGGGGCCAAGGTGATCTCTAAAAGCATCTCTGTGTTGTTGAGATAGTGCTTATCTGTTGGGAGGGAGGGAAGGAGTGAGCAGGCCTGACCTCCAGAGCACAGACGAGACTAAAACCTTATGCCTGAATCTCTCTGCTGATCTATCAGATACCTTCCCCCTAGAAGATGATGAAAAAGTCAGTAAACATGATAGCAAGGTGCTAGAAGGTGCTTGGTGGAAAGGCGATTTCGCTGATGCAGAGCAGTAGGAGGGTAGTGTGGTACTTGCAGCCATGGAGTGTGCTATAAATTGGGTCCTGTGTGACGCTGAGCCACTGTCACAACATATGGCAGCCAGCGTGGGTTGTAAAGTCTGAGCCCCTCGACGGGTGCCTACTGCCACCCAAAATGGCTCGAAGCCATCTGCTGTGACTACCCCTCCTCCCACCTCCTGCTGTAGTCATGGCCTGAGCATCTATTTCCTGCTTACAGTCTTCACAAAGCAGCCGCGTCCTCCTCTTGGAAGAACTTGGAAAGCTTTAACCCAAATGTATCATGTAAACCTTCATGTCAACACCATGTTAATGTGTCGGAGGTGTTACAGATGCTTCCTGCCCTCAACTATTTGATCCCTGCTGAAAAGGGTCAGGGGTGCTATGAGAGCAGCAGCCCAGAGAGTTCATGTCCAGCCTGAAATGCCTAAAACAAGGAATATTTGTTTAAAATTCCCTTCCATCTCATCTCCACAGATGCTGGTGAGATAACATTTTTTTGCAGGGTTACTCAGCAACGAAAAAATATTTGGGTCAAGTTGAGCTGTTTACATTCGTCTTGGTTTATCCATCTTGTAGGGAATGAAACAAGTTTCTTGTGAAGTTTTTTCCCCTTAATTTTATTTTTATCTTGGTGCTTTGTATAAAAAAGTCTTCCATGTGAATCATGGATATTATGATTCCAGTCATGATGAAGGCCGTGTGACATCTCTTTGCTGTGGTGGTACACGAGGGATGAGTAAGCTGGGTTCAGTGCGGTATGACACAGCTTGGTGTCTGCCTCCTGTGCTTCCCTGGCCACCTGGTTTGGGATGGAGTGGCCCCAATTTGTGAAATGATGATGGTAATAGGAGTAAATTTAAACTCTTGTCTTCTAATGAGATGCCCAGTGGCCCAGGTTCTCCAGTCTGTGTGTGGAAATGCTCTCCAGGGAATAGACCTGTTCTTTACACTCATGTCTTCATGAACTCTTCACTTTCTGATTCTAAATGGAGGTGCAAATAACTCTTTCAAAAGTCAGCTCCTGCTTTTTGTGTGATCACAAAGTCCTGACAAAGAGACTTACTGAAAGATTGCTTATACTGGCTCTAGTCTTGTGGAAAGCTTAATGTGCTCTGTGGGGACTCATCCATCCTAAAAAAGCACTAATTGATTGAAGATTGTCCCGTAGCTTTAGAGGAGTGTCCTATGTCTATCCCAATGTATTGGCCTCTCTGACTTGTGATCCATGTCTTGGGGCTCTGTTGCTCTTGTTGAATTCAGATGGTGGAGGCTGGAAAGCTAGAAATGACCAGCCATCAGTAAAGCCCCCTGTGCTCACCAGCCAGGGGAAGCTGTCTCCCCTTGGCCTCTTTGCCGCCGCTTGAAAAGGAGAAGAAGCCTAAAGGAACAGACTGGACACAGATAATGTTGCAGCTCCAAGGAAGCATCAGGCCTGGCTGAATAATCCAGAAGTCTTATCTATCATTAAAGTCAAGGATGCTCTCCTAGTACCCAGCGGCCTGCCCCAGGCACAGAGCTCCTGGTGTTGCCATAGGACTTTGGGCACGGTGTGGCTGCCTGCTTTCAGGAATACCTGGGGCTGCCACGGGAGACAAGTTTGTGGCAGGCACATGAATGATAAGTAGGTCAGCAGTGGGCATTAGTGTGCTTGTTGTGTGGCAAACTCAGGGCATGACAAAAAGAAGCTGGGTTTTTATCCTCTTCTTCCCAATGTGTGCTGTGGAGGGAAGAAGAGGGTCTTCAGGGATGGCAGTACAGATCCTTCTCTGGAGCAGATCTTTGGCTCCGTTGATTTAGTTGGCACTTCAGTGAGGAATGCCAGTTGAGAATCTGGGCTGAAGTATGCTTGTAAATAATTGAACACCATGTGAATACAATGATGTAAGGGAGGAGGGGAATAAAGCAGAGACTCTGAGGAATTTTAGGAGAAATTTTGCAATGAGGCTTGTGTGTGGAAACACATGTTGACATCTTGGCTGCAAGGCTCCGTGGTTGAGTGTGAGGGGTTTTTCGCTGTAATTATAAGGGCTAGAGCTGGAGAGCTGTTGAAAAGGTGAGAAATGGCAAGCACATGTGAGATGGGGAGAGGGACGCTGCTGCCAGCTCCCCCTCCCCGCTGCCTGGCTAGCTTTGACAAATATGCATTACTTTTAATACCAAAAATGAGTCCTAGTTTTGGCAAGGTGCTAAGCTGACAAACCTGAAGATGAAAGTCCTCGTTATCCAGGGCAAAATGGTGACAGCACAAGCTTCCCTCACATGCTGAGGGCCCCAGTTAATGATCCACTGCTTGATGAAGGCCAAGAGATGCGACTTGCGGCGATGGCAGTTTGTGGTGTAGGCTGCAGGCTCCTTTTACTTGCTGGTTGCCAAATCCCTGCCTGTGAAAGATGGCTTTTGACAGCGGGAGTGGTGGGAGCTGGTGTCGACCTGTCCCTTCCCGCTGGTCTGGGAGCAGATCAAGGGCTCCCAAATTCACGCCTCTCCTGTTTGCCCCTGCAGAACATGCCCGTGACAGCTCCAGCCACTGCTCTCAGGGAGATGTGAGGTTAGGAAATCAATTGATGTATTTAAACCCATCTGGGCCTGTGATTTAGGGACAAGGAGCGAGCCAAGCCAGTGGACTGTGAGCTGGTAGCTGCCCTCAGCGGCAAGGCAGGCGCTCCAGGGAGCCTGGGTGGAGGGATGCTGATATGCCAATGCGAGCTTCAAAGCCTGGAGGCTTCCCAGGAGCTCCTACGGGAGGAGATGAAGCTGTGAAGGCTGGAAGCAGGCCTGCAGATCATGTATGAGATTCCTAGAGCTCTATGTTATGCATGAGCTGGTTGCCTGACGGAGGGAGCTGTGTCTGCACTGTGTCTCCTCACAAACAGGGAAGAGCAAAATGCAGATACTTGAAGGGAGTTATTAATCTTTATAAAGATGAATGCCCGAGTTCCAGAAAGATTCAGGTTTGCTTAGAGCCTGTGGGTTGTTCTTTTTGTTCATCACAGAGTTAGGAATGAATGTCCCTGAGATCCTGAGCCGGGGCTGAGGAGGAGAAGGCTGTGCAGCAGCAGGAGCTGCCGCTGCTCTTGGTGCTCACGAAGGCAGGAGATGCCATTTTGTGAATTGCTGTGCTTAGCCTCTTGGGGAGGCTTTGTATTCTTCTTCTCTTTGTTGCTGTCTCCAACTCGAAATAAGAAGTCAGTCAGAAACAAATGACCGTTTGTGCTGGGGCAATGTAATAGCAGCTGCGGGTGCCTTCCATTTCTTGCATGATGGGCACGGCTTAACACCATAAGCCATCTTTATCCAGGGCTTGGACTTTTCTTGCTGTAGTATTTATCAGTTAGCTATTCACTACACTGCAAATCCCTTTCTGCTGCAGGGTACTTTTGTGTGCTGCTGGATCTCTGCTCTGCTGGTCTCTGGGCAGTCAGACTGGGGTTTGCCCACTTGCTGCCCTCAGCCCTTGCACATGAGGTGCTCTCGGCTGGGAATGGAGCAGCAGGGATTGCTGGAAGTCAAGATTAAGATGTGTTGGGTGACAGATACAGCCTGAAATCACATGGATGGATGCCTTTAGGGCAGGACTGCAGTGGGAACTGGCAGGAGCAGGAGGGATGCTGCTCTGAGAGCAGGCTGCAGAGCCCTCTGAAGTCTCAAGTGTGGCACAAGGTACTGCTGCAGGTGAGGTGGTTCTCCTGTGGTTTGAGGTGAGATGACGCTTTGCTGCTGCTCCCTGTAACAACAGAGTGGGTATGGAGGATGCTGTGTAAAACAGCAGTCCTGTCCCCAGCAGGCAAGTGTCAGGAATGCTGGATTTGGGGGGCTGCAATGCCCTCCCAGCTCAGCAGACATGGTCTGACCTGGAGCTTGTGCGAACACTTGCTGCAGAAGGAAAACTAGAACCTGTGGGGAAACAGCAATTGTTAGAGAGCACAGTGCTGGAAAAAATGTCACTCCCACCCCCAAAACTCATTCAAAACCATATATTAAAGGTTGAACACACAACCTTAATACTTCTAGCAGTGTGACCTTGGGAACCACCTAGAGAGCAAGAAACTTGCAGCCAATCTCTGCTGCTGGCCACGAATGGTGCCCGCAGAGTAACGTGCTTTATTCCTCACCTTTATCTCACTTGACTGCAGTTGCTGTCACCTGAGACTCGACTGGCATCAGGTTTGGCTCAGAGACTTATTGCCCCTTGGGGGGGTTCTGGTGAGGCATCTCTGCAGCACTGATATTTATTTCTTAGCATTCACCAGGGACAGTAAATCTCAAAACAAGCCAGCCCTGTGGGGGTTCTCCTGAAAGGACACCTGGAGCTCCCTGAAAAGCATATCTTTATTTGTATTCCTTTTTATTGCAAAGGGGGTGCAAAGCTGCCCATTGCAGGAGTGTCTGCTGCCTTCTAGAAAGCAACAGCTAGTTCCTGGGCCAGAGGGTTGCAATCTAATTTAAATGTATGAAAATGGAATTGGGTAAGTAAATCATCCCCAAGACATTCCTCAAACTAGCAAAGACCTGACTTCTTTCTAGGGACTGGTGTAAAACAACAATGGGATTCTAGGTCTGAAACATTAGCTTTAGGACTTTGCCTTGGTGGGGAGTGCCAATGGTAGGAAAATGCTAAAATAGCAAGACAGTCACAGCTTTCAAACCCTCTGTCACTTGTTTCTTTGGCCTCAAGCTTCCCAGAGCCTAGACCTGCTCGGAGGTAGGAGCCAAGAGCCTGGACCTACACAACCTGCTGCTTGTGGCCTGGTTTTGTGGCTTTGTTAATGGACCAACCCCAGCTTATAGCCCCCACAGGAGGGGTCACTGTGGTGTTACACCAGTTTGGTCTGTGTTAAAGCAGGGGATGCTTTGGGCTGACTGCATGTGCTGTGGATGGCTAGGAGTCTGTCCTCATGCTCCTGCCCAACTCCAAGGTGGCAGCAGCCCAGTAGCTACGGGTGCTGCTGAGAGGTGGCGAGAAGGGTTGGGAGCTGCAGTAGGAAAGCGAAGCTGTTTCTGAAATAGGGCCCAAATGCTCAACTTTTTCATGACTGCATGTTTCAGGGGCACTTGTAAGAGCACTTAAAAGAAAGGGAAAAGGGCAAGTAAGATTTCTAATCTGTTATTCAGGAAACATCATTTCAGAGTAAAGTAGAATATTTTCCTTCTCTACCTCATTCTTATACCATCTTCTCTCCCTCCCCTGCCTTCCCTGCACCCTGCAGGGCTCCAGGGAATGGCATCTATGAAATTATTTTATAAAATCCAATAAAAAAATTTAATCAGGTCACCATCCTTCCAGGAGAGGAGAGCGATGGAGCTTTCCGGGTGCATAAAAACAAAATGCAAAGAAAGCAGGCGATGTCAACACGCACTTGTAGAAGGAGATACAGAGAGCTGCATTCCTGGCCACCATCCCATCTCCATGGAGCACTTTCTTGCTTTCAGCCACACACATGCCAAATCCATGGCCAGAAGCATGCACACGTGCCTTATCCCTTTGAACATACGCTAAATATACTCTGAAGTAGGGAGATGCAGGCAAAAGCAGCATCTAGGAGAACACCCACCCCTGCCTGTAGATCTTTACAGAGCCTTAGGCCCATATGTCCAGATGCTGTCTTTAAACAGTGGTTAGTAACAGAGGGGCCAGTTACATGGCAACTCCCCTTTTTAATCCTTGTCTCTCCAATTACCCCAGAGGGGAATAAAAAGCCCTGGTTACGTGTGGTCATTCTCTGGGGGTTTGAATAGTATATGAAGGCTTGCTAAGGTCTCATTCCTATCCTAACAGTTACAGGAACTACAGTTAGTGAGGCTCCTCTCCATCTTCCTTCAGATTAAATGTGAACTTCTAAATCTGCCAGGAGGAGCAAAGGGAGGGCTGGGGAACATAACCTCAGTTCATTACCACCATCAGAAACATGAAGCTAGGCCAAACGATAGGAGTGATGGATGTCCACACAGGTCAAAAGCCCTGTGGGAGAGGAACAGACATACCAAGCCCTAAAAGTAATACACAGTTGACTCCAAGGGATTTGCAATAAGCCTCTAAGAATGAGGCAATCAATGCTTGGAATGATGTATTACTGCCATTGGGTTCCTTGGTAGAGCATAGAAGGGGCTGGCCACCCCTCGCATCCTTCCCTACCAAGGTCAAGGCGGTGATTGTGGCTGATGGTTCCAGCTCTGAAGATGAGCACCTTATTCTGAGGATCCCATCCATACAGTGGGAAGCTTAACTTCTGAGAACAACATGGTGCTGGTAGGTGCCCATGGCTGCACTGTGGAGCTTGTTGCCTCCCTTGGGGAAACAGGGACCAGTGGAACAAACATGGATCCTTGTGCATTTCTGACTCTGCTGGGACATAAAATTGTCCTGGATGACTGGAGATGGTCCAGTTACAATTCAGAGAAACTGGAGCGGGGGCTTTACGTCTTGGGGGTAAGGATGCCTTGTGTTTTCAAGCTAGAGACAGCTGAGGTTGAGTGGTGGTTGAGCTTACTGAGAGGGTAGCATCAGTGGAGCAGAGCATGGTTTGCCAGGGCCATGAGCTGCCCTGCAAAAGGTGGCTGAATCCTACCCTAGGGCAGGAGGTTTGTGTGGGGACTGTATCCCGAGCCAGGGTCCATTGCCGAGCACTGACTTACATCAGCGTTGGAGTGTGCGGCACTTCATCACCTTGACTGTCCCTTTGGTGGTGGCGTCCTGTGCGGCTTGTCCCGTGAGCTGCAGCCTCCATTCTCTGCTGGGCAAATGGGCTAAAACACGAGTTGAAACATCCAGCACTTCTGGAAGACTAAACCCCAAGGCTAGAGCTAACTGCAGCAACCATGCTGGCAGAGTACTGTCATGCAGGACGTGGGGGTCCCATGGTCCATGGGGACACCCATAGGTGCAAACAGCCCCAGCCCAGCCTACTGCAGCCCACCCGGCAGCACCCAGGCTGGTGCCTTCACTCCGCTGGCCGTGGGCTGTGTGTGGAGCAGGCAGAAGGCGCCGTGCCCACGGCACACGGGCTGGCACCTCTCCTCCTCCCTGCAGGATTCCTTCGCCACCCCCTGAGAACACGCTCGCATACATCACACGGCTCTGACGTTGTTCTCCTTTGGTGGATGTGAAGGACTCAAAAATGTCCATTTTAGGGTTTTTGTGTTTTGGGAGCCAGACTGAAAAATCTTTTCATGGTCAGGGACAAGCAGCTTATGGGAAACAGATGAACAATACTCCCAGGAATTCCTCTTATTGCTGCTCTGTGTTTAAAATCTAAAGTTAGAAATGGAAGGGGGGAAAAAAAAAAATGAAGTTTTGTAGGCTGAATTCCAGTTGAGTGCTATGAGGCAGTCTCTGCAGCTCTCCCTGTATGGATACAGAGCTCAGATGGTAGAAGGGGGCATGGAAAGCTTGGCCGGGTATGGATCAAATTTGGAGTGAGGCCCTGCTCCCTTGCTGGGAAGTTGCTGATCCTCTGAAAGGATTTGGTCTTTCCCGGAACCTAGAAAGAAGTGGCAAGTGCACCCAGAGGCTCTGCATGGTGCACCCCACTCCTTGCAGAGGAGACCATGTTCCTTGGTCTCTCCCACCGTGGAAGACTGATTTTCCAGGCAGCCTGGAAGCAAACTGTGAGGGTGCTGAGGCGCTGGCACAGGGTGCCCAGAGAAGCTGTGGCTGCCCCATCCCTGGCAGTGTTCAAGGCCAGGTTGGACACGGGCTTGGAGCAACCTGCTCTAGTGGAAGGTGTCCCTGCCCGTGGCAGGGGGTTGGAGCTGGATGAGCTTTAAGGTCCCTTCAACCCAAACCTGTCTGGGATGCTGTGGTTCTGTGAAGGTGATGGAGGACTTGGTGACCACCTTCAGCAACCTGGTGTCTGCCTGGCTGTCACCTTTCCCACCACTGTACATGTAGCTAGGTAGGTCCTACAGGACTGATGCCTGGACCTGCCTGGTCCTGGCTGCTGGATCTCTTCTCTAAGCCTTGTGCTGCTGCCTGCAGGGCTGTGCCTGGTGGTGGCTGGAGGTAGAAGCTGCGTCTGAAGGTGGGGAGAGCTGTAGATCCCTGTAATAGATGGCAAGAGGGACTGATGGCCCAAATGGTAAATAAATCTTGTGGGCTAGGTGATATAATAAAGCACTTGACCTCTGCCCTGGTGGTTTATTTTGTAATCAGTGCCCAGCAATTGATTTATAGGATAATCAATCTCTTCCTCTCTCCCTTCCCCTGGCCTTGACGTTGCCTGCACCATGGTCCTTGCCTCTGAGTGATGACTCCAGGTTACAAACAGCACCCAGGGACGAGGCTGCCTGTCCCTGCCCCCTTGTCTCCCCCATGCCCAGCTTGGGAGCGGATGTGCTATTTACAGCCTCATCTGCCCAATCAATATTTATTAGGTGGCTTTCATTCCTCTTGCAGGGGCAGCCCTCTCCACCTTACCAATCTGCACTGCTCCTGGCCTGACAATTGGCTTTCCAACACCTCTGTTTATAACTCCTGCAACAAATTGTCCTGAATGAAAGGCTTTCATGCCTTGTGATGGATTTCCTTCACATAAATTGAGGCTGTGAGCATCCTTGCAGGGAAGCATCCTTCCTAGGATGCTCTGCACTGGGAAGCTGCAGTTGGAGCAGTGAAGCCCATGCAGGGGCAGAATTCAAGCCCAGGAGATGCACGTCTCTGCTGCATGTTCTTAGTGTGGCTGTGAGTCCCCAGGGCTTCAGACAAAGGGCAAAGCAAAGAGCTGCTCAGTAATATGCAAGTAACTTCCCCCCGGCTATAATGCACAGTTTTTCATCTTTGTGGCTGTTATTCTCCTCTCACTTGCACTGGCTTGTGTCTTCTCTGCTCAGCACGATGCTGCCTGACAGCTGGATGCAGCTGCAATGTGGATGGGCGGGCATGTGGAGGGAAAGGACCATGGCGTGTCTCAGGATGGGGCTAGTGAGGATAGGGGCTATGTCCTTTGCTGCCCAGTAAATGTGTTTCTGCTGGGCCCTGGTTCACCTTTGCTCCCTGCCTGAGAGGCTGAGGGATCCTCGCTGCTCTGATAGCTGCTGTGTGGCCAAGGCCTCCTGAGCGATCGATAGAGACCTTGGAGGGTTCTCATAAATATGGTTCTATAAGGAAAGAAAAGAGAACAAGTGAGGGAGCTCAGCATACAGCAGGTCTGTGGCAGGGAGCAGGCTTACCCAGTCACTGATAGCCTGAGGAAGGCATTTAAGTGCCAGTTCCAGCCGGGTGGCGTTTGTGATGAGCTGGTGAGATATGAGCAGAGGAGGAGAGGGCTGAATCTCATCAGGCTTTACTGGGGCAGAGGCAGCAGGGCCAAGGCCCTCGGTGCCCGAAAAGCTCTGTAAAACACTTCCTAATTGTAATAGCATAAAACTTGGGCCCAGATTTCTACTACAGGCCCATCCTAGCAAGGCATGCTTACCAAGACCTGCGTGTCTCCCACCCATCCTGAGGATGATACCATGTACTATGGGCAACCGTGGTGAAACAGGGGCACCAGGAGAGCTGCATGCGTTGAAGAGCATCCATGGGATGCCTGAGGGGAGCTATGGTAGAGATCGAGTGCTCCAAGCAGGAGGCTGCTGGTGAAACAGAGCCCCAGCCCCATGGCATGTAGGGCAGAGGTCTGTGTGTGAGGGGTGCTGTCACCCTGAGGTGATGCAGTGTGGATGTGGGGCTGGGTTGGCTGCAATCATTCCTAGCAATGCAACCTTTTTTCTGCAGGTTTTTTTAAACATCTCCTCTTTCCTTGCCCTTCTCTTATTTAAGGCCATTCCTTCTTGTAATATATCATCTTTGGTCAGCCTTAAAAGTTGGCAAACCCTGAGGGAAGAAAGGAAAAGAGTTATAACTTCTGAGGGACTACAGGTTTGATTTGGACGCCACCACATTTATTCAGCAGGAAATTACATCTTCAATCAAAGCGATGCAAATCAGGTTCCCATTTCAGTCTGTTTGTTTGGCCTTAGTGAGTGCAAAGGGATTCATTACTTCTGGTTCTTCCTTCTTTCCAGCCCACAGAGTTTATATGCGCATGTACAGACCTGCGCACGCTGTCTGTGAAACCCCTCTTCCCCCCAAGGTGTCGTGCTGCCGGGAATAGGTACATGATGATCTCTGGGTGTGGGTAGAGCCTCTGTCCTTTGGGAAAGCAATAGGAAAAGAGCAGTTTCTGCCCAGGATGGAGGAAGGAAAGGGTACCCCAGAGCTGCAATTAGAACTCTGAATAATTTAAGTTTTTCACTGTGGTGTCTGAAGTAGAACAGCTAAAAAATGTCTCCTGGAGACTGACAGTGATCCCTTTCCCCTCACAAACACCCTGAGGAAGAAACAAACTGTGAAAATCCATTTCATTTGTTTGAGGTCATTTCATTTTGCTTCTTGTTTGTGCATGCTGCCTTGCTTCCACAGGGAAAAGTGCCACAAATGTCCAGGAAAAGAAAAATTGGGTCTGAAATTTTCCTTTTCACTTTTGTTTCTGAAGTTTGTCTCCAAGTTTGACCTGTTCATCTCTGTGTTGATACAAAACCTGTGTTTTAGAGGGAGGAGGAGAAAGGTAAACCTATTGCTTTTATGAACGATTTCCTTTGCCTTCATCCCAGTCTGCCCTCGACATCTGCGTGTCTGTCCCTGCCTGAGCCTGCTACGAAGCCCTCCGAAGTCCATTTTCATCTTGTGCCCTTTGAGAGGACTGGGGACTTCTCCAAGGCTTGAGTTGTGCCATGGGCAGAGCCACCCATCACATGCTGCAGCCACACGGACTGGGAGCAGTGGGTAGCACCACATCCCAATCCAATCTTCCTTGGGCAGAGGGAGGCTTCTTCCCTTCAGTCATCCTTTGGTTCTGGAATAGCCATGACAGTGTTCATGAAGAAGAACCCTCTTCTGGGGTTTGTGTTTGATCTGCTGCGGCACAAGGCAGCGGGGAGGTGCATGGCCAAAGCCCTGATCCTGCACTGACACACGTGGGGTTAATTCCTTGCACTGCCAAGTTCAGTAAAACCTGACCAGTAAAACCCAGGAGAAGTTCTCAAGGTGTGGGCTTATGGTGGTGGAAAGCCCTTGGAGGCTGGAAGTGTTTGTATGTTGTATGTGTGTTGTGCAGGGTTTTTGTTCCTGCTCACAGCCTCCCGTTATCCCTGTCTACCAAGTCCAATTTGGATTCACTGCACAGAGCGTTTTGAGCTGAAAACGGCTCAAAGCTCCTCATGAAAATGGTAGGGAAAATTTCCATGCTGAAGATAATGAGTGGTGAGTGCAGAGGTGGGACACAGTGAGAATTCCTCTCTCCTAAAAAGTTGCTCTGAGCCGGAATTTCAGCACCACAAAAACCTTGGAGGATTCAGTACATGGGTCTGGGTTTCTTGGTCGGTGGGGTGTTTTTCACTCATGAATTGGGTCAAAAAGCTTTGCTTTCTTTATGGATCCCAAATTGTGCATGATATTATCTCAGATAACTGCTGTGTGCCTGGTGCTGGTCCCTGGCTCCTCCATCACCCCCAGGTTATCTCCTGGCAGAAGCAGAGCTGAGCGTCCACAGTCCTTTCCCCTGGCTGCCAGCAAATCCCATTGTGAACGCCAGGTCCTGCACACAACCAGCTCTGGGCTGGCACGTGGCACCAGAGAAAAGATCCCCCAAGCACCAAACGGCTGCCTGTGCTTTCAGAGGGGCATGTGGCTCGCTGCCCATGTCCCTGGACACATCCCTCTTTTCCAGAGACCTTGCTCACTTTAGGCAAGGGGAGCTCATCTCCGAGCTCCTTGTCTCTGTTCCAAGCAGCCCAGAAGTTGTTCCTTTCATCTTTTGTAGATTCATTGCCCTCTGAATAGTTGCTTGTAAAGCCAAAGTTATAGGCAATGTTGTCTGCGTGGAAGAAATGGATACTCAAGGCTGCTCCACTTTGTTATTGCCCATGTTATTTACCAAAGGCCAGACCCCTTTTTAGAGGGCAGCTGCTGCCATTGCCGGGATTTCTGAGCCAGCTGGGTTAGGGCCTTGCCTCCTCATGCCTGTTGGCCTGGGGGAGGCTTGGCTGAGCTTGCAGGGGGTTCAGTGTGATTCCCTACCTCTCTCCTCTTTGATCTTCCCTTCCCAGACAGCTCTGCTTTTCTTCCCTTCTACCTCCGAGCCCGTCGGCTCTCCCTCATCCCTTTCCTCCCCTCCAATTCCTGGAGCTTTCTGAACGTGCTGTGGATGGCTGCTGGCTGTGCTCCTCTGGTTCCAGCACAGGGCTGGCCCCATGCCCTGCTTTTCCTGATGCTGATAAGCTCTCCCTGGCAACAGCTCCACACCAGCAGAATGTTTCGCTCCTCCTGGTCCCTTGTCCCACAGACCTCCTGAAGACCTGTCTTCCCTTGGCAACCCAAAGAGTCTTTCCTGGTTTTCTGTCTACCTCGTTGTTTGTCTTGTCTGCCTGAGGATCTTCATCATGCCAGCAGACGACTGGGTTCAGGAACAGCTCCCCAGAGCCTGTCCTCAGTTGCCATCTCCTTCTGCAGTGCCTGGACCTGGATCTCAGCATCCATGTGCAAGCTCCACATGGGTAACTGAAGATGACCCCAATCCAAGGGCCAGCTCAGCACCGCCTGTGGGTGAGATGGCTGCGCTCAGCCTGCCCTGTTCCCTCGCGTCGGGTTGCTAAGGTACAGCTAAAACTCTCATCCGGAGTGTCATCATCTCACGGCTCAATTCCTTCAACATCCTTTTCTCTGGCCTTGACAAATGCAATCTTCTCCCACTCCTGCCTGTTCAGAGCTCTGCTGCAAGGATCATTTTCCTCGCCTGTCATTTTGCTCGTGTCACCCATGCTTTGCTTGCTTTTGCTGGTTCCTGCTGGCAAACAGCAGTTACCTGTCTCTGCTCTCCAGGCCTTTCACAGCTCTCTTTGCCATTAACCTTGTAGTCCCCTTCTACACACAGTTTCTTGCTGTTACTTGTTGAGCCTCTGGTGACAGCCTCTGCCGACACTTGCTGTGAGTCTCAGCTCTCTGCTTTCTGCCCCAGTGCCTCTTGCTGGAAGGGGAGCTCCTGAATGTATCCTGCATCCCTCCTTTGCCAGCCTCTGTCCAGATTGGTGATGGTGGCTTGGCTGCACATGTGGGAACCTGTCTGTCAGGCAGTGATCCTCATTTCTCCTTCTGGTTCTTCTCATCTTCTGCTTAGGCTGAAGACCTTTGGGACAGGGCCTTATATTGGCAGTGGTTGCCTAAAGAAGTACAAGCTTGTGAGATCCTCCTGGCTCTGTGCATGTGTGGTATGTGTGTCTGTCCTATTGCCACGCTTTATGGAAGCAGTGGTTAATTCAAGCCAAATTCATCAAGCTGGGTTGGGGATGTTACCTGCCTCCAGGTTTAGTGAAAAGAGGAGTCTGGATACTGGAGAGGGACCCTCTCCGGCACCCAGAGATGGAGGCTTGCTTTTCACTGGGTTTGTGCAGCTCAGTGCTGATGGGGGGCAGGTTGAGCCTCTGCCCCTTCTTGCTTGTTGCCTGCTCCATCATGCCTGGAGCGAAGTGTGCAGGCACCCAGGGGAGCTTCCCTGGCCCTGAACCTTGCTGGTGGCTGAGGGATGCCCTAGGGCAACATTTACTATTGCATACTGAGTCCAGCTCCAGGCACTACCTGCCTGGGCTAATGTAGAGCACAGGCAGGGTTGTGGAGCCCTGCTCTGTACTGCAAGTGCAGGAGGGGGATGCAAATGCATCAATGCCTTCATCTGCCCTTATGGATTTTTCCACCATATTTTATAAATGTTCATTTTTATTTATGTGAGGTTAAAGTCAGTCCGATTTGGAAATCAACTTGTCTAAGGAGCTTCCCTCAGATCTTATTAGCTTCATGTAGTATTTCTATTCATTTTTGCTAATACCATTCACCAGCCTGGCTGTGGTGGTGGCTGCGGGACATGATAACCCTCTCCTTGCCAGGCTGCTGCGTTGTGAGCCCCATGGCTGTGGGAGCAGCAGGATCTGGCCATGCAGTGAAGGGCTGGGGCTTCCTGCTGTCCAGCTTCCAGCAGCACAGGGGAGCAGTTCCTGACATCTGCTCCTGCCTAATCCCCCCTTGCTGCACCCAGCATCACCAGCAGCCAGCACACAGGGCACCTTTACCTGCCAGTGCTGGAAACCAGTGTCTGACTTGGACAGAGAACAGTTAAGAAGTTCTCAGGCTATCCTTGTAATTAGAGAAATTCCTGGAAGAAAAAAGACAATAAATCCATTGAGGGCTTTTAAAGGAGAGATAGGATGCCTGACTCAGGAAGTCCTTCAGCCGCAGATCGCCGGGGGCTGGAAGCATCCTGGAGCAGTATCAGTGCACGCTTGGATGGCTTTTACACCCATCCTCTGGCATTAGCTGCTGGCCCCTGCCAGAGAGGGCATTGACAGGACAGGATGGAGCTGTGTGCTGGAGCTGGCAGGCTCTGCATCCCTCCCGAGGTGTTATTTCAGTAAGCCCACAGGGGCTGGCTGCAGTGGTAAGGTGTGGGTCAGATGTCAGCCCCAAGCAGGAGCAGTGGTAGCATGGGGTATTATACCTGCCCAGCATCACACCTCCCTGTGCTGGCAGCACAGCGTGCATCTCCTGCCCCATCTCTTCCCTGCCTTTGGTTGGTTATTGCAGCGGTTTGATGCTGGGTGACTGTAGTTAAAAGAAGAAAAATACACACAATAAAATGATTTCTAAAATGGCAACATGCTGGATGCAGTGAAGCAAGGAATGTATTAAATATTTATTGTCACTGGTCTGCTGGGGGGGGGAGGGATTTAAAATTATTTAGCCTGAGAAAAGCATTTTAATTATTTAATTTGAGGGGAAACCTCCCCCACAGCCCTCCTTAGTACCAAGCCCCAGAGAAACAGCAGCATTAATGTAAGGTTTGATTAAAATCTGAATAGAATGAAGGCCTGAAGATTGGAACAAGCGATGGGGAACCACGTGGTTGCCGTCTGAGCCTGAGGTCCCCCTGCTCTGCCATGGCAGGTCTGTGCTGGTGATCCTGCAGCTTGCAGGGGTAAGTCTTCCTCTGGAGGTGTGGGATGTGCTTGGCAGCAGTTAGCCAGGGATTTGGTCTGCACGGGGCAGCTCAGAATGGGAGATGCTGGGTGCATCAGTCATGGTGTGGGAAATCACTGCGAATTAGCAGGACCCTCCATCTGCAGCTTGGACTCTCTGGACCCGCTGGTTGCTCTGAAGAGGCTCACTGGGGCAGGAGCTCTGGCGTGTCTGTCCCAGCTCCACCACACAGGCTCTGTTAGGCTCACCCTGCACCAGGCATCCACCCAGTGCATGGCGTGGGGCTGGTGGAATGCTTGCGTCTCATGGCATTTATACACTGAGGCTTTTCCCAAGAGCCCCATGCTGCTCTGCAGGAAAGGTGCTGAGGCCGGTGTCCCGTTGGCACAGCCCCCTGGGGCTGGAGCTAAGGCTTTTCTAGCCACATATCAAAGAGTGAGGAGAGCAGAGCGTGGGGTCTGGCAGCAGTGGCTGATTGTTTTCTGTGAGAGGAGGCAATGCCGTTTCTTCCCTTGTGTCTCCAGATTGACGGTCTGTCATTATTAGCCCCCTGGAAACAGGCACTTTGACTGAAAGAGCCATCCCAGCCTTCGCTGTAACAATCAAAGCGGCTCAAGAATAAACATGGCTTGGCAAGAATAAACACAAATTGCAGTGCTTGCTGTGAACAGTGATATCCAAGGGAGCAAACATCAAATGAAGGATTATCCCTGTTTGCAAGGAAGCTCTTCTAGCAAGAGATTGAATAAGGACCATCTGCAGCTGAGAGCAAAGGGGCTACCAGGAGAACCTGCTCGTGCCATCAGGAGCTCTCCTGTTTGAAGCTCACATTGCTCTCCTTTCAGCACTGTCTGGTTTTACTTCATATGCTCTACTGGCTGCTGGAGCCCTGAGCTCTGTGCAACCACCTCCAGCTTGCAGACAGTGTGGGCAAGCCCAAGGAAGGGAGTTTTGGGGAGGAGGCTTGGAGAGGATCAGGAGAGGTTCCCTGAGGCAGAGGGGGCAAGTATTGAACACTGAGGAACAGCACATCAACCAAATCCTACAGGAAGCGCTGCTCTCTGCTCCTGACACTAATGCTGCCAGTCTTAGGGCAGGAGCCTTGAAGGCAGGTCTTAACCAGCAGCTGTCCCCCAACGAGCACAAGCAAGCCCTTCTCCCCAAACCATTGCTGAGAGACAGCCCGCATGACATAAATCACATTTGGAGGCACAGAGGTTCCATAAACAAGCTTATTTTCTGAAGCCAGGTCCCATTATGTTATCTGTCACTTTACTGGGCCTTCTGAGCTGTTTATTTTTATGTATATACATCGGAGCTGGTGAGCTGGCGTTGGCCTGAGAGTATAAAGCTGACAAGACACAGTAGCAGCGTGTGAAACCTGTCAGCAGAGCAGCCGCCTGTGAAATGAACACGAGAGCTGATGCCGATGATTTTATTTATGGGGAATCTCGGGAAGTGCGTGCTGGAGCAGCGTGTGCCACTGAGAGGGACCAGCACCAGCCCTGACACAGGCAGGGATAAGGTCTTGAGGCAGCTGGAAATGAGATTTCCTTCTTAAGGAATATCTTAAGATGCTGAAATACTTTGGTCACCCAGAATGTGTACAAAAGGGCACATTTTCTTGTGTGGAAGGTTACGAATGCAGTTCTCCAGCACTTTGCTTTCTGGCGTTGATCTTCTTGGTAATTGTTCTCTTAATGTTTTGTTTCTTGGTATTTAAGGTAAACTCAGATTTAGTGTGGGGATTTGTTCTGAAATGGGAAAGCTGGAGCTTCCTTATCTAAAAAAACCTAGAGTTGTTAAATGATTTTAGAACTTTTTCCAGTTGTTTCAGCCCTGAAGCGATGTTTTGCTGTACTGAATAAGTCTTCGCAAAAGCCTAAATGAATAATTGTTTCTGCCAGGTTCCAGGAAGAAAGTATTGAGATCAGCAGTTTTTCCTCTCAGTTGGAGCAAACATTTTGGATGTGAGATAGTTTTATGGGTCATTGAAAACACGGAAGAATCATCTCGACTGTTACCAGGGTGGTACAAAACACGGACCCTAGTCTTACCCTGTTGTGATCTTTCTGTGAGTCCTCTGGTTTAGCACGGAGGATGCTGCTTTGTGTTGTGGTCCCTCCGCAGGCGGGAAGCGCTCGGAGCCCCCACGTTGCTATGGAAAGGCAGTCGGAGGTTGTGAGCAGCTGTGTTGCACGTGGAGGTTGGTGCTCCCTGCCTACTCCTTCCAAGTTCTCAGCCTGGATGAATCCCTTCAGGCATGCTGTGCCAGCCCTCTCCATCTCAGTGGCACCCGTGGGCATCTCTCAGATGCGTTAAACCCGGTTAGGTTCTGTTTGGTGGGATTAGTACTTAAGACTCCCACTCTGTCGTCATGGTTCATGTGCAGTAGCAATGTGGCATCTTTCTAGAGCCATGCAGGAAAATGGAGCAGCTGCATGTCTCATGGGTGCTCCTTGGAGAGCTGAAGGCCATGGTTTATTTGGTGGCATTTTAATTCCTCATAGCAGCAAACCCTGTTGACAGGAAGGTTCCCAGTACCGCTCTGCTGCCTGCTTAAAAGTAAGTGGTATTCTTTTAAGCCTCATTTTTCTCTCTGGTTTGTGTGAGAAGTGCATTTCCTTCCCTGGTTTCACTTGCAGCCCCTTCCGCCAGCACATCATGTCCCATCTGGCTGCAGGAAGGGGCTCTCCTCCCTTCCCCATGAGCTCTGCCTGATGGATCTGCTGCCTTCCAGCCTGGATCATTCCCCTGCAGGTCTGTCTCTCACCTGCCTGGGCACTACTAAATCTTTCCTGGAAGGAACAGCTATTTGTCAAGTGAAATAGGAAGGTTTGAGTCTCACGTTCCCCAAGGCCACTTAGCAGGGCTCCGGCTGCTCTCCGTACACTCTCTGTTCTGCGCCGGCGTGGTATGAGGAAGATGAAGGCCATGAAGCTTTTCTGCCTGATGTCAGTGCCACCGTGAGTCCCTATGGCAAGCACTGCATGTGTCTTGTGTCCCCCCCCAGCCTGGAAAGGTGTAACATGGCCTGAGTTTACCCTTCGTGCAGCGATGTCTGTGGTCTGCACGCTGTTGCCTCGTTCCTTTGTGCTTCTCTGCAGCGACCCACTTATTGACTAGGAGCGTAATTGTGCTGCATCGTGTCTAATTGCTTTGCTCTGTCGCTCTCCATTTGCTTTCGCTGTCTGCACCCTCCCCGCTCCCCTCCGTAAACGTGCCGAGCTGTGAGCAGGGCACGAGGCCATACTCCTGATTGCTGCAGGAAAAAAAGGCACCCAACTTCCTCCTTTCTTCTCCTAAATTCAAATGACAAGAAACAGAGGAAAACAATTTTGCAAACCCTTGGCAGAGGGCCAGCTCTGATAAAGAGCCATAATTAATCTCCTCAGCTTTATTAGAATATCATTACAATTAACTCAGCAATCTTCTGTTGATCAAAGCCATTGTTCCCTGCAGAGCAGAGGAAGCCAGCGTCAGCCTGGGTTGTGCGGTGCTTAAAAGCACCTAGAGCTGGATCATTCCTGCCAGCCCAACAGCAGCACAAGGACAGGCAGAGGGGTGGGCACAGACCTCTGTCCTCATCCTGGCTCTTTGATTTTCTCCAGCTACTCTTCTTTGCTGTGCTATTATAGCCCAGACCCCTCACGGGCACCTGGGTGTCCCTTATTCCTGGTGTAGATGCTGTTGGGTCCAGCCTTTTTAAGCACTGGGTTTATTCCTTTGTGTGTGTTCATACAGCTCTTCGCATGCCTGCTTCTTAGTCTCAGCTGGAGATGTGGTGACTGATGCAATAATATAGCTAACAGCAGCATAGCAGGTAAAGAAACCAGGGGAAACATTTGTGGAAGCCATGTTTGAAAGGAAGGAGAGTTATCAGAATGAAGCTTCATAAGCTCTACAGTTAAATAGCCCAAGATGTGTGCTATAGAAAAGCAGAGAAAATGAGCACTGTTAAACTACTCCTTTCCTCCTTTTCAAACTGCTCGTTTAATATCAGGTATTTATCTATAATTTAAGCCCATGATTAGTTTTATCAAAAAGATAGTTCTGAGGCAGAGATCTTAAAAATGATTAGGCATGTGTTTGAAAGACAAGAACAGCTCCACTTGCACTGCAGGATAAAGATGTAGCTGTTTGCTGCCTTGAGCATCCATCTGTGAGGGCCTTGTGGCAGAAGAAACTTCCTGGTTCTACACACATCCCACCCCAGTCTTTCAGGGCACTTCTCATTCTCCCTTGAAGATGCCAGAGCCAACACTGTTGGAGAAGGCAGTGCTAAACCTCACCGGTCTGCCTGGGAAGGGTTGTTAGATGAAGGCGTTCGAAGCCCTCACTTATGCTTTTTGTCCTAAATTCTCATCTGTTTGAATTGTCAACACTTGTGAGCCCTTGGAAAAAGAAAAAAGAAAGAAAGGCAGGTCCAGCATTGGGTCTAATCGACCTTGGCATTGTCCCTATAAGCAGCCAGCCAGGAGAAGGGAGCAGTGCTCCAGTCCATGTGCTGGTGCAGGTACAGCTATAGCAGCCCTGCCTGCTCTGTGCAGAGGTACACAGTTGGCACAGCATGGCCCTTCTCAGGGTGCAGCTCTTTCCCATTCCCTGAACCCTCCAACAAGAGAAAACTGAAGTTTTTCATCTTACCCCTGCCCTTGGGTATGGTGAGGGAACCTCCTGTGGGTGATGGACACCCAATATCTCACCTCTCTGGACCGCTGAGGATGAGGGTTAGGTTTGCTTTCCCAGCACAGCTTGGCCAAGGCCTCCAGCATGGGTGCAGAAGCATACAACCCTGCAGGCTGCATCAGGGATCTGATGCTGAAACAGTTGGGGTTTGATATAGGTCTCTTCCCACTTCTTTTCCTCTACTTGTTCTGTGCATCAGAGGCACTAGAAAACCCTAAGAAGAACAAAACAAACCCAGTAAGGGCCCTGCCCCTGATGGCAGGGGTTATGGCTTCATGTAAAGTGCCAGAGTCTCCAAAAGGTCCTTTGCTGCTCAGTCCCTAACAGGAGAATTTGTCCTTTCCCACCATGGCTGCCGAGGACAGGAGGGGGATGCTCAGCCTGGGCTGAGCAGGCTCAGAGGGAGCAGGAGCTGGGGAGGCTTTTCTGCAGGGCTTAAAGCAATGCTTCCCTCCCCAGGCCCTGTGCCACCTTCCCTGGGAGGCAGCAAGCACAGCTCCGTCACACGGGGCTGGGGACATTAGTCAGGCTGCTCTGAGTGAGATGCAGGGGCTGAGTGTCAGGTTGTTATTAAATATCATTAGTAAGTGACAAAACTGTGTGGAGCACTTCAGGCACAGACAATGGCTGGAGGAGGGATCGTTTGCAGTGCCGGGGAGATGAGCGAGTGGTGAAGGTCAGAGACACCTCATTCGGGTCTGCCTCAGACTCCATCTCCTGCCCATCACCTCAAGGAGGCAGGAGGGATGGTGTTCGCTTGGGGGGAGATGTGGGTTTGCAGGGAACTGCTGTGTGTCACCAGGGGACTTCAACATGTCCAAGTGTGGAGTCCACAGGAGGGTCTGTGCAGCCCCCAGAACCACCTGCTCCTCTTGTATCACCCTGTTCTTTAGGGGCTCCAGTATGGGGCAGGGCAGACCCCTGCCCATTGTGGTGGAGCTGCCCAGCGGAAAGACCATTTTAGCATCTCTTCTACCCAGTGGAGGCAACTGAAAAGGAAAAAGTTCAGATATTTTTCTTGCTGTTTTCCATGCTTGGTGCTAGCTTTTCCCCCAGAGGGAGCTGGAGATGGTGGACCATTATGAAGGCAGTGCCTGAACCAGCAGCTCTGGAAAGCTGCCTGCTTGCTTCCGTGGCTGGCTAGCCATGGAGCTCCGGAGAGGAGCTGGCTTTAGTGGCAGGGACATGAGCCAGAAAAGCCAGAAAGCACCTGCTTATGGTGCTTAAGATGCCTAAGGGGTGAGAAGGAGGCAAAGGCACCTCTGGTGAACATGCCTGGAGTGGAGCTGAGGGATGGTGACTCCCGTGATCATCTGCTCGAAGCAATTGCAGGCCGTCAGCAGAGCGGAGAGCTGCTTCCTTGCGTTTATTTAAGGCGAGATGCCCTAGTTTCATGCTTTCAGTGGAGTCCCTAATTATTCCTCAATCTTTGTAGTGAGCTAATTAGTTTTGCAGCACTCAAGGCTGGGGAACACTGATAGGCTTGGGAAGCACAAGCTGGAGGGACAAGGAGAGCGGAAAGCTGGTGGGAGATGGTTGGCTGGCAGAGGGGAATGGCTGGGAGCAGAGCAGGAGTTGGAGAGCCAATGGATGATGGTCTGGGAAGGATGATGGAGGAGGGAAGAGCTGTAATTTCATGTCAGGCAACATGCTGGAGTGTAATGATGTGGGGAAGAGTGATGGAGTGGTAATTGAGGGGGATGGCGAGGTGGGGAGGGAGCGAGAGGGTCCATGGAAGAGCAGCCGCAGAGCTCAGGAGGTGGGATCCTGCATGGAGGGGTGCACAGCACCATGCAGGGCAGGGCAGCAACTGTCCTCTTACGTGGGCACTGCCTGTCCTGGGGTGCTGCTGACTCTTGCGGGACCAGCAGCATTTCCTGACTGTCCCATCTCTTTTCCAGCTTGGTGGCGATACCGAGGAGCTCTGCTGGGAGAGGCCACATGGAGCGGCTGCTCTCCAAGCTGGATGCTCACCTTCCCATCCCATCACAGCTGCTTCTTTCGGAGGGAGCCACCACAGATCAGGTAACCTGCACCGATAACTGGCTCCATGATGCTCCCACGTACGCAGTCTGCTCTGGCTGCTCTGTGTGCATGGATACCTCGCTGCTTTGACAGCAGGGTTGTGCTCCAGAGCCCACGCTCCACATCTGCACTGTGAGCCCAAGGAGCACAAAGGTCTCATTCCCATTCTCGCTGCCTCTGGGAAGTTCCCAGTGGCCACCGAGTGCAGTGTGTGACAACTCTGAAGTGCCCAGGTGGCTGTGGATTTATTAGGGCGTTATCCTACTAGTGCTGCAAATGGTGTCATCTGTCTTCTAAACTTTGCACTTTATTTCAGGGAGAGAATTGAGTATATCCAGGCAATATGCTGTAGTTTTAGCATATGATAAAGCCCTGCTGGGAAGTGTAGTTTTATTGATTTTGTTATTAAAGTGCCACCGGAATAAATTTGCTCATTTGAATGAAAAGTCTTATTACCTGGATCGTAACAGGCACATGATGAAATCTCCGGAGGGGCTGGAGCTACCCGCTGCCTGGTGATGGGGAGCTGAGATGGAGCAGCTGCCAGGGACCCACAACTACCACCCCAAGACCCTCAGCACCCACCTGGCTCTGCTGGAAAACTGTTTGGAAACCTCAGGATGGGAACAAACCACAGTGGCAGGGGGCACTGTGTGTTAGTCGAGGTTTATATTGTTCCTCCGGTCCTTTGCTCAGGTAAGGATGTGGTTTTAAAGGGAATTGAGGAAAAATCTCTTTCACAGGGCAATATTTCTTTAGTACCAACAGTAATGGGGGTGGATTGGGAAATGAACCGTTCCCCATTACACTGGAACCTAACTGCACAGCCCATGCTTCCCAGTTAAAATTTGATTGCCTTGAATCCTGTGTATTATGGAAAATAAGAAAAGGGCCTAGTAAAATTTATGGGTTTTAATCATAAACCGATAGAATCACAGTAAATCTATCATAAGCATGCAGATACAGACCCAGGAAAAACAGGGAGGAAAGCAATAGCTCTGCTTTTTTCCTGGAGGAGCTGCATCTACTCATGGCAGGGTCAGAGAGATGGGGAGCAGGGCAGGAGGGTGGGGAAGAGAGGGAATGAGGCAGGGAAAGGAGGAAAGGAGGCAAACCCCAAAGGTCTTTCCGCCTGCCCCTCTGTACCACTGTGCTGCTCGCTGTGGAGGGAGCAGGATGAGACCCTGTGAGTGGAGGAGGGAGGCAGGGAGAAATGTCTGTGCAGAGAGGGGACTGCGAGGAGCACGCACAGATGTGGCGGGGAGAGAAGAGCACTTGAGAGAGAGGAATGGCAGGAGAGAGACAGAGGAGCGCAGGAGGCAGAAAGTATTTTAACAAATAAAAGGGAGCGAGTGATAAGGAGACAAAAAAAGGGAGAGAATAAAAAATTGACTCTGAAGCAGAGATAAGAGGGGGGAGGCAGGTAGTGAGAGAAGAGTAAAATGAAGCATGATAAGGCCTGATGGAAATGGGGGAAGGCAGTAAGCCTGGGCAGCGCAGCCAGGGTCTGCGGGCAGAGAGCCGGGGGAATGTGGGGTGCTATGGGGTGCAGGGCCAGCCTGAACCCCTCTCCTCTGGTCACCTCACCCCTGTGTGGGTAAAGGTGTTGGTATCAACCCTGGCTTTTTGAGCTGCTGATCCGGGGAGAGGGGCTGAGCGGGCGCAGGGATTGATGGAGTGGATCAGGGAGCCGGTGGGTACAAATGTCTCTGCTGCAGGGTGCTCATAACTCTGCTCCTGCCTCAGCAGCAGAAGGGGAGAGCCAGGCACAGCCCCTGGCGTGTCCTGGGAGGAAATATGGAGCCCGGTGGGGAGGGAAGTGCCTGGAGCGGGCTGGAAGTCCTGAATAACCCCTGTCCTCCTCACTGCCGCATCCCAGCACAGGGTGCCTGTCATGGACACCCCCCCAGGGCTCCCAGTCTTGGAAGCAGAGGAGGTAAGGTGTGATTCCCCTCCATGCCCTAAACACATCTCTCCTGGGGTTTTTTGCTACCTCTTTTAAGTTGTTTTGTAACTGCTGCTTTGTATTTATCCTTATTCAAAGGAATGGAAAGTGCTGTCTGGTTCTGAAACACAGCCCATGGTTACCTGAAGAGCAATGCCCTTGCTTTCTCACCCCTGATTAAACTGCAATAGAAACATACTGTACATTACAACAAAGGAAAGAAAGAGAGTTTATTCTTTAGCTGTGTTTTATTCTCCCCATCTTTACCAGCCACGAAAATGGCTGAGCTGAGATTCTGGCCACTCCGAGATGCTTTTCTTCCGCTCCATCCATCTGCTTTAACCACATGGTGACTGAAAAGAAATAAATTATCCAGTTCACAAAGCACTGAAGATTAAAGAATCGGTGTGGATAATAAACTGTGTGGCGGCAGCAGCAGTGCCACAGAGCATCGAGCGAGCTCGCTAAGGAGAGGCTCTGAGCTGCAGCTTGGATGTGGGGCAAGCAGCGGGGCTTCCCCCAGGAGGGTTTTGAGCAGCAGAGATGGGGAGTCTGGGGGCATATGGGGGTCTAGGCTGGGAAGAACCCTGTGCTGGCACAGCCTGAGATGTTACACAGGAAAGGGAATCATTTTCTCTCTCCTTTTTTTAAAGCTTCTTTTTGTAACAGTGAAAAACTTGATTCCTCCCTTTGATTGCTGGGACACTGCAGTGTGCTGCAAACACCTTGTTGGACTTGCTTATTAGTATTTTCTTCTCTTAAATCTATGTGTGTTGAATTAGCTCTTTTATTTACAGCATTAAGAAAGGATAATGAGCCAATTAAGAAGCTCTCTCAGACTGCCAGTGTTAAGAGCTGCCCAGCACCACGGAGACCCCCCTCCACCTCTCAGCAACCGATTGAGTTATTGTCAGTCCTGGCAACAACCTTTTGGAGGGCTGACGCCTCGGTGCATCCCGGCCTCTCCCAGGGGATTGTGGCTCCAAGCCGGTGCTCGGGGTCCCTGGAGCAGGGTCTGGGGTGCAGATGGAGCCCAGCACGCCTGCCTGCAGCAGCAGGCTGAGGTTGGTGTGTTGCTGTTTGTGGTTTTGTATTTAGCTCACTGAGAATGTTGGTTAAACACCAGTGGGAGGGGAAGCTGCAAAGAAGCATTTTTGCTTTGGCTCTTTTAAAAAGCAAAACAAAAGCAAAAAGGCTCTTAAAAAAAAACTGTTTTGGTTTCGGAGTTGTAAAGGAAAGATGGGTTAGAGATGAGAAACTAACAAATCAAAGCTCCTGAAACCCGCTGCGGAGAGAGAAACACAAAATGTTTTGTTTGAAGATGAATAGAAAGCTGAAACCAGCAAAAAAAATCCCCACTCCCCATGAGCACAGATGTTTCAGGTTGGTTCTTCTAGATTGGCACGTTGCTGGAAGAAAAGCAAATCTATTCTTTTCCCTGTCGGCGCTCCAGGTTCCTGTCGCGTATTTTTTATCATCTGTATAGTGACTTTGATCCCTGAAGACTCCTTAAGTGCTTTACAAATCAAGCATGCAAATCCAGCTCATGCACCTCGGAGATGCTGCCAGGGCTGGGCTGGCTGGGAAGCTGCTGGCCAGTGCGGTGCCACCGCTCCTGGTGGTGACAGGACCTCAGTGATGCTTATAAAAGCCTTTAGTGCCCCTATTGCCACTGCGTGCAGGGATGTTTTGTGCTTGAGCACAGCCAGAGGCTGTTCTGGGGTCCCCAAGCCATGGTGCCAGCCCTGTCTCTCCCATGGAAAGGCTCCATGGAGGGCTGGCTGTGGCCTTCACCCCGTTCTGCACCTTCTGAGGGCTGGTAAGTTGGCACCAACCAACAGGGGAAGGGTTGAGCTGCTCTGATGGTGCTTCTCTATTTTTGAAGCTTGACTTGAGACATCTCTTTGCCCATTGCTGTCTCTTAATTTCACTCCCTCTCTCTGGGGTTGTCCTCCTGACTTGCTCCTTCTAATTCATCTGCTGTACACCACTTCCATGCTGATGCTGTCTCACTGATGTAGGTAGCCTGTCTCAGGGCAGGGTGGCCCCCACACCAGCCAGTTTAACCTGTTCCTCTTATTTTCCTCATTGAGACAATACAAACCTTCCAGACCTCCTGATCCCAAGAACCAGAGCTCAGCAAAGGGAGATTGCTGCCTGATGACCAGACACTATGGTGATGGGCAAGCTGGAGCCTAGCACCAGGGCAGCCAGCACCTCCCTGCTACAGCCCTGTGCTCAGCTCAGGCTGTGCATTGAGTGTGTTTATAAACAAATGTAATTTTAGGGTTTTTTTTAGACAAGGTCTCCTGCAAGCCCAGAACCCATAGAAGGGTTAGGATTGGAAAGGAACTTAAGCTCATCCAGTTCCAACCCCCTGCCACAGGCAGGGAGACCTTCCAGTAGAGCAGGTTACTCCAAGTCCCTGTGTCCAACCTGGTCTTGAACACTGCCAGGGATGGGGCAGCCACAGCTTCTCTGGGCACCCTGTGCCAGCGCCTCAGCACCCTCACAGGGAAGAATTAATCACCATAAGAATCATTACAGGCAGTTGGGGAGCAGCACTGGAGCTGCTGGGTAGCAGGGGCTGGGGGTACCCGGGCAGGCGGGGGCAGGCAGGGCACTGCCTGCTTGTGCTGCCAGCAAAGGTGCTGCTGGAAATGCAGCATCCCTGCCTGCAGGGACAGCTGTCCATAGCACAAAGAGCCAGCTTGTGCTCCATCAGAGAGGTGACACCATGGTACTGCTGGCAATGACGGGCAGCAAGTCCTCTTCCCCACCTAAGAGGCAGCAGGATCTCCAGGTACCCCCAGCACTGCCCAGGCAAAGCCCAGTCCCGCTGGCTCTCAGCCCAGAGGCCATGGGCATGGTGAGCTGCTGCCTGCTCTGTGATGGGGCTTTGTGTCCTCCTCAGCACACAGAGGACAGGCACACTCAGCCCTGCTAGGTCCTGCTGCTCCACACCAGCGCAGTCCCGCTCCCCCAGGCTTTGGGGTGGGCAGAGAACTGGCTTCAAACCCACAACAGGTCCTTGGGAACAAAAAGTGTACTCCTCTCGATGCTGTGCAGGGCCCAGGACCCCTTTGGTGGGGTGCAAACCTTCGGTGTCAGTGGGATTCTCACCCTGGCCTGGGGCTGTTCTTGGCGTGGTGGCGAGGAAGGGAGCACTCGCCAGGTACGGAACTGGACAGATCAAGAAGTCAAGATTTTGCATTCCAACTATCTATAGGAAATAGGGTTTTTTTTATTATTTCAAGTTTTCATAAAAATCCATAATTGTTGAAATCAAAGTTACAGAAGAAAGTTCGTAACTTTTTATTGATTTTATTTCTTTTTTTTTTTTTTTTCCTTTCTTTACCCCCCCTGTTGTGTTTCCCTTTCAGAGTTATATCTGACACCAGAGTCCATCAGACAAAGTCCTTACAAACACAGGAGTCCTGAAGACATCGGCTGAATGTTTTTCCTGGTATAAAGAAGAAGAGGAGGAGGAAGAGGTGGTGACAGTGCGGATGCAGTGGGTTTGGACAGGGGCGGAGGACGTGGTGGAAGGAGAGAGGTCGGTATGTTTGTAGCAATGTTTGTTGTTAAATTATTTTTTATTTTGTTCATTTGTTCTCTTTTTTTTTTAAAAAAAGAAAAAACAAAACCAAAAACAGAACAACCAACCCACCATTATTATTTGCAAATTGTTGCCTGGTTTAAATCATTTTCATGTTGAACTTGCGCGGCGCGTCGGCAGAGCTGATGCCCGCGTCGGACTTCCGTGGCACGTACTCGATCTCAATGTTGTGCTTGGTGTTGCCTTTCCCCCGGCTCCACAGGAAGAGGAGCACCAGACAGAAGAGCACGACGCCCAGGAAGGAAATGAAGCCCATGGTGGTGGCGATGATGAGAGTCTTGATGTCAAAGGGGAAAGGCACGGTGGCGCGCGTGCTGTTGGCATCGCTCTCGTTGGGCTGGTTGGAGATGAACGCGAAGGTCTTGTTGGGCTGGTGGGGCCAGTCTGGGGAGTAGCTGCGCACGTGCAGGTGGGCCAGCATGGTGTCGTTGCCACCCGCGTTGCTGGCGATGCATAGGTAGGTGCCATTGTCCTGGATCTGGGCGTAGCGCACCTCCAGCGTGCCGTCAGGGAAGACAGTGAGCCGCCCGTTGGTTTTGGTAGAGATGAGGTGCTTGCGGGGAGACAGCCACATGATGGTGGGAGGCGGGTCCCCATCTGCCCGGCAGACAAAATGGACTGTGTGGCCTTCGTCCACAAAGATCTGCTGAGGTTTGCGGTCCCGTATCCGTGCTCGGCGGCAGGTGAAGTAGTTGGGCAGGAGGACATCGGGGAAGTCTTTGAACTCCTTGCCCTGGACGAACTCGGGGGTGGAGCAAGTGGGCTGCTGCTTGTTGAAGTTCAACCTCCATCGCCGCCGGAAAACCCAGAGCAAGCGGCAGTCGCAGGCTAAGGGGTTGTTGTCGAGGATGAGCGTCTCCAGGTTGCCCACGGAGTGGAAAGCCGACTCCTCCAGGGTGGTCAGCAAATTCCCTGACACGTTCAGGATGCGCAGGTAGTTGAGGCCGCGGAAGGCGAAGGGCTCGACCGTGGTGAGCTGCCCTCCCACCAGCTGGATCTCCTGCAGCCTGAGCAGGTCATGGAGCATGGAGCCCTCGATGGTGACAATGGGGTTGTAGGACAGGTTCAGGAACCGGAGGTAAACCAAGTGCCTCACCGACACGTACGGGATGGACGTCAGATTGCAGTGGGTGATGGACAAGGAGGTCAGGTTCAACCCGTAGAGGCAGTTGGATGTCATGGTATCCAGGTAGGGCCAGTGTGAGATCTCAAGGACCTTGAGCCGGTACAGCCTCTTGAATGAGTAATCCCGGATGGTGTTGATGTTCAGATGGCGCAGGCGCAGCACGATCAAGCCATGAAGGTGAGACAGAGCCTCCGTGGGGATGGAGGTCAGGTTGCATTTCTCCAGGGTCAGTTGCTCCAGGCTGTTGAGGCCACTGAAGGCCCGGTGGGAGATGTAGACAAGGTCGTTGTCCCCCACTTCCAAAGACTTGAGGTTGTACAAGTCCTGGAACATGTAGTCTAGGAGGATCACAATTTTATTCTCACTAATGTCTAGCTTGGTAAGGTTGCTGAGTCCAGTAAACACCCCCAAGGGGATCAGCTTGAGCCTGTTACTCCTGAGCCCCAGCGTCCTGAGGTTGAAGAGGTTGTTGAAAGCCCCAGGTTCAATGGCACTGATAATGTTCTCATTTAGCTCCAGCTCCTCCAGGTGAGGGTAGTTGGCAAATTCATCCTGGTTGAGCGTCTTGATGCGGTTCTTGCCCAAGTCCAGCAGCCTGGTCTCGGTGGGGATCCCCTCCGGCACGACCATGAACCTCTTCCTGTGGCACAGGACGGCGCGCTCCTGGGCAGAGCACTCGCAGCGCGGCGGGCAGCCCGTGGCGGAGCCGGACAGGATGGATCCCAGCATCAGGAGGAGAATCGGCTGCCAGCAGGCCAGGAGTGGGCTGCGCATACTCGCCTCCCCAGCTACCATCCTATCTCTCACCTGCAGGTAACACGGGGGAGAGAAAGAGCAAGGGGGACGTGAGCAAACGACGGGCACCATCCACAGCAAGAAGTTTAGTCTGGGTAGTGCTGGCACTAAGGCGAAGGGCACTGCCAAGGCAGAGCAGAGGTTCGCATTTCCCAGCTGAAATCCAGCCCAAGACCACTTTTCTCCCCACACCCCAACTTTCCATTTGATGAGTGAACGTGCGCAGACTTTGAGTGGAAAGCCTTGAGAAATCTGTGTCAGACAGACCTCGCTTCCTCGGCTTCTTAAAAAAATAATTTAATACTAAACACATCTATCTGCAGCCTATTTTAAGCTCTTGAAATTATTCTGTTCCCTGTAGATGGAGCCTGAATATAAAGGCTGCTCTGCAAAGGCAGAGAAGCCGAGTGCAGGATCGAGCATCTGGGGATCCCTCCTTGGGATCAGCCAGTAGTGGGGTGTCCAAGTGGGGAGCAACCACAACAGCTCCACGGGAACCAGCCCCTGAGGGGGTCTGTGGGTGATGAAGGAGTCTGGGGGTGAATGAGGGGGTCTGCAGGGTAATGAAGGGGTCTGTGGGGTGATGAGGGGGTTTATGTGATGAGGGTTTTGTGGGTCATGAGGGGTCCGAGGGGTGATGAGGGGCTCTGCCTGGTCTCAGCTGGGAAAGGCCCTGGAAGGGCTGGGTGACCCCCTCGTGGTCGTGCTGCCTCTATTGCATTTATTTCCTCATTGCTCGAGCTGTTACGAGGGATCAAATCATATTAATATTGCATGTTAGATGTACAGCTACTCCAGCCCGTGTTTATATCTATTGTTATGTGCGCACTCTGCATTGCTTCCACTAATGCTATTTATGGCTATCGCTGAATATACTCAACACATTACTTCCACTGGCTCTGTTTGTAACCATCATTATATCCTGTACACTACTTTCCCTAGTGCTCCGGCACTATTTATGGGTCTGGTACATATTCTGTGCATTACCTCCATTGCGTCGCTTTACATCCATCATTTCCTACAGACAGATGACTCAAGTCTAACTTTTGTTCCCCAAAAATGATTCAAAATTTCTTTGCGAGATGCAAGGATAAAGATGATGGACTGGCCATAAACATGTCCCCCAGCACCACCTCGGAAACCACCAGGCCTTGGCACACCAGGAGTCCCCACAGAACTCCTCCCACAGCTTCCTCCAGGTTCACTGCCCTTTTCCATCCCTTCCCCTGCTACCTGCACAGTGGGGCTGGTTGTGGGGGATCCCCAAAGCAGGTCTGTAGGACCAGGAGCTGGTCCCACGCCGCTTCCCTGGCAGTGGTGCTGAGCTCCTTCCTGCCCATCCCAATCCAGCGCCTCCCAGTCCAGTGGAAACATCTCCAGCAGGTTGGCTCGGGCTTGGGGCCAGGCTGCAAAGAGCCATTTGCCGGGTATTTACAATTAATCATCTCCCATGTCATCACCTCCCCAGTGCTGACGCTGCTGGGCAGCCTTACAAACACAAGCAGGGCTGCTGCTACTGTTGTGATGCCGCTGGGGTGGGCTGGGGCCGGGACAGCGCCACCAGTTAGAGTCATGGAACCACTCAGGTTGGAAAAGATCTTTAAGCTCATCAAGTCTAACCATTCCCCAGCACTGCCAAGGCCACCACTAACCCATGGCACTGAGGGCCTCGGCTACACGGTGTGTGAACACTTGCAGGGACGGTGGCTCCAGCACTGCCCTGGGCAGCCTGTTCCAATGCCTGAGCACCCTTTGGGGAAGAAATTGTTCCTCATCTCCATCTAAACCTCCCCTGGTGCAGCTTCAGGCCGTTTCCTCTTGTCCCGTCCCTTGTTCCTTGGGAGCAGAGACCAGCCCCCTCCTGGCTCCATCCTCCTGTCAGGCAGTTGCAGAGAGCAATAAGGTCCCCCCTGAGCCTTCTCTTCTCCAGACTAAACCCCCCCAGGTCCCTCAGCTGTTCCTCATCACACTTGTGCTCCAGGTTGGCAGCTCTTGGGCAACTGTGCCCATGGATTTGCTCCCCAGGCTTGTGCTGCCAGAGGTCCCCTGTGCCACCTCACCATGTCTCCCAATGGGCAGCATGTGGCCCCCTCCTCCTGCCGGTGATGTGCCCATGGCACTGCTGCTCCCACATCCATCCCACTTGCCACTCGCAGCATCCCTCAGCCGCTGTTTCTCAGAAACCAATTCCTGCTCCTCACAGCCGTGCTGAGAAAGCCATCAAAGCAAGCACAATGCTACATGCAAAACAAAATACAGTCGAAGGGGCTTAATTATCCCAGGGTTGAAAAGATTTCAGCTCATTAGAGTGCCAGGCAGCCGGCCTTATTTGGCTGTGTGCTGCAATCTCTGCTCTGCCCGTGCGTGCAGCCATGCGCTGGTCCCTGCTGGGCCACATCCACCGCAGGGCCCAACACACGGACCTCCACCAGGCCAAATCCTGCCTCTACCGGTGGGAAGGGGATGGCACCTGCAACACGCTGCTTGTCCCCACACTGGCCTCGGCAGAGGGGCAGTGGCCAGAGCTGCTGGGAGTGATGTGGTGTCAGTGGCTAAAACATAAGCGAAGAGGTGATAGATGAAGGAAGCAAAATCTGCATGGTGTTAAAGTGGAGACAAGCCCACTTGTGTAGAATTAAAGGCTAGACACACCTCACATGTTATTAGTTCTCAGCTAAATTTAAATCTGTGATAAATACAATCCCTGACAAAAACATCCGTAATCTTAATAGCCACAGTCACAGAAGAGCTTTGGATGTAAGACAATGAATAAGCTGCAAAATTCTGGGCTAGGATGAGCTTTAAATCACTTCTGGTTCCCATTTACCTCTGCTGTTTCAGAGAGGATATTTGTGCCTCAAGGTGAGGCGGATATTAAGAGATGCCCTTCTAAAACCAACTCAAATGGTGAATTTTTTGTGAGCTGGGGTCAACAACCTACATGTGGCTTTACAGCAACCATCACGCTGACCCTCCCCCTGCCCCCCAGCAGCACAGCAGCCAACCTCAGCCCAAAGGTAGGGCTCCTTTCAGCCATCCTATGTCTGCCACCATGCAGTGGCCTGTGCTGGGCAAGGGGCTGAGGCTGCCTTGGATGGGCTTGGGTGACTGGGGAGAGGGCTTGGTGTCACCGGAGGGAGCAGGGAGACCATGGTGGCTGCTCTCAGCCACCTGCAGGAACCTGGGACATGACCAAGCCCAAGCACCACCAAAGAGCTTTCAAAATTGAAGCCCTCCCAGATTTATCCTGAAGAGGAACCATGAAACAGGTCTGAGCACGCCTGCAGGGTGCCCAGCCATGGCCCCAGCAGGTGCTGCCAGGCAGGATCAGACCCTGTCTCTCTCACACAGCCCAGGGAGAGCTGCAGCCTCCAGCGTGAACGTGCCTCTCATTCCTCACATTAAAAAAGGGAACCAATAAAAGAAGAACCAGCTGCCGACTCGCTGCCTTGAGGCAACACACAAACCAGTGCAGACCAAAGCAGAACTCCTGCTCAGAGCCCTGGCACCCACTGACCCATCCTCGCCACCGCACCGCCTGGGGACCAGAGCTCCAAAGTCCAGCCTGGTGGCACAGATGAGCGTGCTGGAGCCGTGCTGCCTCGGTGCTAAATGCAGCGGGACCTGCTGCATGCCGCCGGCTGGGCTGAGCGCTGGCAGGAAAGATGCTATTCTGGGCCTGTGCCTGGAAACGGAGCCCGGGGCTGGGCTGGAGCGCTGGCGTGCGTGGGGTTCGCTCCATCGCGATGGGCACTGGCTGCCCCAGCGCAGAGGAGCGCGTCCGGGGACAGCAAACCCACCAGCGCTGCTGCTGCCCTCCTGCCCCGGGGGCGGCCGTGCCCCACACTGTCACCGCTGTCCCTGCCCCTCTGGGGTGCCCAGCGCTCCTCAGCACCGCGTGGCAGCGAGCCAGCGGCACAGCGCCCTGAGTCAGCACTAACCCCACCTGGCAGCCATAAATTACAGCGTGCGAGACAGGCACCCTTGAACCAGATGCTTCGGAGAACATCAAACGACAACAGGCGATCCAGGACGGAGCAAGCCACATCCCTGGCGTGCGGGACCCTGCGGTGTTGGGGGAGCATGTGCCCCGTCCCTCTGTCCATCCCACACCCCATCTCTGTCCTCCTGGCTCCACGGAGAGCTGCTGAGGCACCGTGCTCGGAGTCAGGGCTCTGTCTCCTCCGAGCTGCTCCAGCTAAATCAGATTTTATTGAACTTGACTACATTTTAGAGATAAAGACTCCAGGTTTACAAATAAATATTTAACAACCTTTCCTGCTGCTAAAAGAGTTGCTTATCCAGACCCCGGGCTCTGCACTAAGTGTTCCTGGAGCTATCTGCAAAGCAGCAAAACAAAGGGAGAAGCTTTAATTTGCTGAACACGTTCGTGACCATTTCCTCCTCTCTTCATCATTCCCCTGCGCCCAGCATGTATTTGTGGGCCCTTTTGTTTTGTTTCTCCTTCCTCCACACCCCACCTACTCCCTCCTCTTTTCCCAACCAGTCTCCTTGGGAGCACGGCTCCAGGGATGGTCAGGGATGGCAGAGAAACTGCAAAACAGTTTCTCTCCCTGGGACCATGCTGCTTCATGTGGGTAAAAACAAACCAAGGAGGAAGAGCCTAAAGGAAGCCCTGAGCATTGCTGGGAGTGGCTGGAGGCACAGCGCTGGCCTGGGCGATGGGAAGCTGCTGCCACATTTCCTCTGGGCCTTCATTAATGGATGAGCTGTTAACGAAGGGCATGAAATCAGGCTGCTGCAGCACACAGGGCTGCCCTGTGTCCCGTCCTGGCCCCAACGCCTCCAGAAGCAGCACAAGAGGGTGCAAGAATGGCAGGGAAACAGGCAGATGATGAGAAGGGCCCTTTGAGCAGCACCCTGGTCAGGGTGGTGGGGACATGCGAGCAATGGGCCACGGAGAGGAGCCCTCCCCAGACCCCAGCCGGGGTCACCACGCTGCTCACCACGTGAAGGTGTGAGTCCAGCCCCAGCCTTTGCTCAGCCTTCCCAGGGATCTGCTTTCAGCTGCTCCGCGGCGGGAGCCTGGAATAGGTGTGCAGGAACCTGATCTGCTCTGGCAGCTGCTCTGGGGCTGTAAAAGAGCACCAAGAAGTATTTAAGATGCAAATCCCCTTCCGGCACTGACACCGCCTGGCTGGCACCAGACCCTGGCGGCAGCGAGCCTGCAGGACTGCCCTCAAAGGTGTTTCCTCATGGAAACAGGCCCTTTCCACCCAAAACATGGGGAGTCAGTCAGGGAAGCACAGAGCCAAAGGGCAAGAAGAGCAGAACAAAGGGAAGGGAATGCACAGGAGAGTAGAAAAGCTCAAACATGGGCTGAAGGGTCAGGATGCTGGAAGAGGGAGGCTTCAGCCCAACTGTCCACTGGTTTAGCTGTGGATGTGCTCAACCCCAGGCAGGGACAGGTATGTGCGGTGGAGGGACAGCCAGCGACGGCCCAGAGCCAACCTGGAGAGTGGTTTTGAGGCTTGGCAGGCAGGTTACCGGAGCAGGGCAATGGGAAGGAGATCCCGGTTGTCTCTGCAGGACGCTGAAGCTCGGAGCAGTTTTTGCTGAGGCTGTTTCTTGCAGCAATCACATCTGTGTGCGAGCTGCTCGCCCTCCTCACTCCTTTGCTCCTGCGCTTTTAACACCTTTTCTCTCTCTTTGGCTGCACATGCTTCAATGCCCCATCAGCAAAGAAAACATCCTGACAAGTGATCAATAAGTAATTGCAAAGGCAGCTGTGGATGCCGAGGGGGTGTAAAGGCCTGAGCTAGCAACACATAAATGAGTGTAAGGGTGCAGTGCAGTGTGGAGCTTGGGCTCGGAGCCAGCCATGTTCCCTGCTCACGGGCTGCGGTGGGAGATGTCTCCCAAGGGTTGGCCTTGGGACCTCCAGAATCGGAGACGTTTCGTGCTGGGTCACCAGAGGAGCAGGAGGATGCTGTGCACTGGGATGCTGGAAAGGTCGTGCACCAGCTACTTGAATGGGGCTTCTCCTTTTCTTTCTTTATTTTGGCAAATCTCCGTGGGATTCCTGTCTCCATGGACATGGGCTGGGCCAGCAGGATGGTGTAGGTGCTCACCTGAAGGCACCCAGCTCAGAGTGATGAACCAGCACCGGGCAGAGGACACTTCAGTACAGCAGGAGGGTCTCTCTAGATGTTTTTCCTTCCCTGTCTATAGCTCTGAAGAGAGGATGGAAAAACTCCAGGCTCTTCTTAGGCCTATGGAAACATTTGCACCGGAGAGGTGAAAGAGAGGTCTGCCCAATGTGCGTCTTCTGGCAGAGCCGCCGGGGTCACGATGACATTGTGAAGGCATCCCCTGCGCTCTGCCTCCACGGCTGTCGTGGCGGGGTGAGTGGTAGGTGCTGGGCTGGAGGATGGTGCCCAGCAGCTCCTCACGGCCCCGGTGCTGCGTGGCAGGTCCCGCGTGGCTCGGTGCTGCTGACTCAGCCGGCGCGCAGCTGCACGGTGCCGGTGCTGAGCCCCGCGCTGTGTCAGGGGCAGGACACCACCTCCTCCAGCACAGGAGCAGCTGGTACAAAGTCACCCCACTGCCAGAGCGTGTTTCCTCCAGATCGGGAGCAGATGGCGGTGCTGTACGGGCTCGCCTCGATGGTTGGTCTGGTGGCATCGTGCTCCCCCAGACCCAGCCACCAGCCCTGAGGTCCTGCCAGGCAGAGCTGCTGGAACCCCAATGGGATTTGGATACCCCACTGTGGTATCCCCCAGAGTACCACACCTGGGGGCAACAGCAAGGGCCTGGTGAGGAGCTGTGTGGCACCAAGACAAGCTGCTCCCTCCCCACTGCTCCCTGCCTGAGGACATCCCATCCCCTCCAGCCACCAGCCTCTGCCTAAAGGTGTCCCCTGGCTCTGCAGCACCCTGGAGCTCTGCTCAGCGCCTGGAGCAGGGATGGGGCACTCCTCAGCTCCAGCAGCAGAAAAACAGGGACACAAGTGGAGAAGGGGAGCATACCTGGTGCCTTCTCCCCTCCTGTACCCAGGGCTGGCTCAGCAGGAGACCAAACCAGCCTGACACCCAGGCCCAAGAGCAACCTCCACTGTAAGAACCATAAGGAGACATCTCTGAAGCTTTGTGATGTGACCCCCTCTAATAGCCACAAGTCTGAGCCGCTGTGTCCCCGGCACTGGTTTGAAGGTGGAAAGCCAGATCAACATCTCAAATGCCACACAAACAGCAAATGGGGACCAGTGAGCACATCCCGAGCCTGCAGCGCTACAGAGCAGCGCTGCTGCAGGGACTGCTCCTGTTCCTTAAGCTGAAGTTTAGACCGTACTTACAGCACCACATCTGCCCCCAGCCACATCCCTTGAACGCTCCTACAACCAGTGCAGGGTACCTAGAGAAGAGCTGCTCCAGAGCGCTGCAGCTTCCCTTGGAAACCTTGGGGATACCAGCGAGAGGACTCGGAGGACATAGAGCCAGAGGATCCGCTGACTCCAGGGAACCTGCTGATTTACCTCCCTTTAGGACCGGCCCTGATATTTTTATACTGCTGCCTAAAATAAGTGGCCTGGGACGCCTTTTAGGAGAGGCTGACTGCAGCCCAGCCCAGCGAGGATGGCTCTGTGATAACCCATCAGTGGGACAAGCTGCATGGGGCAATGAGGGCATGTGTGTGCCCTGCTGCCAGCATCAATGGTCCCATGGGTGGCATTGCCAGAGCTGTCCCTGCCCCATCTCCCACAGGACATAGAGCACAGGGTGGTGGGCTCGGGCAGGGGCACGGCTTTCAAGGCGCTGCAAGAGATGAAAGCCCTGGTCCTCTCCATCCACCTCCTTCCTCAAGCCAGATCTCTCTCTTCCCCCCTCTCCTCCCAGTTATGATTAAGTTTTGTTCACATAATAACAAATCTAGTGCCGCAGGAATTTCCAGGAAGAGAGAAGTGGAGAAAAAAGGGAGCCAAAGACAACATGAGCGATGGCAAATGCGGGGAGAAGATTCCTCTTCCTGGCCTGGCTTTCTCTGCTGGTTTTACATGTATAATTCTTTTTTCTTTCCCCCTTCCTCGCTTGTTTGATTTCTGCATTATTTATGGCTTGTCTTCAGGGCCTGTATTTGCTGTTATTGTTTCATTCAACAATAAAATAGATTAGATAAAAACCAACTGTGCTGAGCCACGGCTGAGCACGCCTGTCCTGCAGTCAGCGTGCCCACAATGCTGGGCAGAGCAGGTGCCAGGGGCCAGGCAGTGCCAGCCAGACAGGGATGGGGGTCACCACCTCGCCAGCCCTTCCCAGCCCAAAATCCCTGTGGAATGTGGCCTGGCCAGGATTTGGGCTCTACATGCTGCCAGCCCTGCTGATACATGTCCTGTGCAGGTATAGGGGCTGTCACAGAGCTCCTGGTGTGCTGGTATCCCTCCCCCAAAAGCAAGAAGGAAAAAGTGGGAAACACTGGTTGAGAGGAGAAAACTGGAAACTCTGGGATTTTTTAGGGCAATTTCATGAAATCCAAGGCAGTGATTTCACCAGCAAGGGGGCACTGCCCTGCGAAGCAGAGGCAAAAAGCACAATCAGTTTAATGCCAGTGGTAAGGGGTGTCAGCACGCCGGAAGCCTCAGGAGTGCCGTGCTGTTCCTCAGCCTTTTCTGTCTTCCAGCGGGCACCTCCATCCTGTGGGCATGGAGAAGGAGGAGGGACCCACTGCGGGAATGGAGCGGTTCCCCGCTGCCCTCAATGGAGGGCTGCTTTGGGGTGGTTTTGTTGTGTTTTGCTTGAGCTGAAAGAGATGCTTTCCGCCCCTTCCTCCTCCTCTCCAGTGATGCTGATAATAATACAGAGCCTGCACGCCGGGCTGTACGTGAGAACAAAAGTAATCACAGGGAAATACAGTGCATAGGAATTAAATCGGAAATGCAAGGCCAGGGTTTCCATTTCGGTTCAGCTTCTGTATCATTTCCCATTGAAAGGGATAAACAGGCTGAGCACAAATCAGTTTAATGGCAGCACCTAATGGCAGCGCAATTCCATGTTTCCCGGAGCAAATCGTAGCTCAAGCCCAAAGCGGCGGCGCAATCCATAGCTCCGGGGCATGGCCACGGCATGGCACAGCCCCCCGGGATGCCCGCTGCCCTCGGAGCAGTGCTGGTTCACTGGAGCACAACAGGGCTGGGGTCCCAATCTGGGCCTGGGGATGCCAATGGGCTCTTCCCTGCCCTATTCCCAGCAGGAAACAGGCGTCCCTTTGGTGTCGCTCCCATCCCTGAGGTCCTGGCAGCAGACCCAGACCCCATGGGAGCCTGCAGAGCTGTGCCATGCTCCCCCAGCATGGGCCCGGGATGAGGAAGGGAAGGAGGTTTTCATGCTCCTCAGCACTATGGCCCCAATTCCCTCCCTTCGCCTGGCTCCTGCACAGCAGGCTCAGTTAAAGCACGGCTACCGCTGCCATTTAGTTCTTCTACCTAATCCTCATTCCTGTGCCTTGCTCTGTGTCGTACCACAGCAGAGCTGGCACAGAAGCGAGCTGCCAGGCCACTGCTCACCCATCATGTCCCCCCTGGCTCCTAGTTTGGGTTAGATCCCATTAATCTGGTTCTCTGTGGCTGCTCCCAGTCCAAAGGGGAGGTGGGGAAAGGCTGGGATCAGGTAGGAGAGGGGGGGAGGTTTGCCTGTGCTTGGCTAAGAAGAGCCTCTGCAAGCGCTCAGGCTTTGCTCGCCACCCCCAGGTTGCCTCTGAGGTCTAAATCAGTTGTTTCCCATTTCACACTCGACATCTCAAATCCAAACAAAGAGCTGAAAGAATAGATCACGTCAAAATATTTCTGCTTCTCCCTCCTACGAGAATTCCCCATCAGAGACCAATCCAATTAAGGTGCTGGTTATGAAATTAACCATAATTACAGGAGCGATATTTAATGTTTTGCATTCTGATGAAGAAACAGAATGGAAATGACAAAAAAAAACCAACCCAACAACAAGTGGGTCCTACTGAGATAACTAAGAGCAGTGTGGGGTGGGGGGGAAAACAACAGTGAGGGTGGCAGGGGCTGGGCTGCACCATGGGAACCAGCAGCAAGGGCAGGGACCGGGTGCTCCCAGGGACATCCCTCAGGGAGCAGTGGCCGGTGTGTCCCCCAAAGCAGGGCTCAGCCCAGCCTGGTGGCTCCAGCAGGTATTTTGCCATCATCTGAGCATCACCGGGGTGGTGTTGGGCCATAGGAACCGTGCCCCAGGAGGCACAGCCCAGCCCTGCACCTCCTCACCCCCTGCAGGGACCCTCTGGGACTGTCCCCAGCTCAGGACAGCAACCCCAGCCCTGAGACAAGGGACACAAGAGCTGCACTGGGGAAAGCCTCTGGCCTCTGACCAGGACATGTAGGTGCTCCTCTGGAGCCTGGGAGAGTCGTGTCCCATGAGTGGACACGTGGCCACTGCAGGATGCTGTGGGCACTGAAAGATTCGCTGGCTTATGGAAAACATTGTGGAAGAAAACATGCAGGACAGTTAAACAGGAGCCATTTACGTGCCTATAACCAGCAGAATGAGTGAAACCAAGCCAAGCTCCCTGGCTCTTACAACAGGGATGCTGACCTGCTGCCTAGCCTGGTCCCGTACTCCGTTAGGAGATGCTGTTTGGGTGGACTATGGGGCTATGAAGGGCATGGGATAGTGGCCGAGGCGTTGGTGATGCCAGAGGGAGGACTGAGCCTCTGGTGGGGCTCACAGCAGGGCCCCCCCAATATGGCCACGCTGCTGCCAGTGCATCAATGCACCCTTCATCCTCTCGCAGGGCAAGGCATGGCCTGGGTGGGTTCTGCTGCTCCTGCAAGGTGCGACCACCCAGGTCTTGCCCCAGCACAGCCCTTAGCTCCAGGGCTGTGGGACAGGGATGGAGCGAGCCTCACGCTCCCTGCCCGAGCTAAAGAGGGGACGAGACCTCCGGGGCATTCAGCAGCACTTATTCAATTGCCCGGGTCATGCTGACAATTAACTCAGACACGGCCACCTCAGTGTGATCTGGCTTTCTCCTGGCTCGCTGTGCCAGGGGGGCAGAGGCTGTGCTGCGCTGCTGACAGCTCCGGGGCTGGGGTCCTGCCCTTCCCGAGCCAGCCCCACTCCTCTCCCTCTCTGCATCACCCTGTCCCAGAGGCTGAGGACTCAAACAGGCTGTAAGACGTGTCCCCAGCAGGGTCACAGGGAGCTGGGGCACGTGGCAGAGGCACGGAGATCTCCCTCCGTGCAGCCATTCCCCTCTGCAAGCTCCAATTCTTACTCCCCTGGATGGAGAGACAGAAGCGGGGAAGAAAATTGAGTCGGAAGAAAATTGAGGCCATGGCCTTCAGTTGGTTTCTCCCTTTATTTTTCTTGGGTTGTTTGATTTGACTTAAGCATTTGTAGCCTTCTTCTCTCTCATCACAGCCTCCCCTGCTACCTAATGAGCTCTTCTGGCTCTTTTCCCACCAAAAGCCATTTCTGCTCATGCTAAGGATAAACCCTTCCCTTCCCTTCTTCGGCTTCAGCAGAGAACGGAGGAGAGCTGCTGACTCAGTGACTGGATGTGTTCACCTTCCCTCGCCAAGCTCTGGGCACCACCAGCTCTGCCCTCCTCTCCCTGGCTCCAAACTAGTGCCGTGGTGGCTGCTGTTGAGCACGAAGGGTGAGTACGGGGACACCGAGCTCACATTGGCCTGTGCCATGGAAGGAGAGTCAATATGAGCCAACAGCACCACCGACATCCACCCCAGCACCAGCGCTGCCCAAGCAGACTGCCCAAGGGGCCGCAAGCCAAGGGGGTGACATGGAGAAGTGTCTCTCCAGCAGTTTCCACACCCGAAGCTTGGCAAAAGAGTCGGTGGAGTCGCTTTTTCCACCAGGACATTCACAGAGATGTGTGTGCCCATCGCAAGCACGTCCTCCCCTGCCTCGAGGGGTGACAAAGATGTCACCCAGTGTCATCCCAGCACCCAGCACACCTCATGGAACCACAACAGGTTCGGTTGAGCTTTGTAATTCAGCAATTGCACTATAATTACACCGTAATTGTGGCGTTATTATAAGGGGATTTCTCAAGCCCTAGAATAAAACTTCAAGTTACAGGATTTTATACTTGTTACATACATCATGCAATATAAACTTCAGCATCATTACAGTGACTGTATTAAGTAGGAGACTAAAGGAACAGTAAGTCATTCAGTCATGCTGTTAACCTTTCAGTGATATGAAACAGTGGTAATTAGAGGTATCCCAGAGTAATTACGTTATAGGTGTAGAGTAACTGCAGCATGGTTGGTATTACAGAAGTATAACCATTTGTTTTGCAATTAAACCCTCCACAAAAAGGCTTGGAAAACCTGACTCTTCCCCAGGTGCTGCATTCCCCAGCTCCAGCATCTCCTCCCGTCGCTTCCTGCCCATCCCATGGGAACCTCAGTGAAAGCTGGGGCTGCCCAAGCACTCGGTCCCACTGCCATAGCCCTGCCAGCTCCAAGCTGCTGGCTGGGGGCTACAGCCCAGGGAGGAGGAGAAGCCCCCTCTCCTCCATGTTATTAAGCTACCGAGCCAACGTGCGCCAGGAAGGAGCCAGGAGCCGCACAGAGAACGCATGGCAAGCAGGTCGAACAAAGGTTTGGGCTGTGGTGCTGGCGTGGGGCTGGGATCGGGGCTGGGATGGGTTGGGCAGCGCAGGCAGCCCTGGTAGGGTCCATGCAGCCCCATGCAGAGGCACAGCCACACCGCTGCTGCACGGCCGTCTCCAGCAGGCATGAAGGTCAGGTCAGGGCTGCTGCAAGTGGCAGAGCAGCGAGCACAGGGTTAAGGCTGGTGGAAGGCTGGGATGGGGATGTGGAAGGGATATCATTCCAGAGCCCAGCTCCGGTAGGTGGTGCAGGGGAAGGGGAGACAGAGAGAGAAGGGAGAAAGGGATCTGTGGAGTGGGGCTGCTCCTGCCCTCCAGGCAGAGACCGTGGGGAGCAGCATGGGCTGGGGGCTGCCACCGGCCCCTGCTGCAGGCCAGCACGGAGGGTCTCTTGTTGGAAAGGGTGTTTGCTGTGGAAGGACCATGGATGGCAACTGCTCGGGTGGGCAGACAGAGGCAGCTGGGCTTCACCAACCAGCATCCAGCATGCACCCGCGGCAAGGAGACCTGGTCCCACCCGTGCCCACACTCACCCGCTGTCCCTCCCGCCTACTGCGAATGGCTTTCACAGCACCAACGCTCCCATTTCTCCTGCGAGGCGGCACCTCCAGCCCCTGGAGCAAACCATGCCTCTGCCCTCTGCTCACACTATTTATACATCCAAGGTGAAAAATCCAATAACCTACACACAGTATCAGAGAGCAACAAGCAATGGCACTGCCCGGGAGGGCTCCCAAAGCCCTTCTGGCCAGCAGGCTCTGGAGCATCCCTGCAATCCTGGCTGCCTGTGAAGTCCCTTCCACATTAACTCCTTCTGTTTCCTGCCAGACACAAGCCGAGGGCTGAGCCCACACTGGCAGCCTGACCCCCTCCCCACCAGCATCTTCTGTTCTCCTGGCTGGCTCCTGTGCATGGGGCTGAGCCCAGGCGGGGGGGACCCTTCGGTGCCCCCAGAGCTCCCCTGGAACCTGAGGGATCATCCCATCCAGCAGTAACTCCCCACAGCCCCCGACTCACCTACGTCCAGGCTGGGGGGCTGGTGATGGAGAGGTGAGCCCCTGCCCTGGAAAATTACCCCTCATGGCTCCTGTCTTCAGCCCGGTCACTCAGAGCTCTCCCTGCCTGTATTTAACCCTTCGCGTTTCTGCCTTGGGGATAGGCAGAGGGACGATTCCTCCTCTTGAATTAACCCTTGCTGGCTGGGGGAGCTGGGCACTGCCTGCTCGAGGGCTGATCTCCCTGCTCCCCAGGCAGTGCTGTCCCGGCCAAACCCTACCTGAATTGCAATCTGCTCCAGACCGGCTAACTCATCTGCTTAACTACCAGGGGGAGGAGGAGGAGAGCTCCCACATCAGGATGCAGCTCTGTGCTCGCCTCAGCACCACCGAGCCCCAGCCCTTCGCCGGGAGAGTCAGCCCCGGGGGGCCCGGACCCCAGTCCCGGCTGGCTGGAAGCTGCCGATTCCCGCAGGGGCTGGGCAGAGGCAGGGGAGAGGCGCAGGGATCTGGGCAGAGGCGCGGGGAGCCGGGAGGGCATCAGCAGAGGGAAGCCGCCCGGGCAGAGCGGGGCGGTGGGCGCTGGAGCAGCCCCCAGGCCCCGGGGCACACACTCCCCTCCCGCCCCACGCCCCGCAGCCCCCGGCCCCGCTGCCCCTCCGCGCCCGGCGGTGCCCGCACCGCTCCCCGCCACCCGGACCCGCACCCCGGGGCGCGGTGCGCACCCGGCAGCGGCGGGCACCCGCGGCACGCACAGACACACGCACACACACACGCACCGGCCGTGCCCTCTCCGGTGCACGCACGAAGTTCCCCCGAGCACCGGCGCGGGTCCGGCCCGAGGGAGGGGTCGAGGACGGAGCCCCCCCCCCGCCCCAGCTTCCCCGCACCGCCGGTACCGCCAGCCCCGCTTCCCCCCGCCCCAACATCCCCGTCTCGCTTACCTGCATCTCATTCTCGCCGGCGATCTCCTTCGGTCAGAAATGGCATCTCCCCTGGCCCCCCCCCTCCGCCAAACCCTCCACCTGCAGTAACGCAGCTCCCCCTCTCCGCAGCGACAGCTCGAGAGGCGGCGGCGCTCCCTGGTCCAAGCCGCCCCCCACCCCCCTCCTCAGCCCCGAACCTCGGGGAAGGGCCGGTCCGGGCGCGGGGCCGCTGCGGGGCCGCCCTTAGGGACGCGCGGTGACCGGCTGCCTCCGCTCCGCACCCGCCGTGCGGGGGGCGGCGGCGGCGCTGCGGGGCGGCGGTGGCGGCATCGCCCCAGCGCGCTTGGCACGGCCCGGGCTCCGCTCGCCCGCTGCCGCCGGCCGGGTCTGCCGCGGCCGGGCTGGGAGCCGCCGCCGCGCCGGCCCCCGCCTCCCCTCCGGGAGGAGCCGCCGGCGGGCGCGGGGCGGTGCGGGCACGGGAGCGGCAGCGGCCAGTCCCCTCCTCCCGCCGCCTCCCCCGCTCCAGCGCGGCGAGGGGCGGCCCCCCGGGGCTGCGGGACGGGGCTCCCCGCGCACCGGCGCTGTGGCTGCCGCACACCGCGACCGGCGGTACGCGGGGACCGGGGCTGGGGCCGGTGCGCGGCTGGTGCCCCCCGGCAGCCCGGGCGCAGAGCGGGGCCACCGGCAGTCCCTGTCCCCCGCCCCGCGTTTGCTCGCAGAGGCTGGGCTGGAGGAGTGGTGCTGCCGGTCGCCCTTGCTTCAGTGCCCAACCCTGCATGAGCCTGCCGAGGGAAGGTGCCAGGCTGCCCTGGGGATTTCAGAGCGCTCCGTCCTACAGCAGATACCTCTGCAAAGACCTCTTTTGTCACTGACACCCCACACCGGCACATGAGAGGAAAAGGGCTGCAAGGGGAGAACACCTCTGAGGACTGATGGGGGCCCTGGTGATCCCAAAAGCCTCCTTGGAGGCTTGATGCATGCTGAGCTGGTGGCATCTCATTCAGGACTTAAGTGCACGACTTCCCGAGCGCTGCCCACTGCTTCGCCCCCTTCCATAATGGACACTGATTTATCGAGCAGCATTAGCAGACTTGCCCAGCCCTGGCTCTTCCAGCAGCGACTGGTTTCTCCAGCAGTAATGGACACAAACTCTGCTTCTAATGTGCATTTCCCCCCTCCTGCTTCCCCTCAGCAGGCTCTTCCCGCTCTGTCCTGCTTCTACCCAGCTGTCCCCTCCCATGGGCCAAGGTAGACAGACCCAAGGCAGCTGTGCCAGAGCCCTTCACGTTGGCACGGGCTCCTTTGCTGGGTCCCATGAGCCTTCCTTTGGATGGCTCTTTCAGCCAGTGGGAGCTTTTGAAGAAGATGATGGCTTGGCCTTCCTCCACCAGCCATTTAACCAAGCCCAGGGGTGGAGATTCCCATGCAGAGCATCCCTCTGGGCAGGCCTCCCTTCCTCCCTCCTGCAAAAGCAGAGCCGTGTGCTCGCCCCAGCTCCTCCTGTGCAAAGGCATCCTCTCACCCTATGCCCATGCCTGCCTGCCCCAGAGCACCGGAGCCCAGCGGCTCTCCTGAGCCCATGTCCCTGCATGGACTATGAGCAAAGCCCCTCTCTGCACTCACACAGAGGCTGCTGCCTCTCCAGAGCTCACATTGGAGCGTGTTCTCCTCCCGCGCAGCACATGCGAGCTCCTGAGTGGGGCAGCAATAAACAAAAGGTAGGCACAAGCGAGGCCAGCTGAGGGCTGAATCACTCCAGCTCCCTGCTCCCGCTCAGCATTCCTGCCCATTCCCAGGCTGCCACCTTTCCTTCAATGGGCACAGCCCCCGGCTCAGCTGGGGTAAAGGATCTTTGTGGCAATAAACACCAGAGGGGTGACAGCGTGTGTGTGAATGCACCGCATGCTCCACTCCTCACATCAAGGAAATTCAGCCTGGCCCCTCTCAGTGGTTCTCAGGCCTTTACTCAGTGCAGATCGATGCCTCTTATTATTATGGCTATTCCAGCGATGCCATCGATGTTAATAGCACTTCACAAACACAGACAAAGCTTGCAATCTGAATGCAGCCAGGAAAAAAAAAAAAAAGAGGTCGAAACACAAGCTAAGAGCTCTGAATGCTGTTTCTAATGCTTCCTTCCCTCCACGGTTAAAGCCCCAATAAGTGCAGGGCACCGGGTATTCAATACTGACACTCCAGAATAATGCCTGGCATTGTCTGGTGTGAGAAGGGGAAATTTCACCTCGGCCCTTCCACAAAGATACGGCGAATCCGCCATGCAAGCAGCACTGGTGGCATGCGAGCGCGATGCTATACGCTGCCTGGAAGCAGGGGGCCTTCCAAGACCGTCTTTCCCACCTCCGCTCCGATGGCTGTCCCCACCCCGGCGGCGCGGCAGAGGACGGGACTTGGTGTGCAGAGCAGAGACGAGCTTTTGGGCTAAGATGGCATCTGTGCACACTTCTCCTAGGGACAAGTCCTGTGCAAAACCTGCCTTTTCTGTCATCTCTGCGTGTGATTCCTGACTTGGGCAAAAAGGAAGCATCGCTTCGTACCTGCTCTCCCAGCTGGGCACAGGGGTACAAAGGCCTTTATCCATGGTGCCAGAGTTTAAGAGGAGCCAGTATGTCTGATCTTCCCAAGGAGCCGTTTGGGCTTTTCCCTTCCTCCAAGTGCAGAGGCGTAACTCTCACCCCACCTCATGGACAACACTTCCTTACCCATCAGCCCCAAGGACACCTCAGACAAAGGCAGATCCCAGCAGCATAAACCCTGCTGATCCCAGCAGGAACTGCACTGGCTCCCATTTGGAAGCCCCAAAGGCTCCCCCATTTCTGCATTTACTGAGCTGTCCGTTGTGAGCTCTGTGCTGGCAGATCCCCTGTGGCCTCCCTGCCCCAAAATGCTGCCATCACGCAGCCCTGATGCAGCAGTGAGCTCTGGGACTGTAGCGAGCCATTGGGACAGCTTCCCAGGCTGAGACCCCCAAGGACCAGTGAGCCCCATGGCTCACCCCACACAGCAGCAGAGGCACAGGTTTACCTGGGACTGTCAGGTTGTCCCCAGCTCTTCATGGGCCACCACTGGCCAGCATCTCGCCACCACAGACAAACTACCAACCAGGACTGAGACAATCCCACATGCAGATGGTAATGCAGCACACCCTTAATGTATGGCTGATATGAAGGTCTGCCTGAAACGGAGCAGCGATGCAGCTCAAAGGGGTTAAGTTTATAACGTTACCTGGAAGAACAGCATCAATGGGACATTAGGAAAAAGAACAGGATAACTGGGTACTACTATTCCTGCTTTCGTAGAGGGACATTCAGAGTTAAGGTAAGGGTGAGCTTACTGTTAATGTCCCTGAGGTGTAGTACAAGTGACAGCGCTGGGGACAGCCAGAAGTACATAACCAAACCTCACTGGAAGTGCTGCCCTCTCCTGCCCCAGTAACAGCGCCTATCTATTTGCAGCTGCCAGCTTCATTCCCTTCTCCCAACAGCTGGAGACCAACTCCAGCTGTTGTGAGAAGCCACAAAGATGCACTCAGATGGGTCAACCTCCTTCTTGCAGCATGGAGTGACTCAGAACATGGGGCACCCCATCCTGCCCCCCGTGCAGCCCCAGGCTGCCGAGCACACCGCAGGGAACAGCTCCACTCACGAGCCCTCATCAAACATTTTCCTCTCTAAAACCTGCAGGGAGCAGCAAGAACATTTGGGTGTCCATCTGCGGGGGCTCATCCCTCAGACAGATGCTCCAGCTCTTTGCCACTGCCATCCTCAGATGATAACGGGCTGTGGCAGATGGTTCCCTTCTGTTGGCAGGAGGCAGGAGTTTATCCCTGCTCCGAGCTCCTTCCCAAAGAGGCAGCACCTGCACACATCACAAGGGACCGAGCCCCTTGCCCGGGCAGTAGGAGCCAACCTGCCCCTCAGTGGGGCTCTTTATCTCTCTTGGTTTTGGTGCACATGTGCAGGAATTCCACAAAAGGTCCAGGAAGGGCTGTGCTGGCAGGAGGGAGATGGATTTTAATTACTCCCATTATTATTATAGTTCCTTTTCTTTCAGATTTTCACACTTTTGTCGTAACAAGCTGAGCTGAGAAAATACGTGCAAATGCCAGGCTGAGATAAGATGTACCACATCTTGAAGTACTGCCAGCACCAGCTCTGGGAACACCAGATCGGCTGTCTGCCCCTCCAGCCTCCTCCCTTTGTCAGCAAGGACAGAGAGGGATGTGCGCATGCTCTGCCCTGCACACCCGGAGAGGAGGGTGCCTTGCATCCCCCTGAGGCTCCTCCATCCTGCCCAGTCTTAACCAGTCCCTGGAGAAGGCAGCTGTAAGCTCCTGGCTGTTTGGGGTGGGGATGGAGAGGTGATGAGGGTGCCTGGTGTTTGCCTTGCACAACACATCCCTCTGCCCACATTGGGGCTGCAGCAGGGCCTAAGGGTGTCTCAGAGCCCCTGGCTGCTGTGGGTGCAGTCACGGGAGAAACGTGCTCCCGCACCACACGTGTTTTCTTCCTTGGAGGTGGTGACATTTCAGGGTGCGTGCGGGGGAGTGGGATGAAGGGGCGACACAGGATATTCCTGCTCCCCCGTCCCCACGGCCATCTGGATGTGTACTGGTGCCTCCTCACAGCAGGCTGAGTCAGTCCAGTGGCTTCTCATTATCAGCTGGAGGGAGTCCAAATCCTGCATTGTACGGCTGCTCCTGAGCGAAATTGAGGATCGTTATCAAGTATCATCATAATGGTTTCTCGCTGTATGTCTTGTACAGCTCCTTGCCCTGGTCAGGTGGTTGACTTGGAGCAGAAGGAGGCAATGTTCCAAAAATCCCTCGACCACCACTTGGGACTGCTGTGGCTGGAGCCATGCAACGTCCCCATGGTGCAGGCCATTGAGGGTGATCCCACCGCTATCCCCATACACAGCCTCTCTTACTGCAAGGCTGCAGCCTCTCCAGCAGCAGCAGACACACAGCCAAGCCCATCTCCAGGCATCTCTGCTCAACTGAAGCAAGGTGAGAGGCAGGAGATGCTGTGCTAGTGCCTTGTCCACCTCAAATCATGACATGACCCCCATGATGCACCAGAGAACAGGTAGAAAGAGGAGAAAAGCCTTTCTGTAGCCCCCCTCCAGCAGGTGCTGCTGAAGGGGACATGAGATGTTGGTGCACAGGGGCTGCCCCAGCTCAGCTCACCCAAGTCTCCGCCAGGGCACTGCCACCTCATCCTGTTCAAGTCCAGGGTGCAGAAATTAGGTCTTGCTAAGAAATGCTCTGCTGCAGAGAGAAGCCACATGTCCTGATGTCAGCCTGACTCAAGTGCCTGATAGCTTCAATGCTCTGTCAAGCAGCCCGAACACGCCACGTGAAGGGCTACAGGAAAAAGCTCTATTAAATTCTTAAGCTCATTGACACATATACAGAAGGTATTAATAATATCAAGCATCTCAGCTGTTGTAGCCCACATCCAGGAGATGAAAGATAATTTCTGGGACAAGGAAGTTATGACAGTGAGAGCTTTTTAACAGCTTGGTGTAAGAATAGGAACCGCACAATGGGACAAAGAGTGATGATTAAAGATCTTTGCACAAAGGAGAGAGGGGCTGGAGACAGCCGAGACTGTGGAGGACATGAGAGTCGTGCCGGATGCCCACGCAGAGAAAGAAGAGGCTGTGCCGGACAAGGAGGATGGGAAGGTGGTGCGGGAGATGTCCCGCTGGGGCTGACTCACAGATGCTTGGCAACTAGCAGAAAGGGGTCAAGGTGCCTGAAGGGGATGAAACGGGCTCCTCACCTTAATGTCTAGAATTGGTTTGCAGCCAGCCTGGCAAGGGGCGCAGGGAGAGGGGATGCTGGGGAGCAGGGAGGAAGCTGAGCTGCACTGGAGCCTGGGCAAACACACTGGAAGCGCAAGGAGAGGTCTGGCATGGGGCAGGGTGAGGACGGAGCTCTGCTCCCCAAAGGCCACAGCAGGAGAAGTGGAGGCAGCGGACCCAGCACCCAGACACCCTCGGAAGCGTAATCACCATTAACATCCTTAGTGTTTCTTTGCACACATACATGCTCCCCTAATGTACACGGCACATGTAAACAGCCTCCTAGTGACATTTGCACGCCCAATTACATCTGCATATCATTGATTTACATGCACAGTTGGAGAGCAATTAAAACATTGGAACCTGCTTTGCACATTCCCAGGGCCATGCCGTGAACCCACGCCGAGGAGGAAGAGCACCCTGGCCTGGTCCCCTACGCCTCGTGCCTTTGGATCTCTCTCCCCTGCAGCAGTGTGCATGGTGAGCCCACACCAATGCCCTCTCCTGCACCACCTTCATCTGCAGCAACCCCAAACCCAGCTGCAACGTTTGCTGTTTGCTCAACTCCTGTCATAAGTGACTGGCGCCTCTCCAAAAAGGATTAAAAGCAGGGAGTGAGAAACATAAAAGCTCGTGTAATTATGTGCAAAAAGCCCCTTAATAATTTATAGATGGAGAGGGTAAATATCTTCGTGTGTTATTCAAGTGTAGCTCATTGTCCCGTTTGGCTTATACCCAGAGTGCACGCATCACAGGCTTTATCCGGGAGGCTGTTTTGCCTTTAATACCTTTCATAAATTATTGAATTTATAAAGAGGAAAGCAGGTGTCATGTCACTCCTATAAACAGCTTGTTAGTTAAAACTAACGAAGGTGGGGAGCAACAGTTTCCTCTTGCCTTGTCTAGCTCCTCTCCCGCTGTTCTTGCTGTCATCTGTGATGTGCTGCAGACCTCAAGCTGGGGCAGAGCAGTGGCATTTGCCTAAAAACCTGAGGTCCCAGGGAAAATCAGAAGCACTGGTTGCCATTGCCTGGGGCACTCCTGCCCTCTGGCTTCCTTGTGCCCTTGGTGGAGGCTGAGGAGGGGGTGAGCATGGAGAGGTGGAGGGGGTCTCTGGCTCCATCCCCTGCTGTGGCATCATAGAATCATGGAATCAACCAGGTTGGAAAAGACCTTTAAGCTCATCAAGTCCAACCGTTCCCCAGCACTGCCAAGGCCACCACTAACCCATGGCACTGAGGCCTCGGCTACACGGTGTGTGAACACTTGCAGGGATGGTGACTCCAGCACTGCCCTGGGCAGCCTGTTCCAATGCCTGAGCACCCTCTGGGGAAGGAATTGTTCCTCATCTCCATCTAAACCTCCCCTGGTGCAGCTTGAGGCCGTCTCCTCTTGTCCCATCCCTTGTTCTTTGGGAGCAGAGACCAGCCCCCTCCTGGCTCCATCCTCCTGTCAGGCAGTTGAAGAGAGCGATAAGGTCCCCCCTGAGCCTTCTCTTCTCCAGACTAAACCCCCCCAGGTTCCTCAGCCGTTCCTCATCAGACTTATTCTCCAGACCCTTCACATGTCACCTATGGTCCTCTGCTCAGACACAGCAATGGGGCGTTAACTCCTGTGGGTACCCAAGGATGCTCTGGGCACGCTGCTCCCGGGGGCAAAGGACAGCATGAAAGATGGCAGGGGACAGAGATCTCCATGGCAGGAGAGATGAACCCAGACATGTCCCTGCCTGGGGGTCCTCTCACCACATCAGCCATGTCTGTCCCCATCTCCAGCAGAGCAGGGCCAAGCTGTGAGGCTGCTCCTGAGCGCAGGGGGTTTGGTTCCAGCCTGGGTGGGGGAAGCACAGCACCTCCCTGGGCTTTTTTGCTGAGCGAGGCAGGGTGTTAGAAGGCCGCCTCTAAAAACAGCAGACGTGTGACTGAGTCAGGCAGCGCGCATCTGCATGAGGGAGGCGCCCCGAGCACCCGCGCACAGGAAAGCCAATGTGCAAGAGCACCCACACAGCCTCCCCGACCCATCCAGCCCATGCAGACCCCCCCATGCAGGCTGTGACCCCCCGGTGCAGGCTGTGTCCTCCCCTGCACCGTGGGACAGGGCACAGCGACCACGCAGCACCGAGGCGCAGCAAGCCAATGCTTGGGAAGCAGCTGGTTCGGAGGCTCCGCTTTCACACCCATGAGAGAGTCACTGCAGAGATGAACCCCCACACGCACCCTCTCCAAATATAATCCATATGCATTAAAAAACAGAGACGGAAAGAGGAGCCATCAAAAGTATTTTAAACAGAGTTTCGAGCTAGTGCCAAATCCGGGTGGATATGCTGCAACGCAAAGAACCCACACGGAAAACGTCGCTGTGGTGAAGCCGGCGGTGCCAGCATCCCCGCGGCTATGTATGGCATGGCACGGCACAGAGATGGGGATGCACAGAGCAACCCAAGCTGCTTCAGTCCATGACTGCCAGCAGCAAGGCACGTTTGAGCTGCATGATGAATGGTGGACCCTTGAAGAAGACCCAGCAGGGCCTTGCGGGCATGGGAAGAGGGAACTAAAACTATTGATAATCAATTAACTCCTTCAATTACAGAAGTCTAATGAGGTAGCACAAAATCAGCTCTAATGAACATCAGTTTAATAGAGGCGGTTCCTCAGGGCGCTGGTTTTTGGCTCAATCTTTACAAGGTAGGAAACACTGCAAAAGTACCAAGCAATTAGTGTCACTTAATGAACACCCGCTCCCTGCTCTCTGCAGAGCTGATGGGTCACGGGTAGAGGGTGTCTGTCACAGCACAGAGTGTCCCTGACCCCCAGGACAGGTCCTGCCCTGTGCCCATGGGTCCTCAGCGTGATGGCCAGCTCCGGGGGAGCCTAGGAGGTGGCTCTGCTGCCACAGCTTTGCGGGCAGCACGGAGCTCGTTTATCCCAGCAGGGCGCAGGGATCCTCAGGATGCTGCCGGATGCATTAGCTGCTGTAAGATGAAGCGAGTGTCACAGGGCCCAGCTCTCCCCTACAGGCAGCTATTTTTTCCTTTGCTTTGGTGACAACAGCGTAAGTGACAAAACAAATGTCACTGCCCGCTGGCTGCATCCTCCCTGGAAACCTGCCGGGTACCATGGAGCGCACAGGGAGGGCGATGGAGGGGAGATGCTGCTCCCCCACAGCAAAGCACCGTCCCTAACATTGTGCCCATCACAGGGGCAAGCGGTGGCACAGGGAGCTGTGCCAGAAGGAATCCTGGTGGAGGACAGCGTGGCTGTCCTTGCTCAGCAGGACACTGCCGATCCAGAGCCAGGGATCTCCCACAAAGCCGGGATCCCAGCGGTGCCACCCCTCGGAAGGCACAGTGCTGCACCGGCTGCGCTGGGGAGGGATTTACATACTAAGGAGCCTCCAGTGGAGTAAAAGACAACCTAACATCTATTTTGGGTCTGAAAGCCAAAGGCTCTATTTCGAATCCGCTAATCAGGTGAGAATACAGCAACCTCGTGCAGAGCGGAGCTGGGAAGGAGAGGGAACCCCCGGCTCCTGGCAGTGCTCCCCACTCCACAGGCAGGCCCCACGGGGGCTGGGGGGGGCTTCACGGCAATGTGGCCCTGCTGCCCCATCAGCACCCACCAGAACTGGGCTTCCAGGGGAAGGGAAACCCTGCTCTCAGCCCCGAACTCCTGCCACACTGGGTGAGCGCAGAGGGGCCCTTCCAGCATCTAACCCTTCATACTAGGGGGGTTCTAACCCCCCCTTAATCCTCTACATGTGCAGAGGCTTCCAGGGCTGTCCAAAGCTGAACCAGAGCACAGATGCTATGAAGAAAGCAAAGAAGAAGGGGAGAACTCCTGCCACATCTCTTGGGTCTGAGCACTGTTCCAAGGGGTGCAATGCATGGGCTAGCCCCAGGGCAAATGTCCCCTTGGCACAGCCTAGGGAGAGTGTAGGGAGGAGGTGGGGAGCCTGGAAGCCATTCCTGCCCTTCCTGTGTAGAGCTAGGGCAGAGCTTCATGGGAGGAACCCAGGAGTCTCCCAGGATCACTGGTGCTGGCCAGGATAAGCCAGTAGGGAAGTGCAAGGCAGTGGATTGGAGGAAGAAGATGAGGCAGGTAGATACAGGTAGGGAAGATAACAGCCTCACATGCCTGGTACTAGACCCATAGGAAAATCTGAACCTAGGAATCTCCAGTTCCCATGAGCAACTTATCTGAGACCAGAGTAACCAGCCACTGCCCCCAGCTCTTACAGCACCAACTGCAGATCCCAACCTTGGCAGGATATCGGACCCGCTGCTCAAATGGATCTACAGAGATCTCCAGGGGATGGTGCCCTGGCCTGGCTGCTGGGCAAGGCTGCACATCTCCCCTCCAACCCTCCCAGCGCCCATGTTCGCTGCAGCGTGGAGGGGACACGGGCACTGGTCCTGGCTGGCCTCCCCAAACCATCTTGTTACAGAACCACTGAATCAACCAGGTTAGAAAAGACCTTTAAGCTCATCAAGTCCAACCGTTCCCCAGCACTGCCAAGGCCACCACTAACCCATGGCACTGAGGCCTCAGCTACACGGTGTGTGAACATTTGCAGGAACGGTGACTCCAGCACTGCCCTGGGCAGCCTGTTCCAATGCCTGAGCACCCTCTGGGGAAGGAATTGTTCCTCATCTCCAGTCTAAATGGCCAGAAAAGGTGCTGAGAGTGGGAGTGTGAAATGCTCGGGGAGGTGCAGTGCAGGCTGTTGTACAGAGGCTGCTCAAAGAGCAGGTTTCATTAACAGCTATGCAGCTCCAGGCACTGGAGATTATTCTCGTCTCATTTCTTGTTTGGCCGACTTATTCAAAGACTATTAATGGATTAACTAAAATTCTTACGATGCTGGAGCAGCATCTTCACAGGGGCTTTCGGGAGGTGGAAGGGCAGCTTTCATGTTATCCTGGAGCAAGTGGGAACAACGAGAGGTGCGGAGTCCTGGCAACAGCAGCTCTCTCTCTCCAAAGCTGGCAGCGCTGTCGAGAAACAGTGCTGTCTGGAGGGCACCACATCAGAGGCTGGCAAGCCACGTGGGCCCTCCTGCCTTCTTCCCTCTCACATGTTATGCTCTGCAGCTTCTGGGCTCTGTTTCATGGGGTTTGGGGATGCAGGGGACCAAACCCAGGCATGTGGGAATTCTTCCCACAACCTTCTGTTGCCACGTCCTCCTCCCCGCAGGCAACTCCCACTGGGGTTGTCGCTCTGATAAGCTCTGATTCCTTGTCCCAGAAGGTCCCATGGCCATGCTCTGGTCTCCCGCAGCCCTCCCAGCCCGCAGATAAGCAACCTCACAGCATCCCTTGTTTTCCTGGGCACATGTGGCAGAGTCTTCCCCTTTCTCACCCCCCTCCCCATCAACTGGCAAAGCCCCAGTGGTTTCCCCCAGAGAGCGTGTGGTGAGACACAGCATGAAACTACTGCAGATAATTAAAGGATTGAACGGGGTATTGGAGAAGAGCAGGGAGCTTGCAACATCCATAAATAGCTCGCCTCGCCGAGCTGCTTAACTCCTTGCTTGTTCTTGCCAAAGTGCAGACCCCAAAGGGATGGTGCCTGTGCATGAATAGGGGTGGAAAGTTCAGGAGCATATTTTTAAACCATTCAGGCTGCACTCAGGCTGAGTGATACGTTATTGCCTGTGTGTGTCACTTGAAATGTCTTATGAATGCAAGGGGAAAGGAAAAAAAAGCACCGTTCTGCCTCTCTAAACTCCCACCCCTCTGCTCCTACCCAAATAACGTCAGGCTAGAGCTGACAGGCGAAAGCAAAGCACCACGAGGGAAGGCTGGTTAAAAGCAGCATGAAATGCTCTTCTCTGGCAGGAAGAGGGCTGGTTTGCAGGGCTGGGGGGCAGCAGGCACACATCTACACAAGGACAGCGGGGAAGCAGGGAAGAGCCTGCTAGAAAAATACTGGGGACCCCAAGGAGGCCCCAGGATGGGCTCCATTCCTAATGGAGATGGTGTCCTTCATCTCACATGGCAGAAGATCTTCCCCAGACCATGGGAATACCGGATATAGAGTCAGTGGCCCAAGGACAGCGGAGAAGCAGAGTTAACTAGTCTTGACCATTGCCCCAGAAGCACAGGAGGCATCAACCCATTGCTCACGCCTGTTACCCCATCCTGGGTCAGAACAGGATGGCATCACCTCAGTGCCACGGTTCTGGGGGGCTGGCACTTGGTGACAGTGACAGCCTGCCCGTCCCCAGGGCTGGCAGCCAGCCTCAAGCTGTGGCTGGAGACAGAGATACCAAAGAGCCTGACAAATGGCTGGAGCCATGGCGAGATACAGCGGGACAGAGGGAAAACAAACCAGAAAGTGGGAAATCATTCCTCTCCTAAATGGTGCTGATGTAATTAAGCAGCACGGGCTTTATGAATGATACCATCTCTGCCCTCGAAACACATCATTACCTCCCTCTGGTAGAGCAGTATTTTTAAATATATATTTCCTCTTTAAATGCCAGAGGAGAAGGCTCTGTGGCTGGGATGCTGGGATCCGTTGCTAATCACCTCTTATTTCACCCAGTGGCAGGGAAGCGTTTCGTGGGGAGTTCTGGCTCTCCTGCACACACACCTCTGCTCTGAGCCACCACTGCACGCTTCTCCCCTTCTTCTCCTCCCTACCACCAATGGAAGGGATGACGGAGCTGAACTTGCATCCTCCAGCCTCAGAGGGTTTGGGCCTCCCCATGCCCAACCTGCCTGCGATGCCAGTGCCAGGGGTCCCCTCACATCCTGTGACCCAAGCTCTGTGAGCCCCTCACCATGCTGTTTTCCTTGGGAGAACATCAGGGAGATGAGGTATTTCACTGGCCGCTGACCTGAGCTGGTTTCCCCGCCTCTGGCATCCTCCCCATCCCAGCGGGGTCTGGGTGATGCTCTCACTTTTGGTGCAATTTGGGTTCTTCTGTTCCCAGATAACTCACCCAGCCCATGCCACGTCTGCCATGAGTGCTCCCCACAACAGATTAGAGAGGCCCAAGCAAGAACGAAGGGCTTTTGTGCTAGAAATTGAAAGTTGATGGAGTGTGTCATAGGAAAATGACAACAACCTACTGTACCTCGAAAGACAATTATTTTTCCCTCATTGGAAGTGATTGAATTTCTCCATCAGTGACACTACTAATGTCATCAACACCAACAGCTCTCTTACGGAAAGGCTCTTTCTCAGCTGTGCAACCGAGATTTCCTCAGAGCTGCAATTTCCTCCCCTCCCTGCTTTGCTTCTTGCTCTTTTGCAGGACGTGCTCAGCTCATGGTCAGCCCAGAGGCCAACTCATCAGCTGCGTTCGCCCTCCCTCCCCATCCCCCCAGCTCACAGATGCATGCCTCCATCAGAGCTGCTCCTCCACACTATTCCTGAATATGCTACGGCTGGAAATGACAAAGTTGAATCATGTTCCTTCACTGTGATTGGCCATAGCACCCTATCTGCATTACAGCAGCGGGGCTGCCCTCGGCTGGCTGATGTATGTACCCAGAAGAAGCTGGGAGACACGATGCCCTTTCTAGAGATGGGGAAAAGGGTCAGGCTGCCCCTCCGCCTGCAGTGGGATTTGAGGGTTGTACAGCCACTGGAGCTCTGCAGACCTGGAGGACCATGCTCAGGCAATTCCAGCCTCTCCCACCACCACCTTCAGTGTCATGGACACCGTGCTGGTGCTGGACACTGGCCTGGGTACACCCTGCAGCATGTGGGGCTCACACCAGGGTGAAAGGAACAGCGCTGCTACCCAAAAGCCCCCTTTCCAAGTACATCCCATAGCACCAATCTGCACTGCAATGAGGCTCCTCACAAGCCTTATCCTTCCTCTCCATCAAAAGCCCTGAGGACCCTGGGGAGTGCAGGAAGGTGCCACACCACTCACAGGTCACAGCCTGCCCCACGCTGGTGCTGTGCAGGGAAAAATCCCAGCTGGAAGGATAGGGAGGGAGATGCCATGTTGGGGTGAGCAGTGAGGCTGGCAGGCAGGCCTGTCACCCTGCTCTGCTCTGGGGGTGCCACGCAGGCTTGGGGGGAGAAACACGCACGCTCCGGTGGCTTTCAGAGCCGCAGATGTTGTGTGGGTTGGGAGCACATATGTTAGATATACACACATCTACGCGTGTGTGCGTATATATATACACAGACATGTATGAGAGAGACTATTATAGATACAGATTTACATATATAATCAACACCAGAAATTACTGCAGGGTTTTTAAGATAGCAGAATCAGCCCCAGATATCAGAAAATGCCTATCTTTATCTCTACCCGCTCAGCTTGTGCCTTTGGTTAGCCTGGCGAACGCCACGTGCTGGAGTCTCAGCTGGGAAGGGTGCTGGAGGGCGCTGGGGAGGCAGGATGGGTGCTGGAAGGGTGCTGGTGAAGCAGGGCTGCCTGTCTCCCACACATGCACTCTGCACAGTGTCCCAGGAAGGAGCAAAGCATCTTCCCAAGCCGAGAGCCATGCACAGGATGCAGAGGTACCTAAATCCTACAGCCTGAGAGGGAGCCAGAACACAGCCCACATCCATGAATGAGCCAGGTTCGTGGATGAACCATATCATTAATGCAGAGAAAAGGCCTCTCAGGGGCAGGATTAATCTCCTTCTAAGGTAGCTGCCTGAGAAAGGTCAGATGAATTGTGCCTGGACCTGCCTTTTTTTCTCCCCACTGTCTATAAATGTCATCCAGCCAGTGAGCTCAGAGCAGGTACCTACAGGTGAAGCAATTCCAAGTAGGCAGCCGCTGCTCTGGATCAACTCTGGAGTAGACCCATCTGCAGACAGCACAGGGAGGCAAACACACTGCCATGGCTCAGGGTTTGGAACTCTGAGATTTGTTCCAGCCACATGGCTCGGCTGTTAAAAAGTTATGACCACTTCAGCTTGGTAAGTGAAACTTTGCCATTCATTGTACGAGATAGCCCCAAGCAGCATCACCCAGCTGTAAAGTACTTCGGAGCTGACTCAATGTCACATTTAAGTGCTGGGTGCATCAGAATTCAGGATGCTTTGGAAAGGTTATGTAAACCATTACATCAAATCCTGGGAGAGTTATTAAGGTGTGCGGCAGAGCATGGGAGAATGGGTGATTATCTCACAGCAGCGCTGTGGAACCAACACGAGCGATGTCCAGCTTAAGGATGTAACTCATTCTCCTTACAAGCCGCATTTTGTTTTTCCCTAGTGCTCCTTAAAGAAGGAGGAAAAAAATCTGTTCACCACCAAAGAACTCCCTATTCTGGAACCAGCACTGGGGAGATAAGAAGGCTTGAAAAACAGAAAGTTTCTCTCTATTGGAAAAGTCTATTCCTCCCCTCCTTCCTTATGGAATCTTGTATTTCAAATTCAGTGTGGTCTATTAACTCCAAATTTATTCTATTCATCCGAACTCGTGCCTTTGAGGACTGGGGGGAGGACTGCATGGTTAACTTTGGAGTTACCTGCTATAGATTCTTGAACCTCTCAAAAGTCCGTGGGCTCCCCAGGGAGTTCCTCAAGTCTGCAGCACTTGCCTGCAAGGATATGAAAGCATCTGCAGGGGTCTGCAATTCCTCAGAGTTTGGAACGGGCCCAGCCAGGTTGAAAAAAAGACATTAAGAGATCTTTAGAAGCAGCAAATGCATTTTGTAAAGCCCAGAGATGATCTGTTTGGGTTAAATAACAGTAAGAAGCTTGCAGAGGCAACATGAATGCTTTGGAAATGGCAGGCTCGAAGCAGCCAGTTGAAGGAGCTCTGTTAGTCAGCAGACATCGTGGTGTTGTGAGAAAGCAGCCAAGACATGGTAATTATAAAAGCATCCCTGATGGAGGTCCTGCAGCATCCTGCCTGGAGCATCTCCCATGTGGCAATGCTGCCTCCTCCTGAGAAAAGCCACCAAAACCACACAGAGACAGCTAAAGCTGTCTTGTAGATCTCCTAATCCCACAGGATTTATCCCACAGGCTTTATACACCCCATCTCCATGTCAAGCAGTCTGCGTCCACCTCTGGGTAAACGACTGGGATATTGCCCCTTTGTGCACCAAACAAGAAGATCATTCAGGTCCTTCCTAGACTAAACCCTACCTAGCACATAGTCACAGACCAGCAGCTCCCTAACTGTGGTCCAGGACCCAGGCATGGGTCTTGGCAGATGCACGGGGATGCTGCATGGGACACATGGGCTGTGCCTCCCCAGCCCCACGCACATACACCCACACTCAGCCCCTCGCACAGAGGAGAAAAGCATCGCTGAGTAATTCAGTTCATTCCTGGACGAAACGGGCGGTGTGAGCAGCGCTGGGCGTGTAATAAAGGGTTCAGACCTGTACTTGTGCTGCTGTCACCCCCTCTGGTGGGTTATGAATGTAGTACATGCCACTGGCATTTGAACACTTATTTCCATTTTGCTGTGTATTCAGCTGTGCGTAATCGTGCCGGGGCTGAACAAGGGGGCAGTGACTCGGAGGTGGGCTCCAGCAGCGCCTGGGCACTGCCCAGGCTGAGCTGCATGACAGAGCTGGAGAGACGTGCCTTTAAATAGCACAGCACTGCTCCTTCAATCCTAAAAGCACTGCTGTTGAATAAACCCTGTGCAAGCCTGGGACTCTGGAGGTGGGTTTGGCCCAGCTGTGCCCATGGGAAGCTCTTGGCAGGGTGCTGGAGGTCCCAGTCATGTTGGGACCAGAGCTGGTCCACAATGAGGCATTGTTATATGTAGCTCTAAACCCTGCAAAGTTATATAGGTAACCCTAACCCTGCAGAGAAGCTGCAGGGGATGTCTCCTCCCCTGAAGGTGGCAGGGGACCTGTGCCCATGGGATGGTGTGGAGATGTGTCTGGGCTGGAGCCAATCTTGACCTGCTCCGCGCATAAAAGGAGCCTGGTCTCCTGGGCCACCAGCTGGCACCTTTCCCTGATGTTAACATTCATTTAAGAAAAATAACAAAAACCCCCAACATGGGATAATTAGCTAATGACATTATTTTGGCCTGATGTGCCATATAATTAAACAACTAATAAACGGCAAGAGTCCTGTGCTGCTGAGGCTCCTGAGTCAATACCGCGCTATTACCACGCTGTAATTGAGTTTACTGAGAACCTCAGCAGAGACGTCCCAGAGCCCATGCGAAGAATGGTATTGAAATAGCCACCAGAGACCCACCTGCTGGATAAAGGAGAAAGACAAATCTTTTAATCTACTATACAGCCCCAAGTCACACACGGAGAAGATAAGTTTGTGCTACATACTGTAGTAAATGCATCTGCTAGAGAGGAGGGTACACGCAACCAAGAGGTGGGGGGGTACATGTGCAAGAGCTTCTCTGATAGCAACAGAGGCTTCCTGGGCTCCAGGGAGGGTGGGAGTGGGATGCAATGTGGCTTGTCCTCACTTCTGCAGAAATGCTTCCGAAAGTCTATTTCTTGGTATCCAGAATGTTTAAATTTCTCCACCAAAAAGGTGCATTTTTAGTGTATTTCTGGTGAAAGAACCCAAAAGGCACATCAGTGCTACTGAGAGGGCCCAGGGGTGGCTCAAGTTTTTCTCCCACAGCCCTAGCCTTCAGAGACCAAGCATCCCAACCTAATGATGTGCCAGCTGGCTGAGAATGGGCCAGGAGCTGGATTTGGGGCTGCAAAACTCCCTTCTGATTTTTTTAGTGCTTGTAGGAAAGGAGGAGTGGGTTGGCAACCATGCTCCCACTTGAGTCATGAAGCATCCACAGATGTCTCGTTATCATCTGCTGTCCCTGGGGTAGGGTTCCTCACAGGCAATGTTGTTCTATGGACACGTTGCAAGTCAGATGCGATGAGCACACGACCTTTGCGTGTGCTCACAAAGCAGAGCCCCCAGCTCCTCTCCTGCAGCACCCGGGCTCACCCGCAGCGTGCAGCCCTGCTCCCAAGCCTGTGTCCTCACATGCCCCCATGCTCCAGCTCGTCCTCCTCTTTCTCCTCACCTCCCTTCTCTGGCAATGCCAGGCAAGAGGTTCGTATCTCCTGACCGCTCTCGGGCTGAGCCTGAAAGCTTCGTGGTCGCACAGCAGCATCTGTCATCCTAAGGCAGAGGCACAAGCCTCTTGCACTGTGCAACTGTCAGGTCCTTGCACGGCAGCAGCGGGCAAAGCCCGAGTCCTGCTGGCAGGCAGCAGGCTCCTACAATGGGAGCCTCCTGGTGACAGTGCAACAGGAGGACAGGGCGCTGCAAGGGATGGATGTCGCGGCTGCACAGCCAGGAGCCAAGGCAGCGCTGTGGGGACCTGTGCTCTTCACATGGGGTGGGACAGTGGCTGCAGCTCAGTAGGTCCGGCTCATATCTGGTACCCATGTTCCACACTAGAAATGGGGCCCAGATAGAAATGCAGCAGGAGCCTGGCCAGGAAGCCCCATCCCAGGGGTTGCAGCCACAGTTGGTGCAGCCTCAGAGCTCCTGGAGAGTTTCTGGGAGCGCGAGGAGGGCAGACAGGCTGCTGCGGATGGGCTGAGAAGTGCTGCTCCGAGCAGGACGCACAGCACCCTGGCTCAGCTTCCACCGCATCCCGCTATAGACCTGTGGCTTGTTCCCATCATGCAGAGCTCCTCAGGAAAAGGAGGCTGAAGACTGAATGATGAGGGAACCTGAAGGGACCACTCTCAGCCTATACTCCCAGCCTCTACTTAGCACAAACCGCATCATCTCATAGGAGCATCAAACCCACAAGGGTTCCTCACCTAAACCCGCTGTCAGTATTTAAGGCAGACACACAGCTCTGACTTCAGGAGCGCAGTCTGGAAGCAGACTAAGCTTTGGTGCTGGTGTGCGAGGAGCCTCCAGCCACCTTATTACAGTGGGAGAGGGATGACGGCCAGGGGATAGAATCATGGTGAGTAACAGGGCTACACCAAGAGGGGCAAACTCCATGCTTGCAGGAGGGCAGGGAGCGGGTACCCACCAGCGCCATGGCTGCAGAAGCTCAGGGGAAGAGTGGGGCATGCAAAGGCTCAGCGACAGCAGAGCTGCTGCTGACAGTGAGAGGCAGCTCCTGTCTTTAGCATGAGCCAGGCTCTGCCAACACAAACACTGAGTGCTGAAAACAAGATGTGCGGTCGTGCGTCCTTGCCGTCAATCAGCAGCACGCAGGGAGCACGCTGCGGCTGCTCCGGCTCCGTCTGCGATGGAGGAGGGCTTGTGGTTCCACTGAAATCACCCCATGTGGAACTGCCCCACTGGGGTCTGGCCAGGGGAGGAGGTGGGAATGTGCCCTATCCCCCTGGCTGGTCAGGGAGAGCCACTGGTCGCTCGCTGTCGTCCCATTTCCATGGGGAGAGACTAAGGAGGAACATCGAACATCTGCTGCGGCTGCTGTGCGAGGCTTGGAGAGGTGCTTGTGTGGAGAGTAATTCCTGCACTCGAGAACTGCTCACAGAGCGCTCAGAGCCATGCTGAGCGCAGGCAGGGTGTACCAGCACAGACCTGACCCTCTGCTGCACCCCGCTGCAGCCCATGGGGCAGCCTTGTCCTGGTGCCAGTGGATCACCACAGCTCAGCAGCAGCCACAGCACCAACACGGGGTGCACAAAGACCTTCCCCAGTGCTGGGGTGGCCACGGTGGGGTGACCCCAGGGACTCACCCGTGCCATACACAGCAGGAGAAGACATCCAGACCCCAGCCTGCTGAGGTGTCTCCTCCTGGGGGAAATGGGCTAAGAAGAGCGGGTGAATTGCGCACCCAGCACTGGTTGGAGGTGCACCCATCGCAGGGCAGCATCCAGCATGCAGACCCCCAAGGCATCTCCACCCCCCGAAATAAGGCTCAGCTAAGCCTGAGCTCTGGTTTCTTTCCCCTGAGCCAAGCTTCCATGCTTTGTTGTGAACACAAAGTTTAAAGCCCAGTCACTGCTCCCACACCTCATTTGCCAGGACAGGAAGCTGTTGCTGGGCATCACCTTCCCTTGGCAAGCACTGGAACAGCCCCACCAACATGGGGATCTGCACTTCCTTAGCCACCTAAAGCTCTGTCTGCATGCAGTGATCTCTGGGGGAGCTTCCTTAGGTTCCCCAGAGCCCAACTCCCAAAGCGCAAATGTCCAGCCCCTGCTCCCACCCTAAGGTGCCAGGACAGAAAGCTGGTGCTGGGTATCACCTTCCCTTGACAAGTCCCTGCGCCTTCCCTTTTGTCTCTCATTTCTGTGCTGACATTTGGAAAGAAATTTGCTTTCCTCCTTGAAGCACAGAAATCCATGCCCAAAGAGCACTCAGGCCCAAAAAGCTGAGAAGACAAACATATTTGGACGTGTGATTTCACAGTCACTACGCTGATCGCTTTCAGAGGCCGGGTCCTGTCCATCAATTACCCGCAATGTGCATTCAGACGTGATATGGGAGAACAAAACCCGACTCATTAGAGGGGAAGAGAGGTGAGTGAACATCAAGACTTGTTAAACAGAGCAGCTCACATTCAAGGAGTTAAGGGAGGCATTTCTCTCCTGTTCTCTTTCCCCACCCCAATGCAAGACTACGAGATGCACCACAGCCAGCACAAGCCCACCTTTCCCTGTTTTTTTGGCCAAGAGATGCAGCTCAGAACAAAATCTGCAGAAGAGACCTTGAAGCAGAGACATTTCGAATGGGATTTTTAAAGCTATTCAGGCCCCTCTCTTCCCTCTGGCCTGCAGGTACTTAGGAATGCTTTGCACATAAAGAATTATTTGTCTAATATATCACGTTAGAATGTGAGATGACATATCCAGGACAGACTTTTGTATAAAGCAGAGTTTTGAAAGCAGAGTTCTACCAGTCCCAGGAGGGACTGGGGCACGTAAAGCATGTGGTGGAAGTAGCAATGATTTCTGATTCACCCAGGCAAGGATATTGTTTGGATTCCCTGTCTCTAGGAAAGACAATTCCCACTGGCACCTCTCAGTCCAGTGCAGCCATGGCTGGAGGCTCCAAGAGCCACAGGGGATCATGGGGTGGTCCCGGGGGGCTGAGGGAGACAGGGAGCCATTTCCAACACTGTGCAGACAGGAGCTGCAGATGGGGAGTGAGGGAAGTTGGTTCTGGTCCCCCAAACCATTTGCCTCTCCTTTGGCTTCCAAAAGACTAAAGTACTAACTTGACAGTGGGATTAAACAGTAATAATTGCCTTTCCTTAGGGGATGGGATGGGTGATGCGGGGCAGACTCCCCTATGCAGAAGGGTCCCACAGGGCTGCCTGGCATGGGGGGTCCCCAGGGCAGTGGGTAGGCTCTAACCCACTCCCCCTCTGCTGAGGCATCTTCCCATCTATGCTTTGGTGACCCAAACCTGGGGTCAGTGCAGTCCTGCAGTGCTCCCCCCTCTCTGCCAGGTCTCTCCTCCTACCCCCCTGCCTCACCTCTCCCTCTTCCTCCTCTTCCAGACGTTTTCAGAGGGTGTTATTTCCTTATTAGCGTGCTAATCCCTCTCCTGAGTACAAACTGTTGCAGTCTTCAGAGGGGCAGGCAGATATTTCTGTTCTGAATACTCCACAGATCCTCCTCTGCATGGAAACGGACACTATCATTATTGGTATTTCTCTTTCTCTTTTTAACATCTCAGCTAAGGAAACACACTTTTTTGTCTTATTAACCGTGAGCTATAGCAGAAATGAGGGGGAAGAGGTGTAAACCAGCCAGACTCCTGCTGCACATCTCTCTTCTATGCAGCTCCACAGGGAGTCTGTTGCTTTCAAGGTGGATTTCTGTGCTGGGAGGTGTAGGCAATGCACGTGTCCTGGATGCTGTGGCAGGGCAGGGATGCTCATCTCCATTAGCAGAATGTCTCCACAGCCCAACCATGCTCCCAGCTCCTCGGTGGGAGACTTGGGTGCTTGTAGACCCCCAGTGCAGGGGGGTCCTGGCTGAATGGCCCCCGAGGGTTAGACATTTCCATCAGGGAGTGCTGCTGGAGATGATGCTGGGTGCGGGGACACTGCATTGCCCTTCCAGCTGAACAGGATGGGAAGACAATCTCTTTATATGTAAGTAGAACTGAGCCACCCCAGACTAGGGCTGAAATGAGCCCTCAGGAGACCTCCTTCGCGCCAGCAGCCTGACAGAGAGGGGGCAAAGGCTGCTCTGCTGTAACAACCCTAACACTGAGCAGATTAATTCATGAGCAAATGGATTAATTGGCAGATTTCAATGAAGCAATTGCACACATCCAGGCTCAAAAGCCCCAGGGTCGGGTGGCACCAAATGGTTTTGCCCATTCTGAACCTGCCTGGATTACCCCAGCATGAGCAAGGATGGATTTACTCGGCACACACCCGAATTCCCCTGGGAAGGGGCCATTTTGCAGTGATGTCAGTGCCTGCAGACAGGCGTGTGCGCAGCTTCGCAGGTGGCTGCTTTAGAGTATTGAGTTTCTCAGGTAGAGAGAGGATCATATCAGTCTGGAAACGGAGGATCAAATTATTCCATTATTCCCCAGGGAGGGGGTTAAATTACCCTGGAATTAGAGGATTAAATTACGCACCAAGGGAGAGGATTGAATTACTTTGTGAGTTGTGGGATTAAAACACTCTGCAGGTGGCAAGCTCAAAATAGACCTTCGCACGGAAGGCAGGATTAAATTAATCTATGGCTGGCCAGGAAGAAATAAATAAATAAAATCAAACCCCCATACTCTGGAGGAAGCCATATTAAATTATTGCTGGAGATTAAATTGCTCCACAGGCTTGTTGGATCCCAGTGCTCTGGAGCAGACCATCTGCTTGGTAAGGTGTGCAGATACCCAAGCAGAAACAGCCATATGATGGTGTCCTGCTGCTGGTACCCAAGCGTCTCTTTCACCATGGTACCCAGCTCCTGACAGTTTTGACTATATTTATTCGCACGTCAAGGCTGTGATGGGAGCTGGGCTCTGCTCCCCTGCACTGACAGGGAAACCCAGGGAGAGATGGGGGAGCCCGAGGCAAAGCTGGAGAACTGAGCTAAGCCTTAGTTCCGTTGCTTTAGAGAGGTTTTAACTGATTGTCAGTTTTACACTGACACCTACACCACTGATGAGTCTCTGCTCCCCCTGTACTGGGCACTCGTGAGGCTGCACCTCGAATCCTCTGTCCAGTTCTGGGCCTCTCACTACAAGAGAGACATTGAGGTGCTGGAGCGGGGCCAGAGAAGGGCAGCGGAGCTGGTGCAGGGCCTGGAGCACCAGTGTGATGAGGAACGGCTGAGGGACCTGGGGGGTTTAGTCTGGAGAAGAGAAGGCTCAGGGGGGACCTTCTCGCTCTCTACAACTGCCTGACAGGAGGATGGAGCCAGGAAGGGGCTGGTCTCTGCTCCCAAGGAACAAGGGATGGGACAAGAGGAGACGGCCTCGAGCTGCTCCAGGGGAGGTTTAGATGGAGATGAGGAACAATTCCTTCCCCAGAGGGTGCTCAGGCATTGGAACAGGCTGCCCAGGGCAGTGCTGGAGTCACCGGCCCTGCAAGTGTTCACACACCGTGTAGCCGAGGCCCTCAGTGCCATGGGTTAGTGGTGGCCTTGGCAGTGCTGGGGAGCGGTTGGACTTGATGAGCTTAAAGGTCTTTTCCAACCTGGTTGATCCCATGATTCCCTTAAGCAATGGCATCACTATGTATGTGGGGCAGAAGATCAAAGCCCTCCCAGCTACCAATCATGATCAGCTCTCCTCCCCACATTCCTCACTTCTCAATAATTTCCCTGAATGACCACGCAAGCCCACTGCCGCCTTCCCCAGTCTCACTCAGACCCAGCATGTCACCCCTGGTCACAGCTCTCTATTGTGGTAGCTCCCATGGTGGTGCTGCCACCGGTCAGCCCTGATTCACGCTGCCTGTCACTGCCTGTTCCTGGTGCCGGTGACAAACTGGCATTTGAAACTTGTATTGGCATTTTTTAATGCTGCTTTCTGAGAATTCACTGCAGAGACTTCAAGAGAGAGAAAGAGAATGAGCATTTTAGGATAATCTTAAAAGCAGAAAAATTATTACATGTCAAACTCCGAACGGGGAGTTTAAAAGGCTCCCAGGTGGGCTGCAGAATTAAATGTTTGGAGGCTTTTTTTCCCCCCGGTGAGGTAAGAAATGGCAATGTCACCATAGCAACTACAGGGCAAATTCTGGGCAGCAGCTCAGCACATCGGTGGGAGCTGGGGCTGCCCCGGCTCCACATCCCAGCCCCACAACCCATGTGTCTGTTGAGGCAGCAGGTTTGCAGGCATGAGGAACAACACAGTCAAAAGCTCCCTGAGACTCACAGTGTGCTGCTGGTGAAGGGCCCTCCCAACCACCTCAACCCCTCCTGGTTCTCCTTTGCGCCTGCTCTAGCTCCTTTCACAGGCCTAGGAGCTCCATATATCCATCCCTCTGGCTGCACTGGTGTTTCCACGGATGGAGAGGCAGCGAGAGGACGTAATGCTGCTGACTCAAAGAGGGGCTCCAAGATGCCAAAACAGCCCACCAGATGGGCTGGGGTCCTTTGTGCAGTGGGCTGCATGGTTCCTGTGTCATGCAGAGGTTTAGCTGCCTCCTGCCTGTCACTGTTTACATGCAGACTCCCTGATGGCTGCTGGGAGCAGGGGAAATCAGCACAAGCAACCAGGGGTTAATTGAGTATTAGTTAACTCCTAGTGCTCTCAGGCTTAGAGTAATTAGCACAACCTGAGCTTGCTCATTAGCAGGCATTGCAGTGAGAGTCACAGGTAGCAGGGGGGGTTACACTGGCTTCATTACTTCCACGTTAGTACCAGTGACTCTGAGAAAGGATTTGTAGGTGGGAAACTGGTTTCTCTCCAGATGGAGCAGGATATGCCTTTGCTCTGTGGGAAGAGGGCGGGCAGCTGGGCTGATCCCATGGGAAGAGACTGGGAGAGCAGAGCTTTGCTCATGGTGTGGATGAGGAGGGCTGGAAGCTGCCGTGATCATTAACAGAGCTGCTGTGTAGTTGCAAACAATTATTATGAAGGGAAACATTCTGCATTTACAAAAGGCTGTCATCTTGCAGGAGCTCCATTCAATTTGCAAACTATACCATGAACTTCGTGCTGAGAACAGACTGAATTGCTCTGACCATGGCGGTCAATGGGGCCAAGGAATCACAGCTGGTGCCCAGCCTGGCATCCAACTGCTCAAGCCTGAGACGTGGTGGACACCAAGTAAGGAGGGTGGCCCAGTGCTGAGCCAGTGCTCCTCAGCTGATGGCCACCATCACTGCCCTTCTCCCCCATAACACATGGCTCCACAGGCTCCCTGGGAAGCTAGATGTCATAGAATCCCAGACTGGGTTTGGTTGGAAGGGACCTTAAAGCTCATCCTGCCACGGGCAGGGACACCTTCCACTAGAGCAGGTTGCTCCAAGTCCCTGTGTCCAACCTGGCCTTGAACACTGCCAGGGATGGGGCAGCCACAGCTTCTCTGGGCACCCTGTGCCAGCGCCTCAGCACCCTCACAGGGAAGAGCTTCTGCCTCAGAGCTCACCTCAATCTCCCCTCTGGCAGGTTAAAGCTATTCCCCTTGTCCTGTCCCTCCATCCCTTGTCCAAAGCCACTCTCCAGGTTTCTTGCAGCCCCTTTAGGCACTGGGAGCTGCTCTAAGGTCTCCCTTAAGGAGCGTTCTCTTCTCCAGGCTGAATAACCCCCAACAATGTTGTCAACTCCCAACATTTCCTGCCTGCCTTGGAACCATATTGCCCATCTGCTGAGAGATTACCCTAAATACTGGCTCCTGTGGGGCACCCAAGGCCATGCTGGAGATCCCAAACCCACTAGATCAACCACTTGAAGCTGCACCCAGGCTCCACACCATCACTCTCCTGCCCTGCAGACCACAGCAGGGGTTAGCTGAGCCCAGGAGCCACAAGCAGCAGCGGGTGCATGGCAGAGCCAGGAGCCAGCAAGGCTGCAGCCCCAAATGCTGCCCAGCAGAGGCAGGCAGTGATTAAAGTCCCCCTCGCTGGTGACCGGGCTGGCCGAGCTGTGCAGGATGGATGCTGCTGTTGAGAGCCAGCAGGGAAGGCTCCCCTCGGCACGAGATTTATAGCCAGGCTGCAGATCGATTACCAGCAGCCTCCGACCTTGAAAGCAGTGGCATAGGGGGCTGCAGAGCATCTCTCTGCTTTTCTTGGGCAGGAGATGCCTGTACTAGGAGGATAAACCAGTGAGAGGGGGCTGTGAGCAGGACCCACAGTGCCTGGAGGGGATGCACACACAGACAAGGGGCTTTGCTCACATGCATGCATACACACGCTCTTTTCTCCATCTGGCACCCCCTGTGCCCCTGTTTTTCCACTCCCTCATGCACCCAAACACACAGACAGGCCCTGAACCCCAGGCAGAGGCAGGAATCCAGCTACTAAGCCTATTGCAAAGTGACTGACTGAAGGACATGACATAGGCAGAGAGAACGCAGCTTGGCTCTGCCTTCCCTGGACTCGCTGTGGCCTCCAAGCAAACCTGATTTTTGGAAGCAGGTAGTTTCCTGAAGTCCAGGGATATTGCCAGAGAAAAGGGGACAATTTGATTTTGCAAAGCCTCATCCTGGGGTGAAACAGCATCATTTGTTTGAGGAAGGAAGCAAGCACTAGCCTTGGTGCCTGCGATGGGCAGCTCCTCTTTCCAGGAACATGATGGAAGCACAAAGACAGGGGCATCTTGCTGCATGGATGGTGGGAATGTCTTCCCTCCTTCCCAGGAAGGGATGCTGATGGCCGCCAGCTCCCTGCTTGAGTGCTCCCCTCTCTCAACCACAGGGGCCTCAGCTCAGAGGGCTGCTTTTTTTTATCATGGGCAAAGTGGAAAATGAATTCCTTTAGATAGCAAATGAGTTTAATAGAAATGGTGATGGAGCGAAGCTGTGCTGGGAATGTTAATCTGGTCCTGATGTGGCCGGACTCTCAAGCAGGGCAGAGTGGGAGGAGGACGGCTGGAGAAGTTAAGAGCAGTGACATCAGGTCTGTGCCCAGAACATGCCCCCTAGCTGCTGGTCACACCTCCACAGGGGACACCAAGAAGGATGGGACCCAGCTCTCCTGCCACAACCCTGGCTCTCAGGGCTGGGTGCAGAGCAACCAGGGTAAGGTGCTGGATGACAGGGACCTGTTTAGGGACCCACATTTCACTCTGCTGGTGACACAAGGGAAGCACACGCAGCCCTGCAGGCTGCCGAGGATGCACACACAGCACCTCACATACACCTCTGGACCCCGCACTACTGCTCCAGCCTGGGGGGCGACAGCTTGCTGCCAGAAGGGGTGGTTGTATCACACAAAGGAGCAGGTCAGACTGACAGCCATGCAGGAGATGAGCCTCTGTTTCTCCACCAATGTGCCAACGTGCCAAGACAGGTTATGGCAGTGCAGTCTGTTGGCCCTCGCCTGCAACGGCTGCGTTCTGCACACTGAAGTCCATAAGGGAAGCAAGCGCAGCAGGAGGGACATGGGGAAGGCTGGGAACTGGCTCTGGCAGAACCTTTGCTTCCAAAGCCTGGGGCTCCCCGGTCACCAGGGACAGGACTTGTGTGAGAAGTGGGAAAACCTGCCGTGTGGAGCATGCAGCTCTGCCAGCACACAGGCAGCTTTGGAGGCCGTCCAGAGCCACCCCGGGGCAGCTGAGGCTTCAGTCTGTAAACAGAGCTTTGTACACAAAACCAAGGTGCGAATGTCCCTGCTTCTACTGCTCACTGAGGCTTGCCCTTAGGTCACTGCTCTGAGCACGGCCCCAGAGCTGCAGAGCTGGCCACCGCATTACACTGCCCTTGGATTCCCCTCCTGGAGGAGCAGGTCTGTCCTAGATCCAGCCTGCACTACTCCTGGCCTCTCAAAGTGGTTTTCCCCCATTACAAGGGTTTATCTGCCAGCCCCGGCTGATGAGGATGCTGGGGCTGGTGGCAGTAAGGCTTGGTCCCATAGAGAGCTGCTCCCTTTGTAATGCTTATGGCCCCGAGCTGCAAACCCAGCCTTTACCCAGAGCTGCTGGCCTCTTCCAGCAGCACAAGAGCAGCTCAAGCCACAGAGCACTGACAGGTTACCTCAACCCTCTGCTTCTCCTGCAGCAGCCCCACTTCATCCCTGGTGCCAGCCCAGGAGCCAGGACACAAAGGGGGACACTGGGGAGTTCTCCCCCTTGCCTGTAGCTCCACTGCTGCCAAGGTGACACGTGTCCGAGGTTGATAAAGCCTTTCAAAGGTAGGTTGGCATTTCTCTGCATGTGTTTTTTTACTCATCCTTTTCATCTGGGTAATTTATTCCCTCTTCCCCAACAGAGCTTTAATTGAGTTCACAGCAGGATCCCAGCACCCGAGCAAAGAACCAAACACCATCAGCTTCCCTAGGTAAGGACCCCATAGGGGGATGCTGGACAAAGCTGTGCCCAGTCAAATCATTGCTTCTTGCATCCCATCGTTCATCCCCTGCCCACCTCGGCAGCCCCCCAGGTAGAATGGGAGCCACTCCAGCAGCCTGGACAGCAGTTTTTCATGAGCTGGGGTAGGTGCCAGATGGACCCTGGTGGACTCCACAGCTCCTATCACACTGCTTAGGATGGGCCAAGCACAATTACACTTGCACTGCTTCTCCCACCCACATCACCCCATTTTCAGGCAGCCCCCCGTACGCTGCATGCTGTGGTAGGGTTTGGTTCCATAGAGTGGTTTGGATTGAAGGGAGCTTAAAGCTCATCCAGTTCCAAGCCCCTCCCACGGGCAGGGACACCTTCCACTAGAGCAGGTTGCTCCAAGCCCCTGTGTCCAACTGGGCCTTGAACACTGCCAGGGATGGGGCAGCCACAGCTTCTCTGGGCACCCTGTGCCAGCGCCTCAGCACCCTCACAGGGAAGAGCTTCCGCCTCAGAGCTCATCTCAGTCTCCCCTCTGGCAGGTTAAAGTCATTCCCCTTGGCCTGTCCCTACAGGCCCTTGTCCAAAGCCCCTCTCCAGGTTTCCTGTAGCCCCTTTAGGCACTGGAGCTGCTCTAAGGTCTCCCCTTCAGGAGCCTTCTCTTCTCCAGGCTGCCCCAGCCCAGCTCTCTCAGCCTGGCTCCAGAGCAGAGCTGCTCCAGCCCTCGCAGCAGCTCTGGGGCCTCCTCTGGCCTCGCTCCAGCAGCTCCACGTCCCTCTTGTGCTGTTGCCCCAGAGCTGGATCAGGACTGCAGGGGGGGTCTCCCCAGAGCGCAGCAGAGGGGCAGGATCCCCTCCCTGACCTGCTCCTCATGCTCTGGGGGTGCAGCCCAGCACACGGGGGGGTTCTGTGTTCAAGCACACACTGAAGCTGGGTCATGGGGAGCTTTCACCCCAGTTTCACTCCATCAGCTGCCTATTTGGTCCCACGCTGCCAGCCCTGCAAACCCACCCTCTGCTTCAGCACTGCCCTCCCCAGGAGCAGGAGGCTGTGGCCAGACCCTGCAATCACCATGGCCCTGAAGAGGCTGCTGCTCCCTCCTCTGCCTTCCCTCTCTGCTCAGTCTCCAGGAAGAGCCCACGCTTCTGCTGCCAGAGCATATTTGATTCCTCTGCTAACCTGACCTTATTTAGTTCATTATAAGCCCCCAGGACATTGCAACTATAACTTAAAAGGAAAAAGAAGAAAAAAAAAAAAAACCTGCCTAACAAAACCGCAAACCTTTTCTGTGATCAATAGTGCAGGCAACTGGAAAAGGGATAATTCAATTTGTCAGCACATAGTTATTAGTTAGGGTGATGAAGACCTTCCTCCCAGCCCTGCTTCCCTCGCTGGTACCAACGCTGCTGTCCCTGGGGCAGGGGAGCAGCCCACAACGTGACACAGAGCCAGGGAAGGGCTGGGATGCTGCAGTCACACACGAGCTGAGGGAGCTATTGCCTGTGAGCGGTGGCAGGGCTTCACCAGGGAGAAATGGAGGTTCCCGTGTTAAAAGCAGTGATGACATCTACCTCATCCTTCCATTGGCTTTGCAAACTCCCCTCCCGGGGCACGCACAGTGTATGGTCCCCTTGCAGCACCCCTCCAGCATGCCACATCATCCTCAGCAAGCACCCGCCAAGGGTCTGTCCCTGGGCTTGTGTTGCTAAAGCTCCCCTCTTCCTTTCTCATAGGGAGGGCTGGAACAGGGGACAGAGCCAGTGTCCCCAGAGGGCTCTGCTGTGGGCCAGCTCCTGGCCAGGGAGAGACCAGCAGGAAAGGAAATGTACTGGGATAGGCATGGCCTCAGAGAAAATCAATTACCATACAAAACAAGGGGCTGAGAGGCTTTGGGGAGCTTTATCGTACACCTTCCATTGCTCTCCATCAGCAGCCTAGCCTGAAATTACTGCTCCTGAGGAGCAATGAAAGCAGAGGGGAAAGATGCACAGCAATAGGTAGCCATGAATACCAAGTGGCTTCCGCATGTGCTGATCCTCTTTGTCCATCCCTTGGTACGGTGTCTCCTGGACCACCCATCAGTCAACACTACACCACTCGAACACATGTGAAAGAGGTATTTACAGCAATACAACTGCTCAGCTCCCTCCCTGCTCTCCTCCCCCAACTTCTTCACCAGGGAATCCTCCAGATATGCATCCAGAGATGCCTCTTTCCATTTGTTGATGTCGGCAGGCATATCACACACACATTCATTATTTAATCTACCTTTGAATTGGGCTAAATAGTTTTAACGATAATTACAGAGCGTTTGTATTTATAGAAAACCATCATGCACAATCTGCATCCACACGGATAACGCTGCTGCGATCTATAAATATGGTTGGGGATGGTGTGGGAAGGCAGACGACGCTCCTAGTCGCCATGAAAGGCAAAATGCAGGGATGGCCTAACCACGCAGGGAGCTATTCCAGCTCTTCTCATTGCGGTCATGCACGCAAATGGAGAGACCTGACGTGCAGTCAAGCAGCATCAGTGAGGACAAGGGCAGGAGCAGAGCTGCTGGACAAGGGAAGAGTGGTGGCAGAGCAGCCTCAGGGAAGCAGGATGGCAAGGGGACCAAGTGGAGCAGAGGGAAATGGGATGCTGCCTGGCACAAAGGCTCAGATGCCTGGAGAGGGAGCAGAGTAGGAGCCAGGGAGCCGCAGGGATGGGGAGAAGGGAGGGAGGGAGGATCCGCTGTTCCTCTTCACACAGCAATAAAAGTTTTACAGCAGCGTAGCCAGCTCTTATGATTTTATTGCCAGTATTACAGAGGTAGAGCTTCTCAGAGCCACAGCCCCTGGAGTCAAGTTAAGATGCGGGAAGCTTGGCTTTCATTAGGAACCAAAGGGAGAGGAGAGGGGCCAGCCCTCCCATCTGCGCAGGAATACTGGAGAATATGGAGTCAGAGCCTAGTGTTTTCAGATGGCAAACAAAAGGAAGCCAGCAGTTTAATATTTACTTGTTTTTAAAGTAACCTTATGCCTCTGGGGTGGAGAGCAGGGAGTTGGGCAGCCCCATGATTTGGGAGGACTCGCAGCAGGCAGCGTCAACAATACATTGGTGAGATTCTCTGTGGGTATCCCTGTGGTCCCCATTCCCCCCAGACAAAATCTTTCAGCACGTCTCAGGTTTTCCCTCCCCACTTCCCACCCTGGGACAGAGCCCTGGATCATGCGTGATGCAGAGATACCCCAAGTGAGCCACGAAGCCGTTTCACAGGCAGGACCGTGTGGGATGCTGCTCAGGGCTGCACAGCACGGGATTGCTGCGTTGCCTATCCCCACACATTCACACACACAAATTATGAGTACTTCTATTACATTAGTGCCTGGAAATTTAATTCCAGTCATATCCCATTCAGTGAGATACTGCACAGATACAGAACAAGCTGTGGTTTCTTTTCCTAGAGAGAAAAGCTGTGTTTCTCTGCATATTGGCTTAAAGCAAACACAGCCAGAGGCTGCACACACTTGAGTAATGGCCCACGAGTATGCCGATGAACACAGGAGAGATGGCAACGCAGTGCCCGTGTTCATTTTCTCTGAGATCAACTTGTGCTGCTCCCGTAACGGATCTACCCAACCATGCCTTGCAGAGACCATCCTCTGCAGGAGGAAGAGTCCAATCCAGGCCCTGTGTTTCTTCAATTTAGGTCTTTACGTCGCACGTTTCCCATTGCTAATTTACAAGCAAATATTTAGCCATCTGGCAGCCCCATCCATTGGGCAGCAAAGCAAGACGCTTGGCTTCGCTGCTGAAAGGGCGAAGCCCACATTAAACTTCTCTCCCTGAACACCGGGCACCCCGTTCCAATGCAGCATGGCATCCACCATTTGGCAAGCTGCTCCTCTGCCATCTGCGGGGAGAGCTCTCCAAAGGGCATGGAGCCTGCTAAATATAGCAGAGAAGCTTAGCAAACATTTGCAGCCAAGCAAGAAGTCTTCTCTCCAAGTTACGTCTTCCCTGGACTATTTCCTTCGCCTGTGACATCTCGGATACCCTTAAACACCTCTGCGTTTTTCAGTCCCACTTCCTCCTTGGAGTCTTTCCCTTCCCTTCTCTTCCTCATTCCCTTCTCACTACCACTCTTCACCTCTACTTTTACATTAGATTTCTCCTAACACTTCCCTTCACGCTCAGAGGAGGGCTCTAGATGATGCCAATGCTCCTTTCCCAGCCCACGGATCCTCCGATGCAGATCATACAGCCCGTGGGCTGACTCTGCACTCACTTCTCTACTCCAGGACCAGCTCCTGCATACAACACCCTTACTTTCAGGATGGGGCTGTCTTGTCCGTGGAGGACCTTGCTGACAGCCCCACATCCATGGGGTGTGCACCATTCCTGCGCAGGGCTCACCTGCCTTTGGTTACCCAGATAGCAGCCGGTGGCAGGAGAGAAGCTGATTTCCCCACTCGTGTGTGAAAAGCCACTGCCTCCCATAACCTACTCTCTGACTTGGAGCACATGCAGTGCCACAGGCCCTGACCTTCACATCCATCCACAGCGTAACAGTCCCTTACTCCTTATTTTTCGAGGAAGACACAAGATCAGATGCCTCCTCCTGGCCCAGTTTTAACCTTTCCCACCAAAGCCAACAGGAACCAGTATCATTCATGGCACCACTGACCCGCTCATTCTGCCCTGCACAAAGCCAAAGCTACTAAGAATGAGGAAAAACTATTGCAGGGTTGGGCTGAAGCACACTTACAGATTTATTTTCAGACAGCTTGATCCCATCATCTCTCTGTTCCCTGCAGAAGAAACAGCCATCTAGTTGTGTTTTATCATAGCAAACTTAGCAACAGAGAAGAAAAACAAGCACCCAGCATCCTGAGCATGAACAAGTTTGGCATGAAGACAGCCCTTGCTGCTGTATGGGGCTGAATTGTTAATAGTGCAGCTCCTGTAGATTTTTCATTGGGAGGGTAGAAAAAGGGAAAAAATACAAGAAAACAAAACCCCTTTAACAATGAACTCTCATGTTCAGTCAGACGTAAAAGACAGGAGAAGGGGGGGAGAAGGAGAGAGAGGAAAGGAGAAGAGACAATAGAAGAGAGTACTATTTCCTCTTCAAATATTTATTTTCAGGTCTGCCTTTGAGTGCTGCTTATTGAGATATAGAGCCTCACTGCGCTGCAGCTTGTACGCTCCTACTGCATGTCTCCACAGCACTGCCTGATCTGGACGGCCAGAGCCACCAGGAATTCCCATCAGCTCAGAGCCAGACCCCACAGAGCTCTCCTTTGGGTCCCTTCCCTGGGCCTCACCTCCAGCTCTCCACCCTGAGCCCAGCACCAGGCATCTGAGGCTCTGATCTGCTCCAAGTGCTGTGTTGACCTGGCACTCCTCAGCATCTTACGCTCCCTCAATACTGGCCATGATGCCCTCAGGGCAGCAGAGGTGGCCTTGCATGGAGATGAGAGATTCTCCAGCCAGTCAAGTGGGTGAGCCAAAGTAGTGACCAAGCAAGGTGATGGAGAGCCCCAGGCTGCTGGATGTGAGATACCTTGGAGGAGAGCCAGAGCTGACATCCTGATCACAGACAGCGATTAAGAAATTAAGCTATCAGAGAGGCTTTTTGGGAGGGGTGAGTGTCTGTGGTTTGGTCAGATGCCAGAGCAGGTCAGTAACATTTGTCCTTCTCCTCTCTGCTGCAGATGGAGGTCCTCCTCTGCTCCTGATCCCAACACAGCTCCCTCCTCCCACCACCACACACCATGGAGGGGACACAGCGGCAGGCAGGAGAACATTAGGACTCTGTGAGGCAGTGAGAGGGCAGAGAGGGCTTGAACACAAACCATCTGGAGAACTTACGCCTGGCAAAATCAGCTTAATCTTCCCGTGAACTATAGTCTCTAGCTATAGCTCGAGCCCTTTTTTGCAGGGAAGGATGGGAATCTTCAGTGATGCTGATACCAGAAGCCATTCTCCACCCAGCCCATGTCCTCTGGGCAGGAGGCAAGTCATGCACAGGGTACACTGCTGTGAGCCACGCAATGCAGCCTGTGGGGCATCCAGAGCAGTCCTTGGAATGGGGGTCCTGCCACCACACAGAAACACCTCCACGTGACAGATTACACACACAATAGCAAGAGCCCCCATCCATTATGTGAAACACTGCCAGCCTCCAAATAATGGGGCCTGTGGGTCACAGGGCAAAGTCCTCTCAGCTAGAAAACATGATTAGTCCTAACTCCTGTGCAGCTCAGCTCCATGTACCAGAAACCAGGACAGCCACAATGCATCTGCTCATAGCCACTTTCTGACCACTAAATTACATGACACCATACCAAGAAAGCTGTATTTCCTTATCTGAAAGGCTGTGCTGGGAACCACAAGGACCGAAACCGAGCTGTGTCCCCAGCCACACACCTGAGTGGAATGGACTCTCCCAGAGCAGCACGCACAGCCCTGGCATCCCAACCACCACATCCCCATCCCCTGTCTCTCCTGGTGCTCTCATGTGCTGTGCTCATGCATGCCACTCGCATGCTCCCCCCCCGTGCGTGCACATCTGCACTTGCACGCCTGCAGCCACACACAGACAGCTTCCTCTCCATGCTGGGCCTGAGAAATATTGATTTCTTTCCCCCCTGCAATATTTCGCTTGGCTGAGCAGATTTAGAATTGAAGAGTCAGACTCTGCCTAGAGACCAGAACCATATTTAATTCCACGGTTTAAGAAGCCCTGGAGCAGGTTATTCTTATTTTAAACTACCAGTGCATTTAAAAGCAAGTGACATTTCAGGGGGATGGGATGGGAGGTGGCTGGTGCCCTCTGCCTCGGTCCGGCTGGTGCTGGGAAGGGTTTTGCAGCTCCATTGCTGCTGTGCCACAACCCCACAGCCCATCATCTGCTCTGCCCGCACCAGGGGTGGTGGTGAGCTCACGATCAAAGCTCAGGAGACCCGATTCCATGTCTTTCTAACCGAGGAGAAATGAGAGGGAGAAAAGAGAGGAGAAAGAAAAGGTGTGAAAGCCTCTGATGGAAATTGCTCGGTGCATTGAGGTTTCACGACTCATATTGTCTGCTCCCTGTGCCCAGGCCCTGCTCATGGAGGAGAGGCCTCAGTAATGAGCAATTTGTGGATATTGAACAAAGACATGATGCCTCATCCATGATGGTACATGATCATGGAGCAGTGCTGCTGGAGGGCACATCATCCACATCCACCTCCACGACAAAGGCACCCTCCAGCCTGCTATCAAGTAAGGGCAGGCACTTATCTCCACAGCCACAGCTCCCAGGTTTCCAAAGGAGTTGCAACACTGATTTTTAAGGAAGAAGTAGGGGATAAAAAATGCAATAGCGAAGGCTCACCCAAAGCATCTGTGAGCCTATGCCAGGTCCACGCAGCTGTGCACAGACCAGAGTTGGCACACACACACTGCTCCATGCCATGCAGAGCATCACTGCCACCTAACACAGTGGCAAAGGAAAGCCAATTTGACCTCAAAGCAGAGGGTCCAGCTCAACAGAAGGGATGTCCAAGTGCCAAGCAATGGGTGAAGGTGTGGTGGAGAAGAGGAAAGGAAGCACAGGTTCCTACATGCTCATCTCCCCACATCACATCTCTAAGGATTCACAGCACAAGCAATGACCATCAACCTGCCCCGGCTGAAGCCGTTTGGACTGTGGGTTGAGCACACAAGCCTCCACCACCCCTCTCTGCCTCAGGAACCATCTCTGTGTCCCCGCCATCCCCAGTCATCCCATGGAGTGACAGGCAAACAGAGATGCTCTTTGCAGCCTTTAAATAATGAAAATGAAGACACCAGTTGCTAGACACCTCAAGGGCACGGCAGTACGTGTGTGTCCATGTGTACACATGTGCCTACTGAACAGAAAGAGCTCAGCACCACAACCAACTGCTGCTCCAGGGTCCCCATGGGGCTGGACCTGCCTGCTCCTGCGGTGGGCTCAGCTGGGCTGCAGCAAGCACCTGGGGGATGCTCCTGCTCATAGTGAGCAGGCAGAGGCACCAGGCAGCGGCTCCTCAGCCGGGAGATGAGCCGAGCAGGGCTGTGGTTTGCAACCTGGGAGCTGTGGAACCCACAAGGAGCTACCATTCAGTGGGAGACATGATTCAGAGCAGAGCGAGCTGCGGGCTCCCAGGGGCCGGGGGTGAAGGCAGCGCCAGGGGCTGCGGTGCGGGCTCGGGACAGCTGCGGTACGGGGAGATGTAGCACCTACCACAGCAGCACATGCATCAGCTCGCTGTGGTCTGCGATGACACCAACCATCGGTAGCTGTGGCATTGTATTTTGACTGAAGCAGGCAAGCAGGAGAATGAAAATGGATCCGTTTATACAAGCTGTAACAGCTCTTGATATCTTTCCCCAGCTCTGCGCCTTGCTGGGGCTTATGTATGCAGGGTGAGATGGGATCACATCGGGCAGGGGGAAGGGAGGCTGCAAACTGCTCCCGGCCTTGAAAGCATCATCTGGGGCAGTGGGGTGGCACCCCATGGGGAGACAGAACACGAGAAGCCTGATGGTTTAGACCTAGGCAGGCCAGTGCCCAGGGCTGTGGGGTATGGATGCTATAGGGAACCCCAGCGCAGAGGCACAAGGCTGGAGGCAGGTACAGCTTCAACTTGAACTCATCTCTCTGGAAAACCACAGGTAGGGGCAGCACCAGCAAAGCTTGGTGACTTCAGTCCATAACAGGGGTAGGGCTGCTGTGAGTCTGGGCCCAGAGAGGGCACATGTGGGGAGCTGCACTCAAGGTCTGAGTGAAGAGGAGACAGCTGAGAGAGCAGGAGGAATGAAAGAGCCCCATTAGCTGTGGTAAAAGCCAAGGCTGTGAGAGCACATTACCATTACTTGTAATTATTTTTCCCATATTTTTGACAATTTAATAAGAATTAGCTTAATAGAAGAAAACGTCTTCTGTTAAATGCTGGTGAATCTAAAGTGTAGAGAAGCACGGCAACATTTCACTTTACATCTGGACATGCCTGAGGATTTACACAGTTCTTTAAAAGAAAAGTCAAGGAGCTTTCCAACCAAAGTTTTCTTCCTAAAGGAAAATGGCAATTACTTCATAGAGAAAACAGCACAATGAAACCCTAGGACAGTTTCTGGTGGTTTTCTGCCCAAACAATTCAGCAAAGCAGGCATGTCTGCAAGCTCTCCCAGTGCTGCCAAAGGGGCACTTCCCAACCACCACCATCAGAATGAGCAGCAGCTTCTACAATAGTGTGGCCAGCAGGACAGTGACCATCCATCCCCCTGCACTGGGCACAGGTGAGGCTGCACCCCAAGCACCCATGTGTTAGGTTAAGACCCTCACTACAAGACAGACATTGAGATGCTGGAGTGGGTCCAGAGAACGGCCATGAAGCTGGTGAAGGGCCTGGAGCACAAGTCCTGTGAGGAGCAGCTGAAGGAGCTGGGATTGTTCAGCCTGGAGAAGAGGAAGCTGAGGGGGGACCTTATCCCTCTCTACAACTACCTGAAAAGATGTAGTGAAGTGGGGGTCAGCCTCTTCCCCCAGGTAACTAGCAATAAGAGGAGATGGCCTCAAGTTGCACCAGGAGAGGCTTAGACTCGGTATTAGGAAACATTCCTATTCTGAAACAGTTGTCAAGCATTGGAACAGGCTGCCCAGGGCAGTGATGGAATCACCATCCCTGGAGATATTTAAGACATCTAGACGATGTGGCACTTAGGGACATGGCTTAGTGGTGGACTTGGCAGTGCAAGGTTAAGGGCTGGACTTGATCTTGAAGGTCTTTTTCTGACCTAAATGATCATATAATTCTATAATATCTTGTCTTGATCTGCTGAGACCAGCTGGCACCACCAGAGCTATCAAAGGCTTTGGCACAGGGGTGCAGCCAGGGTACCCCTCCTCTTCCTCCCCCATCCTCCCACAGCTCCAGCACAAGCAATAAACACCACAATGAAATGGCTTTAAAGAACAAAGAGTATATAAGGACAAAGTCAGAATTAATAAAAAAAAAAAACAAAACAAAAATAGCATTGCAATTAGCTAAACTGTTAAGAGAATAAAAAGGTATTAGATAAAGTTTCCTGAATGTCAAGTTGACACAGTTTGGGGTTTTTTATGTTTGGGAAAGGAAATGAGTCCCTTGAGTAAATCTCCCTGCTCCAGGGCTGGGTATTAAAAGCTTCTAGTGGATGTCACTGGCTGAGGTCCCTTTGATGTGAGCTGCTAGATGCAGCACACATCTCCCAGCCAACGCGACCCCGCTGCCCTCCTCCTGCATCCTCACATGGAGCTGGGCATGGGCAGGGAGGTGAAAGCTGAGCAATTGCCTCTCCAACACCACCTAAATGCCACCAGTGCAGTGCACCTTCTCATCAGCGTGCCTTTGCATCCCCAGCTTGCCACCTCTCCTCCAAGTAGGACAGAAGAGCGGGGCTGCTGTCTGTCACATCTCCATCACCTTCACCTCTCCCGCAGGCACCAGCAGCAGTTCTCCTCCTCTGGGGAAAGCAGCTTTCTTTAGCAGCACATTACCTGTCAGCAAAGGCTCCTCCCACTGGAGAGAGCAAAACCTTTCTTTCGGAGGAGGAGGGGGGATGCTCCCTCCTGGGGCACACAGCACCAGCCCCATCCTGCCACGAGAGCCAGCACCTTGGTGGCTTCACAGCAGGACCGAGACGTGGTCACTCCCCACACCTACAATGCAAACACCCAGCTCAGAAGCACTGTGCAGGCTGATGACATTATTTCATGCAAGGTCATTTATGGGCGATAACTACGGATACAGAGACATGTACATATGCATATAGATGTATTTCTGGATTTCTCCTGTGCTTTGTACGTATAACCCAGAAACTTAACCAGTGAGATACTGACAAACCCATCAAACGAAGCAATTTCTCTCAGACAATTGGTGGAGCTGCCTCCGATGTCGCTGTCTCACCACTGACAATAAGAGGCTCTTAAGTGTCCTGGAATTGTACTGTGAGTTTCCCAGTGCTCTCCCCCCGCCTTTGCTCCTCTCCCTCGAGCTCCTTCCCGTGTTTCTCCAGCAAAACACTCTCTTACGCAAATAAACATGCAGGGAGGCACAAAAGGCATTTTGTCTAGGATTTCAATACAACCACGTACTCCTCATTCAAATATTCAGCTCCAGCTTTCAAAGATCAAAACCACAGCATTGAAATGAGGTGAGGCACAAGCATCCCAAGCCAATAGCTCAAACTTCCCTTTTATTCCTGTTCTGGCTGAGGGAGCGGACGAGGAATCTGCTGTACCTACTGTGGTGGCTCATTCCCAAGGTGCCTGGGCACATCCAGCTCTGCCACATCACCCATCCCTTCTCCAGCTCTGCACAAAGCCCCACACAGCCATAGATTACAATAACATCCATTAAAGCCTTACGAGCCATGTCTGTGTGCAACACGGGTGCTATCAGTTCTCCGGAGAGGTGCAAGCTGGGGCTGGCACATCCTGGTCTGAGTGGGGAAAGCTCCCTGCTACCAGAAACCTGGAATGGGGTCAGGCCCAAGGAAGGGTCCCCACGTCCTGCACCAGCACCCAGAGAAGCCATGGCTCGCTGCAGAGGGAGGGTGAAGTGTCCTGGTTCCCTGGTGCACAGCATGGCCAGCACTGGGGCACCACTAGCACCCACCGCCACGTTCTCCCAGTGGAGCTCCACATGGGTGAAGTGTTCCCTGCCCCACAACATGCCCACAAGCCTCCCTTTCCTGCCAGAGACCATCCACCAGCCTAAACTGCACCATAGGCTCAGGTTTGTTAACAGGGACCTCCGCAGCTGAGCCTTTTAGCCCTCCTCCTTCCACCTCAAACAGCCCTTTCCCCCATGGGGACCTACATGATGGAGCAACAGGACTGAGCCCTGGAGCTGCTCTGCTCCTTTCCCCACCTTGGCAGGGAAGGTGCTCAGCAGGAGTCATGGGGTTTGGCATGTTTACTGTATAATATATGAACTCATACCAGTTTTACAAGCCCCTCTTGGCTCAAATCACATTGTAATTCTGAACAGCCTTAAACTCATTTAAATCCCAATAAAAACACCGCCCTGCATTTGCATTTGCCACTCGTCGGTCCCCGCGGCTGCAGTGACAGTGTTTCCTGTGGAATTGATAATGCTCAGGACACTGCATTCCAGAAGCCATCCCTCCCAGGCAGGCCTGGAACATACACTTAATAGGACCATTAAAACAAATAAACAGATGCAGAGAACGGTTCTCCAGGCTGATTTGGGATGATGCACAGAGCAGTCGGGTGCCAAAGCTTCCACAGTAACATCGGAGAGCTGCAGCACCAATGCTGAAACCTCAGTGTCCCCCTGCTCTGGGACCCCAGGGGAGGATGAGGCCAGGCACACAGCTCTGATAGAACAAGGACCCGCAGGCAGCACTGTGAGGGGTTCTTCAAAGAGGACAGGGAATGACTAATCAAGTGCCAGCAAGTACAAGCACTGTGGGTGCTGCGAGAAGTTGGTGCATGAATGGCACAGGCGTCCTGGGGGCAGATGGGGACAGATGCAAGAGCTTGCCCTGGTTTCCCACATTGCCTGGTGTGAGGGTGATATGGGGGAGCTGCTGTTTCATCAGCGTCATGCTGAGGGGAAGATGCTGTGACTGCATCTCACAGCGCATCCTCCATCCCTGGACCACCACAACAAAGCACCAGTCCTGCCCTTCCCTCCTCAACACAGACAAGTGGGGTTTGCTCTGGCTGTGCTGGAGGAGGCAGCAAGGGGCAGACAGGGACCTTGAGAGCCCCACCTCCCATCAGCAAGCACATAGGGCTCTCCCACCTCACTCCAGGCACAGCAGGAGCATCAGGTCAGTGCTGACCCAGTCCTTGCCCATGCCCAACTCACTCTCCCCAGCTCTGCTGCTCCCCACAGCATCCACATGCCCCTCCACACTCTCCTGCCTCTTTCTTCCATGTCCAGCTCTGCTCCATTCCCAGCCCACCACACCACTCACCCAGAACTTTATGCCTGGCTGTTCTTGATGACATTAATAAGCTCCCCTGAAACAGTGAGATTATGAGCTATACCCTTCCAGCAATAGAAATACTAATTATTACTAAGATAAATGGAAATATCAATGATGAAAGTCAATATTATTGCCGTCTTTGTTCCTGTTTGTTTTATTTGTAGATGAAAAGACCACTCAGCCCGTCTCACCAGGATGTGGCTGGGAGCTGGAACAGCTCCTCTTGGCAGACTCGTCCAGAGCCATGCTCCCATAAGAAATCATACTGCACACACACTTGCAAAGGGCTCTCTAAATCAGCAGCTCTGAAAAGCAGGCATCGGCTTTGATTGATTCATAAAACTGGAGCTGCCTCCATTCCCCCACTCCAGCACCAGGCGAGGGAGGATTTAGGGGAGGGGGAAGGTGCAATGTGGGTGGAAGTGATTAATTGTGGAACATGGCACAGCACTGGGAACGCTCCACAGTTTGCCTGGCTTTGATGCTCATGCCTTCATCCTCCTCACGCCTTCATCTCCCTCACCCAAGGCTTAGCCACACGGAGATGGGAACAGAGGACCCCTCCCAGGCTCCGACACTGATTCTCTCAAGCCCCACAGCAGTGCTGCAGCCAGGCCAGCACTCAACACCTACATTGCCTTATTCAGCAAGTCTGCTCCCTCTGTATATTCTGAGTCAGAGCTGCTGATTTCAGTGACAAGAGACCTTATTTTAAAGCCCTATTAGCCTTGCAGAGCTAACACAGTTAGGAGCGAGTGAATGGGATGCTAATTTGGGATCACACCTAATGCTTCCTGGAGCGTTCCCCTTTGCAGTGAAGCGGATGCACTCCCCACTGCTGGCTCCCACACATCTGCAAGGAGAAAGCAGTGGGATACACCCAGTGCACAGCCCAGAGTACAAAGGACATGGGTCTTGTTCCTAGTGCACCTCAAGGTGTTGCTAAATTGCGTCCATTCCCTTTCCAGTCCTCAGTCCCTCAGCAGCAAATATTCATGGGAACAAACCAACCCACTGACCCCCATCTCCAAGTATGAATACAGTGATCAGCTCCCTGTAATGAATACAAACCAGCCCATCTCAGGACAAGCACTCCTGCTGCCTCCCTCCAAATGCAATGAGACCAGGAGCACTGGAAGCCTTGCAGGAGTAATTATACCAGTTTTTAAAAGAGAAATCAGCCTGGTCTGAATATTTCATGGAAGGTAATTTTTTCTAAAAGCCTTCTTAAAACCCATACCCCCTCCTCTTCCCTCGTGCATGTCAGGGTGTAATGAAGCAGAAAGTATGAGCACACAAACCCAAAGAAACAAACTGCCATGCACACCCAGCTCCTGCTCCCGCTTCTTCCCAGTGTTTAACATTAATGTGACATCCCAAGCTGTGTGTGCACGATGCTATTTGGAAGAGCTGTTTGACTGCTAGAAAACCTCAAGTGCCTCCCAGCCTCACTAACACAGTACCACAGATAGTCCCCGATGGTCCCTGCCACAGCCTCAAGCATCCACATGGAATTGCACCACTGCAAAGCTCTCTGGAGCTGCTGGACCACAGCAGTGGTATCCAGGTTTGTACCAAGGGCCAGCGGCTGCATGCATGGTGCCATCCCTGGGCTGCACAGCCTGGATGCTCATTAGCACTTTGCACAATTAATATCCATTCTTGCAAATGTGCTACCAAGAAAATATTAAGCAGCAAAGATCTCTTTCTGTTAATAGCTTCATCGACCCACAGAGAAAGATGCTTTGAAAGAAATCTGGTTTAATCTAGAAAGCCAAGTGGGAACCAGGTAAGGAAAAGGTATTAAAGGCTTTTCTTGACCCTGCTGGGGGAAGGAGCAGATCTTCTGAAATAGCACCTACCAGAACAGGCCACAGGCACCTCTCCCTCCATTGCATTCCTTCTCTCCCAGATGTATATAACCACAGCTTTTGGGCCAGCCAAACACAAGAGTATTCACACTGTCCCATGCAACTTTCCTGGTAACAGCCCCAACCTTGCTGATACTCCTACTTGAGGACCCCTCCCTCTTCTGGGGGCACCATCCGGTCCCCTTAGGGGCAGCATGGGGTGGCAGGAGGTCCAGGGCAGGGTCTTCTGCCACATGGGCAGCCTGGCTCTGGTGCTTTGATTTTCCTTGCTCAGAGCTAGCAGGTTGTTCAGCACAATGAAGTTATCAGGGGAGGCAATGTTTTCCACCTGACAATTGTATTGCTCCTGCTCAAACAAGTGCTGACTGCACAGTGCAGCACACTCCCAGGACAGACACCTTCTGGTAAGCGAGCTGCCTTCCCATTCCTCCCCTCTCCAGCCCCTTCCCTTCATTCCTCCTGCATCCCCAGGTCACTCGCATCCTCCTCCCTGCTCCAGGACCCTCTCACGAGGGGTTTCAGGCTCATTGCAGCATAAGATGAGGATCCTGTGGTGCCTTTGGTCCCATTTATAGGCTTTTGACATAACCCTGATGCTGTGCTTAGTTGAAAGCCTGACCTATTGCAAGTGTGATTGCATCACCAGAGCTAGCAACACCAGAGGAGAGGGAGGACTTTTTTGGGAGCATTTATGGCACATGCATTCAGAGAGGAAGAGAAACATCCCTCAGAAACCACATCGGTTCAAAGACTCACTCACTCTAAACACTAAAAACTCATGCAGTAAAAATCCACTCAGGTTGAGCCCTGCCTCAGAACTAAATAAAACCTCTGACCACATCATCCAGCCCCAAGGTTCACAGTCTCCTTGGGGAGAGGGCTTACATGTGCTGGATGCTTAGGCCCAGATGCTCCCTCCCAGCACTGGGTCCTGCTTCACTGGAGGCTTTTGGGCAGGACAAGGGGTTGTGTGCTGACCTTGGGGTGCTCAGGACCCGAGAAGTGACTGCAACCCATTATTACACTCTATAGCACCCAGCTCCGCTGGTCTTGCACTGGTTAGTGGAGATACCAGGCTGGAGAAACAGACTACACCACCACCACCCCCCCTCCATCACCCCAAATTTCCTAGGAAATAACTCTTTTCTCAAAGGGAAAAGCACAGGAAACCTGAAACCACCTCATTTTCTAAATACTGTTCTTAGGAAAAAATCCTCAACTTTTGCAAATGCCACTCTGGAAGAAAATATCCAAATCTGAACCAAAACCAGATGGCTCTCAGCACTTGTTTGTTCAGGGAGGACTCGAACCAGCACAATCATTTCCCAGATGAATTTTGTTTTAATAGAAGGCCGCTAAGAATAAATGCATTGCAGGGCTTGCTGCTGAGAAGGTGTGAAGTCAGAAAACTGCTATTGCCATGGTCCCTCCACATGCTCCATCAGCCCTGACACAGGGGGAACTCCTCTGACCACACATCCTTCACACACAGCTTTTCCCAGGGACCAACCCACAAGGAGCCTGTGTCCATTCCTGCTTACCATAAAGTGGGAAACAGCAATAAGAAGCCAGAAATACCCCTCTGCAAAGCTGGAAATAGCTCTCCACCAGCCCCTCTCCTGCAGGAGCGAGATGCAGGGTGAGGACAGGCCCCTTTTCTGCATGCAGCAGGTTGAGCCTCTGCAGCCTGCTCTTTGCTTTGAGCAAAGAACATGATGGAAAAGGGAAATTACTTATCTGTGTGCACGCGTCAGTGTGAAAGCCAGTTCTGCCTCACTCTGCTTTGACTCTTTTTCCTCTCAACCAGGCGTGGGACATGCCTGCCCCAAGCAGAAGTGTCCTTCCCTGTGGCACCACTCCTGTGGAGTGGAGATCACAGCACTCCCCATCATCTCATACCAGCTGGGACAACATCCAATTTGAACAATCCCCCCCAGCTCTGGCACATAAGAGATGCTTGAATCATCCCAAGTTATTTTTTCCATTAGGAATTCAGAATTCTGCTCGAGGTGCCTTTTTCCTCTCTCGAGGACTGACATCTTGGGAATCACCTCAGCCCAGTCAGCTCTGATGTTTGCAGTCTCACACGTTGCTTGCATCAAGATGACAGTTCACAGATTCCACATGAGGATTTGTACATACAGTACAAGCTGGAACCTGCTCCCATTTCTTTTAACTGTCCCAGCAAAGGCGCTGGAAGGAGGCTGGGTCAGTGTGGAGAGCATGGGTGCCGTGACATGGTAATAGAGACATCTCAAAGACCTGCCTTTTGAGGACCCTCTTGCCTGCCCTCTCCTGGAAGGTGAAGCCATGTCTGCCCAGCATCCCCCAGGCTGCATGTTCAGCTCTCCATGGTTCTCTCCATGCAGGCAGAGTTTGCCCCTCACCGTGTAACACAAGGCAGAGCAAAGCCACCCACTTAAGCAGAGCAGTACAACCTCATGACAAAGCCCTTCTTCCTCAACAGTGCCACTGTCCATGTACTCATTTTGATGTTTCCTGGTAAAACCCTCTCCTGTGCAGAACATTTCCTACCTGTTCCAGACACACAGAACAGATTCTGGTTGAAAGCCACATTGCCTCATGCCCCAGGAGGGCTGGGTAGCAGCCTTGGACTACAGGGGGGAGAAGGCATTTCTACCACACTTATGGCAGCAGAAACCATTCCAGTCCCAGACTCAGCATGACAGAGGTATGCAAGTGTCACATGCTCAGCAATACAACAGTGCCCGAGCTCGTGTGCCACCTACCCAGGTCAGATGAAGGCAGGATGCTGGGCAGTCGGATGCCAGGGGCACGCTGGGCTTTGGCCTCTCCTCTGCTTTCCACTCATGCACTGTGGGCAAAATGATATTGCAATTAGGGCTTTAAACCTGGCATTTGAGAGGCTAACAGGAGGAGAAATTCAGGAGCTGTGAAGGCTTTTCCCCCTCTCCCTCCCAAAGGCAGAGCTTGGCTCAGCTTAATCTTCATCTGAGCTGGTATTTAAAAAGCTTTAAATCAGGCTGCAACAGACAGAAAAACACAACTACCAAAATTTAGTGGACTTGCTGCTGAAAGGCCCAGAATGAACTGCTTAACTGAAGCCATTTTCCCATGGAAATAGAGCAGGCCTGTACTTAGCAGAGCATTGATCTGCTGACAGCTACTGGGACAGATTTGGGCCAGAGCACTTGGGAATCGTTTGCAGTGATCTCTCAAGAAACACATGCATGCAAAAGCCCTCTGAAAAACACTCTGTTGTAGAACAGTGCTGTGGCTGTCTGCAAAGCCAGATAGCACTGACTAGCCAGCATGGGCTCACACTGCCCTCAGGAAGCACTCCTGGGCAGGCAGCTCAGCCCCTGAGCACATCCCTGTATCCAGCCTTGGTGGCTTCCAGGTTGTGGCCAAGGAATAAAATGCATCACACAGGACAGGAATTGCAAAGAACCAGAACTGCAGCAGGGTCTCACAGCTCAGGACCACATCAATGGGGGACACTATCCCATGGACGTGGGGTGTTTGGGGGTCCTCCCACAGATGCACTGGGATTTGGAGATGCTGTCTTGCAGCCAAGGTCAGCCCAAAACACCGTCCACGGCAAAGCACAGTTGCACCTCCCTGGGGACAACAGGTTGGGCTGTGCCGGATGCCAGGAGCTCCAGAACAGCCAGGGACATGCTGGAGAGGTGATACCATAGCTGTGACTATCCTGTCACACATGGAAAGCGAAGCATCCCACATTCACCTTTTATACTGCCAGAAATCATTTTCGATCACGATTTTCACTGTTTCAGGGACAAAGTCAAAGCAGGGGACATATTCCCCCTTTTTGTTTTGAATAAGGAATTATTTCTCTGAATCCTGAGCAGCTCCACAAGCACAGAGGAGCCTCAGGAGACAGGAACACTGCTGTAGGACTCCGCCTGCCCTTCCCAGCACAGGGACACAGCACTGGGCTGACCAGGAGCCTCTCACCTGCTCTTCCAAAGCAGTTATGAGCTGAGATAACCCAAGGAAAGCAAATCCAGCTCATTTCCAGAGGTGTCGAGTGCCCTTGGCACTTACTGGCTTTAAAGCCAGGTGCTCACTGCCCCCAGCCCTTGGCTAATTCTCACCCTCACAGAGTCTCCACAACAGCAGCGGGGTGAAAGATGACTTGGAAGACACATGGGGCAGGGAGGGCAGAGGCAAAGGGGGATGCAGTGCTCTCTCCACCTGAGCCACCCCCTTACACACAGAGCTTCTGCACAGACTGCATCTTGTAAGACCGATTCATGGTTCATTGTTTGTTGCGGGGGCTTTTATTCCCATTCTGCGAGTTCATATGGGGGTTGTAGTCAATACTTAAATCTTACAACAATCCCCAAAGCTACCAAAATAAACCTTCCATGTAAAAACTAGGAGCAAACCCATGCTTTAGGGGAATGCAATCTGCCCGACATGCCCGTTATGCTTCAAAGGACATCTGAGGTCCTAACGCTGCTCAAGAGCCTGCAGAAAGCACTGAAAAAAAAAAAAAAAAAGGAAACAACTTATTTGGTTTATTTATTTATTTTTGCTTTCACACATCACTTCTTTTAAAAGACTAAAAACATGTTTATGAGTTTAACATGTTTAAATGGATTGAAATCTGTTTAGTTGGGAAGGAAAACAACTCTCCCACCCCAAATCTCTTACGGGCTGGGACCTGCTTTCAATCCTTCCACCCACAGCAAATATTACAAATCCCTTTAAGTTGAAAGGCAGCTTCTGGGGACAGGACCTGTGTGGGGCTGTCCCCCACTCCTCCATCACTGCCCCCAGCATCCCTTACCCAGACAGAGGCAGGGACACTGAGGCAGAGGGGTCAATGAGAGACAAGAGACAATAAAGGCATCTGTGTAGGGAGAGCATCCAGGGAGGACAGAAAAGATAAGCCTGCCTTCCTTCCTTCCTCCTTCTCCATCAGCAGCTTTCCACAAGGAGGATCAATGCAGCCCACTGTAACTGCACTGTTGATCCATTTTTAATTAATGAAAGAAAAAACTAATCATTGAATTAAACTTCTCATTACTCCAGCTGAATACTCACTAAGTAAATTTAATTACTGTATGAATTGGGTTTCTCCCTCTTTCATTAGCTACTGATAAAGATTGGGGGGGGGGGCGGGAAGGAGAGATGAAAACAGAAAGAGAATGGGAGATGGGAATATTAAACGCAAAATCAGAGGTAAATGATTCAGCAGGTTTCAGGGGCTTTCTGTAAGGGCCTGGGGAAAGACCCTCCCAAGGAGGCTGGAGGGATTCCCTGTGGGATAACCCCCTCCTCTAACCTACCATCTTCAGGGCCCACACCACATGTGGGAATGCAAAGCCCCATAAGCATTGCCTCCATGCATCTACCCCACATCCCAGGGGCTGGTCCCTGCTCCAGGCACCCAGCAGCAGAGCTGAGCTCCAGCATGCTGCAAGGACTCCTTAGCCATGGAGACCACAGGGACCACCCTCCCCATCACACCCTGGGTTCACAGCCACCAGCAAACCAGCAGGCAGAGGCTTGGGCACAGCTGGCTTCCCTCCAAACAAGGGCAGACACTGAATTCAGACCCGCAGCAACCCTCCATCCCCTCTGATCTCACATGGATCTCAACAGCCGGTTTTTGCCTGTGCAACAAAGGTAGCATCCCTGTAACGCTCCAGCAGGGAGCCAGTGCTGACAAAAGCAGAGGAGCACACGAGGATGGATATCAAACACCTGCTGTCCCACCACATACTGAGACACCCGCCTGGTACTCGCTGTATTTTAAGGCTTTCTGCTGCAGTGGGAGTCCTGCACGCCCAGGCTGCCGGGAGCCGGGATGTGCCAGCACCACGCTCCTCCCAGGGAACCGGTGGCGGATGCATTCCTGCAGCACAGATTGTGTTTATGGCACGATTCTGGGTCTCTCCTACTCTCCCCACTACAACTCAGCCCTTCAATCCTCCTTCCTGATGAAGGGCATGAGCCATCGCAGGGCACGTACAGCCCCATGCCAGGGAGGAGCCTGGCAGCCCCTGCCAAGCACAGCCATCTCCCTTCCAGCACATGCCTCCACATCCAGCACTTCTGTTACGCGACAGCTGATAAAGTCACATTTGGGATAGGCTGGGGGTGGAGAGGGTGTAGTAGATCAAAAGTGCAGCCTCTTTCTCTACATAGCTTTTAACTGAACTGAGAGCATGGTGGAAGGGCTACCCCAGTGCTCATAGTGATGGGATTTGGCAAGTGTGGTCAGATAGGACAAGAGGAAACGGCCTCAAGCTGCACCAGGGGAGGTTTAGATGGAGATGAGGAACAATTCCTTCCCCAGAGGGTGCTCAGGCATTGGAACAGGCTGCCCAGGGCAGTGCTGGAGTCACCGGCCCTGCAAGTGTTCACACACCGTGTAGCCGAGGCCTCAGTGCCATGGGTTAGTGGTGGCCTTGGCAGTGCTGGGGAACAGTTGGACTTTATGATCTTAAAGGTCTTCTCCAACCTGGTTTATTCTATGACTCCTCCTTGTCACTGAGGGGCCAACAGGAGCCTGTTCAGGCTTCTTCTGCAGCCCCACGAGTAGGTTCTTGTTCACCATGAGGTACAGTCCCTCTGCCTCACACTGGGACTTATGGCCCTCAGTGCCCAAGTGCTGCACTTCTGTAAGCCATGGAGCTGCTGGGATAGGAGGTTCTCATTCCTATGACTTTACTACATCTGACTCCAACCCAAGCTGAGATGTTTGAATCCATCCCTCCATGCTTTGGCCACACAAACCAGAAGGTCCCTTCAGTGTCACATTTATTCCTCGCTCCCCTCAAACTGGACTCTCTGAAACAGGAGTCAGGGAAAGCATTGGGATAACAGGCAGAGATGCTGCTCTGCAGGGAGCAAACGGGGCTGGGTGGGACCTGCCACCCACCTGTGGCATCCAGCAGCAGCCAGGACATGGCAGGGTACCAGTGGCCACCACCACAGCCTCAGGGCTCCATCGCATCCCTGGGATGCTCAGCACAGCATGCTCTCCTCTCAGGCACAAGCTTTCTGCGGTAGCTAAATTTAGCTCCCGCAGCCTCTCCTGCCATCCCTGAAGTCATTGGTACAACATGTTCTGCCACCACAGGCTCTTCCCAAGCTCTCACTCAAAAAACCCCCAACAATGTGTAGTACATCCCTTGCATGCAGGTTTTGCAGCCACCAGTTCCCTGCTCCCTGCCCTGAGGGCAAAGCTCCTTCCTCCTGCAACCCTGGTGTAAAACCCATTCCACCACCCTCCAACCCCAACAGCAGCTTATTCTGAGGATAAGGGCTGGGAAAACAGGGGGGTCAGGGTTTGATTCCTTGAATTAGTGGCGAAATGGAGAGAAGAAAGGAATTCAGGTTGAACAAAGTGGGCTTTTTTTATTCTTTGCCATATTTTAAACCCTCAGTGATAATGTGGGGCTGAATGAAGCGTTTTGTTTGGTCTGAAGTGAAGCTTTCATTTTGTTTGTAGGTGGCTTCCCCCCCACACTGAAAAAAAAGCCTCCTAGAAAAAACTCAAAATGAAATGTCATCTCGGAACAGATGGCTGAAAGGTTTCATTTGGAAAATGTCAAAATCAAACTTTTCAGTGTTTCACTTTTTTTTTCCCCCCAGCCAAAACCACTTGCTAAATACAACCTGAATTCATGAGCTGCTTCTGTTGACTGCAACCTGAGTTATTTGGTGCATAAGCTGCTCGCTCGGAGCCTGTTTCACAGGCCTGCTGCAGCGAGGAGATTCACATGGAGCAACCAAGGAAGCAAACCCTGGTTCTTCTCCATAAGGAAAGGAAAGCAGAAGCCCAGGGACTCACCGTGGCAGCAGAGCTCTGCAGCTTCGTTCCGGGTGCTGGAGGGGTTTCCTGCGCAGCAGAGGAAGAGTGGGGTGCTGCAGCCCCAGGCGGGATGGACAGCGTGGTCCTGCCTGTCTCATGGGACCCAAAGCGCAGCAGCGGGGCACCTCGCTCAGCCCTGGACACGCAGCCCTGCAAGGGGAGGATGGGGAGAGCATGAGAAGGTGCTGAAGGGAGAAACATCCAATTGGGGCAGAAGAGGGAGGCGTTGGGGGCTGAGGCCAAGCAGAGTTAAGGCATTAGGGCAGGGTGGTAGCAGTAAGGAGCCCTGGCTGGTGCCAGGTCTGTTCGCTGGCTCCACTCTCCCCACCACACAATGGTTTCCATCGCCTCTTGCCCAGCTCTCAAGGTGCACTCGCCCATCTGTTTGCCAGCACAGGGCTTTCCATGTCAGTGGCCACACAAGAGAAGCAGGACAACTCCTGAAGGATCACACCAGCAGCAAACCCAAGCCAAGGGAGCATCTCCAGAAGGGGTTGCTCACTCCCCTCCACCCACAGCCATCGATCATTGCAACTAGCCCACACCACAGCAGCACAGGCAGACAGCCATCATGGAGAGCTTTGCCCACCCAACCTCTCTTGCTCAAGGAGAGATGATGTTTATCCCAGAGCTAGTCAAAAATCAGATCCCAGGGATAAGGTCTAACAACCATCCCTCTACTGAGGTGACTCCATCCCTACACCAAGGCCTGTCCCCCAGATGAACGTCTAAGCGATGTTGTAATGCTGGAGGGCAGTGAAACCACTGAACCACACACACAAGGCTCCCACTTTCACCAAGCAGGAATCACATTTTGATTGTAACATTCACAGCCCAAGAGTTCTCAAGCACAAGCAGTCTGGCAGCCCCAAATTCTGCCTTGAATTCAGGGCCTCAACATACAGGAAGGAAATGGAAATATACAAGATTTGCTACTGGTTCCCAAAGAGCTACAGGATTCCTGGGGTGCACCAGCAGAAAAGCAAAACAGGCCAAAATCAGGACAGCATTCCCAAAAACACAACCCCAACCTTGAATCCAACCCAAAGTCATGGGTATAAAGATGTGGTTTATGTTCCACAGGAAGCCAGGTAAGGAAATCACATGCCACAAAATCCTATGAGAAACAGAGCCAACACCTAAACCCAAAATCCACAGATCAGGTAGAGTTCAGGTTAGAAACTTCATTTACATTCCCCTTTTTGCCTGTGGCTCAGTTCAGGGGCAGCAGCACCAGGACACTGCAGAAGCATCACCCTTCCAGCCTGAGCATGCACAACAGAATGCCAAGGCTGGTGTCAGGAAACCTGTTTTCAAGAGATCACTAGCCTGATTGCTAGATGAAAGAGGATTAGATGAAGCTTAGACTAAGCATCTCAACAGTATCAACCCGCAAGATGATGCTCAGCCGCTGCTACTGCTAAGGTAACACGGAGACAGATTTATCTGCTAGGAGAGAAAAGCCTTACTTCAGAGAGCCCTCCTTGGCATGGAGAGGGGGATTTGCCAGGTCCTCAGCATGTCCGCAGGGCAGACCTGGCTGCCCACAGGCAGGGCTCTGCCGCATGGAATCACATGGAATAAGAGGCAGACCTGCTCCAAACTCAAACCTCCTCCAAGTTCAGGGGGTGGCAAGCGGAAATTAAGCCCATCTGCTCCTGAAAACATTGTGCTATAGAGAGGTGAGGAGGCTGCAAACCTGAGCTCTAAGGAAAGCAAAAGCACTAGAGCCAGCCAGCAAGCTGCCCATCAGGGAAAGGATGCTTGTCTCAGGCTCTCTACTGCAATGAGTGATCAGTCAGCACTAAAAACAGCCAGTTTGGTTGTATTTAATAAAAAATACCTCCCTTTTCCCTCTCTGACCCTACTTTTCATTTTAAGCATCTCCTCACTTTTTTCCCTACCCCCAGTCCAGACTCCGCTGTCAAGCCCAAACACTCACTGCATTTCTGCCACATGCATTCAAATGAATCATTCAGAACCAAGCTGAATCTTCATGTTCTCCCCTTCTCCCTTGAAGGAGAGATGTTAAACCACACACAGGAGCCTGGAAATCCATTTGTTGCCCTGTTCCTGCTAAAAGCCAGGACAGCAGAGGGTTGGCTGGGAGCAGAGACATGGGAGGTAGCAGCTGGGGGTGCTTTAGAAGTGCTGCCTCCAAAGCAGCCAAGGACATTCAAAACAAGCAAGTTTTTACACAGCTTTTGTCCCCAAGAGATGGATGTAATGAGGAAGCAGAATGGGATCTGGCACAGGGAGACAGAGGGAGATTGAGGAGCAGGTCCTGAGCATCTCTTGGATTTACCTAGGGCCAGGCCAGCAAAGGAGGCGAGGTGGTTACAAGGAGGCAAATCCAGCATCATGAATGGGGCACGAGGACCTGGTCCCTCATGCTTGCAAGGAATAGAAACTGAGATTTAGCAAAGAGTATTTATGAGTACTGAGGAAAAAAAAGCCATGCCATGGGGAATAATGGAGCTTTCTTGTGGCTGGCAGCTGAATGCAATAAATCTATCCACTGGGCATAAATTGTTTAAGCAAAAAATACCTCTCAACTTGAATATTTTGCAAGAAAAATAGCAAAAAAAGGAAAGAAAACTCTGAGCCTTCATCATTTCTCCCCTAAAGGTCAGAGCTGCTACTCTCTTCTGTGAGAGAGGAAAAACCACCTTTCACTAGTGAGTTTGGCCAAAAGCAGTGAAACATTTGGGGAGTGCCTCACTGTCTGGACTCACCTGCCTGGCTGGGTTAGGCTAAATCTCTCTATTTAACAGGGAGTTATCTTTCAAAAGCAAGTTGTGGGAAGGCTCAGTGCTGGGGCAGAGGGGCAGCCTGGTGTGGGGAGCAGCACAGTGCTTCAGTGACCAGCTTAGATGGGGCAAGATCCCTGAGGCATGTGAGGAACCAACCTGCATGTGACCCCAGGGCAGGATCCTGCCACTGTTCCTGGCTGGCTCCATCCCCAGGAGCAGATCTGGCTGTGGTACCCAGGAGGAGTGGAGCAGAGGCACCACAGGGGCAAGGGAGACATCAGCCACTGAGGCTGCAGCAGACAAGGAGAGCAGCCTTGAGAGTAAAGGATCTAGAGCCTCTTTGGTTATTATGCAGAGGCTGTGCTAAGGTTGCTGCTTTAGTGCACTGCAGGCACTAAATTAAGGGGACATTTACAACCCACAATGCAGAGAAGCAGCTGCTAAAGGTGGCCACGGTGAGTGACTTTCACCTCTGGGTGAAAGACTCCGTGAGATCTCAGCCATGAAGGATCAAGATGGGAAAACAAGTCCTTCCTTCCTTCCACCTACTGCCCTGCAGGTGGTGGGCAATGCCACACATCTCTGGGCAGCCAGGGCAAGAGGGGGGACCAGTAACAACCCGCTCTTGCTGTGTCAGACAGCATCTCTCAGACCTGCCCTGTTTGGAGGGGAAGCAAAGCCAGTGGGATGCTGAGGTTTGGTCCAACCAGCAGAGTCTTTGTGTGACAAACTGCACCCCTACCACCATGCCAGCACTCAGCTGGAGCAACCCAAGGGATCTGCTCCACAGAAGTGAAGCTCCCCCAGATGATGCCATGCCCAGGCTCCACACAGCACAGACCAGCAAGGCAGTTGTCTGGAGCATCAAGTAGTTCCCTGTGGTAAAACAAGCCCTGGTGCCCACTCAGCTTTCTTCACAGCCCTTGTCAGCCAAGGGGGCTGCAGAGGCAAAGAAGGGGGTCATACAGGGTGAGAGCTCCTGTGGGAACAGCCAGCACTGCTCCCTTCCTGCTCCCACAGCCATGCCAAGCCCAGCGTCCCAGGGCTTCCCACCCAGCACTGCTCCTTCCTCCCCTCCTTGCCCGACAGGAACAGCCAACTTCAGCACTGGCCAAAGTGCTCAGTGTACCATGGATGTACCATACTGTGCTCAGCCACACAGAGCAGGGGATGGCTCCCAATGGGAGCTGGCATAGACCTGTCCGAGCCCAAGGCACCGAGCCCAGAGGTAGTCACCTCCTGGAAGAGGCTGAGGGGAAGCAGAGGAAGATAAGGCAGAAGCAGACATGAGCTGACACAAGATACAAGACAAGGAGAAAGGGATTAACTCAGCTCCAGGCAGCACAAAGGCAGGAGGGAGCAGTGAGAAGGGATCTCAAGGTCGCAGTGCAACCAGCACATGCATTGGCTGTTGTCAATAATTCAGCATGCTGGGCTGTGAGCACAACTGCAGAGGGGCTGGGGCTCCTACCCGAGCAGAAGGAGCAGCAGCATGGCTGGGAGGGCAGCCCTGAACAGCACCACAGGGTGCTGAGCACTAAGGAGATGAGCCCACTGACTGCCCAGACAGCACGCACAGCATCCTGCTCACACCCCTGGCACTTGGAAATCCTTCAGGGAATGTTACCTCCATGAATGAACACCCAAACCCTTCCAAACCCTGGGTGTTTCCTGCCTGTAGGCATTTACAGCCACTGTGACCACTTCCTCCAGCAGGAACTGTTTGCTTGGAGATGCCATGTGTTGCAGAGGTATGGACACTCAGAGATGGGGACTAGCCCAGGATTGGTCCATGACCCCATGCAAACAGACTATGCATCCCAGAAGAGCAGGATGCCAGCAGCACCAGGCACTCCAGGAACATCCTTAACCAGAGGATTGCTCCCAATGCCCCAGCTAGAAAGAGATAGGTGCCTCTGCAGCTCCACGAGACCCCTCCTGCCTGCCTGCAGAGCCCTGCCCTGCAGCTCCCATGTCGTTGGGAACCATGTGCTTGAGTGCACCCAGATTTACTGCACTGATAAAGGAATCCACAGGGGACAATTTCTGGCCCCTGTTGCACAACCAGTCAGAGCAGTGGGCCATGATTGTCTCCTCTGGCCTTTAAACATCCAATAGGTGGAATTCAAAGGTCTTGAACTCCTCCTAAAGATCAGCCCTGAGCCTGGAGGGCTGCCCAGGAGCCGTCTCAACCCAAAGCCTGTGCAAGAGGCCCCAAGGTGAGCATCCGCTGAGCCATGGGGAAGCTGAAGTCACAGCCAAGGCCAGTTACAGGAATAGAATTGGCTTGGACTGAGCAAATCTAACCTTCCATCACCCTGCAACCAGCCATCCATGCTGCAGGCCAGCTGGCCACCATGTCACTGCGCCTCCCATCCATTTCAAGTGTCCCGATGACACCAGTGCTTCACAAGACTAGCTCAAGAAGCCTTGGGAGACTTATTATCCAAAGCCAGGTGGCTGGACTGGACCCAAATCTCAGGCAAGTGATTAAAATGATTGGCATTTCCTTGGAAAGAGAAGTGCTGTGCTGTACCTGCCATCCATACCTGAAAACCATTCACTGCACAGTCACAGAGCTGGACACTCCTTTAAGGCTACACAAGTTCTTGCAGGCTGATGAAGATCATCCTCACCTGCAGTTCTGGGACCAGCAACCCGCTGCAGGCTCCAAAACCGGAGTGTTTTGGCCAAGATGCTCTTCTTGAGCATCATGTTATACCACATCTTGGCAGCTCTTTCTGCAGCATCAGGGATGGGATACTCAGCCATGGGGATGAGTGTTGGATTCTTGGTCTGCATTGCCCCATAACTTGAATTTCATCCCATAGATCATGCAATGAGTCTATTCTGAGTGGGAAGAGATAGTCACAAAGCTGCCTTTGCTTCAGATCTGGATTCAGGCCCCTCTGCTCCTATGGGACACAGTAACACTGCCAGCCAAGAACAAGGTATCATTCTTCCCCTTTGACTACCCGTGCTAAAACTCAAGTTTCATTTCTTTCAGAGCAAAGGAAACTAAAGGCAGCAGCATTCCCAGGTGAGCAGAGCACAAGAGCAGCTACTGAATGACACCAACCACATCTGTCTCTCCCCAAGGCAGCTCCCACATCTTCCCTACCATCATCCCTGCCAATGCTGTCCCCACAGTGGGGCAAGGACCCAAACCTCAGCTCTAAGTCCATTACAGATTAACAGAGTGAACATCAGGACAAGCCCTGCCTGTCTGATGAACCAGCACAGCCCCAGCAAACTGTGCCTACTTGTTTCAGCTCAATCATGTTGCTCCAACAGCTGGCAACTGAGGATTCACAGATTGGGGACATTGTGTGGCTTCAGGGTTATTTTGCCTGGATACTGCATACACTCACCCCTGGAGAGTGCAATATCGAGGAATCTCCAGGGAACCAAAGGAGGTCATTCAGTTTTATGTCCTGTCTGCACTCAACCCATGCCAAATGCTCAGCTGGGGCACCAGCATGGAAGCTGCCAAACTTGCCGTGCTGAGTTGAACTGTGCTTAGATGGGATCCCAAACAGGGTAAAATCTGCATTTAATACCTATTATCCTAACATCTCCCCATCTGTCCACTTCCCTCATTCGCCTGTAACTGCAGTGTGCCAGGGCTGCCTGATATCAATGGCACTTTAATTTCATCATTCCCAACTTATTTAGAGCAATTAGGAGGCAATGAGCACACGCCGGGGGCCAGGATGCACTTGAATAGCATCCAAGGGTTACCGCAGTATCACAGGAGACCTTCAGATGGAATTACCAGCCTGCAAAAAAACCTTAAATCAAAAGGCAGGCGATCCCCAAAGGGAGGATAGGTTCTTCTTGGTCCTATAGGTCCCTTTTTAATTTGAAATCGGCTGACAGAAATATAAAGAGATGATGTTCCTCATTTAATTACTGAAAAGACAGCATCTCAGGTTGGAAGACAAAGATAGATGCTTTGCCTGAGCATCTGGCTGGGGAAATGATCAGGGGAGCAAGGCAGGATTCCCGCGAGATCCATTGCCTAAGCCCACATCAGGCAAGCAAGTTTTGCCATTTTCCGGGAACAGAGGTAAAAACATGGAGCCATTTTGGGAAAGCTTAGCCAGAGAGGCAAAAAGCTGCTTCTCCCGAGTGATTCCTGCTGGATGGCAGGAGCACTGCAAGCAAGCTACCCAAAAAAGCCAGACAGCCTGCAAACCTGGCTTCCCAATGTCCCCATTTCATGCAATGCAGGTGAGGTGCCAAAGGAGGGGATGGCTCCTCACTTCTGATTTAGCCACATGCCCACACTCCTCCTGCACAGCTCTTTAAATGCTGCCTGCATGAGAAAAGCAGTGGCCTATTTTTTTCCTGAGCAGCTCAGCACAGCACACAGGTCTTATTTAGGATGCTTCAGACACATCCGGAGGGACTTTGGGAACAGTCTGTGGAAGAGGAAGACTGAGTGGGCAACCTGAGTCACTTCATTGCTTACAGAAGTGTACACAAGCATCTTCCATTTGAGCAAAACTCAGCACAGCTCCCGTTGACTCTGGGGACCAGAGGGAAGTGCATCTTCTCTAGCATCCTTCACTGATGCAGAATAACTGCACACCACCTCCCTCATCCAGGCTTACCAGAAGAGGGATCATCCCCCACAGCTGTGATCCAAACCTCTGATCCTGGCAATTCCTGCACAGCACAGGAGGAGCCAAGAGCTGCTCTAATCTGCTCTTAGGAGTGAGGGGCTGTGGAAGAGATTAGCTTCCTCCCAAGGAGGAGAAAGCAGAGCAAGACACGTGAGGGGAGAGGTGTGTGCACATGTGTGTGCATGGCCTGAAGAGATATGATTACAGCTGGCTGCAAAGCTCAGCTCTGAACTCACTGCCAAGGAGCCTGACTCATGCAGACAAATCAAGCCAGCACCATCCGCTGCACGTGGGAAAAGGAGACAAGCAGAGGAGTTACAAGAGACCCCGCAACAGAGTCACAACAGACACAGCCTTTACCTTGAGCCCTGTCCTCAAGGAAGCCTCTTTACACCATCAAACCTCTGTGCAAAGAGGCTTTACACCATCAAACCCCATGTGCTGGGGCTGAGAAGGACCAGTGCTAGGCAAGGACATGCCCTGTTGTGATGGGGCCCTCACATTACCTTTCCTTATTGACAGTGGTAAAAGGTCCTGGAAGCACAGAGCCCCTGCTCATCTACCCAACAGCACAGCCCTGTGATGTCCTCCCAGGGGACCTCTGTCCGCATCCAGGGCAGGCCAGCCACCGTGGGCTCCCTTCGCTCTCCCCATCTCACCTTTGTGCTAAGCCTGGTCACAACAGCACCACACAATGTCAACACCAAGGTACCTGCTGGGGTTTCAGGTGCCCTGAGCCAGCTCCGAAGTCATTACAGCTGCAAAATGCTAACGGCTCCTTGTCTTGCACCGCAGTGACCAACAGCACTTTCACCTCTATCCCTCAAGGATTTTATTCTCCATGAGAAAACCCACCAAGTGGTATCTAGCACAGGCAATGTTATTTCACATGCCATCAGCAACCACGTGCATAGCAACTCCCTGGGACAGCAGGGAGTGGGGGGGGTCATGGGAATGCATGGAAAGTGCCAAAATATGAACTGCTAATAAGATGTATTTTCAAATGTCACCAAGTTATGATCTATTGATCTCACACCAGAAGCTTGGTTTTTTCCTGGGTAATATTAATCTATGTCACTTACATGTTCTGGCAACTTCAGACAGAAGGAGTGCCACTACACTAAAATTAGCTATTACAATTATTAACTAGCAAGGTGCTGAAAAGCCAACCCCAAATCACAGCAGTTTAACCCATGCACGGATAGGCTCAAGCACCTCGGTGCAGAAGCGTGGGACAGGGGCACAAGGCTCTGCTCCAGGGGTAATACCCCTGTCCAGGAACAGCCTAGAAGAAGCAGATTAGTGTGCAGCCAGGAACATGAGCTAAGTCCTACCCCGAATCAGGGCAATCTCAGGAAGGAAAGCATTTCCCACCCCATCCAACACACAATTATGTCCTTACAGCCCCCAACAAGCTGCTGGGGGGCTGTGACACATGGGGTCCTGCTGACACCTCCTAGACCGACTAAAGCCTTTATGAGCACCTGCAATTCCTCACAGGGGTCACCCCAAAACCAAGAGCATGATCCTGGTGGGAACTCTAGAAATGATTTGTCTAGCAGATGGTTTTTGCAAGAGTCGAAAACACTCCAATGGGCCTTTGGCCAAACATTTGAGATCCCTTTCAAAACCAAGGCCAATCCATAGTCACTTCAAACGATCCCATTGACTGTTTTTCACTGAGTGCTAACAGAGACAAGTTGTCTCCTTTAGGCCATTATATCATGGCTGAGAGCATCAAGAGGGGAAGATGATGGGCTTGGAGAGGAAGAACATCCTTCCTTTGCTCCACTTCAGCTGCTAATAGGCATGCCAGAGCTCTCTGAATAGCATTACATTAGTGCTGCATAAAAGCAATAAAGCCTTAAAACAACAACATTACATATTTACTGAACTACGTCACACAAAAGACTGTCCCTGGGACACCACATGAAGACATACAATAGCAAAGCCAAGGGCTGTAAAAAGCCCCGGGCTGGGCAGACATCCCCAGTGCCCACAGCCAGGGGTAGGGTGCACACAGAGCACAGCAGTGGGGAGGTGATGGGATAATCAACCCATTGCATTTAACCAAAGACAGTGGCATAAAACAGTCTCCCCTGGCAGAAACATGGGCAAACCCCAACCACTGGGCATAGAGTCTGCAGAGAAGTCAGCATCCAGAAGAGGAATGCAGCATTCAGGATAAGACCTGCTGCTGTGCCAGTGCATGGCCCTGCCTGCCTGGCACTAACCCACAATTTCCCCCTGCTCCTTTGTTTTCACTTCCAGCATTTCAACATTTTCACTCCTAAGCTCAATGAATTGTCATTTCCAAATGCCTCTTGCCCACAGGAAAGGGAACTGCACAAAGTGCTCTTTGATATTGTCCAATAACCATCATTGTAGCACAGGGCTGATACAGAGCCTTCAGCAGTGAATTGTTGTGATTTTGGTGGAATGACATAAGTGATTGTAAGAGACCTTTCTCTCTCTCTACTCCCAGCACCTGCCAGGCTACAGCATGCTTCCACAGCCAGGCATATGGTGAGATCACTGGGCCCTGCTCTGCCACCAGGAAAAGCCATCAAATGGACCTTGGCTGGAGAAGTGAGGTCCCCACCAGCCGGTGGCACATGGCAGAGGACAAGCTGACAGATGTGCTGGGATAGAGGTAGAGAAGTAGAAAGGGTCAGAGGCAGAAAGGGGGGGGACTCCCCCTGTGCTAGTGCTGGGGAAGTGGAGCCAGTCTGAGCATTTTTGGATGTACATTTCCCCCTGCCCTCAGAAAACGCAGATTTGCTAAATCAGCCCAGCTTTGCCCTCTTTGGCAAGCAGGAGAGGCTCATCTCCCTCCCATAGGTGAGCCAGAGGGACACAGAAAAGCCAGGTACACATTTGTCTCTAAATGCACCCTCAGCTGCCAGCAAGCAGGGGTGAGCCAGAGCCCCTTGCACCCCACAGGACCAAGCACCTTCCAGGAGGTCTGTGGTCCCTGCCTGCCACTGCTGTGACACCCAGGACACAGATCCAGAGCATGACACTGAAACCACCTCAAACAGGAAGCCACCCATCCTGCTATTGGGATCATGGCAGGAACCTGCCAGCAACAGCCAATCCAACAGCCCAACCCCACAGGCATCTCTCCATCCACAAAGGTGAAAGCAAATCCCATCTTCTGAAGACTCCCTTCTGGAAGGGGATTTTTCCAACACAGCTTGCTCAGTTGTAACCAATGGGCAAAATCAGAGGTGTGGGCATGCCCCATGCTCTGGGCAGGGCCATGCAAGCCATGCACAGCCAAGCTGCCCCTGCCCCTAGGCACACAAAGAGGGGCTGGCAGCGAGAGATGCGGTGCTTGAAGAGTTTTGTGAGTTACTGTCACACCAAACAGCTCTGACCTTTTCAATGGTCTCTATTTTTATTGGTGGCCCATTCCCCCTCCATCCCCACAGGCTCATTAGACAGTGAGCAGAACCCAAGGCAGCTCCAGCAGCCAATGCCACCGCTCAGCACTGCAAAGGTCAGAGGCAACGAGGCTGCTCTCAGGAGGGCACTTACAGCAGCACAGGAGCACTCCTCATCCAGTTCAGGCTGCACACCAGGACCTGCAGGAGGGGCAGGACCTGCACCACACACCCCTGCTCCCAACCACACCAGCTCACTGCAAGAGAGCCTGCCCATGGGCAATAGATACCCCACAACACAGGAGGGCACAAAGCCAAGGCTGTGCTCCTCTACTACAGAGCCAAGCACAGGGGGAGGCTGCAGAAATGGCCACAACTCTTGTGATGGAGGCTCCTACTCAGGCACTGGCAGCAGGGAGAGGAGCAAGAAACATTTCCCAGAGCCTCCAAAACACTGGATATGGAATCACCCCAAGGTGATTAACTCCCATCTTTAGCAGATATAAGAGGAGACTGTGTGGAGTCCAAGCCTCCTCCAAGGCATTTAGGGGAGTGAAAGGAAAAGCCAACCCTGTTGACACACAACACAGCACAACTGCTTCACTTACAGCCTTTAGGTCAGCCACAGCCATCTTACATTAAATAAAAGCATGATACCTCCTCCCTAAAGACCTGGCACCCCCTCTGCCTGCTCCAGAGAGCAGAGAGGCCAGGGTGAGCCCCCCGAGTTAAAAACACGTATCAGCCTAGCCAGGCTCCCCAGGCTGGTCCTCAGCACACCCAGAACCACGAGCACAGCACACTGCGAAAGCCCAGCTCCAAAGATACACACTGGGAAACTCGAAAAGGGAGCTCCTAGATAGAGGTGGCAGGAAAGCTCTGCCATCAGTCCTCTACTATGGGCTCAAGACTCACCGAGTGGCTTCAGAAGCACGTCCCTGGAGCACGAGGATGCGAGAAGGGCTGGTTGCTCTTTCAGGGAAGGCAAGGCAGGAGCAGAGGGTGCCCTCCCTGACGTGGCATGGGCTCCAAACACAGCAGGCAGAGCTGGGTGCTGCAGCCAGGTCCATCAACAGCACCCAGCCAAGTCCAGAGGCCCCATGGGCAGCCCAGGCTGGGGCAAAAGAAGACACATCCACCCATGTTGAACCTCAGGAGAGGAGTGAAATGGCCAGCCCTGAGCTTAAATATGGCTGCGAGAGGGTCGGGAACAGGCTCCAGGTGGGTGTGCTTAAGGTAATTAAGGCCTTCAAGCAATTAGCTTGCCCTACAGCAGCTGGGCTCTTGGTGTCCACCCTCTCCTCCTCCATATGGCAGAGAACAACCATATTGTGGCAGCATGATGAGCCAACATGATGGAGCAAGCTGCTTGCTGAGGGGTTCTGTGTGCCCCCAGCTGCCCTGCGGATCCACTCCTGGCTTTTTATTTGTCTGTAAATGTCCAAAACCAGTGGAAACACATGGAAAATGCTTTATCAGCTCATAATACCAGAGCGAGCACTGCCAGGGCTGCGAGAGGTGGTAAATAGTGCTCCATGAGTCGCTCCTTTGTCAATATGAAAACACACCCAAAAAAGAGCCCAACCTAGGCAGGAATAAACAAGCAGCAGCAGAAATACCCCAGGAGAGAGCAGCCCTCGGGGCGAACACCAAGGGTTAAACACTACACCCAGAAATGGGGTAAATCACAGCTCTGGCAACACGTGCTCTGAGTGTTCTAAAATCATGTCAGGTTTTTAGGAAGTTAATTTTTTTCACTGGGTCTGGGCAAGGGAGTGCACTGACATTAGTGACAGATGGGATGGAAATATTTTGGTTTGGGAAAAAATATCTTCTTTGAAGTCACATGCATGCAGAAAGAAAGGAAAACAGTTTAACCCCTCCGGCCCCCTCCAGGGATGAGCTGGGACAGGGCAGCAACAAGCCGAATCCCCACGGGCTGCAGAGGCAGAGCAGGGCAACAGAGGCCAAGGCTGGAAGGAGCAGGGAGAGGGGCTTTGCCCTGGAAGGCAGTGGAGGCAAACGGCACTCAGCCCTTCCCTGATAAACCTATGTGGTCTTGCTTGGGAACGGTGTTATCCCCACAGGGCTGTAGCAATGGCAATTCCCAGGATCCACATCATCACCTCCTTCTTGTCTCCCTTTGGCCAAGCCCAACCCTCAGTCCAGGGACACCAGCAGCCCTTAGACAGCATCGTCCATGTGTTATTTCAGAGCAGGGATGGGCTTTGCAAGAGGTTTGCTCAGACTGCAGAGACCAGGAGCATGGGAGCAATGAAACCTCGGGAAGACGGGTTTTATCTTGGAAAGTGGAGCCAAGCGAGGAGTTGCATTTGCCTGGTGAAGGTGTGGAGAAGGGAGGGATGAGGGGCAGGAGGAGGGGCGGGATGAAGAGAGGGGCAGGGGAGGGAGTTAAAAAGAGTTTGCCCTTGTGGCGAAACCAGCTGGAGATGAACTCCCACCGCTGCTGTTTTGACAGCCCAAACACAGTCGCTCGCACAATATCTCTGTCTTGTTAAAGGTAATTACAGTTCTTCCTGTGTAATGAGATGGTTTTTAAAGGCCATTCAAAAGAAATTTTCTATAATGAGGTTAAGGGTTTTATGGTGTTATACATCAAGGGAGCTGGTAATTGGTCGGATCCAGACAGCATCCTGAAACAGGGAGATAGGAGGTTCTGTGAAGAATAGGCTAGCGCAGAATGCAGAGTCTCCAAAATGTTTTGGCTCTGCAGAGGAGGGAGAATAAAAGTGGAGGAAGGAGGAAAGGAAAGAAAAAAGGGTTGGATGCTGCCAGCTCCTGTAGCACTATGGTGGCTTCTTCCACGTTGCTTGGGTGTGTTTTGAGGAGCTTCACGAGAGAAGGGCCCGCATGTGTGCAGCAGATCCCATAGGATGGTGTTTCTGCTCCAGGTGGGAAATGCTGCTGTGCTGGTCGGTACCGGGTGGCAGCAGGGAGAGGGCAGGCAGGGACTTGGCTGCATGATCTGGCTGATCCAGGCTTGCAGGCACCCCCGCCAGCTCCATCTGGAGCGAGGGAGAGCAGAAGGCTTTGCCGGCGCAGGGATATCCCCGCTGCGCACGAAGGCACATCGCGGCGGGGTGAATGCCGTGCGGTGAGGTGCAACCTGCTCCTGCCTCTTGCTTCCCTCCAACTCATCCCAAGTCCCTCCCTCAGCCTGCGCAGGAAAAGCCCCGGCAGAGCTGTCACCCAGCCCTCAGCTCAACCTTTCCCGACGGATCGCTCCTTGTTTATTACTGCTGCTGCTGCTCCCTCCTGACGTCTCTGCTCTTCCAGAGCTGCCCAGCAGTGGGATCGTCATTCCCATGTGTTCAGTGGCAGCTCCCCGAAGGCTGGCAGCATTTCTCTGCATTTAGAAGCAGCTGATGGCGGCTGAAACACTGCTGTGGGTGAATAACAGGGAGCAGAGCTTGAAGAGTGGCTATTTTTGCACCACCCCAACCCGCGAGCCCTAGGCATTAGCAACTTCATAGCCAGGCTTGTTCTCTTGGGAGCTCCAGCCCACTTGTTCATGCTGAAGAGGCAGGAGTGGCAGCAGAGAGACAAGTACCTGAACTCTGGGAGGCTTAAGTGCTCCTCTGATTGAAAAATCAGCCTTTAGACGCGTGGAGGTTCACCCAGCGCTTGTGCTCGCAGTGCTGAAGGAGTTGGACGAGTGTGCTAGTGGTGGCAGGGCAGGATGATCTTTGCATTACTCCCACCTCTGCTGTGAGGATTGCTGGCTCAGGTGCTTCGGGGCAATGGCTGAACCCCAGTTTCCTTAATATAAACCTCAGTGTTCCCTCAGCACATTAGTTGAACCTCCTGTGAACTTCAAAAGATGTTTGAGCGGGGGCTTTTTTTCCTTTGTTTTAGTTTTCCCTAGGGTTATCTGCCTGCACATCTGCTTTATAGCCCATACATTGCCCTTTGCAACAGCCAGGCCCAAGCTCTGGATTGTGATCTCCTGTCTCGGTGGGCCACTGGAATCGACTTCCCAAGGGACAGACTCATGCGAAGATGAGTGGAGCTGGAATACAAGTCCTTTGAAAGCCTGGCACAGCTGGAGGTGGGAATTTGCAGGCAAATCCTGCAAAATCCAGAGCAGATGCAACTTCACGCTGCTGCAGTGTGGCTGGAGGAGGCTTCAAACCACACTGAGCACACTTTGAAAGATGCCACCAGTCGCTGGGTAACACATGCCGGAGGAGTTGCATTTCATATCCTGCCTATTTATGGTTTTTAAAGACCAATTAAATATTAAAGGCATTTATCTAGGATTAACGCTGCCCTGAGTGTAAGCGCTTGGATGTAAGTGATGCCAGTGTGTGCGGTTTCAGTAGGGAGGTGCAAGGGGAGCCAGGAGCTGCATGGAGTGGGGACACGGGTGGCCCATAGGGTTCCAGAGGGGACATGTCCCCACCCGGATGGGAAAGCTCCTAATCGCATACCAAACCCTTTCTCCTCCCCACTCTGGAAACCTGAAATCACAACAGCCACTGCCTGCCTAGAGCTGGTTTGGGAATTTGTCACTTTGTCAGTTACTGTTTTCATCAGTAAATACCAGTTTGTTGAAATTCAAAGCCTTCCAAAAAAGGATCAATTGTGACAAATTACCTATTTCACAAAAATCCTGGAAAGAGGCTCAGAAGGTCAAAATGTCCCATTTTTGACACATTCAACATGAAAGAAAATCAATTTTTAGGTTAATAAATCTAAGGTAATTTATAGTTTTGCAAAAAGAACGAGGAATGAAAAGCAACTATCAAAATGTTTGGAAATTATTTCTAAAAAACCCCTTTCAGTGGAATCAAAAGGGGATTTCAGGAGTTTTTTTCTTTTACTGCTACAGGAATTTTACATCTCTGTTCCTGTAGCTGGTGGGAACTCATTTCTCTTCCAGCACAAGAATTGCAGGGGTGGGGAGATGCTTCCTCGGCTGGTTCTGGTCTCGCTAACACAGCCTCAGATGGATTATCACTGTTATTGACATGACAACAGATGCCAGAGGCCTCTGCTAAGCTCCAGTGCCCAGGAGGCTCCGGGTGAGCATGTCTGCAGACATCCATCCCTCTCTCCCTTCGAGTGCCAGCCCTGCCACAGAGGGTGAGCAAGGAACACCCATCAGATGCAGCTAAGCAGAGTGCTCCTCACGAGGGAGCCCTCCTCATCCTTCTCAGCCTGGTTAGATGCAGTTGTGTCCCCCCAGGTCTGCAGCATCAGAGACTGGTACCCCAGGTGGGAAAGTAAACCTCTCCCATCAGCAGCATAAAGCCTGCAGATCTGGAAATAGGGGTATCCTGTTCAACAGGACACCCCTCTGCCACCATTTGGCGTGAAAAGCTTCCTTGTGGTCGTCTCACTGAGGGCCCCACGCCACCACTGGTGTCCCCAGCTCCTGGTACCCTGTGCTTTGGGCTAGGCTGTGCTGGGGCTCAGGAGTCGGATGCAGGTGGTTTGTGATAGACATCTGAGCAAAGATGAAGGCAGCAGAGAGGGGAAATGTGCTGATAGAAATAAACGAGGCTGAGATAATGAAGCAATATCCAAGATTTCCAGCGATGAGTAATAGGCAGGCAGATCAAACAGGCACCCTGTCAGGGGTAGCAGGGAGAGAGGGAGCCAGCCGGTCCCCTCTCTCTCCCCACATGCTGCTTCCCCCTCTCCCTCCCCTCCTCACGTGCCCTCCTCCCCCTGCATAAATCTTTCATCCAGAATAACATCTCTCTCCATAAGGAAAGAAAGAATTAAATATTGCACGAGACTGCAGTCAATCCTGCAGGACCCTTCTGTTGACTTTTCAAACAGATATTTGACATTGCTCTCTCAGTCTCTTCTGGTAGAGCGCTGCAGGAAGCCCATTTCCCTCCGCAAGGAGGGGATGCTGTGGGCTGTTCAAGCCACCCTAAAGGGAAACAAGATAGAGGGAGCTGCCCCCACCACCCTGCATCCCCCTCCTTTTATCTCTCTTTCCTTCGCCCTCCCTCTCTGCTTCTCCCTCCCCAGCTCCCCCAAAGCATGGGCAGCCCCTGCCCTGTGTTTTGTCCCTTTCTTCCAGCAAAAGTTGAGTCATGCCCTTGTTGTGTCCAAGGCAGGACCTAAAGCCACCAGCTCAGTCACTGATAAAGCATCACTGAGCCACATCCTCAGGGAATCCTGGCCCCTATGCTTTGTGGCACCCATGACAGCCCTCCCCTCGTGGGGACAAAGCACAGTTGGGAAAAGGATATAGGCTGGGGTTTCATTCTACTGCCCACCACTACCTGTCAGCTGGCCATTAAAATCTGGAAGAAGGGTGATAAGAGCCCTTCGCCGCAAATTCACATTCCTCTCCCCAGAGCACTTGTTAGTCTTTGGTGCTCCCATGCAGCTCTGCCACCAGACAGAACAAGGCTTGGGCAGCATGAAGACAACACTGAGCAGCAGCAGTGGCTTCAAGGTCTGCTTGCTCCATCACTGCTGGCTCTATCCTCCACCATGCACCCTGAGGTCCCCACTACACAGCAGGGTAGCAGCAGCCAAGGTTGCCTTGCCAGCCCACTGAGAAATGTTGTCACGAGGCTGGGACATTGCTAGGACAGCCCTGGAGCACCCAAAGGGGTGACATTCCCAAGGCTCCTTGCACATGGAGTCTCACTTGCGGCCGGAGCACCAAAGGTGTGGAATCCTCACCCCCATGCAAGAAACAAGGGACAATGAGAGTGGAGGGACATTCCTTTCTCAGCATCAACATATCCAATGACTCTCAAACACTTCAATAGCTTCCCCAGTGCCAGAAAGCCCAGCTGCTTTCCAGGCTGTTGCCAAAATACCCAGCATCCCTCTCATCCGAGGAGGCAAAAGTCTGCAGCATGAGGAACGTTGACAGCAGGACCGGACAGGGCTGGGTGGCATGTCCCCATGGGCCACTGGCTCAGCATGTCCCCACGGCATGCCACAGCAGGGTGTAGGGATGGTGGGTCCAAGCTGTCACCCCCTGTTAGTGCTTCTCTGGCAATTACCTCCAGCCCCTGTGGCTCTCCAGAGAGGGGAAAATGACAACAGCATCACAGTGTCTCTGCCGTGGTGCCTCAAAACAAGGAGATGAGGACAAGAGGACGCTCTGCAGCACAGACACAAGGTAACATTTCCAGAGCAGAAAGAAGACCACATCTCACCCACAAAGTCCCACCTCCAACCCAAGGCATTCACTGCTCCATTCCACTCCTTCCACTAACATGAATCTCATGGTGAGCCCATCACCTGGAGAAACTGGGAGAATCAGGAGCAGCAGCTCTGCTCTGGAGCCAGGCTGAGAGAGCTGGGCTGGGGCAGCCTGGAGAAGAGAAGGCTCCTGAAGGGGACACCTTAGAGCAGCTCCAGGGCCTAAAGGGGCTCCAGGAAACCTGGAGAGGGGCTTTGGACAAGGGCCTGTAGGGACAGGACAAGGGGAAAGGCTTTAACCTGCCAGAGGGGAGATTGAGATGAGCTCTGTGGCAGAAGCTCTTCCCTGTGAGGGTGCTGAGGCGCTGGCACAGGGTGCCCAGAGAAGCTGTGGCTGCCCCATCCCTGGCAGTGTTCAAGGCCAGGTTGGACACAGGGGCTTGGAGCAACCTGCTCTAGCGGAAGGTGTCCCTGCCCGTGGCAGGGGGTTGGAACTGGGTGAGCTTTAAGGTCTCTTCCAACACAAACCAGTCTGTGGTTCTACGACCAGAAGGAGGGACCCTGACCGTGATTGCATTTACTATCCACGTTGCATCCCCCAGTTTCCAGGGTGCAACCTCGAAGGCTCCTGGTGCTTGCAGGCAGGTTACTGTTCTGCGGACACAGCAGCAAATAGCTGTAGACTGGAGCAGAAAGGAAGGTTCAGAGTTCTTCAGAAAGCTGCGTGGATTCACAGAGCCTCCTCCTATTTAATGAGGTTCTACAAATTGTTTCTGAGGTCCAACCATTCCTCTGGTGTCTCAGTTGAACAAATCCCTTCTTTTCAAGTTTTGTATTTAAAGATAGATTTAATCCCCCTGTTAAAATATTTCCAATTCCTAATAAAATTACAGAGATAAGATTTTTATTAAGTTCTATGACTCAAACTCTTCCTGTAACCTTTGAGTCTTCTTTAGATCAGCAGAGATTGATGTTTGTAGATCAAAAGGAAAGATTTATGATCACCGGTGTTTCCCCTAGAAACACCCACGACCCACACAAGCTCGTGTAATGAGATCCAATGGCTCAAAGTCAAAGCCAGGCAATTGCAGGCTGGAAAGAAGATACCACTGTCTAAGAGCAAAGCGAACGGATTAACAGAGCTGTCTACCAAAGAGCACTTTCTCCTGCCCCGCGGGACCACTCAGCCCAAAGCAGAGCTTCTAAAAGCAAAGCTGTTCCCTTGGGAGGCCAATGGGGATCCTGGCTGGAGTGGTGGCACCGGGACCCCCTACCCAGCTCCTGCAGCAGGGCCAGCCTGGGGACTGTCCCCCAGGCCTGGGTGGAAGCCCTGCAGGGAGCTGAGATGATCACATTGATTTCTGCTGGCATTAAAGCTCCAGGAAGAGAAAAATCTCTTACGTTGCAAGGAAGTATTTTGCAGTGAAGCGTTTATGTGCCAGTTCTCTTCCCTGCTAATTTCTGCTTTGTCAAAGCTACTGGAAAGTATTTCTTGTGACTGACAAAGTGGTGGAATTTATGAATAGGCAAATTAAGAATAAAGAGGGGAGAAATAAGTCTGTTGATAAAAAAGCTGAATAACTCAGTTGAGGATCAGTTCCTTGAATCGATTCCCCCAGAATTTGAATGAAATAATTCTTACTTGAAGTAAGTTTGTCTTTTGGGTTGAAAACCTGTGAGCCGGAAAGCAACATATTTGCATTTTGCTTTCCAATACATAAACTGAGACTTCATTTTGTAGGCTTTCTTGTTGAATAATCTGCTCTAATTTAATTGGAATTTGAATCCTATAAAAAGCATTTTCTACTTAGTTTTCTACTGATCTTGGGTATTGAGATTTTGTGATGAGAAAAAGCAATACGTCTGTGCGTGCTGATTATCATACTCACAGGAGCTTTGTTGTTTTCATGTTTTCTGCTGAATAATCTCTTGAATCTAAAATGCAGTTTTGACTTTGCTCCTTATTGATATTTTTATTTTCAAATGGTATGATATGAAGAGCAATTTGTATCTTCTGCTGGGAAGTGTTTTCTATTGAGTAAGAAGGGGGGGCTGATTCTGTCAATGTTTACAGGAATAACTAAGTCAACAGAATTACTCATGCAATTAGCTTTACCTGGCCATAATAGACATTGAAAGACATTTAAAATGCAGATGGGTGTCTACAGGGCAAGCAAAGAGGGTGTAGAAACCTAATCTTTCTCAGCTCCTCTCTCCATCTTTAGATGCCTTTATAATTGCAGCCCAAAGTTCGTAATTATATAGGAAATGGGACAGGTTGGAAAAAACAAGAGATAATACAGTTTGGATTTGGTTCTGGTCACCCAGGCAAAGCCACTTGCTTGGAGCAAACAATCCCAGAGCATGGAGACAACCCTGTTGGGTCCACAAAAGGGAAATGAGCCAAGAAAATCCACGCTGTGAGCCTGACGTGTGCTACTGGGGCTACAGCTCTCCTGGGAAACATGGAAACTTCACACTTCCAAAACCATTGCACTGCACCGAGCTCAAGACCAGGATCCGGAGCCACCAAAGTGGAAATCAAGCACTGAAATCCCTCTGGAGTCTTGGCCAAAGCCCTGCATGGGGAAGACCAGTCCTGTCCCACCAAGCCAGGCCCTGTAGGTAAACCCTGTAGCGCCTAATCACTGCCGGGATAAGTACAACCTGGCACATCATTTAATCACTGCAGCAATCATAAGAAATAAAAATAAATTTCTATATGCAACAATCGCTCAGCCCTGGGTTATCAATAATACAAGAGCAGGTTGTGAGAGAGCAGAAGAGTGAATGAATCTGTATCCCGTTCCCGTTCTGCAATAGCCGATCATCATTCACAGCAGCAGACAAACACCGCTGCCCGTGAACAGTGGCAGCTTGCTGCTTGGAAACAAAATGGACAGCAGGAGTGCTAGGGGGAATATAGCATTTTATTTGGTGCATCAACAGGAATGGATTAATAGAAGACAGTGATCCTTTGAGCAATGTCTGGGTAAAATACCACCGAGAGGACAGGAAAGCTACGTTGACTGTGAAATAATTCCAAAGGGCAATATCATAATTCTGGTTCTGTCCCATGGGTGTTATTTCACCACTCCTGTCATCAAAACAAAGGCATGCAACGCCACAAAGTCACTGCATCAGAGACATAAAGGCTAGTTTCTTGCAGGCAGGCTGTTGTGCGGATGGGTGCACAGGTCCCGTTGCTCCCGTGGTGTGGGACACCAGCACAGGGCTCAGGATGTCCCCAGCAGGCACTGGGAACGTGTGGGTCTGTGTATGGGTGAAGGGCACCAGCTGGATTAGCCAGATGCCGAGGGCACTGTGGCATGACCTTCAGCAGGGGAAGGAAAGACAGGCTTGGCTCCCTTACAAGAGCCACAAATCCCCCTGACCTCAGCAGGAGCAGTGTCGCCATTCCACAGGGCGGGATTTGATCTGGAGAGTTTAGGAGTTCAATGCCAGCCATTCATACATGCATAATCCCCCACTTAACTACAGGTGACCATGTGCTGGCGCGGCTCAGAGGCTTTTGCAGGAGGAGGCTCTCATCAGATGCAAATCCGTGACAGGTTTGCGCTGAGCCCTCCAACGTGTTCCTCACTGGTGCTGTGCCAGTTAATTCCCCCTCTTGCTGTACACTGCTGCACAGCCAGCCTAAGAGCCCCATAAGCTATGGGTCTGCTGCTTTGCTTCACCTTCCCTTTCCTACCACCCTGCTTTGCAAACCAGGGCTGGGAGTTGCAGGGGGCGAGGGGAGGAGATGCTCCCGCTGCATCCCCTGGCCTGCCCTCGCCAGCCCACCCTCATCCCACAGCCCATCTCAACATAACCTAACAGCACCCCGAGGTTACTCCAAGGTAACCTGGGAGCCCTGGTGCAGTGCATCCCACCCATACAAACACCCTGCTCCAAAGAGCAGGGAAAACCCAGAGCCTGCAGCTCCAGTGATGGGGTCCCTCGCTCACCATGAGTGACAGTGCAATTTAGAAAAACCACGGTGTTTTCTTGTTAACAGTCACATCACAGAAGGTGACAGTGACAGGTAGGGCTCAGAGGCTTGGCTGGTTGATGAGAAACCACGTCAGGATGAACAGAGAAAGAGCCAAGCTGAGAAAGGCAGGTTGCAAGGGCACACGGGGCACGGACAGGCTGCCCAAGCACATCGGTGCCTCTGCTGAGTGGGATGTGCCCCGGAGCACCGGGCAGCCCATCCTGCCAGCACAGCCCATGCTGTACTTGCACACACACCGCAGCACACGCTCTTGTGTGTCCAGGCATGAACAAACAGCCCCCAGGCATAAGGAATCAGGCAGTCTGTACGTGTTCACCGTGCATCCCTGGCACATATGCATGCACACACATCCATGTAAGACACTAGCAGAAAGCCCGTGCTCCAGCCTTCAGTCAATAAGCAGATGGCTCCCCAGCACTATCATTTTACAACATTACAGCTTCTGCTCTGCTCATGCAGTAAACATTTTCTGGCTTACTGCATGAAAAAGAGGTGGCTGCGGTGGCTTTGCAAAATTTCCTACATTATCTGTTTATCGAATCCTTTTGGGGTGGAGAGAGGGAAGAGCATTTCTATTTTTGATTTCCATCCTGCAGGACACAGATTTTACCCCAGATCCCAGTGGGCTTTTGCTTCTTGTTTGTCTCTTTCCAGATTGTTATAGCTCTGTCACTCTTTGCAGGGAACCGGGAGATGGAAGACTGTTATGCAGACATCAAGGGGTTGCGATTGCATGCTGGTAAACATGAGAGCAAGAGGGATTTCTGATGGTATTAGAAACCACAAGCTATCTGCAGATGTAAGTGTTCCTGGAGGCAGCGGGTCTAGCTGTTAGCAGAGCAATTAGACCTGGTGCTATTCCTAGCCCTCGCTGCCCTGTGAGTCACCACGGAGGAGCGGATGAAGCCTGTGTCCCGCTCATCCATCAGTGGCAGCTCCATGGCACACATGGGTCCCTGTATCCCACCTTCCAGCCAAGCCGCTGCTCATTTCCACCTGGTCCTTACGAGCTGGGGAAAGGGGGAAGGAGATGATCTGGAGGATATGGCAGAGTGCCTTGCTTTACATGTACTGCAATTACCATGCTGGCATTTTCCCTGTGTTCGGAATAAAAATGTCAATAAGGAACAAGTTATTAAACCAGCAAGAGAGTGGAAATGGCAGGAGCTCCTGGATGCTCGGGGCCTGGGCGTTATCACAGACACAGCCTGCTCCTGCTGTCCCTGGGCTCTGGGGCACTGGGACAGGGCTTGCTGCTCCTGCCCTCCTTCCATGGCCATGGCGAAGGCTGGTCCCACTCTTCAGTACCATAAGATCAACCCTCTTGGGGCTCCCCAGTCCAATAAGGCACTGAAAGACTGGAGCAAGTCTTCAGGGAGACACGGGAATGATCAGGTGCTGGAGCATGTGGTGTATGAGGAGAAGCCAGGTTTTCAGGTTCCAGGCAACACCTCACTGCCCTCCGTCACTCCCCACAATCTCGAGGCTGCCCCAGTAGATGAAAGTGTGTTTTTCTTTTTAATGAGACCTTTCTGTCCTTTTTACTTGCCTTTTCCTTTTCAAGCCTTTTCTTGGTGCCTTGCTGAGCTTTCACCAGCGCTGCCAGAGACCCCCTCAGGGAATGACATTTCCAAAGGAAGCAAAGCAATTCCTCACCATTGCTCAACCTTGTGGGTCCCTTGTCAAGCAAGGCTCTTGGCAAAGGCCACCCCCAACACCACAGATGCTGAGGGAGACTCTACCATCCCGCAGGGTGCAAGAGGAGGACAAGGGGAGAGGGATGCTCACAGCCAGAGGTTTCTCACAGGGAGCCCAGCAGGCAGGATGAGGGCAGAGGTCTGGGTGCTGACAGCCTGGCAGCAGCTACAGCCCAGCCCAAAGAGCCTGGGCAAGCAGGACACCAGCAGCACCCTCTTGACCAGGGATGGTGAAACAGTCCCCAACGCATCTCTGCTCTCCTGCACCTACAGTGCCTCCCTCTCCCTGTTTTCAATTATCAAAGCAAAACAACACACACACACAAAAAAAACCCCTCCAGGAATTAATTAATGATTCATGTTGGAGCCTTGGCAAACCCTGCTCTGCAGAAGCTCAAAGCAGGAACAATAAGTATTTGGCAAAGAGGAGGCAAGCGGCTCGTGCTTGGCAGCGTGTGGTGCGGAGCCCTGGCAGCATCGCTCATGTCGTGTGCCCTGACATGGTCACATCCTGCCTGGTGCCCCAACCACATATAAAATACAACCCAGGTATGGATACATGGGGGGCAGAGGCTTGGGAGAAACACAACCTGAAGGGGCTCAGGCCTTGCTGGCAGCAGGGGCTGGATGTGCCCTGCAGGAGGATGTGGACATCCTCCCTCCCGCGCTGTCACACACACGTGCCCTCCTGGAAACCTGGGCCTGGGCAACTGCATCCCAGAGATTTAGGATAATGAGAGATTTTTAATGCAATTAATAGATGTCATGGGACACGGTCTTGTGAGTGTAGAGCAAATGAGGCTTGGATAATTGGTGTTGAAACACATATATCAGGGGGATGATTTCCCCCCCTCAACAGAACTGGAGGCTGGAATGTGCTGTCAACTGATACTGTACAAATGTGTTTGGCTATTTGCTGGTGGCATCTTCCAAACAAAGTTCTGGTGTGGAGCTCTGCCAGGCAGCCCTGCAAACCTAGCAGCAAACAAGCTGTCGTGTGGGGGGTTTTATCCACTTCCCTGGAAAGTGGCTTTATCCCTGTCCCTATGTGCACGCACGAGCACACGCGCACGTGCTCACGTGCGCACACAACAAGCAGCCAGCAGGCACTGGAGGCAGCAGTGTGCCAGCCGCCCTGAGCTCTGCCTGCAGCTCTGCTTTCCTCTTGCTCATGGGGGGGTTCGCTGTGGGTTTGATCTGCAGCACCCTGATGGTCACAGTGAGAGCAGAGCGGTATGACTGCCCCAGGGAAGAGGGACGCCCTGCATGGGTATCCTGCCGAGGGATGTGCCACCACCTCCCAGGCACCCTCCCCACACCAGCACAGGACATGAGCCTCCATCCCAGGCCATACAGGTCAAAGCCATAAATCTTCCTCTAAATTATCTCAGCAGCACATCCAAACAGCAGACTAGGACATGTGCTGCTTCTCCAGACCACAAACCCCCAAGCACAACTACAGGCTGGGGGAGACTGGATGGAGCAGCCCTGAGGAGAAAGACTTGGGATGCTGGTCCATGAGAAGCTTCCCATGACCCATCAGTGTGCGCTTGAGCCCAGAATCCCCCTGTGTGCTGGGCTGCACCCGCAGAGCGTGAGCAGCAGGTCAGGGAGGGGATCCTGCCCCTCTGCTGCGCTCTGGGGAGACCCCCCCTGCAGTCCTGATCCAGCTCTGGGGCAACAGCACAAGAGGGACGTGGAGCTGCTGGAGCGAGGCCAGAGGAGGCCCCGGAGCTGCTGCGAGGGCTGGAGCAGCTCTGCTCTGGAGCCAGGCTGAGAGAGCTGGGCTGGGGCAGCCTGGAGAAGAGAAGGCTCCTGAAGGGGACACCTTAGAGCAGCTCCAGGGCCTAAAGGGGCTCCAGGAAACCTGGAGAGGGGCTTTGGACAAGGGATGGAGGGACAGGACAAGGGGAATGGCTTTAACCTGCCAGAGGGGAGATTGAGATGATCTCTGAGGCAGAAGCTCTTCCCTGTGAGGGTGCTGAGGCGCTGGCACAGGGTGCCCAGAGAAGCTGTGGCTGCCCCATCCCTGGCAGTGTTCAAGGCCAGGTTGGACACAGGGGCTTGGAGCAACCTGCTCTAGTGGAAGGTGTCCCTGCCTATGGCAGGGCGTTGGAACTGGATGAGCTTTAAGATCCCTTCCAACACAAACCAGTCTGGAACTCTATGGAACCTTCTCCAGGGCTCAGGTGCCCCTTTGCAGGGTGCACATAACCAGAAAGTCACAGATCTGTCAGAAGCTGCAATATCTGGTCTGCGTGAGGTTCCTCATTTTGCACTGAACTCAGTGAAACAAAACCACCCGCAGGACAGGGCTCAGGATAAACCCAAGCACTCACATTTCACCAGGAAACATTCAGGCATTTTGCTGCAGTCAGGGAAAAAGTATTTCATTTCTCAAACACAAGCCGTTATAAAACATTAAATATAACCTGGATATTGAATTAAAACATAAAAGTCAAAACACATCAAATCAAAGAGATACATTTGAATTTCCTGGACACCGTCAACAGAAGGAAGCCAGAATGATTTGCATCAATAGGCTCCCACCTGAATGCTTGCTACACACTGATACTGCAGCCTGATAAAAAAGGCATTTTCCAATGGAAAACTTCATCCCTGATACCCTCTGCCTTCATTTCCGGGGGCAGGGGGGGCACAGATGTGCCTGACTGAGGAGGCAGGGAATGGAGGTGATATCCCTCCAGTGCCAGGTCCCCAGCACAGAGGGGACCAGGCTGAAGCCTTGAGATGCTTCCCCATGTTCAGCTTGCACAGGACCAGCGGAAGGAGCAGAGCAGCTCCTGCCTGCCCCATTAACACACACGAAAGCATTCCCCTGGGTTATTAAGCATTTGTGTATGGGTCTGGAAACTGTAACCATGTCACCCCATTACAACCATGGTTAAACACAATGTGGGCCATTGGAGCGCAATAGAGCGCAAGGCTGGAAGAAGGGCCCTGTTCCCTTCCCCATCCTCTCCCCGGCGCTCACTGGGAATGATGGAGATGGCAATGGGCCAGCCCTGGGCACTCCTAGCTTGCCAAAACCAAGCTGCTCGGAGCCAAACACTGGCACAGCTCCCTGGGGACACATCACTTCTGACAGCAGAAATGTGAATCAATCCCTGGCTGAGCCCCATCCCCTGCTGCCACCAGGCACCTGCAGCCGAGCCCCAGCCCCTGCAGGGAGCCATGCACATGTATTTGTAGGGCTCCAGCCCCCCCAGCAGAACCCCAGGCTGAAGAGAAGCCTTTTTAAAATAAAAAGGTGGGGAACAGCATAGCCATGGCGTCGTTTCATTACTATGTGGCCCTGTATGTCTGTGGCAGTGGAAGGGGACCAGGGACACGTGCCTGTATCAGGGAGCATTTAATGAAGCTTCAGCACATCATTAGGCAGATGTGGAGCCTCCAGAACACTGCTCGACCCTCCAGGGCAGCAATGCCAAAGGCACTAGGTTGATGCCAAGGTGCAGAGAGACACGGGTGCCCCTGCCACCACAGGACAAGGTCCAGGGTCCACCCTGCCTGCTCTGCTGCACCCCTGCAGCACGGTGATGCAGCAGCCTGCAGGGAGGGGAGACCAGGGCTGGCTGCCTCCTGCACAGCCAGGGCTTCCCCAGGGCTCCAGCCACACCAGCTTAGCACAGCCCTCGGGCACAGCCTGGCTCCAGATGTAGAGTTGCAGAGGCTAATGCATGCAACACCTTCGAGTCAGAAGTTAAAGAGCAGCAGAGAGGCAGCTCCGTGGCTATCTGCCAGGTGATGCAAGCAGTGCTTTCATAATTCAACAGGCAATAAAGCCTTACAGCGAGGTAAGCCCAGCAGCCTGGCTCCAGGATGGTATCTGGAGGTACCATGAAGGCAGGCTGAATCCTCAAGCACAACACCCTGCGAGCTCACTGCCACGGGAGGGGGTAAAAGCAGGTGCTTCCTTAAAGGATTAGATGGTATTGATATGAATGACAGCAGTAAATAGAGTTGGACAACTGAAGGCAGTGGTGTGGAAAGTCCTCAGCCCTTATGAGCTGAGGTGAGTAGCTGAAAAGAGGATTTACCTAAGATCTGCCACTTTCAATTAGGCTTATAGTGCCGGTTCTCCTGTGCCGGCGGTTCACCTGTTCCAGCTGCCTGTGAAACAGGGATGGGATGCCTTCCTGAGGGATTCCTCCGGGTCTGCCACAGGTTGCTGGGCTCTGGAGCACCCGCACAAGCAGCGGGGAAGAGGCTTTCTCTGGATGCCATTCCTGCAGAGCTCAGTGAGAGGGTCTGGATTCTGCGTCACCACAAAGCCACAAAGCTGGCACTTGGCTGTTCCAGGCTGAGGAGCTGCCTGGGATTGGGACTGGGAACAGTCTGGGTGACCTGCCAGACCCTCTGCAGGCAGCCTGGCTAACCTCCAGCTCTGCTGACCATACAGCAATGGGGCATTAGGGGTGGTGGTGATGGCAGAGAATAGAAGGTGGGAGCTGGAAACCATCACTTGAGATACAGCCCAGCACGAGAACCCCAAGACCTGACACCACCCAGGCAAGGGATGCTCAGAGCCGGCACAGGCAGCATGCAAATGCTTGCTCTGTTTACACCCAGTACAGGTAGTGCCTGCCCAGCAACAGAGCCAAGTCCTGCTTGGGGATGATGGGAAGCACTGGAGGAACCTAGGCAGCGCAAGGAGGGTTAACTCGCAGCCACAGGAGCAGAAAATGAGGTTCCAGTTATTAGTTGATTTATTGGTCTGTCCTCAATTGGCACTCAGGACTCAGAAGAAAATGTTCCACTCCAAAGCATTAAGCATCTTCAAAGAGCAGAAGCATTAAAAATTGAACTCATAAAATAGACATGTAAATATAGCAGAGGTAAATGGGGCAGCGAGGGGAAGAGTGGAGCGCAGCCAGCCCCAGCCAAGCCTGCGGAGCAGGGAAAGGGCTATGCTGAGAGGCTGGAGCCATGCTGGGGTGCACTGGGGCAGCTGTGACCCCCAAGTTGGGGGGATAACCTGCAGGAAAGCTCTGTATGGCTTCACTGTATGACTGCTTGCCAAGCTCTGTGAGGTGCAAATGTGCTGGAGGGCAGCACTGCCTTGCTGCATGTGTGCAGGGGCCTCACCACCATGGCCCCTCACCTGCTGGCCTATATACAACACCCTTATGGGGTTTATACCCAGATCTTCCCCTTCTCCCCCACCAATCTGTCCCAAAAGACTTAAACATGGCAAGAGATGGGAAGTGGGACTGGGAAGGACAGGAGGGATGGAGGGGACAGAAGTGGTGACAACAGGAGACAAGCTGAGAATCAAAATCCATGGGGCTGGCAGAGCCTGCCCAGCCTGGGGGAATGAGCTGTGCCAAGCCTCGCCGGATGCCCAGTTCCAAAACCCAGGGCAGTGCCAGCAGCAGCCATGTGGAGGGCTTAGGGCATGAAAACTCCATCACACAGCTGGTTCCGAGTGATGTGTCAGTGGATGGTGACTCCGGAGCCGCCATGCAGTCCCTCTCCCCTTGCCTGCCAGCAGCTCACCCTGTCAGTGAGCCCAGTGAAGCCACCCAGCCACCCCGCCAGGGGTTATGGCTGATGGCAAACTGATGCTGTCATCTCTTTCACAGGCTGTATTTCACAGAACCAAGTGTTCACTTTCCTCTTCTACAACAGCAAGACCCAAACTCCCCTGAGCCCCTCTGGCCACTTGCCTGCAAGGCAGCAGGACTGGCGTTTGAGGGCAAGTGTGTGACAATCCTACTTTCTATATGAGCAACTGCTGACGCACCAGGCTGCTGCTTATAGTATTTTCAGAGCTACCTGCAGACTTATCGAGCCACTGCTTCACAGGAGGGTGGTAGATGCTCAGCCACTCTCCAAACCCACATCAGACTATACTCAGAGGGTTTGAACCTCCACACACAAGAAATAAACCTCGTCAAGAACCAATAAACCAGCCAAGAGACAAAACATCAACCAGCTGAACACCAATGGTCACACAAGCTCCGAACCTTTAAAACCTCTAGAAGCACATCTTGGCAAAGGTCTCTGGCGAGGAGCTGGGGAACCACTGTGCCCTAGAATCATAGAATGGTTTGGGTTGGAAAGGACCTTAAGATCATCCAGTTCCAACCCCCTGCCATGGGCAGGGATGCCTCACACTACACCACGTCACCAAGGCTCTGTCCAACTTGGCCTTGAACACTGCCAGGGATGGGGCAGCCACAGCTTCTCTGGGCACCCTCTGCCAGCGCCTCAGCACCCTCACAGGGAAGAGCTTCTGCCTTATATCTAACCTGAACTTCCCCTGTCTCAAGTTTAAAACTTAAGGTCCTCCAAAGTCCTTGAGTCCCCGCAGGGCCCCATCCTACGTGTGGTCAGTAGGAGTGACCACCCCATTGCCCCTCACCATGCTCCAGCACAAACCCAGCTCTCTTGGCACCCGCACCTGTTTTTCCCCTACACATAGTTTTTCTCTTAATTGGGAGCTTGTTAATTATCCCCATCCTTTGCAGAGGAAATAAACAGCAATTAGAGAAATAAGTGGTATTTTTATTCCCTGGCACTCTCACCGAGCTCCCCAACGCCTCCCTCCCATGCGCGGCTCCCACACGGGCACATGTTGCTGCCTGCTCCGGCGCTGCTGCCCCAGTGCTCTCCCCCGTCTGTTCCCGGGAGCGGGGTGCTGCGGTGGTGGGCTGCCTTTCTCTTCCCCCGGGGAGGAAGCGTTACTGTGTGAAAGCAGCAGGCTGTCCCACTGTAATCTGTTTTAAAAGTCATAAATTGCTGAGAAAAGCCAGTTTTCCTGCACAACAGAAGGTTAGCGTGCTTAAAGAGAGCACTGGAACTGTTTTTATTAATCAGAACTGCTATAAAGAAAGCATTTTAATTAACATAATTAGCCCGTTTGAGAGAAGCAGCCCGCACCTCACAGATACTTTTCAAACTAAAGATGCGGGCTGTCACAGTCAGTCATAATTAAGCAAATGAGCTGGTTTTCCTTGCTGTACGTCTACCTTCTCCCATCCACGCGCTTCCCTTTTCCCATTACACTCCCTGCAAGGCGAATGGAGACAGCATCATGCCATGGGGGTGAAGCCCCCATGTCCCCATCCCTGCATCCCTGCCGCCAGTCGCAGTTAAGCTCTGCCCTAGCCAGCAGTGCCAACTCAGGGCACAGCCCAAGCTTCAGACAGGTAACCTGGGAGATGGAGGTGGCTATAAAAAGCCCCACAAGATCTGTAGGACTCTGTTTCCAGCATGGTCTCACAGTCAACAGATAAAAGATTTATTCTTGCTGAAAAAGACAAAAAGCATGAAAAGCCTGGCTCTGGGCCGCCTGCCAGTGGGGACAGAAAGGAGTGGGGAAGAGGGATAAAAGCAGGCACAGGCAGCAACTGTGTGGCTCCGTATTTCTCCGAGCATCCCAGAGCTGAGCTGGGGCCTGGAGAGCAGCAACTTGGGCAGGAGCTGCAGCCTCCATCAGCAGCCCTCCTCCTCCTCCTGCCTGCTGCTGCCTGCAGCACAAGGCAGCACCACATGCCTCAGGCAGCATCGCTTATACCTCCTCCCGATGCAGTAACAGGCTCAGCAGCTCCCATGGCATGTCCCTGCTTCCCCTTTGCCCCTGGCACTGATGTCCCCCTTGCAAACAGCAAGATGGGGCACACAGGCTACACAAAGCAATCAGGCATCACCTCCAAACCTGCTGTTGGGTGTTTTATCCCTGTCCCACCAATGCGTCCTGGAGCAGGACAGTGCCCTAGGGCTGAAGGCAGCACCTTCAGCAACCAGCCAAAGTCCCTTTCATGGCAGCACCATTCAGTATCTTAACAGGTATGTTAATGGATGTTCTGCTATTTTGCTAACATCTCACCTTACCCTGCAATATAATAGACATATATAATATAAAAGCACAATTAGTGCTTTTAATGAAAATCTCCTTTTTTTGTAAAGGATGGCTCTGAGATGATGGATCTGCCCTGAAACCACTCAGCACCTCTGGAGATGCTGAGGCCATGGCTTTAACACAGACCCAGTGTCACAGCAGAAGGACCGTGTCCCTGTGAGAGCACCCATCCTGCTCACAGCACCATCCAGTGTCACCACCTCAGGGCAGCCCACACCAACAGCTACCTGCAGGCAGAACGAGGCAAAACCCATGAAAAGTGGGATTTTTAGGGGGGTTTATATTATTTTTGGCATGGTTTCCTTAAGGAATGATGCAGGTTTGTGCATCACGTGCCCCACGTGCTGTCTGCCTCCTTCATTACTCCCCGACTCAGCAGTCAAATTCAACAGCGTGTGAGTGACAGCTGGAAATCTCAGAGATATTAAATTCCTGGAGGTTTCATGGAAACAGATAGAGAGGAGAGGCCTTCCTCAGCTCTGCTGAGCCAGGCTCTCCGGAGGATCCACATGGGAGAAAGGAAGAGCACAAAAGCCCTGATGATGCGGGGGAAAAGCTGAATCAGAGGCTGCATCTTGCTAAATATTGAAATCAGTCAATCTTCAGGTGTTAGCTCCTGGAAAAGCAGCCTTCTGTAGTGCTGATTGGCATGTTAACAACCGGTTTCCAAATAGGAAATGCAATTTCCATGGGAAATTCACTTTTCCTTGGTGGAAGAATTAAAATATTCAGAAGAAAAAAATCAAACATGCTTTTCTGCTTTGGTTCGACACAGGCTGACATGTTTCGGTGTCTAAAAGACACTGAAAGTCATTTCTCTGACTAAAAAGACAACAAAGTTTGGTTCTAATTCAGCTAAACACCCCACATCCCTACTCCTCATTTTCCACATGCCCTGGGTTGGAGATGGGCTCCATGTGCCCCATGAGCTCATGAGGGACCATGGCTGAGCAGTGGGACACAACCCAAACATCCCCTTTTGTGACATCGGATGTTTCTCTTGAAATGCTGTATTTAAAACCAGTATTTTTACTTTTCCATTCCTTGTTTTTCCCCCCAGATGAGAAGGCCGCGGGAACACTGTCCATCTGGGACACACCAGGGAAGGTCTAGAGGCATCTTCTGCAAGCTGGGCAGGGGTCAGTGCTGGTGGCAGCCTGCTGCAGTCATCCCCAGGAGACATTTCTGCTTCTCCATGGAGCAGAAGGAGAGCACAGGGCAGAGGCAGCAGAGCAAGAGGCAGCAGAGCCAGGAGTGAAGGGTTCTGTGTGGCACACAGACGGGTTATTTGCATGCAGGATTTGAAGCACCCACTTCGACTTGTCTCAAGACCTACTTGTAAGACCATATAAAAATATCTCTCGTGGCCCTGGATTGAGAGAGCTGGGAAGGAGGCTTCCAAAACCGGGTTCTCTCCCTGCCTGCGCAGAGGATGGGGTTGTGACACCACGGAGAAGCTGTTTATAGGTCTCCATTCACAGGCTACCAGCTAAGCAGCCTCACCCTCCCTCAACCAGGGCAGCTGCCCTCCCTGAGCTCCCGTCCTGGTATAAATAGGACTCCCTGCTGGAAGCAAGGTTGGAATGTGTGGCATTGCAGGGCAAGCTCTCCCTGCTGCATCTCCTCCCTCCGCTGCCCCGTGGCCAGCTGGGCAGCACCCACAGCCTTTGGGGAGTCGTCCCTCATCGCTGTGGCAAGATGGAGCCATGCTCATAAACGCCTTCAAAGGGAAATGTTAATAAGCACTGAGTGGAGGGTGAGGAAAGCCCTTAATCGCATTAGCTCCACTGCCAGAGCTGATGAATGTCCCCAAGCCACAGAGCCCTGTCCAGCCACATGGCATTTGAGCGGCTGGGGAGAGCCAGACGCCAAACCACTGCCCCAGCACCCAGAGTGGGAAAGGAAGATTCACTCAAAGCCAAGCTCATCCCTTGCTTAACCTCAACTGAGCATTCCCTGCGGGCTGATGGTGCCATATACTCCTACCAGGATGGGATAATCTCCCCTCTACCTGAGCCATGCCAAGCATGTCTGCCCACGGCTGCAATGAGTTTGTGTTTCAGTTGCATAAAGTCACACGCTGGGTTTTTATACCGGGAACTTGCTCCTGAGCTTGTGTAACACTCTGGGTTTTTCTTTAATGCAGCCAGGAAATTGCCACGTAAAAATATATGTGTAAAAATATTGATTTTCCTCAGCTGTCCAGCCACATGAGTGGAGCCTTTTGTGCTGCCCTGCCTCTGCATCGCTCTGCGTGCATGCACACACGTGTGGCTCCATGATGCAGCGGGACGTTCTTTATGGTGACAGCCTGGCAGTCCCCATTGGGGAAAATGTGGTTTGATTTTCAATATAGCCTTAAAAAAGAGACCAGAGAAGCATCTCTCCCATAAATCCTCCAAGTGGCATTTACTTCTTGGTGCATTATTGCTTCTGATGGACTAACCTCGAGTTTAGGATTTTGGTTCGGAGAAGAGGGGACGGTTCAGCCATCTTCTCCTACCAGCTCCTCTGGGATGAGGTGGTTGGACTTAGGCTCAGCTCAGGCACTGCCTGGAAAATCTGCAGTGGCTGAGCCCTTTTCTGTCCCTGAGATCACAGCCTAACATATGGCCCTACGTGCCTTAGGAGTTCTGGGGACTCCGTTTGGCTTCTGGAGACCCCATCTCTAAGAAAGCCCCTACTCACCCCATGAAACCATGGGCTGGGTATCAGCAGTAACATAACAAAGTTTCCCACACAATCTCATCAGCCCATAAAAGCATTTCTGTCACCCTCAGATCTCTGCCCATCCTGGACAGGGTAAAATGGAGTTTGCTTTAAAAGCACAATAGATCTTCCTGGTCACCAAATCCAGCTCCCTGCCATTGCAAGCCTGCCAAGTTTCAATTTGAATACACATAAAAGATCTCAACAGCTGGGTGTTTAATTACAGGGACTAGAAAGCAGGCTCCGCAGAGTCGTATCAGGTTATTCCAGCTCCCTCGAGCTGGCTCTGGAGCGTGCCAGGACTGGCCCCCCGGGGAGGCTGCTGTTTCCAGCTCTGCCCGAAAGCATAGAGCCTCGAGGAAACACAAACCGTGCCCAAGCCTGAGAGGCAGAGCTCCAGAGCACTTCACAGCACAGCCCTCTCCACAACATCACCATGATGCCACTAAAATCCATGTTATCCACATGAATCCTACGAGAGACAGAGATGCCACAAACCTGCCTTGGAGCTGTTTTGCAAAGCCTGGTGGGGAATGGCTCAGCACCATCTCCCGGTGCCAATAGGGATGTGGTGGCATCCCCTGCTCCTCTGGCACTCCCTGCCCATCTGCAGCCTCTGCTGCCACCCCAATTTGTTACCGTGGGGCCAGACTAGAACCAAGGAAATACTTCCAGTTCCTTGGCACTGACAAATGACTGAAGGAGCAGAAAACAGGACTGTTAATGCATAGTTAAGTCTGATGCCATTTGTGGCACAGTTATTTGCACCTAGAAACGGCAAGTGGGAAATCTGCTCGTGTCAGCTCCGGTCCTGAGCGCTGCCCCGGTGCCAGTACATGGGGATCTGCAGAGACAGTTCATTTGAATTTCTAAGGAGCAGGTCCTTCCAGAAACTGAACCCTGAGCCCTAAAAGGCCTGGGCACCTCTGTAGCAATCGCTGCAGAGCATGGCAAAGCACTTCAAAAGAGCTCCTGTTGGCTTTCCCCAAGCTCTGGCAGTGTCTGGAGACTGGAAAAGCTGATTCTGGGGGCAGACGAGTGCTTCCCTCTGCCGAGGTGGCTCAGTGTCATCCCTGGGGCACCCTGTGTGCTCCCTGAGCGGTACCCAGGCTCCCTCTCAGCCAAGAGGATGGCAAATGCCAGGCTATGGCAGCAAGTCTTGCCCTGTCCCAGTGCCAGCAGCAGCCCAGAAACCTCAGTGAGACCTGGGGCTGCTCCTCGTTCTTGCACCTCAGACAACCCAAGCCAAAGGCATGTCTCGGAGTCGCCCAACATCGCTGCTCCCTGCTGTCAGACTCGCGGGGCGCTGCCTGCCACCCTCTCAACACACACGTTGGCAACCTGAGCTGTTATTTCCCAGGCTGTTGAATCATTCCTTGCACAGGCATCACCGCGCGCCTCCAGCTCCCCACGGAACATCTCCCCAGCTCCTCCCCGGTATCTCTACTCAACCAGGAGCACAAGCATCTCTCACCATTCGGCAAAGGGGTGCCTACAAAGACTTGGCTGCAGCCCTGACTTTAAGTAAGAGACTATGAACAGAGTAAGGCAGCCTGGTGAAGCAGGCAGCCCCAGCAAGGCTGAGCAACACCGGCCACCAGGACCCACCACCAATGCCACCAGGGTTGGCGGTGGCACCCCTGGGAGCTCTTAGCCCTGCAGCAGTGGTTGGCTCTGAGCACGTGGTTATGCTGAGAGCAGGAATCCTTCCTCTGCACTGACCAAAGGCTGCATCTTACCCCACAGGCCCCCAGGGGAGGCAAAATAAGGATGAAGATCAGATCACACGTGCCTCCTACTCACAACCATGCACACAGTGGCGTCTCCCACAAGCTCTGAAACAGGCACAAGCACAGCCCCAAAACCACTCTAAAGCATGGGATGAGGAGGGAAGAAAAGCTTTCTGTCCCTTCTTGCTCAGCTGCCCGCAACTGCTGGTGCCTGTTGGGCAGAGACCCCATGGGGCTATCAAAAGCACATGTTGGAAGGAGACCCGGAACACCCTTTTTCCCTCCCCAAAACATTGTGTTTATCTGAAAGCCAGCTTACAGCGGGTGCAAGGAAGCCCATGCCCTTATGAGCAGAGATTTAAGGCTTTAACAAAAGCAATTCGTTGCTTTTTCTGGGCAAGCTGCTGGGAGCACCAGCAGCTCAATTTTTATTGATGAAAACCTCTTCTTTCTAAAAACATGGGACCAGTTGCCCCCACGACAGCAAAATATGGGCAATGCAGAGCCTCAGGTCACAAAGTACAACAGTTTCCTTGCATTTCTGCTGGGCCACAAGTTAAAACCCCCCATCTGACAATGTCTGCAAAGAGAGTGCTTGTGAAACCCTCACGGACCAGCGGGCAGAGCAGGTTTCCAGCCTCTTCCACTGGCTCGGAGCCACTGAAGCACACCATCACTAAGAAGCATCTCCACGGTGCTTTGCTGCCTGTTATTTTGCATCCCAAAGCAAGCATCCACCATGTTGTCAGCAGCTCCAGGAGAGTGGCCCCAGCAGAACTCTTCCAACGTGCTCCCATTGACTGCAGTGGGACAAAGCAATCAGGGAGCAGACAAGGAACGCGTGACTTTCCCATCGTGGAGAGACTGCTGGAAGGCATCCAATCAGTTAACAAGCACTCCAGAGCCAAATCTGGTCTGGAATCAGTAATTAATTGCCACAAGACAAGCAAGAGGGAATATACTGGAGAAACTCATGTCTGTCACAGGGATGGACTGAAGAAAAGAGGGTCTGCCCAGCCAAACCCACACCGCAATGGAGAGGAGCAGCTGGCAACAAGCAAGCAGGGTGATGTGGATCCCCAAAAGGCATGCAGCCCCTGTGCAACACCAACAGTGAACGCTGCAACCAGCTCCTATCCCAAATGTCTTGTATCAGGAGCTGGCACTTGAGCGAGTCCTGTGCCTTGATACCAGCCCATTGTAGGCACACAGGCGGTGAATACTCTGCTTGTGACGGGCAGCACTAGTAATCAAACAAAGAGGACACGTCAGCCTGGCTGGGCACCTCCCGCTTCCACCAACATCACACACCATGGGTTTGGAAGTCCTGGGATAATTTCCTCACATCCATTTTCCTCAGTAGTCTCCCGCTCTGGGTTCCTGAGCATCCTCCAGCTCCCAGGTCCAAGGTGGCTCAGAGGAGCCGGGCTGTCACCAGCAGCATCACCCAGCAGCGAGCAACCTCCTGCCAGGTTCTCCTGGTTGAAAGTGAGCGGCTGGGCTGCAGGAAGGAGGAGACATCCTCCCGAGGCGTTCACTCCCAGCTCTCCCAGCTCCCCGGCACCAGCCGCCTCTCCGGAGCATGTCCCCATGCGGTGGGAGCTGCGGAGCAGCGCTGCATCCAGCCCCTGTGATAAATTAGCCGGAGATGGAGGCATTTCGGCGCAGCTGCCTCCTCCTCTGCCGGCATGACAATGTGATTAATTTTGGGTGCAGATGAAGCTCATTTATCAGAGGCACGTGACGGGCTGCGGGGAGCCCCAGGGTGCTGGGGAAAGCAGGAGCAGAGGCAAAAGGCAGGAGGCAGGGAGGGAGAGCGAGAAGCCGAGCCCAGGGCGTCTCCCAGGAAGGCTGTTTGCCACGTTGGCTGACGATTAAGCATGCTGGGGGAGAAGAGCCCTGTGTGGGAAGACAGCTTTTATCTCTGCTAACACACGTGGCCACGTCTGGGGAGAGATGTGCAATGGGAGGGGTGTAAGAGGATCGGGGAGAAGAAGCCATGAGCTAATTACCGTGCTTCAGTAGAGGCAGTTCTACCACCACTGCCCCTTCTCCCTCCTCTGTCCCCTCCTCCAGGATATTTTCCATCTTCTCCTCTTTTCTGGGGACAAGCAGGTCCCATCCTGCCTGTCCCCACTCTGCAGCCAGAGACACTTGCTCTTCACTGGAGCAGTGTCAGAGCTGCTCCTGCAGGAATTGCCTGGGAAGGCAGAGCTGTATTGTCCCAACGTAACATAGCCCTGACATGGAAAAGTCATTTGGTCAGTTCCTCCACCATAGACTGGAGTTTCTCCACATGTTGGAGCAGCTCCTGAGGCAGCAATGCTGCTTGCACTGAGGGCCAAGGCAGCCCAACATGCTGGTGCAGAGGAGAGAGCAGCAGGGAGAGGACATCAGTCCCTCAGGAACCAGGATTTACAACCACTGGTGACAGAGCCGGCGCAGCAGTTTGCATCCCAACACTCCAACATGGACAACAGCCCAGAGAGCGGCCAAACAACACAGCTGGGAAACCACGGGGATAGACTGGGAAAACCACACGTGGTCAGTGGTGGCAAGAAGCAACTGTCATTGCAGTCGTTTGTTTGCTATTGTTTGCCCCTTGCCATGGTCAGATACGACCCGGGCAGTGTTGTCCCTATCCCGAAGGAGCTTTGTCCCAGAGCAAAGTCACACCAGCAACACCCAAACCCTTGAGACCACCATAACACTCCTCCCTTTGACATATTGAGGCCCCAACTAGCAAACCATTTTCTGTTAAAGAAAATAAAAGCCCTGAAGTTCAACAGCACCATGCAACCTGGGACAACGACAGCAGATCCTTGGGCACACGGACGGTGTCCACACCTTTGGTGGGACTCAATTATCAACTCAACAGGTAGTGTCAAACAGAGAAGCTGCTTTTTTGATAAATACATATTTCTTAACAGAAAAAACACCCAGAGGGCAAAGGCAAAGACGACACAACACGGTGCAGCCCTGCTGCTTGCAAGGCAGTCCTGCTAATTCATCCCAGCACTGCAGCAGGGCCCTTTCTGCTGGGTTAAGCGTGTGGTTAGAAAACCCATGGGGACTTTGAAAGTGTGAAAATGTCAAACACGGAATGGCACAGAAACTTGAGCATGAAACTTTATGCTTCTCCCCACTGGGTCCCCGAGGAGAAGACAAGCAGGGTGGCTGGTGGCAGAGCGGGTGGCCTGAGAGGAGCCCATCACTGTAAAGGTTAGAGGTAATGATGCTAGCTCACAGCCAGGACTGCAACCTCTGATTTTCACATTTCTTCCAGGTCCTAAATGCTCCTCTAAGCCTGGCTCCTCTGCAGAGGTCCCCTGGGAGGTTTTGTTCTCCTCCCACCCATTGCTTCACCCTCTTACCCTTCCAAAGGTCCCCCAAGTCCCACCCAGAGCAGCTGCAGTGGCAGAGCCCTCTCAGGTTTTATTGCAATCATCACACCAATTACTCAACTGAAGTTTTTGGCTCCCATCCATCAAAGTTTACGAGCTGACAAGAAAGCGGGAGAGAGACTTTTTACAAGGGCACGGAGTGATAGCACAAGGGGGAATGGCTTTAGGCTGAAAGAGGGTAGATTTACATTAGACATTAGGAAGAATGTCTCATCACCTTCACTATGCGGGTAGTGAAGTGCTGGCACAGGGTGCCCAGAGAAGCTGTGGCTGCCCCGTCCCTGGCAGTGTTCAAGGCCAGGTTGGACACAGGGGCTTGGAGCAACCTGCTCTAGTGGAAGGTGTCCCTGCTCATGGCAGGGAGTTGGAACTGGATGAGCTTTAAGGTCCCTTCCAACACAAACCAGAATCTGCGATTCTGTGATTCTATTATGATATCCATTCACTTTCCCTTTGCGGATTATGGAAAAGCAGCAATAAAAGTATCCCAGCCAACTTTCACATGGCAGGGAAACAACTGCACTAGCACACGGGCCTCTGTGCCAGGAGCTGGCTCCTCAGCAGAGCCCTGCTTGGGCTCTTACACTCTCAATAAGGGTGTCCAGCCCCACCGCTCCTCCAGCCCCACGCGATGCTTTAGCCCCGGCACACTCTCAGTGAGAAGGAAATGCTATTGCACTTACCAGAGCTGAAATCTTGCAAGGACCTGCTGGTGAGGCGAGAAACCTGGAAAGAAGGAGAGGGAGAGATGTGGTTCAGTGGGTTGGCTGTTGGCCCGGGGTGAACACAGGGCTGTCGCATCACCCTTCCCCTCTCCCAGTGCCTCATCGGCTCCTGGAGCACGCCATGCAAATCTCTGCTAAGGACTCACAACAACGCGCCTGGGAAACCATCAGTATCTGCGAAAAACCTGCCCATAAATCCAAAGGAAGGGAATTTACGGCGCTTTCTTTGGAGATTTCTCCAGGTGTTCCTATTAAGCCATTGTGCTCGTTTGCATAAGTATTCCTCAGACAACACAGCCCTCTCCCCATCAGTTATCAGCTCTGCAAACAGGAGCAGCGCCGGGCATGGGGCGTGCAAACACCCAGCTGTAAAGATGAGGATCTGGCTCCTCACGTGGGAAAGAAATAAAGGATATTAATCGCTTAGCCTAACTTACTTAGCACCAGCTCAAGCTGTTTCTGCTGCTGTACCATTCACATAAACTACCTTATTGGACTTAAAGCCTGAGACTCTGCTACAGGATACTTAAGGTGCAGAAGCTTCTTTAACAATGTCACCAAGGTCCTCAGGCGGATGCTTTAAATCAGCCACAACCCACAACAAGTTGTGTTTGCCCAGGGCCAAGGCAGGTCCTTGGGCAGCACCAACGTCCATGGCCCCTTCTGCACGCAGGGGACCACAGTGGCTTCTTGGAGACTGAGACAATTAGACCCAGAGGTCCACGCAGCCAAGGGACATCCCACAGCTCTATCCCTGTGCTCAGCACTGCCCTGCTTCTTCAGGATACATGAATAGATGAAAAGTGAATGTGCTAGACCCTCCATTCAGCAGATCTCACCCCGAGCAGCTCCTGCGAGCCTGCCCAGGTTAATTGTCAGGAGAGCATGTTGTATTTCAGCTATGACATTTCTTGGCGTGTTTAACGTATCCTTATCATGACTCCCATGTACTTCTGTGTAGATGGGTGGGAGACAGGAGCAAATGAATAATACGTTTCCTTCCAGCGTGAAATTCTGAGCGTGTCCTCTGTTGAGTGCAATTACTGTGTATATGACTCCTGTAGTCTGGCTAATACTGTTAAGTATATTGGAGATTAAAGGATTTGGGGCTGTAAAGTCCATTTCATCCATCCCAGCCCATGCAAGGGAATACGAGCAAGGAAAAGGACTTGCAGAAGTCCCCAGACCAAGCAGGGGCCGGCATGCAGGTGACCATCCCACTGTGTCCTCTTGCCGCTCGGACCTTTCCCAATCAGCTCACCCCTCGCTGGTGGTTCCCAAACCCAGCGTGCTGCCATCTGGGATGCTCTTAACCCTATTCTAAGCACTGCTGTCACGTTCTCAGACCACTAGAGCCCTGAGCCCTCCCTGGTGCAGCGTGCTGGGGATACAGTGGCCACAGTGAAGGACTTAAGTGGTCACGGTGCTGCTGCTGAGAGCGCTCTCCAGGCACCAGGAGAAGAGCTGTTATCTCTGAGCTGGAGAGTTAATAACAGCACCGGAAAATGTCCGCTTTGGCTGAGGCGATAGCCTCTATCTGCCATGAGAGGAAAGCCACGATGCTACTGTGAGTCCCCAGTGCATCCCAGCTTCCCACAGGAATTTGTCCTGGGTGTGCAGTGTGAGGTCATGGGGGGACACCCTGCCCCAGTGCCTGCAGGAACAGTAGCAAACTACTGCTTTGCAGCCCTCATGCCCAAGAAAGCCTCAAAAATAACCCTCCTACAGAGTCAGTATCCTTCAGAATGGGCATGGCCCCAGCCTGGCCACCGCTCCTGCCCAGAGGAGAAGGCACAGTGAGATCCAGCTCCTCCAAACCGATGTGATATGAAGGAGAGCAGATACCGGGTTGTCCTGTGAGCATAGATGACTGAAACAGAGCAAGGAGATGACTTTAAGCAGTAAATGCTGCCCTTATGTTATGAGCTCAGACACATCCCCAAGCAGCAGAGGAGCCATCTCCGCTTTGATCCAGGTTTGATTTAAAACAGAGCATCTCCCTCAGCATCACCAGCAGTACAGCAGTGAAGTAACCTCATTTCCCTCTGCTTTGTCCCTTTTGCCACCCACTGTGTGCCAGAGGTCCCAGGGCAGCATGGCAGAGCTGCAAACCCCGGCTCCCTGCGCTCGGGGATCTGTGGCAGCCAGTGGTCCAGCCATGGCAGGCTGGGATGCTCGAGGAGATGCTCCCTCCCTGCACTGAGGTGTGGATGAGCCAGCACAGAGCCAGGGAAATGGGAACCTGCCAGGGCATAATGCCAATTCACCACACATTAACTCCCCACAAATCCTCCACTCCCGAGCCTTATCTTCCTCTGCCATGCCCCCTTGTTCACCCTCCTCCTCCTACCAGGCTAATGGGCTTTTTGGAGGTGGATACAAGCTGTATAGGTACCCTTGGCTGTACATGGCAGCCCTTAAACAGTGATATCTGTGGGGAGGTCTGATGGGAGACATCCCCAGCAGTCCTCAGACACCGTCCCAGCACCCATGGGTGACAGGACTGCCCCACACAGCCTAGTTCATTGCCAACCGCTCGCTTGCTCTTGTGGATTGAATGTCAGACTCCAAACATTAACTTTTACAGTGTAATATATCCAGCACCAACCCACATTGTCAGGAGACACCCCAAAGCTATACACATCTGGATGCAAATGATTGTTTAAACACCCCACACGGTCCGGTGTGTACGGGATGGATTTACTGTCACTTCTTATAACATTAGGAAGGATAAAATCAAACAGCTGAGCAGCAATGTCTGCTGGGCAGGGGGGAGCAACCACCAGCACCGCTCCAGGGCCCTGGCTAAAAAAAGCAGCTTTGGAATAAACACCAGCAAAGCTCACCATGAGGCATCTTCTCTTCCAGCTCCTGCCTCAATAGCAGATTCGACCTGCGAGCCCTCCTGACTCGCAGAGCCCAGGACAGCAGCACTGGGGTTTGAATCAGCACTTTCTGAAATGGGCCAGATTTCGGTGGTTTTCTGTGCTGCAGGGCAGGCAGGGCAGGAGGGAAAAGCAGCTCCTGTCCCATGGGAGCTGCCCACAGAGGTTCATGTGAAGTTCTGCACATCAACAATGGATGAAAAGCACTGACAGCAAGCACACAGTGAGCAACAGCAACCCTGCAACTGCCTGAGAAGCATCTTCTGCTCATTCAGTGTCGCCTCCCCCTGAGTCATCCGCTCCCCACCTTGCTCCCGCAGGAGCTAAGTGCTTGCAGCAGCCTGGCTGTTCAGAGGAGAAAGTTCACCTCTTCAGCAGAGAGCGCAGATTTTACATGACAAATAGTTTTCCACTAGAAACTGTTTGCACAGGAAATTTGTGCCCAGCCCTTTCCATCAAGTGGTGCAGCTTCCTGCATGAGGAAGAGCTTTGGAATAGCAGAGCATTCCTCAAGGCAGCAGATAAATGCCCAACCAGAGTTAGTGGCTGGAGGCTGAATCTAGACAAGCTCAGACTAAAAATAAGGTACAATTGTTGGACAGCCACAAGTAGTATTGCAGCCAGTAAGTTAGGAGTTGGAGGAATACTCTGTCTTCAGCTATCTCAAGGGGAAGAGAGGCTGTTCCGCCAAAGAAGGTGCTATAAAGATGCTCACAAGCAACATCCAAGAATCCCGAGTGTCCTTATAAGAGCCTGGGGACATCAGCAGTAAAGGGGCTGGTTTCCACCAGCACTGTGGAGGGGGATGGCGGAGCTGGGATGAGGTGCTTGGGGATAGCATGACCATCACGGTCTCAGCCATAGCATCAACCTTCATCACCAGCCTTTGCTTCAGCTCAGCAGGTCACATCCATCTCCAGCAGTGCTGAGGCTTGTGGGATGGGAGAAGAAAAGTGTTCCCAAGCCCATCCAACCTACAAGAGCTCACAGCATCGTCCCCAGCTCCATAACCCCTGCAGCATCTCCCAGCCCTCCCCAAATTCCCCTTCGTTGCAACTCCCATCTTTTATCTTTAAAAACCACAACAGGCAGAGTTAGAAAAAACCACACAAAAAATCCAAGGAGAATACAACAGCCCTTGAAACCCCATCCTACATTTGAAAGGGAAGGATGGTGTGAAGCTAGAAAGCTTCATTATCATCAGAAATCCTCTCTCCCTGCCCTTCCCTGCCTGCTCATTTCCATATCACAGGGGACACAATACCTTTCTTCTCCTGAAAAACATCCCATTTCTGCAGAGACCCGCTGTCCCCACTCCCAACTCCAGCCTCCAGAGCTGGGGAACAAAAGCCGGGCTCACACCTACTCTGGTGCCAGCCTCTGAGCCTCCAGGCCGTTACAGCCTCTGGGGAGCAGGTTTTGTCATTATTATTATTATTGCTCTGCTTTATCTTTCCTCTTTTCTCAGCTTCAAGATCCTTTAGTCAGTCAAATTACACTCCGAGTAGCAGAAGCGACAGAAAATAAAGCATTATAAGGGGTTCAGGAACTTATTTTCATCTCAAGGAGAGTGTAAGAAAGGTTGACAAGTCTTTATTCCGCTCTTACAGGATAATCTGTGGGTTCCCAGCTGGTATAGGGGAAAGAATTAAAAGCATCAGAAGAAATTACAGGAAGAAGTAAGACCCAGGTCCCTACATCAACTGAAGTAATGTGCACCTTGGCTGACAGCAGAAGGCACCGGAGGGGGAGATGTCAGTGCAGGGAAGCAAAGGGGAGGCCCCGGGGTCTGGGAAGGGCTGGTCCTAGGGTGCTGGGTGCAGGGCAGGAGGGTCACGCAGCCCCTTCTAGCTGGGCTTTTCTCCTGCTAAATGGCCCTGTCACATCTTTCCAGCCCAAAGCACCACTGACACAGCAGGCGGAGGAAGGAGGAAAAGCCAAGCAGCTCAGCTGTCAAGCAGGTCGCTGGATTCATCCTGCTCCTCTCTGGCTGCTCCAATAACAGCTACAAGCATCCAGTCAGGCACGGCACAGTTTCTCTACAAAGAATTTGGGCTCTCACGTTTACACACACAGTGTGGAGCTGGGCAGCTCCCAGCAGCCCAACGCAGGGCTGTGAGCAGAGCCAGGGTGCCAAGGAGGGGATCAGGACCACATGGCAGAGGAGGAACCATTGACAACTGGATTAGAGATGGATGCACAAGGTGCTGGATGGCAAAGTGATGCAGAGCCCAGCTGCAGGGTCCTAAACAGCTCACAAAGGTGCACCAAGCTATTCCTGGTTCAAGACACCCTTCCTTCCAGCAGCAGGGAATGGGGTCCCCTCTTCCCAACCAGGGCATGGGGGTCTGAGGCAGCCCCCTCCCAAGGCCTGTGCCTCTCTGACTGTGCAGAGCCGAGGTGGTGCTGTCAATGGTGACTGATGGCATGGGTGAGGAGGAAATAAATACCCAGGCTCTCGCAGGAGGTGAACTGGGGGGTGTATCCGTCTTAAAGATACTTAATGAATGTACCACAGCCCGCGGAGTGGCAGCAGATACATCTCTGCAGCCAGCACTCCCCACACTGTTCTTTGCAAGGTTCAGGCACAATTTAAGAGCTTCTCATTGATTTTATACATGTTCCCCAGGCCCTGGCAGTGTCTATATTGCCCCAGTCCAACAAGAGTCCCATAGTCACAGCGGGGACCTGCACTTGCTTTTCCCTTTCTGCTCCTCATCTCTTGCCCATCTGGGAATGGGCAATGCAAAATCACCTGCCCCAGGGCAACTCTGGGGACAAAACCTGGTGTTTGGCCAGAAAAGATGCAGCTCTGGGCTCCTTGAAACATATTCAGCTTCATCTGGGCTTCAACTCAGCTCTTCAGGCTAAGAAAGAGGTTGATGCGGGGCTACTGGAGCAATGGTGAGCACCAGGGCAAGCGCTGGTGCAACCCACACTGCACTGGCACTGGTACCAGGCTCTGGGCTGCATCTTTGGAACTCCAAGCAAAATAAGGACCTTAACAAAAGACAGCCTTGCAAGGCAGACTATGGAAAGTCTTAGCTTTTATGTAGCATAGCAGACATTCATTTCCAAGGCAAGAAAAATGGCAATCAATGGTTCTGGTGCATGACTTGGCTTTGTTTTTCCCTCTTTCCCTGAGGGGGAAAAGAAAAAAGGAAAGAAAAGCAGCAAAGAACAGCAGAGCCCCAGCTGACCTTTCTGGCTAAGAGACCTTGTCTGAATCACTGGATGGTAACAATGAATGAAATGCCAGTGCCCTGCCTCATAAATACCAGCTTCCTCTTGGGGTGAAATGCCAGCTTTCCAATGTGGAAATGCAGCAAGGAAAATGTCACCCTCTCCAAGGTGTGAAATGCCAGCCTACTGCAAGCACCCAGCTTCACCCATGGGGAGACAGGCAGGGGAATGCTGCTGCCAGCTCCCCAGTCTCCTCCCAGCAAGGCTCTTCTCCAAAGCTCACCAAAGGCAAGAGCGTGAAGGAGACAGGTCTTCAATGTGGGACAGCCAGAGCATCAATCCTCCAGCATTATCTTCAGCATCACAGCAGCTAGCGGCTCAGAAAAGCTATCTTTGGGATTTGGGTTTTGCCTTCTGTTTTCCAGTGGCTACAAGAGTTGTCAGTGTGGCCAGTGATCCAAGCAAATCACATTTAAAGATTGGTTTGGATCAAGCCAAACCAGTTATTTCCAGTTTTCCCAGCTAAATGAGAAAACAATTGAGCATAAGAAGATTTCGCCAACTAAAGAGTTTATCAGGACCTGAACTCCTAGTTCTCAGTGAGCACTGTTGTTGCTGGGTTTAATCCTATTTATTAAACATAGGGAAATCATCCAACATACTGTCCTTGTGTGAAGAAACGCTTCCCGTGAAGCTGGCGATATTCACAACATCTCCCCTAACTCTTCCCAGGGCCACGCTGGGTAAAAGCTTGGCTTTATCCAAAGCCAGGTTTTCCAGCAGCTCAGCCTTCCTTTTCTCCCCACTCAGCATCTTCCTGCCCTGGCTCCCTTGGTACCAAAGCCCTGACACCAAACCTGTGCCACTTCAGGGCAGCAAAGCAAGAGGGACCAGCGGTAAATGTAACCAAACCTTTCTACCTGATAGGATTGCATGGGGGAATGAATGAAGCTGCTTTTTGTCCTGTGGGAATTGGAGCTGTTCTCTTTCCCTACACCCACACCTTTTTTTTCCTCCGTAAATGTGTGAAATAATTTCACCACCCTCTTTTTTTGTTGTTGTTCTTTCAGTTACTCCTCCTCCCCTCAGATCTCGCCCTTCCTGGCATTTGAAAATAGCTCATGAAAAGGAGGAGGAAGAGGGGAGGGGGGAATAAAAGGAAATGTGTGGGGATGCAAGATGGAAGGGAGAACAGGAAAAAACACAAGAAGAGTGAAACTCCATGTTTTTCAAAGCAAATCAGGAATGGCCGATTCACCTCCAGCACCTTCTGGGAAAAGTCTACTCATTTGGGAAGCTTTGGGGGGCCCTTCGCAACCTGTTATTAGGCAACACTTCGGAAGAAAGTGCCTGCCTACACCTACTCGTACCCTCATGTGCAGGCAGCTGATCCAGCCGGGCGCTGCAAGGAAATGTGACCATCCAGGGAACCCAGATCTCTCTTATGATTGGAGCTGGTCAGGACCCCTCTGACTAAATGGATTTTCTCCTTGTACAACACTTAGGGCTGGAACCGAAATGGTTGGAACAAGCACGTCTCATTTGATAACCTTCCAGTGGAGCAAAGGCTGCAGCTCTGCCCGGCAGCCTCCAGGACCCATAGGACAAAGAGAAGGGTCTCTGCTGCCTTCGGCACTCAGCCCTGGCTCAGAGGGGATGGGGTTTGAAGGGCTTCTTTCACCCACCGGCGCCAGGCTGGGACCAGGCTGCTCCCAGCTTGCTGGCAAATGCAAAGCCATTAGTGCTGGAGGCAGCGCCGGGGGGTGGTTTTGTGCCCAAGCCCTCTCCCTACCTCCCGAGTGGGAAGAGATCTCCGCAGGAAGTGGTTTTAATGCATCAGCCTCCATACGCACCGTGTCCAGGGCTTTCCGCCAAGCGCTTCTCTGTAATGGATTTAATCCTTGACCCGGAGTGATGCTGCCCTCCCAGAGGGAATCAGACTCCCGGTCCTCCCCAGCTTTCCTGCCAGGGGGGCTGGCAGCCCAGCAGTGCTGCACCCCTCATGCCCTAATGCAGTACAGCTCATCTGCAAACTTCCTCTCAGCCTCAGCAGCAGTGGGGCTGCCGGCACAGGAGGAGGGATGCTCACTGCTAAGGGCAACCCTCCCCTCCTGCATCCTGGGCACTTGCCAGCCAAGTTGAAGGCCTTTGGCCACAAGGCTGGGTGCCTGTGCCACAGCTCTTTGCTCTTTCCCTAGGTCTCTCCTGTCATTCCTGTTTGTGCTGACCATCATCTGAGCATCCCTCGTGTCTTTTTGATATCTCCTCTCTCACCACATGGCACCTTCTATCTCCTTCACGCTCCTGCCCTTTGAGCAGCAGTTCTGGGGCTGAAGGGATGCTTTCCAGCTTTTTTCTTGAAGAAAACCTAACAACCTAATTCATTGCAAAGCAACCTCTTCATGTCTGACACAGAAGGGACTTGGGGATTTATGTTAGCAATGGCACAGAGGGGAATCCGCGGCTGGAGCGGCAGTGGGAGGGCTAGCAGCGGCAGGCATTGCCAGCACGGCTGCTGTCAGAGCCCCAGGGAGCAACCCCCCGAGGAGCCCGTCTCCACAGGGATGCATGGATCCAGTGCCAAGTGCAAAGGATGCTTCCCACCCCCATCAGGAGCATGGCAAGTGCTCCTATCCTTGAAAGCATCGGGAGCCAAGAGGGGAACTACATCTCCCCACATGCCCCAAGAGTGAGGGCAGAGGGGCTTTGCCATTGCACACAGCTCCCTCAGGAGCTTGGAGGGAGCGAGTTGACCAAGCCAACAGGCAGCAATGCCCCAACCCAACACACAGTCAAGGGCACTCGCAGGAGCCAAGCAGGACCCTCTTGAGATGGCGGTGGGATATTGAACATGTCTCCCGAGCCCAGCAACCCGCTTCTTCCCTTGGGAGATGCCACCCTGCAACGCTCCCTCTTCCCACCCTCCCACAGGGACACTCGCTTTTGCCAGCTGAGCTGTGGAACGAACCAGTCATCACCCACTCCAAGTAGGTGGGTTGGTAACGGCCAAGGAAAAGATACTTTCAGTTTGGCGACATTCCGCGGAGCTAACTCAGCAAAGCCGGATGATAGGCAGCGAAGCCACCCCTTCCAATAATAGCTCTGCGTGGCACGCAGATCGCTCTTGCTCAAGAGATCTCCAAGGGGTTAGCACAAACTTCATAAACCTCCTGTTTGCAGCACACAGGGATGCTGCTTGCAGGGCTAATCATTTCCTAGTGCATCTCCCTTAGCTTTTAAACACTGCTTCTGGCCTCCTGTATCTCCACAGCTGCTGGAGACCCCCGGGTCAGATCCTGCTCTTATGCACAGCAGGGAAATATGTTTATCCGCAGCTGAAGGGATGGTGCTGCATGTTACAGCTGTGACTGAGCACACTCTCAGATGCTCGCTGGTGCATCACTCCCCACGCCTCTGAGATGACAAGGAGCTTGCAAGACCCCCAGCCCACCTGAGGGTTCCTCCTCCTCAACCCCACTTTTTAGCTCTTGAGATCTGCAGAAATCCATCCTCTCCTGAGCCCATGCAAGACATTTCAACTACCGAGCCTCTAAATAAGACACAGCACCTTTCCCTTGCACCTCCCTTCATGCCGTGGACCACGAGGCAAACACTCTGAAATACACCTTAATCTTTGCTCGCACAACAGTCTCTTTCCAGAATAGCAGAACGATTTTATTATAGGGAAAGCCCAACCAGGGACCATGTGAAAGCCCTTCCTGAGCCATGTGCAAATAACCACATGTTCCCAGCCAGCAAAGCCCTCTCACTGGCAGGCAGCAGAGCAGGGCAGAGCAACACAGGAAACTTCAACTGGAAACATCAGCGCATCCAGCACCAGGCTCTCCATATGCCTGGAGCCCCCCATCCTCCTCTCTGCTCCCCAGCATCTGCTAGTTGAGTCCCTTCACGTGTTACCCTGCTCTGGGGCTGTTGACAGGGACAGCTCTCCCCGTGCCCATACTCCTCTGCACCCATGTGGGGACATCAAAAACCTCCCCACATTTCAACACAGAGCCCCACAAGCATTTTAGCTTGGCTGAACCAGCTTTTTCCTGGGAAAGCAAGCTTTGATGGACATTTTCCAGCCATCTGGAAAGGAGCACGGTGCCTGACAGCACTTGCACTGCTCAGGTGTTCCCTGGGGGCCTGCACCAGAACCGGCACAAGTGTAAATCAGCACCCCCCTGGCTGGGAGGTGACTGAGGAAGACATGAGGTTTCCACCCTCCATAGCTGGCAGCACAGGAACAGCCCTGCCACATCTCTCCTTTGGGATGTAACCCAGCAGGGAAGCGCGACATCGTAGGAGAGCCCGGCTCTCCCACAGCCCCTGGGGTTGGATGCAGGGCTGATTAGAGGGATTAAAACCAGCTCAAGAGCTGGCGGCAGGAGGGATGTGCTGGCAGAGGCCAGGCACACCAGCCTGCAGGATGCCATGGCGGGATCTTGAAAGGAAAAGAAGATCTGAGCGGGAGCATCGCCTCTTTAACGAAGGACGGGAGCAACCTGCAGTTAGCAAAGAGCTCCCAGATGAAAGCAGCTCTATCCCCGGGATCTTGTTATTATTTCACAGATGCTTCTCACATAGCTTTTCTTTATTGTTATTTTTCTAAGGTCTCTCATTGCTCTAGATAAACGGTGTCTCTTTGGCTGCAGGCAGGAGGGAAGGAAAGGCAGCTCCCAGGGGCTGCAGCCTCAGCTGCCCGTGGCCCTGAGCAGCCCCAAGACATGTATTACACCTCTGGGCATGCCCAAACACACCAAGCAGTAGGATCTGGCAGCAAATACCCTGCATGGGCCCCCAGCCCACCTTCCCAGCTTCTCCTGCTCCTCACTGGCAGGATGGGCTTTGCAATGGCTGTCTTCCCTAGGAATTGCTAAGAGATCCCAGCATGAAAAGCACCAGCGAAGAGCAAACATGACCTAACCTTCACCTCTGCCTCCAGGCACATCTGCCATAAGACAATTTGAAATCCAGGCTGAGGAGATCCTGCGCATGCCTGTCCCAAATCTGGTACGGATAAAATACCCTCCTTTCTTGAAAAGCTAAAGCTACTACATGGCAGGCAGCCACAGCTTGCTCCTGCTTTGCAAATCAGCGCTGGTTGGGACAGCCTCAGTCAGGGTCACTGGGCAAAGAGACCGCACAGGGATGCGGACATCCCAAAGGATGTCCACTGTAAGCTGGGGCACCCAACCAAACCCTGACCGAGCTTTTGTGGGTTTAGCAAGGGGTGACAAGGGAAAGCAGCAAGGGGGAAAGGGAAAGGATTAAAAATAGATCCCAGTTTTGTTTCGACTCTCGTAAAATAAAAGGTCCTGCAGCAAGCATTGCTGAACCCAGAACACACACCTGCACCTCGGGCCGTGAGGCGCCTGAACGGCAGATATATTTTTCATTAAAAGACTCGTTAATATTGCAGGCTTTTGCTGAGGACCTGCTTTCCTGCTCTGGCTGATTGCTGCAGAACCACTTCTTCCCCCTCCCTCGCCCAGTGGAGAGGGGTTTTGCTCCCCCAGCCCTCGGCATCCCCTTCTGCACCCTGTGTCCCTGCCTTGATGTCCCCAGCAGCATCTCTGTCCCCCACCAGCATCCCCTCACATGCACTCAGTGCTGCTATCAGTGGGGAGTGACAAAGCCCGAAGTCCAGACAGGGTGAGTGGTATCGTGCCATCAATCTGGCAAGCAAAGGTAAATAAGAAACAAGTTATCTGACACTTAAAACAAACAAAAAGGTGGGTGAGAGCAGTCCCAACTGCACAAGCCCAATGGCTGGCGGTAAAGGGAAATAATTTCACCCTAGTGCGAGCTGACTCCACATCGTTAACTCAAACTTTCTCATTAATCACCTTTGCCCGCCTCATCGCTGTCAGGCCACAATAACATATGAAGAACATTGCTTTACCCCCCAACATCTCACTCAGTAAAGATATAGGGTGCTGTGGAAACGGATTTATCCCAGCACCTGGCTCCCAGCACAATAAGTCTAATTTAGACACATCATTGAGCCAAAACCTTCTTCCTCCTCTCTCCTGTTATTTGATTTTCAAGCCAGCAGGTGCTGGGCTCAGCAATTAGAAGCAACAAGCAGAGCATCACAGGTTGGAGTGAAGGTTTCTACTCTGCCCATGATACACAGCCAGGGATGCTCCCCTTGGATACCCACCCTGGATAGGTAACACCGGAGCACCCAGTCCTGCCACTGCCTGCTCATGGCATTTTAGGGCTCCAAAAAGCAGCACAGGGGCCACCAACATGCAGGAGCATCTCGGTGGCAGGGTCTCAATGCAGGCAATAGATTCTCTCAGTCCTCCCTGCTTCCTTAAGGTCCCCTCCAACCCATCCCATTCTATGATTCCGTGTTTCCCAAACAGGCTGTATGTTACTGAAATCGTATGCAAAGCGCTGTCTCGGCCTCCCACGCAGCTGCTGGCTCTGCAGCAGGGCTCTGCTTGTTGGAGATTTGCTGGTGCAAGGAGGGGAGGAGGGAGCAGCAGGCGGCTCCACGAGGGGGTAACGCGCCCGCATCCTGCCCCTTGTAACAATCAAAGGAGTTGGAATTAATTAAATCTCGATTAATTAACAGGGACCTCAACGCTGAGAGGTGCAGAATGCGAGGGGGGAAGGAAAAACAGGCAAAAATCTCTGGTTGTTGGACTTGTTTCTTCTGGTAGAAAAGCTTTTTAGGAGATGAAAAACCCCCTCGTTCAGATGGCTTTGGAAGAAGGCAGCAAGATGCAGGCAGAGCTGGCTGGTGCCACCCCCATGGGTGCTGCAGTGGGTGCAGCCTCCATCCTGCCTGCACTTGGTCCTCCAAGCCCAGCCCATCCATCACAGGAGGGACACTGCCTGTGATCAAAGGAGCCTGCAAGAGTCCCCAGGGCTTGCTGGGAGAGGAAATATCAAGCCTGCCTGGAAATCAAACAGCAGAGCCTGAACACAGGGAAGAAAAGAAAGAAACTACAGGGAAAAGAAACCTAAGCTGACACTCTGTGATTGAAAACATCCAATGTGGAGAATCATCACCCCCAGTGAGGGTTGCTGGGGGACAACACACTTTCTCATCACCCGTCGAGGCTGCAGCGGCACGCAATGGAAATCCAAAGTGACTCCAACCCCAGAGCAGCTTCCCCACTGGCCATCAGAGCGGGAATGAGATGATGACAGCCACCACTCCCCGGCTGCAGGTTTCTGGTGACAAGCTCCGAGTGTGCAGATGCAGTGTGTGTAATTAACAAGCCTGTTTGCTGGGGACATGAAGGACATGGTGCTCCTGCCAGGAGGAGCAGTGCGGACAGGCGATGGGCTCTCCCACCAGCAGCAGCAGCAGCAAGAACAACTCCTTGTGTAACACCAGCCCTGCTGCTGGATGAAATCTTCCCCCCAGGTACCCTGATGGAGCCCAAACCTCATGTTTCAGCCTTGGGATGCTGTCCCCTGCGCCACCCGGCTGGTGGCAATGAGCAAAGACCCAAGAAAGCTCGCGGATAGCCCAGAGCAGCCACCAGCTACACACGGATGAAAACCAGACAAAAAACCCCTGAGGATGCAGATTTCATGGCTCGCTAATACCTCATTTGAAAGCTTTCTGTTATCTTCAACATCAAGGGAAGCCATGTAAAAAAAAAAGTAATCATAATAGGTGTTAAAATTGGAAATGAGATGCTGTTTCTCATCGCTGCAGTGATCTCTTGCTGATCTCCGAGTTGAAGGCATACTTTAGAAATATTCACACGTGCACGTCAGGCACTGTGGAAGCAGCACCTCTGGCAATTTGCACTTCCATCAATAAAAAATCCAGACAGGAATTGGGAATCAGAGGCAGCAGAAAGCATCTGCAGTCCAGCTGGAAAGGCCAAGGCAGGTAGAAACTGAAAGTGAGGAAGGAAGAGACCGGGTGCAGGATGGATGCTTGTGTAGGATGGATGCTTGCGTAGGATGGATGCTTGCAACCCCAGAGGCTCCTTGTTGCCAGTCTGACCAGTTTGGAGCAGGTGCCTTCAAAGCAGAGCAATGTGGCATTCCTGGAGCACACAGGCTATAAACAGGGACCTCTCAAAGGCTTCCCAAGCCCATGAAAGATAAGGATGGAGCTTTTATGTGTGACATGGGATTTTCCACCCAGTGACGCACACCAGGAGGGTTTGCTGCCAGGCTGGACCCGGGCACAAGGAGCTGGCTGCAAGAGAGGGGCTCAAAGCCACCATCCCCACATCACCACCCTGGCTTTGTCCCCGTGTCCTCATGGGCACCGCTGCAGCGCAGACAAGGATGGAGGACACGCTGCGGGCACCCGGGGAGCTGGCGCCGCGTCCGCCCTCCCCAGCTTCGTCCCAAGCAAGCCAGTGGAATTAAGTGCAAGTTATAATTAAGACTGGATGTTTGAAGAGAAACATAATCTCCGTTCCGTGGGATTCGCCGGCACAACAGTAATTAACGTCTCATTAACATTCGCCTAATTAAGCAGTTTATGAAAGTGGATAGATTTGCATACTGCTCCACTTCAGCGTCAGTGCATCCAGCTATAGCCAGGCACCAGTATTAACCCTTCCAGGACATTCCCAATGCCCTGCACAACTTCCCAGCCTCTCCCTGCGAGGCCACGAGCTGCCGTTGCTGCGCATCTCACTGCATGGTGCAACCCAAAACCAGGTCAAGGGAAAAACCATCTCCTCTCCATCCCCTCTTTTCCAGACAAACCCATCCTAAACCCTTCCAGCTTACTTTATTGGTTATCTATTTTTAAAGCCCTCAGCTGGTTTCAGTGCTCGCCCTCAGATTCTCGACACATTCATCAGAGAAGAAAGGAGACTTGTAAGAGCTTCTGAAGATGGGGAGAAACGTCTCCTAAAACATTCCGTGCTATCCGCATTTCCAAATGTGCTTTAATGTTTAAAAACAACCATTTCAAAATTAAAGAGATGCTCCAAATTCCGAACCCCAGCTTAAAAGCAGGACGCGACAAGATGTCTCAGCAGCTTCCAAAAGAGTTCTGACATAGGGAATATGGCCCCTCTCTTTTAGAGCCATTGGGAGGGAAGGAAAACTAGCATCCAGATGATGTCCCGTCTTGCTTGGGGACAGCAGGGACCAGGACCACCATTCCCAGATGGATTTCGGAGCAGCGAGGGATGCATAACACAGCCGATCAAATAAGACGCATCCCACATGCAGCCCCTTAGTGATAAGTCACTTAAAGTGCTGGACATAACATTTTCCACTGTTAATACCAGCTTTCTTTTCTGGTGTTGGATTAGTAAAGCCACTGCATCCATCAAGTGCTTAAAAAGACCATGTGCAAACTTGCCTCCCCCCCTGGAATCTCTGGGAGGGGGGGGAGGGAAATGAACTCTCTAGTTAGTGGTTAATGCTTGGAGACAAGATGCAACTTTGCAGCAAATACAGTGGGAGAGAAAAATTCATGACACAGCCTTTCATTGAAAATCAATAAAGCCCAGACCTGCCTGTGATATACACACTCAATTTATTCCCCGCTTGGCTTGCTGCATCCTCACCACCGGCCCTCTCGATCACTCCAGGTCCTTGCCAGAGGATGCGGCGCCCCTGCCCACCGCTGGGTCATGGCATTGATGCCACCAGAGCCATGTTACCGTGGGATTGTCACCTCCCTGCGTCTGGCAGTCCCGGGCTGGTTGCCCCACATGTGCCCACAGCTATGGCAAAATGCCACACTGGGGAAACTCTCCTGATTTCCGCTTGAAACACCTCTGGCTTGAAAGCATGTCTTAATTTTCTCCTCACCCAGCAGCCGTAAGACCTTCCTGGAAGTGGTGCTGGACAGAGCCATCCTCCACCTGCCAGCCACATCTGAGCTCAACCCACATCAACCATCCTGTCCTGCACCCTTTCCCCTCCAAGGCGGGCTTCAGGAGGACCCAAAATCACTTCAGATTTAGGCGTTAAACTCTGCCTTTCACCTTTCTTTTTCCTTCCATCCCAAACCCCCTAGAAAACACTCCTGGGATGGGAGCCTGGCCCTGCACTTTGCCCACCCCCAGCTAACAAGGGACCCCAAAATGCTGGGGGACCAAGGGAGCAGCTGCTCCCTCGTGATGCTGCAGTTGCATCCCTAGAGCATCCTTCCTGCAGCCAAATACACGTCTGAGCCAGGAGGCTGGCTCAGGGAGGAAGGCAGGAGGCAGGCAGGGGAGCTTCCCTCTGCATCCCCTCCAGCCCTGCCCTCCGTCCAGCTCTGCTTATCCTCTTGCTGCCACTCTCACACAGAGCCACCACAGCGGGACCGCAGGGCAAAGAGCTGCTCTGACACCAGGATGAGGGGCTGATGCCAACCCAGCCTCGCAGCAGCTGCCTTTGGCATAGGGCAGGCTGCCAGGGTAGGGGAGGATGTGGGGAGAGGTGGGTCCTGGCCGTGCTGGGGGCTTTGCCTTCACACCGGGCTCTGCAGCACAGCCTGACCTACTTTCTCCATCAGCCACAGCAGCGGAACGGGGTTTCTTGTCTCCTCCACCACGTACTGATGTCTTCTTATTAACTGGCAGCAAGACAGTGGCAGAGCCCCCTCGCTGTCACCTCTCAGCATGGGCTGTGCCCTCCCTCGCCTCCAGCCACTCTTGCTGCCTTTGAACCCTCCTTTCCCTACCCTTCCCCAAACGATTCCTGGCACATCTCCACCAAGAGAAGGATTTATTGATCATCTTATCTGTGTCTAATCCCAGCCGGAGTGCCATGATAAACGGAGCCAGCTAAATCACAGACCTCCCTGCAAGGTCTTTGTGCCAAGAGCAGCCAGTTACTAGTGGGGTGCAAAGTGGGGAGCAGCTCCCAGGGACCCCAGACCTGCTTCATGGGGAAGAGCAGCCCACGATGGCAAAGGCATTGAAGCAAGGATTAACATGCTGCAAACAGCCACCCGAAGCTGAGGGCAGGGGTGGGAGGACAAACCAAACCCAAAGCACTCCATCTAATCGATTGTAAGCAGTTTAAACACTGTTTCTCTGCAGTTCTGGAAGCCCTAATTCCAGGCATGACCTGAATCTCTTTAAAGAGAGAAGGGAGTGGAAGTAGGGAGGCGAGGAGGGGGGAGAGCCATAAATGCCAGAGACGCCAATTTGTCCCCATTCCCTTTCTACAGAACAGCATCTGGGAGAAAAAACCTAAAGAGAAGAGACCTCCAAGGAGCAGCTCTGATGGTGCACACTCACAGAAACCCATTACCCAGCCTGGACTGAACACACTCCACACAAGAGCAGGCAGGATGCTGTTGTCTTTGTGTGAAGAGCCTGGGGTGCATCAGGCACAGCCCCAGGCCACCTCCTCGGCACCAACAAGCCAGCAAAGCAAGCTCCAGCCCACCACAACGCGAGGAAGGAGCAGGGCAGATACAAGAGAGCTCAGCCTAAATGCAGCGTGGCTGTGTCCAGGTCAGCTTGGGCTATAAAAAGCAGGGGTGAGATGCTGGGAGCATCCTAGAGCAATGAGGAAGAGGCTGGGGGGGCGATGGGGTGCAGAGGATGGCACTGGCCATGCAGGACAGTGGGCAAGCACCCTTTTCCCTGGGATTTCCAAACTAACAATCCGTAAGACTGCACTAAGTTACCGCTGGTTTTCCAAAGGGGGTCAGGGTGTGGAGGAAGGGGGACCAAGACTGCCACCAGGGCTGGGCAGGCAGCAGGAGATATGGGTTTAGTACCCGCAGCACCATGCCAAGGAGGAGGAATTGCCATCCCCTGCACCCCGCTGGTGCGTGGCACCAAGTGACAGTGCTCCTTCAGCAAGTAGGGGACATGGGGAGCACCAGCCAGGGACCCCACACTGCATGGGAGCAGGCACCCGGGTGCACTGCAATGGGGACAAGGCCACTGCTGCAAGAAGCCTGTCATCCCTGTGAGCTTATTCCCGGACAAGGCACATGCGTGTGGCCAAGAGCTTTTCCCTCAGCTCGGTATGGCCCCAAATCCACTACAGCCAACAGAGAGAGGCAGGGCTGCACCAGGCTTTGATCCCAAACTGTTCTCACTCAGCTGCCTCCCTATCACCTCATATCCCGATGTCCCCACTGCCCTCCCATGAGAAACACAAATCAGCCCTCAACCCTTCCTTGGAGGCCTGAGCTTTGCCAGACCCCTTACCAAACACCACAGAGCTTAATGGGTGATGGGGGGGGGGGAACACTGAGATGCCCAGTTTCTCTTGTGCCCTATGACAGGACCCATGCGGCAGAGCCCAGCAGGGCACACAGGGAAGGGAGCTGTCAGCCCCATCATGACACACAGCCATCTCACCCCTCAAGCCAGCAAATAACTAAATACATAAATCAGGCAAGCAACTGCAAAACTGGAGATAAGCAGAGGGGAAAGAAGATGAAGGCAGCTAATGAGGTGCCTGGCACCGGTGTGAGGAGAGCAACAGTCCCACCCTCCGGGCACAAGGAGCACCCAAGGGATGGCACTGCCTGGCACAGCCCCATGAGCCATCCGTGGGGCAGCTCCGGGATCATCCCCAGGCAGTGGAGCAGCAGCCTCGGGCCAGGATCCCAGCAGCCCTTAGGCAGCATCAGTGCAATCACGTTAGCAAAGGGATGGCCGGATACCCTGGTCCCATGGAAACCTCACTGGGATCACTCCCAGATTGAGTTTTCTCTCTAAAACACCCATGAGCTTAGCAATGCGCTGGGGAGGGAGGCAGAGCCCCAGTCTGCCCCTCAGCTGAGTCACCGAGGACTGAAAAAGGAGAAAAGCCAGAAACCTTGATGCTTACAGTTAAACCCAAATGTGTCACTTGGGTAAGACTCACTGGCCTGGCTGGCAGAAATGGCTTTGTTAAAATACAAACACGTTTGGGTTTGGGTTTTTCCTTTGGTTGCCTTTCCCAAATGAGCTCCAGACTGGGAAGGTTTTAAAGTCCCCGCGGCCAGCGAGCCTTTGTGCTCCCTTCCCTGCACCCACCAAGGTAATTATGTGCCAGGAGCACGGCTGCCTATGGCTGCTTCCACCGCTCATTAGCAGGAATGAACCAGTCCCCCAGGGCACACTGAGTGCGTCCCCCTCCCTCTCTGCCTTCCTCCTCCTCCTCCTCACCCTGCGCCACACAGCAGAAGAGCATCTTGTGTTTAGCACTGCAGCCGGGAGGGCCTCGTCCTCCTCCCTTGGGTGCCAGAGGTCCCCCTGCCTACCAGGACACCAGAAACTTTCCCATTGCCAAGAGGTTGCTCCTTGCCATGAGGCTACCCTGGCGGATGAGGACATGGTGGAGAGGCGCTATTTCTGCTGGTACCAAGAGACCCACAAAGTTCACAATTTATCTGCTTCAGCCTCTTCTGGAAGGGATGCTTAAGAAGCGGAGGCTTCCCAAGAAGTTTCCTCTTCCCAAAAGGAAAGGCAAAAAGCTCTGAGCTTGGGGACACTTAGCTCACAGGAGAGGCAGGGCTGCTTTCCACGCCTGGACTTCTCTCCTTTCCCTGTCTCCTCACCACCAGGCAGAAGTCCCATTTAAATAAACCACCCGCTCTGTCTGCAGAAGGGTGAGGGCAAGAAACCCCGATGTCAGGATGACGGCCTGCTGAGCAGCATGGAAGACAACCAAGGGGGAGAGCTGGGAAGATGCCCCTCTTGCACGTGATGCGCCGGGAGGAGCATCCCCAGTGCCTATCCCGTGTGCTTTGTGAGATAGGAGGGGGCTGTCACAGCCCAGACACCCCGACAAGGGCAGCTCAGGGATGCCAGGACGTCACAGGGAATATCCAGCAGGAATAGGATCTCAATGGAGCATGCATCTCCATCCTTGGATCTAGAGCACAGACCAGTTCGGTAAGCTGAAGAACATGGAAGACAGCTCAGGCTCTCCAGGTTTAAACCCATCCCTTCCTGATGCACCAGGGCAAGACCTCTGAGGCCCCACATCACCAGAAGCTGGGACCTCGGATCTCAAGGGAGCAGCAGCAGCAAGAACTGGGGCTGTTCTCAGCACTTAAGCTGGGCACCCTGCTCAGAAAGGCTCCCAGCCTTCACAGCCTGAAGCTACTTATCCAAAGCTGTACCAGGACTCAAAGAGGAAGCCCCAGACCATCACCCTAGGGGCTCCGAGACTTCACTGGACCATACACCCAGGTTGCCCTCTGTCTTCCATCCCCCGGAGGTTCCCCTCTCCAGCACTATGTCCAACCCTACCCAGGGTAGGGCTGAAATAGCCCTCAGCCAGCCAGTGCAAGCCCAGGGCTTGGGTGCTCCCAGCATCAACCACTGCCCACTGTCTGCTTGTTTCAGCCCCGCCAAGGATATGCAGAAGGGGGTGATGCTGGTCCTGCATACCAGAGCTGCCCCACAGGAAGAAGTTGGTGGGGCAACTGCTGCTAATGGGCAGGATCCCAGGCAGCCCCTGGAAGCACACACAGTGGGACAAGCACAGGGCTCATTCCCATCCCCATCACCACAAGGAAGACAGCTCTGCCCCCCCCATCCCATCCCCTCCTCTTGCTGCAAGGCGCTGGGGCCCCCAAATGCAGGGAGCTGCTCGGAGGCTGCAATACCCCGGATGGATGGGAGGCACAGGCACTCACCCGGACACCGCTCCTGGATAACTCAAGCTCCTCTTCCCATTGTCCCCCACTCAACCAAGAGCAAGACCAGCCTGCCAGCAGCCTCAAGGCAAGCCAGGGACCGCTGCTCCACGCTCACCTGTGCTCTGCCCCTCCGGGGAGCGGCTTGGAGCTGCTCAGCCTTTGCCACAAACTCCCCTCCGCAGCCAGACATCAGCCTTTGGGTGCTGCCTGCCCCTTCCACGCGGCGCTGGCTGCTCTGCCTGCCTTTGGGATTTTTTCCCTTCTCTCCCCCCCCACAGCACTTCCCCGGAGCATTTTGAATGTGCAGATGCCCCAGCTTCTTAAAATTCAGCCTGGGGGCGTGGGAAGTGTTTTGGAACATGCCCAAGCTGTCTGCTCCGTGCGTGCGCGCTGCTAAAAACGATCCACCTACTGCCCCCGTCTCCTGCACCGCTTGTCAGCACCGCCGTGCCTTTCCAAAGATAAGCAAGCTTACACACGCAGCGGGGAGCAACCCCAATGGGGCACGGGGAGAAACTTCTCTGCTCGAGTCGCCAGGCAAACTTTGCCTGTGGCACTGCTCAATGAGCATGGTGCTGGATGGACAGCCCTGGGAATGACATCCTTGAGCCAGCGCTGCTGCTATCCCCTCCACATTACAGCGAAGAAAGGGCATCACCGCTGCATGGGTAGAAAACACGCAGAAAACCCATTTACTTCCTATCAAAGGATACAGCAGCAGGGTTGGGAGGTGAATGCAGCCCCCTTTGTTATAAATGAGTGTGTCACAGCGATGGGCTGTGCTATAAATGCGTGTTTGGGATACCCAGCCTGACAGCTGAGTATCCATGTGGTAGCGCGGTCCAAGGGAGCGTAACACATCTCCTCCCAAGCAATTCCCATGTGCTTTACCAACAAATAAATGAGCCACAGAGAGTTAATGACTTAACCTGTAAAACACTGCTGGCAAAGCCCAGCTTGTCTAAGACACTAGCAAGCTGCTCTCAATGGGGTGTCCGACCGAGGCAACAGCAACACCAGCTTACACCAGCTCAGTATCTGGCTCCATGTTAAAAAACCGAGGGCACATAAGCTACTGAGGCCGAGATGTGGCCAGGAGATTCAGGCTGAGCCCTCCTGCCATGGGCAGGGTGTATGATGAAGGCTCCAGGTCACTGAGGGACAAGGACAGCAAGGGCATCTCCAGCCCAACAGCCTGGCTCTGGATTCACAACACGAGCTGTTCAAAAACCAGGGACAAGGTTGCTTTTCCCTTTGCTTTGAAATCCCTCTGGCAATCTGGCCTTCAAATGCTCACCAATCCATTCAGGGCAGTCTCCCCCTGCCCCTGCATCACTTGTCTGCAAATTTGAGTGAAATTGATATTTTCCTTTCAGAAACATGAAATTTCAAACACACAGAACATTGGATTTGAAGGCTGACTTTTGTTGGGAAGGTGCCTGTCTCTTTGTTCACAAAAGGGCTCATTTTTCCTGGAAAAGGGCCCAGATTTTGAGTGAAAGATCAATAACATGCAGAAAATGGGTCCTTTTATTTAATTTTGCCATGATACCAAAAAGAAAGAATCCAATGCTGAGACTGAATGACTTCAAAATATTTTGCATTTGTTTACCCCCTTGCGATGCTGGAGCACCTATTCAAAGGCATTCAATGGGAAGGATGCAGCCTTTGGGGCTTCCTTAGAGCATCCCTCTATCCCTGCTGGTAACCCCCAGTGGGAACAGCATCCCTGCCACTGTTTCAGCCCAACCCCAGCCTTTTCACAGAATCGTAGAATCACAGAATCAACTGGATTGGAAAAGACCTTTAAGCTCATCAAGTCCAACCATTCCCCAGCACTGCCAAGGCCACCACTAACCCATGGCACTGAGGGCCTCGGCTACACGGTGTGTGAACCCTTGCAGGGCCGGTGACTCCAGCACTGCCCTGGGCAGCCTGTTCCAATGCCTGAGCACCCTCTGGGGAAGGAATTGTTCCTCATCTCCATCTAAACATCCCCTGGGGCAGCTTGAGGCCATTTCCTCTTGTCCCATCCCTTGTTCCTTGGGAGCAGAGACCAGCCCCCTCCTGGCTCCATCCTCCTGTCAGGCAGTTGTAGAGAGTGATAAGGTCCCCCCTGAGCCTTCTCTTCTCCAGACTAAACCCCCCAGGTCCCTCAGCCGTTCCTCATCACACTTGTGCTCCAGGCCCTGCACCAGCTCCGCTGCCCTTCTCTGGCCCCGCTCCAGCACCTCAATGTCTCTCTTGTAGTGCGGGGCCCAGAACAGACACAGGATTTGAGGTGCAGCCTCACCAGTGCCCAGCACAGGGGGACAGTCACTGCCCTGGCCCTGCTGCCACACTGGTGCTGAGCCAGGCCAGGATGCTGGGGGCTGCTTGGCTGCCTGGGCACAAGCTGCTCATGTTCAGCTCCATCAATCAGCACCTCCAGGTCCCTTTCCATGAGCAGTTTCCAGCCACTCTTCCTAAGGTTGGAGCATTGAAGGGGGTTGTTGTCCCCACCCAAATGCAGGACCCAGCACCTTGCCTTGTTGAACCTCATCCCATCGGCCACAGCCCATGGATCCAGCCTGCCCAGATCTCTCTGCAGAGCCTCCCTATCCTCCAGCAGATCAACACTCCCGCCCAGCTTGGTGTCATCCGCAAACTCACTGAGGGTGCCCTCAATCCCCTCATACAGATCACCAATGAAGATATTAAACAACACTGGCCCTAACACCGAGCCCTGAGGGACACCACTAGTGACTGGTCACCAACTAGATGTGATGCCATTCACCACCACTCTTTGGGCTCTGCCATCCAGCCGGTTCCCAACCCATGGGGAATTATTAGAGATTTAACCACTGCCTCCTCTGGATGGAGGCCAAGGAGCTTGAGGACGACCCTCTGCCCACACTAATTATGGGGAAGGGGGAATCAACCTTCTATTTCAATTACAGGTGGGGGGAAGAACGGAGAAAAAGCCAACCCACTACAAAGACACAGCACTCGAGATGCTGTGCAACAGTCATGACATGCTGCATCCTCCCCGATCCATATGGGGGAAAACTAACACTTTGGCAAATTTATGAGGATGTGTGAAAGTGATTATATTCCTGAAAATATCTCAAGTGGAACGGCCTACCTGGCATATTTTGTTAGTCATGAAACACGCTCCCTCCACCGACTGCAGTTTGTGGCTTCCCATCTGCTTAAATACTTTAAATACTGAAACTTTCTTCTTTTTATTTTTCATAAGGTGAAATAGCAGCAAACTGCTGACTCAGGGGCGCGGGATGGGGACGTGCTCACAGCCAGCAAATGAATGCAGGACATGCCATGCCGAGAGAGAGCAGAGGATTCACCATGCAGGTGATAAGTCCTGCCTCTGGCCAAGAAATGCAATAGATCTGCTTGTAGTTAATTGAATTAAGAGCATCTGGCATGGGAGCACCAAGCGCAAAGCAAAAGAAGAGTATTTGGGGCAAGCGTGGGTGTGAAAAGGAAGAGGTGAAAGGCAAGAAATGGCTCTGGTTTGCCATTTTCATTTCATTTTGCCAGAAATAAAAGGCAACAGTTGTAAAGCTTACAAGTCCCCAAAGCCAAACCGAGCTTTAAGTGAGAGATGGGGTTTATGGGCACTTGGTGTAGGGCAGCCACCTCCCTGACCCCCCAGATTCCTGCTTTCCTGGGAAGCAGTGCCCTTTTTGCCCCAGGGGAGCTGGGGAAAAGGCTCCAAGGCACCAGAGCTCACTAAACCCCGAGGCACCACTGGGGATCCGGCTGCTTCCCCTCTGCTCTCTAGTTAATAGCTTCTATTTTAAACCCCGGGCTGGAGTCGCTCTGACCGCAGCAGCAGGAGGTGGCGTAGGATGCACAGGGCTGCAGGCAGAAACCCAGCCAGGGCTCCCTGACTCAAAGGAGATGGCCAAGGAGGAGCCATGGCAGCAGACATCCCCCCTCAGAACAGCTTGGGCACAAGCCCATTCCCACTAAGCTTCCCTGGAGGTGCCCTTAGATGCACTGGAGCATCATCCTGCACCCTGGGAAAACTCTGGGTATTGACACCAACCAAGCATTTAACCACAGAGGGATCATTCTGAGTCATTTAAGCAGTCATCTATGGATTGAACAAGGCGATGGCAGTGGTGTCCCATGAAGTGACAGCACATACTACTCATGGTGTAACTACAGCGCAATTACTCTTAGCTTGATTATGGAGAAAGGACAAACTAGATGGGAGCATCTCATCCGAATCGCCTCCTCCCCAGGGCACGTGGGATGTGATATAGAAACCCCAGCTACAGAGACACATAAAGTAGAGCAGAGACTGGAGGAATATGATGAACATTTTCTCAAATGGCAGTGCAAAGCTGAATATTAGGTGATTTATGGCAGATTCCCTCCAAGTGAAAACCTCTCCCAGCCTGGTGGTGGGTTTTTTACAGCTCATTTGGCTTTTCATTTGCTGAACGGCTTTGTGCTGTTTTCCCTTGCAGGATGGGGCCTCATCAGTTGTGTTTTCTTACAGGTTTTTTTCCTCTCCTAGCACAAAACCAGCTCTCCTCCTGTTCTTCGTGAGCCTAATTCTGCATCCCCAGCTGGTGTGCAAGAGTCTTGGAGTTACTCCCACTTTCCAGGGGGATAAATCATGCCGGATTTTGTTCAAGGTCCAATACCTGGAGGAGGAGTTTCTCTTTCCAAATGGAGATAGTCCCTGGGAGAAATAATCCCACTGGAAATAATCCAGTGCAAAGAGGGTTTATTGCATCTTTTTAAAGGCTCTTTCTTGATGACAGTTGATGAGTTCATAGCTACCAATATCCATTAGAGGGTTTATTTTATTTCTTGTTAGAAAATAAAATAAAAAAGCAGAGCCTGAGAAGAGTAAAACCAGCCACAGAGACTGAAGAGTGACAGCAGCTGCCTGGCAGACAGTGAGTGAAAATGCTCTGACAAGATGAAATGGTTTTTCTTTCATTGAAATCACTCCCTTTCCGAATGACTAATATGTAGCTATCACACCATGGATATTTCCAGAGTGATGAGATGTTTTTAAAATATCTCACTGTGCCTCAAAATATCTCACTCTGGCTCAATAGATCATCCAAAACACCACCCACGGAAATCATAAATAAATAGATAGTATACTGCTGTAAAAGAGCAGACTGGCCAGGGCCAGGGCAGCATCCTTCATCCCCGAGTAAAGGAGGCCGCTGAACTCCTCACCTCGGTGAGCATCTCCCTTTTGGAGATGGAGACACCAAACCCTCGCAAGCAGAGTTGGACGCCTTCTCCTCCCCCAGCACCTTTGCAAATCCATCCTGTCCAGCTTAGCTCCTCAATGTCACAGATCTCTCCTGGAATTGCATTAGAAGGTACAGTGGACTCCATGGTACCAGCAACCACCTGCACTCAGCAGCACCAACACAAGAGACCCCAAAGAGGTGGCTGACAGGCTCTGGCACACAGAGAAATCCATGTACCCTCCCTTGCCTATGCAACAGCTTCAAGCAGCAGGACACGGGAGTGCTCCATCCTCCCCCTAAACCTCCAGTGATGCTGTCGAGTCCCCTTTGCACATGACTCTGCCACCAGCAAGCAAAGAGGGTGGGGAAAAAGACACCCCATCACAGGCACAGCCGACATTGGGGTGACACAGCAGCAGGGGTGCCAGCCCAGCAGCCCCCACATCACCTCCTGCTGCCCCCCAGCAAGCAGCACCCCGCTTCAGAGCCAGGAAACTCCTGTCCTCATGGCAAAGCCTCGGAGGGATTATGATGGAGTGGTTGGAAAGCCGCCCCCAGGCAGATGAGCTGGTTTTTAACACGTTTCAGCGCGCTCACTCCAGGCTCAGAGAATGAAAAACAGCAGCAAAATGGCAACGGGAAGGCACCAAGCAACGGGACCTATGGGCTGACTTGCCTCGTGTGGGCTCCAACCCAAGTCCCAGCCCAGGCTTGGATCTGTGTGCAAGGACAACTCCACCAAGCAGCGCAAGCAAAGCTCTGAGTGCAGATGTACTTTGAAAGCTCCCTGAATCCCGATGCCCCCAGCCTGGATGCAGCCCAAGCCCAGCGGTGACACCCCAAACCAGCACCAGCTCGCTCTGCAGGAGCTGCATCTGCTTGCTCTCTTCCCAAGGAATCAGGCAACACTTGTTTTTTGCTGACTGAAGGAAGAGAGCAAATCATTTTGAGGAACTGAAAATGGGCTCCTTGCTTTTCTCAGCAAGGTAAAATAATTGTTCAGATCATGCAGGCTGTGTTGTTCCCAGGTTGTTTCCTCTTTACAGGCATTTATCAAAGTGTGTTTAGAAACTTTAGGAGATGAGGCAGCTTTTCAGAACAGCCAAGTCAAAACATATCCCTCAGAAACCACGGACAGACTGATGCTTGTCTTCTTATTTTTCCAAAAGGGCTGGAAACTACTTGTCCAGCAGGAATTGGTGGTTTCCCCAGGTTTGGGAAAGGAAAACTCCTTGCCTATACAAATTCAATCCTGCTGCTGATGGGCATGGGGAGCCCAGCACCGGGGTGCTGCAGCGATGGGCCATTGACACACCACATCCCTCACAGTGCTCCACCAGCCCTAGTCCTTCATGGCAACTCTGCTTGGCTTTTTCCCCTCCAATTCCCTTTCTTCCAACCCAGGACAGACAGCATTGGGGGGGGCTGGAGAGAGATGGCAGAGATGCTGCAAAGGCAGGAGGGAGAAAGACAAGGCCCCATATTTCCAATGAAGATAGCTCCAACATCTGTCCTTAGCCAGAAATGTATTCATCTGCACAGACACACTCATCAGATGAGGCTCTAAAATATTTACTACCCAAGTATCAATCCTCATAAAGCGAGGCAGCTATTTGGGCTCAGGGAGGGGGAAGGAGAAGGGGCGGGTTGTCAATAATGTCATAACCATGGGCAATTTTATGTATCTCTGGAAATGGCCGAGGAACACGCAGCTTGACAGATGTGCAAACGGGTAATGCAGGCTTCCTAGTTATGAGCATGAGGATGTCAAGAGGAATAGATGAGCAGTAATTCAAAGTATATTGGGCTTAGAGAAGTACATGGGCACTGTAATGAATACAGGATGGGCACTGCGGTGGAGGGAGGGCTGGGGAGGAGGCGGTGCTGGGTTGGGAGCACACGGAGCCATAGTGGGGACAGGGAACCAGGGTGGCAGAGCCAGGCTGCTATGGGGTATTAGCGCACCAAGGGATGTGTCAGCCTGCATGTTACTTCCTGGGCTGGGGCTGGACCAACCTCTAGGCTGACCTGTCCTCCTTCCTCCTTCCCAACTGCATTTCTACACAAGCCTCTCCCACCATTGTGCCACCTTGCCTTTGCTGTGCTGGGAACCCCAAAACCTGCATTTGTCACTAAGAACAGTCAAAAAAAACCCAGCAAAACCCAAATGAAGTTCCAAGTTCCAGCTCAGCAGAACTACTACTGTTTTTTGGGGAGGCTGCTTCTATCTCCAAACTAAACAGCACTGCAGAAAGGGCTGGTGCCACCCCAGTGCCACCTCCACAGCACGGACACTGCCCACCCCTATGACTAGTTCCTCACCCAGCATTTCCCTATCCCACCTCAGCTGTTTTAAAACACGGCATCAGACAGATGCATGCTACACCTCCAGCCACCACCTCCTGCACATGCTTCCACCCCAGACCCACAGATCTCAGCAGCACAGAGGACCACGGAGGCTGGCCAGCTTCCAGTACAAAGCCAAGGTGCTGGAAATAAAGCAAGCCCAGCTGAAAAGGAATGATGGGGAAATGAAAGGAATGATGCTGGGTCACAGTTCTCCTTGGGCGTTTGCTTTGCCACGAGTGCTGCAGCACGTTGCAAGGGGGAGCATCACTGGTCCAATTGACCTCACTCAGCAAGCGTGCTCAGACATCTCAGCTCCGCTCTTTCCACCCTCCAAGATTCACCTCCTTCAGTGTTTCTGGCAGTGAAATTCCCACTCCCCCACCTCCTGTGGTGCTCTTCAAAAGGATACAGTCACCGGCTGCAGTGGTAGAGCCAAGCACACCCTTCCTCCCTCTCAAGTCTCCCCTGCAGTTCCCACATAGAAGTTCATCATTTTTCCACACCCCGGTGCTTTTGGAAGGGGGGCAATTACTCATGGAGGCAAGCAGGCACCCCACACACCAGCAATCCCCACAGAAGTGATTTTTCCTATGGAAAGATCCATGAATCACTGTAAGAGTCAGTCTGGCTTGAACTGAGACATGCTGCTCACCACTGTTTATTCACAAGAATTAATCAGCAATCTTTTTTCCTGGCTGATTTTATGAAATATGACTTATCCCAACCATTCACTAATACGTTATTGCAACATCCAGCTGCAAACATCCCCTGTGTGTGCTCTGGGAGCTTTGCCCATGGCTCATGCAGTGCCACGGGGGTTTCTGAGGTCAAATGACCGATGACTGAATAAGCTTGAATCTTAAAGAAACATTTCCTTACAAGTCTCAGGCCTCCCATTTTTACTTGCAGGAGACACTTGTGGCACTGTCTGCTCCTGCAGAAGTGCTGCTTAGTGAATAATCCTGTCGGAGCCAGGGAGCCCGGAGGTGATGCCATGAGGAGGCAGGGCAGGAGCACAATACATGCCACAATACATGGCACATCTCCTCCACCTTCTTCAACCACCACTTACAGCCACCAGCCAGGCGCGGGCAGGAGGGAAGGGGCAGGCAGAGGCTGGCATCATGCTGCATGGGCACAGCAGCTCTAACCCAGTGACACAACCAAGCAGGAACAAACCTATAATAAAAGCTTCTTCCCAATGTCCTGACTATAACTCATTCTTTCTCCTGGCAGCACCCTCCTGCGTGCAAGAGCTCTGCCATGACACAATGTAAGAGCAGCAAACTTCAACGCCCACTGTTGCAATAGCAGAAAAGAGATAATTATAAGGGATGTAAGGGAGACCTTAGAGCAGCTTTCCACTACATTAAGGGGACCTACAAGAAACCTGGAGAGGGGTTTCTGGCAAGGACCTGTAGGGACAGGACAAGGGGAATGGCTTTAACCTGCCAGAGGGGAGATTGAGATGAGCTCTGAGGCAGAAGCTCTTCCCTGTGAGGGTGCTGAGGCGCTGGCACAGGGTGCCCAGAGAAGCTGTGGCTGCCCCATCCCTGGCAGTGTTCAAGGCCAGGTTGGACACAGGGGCTTGGAGCAACCTGCTCTAGTGGAAGGTGTCCCTGCCCGTGGCAGGGGGTTGGAACTGGAGGAGCTTTAAGGTCCCTTCAACCCAAACCAGGCTGGGATTCTATGACATTTGCACTTCTTACAGCAGCAGTAACTTATCTCGTGGACATTTTTCTTACTAATGAGGCTGTTCTGGTCTGAAATCCAGGGAGAGTTGAGCGGGCTGGTCCTGCTGCCAGCTTATGGTGGGTACAGGTAAAGGGCAGGCAGGCATGCGAAAAGCAGCCCAGGAAACCACCGCCACGGCCCCTACCTCGTCACTCTGCAGCTCACTGGAGCTCGGTTTCCAGCGAGCTGGCTCGCATTTATTCCTCCTTAAAACAGAAAACAAACCCCACTCTATCAGCTCCTGCCTCATCTGCCTCCTCTTGCCTTCGGCGACGTGCTGGTTTCAACCATCTCCCGGTAGATCTGCACCTGCCATCCAACCATGGGCTCTGCAGAGGGTTTTCTGCACCAGTGCCCACACGCTTCAGGCCCCTGCGGTGGCACCGCTGGGGGGGACAGGGGACAAGGCTCGATGCCGACGGGTGCCAGCTGCGGAGCGGGGCTCACATGGGCTGGAGGCAGAGGAAGCAATGTGCCTGCTCACTTGGAAAGGCAGCATCCTCCCATCCCCTGCAGAGCTGCTGCAAGAGAAACCAGCTCCTGGCTTTTCTCCTGCAAGTTTAACACCACCATACTTGAGCTACAAGGGGAAGATGCAAAATCCCCTCTCCCTTGGTCCAGACAATGGCAGAGCCAGAGGTGAGAACGAGCATCCAGGGAAATGCTTGGAGGATGGCGGTTACAACCCATTGGCACTTCACCTCCCCTTCTGGAGGACCCACAGGACCATGTGTGCAGCATGGCCATGCTCTGGCACAGCCCCTTGGTGCCCAGCACATCCTGCACAGAGCCACCGCTCCCCAGCACCAGCCCTGCTCTTCATCGGCAGCCAGGCACATGCATCCCAGTGGCACAGAGCCGCTCCCCCCGAATTCAATCCATGTACTCAAGCGAGCAGGGAGGCTGGGAAAAACAGAGCAAGGCAAGAGGAAGGGAGGGAGGCCCAAAGCCCCGGCTGAGCACAGCACAGCGGCTCAGGCTGCAACGTCAAGGCTGGAGCATCGCTCCGGTTACCTGCACGACCTTGAGAGCCCTGCACAAGCTGCCAAGGTGAGAGGGAAAGGCTGCAGCAGCTCTGCGTGCTGCCGGGTACAGGGAGAGCCAGGCAGGGTACAGAGGGCTGGATGCCTCTTGGGATGTGTTACCCTGGTGATGGAGCTCACCCCTTCCCCAAAAACACAGCTCAAAACCCTGAGTCTTCTTTGCACAGCACTTGAGAGGGCCTTGGGGTTTGTTCCCACATGTGGGAAGAGGCAAACACCCCAAATGACTCCTCTCGGAGCCAGGTCTTGCACAGGACAGCAGGAGGAGGAGGAAGAGGAGGCAGGCTCTGCCTGTGGTCCCCGGAGGAAGGGCAGCCAGCCCCCCTCTGCCATGCAGGAGACACTGCCAGATCACAGCCTGCGTATCTCCAGAGCTGAGAATAAATATTTAAAGATGGAGGAAAAAACACCCAAACCCTGCTCCTCTCTGCGAGCGAGTTCTCAGTCTCTGCTCTGGGATTTGAGGCAGAGGCAGGAAGAAATATGACAAAGGAGACGCAGGTTTCAGCAAATCATGGACACATCAGAAGCGATGGCTTTCAGATGCCGGCTTTGCTGCAAGATGAATTCCCTCCTGGCCGTATGCCTGACAGCCCCAGCAGCCCTCGGGGACTGCAGGTCTGCTTCCCCTGCAGGCATGCAGGGCTGCAGCGAGCCCACCTCCTTACCCCATCCACCCCAGGGAATGTGGTGGTGATGGTGATGTGCAGCGACAGCAACAGGAGTCAGTGTTACCCAAATCCCTCTCAAGCCAGATAAAGCTGGTCCTGACTCCTGGGGATGTGTCTTCCCTCCTGCCAGAGCAGCAAACCATGGTTTGGCTTTCGCAATGCCAAATGGAAGGATGGGAGGGGACAGCTCTGCTCAGCCCCATGCTGGACCATTGCTCGGAGGCAGTGGCCGCAGCAGCCTGTTCTGACAGCAAGGCTGTCCTCAGGATGCCTTTATTTCCAGAGAGAGCTCATTAGCTCTGGTTGTGCAGGAGTTCGGGGTTTTTTTTTCCCTGTTACCAAGAGCTGGAAAACTCCACTGAATACCATCTCCGAGCAGGGGTGGAACAAAGGCAGGGCACAAGGGGAGAGCAGCAACAAAACCAGAGATAATCAAAGCCGCTGCTGCAACCTCACATCACTTTTGAGCTCTGTCTCATTTGGATTTCCCAGCCCTCTCACCCCCCAGAGGCTCCCAGCAGCCTCCTGCGTGACAGAGCTGGATTCAAGGCTCCCCAGGATGGATTGGATGGAATGACAGGAGCTAGAGCATGCACTAGGCAAGGAGGCAGGCTCCGTCTCGACATTGCTACAGGAGGGGTTTAATACAGGCATATCCCATCTGCGATGCCTTGCCAGGATTGGGATGGGCCTGGAGCAGGTACCTGATGCTCCTCTCCCATGACTGCATCATCCAGCATGAGCTGCAGGGGATGCAGCCAAGAAAACACCAATGCCAGGAGATAAGCCAGCTCCCCAAATATTATCACAAGCCCCATTATCTCTTTAACTCTTATACTCTCACTTGTCCATTCCAGATCTATTCCTCCTCACCTAAATCCTCCTCCTGTTCTTTCCCATCTCTCATCTCTGGTCACTCTCAGAGCATCATGGCCCCCCCAGAAGCGAAGGAGGCTTCAGGAGAGCCTGATGCCCTGGGCTGCCACTCACCACAGCTAATGGGATAGACTCCAATTGACTGGCCCTAGCGATTTAAAGTTAATAAAATGTTAAAAGCAGCCCTATAAATCACCCATGCAGGAAGTGACCTGGACAGGAGGCCTAACGAGTTAGCAGAGGGTTTTATTTAAAAGCCATTTGTCTGAGAAGTGCAACACAAACAGTCAAATAACTCTTAGGAAAACAGCAGTGCTGGAGCTACCAGGAGGATTAGAGAGGGCTGGATATTTACGGCCACGGATGTCAGCCTTTGCAGTGCTAACTGGCCCCTACATCCCAGTTCATCCCAGCTCCCAAAGGGAATCAGGACAAGCCAGACCCTGGCTCTGACTTAATGTTATTAGGTCACTAAAATACCCTCTTGCAGGCCTCCGAAACAGGACTCTTGTGCCCATGTCCACCCTGCAACAGGCTGGTGACAGCATCTTCCCCCAGGCCCAGCTCCCCTGTGTTACACAGGGATTACACACGTGGAGAAGCTGTGATTCCCATGTTGCTGCACAGAGATGATGCCTTTGTTTGCAAGGAGAAGCTTGAAAACAAGAGGGCCCAAACCCTCAAAATGTAAAACTATCCCAGAAATAGAGTTTTGGTTTCCTAAACCTGATTCCCACTCCTCAGCTCTGAATACTGATGCTGCGAATACCGATCTTGCGCCCATCAGGAGACAGTTTGCCCCGCATCAACTTCAGCCCCAGCTCACCCTCCACAAACCAAACTCTACTTCTTTAACCCTAAAAAGACCCTACCGTAAAAAGCAAAGAGCAGACAAGGGTGTTTCACTGGGATGAGGGCTCAGCCCCTTCCCAAACACCCCTCTTACTCCCCCACTGCAGGAAGCCTTCAAAATACCCCAAAGGCCTTTTACAGTAGGAGGAAAGGCAGCACATGCTTGGGAAGCCTCCAGAGCATCGTTAAGAGGCAAATTATAGACAATTATCCTTGGAAGTACACCAGGGAAGCAGAGGCAGTTGCAGAGCACTGGTCCCACCCAAGCCTGGTTCCTTGCAGCAGCCCAGGCTTCCCTCTAAAACTACAAGCAAATTCCCAGATGGGATACAGTCTGCAAGGAACAGGTTACATCAAGAGCTACCCCAACCTCAGAATCACCTTTTAATTGCAAGACAAGGGCAGTTCTCATCCCTGAGCCAGCAAGCTGAGGGGGAAAGGAGCAGACAGCAGGCAGGGAGCTGTGCATGCTGCCCAGGGAACAGTGCCCACCGGGGCAAGGCAGGAGATGCAACAATCCAAGAAACAACCTGGCTTTCACTCGCATTTCATAGAACCACGGAACGGTTTGGGTTGGAAGGAACCTTAAAGCTCATCCAGTTCCAACTCCCTGCCATGGGCAGGGACACCTTCCACTAGAGCAGGTTGCTCCAAGCCCCTGTGTCCAACCTGGCCTTGAACACTGCCAGGGATGAAGCATCCACAACTTCCTTGGGCAGCCAGTTCCAGTGTCTCACCACCCTCATAGTAAAGAATTCTTCCTTATATCTCTGCTATTTCAGTTTAAACCTATCACCCCTTGTCCTATCCCTACAGTCCCTGATGCAGAGTCCCTCTCCACCATCCTTGTAGCCCCCTTCAGACACTGGAAGCCGCTCTGAGGTCTCCACGCAGCTTCTCTTCTCCAGGCTGAACAGCCCCAACTTTCTCAGCCTGTCTTCTCCTAATTGTGACCCTCCTCTGGACTTGCTCCAACAGCTCCATGTCCCTCCTATGCCGGGGACACCAGAAGCCCTTGCTTTCCACGACAGACCGGCACGGTCCTTACCTTGGGAGGGATGCAGAGGCTGGGTCCCAGCAGCAGGTTCCTAGCAGGAGCCTAGCAGCGCCGGGGGGCTGCTCCAGCGGCTCTGTGGGCGGCTCATGGCTCCCGGGCACAGGGGGCTGCGGGTGACAAAGACACAGGAGACATAAGGCTGAGAACACGCTGCCTTGAGCACCCACCCAACCAACCCGGCCCCGCAGCAAGTGCAACTCCAACGGTAGCAAGGTGAAGAGCTTGCACGTTTTTCTATGTTGCTCTTCTTTCTCCCCTCCCCACCATCAAGGGAGCAAGAGGAGTCAGGCAGGGCCTGCTTAGCTCTGGATACTAAGCAGATGGGAATACCTGAAGAGATCCAGCAGCCCTTGAGGGGCTCCTGCCAGGCATAGGAATAGTTCCCAGAGGGTGTTACTGTGCTTCCAGCAACACTGGTGGGGAGGGAAGGAAAGCACAGGCTTGCCTGGGCAAGCAGCCCCCCTGCCCACTGATGCACACAGCTAGAACATGCCAGGGAAGGAAGGAACCTCATAGCTCAATGGGCCCAGCCAGGGGTCTCACGAGGCCAGGGCAGCTCTGCCCCCTGCTCCTAAGTCAAGGGGTCCCACTGCCAATCTCAGACATACAAAGAGAAAGCAGGTCCTTGACCTGCTGATCTGCAAAAGCTCCTCCCAACTTTGATGCTGAAACAGAAACAATACCCTTTCCTGACAGAGGAGGAGGCACCTTCACCCCTCCTCTAACCAGCTTCACCTTCACCTGCAGCACTATCCTCTGCAGCATGGCTTTGATTTAATACTCTTATTTAGCAGCAAGCTCCCCAAGGCAGAGCTCACATCCTTTTTCGCATCTCAAACAGTTTTGAGCAGTCAGTGTTTAACGAATTAATAATAAAGTGATGGAACCTTGAAAAATAGACTTTCCCATCCTCAGAAAAGGGGCCGCATCTCCCAATTACTCCAAAGGGCACCGCTTTAGACCTTGCTGAGCAAATGGTATTTAGGCGCAGCCACCTTTTAATGGGAATGATGTGATCCCACAACGGCTGCAGTCAAGTGTATCACATCTTAAGATATCCTCACGCTGCACAGCAAGAGGGCAGGGAGGAGGGAGGGAAGGAAATGCTGTTAGCTTAGGTATCTTGTAGCAGCCAACCCCAACTCATCCTATCCCAAGGTGCCAGTTCTGCTCAGCACCTCTCGGTCATGAGGAGTATTCACGAGGTTCACAGAGGAGCCTGGCAAATATTTGCCAAGGATTCCTCCAAATCTCCAAGCCCGCCATGTGCTTGCTGCAAATTTGTTTGCTGATCGTGGTCCTTGTGCTAATTTGCAAATGGAGAGCAAAGAATGTGTACCTCGTAGGGGAAGGAGAGTGAGGAGGATTTTAGTCCATGGGGAAGACAATGCCACCGACCCTAATGAGGACTCATAATTAGCACCTACAGCAGTGGGGTGCAGGTGGGATGCTGACTGTGGCCAAGGGAAGTGATCTCTCCACAAAGACAGCACTGGGGAATGGAAGGATGCTGATGGGGTGGCGATAGCTGCATGTCAGCAGCACCTCTGAGGTCCATGGGTGGTGATTTCCCCTGTTCAAGCTCCCTGCATGGGCACATAGCAAAGGAAAAGCATCCTCTTCCCTTCCTTGCTCCCCAACTCACTCCCCAAAGAGCTTCCCACCAGAGTCTCTCTGGCGGCTTTTCCTCTGATCTTGGCTCCTTACCAAGCTCCAGCCCAGGCCAAGCACACTGCTAATTAGCTGCACTAATTAATCACAGTTTCCATTGTTTATTCCTTTGTTCTCGCACAAACACCACACTGCCTGGCGTGGGAAGCTGCCACAGGCCTCCATGGAGCACCAGCTCAGCTGTGAAACAAAGCTGGTGGAGCTGACCCAGGGGAACCACAGGGCCTGAGGTTGCTGCCACAACTACGGGGGCATGGAGAGGGCTGGAGCATCCCAAATCCCACCTGAGGGCACCAGCACCACAGCCTGGTCTCCCTCTCTCCAGCCGTGGGGATGGATGGATGGATGGATGGATATCCATCAGATTTCCCCCAGGGAGACTCCCCACACTTGCTCCCAGGAGCAGACACCACAACCAGAGCTGGCACATGACCCCAGAGCACAGGAGCCATCTGCCTGCCCCTATGTAATCCCCCTGCATGCCAAAATCCTGCCTTTGAGCTCATCGGATCCACTGCCTGAGCATTAGGCACCCGCCAAGCTCAAGCTAAGCTCCCTTGCCAGGGGGTTCCTCTTCCCTGGGACAGCCCTGGTACCCCACAAGCATGGAGGGGCAGGAGGATGCCCTGGCTGTGACTCCTTGCCGGTGCTGGCAGGCTGTGCCGGGATGAACCCGACAGACCATTACCTCTCTGCTTGCTCCCTTTTGTCAGGGCTTTTTATAACCAGGTACTTTTGCAAAGGTGAAAAAAAGACACCACCAAGGGGAGAGAAAAGAACGGATAGTCCAAGGGAGCCTGTGTTGTTAAGTACAGAGAAATCCAAGTCTGGAGTCCAACAGAGGCCAAGGTTTCCAAGCTTTGACACAGCTGATGAGCTGGAGCACAATGAGAAAATAGGCACACAGAAATAGCCAGGCAGGATAAAGGATTTACTGCCTCTTTCACAGAAACAAAAGAATAAGCTTAAATACTCCATTTGGGGGGGGGGGGGTGGGAAATCTGCAGGAAGAATATGTGAGCAGCAGGATTACAGGGAGATGAAGAAAAACCATATCCTGTCTGTCCAGGGTGCGGGAGGGGATGGTGCTGCAGTGAGTGCATGCCACCAGGCCTCCCCTAACCCCCAGCAGCATCCTGCAGCGAGCACACACACAACATGCCAGGTCCCACCTCAGAGCCACCTTGCCTATCCTCTCCTGTCCTGTCCTGTCCTGTCCTGCCCTGGGTCAGACCAGCATGAGCACAGCGCAGGTCTGGGTCAGGGTACCCAGCACAGCCTGCATCCCGGCACAGCTCGCATCCCACCAACATCCATGCACTCTCCTCTTTGGAGCACTTCTCCTGCACTGATCCTAGCAGTGAGATCACCCTCTTTGCCTAAATCCCTCTCCAGCACCCCAGCGCCACCCACCCCAGCTAGTGAGGCTGAGGGTCAAACAGGCTTGTCCATGATGGGAAGGCTCCGGGCTCCCAGCTACCCTCTGTTTCTAAGGAAGTCATCTCAGCCCACCTCTACAGGGTCACAGGCCTGCTGGAAGGAGAGCAGGGCTTTGGAGAACGGTTCCCTCCCACCATCTCGCTAGGCTTGTCCTCATTAAAGAGGAAAGTTTGGAGTTCCCTGAAAGTTTCCTCCAACTTGTGATGAAAGAAGAACTCTTTGGAGAGAAGACAGGAGCGCAGTTTCCCTGCTGAAAGCACTGCAGTGGGATTTGGGGGTTTTTACTTTGAGTAGCGCCAGCCAGAAGAGAACATTGCAACCAGCCAGGCAGAAGGTCTTACCCTTTCTATGGCAGGAGACCAAGTCTCCCAGCTGGAGCCCGGGACAGAACCCACCCTGGTCCTGATGAGAAGCGAGTTAAAAGCCAAAGCCACCATTTCTGGGCTGAAACATCACAAGATTCACAATGCACGCCCTGGAAGTGCTCATGCCAGAGCAGCTCAGACCGTATTTCTGAAAGTCCCAGGTGGCAGGGAGCTGCTGAAGGGTCATTTAGCCCATTCCCGCTTTGGGAATGGGGATTTACTGTGCCTAAAGCATGCCTGATGGTTACGGTCAAGCCTGGCTTCCAGCATCGCCAGCAAAGCCAATCCTACAACCCTCCTTGGCAGCTTACGTGCTGCTTAATTGCCCTGATAGTTCTGCATTGAGGGGTTTGTTGCAAAAAGCAGCCTATTTCTCAGCAGCAACAAATACTTGGGAAAGCTTCCTCTCTGGCAAACTCTATTGTTCATCCCTTCCACATAAAACGTTCCTAATGAAGAGGGAAAGCAGGATCTTGGCTTCTTTCAAAACAATCTGAAATATTATATTAAAAACATGCACTGAGTGTTGACATATTTAGTGTGTTGCTTTATAAAGCAAATTGCCTGAGCTAATTCAGAGCTTGACACCATTCAGACAGCACATAACAATGTGACTGGGAGGATCCCGCTGCAAGAAGTCCCGCTTTAGGGCGGTATGGAGCACCTCAGAGCTGCCAGGCAGCCCTGACTCTGGTTTCAGCGGGACCTGAAAGCCACCAGCATCACCCAGCTCCAAAGAGAGGGATGCACAACCACTCAACATGAGGATGGCAGCAGGTTTCAGCCCTCATGAATCCTCCCTGCCCAATCCCCCAGCTCCTCATCCAGACATCTCCAAAGGTCCAAGCTCAGAGGACATGGTACATACCATGCCAGGTTGTCCTGGCAATAGGCACCCATGTCATGGGAGCAAACCTCAGCCTTCCCCTCGCCACACCAAGCCAAATCCCTTGGAAGCGGGAAGAAAGTCTCAGTTCAGTAGGTTTTGAGCTGGAGACGTTTGGGTTTCTCTCCATTTAAAGGACCAACATCTTATAGGGTCTCAGCACAGGGCAGGAAACGCTGCAGCTGGAGCGTGCATGGAGCATGTTTAGGTGCATGTACCTGCAACCTAAACCCCTTCTGCAGGGTGGGTCACGGACCCAAGGTCCTGGCTCCCCGGGACAGGTTGGTGCAGAACCAAAGTGCATGTCACAACTGCTGCCCCATGCCAGGATGCAACCAAAGCCCCAGAGCAGGGCACAGACCCTCAGAAGCCCTGGTGTGCCCTGACCTCCTTTGACTCAGGACCACAAGCCCTCTGAGAAGGATCAGCAACACCTCACCACTTCCATCCTCTCCAGATCCCCCTGGATTTAGCAACACCAGTGAGTGGGCAGGCTCCCTGCAGCCAGATCCACTGAGCAAGAGGCATCACAACAGATCAGAGGGACCTGGGGCCCCTCCTCATTTATATTCCCCTCCAGCCATAGCCTTCAACATGGCTGAGGAAGGCAAGGCAAGACAAGGCCTACAGAGAATGCCTAAAGATTATTCCTCTCAGATTCCAATTTATTTTCCATTATTAATGCTTTTGAAAGCCCAACACGTCCTGCAAACAGAAAGAGCATGTTAAACATGCGGGCGGGAGAGCTGCAGAGCTGAGATGAGCATGTGCCTGGCACAGATACCCACCCAGCCAGCCAGGGAGACATGGCACCAGCATGGCCAAGGGAAGGGCTTTGGGGCCAGCAAGCATCACCCTTGCTCAATAGAACCTGCAACAGAAGCTAGTTATCCCCCATAGGGAGGTCCCTCAACATGTGCCCACTTCCCACAGGACTTCCCACAGCCCTGGAAAAGCGAGAGCATCATCCCCAAAAGCAGAGGTACCACAAGCTTAGGGGCTGAGCATCACTCAGCAGCAGAGAGAAGGCAGAACTGGGGGAAAGCCACTTGCATGAAGGATGAGAGGAGCTGGAGTCTTCCATAATGTAGAGAAAATTGCTTTCACCAACTAGCTGCAGTTCTAAAGCAATTACATTTGGGGGGAAGCCGAGATCACGTCCGAGTACTGTATGCATGGCGGGTGCGTTCTGAAATGCAAGAGCTGAATGAGGGGAAAAATAGAAAAAGAAAATGCCTTTTTAAAAATTATTTGATGCAGTAGGTGCTGAGAGGATAAAATATGGATAACTTGTGGAGGGGACACATCCTGGAGGCAGCCAGACATCGCAGCAACGGGACAATGGAAAGCTTGGAAGAGGAGCTTGGCCAGCACGCTCCCACTGATGGTCCCCTTGCCCCTAACATGGAAAGCTCTGACAAGGCAGCAGCTGAGCGCTGTCTGGCCCAGCACAAATAGGGTTTGCGTTAATTAAAACACCATTTGCCCTCCGATTCAGCTGTTCATGCTGGAGGATGGTAAGAAGCAAGAGCTGCTGCAGCGACAGCACCAGGGTGAGGTTCCAGGGGGCTTAAACACCCTCAGGAACATGATGCTCTCAGACAAACACAGGAGGGACGTGGAGCTGCTGGAGCGAGGCCAGAGGAGGCCCCGGAGCTGCTGCGAGGGCTGGAGCAGCTCTGCTCTGGAGCCAGGCTGAGAGAGCTGGGCTGGGGCAGCCTGGAGAAGAGAAGGCTCCTGAAGGGGAGCCCTTAGAGCAGCTCCAGTGCCTAAAGGGGCTACAGGAAAGCCGGAGAGGGGCTTTGGACAAGGGTCTGTAGGGACAGGACAAGGGCAATGGCTTTAACGTGCCAGAGGGGAGATTGAGATGAGCTCTGAGGCAGAAGCTCTTCCCTGTGAGGGTGCTGAGGCGCTGGCACAGGGTGCCCAGAGAAGCTGTGGCTGCCCCATCCCTGGCAGTGTTCAAGGCCAGGTTGGACACAGGGGCTTGGAGCAACCTGCTCTAGTGGAAGGTGTCCCTGCCTGTGGCAGGGGGTTGGAGCTGGATGAGCTTTAAGGTCTCTCCCAATACAAACCAGTCTGGGATTGTATGATTCTATGAAATGTGCAGCTGCCTTAATACTTCCATTCACAGACCTGCAGGTTGACCCAAAAACCAGTACACACCCCAACACCTCCCAGTTAAAGCCTTTCCAGGACAGATATAGACTGGGAGGCAACAGCTTTATTTGGCCATAGATGAGAAGCTCCTTCAAGCTATAAGAAACACTTCTGATCTTTCCTGTCAAGCCATCACCCTGCACCACCGTTTTTCCCCTCTAATCTGCTGGAATTCAGAAGGATCCCAGGCCTTAAGCACATCTTCTCTTAATTACCAACTGGGGCTGAGCTGCCCCGATCCCTGGAGCACTGACTGCTGCCGGCACTGCTTAGACACCCAATTTATCAGGCAGATGCCTCTTTTGCTTCCTGGCCACGCATCTTCCCCTCGTCTTTATCTCCTCTGGGGACGGGAATGGGAAGTGGAGCAGCAGCACCCACGGCTGCCGGTGACAGAGCCCCTTTTCAAAGGATGCTGTTCCGCTGTTATTACCAACTCCAGTCAAGTAGAATTGAGACATGAAGTAGATTTGTGCCCCAGATAAGGGCGTTTATTAGACAAGCTACTGAAGAGAAAACAAAAGCTAACAGTGAAGAGCCAGGAAGAGCAAGGATTAAAGAGAAAGCATCAAGAATACAGAGGGAAGTACTGTTATTACTTGGTGCTTCCCATTGGTGAATAGAAACCTTGAGCAGTCATTAATGAACACTTAGTGAAGGTTAGTGTCACCCCACAAGAGGTGACAAACACAAAGGTGTCCACACCCTCGAACAAAGCAGCATCCAACCCTTTCCTGCATGGTCAGATGTGGCCAAGCATCTCTGCTCCAGGGTGGCAGCTCCCAGGGTGTCCATGACCCTTCTCTTTGCCCATATGAGCACCAGACACCACCTACAGATGCTCTGACCACACACTAGGATGCTAGGATCCCATGATGGCTGCTCTGGCCCCTGTCACTGCACCCCACAGCCTGACCAAGGCAGGATGGGGATGGAAGGAGAATTTAGTCTCTGCACCCCCCCGGAGTGAGCGGAGCACTTTTGATAAAGCCAGAATTGCCTTCCCATGGGGGATGACTTGAAAACCATGGATCCATCTAGATTTCCCTATTGGAGACCATCTGGTTTTCTCCTCAACAAAGGAGACACATTCCTGTAAAATCTTTCAATAAAAGCACATGTTTTTATGGGGGAAGGAAGTCTTCCATAGGAACCTTAACCATTCCCTTGCATGCTCGTTCACCATTAGCCAGCCCAAGCCCCTGGCTGGGGCATGAGCTGGCGGCACAGGGTGAGATGGAGGAGGACGAGCCCAGGCAGGAGCATGAGGGTGCCCCTGCAGCCCAGCAGCTCCCAAGACATTCATTGCTTGCGACACATTGTCAAAGTGAGACACGCCTCATTAGGCAGAGCCAAAGCAAATGAGAAGGCTCCTTGGCCAATTATAACCAAAGATCCCAAATCAGGGATGCTCCATGGGTCTCACCACCTCTCTTTCAGCCCCGCTGGTGAGTGGGAAACCAAGGAGAGATGGAACACAGATCTGAGTCCCGGCTTCTCCCCGTTCACCAAGGTGGTGAATTCTCCATTTCCAGCAACCACCACACAGCTAGGCTGGATCCGGCATGGTCAGCTGGAAAAGCAGAGCTCCAGGAGCCACACTTGGAGAGCTGGAAAATGAGAGGTTTCCTGTCGCAAGGTTTTGTTTTCCAACTCTTGAAACAGAGCTCATTAACTCTCCTGAGTGGCATTCTCTGCTAAAAATGTCTATTTTTAAAAGCTTTTCTCTTTTAAATGATGTGGTTTTCCTTTGTGGGTTAAGCTGAGCTGGCACATGCCTTTTTTGTGTGCTTTGTTTTTTATCTCACCTAGCACAAGAGGGGAGAGGCTGCAGCCCCCCCAAGCACCATCACCCAGGGCTGGCAGGGGACACCCCTTGTCCCACAACAGCTCGCCCTGGAAGGGCACCTCCCCATGGTTAAAGCCACTGGGGTCCTTCCCATCACATCCCATCTTGTTGGGGCGACCTGCCCCATGGATGCCAGCCCATCCCCTCGGCACACGGGTGCTCATCCTGCCCTTCCCTCCCCAGCCCTGGCAGGTTGGGCCCAGCCCAGCAGCATCTGCCTAAATGAAACAATAAACAAGGAGCCACTGCAGATTTCCCTTACACTGCAGTTCCTTATTAATCCCCACAGTAAACACAGAGGGGGGAGAAAAAAGAAGCAATTAACCTAAGAGGGATGCTTTCTGTTTAAAGATACAAATGCATTCTAAAAGCAGACAAAGGAGCCGGAGCAAACGCATGGCAGGAGGAGTGGAGAGCAGCATCCCTGGCAAGGGAGGGAAGAGCATCAGGGCTTGTGCCAGCCGTGCCCGGGATCCATCACCATCATGGGAAGGCAACCTGCACCATCCCACACCTGTGCAGGGTGTGTCACCCTGGCAAGGGCTTCCTGGGGAGAAGGGGCACCCTCTCAGCACGCCCATACACACCCCAGCCTGAACTGATTCTCCTCCCAGTGGGGCTTGCCACGGGAGTGGGGTGCAGGACATGGGGCTCTGGGGAATGGTCAGGCAGCAAAGCTGCAGTTCCTTGACTGGAAAAGGGCCGGGACACTAGAAGTAACCTCCTGTGCCCAGTGACTAGTGCTGCACAAGGCTGCTTTAATGAGAAATGGCCATTTGAAGCTCGACAGCTCTCGGCAGCAGATTCCCTCCCTCTTCCCACTGTAGCTGCTCCCCGTACAGTGCCCCCAGCTAATTAATTACTGAGCACAATCCAATCAGTCAGGCCATCCTATTGCAGTTAAAGGCGTTTAAGAGATAATGCCATGAAACTCCAGACGGACTGGCCTGACCCCAGCCTCCGACATCACTGGGGTACTTGGGAGCTGCCACCGCCACTCCGGTTGACATCCCACATCCAGACACGCTGAAAAACCCCTTCAGATGCTTACAGTGCACAGGGGGCACCAGCCCCCTGTGCACTGGATTTCTGAGCCCCTGATGACTCTAATGAGACCTGTGCTGTTCTCTTCCACTCACACCTCACCACTGGGCTCGCTGTGCCCACAGAACACACACCAGCCTGGCTCAACACATGCACAAGGTGAGGGAGATGCCACCAGCCCTGCTTCTGCCTGCTCCATGCTTGCTCTCAGCGTGGCAGAAGGCAAAGACTGGTCTCACTGGAGATAGGCTTTGATGGCAAGGGGATGTAGTAGAGTGGCTAAAGCGACGGGATGCTGCTGGACAAGCAGCCCCTTTATGGTTATTATTGTTGTTATTGATGTGCTGATCTCCATCTGGGATGTTCTCAGCTTTGCGGGGATGGTTTAAATCTCTTTCCTGGGCTAAAAGTGTGGGAGTTAACTGAAAACTGAAGTGCTGAAGAAGGAGAAGTTATCAAACCCCTTTGACAAAGGTGGGGGCTTGTGTTAGCTCAACCCATTTGGTCCTGAATCACTGTCCCTTCAACCGCCCCTAGCAAGTGATTTGTTCAGTGAGTGCCCTTAGTACCTCAATCAGCCTTGTTTCCTTAATCACACCCATCTGGGGCCAAATCCTGACCATACACTGCTGGAATCCTGCTGGTTCCCAATGGTATTAGAGCAAAATGGTTCTCTAATGGTATTAGAGAGAAAACCTGTGGCAGGCGACCCCGAGCACCCCTGCAAAGGCTCACTGTGGCTATGCTGCTTTGTGCCAGCTGCGCTCCCAGCTGCCTCCTGTTCAATGATGAAAGCAGCTGATGCTGTGATTTACTGATCCTACCCGGGGTTAATTTTGCCTACCGGGGTGAGGATAAGCTCTTGGATTTGCAAACATTTTGAGGATTGTGGGTTTAATTATTTTTTTCCCCTTATTGTGTGTGCATACATCAAAAGCTCTTTATGCCTTGATCCGAAGCCAAGGCGAGGGATACACATCAAGTCTAAATATGCTCCTGTCACAGGTGGCATCAAAAGCTTGTTGCAGGTGAATAGAGAGAGGGTTCCGCTCTCACTTGGTCCAGCCCATCTCACAGCAGCTTGACCTCCAAGTGAAGAAGAGTCTCTGCTGTGCAGTCACCCCTCCAAAATGCCTTTGCAGAGCCACAGGCACAGCTAACTATGGCAGGGAACGGAAAGCCTCTTCTCAGAGCTGTTCTCCAGAGCCACCCCAGGCCAGATAACCAGCTATCCTGCCTCAGGACCAGCACCATGCAGCCCCAGGAGCATCAGCTCCATGCATCCCATCACTGCAGCCCTGGCAGGGTGGGACATCCACCAGGGGCGCCAAGCTCCCCTGCTGCAGCCGTCTGGAGAGGGAAGAGGCTCTTGCCCATCGAGTCGGGGAATCAAAACTCTTCCAACGCTTATCTCGAGAGCTTCTGTAAAGCATTGCAGGGATTTGGGTAGGAGGAGGGAGGGGAAGCTGTTTGATAAATCCTGAGGCCATCTCACTCTCCATGCCTAGAAGATAGCTCTAGAGTACGCTGGTTGTGGAGGTAATTCCCTCATTCTCAGCTCCCCAGGTACGCCACAAAACAGGGCATGTCTCCTGATGGCCCCACAAGGATTCTCTTGGGAACCAGCTGAAAAGATGGGCAGAAATGAAGCAATGCTGAAAGAGCATCAGCCCCTCAGTGAGGACGGCTCCGACCTGAGGTTGCGCTGCCAGCCCAGAGCTGCACCAAGCCCCCAAAGCAACGCACCAGAGAAACTTGTTAGCCTTCAGCATCCATCTTCCCTTTCCCACAGCAGCTGTAACACCAGGATCACTGCTGGAGCCTGCTCCATCCCATTTTCTGTTCCCTGATATGAACCCTTCCTAGGAGCCGCCAATTAAAGCACGGAACTGTTCTCAGCTCAGCCTCCCATGCATGAAAACGTCCTGTTATTTTGCACCTGCCAAGAGCTGTGTCCCAGCAGATTTCTCTTGAACTGACACTTGAGGATAATTAAACCCCTCTCTCTCCTCCGTTAGCAGTGCAGCAGATAAAAGCAGAGCCCTGGGGCTCTCGGGTCGCTGTTGTGGTGTGTGGCTCCTGTACAAGCCAGCAACATGAGATGAGACTCAGTTTCTCAACATAAGACATGAGCAGGATGGCAGCTCCGCAACCTGCCCTAATTTGGCAAGGGGAGCTGAGCAAGATGTGAGGTGCATGCAGGGCTGATCAGCAGGTGAAGGAGGAGCTGGAAATCCAATGTCTGGGATCGAATCAAATCCCCCTTGTTGCTAAACCTATGCTATCCTCCCTCACTGAGGTCCCATGGGGTGCAGCCGAGAAGGTCCAGGCACCCTTCTCATCGCCTCTAGCTCTAACCCAAGGCAGGGACTGGCTCCCATCACACACACAGCTCCCAGCAGCCCTGGCTGCTAGGTGCCCCATAGAACCAGCCCAAAGTTGGCTGGTTTTGGGGAGCGGGTGGCCGGGCGGGCAAGCAGCCGGCCTGCAGCAGCAGGCAACCTCACACCATGCTCTGCCTGTCTCCCGTGCGTGCTGCCGGAGGTTAGTGAATGCATCGAACCTCAAAGCCGCGCTTCGATCGGGGCGGTTTTGAGGTTGGCGCTGAGCATCTGCCATCGCTCCGGGCTGGGCCTCCAGCACCACGGGCCGGGAGGGTCCCCCACCCGCCTGCCCCAAGGGGCCCCTTAGCGTCGTGGGGACGGCGGGTTCCTCACCCCAGCCCCGCTGCGAGGGGACCGGGTCCCACTTGCTCCGAGGAGCCGCAGGTGCCGCCCCCCCGGGGATGGATCCCCCTAACCCGAGCTCCCCGCTCCGCGCTCGCCGCCGTTACCTGCGAGGGCTCGGTGTGCGGCCGGGCGAGCTGCGCCGCGCTGCAGCTGGGCTCGGCTCCGCGGGGCTCGGCGCATCCTCCGCCGCTCGGCCGGGCTCCCGCGCCCCGCTCCTCGACGCTCTCCGCTCGGCTCCGCGCTGCTCCGCGCCCGCTCGCCCGCAGCCCGCTCCGGCGGCGGGGGCGAGCGCATACCCCGGGGCTGGCGGCTGCTGCCGGGCCCTCGAGCAACGCGGCTCCAGGCTCCGCTCGCCGTCGCCGCTGCTGCCGCCGTGCCGAGGCGCCCCGCCCGCCCCGCCTCCCGCTCCCCTCCGCGCCCGGCCCCGGTGACAAATCGCGGACGGGATTGTTTTAAAGAGAGAGCGCCCGCAGAGCCAGCCCGGGGGGTGCTGTTTGATATACACACACACACACACACACACCCCCACCCCGGGGCTCACGGCACCCCCCGGGGCTGCCCATCACCCCTTAAGCTCCCTTGGGCGCTGGGCATGCGGTGCGACTGAGCCCCGACAGCTCAATGCACTGATGGCTGCCTTTGTTGCCTTTGCAGCCATCAGTGTGGTGAGCTGTCGGTGCTCAGCTGTGTGTCCGCCCCTCCCCGGTGCAGGGCATAGGCAGTTCTGATGCTGAGCCCCAGCAAGCAGGGCACAAAGCAACACACCTCTGTTATCAGAGACCCTTATCACTCTCCATAATTGCCTAAAAGGAGGTTGTAGTGAGGTGTGGGCTGGTCTCTTCTTCCAAGGAACAAGGGACAGGACAAGAGGAAATGGCCTCGAGCTGCACCAGGGGAGGTTTAGATGGAGATGAGGAACAATTCCTTCCCCAGAGGGTGCTCAGGCATTGGAACAGGCTGCCCAGGGCAGTGCTGGAGTCACCATCCCTGGAAGTGTTCACACACCGTGTAGCCGAGGCCCTCAGTGCCATGGGTTAGTGGTGGCCTTGGCAGTGCTGGGAACGGTTGGACTAGATGAGCTTAAGGGTCTTCTCCAACCTGGTTGATTCTGTGATTCTGTGGTTGGGGCGGGCTATCACCTCGCCAGCGAACCCCAGTCCCGCTGCAGTTGGGGGACACTGGGCCAAGCTGTCCCACAGCACCTCCAGCAGCCCGCAACTTGCCAGAGGGGCTTTCCAAGGAAGACCTTATCCATATGACAGCTCAGCAGGGTCTGAGGGAGGCCGTATCCGTCTTCCTTGGTGCATTCAGCAAGCATGCTAAAAACTCTGCCTGGAGATTATGGGCCCAAGCTGCCAGCTCTGCAGGGGAGGAAGCCCCTCTCCTTGCTCCCTGCTGCACCCGATGCTCAAACAGCAAAGTTTGCAAGATGATTGAGCTGTGCATTGTTTTCTTCCAGATCTAAGCTTGTTCCCCTGGTTGGGTCTGCATTACGCCTTACCAGGGCTGGCGGGAGAGGAGCCCCTGCGTGCCCAGCACCCCGGACCCTGTCCTGGGGAAAGACACTGGGCTCCCTTGCACAAGCCAAGCTGTGAGCCCCCTTCCCAAAGCTGCCACCCTGCCACACTCTTGTTTCAGATATCATCTGATGTTTCCATTTTCTCCTGCAGGTATTATCCTCATCCTTATGCAAGCAAGAGCTGCATAAGGTCTGCGGGTTTTAATCCAAACCGGAATTCTCTCCATGGGGTTATGTTCTCTCTGTCTTGCTGGAATGACACGATGTGTTTAATAAGGTTCTGTAGAGCATCCCAGCCTGCTCTGTGGAATGTACCCCTGGCTGTGGGCTATGGCTGGATGTAGCACCCGCATCTGGCACGGGTGCTCGACACTGCACATCACCAGGCAGGAGCAGGCAGAGCGCAGGCAGCGCGCTCAGGGCAGTGTGCTCTGCGGCAGCATCCCTCCCTACCTTGTGCTGCATCACTGATGCACCTCCTGATGCTTTCAGGCCTGGCGTTCTCATCAGTGAACACCATCTGTACCAGAGCCGGGGGTTGTTACAACCTTTGAGGCTCCATCCAGTGGTGGCTTCCATCAGATGCTTTTGTGTCTTACTATGTTCCCAGGCAAGGTGCCAGACTCAAAACCGTGCTGAAGGCAGGGAATGGCTTTCCTCTGCTTGTGGGAAGGAGATGCAGGGTCCAAAAAACCTGCTCAGATGCCAGGATTGGGTCTAGAATTATTCTTATCCCATTAACACTGTGAGAAGTGAGATAAGAAAACCCACCTGGTAGGAGGATTGTAAGGTAATTAATGCATAGTGTTAGTAATGATCTCCTTATTCCAGCTCTGCTTATGATTACAACAAGCTTTGCTCTAGTCCACCATGATGTGCTGCATAAAGCAGCTATCTCCTGAATCTGATTTCCTGTTTGGAGATGATCTCTAGCTGAGAAATTACCTGCTCTCAAAACTGATTAGAGTCCTCATCAGCACATTCTTCACCCATCCTTTAGGCCGGCCCTGGAATATACACGGAATTGGGAATAATTTCATGCAGGAGGTAAAATCTGGAGCTGGTGGCCCAGCTGTGTGCCACTTCCAAAGGAAATCCAGACAAAGCAGCGACGACAGCAGGTCACCAGCCCAAATCTGGGTGCTATGAGCTGCCCTGCTCTGGTTGGGGATGCTTCAACTCCTTCCCCGCTGATGCTGGCACATCAGCCCTCCCACTCCCATGCACTTTGGGGGGCTGTCCCAAGCGCTGGGTACCTGGCAGCCCCCAAGCAGAGGGAGGCCACTGTCACTTGTCCCTGCCTGCAGGAACAATGCTCCTTGCCCTAGGAAACTGGGACCTCAGGGGACACCAGCAGTGCATGGTGTGCCCAGTGTGTTCTGGAAGGAGCCTGGAGCAGGCAGGACCCTGCTGGATCCCACTTCATGCCCCCTGCAGTTGCCTCTGCTCCCTTCACATGCTGGTGCAGCTGCATTTGGAAAGCAAGGAGGTATTTTTCCTCCTGTGCTTCACATGGCTGAAAGCTGTCTCACAACTCCCATGGTTAAAAACTGTCTCCTAATTTCCAGCCTACATTAGCCAGTTTAAACCTATTTGTTCTTGTGCCAGCACAGTCTTTTCGCTTAAATGGTTCCTTTCTGTACCTGGTGTTTACTTGCTTGATATATTTATGGAAAGTAATCATATCCCTGCTTTTCCTTCCCTTCACTGGGCTAAACAAGCCAAGTGCTTTCAGTCTCACCCTCTAAGACAGGCTCTCTATTCCCCCCACCGTGCTAATACCCCTTCTCCACGCCTCTTCCAGCATGGATTAATCTTGCTGGAAGACAGACCATCGCGGCTGTGTGTGATGCTTCAAACAGTATCTCCCAAATAGCGGGTGACCAAAGCTCCAACCGCAGCAATGCCACACGTGTGCTGGCCTTCCCTGTATCAGATTGTCACCTGAATAAGGTGACACTGGCAGGAGACCTTGCTTTGTGCCTGTCTTGCCTTGCACCCAGCCATTGGCCATCCCAGCCCGGCTCCTGGGCTCCTGCCTTCCCCTCTGGCCAGCAGCAGAGGTTGGGTGCTCCTGCATGCTAAAGAGGGCTGGTTTCTCTCCTCTCTGCTGCACTGCGATGGTGGACGTGCAGAGTTCTCCCGTGGGGGGTTATAAACGCCCGTAGCCTTAAATGAAACTCAGAGAGGATGCGCAGGCTCACCCCACTGAACACAAGAGGGAGATGGTATCACCATGCTCTGATGGTCACTAATAACTTTACCTCTCCCGCGCTATTCTCAGCAGAGATAAACCTCCAGTGTCTGATGAGCCAGAACAGAAATATCCAGTGGCTCTCTGTTCTCTTCTATTTTTCCTGCAAGCTGGTTAACCCTGAAATCCAATTACTGCTTATTATTCAGTGGAACTCACCTCTTATCGAATGGACACATTGCGGGGCCGCTGTGCTGACTCCGAGCACTAATGGAGCTGCAAATTACTCCTGCCATGCTGAGGGACCCATAGGTGTGAGCCCAGGGGTGCCTCTCCAGCACCCGAATGCCTGTGGAGCTCTGGGACACCTACTGCAGGCTGCCTCTATGCTGGCCATGGGCGAATGCAGCCATAAGCTCCCACTTGCTGTGGGTTGTCTCCCAAGGTTGCTGCTCCATGTCCCCACCCTCCAGCCCAGTGCCATGGGTGCCATGGGCTAGTCCCTGTCCCTGGTGTGGGCTGAGCTTGTTGGGTGCAGGCTGAGCCTGCGGTGATCAGCCTTTAATGTCTGTGGGTTATTGTGCACAGTGTGAAATGCAATGGGCTGATCCAGGCGTGCCATGTGCAGGAAAGGCTGGCTCCCTGCATTATCCCGGGAAGCGGGCGTGCAGCCAAGCCCAAACGCCACCTAATTCACATTCAGTGCTGAATTCAGCAGGTGGGGAAAGGCAAAAACAAAAAGGCTTTGCAGTTTTCTTTCCTGATTAAAGTCATGGCACAGCAAGTTTCACCTACGTTCATTAGCAGGGAGGGAAGGAGGGGGATGTTCCCAGCAGCAGCTGCTGCTGATGCTCCCCCAGCACTGAAGAGGCAGCAGGGCATGGATTGAACCTCTTGCCTATGACCCTGTGCTGCACGGGTTGGATGCGGTCCTAGGAGCCTGACCCACACACTGTGCCCTGCATTTTCCCATCTCCCTCTCCCTGGCATTAGCCCACCCTACTGTGATGGGCTCGGGAAGAGTTTCTCAGGTCAGCCTGGCTGAAATAAGCCCCACAATAGCCTCTGTCTCTCTTCCAGAGCATCCATCAGTCCTTCTCCGAGACAGTTTAGGCTAATCTCCGTCAGAGATAAGTGATGGAAATGGCAGGGGGTGCTCCAGGCAATGTCTCCTGACGCCATCGGACGTGCCTGCCACACTTGCTGGCACCCACCACTGCATCATCTGCTGCTGGCTAGCCCTGACAAGCCCTGTCCGCTGCCTGCCTGCCTCTCTCCCTACTTCCCAGGGGAATGAGCGGGTCTTTGGAGCACCAAAGAGCTGCGGCTGCCATCGCTGCCCTGCTCTCCCAGCCCTTTAGTCATTGCACTGGCTGCCCGTGCTGGACTCACATGAAGTTGCCATCCACTCACACCCAAGGCTTTGGGGCTGCTGGCAAAAGGATGGGAGCAGGACCAGCATGACGGGTGCTTGGGCAGGATCGTCCCCAGGCAGCACATTTCAGCTCCTCCACACTGTGGGAAGTCAGCAAAGCAAAGTAAAGCAGGGTCTGGAGCAGTGGCTGGAGGTCCCCTGGCTCAGCGCTGTACCTGGATGGCTCCAGAGCTGGGCATCCCGGGTGGGCAGTGAAAGCAGGCACCGGGAGCTGAGCACAGCCCAGTGCTTTGCTTCCATCCCCAGCTGCCTTGTCACCTACCATTATCCTGATCAGAACTCACTAATTCCCTAGGCTGCTCTCCCAGCTGGATAAAGTGCACCCTGGCAAATGGCACCAGGGAAACCTGGTGGTGGTGGCCTCTCCCAGGGAAATAGTCCACACCTGCCTGCTGGGCACCCACAAGAGCAGAAGACTTTGAGGTGCCACCCTGAGCTCCCATGGGACCCAGCAGCTCCTCTTGGCCTGGTCCCCATTCTCCAGCCCTGGCTTGGCTTCCTCTTGCTGAAGGCAGAGCATCCCAGGGAGCCACGGGAGGGGGAATGGGGAAGAGAAGCCAACAAAAGAAACCCAGTAAGTGAAAGATTAAATATAATACCAAGTAAATTATTATACAAGAAGAGAAGGCAGGTTTTAAATTAACTCATTACACTGCGAGGCTTTCAAACCCATTTATTTACCCCATAGGTCCTGCAGCTTCATATGGAAAATGGCTTCTCCTTGACTGCTATTAAAGCTGGAAGGCGGCTGCGGCGGGCGCCGAAGGCTGGCAGGCGACACCTGAGCGTGCCACAGAGCTATGCAGGGACGGGTAATTGCACATGCAAAACGCTGGGCTGTGACAGCAAACAGGACGATTGAGCAGAGAAATGGGAATCCATTTCCATGCACAATTACCTGGGGAGAGGCTGAGCCACGGCTTCAGGAGATGACAGGGCTGGATGTCATCGTCCCCCCCCGTCCTTCCTTACCCTGAGTACTAGATGTGCTGTGTGATAGCCTCCTCCTCTCCCTGCCTGGTTCCCTAGGGAGCAGGGCATTCCCATCCTCCCAGGAACTAGGGGATGTGGTGCTGAGCTGGATAAACCTGGTGCTTATTATGGGGTTAGCTGTGGTTAGGGAGCAGGCAGCTTAATGAATGAGCTATTCTGGGAGGGGGGGGCGTTACTGGGAAAAGGGGCAGGGAAGGAAGCGGATAGTCTGAGCCCCTTTGTTTGGGAAGTGGCTGCGATCAGGCAAAGCTTTTCTACAGGGTCTCTCCTTCTCAGGAGCTGCTGTTCCCAGGTTTTACTGATGAGCCGGATCTGGTTCATAATAGATGATAACAAACAAAAGGGCAAGGAGGGGGAAAGAAAAAGCCCAGACCTCATTTTCTTCCCTCTGCCTCCCCTCCAGCTGGCAAACAAAAGCCAAGCTGCACGATGGGATGCTCAGCCTGAGCTATGGAGAAATGACTTGTGCCTGGGGCAGACAGCACATTCCTTAGGGGCTCCTTGTGCCAGGGGCAAGCTCTGGCAATGGCTATGCCATGGGAACCACACAAGCCAGGCCAGCAGTGAGCAGAGCCTGCCTTTGTCTCTGTTCCTGACTGCCGGATTCATTGCACTACAATTCCCAGCAGCCTGCGGGAGGGGTTTTGCCTCTGAAAGCAGCATCGAGCGGTTCACGATGGATAAAGCACTTGGGGGGTGAGCTCAGCACCAGCCGATGGAGGTGGATGCAGGCAGTGAGGCAGCCCCAGGAGCTTTAAGGGCAGGAGCTCAGCCAGGGGCATGGTCCCTTCTTAGCAAGGCAGAACTGAGGGCAAGGTGATGGGCTCATGTCTCGCAGACTCACAGTCTCCCACCTCCTCCCAGGGCGATTGTGATGCTTTGCTTTGCCCCTCAGCAGCCAACATCAGTTGCTCCGCTGGCTGGGCAGGCAGAGAGGATGGTCCAGGAAAGGCTTCTCCTGGCCCAGTCTGGGGAGCACAACGTGGGGTGGCACCTCTGTGTCCAGGCTGGAGCAAACCTGCCTCTCCAAGGGCTCTAGGGACAATGACATTGTGGTCTCAGCACGCTGGAAGGAGGCAGCCCCAAGTCTCCTCTGCATGTGCCTCTAATTATGACACCTTCACCTCTGGGAACACCAGCCCTGCTTCCCCCCATTCATAATTCAGTGTGACACAGCCCAGCAAAAATCAATTCACTCCTATAAGAAAGTGCCAAGGCAAATTATTTCCCAAAGCCTTCGACAGGGCTTTCTTCTCTCCCAATGACTGTATCTTTGGTGTTGAGTCCTAACAGCTTAGCCCTTTGAGCTCTTCCAGTTTGCTGGGGAGCCCAGCCAGATGAAGCCATCAGCAAGAGCACCTTGTTGCCTCGTTGCCCATTCATTAGGGGATGGGCCCATCTAGGTGCCTACAGGCAAGCCCATCCATTTGTCCTTCCCTAAATCATCCCTCTAAGAATGCTGCTGGCTGTACAACCCTTGCCATATTGACCTTGTTGGGGGAGTAAGGGTTGCCTTGATTCATAGCTGGGCAGTTTGTGTTTTTGGGGTCCCTGGAGACCACCCAGTCTTTCCCAAGGCAGTTTGTGGCCATCAGAGGACTTATTTCTTTTCACAGTATCCTGGGAAAGTCACCATTGGGAAAACCCATTTGGCACCACTGATGCCTCAGGATCCAGTCCTGATGTGTGTCATGCTCTGCAGCCCCCCAGCCACTGCTGGGGGGGGACCAGCCATGCTCTGTCTCACCCGCACTGCTCTTTGTGCTCGAAACAGCACTTAGGAAGATAATGAAGCTCTTCTTTCCTTGCAAGGTCACTGGCTACCATGCACTGGGTTATTATGTGGTCTTTAAAGCTCATTAACATACCCAGTTCCCAACTGCAGAGAGAAGGAAGAAGTGAGAAAAATGATGGGATTTGAAATCAGAGATAGGGACTGTGAGGTCCCTGGGAGCCCCCAATGGCAGAGCATCATGTCACAGGGCTACCACCGCCTGTCTGAACAGATGCTGGGGGAGATGCTAAAAAGCCTTGAAATCGTCTGCTCAATGAAAAGGCTTTCCCCAGTCTTCGGCCACAGAGGATGGAATCAGAGGGAGCCGATGAAAGAGCAAGTCTAATAAAGGGAGTTTTAATCAGGGAAAAAGAAAAAGTGGGGTGGGGGAGACCAGATCAGAGCCATAAACTGGCTGGAAATCAGTCCCTTCATTATCGCAAACACATGATCACAACTTCCTATTTGACATTTCATTAATTTAAGCCAGGAGTCTGGGGACCAGAGAGAGAAGAAGAAAGCACATTATTAATTTTAAAGACCTCCTCCCGGAAGGGCTCGCACTCAAAAAGAAAAGAGAAATGTTAGAAGAAAATTGTTTCTTCATGTTTTCCCCCCTCCCCTCACTTTCCTCCTCTGCCTTTTCTCCTCTAGCTGCAGGAGAGCTTGCTAGCCATTAAAAACCCAGGGCTGGGCTCCCCATGCCTTTCCCAGCTCCTGGGCAGATGCAGGTGGGATACAGGATTGTCCCTACAGGCACCTGGGAATGAACCAGCTAAAGCCACCCGCTGTTAGTAACTCATGGGCAGGCTTGCAGAGCCCTGGGAGATGCTCGCAGCCACTGCCCAGAAGCATCCATCTGTCCTGCATCCCATCTTCCCCGCCTCGGAGGAGCTGAAGGCAAAGCTGCCAAAAATAAACCGATTCAGGACAGCGTCTCTATTGTAAGGGCAGATGGATGGCGCCGGGGCTGCGCTTGAAAAGGCAGATCTAAAAGGATGGAATTAAAGAGCCTTTGGAGAAAGAGAGGCTTTCTGCTAAAGCTGGTATGCTGCTTTGCAGATAAGGCTTCTGCAGGTGGAGCAGAAGGCCACCCTTCAGGTCTAATTGGGGAAGGGAAAAGCAGACCCCAACCCTCCCCAGATGCCTCCAGCACTCTCAGGTGGCTTCCTTGCTCCTCCAGCTCCCACCACCAACTCGTTAAATAGCACTTCTGGATCTTGGATCTGGTATTTTAAGGGATTTCAATCATCCTGGGCAATTATTTCAAAGGACATTTGGAATTGTTATATGTTCCCACCCCTGTCTGCATGGCCGCACGCCGCAGCCGCACGCTGCCCGCAGGGTGGCCAATTCAGCTCCATGTATTTTGACTGCTTCAAGTCCTGCTATTGATTTTTCTGCCAGGTCCAGCTGAGAATTGAGCTTATTAAAAAACAAACCATCACAACTGGGGCAGAGCTATGCTGCAATTCCTGCCTCCAAGTGGGGCTTCAGCCTTCCCCAAGTATGGGTCCTGCTGCCTTGGGTGTCCTTTGCTTTTTGGGCTGATGGAGTGGTGGGACCCATTGGTAAGAAAATCTCCCTAGCTTCTCCAGTGACACCCAGGGTTTGTTCAGTGCCAGTAATTACCTGCGTCCCCATCACACATCCTGTTGAACAGCATTTGCTCTCACCCAGTTTCAGCACAGATAATTTTAGCTCTTTAGCCCTCACTTTATCGCTTCAACTGAGGATTTCATTTGCTGCCAATGAAACCAGTGGTTTCAAGAGCTGGGCCAGCTTACTTGCCTTCAGGCAGATGTTCAGTGCTACTCAGCCTGCTGAAAATGGGGAAATAACAGGAAAAACAATGATTTCCAAGCTGAGCCCTTCAGGAGCCTCTTGTACCAATTCTCGACCTCACCAGCTCAATGCTGGGCTCCCTGTGCCCAGAGAACAACCCTGTGCCACCAGACCCACCCCAGCTAATTGGGTTTTGCTCCTCATTGCTATTAGACATGCCCTGGAAGGGGTAAGGAGACACCAGAGATGCTGAAGCCGCCCCATGATGGCTTTGGCTTTTGTTCTCTTTTATTGCTGCTTTCTGACAGAGAAAAAACACAAAGGAGATATTTATGAGCCCTACCAGCAGTGGGTTTGGCTCTGGGCTGCGTTTAAAGCACCTCTGTTATTTCCCAGCATTAAATGCCTCCCGGATATTTACAGCTTTTGACAGCAGGAGCCAGAGCCAGGTTAAAGCACCATGAGTGACCTGCACCTCCGGTGAACGTTTGTTAGGGGAACACAGGAGGAGAGCTCCTGCATGAAAGCATGGCCATCTCTTCATGATACCGGGTCCCTCACCCCAAATCCCCATCTAGGCATGGCCAGAAGGTGCTGGGGAGTGATGCTGAGCATTCCCCATGTAGGCATGGCCAGGAGGAACAGGGGATGGATGCTGAGCATTCCCCATATTCTACCAGTGTGGTCCCAGTTTGCTCCTCCTGGGTCCCTTGTTTCACACACAAGGGCTGGGGTGAGTGGGGTTCAGCAGGTCGCTCCTTGCCTTTACTCTGCTTCCCACCCCAGCCATGGATCTGCCTCATTTTCCTTTCTCTCCCTCACTCCCTTTATCTCGTGTTTATTTTTCTTCACCGCTTTTGCATCCTATTCATCTGTCTCTCTTTCCATCTCATCTCCCCCGTCCTGAAAGGCTTGTCAGGAGAAGAAAGAGCGAGCCCAGCTTCTCCCATCTCTATTTACCAAATAAGACCTGGAGTCAGGTTTTATTTAAGCAAAGGAAAATGAACTGGATGCAAGTAGGCCAGAAGAAGCGTCTGTGAAGAAAAAGGATGACAGCAAAGAGAAGGATGAACAAAGGAGTAGAGGCAGAGCATCCCCTCGGGATGCTGGACAGAAGCTCATTGCCAGAGTGTGGGTCCAGTGCTGCAGCCTTAGCGGTTCTGCTTGTTAGTGGTGCCAAAATGGCATGGAAAATACAGGAATGCCATGGGAGGTTGAGGAGCCAGTCAGGTGGCTAATTAGTTGGTTTAGGGCATCCTTTGTTTGAAGCCGCAGCAGTGGTTTCCTTCCCCCCCATAGGCAATTAGACAGGCAGCATCTATCAGGAGCAGCAGCATCAGTGGGAAGTGGGCAGCCCCTCAGTGTTCGGGACCCCCTAGCCAGCAGCAGGCATCTGGGGGGCTTTGTCTTGCCTAATTCCAAACCCTTCCCCATGCCACAGGGGCTGCAAGACATCCCTCATCTTCCTCCAGCCAGCCTGGCCCTGAGTACTCCTCAGGGGATGCTGCAGTGCCTCGCAGAGGGCATGGCTGGGGGCCCCATAGCACTATTGGGATTCCTTCAAGAGGTCTAGGGGGGGAAATAAAGTTCCTTGCAGCAGGCTTTCAGGGGCATACTGCTCACTAGGGCTGGGGCAGGCTCAAGGCAGCCTAATCAAAAGCAACTGAAAAATACATTTTTGCAGGCAAACCGCCACCTTTCTGGAAAATAGCCTCTAAAGCGGGGCCTGGCCCCATGCCCAGAGAAGTTAACTTCAATTGACTCGCCTGCATTTCACTTCAGGCCCTCTCTGATTTTTCTGGAGCAGCCTTGTAATATTGAAGTGCTATCACAAGGAAATTAAATCCACTGCACTTAGCATAAGTGTAAGCCCTTGCCCACAAGCCACTTTCTTACGCAAGCACCCGAGCATCTTCACCATCACCTACCTCAGGCTGCCTCGCAGCACAGACCCATTCCCCAGTGTCTGCAGGACCTGCAGAGTACCCAGCTCTCCTCCCAGGGAGGGCTCCTGGTTATCCACGGCCATGGCTCTGTGCTGCACAGCCTTACTGCCATGCTCCTGAGACAGCAGGAAGAGATCCCCAGCAGAAACACCATCATAGAGAGCTTGCAACGTTGCCTATTCGAGCCTTTCCCCCATGCATCTCATACATTCCCAATCCTGTCAATGCACTGCAAGAGGAGCCTTCATATTTCCTTTAAATTAAACCCTAATTTACCCAGATAAGCAGGGCCTGGGTGGAGAGGCTGCCGAATCCCCACAGCTTATTGTCATTCCCACTCTTAGCTGTTACTGGCCATCACCACGCTGGTTTCATTTGCACCTTGTTAGGCAGGCTGAGGTGGGATGCAGCTCCTGGCCAGCTAGAGCAGTGGGTCTGGGGCACATCCCTGGTGCTGGGGGTTCGGGATGCTCTTGGGGGGTGCATATTGACCCACCAGAGCTTGTCTGTGCTGCAGCCCCAAAGTCTCATGGCAAGGAGAACCAACATGGGGACCTGGGACCAGTGCTGGTGGCAAGAGGAGCATCCCCAGCAGCAAGCCCAGACCGTTTCCAGCTCACCTTGGTATTGCCTTTCCCACAGCTGGACAAGCTGCCTGGCGAACCCTCTGCCCTGCTTGGAAGTTAGCATTTCTTAAACCTAAGTCATTTGGCCTGAAATCCCCTCTTTCCTCTCCTTGTGAACAGATTTGGTCCGGGAGCCGGGCGTGCTCGGCAGCAAACCCACGTACAAGGAACACGCATCAGCTCCTAGCAGGAAAGTGAATTATTGAAGTCCAGGGAAGTTGTGACGAATCAGTTAGGGTGGGCTGCTGTGTGCTCCGGTGAATTATTCAAAGCCTGGTTTTTAAGCAATTCCTGAAATAAAGATGATAGAGACAGGGGAGGGAGAGAAAAACACACTGCAAAGGGCCACCGTGATGCCTCCTGGGTGTGGGGACCAGGCTGTCCCCTCCACAGGCAGACATCATAGACTGGTTTGGTTTGAAAGGGACCTTCAAAGCTCAACTATTCCAACCTCCCTGCAATGATCAGGGGCATCTTCAACTAGATCAGGTTGCCCTCGTGAGATGGGGGGCTGCAGGCTTTGCTTTGCACACATGTAAAAATACCCCACCCCCTGGATGTGTGTTTCAATGCTGTTTGATTCTAAAGCTAGATGCTGTCGTCTGGAAACAGCGGGGCTGGTTTAACCCCACCGGTGCAGGAAAACCAGACAAAGAGAAGTCCCTGCTCTGGAGGACATAATGCGGATTTGATTTGATTTCAACAGAGCCGAAAGCAGCAGAGCTCGAAGCCATGTGCAGTGCTGGGAGGGGGGAAATCCAGGCTCAACTGCCTCAGAGGCTCCTAAAAAAGCCAAACCACAAAGGGAAACAAGAGGCAAAGCGAAAATACTTTATTACATCTGTTTGAAGTGCGGAAGATAGAGGAATGAGCAAACACCGAAGTGTTTTGGTTCTGCTGGCAAATGAACACGCTGCTGAGCCTAATGGGATTTTAGATTAAAAGATTTAGTGAAAAATAACAACCAGCTCCACAAATAGAGCTTTATAAGGTCAAATAACAGATGCATGTTAGCAAAAAACCACTGCCAGTGTTTCGCCTCCTTCTGCAGGGATGCTTCTCCCACCCCGAGCCTCAATCTTCAGGTGCTCTCCTCTAATTCCTGCCTTTATCCTCAGCAGTCATGTTTCCCGCTGAGAATGGCTGGGAAATAATCCTTTGGGATCCTGATTTGGCTGCCTTTTCTAAGCAGGGCTTTGCAAGAAGTTTGGCACACCTTTGCAGAGCAGCAAGGCTGGGGATGGGGAGCAGAGATCCAGCCTGGATGGCACCAGGGATGCTCCATGGGGAAAGGCACTTTTCTGCCTGCCTCAGCATGCAGGCAGGGCATTGTTCCCAAACACCCAGGGGGGTTTCTGATAGCTCCAAGACCCCCTTTGCTAACAGGGCCGTGGCCATCCCATCACACAGGCTGGTCCTTTGTGTACCTATTTCTGTTGGGGATCATATGCAAGTCTTCCATGACTTGTTTTTGGAGCTATCGGGTACTTTCAGCAGCTACTGACTTCAAGGACATCAGGGGGTTGCAGCACCCTTGAAAAATTAGGCAACTTCTGCATGCCTAAATAGATGCTTAATGACAGACACTTGTGGGTGAGCGTGTTGGCAGCAGCCCAGGGCTGGGAGCAGGGGAATCAGGCACCACCAGGCTGCACGATGGGCATCATTGCCCCTGCTGTCCTCCCCCAGGTCCCTGCACAGAGCTGGGAAACCAGGGGAGAGCTCCTGATGGAGGGTCCCCATGTCCTTCCTCTGCCAGTGATGCTGTGGAGTGGTGGAGGACCATCCACATCTTACCACCTCTGCCCCAAACCAGGGCTGAATGTTCTTCCTCACCTCTGCAAGTCATTACCTCTAACATGGCAAACACTTCATGGTGCTGGTAAAACCAGATAGCATTAACCTAGTCCTGGAGCTGGCGCAGGCATTTAAAGCTGCAGAAATAAGGCAGAAATCAGGCAAATCCCCCTCTCCGATGCCAGACACCAGCCCCATATCCTGCGCCTGCCCCTGCGACATCTCCAGTGGTGCCAGCGAAATACACGGGCAAGGGATCAGCTCCATTGCAGTCTGTCCAGATTAATAATAGGATGTGCTTTAGATCATGCTTATCCCTTTAAGCTCTTGTTTTCTGAGAGCCCCAGGGTGCTCTCACCCTGCTGCACCCTGTCATCAGCCCAGCGATGGTCCCCATTGGACAGGGGGTCCTGGCACCCATCCCCTCCTCATCCCACCCACCCCAGCAGTGAGGATGGGCTCCTCCAGACCACATCCAACCCTCCCAAGAGGGAAGAGCAAGGGTGTGAACACGCAGCATCCTTCTGTGGAGGGATGCTTGGGCATCGTGCTGGGGAGCGGATCCTCCCCAGCAGCCGCCCCGGACCACCGGGTGATTGGGAAGCATCGTGGGCCTCTCCAGTGCTCTCAGCCCCCCTTTTCCCCTGCTGATTGCAATCAACACCTCATTCATACGCCTCTGTTTACTAATTTTCCAGGAGGTATCACGCTAATGAAGGGAGCCAAGCAATCAAGCAGCATCAAGCAGCCTCCCAGAAGTGGGGAAAAGGAGGAGAGGGGAGGAAGAGAGGGTGGCTGCCAGGAGAAAGAGGGGAATGGGCTAGGTAGGGGTGGGAGAAGGGAGCGGAGAGGCAGACGAAGGGCTCCCAGGGTTCTCTCTGCCCTGCTACCAGCCCTGCATCCCTACCTGGTGTGGCTGAAGGACAAAGATGCTGTTACTCATTGAGCAACATCTGAAGCATCCTTGGCAGCAGCGTTGAGGTAGCTGGGTACCACACTGTGGAAGTCGAGGATGCTGGCCACAGCGCTGCAAGGAAGGCTGAGTGCTTTGGAGGAAGTTCAGGTCAACCTTTGGAGAGCACATCACTGAGCCCTGGGACAACAGGCTGTGCTCTGCAATGATATCTGCCCCATGAGTTATAAAAATGCCATCCAACCGTGGGCTCCACACTGACCAGTGTGCTGGAGACCAGCCGGTCCATGCACTAGAGAGGCCAGCACAGTGACAGGCAGGGCTGCATCCCCTCCATCCCCCCATGCCTTCAGCTTTAAGCAGGCCAGAAGTGACAACCTGCCCACCCCAACACCACCCCTTACTGGGGTGCCTTCCTCCTGTGGGGTGCCTTCCTCCCATGAGGTGCCGTGGCAAAAGGAGCTGTGGGGCTGGAGGACCCCTTGCCAGCATGCCATCCCTCCAGAATAAGCAATAAAAGGTTGTCCAGCAGGGTATGAAGACCCCAAGCTGCCCATAGAATGCTGCTTGCAGCCTCTTATCCCCCCTGTGCTTGGTCCCTTGGCTGCCAGCTAATTCCTCTTGGGTGAGGGTCCAGCTCTGGGCTCACCACAGATGGGGGCAGGCTCTCTGTCACCTCCCATCGCTGCTGGAGCAGAGCTGTGGCCACACAGCTGTCTGTTCCCTGCCTGCTGGCTCCCTGCTGCCCGGACTGTGGCTTTATGGATGCTCTTTGGAGCAAGGTCCTACTCTTCAGAGAAGAAATTCCCCCAAGGCAGGATTTCCAGCACTAGTGGACTGGGATCCCACATTGGAAACTGGGTCCTGAGGACATCTCCTTGGTAGAAAGCAAAGGACAAAGGATGGCTTACAAGTGGCAATCAGGCAACAAATAACACAGTGGAAGACAGACATGATTCCAGCCAGATAGAGAAACAGCAACAAACAATCTGTCTCCGGCAGAGGAAGCCCCATCAGTCCCAGCCACCAGAGATGGGAGGATCTGAGGGGACCAAAGGCTTTGCCAGGTGCCCAGCCAGGTTTGACACCTCCCCAAACAAGCCCACTGGCACCCTGCTTCCCAGCCCCACTCCAGTCCTGGGAGACCTCCCTTTTCCCCCAGGAGTGGCTTTTTGGGGTGCTACGAGCTGCTATTCCCTCCCCGCTAAGCCCCAGGCACAGCCAATTGATGAATGGGCTCTCGACATGATTGATCTCTTTGACAGTATGAAATGTGGTGATTACCTGGTGTTAGTAGATTTTCCTAAGTGTATCTCACGCAGGCACAGGACATTTGTGCCATTATGGTTATTAACTCTATTGTTAGTGACTAATCTATGCGAAGATTTAGCCTGGCCTGTTTGAAGTGCATGACGCGGCGGCTGTGTTTGTGCCGGGCCCTGCAATGGGAAAAGGGATTTTCATCAGCTTTTCTTTCTTTTTGGAATCTATTTATGGAGATCAGCATCCTCTAGGCATTTGTGCTCGCTCCCTTGTCACAGGGTTTGGAGTTTTTCCCTGGTGGGACCATGGGAGCTCATGATGCTGAATAGCTTTGGGTAGTAAGCAGTTCCTCCAGCCCCTGGTATCTCAGGAGCAAAGAGCTGTGCCGTAGGGAAGGAGGCTTTTCTTTGCCATTTGCCAAGCTGAAGTTTCAGCCCAGAAACTTAACCACCATAAACAACACCCAGCAGGGCCATAAGGGACCCAGCACCATGACTCTAAAGCCATTTCAACCTGAATGACCATCCAGCTCCAAACAAGGAGAGCAAATGCACTGCCTTTCCCCTCTGGGTCCCATCACCAGCCTCTCCCAGGGCTGGTGCAGCCTTTTGCTCCCCCTGAGCACAGTATTTTCTCCTCTGACAGCAGCCATCAGCTGAGACCTAATCAGCATTGCTCCAAAAAGGGAAAGGAAACAGCAAAAACAACCCCTCCACAGCAGCATTGTAGCTGATGCTCAAGTCAGGGGATCATTTAGGGGATGATTTATTAAAGTGCAAATAGGTAAAAGGAAGATTGGGCCGCGGGGGAAGGCACGACAGAACAGGAAGGATTTAGCAACAAGGCAAAAATAGCCTAAAAACATGGCAAATGAGGAAATAGCGACAGTTGCCATCCCCACAAGGATGCGTTAAACTCCTGGCTGGTGTAACTCAGCAGAGAGCCTGGGAAGCCAGTGGAGCTGCAGTAATTTACAATAACTGCTAGTTTGGCTCCATTTAAAAGCTCAGCTTTACGAATACAGGAATACGTGTGTGTGTGCACACGTGCGAAAGAGGCGAGTTGGGAAGGTTTTATTTACACTGCAGCTTCGAAGCTGCTTAAACTGATTTGGAAGCCGGTGAATAATTAATTGCGTCTTTAAGGAATCGAGCTGTTAATAATACTCCCCACAGTGGCAGTTTATAAATGTTCCTGTCAGGGCGGAACATGGAGCATCGCAGAGGGAATGGGGTGGGGGGGAAAGCCTGGAGGAAAAGTCTTTCCCCCCCCGTCTTCTGCCTGCAAAATGAATTAAAGTTGCCATTTTTCCTGTCATCCAGCTGTTGCTGACACCTGGATGTCAAATCAGTATTATAATGACAGCACCATAGCAAAGAGAAAAAGGAAATAGGAAAAAAAAGTCCTATTACTACATGGAAAATATTTATATTGCCTCCCACTCTCCAGGGTATAGGCTGTTAATTGAGCACAAAGGGTAGGATTTGCCTGGAGCCTGCAGAACCCATCGGAGAAGCAGCGATAATGCTATGATGAAACTGGGTAAATAGGTGCTGTGAGGGGATGGTGATCCTGAGAGGGGCAGCAGTTGGACCCTCCTGCCTCCAAGCAGCCCAGGACCTCCTGCTGCATCCATTCATCCATCTATCCACTGGGACATGCTTGCAGAGGTGGGATGCACGAGCAGACGGGTGCCTTCATGCCGCTTTCTCCACTCGCTAATGATGCTGCTCAGCTCAGCACCCTCCAATGCTCTGGTTTATCTCCCACAGCCAGGCCAGCCAGAACTACCGGGGCTACAGGGTTAAAAACAGCTCAGCAAAAACCTCCAGAGCCAGGAGTTTGGGGGGAGGATCTAACCCCTTTTGCTTCATGACAGGAATAAGCCTCTAATAAGAAGTTGGAAGGAAAGAGCGGGGGGAAAAGCTGCTTCCTTCAGGGAATCTTTCACCTTTACACAGAGAGGGTTTTGGCTCCATGCAAGCCCAAATCCCAAGTATGAGCAGCCACAGCACAGCCTGGCCAGGGTATCGCTGAGCATCCCCCAGCCCAAAGGGCAGCAGCAGCCCATTATTCCTATCCAGGATGTGTTCATGGAGACAAGAATCACCCAAGGCTTTGCTCACGCTTTCTTGGGCTGGTTTCCTGCCTCCTTATTCCAGCATGGGACAAAACCATCACTCCTCATGTCTTCGATGTCTCAATCCATCTCCTGGGGCCTATGAGCAGCGTAAGGGACAGCAAGAGATCCCATGCTGCTGCTCCCAGCCTCTCCTCCTCTCCCAGTCCACTTCCAAGGCGGAAAACTGGCACCTGCAGAGCCCTGCCTCGTTTTCCATGATTAATCAGTTTGCTTGGGAGCAGCAGGACTCCCACCCTCATCCATCCCCCCCAACAGCCACGTGTGAAGGCTGACGTTAATCAGATAAATGCCTTTGCAGTAGCACCAACCATTTCTCTAAAGCACAGTCTCCCTGGAGCTACTAATAATTACTCCAGACCCAGCCATTAAAACATCACAAATAAAAAATGGGTTTAATTAAAAAATTAACTTTTGTGACAGACCCACCGACGCTAACCTGGAACAGTAGAGCATTCACCAGGAGGGAAAGGAGCGGGGTGGTGAAGGCTGAGGAGAAGGGTCACATCCCTTGGGGCTTTGGAGAAGTCATCCCCACTTACATCTGCAAAACCCCTCCTTGCACTTGGCTTCACAAACACTAACATGAGAAGGCATCTCTCAGTGCCCTGTGGTTTCCCTGCTCCACACAACATGTCTCATATGGGCAGAGTTTGGGTGATGCCCAGCTCGGTGGCTGCAATCCCAATTGCACCTTTCCCTATAAATACCTCTGCACTGCTGGTGAGGGGATGCTCCCTCAGATTCCCAAGCCCCTGGGAGCCAGACCCCACTGGTGGGACATCCTCAGCCCCACTGGGTGCAGCATGAACCCTACAGAGTAACCCCTGAACTATCCAGTCAGGCTGGATTTATCATCCCTGGGCTGGGAGGGGAAAAGAAAGGAGAGGATGGAAATAAAACATATCACCAGTGGGAAAATGTTTCTATTATCTCAAAGGGTTTGTGATGGGGGGGGAAAGGGGAAAAAACAAGTGAAGATTCCCTCACTCCAGTTTCTGTGCCCAAGTTCAGAGGTGCAGCTCACCACAGATGCCCCAGCACCACCACTTAGCACTGCACTAATACAGTGGCTGGTGCTAAAATAAACCACAATGATGCTTTGGTGAACTCCGTCACAGCTCCCAGGGTTACAGCCCCAACTTTTCCTAACTAATAGCATTGCTTGAGCAATCCTTCCCTCCAGCTGCCTCTCACCTAGGGGTCTCAGGATCCAGTACCTCCACAGAATATAATGAATCTCTTCCCTTCCACTCACCAGCACCGGGGTTTGCAGAAGAGAGTAATGAATGTCTCTATCTAACAGGTTCTGGGGGTGTTTTACACAAGCCTGATGGAGAAACACGGCTCGGCAGTGAGCCACTAACAGAAGATGCCTTTAGTGCAGGAGGATGAAAGGCAGGATGGATCGAGGCAGCGCAACGCTTCGGCGGCGGGGGCTGAATTAATTGGGTATGGGAAAATACCTAAATATATCCATAGGGAAGAAACAGCGAGGCACTCGTGCAGCATTGCACACAGGAAAAGCCAAACCGATGGACTTAGATAAAGAGAAAGATGCTGAGAGATGATTTCTCAGCTGACACAAGGCTCTTAACACCTCTGGAAGAGAGGCACAGATGAAAAAGCCCCCTGAACTGCTGGAAACATCCCCTGCACCTTTCCAAAGGCTCCCAAGGCATGAGGGCAGAGGAGGAATACCTTCCTCCCTCCCGGCCCAAGAACCTGCTAATGAATGCAAGGAATTCAATCCAGGAGATGTGGGGAATACGAAAAGTTGAATGAATTTGAGTTGCTTAACACAGAGAAGAGATGGTCAAGGGCGAAACTGAGTCTGCAGATACAGAAGATGATGGCTGCAAAGTGGAAGAGAAAACCTATTTCTCTGCATCCAGTACGGGAGGAGAGAAAGGTTCGGGTGAGGCATTAGGAACCCCCTTTCCAGCAGCGTTGGTGGGGGGATGTAGACAGCCCAGGCCCCACTGAGTACTAGGAGGGAGTACTCAATACATGGCTTGAGTCAATTACTCAAGGAGAGGTAGCTTTTAATGCAGAAAGCTGCATTTTTAGCAGTTAGAACAGGAAAAGCAGTTCCCAGGGCAGGTGGATTACTGGTACGCTTTGGATAATTATGCCAACTACCTGCTTGGCCTCTGTCAGAACAAGGATGGGGCAACAAGGAGGAACATTGTTCCATCAAACATGTAAGCAAACAGCCTGCAGAGCTATTACCCTCCATGTACAGTGAGCAGAGATTAACAGTTATTTATCTCAGGCACTTCCCTTGGTAAGCATCCCCCTGCTCAGGCTGGAGGGATGCTGGGGGAAAGGGTGGAGAGAAAACACCTATGGGACTTAGGGAGCCACGATTCATTGCTATTTACCTTTCTTTGAGGGTAACTCAGTGGTTAGAGCTCTTTCAGAGACCTCAGACCCACCACTGCCTTCCCATGCCTCGCCTCTGCCTTATTTTGGTGTATTTCCCCTCTTTAAAAATAGAAAAAGGAAAGAAAAAAATCCCACCCCAGCTTTTCAGTCTCCTCTGTGATGAGGGGAGAATGTTTCTGCTCAGCTGAAAGCCTTCAAAACCAATATATAATCCACGTGTAATAATGTCACACTTAAGGAAATTGTTTCAAATCACATCTATTTGGGGAGATAGTAATTTAGACCAGCTTCCCCGAGGATTGCTCTTCCCGTACATGTGGCTCAATCCTCTGAGCAGCAGGTTGATGGAGCTGAGCAGCCTGCTTCACCCCACAAGGGGGTCCCCAAATTCATCCAGCTCCCCATGGGCTCTGCCATCTCTGCTGAGCATACCTCTGCCAGCACGGGGCTGGGTGAGCCCCCGAGAGCCCCACTGTGAGTTCAAGAACTGCTGCCCATGGGGAGTGGGAGAGAAACCTCCCTGTAGAATAAATGGGGAGAAAATAAAGGAGACCTTATATCAGCCTTCCAATATCTAAAGGGGCTACAAGAAACCTGGAGAGGGGCTTTGGACAAGGGCCTGGAGGGACAGGACAAGGGGAATGGCTTTAACCTGCCAGAGGGGAGATTGAGATGAGCTCTGAGGCAGAAGCTCTTCCCTGTGAGGGTGCTGAGGCGCTGGCACAGACTTTTCCCAGAGAAGCTGTGGCTGCCCCATCCCTGGCAGTGTTCAAGGCCAGGTTGGACACAGGGGCTCGGAGCAACCTGCTCTAGTGGAAGGTGTTCCTGCCTATGGCAGGGGGCTGGAACTGGGTGAGCTTTAAGGTCCCTTCAACCCAAACTAGTCCAGGATTCTATAAAAATAGCCCTTTTTGATGAAAATCAGAAGGCAGATTCAGCCCCTCTCCGCAACACACCATTGAGCAGCACTGCCAGTGCCAGGAGTGGATACCAATTAGAAAAATGTAAAAGAAAAAGCTCACTTGAGATGGCTTAAACCCATTAGGGACAGTGGGTTGATGTTCTTCTCCTTTTTGCAACACTTAAGCCCCTCTCCTTCTCCTCTTGAGCATCTTGAAGCTTTTTCTCAGCATTCACCAAAGACAGAGGTGACAATGAACCCAAGCCAGGCAGGATGCTCCTGCACTTTCCTGCTTCCCTGGACGGAAGGGGCAGTGAGTTTTCAAGCACATGAAGACACACAGTAAGAGCTGGGTGCTTGGTGGAAGTCCAGTCTCAGGTTTAATGACTGACAGCATCACTGCCGACTCATCTCCTCAAGCCAAAGTTATTCCTCAGAGCTTGTCCAACATTTAGCAGTTGGACAAGCCTTTCAGCAAAGGCAGCTGAGCATCCTCAGTGTGTTTTGGGAGCAAAACAGCAGCCTTAATGGTGTTTATGCCTGTGCTGCTGCCTGCACTGGGCTCTGCTCCTGTTGGGGAGCACCTAGCACCCCACAGCGCTGTCTTTCACTTGGTTATCTCTACAAAGGGCATTTCAAAGGAGCTGAAAAATTGTGCCAGAGACAGGAGAATGTTATTTAATAACCTGTGCTGGGGAAACTGGGACTGCATTGGTAAAACTGAGGTACATAAACACCCTGGGCTAAAGCTTTCTCAAATGGGAAATGTGAAAAGACCCATCTCTAACCTCTGCCCTCCACTGGAATCTCTTCTCTAAGCAAAGATTTCCCCTTTGCTGTTGCAAAGCAGCAAGTTAACAACTAAATGCCCTCCCCTAGAAGAGGCGCCCCTCCATTAATGTGGCACAGCCTCCACACGGAAGGGTTGCTTGGCCCCCGCACCACCAAGATACATGCAGCAGCCCCTCGTTGGCCCCAAATTCTGCTGACGCTGCAGTTTCTTAGCAGTTCCCGCCCCCCTTGTTTTAGTACCAGGAGCATCTGCAGTGAAATGGGACTGCTGATTTCTTTGGCAATCCCCTGCTCCTCAGCAGATGGGACTTTTCAAGCACTTCACCTATGGTGCTGCAGGCAAAGACTCCTTAAGCTGGCGTCACAGGAGGGTAACGAGAAGCTGGGGATGGCCCCTGCTGACTCAGCCAGGGCTCAGGCAGCAGCAGGCAGGAGCGACACCAGCCCAATGCCAGCACCACCCCACCACATTGTGCCACTTAGTTTTCCCCCAACAAAGTGCCAATAGAAAGGGAAAGATCCCAAATCCTCGGATGGAAGCTTGGCTCTGGCTCACACCCTCCTCACAGCTGGCCCTGCCTCTCTTTGGCTCCAGCCCCAGCCCATTTCCAGGCCTCCGCCACTGCTTCACACAGATTCTTTGCTGGACTCTTGAAATTAAAGGCTGCTAATTTACTTTGCAGAGAACTCTGCATCCTGCTGGTGCCTCTCTGCCAGCTGTGACTTCATCCCCAGTGATTGCATTTTGGAAGAAATTAATAGACCCAGGCCATTAATTAATTGCGACTAACTTGTGCTGCAAACTGGACCCATCTCTCATGTTCACAACCTGCGTGGGAACCGCTCCAGATCCCTGCTCGCAGAGCACTTATTCTGTTTTCATTCCAGCCAAGGGGCTCTGATGGACACTTCCTGGTGCACAGGCTATTAGCAAACAGCGAAGCTCTAATTATCCCCTGCTCTGCTCCTGCAGAACCCAAAATGAAAGGAGAACAGCATTCCCAGGCACTGGACTTCCTATAACGACCAGCATCGCAGAGGCACGTTTCTAGATAGGAGCTGGAGAAAAGCAAATGCTCCAGCAAAATCTCTAAACACTGCACATATATTTTGGGTTTATTTGCTGGGCCAACCACTGAATCTTATTTGCTGGCGTGGTAGGTTGCTGCTTTCTTTTTTTTTTCCCTTCTTTCTCCCTGGGAGAACTTAATAAATCTTTGAAATCATCAAAAAGAAATGCAGCTTCAACACTTAGAGAGCACGGTTAAGTTACTTCCCGGCAATATAAACCAGGGCTGTAAAGCCAAACATTTCCATGACATAACGTGAGATGAAAATGAGGGTTTGAGAGGAGAGGGAACAGGAACTTGGCTCTCCTATCGCTCAGGGTCAGAAAAGCCTAGAAAGCCTGGGGCTGGCTGGTGGTGGGGACATCGCTATCCTCCCCACCTTTGCTACCACCTCCCTCCTGCCACACGCAGCAACTCCAGCTCTTCTCATTATAGTGGTTGTCTCTGCCTGACCCTGCTCTGAGGCTTGATGAAGGACATGTACATCGAGGCACGCAGAGGGGCATGGGCACCAGCAGCTTCAATAAGGGACCAGCAGAGACGGATTGAATAACCCAGGGGGGTGCTCATCTCACTCCCTCCTTCTTTTCCTCCTTTAATAATGTTTTAGCCAGTGTTTGGAGAGACAGGAGCTGTGGCCCAAGCAAACCCACCGAACCCCTTCAGCAGAGTCCCAAGGGAGGAGGCTGGTGGCACTCATCAGCTGCAGGACCAGGGATGGATGCAGGCAGGACCAGAGATGGATGTGGGCAGGGACTAGGGATGGATGCAGGCAGGACCAGGGATGGATGTAGGCAGCATTTCCATTGCAGCACAGCAAAAATGCAGCATGCCAGCAGCCCCAAGAGAAGAAAGGGGTCAGGAGAAACTTTGCACTGGGGAGGGCACAGGGACACAGGTCCTCCAGCATCAGGGAGGAGCTGGGATTCCCACCCCAGGGCACAACACCCATCCACCTCAGCAGCTCAGGGTGCAGTGGGGACCCTGCGCTCAGGTCCCCACGGTGGAGTCCCTTGTCCTTCTCCAGTGCTGAGGAGCTGTGGCTAATTGCAATGCAGATTGCCAAGGCTGTGCCGTGCCCTTGATTTACTCTCTTAAGCCTCCTGCTTTCTAAATCTTGCTTTATTAGTATTACCATGCAGCAGAGCACAATTAGCAGCATATTAGCAGTAAAGAAGCAGCCAGAGCCAGAAGTACTGCAGGTTATTGTTTAAACCCTGCCAGAGTGGCCATGGACACGTGCTCCCCCCATTACTCCCAGCCCAGGCCATGGTGCCACCCCACCCCATGGGCAAGGGGGGGAACCCCAGCAGCAAATCTCCCATCACAGGAGCTTTCACCCAGTGCTGCAGCAGAGCTGACACTAATCCTGGCCACGTTTAACCATTTATATTGATTACCCTGTCAGCTCATTTGAATAATTAAAACCAGATGGAACCCTTTTATGTGTTTAAGGGAACAGCACCAGGAGCATCCCCAGAGCTGTGTGGTTTCAGCGCAGGGAAAGCTGGGCAGCTTTTGCTGTCAAATGTTCCTTTTGGTGACATTTGCCACCCTCTGCTGTACCTCCCATGTCCCCACCACCTCCAAGGTTGAGGTGGTGGCGTCAGCTCAGTTCCCATCCCAGGGCCCATGGAGGGAAATAACTGCTGTTGTACACTGGTGCCATTCCTTATACAAACAGCACTAAAAACACCAGCCATAAACCTGATAAACAGCAGCAAATAAAGTAATCTGGTGCTAGCAGCCAAACATTCCAGTGCCAACCTGTGTGTGTAGGGATAAGGGGGATCCCATCCAGCCCCACTTTGGCACTGTGACCCCCAGCTCCTGCTCCAAAGCCTCACCCGCCTGCAAGCCAGAGCAAAGCCTCTTGCCAGGGACTTCTGGCTTCTTATAATGGATGGGAGACACCGGTGCAATTCTGGTTACTTGTTATTCCACCGTCTTTTGAAAGCAAGTAAAATATTCCTAGCATGGCACTGGTTCCACACTCCTGCCACCATGCAGGGATGAGTTATCTTCACAGAAAGAAGCATAGATTAATATGTCAAATGAAAGTGAACTATCGGCAGATTAAGATGAAAATGCAATGGCTGGTGACAGGGTGAAAAGGAGGAGAAAAAAGACAACGAAGCTTCTCAGGAGGACGGGAGCATTACAAATTGAGTCATTGATCAGTGCTGGTGAAGTTGGATGGAGCTGGAACAGCCTGTGCAAGGCAGGGGACTTCCTCTCCTGCCCATTGATGGGATGAGCCTCTGCTTATCCCAGTGAGGGACCAGCCACCCTGGGGGGGACATCCCAGAGCAGCCCCTCGCCGCATCCCACCTTGCCTCGTCCCATCCCACCTTGCCTCGTCCCGTCTCTGTGTCAAACCTCGGGTGTTCGACAAGCCCCAGGGATGGGGACATTCCATTCAGGGGACACCAAACCACCCTCACTGCCACATCCCTGGGGCAGGGCAGCAGCAGGAGGAAACCCAGAGGGGCTCAGGACAGCTCTTCTCTGCAGCACTGCCCCTAACAGCAGGTCTGCTCAAAACAGCATCCTCCAGGATGCTTTGAAGCTTCCGGACTGGATGGAGCTGTTGGAGCAAGTCCAGATGAGGCCATGAGGATGATCAGGGACTGGAGCACTTCCCGTATGGAGATAGGCAAAGAACATTGGGGCTGCTCAGCCTAGAGAAGTTGCGTGGAGACCTCAGAGCAGCTTCCAGTGTCTGAAGGGGGCTACAAGGATGCTGGAGAGGGACCTTCATCAGGGACTGTAGTGATAGGACAAGGAGTGATGGGTTCAAACTGAAACAGGGGAAGTTCAGGTTAGATATAAGGCAGAAGTTCTTCCCTGTGAGGGTGCTGAGGTGCTGGCACAGGGTGCCCAGAGAAGCTGTGGCTGCCCCATCCCTGGCAGTGTTCAAGGCCAGATTGGACACAGGGGCTTGGAGCAACCTGGTCCAGTGGAAAGTGTCCCTGCCTGTGGCAGGGGGTTGGAACTTAAGGTCCCTTCCAATCCAAACCGGTCTGTGATGCTGTGATTCTACACAGTGACAGCGCCACGGGCTTCCATCCCACAGGGCCCCACCATTTCTCCAGCACCACCGGTGCCCTGCTCCATAGCCTCTGCGTCTGATCTGCCCCTCACAGCAGCACTCAGCCCTGCTTTGCTTTCCCCGCTCCAGAGCCTACCACCAGAGATAAATACCTCAAAACTGTTTTTCCAAGCAGGAATGGGTGCCCTCCAGCAGTGCATCATAGAAACCTCCCAATTTACAGGTGTTTCTTGTCCAGGATGAGCTGTCGAGCCTACTTTGGTTTATTTAGACATACTTCCAGTGCCTGGAAATGGGTATTTATTCAGCCCCAGTGTTTTGATGCATGTAGGTGCCTGGATTTGACGGATCAAGCCCATAACCAGCAGGCTGGCAGGTTTCTGTTCCCTCTCCTCCCAGCACATTCCCATGCGCAGGCATGAGCCCCAGCCACGTTCAGTGGCACCAGGATGTGGCCATAGAGCCCTAATGCTGGGCAGGGTCCTGCAGCCTCCCCTCCTGCTCCTTGGTGGGGAAAAGAGGCCAAACAAGATCCCTCTCCCTGCTCATCCCTCACGGAGATCATCATAAGTAATTAAATTTGCCTTTGTAAGTGCCCAGGGGATTTATCAGCCTCCACCACAGGGTCTGGCTGATTTAAGGGGGGATACATATATACTCTGTTACACATGTCTTAATATTGCAGACAAGATATCACCCCTGAGCATCAAACCAGTTGGGATGGGAGCTCACAGGCAGGGCTGCGAGGGAAAGGGGCAGGGACCAGGCAAAGAGAGATCCTTTGCTGGGACAGGGTGTTTGGGACCTGGCCCAGCATCCTCTCACCCTGACCCCATTGCAGGGGGAAACGTGACCATTGTCCCCAGTGGAGGGACCAAAAGCAGCACCCCATGGCTTGCAGGATCTGTGCTTTTGGCAATGACAGGGGTGGGAGCACCCCATCCTTTGGCTCCGGCCAAGACTTTAAGGCTCTTTGTAGGGTTGCTTCTTCATTCCTCAATGCCCGGGGTGCCACAGCATCCTCTAGCAGCACACCCCAACCCCAGGAATCATCCCCTGTCCGGGCTCCCACCACCTCAGCCAGGTTTATGGCTGGACAAGAGATTACACAGTGGAATAAAGGACAGCTCCTTCCAAAAAGGACTTTGCAGAGCAGAAGAGGACCCTTCGAGGGCTGCGAAGGTTGACTTAACCACCCCATGCTGTTGGTGCTTCTCCATTGGATCAAGCCAGGAATACTTCCTCTGGTGCATTTTCTTGGGGCAAAGGGAGCTGCTGGGGTTTGAGAGGAGCACCCCAGGGGGTTGCCAGGGACAAGAAGCAGAGGCTAGAGGAAGAGGAGCCATCCCCCCCAGCTGTATGGGACACCAGATGTCCCTCAGGACCACTCTGTCCCTGCATAAGAGCTTTAGCCCTTGGAGACCCAATGCCCTGGCAAGCAGCATCCTCTGCTTGGCACAGGCCAACCCACGCCCTCTACCCCATCCTTACCCATCCAGGGCTGTAAAAGCCTTTGGCAGAGAGACCTGCCATGAATCACAGTGAATTTACAGCTGAGCTGTGGGAAAGGGAATAATATAACTCTCGGGAGACAGGCTGGCGGGGAGCAGACATCCATCACATACACGTTCTGGGTTATTTACCATGGCTGCAGCTCGCCAAGAGAAACACCCCCTGTGCCGGACAGCCTGCAAACAGTCAGCCACGGGGACCTATGCAGCACATGAACAGCCTCTGTCCTGCTTGGCAGAGCAAACTGGGGGGGGGGGTATTTCCCCACCAGGACCCTCTGCCCGTGGGATGAGGCCAGTGCCTGGCACAGGATGAGTGTCAGCTCCCTGCTGAGGTCCCAGTTCCTCGTCTGGAGGAGCCTGGCAGCAGCACCAAGCAACATTTTTATGAGCAGCACTTAATTATTCACCCTTTTAAAACGTTGTGCATCATAAACCCAGGATGGAGCAGAGGAAAGCGATTATTATCCCACTTGCTCTCTTGCTGGAGGCCAGCGGCACGTTGGGCAGGCACAGCAGTGAGAGGCTGATCAAAACCAGGACCCGGCCTTGCTGACGCTGGCTCTTATCCCCTCCACAATGCAATCTGTACCAGGCAAGGTGACACCTTCACCTGCACCAACACCGAGCACTGGGCAAGCAGCAGCCTTCCCCAAAAAACCACAAAGATGATGAAGGGTGAAGCTCACTCATGTGGCAGCAGGCAGAGTGACACATCCCCACTTTGCACTGAATTAAGACCCACAGAGGAAGATATAGGGAGGTGGGATGTGGACCTCAGACATGTATCACAGCTGCCAAGATCCGTCCTCAAATCACTGCATCCTCAACACCAACAGCCTTAAATCAAGGCAGCAGAAGGGGCAGGCGATGCTCTCCAAAGCTCAGCCCAGGCAGCCACAGCGTCCCTGTGACATACAGGAGTGATCATCCCCAGACACAGGCTGTATTTTGCTCTCCTGCAGTCCTGGCCACACCAAGCCACTGGCTCCCACCCTTCAGGGACATCATTTGTCTGCTTGGCTCTAGCAGCTGCTTTAGGAACATACCAAGATGCTCCTGTGCGATGGACCAAGAGCTAAACAAAACCTCAGTTACATAAATAAACCCCTAATTGTGCCCTGTTGCATTCCTCAGATTGAAGCAAGCATGGAAGTGCTCCATCAGCTCGGGAGGGGTTTGAGCTTTAAATTTAAGGCAGGACTTGCAAATCCTGCCTGTTGGGTTTTCCCAGAATTCATCCAGTGTCATAGCTTGTGGCTTGTCCTTGTGTTTGGCAGATACGTGGAGCTCTATTCAGCTTGCTCACTCTGATCTGCTTGTAAATGGTCCTTGATCCTACAGGGGAAAGGTGGATGTTCAGCTCAAACCCCTTGTGCCCCCAGGCATTTGGCATCAGAGCCATCACAAACAGCTGCTGCCATCCTGCTTCCCAAGCACCTCCTCAGCCCTCACAGAGAGGGAAACAGATGTGATGTGCCCAAAGGTTGAGCTTTTAGGAGGGATTTTAGATCCACTCCCAACCTAGAGACTTTCTAACGGTTCTTTCTTCGCTGCTTTCCTTAAATTGGCAGTAAAAAATCAAGGGGACGCAAAGTCTGTGATTTGTACTTTGCACAGGGGAAGCAGAACAATCTTTTGTTCATTTACTGTGACAACTGCAGTTCAGATTTAATTATTTATGATAATGTTCCTGGGCGCATTAGGGAATGTTCTCCTAGTTCATAAAAAATAATGACACCTTAGCACTGACTGGCATCTAGCTACGGGCTCTGCTATTGCACTGGCTGAGGCACGTGCAGCTCCAGAAACAGAGCCAAGCCGTCATCCCTTGTCTGGCTGGTGGCTGAACCCATCTCTCCTGCACCCACAGTAAGGGTGGGAGACAAGCCCCATATGGCCCCACATCCAGGGACCAAGTGCACGTGTCCTTACAGGCGTTGCAGCCCCTCCAAGCTGTAACACCATTCTCTGCTGCAGAGACACCTCCCTGGTCTTTGCCCAACGAAGCTCTCTCCATCCCAGAGAGCAGCACAGCCCCCAGAGCCACCCCCAGCAAACTGGCAGACATGCTATACCCACCTTCCAGAGGAGCAGGAAGACCAGGGCCAGTCCCTGCAGTGCTGACGAATGCAGCCAGGACAGAGGCTGCCAAAGGAGGGGACATCAGCAGGGCCCCTCTGCCAGCACTCCAGGCTGCTGCAGCCTCTGCACAAGCAGCTGATGCTCCCCTCCAACAGCCCCAGCCCAGCTTGATGCTCCCTGGCTGCCCCCTCCTCTCCCTCACTGCATCTGTCAGCAGTAAAGGGTGGAAAACCCAATATCATTCCCAGCCTTCATCTTTCTTGGCTTGTTGAGAAGCACTCTCAGAGATGGAGCAGCCAGGTATGAGGGGACAGGCTGCTGGAGCAGGACACTGAAGGGACACAGGCCTGCTGGAGTGGTACCCAACCAAGCCAGCCTCTGTTTTATCACCTGCACACCCGTAACACACCAGCATTAATGTCTGCACGCCTGTAGAGCTCTGAGAATGGGAAGTTGTCTCCAGGGGCATATTTTTAGTCCCCACTACAGCAGCCCCTCTCCTGCTGTACAGGCTTTGAGCCTCATCCCCTCCCCACAGCCCTTAGCATCACATTTTGCTCATGTTCATTTGCACTCCTATAAATACCTGCTGCCCCATCCCAGCGCTTATTGCACCAGTATACACTGATACTTTTACTATGCTCTTCTCCATTAGGCACAGGAATTAGGAAAGACAGTTGGTATTTCATCATTAAATGTATCACATCCAATAAATTGATCATTCTTCTCTGCTGATTAGCAGCTCGCGTTCCATCAGTTTAGAGCAGTTATGTCGGGTTTCTTTCCCTCCACCTTCAAGGAGTAGCACAGTTTCTCTTAAGATCTGTTATAATCAAAAGATGAGAGGCTCTGGAAATGTCCTTTGCATACACAGGAAGGTTTTTTTCCCTGCTCTCCTTCTCTCGGAGAGAGATGCTTTGAAACCCTGGCTCCCAGCTCCACAATACTGCCTGTACCTGACCTGGTTTAATTTTAGTCTTGCCTGAATCTGCCACCAGCTCATTTAGTTGAAGCACTGAGAGCTCTCCACAGAGTTGGCCACAGGTCAGCTTTGATTACAATTGCTGATTCCACCCGTGTCCTACAGCCCTGACCCAGCTCCGGGCTGCCACGCACCTTCCCATGCAGGGCTGTGACACCCCCCTGGTGCTCCTGCATCCCTCTGCTCCAGACAGCACCCATGGGATGGGAGAAAGGAGCTGAGCCCCTCTTTCCTCAGAGCACAGCATGGGTAGACAGCAGGATTTACATCATGTCCACTGCTTCACAGGCTGCAGAGAAAATGAGGTGGAGATTTTCTGTTGGGATATTTCCAGCATTTCTGACATAGCGAGTGATGCCCCAGGAAGAGCTGACCCAGCTGCCCAGTTAAAGCCATGATGGGCCAAGCAAGACATCAGAGCATGGAAAATTCCAATGAATATTCAGCTCAAAACTTGCTCAAATATTCTCCAGGCAAATTTGGCTCTGTATTAATTTCACCCCGCGCACTAAGCACATTGTTATTGCAGAGATAGAGCTGCACAACCAGATAGAAATCGATTCGGGGTTCCCTCTCACCAGCGCAGGAGGATTTAAATACCCCAGTTGCAAGGGCTCTGAAACAGCATCCCACTGCCCCCCACCACAGATGTGGCCACACATGGTGGAAGGACCACCTTCCCTGCCGGCGCCCTGGCAGCGGGGCTATAGAGGAGCAGGTTGTTGTCCTTTCAGTTTGCATTTTTCCAGAGGTATGGAAAAAGCACTCTGAAAATAACCACATAAATACTCTCACTGGAAATGCAATTAAATTAGTTCTGTTGACCTCCGAGGCAACCCTTGCCAAGGCTTTTGCTGAGTCTCACAAGTCAGGAGGAATGTGGCAACATAATTAGCCAGTGGAGACCAGAGCAGTGAATCCCAACTCTCTTCTCCGAACAGACCCAGCCATGTGAGCTCCTCCTTCAATCCCAGCACCTCCTCTGGCTTTTCAGCCCCCCAGGTCGCCTCTCCTTGCAGCAGACCACAGCTTGCCCCACTTCATCGATACCCCTTTCCCCCATTCTCATTCCTCACCCTCACAGTTCTTCCCAGGCTGTAATTGGGATGATGGCCACGTTTGTGGATGTGTTTGTCATCAAGCTCGTCTTTCTGTCCACTCCATAACACAAGACCCACGCCAATGGATACATTCATCATTCCTATGTGCTGCTCTGGCACTAATGTCCTCGTGAGCATTGCTGGATTGCTTGGGAGATAATGAGTTTGCATCTTTAACAGCTCCTTCAATATTTGTAACCGGCTCTGTCTTCGCCTGGCTTGAATCTCTCTCTTACCAGGAGGTCTCTAATTGTGGCCTGATGTGTCAGTTCAGGCAGCTGATCACCAATCACTCTGTCAGCCAGGCCCTCAAAGAAGCACCTGGGGACCAATTCACTCTGGTGACATCTCAGACAGCTCCACACAGTCCCGGGAATAGGGATGCGCACAGCAAGGACCAGGATGCAGCTCCACAGCCAATGCAGCCCCTGTTGTAGGGGCTCCAGCAGCAAAAAGAGAATGCAAAGAATCAGAGATGGGTGATTTAGGCTGGGGTTAGGAATAAGCCAACTGAAGATAAGCAGCCAAACTTCAGAAAGCAGCTTCTGCCTTGTATTAAGTTTTGAATCTCTACCTCCTCTAAATCAGCCCTGGAAATCAATTCCTTCTGCACCCAGGGTCAGCTTCTGCCTGGCTGCTTGGCCCTTCTTAATCCCCTGAAATCACAGCTCCTCTCTCCCCATCTGTATATTCAGGGAGCAGCACCCTGCTCCATGGGTGAGCATTTTGGTATCTCTTTAAATACACCTTGTGCTCTGCGGGATGCTGGTTGGGCTTCTCCATCCCACACCAAGGAGAAAGTGGCCATGCCAGCTCTTCCCACATCCCATTTGCACCAGTATGAACTGGAACTGAAAAAACAATCCCAAACCAGGAGCGGTGTGAGGAAGGGGCAAGGGACGAGCTGTCCCCAGCCCTCCCCTCCATGCTGGTGAGGATGCTGCAGCTTTCTCCCCATCCCACTCTGCTCTGTTCGGTGCCTTGTTCCTCTCCGAGCTCAGAGGGTATTTCAGCCATTTCAGTGCTTCTAATCTCTTTAGGAACATTGCTGAGAAACACAATTTCAAGCCTCCCAAGATGTGACATGACTTGTAATTCGAGGCAGAGGTGAGCGCCTACCACCCCAGGGACAGAAAATAAACAGCTTCCACATGCTTCTGTTCCCAACCCTCCTCCCAACAATGCTCACGTTTCCAACACGAGCACCAACGCCTCAGGCTAGGGTCCCTGTACACCCCCTTTTGGCAGGAGGGGACCTTCAGCCTCATGCCCTTGCACCCAGCACCCTGGCAGAGCAAAGAAGGGGCTGGGGAAGCGCCTGGGTGAGGATGTGGGGCACAGGGTCTGCAGGCAGGAGATGCTGGCAGTGAGGAGGGCAAGGATGAAGGGAGAGCTGGGGCAGGGTGTGCTGGACCACAGCATCCAGCCCCAGCCCCGAGTGGCTGCACGGAGAAGCTGAGGAAGCCATTTCAGAGCAGGTTCTGCTCAGTGAAGAGGCTGTGCTGTGCATTCCGGAGTGCCATCTGCTGGCACTCATCCTGCTCCCCACCAAAACTCCCCAAACCAGCCAGCGTGCAGGTCCCCCCCCTGCCAGGAATCCACCACACCCCAGGCAGGCCTCCATCCCATCCCAGTTCAGCTCCCACAGCTCCACTTCTATTCATCTCTCCACAAAACTGAGTTGCCTGTTTGGATCCGTGTCTGGACTCAGCCATGCTCTCTGTTAAGCAGCTTGAAGGGGTGCTGCTCCCCACATTAAGCCGTGTCTCCCTGCTTAGACCCAGCTCCCAGGGCAGGGGCTGCCCGCACCAGCACTAGGCAGTGATGCTCACACACGCTGCCTCATTCCTCAGCACTCGGGTGGGCGAGGCTGAAACAAGACGAGAAATAATGCTGGCAATTAGCCTTGACATTTCTGGGGCCAAAACAAGGGGGAGGCAGAGGAGTGGGAAACAAATCAGCGACACTAAATCTCAGCAAATCCAATTAAGCGTCCCAAATTTCATTCTTAAAAAGGAATCACTGATTTTTACTGGAGAACACAGTGTCTTCTGCAGATCTGGGGGTGGGTGCTGGTTCCCTCCCAGTGCTATGGGGTTTGCTTTGTTCCCTTGAGCATCCCATGAGGGTCACCCCAGCCAGGAGAGGGTGGAAGGGACGCAATGCCCATGGCACAGGAAGGAGCTGGCTGCCTTCGTGCTTCACCCACAGAGGAGGAGATGAAAGGCAGGCTACAACCCTGCAAACTTGCATAACTTTCATTCATCACCAGCACTGCTCTGCTCACTGCTCAGATGTTAATTGCAAGATCCCTCTGTATTTAACACAGCAACACATGGAGCTCCCCAGCTTTTCTGGCTGAGGGATGGTTTCATTACCATTTCCTATATGTTAGTTTTAAATCCCCAATAATCCACCACAACTGGAGCCCATTCCAAGCGAGCAGAGAAATCCAATTTAGGATCCTGTTCTCTCCGGCTGTGTAACCAGAGCCTTCTTCATGCGGCAGAAACACCCAATTTCGCTTCGCCTCTCAAGAGCTGCCCCTGTGAGACCCACCCGGATGAAACAGCGCTGAAAAGGCAGCGGCGGAGGTGGGCTCGGGGGGAAGCTGGCTGCAGGCAGCACTGCTCAGCACCCCTGCGCCACGCTCCTGCAGGGTGCGATCAGCAGGCAGGTCCCCTCTCACACTGTGACCATCACACGTCCCCGCAGGCTGCTCCCATACCCATCACAGCCCAGGCAAGGATGCACCAACACATGTCAGCACTTCGGGGCTCCAGCTATTAGAAACCTCCTAAGGGCATGTAATTAGCTCGCACAGCGCTCAAGACATGTCCCAGAGGAGCTGCTGTCATCGGGAGCCAGGGCAGCCCTCGGCTGCCTCCTACCACCACAGACACCCCAGTCCACGCTGTCCTGGGCAGCATCCACCGAGGAAGCCTTTTGCCAGGGCTCTGCTCTCATTCCACAGGCTAAGCACAGATCAGCATCCAGATTTTGCTAGCTATTGCATCCCTTTCTCATCGGTTCTCTGGCACACTGTGAGCACGGGTGAGGAGCCTTGCGCATGTCCAGAGCCCTCCGGTGAGCCAGCAGCCCCCAGAGCTCTCCCAGGATGGTAAGGGACTTCCAAACCATACATCACCAGCTGCAAAATGCTCTGGGCTCTGCTTACAAGGTCTAGAAACGCTGGCTCTGAGCAGACTCCCTGCCATGCCCCGGGTGGTGCCCCCAAACCTCACCCCACATCTTGGGGTACAACCGCAGCCTCACCCTGCCCCAAGGCTTTGTAAAAACCATCATCCAAAGGATCCCAGTTTTCAGCCATCCCATAGCAGCAGCCATCTCCCTGGATACTTTCCAGATAGCACTTCCCCCCCTTACTGCCTATTCCCAATGCAGCTCAGTCCTCCCAGCGCTTCTCTCCCATTCTTATTTAATTCCCATTAATCCCTATTAAGCACACAGCATTCAGAAGTCACTCCAGCACAGACTATTCAAAGAAGACTCCCCTAGTTTAGCAACTTGCCAGCCCTGTGCCCCAGCGATGGAGCCGCACTGGGAAACCAGGGGCAGAGGGTCAGTAATAGCACCCCTGAAACCAGAACTTGGGCAAGACACAATGAGCTTTCCACATGGTTAGATTCCCAGTCCCCTGAATCCCTGCCTTGTGCTTCTGGGCTGGCTTTCAGCCTCTTTCATGCTGGAGCTGATAGGAAAGGAGTTTTGTGCCCCAAAAGGACCATTATCCTTAGGAGACCATGCTGCAGGGATGCAAGGGCTGCGAGGAGAGAGCAGGAGTCAAACCCATCACAGCAGAAAGCACCAAGTGGATTCAGTCTTCGGTGCTTGCTTCACTTTGTCTCTTTAGATGCTGTACTGCAAACTCACATTTCCCAGTCTTTTGAACCAACTCTCCCCGATTTTGCCCGCTCACAAATCACCCGAATGGGACGTTGCTGAGCATTTCTGAACGCCTGCTTTCAAACTGGGGAGATTGATCACGCCTGACCTTCCCCACAGGCACTTGCTTTGACAAAGGAAAAGTTTCCAACAGAAAAGAGAAAACCAACCCAAGGCTGCTCCAAAAATCCATCCTCATCTTCAGAGCAGAGATCCAGCCCTTTCCCTCCTCCTTTAAACACCACTGCCTGCCGGCTCTCCCTTTCCTCCTCCTCCAACTGGTGTTCTTCTTCTGTAGTTAATGGGGGACCATCCCCATCCAGCTAAAGGCCCAATTTCTTGGTCTTCTCTCTGCACACATCCTTGGCTTACACAGGAAAGTCTTCTGGGATGTGCCTGGTCCTTCTACCCAGCTGGAAAAGAAAAAGAATGGTTATCTGTACAAGAATTAGGTACATCTCCCTAACAGCTTGTGGAAAATCAGTAAGGATGGGGAATTTTGTCCCTGTTTAAAGAAACAGCCTGGGTAAGGGGATGTGTGATGTGTGCACCCAGGCAAGAAGCAGGTACAGCGCCAGGATGGAGGGCTCTGCTGAAGGGTAGGAGAGGATGGGGACCATGCATGAGGAGGTGGACCCATGGTTGCCAGGGTAGCTGGAGAGAGCAAGTAGGAGTTGATGGGGTGACGGACATCAGCTGAGGAGGTGATGGAGGGCCTGAAATCAGCCCTTGCCTCAGGGATGAGGGCTCTTCTCTCATCCAAACCAGTTTTGCCCCATTTTAACACTCTTCCCTGGCTTTGCTCGTTTTAGAAAACACCATCCCTTTCCCGCCATCTCCATTTCCCTCGCTCCATCCCAACCCAGACCCAAGCAGCACACACGCTGAAGGGTTTCACCAAGCAGCAGCACCAAGCGGAAACACACCAGAGGCAGGGTTTTCACAGGGCAATGGCTTTATTTGTGCCATGTCAGCGGCTGACAGCTTTCCAGGGGCTGGGCAGAGCTGCTGGTGGGCAGCAGGATCCCTGCAGGAGGCAAGCCTGGCCCCAGGCTGCAGAGCTGCCACTCACCCTGACATCTCTTCTATTATTCTTATTATCCTTGGCTCCGTAGCACGCCCGCTGCCTGCTGAGCTGCTGCTCTCCAGCACACTACACCCTGCCTGACAGGGGTCTGGCTTTATTACTGCTATATTCCTTATGGCTGCCTCAATTTTTCCCCCTCTTCCCTGTGGGGAGCTAAGAGGGAACAAGGACACAAGAGGCACCTTCTGAAATCATCATTGCAGCGTCTACCCATGCCCAGAGAGCAGCTCTTTTCATCTCACAAGCATCACTTGCACCAACAGCACTGGTTTCAGTGAGGTTTCACTGCCTGGGTGCTCCAGTCCCACTAGCACCCCCACCCCACTGGGAGCACATCCTTGGTTTCACCAGTATTTGAAGCTGGAAGAGGCTCTAGATGCCTCAGGAGTATTTTTCATGGGTAAACAGACCCTTTTACCTCTGTGTCACTGGCTCAGCTCCAGCCCTGGGTCAATAAAGACAGAAAGTCATTGCCAGCTGATGAATGCCTGCCAGGGAATAAGGCATTGGTCTCAGTCTAGTTATGAGGAGACAGATGTCCACATCCCAGCTGCTCCCATCACAGCCACTGCCAGCCAACAGCCTCCACCAAGGGGAGAACATTTCCTTGCCACGAATCAAAATCCGAACACCCACAGGTGTATTTCTGGGAGCATCTTCTCCACTGCCTTGTGCCTTCAACAAAGCAAAGCCAGCAGCTGGTTCCCTTTGAGTCAGCACTGGGGTCCCACCAGCACAACATGAGCAGGATACTCCACATCACCAGTTTCAGGCTGGGGCAGGAAGTTATTGAGAAGCCCTGCCTGATTTAGGGAGAAACCCATCAGCTCCAGGACCATCTCCCTGGCTCTGTCCACAGACACTATACTCAAAACCTACTGACACATGGCCATGATACAGGATCAGACATTCAGGCATCAGGGTTTGCAGTGACATCTCCAGCTCACACATTTAGATACTTAAGAATCCCAACAGTGAGCATGTGCTGAGCTTCACAGTTGATTGTCATCCTTCATTTCTACCATCTAGAAGCTGGTATGCATCTTTGTAGACCAATACAGCTCTTGTATACTTGAACATTTCACCCTCCAGAAGGAAAAGCTGGTGATCTGAGCAGAAAAAAGCCTGAGACCATCTCCCTCTCGTGTTAGTTGAGAGCAAACACCAAAGAGCCCCTAGACACTACTAAGAGACAGTTGCTGCCCCAAAAGTCCCAGACATATGGGGCCTCCTGACTGCAGGACTTGGGTCCCTCTAGCACTGGTCCTGTGGGCACAGCACTGGAGAGAAGGAGGTGGTGATGGGTAGAAGCCAAGTGATGGGCAAAGCGGCACAGAGGGAAAGAGGATGGGAACACATAGGTGTCCTTGAGGTGCCACCAGTGCCAGCCTTGCTCTGTGGAGCCCAGGGAGGAGATGATCCCGCTGTACCATGCAGGGGGACAGATCCTGCCAGAAGTCAGCCCCTTGTTACTATGGCGATTAACATAGTGACAGCCATGTGCCACAGGATGGTTGTGACAGCAGCGGGTGCGCGGACAGGCAAGAGAGCATCAGTGGTCCCAGGCACTGCGCTGGGACCCGGGAGCATCCATTCTTTCTCCAGCCCCCAAGCGCCATGGCTCAGAGGCTCCAGCTGACAGGCAGGTTTAATTGAATGTTTCTCCCTTTACATTTCCCTTTCCAGCAAATAAAACCAGAGTAAGATAAAAATATATGACGCTGAAAGGGGACACTGCCAGGGAATTTTTATCAGGTTTAATTTGCATTCTGCTCCTCGTTTATTTGCAGCTCTCTCTCCATCGCGGAAAAATAGCTTTTTTCCCCCTCCCCTTTCCTGAGTTTTGCCATGTTTCCAGCTGGCAACTTGGGATTGGAGCCCCTTATCCCAACACTGGCCCCTGCGCAAAGCACCAAATCCAGCTGCACTGCTCCCATGGACAGAGCAAGGTGCAGGTAACCCCTTCAGACTGCAGAGTGAGGGGGTTTGTCCCACCCCTGTAATTATTATGGCAAGCCTGAAGGCTTCATTTCTACCCTGGCTCCTGGAATTAGCAGCTGGAAGGAGAACATGAGCATTCAGCTAAAAGCCCCAATGCTTGAGAGATCCCAGCTCCTCTGCCCCATAAATTTTGTCAGAGCTTATTGCTCTCAGCCCCATCAGGACCCAAACATGGAAATCCCAAGCCCTGGTTTCTTCCTCAGGACAAACTGATGCCAAGCTAGAAATAGCCTAGAAGCCTCCACGACCTTTACCTATACCACCAGGACAAACCCAGATCCCCTCCTCCCTGCCCAGCCCCTGCTAATTTCCCCAGCCACTGTGATAAATGACTGTGCTGGCAAAGTGACATCTTTCTAATCTGCTCCAAGACAGATGGGTCCTGCTGCAGGGAGAGAATCCCCCAGTGAAGCCTGACTGGGAAGGAAACTACAGCACCGGGAGCTGGGGTGATGGGAGGGAGGGGCGAATCACTGCATCTTCCTCTGGTTATTTGGTCCCACCCACCCTATTAAAGCTTTGGGGGCTTCAGGGTTTGTGTAAAGGAAGGAAAAGGAAAGGGGGTGCAGGGAATGGGCTCCATGTCTTGGTGTCATCTCCACTGCAAGCCCCACAAGCCTGACTGGGGAGGGGGAGATTGAGTACAAGCATCTTACCCTGCTTATTGCACCCAGAGAAAACACCACCTTTCCAGGTAAAGGAGTCACCTCCATCCTTCTCCAAGAAGCTGGATGGAGAGAGGCAGCTCCTGGTGCCTCTCACACCATGAGCTGAGCAAGCACCAGGTAAAGCAGCAGCTTTCTAGGGTCAAGGCACACAAGGCTTCATGATGCTGCCTCAGTGTGTGCTCCTGACAGCCTGCAAAGGCATGCTTGGGGGGGAAGCTTGCTGCAGGTAGCACCTGCCTGGTCTGTTTTGGTGACACCAAAGAGAGACAACAAGGGGCCAAGTAGCAGAAAGGATATTTGGGAAGAAAACCAGCACATAATAGCAAAAATTGGGATTGGGGTGGACACAGAAAGCTCACGTCTCCCCTGGGAAAAGCTGCCACCAAGGCCTCCAAGGCCTGCAAGGTGGAGGAGCCACAAGGGCATCCGCATCAAGAGACAGGAGGGACTCAGAGGGCTTCAAGATGGCCTGGCACCCACCCCAGGACTCACAGCAGGGTCTGGCAATGGGCTGCTCTCAGACCTGCCATGCTCCCACATGGCTCCATCCCAATTATTTCTCCCTGTCAAAGTTTCACCCCTTCTTCCTCACAATCACCTTTATTCACCCCCAAGCACCTTCCCCCCAGCACTCACCCCTACATGGTTCAGCTCTGAAGGACACTTCACCCCTCACCAGGACACTGTCCTGGCTGGGATGGGCTGCCAGGGACCTGCCCTCCATCATCAGGCCACCTCCACCCTTTCCCTATAGCGCAGCCTTATATCCCCATGCTCCTCCCTGACCTCCACGTTCACCATGAACATGTTCATCCTGACCTCCTCAACCACATGTCCCACCTCCAGCCATCACCAGTAGCCAGACGCTACTGGAAGACCAGCCCAGCACACCAGGACCCCCAGACCTAACCCCGCTCTATGATTTCCTGCCTGGCTGACGCAGAGGTGGCTGGAGCCATCCATCAAGAGATGGAGATCAACAGAAGCACCAGGAGCCCTGAGCTTGGACCGTCCCTGGAGCAGGCTGGATGTGCCAGGGATGCTCCTCTTACCCGCAGGGTCCCCACCTCCGCTGTAGCCGCAGGAGGGACAGCGGCCGGGCTGGCAGCTGAGCCCTCCCACGTCCCCTGCCCATCGCACCTCCCCGGAGCAGCCCCGCGGAGCAGGACCGGTCCCAGGCGGGCTCGGGGGCAGCATCCCCGGCCCGGAGCCCCGGCGGGGCGGGCAGCGCGGTGCGCTGGTGCCATCTCCTGGGCTGCCGCCTGCAGCCTGGAGAAGAAAAGGCTCCTTAACGGGAGACCTCAGAGCAGCTCCAGTGCCTAAAGGGGCTCCAGGAAAGCCGGAGAGGGGCTTTGGACAAGGGCCTGTAGGGACAGAACAAGGGGAATGGCTTTAACCTGCCAGAGGGGAGACTGAGATGAGCTCTGAGGCAGAAGTTCTTCCCTGTGAGGGTGCTGAGGCGCTGGCACAGGGTGCCCAGAGAAGCTGTGGCTGCCCCATCCCTGGCAGTGTTCAAGGCCAGGTTGGGCACAGGGGCTTGGAGCAATCTGCTCTAGCAGCATCTCTTGAAGCAGGCTCTACCACAAGCTCCCTGTGACCCTGGGCTCTGTCACAGCTCAATTAGATCCTGAGACCTCACTGGACACCCGAAGTGAGCCTGAGCAGCCAGCACAGCTCACCACTGCCTCCCAGATGCTGCAAGGGCTTGCTCCAGCCCTCCCCGCGCCCTCTGAGGGGTCCCCCTTCAAACAGCAGGAAACTCACTCCTTGAAAACACATCAGTCAATATTTATCTAGTGTTAAAAGCCAGTTCCTGGGATCTGACAAGCCCTGGCGAAGCTGGTGAGCTTGCTGACTCCAAATTACAGCTCTGTTCCTCTTCCAAAGCACCCTAAATCCCAGATAAAAATAAATGGGCTTTATTGATTTCCTTTTTTAAGCTAACATCAGGGAGTGATGTGTTCAGTGCTCAAGGAAGAGCAAAGGGTATTAGTCACAGGGAAGTACAGTTACAGCACTCTGAACCCCCGCAAAGGTGCAAACAAAGCCCATCTCACACCAAGCCCCTTGCACAAGGCCTGGGGCAAGCAGCAGGAAAGCTGGCCCACAGGGGTTATCCCATCATCCAGCAAGGCCCCAGCACAGAGATAACCCCCAGCACTGCCCTGGATCACCCATCAGGTTGCTTTTTGGGGACTTTAAAGCCCATCCCTATGCAGAGGTTGCCTGCGATGTGCCCAGGCGGAACACCCTGAAGTAGCACCAAGGCAACAGAGAGGTGTTTGCTCACCATGCTGCAGACACATCCTGCTCCCCATCCTGATTATAAGGGCGCACCACTGTGGTCAAGGGGAGTCTCTCGGCAGGGCAGGCAGCCAGGTAAGGGATGCAATCGCTCTGCCCGAGCAGGCAGGGCCACCACCAGAGACCAGCACCAGTCTCATGCCCCACCACATCCCTGAGAAGGAGAAACAAAGAGGGAAGGCACTTGAGCTTAAATACAGGGGGTGGAGGGTGTGGATGAGAGCCCAGATGGGGCTCATCAGGGCAATTGGCACACTCAGGGCCCTGAAACTCTGTGAAGAACTGTTTTGTCTCCTTAAATTAACAGCATGACAAGTCCCTGCTGCACAGACTGCTTGGTTGTTGCAATGAGACAAGAGAAAGGCTTGGGAGGACACAGGGCTGTGCTTCTCTTTCCTAACACAGCAGCCCCAACTCCCCACAGCATCCTCTTCCTCCTTGTTCCCTCGCCCCGAGGCAGGGCACGCCGGACATACCAGACAAACCCTGTGACATCCCTCTGTACAACCCCAACCACAGACACACTGCACATCTGCCCAGCTGTTTGGAACTGCAGTCACAAGGTTTGCAGTGCTTTCTCCCTGAGCAAATAGAGAGCAAACCTCCCTGAGATGACCATTGTCCTAAACACTGGATATGTTTAGGAGAGGCTCCAGCCGGGCTGGAACAGCACCCAGCTGATGTCCTGCTCCTCAGGGAATGGGCGCATGGCAAAAGCTGGGGACCCGCCACCCCGAGTGAGATCCCTCCAGCTGCGTCATTGCCTCGACCAGGTCAGATCCAAAGGGTTTGCTTTGTTTCCTATAAAATCCCTTCAGCACTTGGGAAGGCAGATGCTGAGAAGCTAAATCCCAGCAGCATTCACGAATGCGCTCCCTCCTGCCAGCACCGGATGGGATATTCCTTCCAGACGCTGGCGGTGCGCTCCAAGCATGCTTGCTGCTCTCCTCTCCTCCCTCAGATGGGCTCTCTTCCCAAGCTGCAGCCCCGCACAGCATCGGGAACCCCCATCCTTGCTCCATGGGCGGCCCAGCCCCTGCTCTGCCGGTGCTGGGTGGCAGGGTGGGAGCCTGGGGCTGGTGCAAAGCTCAGCCAGGGTGCAGGATGTCATATTGGGGTGAAAAGCCAAGCACAGGCTTATTAAAGGGTGGATGGGGTGTCTCTTCCCTGCAGGTGAACACCAGCATCCCACTGCTCTGAATTACTCCAGTCTCAAGCAAACAGGGCGCGTTGCTCTTCAGGGAAAAGGCTCTCCAGGGTAAGGGCTCCCGGCTTCTCAACCTGCGCTGGGCTTGGATACACGGACAAAGCAGGGCGCCCGATAGAGATGGAGTAGACAAGAGCTTCCCACACATCCCTGCAGGCACGGCAGGGCTCTGGCTCGGGGGCTGTGGAGCCCCTCGGCAGCCCTCCACACCTCCCTCACACCGGCTTCGCTGGAAACACATCCTAAATAAGAGCTGGGCTCAGATAAATAAACACATCCGGAGGCCGGCCAGCATGAGAGGAGGGAGAGCAGCCCTGAGCCAGGAGGGCCGGAGACCGTGGCTGCCTCAATACCATCCTCTGGGCTACAGGGGAAGGAAAGAATTGAACTTGTCATGTTTTCCCCCCAACCCTCCCCAAAGTACCCCCCAGCAGCAGTGTGGCACTCACCAAAGGGCGAGGGCAGCTCCCTGCTGCCTGCAAATGGAGGTGGGGGCACCCAGCATCAGCTCCCCATGCCGCAGAGCGGGTTTCGGGGCAGAGCCAAAGGCACCGCTCCACGCTGGCGCTGCCCCTCCACTGCTCAGCCACATGTTGGCTCAGCCAGGACCTGGCTGAGGGATAGCAAATGTGCTGGCCAGATGTGGGGCTGCGCTCGGGGGCTCCGGCGATGGGGGTGGCCAAAGGGGGCTGCCGCAGGGATGTTTCTCTGGGTAACACATGAGGCTTAAAGCAGAAGTTGTAATATCCTGACTGGAGGGAAAATAATGATAATTAATAATAAACAAAGCGAAGGATTTACTTTGTCATTGCCAGGCTTGTCTCTGATGTTTTCCCAACACCTCCTCCCGGTCAGTGCCGGCTGACACGGAAGCCAGCATGGCCAGCGGGCAGCATTCCCTGCTGCTGGACAGGGAAAACCCCACCTGCAGAGGCAGGAGCGGCCGGTGGGCATCCCTGAAGTGGAGGATGCTCAGGGTGCTTGGAGCTGTCTTCTCCTTGCTCAAGCCATACTTGCTGCCCTTGCTTGAGGCCAATGTTCCTGTGGCAAACAGTGGCTCATCCCTTGGTGCCACAGGGAGCAAAGCAAACCTGGGAAGGGGGAAGCAGGGACAAACCCAGGGATAGAATCATAGACTGGTTTGGCTTGGAAACGACCTTAAGATCGTCCAGTTCCAACCCCCTGCCATTAGGGACACCTTTCACTAGAGCAGGGTGCCCCAAGCCCCTCAATTAACCCTTAGCAAGGCAAAGAGGGGACTGCTGAGGACAGACAGAAAGTGAAGCAACACAGAGGTTCTTGGAAGGGCTTGAGATAAAGAGCAGGAAAGGGAATACTTGTCCAAATTGAATCTGTACAAATCAGCAAGTCTGGGTAATATGTAACCCCCAGACTAAACAGAATTAGCTAACGAACTTACTGAGCCCCTGACAATTCCTCATGAAAAGTTACTGAGAAAACGGCACATCCCAGCTTTATTTAATGTCTTTATTAATGATTTGAAAGCAAGAGTAAACAACAAATTAATTATGTTTGCAGATGACTGTAAGCTGGAAGGTGTTGTAAACACTGCCAAAGACAGCAAAGTCACACCGAGGGCCCTAAAGAGGTTAGAAATAAACCAGCAGGAAACAAGCCGTATGTAATCCATCAGCGAAACACGGCACGGAGGGAAAAGGACCTGAAATACAGACATCTATGAGGAAGGAGGGGGGTGCTGCGCCAGATCCAAGCAGGAGGCCGGGAGCAGCTTTAGAGGGGGATAGAGAGATGAGAGGTGAGCTACACTGTGGGCAAGGAGAGCCCTAAAACCTGCTGGGGCTCTATGGGACGAGGAGCGGGGATCCTGGCTGGGTGGGATGCTGCATCTCTGAGCGGTTGTGTCCTTGTCCTTAACACGTGTGACATCAGCTTTGCACGGGAGGGAGAAGCTGGAAAGCCCTTTTCCCAGTGCCATCTAGCATGGTTGGACTATTATGAGCCCCGATGACTGTCCCACTGCCTTGAGTCCTGCTGAGAGCTGCTTCGGCAGGGAACGAGATGCAGCCAGGGATGGGTAACACGGCTTCGGGACTCCATGGACCCCAGGAGCTGGTTGTGCCTGGTGCCGGGGACAGCCACAGATAATCCCAGCACCACCCATCGCGCCCCACATCAGGCTCCTTCCCGCCTCGGTGGCAACAGCCGCTCCTCCCTCGTCTCACCCCAACGGGAACAAGGGTGCTTTGAGCAGTGGGTGGGCAGGGGCCCCTTTAAGAGAGAAGAGATTGACTTTGTCATCTGAGCAAATTCCTCCTTCCTGAGTGGCGGGAGAAGTTACAGGGCCCTCCCTCAACTCCCCTTCATTAAATATAGTAGTAGCTGCAGCCCTCGCCTGGAAGAGCTGGTGGAAGCACGGCACTGTGCTGTGCCCGGAGCCCGAGCTGCTGCTCCAGCCCTGGGGGACACCATGGGTGCCCGAGGTGGCATTGCCACGCTGCTGCTGCTGCTGCTGCTGGCCTGCCAGCCCCCGGCTGTCACCGCGGGACCCCCGGCCGGAGGTAAGCCCTGTCCCACCGACGGATGGAGCAGGGAGAAACCCAGCGGATCAGGCTTGGCTTCGGGAGGGCTGAGAGGGATGGGGTCTCAGCGGTGTGAGTGCAGGCTGTCCTCTCCCCGAGCTGTCGTGAAGCTAGCAGGAGCAGGGAGAGGCAGCTGCCTGTTTTCGGGTGTTTGGGCCAGGTTGTCCTGCATGGAAAGCCAAGGGAGGGATCTAGGCTGCTCACCCACTGTGGCAACCAGGCGGCTGGGTACCCAGGCTGTGTCTGATGCTGTCCCCAGGGGCACACACAAATGTGGTGCTGGGTGGGATGGGGCTCGCTCCCTGCGCACATGCAGGAGCCACAGGGCTTTGGTCTGTGCCGCAAGCAGCCCGTAGGAGAAAGCCACCTTCCCAGCTCCATGGGCACGGAGCAGGGCATGTCCTGCAGCCCCGGCACAGAGAGCCAGCCCTCCCTGCCCATGTTTGGCCTTGCCACAGTAGCTCTCTGCAGGGCAGCCCCTCTCATCCATGGTGGGAAACACGGAGCCGGGCAGCATTTTCCAGGGTGTGCGTCACCTCCTGGCTCTGCTCTGTCTGTCTGTGCTGTGCACGGGGTGGCTGCATGTGTGGGGCAGGGAGCCCCCAGGGATGCAGGATCACCCCTCATGCGATGGGGCACCAGGGGCTGAGGGTCTCCCCCAGGAGAAGGAGCCTGGTGCTGCAGGACAGGCTGGCCCCGGGCTGCGGGGAGGGCAGGGGGTGGTGTGCTAGGACAGAGCTGGGCAGAGGGTTACTGCAGGGCAGGGAGCAGAGCGGGCGCTTTATATCCAGTTTATATCCAGTTACTCCAAGAAGTGGTGAGGTTTGACCGCACAGCCCTTGGCACAGCAATGCGCCCTGCCTCTGCATCCCAAAGGCCATCCTGCATCCCGCCCTGCACCTCCTCCGCACACCTTCTGCCTCCTGCTCCCTCCCCTGCTATGGGATGCTCATACCTGCGATGGTCTGAGCCTCAGCTAGCTCTGGACATGCATCTCATCCTGCTTGGGACAGGTCTGTGCCTTCACCTGACCCTTCAAGCTGCATTCAAGGTCTAACCAACCATTTACACTGCGTCAGCAGCAACCGCAGCTTCAGCAGTGATGGGAATTGAAAAAGCACATTTTTTTCGCCTAAGTCACCCCAAAACCAATATAACATCTCACTGAGCAGTCTCTCTTCCCCAAACTTCCCCATGGGTTCCCACCAGCAGTTTTGGAAAGCAGTTTCCAAAGGAATTACTGACCACCTCTGGGCTTTTGCTCCCCAACCATCTTCTGCATCCAAGTCTGTGCCAGTGCAAGGAGGAGAACAAGGACAACCCCATAGCCTTGTGGCTCTCAGTACATGTAAGGTCCCTGCAGGTCCCTTGTTGCCCCTGTTCCCTCCACAGCAAGCAGGTGGCCTCTGGGACATGTTCCTTCCCTCCGGCCTTGTTCCTTCTTTTTTGTTCCACACACTAAAATGGTGACACCTGGCAAGCTGTGTGGAAAAAACACCCCTTTTGTTAGTGGACAGAGTGGTCTCCTTCATTCCTGACCTTTCCATCCCGGGCAGGGATTTCACCACACAGAGCCGCTGCCCACTTGGGTGTCCAGGATGGCTCCCAGGGCTCCTGGCATTCCCGAGCTCTTCCATAGTGAATGGGCTGCAGCAACGCCAAAAACCAGGATGTGGCTTTCACTGGTACCAGCCAAACTCCCGGGTAACACCACCCATGGCTGGGGCACAGCTCCAGGGATCAATGAAAGGGAAGGATCATAGGAAAGGGGGTTTGCGCTCATTTTCTGATGCTGGGGACTGTTTCTGCACCCGGCTGAAGCAGATGTGCCAGCTGTGACCCTGGGTCTGGGCACCGGCTCCCTGCAAGCTCCTTCCCCGTGGGAGCATCCCTGCTGAGACCACCAGTGCCTGTGGCAGGCATATCCATGGAACAGCTGCCCTGGGACATCCTCCATCCCCATCAGGGAAGAGCCACCATGGGCATCAGCAGCACACTGGGCACGGGGCCGGGGACAGGCTCAGTTTCAGGGGTGAAGCCTGTGTTTGTGTTGCGTTCAAACCCAGATTCAGGGGCTTGGAGATGGAAAATTTTCAGCCCGACACAGGAAGAGTCATCGTGCACATCAACAAATAGGAGATCGTATCAGAAAGAGAACAACGCTCATAAAACTTGCCCTCTTGACACCCGAGTGTGAAGCTTTAGTAAACTGTTTTTAGGCAGCTTGTTTCTCCTCCTATTCCCACTGAAGTCGCTCGCAGGCTGAGCTTCCCCTTCCCCAAAACCCTTCTCCCTGGGGAGTTGAAATGAGAAAGGATGTGGGGGGAAGAAGGAATTGGATGCATGAGGTCTCTATGAGCTGCGTTCACCCCAAGCTTCCAGCAAGGGGGTGCCAAAAAGCCACTCCTGAGTGTTGGTTGGACCCCTTAGCGGCAGTGATGGGGGGTCCCAAGGAGGTGAGTGTGACCCCAGCTTGTCCATGGCTGCCCTGGGACCAGTGTGTGCCCCAGGGTACCCAGCCAGGACCCCTCCTGCCTCCCCCAGGGTTATCAGCTCTTTTGCTCTCCTCTAATTTTGGAAATCAAACCAATTCCTCCAAAGTTTCTTTTCTGTGGCTGTGCCACATGTTTCAGGGTCACAGCTCCAAGCAGCTGGAAAAGCTTCCAGCTGATGGGAAAGAACAGGAAAAAAGGCTGAAAAAGGGGGAGAACGCAAACTGGTATCGTGGGAATTGTCAAGAAATATTCTCGTCTCACTCTTATATTTAGCAACAGAGAGCTGTGGGCAAATATATAATATGCACATTCCTCCAGGATCGCAGGACAGGGTTAAGACAGAGGAATTAACGTCAGGTTGAAGGCTGGACAGTAACAGGGCTTAGAGAGGCAGCAGCCAAATGCTGTCTGTGTGCCTAAATAAAGCTCAAAGCACAGACTGTTCGCAACAGGCGTTGGCTCAGCCTAGCCTCAGGGGCTGCTCTCTCAGCCCTTTCCAGGTGCCGGGCTCTGGCTTGTCTCCTTTTTGGGAGACAAGCGTTAGCATCACCCAGCCTTCAGCTGCAAGAGGCCTAGAAATGCCTCAGCTCCTCTCTGTACAGCGCCCGAGGCTTGCCTGTGCCCTGGCAGGTACTTTTAGACTGGAGCTGAGGAACAATTCCTGCCCCAGAGGGTGCTCAGGCATTGGAACAGGCTGCCCAGGGCAGTGCTGGAGTCACTGTCCCTGCAAGTGTTCACACGCCGTGTAGCCGAGGCCCTCAGTGCCATGGGTTAGTGGTGGCCTTGGCAGTGCTGGGGAACAGTTGGACTTGATGAGCTTAAAGGTCTTTTCCACCCTGGTTGGTTCTATGATTCAGCACAGCCTGCTTTTCAACCAGCCCCTTGACCACCATGTACCTCCAAATCTCCTGGAGACACAGAGCAAGGAGGGTGTCCATCAGAGACCCCTCATTCCCAAACCAGCCCTTCCCTGAACCATCTCCATCACGCCCAGTGCTTAGTTGCACATTGCCATGCTGCATGTGGATGGGATGACCTGCAGAGCTTTTCTAGGGCCAGTGCAACAGCAAAACTGAGGTTGAGAGAAATGTGTGATGAGCTTTCCCTCTGAGCTGTTGCAGTGGGAATGGTCTTGCCTGCATGATGCTCATTTTACCTGTGAAGTCTGCAAGTGGACCCGAGGCTTTTTGTTAGTGTGCCACAACCAAAGAATCCCACTTTGCCCTGTTGGAAAGCCAAGGGCTGCTTTGCAAAGCAGAGCCCACATTGGGGCAGCTCTGGATTCTGCAAAGCCAGGCTTAAAACCAGAGGAGCGGGACTGCTTCGGCTCTTCCCAACCCTGGGATGGGAGGATGCAGGTTTGCTGCCTGGTTGCACCCGTTTGCTGTCACTCATCTTCAGGACAGACCAAATAGGGCCTCCGAGCATCGTCCTGCCAACCAGCAGCGAGGTGGGGTGACAGATGTTTATGCCCCGTGCCCTGGATCCCAGACGGTGATAAATTCCCATTTTCCATCCCTCCTTCCCGGGGTGTGCCAGTTGTGCATGGCCCCGTGCAATACCTCTGGGAGCTGCCCTGTGCCCAACGGCTGCTCTTGGCTGCCTGACAGCCGGACAGACAGCCAGTAGCAGACAGAAAGCATCTCGGGGAAGGGAAGGGTGCTGCCAGAACTTGATGGGAGTGGAGGAAGTCATGGGGCAAGCACGGTTTGGAGGTCCCATCACGTGCCTCCAAACCAAAGAGAGAGGAAAGTCACATTCATCCATCACCGTGACTCACTGGCTGGTCAAGGAGCCTTCGTGAGCTGTGAGTCAGCTTGAGGCAGTCCCGCGAATCCCTGCTGCTTGTTTTGCCCAAATCTTGGCTTTCTGGTGGTTGGCTTTCCTCCCTGCTGTGGGCAGGCAGAGGGAAGATGGGAAAGAGAAGGAGGTTGGGGGCCAGAGCCCCCAACATCAGGCATCTTAATGGATGCTCCCCATCTGGTAGCATGCCATAAGCCCTCCCCAGTGCATAGGCAGAAAGCGTGGGGGGGTTCACCAGGAATTTCCCATTCCCTTTCCCAGCCTCTGGCGGGGCTTCAGTCGGGCTTCATCCCACAGCAATCTCTGGGCCCACCAGGGTCATTTCCTCTGGGAGCTGGGGAGGAGAGAGGGGAGTGTTGGCCCGAGGTGGATGTGGCTGAGAACAGGCTCGCACCGTGCCCCACAACCCTGGGAGGGGATGTGAGCACCCGCTTCCACACCCCCACAGACCCCGCGGCCAGCCAGACCTGCCCCCGCGCCAGGAATAGAGCAGGAGTTTGTTTGCTCTGTAAACAGCACCCACCCCTGGCTTCCCATCCATGGAAAAGCAGGAGTGGGGAGGCGGGCGGGGGGGGGAACCGCCAAAGGGATGTGGAGCAGAGAGAGGAGGAAAGAAGAAGAGAAGAGAAGAGAAGAGAAGAGAAGAGAAGAGAAGAGAAGAGAAGAGAAGAGAAGAGAAGAGAAGAGAAGAGAAGAGAAGAGAAGAGAAGAGAAGAGAAGAGAAGAGAAGAGAAGAGAAGAGAAGAGAAGAGAAGAGAAGAAGAGAAGAGAAAGAGAAGAGAAGGAAGAGAGAAGAGAAGAGAAGAGAAGAGAAGAGAAGAGAAGAGAAGAGAAGAGAAGAGAAGAGAAGAGAAGAGAAGAGAAGAGAAGAGAAGAGAAGAGAAGAGAAGAGAAGAGAAGAGGAAGAGAAGAGAGAAGAGAGAAGAGAGAGAGAGAGAAGAGGAAGAGAGAAGAGAAGAGAAGAGAAGAGAAGAGAAGAGAAGAGAAGAGAAGAGAAGAGAAGAGAAGAGAAGAGAAGAGAAGAGAAGAGAAGAGAAGAGAAGAGAAGAGAAGAGAAGAAGAAGAGAAGAGAAGAGAAGAGAAGAGAAGAGAAGAGAAGAGAAGAGAAGAGAAGAGAAGAGAAGAGAAGAGAAGAGGAGAAGAGAGAAGAGAAGAGGAGAGAGAGAAGAGAAGAGAAGAGAAGAGAAGAGAAGAGAAGAGAAGAGAAGAGAAGAGAAGAGAAGAGAAGAGAAGAGAAGAGAAGAGAAGAGAAGAGAAGAGGAAGAGAAGAGAAGAGAAGAAAAGAGAAGAGAAGAGGAGAAGAGAGAAGAGAAGAGGAGAAGAGAGAAGAGAAGGGAAGAGAAGAGAAGAGAAGAGAAGAGAAGAGAAGAGAAGAGAGAAGAGAAGAGAAGAGAAGAGAAGAGAAGAGAAGAGAAGAGAAGAGAAGAGAAGAGAAGAGAAGAGAAGAGAAGAGAAGAGAAGAGAAGAGAAGAGAAGAGAAGAGAAGAGAAGAGAAGAGAAGAGAAGAGGAGAAGAGAGAAGAGAAGAGGAGAAGAGAGAAGAGAAGAGAAGAGAAGAGAAGAGAAGAGAAGAGAAGAGAAGAGAAGAGAAGAGAAGAGAAGAGAAGAGAAGAGAAGAGAAGAGAAGAGAAAGCAGATTTCAGCTCCAGAAAGTTGGGGGGGGGGGGGGGGGGAATACTCATTTTCTTTGCAGTTAGAACTGCCAGGCAGGCAATTCGGCATGCCAACCCCAGATGAGCGAAAAATAGCCCCTCTCTCCCCTTCCACACTGCAAACACCTCTCCCTGTCTGTGGAGAAGCATTTCTCTGCCTCTCACAGCACCCAGCATCACAAAAAGCCCATCCCGACCATGGCCTATGGGATGCAGGGTACTGTGGGTGCTGGGGTGCTGCGGGTGCTGCCCTGACAGCACAGCTACAGCCGGATCATCCCAGGCTGCACATTTTGAAAGCTCCTTCCCTACTCCTGAGCACAGCGCTGGATGCAGGGATTAAATCCAGCAGGTAGCTCCTGCAGAGCTCCAGCATCTCCCTCCATGCACCACTCCATCTTTCCCCCCTTTTCCCTGACTTTGGCCGATAACCACCCCCTGTCTTGGCATTCCAAGAGCCGTTTGACACAAGCAAGGCTGGGAAACATCCGAGCTTGGGCGGCTGGAGATGGGCCCCTCTCCAGTGGTGCTGTTTGTTGACGGCAGGCAAGGATCTCTCCGGTAACATCCAGCCATTCCAGGGATACTCTGTGCATCCCCTGGCTGAGATCTGCCGGTCCCTTTGCCAGCTCCCAGGGAGGCTCCTTCCCTGCACTGGGGCTGGAGATGGGCTCGGGAATGGGCACTGGTTTGTGATGGGATTCAGGGATCCGCAAGTGGGATGTGTGCCCTGGGTGCCCAGCGCTTCCCTCAAGGTCTCCCTGCTCCTGCAGTGCTCGGCTGGCCAGGCTTGTCCCCCCATATGCCACCATGGGCCCTGTGAGCCCTTCCCAAGCATGGAGCCAGGGTAGGGAAAGCTGTGGGAGCTGGGATGTGCAGGGTGGAGCTGGAAAACCTGCCAGCCAGTGAGAGGGGGAGACAGCTTGGGAGAAAGAGAAAGAGAGAAAGAAAGAAAGAGGAAAAAATAGAACCAAGCCCGAGTCGGGGTGGTTTGGAAACCACGTCCTCTGGGGCTGATACGATATTTCCAGGCCAACCTCTGGCAGCGGAAGCCTGAGTCACGCTGAGGGGACAGCACAAAAGCCCCATTGAGCCTCCTGCTTCCCCAAATCATCCCACTTTCTCCCCCCGCTTCGCTTCCCAGGGCAAAAACTCCAACCACCGCTTCCAGCTCAGACTTATTCCTTAAGTCCCTCCGGAGCCATTCAGCCACAAGGCATTAAGAGCTCTCCATCCCTGCTCCTGCTCACGCCAGGCTTGGGGTGCAGCCGATGTGTGTCCAGGGCCGCAGCAGTGCCAGGGATCAGCTCCTTGCCCTCCCCTCCGTGGCTCTGCATCTGGCCGAGCAGGAGAGAGCAGGAAATACCATCAGCTTACGGGCTGCTTGAATCATTGTAAAACCACGCTGGATAAGCAAGGGCTGGAGCTTCGGAGCTCCAGCCAAGCCTCCTGGACCCCGTTTTACGGCCTCCAGCTCTAGCAGCTCCTTGAGGCTGCTTTGTAAGGATGGGGAAGGCAGGCAGGAGCAGGCAGACACGTCGGGCTGGAAAGACATGGGGTGATACAGCAGAACCCCCTCCCAGGCAGCGGAGGAGGAGCAGGGGGCATGTTTTCCCCTGACCCTGAAGTCCGTGGGCTGCAAAAAGGCCTTTTTCTTCCCCAAAGCTGTCAGGCAGGGGAAGGCAAGTGGGAAAGAATCTGGCAGGGGAACAGGGAGAGGAACTGTATTCATAAACACAGGCAGAGGGTTTCAAAGCAGTGCAGTGCAGCCAGAGGTAGGGGCGGAGGAGCTGCTTCGGGAGGCAGGAGCCAGCAGGATGGGATGGGGGCAAAGCAGAGCAGCCCAGCCCAGGGGCTCTCCTCCTGCACCCAAACCAAGGGTGATGGCCACGTCAAGCAGCCCCGTGCAGGGTGATGGGCTGTGGGTTTGCTGGCGGTGTCCCGGGCGCTGCTTTCCAGCAATCTCTGCTGGCCAGCACTCCTGGAAAGCATCAGCCCCGGCCCCCGGGAGCCCTGCTGCGAGGGAGGGCCAGGTGGAGGGTGGGAGGCGAGAACCAGAGCTCTGGTTCCCATTGCTGGGGTTCCAGCAGCATGCACAGCCTTGGCTCCGGATGTGGGAGCTGCAGTCATTGTCTGCAGTCATGCGGGATGAAGCCTGGAAGTGGGGATGGAGCGAAAAGGGCCTCCTCCACATGTGAGCGACCACAGCAGGGATGGAGCCGTGCCGATGACACCCCACCCTGTACATCTCGGGGCTGAACCCCACAAGCAGGAGAGCTGGGAGAGGCTTTTCCCTGCTCTCCTGCTTTCTCCCCGTTTGCTGGGCTGGCTCTGCCCCATCACAAATGCCTGAGCCCACCCTGGAGGAACCAGCCCTATGCTGTCTGTGGAGGAGGGTCTGCCAGCGTGAGGGGACCATGGCATGTCCCTAAGGTCCCCTCAGGCTTGGATGCCATCGCTGCAGCCCAAAAGCAGCTTATGTGTGACCAGTCTCCATTGCACTGCAGAAACCCAGGCGGGTGCTCAGCCCCTGTGCTGCACCCAGGCACCCCCTCGGGTCTCTGGGCAGCCCTGAAGGCAGCAGCAGCCCCCCAGTTGTCCCCCCAGCACCCCCTCCTCCCAGCAAGGCCCCAGCCAAACCCCAAAGGCTGTGTTTGCCTTAGCCTGCCCTGCAAGCTGCTCATTTCCTTCCCTGGCCATAAATAAAACCACGCCGTAAAACGAAGGGAATGTGTAACATAAAGAAGCCTTTCTCAGTAAGATCCCTTCCTCCACCCTGCACCGGGATGGGGGCACAGCCCAGCCCTGCCACCTCCCAGGATGCAGCCAAAGCACAGGGGAATGCACGTCCTGTTGGGAGCCATGCTGGGATTAGGGAGTCTGAAGCTTGGGGACACCCATGGTGGAGGCAGGAGGGCTGGTCCTGCCCACCTTGCCTGTGCTGGTAGTGGGGACCGGAGCTCATGGGGACCAGGAGGGGTTCAGGCTGCCAAGCAGCACCCCAGCGCTGGGTGGGTGCCCTCAAGCGCCTCTAGTGTTTGCAGAGCAAGTGGGTGACACCACCTTATAAAGCCATTCAACTAAGAGAAAAACAACCCCAAACCACTCAGAGAGCCTCAAAACCAGCTCCCGGCACTGCTGCTGCTGCGGAGAAACGCACCGGGCTGGGTGCCCCAGCTACACCCCATGCGAGGGGGGCTCAGCAGCAGCGCACACCATTGACACAGGGGCTGCTTGTAGGCAGGGGAAGGAAGGAAGGGCAGGAAGGGGGGCAGGAAGGGGGGCAGCCGCCGGGCTAGGCTGCCCCAGCGCCCGCACAAGCCTGGGGCTGTTCGGGCAACAAGGAGCCTTCATTCCGGGCTGTTTTTCCACCGTCGGAGCAGCGGTGTGGCCAGGGCGGGACGCGGCTGCAGACACAGGGAGGCTTTCAGGGGGGGCACGTGTGTCCGCACGGGGCTCTCCTGGCACCCGCTCGGTGTGATTAAAGAGCTGCTTGTAATGGATTCCAGTCCCCTCCCTGCAAACACACACCAGCCACCAGTGCAGGCCCCCACCTGCCCCCCACCGCAGCCTCAATGGAGCCTTGTTGAGCGCCCAGCCCCTCCCCAGGCTGGGATTGCTCAGCTCCTTCCTCCTCAGCCTCAGCATCCTCTTTGGGAGTCTCTGCAGCCCCTTGAGGACTCCTTTGTATCCCCGCACACTGATGCAGCTCCTCATGCACACCCTGACGTGCATCCCACGGGCAGGGATGGGGATGCCCTAAGCTTGGGTAGGAGCCTGTGGGCAGAGAAGGCATCCATCCCCCAGCTCACATTACCCCTGCACGCCCAGGAGACATCTCCTTGGTGCTAAAACCCCTCATGTCCAGCACCGGTTCTCTCTGCAAACCCTTGTGCTGAACTTTGTGAGAGCTTTCCCTTCCCTGGGATGAGAGTTGGCTCTTCCATCCTCCTACGTGCTGGGGAGAAGTTTGTGTAGTTTGTGTACCGAGATGTTAACAACGTGGAGAAGAGCCCAGAGCAGCCCACTGAGCCCCAGAACCCGGGGCAGACAGGGATCCCATCCCCTTCGCAGTGCTGCCCAGAACCAGTTCTGCACCCTGAGCTATCAGAGCCAGCTCACTGTGGGGCTGGAGTGTCAAAAACCTCCCTGAACACCAAACACCAGCAGCTGGAGAGGCTGAACCCGCCGTGTTTCCAACTGGAGGAGCAGGGGGCAATGGCCCAGCGTCCCGGTCCCGGCGCGTGGCCGGTGGCTGGGCAGGGTGCCGGGGCAGCGCCGGCTCACACACAGCCCTCGCTTGTTCCCTGGCCCCGGGAGGAGCGGAGCACATGCAGGGCCCCGCTCCCAGCCCCTCACTCCCTGCTTTTGGCTCGTCTCCTGGGTGTTTTCAATGCAAACCCCCCCAAACCCAAATGACAGCGCAGCCTATAATCTGCTGGCTGCTGGCCGGCTGCTCGGAAACTGTGACGGAGGCCCCTCTCGTCTCGTCAACGCCTTTCCATGGGCCTGGCAAGGCAGGGACAGCGATTTCCCGTGGGACGCTGTGAGCTGGGAATGGCAATTATTTTTAGCCAGGGCGAGCAAGACAGCCAGGGTGCCCACCCCAACCCATGGCCAGGACATGGGGAGCGTTGCTCCCATGACAGTGGAGCTTGAGCACCTCCATCCAGGGATGAGGCTCAGCTTGGGGCATGACATACCTGTGGAGTGATCCCCTGGGTAAGGTGCTTTTGGGCCACATAGGTGCATCCACATGGGGTGATGCTGGGACGCTTGGCTGCAGCCAGAATACAGATAGCGCTGCATGCCTGGGGGGTCCCCTGTGTTATCTGTGCGTGTCCAAGTTGGAGCTGTGGGATGGTGCACCCTGTGCCAAGGAGGCTCCTCCAGGGTGAAATGCATCTGGGAAAGAAAAAAAACCCAAAAAAATCCAGCAAGCCATATTTTCTGCATCTTTTGCAATGTGGAGGGCAAGGAAGAGGGGAGAAGGAGGTGAAAAGCTGCGAGTCCCTTGTGAAAGAGAAATGCCACAGGTCAAGTGGTGTTCTCATCCTCATCCCGGCCAGGCTGCTGAGCAGAGAAGGAGAGCAGCCCTGAAACAAAGCAGGAATTTGGGAAGACAAACAGCAGTAATTCACACCACTGCTGCTGGAGAGAAACCCCAGGCAAGGGTCCCTCCTCCCTCCCCAGCAAACAGCCCCGCTCCCCTGGGCATCCCCACGTTCGGCAGCTCTTTGTTGGTGGTATTTGATGAGAAAAAGAGAAGAAAAACATCTCTGGCAGCTTCGGGAGAACAGAGGAGGGACACAATGTGCTGGCTGCGGAAGCTGCTGCCTCTTGTCACACTGGAATGCTCCTCCAGCCCCAAAAGTGAGCCCCAACACAAGCCCCAGCACCGCGGGGCTGGCAGGGACACTGGTGATGGGTCCAGCCCTCCCCATGAGAGCAGCTGCTTGGTGCCCATGCGATCAACACGTGGTTTAGATTAGGGGAAGCCACAAAACCGAAACGCAATGGGAGCCGGAGCACGAAGCATGCACGCACGGGGGAGCCTAGACAGGAGTCAGCACATAATGTACATGCAGCATCTCCGGGGAGCACAGTATATTGCATGCATGTGTGCATGCCTCACCGGGCATGAGCGCGCCTGCCCGTGTCGGGGCAAGGAAAGAGGAGGGGAAAAGTCCCTGTTGCAATGTGCCCAGCTCACCGAACGCTGGGACAAGGTGGTGGTGAGAGCGGCACCCACCAGCCTTGGCCACCGAGCAAGGTGTGCTGGGGCTGGCTGGCTTTGCAGGGACCCCTGGGAGGAGGGAGCAGGTCAGGAGAGGACATAGCCTTGTGAAGAACAGCAAAGCTCTTCTGAGTCACTGGCTGCGCCGAAGAGGACAAGGAAGGCAAAGTGCCCTGTGCCAACGGCAGGAAATGAGCAGGCTTGAGCAAAGGGCTTGGTATTAAAACAAGATATTTCCATACTTCCATGCTGCCATTTCATCCCTGCCCACAGCGGGTGGGGTGATGGGCCTTGCAACGCCCATGTTATTCTCCCAAACCTCAGGAGAAAGCGGAGGTGTCTTCTCCACAACCAGCAGCGGGAAATCACCTTGTGTGGTGCCTCTGTTCCTGAAGGACTCAGGAGAGCATCCCCTACACAGGACATGGCACAAGAAAGTGCACTGAGCCAAAGGAGAGTGCTCCGACTCTGCCCCTGCCATTCCAACCCTCACTGGCACCATAGAAAGCTGGATGTGGGGCCTCAAACCCAACCGCAGGTCTGCAGCAGGGCGGATTTCATGGCAAGTGAAGTACAGCAGGAAGGCTCCGCACACATAAACTGGAGCACAGCAGGCTCTACAGCCTGTGACTCCATATGGTCTGAAAACGTGCATGTTCACCCCCCTCCTCGACATATCCTCCCCAAACGTTTACAACTTACAGCTCTTGTTTATGCTTCGCCCTGCAAGCGCAGAGTTAACTTTGCCATGGGCTGCTCTGGAGCTAAGGCAGACACGTGCGTTTAACATGTGTGCTATGCACATGAATGCATGAGCCAGCTAAACGTTATATAGCACTCTAAAATTAAGCCTTGCCACTCCCTGTGCTTTTAATTCTGCCCTCTCCCGCATATGCCCTGTGACACAGTCTTTCATTTCATGACCACATGCCATTGCGCTGAGTCCCTCCAAGGCTGATGTATACTGGGTGTTGAACAGGTTCCAGCGGCATATTCAGGCGCCCTGTTTGAGCAGAGGCTTCTGTACAGGCTCACATCCACATATGGATCACAGGCACATGCATTTAGTCCTCCAGCACTGATGGAGCAGCCACCTTCATGGTGAACATTGGCAGTGTTTGGATGATACAATAAATAATAGAATCATAGAACCATAGACTGGTTGGAAGGGACCTTAGAGCTCATCCAGTTCCAACCTCCTGCCATGGGCAGGGACACCTTCCACTAGAGCAGGTTGCTGATGGCTGCGGCAGAAGTGGGGAGGACTCCTTAGGGTGTCAGTTTGCCTCCTACACTTGGGCACTCAGCCATGGAACAAGGAGGAATAACAGGCTCCCTGAGGGTCTGTCCAGGCTGCTGTCACAGCACCATGTCACAGGGGAAATGGGGAAGGACGGATGGGTGTGCTTGGGAGGCTCCAGGCTCAGCACCCACACAGGCAGGGCTGGCAGGGGGTGTCCTTCCGTGCCTGACCCGCTCTCCCTTCTCTCCCCAGCCTCTTTCTTCGGGGATGGCTTCGTGGAGATGCCGCTGGCGGATGCGTCGCGCACGGTGCGGCTGCGCCTGCAGCTCTACAGCAGCCAGGGGAACGGGCTGCTCTTCCTGGCCGCCGGGCAGCCCGACCACCTCCTGCTCCAGCTGCGGGCCGGCACCCTGCAGGTCAGCACCCCCCGGGCTGGGGTCTGTGGGGCGAGGATGAAGGGGCCAGACACAAGCACAGGCTGCCAAGACCCCTATCAGGGGATGCTGAGGTCAAGAGGAGAGTGGACACAGGCTTGGGATTATCAGAGACACAGGGTCCAGCTGGGGAAGCTCTTCACCCACTGCATGGGAGAGCGTCATGGAGGCACCCAGACACTGGCACCCCATGGTCAGACGTGGTGCATAGCACCCCTGGGGTGCAAGGGGTTAGTGAAGAGAAAGGTTGAGAAAAGAGAGGGGTCTCCCCTGTGCCACCACAAGCCAAATGGAGCTAGGGAATGGGAAGGGATCAAGGCAGAAGAATAAAATTCACTCTTGTGGTTAGGGTGTTGGCATTCACCATGAAGGAAAAGAGCATCCGAGATACACATCCTGTCTCTGTGCAGCCCGGGCTGGGCCACCAACCACATCTAAACCAAAGCAGGACAGCAAGCGAGCAGCTGGCCGGAGGTCTCCCTAATGCAGACCATGTGTCTCAGAGGCCACCAGCTAACCCTCTGCTTCAGCAGGCTCCAGGGTGCTGCCCTTGGGGAGCAAAGCCTGCTATTTCCCTGCCCGTTCCCAGGGCAAGAAGCAGCCCAGGTTGCAGGGATGGAGGCTAGCAGGCAGGATGGAGCAGGGAAGGAGAAGCCAGCATCTGGCAGATGTAGGGAGAAGGAGAAGCCCAGCTGTGGGACTGGGATGGAGAAACACCAGGAAATAACCCTAAGACTTGGGAATGAGTGAAAAGGAGGGAAATTCAGAGAGCAGGACAGCGAGGGCATGAACACAGGGAGGATGAGGGACAGTATGCCTAGAGGAGGAGGAGAGCAGGGCACACAGCAGCAAACAGAGGCACCAAACCCCTTGTGAGTGCCCAGGGAGGGCTCCGTGCTCCAGCAGGGATTTGTGGTAGGTGAAGAGGTGTCTCCTTGCTTGAGCTGAGCACTCTGTGTCCTCCCCTGCAGGCCAGGCTGCGGCTGGGCTCGGAGGAGGTGACCCTGCAGTCCCCAGCGGAGCTGCAGCTCAATAACCTGGCAGTGCATGACGTGGAGCTGCTGGTGGAGGATGGCAGGATGACGATGACCATTGACGGCCTCTTCAACAGCTCCGTGGACATGGCAGGGCCCACACGGGAGCTGGACATCCAGTACGGCCTCTATGCCGGGGGGACAGGCAGCCTTGACCTGCCATACCTCGCCGAGGCCAGCGCACCCTTCCGAGGTTGCCTCCACTTGGTGACATTCAATGGCCTGGATGTGCTCTCCCCTCTGTCCTCGGATGGCAGCTCCAAGGTCTTCCACCGGGTCCAGGAAGGGTGCAGCACGCAGTTCTCTGCAGAGCCCGAGGAGCCCTTTGGGTTCCTGGGGCCACACTCCTACATCGCATTTCCCACGTGGGAAGCGAGGGAGGAAGCAACCATTGAGTTTGTGATAACAACCAGCATCACCCAGGCACCCCTCATCTACCACGCAGGGCTGGAGAATGACTTCTTCTACCTAGAGATCTCCAACGGGCGCCTCAGAGGATTTGTTGAGAAGGGGAATGGCATCATTGTCCTGCACAATAATGTCTTCATCAGTGATGAGCAGCAGCACTATGTCAAAGTCCACACAGACATCCACAAGTTTGAGATACTGATAGATTACTACGCCTCATCCACATCCAACAGGGGTATCAACAACTACCTGGACCTTCAGGGAAACCTCTTCATCGGAGGTATGAATGAAAAAGCTCTGCAAAGGCTGAGAGAGCATCACCTTGCTTTCATCTCAGTGTGGACCATGACCAACAGCTCCTTCATTGGCTGCTTGGAGGACCTGCGGATAAACCTGCAGAGGAGGAGTCTGCAAGATGCCGTGATCACAAGGGACATCACAGCAGGCTGTGGAAAACAGGACCACTACTGGGAATACGATGAGGTGTACGAGCAGGATGAGGCACCCACCTCCCCACCTCCGGATGTCTGGTCGGGAGCTCCAGGCCTGGTGGTGGAGCCGTGCCGGCCGGACAACAGCTTCCCACCCGCCTTCGCCAACGTCAGCAGGCTGCTGCACGTCAGCCCCCTCATCGTCTCCGAGGGGGGCATGGCCTATCTGGAGTGGAAACATGCCCAGCCAACAGTGGACTTGAGCCTTGCGAACATCCGGCAGTCCCAGATCCTCTTTAGCATCACCAACGACCCGAGGCACGGCCAGCTGGAGCTGGACATTCCTGGGTCCAGGAGCAGGAGGAAGTTCACCTTGTTAGACATTGTGAATCGGAAGGTCAGATACATCCACGACGGCTCTGAGGGGCCCATGGACCAGCTGATGCTGGAGGTGACGGTGACAGCCCAGCAAGGGGTCCCAGAGTGCTTGCGGCAGGGGCAGATGTACCTGCTGCCCATCATGATCAACCCCATCAACGATGCCCCACAGGTGATCTTCCCCCATGGGAACCACATGACGATGCTGAAACACACACGGAAGCATCTGACCACTGACATCCTGCAGGTCCTAGATGATGACACATCCTGCGATGACCTGGAATTCCAGCTGCATGGTGGCCAGCAGATGGAGGAGGGTTACGTGGAGTACGACTTTCACCCTGGAGTGCCCATCGAAGAGTTCTCCTGCAGGGATCTGGAAGCAGGCAACGTAGTCTACGTGCACCAGAGTGGGACAAAGTCACAGCTCACCTTGCAAGTGAATGATGGCACAGTCCCAAGCCCCATTGCCACCCTGAGCATCCTCGCCATTGACCCCGACATCCACCTGCACAACAACACCGGTCTCTCCATCTCCCAAGGAGGGGCTGCACGCATTACCACAGCCAACCTGTCAGTGGAGACAAACGCAGTGCAACAACGAGTGGCCATCCTGTATGTCCTCACAGAGCCCCTAAGGTACGGGGAGGTCCAGAAGCAAGGGAGCATGGGAGGGGAATGGAAAAAAGTTGAGTCCTTCCACCAGCAAGACCTGGAGCAAGGGCGCATCCAGTATTTTAGCACAGACCCAGAGCACCGGCTGGAAGATAGCATGGAAAAGCTGAGATTCAAAGTCCAGGTGGGGCAGAAGGTCTTGGAAAACAACACCTTTCTCATAAGGATTAAAAGAGCCACCATTAAGATGAAGACCATGGTCCCCCTCCAGATGAAGAACAAACGGCACAGAAATATCACCACTAAGGAGCTGGAAGCAATGTTGGAAGATCCAAACTCCACCCCAGTCCCCTTCCACTACATGATAATCCAGGCTCCCAAGAAGGGAAACCTGGAGCTGCTTGGCAACAGGCTAACCGAAGGCTTTGGATTTACCCAAGAGGACCTGCAGAGAAGCCACCTGAGCTACAGCGTGACCATCAGGAACTCTCAGCAAGCCGAGGACACCTTCCAGTTCCGCGTCCACGCGGATGAGCAGCACTCTCCTGTCTATACCTACACCATCAGCACTGGTGGGGACCCTGATGCGCCAGCCTTGACCAACGTTCTCCTGACCGTGCCGGAAGGTGGGCAAGCGGTCATCTCCAAGGACCACTTGTTTGTACAGAGCATGAATAGCATGGACTACCTCTATGAAGTGATTGAGGGACCAGCACATGGGAGGCTGGCCTGGGCTGCGTCCCACAGCTGGGCCTCCAGAGAGGAGATCACAGAGTTCACCAACGATGACATCCTCCACCGCCGGCTGCTGTACCAACACGATGACTCCGAGACGCTGGAGGATGACATCCCCTTCGTAGCGACCAGGCAGGGTGAGGGCAGCGCTGAGCCCGAGGCAGAGGAGGTGAGAGGTGTTTTCAGGGTCTCCATCCAACCCGTCAATGACCACACTCCGGTTCAGGTGGTGAATAAGGTCTTCAATGTGGTGCGCAACGGGCAGCACCTACTGACAACAGATGACATCGCCTTCACCGACAAGGACTCCGGCTTCTCCGATACGCAGCTGGTGCTGGCGAGGAAGGACATTCTGTTTGGCAGCATCGTGTCCGTTGATGACAGAAGCCACCAGGTCTATCGGTTCACACAAGATGACTTGAGGAAGAAGAAGATCCTCTTTGTCCATTCAGGGGCTGACCGGGGCTGGATCCAGCTGCAGGTCTCGGATGGTCTCCACCAAACCACGGCCCTCCTGGAAGTACAGGCATCAGACCCCTACATCAGAATAGTCAACAACACCGGTCTAGTCATCCACCAAGGCAGCCGCGGGAGCATTGACTCCTCTGTCCTCAGCCTAGAGACCAACATGGACATCAGGTCAGATGAAGAGATACGGTTCCTGGTAACAACCCCCCCGAGGTGGGGGACTGTGCTGAGAGGGGAGCAGCCGGTCATGGCCTTCTCCCAGAGGGACCTGCTAGCAGGAGAGATCTCGTACCGCCACAACGGGAGCAGGAACACCCGGGATGAGCTCCAGTTCACTGTAGAAGCGAATGAGGTGGCGGTGGAGGACACGCTGGCCATCAGTGTGTTCTTGGACACCCATCCCAGCCCCCTGCACATAGTCAACCACAAGGAGATCCATGTCTTCCAGGGGGAAGGAGCTGGGATCAAGGAGGAACACTTACTGGTGAGTATCCCCTTCTCTCGTCATTCCCCAAGCATGCATCTCTTCCCTGGCCACCAAACCAGAACAGCCACACATGGGACTCCATTTTACTCCCATCTTCCTGGAGCAAAGGACTTGTGCCCGTGTCAGGCTTTGCCATGGGGCACATGGGGGGTTCTGGCATAGCATGAGCAAGAAGGTGACTCTTGCAGCTTATCCCACAGCAAAACCTTCAGGAATTGCACAGCAGTGGGGCTGTGGAGCAGTCCAGTCTTGCAGGCACCAGCCCCACACTCACACTGTGTCTCCTCCACACTCCCAGGTTACCCATGAAGAGATCCCTCCCCAGGACATAGTCTACCTGGTGAGCAGCCCCCCAGCCTCCGGCTTCCTGGCAATGCTTCAGCACGGCCAAGACTCAAACGAGCAGCCCAGCCTGGACCGCGTCCAGTCCTTCACCCAGGAGGACATCAACAATGGCAGAGTCCTCTACCTCCACTCCAAGCCCCAGGAGGACCGTGACCAGTTTGTGGTGGACATCACAGCCAGCGGTGCGGACCCTCTGGAGAGGGTGGTGGTGAGCCTGGCAGTGCTCCCCATCGCCGTCCCCTTGGATGTCCGCAACATCACGGTGCCAGGAGGTGGCTCTGCCACCCTGTCCACAGGCATCCTCAACATCCCCAACCCCTACTACACGGCTCTGGGTGTGGAGTTCATGGTGCTCGAGCCCCCCCGGTTCGGCACCCTCCTGAACAGTGAGCGGCCTGAGGATGGTGGGCTGCACAGCTTCACCTGGAGCGAGGTATAGCACCAAGGGTGCCCCTTGCCCACCACCCTGCTTTCCCAGGGGGGTGGGAAGAGCTCAGGGTGGGCTCCAGCCCCCAGCAGCTCTGGAAGGCAGGGAAAGGCTCCTCTCACCATCCAAGATATTTGCCCTTGGGATGGAGGGGTTTGGGGTGGGGGACATGTATCATCTCCCACGGTGTGTTTAAATGTCCCTGGGGATACAGGGTGGGGATGCAGGCGCAGCACCCACACCGGGCTCCAAGCCTGATCCCCAGAGGGATCCCACTCCCTGCCTTTGTGCTGGATCCACCCTGCAGGGATGCCCCGGAGCGAGTGGTAGGGGTGCAGCTTGCTCCCTCCTCCCGGGCTGGGTGCCCTGGTCCCCTCCCTGAGGGTCACCCAGCCCCTGCCCCTGCAGGTGGAGCGGCAGCAGATCCAGTACCGGCAGCACGGCCCCGGCGCCAGGACCGACAGCTTCACCCTCCTGGCCAACGCCTCCGAGGTGGACCGGCAGAGCCAGCCCAGGACCATCTTCATCACCATCCTGCCCCGCGGCTCCAAAGGGCCCCGGCTCAGGGTCAACGCCGGCCTGCAGGTAAGATGCCACGGGGATGGGCGGGCAGCCACCCCAAGGGCTTCAGCGCCAGGACACCGCGGGGGCCGGGGGGGGTCAGCCCTCATGGGGACCCCACGGGACCCACTCCAAGCCGGGTCACGCACCTCTGGCAATTGGGGCACAGCAGAGCCGGGGCGCGGATCAGAGGCGGGCGATGGGCTCCGAGGGATGGGAGGGTTTCCCGGCGCGGCGAGGCGCTGGAGGCGGCAGAGACCGGCTGCGCTGGCCCCGCTCCTTCCGCCCCGTCGATGCTGCAACCGCCCGCAAGATGGGAGCATCGCCCCGCAGCAGCGCTGCGGCCCCGCAGCGACGTGCCACGGCGGCAGGCGGCGGCCCCTCGCCGCCCCGTCTAGGAGCAGCCTGCCCCAGGGTCTGCTCCATCAGCAGAGTGGAAACGCTTCATTGTTTAGGCACCTTTCACTCCTCTCCTGATGCCCATCTCGATGAAGTCAGAAGCAAATAGGTCTCACCTGCTTCTGGAGTCCCCCCCCTTCTGATTCAGACACCTCCTGCCCCGTTCAGGATCACTAGTTGCAAATTGCACCAAAGTTAGTAGAAAACAGGAGTGCCAGCCTAGCAGCCACTCCCCAGGCTATCCTCACCTATCCCAAGACGTCCCAAACTGAGAGGAGGGAAAGCAGCTCCTTCCATCAGGATCATCATGCCCAGATCCTTGCAGAGACTTTGGGAAGGTGTCTGGAAGCCTGGGCTCTGGAGAATATCATAGAAACATAGAACTGTTTAGGTTGGAAAAGACCTTTAAGCTCATCAAGTTCAACCATTGCCCAGCACTGCCAAGGCCACCACTAACCCATGGCACTGACGGCCTCGGCTACACGGTGTGTGAACACTTGCAGGGATGGTGACTCCAGCACTGCCCTGGGCAGCCTGTTCCAATGCTTGAGCACCCTCTGGGGAAGGAATTGTTCCTCATCTCCATCTAAACCTCCGCTGGTGCAGCTTGAAGCCATTTCCTCTTGTCCTGTCCCTTGTTCCTTGGGAGAAGAGACCGACCCCACCTCACTACAACCTCCTGTCTGGTAGTTGTAGAGATGCTCCAAAGGAAGGGGACAGGCACCACCCAGGCAGGGAAAGGGGCCAGGGCTGCCAGCAAAGTTTGGGATACCCCATCCACAGCCAGCCCCAGCTCTGGGCCTGCCTCAGTTACAACCCCAGCCCAGGAAGCTCACCCCCTTCCCAGCAAATCCCTTTTATAGTGCAGTGAGTGCTTCAGGATCTGCCCCAGCTGTGCCCAAATCCCGCACTCCCATAGAGACAGGTTAACCCCTTGGCTGCTGAGTCCATGGCAGCCCCGTCCCTGCTCCAGAGGGCACAAAGCCCCTCTGCTGGCTCCCTGGCTCTGGCACAGGGGGTTTGAGGCGGGGGAAGCAGACAGAGCAGCTCTGGTCCCCATGCCATCCATTAGACACAGAGCTGGCCCTGTCCGAGAGAAGGAGGAGGAGGCTCCTTCCCTGCCTTATTTTTAGCCAGCCCATTATTAGCCCGGTGATTGCAAGGCACTCAGCGAAGCATGTCCTTCCCTCCCAGCCACCATGCTAAAAACAGAGTGAAAAGAAAGAAAAAGCTCCCAGAATAAACTCCGAGTTTATTCCATGTGCTTTTCCATCAGGATCCCCCCTCGGCTGCCCGCAGGAGGGGCTCTGGAGCTGGGGAAAGCTCCCTGCTCCCAGTGGAGCAATGCTAAAGCAACCCAGGGCTCAGGAGGGGCCCGGCCCTGCTGTGTTTGTGCTGTGGCGAGAGATGACTTCAGCGTTTAAAGGTCAGGCCGGGTCTAGCAGAGGGATTGCACAAAGCTTTCCTCTGCTGCCTGCGCCGGCCAGCGCAGGGATGAAGGGTCCATGCAGGGATGAGGAGACAACAGGCAGGGCTCAGACCCCGAAGTGAGCCCCTTGGAAAGGACCAGGCAGCTCGGCCTCAAGCAGCTTCTTGGGTTGCAGGAGAAAGGGTGGCAGGGTGCCACTAAGAGAGAGGTTTCCAGTGCTGCACCAACGCACACGGGCACGCTCCGGGCACTGCTCCGCTGCCTCTCCCAGCGTGCAGAGGCGACACAGAGGCTGAGCAAATATAATAGAAGCAGGAACCAGGCAGAAGGCTTTAGTAATTCAGAGAGGACAGGGAGCATGGCAAGGTGGCTCAGCCCCGGCGGCACGGGCTCTGAGCCACCGTGTCCCAGTGAGCAGTGATGCCTGGTGCTGCCAGTCTCCCCTGCCTGCAATTGCCTCTCCAGGCTTTGACCACAGGGAGTTTTCCTTGGCACCGAGCCCTGGCTGTGTTAGCAGTTCCAATGGGCACTGAAGTGACCCGGCTGTGGAGAAGGAGCAGCCTGAAAACCTGGGTGCACACACAGCACAGCAGCAGCTCCCATCGCTGCATGTGTCTGGCAGCACTTCCCCCACCCCATCCCTCCAAAGCTGTGTTTTCCAGCCTGCCTCCCGCCATCCCGCAGGGACTTCCAAGGGATTTCATTTCACTGCCGGCACCCACACCCACTCAAGCAATGCTTTGGGTTAGGCCAGCTGAAAACAGCAGAGAAGAGCTCATTGGAGCCAGCGGAGCAGCAGAGCCAGCACCGGGGTGTTGTCCTGTGGGCTTGCGGGATGTGGGCCAGGCGCGCGGTGCTGCGGGATGCAGCACATCCTGCCCCTCCGCCCTGCATGAGCTGCGGGGAGGTTCAGTCCGTGCAGCCCATGATTTCGGGGCATCCTGAGAGTGAAAGGCAGCTCTGGGGTGTGCCGAGATATGGCAAAGGATTAGGAGCAGCGAAAACTCTGCCTCCAGCTGGAGATGGGAAATGCTGGGGCTTTGGGGTGGTGGCATCCCCAGGGCCAGGGAGAAGAGGCCCTGGGAAGCTTCACAGTGGCCCTGAGCTCGGCCGCATACTTGTCATTCCTGGAGGGTTTGCTGGGGCGGCTGGTGGCCTCGCTGCAGCCTTGGGAGTGCGCAGTGGGATGGGTGCTTTCCTGGGAGCATGAGCTGGGAGAAACGTTCAGACTGGGAGGGATGGGGCTATGGTTATCACATACACAGCAGCAGCTCAGGGAGTGAGTTGAGGGCTCAGGGTCCCCACTAGAAGCCCTTTCCCTGCAGAGCAACGGGGAGTGATGTGTCAAAGGCACAGCACCGTGCCTTCTTCCATTCCCAATGCTTGGGGAAACTGAGGCACGGAGGAGCGAGCCCTCCCCCTTGCCCTCCTGCACATACCATGCAGACACATGGACCGTGGTGGCAGACCCAGCAGCAGTGCAGGGTGACACAGGGCTGGGCAGAGGCCAGAGGATGGAGGCATCCCCCAGCACACAGACAAGGCATCCCAGTGGGCTGGGATGTGCTGAGGCACCCAGTGAAGCGCTCTGAGCTGGGATGGGGTCCGGAGCCGGTTGGGGAAGAGGGGAGCAGTGCTGGGGGCACCCCAGGGAGGTTACAGCCTCTCCCTATCCCCAGCTGCGGGAAGGTGCCACGGCTGCCATCAGCCCCCATGTCCTGAGCGCTGAGGATGAGGACTCCCCGCCGGAGGAGGTGACCTACTCCATCCAGCCCCCGGCCAACGGGAAGGTGGTGCTGAGGTCGGCGCCCGGTGCTGAGGTCCGGCGCTTCACCCAGGCTCAGATAAACAACGGCCTCATCCTCTTCATGCACCAAGGTAGGACACGGCTGAGGTGCCCCGGCCCCCCTGCATCACCCCCAGCCTGAGGGAGGTGGTGACAGCACTGGAGGGGAGCACTGTGCCACCAAGGTGGATGCTACTCAGCACCCTGGTCCAAGCCATGCCAGGTTAATGGGGGGCTGCAGCCCGCTCTGCCCCAATAAATGCCCAGTGAATGCTTTCTGCAGGGCAACTGGATGGGGGCTTCGCCTTCGACGTGTGGGATGGTGAGAACCTGTCTCCTGGGCACTTCTTCCTCATCAGGGCCCAGAGAGAGCCCATCATCAGCCTGGCCAAGAAGCAGAGCCTCACCGTGTGCCCAGGTGGGTACAGGAATGTTCCTCATCCTCCCAGTTGGATGGCAGACAGACCCTTGGACCCTTGCACCAGTCCCTGCCTGGGCACTGTGAGGAGATGCCCGCAGCAGAGGCTGCAGGCAGGCGGCAAGGCAGTGGGTTTAAGTCCATCCTGGACATGTTTTCCAGGTGCCCTGCAGCCCATCACAAGCCAGAACCTGCAGGCAGTGAGCAACAGCCCCGCCAGCTCCACCGCTCTGTATTACAGCATCGAGCAGGCCCCGCGCCTGGGCAGGCTCAGCACTGCACAGGGGGAGGAAATCAGGAACTTCACCCAAGCCCAGGTGAGCTTTCGCTGTCCCCAGCATCCCAAGGAACAGCCCTGCATCACCCCACGGGTCCCAGCCCGGCCCATTGCCACCACGGGCACCTGATCCCTGGAGGAGGCAGAGCCAGGCTGCAGCCACGCCACAGCTTTCCCAGCTCTGCCAAGGGCTGCTAAGAGGGATTAAGAGCTGCCGCCCCAGCTCCAGCTTTACCACGGCCACCAGCCTTGGATTTAGTGCTGGGAGAGGCTCAGGGAGTTATAATCCCCTTTTCTTAGCTCCCTCCCTGCTGCAGACCAGCCATGCTGGCTGCTGCCTCAGGCGAGAGCCAAGCGCAATGCTTTCACCCCTGCTCTGAGCTTTGTCCCACAGGGACAGGCTTTTGCAGAGCACGGCAAAGGGCTTATTTCTAAACCATCGCTCAGAAGCACGCAGGTTTGCCCACCCTGGTGCTGTGCTCACCCTTGGAGGAAGCCTGACCCTTCTGCTGAGCCTGTTTCCTCAGCTGGCAGAGAGGCACAGTGAGGTCTTGATGGTGGCATCCATACCATGGCTGGTGATGATCCATTTCTTACTTAACTAGTGCTCGGGTGCTCCTTCCTGGAGCCAAGATAAGAGCCCAGGATGCACACATTGGCTCTGGCACAGCATCACCAGCTCCCCAACCCTCAGTGCTATAGTGCCCATCACACCAGAGGGGAAAGAAATGCACCGTTTTCCACATGGCATCACCCACTGTGGGTCTTTATTTTGTCCTTCAGCAGAGCTCATGGAGGTTTTCTTTATTTCTAGGTGGACAGCAGGTTGATTTTCTACCAGCACGAGATGCCAGAGAAGCCCTTCTGGCTGGCTCAGGATGCCATCCGCTTCCGTGTGGTGGCTCCCACAACCATCTCTGATTCCTTCATCCTCCTCGTGCTGATCTCCTTCGAGGCAAAGTGTCCCCAGCGCTCAACCCAGCTGTGGAGAAACGAAGGTAAAGAAGGAAAGGAGAAGCTAGGGGCAAACGAGCTCTCCTGAAGCTGGGATTGTGCAAACTTCAGGAGAGCTTGTTTGTATGAAGATACTTCTGTGCCTTTTCCCATGGCCAACCAAGCATGAGCTTAGCATCAACCAACATCTAAACCTGCATCCATCCTTTAACTGGCTCTCTGCGCAACTCCTCCCTACATCATCTCTCCAAACTATGTCCCAGTGATTCTCATGCCTCTCCACTTCTTTGCAATCCTCCTTTATCTGCTCTGACTTGCCGTCCTCTGGCTCTGCTCTCTCCTCCAGCAGATCCTGGCTCTTCCCAGGGCTCACAGACCTTTGGGTTTTCCCTTTTCTCCCCAGGTCTCCAGCTCGGAAGGGCTCAGAGGGCTGAGATTGGCACCTCAGTCTTGGATGCCTCCAACCTCCTGAGCCAAATCCTGGTCCCGGAGAGAGCTGCACACGATGTGGTCTTCCTGGTGACGGGGCTACCGACTCATGGGCAGCTCTTGGTGGCCGGTGTGCCCCTGGAGCGGTCGCAGCCATTCTTCCTGCAGTCAGACCTGGCTGCAGGGCGCCTGGCGTATGCCCATGCTGGGGACAGCATCTCTGAAGACCATTTCAGATTCAAGGCTTGGCTCCGGCCCCGGGCGCAGCAGTCCCTCCGTCCCCCCCAGGAAGGGGTGGTCATCTCTGAAGCTTTCAAGATAACAGTGACCAGCAGCAGCAGCAGCAAGCCACTGCAAGTGGTGAAGCAGCAAGAAGTGCTGAGGGTCCCCCCAGGCTCCGTGGTGACCCTGTCCCGGGAGTACCTGGATGTGGCAGAGCCATTGGGGTCCCCCGAGGAGATGGTGTACAGCATCCTCCAGAGACCTCCTGCTGGCCACGTGGCCAACACACACAACCCACAGGAGCCCATCGACCGCTTCACCCAAGCGGATGTTAACGCCGGCCACGTGGTGTTTGTGGCCAGCGGGAGCCATGCCCCGGGGTCCTTAGCCCTGAGCCTCTCCGACGGCCACCACCCGCCCATCCTGACCTCACTGGAGATCGAGGTGCTGCCTGCGGGGAGCACTGCTGCCAGCCCCGTGCTGCTGGAGGTGCCCCAGGACCTGAACAGGGCCCCCGTGTCCCACCATCACCTCCTGGGAGCCGCAGGGCTGGGGGCAGGCAATGCCCTGTACAGGATCACCAGGGACCCAAGGTTTGGCCAAGTGCAGGTCAACCGAAAGCCGTCACGGGGCTTCTCACAGAAGCAGCTGGACCGCGGAGAGGTGACGTTCACCTTCATCAACCTCAGCTCTCCCGAGGATGGCTTCCAGTTCCTCGCCATGTCCCGGGCAGCAAACAGGACCGGGGTGGTGAATGTGACCGTCCGTGCCTTGGTGAAGGCTCGGCCAGGCAGCCTGTGGCCCAGGGGCACCACAGCCCTCCTGGACACCAATGTCCTGGATGCCAGCGAGCTGGCCAACCGCACCAAGAGCATCCCCGTATTCAAGGTCCGCAGGGCGCCCCGTGCCAGCCGCCTGGTGAGGGTCTCCAGGGACCCAGGACAACCCACCACCCCCATTGAGACCTTCAGCCAGAGCGAGCTGGAGCAAGGGCTGGTGGGGCTGGAGCTGCTGGATGCTGGGGAGACCGACCAGCCCCTGCAGAGTGACAGCTTCGTGTTTGAGCTGGTGGCTGCCGGCGTGCCACCCGCACTGGCATCCCTGGGGTACAGCATTGAGCCCTACAATGCCTCAAAGGCCTATGGTGTCACCCTGCTCATGGCCCCCCTGGCACCCTCGCCCCCCATGTCCCAGCCCCAGGGCACAGCACGGAGCAGCCCCAATGCCAGCGAGCTGGGCATGCCCCCCACTGTCTGGCTGGGCCCTGGTGCCACCACCAGCCCCAGCCCCGTGGAGGGGGGCACCTTCCTCAGCTTCATCGAGGCCAACATGTTCAGCATCATCATCCCCATCTGCCTCATCTTCCTCCTGCTGGCCCTCATCCTGCCCCTGCTCTTCTACCTGCACAAGCGCAACAAGACGGGGAAGCACCACGTCCAGGGCACCCCCTCCTCCAAGGCCAAGAACGGGGCCGTGCCGGACCAGGAGACCTTCCGGAGGACGGACCCCAACCAAGGCATCCCCCTAACGACTGTCAATGCCCTGGAGGGCAAGGGCACGGGTCCCCCACCCCAGGGCACGGGGGCACCACCGGACCCCGAGCTCCTCCAGTACTGCCGGACTTCCAACCCCCCCTTGAAAAACAACCAGTACTGGGTGTGAAGGGCTCGGGAATGGGGCACGAGACCTCCTGGGGGTCCAGACCCTCCCAGAGCAGCGCCACCACCTCCTCCCGGCTCTCCTCCTCCTCCCTGGGAGCTGGCATCCCACGGATGCAGGAGGGCCCTGGGGATACGGGGGCTGCCCACCCGGGGGCCCCAAATCTGCGGGTGGCTTTGGGCAGGGGAGGGGGGCTCTGCATAAGCAAGAGAGGACAGGCAAAATGCCTGAGCATCCCTGGGGAACGCTGACTTTGGGTGCTTATTGGGGCTACCCCACAGTACTGGAGCACCGGTCCCCACCAAGCCACCCAGGCGGGTCCCAGTGGTGGCTCCTCCATGGGCAGCTCTTGACGTGAGAGGGAGGATGAGGAGCATCTGGCGCTGAGTCAGGCTGGGGATGGAGCTGCCCAAATCCCCCAGGGCTAGGCGGGCTGACACTGGAACGGAGGCTTGGAAAGAACTCTGTGGCCAATGCCAGGGGAATTTAGGAATCCCCACCCACTTGGAAAGAAAAACCCTGCCTCGCTCTTCCTCTGCGTGCCTGCCCTATGCTTCATACAGCAGCTTGCACCGGGCCCGAGGGGGTTGCACAACAGGGAGGGATGGCAGGAGCTCACCTGGGCAGTGTGACACCGGAGAGGAGAGCAGGGAACCGGAGCCAGCACGGTTTTCCACTGTCTCCTCCAGCGCAACAGAAGTAAACAGCATAAGCTGCCTTTGCCGAGGTGCATCATGCTTTTCGTAAGCTGTAAAGTCCGTTGCCAGGCCTGTTCTAAGCCCAGCGAGCTGCCGAGTGACATTTGGAGGTAATGGACCAAGTTCTAGGCTCTTACTCAACTTTTCCCCAGCCCGGAGTCCTCAAAGCTTCAATAAGAATTGAGGGAGAGCAGAGGGAAAAACTGAGCGCTGAGCCCAGGATGGGACCCAACAATAACACCCTGCACTGCTGCAGCTGGGAAGCTCATCACAGGGCACAGCCCGCTCTCACAACACGGATGGGAAGCTGAAGTGAGCCCCCGGGGACCACGGGGGATGTTTTACATTTGCACCCTCTTATCCAGGGTGAAAACCCATCCCACGATCCCTCCCCATACCAGCAGCCCCACTCCCAGGCTGCGGCAGAGCCAGGATGCTTGCTTGGAGCACACCAGCAGCTTTCCTGGCTGTGTTTATGGTGCCAGATGCTTGCTGAGAAGGCAACACATCCCACTGGGCACCCATAGGGTGCAGACAGGCACCCCCATGTCCCCCAGTCCCGACCTGTCCCACGGCACCGCACCTCCAACCCCTCCTGGCCCAAGGCAGCCCATGCTGATGGGTGCCAAGCCTGAGCACTGCTCCCTCCTTCCCTGCTTCCCACCTCTAAACCCTCCTCCTACCCCATCTGAAGGGGGAAATAATGGTGTTTCCTTCTGCTCAGAGGCAAATCACATCCTCTCCCCTCTGTAAAATGGGGACAGAATGGGGCTGACCACACCACAACTGGGAGATTGCCGGGATAGTGCTGCTCCCACAAAGTTGGGACCACCTCTGCAGAGCAGAGGGAATGCCGTTGCCTGCCTCCCTCTTTGGGATCACAGCTCTGTGCTTTCCCCATCACATTCAAACAAGCACCTTTATTACCTTTGCTAAGTGCGTGCCCCGCAGTGAGGGATGGAGGTTTGCAGGGAAGCTGGTGGCATCCACCGAGGGCCCCCTTGGAAGCATCCGCCGGGTTTTCCTTCCCAATGATTTTCTCCTCGCACCCAGGGATTAAATAAAAGGAACGCGGCCTATTTTGTGAGGAGCATTGAAAGCGAAGCAGGTTATTTTGAAGGCTTGTGGTTGGATTTCCACTGCTGGGAAACATCCACTTCCTGAGGTCAGGGGAGGACAGGCAGTAACGTGGAAAACCCCAGCGCAGATCCCGGCTCTCCAGGGTTTAAACCCAGAGCAAAGCTGGTGACTCCGCTTGGGTTAACTGGGGTTTGGATGGGGCAGGATCATCACCACACACCCATGGAAGGGGTGAGGGTCTCGGTTTGCTCCTGGCTATGGAGCAGACAAACCACAGCCCAAACAAGCTTCAGAGTTTCCTGGCCAGGCCCTTTGGCTTCCCCACACTGCAAACCAGCACAGCACCAAAGCTGCCTGCTCACACAGAGCCGCAGCCCATCCTCACCCATCTCCTCACCCCAGTTTAGGCCAGAACCACTCCGATCCGGGAGGTTTTGGGGGTGACATAAGCTGGGCTGCACCCTTTGGTGCCAAGCTGGTTATGAAGCTTGCAGAGGTCTAGGGGGGATCACAGCCTGGTTTGGGTTGAAGGGACCTTAAAGCTCACCCAATTCCAACCTCTGCCACAGGCAGGGACACCTTCCACTAGAGCAGGTTGCTCCAAGCCCCTGTGTCCAACCTGGCCTTGAACACTGCCAGGAATGGGGCAGCCACAGCTTCTCTGGGCACCCTGTGCCAGCGCCTCAGCACCCTCACAGGGAAGAGCTTCTGCCTAAGAGCTCATCTCAGTCTCCCCTCTGGCAGGTTAAAGCCATTCCCCTTGGCCTGTCCCTCCAGGCCCTTGTCCAAAGCCCCTCTCCAAGCCCCTTTAGGCACTGGAGCTGCTCTAAGGTCTCCCCTTCAGGAGCCTTCTCTTCTCCAGGCTGCCCCAGCCCAGCTCTCTCAGCCTGGCTCCAGGGCAGAGCTGCTCCAGCCCTCGCAGCAGCTCCGGGGCCTCCTCCCCACCTCCTTTGCCTTCCACCCATTGCTGTGCCCAGCCTGCGAGTGCAGAGAAACGCAGGGCTGGGGTGGAGTGGGGACATCAGGCATGGGAACACCAGGAAGGGCAGAAGAGGGGTCATCAAGACCCTTACACATCTACATACAGCTTCCGAAGACACTGGGTCAGGGAGTAAGAGGCAGACCAAGGGGAGAGCCAGCCCACAGCCGAGGGAGAGCAGGGGGTGGCAGAAAGCAGGGCAGGAGCCAGAAGACACCCAGATACAGAGACAAAGGACAGAACGGGCTGCGGTGACTCACAGAGGTGTGACAGGACAGACATGACAAACCATACCTGCCACCACCTCCTCAAGGGTAGGAGGAGGCGTGTCAATAGCAAGGACATCACCAAGTAGAGAAGCCAGGAGGAGGGAGGAGGACATGATAGCTGGTGTCCCTTGTCCTCTGTGCCACCTCCAGGCACCCCACGGTGCCTGCCTGGGTCAAAGCACCTCAGTGCCTGACCACTGGTTACCTGGGCTGTCACACAGGGGCTCACGAGTGGCAGAAGCCAATGAGTGTCACTTCTGTTTTGTTCTGGATTAAGAACCCACTTTCTATAAGCCCTAGATCCAGGGATTTCTAGGTCAGGATTTGTTGGGAAATCCAAGTGCAAGGCAAAGCTTCCCCAGGCCACAGAGCTGTCTTGGGAAGAGAGAAGTGGACCATAACCCCATGGCCATCTCCAAGCCACCACCTCTCCTGGGTTAATAACGATGCCAGCATTGTGGAGGGGACTTTGTCACAGCTCTGGTGACACCAGCCAGTTTCCAGGCACCTATTCAAATGCAAACAATAGGCCAAACAGGTTTCTTTGAGCAGCCACCCAGGGCAGAAGGGATCATGTTGCTTTGAAACCCTCCCCACAAGCTTTAGCCGAGCAAACACAGGGGTTCAGCAAAGGAGGGATTTTATTCCCAGCACATCCAAACGCTGCACAAGAGACTGGGATCCATGTAAGCAGCATGTCCCCAGCCTCCAAAGTCCTCCCCACCACAGGCTGCAGGACAACATTGTCCACACTGCTCTTGGGGACAGAGACACAGCAAGCACATGAACCCCCAGCTCAGGCAAGCAGCCTACCTCTGTTTTGGGGAGGCAGAACATGGTCCAGGGGCTCCTGCCTCCCTTTCCCCATCCCCAAAACTTCCATGGCAGCTCACACCAGCCCCAGGAGTCGCTCTGGATTCCACTGGGAGCCAGGAAGAGCAATGCTGGGGTCCCTGATCACAGGCGGTGAAAAGGGGTCTCCAGGAGGACACCCAAAGCGGGTGAAGGACCTGAGCGGGGTGGCCACGTCCTCCTGGGAGCCAGACCTGCAGTGTGTGACAGGGCTCAGCACCTCAACCCGAGCCTCCCTCCCTGTGTGCCTGGCGCGGGCAGGCCATGCCCACAGCCTGCAGAACAGGCTCAGCCTGGCAGCGAGCCCAGCAGGACGGGACAGAGCCTGGGGTAAGGAGCAGGCTGCAGGCACGTCGCCCTCACAGCGCTGTCCCCAGCAGCCCTCAGCACCTCGCCAGCCTGAGACAGAGCACATGAGCTTAACCCACAGGGCCAGAGGAGCTCCTCGTGTGCTGGCAAGTAGAGGAAAGGATGGAGAGGTGAGGACCCGGGCATCAGGAAGCTTGCATCCCCCATGCAGCTGCTGCCTGCCATGGCTCTGCAGCCCGGCTGCTGATTTAATGTAAGACAGATTGAGCCTAAAATCCACTTCCACACCCAGCAACTCCAGACAGACAGACAGTGACGGAGGGACAACCGCATCCAGAGCCTGGGCTCTCCACCCCTCCTGCAAGACCAACACACCCAGAGATGCAGCTCCCCAGCAGCACAGGACCTACCTTCCCTGGGCTCAGAGGGACATTATCCATCCTGGCACAGAGAACTGGGACAGGGTCTGCCCCGAGCATCGCCCCAGCTCCGGCTGAGGGGAACCAGCCCTTTGCAGAGCACCAGGGCTGCAGCGTTCAGCAGCAGAGGAATGAGGAGAGCTGGCAAGCCCCAGCTGCAGCTAAAGGTGGTTCCCAGCTCATTCCCCTCGCACAGGCACTGCTGATCCCCCCATAACTGCCCAACGCTGGGAGCAGGAGGAGCATTTCCATCGCAGCCAAGGGAAGCGGTTGGGGCAGCAGCCCAGGCAGGGTCACGCTTCGGAAACACATGAGAAGCGCAGCAATTAGCAGATCTGAGCTGCCAAGTCAGAGCTGTCTCGCTCTGCCCCGTGCCATTGCCCTCCCTTCACGCTGCCTGGGATTGCTCCTCCATGCAGGCACAGCTCATCACCTCCCAGCGTGCTGGGAATGCGCCCGGATGGGACCTTGGAACTGTTTGGGCAGTGAAATCCCTCCCCACGGCTGCACGTGCAGCCCTGGAGCTGCTGCCAGTGCCGAGGAGCTGATGTGCCTCTGATCCCCATTGGCAGCCGACGTGCTTGCTGACGTGTGCCAGCAGTGCAACGTGCCCGGCAGGCCTGATCCTGCCCGGCCATCCCACTGGGAGCTGCATCCCTTTGCCATGGGGAGGAGCCAGGTCAGGCCACTGCGCTGCTTCGGTGTCTGGGCCCCAGTTATTGAGCACTTGGGGCTGGTGGCACTCAGCACATCCCCAGCGTCCCCAGCTGCTTCTGCACCCGAGAGGGGGCTTTCCTTCCATGGTGGGGACAGCCCCAAAGGGAAGAAGCAAGATAAAGCTCCTGGGAGCCACGCATGAGCCACTGCCACCTCCCCACCCGCTGTCCTGCCTCGGCCTTGGCTTTCCCACGCAGGAGCAGCCTTGGGAAGCGGGAGGAGGAAGCGGACCTGCCCCGTGTTCCCAGTGCTTCCTCTCAGCCCTGCGTGCCCCGGGGCTTTGTGCCTTGCCGCAGCCCTGCAGGGGAGTGGGAAACAGGCTGTGTCCTGGATAAGGGCAGCACAGGGGGCACTGTGTGCAGCCCCAGACCCTTCCCTACCACCACCCTGCACCCCAGGGTGCCCACCCAGCAGCAGGAGCACCAGGGCAGCCACTGGGATGCTCGGAGCTGGTTCTATCCTCCAAACCTTGGTGCTTTTGCAGATGCCATTGGAGGTGGGGGGGGGGCAGCAGGAGGATGCTCAAGCCCCCTGCTTGGCCAAGGCAGACCCAAAAGCCATGGGGCAGGAAGGCTCCAGCTGCCAGGAGGTGGAGGGAAAAGGCAGGAATGTTAACAGGAAGTGGGATCTCCCAGCCCATGGTTTGCTATGCTGAGCCAGCCCTGGGAGCATGGTCCAGACATGGGGGTGTAAAAGGGGGTGGCTGGTGAGGCAGGAAGACCTTTGTGGGTGCTGAAGGGCCACGGAGAGCACAGGTCCACCCTTGGGAAAACTGAGGCACAGCCTTCAGAGAGGGTGCATGCAGCCCTCAGGGACCCTGTCCTGTCCCTATCCCCATGCCAGGACACCAGGGTGAAGGATAAGCTGCTGGAGCAGCCGGGTGCTGGCACGGTGCTGGAGGATGGCAGTGGCAGGCTCAAACCCAGAGCCCATTGTGCTCCAGAGGAAGAGCAGGGGTTAAGGAACGTGCCATCCCGCACGGAATCCAGCCTCCTCTGTGCTGGGCTCCTGCCAAGGATGTGGTCACGGGTAGAATGGGGCTGGGGTTGCGATGGGATGGAGGCAGGGCAGAGGGGACTGCCCTGGCTGCGGGATGCAGGAGGAAACGCGTCCTGCCTGGATGGAGGTGTGCTCATCCCATGGCTGGGGCCAAGGCGGGCTCTGGGAGCAGGGAGCAGAGTCCGCAGCATTCCCAGCACCGCTGTTGTTTGAACAGTACCCCGCTGGCCTGCATGCTGGGGCTAATTTTAACCCTGGAGCCAGGCCAAGCCGGCCCTAACTTTCCTCGCTGTGATGTATCCCAGCCATTTCCCTTCACAAACAAGGCCCCCGTGCCAGCCCCGCTGGCTCCGCAGGCAGCGGCACGCTGCCCGGGGTCCCATCCCGATGGACAGGCCAGGATTTGCCCTTCAGTGGGTGCTTTGTGCTGCTGGGAGCCCCCCATTGCCCACAGCACAGGGGTTTCGGGAGCCGGCTGGAATTGGGGGATGCTGGTTCCCTGGGATGCTGGAGCAGCTCCGTTTTCCACAGACATCTCTGGGAAGGAGGTGGGTGGGTTTTTTTCTACTGACAATTTTATTGAAAAGGCTTTGGGGCTTTTTTTTTTTTCCCTTTTTGTTGTTTTTTCTCCCTTTTCCCAGACAACAGAAAGAGATGCCCTTGGCCGCTGTGCTTCTATTTAAAAAGTGATTGGTAAAAATGCTGCAGAAACATTTGCGAAAAATGGAAAATATTGAAAATATCTCGTGACAAAAAGAAACAAAAAAAAATCATTCTCTTCCAAATAAAGATCTTTTTCTTCTCTGTTTTTCTTTCCATCAGAAAAGCTTTTAGTGTGCAAAATGTCGACCGCTTGGATTTCTTCTCCCAGCGGGCTGGGATGCACCCACCTCCCTGCTGCAGGAGGGTGGGCTTGGGAAAGCTAAAAATCACCGGAGAAACCAGCACCGTGACCTCCATGTCCATCTCTCTTGTGACACCCCCCGTGTCCCCACCAGACCCGTGGCGGGGTTGGGAGGTCCCCAGGGAAAGAGGTGGCACATCCAGCCCGTGGGTGAGCCCTTCCCTGCAGGACCGCTGCCTGTCCGCCCGGGAATGGAGGAAGAAAGCCCAAAGGTATTTGGTCACTAGCGTGATGAGTTCCCGCTGGTTCTCAGCCCGTCACAACCAGAGGAGGTCTGCGAGGCTGCGGGGAGAGCGGGGCAGCAAGCGGAGGTGTTAGAGGTTGTCGTACATGCGCAACGTCTTCTCCAGCTGCTGGCTGACGCGCTGGTAGAAGATGATCTGCTGCTTCAGGTAGGACTGCATCATCCTCTTGAAGTCGGCCACGCGCCGCTCGTGGAAGTGGTTCATCTCGGCCTGCAGGGCAAAGCCCACCACGCGGCAGCGCTTGCGGATCCCGTCCGCCTCCTCCTGGTCCATCCTGCCCTCGTCGCTCATCCGCTGGCTCTCCTTCACCTTCGCGAAGGCGCCTGCGGGGCACAGGACAAGGTGAGAGGCTGAAGGATCCGCGCGATCGCCCTGCCGCTGGGACGCGGGATCCCTGGCCAGCACATGAATAAGGGAATTGTGTGCTCCTGCACTGTCATCACCCCTCGCCCATCAATCCCCATCCCTCTCCTTGAGGAACCTCTTCCCTCTGTATTCTGACTCCCCCAACTCCTTTTCTGCCCCATCCTCGGGCAGTCAGCCTCACATCTAGGGGGGTCTGGGCTGCCAGAGGGCTGCGACTCAAGGCTCAGGGTGCAAAGCTAACATGAGGCAGTGTTATCATAGCCAAGCCCCCTGTGCCACAGATGTTCGATGTCTCCCCATGGATGGGGGTCAGGAGCAGCCTTGGGAGATCCCAGGCTGGGAGGCGGTGAATCGGGATGCAGGAAGGGCATACAGTGCTGGCTGGAGCTTGCTGGGAAAGCATCTCCCTCTCCCAGAGGCAGCTGATGCTCTGACACCAGTTTTCCCCCCTCCTTCCATTTATTTTTACAGCTCGGTTTCGAAAGAATCCTGCCTGGCTCCGGCCCTGCATTCCTCCCCCTCATTAGCACAGAGGTTTCAGGCAAACAGAGATCCTGTTTGCCTGAAAACAGGATCTGGCCCGCAGATCTTTCCCCTCTCCCTGCCCCTCGCCGGGTGCACCAGACTCGGGGTTACGGTGCTCCAGCTGTGCCAGCCCTGCTCCCAGTGGAGAGGAGAAGGAGGAAGAAGCAAAGGTTGGAGGCCAAATCCTGCCTTCCGCTCTGCCCACACAGCCTTGCTTCCGGATGGGATCCAGCTCCTCTTCACCCGCCGTGTAAACAACGTGGGGAGGGACAGGCGAGGAGGGGAGCCGCATCCTCCTCTTCCCCTTTGCCTCCCGCAGGGATGCAGAGCGGACACGTGCGGATGCCCTGGCTTCATCCCGGGGAGAGCTCCCTGCCCCCCATGATCCGGGAGGAGCGCGTGGACTTCGGCCCCGCTCCTAGCACCGGCACACCCGGTGCAAAGCACCCTAGCACACACGCCAGGGTGCAAAGGGACGCCCAGCCCTGCCCGCGGCCACTCCTGGAAAGGGCAGGCACTTCTCATCCCCATCCTCATCCCTGACCCCCCCGAATACTCAGGGGACTCGCAAGGGGACAAAGGGGACACAGGGAGCCTCCAAGGTCCCTGCCTCTGGCCTTAGAGAGGCAGGGACCTAACTCTTCATTTTGACCCTGGTTGTCCCCTGGAGGTCCAGTGTGTCCCCCCCGGCCAGGGGACTGCAGTGGGGCTGGAGGGAAGAAAGAACACGTCCACATCCCACCAGCCCTGTGCAGCCCCCGCAGCCCAAAGCTATATCCCAGCCCTGGAGCAGCAAGCTCGAGCCTCGGCCATGGAGGGAGGATGAGGAGGGACAAGTGGTGGTGGATGGGGATGCTCATGAGATCAGGGCAGGCCGCCCTGGAGCCAACAGCTCCTGCTCACGGCCTAGGGGGAACAATACCTGTGCTGACCCCCCCAGCAGCACTTGAGGAGCCCACAGCATCACTTGGGACAGAGCCTGGTCCTGGACCCAACAGCTCCAACAGCCTCTCCCAGGCTGGAGCAAGCAGGGAGCTGTGCCAGCAGGGACCACGCTGCCTCCCTGGGAGCCACAGGCCCCCACCCTCATTCCCATTCCTATCCTAATACCTCATCCCCATTCCCATCGTTGCACAGCACAGGATTTCCTCCTTGCATCCTGACCCCCACTCACATGGGGCCATCATGCAGGAGCGGTCATCAACAGGAGAGAAGCCACCCTTACCTTTCTGGAGGTGGATGATGTCTGGGAAGTTGGAGAGGAGCCCTTGGTACAAAGAGAGAGTGTCCAGCATGAGGAACAGGTCATTCTTGGGCTGCTCAGCGAACATCTCCCCCACGGTCTCATACGTCTTGCCCGTGTGGGAGATGGCATTGTTGAGGGCATCCAAGCTGTAAGGGGGGTCCATGTGGAAGGAGTGGCTGATGGCTTGGAAGGCATTGCCCAGCTTCTGGAATTCCTTTCGGAAGCCCCCCACGTGCTTGCGCACCAGCTCCGAGGCCACATTGGTCAACTGCAGGACGCTGTCGTCCATCTTCTTGCTGAAGGCCTTGAAGGCATCCACGCGGTCCTCCACGTCCTGCAGGTCCTGGTGCTCGGTGGGGATCTGGATGGTGAGGAGGAAGCTGGCGCCCACCATCTCGTCCTTCTCCGCCCGGCGCTTGCCCAGCTTCCACTGCTTCTCATCGCGGCAGCAGAGGAAGTGCTGGAAGCCCTCGTACTGGGAGAGGACAGGGTGGCTGGTCATATGGTCCATCCAGAGGATGAGCCGCCGCTTGCGCTTCTCGATGAAGTCCTCCTCGAAGCGCCCAGTGGCCTGCTTCTCGGGCAGGTGGGGCACCGAGATGACCGTGAACTTGTGCAGGAGGCGGTTGTAGAGCCAGTCGAAGTGCTTGTACCGCCGGTACACAGGCGAGTTGATGTTGCTGGGGGTCAGCTTGTAGGAGATGTAGCTCTTGATGCCCTTGAACTTGGTTTGCTTGGTTGGGTCCTCCACGGAGCAGAGGAAGGGGTGAGGGTTGGCCCTCCACTGGGGACCTTTGGAGCCCATCTCGATGCAGTACACCTCGGCAATCTTGGACATGAGGGGCACGTCCCCCAGGATGAAGGCTTCCACCCCCGAGCGGACAAAGCAGGAGAAGCGGTTGAGGTTCCTCCCCACCACGCTGCCCCTCTTGGAGGAGCTCATGCTGTCCTGCCTCTCCAGCGCCGGCTTGGGACGGTGACCAGTGTGCTGGTCGTGGCCATAGGCTGGTGGGTACTGCAGGCTGGGCGAGGGGTGCCCGTTGGTGCCCGGCGCGCTCCGTGGCTCCTCCACTACCGTGCACGCATCGTCCCAGTCGTCCCAGTCATCATCATCGTCATCCTCGAAACTGCCCTGGTAGGAGATGCTGGGGTTGGGGGGCGCTGTGTAGAAGGCGGAGTCGTGCGCAGGGGAGCCGGCCGGGCTGCTGGAGTAATCCGTGTAGCTGGAGCCTGACCGGGAGCGGAGGATTTCAACGTAGGAGGCTGGGAAGAGGCCGGTCTCCCCGCGGCTGTTCTGACCCTGTAACCACCCATCCAGGGAGTTCTCACTGAAGATGACGAGCTCCTCGTTCTCCTGGATGCTGATCTCCTCTTTGTTTTCGCTCTGGAAGTTGTAAAGCGCTCTGGCTTTCAACGCCATGGCCGGGCCCGGGGGCACACACAGCAGCCAAAAACCCCCACACGCTGTGGGAAAGGGCTCAGCCGGTCCCTCAGGGAAATAGGAAAAGCTGGAGAAGAAATCCCCTTCGAGGTGTCGTCAATGTCCGTGCGTCCAAGTGACCCCCCGATCCCGGCGCCCCAGTTAAGAACACCATTCCCCGGTCAAGCGAGCAGCATTCCCCTCGCTCCTACGGGATGTAACCCCCGGCGGGACCCGGCGCCGGGCTCGGCCATATCCACGCAGGTTTTAGCTCGCTGGGACGCTGATCCCGCAGTTTCACTTTCCAGGAGGAAAAGATGTTGCTGCCAACGAGGAAATCGATCCAAAGCGACTTTTCCCGGCGCTCCTGTGGGTAAAACAGCAGTCGGTGGGTGCCGGAAAACGCCGGGAACCGACGCCAAGCGCAGCCCAAGCTCCCGGTGATCCCGGCCCCGGGATGTTGCAATTCCCTTCCGGCCCGGCGGCCCCGGATGGTTGTTGTTGGGTTGTTGTTGTAGGGTCTTTTCCCCCTGGAATCCGCCAATCTCCCGCAGGACCGAGGGCACGGGCTCCCCGCAGGCCCGCTCCGGGGCCGGCACCGGGAGCGCCCGGAGGGAGGAGGGATCCCGGCCCGGCCGCGCCTCCCGCCCCTCCGCGGGCACGGCGGGCCGCCCTCACCGCATGGCCGGTTCGGGGCGCCGGGGGGGCACCGCCGCTCGCTCCTACCGCTCGGGGCCTCGGGGCCGCTCTCGGTAGCGGAGCCCGGTTCCGGTGCGTGTGCCCGCTGCGTGCTGCCGGTGGCTGCTGCCCGGGGGGTGCCGGTGTTGGTGCCGGTGGCGGTGCCGGTGGCGGCGCCGGGGCTGGCCGCCAGCCTCCCGTGACGCTGCCCGGTGCGCAGCCCGGGAGCCGCGGCAGGGCGCACGCTGCCCTCTGCAGGCAGCCAGCCCCGGGGGCACGGCTCCGGCCCACAGCCACGGCCGGGCTGCCGGCACCGCCCGCTCCCGCCCCGCTTCCCGCTGCCCTCCCCGGGCACACCGAGCCACGGAGCGGCGGCGGCGGAGGGGGGGGATCTGCCGTTAACCGGGGAGAGGCGGGCACGGAGCCTCCGCGCCGCTAGGGAGCGCGGCAGGTCGCGCCGGGCGCGGGGCGGAAGCGCGTCAGGGCGGGTGTTGCTATGGAGGAGCTCAGCGCGGCGCTGGCGGCCGGCGTGTCCCTGGCGGCGCCCAACAGCACCGCGGCCCCGCACCCGCGCCTCGCCGACTACAAGCCCCGCGGCGGCCCGGGGCAGGCCGAGCGCCGCCAGCGCCTCCTGCGCCTGCAGCGGCAGTGAGGGTCCCCTTCCCTCCCGTCCCTTCCCGTCCCGTCGTGCCTCCCGCACGGGACAAGCCGCGCTGTTTCCTTCCCCCCTTCAGGAGGCGTTTGGACTACGTGAACCATGCGAGGAGGCTGGCGGAGGATGACTGGGCAGGGGTGGAGAGCGAGGGGGAAGATGCGGAGGAAGAGGAGATGGATGTGGATGCTGGCAAGAGGCTGCCCAAGCGATATGCCAACCAGGTGGGGAGCTGCTCCGGTGTGAGAGCGGGGCAGGCAGGGTGAGGGGGGGAGTACCACTGGAGTTGGGTGCGCTGGGGCTGGGAAGGATGTTTCTTACCTCGTGTGGTGCTCGGAGAGCTCCGTCTCTGAGACGTGCGGTGTTGAAGTGGAGGATGAGTGGAGATGGGTTGCCTGTGTGCTTAGGGAGATTTCAGCTCAGTTTGCAGCAGCTGTACCCTGTTCTGCAGCACTTGGTTAAAGATTTCTGTCTCTCCCCATGTCTGGGACACTGGGAAGGAAGGGAAACCTCAGGTGGTGGGTTTTATCAGCCTTGGTGCCATGTTGGTCCTAAAAGACTCACAGCGTCTCAGGTGATCATAGCCAGGCAATCTCTGAAGAGGTCACCTTGTCTGGGCTCTTTGCTCCTCATGTTTAGGACCCTCTAAGCTCTACCATGTATTTAAATCGAGTGCTGGAGTGAAGCTGGGGTGGGGACCAAGGTGTGGGGTGCCCAAGCGAGGACATTGAGCCCTGTGTTGTAGTCTAAAGCTTTGTGAGCAGCTGGGAAGCAAGAGAAAGGCTGAGGGGAGAGTCTGTCACACAGGTTGGTTAGAGGGAGGGATGGAGTCAGCCCCTTCAGTGCTGTAACACAGGGTGATGAGCGGCACAAGCTGCCTCTGACACATTCACTGTAGCTGCTGAAGCCAAGTCAAAACCTTCTTGCTTTATTCTTGAGCTGTGAGTTTTCCACAGCTTCAGGAGAGTTGTTACTCACTGTTGTTTGTTTCTGTATTTCACCGCAGCTGATGCTGTCAGAGTGGTTGGTGGATGTCCCTGTGGATCTGGAGCAGGAGTGGGTTGTAGTGGTGTGTCCCATTGGGAAAAGGGCGCTGGTTGTGGCATCCAAGGTAAGCATCAGCCGTGGTGATGCTGGTAAAGCACCTGAACCTGGTTCCCAGCCAACATAAGACTGGCCTGCGTGTCTGGATTGGCTTAATCTTTTTCCTCTCCTGCTTCCTCACAGGGCTCGACAGCAGCTTACACCAAGAGCGGCTTCTGTGTCAACAGGTTCCCATCCCTGCTGCCAGGGGGAAACAGGCACAATTCCATGGGCGAGAAAGGTAATGGTGTGAGGAGGCATTTGGGATAGAGGGGGGGAATCCCTGCCTCTCCCTGCGAGTGTGTGTGTGGCAGGCTCAGTGCTGCTGCTCCAGCTTCCCTGAGCTGTGCCCTTGTGTGCTGGGGCTTTTTACAGCTTCAGGCCTCTTCATGTACGTCTGGGGATAACTAAGCGTGGACAGTATCCAATACCTGTATGCTAGATAAGAACATCTTCTAATTAGCTGCCTGGTTTACTGCTGCTCTTAAACCTCAAGATCCTCTCTATCTTCCCAAGGAGAGCTGTGTGCAGTGTGGTTTAGTTAATACCTCTTGTAGGTGCTTTCTTGCCCTGAGGAGGGGTTAGTCTTTGATAAATGCCATTTGCCTGGAATACGCCTTTGCTTGCTGGGCCCCCGGCTGGTTCCTCTGTAGCCTTGTTGGATTCCTCAAGCTAAAGGCTTTTTGTGGTTGCAGCTTGTGTTAGCAGAAGGGGATCCCTCTCCACCTCACAGCCTTACATCAGGGTAGGCTTAATGCAGCAGATATTTGCTCTGGCATTTGCCTGTTGGGTTGGGCAGTCCCCGGAGCATGTCTGGACCTCCCCGTGTTTGTATGCGCAGTGTACTGCATCTTGGACTGCATCTACAACGAGGCAAAGCAGACTTACTATATCCTTGATGTGATGTGCTGGAGAGGACACCCTGTTTATGACTGCCAGGTACTGAATCCCCCTCCTCTGCCCTGCCCTCCCTTTTGTTCCCTGTTCCATGAGTTGCTTTGCAGCCAGTGCTGAACATAGCCCACTATGCCATAGGATGTTTTATCTAAGCACCACCATCATCTTTGCAGGTTGTGCTGGCTACTGGAATAGTGGGTGCCTCTTTTGTGGGTATTGGGGGACGTAGCAGATTTGGGGTGCTGGCTGGTTCTGCAGGTGGAGCTGGGTCTGTGCAGAGGGATGGAGATGCTCGGCAGGGGCTCATCTGTGATGTGTGGTGGATAGTCATTATGTCTCTGCTTCCTTTCACAGACTGACTTCAGATTCTTCTGGCTCTCTTCAAAGATCCAAGAGGAGGAAGGGCTGGGGGAGAAAAGCAGGATTAATCCCGTAAGTTCTTTTGTACTGAGAAGAGGAGGAGGATGGGGGGTAGGCTCTCCTGTTCAGCAGGCTTCAGTGCTTTCTTTCACAAGCGGAAGCTTCTTTTGTTTCCCCCTTACAGATCAGGCTTCAAAGTGTACTTCTGATGAAATGGGATGCCACGTTCAGGATGTAAATAGAACCACTGAATATTGTAAATGAGTGTGGTTTTATTTCCCTCAGCCAAAGTGCTGAGGGAGATCAGAATGCAGGGTATCAGCTAACTTCCATGCTGCTTTTAGCTTTCCCTTGAAATGGAATGGAAAACCAGTGTGGTTTCCAGAGGGGCAGCATTGGTCGGCAGCCTGGCTACAATGGGATTTATTCTTGCATAGTCTTGTGGGCTCACAAGGCAAGGGGAAAGGCTTGTAAAGCTTTAACCTTCCCTCCTGTTTCAACTCATTGCTGAAGGTGTCCTTTGGTTGCTGGATTGTCACCCGGAGTCCCTCCTGAGCAAGAATAAAGTCTTCTTTTTGAAGACTTAAACATGGACATCAGACCTAGAGCCCACAGCAGCTTGGAAAGGGATTTTTGAGGCCAGACAGAAGAGATTTGGCAGCCTGGCTTATGGGGCATGGTTTGCAAAGTGGGACCTGATGGCTCTGCAGCCCCTGTGTGTGCTCAGAACACAGCAAAGCAAAGCAGGTCCTGGAGGCTGGGCAGATGGTAGTAAATGGGAATGGCTGCTCCTGTGCCAGCAGCGATGGTATCTGTACATGGAGAACATCCTGTTCTGACTCCCATGGGAATATCCACAAGACAGCTACCTAATGAAGGGGGAGGTTGTTTCAGCTTTCATTTCCTGGGTGGAAAGAGTTGCTTGGCTGAGCCAGCAGCCTGGAGCAGACGTCTGTCTGCTTTGCATCCTGCCCAGAGGTCATCATTTTCTATTTTGGTTAGAAGAGCATCTCAGGGTCAGCTCTCCTGAGAAGTCCTTCCTGCAGTCTTAAAATGCTTGGAAAAAAGGTATGGGGAGCATGTGGGAGCTGTGCACTGAGTCTCTGCCATCCACATCTCATTAAATGCCAGAGAGGAACTCATGTGGAGCCGGGATGATAAAATACCTGAAATAAATCATTCTGGGCACTGTAGATTCCATGCTCTCTGGGCATTGTGGGTCTTCTTTTAAAGGTCACCTTCTGTTTTGGGAATGAGGTTTGTGAAATTGCAGCCAGGTACATGCTTTATCCAGCATTGCTGGAGAGATGGTGGGGGTTATTGCCAACAACCATTCCCACCCCATTCTCTCTGGTCTCTAGGGTGATTTTTGTAGGTTTTCAAGCACTCCCAGTTAGCCTAGGGGCATATGTTTGGCACCAAAGCACAGCTTGGTCCTGTTGTTTCGCCTCTAGATCTGGGGGTTGCTTACAAATTGCTGTTCTGAATCCCAGCAAGAGGTCTGTCTGTCCCAATAACCCCTAGTAATCACAGAGACCAGTGGCTGAGGGAAGAGTAACAGATTGGAGATACCCATCGTGTTCCCTCCAACTTCATCAGCCAGTGGTTGTACCTAGATCATGGAGTGAATGGCCACCAGTGGGCCTGCCTTTCAGGAGCTGGTCTGATCCTCTTTTGAGCTCACGTGTGCTTTTGGGCCCCTGATACCTTGTGGCAGGAAAGCCAGAGTTTAATGATGTGGTCCCTGCTTGAGATCTCCTCTCCAGTTACTTTCCCTCACCCTTTCCCTCTCACACTGGGGCAAATCCTTCCTTCCTCCCTAGCTGCCTCCACACCGGTGCTGGATTCAGTGACCTGTTCTGCTTTAGGCCATGCAGTTGTTTCTTCTAACCCTCTTTTACTCTTTCAGTTCAAATTTGTGGGCCTGCAGAACTTCTCCTGCTCCGCGGACAGCCTGTGTAAGGTGCTGGCTATGGACTTCCCCTTCGAGGTGAGAACATGCAGGGGTGGCCTGGACCTCAGCATGAGAGTCAGCCCTGCTGCCAGTGCTTGGAGAGAGGCTCATCCCCTTTGCTTGGGAGCTCTGAGCTGTGCTGTTGTTTCCCTCTATAGGGGATGGATGCCTTTCATGCATGTGGCTGATCTCTTACTCTCTCACCACGTACAGGCTGCATCCAACCAAACTAATTACAAGAGTCGAACCCTGTGCATTAGCACTCCCTCTCTCTGGGTGGCCTTTGCTGCTGTTGACAGTTGTCTGACAGAGCCCTTGGGGAAGGGAGGGCAGATGCAGACATGCACACTGCCTCCAGGAGCAGCACAGCTCACGTTCATGCAGCAGTGTGATGGACAGCTGACCTTTCCAGGGCCAAAGCTGGTCCTGCCTGCTGCCCCGGGTGGGCTCCCACGGGTACAGGCATGAGGATCTCTGAGTGCTCCCTTACGCAGTGGTGTTTCTCCAGAGGTCTGCAGGGTGGTGTCTTTCTCTGCCCTCAGCCACAGGCTGTGTTTCCTTACTCTAGCTACTTCCATCAGTGTGTGAGGCACTCGGCTATCTAGTGTCTGGTGAGGAGGAAGGGGAAGGGTGGTGGTAAGCTCCTGTTGGTTTCTGAGGGGTTTGAGTGTTAGCAATGGGCACGTGAGACATGCTGGAGCTGGGGGCATATTCAGCTGTAACAGAAATGGCTGGGAGGTTCGGATGAGTCCGTCCTGCTCTTGGTACCATAGGATCTTGTGGAGGGAATAGCTCTGCTTTTTGCTTCGGTACAGAACTGGCACCTTCCTGCCCTTGGCTCCTGCAGCTCTTGGCTCTCTCCTCAGTGCCCATTCCCCCAGCAAGAGCGGCTGAACTGGACACGTGCCTTTGCTTCTTCAGCTTTAGGTGCTGGTGTGCTGTTCTGCTGACCGGTGGGAGAAGGGCAGGCCAGGCAAACCTGTGTGCCACCCAGTTCAGTTCTGTGTTTGTGAGCAGCAAGAGAGGCTCTCATGAAAGCAGCCGAGGCTGCTTTTGACCAGCCTGGCTGACCTGGCACCGCAGCAGAAGAGGATGGAGGCAATGGCATTCCAGCTGTGTCAGGGACAAACATCTGGGAGCCAGAAGCTCCTCCACTCTGCAGCAGTTCCTGCAGAGTGCCCAATCTCAGCCCTAGATCAGGAACAGCCTTTACAGGGATTACTTGTCCCGTTAAACCAAAAGCCACGTGAGAGCCGGTTTGGCCTTCTGCATGTCAAAGCCAGGATAGTCACTAGAGAGAGGTGGAAAGTCCCATCCCAGGTTTCCTACAGCTGACTTACTCAATGCCAAATGCTTTGAGTGCCTCTGTAGACACAGTCATTCCTGGTTTTACTGCAGAAAGCTTCATTCCTTCCCAAGGCATCTGCTCCCGGGAGGAAAGGCTGGGGAGAATTGCCCCACTGTGGTCAGAGAAGAGAACTTGCAGCCTGTGAAGGAGACCATTGCGAAAGGCATGGGGAGGGAGATGGAGTTGATCAGAGTCTCCCTTTAATCCAGCTGTGATTTGCCTCCCAGGTTCTCTGGCTGATACATCGAGGTGCAACCCTACCAAGTGAAATGTGGTCTAATTTGGCTCAAATCAGATGGTAACACAAAAAAAACCCATGATGCCCCTTCCAGGAATGAAGAGAACCGTGGGTCCCTTCGTGAACCATAGGTCTCTTCACGAACCATGGGTCTCCTCATGATGGCCCACAAGAGGGAGCCCAAGAAATCCCCGTAAACAGCTTCCACCAACAGCACACAACGAAATAAACTTTGCAGAAGACAGAATGCAGCCTTGCTATAGATAGTGCAGCATAACAGAGGTCATCTTATGCCTGGGCCCAGCATTTGGCATCCTTGCAAGGATCTAGTGCATGTGGCGGCGACAGAGGGGGTCAGTGCTTTCGGATCTGGGTTTTCAGAGTTAATCTGTAACCTCAGAGGTAGGACCTGAGCTGGTGTATTCAGCAGAAATTTCTTCCACTGAACGCAGTGGACTTTGGCTCAGTTGACTGGCACTGGATTCGAAGTGGGTTTTGGAGTGGATCTGAAGAGCTGCTGTCCTCATTGCAGCTCTGAGGAGTAAAAGAAAGCAGGGGGGGAGTCCTGTGAAGCACCTAAAGTCTGCAAAGCACGATTTGCAGCAGCCTTGAAGGGTGAAACCCTGCCAGGGCAGTTCCTCAGCAGGTTTGAGAGACAAACCTGGTGAGTTTGAGGTTCAGGGATGTGTCAGCCCTTACTCTGCTGTGGCTGGTGTCAGTGCAGTGACTCACGGCAGGGACCCAGCCAACAAATCCAACAAACTGGGAGGAATATGGGAGTAACTTAAGAGAAGTCAGGGAGACGAAGAACATCCTAACTCCACCAGGCTGAGCTGCTTGGAATTCTTCAGCTTGGGGGAGATCTTCGGAGCGATCGGGAAGGCAAAAGCCTTTCCAGGCTCTGAACTTTACCAAAACATTCCTGTGGGTGCTGGAGAATCCCCGTTGCTCATCAAGTGCCTGCACCCACAGGAATGGGCTGGATGTGCAGGCGTGGTGCCGCAGGATGGGGCTCTTCCCAAGCCTTGCCCGGACGCAGGGGGAGGGAAAAGCTTTGTCCCTCAGGTGTATATTCCGGGGGTTGTAGGCTCAGGGAAGGGCCTGGGAGCAATTCAGCCTGAGGTGGGCTCTTTTCACATCTCTCCTGCCCACTCAGCCGCTCTTAGTCATGGCCAAATGGCCTTTTAAGAGCTAAGAGGAGCACCACCTCCAGCGTTAGTCAGCCTGACAGCAGGATCCAACCTCGCCGAGCACACCCCTGGGAAGCGCAGGAAGAGGAGGGAATGCAGATCCCTGAGCGTGGTGGGGCAGTGGGGGAAACGTCGGCCAGCTGCAGGGTTGCAGAGTGAGGAAATAGCAGCACAAGAGTTAGGGCCTAAACCTCCAAACGTCCTGAGTGCCCTTAACTGTCATTGATTGCCGGAGAAGTTCCCTCTTGGGAAACATTAGGAATTCATTGTGCCTAAGGCAGCTGGAGGAGCGGCAGCAGTTGCGTTCCTCGGCGTCACCAGCTCTGACTAATTACTCTCCAAATGTATTATTTAAAATACCCTTAATCCAGTAAAGTGGCCTCTCTGGGCGCTGCCTTGTTCAGAAACCCGATGGCTTTCCTGCAGGATGGGCTCCCAGCAGCCAGAGCAAGGCACTGGTGGTGCTGCAGCCTGCAGCCTTGGAGGGTTTCAAGCCATCTGCGATCCCTGGGCTCGCACCGATCCTGCAGGTTTCTTCTTTCCCTTCCCCTCTTTATTGCACTGCTTGAGGAAAAACGATCCAGCTGGGAGTTTTGGCCTGTGAATGGAGCGTGGGGCTGTCGTCTGGCGCCCTGGCATCCACCTGCAAAGCCTCCAGCTCTGGCTGTTCATTTACTCCCTGTCTCTTTATACAGGTTGACGGACTTCTCTTCTATCACAAGCAAACCCACTACACCCCGGGCAGCACCCCGCTGGTGGGCTGGCTCCGGCCCTACATGGTACCCGAAATCCTGGGGCTGGCCGTGCCCGCCACCGTGCTCACCGCCAAACCAGAGTACGCTGCGTGGCAGCTCCAGCAGATCATTGAGAGCAAGAAGAGCAAAAAGCTGGCAGCAGCAAAGGGTGACCCGAGCAGCGCGGCGGCCGCGAGGAATGGACACTACGAGCTGGAACACTTGTCTACCCCTCAGCCAGGAAACACTCCCAAAGGCTGGGATGGAGCAGGGAGCCAGATGGAGAATTAGGCTGCTGGGACAGAGCGGTTGGGTAAGGAGAAAGCAAAAGGTTCCCTGCTTCTCGCTGTCCCTCACTGCTTCCTGAGAAGGGGGCAAAGGTAATGATAGGATGGTTGTGTTTAAAGGGCATGAAAGCAGAGTGTCCAAGTGCCTCTGGGCACTTGCTCCAAGTGCCTGTGGGTTGTTGTTATTATTATGTTGGTTTTTTGTTCGTTTTCTTTTTTGCCAGGGCTTCTGTGAAGCCTCAGCAGGACTGTCTGCTTCTTTGCTAAGGCAGTCGTGCGTTGGGAAATGAAACGATCTGTCCCCACGCTGCAGGGTTCCCGCTTCAGCTCCTGACCCTGCTGCTGTTAAAGCCCCTGGCAAAGCTCCAGCATAGGAACAGTGCTCAGACCTCCGAGGTGCAGCTGCTCCTCGTAGCAGCTCCACCTCCCCGGCCCTGGAAACCAGCCTTTGATGCGGCTCATTCCCCAGCCCTTCTCAATGCAAGTGTTGTGGTCAGTCAGTCCCCTTCTGGTAACCCAAAGTTTACAACAGGCTGCTGTAAATCCAAAGGCTGGGCTTTCCGCACCCCACCTCACAGAGAAAACCCCGATTCCCTTGCATCCCCTGCCTCCAGGCCTGGCTTTGTGCAGCACGAGCATGGCAGGAGCCCGTCCTCAAGGCTTTTCTCAGTAGGGGGAGGAAGGAATGGTTTTGCTCTGAAAAACGCCAGCATTGATCGTGCCAAATAAAAGGTTTCTCAGAAAGACAAATTCTTGAGCGTCTTCCTGCTACCTAAGGGTGGCTGCGTGCTGTGCCTCCAAATAGGGCTGAAAAATTGCTTCCAGCACTTGCTGGAGCAGAGAAAATGCTCCTGTGGATTCCATTCGCCACTGTCCCTCTTGGCCCGGTCCAAGCCCACTTTGTGAACACCGGCTGCTGCCTCTCCCTGGTTTTAAGCAGGGAGCAAACGATTATCCTCAATATCCAGAGGTCGTTTTCCAGAGGGAGATGAAAACCCTCTTGCCATGGGGTGAAACACCAAGCTAAACACAGCCCTCTCATCCACCAAAATGCCCCGGCGGAGGGCCCGCATCCAGGCGGAGATAGGGCACGCGGGGCTGGCTGCCTGCAGATAGCGGGGGCACTTGTATCCTGCCCTCCCACCCCTGGCTTTCCCAGAAAAAGGCTTGTTCCCGTGCCAAGCATGTGGGCTGCCTGCGCGCGCTGACCGTGCAGCCGCTATTGATTAGACCAGCGGGCAGCAGGAACTGGCCTCGCTCCCCGTGCTCGGGAGGGGAGGAAGCAGCCCCCCGGCTCTGGAGCATGCGGATGCGGCCGAGTGAGCTGCAGGCTCTGAACGGCTGCTTATTTGATGAGGTTTTAGTATGATTTAATAAAGCAACTGGCCCGGGAGGCTGCCTTGTGCTCCCCAGGCTGCTCCGGCTGCAGGTTCCCCCATCCTCTGGCTGGCAGGAGAGCCCTGGCAGTGCCGGGAGCCCACATCCAGCCTCCTGGCACCGGAGTTTTCCTTCCATTCCGGCAATTAAAGCCGGAGGTGGGCATCTGGATGTCAGCTCTGCGCATCCCTCAGGGCAAGAGAAAGCTGCAGCTCGGGTTACCGCTGCCCTGCAGCAACTGTTCGAGGTCCTGCAGCCTCCGGAATGGAGTGGGCAGGAGAGAGAACCCAGCTGAAGAAGGGGGCTGCCTTCTGCTGCGTGCTCTGATGGATGGAGGGGAGCAAGAGGGAAGCAACTGGAGCTTCCCGCCGGCTCCAGATGATGCCGCATAGTTTCCCTTTTAAAAGCATGAGCTGGGGCTGGAGAAATAAATATTTGCCTTACAATTCCTGTTGGAAACGCAAGGCTGTGTTTGGAGAGAGGGTGTTAAACGGAAGTCACCGGGGCCAACGCCGGTTGTTGCTGTGACTGTTTTATGTGCTGGGTGCGATCCTGCTCCCAGCTGCTCCTTGCCCAGCTCCCAACGGGAACGGCTTCATCAGGGACCGAGCAGGGGTCACCCCCCACCCCGAGGGCTTTAACTGGGTGTGGGGCTGCGGAGCTGAGCGGGCAGCTCAACCTGTGGATGTGGCCCGGGGCTCTGGAGGAGGGACAGGCAGACTGACAGCCACCGAGCCCTCATCCAGCACCTTCTCTCTACCCTTCTCTCCCATTTCTCCAGGTTGAGTGCGAAGGCTCTGGATGTGGGTGCGTTGCCAGCACAGTCTTCCTCGGGTGAACGCATGTCCCCTTATCCTAAGCTTGGTGTTTTGGTGGGGCACAGGATCCCGCCCCTTCCCCGCAGCCCCTCAGGACTCCCCATCCCGGCACCTGTGCCCAGCCGGGAATGCAGTTTCGGGATCATAGAGGAGGGAAGAGTGAGGAAACAGCTGGAAATCCCGGCCGCGGCCCCTCCTGCCCCGGGGGAGCGCTGCGAGCATCCAGCGCTGGCAAGGCAGGACGCTGCTGCCGGGAAGGGCCGGCGGGAGAGGCGAGGCTGCGGGTGTCCCGGGGAGCCGGAGCCCTGGCCCAGGGTCACGCTCACACAGTACAGCGCACATCCAGGACTGAGGAGATTGATGTGGGGCCCGGGGCAGGGCAGAGCGCCGGGGTTTGAGCCGCCGTTCCCCAGCGCCGTCCCCCCCCTCCATCGCACCGCCGGAGGATGGCGGCCGGAGCCGCCCGCCACCATCTTAGCGGCTGCAGCCGACGCTGGGGGTGCCGGGGAACGCGGTGCCCCCCCGGCAGGGCCGGGCCCTGCCGATCGGGGGCAGCCCCATGGCGGAGGTGCCGGCCCCCCGCTCCCCGCCGGGAACGGCTTCCGGGCCCCCGCCTCCTCCCGCCGGGGCCGGGCCGAGGGAGGAGGAGGAGGAGGAGGAAGAGGAGGAGGGGAGGGGGCTGCGGGCGCTTCCTGCCGCCGCCCCCACCGGGGCAGAGCGGAGCGGAACGGGGCGGGAGCTCAGCCCGGCCCGGCCCAGCCGAGCGGCGCTTCCCCGGGGCTCAGCGGAACTTCCCGGGGGGCTGCGGGGACACAGACAGCGCCGTTCGTTTTCGTTATCTCGGGGCTTAGCTCGGATCTTGGGGCACTTTCGGCCGGGACCCCGGGGCGGAGCCGCCCTCGCCCAGCCTGCGGCGGCCGGGAGGGGCCGGTGCCCGCAGCGCCGCCGGTGCCCGCAGCGCCGCCGGTCCCCGGGGATGGGCTCCGCCGGGGCGCCCGCCGCTTAGCCCGGCTTAGCACGGCCCGGCCCGGCCCGGGGCACAGCGGGGCCGCGCAGCATGGCCGCGGAGCTCAGCGCCGAGGAGGAGCAGGTAGGTCCCCGCCGGGCTCGGGCTGCGCCGTTCCCCGGGCCGGGCCGGGCAGGACCCCGTGCGCTGCTCCCGTCTCCGCTTTTTGTTTCTCCCGGGGTGTTTTCTCCCAGCGGGGCGGTTCTCCCTAAGGAAAACCCCATCTACAAATCCCCCCCCCCCCGCTCCGGACATCCCCCCATCCCCGCACCCTCTATTCCCGTACAGCCCCCCCCCCATGTCGCAGAGCTCCCCGCACACGCAAAGGCCTGTTGCAGGGCCCGTGCCGGGTGCTGCAGCGCGGCGCTGGGGTCCCGCACCCCCGGTAACGGGGTGCCCCCGGTGCCGGTGCCTGCCCGCGCGGGGACGGGGGCCCGCCTGGCGCGGGGCTGCGTGTGCACGCGCTTCCCACGCCCCAGGCCGCCCGTGACGTCCCGGCTTCCTCCGCCGGCCTTGCGTCACCGCGGGAGGATGTTGCTCGGCTCGATGGAGCCAAGCAGGGAACATCGGATGGAAACGGCAGCCCCCGGCTTCCCCCCCCTCCTTTGTGTCCCCCGTCCCCCCCCCCATCACCAGGGCTGCCCACCCCCGGGCTCTGCATCCGCAGCCCGAGCCCGCCGCACCGGGATGCGGAGCCTGCCTCGAAGCCGGGCTCTCCCCTCTTGCCCCTTGGGCTGTCGCATTGACCGCCTTGGGGCTGCAGTGCAAAGAGGAAAGGGACCAGATGGTCGCTTTCGGGTTTGGTTGGTTGCTTTTCTCCTTTGAAACATCATTCTTGTCCATAGGGAGGGTTCCCCAAACCCCGCAGGCTGTGCTCGCCAAGAGCTGGATGAGTCCATCCTGCAGCCCATGCTTGGGAAATGCAGGGCTCCCAGGCTTTCTCCTCCACCACACCTCCCTCCTATCAGCGCTGCTCCCAGAGCCAGCCTGCTATCGCCAGGGTAATCGAATCTGCAGGAGTTGGGGGTGTTTGTGCCCCATGTCCCTGTGGGTGCCCTTGATTTGTGTTTATCCTTCATCGCAGAGAGGGCAAAGCTTCCAGCAAACGAGGTTCTGGAAGCCTCTGCTCTGACAGAGGGGATTGGGTTGGTTTGGTTTGTATTGAGAGCCGGTGTCCTGGGTGTTTGGTTTGTGTGGGAATATTGGATGGAGAAGGCGAAGGGATATTTGCAATAAGGGCTCCAGGTTTGGATCATCAGGCTGGGGTGGGGGAAGGCTGCCCTCCATGTCTTGGAAGCCGAAATAGTGTCAGTTTCTTCTCATGGGTAAGTGCTGGCTGGGATGGGCCACCCCCTTCCTGCCACCCTCTCATCCTCCTTGGGATCGTCGGGATTTCCTTCACTTGCTCCACTCTCCAAGCAATAGTGGGGGACAAGGGACTGGAGCGACAGCAAGCCCAGGGTGAATTCACCCCTCTCCTGTCCCTGCCAGCCTTGGGCCATGTCCTGCTCTGTAGGATCGCCGCAGTTCCCAGCCTATCCCAGAGGGACCAAGCGGATGTTCCTCAGGGGGTTTTAGCCCAGCTGCCATGTTACAGGCTTTATTCCTCCGCCAGTGTTGAAGGAGGAGGGTGGGTTTGAAGAGCCCCATGTTCCGTGGCGGTGGCTTTGTCACCACCCTGCCCTGGCGCAGCGGGGCGGCGGATGACGCCAGCGCTCCATAGAGCAGCATTGTTCAAAGCGCCCGGCCGCGGGCCATGTCACCCTGCTCGCACAGACAGGGCTTCCTGCTGCCACCCCGGAGCCATCCCCTGCACTCGGCTCCTCACCTCTCTGAATCCATATGGGATCGGGACACAGACGATGATGGGAGCCGGCGGAGCTGGTATTGATGCTGAGCTCGGTAATGCTCGCCTGCTGTTGAGTGTCGGCACTGGTAAGCTCGGGATGTTGTTTTGTTCCTGGAGAAAGCTGGAATTCATGGCTGCAAAGCCAGTGCTTGTTCTTGAGGAGCTCCTTCCCTGTAAAAAACCTGGCATCCCTCGTGATGGATGCTGGAAATGGGATTGCGTGCAGCGTGGTGGGGTGGATGCTGAGGAAGGAGACACTGAATCATGCATCGCATCCTCTTGACGCTGCCACTGTGCCCCTCGGGGCATCCTTCCCGTCATCTCAGGGTGTCTTTCCCATCTCCAGCTGTGGTGTTGGCTCTGGTGTTGGTCTGAGGGCAGGGAGAATGTGCCTGGCATCCCCGTGGCATGCTGGGGAGGGAGCATCTCTGCTGTTGGTTTGGGCTTGCATCCCCAGCCCAGCTTTCGGGCAGGTGGGGGACTCCCTGGCAAAGCTGGGGGTCCGTTCCCCGTCTTCGCTTATGGATAGGATATATACATATACATACACGTGGATGTGTGTGTTGTGTTAAGGCTGAAGGTGGTTTCTGTATTGCCCCGTTTATTTTCCCGTTCCTCTTCAACAGAGGGGAAATGGTTGGAAATCTGGGCTGTGAAAGAGCTGATCTTGTTTTGGCAAAGCAGAAGCTGCTGGAGATGGAGCCATGAGGATAAAGGTGCCCTGGCACCTCCCAGGAAAAGCTCCTGGCAGGCACTAGCTGGGAGGGGGGTGTTGGACGCTCTGTCTCCTTTGCACCCCACTTTGCCCTCTCCCCTCCAGTCCCTTGTCCCCCAGTACTGCAGAGAAGGGGGGACCGATCCCGTGGCCAAGGGGAGAGCTCAGAGCCGGGCTGCTGAGATGCTCTTTCAGGTGCCTCCTGGCTGATGCTTGCCCAGACACTGACACCAACTTAGGGAGCTCCTGGCTGCGATGTGCCAGGGGTCTGGGCTGTTCTTTAGTGATCCTAAGGATCCTTAGCTGTATCCTTCCCACAGCCGAATGAGCCCGTATCCCTTTGGAACCCGCCTGTTCCGATGCCGGGAATGAGGCCCCTTGGATGAGCCGGGCTCCTTTGGCTCATGCCATGAGAAGGGCTCGCTGCCCCCACCAGCCTCGCGCCACCGATAAACCCCGGCCCTCGGCTTCCTCCGGTCGGAAGTCATTAATGCCGAGAGCTTTTCTGGCTCAATAGCTCCAGTAACTCCGTGCCTGACATCCAACACCGCCGCCTGCCTGCGCTCCCTGCGCCCGGAGCCAGCCTTCAGCACTCGCTGTCCCTCCTCCTCCTCCTCTTGTGCCTATCATGGCATCTTCTGCTCTTGCGAGGATGGAAACCCCCTGCTTTGGGGGTGCTGGGTGGGAGCGGGGTGTTCCAGGGACTCCCTCCATCCTGCCTGCATCCTTTGAGTGGTGCGTGGTTCCCCTCGGGGCTCCTGTTCGGCCCAAATACGCAGCACGAAGCAAAGCTGCTTCCATTAGCACATGAGGTTCAGAAACCCCGAGCCCACCTTGCAAACAGCTTGTCAAAATCCTACATTTTGGGGTTATTTTGCTGGTGTTCAGGGCTGGAAGCCTGCTGGGAGGTTGAGTTTCGTTTTATGACTTTGCTCCATCAGTGCTGGGGTTGGAAAAGTTTCTGTCTTGGTTTCTCCTGATTTTGGGTGCTTTGGGAGGGGACTGTGCTCGTGTGGGATGGCCCCAGTGTGTTAGGGGCTGTGGGGAGCAGTGGGAGCATCCTGGGACCCTCCTGCAATGAACCCTTCTCATCTGGTCTCCTATGGCCATGTGAAACTGGCCTTACTGGGTGAGCTGGTCTGTGTCCTGAGCATGTTGAAGCGTGAGCCCTCGTTACCCGTGTTCACAGGGCCACGTTTGCTGCTCCACAGCGGAGCTGCAGCCCCAGGAGGCCACTGTTGGCTGATGGATTCCCTCTGTGCCGGGGCTGCTGCATCTGAACAGGAGTTTGCTGCCTGTAAAACCCTCCTTTCACTCCCCTTCTCCCTTCCACGAGTCTCCCCCAACCCCAAGCCTGTATTCCCAATGCCAGCACCCTACCACTGGCTCCCTTCCCCACGCTGGCATTGCCCCTTCTCCATCCTCCTTTCCCAGTACCTGCTATAGAGCTCTCAGCTTCACCGTGAGGAGCTGCTGGGTTTGCTGAGCTGTGCTCAGCCCCTGCCTGTGCACCAAGGACCATGTAGCTCCCCACCATGCCCAGGGATGCTCCTGGGGCACTGCTCCCCATCCCACTGCACACCCCTCGTATCTCCTGCAGGCGACCAAGCAGTTCCTGGAGGAGATCAACAAGTGGACGGGCCAGTACAATGTGTCCCCGCTCTCCTGGAATGTGGCCGTCAAGTTCCTCATGGCCCGCAAGTTCGACGTCCTGCGGGCCATCGAGCTCTTCCACTCCTACCGGGTAAGCGAGGAGGGCTTCAGCTCTGCGGGAGATCTCTGGTCCCAGGGATGACCCTCCCCTTACGGTCACAGCCTGGTTTGGGTTGAAGGGAGCTTAAAGCTCACCCAGTTCCAACCCCCTGCCACGGGCAGGGACACCTTCCACTAGAGCAGGTTGCTCCAAGCCCCTGTGTCCAACCTGGCCTTGAACACTGCCAGGGATGGGGCAGCCACAGCTTCTCTGGGCACCCTGTGCCAGCGCCTCAGCACCCTCACAGGGAAGAGCTTCTGCCTAAGATCTAACCTGAACTTCCCCTGTTTCAGTTTGAACCCATCACCCCTTGTCCTGTCACTCCAGACCCTGATGCAGAGTCCCTCTCCAGCATCCTTGTAGCCCCCTTCAGACACTGGAAGCTGCTCTGAGGTCTCCACACAGCTTCTCTTCTCCAGGCTGAACAGCCTCAATTTCCTCAGCCTGTCACCCAATTTTCTCAGGCTGTTTTTGTCTTCCTCCCACTCCCTTATGAGTTTTGTCTGGCTGGAAAAATCCTTTTTCAGCCATGGTGAGTCACTGTGGAGATCTTGGTGACCCCAGTCCCCTCCGCCGAGAGCAGCGTGTGTGATGACGCAGAGCATCTCCCCGTAGATAAAGGATATATACGCACCTGATACCTTTCCAATCCTGGTTTTGCAAAGCTGCTTCTCCCCTTGCTCCAAAACGGGGCCGTGGAGCAGAGGTTCCCCTCGGGGGGCTGGGTGCCCCATGGGGATGCGGTGGTGGGTCACACCAGCTCCCTGCCCGCAGGAGACGCGGCTGAAGGAGGGCATCGTGAAGCTGAAGCCGCACGAGGAGCCGCTGCGCTCGGAGCTGCTCAGTGGCAAGTTCACCATCCTGGTAGGTTGGGGTCCCCCCCTCCCCGAGTTATCCTCCAGTGGCAGGGGGGGTCCGACACTGTTTCCTCTCCAGAGCGTGCGGGACCCCTCAGGAGCCTCCATCGCCCTCTTCACGGCCAAGCTGCACCACCCCAGCAAGAGCGTGCAGCATGTGGTGCTCCAGGCGCTCTTCTACCTGCTGGACCGAGCGGTGGAGAGGTGAGCCTGTGTCTTACACATCCCGGGGGTGAGGGGAGATGCTGCTGCTTGCTGAGGGCTTGGTGAACCCTCTCCAAAAGGCTTGGCTGGGAAAAGATGTGCCACCTCTCCCATGAATGTGAATTCCTGAGGCCATGTGCCTCTGCGTGTCCCATCTATATTAGGGGAGGGAACGGGTCACAGCATCCTGTGCCTTCCCCTGGGTTGAACTCAAGCCAGGCATCCCCATGGGGGTGTTCAGCAGGGGAACAAAGCCCCCCGAGCCCTGAAGCAAGCTCTTTGCAGCCTTTCCCTGCCCACGTCCAGGTTTCAGTTTTGCAAAGCCCCTGGTTCCTGCAGGCTTTGGCTGGGGAGCAGCAGCCCCGCCACCGGTAATGTGAGCCCTGCCAAAAATACAATGCCAGGATGTCCCATTTATCCTGCTGGGCTCTTTCTGTTTTTGAACGTACCCATCATGGTGATGTAGCTGAGACAGGCTCAGGGCACAAGCCAGGCTTAAATAAGGGTTCCAGGAAGAGGTGGTGGAGCAGCTGGGAAATGCCGAAGTGAACGCTGGGTCCTGGAAGCACAGAAGGGGATTTTTTTGGGATCAGCAAGTAGAGGATAGGGTTAGAACTGCTCATGCGGGAGCCGAGCAGTTGAATGTGATGGGGCTGACTTTGCTCTTTGCCCTCTCTCAGCTTCGAAACGCAGAGGAACGGGCTGGTGTTCATCTATGACATGGCAGGCTCGCAGTACACCAACTTCGAGCTGGACCTCAGCAAGAAGATCCTCAACCTGCTCAAGGTAACGGTGGGGGTTGACCTGGGGATGGCTTCCCCACCGAGTACATGAAGTCCTGTGGGTTTGGTGTGGGTTTCCACCCCGGAGCATGCTGACCACGTCCTGGCTGAGGAGTACCAGCTCCATAGGGGCTCAGGAAGGCGCTGGGAGCTGGACCCAGCTGGGCTGTGGTGTCCTGTGGCTGGAAGGGCTCGGCTGTCCCGGCTGGAATTCCTCTCGCAGCTGCTGGCAGCTCTGTTGGGAAAACAGATGCAAATTATTCTCCAATCGTGCTGGCATTTGGTGCCTCCTCCCTTCGCTGGAAGGAAGAAATAACAGCAAACACTGGCTGGGGTGTGTGCTCTGTGCAAACCCCAGCTCCCCCGCAGAGCCAAACCCTCTGCCTGCCTCATTCCACGGAAATCATTTGATTTCCTATGGGAAAAAGGCACGCTTCAGATGTGTTAATTGCCACTTCGGGTCCCTTTGGTCACCGCCTCTGCTGGGACGTGTCCCCGCACGCTGGCAGAGCATGGAGAGGGGCTGGTTCCCGCCCTGTGGCATGGCTCTGACCCCCTCCTGCCCGCAGGGAGCCTTCCCGGCCCGGCTCAAGAAGGTTTTCATCGTGGGAGCGCCCATGTGGTTCCGTGTGCCCTACTCCATCATCAGCCTGCTGCTCAAGGAGAAGCTGCGGGAGCGGGTGAGCGCGGGGAGCCTCGGCGGGGAGGGCTGGGGCTGGTTTCCTTTTGGGACAGGATGGTGTAAGCAGCTTGTGCCCCTCGGCCCCATCCGCTGAGCCCAAATCCATGGGAAACAGAGACTTCCTCAGCCTCCTCCATAGGAGTCAACCTGCTTTGGTGTTTTCAGCAAGTAGCTTGCACTGCTTTGGAAATAGCTTTTGGTTTCTTCCTCTGGGGGGAGGCTGCCAGCAGCAGCAAGTGGAGGCAATGGTAAAGGATTAAAGGGAAAGGAAGCCTCTACTGAGCACGCAGGAGAAAAGGGAACCTTCAATACCTGTGCTCAGGCCTTACCTGGCAAAGCCAAACCCACCTAAACCAGCATCCTCATCATCATCAGTGCTGGTAGAGCCCGTCTCCAGCCTGATGTCTCCCTGGGCTGGATTTTGTCCCTCTGCTTTCGGTAGGAGCTCAGAAACATGGAGCTGGGTGTTGGTGTAGACTCCAGCCCTGGGACCATGAGGACCCACTGGGCAAGAAGGGGGAAGCCCCCGATGCTGTTTGGGAAAACTCCATGGGGACCACTCCAGACTGTTGTCATCAATGTCTTGATCCCCAGCAAACCTTCTCCATCCTTCTTGCAGTCACCCCATCCCTTCCTCCTCCTCCTGCAGGTGCAGATGGTGAAGATGTCGGAGCTGAAGGAGCACCTGCCCCGGGAATGTCTCCCCGAGTACCTCGGGGGGTCCCTCAAACTGGACCCTCTGAGCTGGAACTGCCGGTTCCTGCCGCAGCAGAACGGGCACCCCGACCCCTTGGACGAGCTCATCCTGGTGCCGCTGGCGGCCCCCAAAGACAACGGCTCCGTCCACGTCCCCGGGCCCAAGTCCGTCACGCTGCAGGAGCTGCTGGATCACGTCAGCCACAAGCAGAAACGCGGCATCTATGAAGAGTACGAAGACATTCGGCGCAGGAGCCCGGCGGGCACCTTCGTCTGCTCTTTGTGAGTTGGGGGCAAGGAGAACGCTGTGGGTACAGCGAGGGGGGACCCCTCTCTTGCTCCAAAAACACTGGGACCCTCTCCCTGTGCTTCTGGTGCTCGGGGGTGGCCCAGCTGCCCCCTTGGGGTGCAGTGCTCTGTGTTAGCCATGGAGGGCCCCAGCCTAACGATGCTGCCCCCTTTGCAGCTCCTGAAGTGCTGGGGGGGGACAGCAGGGACAAGGACCTGGCTGGGACTCTGCTTCCCGAGGCTTTGGCCAGCTGATGGCAGCAGAGCCCAGGCTACAGGCGCTGAAGGCTTGAGCAGAGGGAGAGATGCTGCCTTTCCCTTCACTGCCCAGAAAGCATCCCTGCTTCCCTCTCCTCCTCTCCCCTGCCTCCCAGGGCACCCTACAACCAGGAGAAGAACCGGTACGGGGACGTGCCCTGCCTGGACCAAACCCGTGTCAAGCTGGCGAAGCCGTACAGCCGCCCAGAGGTGAGCCAGTAGGGATGGGAATTTGGGATCCCCCCATCCTGGCTGTCCCCCCATCGCAGCCATGGGGCTCCAGAGGGCTCATGCTGTGCGTGCTTTTGTCCCTGCAGCTGACTGACTACATCAATGCAAGCTTCATGGATGGCTACAAGCAGAGGAACGCTTACATTGGGACTCAGGGTACGGCCCGAGCCACCAAGGGGTCATTTTGCTCCTGATGCATGAGTGGGCTTCACCTCCCTGCCCAGCCACAGTGGGGGATATCCCGGGAGCAGGGCACCCCTCTCTGGGTGGATTTGCCCCTCTCTTGGTCCTATCTGTCCAGGGATGAAGCAGTAGGGAGCAGAGAGGGGGGGATCAGGGCTGAGCTGTAGGGATTGAGTGCTCGGGCTGGGGGCAGTCGGTGGCAGCTCCAGGCAGGGCTGGTGGATCCACACTGGGGTTGGTCCCCATGGGAAGGGGCTCTGATCCCAGGTGAGGGGCTGCTGGGCAAAGGGGCTTGCCCAGATCCATGGGGATTTGGGCTGATGTGTGTGCTGTCCCTGCAGGGCCTCTGGAAAACACCTACGGTGACTTCTGGCGCATGGTATGGGAGCAAAACGTCCTGGTGATCGTGATGACGACCCGGTGAGTGCTCGTGGGGGGCACAGCTCGGTGTTCTTGGCAAAAGGAGCATTTTTGGTGTTGGATAGGCAGCGCTGCCCTCCCTGCAGTGACCCTGCAGCCGCGGTGCCAGCCAGAGCCCCGCAGGGTGAGGGCATCACGTCAGGAATAGGCCATTTGATCCACGTGGAGCCCAAAGGCGGGTGGCATGGGATATGTCCCTAAGCAAGGCGAGGAGGACGTCACCAGCTTGTCCTTGTGCTGCTCCCAGGCTGGAGGAGGGAGGCAGGAGGAAGTGCGGGCAGTACTGGCCCCTGGAGAAGGACACAAAGGTGTGCTTTGGGGCGCTGACCATCACCAACCTGGGCGTGGAGAACCTCAACCACTACAAGAAAACCATCCTGGAGATCCACAGCTCGGAGGTGCGTGGCTGCAGCAGCCTGGCAGGGGATGGCATGGGGGCACCGGGGGTCCTCCATGGCCAGGGGAGAGGGTCTAACCCCGCTGCTTGCCCCCAGACCAGGGAGCGGCGGCTCGTGTCTCACTTCCAGTACCTGAGCTGGCCGGATTACGGCGTCCCCTCCTCTGCAGCCACCCTCATTGACTTCCTGGGGGCTGTGAAGCAGCAGCAGCGGGTGGCGGTCAGCGCCCTGGGACCTCGCTTCAAGGGTCACCCGGGGGGACCCCCAGTCGTGGTGCACTGCAGTGCTGGCATCGGCAGGACAGGTAACGGGGTGACCCCACAGTGGGGATGAGGATTTGGTGGCCCCAGGAGAATCACACAATCCCAGCCTGGTTTGGGTGGAAGGGACTTTAAAGCTCACCCAGTTCCAACCCCCTGCCACGGGCAGGGACACCTTCCACTAGAGCAGGTTGCTCCAAGCCCCTGTGTCCAACCTGGCCTTGAACACTGCCAGGAATGGGGCAGCCACAGCTTCTCTGGGAAAAGTCTGTGCCAGCGCCTCAGCACCCTCACAGGGAAGAGCTTCTGCCTCAGAGCTCATCTCAGTCTCCCCTCTGGCAGGTTAAAGCCATTCCCCTTGTCCTGTCCCTACAGGCCCTTGTCCAAAGCCCCTCTCCAGGTTTCCTGTAGCCCCTTTAGGCCCTGGAGCTGCTCTAAGGTCTCCCCTTAAGGAGCCTTCTCTTCTCCAGGCTGAAGCAGCCCAGCATTCTTGGGCACTAGTTGCTGACTTCTGATGCCCATGGTATCACACAGGAAGCTGGGGGGGTTTGCTGAGGACCACCACTGCCCCTCTCTGGTTCTCCCAGGAGGCCGCGATGGCTCTTTGGTGCCTGACACTGTCCCCGTTGCTGTCCCCAGGTACGTTCTGCGCGCTGGACATCTGCCTGTCGCAGCTGCAGGACGTGGGCACGCTCAACATCTACCAGACGGTGCTGCGCATGCGGACCCAGCGCGCCTTCAGCATCCAGACCCCCGAGCAGTATTACTTCTGTTACACCGCCGTCCTCGAGCACGCCCAGCGCGAGGGCCTCCTGCTCGCCAACCGCAGCTGGGCCGCCCCGGACAAGAGCTCGCCGGGACACTGAGACCCGCAGGACCCCCCTCCCCGTCCTCCCGGGGCTGCCGGAGCCGCCTCTGCGCCCACCGGGACCCAGCAGTGTGCAGGCAGCTGCCCCGCCAGCAGCAGGCACTGCCCATCCGCGACCATCAGCACTGCTGTCAAACTGTGCCTTATCGAACCAAACGGTGGCTGTCGCTCACCGGGGGCAGAGGACGGCGCGGGAAGAGGCTCTCGCTCCTCCCCACGGTGTTTCTGTTGGGTGGTTGGTTGGTTGGTTGCGTGGGGAGGTGGTTTTTCTTCTCTTCGAGTTGTGTTCTTTTATTTTATTTTTTTTTTTTTTGGTGGGACCATCTAAAATGTATCTAAGAGGGGCTTTGTAAAGCCCTAGGAAATGTATTTCCAGTCCTGCCCCTGCATGGGGCTTAGGAAGAGGCGCCTACTTCAGTCTTACCTGCCACTACGTCTGTGTGTCTGTATGTATGTGTGTATATAATATATCCACGCTGTGCCTGACCCCGGCTATTATATAGATACATATATACAAGCACCCGTCCTCGCAGCTCCCGTGGGGCCCTCCTGTCCTGCCCTCTCACTGCTGTGATCCCTGGAGCGGTGAGTTTGGGCCTGGCTCTGTCTTGTCTTCCTTTTGTTTCCCCCTTTCCTGCCTTCCCTGCTCCCCACAGGCAGCGCTGGGACCCGGTACCCCACGGGGATGCTCGGCAGCATCCCCCTCTTCCCTTGTCTCATCTTCCCCATCCTCATCTCCCACTGGGAGACGGCAGCTCTGCTCCTGGGAGGAGGATCTGGAGGACATTGGCTGTGGGTTGGCTCCCCAGCGTCCCCTGCCCCTTGGGGCGTCACTAGGTACGAGGTGATGGGGACAGACAGAGGGACGGATGGGGTCCGACCGGCTCTCCGGGTTGCCGGCAGTGGGAACCCAGCCCTGTGGTGAGTCACGGGCTGGAAAAGCGCTGAGCACAAAGAGCCTGAGCCCTAGAGAGGTGACAGCCGAGGGCCGGGGAGCTGGGGCTGCAGCGCCTGCACCTCGGGACTTTATACTGTAATAAGCTCTTTGAATGTGTATATTCTTATTTTTTTATAATCTGGGGGGGGGGGGGGGTCGGGGTTTTTGGTTGGTTGGTTTTTGTTGGGGGTTTATTTTTTTTGTATTTAACATTAACTTGATCCAAGCCAGAGCCAGAAGTTATTTGTAAATGTTCCTATTTTGCTCTCGTTCAGAGAAACATTTTTGTTGTTGTTACTTTTTGGGGTTTGTTTTGATTTGATTTGTATCGACCTATAAATATACTACCAGTGACCAGGCCTCTCGGCTCTCGTGGTGGAGTCAGTCCGGCGCAGGAGAGGAGAGGGAAGGGAGTTAAGGGCTTTGTGGTCCCCAAAATCAAGCTGGCCCCATCCCTGGGGACGCAGCCACATAGCAGTTTGGGGGGCACAGGGCTGTGCCGAGGGATGTGCATGGGGCTGGAGGGCTCAGGCCCTGGTCCTGGATGAGGCCCTGTGGGAGATAACCAGGCTGCAGGCAGCATCCCTGGGCAGGCAGGATAAGGGCAGGAGGGAAGGGACAAGCCCCCCTCCGTGTTCCTGCCTCTTTTCTCATGCCCCAGAGCATCATCTCCTTCAAGCCTCCTTCAAGCTCCTGGCTTTTTGGAGCTGCCTCTTTGTGTAGTCCCGTTCTGCACCCGTCACTTTTCTCCCACATATTTTACTAACAATTCCATAGAAAGTGCCACCCTGATGAGCCATCCAGGACACCAAACCTCTGCCCACAAGGAAAACCCGAGGCCTGGCTGGAAAAGAAATGCCCTGGATAGAGAGGCTGAGTGAGCAGGGCCACTGGCCATGGGATATGCGGAGGTCACGAGGGGCAGCAGTTTTGGGGTGACTGGGTTTGTCTCCAAGGCAAATGCTGTCAAAAAGGATGGGCAGCTGCTGATTTGGGCGAGGTTGTGACGCTACAGGTATCACTCAAGGGATGGAAGCGACGATTAAAGGAATGGAGGTGTTGGGCACTCCTGGTGTTATTTCTTCAGCTACTGCCATGCTCTGGGCAGCATCCGTTGTCTTCCTGCTTTTGGGAACACTCAAATGATGCCAGCAGCATTTGGCTGCTGGATTTGGGGTGAGGGCACAATACCCCATGGCATGGCTGGAGGGGAGCGTGGCTGGGCTGCCCATGGGCTCCTGGGCTGCCAGCCAGGCCCAGCGCCCTCGGGTGCGAGCGGTGCCAGTCCCGGAGCAGCAGCCACAGCCTGAGGCTTCAGGGTGAGGGAAGAAAGAAGGTGGCTGGTGCAAATGCAGCCCTGGAGGCAGCAGGAGAGGAGGTGTCCCCAAGCAGAGCACCCCCAGCGAGGCTCCGGGGTAGGGGGAAGAGCAGCATCTGTGTTTGCTCAGCTGGAGCCTGAAGAAGCCAACGAGGGCTTTCTGGAGCTGGGAGAAGGGGAAGCCTGCATGCTGTGGCAGGCTTGGCCGTGCCAAACCGGGGCCAACACACGGGTGGGACGGCTGGAAAAGGACCGGGGGCAGCAGGGTGTCTATCTTGGAGGGGTGCGTGCCCCAGCGCTGTGGCTGGGTGGGATGTGAGCACCCCTGGTGCTGTGCACGTCCTGCCCATGGAGCTGTTTTGCTTCAGCTGGGGTGTCTCGTTCTTCTAGGTACCATCTTCTTCCCATTGGGCTCCTCAAGCAGCATCAGCCTGACCTGCAGAGCAGCTCCTCTGGCTTGGGCTGGCCTGGAGTTTCCTTCCCAGTGCCTGTTGCAGGGCGGCTCCAGCATCCGAGGGAGCTCCTCATCCCCAGAAGGAAGGATCCTGGGACCCTCACTCCCTGCTGCCAAACATGTTCTGCACCCAGCTGGGCTTTCCTGCTGGCACACGTGCAAGAAGTCCAGAGAAGGGCACCGGAGCTGGTGCAGGGCCTGGAGCACAAGTGTGATGAGGAATGGCTGAGGGACCTGGGGGGGTTTAGTCTGCAGAAGAGAAGGCTCAGGGGGGACCTTATCGCTCTCTACAACTGCCTGACAGGAGGATGGAGCCAGGAGGGGGCTGGTCTCTGCTCCCAAGGAACAAGGGATGGGACAAGAGGAAACAGCCTCAAGCTGCCCCAGGGCAGGTTTAGATGGAGCTGAGGAACAATTCCTTCCCCAGAGGGTGCTCAGGCATTGGAAAAGGCTGCCCAGGGCAGGGCTGGAGTCACCGTCCCTGCAAGTGTTCACACACCGTGTAGCCGAGGCCTCAGTGCAATGGGTTAGTGGTGGCCTTGGCAGTGCTGGGGCACGGTTGGACTTCATGAGCTTAAAGGTCTTTTCCAACCTGGCTGATTCCATGATTCAGGAAGGGGGTGTTTGTGGCTTGTTTTCAAGCCTGTGCTGTGAGCAGTGGCTCTCGCTGGGGCTTTCAGCAAGGCGCTGGGTCCACAGCCCAAAGCTTTAAGTGGTGCCACGTGTCCCACATGTGCTCCTGGGCCCTTCCCAGGCTGTGGAATCCCACTCAAACCCCCAGTGGGCAAGGGTAAGGGCAGTTGTGCCTTTTAGCTGAATTCTGTGAGATGTGGGCATGGAGAACCGGAACATTTCCAAGAGACCCATGTCCTGGCTGCCCGTCAGCATCATGCTAGAACACCAGGCAGCGTGGTGAAGGAGGGGGTTTAATCAAGAGGCGCTTCAAGTTCATGTTAATATATATTTAATTTAAGCTTAATTTTTCTTTTTTGCCTTTTAAAATGTTTCCCTTTTCGACTCTTCTTGTGATACGAGCAGCAGTTGCTGGGGCTGGACTTTAAACAGGAGGCTTGGAGGGTTTTTAACTGGCCCAGAGGCCTTCAACGGGCAAACGACAGCAGAGATGGGGCAGAGGATTCCTTCAGCTGCCTGTGGGCAGCGCAGCGGGATGGGAAAACACTGGCTCTGAATGGGAATTGCTGGAATACGCTGTCATAGACCTCAGCAGCTCCCTACGAGGAGGGACAAGATCCCATCTGTGCCGGAGGTGGCGGAAAGGGTTGTAAGCATTTTCCATGGGAAAACAACACAAACACTCTCCCCTCTCCCCCCATGACTATTTCCAAGGCTGTGTTTCTTGTTAAATCTGGTGTTTTCAGTTCTCTTGCACAACACGAGGGGTTGTTCCATCCCCTCCTCCTTCCTGTGCCAGCAGGTCCTGCTCAGCAGCAGGATTTCTGTGGAAACGGCTGCTTCATGCAGAGAGCCAAGTGTTACTGGGAATAAAGCTTTGAGCTGCTTGGAGAGGGGTGGGGGGAGGTTTGCCTTGCCCTGCCGGCAGCATCGCCCCTTCCCTGGAGCACCCCCGGGGCGGGGATCAAACAAAAAGTAACAGTGGGGATGCCCTAAACCTCAACAAGCCCCAACATGAAACACAAAGAGGCTGCAGATGGGATTTAAAAGGGAGATTCCAAAGTGGCAATGCCATCCCTGTGCCCACCTGTTTCACTGGGCTTCCGGGGTTTCTTGGCTGGATGTGCGCTGCCTTGCTAATGCCCATTACTCCAGTGCTTGTACGTGGCCCTGGGAGTGTGGAAGCAGCCTGGCTCTGGAGCGTTTCATTTCTCAGCCCCACTCACCACCAGCTTCCCAGGCTCAGGCTCGCTCCGTGGTGGCACAGCAGCCCCTGCAGGGTCTAACACCTCCAGCCACAGACCTTCCAGCAGCTAAACTGAGCTGCAGCTCCTGAAGAGGTGGGTGAGATCCTCCTGTGCTGTGCCGGCGTGTCCTGGCCTCCAGCAGCTCCGTGCTCTCAGCTTGAGCCGAGGAAGGGGAAAGCAACTGGGAAATAAAAAGACAAGAGATGTTTAGACCTTGTGTGAGTAAAGATGCTTGAAATAGGTATTTTAGTAGAGATGTGGAGTGTGTGTAGTTTTATTTCCCCCCTCTGGAGTGTGACCAGGCTCCTCCAGGCAGGCAGGGACGCTGGTGCCTGTGCAACTACCTCCACAACTCCGTAAATGCTGTGAGGAAAAAAATAGTAATAATGGAATGGTAATAATAGAATCCCAGCCTGCTTTGGGTTGAAGGGAGCTTAAAGCTCATCCAGTTCCAACCCCCTGCCACGGGCAGGGACACCTTCCACTAGAGCAGGTTGCTCCAAGCCCCTGTGTCCAACCTGGCCTTGAACACTGCCAGGGATGGGGCAGCCACAGCTTCTCTGGGCACCCTGTGCCAGCGCCTCAGCACCCTCACAGGGAAGAGCTTCTGCCTAAGAGCTCATCTCAGTCTCCCCTCTGGCAGGTTAAAGCCATTCCCCTTGTCCTGTCCCTACAGGCCCTGATGAAGAGTCCCTCTCCAGCATCCTTGTAGGCCCCTTCAGACACTGGAAGCCGCTCTGAGGTCTCCGCACAGCTTCTCTTCTCCAGGCTGAACAGCCCCAATGTTCTCAGCCTGTCTCCATACGGGAGGTGCTCCAGCCCCTGACTTGCTTCAACAGCTCCATGTCCTTATGTTGGGGACACCAGCACTGCACACAGTGCTGCAGGGGGGTGTCCCCAGAGCGCAGCAGAGGGGCAGGATCCCCTCCCTGACCTGCTGCTCATGCTCTGGGGGTGCAGCCCAGCACACGGGGGGGTTCTGGGCTCAAGCACACACTGAAGCTGGGTCATGGGGAGCTTCTCCTCACCCAACACCCCAAGTCCTTCTCCTCAGGCTGCTCTGAACCACTTCTCCATCCAGCCTGATTGCCCCGACCCAAGCACTTGGCCTGGTTGAACTCCATGAGGTTAATAATAATAATAAACAATCATAAATACATTAAAAGACCAACCCACGCTGCTCCCAACCCCCCCTCCCCCCTTCCATGAGGCCTCTCCCTCCGCCGCCCCAGCCCCGATGGGCGGTACGGCCGTGACGCTCGGTACGGCGGCGGGGTGGGGGGTGTGTGGGCCGGGATTTCCCCCCCGTTCTCCCTTCACTTCCATTGAGTTCAACGTTAATGGCCGGGACAAGCCGCTCGAACTCGCCCGGTCAATCACGGCGGCGGGAACGAGCCGCTGAGGTAACGCGCGCTCCAACGGACACCGCGCGGGGGGGGGGTGGGTGGGGGCGGTGTCCGCATAGGCCACGCCCCCTCGCTCCTATTGGCTGCGGGGCGTTGCGCGGGCCTCGCTCCCCCTCCCCTTTCTCCCCGGTGCGTGCGTGCGTGTTGCCCCCCCCCACGTGCAAGCAGCCCGGACCACAGGGGGCGCTGCCATCCCGGAAGTGGATGGGTCGGGGGGGGGACAAAAGGCAGCGCCGCCTCGGTCGCCTTTGCCGGGAGCCACCGCGAAGCCCCCCCTCCTCCGCTTCCCTCCCCTCCCGCCTCCCGAACGGCGGCGGGAGGGGAGGGAAGCGGAGGAGGGGGGGGCTTGGCGGCGAGCACGTGCGCGCGCTCCGTGAGAGCGGGAGGGGGGGGGAACCGGTTTCCGCGCGCGCCGATGTAAACATTCCACAAAAGAGGGGGCGTGGCCTCGCCGTTGGGGGGCGTGGCCTCGTCCCGCCGCGTGGGCGGGCTCCCCCCCGCCGTGACGCTCGCCGAAGGCCGGTCGCCGATTGGTTAGCGCTTTCGTCCCGTAGCCAATAGGACAGCGGAGGAGGCGGGACTAAGGGAAGGGGCGGGGCGCGCTGCTTATACGGACATTTTTCTTCGGCGGTCGCTGCACCCCCCCCCCTCTTCAACACTCCCCTCCCTTTCCTCTCCACATCCCCTTCCTGGCGGCTTCAACCAATAGGAGAGAGCGAGGGAGGCGGGATCAAAGCGCTGATTGGTCCTGCGGATGATTGGCGCGCCGGACGCGCAATAGGCGTTCTCGGCTCCCCCCTCCCTGAGCGGAGAGGGGCGGGATTTCCCGGGGAACAGAGAAGCGGGCAGCGCTCCGCCGCGGCGGCCGACAGACGGTTACTCCATCTTACCCCCCCCCTCCACCGGGAGACCCCACACACCTCCCTCCGCCCGGGGCCCCGGTGCCGCCCCGGCCCGCCCCCTTCCTCCGGGAGGAGGGGCGCGGGGACCCCCCCACACACCTCACCTCACCGGGGACAGCGCGCCCGGGAGGGGCCCGCCGCCCCCTGACCCTGAGGGAGACTCGGCCGCTGCCAGGGCCCGCTTCGAGGTAAGAGGAGCGGGGGGAAGCGAGGCCGGGGTGGGGGGGGGCGCAGAGGGCGCCAGGCCCGGTGCCGGCCCCCTCCGGCGATCCGTAGGGGGCGGGGCCTGGCGGGGTTTTGGGGGGGGGGGGGGAACGGCGGCGGTGTGTGGTTGGAGGCGGGGGGGGGGGGTCCGGTCTCCGTGCCCCGTCCCCGGGGAGCCCCGGCCCGCGCGGGCGGTCTCGCGTCCGTCCGGCCCCGCCCCGCTGTGCGCGAAGGGGGTGTCCCGGCCCCGGCATGGCGGGAGCGGCGGGCGGAGCGTGCGGCGGCCGCTGGGCGCGCTGCGAGGCGGGCAGCTCCCGCCCCTCCGCCCGCCCTCCGCCCGGTGCCGCTCCCCGGGCTGCGGCGGGACCGCCCCCGCGGGCTCGCTCCCGCATTGCCCGCCCCCGGTACCGGCCGCATTGCAAGATGGGTCCTTCGCCGGGGCTCCTCCCCCCGGTGGGAATCCCTGGAGTTGCGGGGGGGGGAAGGACGAGGCTCCCCCGGCCGCGGTGTCCACCCGCCCGCCCCAACTTCCCGCAGAAGTTGCCGTTCAAAGGGCCCCGCGGCCGCTCGAACCGGCACCGGCGCCGCTGGGGGCTCCCCTGTGTCTTCTCGGGGAGCCCCCGCCGCGGTTTATCCCAGTCGTGAGGACCTGTTGGAGCGACACCCGGATTTACGGCAACCCGGGAGCTCCTCTCCCCCGCCTTGGTTTCTAAGCGTTTCCCGGAGCGAGCCGGCTTCTCTTTGTACGTGTGCCCTCCGCGCCGCACCGTGCACTTGTCACAGCCCCGCGCTTGACATTTCAGCCCGGTTTTAATTCTTCAGCCTCTTGTACATCCGTAAAAAACCGCTTCGGGGTTTTCCTGGGGTTCGGATAGAGCGAAAAACAGGGACGTGCTTGGCATCTGCTTAACTAGATACCACCTTTCCTGGCCCGGGCTCAGAATGAGTTTTAATCGTTGTTATTTGTGCTAATAACACGTGTCTGATGGGAAGGGTCCATCCCCGAAGAAACGCCTTTATTCGGGCCACTAAAATGGTGCAAAACGGCAAAATAATGTGTACAAAATAGCGCCGGAACAAGTTCTTGAATACATCTTGAGCTGTGCAATGGATCTTTAATCTCCTGCACGATCTGGAGGGACCAAAACCTGGTTCATGTGCTAAAGCAGAGCTCAAAGGTGACCCAAGACCTTATGTTTCTTCTCTGACTTGCTTTTATATTCATCAGGTATGCTAAAAGGTGTGGGGCCGGTAAACAAGTGGGAAAAGCCCGACTTAATTCAGTACAGCTCTGTCTGTGCTCCAGTTTTCCAGTCTTAGCTTCTAATTTGTTCAAAAAATACAGTTTCAAAGAGGTAGACGTTGTTCTAAAATACCATGCTCTTAAGACTATAGAAGAAAATGGCCCCTTGTGTTAGTATGATCATTTTAAAGCACCTGTAAAATTCCTTCGTCACCTAAAAGCACCCTGGCAGCCTCGTGGCAGCCTGTGCTGGATCTCCAGGTACAGAAACCCGCTTTTTAGGGTTGTTTCTTCCCTGCCTGGGTGAAGTGATTGGGTTTTTTGGGGCTTTCCAAAAGGAAGCCCAGCTTTTTCACCCCAAAAGCTTCTCATGTTCATCCCTCCCACCCACCGCTTCTGGTTGAGATCGGTGGTCTCTTGGCGTGAATTTGTTGGAAAAGCTTCGATGTGATCGTTCCCCCAGTAAAACTGCAGCAATTCCCTCAAGTTCGGGGTGACTCGGGGTGATTTAAGCTGCTTTTGCAAGCAGGCTTGGGAAGGGGGATGCTCTCCGGATCGCCGGCGGAGCCTCCACGCAGCCTCCTGGCACGTGTCAGGCTTGGAACTGGCAGGCACATCATTTATGTTTCCAGGATTTATGAATCGTTTTCTGTCCAGATTGCTGTTCTGGTCTTCTCCAGCCTTGGAAAGCTTTTACGGCTCTTAAAGCTAGACAAGAGGAGAGAGTCCCATACTAGCTGGCACTTCAGTGCAGTAGGCAGGGGGGGTGCTTCTAGGGAGGTGCTGCTTATTTCCAACTCCTGTGGGCTCTTATCTCTCTTTATTAAAACAATCAAACAAAAAAAGATAGATAAAAGTATCCCGATAATTCTCTCTGCACGTGGGGAAAGCGGTGCTGACCTCTGCATGGAGTGTAAAGCTGGGCTTGGATCACCCCTTGCCAAAGCAAAGCAGAGATTGGTGCCTCAGCAATGTGTTACATCTGGATGGGACAAGTGGGGTCTATCCATGTTCCCTCTGCCTCACGGCGAGTGTTGTCACCACGTCACCTTGCAAAAACCTCTCTTCACTGCTCCCAAAGCTTTGTGTAATGCTTTCCCACCACCTTTTTCTTTCGCATTTCTTTTTGGGATGACTCTCCCATCACGGATGTGCCTCTCTGTAGCGGGGCCAGGGCATGTTACAGGCAAAGGATCTGGGCTGTGTGGCATGGTGCAGAGAACACCCCAGCGATTGCTAACCAGGCAGGGTCATGATCTGGAAGTCGTGTGGCCGGGTTAGTGCACACACAGCAGCGCTGCCGGGGACCTTGGCCGGCTGCTTTCCAGCCGGCACCGTGATACAGAGTCCCATGGGACATCCGCGACAGCTCTGGGGTCAGAGCAGCACCCCCAGGGTCTGGAGCTGCTCCTGAGGTTTGAGTCCTTTTTCCCCTCAAAGGAAGCCTTTTAACCCCTCCCCCCTTGCATTAAACACATCAGCTGGAGCTGTGTGATTTCCATGCTGCCCTTCAGCAGGGACCAAACTCCTCTCCAGTGGTGCTTTCACAACTTGGTTGTGCTGTCCCCAGGCGTATTGTGCTTCCAACAGGTGCCCAGGCAGCAGAACTTCCCAACTGCCTTTCTTCCTATTCCCTCTTTGCCTTTTCCTTTGAGGAGCGAGCAGGTAGGAGGGGAGCTGGGCATGAGGAGGGAGCCGTGCGGGGCTGAATCCAGCCTTGTCCTCGCTTTGTTCCTTCCCTTTCCGTGTCAGCGCTGCTGCTCCTCTCTCTCCTCCCCGCGGCACCATAGGGAAAGGGATGTGCTCCACTTACCTTTATCAGTCCCACTGGTTTACATGAGGCAGATGGATGGGGAAACCCTCTGATGAAGCTGGCGGGGTAGAATCGCATAATTCTGGTGGTGTTACTGAGCTGTAACATATCTTGTTTTAAGCTTTTTTTCCTTGCTTTACCAGCTGAGGACCCTGCATGCGTTTGTGATACATCTGCCTGATGCACTCTACCAGTAGCACTAAGCCAGGCTGGTGAGGTGGGCACGGGTGGGAAGATCGGAAGCGTGTTCCTTTGTGGTGTCCTTTCACTGTGAAGTGGAACCCTAAAAACCTCAGAAGATTAAGCATAAAATGCAGTTTTCATCCTCCTGGAGGCAGGATGTAGCGTAAAAGTTAAAAGTACCTGAAGTCTGTGACTTGCTTTCAGTCCTTGATGTATTTTGGGGGCTTTTTCTTTTTTTCCCACCCCCAAATTGACAGTACAGATGATGCAATTTGAATTGGGGCTGTCTATGTCTTAGAGTCAGAGTCGGTAAGGGGATGCCAGATGTGTGCTGCGTTTCTGAGAAGACATGTAAAATAAGTGTAGACTGTTCATAATGTCACCACAGCAGAAGGCAAATACAAGTCTTTGACACTCCTGATCGCAGTTATCCTTGATATAGTTAGCTGGGCTTTGCCCCCAGCAAGGATGCTGAGAGAAATCGGTTGTCACTGAGGGTGGAAGAGGGTGGAACTGCCCCTTTGAGCAGGAGGCTTCGGCTAAATCAGTTCAGAATGACATGTCTAGTCTTGGGTTTCATCACAGCCTTTCTTCCTTATCAGCTCTCTGTAGGAGGGGTAGGACTTGCTGCACAACAGATCTCTCCAGCTTTTGAATGGAGGAGATCCCTGGGAGATGCCCAGATCAGCAGGAGCTCCGTGGGGAAGGTGAAGGCACTTTGGGAGCATTCAGCATCGTGTTTTCTTCTGGAAGGTGCAGAGCAGTTTGCTCGTCCCTCGGTGCTTTCCCCTCTCTGTAGAGTTTCAGTGGTGGTGGATGCACAGATGAACATCACTAGGCTTCATGTGGGTCCAGCAGAGCATCAAGATCATCTCTCTGCTGGGATTAACAAGGCCTGTGAAGGAGTGATCTTGGTTAGGTGGTGGTCTGCTGTGAGCCACTCTCACATAGCGATGCAGACCCCAAGTAGGAGTTTCACAAGGTCTTATCTAGGAAGACTGACTGATGCTATTGACTGTTGCCTATAATATTGACTCTTTCTATATATATATTCACTGTAATATGAAGTGTTAAAGTTGAAGCAGGTACAGTGCTTGGATAGAAGCAGAGTCCCAGCTCGGTTAGCGAAGGTGAGGGGAATTCAGAGGGAAGAAGAACCTACTGGAGCTTCAATTTTCACTAAACAGCAGCTTTAATATCAACCATACAGCAAACTAAGTTTCTGGAAGATGGCTCACTTGCTCTGCAAGAGCTTCAAAACCTGATGTTCATGCTGCTGGTGTGTATGTGGTGGTGTATCCTCTGTGCTACCACGACTCCCACAGCCTCCCGGGGCTGAGATGTTCGGTGGCTCCACAGGGAAAAGGCTTAGGTGAGCCTAAGGTGGCATTTTAATCCCATAAGGGCACATGAGTCCTCCGGCCATCTCCTGTCCTCAAACAGCCTCTGCCTGAAAGGTTGGTTAGTCCATCGGAAGTGACGAGTGTGGGGTTGCTTAGGGGAGGGACACGCAAGAGTGGGATGCTCAACATCACATATACACAATGTATATATATATATACACACACCTCTTATTGCAGGCAGTGTGTTAAGCCTGCTGGAACCATTTTGCTTCTTTACAGCAAATCACATGTGAATTTATGAAGGGAATGCTCCTGCTTTGGGGAATTTTGCATGTACATGTCTCAAACCAGCAGCTCGTGGTTGCTCCTGTGGGCAAGGGGAGCCGTTGTGCCACTGAAGGGGTAAGGGGCAAACCAGCCTGGGAGATGGACAGAAAGTGGAAGGACTGGCTGGGGTACTGGTGTCCAGAGCAGACGGGTGTCCACGTTGGTGAGTGGGTTATAAGTAGATGCCATCAAAGCTTTGCCCAGACTTTACTCATGCAGTTAGCCATTGTCATGCAAAATCCTGCCTAGGTCTGCTTGTGGGATGCTGGTGGTGCGTGGTCAGATTTGCTCAGTTTAGTCCCAGCCCTATTAGCATAAAACTGTGTCTTCACAAAGCTAAACGTGGACTGTGCCCGACGGGAGTAGCTCCCCATTAAACTGCCTTGTCCTTTATTTGTCAGCAGAGACCAGCCAAATGTAAAGACAACCAGTTGCAGGCACCATTAGCCAAATGAGCTCCTGGAGAGTGCTCTTCTGCTTTCGGAGTGTGTGCGGGAGATCAGACCTACTTAGGATTTGTAACTTGTGAATAAGATCCAGTTAGTGAGTTTTCCCCTTTACTTGGCATGAGGAGTCCTCCTCTGCCTCTGCCAGTGGCTTCTACCTGTTAATGATAGATTTAGACTGCGATGAGCTTGTGGATGGGGATTGGCTTAGTTGGCTGTTGTGCCATTGTTCTGGGGGAGCTTCATTCCTTCTTGTTCTTCCATGTGTCCACGTTAGCGATGGATGTGTTTAACTGCATTGGAACTGAAAAGGACTTGCTTTGGAGAGGTCCTGATGAATTAGAGGTGGAAGAGGGTAGATTTCACTCTCTGCTTTATCCCTCAAATACCTTAATAGGCTACATGTGCTTTTGAGCACCCAGTGGTTTGACAAGCAGCACATAACATCTCGAGAATGGCAGTAACTGTCAGTGCATAGAAAGCACTGGGATTTGCACCCTTCACCTTGGTGCTGGGGAGAACATGATGATGGGAGCACCACGGGTGCATGGCATACAGAATCCAAAATACTCCTGGTGTAGTAGTGGGTCTGTGGCTTTCACTGAGGTTATACATCAACATGTATTAAACAGAGAACATTTTACTTGCGGGCTTTGTACGTGATTTCACAACCCGATTACACATCCTGCTTTTTGCCTCCTTCTTCCCCTTCCTCCCACCTATTTAAAGCATCTCTCACAGTTGGCTCGCATCCTACCTGGACTGTGCAGGAGGGGTTTGTTTCCCTGCTTTCGATGTAGGCAACTTTGTCAGGCTGTGTGGAGGTAACACACAGTGTTACCTACCAGTCCGTGGTGTTCAGATACTGCGTTCAATGAGCATTGCATTGCTCGGGGTCTGCGTGTGCTGAAGACACCCATGCTGGCAACGTCCTTTAAGTGAGATTGAAGAAACCATTAACTTTAAAGCAGAACATTTCATTTCCAACAATAAGGCTGTATTTTTGGGTGATAAAACGTGGTTGCAGAAAGCTGAATCTTAATTCCCCTTTCCTATCTCGAGCTATCAGTGACCTTAATGAATAGAGAGGAACTTGCCCTACCTGCTCCTGGTGAACTTGGCATCCGCGGCGCAGGCAGGGAGCGACGAATTGATTGCCTTTGTTAATGGGTCTGTTTTCCCCAGGTTTCGTTGTGCTTCCCGAGCATGAGTTCAGAATGAAGCGGCGATTGGATGAGCAGGAGTCACCCGTGTATGCGTCGCAGCAGAGACGTATCACCAGCAGCACCGAAGCCTTCCAACACCAGCACCGCGTGCTCGCCCCGGCACCTCCGGTATATGAGGCGGTTTCGGAGACCATGCAGTCTGCCACGGGGATTCAGTACTCAGTAACTCCCAGCTACCAGGTGCGTGTGCTCATAGAATCATAGAATGGGTTGGGTTGGAAAGGACCTTAAGATCATCTGGTTCCAACCCCCTCCCGTGGGACACCTCACACTAGACCATGTCGCTCAAGGGTCTGTCCAACCTGGCCTTGAACACTGCCGGGGATGGAGCATTTACCACTTCTTTGGGCACCCTGTGCCAGCGCCTCAGCACCCTCACAGTGTATATAGATATAAGAGCTTCCTTATATCTAACCTGAACTTCCCCTGTTTAAGTTTAAACCCATCACGCCTTGCCCCATCACTACACTCCCTGATGAAGAGTCCTTCTCCAGCATCCTTGTAGGCCCCCTTCAGATATTGGAAGGCTGCTTATCCCTTGGTTGCATCTCACTGCAATCCTGCTGCATGACCAGCACCGTGTAGAATTCCATACTTGAGACAAGGTTTTATTTTAGTGGAAGGTGTCCCTGCCTGTGGCAGGGGGTTGGAACAGGATGAGCTTTAAGGTCCCTTCAACCCAAACCAGGCTGGGATTTAGTACCAGGCTTTCCTAAAGAAAAACTGAGATTGGACAATGTGCTTATCACATGTCTCACTTGAAGCACTTGCTTTAGGACTATCAGTCTCGTTCACATTCAGAGCTGCCTGAACAAACGTGGTGTGACTTGGCTTTTTTGAACATGATTCTTTCAGTGATTCTCTCAGATCACAGTCTCTGAATCCTAGAGGCAAGCGTGTGGAGGGCTTTTTCTCTGGTTTTCTTCACCAGGAAAAGGTTTGTTCCTTTGGCAGAAGCAGGTGGTATCCTGGGTCATCTTAAGCTTAACAGACTGGATCAGACCAGCATTTAGATTGAAGACTTCCAGGAAAATGGCAATGTTTCAGAAAACACGACCCCAGAGTCATTAGGTGGCAGTCTGCCCTCTCCTGCCTCCTTCACAAGGAGCTGTCAGCTGGGGAGAGACAAAAATGTGCTTTAGGAGCACACTGGAGATACCCCCTGGTGAAAGACCAGGGAAGGGCTTCAACCTTTGCTATGGTTTTGGCATGTCACACCTTCCACGCCTGTGTTGCTGGTGAGCTGCTCTCCCTGTCTAGTGCCTAATTTTACACACAGCTTCTTCCTAACTTCTGCAGACGGGATGTTTGTGCTGATAGTGGCAGCCACAGAGCTGGGGAGCCTGCAGGCAGGCACTTGCAGGGACTGGAAGAGGGTGTGTTTATGCTGGCAGTCCTTCCTGCAGAGAACTTGGATGGACCAGCAAGCAAACTGTTCCTTGTTCATGGGAAGGATTAAGAAAAGTATATCCCACCTAAAAGAGGCTTGAATGGAAAACTGAAGTTTGCATAAAGTGAAAAGTATTTTACTTTGCAAGTTTTATTTTTTTTGAAAGGCTTTTTTAATAGATTTTCCAAGTTGAAACTTTTCTGGTTTCATGTATGAGGGAGACCCGAAAAATGCCTCCTGTTCCTGTCCCTGTTTTTCTGTTGCCTTTAGGTATCGATTTGTTAACCTGAAACAGACCTTTCAATAACTCTTTTTTTAGTTGCAATCCAGATGCTACTGTCCAAGAGATGTATTTTATATGATTGGAAACAGAATAGGGGAGATACCAAGCTGAGTTATCCCCTGAGTCTGCTGATGCCAGAGAGCCACAATTTGCCTTCCAGTACCCAAACTGAATGGCAAGAGCGTAGAAGCTTGTAAAGATTCATTCGGGTTATCACTTGTGACACGTGTCATGGAGAAAAGACGGAATCTTGACTCTGTCAGGCTAAAAATCCCATTTTGTGCTCCTTTTGCATGTCTTTGTTAGAGTTAGTGACTAGACAGCTGGTGAGCCTGCAGGCTGGAGAGGGCCTATGTGTGTAACGTGTTTGCAGAGAGGGCTCTCCTATGTTTGCAGTATAGGATGAGAGTTGTTTTGGTTTTAGGTCTCTCTGGGTCATTGTTGAAGAAAATAAAGGTATTTTTTACTAAGGTTGTTAGCAGCCCTGGTTAAAGGCCAGACTGTGTTCTTCCTTATGTTTTCCCTTGGGTATCCGGGTCTGGGAAGGCTGCTCCTGCTCTCTGCCTGTGTATGTAGCTGTATGTCATGTCCTCTTTGTCTTGCAGGTGTCGGCCGTGCCGCAGAGCTCGGGCAGCCATGGGCCAGCCATCGCGGCCGTGCACAGCGGCCACCACCACACTGCCCCCGTGCAGCCCCACGGGAGCCAAGTGGTGCAGAGCCACGCTCACCCCACCCCGCCAGCCGTGCCCGTGCAGGGGCAGCAGCAGTTCCAGCGCCTCAAGGTAATCACAGGATCCCAGACTGGTTTGGGGGTTCCAACCCCCCCTGCCATGGGCAGGGACACCTTCCACTAGAGCAGGTTGCTCCAAGCCCCTGTGTCCAACCTGGCCTTGAACACTGCCAGGGATGGGGCAGCCACAGCTTCTCTGGGAAAAGTCTGTGCCAGCGCCTCAGCACCCTCACAGGGAAGAACTTCTGCCTTATATCCAACCTGAACTTCCCCTGTTTCAGTTTGAACCCATCACCCCTTGTCCTATCACTACAGTCCCTGATGAAAAATCCCTCTCCAGCATCCTTGTAGCCCCCTTCAGACACTGGAAGCCGCTCTGAGGTCTCCACGCAGCTTCTCTTCTCCAGGCTGAACAGCCCCAATGTTCTCAGCCTGTCTCCATACGGGAGGTGCTCCAGCCCCTGGTCACCCTCGTGGCCTCCTCTGGACTTGCTCCAACAGCTCCATGTCCTTCTTATGTTGGGGACATAATGTAATGCCTTACATAAACCAGCCTCTGCCTAAATCTTTGGGCAACCGGGGGCCTTTTTCAGTTCCATCTGTAGGGGAGGCCTCCCAGCTGGTGACCTCCAAAAAGCTTTCTTGACAAGGCTTAGATGCTTCTCCTATTTGGAATACTACCAAATGCAGAAAGGGACTTCTCTTCCTGCTGAAACCCTGCTGTTTCAAATGCCATAATAAAAACTGGACTTGCTAGGGAAAGATTAAGGGCAGGAGGGAAAGGGAACGAGTGTTATTCAGGGTATTTGTATGAATGGGTTAAATTACCAAAACATTTGGAGCTTTTCTGAACACATGGCATATGTGGGTGGCTGTGTGGGAGTAATTTGGGAGTAAGGAAGGCTCTATTCTCGGATTACATGCTGGAAAATCCTTAAAAAGGAGAAAACTCCACCAAAAATAACCCCTTTTAAGTAGCTCTGTTTGGTTCAACTCTAGCGAGAAGGCGCATGGATACAAATCGATGCCTATTTCTTAGTCTCTTCCCAACACAGTGCAAGCCTCTTCCAATGTTGGTGGAACCCACTGCCGTGTTGGTGGGAGGCCTTTGCTGAGTGGAGGGCACTTCATTGCTAGAGACCTCTGAAAAGGGTTCCAAAATGTGTGGTTCTTTCTCCCAGTGCAATCCATGGCAGGTCCTCTGCTGGTGCAAGATTGGGGCTGTCATTTAATTTCAGACAAAAGAGAGCTCCTGTGTGTAGCTCTTGCAGCCGATGAGTGTGGGGCCTGCTGATGGGGACCCAGAGCTCTCGCTTCAGGCTGGGGCTGATCTTTCAGCGCATCTGAAAATTGGATGTTGGTACACGAATGCTTCATCTGCTTCTTGCTGTTTGAGGTGTAAAACAATTTGCCGCCCACAGTTGCCATTTTCAACCCCCTTCTATGTCGAACTGAAACGTCTGGCTGTTTGAAAACGTGCAAGTGTGCATCTGGCAGATATCTACCACCCTGACTATGGCATTTCCACTTGCTGCTGCTCCTGAGACTTCCATGAATGCAGGAATTACCTCCAAGTAATTCTGCTGATCTCTGTTGCTTTTTACCCCTTTTGTTTCTTTCTGGTACGGTTTTATCTTGTGTGCCAGGATTATCCCAATGGTGCTGGTAGTACACTACTCAGGCTTATGATCTTTTGCTCCTTAATTCCCCGGCCAGGCTCAGGGCTAACAGCTGTGGTTTTGTGTTGTGCAGAACAGTGGGAGGTGAAATAAAATCTTCTCTGCTGATGCTACCTGTCTGTTCTGTCTCCAGGTGGAGGATGCGCTGTCTTACCTTGACCAGGTGAAGCTGCAGTTTGGTAGCCAGCCACAGGTCTACAATGACTTCTTGGATATAATGAAGGAATTTAAATCTCAAAGGTAACAAGCTACGGTTTGCTGTTTTCTTTCAGGTTAAAAAGAGTGTTTGTGGGCATGGGGGCACAGAGCAGGAGCTAAACTCTGTCCTTGTGTGTACAGAGGAAAACACCTTTAGCAGTAGTGTAAAAGCAGTTGTTGAAAGTTAAATGCATCCCTTCATTTATGCTAAATCTCTGCTTCAAGTGGGAGCTCACAAGTTGAGCCTTGACAGCTGACTCATCTGGTTGTCTGCCCGTTAATAATGGTCAGACCGGGGACTAGATCTCATAGATACAAAATGCTGCCTGAGCTAATAAGATAATGTCATTCTTAAGTTCAGTGGGGTATTGAGAGGACTCAGTTTTGCATTGTTTCATCGGTTAGAGGTGATAAAGGACCAACTAGAATGGAAAATTCCTGTGCGGAGAACTTGCTGCACCACTGAAAAGGTCTTGGAGGTTTGTGACATTTTGCTCTTCTTCCTTCTTCAGTATTGACACTCCAGGAGTGATCAGCCGCGTATCGCAGCTCTTCAAGGGCCACCCAGACTTGATCATGGGTTTCAACACCTTCTTGCCACCTGGTTACAAGATTGAGGTGCAGACGAATGATATGGTGAACGTGACAACACCAGGGCAGGTTCACCAGATCCCCACTCATGGCTTGCAGCCTCAGCCCCAGCCCCAGCCGCAGCATCAGTCGCAGCCTTCAGCGCAATCAACCCCGACACCAGCACAGCCAGCGCCGCAGCCGCCTCCTGCCAAAATCAGTAAGGTGAGAGGCTTTGAGTGATGTACATTGATCACAGAGGGATCCTGCTGCCTCCAGCTGGACCTGGTGTGCAGCTAAAGAGCTTAAAAGGAATTTCCACGCTGCTTTTTGCATAGTATTTGTGAACCTGCACGTGTTGTGCTTCAGCTGCTGGGTTAGTTTCTCCTTTACAGGCTTTAAGGTACATCCTGGTTGATTTGAGAGCGATTCAAATAAGCCACCTTGAGGTGGTTTGGAAAAGCCTTGTTGCTTTTAGCGGGGGACTGAAAGATGCTCAGAGCATCTGGTAAAATGTACATGCATTATTCAGAGAGGGATGCAGCAGCCCCAGGAAGAAGGTCCCTGAAGTGTATTTGGCTTTGCAAGAAGGGCTTCCCAGTTAAAGCATTGGGCACATGTTGAACTGCCTGCTTTTGTGCATGATGTCTCAGAATAACTGAAGTCCCAAGAAATTCCCCATAAAACAGAGGCTGTGTTAAAGATGTTGCTCTTGGTATGAAAGTGTGTGCGAGGTTTCAAATGCTTGGGGCAATTAAACCTTTAGAAGAGCTTCATTAGTTATTTGGTAGATTCTGCATTTCTTAAAGTCTGGTTTGGACACTTGTAAAAGACTGGTTCAGCATCAGCTGGATGGGTGCAGGAGTTATTGGCAAAATCCAAAGTGCAAGAGTTCAGGCAAGATGACATGATGTTGCCTTTAGGTATCAATTTGTTAACCTGAAACAGACCTTTCAATAACTCTTTTTTAGTTGCAATTCAGATGCTACTGTCCAAGAGATGTATTTTATATGATTGGAAACAGAATAGGGTAATAGGCATTGAAGAAACTTATTCTACATAAAATACCATATATTTTAGCCTCAAAATGTGGAAAGATTTGAGAGCCTTAGGGAGGGAGAGAATCCCCAAAGTTTCAAGGGTTAATCTCTGAACTGTACAATTAGCTAACAGTTGGCTGGAAAAGAGGAAAACAAAATGAGGGCACATGCAGTTAGAAAGCAGCGGGATTGAAAGTGTGGCGATTAGATGATCTCTAGACAAACATTGGTGGGACTTGCCACCTCCTGTTCAGAAACAGCAAACAAAAGCATGCCAAAAGCTTTGCAAAGCTAAGGTGTTCCAGAATTAACTTCCCTGTGCCAGATTTCACAGCTTTTGCCAAAGAAGGAGTGAAGGAGTACGTGCTTTCAGGGAAGAGGTAGCAGTCTCTTTCTCATCCCTGGGGGCTATGTGGTTTTCTCCCAATTGACCTGCTAAAAGTTCAACTGTTTTGGCTGAAACCTTCGAATGAACTGGAGGGCTGTGCTAGACAATGAGGTGAGATTTCCTTACGAGGCAGGTGAAGTTGTAGGTAAGCAAGGCAGGATCTTGTAACAGCAGTTTCTGCTTGGACAGCCTCTAGGAGATGTTCAGTTTGTGAAAGGTAATGGTAACATTCTCTAGACCTGCAAAGTTAATGCTTGTCAGTAGCAGGTAAGAAAGACCATTCTTTTAAGGAAGTGCAGCAAAAGTCATCCAGGGAGGAGGTTGTTGGACTGGATGTGGTAGCAGATTTCATCCACTTGATATATTCCACCTCAGACGTATCTGTCGAATCCATGTTGTTCCACCATTGGCATTGGATGCAGTTACATGCTGGGTCGTTTCCTCTGGATATGGCCTGTCAGTGGAATAAAAATGCCTTTATTCCAAACATAAAGGAATCTGCTGCTTCCTAACATGGCTTCTTTTGTTCTCAGCCATCACAGTTGCAGGCACATACCCCTGCCAGCCAGCAGACTCCCCCGATTCCACCATACGCATCACCACGCTCGCCACCGGTCCAACCTCACACGCCTGTGACAATCTCTCTGGGAACCACCCCATCCCTGCAGAACAATCAACCCGTTGAGTTTAATCATGCCATCAACTATGTCAACAAGATCAAGAATCGGTTCCAGGGCCAGCCAGACATCTACAAAGCCTTCCTGGAGATCCTCCATACGTATCAGGTGAGTGTTAACAGTGCACACTTGAGTATATGCGTGGTTGTTTCTCTTTCTTTGCCATGGGGAGCTAACTGTGTCTGTCCAAGACTTGCATTTGGATCTTCTAGCACTAGCTAGCAAGCTAAGAAGAATTCTTGCATAGTACTATGCTAAAAGTAAGGAAACCACTTAGTGTCCTACTAATCCAGGGCCATATGGGCGTTTAGTGTATATATATATATTTAGTGTGTAGAAGAATCATGCTGTTAATGTAGCATATTAATAGAGTATCAATACAGAATGATTCTTTATGTAAGATGCTGAGAGCTTTGATGTTTCATTCTTTACATCACTGAAGGTTTTGGGTTTTTTCCCCTTTGTCACTTCACTAGTTTATGCATCCATTCTTCTGATGCTTCTCCTCTTTTCCCGTGGCAGAAAGAGCAGCGCAATGCCAAGGAGGCAGGAGGTAACTACACGCCAGCGCTGACAGAGCAGGAGGTGTACGCGCAGGTGGCTCGCCTCTTCAAGAACCAGGAGGATCTGCTCTCGGAGTTCGGGCAGTTCCTGCCTGATGCCAACAGCTCCGTGGTAAGTCATCTTGGGCATCAATTTGGAACTGAGATACCTAGTGGAGAACTGTTCCGTATGTAGAAAAATGTGCTTTTGCTGTTTGTTTCTTGGTGTTCTTTTGGAGTGATCTTTTGACACTGAGGTGCTGGAGCAGGTCCAGAAAAGGGCAACAAAGCTGGTGAAGGGTCTGGAGAATAAGTATTATGAGGAATGGCTGAGGGACCTTGGAGGGTTTAGTCTGGAGAAGAGAAGGCTCAGGGGGGACCTTCTCGTTCTCTACAACTGCCTGACAGGAGGATGGAGCCAGGAGGGGGCTGGTCTCTGTTCCCAAGGAACAAGGGATGGGACAAGAGGAAACAGCCTCAAGCTGCTCCAGGGGAGGTTTAGATGGAGTTGAGGAACAATTCCTTCCCCAGAGGGTGCTCAGGCATTGGAACAGGCTGCCCAGGGCAGGGCTGGAGTCACCGTCCCTGCAAGTGTTCACACACCGTGTAGCCGAGGCCCTCAGTGCCATGGGTTAGTGGTGGCCTTGGCAGTGCTGGGGTAAAGGTTGGACTGAATGATCTTAAAGGTCTTTTCCAATCTGGTTGATTCTATAATGCTATGATTTTATTTACTGGGAATGGGGTCAGGGTGATACATACTGTGTTTTATGGCCATAATTTGTCTTCTAAATACAATCTCTTTGTCTAAAAGGATTGTTCTAAGACTGCAGTAAGTGCAGTAAAATACACTGGCCATGTAGAGCTGGGAGGAGCAGGCATATTTTTTTGCCTGGATGTGTGGAACTCAGCTCTAATGGTCTTATGGGTTTGTCTCTAAATAAGCTGTTGAGTAAGACGACTGCAGAGAAAGTGGAATCAGTAAGAAACGATCACGGTGGCACGGTGAAGAAGCCACAGCTCAACAACAAACAGCAAAGACCCAACCAGAACGGCTGTCAGATCCGGCGGCACTCGGGAACTGGTGCTACCCCTCCGGTGAAGGTAAGAGTGTGTGCTGCTCTTTGAGCAGCCCTGGTGTTCCCAGGAGGCTGCGGCAAAGCAGGATGCTTTTGGGGATCTTTGCGGCACAGGCTGCAGCTTAACAACACAGAAACTGATGCCTGCCTTTAAGGGAAGCTTTTTGAAGTCTTTGTTTCGAAGCCAAAGGCCTTGTCTCTGATTTTTACAGACCGGTGGTATTGGCTGTACCTAATAGTTACTGTGCTGGGGAAAAGTAACTCTTGGGCTTGAGGGAAAATAGGGCTTTCCCCACTTTATTAGGACACTGCAGCATGTGGAGGGTAGTTTTGTTGATGAATAAGGAGCAGTGTTTGGTGATGGGTTCAAACTTAAACAGGGGACATTCAGGTTAGATCTAAGGAAGAAGCTCTTCCCTGTGAGGGTGCTGAGGCGCTGGCACAGACTTTTCCCAGAGAAGCTGTGGCTGCCCCATCCCTGGCAGTGTTCAAGGCCAGGTTGGACACAGGGGCTTGGAGCAACCTGCTCTAGTGGAAGGTGTCCCTGCCTGTGGCAGGGGGCTGGAATTGGGTGAACTTAAGGTCTTTTCCAACCCAAACCATTCTATGATTCTATGAGGGGGAGATGTGGGGTGTGGAGGCAGAAGTCTCCGTAAAGGCACAAAACAAATTGGTCCCAAATTTGTGGTGATATTTCCAAGGCATGTGGGGAGATAAGGGAAGGAAAGATAAAGGTGCCTGAAAGCTTTGTTGTAGCAGAACTTGGAACAGATGCAGCGGAATCACGTTTGCTCATCTTCCCTATGATAAACCTGATAATACAGTGATGGATGATTATTCTCTTAGCAGAGTTTGCCCTTTTCAAACGACACATGTTTTGAGAGAGCAAGGCTTTGTAGTGTCATAAAACTTGTCCTGTGCCCAGGTGGCTTAGTGTTTTTGCATTAAGGAGAAGTTTGCCTGCTCTATTTGAAGGTGGTGTATCTTGCTTTGTGATAAAAAGCATTTGCAGGCATAGTTATATCACTTAAATCCAGTGATTTACTTCCCCTTCTGCCCTTTCTCCTCTTCAAACAAAGGGCAGCAAAATAAAACACGTTCTGGAGGCAGCTTTTGGCCTTTCAGAGGGTGCTGGTATGGGGAGAATAAAGGATCTTGTGGTGGAATAAAGCGAGGAAAAGAAATAGGGTAATTTTAGGGAGGTGGAAGACTTAAAAGAGCTGGGTAAGGGGCAGGACAAGCCAGATTTACTTTGGTCGATTCACAAACTGCTTAGGAAAAGGAGATACACTGTAGTGTGACTGTTGCACTGGTTACAGAACAGCATGTAACAGTGTATTAAAAACATCAGGAGTTGTATGCTACTGATTAACCTTGGCGAGATTAACTTGTGACACACGCTTTCCTGTGAGTTTCCTTCCAAAACAAGAAGCCACCTTTCTTGGGGTTGAAAGCAGATGGTGGGCTCAGGAAGCCAGCACCTTTGTGTGACAGGTAATCCAAATATGGCAACGTGCTCTGCTGAAAAGCCCTTTTTTTCTTCCCCTCTTGCCTTTCTTTTTGTTAACAGAAGAAACCGAAGCTGCTGGGTTTAAAAGACCAGTCGTTGGCAGAAGCCAGCAAACATGGTGTGGGGACAGAATCTCTCTTCTTCGAGAAGGTGAGAAGCGGGATGCAGAGAAAGCCATCTCGCATCATTGGTTTATGTTCTTGGGGTGTATACACCCAGTTTGTGATATATATGCAACCCTGAGAGCACTTCTCAGCTTAACCTCAGATGTATGGTGCACCCTCCCAGTGAGATCCGTTGGGTTTGTTGGAAAGGCTGTTGATCTTTATGTGGGTATTTTCTTTTCACCTTTATGAAACCCCCGCACCTGCAGTGTGGGAGCTCAGTTTACAAAGCAGCTGATTCCCAGTGACATTGGGGTTTGGTTTTGTCCCTGAGAGCTGAATCTAACTAGTTGCACGGTTGTTACCTGTTGCTGGTTTACCACATGGAACAAGTGATGGATAAGTGGGCTGTTTCCTTGGTGTCTTCCCTAAGCTGTCCCTCCATTTCCTTATGGCTCAGAGGGGGCTCTATAGTGAACTTAAACAAGCCTTTTAAGAGCCAGTGGAAGTCTTGGTTGCTCCCTGATGATGGGGTGCATTTTGCAGCATGCTGTAGACCAGCTAATGGTAATTGGGATCCAGTCTATTGTGTAGGTGTTAACATGAGTAAACTAGAAATCCCTGCTGTTGAATTCTGACTGTAATGCCAAATATCTTAATGATGATAGATCTCCATCTGATGCATAGATGGTAACTGCTCTCCTGGGAAAGGTAATGGTGTTGGGATGAATCGTCTGGTTTCCTTGTGCTGTGAAGATGAGGGTTGCAGGAGCTGGCTTCTCTGTGATAACCCAAGCTGTAACACAGGCAGAGGCTGGAGCAGTGTTACCCAGGGAATAACCCTGCACCCTACTTGCAGTATTCTCTGGTGTTTAGAGGCAGCCTGGGTGGGTTTGTGGCAGTGCAGCTATAACCGATGTTATCCACAATCCCAGCATTTCCTAACGCAGCTGTTAGGGGTTTCTTTGAGGGATTTCATTCTTCACTTGCAGCTCCTTTCTCCAGACTAGTGCACTGGGTGCTGATGTTGCAGGGCATGCCCAGCATGAGGATGGCTCACGTCAGTACCTGTGTGCCTGGCCATGTGTACGGGACAAGTTACCCTCCGTTCAGGTCACTCTGCTTCTGGTTCCATGTGTAATCTCCGTGCATTGGTGGGAAACACAGTGTTGAATCCAGGTCTCCTGGTTAGCAATAGCATCCACAGCTTGATCTCACCCTGACACAACTGTTTTCCTCTTTCCTCCTCCCTGGCAGGTCCGCAAGGCTCTGCGGAGCACAGAAGCATACGAGAACTTCCTGCGTTGCCTGGTTATTTTCAACCAGGAGGTCATCTCCCGGGCTGAGCTCGTGCAGCTCGTCTCTCCCTTCCTGGGGTAAGTAGGGAGAAGTTTGAGCCACGTGCTCTGTTTCTGTTGTGGAGCCAGGAAACAAGAACTAACCTTTGTGGTTGTTCAGGGGGGTGCATCTCGTGTGGTTGGGTGGCACGGAGGAGGATCACCGCTTTGAGAGCTGGGTGGTGATTGCTTGAGCCACAAAGTACATCTGAGATGGAGTCCTCCTGAGCTGCAGCTTCCTCTGTGGCTGCTTGGCTTGACTTTTACTTGGTAGACATTAAGCCTACCACTGTTTAATGTCTGTCCATTAAATGACTGCATGAATCGCTGCTGTGGCAACACATTCTCTCATCTCCTATTGCCTCCGGCTCAGCCTGAGCATCACAAGTGTACGTGGTGAGGTGCCATGTGCTGCTGTATGAGCAGGAAAATACTGGTAGTTCTTGGAAGCCCTTCAGTGTGCTGGTGCCACATGCTTTAGGCTTTCAGACTTTGCCTTTGTTGGAGCAGGATAATAAGGGCCCTGCTTCAGTTTTCTATCCAACTTTACGCTCTTGTTTGCCACCCTTTTCTATTACTTATCCAAGAGGAGGTGAGAGAGGGATTCCCAGCTATGTCTTGGCATGCAGGCAGCGTTCAAGAGCAGTGCTGGTGCTGCTTGCTGTGTGTCTTCCTTTCTCAGAAGAGCAAACAGAATTATTTAGCAGCCTGTAACGCCAGTCTCTTGCTCTGGAATCATGAATTATTTCATTTGAGAAAAGATTTGACTGCCTAGTTACATAGGAAATGTCTTCTTAAAAAGAGTGCTGATACAAACTCACTAAAATATCCAAAAAGCAGCTGAATTCTGTTGTGAAGAAAAAAAAAAGTGGTAAGGAATATATAAGTGGTAAGGAAACTATAGTTTAAAGAGGAATTAAGACTTCCATAATTGCGAGTAGTGTAGAGAACAACTCTGTAGTAACCAGCTAAAACCAATGGATAGCCTTTCATCAACTTTGGGCAGCAAGATTAATGTTCCTTCTTCCTGTGAACTGAGTTCTTGGTTCTAAGGGAGGAGGCCATAGCAACATAAATTGGGTTCAGGACCCCATTACACCAGCTACTGTGCAAAGAAACTGCCCCAAGGAGCTTCCACTCCCTCCATAGCTCCGCTGGAACTGGTCAGGCATCAGCAGGATGCCACCTGTAGCTAGGAAAGGTGACATATTTAACAAACCCCCCTGGATTTCTCCCATCTAGTGTCTGTGCTCCCAGCTATAAGGGTGAATATCTGTATTGGGAAAGGTATAATACAGTTTTCTTATTCTGGAGTTGGATGTTACCATCTGTCATGTAATGAAAAGGCAATAAATGAGCAGTGATTCAATTAGGTTCAGTACCAGGTTCAATTCCTCATGTTGCTGGAGCTTTGCATGCGATAAGAGGAGTTGAATAGATGCAGTATTTTAGACTAATAAATTCTTCAGAAAGCTTTTCTCTACGAGCAGGCACACTTGGGCCTTGCAGGCAAAGGCTTCCTCATTATTTGTGCTGGCATGTGTAGTGTGGGGAGGCAGCGCTAGCTGAAGCAATTGCTCAGCACTGAACCTTCTTGCCGTGTAGTTACAGAATCACTTCTCGGTTTCCTCTTGATGCTTCGGGAAAGGAAAGGTCTGATTTAAGGTTAAAAACATTTGCAAACAACTAGGAATCTGGCTTGGGTTTGCTGCTGGGGTACATTGGGAGACCTAAATGTGACCTGGCAGCAAGTGCTGCTCCTGCAGTGACAGCTTTGGCTGCTCTTCCTTGTCACTTGTCTTGTGGGGGCTGTACCCACAAGATGTGGGGGATATATCAGTACTTGCCTCTGCATCCCTGGCAGTTTGAGGGAGTAATCCTAAAGCACCCTAGTTACACTGAGAGCAATCCACCACCTGATCAACAAACAGGTACTTGCTTCCCTGCCTGTGGCAGGGGGCTTGGAACTAGGTGATCTTTAAGGTCCCTTCCAACCCAAACCATTCTATGATTCCTGTTTGATCAGGCTCTATGGAAATGGGATTGAGCAGAGAAGGGTCCTCACTCACCAGACTGATAATTCAGAGGATCTTCTTGGACAAGCCTGGCTGTAGCAATCAATTCTAGCCTCAGCATCACAGCTCAGCACCATTTGATTTCTCCTTAGCCAGTTTTTCACTTCATTCATTTGATTTTTAGGAAATTCCCAGAATTGTTCACTTGGTTTAAAAACTTTCTGGGGTATAAAGAGTCTGTTCACATGGAGACGTATCCGAAGGAGCGGGCTACCGAGGGGATTGCCATGGAGATAGACTATGCCTCCTGTAAAAGACTGGGCTCCAGCTACCGAGCCTTACCCAAGAGCTACCAGCAACCCAAGTGCACGGGGCGGACTCCACTCTGTAAAGAGGTAAGATGCTCTTCTTGAAGGGATGGAGCAAGGGCGAGCGGAACAGAACGGGATGGGGAATTTATTTTGCATTCCTATGGGATGCTGAAAAGGTTCCTGGGGATGTCAGGGCACGTCTGCTCCCATGCAGCAGAGCTGTGCTGCTGCCTGCTTCACACCGAGCCAGCGCTGAGCCCTGCTGCTCCTGCACCCACGTCCTGGCTCAGGATCAGCATGGTACGTGTCGGAGCCCAAGGTGAGCACACCCTGCGGTGTTCCTGGTGGCAAGGGAGCACTTGGCACTCCTGCCAGCACCTGGATTGTGTCCAGACTCTTGCACAGGGAGAGGTGTGAGTCTAGGAATGGGTTATGCTGGAAGCTGGCTGGGAGTTGTGATCCGCACGTGGCTTTGATGGTTGGCATCAGCTCTCTCCCAGTGGTGCTTGTGAAGGGGTTGGGGAGCAGCTGGAAAACACCCCTCTGAAGAGGTGTGATCTTTACCCACTTAAATCAAATGTAGGGGCATTAGATGTGTGCAGTGGTTTAGGCAGTATAACCTGTGAGAAGAACATTAAGGTTACAGACTTAAACACTAAGTAGGAAATAACAGAACTAGTTTTCTGTGTGGTCTTAATGTGATCTCAGAGATCTTTTACAAGCTAGTTTGTAATTCAAGATTATGGCTGCGTTTTTACCCCAATTCCCTTTAGTCTGCTTCAGAGTTGTCACTAGTCCAACTTTAAAAGAAAATCATGTTTTCTGTAGGCAGACTCTCCCTCACATGCTGCTTCTTTCTACCTGGAGTGCTAAGATGACCTCTTGTCTTGAGAAAGAGTGTGTTGCTTTGGGAAACAGGCTCCCTACAGGGAACCAGCCTTCTTGGTCAAGAGTTAAAGCTGGTCTCCTGCAGGATCAGATGTGCTCATTGAGCCCTTTAATGTGTTCTAATGGCCCTTTGCTCAAACTAGGGGTGGTACTGGCTGATCCTGTTCCTTCACTGGTGTGGAAGGTAATGTTTTGGAGGTGAGTGAGCAGGACTCTTGCTGAAGGCCAGTTAATAAACATGCTGCTTAAGAGCATTCACTGGAGGAGGGGAGAGCCCCAGCAATCCCTCCCCTGGGTGCCTGCAGACCACAAACAGCAAGGAGATGCTGCTTGGGAGCATCACACGTTTTGTGTTCTTACCCTCCTTAGGAGATGAGGAGGACAAATGTGAGTGTCCAAGTCATGCAGTTAGCAGTGGTGATAGGTGTTCAGCTGGAGTGGGGGCAAGATAGTGAAAACAACCTGAGGAAAAGAGAGTTGCTTCTCATCTAAGCCCTGACATGTCTCTCAAAAGTGGCTTATGTGATGCAGCTACAAACTTCTCTTCCTGTGAGAATCCCATGAGTCAGTTGTTCAGGCTTCGGGTTTAAGATGACTGGGCCTGACTTTCAAGCCTGCCTGCCAAAATCCTTGTTTCTTTGCCTTTGGCCTCATTGAGGTTGGTTTTTGAATGTTCTGTTCCTGTTTTGGAGGTGGGGAAAGCTGCAGGTGCTCGGCTGCTTTGTCAGGAAAGGTGTTGCTGGGGTATGGATTTCTACTCCCAATTAGCCTTATTTGGAGGCAGAAACCACTGTAGTGTCTGACAGTCAGGCCTGACGTGGTGACCACCCGGGAATGGCGATGGTGAATCACACACACCATGAACCAGCTGCTTGCAGCTGACTAATCTGAAGGAACGGAAAAGCTCCTTTCACCTTTTCTTTTCCCTTCCTTTGCAAGTGTTTTCTCCCAGCTCCAGCTAATGAGTTTTTCAGGCTGCCTGTGTGGTTCAGATCTCACTGTTGGAGGTGGCCCTGTGGATTTGGAAAGGGCACAGAATGTTTCCAATGGGGAAATTAGATCCTCCCATGAGAAGACTGAGCTCAGAGCCAGCCAAGTGTGACTCCTCAGAAGACTGACCCTTGCTTTTGTTTCCCCCTGTCTCCCTCAAAGGTTTTGAATGACACTTGGGTCTCTTTCCCATCCTGGTCTGAAGACTCCACATTTGTGAGCTCCAAGAAAACGCAATATGAAGAGCACATCTACAGGTGCGAGGATGAGCGTTTTGAGGTAAGCTGGTTTTCCTTGATTCATGCCTTGGAAAGCTTGTGGTTCTACAAACAGTTAATGCTCTTGATAGAATTCTACCCTTACTCATACCCCAAATCTGGTTTTATTGTGCTTGTCATCCGTTTTTTGGCATAAAAGCTTGTGTTCTCCGAATGCAAGAAGCAGTTCCAAGCTGTACCCCCCACACACTTTGTGTGCAGAGCTCCTTCATGCTGCTCCAGATGAAATTGTTCAATGGTCAGCATGTAATTGATGCATCTTTTCCATTCTCACTGCCCACGTCGTGCATGAGAGCATGCATTTCCCTGGAATAACCTGAAAAGCAATACGTTCAGCATGTTGAATGATTGACAACTTGACTTGAAGTGGAAGTTAGCTTGGCAACTGCCTGAATACGCTCAGATTTGGCACGTCCTTTTGTAGAGTGACTGTCAATTGTGTTCTATTCCCAGGTGGAAAATGTAATTTCCAAACAGTGTTGTTCTGGTAGCCTTTAAATTCTTAAGCAGTATTACCTTAGGTAGCAGATAAAATAGAATGGGATTATTTTAGAGCAGCCAAACATGGAAAGCGCTGCTCAAGTACACCTTGTTAAACATGCCTGGCTTCTTGTTTCGCGTCACTTCAACGTTAGCCTCTGTGAAGTATCATGTTTTGTCTGTTCAACGATGGCTAATGCACTGTTCCTTTCAGCTGGATGTTGTCTTGGAGACCAACCTGGCAACAATCCGTGTCCTTGAGGCAATCCAAAAGAAACTCTCGCGCTTGTCTGCCGAGGAGCAGGCCAAATTCCGGCTGGACAACACCCTGGGTGGCACCTCGGAGGTGATCCACCGCAAGGCTCTCCAGAGGATATATGCTGACAAAGCAGCTGACATCATTGATGGGCTTCGGAAGAACCCATCCGTGGCTGTTCCCATCGTACTGAAAAGGTACTGACTGCTCCAGCACCCTCCCCGGGGGCTCTGCCCAAGGGGAACGTGCCAGATGTGATCCACATTGATGTAGAAGTACCTAATTTCTGCTGCTGAAGGCTGTGACCTCCACAAGGCTGTGAATTAAGCAGTACATTTTATGTTCTGATCTGTTGCTGTATTTCATTATAATCACCCAGAAAGAGGGAATTGCCCTTCTGAAACAAAAACCTTGAAGCCCAGCTGGAGGGATGGAGAGCTTCTGTTGTTTCCTCTTAAACCTTGTTTTTCCCCTGGTGTCAGCATCGCGTGTAAGACAAGGAAAGTGTGTACTGTGTGGGTTGTTCCAGGGCTAAATTTCATCCCATCCCAAACCCGATGGCTGTGGGCTCAGATTGTGGTGGCTGTGCTAGCCTCAGGTTCTCAGTCTGGTTTCTGTTGTCAGCCTCCCCTTTCTCGGTCAAGAAAAGGCAGTGGATGCTGCAACTCCTTGGGGAAGCTTGAGGAGATGTGTAAGCAGGAGGTGCTCCTCCCTGGCCACTTCTCACCCTCGGGGGGGCTGTTGGTCCTGTGCCTCTGGGAGCTGGGGGTAACAGCCTTGCCTGGGATCTTGAGCTGCATCAGGGGTGTTTTGCTTGAGCTACTGAGTGGAGGTTCAGGAGTCCATTCCCAGGAAGCTTAGGTGTCCATGCTGCAAGGGAATGACTTTGTTAATCATCCAGACCATGCTGCTCCTTTCAGCAGCTGGAGCTACACGACTTTCTGGGGATGTCCAAGAGACCTGGGCTACCTCTGTGGCACTCATCCCTTCAGCCCCTCTCTCTTCTGCAGACAGTGGGGCTGGGGGGACACACTTAAGCCCTCTAGCTGTCCTGGCATGCCACATGGTTTTCCTTATATGCTCAGAGTAGACCTCTTAGCTCACCTTTGTTTTCTTGATCCCAGGTTAAAGATGAAAGAGGAAGAGTGGCGAGAAGCCCAGAGAGGATTTAACAAAGTCTGGCGAGAGCAGAATGAGAAGTATTACCTGAAATCCTTGGACCACCAGGGCATCAACTTCAAGCAGAATGATACCAAGGTCCTGAGGTCAAAGAGTCTCCTCAATGAGATTGAAAGCATCTATGATGAGGTGAGATGGTCACCACTAATTTCCTTCCCTCAAGCTTATGCACTTTGCAAGTGCAGTTTCAGTTCCTGTACCTCACTGCTCATTGCTGGTGGCACAGACTCACTCTCGGAGCTTTCCGGAAGGGTCTTGGGTGGAAAGAAGTGTTTGGGATTCATTTTTGTGCTGTGTGTTTCTCATTTGTAGAGGCAAGAGCAGGCTTCAGAAGACAATGCTGGAGTCCCCACAGGTCCACACCTATCGCTAGCCTATGAAGACAAGCAGATCCTGGAAGATGCTGCTTCTCTCATCATCCACCACGTGAAGCGGCAGACGGGAATCCAGAAAGAGGACAAGTACAAAATCAAGCAGATCATGTATCACTTCATTCCAGACCTGCTGTTTGCTCAGCGAGGTGAACTCTCGGATGTGGAAGAGGAGGAAGAAGAGGAAATGGATGTGGATGAAGCTACTGGGGCTGCAAAAAAGCACAACGGTGTTGGGGGCAGTCCTCCCAAAACCAAGCTGATGTTCAACAACACGACGGCCCAGAAGCTGCGGGGCATGGATGAGGTCTACAACCTCTTCTACGTGAACAGCAACTGGTACATATTCATGCGGCTGCATCAGATCCTGTGCTTGAGGCTGCTGAGGATCTGCACCCAGGCCGAGCGGCAGATCGAAGAGGAGACACGGGAAAGGGAGTGGGAGAGGGAAGTGCTGGGCATAAAGCGAGACAAGAGCGACAGTCCTGCCATCCAGCTGCGATTGAAGGAGCCGAGTGAGTGCCTCTGGTGGGAGGGAGCTGGGGAAGGAAGATGCTTCTATTTGTAGCGTGTCGACAGGGCTTGTTTGGTGTCTTCAGTTTTATATGTCTAAAAGACTTAACCTCATGGAGGAGGCTACAGCTGGAAAGCACATGACTCTTCATCAGGGATTGTAGTGGTAGGACAAGAGGTAACAGGTTCAAACTTAAACAGGGGAAGTTCAGGTTGGATATAAGAAGAAGCTCTTCCCTGTGTGGGTGGCGCAGGTTGCCCAGAGAAGTGGTAAATGCTCCATCCCTGGCAGTGTTCAAGGCCAGGTTGGACACAGGGGCTTGGAGCAACCTGCTCTAGTGGAAGGTGTCCCTGCCCGTGGCAGGGGGTTGGAACTGGATGATTTTAAGGTCCTTTCCAACCCAAACCATTCTATGATATGATTTTATGATACGATTATGAAAGTACCCGTGGCCTTAAAAGGACTCTTTAAATGTCTATAACACACACATTTAAGCCTATTCCAGTAACTTCAACTTGACCAGGTAGTCTGAGGACCAAACCTCCAAGCAGCCCTTCCTAGGGCTGGTGTGCTCATGTCTCCCGTTCTCTCCTGTTGCAGTGGACATCGATGTGGAGGATTATTACCCGGCCTTCCTGGACATGGTGCGCAACCTCCTGGATGGGAACATGGACTCGTCGCAGTACGAGGACTCCTTGCGTGAAATGTTCACCATCCACGCCTACATCGCCTTCACCATGGACAAGCTGATCCAGAGCATCGTTCGACAGGTGACTGCCAGCAAAACCTGGAGGGGGGATGCTCCGGGGTGGAGAAAGGAGCCGGGTTGTTGGCTGCAGTGGGAGCCTGCAGGGGAGGGGGAGTGTTGTGTGCCTAAATGGGGAGTTTTGGGGGTAAGCAGGTAAATTCTGCTTTCAGGGTGGTTTTTAACTCTGTTCTAACACTGATGTAAAAGAGACACGATAAGAGATGTGGAGCTGCTTGAGCGAGTCCAGAGGAGGCCCCGGAGCTGCTGCGAGGGCTGGAGCAGCTCTGCTCTGGAGCCAGGCTGAGAGAGCTGGGCTGGGGCAGCCTGGAGAAGAGAAGGCTCCTGAAGGGGAGACCTTAGAGCAGCTCCAGTGCCTAAAGGGGCTCCAGGAAACCTGGAGAGGGGCTTTGGACAAGGGCCTGGAGGGACAGGACAAGGGGAATGGCTTTAACCTGCCAGAGGGGAGACTGAGATGAGCTCTTAGGCAGAAGATCTTCCCTGTGAGGGTGCTGAGGCGCTGGCACAGACTTTTCCCAGAGAAGCTGTGGCTGCCCCATCCCTGGCAGTGTTCAAGGCCAGGTTGGACACAGGGGCTTGGAGCAACCTGCTCTAGTGGAAGGTGTCCCTGCCTGTGGCAGGGGGTTGGAACTGGATGAGCTTTAAGTCCCTTCAACCCAAACCAGGCTGGGATCCTGTGAAAACGTAATTTCTGCTGTATTTAAACTATTGAGACTATCCTCTCTGAGAGTGTATTTCCCCTTTGTTTTCCAGAAGTTTTAGGATATAAGTATTCCACTTCAAAGTGTCTTCAGAGCTAATCTTGCTTTAATGCTGAAAAGGAATTAAGTGACATCTAAATAATTTCTTTCCTTTTCACCAGTGCTGTAGGAGCAGCCTCTTCTAAGCAGCTTTGTCTCTTTTATGTGGCTGTTTGAGTAGCTCGTTTTTGGCTGTTAAACTCTAGTCCTTTTATTGGGCGTTTAGGAAGACTGTATGATCAAGGGAAAAATTCTTCATGTGCCTTTTAGTAGCCTGAAGAACAAAACCAGGCACAAGGTGCTGGAAGTGGAATGGCTTGAAAGGCCTTGCCTCTTTCAGCAGGGCAGAGCTGCTTTTCAGAAGCCCTCTGCTTTCAGACTACCTGGATTCAAAAGACAGTTGAGCAACTTTTGGTTCTTAAACTTGTGCAAATAAGGACTCGATACTAAATTGCTCACCCCTTTCCTCAGCCACAGCAGCAGCCCCTTGCTAAGGCAGGGATGTACTGTGTCACGGTGCTCTAGCCCTTCCTCCCCTGGGCATGTAGCAGCCTCCCTGACAAACACCTTCCCCGTGTTCCCTTTCGCAGCTCCAGCACATAGTGAGCGATGAGATCTGTGTGCAGGTAACAGACCTCTACCTGTCAGAGAACAACAACGGAGCAACAGGAGGTCTTCTCGCTTCCCAGTCTTCCCGTAGCCTTCTGGAGGCCGCCTACCAGCGCAAAGCGGAGCAGCTCATGTCAGAGGAGAACTGCTTCAAGGTAAAGCTGGGCTGTGGACCATGGCATTAAAGCAGCAAGCAGCGAGGGGGATGCCTTTTAGGAAGGGAGAGGCACAGTCCTTTACAAAAGGAGCCTTGTTTAGCACCCAAGGGCACTGAGGACTTTTCTGTTGCTCTGAAGTTGAAAGTGTTGGTGGCACGTTGTTGGGGTTTAACCGCAGCTGGCAACTGGCACACACAGCTGCTTGCTCACTGTGCCCCCCTGGTGGGATGGGGGAATCACAGAGTAAAAGTGAGAAAACACATGGGTTGAGATCAGGACAGTTTAATAGGTAAAGCAAAAACCTCACTTGCACAACAAACAAACCAAGGGATTCCCAGCTTCCCGTCAGCAGCCACTCCAGGACAGCAGGGCTCCATCACACGTCACGGTGACTTGGGAAGACAAAACACCATCACTCCCGATGTTTTCCCCTTCCTTCTCCTCCTCCCGGCTTTATATGCTGAACATGATGCCACATGGTGTGGGATATCCCTTGGGTCAGTTGGGGTCAGCTCTTCCCAGCTGTGTCCCCTCCCAACTCCTTGTGTACCCACATCCTCCTCACTGGTGAAATCCAAAACGTAGCCCCATCCTACCTACTATGAAGAAAACTGGCTCCCTCCCAGCCAAACCCAGCACACAGCTTTTGGCACGTAGGTTAATGCCTCTGTAAGGGCCCCTGAGAAACAAGGTTTCAAGGAGAACTACATTTCCTGGAACAGCAGTGAATATCCCTTGTGCTTCACAACATCTTCGGCTTTTATCGTATTGACTGCTTTGCTGTCACTGGTTTTCATTTGTTAGTTCAGACTCTCCCATTTCTCTTGTGTCTCAATCTTTTTGTCACCTGTGGGGAGAGCTGTGAATACTGACAGGGCATTAAATCATTGCTGACTGCATCTGTTGCTAAATAAACCCGGTGCACTGTGCTAATCAAATCCATACTTCCTTCGCCTGACGTGCAGGAAGTGGTCAGGCCCTTTCTGAGCAACTTAAAGTACTTTGGACAAAAGCCTGTGTGTACAATCTCTCTTCCCTTGCCTTCAAACTTATTTTGGGGGCTGAAGGATCAGCATCACTCCAAAACTAACAACAAACAGAAAACTTTGCCATCTTCTGGTCCCTCAAAGGCTGCACAGTTTGGGCAGGGTATTCCCTGGGCTCTCAAGGCAGTTTTTTCCTGTACAACTATGCCGACTTGCTTCATTCTGCCTTTACCCCAGTGAGAAGTGGAGCTTGTTTCTTCTAATTGAGACCCCTCATGAAGCCTCTTCTGCTTTTTCTTTGTAGCTGATGTTCATTCAGAGCAGAGGTCAAGTTCAGTTAACCATTGAACTGCTGGATACAGAAGAGGAGAACTCTGATGACCCTGTAGAAGCAGAGGTAAGAGCAGCTTGTACAGAGAGCTGACTGTGACATCCAGTTGACTGTTGTGTGGTCCGTTAGCCAAAGATAAAGAAACATCAAGGACACACTAAAGCTTTCAGTGGTGTGAGTAGGCAAATCCCTTTTGGTTTATTTTGTATTAGAAAGCCCTCAGAACCATACAGAGAGTCACTGTACCTGCCTTTTGGGGGATTAGATGCACAGAGCCTTCAAAAATGACCTTGTGTTCACATATATAACTTCCATCCCACGTTGGCTGGTGGGAAGGCAGTGGCTGACGTGTGCTCTGTGCTCACTTCCAGCGCTGGTCAGACTACGTGGAGCGGTACGTCAACTCGGATTCTACCTCCCCTGAGCTCCGGGAGCACCTGGCCCAGAAACCAGTCTTCCTGCCCAGGTGAGTGGCCAGGCTGGGCTGCAGACCCCACCTCATGGGCTGTATGTGCTGGCCTCAGAGGGCAGAGCTGGGCTCTCACTCACCTGCGTCTTAATGCAAAGGCTGGTGACTCGCCAAATGGGGTTTTTGGCAGTCCTGCCTTGGCTTATAGTAACCCTCTACTACAAAACAGCGGGTGCCACGTCAGGGCTTTTCGTGAGCAGGGAGTTGATGGCACAATAGCCGTAACTTCAGAAATGAGATAAACCCAGTGGGCTGACTCGTTGTAGGGGTCTGAGCCTGAATGACTGCACCAGGCTGTTGTGCTCCGAGCTATTTGCCAGGCTTTTGAGAGGCCAGCACAGCGCCACCACCTACATCCAGCCTGGGAGTGCTAGAGGGTGAGCACTAATCCCAAGAGGGCTTCTCTGGTTTGCAGGAATCTCAGGCGGATCCGTAAGTGTCAGCGCGGTCGGGAGCAGCAGGAGAAGGAAGGGAAGGAGGGAAACAGTAAGAAGTCCATGGAGAACGTGGAGAGCTTGGACAAGCTGGAGTGTAAATTCAAACTGAACTCCTATAAGATGGTGTACGTGATCAAATCGGAGGATTACATGTACAGGAGGACCGCTCTGCTGCGAGCTCAGCAGGTAAGAGCAGGCAGAGTTACTCAGATTTGCTTTTGGTTCCCTGTGCCAAAAGTAACTGCTGGGGCAAGGGAAAGAGGAGGTGACTGGGATGGTATGGGAGGGAAGCGTTGGCTCTTCAGCTGTTCTGGAGCTGTAAAGGTTGGGGTTTATTCAAGGTGACAGCAGCCCCTGATTCCAGATCAGTCAAATTCAGTTGGAGAATGATGATTTGGTCTTCTGAATGCTTTGACACTTGCTGACTTGTCTCATCCCACGGGAGCATTTCCATCCACTAGAGAAAAGCAGGCAGCTTTAACAGCAAACTCCAGTTCTAGTCTGACTATTTAGACTTAAGATTTGCAATACTTGGCTCTAAGTTTATTATAATCTATTTAAAACACAACATTAAGCAGAATGCTGCTGCTTAAAATGTAAAAGAAAGTGAAACCTGCCAGATTCAGGCTAAATTACTGACTTAAGCAACCAGAAGCAGAGGTACCGGGGGTCTGTCAGCAGCAGAGATTGCTTTGAGCTGATGAAATCACTTGCTTTCTGAGCAAACTACTGACCACTGAGAACACTTAACTGGGAGCTGAGGGAGTGGGAGAGGTGCCCTGCTTCCTGCCTTATAAATCATCCTTCGTAGCTCTGTTTCAGTCGTGTATTTAGATTCCTAAAACAATGACTCGCCATCTGTTTCTTGCTAATGAAATACAAATAATGGGTTTATTTCGTTAGGTGCAAAGTGATTTTGTTCATCTGGCCTTCGCACCAGATGAGAGTGTTTTCTTTCCGTGCTGACTCCTTGAAACGCTGGTGCTGAGGATTTTGATTTAATCCCATCCCTCCCATTCAGCTGGCACAAACCTCCAGTGTTTTTCACAGAGAAGCTGAACATAAATCAAATTATTGAACTGTTAAATATAGAGCACAGCCCCTCGGTTACTGAAGGAGCTGCAGAAAGAAGCATCACTGAACTACAGATGTATTGGATTTAACAGTTCACACTGAGAAAGCCAGTCTTTAGGAGAAGAACAAAACAAATAACAAAATACAGAAGTTTTAATCTGGAGGTTTAATCATATTTCCTGGTTTCAATTATGGCTGTAGTCATGGCTTTTAAACCAGCTGTCCTGGATCTTACATTCCTTAAGCTCTCACTCGACAATGGGTGCAGTTTTTCCCCTCCTCATGCTTCTGCTTAAGCCAGTGATTCTCAAACCTTTTAGACCTGACCTGGTTCTTAACTTTTCATAGCAGGTAGGTCCCCACATGTCATGCATGTTTGCTCTCCCTTGGGACCCTGCCGCTCCATGGGGAACTGGAGGCAGCCCCTGAGGAGACCAGGGCTGGCCTGTTCCAGGCTCTGCCTTGGCTCCTGGCTGCTTGAGGAGGAGGAATAGGTGGTGGCAGCATCTTCTGGGCAATGCAGAAGGAACTTGGTGCTGGGCGTGCAGCTCCTGGCCTCCCTCAGGTTGTATTTGGTGTCCCCAGTCTGAGAGTTTAAAGCTTTGGGCATTTCTGCGTTCATTTTGGCACTGTCATTGTCCTGAGAGAAGGACTAGGGGCTGATATCAGAGCTTTTCTTCTGCCATAAGCCAGGGCTGGCGTGTGGCTGGTGATCCCCTTGGCTGTGTCACAGTTTGGGGACCCGATGCTGCCTTTTTCTGACCTCTGTTCCTGTTTCTGTAGTCCCACGAAAGAGTGAGCAAGCGGCTGCACCAGCGGTTCCAGGCCTGGGTGGACAAATGGACCAAGGAGCACGTGCCCCGCGAAATGGCAGCCGAGACAAACAAATGGCTCATGGGCGAAGGGTTGGAGGGGTTGGTGCCCTGCACCACCACGTGTGACACAGAGACCCTGCACTTTGTGAGCATTAACAAGTACCGCGTCAAATACGGCACGATATTCAAGACACCCTAAAGCTCCCCCCGGGGCGAGGGAAGAGCCCGGGAGAGAGGTGTGTGTGTGTGCGCGCATCAAGGAAAAGGAGGAAGATGCCTTCCTCCCCTCACTGAGTATCTCCGTAACATGGCCACTTGACTAGTGCGTGGCTGGTACACCCTGTCACCAGCGGGATTCCCTGTGGGGACGCGGATTTCCGCCGGCCCTTGGACTGGGGCGCGTGTCCCCCGAGGGCGGGAAGGACCCTTCTCTGAACTGAGCCACCCCAGAGAAACGCAACGAGCTCGTACACACCAGCAGTGTTGAGGCTTTGACTCCCCGCCAGGCCCTGAGCACCGAGGGAAGAGACCCGGAGGCTTCTCCACCACCGGACCGCTTGGATGTGTCCTGAAATCCCTCCCAGGTGCCTGTCCCCACTGGCTTCTCCGCCCGTGGGGCGGCCCGACAGCACCTCCGGAGTGGAGCCTGGGTTCCTCTCGCCTCCCTCTCATCCCTCCCGGGCTGAGCTCGCCCCGTGCAGATCGGTCTGTCCTTTCTAGTGCCAGTGGAACTGTTTGGTTTTGGTTTTTATTTCATTTTGGGGGGGGGGGAGGGGGTTATTTTTTGTACCTGCTTGTTTACTAGTCTCTCCTAGTGCCATGCACCAGCTTTTCACACACATGTACGTACACACACACAACAGAACAACACGATTTTAACATGTTCCCCTCCTTTTTTTTCTCTTTTCTTTTTTTCTTTTTTTTTTTGTAAATAAATGTACAAATTGTCAATTTTGGGGTTTTTTTTTTGTTTGTTTTTGTTGGGTTTTTTGGCTTTTTGGTTGTCGTTTTGGTTTTTTTTTTTTTTTATTAAAGGAAGTATGCTTGATGTGCTAGCATAACTGTACTAGCTTCTTGTGTACCATAGTACCAGGTGGCTTGAGACTTAGTACTGACAGACCGATGGAGACATTTATTACACTTTTTACCAAAGGGAGTTATCATTGTAGTGCTTTTGTGTGGAAACTTTTTCTCCTCTTTTTTTTTTTCTTTTCTTTTTTTTCCTTTTTTTTTTTTTTTGGCTTTTTTTTTTTGTAAATAAAACCAATGTCTTTGTTCTTAACTGGAAGAAGACACTCACTCACCTCCAGCCCTCTTCTTGCTCTGAAAGGCACCGTGCAGCACGCAGGTTTTGGGGTGGGAAGGGGGAGAAGGGGGGAACATCCCATCATTTCATACGATTGGCTTCACCAGCCCAGAGGGAAAAGCAGAGGCAGTGTGTGTGCTTTGTGGCAGAAGCAGCCTGTTAAGATATATAAATATACAATATGTCATTTTAAGTTCTTTTAATTTTGGTTGGATCCTGGTGGGTCATTTGTATCCACCTCGTCTTCCAGCTCCAAGGACCTTCGCTTTTGGGAAGTGTTGCTGAGCTACATAGCCAGGGTTGATGGTGCTGATGGCTTTTTCCCTCTCTGTGTTGGAGAACACATCACCTCAAGTACCAAACCAGTATTTGCTCGAGCTGCTCTGCGTGTGTTTGTGTGCGTGTGTGTGTGTGTGCAAGAGGAGGGTGCGGGGAGGGTCTCGGTGCATTTCACTAGTGAAATCCACATATGGGATATATATTTTTTTAAGTAGAGAAGTTTAGTGCTGGCAGATATTTAAAACAAGGGGGAAAGAGTCTGTTTTTAAAGAAGAATAAGAAGTCGGCACGGACTTCGTAAGTCACGGCAGACACAACTGCACTGTCTCTCCTCCTCAAAGGAGGCAGCTTTCCTTGCACAAACCCATGCTGCCAGTCCTAAGCACCCGGAACTCCATTGTCCCTGGCTGGGGAGCCTTGAGAAGGGCTTTGCTGCCCCTTATACCTCTCCCAGGGCTCTCATCTGGGGTTGTTTTCCCCCTCCAAGAGAGGAGGTCATCTCCTCCCGGCACCGGAGCTCCCCATCCTTCCACAAGCACGAGCGCTGGGGAGCGGAGCGGGACCTGGGAGCCACTACTCATTGGCAGCCAATGTTCAGCAGGCAGATCCTGAACCGGAGCCTCCTATGGAGAGAAGGAAGGAGAGGGAAGAGCCCAGCGGGGAGCAGTCACAGTGTGCCAGCAATAAGCTCCCCTCCTTCGCTGTAGCAGGCAGGAAGGGCTCTCCCATTCCGGACGTTCCACGCGTGCTCACTGCTCTCTGTTCCCCTCCCTATCTTTTCTATCCCCGAGTGTACACGGGAGGTGATGTGGAGGTGACAATCTGGGGTTCACTGAGACGTCTGACCTGCTGCTGGGTGGGTGTCGTGTCCCAGGAGCCGGTGCCTGCATGTGGCGGGGACACCCTCCATCCCTCCGTCCATCCCACATCCCAGCCCTGCTCCCGCCTGTACTATAGCAGCGGTTTGCTTCTCCTTTACCCCTTTTCTTTCTTCTTTTAACTTGCTTTTTGTATTCTGTACCGTGACCCTCTGCCCACACCCGTGTGATTTCTATACAACTGGTTGTAAACTTGACTGTAGTGCGGTATTTCCATTAAAATACCAGGGCTGACCATTGCATACGGATTCCTCCTTCCTTCCTCATCACGCACCATGAATCCTGGGGTGTTCCTGAAGGGAAGAAGCGGGACGGGAGGACGAGCGGAGGGTGCGGGACCGCTCCGAGGGGCCGCGGGTTTCCCGTTCATTCACGGAGCACCGCGCTGGATGCTGCCCCCGAAGCGGGGCGGGGAGGCCGGGCCGCGGGCAGCAGCAGCAGCAGCACCGGAGCGGGGCTCCCGGGCAGCCAGCTCCGCCTCCGGGCCGGGCCCGCATGCGCAGCGGCGCCCCGCAGCCACCATGGCCGCTCCCAAGCACCGGCGCACGGCGCTGGAGCGGGTCGAGAAGTTCCTCTCCGAGACCTACTTCACGGACTGCAACCTGCGGGGCAGGTGAGCGCGGGTCCGCTCCCGTCCCTGTGTCCCCGTGTCCCCGTGTCCCCGTGTCCCCGTGTCCATGTCCCGCACCGCCACCGCCCGTCGGGAGGCCCCGTCCCCGGGGCTCGGTGAACAGAGCACATACACAGCCCCGGCTCTGCCGCGGGGTGTCCCTGGCACCGTGGTCAGTGCCCCCAGTCCGGCTCGGGGGGCTGCTGGTGGAGACCCGGCTCCAACAGCCCCTCCAGCGGGGGGTTCCTGTGGTGTTCAGTTAATGCTGCTAAGTGCTGGCAGGGTGATACGGGGCAAGCGGGGTGCTCCCTGTCCGCACCCCCCGGCACCAGCTTCACTAATGGTGTCCCATCTCCGCGCACAGACTATTTGGGGATCGCTGCCCACCGGCATCACTCTCCTGCTTCCAGACCCCCCGGCGCATCCCGTACGATGAGGCGGTCAGGCAGGAATTCAGACCAGCTAAAGTGGGGGACTCCTTCGGGCCCACGTGAGTACCGGGTCTCCATCGCCATGGTGGGGCCGGAGGACGTGTCTCAGAGTTACTTGTGTGAGTCCTTGTGAGCTTTCGATGGCGAAGAAATGAGGTGAGGATCGTCCTCCCTCTTGTGTGCTTCAGGTAGAAGGTGCCTGCCCAGGAGGCAGAGGAGACAGACCGAGATGTGTCTGTTTCTGAGGACAGGGGAGAGCCCGGTTCATCGATCCTCTGTGCTCATGTTCATAGTCATGGCTGTGACCCTGATGCTTCTGAGTGGGATCTTTGTCAGGGCTGGGATAAGATCAGGTTTTTCCTCAGCAGTGGTCAAAGACATGGTGCCACTGTCTGGTCCTCTGGGGTCCCAGAAGGAGCTGGGGTCAGTGTGCTGCCCGCTCAGCTTCCTCACCCTCTGGGGCCGTGCCTCCTTGCAGCCCGGGCACAAGCCTGCCCTTAGGGGTTAAGGACCATGATAAGAAGGGTCACAGGTCCAGGCATATTGATCCACTGCCCTTCCCCAGCCGTAAATTCAGTTCCTGGTGTGCTCTGGTTTCACTGTCTTTTGGAAGGCGTGCACAGGAAGGATGGAGGAGCAGTTTTCCAGTCCCTGCCAGCTTGAAAGAGCATGGCACCGCACTCAGCTTGGCTTTTAGCTTGCTGTCAGCACCTCAGCAACGACTGCCAGAGTTCAAAGTGTCACTTGGTGAAAGAGCAACCGGTCAGGTCAACAGTTCACGGTGAGGGGAAAGGCCAGTGCATTTGAGTGGCACAGAACAAGGCTGGCATGTGCAGGCACTGTGTGATGTGTGACAGCCACCTCCCAACCACGCCGTGTCGAGGTTAGAGCAGTATGGACAGGTAGCATCGCTGCATTTGAATGCCATCAGTGTGCTGTCCCCACTCTGCTTTCCCATGGAGGCCCCGAGGAAGCGTGGTTTCCCTTGGGAGCAGATCTCTCGGAGGGCTGAGGTTGGTGCCTGTTCTTTTCCAGGTGGGAGACGTGCTGGTTTAAGGTGGAGCTGAGCATCCCGCCGGCATGGGCAGGGCGGGAAGTGCACTTTGTCTGGGAGAGCGATGGGGAGGGCATGGTGTGGCGAGATGCCCAGCCTGTCCAGGTAAGGAGGCATGGATCGGGATGTGCCAGCTGTGCCAGGCACCCTGCTCTCTACAGGGTGGTTATCTCCCTTAGCCCTCTGCAACATGGCAGGAGAAGAGACACCCTCCTCTTTGTTGTGCATTCTTCAGGGGGATGCTTTGGGGAGCTCAAAATAACATGTGGACCAACAGGAGAGAACTGAGAACAACTGGAGGTCTAGACAGAGTGGTCACAAAGGAGAACAGGAGGAGGATATGTAGCTGTAGAGCTGTTTAACCCCAAAGGATAATCTCTGAGGCAATAGGAGAGCCGTCTTTAAATAGGGGAGAAAGTGCTGTGCAGAGAAGGGTGGTGTTTGTGAAGAGTCTCTGCATGGGTGGGGAGAGGACGACTCCATGGTCTGCGTGCTGTGCTGTCAGAGCACAGAGGGGCTGCGGGCTGTTCCCAAAGGGCAAGCCTGGTGCTGATGGGTTTGGCTGGTTTCTAGAGGTTGTCAACTTCAGTCCTGCTCGGGGCTGGAATGGCTCAGGTATCCTTTTGCAGCCCTGCCCTGCTCTGTGGTGGTGTCCGCAGGGTTTGTGTTACTGCTGGGGCAGCAGCAGCTTCTGTGCTGGTTGTTCTTGTGGGAAGCTTTGTCCCACAGCCCATGGGACCAAGTTCCTCTGTCCAGCTGGGCTTTGGGGTGTCTTCTGCCCATCCTGCTGTCATGGACCTCTGAAGACACGTGTTAAATGTGCCATCTTCCCCTGCAGGGTCTGACTAAGGAGGGCGAGAAGACCAGCTACATCCTGACCAGCAGCATGAAAGAGACGGAGCCCCACAGGTGGGTAGTGTGGGGAGCTTGGCGTTGCTTGAAGCCAAGAGGCTGGGATGACACATCCTTGTCTGTGTCCTGGTCCTCTGAGAAGCCGTTCAGGGGCTCTGCCTGTTGTTCAGGCCCCACCACAGGGAGGAGAATGGATTTCCCCAGCCGCTTGCTTGTGATCTGCTGCCTGATGGTTTCCTGTTGGTCTCCGCAGCCTGACGCTGTACGTGGAGCTGGCCTGCAACGGGCTTTTTGGGGCTGGCAAGGGCAGTATGATCGCCCCTCCAGACCCTGACAGGAGGTTCACCCTGAGCAAGGCTGAGCTGGTGGTCTTCAACAGAGATGTCTATGAACTGCTGGTGGATCTGGAAATACTGCTGGACATGGCCCAGGTCTGTGAGCCCCTTCTGTTCCCTTCCACAACTTATTTTATCTCCTCCTCTTGCCGTTCCATGACCACCAAGAGGCCCTGCAGGAGCAAGTGTTTGCTGCTGCTGCTGCTTCTGGTTGTCTGCAGCAGTGGAAAACTGAACAGAGAGAAGCCATAGGAGTTGCTTTTTCATCCACTTTCTGCCCCAAGGCAGGATCTGTTAGAGCAGATCCTGCTCTAACAGGTTACACATACACCTGGGATGGGTGTATGTGTAACCTGGCTTTAGAAGGCACATGAGCAAAGGTGTAAGGTTGTGTCTGTGAAGCAGGGACACGGTGTTCACCTGGCACCGCTGGCAGAGCCAGATGTTGGACGGTGGTACCAGGTTCTCCTTGGGGCAGGTGGCATCCACATTGCTCTGTGCTGAGCTCAGGGTCAAGCTGTTCTCACTCCCCACCCCAGCTCCTCGGGGAGGAAAACCAGCGGAGTTTCCAGGCACTGTACACTGCCAACCAGATGGTGAACGTGTGCGACGTGACGGACCCCTCCACCTTCCCTGCTGCCCGTGCCCTGGCTGCGGCCGTCTTCAGCCAGAGGAACGGCGAGAGCCAGCACACCATCCACGCCATGGGGCACTGCCACATCGACTCTGGTGAGAGCAGCACTGCGCTCCCTCTGCTGAGCTGGAGGCCAGGGTGTGCTGCACACAGGGAGAGCTGGCTGCCCTGGGGCTCCTGCACTGGGAACTGTGCCCCAAGGGAAGGGAAAGGGACCAGTGTGCTGCCCTATAGCTGGTCCATCACTGTGGCAAGGGAAGGTGTGTCTGTTTGCAGCACACTGGTGGGCTGGTGATGAGGGCTGAATGACAGACTGCTGTTGGGCTTCACCCCTTGATTTCCAGTCCCTGGAGGGGTTTCAGTCTCAACAAACAGGCAGAAGTGGGAGCTGGAGGGCCCAGGCTGTGTTGCTGTCAGGCACTTAGCATGTTGTTCCAGCATTTTCCCCAGCTGATCCCATTCCCAAAGGAGCTTGTCCTGGGTAATAACTGCAGTGAGGCTGTGCCTGTCCCCACAGCCTGGCTGTGGCCGTATGAGGAGACCATCCGTAAATGTGCTCGGAGCTGGGTCACCGTGGTCCGCCTGATGGAGCGCAACCCAGAGCTCACCTTCGCCTGCTCCCAGGTCAGTGAGATCCCTCTGGGACCTCTCCTCCTGCTCATGACGTGTTGCTTCTCCAGCGTGACCTAAAAATGAGATGAGGGGGTGACGGGGAGCGTCCTGTGCAGTGGCAGAGAGGAGGGACATTGGTGTGGGTTGAGGTGGTGGGAGCTGAGCCTGATCTCTGTGCTCTGCAGGCCCAGCAGTTCGAGTGGGTGCGGAGCTGGTACCCGGGGCTCTACGAGCAGATTCAGGACTTCGTGGCAAAGGGGCAGTTTGTTCCTGTTGGAGGCACCTGGGTGGAAATGGTGAGAAGCACGGTGAGCCTGGCTCACTGCACCCTCCCGCTGGGACCATGTAATCATCGAATGGTTTGGGTTGGAAGGGACCTTAAAGCTCATCCAGTTTAACCCCCTGCTACGGGCAGGGACACCTTCCACTAGAGCAGGTTGCTCCAAGCCCCTGTGTCCAACCTGGCCTTGAACACTGCCAGGGATGGGGCAGCCACAGCTTCTCTGGGCACCCTGTGCCAGCGCCTCAGCACCCTCACAGGGAAGAGCTTCTGCCTTAGATCTAACTTCAGCTTCCCCTGTTTCAGTTTGAACCCATCACTCCTTGTCCTATCACTACAGTCCCTGATGCAGAGTCCCTCTCCAGCATCCTTGTAGCCCCCTTCAGACACTGGAAGCTGCTCTGAGGTCTCCACGCAGTTTCTCTTCTCCAGGCTGAACAGCCCCAATGTTCTCAGCCTGTCTCCACACAGGAGGTGCTCCAGCCCCTGGTCACCTTCGTGGCCTCCTCTGGAATTGCTCCAACAGCCCCATGTCCTTACGTTCTTATGACCAGGCAGACGCTGGAGGGGGGAGCAGAGCCTTTGCTGAGCCTGGCTGCTGGTGGTGGTCTCCAGGCCCAGAAAACTGCAGTGTCCAGCCTAGCAAAAATACCATCCCTCTCCCCAACACCTCATTCCCTGAGAAAGGAGCTTTGGTCTGGCCTGGCTGAGCTCTGCCCCTCTTTGGCGCTCTGCTCTGTTCAGATCCTGCCCGTGATGTGCCAGGCTGGGATGCCAGCGGGTGGGGATGGGGTGCTCACACCTCCCTTCCCCAGCGCCTGCTTTGCTGCAGGGGCTCCCTGTGCTTCCCCCCAGGATGGGAACCTCCCCAGCGGCGAGTCCATGGTGCGGCAGTTCCTCCAGGGACAGCGCTTCTTCCAGCAGCAGTTTGGCCGGATCTGCTCAGAGGTACCTGCTCTTTCCCAGCACACCTTCCCTGCACACCACCTCCTTCCACCTCTTGCTGTGCGTGAGGCTTGATCTCCAGTCTGCCTTCCAGGTTCCTCGCATTGGCCTGCCTTTTGCAGCTAAAGCTGTGATGAGGAAATAGCTAATCCCCCATGTATCATAGAATCACAGAATGGTTTGGGTTGGAAAGGACCTTAAGATCATCCAGTTCCAACCCCTTGCCATGGGCAGGGATGCCTCACACTAGACCAGCTTGCTCCAAGCCAGCACAGCCCCAGGCCTTGGTTATATTGCCTGGAGGTCCCTAGAACTGCTCCTTACAAAACACATCTTAGTTCCCTCTGCAAGCAGGGCTCAGAGCCTCGCTACCAAAAGCCCAGGCTGTGGTTTGGGGCCAGCATGACTCAACGTGTGTGTCTGTCCCCCTGGTGCTGTCACCTCTGCTCCCAGTTCTGGCTGCCGGACACGTTTGGATACTCAGCCCAGCTGCCCCAGCTGATGCAGGGCTGTGGGATCAGGCGGTTCCTCACGCAGAAGCTCAGCTGGAACCTGGTGAACAGCTTCCCGGTGAGTTGTGCTTCCCTTCTTCCCAGGGGATGGGCTTGTGGCTGCTGCAGTCTTGCCTGCAGGGCTGGGCCTGTTGGTTCCATGGGTTGAGCCAGTCCTTCAGCTCAGCTGACACAGGCTCTTCTTCCAGAAGCCACCAGTTTATGGTGGCAGCAATGTCCTGTCAGGTGTTAGGGGAGAGGAGGGACATGGTCAGAGATCCCAGCTGGGGCCCTGGCCTACACATTCCTTCTGCTTCCAAATGAGAAGCTGGGATTTGCATGCAGGTCTAACAGACAGCAAACCCAGCCTCTCCTGTGCTGTGTGCTGCCCTTGCAGCATTCCCCATCCTTGTGCAACTGTCTCCTTGCACTGATCCATCAGGGCATCCTGCAGCTCTGTGGAGAGAAGGCCCAGATTGAATCCTCCAGGGGCTCTGAAGAGCCTGTCCCCTGTGCCCGTACTTCCCTGGTGACAGAGGTGCTGGGCTTCGTGTGTTTGACAGGGCTTGTGAGGAAGTTTGGGCTTTAGTGCACGAGTTCTGTGCTGATGTGGTTGAAGGGTGCCCTCCATGCACACATTAGTGTGGGAGATGAGTTTGGGAGCCTGGAAACACTGAGCTAAGGGTGAATTTATCCCTTTCTGCTGCCAGCATGGCCAGAGATCTTTGGGACCTGCTGGGAACACTGGGGCTGTGCTTTAGCATTTTGGCACTGTGGGTTACAAGATTCCACGTTTCCCTTTGGCTCCCCTCCAGCATCACACCTTTTTCTGGGAAGGCATCGATGGCTCCCGGGTCCTGACCCACTTCCCCCCTGGAGACTCCTATGGGATGCACGGGCGAGTGGAGGAGGTGAGTGAGGTGGCCAGAGCTGCACGTGTAGATCTGGGGCTCTAGGAGAGGGCACTGCCTGGGAAGGGAGCGGGAGAGCTGGCAGCAGGGCTGGGCAAAGGCTGTTTGGGTGCCTGGCAGTCAGTTGCCTGCCTCTGAGATGTGTTTGTGCCTGATTTAGGCACTTTGGGCTGGGGAAGTGGGACAGGACTGAGCTCTGCACCCTACAGGCTGACCTGGCTTTCTTGTGAGGCGCTGGGGCTGGGTGCCAGGGCATTGCAGCTGTCCCAAAACCCCTTTAGATGCTGAAAACAGTGAAGAACAACAAGGACAAAGGACGTGTGAACCACAGCGCCTTCCTCTTTGGCTTTGGAGATGGAGGAGGGGGCCCCACGCAGAAGATGCTGGACAGGATGAAGAGAATGAGTGACACAGACGGGTTGCCAAGGTGAGAGGAGAGCTCCTTTCCTCTCTGCTGGCCGGCAGCAAGAGCAGCATGGAGCAGGAGGAGGGTGAAGGGAACACTGTGGTTGTGTTGGGGTTTCTGTCACCTTTCTGGTTGGGATGTCACAGGCAGCTCCCCTGGCCACACTGTGTGTGTCTCCTGCAGGGTTCAGATCTCCACTCCCGACCAGCTCTTTTCTGCCCTGGAGAAGGAGTCATCGCAGCTTTACACATGGGTGGGAGAGCTCTTCCTCGAGCTGCACAACGGCACCTACACCACCCAGGCCCAGGTGACTGCACATGGGGTGGAGGTGGCCATTCTCAGTTCTCTTCCCTTTGTAGCAATAGGACAAGGGGAATGGCTTTAACCTGCCAGAGGGGAGATTGAGATGAGCTCTGAGGCAGAAGCTCTTCCCTGTGAGGGTGCTGAGGCGCTGGCACAGACTTTTCCCAGAGAAGCTGTGGCTGCCCCATCCCTGGCAGTGTTCAAGGCCAGGTTGGACACAGGGGCTTGGAGCAACCTGCTCTAGTGGAAGGTGTTGGGGGGAGGTTGGAACTGGGTGAGCTTACGGTCCTTTCCAACCCAAACCATTGTATGATTCTACTGCTCAGGGTTCAGACAGTGCCCTTTAGGTCTCAACAGTGGCAGCCACCTCGTAGCCAGGACTCCAAAAGGCAGATCTATTGTCAGACTTTCTTCAAGGGGTGAGAAGGAAGCCTGCAAATAGCAGGGCTCCCTTCTCTTCCTTTTCTGCTTGCTTTGACACCAGATAAAGAAGGGGAATCGGGAGTGCGAGCGGATACTCCATGACATTGAAGTGCTCAGCACCTTGGCTATGGCATGGGGTGGTGGGTTCCAGTATCCTGGCAGCCAGCTGCAGCGGCTCTGGAGGTGAGGGATCGCACGTGCAGTGCTGTGTGTGCACAACTCCTTCCATAAACTGCTGAGGGCTCCACCTGGAAAGTGTTTCAGTCACCTTTCTGGTCGGGATGTCGCAGGCACCTCCCCTGGCTCATCACCAGGTAGCTCCAAAGCATCGAACTCTGCTGGCTGGAAGCTTCATTTCCGACCTCAGCTCATTCCTCGCCAGTTTTAACTTGTCTGAACTTTTGTAACAATCCATCTGGTAGCCCTGAGGGATAAAAAAGTAGTTTTTACTCCCCATGGTTGTGGTTTACTAAGATGAGAGTTCACAGGTCCCAATATAAAGGGATTTAAAGGATGTTATGGAAAAAAACCCTTTTCTCTCACGTGTTTGCTACCGGGGGGATAGGGAACAGTTACTTTGTCCATCTTACAAAGAGGGCTCGGTAAGCCCCGTGCTCTCCCCTGCTTCCTCACCTGGTTTCTGCTCTCTGCTTTAGGTTATTGCTGCTCAACCAGTTCCATGATGTTTTGCCAGGCAGCTGTATCCAGCTCGTGGTTGAGGATGCCCTGCAGTACTATGCAGGTGAGCCAGGAGGGCACGGGGAGGTTTCAGTCCTGGGCTGCCCAGTGCTACGGGTCCAGCCTGTGCAGGTTGTGTCTGGATCAGTGCTGACTCAACAGGGAATTAGCAGCGGAGCCATGGGATTAAAAACCATCCCAACTTATGGACTTCTCTGCTTGCTGCTGCCCGGGATAGAGCCCAGCAAAGGTTTGCTCCTGGCTGCCCACAGGCACTTGCAGTAGCTTCACTTTTATTACAGCACCACAAAGAGCTGGCATAGCTCACTGTAATCCTGTAATAACAAAGCCAGGAGTGATTCTAAACTTTAATTACTTCCTAATAGATAGTAATAACGAACGATCAGTAGGAACTGTAGCTTGAAGTAGCTGAAGTGTGTGTGCATTGCATGGGAGGGCCAGAAACTCTCTGGGATGTGAGGAAGGGACTGGCTGGATCCAACTGGGGCCTCTTTGTTGCTCAGAGATCCGCAGGGCTGGCGCTGGGCTGCAGCAGGAAGCTGTGCAGTCCTTGTGCAGGGAACTGCTGGAGCCCGAGGCAGGGAATGCCGGGAGCACCCTCGTGGTGAACACTTTGCCCTGGGAACGGACCGAGGTGATCTCCAGGCCTGGGCCGGCTGGAACAGAGAATTTAGGTATGTCCAACTCGGGGTAAGTCGTGTATCAGAACTTCCTACAGGGGCAGAGACAGCTAACAAAGGAACACTCTGCCTCTCCATGCCCTGGGGAGGGTTTACTGACCTGTCAAATCACTCCTTGGGGCTTCGAGTTGTTCCTGACCTATGGATGAAGAAGAGGAGGGTATGCAAGGAGGTGGTGTTCTGACATGAGAGCAGCAGGGCAGCACAGTGGGACTTAGGTCTGGGACAGATTTTGGAACAGAACCTCTTTGCTTTCCAGCTCTGGTGACAGTCCCCAGCATGGGCTATGCCATAGTGAGGGAGCCATTGCTGCCCCCTCAGCTTGTGGCAGTGAGGAAACAGGTAAGCACAACCTCAGATCCATGTACTCTGCATACAGGGGTTGACTGGCAAGAAATCCAGGGAATGCAGCCAGTCCACAGCCTGGATTTGCAACAGAGGCACCCAATTCCTGCAGGCATGGGTCTGGGAAATCAGTTTCTGTCCTTTCCCCCCAGGAGGATGGGTCCATTGCCATGGAGAATGGGGTGATTGCAGTCTGCCTGGATGTGATGGGGCGTGTGACCTCCCTTCAGCTGGTGGACTCCCAGAGGTACGTCTGTCACCCATTTACTGGAACTGGGCTTCTCAGACCTCTCTCAGGTGGTGTTCTAAATGTGCACCCTCTCCCCTGCCAGTTCTTCTTATGCTGCTGTCCCTCTGTTCCACTTTGTTCCAGAGAGTCGCTCCCAGATGGCTGCTGTGCCAACCAGTTTGCCCTCTTTGATGATGTCCCCCTGTACTGGGATGCCTGGGACGTGATGGATTATCACTTGGAAACCAGGTAGAGGAGCAGCACATGCAGCATGTGGGTTTTGATTGTGCTCTGAGGTTCATGTCTCCGTGTCAGTCTTATCTGTAACTAAAGCTGTAACGGAGCATTCACGCTGCAGAAGTCAGTGCCCGCTGTATGAGAGGTTGGATTGGGATTTGGGAACCTGGATCTACCAGCTCTGCCTTTATCCTTTCCTCTAGGAAGCCGGTGACAACGCTACTGAAGCCTCTGGAGGTCACCCTGGGCGGGGGCCTGCGGGGAAGTGCCACCTTCTCTCTGCAGATAGGGAAAAGCAGCACCTTGACCCAGGAGATCATCCTGGATGCCGCGTGTCCCTACCTCCGCTTCCTCACCCAGGTTTGGCCAGTGGCTGCGGTGTGATATGAGCATTGCACTGTGCAGGCAGTGAGCTGAACCTTGTGCCTCAATCACGTTCCCCCTCCTGCTTTAGGGGAAGGCAGCCTGAGGGTGGGGATCCCTGTGGGAAGAACCCACCAATTGTCTGTGTTCAGATTCTAGTGGGGTTTTATTGTAGCTGGGGTCTGGCTGCGAGCTGGCTGCTGTGCACTGGAGAAGGATAGGAGCATCCTCTGCCTGTCAGCCCCCCGTGCTGATGCCCTTCTGCTGTGCATGCAGGTTGAATGGAAGGAGGCTCACAAGTTCCTGAAGGTGGAGTTCCCTGTGCAGGTCCGGAGCACAAACGCCACCTACGAGATCCAGTTTGGGCACCTGCAGCGGCCAACACACTGGAACACGTCCTGGGACTGGGCTCGATTCGAGGTGAGAGGAAAGGGGGGGTCTGGTGCCAGGGCTGCTCTTGCTCCCAGGCGGTAGCTCTGTGGTGAACATGCCCCTTGGTACCTCCTGCAGGTGTGGGCTCACAAGTGGCTGGATCTCTCCGAGCACGGCTTTGGGGTGGCTCTGCTGAACGACTGCAAGTACGGGGCATCGGCCCACGGCAACGTCCTCAGCCTCTCGCTGTGAGTCAGGGCAGAGCTGCAGCAGTCACTTTGCCTTCCGAGGCGTCTCTTGGAGGTCAAGGCAATGCCTGGTCCTAAATGATCACAGTCAGTAAGGGAATAGGCTGGTATTATCAAAGTGGCTCGCTGTCATCTGAGAGCTTTTGGCTGACTTAATTACGCAAAGATGGTGTAATTCCTGTGAGTGAAGCTCATAGATAATTCAGGAGGGATCAGATCCACATCTGCACCAAGTCATTTTTCTGTTGCTGGCTAAAACATACCCCGGGAGGGGAGGCTCAAGGCGAGGGAAGGAACAGCAACATTACGGGTGCATACAAAGCTAAGACAAACTCTGCACGTTTCAGTTCGACTCTATCAGCCACAAGTTTCACAGGAAAACACCCTTCAAATCCTTTAGCTTCTGGGGCTGGCCAGGGTCTGTTTGCTGTTGCCAGAAACTGGGGGCATGTTGGCTTCCACCTCAGGGCCCAGCCTTGAGCATGGGAAGTGATTGTCTTGCTCCGCTGGCTCTGCACTGTGTGTCGCAGACACCAGTGTCACCTTCTTGCCTTAGGCTGAGAGCACCCAAGTCCCCCGATGCCACAGCAGACATGGGCCACCACCAGTTCACCTACGCCGTGATGCCTCACCTGGGTGAGTGACGGGACACGCAGGGTGGAGGGTGCTCCCCTGAGCCTCGGACTGAGTGCGGCTCTGCCTGTGCGTGTCCGGAGGCTGGAGAGAGGTTCTTGCGTTGCAGGTTCCTTCCAGGACGCTGGTGTGATCCAACGTGCCTACAGCTTGAACTTCCCCCTGCACACGCTCCCGGCCAGCTCTGCCCAGTGCCCGCCCTGGAGCGCCTTTTCTGTCAGCTCCCCTGCGGTCGTGCTGGAGACCGTCAAGCAGGCAAGTCCCAGGGCAGACATGGGGAGGGCAAAGGGGTTAAGGTGAGGGTGAGGAGCAGCTGATGGAAGCAGTGCTTTGCACATCCTGCGAGGGGAGGACAGGGGGTTAGCACGTGGCTGAGCTCCCTTCTGTCCCCCAAGGCCGAGGACAGGCCCGGAGCTGTGGTGGTCCGGCTGTACGAGGCACATGGCAGCACAGTTGTCGCCTGGCTCCAGACCTCACTGCCCGTTGAGGAGGCGATGCTGTAAGTCCACTCTGGAGGGCTGGGGGCACGTGTGGGGATGGAAGCGGTGGCTTCAGCCTCAGCCCCTGCTCTCTCCCCCAGCTGTGACCTCCTGGAGCGGCCGGTGGGACCGGAACGCCTGCGGCTGGAGCAGCGGGGCCTGAGGCTGTCCTTCACCCCCTTCCGCGTGCTCTCCCTCCTCTTGGTCTTGAGGCAGTGAGTGACGACATCCATCACCCTTGGGGCAACCTGGACCAACACTGTGAGCTCAGATCCCACCCTGAGGCTGCCCCCATCCCAAGGAGGCAGCAGCAGCCCCAGGGAAGGGCAGATTCTCACCCTCGCTGCCCACCCAGTGCTCAAGACAACCCTGTTCTTCAGCCCAGGACACTTGTCCCATTCCCACCCAGGGCAGGGGTCCTGAGTGAGCCCCTCACTGGCTGCAGTGTGGGTAAGGTGGTGGGACGGGCTGGCTGGTCCTGCACTGGCGCTGCTCCAACTCCAGTGGGGTTGGGGAGAAGCATCTTTCCCGTGTCTCAGCCTTCCTCACGTCCAGACCCTTGCAGCGAGCATGAAGACACATTAGAGTCATTCCCCTCTCCCTTCACCTGCCTCTTGCAGAAGGGGAGCACAAATAAATGAGAGAATTACACGAAAGCAAGCTCCAGCCTGTTTTCTTATTTCCAGGTAACTGCACTGATCTGCCTCCTCCCTGCTGTAGCTGCTGCTCTCAGTGCCCTCCTCAGCAGCATCTCCCTCCTGGGACCAGGGAGGCAGAACTCACCTTGATTTCTGGAGGGATGAGGTAGAGGGGAAGCCTGCTCCAGCCCATCTGGGGGTGAGCCTGGGCCCAGAGTGGGGGGCCTTAGCACAAAAAGGCAGGCACAGGGATTTCTATACAAAATATTTTATTAATCAGCTAAAAACAGTGATCAACGGAGGAGGAAAAGGAAGAGGGAATCCATTCTTATGCAGAGGGAAGGTCCAGAGTCCAGCAGGACTGGTCCATGGCCCTTATCCCCCTCAAATACCTGAGGGCAGCAGGAGGACGCGGGATAAATCAACCCCAGCAAATCAGCCCCAGCACCAAGCCCAGCTTCTCCTCCCTGCAGCGGCAGACGCAGCGGTAGCAAGCAGGGGTGAGCACAGGAACAGGGCACAGGAACAGAGCAGCCCTGAGCTCCTCAGCACTAACCCAGGTCCTCCCTGAGCTGCTCCTGTGGCTGCTAAAAGGCCCCTGGGGAAGGGGCAGCACTCACACGGCCGGGGCTGTGCCTGGAGGGTGCAGAGGGAAAGGAGAAGTCAGAAGATGAGGGGTGTCTGGTTCTGCCCCGCTGGTGCTGCAGGGAACCGGCCTCACCTCTGCCCCTGCGCGCTGAGGTCCGGCACCGCCTTTCAGCCTTGACTTGCACCTCAGGCTCGGACAGGGCTGGAGCAGCGGCCACGCTCCTCCTCCTGCGAGCACGTCCCTTCCTTGGCCCGTCACCCACCTCCTCTTCCTCCTCCTTGGCTGAGTCGGGGGGTTGCGCTGCAGCCCTGGGGCGCCGTCTTGAGGCACGTGGGGTGACCTGGGGGGACACCAGAGCTGGAGCGTAGCAGAAGTGTGCTTGGACAGAACATGCTGAGAAACTGCAGGGAGGAGCTCCCCTGGGAACCCGGGAGCAGCTGGAGCAAGGCACAGGGAACAGGACAGTCACAAGCTTCTTACCTTGGGGGTCAGAGCCTTGCGGTCTGACTTGGGCTGAGTGCGCTTCTTGCGAGGTGCCTGCCCTGCGTGAGCAGATGGGACCAGGTTAGGTGTGTGAGGAGATGAGGCAGTGCCCACACTTCGGGGGACCAGCCTGGCAGGCAGCAATGGGGATGTAGGTGCAGGCCTGGAAAACTATCCTGGAGCAGCTCTGCTCTGGAGCCAGGCTGAGAGAGCTGGGCTGGGGCAGCCTGGAGAAGAGAAGGCTCCTGAAGGGGAGACCTTAGAGCAGCTCCAGTGCCTAAAGGGGCTCCAGGAAACCTGGAGAGGGGCTTTGGACAAGGGCCTGGAGGGACAGGACAAGGGGAATGGCTTTAACCTGCCAGAGGGGAGATCGAGATGAGCTCTGAGGCAGAAGCTCTTCCCTGTGAGGGTGCTGAGGCGCTGGCACAGACTTTTCCCAGAGAAGCTGTGGCTGCCCCATCCCTGGCAGTGTTCAAGGCCAGGTTGGACACAGGGGCTTGGAGCAACCTGCTCTAGTGGAAGGTGTCCCTGCCCGTGGCAGGGGGTTGGAACTGGATGAGCTTTCAGGTCCCTTCAACCCAAAGCAGGCTGGGATTCTATATCCTGCAGGTGCAATGCTGTGCCCAGGCAGGTTGGTGTGCTGGTAGGTAGGAAGCCTTCTCCTCCAGAGCCACCAGACACCATAAGCCCGTCAGCACCCCAGGGAGAGGGGCATGTGCTCCTGCCTTTGCCTTCACAGCCTCCAGCCCTCCCAGGGCAAGAGCAGGTCCCATGGGGAGGAGAGAGGCTACTCACCTTTGGGAGCCATGGGGCCAGGCTTTCCCTGCAAGGAAGGCGACAGAGCATTGACCAGGGCACACCATTCTGCAGGGTGCAGAATCTGTGCCCCTTCTCCAACCCGGGGCCAAGGCAGAGATGGGGAAACAGCCACGTTTCCCTAGGAGCCAGGGAAACTGGACCTGTCCTGTGTCCTGGGGACTCTCCCATCAGCTCCTTCTGTGAGTCCCCACAGCACCTCACCCATTCATAGGGCACAGGAGGGAGGGAATGGGGCTGCCAGACCAGCTGAGCCCCCATCCCTGCAATCAGCCCCTCTGCTCCAGCCTGCCCACCATCCCTCGGGTCCTTGTCACCTCCCTATCCAGCAGCCTGGCCATGAGAGTGCCCCCAGTGACACAGCGTAATGCAGAGGGGGGTATCAGGAAGCTGGTGTCCCCTTGGAGCAGTGGTCAGGGACCCCCAGCCCCAGGCAGTGACCCCAGGCTCCTACGTGGAACCAGATGGTCCTGCCGTTGCGGTCGCGCAGGTTGCTCATGCCGGGCACCAGGTAACACCGCAGCCAGCCCTTGAACGCGTCGTAGTTATTCGGGTCAGCCGGGTCAAAGAGGCCTGGGAAGGGGGAGGAGGAAAGGACAGAAGTAGAGAGGAAGCAGCAACCACGTTGTTGGGTGCCCTCCCAAGCTTCCTGCTGTTGGGAACGCCAGGGCCAGGGCTCCCCATCCTGGTGCCTCACCCGCCGCGATGATCTCCATGGGCACGGTGTGACACAGCTCCAGGAGATCCGGGTTCTCCCGCATCCGCTTCAGCTTCTTGCTCAGCGTCAGGGAGGGATTCTGCAGGGGGGCACAAGGGGAGGGAAGTCACCGCCGGCAGCCAGATCCCATCTCCTCCTGCCCTCACTCCCCACCTGCTCCATCGCAGGCTTCAAACTACACATTAGGACATTCCCCACAGCTACAAAGACATGTAGAGGCTTTGGCACAGGAACACCAGCAGTTTGTACAAGCAGCACCCAGGTCTTGTTTGTTGTTCTCTGCTTCAGTAAACCAGCCACTTCTCCCCCCGAGGCCACAAGATCAGCCAAGGGATCCACTGCAGCCTTCCCCAGAGGTTTTAAGCTTGTAAAGTGTTTGTTTCCCTCGTCTCTTCCTCTTCACCCGCCCCAAATACACCCGGAGGCTTCCTGACGGTGGCAGAGGCCACGCACCAGCGCAGCTCAGGGGCATGTGGTGCTGTCACAGGTCGTCAGCCTGGCCACACGTGAGCACGAGCCCCACACGTGAGGTTATGGAGCTGCTCCACTCTGCTGGAGGGGCAGACATGCCCAGACAGGGGCTGTTCATGGCAAAGGACAGTAACATGCCTGAGGAGAAGGATCCCACGCAGCAAGCGTGACAGTTGTGAAGGGAAAATTCCCATTGTTGGGATGGGAGAGACTCGGAGCAGCAAATCTCCTCCTGACAGCAATGTGAGCTGGGGGGGGTGTGAGCTCTGCAGGGGCCAAGGGATGATGTTCTGCCCCATTGGAGCAAGGAACCACACAGAAACTGAAACTGGCCTCTGGGCTGGAGCAAGCCCAGAACAGCCAACCTGAACCAGAGCTTCGTGCCCAGCTAAGCCCAAAGCCAGGGCAGGGCGGCCGCTGAGCCCAGGCTGGGAGCTGGCAGCAAACTGAGCCACCTCCACTGCTGCTGAGCCCAAACCCCCATGAGGAGCGCTCCTCAGCTCAGTTTGGTCCCCTCCCAGAAGGAAAGACACTGCTGGAGCGGCTGGGATGTCCCACAGGGCCGAAGGCAAAGAAATCCCTGGTATGGCCTCTGGCTGGAAACCTGCCTCTTTCTGAGGGTGTTCCTCACCTTCCTCGTCCTCTCCTCCTCCTGCTCCTTCAGGGCCTCCAGCACAGTCCGAGCCTTTTCAAAGGGAGGGATCTTCACCCTGAGAGAGTCACAGAATCCCAGACTGGTTTGTGTTGGAAGGGACCAGTTCCAACCCCCACCATGGGCAGGGACACCTTCCACTAGAGCAGGTTGCTCCAAGCCCCTGTGTCCAACCTGGCCTTGAACACTGCCAGGGATGGGGCAGCCACAGCTTCTCTGGGCACCGTGTGCCAGCGCCTCAGCACCCTCACAGGGAAGAGCTTCTGCCTAAGAGCTCATCTCAATCTCCCCTCTGGCAGGTTAAAGCCATTCCCCTTGTGCTGTCCCTACAGGCCCTTGTCCAAAGCCCCTCTGCAGAGGACCTGAGCCCTCAGTTCTGGCACTTGCCTCTGTCTACCAGGCGAGGAGCCACCACTAAAACTCTGCCAAACTCCTGATGCCCAAACCTCTCACCGCCTCTTACCTGTACAGGATCTCGGCACGGAGATAATTCCCAATTCCATTGAAGAACTTCTGGTTTAAGAGGGCCTCGCAGATGGGCTTGTCAAAAGCTTTGTCATCCAGGTTCTTCAGCACATTCTCCCTGCAGGGGAGCACATCGGGATGCTCCCCTCAGCTGCAGCTGAGCTGGGGGCTCTCCCCGTGGCTGGTGGATGCTAACCTGAACGCCTGGTACTCGGAGAGGACGCAGGGCCCGCGGCCCGGCTCCCAGGCATCCCCCAGGCGCCACGACCCGAAGCGACGGACATCGATGAAGCAGAGGACGAGCGGGGGGCTGTCGCGGGTGAGGAACCGGAGGTGGGCATGGCGCGGGAGCTGCGCGGCGGGGCACAGCCGGAACGACCCCGACATGCCGAAGCGGAAAACCAACCCCTGGGAGGCATCGGCGGATTCCAGCGGGGTCAGCGTCAGGCGCAGCTCCTTGCCCCGGGCGGCGGCAGAGATGCGGTAAGCCTCGCTGCTGAACGGCACTTCCGGGCCCCTGCCCACCGCCGAGCGCTCCACGCCGCCCGAGAACACCAGCGCGCCGCACTCCTCGTTGATGTAGCGCCCGGCCAGATGCAGCTCCGGGCACTCGGGCATGGCCGCGGGACCGGACACACCGCGGTGGAAGGATCGAAGGGACGGGAGACACCGGAACGGAGGGACCGGAAACACCGGGCAAGAGGGACCGGACGCACCGTCGGGGCGCGCCGCCCCTGGGGATATGCCCCAGCCCATGCCCTCGCCTCCCATTGGCTGCACGGCCCGCAAAGCACGCCGGGAGTTGTAGTCCAGCCTTGCCGCCCATGCATCAGGCCGCGGTGCACGCCGGGAGTTGTAGTCCACCGGAGGACCAATCACAACGCGGCGCGTCTGTCACCGACACGTTTATTGTAGCTGGCCCCGAGCGCACCGGGACCCCCCCGCCGCCGCCCGGCTCAGCTCAGTGTGTTCATCAGCGCCTGCGCCTGCTTCAGCTCTGCGGAGACACGGAGCAGGTGGTGGGGGAGCCGCTCTGGCCCCACGGTGTCCCCTCAGCCCCACTGCCACCTCCCGTCCTGCGGCCACCACCAGCTCCTGTCCTGGGGTCTCACCTGCCAGCAGCACCCGGAACTTGTCGGCTGACACGGCCATGGGCACGGCCGCTGTGCTCCCATGCTGCCCATCCCGCACGGTGAAGGTCAAGTGCACGAGGGGCTCATGGACCTCCTGCAGCTCGCTGGAGCTGAGGGTGTAATCCACGCGCCAGCACACCGAGCCCAGCCGGCTCACTGGGGTGGGCGGTGGGGCAGCATCAGACACACATACACCGACCCCCAAAACCCCATCCCTGAGACCCAACATCCCCCCTGAGACCAAACACAACCCCCCTGAGACCCAAGCCCCCCCCTCCCCGACCAAACACACCCTCCCAGAGACCCAACACATTGCCCCGAGACCCAAGGCCACACTCACGTCTCAGGCTGGCGGCCCTCAGGCTGTCCTGGAGGGAGCTCTGCTTCTCCTCGTAGGACCGGCACAGCCCGCTGGCGTGCTCTGCCAAGGCACAACAAAACTGTCCGATGGCACCGACCCTACCACAGTGACACCCCCAGGGTCCCCCCTACCTTTGGGCAGCCCCAGCTGCTGCAGCTCGCTGGAGAGGGACTCGCTGTCCACACCGTGCTTGGCAGCACTGGAGAGGATGAAGCCGAGGACGGCGATGGTGGCCTTCACGTCCCCTGACTCTGCGTGGGGAAGGGTCAGCTCTGCAGCCCCAGCCACATCGCTGCCCGTCCCCAGGGGCAGCACCGTGGTGGGAGCCGGGGCGGTAGCACTCACCTAACTTGGCATCCAAGGTCAGCTTCAGGATCTTCTCATACTGCAGGAGAACAGCATATGGGGCCGTCATGGTGAGCAGCAGGTACCGCACGGCACCGCAGCCAACACCAGCAATCATAGAATCCCAGACTGGGTTGTGTTGGAAAGGACCTTAAAGCTCATCCAGTTCCAACCCCCTGCCACAGGCAGGGACACCTTCCACTAGAATGGAGCGGTATATGATTCCATATGATAGTAGAATCCTCACCTTAGGATCACTACTCATTACCCAAGTTACTACTGGTTGTACTGGCCGGCAGCACCCGCGCGGAGGTGCCGTTTGGAGCAAGCAGACCCGCGGTGTCCCCCCATCACTCACCTCCATGCTCCCGCCCAGCAGGTCCCGCAGCACTTGGGCGCAGATCAGCTTCAGCTTCACCGAGGACTGCGGGAGGAGGAAGAGAAAGGGGGTGAGCACCGGGCTCGGCGGGGCAGGAGCGGGCAGGGCCGCGGGGAGCGGGCACTTAACGATTTTGGCCAGGGTGCTGATCTCGGCCAGGACCCAATCCGGGCAGTCCAGGTCCCCGCAGAACCGGAACCGCTGCGGGGGGAAAGCGCGGTCAGAGCCCGCCGCGGACCCACCGCGCCCCACACCGCCCCTCGGCCCCCAGCCCCACCATATCGCCGGTACCGCCGCGGATCCCACCTCCGCGACCCGGAACGGCTCCCGGAGAGGCGGAAAGCAGCGCGCTCCGCCCGCCCCGGATGCTGCGGGGAGGAGCCGGCAGCGGCCGCCCCGAGACCGGCTAGAGGGCGCCGCGGGGTGCAGCGGGGCTGGCCCTGCAGCAGCGGCTCAGCCCCTGTACCGCTGGTTTCATCCCGGCTCCGGAGCTTTCTTCCAGCCCCACAGTCGGTGTTTCTGGCCTCAGCGGGCGGTGCTGGGTCTGCTCCAGCCTTTGCCTCACCGGGCTCTAGTGCTGGGGGTTAAAGGGCTGAGGAAACGCGTCACTCGTGGGGCTGGAGTGAGGGAATCGGGTGCTGGGTGCTGCCCGTCACCCCAACAGGAGCAGCACCCACAGCTGGGGGCTGCCAGTAATGGCAAGGTGGAGTGTTGGGGGCTTTCCACCCAAAAGCGGGCTTTTCCCAGTGTGTGGAGGCAGAAAGCGGCTCTGCAGACAGACACTCAGTGCCAGGAGGAGTTTCGGGGTTTATTATTCTCAAGTCCCAGGTCAGTGAGGGCTGGGGGTCTCCAAAGCAGGCACGGGGCAGAGCTGGCCGCATCCTGCTCTGGGGGTGCTGGGCCCATGGGAGGGATGCTCCAGGGCTGGGCTGAGCTCCCCGCTCCTCTCCAAGGGGGAGAGCGGCTCCAACCTGCGCTTCCCTCTGCGCTGCTGGACACGGGACCCGCTTCCCGGGGGGAAACCGCCTGTGCTCCCGGACCTGGGGAACATGAGCCCCGGGGCAGGAACCTGCTCTGCTGCCGCTTCCCAACGGGAATGGTGGGGATGGAGGTGGAATCCCCGAGGCGGCCCCGGCCCGGCCCCAGGAGACCCCCATCCCAAGTGATTTCAGCTCATTCCCACAAGCTCTATTTTCCAGCTCCAGCAGTTTCATTCCGGCCCAGCTCCGTCATGTCTCAGTTCCAGCTCTCTATTCCAGCCCGAGCCAAGATCCCAGCCCCAAGCAGAGATCCCGGCCCTGAATGGTTTCAGCTCATTCCCACAAGCTTTATTTCCAGCCCCATGCTCAGTGATTCAGCTCCAGCTCTGCCTCAGGTCCGCTCCAGCCCCACCGCATCCAGTTCATCCCGGGTCGTTATCCGGCCCCGGCTCCCGGCAGCGCGGAGCTTTGGACGAGGCAGGAAACCAGCGACCACCGCTGCGCCTCAGCCGGGGAGCGGGTGCAGGTCCCCGCCCCGGGGAGCGGCGCTGCCCCACCTCCGCGCCTAGCCTGCTCCGTACCCACCGCGGTGGGGTGACAGCACCGCTTGACAGCAACAGCTTTAGTATTAACTCTGCCTCCGGGACACCGCGATCCCCCCGAACCGCCGCCGGCTTGGACACCGTCCCGCCAGCCTGACCCATGCTCGCCCGTTCCCGCTCACGAGCGCTCCGCAGCCTCCCGCCCTCAGCGCTCGCCTTTTATAGCCTCCGCCCCGCCCCTCCCTGCCCTGCCCAGCCAATCACGCCCCGCCCCTTCCCGCCTCTCCCGTCTTCTCTCCACCCACCCCGCCCCGCCCAATCCCGGCCCGCCCCTTCAATCCGGCCCCGCCCCCTCTCCGCTACACCTAATCCCGGCCCGCACCTTCAATCCGGCGGTTCCCGGCTCCGGGATTTGAAAGGGAACCGGGAGCAGCCTCGCTGCGGAGCTCCCGCTCGAGCGCCTCGGAACGCAACACCCACCGTGGGGGCCTACGGCAGCGGGACGCGACCCCCGCAGCTCCGCGGCTGTTCGGCGCGACCGCCGCCTGCGAGGACGGGGAGTGGGGAACCGGGAGTGGGCGGAGCCGGATTGAAGGGGCGGGCCGGTATTGGGCGGAGCGGGGGCGGAGCAGGATTGAAGGGGCGGGCCTTGATTGGGCGGAGCGGAAAGGGGGCGGAGCCGGATTGAAGTGGCGGGCCGGGATTGGGTTGAGCGGGGTGGGTGGAGAGAAGACGGGCGAGGCGGGAAGGGGCGGGGCGTGATTGGCTGGGCAGGGCAGGGAGGGGCGGGGCGGAGGCTATAAAAGGCGAGCGCTGAGGGGCGGTGGCGTCATTGTGGAGCGGCGGCCGGGCAGCGGCGGTGAGCGGGGCCGGGCGCGCAGGGAGCGGGGCGGCGGGACCCCTACCCCTGCCCGCTCTGTGTGCCCGGGCCGGCGCTCAGTGCCGCGGGCGGTGTCCAAGCCGGCGGCGGTTCGGGGGGATCGCGGTGTCCCGGAGGCAGGGTCAATACTAAAGCTGTTGGGGTCGAGCGGTGCTGTCACCTCACCGCGGTGGGTAGGGAGCAGGCTAGGCGCGGAGGCGGGGCAGCGCCGCTCCCCGGAGCGGGGGGCTGCACCTGCTCCCCAGCGCTCCCCGGGGGATGCCTCGAGATGTCATCGCGGCTGGGATAGAGACCTGGGCTGAAACCACAGGAGCTGGAAAATAAAGCTTGTGGGAATGAGCTGGAATCACTCGGGACTGGGATCATACATAGCCGGAGCTGAACCACGACAGAGTCAGGGCTGGAAATAAAGCTTGTGGGAATGAGCTGAAACACTGAGGGTGGAGCTGGATAAATCCCATAGGGCTAGAGCTGAAATAGAGACACTGGGGCTGGAGCTGGGATGTCCTGGAGCTGGAATATAGACAACAGAGAGCCGGGGCTGGAATGAAAGCTGTGGAGAAGGGCCTGGGGCTGAAATCCTGCCTTTGGGGCTGGAATGAAACCCCCCGAGCTGGAGCATAAGGACAAGAGCAGGAGCCCAAGGTGGATAAACCCTTTTGGAATGAGCTGGAGCCTCCCAGGGCTGGGACTGGAATTAGGGCTTTGGGGTTGGAGCTGACGTGATGCAGAGCTGGAGCTGAGACAGGGACCATGGGGCTGGAGCCGAGGTGATGAGGAGCTGGAAAATAAAGCTTGTGGGAATGAGCTGAAATCTCTCGAGGCTGGAAAATAAAGCTGGTGGAAAGGAGCTGAAATCTCTCAGGGCTGGAATCTACTGGGGCTGGGCTGGAAGAAAGAGCTGGAGCCACATCCAGTGCACCACAGAGCCAAGGCTGCAACATAAAGCCTGCGGGAATGAGCTGAACTTACTCAGGGCTGGGATCGAGCCAGAGCTGGAATGAATGGGCTGGGATTAAAGCTTGTGGGAATGAGCTGAAAGCACTCGGGGCTGGGATCATACAGAGCCAGGGCTGGAAATAAAGCTTCTGGGAATGAGCTGAAACACTGAGTGTGGGGCTGGACTTGGATAAATCCCATAGGGCTGAGCTGAAATAGAGACCCTGGAGCTGGGATCGCCTAGAGCTGGGATCAAGAGCCAGAGCCAAGACACCGCAGACCTAGAGTGAAAGTGTTGGAGCCAAAACGCCACCCGTGGGGCTGGGATCACACAGAGCTGCAATAAGGATGTTGGGGCTGGGCTGCACCAAGGGCTGTGGGGCTGGAATGAGCCCCCCAGGCTGGAGCAGGAGGATGAGAGCTGGAGCCCAGGCGAGAGCCTGGGGCTGGATAAATGCTGTGGGGCTGAGCTGGAGGCTCCAAGGCTGGGATTGGCCTGATGTGGGGCTGGAGCTGAAATAATACGGAGCTGGAAATGGAAATAAAGCTTGTGGGAATGTGGGGCAGCACTGACCATGGGGCTGGAGCTGGAGAAATGCTGTAGGGCTGAGCTGAAATAGAGACACTGGTGCTGGAGCTGGGATGTCCTGGAGCCGGAATACAGACACCAGAGAGCCGGGGCTGGAATGAAAGCTGTGGGGAAGGGCCTGGGGCTGAAATCCTGCCTTTGGGGCTGGAATGAAACCCCCCGAGCTGGAGCATAAGAACAAGAGCAGGAGCCCAAGGTGGATAAACCCTTTTGGAATGAGCTGGAGCCTTCCAGGGCTGGGACTGGAATTAGGGCTTTGGGGCTGGAGCTGATGTGGTGCTGAGCTGGAGCTGAGACAGGGACCATGGGGCTGGAGCCGAGGTGATGAGGAGCTGGAAAATAAAGCTTGTGGGAATGAGCTGAGAGACCAACCATGGGGCTGGATGAGTGCTCAGGGCTGGAGCTGGGATCTCCTGGAGCTGGAAGAGAGACCCCGGAGCCAAGGCCAAGACACCGCAGGAATAACCCCGCGGGGCCGGGCCGGGGCAGCGGCACAATCGTCGCCGGCCTCTCCGGGTGCAGCAGCCGGTTTCCCTCCGGGAAGTGTCACGGCTGCCTCGAGCAGTTCCTCCTCCATCCCGCCATTCCCGCTGGGAAGCGGCAGCAGCAGGTTCCTGCCCCGGGGCTGACGTTCCCCAGGTCCGGGGACGCGGCCGGTTTCCCCCCGGGAAGCGGGTCCCGTGTCCGGCAGCGCAGAGGGAAGCGCAGGTTGGAGCTGCTCTCCCCCTTGGAGAGGAGCGGGGAGCTCAGCCCAGCCCTGGAGCATCCCTCCCATGGGCCCAGCACCCCCAGAGCAGGATGCGGCCAGCTCTGCTCCGTGCCTGCTTTGGAGACCCACAGCACCCACTGACCTGGGACTAGAGAACAATAAACCCCAAAACTCCTCCTGGCACTGAGTGTCTGTCTGCAGAGCCGCTTTCTGCCTCCACACACTGGGAAAAGCCCGCTTTTGGGTGGAAAACCCCCCCAACACTTCACCTTGCCATTACTGGCAGCCCTCAGCCGTGGGTGCTGCTCCTGTCGGGGTGACAGGCAGCACCCAGCACCCGATTCCCTCATGCCGGCCCCACGAGGGACGCATTTCCTCAGCCCTTTAACCCCCAGCACTAGGGCCCGGTGAGGCAAAGGCTGGAGCAGACTCAGTGCCCCTGCACCACTGGCTTTGACATCTTATAAACAGTTTAATAAAGTTCAATGAAGTTCAACATACAGATTTGTTTCATCTATGCACCTGAGCCTGCATCCCTCAGGGAGCAGAGGTGGCTTCTTGGCATCTCTCCCCCCATCGCTGCTCCTCAGGCTCCCCCATCAGCTGCGTCTCCTCAGGCAGAGGAACTGTGCCAATGTGGCTGAGCATCCCCAGCACCCTGTGGGGAGAGGGGGAGAAGCTGCTCCAGCAAGGGCAGGGGGGAGGTCTCCATCCCCACAGGGCTTCCTCAGTCCCTCAGGTACAACCAGGACCTGCCAACCACCAGCTCCAGCTCCGCAGCACAGGAGCTCAATTCAAGGGACTAGCAGCCACTTGCCTGCTCAGAGGATGCCTGGAAGCCTTGGTTATCCATTTCCAGGGTCTGGATCCCTGCTTCAGGGTCTCTTCTGTCCCAAAGGGGTGCCACAGGCCACCAGCCCAGCCTCTTGGTCCTCAAGCACTGGGGAGGAGAGCACGGGGGCTGCAGCCACGCTTCACCCCACAGCGGTCCCTCTGCTCAGAGACCACGGCTGCTTCACCCCAGCTTGTTCCTGTCCCCCCCCCCCCCCCACAGATAGACACAGCCCTTACCAGCAGCAAGATGACAGGAGCAGTGATGACGATGAGGCCACACACCACCACGATGGCCACGCCGTGCTCCGGGAAGCCTGGCTTAGGCAAGGGAGGCTCCAGGGTGTCCTCTGGAGCAGAGCACAGGGGTTTGGGTCAGTGGGTGGAATGCCAGGTTAGCACAGGACACGGGGGGCAATGACACCCATGTGACAGCCTGCAGGAGGTGACCCTTCCCTCCTGTCCTCCACCAGCCAGCAGCACATGGGGCATCGAGATTGGGATAGGGATGGGTGCTGCCAGAACGGCGCTTTCAGATCAGCCCTTGCAAGCTGGTCACCTCAACAGCCAGGACATCTCACCCTCCCCTTGCCTGAGGGACCTGGATCTAGCTGGCTGTGGATCTACCCTGCTCACCCTGCATGGGGCTATAAGCTTCTTTACCCATGCCCCAAAGTGACACTTACCTCCCACAGCAAGGGAATATGGATCCACCTGGAAGTCTGAACCAGCCAAAGCCTTGTTTGGCCCAACCGAGAGCACAAGTGCCTCTAGAACTTCCAGGCTGGTGGGAGCTGGGTGCTGGAAGACCAAGTCCCCATGGCAGATCAGGGAGCCGGGCCTGTGGGGTGGGAAGAGCTCCAGCAACTGCCAGTCCCACCATATCCCCCCAGGCACAGCCACACACTGGTTTTGCTCAGGGAGGCATTGCGTCTGCATCTGCTCTTTGGGATGGGACACCCCTGAGGGTGCCTGCTGCAGACCCCCATGACCTTGGGTGATTGTGGTCAATGGGAGACCTCCCCGGCTCTGCACAGCCCTGCCCCAGCAGAGCCTCTGCTCCCACTCACAGGAATTCTCTTATCAGCACTTGCAGGAAGCTCCTGTGGTCACTCAGGGCTCTCGCCACCTGGAAGAGAGGTTTTGGCTCAGGTCCACACCAGCCTCCAAGGGGTTTCCCCCAGCCAGATCCCTGCTTCTATGTCCCCAGGGAAGGGGAGGACTCCCAGCACTGGACAGGGTGCTGGGACATCAGGTCTGGGTCATGCTTTGCCTAGAAAGGTTGGACCAGATGATCCTTGAGGTCCCTTCCTATGGAATTCCGTGATTGATGGAGCTGGGTCAGCCACCACAGCAGGAGCACAGGGCAGCTGTAGTGCTGCAGCACCTCCAGTTGTGTCCAGATGTGGTAGCTTGAACCATCATCAGCAGAGAGAAGACATCCTGCCCCAGCGCCCACCTTCAGCAGGCATCAGCCATAGCACTAGAGGTGAAGGTCTGGTTCAGACAACGCCAAAGCAGTCCCTCCTCCTCCCTGATCCCTCAGCACCCTGAGGGACCCTGGCCCGCTCCCACCAGCCATTCCTACCGCATCCCCAAGGCCTGTGGCGAGCTCCCGGTGCTCTGCAGTGAGTGGATCCAGAAGGTCCTTGCTGAAGTGTCTGTTGGTGACGAGGAGGGAGAGCGGGTAAACCTGGAGGTGAAGCCTGGCTCCTGGGGAGGCAACAGAGGGCCGGTGGGTGAGCAGAGCCGGCAGCGAGCCCCAGCAGCAGCACCCAGCAGCTGCCCTCACCCTCCACCGAGAGCGAGGTCAGGTCCACAGAGCAGGTTCTCAGAGCTGTCAAGGCTTGCAGAGCCTCTGGAACATCCACGTGGATGATGGTGTCGAGGTAGATGTCTCCAGTGAGCTCCAGGTCCCCATTGTGGTTTCTAGGTGGGGGGGAGAAGGGCTCTAAGCAAGGCAGGAAGGTGGAACAGGCTCCCCAAGCACACCCTGGCTGGTCTCTCAGCAGCTCACAGCTCCTCAGCCCAGGGAAGAGGCTCAGGGTATTGCCATCAGCCCCACATCACTCCCCCAAAGCTCCCTAGTGCAGCACAACTCAACAACTCATCCTCTCCATCCTTGAGCACAGCTAATGCTGCTGGTGCACAAAGGGCAGTGAAGGACATTGAATGAAGAGCTTTGGGTAGTTGTGTCCCATACCTGAGCAGGGTCATAGTGAAGTTCCTCACGTGGTAGAGGGCACCAAGAGACCCAGTCACCTGGATGAAGAGGAGACAACAGCTCACACCCTGCCCCTGCTTTAGGACACGTTGTCCCAGCAGCGCAGCAGCCAGCCAGGGCCCATCTTCCCAGCATGAGCTTTTGGAAGAGCCCCCACGGCTCACCATACCTTGCTGATCAGCCCCTCCAGGGGGTCTGTCCTGCTCATCCCGGGCTGGAGGACAGTGAGGGAGATGGACAGCTTCTCCGGGGCCAGGTTCTCCAGGCTGAAGCCTACAAGAGTTCATTTACGCTCATACCTGTTCCTTCACCATCCTTGTGAGATACCATCAGTCTTGAGCCCATCCTCTGCACTGAAAGCAGAGGCCAGCAGGGCAGGATAAGGCACCTCATCCTGGATGAGGATGAGTAGCTTTAGTGGTGGGAAGGGCTTGGGAGGCAGCACCTCCCAGGACAGGAGAAGCAGTTTCAGGAGGGGAAGCCATAGAATTTAGCAGAAACACTGGACCCCAAAGGTCCAACTGCTGCAGATGCAGTCTCCAGCAGCCTTAACGCTGCAGGCTTCTGTATTGGTTGGGATGTTCAGGCTTCACCTTCCCTTAAGTCCAAACTGGGCAGGTTTTGGCTTTGCTAGAGGTACAAGGGGGACACCAACAGCAGCAGCTCTGCTGTGGGAAGGTCTCCATGGCTTACCACCGGACCGGACAGACCGTGGCTCCAACCGCCAGCTGAAGGAGCTCCTTCCCCTGCTCGCCTCTGTGACCACCGTGCGGATGAGGTGGGAGCTGGTGGGAGCAGGAGCATCCCCCCGGAACAGAGCCTGCCCTCGCACCACCACCGAGCCGTTCCTGCAGGGAGAGGAGACGATGGGCAGCTCAGAGCCCCCCCATCCCCGCATTAACACCCCACCAAAGCCAGGACTCAGGTGGAGCTTCAGACACTTCCAGGCAGGGATCCCTTGGGATGATGTCCCTGGGGAGGGAGCGCAGCCCCTCACAAGAGCATCTTGCTGGGCAAACCCTTCCCTCCAAGCCAAAGCCACCCTTCTCCACATTACCCACTCACATAAACTCCAGGACATTTGCCTGCAGGAAGGTCTCGTAGGTGGACAGTGTCTGGTTTAGCTGGAAGAAAGAAGCATGTGTTAATTGAGCAGCTTCTACAAGCTCCCCCATGGGAAGGGGTATTCCAGGCCTCTGGAGATGGTCCTGGCTGAGCTGGCATAGCCAGGGCTCCATCAGCATAGAAACAACAGCCACTCCAGTGTGTAACAGCCCCGTTGGCTGCTAAAGGGGAGCCCAGTCCCACCTCAAGCCAGGCATCCCAGTCCAGCCCCAGTGCTGGGATTTACTGGTCTCCACCACAGACCAGACCTCCAGGCTCCTCATACCAGCAGGGCTGCAGTGGCTCCTCAGCTGCACCCCTGCACCCAGAAGTACCAGTATCCCACCAGCCACCAGCACTCACCATCAGCATCACTTCCTCCTCCAGCTGCCTGTAGCTCTCTGAAGCGCTGCTGCTCAGAGCCTCCGTGTAAGTGATGCCCAAGAGCCGGAACTGCAAGGGCAGCACATGAGCAGGAGAGGGGACCCCAGAGGGGTGGGATGGAGCCAGGGAGCCAGGTTTGCCCGTGGGCATCAGCTCAGCTGCAGGGAGATGCTCTGTGGCTGTGGAGGGGTGCTGCGAGGTGGCAGAGTGCCTGGACACGGGCTGAGCATCACAGGGCACGGGCTGTGAGCTGGCTGCATGCACAGCTCCGGTGGAAGCCAGCGGATAGGATGGGGATGGGAATATGGTGCCAGCGCAGTGCACAGCCTCAGAGACATGCTCCAGAGTGGGAATCTTAGAGCTGGGAGCGGGTGCAGAGCCTGGGCTGGCACCGGAGGGCTCTGGAGGTCCTGCTGGACCATCAGCAGCTCCCACCGACGCTGTGCTGAGCTCGCTGTGCCCAGCTTCTGCCACAGCCACTGCTCCAGGCAGCGCACTCGTCTCTGCCCCCTTCATGGCTTCATGGTGCTGCCCTGCAGAGGGTCCATCCGCAGATGCTGTTGTGAGGAAGGGATCTGGATGCAGAGATGGCCCCTGGGTAGGTGACCCTGCAGCTCCTGGGGAAGGGGGAGCCACCACAGCAGCTCCATCCCTGTGGGGGGCTTTGGTTGCCCCAGGCTCTAGGGTGGCATCAGATGCTGCTGCTGCACTCACCCCAGTCACAGAGGGACCTGCAGTGCTGGGAGTCCTGGTCCGAGCAGGGGAAGGGTGGGCTTTGGTGGGTGTCATGGGCTGCTGTGCAGGGGGTGAAGATGGGTCACTTGCTTTCCCCAAGGTGATGGCAGGTCCCCCAGGCTCCCCTGTAGGAAGAGAAGGAGCCAGCACTTGTGGGTGGGTGACATCACGAGCCAATGCAGCACTGGGAAGGGATGCCAAGACAGTGTCCAGGAGCACAGACTCATTTGCTGGGACCTTGGCCAAGATGTCCACCAGCAGAGCAGCTTCTCCATGCAGGAAGGTGCCAGCAGGCTGCGTGTCCCAGAGCACCTCAGGTGTCACAGCAGAGGGGACCCAGTCTGTGCCAGGATGAGTGCTGGTCGAGATGGACATCCCTCCTGTTGGCAGAGCTGAGGGCAGCCGGGGCAGGGGCTGCAGGGGGGGAGCAGCCGTGTGGTCCTCACCCATACCAAGCTCAGGACTTGGTCCCACCTCTCCCTTCTGCCCATTGCAGCTCCTTGTGGCTCCAGCAACAGAAGCTCCACGCTGGACATCAGAGAATCCACTGGCTGTAGACTGAGGAGCTGCAGGTGTGCTGCTGGGAGCCCAGGAAGGCAGGCTGCTGGCCATGACCACAGCAGGAGGCTCAGAGCTCACAGCCACCCTCAGATCTGCTCTGTGGGGCATGGTCCAAGGGTCAGGGGATGCCCCAAGGGCCGGTGTATGGTCACCTCTGGGCTGCTCCATCGTGCTGTGGCTCTGGGAGGGGATTCCTGTCACTGTCCACACTGACCCTGCAGTATCCTCAGAGTGCTGGGGCTCTGCTGTGCCCACAGGCTGCCCAAGACCATGGGCTGAGGTCGCTGCGTCCTGTGAGCCTGGTCCTGTGCCACGGGGACTTCCTGAAGCTGCATGATGCCAGGAGCCAGGGCTGGGCTCACCCATGGGCTGGAGGAGCTGAGCAGAGGCAGCAGGCACCCCTGTACCAAGCCACTGCACAGGGGACAGTGTCACAGCCACTGCTGTGCCCAGTGTGAGCCCTGCCTCATCCCTGGATCCAGGCTGCCACAACGGTGAGGTCTGAGCAGTCGGTGTCCCCTGGCTCCAGCCCTCAGCATCCGCACCATGGGTCAGGTTGCAGCCCCCAGCATCCGCACCATGGGTCACATCTCCTTCAGCTGAGCCCATCAGCACCCTCCCATGCTGCTGCATCACTGGTTCCTTGAGCAGGTCCCCGTGTGTTGCCATCAGATCATCACTGATCTCTCTCTGGGAGCCTGGTGAGTCAGGCCAAGCATGGGATGGTGTCAGGGGGCCTGGCAGGGCAGCCAGAGACCCCAGGCCATAGGGGAGGGCGGTGGCAGACAGGCAGATGCCCAGCACCAGGAAGGCTTTGCACCGCAACCCACTGGTGGCAGCAGGCACATGGGCAGCAGGATCTACAGCCACAGCCCCTTCCCTCTCAGCACAGGGTGTGGGTTTTGGCTGCAGGGCAGCAGCGTGCATGGGGTCTGGTGGTCCTGCCCCTCTGCTCAGCTTAGGAGAGGCCATGGGGAGAGCCTGGCTGTGGAAAGACACAGGAGGAGCTTTAAGCTGGGTCCCTCCAAGCTCCCCCCAACCAGTGACAATCCCACATCCAGAGCATCCCGCACACCAGAGCCAAGGACATGATACCCCTTGTCAAACACCTCCCGGCCTCCAGCAGCGCTGAGCAGCGTCTCCAGCTCAGGAAGCTTTGTGCTAAGCCTCAGCATCACCCGGGAAGGCTCCTGCTGCAGAGCAGGGCTGTTGCCTTCTGCTTAACCATTACCCCATTCTCTGCCCCAAACACCCACCTCCTCCCTGGTAACCTCACCAGGGACAGCAAGACCCTCCACCCCAGCAGCACCCCTCACCTGGCAGCACCCAAGGAGAAGAGAGCACCAAGCCCCCCTGCCCAGCCTGGTGCTTTTATCCCATTGCCAGGGCCTGATGATGGCTCCATTCCAGCTGCTCCCAATTCACACCCAAACTCATTTGCACTGCCCCAGGTGAAGCTCTTTCCCCCTGGAGGGGTCCCAGCTTCCCTCTGCATCCTCATTAAGCCTTTGACACGTTGTTCCCCAAGCACCAGCCTCAGACACTGTGGATGTTCCCTAAAACCCCATGTTCTCCTGCCAGGCTGGAGTGATTTGGGCTGGAAACGTGGCTCAGGGTGCCTGGGTCTCAGAACCAGGCAGATTTCATGCTTCTGATGGAGGTGCATAAAGGGTTAGGAGTTTTGGGGTGCATCACTCCAGGGGACCACTGCCATCTCCCTGCACCCCACAGCTCTCCTGGCCAACTTCTGATGCGGACACCTCCATCAGCACGCTCCTCCCCAGCTATCATCTGAGGGCCTCAGGACATTGCCTTCATGGGATGTGTCCCCTTGAGTGCTCACCAATGCCCCATGGGTCACCCACAGCAGATCAGACACTGGACTGATGGATGGAGATAGGCACATCACTCATGGCTTCTTGCAGGGAGAAGATGGCAAGTGCATTGCATGGAGGACCCAAACCTGGGGTTTGGTCAGTCCAAGCCAGCTGGGTGATGCTGGGTGATGATTTGGGACCCCCCTTGTCCCTGGAGAGGTCCCATCGTGTCCCCGCTGGCAAGCAGAGGCTGAAGCGCGATGTTTGAAAACGAACCAAACCCTTTTATTCAGGCAAGGCACCTCCTAAAATCCATGTTCTTACAAAATATTAAATAAAGTGAAGGAACTTTCTTCCCTGGAACCTTATATATATATATATATGTACAAAAAAATACAGTATTATTAACAAACACTGCTTTACAATGCTATGCACAGGTGTGGATGGCAAGGAAGAGCTGCCTCCCTCCTTCCCTATCCCCTCCATGGCCAGTACATCCCAGTGGAAAACCAGAAACACAGAGCACAGAACAGGCCAGCGAAAAAAGAGTCTCTGGCAGGCTTGGTTTTTTTCTTATTTTTAGTTGTTTTCTTAGTTTAAAATAAATATTTCCCGTAGTGAAATACAAAAGAACAATAAATCCCTGTTTTGTTCCTCTGCGCCCTGAATCAGCTGGAAGAACACCCGAGTGTTGAGTTTGTAAGGCCTCTGCTGTGTCCTGCTGCTGCAGACCAGGCGAGGGGGGGTTCAGGCTGCCACGATCCCTCCTGGGATCCCCATCATCCTTCCATCAATCCAGGAGGGATGAAAGCATCTCTATTCCCAAGGTCTCGCTGCATCACTCCCCTTCCCACCCCTCCGACATCATCACATCTCCATCAAGATTGTCCCCAAGGGTAGATGCCCCACGTTCTCCATTGGGACAGCTGGGATGTGTGTGGTGCACTGGGTAGAGTTTCTTTAACAGCCTTTAAAGGTTTCCTTGCAGCTCTTTTCAGCTCCGATTGGGACTGAAGCTCTCAGCCCCAACAAGCTCCCACTGGTCCAGCGCAGCGAACAGAAGCCACGAGTTTAAATAAACCACAAGTATAAATTACTGTATTTTTTATATAAACTCCACGTAACCTGAAGGCAGCAGCTCCTTATAAAGGTAAACTCGTAACGTTTAAAAAATGTCTTCATTTAAAACAAGAAGAAAAGAAAATCAGTCCTGGAACTACAGACATTGTGGTTCCCTCGACCCGTTGTGGTGGGTTAAGTCTCCAGACCACTGTAAAGATTCAAAACCAGGAGGAAGGTTTGTTTATTGGGAATGGGGTGTATAAAACAGGACAGGCCATGCTCCTCTTGCAGCTGCTCCACTGGAACTCCAGCCATTCCCTCCTGGTTCTCCGGCTGCAGCCTGGCTGGTCATGGATGGAGGTGGGAGATGCTCTACAAGATGATGCATGAAAAGAAACGCAGCTCCAGCTGCTGTGAGGGGCTCAAGCGCATCCCTGCGGGTACCACACCAGCCAGCTCATCATCCCGGAGCATCCCTGTTCCCCACACCAGCATCCCAGAAGGACCTGTCCCCATCCTCAGCATCCGCATCGCGGGCAGCTCAGCTCTTGCCTTTGACACCTTCCTTAGTGCCTCCTTTTTCTCTGTGCTATCCATGGCTATCGCTTTGCCATCAGAACCTCCATGCCAGGACTACCTGGGAGAGGAAAGTGTAGTTAGGGAGGGCAGGGTCTTCACCTCCCCATGCCAAATAATCCCCACTCCAGCCCAGCACAGGCAGCAAAGCCACTCATGTGCTCTTTCACAGCCAGCCCAAGCTCCCCCATCATCATGGCAAATGCACTCAAATACACACACACCATCACAGAACAACATATAAATCCTATAAACATGCCCACAATAAGAGTTACCTACTTGGAGGGGTTCTTGCCAGCCTGTGAGCTTGAACCTGGAAGAGATAAAGCTGTTGGCAACAGCCTTGAGCAGCAGCAAAAGCCCCTGGTATCCCCAGAATGGCTTTTCTCATCCCCTGGCTCCACCACTCCCCAGCTCAAGCTTTCTCCCTCCACAACCCACAGAGAAAAGCTAAATCACAGTATTCCAGGCTGGTTTGGGTTGGAAGGGACCTTAAAGCTCACCCAGTTCCAACCCCTGCCACGGGCAGGGACACCTTCCACTAGAGCAGGTTGCTCCAAGCCCCTGTGTCCAACCTGGCCTTGAACACTGCCAGGGATGGGGCAGCCACAGCTTCTCTGGGAGAAGTCTGTGCCAGCGCCTTAGCACCCTCACAGGGAACAAAGGCTCCACAGAACCCTTGGGAGGACACGGATGCTGAGGGACAACGCAAGCAGTGGATGCTCCCACCAAACAGCAGCATCTGGGAGGCAGATGGAGCTGGAACTTCCCAGGAGGAGTCCCAGGGTCCCACTGGTGTCCCCAGCCCTCCAAGGGAGATGCTGGGCTACCTACCAAGCTGCTGCTTGATGGAGTTGTGCCAGTGAAGGTTCAGCAGGTCTGGGTAGATATCAGGGAGCTGCTTGAGCGCCAGGAGCTTCAGCATGCGCGAGGTGCAGCTCTTCAGCTCCAGGTCCCTCAAGTGCCTCTCCTCCGAGAGCGTGGTGGGGCGCAGCTCCACCTTGTGCTCCTGCAGCACTTGGTCAACGGAGACCCCGGGGAGCTTGGGGAAGAGCTTCTCCTTCACAACGTGGATGGGGATGAAGACGGCCCCTGCCCGGACCACGTGTGGGAAAGGACACTTGCGAGCGAACATGAAGGTCTCCAGCTGGGACAGCAGGTTGGCGAGGAGAGCAGCCACGTCCTGGAAAGCCAACCAGATCTCCTTGCCCTTGGTGGCCTTGTGATGTTCGGGGACCCTGGAGCCGTTCTTGGCTTTGAGGGGGGATTTGGGCACCGCTTCCCCGTGCTCCTCCTCCGGCTCCACCTTCTTCAGCCACTCCCGCAGGAGCTCCGGGGAGGACCTGGCCACGGAGCAGGAGAGGACGTCGCAGAGCCACGTGTGCAGGGTGGTGAAGTACTGCCCGGCCGAGGCGTGCGGCGCCGGGCCCGCGCAGGGCCCGGGCAGCGACACCCGCTCCTCGCCCAGCAGCGCGCAGGGGGGCTCGGGCAGCGGCGGCGGCGCCAAGGGGCCCGGCTGCGGGGAGGCAGGGGGGGTGCTGCTGCAGGGCGCTGGGGGCGGCGCTGGGCTGCGCGGGGGGCTGCTGGGTGGAGCGGGAATGGTGCTGGATGGAGCGGGAATGGTGCTGGGTGGAGAGGGAATGGTGCTGGATAGAGCGGGAATGGTGCTGGATGGAGCGGGAATGGTGCTGGGTGGAGAGGGAATGGTGCTGGATAGAGCAGGAATGGTGCTGGGTGGAGAGGGAATGGTGCTGGATGGAGCAGGAATGGTGCTGGATAGAGCAGGAATGGTGCTGGATAGAGATGGAGTGGTGCAGGATGGCTGCGCTGGAATGGTGATGGATAGAGCAGGAATGGTCCTGGATAGAGCAGGAATGGTGCTGGGTGGAGCAGGAATGGTGCTGGATAGAGCAGGGATGGTACTGGATGGAGAGAGAATGGTGCTGGATGGCTGGGTTGGAATGGTGCTGGATAGAGCAGGGATGGTACTGGATGGAGAAAGAATGGTGCTGGATGGCTGCGTTGGAATGGTGCTGGATAGAGAAGAAATGGTGCTGGGTGGAGCAGGAATGGTGCTGGATGGAGCAGGAATGATTCTGGATGGCTGTGGTGGAATGGTGCTGGATGGAGCAGGAATGGTGTTGGATAGAGCAGGAATGATGCTGGATGGAGCAGAAATGGTGGTGGGTGGAGCAGGAATGGTGCTGGATAGAGCAGAAATGGTGCTGGGTGGAGATGGAGTGGTGCGGGATGGCTGCGTTGGAATGGTGATGGATAGAGCAGGAATGGTGCTGGATAGAGCGGGAATGGTGCTGAGTGGAGCAGGAATGGTGCTGGATAGAGCAGGAATGATGCTGGATGGAGCGGGAATGGTGCTGGGTGGAGCAGGAATGGTGCTGGCTGGAGTGGGAATGGTGCTGAATAGAGGGGGAATGGTGCTGGGTGGAGCCGGGGTGGAGCGCAGGATCTTGTACTTTGTGAACAAGAAGGAGGCCGAGCTCTGGAAGCTGTTCCTGTCCAAGGAGGCCACCTTGACCAGCAAGGGCAGCCCCCGGGGCTTGGTTTCCTCTCCCGCTCTCACCGTCCTCTCTGGATCCTTTTTCTCCTCCTTCGCCCCTTGCCCATCCAGCACCCTGCGGGTCTCTCCAGGTTCCACCAGTCTCTTCTTCAAGCTGAGGTCCAGCACTTTGCTCTCCTCCTCATTGGAGCTGTCCTCTTCAGACCCTGGGTCTCGGGGCACAGGCTCCGGCTCTTCAGGGACACTCCTGTGACCACTTTCCTCTTGGCTCTGCTCCACGCCACTATGGACAAGCTCCTGGCTGGCCGCTGTGGGCACCGCCGCCATGGGCTCCTGGCTGCCCCCCATGTTTAGGGGTGGCGTGTCCCCCCACAGATGCTCCCTGCAGAAGGAGGCTGAGCCCTCGGTCCCCTCTAGGTAGTCTCCACAGGATGCCAGGCTGAAGACCTTCTTGATCACTGGCATGGGTGGGGAGGGAGGAGGAACCTCGCTGTCCCTTGGGTCTTCCAGCAACTCTGGTGGGGAGGCAGGTGGAGAAAGGGAGATGAGCTCCTTGGCTGCATCCTTGACCTTGCAAGTATCTCCTTTCCCTATGGCGATGAGAGCCGGTGGTCCTTCACTGGGGGTCTTCCGGGGGGCCGAACCGGCTCTTCTCTCAGGGTTAGGGGGCTTCTGCTCAGGAGGATCCTGATTCACCCAGCGCCCTTCTCCTTTGGGAAAGGTCTTTGTGATCCCACAGGAGCTGCCCGCTTCTCCTTTGGGAAAGGCCTCTGGGATCCCATTGGAACCGCCGCCTTTCCCTTTGGGAAATGTCTCTGTGAGCCCACTGGAGCCCCCAGGCACCTTCTCCTGGGTGCAGATGGGTTGGAAAGCGCTGCTGTGCCTCACCACCACTGGCTGACGGGAACCCTCTGCCTGATGCTGCTCACATCCCGGCTCCATGCGGGCTCTGGAGGTGCTGGATACATCCATGCCACCAGGACTGAAGGCAAAGCTGGAGCTCGGCACGTATCCCGCTTGCCTTGGTGGCTCCGCATCCCGCGGCAGCGCCGCTGGCTTGGGAGGGGGTGATGCCACCGCGCCGGCGCTGGCTGCCCTCGACATGTAGGTATCCGAGGGGTTGGGGAAGTAGCTCCTTGGGGCTTGGGGCTTGAGGTAAGTGCCGGGATAGGGCTCCCTGCTTCCCGCAAAGCCAAAGCCTCTGTAGGCACCGCTGGGCTGTGCCTCCATGTGGGGTGCCGACGGGGGGTAGAAGAGGGGAGCTTTATGGAGGGGCAGCGGGTAGTGGCTCTGCAGGTAACACTCCGGTGGCCTCTCCTGGTACACTGGGCTGGTGGCGGGTGGACGGAGCTTGTGCCAGGGGTCCGGGCTGAGCCTGGACATCTCGGGCGCCTTCCTCTGGCTGTGAGGGCTGGTGTCCAGGAATGGGTGGGCAGGGGGGCTCCTGTACTGCTCAAAGACAGTGTAGTAGGGGGAGAAGCCAACAGGGGAGCCCACCTTCTCCCTGGCGGGCAGCGCCATGCTGGGGTGCAGCTGCGGGAGGCTGGGGTCGGCGTGGGGACCCCTCCTGTGCTCCCCAGGGTGGAAGGGGTGGCTGGCAGGGCTGGCGGTGGGCAGAGCCCAGTCTGCATTGCCTGGTCTCTGCTGCAGCGGCAGAGCCACCCGGGAGTCCATGAAGTACTCAGGAGCCCTGTACACCGGCTTGGGGACAGCCAGGGGGTTCACCGCCACCGGCTTCTTCACCGGGAAGGGGTGGTGCGGCCCCAGGCCACCCCACTTCTCCCTGGTCATCACCAGTTCTGACACCAGCCTGTCCTTGCCCTTTTCAGCACCGGGGGGGCGCTTCAGCCCGGGCCCCAGGCTCTCAGGTGGGTACGGGGGGCAGCGCTCGCCCGGCCCCTCTGCCAGCATGGGCTGGCTGCTGGCACCGGTGCCATAGTGCAGGTAGGGAGGTGCCGGGCTCCGGCGTGCGCGGGGCGGCTCGGGGCCATCGGGGCTCTGCAGCGCGTAGGCAAAGTAGGAGCCCTTGTAGTTGAAACGGTTTTCGGAGCCAGGGCTGGGTTTGCAGAGGCCCCTGGGGAAGCTGGCGGCAGGGTCTCGCTCCAGCCGAGGTAGCTTGGTGAAAATCACGGGGTCCAGAGGCTCCACGTGTCGTTTTGAGGCCATTTGTACGTTGCTGCCGGTGTCATGAGCAGGGTGTGAGATGGGAGAGCTGAGCTGGCCTTCCTGAGCGGGAGAGAGAAAACAAACTGTGAACACAGTGAGTCCCCACGGCAAACACAGCCTGTGGCGGAGCAGCAATGGGGTGACAGGGGCTGCCAAGAGCCCCCCAGAAGTCACCTTGCCCATGTGCTCGCTGGAGAAAGCATGTTGCTTGTCACGTGCAGCTTTTCCTCATCTGGTTGTGATGCTCAGCATCACACTGGAAAGCTAAAGGAGAGGAGGGGAGCCATAGAAAGTCCTGCTTGTCACATCATCAGCCTCTGCCAAGGACAACAAGGACTTGTTTCCCTTCTGCCATCCTCCTGGGATGGAGGGAGATGCCAGCTCTGGGAGCTGGCAGAGATCCTAAAACAAACCAACCCACCCCAGCTGAGAAGCAACATTTGATCCTCAGCGGGGAAGCTCAGGATCAGCTCAGGGGGACCCTCTCCCTGGTCTCTCCTGGTTTTGGGCTGCTGACCTGCAGCGTGCATGCCAGCAGGTGGAGCTGGCAGACCATCCCAGCACTGCCTGCATCCCCTCGAGCATCGCAAGGATCCTCCCAGCATCTCCAGGCACCACCCAGCATCCCCCCAGTACTGCCCAGCACCTCCTGAGCATCCCACTGAGACACCTGAGCATCACTTGAGCTCAAACAGCATCACTGCACCATCACCCGTTATCTTCCCAGCATCCCCTGAGCATCGTGTTCATCACCCAAGCAAGCCCCAAGACCTGCCTGAGCATCGCTGGACCACGGCTCAGCATCCTCAGCATGGCCAGACATCACCCAGCATCTCCCAGCATGGCCAGACATCACCCAGCATCTCCTAAACGTCACCCAGCATCCTCCAAGCATGGCCAAATGTCAGCCAGCATCCCCCAAGCATGGCCAAATGCCACGCAGCATCCCCCAAGCATCACCTAGCATCTCCCAAGCGTGGCCTGCCATCTCCCAGCCCATGGTTGGACTGACTGCAGCAGGATCTCATGTCTGTTCTTCACCCCCACCCTGTGGTTTCTTTTTTCCTTTCTGTGGCAGGAATTAGGAAACAGAGGAAGAGAGTGTGGAGATAAGATAAAAGCCTTGTCCACAGAAGGGGAAATGGAGCAGATAACTGGGGAGACCTGTGAGGGTGGATAAGGGACCCGAGCATGGCTGGAGCCCAGAACCGAGCTGCACGCAGCCTGCTCTGGCAAACACTGCATCCTGCCAGCTCTCCATGCAGGCAGAGCCCTGCCAGGCCCATTCCAGGCACGAACAGGGCTCTCGGGTCCACCAGCCCCCCAGCTGCAGCTCTGCCCCACTCCACGGCCCAGGGGGACCAGGGGACAGCCTCTCCCCAGCCCAAAGCCAGTGATATTCCCCAGAACAGCAGCTCTGGGGTGACTGAGCAGGCTGCACCCCTCCACTGTTCCTTCACCTTGGATTCCTTTGCCAAACCTCACCAATTTCTCGCTTTCCAGGGAGGATGCTGTGTCCCTGGACTCCTCTTTGGAGGGTCTATGCTCTCCTGTGGTTGAGAAGAAAGCTCATGTCCCCACCTGCACCCTCAGAAACAGTCCACAAAGAAAGGGGTTCTGGGGCAATCGCATCATTTCCAAGCTTTATCACTAGGAGCCTTGCTATAGAATCCATAGACATCCATAGAATCATGGAATGGTTTGGGTTGGAAAGGACCTTAAGATCATCCAGTTCCAACCCCCTGCCATGGACAGGGACACCTTCCACTAGGGCAGGTTGTTCTGAGCCCCGTCCAACCTGGCCTTGGACACTGCAGGGATACCAGTACCAATTAAATTCACCATCACTTAGATTCTGGGAAAATGCTCCCCTCAGACTGAAAAATGGGGAGAAACCCCTAAAAATCCCCAATCTGCCTTATTTTCCATCCACCAGAAGCCCAAAAGGGATGTCTCTGGATGGCTGGTGTTTAAATCCACCTCCCTGGGAGATGGCTGTGTGGGATCCCTTCCATGCGGTGACGATGCTCGGTGTGGGACAGAAACCCAGGATCTTGTGACTTCCGACATTTCCCTGCTGCTTTTTCCCCTTTTTCTGAAGCACACGGATCTACAACCCCCGTGGTGGGGACATTGTGCAACCGGCCATGCTGTTGTGCAGGATTTGGTGACGCTGCAGGATTTGGTGACATCGACAGCACTGGTGCAATCACCCATTTCCAAACCCCCACCGCAGCAGCGGGGACCCCCCTTCAGCAGGGGAGGAAGGAAAAGGCCTCATAACCCCGTTACAAGTAGACTTTTCCCCTCGGGAACACCGGTGCAGTGGGAAAGGAAAGCACAGGCGGCCAGCTCCAACTTCCAGCCTTGCCAGAAGGATGCAGAATGGAGCAAGTCATGTCCCAGCTGCGGCTGGAGCCAGGCACGTGGGTTCTCTGATGTCTGATAAGGTTGAGCTCAGTAACCTCATTAGGGTGAGGGCACTAATGGGCTCTCTCTATGAAATACACTGGGGCTTTGCTGGGCCGGCGCCATCCCCACACCTGCGCCGTGTCTGCCCCAAGAACACAGCTCTGCTGTTGCCATCACCATGAGCCCGCTGGGACTATCCCCTTGCAGTCTCCTTCCTTCCCCCCAGCCACAGGAGAGCTGCCAGGGCCGGCGGGGCGAAGGGAGGAGAGGGGCACAGGGGGATCGGGGCTGGGGGGATGCCGGGGTCAACACCAACACATGTGGCCAGCGCTTGTGATACCGAAACCCCACAGCTGGGGAGAGCAGTGTGTGGGTTGAACACAACCCATTTATTCCTCCTTTTTGGTACTTTTAAACTCGTTTTCTCCCTCCTTCTTCTTTGCAGGGGGTTTCCCATAAGGGCTTGTTTGGCTGGGAGGGAGGAAAGTCAAACCAAACGAGAAGGAGCGCGCAGCGTCTCCCAAACGGCTGCGTGCAGGCGAGACCTCCCCGATAAGCGCTCGCAAGCCACAGCCAGCTTTATCTGCACCGTTTCGGGTATTGGGGGGGCACGGGAGGGCTCCTGGGCCCCCTCCACCCGCGCTCCTTGGCCTGTTGGGTTGCTCAGACATCCCTCTTTGCTCCCAGAGCTCCGACAAGCGCGGCCGTGCCCGTTACCGCTGGGGCACCGCGCACGGCTCCCCGGCACTTCCTCCCCAGGATGCGATGCCCTAACGCGGCAGTGAGAGGTGGAAGCCTCTCACCGCAGCCTCCCGCCTCCTCCATTGCCACGTGATGCGGAGAAACAGCCGCCAACTCCCAGGGATCAAGAAAGAAACCCCCAAATTTCCAAACCCCTCTGGCACCGGGCACCTCCAACCCACCCCATAGCACCCCCCACCCCAGGGTCCGAGGGTCCCAAGCGGAGGGGGCTTTCCCTGCGTCACCCCGAAGCATGACCGTGTCCCGCGGTACGAAGGCGGTTTCCCGTCCGGCTGTAACACCGGTTCCGCAGTCACGGGGACGTTGGGTCCCTGCCGAGGGGGTCAGTTTTCCCACCTCTCCGGTGGGTTGGGGTGCGATCGCCAGCAAAGCTCCCCGCGTTGAGGCCATTTAGGGGAGCAAGCAAGAGGCCTCGGCGGCCCCAGCTTCCCCATTCCAGACCTTATCCCTCTTCAGAAAAGTTTGCAGCTCCCGAGCTTTTCCCCAGGAGGCAAAAGCCCATCTGGAGCCTTTGCCCGGACCAAGCCAGTTGCTTTTTAAGGCAGTATCCTCACGGAATGCGCGCAGGAATCCACTGCTCGCACTGCAAATGAGGTGGTTGTTCCTCAAAACGCCCCAGAATAGCCACTTTTATACAAAACCCCCGGAATTAAGCGTGTAGCAGCCACCAGAGCGACTGCCTCCAGAATAGCTGAGCGTTTAGGGGGTTAAAACCCTATCTATACACGGGTAAAACCACATCGATCCAACTCCATGGGTGTCACGTCCCAGGCTGGCCACAGGCACCGCAGAGTGACACGCTCCTGCCTGGCCACGAGGTCCGGGCTAGGTGGCCGCGTCCGTCTTTCTGTCCCGTCCACACGGTCACAGCGTTTGCGTAGGCAACGCTATCGCGATCACCACGATAACCACCGGCGGGTTCCTGCTCTCGCAGGGGAGCGAACGCGCGTTCGGCCCCGCGGACACTTCGCTCATGCGGCTGATGCCCAACGTGTCCATGGGGAAAAATGGGGGTCAGGCTCCGGAGCCAGGGATTTTACCCACTAAACCCCATTTTTCCCTGCATCGCCAAACAAGAAAGAGATGATCTGGAGCAAAACATCCATACAGGGTGCAGGAAAGCAGGGGGAAGCCCTCCTGCAGCCATGCCCCCGGCCGGGAGCTGCACCCTCCGGGGGGTCCTGGCTCCGGTGCGCTCCCTTGGCCCCGGTCCCGGTCCCGCACTCACCTCCGGCTGCGGCGCGGTGCCTCCCCCGGAGCATCTCTACGGGGCCGTGCGGGGGGCGCGGCGGCGGGGGGGGTCCTGCTGCCGCCGCCCCGCTCGGCCGGCAGCCTGCATCGTGCGGAGGAAGTGGGAGGAGGAGGAGGAGGAGGACGGGCAGGGAGGAGGAGGGCTGGGTGTGCGTGTGGGCCGGCCGGAGGAGGGGACGGGACGGGACGGGACGGGACGGGATGGGATGGGATGGGACGGGATGGGATGGGACAGCCAAGCCCAGCCCAGCCCAGCCCGCCACATGTGCGATGAGCTGCTCGGGGCTCTGCCCGCCCTCTCCCTCCTGGCGCCTCGGTACAGGGCAATCCCTCCCCCCCAAACCCCCTGTTACGGGGAACCTCTGCTATGAAAGGGTCCCCGTTGTAGCAAGCCCCCCGTTATGGAGGAGTAGATATATGGGGAGTCTATGCTGGGGGAAGTCCCATTAAGGGGAGCCCCCATTGTATGAAGCCCCCATTAGGGAGGAGTCCCCATTATGGGGAGCACCTATTGTACAGAGCCCTCATTATGGGGAGCTCACACTGAATAGAGTCCCCGTGTGGGAAGACCCTCCAGTAAGGGGAACCCCCATTGTACAGAGCCCCCATTATGGGGAGGTCCCATTGTACAGAGCCCCTGTTGGGGAGGACATCCCATTATGGGGATTCTCCATTGAATGGAGCCCCCATTATGGGGATCCCCCACTGCAGGCAGTCCCTGCATTGTGATGAGCCTCTGTTAAAGAGGAGCCGCTGTTACAGGGACCCCCACTTACAGAGGAGCCCCAGCTCCTCATGAATTGTCCCCCCAGCCTGATGCAGGCATGGATGCAGCTGTAGGGTGTGGGTCTGGCTGGACACAAGTTCATCCATCCACACGCAGGAGCTTCCCCATCCCCTGTGCAGGGACAGAGGGAAACTGAGGGATCTCCTGGTAGCCTGGGCTGGGCTGGAGGTGGTTTTCCAGCCCCCCTCCCCCCCATCCCAAAGAAAAGACTCTCCTCTGGATTTAACCGCACACACAGAGGGGACTCCCACACAGCACAACAGGTTGGACGCCAACACTCCCCAACTAATCATTAACCCTCATAAAAGACCCGTAAATATGATTAACCCAGTGACACAGATGCTGCGAGACGAAGTGAGTTGCCCAAGGCCAAGGAATGAAGCCGTGGCAGAGGCTCAGCTCCCACCTGGAAAGAGAAACGACAATATCTAAGTGAGAAATAAAGGTTCCTACTTTTCAAATAGCCTTTTCTTCCGATATAGCCCAGGTTGCTCTTTGTGCAGCACGGAGGTGCCCCCAGAATGCAGCCATCTGAGCACGGCTTTCCTGGAAACCAAACCCCTCCGAGCACCTTTGGATGGCAGGTGGCAGGAGAAAGGGGAAGGAAAATGGTTCCCTTGGAGGTTTCCCAAGAGAATGAGCTTCCCATTTACTAAATGTGAAGGCAACACAATGATTAGTGCTGGCAAAGGGGTTATATGGATTATTTCCGGGAGGGATCTACCCCACCTCCAGCTCACCGGGATGGAAGAAGCTGCTCACGCTCTTTCTGGCTCCAATTCAGCATTGGGCTTAGGAATGTGCCTAATTATTAATACAGGTGATTAAAGACTTTATTGAACAAAGGCTGAGGAGGCAGTGTTTGAACTCCCCTCTCCGGGGCCTCACAACCATTATTTTTCCCTTACAGCTTTATTTAATTTATAGCAGTTTTGTGGCAGTTGGTTCCTGCAAAGAAAAGAAGTGGTTGGGAGGAGCTGCCTCTGGGTTTCCAGTCCCTGAGCTCTCATGTCTGGAGTCCATCAATCACGTGCTGCTGTTTGGTCAAGTTGTAATGCAGTTCTATAATCATTATTGTATATTTAACTATTAGGTGTATTAGTATGTCATATAGAATAGTTATTCTATATTAATATGGGCAAATGGGAGGATAATAAAGCTTCTTATTTGGAGTTCTGGCCATTCAAAACTTATTGGTGTTAGTTTTCCCCTCGCTGCGACTCACTCCACGTGGCAGATAATCCCTTTAAGCTTGAGGTGGTTGAGACATCGGCCTAACTTGATGTCAGAAACACCCTTCCCCATCCGTACATGGACATATCTCTGGTGCCAATCATTCAGCTGAACCTGAAAACTAAATCTCACTGAGTTCTCCCCCCTAGTTTTGGGTCTGATGAGGCTTTTTTTCTTACTGGTACTGTAATTTCTGTAATATCCTTTTCCTCCTAACCAGGCTTTGCAAGGCTGTGATGTGTGGCACAAGGTTCTCACGGCAGCCCCCTCTGATTTCTAGAGGATGTTTTGTTTTTAGGATGACTTATTCTAAACCACACATTATTTCCCATGTCATCTCCATCTTGAAATAACTCAGACTCTTCACTGGGGGATTCTACCTGGCCCCTAAGCAAATACCTGCTCCGTTTTCTTCTTTTTCCCTCTGACTTTCCTTCGACTTCCTGTGTGTTTCATCTCTTCATTAGCAACTGAAATCAAGCAGGAGACAAACCTTGCTGAGGCATCAAACCTGCCAGCACCACAAGCACCAGCCTCCAAAACCCCACTATTTTTTATGATTTATGAATTATTAAGACATAAGCACTTGGGAATAAGGCATTTGGGAAGTGGTGAGTGTTGATCCCAGCCCTCGTGCTCCCAGGGGATGGCTGAAACTCTTTGCCCCTCCATCCCCATCCACGGTGGGTGGGAACCCAGAGGGCTCAGGGATCCCTCTGTTCCCCATCCCTGTGGGGTTGACGTGAGCCCCGGGGAGGTGAGGTTTTGACTGAGTCAGTCAGATGTTGGCCGTGTGGTTTCCCATTTTCTTCTTGAGGCTTCTCAGCCTCGGCAGCCTCTCGGTCTATCTTTGGGTTCATCGCTTGGGCGATTCGATCTGTGGTTTGCCGTGCTCGGGCTCCCTCCCAGCGCGCAGGAAACCTGCTGCCTTCAGATTGCTGCTGCCTCCAGGGACACCCGCTCCCGAGGTTCACCCCTGCAGGCACAGGGGTGGGGGGGCTCTGGGTGGGAGCTTGGCCATCAGGCTCTGCGCCCCAGGCAGCACTTTGGGTTTGAGCCATTGCTGCTCCCCAGCCATGTCACTCCTCTCCTACCCCCCAAAAAGGGTCTGTTCTTGTCCCAGCTCGTGCTGCCCTATTTGTCCTGGTGCTAATTAAACCCCATGGGGGGAATTAACCCCCTTTAGGCAGGCAGTGCCCAGAGTGATGCAGGCTGGGGGTACCCGGCTCCTGGACATGGCCACGATGTGGCCAAGGGACAGATCCCTGCCTGTCTCCTGTTCCCTCAGCAGATCAGTCCAGAAGCATCTCCCCTTTATTCCTTTTCCTGCCTTTTTTTAACCCTCTTCTATTTGATTCACTTCCCCATGCAGTTGTGCTCTAGCTTCTGGTAGGTTTTAGCTGATCTCTTGGAAACAAGGAGAAGTAAGATGTAAAGGTCGCTCACTGCCACAAACACCACAACTACCAAGTTTTAAATACACCATCCTTCCAAAAAGACCTTGGGTTTGCTTCTGGTACCTGGGCAATGGCTTTGGAGCAGGACCGGCTGATATACAGTGATAAGAAAACCTCTCTGCCCTCATCAAATCATCCAGCAACCCCCAGATTATCCAAGGAAGCCCAGACAGAGTGGGAGATGCCTTCTGGACCTGTGTCCCTGTGGATACTCCATGGGGGATGACAGGAGGTGGTCGCGGGGTCCTGCCTGGGACTTCCCAGCCTTGTTATCAGCTCTCTCCTTGGAGACATCCTTGGAGGCTGCAACATCCTTGGTGAGGCTCTAATTATGGAGCTAATTGGAGCAAGAGAGCTGTACTGATGGTCTTAATTTCCACTTTGCCTGTTCCCCACACGCTGCAGGAGAGGGGCTGAGTCCCACATCACACTGGTGAGCAAAGGAAAACAGCGATGAAGGGATGGAGAGGTGGTGTGGGACCTGGAGGGAGGAGGATGCAGGGTCACAAGGGAGGGCTTCCAGCAGCTTCCAGGGTACTTGAGTTTAAATACACTTACTGAGAGGAGAGAGAGGCCAGGGCTTCCTCCTCCTGCGCTTTCATTTCGGTGCCAAGGTGAAGGGGTTGAAGCCTCGGGAGCTGCCTGAGCATCTTCCAAGGTGAGATGACTTTTAAGGTTGAATTAGGAGAACATAAAGCACAGGCAGACCTGCTTGCTTGCCCAATGTTGTGCCAGCTTCATCTCCTCCAAACCTCTGATTTACATCACATCAGGGCCTACAATTACTTGTAAATGAATAAAAACCCAACCTGCACAACTCACTGCCCCAGGAAAGCAATAAAGACAAGGCCTAGTAAAGCATGGATGCAGGTATCTCATTAGCTCTGGATAATTATCTGCAGATAATGAGATATCCAACCCCCAGCTACAGCAGAGTGGGTATAAATTCCCAAGGGACATAAAACATCACCCAGAAGATGGGCAACACCTACATGATGGCAATGGAAGTGCTGGGAGCAGACCTGACCAGCCAAGAGGGTTTTTGTCTGCTAAAGCATATCCTCAGCAAGCTGCTCTCAAAGGGACATTGAAAACAAAACCAATTCTGTTCTCCCAGGGGGAGGAGAACAAAAATAACCCTGCGGATGAATGAGCAGCACAAAGCTGAGGCTTGGGTAGAGTTTGGGAGCTGAAAGCTCTCCAGCTCCGTGTTCCCGCTTGAATTATTGCTTCTGCATTCACATGCTGTTCCTCCACTTACAGAAAACCAAACACACGGACACAAAGGGGCCCTAGGGTTTCTTTTTGCCTTTATTTCCCAGCAGGGGAGGCTTTGCCCTTCAAAACCCTTGGAGAGGACATGGGGAGGGAGAACCGAGCAGCCCCCGGGTGCCTGGTCCTTCCGCTGCTGGTGATGGAGCTTGCAGTGGGGTTATTTTATAGTCCTGGAGAGCACGGCCTCTCCCCTTCTTTATTCTTTCCTTTCTTGAGTGCAAACCCAAAGCCACCCTTTGGTGGTTGGGAGGTGATGAATTAGGGCTCCTGACAGCTTGGGGAGGCTTCCTGGAACGGGACTGGCAGGAGCCCGGCCGCATCCGCAATGGGGTGAAGCTGCCAAGCGCTCTGCTTTGAGGCTGTGCCCCAAATCCTCCCACTGGGATGCTCCCAGGGGGTGGATGGAGCTGCGGCTCACCCCTCGGAGCAGCTCACAGTGATGGATCCCATCCAAAGCCACGGAAAATCTCTCTCACATTATGGCTTGAGAGCTCATAGCTCCGGCACTGAAGCCTGGCTTGTTTGGGTGTTCCGACCTTGGGAAGTCCCAGGGTTGAGGTGGCCTCAGGGATGTTCCAGACACACTTCCCTGCTCTTTTGATGGGCAGGACGCGGGCACTGGGGTGGCTCATCTGCTCCCTGCCTGCAGGAAGAGAACAACCCCAATCCCAGCTACCCATTCAATATCCAAGGCAGCCCCATGGCACAGCTTCTCCCCAGCACCAGCACATGCATGGGAGCAGAGGAGCCTCCCAGGCTGTGAGAAAAGGGCTTCTGCAGGAGTCCCACACCCAGGAACAGAGATCCCTGGGCCAGGGTTCCCTGGTGAGCTTCCCCTCCTTCCATCCTTCCAGCCAGGAAGCACAGCTCCCTGCCCAGATTTGTTCTCTGGGCACCCATCACCTCCAGGGGCAGCCCCCACATTCCCCAAAGCCTGTTCAGGAGGAAGAAGAGGTGAGTGGGCAGGGCAGGGAAACTACCTTTCTCAGTGCTTCACAGTGAGGAATTGACCTGTGGTCTTGGAAAAGGCTTGGATGTGGCTACAAGTGAAGCTGGCAAGATGCCCTCTGCTCCGGATAGCAGCAGCTGAGCATGGACACGCAGGAGCCAGGCCCATGCCCGAGCACCCATCACCTCCCTGGGCTCCAAAATCAAGCCAGGTCCTCCTCCAGGACCTGCTCTCCCATGCACCAGCGTGGTGTCCACACTGCAATCTCCATGTCAGTGGTTTAGGGTTAGGCTGTGCCAGGCTCTCCACTGTGTGGTGTGGAGATGCGTCGCATCCTCCTGCAGCAACATCCATCCCCAGGGACCTGCCATCCTGGTGGGAAGGTGGCTCTGTTCCCAGTTACACCAGCGTGGGTGCCATGGGGTGCCCGGCACGCCCTTCCGCAGCCGGTGGGATCTCTCCGTGGGATCCCCAAGGGAGCGGGTAGGGATCCCAGGCAGGGGAGCACCCGGGAGGCTGGAGGGGCCCTGGGAGGACACCGGCTGCCGGCGGTGCTGGGGCCATGGGCTCCTGCTGCAGGTGCCTAATGAGCACCATGATGTAACCCAGGGCAAGCCTTGCACGAGTGCAGCCCGGGGAAGCTGCAGCTCCTTTGATGGATGTGTTTACCTCCCTGTTTCCACTCTGGTTGAGGTCACCCGGTTTGACCCTCAGCAACACGTGGACTTTCCTCCGCTTCTCCTCCCACCCGTGGCCGCAGCTCCCAAAGGGGAAGCCTTGACCTCTCGGAGGCTTTCTGAGCTCTCAAGAGCAGCTGGGGGTTGCTTTTCTTGCTAAACGTGTGGTTTGGCTGCCTCGGAAATGCCACCTATAGCCACAAATGAACTAGATGCGATGACTAAGGAGGCAGCTCTGGCTTGCATGGCCTCTGGGCTTTTTGTGCTGTCGAAGGAGATGGGTGGATGAAAGGACCAGCTTTCCGTGGAGCTGATGGAGCTATCATCCTCCTTTTACCTGGGCACAGCCCCGAGGCAGTGGCATGACCTAGCACAAAACATCCTCACTGGGAACAAAGGCTGCTTCATCCCGGTGCAAGGAGAAGTGGGCTCGCAGGGATCCAGAGCAAGCAGTTGGGTGCTTTCTGTGAGGCTGTGGAGGATGGAGGTGGCCCCTGCCAGCCAGGCTGGAGGGTTTTCAGCTCCTCACCTGCCCTCAGGGCACGGGGGATGGTGACACCTCCTCTGGGAAGGCAGCAGAGGGGCACGGAGGAGGCGGGAAGCATCATTTCCCAACCAGCAGCAGGATCATGGGTGCTGCACCCCATCAGCCTGGCTTACACAGCCGGGGCAAGCAGGGCGCGGTACCCGGCTTGGAGCCACTGGTCGAGACCCACAGGGCACAAGGACGGAGGCAGAAGTCTATGGGGCACACCCGCGGGCTGCCCAACATCGTGCTCCCGGGCGAATGAGGCCTGAGGCTGTGCGATAGCGCTGAAGGGATTACCGAGGTGTGGCCCTTGCAGCAGGCTGATTTGGGGTGATCGGCTGCTGATGGGCTATCGGAGGGAGGCCTAATAGCCCTTTATGCTGCCTTAGCTGCGCTGATGTGAACGCTTAAGGGCTCTGTTCAGCCCTTGCAGGAGAGCCCTTGAGCAGCCTGATTGATGGTGATTGAAACTCATTCCCCTGCATTTACATATAAACCACACTGAAGTGGCCAGTGGGGTGGGACTTAATGGGGTGGGTTTGGAAGTGGTTTCCAGCAGCAAATGCTGAGCTGTGTCTGTGCTGCCTCATATACCTAAAGCTCAGGATAGGTCAATTTAATGTATTTTTATGTGGTTCCCAGTGTGGGGATGGCTACGAGACTGTCACCTCTGGCCTGTTCTCCATCAGCTATCTCTGATACCCGTGTGCTTCAGGGCTCGTTCAGGCCAGCCTGCAGCTGCTTCCCACCCATACAACCTGCACTGAGATGCTCTAAAGTCTTTTAAACCCTATTTGGTTCCCCCCGGCTGGGTCAGAGGTGGGTTCACCTCTGCAGGGTCTTCACATGGCATCGCTGTGGTGTCTCCCACCCTCCTTCACAGGCATCTGAATGACTTTGCGTTGAGTTGGGTTGTTTTAGTCTCCCCTTCTGCCTGCAGAAACCACTGGAAACCCTTCAAAGTCTTCTGCATGGCTCTGGTCCCACTCTGGAGGTTGCTTTCTTCCCTCTAGGATGCTCTAGGGTGGTTTCTCCTCTTCCACTGGGAATCCTCAGCACATGGTGCTGATGGGAAGGAGAACACCAGGATGGATGAAGAGCCAATCTCAGCTGCTGCCAGCACCACTGAGCCACAGACCCGGGGCCTCACAAGTGTTTCTGCAGGAGCCCTGGAGACCGGGGGGAAGGTGTCAGGGTGCAGCATCCAATGGGACTCATGGCTGTGATGGAGGCCACCAAGTCCCTGGAGCTCGGAGGCTTTTGCTGTGCTGGCAGGGAGGCCCCTCTCTTGCAGAGGTCGTCTTCTTCCTCCCAGCTGTGTCTCTTGGCTGGGCTCCAGTCTCCCCATGCCACAGAGCAACTGGGTGCGATACAGGTGGTACAAGCATTAGAAGTAGTGGGAAAGTGCTGCCTTCAAACCAGTGGGACATCCTCAAGGAGCTCTACACAGGAGGGGATGTCACAGGAGACAAACTAGAGCTACGTGGTTTTCCTCTCCTGAGTGGTTTGGCTCGAGGTCCCACCAGAGGAGAGAGCAAGACCATCCCCTTTATCTGCCAGAGTAGATCAGGGCTCGTCTCCTCCAGCCTGCAGAAAGGCAGCTCAGTTGCCGAGGTGGGACCAGGAAGAGGAGCCTGCTCTGTTTACTCACATAGTTTCAAGGTGAATAACACGCTCACAGCCTGGCTTGGCTTCATGGGGCTGTCAGAGCGAGACCTCCCTCTCCCGCCTCCCCCTGCCCTTGGGTTGTCAGGATGGGCAGAAGCAGCTCTTCATTGGGAGGACATGGGGCTTTCAGCCCCCTTCTGCCCCATGCCCGCTGGGGCTGGTGGCCACAGACCCCTCCTCGCTGGCGCTGGCACACAGCTCTTTGTCCTCTTCTCCTCCACCTCCCCCTTTGTTTTGGCACAAAGGAGCTGCTTTGATGCCCTCGCAAAACACATTTTCCACCAATAACTGATCCTTGTGGTTGCTCCTGTGACCGGCTCCTACTGAGTCATTCTTCCTGTGGGGTGAAATTCCAGCAGCTCCAGCTCGCTTTGGCCTCCTTTGGAATGGGGATATCTCCTTTCCTTCATCTCCACCAGCAGCAAATAACACCCCCCCTGCTCCTGAGCCTGCTCAGGGCTGCGAGCCCTGACCCAAGGCTTAGCCCACCCTGGGTCAATGTGTCCCCACGGGCTGCTCTGTCTTGGGCCAGGGTTTCACCGTGAGTGAGCAGATGTGCCACCCACCGGTGAGGTTTTCTCCTTCCCAACCATAGAATCCCAGATTGGGCTGGAAAGGAACTTCGGATCATCCAGTTCCAGTCCCCTGCCTTGGGCAAGGACACGTCACACTAGACCATGTCACCCAAGGCTCTGTCCAACCTGGCCTGAAGCAGATGACCAAGGGAAAACATAAGACCTCAGTGCACGCAAGTTACCTGTAAACCCATTGTAGCACCCAGCAGAGCGAGCTGGCGATGATCCTTGTGTCCTGGGTGGCTTTCTCTTCCATGAATTGCTGTTTTAAAACCACCCTCAACCTTCTGCATCACACTGCCCTGTGGCAAAGGGCTCCACAGCTTAATCCTATGGAGAAGCATCTCCTTTGGGCTGCTTTGAACCTGCCAGTTGCTGGATGCATTTGATGGCCCTGGTTTTTACACAACAAGGGGCAGTGATTTATCACCCCTTCATTGATCTTCTCTGGAGTCATGGATATATCTCCATGACAGACAGACCTTGGTCATGTCTGCCCCGGTGTCTCTTTCCCAGCCTCTTGCACAGGGCAGTGGACAATGGTTATCCGAGGGTGTTTGCCGCGGGAAGGATGCTCATGGGATTTGGGAATCCTCCCTTGTTTGCAGGGTGTGGGGAGGGTTGTCTGGGAACATCTTGTGCTCTGCAGCTTCTGCTGGCAGCAGAAGGTGGGAATGGCTCCTGGTGATTATTGCCATAGTGGTGAGGTAAAATGGATTAGCATGTTGGGAAATGGTCTGGACCCTCTTGCCCAGGCGGGAGCTATATTGCAGCAGGAGCAAAGCCCCAGGGCCATGGGCAGGCGGTCACCACCCCGGCTCCTGGAACATCTTATTGCCCTCATAAACCCTTGTTTCACTCATCAGGATAATGTGGGTTTTAGCTGGAGCAATTAAAGTCTCATAAAGGGACCCACCACAATCTCCCCCAAACCTTCTGCTCGCTCTGCCCTCACCACAGTCTTTGGTGGGGCTTGGTTGGGAGAAGAAGAGCCAACTTTTCCCTTCTCCTTCCCGAGGTAGCTTCGAGACCATTCGCTTTGCGGCAAGGATGAAGAACCCCCCTCCCAAAACCCACAAAAAGGCCATTTGCCCCCCCTTTCTGTCTTGCACCCAGCCCGTGGGCACAGGGAGCTGTTGGAGCAGGAGCATTCCGGGTTTTGGCATGGAAGCTCCTGGCTTGTCCCATATATAGTGTGGGGGGTGTGAGAGGATCCGGCCCTGGGGAGCCAAGGCAGCCGAGCCTGCCAAGCTTTCGGCGAGCTGGAGATGAACCTGAAGCATTCCTTGCCTTGGGAGCCGGCCAAGCTCTATTGGCCAAGTGTCTTCTTTATTCCCTTCCAGGCTTTTTCCGTGCCTGGGTGTATTTCCACAGTGTGGAGTCGGGTGGAAAATTACTGGTGATGCTCCATTGCCAGGTCCCTGCCCCGGCAGAGGTGAGCTAAGGATGTGCGTTCATAGAATCATGGAATCAAACTGGTTGGAAAAGACCTTTAAGATCATCAAGTCCAACTGTTCAGCTGGGGAACTCCTCCCCACGGGATGCTGCCGGGGCTGAAAACACCTTAAAGTGTCAATTAGATCATTTAACACGAGAAACAGGAAGCTGTTAGAAACAAATACATCCATTTTTGCTTAGACATGCTCCTCTGGAGAGATGTGTACATGGCAGCCCATGGAAGAGGGGTTTTAGCAGCCCAATGGCTGTGGGGGGTTTGCCCCTCAGAAGTATCATGAGAAACTACAAACACATTCCAAATGGCACAAAGCAGCAGCTAAACTGTGATAAATGATGTGCACCACCATCAACAGCCCCAAAACCCAACCAAGGACCTTGCAAAGAGCAACAGTAAAGAAACACTTTGAAGCTGAGGAGCAAACAAGCCACCAAGTTTCAACCTGCGACCTCAGGGTTCGCAAGAGGCTTTCCAAGAGAGCACGTGATGGTGGTGCTGCAGGGAGGGAAGGGGGACACACACTGGGAAACAACAGCAAATACCCCATCAGGGGAGGAAGGCAGCGTCAGCAGAGCTTGGGGTGACAGGGACCACTGGGTTTGGTGCAATGACTCAGGGATGGATGGATGGATGGATGGGTGGGTGGATGGATGGGTGGGTGGGTGGATGGATGGATGGATGGATGGATGGATGGATGGATGGATGGATGGATGGATAGGTGGATGGTTAAAGGAGCAGGGAACGAGCCCTGAAGATCTCCTTTCTGCTAACCAGGGCATGATTCACAGACCACAAGGACAGCCAGCCGAGACGCTGCTCCTCCAAGAACACAGAAGGGAACATCATAATCCTCCTGCTATGGGAAACCCCTGATTTCAACACGTAAACCAAGATGCTGAGACCTTGGCACCATCCCCACACCCTGGCAGCATCCAACCAAATCCCTGTGGGACTTGCACCCCTGTTCTTTGATGTCTCGCAATGCCTCTCTGTGGGCACGCTCCTCCTTAGAGGGTGCGGCAGGGGAGGTGTGGGACCCCCTTGGGCTCTTTGCAAGGGCTGAGTGGATGCCTCTGGGCTCAGGGATGCTCACCCAACCCAATTCCCATGCTGCAGGGCTGAGCCAGGACTGGTAGGAGGGATACAGCGTGCCCTGCTTATATCACTGGAAAACCCCCTTGGCTGGGACAGAAGCAGCACATGGACATCAAACACATCAGAGGCCCGAGCCTGGCGCCTCCACTCCTGTGGCTCTGCACCTCCAGCCTGCCTGGTTTTCTTCTGAAGCTACCAATTTTCCTAGTATTAGTGTTGGGAAGTTGGCTCTTCCAGCCAGGAAGGGCAAACCCAGGTGTTGGGATGCCCATAGACAGAAACCATCTGCTTGGCAGCACGTCACAGTCATTCATCACCTCCAAATCCTCCTCTTGTCACACAGCAATTTTCAGTGCCTGGAAAGGCAAAAATATGTAAATAAAAAGGAGTGGATCATCGCAGTGTTCCTGGATGCAGGCCCAAAGCTGGGACCTTCTCCTAGTATGGGAGAGAAGATCCCACCAGCCAACTGCTCTGATGTTCAGGCTCCTTCCTTTTCCATCCCGCTGTTACTGGGATGGGGACTTTAGGGGTTGTTTGCTGGTCCCCAGGTTCCCTCTGCAGAGCTTTTATTAGGGAACCCCTCAGTGAAGATAGGTAGAAGGGACGTGGTGGTGGGATGAGCCATGCTCCCCTCCCGGTACCCACAGCCCTATCCCCTTACAGCTCATGGAAGCCTGTTCCAAGCAGGCTGAGCCCTCCCTTGGGGATGCTGCTCTCTGGTCTGCGGCAGCGGGATCAGCCCTTCCCACCCAATGCCTGCAGGGAACCACAGACAGAACTGGTTCAGCACCTCCCCTGGGCTGGGGCATCCCCCAGTCCCAGCTGGTGCCACTGAAGTCCCCGGGGATTTCCCATGGCTGGAGCCCGGGTCTGGGCTGAGCAGGAGCAGGCAGCCGGGGCTGGGCAGCCTTTGAGGGCTCACACTGCATCGGCCAACCCTGGAGAAGCTGCCCCAGGGACACCCGGGGGTCTCCTCCTCCTCCTCTTGCTTCCTTGGGAGCTTTTCCTGCTTCGCCCATTCTCCTTTAGCCCCGTTGGGCAGCCAGAAATACGGAGACCATCCCAAAGCCGTGTTGTCTGTGGCACAGAGAACTGCAGAGTGCTGCAGCACTGCAGCAAGGCTGCATCTGTAAAAGCTGGAACCTGTCTGTGATGCTCCCACCACCCAGGTGAGATCCACACATTAAAAGCACTCAGGATCCCTAATTACCTCCTCTATTTATCTATTCTCTCTTTGCCATTGCAGATCACCTCCTGTTACACGTTCTTTGGTTTTCACCACAATACAAACCCACTTACCAAGTATTCTCTTGGTCGAGTGCTTTACACCATCCCAATGACTGTTGGTATCGAGAAGCTGCTGGAGAGATGCGCTGGAAATGCAGCACCACTTCCTGATACATTTATTCCCCAACACCCTGCAGCAAGAAGGGAAAATTCCCCACTGCCTTTGGCCCTCCCATCCCATCTCAGGGCAGCACCACATCAGAGCTTTCCTGGATGGTAGGGCTGGCCTCCTCGCTGCTCCAAACACCTCCACGTGTGCCTAGACAACTGGGTCAGTGGGTGGCCCAGGGCTGGATCCTGCTGGCTTTGCCTCTGAGGGATTGGGGACAGGCTGGGGAGGCAGCACAGGGTGTCCCATAGCCAACCCCATAGACCAAACTTGCAGACACCATCGCAGCCTCCATGCTGAGCGTGGGATGCTCATAAGATGGTGTCATCCCCAATATCCCCATCATGTTCCTCCCTGCCAAAAAAGTATGGGTAGCAACTGGGGTCATCCTGCTCTGTGTCATCTGGAAACACACCTTGGTACCACCAGTGAGAAAGAGTTCAGAAATCCAGGGGAAAAGAGAAATCCCAGAGGATAAATCGATAAGCTGCTCCCAAACAGGGTTTTAATTATCATCATTAAAGCAGACTTTGGTGGGAGGAAGGAGAGAAGAAGAGGTGGCCACGTGTGGTTGGTGAGGCTGGAGGGGCAGAGGCACCTTTGATTTACCCCATTAAGCAATGTGTGCTCCTCTCTGGTTGTCCGCAGGGAGCAATGATTGAGCAATGGCTCAATTGCGCAAACCAGACGTTGAGACATTTGCCACCCCAAAACCAGGAAAGAAAAACCCAACCAACCCCCTCACTGCTGCAGTGACACCCGCCACCCATGGCATGGAGCTACCTGCTCTAGTGGAAGGTGTCCCTGCCCGTGGCAGGGGCTTGGAACTGGGTGAGCTTTAAGGTCCCTCCAACCCAAACCAGGCTGTGGTTCTATGATCAGCTCCTCCCAAGCTGACTGACGTGGTGCAATGAGTAGGGCAGGAGGTGGCAGAGGAGCCCCATCGGCTGCAGAAGAGGGTTTTGGAGCATCACTTCCCTTCTCCCCTCCAGGGAGACCTGCTGAGCCGAGATTAGGATCCAGTGTCTCCAACACTGGAGCAGGGAGGGAAAAGAAGCCCCCCTGAGCGATGTGAGTGTCCCCCAAAGATGAGGTGGAGGAAACCATCAAGCATCAGACGCCCGCTCTGCCAAAAAGCCCGAGGGCTCCTCGCACTGCAGCCAGCCTCCTACATGGCTGTTGGGTGCCCCTGGCACGGGCGTGCCCAGGAAGGGTGGTGAGAAGGCAAAAATGAGCATGAGATGAGATAAATCAAGCAAGGAGGTGAAGGGGAAGCGCTTCGCTTCACCGCCTGCTTCCAGAGCTCTTCCCTCCAGAGCTGCAGCAAGGAACGCTGCTTTTCCTCCAAAGCTTTGAGATCAAGACCAGCCAAGATCCGAGACCACACTGGGGGAAAAGCAAAGCCAGCACCATGTGGTTCTCATCTCCCCTTCTGCTGGGCCTGGCAGGATGCTCAGGACCTCTCCAACACCTCTGCAGGCAGGAGGAACCCTGTTCCTGTTTCCCACCAGGGAAGGGAGGGGGGGATGTTGGGGTGGGGGATCCTCATCGGGACCATCCCACCCGCACACCTGCAGGCTCCAGGGGGATTCGGTGATGCTGGGAAGGGGAAGGGCCGGGTGAAGATGAGGGGCTGGAGCTGAAGCAGCCTCCCCGGTGCCCTGGTTGGGATGGGATGGGATGCTCGGGAGCAGGGTGAGCCAGCACAGCAAACATTAGCAAAGGACTCCTGAGCCGGGTGAACAAACAAGCAGTTAGAAGCTGAAACACATCTCCAGGTACATCACCTTCCAGTTAAACACTTCCCAGGCCTGCAGGAGCTCCAGAGCATCTGATCCAGCGGTGCTGGGGACCCCGCTGCTGAGCTCCATGGTTGGGATTCAAGGAGTGGCTTTAACTTTTCTGCCATTCCCCCCAGTGACATTATCCCTTCTTTCCCTTTCCTCCCTTGTCACTGCCTCCCTCCCTTGGCCCGCTTCCTCCGCCTCTGGAATAGGATTGACTACATTGACCTGTTCATTATGGAATTGAAGGCTGGTGTATAGAAGTGGAGGGGCCAAATGAACTCAGCAATATAGCATGGAGGAGTGGGAAAGTAAGGTTGGAAATGGACAGCAGACATCCCCAGGGAGAGGCTTTGCAGGGAGGAGGATGCTCCTCCGCACAGGTCAGGCCCTGGGTGTTTTGAAGTCAGGAATGCTGAAGCAGGCTGAAACTGGCAGGTACATGTGGGAAGATGTTGGTTATTGTTTTGTCCCCAAGCCCTGTGTTTGGGGAATGCTTATCTGTGCCTTAAAGATTCCGGGTGGTTTGGCCTTCACTCCTTACACCAGCAGGACAGAGCGAGCCAGGAGACATTGTGTAAACCAGGAGCCAGGGAAAACCCCGAGGAAAAGCAATGTGGGGCTTTCTTTTCCACATCAGTGTGATGCCAGAGCCTCTTCATGCTGCCAACATCAGGTCTTGGTCACCCCTCACCTCTTTCATTGTGGGTGAAAGGAAAACACTGCTCAACACCAGACTGGAAGCTCTTTCAACCCCTACTGATGGTGTTTCACACCAACAGCTTTTACTGAGGTTCTTGCTGTGCCAAAGCCCCCTGCTCTGCCCCACTACTAGGCCTCCAGTCCTGCATGGAATACCTGGGGGCAGGGACCCATGGGAGATGCACTCTGCTTAAAGATTCACATAGTTCCATATTCAGAAACCAAACACACAGATGCAGCCCATGCGCTGGGGACTGGCAGTGGGGCTGGCATCCTCTGCAGAGGGGATGGAGGGGGGTGATGCAGCTTGGACATGTCTGCAGCCTTGGCAGGGAAGGGGTACCCCCCAAACCCCACTGTGGCAGGGATGCTCAGTGGTACCCCTAAACCCCACCATGGCAGGGATGCTCATTGGTACTCCCGAACCCCACTGTGGAAGGGATGCTCAGTGGTACCCCCAAACTCTACCATGCAGGGATGCTCAGTGGTAGCCCTAAACCCCACTGTGGCAGGGATGCTCAGTGGTACTCCCAAACCCTAAAGCTCAGGGGTGCTCAGTGGTACTCCCAAATGCCACCACGCCAGGGATGCTCAGTGATACCCCCTAACTCCAAAGCTCAGGGATACTCAGTGGTACCCCCAAACCCCACCATGCAGGGATGCTCAGTGGTACCCCCAAACCCCAAAGCTCAGGGATACTCAGTGGTACCCCCCGACACCACCCACCCCAGGGAGGAATTTATGAGCAGAGACGGGCGGGGGGGGGAAGAGACTGAAGCCAGGAAAACCTGCCCCGACAGGGAAGTGAAAGCCCCAAAGATAGCTCTCCCACTCTTTCACATGGGGGCTTTCAGTAATCACAGCTGCTTTCACTTCTCCTTCACCCCCGGCCTGTTCCTCCGCCGGTGGGTTTTGGTTCCTCTCTGCTCCCCCACCACCTTCCTCCTCCTGAGGCTGAGCCTTCAAACCGCTTCAGCTCTTATTTCCAGCCTGGAAGCCTCACGGGTGCTGCCGGGTCCCCTGTCCCGTGCTGGTCTCTGCCCTGCTCCTGAGCCACGATGCCCTGCAAGGATCTGGGGACACGTTGCGGGTGGGGATGATGCCGCAGCCAGGCCGGGATCTCTCCTGCTGTAGTGGTCCAGCTCGGATGGATGCTCAGGGGGAGGATGATTCTGAGTAAGGGGAGGAAGAGAGGGGTGAGAATAAGCAGCAGAGCGGGTTTTCCATGGCTTTTCCAACATCTTTGACTTCCAATAAGGCCCCAATAAATGAACTTATTTTATTATAATTCTTCTTTTAAAGAATCAGCTAATGAAGCCGGTGCTGGAGGGAAGCTGGAGGCTTTGTGCTGCCGTTGGTAACTCCGTGTCAGTGCAGGCAAACGCTGCCCAAGGGTCGGTATTGACTTTCTGCCCAAGCAACTGGCAGGGTTTAGTGACTGGAAGCATCTGGCTGCTTTGCCTGCACCCTGCCCGCACCCTGCCTGCACCCTGCCTGCACAGCCCTGGCTGTGCAAACCCCTCCAGCTACAGAACCATTTCCTATCAGTGCAAACCCGCTGCTGTAACATCCCCGCAGCACATCCCAGCGCCAGCCGCGCCGGGGCTGCGGGGTGCTGCAGGGGAGGCTGCGGGCAGCAGCTCCTGCCCTCGGGCATCGCTGCGGTTCTTCCCTGCTCCCGGCTCCGGGGCTGCTGCCAGCCCAGGCTGGGTTCTGCACCGCCCGCATTCCTCTGGGGTGACGCGGCTTTTCTGGCTTCCCCCAGCCTTATCACGCTTTAGTTCGTGAATCATGTTTCTCCGCAGCTATGAACCACCCAAGCGGCCGCGGAACACAAGGCAGAGCCGGGCACAGCTCTCCGGGGAAAGGCTCTTCCAGCCACGCAAAAAGAAACCGCGTTTACAAGGCTTGGTCCTGCGCCAAAGGCCAGGAATCCTGCTTCCCCTTGGAGGGAAGGGATGCTGCCTGCCCCAGCGCTGCGGCGAGGATGGGGGGCGGGATTTGCTGGCTACCTAAAGGGCTGGTGCCAGGGGCTGAGCGGGTCCCGGGCTGCTCATCCCTGCACAGCCCCGTGTGGGCAGCCCGGGGCTGGCACTGGCCATGGGTAACTCACCCGTCCAGGGGCTATGAGCACTTTCAGGCTGAGGTGTCTTTGCAATCACCATCGATGGAGCCTGATTAGATCAGTCCCCAGGGCAAAGCCCATCTCCCTGTATTGCCTCTGGAGAGCCCTGAGGAGCCTGAGGTCAGAAACAGGTTGATTTTATCTCAAGTGCCCTGACTACATGCCTTACATTCTTTCGAATCCACCTTTATTCTTCATCTCCCTGGCCAGCACGAAGGCTTTCTGCTGGTGCTGTCCCCTTCACCCTCTGCTTTCTCCCCAGAGAGCTGGAAAAGTGAGGTGTAACACCAAAACCAGCACTGCCAGAGAAACAAATCAGTCTCCATGTGAAGGGCAACACAACATCCCACCACAAAACCCCAAACAGGGTGAGACCTCGCAGGGAACTGCCGCGATCCCATCATTTCTCTGCATCTCTGAGCATCCTCAACCTCTGCATCCCACCAAGCACAGGAAGCCTCAGCAGGGTTCCTGCTGGAATCCAAGCTTCTGATGAAGCTCAATTACACCTGGAAACAAACTCTGGAGCAAGGCTGCTGGCCAGGCAAGAGCAGTGCACCTGCAAGCTTTAACTGCAAGGTTGTCGCCACCGAAGCCAAGCTATCGCTGTAGTGGATGCCAAGGAGTCTGTGCCAAGCCGTGCTGGGTCCTTTGGCACCGGCCTTATCGCGGTAACCTCTCCCGAGGGAGGGCTGAAACGGATGCAGGTGGAAAGCAAAGCACATCCGTTGGTCTTACAGTGACTTCTCCTATGTCCCGTGCTCACCTTCAGCGCCCTGGCCTGGTCACAGGGTGATAGGGTGGCTGTGAATGGAGCACGAGACTGAGGAACCACCTTCTGCCCCACAGAAGCACTGTTGAGCCACAGCACTTGCTAATAAATCTATCTGCTGGCTCTGATCCCTAAAATACAGAAATATATGGGGTAGGTCTCTCAGACATCCGCTGGCTTGGGTCTGGCTCTGGTAACCACATCCCTGGCAGTGTTCAAGGCCAGGTTGGACACAGGGGCTTGGAGCAACCTGCTCTAGTGGAAGGTGTCCCTGCCCGTGGCAGGGGATTGGAACTGGATGAGCTTTAAGGTCCCTTCAACCCAAACCGGGCTGGGATTGTATGGTTCTATGAAAACCTGCTGGTTTTGGTCACAGCAACAACTGGCCATTGCTGGACCCAAAAGCAAAGAGCCCTGGGGCTGTATTTTTGACCCCAGATGAGATTTGGCTGGGGTATAAATGATGAGGGCTCTCTCCTTGGGTTGGGCCTCCTCGAGGTTGAGAGCTTGACTGGTGAGTGAAACACACTCAATTCCCTTTCAAACTCAGTCACATAGTATTGGATTCCTCCTGGCACCTACAACCTGTAGTAGGTTCATGCTGTCAGAGTATTAAATGATTTTTGATGAGAATAAATTTCCTTTGGGGCTTGTCATCTACCAAAGGCAATTCTGTGGCCTCTGTGACAGTGACTAATACACTAAACCTTGTCTAATGTGCCAAAGGATTGATTGGCGTGTATATGTATTCCTTTAGACATAAACCACTGAGCAAATGTGGGATTAGGAGTGGATCCAGCTGCATCTAAATATCTCTTTGAGGAATTCTGGAAGTAAGGGGCTCCTCTCTGAACCTGGGGGCTCAATGGGTCTGTCTGACCCCATCCTCTACACAGCTTTCAATCAAGTGAACTTCGCCATGGAATTGTATTAAACCTCTGTCACATTTACCATGGAATTTCATCACTATATTGTTGCTTCTTACAACTCCTCCAGGACACTTTTCCACTATAGAAGGACCTGCCCATCGCTCCATGGCGGCTCAGGAGCACCCCAGTGCTCTCATGCGCCACCACTGCCTCGTCACACCTGGCCCCCGGCCCCGCTGCGAGTGGGGAAGCACAAACCCGCTTCCTGCCGCCCGGCATGTTGGCAGCACAACCCACCGCGAGGTGTGAACCCACCCGCTGCTCCTGCTGCTGCTGGGTGTTGAATCCGGAGCCGCTGCAAAGCCGCGGCACCAAACAGGGCTGTGCACCGGGGATGGTGAAACCCCCGCGGTCCTGATCCAGCTCTGGGGCAACAGCACAAGAGGGACGTGGAGCTGCTGGAGCGAGGCCAGAGGAGGCCCCGGAGCTGCTGCGAGGGCTGGAGCAGCTCTGCTCTGGAGCCAGGCTGAGAGAGCTGGGCTGGGGCAGCCTGGAGAAGAGAAGGCTCCTGAAGGGGAGACCTTAGAGCAGCTCCAGTGCCTAAAGGGGCTACAGGAAACCTGGAGAGGGGCTTTGGACAAGGGCCTGGAGGGACAGGACAAGGGCAATGGCTTTAACCTGCCAGAGGGGAGACTGAGATGAGCTCTGAGGCAGAAGCTCTTCCCTGTGAGGGTGCTGAGGCGCTGGCACAGGGTGCCCAGAGAAGCTGTGGCTGCCCCATCCCTGGCAGTGTTCAAGGCCAGGTTGGACACAGGGGCTTGGAGCAACCTGCTCCAGTGGAAGGTGTCCCTGCCCGTGGCAGGGGGTTGGAGCTGGATGAGCTTTAAGGTCCCTTCTAACCCAAACCAGGCTGGGATTGCATGGTCTGTTCATGGACCTTTACTCTTGCTGCAGGACAAGGGCATGGAATGATGCACCTCCTGCTCCAAGTGACTGCAGAGGGATTTGACACCTGAAGAGCCAGTTCTTAAGTAAAGCACCACACTCAGCCTTCCGGATGCAAACCAGCCCCACAGCATCTCCACCCTCCTCCAGTGCCCCCCAAAGCCCAGCAGCAAAAGGATCCTATCAACTTTGGGATGAGAAATGGATGCTCCGAGTTATGTCAGAGCCCAGATCTAAGCACAGGGAGGAGAAGGGCTGCTGCCTTAGCTCAGCTTTTCTCCCAGCCCTTCATTGCTCCCAAGCCAGTGCTGAAAGAAACAGTTTTGAGCAGCATGAATGAAATTGCACGGCAGCAGCTTTCATGGGGATGCTGCCTCGCTCATCAGAGAGTTTCATGGGAAAGCAAAACAAAAGAGCAGTGTGTGGCTTAAAAAGAGTTGGAGGAAAAGCAAAAGCACCCAGGCAGCATTTTGTGCCTTCCCCGTGAACCTGAAACACGCAAAGGTGTGAGGGATGGAGATGTCAGCGTGTCTGCATTGAGGAATTCATCACTCAACACCTCTTGGTGAGCTGGTGGCCCAGCTGAGCCTGGCTGTCCTGGTTCAGTGGCACTGAGGCATCTCCTGAGCCCTAGTTTTGAATCAGGTCCTTCACCCATCGCTCCAAGCTTCATCCTAGAAAGGCCTAATCCCAAAGTCCCCTCCTAAAGCCAAACAAGAGGGGCAGGGCTTCTCTGGCTCCTCTTTCTGCTGCTGTCCTGCAGGCCCTTTCCTTCCAAAAAGGAACTTAACTGTTGCTTCTCTTTGCCCTGAAGGAAAGGTGCTTCAGGGATGGGTTTATCCCCGTGTTATCCCGACCTGCCTCCAATGCATATCACAGCAGTGATGCACAGGATCACTTAGCAGCACAATTAGCATCTGCTTCTGCAGGACAAAGAATCAGCTCCCTTCATTCAGGGACCTGGGAGTGGTTTGCAAGCCTTAATTTCAGCCTCTCAACAAGCCCGAGAGGCAACTTTATAGTCTCAGCAGTGTCTTTCTGCCTGACATCAGCCTGGTGGCAGCTCTGGGGGGGACCAGGCAACTCAGCCGAAGTCCTGCATTTAAACCCACCACTTCCCCCTTCCTGCTGAACTACCAGAGCTCAAACTCTGCAGCGAACGTAGGGCACCTTCTTGGCCACTCTCCAGCTGATACCTGCCAACGTCTCCTGGCTTAAGCCAGTGACCCAGACTTGCAGGAGATAAAGACTCTTACCAAGGACACAATGTTTTGAGCCAGTCTGAGCAGCAGGACTGCTGGATCCTGTGCACAGGCGAGGAGGAAGGATAAGCAACTCCAACCACAGGAGATAGCCCCAGCAGAGCAGAGCCCCAAGGTCAAGTGAGAGCTGCAACTGCCAGAACATGCATTTATCTGCAAGCAGGAGAAACAAAGCTCACTACAAACCTCACAGAAACCAAGCAGCATCTCTCCTAGAACCTTCAATAAGCATTAAGGTCCTCTGACAGGGTGGATAGCTCTCCCCATGCTAAGAACATCAGCACACCACGCACGTCACACCACAAAGGAACCGTTCACAACCGTGCTACCACTATGGCCCTTTGTGAGAGCCACAACCTCTGCTCTTTGGTGGTTGGAAGAACCAACAAGGATCCTTCTGTCTTGATCCCCAGAAGCTCAGGATCCCTGCATCTCTGTCAGTGGACAAGCCAAAGAGCTATTTGTGTGGGATAGATAAGGAGAGCAAACATGCCCTGATAACCTCTTCCCTGGTGCACAGCAGGCTGAAGGTTGCCTCCACAGGCAGGATGCACGTTCTGTACCAAAGGCCTTAAATTTGCCTGAGTCTGGTTAAAAATAAACTCTCTGGGTCAGTGCTCTGCTGCAGCAACGTGTTCCACAGCCCCACTTTGCTCCCATTCCCTCCCCTTGCCAAGACAAGGCTGGATGGGGCAGCCCTGGCTGCTCTGGCCTACGGGGTCACACGAGTTCCCCATTTCTTTCATGCCAGTCGGTTAATTTTCAAGCTGAAAAGGACTACCATAGGCAAAGTTTGGCCTCATTCCCTTGGGATACACTCACAATGGCCTTCCACAAGGGCTCAGGCTGGTTGTTTCCTGACTGGAGCACTCAGATGGGCATTTTGGTACACAGTTGATGTCTGCAGCCCCATCCAGACAACAGATACGAAAGAGCAAAAGCTGATTTGGGGACTAAATAGCTTCTTTCAGGCCATTTTTTCCCATCTCTGATAAGAACCACATGCAGACATAACAGTTGAGCAACGATGTGAGGTGCAAACATCCCCCAGAGCAGTTACAAGAGGCAATTCTCCAGGGGCAGAGTGAAAAGCTCTCTTTTATTAAGTTCCAAGAAGGGGGTTGGAACTGGATGATGTTAAGGCCCTTCCCAACCCAAACCATTCTGTGATTCTACAAGTCGATGAAATGCTTTTTGGACAGTGACTCCTGCTGGAAAGGTGCAGCCAGCACAGCTAGAGCCCAGGCTTTGGAGAGCAGGGATGTCCCCATGCAGGGGCCAGCGTTATCCCCATGGCCAGGGCTTGCACAGCAGCTCTTGGGGGAACCACTGAAATACATCAGCAATTCCTCCTGCAGCCTCCTCAGATAGGAAACGGGAAATACCAGGTGAGTGGCCTGGCAAGAATGTCGCTCCCTCTCTGTGAGATACCACAGGGCTGTCCCCCACTAAAGCAGCATATCCTTGGCTTTGGTTTCGGAGAGTCTAAAGCACTGAACCGCATTTGAGGCTGGCACCAGCTGGAAGCAACTGTTTCACTCCTTCGGTTGAAGAGCACTTGGTTTTATCTTCAAATCATCAGGGAGGCACCAAACACAATGTATGTGCCAAACATCAGCTCTGTGCTGGCAAGCCCCATTCTTCCAGGATCCTCTTCACGCTCTCCACAATGGTCCACACCTCTGCCATGGCACCTCGACCTGCAGGGGAACAGCAAAACCACACACGGTGAAATCCCAACAGCACCAGAGGGACATGGAGCTGCTGGAGCGAGGCCAGAGGAGGCCCCGGAGCTGCTGCGAGGGCTGGAGCAGCTCTGCTCTGGAGCCAGGCTGAGAGAGCTGGGCTGGGGCAGCCTGGAGAAGAGAAGGCTCCTGAAGGGGACACCTTAGAGCAGCTCCAGTGCCTAAAGGGGCTCCAGGAAACCTGGAGAGGGGCTTTGGACAAGGGCCTGGAGGGACAGGACAAGGGCAATGGCTTTAACCTGCCAGAGGGGAGACTGAGATGAGCTCTGAGGCAGAAGCTCTTCCCTGTGAGGGTGCTGAGGCGCTGGCACAGGGTGCCCAGAGCAGCTGCGGCTGCCCCATCCCTGGCAGTGTTCAAGGCCAGGTTGGACACAGGGGCTTGGAGCAACCTGCTCTAGTGGAAGGTGTCCCTGCCCGTGGCAGGGGGCTGGAGCTGGGTGAGCTTTAAGGTCCCTTCAACCCAAACCATATGAACTCCAGGTCCCACAGAGACACGTGGGCCACGTGCTTCCTCTGTCCCACCACCTCTCTGCTCCACACGCTGCGTGACTGCAGAAAATGAGCAGCACAACAGTGGCACAGCTCAGCAAAGCTCATCAGGTATCCCCACGTTGCTTCCTTGTGACTCAAGAGAAAGGAACTGTGGAGGCCAGAGCTCAGGCCTGGTTCCGCAGGGGTTTTGTGGCATGGGGGGACATCAGCAGGGGAGGAGAGTGAGAAGAGTATGACAGGTTTGGTCCGTAACTCACAAGTCTAAGCAGAAGCACAAGCTCTGCAGTCAATGGAGGGAGGCAGGAAACCTCAACAGGCAACTCAGATGACCTTCATAGATACCTCATGTCCTGAATCACCTCCACTGGAGCCTGCATCTAACCCTGGACTGCACAGGTAGTCAGTATCTCAGCTCACACCACCCCGGGGAGCAAATGTGCAAAAGCACCCCAAAACAATAGCAAATCCCCTGTTTCACCTCTTTCTCCAGAGTAAACAGTGTGTGTGTGTGTGCTGGATCTTTCTGAAATGGCCTTTGCCTAGAAAAAGCAGACTTTCAGATGCTCATCTGGCACCAGCCCAGTCCAGAAGGAAAAGCTTTTACATTTTGTTCCGTGCAGCACTCAGTCTTCTCCAAGCATTACTCCCAGGATTCAAGCTGGTGCAAATCCAGGACAGCTTTCTCTAATGTGGATCGAAATGGGCTGGTTTGGTGCCAGATGAACATCTGAAAGTCTTTTTAAACTTAAGTTTAGAAGTTTAAGGCCAGAGAGCATTAAATCATGTTGCCCAGCCCTGTGTACTGAACTCAGCGCTCAGTCCATTCACTCCTGGGACTCCCTTGGGGCTGAGGAAAGAAACTTCTCCCACCAGCATTTGTCTCCATTGGAACATTGAAGAGATGGATCTCTATTGATCTTCTGTCCTGCTGGCTCTAATCATTGAAAATATGTGCTCTATTTGGCATCGGAAATCAGCTTCTCACCTGAGCCTTGTGTGGGACAGAAGGTGTAGCTGGATATAGAATCCCAAAGTGGTTTGGGTTGAAGGGAGCTTAAAGCTCATCCAGTTCCAACCCCTGCCACAGGCAGGGACACCTTCCACTAGAGCAGGTTGCTCCAAGCCCCTGTGTCCAACCTGGCCTTGAACACTGCCAGGGATGGGGCAGCCACAGCTTCTCTGGGAAAAGTCTGTGCCAGCGCCTCAGCACCCTCACAGGGAAGAGCTTCTGCCTCAGATCCAACCTGAACTTCCCCTGTTTCAGTTTAAATCCATCATCCCTTGCCCTAACTGAGGATTTGTGGTGAAGAATGGTATTTTTGGAAGGACAAGAAAATTGGGCTTCCCTGCAAAGTAAGCCTGTGAGTGCCTTGCAGACCTGTCCATCCCAGGAGGTCTGGAGCATCCTGTGGAGCAGCCACAGGCAGATGTGGGCCCTCCTGATCCCTCACCTCAAGGAGAGGAGCTGCAGCTGCCAGGTCCTGCTAAACACAAGGCATTCCCTGCCTGCCTCTGCAGAGATACACCCTCAGAGAACACCTCCAAGAGCTGCCTTTGTCCTCCACCACCCACTTCCTCAACAACCTGGGCAATTCCCAGCTGGATTTTTCGGTTGAGCACAGCCTGTCTTGCAGCACAGCTCATGCCTACAGGTCAAAACCTTCCAGTGTGCCAGGCTCTAGAAAGGCAGCCAAGGGTGAGGAGGATTCCAGCAGTTTGGAAATGGTTTTGCAAAGGGAAGTTGCTGCAGGCGCACGGGTGGGATGGCATCTCCCGAAACTCCCTTTACGTTGTGATATAAAGATAGCATTTAACTACCCACCCAAGGAAACATTTTAGTTGTCAACTCAATTTAACTTGAGATTTGAACTCTTAGAGGAGCTGGCTCGCTTCAGGTGAGACCAGCCACATGAGGGAGGACCTAAACCTCTGCTACAGCAAGACAAACCACAGTGTCAACAGACAAAACTGGGGCAAACTGAATCCCCTTCCTCCTGCACCAGCTGTGTGAGCTCTGCTACCTGCTGCTCGGCTGGGAGCTTTGGGGATGAAAGCCACCAACCTGAAATTACTGGGGAAGAAGAGGGGATGGGAGGGAAAAGGCAGTGGTGGAGAGTGTCCTGGGGCTTCAGAGCCCTGGAGTCCATCACTGCTCTGCTGCTCTGGGCTGGGCTGGAGTTCATTTGCTTCAGATGAGCTCCAATGGGACTGTGGGTTGGATTTGGGCTCAAACAGTGTTGGGAACACTGGGATGTTTTCCTTCTTGCTGAGCAGCACTTACACAGAGTCAATGCTTTTGCTGGTCCTCACCCCACCCCACCAGTGAGGAGGCACAAGGACTTGGGAGGGGACACAGCAGGGACAGCTGACCCAAGGGCTGTTCCATGCCATATGACATCACTTGTCTTTCTCGGGGTTTATTTCTCTCTTGTTTGCCTTTTCATTGCAATTTCTTCTTTTATTCCATTATTAAACTGTTTTTCTCTCAAGTTTTCTCCCTTTTACCCTTCTGAATCTCTCCCCCCATCCCACTGAGGGGAAGGAAGTGAGTGGTTGCGTGGGGCTGAGCTGCTGCCTGGGCTTAAACCATGCCAACGACTGCTTCACTGGCATTTTCCTACAGGAAAATCTTGTTGGGAATTGACTCACAAGCACAAGTGGAGGCTGAGGGATGCAAAACTGCAGCCATTTCATCTGTGGAACAGGGATGTAACACCACAGCTCTGCCTCAGGTGCATGAACCTGCAAGCAGCAGGACCCATGAAGAAGACTCAGCTCTTTACTATGGGGATGGAGATCCTACATGTGTGCTGAAAAGGATGAAGGGAAGAAAGGACAAAGAAATGATGCCAGATGCTCCTTCTGCTTCTGCCAAGACGTCTGCACAGGATGACCTCTTTTGGGCAGTTTCCCATAACATCATTACAAGTATGTCAGGAATTTGATGTCATCAGGGTTAAAATCCCAACAGAAGCATAAATGTCCAGAGTATTTCAAGTGGTGCCTGAGTTACTTGACTACACTCACCCCAGGGTAACTACTTCTTAGTCTCCTGCTCCAAAACCACCCTCTAGAAGCACTGCACCCACCTAAGAGTTGAGGAACTAAGCCAGGCCTAGGGTTTAACTGTGAAGAGCATTTTAACACCCTGTCTCTGCCACTGACTGTTTATTGAACAGAGCTGTTAGAATCCTGCATGAGTTGGGGTTGTTAAACAAAAGTATGAGGCCATTACTGTGCAGGTAAGAGCCTATCTGCTATTATGGGGTAGAACTGCGGCACAGTTTACAATTTGGCCAAATTGCTTTTATAAAAAACCCTCCTCAAAACTTCCCCAAAGTCAAAATACCTCCACTTCAAGCAGCTCCTAAAACACAAATGAGATCATTTTAGTGGCATTTCTTAGCACTGCGAGCGAAGCCTTTTGAAACCGGGTGTGACAACACTCCCTCCCCACCCTCTTTTTCACTTCACAGACAAATCTGACGTCAAAAGCCCAAATCAAAACTCATCTGGGAAGCTGAAGAGTCACCCAGGCAACAAACACCAACAGATGTTACATGCACATCCAGCTACACTCTCGGCCACGACTGCAAAGTGCTTGTTCTAGTCACATTCGAGGTCAGGACACCCAAATCCCAGGCTGACAACACTCACCACAAAGCCTTCCTTCTCTTCCATCTCCTCTCTACTTGAATGAGTGCTTCTTTGGAATCTCAGGCCTATCTAAGAGCTCATTTGAAAGCCTGGCTTGGATGACCTCTTAAGACTACTTAAAAATTAATGAATGAGGATAATAGATATCAGCCAGCACAGGGGAAAGCTTCAGTTCGTTTGTGTCAACCCCAGCAGTGAGCATCTGCTCCCTGCAGTTCAACATCAGGAGGGCCACACGACAAAAGAATGCACTTGTGCAGGAAAGAAAGAGCCAGAAGGCCGGCAAAAGGACTGACCTTCATCCCCACACACTAGTTTCTTCACCACGCAGGGGATCTCTGTGTAGCCAAAGCCTTTCAGCTGCTCCACGTGCTGAGCCGTGAGGGGATGTTCCCACATGGCTGTGTTCATGGCTGGGCAGAAGAACAGAGGTTTGCTCAGATCCCAGGCACGGATCACACAAGTCTGTAAGAGAAGCCGAGAGGTTCAGCTCTGGATGGGTTGGCTTTCCCCATTCCCCTCTATCACTTGGCAGCACAGAAGTGCTTTCCCAGCCTGGGTGTCACGAGAGGGCCAAAAGCCTCAATCTGTCAGTGCAGATGGAGTAACCCACAGACAGATCCATGGGGCTGATGCTCATTGGTAGCACGTTCCAGCAGAGCTCAGCTCTGACAGGCAGGAAAGATAAGGGAGGCTTCAAAGAGGATGGATCCTACCCTGCAAACAGCCCAATGGCTGGAGCAAGCCAAGCTGGAACACGATGTGTGCAGGCTGCCAGCCCATCTGGGGGCACTGAGAGGAGCCGAGGGGTGGCCACAGGCCATATCAGCTACAGAGAGGTCCCCAAGCAACACTTGGGCTGTGGAGCCAAACACAGCACGTTGGCAATGCTATGCCAGCTGGATGTGTAACTCCTCCCAAGGGAAGCACTGCTGCTTCCAGGGTGCAGAGGATACCAGGACACATGTGGGCTGCTGCGGCAGCTGCTGGCAGCTTCCACAGTCATAGCTGACTCCTCTGTAACACATTGCTCCCAGATAACCCGCTATCACCTTGAAAAGAGGAATGCTGGTTGCTCTTACTGCAATATCCATCAGCTTCCCGAGGCCTAGAGGCATTTAAATCCTGCAAAAGCAGCTTCCCAGGTAGCAACAGTCCCTGGCGCAGGGGTTCTGCTCAGATCACAGAGTACTTGGAGAACTCTGCCCATCCTTTCTCGTGTCCTGTGATTTGAACCTTTCCCAGCACAGGGAATTCTGCCAGAATCTGTTCTAACTTGCCAATCAGCACCTCCAGCACTTGCAGGAGCTTCCTCTTCCCTCCACAAGGCTCTCTGAAAAGACTGGCAGGAGTTTGGGAATGCATCCCTAACCGCTTCCCTCTGCTACCACCACGGCATCTATAGTACCAAGGGGACCCAGAAGGACAAGACATTGCTCATCCCTCCCACAGCTCCTTCTGGCTTCTCTCAGACCCTCTCCTCATACAAATCAGGGCTGTTGCTCTGCATTTACACGCACTTTCTCTTACCTGAAGAGCTCAGTTGGTCACACAGGGCTCCCCTCCCATGCACTGCTCTCCATTCCTAGTTCTAACCTGGGTGCATTGCTGCAGGGTGATGCACCACAGCAACATCTGCAGCTTCCTGGCACATCTTTAGGGTAGTTAATGCTTGTGACTTCTCCTAATGAAGACCTAATGCCTGGCCACAGAGCATTCAGCCCTGCTGCAGGTCCCCACCACCCATCAAAGGCGCACACTCTCTTTTAATGCACTTTCTGATCGGCCTTTGAGAACTTTTAATACCAGAAAAGACAAGCCTGAACAAGCAAAATGCCCTCTAGCTGCAAGTGGAAGGTGAGTGTGTGTTTGAATTTGTGTGCTCTGCAGTTAGGTGAGGGAGCAGGAAGTCAACAGTTTTATCAGATCTCACAGGTGTCTCTTCAGCTCACATCTAAGAAACACAGAGAGGAACTCAAAAGTGAGTGCAAGCGTGTGTGCGCACGAGCGTATGTGCACACGCCTGACAGGGACAGGGGAGGTAGACAGAGAAAGCAGGAAAGGCACAAAGCAGGGGCTGGGAAGTGATGGAAGAGACTGACAGTGACAAGGAGTGGAAAGGGATGTAGGGCAGGGAAGGGAGGAATGACTGTTTGAGAAGGAACAGGGGAACCATAGTGGAGGAAGAGCGAGACAAGCAGATGAAGTGGGAGCGGAACATGCAAATGTGGCTATTCTCACTGCTGCAGAAGCACAAGAGTTTCCATGACAGAAAGGTCAGGCAGTCTAACACTGGCAGGGGAGAGAACTCGCTGTTACTCACCAGCAGGTTGTCACAGATGCCATTGGCGAGCTTTGCCAGCGTGTTGGCATCCAGAGGGGCCACCAGCATCAGGTCAGCCCAACGCCTGAGCTCGATGTGCAGCACGGGGTCCGAGCGCCCCTGCCACAGCTGTGGAGCAGACAAGGGGCAGGTTACTGAGCCCTCGCTTGAGCAATCCCATAGTAAGCACCATGTAAACTTACTCTCACACCGAGCAAGACCTGACAGTGCGGAGAACCAGGAACCCAGTGCTCACTTTTCTGAAGGCCACGTTGCAGCTACGTTCAGGGATTACAGTTAAGGGACAGCACTGCTGTGCTTGGAGCTCTACAAAGCTCTTGGGTGTCCTTTCCCTACAGGGACAATTCGCACATCAGATTTCCACTCACAGGAAAGAGCTTTCCCCATCCGCTTCCCACTCACATCACCACTCAGCTTCACTCTTGTTTGTAAGAGTCCCCTCAACTTGTGGCATATCCGAGTGGAAGAAGAGCTCCATCCCATCAGCCAGCTGAAGCCAGACAGGACCAAACCAGGGGGCACATTCCATGAGGAAACCTTGTGATTTATAAGCTCCACGATTCTTTGAAGTGAGGCTGTCCACTGGCTTTTAATGAGGTCTAAACCCCTAATTCCACAAGCCACTTCCAATCAGGATGCATTCCCACAGCAGCACCCTCAGAAGTACAGCAGGGACCAGCCCTGTTGGCTTTCTCCAGGATGGCTGAGGTTTGGCCAACAGGGCACTTCGCTCCCCAACTGGCTCTAAACTCTAAAGCTGAGCTGCTCAGAAGAGTCCTGCTCTTTTCCTGAGAGCACAGTTAGCTGGGAAAGCATCAAGAGAAGCAGCAACAGCATCAGGTGCTGAATCCCCAGAGGGGACACACAACCACAGGCCAGAAGAGGTGCATCAGGGCCACGAGCTGTTCCTTCTCTGAGTCACTGGAAACCACGACAAAAAGGCAGCATCCAGAAAGCTGGCGCTTCCTGACACCATTCCCAGCTCCTCCGCTCTCTTGTATTTTCCTCCACATGCCCTGAAAACTCTACTTTTATTTACTGTGAGGAAAATATCTCACAAAGAGATGCTGAGCAGGCTTATCTCCCACCTTTCTGTCACAACAGGGTGGTACGAGGGCTCCATGCCTGCTTTCCAGTGTGCCTCAAAGCCTGACCTGAACCTCTCCTAGCACCCCACTGAGGGTTCTGCAGAGCTGTGGCACCCTGGGAGCCAGGAGATCACCAACGCCCCAGACCAGCCAGAAAGCTTCCTCCCATTGCTATCAGCCTGATTCTCTACATAAAAGTGATGCTTATGTGTGAGAGGATTGGTAGAGCGCTGGTAAAGCGTGCGACACCTTGTGCTCAGATCAAGACTGCCACCTATATATATAAAATATATATAAACCCAAATACTGATGTTTATACAATGTATCTCTTCATACTCGGGGACTCTGAAAGCATGTCAGCAAAGCTGTAGTTAAGAGAAAAAGCCATTTTAGAGGGTCTAGAGATGTTCACAGCCCTGACAACTGAGCCGCCCTTTGCTGGAATGGCTCTTCTATGCATGCACATGAGCACAGACCTCCAAGATAAACGGTGCTTCCAGCAGGAAGGAGAACCTCTGGAGCCTCCAGCCACCCACCCCACCTCCAGGAGCTGGTCTGCTCCTCCCTGCCAGCAGGCAGTCACCCAGCCCCACAGCAGGCAGTCACCCAGCCCCACAGCAGGCTGTTTCAAAGCAGTGTGGGCAGCTGGGGAACACCACTGGTGTCTGCAGAGCCACAATACTTAGCGCTAAGAATTAGCTCTTGCTTTTGTGACAAGTGTGACTCATGACAAGCCCCAAACACCCTCACCACGACTCTGCAGTGGCTTTCTTGACACTTCCTGAGGCTCCTCTTAGAGCTGTGGAAGGTGGCTGAGCCTGGGGTAGTGAGAGACCACTGCCAGCCTCACTGCCAGCCTCACTGCTGCAGCCTGCCAGGGCAGCCTGACCTTCCTCATTTACAGCATGCTTGGAACCATGTTCTTGGAAAGCCAGGCTCCAAAGCATACATGACTAGAATAACAGAATGGTTTGGATTGGAAAGAACCTTAAGATCATCCAGCTCCAACCCCCTGCCACGGGCAGGGACACCTTCCACTAGAGCAGGTTGCTCCAAGCCCCTGTGTCCAACCTGGCCTTGAACACTGCCAGGGATGGGGCAGCCACAGCTTCTCTGGGCACCCTGTGCCAGCGCCTCAGCACCCTCACAGGGAAGAGCTTCTGCCTAAGATCTAACCTGAACTTCCCCTGTTTCAGTTTGAACCCACCACCCCTTGTCCTATCACTCCAGACCCTGATGAAGGTCCCTCTCCAGCATCCTTGTAGCCCCCTTCAGACACTGGAAGCTGCTCTGAGGTCTCCACGCAGCTTCTCTTCTCCAGGCTGAACAGCCCCAATGTTCTCAGCCTGTCTTCATACAGGAGGTGCTGCAGCCCCTCATCATCCTCGTGGCCTCCTCTGGGCTTGCTCCAACAGCTCTGTGTCCTTCTGATGGTGAGGACACCAGAACTGCACACAGTGCTCCAAAGAAACAAGTCTTGGCTCAGGGTTAAAACATAAATAGATATGGTCTCTTGCAAAGCAACGGTTCTATTTGCTGTTCAGCACTTGAACAAGTGAGTGAATCTCCCAGGAGCCTGCTTTTTTCCTGCAGCATGACCCCCTGGCCTTCTGGAAGTAGGAGGCACCAGCGCATGACAAAGCTGCTTGAATTACAAAACCCGTGGCTAGCGGGGATGGGACAGAAGCCTTTGCAGTCTCCCATGGCCGAACAACTCACCTGCCATTCATCTTCATCACTGTAGAGGGGGACAGGAATCTCCTGGGCATTGTAGAAATGCTTTGCTCTCTCAGTAGTCACCACCTTCACTTCGAGCTGATCGGAAAAGAAAGAGAAAGACAGACCAGCGGTTAGAGTTGAGGACAGCCCTGTCAAGCCGGGCTCGAGCCACAGAGCAGCTTCTCGGAGGAGCTTCCCCTGTTCACAGCTGAAAGGTCACCACAGGTACCTGTGGGAGCCAAAGACTCATTTTGGCAGCCTCAAACAGGCAGGCCAGTTCACGTGGAGCCAGCTCACATGTTCATGTGGCCAGTTCCCAGCAGGGACAGCAGAGAGGCCAGAGCAGGTCGCAGTGAGATGCACTCTGCGCAGAACTTCAAAGAGGCAGCAAGAAGCAGCACACCAAAGCTCTGGGAAAAATGCCCTTTAATCTCTCAAACGTGCCTGCCAAAGGGAGTAGGGGAGCATCTGGCCCCATTGGGATCCATAAGCACAGCACAGAGCACTGCCAAGGGGTGGCAGTGCCCACAGGGCACTTGCAGGAGCACCCTTCCCACACTTGGAGCCAAGGGGAAGCTCTGTGCCAAGAGAAAGCACGGTGCTCAGTGATCAAAAGAACTGCTGAGGGATGAGAAGGTGAGTGGGGCTCAGCACCAGCACCACAAAGCAAACGCACCTCTGCCACGCAAGGCTTCACAGGAAAGAGGGACTTTGGAAGACAAAGGAGCACTTCTTGCTCCTATGGACCGTGCTGTGAACCTCTCTGTCTCTTTCTGACCCTCTCATGATGATCTCCTGGTGTCAGAGATGGTGAGATAGCTACAGATCACTGGATCCTGCTTTTTAAAACAGGTCAGTTAGACTCGCTCCAGCCGGGGTAAAAATACCACAAACAAGTCAGAGTTGTGTCTTCCAGCCTTCCTATCCCTCCTATCAATGTAAGACGCTGGAAAGAGGAGAAACTCTGTGTAGAAACTCTGTATATTCACATTTCTGCGCAGTCAAACCAGTAAAGCAGTGGCTTCCACAAAGGAAAGGGTGAAAGTATATGAAGGTTCTCTCTGAAACCCGAGATAAACCTGCCTGCCTTGTTGAAAGCCAGTGGAACCTTCAGTTACACAGCATGTACTGGGGAAGTTGGTCGATAAGAAGCTCAATATGAAGCTGCTGGAGCGAGGCCAGAGGAGGCCACGAAGGTGATCAGGGGCTGGAGCAGCTCTGCTCTGGAGCCAGGCTGAGAGAGCTGGGCTGGGGCAGCCTGGAGAAGAGAAGGCTCCTGAAGGGGAGACCTTAGAGCAGCTCCAGTGCCTAAAGGGGCTCCAGGAAACCTGGAGAGGGGCTTTGGACAAGGGCCTGGAGGGACAGCACAAGGGGAATGGCTTTAACCTGCCAGAGGGGAGACTGAGATGAGCTCTGAGGCAGAAGCTCTTCCCTGTGAGGGTGCTGAGGCGCTGGCACAGACTTTTCCCAGAGAAGCTGTGGCTGCCCCATCCCTGGCAGTGTTCAAGGCCAGGTTGGACACAGGGGCTTGGAGCAACCTGCTCCAGTGGAAAGTGTCCCTGCCCATGGCAGGGGCTTGGAACTGGATGAGCTTTAAGGTCCCTTCAACCCAAACCAGGCTGTGAAACCCTACCACATCCCTTGGAGTTTATTTGACACACACTAAGGAGGCAGCGAGGTGCCCTATGACACAAGATCCTTTCACTTCCTCCTCAACAAGGGGAAAAAGGGGGTTTTCCCCTGTTTCTACGTGTCCCATGACCTGCTCAAGGCTGTCACCCTGGCAAATGTCACAGAGCAATGTCACCACCAGCTGCCTGCCCCATGCTGCTCTGCACACAGCAGGTCAGTGTCGGGGTGGCTCTGCTTGCGCTGACCACCCGTGGTACAAGACATGCAACTGTACCTCCACCTGCAGCTCCTCCCAAGGTGTCCCTTCCAACAAGAGACAGGCCAACACATGGAGGGAGCACTGTGGAAAGACTGTAATGTGGAAGATGCCACAGGTAACAGTGGAAAAAGAACACTTTTCCTTGTTATTAGCCACTTCCAACCACTGTCTGCTCCTTCGAGCAGTTCACAGTGCAACCCACTACATGGGTCTGTTGGCCCAGCAGAGAGATGGGGAGAAACCAGCCTCCCCAGAACTCCTTCCCACTAAAACCCTGTGGCCTGAGGTACAGAACTGATGCAGCACTGTCTGCTCTCTTGTGCTAAAACCCAGTGTCAAACCCCTCCGACCCCCAAGGAGCTATCTTCAGCAGCAGTGGTTGAAGTGACAACACGTTAACCTATCTCCCCAACACCATCTATTCACCTGGGAATGGGGCAGGGTTGGTTATTTGCACCCTGCGTGACCAGAACAACAGTTGGGAGCAGCTGGAAAATCCCAGCCTTAGCACATCATGGGCTTCACTAATTTCTCCCACTTCCTGAAGAAAAAGGGATGGGAAAACACAGCTGCACACGACACCGGTTATTTGGTGCTATATGTGGTTCTTTGCCTCTTCTAAATGCCTGCTCTTCTTCAAGGGAGCCTAACTTGGAATCACAGCTGCACTTCTAGTGCTTTGGAGTGTGAAGATCACATTCACAGCGAGCAAGTGTATGGTTTCCATGTTAACCTCAGCTCACAGGAAGCTCTTTGGAGCCGAGCAGTGACACCCACAGAGGTGCAAACGCTGCTCTCTGGCGCGCCGCGGGCCTCGCTGAGGTGTTAACCTCACAGCCTGCAAGCTGCCGTTTATCTGGGGAGTTTAAAGAGCAATGTGCACCTTCAAGGGGCATGTCTGCTCTCTGAAATGGTACCAGGAGGCCCGCTCTGGGCTACAGGTTGTCAGCAGGAAGGTTTGGTAGTGGTAGTCTTGTTTTACAGTGAGGCAGAAGGAGTTTCAGGTGATACAACTCCATCTGCCACATGTTTTGTCACTTTGGTTGTGTCATTAGACAGAACCTAGACCAGAAATACCCCTCTAAGGACAGACAAATCCCCCAAACACGCTCAGCTTTTCTTAAAAAGATCATTTCAGAACCATCTCCAGTCTTCAAAGCATAAGCCCAGGAAGAGGGAATTGGGCTACTGAGTTCAGCATCCAACCCACTACAAGCCAGAGCTCACAGAGGGATATTCAAGGACCTCAAGTGGTGGCAATTCCACCGCTCCCCCACGAAAGTTGCTCTCTTAGGTAAATATTCTCCCTAATGAAGGTTTTCTGCTGGGGTGGGCTCCTGGTTCCCTTGTTTTGAGCAAATCCTTCAAGTCCTCCAGCTATGTTGGAAAGCCACCAGTGTTCTCAAGATCACTGAAGCCTACATAGCTTTTTCCTTCTATTTACCTAACATACCCTGTTTGCCTGTGGATCCATCTCTGCTTAAACAGGAAAGCCACTCTAGCCACACTCAAACTCCTTCACTGGAGAGAGTTTAGACTGGTTAGAGTTCTCCTACTTGGACCACTTAAGCTGATTCTCCCCAATAAACCTGACTGCAGAAGTGTTCTCCTGTGCTCAACCAGTTTTGCTGGCGGCTGGTAGAGGATCCTCCTGTCACAGATGTTTCTGTGGGGGGTGAAGGGATGTGTATGATTTTCCTTCATAACTTTCTCAGTTTTGACAGCAAAATCTTTACAGACTGAGCTTCAGTAACAACTGCTGAAGAGAATGAGGAGCTCCTCTGGTAAATGGCACCTACGAGCTGGGGTAGAGGTCACCTGGCGGGAGCACAATGCAATGATTTAAACCTCAAGGTCCGGATGACAGCCTGTAGCTCCAATAGCAACACATTTCCTTCACTGTCGCCCTTCTTTATAGCTAACCAATATCATTTTTGCCATTGTATTCCTGCCAGGCCACTCAGAAATGGCAGGCATCAGCCTGAGATGATGTATGTGAGTGTAGCACAACCATGAGAGTTCCCCCCAGGATCACTGCAGCCAAAACATCAATTTAAACCAACCTCTCCAGTTTCAAGCCTCCAGCCACATCTCCTCCAGTACCAAACCCTTCCCCTGCTCCTGCCCTGCTTCCTTTTAAAGTTCTGTTCCATCAGTAAAGAAATTGGTGCAAGAGACTTGTGCAGGAGTGACCAAACTCCCTGGAAAAGTCACACTGGCTCAGCAGGCTTTAGGTCAGGCCTGGAAATCACAGCAGAAACAAGTAAATAAATCATTTAAATTAAGAAATGAACTACCAGGAGCTCCTTGGTAGCAGCTCTCTGTGGCTCTTTTACTTCAGGCTATAACCTTTGGCCTCACTAATCACTTCAGGTCAAGTAATAAATTAACCGAGGCCTCTCTCTCCCACCCACAGTGCCAGCCCAAAAGCTCCCTGCATCCTCAGTACCCTTCCAGCTTGGACATCGACAGCTCTCCAAGCTTGGATAGCCAACACCAACCAGATACATCAGAGTTACTCAAGGATCACACCTCTTCTGACTCTGTGGTAGTGTTATCTACAAGGTAAAGCCCCCCAAATCATCCTAAAGGAGATTCATTGAACAATCTAACCAGTACTCTGCATATTTAAGTGCACCCTCGTGCTCCTGCCACTCTTTTCCTGCTCCAAAACCATTTGCTCCACTTCTTAAACGCTAAAGGTTTTACTCTAACTTTAGTCTACAGCAAAAGTTCACACATTTCCCTCCCTGATCCCAGTCACTAGTGGCCTCTGCTGGACACCTCTGTTACTCCAGACAATAAACCCTTAGTAAAACCAAGCACAGGGGCACACACAACACCCTGTATGTGTTATTTCTGCCTCTACAAGACCTGGCTGCCCTTTGCTGGTCAGCCAGCAGCCATCAGCTCTGCAAAGTCCACACCTCACCTATGGAAAATGGCAATATCCTGATTAGGGATTTCCCATTCCAGAAACTACCACCTGTGGCTGTGGCCAGAGCTGATCATCTCACTGACAAAGACATATTCCATCAGAAAAACCCCACCAAGGCAAGGACTTATTCAATCCTTTCAGAGAGAATTAAGTTGAGCTGAACAACAGCACTTTCATATTCCAGAATCCAAGTGTCTGCCTATGGAAATACCCTGGAATAGTTACTGCTCTTTAAGCCTGATGTGAAGCTAAGTCTAGAAGAAGTATGAAATGAGAGGAAAAAGTATTGATCGATTTTTAAACCCAGGAGGAATCCTCCCCCGACACATTTTCAGAGGGCTCAAAGCCAGAAGGAACTTTCCATTCCATCAGAAGCCACACGCAATCCCTCCTCAAGAGGAGAAACAGGACAACACCAGCTTTACAGTGCTCTACCAACAGCTTTACTCACCCCAGTGATCTTCAGCAACTCGGCGACGAGGAGGGGCAGCTTGAGGGCAGCCACACTCCCAGTCACACCTACCAGGACATGGTAGTTTCTCTGTGGCATGGAGGAGCAATTCCCTGCAGGAATCCCTGGGTCCGGTGATGAGGAGGGCTCCATGCTCCCATCAAACTCTGCAAGCACAGAAGAACAAAGATTAATGGAGCACAGCAGGGCTCTGAGGGCAAGCACCTACCCTGGACTGTGCAGGACGTGGAGTAACTCATCATGAAGATGAACACTCAGACCCTCATCCACAAAGCTTCCAAGCACCAGCAGAGCTTTAAGCATAGCTGAAGCCTCCTCCTCCTGTTTAGTTCTCTCAGGTACCGGTAAACACAAGGCTAAAACCCACACAGACAGACCACAAAAGCGTTCTGGAAACCCCCCAGAACACAAGACACACTCTCATGTATCGAATGTGGTTCAGAATTCCCAATAAATGCAGCTTGCATGCTGCTGGGAAGACACAAAGCCCCCATTAGAGGCAGCTTCCCGTCACAATCTCTGGTGAGCAAGAAATGCAGGGAAGCTTTTTAATAATGAAGAATTTGGGGCTGCCACGCTGATAAACCCCCAGTGAGTGTTCTGGTGAGGGGGAATGATCCCGAGCAGAACTGATGCGAACGGCTCTGCCTCACGAGTCATTAGCAGAGAGGAAATTCACTCCTTCAAACAGCTGAAAGAGCGCTGGGATTCAGTAAAGCTTGGTCCATCTTAGTGCTCTTCAGAGGAAGCTCCTCAGAAGCATTTTGGGTAGGAATAAAAAGAAAGAGACATTGGTGCTGCCCTTGTTTTCATCACCGAACCGAGCGAGAGAAAACAACCCTCCCATCCCCTCCCAGGTTCAATTCAGGATCCAAACCCCTGCTCCTGCCACCAAGCCAAGCACAAACACCCTTCCAGCCTCCTGGCACCCAGCGCGGCAGCTCCTTTTCCATGCTCCGCTTGGGATTAACGACTTTAAACGTTCCTCAGCGTGGTTATAGAAGAAATTACCGGGATAAGAGCAGGGCTTCAGCTCGAGCTCCCAGGCACTGATGAGCAGGAGCAACTAGAGGCGAGGAAGCGCAGCGAGAGCATCAGCGGGGCCGCTCCGGCGCTGCTCCATGCGTTCACCTATAGCTGATTAAAGCCAAGTTAACACCGTCACAGCGAGAACAGCCGCTTCCCTTGGGATTAGTGAATGACCATTAGCGCACCCAAACCTTAAAACCCGGGGAATAAGATGTAATTTATGAATAGGCAGCCTCCCATAAGGGCTATTAGTGATAACGCCAGAGCGCGGCAGGCTGCGCCGCGCTCGCCTCCCGCCCAAGCACAGCCCCGGGGCTCGGCTACGGAGCCATCAGAGGTACGTTATCAGCCGCTTAACAGCCCCGAAAGGCGGCTGGGGCAGGGGCCGGACCCGAGGGGCGCCGTGGGGGGGGGGACGACAAACCGCGGGCAGACACCAGGTACGGCCCGGCAGCAGCGCAAGGCCCCGCCGCCGCCTGGCAACGCGGGCGCGGAAGGCGCAGGGCGCGCTGGGAGGCGGGAAGGGGCGGCGCTGAGGCGGTGTCGCGGCGGCGGGGCCCGGTCCCGGTCCCGGGGCTCTCCCCGCCGCAGCGGGCCGGCCCGTTAGGCCCTGCCGGCGGCCCCGGAGCAGCCCGGTAACCCCCGCTCCGCAGGGGCTGCGTGAGGGGGAGCGTAGCCCGCGGGGAGGGCTAGAGGCGGCGGAGGGCATGGGGAAGGTCGTGGTGTGCGGGGACACGGGGCCATGAGCTGCTCCCGGTACCCGCAGCGCCCTGATGGGAGCCCTCCCCTGCGGGAGGCACGTTCAAGGGCTGCTGGTTGCTTGCCTACAGCAGGAGCGGGCTCTGGGGCAGCGGGTCCCCAGCCCTTCCCAACCCCAGCTTCAAAGCAGCGTTTCTCAGCTGCAAATAAGCCCCAAGGCGGCGGCAGGAGGCAGAGAGAGGGCTCTGCACAAAGCAATGGGGAGACCTCAGTGAAACCCCGCATCTGGAGCACCCACACCTCAGCTCTCCCCACAACCCAGGTGAAGGATAAGGGTGGTGGGTGCCTGGTGTCCTGCCCAGCCCCACGGCAGGGCAGGGGGCTGCAGCCGCGGTGGTCGCAGGTTGAGGAGACACAGCGCAGAGGAGGGTTAGGTGCTGAAGCAATGTCTGTTAGTTACAGCTTGGTACAGTTATCATCAATGCAAAAGGTGAAGTCACTTCCATTGCATCACTTCTCAGACATGGATGACAGAGCAACGGGGTTTGGCAGAGTAACTTTTCGGCTAGCTAGAAATGAATTGCACAATATTTAAACCTGATTAAGTACATAATAGGCTCAGCAAAGGATTACTTTTCTCCTTAGGTTTTGCACATATATACACACGTACACACACACGGACAGGCATTTTATTGTTAGCTGCAGTTTAGTCTTACCAGGAGACGACAGTCTACTGCAGAATGACTCAAGTGCCACCCTTAGAAAGGAAACTAGGCTTGGGATTCAGTTCGGGCTGCTTTTCTAGGACTTGGGGAGAAATTTGGCTTATTTAAAGTGCATTTAGAGTCTGAAAAGCATCTCTGAGAAGGAGCTTTCCCTGCTCCTGCCCTGCAGCATCCATCAGCTCCCATTTACAGCCCAGGAGGTGCTGGGCTGAGCTCAGCTGCCTCTGCTAAGGTGCCACATCATTATTTAAAGCCCAAACTGACCCCTACCTGGGCATGGATTCGGGGCTGACAGGAGCAGGGATTTCCACACCAAGAAAATACACGGCCGCTTGTTAGGAGCTCAAGTGAGCAGGAATCCTTCTCCAGGAGCCTGGAGGTTTCCTAAAGAGCCTTAAATTCCTGCACACCTGAAAAGCTAACAGGGACAAATCCTGCCCTCGCTATTTACACAGTGCACAGGTTGGATGTGCTTGGTGTGACCCAGAGCCTCCCCCAAGAACAGCTCCTCTGAGGAACACCACCAATTCTATAGCTGCTTTTCAAGAAGCCTTGACAGAAGAGCCTCAGGATGCAGAATCCGGGATGGAAAGGTGGTATCCCACAAGGAAAAACCTGTCCTCGCTCCCCAGCACATGCACACACACACACGCAGCACATGGGGCTCCTGCCCATGGACACACACAGATACTGCATGGAAACTACTCAGTTACACGCTGCGAGAAGTCGTAGATCCTGAGCCAGGGTGTAGGGTAGGAATCTCTTGGCTTCCATCAGGATTGAAAGGTTCTTTTTTGCCTTATCCCCTCTTTTTCTTTGTTAATACTAACCCAGCCAGCCACCTCCTGGTTAAAAAGCAAGGGAAAAAGGTGAATTCCTGGGATGGCTTGTCCTTGCTGAGACAGCGGTGAGTGGCTGGATACCAACTCAAAGAGAAAACACACACACACATCAGAAACCTGTGGCTCACGGCTTATTCCAAGAGGGAAAATGGGTGCTGGTTGCTATTTGTATCTTTCCCTTTTGGGAGTGGGGGCTTTTGGCTGATGGAGTTCTAACATACACCTATCACCACAGTAATTAAAAACCACCACCACACACTAGTTCACAGGGAAAAAGAAGACACGTGAACATACATGTAACTACCACACACACACACACGAAGAGCCCTGCAGGTCAATTCACAGCCTCTTCGAAACGAAAGAGAAAGGAGAAAAGAAAAGCTCAAGACAGTAACGGGGAGGAAAACGAAGAAGAAAACAAATCCCAAATGATCTCGTTACAAAGAATAGGGAAAGAAGAACCGTTATGGTACACTCCAGCTTTCTGGAATAGCTGCAGAAATCCGGCTCAGCCTTCCTCCTCCTCCTCCTTTTCCCCCCTAAGATCTGGTGCGTGAGGACAGAGTCCTGCTGCTCACATCTCGTTGGAGTAGGTGTAGTTGGGGGTGGCCGAGTACTGCGTCTCGTGCTGCATCATGGCCCCCTGCGCTGTGCCCATGGCCGCGTTCTGCGCTGCCTGCTGCACATGGGGGTTCTTCCATGCCCCCGTGGTCCACTCCTCCTGGGCTTTGCTGAAGCTCCCGCCGCTCCCCCGGTAGAACTTATGCACCTGGAAAGAGCAAATCCCGAGGGATTGAGCGACTGCAGCTCACCCCGACTTGCCAGGGGAGCAGCAGCGGCGCAGCAGCAGCACCTCCGTACCATAGTGAGGGCGATGAAGGAGAAGACAGCCATCCCCGTGAACAGCACCGTGGGGATGAGCATCACCACAGCTGAGCCCACGTTGGTCCCGAAGAAGGAAATCGCTGCAATCCAGCCACTGCAAGGAGAGCAAAACAACTGGAATGCTCAGCAATGTGGGCTTCCCCAGCTCCTCCTCACACCACCCTCCCGAGCAGCCACTGGGCACAGAAGGTGTTAAAAATGCACCAGGAGGACACAGCACAGTGCAATGGTGGCTTATAGAATGGTTTGAGTTGGAAGGGACCTTAAAGCTCACCCAGCTCCAGCCCCCTGCCACAGGCAGGGACACCTTCCACTAGAGCAGGTTGCTCCAAGCCCCTGTGTCCAACCTGGCCTTGAACACTGCCAGGGATGGGGCAGCCACAGCTTCTCTGGGCACCCTGTGCCAGCGCCTCAGCACCCTCACAGGGAAGAGCTTCTGCCTCAGAGCTCATCTCAGTCTCCCCTCTGGCAGGTTAAAGCCATTCCTCTTGGCCTGTCCCTACAGGCCCTTGTCCAAAGCCCCTCTCCAGGTTTCCTGGAGCCCCTTTAGGTACTGAAAGAGTGTTATAAGGTCTCCCCTTAAGGCGCCGTCACTTCTCCAGGCTGTCCTTGCACCCAACGCAAGAGCAGCACCTTCCTTACCAGACACCCCAGCCAGGAATTCCCACTGCCTGGATAATGCTGATCACCAGCTGGGCCATGAAGGTGAAGAAGAAGGCCATGAAGCTAAAGGAACTGTCCGTCCTGCAAGAGAAGGCTCAGTCACTGCCGGCACCTCCATTTCCATCTTCCCACTGCAAGGGAAGGGAGATGCTCCCACGTCTCAGACCCTTTAGGAGCAGAAGCAGCTGTGGTTTAGTGAGAAGCAGAGCACCAGAGCACAACTAAAGGCAAGGGAGAAACAGAAAGGCTGAAGGAACACTTGGGAAAGCCACAAGGCATCCAACCCTCCCCATGGCTCGGCAGATCTGCACATCAAGCCACTGGGCAGCCGTGTTCAGACACGGCTTTCAGCTCACACCAGCCTCACCCGTCCCATATGGGGAATAAATACACCCCCAGTTCCTAGATCTGGGAATACTGCACTGGGGATCGACCTCACCAGTGGGATAATCAACACGAGCACCTTGAGAACTTGTGGAAAGCTATAAAAGAAGCCTCAAGAATGGGAAGAGAGGGCAAGCTGGCACCCAATGCCTCCTCAGCACTCCCCAGCACTGCGTGGAGGCACACAAAGGGTGTCTTTATATTGCATGGCCTCAGGACATCCCAAATGCCCTCGCTTTGAAGGTTAGAAAGTAAAGCTAAAGGGCTGGACAGAAAGAGCAGAAACACTCTCAAATCTTCAGGCAGTGCCCCAAGCTAAGCACTAACCAGTTAGGAAGGGAAATAAACCCCAAAGCCCATGAGAAGCCAGGCTGAGGTGTGACCACTTACTTGAAAGCTTTGTAAATAGGTCTAAACCAGCAGACATAGGAGCAGGGCGTAAAGAGAATGAGCCAGAGAATTGCCAGTCCAAAATTAACAGCTCCACCGCCTCCAATGAGCCATGCGAGGCAGCCAACGAGATTCACTGCCAAGGTGATGCTGTTCACTGCAAACACACACACACACACAGGGAGCAGAGGAGCACGGACACAAGGATGTCAGTGAGATACGAGAGACCCCGACCCCAGGGATGCCCATGTGGGGCTGAGCTCCAATCCTGGATGGATTGCCCTTAAACCAAGCTACCTGAGGGCAGGAAGGATCCCCAGGCTGGCTCAGCTTCAGCTGAGGAGCAGGAGGAAGAACATACATTGCTTAGAACTGTAATGTCTTAAGCAGGTCCAGGGCTCATGGGGCTCTTTGGGAAGAGCCGAATCCTCCCGCTGCCTGCAAACTGGGGCATGTTTGCACCTCCAAAAGGAAAGGAGGAACCCAAGTGCAGCTCCTTATTGCCTCCAGCTGTAGCTTGGCTTGTGGCAGAGCTCCCCTGAGCTACAGCCCCGCAGGAGCCGATGCCCCGAGCTCCCTGCGCCCGCCTCGGCAGGGCAGGGGGCAGCGCGTTTGCCTCCCCCGGCGGCACAAGGGCCGGCACTGTGCAGCCCAGCCGGGCACACACAGCACAAAGGCGAGGGGCCTCAGCTGCATCCTGGCGCCTCGGGTTCCTGAGAATGATTCATTATTTGGAGGAGCACGAAACCCCTCCCACTGCTGCCCACAAGAGAGCTGCAGCTGCGGGAGAGGCAGCGGGCCCCTGGGGCACTCGCTGCTCCCTGAGGACCAAGAGGGACCTTTCGGCCTTTGCTGGGTGTCTGGGGGGGGGAGCTGCAGAGCAAAACCAGCCAGATGAAGCTGGGGAGGGAGCTGAACACCCCCGGGACAGCTTCCCCATAGAAAAGCTGCACAAAGTGACAGAGGAGTTATCCCAGGGGCTTGTTCCTGATGGAATGTGGCCCCCCAAAAGCTGGAGCGAGGTATGGCCCTGGGGGTGCTGTGCCAGAAGCAGAAAAGCCCAACCTCTTCAGCGCCAGCTCAGCTCCCCATAACCTGCCCCCAAAGCACGTGGCACTCCCTGAGCATTGAGGCTTCCAAAGTGCAGGGAAAATGCCTGGTTAAGGAACTGAGCTCTAAAAAGGAATAAACTGATGGTGCCAGCTTGCTCTGAGCAGGACACACACATTTCCATGTACAGTGGGGTGCGATCTGTCCCTCCCTGGCTCTTCTCCCCACTCCAGGTTGATAAGGATGAGAAGTCAGGGGTAGTTTTAGGAGTTGGAAGACAGTGAGAGCTCTGTTAGCACAGCACAGCACACAGTGGCATGCAAGAGGAGCAGGCAAGACCCAGCGTGGGGGTGGAAGCCTCGGGCTCCCACGTTTTGGATGTCAAGGTCACCTCAATGGCCCTAGGGCACCACGCCAGCTCTACACCTCCACGCTGGAGGCTGGGAGGGCTGAGCCCATGGGATGCTGCAGCTCACAGAGAATCATGGAACCACCCAGGTTGGAAAAGACCTTTAAGCTCATCAAGTCCAACCGTTCCCCAGCACTGCCAAGGCCATCACTAATCCACGGCACTGAGGGCCTCGGCTACACGGTGTGTGAACACTTGCAGGAACGGTGACTCCAGCACTGCCCTGGGCAGCCTGTTCCAATGCCTGAGCACCCTTTGGGGAAGGAATTGTTCCTCAGCTCCATCTAAACCTCCCCTGGTGCAGCTTGAGGCCGTTTCCTCTTGTCCTGTCCCTTGTTCCTTGGGAGCAGAGACCAGCCCCCTCCTGGCTCCATCCTCCTGTCAGGCAGTTGTAGAGAACGAGAAGGTCCCCCCTGAGCCTTCTCTTCTCCAGACTAAACCCCCCAGGTCCCTCAGCCGTTCCTCATCACACTTGTGCTCCAGGCCCTGCACCAGCTCTGGTGCCCTTCTCTGGCCCCGCTCCAGCACCTCAATGTCTCTCTTGTAGTGAGGGGCCCAGAACTGGGCACAGGATTCAAGGTGCAGCCTCACCAGTGCCCAGCACAGGGGGACAATCACTGCCCTGGCCCTGCTGCCACACTGGTGCTGAGCCAGGCCAGGATGCTGGTGGCTGCTTGGCTGCCTGGGCACAAGCTGCTCATGTTCAGCTCCATCAATCAGCACCTCCAGGTCCTTTCCCATGAGCAGTTCCCAGCCACTCTTCCCAAGGTTGGAGCATTGCAGGGGGTTGTGTGGCCCAAAATGCAGGACCCAGCACTTCCCACCCCCAACAGGTTTTAAGAGGAGACCCCAAGGCCTGGAGGGGCAGAGGGGCTTCCCCTGACCTTGCTCTGCTTTTCCAGCCAGGAACTGCCTTTGGAGAGGAATGGAAACCACAAAGCCCCCCGAGCCCTGCCCGGCCACTCACGCATCCAGAGGTAGTAAAGCCGCTTGGCCATGGTGCGGTGCTGCGGCGGGATCTCTGCATCGAAGTCCTGGTAGAAACATGGCTTCAAGGGGATGAACTTGGGCAGGGGGGGAAAGTTGTTCGCTTTCTCTGCAATAAAAAGAGTTTCACCAGCATTGGGCACTGCACAGAGCTCAACTAAATCAAGAGGTTTCCCACTTAGTCTTGTTCAGCCCCAGGAATTGATGCGTTTCACGCAGGAATTAAGGGTTTCCCCTCATAATCACCACTCCCAAGCATCAGACAGATTTAGCTCTCACTGGCCATGTGGATCCTGCAAGTGTGGGCACCCACAACCCTACCAGGGACTAACAAGGTGACATGATGACCACTAAAGCCCCAGATGGGCTTCAGAGGTGAGGGGCAGCCACACCAGAGCCCCCCCGTACCTGCCATGCTGGCACACGCTCAGTCTCTCCGTTCCACACGAAAAGCAGGGGGGAAAAAAACCCGGGAGCCTTCCCACAGCTGCAGGAAAACAAGAGAAAACGAGTGATGTGAAGTGCTTTCACCTTCCCCCTGCTCTGAAAGAGCTCAAGAAGGCGCTTTGCTTTGGCAACAGGGACACGCTGTTCCCACATCCAGGCTCTCCGCTGGCACCTGGCCGGCAGCGGAATAAATCCCAGCTCCTGCGGCTTCACACCGGTTAAGGCAGAAGATTAAGAGAAGATGCAGCCATGTGGGGCAGGGCGCAGGCTTTGCCTCCCACTCCCGACTGACCTACATCCAGCCACCGGGAGAGGAGCCAGGCTGGATGGGCAGGGACAGGAACAGCCCCACGAGCTGTGAGGCAGCTTGAAATCCTCAATTTCATTACCTAGCCCCCCAAACCCGACTGATTTATTTCTTAATTCCTATTTGTACAAAGCATTCCAGCCCAGGGAACTACCTGGCTCTGTGGCAGCACCCATCTCGGCAAGCCCAATTCCAGAAACCAGGCCGAAAGGGAGCAGGGAAAAGAGCTGAAAATACCAGCTGGAAAAACCCAACAAATGAGTGGTGATTGTCACTAATGAGTCACTTGAGCGGTGGTTTAAGGATTACTCACGGCATTCGGAACCTGGTGCTGTGTCTTGCAGGTGGAGCTCAGGAAATGAAGCCGAATTAAAGCAAGACTAAGAGCTGAGGCCACACTGCCTGTCCCCCCCACCTTGCCCTCTTCCAGGCTATCCCAGGTGGAGGAGCAGCAGCAGGGAACATGTTTCTCATGACATGGTGCTTGGAGCTTGGATTTGGGGGGTCTCTGCCCAGGCAGAGCCCTCCAAGTATCACCCGGCACAAGGCAAAGCAAACCCGCCACGTGCTGTCACCCGACATCCGACGGCAGCCCACGGATGCCTCCAGGAATACGAGCTGACGTCTCCCCGTGCACGTGTGCCGGGAGCAGGGACACGCGGCCAGGGTGCCCCTGACCCAACACCGGCTCTGCTGCCCCACAGCTGGGCAAGGACGAGGGGAATCCGCACAATTTAGGGGGAAAAGTGCGATTTTGGGGGGTGGGTGTTGCAATACGGGGTTTGCAAAGCTAAAAGGGGTGGATTTTGCGATGGAACAACGAGGAGAAGCCCTGACACCAGCACTGCACCGAGCGCCTCGGGGTGCTGCGGGTTTGGGCTCGGCGTGGGTTGGTGCCCGTGGGTTACCCCCCACCCCAAAACCAGGCGCGGGACCCCCTGAGCGGCCGCGCTCCCGCTCGGTTCCCGGCCCGTGGGTGCCTCCCCGCCGCACACACCCCACAACCCCCCCCCCCCGCGGCGGGCTGCAGACGGGGGATGGGCGCAGACGGCGGTCGGTGCCGGCGGTGGCCGCCGGCGCTCCCCGCGGCCCCGGCACTCACCCGGTGTGCTGTGACCGTGACCGCGACAGTGCCTCCGGTCCGGTGCCGCGGCGGGTGGCGGCCGCCCGCCCGCCTGGCGCTGCTCCTGCCGCAGCGGCCGCGCTATCGCGAGATTACGGCGCCGCCGGCGGCAGGGCTATAGGGGCTGCGCCGAGATCTCGCGAGAGCAGCAGCAGCCGCCGCTGTCCAGGGTCCTGCTGCCGCCGGCGGGAAGGGCGGAGCTGAGAAAGGGGGCGGGGCCATATAGGGTTTGGGGGGGCTCTATGGGGTTCCTATGGGGCGGGGGTGCAGCGATCCCTACCTGGGGCACGGCAGAGCCTCTACGGAGCACGGGTTTGGGAAGATCCACAAGGAGAGTGGTCCTGCAGTGTGCGCTTGAGCCCAGAACCCCCCCGTGTGCTGGGCTGCACCCCCAGAGCGTGAGCAGCAGGTCAGGGAGGGGATCCTGCCCCTCTGCTGCGCTCTGGGGAGACCCCCCCTGCAGTCCTGATCCAGCTCTGGGGCAACAGCACAAGAGGGACGTGGAGCTGTTGGGGCGAGGCCAGAGGAGGCCCCGGAGCTGCTGCGAGGGCTGGAGCAGCTCTGCTCTGGAGCCAGGCTGAGAGAGCTGGGCTGGGGCAGCCTGGAGAAGAGAAGGCTCCTGAAGGGGACACCTTAGAGCAGCTCCAGTGCCTAAAGGGGCTCCATGAAACCTGGAGAGGGGCTTTGGACAAGGGCCTGGAGGGACAGGACAAGGGGTCATGGTTTTAAACTTAAACAGGGGAGATTTAGGTCGGATATAAGGAAAAAATTCCTTACTGTGAGAGTGGTGAGGTGCTGGCACAGGGTGCCCAATCCTTCAACCAAGCGCAAGGTATCCTAATGGGAAAACTCTCTAAGAAAAGCCAGGCACTTCTCCCAAGAGCAGGAAGTTTCCCACTGTCCCAGGTGGGTCTGAAGCTACCATCCCCATCACCCTGTCTGTGTTCCCTCTGTGGTCTGCCTCACCCCAGGAGCTGCTCCACATGGTCATTAATTGGAATCATGGAATGGGTTGGGAAGCACCTTAAGGTCTAGTTCTAACCTCATAATTAATGGCTTGCACAAAGGGCAGAGGAAATGTTGATTTCTTTTGTCATTAATGATGAGATTGAGATGAAGAGGGCAGAGGAAGGGACTGACTGACCCACACATGGGCTGGAACAGGGACAAAAAGCCCCTAAAGGGGCCATAAATCCCAAATCTGTGCTGCTTGAGGACTCCAAGCAGCGCGAGGACACCATGTGCCTTGTCCTCAGTGTCACTGCTAGGAGCCCTACAGGGACCCCTCAGACCTCCTGCCTCAGTGCTTGGGACCGTGCCGGTGCAGTGACATGAAACTGGGTTTATTTGACAACTAAATCCTCCTCCCTTGCTGGGATCCAGCCTCGAGCAACAGCACGGAGGGTCAGCAAAGACAGCATCCCACCATGGGAAGGTGGGAAGGGCAGGGAAGCAGCTCCATGCCCTCACACCAGCGAGCCCTGCTCACCAAACCCCCTTGGCAGATGAGCGGCATCGCTCTGTGGGGAAGCAATGAAGGAAACCTGGCAGAAACAGGGAAAATGCCTATTTCACAGATGGTAAAGTAGAGGGAAGCAGGAAAATCAGCGTGTCACAATGACCCCATGGCTGAGGGCCCAGCTGCCCACTCCAAACACCTTCTGGGTGCAGGGTACCCCCGTGCACCCAGCTCCATCCCCTGCCCGGCAGCAGGAGGAACAGGAGCAGCAAGGGGAGGAGGTTGGTTGTGGCTCCCTGCTCCCTCCAAGCGCCGCTGCTCAGCCACATGTGAGACCTCACGGGGGTGCTCTGGGACTTGGAGAGCGGCGCTGGCCCTGCCTGCAGGCACCCAGCACCCCGGGGAGCCAGCGCTGGCACCAACCCCAGCCCTGCTCCTCGCTCGCCAGGCTCAGCTCAGCCCCAGTCCCATCACAGAGCAGCTGTGGGATGCCTCCCTCACAACCAGCACCATAGAACTACCTTATGTCCTTTATTCCTTGTCTCTCAAGCTTTCTCCCAGCTGGATTTGCTCCCTATAAGCTTCAGATCCCGCAGCACCTTCCCAACTCATTCATTCGGGAATGGCCAGTGGCAGAGCTGTTCCTTGCCCACCACATCTCCGTCTGCCTGTGGCTTTACAGGAAGAGCTGTCCGCTCCCCTGGCTCCTGGGGGACATCCAGAGAGCCAAGGGGACATCCCAGGGGCAAGGAAAGGTCCTTGCTGCCTAATGCCCACCCCACACTACCTGAGCAGGTACTCGGGTTCAACTGAGAGCCCAGGGCAGCTAGCAACTGGGCAGGTTCAAAGCCAAGCCATGAGGTCAATCTGCAGGTGAGGTCCGTGAGTTGGAGCCCAAATCAGACATAAGCATTACCGCATCCGACCTAGAGACCAGCCATAACACAGCTCAAACTAGAACTAAAGCCCCTGGGCTGAGCTTAAATAGAGTTGCTGGGCCAGGGGCAGGATGGGAAGGGGTGTTCCAGGTGTGGCTCTTCAGGACCATTAAGGTTTATTAACACCCTCAGCGCCCTTTTAATGTTTTCCTGCCCATGGGGCTGCAGCTCTGCAAAGGGATTTATCCTAGAAAAGGTTTGTTTTCTCCTTTTTTAACTGCCTGCTTACTCAGAATGAGGATTATATCGAGATCTGCTGCTTATGGTAAGGGGGAGGTCTCACTGCTTCAGCTGGCAGGGAGCTGGGGCCACCCCAAGGCAGTGCCTGCACCCTGGGGTCCCATCCTTAGTGGGCTGGTGCTGGGGAGAGCAGCAGGTCCCAGCCCCTGGTTCAGATGGAGCACCCCAGGGTCCCTCTGTGCTCTGTCCCAGGGCTGCCACCAGCTCGGGTGCAATGTGATGACAGCAGAGACCTGAGCCAGGCCGATGTGACGCAGAGATGGCCGGCGGCATCCAGACTTTCCTTGTATCGGATGCTCCCACTTTCCGACCTGCTCCCGTGCAGGGAGCCTCGGGTGAAAGAAAATATAGAGAGGGCAGGTGAAGGACAAGGGCTTGGGTTACTGCTCCTCTCCAGCTGCCCTGCTCGCCACTAGGAACGTGTTTCTGGGTGCTCTTCCCCCCTCGCGCAGGCTTGTTTGGGGCTGGTGTCGGCTCTGGCCCCATGCCACCCTCTCCATCCCATCCCTGCCAGCCCCATCTCTCTGCTCCTCTTCCAGATGGCCCTTCCGAGCTCACACCTCCTGCGGCAAGAGGGTCCTGCAGGGAAGGGGACCCCCAGCCCTGTTGGGCTGTGGGGTGCTCGGAGAGACACTGCAATGGGAAAAGGGAGGAAGAAACCAGTCCCTGGCTCCCACTGTGACGAGAGCAGATGCTCAGGGAGGACAGACAGGGTGTAATTGCTTTATTCCTTATCTTTCCTTCATCCCTCTTTACTATTTGCCTCGTTTCCATTTTAAATGACTCCCCATCCTGTTTCCCAGTGGTTTTTTCCTGGTTCTCCCCAGGGCTGGAGCTCTCTGTGCCTTTGTTCCCCCCCGTCCCTGCTCTCCTCCCTCTCCCACCCTGCTGTTTGCTGCCGCTGAGCTCATTTCAGCTATTCCTTCACTTGGAACAGCCCATCCACTCTGTTGTCCTCCACCGAGCAAGCTGACAGGCTAATGAATGGCTTTGGATGGTAATTAGCAATGGAGTTGCTAATAATGAATTGCATTTCCATGTTAAGCGCTGCAGAGGAAAAGCAAGACCCTGCCATCACTGCCCCTTTGGGGGCTGCAGAAGGGCTTCGCTGCGATTTCACCTCCTCTGCCTCCATTCCCAAGGCTCCCCTGAGCAGAGTTTGTGAAGCAGCGATTAGAGGCAAGGGGGGAAGGTGCCCCACACCATGGAAAATGGGCCACGGGAGGCAGGAGCTGGGCCTGGGCCAGGAAATAAGGGCTGGAGGTTTCATCCAGCGCTGGGATCCATCCAGCTCACCCAGAGCCCTGGTGCTGTTGGCTCTTGGTGGCCACAAACCCTTCCCGTGCAAATCCTGAGGGATTTCTCAGCCCCCCGACTTCACACATGCTCTGTGGATGCTGCCGAAATCCTCCTTGGTTGTTTTCCCAGCATCTTTTGGAGGCAGCAGTTTCCCAGAGAGGTTTAATCCATCCCTGCCTGCCCGAGGAAGGAGCCAAGCGCCTGCTGCAGCGATGCCACAAAGAGCCGTCGAGCAGAAAGGGGGAGAAGCGATGTTGGTTTGTCTGGTATGAGCGAGGGACCCATGGTGGAAGCACAGCGAGTAGCCATGCACCGGGGGTGGGACTTGAGGGGTGCTCCAAGCTGGAATCTGGTGCTGGGGTGTCCTGCCTCAGTTTCCCCCTCTGTGTTAGCTGGGTCAGGAAGAGACGCTTCCATCCCCTTGGGTTTTCCTGAGGGTGCTCCTCTTAGATGGAGCATCCCATCCCAGGTGGGGAAGACGCCGGTGCTGTCCGCCATCACCTGCTGGACCCCCTGAAAGCTGCTTTGGGACCACAGGCATGGCCGCATCCTGCCCTGCCACAGCCCTCACTGCACTGCCATGGGATAGATTGATTTATTTATGTATTTTTCAAGCCCTGCTCAGACTGAAAACAATCCAGAGGCTGGTAAGATTTGCCTGCAAGGCAATACTCGGTGTCTTTCCACTGTGCAATGATCCCCTGAGCCATGGGGCACACAGGGGACAGGCAGGTGACAGGGGCAGAGGGGAGCCAGGGCAGGGACAGCACCTCTGCCCAGGGAAAGGATTGGGGGCAGAAAGGGGAGATCTCCCGGCCTGTGATGGGTATCTCGGGGATGTATCCAGTCAATGGGATGCTGACTCCTCGCTGGGGCCGTGGAGGTGAGAAGGGAGAGAGTGGAAGGAAGGAGGGAGAGGAATGCCATCCGCCAGGATTTCTCCCAAGAGCTTCTCTGATGGCTAATAAGGGTTGAGCTCAGGCTCCAAAGTACTTCCCGAAGTACCTGCTGCATCTCTGTGCCATCCCCGGGCACAGCATGGCCAGGACTCCTCATCCCACTGGGAATGCTGCTGGAGAGAGTGCAGGCAGACAGGCCAGCTGCCCGCACTCTGCTGACACTTGCAGTTAGCAGCTCGTCCTTGAGAGAAGGAAGCATGGAGAGAAGGGACCAGGTTCTCTTTAAGGGGGCAGGACTCCGGGAGCATCATGAAAGCAAAGAGTGAGCTTCTCCCTCTGCCTTGCCTCCTTCCCTGCCTGCTGCTTCCCTGCCTGCATGCTCCCGGAGAGGGACCTGGGCTCCCCTTTGCCTCCCGGCCTCTGGGTGCCGGGCAGGGATGAGAGCAGGAGCTGGGTGCTGGGATGTGAGGCTGAGCGAGGGGAGGAGGAGGAGGAAGAGGAGGGGAGGGCGAGGGGGAGGATCTGCTAATTACACAGAACAGCTCTGGGGGCTCTGCTGAAGTCCAGAATGAAGCAAAGAGCGGCAGAAGCAAGTGCTGCAGTGGGAGCGGAGCAGCATCACCAAGAGCCGGAGCTGGCTGGGAGCAACCAGGGGCACCCAGGGGATCCTGCAGCCCTGTATCCCCAGGGAACAGCCTCCGGCACAGCCACCGGCTCCTCTGCAGCCAGCACCGGGCCAGGAGAGGGGACGGGGCTGGAGGTCCCGCGGGCGCAGGGTTAAAGTCGGCCCTGCTGCAGGCTGGGCTGGAGGGCAGCGGAGCCCTGCTATGGTTCCGGGGGGCTAGGAGCCCGAGCAGATCCACCGGGAAGGGGTGAAGGATGGCTGCTGAAGGAGGGAGAGCCAAGCCCGTCACCCAGTCCAGGATGGAGAACTTCCGAAAGGTGAGGACATCAGAGGAGGAGAGCCCATTGCCCTTCCCCGACCTGCCGCCGGACGTGGTGGAGATGAAAGTGAAGGAGGGCAGCAAGATCAGGAACCTGATGAACTTCGCCATGGCCCAGATGGAGCTGAAGGGCAGGCGGCAGATCGTCTTCAGCGGCTGCGGCAGAGCGGTCACCAAGACCATCACCTGCGTGGAGATCATGAAGCGGAAGCTGGGAGGGCTGCACCAGGTCACCAAGGTGCGCTACAAAACCCTGCTGGAAGTCTGGGAGAACCAGGACCCGCTGCCCGGCGGCGCGGCGCAGAACCTGACCGTGCACAAGAACGTGCCCTCCATCTGCATCCTGCTCTCCCGAGACCCCCTGGATCCCAACCAGACTGGCTACCAGCCCCCGGAGCCCCAGCACGGGCTGGAGCCGCAGCTCGGCCAGGCAGGAGAAGACGTGTCCGGCTCCTCCACCAAGGGGCTGAAGCGGCCCCTGCCACCCCCCTGCGAGGAGCTGCTCACCAAGAAGCTGCAGGTACAGGTACCCGCTGGCCCGAGGGGCTCGGGGAGCACCGATCTCCAGCCAGACCATCACCACTGACCCACCACGTCCCGCCCTGGCCAGCCCCACGCTGGGTAGATGGTATGCTGGAGGAGTTTTGGGGTGGTTTTAGCTGCTTTGTGGTGGATAAAGGCAGTGTGAAGCTTGCTCTGGGGTCACCAATGTGCTGCAGGCTCTCCCCAGCGCATCCCCACTCGCTGCTGGGGGGTACCTTCTCCCCACGTTTGGGGTGAGGGTTAAAGGGTTAAATGCACCTGGTTATGAACTGAGGGTGTGTTGGGGGGAGCTGCTGACCCCACAGGGGCAATGCCACCCACCTCCAGCCACGTTCCTGCAGTGACTCCCATGGGTGCTGGAGCCTTTCGGCGCGGGGTGCTCGGGCCAGGGAAGGCGGCTGCACATCCTCACTCCCCGTCACTATGTCTCAGCCATCAGAGAAGACGGTTTGGCCCCAAGCTCGCTGGAGTAACACCTTCATCATCAAAACTGCTGCGATTACACTCGCCGAGGAGCTGTCAGGGTTATTAATGCTGGGCTCAGCACCCTGCGGTGCCGCCATCCATCCCGAATGAAGCACAAACAAGGAGACAGGTCGCTCTCTCCCTGCGGGACAGCACAGGAAAATAAACCAGCCCTCCTCCTCCTCCTTCCTCCTCTTCCGACATCGGATGTTCAGGTCTTTGCTCCTCTGGAGGCGTCTGTAGGGTCTGGAGCTGGGGTGAAGCGCCCGTCGGGAGCTGGGGGCAATGGGAGCGTTCAGGGGGTGGCTGTTGTGGCTGGATGCGGTGCCCAGCACGGGGAGGTTTTGGGGTTGTGGGTTGGTTCCTTGGGAAAGCGTTTTGGAGCAACATTCCTGCTTCTTCCAGGGGGTAAAGGGAGATGAATGGAAAATAAAAGCTCTTTAGAAATAGCTGGAATATGTCTATGGGAAAACACAAGGGATCGCTTTGGCTGCCGGCCGCGGCACGGATCAGCACAGCAAGGGCTGCTGCCGATCCAGGACAAGAGGATCCCAGCTGGAACCATGGGGGAACGGGATGGGGGCCTCCTGCGTGTCCCGGGAGCAGCCTGGCGAGGCAGGGAGGGGAGGGATGGGGAACGGGGTGAATTACATCGGCATTGTGAGCGTACCCTTCCCAAATGCCAGCCGGGAGCGATGCTGCCGAGCATCCCTTTTTGTCCAGGGCTTGCTTGGCTGGGAGCGGGAATGAAAGGAGCTGAGGGGAGCGAGGAGGAAGCAGGGGTCTGTTTTGTTTGGCAATGACCTTGTTATCTCCCCGTGCAGGCTCCCGCTTATCTCCCCCACTGCAGAGTGATTCACTGCACTTCTCTGCTGCTCTGTCCTTGAATATTAATTTCTATTGTAACTCTTCATAATGATTTTTGGTGGGTTTGGGGCTGCTTTGAGATCTGTCCCCCCGAGCCTCCTCTCCTTGGCGCAGACACCGCTCAGGTTCAACCCTCTGCCCCACACGCGAGCTGCAGCACCGGGGTCCAGGCTCCTATCCGGAATGTACTGAAAAATCAGGATAATGGATAAAACCTTTTGGAAGCGCTCTGATGGGAGCCTAAAGACTGTCGGCGCCACGGCAGCCCCCCAGCCCTGCCCGCTGCTGCCTCACGCTGCTCCCAGCCAACAGCAGCAATAAATCACTCATCTCTCGCTTATCTGTTAATGCGCAAACTGATTTTAAATCGATTTTACACACAGGCAGTCCCAATCTCAAAGGCAGGAGGAGCCTCTGAGGGGATTTTGTCCTCCTCATTCACTGCCTGCGCATCAAGGGTTTTCCTGCGTGACAGAGTGGTTAACAGAGACCATAACCCGAAATATGAAGCGTTTAGGTAGCGCGGTGACATCTGGCTCCCCGGCTCCTGCGGGGACACGGCGAGGGGACGATCCGCGCCGCAGAGCCCGGCACAGCCCCGGCCGCCTCAAGAACCACTCCTGGGGTGACGCCGAGCCCAGCAGCGGGGGGCACACGGGGCTATGGAGGCTGAGGGCAGCCAGGGGCTAGGTTTGGGGGACAACGAGGTAGCAGGAGAAGCCTTGTGGAGCGGATGGGGCCACGCAGAGCCGCGCTGCGCCCCATCTTCCTCTCGCTGCGAGCCGATCTCCGCCGTGAGGGCTGGCAGCACTGAGATCACCGCACCCCGCGCTCCCCCGTGGCCACCACCGCCACGGGCTGGGTGAACGGGGCCGGTTTTACCACAGAAACACCCCCCCTTCCCACGGCGGGTACAGCCCCGCTGCTCCCCGCTACCGCCCCGTCCCTACACACCACAAAATGGCGGCGGGCGGGCACCTCCCTCAGCCCCGCCCCTGCGGCTTCCCGCCCTCACGCGTGCGGCGCGGCGTGTCCCCGCTGAGCCGCCGTCGCCACCGCCTCCGTCCTTCCTTCCCGCCCGCCCGCCCTCGGTCCGGTGCCCGGTGCAGGAGCGAGCGGCGCCCGGTGCTGCCCCCCCGCCGCCATGCAGGCTGCCGCCGCGCTCCTCCGCCGCTGCGCCGTCTCCGGCCTCCGCGCTGCCGTGCGCCGGCCCGCAGGCCCCGCAGGTGAGCGGCCGCCCGCTTCCTTCACACCTTCCCCCCCACCACCACCCTCCGCACCCCGCCCGCCCGCCGGCCCCGGCCCCGCACACCCCGCCCCGGTTCCCCTCCCGCTCCCCGGGTGCCGCCGCGTCCTTGCGGTGACCCTCCGGTGTCACCCGAGGGCAGGCCGCGCCTGCGGCCCGCTGCGCGCCGCCCCGCCGGGCCCGGCCGCTGCCCCGCTGCCGCCGCCCGCCCCGGTAACCACCCCCCGGCCGTACCGGCCTCACCGCCGCGGGCCGGGCGCCGGGCCCCTTCCCCGGAGGCTGGAGCGAGGCCGGCGGCGCCGCTTTGCCGGGCCTCTCCTGAAGGTGACATTGACGGAGGTCGGCGGTGACCTCCGCAACCGGGCCGGGCCCCGAGCTCCCCCCGGCCCCGGCTTCCTCCCGCTGCCCTCATCAACACCCCAATTAGTCGGAAGGGGAGGAAAAGCGGCCGCGGGGCCTCCGTGCTGACCGGGAAGCCGGTGCTGGACACCCAGGCTGCGGCGAGACGGTGGCCGAGCCCCTCAATTAACAGCTAATTAACGGGCACGGGACCCGGTTAAACGCTCGGAGACGTGTGTGGGCTCTCGTGGGAGTTAAGCAGTTGCCGTAGGGACCATATTGCTGCTGCCTTTAAAAGACAACGTGCTGAATGGTGGTTGTGGTGGTTGTGTGCTGGGGTTCCTTGGGTCCGTCGTTAAAACCTTGTTTTAATTAACCCCCCGTTAAAGCCCGGTGCTCGCCGCCCCTCTGTGCTCCTGCGCACCCCGGCTGCGCCTGCCCTCCCTTCTCTGCCCCTTTGCTAACATGGAGCAGGCTCCGGGCTCTTCTTCCCCAAGGTCTTGTATTACAAACGCCTCACTTGACACTGCTGCCTTTTTCCAGTGCGTTAATGCAGATGAATGCTCCTCTGGATGAGGGTTTAATTCCGTGCTCATTACCAGGGAAAGCTGCCAAATTCTGGCACCAGGAGAAGCTTTGAAGTGTGGGGTTAGGTGGTTTTTAGGCTTCTGGTGCTCTTGAAGCTGGTTGAGTTCTCTTGCAAACACACCTCTGGAGACACAGCTTGCCCCCTTGGCTTCTTCCCTGAGGTGGGAATCTCCATGTGGATGGTGTGACTTCCACATGTGTGTGACCGTGACCTTGAGGGACCCCGGTGAAGTGCGAGGCACCATCTGGCTCCTGCCTCAGCTGTGCCAGGGTGAATCACAGAGTCCGGCCTCCCGGATAGAGATACGAGTGTTAGTGTGGGAGATAAACCAGGGAAAGATTGGAAAAGGCATCCTAGCAATCCATAATTCACAATCTTATGGTCTTTCTTATTTTTATTCAGCAGCCTTTTAGTCTAACCAAGTTGTTCCTTTGCTTAAGGCTAAAGGGAATGGTTTTGATAGGTGCTCAGTGGGAGAAGACTTTAGGGTTTTGACTTTGGAGGCATTTGAGGACGTGAATCTAGGCTCTTCTCAAGCAGGATTTGCTATTTCTCTGCAGGATTTGCTTTTGTGAGCAGGAAAGAAGGTGTTTCCCCTCAAACAAATGGCACTGGAGCATGTACATAGGAGTTCTCTTGCTCTGAGCACATGGTTTAGTGGAAAACCAGGGTCAAGGAGCTGGTTTGGAGCTGGGCAGAGGATGGGGAATCTCCTTCAGAACAGGAAAAGGGTGTCATAATTCTGGCTTGGCCTGAATTTGCCTTTCCCTTTCCTAGTTGTGGAGATAAACCAAATGAAAGTATTTTCCTGGCTTGGGAAGCACTGCGAAAACCAGAACCATGGCCGAAACCTTGAAGCACATGTTGAAAATCTGGGTTGTGTGCTGGTTGTGCTGTCATTTCGGGAGACTAAAGATACTCCTTGAAATTCCCAGGGTTCCTCCCATTATATTTTACCTAGAATCAGGCTGCTGGTTTGCACTGTGCCTGATCCCTACACTCTTCAAAGCAGAAGAATGTCTCTGGGAAGGCTGCAGAACAGCAGCTTGGTTTGGGGGCTTCTTCCTATTAATACAGCTTTGTAGCTGGCCAGCGTGAGGGGTTCAGGCAAGGAGAAGAAAGGAAGAGTGGCCTCTGAAGCAGAGCTCCATGCTGGCAAGGTCGTATCTAGTGTGTGACCTCTGCAAATATTAGTGGGGTGGAATTACCGGGAGGGAAGGAAGCGTCTCCAGGCAGGACCGGAGAGGCCCTGGAATGGCTCTGCTGCAGTGGAGCTGCCCGTACCCCGGGTTTAGTTACTTCTGGGAAACTGGTCCAACCTTTGTGGGTTAAAAAAAGGCCAAACTCACCCCAAAAAGGGATTTTTTTGGTAAAGAGCGGTGTTGAGGGAAGAAACGAGTTCAGAATCATGTCAACTGCTTTTGTCCATTGGAGTATGATCCACTTCTGTGCTTTATGAATTGTCAAATGTGAAGGCAGTTATAAACTTGGGAGTTTTAGCTTGCACAGGCACAGACAGCGGTGACTTCTGTCCTCCTTCAACCCCTCAGAAGCCTGTTGGAGGGACTAACTGTGGTCCCTTTGCTTTTGAGAGCTGTTGTATTTGGGGTCATGTCATTTAGTGCTAAAACCCCTTTAAAACAAGCCCTCATCAGCTCTGAACTCGTGCTGGAATCAGAAGCCCTGCAGAGGTTTGTTGCTATTGAGTCATCCCTCAAAATCAGCCTGTTGGTTGGGAAATCTGCTTTTCCTGGATTACAGAATCAGTCATGAAGCAATTGCAGGAGCAGGAAGAATAAGGCAGTGTATTCATCTCTAGTGGATAACGGTGTAACCAACAGGGTGTAGGGGTTTGGTCCTGAAGGAATGCCATGGCAAAACTCACCATGAGCACATCCTGAGGCTTTGAGAAGGGTCAAAGTGGGGAAGAGAACAACTGTGCTGATGGGGTACCTGTGTGGGATGTTTCTTTGGCTTCCTTGGCTCTGGGAAGAGGGAAAATTCCTGTGTCCTACAGAAACAGACCCCAGAAATCTTCTCATAAGCACTGGTTATACAGAATTGTTTTGCTCTTGCGTTTCCCCTCTCATTAAATAATCAAGCAAAGGGTTGGGAACACTTTGGGAGTCTGATGTAGATCAGAAAATACACACTTTGCCACCAGTCAAACCACCAATACTGAATAAGCTGTATCCATCCAGTGCATGTCCTGGCTGAGGACTGATCCACACTGACTGTAGCGAGTGAAATACCTATTTTCATGGCTTTTGATGTCTTGGTCAGGGCTAAAGGGCAATTTCTTCCTGTTTGCTCCAAGCCTCTTCCTCTCTTTCTGCACGCAGCTGTGCTGCCCGCCCGCTGCTACTCTCATGGGTCACAAGAATCAGATGAAGAGTTTGATGCTCGCTGGGTGACGTACTTCAACAAGCCAGATATTGATGCCTGGGAGCTCAGGAAAGGTGAGTGGAGTGAAAAGGGGGGTGTAACCACGGAGTAAATGGAATAATTCAGTGACCAGGAATAACAACCGGATTCGATTTCGCTGCTGGAGAGCAGGAAGAGGGAAAACTGGGAGTTAGAGGTAGGAGAGCAGTGCTGTGAATGCCCCACTGGGACAAGGCACTACGTGAGCCTGAGTTACGTGGCTGCTCCGTGCTCGTCCTGTTTGCTCTGAGCCTGTTGGACCGGGCAATGGCACCTCACCAACCACACGAGCAGGCTGCAAGGCTGCAGAATGAGGGCTATGACACGATGGGAATCAGGCTTTATAAGCTTTAGTGCCCCAGAACACACATTTCAGCACCTGGGTGGGTGGGAGAGAAACGTTTGCTCTGAGGAATGTGCATCTGAGCTGGGTTGTTGCCCTAGAGCATAACTACACACGTTTGAATTTGGACTTTGACCTAATGGCTTGGCTGTAACTCGTGCAGACTGGTGTCTCCCATTGTTATTTGCCAGCTCCTATTAAAGTACCCCAATTAGGGCTTAAAAATGGGTTTGTGTAACAGCCAGAGGGATCATTCCAGCATCACCTGGCTGAGGTACGGGCTGTCTTCCCTCAAAGGGAAGAGCCAGCAGTTGAGTTCTAGTTTCATGACACCTGTAGGAATGAAGTCATTTGGCATTCCTTAATGACTCCATAAGTGCTGTGGTGCAGACACTGACTCCTCTGGGGAGCGTGGATGAAACTGGCTCACTGGGATTTTATGAAATCCCCTTAAAATCTGCAGCAGTAGAGTAGGGAGAAGAGCAAAAGAAAACCCTTGGCTGGTTGTGTGTCCCCAAAATAGCAGTGAAAAGTCTAACCAGCTTCTAATAGTGACTGGTGTGGTGGTAAGACTCAATTCCTTCATGAGGCGAAGCGCAGTAATGCTCAGTAGGTTCCTTCTGATAGCACGATGGGTTGATGCCAAGTCCCTGTGGGTGTTTCACAGGCATAAACACGCTCGTGGGGTATGACCTGGTTCCGGAACCAAAGATCATCGACGCAGCGCTGAGGGCTTGCAGACGGTTAAATGACTTCGCCACTGCTGTCCGCATCTTAGAAGTTGTAAAGGTGAGTGGAACGGCAGCTCGGGGCTCGCTGCTGTGCTCTCACTGCCCAGAGCACTGCGTTTGCCTTGCTTTGCTCTCGGTGGTGCCAAGGAAAAGCACTAATTCCCACTGGCAGGGTCCGTAGCTTCGATGTGAGCATGTGCTTGGTGCCTTTTTGAGAGCCCTCAGCAGCACGGCTTCAGGTGGAACGTTCTTAGGTTGGTGTTTTCCTTCCCTGTTGCTGGCTTCGGTGGGAAAGTCTAAGGGTTTTTCTTCCTTTTAGTTCTAAAATAAGCATTACTAGAAATCCCTCGAGCAGAGGCAGCTTACCAGCTTCCTAAAGGGCTGAACACTGAGCTGCACGGGCTTGAAACCGAACAGAAACCAGCACCTTGAAACCGGAGTCCAGCCTTCACTTAGCAGGGAGTTAAAGAGGGTGGGCACGGAGGCAGGAGTCCTGTTTCAGTCCTGGAAGGCAGCAGCTCTGCTCTTCCAACTGCCTTTTTGTCCCAGGGGCTGAAATACACTTGCTTCAGACTGTTCTCCACAGTCAGTGGCTTCTGTATTTGCTATTCCTGCTCTCTGCATTCCTCTGCAGGACTGAAACTCTCTCAGGGTTTTTAGAGGCTGATGGAAGAATCTTTATGTGTTTTCCTTATCTCTTTTTGCATCCTTTGTCCCCACACCACCTAAGGGACAACTCAGGTGATCAGAACATGGGGACAGTAATATGCTCTTACTCAAGGGGTGCTGTTTTCCCCCTGATTTCCAAGCAAGTTGAATTCTTTCTCCCAGGCAGAGCTGGGCTGTGCTCTCCTGCCCTGCAGGAACTACCCTCATGAGCAGGAGGTGCAAACACACATCTGGATTGCAAACCTGGTGCTGTACGACAGTGGAAATAACACCATTCCTTTTCCTTCAGGACAAGGCAGGACCTCACAAGGAAATCTATCCTTACGTTATCCAGGAGCTTAGACCAACTTTGAGTGAACTGGGAATCTCCACTCCAGAGGAACTGGGCCTGGACAAAGCATAAACCTTATTGGTAAGGGATGCTGTTGCTGCAGAGAGTCTTGGCACAGGACTTCTGTACCCCAAAACTCCCCTGGCAAGGGGACAGTCCCCTTCCCTGCCTTCACAAGGTCGAGTTTGTAGGGTGGTTCTCCAAATACCTCTATAACTACAGGTCTCCTGGAAAAGGTGCTAACACTTCTCCAGGAAGGCTTGGGAAGGGATGGAGTGGTTGGCCTCCATTCCCAACACCATCCAGGTAGTTGCCAAGACAGTGGGTATTGCAGCATGCTCAGCAGCTTGTCCCCAAAAGTGTTATTTAGCAAATGGCAGGATCATTTCCATGGGGATTGCACAAACTTTTGTGTCATTGTCACAATTTACAACACTGGGAGACCCTGATTATAGCTTATGGTAGAAAACGAGCCTCACTCACGGTGGTCACCCAACAACACTGGAGTTTCTTCATGTTACACTCAAAATAGCATCTCTTGTGTGATGAAACCCTGCTTTGGAGGGCTCCCTGCTTACAGATCAGCTGGAGCAGGGCCACAGCTTCACTGAATATCCTTTATTTCAGGAGTGGTGCCTGATGAAACAGCCCCAAGAGTTGGGAAACCACTTAAATTACTGTCTTTTAGAGCTTCGGAGTACTTGAGAACAACTATACAAGGCATTTAGCTCCCCAGCCTCTTGGATGAGCCCCCGGGACACTCGGAGGAGGTCCTGGGCTGCTGCTTTGATGCCTTCTCTGTTGTTTTCCATTGCAGGTGCGTTACTCAAGCATTTCACTGATGCCACTTGATTGTACACAGCCGCCTGGAGGCACAAGTGTGAAAATCTGACCTTATTTCAAATAACTTCTTCCTTTATTGAGTCACAATGGTCGTGATGGGGAGTTGGACCTAATAAAGGAAAACCTGGTTTGACTGATGTGGCGGCGCTGCTCGTGTCGTTATTTCGAGGGGGCTTTTATGGGGAAAAGGAGGAAATAAAGGGCAAAATGCTCTTTCAAGAGTGTGTAAATCCGGATTTTCTTGCAGTGTCCATGGAACTTCCACCATGGGGAAGGGAAGAACCTCTCTGGAGGGCGCAGTGACCCTCCGGTACCCACAGCTTTATGGAGGAGGAGAACACGGGCTCCTAGAACCTCCCCCCTGCCCTTGGAGGAGCCGCTTCCCTGCAGGAAGCTCTTGGCGGGGCGGGAGCCTCCCGTTTGGGCTCCTGCGCTGCCCCTGCAGCGCCGGGCACCGCTCCCGGGCTGGATATTGCTTTGAAGAGCCCGTTTCCCACCGCGGTTCTGGCGCAGGCGGGGGCGTTGGGGCAAAAAAAGGTGGAAAAGGGAATTTTGTGGGGGTTTTCCGCACCAAAAAAGGGGATTTTCCCAGGAAAACGGGGGCTGATGAGGGAAGCGCGTCCCCGCGCCCTGGTCCTTATCCCTAGGCGGGCTCCATGCGCGTGCGCGGCAGGCGGAGGGGCGCGCCACCTCCCCGCCTCCCATTGGCTGGGCTCTGCCGCCGCCGCGCTCTGCCATTGGCGGGTGAGGGGAAAGGGGCGGGGCGACGGGCGGCCATGGCGACAGGCGGCGGAGGAGCCGGTCCCGGTGCGGGCAGAGCCGGAGGGCGGCGGAGCCCGGGGGTGCGTGCGCGGCCGGGGGGCTATGGGGCTATGGGGCAAGTGTGGGGCTGGGGGTGTGCATGGGGCTATGGGGCAAGTGTGGGGCTGGGGGTGTGCATGGGGCTATGGGGCAAGTGTGGGGCTGGGGGTGTGGGGCGGTATGGGGCTGGGGTGCATGTACAGGGAGCGGTACGGGGTATGGGGCTGGGGTGTACGCATAGGGCAGTATGGGGTGTCGTATAGGGTGTTGGGGCAGTATAGGGTAAGTGCATCATGGATGTAGGGCAAGGGTACACGTATGGGGCAGTATAGGGTATGTGCATGGGGCTGGGGTATATGCATAGGGTGCAGTATGGGGTAGATGCATCATGGGTATAGGGCTGGGGTATGTGTGTAGGGCAGTATAGGGTATGTGCATGGGTGGTATAGGGCTGGGGTATGTGTGTGGGACAGTATAGTTTTGTGTGCATAGTGGTGGTATAGGGCTGGGGTACGCGTGTGGGGCGGTACAGGGTATGTGCATGGGTGGTATGGGGCAGCACAGGGGGGCACAGGGTGCGGGCAGGGCTTTGGTGCCTGCCCGGTTAATCCCACAGCTCCCTGTGCACAGGGTTATTCCCATGGGTAAGGCTCTGTCGTGCTAATTCCAGCTTCAGACACACACTAATCCTGGCTGTGCTCTCCCATCACTGCCCCAGGCCTCTGCCTTGTTGCTTCATTAACTGCTCCCTCTAATTCCTGCACGAAGAGAAGCTTGAAAGGCTCAAAACCTGTGGAGAAACTAAACCCAACGATCCCTATATTGCATCTGATGAACCTGCGCATTAAATCTTCTCCATCCCTTCTTCTCCGGGGTATTATTGGAGTTAGGCTTGCAAAGGACCTGCTGGCCACCATGTCTGCTTTTAATTCAGCATTGCTATTCCCAAACAATCCCTTCCTCCTCTAATAGATCTGCTTATTCCTTTTCCTCTCGCTCCTCCAGGGCTGGGGAGTTGGAGCCAGAGTGGAAATTCCTAGGAATGACCAGATGCTCCCAGATGACTCTGTGTTACTTCATCCCCATAGAGAGATGCTACTAACTGTGTGTCTTTCCCTACCTTTGTAGCTGCCGTGGGCTGAAAACAAGAGGCTGAGCAAGGCGGCGGATGCGGTGGAGAAGAAGGGGCCGTACATCGTGAGCAAACCCCCCTCCATCCACGCCAAGCTCAGTAAGTGATGCTCCGGGGGCTCTGCCGGGATCTGGGGAGTCGCTTGCACCTCTCCAAGCCTGGTTTGTTCCTTGGTGGGCTCACAGCACGACCCCCGGGGAGCTGTTTCAGCTCTGCCCTGTGTTGCAGAGCGGCAGCGCGAGCTGGCGAAGGCGGTGCTGCGGAGGCAGGGGCTGCTGGGGGCACCCGCGCCAAACCCGAAACCAGCACCAAAAAGGTTTGAGCCTCTTTCTGCTTCTTTACGTTCCTTGGGGAGACTAGGATACTCCAAAAGGAGATGAGGAGCTTCTCTGCTGGCTCCGTTGTGGCCAGCAAGCATCTGATATAGTAACAGGAGCAGGGGGCCACGCTCCTCCTTCTCCTTGTTCTGGGGATGGTTTGGTGCTGAGCTAAGCCTGGAGCTTTGCTGGAGTTTATTCATAGTTGGTGGGGTTGGGAAGGGAGGTTCAGGACCGGGATCCCTGCCCTGGCTCCTCAATCCATCAGCTCCAGGGCTGGATTCCCACACCAAAATGCCTGTCATGGGCCAGCTCTTTGCTTCCCTGCAGGTCAGTCAAGTTTAACAAGGGCTACACGGCGCTGAGCCAGACGGCGGATGAGAACCTGCTCTCCCTCGATTCGGATAGGTGGGGATTGGGGGAATATCGTGGGATTTTGGGATTGGGCTCAGAACTGTCTTCTCCCCCTGTCCCCCCTGAGATTCCCGTGTGTGCATCCCACACACAGATGCTGCTTCCCGGCTGGCTCTGACCGTTTCCTTCTTCTCTTAGTGACGAGGAGCCAGGATCCAGATGTTCCTCAGGCTACTCCTCCGCTGAGGCAAGTGCAGGGCTCTGACCGCTGGGGCTCCCTCGCACCTCGAGGCTCTGTGTAGGGGTGTGTGTTGGGGTGCTGCACCCCAGGAGAAGCTCTTTGCTCTTTTGCTTTCTCCTTCTCTGTTTGTGCTGCTTCTCCCCATGAAAGGCACGGGAGGCAGGAGGAGATGCCCTTTTTCCTTGCAGCCCTTCCCTTTGCAAGCCCTAAACTTGAACTAACCCAGGACTGATTTGGACCTCTTCCATGTCCCCCCCAGCAGGTGAACCAGGACCTGAGCCGGCAGCTGCTGCAGGATGGGTACCACCTCGACGAGGTCCCCGATGATGAGGATCTGGATCTCATCCCCCCGAAACCCGTCACCTCCTCTTCTTGCCCCTGTTGTTTCGGAGACAACGTCTCCTGTGTGATCCAGTAGACGATGCTCAGCCGGGGCTGTGCAAGAACAGGTCACAAACCAGCACTTTCTTTGTCCCATGGGATGGCTGTTGGTGCCCGTGTCCACGCTGGGACAGGGACACAAGGACCAAACGATGCTGCGCTGCTTCTCGTGGCGAGCAGCAGCCACCAACCCACCCCAGAGGACTTTTCCTTCTGCTCAGCAATAGCAGGGAGAGGTGCACAGTGATGTTTAGGTGGCCTGGATGGGACCAGTCACCCGGTTGGGGTGCAGCAGAGCCCAGGCACCTCCCAAGGAGTGTAAAAGGGGAAGGACCTGGGATGTGCAGCAGCAGATGCTCCCTGCTTTGCGTCACCTCTTTTCCTCCTTTAATTGGCCGTGGTGAGGTTTAGGACCTGGCCCCAGCCATGGGTTTTCCTACCCTAATGATGGTCATTGATTACTGCTGGGTTCCCTCCTCCCAAAGCCTGGGCTGAGCTGACCCAAAGCTGGCAGCTCCGATGGAGACGTGGGGACCCCAATGGAGCAGGCTGAGCTTTAGCTGTGTGCATTGTTACATCCACCCGCAGCCACTGCGCACGCTGGGACCTCCCTGTCCTCTCTCTGCCCCTCGAGGACCCACTAAGGTCTGGCTTTGGAGCTGGTGGCATGTTCCAGTTGTCCCCAGAGCTGCTCTGATGGAGGCGAGGGGCAGCCCAGACCCCCCGTGCTCTGTGCAGCTCCTTTTGGGTGCAGGTTTGGGGGGTCTTGGGGCTCTGCTGTGAACCTTAAAAGCTGCCTTAAATCATGGTCCTGCTACTACATAGAGGACAATCAGCTGCTTAGAAAGAAACCTTATTTAAATAGTTCATGTCTAGAGACCTGAACTGTTGGTTTTGGGGTGTGGTGTTGTATTTTACTCATTCAAGGGAGCACTTAATAAACTGGATCTTGTTACTCAGACGCTGTGTTGGTGCTGTGGCGGAGGCTGAGCCCCACAGCCCTGCTCGGGGGGCTCCTTCCCACACCCCAGCGCGCTTTCAGAGTGGTGCCTTTTCCCCTGTCACGTTTTACCCTGGTGGCACATTCTCGGTGCCAGGGGGACGCCAGGGCCACCCCATCCTCCTGCTCCCCGAGCCCCCAGTGCTCCTCCCCATCCTGCTCCTCCTCCCCACACCACGCTGCCCTGCACCGAGGACAAAGTCACCTCTTTATTCACAGCACCGGAGGCTCTCAGCTCTGTCACCCCACCAAAGAGCCCCTTTTACAGCCGGGGAAGGGGTGACACGGCTCGGAGGACTCCCTGCCATGGGTCTGCTCCTCCTGCTTCCCGGAGCAGCAGGAAGCCTCAGCATCACAGTGGCAGCAGCTCCTAGAAGCCGGGCAGAGATGCTCGAGAGCTGGGGTGCAGAGCTCCGGCCTCCTGCTGCTTCTCAGCAAGAAATGAGTGGAAATACATGAGTCACTGTGTGGCATCGGCAGCACCCTGAGGGATTAATGCTACGGGGACATGGCTCATGAGGAGGGGAGATGCTCTTCCTCTGCACGCTCTGCTCCATGCCACGTCCAAGGAGCTGATTCATGGAATTGCTCTTTCTCTACACCAGCTGGGGCTGGTTTGGGGGTTTAATAGGTTAAACTTCCAAGCGAGATGCCGTTGCCCAGGTCAGTTTCTATCTACTCCAATGTGGATGGGGGGAAGCGCCCCGGCTCGGCTCAGAGGAGGCAGCAGGCTCGGAAGAGCAGCATCCCATCGGGAGAGGAGAGCTGGAGCGAGACGCTCTCGTTGGCCGAGATGAAGAGGACGGAGCCCTGGCACAGGGGGATCTCGGAGGCCGCGGCCGTGGAGGTGCCCACGGCTGCCCCCTGGATCACCAGCAGGATGCTGGCAGAGTCCACGGCGGAGAGGAGGTACAGCTTGATGGAGGACGGGATCTGCAAGGGAAAGGGTCACCGCGGCTTGAGCCTCCCCATTCCCACCCAGGGACTGAAGCCGGGGACACCCAAACCCTCCTCCTGGTCCTCCCTCTGCCCAGAGCTGCTGGAGAAGGTGATGGAGCTCTAGGCAGGGGGAACAGGAGGTGGCCCACACAGCTCCAAGCATCCCTCCATCCTCACCAGCTACAAGTGAGCAAGAGCACAGCCGAGACGGGATGAAGCCAGGGTGTCCACCTCCGTGTCCACAAAGCATCCCCACCACTGCTCACCTCTATCCTCATGATGGCAAAGTCTGGCACAGGCGGGTCATAGAGGTAGACGTTGGGATCGAGCTGGCTCTGCGCCGCCGGGAAGATCTTGGAGCTGCTGGGTGCTGGCGTGTAGTTGAGCATCTCGCACAGGGTGAGGACGTCGATGAACTTGGGGGTGAGCCCGGCACGCACCGTGTTGTCAGAGCACGCCATGCACTCCACACAGTCTGTGGGGACAAAGCAACACCCTCAGCCCACCTCCGTGCCCCAGCCTTGTGCTGGAGACCACGGTCCCCCTGGGGAGGGTGCTGGGAAAGCCCACCACGGTGCTCACCTCCGTGCAGGTAGGCGTGGGGCTCGTTGGCTCCCAGGAACATTGCCTCTCCCGGCTCCAACCTCACCAGGTTCAGGAAGTAAATGGTGAAGCAGCCGATGTCCCCCGGGTACTGGGAGTGCAGCCGCAGCAGCAGGTCCCCGTTGCTCCCCGACGTGTCCTTCCCTTCTGCCACTGCAAGGCACCAGGCGCAACAGTGGGGATGGAGCTTTGGGGTGCCCCATCCCTTCCCCTTGAACACAGCCCCCCCCAAACCCCATGCTGGGGGCCGCAGCGGGGCCCCACCTTCCTGGGAGATCCTCTTCACCAGCATGTTCAGCTGGTCCACGAAGAACTTCTTCTCGCTCTTCATGAGGCGGGTGAAGCAGACGCGGAGGGCGGCTGACACGCCGCGGGGGTCATCACTGCCGCTGCGCTCCAGCTGCTCCGCCGCCACCTCCCCGATGAGCGCCCGCAGCTCGGGGACGCCTCAGGACAGCACACGTCAGTCCTCAGCCCCGCACCCCCATCCCGCCCCACCGGCACTCCCATCCCGCCCCACTGCCTGCCCCATCCCGCCCCACTGCCTGCCCCATCCTTACTCTGGAGGAAGGAGACGATCTCAGCCACCGGCCGGAAGCCGCACAAGCCCTCGAAGGGGGTGAGAGCAATGGCCATCTCCGGCTTGTGGTTGGCATCGGGATAGTGCTCCGGGAACTGGGCGTGCAGCTTCGCTGCCAGCTCCTGGAGAGGGGACAAAGGGGCTGAGTGACCTCCACAGGGACCAGCCAGGGCTGCCAGCCCAAGCCGGGGGTCTCCCCTTACCTTGTTGGGGTGCGCCTGGATGGAGAGGGCAGTGTTGACAGACAGCACCTTGAAGAGGAAGGGGAGATGGCCCTGGAAGGTGTCCTTCACCTTTGCCCCCAGGCACGCGGGGTTGTCGGCGATCCACTGCCCCAGCGTCTTCTGGGGGATGCGGTTATCCCGGATGATGGCGTCGCCACGGGGGTGTGCGCCCATCCAGAGCTGCGGGACACACACAGACACATGGACACGTGGATGGATGGATGGATGGACCAGAGCCGGGCAGCCAGCGGGGATGACTTGGGCTTTTCTGGAGGCTGTTTGGCAAGTGATGCGGCCAAGGAGCTCCCTCGGGGGCTGAGTCACGCCGGGCTTCTCCTCTCCTCCTGCCCGGGGTATAGGAGATCCTCCTGGGCTATAGGGGATCCTCCACATCCCTCCTGGGCTATAGGAGACCCACATCCCTCCTCGAGCTATAAGGGATCCACATCCCTCCTGGGCTATAGGGGATCCTCCACATCCCTCCCGGGCTATAGGGGATCCACATCCCTCCTGGAGCTATAGGGGATCCTCATCCCTCCCCGAGCCGGCCTGACCCAGGATGGTGAGAACCGCAGCAGGTTGGGATGTCCGGGCAGACGGAAAGGCCTCTTACACAGGAGGGCCACAGGCATGGGCACTCACCTCGGCGTAGGGCTGGTCGGGCTGGATGTGGACCAGGGGGTCGCTGCTGGCCAGCAGCTTGGCCACCTCGCTGGCCAGCCCCACCTTCCCCCAGGTGTAGTTCTGCACGGTGCAGGACAGCGGGAACACTGCGGGGGGACACGGGGCATTGGGGAAGGGGGCAGAAATAACCCTCTGCCCCCCACAACCCTCCCGGCGCTCGGTGGGGGCCGAGGACTGTCGATGGGGAGAGCGTATATTGAGGGAGACGCGGGGGTCCCCGCGGAGCCCCAGGGGGTGCCCTGCCCGCCCCACGGCCCCGCTCCCCGGCCCGGCTCACCGCGGATCTCCGCCATGGCGGGGCAGGCCGGGACCCCGGCGGCGGCTCCGGTCACGGCTCCGGCTCCGCCTCCCGCCGGCCGGGCTGGGCGGGGCTGGGCAGCGCCTTACGCGCACCCTATAGAGGCCATAGGGAGCGCGGTGCGGGGCTGGCACTGCCCGCTGCGGGGCTCACGGGCGGTGTTCTATAGGGGACACTCTATAGGGGTTATTGCACAGGGGGTGTTCTATAGGGCACAGTCTATAGGGGACTATGAGCCCGCTAGTGACCTCCCTGCAGAGCCCGCCCCCCCCATAGGCGCCCCTATAGGGCGCGGCATTCCCTATAGGGTTAACCCCCCCCTTTTCCCGCGCTATAGGTGGTGGCGCCGCTGTGACGTCACAAGGCCCCGCCCCGCGGAGCTGCCCTCCCGCGCGGGTGGGCGGGGCGGGTGCCATGACGGCGCGGCGCATGCGCCTCGGCTGACCCGGAAGCGCCTGGAGCAGCAGCAGCGGCGGCGGCGGGAGCGCGGAGCGGAGCAGCGGGACCGTGCCCATGTCGGGCTTCGACACGAACCCGTTCGCCGACCCGGTGGACATCAACCCCTTCCAGGTGTGTGCGGCGCCGCCGGGATGGGGCTCCCCCCGCTGCGCCACCAACCACCGCCGGGACGTGGCGCTGAGTGAGGCGCCGCTGGCCAATGGCGGCGCCGCTTCTCCCCGCTGCAGCCAATCAGAGAGCGGGGGCGGTACTTGGGGGGGTGCGATGGGACCGGGACCCCCTCCCCGGGCACGGCGGGATCGGTCCCCGCGCTGGGAGCCGGGCCCGTGGGGCCAAACGCGTCCTTCGGCCGGGGGGGCAAAGCGTGGGGTTCCCGTTGGGAATCCTCCGGCTGCTTCCCCGCCGTGGGATGGACGTCCTGGGTCCCGGGCTGAGGCAGGGGATTGCGTGGGAATGGGATAAAGGGGCGGTTTCCCGATCTCTGCTGAGCCAAGCTGGAAGCGGCGGAGGGTTTTGGGGGATCCAAGTGGAATCAGAAGGGAAACCAAAGCCCTTTCTCTCCTTCACTTTAAAATACCTGTGGGATTTGGGTTTGGATGGCTGTGTTCCCGGGATATTCCTTCCGGGGGGGGAGCTTTTTTCATAAGGATTTATTGCTTCGGTGCTGAGGAAGTCATTATTCTGCATGTCCCGGTGTCTGAGCGGGCAGGGCCCTGCTCGTGCTTTACTCACTGTTTAAACAGAGAAAGATTGGATATAATTTGCAACAGGAACCTGTTCGCAACAGGTAACTCTTGGTTTCTAATGAGGACAAGTGAAAATCGCGCCGTGGATGGCCCTGTGCTTGTCTGATGGCTCTTTGTGGCTGGACTTTGTGGCAGGTTTTACATCCTGCTTTCGGGAATGGGAGGTTGTGTTCATCTGTGTCCCTTCCTGAAAGAAAAAGTTCCCTGGTCACACAATCCCAGCCTGGTTTGGGTTGAAGGGACCTTAAAGGTCCTCCAGCTCCAACCCCTGCCACGGGCAGGGACACCTTCCACTAGAGCAGGTTGCTCCAAGCCCCTGTGTCCAACCTGGCCTTGAACACTGCCAGGGATGGGGCAGCCACAGCTTCTCTGGTAAAAGTCTGTGCCAGCGCCTCAGCACCCTCACAGGGAAGAGCTTCTGCCTGAGAGCTCATCTCAATCTCCCCTCTGGCAGGTTAAAGCCATTCCTCTTGTCCTGGCCCTCCAGGCCCTTGTCCAAAGCCCCTCTCCAGGTTTCCTGGAGCCCCTTTAGGCACTGGAGCTGCTCTAAGGTGTCCCCTTCAGGAGCCTTCTCTTCTCCAGGCTGCCCCAGCCCAGCTCTCTCAGCCTGGCTCCAGAGCAGAGCTGCTCCAGCCCTCGCAGCAGCTCCGGGGCCTCCTCTGGCCTCGCTCCAGCAGCTCCACGTCCCTCTTGTGCTGTTGCCCCAGAGCTGGATCAGGACTGCAGGGGGGGGTCTCCCCAGAGCACAGCAGAGGGGCAGGATCCCCTCCCTGACCTGCTGCTCACGCTCTGGGGGTGCAGCCCAGCACACGGGGGGGTTCTGGGCTCAAGCACACACTGATGGGTCATGGGGAGCTTCTCACCCAACACCCCCAAGTCCTTCTCCTCGGGGCTGCTCCATCCAGTCTCCCCCAGCCTCTGTTTGTGCTGGGGATTGCCCTGACCCAGGGGCAGGACCTTGCACTTGGCCTTGTCGAACTCCGTGAGGTTCTCATGGTCGCACCTCTCCAGCCTGTCCGGGTCCCTCCGGATCCCATCCCTTCCTTCCAGCCCATTGACTGGCAGGCACTGCCACCCCCTTCCCCATGCTCCAGAGCTTGCTGAAGGACTGGAAGTGTCTTCATGCTCCCATCCTTGTCACGCTGAGGAGCATCCCTCAGGCAGAGCACCAGAGTTGTCTTTCCTCCTTGTAGAGCCCAGAGTAGTGCTTCATACACTATAAATCCCAACATAACTTGGGAACTTTGCCTTTTAAGGAGGCTTTGTTTGTGATGGTCAATAAACTTGGTGTGGAATAAGCTGGTTTGGTCCTGTGAGAAATATCTCTGGTTCTTTCTGTTACTCACTCTAACAAGAGATGATAACTGCCTTCGTTCATTCAGTGTAAGTGCTGCTGTGAGTGGCAGCGACCTCCAAAACTTTGCTGCAAGCTTCAGACAGGGCTGGAAACGTCCATCCTCTTTAGAGACCTCAATCCTAAATCCCCTGAGGTGTCTCTCAGTGCTTCATCCAGGCAGTGGCAGCGCTCTGAGGCCCCGTGCTGGTGGCTGACTGCAGGACTGGTGGTATGTGGGGCAGTTACTGTGGTGTTTAGACAACATGGTAAGTTCTAGGTGATTCTCATTTGAGTTCTCTTGCCTTGATCTCGTCTGGAGAGGCATCTTTCTTCTGCTCAAGTTTAACTGGAGGTGCTAACAACTAAACCCTCCCCAAGGAAAGGTACGTGGGACCTACAGCACTCTCCTCTGCTCCAATACTTCCTCCGAGGAGTGACAGCCCCACGTAACGTGGCTTCAAGTAGCTCAGTGGTCAAATTAAGTCCCTCTTTCCATGTTGTGCAGCATAAAGGATCAGGTCAGCTGCCTTTTGCCCTGCAGCTGGCAGAAAATAACTGCAAAACGTGAAGTTTGGGGCAACTTCTTGTTCATGTCCCCTGCGTTACTCAACCTGCACGCCGCGCAGTCCTGGCGTGCGGAAGCTGCTGCCTTTATACCACCCTGTTTCCCAGCTGCTGGTTTCCTTCCTGCCCTCTCCAGAGCAGAGACGTGGCCAAACACGCTTCAGCTTCGTTGCAGATTCCCTGCTCTTGGTATGTCCATTATAGACACACTTGCACAATAGGAAGTGAAGCTGAGCTGCCTGGGCTGTGCTGCCCAAGTGAGTGATTTTTAAGCTATGCACCAAGAAGAGAGGTCTTCTCCCTTTGCCATCAAGCTGCTGTGCAGCTGGAAGCAGCGGGACAGTGGTGCTGCTCTCCCTGCCCTTTCCAGCAGCAGAGCTGTGCTGGTGAGCCTCCGGTTACCTTTGGAACGTTCTTTTTGAGTGGAGCTGAGCAGAGGGAAGGAAAACGCATGTTTTGCATCACTATTCCAAGTGTTCCTCCTTATTTTCAAGCACTTTCCTCCCAGCCTCACCACCCAAGCTCTTCGAATGGTTCTGTTTTCCCCTTCCCGTACCTTTAAGGGAGTTTCTTTTCCTTGTGCAGTTGTCTTCTGCTGGACTTTAGTCAGGCTGAGACCTCATCCAGGCTGGATTAAAGGGTGTCTGTGCCACCGTGCAGTAGCTGTTGTGGATTAACCGACTTGTAAGCTTGTGCTGTCAGCCCGTGTGTCTGCAGAGCCAAGTGAAAGCCTCCAGAGGAGTGAGCAGTGAACTAAAACCTGTGCCTTGAATGCAGCATGGTGCTTCTCCTCCTCCTTTCTCCCAGCCCTGCCTGGCTGGGGACTTGGACCTCGTGGACCAGCATCCAAAACCTCCTGGTCTGGCATCCCTCAGCACAGGGTGATTCATAAACTAGTGCGACCTGTTGCAGAGGGAGTGCCTGCTATCGAGGAGAGGGGGAAGTTACTCATTAACTGCTCTGCAGGCATCTGGAGGCTGTGCTAGAACCTCAGGGGATGGCCCTGGCAGGGTTCACACAAGCCCAAAGACTTCTCTGCAGCACAGGGACGTGGTCAGCCCCCCCTTTTCCCTTGTCACAGCCTCAGTTGCTGCTCATTCCATTAACTACAAGATTAAAATCGCTGATCTTGAGACACAGGGTGCTGAGGGAGGGAGAAAAAGCCACTTTTTCATGGTTTTCTCCATAGCCAGCTATGGGGTGGCCAGGTTGTCCTTGCAGGAGGATTCCCCAGTTCAAACAGTACCTTGTTTCCCTAGTAAGTGGGGACAGAAACACCCCAGAGGTCAAACTCTGGCTATCAAAGAGGGATCTCTGTGTGGAAAGGAGTGTGTACAGAAGAGAAGGTGAAATCAGCTCAGTGCAGGTGAGGGAAGAAAGGTGTTCTCCCAGCAAAGGAGCAGAGAACCTATTTTAAACCATCAGATGATTTGGTGGAGATGAGCAGGAGCTGCTGTGAACACAGCTGTTAGGTAGCAGCATTAAACCCCCCAAAGTAATGGGTTTCACACCTCCAGTTCCATTTCCCTGGGTGTTTTACCATTTTGGAGCAGTCCTTGGCACCTCAGCTTGCTGCTCCGAGTGCCCTGGGTGGCAGCCAGGCCCACTGTTCCTGGATGCTCATTTTGGAAGGCTCTGCTCTGCTTGGTGGCTCCTCACTCGCTTTGTGGTGCCAGGGAAGTTTAGGACGTGCCCAGCAATGTTCTGACCATGGATGAATGAATCCATTTCCTGCTTCTAGACCCTGGAAATGAGGAATAACTCGCTGTGGGTAGGTGGTGGTCATCTGCAGCAAGGGCTTCTGTGCCACCAGCGTGTTGGAGTCCTTCAGAAGTACCCCTTGGCTGGACAGGAGGTTGTTTCTGCCCTCAGATCCTTGCTGATAGTCACCTCCTGGGTTAGTTCACCTCCTTGCCAGCCCCATCTGGTTCCCAGCTAACAAGTGGATGGTGGGCTGGCAGCATGGATAACGTCTAAGTTAATGATGAGCTTTGCTCAGTGCTGATTTCTCTTTGCTTTCTCCCCTCTCAGGACCCCTCGGTGACCCAGCTCACAAACACTAGCCAAAGCGGCTTGGATGAATTCAACCCCTTTTCTGAGAGCTCCCAGCTGGTACGTGCCTCGTGTCTCTGCACTTGGGTGTCTTGGTGGTGGTTATAGTGGTACATAAAGTCCCTTGGTAGGCAGAGGTTCTAAACAGTGAGGCATTCCCAGCAGATTTCCCCATGGACAGTGCAGCTCGGTGCGTGCATGGCGAGCTGTAAGCAGCTGCTCCTGCACTGGAGCACTAACAGGCTCCCAGCTGGAGCTCTCCACTCGCACAGAACAGCTTCTCACACTGCTGCTGGCTCACAGTGAAGCTACATGAAGTGTGAAGGGGAAGATGCTTTGTGGCAGGAGGCATCAATATTTATCAGGTCTCCGGGCTGGGAGCTGAGCTGCTGCAGTGGTATCACTGATGGGTTGCTGCAAGAGCTTCATGCTTATCTCCTGGCTGCTGCTGTGTGTGAGGTGGGAGAAGGAGGATAGGAATGCAGGATGAAGTGATATTGGAGGCTGAAACAACTGATCACAGTCCCTTTTTGCTGCTTCTTTGTCTAATAGCTGTAACCCTCAGGTGCTGCTCACCCAGTGCATTAAGGAACTAACAAGCTTTGGAAAAAGCAGAGTTGCTCTGTGGTTTAGTAGTGCTACAACTCACGGTATCCGTTGCTAAAGGAAGCAATCTGTAATGAGTTTGCCTTGTTGTCTGTGATTTATCCTCAGACCAATGCAGCGCGGACAACACCGGCCACGCAGCCCTCGGGCCACTCGCAGCCTGCGGTTCTGCAGACGTCCGTGGAGCCCACTCCCCAGGTACAGCACCATGGGCTGGGCACGGGAAGGAGCAGGCCTGGGCCTCTGGGGCACGGGGGGATAGGAGGGGAACAGGAGTCCCTGGGGTTGGGGGTGGGAAGCTGCAGGTCATCTCTTCATCATTCTCTTCATCAGGGACTGTAGCGATAGGACAAGGGGTGATGGGTTTAAACTGAAACGAGAGACTGAGATGAGCTCTGAGGCAGAAGCTCTTCCCTGTGAGGGTGCTGAGGCGCTGGCACAGGGTGCCCAGAGAAGCTGTGGCTGCCCCATCCCTGGCAGTGTTCAAGGCCAGGTTGGACACAGGGGCTTGGAGCAACCTGCTCTAGTGGAAGGTGTCCCTGCCCGGGGCAGGGGTTGGAACTGGGTGAGCTTTAGATCCTTTCCAACACAAACCAGGCTGGGATTCTATGATTTCTTAAACTCACATTTGTGCCCATCTTTGAAGTGGATCTCTATAGGGAATACACACAGTTCTTTTTATGCCTTTTCCCCTGTGCCTCTGATGTCAGAGCTCGCTTTGCCCTGTAGCCTGTTTGCTCTGGCTTCCCTCTGCTGGCACAGGAATGTGTCCTGCTGATGCTTTTAGTTCTGGTTCCTTAGTTTTGGTCAGACACGCTCAATTCCAGGCATGTAAATGCAGTCCAGCTCCACATTGCAGCCACTGCTTAGGCTGACTGGCAAGTACCTGACTGCCAGGACCATCTCATCCAAGGAGCAGAGAAGGCTGCTAGGAGGAGGGATCAGTGCTCAATAAGAAACGGGGAGAAGAGATGCTGAAAGGTGCTGTAGACAACTCCTGCCCTTCCTTTGGACCTCCTCTCCTACCTGGGAAGAGATTGTCCTGGTAAACTCCAGACTCCTGCTCGCTGCTGTGTTGTAAGGAGCTTAGAGCAATGAGGTGAGCTGGGAGGGAGGAGAAGCTGCACGAAGAGCATAGCTTTGCTGAAAGGGAAGGGCATAGAGGATGGGCAACAGACTGGAAAGCCTCCTGAGGGCTCTTCCAGCCCTGTTTTCCCATGGGATAAGAGAGGAACATCTGGATGGAGTTCTGCATTGAGCTTGATTTCATCCTGCAGCTAAGGCAGAAAGACTCAGGATGTTTCAGAGCAGCAGCGGGTGTTCAGCTTTCAGCTTCCCCTCAACCCTTGTTATTGGATTGCCTTTGTTCCGTTTCAGTTTGGAATGGCATCTGCTGTGTTTGCTGGTGGTATTCCCGCTGCCTTGGCTAGGGAAGGACTTACCTTTCTCTCCCCCTGCTTTAGGCTGTGGCTGCGGCAGCACAGGCTGGGCTCCTCCAGCAGCAGGCAGAGTTAGAGAGGAAGGCAGCTGAGCTGGAGAAGAAGGAAAGGGAATTGCAGAGCCACGCAGCCAGCATTGATCGTGAGTACAGCTCCCTGCAACACCCCATCCAGCGGCATGCCAGGGAAGCCTGGGACACTTGGCTTGCCAGGATCTGATGTGAAGGCTCAGCCTGTCCGTGTGTCTTGAGTCCTTCACAGCTGGGACAATCCTCTTGGCATTGTACCCATCATCCATAATGTACAAGATGGGAACTGAGCTCAGAGATGAGGTGCTGGAGACCAGCTCGGGTGGGTCTCTGCCCTCCAGCATGGTCTCAGCACCCGTGTTTGGGCATGTTAAGCTCTTCCAACACCAGTTTTATATCATGGCTGAGGTGTTGTGTGATGCTGCCACGTGAAAGCTTTTCACTGAGAGCAAGAAAGCTTTTTTCCATACTCTTGAGGCTCTCTTAACCACAGCAAAACTCTATTTCCCCCTAATCTTGGTTTTAAATGGCTAAAGAGCAAGTGAAGAGCTGCTTCTTTCTCCTTCCCACAGCGAGGCAGAACAACTGGCCACCTCTTCCCAAGAAGTGTCCCATCAAGCCGTGCTTTTACCAGGATTTTTCTGCAGACATCCCAGCTGACTACCAGCGGATATGCAAGATGCTCTATTACTTGTGGATGTGTAAGTAATAGCTTGAGCTGCAAGAAAACTTCTTCCTAAGAAGGTTCTGTGTCAAATGCTGAGCTTTGCCCCACAGTAGAGCCCGCAGGTGTTGTCTGCAAGGGTGACATGATGTGTCCCTTGTTTAGGAAGGACAGTGCAGGTCAGAGCTTGGGTCCAAAACAGTCTCAACCTTATTTGTCACTTCTGGTGCCCTGAAAAAGATTTAAGATGTGGTTGTAAGCAACAGGATCAGATGAGGCTCAGCTTAAGCTCTGCTTTCCTTTCAGAGGAGGCAAGGGACTCTTCGTCAGGGGCTGTAGTGATAGGACAAGGGGTGGTGGGTTTAAACTGAAATAGGGGAGGTTCAGGTTAGATGTAAGGCAGAAGCTCTTCCCTGTGAGGGTGCTGAGGCGCTGGCACAGGGTGCCCAGAGAAGCTGTGGCTGCCCCATCCCTGGCAGTGTTCAAGGCCAGGTTGGACACAGGGGCTTGGAGTAACCTGCTCCAGTGGAAGGTGTCCCTGCCCGTGGCAGGGGGTTGGAACTGGAGGAGCTTTAAGGTCTCTTCTAACCCAAACCATTCCATGATTCTATAAATGAGAGGTCCCGAAGCCTCCTCATGTTTTGCAGAGCTCCATGTGTTCCGTGAGGGATTTGGGATGCTTCAGAGTTTTCCAGGACCTTACTGATGGTTGTTTTCTCTCTCTTTCCCATCCTGAACAGTGCATTCGATAACCCTGCTCCTCAACCTGCTCGCTTGCCTGGCGTGGTTCACAGTGCAGACGGAGAGAGGAGTAGACTTTGGTCTCTCCATCCTGTGGTTTATTTTATTCACCCCTTGTGCCTTTCTCTGTTGGTACCGACCGATTTACAAGGCTTTCAGGCAAGTTCTGTTTTCTTCTGGAACAAGCAGATAGCTTTTAGTGGGAGGAACTTTGGGTTTATCTGCTCCCATCACGTATTGCCTGCAGGATTCTTCCAGCTCTTCGCATCGTTAAATAGATCAAACCCACTTGTTCCTAAACACACCAGAAGTATCTATAAAGCAGTTCACTGAAGTTGTTTACCCCGCTCATGGCAAAGGGGGGCTGTGCAGGACTCGTGTCCCTGGGTTTCACTCCTGCTCCATCTCTCCTGCAGGTCTGACAGCTCCTTCAGCTTCTTCGTCTTCTTTTTCATCTTCTTCTGCCAAATAGCAATCTACGTCATCCAGGCTGTCGGCATTCCAGGCTGGGGAGACAGGTAAGCTTGGCTTTGCACTCACTGCGTGACAGCCCTGCCTGGCTGCTTTTTCTCACCAAGGCTGTGACTGGCAGAGCTGTGGGGTCCGTTTCTGACAGCTGCCTCTTCCTTCTCCCATGTTTTCCACTCTCGCCCTGGCAGATCCCAGCTGGGCTCTTCCCATCCTAGTCCCAGCAAAGGCACGGAGCTTGTCTGGCGCTGCTGCCTTCCCCCTCGCTTAATACATCTAATACTTATCCCTTCTTGATGCTGAGCCTCTGGTGCTGACCACATCTGCCTTGTGTTAAAGTGGGGCCTTTCCCAAGAGAGGCTGTAGCATTGGGTGGAGGATCCCTCATCCAGGGTCTGGGAACAGCTTCACTCCATACTCCTGCCACCAGCCTGGTCACCAAATCATAGAATCAACCAGGTTGGAAAAGACCTTTAAGCTCATCAAGTCCAACCTTTAGCCCAGCACTACCAAGGCCACCACTTAACCATGGCACTCAATGGTGACACTAAATCACTGCTGCTGTCCCCAAACTCTTCCTGGCTTTCTCTTGAGCATGTTGATGGTGGGTTGTGCTTCAAGCAACACACAGAAGGGGTTTTGCCCTCACCCTTTCTTGATGGCACTGTGCAGAAGGCTGAGGCTGGGCTCCCGCAGTGCCTCTGCAGTTAGAGCACAGCCTTTCTTTTCGCCTTGCTGCTCAGATTCCAGCCTCACTGAGCACCGCAAAGGTCAGCAGCCCGTGGCCCTTCTCCTGAGGGGGAGCCTTCAGGAGGTGAGCGCAGTGGCTCTCTGTCTATTTTTGCCCGCTGCCTGCAGAACAGCGCGTGGGCAAAGCTGTCCTCGTGCTCCCTCCCCTGCTCCCGGTGCTGCCGTGGTGGTGGGGACTGCGAGGGGGCTCTTCCCTTTCCGTGTGACTTGGAGAGCGTGCCTCGAGCCTGCTGCTGCCTCTCCCTCAGCCAGGCAGCACATTTATTTTTGGCTGTAGCTCGTGGTGCGCCTCTCCTTGCAACGAGGATGGAGTTGTGCAGCACATCTCATGGGACGCTTTGGCTCACTTGATTCCCCCTCTTCTGGTGGCACATGGCTTGCTTGGCGTAGCAGTTGGAAAGATTCCTTTTTCCAACAGCCAGGAGGGTATTTTCTTCCAAAGCCAAGCACTGATAACTCCAAGCATCCCCCTTGCCCCTTCCACAAGTGCCAGTTTCCTCCTATCTGTAGTTCTAACTTCATCCCTTCCTTCCTCATCCTCTCCCTCCCCCTCCTAACACTTATATCCCTGGCCATGCAGAGCTGTCATGGGGATATGTAGGTCTGGGCTCCAGATCTTCTAATTTAGATGTCCCAGCCTATCTTCACACGTCTTGGCTGAATTTTGACAAGGTGCTCGTGGAAGTGATTTGATTTACAACAGCACCAAGGGTATTGATTTTGCAGTTTAAGGGGGTGCAGCAGGGGCCGGGGCTGTAACGCAGGTGGGGTGAGAATGATTCTCTTGTGTGGAGGTGGATTGCTTCCAAAAAGTGGTAATGGAAACTGTCCCCAAGATCCTAGAATCCCAGCCTGGTTTGGGTTGAAGGGACTTAAAGCTTACCCAGTTCCAACCCCTGCCACGGGCAGGGACACCTTCCACTAGAGCAGGTTGCTCCAAGCCCCTGTGTCCAACCTGGCCTTGAACACTGCCAGGGATGGGGCAGCCACAGCTTCTCTGGGCACCCTGTGCCAGCGCCTCAGCACCCTCACAGGGAAGAACTTCTGCCTCAGAGCTCATCTCAGTCTCCCCTCTGGCAGGTTAAAGCCATTCCCCTTGTCCTGTCCCTACAGGCCCTTGTCCAAAGCCCCTCTCCAGGTTTCCTGTAGCCCCTTTAGGCACTGGAGCTGCTCTAAGGTGTCCCCTTCAGGAGCCTTCTCTTCTCCAGGCTGCCCCAGCCCAGCTCTCTCAGCCTGGCTCCAGAGCAGAGCTGCTCCAGCCCTCGCAGCAGCTCCGGGGCCTCCTCTGGCCTCGCTCCAGCAGCTCCGTGTCCCTCTATAACATGATGCCCGCATGAGCTCTGGGTCCGTTTCCACAGCCATTACGTTTGGTTTTGCACTTCCCTTTAGCCTTCCCCCAAGGGCCCTGTGCAGCCGTGGGTGCTGTGAGCGGTGCTCGCTGTGCTCACCCTGCTCTCCTGTCCCGCAGCGGGTGGATCGCGGCGCTGTCGGAGCTGCACGGGAACCTGGCCGTGGCCATCATCATGATGGTGGTGGCAGGATTCTTCACTCTCTGTGCGGTTCTCTCCCTCTTCCTCCTCAAGCAGGTGAGTGGCTCAGGGGCAGGGTGAGGTCTTGCCTGAACTGCAGGTCCACAGCTCAGGCTGCTCCCGGGGTACCCTGGGTTTGACACCTCCTCTCATCTGTCTGGGGGGCACCTTGCTTTTGAACCGTTATCATAGAATCCCAGCCTGGTTTGGGTTGAAGGGACCTTAAAGCTCATCCAGTTCCAACCCCCTGCCACGGGCAGGGACACCTTCCACTAGAGCAGGTTGCTCCAAGCCCCTGTGTCCAACCTGGCCTTGAACACTGCCAGGGATGGGGCAGCCACAGCTTCTCTGGGAAAAGTCTGTGCCAGCGCCTCAGCACCCTCACAGGGAAGAGCTTCTGCCTCATGTCTCATCTCAATCTCCCCTCTGGCAGGTTAAAGCCATTCCCCTTGTCCTGTCCCTACAGGCCCTTGTCCAAAGCCCCTCTCCAGGTTTCCTGGAGCCCCTTTAGGCCCTGGAGCTGCTCTAAGGTCTCCCCTTCAGGAGCCTTCTCTTCTCCAGGCTGTAGTTGTAATCAGGGTGGTCAGGTCAAGAGCTTTTTATCAATATATTTTTGCTTGTGATTCCTGCTTTGATGCCAAATTGCTTGAACACTTACAGGTGGGAAAGTAGCCTTTGGGAAGGGACAGAGCACAGATGCTTCACTGAGCCACACCATTCACCATGCAAGGTCCCAAATGTCATCGTCATCACATATGGACCTCAGATTTCTTGTGCCCCCCTGTAGCTGAGTCCATCCAGCGTTGGCTGAGCAGTGGCTCTTGCTTTGTTCAGCTATCCAGGGATTTAGTCGCTGCTGCCACAGTGCTGTTGGGCGTTCCAAAGCCTGGTGGCACCCACACAAGTGCCTTCCCGGGGGTTCCCAAACACAAGCCCTCCTTGTGATCAACCACATGAGGGTTGTGTTTCTCCAGTTAACAGCAGCAGTGTGGCTCTGGGGGAGGTGAGGACAGGCTGAACTGGTCCTGTTTCCATGCTTCCTCCTCCTTTTCTCCCTGTCTTGAGGGAAACAGCTGATGCACCCTCAGGTCCTGTCCTGCAAGCGTCTGCAAGTGCAGGATTCAGTGTCCTTGCCATCAGAATGCAGGAGGTTTTGCTCTGACACCCACTACTTTGCTGAAAACTCCCCATTTTACAACAAAACAAGGATCTCCTGCAATGTGCAACCTCTCATTCTGGGTGGGATGGGAGCAGTGGCTGCAGCCCGTCCTTTCCAGCTGCCTGACAGCACGATGTGCGCCACAAACCCATGATTTCATGCTGATCTGTGGGTGGTGTTTTCCCCCTCTCCTGTTTCCAGGTGCATTCCCTGTACCGACGCACGGGAGCCAGCTTCCAAAGGGCGCAGGAAGAGTTCTCCCAAGGCATCCTCACCAACAGGAGCTTCCAGACGGCCGCTGCTGGGGCAGCCTCCTCAGCAGCACACAGTGCGTTCCGAGGAAACTAGCCCTTCCCTTGGCTCCCTCTGCCCTCCTCACCCCAACCTCCACTTCTGTTTGGGTTTGGTTTCTAAACATGCACTTTTCGGGGGTACCACGTTGTGATGCCGACTCCAGGGGGGAAGAGGCCTGAGTTTTAGCTACAACCACCCTGACGTTTGAGGATGATCAGTTTTCCCTGTCTTGTTTTAGGGTGCGGGGAGATAGGGGAGGCATACTCTGAAGCAAATAGATTTCCTTGTCCAGGCCCTACCATGTTTGTCTCTTCCTCCCCTGGCCCTGTGTGTAGCAGGAAGGTGAGGGGAAGCAGGGGTTTTGTGTTATTCTTTCTTCTCTTGGTCTTTGCTATGACGGATTTGGTTATCTGCTGTTTAGGGGGGTGGTGTTGTAACTTGCATGTAGTTTATGTCGTTAATTCGAAGAGCAGAAACTGTCCTTTTGGATTATTACACTTAAATGATGCTGCATTTTGGCCTCTTCGCCGCTCGGCTTCCTGAGAGTCAGGGAAACATGGCACAAAGGAAAACCTGGGAGCAGGAAGGGGTTAGAGGGGAGGGGAAACAGCTTTCTCCTTCCCACCCTGTGGCAGATCCCCTCTGCACTTCCACCAGGATCCTGCAGGCGATCTTGCGCCCCGGGGAACGCAGAGGGGGAGAAGGGAGCAGCAGGGCTGGGTGTCACCGTGGCCTTAAACCAGGGGAGGGAGGGGAAAAGGGACGTCTTGGCTCTCCAGCTCTGCTGTTCGGGAGCTCAGGCACTGCCCGGCTCCCACTAACCCCGAGAGCCTGCCAGGCGGGAGCATGCCTGGAATTTTCTCCCGGGACAACCCCTCCCTGCTTCCTCCTCCCAAGTGTTATGTTCCAGCTGGGAGCGAACGGGTTTGACGTCTTTTAGTAGTATTTTGGGGTTATTTTTCAGCTGGGAAAGAATTGGTTTGATGTGCCCTTCGCTTCCAAAGCCGGGTCCCCAGTGGGACATCCCTTTGGGTGGGGATACGGTGCCGGCTGTGTCCCTCCAGCCCTGGACAGAGGGTTTTAATCCAGGCTTGACTTCGTGCTCTGTCCATCCCTTCCTGTTTTGGGGTGAAAGTTGCATTTTATACCCCCCCCTCCTCACCCGGACACCGGTATTTCCCTCCCCCCCGCCTCCTTCTCCTGTATTATTATTGTTGGGTTTTGTTCCTCATCTTTTCATGTAAAAAATAAAGATTAATAATAAAACGGACACGTGCAAATGCGGCCCCTGCGCCGGGGGGCGGGGCCAAGGGGCTGGCTATGAATGGGGGAACGCGTCTGGGGGCGTGGCCAAGATCAAAGGGGCGTGGCCAAGGAGCTGGCTATGAACGGGGATCGTGTCTGGGGGTGTGGCCAAGGGACTGGGCATGAGTGAAGGACGTAGCTGGGGGCGTGGCCATGAGCAAGGGGGCGTGGCCAGCCCCGGAAGGCGGAAGCGGGGCCGGGGTCCGGGCGCCGCGGAGCCGGGACCGGTTGGGGCATGGCCGGGTCCGGCTGGGCCCCGCCGCGCCTGGACGGGTTCATCCTCACCGAGCGCCTCGGCACCGGCACTTACGCCACCGTCTACAAGGCCTACAGGAAGGTAGGGCCTGGCCCCGCTGCGCCCTGCGAGCCCCCTGCTCCCGGCCCTACACGTGGGTGCCAGCCCCGTAGCCCCTCTATGGGAGCTGCTGCCCCCAGCCTGGGGCTTGTCCTCCCCGTTCCCATGGGGTTCTGCTCACCCGGGCCCCCTTGGCATGTGGGCCCCCTTGGCATGTGGGCCCCCAGAGGGTGGGGGGACGCAGGGGCGTGCTCCAGGGCTGGCTCCCCGCTGGCAGAGGGACACCCGTGAGGTGGTGGCCATCAAGTGCGTGAGCAAGAGGAGCCTCAACCGCGCCTCGGTGGAGAACCTGCTGACGGAGATTGAGATCCTCAAGACCATCCGCCACCCGCACATCGTGGAGCTCAAGGACTTCCAGGTGGGGCTGGGGGGGTGCCGGGGGGCTCTGAGCCAGCACCGCTCCGACTCGGCTCCATCCTGCCTCCGTGAGGGTGTATCCATGGGGCTGGGTGCTAGCAACTGGGCAAACAGGTCCAGTGGGATACGTGGTGGAACCGGCCGGGATGGTGTGACAGGGTCTTCCCCTTGCCTCGCAGTGGGACAGCGACCACATCTACCTGATCATGGAGTTCTGTGCCGGCGGGGACCTCTCCCGCTTCATCCGGATGCGCAGGATCCTCCCGGAGAAGGTGGCGCGTGTGTTCCTGCAGCAGCTGGGTAAGGGCGCCCTGCCCGGGGGCTTTGGGGGGGTCAGGGCTGTGGTGGTGTCTCCCCACTGCTACACACCGCTCTGCCCGCCCAGCCTGCGCCCTCAAGTTCCTCCACGACCACAACATCTCCCACCTGGACCTGAAGCCGCAGAACATCCTCCTGAGCACCCCGGAGAACCCGCAGCTGAAGCTGGCAGGTCAGGGCAGTCCCATGGGGGTCTGGGGGGGGCAATTCCTTCTCCCTGCTCCCCCTAAAGCTCTCCTGACACTCTTCCCCCCGCAGACTTTGGGTTTGCACAGTACATGTCCCCGTGGGACGAGAAGCACGTCCTGCGCGGCTCCCCGCTCTACATGGCCCCCGAGATGGTGTGCCGGCAGCAGTACGACGCCCGGGTGGACCTGTGGTCGGTGGGGGTCATCCTTTACGGTGGGCTCTTGCTTTCATCACCCCCAGGGCTCAGCGTGGGGCTGGTTTCCCCCTCTCCATCCCCACATCTCTCCCTTTCCCCCCATAGAAGCGCTCTTTGGGAGGCCGCCCTTCGCCTCCCGCTCCTTCGCTGAGCTGGAGGAGAAGATCCGCAGCGATCGGGCTGTGGAGGTAACGTGGGGTGGGATGGAGCTGGGGGGGTCTCGCAGCCCATCCCATGGCCTGTGGTCTCAGCCCCATTCCTTCCCCAGCTGCCCAGCCGGCCCCTGCTCTCCCCGGAATGCCGGGATCTCTTGGGACAGCTCTTGGAAAGGGACCCTTTGAAGCGCATCTCCTTCGAGCGCTTCTTTGCGCACCCCTTTGTGGATATGGAGCACGTCCCCGGCCCCGAGAGCCTCTGCAAGGCGGTGAGCGGGGTGCTGGGGGGGTGCTGGTCCCTGGGGATGGGGGGGACCAAGCCCTGAATCCCCCCTTGCCTCCCCCAGACCGACCTGGTGGTGGAAGCAGTGAAGAAGGATCAGGAAGGAGATGCCTCTGCTGCCCTCTCCCTCTACTGCAAAGCCCTGGAGTACTTTGTGCCTGCTCTGCACTGTGAGTCCACTCCGAGGGGGTCCTGGGTGGTGCTGGGTCATTTTGGGGGGGCACAGCACCCACAGAGCAGGCTGGTTTGCAGCCCAACCACCCCAACGTTCACTTGCTCTCCCTCCCTAGATGAAAGTGATGCTCGCCGGAAAGAAGCCATCCGAGCCAAGGTGAGATAAGAATCCCTTGGGATGCGGGGACAGCATCCCATCCAGAGGATGCCCCCATCCTCTGTCTCCATGGCGGGGGTCCCCTCACACACTGTGGGCAGGTGGGGCAGTACATCTCCCGAGCAGAGGAGCTGAAGGCATTGGTCACCTCCAGCAGCAAGAAACTCCTGCAGAGAGAGAACCCGGCCAGAGAGCTTCTCAAAGGTAGTTTTGGGGGTGTCGGAGTGGGAAGGGGGCACCCGGTGGGGTTTGGGGCTGAAGGGTGCTCCCCCATTTGCAGAGATGGCCAAGGACAAGCCCCGGCTCTGCGCTGCGCTGGAGATGGCTTCTGCTGCCATCGCTAAGGTGAGGGGTGGATTTGGGGGTGCCCTTGAGCGGAAGGGGAAGGAGCAAACCTGTGTGGGGAGGGATGCCGGTGCATCCCCCGGTGTCTTGCAAGGGGTGTCTCGCAGGAGGAGGAAGGCAAAGACGACGGTGACACCCTGGAGCTGTACCAGCGGAGCCTGGGGGAGCTGCTGCTCCTCCTGGCCGGTGAGTTGCGGTGGGTGCTGCAGGGGCACCCATCCTGTGCTGGGTGCTGAGCTGATGGCACGTCCCTCTTCCCTCTGCAGCGGAGCCTGCGGGGAGGCGCCGGGAGCTGCTGCACGCCGAGGTGAGGGACAGCCCTGGCACAGCATCGTGTCCCCCTCGGGGTGGCTGTGAAGACACTTGTGAAGACACTTCCATCTCTTTCTCTGCCAGATCCAGACCCTGATGTCTCGAGCTGAGTACCTGAAAGATCAGATGAAGGTATTGCTGCTCTGGGGGGGCCTGGAGCGTGCTGGAGGGGGGTGCAAGCTGGAAACCTCTCCTCTCCCCTGGCAGATGCGGGAGGCACAATCCATGGGCAAGGAGGCGCTGGCAGAGCCCGTCCGGAGCGGTGAGTCCCTGTCTCCATCCCATTGAAGGCTGCGGTCCCGTGGTGGAGAATATCCCTACATGGGGATGTTCCTGCCCATGGGTGATCCCGACCCCACACACCCTCATCCGTGCCTGGGCGCCCACCCGGGCTGGGTGACAATGGCTTGTGCGGCTGAACGAGTGTCCCCTGTCCCCCGGCACAGCCTGTACCTTGCAGTGATGCCCAGAGCTGGCCACCGGGATGCTGCTCACCCAGGGAGGATGGAGTGAAGACGAGGCTTTCACCCTGCCTGCCCTGGGGTAACCGCCTTGGGGGACTGCCCCTCCTCGGGTGGGTCCTCAGTGCCGTCTGCCCTCCTTCCCCTCCCAACAGGCGGGATCCCCTGCAGCCCTGCCTGGCCGTGCGCTGCCGCAGCCTCCCCTGCCCGCGGCGCGCCGTTATTCCACCCTAATTCCCTCCGCTGGCTGCCGCGGGAGGGTATTTTTATCCTGGCACCGGCAGGATAACCCCCTCAGCCTGCCCATGTGGCTCCTGCCTCTTCAGCTGGAGGCTTCTTCCACCTCCTGCGTTCTCCTGGGGGAGCCCCGCGCACCGCGCAGCCCCGCTGGTGGGGAGGGCAGCAGGCAGGGGCTCGGCACGCTGTGCCTTTCTCGCCCAGCAACTACCTCTCTGCGCCCATCACCGCTCCCTCCGGCCTCCGTGGCCCAGCCATCCCTCCCTGTTTCTGCTCCTAAACCAGCCTGTGCTGGAGGCTGGCAGGTACTGACTGTGTTGTCATCTGTGTGACGAGGGGTCAGTGCTCAGCGGGGACTATCTCCCCTCTCGGTGGGGATGAGCAGGAATCGGTCACCTTCAGGGACACCTCCCTGCGGGCAGAGCCTCGGCCTCCTCCTGCCCTGCTCTTGGGGCTCTCACAACCCCAGCAGCCCCCTTGTACCCCCCAAGCCACCCCCAAACCAAGCCCTCCAGAGTCACTTCTCTGGGTGCTGAGGCTGCCTGTCCTGCAAAGCAGGGAGTCGCCTCGCTATCTGCTGTACTGCAAGGGAATGTAATTTATTGTCCTGAATAAACACTTGTTTTGGGTTTCTCCATCTCCTCCAGTCTCAGGTTTGTGCTTTAACCCCAGAGGGGGCTCCAGCCAAGCCCAGGAGCGTGACCCAGCCTGGGGGTGCCTGGAGCCAGACCCCTCGTCTCTGTCCCCCTGCCCAAGAGTGGAGCTGGGGCATCCCCTTCCCTCCTCTCCTCCCACCTCCCGTCCTCCCTGGGGACACGAGGCAGCCAAAGCAAGCCTTGACCTTGTTTTCACTTCAGATCTTTTGGGTTCTGTGAAACACGGAGCAGAACAACAGGAAAGATTACATAAAATCACATTTTCTCCACTCGGTTTTGTTGCGGGTGAGGGACGGGGAGGTGTGGGGACGGCTCCAGCAAAGGCTGGGGTCACTTTGGGGGGGGTCCCAGGGCTGGTCTGAGCCGAGACCCCAGCAAAGCTCCTCCTGAGGCTGCCCTCACCCCAGATGCTGCCCCATAACACGGTTTCTTCCCCCCGCCAAGCTCTAGCCTTTAGTCCTTAGCCAGCTGCTCCGTGCCCAAGCCTCTGGAGAGCTTCCCGGGCAGATGTGGCAAGGCATTTCTATGTCTTTATTATTGTTATTATTATTATTCTGAGCAGAGATTATACCCTGAGGCTTTAAAGCGCTTCCAAAGCCCCTGCCCTCCCCGGCCCATGGTGAGCGCAGAGCCGCTGGGGATGGCGGCACCGCAGCCGGCGCGGATAATCGCATCTGCCTTTACGCTCTGCCGAAGACACGGATGAATCCGGAGCTTTGGGAAGCAGGAAGAGGCTCCGGGGGTGTCGGAGCTCGGGGGGAATGCCCTGGCTTTGTGTCAGGCTGGATGGATCCTGATTAACCCCGGTATGTGGACCAGCAGCGCAGCGATGCTGCAGCGGGATGGGAAAGCTGAAGGGTTCAGTGGAGATCCCGCGTCCTTCCATGCTGGTTCATTTGGTTCAGTGCTTAATGATTGCTCATTTGGGGAAATCACTCACTCACCAGTGGAAAAGAGGCCTGATCCTGCTCTGTAGGATGAGGGGCTGCTCCACGGCTGGTGCTGGAAAGGAGGAGCTCTGTCCACAGTGATCCTCCAGCACCCAGCAAGGGCTTGCTTGGACAATCATCACCCCAGACCTGGCCCCATAGGTGAGGGAATCCTAGAGGGGTTTATAGAGTAGCAAAGGAAAAACTAAGTTTTTCCTGCTTTAATCCACACTAATTCTTCGCTTTGAGTTTTCCAGCCTGTGTGTTGATGCCCGGAGCAGTCGTATGGCGTGCAGGCAGCCGGGATGCTCGGCTGCAGGGAACGAGCAGGGAATGACAGCAGACAGGATGCACGTCTCGCTGGGCAGGAGACAAGCTGCCTGTGCCTGCTCCCCCCATCCCAAACTGTCCTCCCTGGCACACGGAGCATCCTCGGAGCTCCCGCCAGGAACGCTTTGCTGAGGTCTCACACGTCGGAGCCGGGCGGGGAGGAGCGAGTGCTGCTTTGCTGCTTTGCTTTCACATGCCTGGGGGTCATGGTGCCTCCTAAAATAAACCCGGCGAGCTTCACGCGGCCTTTGCGTGGCAGCACGTGGGCTGGGAGCGGGAAGGGGGAGCGGGAAGGGGGGCGCATACACCAGCCGGGGGCTGCACTGCTCACCTGAACCTAAGGGCTGCATCCCGCATCCCTCCTGCTGCTCCACTTGGGGTGTTTTATTGATCAGGCCATGCCATCAGCCTGGGATTTAAAAGTCAAGCCGTGCTGGAGGGGCTTGGCTTGGTCAGTGCCTGCTCTGCTATCGCTTTCCTGGGGGGGGATTAGATGAGCTTGGGCTCATCCTCCTCATTAGGTATGATCTCTTTTCGGGCTAAAGCTGCTGCAGCCAATATTCCCCCCTTCTTTTCTCTGTGTGAGGCTGGGCTGGGTCTCTGCATGGAACAGATATCCTTGAGGTGCTGGTGGGTCCCTGTGGGGCTGCAGAGCAGCTGGAGGGTCATGACGATGTGAGTCCCCATGGGCAGAGCATCATGCTTGGGCTGCCTCTATCTGTCCTGCCAGCCAAAGTGGTGCCTGATGTCCTCTAAGAGGTGACTGCCCCATCCCTGGCAGTGTTCAAGGCCAGGTTGGATACATGGGCTTGGAGCAACCTGCTCTGGTGGAAGGTGTCCCTGCCCGTGGCAGGGGTTGGAACTGGGTGAGCTTTAAGGTCCTTTCCAACCCAAACCAGGCTGGGATTCTATGAAAACCACTGGCTTTGGAGGGCTTCAGGAGTTGCTCAGGGCTGCCTGGCCCCAGCATGGTAGTACCAGGGGTTTGGGGGCAGAAAGCAATGTCCTGGCTGTACCAGGGAGCTTTGCTCAGCCCTGCATGGCCTGATCCAGCATCCTTGCTGTAGTAATAATAATAACAAATAATAATCCCCCCCCAGCTTCCCCGCAGCCTCCCCTGTGTTCTCCTGGCTGACCCAACTCCCCTGCAAAAGCAAATCACAGTTAATCCCCTCCACTGGGATTTGGAGCAAGACATTCCCAGCCTGTGCCAAGTGTTTTCCAGGAAGGCTGCTGCAGGCAGCCACCTCCCCTGCTGGGATGTAACCAGGCCGGAGCTGCTCCAGCTTGAAATCCCACCTGTATTGGGCAGAGCTGTGTCCTTGCTCGGAGCAGTGCCATGGACACCCTGTGAGGCTGTGGCAGGGAGTGAGCTGAAGGCTTTTGACTCAAATAGCCCTAAATCTGTGGAGTTTTGGGGGGGGGGGTTGGCTTTTAAACCCATCTGCTGACAAAAAGCTGCTTGTAGCATCCCTTTGGTACAAACCATGGCAAAGCACCCACCCGGAGCCCAGCGAGCTGCTCTCTGCTGGGTGATGCTGCTGGAGATCTCCCCCTTGAGCTCCCATCCCTGCTCCCCCTGCTCTGTAAAGGGGATGCCCTTGGTCTCTCTGTACCCCTCGTACCTCGGGCACCCCCAGGCAAGTACTTCTCAAGGAGAGACATGAATGCATAGACATCTCCTGGTATTTATTCCACCAGTTATAACTGTACCGTGGCACAGGGACGGCAGAGGAGGTGGAGAGACACTCGATGAGCACAGCGCACAACTACAGCACGACAGAGGAGGAGGAGGAGAGATTCCCTTATCACTTTGTTCTTCTGGAAGGAACAAGGACACGAGCGAATCCCACCCTGGGGAAGGGCTGGTGTGGGCTCCGACGGGCACCGGGGAGGGGGTTTTATTCCTCTCTGGCATCAATTCAGGCTTCAGCCCTCCAGTCCTCAACACCCCCCTTCCTGCTGGGCTGACTGGGATGGTGTAGCAGGTCCTTCCCGGATGACTCCTTCCAGAGGGGCCCTCAAGGGCACAGTGGTTGGTGTTTCTTGCATGGACAGGATGTTATTTCTCATTTCACACCGTGCCTCGTCCTTGCAGAGCGAACCGGAGCCTCCCCATCATTTCCAGGAGGCAGGAACCCAGTGCCTGGGCTCAGCTCTGTGGGAAAGCCTTTGCCTTCGCATGCTGACGTGCTTCAATGACACCCCAAGGTCACGCAGGGCTTTCCTTCCCCGCTCTCGCTAAGGACACCTGCTGCCACGGGCACAGGGGTTGGCTGGGGCACGGGGGGAACATGCTGCCTCTTGGCTCTAACCTCAGACCGGAGAACAAGACAATAGCCACACATCGGGGACATCTGGGGCAGGGACTTGCGGCTTCCCGCGGCGCAGGAGGAGGACCCGGCTCCCGCGGGGCGAGGGGGACAACATCAGTGGGGTCCCCGCTGCAGGCAGCACCGCTCGGCTGCGCCCCCTCCCTGCTCATCCCACCGGCGGGGAGCGGGGCTGCTGCCACCTCACATCATGGAGCACTTCTCAGCCGACTGCTTCAGGTCCTCGAGCGTGGCCGAAGCTTTGTCCTTCAAGGAATCAAGGTCCAGGTTCTGGATGTTGCTGAGTTGGCCGATAACCGAGTTCTTCTCTTCCTCCTCCTCGTTGTCCTGCTCGATCATCTTGGCCAGCTCCTTGGGCAGCTCCACGTCACCTCCCACCAGCTGGATCTGGTTGTCATCCGTTTCGTTCTGCAATGAGCAGGGCAAAAGTCAGGCAGGGGGTGCCACAGAGGGTTCTGCAGGCACTGAGGGCACGTGAAGGGCTCACACTGCTCCGGAGTGTGGGTTTTGAGCTGTCTCCCTGGTTTAAGGTCCATGGGGGATGATCCCTGGAGGGTGCGAGTCACGCTGATGCTGTGGGTTGGGTGCTGACCCAGAGGGGATGTGGGTGAGCAGAGCCTGGGTGCACACCAAGGGACCTCAGTGTGCCAGCATCGGTGTAAACTGGTGCTGGGGAGGTTTAGCACCCAGTTAAGCTCCACGTACACTCAATGGCTGTGCCCACCAGAAATCAGGGCTGCAGAGCCACAGGGAGACATGGCAAGAGGCAGCCGGGCTGCCAAGCGGGATCAGTGATGAGCAGAAGAAACTTGTCAGAAGATGAGAAGGGACATCTCAACCATGCGAAAGGATAAGAATCGGGGGCCAGAGCTGAACTAATCCCCGTTTCCCCCAGAGATAAAAAGAAATCTCCGTCTCTTTCTGCCTTTTCTTGCTTTTGGCGGGGGAAACGTTCCTTTTCCAGCTGTTTGTTTCCTGGCAGTAAAAGGGGTGTTTGGAGCAGGGGGATGCTGAGCACTAACAAACGATCTGAACAATATCACTTGGCTGAGCTGACTTTTCCCAACTAATATTAGCCTGGCTCCAATTTAGAGTATTCACCACTGAGGCCCCTGCTGAATAAAGGGTGGGTTTGGGGGGAGAAGAGCTTGTAGCAAGTCCAAGAATGGCTGAATTATCCCTTGATTAGGTTGTTTCTGGTGAATCATTCATCACCAGAATGGAAAGTCCGAAATAGGACTTTAGGTAGGAAGTGTTTGCCAAATAATCCGGGGAGAGGAGCGGGCTAATCCAGCTGGGAAGGTGTAATTCCAGCTCCACTCCCAGCTACAGTGCTGAGAGCCCGGGGTAAAGGCAGCTTCCCCTCATCCTGCTGGATTTAGGGAGCAAAAGAGAGGAAGAGGGGATGAAGCATGGTTGAGGGGGTGCTGAGAGTCCCACTATTTGGGTTGTGGTGCTCACGAGTGACTGGAAGGGGCCAGGATTTGCGTGGAAGGGTGCTTGTGAGGGGAACTGGTTTGCATTTGAGCTTTGTAGTTGGAAGCCCACCCATCCAAGGGCTGTGGTGCCTCTTCCCCATGCACCGAGCCCCCCATGGTGTCCCCCCATGCCCAGCACGGCCGTACCTTGGGGAGCCTGTACTTGTCTCGGAAGTGGGACCTGACCGTGGCTCTCTCCGCCTTGCGCTGGGCGAACTGGGCATCTCTCTCCATCCTGTGAACCACACGGGGCAGCTACCGGGGTCTGAACATCCTCCCCAACCCGGGTCCCCCCCATCTCCTCTGCAAAGCCCCATTTCCCCACCATTTCCTCCCCTCCCAGTGCATCCCAACAGGCGAAAACAATCCCATCTCCCGGGCGAGGAAGCGGATTAAGGGATTAGGGGGTTCATTAAACTCCCTCATAGCCCTGCTGTCCCCAGCGCTGTCTCCCCCCAGCCTGCCCTGCATGGGGCTGCAGAGGGGGCACCCCCACACCCCGATACCCGCTGCAGGTCTCACTTACTTCTCCTCCACCAGCTGCCGCTGATATTCCTCATATTCTTCGCGGGTCATTCCCTGCGCCTCGGCCGGAGACTTCTCGCCCTCGCTCTTCTCCTCGCCGCCCAGACCACCCGTGAGGTTCTTCAGCTGCCCCCCCACCATGCTCTTTACCATGAACGCCATGGTCGTGGTCCCGGGGGGAGCAGGGGTGCCGGGGAGCTGGGGTGCTGGGAGAACCGGGGTTAATGGGGAGATGGGGTGCAGGGTACCGAGGGGCAGGGAAAGTGGGGATGCTCAGTTATGGGAAGCCCAGGGAACCGGGCTCAGGGTGAAGCCGGGGAGCCGAGGTGTACTTGGTGCCGGGAGTTACCGGGAAGCTGGGAAGCTGCGGTGAGAGTTCCCGGGGAGCAGGAGTACAGGGTTATTGAGGAGCCAGGCTCAGCAGAGCCGAGTCCCGAAGCGCAGGGGTACGGGGTTGCCTGGGACCAGCGGTGCTGTGGAGATGAGTTCCCGGAGCACCCGAGTACCAGATTACCGGGGAGCCGGGGTGCAGTGGCGCCGAGTTTTAGGGATGGTGGAGTACGGGGTTACCGGGATGCTAGGGTGCAGCAGATCCGAGTTCCCGGGATGCTGGAGTACGGGGTTGCCGGGTTTCCGTGAAGCCGAGTTCCTGAGATGCCGGAGGACGGGATTACCGGGATGCCGGGTTACAGTGGAGCCGAGTTCCTGGGATACCGGAGTACGGGGTTACCCGGGAGCCGGGATGCTGTGGAGGTGAGTTCCCGGAGCGCCAGAGTTACTGGGGAGCCGGGATGCAGCGGCGCCGAGTTCCCGGGATGCGGAGCACCGGGCTCCCGCGCTGCCGGTGCTCAGCGTGTCCCCGCCGCCGCGCTGCCCATGCCGGGGCCGGGGCCGGGCTGGCCGGAGCGGCGCGGCGCGGCGGGCGCTGCAGCACCGTGTCGCGGACAGCTCCGGTGTGTGCGGGGCGGCAGCACCGCCCCGGCCCCGGCCCCGGCCCCGCCGCCCCCCGCCCGGCAGAGGCGGAGCCGCCGCCGCCGCCCCCCCGGCCCGGCCCCGGGGGATGCCCTGAGCCCTGCCTGACCCCCGGCCCCCGCGCCCCGTGTCCTCCCGCGCCCGGCCGCGCTGCCCTGCAGCAAACACACCGAAGCGCCTCTTCCATCTATCCCCATCCTCTAGGTCTGGCTGGGGGAAAAGCCGGATTTAATACCCTGTGAAAGCCATATGTGCCGTACACGAGGAGCAACTGTTGTTTGCTTGTAGAGCTAAGGGCTGCCGTGCACAAACCCCTCTTCCTCTCATTCCTACTAATGGTATTCATTGATATTAAAGCTCCCACTCACTGATGTACAACCCACGGACCCACACATCCATCGGTCACCTAAATCAATAGGCTGAGGCCAGAGAAGGCACTGATTTGTAATTCCCTCGGCCCCTCCAGCTTTCCTGGCTCCCATCCTGCCCCCGCTCCCACTTCCCACTCCTGCAATCTCCCTTGACTGCAGCCGTACCAGGGGCCTTAGGGAGTGAGCAATTAATGGCATCAGAAATGCACCTCCCTTCCAGATGGCCAGCCTGGCTTTCACGGGCATTTCTCCCTTTTTTCTTTCTCTGCTCATGAGAAAGCGAACGTGGATTCAAACCCCAATCCCGGCTTCAGGAAATCATTGCATTTCCCAAATTTAAGACAACCTCTGCAGATTAAAATGATGGAACAGCTGTGAGGCGATCAAGTGAAAGAGGGAGGGGGAATGGAGCCGTCTTCTCCCTTCCCCCCTTGCCCAAGGTGGTACCAGGCAAAAATGTGCCTTAAAGAGAAACTAAATCCAGGATAAATCACGTATTTGTCTTGGCTATTTTTCTTGGCATCCCATTGGCAACAGTGTATTCAAGTTCTGGCTGCCAGTCAGCCAAGGGCTGGGGGAAAGAGGGGCAGAGGGCAGGAAAAGCATCCCTGCTCACATCCCATGCCCTCGGATGCTGGGAAGGTTTGAGACGTGGGTTAGTTCAGAGCAGGCTTTGGATGTGGCTGGTCATGGGAGCTTTGCTCAGGCCGGATTTCTGTCTAAGAACTCACTAACAGCAAGAGACTTGAAGTCAGGACCGATTTTTTCCAGCTGGGTTGGATGGGTCAGCTCCCATGTAGCCTCCCTGTCTGAGAGACGGAGAGAAAACAGCTCGTGATGAGCAGGAAAGCTTGGCCAAGGCAGCTAGGTGAAAACAAGCATGTGAATACTCACACAGGGTAGGGAGCTGCTTTTATTAGGATGGAGCAAAGGGCAAAAGGAAGTCTTGCAGCTGCTGGAAGCTCTCCAATCCCTCTGGCTCTTTGGCCCAGGCTCTTTCCAGAGAGGCCAGAGTCCCATCTGGAGCAGATAGAGGAGGAAGGGCCTTCAGAGGGTTGGTGATGCTTTAAGGTGGTTGATTTCCCCATCTGCTTTTCTTTGGGCAGCTGAACTGTTCCTTATCCCTGCAATATATTCAAGTCAGAGTGAGTCATCCTCCCTGCCAGGACTCTAACCTGCAGTAATGAGATGTAAATCCTTGCATGACCTATTATATTAGCTTATGCTATATCACACATCTCCCTGGATTAGACGGGAGGGAGATGAAACGTCCCTCGGTAGCAGCCAGCCCCAGACAAGCCGGTGGAAGTTAAGAGGATCCTCTCTCAGCATTGACACCTGATTTGAATAGGATGCAAGTAGTTCGGTTTCCTCTGCCACAGAGAGAGGGATCATTTCAGCTCTTCTTGCCAGGTAATAGGAGAACTGGCTCCAAAGCCGCAGCTGGAAGCTCTCCCCTCAACGAAGGCTTCGTATGATGCTCCAGAGATCCCTGCAGGGGACCAGAACTGACCAGGATTCCTCCCATGGCTGCCACACGGATGGGGCAGCTGCCTGCTCCAGGCACAGGGATAAGGGACAGTGACATCCATCCGTGATGGTGGCAGCTGGGATGGAGCTGGGAGCTCAGCATCCCCTGGGCAAGGATCTCCTGCCAGTGGTGGGGTGGCTGTGGGGACAGTGAGGGACACCTGCCCCCTTTCTTGGAGGTCCCCACCAGCAAAAAAGCAATCGAGCAGGCTCTGATTACACATCAATAGTAATTAATCTGAGCTGAAACAGAACAGCCGATGAAGGTGTGTTGTGTAGGTACGTATGGTGCAATCAGCTTCCCTGTGTAAACTGCTTTAAGCTGTAAGAAGGCAACTGTCACCCCGTGACAGATATAAAGAAGTTGTTAAGAAGATGCTGAGGTGCTGAGGTGCTGAGGTCAAATGCAGCAGGATCTTGTGAGGGAGAGCTTGGCTGGAGGGTCCTGGAGCTGTTTGGGACCACACGAGCTTCAGCTGCCAAGAGCTCAAGAGAAAATATCATAGAAGCATAGAATGGTTTGAAGGGACCTTAAAGCTGATCCAGTTCCAACCCCCTGCCACGGGCAGGGACACCTTCCACTAGAGCAGGTTGCTCCAAGCCCCTGTGTCCAACCTGGCCTGAGCTCTTGAGCATAACACCCCTTCAAAGGGCAGTGGGTTCCCTTCTGCCCAGCACCCGTGGGGATAAAAGTGCCACTGTATCACTAACACGGGCAATAGAGCACGGATAGGGTGAGGGTGCTGTAAGTGATCAAATGAAATGACTTCCTTTCATGGCACTCGGATGTAATTAAATGAAGTGAAATGCATCTGGAGTTTGCCTTGGCTGCGGAAGGTGCAATGCAACGCAGCGCTCCGCTCAGTATGGAAATGAAATCAAAGCTGCCTTTTCATGACCTAGGGAAGCCATTTCCATGTGAAACCTTCCAACTCCTATAGAACCAAGCCTTTGAGTGCCAAAAATCTGTCGTCATCAACTAAGGATGAAGAAATCCCAAAGGGGGGAGGGTTATTTCTGTTCTTATTTGATATTCTTTGTTTTATTCAGGGAGAGCAGCATATCACGTAGGCTCTGTGTCACACCTAATGAATCCATATTCCTTTTAAAACACCTTGTGTTTAATTGCACACCTAGCTGTGGGGCGGCAGCAGAGCTGACCTCAGCATGAGTATCACTGTCTCTGCTTGGGAGGAAGGAGTTGCAAGGTCCTTCACAGGGTCATGCCCATCTCTTCTCTAGAAATACAAAATACTTTTACATTTCTAACATTGTTCTGGTAATGACTGATAGAATCAGCTGGATAATGGCCCTGGGCTGGCCTGGCAGAGCATCCCCCCAGTGGGGCCTGGGAAGGGAAGCTGGGATGCTGCGGAGATATCCCCAAATTCCCTCTGAGTCCCCTCATCTCATCACAGGGCTGAGTGCGGGGTTGCCCAGACTCCGTATTTGAGCAAAGGATTTCTTGGGGTGGGATGGGAACGGTCCTGCCAGAGCTGTGTGCAGGGACATGCAGCCTCTGCCCCAAGCGATGCGGGGTTTGGGGTGCTGTGGGTGCATCCCCAGAAGAGAAGGGTAACCAGGCAGGGGAGCAGGTCACAACAGAGGCCAGGCTGGTTGTAACCCCTGCCCAAGGAGGGGTGCTGTTGGGGGGTGAGGAGGAAGAAGAGGGAGGTGGTTGGGGTGCGGGTTGGCAGAGCCTGCACCCAAGCACTGACATAAATACACCCGGACAGACACACAGAGCATGTAAACAGGCACATGGGGACACCATGTGCTGCCTCACTGCCGGTGGTGCAGAGCAAGCCCGGAGCAAAGGCACACGCCAGCCGGAACACACACACGCACAGCTTTCCCACGGGGGATCTTTCCAGCCTTGCCTTCATTTCCTGGAGTGCTCTGAAGGAAAAGGCAGAGCTGGATGAGGTGAACGGCACGGAACGGTGCTGGGAACGGCTTTGTGCAGCACGCTATAAATAGTGCTGGTGATAAAGTCAGGCGAGCAGGGGGAGGACGTGCAGGCAGGGCACAGATGCCAGGGCTCTGGAAGCCCGCGCATCAGGGATGGAGCAGAAGGAGCCTCGTCCGGCCATAATGAGAGCTGGTAGTTTGCTCCCAGCGGCACTGAGGGCATTAAGCAGCGGGCAGCTTGGGAGGGGGCACAGTGCACCCCTTCCTCTTGGGATGGATGTTTTGCAACCCTGGGAAATAGGAAGCAGTGAGGAATTGCAGCTGGAATTGCGCTGGGAACAGATGGGCGCTCCGGTTCCCTTTGAAGTTTGTTGAGGGAGAGGAAGGCTCCCTGCACCCCTGGGGTAAGGGGAGAAGGAAGGCAGGGCCGGGGTGTGGGGAAGGGTCAGAGCTAAAGGTCAGAGCATCTCTGCTGGGAGCAGGGATGGGACAGGCTTGCTCCAAGAGGGAGCGGGAAGAGATGTCGGTGCGAGGGGAAGCAGGTGAAGGAGCCGGGAAGGGGAGGGATAAGGGAAGGAAAAGCAAAGCTCCTTCTGCACCAGAACCAGGAGCTGGGTTTCCAGGAGCTGTTTAAAGCCCGAGACTCTGGCAAAGCCGCGTGGCAAAGGCAGAGGGAGAGGCAAAGCAAGTCCCTTTGTGCCGTGTCACGGGCACCGCGGCGCTCAGCAGGAATCACTCCCTGCCTGCTGCTGATGATTCACACTGTGAACTTGAGGCAGGATGGGAGCTGACACAACTGGGCCCAGTGCCCATCTCCCTGTCGCTAATGGGAAGAGGAGGAGGAGGAGGAGGAAGAGGGGACATGTTGTGAGCCAGCACCCAAGAGCCACAGTAGCCGCCGGTGTCACGCAGGAGCCGGCAGCCTGGATCCCCCCCAAGCTGCTGATGGGTTCACAGCTGAAGGAAACAGCCCCAGAATCCCGGGGGAGAAATCACCTCGTGGGATACATGCTGTCCTTGGCTGGGCATCAATGGGCAGCAGCCCAAAGTGGGGGAGACCCAGCGACAGGAGTCAGGAGCAAACAGCACCTTATGAGGCACGGGTGCTGGCATCAGGAGGGGCCTGGCAGGGCTCAGCCCTCCTTTCTGCAGTGAAGAACAGGATTTCTTACAGCAGTCCTCTTCAGCAGCCTCCAGCTGCATCCTGGAGGATGCTGAGGATGCCACTATGGCACCAAAGCCACCCAAAGCTCCTCTCTGCCCGTGGGACTGAGCACAGACTTGGTGATGGGTGCCATTTAGAGGAAAACTCGAGGTCTGGCTGAGTTTTGGGTTAGGGTTTCGCCACCATCACAAGAAGGTGCTGGGTATTGCTCGCCATTTCAAACGCATCTTCCTTGCAGGCTTTGCCTGTAAATGACTTTAATCTTCATAAGCCCCCAACGTAAAGCCGCTTATATTGCTGGGGCCTGCTGGAGCACTAGGAGGAATGGGGGGATGCGGGGGTTAGCCCAGGGGAAATGAAACCCTGCGGTGGATCAAGCCCCCGAACATCCCTGTCCTGTCCCCTCCGGGCACCCTGAGGTCTCAGGGGCAGGTACCACTGCCGTGTCACTCCCTCCTCCATCCCACCTCGACCCGAGCTGCGCCTGCTGTCCCAGCACTCCCTATTTTTCCCTTTGATCCCCCCTGCCAAGAGGAATCTCAGTCTCCATCCTGGCCCAAACCAGACCCAGGGCTCCCGGCTGGTTTGCGCAGCAGGCAGCCGGTAAAGCTGATGCCCTGTGCATCGTTTAACACTGAATAATTCTCTATGGGTGAAGGGAACCATTCTAAAGCTGCTGAGCCCAGTGTGCCAGACACCACCTCCATCCCTTAAGGCAGCAGGGACTCCACGGGGACACCCCTTCAGAGTGCAGGACACGCGGAGTCCCCTTGCACAGATGTCTCCAGCTCTTTGGCTGAGACAAACAGGAGAGAGAACAAGATCCACAAGCCCCAAATAGCATCCCCAAATCTTCTGCTGCCTGGTCCAAGCATGGAATCCCAGACTGGTTTGGGTTCAAAGGACCGTAAGATCATCCAGTTCAACACTCTACCATGGGCAGGGATGCCTCACACTGGAGCATGTCACTAAAGCCCCTGTGTCCAACCTGGCCTTGAACACTGCCAGGGATGGGGCAGCCACAGCTTCTCTGGGCACCCTTTGCCAGCGCCTCAGCACCCTCACAGGGAAGAGCTTCTGCCTTTTACCTAAAAGCGGAATCCCCAAAGGCGGAAGATAAAGCCTGGCTTAAAGGGGCACTTTGGCAGCATCATCCCTGCCACAACCTCACCAGTTCTCATGGTATGGAGCCGAGCTGCTCATCCCAGCTCTATGGTGGCCCCGCAGAGATGGGGGAAGAACTATCCCCACGGGAGCAGAGACAGAAGGAGCAGTGAGGCAGGATGCGCCGCGTCCGGGGGGAATGGTTTTGGTGGTTGTGTTTTGTTTTTTATTACAGTTTTAATCTCACAGTCGGTAGCATTACATGAGAATAAAGCACTGGACAGGACTGGAAAAAAAGGCCTCTGGAGACAGCATGCAAACATTGCAACGAGTTTAAAGCAAAACAACCCAAAAGGAAAGCGGCTCGCGGGGCCGCGGCGAGGCGGCGGCTCCCCTTTAACCATCACTTCTGTCGCTGGGGTTTCCTTTCCGTGTGTCCGGTTCATTGGCTGAGTTTATTATTCTTCTTCTTTTATCGACCTCCTTCTTCTTCTTCTTCTTCTCCTCTCCTTTTTTTTTTTCTTTTTTTTTTTGTGTTTTCTTTTAATTACATTAAAAAATAAGATTCGTACTTTAGGAAAACGCCTGGCGCGGGGCCGGGCCCGGCTTCAAATCATAAAAAACAGTGAAAAAAAAACCCAACAACAACAACAAAAAAAACCCCCAAATTTTGAAAACAAAAAACCCACCCCCCCAAAGGAAAAAAAAAAAAAAAAGAGCTTGGGAGACCCAAAAAACCCCCCAAAACCTGGGAAAAAAATAAAAAATAATATTAAAAAACCAGATTGATTTGGAAGTTTGGAAGCAACCGGGAGAATTGGGGGGGGGGGGGTGAAGCACCCCTGGGGCTCCCTCCTGGCCGCTCCCGGTGCCCCCCCTCACAGGTAGAGCTCCTTCTCTTTGATATGCACTAGCTGTTCACGGAGCTGGTGGAAGGACGGCCGGTGGCCGGGGTCCAGGGTCCAGCACTTCTTCATCACGTCATAGACGACAGCGGGGCAGCCGTCGGGAGCATCCATCTTATAGCCCTTCTCCACGCGGGGTACCACGTCCTTCAGGGGCTGGGGGGACAGGGGAAGGGGGTCAGGATGGGGAGGAGGGGGGGTTCCCCCTCCCAATACCCAGCCCTGAGGGCACGGGGATGGTCCTCACTTACAATTCTCGGATAAGGCACTCGCCCGAAGGAGTAGATTTCCCAGAGGAGGATCCCGAAGCTCCACACGTCTGACTTGGTGGAGAATTTCTGGAGGGAGAGAAGCCCCATGAGTGGGCTTAGGTAGGGATGGGGGCAACAGATCTTCCTCCCCACCCTCAGGGCAGCCGGTTTTAGGGGTCAGACAGCAGGAACTGGGGCTCAAGCACCATGTCTGAGTGGAAAAGTTGGGGCAGCCTGGGGTGCATCCCTTTCCATAAGGGGTCACATGTGTTTCCAGCACATCCTCCCAGCTGGGGGGTCATAGAATCACAGAATGGTTTGGGTTGGAAAGGACCTTAATATCATCCAGTTCCAACCCCCTGCCACGGGCAGGGACACCTTCCACTAGAGCAGGTTGCTCCAAGCCCCTGTGTCCAACCTGGCCTTGAACACTGCCAGGGATGGGGCAGCCACAGCTTCTCTGGGCACCCTGTGCCAGCGCCTCAGCACCCTCACAGGGAAGAGCTTCTTCCTTATATCAATCCACTCGCTGCTCACCCACCTTTTCTCTAAGTGCTTCTGGTGCTGTCCACTTCACGGGCAGCTTCCCCGTGTCCTGCGTGGAGGAGGCTTCCTTGGTCAGCCCAAAATCGCTGACCTTTGCAATGTTGTCCTCTGAAACCAGCACGTTCCTTGCTGCCAGGTCCCGGTGGACAAAGTTGTTGGCTTCTAGGTACTCCATGGCTTCACAGACATCTCTGGTTGGGGTGGGGAGAGAAGGGGGTTAGCGAGGAGGCCCCAAAACGCTGCTGGGTGCGGGTCAGGGTGGTGGGCACGGCCAACCCTTGGTGCTTTGGCCTATACTTACAAGGAGAACTTCAGGAGGCAGTCTGCACCGAGGACTGACCGCCCGCGTGACCGCAGGTAGTCTACTAGGCTGCCCTGGAGAGATGGAGATCATAGAATCATGGAATGGTTTGGGTTGGAAAGGACCTTAAAATCATCCAGTTCCAACCCCCTGCCACGGGCAGGGACACCTTCCACTAGAGCAGGTTGCTCCAAGCCCCTGTGTCCAACCTGGCCTTGAACACTGCCAGGGATGGGGCAGCCACAGCTTCTCTGGGCACCCTGTGCCAGCGCCTCAGCACCCTCACAGGGAAGAGCTTCTGCCTTAAATCCAACCTGAACTTCCCCTGTTTCAGTGTGAACCCATCACCCCTTGTCCTATCGCTACAGTCCCTGATGAAGAGTCCCTCTCCAGCATCCTTGTAGCCCCCTTCAGACACTGGAAGCTGCTCTGAGGTCTCCACACAGCTTCTCTTCTCCAGGCTGAACAGCCCCAATGTTCTCAGCCTGTCTCCACACAGGAGCTGCTCCAGCCCCTGATTGTGACCCTCCTCTGGACTTGCTCCAACAGCTCCATGTCCTTCTTATGCTGGGGACACCAGAGCTGCACACAGTGCTGCAAATGGGGTCTCACAATGGTGCCATCAGGGTCAGCATCCAACCCACTGCCCCCTCCCGTGTGCGACAACATCTCTTCCCTTGGAGCCAGCAACGGGACATACAACCTCCAACCACCACAGTGGCCCCAGGGAGAAGCCACCCAAGCTGGGTCTGTGTGGTGAAGCCCTGGCAGGGACACAGAGGGCAAAGGGAGGGTGCTTGGGGCGGGGGTCTCACCTTGGCCATGTACTCGGTGACGATGTAAAGGCCGCTCTTCTCCTCCACGATCACCCCCAGGAGCTGCACCAGGTTGCTGTGTCGGAGCTGCCTGTGTGGCACGGGAGGGCTCAGGGCAGGGGTTGGGGTGAAGAAGGGTCCCACGGTCCCCACAGGACATTGGGGACCACCCGCCCCTGCTCTGCACGGACAGAGGAGCCCCCTCCCTCGCGCTGTCCCCCCCCGTAACACTCACGTCATGACGGACGCCTCCGCCAGAAAGGCTTGAGCTGTGGCATCATTTTTAATGCACTTCACGGCGACTTTGTTCCCCCGGTAATCCCCCAGCATCACGTCTGCAGGCCAGGAGAGACGGGCACAGGAGACACTGGGAAGCATCCTGGCCTCCCAGGACCCCACCATCACCCTGGGGGGGCTGCAGAGCCTCCCCCACACACCTTAGGGCCACCATAGTGTTGGGGGCACAGGGCTTACCTCCGAATTCCCCCTTGCCAATGATCTGCAGCAGTTTGAGGTCCTTCATGTTGAGGGCCCAGCCGCCTGCGAGAGGGAGGAGGAGGGTGAGGGGGTGCTGGGGGGGTCCCCAGGAGCCGGGGAAGGGGTACGGCCACTCACTGCGGGAGAACTCGTCCTGCGCTGCCACCGTCCCCTCCATCACCTTGGGTTTGATGAGGCGGGTGCAGAGCCCGTCCGCATCCGTGGTGTAATGCTGGGGAGGGGGACATGGGGACATTGCAGTGGGGTGGGGGACACCCCGGGGCGGGGGGTCCCTGCCAAGGTGATGCCAGGCTCTGGGATCCCACCAGGTGGCAGCACAAGGCCATGGATGGGGCACAGGGGGAGCTCGGGGGTCCCAATCCCTCCTCCTGTCCATCCAGCCAGCCCTTTGTCCTGCCTCCATCCTCCACTTTGCCCCATGGAGTGGGCACAGAAGGTCCCACCATCTCCTGGGCTCCAGACCTGCACCCCACAAGCTCAGACCCATATGCCCCAACTCCCCCAACCTCAAACCTATGGTCCCCATGCTGGCCGAGGGGGACAGGAGCAGTGAGCCCTCACCTCCACCAGCTGCATGAGGTTTTCGAAGTAGACCTCCTCGTCGATGCTCAGCTTGCTGGAGGAGTAGATGATGCGGTAGTGCTCCACCTTCCCCTCGCAGCTGACGCACAGCGTGTAGTCCCCGGGGTAGTTGGTGCTCTCCCGCACCAGGAACAGCCCCGTCTCGGGGGGGTACAGCAGCCTCTCCGCCTGCTCCCGAGTGATCTTCCCATGAAACCACCTGCAACGGGCACGGAGGGCAGGGTGAGGATTTGGGATGTGTTTGGGATGAGGATGTGGAGCAGTCTTCAGCCCTGCCTGCATGGAGCCAGCTTGCCCATGCTCCTCCTTGCTGCCCCCATACACCCCACTACACACCTCCTTCCATGGTGTCCTGCTCCCCTCCACGCACCCTTCCTCCCCATGGCAGCCCTGGATCCTCCAGAGTGGGTGACTGGTGGCTCTGGGATGCAGGGATATCAAACCCATCCATCCACCCATCTGCCTATCTCCTACCCCTCCCATACAGACCCCACTCCAATCCCCTTCCTCCCTCCAGCAGCCTTCACAACCATAACTTTGAGGAAAAGACCTATTTTGGAATGCAATCCAACCATCCGTCTTCCCAGCTCTGCAGGCAGCTCCAAAGGCGCTCAGAGCTTTCCTCAGCAGCACTGGATCCCAAATCCACTTGGGATTGCCCACTTGGGAAAGCCCAAACTCCTGTTCCTTCTGCCTTTACACCTCACTAAACCCTGTGAGGGATTCTGTCGGGACGCGGGGTCAGCTGGATCTCCGGTCTCATGCAGTGGGGATGCTCCGCACCAAGCCAGCTCCCCCCAGTATTCCCAGTGGCAGAATCCCCAGTGGATACTCACGGCATGAGGCTGAGCTTGATCCCAGCTTTCACTCCTTCCCGCTTCTGCACGTAGTTAGCAGGGATGATGCCCTCCCGGCCCACCTTGTTCTTTGCCTTGTACCAGTTGGGATCCTGCAGGGACAGCAGAGATGCCATGAGGAGCCCACGACCTCTGGAGACAGCAGCATCCCACCCAAGCAGCCCACAGGAGCTCTGCGTGCCCCCAAGCTGCAGGCAGGATGGGGTGAGCACAGGACATCCACAGAGGTCATAGAGGGTGCTGGAACCAGCAAATGCTGATGTTGGTGGCCCCATGGGGGTCACCACAATCCCCTTCCCAGGCTGTTGGGCACCCCCAACCCATGGCCACTCTCTTTTCCCCCTGGCACCAAGTATTGCTCCAATGTGAGCCTCTTCCCAACCTCCTCCACCTCCCAGGGGGCACTCCAGAGGCTTCCAATCTGGAGAAACCTTAACTAAAGAGGCCGTGAGTTAATTAACCGAATGCATGGCCCCATTCCAGCCCTGCGGGATGTCCATCGGGACCAGGAGATCCCACTGACACGGCGTGTGGCGGGATGCAGGGATGCTCCCAGCATCCTGTGGAACTCCCAGCATGGGGCTGGCAGCAGGGTGCTGCCATGGGGGGCCACGGGGAGGTGATGGCCTTACCTTGGTGACAGCGACAATGGTAAGGACGTCTCCTTTGCTGAAGGGCAGGTCCTGCTCGGCGGTACCGTGGAAGTTGTACTTGGCGATACATTCTGTACCGGATGGCCAAACGGCCTGGCCGGGGACAGCAGGATGGTGTCAGAGCCCGGCTGGGCACCCCTGGCCCCCCTCAACCCCCTCTCATGCAAACCCAATGGGATTCACTTAAGCCCAGAGCAGTTTGGGGGATTCGGGGCAGCCCTGGGTGCTCAGACGGGGTTTTCAGCTGGGACGGGAATGGAGGGGGACGGACACACACTCAAACACAGGTCCCTGTGGTGCTGGGCTTCTGCAGGGCACAGGGGGATGGGGACAAGCCCCTCCTGAGCCCTGGGGCCACTGCTGCATGGGTGAAGAGCCCGCTCCATCCTTGCCCAATGCTTACCTGCATCCCTGACATCTTCTCAGGAGGCTGGAGCGCGACTCTCACGGGGGGACACGTCACTGGGTACCATGAGACCTGCAGCAGGGACAAAGGATAACTTAGAATCCCAGACTGGTTTGGGATGGAAGGACCTTAAAGCTCATCCAGTTCCAACCCCCTGCCACAGGCAGGGACACCTTCCACTAGAGCAGGTTGCTCCAAGCCCCTGTGTCCAACCTGGCCTTGAACACTGCCAGGGATGGGGCAGCCACAACCAGGCACGGTGGGCTGTGTAAGGATGACGTACAAGGAGCCCTTCCACAAAGGATGCTCCCTGAGCCACGCCAGCATCTCTTAACCACCAAGAAGGGAACAGATCGAGGTGCTGCTTCCAAAATGTCCCCAGAGCGATGTGGAAGCGGGAGCTCCGGGTCCACTGAGCCAGGAGTGGGACCAGTGCAGAGCTGCTCAGCCAGATTATAAGGTATTTGCATGGATCCAGCTTCTTAAGAGCGGAGGTTTTATGTGCTGCGTGACCACTGCAGCATCAGCATCAAGGATCCAGGGGAAGAAACAGGATGGTACAGAGGGATGGAGGTGCCCAGGGACGGGATGGGAGCAGAGATGACCTCCAAGAGCCACTGAATCCCATTCCCCAGCCCGGGGTGGCTGCTGCACCGTGGTGGAACCAGCAGCAAGAAGCTCCAAACCCTCTGCCTTGGAACCCCCCCCGCCAGCCTCATCCTGCAAAGCCTCCTGCACCTGGAGGAGGGTTTTGGGCAGCCCTGGGAGCTCAGCCAGTGTTTTTCAGCTGGGATGGGGATGGAGGGACACGCACACACGCACAGGGACTTCCAGTGAGGTGGTTCATGGTCCCTGCAGCACCAAGGGGGAAACTGAGGCACGGGGGATCCAGTCAGCGAGATGCAGCTTCCCCGAGCCCCACGCTCACATCCAGACACATCCTGATCCTCTCCTTGGCAGCACTGGGGATGACGCAGCCAGAACCCCGCTGTCCCACAGTGCCTGGTGACCCCCATGTGCAAACATCCAGCCCCGGGAGCTTCCCAGGCCCAGGATCCAAAGGAAATAAACCACATCTATTCCCCGCAGGACCAAACCCCCCGGCAGCACCCCGAGGCCCCGGGCTGGGTCGCATCCTGCCCTGGCATGTGGGAGGGGAACAAACCCGCCTTTATGCTCGCTGCTTGGACCCCGGGGAAGGGATGAAGTCACCGTCCCCAGCATCAAACCAGGCTTTCTTGGGCCGGGGCACCGGGGTCGTGCCGGGCTGGGGGCACAGAGCGGGATGTGCGGGATGCAGGAAGCGCATCCCTGCCCCAAAGCCCACCCAGGTGTTCCTGAATCCATCGCATGGGCTCAGGGCTGACAGCGGCCGCTGCTGTCAGCAGCTCAAAATAGTTTGGGAAGGAGGAACTGAAACAAGAGCAAGGCTGGAGGAGGAAGAAGATAAGGGGCAGAACCACAGGGAGGAAGAGAGCGGGCGCGGACGCGGCCCCGGCTCCACCGCAGCCATGCCCGGACCCATCCGGAAAAGGTGTCATGCTCCCACCACCTCCTTCACCTTCCCCCAGGGGCAGGGACAGGCCACAGGGCTCTTTAGTTTTGGCGTCAGAGAGGAGAAGTCAAGGCTCAGACACTCACCCCAAGGACAGAGTTTGAGGACCCGAACCTTACCAGAGAAGCCCGTCACCACAGTGTTGGGCCCCATGCACTGGGTTTTCTTCCCAGCCAGCCATGGGGCTGCTGATGAAGAACAGCATCTCGAGATGGCACCCAAACCTACTCAATGGCACCCATGAGGTGGGGACATGGCCACAGAGGTGGCCAGGACCTGAGGGAGGGCAGCACTGGGTGATGCTGGGCTGGGGAGCAGCAGCCGGGAATGCAGCCCCCCAAAACTGCCTCATCTCCAACTCATTTTCAAGCTGATTTTTGGTTAAATTCAGAGTGTACACCTGGTGTGGAGCAAAAAGGGTCCGGGCAGCACGAGTCTGAAACGCAGCCCAAGAAAAACAGAGCATAAACTACACCCTCCATCAGTCCACAGAGGGATTTGGCTAACACCTGGAAGGAGCTGGTTTAAGAAGAGGTGCCTCTGCATCCCTGCAGAGGGAATTTCCCATTGCCAGGGCTTTCAGCCCCTGTTCCCCACACAGCACCCTATGGGGACACCGAGCAGGAGCCGGCCCCGGGTGTTGCTCAAGGACCAGCTCATCCTTAAAGCGCTGAGTCAGCGCTTCCCACCGCCCGGGCGCTCCGACATCGCAATTCTAAACTACCCAAAGGAGAGAAAGCAGCAGGAGGAGGTTTCACCCCGGATGTGACTCCAGCTGGAAAACCCACAGGAGCTAGGTCGGGATGCCGGGGAGCATCACCTGGTAGAGATGCCCAAAGATCCATCCCAGCACCACAGCCCACCAGGTTGGAAAAGCTACCTCCACCCCGTGCCAGAGCCAGATCTTTCCAATCCTGAAGGATGGTTGTTTGTGCTTTCAGCTCACGAATGTCACCAGCACTTAAATCTTACAAATGCAGAGAGGCTCCAAAATTTACAGCCTGCCTTTGGGCTTTCAAGCCTTTACGAAGAGTGTTTTCTTTCTCTTTCAAAGAGGAAACTGCCCCAGCCAACCCTGCCACGAGGAACATGCTCCATGGCATTATGTACCTTCCCGGATCAGGGACATCGGGTGGTGGCACTGGTATAAAGAGAGCACAAGGGGAGGTGGTTAACGGCACCGGGGGCTGCCCTGATGTCCCCATCTACACCTTGTCACAGACCTCCTTCCTCCCGCAGGTGACTTTTAAGCAGCAGCTTGATTATTTATTATCTTGCTTTAATCGTTACCCAATTTCTGCCTCAGAGGAGGAGGAGGAGGAGGAAACCACACGCCCCTGAGAGCAGCGAGGCCGCTGCCACCCGGCCCCCCAGGGCTCTGTGCCTGCGGTGGCCTCATGTGACAGCCAGCGGTTCCTGCCGAGCGCGTCACCCGCTGTCACCCAGCACGGCCCCAACCTCGTGCCCGCGCTCGCTTCCGCCATCCCGCCTTATCCCGATGGGAGCCGGCGCTGGGAGAAGGATGCGGTGATGGATCCAGAGCCTAAAGGGAGCATCGTTCCCTGCTTTTCCAGCTGGTGAGCTGCGAGAAAACACCAGCACGGCCCCTTCTCAAAGCAGAGGTGCTTCCCCAAGGAGGATGCGCAACAGCAGAAGCCAGCTTGAAGCAAATAAATAATCATTAAGAAAATAGCCAGGGAGCCGCCCAGCCGATTCAGCAGAGCCAAGCACCAGGTTCGGCTCTTCAGCTCTGCCAGGAGAGGGTTTCGCTCCCCCTGGAAACATCCCATCCCCATTCCCATCAGGGAAGCAGCGGGGGCGCGCAGGGGAACCCACCTCCCTTTACTCTGCCCGAGCATCCTTTGAGCTGCTCTGCCCAGGCGAGGAACCTCAGCCCCATGTTGTGCGCTGGGAAGGGCCGAGGTTCATCCCCGCTGCCTCCCCACTCCCAGATTTCCCTCTGGGAAGCCCGGTATCATAGTGAAGAGCCAGAGAAGGCGGGAGGGCAAGGATGGTGAATATCATAGGCACCCTGATAATCCAAAGGGCACCAGGGAAACCTTTCCTCTTGTCAATCACCAGCCAAAATCGTGCTGCGCCAGATGCACGGGCAGGCTGGGACCAGCACCCAGAGAATTTGGGCCCCCCTGACCGAATCCCACTGGCACCGAGGGATGGGTTGAGGGAAAGATGCCACATTTCCACCTCAAACCCAATTAGCTGGAGGGCAATGGGGAGCAGCCCCTGCCCAGCCCCAGCTAAATCAAGTTTAGGTGGTAGGAAAGCTTCATTCCCACAGAATTCAGTGTGCAGGCACCATCCGCATCCACCTCACCACAACAGCTCCCAGTCCTCAACAACTCGAGTTCCTTTAGACTTCACCAAAAAACCCCAACCCAACCCCAAATCAGACAACATCCTCACACTTTCCAAAAGATCTTATCTCCTGTTATTACAAGTAACACCTACGATTACTCTAATCGAAAGACAAATGTTCCTCCTTTATCTCATCAGCGAGCTGGCTGGTTCGCAGGGCTCTGCTGCTGCTCCCCCAGCCCTGCATGGCTGGGAAGGCGGGGGGGTCTTTCCTTTTCTTGCTTTCATTTCTTTATTCTTCTCATCAGAAGAGAAGATGTTGCTCTTCAGACCTCAGAAGGTGCCCAGGGGAGGCAGGTGGAGGCCTGGAGAGATGCTGCTCCCGGCCTCCCCACGGCAAAGGGGTTTTCCTAGTCATCTTTCCTACAAAAAACAACCCATCGGGGTGATTTTCTGCCCTCTTTATCCCACAAATCACCCCGGCATCCCCTTCCCAGGGGGACCTTTCAGGTCCTGGAGGGTGTCGGGGCATCCCTGGGGATGGGCACATCGTGAAGCCGCGTGGGGCACGGTTGAAAGGGTTTTCATCGCAAACACCCCCCCAAACTGAAAAGACAGGGGGGGTGAAGGCAGCAGTTACAGGGTGAAGAGCGCCCCAAACCTCTCTGTGCTCCCAGGGGGATTGTCCCGGTCCTGCTACCCTTGATGAGGCTTTGCTTCATCACCACCATCCCGCCGATGCAGAGTGAGGGATGAGGACCCAAGGGATGCTCCCTGCATCCCTTCGCTGCGCTCCCACAGTCCTCTCCGGCCACTCTCCGCCTTGGCAGGGATTGGGATGGGCTCTTCCAGAGGGAAGCCCGGGTTGAGCTCCGCTCTGTTGGGGAGGAAGGCAGCCATCACCCTCCTCCCGCTGCCCGGCCCTCACACCTTTGGTTGGAGTTATTGTGTGTGACTTTTCTCCCCGCACTCTGGCACAGCCCCTTTCGCTCTCGATCAACCGATGGGCAACAGCCGCCGCTATAAATAACCCGTCCCCGCCTCAGGGACCAGAAACGTGAACATCAATACATAAAAATAGGGGGAAAAAACCCTAACCATTGCTGCCAGCCCCTTCTGATGCCCGGCCCCAGCTCCCTCCTTCCGCCCCAACCGCTCTCAAAAACCCCGCCAGCAGCAACCGAAACGGCCCCGGCCTTTGTATGGGATGAGGATGGGGCGGGAGGATGAGGATGGAGCGGGAGGGTGGGATGGGGATGGAGACAGGGATGGGGCGGGAGGAGGGAGGAAGCGGTGGCAGCCCCTCGCCGGGCAGCGGGTCCCCCCCTCGGGCAGGGGATGCTGCGGGGGGTCCCTGGCTCCCTCCATGGCCGGGGCTGGAAGGACGCAGCCCCCTCCCCGGCGGTGCCCGTGTCCCTGGGGCCCGGAGCAGGGCCGGGAGCGGCCGGTGCCGGGGTCACCCGTGCCGGGTCAGGCAGCACGGCCGTGCCCCCCCGCCCGCCCCGCAGGCCCCATTGTCTGTGCTGGGCGGCCGCCGCGCTCCCGGCCCCGGCTCCGCTCCCCCGGCGGCGGGGACGCGACCCCCAGCCCGGTGCGGGGGGGGGGGTGGTGTGTGCGGGCACCCCCCGGTGCGTGTGTCCCCCCCTCCCGAGCCGCCGGCGCGGCTCCGCGGTGCGGCACTCACCTCCCTCGGGCAGGGGGCTCAGCCCGCCGCCGGCTGCTCCATGCGGCGCTGCCGGGGGCCTCCGGGCTCGGCTGGGCCGGCGGGGGGGCGCGGGGGGGGCGGAAGGGGCGGAGGAAGCCGGAGCCGCCGCCGCCGCCGCCGCCCGGCGGGGCCGAGCCCGGTGCGGCGGGAGGGGCGCGGGGGGGGCACGGGGGGGCAGCGGCGGTTCTGCAGCCCAGGTCGGGCCGGGCGCGGGGCGCGGGGTCCGCCCGGGGCGGCGGGGCCTGCTGGGAGGAAGCGGCGCCCGGAATCGGAGCGCCCCGAGCAGCGCGCCTGCGCCGGCACGGCTCGGAGCGGCGCGGAGCGGAACGGGGCGAGCGGAGCGGGGCGGAGCGCAGCGGAGCGGGGCCGCCACCTGCCGGGGGCCGCCGCACCCGCACCCGCACCGGGACCGGGACCCGCACCGGCGCCCGCACCCGGACCCGGCTGTCCCCTGTGCTCCTGCCCGCGCCGCCGGTACCTGCTCGGTGGGCGCAAAACTGCGCTGTAATAGTATTAAAATACAAATAAAACGCTGCTGCTGCTGATAAACCAGCAAGAAATTGTAATGAAATGCTCAAGTAGCGAAATACTATGAAAATACTATCAAAATAGTATAATATACTAATACTGTACTATACTATATAGTATGTAGTATGTAGTATATAGTACATACGATATACTATATATATAGTAGTAGTGTATATATACTACATATATAGTAGTATAGTGTATATATATAGTATATATGTACACTACTATATATATACTACTACATATATACTATATGTATACTATATACTATATATACTATATATATGTATGTGGTATATATTGTACATACAACATGCTACATACTGTAACAATAATACATAATGCAATGTAATACAATATACTAGCGATATATGATATTATATAATGCATGATATGATATCATCCTATCCTAGCATGTTATATATAACCTAACCTAATATAATATAATGTAGCATAACATTAATTAATATATTATATTATATTATATATGACATAATGTAATATAACATGTAAATAGTATGCTACATGCAATAATACAATGTAGTTTACTAATAATATATGATAGGATATATGCTATGCTATGATGTGATGTGATACGATGTGAAATGATTGTATTTATATGATCTTTAAGGTCCCTTCCAACCCAAACCAATCTACGATTCTATGGTTCTATGGTGTAATATCAACAGCAGCAAGAATAACAATAATGATGATAATGACGACGATGCTGATGATGGGGTGAGGATGTTGGGACACACTGTAGCAGGGTGGGAGGCTGTGGGTGCCCCGCAGTGCAGGCACTGCATGGCCAGGCCTGAGAACTTGCCTGAGGTGTCGGGGTTGCTCCCATAAGGGAGCAGCACGAAAGGCGAATGGGAGAAAGGAAATAGCGCTTGGGCATCCTGGAGCATTTCCTTACCCACCACCACACGGTCCCTTGGGTTGGTCCGGGGTCGCTCCATTCCTGGGGGTGGGCGCAGGCCCGTGGGTGCTGGGGAGGGACCGGAGTCCCCCCCTTCCCACTGGGAGGCCTCGCTGGAACACCAAAGTGCAAAGGGGCCTCGGCACCCACACCGAGATGGCTGTTGATTGTCACTTCCTGCCCCACGCAGGGCAGAGCAGGAAGCCCAGGCACCGGCCTCCCTCCACTTTTTGGCTACCCCTTGCTTCACCACATGCTTTGGCAGCCCCCTGCTGAGCCGTGGGTGCCCAAAACCCACCCAACTGAGAAGAAGGACAGCGCCAGCAGCTCCGCTGGCCAGGGAAGCTCTGGAGGACATCATTGCATGGGAAGAGATCACACATCGAGCATGGTACCCCTGAGGAGGCTGGGGAGGGAAGGGGCAGGAAGTTTTCCAACCAACTCCCACTCCTCTCCTGCTGGAAAAGGGATGAGGGCTCAAAAAGATGTACCAGAGTCCCAGCCCTGCATGGCTGTGAGGGGAGGATGCTGTTCCCTGGACTAGGAAGAGGTGATGGAGATGTCCGTGAAGGGGACAAAGGGACTGCAGAGGATGGGGAGAGTTGGGGGGCAGAGCCAGAGCAGCCAATGGGGTGGGTTGCAAAGACCAGCCTATTTTTAGGGAGCACATCCTTGCCCCTATAGAAAAGAAGGAGCCAGGGATCCACTGGTGGAGTCAGGGACCCCAGAACCTTCGCTGCTCCAAGCTCCCTTTGGGGCCTGGTGGGTTCATGGGGCGTCGGGGTGGTGGGGAAGGGGCTCATCCTCACACGGTCCCTGAGCAGAGCCGACCTGGGAGGAAATGAAACCAGCTCATGCATCTGTGTGCACCAGAAACACACCCGCGGATGCAAGCCCCAACCTACCCACACGCCCCAGTGCACCCACCCGCGCTTGCACGCTCACAGGCACAGCAGGCGTGCAAGAACAGGGTGACACGGGGTGACACGGGGTGACACGGGGTGACAGGGCAGGCCAGAGACCGAGGAGAATGGAGGCAGAGGCAGGTTTTTCCTCCAGGTGTTTCCATCAGCAGGTGGGAATTTTTGTGTGATGGTAACTAGAATCATAGAATCCCAGACTAGGTTTGAAGGGACCTTAAAGCTCCTCCAGCTCCAAGCCCCTGCCACGGGCAGGGACACCTTCCACTAGAGCAGGTTGCTCCAAGCCCCTGTGTCCAACCTGGCCTTGAACACTGCCAGGGATGGGGCAGCCACAGCTTCTCTGGGCACCCTGTGCCAGCGCCTCAGCACCCTCACAGGGAAGAGCTTCTGCCTCAGAGCTCATCTCAGCCTCCCCTCTGGCAGGTTAAAGCCATTGCCCTTGTCCTGTCCCTACAGGCCCTTGTCCAAAGTCCAGAAATATCCTTCCTCACATAACCACTGGGTCTGGGATTCCTCCCTCCCTGGGGCTGGGGAGCAGCGCAGGGCTGGGGGGGGGTCTCAGCTTTCAGATGAAAACACCAGGCATCAACCCAGCTTGCTGGGAGATCCTGCCCCATCCCAGGTTTTCCCAGTCCATCAGACATAGGAATAGGGAAATACCCCAGCAAATGCACAACCACGAGTACTCAAAGCTGCTGTCAGTGCTTTTTCTCCCCTCTGAAGGTCCATTCCGGAAGCCCCAAGACCATCAGCATCCCTGATGACTTGGGAAGGGTCTTGGCTTGAGAGTGAGTGGTCTCAGGGCTGGAAGGGAAGGATGGATTTGGCCACGCCAGGAGACGAGGTTGGCCATCTCCTTGCCATGCACCAGGAGAGGGGGCTCTTCAGCTGCCGGGAATCACCAGGAAAAGGGAAAACCGTAGAAAGGGTGGAAAAAGCAATAGAGGAGCTGAGAGTAAACTCCCGACCGGGCGATATTCCTTTGCTTGAGGGAGGGAAAGAGGAAAATGAAGGGTTGCTGCATTGGACATACTAGACGGCAGAGAATCCACAGGCGGTGCTGGGAACGTCAGAGGGAAGCTGGTGTGGAAGCTCCCGGCTCATTCCACCCCAGAGAATTCCCCTTCCAGCTCCAAACGCCCCGAAGGGACCCAGGTTTGGCTGGTTCTGCGGCTCCCAAGGGCAGTGGGGACATGGGGTGCTCTGCGGGACGGGGGAGTCAGTCTCCTCTAGATCCCCCTCCCCACATGTGCCTCCCCCAAACCCCTCCGGGCAGGGATAACCCGCCTCGCTCCTCTGGCTCAGCAGCAGAGGCACTGTGGAGCTGGTGTGACGGATGCCACGGGAGGGCGTCCACGTCCCAGACCCGGCGGGGAGGGATAACCCGCGTCGGTGAATGAGGGTCCAGCCTTGCCTCTTGGGGGGCTTCTCCCATCCAAAGCCTTCTCGGACGGGGAGAGCGCATTCCAAAGCGCGGGAGCCCTCGTTTCCAGGCTGGTTTTGATGAAAGCAGAAGAGGAGCAGGCTTGGGGATGATGCCTCTTGGTGGTGGCTTCCCACCTCCAGCATGGGAGCTGAAGACCCCCCGTTCTGCCTGCGCCCCGCCACCCCCCCCGGCACCAGCGCTGCTTTACCCACCCTCATGGGGCTCCAGAAGCTGATTTTAGGGGCATGAGAGCAGCGGGGTGCTCATCCGGGACCCCTTATTATGGGGACAATTAGTGGCAGGTCTATGGGGAGAGATGAGAGCCCATCCCCTTGTGTCACACCCCAGATTTCTTTCCTGCCACCCGGTGCCAGCTTTGGGGACATGGAGGTGACTGCCAGCCCATAATACATCCTGGCTATCCAGCCCATATCCTGCTTCCAAGGCTGGGTTTAAGGAGCATTCAGTGCTTGCGGGACCTGATGGCCCTGGCTCCATGGCGACATGTCTCTGGGGCTGCTTGTCCTTCCCGCCATGTGAAATCATGCCCATGCCCATGCTGGGGTGGGGGACAGCCCAATCTGAGGCTATTCCAGGAGCCTGGAGCTTTGCGTGCAGGGAGTGGCTATCTCTGCATCTCTGTTGTTTCCCTTCTCAACCCAGGGACAAACTCCATCCTTACCGGCTTTCATGTCCTCTGATTAACAGGTACCTTGTACCCCTAATGATCCCAGGGCAATCGATCTGCCCAGACACAGTCTCCTTCCCAGAGGGAAGAGGGAGGTGAGGGGTGGAAGGAGGAAGAAGGATTCATATTGATTTGGGAGCCTCACAGCCTAGGAACCAAGCCATGGTTTACATGTCCAACGCTGTTGGCTCAAGCTTTCCTCCATCCACAGGTCCAGCAGAGGACCAGCGTCTTCTCCAACCCACTGCAGAGGGAAACTTCACCAGGGGAAGGTCTCACCAGCTCCAGCAGCACAGAAGCTGAGGGCTGAGGAGGGATTTTCACCTCCAAAAGGCAGAAACCAGCCGTTATCCCCACTGCAAAGCGGCTGCTCCTGGGGTTCAAGGCATGGGAGAGCCCCACACTGTCCCATCGGAGCTGCAAAGAGAAAGATGGTGTTTGGGGGTTTCCTTCTCCATGGAAAGGAGCTCCCAAGCCTGCTGGTGCAGCGGGCAAGCAGGACATGGGGGCAAAGCCCACCACACTTAGAAGATCTGCTGTCGCCAGCTCAGAAGGAGGTGTCCCCAAAGCCAGTGGCAGAAAGAAAGCACCCATGGCTCAGAAATAGCGTGCAAGGTGTGATTCAGAGCTTTATTTTAAGCTCTAGGCCATCAAGGGATGCTATTTTTGATGTCATGGAACTGTCACCAGTGTTGGGACAAGCAGCAAGAGGAGACACCCAAGAGTTAATCCCTGTGGGGAGATGATTCCTGATAACACATCTCACAAACAGGCAAAGGAAAGAAGTCAGAAATACAGGATGTGCTTTTAATGAGGAGGGTCATTACGCGTTGGAGCAACTCCCCTCTTCCTTCCATTGGGGAGGAAGAGCTGCAAGGGGTCCCTCGAGCCTGTCTGGGGGCTTTCCTGGCAAGGAGATGTCACCACCCCAGATGTTGGCACCAGGAAGGTGTCTTGGCTTGAGGGAGGTGTGTGGCTGCCTGGACCTTTCGTGGTGGGAATGAGGGAGCTTTGGAACAGGAGCTGGAGCCCGGTGGCCATGGCTGCTCTGCTGACTCAGGTTATACTCACAATCAAAGCAGTTGGCCCTGGAGAGATAACAGCTCCCCTGGCTTATCATTGCCCTGGTTCCAGTAAGGAAATGCAGACTACCCAGGGAGTAATTGGAGGCCTTAATTGAGGAAGGTCGTTAGGGAAAAGCAAAGATATGGGAGCTGGAGCCCCTTTCCTACTTGTGAGCAACTGTGGCTTTCATGACCATCATCAGTGGGTTTGTTTATGAGGAGGAAATGGGGAAGAGGAGGAGGTGAACAGCTGAGATCCTGCACCCCAAAGGGAGCAGGGGGTCCTGTTTCCTTCCTTGCAGAGGTCCCTGGATGAGAGGATCTAGAGGTGCAGCTCCTCTCCAAAGAGCAGGAGCTGGGGCACCTGATTTGATGCTCGCTGCTCTCCTCGCTCCATTCTGGAGGCTGCCATGACACCCAGCAAGGAAAACATGTGGTGAAGGAGTCTGCTCAGCTTTGATCTTCCAACAGGTCCAGGATCCTGGGCTTGGGATTGGGGTGGCTGGGATCAAAGAGACACTTTGACTGCAGCATCCGCAGCAAGAAAGCTCAGACCTCACCTGGGATTACTGTTGGAGGAGCCAGGATGTCAGAGGAGATGTGTTAGTGCAGGAACATCAGACCAAGGTCTCAGGGGGCCCTCCTGCCTGTGCGAGCTGCCCAACAAGGTCTCCTGCAGCTGCATGGCATGTCTCCATTGGCATCAAGGAGAGGGAGAGATGCCAAATGAAGATGGGGCTTTATAAAGTGGGGTCTTTTGCCTCCAACACCATGAAGAGAAGGGCTGTGTGGGGAAGGGTGATTGCCTGTCCATTTCTTTCCCCTCCAGCCTCTTCCCTTCTCCATCCTGACACTGGAGTGACTTTTTCTCCTGGGTCTCTGATCTTGTGGGACCAGCCTGGCAGCAGTGTCCCCAGTGGAGGCAATCAGCCCCTTGGTAAAGGTATCTTGGGGAGACCTTCCACCAGCAAGGGGTTGTTTTGCCTCAGTAATGTTAATATTAATCTGCTTATCTGCCCCAGGGCTATAAAACACTCACCTCCAGAGGGAAAAGAAATAATCTCACTGGTCTTTCATTGTGTCTGTACTCGCTTATTGCAGGTCTTATCAGCAAATACAGCCACAAAGTCACGCAATGGCTCCAGCAGATGGGGCCTCTGGTCCTACACCAGCACCAGCATCAGCACCGCATGTTCCCACTACGGCTGATATGGCTGGTGTGGATATGATATGGTGCTTCTCCCCTCCATGGGGATGGTGTCACACTCTGCTGTTGAGACCCTGCTGATACCAGGGCTCTTCTGAATCACCAGGTTAGGGACTGAGAGACCCAGATCCACGTCCAGGATGGTCCCACCCATTCCCCTGTGGTAGGTGAATGCCAGTTTTGGGATGTCTCTTGTGGAAAGGTGGTTCTTGACTCTTTTGCCTTGACCTATGGCCCTTGTCAGAGGTAGTGGAGATGTCATTTGCCTGATGGACCTCGTAGGTTGTCCTAAACCATCCTTCCACTTTTCCTCCAAGGCCTCTGAGAGCCTGGAGCTCAAGCCATGGTTTGGACCTCCTGGTCTCTTGCTTTTCCTGCAGTATTGGGATTATGCCATTAAATGGTGAATCCAAAGCCAGTGTGACACGGAGTGAAGCTGCTCAGGCTGGTTCAATGAGTTCAGGTGGGTCTGAGGCTGTGTCTTCTCAGGGTTTCATCACACATTGGTGACCAGGCAGGACCTGGACACACAAAGACAGAGTTACTCCTTTTCACTCAGGCTTGTTTAGCGGGTCTGAACACCTCCCTGCTCTAGCTGGAATCTCCCTCAAGTCTTGGGCAATCGGCTTCCCCATTTTTGTCCCCAACACGCTCTTTCCTTTCTGTCTCTTCTTGGAAGGTTTTGTGCAATGCATGATGAGTGATAGGTATTCAGGCCTGAAAGGAGCTGCCATTGGTCAGGGTCTGGGGCTCTGGTGGAGCAGATACCACCCATGGGAACAGAGTCAAGAGCAGTGCGTGTTGCCCTGGATGGTTTTACTTGTTCCTGCGGAGCTGCTTGCCAGGTGCTGGGGTTGCGTGCAAGTGGAAGAAAAGGAGGCATCTGGCTCTACTGGCATGGGCTGACTGGCAGCCAATGTAAACTCTTGGGTTTGAGTTGGAGGAAGTCCTGTTCTCTGCCCCACTGTGATAACATCCTTTGCTCTGCTCCAGAACACCAGCAGGTTGACTTTCTCAATAGCAAGAGTTAAAGGTGTCCTTCCTCCTGTCCTGCAGGGCCAACAGTGACTGTGGTGAATGAGGCCTCAATGCACTGGTCCCTGCAGAGAGATTTTGCTCCAGCCCAGTTTGTTTGAAGGATCCCTCTCATGCTTCTGAAGAAAGTAAACTGGAGATTACTGGAGAGCCCCTGGTGCAAGGCTGATAGATCCTCAAAGAGCTCCTCTATGACATAGATCAACCTTTCCTGAACGGGATCTTAGAGTGACATGACAAGTCAGCAAATAAATGAAAATCAGTGTAGAAGCAAGGGAACAGACTGTCCTTGGAGGACGTGGAGATGTGTTAGTGTTTTTCCAAGGGTTTTTATTTTCCCTGCAGACACATCTACAGAAGGTGAATTTCAACCAGTGAAAATTAGCCCAGAAACAGTGGTACTGGCTGGACCTCAATAACAACACCCTCCTCTTCACTCAAGCTTTGGGCATCAGTTCAGCCGAGATCTTAAACATTGATGGAGGCCATGGGATTATGGCATGGGTTGGCTGTCCTTCAGCTACCAAAGAATACAGCGCAATGGTATTCAGATGGTTTGGTTTGGGGTATGTTCCCTTTCCTTCCAGCAAAAGGCTATACACACACCCCATAAATGTGCTTTGGTGGTCCTAAGGCTAGATGCGATGGGATATCCACCACTAGAAATGCTGGAAAAATGAAGAAGCAAGAAACGTTACAAAGTGAACAAGACAAGACAAGACAAGGAGTTCCAACAGCTTCAGTTTATTTCATCAGCCCATATAGCTGTACCAGACCCAGTTTTGCTCCAAGGACACCCAGGTCTTTGCCTTCCTGGTGATGTCCAGGCAATGGATAAGCTCTCTGCTCAGCTCATGCTCCTCATGGAGAAGCGCTGCTTCACCTGGAAGTACTCACACCGGCGGTGCTTCATGGTCAGTGCATAGACTGGTGTCATGTCCACCTCCTTGCCATCACACACACTGAACTCCAGCTGCTGCAGCAAGGTGGTCAGGAAAAGGAAGACCTGCCACCTCCCAATGGTCTCCCCAGCGCAACTCCTCTTCCCCACGCCGAAAATCAGCACCTTCGCCCCTTCCACTTTATTCACTTCGGTGCCTTCAGCAGTGAGGAAACGCTCTGGGTTGAAGGTCAGTGGATCCTTCCAAAGTTTCCTGGAAGGGAACACATCAGGTGGTGAGATGGTGTCTCCTGGCCATGAGTGTACGAGGACACTGGAAGGTGGGAGCTGTCAGTAAGAATATCCCTACGTTTAGTAGCTATCTCTCCCTTTTGAAGCAGGTTGACCCCCCTTCTGCCCAGGAAGATAACAGTGCAGGAAGGGTCCTGTGTGTCACCGTTGGAGGCTTTCTGCCTCAGGAGGTACTTACTCGTCATGGTTTACTTGCCACTGGTTGATAAACACGCAGCGGTCCTTTGGGATGTAGTAACCATTCAACACCGTGTCCCTGGTCGTGCTGGAGAGAGGAAAGACTCTGAGAGTTTGGGAAGAGGAAAGGTCCTTCTGCATCCTCAGGGGACTATTAATTTGCTCCTGATGCTGGTGAAGTAAGGATGAGGCCCCAAGGGATGGCTTTATGAGGGACAGTTGCATTGTCCGTGAGCCAGGTTGGACAACCCCTACCTAAGGTGGGTGGTGCCTCTGCAGTGACGTCAGCAGAATGGCTCTTTGGGAGTTCCTACACTGCCCTGCACAAGAGCTGTGAGCTCCTCATGTCCATGAGCATTCCACAAGTCAATAATGATCTCCCTGCCTCTTGCTGCACCACTGACAAGATGCTTCAAGTCCACCTTGTCCCTCCACCTCCTTTGCAACCTCAGCAGCCCTTTGTGCGGGATGGTGAAGGGTATGAAGGAGGAGTGCCTGAACACCTCCAGGATGAAGGCTTCTGTGTAGGGCAGCGTGCCCTGGTCCGACAGCCTCGGTCTCCGCTCCTGGCCGATGGTCTGGTCTGTGGGAGGACAAAGGAAGGAGCAGGTTGGGGTCAGCCCTGGCCAGGGAGGTTTTGACCCCTGAGGTTCAGGGACTCACCCAGTTCTTTCTGGATCCTCTTCTGGATGTCGGGATATATCACGAGGTACATGAGGCTCCAGGACAGGGCAGTGGTCACAGTGTCAAAGCCTGCTCAAAAAGGAAAGCATGTCGATGAGGTCTGTACAACATGCCCTGCTGCCTAACCATGCCATGGAGCAGTCTGGGATGGCCAAGGAGGCAGAGGACATCCCGGGCACACAGTAAGAGCCAGGTTCTATCCTGTCAGAGAAAACCTTGCCTAAACGGTCTGCTCTCATTCATCCTGATTTGCCCTTGGGTTACGTCAGGTTTGTAGGACTTCTCTGGATTTGGGGGAGTTTCCACAAGTAACTCAAAGATGAATCAGTGAACAGACATCTCAACCAGGAAAAGCCACCCTGGCTTGTGAAGCTTGGCTGAGCTAGAAACCATGCCCTTCGCTTTTCTCTAAAGCCTCTTTCCAGAGCTGGTGCTCCATGCTGCTCTCCAGGGGTGTCCCTAGAGGGTTAAGGAAGACCAGTGAGATGGAAAGTGAATGCTTAGACCCAAACTGGCTGCCTGGTGTTGGACAAAGACAGGGCTATAACATTAGGAGCCTGAGAAAACTTGCAGTAGTGAAGGAACCAGTGAGGAAAGGTACCTGCACCAAAGAGGTCATTCACAAGGTTGACAATCTTCTCCTTAGGGATCTGCGTGGCAGGATTTGCTTCCACTTTTTTATCCAGGCACTGCTCAATGAGGGAGTCAGTGATGTCTCGGATGTTGTTCTGAGAGGAAGAGAAGACAAGTCGTGGCAGCAGAACCAGTGAGGAACGGGTGTTACTGAGCAAACACCCCATGCAGAGGGAGCCCAGGGTCATATGAGCTCTGGAGAACATCAGCTTTCAGCCCCCATGGTCCCTACTGCTTTCGAAACCTATAAAACCAAGGAAATGGCTCTCCAGGGAAACTGTGGCACAGATCAGATGTTCAACCAACAAACTGGCCCTACCACACACAGCTGTGGAGGAGAAGGAGGACTGCACTGCTAGATTACACATGGAGAGACTACAGGTGAGTGAGTCTAGAGCTGAGCTTGCTAAATGCAGCAATACCTGCAAGAACATAGATGTCCACTGATGCTTGGCTGCAAGAAGACAAACAACTTGCTAACAGAGAGGGGCAGAGAGTGTGGATGCATGTGGTGCAGGTGAGGGTCCTGCAAGCTCTTACCTTGTCATAGGTCTCGTAGTGCTCTTTGACAAACTTCTGCACGAAATGGACGAAGGACTTGTTGAAATCTACAAATAATTTCATGGCGCGGCTGGGAAGGTACTGCAGCACAGGGATGAAGTCTGCAGGGTTGCCAGAAGCAGCCACATTATCAAACTGTTCAGTGTTGTTCACTATATTGAGCAGCTCTTGGTCGTTGTGGTCATACCGCTTCCCAAAGCACATGGCACAGATGACATTGGCCACGGACATCACCAGGTACCGGTAAGGGTCGAAGCTCTTCTCCTCCTTCATGAGCTGCAGGAACTTGGTGACCAGGTACTCGGCCTCCCTGGAGACGTGCTCCTCCAGGAGGCAGATGGATGAGGCCGTGGGGCTGGGGGTGATGGAGAAGGTCTTGAGGGCGTTCTGGGCCAGCCTCCTGCGGGCTTTCCACATCTCCCCGGAGTCAGAGCTGAAGGTCAGGCTCTGCCCATCCGTAACGTAGCGAAAGCTGTAGAGGTCGGGGCGGCCCATGAAGTCTTCTCCTTGCTTCACCAGGGCTTGCTTGATGGTGTCCAGCCCGCTCAGCACCAGCACGGGCCGAGTGCCGATCCGCACCTCCATCACGTCCCCATACTGCCGGCTCAGCCGGGCCAGCACCACGTGCGGGTCCTTCCTCAGCTCCAGCATGCTGCCGAGGATGGGGAAGCCCCTGGGGCCGGGGGGGCTCCGCAGCCCCTTGGGCACATGCTGCCGGAGGGACTGGATGAGCAGGAACACCAGGCAGAACACGGCAGCCGCCAGGAGGACCTCGGTGGCCGAGACGATGCCTTGGCTTCCCACCAGAGACATGGCAGCCTTCGTCGCCGCTGGCATGCAGGAACCCTAAAGGAGTTAACTGCTGTAAAGAGCCAGGATTAGTGAGAGCCTGAGTCCTGCAGGTGCTCCTGATGCTGAGAAAGGGCACCAAGTGCCCTCAAATGGGTAATGGAGCTGCTTGTGCAGCAGTTTGGGGTTTTCAAGGAGCAAAAGCTGGAGACCTCTAAAGACTCCAAACACACCCGTTGATTAAGGGGGACCTCAGCCCCCCAGACCCTGTAATGGCATCCCTTCCCCTTGCAGAAGACAGGTCCTCAAAGCCACACATGCACACACATTGTCTCCTACCTGCAGGTCCTTGCGATAGACGGGGCTGGTTTTTCTGCTTGTGGCTCCCAGCAAAGGCAGGCAGAGGGTGTCCGCTTGCCCTGGCGAGAAGAGAGGGTCCTCTGCTGCTGCCTGGGCCACCTTCTCCTGCTACCTGGAAGGCCATGGCTTTATATGCGCTCCCTTCACTGCTTATCTCTGGAGGGTCACTGGGGAATAGCTATCCATTAACAAACTGGAACAAGCCTGGCTGGATCCAGCCCAAGAAGCCAGGGAAGACACTTCCTCAGCTCCAGTGGGCTTTGGGGGGTGAATGATGACGACTTCTCCTGCCCAGGGCACGTGCCTGCCCTGGAGCCCAGGATCGAGGCAGAAGGGGGGTTCCTGAGGACAGGAGGCAGAAGGGGGGGTCCCTAAGCCCTGCTCTGGGGAGGATGGAGGACACACTCGCACCATCACTACCTGGTGGGATGCGGGTGCCAAAGCCCTTTCCTGGGGCGACCAAGCTGAACCCAGGGCACAGGGAGCACTGTCACCTCCATAGCCACTCTGGAGGTGCTGGGAGCTGCTTCCAGCAGCGAGGGGATGTGTTTGCAGCAGGGCACAAGCAGCCACAGCCCTCTGCACCCCTGGGGGATGACCCGTGCGGCCGCCATGCCCCGGCGCTGGTGGTGGCAGGACCTTGCAGCCAGCGGCAGAGCCAGGCTCAGGTTAACCATTGCCCAGGTTCGCGTGAGAAGGCGGCTGGCGCGCTTCCCTCGGCTCCTCCGTGGCAAGCAGGAGAGGAGTGGCGGGGCAGAGGGGAGGAGGTGAGCCCCACAGATAGAAGAGATGGATGGGACAGCACAGGGTAAGGCTGGGGCAGCTCATCCCTCCCTAAACCCAGCGGGAGACGCGGGAACCAGCGGGGACGCTGCTGGAGCTGGGGCAGAATGCAGGGCTTTGGGAAGTGCAGCCGGGATGAGCAGGAATGAGCTGAGCTTTGGGGTTCAGCCTTCAGTTTCATTCCATCTTTAGATGTGGGAATTTGGCGCAGGTAAATGCTTAGCTAATATTTAATAAAGGCTTTCAACATCTGCTCTAATCGGGCTCATTAACAGCAGTGACGCCGTTCATTAGCGTTTGGCAAGAACAGTTACAAAACCCTGGCTGCTAAGATCCATCCTGCTCAGTGCCAGGCACCTCGCAGCCCTACCAGCGAGTGTGTGCAAGGGTATGCACTGGAGCAAGAGGATCCTGGTGTACATCCTGTGTGCACGTGTGGCAGAGCATGTGTGTGCATGAACACGGGCAAATCCATCCATGCAAGAGCATGAACATGCTGTGTGTTTGTAAATGAGCTTATTTGTCTGTGTATAGAGTGTCTGTGTGCATGTATAGAGTGCTAGTGTGTTTGTGTGCATGTATAGCGTGTCTGTGTGCATGTCTAGTGTGTCTGTGTGCATGTATGGAGTGCTTGTGTGCATGTATAGCATGTTAGTGTGTGCATGTATAGAGTGTGTGCATGTATAGTGTTAGTGTGTCTGTGTGCATGTATAGCATGTTAGTGTGTCTGTGCATGTATAGAGTGTGTGCATGTATAGTGTTAGTGTGTCTGTGCGCATGTATAGCATGTCTGTGTGCATGTACAGAGTGTTTGTGTGTGTGCATAATGTGTCTGTGTGCATGTATAGTGTCTGTGTGCATGTATAGAGTGCTTGTGTGCATGTATAGAGTGGTTTTGTGCATAAAGGAGCATTAAAATGCGCACACGTGCACTGGTGTATGTGCCACACGCACATGGCACATACACATGTGCTGTGTGTACGTGTAGTCTACATGTATAGGTGCACCTACAGACGTGTAGGGTGAATGCACACACAGCCAGAGGGATGTGGCTTCACTGGGAGCTGCAGGCATGGGTGTCACAGTGCATGGGGACATCTCTGCCTGGGGTTTATGGACACATCCACGTGTCCTTCCCGGTCCGTGTATCCCAAGCAGCCCTTCTCCAGAGACATGGGTAAAGGCAGTGCAGTGTGTCCTCTGGGGATGGACAGCCCTGCCTGGGACCTGTCAGAGCAGGCTGGGGCACTGCTCAGTGCCCCCTGGGCTCCAAGGGGGCCATTCGTGGTGGCATGACTGAGACCCTCAGCTTTGCACAGTGGGAAACCACCTTCTCCAGGGATGTCTCTGTCCTATCGAGGGGGACACAGGTAGCAAGGGGGGCTGCCGTCACCAGCATCCCGTGGCAGAGGGGATACAGCCCCGGGTACCCGGTGCCCCCAGTTCTGGGGACCCCCCAGCCCACCCCAGCCAGCCGGGGGGCGCTGATCCTGAGCTGCTCCGGCGCTGCCTTGACCCCGGGCCAGGCTCCTGGACGTGGGGCCACCGCCCTGGTCCTTTAAAAGCCATTTCCCCCCCCACCCACCCATAGCGTGACTGCGAGTGACCCTCCCGGGTCTGTCCGCAGCCCCTTCGCACGCGATGTCCCCAGTGCCACCCCCGGGACTCCCCGGCAGGGCGGGACACCCCGGCCCCTCTCCCATCCCGCCGTGGCTGGGCTGGGGATAGGGGGATGCGGGTCGAAGGGGTTGGCCTCTTGCCCCATAGGGACGGGGATGGGCGGGGGGGCTGGAGGTGCAGACCCTGCCTGGGACCCGCTGTGGTCCCCGAGCATCTCCCCGACGTGCTCCCGCTGCCCCATCCTGCCCACCTCGCCCCCCGGCTGCCCTGTGCCCAGGGGACAGGAGGTGACAGAGAGTACGGCCGCTTCGCACGCGAACTTGGACAATCTTTAACTGGGCCGGGGCAGCGAGGGCCGTGACCCCGGGGCTGCCCCACCGCCCCCTTCCCTGCGGACCCGGGGCTGTGGGCCAGTAGAGCGGCCCCGCACCGGCGGGGACACGCGGTGACCACCACATGCCCCGGGCTCTCCTCCCTCTGCTCCATCGGGGAGCACAGGCGGCGGCACCGGCAAATCCCCGCCGACGGGGCGGACCGCTAACGCACTGCGGGGAGGGGGCGAGGGTGGTCCGTGCTCATCCCTCCGTGTTCCCGGAGCCCCGTGGGGAGGGCACGCAGGGGGATCAGCGGTTCCTGCCCCGCACCGCGCACACCGGCGCTATTTTCCCACGCTCCCGGCTCCGGACACCGGGGACATCCCGGGGCTGTGGGCACCGGCGGCGAGGAGGGGGAACGGAGCCGGGGCTGCGGGGAGGGGAAAAGGGGAGCTCGGCAGACCTGGGGCGCTGCCCGGGGTTGAGGGAGCGGGGAACCGGGGCTCGGGACCGGCGCCTTTAAGATCCTGCCGGTAGCGTGACTGGAGTGACCGGGGCGGCGCGGGTTGCCCAAACATCCCGCCCGCTTCGCACGCGATGCCCGCCCCGGTCTGGAACCCACGGGCGGCACCGGCACCCCCCCCTGCCCCGACGGGACCCCCCCTTTCTCCTCATGCCGCCCCGCAGCCTCACCACCGGGGACAGGCAGGGAACGGGGCTCACGCACCCCAACTCGTGTGTGAGGGGGTGCGGGGGGGTGCGGGATCTCAGCCGCGGGGAGGGGGGGGTCCGGGTTAAGTATTTGGGAGTTGGGACACACGTCAGCTTTGATTAGGCTTCGATCACATGTCGGGAGGTGGCCGGACCAATCAGGGCGAGCGGCGATGCATATAAAGCAGGAGCGAAGTGGAGTTGAGGGGTACCTGCCAGGAGCATCGGGCCTCATAGCACTCTGCAGGTAAGTACCCTCGGGATGGACGGGTGCGGGGGGCACTTCCAGGGCACCCCTGAGTAATGGAAAGCTGGGCGGGGTGCTCTGCTGTGGGGTGTCCCCACACTCTGGCTCCCCAGATCCCCTGTGGCATCGTTCCCAGAGCTGTAGGAGGGTGATTTCTGGGGGGTTCCGGGGGTAATCCTTGCCCCAAAGCCCCTCTTGCCATGGGGCAGCCACGATCTGCAGCCATGGGCTGGGGTCCCAGCAGCCCCCAGGTTCCTCACCCCACGGGACCCCGGTGTCCCTTAGGGTCTGTACCAGCCTGCTCAACCCAAGGGGAGGTGGGATTTCAGTTTTAGCCTCTTCCCACCCTTGACTTGGAGTTTCCTGAGGGATTTCTGATGGAGCAGGGAGCCGGGTGCCCACAGCCTCCAGCCCCACTCTGCAGCCATGGCTGGCTTTCATGGCCATGCATGTTTTAGGAAGATTCATGGCAAAGCTGTTTTGGTGGTGAGCAGAGGCTTGGAATGAGCAATCAGGAGGATTCAGCTTTCATCAAGTGCTCTGGAAAAGATTTTGCAGTAGAAAAGAGGTCCTGTAGTTGAGAGAGCACCTTTCCTTCTCTGGCACCCACAGGAAAAGCTGTGGGACCCATTCCTTCCACTCTTGCCTAGCAAAATACTGCTTCTAAGTGCAAGCAGCTTCCTAAGGTGCACAAAACTGATGCAGCTCTGGATCAGAAGTTAATCCAGGCTTAAGTGCTGTGCAGGTGCCTCAGACTAGAGGTGCTCCACGGATCTTCCCCATTCATGATGTCTCTTTGGTTCATTACTAAGGTTCCTGCACGCTGTCAGCAATGTCTCTGGTGGGAAGCCAAGGCATCGTCTCGGCCACCGAGGTCCTCCTGGCGGCTGCCGTGTTCTGCCTGGTGTTCCTGCTCATCCAGTCCCTCCGGCAGCATGTGCCCAAGGGGCTGCGGAGCCCCCCCGGCCCCAGGGGCTTCCCCATCCTTGGCAGCGTGCTGGAGCTGAGGAAGGACCCGCACGTGGTGCTGGCCCGACTGAGCCGGCAGTATGGGGACGTGATGGAGGTGCGGATCGGCACCCGGCCCGTGCTGGTGCTGAGTGGGCTGGACACCATCAAGCAAGCCCTGGTGAAGCAAGGAGAAGACTTCATGGGCCGCCCCGACCTCTACAGCTTCCGCTACATTACAGATGGGCAGAGCATCGCCTTCGGCCCCGACTCTGGGGAGGTGTGGAAAGTCCGCAGGAAGATGGCCCAGAACGCCCTCAAGACCTTCTCCATCACCCCCAGCCCCACGGCCTCATCCATCTGCCTCCTGGAGGAGCACGTCTCCAGGGAGGCCGAGTACCTGATCATCAAGTTCCTGCAGCTCATGGATGAGAAGAAGAGCTTTGACCCTTACCGGTACCTGGTGATCTCCGTGGCCAATGTCATGTGTGCCATGTGCTTTGGGAAGCGGTATGACCACAACGACCAAGAGCTGCTCAATATAGTGAACATAAACAATGAGTTTGGAGATGTGGCTGCTTCTGGCAATCCTGCAGACTTCATCCCTGTGCTGCAGTACCTTCCCAGCCGCACCATGCAGCTCTACAAGGACATCAACAGGCGTTTCAACTCCTTTGTGCAGAAGATTGTCCAGGACCATTACACCAGCTTTGATAAGGTAAGAGCTTGGATGCTCTTGGATGCGGGTAGAGAAGCCTGCAAGTGTCATAGCTCCTTTGGGGATCTCCAATCTGCAGTTAATCCCCCAGGAGCTGGCTCTGGCTAGGGGAGGTTTCCCAGCCCGGGGTGTCCATGATATCCCTGACCCAGTGGCTCTCCCCCAGGAGCACCTCCGGGACATCACGGACTCACTGATCGGGCACTGCCAGGAGAAGAGTGTAAGGGAGGATGCCCGTGTCCCGCTCTCTGATAAAGAGATCATCGCCATCGTCTACGACCTCTTTGGGGCAGGTGAGAACATCTCAGAGGGTAAAGACTTGCTGTCGGGATGCTGGGTGCAGGAGCTGGAGCTGTTGGGGTGAGACCCTGGCCACGCTTGAGTGTTTAGAGCTGCTGCTGGGCTCTTGGGTGCCCCAATGAGCAGATGGCTTTTCAGTGAGAGCTGATGGGGAAACTGCTAGGGTGTAAATAGGCAAACAAGGCAAACATCTAGAGTGTAAATACCCACTGCCTGTCCTCTTTTGGTAACTCAATGCCTTTTCCATGCCCATCCAGGCTTTGACACTATGACAACCGCCTTATCCTGGAGCCTCGTGTATGTCGCCTTGTACCCTGACATCCAGAAGAGGATCCAGAAAGAACTGGGTGAGTCCATGAACCTGCTTCCCTTGGGGCCAAAACCTCTCTGGCCAAGGCTGACCCCGACCCGCTCCCTTCTCTCTATGACCCACAGACCAGACCATCGGCCAGGAGCGGAGACCGAGGCTGTCGGACCGGGGCATGCTGCCCTACACAGAAGCCTTTATCCTGGAGGTGTTCAGGCACTCCTCCTTCATACCCTTCACCATCCCGCACAGGTAAAGGCTGCAGTGCCTGGCATCCCATTTGGGGTTTTCTCTGGAGTGGTTTTCTGGGAGGTGCCGTTGAGGCAGATAATTGCCTGGGAATCAATCCCTGCTATGAGGAAATATTCCAGTGCACACTGCTGTCAAAGCTCTTCACAGCTTTCATACCTGATAGTGCTGGTACCTGGGGCTGCATCCACAACAAAGCCCTTTGGAGGGATGTCAAACACCCCTGGGTTTATAATTCCCCCTACATTGGGAGAAACCCCATCAGAACTCATCCAGCTTCCTGAAACTGGTATCTCTCTGCTTGAGGAAAAGTGTTAACCTATTTAGTCTCTCAAATATGGCTTGGGGTATTTCCTCACCAGTTGTGAGAGTACAAACAGAGCATTGGAAATGAAACCCCTTGAACCTGCCAAGCTTTGTTTTACCTCAAAGCTGCAGGTTTCCTCTCAACTTCTCTTTCCCCTCTGCCCTGTATCTCTTTCAGTACAACAAGAGCAACATCATTGAATGGCTACTACATCCCCAAGGATACCTGTGTGTTTGTCAACCAGTGGCAAGTGAATCACGACGAGTGAGTATCCCAAGGCAGGAAAAGGCAGATCAGACCAAAAACTCCCGGGCATGGAGCTGCTGTGGGGTGGCTTGGTCACTGGTTCAGCAACTCCCCATCCCTGCAGTTTATGCGCAGTAACGTGGTGATGTCCTCAGTGCGCCAGACATCCCGTGTACGTGCAAGGGCTGGCAGCTTGGGCTGCTGAACAATCAGGAATCAGTAGATCCTCCTGCCAAGCAGCCCTTGTGATCCGGGGTGATGGCTCTGGATGTGCTCGGTGGGAACGTCCCGGTTCCCTCTTCCAGGGAGAAACATGTCCTGATGTGACTCCCGTTAAACTCCATCAGCTCGTGTCGTTAGTGCTGATAATCAGCTTGGGTGGATGGAAGGGGTCTGGAAAGCAAAGCTCCATCTTACCCTTCCACTGCTCTCGAGTAGAGACTCTCCTGGGGGGGCAGCAAGGCTTGACACAGAAGGTAGTCCCCAGATCAGGTATTTTGGATCAGAAGTTTGTATCCAAATATCCCAGCAGCTGAAACATCACAATATTTCTTCTGCTCCTGTGTGTGCTGGTGAGCACTGCAATGGGAACTGCCTTTGGGGACAGAGAGGTTTCCCTGAGTCCAAGCAGAAACTCTCAGCTAAGACACTGGAAAATCCTACCTAGCACCTCCCAGCAGCCAGGCTGGGACGGGTTGGGAAGGATTCAAGGTAGGAAAACTCCCACGTCTCCATCCTTGCTTTTTGTAAGAGCTGCTGACTGGTTTCCACGGTCCCCTTTTGGCTGAGGCTGCAGGATGTCCAGCTATCGCACGCTGGATTAAATCCATCTCCGGGATCTGCACAGGCAAACACAGTCTAAGTTTGAAATAGAGGTTTTAATAGCCTGAGCTGATGGGCTCTGACATCTCGTTGGCATTTTAGACCAGGGAGAGAGGTTGCCAAAGGTTTTTCGGGTGGTGAAGATAGGAAGCATTGCGGTGCTTCTCTCTGGGTAAAACCAGCTTCCTCAGCTGTGTCTCCTTTCTGCCGCAGGAAGCTTTGGAAGGACCCCTCGGTCTTCAACCCCGAGCGGTTCCTCAATGCTGCAGGGACGGAGATAAGAAGGACGGAGAGCGACAAAGTGATGCTTTTCGGCCTGGGGAAGCGGCGCTGCATCGGGGAGTCCATCGGCCGCTGGGAGGTCTTCCTCTTCTTGGCCACCCTGCTGCAGCAGCTGGAGATCAGCCTCCTCCCCGGCGAGGGGGTAGACTTCACCCCCCAGTACGGGCTGACAATGAAGTACAAGAAGTGTGAGTCCTTCCAGATCAAGCAGCGCTTCCCCGTGAAGAGCTCTCCATAAGCCACAGGAGGAAGCATCGTGCCACACAACAGAGCCAGCCCTTGGAGCTGGATGCTCAGACTGCTTTTGCTAATGTTCTCCAGAAGCCAGCACAGCTCCTCACTGTGTGGCTTCACTGGAGGCTTGTTCATCTCATGCAAATGGGAGTGGGGAGGGATAAAGCTGGCTTTGTCAGGCTCCCTGCGGCCCCCCCAGCAGGTTCTATTGCTCTTGCCTGCAGAAAAGCTCACCAGAGATCCATGGGGATCACTCACAGCCCTGGAGTTGGGGAGGGAGGAAAGGAGGAAGGAGGATGCTTTAGGCTGGGAGGAGCAGTGTGGGGTAGCTGTAGAGATGTCCTCACCCTGCCTGGTGCAATATCCTCTCCATCCACCAAATAGGAATCAAGATGTGGAATCTGCCCTGGGAAACCTGGCCAGGCTGTTCCCACGGGGGGAAGTCTCACAAGCTCTGGCGGAGCTGCTTGTGAAGCCTTTGGCTCCTTCTGCCGATGGGAACAGGCTCTTCCTGCAGCTCCAGCTGCCTTCTGAAGGGCTCTTGAGGTGATGCAGGAGCCAGACCTGCACCAGCACCCACCTTGCCTCAGTGTAAATGCATTAAATGAATTCCCAAGTGTTTCTACTCATCCTTGGAGACAGCTTGAGAGGAAAATGAATGTATATCCATAAGCAGTGCTGTTCAAACATTGAGATGTTGGCTAAACTCCTCCCAGGAAGCCTCCTGGAAAATATTAAAGGGCTGAGAATAAGGGACAAGAAGCAATAAGAGGCACATTCTGGCTTCCAGATGATGTATTTGCTGCTTTTAATCAACTAATAATTTGGGGGTCTTTAAGCAAGCAATAGATTTCCATATTCAGCCTTGTAAAGGTTTGAGGGCTACCGGAGATGGTGAATTCCCATGGCAAATGGAGCACTGATTCCTGCTTCTTTGTACCTGTGTGGAATGCATCCATACACTGGGATATAAATTGCAGTGATTCTAACCCAATAAATACTTATAGTAAAGTGTTTAAAGTTTCTTGTTTGGTTCTTTCTGATCTTATTCCTCTGGAAAAAGATTTTTTGGGGAAAAAACCAAGCCACATCTCTCTATCATCCTTAAAAAGCTGACTTGGATGTGTTGGAGCAGGGTTTTCCTGCAGGGACATGAGCTGGATGTCCCTTTACCGTCAGGGCTGTGACACCAGTGGCATTGGGGGAGTGTTTAGTCCTCACAGGTGCTGGCTCTGGTCCTCTCCCTGTGTGTATAGAGAAGCTAAAACCTCAGCTGGAATTGCAGAGGTGATGCTGAGCTCTGTTTGGTTCAGGATTTCACCAAAAAACAAGAGTGGCCCTTTTATCCCTGAAAATAAATGAATTGGGAGCTTGAAAACAGTGTTTCAGAGCCTTCAGGCAGGTGATGCTTCGGACCACCACCTGCTCTGCTCTTCCCCATCTTAGAGCACGGTTATTTCTGAGGCTTTGCATAACACCCCTTAAAAAAGGTGATAAACATTAAACTGCCACGCAAATAATGAGGGAATGTATGGAAAAGTGGAGTCTGTGCACACCTAAAGGGCACCCCTCCAGGGTTTCCAGCTCGTGCCCCACAGGCATGTTTGCTTGCGGCACAAATGCCTGGAACCGGGTTATAATATCAGGAATCCTGGCAAACTTGTGCTGAAAAGCATGTTCCTCCCCAAATCCCTGCCCTGGGATGCTCTGTGGTGGGAGCTGCTTTTGCCCCATCCAAGGCTATAATCAAAGTAAGAGCAGAAAGGTGGCTGTTTGACTCCATCCATCACCAGGAGGTGATGGACAACCACAGGGATAGCTTGGATGTGGCGGCTGTGGCCTGGAAAGGCTGCTCTGGAGAAGAGGAGCCTTCCTCCCACCCTGACCTGGCTCATCTTCACAGTATTGTTACCAACTGTGGTTCTATGGCTGTGATTTTCATCAGCCTCCGTGTACAGCAGCTGGGGAAGGGATCCCGCACCCCGCCTGCTCCTTCCTCCCAGTAACGAGCAAAACAGGCTCCGGCTTCTGGGGCGGAAAGCTGGGGGTAATGGAGCTGAGGAGAAAGCGGGAGGTGGATGTGCCCATGCCTCGGGTGGGGAGTCTGGGGGAAGGGATGGACATGAGGGAGGTATGATGGAGTTATGTGACAGAAGTGATGAAGGTGATGGAAGTATAACGGAGGGGTGGCGGAGGTGACAGGGGGTGATGGAGGGTTGATAGAGGTGTGACAGGCAATGGAGGTGTGATGGAAGTGGGATATGATGAAGGTGACAGAGGGGTGATGGAGGTGACAGAGGGGTGATGGGGTGATGGAAGTGACAGAGGGGTGATGGAGGTGATGGGGTGATGGAGGTGACAGAGGGGTGATGGAGGTGATGGAGGTGACAGGGGTGATGGAGGTGCGCAGGGGCGATGGAGGTGTGATGGAAGTATGATGAAGGGGTGACGGAGGTGATGGAGAGGTGACAGAGGTGTGGCAGAGGTGAAGGGGGTGATGGAGGGTCAATAGAGGTGTGACAGGCAATGGAGGTGTGATGGAAGTGTGATACGATGGCGGTGTCAGAGGGGTGCTGAAGGTGGTGGGGTTGATGTGTGAATGAAGGGGTGGAGGTGTGACAGAGGTGACAAAGGACATTGGCAGTGACGCCGATGGAGACACGGCAGAGAATGTGTGGGTGCAGCGACACAGATGCGATGGAGGCGAGGAGGTGGGGTGGGGGTCACGGACTCGTGATGGAGGATGTGTGCCAGCAGCGGTGGGGCGGTGCCGGGGGGGTCACAGCGGTGAGGCGGTGATGGGGGGGGGGTCACACGGCGATGGGGTGGTGATGGGGGGGTCACAGCGGTGGGGCGGTGATTGGGGGGGTCACAGCGGTGGGGTGGCGATGGGGGGGGGTCACAGCCGTGGGGCGGTGATGGGAGGTTCACACGGCGATGGGGCGGTGACGGGGGGGGTCACAGCGGTGGGGCGGTGCTGGGGGGGTCACAGCGGTGGGGCGGTGCCGGGGCTGTCACGGCGATAGGGCGGTGATGGGGGGGGGGTCACAGCGGTGGGGCGGTGATGGGGGGGGGGCACGTCGGAGCCGGTGGGGGGACTCCCGCCACGCGCGGGGCGGCGCTCGCGCGCGTGCGCCACTGCTCCGCTCCCGCCCCCCCCCGCCCTGCGCCCTCTCTATGGTCGGGCGCCGCTGGCACAGGCGGGGCAGGAAGTGACGGAGGCGCGGAGCGGCGCTGAGGCGGAGAGGCCGCGCTGAGGCGGGAGCGGGCGGCGGGGCCAGGTGAGGCGGGGCCGGGACCCCCGCACCGCGCCGGGCCCCACCGCGCCCCACTGCGGGCCGTCCGGAGCCCGCCGGCACCCGCGGGGCGGCGCTGGGCCCCTCCCCCGGGCCTCCCGGGGAGGCGCGGCCGCGGCGCCGGGGCCGTGCTGGGGAGGCTGGGCCGGGGCGGCGGGTCGGGGCCCTCCACAGGCTCCAGCCCCAGCGGGGCGGCGCGGCCGCGGGTTGGGGGGTCCCGTGTGCCTCCCCTCGGGGGGTCCCCGTGCTCTGCCCTGCCCCGGGGCGGTGCGCCCCGCGGGGAGCGGGTGCCCGGTGCCTGCCCGTGTGCCGGGAGCGGCGCTGGTGGGTCTCTGCGGCTGCTTCCCTCATGGGTGGGGGAAGCCACTTCGGTGCTAATGCATCCTTTAGCTGGGAGAGCGTGTGTTGTGGCTCCGTGTCAGGCAGCAGCGCCCGGTGTGCGAAGCTGTTGACTCATAGAATGGTTTGTATTGAAGGGACCTTAAAGCTCTTCCACCTCCAACCCCTGCCACGGGCAGGGACACCTTCCACTAGAGCAGGTTGTTCCAAGCCCCTGTGTCCAACCTGGCCTTGAACACTGCCAGGGATGGGAGAAGGTGCTGAGATATTGCTTATGAACTCTGTGTATTAAAGAGTAAGCCTTGGCTTTCCTTTACAACTGGCAGTAATGTCAGGCTATCAGCGATACCCGCTCAAAGAGGTGTGGGGGAGAAGATACCTGTGAGTTGTATGGCAAAGCCTGGAATATATGACAGACTATTAGACAGCAGGTTCGACTTTCCAGGTGTGTGTGACCACACAAAGTGCTGGTGTTTCTCATGTGTGATGTTGTAAATGACTCACTGCATGTGTTGTTCATTCCCTTTTCTAAGTGATTTTTGCACGAAGCAGTAGAAATCTTTGAGATGAGGAGTTCCCCTTGGTTTCGTTCATGTCTGAATGCAAACATAGGTTATCTTTTGCCTGGTGAAAGGAGGCTCTTGTTTGTGAAGAGCATCCTTTGAAGGTGGTGATGTGTGCTGAGCTCTTCTCCTTGTTTGCAGAAGGAGATGCAAAGAGCAGGAAAGGGAATGAAGTTTTAGGTTTACTGTAGATACTTGGTGATGTGTTCCTTGCCTTTTGAAAGTGCTTTTTATCAGCTCTCACCTTGGCATCCAGACATTGTTGTCATAGGTTAATATGAATGCACAGAAACAGGGAAGAGAGGAGGCTGGTCCTGGTGGATTTGCATCTTAGTGATCAAATTCAGCTTCCCTTTGAAGCATCCCCTGTTTTCAGTCCCCTGGAAGCTGGGGGAAACGAGGAGTTTTCCTGCTAACCTGCATCCTTGTTATTTCCAGGGCTTTCTTCTCCTTCTTTTCCCAAGAAGCTCAGGATGGGAAGGGCTTGAAGAGAATTAAAACTCTCACAGAAATGGGGTTTATACACTGCTGTTAATCTCTTCCTGGGTTATCTCCTGAGCTCTCTGTGTTCCTGACAGTAAATATCTGTTGGTTACAGCATGAAAGGCAAATACATCCAGTGGTCATTTCCCTTTAGGAACTTGTCAGCTCTTTTGCTGCTGTGGCACTGGTGAGCCTGTCACCTTCTGCATCCTTTGTCTGGAGGAAGAGCTCTCAGCTCAAAAGATGTGCTTAGGCTGCTTCGGAGTGTGTTGACACAAGTTCAGTCAAGCATCAAGACTGAGGGAATCGCGTGGGACTGAACAAAGTGCATTTTCTCCCCCGTGTTCTGGTGGAACTCAGTGCTGGGAAGGAGTGCAGCTTCCTAATTGTGGCAGGAATACTGATATTCCTGGCTGTGGAGAGCGCAAAGGCTTTTATCCTGGACTCCAGCACTGGCTTTCCCTCCTCTCCTTCTGTATCTGTTCCCTTAAAGGTGTTGGTTTTCGTTTGTGTGTGCAGAGCTGAATCTTCTCCCTGCTGAGTAGTCACAAAAGCTCTTCTGGCCCAGTGTTCCTGTGCCAAAACTCTAAAAACTCCCTGAAATTCCAGGGAGAATGGCCACAGACAGAACTAAATGCCGAATATTGCTGTTGGAAGCTTGAATCCAGTTAGAAGATAATTTCTTTCGGGCTGCAAACAGTGATCTGTGTCACACTGGTATAGCAAAGCCCCATCCAGGGATTTACACACTCGCTGGGATGTTATTTCCGCCCCACAAAGAAGGGAGAAGCTGACAAAGCCGGAGCCTGGGTGGGAGCCAGGCTTTGGGCTGGGGGATACAGTTGATGCTGATTCAGGTTGTCACTTTCTGCATCTCGTTACAGCCAGGCCTGTGTCTCTTTCCAGTGATTGTGTGCCAGAAAGATGGCTACGGACTGGCTTGGGAGCATTGTGTCAATTAACTGTGGAGAGAGCTTGGGAGTCTACCAAGGACGAGTGTCTGCTGTGGATCAGGTCAGCCAGACCATCTCCCTGACACGGCCCTTCCACAATGGGGTCAAGTGCCTCGTGCCAGAAGTCACCTTCAGGTTAGTGGCTGGCTGTCCCCTTCCTGCCTTTCCCCAGCTCTGTGGTGGTTGGCATGGGTTTGGGTTGGTTTTCTCAAAAAATGAGCTCTTTGCCTTAATTTAAGGTGCTGCTGAGTGGTGTTATTGCCCCGATGCAATGAGGTGCAGTTATCAAATCCAGCTCCATCCCTCCTGCTTCTTGCAATGTGCTTTGTGCTGCATAGACAAGAGGGAGTTTTGAACCAAGAAGCTGAACTGATGCTGCAGTGTTACTCTCAGGAGCTCTTTGCCACCAGCTCCTGGTAACACTGTGCTTAAAAAGAAGGGTAAAGAGTCACTCATCACTGGCCATTTTCCTGTTCCTTGGCATATCATGACAACCTAGACACTGAGATCCTCACTGGTTTAACAGTTTTCCTGTTAAGACACTTTTAACTAAGATTGATTCCCTGACACTCTTAATCTTTCTTTTTCTCTGGATTTTAAAGAGACTGGGGAAAGATGGTGACGACCAGATTCTAGGAGATGCATGGAAGTCTGTAACAAGCTCTTATTATACCCCAGTGGGACAAATACTGAAGTTTTGAGTAGAAGCCCCTAATTTCTGAGGTATTTCTCACCATCAGTGCAAATGGAATTCTTGGTAACTGCTGCTTTGTATGATTTTGGCTCATGCCCAGTGCTCCTTTGGTTTTCTTTATCCCTTTTCTGAGGAAACGGGAAGCACTGTCCTTGTCTGAGCATGAATTACCCTCGTCTGAGGGTGGATTACTGGAGAAAGGGATTAAATGGAATAGTAGCCTCAAGGCTAAGATGAATGAAGTGTCTAGAAACTGTTAAACCAGTGCAGATCTCTGCAAAGGTCACTTGCTTCCATTTTCTGCTTGAGTGCTGCCTGTTCCAGCTGGGAACAGAACCCTTCACACAAAATCCAGGTGCAGTGTAGAAATACTCACTGTTATTTTGAGGATTCAGGCCATTTCAGTTTGATGTCTGTGGAAAAATCCTATGTGTTTGGGTGTTAAAATCCCTTTTTCCTTTCTATTGATCAGAAAACCCCACTGTACAATGTTGCACATTGTTCTTCAGGGGTTGTTTCTCGCAGAGGTACCTCAAATGCCAAATTCCTCATGTCTGCTTTTTCTTTCCCTGTTTTTAGGGCAGGTGACATTACAGAGCTGAAAATCCTGGAGATCCCAGGGCCAGGGGACAAGAGACAGTGTGGGGATCTGCCCCAGACAGAGATGGGCATCCCTGGTGTTGGGTGCCAGGTGGGTCCCAGTCAGAATGGCACTGGGAAAGCGTTAAAGAAGCCCATGTCCAGCAGCGCTCCACAGAACATCCCGAGGAGAACGGACACCAAGAACCAGGATATTATCATCTCTCCACAGCAGCAGTGCTCCAAAAGCTACATGGATCGGCACGTGGAAACGCTCACTCAGTCCAAAGGCTTCCGGCGTAGACACAATTCCTGTGAGTATCCATGTTATCCCACAACTTTCTTTTTCACCACTGCGTTATGGCTGCAGCGTCTTCCTTCTTCCTCAAGAATGTTTCAAATGGGGCTTACCTCCTGAAGGTCTGGAAAAGAGGAAGTTAAATAGTGAGGAGAAAGACTTCATAGAATCCCAGCTTGGTTTGGGTTGAAGGGAGCTTAAAGCTCACCCAGTTCCAACCCCCTGCCACGGGCAGGGACAGCTTCCACTAGAGCAGGTTGCTCCAAGCCCCTGTGTCCAACCTGGCCTTGAACACTGCCAGGGATGGGGCAGCCACAGCTTCTCTGGGAAAAGTCTGTGCCAGCGCCTCAGCACCCTCACAGGGAAGAGCTTCTGCCTCAGAGCTCATCTCAATCTCCCCTCTGGCAGGTTAAAGCCATTCCCCTTGTCCTGTCCCTACAGGCTCTTGTCCAAAGCCCCTCTCCAGGTTTCCTGGAGCCCCTTTAGGCACTGGAGCTGCTCTAAGGTGTCCCCTTCAGGAGCCTTCTCTTCTCCAGGCTGCCCCAGCCCAGCTCTCTCAGCCTGTCTCCAGAGCAGAGCTGCTCCAGCCCTCGCAGCAGCTCCGGGGCCTCCTCTGGCCTCGCTCCAGCAGCTCCACGTCCCTCTTGTGCTGTTGCCCCAGAGCTGGATCAGGACTGCGGGGGGGGGGGGGTCTCCCCAGAGCCCAGCAGAGGGGTAGAATCCCCTCCCTTCGCAAGCTGTGCCTCCAAGTGTTACAAGTATAGATCTTCCAAACGTCTGGCACTTGCCTTCGCATCATCCTGTAATCCTCACAGATTTAATCCCGTGTATGATCTGGAGTATGCAAAGTGCTTTCTCTGCTGTGATTTCTGAGAGAAGTGTGGTCGATGCCTGTTTATGTATGAAGCAAATAGTTCTTTAACAGTTTGGGGGTTTTTTGTTAAAGGCAATATCTAAGTTTAGTCAGTGGAGATATTCCCTATGTGGGTTATTCTGCTCTCCTGGCATCCGGTGTTAGGAAATGTAATGCTGAATAGTGATTTCCTCATTCTTCCTGTTTGAGAATTGCCCAATTGCCAGCCTCCAGTTTTCCTCTAAAAGGAACTGGAAACATATAGCAATATTACCAAGCTTTTCTATTTAAAGCCTCTATAACTGTAACCTCTTACAACATCACTCTACAAGTAACTCCCAGCATTATTGGCGGTGGTGTTAAAAACACACAGTAAGAGCTCTAATGAGGATGGTGTAAAGATACAATCAGCACATCTCCAAGTCAAGCATCCCTCATCTTTATTCTGTTCATTAACTCTTCAGCCAGCTCTTGCTTGGTGCCAAAATTGGCTATATTCTCTTTTCTTCCTTAAAGCCCCCTTAGGCTATGCTCCTTTCCAGGTCTTCCTCATGCAGTTATTGAACCATCAGTGGATATCCAACCTATTTCCATGACTTCATTGCTGAAGCATCCGTATGTATCCAATGTATTCCCATGACTTCATCCGTTCTCCCTCACCTCTTGCTTTTGTGTTTAGCAAAGGAACAAAACCCAGGTGGGAAAGGCCAGTTAAACAGGGAGCTCAAGGGCTGTATTTTGTGGAGGAATCCCAAGGAACCTCTGGAAGTTTTCCTCTAACTCTTCATTGCTGTGGTTGCCAAAGGGGGTTGATGGGAGGAGGAAGGACAGAGTGATGTGAGGGGGAGGCATTGCACGCCCTGGTGACCAACCACCATCAAGCCTCTTTGATTTTGGGTGTTTTACTTCTGCCTAAGCCTAAACACTGCCTGGTGCCTGCTGTAGGAAGAGAGCTCTGGTTCCTTTAAGGTTAATGGCTTGGGATTTTAATTCCCTAACTCCTCCTAAGTTCCACTTAATTGTTTGAGTATGTTCCTTTGGTTTTTAGAAGAGCTTGTTTCAACTTCAACGTTGGCTACCTAAATAGCACAAATAACTCCTGCTTTGCTTTATTCTGGCTGGCTGGAGCATATAGGAGGAGGGTTAATAACCTCACTTCATGCTGTTTTGTCAGTGTCTGGTGGATAGCTTGGATTCATTTAGGGTAAATGAGGTAGAGAAGTGAACTCTTACCCTCAAAATGTGTGTATTTGGAGTGTGGGACATACGATGGGTGAATCTCAGGAGGGGGATAGAAGAGGTCCTGGCTCTGTGGTGATGGTGGGTGCAGGCGTCTGGGGAAGAACAGGCTGAGGCGTCACCTAGAACTGAAGTCATGCAGGGTTCAGGACAGCTGGAAGTCGACCTCTCGATGCCCTTTAGCGTGCTAAGTCAGGCCCAAAGCTCCCCCTTTGGAATACTTGTGTGACTGGAATCAATAAACAACAAATATCAAGGCAGGATTCCCAACAATGGCTTCTGTGCCATGCTGGCACTGGGCTCACTTGTGCCAGGGCTGGCAGCAACAGCTCCCACCGGGATCTCTCAGGAAGGCAGCCAGCTTGCTGGAGACTTCATGTTTGCTTGTGTGCTGTACATGAAAGCTTTCTTTTCCCAAGGAACAAAAAAAGCCTGGGAAGTATTGTTTCTCTTTGGAGGGAGGCGCTTCTCTGCACGGCATCGAGCTGCCAACTTGACATGGAGCCATGTGCTGTTCCTTAACGAGCTTCACACATACACACACAGGATGCTGGGAGTTGCCATCCCAAAGGAGCTGGGCTGGAAGGGCTGGCTTTGTGTAGCTGCTTGTATCATGCTGTGGAAGCAAGGCCAGGTTGGACAGAGGGGCTTGGAGCAACCTGCTCTAGTGGAGGGTGTCCCTGCCCGTGCCAGGGGGTTGGAACTGGATGAGCTTTAAGGTCCTTTCCAACCCAAACTATTCTATGATAAAACTCATTCTGTGAGGGACCTGGGGGGGTTTAGTCTGGAGAAGAGAAGGCTCAGGGGAGCCTTATCACTTTCTACAAGTGCCTGACAGGAGGGTGGAGCCAGGAGGGGGCTGGTCTCTGCTCCCAAGGAACAAGGGATGAGACAAGAGGAAACAGCCTCAAGCTGCACCAGGGCAGGTTTAGATGGAGCTGAGGAACAATTCCTTCCCCAGAGGGTGCTCAGGCATTGGAACAGGCTGCCCAGGGCAGTGCTGGAGTCACCGTCCCTGCAAGTGTTCACACCCCGTGTAGCCGAGGCCCTCAGTGCCATGGGTTAGTGGTGGCCTTGGCAGTGCTGGGGAACAGTTGGACTTGATCTTAAAGGTCTTTTCCAACCTGGTTGATTCCGATTCTATGAATAGCAGCCTTCAGGGAATGGCTTGGTCTGGTGTGTCACACTGGTGCCCTGGAAGGCAGTGGACCCTTCTCCTGTTGGCCTGATGTCAGCTTCTTCTACCTGAGTTTTCCCTTCACCTTCCCTGGCCCTTCTTGTAGGCTTTTCTCCTCTTTTCCTCAGCCAGCAGTCGTCTCTCCTGTCTAGAGGGTGATGCTCTAAGAGGAACACCACATAACTTTGCTGGTTGGCCTGTGCCGTGTCCTGTGCATCCTGTGTGAGGAGGTGAAAAGAGAACTGGTTGCATGGCTCAGCAGTGCTTTGAGCTGGCATCCATGGCTCTGGATTAGGGAGCTGCCCACCACAGCAGCTCATTCTGATGAGGTATGGCCTTGGCTCCCATTTGTTGTGTCTGCAGGGGAGTCCAGGGAGCTTTCCAGCCATTGTTCTCCCAGCTTTTCTAGCACAGCTTTGTGTTCCAGCAGCATTCCAACACTGCTTGCCTCAGCTGCTTCTGTGCCCTGCATCCAGTGCCCAGTGGCACAGCTCACCCCACGGTTTGCTTTTCGGGTCAGCTGAGGAGCTGTTTGTGGAAGAAACTGGCAATGGGTGTAAACCTCTTGTTGGATAACAGGACCAAACCGGGTTCTCCTAGCGCTTGACGTGCACACAAGGCTTGTTTTGCCTTTGTGGGCAGTGGAGGCTTTAGCTTGTTCATCTGAACTCATGATGATTGCTTTGACCTGGAGTTTGTGAGTGTTTGGGGAACCCAGCCTGTTGTGTTGTCTGGGTTTTCATCTCGGGGGCTGCTGAGTGAGTGCAGAGGAGGCCCCGGAGCTGCTGCGAGGGCTGGAGCAGCTCTGCTCTGGAGCCAGGCTGAGAGGGCTGGGCTGGGGCAGCCTGGGGAAGAGAAGGCTCCGGGAAATTGGAATCATTGGAACCTGAAGCTGCAGCAGCTTTTTGAGAGGGGGTGTTTTAGAGTGTTCAGGTCTATTTAGTTTAGCTCCTGAACTTGAGACGGGCTCCAGAGAAGGAGCTGCTGAGCAGTTCTACGAGCTGCCTTGCTATAGGGAAAGCTTTCAGGTCAGGCAGCCAAACAGTTCTCTGGAAAACCAAGTGACACACTAACATAGAGGGAAAAATAAACAGGCGAAAATCCTTGCTGAGACAATGCATTCCTAACTGGGCATAAACCCAAGTGCACATCCTTAGCAAGTCATCTTTCAGCATGGCCTAAGATAGATGTGGTGTGAGGTGGACTCAGTATCACGCTATAAACCAGGTTGGTCAGAGCTTACAAAGTCCTCTAAGTGTCTGAGATACTACCTGGGTTTTCTAGTGCTTTCTATGTAGGCTTCAGGTAACTGTGAGGGTGTTCTGGAGTTAACAGCAGCAATTTAGGTCGTGTCATTAACCTACCGAATGCCTTTGCTGTAGAGGGCTGAGTTCTGCTGTTAACTTGGCCAAAATGGGCATGTTGGTCTTAAATATTCCTGTCCTGATCCTGAAATGAATAAGCACTCGTGTAGAAACAATTGACAGGAGGAAGGTCCATTGCTTTCAAGAGGAAGTGCTGCTCCTGTCGGTGGAGTGGAGGATTTCACACCTTGGAAATGTGGGAGACGGGAGCTCGGGTTTGTTGGGCTCCACCAGTCAACCCGAGGTTACAAGTAACCCTTGCCAGGGATTTCTCAGGACCAAACTAGACTTGTCTGCACTTAAAGGTGACAAATAACCTTGTGGGAGGCTGTCAAGGCTGTGCCTATTGCAGATCTTCTGGGATGTTTTCAGAGCATCCATCCAAATTCTTCCTGTCTTCTCCCACTGGTTGTAATAATGTGTAAAGACAAAAACAGGCTGATTTTCATTTTTGGGGAGGTACAGAAAGAGCACACATCATCCGGGTAACTTGGTGGCACTTTGTTTCCAGTGGTTTCTGTCAATAAACTCCTTTGTATATGTTACTCTCCATAGTGATCATCTTAAACTACAAGAAGTATTTTAGTAGAGGAAGCAGTTTTGCTGTGATAGCTCCATCCATTGGATGCTGTAGGTGATACCTGAAATTGCTGGAATTGGCCTGAAATGTTTTCTAGGTGTTGCTAATGTAACAAGGGATGTACAAAGAGATTAATATTAGGGTTGAGTTTGAGTTAGGACCCAAGTTTGTGGGTGAGCTGAATAATAAGGTAAGAAATAAGCAAGTAAAGGGATATGTTGACCTCCTCATTGCATATGGTTTTGTTTCAGTCCCTGATCTACTGGCAGCAAGGAGACTTTCATCAGTCTCACTCCAGGGAAATCGGGCTTTCAGGATGACTTGTGGTTGGAAAGAAGTGCACTTAAACATGCAAGGGGCTGAAGAAGGAGGAGAATGAAATAGGGGTGAGGTATGGGAATGTGTACTTAGTGATAGCGAGTGTGAGGAAAAAGAAACACTTGATATTCAGGGGTTTAAGTTCTTCCTTAAAGATCATTAATAGGTGGCCAGTGTGTTAGGAAGGGAAACACCTATGTTAGATTCTGAAATTTAGGGAAATTCCAAAGTAGGTTTTGGGCCCCGTGCCTGTGTGAGCATGAGCTCGGTGTAGAAGGAAAGCTATCTTGGATCATGGCTAGCTGCTTATCTTATCATTAATGGGACACACCACCTTTAATGAAATCAAATGTGGAGAAATGCTTACTTTGCTCCTGTGGCCAGCCTTCCTGGTGGAAAGTCCCTGGAAGTGTCTTTCCTGGTGCTCTTGTGTTTTCTGTTAGTGGACCTTAGCATGAGGAATGCCAAAGATGAGCTCTACAATAAGTATCCCTTGGGTCTGTGGGCTGCAAGCACGAGCTCCCCTCTCTTAACAAACGTGTTGGGGGAAAATCCGTGTGAACAAAAGTAGCTTTGCCCATTTATGCCACGTTTCCAACTTGTTTTGCTTTTCCTTTAGGGTCATCCAGCAGCCGTCACCCGAACCAAGTGACGCCGAAGAAGAGCGGCCTGAAAAACGGGCAGATGAAGAGCAAAGATGACGAGTGCTTTGGGGATGACATTGATGAGATCCCAGACACTGATTTTGATTTCGAAGGCAACCTGGCCCTTTTTGACAAGGCAGCTGTGTTCGAAGAGATTGAAACGTATGAGAGGAGGAGCGGCACCCGGTCCCGGGGGACCCCCAACGAGAAACCAGCTCGCTATCGGCACGACGAGAACATCCTGGAGTCAGAGCCCATAGTCTACAGAAGGATTGTTGTACCCCAGAATGCTAACAAAGAGTTCTGCACGGGTATGCCATGTCCCTTCCTGATCAGGATGGACACTCTCCTGCTTTGCTGTGCTGCGTTGTTTTCCCCAAGGGGGTGTCTGTCAGCTTAATGTGGTACAAGCAAGGGCATCTCTTTACGTAAGGTTGGATCTGTGCCTTCTAGCTACATACAACCTTTGCAATATTACCTAGATAAAAAAATCCTCAGATAGGGCACAAGGTAGGTGGTTTTCCAGGAGGGAATAAAACTGCTGGTGGGATAACAAGAAATAGGAGGGATTTGAATCCTTGCTTGGATTTTGGTAGCTTGATGAAGCTGAGTGGATGTGATCGCTGGCTCGTGAGAGGTTGGGGTGGGCTCAGGATTCTGGTACCTGGTAGCACATGATTTGTGCTCTCTTGCTAAAAGGCAGGAGGTTTCACATGCTTCTGGTGCTCCTTGGGTGGTAGTTACAGATTTCCACGTGGTTTTGGGGAAGTTTAAAATGTTGTTGGTGTAAAAAGCAACAGTTCTGGCTCTTCCCATCCCTAATTCCAAACATTCATTGTACAAAAGGTGGTTTAGGTGGGGTCTTCCCCCACTTACTGCCCATTGCTGCATGAAAGAGATTTTACTGTAAGCAATCTATTTATATGTGTTCACGTGCTGTACAGCACATGTGCTTTATGCCACATTTAGGTACAAATTCCCTGTAACTTCAGTCTAGTTGTGCTCTCCTGCCTCCTTTTTAGCACTTGCAAAATGTAGGAGTGAAGGAACTTGAGCCTTCCAGGGACATTTCTTTTCCCCATAAGAAGAAAATCAACTTTTGTAGAGAGACATGAGCAGTGCATACCCTGCTGGCCTGGCCTCTGAGCTGAGGTGTGATCAGCTCCTTGATCTCTCATTCTTGCTCTGCCCAAGAAGCTCCAGCTGTGAAGCACTTCAGAGAAGGAAGCTGATTCATTTGTAAGGATTTGTTGCTTTTTAGTGTGAAAAAACAAGTCTTGTAATGGCTCTGCTATACAGTGATATCATAGCTTTCCATTTGTCATCCATCTTCCTATTGGTCTCCCAAATGAGATGAGAACATACTGGGTCATAGCAGAACTTGCCCAGCTCAGTATTGTGTTTCCAAGGATACTTAAGGAAAAGTGAAAGAACAGAGCAACCACACAATGAGACTTCCCTGAGTGCTTTGTCTTTCACAGTTTTAAGCCTTCCTGAAGCAGAAGAGGTAGTTCACTATTAATAGCTTTTGATGAGGCTTTTTTTGTCTTCTGCTTGATTTAACCTATTGCTTTATAAATCTCTGCAAGCTTTCAATCTCTCTAGTGTCCTGTGGCAAGAAGCTCTCCAGTTGCCTGTGTGCTGGGTGAATAAGCTCTTCTTCATTTTTGTGGATAAATATTCATTTATTAGTATTCTTTTTCATTTACTCCTTGTCAACTCATCTTCCAGCTGGTTTTACTTGAGAGGAAGCAGGGCTTCTATGTGCAGCTAATCTGGAACTAAAGCTAACCTACTGCTAGCTGCCAGTTTGAGAAGTAAGGCTGATGCTGTGTTGCAGCAGTACAGGTCCTGGGAGGAAAACCCTGCCATGCAGCAAGCATCAGTGAGTAAATTCAGGGCATGGAAATGAAAGCACGTTGCTAAACTCCATCATCTTTGTGATGGAAACTCTCAGCTCCCTGGTTGCAGCGTGCTGAAGGGAGCAGCCCAGAGAAAGAGCTTGTTTTGGTCTTGGCAAGCCTGCCCTGGGAGGGTGGTACATGACTCCCCTCCATAGCTGCAGGGTCTCACAAGCCTCATTAGCTGCTGTTGGGTGATTAGTGTCCCCTATGGAATCCTGGATTTGTTTGGAAGAAAAGCTGTCGTGTCACCCAACGGGCAGGGTATTGACAGCTCCAGCTCCCTGTCGCCTGTGCTGAGCAGGGCACATTCACAGGCCTGGGAATGATGATCACAGTGTCCCAGTGCTGTGTCTCTCCCCGTGGTTTTCCCACAGAGGGTGATTTCCTTTGTGTCCACTGAGGAAGTTTACTTTTGCTTAGGAAATGCTAAGGGCAAACTAGCAAAAAGCTCTTGTCAACAGTTGTAACTTGCCTGCTGCTGACAAAAAGATGTCCAGTGTGCTTGGAGGAATGGTGGGCTGTCCCTTGGAAAAGCAAATCCTGGCTTCTTTGTTAAGCAGCTGGAAGGAGGATGCTGAGCTACAAGCAGCATGCCTCTGAGTGGCTCAAAGAGCAGCAGCTGCTCAAATTAAAGCCCCAAAAGGCATCATTTTGGATGTATCTATGGCAGGAATTCTCTTCCTGCTTCAGAATTCTCCCTGGAGACTTTTCTCTGGACCCCTAAGGGGAGGTCTACTTGCAAAAAGCGCTTTCTAGGTATAGGAGAAATAAGTACTTGGTAAATTCTTCACCCTAGGCCAGTCCTGAAGATGATTGTCTTAAGAGCTCTGGCTGATACAGTGGTTATTCTGTCTGCTGTGATAGCACAAAGTGATGCTGGGGATTGGCAGCCAGCTGATACCCAGCTCTTGTCACTGTGGCAGAGGAAGAAGTCAGTGAATGCTCTTTTATGCCATGGAGCTGGGGAATAACCAGGATTATGCAGCAGTAAACCCAGCAGTTTTGCTGGTACCGGTTCTCCAGAGGACTATCTGCAGGGCTTCAGTCTGTGCTTTTATTACTAAGAGGAATTGAGTTGTGTAGGCTGGAACAAAGCTGCAGAAACACTTCATTGGGGTGCTTTTCTGGGAGCTGATTTTCTGGAGCCAGGCTGTCAAATAGACATTAGAGGTAAGCAGGGAGTGAAGAGGGGGATCTGTTCCAAACAAAAGTGAAAACCTGAAGCTAATAGAGCTTTCCAGGTCCCTGATCATGACTGAGGCCATCCCTAGGGCTTCACACATGAATTTCTCCCAAATATATAATTAGTCTTTAAACGTGTGTCTATCTGTTTTCCTTCTGTTGGTCAGCAGCCTTGGAATGACCTCTGATTGAGCAGCACCATGATTTGGGATCAAGTCTTTTGGTAGGAACTGCAAAGCCAAAGTCCTGCAGGTGTGTTGGAGCTCAGTTTGCAGTCAGATGGAGTGTCTCAGTTCATCGTTGGTGTCTCTCTAGAATATCATCTCAAGCATACCAGGCTGTCCAAATGGTTCCTTTTGTGGCAGTTCATCTCTCCTTTCCTCTTACCTTTGTTTGATTGCTGCTAGCACGTACCACACACGTACCATGGGTTCTAGTTCATGACAGCAGCTCTGCTCTGGAGCCAGGCTGAGAGAGCTGGGCTGGGGCAGCCTGGAGAAGAGAAGGCTTCTGAAGGGGACACCTTAGAGCAGCTCCAGTGCCTAAAGGGGCTCCAGGAAACCTGGAGAGGGGCTTTGGGCAAGGGCCTGGAGGGACAGGACAAGGGGAATGGCTTTAACCTGCCAGAGGGGAGACTGAGATGAGCTCTGAGGCAGAAGCTCTTCCCTGCAAGGGTGCTGAGGCGCTGGCACAGACTTTTCCCAGAGAAGCTGTGGCTGCCCCATCCCTGGCAGTGTTCAAGGCCAGGTTGGACACAGGGGCTTGGAGCAACCTGCTCTGGTGGAAGGTGTCCCTGCCTGTGGCAGGGGTTGGAGCTGGATGAGCTTTAAGCTCCCTTCAGCCCAAACAGTTCTATGATTCTATGGTTACACTGGCTTAAAACCTCCCTCACCTGAACTATGGGCATCAAATGGGTGCTTAGGAGTGGATCAGTGTGACAGCCAGAGCTTATGTGCCAGGGTCAGGCTGCAAAACTAAAGCTGAGCCTGTTCTGCGAGGGTGGTGCTGACAGGATGGCTTGGTTTTGTGTGTGCCATGTCCTTGACTGACTTTTCTACTCTCTGTAGCTTTTAGCTCTTCAGTCTATGGATGACTGCCTTACAGCAATTGTGTGTATTGAATGTGTGAAGTGTTTCTGGGACCTTTGAGTAGAGTGCAAATGAAGTTCACTTGATCCAACCACAAGAGAAAACAAAGTGGTCATGGAGCAGAGTCTCTTTGTCCCTCAGACGGCTTTTTGCTCAGCTGGAGTGAATTGTGCACTGGTTCAGGGAGAGGCTGACACTGGAAGGTCAGCCAGAACTCCCGCAGGATTGGTCTTCATTAAAAATAATGATGATTAAACTACATTAAAAACCCTAGCCCATAAGTGGAGAAAATCACTCATGTCTGTGGGGCAAGGGACTGTGGTTTGCTGAGGCTGCAGGCAGGTGGCTCCAGCTTTGCAACCAGCAAAAGACAGCGAGTAATGTGCTTGTAGTGGGCTGGAGTTAGACCCACATCACGTAGCTGCAGCTTGGGAGCTGTGTGGCCTGGGAACCTGGAGTTGCTTATTGCTAAAAGACAGAGTTCTCAGTGTTCCATAGAGCTTTTGGGAGATCCCAAGTCTAGTTCCATCTCGTTCATACCTGCAGCTCCCCTGGTGTTATCTCTGGACTGAAATAGTGCAGAGAAAACATGGGGCTTATGAGCTACTCTAGCAGCAAGCCTTGCTTTTCTCCCTGCAGCTTCAAGCACTGGAGGCATTTGGACTTGCTTTGGGCTTGTTTGGGGGAAAACCCTTTGAATTGCTTAACTTGTGGAGATTTAGCTCAGTCCTTCTGCTGGCACAGGGTGTTTTAATCCAAGCAGTGTGTGTGTAACCTTGCATAGAGAAGCTTGAGGAGGGAACTCCTTCGCAGTGCCGGGGACAGTGTGCCTCAAACAGAGAATCCTTGCTGTTTACTCAGGCTTCAGCAATGCTCTGCGTGTCACAAAGCTCTTCAGTCTGTAGCTGCCCTTTTCTTTTTCCAGGCAGCTGTAAAATACATTTATTTAATATTCAAAGTCCTGAGCTAATTTCTTTGATTACCTTCATTACCGAACAATAAAGCTGCAGTGTCCAACCCAAACAGAATTAAGGTTGGCAGGTGTTCAGGTTTGGTGCAGCACTGTTATTGTTTGGGGCTTTACACGTCGCCTCCTTGCTTGCTTTCTGCCAGAGTTTATTTAACTCCCTCGGCCTGGTTTTGATAAGCCAGTTGGACTGGTTGGACCTTGCGTGAGTGTGGAGAAGGGAAGTTCTCTTGGCATCTAAGCCTGCTCCTGAGAGGGAGCAATTAGGACAAAGTGTAGCACTGGCATGCTAAATGCAAGTTCATCTCCTGGCTCCCAGTTAAGCCCCTTTGTGTTAACCCACTGGGCACTGAGCTGCATCTAGCTGGTGATAAATGTTTCCTAAAGCTTGTGGTCTGGGGGGAAAGTGGCTGAGAGAAGGTTGTAGATGGTTATGGAGAAGGTGGTGGCAGTATTTGTGCTAAATTGGGTAGAGACAGAGTATAGATCAACTGTTTCTGTCTGGTCCCGTGGTTCAGAAGGAGCAAAAGCCCAGTTTGGGATCTCCCCTGCTTCAGGTGAGCCCCCCAACCTGTGTGGAGAGATCCTGAGCTCAGGTCACTCGTTCCAGGTCCTCCTTTGAGTTTGACAAACAAGACATGATGGAGTAGCCAAAAGGTGGATGGGCAGAGGCAGAGCCTCGCCTCGCGTGACTCCGGCGCTGAGGAGGGGTGTGAGCTCAGGGCAGGTACGTGACTCCTGGGGTGGCTTTAGGATTATTAGTGGCTTATGGCTCCAGATGTTCAACGGCTGCTATCAAGAGGCTGAGATGACTTTGAGAATGTGCCCGCTTGCGTGTGTGCTGCGGGCAATGAAAGGCTATCAGAGGTGGCTTAATGGGAGGTTAGCATGCAAGGTCAAGTGTTTGAACACTTTTGGGCCCTCTGTATCTGCAAAGCACAACTGCTGAGTTCAGAAGTGAAGGCCAGACGGATTCAGCAGGATCTACTCCCCAGCATTTTACTGTTTCCATGCAGGAATGCTCCCATTTGACTCTGCTCACCTCGAGATGTACCAAACCTGCTGTTTCCGCTGCAGCTCGACTTAGTGGTTTGTGACTGGGGCGCCCTGGGGAAATAGAGCAGTACAAACAATTCCTCACGATTAAAATACATGCTGCTGTTCTCATTTGAATATGGCACATGCTTGTTACGACTGGTTCTCATGATGTACGAGGCCCACGAGGAACTGCTGAGTTTCCTCTGTGAGCGGATGCGTTCGCTGCGGCTGGTCCCCTCTGAGCTCGTGGTGCTGCGGAGCCACATCGTGTTCCCACGGCTCTTTCCCATGGGTGCAGGAGGTCTGGGCCCTGCCATGGTGAGCACTCAGGAGGCTGCCAGCACCCTGAGCTCAGAGGTGGGAGTGTGAGGGTGAGGAGGGCCTGGGCTGGAGCATGTGTCAGGCTGAGTCCTCGGCCTTTGGGACTCATCGTGCCTGACTCTGTGCACCTCATCTGCCTGTCCCAGAGCAGGAGCTAAGAGTAAAGTTCCAGAGCCCTTGCTCTGCTGGGATTGCTTGTTTAGCTGGGAGCAATGCTTAGGAATGGTGGGAACAGAAGGAGCTGAGAGCTCTTCTTGCTGGCAGCTGTGCCCCAGCTGTGTGGCTGTCCTGTGTGGGGAGGGAATTAAGCTGTGCAGGTCCCTCGCTGGGAGAGAGTTAAGGACATCCAGGAGGAAGTTTCAAGGGGATAGAGCAGCTCCAGTGCCTAAAGGGGCTCCAGGAAACCTGGAGAGGGGCTTTGGACAAGGGATGTAGGGACAGGACAAGGGGAATGGCTTTAACCTGTCAGAGGGGAGACTGAGATGAGCTCTGAGGCAGAAGCTCTTCCCTGTGAGGGTGCTGAGGCGCTGGCACAGGGTGCCCAGAGATGCTGCTGCAGGGTTCAGCTGTGAAAGTCAGTCCCTGCTTGGAGAAGGAAAGTACAGGAGTCATCCAGAACAGTTCCTCAAGTCTGTGTTTCTCTTACCTGCTGAGGTAGAAGAGGCTGTGATGGTGGGTTAAGGGCTGGAAGTTTGAGGCTGGTCACTCCTGATGTCAGGAAGCATAATACATCTGAGCTGCTTTTGGTGGGAAATCTGGTTCAGAGCTGCTCTTCTGGCACTGACAGGGATTAGGAATGCTGCTGTGTGTTTGGGCATGGGTGTGGGTTAAAGCACCGGTGGCCTGGAGACCAGTAAGAAAACCTTTAATCTTCACTCTGGAAGTCAAAAAGGCCTTCCCAGCCCTTGTGTTGCTAAAATTGCCTGCTGAATCTTTGTGGAAATGTATTACTCCAAGGCCAGCAGTTGTATTTACCTGTCTCCACTCAGACTAAGCTGAGTCTGCTGCTCTAGTTTGGATTCATGGAATGGTCTCAGAAGGAACTTGGTTTCCTGGGTTGTGGAGATGCTTGCTAGCAGCTAATAGACCTTTTCCCTTTCATTACTTCTAAGTGCTGTTATAAAACCTTCCCAGTGAGCAGCATTCTGGAGAGGTCTCTGATTATGCCTGTCCCTGTCTCCCTCCCCTCTCTCTGATCCCAGACTCCGGGTTGGTGGTTCCAAGCGTGTCCTACGAGCTCCACAAGAAGCTGCTCTCGGTGGCTGAGAAGCACGGGCTGACCCTGGAGCGGAGGCTGGAGATGACGGGGGTGTGCGCCAGCCAGATGGCCCTCAGCCTCCTCGGGGGGCCCAACAGGTAAAGACTGCTCCCTTTTGCTCTGCCCCCCCTAAGCAGAGCCCAGTTTATCTTGTTCTGCTGCGTGGGGCTGAAGTGGAAGAGGCTGAACCTTTGAGGTCGGTGTCCTGTGGATGCCTGTGCTGCTTGTTGGGTGCTCACTGCATCAGGGGTCCTGTAGCTGGAGGAAGCTGTCACTTCTGGAGCTAAAACCTCATCCCACTGCCTTGCAGACTTGTGTTGTGGCTCGTGTGTCAGCCTGTTCCCAAATAATCATGCAAACAAGTGGGGTGCTCAGGCTGCTGAAGTGGGAGGAAGATTACAGCAGGTTTCCATGGGCACACTGCTTTTTTAACTCCCTCTCTGGAAAGGGGTTGTTTAAACAGACATCCACCCACCTTGGATGAATGACTTAATAAAGGCTTCTTTTTGGCTCCCGGGTCCCAGAAGCAGAAATGTCTCTTGAGTCAAAGGGCTGAGATTGTTTTCTCTCCACTTTACTGGCCACTTTAGTCTCCATCTGTTTACTTGGCAGTACTTTACCAGGACCTGATCATTTGATTCTGAGCAGTAAGCGACAACATACCAGCAGCACTGACCCTGTCAGCTGAAACTCCTCCTGTCAGCCACCCTCGATGGCTTGAGGCCACAGCTATAAATCAGCTGTGTTCCCCAGTTGCTGAGGCTCAGGGGGTAGAGCACAGCAGCTCTCGTAGCAGCACTACAAAAGGATGTGGCTTCCTCCTTCGGAGGCAACGGAAGATGTGCAAAACACCTCTCAGTTTGCATGTGACTGCTTCTCCTCTCCTGCAGGAAGAAGGGAAGAGCTGCTCGGGGTTATTAACAGCCCCCTTTTGCCCGTGTCTCTTAGGCTGAACCCGAAGAACGTGCACCAGCGGCCCACGGTGGCTCTGCTGTGCGGCCCCCACGTGAAGGGGGCGCAGGGCATCAGCTGCGGCCGGCACCTCTCCAACCACGATGTCCACGTCATCCTTTTCCTGCCCAACTTCGTCAAGATGCTGGAATCCATCACCAACGAGTTGAACCTCTTCAGCAAGACGCAAGGCCAGCAAGTGTCCAACGTCAAAGGTAGGTGGCTGAGGAGCTCATCCGCTCTCTGCCTCACAGGGACCTGTGCTGCTCGGTCCCCTGGCACCATCTAGTGGCACTGCCATGGGTTGGTGGCTGCTGAGAGCCTGGCAGGACAGCGGAGAGGTTCGACAGTGGGGCTGTTGTGCTCGTACAGATGTTTCCTGTATGAACAAGCTGCTGCAGGGATCAGAGCAGACTGGCCCTTCTCTTCTGATAAGGGCCTTCCTTGTTCAGCCTATCGAAACTGCAAGTCAATGAGCATCCAACCGCAGCTTCAAACCAAGCAGCAGCTTTGCTGAGCTAGTCCCACCAGCTGTCAGCTCACATCTCTTGCTGTGCCAGAGAACACACTGATGCTTCATCTTCTGTGAGACAACTGGCTTCTGTTTTGATATTTCACCAGTGTTATTTCCAAACCCGGTTCATTTAAAACCTGGGTTCATTTAAAACCTTGGGAGAAGCGAACCTGGGCATTAGGGCAGTGTTGACTGTGCTGTGCTGGCTGAGCTACTTCCCTGTTAGCTTATAAAAGGACTTGGTCAGGTAAGGGGGATGCAGCAGAGGTGATATAGAGCAGGTCAGTGCTGCTCAGTGGAGCTCAGCAGGGCAGGCAGCAGTGCAGCCCATGAGCTGCCTTTCTGTAGTTGCTGCCTTCCAGAAAAATAACCTTTTTTTTCAACTTGTGGACTAGAAAATGGTCCTTTTATAATGGAGAGAGCACCCCCCTGCTTCCCTGGGCTGCCCGGACTGAGCCAGCTCAGGGGCAGCATCTGGGGCTGCCACTTGATGATGTTTTGTACCTGAGAGCCTGAACGTTCTGCATAGTGCTAAAGAGCTCTTAAAGATTGGTGTTAGTGCCTTGTGCAGGGAGATGGCAATAATGACAGGTAAGGGAAGACTGTATGCAATGGGATTTGGGTGCTGGAGGCAGAAGTGAAGAACCTGCTGGCAGCACAAGGATGGAAGGCACTGAGAGCCCGAGTTCAGAGCTTCAGGTTGATCCTCAGCGCTCACCAGTCTTCGTGTTTGTTTCAGATCTCCCCGACAGCCCCGTTGACCTGGTGATCAACTGCCTGGATTGTCATGAAAATGCCTTCCTGAGAGATCAGCCTTGGTACAAGGCGGTGGTGGACTGGGCCAACCAGAACCGGGCCCCCGTCCTCAGCATAGACCCCCCCATCAGCGAGATGGAGCAGGGCATCGACGCCAAGTGGTCGCTGGCGCTGGGGCTGCCGCTGCCGCTGGGCGAGAGGGCAGGGCGTGTGTACCTCTGTGACATTGGCATTCCCCAGAAGGTCTTTCAGGAGGTGGGCATCAACTACCACTCCCCCTTTGGCTGCAAGTTCGTCATCCCCCTGCATTCCACTTAGAGCCAGCCGGGGGGCTCTGAAGGGAGAGAAGAGGAGGAGGTGTGTCGATAAGCTGTGCAGTGGATCCTGACTGGTAAACTCGTGTGACGCCTTAAGGATGGGAAGTTCTGGAGAGGGGTTTTTTTTTTGTGTCCTTCCAGAAGAAATATTGTGTATTTAACAAAAAAACAACAAAAAAAAAAAAGGAGAATAATTGTAAAATGAAACAAAAAAGAAGGAAGTGAATGTTCCTGCAGAGCTGTTCGCATTCTCTTGTGCCATTGTATGAAGGAAGGTGCAGGAAGATGGTGTCTGTCCCTGGCCAAGTGACCGCTGCTGACCAGGCCCAGCCACAGGGTGTTCGTTGAGGGGTTGCACATGGAAGTGCTACAAGTGATGGGTGGGTTGTTGACTGGAGCTGTGGTTCTGTCCGTGTGAGCAGGTAGAGCCAGTGGGAGTATCCTGGTGGGAACAGCACCCCTGGTTATGTAGGAATACCTCCTGTTGCAGTCATGCAGGAGGGAGGGTTTGGTTTCATTCAGTTGTTCTTTTGGACTCCCTCCCCTCCCTTATATTCCTGAAGGCAGTTGTAGGTCCCTCTCCCTCCTGGACCCACCAGCCCTTCAAGGAGAACATTCCCTCTTTGGAAAGCTTGTGGCAAGAGCCAGAAGCTCTCAGGTCACACACGCTCTGGGAACACCAAGTCCTCAGCTGGGCTTTACTTGCTTATGTACTCGGTTGGCTTTTTGTTTGTTCACTTAGTGGTGGAGCCCAGGCTGTGGGAGGGAGGTGGATGGTGGAAAAGAACTTTTGCCAGGATAGTTGGGGCGGGTTTGGTTTATTTTCCTTTTCCTTTCTGGCGCAGTGAGTGAGTGAATCAGGGAAAGGGTAGTGTCAGGGCAATGTCACTTGGAGTTTGGTGCGTTGCTCTGTGGTACAGGTGATATTTGGACAAGTTCCCCCAGTGATTCCAGTATCCCTCTTACACTCGGTGTGGTTTGGGAAGTGAGTTATGGATCAGTTCATTCCCTTTGGGCTCAAAGCCTGTGTATGGGTGTGTGTCTGTGTGTGGCGGGATCCCTCTCCTCACACAGAGGTGCTCAGCTCTCTCAGTGCAGTGAGAGCGGTCAGTGCTTGAAGCTCTGCTGCCCTTGTGGCCCCTTTCCTGTCCCCGAGCTGCTGCAGGTACCTGATCCTTGCACAGAGCCTGTTCTGCCGCCTGGAGAGCCTCAGAGCTTCAGCTGGTGCCTGTTCTCTGGGGAGCTGGCACTGGAGCTGCTCTGTCGCTGTGCTCTGCTGGGCAGCAGGGGCTCTCTTAGCAAAGCTGTTGACCTGCTTGTGTAAATGCTCACCCCTTGGGGCACACCAGGCACTTGTCTTTCCCTTTCAGCTGCTTCCAGCCAAGGCCAAGTGCAGCAAAGGAGGGCAGAGTCTTCAGGTACTTCAATGATGAACATTGCCTGCAAGGAGGGAGTGATGGGGAAGACCCGGCTGTAGGCACAGGAGCACTGGGCTTGCCCTCCAGCTCCTGAGGCCTCTTCCCTGGCCAAGCCCCATCCACCCCAGCAGGACCAAGGGCTCTGCCCCTCTCAGTGCTGGAGCCCTGGTCCCCCCGAGCTGCTGTCCCTGTTGAGGGCTGGCTGCCACCTCTGCCTGGCTTCCCTCTGCCTCCTGTGTTGCTTTGGCTGTTTCTTTCATCTAACCTCGAGGCAGAGGCACAATAAAGGTGGAGCACCAGCCCTTGGTCGTTGCCGTAGTACAATATTAGCTTTAGTCCCCTTATTTTCACTTTCCTTGCTCAAGACACTCGATAAGAGGTTGCTGTTTCAATTCCTGCTTTCCTTGCCCCTTCTGGATTGGGTTTTTGAACTGGGGGTGCCCACACTGAGCACTAACGGGGCAGGAAGGGTCAAGGCTTTGGGCTGTGTTGGGCACGGTTACACTTCACAGTGGCTGGTGCTGAGAGCAGATTTGGGCATTTGGCTGTGCTTCCCTCTGGATACTTGCAGAAATGCATCTCCTGTGCAGGGGGGAGCTCTCCTGAAGCACTCAGAGACCCAGGCAGGGCGCTGGGTCCCTTCTTCCCCTTTCCCCATGTTACCTGTTCAAAGCCCAGCTCACTTTCTAGCTGTGTTTGCAATAGTTTCTACCCCCACCAGGAACTGCCACAAGTGCTGCTCTGGTCACTGACACATGAAGATCACTGCACTCTGTCACTGCTTGATACTCCATTTGTGACCTGATGTTTGTAATGACTAAATTCCTGCCACTACTGGGGGATGCCCTGAAATAAAGTGCAACTATTCATGTGTGCTGGGCGTGTGAAGCTGAGTTATTTGGGCTGTTGTGGTTCTAGAGCCTTCCTGCTGCTTAGCTTCCAGTTCAGGTTCCACCCCCTCCACGGTGCTTTGCAGCTGGGAACAAACGCCCCCCCCCTCCACCTGCCTACAAGGGAAGTAGCAAACAATAAGAAACACTTTATTTTAACTTTACAACATATAAATAGACAAATCTGTGCTTTCCAACGGAGCTTTTCTTCCCTCCCCTCCCCAGGGTCCTTAGTGCAGTGTCCCAGCCCCTCGGAGGGTGAGCAGAGCTGGGCTGCAGAGGCTGGACTGATCCTGGAGGTACAAATCCAGCAGGAATCACCCCGTTCCCAGCTGTCATCTGCTCAGGTTCCGGCTGGCGCCGCGGCCGCACAGCATCCTTTCCTCTGCGGAGAGGCCGGTGAAGAAGGGATGCAGGAGGGCTTCCGAGAACGTGATCCTCTGGGAAGGCTCGAATTCCAGCATCCTCCTCATCAGGTCGAAGAGCTGCGCGTGCTCCAGCGAGTCGTGCAACATGTAGGTCTGGAAGAGAAGGGGGGGGACTGGTAGCACAGGGACTGAGCCCCAGGCCCTGGTTTAGTGATGCACAGCATCAAACACAGCATCCCTCCCATTCCCTCTCAGCCACAGCCACTCCAGTCCATTTCTGCAGAGGAGAGGTTGGGGCTCTGCAGAAGCCAGTTCCTATGGGAAATTCCCATCCTGAAGCCCCATCGCCACCAATATGGGGAAGGATCAATGCAGCCAGGCCTCCAGCAGCACCTACCCGCAGGGGCTTGCAGTTCTCTTGGACGTATCTCCCATCGGATGTGTTCTCATCCCAAACCAGGTTTCCATTGTGGAAATACTTCTGCTTCCTGTCAAGGGAAGGTGGTGTTAGTAAAGCTACTCCTGGGATGTGTGTCCAGCGCATCTCCCGTGGCTATACCCGTGTAGGAGAGGTCCAGTGCGAGGACAGAGAAGTTGTAGCCTCAGTAATCAGCCACCAGCAGTTGTCTGGGCTGGCTGAGGGCAGGAAGAGGCTCTCACCGAGTTTTGTGGATCATGTGAGATGGAATTGGTCCGAGGATCTTTTCCATCATGACGAGATGCTCTCGGTTCTCATGGGTCTGCAAAGGAAAAGAGCGACGGGGCATTAATTCAGAGCTTGGGAGATGTGATCACAAAAGGTCTGTCACCTACACAAGAGCAGGAGAAAAGAACCCTCTGGAATGATGCAGGCTCTGCCCCCTTCTGCCTCTTGATTCTTCTATTCTGCCCAGCACAGTGAAGAACCCAGAGGTGACCTGAGCCTTGTGCTTCCAGCAAAGGCACGATTCCCCAAACCCTGAGGTTCCCTGGGCTTCTTTCAAACCCAACTTCTGATTTTCAATGCCTGATCCCTTCCCTTCAGCTAAGTCTGAGCCCTTTTAGACATTGAGGACTTTGTAGGGTACAAATGCCTCTTGCAAGAATCATACCTGGAAGAGCGTGAAGCCGCGGTAATACTCAAAGAGGATGCAGCCGGTGCTCCAGACATCGCACGGCTGCGCCCAGCCCAGCTCTGCAAAGAGAATCACAGTCACTTGGTGCTCCTGACACGTTCCCACCGGATTTCTCCTACTTCCTTGTTGCAACTGCAGGGATTACACAGAGACAGACCTAGAAGTGACCCGTGCACTCTGCGTTGCTGCACAAAGACTGGTGAGTCTCCCCCAGACGCTTCTGTTCCAGCTTATGCTGACTCCGCACTCCCCTGGAGCCAGTGTGAGCACTTCCCAAGTCCCACAGGCTTTCCTCAGCTCCCTGCCAAGAGCCTGCCTTATCCATGACTACCCTCCACACCATCAGGACCTTGGGACCACCGAGGTGGTGGTGCAGCACCGCACAGGACAGGCTTTCCCCAAGAACCAGAGTGCTCTGAAGCTGGTTTTCCTCTAGACAGCGCCACCCTCCAGCATTCCCTGGGACAAGGCTTCTCCTCCAGCCCTCCAAGACTCCCGGAGCACCAGGAGCACTCACCCAGGATCACTTCTGGTGGACGGTAGTGCCGGGTGGCCACGATAGTGGTGTGGTGCTCGTGATCGAAGGTGGCGCTGCCGAAGTCAGCCACGCGGATGCTCGTGTTCCGAATGGATTTCTCCTCGCAGCTCTGCAAGCAAAGAAACCCTCAGTACTTCTGGGAGCTGCTTCAGGATGAGGCTGGGCTTTGAGAGCAGCCCTCTGACCACAGAACTGCTGTGTCTGCTTTACTAAGTACATGGATTAGAACTGTGAAGCTCTGAGCTCTTTACATCTCAGCGTTGAGGAAAGCCCCCAGATGCTCCTCCACGTTGACTGGAGCCACTAAAGCAGTCTTACGGCTTTTAGAAGACATGGGAAAGGGAAAAGGCCAGTTTGTTCCCACTGACCAGACTTCTAAGGCCTGGTGGGACACATAGGGAATAAGGAAGATCCAATGGCTGCAGGGAGGGAAGGGCAGGTTGCTGCCCATCTACTGGACACAACCCACCTTTTTCTCGTTGTAGAGAGTGTCAAAATCCGAGTTGACAAACAAGATGTTTTCTGGCTTGAGGTCGGTGTGAGTCAGCTGGTTGTCATGTAAAACTGCACCGGGGGTGGAGAGGAGAGAGAAAGAACACACTTTGAAGCACCCAAACAACTCTGCCCATCCAAGCACCAGCGAGCTCCCCCCCAGCTCCCTCCCAGCCCACCCTGATGGCCCCGGGCACGTACATCTCAAGGCATGGCAGAGCTGATAGGCCATGTGCCGGATCTGAGGGAGAGGGTATGGCTGGAAGTTGTTCTCCTTCAGGAACTCAAAAGTGTTCTTGCCCAGCAGCTCGAAGGCGATGCACATGTGGCCATGGAAGTTGAACCAGTCTGACATGAGGACACAGAGGCTGTGTGGAGGGAACGATGGGAGGGTTAACCATCAGGCAGGGCAGTTCTGCACGTTCCTGCCTACTTCAGAAGTGGTTGGTGAGCAAAAAGCTCTGAGCCAGCTGACTCAGCAGCACCGTAACCCCTCTGTGTACACCAGAGACACCCCTTCCCCTCTCTGCTCAACCACCTCTGGGCACAGAGCTCCAATCCAGGTGGTTGTTAAAACAGCTTTGGTTAGTTTTCCCTCACTGTGACCTGGCACCTCAGTTGTTAAAGAGTTTAAAGTGTTCAGTAAAACCAGAGACAGGCTCAGGATGCCCAGAGAAGCTGTGGCTGCCCCATCCCTGGCAGTGTTCAAGGCCAGGTTGGACACAGGGGCTTGGAGCAACCTGCTCTGGTGGAAGGTGTCCCTGCCCGTGTCAGGGGGTTGGAACTGGATGAGCTTTAATGTCCCTTCAACCCAAACCAGTCTGGAATCCTCTGAATGAGACAGCGCCGTGTTTCTCTGGGTATGGCCCAAGCACAGCACATGTCTGTGAGGACGTGGTACTGACCACCCAGGAGCCTCGTAGGAACTTACAATTTGTTCTCCTTATCCTTCTCTTTGATCTTTTTGAGGACATTGATTTCCAGCCTGGCTGCTTCTCGGTACTTGCCAACGTTCTTTATGATTTTCAGCGCCACCTGAGATTTGCCTCTGTAAGGGAAGAGACCAGAGGATGGAGTCAGAGATGAAGCCCAGGTACACCTGGCCTCAGCCGCACAGCGAGGGCACACCCCGGTTACTCCAGTCACGTCTGCCTGTGTTAAAAGGCTTAGTCATGCTCTCAAGGGCTGCCACAGATTGATGCTGCTCGGCCAGTGGTTAACTTGAACGGGAAGGCTGCTGCTGGGTTACACTCCAAAGAGCTGCAGCCTCTAAGGTCACTGCGGCTCCAGCAGCCGCCTCCCCTCTCCAAGTGTGCCAGAGGGATTCCCGAGGAGACCCCACAGCTCAGAGCCAGAGGGTCAGGAAGAGGCAGGGGTCAAGTGTAATCACAGGAGAGGTTAAAAGGAAGGCGGAGTGAGGACCCTGGCACATTAAGAGGTCGCTTTCCCCACTGCCTGGCCCATCCCTCCGCTGCAGTTAATGCAGTAGAACAGCCTGTGCCGAAGCACTTGGTCACTGAACGCATCCCTGCTTCCTGCACACAGCAGCCTGCAAACAGGGTATGAACCTTTCCACTTGCTGTAACAACTGAATTCAACAAGTGGGAGGTGATGACTGGTCCCAGGCCCAAACTGTGACGCTTGTGAGCGCCTGAGACACACGAGACAAGCTCTTTGGAAGGGAAGGTGCCCACCTGGCATGGTCCACACACTCCACCACCTTGCCAAACGTGCCCTCGCCCAGGCTGCCGACGATTTCATCTAGGAGAGAGAACAGGAGCGGCCGTGAACGCGAGGGCCCGGGCGGGAGCTGAGGTCCTGCATCTTCCCAGCCATAACACGTCAAAGCAAAACCAAAGCATCTCACTGCTACACTCTTTAAAACTCAAGTGTCTATCGTCTGCCTGAGGCAATTTACTGCTCGCTCCAGTTACAAGCAATAAAACACTAGAGCCCCCTCGAGTAGGACACGAGAGATCTGCTCTAACACGGGGATAGAAAGTAGAGAGGTAAAGTTTTACGAAAGGTGGCTGTACATCGCTCGTGAAGCCAATCGCCGATCCTGCACACCAGGTGACCTTCCTTGTCATCTTCCACGCTCCTGCTGCGCTTACTGCTCTGTTGGCTTCTCTGTACACACCGCCCCCCGCAACGGCACACGACCGGTTCCGAGCGGCGGGAATGTGGTGGCATTCAAAGGTTGGAGATGAACGGTGCGTCGGGCGGGTGGGTTTTCCAGATGCCAGCATTTCATAAGGCACACAGCATATATAACGATAGGGATATTGCAAGGGACACGTCAAGACACAAACTAACTTCAAAACAGAAAAGTCATAAACAGCTACAGGTATGTAAAGAAAAAAAACTCGCTCATACGCTACGTGGAGGGAAAATGCCCCCCTCTTCCTGGGCCACATGGTCTAAGGGGAGGTGCCCGTGGCAGGGGGTTGGAAGTGGATGAGCTTAAGGTGCTTTCCAACCCAAACCAGGCTGGGATTCTGTAAGTCTCGGAAGGGAAGCAGCAGCTGGGATGCTCAGCTCCGAGGCACCACCATTCCCCACAGAGCAGCAGCTCCCGAGGATGCTGCCGGAGGCACGGAAGGAGAAGGGCTTTGCCAGAAGAACCTCACTTTCTCCGCTGGCAAACGTGATGAAGGGCACATGGAGCTGTCAGTTTGGACAAGCTGCCCAGTAGAAGCCAGAGGAGCAGTTCTCCCTCTGTATAGCTCTTTTGTACCTCAGTTAACACATCGCCAGCTACCCATCGCCTGCCCCAGCTACGAACCAGCCCTTCCCTTCCTGACAGAGCCAGCTACTCACTGCCCCGAAAGCCACACACCCACCCGGGTGCAAACAGACCCGGGGCTGCAGGATGCAGTTTTAAGCCTGGGAGGACTTGAGTTGAATGAAGCCCCAGGGAGCATTTCATTCCAGGCATCCCCCGGTCTGAGGCCACGTTCCCCCCTGCCACCTCTAGCTTCTACTGGAAAACCAGCCGAACGTTCCTGAAAGGACCCGGGGTCCACAAAGCAAGACTCTGCCCTAATTCCTGCTCTGTTTCTATTCAGCCTTAAAAAGTAACTTACAATCGCCACAGCCAAAGAAATGAATCCAAAGCTCAACATTTCCAGGCTTCTCTTTCTGTGCCCCCCACCTAGGCCGGAATAACGAGCTACAATCCAACCCCTAAAGGTCAACTGAAGGAGGAGAGGAACAGTGAGACAGATGTGAGACTTCAAAGGGTTTAGATCACACCAGCCCCAAACCTGCAGCCCGTTATCATCATCACAGGCACACAAACCACACCGGAGGGTTTCCATCCTAAGCCTGGCTCTTCCTAAATCTAGACTTAAAAAGTCAACTGGAAAAGAAAGAAGAGGAGGAAAGCAGAGAGTTCCCGGGCATGCAGCTATCCACTGTGGCTGCAGGGATCAGGACTCGGACACTGAGGTGTCATAACACTTAAAAGCAACAAACGTGTGGAAGATGGAAACGTCCCTTACAGGAGTGAAGGGGTGAGCCACAGATACTTCCCAACGCTTCCAGGGTATTCCCAGGAGCAGCCTTCCCACTCACTTCCAAATATTCCCTATTAATCCTGGGAAGGAGTGGAAAACAGGCAAGTTTCAAGCTGAAATCCAAGGCCACTTGTGCGGGAATAGGCGAAGAGGACACGTGCACATCCTCGGAAGGCAGAAGCCTTCCTCTGAGCTCAGTGGGACAGGGGTTAACACCACCAGGGCTCCAACCCAGCCTGATTGATCCCATCTGCTCTGGGATCCTGGCACCGAGTCAACTGGACGTGCCTCCACGGGAGCTGTGCACCAGCGCTGCATACCAACCCCCCCGCGGGGCTGCAGTGAGCACAGCAGAGCCCTGGCCACGTCCAAGCCCCACCAGTGCAGGTGCCCAGCAGCCAGGCTGGCCTGTGGCCAGGGCTCCCCCTCGCTGGCCTGTCACGTGTGTGCCATTCGAAGCCTGCCCTGATCCCCTCCCTGGCTGCACGGAGCACAGCTTGGGCTCCTCACGTATTCAGGCTACACAGGGGGCTGGACTTGTGCGAAACCAAGAGCTACAAACACTCCCTGCTTAAACAAGACACAGGTTTTGGACTTGTACATTCCACATCGCAATGCAAAGACACACAGGAATGGGATTCGAGGTACTCACCCAGCGCTCCGAGCTAGAAGGAGGCAAGAACAGTTAAAACCCTGAGCAATCCTCAGCTCGTTCTGGATGCTACTCACCGAGGAGGCACTGCTACAAGACCTGGTCCTGCGCTTCCGGCAGTGGTGCTGATGCTTCCTGGCGCGGTGCTGCTCCCGGCCTCTGGAACGCCGCCAGTTCCGCGCGCGGGTCGAGTAATAATCCTCTCCAAAGGATGGGCTTCGTTCTTCAAACCTGTAGGCATCGCTGTCCCGCCTGTACCGCCGGTGATAAGGCATCCTGTCATGGCTGCGGCACAAGCAAGAATGGGTTTGTGAGCCTGGAAAAGCACCAAAGACACGGTCCTGATGGAGCTAAGTGCTCCTGCTCCCCAGTGACAGGGACGCAACAGGAGGGGTCCCAGCTCCAAACCTCCCCTCTGCTGCGGCTCAGGCGCTGACCACTTCCCAGACGACAAAAAGGAGGTTTGAAGAGGACATGGTGTGGTATTCCCATGTTTTAAGGGATGGGGGGGGAAAACACCCACTTTGAGCTCGATCTGGGCTGCCTGCCTCACCTGAGCCGCCTCTGCCACCACACACAAGTGTTGTCTAACATCCCTCAGGAGGATCTCTCATTAGTTCTTAGCCAAAAGAGGCCTGAAGCCAGCAGCAATGCTGCAGTCATCGCCCCGGGGGGACTGGAGGCCCCAAAACACCAAACACACACACACGCCTCGGCTCAGATCATGAGCAGGAGCCAGAAGGAAGATTTGGTCTCCATGGTGTAGCCGAGCTCCTGCCCCACACTCCATGAGCCAGCACCTCAGACTAGAGCTGTGCTTCTAAGCTAGAGCCTAACCAGCTGGCCTGATAAGCCAGCTTCCACTCCAAGCCTTGCTTCACACCTCGAGTGAGCTGTGTTTTAGGTGGGAGATGTTCCCAAACCCCAAACACACCCTTGTGAAGCTTCAGTGTGTACTTTTAGGATCCAGAGGAACTGGAGAGAACAACCTGAAGGACTCAAGTACAGAGGAGACCAGTGAACCTGCGAGAGTTTAAGCTGAGAATAAAGGGGCAGGAAGGTTTTCACCAAGCCTGGGGCCATCCCAAGCTGTCCCACAACCTCCATTCAAAGGGAAGATGGAAAAGCATCAGGAGTGCTTCATGATTTGCTGCCTTCAGGTAACCACAAGCCAGAAATTCATCTGTAGAACATGTCAGGAATCTAAGGATGAAGCCAGCTCCCTTCTGGCTGCAGCAGCTCCGGCACCACGGAGCAGTGAGGACCCACCAGCCTGTTTCAGTCCCCATCTATTCCAGAACCCTCACTGCGGCTCCTGTTATCAGAGCCCTTATCCAGCACCTGATTGTCCCTGTGGGAATGCTGACCAAAGAGAGGTAAAATCCAGAGCAGGAAAGCTCAGTTGGATCCTTTCTGACAGCACAGGTGAGGGAAAAGTGTTTGATATCCCATTCGTAATCCTTACAGCAGGAAGCGGGCTGTCGGGAGAGAAAGGCTCCAATGCCTCCACAGCATTAGAACCAGGAAACACCATTCCAGGGCAGGTTCTTCTCCCTTAGTAATATTAAAGGTGTTGTTTTGGGAAAAGCTTCGGGCGAGATGCTGTGGCAGGAACGCGGGAGGGAGGGAGGGAGGGCACACACCATTAAGGCCTTTACTTCCACCACTGGGATTTACAGGTTTAAAGCTGATCTGCAGTCAGGAAATGAAAGCTGCTGCTGCTGAGACACCCCAGGGTGGGGGACGGGGGTCATCAGATGGAAACGGCCTCAAGCTGCACCAGGGCAGGTTTAGATGGAGATGAGGAACAATTCCTGCCCCAGTGGGTGCTCAGGCATTGGAACAGGCTGCCCAGGGCAGTGCTGGAGCCACCGTCCCTGCAAGTGTTCACACACCGTGTAGCCGAGGCCCTCAGTGCCATGGGTTAGTGGTGGCCTTGGCAGAGCTGGGCAATGGTTGGACTTGATGAGCTTAAAGGTCTTCTCCAGCCTGGCTGATCCCCTGCTCCCGTGAGACCCCGGCTCCCGCTGCCCGGACCCTGCCCTCACCTTCTGGACCGTGACCTCCTGCCGAGCTCCCTCCGGGGGGGCTCCCGCAGCCTCCCCTCGTAGCCGTCCCTGCTGCGGGACCTCCTCCTCTTCCACCGGTGGCCCAGGCAGCTCTCGGGCTGCGGGGACCGGTACCTCTTGCAGTGATGCATCTGCGGAGACAGGCGGTGTCCGGCTCACCCCGCGCCCGCCCCGGCCCTTCTCACCGCCGCGGCCCCAGCAGCGCTCGCAGGGGTTAACGGGCCCGTTACCGCTTCTCCGCTGGGTTCGAACCGCGCCCCCCCCGCCCCGCTCCCCGCCTCTCACCGAGCCCCGCTCCGCGCCCCTCCGCGCCCGGCGGCTGCGGCCCGGCCCCGCACCGCCGCCGCTCCGCTTCCGCTTCCGGCCCCGCCCCGGGAACGCGGGTCGAGGTTCACCCGCCGGGACCGGGCGTTGGGAGCGGGGGTGGGCCCGGGGGGGGGGGGAGGGGGGGGCACGGACCGCGCCCTCCCCGTGACCTCCACCGGGGCCTGCCACAGCGCCGCAGCCGGGGTTGGGTTGGAGGGACCTTAAAGCTCCTCCAGCTCCAACCCCTGCCACGGGCAGGGACACCTTCCACTAGAGCAGGTTGCTCCAAGCCCCTGTGTCCAGCCTGGCCTCTGAGCCGTCTTAACACCCACATCATCGTCCGGGCTCCGTCTGCAGGGCTGGAGGTCGGTGGTGGTCACACAACCTCCTCCTGAACAGCTCTGGAGCCCTTCTGAGGTGGTTCCAGCCCTGGGGAATGAAGAGGAGCCTCCCGGTGCTGTCCTGGGAAACTTGGGTTGGAAATCCCTTGATGAAGGGATCTTAGTGTTTGAAAAACTGTCCCAACAAGATGCTTTCATCCGCGCTGGGCTCTCTGCAGCCCCTTGTTGAGGAATCCAGGTTGTGGCAGGGAGGAGCAGTGAATGGTGGCAGTTAGGGGAGGGATGGAGGGCGGGAGGCTGGGAATGGGAGCTTGCCTGGAGGAGTGGATTCCAGCCCAAACAGCAGCTGCCAGCCCTGGGAAGGTGCGCTGGGAGGGCTGGAGCGCGGCCACCGCGGGTGTGGAGCCCATAGAGGCAGGGGCAGTGATGTGGGTCCCTCTGGGGCAGCGGGGCTGGAGGGTGCAGCACAGCAGTGACAGGGCTGGGAGGGCCGTGGGGATGTCCCACACCTCGGGGCGAGGTTGCAGTGGGTGCTATGGAGCCCCCCCTCACCTGAGACCATGTCTCTGAGCACCCCAGAGCCAGGGGAGACACCACCTTCTATCCCAGCACATCCCACCTCCAGTCTTGGTGCTGCTGGTGGATAAACCCCGTGCACCAAGGGTGTCTGCCCCCCACCTTCACCAGAGCCCACCCTACCCGCTTTGGGCATCCGGCTTTAAGGGCAGGCGAGTCCTTGGGCTGCCTGAGCTGAGCTCCAGTGGGGAAAAGCTGGAGCTGGGAAAAGCCAAACCCACTGGTGGGGAGGAATCCTGGGGGGAAAGGCTCTGCCTTGGCCTGTCTGCTGCCCAGACCAGAGCCCAGGCAGGGTGACCCCAGAGAGCCTGAGGCCTGTGAGGAGGGAGGTTCCCACCCAGGGAGCCCCAGCACCCCCCCACTGGTACCCACCATCCCAGCACACGTTGACAGCCCAGTTCTCCTTGCAAAGGTCCAACCCGGGAGCAGGAAGCCCTGCAAGGACACAGGCCTCCTCCAGCCCACCAGGAAGAGGATGAAGAAAGGGGCTGGGCCATGCTCAAATCCCATCCCAGTGAGGCACCCCGGGACAAAGGAGACATGCAGGGGCAGCGTGTGAAGAGGTAGAAGTTTATTGGAATATAAACATTCAGATAACCTGTAAGATAGAAAAAACCCAACAACAACATATACAGACACTTGTTGGAAGGAGACGTTGAGGTATTTATCCACCGCCTAGGCTATCACATCTTTATTTAGTTATCTTCTTTTCTTTTTAAATAGGTAAGAAAACTAGTAGCAAGGCTGCTGCAGCTGCTTGGAGAACTGGTGTTCCGATGTGAATCCCTATGGAGCACGCACACAGGCGTGAGGGCGTTCACATTCACTTTGGGAGCAGAGCAGCCTCCCCCTCGCGCCTCTTCCCCCTTTCCCAGCTCAACCTGACACTGGGATCTGCCAGAGGAGGAGAAGCAGGTTTGGTTCTGTGGTTTTTGTGTTGGACATTGAACCCAACTGGTGACTCTCCCCCCCCGCAGCAGGAGCATCGAAGGCTGCGTGGAAGCAAGGTGGGGGCTTTCTGAGTTTTGGTGTATGATTTTTGGCTGCTCACTGCAAAACCGTGGCTGGTCTGGAGTTGAGGAGAGCCTTCAGCCACACACTTCACCCGAGGAACAGTCCTACCTGCAGTATCAAAACCCTGAGAACTCTACAATCGAACACGGGCGAGTGAAATGAAGGGGAGCTGGGGCAAGGAGGGATCCCCCATCCTCACTCAGCATTCCCTAGCTCCTCTGCCCCATCCCTGCTGCTGGGTTCCGTAACCCTGGCCCCAAAGCCCAGCACCTCAGTAGATCTGGAGCTCAGCAAAACAAGGGTTAAGCCAGTGTCAAAGCCGGGCTTAGGGGAAGGGTTACTCTTCACAGTCTGAGTGGTCCGTCCTCCTCACCGTGTGCTGAGGAAGGACCAGTTTATTGTCGCAGCTTATTTTTTACTGAGGTATCTGTTACGCATCCCGACTTGCTTCTTTCCCTGAATTGGATACAAAACAATCTGTTAGTCCCTGTCTAGTTCCAGTCTAGTTGTGTAAAGCTTATAAACATTAATACTCTAGTAGTGTCAAAGCTGTTTGAGCAGTTCAGTGATTCGAGTGCCTTTCTGTGCAAGAACACACAATGTTAGCATGTGATACATAAGCAAAACCACCCATTACTAAACCTCTGCTCCCCAGGACCAGAGAAGAAAGCATAAGGAAAAGCAAAAAGTGCCCCGGTCCCACTCAGAGGAAACCCCACCCCCAAATAAAAACCAAAACCAAATAAAAAAGGGAAAAACCCAACAATCTGAATGAGCCCCAGAGGCTGGAAAATCCTCCCCGAGGAGGAAACGTGGTGGGAGCCTGTGGGATCTGCCAAGCGACTGCCCCACAGCCCGCGAGCAGCTTGGCCTCCCCGTGCCCAGCTGAGAATTGGGATATTTGGGAGCAGCATCTCTCTCAGGACACGTGCATCCTCCTCTTCCTCCTCCCCTCAAGCCCACGGGATGGCAGGCAGCTGGATAAATCAACCCCTAGTATCTCAACTAACCACCTAGAGCATGTAAGAGCCTCTTGCAACTAGGAGGTGCTGCCCATGGCTTACACAAGCCTTAGCACGAGCACTCGAGGCCAGAGCAGCAGCAGCACAGCCAAGGAGTGCTGGGGGATTACAAAGGAGAAGCTGGCATTTGAGAGTTTGAAGGATTATTCATTTATATCTATGTATATTTTTAAGCCCAATCCTCCTGCCGCTGACAGGGCCTTTCCTGGGGTGGTATCTGGCTCTGTGCTTTGTAAAGCCGTGGCTTTTCAGTAGTATAAAACAAAGAGCTTCTGGGAGCAGGACAGCCTGGGAGCACAGGGCTTCTCCCCAGCGTGGCTTAGTCTTGTGGTGCAGACACAAGTAGGTCTATGTGGGATAAAGTGGTGGTTGGCTGCAGCACTGCAAGACTGAGCTGTGCTTCCAGGGGCCAGAAACCGTGTCTGTGTCACTTAATGCATCAGCTAAAGCAGAGCTGGCACCTCCAAGCTGCCCTGAGCATCTCTGCTAATGGCAAGCACAGATGCTGGAGCTTGGAGACACCCTCGTGTCCAACATGAAGGGCAGCTCCTTTAAGTAAGGGGTTGCTCCTGCCTGCTTCTTCTACCTGTCCTCCTGTGCCATGCACGTGTCCTGGGGCAATGCTGCTCACCTTGTCCCCCGCTGGCTGAGGGCTGGGGAAGCCACTGCTCCTTTGCTCAGCCTTTTTGTTTGCCAAACTTTGTCTTTGGTGATAAGAGTTAAAAATAAACAATAAAACACAACGTCAGCAAAACCACATATAAAAAACAAGCGATAAGATATGCCAATACTTCCTGAAGAGGTTAAAAACCAACCAACCCCAAAACAAACAAACAAAAACCCCCAACAACAAGTACATATCTGAGGTATTTCATCTGCTCAACAAAACCTGACTCGGGTCTGGAGGATGGGAAGGACGTCACCAGGGCAGGACCGTGCTTGGACCCCATCTCCAGGCTGGGGAAAGGCCAAAGAAGAAGAGGGACAGGATGAGACCACCTGAGCTCATGGAGTCATTAAGGAGAGCCAGGGCCAGCCTCTGCCTGCTGTCAGCTGGAGGTTTGAGGGGAACAAGGGCAAGGAAGGGCTTGATTTCCTTTCCTCTGCTTCCACCCCGCAGAGCAAAAGGTCTCAACTCACCTGAGCTGCTTTCTTTTTGCTCATGTGCAATTTGAAGGGGACTGGGCTTCAACAAGATGATGTGTGTGATGTTCACCACGACACCTGCACACACCCCACAGGCCTGCTGAATTACATCTATGTATCACCCTCTGTTGTCTTGGTGGCCAGATGTGGAGAGCTTCTTCCAGGGGCTATTGAAAGACACCTCATGAGAAGGAAGTCACCCTGGGAAGCCTCCATCAAGCTAAGGTGGTGTCAAGGGGGCAGAGGATCAAAACACCAAGCCACAAGCAGTTCAGGGTGAATGTCAGTGGGATGAGTTCCTCAAGGGGAGACACAGACAAGGTGAAGGGCATTTAAAACTTGGCTGAAAGCCTGAAGGCAACAGGAGTGATGAGGCCAGCACCAGCCAGGAGGATGAAGCTGCTGATGGAATGGTTTTTAATGTGTCTATGGGTCAAAAGTGAGGTCCTGCCCCTCTTGCCAAGGCCTTAGAGAAGGGAAAGGAGGCTCCTAAGCCAAAAGCACGTGTTCAACATATGAACATCAGACCACAGCAGAGCCTGAAGAGGAAAAGTGAGGAGGCAAAAGCCTTCTGCAGCACAAGCCATGGGAGGATGGGGTCTCAGGATTGTCAATACGTGGAGTTGTTTTGTGGGAAGAGTCCTGGTGGCTGCTGGTTCGAGGAGAACCAAGTTTCCCTGCCCCATCTCCAGCTCTTTCCACCTGCCCTGGTGATGTCTAGGCCATCTCTCACCCATCCCGCAGCTCCTAGAGATGATCCCTGATTGGAAAACGCCAGGCATGCCCCCCCCCTCCCCTCCATGTCCCACCCCCCAACAGGAACACAGCAAACCCTGGGAGGAGGAGGAGGAGGAAGAAAACAAAAAGCAAAAGGGAGGAGAGAAAGGGGAGAACAAAGAATAAAGGCTGGACAAACAGACGATGAAGAAAAACTTGCTGGCATGGAAAGGTTTCAGCAGCAGCAGCATCATCATCATCATCTTGCCGTTGGCCAAGCCCAAAACCAGGTTCCTTGAGATGAGGTAAATCTGTGCGACTCCTTCCTGGCTCGCTCCCTGGGGAGAGCAGGGAGGAAGCTGGAGGCCAGTGTGAGAGACAGCAGGTTGGGCCCTTCCATCAGAGAGACCAGCTGGTGGAGGGCTCTGCGCCGGGGGTTCCCCGCGATGAGGTAGGGCTGGGAGAGCAGTGGGAGCTGCTGCTGCTGCTGCAGGAGCTTTGGGTGCTGGAGCCGGCAATGAGGTGGACGACGGGCTTCTGGGCAAAGAGCACCCCTGCAAGGCAGAGAGAAGGGAAGGGTTAGTGGGACTAAGGGGTGGCATGGCTGAGGTGGAGAGGAGACAGCGCAAAGGGCATCTATCCAACCCCAAAGAGCCCAACAGAGAGGCTCAGCGCAAAACCGAGCAGGCCTGTGGCATCAGTGGCCACCAGGATATAGGGAGGGATCCCCTGGGACTTGCTCTGGTGGCCTTGTGCTTACAGAAGGCAAAGATCTCAAATGGCTTCAACAGCTTTGGAGGAGAAGCAGCTTGGACCGTGCTGCAGCACCAGGCCTCCTGCCTCGGCTCTGTCACCTACGTGACCCGCAGAAGTGAAATGCCTTGAGCAGAGCACGGGGGGGGCAATTCCCACTTCCCAGAGATGCGTGAGGTAAACCTGAGTAAAGCCACTCCTCAGGAGAAGGATAATACTCCTTCCTATGAACACATCTACACACATCCCTTCCTTTAGATGTTTAACACAACCACCACCAGCTGGAAAGGGCATTCATCCCTAGGACCAAAGGCAAGAGAAACCACCGCTTGCTGAGCTCTCCAAGCTGGGCAGGTTGTGCCTGTTGTACTTTGGCAAAGGCCAGCCCCGGGACCACGCCACCCGCTCCCTGTGCCACCAGCCTGGCTCTGACCACGTTCTTTCTCACCAGCGTAAGTTGTGCCGTTGATCTCCACCGACATGTTGATGCTCCCAATGCCATTAGGTGCCAAGTTCAGCGCCGCTGCTGCCGCCGAGTCTGCTTTGTCTTCTTTCAGGAAGGAAGAGGTGCGGAGTTAGAGAGTAGCTGCCCTGTTCCCTGCACTCCCCAGAGACGATCAAAGGTGGACACAACCCTCCTGGTGTCTCCTCTCTCCACACAAAGTATTCCAAAGGTGTTTACATGTTTCGGTGTGAACTGAGCCTGTTGGCATTCACAAATCTCTCCCTGACTCAGAGGCTGGAAGCCAAATTAACATCCCTTTCCAAAGAAGCTGCCAGCACAGGAGAGAAGGTTGGATGGATCAGCTGCATGGTGGCTGTGTGGAGCCCCAGTGCAGGGCTCAGGCTGCAGCAGCTCTAGCGGCCACTGGAGGGAGGGGAATAACCACAGTGCCAAGGTCTGGAAGCCGGGAATGCTCTGCTTTCCTGCCCTTGCAGTGGCTATGTGAGTTTTCTGCATCCCTGGAGAGCCCTTTCTAAACTGTGACAGGCTCCAAAGCACCTCCCCAAACACAGTGCTGGTTTTATGTTGTCATTGGGAAGGTCAGACTTGCCCATAAGCAGCTAACCAAGGTGGGAAGAGACTCATTGAATCCTGAGGGCTCAGCCTGTAGAGACTAAAAATCATTCCCAGCATTTTGACGTAGGAAGTTCAGGGGGGAGAGAACAAAAACAAAGTGAGATGAGAGGGAATGAACATCACTTGATCACATTTGAATTCCCTTGTTCTCACTGGTTTCACTCTTTGTTTGGATGTGAATGTGAAATTGAGGTGACTGTCAAACTGATGTGAATTCCCAATCCCATTTAACTCCACAGCAACCTGCTGCTGCTTCCATGAGGAACCTGCCTTGACCCTTTGCTGTATATACTGCTGGCAAAGTGTCTCTATACAGCATTTACCAGCATTGCTAGGCAAAGACCTCGAGGAGAACCCTTCCCTTTCTTCTAAGCCATGCCAAACTTGCCTGGCCTTGTGCCTACATCCAAATATACAATTAATAGTGGGGCTGAGACCTTTAATTTGAATGGATCAAAAGGTTTGGAGGAAGCAGCTGCTGGGCCTGACAGTTGTGGAGGCTTTGCCTGTGCAGTGAAGTGCAGCCCCGGGGACAGGTAAAGGAGCCAGGGCACTTAATCTGCTTTTGAAGCCACCATCTGAGAGTATTGATCCTGACAACGTGACCTTTACAGGGCGACTCCCCTTCTCCAAAGCATTTCAGGAGTGCATTTCCCAGGCCATGAATGCTGCTTATAGGTGACCTTCTAACCCAGCCTTGCCAGGAGTTCTCTGCCTGCAGGCTGTGGAGGGCTGCAGCAGATGTTGGTAGCAATCCCCTGACTTGCTAAAAGCCACTGGGCCCCCTGCAGATACACAGGTTTTGTGGCCTCCTCATCACACCTGACAAAGGATTCCTAAAAGGTGGATATCCTGCTACCCACACAGAGAAAACTGGTACCTCCATCATCAATTCAAAGGGTTGCTGACCAGGAAAGGAGAGAAAATCATTCCCTGCAGCATAATGCTGGTGAGAGGCTCAGGTGAGAGCTGAGCATCTGGCACATGATGGGCTTCCCCTCCAAAGCCCCTGTACTGACTGCAGAATCAGGGCTGCCTGTGGCTAGATTAAGCCATGTTCTTGGACCTGACATATGCACAAGGTATTAAACATGAGGGGGTCAGAAGCGTGGCCCAAAGCAATTTCAGCTCACCCATGTGCTTCCCATGAAGGAAGGAGCATCCTTACAGCACAAAACAGAGCACTGCAAGGACAACTGAGCTAGCATCAGCTGAAACTGGTCATAGAATCATAGAATCAATGAGGTTGGAAAAGACCTTTATGATCATCAAGCCCAACTATTACTCCAGCACTGCCCAGACCACGACTAACCCATGTCACACATCCAAATCCTGTGGAGACGTAACAGCTTTAGTCCTGCAGCAATCTCACTACACTCAGCACAGGAGGTCATAAACTCAGAGTAATGGTCTTGTGGTGTGGTTCAAGTGGGGTTTATCAGCTTAGATGCAGAGCTTTCTGAAGCTAGGGTGCTTCTGCATCCAGGCTGGATTCAGATGATGCTGGATTATACATTGATAAGTAAAACCTAAAGCTTTGCAGTTATCATGCTCCATTTTAACAGCTCCTTGACAGTGACCTCTGCCTGGTACCCCCAGAGATAACCAAACCTGTGTGTAAAAGAGGTGTCTGGCATCCAGGATCAGGAGCAGTTCCCTCCCTGTTGCAGCCTGCAACGGCCTTTTGTGTGGCAGAAGTGCTGCTTACCCTTGCCATTGATTTTGATCTTCATGGGGATCTGCCGCGCCACGCTGAAGAGGTTGCGCTGAAGAGCCTGCTGCACGAGCCGCTGCTCCTCCTCGCTCATCCGGGACACCTTCTTCTCCGGAGGCTCTCCCGACTCCAGCCTCTCCCTCAGCTGCTCCAGGGTGGCTGTTCTTGCTGCCACAGTTGCCTGCTGGCTAGCCAAGGTCACTGGCACAGCAATACGATTTGGCATAGACACAGTCAAGGGCACGCCGTCCCCTAGGAAAGGGAATCACAGACTGGTTTGGGTTGGAAAGGACCTTAAGATCGCCCAGTTCCAACCCCCTGCCATGCGCAGGGACACCTTCCACTAGAGCAGGTTGCTCCAAGCCCCTGTGTCCAACCTGGCCTTGAACACTGCCAGGGATGGGGCAGCCACAGCTTCTCTGGGCACCCTGTGCCAGCGCCTCAGCACCCTCACAGGGAAGAGCTTCTGCCTTATATCTAACCTGAACTTCCCCTGTTTCAGTTTGAACCCATCACCCCTTGTCCTATCACTCCAGTCCCTGATGAAGAGTCCCTCTCCAGCACCCTAGAGCCCCCTTCAGATATTGGAAGGCTGCTATGAGATCTCCATGCAGCTTCTCTTCTCCAGGCTGAACAGCCCCAACTTCCACAGTCTGCCTTAGTCCCTCCTACAGCCCTTCCTAAAGCCAGGTTTAAACACAGACAAACCCGGAGCCATCCAAGCCCCACTATTCTCAAGTCCAAAGTCATTTGGGGTGGACAAAGCGAGAAACAACCATGTTCCAGGACCTGCACCTTTTAACCAGTGGAAACCACTGACCTTTCCTGACAGCCGCTGCTGGAGACACCCGAGGGTTGCTGGTCCCGCTGCCCGGCGCCACGCCGATGATGGGGAAGCGGATCTTAGGGGGAGACAGGAGGGAAGGAGGCCCCGTGGTGGTGGGTGAGTAGCTGAACAGAGAGGAGCTGTAGCTGGGCCGCCTGCCTTCCCGCCGGTTGCCATCGATTGCAGCCTGAAGCTCAGCAGGAGAACTGAGGGATTTCTTCTCACATTCGTAGGCATAGAGGTACTTCATGTACCTGGGGAGAGGGGAGCACAGGGGAACTCAATAGGACATGGAATTATTCAGGAAGGCTTTCAGACTGAGGTCCTCGGCAGATCTGGAGTCTTTGTGTGCACAGCATGACCACTGCTGTGCTTGGTTTGATAAGGATTGAGCAGGCTGGGTGCGGAGCACAGCTCAAAGAAACTTTGAGTTTACTCAATGTCTATAGGAAAGCACCTACTTACAAACTACTACAGCCACAAGGGCGGAAAAGAATCATCCAGAATTCCTTTACGACTGAGATACCATCTGAAATTACAAGAATTAAGGTCTTGGACCAGAACATTTAATGCAAGGAGGGAAGTTTGAGGAATTTCCCTTGTCATTTGTAGTGGCCAGCACCAAACCTCACTGCTCTCACCAAATTCCAGCACACACATTTGGAGAACAGCCTGTTTGTACCAGAGGCTGTAGGAATGGCAACAGAGGCTCTAAAAACTTCCAAGAAAGCAGAGTTTGCACTAGAACTGGGGTGGATTCCCAAAGCCCAGCCTTCCATGCTCGAGTCACTAAAGCACAGCTTCGCCCCGTTGCTTTTACAGTGGGTTTACTTTCACCATTCTTCTTCCTCTGCTTATTCTACTTTCTTGCCTCCTCAATATGAGGTACTGCAGGTCAGAAAGCAATCCCCACAGTAAATAGGTGCTAAATCCAAGTTTCCACACCGCAGTAGTGATAACAGACATCAAATGATCAAGTTCATACTTGATGCCTACAGCTCAGGAGGCCTCTCTTCCTTCCCTCCTCGCTGTGTCAGTGCTCTCTTCAGAGACACAGCAAGACCCTCCTTGCCCTGAGGAGATTAAGCTCATAGGAGGCAGGGAAGGCACAGGGTAGAGTTTAACCTTTAACACCTCCAGCCCAGTCCCTGCTCTGCCCTCCCCAATCCCCACCGGGTGTTCACATCCGTGCTGTTGGACCTTCAGGACTCACTGGGTTCGAAGCGTGAAGGCGGCGCTGGTGATGGACGTGGGCAAATTAAGGCCTTTGGTGATCTCTCGCCAGATCTTCTTGTTGATGATTTCCACCAGCCCTCCTTTCTCAGTCACCAGCTTATAGAGCATGTAGAGATCCAGGATCTGCTTTGCCATGATGGGGATCCGATTGATGGGAGTTCCTGCAGGGAAACAGCGGGGAAGGAAACACGGAGTCAAGAGAGAAAATGAGGCCAAGAAAAGCAGCAGGTTGGAGCTATCGATCTTCTTCCTAATAGGAAATTGAGGCGACTCTATTTGTAGCCTGACTTGAGGCCTCTTGATGGGTGAGTAAATGAACCAGAGAAGTGTAGCTACATGGCACGTCCTTTCCATGACAAATCCTTTCCTGTAGGCAAAAGCAATTATCGGACAAATAATAAGCTGCAGCTAAGAGCAACTTCTAAAATAGAAAGAGGGGAAGTGGGGACTATTCAATCCTGGGGGTGAGGGAGCAGCACAGAGGAATCGTGTTTTATGAGCTCCCAGGGCAATCTCAGATACAAATCTGCATTGCTCAGGCTCAGGAAGGGGCTGAACAGCTACTCATATGCTGGGATTCAACTCCCTCAATTCCCAGGATTTGTTATCCTGTACCCAGATGTGTACCATGGCATAACCCTGGAGCAGTAGTTCGTTGTGAGAAAGCTGGAGCAATCATGGGATGGTGGAGGTGAGCACATGAGCAGGGTAAGGGAGCATCACACATAGCGGATGCAGGGAGAAGCACCAGACATCCAAGCACGTTTTAGAGTCCAGAACAAGGCCCTGCTCTATCCCTGTGAGGATAAACAGGGCAGAGAGGGAGATAACTTTATCCTTGTGGTTCAATTTTGTCATCTTGTGGATTAAGAGAGGTAAGAAAACCTGATTTTTAAGCTGAGAGGGCCCTTTTAGCAGCACCTTCAAGTGAGAAAGCGTGCAGGGTTTGACAAGGTCAAACGAATGAGATTTAGGCAAGGAGAGGAAGAGGGGGAAAAACTGCTGATGTAGCAAACCTTTTCCTCTGCATAGGAAACACTGTCCTGGATCAAAGAGCCGTCCATCTGAGGTCAGTATCCTGCCTACCACAATGCTCAGCACCAGCCTTCACAGGAAAGCCTGGGAAGCGCCGTAATGGACAATTATGGAATCCCCAACCCACAGGGGAGACTTCTGCCACCGCTCAGCAGCCAGCGGCTCGGTTAATGCCCCGAAGCAGAGCAGTTTATGGCCCTTATAAATGGGGTTTATTCTGGTGAGTGAAAAGGAGTTCAGCTCGGCTCTGCAGATGTCCTCATTACACATGGAAGTGTAATTTTTCCCCCCCTTCTCCTTTCTTTTTGAAGCCTGTTATGCATTAGCTCACAGTACCAATTCCCACCGGTTAACGGGATGCTGGCTAGGAAAAGGAAACTTTTCCAGCTTCCAAAGGGCTGCCTTCAATTTCACCTAGTTACAAACTCTTAGGCTGTAAGCAAACATTAAGCACAACCTGATGGGGCTTGATTTGCACGCTATCATTTTATATCTTTCATATCCTCTTTTCCTTGTCTAAACAACCCCTTCCTTGTCCACAACAAAAGTCCACAAAGTGCATCAGATCCTCTTCCCGCATTTCAGAGATGACAGTTCCCTCCAAGAACTGAGAAAGAGACGTTGGAACTGGATGAGCTTTAAGGTCCTTTCCAACCCAAACCATCCTATGACTCTATGATTCCCAACTCCCTGCAGCTCTCCCAGCCGTGCCATTCCAGAGCCAGTCCTTCCCAAAGGGAATAACCCTCGGTTTTCCCTCAGCCACCATTTTGTCTCGGTGTGTTATTGCAGGAGCACACTGAGAGCATCATCGCAGCCCTGCCGAGGGCTGGGAGTGATCGTGTTACCAGCCTGGAGTTATCATTCATCAGCTGAGCCCCGTAACCAGAGTCACACCCAGGCACCACGAGGGAAGAGCAGGGAAACGCTTCCCTCCGAGGCCTCTCGGAAGAGCCAGGGGTGGGTTTTCCCACCCTAAAATGGCCCTTCCTTGCCAGCTCGGCATTCCCACCAGCAGCACGGAAAGCTGGGGTGTCCCAAGCGGCACCTTGCTCCACCGGGCAGGATCAAGACCCTCTCCCTGCCTCCTCCGGCAGCCCCGCGCTGCTCCAAGCCACCCACTTCTCCCCAATTCAATTGAGGGAATAGCATTAACTTGCTCAGAAGGGACTTTTCATCCAGCTCTCCTTGGACAGTGACCAGATGGAGAGTGAAAGGGAAGGGTCACGGCTAAGGCTCCTCAGGCTAAAAAGCTGCTAATACAGAACTGTAAGGAAATAATCTGCTTTGTAATACCCTGCGTTTCTCCTAAATGCAGTTTTACTCTTCTCTAGATTCTCCCGTCTCAGCAGTTGAAAAGGTACACGAGGATGTTTGTCCAAATACTCCTGTGAAAGGCACAAGCATTATCTACACCGATGGGAAATAAAGGCTTAAATGTGTTTCTGCTCGTAGCTGGAGCAGGAACAGCAATCAGCTCTGCCCTCCCCACCTCACATTACCCCTTTGACACCTTCCCTTCCTGAAGCTTGCTTTTAAACAAGCCCCCCAGACCAAAGTGCCCCGAAATTTCATTAGTAGCTTTATAAACTAAGCTAAAACCTTAGAGCTCCCCCCCAAGCCCATAAAATTTCTTTGTGCAGGCTGAGAAACTTTACAACAGGGAGCAAACTACTTCCATCCCTCTACCACTTGAGCAAGGAGCTGGAATAATTTTCCTCCTGTTTTCTCATAGTACCACACCAAGTAGTATCCCCCTGAGCTGGGTTTTGGATCTGGTACTTTACAGAGCAAGGTGGAAATGTCCTTGTTTCATAGGATCTGAGTGTTAAAGAGTGGGGGAGCACAGGAAAGCTGCTCCCCTTCCCTTCTCCACCCCCAATCCCTGGCTGAGGAAAGGCAAAGCGATAAAGTCTTTATTGGAAACCCCCAGTGCTCCAACAGGAAAGGCTGAAAAACGAGTATCATGGGAGGATTGGATGCTGAAGCCGAGCGGATCCTTTCACAGGCGGCTGCAAGGCTTGTCAGGGGCCATGATGGATTACTGTCATCTGGCAGCATCAGGATTAATGATGTGGAGGTCAGAGGGGAGAATTCCAGAGGGAAAGGTCAGCAGCCGGGGGCACAGCATAAGACTTGTTGCCTTTTGATGGCAAACTCATTTTACTGTACTTCCAAGTCTCTCTATTCTGCCGGCTCTCAAATGCTGTACTTGCTGTGCTTGCAAAGACCTAAAGCCTTGCTCAGGAAGAGGGTCAGGAAGATGACTGGATCCTCTCCTAGTTTTCCTGGTCTCTTCCTTCAGTACAACCCAGCTACATAAGTACAGGCCATTCCTATAAGGAATCAGCCAAAGGGGGTCACAAAGAGTCTGTTTCCACTGGAAAAGGGATGATTGAGCATGGGAGACCTCAGGAAGCCAAACTCCAGGGCAGGGAAAGTCTGGAAGGAGAAGGAAGAAGCATCCCACTGCCCGTGGGCTCCCAGTTTTCCAAAGGGAAAGACAGCTCTAACTACAACAGCAGATTCTGGAGTAAGGCATTTTCCTGGAGGAAGCCTGACTGTAGCTACAAACATCCCTGTCCTTCCAGGGAATAAGCAGCCCCCTCTGCCAAGCTGTTTCACCCCATTCAAGAGCCTCTTGTTTCAGACAGATGTTAACAGAAGGCTTCTAGGGATAGGCTTGAATGTCCCCCATGTCCTCTGCACTGGAGAGGAGCAACTGTTTGATTTTCCTCCTTCAAGAGCTGTTTAAGAAGGGCCTGAGGAAGCTGTAAGGCTCAGCCAATCTCTAAGGACTGTTTCTACATCCCTTGGCAATGAACCAGGAGCACTGGCTGAGCCATCACACAGGTTCTGCTCCCCAGCCACTGGCTCAGGGCTGGGACTCAGCTTCCCATTGCTTGAAAGGGAACTAAGCTTTGGACCAAGGTCTTCTTCATCCACTCAAGCACGCTGCCAAAGTTGGGTTTTCTTCCTCCTCTTCATCCTATCAAAGCCAGACTTCAGAGCGAGGTCTAAATCTGAAGGTGTAAACTGCTGTTAAACAAAACCTGCCCCTCAGACTGTTCTTAGCCAAATTACAGAAGATGATGGATGAAAATGAAAATGCAAGTCCCCTGCAAGGGCCACTCTGTGCTCTGCTCCCCTCATGCTGAGCCATGCCCACTGCAGGGAGTTCCCCACATCAAGCAGCCTAAGCCATGACTTGTCCTGCACTCGAGACAAAGAGCAGTTAATTATACCCAGCCTGGAGCAGTACTTTTTCAATCACCTCCTTTTTTTTTCTCCCTCTTATATCCAATTTACTTTCAGAAATGGCCATTTTTTAGTAAGGAACAAAGGAGGTGAGAATTCCAAACATTTATTCTGCAGAGCCACATTCGCATTGCAATAAAAGGACGCTCTGGAGTGAAAAATATGCAGAGAGGGAGCATTTTGAAACCACAACCTGCACAGGTAAGGGAAGAGCTGCTCTTTCTACCTTTCACTCCAAATATGTTCAGAAGAGAAGCAATTATCAGCCAGCCAAAAGGAACAGCTTTTCCCCAGGAGCCTGGGGAAGGCCACAGTGATTGAAAATGTATTTGAACCAACTCTTGAAGAGATCTTCATGTTTCTTTGAAGGGAGACAGTGTAATTATGTGGTAGGAATGCTCTCCCCACTCTCCTAGCCTTGACGGAGGTAAAATACAGTTCAAATGCAAGCAATTCAACTTGAACCCTGCACTATCTCAGCTGCTGGTGTGCTTCAGTTCCTCTCCAAGCACAGATCCTGGCTGGCTTCATGCAGAGCCGCCTCTTTGGCCACCCCAGCTTTAGCTGTTGGGTTGACTTGATGGTAAAGTAAAAAGCAAAGGTCTCCAGAAGGGAAACCACTTCTTCCCTCTTCCTCCTTGTGGTGCCACAGCTGATGTAATCTCTCCCTAACGCATGGCACTTCCCCAGCAGGCATCCTCACCTCCCAACAGGAATGTCACCACCTGATCCGCAAGCCTGCAGATCATTAGACACTCCTATCAAAGCGGGAGCCGGGCTAGAAGGTAATTAATCATGCTCTATTTGACAGGAGGCCCACTTCTTATCTGCACCCCTTGAAACACCATCAGTTGCTGCTTCCCTCCTCGATAAATGAGGCTGACAGCAGCCCCCGATCAGATTTCAGCTGCTGAACCAGAGGCAGCCGCGCAGGCATCACCCCTCTCGTGTTAGCCAAGGCTCCAGCCACACTGACCTTCCCAAGTGGGTTCTTCTCCATCCCCAAACCAGACATCCCACAGAGATTTCCAACCCAACTACAACTGTTTGGCTGCCTCTGACACAGCCCAGCCCAATGGATTTGCTATTATGAACTTCTTCTGCAGATGTGGAACTGCCAACAGCTGCAGGTGGGTTTCCATACCTATGGCCTCTGAACCAGATAGACTCTTCTCTAGGCAAAGACGGGACAAATACAGAAGCAAGGCACAGAAATGAGATGTGCCCATCATCTCATCTCACAAGCAACAACTGGAGCATCTTCATGCCAAATGGTTCCACCTCTTCCATCCACCTGGATATCTACAGGGTCAGCTCTTCCAGCGTTGAGCTAATTTCACTGCTTGAAGGCTGTTAAGATGTAAGGGAAGAACACCTGGCCCACAAATGTACGTCCAAGAACACCCAAAGAGGAAGTGCTGATATAAAGAAAGAGCTGGAGAACACCAGGATTTGAGAGACAAACATCCAGTCTTCGAGATGCTGGAGAAAATGGGACAATTTAAGTGAGGAAAACCCCCCTTTGAGTCCATCATTCTGTATAGGTGGGAAGGAGCACCTGGGATTCAGAGGTCCTCAGCTGGCAATCCCTGCAGCAGGCAGGTATCAGATGAATACAGAAAGGTTCATGCAAAGCAACACCCCCCAACCCTTTCCAATTCGTGTACCTTGTCCAGTGCCAGCCCAGTTCATAACAACACATTTCAGCTGCTCAAACACCCTTTGTGCTGGCTAAACTTAAACCAAATCTCCTGGAAGCCAGAACCAAGGCAACCTCTAATAGTATTTTCCCATTACAACTGCAGCTTCCAATATGCTTTCTCTTTGGAGCTAAAGTAATATTCACTCTAAAACACTAGTTTTCAGTTGTTTAAAGCCAAGGGATAGTCATTATTTGAATCAAACTTGGTATTTTCCCTGAAAATAAGGGAAATTTCCAAGCTTTTTTCAAATTAGAGGAAAAAAAAAGCTCATGCCTCAAGTCTGCAATGAATGTTTTGACGGCTGACAAACAGAAGGGGGAGGAAGTTTGGGTTTTATGGGAAGGACCTGCTGATAACTCCTTCTGAGTTACTGCAGTTTGCAAACCAGCCCAAGTAAACTCCCCCAGAACACCAACTTATGCAGCTAGTGGAGACTTTTAGCCTTTGGCACCTATGGTTGATGAGCAAGAGATTCCCCGCAAGAGTTTTCTGGATGCTGCAGAGAGTCCTACCTCAGGTCCAGGACCAGGCATCCCCAACGGAGCTGGACTGAAGCTGTTCAGAGATCCTAAGCACTTCGCTTTGCACATGGTTTTATCCTGCATCCCTTAGAAGTGTTTCAGTCCATGGAGTTCTCTGTTCCCTGCTCTGAAAGGCTCAAACCACTTAAAGAACACAGAGGAATGTGAAGCAGAGTGCCACTTCCCCCTACAACTTCAGGAAAAGCCTTTCTTTCTAACAATATAAAGGGAACACCCTACAATATTTCACTAATTCTCACTGCTCACCATTTGCACAAGACACTAGTCACCATTTTCCTGAATCTAGGCACAGCTGACCAAAGAAGAGGCTCTTTAAAGGAGGTGCAGGAGGCAGAGATGTAGCAGTGTACAAACCCAAGGCTCTGATGGGGAAAAGGACTTTGCCTCATTGATGGGGACCATCCAGAAGATGGCCTGAAGTGAGACTTTTCCACCGCAGAACAACAGCTGCTATTCAGGGAAGCATTTGCTGTGGCTCAGCATTAAGCAGGTAGCACGAGCAAAGGATGCTGAGAATTTATGTCTATTGATGTTTCATTTCAAGAGCTACATTGCTTAATTCAGATTCAAAAAGACCCCCAGAGGATCAAAAGAACAACCCAGCAAAATGGAATCAGTACAAGAATGAAGTGTATTCCCTGACCAACCATTTCATAAACACCACTTGGCTCATAGATAAAAGAATCCATCAGTAAATGCTTTTGTCAATACCCTGGATTTGTTGTATTTCCCCATCAAAACGTGCAGACAGAGCATCCAGCAGCAGGAAAACATTAAAACCACACGCTCAGACTTACAAAGCCCCTTCTATGTATATACACATAAAGCCCCAGAATGGTCAAGCCATCTGGGAAAACCAAGGTCACGCAGAAACCTTGACCAGAATTAGGAGAGCTGTACAATTGGAGACATTTTATGAGGTCTTCACAAAGGCAGTACTTCAAATGAACAAAACAGCTTCCCCTGGAAGGCAGCCTTTCCTAACACACCATAGCACGCACTTGGATCCCTTCCCCATCAACCCTTTCCTCAAGAGGAATGTCTTGCATGAACACTGCTGATCCTTCCAGGGGATCAAACAGTCCCCACTACTCCAGTGCTCTCCCAACCAGCACTAGTGGGATACAATCAGCTCAATTCCCTGAAAAGGGATGCAAGGTTATCTCTGACACCAAATCTGAGCTCAGTAAATGAACCTGCCCATCTGGGTACATACATTTCTGTTATACAGTTCTTTAGTAACACAAAAGATGGGGGAAACACAAGATTATCCTGAGTTACTGTAATGGATGCAGCTCCAGCCTGGGCAAACTGCTCCCGCCTGCAGCAGCATCCTCAGGGGCAGGCAGAACAAACCCAGCCTCTGTGCCTGCAATGCAACCCCCTCACAGGGCACCAGCAGAGAAGCCTCAGCCCGTGCCCTTTGCTATAGCCTGAACCACAAACTTGCTCAGAGAGCAGCTCCTCATGCAGCAGGGGGTTAAGAATACAGCTTTGGAGAACCCAGACCTCAAGCCATCAAGGCTCAACCTGTCACAAGCCCCCACATCAGCAATGAAGACGGAGGGAAGCCACTGCTGAAGCTTTTTATCCCCACTCAGTCCAAGGAAAGACAACTTTTGGGCTGAGACTGAGGAAAAGCTGGGAAAAGGGGAGGTGGAAGTGGTAATACAGCAAGTTAGCATTGTCCCTGCCAAGCTGCATCAGGTCAGTCCTGTTACAGGCCTGGTTCAAAGCTAGTCCTGCACATTAACTGCTCTTCCCTCCTCGCCCCATCTGCCCCTTCAATCACAGCCATGGTGGGACCCATTCACCTAAACACATACAAGGAATAAAACATCCAACAAAGGAAGAGTTACAGCTTTCCTCTCATCTCCCTCTTCCATCATTATTGCCACTGAAGGGCCATTTTATCACTTGCAGCTGTGGTCATTCAGGGACAACCTGCTGTGCTCAGAGGCAGATGAGACCTGCACATTTGATCTGCATTAAGCCTGTTTCATGGCTTCACATTTCGAGGTACATTCCTAACAGCAGCACCAACCACCAAACCTTTTCATCCCTCCAGCTACTCAGTAGCTCCTGTGAAATGTGGCATTTATCTTTCACATCAGGCTTCTTTGGTGCAGCAGCAGTTAGCAATCTGTGCCCCAAATCCATCAGCCCCAAGCAAGGGGGGCTCCTCCTGGACAACAGCAAAAGCCCCATCTTTACACCAGCAATGTTTATTAGCAGAGCTGCTTTCCAGTCCCTTCAGAAACGAGGTGCAAATGAACCAGCTCTTCACACGTAGTAGCTAAGAAACACAGCACTTTGCTCTCAGGTGCAGTACAGCTGCTGAAGAAACAGGCCAAGTCAGATTTCCTCTGCAGCAAGACACAGCAGCTCACATTCATGACAGAAGAGAAGCTGCCTCCTTTAGCTCAACATATGCTGGTCAGTTCTACCAACCCAAAGATATTTAGCTCCTCAGAGTCCTCCTGCCTGTTGTTTTTGGGAGGACCCAAATATACAGCAAGCCCATAATTATCCATACTCTGCAATTCAGCCACTTTCCCAGCATGGAGGCTGGGTTTGCTCTGCCTGCCACTGAGGATGCTGAGGCAGGAGCAGTTTGCCAAGTGCCCAGGCTAGAGCTGGAGCCATTATTGGACAGTGAGGGCCAAACCTTTCCAGCCCCTTTGGCAGAGGACTATCCAGTTCACAGCATCTCTCCCCCATGGGTCCTGGGCCCTTAGATTTCAGTTTCAGTCCTTCCAGCAAGCAAGAAAACAAGGGAGTCTCCAGCAAACAAACACACTTGAAAATGCCCAGATGATTAAAAGCTCAACTCCTCCAGCAAGCAGCTGGTGACCCGCTCAGCCCCTGCATGGGCAACGTGTCAGTTATGAATAATTGAAAGGGAATAGGAAGGAGACAGTGAAGTATGAAGCAGATTTCTCTCTGGGTAGCTGGAGGTTTCTATTGCTGCCAATCACACCCTGCAGATGATTGTCTTGTCTGTCAGTCATCCAAGCCCCTACATGAACATGTGAGCTCAGGTTAACGTTGGCAGGTAAACTAATCAAGCCTGGTTATGCCTCTGCACACAAAAGCCAAAACCCCAGCTCTCTTTACCTGACTTGGGCAGCACAACCTCAAACTGCAGGAGAGGGAAAGCTCACCCAGGTCATGCCAGGGAAAACGGGCACGAAGAGCAATTGGAATAGCTGCATTTTGGATCTCCTTCCCTCTGCTTGTGATCTAGTCCTCCACAGAGCAGGATGCATCTGAAGATGCAGGGCTCAAAAGCCAACTGGAAATAAGACTCTAGCTCCAGTGCAGCAACAGGATCACCTTCAAATAGATAAGACTGAGATGGTGCAGCTTTATGCTTTATTACTCTCAGGGGACAATACTGGTGACACTAAGGCAACCCCACTTCCAAATAAGCATGACTGGGCTTGTTTGCTCCAGCACACTCTGAAAGCATCATGCCATGAGGATGGAAAGGGTCCTTTATACATCTGCTCTTCACACCTCCATTCAGCAGACTTTTGGGGAACAACGAAAAGGTCTACAGCACAATTTAATGCTTTCTGTCTTTGTTGAAGAGTGTCTGGCCTGGAGCGGTAAAAAGGAGGAGAGCACCACGAAGGATCTACCACAGATGTTCAGAGATGTATATTTTATACAATAGCACATCTATGTACATGTTTATTATGACTAGTTTGCAATGAGGGGACTGAGCTTTCATAACTAGGGGACAAAGACTCGTGGCATCCCAGCTGAGCTCCTTCACACATGCGTCACCACTCCTGCAGCCAGGAGAGATGCAAGTTACTGACACCACAGGGAGGAATGTGAGAAACTGGGCCCTTCCTCACTCAGTCACACAAAATTACTGAACAGAAAGCTGACACATTGTCAATCGACAGGAAAATGTGGCTTGGTGTCTGTTTTCCCAGTCCCCAGATTGCATGCTGCTACTCTATGCAGGCTGTGAAGGCATTCACACTCAGCTTCCACATGCCATTGAAATCAAACACGAGAAGATGTGTGATCATAGCACATGAAGGGGAGACCAGAGAATTCCTGATGGTACTGGGTTCCTTGAGGAACCAAGCTTCTTGGTCTCTTCACTGCATGGACAACCCGAGTATTAGGTAGGAGGATAAAGAAATAGCATCTGTGAAATTAAGTTACAAGGCAGGTTCTTTCCTACCACGCTCCTTATCTCCCAAGGCAAAGATCTCAAGTCTTACCACTGCTCTTCCACCTGATCTGCAAGTTCAAGGCTTGGATGTGTTCTTTCAAGCTCAGAAGGGAAGAAGTCACAGGCAGCAGCACCCCTTTGCCCCACTGTACCCCACCAAGTTCAAACAAGTGCTCACTCACCCCTCTTCTGCATAAAGATGAAGAGGTCATCCAGGAACTCTTTCCGTTCAGGGTCACTATCCAGTTCATAGAGCTGTGGGGGGGAAATAAAGATGAAGGCACAAGCCACAATGAGACACAAAAATCAAGTAGTAATAATCAGCTTTTTCCAATGGTGATCTGGTGATTGCACTGGAAGGTGAAAGCAAGCCAGGCAAAACAAGGAAGGATTCCTGAGCACTTTGGTGGCCAAGGCTGCTGCAACAGTTAAAGGACCCTTGTTACTGGTTGCCTTGCTCAGCCCCTCAGTAACTCATCCAGGCACAGCAGAGACCAGTGCCCCAAAGGGAACAGGATTCGACCCAGTTAACAGCACTGCTACAGAGCAGGGTTTGAAACCACCTGAAAGCAAAGGGGAGAGAAAGTATTAAGGTGAGTTTGACAAAGATGAGACAACCCGATGGAAGGTGACAGTGGTTCAGGGCAGCTTAGTGTCTGCACCCCTGAGGCACCAGATGGGTTAAGCTCTCTGCAGCTTCTCCTAGCCTTAGGATTCCCTCCTTTAGGGATTGTCACCTAAGTGACAAACTGATCCCTTGAAGGAGAAGAGGAAAGGATTGAGCTTTCCTGTAACTACTAATGCCTGGCAGGAAGAAGACTCCTCTAAAATAAGTCCCAAAGCCTTTAAAACTAGCAGAAACCAGCCTGGAAATCAGCTGCAGAAATCATTTTACCAAAGGTTTAACCACCCAAGCACTTAAAGTTCCCTAGGCAGCTATTCCAAAGGAGAGGCACTGTGTGTTAGCATTAGCTACTGCTTTTCAGAAGGGAAAAGCATGAGTGTCATCTCACAACTGCCTCTTCCCCAGCAAGATCCAATTCTCACCTACCAAGAATCCTGTGAGGCCACAAAGTGACAGGCTGAGAGGGCTCAAGTCCATCTCTCACTGAGATACAGGACAGCTGACAAGAGAGAAGACAATTCTCTACATGAAGAATTCAATTCCTTCTCTTGTTTGCATTGAGGAAGAATCCTGCATCACTCCAGGGAATGATTTGCTGCTTGCAGCTCCTCTTGTGGAGCAGCTTAATGGAAAAGCAAAGATTCCCTGGGAAATACATATTCCAACCTTTCTGTAGGTGCTGCTAGCTACTTGGTATTCATGCAGTGCAGAAGAAGAGGGGCTTTTTGGGCTCATTTCCTGTGAAGCTCTGTGCTTTCTCACATCCCAGCTCTGGGAAGAGAACACAACAGTGTATTTGCAGAGCAATTAGCTGCCCCCTTTCAGAAAGAGCCAGCTTGGTTTCAAATGAATTCCTCTGGCTGATGTGACACACAGCTGCCACATTCAAATCCATGACCACAGTGCTAAACAGGTTCAAGAAACAAAATACCCTTGTCTCAGCTGGAAAAAGTATTGATTAACATCATAAATGCCCAAAGTCAGGTTATTAAGTCTTAGTTTTGACTGTATTCCAGTGAGCAAAGGCAACAAAATAGCCCCAAAATAGCAGGTTTGTAGGTGGGACAAAGCAGTTTGCTTACAAATTCACTACAGAGGAATAGTGAGGGCTCCACAGTGACCCCCTGGCACAGATTAGAGGAAACCCCCCCCCCAAATCCCAGGATCCCACTGACCTTGGCAAAGTCTCGGGAGATTTCTCTTCCTCTGCATCCATCACCTTCATCGCTCCAGGTCACGCTGCCGTTCTAGGGAAAGAGAAACAACAGGCTGAAAGGATCTGCATGGAAAGGCTTTGCAGACAGGTCTGAAAGCTTCCAAACAGGCATTTTTGGGGCAAACACACATGCAAAAGCAGCTGCTGGCTTAGACCAAGATCCCTAGAAAGACAGGGGACATGGGTGCATGTGGCACAGCACACTTCCCTGCAATCCTGACACTCAGCCCAAGAGGGAAGCGGCATTCCACCTTCCAGGCAGCTACTGAAGGTAGGGGAAGCTTTTCAGCTCTAAGTTTTTCCCCACAGGATTGTGTCACCAAGAAGTTGTCTTGGCACCAGGAAAAGCCATTCCAGAGGAAAGTCCTCAATCTGCTAAACCCTGTAAGAGGTGCTCTGCTGCAATGAGGTTCAACACCTAAAGAGGTGCTCTCTGTGTCCATCCTTTTACCAAGTGCTCATCCCAGAGCCCCTAGGAAAGGTGCAGGTGTTACTCAAGCATCCCTCACCACACTTGGAAATGCCCTTCTGTCCTCCCCAGCTTGCCTACAAAACCAGAAGAGGGAGATAAACCCCCTGGGAAAGCTTCTTGCCCACCCAGGACCTTTACTCCTGGAAGCTGCTGGCTGTGGATTGTCCTCATAGAAATGGAAAGCTCAGCTTTGCTGGATTAAGGTTCATTCTTCTCAGGCATTAAAGGGATTACTCTAGTTGGGCCTATTCCACTTGGTAAATCATCAGCCTGAAATGATCACCAGAAGGGGCAGCCTCTGGCACTATGGCACAGACCAGATGAATGATCCTGAGACACATTGAAGCATCTTTAAACCATAAACTTCACGAAGTGCTCCAGAGCCACTCAAGGAAAGAGAAGAGCCAAATCCCCCCAGCACAGTACCTTTTATTACCCTGTCCTGACAAACATACAGCATCCTAGCACAGGAAAGCGCTGAGGATAGATAGCAAGAGGTTTCAGCACCAGAAAAGGCAGCATGTGAATTAGAGAGGTGGTCCAATAGCTGAAATCTTGGAGTCATCTGGTTGTGACACGTCCATTGAATTAGAAAGATGAATAGCTCTCGCCAAGGCCAGGCAAAGCTACACTTCCCCCTTTAAACACCACTGCAGTGAGCTGCCCTAATGCCTGCTGATTTAGTTTGAGCCAGTAATTCCTGCTGGAAAGTCAATTATCCAGTGAGCGCCATCAACTGAAAGATATTTAATGGGGGATTATTGCCACTTCTGTTATGTCAGCTGTTTATTACAGCACATCAATTCCCAGCCCTCTCTAGGAAGGGATCTGAAGCCCGGTTTTGTTCACAGGAGGATTCATCTGGGTGTCCTTTGCTAGCAGAGATTAAAAACACAGGGGTTTTGCTAATTATGGTAACATCCAGCTGCTCCTAAACCCCTACTGCCTGTTAACTGGGATCAACAAACCTATGTGACCAGTTAGAACAAGAGACGGTCACCTCAGAAGGCAGCAGGTATTTCCCATCCTCAACTTTACACACTCCAAAGCACAGTGATTTGGAGGCAGCTGAGCCAATTTCTTCCCAAGTGGGTGTTTGGTTATAAATCCAGAGGGCAAAACTGCTTCTGGTGTTAAACTGGGTGCTCCAGGAAGCAAAACACTTGCTTTCATTGGGAACTTTGGTCATGCTGAGAGCTTATTCCGCTACATTTGAGGAAGGGACAGGAAGAAGAAGGCTTAAAGGAGACAATTCTTTACTGCCAGTGGGTTTGAACTTGCTAAAACGTCAAGGAACAAAACTTTCCATGGGATTAAAGACTCTTGAGAAGTTATTTTACTTGTTCGATGTGAAGACGAGGGGTAATTGGAAAAGAATGACAAGATTAAGGTTTGATACAGAGAATAAGCAGAATATATACAACCTACTTCCCATAATACACCCTAAGATGCTTGAGGGCACAGAAGTAATGCTCCCCCACATCCCACTAGTGAAAAGGAGCTTAAAGCTTGCTGAAGCCATCAGTGTTTCACCATATGTCCAGAAAACTGGCAGAGATGGATAGAACCTGGCATGACACGGAGTGATCCGAGGTGAGAGCCAGCAGCCAGCATTAGCCTTTCCTCCTGCAGTAGCTGGAAAGGTTTAAAGCCAGTTACCTCTCCCCATGTTAAGCTATCAGAGGAGATAAGGAGAGGGCTCCTCATGCACCTCGGTGTCAACCAGCACAAGCTGGAGGCGTGAGGACAGAGCACAGGTTTGGTTTGGGTGGCTGAGTTCGCAGAGTCTCGGGCTAGCACGAAATGTCAGCTCAGCAGCTGGGAATAAAGCCTTATTTATTCAGAGGACAGAGTACAAGCACTACAGGCACTTTCCCAGGCTCAGCTTTGATCTTGAGGGACCATTCTGCTCACCAAAACCTTTGGGTCCGTGACAAGCTTCCAAGGGAAGGTATCAAACATTGGCAGCGGTCAGAACAGTGACTTGAGCACAACTGCAAGGGGTAAATCAGTAAAGAGCCCCACAAAGCTCCTGAAGCAGCTCCTGAAGCAAGAGATGCTCCACATGCAGAATAAACTACATTTTGCACAGCCAGAGAGCTCAGCAGGAGCTTTGGTATCAAGCTTCCTTTCCATTCCTCCTAGGAAAACAAAGTTACCCTATGCTGAGAAGCCCTCCTCTGTATGAACAGCATGAACCTGAGAAATCAATATATCCTCACAAGTCATTAAAAGACCTTTGTAGAAGTCAGGCAATAGTAGCAGGAAGGAAAAAACAGTGTTGAGAGAAGCAGGTCATTCTCCGGGGAGAGTCCTGCTTCTCCCTCTGCCTGTTTGCATCAGGGGAATTTGCTGATGTTTGACAAACAGCCTCTGCATTACCACAGGCAGGAATTCATCTGCTTGCTTGCAGAAGAAGGTGGGAGAAGCCCCCAGTGCAAAGCCTGAGCGAGAAGGCAGAGGTGCTGGGAAGGGCTGGCCACCTCCACAAGCCACCGCCAGCACCAGGGAGCCTTCCCCCTGCAGACACCTCCATCGCAGCCCCCAAGGGCTCCCCCTGCCCGAGAGGCTGCAGGCCTGGCTTCAGAAGCAATTATATCTGGACCTATTTTAGGATTACTCCCTCACCACCTGGAATATCTTATTAGAGGGAAGCTCAGATGTCCAGAGCAATTTTGGTTTCCAATCCCACATTCAAAAGGCAGAGTTAACCCTGAGTTGCCAAGCAGACAAGAAAAGGGGAGGACAAACACTTTCCTCCTTTGCCCAGCCCATTCTTTTGAGGACAAAACCCTTACAAACAAGCAGCCTCAGCCCCTCTCTAATGTTCCCATCTCACATGTCTGCCCCTCCCAGAGATGAGGGAACTAATCAAACCCCAGTGCTCAACAGAAAGTATTAAAGCAAACAGAACAACAGCTCAACATCTCCTTCTCCAGTTCTGCCTGCACAAGCTGCAGTTAGTGTGCAAACAGGGAGCTTGATGAGGAACTGGAAATACTCCTTTTCCAGGTCATTCCCTTCTCCCGCACCCCAGTTTGATCCAGCTGTTTGAGAGGGGCTCAGCTAAAGCCCACTGAGGTTTCCCCAGACTACCAAGTTGTGTTCAAATGGGAAACTGAACTGCAGAGAACCCACTAAAGCTTTAACATGCATGGTCTAGTGTGAGGCATCCCTGCCCAGGGCAGGGGGGTTGAACTAGATGATCTTAAGGTCCTTTCCAACCCAAACCATTCTGCGATTCTATGTAAAAGAAACGGGGAAAAAACCTTCTGGTGTGAAACTCAGCATCATTCTGCACCTCCTTACTGCAGACCTGCAGTTTTGACAGAGCTTTTAGGCTAGAAAGCTGCTGAAATACCCACCTAGAGCCAAGGCTAAACGGTGCAATGCAAAAGAAAGCCCCTCCCCTGCCCCATGGGTTAACTGAAAGCAGCGAGTCGATGAAAAGGTAGAGGGGCAGCAATTTCAGGATTATCAGAGAATCCCCCGAAATTCCTTTTGTGGGTTGAGTTAAGCCTTAGGAAGTGAAACAGATGCTATTAGAAAGAAAACTGTTGTACTACAAACCACTGATAAGATCAGGACTACAGCCCTGACCTGCAAGTTCTCAAGCATGGAGAACCAAGTTATAATTACTGCGTGCACAAGCCCTGCTGGAACTGGAATAAACCCTTCTCAGTCTGACTAATAACAGCTCAATTCAATAGCTGCAAGCTTCAAAGCCTGCTTTGGAAAACATTGGAGTGATTGCAGGAATTGCAGGGAGGATGGGGAAGGAAAGAAAAAGCCTGGATTGAAGTTAACAGATTAATTGCCTTTATTTATTAAGGCCTAGGGAGCGCAGCACCAACATAGTTCTTTGCTTCCTTATCCTTAAGGAAAAGTTGGGCTCTTTGTGAATGACTCCTATTCACAAATAGTCAGAGGAATTAACTAAAACCTAAGCGACAAGAAGATTTGTTCAGTGCTGTAATGGCTGTGGGAAGAGAAATTCTCACTGCCACAGGAGAGTCCCAGATTTACCTTGAAGTGAGGAAACACGGTGTAAGAGGACAACACATTCGAGCACCTTCCACCTCCTGTCTCCGGCATCAGCTGGAATGTCTCTAAATTGGCACCAAGAGAAGCTGAAACTATTCCTAAACTTAGCACCTGAAAAAAGGATCCTAAAATAAGCCTTATCTTCCCCAGGATATAAATGAGCTTCTCACTCTGCTCCTTTGCATCCGGATTTAGCACAGTCAGTGCAATACAACACAGCCCTGATGAAGCCTGTGGAATTGCCTCCTGAGACGAAGAGCTGGGGGAATTCTCTGATGTCTAATACAGGTGGTTTGTAGGCTGCTGCCTCCAGTCATCATCACAAGCAGTTTTCTTGGTTCTCCTCTTGGTGTATTAAACAAAAGGGTGACTGTTGCTCCAGTCACTGATGCTGAAAGTTGTGAACATCAAGTGAGGTGCAGGCTGTCTTGGGGATAAAGACTTCACCAAACCTAAGCCATGAACTGCAAGAGAAGTTCATGTCCTTACAGAAAACAGCTTTCAGTAAGAGAGAAACCAACTCTCTGACATGAAGAATTCTCCCACATCATCGCAAAAATACTGAGTGACCCACATAAGGAATTAAAAATGCTTATGGATTGGGCCCTGGACACCTGAAATAACTCCGAGGCAAAAACGCACTGTGTGAAATGCAACTTCTTTATGCCTGGGACCTTCACCCCCACTGGATTAATGAGTATCTCCTGAGCAATACCTCAATACACACACCACTTGAGGCACATACTTAAAGGTTCTGGAATCTCAGCCACTCATTCCTAGACCCTAGAGCAAAAGCAAAGTAATTATTTTAAGCTGACTTATCTTAATAAACCCCATGACCTTTGTCAAAGTTTAGGGCAGGATTTTCAGGAGTAACTGGTGATTTCTGAGAATCTAACATGAAACATCCCCCAAAAGCAGACCACAAACCCTTCTCAAAGTCACACAGCTGCTTTACAGGGACTTACCTTGCTGTGTTTAAGAAGGCATTAAGTATCAGCTGATGCCTGAAAACCTTGGCTTCGTTTTCACATTCCACCCAGGAATGCACATCCTAATGGGTGTGCTGTAGTAAACAGCCTGGCAAACTTGCTCCTGGTAGTGCTGCACCCCAGCCTGGAGTGGAAAAGGAGCAAGGCAGAGGTCCTGCCTTCCCTGCACTGCTCTCCCTGGTAACCAGAGCCACCCCCAAGCAATGTGAGAAGCCACAGGCCGAGGACCCACACTTTCCAGCTGCTAAAAGCACCATTTTCACCCACAGAATTAAGCCCTCAGTTTCCTTCAAAGACAGGCAAAGCCACGACACCCTTTTCCCAGGATTTGGGATGGATTTGCAGGGGATTCGAGCGAGCTGAGCACACACCCCCCAGCTCTTCTTTTGGGTCTACAACTCCCCGACAAGCAACTGCCCTCACTCCCTTGTTGTTTTGTGCTGACAAGATTCCCACCGCCCCTGTGCCATAAGCTGAGCCAGCTCTTTTGTCTGCTGCCTTGTTTTACAATTATTTACTTGGCTGTCCAGGACTGACCAGAATGGGGCTTCATCTTGCTGGCAGATTCCACCTTTCTGCCATCTTCATGCCACATACCTTCCAGGCAGTGTTAAATACACTTTCAACATACATTTTTTTTCTCCAAGGGCATCACTTTCAGAAGCACAATCTACACTTGAAAGAAGAAATAGAAGTGACTTTTCCCCTCCTCCTTCTACAAGCAAGAGCCATTATGCATACCACAAATACTCCCAGAGCAGAGCTAGCTGGAAGCAGTGTATCCCAACTGGTTATTAGCCTCCGTCTCAAGAAGAGCTAAAAGAGAGAAGACGAGGAAGCATTTAGAAAACACAGGCACTTCTGCATTTGATCCTGGCTTTTTCTGCCTAGCGCAACCATTTTAGACAAAGGCAGAAGAAAACCCCAGTATCTTTAAAGTATGCCTTTGAAATGAAGCATGTCAAGCTGTCATGCCAGCTAACAGCTCTTGTCTGCCCACCACATTCATTCCTACACCTCCAGCAAGCCTCACCAGCTCAGAACTGGTACACTGCAGTTAAATTTTTACTCTCTGCTATGCAGGCACCACTGGTGAATGCAAACAAGTTCATCTGCAATATTTACCCTGCCCAAGGTGAATATTCTGCACCAGCATCACTAATATTGGCCACTTCACTATGGCCTTTTGAGCACCTTAATGATCAATTCACCAGTACCACTATGAATATAAGCTGTGCCTTACTGGGGCTGTACTGGAAACCCAGTACTCCACCTCCAAATGCCACTTTTCCTTTCAGTTTGGCTTCCTAGGGAAGCTCTGTGCACTTTGGCTTCCAGAATAAGTTGGTCTGACACTGGACTAAGGTCCAGCCTTCTACCAAAACACTTGATTACTGCTGCAATGAGCCATAGTAACTGGATCAGTGTTAGTGCACAATATGCCAGCTGGAAACTAGTGCTTTTATCCTCATAGTTTTTGCTATATCACATCAGGTAAGACCAGATCTAGCTTGCTTATGGTCACCTTCCAAGAACAGAGCAAATGACTTAGGAATAAAGCCTAGCAATTCAGTTAGATTCCCAGGACTCTCACAGGATAAGCAAATATTGGGAAGAAACACAAAGACATCCTGTTAGCACCAGCTGAGCTAGAAATAAAACCAGCCAAAGAAGATGCTAAGCTTATTTGGGGTTATTTTGAACGTGATCCCCCTAACACCAGAGCCCTGCCTATAATTCTCCACCCAGAGACCTTGAAGAGGAAGTTCCTCCAACCCAGTAAATACAGAAGCAACCTCTCCAGCGAGCATCCCCTGACATACCCACCTCATGTTCCTACATCAGCCTGAGCAACTTCTTTCAACCCAACCCTTCTTGAGAAGCACACTCAGGGAAAACACAGCTGGAGCTGGTTGCCTGCTGCATCCCATGCACCAGGGCTGCTTCACCAGCACGCTTTACAGCACCAAGAGGACAAATGCCATTCACCTGACCACTTAGAGGAGTTCCTGCCATATGCACCAGTGTAGAAGCCCCAAAGTGGAACTGGTTTGCAGAGGAGGAGCCTCAAGGAATGGGAGAACTACTAAAGTTTGCTGAGCTTTAGCAGTTCCTCCTCAAACTGCTGCCTGTGACAGCGTGAAATGAATGATCTCATGCATGCAACCAAGGGGAGAACCTGGCCAGAGAGCCCACAGCAAGCTTTCAAACACCCATGTTCACCAGCCAGCACAAAGCAGCTCCCACTTTACTCCACAGGGTTTGCAGGAGGTAAGGAAAACCAGCTCTGGTTTTGTCCACAGTTTCTTAGCTCAAAGAACTCTATCTGAAACAAACCCCTCTTCACGCCCAGGTGAACGTCTGTAGAAAAGGACAGTTCAGTCCTATTTTATCTTTGTTTAAACCATGCAGTCCTTTTAGCTCAATTTCAATACACATAAATGCTGTGTAAGTCTCTGACAGCCTGCTCAAGTTAGCTCTGGAACAAAACAGCACCCAAGAGCTACATTAACTGAAATACCCACTGAGAAAAGAATACCTGATCCTCTGGCATTTATCTACAAGGAGTAGTAATTCTTCATTCAGACACAGAATTAACCTCCTGCCAAAACCAAGCAGTAGCAAGTTGGCACCTCCCTTCCCACACATGAAATAGAGAGCGGCTCTGCTTCCCCACAGGATCAGGACATATGCTCTTCCCTGCCTGCCCACACCATGAGCCAGAAATCCAGCCAGCATCACAGCATCCCACAGGTCTTACACAAAGGGGTTATAGACGTGAAATAACTCGAGGCATTAGCAGGCAAGTGTCTGCGCCCAAAACAAATATAGCACCAGCCTGTTCCCCTCTGAATGGCAGAGCAGCAGGGAGATAGAAGATATATGAGCCAAAGATCAAACCTCTACCTACTCACAAAGGTTCTGAGAGAGTGGGGGATCTGTACCTGTGAAGCAAATCAAGCTCTTGCAGTACCTCTTTGCAACAGAACAAACCTGGAGGAACACACCAGGGCAGCATCACTCTGCACGTGCCCTGCTCTCCCACTCTTTCCAAAGCTCTTGTAACAGGGCACTGGGCTAAAGAAACCCTTGGTCTGGCTGAATCTGGGTGTTCTTAGAAGGAAACAACATGAACACTGACCTGTTTGAGCTGCTCATCCAAGCGCCAGTTCTGGCGTCCAGACGGGGAACCGGCATACGGCTGCTTAGTAGTGTCTTTACCCTGTTCTTCTTTGTCCTGCTGTCCCCGCTGGAGCCCCGATGCTGGAAGAGGATTCGAGGTAGAGGCCACTCTTTGGTTGTGATGGGCAACTTTGGGAGCATGGAAATATTTCAGAGCCGAGCAGGTTTCTTTTCCAGTCACATCAGCGCCATCCTCAAGATCGCCGCCTTCTAAACCCCCTTCTTCTTCCTCTTCCTCCTCCTCTTCCTCTTCCTCCTCTTCATCCTCCTCCTCCTCCTCTTCTGGCTCGGAATTCATGCTGCTCTGATCAAAAGCCCGCGTAGCGCCGGCTGCAGGCGGGCCTCTGGCCAAGGGCCCAACAGTGGAGCCACCTGAAGCCCTGCCAGATGTGGCTGCTAGGACAGCCTGCTGCACGGCCAGCTGCTGAGTGTAGAGCAGCTGGGCTTCCCTCATCTGCCTCTGCTGTCTCTCCCTGGAATCCATCTGCAGAGGCGTTTGCTGCTTCTGCTGCTGCTTCTGCAGCTGCTCGACCACAGCTTCCAGCTTCATCCCGCAGTTTGCATGGCTGGGAAAAGAGGGGGGTGGTTTTGACTTTATCTCGCAGGGTTCAAGCTCCGACCTTGGGAGATTGGCAGAATCTGAAAGATAGACAAATATTTGTCTGTATGAATATAAAATGCTTTCATCTTTTCCCCAGGAAGAGGATAAATAGAGTGCAAAGCCAATACTCTTTCCTGTGCAGGAGACCGTGAAACAATCAGCTTCATGTTTAACAGCCTCAGGCTCAAACTTGCATTCAATTTTCAGACTGTTTAATTGTATTTGCAAGCTGAACGCATTTGCTATAACCTCAGTTTCATACACCCCAAAGACAGCATCTGAAATGTCTTTGTCCAAGGTCCCAGCACTTTTTCCTTCCACGCTTCCTAAATAATGACTTTTGAAATGTTAGGTTAAACACTGAGGGTTTGGTGCTTCTGAAAATGCTGCCTTAAAAGGAGATAGCTGGGTGATGAGCTTGACCCTATTTCTACTCGAAAATGGGCAGGGATTTACTGCCCACCAATTATAGCTACATGATTTTACGCTTTCATCACGCTAGTAAGTTCTTTACACTTCAGACATCTTTCTTATTAAAAGACTCTCCAAAACACAACTATATTTAGCCATCATTTTTCCCAAGGAGATCAAGATGAGAGTGCAGCAAACACCACTGTAGCCCGAATCAGACTGCTGAGCACCAAGCAGCTCCGGCCTCTGCTTCGTGGAGCTGCCAGCACATCCCAAGCTCCAGCCGTGGCCTCTCTTGGCTTTTCCCAGCTGCAGGATCTCTCCCCGCTCTCCATCTGGACCTGCAGCAAGCCGGTGCTGAGCCTCCTTTTGGGCAAAGAGCACCACCACAGTCTGCAGACAGAGACACCGCTCTGAGCCAGCCTAAATCCTAGCAGGACGACTACGCCTTTAATCCCAGAGCGTTAAAACCAGCGGGTGTATTTTGGACCCTGTGTCACAAACTGGACCTGCTGACAAAGACCGGCCTTCTCAGGGTTGTTTTTACGCAAAGAAAGATGCTTAAACGGACCCCACTTGCTCCACTTCAAGGTTCATTGATACCAAAATACAGTCAGCTTAGAGAAACAAAGGAAAGGCCAACTCCAAACAAGCGCCAGGCTCCTGGCCACCTCCCACCACCCTGTTTACAACCAGCCCTGTTCAAACCACGTACTTCAAAAAGAGACTCTTTGGCTAACACTCCTTTCCAAACCAGCCCCACTTCTGCTCTACGACAACAAATAACCTACCAGACACCACTTGGAAAAGTGAAAGGCAACTTCCAGCACCCCTAGTGCAACTCCAAGTCGTCTTCTAAGGCGGTCAGATGGAGTCTCTCACACAAAGTGCCCACCAGCTCCGATGCCCAACTCATTTCTCCTCCACAAACTCTTCCCCGTGCTAAATACCAGCCCATCACTGAGGTGAAAAGCCCGGCTGGTGCGTTTGCATCTTTATCTAGCAGCAGCAGCACAGCTTTAGCGTGCAAATGAAACAATATAAAGTGGATTAGTGGTTTGAATGTCAGGAGCAATAACGCATTACCTGGCAGCTGAAAAGACTCTTAGACTCCTTCGGAAGGCACAATACACCATCTGGCCTAGCTCCACACACACACTCCTCCAGTAAAGCAACAATGAGGCAGTTCAGGTGTTGCAACACCACCATAAACCAAGGGAGCGAAGCTCCAGCCCACACCTCGCTGCATATTGTTGCACCTGAGGCAGGGTGAGGCATCACCTGGGGGATACTGAGCAGTTACTACACGCCTCAGGTACAGGCAACGATAATAAACGTGCTGATAGTGGGTTTCCCTGCGGAGCAAACACACCTCAGGTGCAGCACCACCCTGGTATGCAGCACCCGTGGCATTCCCAGAGCGCAGGTACAACTGATGACAGGATCGATGCGTGGCTGCACAGGGGCTTCACCGGAGCCCAGCCTCCCCAAAAGGTGAATTCTGGCTGCAGCAAACACACACTCAGCAAGCATTGGTGGCATTGGGAAGAGGCAGCCAGCTCGAGGAGGAATTTTAAGATGCAGCACTCACAGCAAGTGATTCCATCATGATATCAGGACCGAGTTTGGGATAATGACTGCAACTAGACCAGTAACGTTAACCCCCTCCAGGTTTCAACACCCATTTTGCCCCTCGGCAGGGATATCCCTTACTTTCCGTGTCTCTCCCTCAAGCAAAGCAGGGAAAAGAACCACTTTAACCTTCAGGTCCCCCCGCACCACCCTTTGTGCGGGTTTTAACCCTCGGGAGAGCGTTTTAATCAGAAAGCCCCTGGCTCGGAACGTGTGACCAGCCCCGCTCGCAGGGTGCTGGGCAGAGCGCCTGGAGAACAGACCCTTCCCCGCGGAAACCATCTGAAAGAGTTAAAGCGTGAAGGGAGCGGCGCTGGTAAACACCCCCCCCCCCCCTCCGTCCCGGTAACACCGGAGGCCTCCCCTGCCCCACAGCCACCGCTCAATACCCATTCCCTCTTCCAGCGGGACCTACCCGGGGAAGCGCGGCTGTACCCAGCGGCCAGCCCCGCTTCCCCGGCCCCAAACCGCCGGTAAGCTCCAGCTCCGCCCCGGTACCGGGCTCCGGTACCGTCCCCCCCCCCCCCCACCTCAGTCCGCCGGTCCGACCGCCCCCCCCCGGCGGCGCCGTTACCTGCCGCAGGCCCCGGGAGCGCTCCGCCCGCAGCGCTGCCGCGTCCCGCCCGCACCCCCCGCGCCGCCCCGCCTCAGCGCAGCCGGAAACGGGGCGGCGGAGGCGGCGCCGGGCGAGCGGAAGCGCCCACCCCGCTTCCGGGTACGGCCGCAGCCAGCACCCGGCAAAGCGGGTGAAGGGAAAGGGAGGCGAAAAGAGGGCGGAGCTACGGTGTAGCCGCGAGCCAATTAAATTGAGAAGCGTGAGGCAGCTTCCGGGTCCGGAGGGATAAAAGCGCGGCGCGGGGGCGGGCGTGGCAGTTGCGGCGAAGGCGCCGGCGGGGAGGTGAGCGCCGGGTCGGCCCTGGTCGCTGCTGCTGGAGCCGGCCGGGGAGGGCTCCATCGCCTTGTGTTGGGGCTGGGCTTTGTTCCCTGTGAAGGTTTATGTGGTGGGGGGTCTCCGCTGCTGGTCCCCCCAGGGAGGGAGTGGGAAGGGTCCTGCATGTCCTCTGAGGAGCTGCATGTGTGTGGTTGAATGGGTGTTTGCTTCATTGGTGTCTGCATTCAAGCCCTGTGGGGCAGGCTTTGGGATGCCTCAGTTGCCCATCTCACCCAAAAGTCCTTGTTGCTGCTGTTGGGGCTCCCCAGTGTAATGAATCCTTTCAGGCTTATAATGCATGGGGGTAAGTGTGAGGGCGCTGCGGGGTTCCTGCTGTGTTCCCTGTGAGGAGGGGCTCTGACACCTCCCTGTCCCTGCTCACCGCAGGCCCGGGCAGCATGGCGGAAGAGGAGATCGCTGCCCTCGTGGTGGACAATGGCTCCGGCATGTGCAAGGCAGGCTTTGCAGGGGACGATGCTCCCCGCGCCGTGTTCCCCTCCATCGTGGGGCGTCCCCGGCATCAGGGGGTCATGGTGGGCATGGGGCAGAAGGACAGCTATGTAGGGGATGAGGCCCAGAGCAAGAGGGGCATCCTCACCCTGAAGTACCCCATCGAGCATGGCATCGTCACCAACTGGGATGACATGGAGAAGATCTGGCACCACACCTTCTACAACGAGCTGCGTGTTGCCCCAGAGGAACACCCTGTCCTGCTCACCGAGGCCCCCCTGAACCCCAAGGCCAACCGGGAGAAGATGACCCAGATCATGTTTGAGACCTTCAACACCCCAGCTATGTATGTAGCCATCCAGGCTGTGCTGTCTCTCTACGCCTCTGGCCGCACCACTGGCATCGTCATGGATTCTGGGGACGGTGTCACCCACACTGTGCCTATCTACGAAGGTTATGCACTGCCCCACGCCATCCTGCGTCTGGACTTGGCTGGCCGTGACCTCACTGACTACCTCATGAAGATCCTCACGGAGAGGGGCTACAGCTTCACCACCACAGCCGAGAGGGAGATCGTGCGGGACATCAAGGAGAAGCTCTGCTACGTTGCTCTGGACTTTGAGCAGGAGATGGCCACGGCTGCCTCCTCCTCCTCCCTGGAGAAGAGCTATGAGCTGCCTGACGGGCAGGTAATCACCATTGGGAATGAGCGTTTCCGATGCCCTGAGGCCATATTCCAGCCCTCCTTCCTGGGGATGGAGTCCTGTGGCATCCACGAGACCACCTTCAACTCCATCATGAAGTGCGACGTGGACATCCGCAAGGACCTGTATGCCAACACCGTGCTGTCGGGGGGTACCACCATGTACCCTGGCATTGCTGACAGGATGCAGAAGGAGATCATAGCCCTGGCTCCCAGCACCATGAAGATCAAGATCATCGCCCCACCAGAGCGCAAGTACTCGGTGTGGATCGGGGGCTCCATCCTGGCCTCGCTCTCCACCTTCCAGCAAATGTGGATCAGCAAACAGGAATATGACGAGTCCGGCCCCTCCATCGTCCACCGCAAGTGCTTCTAGAGGAATGTCCTGGGCCAGAATTGTTCCTTATCTTTAGTTTAACTCATTTCTTGAGGTTTCAAGTAGTGATGGAACCCCCTGTTAGGCTGTAGCTCTCCCATGGCTGCTCCTCCTCTTCCTCATGGCTTGGGAGCAGGCAGAGGGTGGTTCACTTTTCTGGTGTAACACTGGTAGGATGACACTGCAGTTCCACTTGTCACCTTTAGCTTGCTCACAACTGACTCCTATGTAGGGAAACAAATAAACTTCTTAGGCTTTAAAACCCACAGGAGGCTCTGTTGTTTTCTTTCAGGGTGGGCTCCTCCTTGCTGTAAAGAATTACTGGGACAGGGTTTCAGCCTCAAGCAGGCAGCTAAAAAGGCACTTAAAACCCAAAAGTTTGGGGCACAAATCCTGTTGTGGCACCTCTTCCTTGTGCCACTTTAAGAACTATTAGGGAGGAAAGCTCCCCTGGTATGTGGCTCTTGCTTTACTTTGTACTTTCATGGTAACTGGGCCTTTTTTAGAACACAAACAGTTGTTCTTGTCAAAAAGCTGCCTCCCTGGCATGGGGTTTGGTGGCTGGAGCAGCCCTGGAGCCTCCTTTTTTGGGAGGGGGTGACAAGATGCAGCAGGAGACAGCGCTGAGGCTCAGGGGGAGGGTCCTGCCCGCGCTGGGGACTACAGGAGCCCCTTTTCCCTGCGGGAAGGGGATGTGGAGCGCTCCATTGGCGCTGGTAAGGGGAGAGCGGACTCGGTTTCCCAGCGCGCCCCGCGCAGCCATTCCGCGCCGCTCCGCCCCGGCTGCGGGCAGCGCCGCTCGGGGCCGCGGCCGGAGGGTGAGCACCGCGAGGGCGCTGGCACCGCTCGGACCCTCCGCACCGGGAAACGGGGCTTTCAGGCGGCGAGGGGCGTGTGTCTGCCCCGAGACCCGCGCCTTGCGCTCGGCTTCCTCCTTGAGGCTGGCGGGGGGCCTTCCCTCTAGCGCCGGTTATCCCGTAAGGCTGGGGTGGGAACCTGGGAGCGTGGCTGCGTGTTGTGCAGGCCTCCCGCTAGCGTTCTGTGCGGTTCCCAGCAAGGGGGGGCTGTCTGTAAGGGGGCTGCCTATAAGGGGGGGCTGCCTATAAGGTGTTTGGTTACCGCACAGTCTCGCTTTGGTTTGTTTTCCTCCCTTTGCAGCGCTTGGCGCATCGTAGGCTGGCTTGGCTGTGCTCCGTGCGGAGGCTGAGATGGCCCTGCCCGAGTGGCACATCGCCGTCAAGCTGGCGGATCAGCCCCTGGCTCCCAAATCCATCCTGCACTTGCCAGAGACGGAACTGGGGGAGTGCCCGTTCGGGGGGTGCAGCATCTCCTACCTCAAGCAGCTCATCACCGGCAAGCTGCAGGAGTCTGTCCCGGACCCCGAGCTCATCGGTAGGTGCCTGCATGGGCCGTGTCCTGCTGCCACTTGGGGCCACCCTCTTCCTCTCCTCACTGCGGCCAGGGCACAAATGTCCTTCTGCTTTGTGCTGTTGGGCAGGTGGGAAGACTTGGCACACCCAGGTAGCACAGTGTGGGGGGGTCACAGAGCCTTAGAGCCTTGTGATTTGGATAGTGTTTGCTTGGCATCACAGTGCTCCTGCAGTGTTGGTGCCCTTGTTAAGACGTCTTTTGACTTACTAACAGTGATGTGTCCTTGTGAGATCTGTGGGAGAGATGGGCTCTTCTCAAGGAGGAGGCAGGGTCACGTTCTGTGGCTCCCAGCTCCATGATTTCCCTGTGTTATGGAGTCCCTGTGCTGCTGACCAGATGAAGTGGCTACACGTGGAGCACTAACCCCCAGGCAGTCCTCATTTAAAGACCCCAGGCCCTTTCTGAGCGTGCTGGAGATGTTTAACCTTAGTTGTTCATCTTTAGACATTTCTCTTCAGGTGTTTCTCTCTCCTAGATCTGATCTACTGTGGCCGTAAGCTGAGGGATGACCAGACACTGGATTTTTATGGCATCCAGTCTGGCTCCACCGTTCACGTCCTGCGCAAGTCCTGGCCTGAGCCTGATCAGAAACCAGGTGAGGAGGAGGAGACTGGGGGGTACCACTTACATCTCCTTGGCTCTATGTTCAGTGTGGGCCCCTTGTGACCCTGGAACAGCTTCTCTTGTCAGTTTTGGGAGGCTGATGTGTGTGTGCACGAGGAATTGATCAACATGTTTGGGGGGGGAACTCTCCACGTCTAACAGCAGCAAAGGGGTGTTATGTTTTCTTGCTGATGGGAGACTTAAGGAATGAGCTATGCAAGATGGGGAGTGAATATCCCTTAATGACTGTGGTCAGTTTTAGGGTGTTACCAGAGAACCAGGAGCAAAGCGACTGGTTACTCAGCTTGAGGGATGAGCAGGCGTGTGTGTATGTGTTCCTAGTCTGTGTGTGTGGAATAAGATGGGTTAGGTTGGAGTTGTCACTTGAATACAGCTCCTTTTGTATGTGTAGCAGGATATATCTATGTATTTTTGTATGTCTGGAGTGCAGTTACTTGTTATGCTGTGGTAACTGTACTGAGACAGTCATTAGTCTGTGCCCTTCCTCTCTGGGTGAGCTGAATCCAGGGGCATTAAGGAATCACCACTGCTACCGAAGCCCCAGTGGCACGTCGAAAACGCTGACAGAGGGAGAGCTGTGTTTTGTTCTGGTTTTCCTCCCTCAGAGCCTGTGGATAAGGTGGCAGCAGTCCGGGAGTTCCGGGTCCTTCACACTGCCCTGCACAGCAGTCCTGCCTACAGAGATGCAGTGAGTGGGGCTTCACACCGTGCTGCCTGGTGCCTTTTGTCTGTCCCCTCTCTGTGAAGAGAGACCCACAGTGGAGCCTCTGCTGGTCTGTTCTCATTTCTTCTCAGGTCTTCAAGATGCTGGGGAACAAGGAGTCGCTGGATCAGATCATTGTGGCTACTCCCGGCCTCAGTAGTGACCCTGTTGCTTTGGGTGAGTCCAGATGTGATCCAGAGGATCTGAGGAAAGCGAGATAAAGTCAATCTGTGTTTCATTCCTGCCAGGGGAAAGGGAGAGTTCCTTCTCCCTGCAGAAAGTGCCTTTTTGGTCCCTCTGTGGAGTATTAAGAGTGCCTGCTCCGGTGTCCGTTGTAGCTGTACTCCGTTGGTAGTGTTTGGGGATGGATGATGGCTTCAAAAGGAGCCCAGAGGAGAGCAGTGGGGATGGATGCTTCCTCCCTGCTGCAGTGTGTTCATTAAATCCACACTCTTCCGGCCTGGATATTACTTGGCCTTTTGGCACGTTGCTGTGAGGCAGGTGGACTATGGGATGCAGTCACAGCCTGGCTGGAGTGAGCCGGGTGCCAGGTTTGATCCTGCCCTTAAGGTGGAGCTTGTCAGTGCTGGAGCACAGCCCGTGGGATCTGGGAAAGCCCCATCCCTTGGGTGTGTGGCTGTGATCCAGTCTCTCCAGAAAGACGTAAATGCTACAGAGAGAACAATAACAGAGTATTTACACTGTCTGCTAGTGACTCAGTTCCTGAAAAACAATGAATGCTTTTGGTGTTTCCCATGGCTCCTGTTTGACTGGCTCCTGCTTCTTGTATCCTGTCTCTTTCTCGTCATGTTTCCTGGTCCCTCCCAGGAGTCCTACAGGACAAGGATCTCTTTTCAGTGTTTGCAGACCCCAACATGCTGGACACGTAAGTTCACGTAAGCTGGTGCAGTGCCTGAGCAGTGCCTTTGTTGTGCCTGGTGTATAGGCTGCTGCTCTTTGGGTGGGAGAGAGTTCTGCTCCTGCCTGCCAGCCAGATACACCAGGCCAGAGAGTCAGGATAGGACACTTCTTCCTTAGCCGCAGGAAAGAGGGAGCTGATGCTTTGATATACATGTACCTCCACTGTTGGATTAAACCAAAGGATATTTAGTGGGATATGGGGCTGTCGTCATCTCCAGATCTCGGGTTCATAGAATCATAGAATGGTTTGGGTTTAAAGGACCTTAAGATCAACCAGTTCCAACCTCCTCTACAAGGGAGACTATTAAAGGTGTTTCCATGAGCTGGTGCTGGCGTTCCTTTGGCTCTGCATCAGTCCTGCTGACCTGCAAAGCTGGCCTTCAGCCCCTGCTCTGCCTTAAACAGCCTGGCTTTGGCAAAGGGGTTGGTCACCTTTGCCTCTGCTTCTCATCCAGCAGGATTGGGGCAGCAATCCTGCAACCTGAAACCGAGGGCCTGTGGTACAAACAGCTTCAAGAGCCAGGGATCACAGGATCCCAGACTTGTTTGTGTTGGAAGGGACATTAAAGCTCACCCAGTTCCAACCCCCTGCCACGGGCAGGGACACCTTCCACTAGAGCAGGTTGCTCCAAGCCCCTGTGTCCAACCTGGCCTTGAACACTGCCAGGGATGGGGCAGCCACAGCTTCTCTGGGCACCCTGTGCCAGCGCCTCAGCACCCTCACAGGGAACAACTTCTCCCTTATATCCAACCTGAACTTCCATCATTTCAGTTTGAGCCCATCACCCCTTGTCCTACCCAGGTTCCAACCTGGATCTGGTTGCTCACAGCAGAGAGTTGCTCCTATGAGAGCGTGGGGGAGATGTTGCCACAGGAGGTGGGATCAGGAAGGAGCACCAGCTGCTTCAGCTGTGTGGCACAGTGTGGGGAGGTGTGCTGTGCAGGCAGAGGCAGCACTGCTGGTGCAGTGGTGGGCATGGCTGTGCTGGAGGGTCTTGGCTGGTGTGGAGCTGCTGCTTTCTCCATTTCCCTGTGTCCACGATTCATTCTCCTCTCTTTCTCCAGGCTGATCCCAGCTCACCCTGCGCTGGTGAATGCTATTGTCCTTGTCCTGCACTCGGTGGCTGGCAGCACCCCGCTCCCAGCTCCGGACACGTCCTCCCGGGGCATGTCCTCTGGCTCCTACCGGGACATGCCAGGTATGTTCAGCCACACGCCTGAGTGCAGACCCTGCAGAAAGGATGTGCTGCAGGGTTTGCAGGCAAAGCTCTACTGACACACTTTGGCCCCAGGGCCTCTCCCAGCCAAGTGTGTGTGATGATTGTTGGTAGGAGAGTCCTGTGTGTGGCTTTTTGTGCAGATGGTGGGCACTGACCTGCTGTACATGAACTTGGTGGTGCTGAGGTCTCTGTCCTTAGCAGGGTGTTAGCTGGGGCTTGGCTGTGGCCAAGGGCTCCAGGGGGTTCTCATTTGGTGTCCAATTCCTGCCAGCACCCAGTTTTCTCCATCTGATTCTCCTTTCTGTTGCAGGTGGCTTTCTGTTTGAAGGTCTCTCTGATGATGAAGATGACTTCCACCAGGTAAGCAGCCAGATGGGGTGGAATGGCTGGTTTGGACTTGCCCTTAAAGCCTCCAAAGCTTTTCTCTCTGTTTCATGAACATCACAAGCTGCTCTAGGGGTATCATGGAGACAAGCATTGACTGTGGATGCTGTTCGTGGTAGGATTTTCTTGTGTGCTGAGGTAGGGTCCCAACAGAACAATGCAGAAGCACAACTTGGAACAGCACTTGTCCTCAGCTTGATGGCCAGATTGATGCAGGGCTGTGCATGAGTGTGACTGAGAAGGGTGGGAGTGTTGGTCTCTGCTCTCCTTCTGCAATGTAAGGAGCTTTCCTTTCCAAAGGGCGAAGTATTGTATAAGAGAAATTGCATATTTAGGCCATAAAAGTGCCTGTTAACAGCTAATTGTTTTGTTACAGGCTAAGAACGCTTTGGTTTTAAGCTGGTGGATGATATGTTGAAAGGTTTGTGGGAAAAAGCACATCCCCTTCTGCCATAGATAGCTTTTAAAAGCTTTGCACTTGTGCCTTTCAGGTATTGTAGGAAACAAAGCCCTGGGAAGGAGCACACCAGCCAGATGTCCCGGGGACATGGACACCAACGTCTGAGGTGGTTTTGTTTCCTTTTCCTCCATACAGAGCACCAGATCCACACCATCCAGCAGCACCTCTGGCTCCCGCCCGGCTTCCCTCGGCTACACTGGGGCTGCTGGGCCGCGGCCCATCACCCAGAGCGAGCTGGCCACCGCGCTGGCACTGGCGAGCACCCCAGAGAGCAGCTCCCACACACCCACCCCTGGCACCCAGGTACGGTGGCAGCGCTGGGAGGGCCTCCCGGGCCACAGAACCAGTGCAAGCCCTGCTCAGGTCTGGGCTGAGTTCTTCCATATGGGCTCCAGTAAGCACGGTGGTGGGGTGCAGCAGGCATTGCCCTGCAGCCCTGCTTCCTGTGCCAAGTGTTCTCCTGCTCCATGTACAACTTATTTCCTCCTAGGGTCATTCCTCTGGGACATCCCCGATGTCATCCAGTGTCCAGTCAGGAACACCCATCACCAATGACCTCTTCAGCCAGGCCTTACAGCATGCCCTGCAAGCCTCGGGGCAGCCCAGCCTGCAGGTCGGTGTCACAGGCTCTTCCTTCCAGAACCCATGAAAGAAAGGCCTGTATTGCCTTGAGTGTTGCAGGGTGGAGGTGGTTCTTCCAGCTGCCTCCTGAGGCAGAGCAGAAAGGGGCATCACCAGAGAAGTGCTTCTTGCAGGAGGCCTGATAGACCAATGCTCAAGTACTGGGTGGAAGTGGTGGATTTGGGGAGTTTTCAGCAAGACTTTGAGCTTTCAAGATCTGGTTGCACACATAGCATTGCACATGTGAGCTAGAGAGAGGTGGGAGAGTACAGTGTGGAAGGGTGGGCTGTAGGGAAGACTGGTTTCTTCCTACTTGGACACTTGCACCTACCCTTAGCTTCTTTTGTTCCCTGTCTGTAGAGTCAGTGGCAACCACAGCTTCAGCAGCTGCGAGACATGGGCATCCACGATGATGAGCTAAGCCTTCGAGCCCTGCAGGCCACTGGAGGGGACATTCAGGCTGCCCTGGAGCTCATCTTTGCTGGTGGAGCTCCCTAGCTTTTCGGGCAGGAGAAGCTGCACTGGTGAGTTGTGCTGAGGCAGCTCTGACATTTCTTGGTCTGGGACTTGGCCCTGAAACTCTTGTCTGCACTGGGGTTCCTCTCTGCAGCATGGAGCAGTTGGGGTGGCTGCTCCTTTCCTTGCAGGTGGGCAGTGTGCTTCTGGTTGGGTGAGGGCAGCTCCTCCACATACCTCTCTTCAGCCTCCTCCTCCTGGCCACCAGAGACAAGACCTCAGGACTTGGTCCAGTGTGGAGAAAGAGGTGGCTCTGTGTGTTGGAGAGATGTTCTGCAGTCTTATTCTTCTGCCTGTTGTTTCATTCCTGCCCACCTGACATGCCTCAGTCCATCTTGTCTTGCTGTTGTGGTCCCTCTGTGTTGAACTGTATTAAATGGACTGTATTCACTTGCCTGTTGTTTGGGTTGTGATCTGTCCTGGGTTGTGTTCTCATGGCACGGAGGGAACTGGAGAGCGATGTTTTGCCTGTTGTAGGACTCCTCTATCAGCAGAGGGCACTTCTCTAACAGAGCAAAACTCTATCTGTCAGGAGAGCAGTGCTCGGGGTGTAGCTGACCTGCACAGCCTCCTGCAAGGACTTAAGCCAACACAAAAGAACTGTTTGAGCTCCAGATATCCCCCCAAGAAGGTGCTGCAGAGAAGCATCATGTCTCTTGGAGCGTTGTGTTGGGTGAAGCTGGTGAGTCCCGCAAGCTCAGAACAAGGTGCAGGAGGTCATGCCTGCCACAAGGTGACGGTAAAGACTAAATGAGAAGCACAAGGGTTGAGGCAGTGAGGGTGAGATGCTGCTAAATGAGCTGGGAGCGGTGCTTTGTGCCTGCCACAGGTCAGTCTGGCTACAAACAACGTGTCTTCTCATCCTGGGGGCTGTGCTGGGGGTCCCGAGGACCTGAGCTGCAGAGACAATTCCAGTCAATGGGAAGTGCGAGGAGCCAGGGCTGGGCCAGGCTTCACTCTGATTGTACCCTTGAGATTAACAAGGCATGGAAAAGGGAGCTGGTTTGCCTGGAATGTCAGCGTGCATTACCAGGGAAGCTAAGAGTGGAAAATGCTCTCCTACCTTCAGGCTGCCTCTGCTCCCCTCTAATTCCTCTCCAAGCGCTCGCCGATAGGATCTCAGCTCTCACCCAGCAAATGCTGGGTTGTTCTCTCCAGGGTGTAGCTCATTGACTGATAGACTTTAATCCTGTCTAGAGGATTAAGTCTCTGCAGAAGGGGAGGGACTGCTTTAATTTTTCCTTGTGTAGGAGATAGAATGTGATGGACATAACCAGTTTTCCTGACTTGTTAGAACTGGGGAAAGCCAGGCCGGAGGATGGCTCTGATTTTCACAGGTGAAAACTGATTCATTAGCCCCCCTTCCTTGGTGCCTTCACTCCTTGCTTTGCTGGGGGAGCGCACAGCATCTGCACAGCACCCTCCTTCCCTTCACTACAGGGACAAGCCCTGCTGTCAGCCCTCAATCCTCCCCGGATTAGCTGTATCACAGATGCTGCTGCCCTGCTCAGGGCCAGCAGGACTTGCTTTGGGACCAGGGGGACCGGTTTGCTTTGCTGTTCGTGTCAATCCTCAGCTTGGGGTTATTGGTGTCCCAAAATGGTATTTCTTTTCTGTCCTGACCTCGTTTTTAGGGTTTGATCACTTTGTTGACCCACATTTAGCATTCTTCCCTCATAATGGCTATTTCTTCTTTTCCCCGTGTCCCAGATAACTGAGAATTGCCTGGCTATTTTGAATAGAAAGAACTTTTTCCTGATGTCTTTTGCAAATTGTGATACTTGGCTTGGAGCACCGCGTGAGCCACCTTCTCTGTCTGAACTGGCTATAGCAGAGCAGAACTTGGCACTGATGCTGTTCACGATGCGGCTGCTGCGTGTGCGCTTCGCTTCCCTCATCTCGCCTGCCTTTGGCTGCCTAGAATAGACATGCTCAGCAACCAGGCAGATTTAGAGATGCAGGGATGGGAAGAGAGGCTCTGCCTGGCACTTGCAGGGCTGGTGCTGGAGGAAAAGGAGGAGGAGGAGGGGAAACTTTGCTGCAGGAGCTCTTGTAGGAGGGTGGAAGCTCAGGGATCCTCAGCTCTGGCTCTGCAGCAGCCAGGCGAGCGCTGCCTTCCCGCAGGGAAGTTGCGATGTGCTGACTCCTGCCTGTTCCTTGTGCTCCATCACTGGTGCTGCTGCCCTGACGCCTTCCCCTCCTCCTCCTGCACCAGCTTCGGTTGGTCCTTCCCTGTTAGGGTTAGAAGTGCATCCATTCTAATTGGGACTTATCTGCATCCTGCCCCTGCCGTGCTCTGTTCAGTAGCCAAGCATCACTGACGCTGCTGCAGGAGCAGACTGGGAGGTGCTTGGCTGAGCTCTGAGGTCAGGGCACAGTTCCCCAATCTAAACACTTGCAGTAGGGACTTTCTGGGTCTGACATAAAAGAAGTTTTTGGTTCAGTTTCTTCTTTGCCTGCAGTGAGCTGACGGGAAGCAGCGACTGGGTGTGGACAGGAGTAGTGGCAGCAGTTGTTTGTACTCCTGTAACCTTGTTGTTTGTAACCAGATGTGCTCTGCTTTTCTACTTTGGCCACCTCTGACGGCTTTTTCACTATCTCTAAGACAGTCCTGAGCTCACTGTCTCCAGGAGCAGCAAAGCAGTGTTGTGTGTGTTTGATGGGGTAGATTTCCAGCCAAAGGATGAAATGGAGACAGAGCAGAATGTCCCAGGCTTCACATCCCTGATGGCTTTTGCAGTCCTGGAGCCTGTGTGACTGCCCACCTCCATCTTCTGCTTTCACAACCGTGTGTGAAGTGAACACGAAAGGCAAATCCTATCCCAGGAGCAGAAGCTGATGTTTGAGGTATTGATTGTAGACAATCTGGTTGGTGTGGGTGTGCTTGGGTGGTTTGTTGGGTCAGATCACAAACTGCCAAGGTTTCAAGCTCTTCAGCCTTGATTTCTGACTCCAAATGACCGGTGGTGGAAGGATTTCCCCTCATCCTCCCATATGTCTTCAGGATTTAGGAATAAATGTTTCTTCCTTGCTCCCCCAGCCAAACAGAGGCTCTGAGTGTCTCCTGCTTGAAGGACCCTGGCACAGGAACCAATTCCTGAGTTGGAAAAGGCAGCAGAGCAACTGAAGCCAGTGTTGGTGTTTTGCCCAGCTCAGTGTGCAGGAGCCAGAGGCCCATCCATCCCAGTGCCATCATGGACATTGATTCACAAGACTGGTGAAGGTGCCTTTCTCCACTGCTCAGCGTCTCCCTCAGGATTTCTAGGGTACATCCATGTGAACAGCAGCAGGGAATTTGTCTGGCAGAGCCCTTGCCCATCAGCTTGATTTCCTCGCAAAGGACTCGGTGGTTTCCTGGCTGCTTTCAGCTTTGTCCTAGTGGGGAATGCCAAAGTGTCAGAAACACCTAATCCTGTCCAGTTTTTCTTCTGAAGTTGGCTTTGTGCTAGTCCCACCAGCTAAATGGTCTCACCAAGGGGGAGGCAAAGGGAAGAGGGGGCAGCAGGACCCCTCTTTTATTGTTTCCTTTGCAGTAACGAAGTCTTGGTCTTCCTCTTTCTCAGGCGGACTTTGGAGGAAGGAGGAAGGTTTTACTGATGCTGGGACAACTGATGAGGAATAAGGTGAGAGCCCAAAGGACAGGGCAGCCTCCAGGGGGGATTTAGTCCTTTTCCTTGCAAGAACCGATGTTTTTCTTTAGAAGAGGGAAGCTCTGATTTTAGCCACAAAGCATCCTTTTAAGGAACTGTCCGTGTGATGCTAACTGAGCTCATCACAATAAAGCAGTGTGATTTTAAGGCAACTGACTATTGGTGAAAGCAGAAGTGTACTAAAAATGTCACGCTACGAAAATATGTCTATTTCCTGCTATTTTCTTCTATATTTGTAATATTCTGATATTTCTAAATCAGTGTTTCTAAATCAGCGCATGTAGTTCCAGTTCTGCCTTACAAGGATGCTTGCGTATAAGAGTACGATAAGCAAAAGGCAAGGTCAGAGGGAAGATGATAAACATCCCCTGCTCTACCCTTTGAAGCCAAGACAATAGCTGAGCCACTGGCTTTGAACATGAAGCTTCCTGACTCCAGTCCTCTTGAACTGAGCCTGGAAACACCAAACAACACAAAACAATTCCCCGCTCCAATGCTCTTAAGGTGGGAGCAGGGAGTTTGGGGAGCATTTCTGACCACACAGTCTCTTGAGCTGATTTCCAGGGTGCCAGCACGCAGAATGCTTGTCCCAAAACCACTTTGAGACTTTATTTCAGTGGTAGGGGGAAAAGATACCTTATGAGTGTGATCCACTTGGTCAGCAGGGTGCATCAGCTTAGCTGTTGAGTTTGAGGGGAAGCTGCAGAGCTGGGGGGTTTCACTCCAGGAGTGACAAAAGCATCAGATGGGTTATGTAGGATCAGGGCCTTTCTTCTTGCAATGGACAATAGCAGATGCTGCAGAAGAAACCTAAGAGGGTGAATAGAGAAAGATCCATCTGGAAGAGATTTTCCAGCTTCCAGTTGGCTGAGATTTAGGGGCTTTTAGAGCTAGCTATGGGGTGTTAATAGTCCACAGACCTCACACAACCTTCTCTTTAAACCCAGAGAGACTTGTAGTGTCCCTGCACCCTGCAGCAAGAAGTCCTGTGGCTTGGCCACAGCTTCAAAGTCCATGACCCACAAGAGTGTTCAGCAGCCAGAAGGAGGAGATGTGCAGTCGCGGGCCTGTGGCACAGGTAACTTGTGGGATGGCTCACACCAAAGGGGGGTGATGGTCCTGTAAAGCTCTGAGGTTTCATTTTTGGGTGCCTGGGACTGAAGCAGCAGCAGGTGACAAGGACAGTTGGAAGAAACCTGTCACTCTTGCTAAAGCAGAAAGTGTTGCTGATAACAGCGTTGCTCTGTGTCCCTCTGGAATCCTGCAGGGCAGACTCCACCCTGTTTACCTGTGTGTAAGTGCTTTGGGTATGGCCCCATTCCAGAGGAGGGATGAAATGTCTCCACAGGATTCCTTTCTGAGCTGTAACTTCCTGGCATTAAATGCTTTGACCCCAAAGGATCCTCAGTTACATGTAATTCAGTCATCCCATGGATCCTGCCAGCTGGTGTCTGGTCAAGCGAGTTCACGTCCATTTGTTCTTTCTCCACCTTTATATTCTTCTCTTCATCCCCTCCCACTAGTCTGTGACCTACTTGCTTGTGGCTTTCCCAATTGAGTTGCATGGAAGTGCTCTGGACGCTGAATAACCAGGAAGCAGGTAACAGGCATGAAGCCTGCACAAGGAAGGGCAGATAGGAGGCAGGAAGAAAGGGCAGCTCCTTCCTACCCAGGCCAGCGTCCTTTATAAGAGATTTGAGACTTTAAAGGGAAAACCACGCTCCTGAGCTGTTCCCACTGTCCTGCTGGGAGATATGGAGAGCTTCCCGTGTCTGATGGGAAGAGCATCTGTGGTGCTGAGCCTTTGTGTCACCAAACAGGCTCTGGATTGAGAGCCAAGAATGGTGCTGATCTGCAGGCACTTGCTTTCTGCATCACTTGGCTGAGAACTGGCCAGCAGGGGCTGAACTGGGAAGGAGGAGCAGGAGATGGACCACTTCTGAGCTGCCTCTCCCTTCCTGGCGAGACAGATAGCGATGCTGGAAGCACTCAAACCCTACAAGGTCAATGTAATCTCTTTCAAGTAGTTTACTTTTCCTGAGCTTCATCTTAACATGCCTGGTGAGCTTGTAAGAGACTGGCATGTTTCCCAGCAGCAGTTTGAAGTGGCTTCCTGAGGACCAGGTAACTTGTTTGGTTCCTTAGAGGAAAATGTGGACTTCAATTCCACTCCATGTTACAGGCAGGGGATGGGAGAGCAGACTGTGGAGTGAACCTGAACTTGTGTCTTACCAGGAGGACTTTGTGGGTTTAATGGAGGTGAGAAAGGGGACTTATAAGCTTGCTTATGGGATGGTGGGGCTGGACCCTTCTTAGGGCCATTCAGAGCAGTCAGTGTTGCTGAGGAGGCTGCTTTGCCCACTGCTGAAACATAGTGTTCCACAGGAGAGCGTGGTGGCTGCTCTGCAGCACGGGGTGATGCTGTCCTGGAATTCAGGCCCTGCCAGGAAGCAGAGGAGCACAGCAGCTGGGAAAAGAGCCACCAAGAGGTCCAGGTAAGCAAAACCCAGCCTGGCCTGCTGGGCCCTCCTCAGAAGCCAGAGCTGACACATGGTGCAGCATTCATATATCAATATGCAGCTCTTGTGCTGGGTAAGTCTCAACAAAGCAACTTATTGCTGTTCTTTTTCGGTTTAACCATCCTTTGAATTGTGTTGGGCTCTGCATTGGGTTTTATTACACTGCCTAAAGCCTTTGGCATCCGCGTCTGAGGGGTGTGCCCACGTTTGGCTGTCTGTGTCACTGATGTGCATCTGCTTTACCTGCTCTCCTGCTCTGTCAGGGAGTTCTCACTGAAGAGCTATTAGCTGTTAACGTGACAAGCACTCAGGTGAATGCGTTTGCCAAGCAGATGGGTGCTTAATGAACAGGGGCATTGAGATGGGCTGAGTTTGTGGCTGCTCCACAGGCAGCACCTCTGTGAGCTCCTGGGCTGGGTGTTGTGGGGCTCTGGGCTGGGAGGTGCTGGTGGGGTCCCGTCAGCAGCAGGGGGGAAAACATTGGAGAAGGGGAATCCCAGTGAGGGGGTTTGTGCTGCTCTCCAGGGAGCTGAGTGTGAGGTGGCTCTGCCACAGGTTTCCTTGGGCAAGGCAAAGGGCTTGATCACGTAGGAAAAGATGTCCTGGGGCACATGGCTCCTTCATCCTTTTTCTGCCTCACTTCTAAAGCCCTGGGGGTGGCATTTTAGCACATGGGGGCTTCTGACCCATTTAATGATGCTTCTTGGGGCAGGAGGTTCACTGTGCTGTCCTTTGGCATGGTGGCATGGAGGTGATGTCCATTGCAGGGCTGTGGCTATAGGAGGGGCTGGTTGAGTTGGGGTAGCTGTCTGCAAGGGGTGTGAGGTAGGTAGGAGGATTTGGGTGCTGAAAGCAGAATGTAGGAGCTTGCTGATGAATGATCTGCTTTGCTTCCTTCCCACCTCACTTTGTCATGTGAAAGACCTGTTGGTCAGTGCCTTTTGGCAAAGGGAGTGGAATTTTGCTCTTTTCCTCTCAATTCCATGCTTTTAAGTCGACTTGTTCCCAAAGGCATAATGCAAGGGGTAAGAAATAGAAGCTCTGATTTTCCAAAGCTCTGTACTCGTGTCCCAGCCTCATGGGACATTGGCCCATCCTACAGCAGGGTCCCAAAGGATTTCCCATGCTCTGGGTCACAATGTGCAGTCTCACAGTCGTATCTTAGGAGGGCCTGTGGGTGCACATACACACATGTGGCATGACAGGCCTGGTGAGCACCCTCAGCCCCTTGTGCCGTGTTCAGAAAGGTCTCTCTTTGCATCATCTGGAGCTGCCGTGGCTGATAACAGCCAGAGATTGAGATGTGCTTGTCAGGTTCTGGAGGAGAAGGCACAGCAGAGGAAAGATGTTGCCTGGCTATTGCAGGGATAGGAATGTTTGTGGTGTTGATGTTTTTCTTTCCATGGAAGATTGGTCTGTGTTCAAACCCACCACATCTACTGGTTGTTTTCCAGGGTCACATTCCTGGCCTGGGGTCAGCAGAAGGTAATTGTGATGTTCTTGTGAATAATCATGGAATGGTTCGTGTTGGAAAGGACCTTAAAGCTCACCCAGTTCCAACCCCCTGCCACGGACAGGGACACCTTCCACTAGAGCAGGTTGCTCCAAGCCCCTGTGTCCAACCTGGCCTTGAACACTGCCAGGGATGGGGCAGCCACAGCTTCTCTGGGAAAAGTCTGTGCCAGCGCCTCAGCACCCTCACAGGGAAGAGCTTCTGCCTCAGAGCTCATCTCAGTCTCCCCTCTGGCAGGTTAAAGCCATTCCCCTTGTCCTGTCCCTACAGGCCCTTGTCCAAAGCCCCTCTCCAGGTTTCCTGGAGCCCCTTTAGGCACTGGAGCTGCTCTAAGGTGTCCCCTTCAGGAGCCTTCTCTTCTCCAGGCTGCCCCAGCCCAGCTCTCTCAGCCTGGCTCCAGAGCAGAGCTGCTCCAGCCCTCGCAGCAGCTCCGGGGCCTCCTCTGGCCTCGCTCCAGCAGCTCCACGTCCCTCTTGTGCTGTTGCCCCAGAGCTGGATCAGGGCTGCAGGGGGGGTCTCCCCAGAGCGCAGCAGAGGGGCAGGATCCCCTCCCTGACCTGCTGCTCACGCTCTGGGGGTGCAGCCCAGCACACGGGGGGGTTCTGGGCTCAAGCACACACTGATGGGTCATGGGGAGCTTCTCCTCACCCAACACGCCCAAGTCCTTCTCCTCGGGGCTGCTCCATCCAGTCTCCCCCAGCCTGTGTTTGTGCTGGGGATTGCCCTGACCCAGGGGCAGGACCTTGCACTTGGCCGTGTTGAACTCCGTGAGGTTCACATGGTCCCATCTCTCCAGGTCCCTCTGGGTCCCATCCCTTCCAGCATGTCAACTGCACCACGCAGCTCTGTGTCATCAGCACGCTTGCTGAGGGCGCTCGATCCCACTGCTCCTGTCACTGACAAGGTGTTCAGCTCCTCTCTAATGATAAGATGTCAAGTAAAAAGGGAGGTTTCATAACAGTTACACTGCCTGGGCCACAAACATCCAGCAGTCTGTCTGCAGTGATGAATAAAACTGTTCCTCCCGAGGAAAATTGGTGCTTGATGCTTTTTACAGGTTCCTTGGGGGAAGCTGCTCCTGATCTGTGTTGGAAACGAGTAGCATGATCTGGAAAAAGCTGCACATTAAGTTGCACTGTGGAAGTTCTGATACTGGAGAGAATCAGATGGAAACCTCTGCAGGAGGGGCTGTGCCCGGAATCTCGTTGCTTGTGTACACACTTCTTGTTGGCTAGTGAAGGACATGGGATATGGCTGAGCAAACAAACTCTCTCACAGAGCGCTTGCCTGCTTTGGGTGGATGTGTAGGCAATGCACAGCAGGTTTTGGGGTGTATTCAGGGCCCTGTTCTGTGTTTAGCACCTCCTGCAAACTGGGACAGGGCTGGAACAAGCCTGACATCAGCCCTGTGCTCAAGGTGGGCTTGGGAGCATTGTGTGAGCTGTGCTCTGTGTGCACTCTGTGTGCTGTGGGATAGCCCTGCCTGTGGGAAGGACCCATGGTGGGTTATTTTCCCACTCTGCCACTCCCTTGACCCTCCAGATGTTGCCCAGCTGTTGGATTTGCTTTCCTAATGTTCTCCTGATGTTTCTGCAGCCGGAGTCAGGCTCATGCTGTTGCTGTCCTGAAAGAGCTTTTGGGGAAGAGAAAGGACGCTAAGGGGAGCTGTAGCTGCTGGAGGCAGCAGTGGGTGAAAGCTCAGCTTTGGTGCGGACCATTCATTTGAAGAGCTGTAACTGCTGTTTTGGGTGGGATGTTCCTGTGTATTTTCATGTTCCAGCGCTCACTTTTTCCTCCTCTGCTGCAGGCTCCTTTGCTGAGCTACAGGCAGTGATCTCACACAGCTTTGTGCTTCATTTTTAGGCATCAGGCTGCCTCCTGAGTCTCAGGAGGTGATGCTACAGCATCATTCCGAATCCAGGACCACAATACATGGGGTGGCTCACCTCCTGGTCTAGTAGATGGAGCAGTATCATACTGAAGTAGCAAGAGCCCAGAGCTGAATGCTTCCAAAGTCTTGGAGGAGTTTGAAGCTGAATTTTACACACAGGAGCACTGTGTTTAGCTGTAGGTAGGAAAAAAAGCACCCCTAAAAGCAAACCATGCAGAGTGCCCAGCTGGTTTAGTTGGGGGCAAAGGAAGAGGGAAAAGCAAAGGATTTACTGTTCTAATAAGGCAGAAACTCCTCGTTCAGCTCTGATCAGAACCCTTCTGTGTTTCCAGTTGGCAACTCAGTCAAGAGTGGGAGTTGAAAGCCCATTTCCCAGCCCACCAGCTGCGTTGTGTCATAAAAGGCAAAGCAGATCATAACGTATGCAGCTCTCATAGTGGAGCCCAAATTTGGGGTGGCACAGAATGCTAAGTCCCATGTTTCTGATGGAGCCAGCACGGGCTTTATGGCTTAGGCTGTTGATGTACAAACGATGCTTCTTTTCCACTCCTGACTGTGGAAGAGTCTGAATGAATGAGATGGGGTTTTTGGAAGGCTTCTCTGCAGGAAAACAAGTGATAACGGGGTTTAGCACCTCGGGGAGCAATGGGGCAGCCTCTGGGGGGGGAAGGGGCAGTTGTTTCGAGGTGAGCAAGAACACAAAATGATTCAAGGCTGGGACTTACCGTGGCTGAAAGTGAGAAAGCAGAATGCTCTCTCTGTTACCATACTGTCATTACCCTAGCAGATGCTTGCTTAAAGAGAAAGATGAAACCCTGTATTTCAAGTTGATGGGGAAATTCCTGTGGGTCCTTAAAATTCAGCATTAGCTGCCTCATTAGTTTCTTGCTTCCTCCAAACTGCCCCCCTTGCCCTGCCACTGTTCATCTGCAGGAGCACAGCAGTCCTGGCTCTTGCTTCAGTGCTTCACTACCAACTTTAAAGAGTGCAGCTGCGTCTCTCTCAGCCTTCCCAGTTCCCCATGGGGTTCTCCTATTCTGATCATGTCCAACCTGGCTTTCCTTGCACGTAATTCCCTGCTCTTCTCATTAGCAAACCTCACAGTGCTTCACATCGGCCCTTCCCGGCCTTCTCATGGGCGCTCGGGAGGATGGGGAGGTTTGGCAAAGCAAAGTGACTTTCCAAAGGTTGGTGCCACAGCCCTGGGGCACGCCAGCCCCTCAGCACCCTGTCCTGTGGGAGGGCATTAGCATCACACGGGAAAAGGCATGATCTTAGGAAAGGGGGTGTTTCTTCACCCCAGCTCCAAGTGCATTTCTCACGTGTGCTCTGGGGTGTCACTCCCACACTCCCGAGCATGAGTTTGGCTGGTGTGGCAAGGGGAGTGTGACACAGGATTAAGGACACAGTCATCACCACATCCCTGCTCTTTGTCTCGTAGTCTTCCTGACTTGCGATGATGAATGGATTTGGGCAGTATTTTATTTAGCTAGGAGCGGCCCTTACTATTTTGGTAGCAGGAAGGAAGCTGGCACACGAGGTACGCTGCGGGGTCTGTTAGCAAGTGGTTCCTGCAGCCTTGTTGGTATTGGGAGAGGGCTTTCTGGCCTCCTCATTCTGCTGTTTAACAACTGGGAGCAGCGGTTCTTATCTCTCTCTGCACCCTTGCCTGCTGTTGGCTGCTTCAACACACATTATTTGCATTATTTTTTTCCCCTCATATCAACCTTAATATTCCTCTTGTAATTTGGGATAAGTTGTTTGCAAGCCGTGCGCCAGCTGCACCTTTTCTTAAGAGCCTCAATGCGAGCAAAGCCATCAGACTCCCACCTAAGGTGGGGAGAGGAATAAAGAAGAAGCACCAAAACCCCCAGCAAAGCCTGCACAAACCCAGGTGCTGAGACAGTCGCTTGGGGTCCTTTATAAGACGGTTGTAGGAGGAGTCCCGCCCCTCTGCTCCCATCTATTGGCTGCCTTGTCGAAGGCAGCGTTGCAGTTGCCAGGCTCGCAAGCCGAGGCTCGCTGCTCGCTCAGCGGCTAGCGATGGGCAGGAGGCCGCCGGTGGTGCTGGCGCTGGCCCTGTGGGGCAGCCTGCTGGCCGGGTGGGCAGCGGGGCGCTCCAAGGTGAACCCCAGGATCATCGCAGCTCCCAAAGGTGAGTGTTGCGCCGCGGGGCTGGGCTGCAGCCCTGAGATGCAGCAGCAGCAGTGGGTGCAGCTGACAGCTACTCCCTGCGCCAGGGGGTTCTACCTGTGCCTTTGAGGAGAGTTGGGCTTTTCCTTCCCTTTGTCCCTTCGGGGAGACTTTCGGCTTTCATTAATACAACCTGTGATCTCAGGAAGGGGCTTCTGCCTCCGTTGAGTGCTTTGAATTGGATTTTTAGAGCCTTGTTCTTGCCAAGTCTTTTGCTTTTTCTATTCTAAATCCATTTTCCTACAAGCCGGGTATAGGGAAGGCTGTGAAAGCCCTGAAACAGCCACAGTAACCATTCCCCTGAACTTGCAGAGAGAAATGAAGTGTGTTTGCAGCATGCAGTTGATTTCCTATTTATCTGCTGTACTTACCAGTGAGTTCACTGAGTAAATATTTGCCCGAGATCTCTATTCTCTGAGAAAATATATACATGTAAAACAGCACGCAAGGACTTAGAACCAGATCTGCTCTGAGCATAAGCTGAACAAAGACGTGTTTTCAAGCAGCAAGCTTAGAGGACAGCCCAAGCTTCGGGTGTTGAAAAGAGCAGGCGAACGCTGGCTGCTTTTATCGTGTCTCTTCCAAGCTTTTGGATCCATACCCTCTGGGGAGGCTTTAACAAAAGCCCCCGTCTTGTCCCCGGGGTGCTGGTGGTTGTTAAGCCGCGCGATGAGCCGAGCTGCGGCTCTCACGCTGCTCTGCAGTACAACAGCTCCTCTGTCTCTCCCATTCGCTGACAACTTCAGAGGACCCCAATTTCTCATGGTTTATTCTGGGCCATCTGTTATTCTTCTGCTGTTATTGATGATGCCCTTTCTCTGCAGGCCCAGCGCTGCGCGCGGATGGAGGGCGGTGGGTGCGTGGCTCAGAGATGTCCCCTCTGCACACAAAGGGGACAGGCAGAGCAGGGAAAGGTTGCTCCTGGTATTGTGGCGCTTGTTTTATCTGCTGGCAAATGAAGTGGCTCAGAAAAGGGAATGCGAGGAGGGAAAAGGCACAGAGCCTGAGACTGAACAGAGGATGGGGATCATGTATTTCTCCATAGATATTTGCCCTACCCTGCTTAAAGGAAAGGGAGGAAGTTGAATTGCTGGGTGCTGGTGTGGTTGGAAATGCCTGTCCTGGAGTGAAACTCTGCTGAGGAGTGAAGCAGGGTTCAAGTGGTCGATTTGAATCTGTCTCCATGGGCTGTGCTTGCCATGCACGTGGAGCAGGGGCATAGAATCCCAGGATGGTTTGGGTTGAAGGGACCTTAAAGCTCCTCCAGCTCCAACCCCCTGCCATGGGCAGGGACACCTTCCACTAGAGCAGGTTGCTCCAAGCCCCTGTGTCCAACCTGGCCTTGAACACTGCCAGGGATGGGGCAGCCACAGCTTCTCTGGGCACCCTGTGCCAGCGCCTCAGCACCCTCACAGGGAAGAGCTTCTGCCTCAGAGCTCATCTCAATCTCCTCTCGGGCAGGTTAAAGCCATTCCCCTTGTCCTGTCCCTACAGGCCCGTGTCCAAAGCCCTTCTCCAGCTTTCTTGTACCCCCTTTAGGCACTGGCAGACTGGCCTTTCCCAGAATCAGAGGGTGGCTTTCCCGGCACTGAACACAGGGAGAATCTGTCACTGAGACACACTGAAGCCAATTAGTGTTAGGACGCTTCCCTGCAAGGGGATCAGCTTGTGCTCATCTCTGCTTCTCTCTTTTAAGAGCTTAGCTGGGACACAGGCCAAGAGGGATTTCAATTAGGGAGGTATCAGGCGTAGCTGTGTGGCACACTCATTACTGGCAGTCCTGTGTCCTATTTAACAGATCACATTCTGCTTGCTGTAACCTCCACCCTTCAGGAACAGGGTCTGTGGGTGAGCAGTGGGGCAGAGAGCAGGCTCTTGGGGAGGGTGAAGCAATAGGTCAGGGGCAAAGGGGACGCTGTGGGTGCCAGCGAGCCTTCTAACTTCTCTAATCCTGCAGACATAGTGAAAGGCAAAACCTGCAGGTCAGCACTTTGCTGCTGGGTGCATCTACGTAGACAGGCTCATCTCTTGCCCTGGGGTCACAGTACTGCAGGGCTCGGTTTGCTGCTCGAGCCCTGCTCCTGGATGCTGGGAGCTGATGGAGAAGAGCAGCGGTCCGGGCTGTCTGCATGGGTGCTCGCTGCCTTTGCAGTGCTGCAGCGCTCGCCTTGGCCCCGGGCTCTGCAGGAGCCGGCAGCTCTTCATGTCATTCAGTTTCTTACACGCCACAGCCCATCACGAGCACCAGGTATGGCACAGCCTCAGCAGTGACACCTTGAGATATGGGTACAGCCCCGCGCGTGAAGTGAGAGACTCCTCCAGGAGAGAACTGTACGTGTGTGGCATCCTGCCCTTGGGCTGCAGTGCTACTGGGGAGGGGGACATTGGTGCTGGGCAAAGCTGCCGCGGCCCTTCCATCCCTCAGCCTTGCTCCCCTCACCAGCACCCCGCCAAGACCCAAGGAGAGAGCCCTGGCCTGGCTGCAGCCAGCCTGAACCATTCTGATGCTTTGCCCCATGGTCCCTCATTGTCCGGTTTCACAGCAAGAACTAGGCGATGGGACGTGGTGAGCTGGGAAGAAAATGCGGCTGGGTTTAGGTGGCACAACCTGAGCTCAGATCTGAAGGCAAAGAAGCAGAGGCAGCCTATCTTGGTGCTCAGAGCTTCTGGATTGAAGTCATTTCAGAGCCCTGGGCACTTGGATGTGGTGTTAGGCCAGGGCAGTGGGCAACTGGAGCACCACGTTCTGCAGATGGACCTTTCTATGTATAAAGTTGTGTGTATAAAGCCAGCCCTGAGGCCTGGGATGCTGGTTTTTTGCCTCCCTGTCACCACAGGGCAGGAGGAGGTGAGGAAGGGGCACACTTTCCCTAAAGATCAGCCTGGTTTCAACACGTGCTTGGGAGTGTTTGCCACCGAAGGGACCCCTGAAGCCCCCAGCACCCAGCATGGGTGGGCAGCTCTCAGAGCTGGGTAATAAGTTACTTGAAAGCACGTCTGACTCTGCAGGATTTCTTCCTCTTAGGAGAAAGACACAGAGCAAAGGGCTGAGGTCATCTCTGGACCACATAGCTGAAGTGCTCAAGGTCCTTTTTACTGACAAGGGCTTTGCCCCCCTTCCCTTCTGCAGCTGACCCAGCATGCAGGGTCTCTTCTGACTTCCCCCCGCCAGTGTCCTAATGAAGGCAGATTGGAAATGGCAAGTTCCCTATGCGTTGAGGTCTGCAGAGTGGGAGGGAGTTCAGCCTTAGCAGCCTGGTGCAGAAGTGAGTGCTTCAACCTTGCACACCATGTTCTGGCTTCTCTTCCCTTTTATTCCCATCCTCCCCCTGCCTCTGTGTATTTTCCTGACTCAACACTGACCAGCTGGGCTTTGCTTTGAAGAAGGTGCATTCACATCCCACACTGAGCTTTTGCTTGTCAGCAGGGATGGTGTTTACTCTGCAGAGCTGGAGACAACCGTGTCCCGGGGCTGGGAGGATACAGCCCCTCTGTGTGGAGCGGGATGCGGCATCCCAGCCTGACTGTCTCCTGACCGGAAAGTCACCGAGCATGAGGAGAGCAGAGGAGCACAGAGAGGGCAGTGAGCAGCCTCCGGGCTGGGTCAGGCCACTGTAGCCTGGGGCTTTTGGTGCTGTACAGGAGGAATTTTTAGCTACTGCCATGCTTAAGGTTGTTTTGTCCCCGTTTACTCATGCATAGAGCTGAGACAAACTCACAACTCTTCTCTCACTGCCTGCTGCATTTACACCTTGGGGTAGGTTGGGGCCAGTTGAATTCTTCTCCTGTTTCTCACTAACAGATGAAGCTGGAAGGGGGAACAGGTTCTGAGCTGGTTGAAGCTCACGGTGTGAAGCTCACAGGCCCCATAGGGGGAGAAAAATCACTTGACCTTGGGTTTCCTGGACTGGGTCAACTGTCTCCAGCCTGTCCTGGCTCACAGGGGGGTGTTGACATGGCAGTTCCTGGAAGCTGCCTTTAATAGCCCCTTGGCTCTGCCAAGCTCACCTTGCCCTGGCAAAGCTGTGCCAGTACCTCTGAGTGCTGCAGGAGCATGTGTCCACCGGGGCAGCGGCACCGCATCCAGCAAGGAGGGAGCTGGTCAGAGGTGGGTCTGGCCTCATACTGGTGCGGATTGGTGGCAAGATGCAGGACTGTGATGCCAGCACCAGCTTTAGTCCTCAGTGACAGCAGCGCTGTCTTCTCTCGTGGTCCCATGGGTGTGAAACATCTTTGTTAGGACAGTTTCACATGAAGCTCTCAGAGCGTCGACATTTCCAGGAGGAAGCTTCTCACTTTCCCAGCAATGCTGTTTCCTGCAGATGGCTCCTTTTCGCAGGGTGGGGGATGCTGCTCTCCGAAAATGTTGGTGGCAAATATTTTTTCCTCTGTGCAGATTGAATAGGGAAAAAGAAACCAAACAAACCCAGCGAGTGAATCACAACCACCTCCTGTTGCGAGAGCACGACACAAAAACAACGGGGATGGGCAGAATCATCAGAGTTGTGGCTGCTGCGTTCAAACAGTGCTGGGAAAGAGCCAGAGGCAAAGTGCTGACCCGCTGCCCAGCTCTGTGTCAGCCCTCGGGCTGATTTGGGGTCAGAAGTGCAGAGGACTGGCCTGGGAAGGTGTTCTGTAGTTGGTGTAGTCTTAAAGCAAGGCCAAACTAAATCTAAGCCAGAGTGCTTGAAGCCAAACGAAATCTAAGTCCTGAGTACACGATGTTTTTTAAAGAAGCTTGTATGCAGGAAAAGGGCTGGAAGGTGGGTTAGAAGGATGAAATTGCTTATTTTGCAGCCACCTACATCCTATGGTGTGCAACTATTCTGGTTGCTCCAAGAATAGGACTTGTTCCTCCTGTTGGGCACTCTTTTGAGTCCCAGCTCCACCCGGTGTAGTAGGCTGTGCCTAACTGCGTCTGGTGTGACAGAGGAGTGCTGTAAGAGTGCCACAGGAGCTGAACGCGGAAGCATCTCTGCCCATTGCTTGTAATTTCAGAGCATCTTCAGTCTGGAGCAACAGGTTTTGTGTAATAAACCTGATGCTGCCCTTAATGACAGCTTTGCTTCTCTAGCGCTATAACTCGAGTTCGAACGCTCTTGGCTGGTGTCAGCAACCTCCTGCAGCAGTGACTCCCCGTCTAATGGCCCACTTGGGTTAAACTATTTAATAGTTTATAGTTTTAACTATTTAATAGTTAAATAGTTTAAGCCCACTTGGGTTGAACTGTTCTCCTTTATCAGGCGTGCCTGGAGTGGGAGGGAGAGGCCGTCGCAAGTTGAAGGAGCTATAGGAGTTTCCTTGGGGAATGCGTGGGCATTCCCAGCCCAGACACTGGCCCTTGGGCTGCTCCCAACACCCCCGGCCATGGGTTTGCTCGTATCTTGGATCGAGGCAAGTTTTGGAAAGTCTGATGTGAGTGTCTGGTTTCAAATGACTGTAACACAGTGGTTTGACTTTCCGAGGCTGAGTAATTATAGAATCATAGGATGCAGCCAGGGATGGGTGTGAGAAGACTGGATCTTGTGTGTTCCTGCTGGGGGGGGGGGGTCAAGCAGGCAGAAAGGAGGTGCTGGAAGGTCTGCATAGCCCTCCCTGGCAGGAAGCCCCCACTATGCAGGGCTGAGACCTACCTCATACTCATCACAGGGATGGGAAGCCTACAGCAGCAGGTAGGAGGGCTGCAGAGAGCACAAGAGGGCCCTTCCCAATCTAATGAGGAAGTCCTTTGCTGCGTGCATAACCTCATCTGATTTCTGTAGGGAACTGAAACGTCCTGATCTTACTTTCCACCTTTAAACCTCTGCAGAGGCTCCACAGGGGACTGCAGAAGTCCCCTTGCCCTGTGCCCACCTCCTGGTTATCCTCCTCTGGGCTGGGAGAAGAGGTTTCCAGCTGCCCTGCCCTAAGCAGCAGCAGGGAGGTGGGAGATGGCTCCAACGAAGCTAAAAGCTGGAGCGGCTGCTTTGCTGGTGGATGCTCAGAAAGGTGCTCGGGGCAGTTTTTATCCTGGCAGGTTTTTTGTGATAAATCAGTCTCTGGAAACCAACCTTCATAGTGGGAGAGGCAGCTGCTAGACCCATCCCTTTGTTGTTCTGCTGTTTTCCAGTGACCGTATAATGAAATAGCATAATCACAGGCCGAAGTTCCCCCGCTTCCGGCAGGAACACGGCGCAGCTCAGGACTGTCATTAGGATCTCCAAAAGAATGGCTTTTGGAAAGGAACAAAACCTGCCTCTAAATTTAGCACCCGCAATCCGTAGGGTGCAGCCAGCAGCTCCGTTTCAGGCTGCTAGGGAGAAGCGTACCTGCTAGATGACAAGCTGCACCCGTGAAATCAAAGGCTCCGGACTCATCTTGCAGTGGCACAGGCTTCAGTGCTGCATAATTTGGGGGGGGTGAGCATGGAGGAGGAGGGCAGGGGCTACTGGTAACGTGTTAGCATGCGTACAAAACACTGCCATGCCTGGCATGTAGTCTTTTTGTGTTTCAAAAGCAGAAATCCATCTTTCCCGGAGTGGGAATCGCTCCGGTTCGAGCCTTCGGAGCGTGAGCGGAGCCCTGCAGCGCTGCCCATGTTCACGAAGCCCTGCCTGGTGGTGCCACAAGCTTTGAATTCAAGGCTCGTTCCCTCCCTGCTGCAGGTTAGGGGGCTCTTTTGTTGCTGGGGACTGATGCTGGCTCTGGCTCTGAGGCCCCTCACAGAGGGGATATAGGCTGCATAGCTCTCAGAAGAGCTTTTGAACCAGCATCCCCATGCCCAGCAGCTGGGTTTCCAAACCAAGAGGGGCTTTTTATCCCCTCATTCTTCCTGCCCTAGCTCACCCTGGTGCTGAATACTGCTGCCTGCTGCCAAAGGCACTCCGGAGCTTACCAGAAATAGAGTGAAAATCATGAATGTGCCAGGATATTTGCCTTCTGCAGTAACTCTAAAACAGTATATTTGTTTAGTTAGAGCATACTCTGGGAGTTGAGCCCTTCCACTGTGCCAGCGCTGCGCTCCCGGGCATTTGGATTGCGCACAAGCTGAGAGCTTTTGTAGGATAGATCCCTAATAATGCAGGCTCAATTGTTTCCTCTGCTCCGGAGCGTTTTGCTATTGATGGCAGGGATCTCTCGAGGGCAGCAGAAAGCAGTTGCATGAGCACCTCACGATGGCAGGGTCTTCAGGGGAAGAAGGCAGAGAAAAGGCAAGCAGCATCCTATGGAGGCAGGTGGGAATGTAGGTTGGCCGAGGGTGGAAAAGTCCTGCTGTACGTAGGTGTTACTGGTATATAATACCCATGGCCTTGCTCTTTCCTTCGGAGGGGTGCTTAGAGGGAGTAGGAAGCAGTTGGGGAGGGGTGTGAGGAAGGATAGCGTGAGGTTTCTTGGCAGATGATTAAATGCTGCTTGTCTCCAAACTGTCTTGGGGGAGAGACAGGATGAGAAATATCAAACAGATTAAACCCGTTGCTCCAACTTGCTGCGAGCTGCAAATAAGAGGAGTGAGATGCGTAAGGGCTGGGTATGAGTAACGTGGGCTCCCCAGCTGCATGTCCTCCGCTCTGTGCTCTCACACCTCTTTGCTCTGGGGTTTTCGCAAGTGCATGCACCCCTTAGCACCCCTTCAGGCTACGTGTCCCCCACATCCTCTGCAGCCTCCTGCAGGTTGCTCGTGCTGCCCACAGCAGAGCCTTCTCGCTGCTCTGCTGTGTGAAGGACACAGATATAGATAACAGAAAGCAGAGCAGCACACAGCCCTTGCTCTGAGCTGTGCTGCTTTCGGGAACTGGACCGCATTTCCTACAGGATGGAGGGCATGGAAAAATTCCAGTCAGAGCTTTTACACCCCCCCCCCGCCCTGAGCAGATGAGAAAGCACTTTGCCTTCACTAGGAAACTGTTTGACTTTATCCTTTCTGGGCACAGAAAGGGGATGCATTTGTGGGAGCGTTTGGTTAAAGCAAAGGCAGCTGCTTGTTGCTGCCCTACGTGGCCATTGCCCTTCCCTGCCCTGGTGGGAGAGGTTGTGAAACACGTAAGAAGTGACTGGTGCCCACGCCAGGGCTGGTTTGACCCTTTGGCTCGCATGGGCATGAGCTGGGGGTCTCCCCATGGCAGGGAGCTGTGTGGTCCCCAGGAGAAGGTTTCAAGGAGCAGGAACCACACGTATCTGTGTCTGGTCCCACTTCAGCAAGAGAGGTTTTTAGCACTCTCTGGCTGCCTGGTTTCCACTGCTGCTCCCCAGTGCCTTTTGGCCTGTGGCAAACCACAGAGGAGTTCTGGGGGGTGTCCCTGCAAGCATCCTGAAAGGAAGGTGAGAGGGGAGACCAAGGGGGGAAGGCAGGCAGCACAAACCCCTCCTGAGATGCACCAGGATGGTGGGCACCAGCTTGTGGCCATGCTCCCAGTCTCCTATTTGCCACGCTGAAAGGTAGGCAAAAGGGATGGAGGGAGACAAGGATGATACTTTGCTTTGGGAGTGCTCTAGAGGGAGCTCTCAGGGATAGGGATCTGTAGGGGAATGGGTGGTATTTGTTCTGCTTTTTCAATGTTGTTTTCTGTGGGATATGACTGGTGTTGGAGCATTGAACCCGCGTGGTGCGGGGCTGCCCTGGGCACCGAGTGATGCTTCCTGTGCCTCTGCTTCCCCAGCACCAAGAGGTGGCTGCAAGGACACCAGCTCCCAGAGCTGCAGCTAAAGAGAGGAGGCAGCAGCAGCAGGCCAGGTTTCTTCGTGAGAAGGGCAGTTTCACACATTAAGTTACATTTTCACCCCTTTTTTTGGAAACCCCTCCACAAAAGCGTTTTGTTTCCTGTAAGGCACATTGCAACTCGCGTGTTGAGACCTTGTAGCTCACAGCCCTGCAATAACTCCATGGCAGGTCAGAGCAAAACCTCCCCAAATGTGCATCCTGGGTCACCTCATCTAGAGACAAGTTGTTCCTATAGAAAAAACCCTTGTTTTATTGTTGTTACAGGGTCCCATACTCCCATGAGACTGCTTGAAGTGTCCATCCTTTGGGAAGGGGGCTGAGCGCTTCCCTGGTTTCCCTTGTGTCACATCTCTCCTTTTGGGCAAAGTCAGAGGGAAGGAGAACCTAGCAGCTTGGTGAGCACAGCAGCTCCTGGAGGCACACTTGTTCCCTCTGAAATGTCTCAACTTGGGAATTTATAGACGATCTAAAAAAAGACCCATGGTTCTCTGGATTCATGCCGGCATTCGTCATGGAGCTGGGGAGACAGACGGCACATGGCTCTGGGATGGGAGCGGTGTGGTTCAGTCCGGTCCTTCTCCCAGGCGTGGAGGAGACTCATGGCAGGCCCCTTGGGGTGTCTCCATCCCTCTGGGGTGGGTGTCGTGACTTCCCATGCTCCCATCATCTGCTGGTGGGGCTCCTGGAGCTGGTACTGGCCACGCAAGTAGGAAATCCAGGGATTGTTCTCCCAGTTTTCAATAGTGAAACTGGAACTGCCCTGCAAGGTGTTGTCAGAGCTGGGACCGGGAGTCCTGACCCCCAAGTGGGTGACTAAGGGCAGTGGATGTGAATCTCATTCCTGAGGATAGCAGTTGGTTTCTCAGTGCTGAGCTGCTTGTCATGCATCCTGCATGCGCGGGGAAGCGGGAGCGGAAGAGGGATGGATGTCATCGAGGCAAAACGGCTCTTCTGTTCCCAAAAGCAGGTGTTCCCGGGAGCACAGAGTCAGCCCTGACTCACGGCCGGGCCGCATTGGTGGGAGATGAGTGCTTCTGGCACAGGTGTAGAGGACGAGACCCAGGGGACTCCCAGCATTGCCAGCCCTTGAGTCAGCATCGAGCAGGCGGCTTTTCCTTCTGCCGTCAGAGCCAGTCCCAGTCAGATTGCAGCAGAGCCACGCTGCTAGCAAGGTCATAATGTGTTCCGTCTGCTTGAAAAGGAAGGAAGAAATAAAAGTGGGAGATGAGGAAGTGTTTGGAGAAGGAGGGGACCGGGAAAGGACACAACCAGTGCCATGATTCAGGCAGGAGCGTGCTGGCAGCCCCACAGGCAGCAGAGCCAGGTGGCAGTGTCACCAGCGTCACACAGGGAGGGTAGGACGCACGATGGGGATGACTGTGTTACAACATGCTAGAGCAGGAAGGGCTGCCGGGTGCATTGCCTGGCGTCGGGAAGCGCGGCGGCACCAGAGATGTGGCTGCGGTGGCGAGCTTCCGCGCCGCGCCGCTTTACATCCCCGTTTGCCATTTGGCGGGTAGCCTGGCCCTGTGTCCCCATGGAATGGCAGCAGGATTTGGGAGAACACAGGCAGTGGTGGGGGTGATGCCAAGGAGCATGTAAACCCCACGCTCATGTTTCTCCTCTTCATATACCAATGGGGGTCCCACTTCAGGGTTTTATGAGCAGCAAGTAAAGGATCTGCCTCTTGTCTGCAGCAGCTCCCAAGAGGCAGCAGATTCTTCCCTTGTCCTCCTTCCCTTTTTATCTTTCCCAAGCTTTATTTCAGTTTCTCATTTGGCAGTGCTAGCACCGGTGCAGATTGGAACCATCACCTCCACCTTAAGGAGATGTGGTCCTCCCCCAGCACCAGTGAACAGCAGTTCGCTGGGGATTAAGCGAGTGGCTGGGATGCTGGAGCTGCTGCTAGAGCAGGGAATGGGGGAGTGTGGAGGGAAGCAGGACCTCTGCAGCTGAGTCAATGCTCCAGCCGGGATGGGAGCTATTTGCCTGCAACCAGGCCGCATGCCCGTGCTGCTTCTCTGGTTGTTCTGGAGGTGGGGGGCACGCTTCCCCTGCACAAAGCTGTGGAAACCTAACCTTATCATGGTGCTGGGGAGGCTCTTGGTGCCTTTCTGAAGGAGCTAGAGAGACTTTGGTGTATCGGTAAAGCTGGATTTGCCCAAGCCAGGCCTAGGGAGGCAGGCATGTTTCACCCTATCACATGGGAAGCAGGATTGCTCTTTCTGTTATCTGCATTGCTCTGTGTGTTAAGGACAGGCTTCCCTGCCCTCATCTCATCCAGAGCATCTCCCTCTTCATTACTCTGCTTCCTTGTGACCTCACCCCGCAGGCATCCTTCCAAGATGCACCAGGCTCCCTCCTTCGCCCTCATTTAGTATCATTCTTCTTCAGGCTGGTGTGGTACCCTCCATCTCGCTGCGAAGCACAAAGCTGCTCTTTCTCCCATTCAGCCCTCGCCCGGGGTTAGCATTTCAATTGACAATCGGACCATTGATGTGCGCGCTGCCGCTGGGGTTTGCAGTAAATGCCAGGCAGAGGGACCAGAGGGGTTAGCCAGGCGCTGGAATGAGCCCTGTGTCCTCTGCACACTTGATTTTGGAGGCAGGGTGGTGGCAGGGTCATCCTTCCCCCTCCCAAGGGGGCGAGTCTTTCTTTGCAGTGTCAAAAGCAGCCTGGGACTTGCTAAGAGAGGCATGTTCCCTTCTCTGGGGACATAGTGTGGGCCATTAGATGCCCTCTGCCCCATCATCTGGCTTTGGACAAGGGCCTGTAGGGACAGGCCAAGGGGAATGGCTTTAACCTGCCAGAGGGGAGATTGAGATGAGCTCTGAGGCAGAAGCTCTTCCCTGTGAGGGTGCTGAGGCGCTGGCACAGGGTGCCCAGAGAAGCTGTGGCTGCCCCATCCCTGGCAGTGTTCAAGGCCAGGTTGGACACAGGGGCTTGGAGCAACCTGCTCTAGTGGAAGGTGTCCCTGCCCGTGGCAGGGGGTTGGGACTGGGTGAGCTTTAAGGTCCTTTCCAACCCAAACCAGCCTGGGATTCTGTGATCCCTGGCTCTTGAAGCTGTTTGTACTGCAGGCCCTCAGTTTTGGGTTGCAGGATTGCTGCCCCGATCCTGCCGGATGAGAAGCAGAGACAAAGGTGACCAACCCCTTTGCCAAAGCCAGGCTGTTTAAGGCAGAGCAGGGGCTGAAGGCCAGCTTTGCAGGTCAGCAGAAGGACTGATGCAGGGCCAAAGGAACGCCAGCACCAGCTCCTGGAAACACCTTTAATAGCCTCCCTTGTAGACCAAGTTAAATCAGTGCCGGAGCCGCAAACACGCTTCTGGTCCCTGGCTAGCAGAGCTGTTTACTCACAGTGATTCAGTGCTATCCCTGGGGAGCTCCAGGATAAATAATACATTGGCGCCATCCAAATTATTGGTTGGGGCTTGTTTGTTTCTGGCTGTTTGGAGACAAATGTGTTCTTGCAGGTTGGTTTGAGCCGAGGTTCAGATAGAAGCAGCGTGGTGGAAAAGCCTCAAAACGAGACCAAAGGTTAAAAGGAGCACGTGGGGCTGAGGTTTGCAAAGCAGTGAGGTGGAAGGGGAGCAGCTCCAGGTGTATATTTTCCTACATTAGCAGCAGATGTAGGGGCTGGGATTGAGGTCTGAAAACAAGAGCAAAGTTTGCTGAGGTCCCGTCAGACCTGTTTGTGGTGCTGGGTTGTACCGGTGGTAGCTGGATGGTTGAAGGGCTTTAGGGGCTCCCGTGCGTGGGCATGTTGGTTGGGTCAAGAGGGGGGTTTCGAGGGCTGGACAAGGAGATTAGTCCTCCCTGGCAAGCACAACCTGAGTCTGTGGCTGGTGAGTTCCTGGGCTAGCTGGCCTGCCTGGCTGGCTTCCCGCTTGGAGGCAAAGGAATTGCATAGTCACTCGGCAAAGACTGGATGCCAGCTCCTCCAGCAGGCAAAGCATATGCTCAGGAGTCCTTGGACAGAGGAGAGATGATAAGGCTGGGGAGGTGACCAGGAGCAGGCAGGGATCCCCATCCCTTGCTGCTGGCTCCCAACTGCTGTATCCCCCATCCCAGTGTGCAGGGGAAGGGCAGCCAGAGGTGTTGTGTTAGCAAGGAGCTGGAGGGCAGAGATGGTTTCTGTACCCTGAGACATCTCCACCCATCTCCTTGTGGCCAAGGTGACTTGTGAAAGATCAGCCCATGGGGCTGGTAAGGTTTCCCATCCCAAGGTTGTGGCTGTCGGCATCCCCCCATAGCCAAGCCTTGCTGGAGTTTAACCCCACAGGGATTGGAGACCTACCAGCTTAGTGAAGTGAGGGGAAAAGCCACAAATCAAGCAGGCATTCAGCACCCCAGTGACCTCTAATAAGTCTTTCTCACTTTTTGGCTCCATGGCCTTGGCAGGACGCTGCGCAGCATCCTCTGGGCAGAGGGGGGCTGCTGGGCTCACCAAAGATTGTCCTTTACCATAAGCAGAGGGACACGTGCCACTGATTAATTGCCTGTCTGTGCAGGCAGCCAGCTCCCAAGGCACACACAGCCTTTGTCTGTCGCTGGGAGCAGCAGCATTGCCAGGAGAGAGGCCCCCTCTTCTGTGGAGGAGGGAGAAATGAAAGCGGAGTGCCCTGTCACACCAAGGAGGGGTCATCCTGATCCCAGACTTCTGCCCCTTGGAGGAGAAATCCCTCTCCTGTCACTGCTGCAAACTATGGTAGGGGACAGGGCAGCCTTTGGGCCCTGGCATGGGGGCTCAAAGCTGCCCAGGGGTGGCTGCACCATCCCGGAGAGTGCTGTGGGATCAGTGGATCCCATGGAGAAACAGCCAAAGCCTCAGGGAGGAGGCTCACAACTGCGCCACAGGGTCAGCCTCCCACACCTGAGTTGGCAACGCAGAGGGAAAAGGAGTTCCTTCCTTAAAATGTTTTTAAGGAAGAGGAGCTGGAAAAGCTGGAAGGTGAAAGAGGAAGGAAAGAGGGGAAGGACAAGCAGTTCTTCCTCCCAGCTGGGCCTGCAAAGCTTCCCATCTGCAGCAACCGGCTGTGACGTGGGTTTGAGTCTTGCAGCTCACTTCTTGTTCACATCTGGGGGGTGGAGATGGAGTTGCAGGTTTTTGTGCACCCTTGCCCTGTCACACATGGTTCCAAACCCCGTCCATCCTTCCTGGGCTGTGGAGGGAGGATGCTGACGGTGCAGCTGGAGGCTGGCCAGGAGAGGTGTGATGCTGGGCTGGGGCTGGTGGGAGATGGTGGGCATGGGGAGGCTGATCCCCTCTGGAAGGCATGGCAAATGCAAGGGGATGCAGGAGCCACATCGAGGAGGCAGTTGGCTGGAGTGGTTGCCAGAGGGTGGGCAGAGAGGGGAGGGAGCCCTTTGTCTCCACACTGGGAGGCAGGAGGCACTGGGCCATTAGAGCAGGTGGGAAGGAGCCACTTCTAAGTCACTTTGAGCTTCTGCTCTCTACAGAGCTCCAGCAGCAAAGTTCCCCTTCCTCCTCCTCCTCCTGCATCACCAGCCCTTCAGGGATGAGGCGGGGCTGCTCCATTGTGTCCTGCTCCAGCTCTCCTGTCCCCTGGGACCAAGGGGACAATAGCTGAGCTCTGAGCCTGGGAGCTGCCTTTCCCTGCCTGCCTGGAGCCAGGCCAGGCATCCCTGCGGGGCCCCAGCCCTGGGTCCTTGTTTTCCTCACCACTCGCACCGAGGACATGGAAAGGGAGTGGATCAGCCTGAGCTGCCTGTAGGTGCTTCCATTCCCCTGACCAGTGTCTTCTCTGTGCTGTTCTAGGTGCAAAGGAATATGTGTTCCCCAGGAGTGAGAAGTACCCAGTCTTTTATCATGAAGAAAACACCTCGGCCATCTACATTGGGGGAGAGGGAAGGCTTTACTACTACGACTTTGCAACCTATGAGAACTACGTGGTAAGGATGCTCTGCTAGCAAGTTTGGCCCCAGAGCTCTATAACAAAGTGTCCAGCATCCGTCTCACAGCCCAAACACTAGATGCCTTGCTCAGGCTGTTTGCCAGCGGTGAAGTCAGGCCTGGGAGGGTCTGGTCTCTACCCGGCCTGCCCCATCCATGCAGGAAGCCCCAGCATCTGTGGGATGAATGGCTGCAGCAAGGGGGAGTCTCCTCCACTAGCCATGGGTGGGTTCTTCCCAGGCTGTGATCCTCCTGAGGTCTTTGGTGCCCAAGAGGGGGAGGATTCTTCCCATGAAGGACCCTTTCTTTAGTGTGAACAGGGATGCTCAGGCTCACGTCACTGGGGACAAGCTATGTTCTTAACTCTTCCCATTCTTGGAAGTCAGGCTGCTTTTCCTCAAAAGCAGGAAGTTCTGGATCAGCTGGACACCGAGTTACTATAGCAGGAAACTGCCCCAGCTGGCTTTCTCATGACCCCTTCTTGCCCTTCTCAGATAAGGCAGTTGCTGAAGTTTGGACCCAGATACTTCCCTTCTTGTTTCCAGGAGCAGTGTGGTTCATGCATCCTATCCCTTGGATGCCACCACCCATTACTGAACACCTGTTCCCTGCAATGACAGATCCTCTCCCCAGATCCTTTGCAAGCAGCCCAGCCTGGCTGCCAGTCACGCTGCTGCTTCTCCCCATCACCTCGAGGGCCTGAGAGATCCAGCCCCTCATCCTCAAGGGGTTTCGGATACTGAGGTGTGGAGAAGGACTGCGTTGCAGTGTCTGATGACCCCACTGACGTGCTTGCCTTGTTTCCTGTGAAGAGGGTGACTAGCATGTAGTGCCTGGGGCTGAGCCCACTTCAGTTGGCTTTTAAAGGGAAGGAATTCAAGCAGATCTCTTTCTCTTTTATCCCAGGAAGACTTCCCAGTGAAAAATGAAGGACAGTGCATGACGCCCGGGAGCTCGGTAGGTCCTGCCTGTGGTGGAACACCAGATGGGTGAGGGTTGGAGGGCTTGGATTGAAGGACTGCTTGGGAATGGACTGTGTATACTCGTCATGTGCTATCTCTGGGTGAAGACTTCCAGTGCACCGAGTGTGGAGCAGATCAGACGGGATGATACTGGTTTCCTCCTCTGGTTTTAAGACCCATGAAAACACTAGGAAGCCACGTAGCAGTGCTGCTTATGCTCCTCTTCTTTCTCTTGCAGGAGGACAATAAGAATTACCTCACATTAGTGGAGAAATATGGAGATGGGATGTTAGTGTGTGGCACCGGTGCCTGCTCTCCCACCTGCTGGAACTTGGTATGCTGTGGCCACCTCGGATGGCACCAGAGCAAAGCCCTTGCTCTCTTGTTCTGTGCTATCTCCATCTGTGAAATGATGCCCTGATCCCCCTTCCAACATCTGCAATGCCCAAATACCATCTCCCCCGAGGAGCTCCTCATGAGCAGAGGTCTGCACGTGCCACCTCCATGCTCACTTGTCACAGCTCCCCTGTCCTCTCATCCTGCCTGCCGCACGGGCTCTGCATGGCCGGTTTGACCATGGGTCCTCCCCTCCTTCGGGCTGTGCCAGCCAAGGAGAGCTGCTCTCCTCCTGCCCCAGGGGTGGATGTGGGCCCCTGGCTCCCCTGCCTTCCCTGAACCGATGGCACTCAGGGACCATTTCTGTCCTTACCCAGACACAGAGGAAGGAGAGCACTCCGTGGGATGGGAGAGGTATCGCTCCCTTCACCCCCGACTCGAATACCCTCGTCGTTGTTGATGGTAAGTGTGACTGCTCCTGTGTTACCAGTGCTGTGCAGGGAGGCTGGGCTCTCTGTACCAAACAGGGGCACCTTGAGGCTGCTCCAAAGGCTTTGTCTCTCTGCTCTAGCTGGAGATCAGCCTTAGCCCTTCTTGCTTTTGTCACATCGAAATGCACGTCCTTCTGGGACAAAGCATAGAATCATAGAATAGTTAGGGTTGGAAATGACCTTAAGGTCATCTAGTTCCAACCCCCTCCATGGCCCAAGGTTGGTTGTTTCTCTCCAGGGCATGAGGGTTGAGTCTCTGTGGGAGGGTAGAGTGCAATGGAGACAGCAGGGAAGGAGGGTCCTGCAGTGGCTCCACTGCTCTGGGCCTGGCAGAGGGATGGATGAGGATCATTCCCAGACACAGAGTAAAATTTGTCCCTGTGCTCTTTAGGGAAAAGGGCTGTGGGAGTCCTGCCAGGACTCAGTGCTAGGCGGTGGGGACTGGGTATCCTGTCCTGTATCCACCATCTCTGTGAGTCCAGAGAGTTCCCAGTTCGTTTTCTTCTCACAAACCCCTCTGGAAACAGTCTGCTCAATGAGCCTTCCTACCCCACAGGTCACGATATCTACTCCACCATCAAGAAGAGCCAGCAGAACGGCAAGATACCCAGATTCCGACGGGTGAGAGGAGGAGGAGAGCTCTACACGAGCGACACGGTGATGCAGAGTGAGTACAGGGGACACGCTGAAGGCGTGGGGCCTGCCACTTTGCCCCACCAGGCAGATAGGTTGGGCTCTTTGTCAGCGCACATCTGTGGGCCCTAAGCACACAGCACAGCATGGAGGGGATTGTCCTCTCTTGCTGCTGGGTCACCTCTTTGCTTCTAGGACAAAACAACTGACAAGTGAGTGCCAAGTGAGGAGATGGGGAAGTGGAGAGGAACGTGTGGCCAGTCCCCTGGCAGATGCTGGAAGGAAACATGGTTGTGTAAAGTTGCCCATCATCTGCTGTAATAGAAACAGGAAGAACAGCTTCCACTCCGGGCAGTGACTCTTTCCAAACCCCCAGCCAGGAGCAAGACCTTGAAGCAGGAACATATTGGGTGGGGAATAGGGTTAAAAAGGACCCTCCTTAGTTTCCATGAGTTCATTGGAACACTGGGAAATGGGAGATTCCTGACCCCCTGGATGAAGGACAGAATCAAACTAGGGCAAAACAGAACTTGCAGGGCAATGGGGGAGGTAACCAAAGCACCAGCAAATGAACTGATAGAGCTGGAGCCACAAGGCTGGTCCCACGCTTACACAGAACTCCCTGCCATGGGGATGCCAGCTAATGATGCTCAGAGGGACCTGCTGCTGCTGGGGATGCCCTTTGTGGCAGTGGTGTATTAATAGGAAGAACATCATTGGGTTTTCCACAGCGGAACACAAACAAGAGTGCAGCCTGCTCCCACCCAGGGAGCTCCATGATGAGCGTTCTGTTGTGCAAGGAGGGAGAATGGGCTGAAACAAGAAGAGAGAACAGATGAAACGTGTTCAGGCCAAGGTTTTCTGATGGCTCCCTTCTCTTTACAGACCCTCAGTTTGTCAAAGCCACCACATTAAGGCACGAAGAGCCTCACCAGGGCAAGATTTACTACTTCTTCCGTGAAGACAACCCAGATAAGAGTCCTGAGGCCCCTAGAAACATCTCTCGAGTGGCCCAGCTGTGTAAGGTACCACAGGAACAGAGTGTGGTGGGGAGGCAAGGATGCTTCAGGGGTGGCAAATGGACATGCCAGCTCACTTGGTGTTTTGGGCACATGATTGGGCCCCTCTGGCTCAGCTCTGTCCTGTGCCACAGAGTTCATGTGGGGTATAGCCATACCCTTTGGCCTTCCCATCCTCTGGCTCCCATCATGCCTGTAGGCAAGATGTCTCACTGGGGTGTTAGAGAGGTACATGATTGTTGCAGTGACCAGCATCAAATGGAGCATCCCCCAGTTACCCATCCAAGATGCTGGACAGGGAGGGGACTTTGTGTTCTTCCCTGCTAAACCCTCACTCCCTGCTTCTCCTCTCCCTGCAGGAAGATAAAGGGGGAACCAGTTCGCTCTCTGCTTCCAAGTGGACCACCTTCCTGAAGGCCAGCTTGATTTGTGTCGACCCAGTCACCAAGGGCAACTTCAACTGGTTGCAAGATGTCTTCTTTGTCCCTGCGAGTGACTGGAGGCACTCCAAGGTCTATGGGCTCTTCACAAACACCTGGTGAGGGTCTCTGCAAAGCAGGGGCATGTCCTGTCCAACAGCCCTTTAGTCTCCCTGGCAAGCATGTGGGTGCAAAACAACCAGAGAGGACATAGTCAGCAACAGCCTGTCCTGGGTTCAGCTATAGCAGTCATTTTTCTCCTGCTTAGTAGCTGGTGCAGTGCTGTGTTTTTTAACTTTCAGCCTGGGAACAACGCTGATAACACCGATGTTTTTAGTTGTTGCTAAGTAATGTTTATTCCAACCAAGGACTTTCTCAGTCTCATGCTTTGCCAGGGAGGAGGGGAAGCCGGGAGGAAGCAGAGACAGGACACCTGACCCAAACTAGCCAAAGGGGTATTCCATACCACAGCACGTCATGCCCAGTATATAAACCGGGGGGAGTTACCCGGAAGGCCCAGATCACTGCTCGGGTCGGGCTGGGTATCGGTCGGCGGGTGGTGAGCAATTGTATCCTCTCCCCTTGTTATTTCACTAATCGTTATTATCATTGGTGGTAGCAGTAGTGGTTTTGTGTTATACCTTAGTTGCGGGACTGCTCTTATCTCAACCCGTGGGAGTTACATTCTTCCCATTCTCCTCCCCATCCCTCCGGGAGCGGGGGGAGGAAGAAAAGGGGGGGGGGGGGGGAGTGAGCGAGCGGCTGTGTGGTTCTGAGTTACCGGCTGGGCTCAAACCACGACACAGCCCAATGCACACAGCCATGCCCCAGCTGCATTGGGATGGCCAGTGTCTCCTGACCCTCTCTCTTTGTCTCGTTGTCGGCAGGGGAAGCTCTGCTGTTTGTGTCTATTCCTTTGGGGACATTGACAACGTGTTTCGGACCTCCAAACTCAAAGGCTATCATGGTCCCAACCCAGAGATCAAGCCTGGGCAGGTGAGTGAGGGATAGAAGTTGCCCAGATGAAGTGCAGAGGCCTCCCAAGAGCTGGTTCCTGCCCTGCCACTGCAGTGGAGGGCACAGTCCCACCACTGAGCAGCCAGGGGAGGGCTGGGGCAGCGAGGAAGGTTGTAGGCTCTGTGGGAAAGATCTCAGCGTTGTTCCCAGAAACAGAAGGAGGCTGGGTAAGGTCCAGCACCTTCATAGAGAGCACAGGGAGACGGGCTCAGAGCTGCCTCGACAAATGGTCTGTGAGCTCTGGTGGGTGAAGCTGGAGGATAGAATCATAGAATGGTTGAGGTTGGAAAGGACCTTAAAATCATCCAGTTCCAAGCCCCTGCCACGGGCAGGGACACCGTGGGCTTAGACCAGGTTGCTCCAAGCCCCTGTGTCCAGCCTGGCCTTGAACACTGCCAGGGATGGAGCATTTACCACTTCTCTGCGCACCCTGTGCCAGCGCCTCAGCACCCTCACAGGGAAGAAATTCTGCCTTATCTCCAACCTGAACTTCCCCTGTTTCAGTTTAAACCCATCACCCCTTGTCTTATCTCTACATCCCTGATGCAGAGTTCCTCTCCAGCACCCCTGTAGCCCCCTTCAGACACTGGAAGCTGCACTGAGGTCTCCACGCAGCTTCTCTTCTCCAGGCTGAACAGCCCCAACGTTCTCAGCCTGGCTCCATACAGGAGGTGCTGCAGCCCCTGCTCATCCTCATGGCCTCCTCTGGACTTGCTCCAGCAGCTCCATGTCCTTCTGATGTTGGGGACCCCAGAACTGCACACAGTGGGGTCTCACCAGAGCAGAGTAGAGGGGCAGGATGACCTCCTTTGACCTGCTGGTCATTCTTTTGATGCAGCCCAGCACATGGGTGGTTTCTGGCTCAAGCACACACTGAAGCTGGCTCATGCTCAGCTTCTCATCAGCCAAGAAGGATAATGTCCTGCCTTGTGTTTGCTCACCCCAACCTGCACCCAGCCCTGTGGTTACGGGTGCTCCGCTGACCTGGCAGCAAAGAGCAGGGAGGTGAAGCCCCTGAGAGGGGGACAGGGTGTGAGCCTCCATAAACACATCTTCTGCAGGGGGACCACAGGTAGGACTCCACAAGCCCTGACCCTGGCTCTTGTCCCCTCTTGCTGCAGTGTGTTTCCTCTGGCCAGCACACCCCGAGTGAGACCTTCAAGATAGCTGACAGCCACCCGGAGGTGCAGGACCGCGTGGAGCCCCTCTCCCCCACCAAGAGCCCCCTGTTCCACAACAAGCACCGCTACCAGAAGATCGGGGTGCACGAGGTCTCTGCAGGCGATGGGCGCCGCTACAACGTGCTTTATCTAGCAACAGGTACTGGGAAGCTTTCCCTAAGGAGTTGCTTTCCCCTCGAGGGCAGAGGATCCAAGGGAATCAGACGAGACCCCCAGTATAGAGCAAAGTGAGGGGCTGCGTTCCCAGCTTGTCATATGTTTGTCAAGCAGGAAAGAGCTGCCAAGTCCCAGCACAGCTCAATACACACAAATTTGGCTGCACAGGCTGAAAGCAGCATCCCAGCATGTGGGATTTACCCTCTTGGGCTGCTTCAAGCCCATGGTACATCTCAGGCCAAGTGTTTTTAGGGCAAGGGAGGGGTAGCACAGCCCTCCCCACGTGTCAAGCAGAAATCCTTTGTGAAGGGACCCTCTCCATCACCTCTTGTCCCTGCTTGCTCTAGTGCAGCAGCACAGGTTTCCTGTGAGGCCAGCACCTCTGGTTGGAGACACAGCCAGCTCATCCCAGCTGCTGGTGGTCCCAGGGCAGCCGGAGGTGCTGCAGAGCTGGGACAAGCCAATTCAGCTGCAGATGGAGAGCAAAAGGTTGGTGAGCTGCCTGGGCTCGCATGCAGTGCAGCTACTTACTGCATGGAAGGCACAGAGGACCCTCTCATGCCTCCTCACCTCCCTGGGCTTGCTCCCTACAGCTCTGTCACCCCTTTTTCTGCTCTGTGTTTTGTTCACTGGCGCTTGTGGAGGGACTTTCTGGGGCTTTTGTTTCCTAATCTGTGATTAAAACAAATGCAGACAGCTCACAGTAGGTGGCCTGGGTTGGATTAGGGCCCACACATGCTCAGATTGGTTTGATCTTGCTCAAAGCTGTAGTTTCAATGCAGCTAATGCCTTGCAGAGCAGTCAGGAAGCTTGCTCCAAGGTGCAGGGCTTGGCTGCCCACCCTTGCTGCAGGCATGGAGGCACCTGGGGGGCCCTAATCCCTGCCTGACCTGGGGTCACATCTTCCACCTCCCCCTGGTTGATGGTGGAGAAGGGAGTGACTCCTTGGGAAGGGGAAGCCAGGCTAAAAGAGGGTAAACAATGAGGATTCCTGAGCCCTGTTCCCTCAGGATCTGCCTTCCCACCCCTCCGCCAAACTGACTTTTCCTAAACCACCAGTTTGGAGTCATTTAACTGGGTTGGGGAGTCAGTTTAATCAGAAGAACAAAAAGGCAGAACTCCAAGTTTTAGCCTCGGGCAAGTGATGAGATGATGCTTGTACAGGAACAGGCTGGGGATCAAAGCAGAGGAGCTCGAGAGCTGTTGGGTTTTCATGCTGAGGCTGGTCAAAGCAAGCACAGCCAGGTCCAAAGGGTGAGGAGAAATGAGCTCCTCGTGGCTGGGAGGATTCAATGGTGCCAAGGCTGTGCTGTGGGAAACAGAGCAAGCAGGCTCCTTCTCAGAAAGGTCCGGTCTTCTCTGGGTGGCTGGTTAGAGGAATCCAGTCAAGCCTGGTGCTGTGGGATGGGAATTGTCTGCCACAGTGAGGGCTGGAGGCAGTGCTGCTTCTCTGCCTGGCTCCCCCACAGCCCCTCTGCCTTGCCTCTCTGCTCTCAGCGTGCTTCATCAGGGCTCTCCCCTCTTTCTTTCCAGACAAAGGATCCATCCACAAGATCGTGGAGCTGCCAGACGGCGTGCAGAACATCATGGAGCTCCAGGTCTTCCCAAAGAAGAACCCAATCCAGTCCATGATCCTGGACCACAAGAGGGTGGGTGTCTCTGTAGAAAGGTCGGGCTGTAGCTTTAAAAGCAGGCAGCAGGGGAGGCAGGGATAGAGGTTTAAGGACAACCCATGGATGTGAAGTAGCCTCGGGATGGGTTGTGGGAGGTCCTGCAGCTGCTTTGCTAACAGCTGGGCTGATGTGCTCAGTTCTGGGTGGTCAGTGGGCAGCAGAGCTTTTTGGACACCTCCTCTCCTCCAGAGGCATGGGAAGAATGAGGCTGTTTGCTCTCCAGGCCAAATCCTGCACTTTGCCTCTCATTGTCCAGCCTTACTGGTGGATGAGCTGTGAGGCAGTGCTGGTGCTTCCTCCCAGAGGTGACAACACTGCTATCACTTCATGCAGCAAACTTAGTTATCCACAGGGCTGGTGGGGGAAGGATGCTGCTTCCCCTCCCGGGGTAGGGGCTGCATTGCCTGGAGACCTACCAGCCCCCTGGTGAAATCATCGAATCCAGCCTGGTTTGGGTTGAAGGGACCTTAAAGCTCATCCAGTTCCAACCCCCTGCCACGGGCAGGGACACCTTCCACTAGAGCAGGTTGCTCCAAGCCCCTGTGTCCAACCTGGCCTTGAACACTGCCAGGGATGGGGCAGCCACAGCTTCTCTGGGCACCCTGTGCCAGCGCCTCAGCACCCCAGTCTCGCAGCCAAGCTGCAGGAGAAGCGCTGGTCACTGCTAAGGTGGCGCTGGGGCACCGGGATGATGAAGCCCTCTGCTTTCCTCCTGCAGGCCATGCTGTACGTGGGCTCAACAGACAGAGTCCTGGAGGTGCCCATGGACATGTGCAGGGTGTATCGCAACAACTGTGACAGCTGCCTGCTGGCCAGGGACCCGTACTGCGGGTGGCTCAATGGCTCCTGCCAGTCGGTGTATCTGAACCGGTACGTGATGCCATCGCCTTGCTTCTGCTTGTCTCCATGTGAGAAGTACCCAGGCTCGGTATTCCCCTGCCTGGCACGTGGTTTTGTGGTCATCTTCCTATCACAGAGAGAGGTGAACCCATGCTGTCCACGCAGTAATAGCACACTCATGTTTGTGCTGTCCTAAAAGCCACCCCTCCCGCAGCACCCTGCTGTGAAGAGGGAGAGGTCAGTGGGGTTTGAGCACCCAGCCCCTCCTTTGCTGTTAGAAACGTGCACAGGTCTGCTGGTTGTGATGTTGTTGGTTGTGGTGACTTGCTGGGTCTCTCATTTGTCATTCACCACCCTCTTGAGTTGGGTGTTTGTCCCTACCCAGGTAACATCAGGTGTTTAAACACTTCTTCCTTACCTAATCCACTGCATCTTGTATAGGCAGTTCCTTCCCTAGCCCTGAAGTGCTGCTTCCCTGACATTAATGCTTATTCCCATCTCCCAGGGAGGTGTGTCAGAACCTGAACCTGGACCCATGGCAAGGGAAGTGCCAGAAGGGGGATATTAAGGAAGGTAGGTGAAGGTTTTGAGCTGTAAATCAAATCACAGCTGTAAATCAGATGTAAATCAATCACAGCTGTTTTGGCTGTGAATCCAGGGGGTGTTTTGGGGCAGGGGGACTGATTCTGGAGTCTTTGTATGTTGTGCAAGGTGTAACAACTCATTGCAGGGGAACTGGGAATGACCATGCTGAAGCCAGGACACCTCCAAGCCGCATCTTGGGGTTAACTGCTGGATAATGCATTTCTGAGCTGGGCGAAGGGGCTTAAACTTGGTGTTTGCTGCTGTCCTAGGAGAAGAGACTTCAGGCATGGGTCAGGCCCTGCTGTTGTCGTTCAATGGCTGTGTAACATGTCCCCATTGACCCAACTGTTCTTCTCTCCAGGCTTGTGGGAGGATCTGTGGTTCCATATCTCATCCCCTTCTTCTCACTCTCTTCCAGCAGATGACTATCAGAACATCACAGTCGTCCCTTTCTCCCGCTACTACCTCAACTGTCCCATCGAGTCCCACTATGCCACCTACAACTGGTACCACAACAACAGCCTCATCAAGACCTGCAACACCACGCACCCCCAGCAGGACTGCTTCCACTTCATCCAGAACGTCAGCCACATCCACTACGGCCACTACGTCTGCATCTCGGAGGAGGACGGCTTCAAGCAGGCTCTGGTGAAGGAGCGCCTGGTCAACCAGCTCAGGTTCATGTCCCAGAAGGGCCAGGCCACCATGACCTTCGCCTCTTGGCTGCAGCTGCTCCTGATGGTGGTGTTGGTGGAGCTCTTCCACTGACCACGATGGGGCTGTGTTCCCACCATCCTGGCTGCTGCTGCTGCTCCTGCACTTGCTGTCCGCTCCTGAGGCGACTTCTTTTAGTCACTCCTTGGACATTAATCTTTGACTCTCCCCAAAGGGGGTCTTGGGCAGCAGCCTCTCCATCTTTGGCCTTGGTGGAGGAGGCATGGTGAGGAAGATGGGACAGCAGGGCCAGATGGAGCAGGGTTTGGGGACAGGGAGGGAAGGGAACACGCGGGGGACATTCACTGTACCCAGCAGCATGGTGTCAGCCTCCCCGCTGTGGACGTTCAGGGGACTTCTGCCAATGTGCATGCACTGATCCTCAGGGCACGATGACTCCTCTCTTTAGGGACGTGCATGTGATGAAGAAGAGGAGCCAGCCCTTGGCCTTTGGAACTGGTTGATCTATGCTTCACTCCAAGTGGGGACTGATGCCTCCCATTTTCTGTGGCTAATGTCTGTTAGGGTTGGAGGCAGCTGGAACACTCCCAGTGTCGCATGTGAATCCCCTTCTGGTTTGGAGACTTGGGCTCTGGAAAGGTTTGAGGGTATGGTTTCGTTTGATTTATGTTTTGCAGCTGGCTTTGATGTGGAAGGGAGATTGGGAACTCGCGCTGGAAACCTGCAAGGCAAAGGCAGGCCCAGAGTGAGCATTCTGCATGGAAAAGCCTGGGAAGATGACTAGATTTGGGGTGTGGGGAAGGACAGACCGAAGGGGACAGGAAGGGAAGGTGGAAGCAGAGCCCAAACCAAACCCAGGAGGCCCTGGGAAGGAGTTTGAAACGCACAAATCCTCTGCAGGCAGCTTAAGGGCATTTCTGTGTGGGCAGCGGGCAGCGCCTGCTCCCAGCGCCTCTCCTGTGGGAGAGGGACCGGGCTTCCTCAGGGACAGAGGCAGCAGGCTGCTGATCTCAGGGCGATGCTGATGGGCTCGGGGGGCGCTGCCGTGGCTCCCCCACCGCCCCGAGCAGCTCTGCTTCTCTCCCTCACCATGAAGGGACCAGGGGGTTTGCTTCCCTTGGACTTTGAGGTCTCCAAGCAAGACTAAACTGTGAAAACTGGGATGTTCTCCCTTGCACCTGTGGGCAATGGGGCGATCCCACACCTTGTCCAAACCTTCCCCAGCCTCGGGCCATGCAGCGCGGGGGGGGACACACATCCTATCTTATGCTTCCAATAACCTCTCCCAGCAGCACAGCTCCTGCTTCGTGCCTGCTCAGAGACACTCAGGAGTGCCCGGGGGGTCTTTATGGCAAGGGGGAGAGATGCTCCGTGTCTCTCATGACTGCAGACTATGGACAACGGGCCAGAGCTTCCTACTGCACTACATTTCCAACCCCCCCTCCCCCGAATCTAGGATAGAGCTTCCTTACATCCCTTCTCAAAGCACTTTAACTTTGTGAACTAACAAATACCTATTTATTATCAACTGGTGATTACTGCACTTGTATAATTTTATAATATTCTAGAAAGTGGGTCCAAATTAGAGAAGAGGAATAAAAAAAACCACAAACAGCTACCAAAAAACAAACCAACAACCTTTCAGAGCTGTGACCAAAGTGAGAATGTGATCGCTGAAATAAAGAATGGAAAAGAGCAGGAAGGAATGGAAAAGAGTGCTGTGTTTCTCACCAGGAGCCAAGGGATGCTGCTTGGACCGGGGCCAGGGTCTCCACTGTCCCTCTTCCATTGCCCTCTTCCATGTCCCAGCCCCGGCACGGGCTGTGCAGGTCCCTGATGTGCAGTAGGGGCTGGAGCTGACAGCACAAGCCTCCCCTGCCTGGTCTCTTCCGTAGCATGAGGTTTGGCAGAACAACCTTCTGCTGGTGCCGGCAGCAGCATCTGGACGTGAAGGAGAAGCAAAGCTACTAAAGCAGTTCAGGTGTGAGCTCTGGCAGCTCCCTGCAGCCACCGTGGTGGGAGGAGATGGGGAGCTCGCCCTGGTGCCCAGGGGTTATCATAGAGCCACAGCCTGGTTTGGGTTCAAGGGACCTTAAAGCTCATCCAGCTCCAACCCCCTGCCACAGGCAGGGACACCTTCCAGTAGAGCAGGTTGCTCCAAGCCCCTGTGTCCAACCTGGCCTTGAACACTGCCAGGGATGGGGCAGCCACAGCTTCTCTGGGCACCCTGTGCCAGCGCCTCAGCACCCTCACAGGGAAGAGCTTCTGCCTCAGAGCTCATCTCAATCTCCCCTCTGGCAGGTTAAAGCCATTCCCCTTGGCCTGTCCCTCCATCCCTTGTCCAAAGCCCCTCTCCAGGTTTCCTGTAGCCCCTTTAGGCACTGGAGCTACTCTAAGGGCTCCCCTTCAGGAGCCTTCTCTTCTCCAGGCTGCCCCAGCCCAGCTCTCTCAGCCTGGCTCCAGAGCAGAGCTGCTCCAGCCCTCGCAGCAGCTCTGGGGCCTCCTCTGGCCTCGCTCCAGCAGCTCCACGTCCCTCTTGTGCTGTTGCCCCAGAGCTGGATCAGGACTGCAGGGGGGGTCTCCCCAGGGCAGAGCAGAGCAGATGGGCAGAATCCCTTCCCTCGGGTGCTGGATGCAGGCACTGGTATCTGCACTTCCAGCTCTAGTGCTGCCAAGCATTGGATAACCAGAGCTCTAATATCCTGGGTGCTGCAGCGTTTCCTGGAGCTCTGGGAAGAGTGAAGCAGGAGGAGCGGGAGCAGAGCACCGAGGCGATGCTGAACCACCCCGGGAGCTGCAGTAACACCATTTTGGCTGCCCAGGTTCTATTTTCTTGTCCCAAAACTAGGTTGTGAGGATGGGATCAAGTGCCACTGGAGCAGCTCCCGGTAACAGAGAGACCCCACAGACCCACAAAGGGGTTGCAGCATCATCCCCATTTCCCAGCCTTTGCCTGTGCGTCACCATCCCCGCTCCCTGAGAACAGCCAGGACAAAAGACGGAGCCTTGTGCTGTATTTCCTGACAAAACCAGCAGAAGGAACATTGGAGGCTGGGTTTTATTCTGGGCTGCATTTTCCCCGACCTCCAGCTGTTTCCTTTAAACACAATGAGCCACAAGCTGGGGTTTGCTGTGTGCTTTGGGGCTGCGTTGGAGGCATCCCCACCCTCACCTCCGCTATGACCACATTGTTCGGTGAGCTATTTGGGGCTAGCACAGGAAGGTCAGCTCTTGCAGCACTTCTCCAGGCTTCCTCCAGCACAGGCAGAAACAAAAGCCTCCAGAGGGTTTGATTTCTTTCCCAGAGCTGGTTTTGGGGGATTATTTCTGACTCCAGCCTTGCAGGCGGCTTTGCACAGGACAATAGACCCAGGAAATCCTGTGTCTGCCTAAATGGGATGCAAAAGCTGGTGAGAAATCCTCCCGTAGCTGCCTGCTTGCTCCATGCAAAGCACCCAGGGCATGTGCTGACCGCAGGCTCATCCCAGATGCTGTTCCAGCTATAGCATCCCTCTGGGCAGCTTTTCCTGGTGGGATTGGAGTATAGAGCAACCAGCAAAGGAGCCAGCTGGAGCCTGGAATCGGGATGCCCCCAAGGGCCGGGAGATGGGGAGGGGATGGAGAGGTGCTGCCGCGTCACAGGAACGTTTTCCATCCTCCCCATCGCGTGGAAGAGATGAGCCCGAGCCCTCTCCTGGCGTTTTCCTTCTATTACACCTCATTTTGGGCTCAGCCCGTCCAGCCCTTCTGGGACACACCTGAGACGGCCGGAGCCGGTCCATCAGCATTCCCGTGCGCCGTCACAGCTCTCCCATGGGTGTCCTGCCCATCCCACCTGGCACTGGCTGGCAAAAACTGACCTCATTTGTCTGGATCGGGAGCCCGAAACCATCCCACCCACCCTCTGCCTTCACCCCCTGCTCCTCCTCTTCGCCCAACCTGTTTGCCTGGTCTGTGATGTGTCTGTGGTTGATTCACAGGGGGGTTGCTGCCCTGCAGCTATTCCCTCCTTTCCCCTGTGGATATAACCAGCCTGGGGCTGCTGTCTGTCCGTCCATGCACGGCTCTTGGCTCCTTCTGCCCATAGGCCATGCTGGGACATGGGGATGTGACGCGGGTGATGCTACGCCACGAGGCGGGCGATGTGAGTGGGAAATGCAGCTGCTTACTAGAAATGAGGTGCTGGGGAAGTTAAACACCAGATAAATCACTCTTCCTCTTATGTGGAGCCATGATTTTCCCCCTCCAGCCATGAATTTCCACACCAAGATCCCCGCCAGAGGACATGTCCCATCAGGGTGAGATTCCCCATCCCAGCTCAATGGAGACCCCAAAACCAGGCACAGACCTGGCAATTTCTAGGTCTGCAATTGCACACAACTGAATAAGAGGAAATTCACTTTAACGAAGCAGGACAGTGAAAATGAGCTGGAATTGCCCTTGTTTCAGTTTAAGCTTGTCCTGGCCTGTCACCAATGAGCTGCTCTGGGTGCTCCAACATCCTCCTTTCGGCCCTGAGTGGCCCAGAGATGCTGCCCAACACATGCTGGGTCATCCCCTTCTCTGCTCCAGGGGAAAACCCTTCAGCAGAACCTGCTTGATGATGCTCAGGGCTGTCAGCAGCTGGAAGTTTTCTCTTTCTCAATAGAATGTTATGAAAATGATTTTCCAGCCCCACAGTGAATCATGGGGGGTTTCTGAGAAGCAGCTTTGCTGTTGAAAGTCTCCCAAGCACCTGCTGGTGGGCAGGAGCTGGAAGCTTGCAATGAATGGATCCGCTCACGCAGAGAGCAGGGAAGCCCCCAGCATGAAATCACTGTTGGAAAAGACATGAAAGCCACCATCCTTCCGAAGCAAGAGGTGCGAGGAGCGGGGAGCTGAGCAGCACGGGCCCATGAATGTGTCCAGGTTGTGTTTTAAGGTAGGAAAGCAATGCAGTCAGCTCCATGCCCTTTACCCACTCTCCATCCCAGCGATGCGATGCAGTCCCTTTGCTCTCCCCCCCCACAAAAGGCCTGCTTCCAGCATCACCCTGGTTGAATTCAGCCCCATTCTGGCCAGTTCCCATTGGCTCTGCGGGGCAGAGATGCAGGAAGGATGAGCTGCCAAAACACTTTCCCTCTGTGTGTCTCAGCATTCCCAGCCCCAGGAGCCTGAGGGATGAGGTCAGGAAGGAAGATTTGGGTTAGACATTAGGCAGAAGCTCTACCCTGTGAGGGTGCTGAGGCACTGGCACAGGGTGCCCAGAGAAGCTGTGGCTGCCCCATCCCTGGCAGTGTTCAAGGCCAGGTTGGACACAGGGGCTTGGAGCAACCTGCTCTACTGGAAGGTGTCCCTGCCCGTGGCAGGGGGTTGAAGCTGGGTGAGCTTTAAGGTCCCTTCAACCCAAACCACTCTGTGATTCTATGATTCCTAGGGAGATTAGTCACCCACTCACTCTGGAGCTGATACGCACCAAGAAAGCCCCACGGGTGGAAAGTGAGAGCACGACACCCGCAAAATGCCACCTCTTAGCAAGAGGAAAACCCACTGGAGGGACCCTCCTTGTCCCCAGTGGGGTGGCACATGGAGGAGGCCACTGGGGGAGGAAGACTGTGTTTCAGCTCACTGAAAGCACTAGAGGACATGAAACCCAAGTCAGGCGGGTTTGTGGTTGAGCTCTGCCTGCAGAGGTGGAGAAACACTTCCCATGGGTGACGTGCTCACCTGGGGGAGCCACCAGCGCCCCGTCCCCACTGCTCTCTCTGGAGGAGCGATGCTGCAGGTTCCTGACCTGTTTCCTGCCCGGAAACGTTCCACCAGAGCCCCCCAACCACATGGGTTCCTGCCCCCCCCGCTCGTTTCCGTTGTGCTGAGGGTGGAAACGCTGCTGGGTGAGCACCTCCCACGTTTGGAGGCCTCACAGCTTGGGGGGCACAGAGGGAACAGGGCAGAGGCCCCCCAGAGGGTGTGTGGGACAGGTGAGGGGTGATGGAGCCTGTGAGCTGGCTCCAGACACTTGGGAGGTGTTGGAAAGAGGGGGCGCGGAGGTGACACTGGGTGATTGTCACCTCCTGGGGCTGGGGACGGTGGCTGATGGGGCCACATGGCTCAGTCGTATGGCCATGTGTCCCTCCATGTCCGTTAAGCCCATGTCTGTGTTTACAGGAGCACAAAGATGGCCCAATTGCCCTGGACTGACCCTGTTCCTGCGGCCAGAGGGGAGGCAGCAGGTCCCACCAGGACAGGGATGGTGCAGGGGTGAAGGACAACGGGGTGACACTGTGCCACCGTGTGTGTGGAGCTGCTCTGGAGTGCACAGTGAGCTGGGGGGTGCTCACCCAGGGAGGGTGTCATATTATAAGACTGTGGCAAGTGGGACAGGAGGGGACAGAGCTGGTGCCTGCAGGGGAAAGGGACACGGGCAGGAGGGGACAGAGCTGGTGCCGGTGCCGGCCCCGCGGCAGCAGACGGGGCAGACGCGCCCCCTGGTGCCCGCCGCTGTTGTCGCAGCCGCCGCGCAGCCCGGCTCAGCATTCCCGGCCGCGGGCATCCCCCGCTGCTGCCTCGTTCATCCCCCCACTTCCCAGGGAAAACGAAAGGCCGCGGGATGTTGCCCCTTAGGGACCCCCGGGTCACCCCAAGGGACCTGGCTGGAATCCTCCCATGCCCTCCAGGGACACCCCAAAGACCCCAGGGACACCCCAAAGGGATGGCCCAGAAAGGCCCAGGGACTCCCCAGTGCTCTCCCCGACCCCATTATCTCTCCCATCCCCTAAGTGGCTGCCAGAGGGTGTTACTGGGCCTGCGAACAAGGGACCTTATCAGCCACCAAGTTCGGCACAGGCCATGACACCCCAAAAAGCCGTTCCCTCCTGGCAGGGATGGAGGGTGTTTGGGGTTCCTGATGATGCTCTGGGGCAGGAGAGCCCAGGAAGGGGGGATCTGCCTCCCTCAGCACCCCATGTTGCAGGGAGGGCAGAGGTGAGGTCCCCCAGCAGTGGCCAAGCGGTCCCCAAGGCCATGACCCATCACGCCCAAGCTTTATTATGCCTTTTGTCGCCTAGTTCACTGGTATCACTTACTCTGCAGACAAAACAGCTCTTCCCTTGCAGGCTGGGTTTTCCTTTCAGTGGTGACATGTCCCCCCTTGTCACCCCATGCCACTTAAGACCTGGGCATGGCAAGGCTGGGGGGGCGTGGGGGGAGGTGATGCTCCCCAATTCCCTTTGGCTGCCCCTGCCCCACGGGGCGAAACGCCCTGTGCCCGTCCCCGTCCCGCCCGCGGCGGGAGGCGGGCGAGAGCATCAATCCTTGAGTGAGGCCAGGCAGGAGATAAGCGCAGAGCAGCCCCGCTCCGTCCCACCGCCGCTCCCATGCTCGTCCGCGCTGCGCCCAAGCCAGGCACCCTGCGGGGATGTGCCCCGGCCCTGTCCCGCTGGGCTGGGGAGGCTGTCACCCCCGCTCTGCCCACCCCTCGCCCCTTCAACCAGCTGCCCGGGGACTGGAAGGCCGGCTGGTTCAACCTCTACCGCTTCTGGCAGGAGGGCGGCTTGCACAACCTGCACCACATCATGGCTCGCAAGTTCCAGCAGTTTGGGCCCATTTACAGGTGAGGCAGTGCCTGGCTCCTGCTTCCCTTCCTGCTTCCCGGCTCTGGCAGCCTTTCCAGTTGGGATGCTGCTGCTGTTCCCAGCTCCGCTCCAGGCGAGAGGGTGGTTGAGCTGCTGGAGCATCCTGGCTTGCTGTGTGCCGGCTGGACTCGATGCTATGGTGAGGGGGGCCAGGGGAGACCCGCTCCTTGTGGATGCGGGATGTTGGGAGGAGGGATTCTGCACCCTCCTGGATTTCCATGGGGTCTGGAGCTAACATCCCGACGAAGAGGGGGTCCTGGTCCAACGCCCCCCTGCTGTGCCTGCCTGAGCCCTGGGGGGGCCTGATGCTGAGCTGCTGCATCCCCTGGGATGGGACCTGCAGGCGGGATTTGATGGGATGTGAAGGGGAGAGTGGTTGATTTGGGGGTGCTGGGTGAAGGTGGTTGATCCGGGGAGATGAAGAGCTGGGAGGGGTGTCATAGATGGGGGTCAGCACATTGGGCTGACCCCTCTCCTCACCCCGGCAGGGACAAGCTGGGTGTCTATGAGAGCGTGAACATCATCACCCCCCGGGATGCTGCCACCCTCTTCCAGGCAGAGGGAACGCTGCCGGAGCGCTTCAGTGTGCCCCCATGGGTGGCTTACCGTGACTACCGCAACAAGCCCTATGGAGTGCTCCTCAAGTGAGTGGGGACCCCCCGCACATGGGGTGGTGGGAAGCTGGAGCACCAGGACGGTGATGGGGATGTTTGCTGGTGGCGGGGGGGACACCTCTAACCCCCCACTTTGGTGTCCTGCAGGAAGGGGGAAGCCTGGCGCTCAGACCGGCTGATGCTCAACAAGGAGGTGCTATCACCGCAGGTGGTGGAGGGGTTCGTGCCTCTGCTGAACCAGGTGGGAGAGGACTTCATCCGGCGGGCACGAGCTCAGGTTGGGAAGAGCGGCCGGGAATACTGGACGGCCGACTTCACCCACGAGCTGTTCCGCTTCGCCTTGGAGTGTGAGTGTCAGCAGTAAGACATGTCCCCCCCTTGCCCCGAAACACCCTTTAGTAGGAGGTGGGCAACGTGCCGCGTTTCCTCCAGCTTCATCCTCAGAGATGGGCAAACAAACTTTTGCCGTAGGGTCTGGAGGGGTGTCCTCTCTCCAGACAAGTAGAGAACAACTCAACATTGCTGATAAAACACCGCTTTATCACCTCCTGGTCACCAACGGGTAGCAAACCCTACCCACCAAGGGATGCCTTCATGGCCCCGTGATGCTTGGAGCAAGCAGGAGGTCCCCATAGCCACGGGAAGGCTGGAGCTGGCCTGGGAGGGTGGAGGGGTTGGGGATGGGTCCCCTCAGAGGTGCTGTGCTTGCAGCCGTGTGCCACGTGCTGTACGGGGAGCGCCTGGGGCTGCTGCAGGACTTCGTGGACCCCGAGGCGCAGCGCTTCATCGACGCCGTGACCCTCATGTTCCACACCACCTCGCCCATGCTCTACCTGCCGCCGGCCCTCCTGCGCCACCTCAACGCCAAGACGTGGAGGGACCACGTGTGGGCCTGGGATGCCATCTTCTCCCAGGGTGAGTGCACCTCTTGTGTCAGCCAAAGACCCTTTGAGAGCTTGGCTCCGTAGCGCAGCATCATCTCACCAGTGGGGAGACCTTCTCCTGGGTCTAACCGTGCAGCACAGGGCCACCAAGCCCAGGAAGGCTTTCCACATCTGGAGCTTGTGGGATATGGAACCATCCAGGAGCGATGGAAGGGCAGGTGATGGGCATCACATCGAGGGTAACAAGTCTCCCAGAGAGGCTTGCGGCCTCAGAGAGCTTTTGGTACCTGGTACCCCCCTGTCCACCCTCACCCATCACCCTCTGTGCCCACCCAGCCACTGCTCCGTCCTGCAGCAGGGACCATGGAAAAGCCACCATCATGGGGCAGCGATGTCCTGTGGTGCCACATCTGGTGCCTTCCTCCTCCACCATGGCCCCGGGGGAGGAAGGCCACATGTCTCCGTGTCTCCTCAGCGGATAAATGCATACACAACGTCTACCGGGACCTGCGCCTGCAGCACAAGAGCACCACGGAGTACATGGGCATCCTCTGCAGCCTCATCATGCAGGACAAGCTGCCCCTGGATGACATCAAGGCCAGCGTCACCGAGATGATGGCAGGCGGGGTGGACACGGTGAGGGGCCCGCAGGTTGCCTGGGCAGGGAGGAGGGCCCGGCTGGTGCTGAGCTCGCTCCCTGCCCTGCTCCAGACCTCCATGACGCTGCAATGGGCCATGTTCGAGCTGGCGCGGGCCCCGGGGGTGCAGGAGCAGCTGCGGGCAGAGGTTCTGGCTGCCAAGCGGGAGGCGGCGGGCGACAGGGTGAAGATGCTCAAGACCATCCGGCTGCTCAAAGCTGCCATCAAGGAGACGCTGAGGTGAGGAGGGACGGCAGCAAACACCCCAGCCCCTTCCCTCCTGGCACTGCTGGGATGTCATGGAACAGGGTGGGACATGGGCAGGCTGGGTGGTACCCAAAATGAGGTGCATGAGACCTGTCCCCCCTAGGCTGCACCCTGTGGCGGTGACCCTGCAGAGGTACACCACGCAGGAGGTCATCCTCCAGGACTACCGCATCCCTCCCAAGGTGAGCACCGGGTCCCTCCTCACCCCAACCCGCTCTGCATGGGGCTCTGGGTGGAGGAGGGACCTGGAGCACGGATGGGTGACATCCACTGGGGCTGGATCCCATCCCTGCACCCCAAGCACCAGCGAAGCCCCATGGGGAGCCCAGACCCACAGGGCTGATCCTCCCTCCCTGCAGACGCTGGTACAGGTCGGTCTCTACGCCATGGGCCGGGATCCTGAGGTCTTCCCCAAGCCGGAGCAGTTCATCCCGCAGCGCTGGCTGGGGGCTGACCCCAAGCACTTCAAGGGGCTGGGCTTTGGTTTCGGCCCCCGGCAGTGCCTGGGGCGCCGGATCGCTGAGCTGGAGATGCAGATCTTCCTCATGCAGGTGAGCATCCCGCTGCTGGGACACGGGGACAGAGGAGGTGGCACATGGGTGTTGGTACTGACAGTGTCCTGCTCCTCCATCCATTCTATTCTCCTCCATCCCAGATCCTAGAGAACTTCAAGATCGAGACCATGAGAGCAGTGGAAGTCGGGACCAAGTTCGACCTCATCCTTATCCCAGACAAACCCATCTACTTGACCTTGCGGCCGCTCGAGTCCCTGTTGTGAGGAGCCAGATTCTGGGAACATCCATTTCGTCTCCTTACAGCCTGACTCCAGCCCAGGGCTGGGATTTGGGGGACGGCTGGGACGCTTTCACGGCCACAGCCTTGGCTTGCTGCATCCCTGCCTGCGCTCCAGCGTGCTCAAGGCTGCGCTTACGCCAATGGGGGAGATAAACCAGAACAACCCCAACCCTGCTGCTGCCCCACGGTGCTGTGGGGTGGGTGGGTGCTGCTGCAATCCCCAGCTGCTCGGGGGTCCCCGGGGTGGTCCCTGTGGCCATGCTCCTCCCGATGCTCTGCTTCGCCTCTGATTTCCTCTGTGATTTCTTCATGTGGAAAAGCACCGGCTCCTTTCTGGGCAGCATTTGGTGTCTTGGTGTCTCTGGCTGGGTCAGGGCAGGGGGCCCAGGGGCTGGGGGCTTCTCAGGTGGGCCGTGGACATCGCTGGCAGGATCTGCTGGGAAAGGGGAAAGCTCTTGGGAAGATGTAAATCCCTCTCTGGGGAGCCTCAGGTGTGGTGAGGGGGCTGCAATAAGAGGGTCTGGGGTATCCCAAGGGATGGGGTGGTGGGTCAGCCCTAGAAACCACCCTCTTATCCAAGGAAAACCCCCCTGATGCGGGATGGTGGAGACCCCCCGCTACCCCTCCATGTCTGTGCAGGCAAAGGGGTGACTCTGAGCCCCCCATATGGGGTGTCCCTGGTCCCCCCGGGTGCTCACCGTGGTGGGGACATGGGGGAAGCCGTGCTCCTGCTCCAGCAGACGGGTGCCCAGCTCCTGCTTCTCCCGCCCCCAGCTCCGCGCCGCCTCCTCCAGCTGGGACAGACCCAAACCAGGCTGATTTCACCCCAGGAGTGGGGGACATAGATACCCCCACCCTTCCAGACCGATCCCCAGGGCCCCCTGCCATGGAGTGGGGTGATACCCACCTGCTTCTCCAGCACCCTCCCGCGGGCCTGTGCCTCCTCCAGCCTGGCCAGCAGGGACAGCTTCTCCTTGCCCCCAAAGCCACCCTGTGATGGGGAAAGGCAATGCCACATTCCCCACTTCCCACCCCCTACTCATGGGGGTGGCTATGTAGGGGGTCCCCATCACCCCCACCCAGGTGATGCCTCTAGCATTGCGGGTTACCCCCCTTCTGGGGTGCATGGATCTGCCCCCCCATCCCAGCCTTGTGCCCCCCTCTCTGCTCTCACCGGCAAGGCTGGGGGCTGTGGGGCGATGGGGGGCAAGTGGTGGGGGGCCCTTGCCAGCTCCTCCCGCAGCCTGCAGTTCTCAGCCAGCAGCACGGTGTACACCTCCCTGGAGAGGGCTTCACCTGTGGGATGGGGTTCGGGGGACAATGGGATGTGTCCTACACCCCCTTCGTACAAAGGTGGGGATAGGAGCAAGTTGTCACCTCCCCCGGCACAGGGATGGATGTGGAGGGCTCAGCATCAGTGCTGATCGCCCACCGCAGCCCATCCCATGGTGCCATCCATCAGAAGGGGATGGTCACCAACTCCCCAACTGAGGGTCCCATCCCCGTTTGCACCCACCTGTCAGCTTCCCAGTGCTCCTGCCTGTCCCAGCAAGCTTCTCCTGCAGCACCCGCTCCATCGCCTCCATCACCTGCAGGAAGGAGCAGAGCCAGCCCCATGTCACCAGCTCAATGCAAAGCTGTGGTGACCATCACATCTCCCCAGCCACCACAGCCCTGGGATGGCGGGATGGGCCAGAGGATCCCATCTGCTCCACAGAGCATCGTGCCTCCCAGTCTGTCCTTCTCGCCCCAACCTCATGCCCCACAACCCACCTTCTCCTGCTGCCGCACTGTCTCCTCCAAGCCTTTCATCTTGGCCACCTTCTCCTGGCACCTCCTCAGTGCAGTTTGCTGCTGTCGGTGGGCTCGCTGCAGCAGCACCAACTCCTTCTCCCGGTCGTTCTTCTGGGAGGGGAGGAAGGGGAAAAGCCCCTAGAGTCTCTGTGCTGAGCCTCAAGCCTTGAGGCATCACTTGTTGGGCCAGGAGATCCCCATGGTGGGGGTCCTGAGCCTCTCAGGCCATGGGTATTGGGGTGATGCTCTCCCTGTTGCCCCCATGCTCCTCCACCCCACTCTGACCCCGGCAGCCCCCAGTGTCCGTACCCGGATCAGCTCATTCTGCAGCTGCTGGACACGGTCCTTCAGCCTCCTCATCTCAGCTGTACCAGCCACCAGTTGATGCTTGAGGGTGGCTGCAACAGCCCGCGCCACGTCCTCATCACCCGAGCAGGGGCCGGGTGCCAGGACAGGGGTCCCCAGTCCCCACTACGCACCCAGCCTGTCCAGCAGCTCCTCCCGGGTCATGACGTCCGTGTCCCCATCCATGAGCAGCTCGTGGCCCAGCTCGTCCTGCGAGGCCAGGCTGCGCCGCAGGTGCCTGTTCTCCACCTCCAGGCTGGTGACCTGCTGGCGCAGGGACAGGATGTCCCCGGCCATCCGCTTCAGTGCCAGGCGGTAGCTGCTTGCCTCCTGCCAGCACGGAGCAGAGCTGCTGCCAGGCAGGGCTTTCCCAGCACCAAGAGCCAAGCACCAAGAGATGGGTCTTGAGGATTGTCAGATCCACCATGGAGCTAAGAAACATCCAGGTTTCCCCCTCTGCTTGCAACCAGCCAGCCTTCTCATTCCCATTCATCCATCCATCCATCTCTTTTCCATCCATCCTTCCTCAACCATGCATCCTTCTCCATCCATCCATCCATCCATCCATCCATCCATCCATCCATCCATCCATCCACCTTTCTCTTCTTCATCCATCCTTCCCTAACCATGCATCCTTCTCTAACCATTCATTCACCCATCCACTCACCCACCCACCCTTCTCTTCTCCAACCATTCAATCTTCTCTCCTGCCCCTCCAAACCTTCACCTCTCCACACACTGACTATTCCCATCAACCAACAGATCCCCCCCATTTCCCCAGCTCTTCCTACCATCCCCTTGGGGAAAAAACAACTCTCCCAAAGGATATGGGGTGGGGGTGCTCCAGCATTGTTTGAGCTGGGGGTCACCCTCAAGCTCTGAGTCTTATGGGGCTTTATAAGTCTTTAAAAGTGGTGAAGATCAATGGGAGGATGTGTGCTTTACACCAATGAGCCTGGGGGGATTTTAGCACCCGTGTGGCTGGAGAATGCTGTGCTGGGTGATGCTGGGGGGGGGAATCATTCTCTAAGGCAGGTTTTCCCCCTCCTGAATTCCTCCGTGCCACGCTGGGCTGCGGGAAGCATCCCGGCAGCGGGACCTTGGCTGGAGGCAGCCGTGCGCCTGCAGCTCCCCTGGCGCCTGCTCCAGCCTTGGGGATGGCCTTGGCCAGCGGCCCGCAGGGATGCAGCAGCATCACTCAGCCTTGGAAGGGGGGAACGGGAGGGAAGGAGGGGGCAGAGGCTCAGCTCCTTCTCCCCATCTGCCTGAGAGCTGTTGATCCAGGCCTTGGTTCGTACTCAAGATAAAGCCCCCTCCAGCCAGATGCAAGAGCTGCCCACCCAGAGCTTCACTCACGTGCAGCACAAAGCTGACAGCAGCCTGGCTTCGGTCCCCACGGGAGCCAGGACCTGCCTTGGGGACGGTGCTGTCCCCCCATTACCCCCTGCTCCTCCCGGATCCCTGGCACTCACCGGCTCCGGGTGGTCCCCAGTGATCTCCTGGGACCTGTGGAGCAGAGAGCAGGGACATCCTTGGCCAGAGTGAAACACTGGCAAAGCCTTGGCCAAGGAACCCTCTGCAGGAGACACAGGAGCCTGTTTGGGGTGCGGGTGGCAAGGCACGTGCTGGTGGGGATGCGGGTGAAGGAAGAATGGAGGGATGAGGAGTAAGATGGGCAGCAATGGGGCAGGAGGGAAAATATGGGGAGAATGGAGGAAGGAGGAAACCATCCCAAGGAGGATGAGAAGGAGCCAAGAGGGGGATGCAAAACTGGAGAGGTCCCGGTACCTCTGCTCCTCCGATGGTGCTCTCATCTCGTGCAGGATCAGCTGCTTTCCAGGCAGGATGCTGGCCATGGCATCACCCGCTGGGAGCGACACATCGTCCTGATGGAGCTGGCAGGAGACACCAGAGGGTGAGGATGAGGAGCAGTCTGGGGAAAGCCCTCCAAGAGGGGCAGCAAGGTCCTGCAGCCCCTTCCCCACAGAGGGAGCAGCTCTCCTGGAGCAAAACACCTTCGCTTTGGGTTCAGGATCCAACTCTGCCCCAAAACCTTTGGCATCACTGGCTCCGGCGCTCCAAGTGCCCCCCTTTGGGGATGCAGCATGGTTGGGCCACAAGGCTGGAAGACCTTCTTCTGAGGATGGGGACACTTCGAAAGGGGTGCATCCTCTCATGGCTGGACCCTAAAGCCATATCCCCGTCCCCACCACTGCCCCCACCACTCACAGTGGAGGAGAAGGGTCTGTAAAATGTCATCATCCCCACTCCTGGGGTGCCCCAGTCCCCAGCACCCTGTTCCTGTGTCCAGCTCTGCCTGCCAGTGGGTTGCCAGGTTCTGCCTGCCCCAAACAAACCACCCTCAGGGAACAAATCCCATCCCTGTGATGGACTTAGGGAGGTGCCGGGGGGTTGGAGCATGAGGAAATGCTTTATTCCCAGCCCTGTTCTGCTGGCAAAGGGCTTCCATCAGCCTGGCACGCTGGTAGCTGTTGCTACAACACAACCCTCCTTGTAACAACTTCTCCCTGCAGCAGCTCAGCACCTAAAACCACCCAGATGGGTGCCTTCCGGGTGCAGGCAGCCAGCCCTGCTGCTCCTTGCTGCAGGGATCAATTCCCCTTTAGAATCCCTTAGATGTCCCACTGCTGCTTCCATGGGGGCCAGCAGAGATGCCTGCCTAAAGGAATCCCTTGCAGACACCAGCCCACCCTCCCCATCCCCATCCCACTTTCATCCCACCTTCATCCCACCATCGCCTTATCTCCTTGTCCCAGCAATGCAGACCCAAGGAGGTGACTCAGTGGCTGGGTCCCAGTGGGGCCAAGTGGCTCTGGTGGTGACAGCACCTCATTTCCATGCCTTGGATGTGGGCATGGAAATGCTCTCCCCTCTCAACACGCTCCTCTGATGTTTCAAATGCTCAATTAACTTCTGAGGACCCACATCTTGGAGGTGCTGAGTGGCTTTGGGCCTCAGCTCTTCCTTCGGGCTTCAGTTCTCCCTTGGGAATTATTCTTCTGAGCACAGAATAATTGCCTGCATAATTTGCTGATTAAACTTCACTTTCATCGTGACATTGGATTGATGGTGCTTTAAGACAAGGGATGTTCTGCCCCAAGCCTTTCAGGGTACCCACAGAGGCTCCTGTGCCTTGCACCCACTGAGGCATCCCGCATCCACCCGCTGCAGCATCCTGCATCCACCTGCTGCCGCATCCTGCATCCACCTCTCCTCCGGTGCTTGTTCAGGAACAAAGAGTCGATGTAAGTCAATGGAGCCCATATCCCATGCCATCAATTTTTCATCAAGGAGCCGGTGGGAAGCGTGCAATTATCTGCCCCATCAATAATGCACAGTGCTGGCCTTGGCTCGCTGCTTCCCCTGCCCACACTGGAAGGTGCTGGCTTCAACCACAACTTTTCCAGGCTCAAACAACACCTGCAGAGGCTGGAAATCCATTCCCAGCCTTTAATCCCAGCCTAATGCTGCTCAGACCAACCCCCAGCCCAGATTCCTGTCTGTGCTCCCACTCCCACAGCAGCATCTGGGAACAGGGCCCCCTACACCTCCAATCTCAAATCCAACCACTGCACCTCTCCTTCCTGCAGGGGTCCGGGATGAAAGCCTGGGAATTCACATCTGAGATGATGGAAGCTTTGAAACTCCTGGCACTTGCTATTTATTTCTTAATATTGCTTTTTTCCTCCCCATCATTTCCAAGCCTCTGAAGCTTCCTCTGCCTTTAGAGCCTTTCATCCCCCTCCCCAAGCTGCCTCCCTCTGTCCCATATTTGCTTAGGCCAAGTTTTTTTTTCACTATTTACTTAACAAATTGCTCTCAGACACTTTGATGTATCCCATTAACTTTGACTGCTGCAATCGATTCATCTCGACACGTAGCAAAGCAATAAACCTCTGCAGGGGGAGGTGAGAAAGTGGCCAGAAGTAGGGTTTGCAAGAGGATTTTGGATGCCCATGGCATTGCCTGACCCCATCCCTGGCTGGGGAGGGGACAGAAATGTACCCCGGAGACAGGCTGAGGACGGGCTTAACTCATTGCACTTGTGAGCATCTGAGCCCCTGGCAGGGCATCAGCTTCTCCTGCAACACAATCTCCTTCCAGCTCAACAAATAACACGTCCCTGGATGAGTATTAAGCCAAATTCCGTAATTGTTATGAAGATGGGATAAGCTCAGATTTACATATCTGAGAAAATATATTGCTGCAGCGGCTTAGGGAGATCAGAGAGGGGGAAAATCCCATTTTCTCCTCTTTTCTGTAAGAAAAGCTCCTGGAACCATCAGGAGATAGGGATGCCTTCATTCCTCACCCATTCCCTTGGGACACTGGTACCAGCTGGGGCTGTGGGGCTGATAGGTCCCCAGTGCCCCCAACCCTTCCATGGGAACACACCGGTGGTCCTCAAACCCATCCTAGGTGGATGTATCAGTGGGGCAAATGGGGCTTTTTTCCCCCTCTACTTCCAAAAACCAAGTGTTTCCCTGGGGAACCCCAAATTCTGGGGGGATTTGCAGGTTCCCAAAGGGAAATAGGGAGAGTTTTAGCCCCGCACGCCTTGATAGGATGCACGAGCTGGCAAAAACAGCAAATAAATGGGGTTTTATCTGATTAAACCAAGGCTGAATTCCCTTCCCATGCATGGGGGGGCTGTGCTGAGGGGTGTATATTAGCCAAAGCATTACAATTCAATTTAGGAGCTAATTGGATTGCATTGAAAAGCGCTTCATCTGAGCCCCGTTCCATTTAATAGAGACACCACAGCTCCTGTTCTCTTCCTAACTGGAATGTTGATTTTAGGGCCGGTGATTACCATCGCTATCCGGCTCCGGGCCCAGCTGCCGACTGCTGATACCGTGTTGTACAAGGAAATAAAAGCCTCTGGATTACACTGGATAACTCAGGGAAGAAAGATGCTCCGTGTGGAGCCGGCTGCTCCCTCCCGCCTGCCTGCTCCTTCAAGATAAGGCTTACGAAAGCGGTTGTGCCACCAGCAGGGACCGCGATTCCGCTGCGAGTCGCTGCTGGGTTAGTTTCCTCAAAGAAAAAGGGGGGAAAAAGAGGGAAATAAAAGGAAATCGCTGGCTGGGAGGGGTGGGATGACTTCTGAGAGCCCTTGGCTCCTCCAAAACACTTTCCCCCCATCCCGCTGAACGGAGATGATTTCGGGAGGGATGGGAACGACTGAAGTGATGTTCCCAAGTGATGTCCTGCTGCTGCTGGTGACCAGAGAGGTCAGCAGAGCCTCGTGGGGTGGGTCTGTGCTCCCAGCATCGAGCAGAGCATCCCCCAGCACTGCTGCACACCCGTGACCACAGGCTGGGGCCAGACCTAAAAAAGTCTGCTCCTGATATCAAAATATGAGGGAAACAGGTTACCACGGGGCTCCCGCTGGGTCTTTGCTGGTTCTTTTTCTCCTGGGAAAACATTCTCATCTGTGTTTTAGGATAAACACATTTCCAACAGCTGGGGATGTGGAGAAGTGCAGAAATATCCCTAGAATACCCCAGTGCCAGCAGGAGACTTGGCAGCTCCTTGAAGAGTCTGTTTTCCAAGCACACCATTCAAAACCTGTGCCTGGGACCCCCATAGCCTCATGTTTAAAGTGCTCTCAAAGCATTTTCATCCCCTAGCTATGAAAAACAAGCGGTTTCCTAGGGGTAAACCCCAAGCAAACCTGATGATGGGCTGCTGTGACTTGCCCTTGGCCTGGGAAGGGAGGTTATTGCCATCTATTTCCATGTGTGTTCATGGATTGACTGGATTTGCTGATAAAACGCCCTTTGCACTTCAGCAGTGAGCATAAATCCATCAACACTCCAAGCCACTGTGCTGAGAGCAGCCAGAGCCGTGCAGCATCCACTGCCCAGAGCACCCGTTGCCCTCAGCACCCATTGCTCTCAGCACCCACCACCTTCAGCATCTCCCCAGGTCCCATCCTTCATTAAGTAGCACCAGGAAAGGCTGAGAAGCCACTAAAGGAGGACGGATGAGCCCGTCAGTGCTCTCTTCACTGAGGGTTTAGCAGTGCTGCCAGGACTGCCTTGGGGCAGGACACACAGGGGCGCACATATGCCAACACACCCCCCAAACACACAGAAAATGGTGTTTTGCTGCCAGTTTTCCCTTTTCCCCTGCTCTGGCTCTGTGCTGAGGTCCCTGCTCCATACTCCGCGCAGTCGCAGCCACTCAGCCCCACACAGGAGAAGCAGGCGCTGAGCCCCGTTCCGGGGTGCTGGCGCACCCATGGGTGCCCACCTCACCCTGGGCAGCGCAGAGCGGCGCATCCTCAGCGCAGCCGTGCCCCGCTCCTGCCTGCTTCCCGGATGCTTCCAGCCCCGGCACCAGCGGCCGGCACCCAGGGCTCGGCAGGGCGGCGGGGCTGGCGCTAGATGGGGCTGGAGCACCTCGGCCGTGCGGCAGCCTTCGGCCGTGGAGCATCCTCAGCCCGCGCAGCATCCTCAGCCCGCGCAGCATCCTCAGCCCGCGCAGCATCCTCAACCCTTGTAGCATCCTCGGCCCCAGCAGCACCCTCGGCCCCAGCAGCATCTTCACCCGCTTGCAGCATCTTTATCCCCTGCAGCACCCTCTCCCCTTGCAGCATCCTCTCCCCTCACAGCATCCTTTTCCTTTGCAGCATCACCATCCTTTGCATCCTCCTTGCCCCTTGCAGCACCCATTGGCCCTTGCAGCACCCATTGGCCCTTGCAGCACTTTCATGCCTTACAGCACCCTCTCCCCTTTGCAGCACCCTCTACCTTTGCAGCACCCTTTTCACTTGCAGCATCCTCAACCTTCACATCTCCTTCACCCTCACAGCACCCTCATCGTTCTCACCCCTCTCTCTCCTTGCCCTTTGCAGGCCCAAGGCATCGCTGGGCTCAGCAGTGCTGTACCAGCCCCCTCTCAGCTCACTGAGGTAGAAGACATTGCTCAGCAGGCACAGGAGCCCCCATCATCCTCAGAGGAAGCTTCCTGGAGGAATGCTGGACCCATTTCCACCCAACAGCTGGAAATGGGTCCAGCAAAGGATCCAAAATGCTGCTGGCAAGCAAGAAATCCTGCTCCCCACCCCTGCTGCCTGTTCTACCATGACACAATGTGTTTTGGGGCTCATGTGGTGGAGCTGATGGCACACGTGGAGCAAAACACCAGTAAGGCAAAAAGAACAAGTGACATTTACTTCTCCCAGCCCCACAAGAGGCCCCTTGGCTTGTAAACCCCTGATGTTGGCAGCTCAGGGGAATGTGGGTGATGGGAGCAGGGAAAGAAAGGCTGGAAGAAGCAGCAAATGTTTGAAGAGGTTGGAGAAAATGATGCCCTAATCGTTAAGTGCTGCTTGTAAATTATTCATCGACTAGTAAGAGAGGCACAAATCTATTCAGTGAGAGGGCAGGAGGGTAGGAAAACACAGTGAGGCTGAGCCCAGCCTAAACCCCAGCCCAGAGTCAGAAAGCAGAAATCAGCCTGACACCTTGGTAAGCCCAAGGGGGGAGCCTAATGTCCCAAACCCAGAGGCTTTTCTGCCTCTGTGGGACAGGGCAGGGTTACCCCATCTCCTATAATATTCCTCATCGCTTTGTGCTCCTCATCCTCCCCCCTGTCTTTAATGAAGGCATTAACAAGCAGGACCTCAAAAGCCGCAGGGTAGGGATGGGGGATCCGGGTTTGATCAGTGGGAGTGGAGTGGAGAGAAGTGACAGGGCTGTGATCAGCCGCCTGCTCCCCCCCAGAGCAGAGCTGCTGCCGGGGGGGCTGTCATGTCCCGACTCCCTCCTGCACCAAGCTCCATTAGTGGGGTGTCAGCCCTGATTCCCAGGGCTGTCAGGAGATGGGCTTTCCAGGCCTTCCCAAGCAACCCCCCTGCGCCGCAGTGCAAGTGGACTGAAAATAATCTGTGCTATAGGGGAAGAAAAAAGCAAAAGGAAGAAAACCGCTGTCAAAGCTTGGGGGTGTGTGTGTGTGTGGAAATAATAACCCTCCCAGCAATGCTTTCTAGTCTTTTTAGCCTGCTCAGGCTGGGCAGGGCTTGTGCAAACCCTCTCTGGGCTTCACTGCCCCACTCAGGCTTTCAAATTGGATGCTGGAAGCATCCTTCAAGCCACTTCCCACCCTCTCTGCTGTATCGGCGCAGGGATGCTCATGTGAGCTGAATTTGAGGCTGCTTGGAGCATCAGCACAAGCAAAGAGCAAAGCCAGGGGTGAAAACACATCACACAGACCATGTAGTGATGCCAGGGCAGACTCCTGAAGGGTGTTTGGCTTTCTCTGGAGCCCCGGGGTAATTCAGTCCATCAAACTTGGCCCTCGCATCCTCATCACATTGAGGTTGTGCTGCGGTACCCGCCTCCTCACGCCCCATTATGGGTTTCCATTAGCCTGGGCATAAAGCAACCACAGAAAGGGAAGTCATAAAGCTCAGTGGAGGAATTAAAACAGCTGGAGGAAAACCAAATAGCTGCTCTGTATTTTTCTTTTTATGGCTGTTATTTGATTGCTAATTTTCCTCCTGCTTTGCAGCCTGAATCACAGGGACAGGGATTAGGGTGAAGGTGGGGTTTGGGCAGCTGCTGATGGGGAAATAACTGGGCTTTTGGGCAGTGCAAGACTCTCTCCCCCCCTTCGCTCTCAGCTATTTAATAAGCAGAATTGGGGTTTAACGACCTGTTATTTTTGAAGCCAGATGGCTTAAAGTACAGGAAGATATTAGGACCACGAGGGCTGGGTTTAAATCCATCCAAGGGCTCCATTTATCAACACAAAGGAGGAGGAGAGCAGCTGCTTTTTCTTTTTCATGGAGCCAAAAGGTATGAGCTGGAGGTGCCTGGGGTCTCCCAACAGAATACAGCCATAAAAGGAGAGAATTTGCTAAATGGATTTGGGATTGAGCGATCAGATCGAAGCTGGTGCATCCAGGCTGCCCCCAGCAAGGTGATGGGATGCTGTCTCCCCTCCAGTCCCTGTGACCCCCAAACCAGCCAGAATCAGGGATGTCGGCACTGATGGAAAGACCCCTCCATGGGCACAACACACAGAGAGATTAAAATCGGGGGTTTATGCCAGTTTTGCACTGTTACAGGTGCCTTTGGGGGGGCTGGCAGGGTGATGCAGCTGGCACAGCATCACTGCCCACTCTCGTGGGTTCTTACCTGACAATAAAGTGGGTTCACGGGGGCTGCCCGCAGCTCTTTGCCCCTCTTGAGTGTGCTGCCAGTGGTGGGGTCCAGGCTGGGGAGAATATCGCTGCCTGATGGGGTCAGGAACGCCGCTGGGCTCTGGGGAGGGAGAGGCAATGGTCTATAGGATGGATGGATGCAGTGACAGTGACAAGGAGATGGCACCACCACATGTCCAGCCTGGAGAAGAGAAGCTGCGTGGGGACCTCATAGCAACCTTCTAATATTTGAAGGGGGCCTACAAGAATGCTGGAGAGGGACTCTTCATCAGGGACTGTGGTGATAGGACAAGGGGTGATGGGTTCAGGCTTAAAGAGGGGAGATTGAGATGAGCTCTTGGGCAGAAGCTCTTCCCTGTGAGGGTGCTGAGGCGCTGGCACAGGGTGCCCAGAGAAGCTGTGGCTGCCCCATCCCTGGCAGTGTTCAAGGCCAGGTTGGACACAGGGACTTGGAGCAACCTGCTCTAGTGGAAGGTGTCCCTGCCCGTGGCAGGGGTTGGAACTGGATGAGCTTTAAAGTCCTTTCCAACTCAAACCATTCGATGATTCTATGTCCCCTGACCCACCAGCCACATCCCCAATATGCCACCAGGACCAGCGTGATGGGAAAGAGCTGTGGGTTGGCCATGCTCAGCTCCTCTTTTCAAGGCGGAAACAGCAGGTCTATGCCCAGCCCAGCCCATCTCTCCCCTTCCCGGGGCAGGCAGGAGGTGGGTGCCCAGGTCCTGTGGGTGCAAAGGGATGCTAAAAGCCACTGTGCTGCTGGTCACTGGGTGCCTGGCGGATAAGGCACCTCCGGCACAGCAGCATCTCGTGCCAGACCCCCTGCCAGAAGCTGCTGGCAGCAGTAATATGATTTCCCTGCCCTTCATTTCCCTGCTCTGCACCCCGGTCTCCTCCCACCAGCCTGGCTTTTATAGACTCCCCTCTAATCCACTTAGAGGGGGAAGTTGGATCTAATGGAATAAACGATGGAGTGCGTGCGCTGCTCGCTGCCGCCTCCGATAGCAAGGTCATGCACAGGGACCCTCTCCATGGTCTGGCCATCCCGGCTCCCAGTATGGGGGCAGGTTTGGGTGATGGGGACCAGCCTTGCTGCTGGGATCGTTGCACCAAGGCACAGCACCCCAGCACCCACCTATTTCACCACCCTTGTTTTCCTCCTGCCTCCCCACCTCCCAGATGCTCCCTTCCTTTCTCCAGATGAGCAATCAGGCTGGGCTCCCTCTCCAAATGAGCTGTGGGCATGGGCAGCAGTGAAGTGGCCCTCACTGTGTATTACTCCGTGCCTGCACCCAGCCTCGCCTGGTTAGTGCAGCTAATGAGAGCAGGGAGCACCCCTCCCCTCTGAGGAGGTGTCCAGAGGCATCCTCGTGCCCTTCCCCATTGCTGCCTCATTAACATCATCAGCATCAGCATCCCTTGTGCCGCCGCATTTCATTATGCCGCCAGCCTCGACCTCAACCCAGCTCCTCCAGCATCAAAGCCGGGGTGAAGCTGCCCCCCGCCCCACCACTCTCCCCCTCCATGGGGAATAACATCATGCAAAATGCAACAGTTTAGGCTCTGTCTGCAATTACAGGGGCCGGCAGACAGCTGCTGCCCACCGTGCCGTGCCGGAGCCATGGCCAGCCCGGCCCCACCACCGCGGCCCATCGGAGAGCTGCTCGCTGGAGCACACGTGCTCTTAATTCAATTAGCGCTGCCCTGAACACTCCCCTGGGAATGGCAGGAGGAAACCAACAAGTTCTCCTTAACAAAGACATTCCCTGCTTTTTTTTCCTATTGGATCCTCGCTGGCTCGGCTTTCCTTGTATAACACAGCTCCCAGCCGGCAGCGATGCCATAACGCCTCTCGTAACCCGCAATGCAAGAAGAGGAAGGGGTTCTGTGCTTGATTGGCAGGTGTCAATCAAAAGCTGGCAAGCAAGAGCAGTTCAGCTCTGCTGAAAGCCCTCAGAAGGTTTACTGGCTCACGGAGAGAAGATGCTTCCCCTAAACCAGCTTTTCACCAGCTCCTGCATCTCCTGGAATGGGGTTTGGGGGATGCAACCCTCAATTTTGGTGCTCACAGAGGACCAACCCATCCAGACAGGCTGAAACAACGGGAAACACATGGCAATTCCCTGCTTTTCAACGCAAGTGTAAACCCGTCTTTCTGCCAGCCCAAAAGGGGGTTTGATGGCGGGGCTGGCACGGTGACAACTTACACCCCAGCGCTGTGACAATTTACACCAGGCGCCGATCTGCTTCTGCTTTTAAATGGCAGCAATTACATAAATTAAGGCTGTTTAGGCAATGCTATAGCCAGCCTGTTGATTTTTTTTCCCCCTTGCCTGGAATAAAACAGCTCCAGCTTTTCCCTTTCTATCAGAGGCTGTCACCACGTCCCCAGACCCCATCTCGAGTGACAGGAGCAAAAGCGGGTGGCAAAGGCTTGAGGTGATCCCAAAGGTCCCAAGTGCCGAGTTAATGGGCTGAGCAAAGGTCGTGCCAAAAAAAGGTGTAAAACAAGGCCGGTTAAAAAACAGGGGCAATGAATAAATCCCTTAGGAATAAAGATGCCTCCGGTGTGTATTTCCCAGCCCTTGGCTGGGGCTCAGCATTCCCTGGGCACGTCGGGGACCACATCCTGCTGCGCCTGCACGTGAATTTGCCACTGGTTATTTCATGGTCAAACTCAGCTTTCCTGGGTAAGACACCAGATTTGGGGTGGGACTAGAAGAAGGAAGGGAAAACAGGAGCCCTGCTTTGATCCACAGGCTGGTATGGAGGTGGATGAAGTCGGAAGGGAGGTGAATGCAGTCGGCTGCAGGTTTTCCGCCTACAACCCGTTTTGAGCTGTTAATTTGCTCAAACGCTGGCGTTTTGCTGAAGTCTTTGATTTCTTTGTCTCCCTGAGATGATCAAAGTCTTTTGTTCCTGGTTGGGCTCCAGAGAGGGAGCGCAGGGGGATGAAGGCAGGGGGGAAAGGGGCTGGGTGGAGGCAAACCAGGGGGTCTCGGTGCCTTTACCAGGGTGGCTGCAACCCAGCACTGCCCTTTCCCTGGGATAACACGATTCCTCTTTGCTCAGCCCTGGTGTCAGGGCTCTTGGCTTTTAATAAAGCAGCTGCTCCAAACCCTTTCCCCGCGGCTATTACAAATGGAGCAGTGTTTTGAGACCCTGCCTGTTTACGGGAAGCCCCTTATCCTTAGAAAGCTGTGGTGCTGAGGTCGTTCTCTTGGTGTGGAGGGTTGATGTGAGCATCTGAAGCTCAGGAGCATCCAGAGCCTTGGTAGGAGTTGGTGAAATCCCTGCAGAGGGGGCACAGATTTATGCCTGTCTCCTGGTGCGCCATGGAGTACAGATGGCCCAGGGTTTATTTAGCTGTTGTTTGTTATAAAAAGCCCAGCCAATCTAGGTTATACATTTTCAGCTCTCTGCATTAAAATAAAGAATAAGAAAAGAAACAAGATGAGCTTGGTGAATCTGTTCTCCTTTGCCAAGTGGCTGGGGAGAGCTGCAGGGCAGGATGGGCAGGGATGCTGCTGCTGTCTTTGCCTCTTGCCCACCATTTGGCTCCTTCTTGCCATCCTAAAGCTGAACTCAGGACTAATCCATGAGCTGAGGACTTGGCAATCCAGCTTTCAACATCCCTTGAAACCTGTGGCTGCCTCAAGGGGGAGAGAAGCTCTGCCCTTGCAACATCTCCCCTGCCCTCCAGGCTGTGCTTTCAGGGTGCTGGGGATCACAGGCAGCCATCTGGGCCATCATCCATAGAAAATCCCGACTTCCAGGGAAGGACCAAGGGTCTTGGAAAAGGCAGAAGGAGCCAAACCTGCCCTCACCGTGCTCGATAGCATCGCTCATTGATTTGCATCACTCTGGATCTTTCTGCTGTGAGATGAATTAACCAGATGCGGACCCAAGGCTGGCGCTGGCTCTCCTGCTTTTTGTCTCCACTCCCTCTCTTACATATATTAGGGAAGACAGGGCTGGAGGGGGGAAAGGGAGAGGCTGGGGAAGAGGAGAAGAAATCCCCTCGCAGCTCCCAGATCAAAACAATAATCAGCTAAATGAATTCCGCAGCATTTTCCCGCATGACTGCGAGTGATAATTTAGTGCAGCAGCCAGCTGGAAGCAAAAGGATTAATTCTGCACTTAGTGACACCCATGTGGATAATTCATCACATGCAGACCCCTTGCCGCTGACCCCCCTGGGCAATCACTGCAAAGCCCCCCACCAGCCGGCCCTGGCCCCAACGCAGCTCCCTGGGGATAAGGAGGATGCGGTCACCAGCCCAGCATCCAGACCTGTCCCACATTCATGTTATGGACAGGATTTCTCTTTGCAGATGGGAGCAGAGCCTGGTGGCTGCAGTAATTTAATTGATCAGGCTCATGGCCACATCCCAACCTGCCCACAGAACAGTCCTGGAGCCAAGGGTTAGCGGAGTTCTCTCCTCCATGGGAAAAGCAGCCAAACTCCCTCCCTGCTGTGACATCCCTGGGGAGCACAAACGCTGAAGGATGAAGACAGCTGGACATTTGTCACCGTGGTTAACCAGCCTGGCCCTTCTCTGCACTGAGACGGCGAACAGCCTCTCTCAAATACCCAGACTGTGCCCTGCCTGCTTCCCTGCCTCCAGCTGGAACGTCCCAGGAATACGAGCACATGCCAAGAGCCTTGGGAAAGTGGTGGATGTGTGAGGGTAAGAATGATGCTGCTTTTTCCAGCTGTCCAGTGACACAATCCAGAGCCCTGAGACAACAGGCACAAGGGATAAAACCCGGATCCAGCCCAGCTGATGCCCACGTGAGAGGTTTGGAGAGAGAGTAACAGCTCTAAAGAGCCCTGTCCCTGTTCCCATCCCTGCTTGCGTTGGTGTTCTCCATCCCCAGCATCTCACCTCTGATCGAAGGAGCTGCAGGCAGAGCCCCACGGTCGGGATGGCTCCAGTTGTGGTTTTGAGATCTGTGCCCTGGGGAGGCAGAAGAAGGGTCAGAGCATCTACTGCAGCTTTCAGAGGCTTTGGCATCACCCAGGTGCCATTCAGAGGCCCAGAGCTAAGTTTCAGAGCAGAGACCCCATCTTCCCATGGGATGCTCGGGCCTCTGCACCATGCTGCCTATGCAGATGTGAAGGTGGGATCTCCATCCCACCATCCCAGCAGCTATAGGGACCATCACCTATAGGTACCACCACCGTGCCACCCTGCCCAGCATCACCCTGAGCTCACCTGCATGGCGAGGCCATCCACACGCATCCCGCCACTCCGTGCCGCCAGCTCCCGGAATACACGGCTAGTGAGAGGCAGCACCGAGTATCCCACAGGAACAAGGGTGCCTGGAGCATCCCACACTGGGGAAGGGGCAAGAGCAGCTGGCTGGAGGCATGGCAGCCCAGGAGTGTCCCTGGCCAGACCCAGGGATGAGGGAGAGCATCTTCAGTGGGGTCCCGGACTCACTGGCTTTGTATGGATAATATTCGATAGCCAAGGCGGTGTCTTCGGAGAAGATAGTGGCCACATCCCGGCCTTGGAAGAGGAAGGAGCTGTCCCAGGTTGGCTGCTCTGGGTGCCCGGCTGCTCGGGACATCTTAGGAGACAACAGGAAAATTATCTTTCAGATACCTTCTCTCTCTAGAGATAAAGAAGCAGAGAGAGACAACAGAGAGGAGAGACGGGAGTAAAGAAAAGCACAACTTGTGCAGCTGTATCTCATCCCTGGCTCCAAAGCAACCCTGAATCCCAGTTGCTTGGACTGTTTTTCACTGGGTCTTCAAGCTTGGCTTCTTCTTTTTGGCTAATCCCTGCCAGCATCTTCCCCTTGCAGAGCCAGAGGAGGAAAACAGCACATGGACCAGCTACCCGTGGTGGGAAGAGCCTGGCGGATGAGCCGCACTGACTCCAGGGTGAGCCTTTAGATATCTATTGGGCAACCTGGTGCTCACATGTAGGAAAGGGATCATATACAGACCCCAAACGCCTGCTTGCGGCTCAGGTCCAGCTCACCCGACAGATATTGAACAGTGGGCAATATGTTTATCCCCTGGGCTGTGCTGGGCCGTTGCAAATGGCATCAGTCCATCCCCTCCAGCAGCTGCTCCCCTTTGCCTCCAGCTCTCCAAAGGTCAGCTCTAACACTGGCTGCCCAGCGCCAAAGAGTTATTGACAGCAGCTCCTGTTTAATGCTGTTACTGCATCCCCTCGGCCAGCATCGCCCAGCAGGGACGAAACGCTGATCGGCTTTTCTGCATCAGCACATTTCTGCTCTGTTGGGGAGGGTGGAAGAGCAGGGGGGGGTGTCCCTCTGCTTGTGTTTGGGATGCTAATGGGCATTATGCGCCTCGGAGACCCGCAGCAGTGCATTACCCAGCCATGGGGGCTGTTAGCAAAGGGAGTGAGGGGCTGGGATGCTTCAGAGCCCGAAAACACCTCCATGCTGGGCTGCATCGGGCATCACTTTAGTGCTGGCTCAGCACTGTGCTGGCTCTCTCAACCAGGGGCTTCCTGTCATCAGCTGGGACTTCTAGCTGGGATGCAGCTCACTTTGGCTGCAGGGAGACCAGTCTGTGCCTGGAAATCCTTAGGGAAAACTCACACGGCCAGGGGCAGCTCCCAGCAGCCGGATGCTGCTCAGCACCCTCCAGCCCACATCCCAGCACATGGGACTGCTCCATCAGCCTCACAAAGCCCGATTTGGTGGGGGAAATCTCCTAAACCCCACCAAAAGCCGCCTCCAGTTACTTTTCATGGCATGGCCCTGTTCAAAGCATTGCGAGCTGGTGCTGGTTCAGCCTCAGCAGGGAAGGGAAAAGTCAAACGTGGGAGCAGATTGTGAATTTGACCCCAATTGTCAGAGGTCCTGAGCCCACATGGCTCCTCTCACCAGGGCAAGGATGGGAGATGACATTCTCGATCCCCGCCCCCGGTTTTGGGGGTGGGTGGCAGGGAATGCTTGCCAGGGCCTGGCTGTCTCCCACCGGCTCAGTGGGACAGATGGATGCTCTGCGTTAGGGCATCAGAGCCAGTGCACTGATTTGGGCAGACGTCTTGGCACAGCAACCGCCTCTGCCAAGGGCCACCTGGAGAAACACAACAAAGGGGATGCAGAGGAGGAGGAGGTGCCTTCATCCCTCTTGGCTACTCCAGCTCATCTCCCAAAGGCTGGTTCAAAGGCAGCATCATTGGCATGAGTAGAGCTAGAGGTGGCCAAGCTCATAGCATCCCTCCTGCCTTCCCAAGGGATGGGGCCATGCTCTGGTCCTCACAGCTGCCTGTCTGACCCCAGAAAACAGCAAGAAGCTCCAGAAAAGTGGGTTAAACTGGGGCAGAAGAACCCAAAAGGAGATTTATCTCAGAGGGGACCAACATCACAAAGGCTTGAGCTTGGTGCTGGGAGGACAGATGCAGTGTGACTTTCAGTAGGAGGCACAGCCCAGTGCTCATCCATCCCATGGATTTGCCGTTGCCACCAGCATGTCCCTGCCCATGCAGGGGGCTTGGAACTAGATGATCTTAAGGTCCTTTCCAACCCAAATCATTCTATGATTCTATGATTCTATAACCCATCTGTTTTGGTGAGAAAGGGGCAGTTGGCCCAAGGAGAGCACCCCAGGAAGTTCTTGCAGGTGGGTCTGTGCGGGTCTCAGCTAACTCTTGGCCAGGAAGGGTTAACCAGGCAGGGAAGGGTTAACCACCACTGAAACCCCGCTACGTAAGAGGGGTGCCCTGCTGAAGGTGAACCCAAGCGCCGTTGTCTGCAGACACTGATGGAAACCGACAGGCGAGAGGACACGCTGGGCTGGCAGGAGTATCGAATCCCATTAGCCTGCCCAGGAGTTAGCTCAGGGAAAGCCATTAACCTCTGGAACTGGAGCAGCAATGCTCCCTCCTCCCAGCCTCCCCTTAACCTTTCCTTAGGAGTTCATCCTCCCCAGGAAGGAACCGCATCCTACAGGTGGGGAAACTGAGGCAGGAGACAGGACATTACGCAGCATCCCCAGGGAGAGCATCCTCAGGGATGTGCGAAGGCAGGCAGAGCCATGTGGGCACGGAGAGGAGGAGGAAGAGAAGGAGGAGGAGGCAGCAGCATGCACGCAGGCCAGATGGCCAGGTTTAATCACTCGTCCTCCCGCGTTGGGCTCCCACAGCTCCGTGCTGGCACTGCTGCCTCTGCCAGGGCTGTGGGGCTTGGCTTGGGCTCATCCCACAACTTCACAGGGGTTTGTGTGTGTATTTATCCACAGAAACCCACAGGAAATGCATTTCGGCTGTGGTTAGAGGAGAGAAATATCCCTGCTCTGTTTGGGAAGCCGCAGCCTTGGGATGCTGCATCCTACAGCAAAGAGATATGGGGATATAACACAGGGATAAGCACGTGGGAATTCCTTTCCTCATATCTGCTCATCCTCCAAACCCATTCCTGGGGCTGGGGGTGCTGGTTGCAGGGGGACCCCAAGTGGGTGCAGATCCAAAGCAGAGGGTCCCTGAATCTCCCCCCACCTCTCGCCTGCAAAGAACAACCCAGGGAGGTGGAGGGGTGTGGGGGGGAAGCAATAAACCAACAATTACTGCACTGAATGAAACGCACTAATGATTTTTATGGTAATTCCCCCCCTCCTGGGCCACGTGGCAGTTGCCCGCCCTCCTCTAGGTAATATTTTATGTATGGGCTCCCTGAACGTGTTGATACTGGGGCGTTTTGCTCCGAGATGATCTAAATTCAGCGCACGGGGGAGGAGGAGCGAGGTGGGGAAACGTGTGTGCACTGGTTGCAGGACCAGCTGCAGCCATCCCTCCAGGGCACCTGGACATCTGCCCTCGCCGCGCTTGTGGCTGGTGCTATTCAGAGGCGAAGGGATGGAGCAGCTCTGGGTTTGGAGGGCAGCAGCTTCACGGTGCCCCATCACACCTCCTCCCCGCCCCAGCATCCCGCCAGGCCCTTGCCTCTCCCTCCTCACCAGTTTTTGGCAGGGCACAGGAACAAAAGCGGGGCCCTCCTGCTCCCGATGATGCCTAAAGCATACGTTGCCCTAGCAACAGCTATTTTGATGATGTACATTGCTACCTCTCCCAGTGGTACTTGAGGCCCGGGGAAGAGAAGGTCTCTGCCTTCAAGAGGCAGCACTCGAGCTGGAGGCGAGAGCAGAGCAGGGGGAAAAATGAAGGACAAAGGCACAATCAAGGAGCTGCCTGTGAGTTTCTGCAGGCAGGGCTAGGTGGGTATAAGGACTGTGTGTTTGATGCTCAAAGCATCACTTTGTCCCTAAATCATGGGGTTCTCAGCTTCCCTGCTGAAGGAGGTGGGCTCATCGGTACCCAAGCGGATGGGTGTGCATCTCAACAGATGTAAAGGTTGGGCTTGATGATCTTAAAGGTCTTTTCCAACCGAGTTAATCCTATGATTCTATGTGCTCAGGCCTGTACCTGTGGGTAGCCATGGTTGGCAGCTCGGGCGATGCAGAAGGCTGCTGCTGGAGGGTCTGGGAATGTGATGGTGGTGGGGGTGATGCTGGGACAGCAGGTGGGATACTTCTCCCTGCGGTGCCTGATAAGTGATGGAAAAGAGGAGAATCAGCATGTGTGGGACCACATCCACTCCTGGCAAGCCAAGCACCATGGGATAGGGGCGATGGCACCAGGGTTGTCCCAAGCCCAGTGTCCCCCGCCCATGTCACCAACAGCCCCCCATGGCCATCACTCACTTGTACTCCTGAACATTGGTCACAACCCTGGCCACAGCCACCAGGGGCCCAGGAGGGGTGGCCAAAGGGGCTGACAGTCCCTGCAGCAGCACCTGTGGGTCCATGGTGAGGGACCAGAAGATATGGGAGGGGGAAGAAGCTGCCCTAAATCAGCATCAACAGCTACTGGAGCAGGAGGCCACATGCAGCAGCATCCTCCCCAAGTCGCGATGCTCTGGTCCATTCATCCTGGACTGCCTCTCACCTCCAGGGCCACGTAGCTCAATCCGTGACAGTGAGGGATGAAGCTCCCTTTGCGGGTGATGGTGACGTGTAGGACCGTCCCCACAGGGTCCTGTGTCCTCGGCTGTTTGAGAAGGAGAGTGAACCATAGGAGGAGGAAGGGTCAAGGCCACCAAAGGCGAGTGCTCAGACAGCCCAGCGCTGACAATGAAGCACCAACTGATGATGAAAGCTCACAGTCCCCCTGAGCCTTCCCGGAAAAGATCAATATAATAAATCCTACTGCATTTAAATATTTAATCGCTCCCAATCTCTGCGCGGGGAAGAGGAAACTTGTTTCTGCCAAACACAGCGCAGGGGAGCCCGATTTGGGGGAACTATTGAGTGAGTTTGCCAGGTCTCAGCCATACAGGGAGTCATCAAAACCCAGTCCAAACTGTTAACACATTGGGATGGAGACAGGCCCACTGAGGGGCTTAGGAAGCAGCTTCTCTCTGCAGCTGAGGACCTGCCTGCACTGATTAAGGCACAGCAGTCCCTGAGTAACGAATGCTCTGATGTAAAGCCCAGTCCCACATCTCCTTCCCCAGGATGCTGAGGGTGAAAGCACTTCCCAGCCTGCAATCCCGTCACTTTTCCTCCGCGTTTTCCCACTGGAGAGAGATGAAAAAAGCCCCGCACAAGGCCTGCCTTGTTCTCACCTTGCAGGAAGCTCACAAGCCTCTTTGTGCACCTTCCCCAGCTAGCCAAATTCGGTTTTCCCACCGGGATTACACCGTTACACAAGGCTCTCTTTGCCTGCCACCCCCAGCTACAGCTGGTGAGCCTCCAAGGAATAAGCAGGAATAAGCAGGAGGATGGAGGGGCAGGCGCTGTACCTACCAGCACCAGCCTGCAGCGGTGGGGCTGGAAGGGCTGGAGGTGCCGCACCGGCAGCTGGAATGTCCCCAGTGCCTCCTTGGTGGCTTTGTCTGCCACAGTGAGAGTCAGGGCTGGAAGGGAGAGGGTCGGCTGTCAGGAGGAGTGGGGCTGGCCATGGGATTTGGGGAAGGGGAGAGTGGGTGAACTAATGGGGAGAGGTTTGGGAAAGGTCTGGGTGATGAAGAGACAGATGATGGGGGGATTGACTCTTTCTCAGCAGCCCCTTCCCCTCACAGGTCATGGTGGGGTGAACAGGGACAGGATTTACACCCATCCTGAGTTTCTATACACACACACATGGATGCCCAGGAGCCATTGAGGGCATTCCCTATGCATTCCCAGGAAAGCAAAGCCTTTGAGCAACTGGCACCAGTGCAGCTCAGATTCCCATCTAGGAAGCCAGGATTTCGCACTGATCCATCTAATCCACCTCCCCATCTCCAGCCCACCCCGAGGGTACAATCCCTGCCCCGGGTCAGCCCATGGTGGACCCCTGTCCTCTCCGGGGTGCCTGGTACCCATCTGTTCCTCAGCACAGCAGCATCAGCCCATGGGTGCTGGCACCCCCAGCTCTTCCCTGAGTTTAAAGCAAAGCTGCAATTTAGTTGACAAGCACCAGGAGCCTTTTATGACAAAAAAAGGAGCTGATGGAAGGGAAAACCGCCCTCTCTTTATGCTGCCATCAAGACTTGGGCTTCCCTTCCCCCAGCTTAATGACAGTGCTGAGGCACCCGCCTTAACTCCTGCTTGGCCAACCTGGCGATGCCACAGGTTGTGTGTGTCCCCGAAATGAAGATGATGGACCAGATAAAAGCATGGACCACACTTTCCCGAGCTCCTGCTTTCCAGCAAGTGCTTGCTTTACATGGAGATTTCCCTTTTCTCCGAGTTCCTTGTGGAAAGAGCACCAGGGAGCATGTTCAGGGGTCGAGCGAGAGACAAGTGGCTTTTCTGCTACTCATCACCTATGATGGATCATGCTTGGCAGCTCCACCAATGGAAACTATTTATGGGCAAAAAAAGGATGGAAACTGTATTTCTGAGCAAGAAAAGCTGTGAGCTGCACCTGGAAATGACACCTCCAGTCTCAACATCTGGGGGATGAACATCTCTGAACACCTAGAGGATGCCGGGAGGCAGATGAGAGGGGATGTGGAGGTCCCAGCATCTGTCCCAGTACTGCACGGGGCAGGTCCGAAGTACATCAAAACCTCCTCAATTTCATATAGGTCAGGGCCTAATGGGATTAGGCATGATGTGAAGATTGGCTCCCACAGCTGGTTTTGTAAGGGTGTGATTAGAATCAAATCCCAGCCCCTAATGCCATGAGTTTTATTACAACTACAGACTTAGCAGCCCAGCGCAGGGAGTAACAGCACCATGACATGGGTCCAACCCGTACAAGGGGTGAGGGTGGCAGTGGGGTAAGATGTAGGGTGCTCTCACCTCATGCTTATTCCCATGGGATGCTTTGGAGCTTGACACTGTCACTTGCCCCATCCTGCAGCTGGAGGCACGTCCCTCCTGGTCCTACCCTGAAGCCACCACAGCCATGCACGGCTCAGGGCATGGCTGGTCCCCAACACAGCCATGCTCTGCCTGCGTGCATGGGCTCCCCAATATCCCCAAATTAACCCTTTGAGGAGATGAGCCCCATCTCACCCCTGCTCCCACGGTCCCCGATGCTCTCACCTGTCCAGCCTACATCTTCAGCATCCATTTCCACCGTCACCTCCTCCTCCCAGGCGGGTGCATGGGTGGGCACTGAGGATGCACGGGTGGCCTCTGGCTTCTGCTCATCCCCTCTGCTGGTCTCACTGGGAGGAAAAGGGAGGTGAAACAGGCCGGTTGCTGGGTGTGGAAGGGGAATGTGTGAGCAGGGAGCTGGGAGAGGGATGAGCACTGTCCCAGCTCAGCACAGCTAACCCTTGGATAAAAGAGGTTTTCAGCCCCTTTTATCCAAAAGGCTATTTCAGACCCCAGAGGCTAATTATGTGCTATATTGATGAAGGGACAGGGAGGAGGATGCTGGGAAAGGAGAAGATTGAATGCTAACAACTGCCATCATTAAAGTCAGCACATAACGAGGCTGAGCATTAATTACAGCAGCCATGGGCCCTGGGTAATTCATCTGTGCTGGTGGAGGCCTGGTTTGGGGTTGTTCCTCCCACTTGTATCAACTGATCAACAATTCCTCATGACTTTGGCTAATGATAATAATGCCCTCTCTCATTGGCAGATCTTTTAGGGGGTCTCCTCTGCCCGGTGAGCCTCTTGGTGTTATCCTGGGAATCCCAAGACCACGGCAGAGTGGTCCATGGTGACCTCAAGTCCTCTCCATCCCTGACCATGGGGAGAAGGGAGAGGGTGATGTGGTGTCAGGTCAGCATGACACAGATGCCCCAGCCCTGTCATTGGGTTGCTCTGGATATGAAGATGATAAAGTGTCCAGTGCTGGCTCCTCCAGGAAAGCTCTTGCTGGAGCAGAGCCAACATGGCTCTTAGGGATAAGTTGCCAGAGCACTGGTGGCTGAGAGCAGATGGTGGCACTTTGCCACTGCTGGGAGCTGGAGACACCAGCTCTGGGGAAAGGAGATGATAAAGGCTCTTCCAGCTGTAGCGTGAGCTCCAGGTAGTCGTGGGACCAAGCAAGTTCATCCCAGATGGATGGGAGGATGCTCTATGCTTGCAAGACCTCCATCCCCTCTCATTGCTGAATGGACCCTCAGCCGTGCTGCATTGACATCCTCTCCCATCTCCCACGTGTTCCCTTCCCCATGGAGAAGCCCACCTGCATCCCGGAGGGATGGAGCCGAGCTGGCCTGCTCTGGCAGGTGGGAATTAGCATTGGGCTGGCACCAGTTGTGGAGGGGCTGAAAGGAAACGGGCTCTCTAGTAATGAGCTCTGTGGGGGATTTGCTCTACCAGCAACGTGCTTGGAGTCCGAATGAAGCCAGACCTGGGCTGGGGGGTGGGAGGAGGAGGAGGGTGAGAACAGGCTGCTCTGGGCCCCCTTCATTATAGACTTGCCTAAGGATGAGAGAGCATTCAAAAAGAGCTGTGAAGTGGGGAGGGGGGGTGGGAAAAACCTCCACGACACATGGGGATGTGCTTCAGAATCAAATGAATAGGCTGGGGGCAGCAGGAATGGCAGAGAGGGGAGATGGTTTGATGTCTCCTCCTCACCCCACACCTGGAGGGGCAGGAGATGGGGTCTCCAGCAAGCAGGCACCGCAGATCACACGCCTTGGGGCAGGATGTGGCAGGGATGGGCCACGAGATGCTCCTCTGATGCTCATCATCCCTCTGTGCCTGTGCTGGGGCAGGCGTTTCACACTGCCATGCATGTGGGGATGCACCAGCCACCCACTGCCGCGATGAGAGATAAAGATATAGACGGCCGCCCCCGGGGAGTTATTATACATCAATGTCTCAGCTGCAGCAGTGGGGACAGTGCCACGCAGCACAGCGCTGCGTGCGACAGCCGGGGCACAGCAAAGGGCCAGACCCAGCCTAAATATTTATCTATCTGGCATCAGAAGGTATCATCTCTACAGGGTGAGTTATTTCTTGGGGCTGACATCCCTGCAGTGGCAACATGGTGGTGCAGGCACGAAAACCCCTGTATAGCATGGCCATGGCTTGCAAGACCAATATCCAGAGCGTTGCTTATGTGATGGTGCAGGATGTGGCCCTGGAGAAGGCAGCGCTGCCCCCACCACTGTGCTTGGGGCAGAGGTGTAAGAGCAATTGCCAAGCAGACTCAGAATGAGGAAGGGAGAATTGTCATTTCCTCTCTCCTATGAGAAACCCCATTTTCACATTGCTGCTGACCCTCTAACCCTGGGTCCATCTTCATCCCACCGTGACCTAAGCCAGGCACTGGGGCAAGGAGGGGACCACCGAACACCCCGCTTAGTCCCGCTTCCCACCCGCCTTGCTCCAGGGTTATCAGCTGAGCCCCAGTTTATTTCCAGGTACATGGCAGAGCAAGAAGACTTTGCTTGCAGGAACGCCCGAACCCCATCAAAGGTGGAGCATCCCATCCACGCCACAACCAGGACCACTGCCTGCACAGCAAACCCATTGACATTGGAGCCCCCATTCTCCTGGCTGGGAGCAGATGGCGCATTCAGCAGCGACCTTGAGTTTCTTGGTGCTGAAGAGCAGAATGGAAGAAGCGAGGAGGTGCTTTTGTGGTACTCAATGTGGAGGAGAAGCTGGGCAGAGCCAGTCTCTTTGTGCTGTTATTTGCAAACACGTTAATTGCAAAGCAAGCCAAGGTCATCCCTGCATCACACCGGTCCAGGAGCAATTTGTGAGTGAAAGGAAGATGCGGAGCAAGCCGACAGGTGCCCCTGAAAGCAGGGAGGGGGGATTTGCTCAGCGCTCAGAGGATGAGGAGCAGAGTCAGGCCGCTGCCTCATCCCCAGAGCATCCCTGGAGGAGGAACCCCATCCTCTCCGGGGCAGGGATGAGCCAAAGCCTATCTGGATGCCTACACAGGCTCTCCTGCTCCTCGAGGTCTTTCAAATTCACTCTGCTGAGCCTTTCCCTCCCCGATCCTCTGCAATGAGAGCTGGAAGTGATGTGCATGACTATGGAGCAGGGATAGTGGATGGACACAACTATGGATGTGGGATGCCAAGTCCAGACATGAGTGACTGGGCACAGCCACAAAGGGCTGGTGGGAATGGGATTGCTCAGTTCCTCCCATCCCACTCCTGATTTTGGGGATTGATGCTCTCGTGATGCTTGGTTTGAGCTCAGGCTGGCTCCACTGGTGGTATCCAGCCACTTTGGGGGGGATCAGCTGCCATCAGGTCCCCATCCACCAACTGCTTCCCCTTTCCGTCTATAAACCCCACCTTTTAACTGCAATGCTACTCTCTTTCAGAAGCAAGTGCCCTGAAAAATAATAACTGATTCCCTTCTGCCTTGGCTCCCTCACTATGGTTACTAAAAGGCCCCTCATGTGTCCTGCATCCCTAATACCACCCTCCCCTCCATCACTCCCCCGTTACCATGGCAATGCAGTGATGGAGCAGCACCAGAATGTAAAGAGAGATGCAACAATCACACGCCACCCTCGTGCTATCATTTAGGATATTGATGTTTAAATCTCCTGAGATCATCTGGGTATAATTGGTTTATGGAAATAGAGACAACTCCTGCGGTGGAGTTACTTAGGCTGAGAGCAGGTCCTTGTTATGGGAGGGTGGGAAAGAGGGGAAGGGGTGATGGAGGGGCAGCAGTGGGGGCTGCCAGCCCCACACCATCCAGCTCCCATCGGGCTGCGGGTGCCAGCCAGCCCTGGCTGCCAAAATTGCAATGGAGAGATGCATCCCTCCTGCCCAGGAGACTCCGGGATGCAGCTGGCACCAGGCATCATGGGGCTGCACACTGTGCCACACCGAGAGGCCTCAGGACCCCCTTCACTGCAGAGCTGAGGGTCTCTGCATTGGAAAGTGCCCAGAAAGCAACAGTTTGCTCCACACACTTGCAGAAAAGATGTTTCCAGGCTGATTGTCCCCAGTGGATGAGCCCCAGGCCTGTTCGCTGGTACTTGGGTACCAGCTTGCCCAGCACTGCCCAGAAAATCGCAGCTCCACAGTGAGGTGATGCTCCGAAGCCACTGACAGCCACTTTCTCCCCCCTTTTCCAGGGAAGCAATGCCAAAGATTTTCTGCCTCCTAGAAAGGCTCTTTGGGAACGTGGGCTCACCCTGCAGCAGTGCTGAGCAGAGCGGCCTCCCTCTTAACACAGACCAAAGCCTGACCGGCTAATTGAGTCCCCTGGCACATGCATAATGCACGAGGAGCCAAGTTCTCCTTACCCAAGCATTCTGTTTTATTTATTAAAACACTCTTTTATTTATTGTGATATCATCCTGAAATCCAGGCAGCATTGCCCTGTGGATTCTTTGACATCATTTTGTACTTTCAATATTAGGAATGCTTTCTTCTTGATGCCCATGCAAGCCAAGGTGGCCCATTCCCTGCCTTTTCCCATCCCGGCTCCTCTCCTCACACTGAGCATCCTATGGAGGTGGTGCTTGTGCATGTGCCAGTAAAGAGGTTCCCCCCTCCTTTAGGCTTGTACAGGTTAATAACAGCTCCTTAACCCTTTCTCTGTGTCCCCACTGTCCCCCTTCGCGGGTGCTGGGTACTCACACAACGACATATGGCCATGGCACCTGGCCCTCCCGTGTGGCCGGCAGGTTGCTGGCACCATGGAAGATGATGGTGATGGATTCCTTCCCCACACGGGCCACATGGCCCCCCCTGGCCACCGGTACATGGCTGTGGTCCTCTGTCCCAGCAGGGGATGTGGATACCTGCTGGAGCAAGTGGGAGAGACATCGAGGTGGGGAGTGCAGGCATGTCCCTGACATCCAACCTCATCCCCATGATCCCAGCTCAATGCTGGGAGCCCAGATGGGGGACATGACATCCCCAGCACATCTCCATGACCCAAACGTGTCTCCTGTTCAATGCTGAAAGCCTGGATGGAGGAGAACAAGCTGAAGAGGTGGTGTCCCCAGTACATCCCCGTCACAGCTGCCTCTTCCCTGTCCCCAGTGCCTAGCTGTGGCTCTGCACTGTGGATGTCACCATGCCATTGCAGGGCCACAATGTGCCAGGCTCCCCGGCAGGACACCAGCAGCGTGCTGCCCCATCCCTGGCAGTGTTCGAGGCCAGGTTGGACACAGGGGCTTGGAGCAACCTGCTCTAGTGGAAGGTGTCCCTGCCCGTGGCAGGGGGTTGGAACTGGATGAGATTTAAGGTCCCTTCAACACAAACCATTCTGGGGTTCTATGATTCTATGACCTAAGCCACCTTCATTTCCCCTCCCAGCCCTCTGACTTGTGAACAACTCGCCCCGCTCCCCCTTCTCCAGCCCAGACATCTCTGCAATTCATAGGGATCCTGCAGGAACTGGGATCTCAGCCCAGTCCAGGGAGGGAAAAAGGGGCGAGTGTGGCAGCTCCCCCTCCCCAGCTCATTAATTCCCACCAGCTGATGTGATAAGGAGCAGCAGAGCCGCAAGCTGCCGCTCCTCACACATGGGGGGACTGTCCCTGCACCCATCACACCCCTTCCAAGTGAGAGACAGCATCGTCCCCACCGGCTGCATCCTCGCCTTGGCCAGCATGCAGCATGAATGCATCTAACACTGCACAGTGCTGTGGCTACAAGGGGTTAAAAGCCACCCTGCACCACTTCAGAGCCTGCAGAGCAAATCCTGTGTGCATCCCGCTGGCCTCCTGGGGTTGAGCAAGGAGCTCCAGCCCATCAACATCCCCGCGGGCTTCTCAAAGCCGCTGCCTGCAAATCCCCTCCGACACGTGGCTTTGCCTCCGAACTCCATAATGAGGGGCTGGTTTGTCCTAAGCCCTCTCCCTTGTCTCTCCTGAGGCTGATGGTGATGGGCTTGGCAGTGTGGAGGTGACCTGCCACCATGGGGGATGTAAGCCCAAATGTGAGGATTGCGTGCAGGATGGAAACCTGAGTGCTCTGACCACCAACAGCTTGGAAAACACATTGAAAACAGCTTTTCCCTTCCCCCCCTGCCCTTATTTCTTTGCTGTCAGCTCAGAAGCCAGCTGGAGCTCAGGGTGGGTGCTGGGGACGGGCTCTGCATCCGTGACAGCCAGAAAGAGGGACCAAAAGAGCAGACACACAAAGTGAGGGAGGATCCCCCGACCTGCTCAGTGGATGGATCTCACTCCCACCCTGGCTCCAGCTCCATGGCAATTATCCCCCCACCCAGCAACACTGATGGAGGGGGGAAATTACAGGCTTTCTTAACCTGACGTGGAATGATGGCTGTCAGGTCAACCCCCACGAGCACAGGCTCGCCCTGCGGCAGCCAGAGCAGCTCCACACTCTGCCCCAGCACCCCAGCTCCCACTGCACCCCCAAAAGCACAGTGCAGCCTGTCCCTGTGCCTTCCCAAGGCTTTGCCAGAGAGGGAGGGAAAAGGGGGGGCGTGATTTTGCCCCGTCCTGGCATTGGCAAAGAGGGAAAACTGCAGGATGGAGCTGGGGGAAGGAGGATGAAAGCACAGACTTGGGTGTAAGCCCCTTCCAAGAGGCAGGATGCTGGATATACAGGCAGGAAGCATGCACAGGAGTGCAGGCACGGATGCTCTCCCTGGAGACCCATCTCTCCTTCCACAAAAGCATCTGTTCAGGCTCCAGCTCTGGAGTTTTAGGGAGTATTTGCACCCTAATTACTTCCTAAAAACCCAATCCAGAGGAATTCCAGCTGGCTGAGCCAGGAAACAACCCTGCTTTGAGTTGCATGGACACACCTGAGCTCGCTGGTGGAACTCAGGACCTAAGCTGTGATGCTGGATCAGTGTCCCACACCCTTATTTACAGCTCCAGCTCACTATTTCGGGTCAATTTTCCCTATTTTTTTTTTCACATTCCAGATAACAGACACAGGTTTCTTAGCTCACACCTTCATACCCTCCATTTATATTCACATCTCCCTGAAAAAACAAGGTTTTACCACTACAATGGTTACAGCATGACAATTAGTGAGAGGTTTTGATGGAAAATGCATGAGGGTAAAGCTAAGTAAAGCTCAGCAGGAGAACAAAACGATTTAAATATAGCAGGCACGAACAATGCCAGGCTTTGTAGGCAACTGGTACCCGAAACCTTCAGCAAGGCTGTGATTAACCACTAAAATAAACCCCAGTCACTACTCAAAGCCAGAAGGAAGCTCAGTATTCCTTCCAGAAAGGAGGGTCCAGGTAGAGCCTACTCTTGTTTTGCAGCTCTTTTACTCAGCTGGAAGAACAACTTCCCCATTGCTGTGAAGCCAAGTGCTCTTAGCCAGGAGTTTGCAACCTGTAGCTTGGGGAGGTGGAGGAAAAACACAGTTCCCTTATTCCTGAGGGTCTCAGCTGGGCTCTAACCACAGGTTTAAAGTCCCTTGGAGCATCCCCTGACTCCTACAGAGCATTTCACACTGATCATACACAGCACCTTAACCCCAAGCCACCCTTAAAGCATCCTCGATGCTGATTACTCATTATTCAGCCTGCAATGTTGTGGGGAGGTTGATTAACGGGGCTGCCGGAGCTGCCATCATCCTAATTTGTTTTCCTATCAACTCTTTATCATCAGGAAAGAAGCATCGGGGCCCAGACAGCTTCTCTACAGCAGCGCTCAGCCAAGATTAAATTGCTTCTGGCTGCGAGTTGACAAGACATAAATAGCCTCAAGAGCCCAGTGTTTAGTTCGGGGATGACAGCCTGGGCTGGGAGCCAGCAGGGACCTCCAGGCATGGTCCTGCAGGAGTCCTCCATCCCAGCTTCACCCCTGCCCACAGCAGGAGGTCGGTGCCGGCAGGATTCTTCTGGAGATTTGATTTCTCAGGTGCATTGAGCAGCACAAGACTAGAGGTGAACACATGGGGCTGTACTACAGGGCTCCCTGGGATGATGCGCCACTGCTATGCGGGAGAAGACACCGGTCCCTGCCCTGCCATAGAAGGGTTAGCACCCTCCTGGTACTTCACAGGGAGCCCCACAAGCCTCCCAGCCTCTGCTAAAGTCGGGAGTGATGCTGCTGCTGCAGGAGGAGGGATCTGCTCCTCTATGGTGGGAGCATTCACAGCCCCGAGCTCCTCCCTGCCCCTGGCAATTTATGAGCTGCTGTTGGGAATGTGTCAGCTTTATCCTCCTCCTGAGACTCCATAAAATAATAGTAGGCTCCATAAGCAAAGATGGACTGAGGCTGGTGTGAGTTTTCCTATGTGATGTCTCCCCAGGCTCCTTTTAAGCCTCCTTACGGCAGCTAAACACCGGCAAGCTGCTTCCCCTTCCCTGGCAGCCAAGAGGATGGGAAATAAAGTGCCACTTGGCTTTAAACAAGCAGCAGGATGAGGCCATAGGTTACACCTCCAGCACCATGGGACATCTGAACACAAGGTAGGGCTGGAGTGTGGCCAGGACGTCCCCGAGCCAGGCCAGCCTGAGGATGCTGCATCCTCAGGTGTCGCTTGGTATATCCTAGTAGATCCACCCACCTCTCAGGGCTGAACCTCAGGGCTCTGAGATATAAGAGCGCACCAAGGATGCCACAAAGCATCTCCTGATAACAGAGACGAGCGGCCCATCATAGCTTCATCACAATAGCAAGCAAGCACGCACCTCCAGGAGCAGAGAACTGGGACAGAGAGAGGGATTTTACACATCATCAGGCAGCAAAATGGGGTGAAATGTGGGTTTACAGCAAGGACTCAGTGGCTGATGGGTGAGCAGATGCAGATGCTTTGCCCAGACTCACCTTCTCCCAACATGCTGTGTGAGGGACAGTCGAGTACCCGGAATTCATGACTTCTAGGGGTGGGAGATGCATTGCTCCATGCCCTGCTGTCCCCATGTTCTGTGTCAGTCCCCACAAGCCCAGGGTGTCAGGGTACAACGTGACATCCCACATCCGTATGGGTTTGCACCCCCCTCAAACATCATGGCTCCTCAGCTGTCTGCCCCGCTCTCCAAAGCAACCGGAGCCTCGGCGCTAATCAGATTTGAGGCTGTGAAATCTCATTTGAGGCTCTATTAATGCAGAGCTGGCATGACACAGGCCCCGGCCTGTCTCCAATGAGGAAAACAAGGAAAGCAATCTAGCTGGGAAAAACACATCTACCGGAACAAGCTCGGGGGAGCCAGCCCAACACAATTACAGTTAAAAGGAAGATTAAAACAGTATCAGCACTCTTCTTCCTCCGACCCCTGCTCCCACCCCGGGGACAGGAGAACTGAGCTGCGCTGATGGGCATCCCCAGCACCGTGGTCCCTCAAAGCAGGGATGTGGTTGCAGTAGGATGCCAGCCCTTCAAAGCAAGGGGCTTTTGCACAATGCAGCAGTGCAAGGGTCATGGGCTCATCCGTGGGTTTTTATCCTGGTAGATCCAGCCATGGATGCTTTGCTCCCTCTGAGGTTTTGCTCCCCAATGCCTTGCAGCTGCAGGGTGTGGGATGAGAGGAGAACACAGTCCCCTAGAAGCCCTTGCCCTTGAAAAATAGCCTCTAGGATGACACAGAGGTGAGTACAAAAGGAACAGCCGTCAGCCTCCCAAATGAAAGGAGCTGGCGCGCACATGGTTTCTAGGAGCTAGCAAGCGTATTCTCCCCCCTGCAAAGGCTCTAGACTCCAACACAAAACACAGCCCTAAGATAAACAGCCATATGGTTGAAGAACTTCAGCCCCTCAACGGCCCGAGGCAGCCCGAGCTTGTGTTTTCAAGCAAACCCAATTGTATTACAAGGGGTATTTCCCAACACCTTCCTGCAGCAGGTTCAAATTATCCTCCAAAGAAAAACCTGAGTGCTTAAACTCCTTTTGTAGATCCCCAGCAAAACAAAAGCGAGAGGAAGAAAAGCAATGCAGGAAAGCAAACACTGTTTTATTCATCGTTTCATCCTGCCAGCCTCAGCCCGCTCCAGTAACCCCATTGCTGCAGGCAGACACCGCTGCTCTGCTCCCATTTCCCAGCCAGCTGCAGGGATGGAGGGATTTTTCCCTTGGATTCAGGCTGAGCTTGATATATTCTTATTATTCTTATTTTTAAGCAAGTTGTTTCCTCGAGGGGACCCTGCGGGAGCTCATTAGAGATCACAGGGTGGTTTTAGAGCACTGGGAGGAAGGATGCTTTCCCCCGTGGGCACACAGGGATGCCGACTTCAAGCCCATTTCCCTGGGGAGCATCATTGCCGCTGGCCGGGAATCCCCTTGGGATAAAAATTGCCAAATTCATTTTCCTTCCATTTATGCAGAAAACTCCCAATTCACCTGTCAAATAATTAAATGGGCCAGCAGCCCAGCACCACCTCGTCTGCTCCATTAGGAGAGTTCTACTCTTTCTATATTTATCAGCAGCATCAGTGCAATTTCCTCCCCCCTACCTCTTAAAACGGAGCAATTTTCTCTTTTTAACCCCATTTGCTTTTCTCGTCAAGGCAGTTATTTGACACTTAAAGGGACATGATGACTGAAATTGCAGGAATTAGTGCTAGCAACTGCTCCGCCTGCCTGCGTTTCCTTTGAGCACCCAAAGAGTTAGGGATAAGCAAATGGAGCAGCAGCTTGAAAAACCTCTTGAGGATCTAGCTTCTCCATTTTAGCTAAGAAAACGTGAATTGCCACCCTGCACTGGTCCATTTCCATGCCAGATCTCCACCGGGGCAGGGAGAAGCACGCAGAGAACAGGACTTTTGGACCAAGCAGCCTCAGCTACTCAGTGTTATTTAGGGAATGTAATTTCCTTTCAATACATCAGTAAAAACATTCATTTTCACCCCCCCAAAAATCATCTTTCAGCAAATCAAAGCTCTGCAAGCAGCACCTCAAGGCCATTTGCTTCAGATTGCTTTTACCCTGGTTCCTCCAGCACAGGAATGATGCAGGGATGCGGAGGAAGGCAAAGTCCCCGATGAACCCGTCAAGGCACGCTCCTCCCCAGGCTGACAGCTTTTCAAAGCCCTACAAATTGCTCACCAGAGCAGCGTTATTCATCTCTGCCGCATGCTGGGGCGAGCCCCGTCAGCAAAGTTTGTTTTTCAGCCTCATTGGGCTTTCAGTGAGTGGAGGCAGGTCCAGCCCCTCACCCTGTTGTCAGGGCTGGACCTCTGCCACCCTCCCTGTGATGGACGCTGTCACCAGGATGAGTGATGGATGAGGTGGCCAGGAGACATGTGCCATCCATCACCCGCTAACAGAGATCTCTGCCCCAGCTCTGCTCCCTGGTTATGGGAGGACAGAAGCTTTTATCCACCATCATCACTCAGTGAGATGGGGCACATCGTGAGGGCAGCTGCATCCAGCACAAGTATCTTTGCCCTGCCTTGCAGCCCTGCTCTCCCCACCACTGCAGAGAGTATCATGGAATGGTTTGGGTTGGAAAGGACCTTAAAATCACCCAGTTCCAGCCCCCTGCCACAGGCAGGGACACCTTTCACTAGAGCAGGTTGCTCCAAGTCCTGTCCAACCTGGTCTTGAACACTGCCATGGGCACAAACTCAATGTCTCATACCCAAACCAGCCCCTTGGCAGAGCCAGATGGTTGAGCCAGGCTTGCAATGGGGTCTGGGTTGGGTTTGAAGCAGTCAGCAGACACCAGGGCTGCGCTCTGCTCACCACCAAAAGGCAGTGGAGCCAGCAAGTGAATTCAGTTCACAGCCCGTCATCCACACCTGGATGAGGAAGGACCTCCTGAGATCCCCCTTGCAGGCATTAAGGAAGCCCCAGCTTGAACCCACCCCTAAAAGAGGCCAAACAGTCCAGCTGCGGCTCAGACCCCTCCAGATCCCTGTGCCAGAAATGCAGAGTCACTGCTTTACTTTCTGTATCCTGCTTAAAGAAACAAAGCTGATCTTTATTCCTGGGGAAGGTTTTTGCTCATCCCTGTGCTTTATATTACACCAAGTCACTTTGTACCCGCACACGCTTTCCTAGGGAAGCTCTTTAGCTCTTTGGATTCCATGGGGAATCCAAAGGGATGAAACAAAGCAGGGCCAGGAGTGGGTCTGGTCCCATTTTTCAGACCTATTGGAGCTCCACAAGTCACAGTCAGCCTTGCATGGCATGGATGGGGTGGGCTGACCATGGGAAACATCAGCTTCCTAATATCCCGGTGTTCTCCCAGCCTGGGAAACAAGCTGTGTGCAAACCCATTTGTTTGCTGCGATTCCTTGTACCCCAACAGCAACAGATTGCTGTGTTGGGATGGGTGCCTTGCTGCCAGCTGGTCCAGGGAGACTTGAAACAAAGCAGCTTGCGACCAAGTCCAACTGCCAAGATCTCCCAGAGCTGGCTCCTTATCTCCAGCACCACGTAGACCTGCTGGATGTGAAATGGGAGCAGTTCCCAGAGGAAGGGACAGACTTCTGTTGACCTGGGGGCTGATTCCCCTTAACTGAGCCCTGTATTCTGCTGCCAGGTCCCCAAGGGTCCTGGTGAGCCCAGTCCCAACCTCCATCCCTGCCAGGCTGGGAGAGGAAGTATTTTGGGTTGGAAAGGACCTTAAAGCCTGCCCAGTTCCAACCCCTGCCACGGGCAGGGACACCTTCCACTAGAGCAGGTTGCTCCAAGCCCCTGTGTCCAACCTGGCCTTGAACACTGCCAGGGATGGGGCAGCCACAGCTTCTCTGGGCACCCTGTGCCAGCGCCTCAGCACCCTCACAGGGAAGAGCTTCTGCCTAAGAGCTCACCTCAGTCTCCCCTCTGGGAGGCTAAAGCCATTCCCCCTTGTCCTGTTCCTACAGACCAGTATCCCTGGGGCTGACAGCTCCAAGGCTCAACACAGTGACTGAGAGATCATCCACGGCACGCTATCAATCTGCTGGTGCCGTGACCAGGTTCTGGGACAATCAGGGAGTCGTCTGGCTCCGCAACATGCACAAGGCATTTGAAGAGCCAGCAGAGCCTCCTGCTTCATGCCTCAGAATACATTATCCACAGGTTGCGAGGATATGAGAAAAATTGTTATCCCCATGACTTGGCCTTTAGTGAGGAGCTCAGCACACATCCATCACCCCCACCATCCTGCAGATGAGATGCTCAGCACAGAGGCAGCATCAAGGAGCTGTTCTCCCACTGGGATGTGCCCTCATGTCTTTGCCATTTGGGAAAGCAAAACAGATGGATGCAACGCACGGATACTCATCCAAGCAGCTGCCCTGAAGTTGCCTCTGAAGGCGCCCTTCAGCATCACTGACTCCCCAAACTATTGGTTACCTAAGTCCTGCCTGAATTCAGGAAGCTATTTAAGCTCTCAAACTTCAGCTTAGGGCTCATCTTCAGCGTGCACTGCAGGCTCAACACGTGATGTTTTGAGATGCAGGTTTGGAACACCAAGAACCAAATCAGCTCCAGGCTGACAAGCAGCTCCCATACCTTCAGCTCGCTCTGGGCTGCAGCATCCCAGGAGTGTTTTTGGAGATTAAAACTCCCTCCCAGCTCCACCTGGTCCACCCCTTTCCCCATAACCCAGCACAGTCCTCACCCTCCAACCCATTTTCCATCACTCCAGCACCCCCAGGAGGGCCGGGAGCCAACAGCCCCGCTGCTCAGCTTTTAATTTCTAAATAAACCCCATCCTGGCACATACTTGCTGGGTGACATCAGCAGCAGGTGATTTATCACATTCCCTCCGGGGGCCCAGCAGCACAATTGCATTTGCTAATGCCTCCTCCTCGCCTTGATGCCCCTGGCGCAGCTCCGCGTCCCACTCCGCATCCCAGTCGATTGCCATCGATTTCAGCAGCTCCAAAGAGTTGCCGTCTAGACGTTTGCTGAGCAAACTCAATCAGGTCTCGCTAATCAGCCTTTCTGGACAGTAAATCTGCAGCTATTCAGGGCAGGGATAGCACATCCAAGTGCTGGGAAGGGTGAGGAGGTGCTCCAGGGGCTGGAGATGCTCAGCATCCTGCCTGCGGCGCAAGGAGCAGGCAGCTGCACTGGAGAGCAACTCAGCAGGGCTCGAGCACCCCATGTGAAACACATGAACCAAGTGCCCCAGAGGCATCAGCAACACATTTATCTTGTACAAGGGAAGGAGCTGAGGCATGAAGGCATCCTGCACTGCAGCAGCAGGTAGCCCCTGTGCAGGGCACACCACAGGGGAGAGGGATGTCAACCTAAGTTTTACCCTACAGCCACACCAACGTAGTCACCAGGACCAAGAAGCCTATGTCCAGCATTGAGGACATCCTTGTGACAGAAGCCACCACCTGTGGAGACCCTTGTCACTTCACCACAGGACCCCTTAGCTCAGGGCTGAGTAAGGGCCACCAGCCCCATCCCTGAGCCAGCAGCATGTGCTGGTGGCCCAGGGGCTGCAGAAGACCTTGCCATCAAGCCCACCATGCCCACTGGAAAACATGAGGCACTCCCTGGAAGGAGAAGAGAGTCCAGAGGATGCCTGGGGAGAGTTCATACGATCAAGCCTATCTCCGGTGCTATAATCCAGCTTCCTCAAGCAATGTTTTCACAGGTGTATGAGACACTTCTGAGAGCAGCATGGACAATGCTTTCATCAGTGGACCTGTTGTTCTTACAGCGAGATGCAGGAAATGGAGCCCCTGGGGTAAGGGTTGTCTTATTTTCCTTTATTTAGTCAGCTTTTAACATAACTAAGGAGCAAGAAATACAGATTATGTCAGCCCTGCTCTATGGTTTCTGCAGGTTTTAGAAGCTGCAAGATGAAATACTTAAGATACGTCAAGCCCAGATACCAGCAGAAAAGCTTCTAGGTGACACCATCCCCTGCCTGGGGACAGCAGGAATGCCTTTTGGTACTAGAAGCGCAAGGTTTGGTGTCTCATTCCCCCATCCCCACAGCCAGGCTGGGGATGCAATGGCCTGGGAGCAGGAGCAGCACCGGTACCCAAGCTGAGCTGGAGGCAGAATGGAGGTGGCCTTGGCCCCTTGCACCCCAAGCTCTAATGGGAAGCTACTCTGAGTAATAGCACTATATCATATTCAAGATGATGTCTTCTCCACCGGCTGCACTCACCTGCGCTGGCAAAGAGGCCAGATCCGGGCTGGAGCCTGGTGAGGAGAGGTGGAAGCTGCTGCAGCTCAGTGCAGTGGGCACAGCCACCGAGGAAGAGGAGGAGGAAGAGGAAGGATGCTCATCTGCTGAGCCACTCGGGTGCTCCGGGGAGGAGCCAAGCGCAGGGCCAGCCTGCAGCCTCTGCGAGGAAGAGGAAGGACTTGAAGACCCAGCTTTGCGCTTCAGCATCCCTTTTCCCAGTCCTGCCCACAGCATCCTCCCCCATACCCTAGAGACACCCTTCTGCAACCCAGCTCCATCATCTAACATGGGGCTTAGGAATCCACCCTTCAAGGGGAAATCTTTTCCCTACCACCAAAACAGCCGTTACCACCCTAAAACCATTTACTTGAGACTTAGAGACCCTTAGATCCCTAGCGATTGCTCCTCCACAGCCCCCGCTGCCTCAGGAAAAGGGAGAAAAATCCGAAAACCTATTCTTATTAAAAAATGATTTTATTAATGATTCTTTTAGCAGCCCAGCCCTCCCTCCACCATTATAGAGAGCATCCACCCAGATCCCAGCTGCCTCTGATGGGGGCTAGCTGCTCCCATCCCTTAAAAGAGGGGGGCAGAGGAGGGTGAAGTGATACTGGGGAGCTGCATCTTCCTTGGGGAAGGGGGTCTCTGTTGGAGGGGCTGCCCTCCAGCAGCAGGGAAGGTGAGGGTGATTCAGGAGGTTTGGAGGATCTGGTCTTACTGTAGGTGAGGTCTGGGTCAAACTGTAGGCCTGATAGTGTTCATAGGGGATGTTAATGTTGTGTTGGAACAAGCTGAGGTGAACAGAGCCAGGTGAATATCTCATAAAGGCTCTTTTCCTACAACTCTGAGCATGGTTTGACTGCAGGATCCACTTCCCTGGCTTTACTTGTGTGGTTGTTGTCCCACCAAGACCTTGCCTGTACCTTGAGCTTATCCCAGCTTGCTCCTGTCCTGGATGAAGATGCTCCCTAACTCCAGTTGCAGGCAGGGGGTAGGCACCAGGTTTCTACCAAGAGGAATGAGAGAGGGGAAACTGAGGCAGGGGAGTGCTCTTTACCAAAGACACTCCTGGAAGCTATAGAGACTTCTTTTTGTGCTTCCTACTACAGCTGATGCCTATGTAGAGCCATCTAGCTACCCTAGGGCTAAATCCTGTCCAAACCAGCCTTGGTCTGCTCTTGTTTAGCTGGAGCATGGAATCTCCAGCCCCCAGATCCATGCTTCCCTACCTGTGGGGAGCAGGCACGGCCTTCAGTGGGCAGCGAGTGATAAGCAGACTCTGGTGTATGGAGCAAGCGGCTGGATGCAGGGATGTCCAGTGCTGGGGATACTGGTGCTGAGCCTGCTGCTTGCCGGTCCTCCTGGGTGCTGGGGGACAGTGGTGTGGGTACCACCAGTGCAGTGGGTGTGCGGTGCTCGTGCAGGGATGCGGTGAAGGCCAGGCGGCCGCAGTGCATCGCCGGCTGCTCGCTGCCCACCCGCAGCAAAGCCATCACCGCGCTGTAGCGGTACCAGTCCTCGTCCCGCCCGGCAGAGAGCTTCATGTGGGGCTGGTTGGGCCGGGGGTAGATGGCAAAGAAGGCTTCACCCACCTGCCTGCTCCTCCCCGGTCCCTCTGCCCTCCTGGGGACGCGCAGGGCTTCGATGTGGAGCCGCACGTCGTGGTTCTGGTCATTCTTGCAGAAACCTGCCAGGAGCAGCATGGGGTGAGTCTTCCTCAGTCAGCTGGTGGCCCCAGGAGCATCTCCTGGGCTTGTCCATCAGCAGCACTAGATATCCCTGCCCTGTGAGCACAACCAGTGGGGTATCCAGCCTGGATACATCTACATCTTGGGTGGGGAAAGTTTGCGTTGTTGGGGTGTTGGTCCCACTCTGCAAGCTGGATCTGCCCCATCCACCCCACTAAGCTCAGGCAGTTTTGACTGGACACCAGCTCAGGGTTTTGCTGCAGGGGTGGTACAGGGGGTTTGTAAGCCTGAGACAAGCTGTGCTTGCTATAGTAATTGTAAGGCTCAGGGGGGACATTTTCACTCTCTACAACTGCCTGACAGGAGGATGGAGGCAGGAGGGGGCTGGTCTCTGCTCCCAAGGAACAAGGGATGGGACAAGAGGAAACGGCCTCAAGCTGCGCCAGGGGAGGTTTAGATGGAGATGAGGAACAATTCCTTCCCCAGAGGGTGCTCAGGCATTGGAACAGGCTGCCCAGGGCAGGGCTGGAGTCACCGTCCCTGCAAGTGTTCACACACTGTGTAGCCGAGGCCCTCAGTGCCACGGGTTAGTGGTGGCCTTGGCAGTGCTGGGGAACGGTTGGACGTGATGAGCTTAAAGGTCTTTTCCTGGTTGATTTTATGATTTGATGCTGCAGAGCCATGCTCCTGTGTCACCTCCCCAGTCAGCTAACCCCATGGCATCCAGCCTCTTACCTCTGGGCAGGGTGAAGGTGAATTTCCTCCTCTGGAAGCAGTAGAGCTGGTTGAGGTCCCTCTGCTCAATGGTGTCAGTGGTGCTGGTGCTGCCTTGGGTGACCTCCCCGCTGTTGACACAGAGCTGGATGCCAGCGCTGGAGCCTTGCAGCAGCGGGTTCTCCACCGTGAGCCTCAGGGCATAGCAGCCCCGCTGGTTAAACTGGGCACTGAGCACCTTAAACTCGAAGTCCAGAGTCTTCTCCTCAGCCCTCAGCCGGGAGCGCTGCAGGGCCAGGGGGATGTGAGGTTCCCTTGCCTTGCCCAGCATGGGGCTGGAGGTGGGATCTGGAGATGAACCCTCCTTGTTAACAGCAATCTTGCAGGTCTCTGCCCCAGAGCAAGCCCCTGTGGCAGCCTGAGGTGGGTTTCTGAGCCAAGCTGGCTCTGCTGCCACTCTTCCCTTCTTTCCAGCACAGAAAATGCCTGTGGGTGCTCCTGGGTATATGTTGGCTTCACATTTCCGCAGGCAGCTTTCAAAGGCAGCAAGAGAGAGGAAGAGATCCCTGTCCTTGTAAAAGCATCCTTTGGTGCCACAGGGAGATGTCGAGAGCTTTCCTGCCCCTGGGCAATGGCAGGGACAAGGGCTTGGAACTCCAGTTTGTTTGTTGGGAAACCAGGTAACAAGATGCAAAGCGGTGGCTGCCTTCCAGCAAACAACCCGGGATATCCAGGGTGATGCTGAGCAATGCAACACGCATGGGTGTGCATACAGGGTGTGCTGGTAGGTGTATGAATCCTTGCAGAGGGGAATCAAAGGCTCCTTGAGCCCTTTTCCTTTGGAAGTTCACCACAAAAGGTGTTTGCTGGATGTTGCAGAGCCTCTGCGATATGATGGTGTTGAGGATGGTGCAGGTTGGTTTCATGTGGTGTTGACTCCGGTGGGACAATCCTGCTCCTCCTGCACCCATGGGCTGTTTGCTGACCTCTTGCTGATGTGACCGGGCAGCCAAGCCTGCACTGATGATTTGGGGTTTGTCTTTGGGGCAAGTTTGAGTTTGCTGGTGGCAGAGGGTCAGGTAAGCCAAGGGACAGGAATGGGGTAAGCCTACGGAGCAGTGCTTGGCTGTTAGATCAGCTCCCCAAAGGGATTAGGGGCATTCACCCACCTAATCCTAATACCCGCTCCCTTTGCAGACAAGCTCAAAGCAGAAACTGCCCACTGGCTTGAAGTGTCTACACAACAAGCAGATGAAACAGCTCTTTACATGCACAGCTGAGATGTGCCGTGCCCTGCTGGGCTTTGGGCACCAAGGGATTGACCCAGTGCTGGGATCTTACTGCTGCAGTGAGGGCTGGGGAGGGCTGGAGGGAAACTGAGGCTGGTGGGGTGCCTGCATGTGTGTCTGAAGCCTTCCAGGGGTGATGCCCTGCATCAAAGCTGGCTGCAAAGAGGTTTTGCTTTCCTCCAGCTCAGCAGGACATGGGCTGCTCTTTCCCACACATGGGTGCATGTTTCTGGCTGGTACAACTGGAGCTGAGCTCCTTCACCTGATAAACCAGCTGAGCATGTGGACCTTAGTCCCACCATGGATATCTAGGGATTGACACCAAGGGGCCGATGGTCTGGGGTGGGCAGGAGCTGGAACAGCACAGTCTGATCCTCACCAGGAGCCCCTGGCCCTGTCAGATCTCATTCCTCCATCGTCGCTGGGAATAGCGCATTCCCACAGCTTTTGGGATGCTCCCAGTGAAACACGAGCTGCAGCCGGGATAGCAGATGGCCTTTCTCTAAGACAGCTCTGTATAAAACCCACATTCCAGTTTCTTCACGCTGGTGCAAGCTTGAAACAACAACGTTATCCTTGGGGAGAGGGCTGGGGCATAAACGAGCATCTGAGACCATGGGGCATAAGGCTTTGGCTATGGGAGCAGCCCAGGGACCCTTGAGGCATCCAGCCAAGACCTGTCCCAAAATCACCGCCTCCAAGAATCCCTTTGGTAGGGTGCATGAGGCTAGATGGACCCAGTAAAAATAAATCCTGGTCTCCCGCACCTCCCTGATGCTTCCAGGGAGGCTGGTTGTACCTTCTGGAGCTTCCTCAGTTTCTCTTTGGGAAGGAAAAATACAGGCTGTGGTAGCAAACACAACCTTGGCTGATGCATTTGCTGTGGTGAAGATGCTGCGGAGGTCAGGATGAGGACAGGAGGGAAATGGGTCACAATTCGGGGGGGTTGGGGCACTGAGTTGGGTTTAAAGCAGGAGGAAATGGTGCTCTGTGTGGTGCTGAGCATGAGCTGGTGCAATGGAGAAGGGGGGTCATTCCCCTGTCAGTCAAGCCTGTCGGGAAGCGTGCTCATGTCTCCAGGGTGCTTGGATGTGCTGATGGCTGGATTGCTTCCTTGCAAGAGCTGCGAGCATAAATGCTTTTAGCACTGTCAGAGGACTTGGTGGTTCCTTCCCCTGATGGCTGGAGACCGCTCAGTGCTCCCAAAGCAGAGCTGTGTTGGATCAAGGTGATTTCTCCCCACTGAGAGCCCAGGGTTAGATTGAATTGAGTGTGTGATGCTGCTCTGAGCCATTTCACCTACAAAATCCTGGCCATCTGGGCTGCTAGTTTCATTTGGAGATGTCACTGCTGTGCAGAATGCCATTTGATGGGACTTGCTCTATCCCTCTCTTTGCACCCCAAACCGTGGTGGGAACCCTGTGCCGCTTCCATGGGGCACAGTGGCAGGAATTGCTGTGATCATATTGGTGCCTGTGTGAAGGATCTTCAGCTCCCAAATGCTTCTGAAGGTTTCCTCTGCCTCAATTAAAACCCTGCAGGCTCTAATGTGGGCAAATGGGAGCTATTTCAGCCTTAACTAGCAGGCTTAATTTCCTTCTCTCCCTTGTGCAAACACATTACGGAGCCACCGCTAATGACAGCATCATCAAAGACTCATTTGCCCATCATCTAATCTCAGGCACAGTTCATTCATGCAGCGTTTCCCCAGCTGTACCAAAGGTGGATGTGCAGCAGGTCTGGAGGTGCCACCTGCATCATCTTAACACGGCAAACCTGGGGCCGAGACCTTCCCAAAACTAAATCCCAATTCCCATGGCTCCGTTGGGAATCAGGTTGCTTCATGGGACAGTCTGTTTTTGGCAAACTGGATGTAAAGTGGAAGGTGGCCTTTGGCTGGAGCTCTGTCTGATCAGCTCTGTGTTTAGGTTTGGAAAGCTGTGTAATGGTGATAAGACCTGGGTGGCTTGGCCAAAAATGGGTTCCTCAATGTAAAAGCCCTTTCCTTTAGGGTAGGGTCCCCACTGGCACAGTGAGAGGCTGTGATTTGCTCCTGCATCTCGACGCTCGAGCACCTTACCCACTGTGACAGGGCAAAACAGGCTCAGGATTTGGGAGACAGCTCATGGTGTAGGAAGAAGGCCAATGATGAGTGTGGTGAGGAGCTCTGCACCCTGCAGATGCTGCTTAGGGCTGGGAGAGTTGTCAGAAGCAGGAAACCCATCCTGTGTCCACAGTTATCCAGCACAAGCAGCAGCACTGGGGGATGCCACCGAGCTCCTGGTTCTCCCACACCTTGCAAGGCTCTTCCCAGCCTGGCACCTTGAGTCAAAATTCCAAGCTGCTGGAATACTGACTTTCTGCAGGGCATTAGAGTGCCTTGGGATGTTTTGGTAGCAACAAAGCCTTTCCATGGCTGGTGTGCATGTATATAATGATCACTTTACTAAGACCAGGATGGACATTGCTGGAATAGTTTTGTGGGAGGGGGAACCCTGTCACTCTGAATTTCAGCTCTTTCCCACTCTTCTAAACCTTTCCCCCACCCCTCAGCTTTCCCAGGGAGCACCTTTGGGAACCAAAGGCAGCATTTCTCATTTAAAAAGCAATTCCAGGAGAGGGAGGAAAAACCATCCCAATCAACCAACCCTGCAGGTCATTTTGTTCAGCATTGCCACAAGGTTTTGGCTAAAAATTAAGCTAAATCTTCAACCTTGATTAATTTTCCTTCGCTGCACTTGCTGTCACATGTATGTCACTTGCATGTCACATGCTGTGTGTGTATTTGTCCAGATTATAGTCTTTGCCTGTAAACTGCTGTCTCCTGGACTGTGTGTAGCTGGTGGGAAGGATGTGTTGGCCAAGGAGCAGATGGATAAGGGCAGTGTGGCAAAGTTATCTGTTCCTCCCAGCTGCCTGCACCCACTCCTGGGGCGAAGCATCCCCCAGAGCATCCCTTTCTCGCCTCTTCCAGGCTGTTTCCCACTGCTGTGTGACCACCACTCTCTGAGCCCTGGACAGTATCTGGCCATTTCCAAGGGAGATGCTTTGGTGATGGTGCTCCCCAAGCTTGACCCAACCCCAAACTTTCCTTCCCTGTTCCAAACCCTCCCAAATCACACCAAACAAAGCCACAAGATTTGGACAAAGGATCAAGCTCCAGATCTTACACCAGTAAGGAGCTGGCCCTTTGCTTTATCCCTGGAGGAAGCAGCGATGTTTGCATCCCGTGGAAGGGGACACACAGCAACATCTCAGTCCCTTGGGCTCCCCCCTAAACCTCAGCCCAGGCTTGGAGGGAGCAGCCACAACCCAGCTGAGCCTGCGGAGAGCTGGGGAAGAAGGGGGCTGGCCCAAGCTGCCTCCTGTGCCGAAAAGCTCTTCCTAATCAAAGGGAGAGTGGAGCACGGGGTTGGTTGCTTTTAGTTTCCTAAACCCCAGGGTGGCCCCCAGCCAAGGCCTCCTGGCGATGGAGGGGATAAAGTTCCCTGAGCCTCGGCGAGCCTCCGCTCGCTCCCGGTGCGCTGAACTTTGCCTCTAAGCTTGCTTGGCTGCATCCGCGCCCGATGCTTTAGACCCCGCTTAGCAAGGCCACGCTTCTCCCGGGACCTCCATCGAGCCAAGCCTCTGGTGCCTCGCGAGGAGGTTGCTGGTTGGAAGAAGGTAACTTCTTTTTGTTGTCTTTCCTTTTCTCCCCCTCCTTTTCCATCGTTGCGAGCTTGGCATCATGAACCCACGGAGTTGCTTGCACCAGCTTGTAAATATGAGCTTCAATCTACAGCCTGTTTGCTAATGGGGGGGGGGGTGTGTGTGCAAATCCTGCTCTGGGGCTGTAGGACCCCCCCCCCCCCAAATCCCAGCTCTGCCCTTAAGCAGGGATTTTGCTTCCCTATTGGGAAGCAATCCCCGGGGCAGGGGGGAGAGGGAGCTTTTCCTGGGGGATGATCACTCCCCCCAGGATGGCAGGAGGGGAGGTTATGGGGTGCTCTGCCCCTAATCCTCCCCCCAGTGCTGCTCTCCATGCCATGGATGGCTTTGTCAGCAGGTTTTGGTGCAGTTCTGCTAACTCCTCACTTTTCCCTTCCCTGTGGTTGCAGAGGGACTTTGTGTGCAGCAGGTGCCACTGCCTTTGCTTTAAAATGAAGGGGGGGGGGCATGTCAGGAGCCTAAAAATAACCTTAAACAGCCTCCTCGGCTTAAATGTTGAAGCTGCCTTTGCTTTGAAAGTGCAAAAGGGGCTTCTTCAGCTTTCTGAGGAGAGTGTTTATGATCTCTGTGGGGGATTTATTATCTGCAGGCTCCAGCTTGCAGGGGAAAGGGTTTGGGAAGAGCTGGAGCAGCTCCATGACTGAGGTTGGGGTGCAGGAGGGATTTAGGGGAGAAGGGGTTTGGATCGAATGAGAACCGGCTTCAGTCTGAGCTGGGAGGAGGGAGGAAAACGCTGTCGGAGTGGGATGAAAAACTTCCTCCAGCCCTTTCCCTGCCCCGGGCAGGGGCTTTCCCAAGGGAACGGAGGGAGCCGCGGGCTGGGATGTGGCCACCGGCTTCCCGCATCACTCACCAGTGCAGCAAGCTGAGCGTTCTCAGTCCCCCGGGGCTGAAGGGTGGGCAGCCGCTTCCCGGAGGTCCCAGGCTCCGGCTGGATGGTCCAGAGCGTGTGTATGTGTGTGGGCTCTTTGGCACTTGTGTTTGGGGAAGTTGGGAGCAGCATGGGACTGTCCTGCTGGGAAAAGCGCTGCTTTCCCTGCAGGATGATCAAAGGCTGCAAGCAGCTCCAGGCAAGGGCTGGACCTGGCATCTTTGGTGCTCGGAGGGCTCCAAAGTCACCGGTGGAGGGAAGGGATGGGACTGACTGTCCCCTTGCCCTTCCTGGCTGCGCGGCTGCAAACCCACTGTTCTCATCTCCTTTTGGGGCTGGGGCTCTGAGTTTGGTGAATTTGGGGGCTAAAGTTGGCTGGCTCAGCTTGTGCTGGTGTGACACCAGGCTTTGTATCTCCGAGCATCATCTGGACCTGCTAAACCCACCTTTGAGAATGCTGTCTTCCCTTCAATGTCCTCTAAAACTTCCCTGTGCTACCTGGCTTTGCTGGGACCAGCACGGCTCCTGAATGGCAATTGAATTAGAGGAGTTCTCACTTAAACAACTTTCCCCTACCACCACCCCTGGCCCAAGGGCTCCCTGAGCAGTTGTGCAATGAGATCTTTATCACTTTTATTAAAAGCTGTACATAAGGCATCACCATTAGGTTGGATGGGAGGAGGGAAGGGGGGGGTCATTCCCTTAGGACTTCCCTATTCTCTTCCCCCTCCTTCCCCAATTTAATTCATAGTGGTGGGATGCAAAAGCTCCCAGGAGAGTGATGGATAGTGGGAAATGAAGAATATGAAGGAGCTTTATTGAAGCCATCAATCTTGGGCTCGGCTGCTGTGATCAAAGGCCCGGCCTGTTCCAGCAGAGGTTATGTGGAGGAGCAAAGGGATCCGGTTTCGGGGAAGCCCAGGGCACAGAGGGGTTGCTGATCCCGCTGATCCCACCTGCTTTTCCTTCTCCTTCCCTTCCCTGACACCAGGATTTGCAGGAATAGCGGGGTGTCTCCTCCAGCACAGCATCAGCCCTGTTGGCCAGGGCAATAAGAGACCCATTGGGGGCCGGGCTTAGATGTCCCCATGTCACAGCATCACTTGTTCAGCCTTGCACTGCAGTGGCTCACCTGATGATGATGGGTCGTAGGAGGTGGGTTGGAGGCTCCGGAGCACCTCCTGATTTCTGCAGACCATTTGCAATGGTGACCAAGATGTCACCAAGCTGCTTGGTGGGCCACAATGGTGGCTTGATGACCTAGAGCGGGACAGTATCCATCCCATGAAGATGAGTGGGATGGGATGAAGGACTTGAAGATGGTGCTGGGAAGGTGTTGACCCATTGTGGTCCCATCCACAGCGAGAGATGGGCAGCAAAGCCCTGCAGTCTGTGTGTGTGTGTGTAGCTCTGAGCAGGGATGTGCTGGAAGGGACCTCACACACCACCCAGGGAGCTTCTCAGCTTGGTCTCATGGTGCTGCTGCCCGGTGCAGATTCAAGCTGTGGCTTGCCTGGCAGGGCTCCCAATGGCAGCATGCACCATCCCTCTGGCTGGGCCTTTCCCTTCTTTCCTTCCTGCTTTTCTGTGCCTCCCATGTCCCTAAGTGGCTGCATATCTGGGCTCTGGCAATGTGGCATCTGCTGGCTCAGTCAGAGGTGGATCATCTCGGGTAATGGCTGAGCTAGTGAATAGGTAGATCTTACTTTCTGTTGGTTGCCCTTCCTCAGGTGACCCCACAAGAGGGGCACCGGCAATCCCTTGGCGGCTTTTGGAGCTGGTCCTTCATTCAGATGCTTCTTGGTGGGGGAAAACAGCATCCCCAGAAGGATGCTGTTTACTTTCCTAAACCCGGGCCTCAGCTTCCAAGCCCTGCCAGAGTTTGGTGACCAGTGGGAGGACGAAGGGGCTTGCAGACTTGTGTGCACTGCCATGAACTTTACAAGCTCCTTCTACCTTTTTACTGAGTGCTGCATTCCTGGGAGATGAGGTCAGAACTGCTTCCCTGCGCAGGCAGAAGAAGGGGATGGCTGGAGAGTCGATAGCTTGAGGCTGGGATGTGCTGGGTGGGTTGAGGATGGGGCCTGGGGTCCATCTGATTTGGATGCTCTGCTGGCACTGGTGGCCCCATCCTTCCTCCACTGGGGAGCAGGGTGGTGGTCGTGGCACCCTGATGTGGACCAAATGCTGGGACCTGCTGTCGAGCTGAGTTTTGCCCCCGTGGGAAGGGAGGTGAAGGTCCAAGGTCTCATGTCCTGACCTAGAGAGAGTCCCTGGAGCGGACCCAGAACCTGGCTGGGGACATGATACCCAGTGGAACATCAGATCACGGGGCAGTAGGGCCATGGTGGTGAGTGCCATTTGTCTGTCCAGAGACAGGGCTGCCTGCAGGGCCACAATCCTGGTTCAGGGAATCTCTTTGAAGTTGATGTGCTGTATCCATCATGGTCCCTGGTGAACACCAGCTGTACAAACAGCAGCCCGGAGCAGAGCTGCTGGCTCAGCCATCCATCTCCTACCCATCCCCTCAGAGCCCCTGAGCAGCCCTGGGGGTGTTGGTGATGTCCCTGCGGGATGAGGGGTCCCCAAGTCTTGGGCTGGCTCCTGGGGCTTGGAGGCTGCTCTGAGCATTGCTGCCTGGCACCTGGGGGCATCTTTGGGCACTGCCTTTCCCATAGCGATGGTAGATGGGCACGCTGCAGCTTGTGCAGTGTAGCTCTGGGACAGAGCAGAAGGTGTGGGGCTGTCTGAGCCAAAGTCATCAAAGAATAGTGGGGAGAAGGAGACACGAGAGCTTGTTGGCTCTGGCACAGCAACAAAGCCTCCTTCCTTCTCACTGCTGCAAAGGGATGGGGCTGAGGTTTCCTCCTGGGGCTGGGGGGTGTTGTGGCACAGAGGGACATTGGGGACACGGGTCATGGCTGTGAGATCTCGTCCTCCCTTTGCCAGCCTGTGCTGCCGAGCCCAACGCTTGACCCTTGCGCTGGTTTCCGAGCCGCTGGTGTAAAAGCTGTTCCACAACCCAAACAAAGGCTCCAAGTCTATCAGCATCCCGCGGCGGGCAGGGAGCGGCCGGGACCATGAGGTGTGCCCTGAGCACTCGAGGAAGGGGGGTTCATCCCTTCTCCCTCCCTCTGAGTCCAGATAAAAGCTGGATCCTTGGAGGCACGGCTGGATTTGGAAGGCTCCCAATCCCTGTTCTCTCCCTGGCTGCGGGAGTGACCTGAGGAGATAAAGCCTCTTGGCTCAGCGCCTCCATCCCTTCATTTCCAAGAACCCAGGAGGACTCACCTTGCCTCCAGTTGCCTCTCCCCATCTCTCTCCAGCCTGAAGAGGGAGGAAGGAGACAGCCATGGCAGCCAACAGCTCCGGTGGGATTCAGGATGCTCCTCTGGACAGCAGCTTTGCCAGCACCGACGACCTTGTTTCTGACTGGTACATCTATGAACCCATGGAGCCAGCCGTGACACAGGATGAGTAAGTGTCCAGCCCTGCTGGTGGGTGCCACATGTCCCCTGTCCCTGCTGGGTCACCCTGCACAGCAGCCAGCCTCCTGCCCAGCTGCCACATCCCCTTTCTGTGGAGTAACGTCCCCTGAGCAGCAGTCCCAGCATTTATGCCTGGGTGAGCGGGAGGTGATTGAAAAGGCTTGTTTTGGCCACCTAAAACTGCTTCATTCCTTTATGGGTGCTTCTGGCTGGTGCTTGCCCCAGGGATGGGACCCCAGGGTCCAACCTCACAACAAGGACCTGGCACTTCATGCCCTCATAGCTGAGAGCCCTTACCAAGGATAAAGGAAGTGCTATAGAGAGGGGAAACTGAGGCATGGAGCAGCAGGGTGATCTATCCAGTGTGAAGCTGGGCATCCCAAGGTGCATCTATCAGAACTTATTGTCTCTCTGTTGACTTAATCCTCTGTGAGTGAGTTTTATACCACTCAGTTGACTGATACCCAACCCGTAGGGCCAGCAGGAGGAGATCCCAGTGGTGACCAGCTCAAAGGGTTCCTCCTCACCCTTAATCTTCTACATTGTGGAACAGCTAATGTCAGCTGGTCCTATACAGCCTTTTCTGGCAGGCTGGGGACAGCCTTGGATATGGGATGCCTGAGAAATCCTCATTCCACTATCAGACCCTTCCCTGCAGCCTTGCTCCTGTCTCTGCCCACCCCATGGGCATGAGGGCTCATGTGGGCTCCCCCACTGTGTGTTGTGGGGCTCAGGATGTCCAACTCCCTGGTACAGGGATTTGCAGCTAGCACTGGGTGACGCACAGGCCCTCCTGGCCTTGGGAGAGCAGCAGGGCTGTGGCACAGCAGAGATTAAGGGATGTCGTGGAGGCCAGAGAGGGAATAAATAAAGCAAGGCCTGGCACATCTGCTTGGCCTTGGCTGGCTGGGGATGCGGCGCTGTGACCCCATCCTGCACCACCAACCCCAGGCATCCATCGCCTCTGCCATCCCACAGCTCTGAGGCTGGTTCCTATCCCATGGGAAAGGCGTTGAGACACCCTACAAGGGGTCTTCAGCCTCCCAGCTGCATTTAGTTAGAGCAGTGCCTTAGTTAGCAGGGAGAACTGCTCTGTGCAGGCTGCATCCCTTGAAAAGGCAGAGCTAGGATGGGTATGAGCATAAAAGAGGTAAATTGGGCTTCATCCTTTCTTGCTGATCTCCTGTTGGGCCTCGGTATCCCTGTGTGTGGAAGGAGGTCACCCAGACCTTGTGGGAATCAGCTTGGGGCTGCTCCTGAGTGTTACCTCTATTGCTTGCTTGATCATAAGTCATCTTGCGAGAGTGACTTCACCCCTGGTTGTGTAACCCAGCTCTTTGGAGGTTTACCCCTTCTTGCTGTCAGACAGAAATCCCTGCTGCATCTTTGCTTTGCCCTTTTGGGACTAAATACATCAACATGTGACTCTTTTTTTCCCCTTTGTAGCGTGTTTCCCAGTGTAATCCCAGACTGCGACCCCACCATTTCTCCCAGACTGTATCACATCTGCATGGCGCCCATCTCCGTAAGTACCTGCCACGTCCCATGGGGGGGTTATCTGCCCTGATGTTGTATTTGCTGCCCCCCAGCTTCGGTCATGCCTATCTACTCCCACATAGCAGTTCTGGGCTCTTCAGCTTGAGCTGGAGGGAGGTTTGAGCTGGGATGCTCTAACACAGGATTTAAACATCCCCAGACTGTAGTCAATAGAAAGCTTTGATTTATTTCTATAGCATGGTCCCTCTGAGGTGTTTAGAGCCTGTAACTCATCAGAGCAGGTTGAGAAGCACCTGCCTTGCTTCAACCATGGCTGGATTGATGTTGTTGGGTGGAGGTGGTGTCTCCCTGAAGGCTCTCATCACATGGCAGCATGTCCAAACACCCCCCAGATATCACCCCATGTATTTATTGCTCCCTTGGTTGGGTTTCTGGCAGCTGGCTGTGCTCCTGGGCTTGTCCTTGCTGGTGAAGCGCAGGCGTCTCCACCAGAGCTGCTGGAATGGTGTCCCAGGACTGCTCAGGTACCCGGTCCCTGGGGTCCCCATCACCCTGCAGCCAAGTGGGTGGAGGGATGCTGAGGTGCAGCACGGGACATAAATCAGCTCTGGGGCAGTGGATGGTGGGGACAGGGTGCCCATGACCTGGTGGAAGGCTCATTCCTTCCTTGCCTTGCAGCCCAGCTAACTTCCTGGAGGAGGAAGGCAACCGCGGGCTGGTGGCTGCAGTGTTCGGCATCCTGTTCTCATCCCTGTGCGTGCTGGTCTTGGACACGGACCCTCTGCCACTCATTGCCCGCTCCTCCCAGAGCAGCCGGGGTAAGGCCAGCACCCTCCTTCCCTGTGAGCATCACACTCTTCCCCACCCAGGAGATGTGAAGCTTTGGGTGCCACCCTGAGCAGCCTGTTCACCCTGGTCCCTACTGAGAGCGCTGCTTCTCTTCTCGCCTGTTTTGCTCTCCCTCCTCTCTTCCCATCGTACCATCTAGAGTACTGGAAGATCCTGGCTTTGCTCTACTACCCTGCCTTCTACTACCCCCTGATGGCCTGTGCCACCATCCGGCATAGGGCCAGCTACCTCATGGGCTGCCTGCTCTCCTGGTGCCACTGTGTGGTCCACATCTGGCAGAAGGTGGATTGTCCCCAGTCACCAAAGGTATGGGTCCCACTGCCTGGGGAAGGAGCAGGGAGGCTGCTGTGGCCAAGGCTTTCTCATCACCTCCTTCAAGTGACACTAAGGTGTCACCTGCCCAGGACTAGGTCCCCAGGCTGGGATGGTGTGGTGTGTGACATCTCTGCTTCTCCCCAGATATACAGGTACTACTCCACACTCTCTTACATCCCTATCATCCTCTGCCTTGTGCTCTTAAGCCTTTGGTATCCAGCCCTGCTCATCAAGAGCTTCACCGGGCAGGAGGAGACCTTGGATAAGGAGGTAATGCAGATCTATGGGGTGACTTGGTGGGAATGAATGGGAGGACGCTTTGATGGACCTGCGTGGATTTAGGAGTTCCCCTGCCCCACAACCTCTCTGCCTGCCTCAGAACTGGGAGAACTGGGGTGGTGCCAGGCCGTGTGGTCCCTGCTTTGCTCCAGCACTGGGAGCTGCCTCCCCTCCATCCCTCTGTTGATGGCAGAGGTGGTGGCTCTTTTTATCTCCTTGGATTTGAAGAGGGAGTGGAAAATCCATCTTTGGAGTAAACTCCTTAGTACAAGAGGCTTAAAGCATCAATACATCCCGTTCAGGCTGAGACTGGGGTTGCCTTGTTTTCCCAGCAGGCTGGATAATCCCCAGCCCTTTGGGAAATGCTGGGGCTTTGTTGGGAAGAGAGGAGGAAAAACCTACTTCAAAATAAGCAGCCAGCCCAAGTGTGGACTGAAGTGACCCCAGGCCCTTGGTGGGAGCTGGCTGATGGGAATGGGGGGTTTCAGCTGTCCTACTGGTGTGCCTGCATTTGGGCTGCTTTGCTGATAGGAACAAGGCATGTTTGTTTCTGCCTTCTGTGATGATGGAAGATTTGCTGCCAGCATCATTCCAACATGCTCGTTATAGCTGGGAATCCATCATCCCTGGGGGTGATGGACTCCTGCAACAGAGGGTGTTGTGGGGCATCATGCTAGAGATGTGTACGGCTGGGGCAGGAGATAGCTGCTAGACGGGATGCAGGTGCTCTGGCCCCCCAGAAGGCAGAGTCACCTCTCCTACTCACTTCGAGCACACTCCCTGTGCTCAAAGCAGGCAACTTATTGCTGCTTTCCTTAAGGTGCCAGGGAGAGGTTACTACAAGAAATACCTAAAGGCTGTCCTGTCCAAACGCCCTCAGAAGGGGAGGTAAGGAAGACCCCTTCCCGTAGTATTGCCCCATCAGGGGCAGAGAGGCTCCCTGCTCCGAAGGGACACGCTTCTCACCCTCCTCTTCCTCCTCCAGCCCCGCAAAGCTCGAGGAGAGCCTCCTGTCAAGGGCGCAGACGTACTTATGCTCCTACATCTACGCTCCTGAGGAAGGTTGGCTGCAGCGCGGGCTCGGCACACTGGCTGCACCCCTTCCCTGGGGACAGCAAATGCCTTTCCTGGCTCCTTCCCCAAAGCAGCCGCGTCCCGGCAGCTGCCGTGCGGTGCCGAGGCTGTGCACACACTGCTGTGCTCTGGGGTGGGGAGCGGGGACACCCAGCCACGGGGGTATGGGTGGGCTCAAGCAGTGAGGTTCAGCTGGGGGTTGTGCTGATACTGCAGCCTGGCGCTTGATAAGGATGTGATAAGGGGATAAAATCTCCTGAAAGTGGATAAAATCCCTAAGAGGAATGGGGAAGTATTCCTTTGTCCATGGAAGGAGCGGGGGCTGTCCCAGAAGGTGGCACCCTGAGGGACATGGCTCCCCATCCAGCATGAACCTGCATTCTGGGACCAGGTTTCAAGGGATTGCAGAGTACAGAGACACTGCTCCCAGCTATGTATCCTTATGGGATTGCTCTGGAGAAATCCCGATTACTACTTGACCGCCCTGTCCCGGTGCTCTCAATGGGGTGTTTGCTTTGGCTGCTGGTTTGGGTGGACCTGCAGCCTGTTCCACTCTTTCCCCGTGACTCCACATCCCAGCTCCTCTCCAATACACCCCTCCAACTCTTCCTTACAGGTTTCCAGATCCCACTGAAGCTCGTCCTGTCCATAACCACGGCCATGATCGCTGTCTACCAGGTGATGCCAATGGTTAAATGCTAAGCAGAGCCCCCTCCCTGCCTTCTTGGCTGTGTCCTCTTGAGGCAGAGGAGCCCAGGGGGCATTGCCACACCACACTTTTGGCTATCGGAATGGTATTAGCATGCCTTGAGGTATTACCATCCCTCATGGCAACCGGCCATGTGCTTCCAGGGCTCAGTCAGCCTTAAGTCCTCAAGCCAAGGCAATGGCTCAGCAATGGGATGCCGTGACCCGGGGCTCACGTGGCACCGCTCCCTCACAGGTTGCCCTGTTGCTCCTGGTAGCCGTCGTCCCCACCATCCAGATCATCCGGGCAGGAATGACGAAGGACATTGTGGTGTTGTTGGTCCAGTTTGGCTTGGTGCCCTCAGAGAGCCCGGCTGCCCCAGGTGACATGGAGAAGGAGCTCAAGACTGTCAAGTACTACCTGTGGTCACTGGAAGGTGGGTTCCCAGCCAGGCCCTGCACCCAGAGATGGTTTCTGGAGGGTTTCAGAACTTACCAGGGAGGTTTCCAGCCCAGAGGGTGGTCCAGGAAGCTGGATGGTGATGGAAGAGCTTCCAGCGGGAGTTAAAGCCCAGCTGCTGAAGCCGCAGCCGTGCAGACATGAAAGGCAGCTGCGGATGCCTGGTGCCAAGGCAGCGAGGCACTGCAGATGCTGCCCTTCGGCTGCAGGCTTTGAGATGTGCTGGAATTGAGCAGATGGCTCTGGATGCAGGGATGTGGGGATGGCAGGAGTGCCCCCTCCCTCCATGGCGTACCACCAATCCAGAGGGGGGCTTTTATGTCGTTTCCCAAGTCACCAAGCCCCTCTCATCCTCTTTTTTTCCACCGTCATCTCCACCTCTCCTACCAAACCTCCTTTCTCCCTCTTGCTTTTACCACGCAGCATCTCCTCAGCTCTCTCCATCTCACTGCCTGCTTATTACAGCTTTTCCAGCACTGAGCTAACCCAACCGCTTGTATTTTCCCTGCCTGTTTGTCTTTCCCCTTCCCTTTCACTGCCTCATCTACTCATACCCACCTGGGATATGGAGATCTCTGTATCACAAAGAAGGTAGGGAGGGAAACCGAGGCACGGGCACATCCATTACTCGGCTCCCTGCAATGCTCCTGAGATAGGTTTTACAGTAAAATCCCATTGCTTGGATGGCCACAGCCATAGCCCATCACGTCCCCCTGCTCCTCTGCAGTGTGCTACATCTGCTCGCTGGTGCTGTGCTGCCTGCTGACCTGTGCCATGCTCCTGAGGACGCTGGTGATGCACAGGTATGGTGTCCTTGCTCCTCTTCTCCTTCCCGCCAAGCCAGGATGCAGCTTGTCTGTCTCCCCAGGAAGAACCTGAAGGCTCTCTACCAAGGAGCAGTGCTGGATGTCTTCTACAAAGCCCATATCCTCCGCCCATCCCGACAAGCCATTGTCTGCTGGATGAGCTTTGCCAGCTTCCAGACAGCTTTCGCCTGCCTGGGTAAAGGGTGCTGGGGCAGGATGGGGCGGGTGGATGGGGTGGTGGACCCCCACCTTGCACACCATACCCAGCGTTTAAGCATCTCTCCCCCCTTTCTTGTCCCGTTTCACAAAGGGCCAGCTGCAGAGAGGCTTTTGTTCCTCTTTCCCCAAACACAATCTGTCCTGCAGCAAGGACCATGCTGAACACCAAATGGTTGGGAGTTAAAAAGGGAAAGGGGGGGGAATGGTGACTTGTTTTGGCTGAAGCCCAGATATTTTGATATGAGAAACTGTCACAGCATCTCATGCAAAGGACTGTCTGTCTCCTCCGGTCCCAGTCTTCACATCCCAGATGCTCCTCACTGTGCATCTTCCTCAGCACAGCCAGGGTGTCCCTGGGCAGAAGGGGGGGGGGGGGATGGACACCCCAGAGATGAGTGAAGGACATCCAAAGGGGTAGAAATCTTCACCCCACCATGGTTTGGAGCCATTTTAAGGCCTCTCTGCCCCATGGGAGGTGATGCTAGGCAGGGATGCATGGGCAACATCCAACCATCTCAGTACCCCAAGGCCACTCTGAGGAGCAATCTGAGGGTCCAAGGGGGTGATGGAAGAACAGGAAGGACCACCAGGCCTGTTGGTGAGCACTCCTTGCAAAACCAGACCTATTTTGGGGGCAGATTGCAGAGATCAGTATGGAGGTAGGAGCTGGGGAGCACCCCAGGAGCTCCTTGCACCCCTTTGCCAGCGAGGAGCAGCTTTCCCAGTACTCAGTGCAGTGCTGGCAGCAACTCACCGTGCCACCGTGCATCTGCCTCCTGCTTAAAGGTCTTGGCTTTCAAGTCATTAATGCAAAGCAGTGGAGGTGACGCACAAGCTCAAGCCGAAGGAGGAGAAGTGGCTGCTGATCTGGGTGTGATTTATGATTGATTAGAAATCAGAGCTCAGGCTGATTTCTATGATGAGGCAGCAGAGTTGCAGCCTGGAGTGATGCCTCTGCTCAGCAGGGATAATGTGGGGAGTGATAAGAGAGGCCGAATGCGTAATTAAATCCCACGTGTTGGGAGCAGGGCAGGCAGGTAAGGATTCCACAGGCTTTCTATAGGATTAAAATGGCACACGCTCAGCATCAAGCATTGGTTGGGGAATAAGAGCAAGAACTTCTTCCATCTGCTGCTTCTCCATCCTCTCCCCATGTCTCCCTCCCAGGTCTCCTCATCCAGCAAGTGATCTTCTTCATCTGCTCAGTGGGGTTCACCTTCCTCTTCGTCATCCCGCTCCAGTCGGGCACAAACACTCACCTCTTCAGGATCATTCAGAACATGTGGTGGGTGCTCACAGCCCTCAGGGAGGGGTGGAAGACCCAAATGGCTGCCATGGCCATGGTGTGCTGTGAGATGCTCTGTCGAGGGGAGGCTCTATCTTGGGTTCTTTCAGCTTTGCTGGAGGTTTCTGCTGCTTGGAATGGTGCCTCATGCTTGAGGCCCTCCTCTTGTCCAACCTGCCTCTTCCTTCCCACCCAGGCCCTTCTGGTTGACCCTGGTGGTTGCCGTCATTGTGCAGAACTTGGCAGCTCACTACCAGTTCCTGGAGCAGCATCCTCTCCGGAAGGAGCTCACCAACAGGTATGGGCATGTGGAGGTCCCCTGGGGCAGAGATGAACCCTCCTGAGGTCCAGGACATGGGACCGTGTTGGGTTTACATGTGTCCCTGGTGTTGTGTTGTCCTCTCTGCCACAAGCTCAAGGGGGAAACCTGTAGGTTGGAGGGGTCTAAGTGGCTCCATGTTCCCAGAGAGGTATCTTTAGATGCTTTAAGGCCATGGTCCATTGACAGCCTTGATTTCAGTGCGGTGAAGTGGGTGAACTCTATGCCCTGCTCCACCAGCCCCATTTGCAAGCCTCGGGGGAAGCCCAGATCCCTCAGGATCAGCTGGACTGGTTCAGATGCTGCAGATGTGGTCCCTCACTCACACATGTTGTCACTGCCTAAGCTGTCTCCTTAAGCTGAAGACCAGGGTGACACATGGATCTAGGTGTCCTGCTCTGCCCAGCCAAGGGATGTCCACCACCTCCACCACTCGCCCAGTATTGTGGGGAGGCTGCTGTAGGCTATTCCAACCTCCACAGGAGTGAGTGTCCCTCATCCCAAACCACCAGACACATGCTTTGGCTGATTTCTAAGTCTTCAAGGAGAAATGGAGACCCTATGCGTGCTGGAAGCCAAGCTTCCCGATGGTGCATCAGGTTGTCTCTTCTCCAAGAGCCTGGAAGGGTGTTTGTTTCTCTCCATGGGATGGAGACACCTCAAATGGGGCCTGTGTCTGCTGAAGAGGGAGGGAGGCTTGTTTTGGCCGGTGGTTCCTCTTGGCAGGGAAGGGCCGTGCTTCCCGTCCCGTGGTGTTTGTGTTCCTTACTCCTCCTCCTCCGCCCACAGGCGAGCTCTGTACATAGTCACCTACCTGCTCTTCCCCATCAACGTGCTGGTGGGCGTCCTGGCTGGGGTGTGGAGGATGGTCATATCCGGCCTTTATAACTCCATCCATTTCTGCCAGCTGGACATCAGCCTGCTGAACCGTGGTGTGGAGACCTTCGACCCAGGTAGGGCATGGAGGGCGTCCCTCTGCAGCACCTCTGAACATGGGGGCCCTGCTCCCACCACCATGCTCCTGCCAATGGCCTGAGGGCTCCTCCATCACCTGGAGCTGCCAGGACTGAGGGGGGCTTCAAACTGCCTGTGGTCAGACATGGGCAGGGGGGAAAACTGGAGCTTCTGATGCCCACTTGGTCCTGCTTTTCTATCCATCCCCAAGAATCAGGGGTGATGCACTTATGGGGTCCCCGGGGCTTCAGCAGTGGCGAGACTCAAAGGCAGTGGACCCTCATATCTCCTGCGCTAAAGGCAGCAGGGAAGGAACATAGAATCATAGAACGGTTTGGGTTGGAAAAGACCTTAAGATCATCCAGTTCCAACCCCCTGCCATGGGCAGGGATGCCTTTTTATCACCCAAGGCTCTGACCAAGGCTCATCTCAATCTCCCCTCTGGCAAGTTAGATCCATTCCCCTTGTCCCATCCCTACAGGCCCTTGTCCAAAGCCCCTCTCCAGGTTTCTTGTAGCCCCCTTCAGACACTGGAAGCTGCTCTGAGGTTTTCATGCAGCTTCTTTTCTCCAGGATGAACAGCCCCAATGTTCTCCTTTCCTCTGCTTTTTCTGCTGGGATTTTGGGAGCAGCTCTGAAGGCAAAGCAGCTCTGGCTGGGCAGAGATAGAGCCCAGCAAATAACCCTCCCCTCCGCTTCAGGGCAGGAGAAGGGGAGAACCATGAAGTTTGGCCCCATTACTCTCATTCACTGTGGGCTCTGTCCCCCCAGGCTACCAAACTTACTGCCACTATCTGAAGATTGAAGTCAGCCAGTCCCACCCGGTGATGAAAGCCTTCTGCTTGCTGCTTCTCCAGCTGGCCAGGCCAGAGGGGCCATCGGGGCTCCCAGCCAGCAACGTGGAAGAAGGTGAGACCTTCCCATCCCCATCCGGGGTGATGCATGGCCAGCACTGTGGGGCAGCATCATCAGGGCTCCTCTATGAGTTTGCTGCTCTAGAGTTGCTGGTGGTGCCTGGGGGTAAAGGGACCATTGGGGTTGTGGCTGTCGGATGTGATGATCTCCATTCTAGGAGCTGCTCCTGTCCCTCTGATGTGCAAGGGCACGATAGGGCTCCTGTGTGTGTAGATGGCATTGGGCAGCCCCAGCGAGGGGGAGCTGGGGCTGAAGTCGTTCCTCCTCCCATCTCCTCGCAGGCATCCAGCTGATGCAGCACAAGAAGGCGCCTCCGAGCAGAGCCCGGTTCAAGCAGAGCCGAGCCCGCTGGTGGTTGGCTTATACCCTCCTCAACAACCCCTCGCTGACTGCCTGCAGGAAAACCGCCCTCTGCGACCCCACAGCCAATGGCACCCAGCTCAGCACCCCCGAGCCCTGACCTCCAGAGACCCTCCACCTCTCTCTGCCTCCCATGCACACTCCATCCCATCCCTGTCTCCCATTGACTCTCCTCCTGCGCTGGTGGGAGCTTTGGGCACCTCCTGCCCCTCACCAGCAGTGGTGGGGGCTGTTTTTTAGCTCTAGGTCCATGCTGAGCCACTACCACGGTCCAGAGGTAAGGACAAATGGGTCACCTCCAAGCATGACCTGGATGGACAAAGGTTGGAGAGCCAAGGTGAACCCTTCAGGCATCTCAAACATCTTAGGAGTCACTCCTGCAATGAGCCCACAGGTTCTCAACAGTTGCCTTTCCGACACATGGCATGGCTGGGACAAGCCCCCAGCACCAGGGGAGAAAGGAGAGAGGGAGAAGGGATGTGCTTGTGTGTGTGGAGGGATCCTCAGCCAGGCTGAGCATGAGGAACTACCTGCATCTCAGTGTGGTGTCCCCACAGAGAAGGTCCCTACTGCCACTCCCATCCCCAGCTTCTGCCTTTCATTTCTGATCCTGGCTCCCCTTGGACACCTTACTTGACCCTGGCACTCCTTTCCTCCCAGTTTTATGAAGGCTGATACCCATCTGCTCCTGCTCCGGGCTGTGAGGTTGCGGAACCATTTGGTTTTCACTCTGCATAACTCATGACCTGGTGCTTCTTGCTGCCACCCCTTGTTTTTTTCAAAGCCAGCAGTTCCCCAGGGCTGGTGACCTTCCAAGTGAGCTGAGCTTGAATTCATAGAAAGCAGTTTTACACCTCGCTTGGACCTGCCCAGTCCCGGAAGGTTAATAAATCACATACCTCATTCCTATGCTCGGGTGTGCTTGGTGTCCATGCCCAAATAAACCAGACCAGGCAGGAAGGACACGAGGATTGTCTCTGGGTGATGTTTGGGACTCACCTTGCTCAGCAGGGGCTTTGTGGTAGATCTGCTTGACCTGGGGGTGATGGGACCAAAACTGATCCTCGCCTTAGGGAAACTAATGCAAAACTGCTCAGTTTGCTTTCCCATCAAAACTTTTGGCCCTAAACCACGATTCCCAAGAAGGATGTGAGCTGAAACAGGATATATAGTAGCTGAAGCACCAAAGGTAGGTGTCCAAGGTGTTGCTGGATCACCTTCTCCCATGATGTGTCCCTTAACCCTGCCTTCATTGGCTGGAAGGATGCCTGGTGTCAGCCCAAGCAGGGTCCTGGGTAAGTGTCCTGGCATCTCCCTACGGCATTGAAGCTGGGTGAGCACCATCCCTTTCCCCAGGAGCCTAACCCTGCTCCCTTTCTATCCTAGCAAAGGGGAGGGGGGATGTGTATGTCCCTGCCTTCATCTGGAGCTGCCCCAAGGGCCACCCGGTGCGCTTGGATGCTCAAGCCCCTGTCACATCCACTGCCCGCTAATCAAACAGGATTAAACCCACATTCTTCTAATCGGATTTGAGCCCTGTCTGGCACATAGCACAGCGTCACCAAACTGGGTGACAGCAGTGGCACCCCAGGGTTGTTTTCTTCTTGAGACAGCAGGAGCCCAAGAGGCAGTTCCTGCTCTTTTCGCTGGGCTTTACACTGTGAATGCAGGAAAGATGCAATGCTGGTGTGTGCCCGCTGTCCTGTGTGCATCTGGCTGAAGTGATGCCCCAAGGCAGAGGCTGCACTTTTCCCTTGCAGCCCATCCCATCTCCAGGCTCGGGGGCTTTGGAGGCAGCCTTGGTAATCCCTAAAATCTTTGGCAGCTCCGGGCCATGGGTGGAGCTGGATTTCAGCATCTGTTTACACAGCCCTGCCCAAGGCTTCCTGGAGATGTCTTGGCAGGAGGGGACTTCACTGATTTGCTTGTTTTCTTTCCCTTCTTTGACATAAGCAGCGTGCCCTGGGGGTGAACTGAGCTCCTCTTCTTCGTGGTGGCCTCACATCTCTTCTCTAACCCCCAACGTCAATAGCTCTGCCCCTGTGCATCTGCAGTCCTCTCCACCCAGTCCCTGAGCTGATGGTGAGGTGGTTCAGGGAGATGATCCCACTGCAAAAACAGCCCTTCATGCAAAACTGCCCCTGTGGGGAATGGAAACTCAGGCCTGGGTTGTGCTGTGGCTTTGCAGATGTGAGGGGGACAGAGGAGATGATGAGGGTTGTGGTGGCATCACAGGCTTGAATGAGCTGGTGGCCAGGGTGGGTCAGGATGATGATGCAAAGTGCAATATCACCTGCAGCATCTAATCCAGAGCCACACAGCAGGGTGCTCTGTTTGTTATAAATGAGTGATGCTTAATACCACTCATAATTTGCCATAAATCCATGAGTGAACTTGGTGGGAACAGAGGAATTCACAATTCTGGTGCCAAAACAGCCACGCACCAGCAAAGCTGGGGGAGCAGCAGATTGGCAAGGCAGGCAGAGACCTTCAGGCATGGCTGCTGAGAGCCTCGATCTTACTGTTTTCATCCATATCCCAGGCTCCAACCCCTGTTGCCAATTGAGGCTGCAGGAATAAGCTCCTGTACCCCCTATTCCCAGGCAGGCAGGGAAGGGAGTATCCCGGCTGCGATAAAACTCCTGTTTGAAGTTGTATTCTCTGAAATGAAACCAAAACTCTTGTTGGGGCTGTGATGTTTTTCATCCTTTCTGCCTGTAATGGGAAAAACATGTGCCTGGTTGTTAGCATCAGAGGTTGGTTCTGCCTCGGGACCCCCACGGAGCCCTCGGCGCTGTACCCGGGCTGTGCTGACGTACAGCAGCTCCTTGGCTGCTCCTTTCCTTAACCTTGCAGACTGGCTGGACACCCAGTTGCGGGGCTGCAGAGCTTGTGTGGAGGCTTGAGACTGGTTTTCAGCTGCTTTTGGCTTTCATGCCTTCCCCTGCCTGCTGCAGGCAGCAATGGGAGGAGTTGGGGGTGTCCTATAAGTGTATCCTTCCTCCAGGGTCATTGTGGGAGGGCTTTGGGGGAGCTGGAGGGGGAAACTGGGTGCCCTCTGAGCAAAGAGGGTTGGGGATGATTGAGAGAAGGACTTGGGGGTGCTGGTTGATGAGAAGCTCAGCATGGCCTGGCTTCAGCGTGCTGTAGAGTGGAGAGATGCTGTGAGGGCTGGAGCAGCTCTGCTCTGGAGACAGGCTGAGAGAGCTGGGCTGGGGCAGCCTGGAGAAGAGAAGGCTCCTGAAGGAGAGACCTTAGAGCAGCTCCAGTGCCTAAAGGGGCTCCAGGAAACCTGGAGAGGGGCTTTGGACAAGGGCCTGTAGGGACAGGACAAGGGGAATGGCTTTAACCTGCCAGAGGGGAGATAGAGATGAGCTCTGAGGCAGAAGCTCTTCCCTGTGAGGGTGCTGAGGCGCTGGCACAGGGTGCCCAGAGAAGCTGTGGCTGCCCCATCCCTGGCAGTGTTCAAGGCCAGGTTGGACACAGGCGCTTGGAGCAACCTGCTCTAGCGGAAGGTGCCCCTGCCTGTGGCAGGGGGCTGGAACTGGATGACCTTTAAGGTTCCTTCCAACCCAAACCAGGCTGGGATTCTATGCACTGTGGTACCCCAGATGTGTTGGGTTTGGGGTGCACAGAGGCAGCATGACCAGCCGGTTTAGAAAACAACAATCAGTATTTATTGCTGTCCATACAGCTTTGGTTACAAGGCAAGGGGGCTGCAGGGGTCCATCCAGCTCCCGCAGGCGAGCACTGGCAGAAGACACAAGAGCTGGGTCACCTATACCTCAGGGTAGGGGAGATGGATATGCTTAGCCCCCCCACCAGGAGACAAGGGGTTCCCCAGCACCCTAGGCAGCCGGGTATGGTATATATGTCCCGTGTGGGAATGCTAAAGCACTTAAGGAGTTTGTTTATGCCTTATAGGTCAGCTCAGTTTCTGTCTCTCTCATCTGGGTTTTCCCAATCTTTCTTCCTCCCATTCCATCATGCAGCCCCTGCTTGGTTTGCCATCAAAGAGGAGCGCTGGGACATTGTTTTCATCTCTTTGAGCTCCATCCCTCCCTGCTGGGGTCAGAGCTGGAGCAGGTCAGCTCGGTGGGTCCAGCCCAGACCAGCAGTTTGGACCACAGGCTTCAGCAGTGAAAGGCAAAGGGGAGGGAGGAAATGAGCTGCATCTGGGAAAGGTACTGAGGGCGGCAGGGCCTGATCCTGCGACATGCAGGAAGGGTGCAGGCACCCTGGGTGCTCCCAGCACCCAGCCAGTGGGTGCCCTTTGTGCTCCTGAAGGATTGAAGCCTGTGGGACAGCTTCTTCTGCTCCATACAATGGCCTGATCCAAGCCCACAGGCCCATCCAGCGTGTCCTGCCATACCCCTCCTGCCTACAAAGCACCACCATACCTCTGTCCCTCAGATCCATGTCCCCTGGGCCCCCAGGATCCCATGTCCATGCTATTCCCCTACTCTAAGACTGGTCCTGCTCTTCCTGGTGCTTCATGTGAGGTTGGTGGTAGGAAGGATGCGCCTGGCCGGCCAAGGGCCCGGGCACCGGTCACAGCAGGAGTGTCATCTTTGGTGCTGCTGGACCAGAGATGCCCTCCCTGGTCAGAGCTTGCTGCTGCAGGTGGAGGTAGGCTCTGGGGATGGGTGATGGTCACCCTGTTGACAATGGACTTTAATCCTGCTTTGGTCTCAGGAGGGAGATAAGTCAGGAGGTGGCAGGTTTGGACCCCTGAAAGCAGCAGCACAATGCAGATCTGCTCTACATCACCCGAGCTTGTTTGAAGCTCTCAACTAACAAAGCCCAGCCCTGACCCCCCATCTAAGGAGGGGTTGAACTACCAACCCTGGGCCTGAGTCTTGGCCCCCTTTCACTCCTGACCGCCCACAGTTCCCAGAAGCTCAGCAAAGGCATGGCACTACATGAAGATAAATGCTACAGAAAGAGGGGGACCCCCGTGGCACCGTTTCCTTCTCCCCCCTTTAACAACAGAGTGCGATGCCCAAAGCCAGCAGGAGCGTCCCCAGCTGGACCTGGGGCACTGCTCCTCCAGCCCTGCTCTTGGACTCCCTTGGTATGTGGTAAACGATCACCAGCTTTTCTCCAGTACCAGAAGGATCTATCTCGTCCCCCTTATAGCAGCTCCGGTCCCCAAGGTGGCCAGCGTGGGGGTCATCTCGGAGCAGATCTTCAGCTGGATTCTCTGACCCAGCCAAGGCCACGTTGACCGAGACATCCCGTGTTCCCACGTCGTTGACAGCGAGGCAGGTGTAGATGCCTTCATCCTGCTTGCTGAAGTTGGGAATGGCCATGGTGCCGTTCTTGAAGACCAAGAAGTGCTCTTGGCTCTGCTTGACGTTTCCATCCCGCGCCACGTTGGGCCCGTTGATCTCGATGCGGCGGCTGGAGGTCTGGATCTTCCACCTGATCTCTGGTGGAGGGCTGCCCGCCACGCTGCAGTGCAGGGTCAGCGTGAGGCCGTCGTACATGACCGTGTTGTCCAGGTTGGACAGGTAGGTGAGCTGCACGGAGGGGGCAACGCAGTAGTGGTCGGGGATGTCTGTCACTGCCCTGCCCTTCATCCTGCCGGGAGCCACGCACAGGGTAGAACCCCCCTTGGTGATGGACACAGAGGTGTTCTCAGTCCACTTCTTCAGCCAGAAGACCTTGCAGGAGCAGTTAAAGGGGTTGTTGAAGATCTGAAGCTGGGACAGGGAGGGCAGGTTATCGAAGGTGCCCTCGGCCAAGGTGGTCAACTCATTGTCATTGAGCCAGAGGGAACGCAGGTCCTTCAGGGAGTGGAAGGCATCCCTGGGCAGCCCGGCCAGGCGGTTGTTGTTCATCTTCAGGATCTGCAGGCCGCTGAGGTTGCGGAGGTCCTGCCAGGGGAAATCCATGATCTTGTTGTGGCTCAAGTCCAGGTTCTTCAGGTGCAGTAACAAGGAGAAAGCCCCCGGCTCCACCACCCCGACCTGGTTGTAGCCCAACCACAGCGACTGCACTTCGGGAACCTCGGCGAAGGAAGCCTGCCCCAACCAGCCGATCCTGTTGGCTGACAAGGTGAGGATGGTCACATTGGAGGACAGCCCCTTGGGTACCTCCTGGAGGTCCTTGTAGGCGCACTCGGCCAAGAGCCGCCCATTCTTCTTGGTGGAGCAGGAGCAGGGGCCGGGACAGGCCAGACAGGGCCCCAGGAGCACAGCCAGCCCCAGCCAGCAGACCAGGGGCCTCATGCTTCCTCCTGGGAACAGAGAGGGGGGGAATGAACAGGACGGGTCGAGCCGAGATGGGGATCTGTGTTTTCTTGCCAAATACTAAGAGAAAGCAGCAGGAGAGCGAAGCATCCATGTGATTAACCCCAGGCTGTTCAAAATACTCTTCCCTAAGCTGAGGAAGGCATTTCCTCACCAAGAGCAGAGCCTTCTACCTATGTGAGCAGAGAAATTCCCCCTAAACCCTTTCCTTCCCCCTCTAGAAAATGCCTCTTTTCAATCCTGGCTGAAATCCAGCCCCTGGGATGCTGTTTCTCAAGGTTTGGGGATGAAAAGCAGGAGCTCGGGGTTCCAAGTTCACCCTGCTGAGGCTGGAAGGAGGCGAAACGGAGCAACCACAGCTCTTTCACAACCAGCCTTCCCTTAAACCATTAAGCCCGCCTCCTCTGGAGCCCATAAGTTGTCCGGCTTTTCAGCACACTCTCAGACCTCAAACCAAGCCCCCATCTCCATGTTTTTCCATGTCATGGAAAAAAACCAGCGTCTCAAATGCTTTTTCGCAGCAAGAGAGTGTGGGGTCCCAGGCTGCTGGAAGTCTTTAGAGAGAAATACTTCTGAGCTAACTCCTTACTCCCCTTCTTCTTGCCTTGGGCAGGGGACTGTGCGTGCTCTATTCCTGGCCTCTGGAAGCTGCATCCCACCAGGGAAGAGGTTAACTGCGCCTCAGCAAGGAGCTGGCAGCGAGACCCCTTTGTCTCTGCCTTGTAGGCAAGTTTTGCTGCTCCTTCCAGTCCCCAACCCTGTCATTTAGAGCAGGAAGAAGGGGGGGACGGGGGCATTTTATTGGCAAAGGAGAGGATGAATAAGACCCGCACAACAACTTGGGGAGGGGGACAAAAGGGGACACAAAGGGTCCTGTCCTGCAGGGATAGACCACCCCAGTGATGGGGTTCAAGGGACGGTGAAGGACCCCGCAGAGTTCTGGGGGTGATGGATGGGTGAGAGCCCGGCAGTGATGGGGGGGAGAACAAGCTTTGCTGATGCCTTTAAAGCCCCTGGAGGGTGTCATTTTGGGGTGCCTCGTATCTCTCCCAGCCCAGCCTGCCCGGCATGGGCAGATCCCCATCACGCCGACCGGGATGCGGCGGGAGGGGCAGGACTTGGGGTACACCCCCCCACCAAGACAGCACCGGGGGGTTTGTCCCGCGGAGCTTGGTCTCCCGGAGCCCCCCTTCACCCGTCCCCGCCGCCAGCATCCCCCCGGGGGTGCCGTTACCTCTCCCGCTGCCCCGCGGCCGGGCGGGCCGAGGCGGCCCCGGGGCGGTGTGAGCAGGGCCCGCACGCCGCATACCAGAGCCGTGAATAACCCTCCAGCCCTCCCTCCTTCCCTCCCCGGCCCGGCCCTGGAGCTACCCCCGGCCCCCCAGGTCCCTTCCCCGGCCCCTTCACCGGCAGCTTCGCGGGGATGGAGCCCGCTCTCCCTCGCTCCTCTGGAATGGGGGAAAACGGGACCGCCGGTTCCCTCGGCCCTCGCCGGGCTTCTCCTCCCCTCCCCGTCCCACGGGCCCTTTTGTTTTCCATGGCACCGACCCACTCCCGCAGGCGGAAAACGGCTGCGGGGGCCCGTCCTCGGCCCGCCTCCCCCGGAGCCCGGCCCCCCCTTGTCCCCGGAGCGGGGGGAGCACCTGCCCCCCCCACCGCCCTGCATCCTGGGTTCCATCTCGTCCCCCACCACTTGCAGGGGACGTCTATGGGACAGGGCAGAGGATGAGTGGCTTCAGGAGAGCATGGAGGGTGCTTCTGGCTGGGGAGTCTCCTCTAAGAAGGGGGAAAAGCCTTTGGGGCCTCCGGGGTGGCAGGATGTGTGACAGGGTAGGTGGGTGCCCAGAGGCTTTGTCAGGGTGCTAGGGGAAGGTGGACAGGCATTGATGTACAGGGAGGTCACCCAGAGCCATCTCCTCTGCCCTGCGATTAACTGCTGATAAAAGCTTTTCAAAGCAGATCATGAAGCATTCCTCCTCCAGCCTCCAGGACCACTTGGGCAGAGCATCCAGGCCTGGGATGCTGAGCAGGTCCTTGCTCCCTGCCCTCCCACTGGCCGAACTGGGGTATCTCTGGTAAGAAACCTGCCTGCTGTGGGGCTGGGGTTGGAGCAACCTGGTATCAGACACCCTCAGCGTGGAAGCAGAGGGTCTGCAGACGTGCAAGGACCCCCATTCTGGAGCAAGCCAGCCCCTCTTTGGAACAGACCCTGAGCAAGATGAAGATGGAGCAGGGAGGGAAGCTGGAGCCCCCCTGGAGAGCTTCAGCTCCGCGTAGCCCAACCACAGCTCCCTTGTCTTCACACTTGTGCTGATGCAGCCGTCGCTGAGGCCAGGCTGTGAACAGACTTGGCGTTAAAAATAGCGCCGTGCAAGGGAGAAGGGGATTAGTTTGAATCTAGAGCAGTTCATCAGGCAGGCTCGCAGCCTGGCTGGTGCAGGACGTGCTGATGTGCCACCACGGGTCAGCGAGGCGTTTTGTCCAGGGGGGTCAGGACCTGCTTTGTGAGGCATTTGTGGGGGCTGGCACTGCCCCTCTTGGGTGTGCTGGTGTGGAGGTTGCTTCCTGACCCTCCCATGGGTTGATATCAGTGGTGCCCATCACCCCGGAGCAGGGCAGGCTGATATCTGGCTGGAGGAGGGTGGTCCATCAGCTCCCATGCTGTGAAGCACATTGTGAACATCTTCAGAGCCTTTGTGCAAGGGTTGGGGGAGCTGAACCGCTGGGGGATGCAGGGCAGGGGTGACTGCAGAGGACCAGGCCTCATTCTGCCCACTCACATCCATGGAGCAGATGAAAGATGCTGCTCTGAGCCCTCCTATGGGGACCACAGTCCCAACCCCTTCAGCGGGTGAGTGCTGCAGCACTGCGGTGGCCATACCGACATGGCAATGCTCTTATCCCTTGATTTTTTGATCCAGGATAAGAGACAATTTTGGGATGGGAGGGGGATAAAAGCTTCTTTATCCCTGGGCTGTCTCTGACAAAGGGTGCCAGACGCCTTCCCAGTTTAGGTGACACTGTAAGTGTGTGACAGTGGGTGCAAGCTCAATCCCCAGGCTGGCGGCAGGCTCTGGAGAAGGGTTAATGCCTTAGGAGGGGCTGAGCCATCCTGAATGCTTTAACCCTTTCCAGTCCCCACTGAGCATGGAATGGGTGGGAGGATGCAGGACTCTATCTCTGACCCCTTCATGTGCCTTTGGGCACCGGGTGCTAATTAGTCCCCGCCCTGAAAAGGAGCAAATTTCAACATTAACCAGCACGGGGAGGTAGCTCATCACAGCGAAATTCCCTGTAGATCTGTTAGGTGGGGAAATCTATTACTCTCTAATTAAATGAAAGCCAAAACGATTGTTCTTTTTCTATTCCTTGTATGTTTCTAAGCATGAAAGTCAATTATAAGTGGATCTGCAGAAGGGGATTTGTCTAGAAAGGGGACTCTCTGCTTGGCACAGGGGGTTTAAAAGCTGGAGTAAACACCTGGGCTGCTGTGGAGCAGCCTCAAATTCCCAGGATTTGGGGGATTTGGGTGGGCACCCCACTGCTCACTGCCTCTTTGCTTGCAGACCTGCTTTGTCTGTCTCCCCCATGCTCCGTGCCGCAGGAGAAGGATGCAGAGGCTGGGTTTAAAATAGCAAATCATCCTCTGGAGGATGGAGAAATGAGTGTTTGTTCAGAGGGGATCTGCTGGGGTGCAGAGGGTGCATTCGGGGAGGGTGAGGGGCACCGGTGGGGCCTCAGGGGCCACCCATGGGTGCTGGTGAGTGGGTGACCATCCCCACATGACAGCAGGACACTGTCTCTCAAGCAGGGACACCAGGAGGGCATGTGGCTTCGTAGCTCCAGATAAGAAACGCAATCAAAGGCAGCCTTAAATCTTCGCCGTGTAATTGTGGGCTTAAATCATTGTCCGGACGAGATGGGGATGCAGGGCTGGGGAGGGGGCATAAATCCACTGGACACCTTCTTATCACCCCTGCTCTGGGATTGTTTGGGGACTGGGGTGACACTAACCCCATCCTGTCCCCGGCACAGTGCTGGGGATATGGTCGTGTATATACATGCCTACAGGGTGTGTATAGGAGACAAGCGCTGGGTGTTTGCATGCACGGAGAAAAAACCTGCATACATGGATAGTGTGGGTATTTAGCACGTATTTGTACGTATATCGAGCATATATATTGTGTGTGCATAGATACACACAGCTTATATGCATTGTATGTACAATTTTATGTATTCTTGCTGCCTACGCATATGGTATGAGTATTGGGGTGTTTGTAGAGTGTGTGTATGTGCTGAGGGAAAATATTTGTATTTCTTATATAATGATTTTATAGAGCATCCACAGACTATATTTGGTTTATGATATTTTCATGCCTATGCTGTATTTACATATATTTATTGTGTGTATAGGCTGAGTACACACGAAATTCTGTGAGTCTATGAAATGTGTGCACAGAGAGTGTAGAATTATTTGTGTGTATATACCGTGTGTGTGTGCATAAAATGAGCATGTAGAGCAGAGATGTGTATATAGAGGGTGTAGCTGCATATATAATATGTGTGTGAATTATATATAATATGTATATACAGAAATAAAAGATAGATACTGTGTGCAGCATGGTCTATGGGTATAAATATATATATACACATTTACAGTGTGTGTGCTTTGCCTGTAGCTGCGGCAATGCGCCTCCACGCCGTCTCCCTCCTCCTCGGGGTCCCCTCGGCTGTACTGGGCTGTACCGGGCTCTGCATGGGGCAGAGCCGGGGGGACACCGGGTGCAACCTCCTGCTCGCCCGCATCGAACACAGACCCGGCTCCACTTTCAATCCCTTTTATTGACTCTTTCACAGACAGAAGCTCGCAGAAAGGCGCCCGCGGCTCTCGCCGGTCCCGGGGCTCCCGGGGACCGGAGGGATGGGTTAAGGGGGGGCGGTGGCGGTGACCCCCTCGCCTCCCGGGGCCGGGTCCCCGCCGGCAGCACGGGCCCGTCTACGGCACAGACACTTGGCTACAAGGCTACTCTACCCAACACACATCGAGGGGTCCCGCCGGGCTGGGGAGTCGGGATGGGACCGAAGAAGAGGGGGGGGTCGGGCCGCAGCCGCCACCCCGGAGGAGCGATCTGGGGGCGCGGAGCTGTCCAGTCCCGCCGGTGCTGAACGGATGCGCACCGGGGAGCCCCGGCACCCATCGGGCAGCGGGGAGAGGACGGCACCGGGGAGCCCCGGCACCCACCGGGCAGCGGGGAGGGGTCGGCACCGGGGAGCCACGGCACCCACCGCGGAAAATAGGGATGCACCGGAGCTCGATGGACACCCACCGGGGAGCGGCGGGGACCGGACCGAGGCGCGGCGGGGACCCATCGGGAAGCGGCGTGGAGCGGGGAGTGGGGAGGGTAACGCCGAAAAGCGGCGGGGACCGCACCGGCATGCGGCGGGGCCGAATCGGGGCTCGGCGGACCCGGACCGGGGAGCGGCAGGAGCGGACCGGGGAGCAGAGGGGACTCACCGGGGACCGAGGGAGCGGCGGGACCGGACCGCGGAGCGGCAGGGACCCGCCGGGGACTGAACTGTATCCAGCAAGAAAAAGAGGTTTTGGGATACCGGGATTTTTTCTTTTACCCATTTTTTCTCATCGTTTTCGTTTTTTTCCTTAAAGGGGAAACAAAATACGGGGCGGACGGAGGGCAGAGGCGGGCGGGGGACCGGGAATCGTTGTGGTGATGTCGCCGAGCCGGGAGCGAGGAGACCGCCGGTACCCAAAACGGAAACGAAATCCTGGGAGAAACGTCCCGCCCGCACCGAACATCCCCGGGGCCAAGTCCCTTCCCCGGGGACCTGCCGCCTGAGGAGGAGGAAGAGGAGGAGGAGGAAGGTCAGGCGGGCGTTGCTGAGGGTGCTCCGGTCGTTCCTCAGAGGAAAAGCAGCGGCGGTGCCCCGGGAGGCGGCGGGGGGGGTGAGAAGGGGAGGTGGGGACCGGGAGGGGACCGGGAGGGAGGGCGGGGAGGCTCAGCGGGGGCGCTGGCGGTAGTTGCCGTTGATCTCTTGGGAGATGGTGACGGCCTCGGCGCCCAGCGGCAGCTTGTCACTGTACTCGGAGCGGACCTCAAACTCCTCGCCGTTGGCTTTGGATTGCGACTCCACCATGGAGCTGGCCGCTACGCTCTCCTCTCGCTCCAGCTCTGGAGCCCCTTCGGCTTCTCTCCTCCCCCTCCATCTGCCTCCTTCGTCATCCTCCTCCTCATCTTCTTCCTCCACCTCTGCCTCACCCACTTCACTGGGATTGAAGTTCTTCTCGGACTCCAGGTAGGAGGCACGGGGATCGAAGTCGGCGGCCATGTGCTTCTCCATCTGGTCTGGGTTCTGGGCCTTCATGATGAGCTTGTAGGTCTTCCCCTGGTACTTGGAGAGGAGGTGGCACCATGTGGCCCCCATCAGGGGTAAGGTGGCCAGCACCAGCAAGAAGATGCTCACAACCACGATGATGATGAGTGAGGGGATCTCTTTTTTGGTAGTGAAGACCACTCGGACCTGGCAGTCCTCCCCCAGGTAGGTGAGACACACGGAGTAGTTGGTGCCGGGGTTCAAGCCCTGGAACCAGTACGAGTTCACCCCTTCCTCGATCTTGGACCACTGGACCAAGGCGTGACCCTGCCTGCTCTCCTGGCACAGGTAGAGCATCCTGAGGTGGACCTTCTCGGGCTGCACGTAGGTGGGTGTGAGCTGCACCCGGGCATCACGCTCTGACACATCCAAAGCAATCACCCCCAGGTCGAACGTGTGCTGCTTGAAGTCGCCGCTCTCGTTGAAGGCGTGGTTGGAAATGTACTTGCTGGTTTGTACAGAGCCACACTTCTTCTCAAAGGGTGGAAGCTGGAAAGGGACTTGCCCGTCTCCTGTGGACTCCACCTCAGCTGCCATGGATGGTTGGCTCTGCCGGGTGGGACCGAGGGGTTTGCTTCTCTCATCTGGCATGAGCACACTGTTCTTTGCTCCCTTAGCCCCAGGCTTCTTGTCACCTGGCTGTGCTTTGCCTCCCAGCGGGTCCCTCCCAGGCTGCAGTGGGTATTTCTGGGTGCCCGCCACAGCCACGTTGACCGAGGTCTGGTTGCTCCCCATTTCGTTGGTGGCCAGGCAGGTGTAGGTGCCTTCCTCCCGCTTGCTCAGGTGGGGAATCACCAACGTGCCGTTCTTGAAGACCAAGAAGCGCTCAGGGTCCTGTTTTGGGAGGTCCTTCCCAGTGCTCTCCTTTGGGTTCCCATTGAGTTCCAGGGTTTGGCTGGAGGTGCGGATCTTCCAGCTCACTTCAGGTGGTGGGGTACCCGTCACAGCACAGTGCAGCGTCAGAGTGAAGCCATCAAAGAGCTCCGTGGTGTCCAGGTTGGGGTAATAGGTGAGCTGCACGGTAGGTGAGGTGCACTGCACATCTGGGATCTTCCCCACTGGCACTCCTCGGTGCTGGTCCGGGAGGGCACAGGTGATGGAGTCTTTCTCGGGGATGGAGATGAGAGTGCTGTCCATCCACTTCTTCAACCACTGGAGCTTGCAGGAGCACTCAAAGGGGTTGTTGTAGATCTGCAGGTGGGAGAGGGAGCTAAGCGAGTCAAAGATACCCTCTGCAAGGGTGGTGAACTTGTTGTTGTTGATGCGCAGGGACCGGAGATCCTTCAGGGTGTGGAAAGCTCCCTGAGGCACCACAGCCATGTGGTTATTGTTCATCTTGAGCAGCTGGAGAGCACTGAGGTTGTAGAGGTCCTGCCAGGGGAAATCCACAATCTGGTTGTGGCTGATGTCGAGGTTTTTCAGCTGCACAAGGATGGAGAAGGTCCCGAGCTCGATGGAGCGGATCTCGTTGTGTGCCAACCAGAGGGAGGTGACCTGGGTCACCTCCACAAAGGAACGCCGCTGCAGCGAGGTGATCTTGTTGGCCGAGAGGCTGAGGGTGGTCACGTTGGAGGGCAGCCCCGTGGGCACCACTTGAAGGTCCTTGTAGGCGCAGTCGGCGAACTGGTGGGCATACTTGTCCACGCAAGCACAGGGCTCGGGGCACGCCCGGGCCAGGCCGAGCAGGGCCATCAGCCACAGTGACAGCAGCGGGGCCATCTCCCCCTGACAAGGGACACACGGGGGGCTCGCAGGGCTCCTGCCCCCTCTCCCCACCCGCTCCCCACCCGCTTCATTGTCTGGGCCCTACCGCCCCCCCCCCCGCTGCCCCTCCACCTCACCCCTCGCCCCTTCTCCTCCCGCTTCCCCTTTCCCCTCCTCTCCACCGCTTTCCTCCCGTTCCTCCGTGGCTCTTCCCACCCTTCTCACTCTCTTCTCCTTGTCTCGATTGGGCTTCCCCTCCACCTTCCCCCCCCCCCCCCGAAAATATTAAATCTCGTTTTCTTTCTTCTCTGCTTTAATTTCTCCTTTTCCTATTATTTCTTCCGCTTTTCCTTTTTTTTCTTTCTCCTTCCAGCCTTTTCTCTCGCCCTGTCCCTACTTTTCTCCCTCCCTTCTCCATCTCTCTCTAGGTCTAGCCTTCCCTATTTTCCCCTTTCCTCTGACCCACCCCTTCGCCCCTGTACCACACGCCCCCCCACCACCCCCCGCCTCGCCGCACCGGGGCTGACCCCGCACCTTACCCGCTCCTAAGTGGCGTTAAGCAACACGCAGCCCTTCTCCTCGCCGTTACCGGTCTTCCGCATCCTCCTCCCGACTCTCGGAGGAGCCTCCGCCAGGCCGGACACGACGGTGAGGGGCGCGGCGAGGAGGTTGGGGGGACCCCACCCGTACCCCCCTCCGCACCTCTCCGGGCTGAGCTGCGAGCCGGAGCGGGGCCGTACGGGCACTGGGGCTGCCGAGAAGAGAGCGAAAGGAGGAATTAGCATTTCTGCCAGCCTCCCCCTCCGCACGGCTGCCCCCTCCCTCCTCGCCACCCCTTTCCCATCCCACCACCCACCCACCGCCAGCCTCCGGCGGGGACGGACCCGGCTGCTTCCCAGGGCGGGCGCGGCGCCCCGCTCCCTCCCTTCATCCCTCCCCAAAATATACAATAACCAGAACGAACGCCCTCCCCGCACAGCAACGAGTACAACTCGCTCGCACTCGGCAGCAGCCTTCATCCAGACACACTGCTCGCCGTTTTCCCTCCATTTCTCACCCCTCGGTCCCCGTTTCCCACTCCCTGGAGGGACCGGGATGCCGTCGGGGCAGATGCGGGACATGGCTACCCTCGTCCGGGATATCGTCCTTTGGGAAGCGCTTGTGGACGGGGAACCGGGGCTCGGGACGCAGCCCAGCCCTCCCAGCAGCCTCCCCCGGTGCTGCTGCCCCCCCCGCCCGGTCGCTGCGGTGTTTCTCGGGGCGATGCGCGGCTGTGCCGCCGCCCGAGCCCGTCCCGTCGCGGGTGGTTCCCTTCTGCAGGGCGGCCAGCGACTGCGAAGGGCTTTTAGGCATTTAAGGGCTCAAAGAGGGGGACGGGGGGTCCCGGAATGGGACCGTTCCCCTCATCTTCCTCCTGAAGGTTTGAACCTTCCGGAAAGGCGCGGTAAGAGGGTGCCCACTCTCCCCTCTGCAGTTTCTCCTCGACATGGGGGTCTGTCTTCCCCCACCTCTCCCCGGCCCTGCCCTGGCCTCTCCCCCGCTATGAAATCCCCAGAAATCATTGATTTTGGGAGCGGGATCGATTCCTTCCTCCCTCCCATCATCCCCCCTCGCCCCCCGCATCCCTCCATCCTCCGCCCCACCGGCGGCTGCGCTCCGAAGCTCTGCCGGTGGAGGGGGGCCGGGGCGGGCTCCGCATGGGCTTGGGTGGGTCAGCTCGGTCCTCCCGCTGTCCCCGACCCGGCTTGTCGCGACAGCAGCGGCCCCGCCTTGAGCTGCGGCTCCTCCTCCCCCCGCGGCGGCTGGGCACGTTCCGGGGGACCCCGGGTTTGGGGAGCCCCGAAGGGCTTTGAGGGGGGCTCGCCTCCTCCCTGCTTGCTCGTACGCGGAGTAAAAGCCCGGTCGGTCATTTCTGCCTCGGAGGGAGCCCGGCTCCGCATCCCCGCCCCGAGGCCAAGGGGATGGGCGTGTTCTTCCCAAGGACGAGGAGCAGGAAGCGGGGGGATTGTAGTGGGGGTTGGTGGCTGAAGGGGCAGAGAGGGGAAGCTGCCTGACAGCAGAATGTCAGGTCTGAGCCTCCAGGCACCTCTGCCCCTCAGGAACCATGTCCGAAGCCCCCACCCTGACGCCTGGTCCCTGGGGAACACGTAGGACAGAGTGGTCAGCCCCAGACGTACCTCAGTTTCCCTTCAGCCCTGCAATCTGAGGGCTGGCAGTGGGTGACACCCACAGGGTGGGCAAGGAGCTTGGGTGATCACGAAACCCACCTTGTTTCCATGCAAGTGAACCAACACTGCCCAAGTGTGGCATCGTGGCCACCTACACCATGTTCATCTCCACGCTCCCTGGCACGGGTTTGTCCCAACCCAATTGGCAACCCCCAGAAAAGCCCTGGGCATGGTCCAGGGGACAAGCCCGAGGAGATGGACAAGGCCACCTCCCCCTAGGGAGCCACAGTAGGAGAGGCATCACTTCAACTCCAGCACAGACATCTATAAGGCAGCGCCTCCTGGTCTCCCTTCCTGTTGGAGCAGCATTTGAACCATCATTGTGCTTTCAGCATCTTCAGGACTGAACTTCGGGCTAACTCACTCCCTCCCCATCCCCATGGCTGGCTGGCCACCCAAGCATGTCCTCACCCTTACCATGATGCTCTCCAAGCACTGGCAGCTCATGGAATTACAGCATCAGACATTTGGAGCTGTGGTTCATAGGCATTTTTCCCCTCGTTCTGCTCACTCTCTGAACACCGTGGGGCTGCAGGACCATGGGGCAGCCCTTGCTGGTGTTGGCCCATGTCTGGGACTTGGGCTGCAGAGCTCAGGTGAGAGGCACAGGGACCATAGACTTTGTTTAAGAAGCATGAAAATAGGCTAAAATGCCACAAAGATGTGGCCGCCGTGGAGAGGACACTTGTTTTCTGGTTGAGCTTTTACCCAGTTGACCTCATTCATCATGTAAAAGGAAGAAACCCAAGTGTCCTAGATAGAGTTGCAGCATTTCAGGAGCATTGGAGGCAGCATTTTGTGCTAGAAATGGGTCAAGGGATGAGGCGTGTGTGATGGAATGGATAATGCATCCTTCCTTCTGCTCCTGAGGGCCAGATGAGGTGTCTAGGTTAGGACCTAGACACATGGGAGGGCATTGTAGCATGAAGCAGCATGGCACGGGTTGCACCATCCATCCACCTTTCCATTCATGATGTGTGGGGTTCATGGCACCACTTGTGCCTCAGTTTCCCATGGACTGAGCACAGTGTTCTGTGGTGGCTCTTTGGTCCTCTCAGGTGAGAGCTCCAAGGTGGAGTGGTGGAGGATGGAGGTGTAGAGGGATGGATGGATGGATGGATGGATGGATGGATGGATGGAAGGAAGGAAGGAAGGAAGGAAGGAAGAGTAGGCTCTGGGCCTGTCAACCTCTCCTTCTCACACCACACCTGCCCCATCCCCAAGTTTCAGCACACTCCTGTGCATGTGACAAGTAGAAGCTGGGCTGGGACCAGGTCCACAGCTGGTGTTGACCATTGCAGCTCTGGGGTGACATCTCCCACTGGTATAAATTCCTCTACCCAGCTGGAGGAATCCCTGAATCACCACTGTGGTCAATGAGGGTTTGCTGATTTACACCATTAATCTCCAGGTGGTATCTGAAGGAGAAGCCCTCTTCCCCATGGTGGTGGGGGCATTGCCTATTTAACAAGGAGAAGGCTGAACCTCCAGTTTGGGCTCTCCTGGTTTCTCTAGCTTCTAGCCCTAAACCACCTCCTCCACGATCAGGTGAGTGCATGAATCCCCACCCTGGGAGCATCCTGGCTGCAGGACCTGGCTAGCCAGAGACAATATAGCATCTCCTTCCACCTAGGTAAGTCTTCCCTCAGCTTTGCCTCACTACTTCTCAAAGTATGTAAGAGGACTGACCCCTCATCCTTGCTCCTGATGGTCTGTGAGATGTTAGCAGGCTGATGGGCGTATTAGGAATATAACCTAAGTAACTTTTCTCAGGCTCAATGGAGTGAATTGACAGGCTGAGAACATTGGGGCTGTTCAGCCTGGAGAAGAGAAGCTGCATGGAGACCTCAGAGCAGCTTCCAGTGTCTGAAGGGGGCTACAAGGATGCTGGAGAGGGACCTTCATCAGGGACTGTAGGGATAGGACAAGAGGTGATGGGTTCAAACTGAAACAGGGGAAGTTCAGGTTGGATCTTAGGCAGAAGCTCTTCCCTGTGAGGGTGCTGAAGCGCTGGCACAGGGTGCCCAGAGAAGCTGTGGCTGCCCCATCCCTGGCAGTGTTCAAGGCCAGGTTGGACACAGGGGCTTGGAGCAACCTGCTCTAGTGGAATGTGCCCCTGCCCATGGCAGGGACTTGGAACTGGATGAGCTTTAAGGTGCCTTCCAACCCAAACCAGGCTGGGATTCTAATCCTCCTCTACCTGGGACTTCCACCAACCTGAGTGATCTTACAGAGGCATAATCAGATGCAGAGGAACCGGCCCTTTGGCTCTAATTAGTTTTGCTTGATTGTTGGGGGAAGAAATCCATTTTCATAAGCAGAAAGGATTTATGCTGCTCCTGCTTGCCTTCCCCCCTCCTCCTGGGTCCCAAAGCACTTTGCTCAGGGCTAGCAGGGAGCCCTTTTATGAATGGTTTAGATTGAGCAATGCATTATTAATACCAGCCAATCAAGCAGGCAGCAGATTGTATATCATTTCAGGAGAGTCACTTAATTCTCTAAAGTTATTTATTGCTCTTAAAAAAACCCGGAGACTGATTTTTCCTCCACCTCTGGCTTGGATTGGGAATTCCAGGGAGTGGTGATGGGTGGAAGGGAGGCCCAAGCAGGGCTGTACCAGCCTGTGAGCATGTACAAGCTGCCAGTCAGAGGTGGGAGCTGGTGGGACCTCTGGGGAGGCCTCAGCCCACAGGGTTACCCCACCTTTCCCCCAGGGTTGGGGCTTGTTGGGTGCTGCTCTACTCACCCCGCAGTGGCAACCTCTTTTCTAGCCGCATGAATGAGCTTTACAGCAGCTTAGGGCAAAGAAACAGCTCATCTGGCTCCTGCAGCCCATTGACTTCGCTATTGTTTTACACGGCTTTGATGAGGCTGGTGACAGCAGACAGATGGGGTCTGCTCTCCTCCGGCTGTGCCCCTTGTAGAGGCTGCTCCCTGCGCACAGCACTGGATCAGACACCAGAGGATCCCCAGGGCAAGGTGGCATTGTCTGGATTTGGTGACAAGCCCTGTGTGTCACTGTTCTCCTTTGGGGTTGCTCCCTCTAAACTGCTGTGTGGTGCTGGATCTGTCCTGGTGCTTCCCTGGCCCGGAGAAAGCAGCCTCTTGGCCACCCCTGTCTCACTGGCCAAGACCCAGCTTCAACACTTCGCAGCCGTGTTTGGGACACTGCTTGTTCCCAGAATTGGGAGTGTGTGTCACATTTTCTCCCTGTTTGTCCCTAATTTCCCAAGCCTGGCAGCTCCCACCGCACCCTCCTGGAGAGAAAACCTTCACCTCATCCCTTTCCCGCTCATTTTCACCCATCTCGAGCCACCCAGAGGGCCCGTTCCGCGCCCCTCCCCCCCACCCCCCGCCCGCACCGCTCTCCCTCTGTGCCTGATCCCCGCAGAGCAGACGCCGCGGTGATGGTCGCGGTACTTCCCAGGTCCCAGGAGGGAGCACCGCTGGGGTGGAGGGACGCGTGTGCGTGCGAGACGCGGGGCTGTGAGTGTGCACAAGTGGCTGTGAGTGTGCACAAGTGGCTGTGAGTGTGCACAAGTGGGTCCGCGCTTGCTTGCACAAGCACGCCCGGGCGTGCGGCTGTACAAAGAGGACACCTGGCGGTGTGTCCCCCTCATTGCCCTGTCGCACAAGAGCGGGGACACCGCTGTCACCGGCTGGTTTGGGCTGGAAAGGACCTAAGGCTCATCCAGTCCCAACCCCCTGCCACGGGCAGGGACACCTTCCACTAGAGCAGGTTGCTCCAAGCCCCTGTGTCCAACCTGGCCTTGAACACTGCCGGGGATGGGGCAGCCACAGCTTCTCTGGGCACCCTGTGCCAGCGCCTCAGCACCCTCACAGGGAAGAGCTTCTGCCTTATATCTAACCTGAACTTCACCTCTTCCAGTTTGAACCCATCACTCCTTGTCCTATCACTACAGTCCCTGATGAAGAGTCCCTCTCCAGCATCCTTGTAGCCCCCTTCACACACTGGAAGCTGCTCTGAGGTCTCCACGCAGCTTCTCTTCTCCAGGTCAAAAAGCCACAATTTTCTTTACCTGCCCTTGTATGGGAGGTGCTCCAGCCCCTGACCATCCTCGTGGGCTTGATACCTCCAGTATCCCCCCTCCTGCCTGGCTGGGAAAAGAAGGGATGGAGACACCCCAATAAATGACACTGGCTGTGCTCTGTAATGTGTTTTATAAAGGTATGTATTTGATAAGGAGCAGAGAGGGTCTGTGGGTCCTGTCTGATATGAGCATCCCTGGCACACTTAGCCTGAGACCCAACCAGCTCAGCTCACCCCCCGCTTGTCCTCACACCTCTTCTACCTGCCAGGGGATGAAGTTGCGCTGGGCCAGGACCTTGGCTGCCCTCCTGGTGAGCAGCTTCTCCTGCACCAGGGCCTGCAGAATGGTGTAGCTCTGCAGGTTGCAGTGGGTGAGCAGCATCCCTGCCTCAGCACGGGCAGGGAGCTCCAGCACTCCCCAAAGCTCCTGCAAAGCCTTGGCCGTGGCCAGTGCACTGCCCTTTTTGAGTTGCTGCTGCAGGTGCTTCCTCAGAAGGTTCTTCAGCTTGTAGGAAGAGGCCTTGGGTATCTTGTCTTTGATCAAGGACAACATATCCACATAACCATGCACAGCACGGCAGAAATCCACCTTCCTGCCCGTGGCATCCAGGGCTTTAAAGAGAGCAGGCAGCTCTGGTGCCCAGAAGTTATAGACGATGAGGATTGGCCTGGGGAACAGGGAGAGGTACCAGAGGAGGTTCTGTATCCCCACCTCCATGGAGACACCCTGGGAGAGCAGCGCCAGCACTGACTCGGGTGTCTGAATGAGTGTCTTGAAGGTGCGCTCTCCGTTTGTGGCTGCCACCTCTGTGATGTGCTGGGCTGCAGAGGAAAAAGAATGGGGCTGGAGTAAGTATTTGGGGTGCCCCTCTCTGCCCCCCCAGTCCCTCTGTACCCAGGAAGGGCAATGCTCACTTCTCCGTTCAGCTTTCAAGCTGAGGAACACTAAGGTGCTCAGCTCCGACCCGTCATCCCAGGGACTGGTGGGGCCAGTGCTGTGGTGGGGTGAGGTGCCACTCCTGGACCATGTGGGGCTGGGTGGCTGCTCACTCTTCTTGGGCTTGCTGGAAGCCTGCAAGAGATTGGAGAAGGGGCCCAAGTCTCATCTGCCTGCTTAGACCTTGCTGGGAAGGCATGAGGAGCACCCTTGGGTGTGCCATTGGCCATGGGCATGGAGCCGGTTGTGTGCAATGCTATGAAGCCCATAGGGTCTGATGTGAAGGTGCTGCCAGGGGTGGTTGGGTGTGTGTTGTGTCTGAGGGTCTGGGCCAAGTGAGCAAGAGCAGAGCTCTGAATGTGACCTGTCCTAACAGGGGGTGGGATCCAGGCAGTGGCCAAGGGACACAACACGCAGGTCCAAGGACTTGCTATCTCTTGCTGCACGTCCCCTGTGGATGCAGCTCATACGGGGACAAGGCTGAGCAACCTCACACATGAGACTTGAAGATCTGGTTGGTGTCCAGAGGAAAAGGGGAATGAATTGGGCCAGGGGGAGGTTTGATGCCTCTCCAGGCTCAGCAGATCAGGTCCCTGCAGCAGTGCTTCCCAAGGGGGAGTAAAAGCAGCCACAACCAGCAGCCTCAGCAGGGATGCCCATCCACAGCAGGTATCTCCCTATGGGAAGTCTAGGACAGCAATACATTCAAGAAGCTCCAACCTTGGTTTTCCTCCCTCTTTCCTCAAGTGACAACCCTGCAGCAATGGGGCATCCATCTCCCTCCATCTCTGCATCTTCACCTGCAGCACAGGGGTGGTGGACACGTGGCTGGACCAATGTCTGCAGCCACATGAGCAAAACCAAGTGCTCCCCAGGTCAGGGCATGTGGGATTTCTTAAACACCAGGTTAAAATGAGGTGTCTGAAGGGCATATAGGGTTCCTCTGTGTGGGAAGGGACAGGAGAAGGCTGGTACTGGTGGTGGCAGTGGCCAGAATGACCTGGCTGGCCTGAAGGGAGTTAGATGAACCAAGCTCTTTGACCAAACATGATTGCAGATGCTCTTGTTACCCAAACCAGCAACAAGCAAATTGCGTTTCTATGCAAAAAGGTTTTATCCAAGAGTTAAGCAGAGAGGGGAAGATGGGCAGGTTTTGGGGGAGTAGAATCACCCGTGCAGAGACACACACTATAGAACCACAGTGGGTGATGGATCCAGGCAGAGCCAGGTGCTGGTGATGCTCCTGTGGCTTCAGCTGGGTGGGCAGAGCATGGCAGTCCCCAAGTGACCCCACAAAGGCTCTTCCACAGCCCCAACATCCCCTTTGAGATGTCTGAGCCTCTAGGCATGTCCTCAGCCCTTACTCTCCACCAGCTTCCCTGGGCTGCATCCCACTGCCTCATCCTATCTCTCACCTGCTATTTCCCCTTTCCCAGCCTTTAAACCATCTTTTCCCAGCTCTCAAGGTTGTACTTCTCTAGTGCTCAGCACCAGACCACGGTGAGATATTTATACTACTGGGGCCTCTCTTTTATTTTCAGCCTACACCTTTGTTACACCTTTAAATCCACACCGCACCAAAGGACACCCAATTCACACAGGGATTTCTCATAGCAAGCTGCTAGCATTCCCGAAATCCCCAGCTTTGGGATCTTTTTAGCACTAGCAGGGAGTGGGGACACAGTTTTAGCCCCACAACTCTTTCCCCCCTCCCCATTAGAGCTGAATCAGGGGAGCAAGGAAAAACAGCAAAGGCAAAAATGAATAAGGAAGCCAGCAGCAGGGTGGGATTTAATCAGGGAACAGCTTTATTGAAGAGTAAGAAGAGCTTCTGCTTTAGTTTATACAAAAAAGAGGTTGTTAACCCCTCATTAAGCCAGTGTAGGAAAACCACCCCCTTCCCCATCCTGAATCGGTCACACTCGCCTCCATTCCCAATGGGATCCCCTGCTTGACTGGTGATGGGGTGTCTCAGCAGAGATCCCACGCCTTTGGTTCATCTAACCACCTCAGCCGGAGCTGTTTTGGTTGCAACACCCCAGTTTGCAGCACGGGTGCTATGAAATGTCACCGCAGGGAGCTTGGAGATGTCCCTTTGGGAATGCTCAGGTGGTCCCTACCTGCTCTGGTGGCTCCTGTGAGCTTCTCAGCCTGTGTAGGCACAGGACTGATGCACTCTGTGAGCACAGATGCTACAGTCACCTCGCAAACTTGATTTTCTTTATATGAAAATTGGGGTTTGTGACTTTGTTTTAACCTGAGAACAACCTTCCCAACGACATGACAAAGAAGCCATAAAGACCAACTCGAAAGGGTCGTCTTGGGGGATCAGCTGGTGTGGGATCCCACCTCAGAGTGAATCAACCTGGGGCTTGTTGCCTGCGAGAGAACCTGGCTGCTCCAGAGTACCAGGAGACACCAGCAAAGGTCTTGGCTCAGGAGGACTAGATTTGTGACAGCCTAGATGCCCTGCATTTATCCATCCATTCTTGGGAGCAACCCAAGGGGAAGAGAAAGCTGCAAGCAAGTTTCTGGCTGCTGCTGGGAAAGGAGAAGGCTCAGATCTGAGCGTGGCTGGAGGAAAGGGAAAGGCACCCCGGAGATGCTGGTGGGCTGCTGCCTCTTCTGCCTGCAGCGTGGCTCAGCAAGGAGGGGGCTCTGGCGTTACACTCACCACCGTGTCTTCCTCACTGTCCTCCGAGCTGGAGATGATGATGCTGGTGTCTTCTGCAGAAGGAAGAGGAGGATGCTGAAGCTTCAAGACTGTGATTTCGGATCACACTGGTTTTCCCATGGGAGAACTGATCTTATCTCCTGATTTTTGCAGCAGAAGGCAAACACTTCTACCAGGACCATGAAACACAAGCCCTTGGGTACTCTTGGATGCACCCCAAGGTGGGGGCACCCTGTCCACTGCTGCTTCACCCAACAGGCCCTATACCAGCCTCTCCAGAAGATGTATTCCATCTTCTCTCCTGTTTGCAGAGCAGAGCCCAGGACCCCTCGCTGTAGAATGTTACGCTCTGCTACGCTCTTCCCTAGGCTCGGGTTTGGCTACCTCAGAGGCGGGACATGGAGCTGGATGGAACATCCGTGTCCACCCCTGAGCATTCCTTCCTTTTTTACCTCCTGGGAACCAGCTCCCACCCTCCGCTTCTCTGACTCTGGGGAGGCTGGCCAAGGCTCTGAGTGAATGGGGGTGCACAGAGGCTGGGAAAGATGAGGGACCCCCCTAAGGGTGGGAAGAAATGGGGTAACAATGAGGACCACTTCTCCAATCCCTACCTGCATCATCACCATGGCTGCTGGTGGTGGGGATGCTGCTGCAGTTCTGGTTCGGCGTGGAGGTTTTGGGCCCCTTTCTGTCTTTCCACTGGTCTGAACTGGGATTGCTAGGGACCGGCGTGTCATCGCCCTCTAGCTTCATTAGCTTGGGAAAGGTCTGGCACTCCACGCACTGTGTCGTCCGCTTGGGCCCTGTGGTGACAGGGTCAGCCTGGAGAGAGGAGAGCAGGAGGAATGTGAAGTGTCAGGGTGGCAGCACCTGGTCCCCAAAGGCTCCTGCCTGGCTGGAGCAGTTGTTACCGGGCTCCTCCGCATCTCCTCAAGGCTGATGGTGAAGGTGGGCACGATGCTCTGGCTCTCAGGCTGGACGGGCTCCTCTTGCTGCACAGAGAGCATGGAGTGGCGTTAGGGTGAACATTGAGACCACACTGCAGAGCAGTGGGCAGAGGCCAGGAGAGGGGCAGAACATCCTCAGCAGGGGGGGAAACCGAGGCACAGCTTGGCTCAAGGCTTGTGCCTGAGCTGTGGGTGTTTGGCAATGCTACAGCCTGGGGAGGCTATGGTTTTCCCTGATGAAAACAAGGGATGAAGCAGGAGGCTTGAAGAAGTGGGATGGGGTAGGAGCACGCCTGGGGAGTGGAAAATGCTGCATACAAAGCAGGTTCTGCGCTGCCCAAGCAGAAACATCCCTGGGGAGCGGTTGTGCTGCAGAAATGGGAGTGATGGGCTGGAGAGGGGAAGGTGGACCCTTGGGAATGGCTTGCAAAGGTCAGAGGAAGAAGGATCCATATCCATATTTCAGCACACCAGGATGGAACACGGATGTCTCACCAAGTTGTTCTCCAGGGACAACTGGACCACGGGGACAGCTTGGGAATTAGTGCCTGCAATGGAGAGAGCAGGGCTGCAATCCCAAATCAGAGCCTCTGGATCTCCCACCCGGCCCCGGTACCAGCTGAGCCAGGAACAACCTGCCCGGTAGCTGCCACAAGGAAGGGGCAGCTCTGGTCTCCTTCCGCTTCCCCAGCCCTTTGGTTTGGGATGGCCCAAGAGTTTAAGGAGCCTCTCAGGGTCCAGAAATCAGCATCACCAGAGCCTGTGATATTTATGGGAGACCAAAAAGGGGCTTTGGCCATATCAGCAAAGGAGCAAGTGTTGATTCCAGTGGAACTAAGCACCCAACAAGAGTGAATCTGGGGAAGAGAGGAGGTGCTGAACCCTGTGGGACCCAGAGCTGGGTGATGGCCTTAAGCTGGCCCAAGTCCCCACTGCCTGTGGATGCATCCCCATGGCAACTCCTCACCTGGGTGCCCTGTGACGCGCTCCACCAGCGCCTGCAGCCTGGCTCTGCACTCGGTCAAGTCCCCAGCCTGTGTCCTGTCCCTGGCCTCTGGTGGCTGCAGGCGCTGCAGGTCCTGCAGCGCGCCCTTGATGAAGGGCTGCATGTCCATCACCTCCTGCTCCGTGGCGTAGAGGCTCATCTTCTCCACCAGCCGCTCGCCCGCCTCCATGCGCCGCAGCACCCCCTCCACGCGCTGCAGCTCCCGCGCCAGCTCCTGCCGGCCCTGCTCCTGCCGCGCCTCCAGCATTCCCAGCAGCTCCTCTTCCTCGCGCCGCAGCAGCCGCACCAGCTGCTCCACGCGCTGCCGGATCAGCTCCCGCAGCTCCCGCTGCGCCCGCTCCAGCCGCGCGGCCTCCCCCTGCAGCGCCGCACACGTGGCCTCGAAGCCGCCGCGCTGCTGCCGCAGGGCGCGGGTGATGGTGCCCAGCTCCTGCTGCCGGCGCTGGGTCTCGCTGCGGATGTCGCAGAAGGACGTGTGCCGGCTGTCCAGCAGCGCGCACGAGCAGCACAGCGCCTTCTCGCACTGCTGGCAGTAGATGCTGCGGGGACAAGCACAGCCACAGCGCCAGCTCACAGCCTGCCCTGCGCACCGCGCTCGCTCCTCAACCCGCACGCTCACTCGCTCCTTGCACTGAAGCGACACCAGCCGGGGCCACGTGGGGGTTTGTGCTCGCCCAGTGGGGAAACAAGACGTTGGGCCACTCTCTGCACAGGGTTTCTGCTCCTCTGCTGCGCTGGCCACAGCCACTGCGCTGACTGTGCAAGAGCTGTGGTAGACATCCATCCACACGCTGCAAGGGCACTGAAGGAATGAGCTCTCTGCCCCTCCAGGAGCACTTACTGGCATTATGTATAAGAACAGAAGAGCAAAGAGTATCTGATCTCCTTAAGATGCCTGAGGCAAGACTATAACAAGTGGTGAGTGGAGATCATCACCCATCCCTTACATACTTCCTGGTAGCCTTGGGAAGCAGTGGCCTAGGGACACAGTGAGACAGGGATTGCATCATGGCTGGCACCAGTGCTGGCCTCCACAGATGCTCCAGCCCCTTCACCTCTTGCTTGGACTTGCCCTTGAGGGCATTTAAACCTTGTCCTGCGCTGCACCCACGCTGCTCCCCAAGTCCTCTCCAAGCTTGCCTGGCATCAGCAGCAAAACCCACCCTTCTCTGCTGTCCAGCACAGCAGCTGAAGCAATAGGCCTTCTTCTTGCTGAGCTCCACCAACCTCATCCTCCTTACCCTAGCAAGGAGCACCCCACACACTCTCCTCCCTTGTCTACCCTGTCCCCACTCTCCCATCACCACCTTGAACCTGGCTTCATCCAAACCCTCCTTCCATGCTCTAAAGCCCAGTTCTTGCAGTACATGCTGGAAGGAAACGTGAGCATCTTTCAAAGACAATTAGTGAGTGGTGGGAGAAAAGCATTTCCACTGTGCCGGCTGTGATTCCCCTCCCCAAGGGACTGCTGAGGAGTTGAACAGGAGTGGAAACTGAGGCACGGGGCAGGGAAGGGCTTTGCCTCGCACCATCAGCTGCAGGTGTGGGCATGAAGCTGGGTGTTCAACCCACCTTTGCTGCCCTCCCTCCTCCTGGAGACCTGCCAGCCCCACATCACACCCTGCTCCTGCCCAGGGTCTTGCCAGGTTGCAGAGGTTCCTTGCCAAAGGCAGGCGATGAAACCATCTCGGCTCTGCCCCCCTGGCAGAGTTCATAGAATCACAGACTGGTTTGGGTTGGAAGGGACCTTAAAGCTCATCCAGTTCCAAACCCTGCCACGGGCAGGGACACCTTCCACTAAGAGCAGGTTGCTCAGACTTGGTCCTGGAGCAGTGGCCACAAAACCCTTGGTGCAGGATGGGATCTGGGGACAAGGTACCACTCACCTGGAGACGTGACCCTGCTCAGCATGACCGGGAGTGGAGCAGAAGAGGCTGCAGGACTTTCTGTTGTCTTCCAGGAACTGATGGGCAGACTCAGCACGAAGTTCCTCCACCCTCTTGGCCTTGTGGTTCCTCTTCTTGAAGAACCACTGGTGGTCCTCAAAGCACTTGGTGCAGAGGAACTCCTCGCACTCAGAGCACCACACAGCTGCCGCTTCCACCCGGCACCGGCTGCAACTCGGGCCACCGCTGTCACTGAGCTTCTTGTAGACCTTGAGCCTGGCCTGCAGGTTGGTGAAGAGCAGGTTGTCCATGTCGGGAATGCCGCTGGCCTGTGGAATGGCCGTGGAGCACACGGGGCACTGCCCAATGGGCTTGTTCTCACTCAGGCAGCCAAGGCACAAGGTGTGGAGGCAGGTGAGGAGCTTGAGGTTGGTTGATTCCTGCTGGCAGCCCTCGCAAAGGATGAACTGGAAGTCATCTTCCTCCGCGGGAGGGTGGGATGGGGGCAAGCACGGGGGTGTACCCGGCTGGGCTCCTGTCTCCCCGGGGGCAGCGGCACCGTCTCCATCTGGGTGGGATTTGGGGGAAAGACCCCATTAGAACAGAGGAGACGGAGAGGGCAGGAGGCTCAGTCCCACCCATGGGGTCCATGAGCCACCCCTGCGCAGCCCACTTTACCCACTCAGTTGCAGGGAATCACAGCATCATGGAAGTGACCCGGTCTAACACCCTGCCAAGGCAGGGCCATCCAGAGCACGTCATGCAGGAACATGTCCAGGTGGGTTTGGGATGAATCCAGGGAGGGAGACTCCAAACCCACCCTGGGCAGCCTGCGCCAGTGCTCTGCCACCCACAACGTAAAGAAGTTCTTCCTTATGCTGAGGTGAGTGGTTTTCCTTCGTCCCGAGGGCAAGTGGATGGCAGCATCCCAGCAAGGCAAAGGGTGCTCTGCTGGGGAGATTCTCTGCTGGCTGCAAAGGGTTGTGCTCCTTCTATCCTCACTGTGGGACCCTTGGAGGGTGTCCTCCCCCCTCCCCAGCCTCCTTCCCTTTGGGCAATTACTGATCTCACAGTTGAGGGGGGAGGCTGCAAAGCGACTTTCCTTTCGCTTTGCTGTCACCGCCTCTTCCTGCCGTGAGAACGGGAGGGGCAGGGGAGGGACGGGAAGGGAAGGGAGGTCTCTGGCGGCGGTCCCGCCCGGCTCCTGCAAAACCTCCCGGGCAGCACCGGGATGCTGGCACCCCAAGATGTCCCCCTCGTCACCCCCCACCCCGGGCCTCCCCCAGCGCGGCAGCGCAGGCAGGAACCCCCACTTACCACCCCCCATGCAATAGCTTTGCACCCTAAAAAATACCGCCCCCCCCAGCAGGCAACCCCGCGGCAAGGTTTGGGGGGGTCTGCGCCAGGCTTTGCCCCCCTCCAGGAAAGCGGGGACCCCCCCCTTTTACCTGCCGGGAGGCCGGGGCCGGGCGGCCGGGGGGCGGCGGGGCTGTCGGCCATGCGAGCGCCGGGGCAGTCCAGTGAGCGCCCAGGACTTTCGTTTTCCCGGCCGGGCTGGAAGAGGAGGAGGAGGAGCTAAAGGCAAAAAGGCGTGGAAGGCAAAGGGCGGGCCGGGCGGGAGGGAAAGGGGTGCTCGGGAGGGGGGGGAAAGGGGGAGCCGGGATTCCCTGCTCCCACCTGGGCAGCGCCCGCTGTCCTGCGTGCTCCTGCCTTCCCTCTGTCGGGGTGCTGGTACCGGGGGTGCTGACACCAGGGGGATGCTGGCACCGGGGGGGTGCTGGTACAGGGGGTGCTGGCACCAGGGGTATGCTGGCACCAGGGAGAGGGGGTTCAGATGGCAAAGCTCTGTTTCATCTACCAGCTAGGCCCCCCAAGCTGTCCTGGGGTGCATATCTAGGTGCCAGCTTGGTTCCAAGGGCAGCTGCTGCGTGTGGGTCTGGGTCTCAGGCCGCTGCTTCAGCCAAGGGGTGCTTTAAACCGCCCCTATTGTCACCCCTTTCCCTTCTCAGCGCTGCTCTTTGGCCTTCAGTGCCCTTTGCAAGGCGGCAAGATGGAGTAGGGGGGGCTTTGGCACGGTGAGAAGGCCATGCCGGAGAGGGAATTGCTGGGAAAAATACCCCTGCTGCTTCCTTATGGGGCTGGGGTACCCTCCGGAGCCCGCTCCCCCCCACCCCCAGGTGAACATGCAGTGGAGAACCCTTTCTTCCCAATGGAAGTTCCTGGGCAGGGCCTCTCTGCGAAAACTCACCGAGCCGTGAGCCATGAGCCGTTTCGTCCCTGTGTCGTCAGCAGCCACATGACAAGCAGACCAGGAAGCGCCAGCAGCTCCCTCCTTCCCTACACAACACCCTCGCCACGGCCTCCGGTCCCCACGGATGCCCCTGAGATATCTCCCAGCTCCAAAGGGGTGAGAAGCACAAGGGTGGCTTTTGTCTCCCGGCTCAGCTCCTACCCACCAGGAAGATGGGAAGCTCCAGCCTGGGTGAGACCTCGGCAAGGAAAGCTCCTGAAGGATTTGGTTTCTTCTAGCCAGCATCCTCCGTGACAAGAGCAGGGCTTGTCAGCTCCTCTCCGGAGCACGTCAGGTCTCCAGGCAGCCAGGCAGGGACACTGGATTGGGCTGGGGACAGGCAGAAGCCATGCTGGTCACGCTGCTGGCAGCACTGGCAGCACAGAGCCGGGCTTAGGGGCCTCTGAGCACCAACCCCATGCAAAGCGCCTGCACCATGTTCAGCCGGTCAGGATACCAGGCCCTTCCCCTGGGAGACTTCGACCGCTTCCAGCAGTCCAGCATTGGGCTCTACAGTGCCCAGAAGGGCTTCTTCTCCTTTGGATCCAAGCAAGACTCTCTGGGGCCAGCCGGGAATACCATAGGTGAGTCCCAACCTCAGGAGGGGTGTCGCTGCTTCTCTCCCTATTGCCACTTTTGCTGTTAGGGTGTCCCACGGGCTGGGTGTCCCCTGCGCTTCCCTGGGGTGCATGGCGGAGAGGCTTGGATTGGGGGTTCACGGGCAGGGCAGGGGGATTTGGAGCAGGTACATCTCCCTTTCACCCCACTGCAGAGTCCTCCCAGGGTTGGCTGTCCTGGATCTGCCATGGGATTATCACCTGCTTGGTCTTCTTGCTGATGGTTGTCACCTTCCCCATCTCAGGCTGGTTTGCCTTGAAGGTAAGGGAGGAAGGCAGGGGAGGAATGGGATGACAACCCATCCTCCATAGGGAGGCCTGCTCCCAGCTGCCCCTGGTCCCTTTGGCACCACAGGGTTTTGTTTCAGCCCTGCTCTAAGCTCTCCCATTGTAGATCGTGCCTACCTATGAGCGAATGATCATCTTCCGCCTGGGCCGCATCCGGGCGCTGCAGGGACCTGGCATGGTCCTGCTGCTGCCCTTCATCGACCACTGGCAGCGGGTGGATCTGAGGACAAGGGCCTTCAACGTGCCCCCCTGCAAGGTAAGCTGCTTCAGGCTTCAGGGCAGGATGGAGAGACACCTCTAAAATACCCAGAGCACATGGATTTTAAGGTGGTCTGCATGGTGCCGTGCATGGACCCAGCTTTCAGTTCCTCCTCGGATTGTAGCTGGTGCTGCGAAGGCAGAGTCCTCACCTCTCTGCAGTTGAAAAGCTCCTCTTGGCTTTGCATACCTTGTTCAATGGGTGTTCCTGGCTGCAAGCATCTCAAAAACATCCATCCCTATCCTTTCCAGACATCTTTCAGTAACAGTCCCATGCTGGAAACTGTCCTCACCCTTCAGACTAGCCCAAACTTCATCATTTGAGTTGGTTTCATTTCTAACAACCTTCTTAAAGAGACCTAGAGCTGCTTGCCAGCTGGGGAAGAAGTGAATGCCTTTGCTCCCAGGCTCTGTGCACAAGGGTTGGGCAATGGGGCAGAGAGGGGAAGAGATCCTGACCCCTCTGCCCCAGCTGACCTCCAAGGATGGGGCCATCATCTCCATGGGTGCCGACATCCAGTTCCGCGTGTGGGACCCCGTGTTGTCTGTCATGATGGTGAAGGACCTCATCGCGGCCACCCGGATGACGGCGCAGAACGCCATGACCAAAACCTTGATGAAGAAGAGTCTCCGTGAGATCCAGATGGAGAAGCTGAGGATCGGGGAGCAGCTACTGGTGAGGACTGCCCCAAAGCCTTGGGCTTTTGGTGTGAAAGTAACAGCAAGGGAAAAGATGGAGCTGCTCCAAGTCCATCTGGCCATGGACCTGGCCAGGGAAGGGAGCTGGGAAAACGTGGTAGTTGGTGGGAAGCAGATATCTTCAGCCTGTGGAGCTCTGTGGCTTGTCTCTAAGGGCTTTTTGGCCACAGAGAAAAGCCCACATGGTGTTGGCAGGCTTAAATCTGACCTCCATATCTCCACCAGGAAAATGCCTGGAGGGCTGCAAACTGGGATGGCAGCAGGACAGAGGGTTGGCAGAGGGGCAATGAGCAGTGCCTGCAGCCAACCTGGGCCAGGCCAAGATCTTGTGTGTTGAATATCTACAAGGGATTATATATATTATAATATATGGAGCACCGTACCAGGATGTGTTACCCAAGGGCAAGCAAGGAAAGGGCCAGCTGGGAGGGAGCTATGGAAAGGGGAACAAGACAGAGCTGTCCTCCCTGACCTGACCTCTTCCATGCTAGGGCAGCAAGTGGGGGAGCAGGGTTGAACGTAAGCATGGACAGCTTGGAGGAGCTGGACTATTGAGCCTGGTCCAACACCTCACATCTAAAGCTGGTGGGTAGCAGAAGTATAAGCTATTGGATGCCCGTGGTTGGCGTGCTATGGTTGGGTGCTCTCCATGGCCTCTGCTATGTGGGCTCTTCCGAACACCTCTCCCTTTCTCCCCGGCTCTGCAGCTGGAGATCAATGACATGACCAAGTCCTGGGGCCTGGAGGTGGACCGTGTGGAGCTGAGCATGGAGGCTGTGCTGCAGCCACCCCGGGAGAGCCCTCTGGCCACTGTGCCACCCATGCCTGGGCTGGATGGCACCATTCAGCAGCTGGCTGCCCACTTCTTCAGCAGCACCCTGGCTCTGGCAGGCAGCGAGACCGGCGCTCCAGAGGCAGGTAATCAACCTCCTTCTCTGCTTGGGATGTCCCTCCTGCCAGGTGACCCCGTGTCCATTGGCTGTTTGGCACAGAAGTTAAAGTTGGGGAGATATCATGCTCCTATGAGCACAAACAGGGGGGAGGAGAGAGGGTGGCTTCAGGCACAGCTCCATACCCTTCTTACAAGACACTGGGAAGGAGCAGATCTGCAGGAGCCTGGACTCAAGACCACCTCAGTTCTCAGTGTTTCCATCAGGCAACCCCAAGCCTCAGCTTGCCAAGAGTCACATTGGGGGCAACGTGGGTTTATTGGGTTTTTTTCCAGAAACCCTGCACCAGTTTGTGTCCTGCTCTTTCTTTCAGGGATAATTTTCCACCCCCTGGTAGCACGGTAAGAGTAACCCGTGGCAGACAATAGGAAATGGCAAAACCAGCGGTTGTCTTCTTGCTTAGCTGGAAACGTGGGGTTTCTTTACTCTGGAGACCTTTTGTGGTGGGTCCACGTAGACAAGCAAAGCTCACCACCTCACAGTGTACCCTCTGCTGTCCCATTGTCCCCAGCAGACAGCGTGGAGACAGTGAATGAGATGGAGCCTCCCACCGCTCCCCTCCTTGCCAGCAGTGCCCAGAGGAAGCCCAGCACAGATGAGCTGCTCTCAGCAGTGGAACCCATCCTCTCTGAGGCCCTGGTCAGCCAGGTGGGAGCATCCTACCAGGTCAACATCGCCCTGCCCAGCGGCGCCTGGAGCACCTACTTCATAGACCTCTCCTCAGGTCACTACTCTGGGGTTGCTGTGTTGGAGGTGGGAGGGTGTGTTGAGCCTGTTCCCTGTTTTCATGCTGTGAACTCCCAAGCTTGGTGGTAAGGGGTCCCAAACCAAGCCCATTTGGTGGCTCCATGAGAGGCACCCCAGGGTCCATCAGCCGCGCACTGCAGCTTGGCCACCATGGCCTTGAGTCCCTGCTCCCTGAAAGCCCAAAGTATAATTTGGTTTGGGTTAAAACCATGATTTTTCCTTCAGAAAGAGAGTATTGAGAGAAGATTGGCAGCTGGGTTTCCTGGTGGCTGGCAAAGTGGGATGCATGGCGCAGGGTTTCTTAGCTGTTGATGCCACCAGCCTAAGGGGGGAGCGGTGGAGGGACATGAGTGGGCAGCACCTTGGGCCACTGCCATGCTGGAAGATGTCCTCCCAGCACCCTAATCCATCCCCTCATGGTTGCTGATGGTTTTCCTAGTGGGCATGGCAAAAGTAGAACAAGGCTTGGAGGTAGACCACTGTAACAGGACATTGGTGGAGCAACACGAGACATTTATCTTCACAAGGAAGAAGGACTCCTGTTTTCAAAATCATAGAATCATAGAATCACAGGCTGGTTTGGGTTGGAATGGACTTTAAAGATTGTCTAGTTCCAAACCCTCTAGTGGAAGGCACCTTCCACTAGACCAGGTTGCTCCAAGCCTCATCCAACCTGGCCTTGAACACTGCCAGGCCCTTGTCTGTCATCCGGCTCAAGTCAATCCTTATGGAACAGTGGGGGTGAATGCCAGCAGGCAAGGCTGGATCCTGAAGCCCTCTGTTCCTCCTTCTCCCACCCATTGTGTCCTACAGGCAGCGGCCGGGCTGGCCATGGTGTGCCTGAGGGCATCCCTGATGTCATCCTGGAAGTGGCAGAGAAGGACCTGCAGGACCTCTTCTCGGGCGACCTGCGCCCCTTGAGTGCCTACATGAGCGGGAGGCTGCAGGTGAAAGGCGACCTGCACCTTGCCCTGAAGCTGGAGGAGCTCATCAAGGCGATGAAGCAGCGTAGATAGAGCAGAGCATGCGTGTGGGTGCGTGTCTGTGTGCATGTGTCTTTGTAGGTGTGCGAAGGCGGGGGGACATACAGGGGTGCTGCACAGTGACGGCCTTGTCCTGCTCGAGCTTCTCCCTGTGGAGGCTGCAGGAGTCGGGTGAAGACCTGAGCAGGGAAACTGAGGCTGAGCTCCATTGCCAGCCCGTGTCCTTGGCTTTACCTCCCCTGCCCATCCTTTGCTTACAATGACATGAGAACCAGTTGGCACCCCAGCATATGCCTGTTTGCTTCCATGCCCCTTGGCCACCATGTGCCACCAGGGCACAGCCTGATGTCCTGGTGCTCCCATGATAGGCTGCGTGGCCAGACTGGAAGGGGCATGAACTGAGCAGATGATTGGATTGAGAAGAGCCTGGGGACCCTGTGACCAAGCACAGTAGCCATGGGATGGGCAGCCGAAGCAGGACACCAGAGCTGGCTGGACCAGGCTAATGGGATACTGGCATCCGTGGGGAAGGAGCAGAGGTGGTGATTCTGGGAATGACCTGCCTTGGAGGTACCCGAACCTTCCTGACACAGCAGTTTGGAACAAGTGATTGCTCTAATTTGTGCTTCAAAGTGCTTTTGCATGTGTGCTGTGAGGTCTGTCCATGGGGCACATGGACTGTACATAGGCGTATATGGATACTTATTTATTTTGTAAGCTTCCTTTCTATCAGCTCTTGATGGACAATAAACCTGGTCTGCAGCCTTGTGCTTGGGCAGCGATAGGCTGATGAATTCAGCACCCCTTGGTGCCTCAGTTTCCCCAAAGGACCACAGGTAAAGAGGTGCTGGCATCGAGGAGGCTGTGTGGTGGCTCCATCTCACCATATGATCATGATGAAGTCCTGCCACGGCTAGGAAGAGGTGTCTCTTGGGATGCTCAGCCCCAGCAGCACCCAGTTCCCAGGGGTTAACATGTCCTGGCAGCTTTACCAGGCTCCAGGGTGCTTTGCTGGACCAGTGGGACAAGCCTGACAGGTCTTGTGTCCTGTCCTGTACATGCCAGGGACAAGGGGCAAGGACGATGGAAACGTTTCCAGAATTGAAACGTTTCATGGGTGCAATGAAGCCAAACCACCTCCTAAACGTGTCCTTCAAACCTTGGGGCTGGGCACCATCCTGAGCCAAGCTTTGGAGACGCTCCATGCAGGGGAGGTGACAGTAGTGCCCTGCTATGCCTTGTCCCTTTGGGGATGCCAGGCTAGGTGAGTCCCAAGTGTTCCTGGTGGTCCCCCCTCCGTGGTGGTCCCCATGGTGCAGATGGCTGGGGGGGTACCGATGCCTTGCAGAAAGGGGCAAAGAAGAGCGAGAATACAGCCCCCCAGGACAAAGAGGGATGTGGAAATACTCTCCAAGGGTGGGGGGACAGCCCCTGACCCCCTCGCAACCTTGAGGTGCAGAGGAATAGGGTGGTTAAGCACTTTAGCACGGCTCCCTCTCCCCGCCAGAGCGCGGCAGGGCACTAGGACCCTGCAAACATTCGCAGCGCGATGCTGTTCCTTGGGAAAACGCCTCTTTTCGGGGGGGTCTTGGGGTCCTCCCCGGGTTTCTTCCCTCCGGGACGGCCAGGAAGGGCTGACCCAGCTGGGAAGCTCTTTTAGGGGGGTGACCGGGGTTGGGAGCGGGCTCTGCGCAGTTCCCCCCCCCCCCCGACACGGAGGAGGAGTTATGTGAAGCGCGGAAGGAACCGAAAGCGCGGGCAGCGGCGGCAGCGGGGGGGTGCCGGGGGGGTCCCGGCCCTGCGCGCCCCGCCATGCCCGGCTCCGGCACCCCGGTGAGCGCCGGTTGGCCCCGGGGTGGAGCGGGAGGTGGGCTCCGGGGGTGCGGAGAGGTCGGGGGGGCGGGGATATGGGGGGTGTCCAGGGCAGCAGGAAGTGCTCGGGGGGGTGGGGATAAGGATTCTGGGGTGTTCCGCGTCTTTTCTTGCTTTGGTGGGTGGTAGGGAGGGGTCCGGCCCCCCCACCCTGCCAAAGCATAGGTGTGGGATGGAGGGAAGGAGGGGTGGGGAGGGGGGCACTGGGAGGATGGTCCCACCCTGGCAGAGTGACATCCAGAGATCTTTAGATTGTAGAATCACAGAATCATGGAATGGTTTATACTGGAAGGGACCTTAAAGCTCATCCAGTTCCAACCCCCTGCCACGGGCAGGGACAACCTGGCCTTGAACACTGCCAGGGATGGGGCAGCCACAGCTTCTCTGGGCACCCTGTGCCAGTGTCCCACCACCCTCACAGGGAAGAACTTCTGCCTAAGAGCTCATCTCAGTCTCCCCTCTGGCAGGTTAAACCCATCACCCCTTGTCCTGTCCCTACAGGCCCTGCTGAAGAGTCTCTCTCCAGAATCATTGTACGTTTCCTCTGTGCCCCATCCCCTGGACTTCAGCCCTCCCCAGCCCCATAGCCAGGGAGACTGTTCTGTTGCCTCTTTTCTGGAGGGGGAGGAAGTGGTCAAGGCCCCATTCATCATCCATCACTACAGTGCATGGGCCACCTCTGGCCTGTTCATAGGGCCTGGGCATCGGTGGTGGCTCAGTGGTTGCTCTGAGTAGGGTTTGTGGGTTACTTTCCTCCCCCAAGAGCTCATAAGCTCTTAAATCTCACCCCTGCACTCATTCCTCTTCCCCCCTCCCTTCCCAAGCTCCTAGAAGATGACTTCCAGTTCATCCTTTGCGAGGGCTGCCAGCAGGAATCGACCAGCCTCAAGCTCCTCACCTGTCTTCACACCTTGTGCCTTGGTTGCCTGAGCAAGAACAAGCCCATCGGGCAGTGCCCCATGTGCCAGATGCCCATCCCACAGACCAGTGGCATTCCTGGCATGGACAACCTGCTCTTCACCAACCTGCAGGCCAGGCTCAAGGTCTACAAGAAGATCATTGGTGGAGTTGACTTGTTCTGCGATAACTGCAAGAAGCCCAGTGAGCTCTGGTGCTGTGAGTGTGAGGAGTTCCTCTGCAGCAAGTGCTCTGAGGCCCATCAACGCTATCTGGCAAGCCACGAAGCCAAAAGGGTGATGGACATCAGGGCAGGGTCCGCTAAGGACTTCCTTGAAGGCACCCAGAGGACCAGTAACTTCTCCTGCTCCAACCTGGCTCATAAGACCCAAACTGTAAGGTAGGTTGAAGAGGTCTCTCCCCAGCTGGGTTGTTTAGCTTTTGGGCTAGTCCATGATGGGACTGAGCAGGGTGTCCCTGTCCCTCTGCTGCCCTGATTTCACCATGTCATGGAGAAGATGGGGGGGAAGTAGTGACTGGTGGGCTTTAGGGCATGGATGGTTTGGATGAGACCAGGTTCAAGGTGGTGATGGGAGAGTGAGGACAGGGTAGACCAAGGGAGGAGAGTGTGTGGGGTGCTCCTTGCTAGGGTAAGGAGGATGAGGTTGGTGGAGCTCAGCAAGAAGAAGGCCTATTGCTTCAGCTGCTGTGCTGGACAGCAGAGAAGGGTGGGTTTTGCTGCTGGTGCCAGGTGAGCTTGGAGAGGACTTGGGGAGCAGCGTGGGTGCAGCGCAGGACAAGGTTTAAATGCCCTCAAGGGCAAGTCCAAGCAAGAGGGGAAGGGGCTGGAGCATCTGTGGAGGCCAGCACTGGTGCCAGCCATGATGCAATCCCTGCCTCACTGTGTCCCTAGGCCACTGCTTCCCAAGGCTACCAGGAAGTATGTGAGGGATGGGTGATGATCTCCACTCACCACTTGTTATAGTCTTGCCTCAGGCATCTTAAGGAGATCAGATACTCTTTGCTCTTCTGTTCTTATGCATAACCCCAATAAGTGCTCCTGGAGGGGCAGAGAGCTCATTCCTTCAGTGCCCTTGCAGCGTGTGGATGGATGTCTACCACAGCTCTTGCACAGTCAGCGCAGTGGCTGTGGCCAGCGCAGCAGAGGAGCAGAAACCCTGTGCAGAGAGTGGCCCAACGTCTTGTTTCCCCACTGGGCGAGCATAAACCCCCACGTGGCCCCGGCTGGTGTCGCTTCAGTGCAAGGAGCGAGTGAGCGTGCGGGTTGAGGAGCGAGCGCGGTGCGCAGGGCAGGCTGTGAGCTGGCGCTGTGGCTGTGCTTGTCCCCGCAGCATCTACTGCCAGCAGTGCGAGAAGGCGCTGTGCTGCTCGTGCGCGCTGCTGGACAGCCGGCACACGTCCTTCTGCGACATCCGCAGCGAGACCCAGCGCCGGCAGCAGGAGCTGGGCACCATCACCCGCGCCCTGCGGCAGCAGCGCGGCGGCTTCGAGGCCACGTGTGCGGCGCTGCAGGGGGAGGCCGCGCGGCTGGAGCGGGCGCAGCGGGAGCTGCGGGAGCTGATCCGGCAGCGCGTGGAGCAGCTGGTGCGGCTGCTGCGGCGCGAGGAAGAGGAGCTGCTGGGAATGCTGGAGGCGCGGCAGGAGCAGGGCCGGCAGGAGCTGGCGCGGGAGCTGCAGCGCGTGGAGGGGGTGCTGCGGCGCATGGAGGCGGGTGAGCGGCTGGTGGAGAAGATGAGCCTCTACGCCACGGAGCAGGAGGTGATGGACATGCAGCCCTTCATCAAGGGCGCGCTGCAGGACCTGCAGCGGGCTGTGGTCAGGAGCCAAGCGCAGCCCGTGGACTTTGCTGAGTGCAGAGCCAAGCTGCAGGCGCTGGTGGAGCGCGTCGAGGGACACCCAGGTGAGGAGGCGCTTGGCCAGGCGGGCTCGTGGGGGGGACCGAAAGCAGAGTTGAAGGTTATAATCCCTGGTTAGACCGTATCCTCCATGGGTCTCCTTCCACATGGAGACTTGATGGCCCTGTGCCTCCAGCCTTTGCTCATGTGATGGGCGCAATCCAACCTCTCCCAAGGGTGGGATGCAGTTGTTGCATCCATCAGTTCCAAATCAACCTTTGTCTCTTGGTCTTGCGGAGCATGGCAGTCCCTCAAACACAGGTTTACGGGGAGGGAGCATGGTGACTTGCTTGGTATGGAGCCATGCCACGAGTTGAGGGATAAGGGAGGTGAGTGGCACCTGGAACACTTGGAACAGGGGCTTACAGAGGCTGCTGTGGCGAGGAGGAAGCAGGTGGAAGGGTTGGATCAACTCTGCATCCTTTCTGAGATATGTTTGTGCTGGTGACATCTGCAGGTCCTTCAGCGGTCATAACCATCCTGCTGGCCACTGACCTCTTCTGCTCCTCATGTCTCCAGCCAGTTTGTCTTTGCTCAACATTTGTTCATAACCATCTGGGGCGTTTTCCCTTTTGGATTGTTGGTTACCACCTCAGGATAGTGTATCCAACCAGGAGGTGAAATGTTCCCTGGGAGCACTCCCTAACAGGGATGGCAAGAGGTCCACGAGCACTGCTGGGTTTGCCCAGGTCTTCCCCCAGCTCTTTGGCAGCAGCACGGTGGTAGAGATGCTGATGGTTTGGGAAGGGTGAAGGCCTTTGTGTCTGTGGCATGTGCAGGGATGGTGTTCTGGAAAATCCAGGTTGGGTCAGAAGGTGGTAGAATCCTTCCAGGAAACAGGCAGTAGGAAGCAATGAATGAAGAGACTTTGGGGAGTCTTCTGCTCCATCCCCCTCCTGCTGTCTTCAGACCCGGGCTATGACCAGTGTCCTCCTTGGCCTTCTGTGGGCATCCACCACTGAGCTCCCCAGGGCAAACTCATGAGCTCTGGACCATCTGTAGCTCATGACATAGCTATGGATGGTCCATGAGCCCAGGGGTGATGTCCTGGTAGGCATTGTCCCTCCACCTCCCCTCTCCACCCCACCAAGCAGGCTGGGAGGACCCTCTGAGCCCTCCTTCTCCCTCTTGCTTCCTTCAGTCCCCGTTCCCAAAACAGGTACCTCTGCTCCCCACCACAACTCACTGCCTGAAGATGGGACCACCCTGATCCTCGACCTGGAGCCTCCCAGGGAGCATTGCCAACCGCATGGAGGTCTGCCCATGGGGCTGCCTGCCCCTCACCAGCCCTGTGCCCCCATATCAGACCCCTCATGCAGCAGAGGACACGTGTGTCCAAACCAAGGAGGGGATATGTCCCCCACCCAAACCACACCTCCAGCCCTTCCGATGCAGAGGGATGAAGAAGCAGAGGAAGACTCCAGGTCAGCTCACGGGGACACTGTGCCTCTTCCCAGGAGCATCCAGGACTCTCTGGCCTTGCTGCAGGAAGATTTCGGTGGCTGGGCCAGGTCCAACAGGCAGCAGGCAGATAAGCTCCTGAAGATGGGCAATCGCCTCCTGCAAGCTCAGCACCGGGCAAACAGGCACTTGGTGTCCATGACCCAGGAGATCCGGGCCATGTCCCACTCCCTGGCCACCATCGCCTCTGCTGTGGGCCCCTTGCTGCAGGCCACAGCCAGCCGACGGGACCCCCCCCACCCAGACACGGGCTGGCCGTCGCTGCCCTCCAGCATGCTGGAGTTACTCCTTCCCAGCACCCTGCAAAGGCAGGAGTCACCGGTCCCAGTGGCTGCCACGGCCCCTTCCCCTGTGAGCTCCCCTCCTGCCACCTCCCCTGCAAGCCCAGTGTGCTTGGAGCCCCCCAGCCCAGCCTTCGAGGAGGAACATCCCAAATCAAGGCATCCCACCAGCAGCAAGCGTGGTGGGAAGCCCAGCACCAGGCTTCAGAAGCGAAGGAAGAAGTGAGAGGCTACAAACCAGAACACTTGCCGTGGCCTGCAGCTGCTTGGGATACCCCTATGGAGACCAGTGTCTCCATTTCATCTTGCTGTGCCAATAAATCCTCATGGAATGGATGGTGCATTGATCTTTTGCTGGCTTTGAGAAGGCAGCGTCTCCACCCCAAACAAGGCCTCGCTACTGCATGGCAATAACATGCTTGGGAACAGCATGATCTTACTCATTTTCCTTTTGCTTTCCTTCCCAGCATGTGTTGACCTCCTGGCTTATGGGTCTGGGATGGGTGGGAAGGCAGCAAACCCATATGGGAGAACTGGAGGAAAGGCTTTGGGACAAGGATGGGTGAATGAGCTGGCGGGTGGCTGGGCAGCCCAGCTTGCAAGCTCACTGCTGGATTTCAGCCTCAGTAGCATCTCCAAGAGGTGACCCTTCAAGGAATCATAGAATCATAGAACCAACCAGGGTGGAAAAGACCTTTAAGCTCATCAAGTCCAACCATTCCCCAGCACTGCCAAGGCCACCACTAACCCATGGCACTGAGGGCCTTGGCTACACGGTGTGTGAACACTTGCAGGGACGGTGACTCCAGCACTGCCCTGGGCAGCCTGTTCCAATGCCTGAGCACCCTCTGGGGAAGAAATTGTTCCTGATCTCTAGTCTAAACCTTCCCTGATGCAGCTTGAGGCCGTTTCCTCTTCTGCTGTCACTTGTTTTTTGGGAGAAGAGACCAGCCCCCTCTTGGCTCTGGGGCTGGTAGGGGAGAGATGCTGCTGCTGGTTGTGGACCCTGAGGGCTTGGTTGCTCCTTGGTTGCTCCTCATCCTCCTTGCTGGCTGCCCAGGGCCTGCACAGGGCACGGTTGGTGATGCCTATCAGGAGACTGTGAGCCCTGATACTCACTGCAGGGGTGAATTACAGCCCCACATCCGAAAAGTGACACATCTACCTTGGCAGATAGAGAGATTCTCTGCTTGGACAGCTTTGAGGAGGACACGATGAGGAGTAGATGGTGAGCGCAGCTAAAGAGCTGTCAGTGCTCCTTTGGTCAGCAGCATCCAACCCCTCTAGCTGGGATATGAACCTCCTAAACGGGCACACAGGGGTATGGTTTTCCTACCTCTTTCCTCTCTGCTTTCCAAGCTCAAAGACAGCCCAGGAATTGCTTGATGCACCTCATTGCTCTTTGGCTCCTGCCTCCAGATGGAGAAGAAATAAACCATTTCCCTGGTATGTTGTGCATTGCAAGTTATTTCCTTTTGCTCTCCATTCCCACAGCACCCACCTGCTCAAAAAGGCAGATGTGCAGGGTGATGGGTGCTGTGGTGATGGTTGCTTTGCAGCATGATGTGACCCCTTGAACCCACAATGCACAATGAGCGCAGGATGACCCATGTACATGAGATGTGAGCTGTCCTGCTGGTAGCTATGCAGTTTGGATCATGCCAAACCAGCCTGATTCATCCATGGCTATCACCTGAAGTTCATGGGCATCTCACCTGGTCCTCACCTGCATCTACAAGCAAAGCAATGAGCACACCACTGTTCACCCAGAGGCAGAGGCTGTCCCTAAAACGCCAGACAAGGACTCCATCCAAAGCCATGCTCCTCCCTGGTGTCAGTTCCACACACAAACTGCTTCTCCTCCTGATGTACAGCAGGCACAGGGAAGCTCACGGAGGGGTTCAGCTGCATCACCCTGCCCTGGTCCCCTCCCTCTGGGCACCACGGAGGGGACAACCCGCTGCTGAACCACCCCAGGAAGGGATGGGCTGTGTCGAGCATTACGCCCCAGGTATAATAATCCTAATAATGATTAGAAATAATCATTATTTCTAATTATCATTAATAATAATTATATTTACATAATGTAATTCTAATTTTTAATAACTATAATTAATCATAGTTATTATTTCTAATACCTAATAGCTCTAACATTACTCCTGATACGGATTATTCTGGTCATTATTTTACTACCACTCATTGCCACATCAGTCCTGCCCAGGAAGCTGATGGCTCCAGGGGACAAATCTGATCAAGAAGCAGTTGACCAGCCATGTGTGCACAAGCACGTTCCTCCCTTTTGCTAAAATCCTGGGAAGCACACGGAAACGTAAGGAAACACAGGGACACATGGGTGGCCGCACCAGTGTGGACACCACTGTGTGGAGTCTGGTCCTGCAGGAGCAAGGATGTGGCTCAGGGCAACTGATAGGGATCTCCTCCCAATTCCCCCTTTTGCTCTTATTCTTCCATGTGACTCGAATTCAAATTGCCCTTTTTCCTCAAAAAAAAAAGCAACTTATTGCTTGGTAGAGAAATGTCAACCATGAGTCCTTCACGTCCTGGAGCGCCCCAGTTGATATGAGCAGCAGCTCCATGAGGGTCATCACCACCTTGAAGGAGCTGGGGACAGGGACCAGTTCAGGCAGCTGAAGAGTGGGTTTGCATTAGGAAAGTGTTACCCCCATGATCTGGAGGTAGGATATGCAGTCTGAAGTTGGGTCACATCTCTTTAGATCTTACAGAGCTGGTTGTTGCCAAAAAACAAGTGAAAACATGCAGTTGGCTGCACAATAAACTCAGCATCTCTCCTATGGGTGAGGAACCCAACCCAGCACCTCATTAGCTCATTAGAACCCACCAATGGTTCCTTAAGGAACTGGGTATTCTCACCTGTTGGCAGTTGCCCTTATGGGAGGTGTGGCAAGCATCACCTGCATTGGGAGTGGGAGATGTGGGCTATAAAGGGTCCCTGGGCAGCAGCTGCACCTTGTGCTGGACCCTGGTAGGCAGGATGAGGCCTGGAAGCAGCCTGGGGTTTGGTCTTTTCTGCTGTTTGCTTGGGGTGGTTGTTGCTTACAACCCCTGGGACTTTTTTAGAGGGGAGGCTGAGCTATGGAGGTACAGAGAGGATCCTTCCTTGGGGTATCCCCATACCTTCTCCCAGCCTTGGGCATGGGTGGATGTGTCCCAGCTCCAGGCTGCAGCCCCGCTGCACCCTGTGGCCGTGCAGTGCCAGGAGGCACAGGTGATGGTCACGGTGCACAAGGACCTCTTTGGCACAGGACGCCTGGTCAGGGCTGCGGAGCTGAGCCTGGGCTCGGCTGGGTGCCGGCCGGTGGCCCAGAGCAATGCTGAGAGCACTGTGACCTTCGTGGCTGGGCTGCACGAGTGTGGCAGCACCCTCAGGGTAAGGCTGGGGGGGGCTGGAGCCTTTGGGTGGGGGTCATCTCTTGGCTTGCACCTCAGTGCCTTTGGATGCTGAGACTTCAGATGCTGGAGTGGGACCCTTATCAGGGCCTGTAGGGACAGGACAAGGGGGAAAGGCTTTAACCTGCCAGAGGGGAGATTGAGATGAGCTCTGAGGCAGAAGCTCTTCCCTGTGAGGGTGCTGAGGCGCTGGCACAGGGTGCCCAGAGAAGCTGTGGCTGCCCCATCCCTGGCAGTGTTCAAGGCCAGGTTGGACACAGGGGCTTGGAGCAACCTGCTCTAGTGGAAGGTGCCCCTGCCCGTGGCAGGGGGTTGGAAGTGAATGAGCTTCAGATCCTTTCCAACCCAAACCATTCTATGTCTGGCAGGGGTTGTGGTGTAGTTGGACTCGGGGAGATGCTCCAGAGCCTTTCCTAGAGGCTGACCGTCTCAGTGTGCTTCTGAAGGGCAGCAGAAGCTCTACTATCTTCTCTGGGGAAGGGCACACAAGAGACCGGGGAAGTTTTTATCCTGTTCAACAGAGAGTTACCGAAATCTTGCAGGACTCTCTATGCTGGTGCTGCCACCTCGAGGGGAGAGCCCAGATGGCCTGGTGCTGGGAGCCACTGCTGCAAGCCAGCGCTGGATGCCTGCCTCCGGAGGCATCTATCTCACTGCTGCTGGAGTGTAGCATGAAGAGCTTAAACTGAAAGTGGCCTTGCTCCCCTGGGAGAGGCTTGGTGCCATGAGGGTGAGCAGATTCCCCCAGCAGAAGTCACTCTGATATCCTGGGGGTGACACTTTCCTGCCTGTTGTTCTGGGGCATGGAAACTAGAAGGAAAAACCTGGACATTGACTTGAGCTGCTCTGCTGCTGAGCAGAGGCAGTGCTGGGACAGACTGGAGCAGCTTTGCATCCCTGCAGCAGGATGAGGGCCACTCACCTGCATCCAGCACATGTTCTACTGGCTGATGTCGATCTCGGTGCTGTCTCCAGGCTGCAATGTGCTGCTCTGTGCATGTGGTCCAAAGAACAGGGCTCTTGATGCCTGCATACTGTCTTTCCCCAGGTGACCCCTGATGCTCTAGTCTACAGTACAAGCTTAAACTACAACCCAGTTCCTCCTGGGAACCCTGTCATCATCCGCACCAGCCCTGCCGTGGTTCCCATAGAGTGCCACTACCCAAGGTGAGCTGAGGCAGGTGAGGACCAAGCAAGTCCTTCTGCTGCCATGAGGATCTAACCATGGGCATCTCTCCCTAGGAGGGACAATGTGAGCAGCAATGGTGTCAAGCCCACGTGGGTGCCCTTCCTCTCCACCCTGTCCTCAGAGGAGAAGCTGCCCTTCTCCCTGCACCTCATGAATGGTAGGTTTTGGGTGGGGGTCTCATGGTGCCCTGGGCTAGCCTCTGAGGTGCTCGCGCTTCCATCAGATGGTGCTGGTGTCACCCTACTGCTCCTGGAGCACGGGGTTTGGTACAGTTTGGGTGGGTACCCAGGGCCCGTTGTGCTTCACTGCTTCCACTCAAGGAAGCCCCAGGCTGGCTTCCCATTCAGAAGTGCCTGGTGGCCTCTCTCCTTCCAGATGACTGGAGTGCTGAGAGAGCCTCCACCATATTTCAACTGGGAGAGGTCCTGCACTTCCAAGCTGGTGTCAACATGGGGAACCACGCACCTCTGAGGATCTTTGTGGACAACTGTGTGGCCACCCCAACCCCAGACAGGAGCTCTTCCCCCCAGTATGCTTTCATTGACTTCAGTGGGTAAGAGCTGGCTGTGTCCTTACTTGAAGAGCATCCTTCTGCAGGTTATGGCAGCTCTGACAGTGGGATCCTCCTGTGTCTAGGTGCCTGGTGGATGGGCAACTGGATGATGCCACCTCAACCTTTATGTCCCCGAGGCCCAGGCAAGATGTGCTGCAGTTTGCAGTAGATGCATTCAAGTTTGCAGGAGACTCCAGCAATCTGGTAAATCCTTCCTAAAGCAAGTGAACTCCCTCATCTAGATAGGGTCATGGCCTCTAGAATTGCATTCCCAAGGCAGCTGCCTCATGGTAATGTATGAATGAGGTCATGGTGTATCATTACCTAAGGAGCATGGCCCTCTGAGCCAAGTATCTCCCTTGGAGACCAGTTCTGATACTGGCAAAGATGAGCCCTTCTGACGGGCTTCAATAGCTGAAGCCTCAAGTGGCTTGAAGGAAAGAGGGCCTTGAGCTGCCCTGGGATGGTGGTGGGCCCATTGGAAGCCAACTTCATGGTGCATAGGGAAGCCATAAAGGCAAATGAGAGCTGAATCTCTTCTCCCCAGATCTACATCACCTGCCAGCTGAAGGTCTCCCCGGCTGACCAATCTCCAGACCCTCTGAACAAGGCTTGCTCCTTCGACAAAGCCAGCAACCTGTGAGTAGTTTGAGCAGCTTGCCCAAGGGTGAAGAGCTGGGGCTTCTCATGTGGTGTGTCACCTCTTGGGAAGGTGGGGTGGGATCTGGGTGGGAGGGTTTGGGTCTCTCCTTGGAGACTCTGAAGCGTGTGAGGGGTTCCCACCATGGCGTGGGCTGACCACCAGGCTCTCTCCTAGCTGGGCCCCTGTGGAAGGCACCCGGGATGTGTGCTCCTGCTGCGAGATGAGGAGCTGTGGCCTGGCCAGGCACTCCAGGAAGCCCCACGCTCCATCCCGATGGCAAGGGGGACGTGCCCGGAGAGAGCTGCCCTCCCAGCTTGGTATGTCTCAGTGTGCCTCTTGGTCTTTGTCCCTGTCATGGTAATCTGGCTCAGAGCTGGGGGGCTGGAGCTGCCTCACTAACCCTTGGCTAATCCAGGATGTTCAAATGCATTTAAGTGCTCAAAGGTCCTCCCTTCCAGATCCCTTGGTGAAAGAAGCAGATGTCGTGGTGGGACCCCTCTTCATCCACAGCTGGCAGCATCACCCAGTTAGGAGGATGCCTTCACAAGGTAGGGCAAACCCAGGGGAGGGGAAGGCTTGTGTGGCAGGTCCTGGCTTTGGCCGTAACCACCTCCTTGCTTCTCCTTCCTAGATGCAGCCCAGTTGTGGATGGTTTTGGGGCTGGCCACGGTTGCTGGTTTGGTCATCCTGATCCTCAGTGTTGTAGGAGCTCTGGCTGCCTGCCGGAGGCCCAGCAACCCTGTTTAACTCAGATGCCACCTTTCAGAGTCTATCCAATAATAAAGTACAAGTTGAATGACTGAGAGGCTGAGTGGAGAAGTCTTAGAGAGGCAGCCAAACCTACATGCTAACTGTAAGTGTGCTGCTTTGCCTCCCCAAACCCAACTGAAGTATCTTCCTCCTGCCCCACCATGTTCTCAGCAGAGCTCTGTACAGCCTTTACACCCCCATGAGCAGAGTTGGGAACTGATGCCAAAACAAAGCACTACCCAGGTGCTTTCTTTTCTTGTCTGTACAAGCATGGAGTTCTACCTCTCTATGGGGCCCCTTGGGTCAGCTCCATACAGCGAAGGCTTAATAAAACTTGCTTGAAGCTGGTATGGGGAGAGAAATGGAGCTTTGCTGGCTGAGGAAGGGAGCATGACTTGAGGGCTTTTCCTAGGCCACAGGCAGGAATTCCAGTCCCTGCTCCAAGGACTGTTTACACATAGTTCTATGTCACAAGCCTTGGCTGACATGGATAAACAGTCCTTGGGCCAGGGACTGGAATTCCTGCCCCCGCTTCCCCCACATCCAGAAAGGAGATTTCTGACATGCCTTAGTCATGTTTGCTTTGCTTCTTCCTCCTGCAGTGGAATTTGGGCTCTTCTGCTTAGCCACAGTAGTTGTAATGGCCAAGATGTTCATGCCTCAACCCCAAGACCTCCACTATCTGGGAGAGGCTCCCACTTTAGGCATCAGTGGGAACTGGCCCAGCTGAGCAGCTGGAGCTGCAGTGTTTGCTGGTGGGCTGGATTCAGGGAAAACTGAGACCCGTGAGCAGCTGGGGCTGGCTGGCAGCATGGCTGCTTCGTGAGCTGGTTTGCAAAGGGCAGGAATCATAGAATCAGGACTTCTGCCACCTCTTAGCCTGCTCCAAGAGAGCTTGAGCAGCTCTTTTGGTAACGGAGCCCAGAGGAAAGTGGTATCTTGTACAAGCTGGTGTGTCTTTGGGTGTCATCCAGCACCCTGGAGCCCCTCAGCCAGATGTCCTTTGCTGGATGTCACTTTGCATTGGGATCTCTTTAGTACAAGGTGCCAAAATAGATTTGAGCCTTTGGGTCACCTAAACCACTGTCCCATCCCTTCCCTTGGTGTTGGTTTGGCTGCTCACAGTTCTAAAAGCAAATTAGCCCTCCCTCAACATGGCAAAATTAGTTCTGGGCTGGATCAGGGTGCTGCAGTGATTTGGAGCTGGGATTGGGCATGGCTTCTTCTCTCATCCCTTGTTGGGAGAGCTTAGTCCTTGTCTTGCAGTGAGATAGGAGCTTTTAGGGGGAAGTCTTCACCATCCTCTGAAAGCTGTGAGCTATTAGAGCAGAAGGGCGAGGAGGAGAGCAGAGTATGGAAACATGGGTGGAAGTGATCTTGGAAGGCCTCCAGTCCAACACCAGCTCTATCAGCCTGGCTGAGGATGGCACTGTCCAGAGGTGAGGATTCCCCCACCTCTGTGTGCCGAGCCCAGGGCTGCACAACCCTCCTGGAGAAGCACCACTTCCTCACCCTACCTGAACCTTGCAGACCATGAGTTGTGGCTGCTGATGTGTTAAATCTTCATGTACCTGATTCCTTCTTGCTCAGCATCTTAATGACCATCCCATTCACCCAAGCCAGCTGAGGAAGGGAAAAGACAAATATCAGCCCAATCTGGTCTACAAGGAAATTTGGGATGGGGAAATGCTTTCTGGCTTCCTGGAGTAGCCATCCCACCCCGGCAGCATCACTGGCTCTGGTGATGCTCAACAGCAGCACTGACCTGAAGTTTTGACTTATAACAGTTTTAAGCAAAATCACGATGTATTTTGAAGTCTCCTTTACACAACTGGGGGAAAAACACTGGGGGTTGTGCTTGTCCAGTGCCCTGGGACTTTCTGGTCTCTGTCTCCACCAAAAAACTGAGCTCATGCTGTTTCCCAACTGTGCTGGACTATGGCCAATGTCATCTTGTGCTTGGAATGAAGACGGGACAGCTGCTCCTTGCTAATCTGGGAGCAGAAATCCCCTTCTTCATAGAGGAACGCCTCCTCTGCCCTGAGTCTGGGTGTGTTTCTCCACCTGGGAATCACCTTTGCTAATGTGAGACCTATAGCCACAAGGTGACCCATCAGAGGGATTTATTCTCCTGCTGGGATCAAACCCTGGTACCCAGAGGCCCATAGCCTAAGCTGGCCCCTGAGCTGTGGCTCTCTGGGATGCAATGGAGTGACACCAGCTGTCTCCCATGGTCCTTGCAGTCAAGAACCCAGCCAAGGAGCAATGTTCTCCTGCTGGGAGGGGGCAGCATCTTATTTACTGACACAGCATCACCCGCTGCTGTTATCTCTGTGACGCACAGGCTCAGGAATCCCTGGCATTCCTACGCCAGTGCCAAGCTCAAGGTACTTTAAACACGAAGGAGAAGGCCTGGACTGCTGACAACAGCAGGGCTAGGAGCATCAGCTCCTAAGGGAAAAGCAGAAGGTTTTATGCTTTCACATGTATGGTTTTGGGGATGTTGAGCCAGGTACAAACTCCAAAGCTGGTGGGATTCCTGCTAGGAGCAAGCTGGCCCATGTCTGCCCTAAAAGCTTTCCATTTCTTTTCATTTTGCCAGAAATCCCTAGACTCAGACATCCAAATCAGAGACTTTCCACTGTCCCCGAGGCCTGCCAGGGACATCTCGAAGGACAGAGAGGGATTTGGGGTATGAAACGGAGCATCCCTCATGAGGAGCCAATGGAATGCTTGCATTCCCTGGCAGGGAAAAAGTCAAAGACACTCAAAATAAGGGCCAGTAACTCCAATAATGAGGCTTGAAAACATAGTGTCTTTTTAAGCAGCTTTCCCTATTCTCCAGCTGTGAGGAGGGTGGGATACAGACTGGGGGTGGGATACAGACTGGGATGCTGTGGCATGGGGAAGGGAGCGATGAGAGGAGGGCCTTTCCTCCAGCTTCTGCTGCTCCAAGTTCATTTCCTTGAGGGCAACAAAACAAACACAAGCAAAAGAGCTGGGGAAGGGCAGCAGAGAGCAAAAATGAGAGGTTTTGGCTCTGCAGCCAATGACCTCAGTGCTGAAATGAGGCTGAAATGGGGCTTGTTCAGCCCTGGCTGAGAACACCCATGCTCATGTCAGTGGTGGGGGCTCTCCATCAGCTGCTGCTGACTGAGCATCCCAGTCCCACACAGGATGCAGGGGGGTGTGTAAAGCCCCACTTTGTGCTGGAGCTGTGAGCACATCAGCATCCAAGTGGAAAACCGAAGTCCCAGGGGGGGCTGATGGTGCCAGGCAGGAACAGTCCCTGTGTAAGGGATGGGAAACACCCGGATTGGGATCACGGACCCTGCTCTCCTCCTCTGCCAGTTCCCCAGCAGCCTTGAAACCCCCCTTATCACCTTCTAACCTAAACAAGTCCCTTTGTACCAGTCTCCGTGTCTCCAGCCTCTGCTGAGTTTTATAAACAACTGCCCAAAGAGGCTGACAAAGACATTTTCTCTTGCCTTGGGCAGCCCGGGGATGGGGGGTCCCAGCACCCCGGAAATGACGGGGTCATGCCTCTCCTTTCCCTGCACCCACGAGGGCTGGCCTTTGGGTGCCATTGGTCCCCAAGCGGGAGCCCAGGGGCGGACAGCTCATGCTGCTGGGGGGATATAAGGCTGGAGGAGCAGCCCGGGCTCTCTGTGCCAGGGTTTGCTGGAAGAAGGAAGGATGGGACCCAGAAGCAGCTTGATCCTCACTCTTCTGTGCTGGGCAGTGAGTGAGGCGGCTGCCTACACACCCTGGGACTTCTCCTGGGCTGACCTGGCGAGCCGGAGAGTGCAGGCAGACCCCAGTGCCTGGTCCTGGCTGCAAGACCCCCATTCCCGATCCATCTCCAGCAACCAGCCGGTGGTGGTGCAGTGCCAGGAGGCTCAGCTGGTGGTGACGGTGAACAGGGACCTCTTTGGCACTGGCCGTCTGGTCAATGCGGCTGACCTGACGCTGGGGCCAGCAGCGTGCAAGCATTCCTCACTGAACCAGAACTCCGTCATCTTCACCGCCGGCCTCCACGAGTGTGGCAGCGTTGTGCAGGTAAGACCTTCACCCCCCAGCTCCAGGATCCTGCCTGGCAGCCCCTCCAGGATTCTCCTCCGGGAGCAGCTCCAGGCTATGGACCAGGTACAGTGATGCTGGGGGATGCTCTGGGTGCGGGATGCAGAGCACCATCAAGGACCATCCCCAGGGGAAGGATAAGTGGGTATTTCCCCCAAACCAAAGCATTTTCCCACAGCTGGAGACATGCTGATGGTGCAAAGCCTCCACATCAGACCCATTTGGCTCGTGGTTTTGCCCATTAGGAAGTTCAACTCACTGAGAAAGGAGCAGGGTTCCTTCTCCATCCCTTTTATTTCATTTTCTTTGGCTTTCCCCAGCATTTCCCAGCTGGGGGTGGTCTCTCTGACAGCTTCCCAATGCTTTTCTGCCCAGATCACGCCAGATTCCCTCATCTACCGCACGCTCCTCAACTATGACCCCAGCCCCGCCAGCAACCCCGTCATCATCCGCAGCAATCCTGCCGTCATCCCCATTGAGTGCCACTATCCCAGGTGAGGCCTCCCTGCCCCTGGTACCCATGGGGATCCCTGGGGACCAGCATGGGGCTGTATACTGATGCACAGTTATCCTTGCCCAGGAGGGAGAATGTGAGCAGCAACGCCATCCGGCCAACCTGGGCTCCCTTCAGCTCCACGCTGTCAGCAGAGGAGAGGCTGGTGTTCTCCCTGCGCCTCATGAACGGTAGGTGGGAAGCTGTAGGGGGAGTTTTCACCCTTTTCCCGGTGTGGGGAAGCTCAGGGATGCAGCACCCCACTGGGAAACCAACCCCATGGTGAACACCAGTGCTCCTGCTTTGGGGATGAGCCTTGGTTCTGGTCCCATGGGAGCTCGAAGCCACCCCCTGTCACCCTTTGCCTTGCAGAGGACTGGAGTGCTGAGAGACCCTTCACTGGTTTCCAACTGGGTGATATCCTCAACATCCAAGCAGAGGTGGGCACTGAGAGCCACGTGCCGCTGCGGCTGTTCGTGGACAGTTGTGTGGCTGCCCTGAGCCCCAGCACCGACTCCTCGCCCCACTACTCCATCATCGACTTCAATGGGTGAGCCCCAGGGACCCAGCCTGCAGCAACGCTGCGGGGGAACCCAGCAGGTTGCTGACCCCCGCCTCCCGTCCCACCCTAGGTGCCTGGTTGATGGGAGGTTGGATGACACCAGCTCTGCCTTCATCACCCCCCGGCCCCGTGAGGACATGCTGCGCTTCAGGATCGACGTGTTCAGGTTCGCAGGGGACACCAGGAACCTGGTAAGGCTGCGTGTGTCCCCTGGCTGCCCCAAGCTGATGTCCCCCACCAGCAGGTCCCCACCTCTCTCCTTTGCCCTCCCTGCAGATCTACATCACCTGCCACCTGAAGGTGACCCCAGCGGACCAACCCCCAGACCCCCTCAACAAAGCCTGCTCCTTCAACAAAGCCAGAAACACGTGAGTAGTCACCACACCGGGATGAGGGCACATCTGGGCAGGTCCCTTCCAGAACCCCGCAGCCCTAGTGTGGCATCCCGGACCCAGACTTGGGAGGCAGGAATGCTCCGTGGGTGCTGGTGGGGGCTCTGCTGACGATGCTCCCCCCCTGCTCCAGGTGGGCCCCCGTGGAAGGCACCCGGGACATCTGCAGCTGCTGCGAGACGGGGAACTGCGAGTCCCCGGCACTGTCCCGCAGGCTCAATCCCCTGGAGCGATGGCCAGGCCGCCGCTTCCGCCGCCAGGATGCCGAGGGTGAGGTCCCTGCGGGGACAGAGGGGACACCCCGGGGATGTGGGACAAACCCGCCTCATCGCTCCTTCCTCCCCAGGGAAAGAGGCTGAAGCCGACGTGGTCCTCGGCCCCGTTCTCCTCTCGAGGGTCCCGGGCGCCGTGAGGGAGCAGCAGGAGGGAGATCACGGTGAGTCCCTCTGGCCCCAGCCCCATCGCATGGCCCCGGTGACAAGACCTAACAGCCCCCGTTGGTTTTGCAGGTGAAGTGACAGTGGAGCCCGGCATGGAGATGTGGCTGATATGCGTGGTGGCCGGCGTGGGGCTGGCCGTCGCTGTGGGGCTGGCCGCTGTGGGGCTGGCCGTCGCTGTGGGGCGCAGGAGATGCTCCTGTGCCTCGGCGTAAACGTAGAGCGAGAGGCAAATAAAGCCACGGAAAGACAAACCTCGTCCATGCAGCTCCCTCTGCGATGGCACCCTGGGGACGTGCCGGGGCTGGATGCCGTGCCAGGACCCCCCCTATCTCCACCGGGGTATCAGCCCGCTTGGGACTGGTTTTGGAGCCGCCCCGCTCATGAGTGACACTGGGGACAGACCCCGGCTGCCCTCGGGGCCACCGTCTCCCTCCCGGCTTCCCGCGGGATGTCCTGGGGAGTGTGAAGGGGCTGGGCCAGGGGAAGGAGCGGGCTCCGCGGGGCCGTTGCCTGATACCGCCCGGAGCGGCTGGACGCGATCGTACCGCAGCCCCGGGGCCCAACATGCGCTTCAGGGGCCTGAGGCAGCGGGACCGCAACGCCTGCGGCTCCGCGGGGACGGGGAGCGGCGTGGCTGGATTGAAGGGGCGGGCCGGGATTGGACGGAGCGGACATGGGCGGGCTCTACCGGGCCGGGAACTGGGCTGAGTGGAGACGGGAGAGGCGGGACCGGATTGAAGAGGCGAGGCGCGATCGGGGCGAGTGTAGACGGGCGCGTACTGGCGGGTCTGGGATTGGCTGGGCGGGGTGAGGGCGGTCCCAGACCGGAGCGGTGCCGGTGCTGCCGCCTCGCGGGCGGGGAGCGGGTGTTGAGTCCCCGGGAAGGGCGAGCGGGCGCTTCGCAGCGAGGCCGCTCCCGATTCCCGTTCAAGCCCCCAGGGCCGGGAAGGACCTCAGTTGGCGGCGACCCCGCCGCTCCGGTCCGGAGCTCTCTGGGAGCGCGGCGGGGCAAGGGGCACCCCCCGCCCTCCGGAGCGGCGCCGGTACAGTCGGGTCCTGCGCGGCAGCGGGGCGAGGGCTGGATCGAAAGGACGGGCCCGGATTGGGCGGAGCCGTACAGGGGCGGGTCGTGATTGGCGGAGCGGCGGCCGCGGGCCCGGGCGATGCTGCCGGAGCCGGTGCTGCCGCCCCGCGGTGTCCCGGGGCGCGGATGCGGGGCAGGGCCGGGGCAGGACTGGAGCGGCGCCGAGCGGGGCCCGGCCGCTGCCCGGGTCTGCAGGGCAGCTGGTGGCGGGCGCAGGGCGATGGGGTTGCGGTGCCGAGCCCGGCTCACGGCGGGGCTGCGGGCGGTAATGAAGCCGCTGCGGCGGCGGTGTTACATTATCACGCGTACGATGTGTACACAGCAACCCTCGGGGGCTGGGGCCGAGTCTCCGCCGTGGCGCTGGGGCCGGCGGAGGGTCTCCGGGCTTTAAGTTCAGCCCCGCCGAGCTCCCCGGCGCCCCTCACCCGGGCTCGGGGCTGCAGCTGCCGGCTCCTCGCTGCGCCTCCGTGCCCGAGAGGCTGCAGTCCCCAGAGCCGAGGGCCGCCAACGAGGTCCTCCAGGCCGGGTTCCGAGGCACGACTGTCGCCGGTCCCTCGCTGCTGGGGATGGCGGCGAGTGATGGGGGGACAGAAGATGGGGAGGCAGGGGTTGGGGGGACAGAAGGAAGGGGGGTGATAAGGGGGCGGGGGCAGGAGCTTGCGTCAAGGCTGTGGCTCCCAAAGCATAATGGATGTCACCCGAGAAGATGACCATGTACCCCACCCCAGCCAGGGCAGTGAGGAGCACTTGGGGTGTCTTTAGGAGCACATCCTTCCCAACCCCCTCATCCAATGTGCCCTTTGCTCCCCAGCACCCAGGGTTAAATAAAGGCCACTGTGAAAAAGGCGGCAGCTTTCCCTTGGGACGCCTCCTGGGAGGGATCCCCAATGCCTTTATGTTGGAGACATCCTTTGCTGGGCTATCGTGCCCTCAGTTAAACACCAAGCTCTCAAAAGCAACGTGTTTTAATGAGTTCTGGTTTTAAAGCTCGTGAAAATAATAAAAATATTAATCCTAAAAAACCACCCCATGATTTCCAGTCATCTCAAGGACTCCATCCTTGTTTCCAAACAGACAGAGCGAGCCTTGCGTTAAGGTGACGGGATTCCCTGCACCTTTGGTCCCAGAAGTAATCAGAGCATCCCTGCCCGGGCAGCACCTCCAAATCCAGGCTGTCTCCTCCCCTCCCAAGGAGGTGGCATCACTGGAGACACCCCCCCCAGATAAGAAGATGCCAAAGGGGTTAAAGACTACAGAGCTTTCTATGGCTAATATGCGATTTACATCCTTTATACAGCATTTATGGGCCCCTGCCTTTATTCCAGCATCGGTTTCCCTTAGGAAATGGGATAAAAACCAAAAGATTAAAGAAAAGTTAAGTATAAAAAACTATTTCAAAGACTCATTCTCGCTTCCCCTCCTTTTAACGTGAAGAAATAGGGGGGTTCTCTTTTTCTGGGGGGGTCTTAGGAGCTGCTGATGGTCTCCGGTCGGACAGAGGAGCCAGCTCAGGCACTGTGTTGAGAGGGGGATAGAGGTGAGGGCAGGTGAGGTCCCTCTGGCCCTGCTCCCATCAAGATCTGAAAGGAGACATACGGGAAAGATAAGAAAAATAATCCCGGGATTTGGGGAATGCACTTAGGAAAAGATTTTAAAGTGTTATTTTAAAGGCAGAAAGGGGAGTTCTCATAAAATTAATCTTTCTTCTTCCCTGGAAGAACCAGGAAACTCAATATAAACATCCCAAAAGGGAGCGGAGACACCAACCCCCAGCTCCCCCACTCGCCAAATCCAGTTTTCTTTATGGTGCTGAAGGAGAAAAACTGGATAAAAGGCAGGAAAAAGGGGTCTGAGCCCTATACCTGGGGGGTTTTGATGGCCAAGAGAACAGAAAAGGACAGATGGGTAGAGGACAAATGGACATCTCCTTACTGGGAAATCTTGCAGTTTGTCGTGGAGACGTAGCGCCCAGTGTAATGGATGTTGCACCTCACCACGTTGTTGGTGAAGTCTGACTCCAGGACGATGTATTTGGGGTTCACTTGAACCTAAAAACGGGGGAAAGGGAAAGAAAAACACTGTAAAAATTAGTAAGAGAGGGGATGAGAAGCACCTAAACCCATGTGAAATGGATGGCACCAAAATAGGTGTGTGGTCCCAAACCCAATCACAGAATCATAGAATCAACCACTTTGGAAAAGACCTTTAAGATCATCAAGTCCAACCATTCCCCAGCCCTGCCAAGGCCACCACTAACCCATGGCACTGAGGGCCTCGGCTACACGGTGTGTGAACACTTGCAGGGACGGTGACTCCAGCACTGCCCTGGGCAGCCTGTTCCAATGCCTGAGCACCCCATGGTTGAGAAGATCCCAAGGTGACCCCAAATTGGTATTCTTTGCCCCTAAAAATCTCCCCCCAACAACCCCATTCACCTTTAGGACATAATTCCCTGGCTGCACGTCGGTTATATCGATCCACTGGCAGTCGATGTCAGCGTTGTAGGTGTCGTAGCACCCCGGGCTCAAGCCCTGCAGGGACAAAAGGGGGTTCAGGTTGTGCTGGGGGCAGAGGGATGACACCCCAAGGAGGTCTTTGAGCATCCCCTCAATGAACCTGGGTGTGGGCTGTGCAGGCGTAACGCTTCAGGTTGCCGAAATCACAGGTAGTGTCCTCCAGGCAGAAGCTGGCCTTGTGGCCCTCAGCCACTTTCCTCCCTGTGGTGGCATCCAGCAGGTCGTAGTGGCTGAACTCATCCATGCTGTGGTAGTGCCTGGTGAGGGAAAAGAAGGGACAGACAGTCAGGGCGACACACACCCCCCCCACCCTCCCCCTCACCCCCAAAATGGCATCATCTGCTCCCCAGATGTGATTTTGAGGGGTCATCATCAACCCTGGCTCCACACCAGCTTGCCAGCTTCCTCCTTGGGGACGTCTGGGAACAGGTTGCCCAAAGAAGTCCTGAATACTCCATCCCTGGCAGTGTTCAAGGCCAGGTTGGACACAGGGGCTTGGAGCAACCTGCTCTGGCGGAAGGTGTCCCTGCCCATGGCAGGGGGCTGGAACTGGATGAGCTTTAAGGTCCCTTCAACCAGAACCATTTTGTGATTCTATTAATTGCAGGAGCTTGGTGGCTTTAGGGATAAAGAAGTGAAATTAGGTGACACCCCCACCCCAAAGATCTCAAAGCAGAGCCACAGAAGGGGGGAAATGCCCTTGCAGAAGCACCAAACTGTGATGGGAAGGAGGGCTGATGGGCAGGAGGGGCCTGGGGACACTCACTGGTGGCAGCTGTGCCATTCCCAGCTGTGCCGGGGCCGGCTGGGCAGGAAGTCGGCCGTGCCCTGGTTCTTCACACGCTGTGGAAACCTCAGGAGCACCCGCACGTCGTAGTCGGTGGTTTCAGCAGTGTAGGCAGTGCTGGGGACACGGACAGGGTCAGTGCCACTGTGCCCCCTGCCCGCGGCTCCTGCCCCGGGGAGCAGGAGACCCCCAGTGCCCCTGAGGAGGAAAACCCCCGGCGTTTCCTCTATGAAAAGCGAAATTAGGGAAGAAGAAGGAGAGGAGAGAAGGTCCTTGCTCTGCAGCACCCGCCAGACACCTCCCTTTGGCTTAGATTTGCTCTGTGCTCTGTGCTCTGCATCAAACTTCCCTTAGCTCTTCACTTTCCCCTTCTCTCTTTCCTTCTCCTCTCGTTTACCCTCCTCTCCTTCATCCTTCTTCCCCTTCCTTTCCCCTTTCTTCTTTCCACTTCTTTCCCCTTTCCTTTTCCATCTTCCTCCCCATTCCTCTTCCATTTCCTTTTCCCTATTCCTCTCTCCTTTCCCATTCCTTCTTCTCTATCCTTCCCTTCCCTTTCATTTCCCTTTTTCGCTTTCCCTTCTCTTTCCCTTTGCTTTTCTCTTCTCTTTCCTTACACCTTTCCCTTCCCTCCTCTCTATCCTTCCCTTTCCTCTTCCTTTCCCCTTTCCACTTCCCTTTTTTTCCTTCTCTCCTCCATTCTTCCCCTTCCCCTCTCTTCCCCTTCCCTTCCCCCTTTCCTGTTCCCCCTCCTTCCCTTCCCCCATCCCTTCTCTCCTCCATCCTTTTCCTTCATCCTTCTCCATCCTTCTTCCCTTTCCCCTTCCTTTTTCCCTTTCCCCTTCCTTTTTCCCTTTCCCCTTCCTTTTTCCCTATCTTTCCCTTCCCTCTTCCTTTTTCCCTATTCTTCCCTTCCCTTCCCCTCTCCTCCATCCTTCTGCTTCATCCTCCTCCCCATCGACACATCCCCCAAGCACCCTCACATCCTTCCTCTCCAGCTCCCCCCCCACCCCAACTCTCCTCTCTGTCCCCCCATGTCCCCCTGGCCCCACAGCTGCTCCTACCTGGCCAGACACTTCTCCTCGGCAGCACAGCGCAGTGAGTAGAGGTGAGCTCGCTGCACGTAGGTAGATGCTTGCACGTAGTTGGGATCTGGCACCAAGTCGGGGAGACCTGCCAGGAGGATGGGGACAGCCCTTGGGGACAGCCCTTGGGGACAGCCCTTGGGGATGCAGCAGCCCCCTCTCGAAGCAGCCGTCCCCGGCCTCGTGGGGACGTTTTGCTTGGGCCACCACCACCTTGTTTTAATTTCAAGCTGCAGATGGAAAATCCTCCCTTCCCCTCCTCTCCCCACCCCTCCGGCTCCCGCTGGCAAATCCCAATCCTCCATTTTCCTGCAGCGGGATTGCTCAACCCACAACCTCCTGGAAGCGATTCCACCTGGCCCTGTCTGCCCTGCAAAGGCTATTGGGGTGCCCCCGAGCCCCCCAGCTTCCACCCCTGTGGCAGCAGGGACGGGAGTGACATGACCCCCCCCAAAATGTGGGGTCCCTATTTCCTGCCATGTTTCCTGGGTTTCACCCCAAAATAGAGGTGAAAGTGGGGGCTCTGCTAACCCCAGCCCCCCTTCCCCCCCTTCCTGTGCCATTATCCCTCCTTTCCTGTAGTTCCCAAAGGAACCTCCCAAAGTGAGCTGCGGACACACAGACACAGCCACAGGGACAGGCGGGGGCTGCCTCGCTTTCCAAAAGCATTACAGAGACCAACAACTCCCTTTCACACCCCCAAAGGCTCCTCCACAGCCTCCGACCTGGAAAGCAGCTGGAATCAGCCCCTCAAGAGGGACCGGGATGGAGGAAGAGGGTGGGGATGCTCCAGGTGCTCCATGCCTCAGTTTCCCTCCTCACAGCCCTCTGCAAAGCCAAGCCCTGTTCCATAGCAACTTCTGCTTAGCATTAGCATCCGTCCTTCCTGCAAGCTTGCCAGCCTGTCCCATCCTCATCCCCACTCTCGTCTCCATTCCCATCCTTGTCCTCATCTGCATCCCTATCTGCATTCCCATCCCAGTCTTCATCCTCACCCCCACTCTCGTCTCCATTCCCATCCTTGTCCTCATCTGCATCCCTATCTGCATTCCCATCCCAGTCTTCATCCTCACCCCCATACTCATCTACAACCCAATCTTCATCCCCATCCTTGTCCTCATTCTCATCCCCTTCTGCATTCACATGTTCATCCTAATCCCCATCCTCACTCCTCATCCCCACCCCCATCCTCATCCTCAACCCTCATCCCCTTCTCCATCTCCACCCTCATCCCTCTCCCCATCCTCATCCCCATCATCATCCTCATCCCCATCCTAGCCCTCCTCCTCTTCTGCATTCCCATCCTCATTCCTTCACCATACCCATCCCTATCTTCATCCCCATCCCCAACATCATCCTCACTCTTCATTCCATCCCCATCCCCATTCTCATCCTCACCCCGTTCCTCATCTCCATCCCCATCCCCTTCTGCATCCCCATCCACATCCTCACCCCTCATCACCTTCCACATCACCATCCTTATCCATGTCCCCATCCCCTTTCAAGGGACCAGGGGACTCCAGCTACACCAGCTCCTCCGTTTACACCCAGCCAGCTTCCCTTTTCCCCTTTTTTCCCCCTTTTCCTCCCCTTTTCTCCCTCTTTCTCTACGGGCTAAAAGAACAATGCCTCCTTGTTTCTTGGCCTGCCTTCCCTCGAGGGATCACGTCACTCCATTGGAGCTCATTTCCTGCCCCGCTTGCTTGGTCATCGCTGCTGATGTAATACCCGGGGGGGGCTGCACACACTAGGGGGAAACCAGGAGAGCTTGGAAAAGCTTCCCCCCTATCCTTAAAACCATGAATCCTAACAAAAGTGATGGAAAAGAGCCCTGGCCCTGTCCCGCTCGCGGGAGGAACATTTGCCATCGTTTATAAACCAGCTTTTCCTCCCTGCTGGTGTTTAGAATAAATTCTTGGACGCTCCAGAGAGAAACCCGACTCCTTTCCCAATGGGAAGCTGGAGTTTCCCCCACCGCGGAGCTCGCCCTGCATGGCCCCGTTGTTATTGTAGGGTCTCATGCCTGGTTTTTGCCTCAGCGAAGGGTCAAACCGCTTGGTTTGGATGGCAGGACCCAGCCTCAGCACCCTGCAAATGTCCCCTTGTCACAGCAAGGGCACCAAAGTGTCCCTATCCTGAGGCTTTTTGCTGAGCCAGCACTTTGGCACCTCCTGCCCTGGCAGCCCCCGTGATTGCCTCCGCAATGGGACAACCACAGCAAGAAGGTGTTTGGTTTTCCTCCTACGGTCCTCAGCTGCCCCTGGGAGCTGCCAGAGGAGATTTCCTTCCCATTCCCCATGGAAAGTGCAATAATAAAGCGAGGCAGGCCCACTCCCCAGTGCTGTTTGTGCAGGTGTGCCGGGCTCAGCCCAGAAATCCCAGCTCCAGCAGTTTTCCAAGGTGGGGGCTGCTTCCCTCCTTGTGCCTGGCAGGGCTGGCCCCCTGCCCTGGAGATGGAGGGAACACCGAAGGGGTAGCTATGAGCAGTGAGGATGGGGATGTGGGGACACACTGAGTGACCGAGATGCACCCCTTCATCCCATCCACACAGCATCCCTTCTCCAGCACTTCCTGACACCCCTCTTCACTTCATCCCATTCACACAGCATCCCTCCTCCAGCACTTCCTGACACCCCTCTTCACTTCATCCCATCCCTGTAGCATCTCTACTCCAGCACTTTCTGACACCCCTCTTCATCCCATTTCATCTCATTCTATCCCATCCCACCCCTGCAGCATCCTTCTTCCAGCACCTTCTAGTGCACTCCTTTGTCCCATCCTATCCCTTCCCATCCCGTCCCGTCCCATCCCATCCCTGTAGCATCCCTCCTTCAGCACCTCCTGACACTGCTCTTCATCCCATCCTGTCCCCACTGAATCTTCTCAGGATCCCCAGTGGTTGTTAAATGCCTGAAGAAACTCCAACCCAAACCTATTCCCAAGCTCACAAAAGGGAGACTTTCCCAGCCAGATTGCCACCTCCTGGCCCAGGTGCCTCATCCACGGGTGGCAGCATCTTCAGGTGCCACCATGACTCAAGCTTAGGGGGTACCAAAATCTCCATCACCCCATGGGATTTCCCAAACCCTTCCCATTCAAAAACCAACCCCCGGTGACCTATTTGCATGAGGGCAAGGTGAGAAACCTGCTGGAGATAGAGGAAAGCAGAGGACAGGGGTCCCGGGTGGGGGAAGTGAGGAAGCCCCTGGAAATGCTGCCTGGGGGTCGACTGGGAATGGGGAGCACCAGTGGGAACCCCAGCACCTTGGGTGAACCCCACAAGGAGGGGTGGGCTACCTGCCCCAATGGCTTAGATGCCACGTGGAATTCGCCTTCGCAAGCCAAGGCCTCCTTTGCATGAGATGATTCTGCCCCTGAGCAAGACCTGGGTGACACTGGGGTCCTCTGCAGCAGTCGTGACCAGGAGATGTGAAGACTTTTGGTGTCCCCATCTCCTTGCAAAAGCCTGGTCTGGTGCATTTATCCCCCTCTCTTAACCAAGCCATGTGAGATGCTCCTCTCCCACCTCCACCATGATCTGGCCACTATAGATTTAAGACTGGAAACAATTTCCTTCATCTTTCTCCCTCCTTCTTCCCTTTCTCTTTCCCTTTTCCCTATCCTTCCTTCCCTTTCCTTCCCTCTCCTCTTCTAAGATGTCTTCATAGGCTCGTTTGGATGGAGGAGCCCGCCATGCTCCCACCAGCCCAAATAACCCCCCTCATAAAAGCCGGTGGGATCTAATTGCTTAATTAACCCCCCAGGTGCCCCAGCAAGAGGCCAGGAATGCCGCACATTCCTGGCGGAGCCAGCTGGGATTAGGAGGCTCTTAAAGACCTTAAGGCGCATAATTGCCATCTGATTCGGGTTTATAAAGTGTTTTCTCCAATTAAGGAATCTGCTGAAGGGTGGCCCTGCGGTGGAGGGATTCTGGTGGCCCCCAAGAAGGTGACAATGTTTGGCTGCACAGAGCAGCAGGTGACCCGGAGGAGAGGCCAGGCAGTGCGGTGGTCCCAGGGTCTCACCTCCGTGGGCTGCTCAGATGCTCTTTATTCCCTTCTTTATTCCCTTATGAAGAAGGAGGCTGGAGGCTCCTGCACTGAGAGGTTAGTGTCCCATTGATGGTCAACAATGAGGGTTGTCCACCTTGAAACCCTGGGCAGAGCCACAGCACCATCACCTCCTGGCCCAGCTTCCAGGGATCCTTGAAGGATGCAGCCTTTGCCAACAGGAACATGCTAAGCTTGGCCCACATCTTCCCATTTCCCTCTGTCACCTCCGGTCATCTGCAGGGCAGTCATCCCCAGAGACACAGGACTGCCAGCATCCCTCATCCCTCCATGCTTTGCCCCTGCATCCCTCATCCCTGCATCCCTTGCCCCTGCATCCCTCATCCTCACATCCCTCATCCCCACATCCCTCATCCCCACATCCCTCACCCTGCAGGAGCAGCTGCTCCCAGTGATGCAGGCAGAGATCCAGAGGAAGATCCTCTCCGCGCAGACCCGGAACCCAAGCCCTTTTCCCACACGGCTGCGGCGGGGCCAGCCGGACCTCGCGCTGACCCGGCTGCTCTCGCTGTGTTTGCTCACTCGCACGCAACGGGGCAGGGCTGGGACAAACGCTTCCCCCAGCCCCAACCCTCGGGAATTGGGTTTTCTCAGAAAGTAGGGATGGGGCTGGATGGGTCATGGGGTCAGACAGGCCAGAGGCTCCAGCTGAGATGGGTTTCCCAAGGGACAGACAGGGAACAGATTCCCCAGGCTGCTGCTCCTCACGCCCTCCGGCTTTGCTTCCAATTCCACCACAGAGCAAAAAACACTCTGGGCAAGGCTCAGCCAAAAGCCACAGGATTTCATCAGGGTCAGTAGGACAAGAAATGACAGTGTCCCTGCTGTGACTTTGGTCCCCTGCTGCGGCCCCGATGCATCCATAGGGACAATCGGCTCCAGGCAAGGCAGCACGGACACATCCGGGAAGGCAGCGTGCACGGCGTGACCCAGGAGACACTATCCTACTCCAGGAGCATGGTGTTCCCCCAAGACACGTCATCCAGCTACTCCACAGATACAGGATGACCTGGGACGTGACATACGGCCACCCCAGGAGGCAGGATGGCCTGGGACACAGGGTGGCCTGGGACACGAGATGGCCTGGGACACAGCACACAGCCACCTCACACAGGCAGGATGGCCTGGGACACAGCACAGATCCACCCCACAACCAGTGTCTCCCTCATCCCAGACCACAGACCCACCCCACGAAGATGGGATGACCTGGGACATGGCACAGACCCACCCCAAGCCCCACCAGGATTTGCTCCTTCAAACCCCTTCTCTTTCCTGCCTGTTTTTTCACCACCTCAAATATCATTCCCGAAATATGTAGAAGCCCCAATAGTCCCACGGTGGCCCCTGGGCCACATTTGTCCCCATAGGCAGCATCCTTGGAGAGCAGCTGGCACCAGCCGTAGATGCAGAAGGCTCTGCTCAGGGATACCTTCTCCCTTAGGTGCCCCAGAGCATCATCCCACCCCGGGGAGCTGCCACCCACCCCAAGGCCCCCCTAAACTCACCCCGTCCGCCGTGGCTGGGCCTGTAGACGCTTCCCACGCTGACCCGGGCTTGGCTATCCGGGACGGCTTGTGGTATTTCGGGGTTCCTGGCAGGCAGGTAGGGCTCGGGGCGAGGAACCCCGTAAGGATCCAGCGCTCGGAACGGCGGCTGCGGCTCGTAGGGTGGGTACTGGCCCCCGTACCCCGTCCCGGCGGGAACCTGGAGGTTATCCGTCGATGCGATGCCGTGCCCGGCGGGTTGCTGGTTGCCGTACGAGTCCGGGCTGCCCTGCTCCGGCGAGCCGCCCGCATCGTGGTACAGGCTATGGGAATACCGGCGGTCCAGCCCATCGACCGGCTGGGGGGAGATGGGCACGTAGGGGCGTTCTGCCGCAGGGTAGTACCCCTGGGCTCTATAGGGGCTCTGCTCCTCCCCGTAGTCCTCGTAGCGTTGCCGGGGTTGGAAGGGGTACACCACGCTGGCGCCCGCCGCCGCCGAAGCCACGGCCGCCCCGCCGGTGCCGGTGCTGCGGTAATAGGTGTACGCCTCGTCGTACACCCGGGGGGCCTCGTAGGGCTCGTACTGGGGGGCGAAGGGGAACTGTGGGTACGCCGGCTGCCCGGCGGAGGCGGAGGCAAAGGCGAAGGAGGAGGATGAGGATGAGGAGGAAGGTTGGCGGGAGCGACTAGCAGGCCGGACCCGCTGCGAAGCGGTGCTGTCGCCCACCGGTCCCTCACGCCAATTGTCGGGCACCTGCCCGAAGCCAAAGGGGTGCCGCGTCTGCCCCCGAACCGTCTCGGAGCCCGGGCGCGGCGGTACGGCCGGTGCCTGCCTCCGAACGCTGCCCGCTCCGCCGGTCACCGCTCCCGCCAGCAACAATCGGTTCCCTCCGGGTCTCTCTTGCCCCGCCGGTACGTACTCGGCGCCGGTGTTCAGCAGGCTGTAAACGCGGCCGTTGTTCTCCCACTGGATCAGTTGCCTCCACGGCTGCCCACCGCCCGCCTGCTGCTGCCCGGCCGCCAGCAGGCACAGCCCGCAGCCCAGCGCTGCCCACAGCCCCCACGCTCCCCGCCGGGCCATCCCGGGAGCGCCTTCCCCCCGCAGCGCCGCCGCCAGCCCCGGCCCAGCGGCTCCGGGCCCGGCGCAGCGGCCGCGCTACCGGCGGGGGAGCGGCCGGGACCGGGGACGGGGAAGGTGGGGGGAAGCGGCGCTGCCGGGTCCTAGGAACCGCCTCCGGCACCGATCCTGCCCTCGGGAGCCGGGAAGAAGCGCTGCAGGGTGCCGGCCTCGAGGTACGAGGCTTCCGCTCCGGATCAAACCCCGGAATTTCGGGTTGTTTTACACGTTTTTTTTAAACCCTGGAATGATACACGCCTTCAAAAATTTGGGGGGAAAACGGCGGGTTTTGGTCCTAGGAACCGCCTCCGGCACGGATCCTGCCCTCCAGGGGCCGGGAGGAAGGGCGGCGAGGTGCTGGCTGCACGCAAAATGCATCCATTCGGGACAAAACCCTGACTTACTTGGCTTTTTCACTTTGTTTAGCCCTGGCACGGCGCACACCTTCAGGATTTGGGTCGAATTCGGCTGGTTTCGGTCTTATACGACGGCCTCGCAATAGGGGTCGGGCTTATGGAAAGCCCTGATGGGGCAACGTGACGCAATCCTGACTGCTTGCAAGGACCCCATTTTCCCCCTAAAGGGACCCAGTTTGCACTGATGACTGTCCCACGCAGAGGCCTGATACCAAGGTGAGGGCCTGGGTGAGCACCTTCACTCACTCACAAAAGCTTTCAATGGGTTTCAAAGGGGAAACTGCCAAAAAAAAAAAAAAAAAAGGAGTTTTCCCCCAGAACTTGTCTCTTTATGACAATTTGTTGTTTTGGTTTGTTTTCCCTTGATATTATCTCCTAAACGAGGCTGGATCCTGCGCAAAAGGGTTTTAACAGGGAATAAAACCAGAGACCGGTTGGTAACTCAGGGCTGGGAATACTAAACAGAAAGCGGGGACCTGAGGAATGAATCCGGGGGGTCCCCAACCCTGCTGCCAGCTGGATCCAGCCCATGCAAACCCCGAATCCATCAGCACACTGAGGCCATCACTCCTCAGCATCACGGAATGAAGGGCCTGTGCAAACACAACAGTGTGGCTATGCCACCTCACCCTCCCCAGGGACCCCCTGGGTCCCACCACACCTTTTTACAGCCCCACACGCCAGAGGGACACATTCACAGAGGGGTATTTCAGGGCAGAAATGAAGCTGGGAAAAAGCATCCCTCCATCCTTCCCTACATATTCCACCCTGGGGAAACTGAGGCAGCCATCAAGAGCTGGAGCAGAAACCCCAGCCCAGCCACTCCCCTGCCCCTGGAGCTATCCTTGTTCTGCCCAGCACTTCCCTGTTGCTTTAAATCCCGGCCGTAGGGACGTGTGTTTTCCACGTGTAGATTTTTCCTTTTCCCCTTTTCCCCTCCTTCTGCCGCGTTCATTCCCAGCCCCGAAGCTGGGGATGGAGCCAGGGGCCAATGCCAGCTTGGCCGCGGGGGATCCCAGCACCAGTCCTTACCAGAGGGCCTGATTCCCCCCCGGGGTACCCCCCAATTCCCTGCATCCCCCAGTACTTCTTTGCTTTTCCTTGCTCCCGCCCGCGCTCCTCCCTTCTCCCCGCAGGGACTGGAAATACCAGAGTTGATGTAATAGGCAGCGCAGCGCGCTGGCCAGGAAGGAAAGCCTGGCCTAACCTCCTCCTCCCACATCCCCACCGCCCCACGGCCGCCCATCCTCAGTGGGGACAGGGACACGGAGGGGCTGGCAGCGGGTCGCTCCCCTCTGCATCACCCCAGCCCTGCACGCAGACAGGATTTGGGAATGGATAGGATTTGGTGTGATGTAAAAGGGGATACATGCTGCAGGGATGGGGTTACCCCACACTGATGGGGGAGAAGGGGGGGTTATGGGGGGGTTCCTATAGGTTTGGGTCGAGGGTGAAGGACCCGTGTGACTCCGCACCCCACCCTGCTCCCCATGAGGCCATAAGATGCCACCGGGATGCAGTGGCTAAGGGGACAGGCTGCCAGCCCCATAACCCTTAATGGGGAGGTTTGAGGACACGCAGGGTCCCACGGGGGTTCAGCATCCCCAAAGGGGATGCAGGAAGGGGGCGGCCAGAGGGCGTCTGCCCCAAAGCGGAACCCTGGGCCACCAAAGCGTGACACGAGTGGCCGTGTCCCGCTGTACTGGGGGGGGTCCCACTCCCACTAGATGGTGCCAGCAGCCCACGCTGCGGTGCCACCGCTCCTGAGGTGACAGCGGCGGGGACAGCAGCAGCTTCTCCACCCCAGCCCCACAGAAACCTCTTCAGTGGTGGGGTGGGAGAAGGGGGCACAGGGGCTGAACCCCCTGAACCATTTCCACCCCCTCTTCTGCTTACATGGTGGTGGACGCGGGTGCCCATATCCAGCACCAGAGCTGAGTCCGTTGTGGGATGGCTCCCAAAAAGAAGCCCCAGTGCTGGGGAAACTGAGGCAGGCAGCCCCCAGTGCAGCTCCAGTGCCTCCATCGCTTCTCACATTTCAAACTAACCCCTCAACCTGCCCTGCTTTCCCTTTGCAGAAATACTTAACCAACATGGTGAATTTATTTCATTCCTAAGTGACTGAGTAACTTAATCACCTACAGAGTAATTTTCTATTACTATTATTTGGGATAACCAGTCATGTGAGTAATTGGGTGTCACCTTACTGAATTAATGGGGACACATGGTTACTGTGGGGCACGGTGGCACGAAGGCTCCTCTGCCTTCATCCATGTCCAACTCACCCAAAAGCTCATTGCCAGCATTTTTCTGCCTCTTTTTTAACATGGATTTGCCAGGAATGACTTGATTTTCCAAGACACCCAGATGGGGAGAAAAAGGGGAATTTAACTGGACTTAGACCTCTGCTTTCTTGCCCTAAAATGGGTTGATTTGGGGAATGTCAGGATTTCCACAAGCAATTTTCAACAGTTTAGGGCAGAAACCCCACTATTTTCTCCAGTTCTCACCATATTGAAGACAGCCAAGTCCCAGGAGCAAACCAGAATCCCCCATCTCTTTGACCCTTGTGCTATGGAGACAAATGGATGGGACCAAGCTAGTGGCAGAGGGCAAGGAGAGCCACATCTCCCTGCCAGAGCCAGCCTCCTGCTATTCATTTTCCCGCAGAATCAGCCAAACTTAGAGATGCAACAGCCTCACCGGAGCAATTCCATGAGGAAACCTCTGGGATGGAGCAAGGAGGTCCCATCCTTTCCTGGAAACCTTCTTGCGCCTCTGCTGCAGAGGAATCACCTCCTTTCCCCAGGATCCAGTGGATCTGCTCTCCCCAGGCCCCGAAACAAAGGAAAAAGGGGGAAAATATGAAGAATAATCGAGATTAAAAGGAAATCATCAAAATTTCCCTCTGAGAAAGCTGCCCAGGGAGGCAGCAGGGAGAGCTGCCATGCTCTGAGCATGCCAGGTCCTTTGGGATGGACTGCAGTGGAGCTGGGATGTCTCCTGCTCCAACCCTTCACCCCTGTGCCTGGGTGGGTGGTTGCAGGAAGGGAAACTGAGTCACGGGGATGCTCATGCTGGGACCTGAGCAAATCTCATCCAGCAATTTGGCTTCTGGAGGAGGAGGAGGAGGAGGCAGGCATGGAAGCCTGGTGAGCATCATCCTCCTCCACATCACTCATCCCAACTCTGCACCTGGAGCTGGTAAGACCTTTCAGCAGGAGAACGTGTTTGAAACTTCATTTATCCACCAACCTACATCGAAGGCACTTTATTACTTCCCTCTCTGCAACTCCATCAAATACACAGCAGCTGGGAGGAAATAAGCTTGATGTTAAGTGTGGGGTGATTCCCAAGCCAAGGAAAGGTGCATTTGTCATCCCAGCCAGTAAACCTGCCACAAAATCCCCCCAAGCTTTGTATTCCCAGTATCCCAATAAGAGAAGGGAGAGCATAAAGTGATATTATATATACAGCAGTGTGTAGCAAAGGGATTTTTTGGATCATATCATCCCTAAAAGTCTTTTTCCTCCATGAATTTGTCTGGTATCCTCTGGGAAGGGGTGAAAGAAATGTTATCTGGGGTAATAAAACTAAAACTCAAGCTTGGAGTGAGGTGGTTCCTCTCCTCCTTATTCCCCAACCTGGGCAACATCACAAATAATGCAAAATTCCAGAGCAATTCAATGGAGAAACCTGTGGGATGCAGCAAGGAGTTTCCTACCCCACATTTGACCCATAGATGGCTGGGAAGGGTCTGCGAGGCATGGTGGTCCTTCAAAAATGGTGCTCCCCCAACTTGCTTTATGGCTTCCCGGTTTATTTCTGAGCCCTCGCAGCGCTCCTTGCTTTCCACACTGACATTCCTCTACCACATTTAGCAGTCAAAGGTGATTTTCTTCTCCCTCCATGTCCTTCATGGAGCTTATAGTTAACTTGCTTCCGATTGGCATCCCCATTTGTGTCTCCCTCACCAGAAATGTCAGCAAAGTTCTTCAGTAACCTCACCTCTGTGGTTTTTATAGTCAAGCACAGATTGGGATGCCAGTCCACGGGGTCTCTTTTCTCCAAGGATGTCCCCAGTGGATGCTGTCCCTCAGCATCCAACCCACAGGGACATCCACAGGCAGATGAAGCTTCGCCTAGATTCCAGCCTCTTGGTCCCAATCCATGCTGAGCATCCCATCCGGAGTGGCAGGGTTGTAGCCAAAGGCAGTGGAGGACAAATACATCTTCTTAGACCTGTTTTGGCAGCTCAAATTAGCCTTCAGGGTAGGACCAGGCATCAGGGAGGACATTAAAGGTGACCACGAGAAGCAGCCTTTCAATCTGTGTGGCTGCCCGCTCCCAGCACACATGCGGAAGCAACAGAGCTTTCTCTTAGCTCTTGTAAATGGAAGGAAGTTGTCATCACCCTAATCTCAGCTGTTCTGCATGAGGAATGTTCCCTCCCTTATCTCCCCAAAACTCCTGCCTCAGGTTTCCAGCCCATTTGAATTGCTTTAATGCTTTGGAGCCCAACCCGGCTCTCCGCTAAGCTGGGAAAATCCATCACATTCCTCGGAGTGAGAGTAAAGTCCATGGAGCTTTTCACCTTCTCAACTCTTCTCAAAGGGCATCGTCCTTTGATCTCCTGAGCCTGGTCACTGTGATGGTCCCCAGGGGCAAGGCAGCCCTTGTTAGGGGACAAGGCTCACCCCAGACAGGGAAGATGGGGTGGACATCACCAGGAACATCACTGGGCTCCTTCCCTTCCAGCCTTCCCCTGCTGCCACGGTTGCAGAGGGTTGGGTATAGGACAGGGGAGATCTTCACCCGTCAGCCTCAAGGAGAGATGTGCTCTGCATGAGGTGTGAAGAGGCTCAGGAGCATCCACCTGCTTCCTTCAGGAATCCAGGGGAGAGGCTTTTCCCGCCTCTTCCCACCTGGAGGCGTGCAAGCACCCATGGGTGCACTACTGGGTCTGGCAGGTCTGCCATGCAGGAGAAGCACCCCACTTACCAGCCAGCAGAGCCCGTGGAGAGGTTTTCTACCTTTACAACACCACTTCTTGACTTCCATAAGGTAAAACCAAACAGTTCTCACCACCCTCCTTCATTCCCTACCACCAAAGCACCCGCGCCCAACATGGCAGCACCCAGGGACCAAACGACCCCAGCAGCACCCAGCTGAAGGCCAGATAATGCCCTAAAATAACACAAACCCACTATTCCCATGAGAAAGTTAATATTTATTGGGTATTGTTAAATCTTGATGCAAGCATCAAAGGATTTCCCTGTGCAGAGAGGGTGACCCAAGGTGGCTCAGCTGTCCCACCATCAGCAGATGGCAGCCTCAGCAGCCTAAAAACCACCCACCGCTGTCTCACCCATCGCTGCAGCATCAGTCAGGGGACTCAGCATCCCCTTGGGGGGGTCAGCCCCCTTCCAAGAGGTCCCAGCACTCCCCTAGAGGTCCCACCCCAGCACAGATGCTGGGTACCCTGCGGGCTTCGCTCATGGATGGCAGGAGATGGAATTAATTAGGGAGGCAGAGTGGATAATAACATGTTTTTTAAAGCATGTTGTTTGCAGCAGACTTCTCTGGAGTGGGTTATTTATAGGCTGTGTCTATAACCTAAATAAAGCAGCTGAATTGCACCGTGCTCCGGGGGATGATCTGGGGCCCGGGGGGCTCCAAATCCCCCAGTGATGCTCCCCAGGCATCCCCCCACCCCTCCATGGGTGCAGCAGCACGTTTCAAAGCAAGTCACCAGCTTGAGGACCCTGAGAACCTCCCTCTCAGCAGTAACACTGGTTAAATGGGTGGTTTGATGAGCAGACCCTCGTTAGGGCACTGCAGCCCCCCTGTGCCTGGTTCCTCCCATGGGACCCCGAGGAGGAGGACACAATGCTCAACATGAGCTGGACCAGCTGATTCCCCATGGTTTCACCCCAGCGCTGGGCTGCTGCAAACAGGGAGCAGGAGCCAGGGCCACACACTGAGTGGGGTAGAGATGGGACAAAGCTGTTTCCAGACCCTAGGGGGGTCTCAGACACACCAGCCCCAGCTCACCCCAAAGGGAGCCTCACTGCAGGGATGCTGCTGCCACCTCCCCACACCAGGAGCAATGAACCACCACCCTCTTCTTCTTTGTGGTCTTCCTTCTCCTTCTCATCCTTTATTCCCTCTGGCTGCTCTCAGGTGTTAATATCTCCCCTGGGTTTAACCCATTGCTGCTCTCCTGTCTGCAGCTGCCCTTGTTCTGGGTGAGTTGGGACAGTGACAGCACTTGTCACCATCAGATGATTGTCCCCAAACCTTGCCAAGATGGTGTGTGCTTGCAATGTGATCTCCCCAAACCCTCGTTTAATTCACCAGACCTTCTCAGTGGTGGGGTCACGACCATCCTCCCCTGCGCCTCAGTTTCCCCACTCACCTCCAAACCACCATCGGGAAGCTGAGCTGATGGAAGGGTGGATAAATAAAGCCCACCATGTCCCTTGTCTTTCCTAGAGCTGCTTTACAAGGAGAAACACCACCCACAGCCATGACAAATGTCTTTGTCTGGCTCACAAGGGGAATAGCTAACACCCAGAGAGCGCTGGCTGGAGTGGTAGGTGTATAAATATATAGTGAATAAAATGAATAGTTTTGTTTGTTCTGCTCTTATCTAATTTAATAGCTTCTGGGTGAGCAATTACTCCCTGTAACAAGAGCAAATAAGCAGCATTAGTGTAATTGGTTGAGTATTACTCTGCTTTATGCTATATAATGCAGCATTAGCATTTACTCTTAAAAGAAAGATTTCTGCTCCACTCTAGGTTGGCGGGATGCTCAGTGTGGGTTAACCCTGGTTTTACTCACAAAACCCCAAACCCAGCTCTTTTTGCCATTCCCAGCAAGGAAAAGCTGGTTTTATTCCCCCCTTAATGTTTGCTGCAGGATGAAATCTCTCCTGGATGAAGGGGTGAGAGGCCTCGCTATGGGTCTGGCTGCATCTCACAGTGATGCTCATCCTCTCTCCCAGCCAAAATGAGGCTGAACCTGGCCTGGGCAGCCCCATAACCTCATCCCTGCACATGTATTTAAAAGAGAAGGGGGAAAAAAATCACCTGTCAAGAGAGCAAGAGAAATCAGCCCATCATCTTCAGCCAGCCCAGCTATGTACACAGGTTTAAATAGTCATTAATGCATCCCTTCTTGCTTGAAATCATATCTGGGTTAATGTCTTCGCCTGCACACTCCATGACGGACATCTCCATTAGAAGCAATTGAAAAAGTGACAAGAAGTGTCTGGGGAAAGGAAAAAAAAAATGAGAGAAATTGGCTTTTGGATTGGGGCGAGGTGGAAATTCCATCTAAATCTGTTTATGTGTTTTGCTGCGGAGGAGGAAATGGAAGCGGCAGCTCCGGATCCGAGTGTGTGTGGAGAAGGAAGTGGGAAATGAGAGATAAAACCCCCAAACCACAACAGCTTGGGAGGTTTTGCTGCCCCTTTTCTTCTCCAGCAACCCCAAATCCTTCTCCCCACATCCCTTGGAGCTGCTACATCTTTGCCCCATGGAGGAGGTGTTTTCTCTAGCCGTTCATCCCTGGGAAGTAGAAGTAAGGATCCATTTCTTCCCGGTGCCTCCTGTTCCCCTTTGAAACTGCTCTCAGTCTTTCCAGTTGACCTCACTGATCTTGGGGGAAGGACCTGGAAAGCTGGAGGCCACTTGCCCCAGCTGTGCCTCAGTTTCCCTCCCTGTGGAGAAGAGAAGGGGGAGGAAAATTGGAGATGTGAACAACTTGAGTTGGTTCAGAGGGAAAGGGATGTTCCTTCACCCACAACCTCCTCTCTGGGTGCTGAACACCCTCAGCCACTCCATCCCATCTCATCACCCCATTCTAACATCCCATCCCAGGGACCCACTTTGGTGCACAGGGATGGGCTGAGCCTGACCATACATACATGGTGTTCTCCCTGGAGAGAAGGAATGGAGACAATCCCTGTATCTGATGTCCCCCATGACAGCCCTGCCCCTTACTAAGGAAGGAGCAGCCAGTTGGCTGCTCTACCAGGGAAGCAATTGATGGGGGGAATAAAACAAAGGATAAGAAGGAGCTGGGAAGGGTGGTTTAATCCCATCATAGTGTCTGTCTGCAGGAAGAGTGGCCCATCCCAGGTTCTATGCCGAAAGAGGGATGATTTGTAAGCAGATGTATTGGTCTGCAAAGGGCAGCATGGAGTGAACTGGTGCAAAGTCATCCCTGGCAGCATCCAATGCAGACCTGAAGATGCAGAGATCAAGCAGGAGCAGTGGCTGAACTAGGGTGTTTTGTCACTGCAGGGAAGGATACACCTCAGATGCAAAGAAACATGACTCTGTGGCTCCTATAATCTGCACTGGGAGCAAGTGGAGACCCAAAGGAAACCACCATACACCCCCAAAACCAACAGCACCCCATGAAAAAGCCTTTTCTAGTCCAAACCATTCGTCCCCTTTAAACCACTTCACAGGGTTAGCTCCCAGATGGTGCAAGGCTGATTATCAACATGCTCTCATTTATCCTGCAAAGCCATCTCAAGTCCACCCGTGCCACGGCATCTAAACCCAGCCCAGAATAGCATCAACCCCAAAGCAGCTCATGCCCGTTGACTAACCTTGTTAATCCTACAGAGGCAAAGGGAAACCAGCCTTGGAGGTCAGGGAGTTTCTGCTACAAGATCAAAGCTGCCTTCATTTTGATAAGAGCAATTTATACTCTGCTAAATACTCAGAGCATCCGATGAAGCTGGCTGAAAGAGGTTTGAAACATCCAGGAACTGGCTGCTGGGGTTTGGAGGGTGGCATGTTGTGGGCAATGCAGGTCCATCATGGAGTAAATGGATGCAGAAATCACTTCCTTCAAGTTAAGAAAGGAAAGCTTTGCAGAGAGAGGGGGATAGCTAGTTAACAGGTAAAACAGGGGAAAATAAGTAATCCAGAGCAAGAAAATGAGGTTTCAGGTATGGAGCCTGAAAGCAGACTTCTGGCAAGGAGATGGGTTGTGAACATTCCAGACCTGGGATAATGCTTCTACAAGCTGAGAGCTCCTGCTTTGGTGCTGTGGATGCTGAAATGGCCATGTGGTGGTGAATGACCCCAAAATATGGCCAACACCTCATTACCCATGCTGCAGAGCCTGACGGGTCCTGGGGCTTTCCCAGAGCAATCTGTCTGCCCCTTCTCATCCTGACCTTCTCCTAACACAAACCCCATTCATTCTATCATGCTCCTTCCCTTCCATCCTGCCCTGGCTGTGGGTATTCTCCTATGGCATGTGGGCTCCTTGCCACAGAGACCCCAGGGAAATCAAGGCAGCAATTTTCCCATCACTGCATGAATACAGTCAACCACTTGCAGTGAGTGGATGTTTAAATGGGCCGGAGAAAAACCTGCTGCTAAGATGCTTTTATCTCCCCCTCCCTGAGTCCCCAGCTCCGGCTCAGGCTTTGCTGCCTCCTCTCAGTGTCTTCCCTTGCATCTGCTAGCACTGGGAGGATGGGACAGCAAACACAGGGACAGGGACAACCGAAAACAACCCAGCGCCACCCTGAAGAGTCTCAGCTCAAGGCCAGGGCCACTGAGATGGATCAGCATCCTCCAGCGAGAGGACCAGCAGCCTCCTCCCCTCCTGCCCAGCATAGGGGGAATTTGCTTCCACAGCAGCGTAGGAGCCACCAAACACCAGCCCCACCTCAACGCATCGGCTCCCACCACCATCTCCAGTGGGTTCCACCTTCCCACCCTCCTGGTGGAACCAGAGGCAGCCCATGGAAAAGCAATCTCAGGAGCTGAAGCATTGTGCAGGGAAGGGCAATTCCCCAGTGACCCATTCCCCCATGCTCCAGCTTGGGGTGACATTCCCATGATGGAGCTGCTGCTCGTTCCCCCTCACCAGCATCCCAGGGGGAAAATCTCAACCTCAAAACCAAATCCCTCTGCACACAATGTGCTTTGAGACAGGTAGGAAAGAGGAGGAGGAGAAAGTGAAGCAGAAAGGCTTGGGAAGCATGATCTTGTTAAATATCTCATCAGGGATGCGGTGTAATTAATCCTAACGAATTCATCATGGAACAACCCCTTGGTTGGTTTGGGATAAATCAGGAGCTGGCACCTAATGGCATCATCATGAGGAGGTAGCAGGTACCTCCTTATGGCAAGTGGGCACCCGGGTACCCAAATCCACCCCAAAGCTGAGATCAGGAGTGGGATGGGGATGCTCAAGAAGGCATGGCCAGCTCTCCTCCTCCACAATCTCATCTAGGAAAACAAGGCTGAGATCTTCCCAGATTTTAGCCAGGGGATGAAATTACTTGAATAAATAAACACAGGTCGATTTGCTCTGAATTTTTGCAGAGATCAGCTTTTGTCCCTCATTTTGCAGAAGCACCATCACAAATGAAGCCAGCACTGATGTAACTGCATTGCTCAGCCTTCCCCATCTCATCTCACCCCCAGCACATGCAATGAGTTCCCTTTACAAGACAATTCTTGCCCTAAGGAATGCCCCATCCATCTGAAATAGGAAGCATTAAAAATCTCTCCTTTTTCAGCGGGAGAACAATGCTTGGCTTAAAATACGTAGGGATAAACATGCTTGGATGTCTCATGAAGATGAAGAGGGATGTCTATGATTCATCATCATGCTCTGTCTTGTCAGACGTCCCAGGCCAACAAAAGAATAACAAAACATCCTCAGCTCTGCCAGCTCTTCCTTGCCGGAGCCTGGGAACCACTGCTTTCAGCATTCCGGTCAGCCCTGGACTGGGATGCTGGGCTTTGGGTACCTCTGTCATCCCAACACATTCGGTGTGGGAGGGCTTTCCTCCCCCGAGGCTTTCCCAGCTTTCCTCTTCTCATCTTATCTCCTAATGAAAGTATGTCAGGCAGCATTAGCTCATCCTTCCCCTGATCCCTGCCCAGAGAGCATCCCTTGCAAAACAGACCGCTCCGCGTCAGCAGAAGTGTCTGGAGTGATAAAAGCCATTCAGCAGCGGCAGCTCTGTATGACCAGCCACTGGATGCTCCCAAACTGATTAGGACCTTGAATATACTATCAGATGTTCTGCTCCACCAGCCAGCCTGGCTGAGGGTGGATGAATTCCTCAAGCTCGCTGGAGCCTCTTGCTTCTCCCTCTTTAACCCTCATGGAGATTTATGGCCCTTCAGTGGCTTTCGTTCTTCTGGAGACACGACAAAGTCCAACCCTTCTTAGCAGCCTGGGGTCTATTTATCCATTCCCCACATCCTTGGTGCTGGCACGACCTGCCTGACCACCTGAAGGCAGAAAAAGCATGAGGGTTCTGGCAGCTGCTGCCCAGCATCACTTAGGACAGGGTACCGACGTGGGCACAACCAGGGGGTTGAGACATGAAGCATCTCTCTGAGACAAGCAGCTCCCCTCCCTGAAGCAGCAATCACAGTTCGGCTCATCACCATGCTCCATTTCAGGAGCAATTTTCCTCCTTGTGCTTGTTTATTTTGTTATGAACTTGTCTGGTGCAGGGGAAGATCAGTCCATCCTGCTCTTTGCAGTGTTTTTTTCCCTCTTTACCCCCAATGCATTTCCTCCCCCCGTCTTTTTTTTTCCTATTTTGCCTCTTATTCCCTTTTCTCCTTGTTTCCTTTCCCCACTCCTGCCACTCACCATCAGTGAGTGTTGCTCCTGTTCTCCTGCAAAACCTGCTCCCACACCACCCCAAGCACTTAGGAACTTTGGCAGGGCTTCCCTTCAGGAAAACCTGGGGGAGCAGATGGAAGGAGGGAATTAACATCAGGGGAAGCCTGCAGGCAAAATCTCCAGATCCAGGTAACCAGACCCTCAAATACAAGGAGTTAAACTCCTGATAAGCTACAGAATAAACAAAACAGCAACTCAGATTCCTTGATGTTCCTTCTCAGAAGAGCCCAAATCTGGGTTATGGGTGAAGGTCTTACAGACCTGGGACAAACCACAACATGGGTACATATGGGGGCCCCACAGGCGGTTTTTGGATGTTTTCCTCCAAGAGAAAAGCAATTAATGGCTCAGTGACCTCCTGATCCACACGCGCCTCTGGAGCAGCCAGAGGATAATGAGAACAAACACTTGCCTCACAGGCTTCATTGAGACAGGCGAGAGCAGAGGAAGAGTCTGTGCAAATAATAATTGAGATAATCAAAGCTACCACAGTGTGAGGCTGAGGGATGAGCTGACAGAGAGAGCTTCCTGTAGTCCAGAAGCTGCAGATGGATGAGCTTGGCTGGAGGGATGCAGGATGCTCAGGGTGCCTGGGCAGAGGGATGCAGGATGCTCAAGGTATAAGGGTAGAGAGATGTGGGATGCTCAGGGTGCCTGGGCAGAGGGATGCAGGATGCTCAAGGTACCAGGGTAGAGAGATGCAGGATGCTCGGGGTGCCTAGGCAGAGGGATGCAGGATGCTCAGGGTGCCTGAGCAGAGGGGTGCAGGATGCTCAAGGTACCGGGGTAGAGAGACGCAGGATGCTCGGGGTGCCTAGGCAGAGGGATGCAGGATGCTCGGGGTGCCTGGGCAGAGGGATGCAGGATGCTCGGGGTGCCTGGGCAGAGGGGTGCAGGATGCTTGCACAGATGCAAGGCAGGTAGGGGAGACCAAAGATGGGATTTTAACACAGACTCAACTCCCACAGCCTCCAGACATTGTTGAAGGACTTGAACACTCATTAGAAGGAGAAACAAAAGCAGAGGACCAACAAGTGAATAAGTTGCTGGTTTTCTCTTTCTGAAAGAGAAGGGCAGAGGCAATGGTGTATGGTAAGGGCAAACAGGAGCAGTTGCAAGCCATTAGGATGGGAGCTAAAGGCCAACATGGTGAGAGAAAAGCAGGCAGTTTAACCTGGAGGAGAGGGAGTATATTCCACCCAAGCAGCATCAGTAGGACATGAGAAGGGCTGACCCATGGAAGGACAGCTCAGGAGAGCCCAAGAGCTGCAGCTTCAGCTCCTTCTTCATACAACCCACAGAGTAAAGGAGATAAATTCAGAAGAGTGAGAGCAAAGGGCTAAGGTCTCACCACAGAGCCATCTCTGGAGAACTGAGATGTGTAACCCCTGCTCAGTGGCCCTGACCCATGTCCTCAGCATATTTAGAAGGTTTAGGTGACAATCACTGTGCCGATATTTACTCTTCATTGCTGGCATCCTCCCTAAATGATGCTGCTGGTTGTTTTCTCCCAGATCTGTGGAGGTGCCCAGGAAGCTTGGGACTCACTCAGGTGTTGTGCAAAGGTGGGATCCATAAATGCAACCAAGGTCTTCAGCATGACGAAGCTCTTCCCCACAGCCATGTTCATTGCACAGCTGCGCTCCTGGGGGACGTGGAAAGTGGGAAGCAAGGGCAGGGAAAGATCCTATGGCCCAGCTTGTCTGTAGCCACAAACCCAAAGCCCCAATAACAGAGGATTCAACCCCTTTACTACAGGGACCAACAGTGCCTGGTAAGCTGGATGAGGGCTATCCCAAACCGATGCTCATCGAGGTAGAGGGGAGCTGGAGGCTGTAGGTAGCTGCAGGACATCAAGCCAGGAGCAATTATGGATTTTCACCACCTAAACTCTTTGATCCAAGGAAGGAGCACCCAGAAACTAACTGTGTTCTGAAGCAAGACTGGAAGAGCCAATGGACCTCATGTTCCCTCTTGACCAGGAGATGGAAGAGTAGGAGCAGCATACGAAAACCTTGCTGGTACTCTGCCAAGAGAGAGGGCATCCAGACATGCTTGTTATAGCAGAGGTGAGATCAGCACTGCTGGATGACAATGGCAAAGGTTCTCCCATTGGGGCCACACAGGACCTGCTGCCTGCTCTCCAGTCTCTGCTTTGCACAGGTAGCTCAGCAGAAGGATCTTCTCCGGCTGCTTCTTGTCCACCATGCTTGGGCCTCATCTCATGTGTAGTCTATGCAGGTCCAAGCCTGAAAGGAGATACATTCACCTGTGTGGGACACTTGGGGGTTTTTCACACCAGGCTGCTTCACACCATTGCATCCTGCACACAGAAAGGCCTTTGGGATAACACTTAATAGGCAGAACAAGCTTGAGACAGGGCAAAGCTGATTTCCTCACCTGGAGGAATCAAAGGGACCCCAAAACACTTCTCCTACCCTGATTTTGGCACAGATTTCCTCCTGGTCCAAGAGTCCCACCATCCCTGCTGGCACAAGTCTTGCTTGCGTACTTGCCTATGTCTACAAGAAGTTTCAGCTCTGAGCAATGTGTGTAACCCCCACCAGCTCCCACCAGTTCACTTTATGCAGAAAGTTGGAGAGTGATTTGTTCTTCACCTAGCTGTGGAAAAAAGGGAGCAGGGAGATGTACCTGGCTGAAGGTGGGACATTTTCCTAATGTCTTCTCCAGCTGGATGCAGCATCTTTCACTTCCAAAGCAGTGGCTTTGTAACAGCAAGGCACTTGGGGGAAAAAAAACCACCCAAACCTTACCTTCTTGCTTCATCTGGGTTGATTTATGCAGGTTACATTGATTTGTAACATCAATTTTGCAAGATCATTTAATATTCCTTTTGTTGTACAACTTGGAGAAGCCTAAATGGGAACCTGAATATAATAACACTCTTCACTGAAGAAAGCTCCTTTCATCTGCAGGGAAAAGGGCCCAGAGGTTCTCTCCCAGCTCCCAGCTTCTCTCTAATGACATCTCTATCTCCTGGATTTCTATATATAATCCCCTCTCTCTGGGTCACTTGCCCCATTGCTGTAAAGCTGATGGCTCCAGGCGATGCTGTAGCAGATGCCGGATCAAGCAGTCAAACGCTGCAGCTCACAGGGAGAACAGAGGGAGAAAAATGCCATCAACTGGAGCTGCTGTGGGGGTTTTAAGGTGTTCAAAAACATAAGGACATGTGCTGGGGCTGGGCCACTCGGGGGTGGCACAAGTGGCTGTCACTGCCACCCTGTCACTGCTGTGGGGCAAAGGCACCCATCCCGGTATTTCAACCAGGTAAAACTCCAGCACTGATAGCCCTGGTCCTGCTGCAGCTGATGGAGGAGGGAGGATTTCATCACAGCCTCTCTCCCCATCCCAGCACATGATTTCAGAAGCAGCTGAAGGTGATGCAAGACCTCCTATGGTCTTTGGTGACATTGACCTCATCCCTCCTGCAAGGACTGAGTTAGGGACCTGATGAGGCTTGCAGCTATCTCCATGCACAACTACAGGGTTAGTTACCCTGCAGACAGCTGGACACTGAAACTCAGGTCCATGTAACCCTCCTGGGGACCCCATGCCCTCTCCCTGCTGCCATCAGGGAGCTGCAGACGTAGAAGCCCCTGTGCTGCGGACAGGCTCCAGAAAGATGTATCTCCAAGTGCTGTGGACTGCAAGAATCTCACATCAGGAACTATCCCATGAGATATTTCCACACCTCTGACTGCACAGAGGATGCCAGGCCTTGGGGATGATAATCTGGCACCTCAGCTACCTCATCTGTACCCCCACTGGGGCCATCATCCGCTCTTGTGGCCCAACAGACCCTTGTGAAAGTGGCAACATCCCAACCTGTCCTATTTAGACAAGCAGTTTCAGGGTTTCCTGCTAAAACAACCCCTATTTAAAAGCTAATTTAAACCCAAACAGCTCAGCAGAAGAGCTTCCAGCCTGGATTTGCCCATTCCCAGATGCCTAGAGCTGCCTGGTGTCAGGAGAAGGAAAGAAGGGCTCATGGGATGCTGCAGGGAGACAGACAGCAGCTGCACCCCCTTGCACAGGGAGGGATGATTAGCACTTCTGCAAGACCAACCCTATACCCTGTGCCCTCTTGGAAGACACAACTCCATCTCCAAGGAGACAGGAGCATTGTCTCCCTAGCCTCCCCATACCCTGGGTCCCATGCACCAGCTGAGCACCTAAGAGGTCACCCTGCCAAAAAGCACTGCCCAAAGCCAACCACAAGCCAGCCCTGACCTCCCAGATGCTTTCCAGACACTGCCTTTAAGCCTAGACAGGAAAACTTCTCACTACCAGGCCAGCAAGGGGGAAGCAGACTGTTTTCACAGCTCTCTGCAAGTGTGACAAGGTGTCTGGGTTTGTCTCCGAGCTCTCCCGGCTGCTTCCAGGGGGATGCAAAGCTGTTTTCAGAGGCTGAAAAAAAGCAAGGAATAATAAAACAACAAAAGTGTTTCAGTGTAAGAATCAATTCTCCCTCACTGGGCAGAGCTGACTAATCCTACACTGCGAGAAAAGGAGAGAAAGAAGCCAGCAAGTGAGAAATGCCAGCTGAGGATAACTGCAGAGCATTGCTAGGCAAAGGGATGCTGCTTCCTCTAGGACTTATGCATTCTCCTAGGAAAACAGGGAGGAAAACGTCAACTTTCTGGGGGTGGTTTCAAAGCCAGGTTGAAGCAACCTGCTCTAGTGGAAGGTGTCCCTGCCCGTGGCAGGGGGGTGGAGCTGGATGAGCTTCAAGGTCCCTTCCAACCCAAACCAGTCTGGGATTCTGTGTGGTTTCACCTTCAGATGGCACCCAGGTGGACCTGGTGAGGCTGGGGACCCCCTGAAGCCATCCTCTCCACCGCTGAGCCTGCTCACCCTGTTGATGGGCATCCCCTCAGCTCTCTACAAGCAAAAGGAGAGGGGGCTGGCCAGGCCAGGGAAGCAAAAGCTCCCTGGGGTTGCCACCATCCTGAAGCTCATAAACCACATCAGCAACCTGCTTGGCTTCTATCGACCATGTACCCTGACTCTCTCAGTGGAAAACACAGCCCCGGGCCTACATGGCTCTATTTAATTCCAGTCCAAGCCTGCTTTTAGTGGAGGATAAAAGGCAAGTGCAGTGTGGGTTAACATCGCTAATTAAAAATGACCAGAGAGGAGGAATTAAGGAGGTGAAAACCAGGAGAGAAAACGCGATTGGAATCTGAAATGTCTGTGTTCATCAGAAGAAACACTTAATAATGTGGCTCCTGGGGTCCAAAGGCAGGTGCTGGAGGAAGGGCTGTGCAAGCAGCAGGGCAGGGAACACCACCGGTGCTGCTGCCCAGCTCCTGCGGTGTTCCCAGCTCCTCTTTAGAAGAAGGGGGAGCGGGGAAATTCACTTCTTTAAACCAAGCACCAAACAGAAGAGAAACAAGAGTGAATTTGTGCTTCTTGTGCTTCTGCTCCCTCCCGAGTGGGCTTCAGCAGAGGCTTGGCCATCCCAGAAGGAAACAGAGCGTGTCCCCATCGCTGGCACTGGTATGGCAGTTCTGCCACCCTGGGGATATGGGGCTGGAGAAACACAGTGCAGAAAACCTAGGTGAGCCAGGTCAAGGTGTATTCCCAAACCAGAAGACCTAGGCTGGAATATGCCCAAGGTCCTGAGCAATGCCAGTGCTTATCATGGCAGAAATCAGAGGTGCCTGACCTTCCAGATCCTGACCCAGAACACCTTTATGGCTGGTTTCAAACACCCTGTGTATGTACAGTTGGGCTTTTGTCTCCCAAGGAAATCCACTGGGCTGGAAACAGCATTTGGGGGAATGTTATGGAGAGGTATGGTGTAGCCTTGCCCAGTTTTCACTCCTCTCCAAGTGGAGTAAAAGACAGGGACCTGGAGCACTGCTCAGACCCAGGGAACCCCATGTACCAGCAAGGAGAAGGAGGGTCTGAGCTGAGAGATGATGCATCACCCACACATAAGAGGAGAAGAAGGGAGGGGATCACATGCCTGCAGGGCAGAGATGTGCCAATGGATGCTGTGAGGTCGCAGGGACAGGAGTTCAACAAGATATGAGGTCCCTCAGTGTTCTCAGCCCGCATCTCCTCTCCAACCCAAACCCCAGCCCTTTGGCAAGGAGCTAAAGGTGCCCAAGTCGTTTAGCATCTCTTTGGGTTTGCTGATGACCCATTTACAATGGCTTTGGTAGATCTCAGTCTACATCCCATGTATAATGTGATTACAAGGCTGTGTAATTGCTGCATAATTGTCCTTCTTCCTGAGGCTGGTGCACCCTGGGGTTCCAGCCTCTCAATCTTAATTAAAAAGAATAAATCTTAATCAATCTCAATCATAATTGCAGAGCGGGGGAGAAGGGGGGGCAGGGGGAGGATCCCTCAGCACACAACCAACCTTTTGGGGTGTAAGGGGAACATGAATCCATGTGGGGAAATCAGTCTAAGGAGGTGCCATACCCCATCATTAGGGGTCTAATTGAGGACTCTCTTAAACAGTACTTTAACTCCTCAGTGGCTGATCGTTTGGCAGAGCAGAGCCTCAGGAAGATCCACATGCTACAGAGCATTTCCAAGCATCCAGGCATCCTCTTCTCTGCATTTTATGCAGAGCAGATCTACTTGCCATTCTCCAGCTGCTGGGAGGCAGGAGCAAATCAGCCTTTTCTTGTTCCTGAATCAAAGGGAGTGATGCCACGTCTCGCTTTTCTCAGTAAAAGTCACGGGAGATTGGAACCCCCAACTCTCCCTTTATCCATCCACTCACAGCCCATTTAGTTACAGATATGCACTAACTCATAGAGCCAGGGCAGTGGGATGCAAACCAGCTCCTGCCTGGAAAGCAAGAATCCATGTTAATGATGGGGCAGAGCTAATAAAGCCATGCCAGGATCCGGCTGCCAAGCTGCTGCAACCCAGGGAACACAAGGATGAGGAAAAGGGGCTTTCCAAGAGAAGGATTTTCCAAGGCAGGGATCTGGAAAGAATTGCTAAAAGGATGCTAGGAGTGAAGACAGGACTGTGAAGGAGAGAAAGCCACCCAAAGACTGTGCAGATGCCTGCTGAACATGAGCTGCCTTATGTGGAGACCCTGCTCCTGGGCATGAAGTCTGTGCCTTGGCCTCATACCTGCTGAAGTTGTGGATCAGACATACAGATGATGCAGGGGTGCTCGAATGAAAAAAACAGGGAGAAAACAAAGAGGAACTTGGGGAGGGGGGGGCCAAAAATTAAAGGAGAACAACCAAAAAGGCAGATAGATGTAGTTATAGTCATTGAATCGTAGAATGGTTTGGGTTGGAAAGGACCTTAAGATCATCCAGTTCCAACCCCCTGCCACGGGCAGGGACACCTTCCACTAGAGCAGGTTGCTCCAAGCCCCTGTGTCCAACCTGGCCTTGAACACTGCCAGGGATGGGGCAGCCACAGCTTCTCTGGGCACCCTGTGCCAGCACCACACCACCCTCACAGGGAGAACTTCTTCCTTAGATCTAACCTGAACTTCCCTTGTTGAAGTTTGAACCCATCACCCCTTGTCCTGTTGCTACAGTCCCTGATGATGAGTCCCTCTCCAGCATCCTCGTAGCCCCCTTCAGATTCTGGAAGCTGCTATGGCTTAGGAAGAGCCTGTCCCACTCCCCCAGTGCAGAGCTTGCACACAGTGGGAGCTTGCAAATCCTGCCTGGTTTGGCTGCAGGCAACTCTAAGTCCATCCATCTGCCCTCGTTATTGCAAAGGAACCACCAGTCATCTGAGATACACAGCTGCTAACAGCCAGGATGACATGAGACAGATGCTCAGGCAAGAAACACTCCAGGGAAGGTTTGCCCACAGTCCCCTCCTACCTCCTCCCATCTACAACCAGTATTGTTGCCCCATTAGCCCTGATTTATTTAGAGAAAAGCCACCCAGAGAGCAGGGGTTGCACTTGGAGAGCTGAAATGGCGTTAGATGGTGCGGCACGAGGAAGAAGAGAGGTTTAGATACAACAAAAAGCTCTTTCGGAGTTGTTTTGTTGAGGAGTAACTGGGCCAGATCTCATTTCCTATATTAACTAGTTGGTCTTCACTTTTGTCTGAGACTGGCAAGGATCTGCCCTGCTCAGTGGCCAGGGAAACCTAAGCAAGTTGCAGAAGGGCTAAGAAAGAGTGAAATGAGGAGGAAAAGAGAAAAGAGTGCTCCCAAGAAGCTTTGGAGAGAGCTGACAGAGGAGGAGCACTCAGCTAATTACATGCTCAGAAGCCTCACCACTTCCAGATGAATTTTTAATGACAAAAATAACACTTTTTTCCAGTTATTTAACATAGAAAGGAGAAGCTCTGGAGATTGCCACACCATCGCTCAGTACTACTGCATCTGGGCAATTCCAGATTACACAGAGAGGTGAACTAGAGCCTTTTCCAGATAGGTCCTGACCTTGGGAGGTGGGACCAAAAGTTAATTCAGTCTCACATAGACTAAGAAAATGCTCTTTAAGGCAGAGGCAGGGAGATGGGAACCCACAGGGGTCAAGTGGTGATGGCACCCCTGGGAAGAGACTTGCTAGAGGCCCCACTTGGTAGAGTTTTGTATTTAACACAGAATACTTCAGCTCCCCAGGGCTCTGGAAGCAGTAAGCGAGCCTTGCCTAGTGCAGGGCTGTAGAAGGACAGATGGTGCCACAGACTGAGAGCAGCCAGTAGCCCCAAACACCTCCTCCACCATCCAACCCCCAGGATGGACTGCATCTCCACACCTACGTCATCTCCTGGCATGGCATGGAGATGGGCATTTAGCACCGTGGTACACAACTTCTACCTCCCTTTAGCCTGCCCTCATGGTCTAACCTCCCTCTCTGAACCATTGCTTTACCCAGAGGACGGGGTACCACAGCTGGGATCTCAGCATTGCAATTCAGCTCCTTTCCAAGCCCTTGGAGCAAGATCTGCCTGGAGCCAGAGGAGGACATAATCCCTCATGAGCCATATGCCATGAAAAACTTCACTCATCCCTGGAGATACAGCAAGAGCTAAGCGTAGATAGAAAGTCCAAAAAGGAGGAGAGAAATTCCCTGTGCTAACGCAACAGAGCCAAATGATGTGTTGTGAAAAACAGTCCTGTCTTTGTTTTAAAGCTTCTTTTATCTGATGTCTTCTGGTGCTCTCCTTGTGAAGAAGAGCAATTGTTCTCTGCTGGTCAGGTTTTTATAGACCTCTGTCACCAGCCCCATCCATCATCGCTTCCCTATGCCGATGAGGAATGGGTTGGTTTAGCTTCCCTTGTACACAAGTCTTGCACCCCCCTGATCTCCCTCAACACCCCTCTATATTGTTGCACTGGGAACTCCAATTCTCAGCACAGCAGTCAGGAACCACAAGACATACATGAGAAAGGTGCAAGCACCCTGCTATACCTGGCTGAAACCCCTAAGAGTGAAAATGCAGCTATTTCCACCTTTAACTATCTCACATCCTCCAAAAGACCCATCATCTGGAAGCATGATGTCCCAAAACTGTGTGTCTACAATCACTGGGCAACTCTTGACTGCTCTGCTTGGCAAGTTCAGCTCAACTGTTGTGCTCTCCTGTCTTCTGGTTCCCAGACACCATGAAATATTGAGGTGGGGGGAAGGAACATAAATAAGAGTGTCCAAGGGATTTCCAAGGAACTTTTGTCTCCTGCTTGAGAGGGTCAAAATTGGACCCCCAGGAAGGAGGAGGGAAAGGAGGTGAGTTCTTCTTTGACACAACCAAGACCTCATTCAGGTCTTACAAGAAATTAAAGGCAAGGATACCCTGTGAGGCAGAAAAAGGTGTTGGGATGGAGGAGCCCCTTTGGGCAGCAAACCCACCGTCATCCAAATAGCTGTTTAGCTTCTCTGACAGCATCTTCCAGTGACACATTCATCTTTAATGGATTGAGGGCTGCAAACTCTCCCTCCCTGTCCCCAGTTTTGTTCTGAAAAACTGTTCCACCAAAGAGATCTATGAAAGGCTCTGTTCCCAACTGACAAGCTATCTATTTAAAGTTTATATGCCCAGGAACATTCACAAAGACTTATTAATGGGAAACTGCTGAAGGAAGCAAGCCCATATGCAGCAGCTACACAAACATGTCTCCATTATCATTTAATGCTCTCCAGCTTGGGAAAGCAACACATTCTTGCTCCTCATCCCATCCTCTCCTTACCTCAGTGCTCAGGACTGGCTTATTGCCCACCAGCAAGAGCAGGTAGATCTGGCAGAGAGGGACAAGACAGCACATGGAGGGTCACCCCCCTGAGAGGGTGAAGCTGGATGCACAACCCACTCCAGTGCTCCGGTTGCAACAACAGGGAGCAGCATCTAGGAGATGCCTTTCGTTGGGGAGCTGCACCTCCAGCATGGACCTCAGACTGCCTGGAAGGAGAGTGGCTCTCACCGCAATGGGGTGGATATGGGAATGGCAGAGTCACATCTCCTGGGCATCAAAGGAGCAAGCAAGTTTGAGATGGAACAAGGTGAATCTATCTCCAGTGTGTGCTGACAGCTTGGTCTCTGCACAGATCCCAGAAGACATATGGATGGTCTGGGTAGAGAAGGAGGGTTGGGGGCATGCAGAGCCAGAGGTTCCCCCTACACCCAGAGGCTGCTGCAGGGCATCCTGCAATCCAAGGCCATAGGGTCAGTCCAGGCACGTCGCTGCTGTTGTCTTGTAGGAGGAAGAGGAAAGCACCAGAAAGGTTGTCACAGCCTGTGCCTCCTCTCAGGGCTGGCTGCTGAGCTAGTCACAAGGAGCAGCCTTGCCCTGGCAGTTCCACAAACCTAGAGAGGGTCCTTCCACCCTTCTCAAGCACTTGCTACCAGGGAAAAACCACCTTCTCCAACCTTGGTTTTATTCAAGCTGGGAAAAATAGAGAAATGAAACAAAAGGGTCTTTCCCAACCCATATCAACTAAGAAATGTAAGCAGTTGCATTCATATATGCAAGCCCTGGGTGATGTTTTACTCCTGGCACGCTGAGAAGCAAAGCATGACCTTGGCTCCTTGAAATCAAAGATTTATCAGCAAATGCCCACAAAGCTCATCAAACCAGGCAAGGAGCAGAGCCGAGATGAATGGACAATAAAGGCATCACTCTTTCCTCTTCCCAGAGCACATGCAAATAAATGCAGTATTTCCAGCCAGGCAATGACATATCAAATGTGGCCCATCCAAGGTAATTGCTTGTGCTTTTTCTGGCTTAAGCTTTCCAACCTTGGGGTTTTCCACCTGGAAGAAAAGCCCTGCTCTTCTGACAAATCCCTCTGGCTGTGCAGCTCATGTTTAGCTTGACAAGAGGACAAAACAATAAAAGTCTTGAAATGGAAGACTAAAGATACTAAGCATGAGAAGACTTTCTGTGTGCTGAGGGATGGAAAAACCTGGGGCTGTGAAGCTGAAATGGCTGAAACCATGGAGATAGGCAAAGCAACACACACTGGAGAGGGTCAGCAGGGAGCTTCTGGTGCCTCCATCTCTGACCATGACCTTATGCTGAACTCTTTCTGCAGACCAGTGTAACTAGGAAAATTTCATCCTGACATCTCCATCAATCCCACTTGCTGCAGGCTCTGGGTTTCTGCATCATCCATGACCATTTTCTAGGTGATCCGAATGCCCCCATGGCCACCTCCAAGTTTTGGAGTGATGAGGCAGCAGGGACTGAGAGTTCTGCTCTTATCCTTGTTCAGCCTTGCACTGCTGCTGGCACTGAGCATCACCATCTCCAGGGATGGAGCCACACACCTCTCCTGCCATCGAGAGAGATGCTTTTATAGGCAGGTGAGAGCTCTGCTGTAGGCAGACAGTGCCCATGGTGGTGTTTAAATGCATTTCTAAGCCTGTAGAGAGGTTATATACACTGACAGCAATGCCAAGCCTTGTTCTTCTGCTGCAGCCAGGTGGGAAAGGCCATCAGCGCTAGCCAAAGGCATTCCCCAAACACCCACAAACCCATCTCATGTAACAGACTCAGATATTGATTACCTGATGTGGCCAAATGAAGCAGCTGCTGGGAATTCCCACCGAGATTTACAGACACCACTTTGCGGCACATGGATTTTCGTGAGCACACAAAGGATGTCATCTTTGGTATCGTTCCATTTGTTCATAACATTCCTTCCTTTTATAGGGTCAATAAATTTTTTAGAAAGCACTTTTATTGAGCCATTTCTTAATGAACAACCCCAGCAATTGGCTTCTTGAAAGAAGTCAAGGTAATATTGGCACTTTATGTCAATGGAGTAAAAGCAAAATAATGTTGTTAACTCCTCAAAGTTCACAGGTCCTCACCTGCATGGAAATGCTTTGGGATAAAGGCACCATAAACGTGTTAACTTGAATCACTTAACACTGCACACCGGCACCTTCTACAGAGCCTAGGCATAGATTTCAGTGGGAAATATCCCTCTGTATAAGCTCAGTGTTTACTGTGAGATTCCCCATCTATTGGGAAAGGTTTGCTTTGGACAAGTTGGATGTTATGTTGGGGCATCCCAACCTGGAGGTCACTAAAGGGCGATGGGACCAATGCTGGATCTCATCTAGAAGAAGCAAGCGGACCTGGAGAAGGAGGGCCAGATTTCACCAGGACCAAAAGAAGACATGCAAAATGGGGTCAGACATAGCAAGCACGGATCAAAACCAGCAGGAGGGAATGGAAAAGGGGACTCAGAGATCCAGACAGCCTTCCAATTGCATTGCCTCACCTTGCAGCATCGCCGATAGACAGCCCATCTGGCTCAGTCCCCGGCAGCAGGGATGGGAGAAGATGTTTCAGTCCAGACAAGCAGCCAGGGACTGGGAATAGACAAGAACAAGCCCTCAGCTTGGTTTATGAGCTCAAAAATAGCCACCCCCCACAATTAAATCATTGGCAGGTTATTCACAGACGTTGTCAGCCCTGTGCAAGCTCCTCATTTGGAGGCTTCAGTCATTGGAAATCAGGTTTATTCAGGGTGAGCTGGAAAATTACAGGGGACAAGGAGACAAATCACACTGAGATCACCTATCCTGTTGTTTGGTCAGAGTGAATTATATTGGTTTAAATTCAAACATGAGGTTATACCCAGGATATATTTCCTAGATAAATAAGCCACTAGCCTTTTCTACTTGTAACCAGGCAACATGCAGACATGTGGGTGTAGGACGCCAATGAATGTTTATATTGGGTATTATAACCTTTGTTTACTGTTGGACTGGCCCTATTCTCTCATTCTGAAGGAGAAAGGAAGGGTTATTGCCAAGCTGAGTGGATATGGACTCCTGCCTTATAGCCAAGCCCCACATGAATAAAAACCAGAGGCATTAAATCTCCATTCTCCCCAAGCATCGGAACAAGGGACCCTGCCGCAGCTCCTGGTGTGGGGAGCAGCTCTTTAAACATTTAACATGCTAAAATCAGCAACGAAATGGAAAACTAAAGAAAACCACCCAGAGCAGCCTGATTTTCAGCCTTTAGAGACACAGAGACATTAAACTTTCATGTCCACCCTTCACCTCCTCCGTGCCCAGCTCTGATCTGATTTAGCAAACACTCAGTCCCAAGGACCGGAACCTGCTGTAGGCGAGGTAGGGAAGATAAATAAGGCACCAGCACTTTATGGGATGCTGAAACAGAAGATCCTAAGAAAAAGGTGGTTTCTTGGGGTTAGTCTTTTCAGGGTGACTGTCTTTCTGTGCCAGATCTCCCTTCCACCAGCCCTGCAAGACTGCCAGGGATGAAGGGGACATCAGTGGTGCTGTTAAAAAGGTAACAACTATGGGCTTATATACACATATATATAACATATATAAATCCAAATAAAAGAATATATATATAAAAATATATAAAATCTGTAAATATATATAACATATTTCTATTTTAGTGAAGTTTTCTCAAAAGGATCTCATGGGAATGATTAAAAATATATTTCTTGGTAAGCTATACTTTGATAATACAAAACACACCAAAGAAAACAAAAAAGAAATACCCAGAATGGTTCAAATTAAGGTCCTGTACTTTTTTTCTCCCCCACCCCTTGTGTTCTGCAGAAGCTGTCCCAAATCCCCCATTTCACCCAGGTTTCCAACACAGGGCAGCAGACTCGGGCTTTCCCTTTGGTGGAGTAAAAGCCAAACAGGATGAGTAGATCGGTTTTCTGGAGGTTTCCATCAACCAGCAGTGTGAGCAAATCACCCACATTAAAAAATACCCCCCCAAAACCATGTTTTCTGGCTGTCCTCCCTGCTCCGCACCCCATCGATGCATGGGAGCCATGGGCAAGGCTGCAGGTGAACCTTAGCAAGTTGAAGGTGTGCATTCCCCTTTGGCACCATCCTGCACCACACAGGTTTACTGCCATGGGTGCTGGGGACAGGAGACCCCCCACCACCACCTTGTTAAGGGCTTAAATGACCTTGGTTTTGCTGTACATGCCTTTTTTGGGATGTCTTTCCAGGAAAAAACATTCCAAACAAGCAGCTCCACAGACAAACCATCCAGCAAAATGCATTCCCAGATACAGTGTAAACAAGGTGCCCTCAGCCTCTGGCACAGCCTGATCTCCAGGTCCCAGCACCCAGCAGGATGCTCTCCCCATCACTGCAGGGGCAACACCCACATTCTATGGCAGGTACCAGCTCCCCCATCTCCACACAGCATCGCTGCAAAGCCTAGATCTTGGCCCATAAGGAGATACTCCGGTACACCAAAGTATATGCCATGGCCAGAAAGTAACACCTCCACTGCTCCTCCTGACCCTGATGGGCCACCAAGGAGACATTAACCACCAGTATCCAGCTGCTGACACCCCACTATGGCATCCATGCAATAAATCCATAGGTAGGGTTCTATATTGAAGTACTAAAGCCCCTGCGCTGCCCAGCTAGTGGGGATTGCGGGTACCAGCTCACTCATGCTGCTTCTCTTTCCTGCTCTGTGCCCTGGTGACACCACACTGGGATGACCACAGCATAGGGCTCCACACTGGACATTGCTGTCACACACAGGCTGCCCCATCTGACCCTTGGTTGGTTTGTGCAGTGTAGCAAGCCCATAAACACAGGAATCCCTCCCAGAGCAGAAAACCAGGAGATGCTGGTGGCACAAGAGGTCAAACCAGGGGAGGTTTCAGCATCCCAAGCTTAGATGGGTATGGCTGTGGGATACCCTCTTAGGATGATACCCTTAAACCAGAAGATCCTCATGAATGCCAATCAAGCATCTTTGCACGCTGATGGGGAAAACCTGCCAGCCCAGCTACCCAGGAGGGGCATTTAGAGGACGGATGGGGACAGACCCATGCTCAGAGGCTCTCTTGCAGCCTGCCAGTCTCTGCATGCAGGCTGGGGGCTGTTAGGGTGGAGATCATGTACCTGATACATCTGTACCAGCTCTAAGGGGTTGAATTTCATACCACCTTGACTCAAAATTTTAGTGCAATTCTTTGCCTGCTGCTTATCCGCTTTCAATACATTTGGCCTGCTTCTGCAGAGACCTTTCTGGGACACTTTCCAACCTTCTGTCTCTGTTTATTTTGCACCCTTGATAGGGAAAGGGAAAAGAAACCACATCCCAACCTCCAGGCAGGCAATCTGGTCTCTTTGCTGCACATTGCGTCTTCTTCCCATTCTTGCTGACCTGTTCTTGTCTCTATTCCACCCCCCCTCCACCCCCCTTCTCCCTGTCGCTGCTCTAATAAAAACTGGGCTTAGGAGACTGAGAGAAGAGATGGATCTGTTTGGACGCAGCCCTGAAAGCCACTCTACATGTCTTTGGTCCATTTAGGTGAAGGGCTTCACTTCTGCAACACCCCAAACCCAATTAACATCAGGCTAAAAACTGCCTCATGTGCATGTTTGGAAAACAATCAGTCACATTCCTTATAGGATGGCTTTGCTCGCAGCCAGGGGTGCAAATCAGGGTGGTGATGCAGGGAGAGAAACTCCTTTTTGTTCGGACCGTTTTCCTCCCCCTCTGTTCTTTCTGACAGTCCAGAGATCAAACTTCTTCCAGTTCTTTCAAATTCCAAGCATTTTTTTGGATGCCAAAATGGGTTTGTTGAAAGAAGTTGATGTTTCCTTTCAAAGTGTTCAAGAAAGAGCAAAGAAAAGCTTTTTTCTTGGTTTTTCTGGAAAAGGAAATACCAAAATAATGGACTTTGATGAGCACAATCTGCTCTGCTCCTGCCTGTTTCCACCCCAGGGATGCAGCTCACCAGCCTAAGGACCCTTAGGACCCCCAAAACCCTGGGTAGGGAGTGGGGCAGCAGACCCCAGCCTACAGTGGAGGGTTCCAGGTTGTTTGCCATACTTCAAAGTCTGTTTTCCATCCGATAGCACTGCAGAGAGTTGCAGAAACAAAGGTCTGAGGCTGCCTGGGAAGGGATGGAGCCCTGTACCAGGCAGCAAGGGTCTTGTTGGGGACATGCCCCTAAGGGGAGATCCCATTTTGGGGCTGGGGGTTATAAATGAATGCCCAAAATAAGAAGAATTAACTTAGTGCTTACTATTTAATATTAGTATTATTTTGTGCTTGAATAGAAGCCTTCAAAAGCAAAGCTCACAGGGTGGATGCCCCCCACGGAGGAAGGGCTTTGGGGCTGCAGTAATGCCTAAGGGGTCACACAGTGTAGGGTGCAGCTCTCAACATCAGCAGCTCCTACACCTCTGCCCAGGGAATTGCCCCATACTGGGCACTGGAAACCCTGTTCCCACTCTACACTGGTGCTTCACTGGGCACAGGTCTAAACCAGCTGAACCCGTTGGGCTGGCGTAGCAGAGAACAGCAGAAGTGAAAGAGCAACTCAAAGAGGACAGAAAGGGATAAATAGAATCAAATGAGCACAAATAACATCACCCAGGACATCAGCTACAGGGAATAGGAAGGGCTTCCATCCTCAGTGTGTCCCTTAGTGACACCAGAAACAGAAGGTGACCCACGGAGATGGGGCAGCTCCATCTCTGGAGTAACTCACAGCATCACCCCAGCATGAAGCAGCAGCTCATGGCAAAGCCTCCACTGGTCAAGAAAGCTCCCAGCAACCTGTCACCACAGGGACCAACAGCTCCTCACCACCTCCAGCTTATCACCCTCTCCTGCATAAGCACCTCCCTCTCTCCACCCCTTATTATCTCATGTATTAAAGTAATTCAGCTGAGGTTGAAGCAGTTGGGAGGGCCCCTGGATGGCAAAACAGGCTCAGAGACAGGAAGTTTCAATGGTCAGAGCTAAATTGTAGGATTCAGAGTGAACAGCTTGTTGCTGTCACCAAAGAAATCTCTGAAAAAGGCATGCCAAATAACCAAATCAGGCATGTCTCTTCCTTTAGGACCGCTGGAAGGGATGTTATATCCTCTAGGAAATTCCAAAAGTGCATTTCATTTTGGTAAGTAACAAGGTTCCACTGTGCTAACATTTGAACAGTGTAATGCAACATCTAATACAAAGCCTCCACATAGTGAGACAGCAGAAAAGTCCAGATGAAATGAAAGCAATAACATCTCAAGGAAACATTTTGACTATCAGAACAAAATGAGATTGAAAAGATCCATTATGGCACTTTTGCAATAATGGGATTTTTTTATTATTAATATGCTCTGTGGAATTTTTCCAGTTCAATAAAACTGCACATTCTGCAAGAAAACTCCTGTAGCAGCACCATCACAAAGTTCCCCTTTGGGAGCTTCCCTCGACATCGCAGAGGCTCAGGGGTGGTTTTCTTTCCTGCAGGGAGCACTGGCACAGTCCTTGCAATGATAAGGGATTCATTGACTTGTCCCCTTCCCAGCTCCAGGGCTCCTCATCCATGCCAGGCACACAACACTGGAGAAGGAAAAGCAAGAAAGGGACTATATGTCCCAAAAGCCCTTCCAAAAATAGGGAGGAAAGGGAGATTTTTAAGAAGAAACCAGCAATTTTCCAGGTGCAAAGATGGGCAGAGGAGATCCCAGGCTGTGCTGAGTCCCCATGGCTCCCTTCTGTCCATCTTCAGCCTCATCAGATCTGTTGTAGCAGTGGGAAGCCCTCCCCAGGGGCAAACAGAGAGGAAAGAAGCACATCCATCCAAATGCATCTGGCCATGGGAGATGTGGTACCAGCTCACCAAGATGCCCCCCAGCTGGTGATGCTCCAAGCAGTCCCCACTGCTCCAGTGTGCCACAGGCTCCAAGGGCACGGAGAGAAGGAAGGTGTGGAGAAGGAAGAAATCCCTGATGTATGTATTAAAGATCATTTTGGTCACAGCAGAAAATTGCTGGCAGCTCCAGCCCCAGCATCTGAGCAGCTGCCATGTGGCCTCCAACCCTTCCCTGCTGGAAGCCAGCCTGGAAGTGAGCTGGCCCCAGTACCAGAGTCCTACCCGAAGGATGGGAGAAGATTTGTTCCTTGAGATCAAAACCAGTGACTATCCCACCTGATTTTGCACAGGGAAATCAATGCACAGAGGGTGTCCCCAGAGGGGAGCAGAGCCCTGCAGAGCCTGCCTGGGCCTGCACAGGCACCCCCAAGGACATGAGTGTCCTCTGTCAGCGTGAGGAGATGCTGGAGGAGCAGAGATAAAATCAGGATGTCTAATGCAATTGTACCAGCCTGGAAACATAGAGGAAACATCATCTGGTGCATGGTCCCTGCAAATGAGCATGGCAACAAGAGCCAAGGTGGGAGAGGATCATCTCTCCATCCCCACCATCTGTCCTGTCTGGCCTCCTGCTGTACAGAGCCAGAGAAGAAACCATCAGCCAGAGCCCAACTGATGCCCGAACACTTCCTGATGCTTGAAGGCATCGCACTCAAAGCCAAGTGTCCTGGATGGCTGCAAAGATGTAGTGCAAATGGTCAAGCCAGAGATGCTGGTCTCCCATTTGTGCCTGGGAGAGGGAAGGGTTGGGGTACACATGCCTGGGTGGATCCTCTGGTCCCATGGGCATCACGTACAACCCCACAGCTGGCAGCATCACCCTCCTGCTCCGTCCCCAGCGCATGCCAACACCAGCGTCAAAGTGGCAACAGCTGTGTCCCCTCAGCCACCAAACTCACCCTCTGCTCCCTGGCTCCACTGGCCAAGTGTGGCCCTCAGGAGGGGGCACCTTGTAGACCCATTCTGCACTCTGGCATCCCAGGATTCCCAGCCGGGGGACACACAGGCTGGTGTGCAGCAGGGTGGATGTCCCAAGCCCATGGCACCGGCGCTGCCAAGGCAAGTCTCATGCAGATGGGCAATGAACCGTCTCCCAGCAGGAGATCTTCATCTTTCATCAGACCAACTCCTAGGGATGACTTGCAAAGGAGAAGTTAGTCTATGCCAGAGAATTTGAGCTCTTTCTCACATAGCAAGACATGACCAGGCTCCTTCCCTCCCTCTTGCTAAAATCAAATGTAGAAGGCACAGTGTGCCAGCCTATCCCCAAAGGAGGCGAGAAGCAATTTCCTCTCCTCTGCACGCTTCAAAGGTGCTCGTGATCTGAGAGCATCTCCCCCTGGTTCCCTTCCCCTGCAGCTTGTTTCCTCCTCTGGCAGGCTCTGTACTTCCCACTCCTCCTGCTCTCTCCCACGTAGCTGGAATTGCTGTGTGCGGATGGCAGCTCGTCTTAGCTTCCAGAGGTTAGACACCCTCAAGGACTTACATTTCCCTCCAGTTTTTCCCTGGTTTTGAGCTTCTTCCCCACCTATTAACTCATTCCAGCTCCACCAAGCTGGATGTATGCTTAGCTAATGCTTGGACAAGGGGAATTCCTGTCAGGCACCGCATAAACGGTGGATCCTTTATGATTTGTCATAGAAGCATGTGGGTTCAAGCTACAGTCTCCACCCATTCGTGCTGGGAGATCACATTCCATTCCCCAAGGTCTGAGTAATCACCAACACCAAGCAGGTACATCCCACCCCAAGAAGATGCATTGAAGCTGGAGATGAAACAGAATGTCTCACCAGGGCCCTTCCTACCACATCACTGGAGAACCATTTCGGATCCACCCTGCAGAGAGAATCCAATAAAGAGACAAACTAGGGTGTCCAAAACCCTGAAGAAAATGTGGAGCACAGTGCTCCTCGAGGGGGAAGTTTGTGCTGAGAACAAGCGATTGCTTCTCAAACTGCTCTCATGCTGTGCAGCACATCCTTACTTCTATGTTTGTGCTCCTTTTTGAGTCCTAATCAGATGGAAATGATGGTGAAAAACACTGGTCCACAATCTGACAGAACCACTTCTCCTGCTTCTGCTGGCAGGGGGATAACGGATACAGGCACAGCCCAAAGAGGGGACCACGTCAAACCCCAGCATGGGCAGCACATGGTTTTCTAAGCAGAGTGGCCTACTTGCAGGCACAGGTTTCTGGTAGAGGCATGAAATAGTTGGCAAAAGGTGCATTCCAGCATCAGTGGGGCTATTAATAAGCTTGAAGGAAACCAAATCCTTTCCTGGTGGCAGGAGGAAGGCACATTGGTGTCCTACCATGTTGGAGAAAGCTGACAGGAGAGGAAACCACCCAAAGCTGGTAGGACCAGAACAAGGTTGATTCCCCAGCTCTTCTCAGGATGTTATGACCAAACGACTTGTCCCACCATTGTCTTTCATCCCTCCAGACTGTATTGACCAGCAAACTAAGTTAAACCTCATATATTTAACTGAAAAGAGTAGGAATTAAAAAGCCAAATAAATCCTAGATGCAGATTGATTTGGTTTAAATAAAACCTTCCAAATGGAGGCATTATCCACTGGAAACTCTTAATGAAAAGCTAGCAATGTTCTCAGAAGCAGAAATATTCTCAGCATGGAGGCAGGACATCTATTGAAGCCAGTAAAATTAGATGAATGGGGCTCGAAGCTAGTGATTTTTAATACACCAGTGGAACATTGCAAATTTCAGCTAATGCCATTTGGAATTAGTTCTGCTCCCAAGGTATTCCGAAGAGTCATTTAGCAGATATTTGAGGGATTGGGAGGTGCTGAAGGTACAGCAGATGGTGTTTTAATTTGGCCTGTGGAACCCCAAGAAACATCATGAAAGGCAGAGGTGAGTTCTGCAGACAAGCGAGAGGCAGAAAGTCCTATCTGCATATTTAGGAAGTTCAAATGCCATGAGTACAATTGGCCTCATGTTAGCAGTGGTGTTCTCCAGAATAAACACCAACCAGCTGATGAAATGACCTTCAAAAACTATTTGGACACTGAGACCAAGACGCTTTAAGTCAGCAATCAGCAAGTTGGGCACTGAAGGCTTCTGGAAAGGTGCCCTCCTTTCCTGCCCAAGTAGACTTTGGAGACTCAGCCGCAGGAAACTCTCTGCCAAGGATGTGTCAGCCTCTCTTCCCAAGATCTCCCCAACCCTGATGGACACATTGAGCCGTGCTGTGATTGCTAAATCCAAATATGTGCCTTTAGAAGCATTAAGACTAAGAAATGAGTGAGAAATTAAGACATTCAATGAGAAGATGTCAGAGAAATCACATACAATGAGACATGTATGAGGGTGGTGAAGCACTGGAATGGGTTGCCCTGGGAGGTTGTGGATGGTCCATCCCTGGCGGTGTTCAAGGCCAGGTTGGACAGAGCCTTGGACCGCATGGTTTAGTGCAAGGTGTCCCTGCCCACGGTAGGGGGGTTGGAACTAGATGATCTTAAGGTCCTTTCCAACCCTTACTATTCTATGATTCTATGTGCCCATGCTAGTGTCCCCATAGCATGGCCTTCTAGCAGCCCCCAAAACACAAAGAAGCTGAAGGTCACTGGAGGGCTCTCAGCTGCTTTGAAAGGACTCCATGCCATAATATGTGAGTTTCCCATCAAAAGAAGAGCTCTGAAAGTCTAAACTTTAAACTTGCCAGGACCCATTCACCCTCCATGGAGCCACAGAGCCATGTCACCTACACAAGGGCCCAGGGCTGCAGACAACCGCCTTCAACCCATCTGGGCTAAAGGGATGGAGAGAGCATCACAGCAGGGACGAGGGTACAAACCCTGCAGGAAGACTGAAAAGTTCCCACTGAGCAGTGACACTAAAAGCTGCTCTTCTGCTTTTGCTGCACACCAAAAAAAGAAGAGAAAAAGGGAAGGAAAAAGAAGTATTTACCCTGGTTATAATATTGCTCTGGATCAACATACTAATTATTGATACAACCACAGACAAAGGCAGTCTCCAAACACCTCCCACTGCATCAAACTCATGTGAGGGGTTTCCATCCATCAAAACTCCTGGAAGGGAACAGTCTAAAAGCAAGTCTCCAGGTGGAGGAGAAAGCAAAGGGAGAAGGAAGACCAGGAGAGAAGTCCCACATCCACATCATCTCCAGGAGCAGCAGAGCAAGGAGTTGGTCGGAGGATATGACCACTGGACATGACTTTGAGTGAGGGGTGAAATGACCCTGCCATGGGTACATACAAATCAATGTGGCGGGGTGAAGGTGGCAATATGAACAAAGCTCCTGCTGGCTGCAATGAATCTGCTGTGCAGGAGGTGCTCCAGAATGAGGCAGGGAAAGGCTGGCAATGGATTAATAATTCATGCTAAAAAGCTGAGCCAAAGCCCTTGATGTGAGTTTGCAGCTTCCCTCCCTGAGGCAGGCGGGAGGGACAAGCCAGTGACAGTCCTCCTTGACGAGGTGTCTGGGCTCGAAAAAGAAGGAAAACCTCCCATGGCAACTGGAAAAACCTCCTCATTTTTCAGCTAGGCAGGCACTGTTGTGAGGATTTGGGTTTGTCCCACTCCCAGAGTCACTCGGACAAGGAGGGCAAGCGGGAAATAGCAGTCCTGACTGAAACAACAGGGAAGGACCATGGAGACATTGGTCCACAGCAGAATCATCCACCCTGGCGCCAATATTGCGTCTGGGTCCAGATGTGCTGCCTCATTTAAGCTGAAGCATGGCTGTGGCATTCAGCTGCTTCCTTGCTTCCTTCCTTTGGGGACAATGAAAGGGCCGTTTGAGCAGCTGGAGCAATTCTCATGCCTGAGGGCAGCCATGACATGGTGGGCACAGGGGAAGAACCCACATCACTGGAGCTCTCTGGTCACGACTGTGACATGGGGCTGCCTTTTCCCCCTGCTCACACATCCCATCATGTAACAGTGGTGACAAGACTCATCCCCAGACTAGCTTTGCAGTGATGGTGGGATGGGGGACCACATCACCCCAGCATGGCTTTGCAAGGGGCACGGGGACACCTCATCCCTCTGTTAAGCTTAAGTTCATCACTGCAAGGGACAAGGCACGCAGAAGATGTTCTGCTTTACCTTGTTTGTTTGGAGGCAGCAGTCTAGGTCCTGCTCTGGTAGCTGGCCAGCATCTGCCCCTGCACAAGTTGCCTCAGTTTCCCTTCACCACCAGTGGCAGGGAGGCAGATGGAGCATACCACAGTTAGGTGCTACCCTCCTTTCACATGCTCCCAGTGGAGCTGGCTCCCAATATTCCACCTCTTATGAGATCTTTACCACATCCTTGGTGCATCCAGATCTAGATACTCCAATCCCACAAGTCCAAACCTTTTCTTATTACCTGCAAACAAAACAACTAGCACTTAGTAAATGCATGCAAAGAAATTGTAATAGGTACCTACAAGGCACCCAATCCATTTTGGTGGTTACTTCACAGGGTTTGAGAGAGGCATTTTTAGTGTTTGACGTGGCCTTTTCACTTGCCTCCAGCTGCAGGACTTTGGACAAAAACTGTCCCAACTTTTCTGATGGACATCGGTGAAGTACTTTTAACCACTGAAGCCAAAAGGGTTTCTTGTGGTCACCCAAGAGACCCCCTGAATGTGCTCATTCCAGAGGGGGATTGGCTCTGCAACTGCATGGGCCTGGCCAGAAGGTTTCACCACCTTCTCGGGGAGGAGGTGGCATCTGCCATCACCATGTGTCAGGCTGGTGGGCGCATCAGCCTTGAAGGGATCTGTCATCACCAAACAAACCCAGTGCCAGTAGTAGAGGGGGGAACCTAAGGGAAGAAAGACAAAGGTGTCTTCTCAATGGTGGGAAGCTTTTCAGTTGAGATGTTCATACAGAAAGGTTTCCTGTACCCTGAGGACCTCCAAGCAGAAGTTCCATGCAGGGAGGATCTCCATGAAATTGAGAGGAGGCTTCCTCCTGCAAACAACTGTCCCATGCACAAGCAAAGAGCCTCGCAGGGAGGAGCTCTATGATGGCAGGGGAAGCTCCTGGGGAAGGACATGCCACGAGGGGACATGTTCTGTGAGGTTCCCCTCTTGCTGCAAGCAAAGCTGCAGGCACACCCTTGCACATTGCAGGAGCAACCAACTTGGCCAACTTGGTAATCAGGTTGTAGCTTTGATTGTGGGGACCCTCCTTTTCCTTCCAACCAACTCTATGAAAGACACAATTAGTCCCCCCAAGAAACCCCAGAAGACCAGGACTCACCCAGACATCCAGGTTTGCCCTGAGACCCCACCCGGTGGCCATGGTCAAAGAGACACAGGCAGGTTTCGATGAAAGGCACTTGAGTATGGACTGGTTTTACCTGCTGTTATTGAGAGTGACTGCAGGACATCTCCAGTGACAGAAGAAGGGTTTAATCAGCCTCATTCCAGGTCCTATGTTAATTCATGGAGGACTCTCTACCTTTGGGGTTGTACAGTTACTGAATCTTTAATAGCTTGTCCTCACACAACCCAACTCCTTTATTTTCTGAGCCTGGAAGCTTCCTCTTCCTGCTCATCAGCAAATCAAATTTCTTAACAGCAAAGTGAAATAACCCGAGAAGCAATGGGAAAGAAAAAAGGGAGGATTAAGTTTTCCCAGGGACCTTGATCTCTTTTATCATCTCATTGTCTTCAGAGGGGTGGTTTTCTTTCAATCTAATTATGTAGTGGATATGTGTTGCCAGCTCTCTTATGCATCCTGGCTTCCATCAAAACAAAAAGGAACATAAATCCCCCGTTATTGTTTTTTGATGAGAAATTCAGGCTAATAATTTACATCTGGGAAATAATTTCGGCAACTTTACCTTGTTTTCCTGAGAGGTGTCCCATGGGAGCTCTGTGATGTAAGAAGTGGCCATAGGAAGAGGCAGCTGTTGCTAAGAAGAAGAAAGGGATGTGCACACCCAGTATGCTTCTTGAAGGCCTTGACCCAGATGTTCATAAGCTGTAATTCATGTGAGTCTTTCCCGTGGCTGGTGGCCACTTTTGGGGAGGGCTTCCAGCAGGTAGGGTCTGGCCAAGCTTCCTCTGCATGAAATAGAGAAGAGACAACCGTAAAATGAAAAAGGAAGGGTTACTGGAGGCATGAGGGATGAATTAGGGTTGAGTTGACTGGGGCCATGGAGGGAGCAACAGCGCAGCATGAAGACCAGGCTGGATGGGGCTTGGAGCAACGGGCTGTAGTGGAAGGTGTCCCTGCCCATGGCAGGGGGTTGGAACGGGATGAGCTTTAAGGTCCATTCCAACCCAAACCAGTCTGTGATTCTATGAAGACCCTGCAGCAAGACATGATGGGAGCAAGGCAGGAGGTATGTGCCCTTGAGAAAGGAGATAGAGAGAGCAACATGGGAGATGAGGGTGTGCATGGGGAGGGACAGGCAGGCCAAGAAGATAGTTCTAGGGGAGAAGATGGACTCAGGTGGAAAGCAATGAGAAGGGGCAGCCATGGGGATCAGGACAACAGGCAGCATGTGGCGTCCCACACTGCCTGAGGATTCAGATGCAACAGCATCTGGTAATGCATGTAACTACATGGCTAAGGTTCCATCTCCAGAAACAGCTCAACATCTCACCCTCCTCAAGCCCGACAAGGTCAGGGTCATGCATTCAAACTAAGGGTGCATTTGGTTGTCTGTAGGAAACACAGCTTCTCTCTGAGGCAGTAGCACACTACTGGCAACATACCCAAGAGGCACTCTGTTACTGTGCTTACTACAGGAGAAAGGGGTGTCTTCTCTTCCTGATGGCTACTTGTGGCTAATTTAATACAATAACTAGACATTAGTGTATTAAAGCAAACATATTAGTGCCTCTAGACAATACTGGTGGCTTTTGGAGATGTGCCTCTTGCTGGGGTCACTCGAGCCCTCTTTCCTTGCCATGAGGAAAGGAGAATAGGGTTTAAGCAGTGTCACCTGCAAAGGTGGAGTGTTTGTGTCAAAGAAAGCATGTGGGGCTTGGAATGGGTTGATTCACCCTTCACAAGAGGAAGGAGCACCAAGCTGGGCTAGCAGAAGGGACAATGTCCTGCTCTGGGCTGGCCACGCTGGCATCAAGAAGGTTAAACATCAGCAAGATGACGGGTACAAGACCTCAGCACAAAATCGAGATATGTTGAGAACAAAATTAATCAACAGCACCACAGGATGTGGCGTGGGAAAATGTATTTAACTGCCTGCCCACCAATCCCTGCAGCACAAACAGCATCCGAGCTGCTCATCGCTAAATGAGCATTTGACCTGGTCTGTGCTGATGAGAGCTGGTAGGAAGCCGTACCTGCCAGGAATGCCAAGATGCCTCTGAGTCACACCGGCAGGAGAGGGAGGTGGAGGAGGGACATGGTTTGAAAGCAACTCAACTTGATGCTTGCAACCTCTGTGACAGCTTGGAGAGGAGGGCTTATTCCTTCCCCAAGACCATGAAGACTTAGTGCCATCTCCCTTGGGCTTCACACACCTCCCTGTCACCAGTGTTCCCCATCGTGGTCCATCGCAGGGATGTGCCTCAGCTCCACATCACATCCCCAAATGCATAACATACATAACTGATCAAATTCTTCACTTATGACACATTTGCTTAAACTACTCTGTTTCAGACGAGTGGTGGTCGTGGTTAGGAAATGCTGCAGCATGCAAATGGTAGAATGAGAAAGAGAAACAGCCTAAAAGCTGAGAGTTCTTCTAAGAAGATGGAGAGAAAGGGAGAGATTTTATGGTGATGCAGAAGGGCCAGAGAGATAATGAAGAAAGGAACAGGCATAGACTTATATTGGAAGATATTCCAGATAAACAGGAGACAGATGAACAGATATAAATGGATTAGATAAATAGACTGTAAGAAGGGAAAGGGAAAAAAAATTGAATGAATATATGGAGAGAGTTTTATTTCCCAAATAAATCCTGATCTCCCATTTCAGCCTTTGTTTTGCAGACATAAAACACATCTCCTATGACCGATGGACGAGAGAAATAATAAAACTCTTCCTCACCTTTTTCCAGACTCACACTGCCAAGGCAGAGCTCAGTCCTGACCCACAGGGAGCTCAGAGCACCACTGGAACTCCAACGCTCCCAAAACCACAGTCAAATGCTGCTGCTTTGCCCATGTGTGCCTACACAGCACCACCTATGCTCAGCATCCATAATGCCATCAAATGGGGGGCTTCCCAGCCACTGCTGCTTTATTTTTAGGCCATAGGAAAGAGAAGAAATGGAAGGTAATTTCCTTGTAAAAGGTGAAAACTTATATGAAGATGAAAGTCCTATTTGCGATCACGGTTTACCCTGTTTTCTTGCTGGTGCATCCTGTCCATCATGTTCACGGGGATCAGCAGACCTGTGAGATGCCTTCAGCCTTTGCTGGCACCATTTCTGTGCTCTCCAGGAGCGGAAATCCTGGCAAGCTCTCAAACCGCTCAAGTTGTGGCTCAGTCCTGCCTGAAGCTGAGGGTAAGAGCTTGTTGCGTGCAGGGTTGGACCCAGCCCAGCCTCCCCACAGAGCCTGGCAAGATCCACGGATGATGTGGAGAGTGAGGAAAGGCTGTAGCAGCATCACAGACCTGCTCAGTGCATGGGTAAGAGGCAACATTATACATCCACAAAGGAGAAAACACTTTCTTGCTTAAACAGATGGAGAGATATAAACCCCAGGAAGAGATGGATGGATAGACAGCAGGGATTAGGGACCATGCGCCTGGTGGGAGCCATCATCCTTCTGCAAGCCGGGTTTGCAGCATACAAGCACGCATCTTTTGGGATCAGCTCAAGCAAAAACCTCCTTGAGTCATGTTGCATTTGCTAGAGGGTTTGAGCACACACATGTATCTCAAGGGGGAAGAAAAATCCCTTTTTTCCTAGCACAAGCCTTCAGGGAAAGAAGGCGAGCACAGGCTGCTTTGCATGGAGCACAACCAGACACTGCCATGTGACATCACTGAGATCAAGGGGTCTGCAAAGAAAGAGTTATTGAGAGATATCCTGCAATAATATCCATCAGGAGTGATGGATAGACAGTATGGGGAGGGTTTGGATGCGTGCTGCAGGGTTTCTGATCTGCGCATGAGATGTGAGTTTTGATGGCAGGGCTGGTCCCCAAAAGCACTCACTACCTTGGGGGCTTTGCTGGTGCTGCTGGCACGAAGAGCAGAGCTTCTAAAGGAGACCCCAAGGCTAAACTATCGCAGCAAAAAACCAAACCCTGTTTTCCCCCTCCAAGGATCACCTGGAAGGGATTTAGTCTAAATATATCTCCTCCATCACAGCTTGTATTTCGAGCAGTGCATTAATATGAACAGCGGGACAGTGGTGGAGGCGGGCGGTGGGGGAGAGATGGGCTGGAGCACTGCGGGCAGGCACAGGCTGTCCCCAGTGTCCCCATGGGACCCCTCTCTCACCCTGCCCATAGCCCCTCTTTGCCAGAGCATGCAGGGAGCAGGGCAGGGGCTGGAGCATCTGTGGTCCATGCTTCTCAGCATCCCCATTTATTCCCTCCCACAGAGATGCAAGCTTGCCTCTGCAAAGCCTGGGACCAATGCAGTGCTGTCTCTGCTGTTGGGGTACAGCAGCCAGGCTCCAGTCCCTGGTGCAGAATAAACTCTTGCACCCATCAAAAGCTCATGTAGATGCCCAGGGTGGTCTTTGGTGCTTGCCTTCTGTTTACCCTGCAGAAACATCTGAGAGGGGCCCAGGTGTCCCCATTGAAGGGGAAGGGCGCTCAGAATCTGTCCCCAGGGTCTGGCCAGACAGGCAGCTGCACATAGAATCATAGAATGGTTTGGGTTGGAAAGGACCTTAAGATCATCCAGTTCCAACCCCCTGCCATGGGCAGGGATGCCTCACTCTAGACTATGACACCCAAGGCTCCGTCCAACCTGGCCTTGAACACTGCCAGGGATGAGGCAGCCACAGCTTCTCTGGGCACCCTGTGCCAGCACCTCACCACCCTCACAGGGAGAACTTCTTCCTTATATACAACCTGAACTTCCCCTGTTAAAGTTTGAACCCATCACCCCTTGTCCTATTCCTCCAGTCCCTGATGATGAGTCCCTCTCCAGCATCCTCTTAGGCCCCCTTCAGATGTTGGAAGGCTGCTATGGAAGGCTATATCACTCCAGCCATCTAGGACAGAAGAACTACCCGGGCATTTTTGCAGCATATTTTTGCTATTTGGCATGAAATATTTTCCAGAGCTGCCCAAGAGACTTGGGCACCCCAGAGTTGCACATGGGCAAGTGCCAGCCTAATGATACAAAGCTGGCCATAGAGCCTGCCAAAATCCAGAGTGCAAAAAGACAGAAGGTAGCCAGGAGAACATGCACCAATAAATAAGTTTTATGAGAATCCCCAGCTTTTATACAGTTGCTGAGTTTCAGTGCATCTCAACTGCTACTAAAGGATGCTTGGGGTTGGGTGGGACCAACCCACCTCCTGCATCTGTACATCGTGTTTCTGAAACGACTTAAAAGAAACAAGGGGTTTGTGTTTTCTTTCATTCCAAAGGGTGGCAGGACACAACCACTTCTTTGTCCAGCTTTGCTGAAGTAAAAAATCACCCAGAGCAGGATTTCAGCAGATGTTCCTGCATTTGCATGGTGTTGGTGCTGCGGCACCTCATATGGGTATCATTCCCATCTTCAGCTGCCTGTGCCTCATAGAATGGTTTGGGTTGGAAAGGACCTTAAGATCATCCAGTTCTAATCCCCCTGCCATCGGTAGAGACATCTCACAACAGACCATTTCACCCAAGGCCCTGTCATGCAGCACTGCTCTATCAGGCCTGATCCTGCACAGCCAGGAAGGTCAGCATCTCCTTTGCCCAAACCAATGGCCTCCAAATAAAACCTCTGCAGGAAGGATCTCCACACCACCATCACGGAGCACACAGCTCCTCCAGCCCAGCATCAAGTTTATACCCAAAATGTGTGTTCTGGAGGATGCTATAGCCACCTTGCAAGGCAAACCCCTCTTGATACCGGAGTCCTCCATTGCTAGCTCTGACACACAACCGAGCTGCTACCAGGTTAATCCAGAATTGTTCTCTGGGAGGAGTCTACAGAGAGCACCAGCTGGGGAGGGCTTTCCACTCCCCAGAATAACAAGCAGTGGAGATGGCTCCAGGGTGCCAATCCACCCTCCAAGCTCAACCCAACCTCGGGAAGGAGCTCCCAGGAGCTGCTCACAAACACCCACAGGAAAACACCCACTTCCAGCCCCCTCCTCTTCATGCCTGAGCCGTTTTCCAAGGTTCTGGGACACTGAAATACATCAGCCCCCATCAGTGGTGTTTGGAGTACCTCAGAAACCTTCCCCACATCTCCAACATCCCTCGGCCAGCCACATTTCCACATCTAACACCAGAAGCTTCAAGCAGAGTAATAACACTCTGCATCATTCAAAAGGAGACTTATAAATGTTTGAAGAGCTTGTGTCGGTGGTGACAGAGATCAAGGGCTGCAAGCAACACCGATCCACCACAGACAAAACCCACTTTGTCAGCAATTTGCAAATGTTGGTTTGATGTCGCTGCACTCTCAATGATGCCAAATACTCCCTGGTCCCATATTCCCCCTGGTCCTGCCACCCTGCCTGCCCATGGGAATTACCTGCAGGGATCCAGCTGCATCCTTTATGCATGCAGATTAAGAAAAGAAGGTCCTGGACTGCTGGTGGGTATGCTGGAGCAGTGTATTGGTTTGTTCTAGCTCATTTTGATCCCAGCCATGTGTACATCCCTCTATGAGGTACCTGTAGGCATGCACACAGTGGGGTTAGTGCTTCTCTGGTTTTCTTCTGCAATAAAATGAAAGCTCATGGAAAATTTGGATCAAGTTCATGAAAAATTTGGGAAAAGGTGTTGGTGTGGTCCCACCACATGCCTGGTGAGGAGGGTACGTGGATGCAGCCCTGCTTGGAGCAGTGACATAGGGTTAAGGGGAGCAGCAGCATCTCATGGCTCAGCCTTCCTGTGGTATAAATACTTATGTCCCTCCTGAGCTAGAAATGTATATAAACTTCTGTTATCTTAATGAAATTATATAATTTTATATAACATTTATATAAATTTATAACCCTCTGGGGAGATGAGTATGTTGTTCTTCTTCCTTAAATCTAACCTGAACTTCCCCTGTTTCAGTTTGAACCCATTACCCTTTGCCCTGTCGCTACTGTCCCTGATGAAGAGTCCCTCTCCAGCATCCCTGTAGCCCCCTTCAGACACTGGAAACTGCTCTGAGGTCTCCACACAGCTTCTCTTCTCCAGGCTGAACAGCCCCAACTTTCTCAGCCTGTCTTTGTATGGGAGGTGCTCCAGCCCCTGATCATCCTCGTGGCTCCATGCCCTTCTTATGTTGAGGCCACCAGAACTGCACACAGCGCTGAAAGTGGGGTCTCGCAAAGCAGAGTTGAGGGGAAGGATCCCCTCCCTTGACCTGCCACTCAGGCTCCTTTTGGTGCAGCCCAGGATACAGTTGGCTTTCTGGGCTGTGAGCACACACTGCCGGCTCATGTTAAGTCTGAAGCCACCATGCCCCAGCACCTGCAAGTAAATATATCACATAATCCCACTCCTAACTGGATTAAACTCCTTCTTAAAACCAGATGGCCCCTGGCTGTCCTCAGATTCCCTCCTGAAACTCTCCTGACAGCTGAAAACCTTCTGCTGATTTTTTAAGTGCCTCCATCCTGATTGTCTGTGCTACTCATTGATGCAACTGTGCATCGTTTCATCTGTAGGAACAACAAATGCACGCAGTATTCCAACTTAAAAGCTGTTTTATAGCCCATAGAGGAAGAGATTACCACTTATATTGCAAACATGCAACAAAGAAGCCTCACATTTGGTACTTTTGATGGTGCTTGTGTATTTTAAACCCCCTCTTCCTTCTCTGTTTTAAATCAGAGTTAAAGTTTGCCTGTGCATATTGGTTACACTTTGGTATCATTAAAAATACAGAGTTTGGGATTTTACTTACTTCCATAGCAGCTTCAACAAAGTAGGGCTGGAAATGCCATGTGCTTGGCAAGAAGTTCGGCTTCAGGTGACAGGGAAGGATGGATGATGGCAGCACGTTGATGAGCATCCTCTTTCTTTCTTCACCTGCCTTTCTATTTCTACACCTATCAGGGAAGAGTGCAATTATTAATCATTAGGAGAATTCCAAGGGTAATCAGAGTAGGGCAACTGCTGGATACCGAGTGCCCTGGAGCTGCAGCTACATGCATAGAGCAGGGCCCTTACCTAAATGTTCAGTGCTTGCACCCTGTTTCCATGATAACTAAGGAGAAGCAAGCAAAAATTAAGCAGAATTCAAGAGCTGTGTGGTTTCTGGCCTTTTATCCACATTAAAACATTTTGCCTGGAGCCGCGGGGCATGGATTGGAATCCCAAACCCATGCCAAGCCCCACAGTCACAGGACGTGGATGGGGACACCATACCCATCCCAAGCCCCACAGCCACAGGGCATGGATGGGGACACCAAACCCATCCCAAACACAGAGCCATGGGCCATAGCCAGGAGCAATATCAACTGTTGGGGGGTTCCCTCTTCTGATCTGAACCTCCCGTTTTCTGCACCAGCCAGGACAGCCAGCATAGTACTTCTCCTCCTCCTCCTTCTCCCCTCCACTGTTTCAGCTCTGCCAGGCTGTGGTCCCACCAGGCTGGTCTGTTCCATGTGCAACACAAAACACCCATGAAAAGGTTTGGCAGCTTGCAGGCAGGTCAGGCAGCAGCATCCTCCTCAACAAGCCCAGCCAGCAGAGATGGATGGAGTGTATCGGCATGTGCAGTGACCCTATAACCTGCCTCAGTGCCTTGCCAGCTCCTCTCCCCACCCAAGGCAAGCTGCTCCACAAAGCCAGGAGGAGATGCCAGCCCACCATGCAGCCAAGTGCCTCTTGTTTTCAATAAGACACTTGTTATTCTTGCCCTCTGCCCCAAGGAGTGGCTCTGGTCCCACCACAGGCACTGGGAGCCACTCGTAGCAAAGCCATGAGAGCCCACTTGGGACCATCAAGGTCTCAGAGCAGTCCCTGGGGCACGACCAGTCCCCACAGCCAGGCCACCTTGTCAACCATGTCATTCCCCCACAGTTTCTCTTTCCTTTAATTAAATCAGTGTTTTCCAGCAAGGAAAGAAAACAAACCAAGTGTTTCCTCCTGAGAAGCTTTTTCCCACTCCACAAGGCTCTGGGAGCTGCAGTTTCTCTCCTCCAGCCCCAGGACCCCCTCAAACCATCACCACTATTAAAACACAGGACCTTCTCTATGAGCCCGCTTCACCCCATGTCGCATTACCCCATCAGCCATCCATCGAGCTGCACCTCATGTTTGCCTCAAAACCAAAGGAAATTCAACTTATTTGATCCCCGAATTGAGGTGCAATTTTGCAACAGTTGGAGACAAGGATTTATCCCTTGCCAAAAAAAAAAGGTACAACCCCTTTGTAGCAGCATTGGCCAACAGCAAGGGGTTTTTCTGAATGGGAAGGAAATAAAACCAAGCTTAAGTTATTCCTGCAAGGCAGGAGGCTGAGGAAATAATACCTTTTCCTGCTGTTGGCACGCTGCTTTGATCTTTACTTTGTAGTTACCATAGTGACAAATAAAAAAGGCATAGGTGGAATAAAATGCTGGAAATTGATGATGTCCTATGCGTTTTTCTCCAGTGCAGGCTGCAAACATCCCCCAGCTGCTGCGGCGCATATGGCTCATGGGGAGCAGTTACACGCTGTTCATATTAAGTGATATTTAAGCACGTGCCAGACACAGAAAACTCCATCACTTGGTGTGTCGTGGTCTGGAGAAAGGAGGAAGAGAGTTCGTCTTGCCTGCAAAATGAAGGGGTAATATTGCAACTTGGGAATGGACCGTCATCATTCTCATCTGGGACTAGAGGGGGCTTAGGCACTGAGGATGGGGAAGCAGTGTAATGGGAAGCAGGGAACCAGCCTGCAGCAGATGGTCAAAGCAAGAATACCTCCATCATCCAGAAAACCTTTTCTCCAGCTGCTCTGAGGTCTGCACTAATATAGCACCAAGCTAAAGAATAAAATACCAATGTGCAAAGGCAAAAAATTACATCCCCCATTGCTTTGCTTTCCCCTGGACCATTCACCCCAAGGATCGAGCTTTAAGACAGAAAGTTGCTGCCAGTTCCAAAAAAGCCAGGAACTTCAGGGCTTACCATTTCTCCTAGAAACCAGCCGAAACCCACTGTCCAAGCCAGTTCCTACTGGTTAGGTAAGATTTAACAGTCCAGACAATCTTCATCCTGGTCACTTGCAGTTCTTAACTGGCTCAGCCTAACCTGGAGGTACCAACCAACCTCCACCAATGCCTTAATACTTCTTTTCATACTAAGAAAGGAGTAAAACCCTATTAGCATCAATTCCTCTCCTATGGAGAGGTTCGTTGCAGGTTTGGATAGATCGCAGCATTCCCAGTGAGAAACTGGCATGTGCTCCCGGACTGGGGCAGCATCTCAGACCGGCCCATGGAGCCGGCTGCAAGAAGCAATGAGATGCTACCACAGGCTCTGATCAACCTGATTTTCTCATGTACAGGCAATTGAAAATTGCTAATTCTTATGTTCCAGTTGATGGAGCAGCCCAAATTTAGTGGGGTTCTGAGCCCAAGTGGCTGCATAAAGGAGCAGTGCAAACAGTGATGATGCCAGCCCCCCATTACACATGGAATTAAATATAATAAACCCAGAGGAGCAGGGCCAGTATCAGCACAGTGGGGGAGCTTTGAGGGCTGAAAAAGAGCTATGTCAAAAAGAGTTCATAGACTCACAGAATGGTTTGGGTTGGAAAGGACCTTAAGATCATCCAGTTCCAACCCCCTGCCGTGGGCAGGGATGCCTCACAATAGACCATGTTGCCCAAGAATCTGTCCAACCCGGCCTTAAAGACTGAAGTTACTTGAATGACCACCTGGACGACAAGACAAAGGCACCACGGGTTATTGCACCCATCTGACAGGCAGGGAGGTGAGGTAAAACCCCAGATACCTCTCTCCAAAGTCCCACAGAAAGAACATAGGAGATACCAACTGCTCCTGAGTGCCCATCAACTCCTTCAAACCCAAGAACCCACAAGGATAGAGCCATGCTTGAGGGATGCAACCAGCCTCAGGTCCTGCCAACCCCTGCCTTGCTTCGCTGCTGTTGACACACAGCTCTTAAGTCAATCCGTGCACAACTAATACGCTGCATCTGCTGTGTGTTTTGCTTGGCATTTGTTTGCTTTAGTTCTGTTGAATCTCTTCCCGTGCTCCCTGGTAAGCTCTAATGATGTGCAGCGGCTGCTGTTGTTGCACCATTACGTCACGATAATCTTTGGACAATTATTTGCTGGATTTGCCCCATTGCTGGATGAAATGGTGCTTTTGCCAGCTGTCAGTTACATATTGCTCTGAGCCCAAGTCAGACCGCAGGGAGCCATCCTGGCACTCAATTAAGAGTTGCCAATGCCAGGAGCATCCTAGAGAAGCAGCTCTGGCTTCAGATGCTCCTTAGTGATTAAGCATGAGTTGGGTCCTAGGGCAATAGGTGACGCCTACAGATGATGCACCCAAAGTGGAGGCAGGGTTCGTCCCAGGTGCTTGCACACTTAGAATCATAGAATCCCAGCCTGGTTTGGGTTGGAAAGGACCTTAAGATCATCCAGTTCCACCCCCCTGCCATGGGCAGGGACACCTTCCACTAGAGCAGGTTGCTCCAAACCCCTGTGTCCAACCTGGCCTTGAACACTGCCAGGGATGGGGCAGCCACAGCTTCTCTGGGCACCCTGTGTCAGCGCCTCAGCACCCTCACAGTAAAGAACTTCTGCCTTATATCTAACCTCAATCTCCCCTGCTTAAGTTTAAACCCGTCACCCCTTGTCCTATCCCTACAGTCCCTGATGAAGAGTCCCTCTCCAGCATCCTTGTAGCCCCCTTCAGATACTGGAAGCTGCTCTGAGGTCTCCACGCAGCTTCTCTTCTCCAGGCTGAACAGCCCCAACTTTCTCAGCCTGTCTTTGTATGGGAGGTGCTCCAGCCCCTGATTGTCCTCGATCCTTATCCTCGATTCTTAAAGATATCATTTCTTCTTCAAATATTCCAATTCTTGTTTTCCCTTAACTCCTAGAAGAAGTAAGGCTTTTCTAAGCCACACTCATACAAGAAGAGCCAGCAAGAGGTCACAGGGTGGTTCTTCGCTATGAAGTCTCCTATAAAGGTCCTTGGCCCCCCAAGCCAAACTTGTGGGGCTCCCCAGATGGAGGATACAGCCCATAAATCCATTGTCACAGCACAGGAGAAAACCCATGCATCTGGTGGGTTGGAGCCTCTGGGCTGCGCTCATGGGGGAAAGCATTACACGGCAAAGCTCCAAATGGAGCCTTGCAGGAGAGGAATGGATGCTTCTGTCCTGGGGAGGTGGATCAGGCCCTGGCATTTAAAGCTTTTAGTCTCAAAGACACACACAAAAAAAGGAGGGTTTTTTCATGGTTATTATTTTAAAACAAGCCCTCTGAAGCTAATATGACTTGGGGGATCCTGCTGGAAAATCTCGGAGGTAACTCAGCTGCAGATCAAAACAGCTGGTACTTTACATGAAGCTTTCATCTTCCCTGCCGCTTCTGCTGTTCCTGTAATTAGAGGGAAAGGTCCTTTGTCTCCCCTTTCTCTCTCCCTTCCAGAAGATATCAACTCCATTTGATTTTTGATGACCAGCTTTCAGGGGTTTTTTATGACAAGCTTCCTCCTGCATGCCCCATTAGCCTGGGTTTGAGCCATTAAAGGCTTTTTGCAGCATTCTCTTCCCTGCATCATTAATGTTGTTGCACATCAGATCTTAAATACACTGCCCCAACCCCTCTGCAGGTGTTCTCAGGGCTCGGTGGGTTTCTAGCTGGGTGCTCCTGTTTAAGTGATGCCCACTCAGACCGAGAACAAGCACAAGCAGCTTTAGGACCTGAGGGATTCTTCCTCCCCTGCCTCCTCTTTTAAACCTTCCACTTCTCATCTCTAGGTCAGAAAGGAGAGAGGGGGCACTTCTCATGCAGCCCTGGAGCTATTTTGCCCTAGGACACGTATTAAGGGTTACAGAGATTACCAGCTGCTTTACACCTGTTCTCCCATTACCTTCTCATCAATGATGCATGAACCCATCTCCATGGGCTCAACCTGTCCTCGAAAACTCAAATGAAGATAGGGAGGAGCAGCCCCACCTGGACGGACATTACACTGTTTGCTTTCATTAGTGGTGATTAAATGCATCATTCCAATCATTCCAATAACCATCTCCAAAGGGGATGGAGAGGCTGTACTGAGCATAGGTCATGATGTTTTCAAACCCTGTCAGCAAGGACAGCTGAGAGAAAAGAAACCAAGACAGGACATCATGCAGAAATATCCAATGGAATAATAAAATGGAAGCCCTAAGGGGAAAAAAACCCAAGCTTGCTTTCAACAGCGGACATGAGCCTTCAGATGGCCAAGCTTGATCAGAGTCCCAGGACGCTGCAGTGATTGATGAGGGGTGTACATGGTACCCGAGCCTGGTGTTTGGTGTTTTCCTTGGATGGAGCTCATGGGATTTCCAGGGAGATGCTGCCACCTTCATTTTGTGTTCCACAGCTGACGACAAGCCCTCCTGTCCCTCGTAGCTCCCTTCCCATTGACACTCCTTAGATCGAGAAAGAAAATCAAACAACACAAGGTCTGGCTATCCTATGGCCAGCACCAGAACCTGGGGAACAAAACCTGCACACAGCACCCACTCTTTAAATGAAGGTTGGACTGAAGCATCACCTTTATGAGCCTGAAAATAAGATCCTGCTTTGAACAGTGCTGCCATGACCCCAAACTCACGGATGCTGGGAGCTCCTTTTCCCCTGCTTAGCTATGTCCATGATGTGGATCTAACTCCTGAAGTACCCAAAAGCTCAGGAGCTGCTGGAGCATCCTTTGCGTGCCCTGCAAGTGCAAGCTTTATTTATTCATTAAGAAAGGAAATGGAAGAATTAGCTGGAGAAAAGCAACCAGAAAGCAGCAGAAAATACCCGATGTATTAAAACCACTTAGAAGCCTCATCGCTCTCAGAGGGTTCTGCAACCCCCTTTTGTAACTCACTACCCCAAATCCTGCACTGAGACATTCCTACACTTCTCACGAACAGGGGAAACGAGAGGTAAACACATCCCCCCAGTCTGGTATAGTATAGGGGCCATGAACAAGCCAGCTTTCTGGATGTAAACACCACTGTTTCTGTACTATGGACATTTGCTCCTGTCTGGTCTCCAGCAGGATGAGCCAAAGCCTGTAAAAACCGGGGAGCAAAGGACCTTTTGGCCATTGGCATGGCTGCCTTTCTACGAAAGGAGAAAACACAGTGGGGAGTTTTTGGAGCAGCAGGAGTTAAAAAGTTCTCTTCATCTATTAGCACCATCCAGCCTCACACGGAGTTCAGGAAGAAAAAGAAAGGAAGGAAAAATAAGCCTGACAACATCAAATTAAAACAGCAGACATCCTTTTCTCCCATTACTTAAAACCATGAGCATCCTGCTTTTGGGGAGAATCAAAGCGATTTTATTCCCCTGCAAAACAGATGCTTGAGTGTCCAGCACAGTGAGGGGAAAATGGCCATGGTGCTACCCTCTGGCCAAGGCACCCTCACACAATGTATCAAATGAGCATCACCATCGGCTGCCTCCATCCACGGTTAAATCAAGCCCAATTATGACAGGTGCAGTTTTATACCACCGTTTGGCTTTTATTGCCATCATAAACGGTCCAGCTGGCATCAGGCTGGCAGCAGTTCATAGCAGGAGAGGCGCTGAGATAAATACAAGAAGGAGAAGGGATTTTTCTTCCATGCTGTGCCTGAAAATCCATCCCTGCATCGTTCACACCAACCCCAGGTCCAAGGCTGGCAAAGGGAGAAGCCAAAGAATCTTAGGGGAAGATACTCACCCACGTTTTCTGTTTGACCTCCATCAGCAACACCGGGGGGCTCACAGCATTCCCCACTGCTGGGATGGGAGAACAGAGATGAGAGAATTTGCCTAATAAAGCTGATGGGCTTTGCAGTTCACCCACCAGGCCGAAGAGCGTGGCATGGAAAATGGTCCAGAGCTTCTCAGCAGGAGATGGCTTGTGCCACCCAGGCAGGTATAATGCACAGGAATGAGCATCCTCAAAGGCAACATTTCGGGTAAATACTTCACCACAGATCCCAAAGGATAAATCCTGCCTGGGACTGAGGCTACTTTAGCATTTCCTGTTCCCCATCGCCCAATCCACAGGCACTGGAGCTTGAATCCAGGGACCAGATTCTGCTTGTTGCTCACCACCTGGGGCAGAGTCAAGAGCCAGTGCCTGCGCCAAGGCTCCGCCATCCCCAGATTACTACAGAGCCTTTCAAATATATCAGATTGAGCCTCATCCCACCCAGCACACCCTGGAGATAGATGGCAATCTTGGAATCATTTAGGCTGGAAAAGATATGGAAAAGATCACAGAGTCCAACCGTTAACCCAACACTGCCAAGCCCACCACTAAACCATGTGCACCACATCTACACGTCTTTTAAATCCTTGCAGGGATGGTGACTCCACCACTTCCCTGGGCAGCCTGTTCCAGTGCTCGAAACCCTTTCAGGGAGCTGAGCACCCAAAGAACAACTAATATTACTATCAAAGGCTGAGGCAAAGAAGGTATTAAGTACCTCAGCCTTCTCTTCATTGTTTGTCATTATGTTTCCCCCTGCATCCAATAAAGGACGGAGATTCTCCTTAGCCCTCCTTTTGTTGTTAACATATTTATAGAAACATTTATAGAAATACTGTCTTTTATGGCAGTAGCCATATTAAGTTCTAGTTGAGTTTTGGCCCTTCTCATTTTCTCCCTGCATAGACTCCCAACATCCCTGTAATCCTCCTGAGCTGTCTGCCTCTTCTTCCAAAGGTCATAAACTCTCTTTTTTCCCCAGAGTTCCAGCCAAAATTCAGCCAGGACTGTCTTCTTCCCCATGTCTTTCAGCACATGGACTCCTTTGCCCTTCAGGACTGCCTCCCAAGGGAATCTGTCAACCAGAGCCCAACTTCTAAACAGGCCAAAGTCTGCCCTCCAGAAGACCAAGGTAGTGGTTCTGCTAACCTCCTCCTTTACCTCTCCAAGAACTGAACACTCTATCATTTCATGATCACTATACCTCCATCACATCATCCACAAACAACAGGTCCAGAGGGGATCCAGCAAGCCTAAAACCCACTTGCCCCACCAGCCTTGAGGAGAATGCCTTCAGGACTTCAGCCTGGCTTTAAATTAACATGGGAGCTTTGAAGTTAACTTAGAGGGCTGGGAAAGGCCAGTCTGCCCCTTCCCCAGTTATTTAGAGCCAGCTGATGGAAGAAAACAAAGAACAAATAACAAGCAAACGGCAGGAATCTCCCTGTTTACCCGAGCAATCGCACAGCTCCAAGTAAGCTCCCAAAGGAGGATGAGGTGTCTTGGCCACTGCAGTAGAGCATCACAGCAGCTGCTGTGCGGAAAGGAGGAAGAGATTTACTATCTCTGGTGCTTGTTTCTCCTTCCCCACCCCCTCTTTTTGGTAATAATAACTGTGAAAGGGCGGGGGGAGGGGGGGGGAAATCTCCTGCACCTCCCCATGGCACTGCCTTATTAAAAATACTGACAATTAGTCATTTGAAGAAGCAACAAAGAGCCAGCATTGGAGAGGCGCAATTGGAATGTCAATTTGCTAGGGGAGGGATGGGGAGCCGAGGCTCTGGGAGGAGAGCTGCCAATCTCCCTGCAAACCCCACGGCCACCCCTTTCCACCCCACCTTCCTCAGCGTTGGGGCCCAAATATAGCTCACAGCAAGCACCATGCTCCATCTCCCCCCAAATCCACCTTGACTTGCACCCCTGGCTCAGCTCGCTGCCAGATTTCAGCACATGCATGGGACACTGGGCAAGGAGGGGATCAGGTCCTCTGAAAAGCTGCTTTGCTATTAGAAATCATGTGCAGAAGGGATGGGGGGAACCTGAAAATCGCACCCCAAGGCAGCTGGACCCCAATGAGCCTGACCCAGGGGTCTTGAGCAGCTTTCTGGGTCTTGTGTCCAGGGATGCAGGCTTGGGTGAGAAGGATGTAGGGCTCAGCCCAGGGATGCCCTTCCCCACACCTCTCCATCCTTCCCCATGTAACCCCTCTGGAAAGATTGGAAGGAAAATAAGGTGGAAGGGTCTGGAGATTTAATATAAAAGCTGCATCTCACCAATGCATTCACAGCTTCACCCTATTTCACACATCCCCTGAGCCCTTGGCTCAGGAAAAGCCCCAAAACATAACCCATGATCACCCTAAAGACTCAGGATCAACCCCATGATAACAGAAGCCAAACGCATTTCTGACCAGAGCAAAATGAGCCCAAGGGGGTACAAGGGGCTATAAACCCCTCCTTAGGCACTACCTCAGCCACAGATAAGCCCCAGACCCCATCTACACCAGGGAGGAGGCTGGGGGGGGGGGGTGTCCCAGCTGCCAGCCCTTCTCTTGCACCACGTTTTACGCAGGACATGGCTCTGAATTCAGAGGCAGAGAGCTGCCAGACGGAGACAATATAAATGCAGCCCCGCAGCCTAACAAATGAACAGTATCTTTATTAGCATCTTCCTTTTATTATAGGTTATAGGGATTTTTTTTTTAGCCCTCACTGCCTTTCTCCTCCTCCTTTTATTCCCATAAACAGTGACTTTCATTGTTGAACTAGGTGAGCAGGGTGCCTTTGCCCAGCATCCCCCAGGGGCATAAGGCCACCCTGGGGACACTGATCACCCTTTAAGGAGGGCAGCGAAGTACAGCAAAGGAATTGTAATGGCCAAAAAGGGGCTGGAGCATTTCCCCCATCATCAGCAAAGAGAGGGGGAAAAGTACAGCTTCCCAAAGCTTTGGCTTCCTGAGGAAAGCTGAGGGCCCACCACCCCGACGAGCCAGACATCGCAGATGGAGGGGCGACAGGCAAAGCTAGACATGCGCCCCAGCACCAAATATAGGAGACCCATCATCATCTTCCCTTGGAACCAGCCCATTTACACTGCAAATAAAAGCTGCCTGAGTTGGAGCATCCCTTCATCCCAGCATTCCCAACACCGCATCCCCCCAGGGAACTCCCATGTCCTCCAGCATCTTCAGCCACCACAGTGAAGGCTCCCTCCCACCCCCACAGGCTGCTCTTGGTAGCCCGCATCCCAGGGGAGACAGAAATGCTCTGTGACATGCTTAAAAGCAAGCTGACCTCTTTAGCCATGCATGGATGCTGCTGAACAGCCAGCGGGGCCAGGGAAACATCTGTGCTTCCTGATCCTGGGAGATGCAAACAGCCTCTGGGAGAGACAGGACCAGGCCCAGCACGGCTGCTGGAGGCTCAGCAATGGGGTCACGCTCAAGAAAGGGGTCCCTAAATAAGAATAAATCTATCAGGGATGTGCCCATCCCAGCAGAGCCGTGGGCATTCTGAAAGCATCCCAACCTGCCTCCAAGGTCCCCATGCGGTTTGCCAAGAGGAGCAACCTCACGGTTTAATCTCAGTCCCTCCTCATGGAATAAAAATGGATTGTTGTTGTTAGTATTCTTCCTCTTTTTCTTGCCATCCCGTAGGTGAGACTTTACATTCAGAGGCAAGAGCAGATTGCAGCTTTTAATTAAAACCTCTAAGCCTTTTCCTGCTTCGAGTTGCACCAGGAGCAATCTCTAAACAACGCTCAGCAGTGAGGAAGCAGCACTGACTGCTGCTCTGCTTCACAAAATAATGAAAAACTAAAGCAGCACAAGCCACAGAACAGGGAGTTCTTCCAACAATCTGTTTTCTGTAGCCTGGAAAATAATAGCAACCCATATGGAAAGCCCACACAGCTCTTTTCCAGGTGCTTTGTGCGGCATGAAATCCAAGGAATAAATTACCTGTGTGACAGGGAGGGGTGCTGGGGCTGTGTTGATTTGCTGTGGCTCATTCCCTTTGGATGCAAACATGTGGCATGGGGCAGGATTTTCTCCCTATGTGGGAAATGTCACCCTAAATACCAGCAGCGTGGGGCATTGCTGTGGCAGAGCCCTGTTCCCAGCCCAGCTGGGAGCAGTCAGGAGGAGGGGGGAAGAAAGAGGCTGAGAAATATGTTCCAGGCATTATCTGAACACAGGGTGATGGAATGAGATGGGTTTTCTCCATGTTGCTTACTCGAGGTGGTTATTGGGTGCCTGGATCCCACAGTGGGTACCTTCATGGGGCAGAAAACCTGGCACTAATAGGGAAACTGAGGCACCGCAAAACAAGGATGATGCTTAAATCAGATACATGAAGGAGACCAGAGTAGTTAATTAAGCCACGAAAACATTCCTGTTGTGGAGATGCCAGCAGTGTTTTAACTGGTCCGTGAATAAAACCCTGGAGCCACTTGCAGGCACACAGCACCCACCTGCACAGCCAGTCAGCTCTTGTTTGATGAAGGGATGAAGGATGTGGGGACATGCTCTCATAGAGGATGCTCTTCTCAGTTGGCCATTTCCCAAACACCTTGGAAAGCTGTTTTCACTCAGAAAGTGCCAAAAGGCACGTGGCAATTCTGCCTCAGTGCTTAAACCTGGGGGGTTTATTTGGTTTGATTCTTTGCCTGGCCAAAACATTCATTTGGGTATGTGCTCAGGCTGCCTGAACCTCCCCTTCAAGCACATGCAGGAGCTGCAGCAGGTCCTGGCATGGGGTCACCACATTCTTGCAGCATAGAGCAACCCCTCACACCCTAAAAATCCTTCCTTTGAGCCTCCTAAAGTGGCTCTGAAAGTTTTTATCCCTTCTTCCTTTCATTTTTAACCCAGAGAATCATATCTCCATGGCTGGAGCCTCCAGGACAGGCTCTGCTCCAGATCCTGGGATAGTTTCATCTCCTGGATGTCACACATGGATGGCAAGGACAGAATCAGGCTCATACATCCTGAAAAAGAGCCTGCTCAGGTGGAATGCAAAATGTATTTAATTAAACTGGGAATTAGAGGGTTTTCAACCTGATGGGAACTAAACCAAGCCTTGCTTTCTGGAGAGCTGGTGCCAGCATCTCTCAGGTGAAGATGAATGAGCTGCTTTGATTTCTTCCCTCTCCTCACCGGGCAGAGCATCCAAGAGATGCTCAGCAAAGACCAGCACAAACTCAGCACAGAGGTTTGAGCTCTCACTCCTCCTGACCCACCCTACTGTGTTTTTCCCAGCTCCCCATCCTTAAGCCACTTACTTACAGAGAGATAGATATATGCAAATCCAGCCAGAAAATTGAAGTGTTGTAAAACAAGGAAGACTAATTAAAGCTACAGTCATTCCATGCTGCAAGATCAGGTCTTCCTAGCTGATAAATCAGAGGGGGATGGTGCCTGGGGTGCTTGTCCACCTGGCTGAGCTCTTCCAGCCATTTACCCAGCATTGCAGACAGATTATGTGATTAAGAGAGAGCAATTAAGAAGCTGGACCATAAACTTTTATAATCGATGGGTTCTTTCCCTCCTTTTATATCTGCTCTTACCTCAAAGGCAGCACTGAGCATGACGAGGAGCATCCCTGCAGAGCTAGAATGGGGCAGCATCACCCAAGGACCCTCTCAGTCCAGCAGGCATCTGCTTCACAAGGACCTGTATTCCATAGATCCAGATGTGGGTTCCAGTTCCCACATTCCACTAAGGAGCACTGGGAGTCAACCCCTATACCTGACAGCAGCCATGTTTTGGGGATGCTCTGCACCAGCCTGCTCCCCAGGAAGGATTTAACAGCACTAAAGGGCTCTCTAAAACCTTCAGACCCACCCCAAACAGTGAGAAAAGCCTCATGTAAACCCCACTCACCACACGATGCCCCAAATTTAGGGGATTGGTGATGGCACATAGGAACATCCCTGCAAGAACTCTTTGAGTCCCCATTGCATTACAGCAGCCCCTACTCCCCACAGTGCTCTAATAAGGCCACAGCAGCACCCTCCAGGTGCCGGTGGTTGAGGTCCCCCCCCAAGCCCAGCTCAGCTGCTATAGCAGCAGCAGCAGCAATTAGAAACCCTCCATTAAAAAGCTCAATTTCAGGGCATTAAATGCACTGACATGGATGTGGTGACAGTGGTCTAAGTCTCAGGCTGCATCCAGAGAGGCAAAGTTGCAGGATGCTGAAAGCCTTTGCACAAGGCAGGGACTGGAGCAGAGGATGGACAAGCACCAAGAAGTTTTTTTCTCTACTAAAGTGGCACTTTTCTGTCTCTGATGAATCAAAAATGTGTGATCAGTGATTTCTTACACACAGGCAAGAGCCATAATCTGTGTTTCCCAGCCCTGAATCAATGTGGCTGGTAGAAAAGGCTCAGGCACATCATTTTTGGGCACCTCCAACGTCTCCAGCTTCTTCCTTTGGAGCCATCCTGCTGCAAATAAGCAGCGCCCAAGACCCATTTCCCCCTGAGATACAAACCTCTCTCCTAACTTTTACTAAGATTGGGCAGTGAATAACCTGGTGGAAGAGAAGATGGGACAGACTGAGGTGTGCAGGGCACCCTACTTCCTCCAGAACTCCCCCAAGCAGCCCCTGCTCTCATCACCTCACTGTGGAGGGACCAGCACATATCTCCAGGGTTAATATTACAAGTTTTGGGTGCTGGCTCCCAAAAATGCATCATTGGAGTCCAGAAGAACCATCTCCTAGATGCTTCTCAACCTCAGCACTGGATTTACAGAATAAAATCAGCCCAGGGCGTGAAGAATTTAATAATACAAGGTGTTGCATTACAAAGCCTGGAGAGTAATATCCATATTATGGTTATTATTAAATCGGAGCAGCCTCCTCTGTTTTGTCCTGCCTGTAATTTAAATGGATCCTTGGCTATATTTGGGTGCCTTCACAGGGAAAAAGCCATGAGTTATATCTGAGTACCCATCAAAAGGGCCTGATGAGCAACATTTCTCTTCCTAAATCCAAATCTAAATGGGAAATATATGTATTTTAAATATTTTATAGGGGTTTTGCAACCTCCTAGTGCTGGCAAAGACTCTGCCACTGCCTCGATGGGTGTCTTTATCCCAACAATGCAGACATGACCCCATGCAGTGGGACATCTCCCATGGGGAGGGGACAGTTTCACCAGGGGACATTTCAATCCTCAGCTGAGGGGCTTTCGGAGATCAGTGGAGTTCCAGCCTCTCCCATCAACCTTCCCTCTTGGGAAGCAGTCAGCCCATGCTATGGAGATGGTGCGTGATGAAAGGGGACTGTGCATGCCCCATGGGGAGGGATTTGGGCCAGACAACAACACGCAATAGAGCCTGGTGAATGCAGGGTTAGGATTTACAAGGGATTTGTGGCTGGGTGGGTTTAAATCCACCTATTTCACCTTTTCTAGCACCAAGGATGCTGCTCCTCGCAGAGGACCTGCAAGAAGCCGTTCCAGCACTTTGCTTTCCCTGAGTGGAAGAGCACTTTACAATGTGATGCTTCATGCAAACTCTGTGCAGGCAAACTGCAGGAAAAAGGGGAATTCTCTTTCTGGATCACTGGAAACACCTTGCTCACCAGGCCTGATGAGGAGGTGATGGCCACTTGGCTGCGACTGGGATGAGCCATGCAAATGCCTTAGGAGGGAAGCTAAAGCCTGGGCTTTCCGAAACTAAGGATTAACATCATTTGCTCCAGCATGTGATCTGACATGCTGAATTAGCAAAACCAGGCTCAGGGGTATGACCTCAGCTCATCGCCCGAGTGATGACAGCGCTGGTGACAGCGCTGTGACTCCTATTTATAGTGAGGCTGAACTTGGCTCTTCCACAGGTAATTTTGCAGAGGTGAAATAAGTTCTTGGCTTCAGTGCCAAGTTTTTGATGGGAAGCATCAGTTGGCAATGCCACAGCCCAGTCAGAAACAGGGCTGGTGGTTCAGTCCAGGAGAAAGCTGCTGCAGGGGACCGCAAGTGAAATGAGTTGTGTCGGGTCAGTGGAATTCCCAGCACTGGATTGCCTGCCTTGCTGGACCCTGTGGGTTTCGTTCCCCTTTAGGGAAGCAGGTCCCTAGGGATGGATCTCCCCTGGCATCAGGGCTGGGTTGTTTCTTGTCAGAGCAAGGACAGCCTGTGTGATGCTGTGACCAAGGTGCTCCTGGCCTCATGCCTTAGTTTCCACTTCTGCTGCATGTGTGCAAGCAATGGAGGGAGCTGTTGATACAGGAGCTCAGCTGAGCAAGGACCATGTCTGTCTCTGCACACCCAGAAATACACCCTAAAACCTAAGAAAAGACCTAAATAACATGAAGCAGAGACGCCACATGTTGAAACCCCCAGCAAGGGCTTGTGGGAAGCCTGAGAGCCAGAGCTAGCAAAGCCCTTGATATGGCCCCGGGGCTCTCCAAAGGGACTGGAGGAAAGCGAACAAAGCCCCTGAATCCCTAAAGAGCACTTGGCAGGATCAGCCCACCCTGCGGAGCTGGGCTGGGCTCCCTGTGAAACTCTCTGGCTCTCTCGGCCCTCCAAACTTAAAAAAGAATAGGAAAGAAAAGATGTTTCCCAGTAGGTGAAAATGAGTTTGCCTCTGGGAGGCAGGAATCACCTTTTCCTGGTAATTATGAACAAAGAGCATCATTTAGTAAATACCTGCAAGGTGGTTAATTAGCAGAGAAGTGAGCATCTAGCAATTAAGAGGTGTTTTTCCAACAGTTCAGGGTAGCAGGGTCAGGAAATGCGAAGAGGAGGATCAGAGAGCGCGCTTGGCTCCTGCATTCACCACTGTGCAGGGACACAAAGGCAGCCCTGGATCTGCACTCCCCAGGAAAGAAAAAGCAGAGATGTGGCATGATTTTGGGTTGGAAAACTAATTCTCATGTAGTCCTTCCACCTCCCATGTGGTCCTTATGCTGTAGGGCTGCCCCATGCCTCAGCTTCCCCAGCAACACCACTAATGGGTATGGATGCTGGGGGCATGATACTCTTAATGCCGGTTCCGGCTGCAGACCATCTGCTTCAAGATCTCCCCTTCCCCTCCCTGTGAGCACCTCCAGCCTGGCTAATGCCCTCACCAAGGCTCTTCCTTGCAGACATAGATGTCACATCCCCTCCTGTTTGTCCTCAGCATCCCCGGGTCTGCCTTGGCATTCCAACAGCAGATGGATTTCAGCAGAGCCCCAGCCCTCTGCACTGCTGGGGCCATCCCTATTTAATGGGTTATTTGCTTCCCCTTTCTGCTCCGCCACATTTCAGCATCTGTAAATATGTCCAGCACTTATTTTATATCATTTTTCAGCTCAGTGACAAGTACAGCAAAGAACAACAGTAACGATCTCTCCATTAACCAGCTTTTAATCCATTTAACACGGGCTGCGCGGGGCTGTGTGCTGCTGGACTTGTATCAGGCTGGGATGCATGATTAAGTCAAACATTTCACAGAAGTCAAACTGCATTAGGTCAAGTTATCTTTATCAACTGACCTTGCAATTTCATAAAAATAGGCTTAGGGTTGCTTGGCAAGAGCAGGCTCCAGCATTGCTGTAAGTTCAAGGGGGCAATAACCCCCTGTGGTGCCTGCTCTGGGATGGAGAAATACATTCCATATCCTTGCCTGGATGTGCTCCTGTCATTTAGCAGCACCACTTTAGCATGTGGAGAGGATTTAAATAACCCTCTGGGGAGAAGGCAGCCTTGGAAAGGGCTCTCTTCTGGCCCCATAGACCAGGGATTGCTGGGCCAGGAGGTCTGGGATGCTGGGAGAGGGTAACAGCATCCCTGGGGTTGCCCAGGAGGGGACCAGTTCCCCCCATCCTCAAAGCCATACATGTTGAGGACAAAAGTGGGTGGCAGATGAGGACATCTTGGGCACAAGGAGGGGCACAGCACTAGCAGGAGCTGCTGGGGACATCCTGCAAACACCATGGGTCAGGATGCAGTGCTGCCCATTTGGGATCTCCAGAGATGGGTAATATGGTACTGGTGAGCTCAAGATGGGGGCTGCGACTGCAATAAGAGGGAGCTAGGGGGGAGCTACCTTCCCTCCATCCTCCCTGTCCTCACTGGAACAAAATCAAAGCCATTTCCTAAGGAGCATCCCACAGCATCTGCCTGAGTCACAGGCTGCTGGTCCCAGCAGATGCCGACCTCAAGTGGTACACAAGCATTGGAAAAAGCGATGCCATCCCTGCATCCCTCTGGGAGCCTCCAGCTATGGCTTCCCAAAGGACCGCATCAGCTATAAACCATCCTGACTGCCAGGACTCTCCTTTGCCAGGCTTCCCAAGTACTGAGAACAGCAGAGCAAGGAGAAAGGGAGGGATGAGGGAGAGGACAGGAGACAGAGGAGAAAGCAGACTTTCCTGTTGGATAAAGCTGGGAACAATGAGTATTGAGACAGGACATGGGGACACCTTCCCATCCCAGAAGGGTAAGGTTTCTGCTCTAAAACAACCACCACCAAAATATTTTGCTCTGGGTGGTTTGAAAGCATTAAAATGATGAATAAAGCCAAAGTGCACTAGGGAAATGGGAACAGTAAACCCCATGCTCTCTCCGTCACATTCCTCCAGCTTCATCCCATTCCTACAGTACCACTGATACCCCGATGCTCTCAAATCCCTTCCTTGCACTTGCTGTCTCACCCTGCCCTGGCCAAGCACCCCCAGCTCCCAGCAGCGCTACCTCAGATGGCATTCCCTCTCTGATCACAATAGTCTGAAGCAGATAAAAATTGATGTCTGGAGACTGTTGTCAACTCTCTAAATGATCCTCGCAACCCCCCTTTCTTAAATATTCCACTTTAAGGAAACAAGTGTGGGTAGTGAAGTCAAAACAGCTCCGATTGCCCATTGATGCTGGGATATAGCTGTTCAACTGCATCAGGATTTGCTCTGTTCGGCTGGGCAGCACAGGAGTAGATTTCGGCACCCGTGTGTTGGATGGTCTGGGTTACTCTGAGCCTCCTTTTCTATCTGAGAAATGGGAACAGCATCAATTTTTCACCCTGTTAGGGGAAAAAGATGACTACACTGGCGTTTCCAAAGTGCTTGCATGGCTCAGTGCCTCCGCAAGCTAAACAATGCTCAACCATTGCACTATGCAAGCAGTGCTTTGAAGACTGTCAACATCCAGCCAACATCAACCTGTGGACCAGCTTTTGGTTCTTTCTTCCCTCACTGAGCATATTTGGCTGTTCTCAAGAGCCCAGCATGAACCAAAGAAGGTCTCACACTGGTCCAGCATCAGCAGAGAACCTGATTGCGAGTGCTGGCAGCAAATGGGCTGTTCCTTCAACACCAGAGACCCTGGCTGAGATTTAAGGTCGATTTCCTCTAGCTTGGTCCTTACAAGCGCATAGCACAGGACTCTGCACAGACCTAGCTCAGCTTGGAAAAGCCTCCTAGGTGCTCTACGTGCTGCGGTGGCTTTGGTGCACATGATGGGTGGATACAGGGAGCTTGAAGAGCAGGGTTTAAACACACAGCACGGTGGGATACAGAGGTTCACCCAACTCAGTCCTCTGATACTGATGTTCTTCAGCTGGGCAAAGGAGGAAAGAAGGTACCACTAGAAGGTGTGTGTCTACCTCTACATGGAGCAGATAACAGCATGGATATTAATGCATAGAGGACAAGCCAAAAACTGGAGAAAAATATATTTGTGTTGATGCAAAACAAACTTTTACAGCAAGCTTCAGCAAAACTGAAGAGAAAGAAATGGGTTGAGGACAAGCAGAGATATTTTCTTTGCCTCAGGACAGTGTGTTTCTTTACTCCAGCACTGTGTGTGCTATTTCAGGCTTTCATAGCCTCCGTTTAGATCCATTTTTAAATAAAAAAAGAAATCCTAATTTACAAGGCAAAAGTCAAACCCATTGTTGTTTGAAATGAACCAGGATGCCTGAAACAAAATGTGTCATTAGAACAGAAATGAGAATGCAAGATGAAAGATCTCGGAAGCTCCTCCTTCACTTCCCCCCAGAGCAAAGGTTGACCCAATGCTCTGATCCCCACACTCATGAAACATCAGTGCCCACATGCTGTACTCATGGAAAAAGTTGCATGGACAGCCACATACAGGCTTTTTTGAGCACCTAACCGTAGAATGGGATGTGGATGGTGGGACCACCATGAGGACAGACACCCAAATGACTCCCAGATCCTGCTTCTTGGTCCATATGGTTCTTTTAAGTGGTGTCACCTCCATCCAAGCTCAGGTTTGTGGGGTCCTCCCAGTGATTGATGTCAAGGCCCCCTTAGGAGGGACTCAGGGCATCATCTCTGCTTGGTTTTGGGGTAAGCATGGAGGAAGTCCTCTATCCCAGAGCAGGGAGCGACCCTCCAGACTCCAGGTCTGGCAGCTGGGAGAGACCCACATCCTTGCAGTGATGCCATCTGCATCTCGCCCTCCCTCTTATTAGTGAATTTACTGTGGGACATCTAATCACCATTTTGGAGCTAATCCCTCTATCAAACCCTTGCAAATCCCTTCATCCAGAAGTTTATTAATATTAACTCTTCTCAAGCAGAAGTGAATTAAGCGCCTTTGCCTCCCATTTGGTTTTTTGTTCCTCTTCTCCTCACCGCTGCTAATGGGAACAATTCAATTAAGGAACAAATGACTTCCCAATAAAAAACCTTCCTCACTGCCTCCCTCCTCCTCCTGCTCAAGGACTAATAATGCTTAATTGGGGAAATGAGCTCAGTTGGTGGTGCTGGTGGAGGCAAGGACAAGCCCCAGCAAGTGCAGCCCCCACAGGCTCTGGGCATGGGGCAGAGGAGCTCAGCTCATCCCCGGGATGGGAACTGCTTGACTGGAACACCCTGAGCTGGGAACAACTTTTTCAGCCATGTGATTTGCCAGGGGAAGATGTCCCAGCCCCAGTGTGGCTTGTGTCAGTGTCCAGTTGATGCCACCCCACTTGGGCACGATGGTTCATGGAGAGGAGAACCCTTGAAGGTTGCAAGTAATACCACTGGGGAAAGGGGTTAAAACCAGCAACAAGGCTTGAAAACAGGAACACAAGCTATGGGTGTAGCTTGCACCCTGCATCCATGGGGCACTCAAAGGTGTCCAAGCCCACTTCCAAGAAGTCCAAGCCTGCCTTTGCTGACTTCATCTTCAAGCATCATGGTCCCCTCCAAGCAGCACTGGAAGAGGAGGCTCAGCAGTGCTGCCTCTCAGCTCAGCTCCATCACAAAGGCCATGGCATATCCCTGCTGTCACAAAGGATTTGTTCAGTGCTACATGCTCCCTCCTCCACCTCCTGCAGTGACAGAGCAGCTCTTCCCTTAAACCTGGGGTTAGCCTGGGAAAGGAGGTTGCAGCTCTCTGTCCAGTCCAGAGTTTGGCTTGTATCTCTCTGCATCAGTGGCAGGAGGACGCGATAGACCAGAGATGTTCAGCCATGGGCTGAGGTGCCACCTGCAAGGAGAAGACACATATAAGCATGAACAGGAAGAAGATACAGAACACAGAAAACGCATCAACTTAGGAAAGCTGGCTCAGGAGGCACATTGAACACCAGCTGCCCTTATAAATGCCCACTATCTCCCCAGAGCTCCCGCTGAAGTTGCAGGGCAGCCAGACCCAGTGGCCTCCCCCCCTTTGACATTCTCCACTCTCACTTTACCCCAGGACCTGCCTGGGAATGCAGCAATGAGGACCATCCCCATATTTTCACCCCCATTTTCCCAGGGTTTTCCTTGTCATATACCCCACTGATATTTGGCATTGATTCTTCCCTGCCTTGCCCAGAGATATGTGGAGCAGCATCCCCCTGCCCTGTTTGCCAGCAAGGGAGGGTGAGGGATGGGCACCCAGCCTCGCTGATGGCCACGTTTCAGTGGCAGGAGAAGTGATACAGGAACCCCTCCAGGAAGAAACGTGCTACTGGAATGTCAGCAGCAGTTATTGTAACAGGAGAGACGGGTTTGTTGGGCAGAGGAAGTTCACATCAGGACAGATCCTGTGGCTGTTTGACAAGGACGTTTCAACCCAAGCAAAGCTCCAGCCTCGGTGTCAGGGCTGGTGGCCCCACACCCTTCCCAGGTCCTAGCAGAGGGACAGAGATGACACTGTGTCATGGTTTAAGCCCAGCCAGTAACTCCTAACACAGCCGCTCACTCACTCCCCCTCTTCTTCCTCCCCTGCTCCCGGAGGGACGGGGAGGAGAATGTGAAGAATGTAGCTCCCACAGGTTGAGAAAAGAACAGTCCAGTAACTGAGGTATAATACAAAACCACTACTGCTACCACCAATGATGATAATGATAAGGGAAATAACAAGGTGAGAGAATACAATCGCTCACCACCCACCAACCGATACCCAGCCCAACCCGAGCAGTGATCTGGGCCTTCCGGGTAACTCCTCCCAGTTTATGTATTGGGCATGACGTGCCATGGCCAGTTTGGGTCAGGTGTCCTGTCTCTGCTTCCTCCCAGCTTCCCCTGCTCCCTGGCAGAGCATGAGACTGAGAAAGTCCTTGATCGGAGTAAACATTACCTAGCAACAACTAAAAACATTGGTGTTATCAGCATTGCTCCCAGGCTGAAAGTCAAAAACACAGCACTGCACCAGCTACTAAGAAGGGGAAAAATAACTGCTATAGCTGAACCCAGGACAGTATCCACCACTTCTTCCATACCATTCACGTCATGCTCAGATTCCACATTTTTCAACATACCATCGCTTTTGTCTCATATACATATACACATATATATATACACCCACACACACACAAGGAGAGAGATATCATTCCTTAGTCCAATCCCTATAAAGCTGCTGAATTCATACCGTCCATGATGTCAGGCTCCATCTCTTGTAACAGTCTTTCAGGGCAGGAGAGAGAGTGTGTAGAGTTGGGTTGTTGCCTGCTGATGACACCACTGAACTCTTCTGGTCACTGCTGAGTTCATCTGGTTTCGTCAAAATTCATTCTTTGTTGGGGTGATGATCGGAGGGAGGTCAGGGTCAATTGCTGGTGACCTGAAGACATCTAGCTGGTGGGCTATAAAAGTGTTATATAGCAGGCAACAGTATACAGTTGAGTTCATTGGCTGTTTTCCCCCAAAATTAAATCCCCTTGAGGTACACATTGGACTTCCCCATCTTCCTGCATCACCAACAAGTATATGCAGGTCCCTGAGAAAAAGCAACCCCACGAGTGGGTTTGCCTTTACCTGAAGCAGGAATAACCCAGACTGTCTTCCCCAACAAACTCTTTATGTGCACCACAGGAACTTTATCCCCCTCTACAGCATGTAGAAGTTCTGATTGGGCTGGGCCAGCCCTGTTGACAGACCCCTCGGTGTTGACCAACCAGGTGGTTTTTGGTAAACGTGTATCCCAGTGTTTGAAAGTCCCACCACCCATTGCTCTCAGTGTAGTTTTTAACAGCCCATTGTACCGTTCGATTTTCCCAGAGGCTGGTGCATGATAGGGGATGTGGTATACCCACTCAATGCCATGCTCTTTGGCCCAAGTGTCTATGAGGTTGTTCCGGAAATGAGCCCCATTGTCTGACTCAGTTCTCTCTGGGGTGCCGTGTCGCCACAAGACTTGTTTCTCAAGGCCCAGGATAGTGTTCCGGGCAGTGGCGTGGGGCACAGCAGATGTTTCCAGCCATCCGGTGGTTGCTTCCACCATGGTAAGCACATAGCACTTGGCTTGGCAGGTTGGTGGGAGTGTGATATAGTCAATCTGCCAGGCGTCCTCATACTTGTACTTCAGCCACCGTCCTCCATACCAGAGAGGATTTAACCGCTTTGGCTTGCTTATTTGCAGCACGTTTCATGAATAATCTGGGCAATAGTGTCAATGGTCAAGTCCACCCCTTGATCACGAGCCCGTCTATATGTTGCATCTCTGCCTTGATGGCCTGAGGTGTCATGGGCCCACCGGGCTAAAAATAATTCACCCTTATGTTGCCAACCTAAGTCCATCTGAGCCACTTCAATCTTAGTAGCTTTATCCACCTGCTGGTTGTTCTGGTGCTCCTCAGTGGCCCGACTCTCGGGTACATGAGCATCTACGTGGCGTACCTTCACCACCAGGTTCTGCACCCAAGCAGCGATATCTTGTCACAATGCAGCAGCCCAGATGGGTTTACTTCTGCGTTGCCAGTTGTTCTGCTTCCATTGCTGCCACCACCCCACAGGGCTTTTGCCAGCACCCATGAGTCAGTATAGAGATAAAGTACTGGCCATTTTTCTCGTCCAGCAATGTCCAAGGCCAGCTGGATGGCTTTCACCTCTGCAAATTGACTTGATTCACCCTCTCCTTCAGCAGTTTCTGCAACTTGTCGCAGGGGACTCCACACAGCTGCCTTCCATCTCCGATGCTTTCCCACAATACGGCAGGACCCATCAGTAAACAAGGCATATTTCTTTTCACTCTCTGACAGTTCATTATATGATGGGGCCTCTTCAGCACGCATCACCTCCTCCTCTTGTGACATTCCAAAATCTTTGACCTCTGGTCAGTCCATGATGACTTCTAGAATTCCTGGATGACTGGGATTTCCTATTTGAGCTCGCTGTGTAATTAGTGTGGTGCACTTACCGGTTGCATGATGTGTAGAGGAGACCCTGCCTTTGAACATCCAGACCAGCACAGGCAACCGGGGTGTCAGGAGGAGCTGTGCTTCAGTGCCAATCACTTCTGAAACAGCTCGAACCCCTTCACAGGCTGCCAGTATCTCTTTTTCAGTGGGAGTATAGCTGGCCTCGGATCCTCTTTATCTCCGACTCCAAAAGCCGAGGGGTTGACCTCGAGTCTCCCCTGGAGCTTTCTGCCAGAGGCTCCAGGTAGGACCATTCTCCCCAGCTGCGGTGTAGAGCACATTTTTCACATCTGGCCCGGCCCGGGCTGGTCCAAGGGCTACTGCATGAACTATTTCTCGTTTAATTTGTTCAAAGGCTTGTTGTTGCTCAGGGCCCCACTTGAAATCATTCTTCTTCCGGGTCACGTGGTAGAGAGGGCTTGCAATCAAACTGTAATTTGGGATGTGCATTCTCCAGAACCCCACAACACCTAAGAAAGCTTGTGTTTCTTTCTTATTAATTGGTGGAGACATTGCTGTTATCTTGTCGATCACATCTGTGGGGATCTGGCAACGTCCATCTTGCCATTTTATTCTCCAAAACTGAATCTCCTCTGCAGGTCCCTAGATCTTACTCTGTTTTATGGCAAAACCGGCCTTCAGCAGGATTTGGATTATCTTCCTCCCTTTCTCAAAAACTTCTTCCGCTGTATCGCCCCACACGATGATGTCATCAATGTTTTGCAGGTGTTCTGGAGCTTGCCCCTGTTCCAGTGCAGTCTGGATCAATCCATGGCAGATGGTAGGGCTGTGTTTCCACCCCTGGGGCAGTCAGTTCCAAGTGTATTGGACGCCCCTCCAAGTAAAAGCGAATTGTGGCCTGCACTCTGCTGCCAAAGGGATTGAGAAAAATGCATTGGCAATATCAATTGTGGCATCCCACTTGGCTGCCTTTGACTCCAGTTCATATTGAAGTTCTAGCATGTCCAGTACGGCAGCATTCAATGGTGGTGTGACTTCATTCAGGCCACGATAGTCTACTGTTAGTCTCCACTCTCCATTAGACTTTTGCACTGGCCATATGGGGCTATTACAGGGTGAGCAGGTCCTGCTGATCATGCTTTGGCTCTCCAGTCTACGGGTCAGCTTATGGATGGGAATCAGGGAGTCTCGGTTGGTGCGATGGTGGCGCCGGTGCACTGTTGTGGTCATGATTGGCACTTGTTGTTCTTCCACCTTCAGCAACCCCACAACAGAAGGATCCTCTGAGAGACCGGGCAAGGTGGACAGCTGCTTAATTTCCTCTGTCTCCAAGGCAGTGATACCAAAAGCCCATCGGTACCCTTTTGGTCTTTGAAGTACCCTCTCCTGAGATAGTCTATGCCAAGGATGCATGGAGCCCCTGGACCAGTCACAATGGGGTGCTTTTGCCACTTCTTCCCAGTCAGGCTGATTTCAGCCTCCAGTACAGTCAACTCTTGGCATCCTCCTGTCAATCCAGAAATATAAATGGGTTCCACTCCTTGATACATCAATGGCATCAGGGTACACTGTGCACCAGTATCTACTAGAGCCTTATACTCCTGTGGGACTGATGTGCCAGGCCATCTGAGCCACACAGTCCAGTAAATCCGATTGCCCCTCTCCTCCACCTGGCTGGAGGCAGGGCCCCTCTAACAGTGACCACAAGATTGTCCACTTATGTCTTGTAGAAAGGGATTAGTATCCCTTATCACAGAAGTTGGAGTAAAATCAGCTCTTCCACTCCATCTGGGAAACTGCTCACCAGAGACTGGAGCAGCAACTTTCATGGGAGGATCATCCTTGACCGCTGTTCTCCTCTTCGGTTCACACACCCATTGCTCCAGAACTGAGGTAGGTTTTCCGTCCCACTTTCTGATGCCTTCTCCGCGATCCCGCAGGTAAAACCATAGGGTGGCCCATGGCGTGTATCTCCTATATCTTCTCTCTCGAGCAGTAGGGTGCCTTCTGTTCATAGTTGAGACAGTGATTGGTACTCATGGGGAGCTGGATAGATCTTATAAATCATCTTTCAATTGTTTGAACTCCTGGGACAGTTTTTCCACAGCTGAAATGATGGAAGGGGTGAGATTGTCTTCGAACTCTCAGAGTTTACAAGTCACTTCATCCACTGTTGGTGGTGCTACATCATTCCAGGTCATTGATGCCCATGAGTGGGCATATGATGATGGTGCACTCTGTGTAAGTTTCCGCCACATGGGTCATGTACATTCAACTTCATCTGGATCTACGATGTTATCAGCATTGTTCCCAGGCTGAAAGTCAAAACCACAGCACTGCACCAGCTACTAAGAAGGAGAAAAATGGCTGCTACAGCTGAATCCAGGACACACTGCCAGCAAGGAAGGGGCTGTGAGATGCTCTGAAAAGGATCATATCACCCAAACTGACCTATCTTTAGGCAGGAAGGAAGGCAGAGCTGCACAGCTCCACTTCCAGCTCAGTCTCGCTGGCCAGGGACCACTCCTTGGAGCTGCTGGAAAGCCTCCAAGACACTGCTGCAGCAAGGGCAGAGCTGCTGTGAAAAGAAGATTCCAGCAAAGTGGACTGAGCATATCAGCAGTGAAGATGGGTTCATTTCTCCTCTCTGGGTCTTTAGATTCCTCAGGAGACACATTCACAGTGGTCACATCACCAGCTCCTGGGTACCCTCCAGGCCGATGTTCCTTTCAGGCAACTAAGTTTGGTCCCTGGAGTTACCTTCACGCAGAGGAACCCCATCATTATTCCATCACAGTTGCCACATCCAGCCTGTGCTCCCAGCAAGTGGTGTCTCACCTTAGCATGGTTGAGGTGATGGAGCAGCAAGTGCACTCATCCGGGCATGTCTGCACAGGGACCATCACCTGAAGAACAACAAAAGCATAAGACAGCATCCTCTGGGGAACAGGAAAGGGACTTCTGAGGCTAAAAACAGTAAAAAAGCCCCAAAGATAAAGCTCTCTGCATCATTTTCTTCTGCCATACAAGGGAAAGATGCCAAACTGCTCTACAGAGCATGTAATACAGCCAACAGCCCTGCTTTCCCCCTCCTTGGCTTCACTGAAGGGATGGCTGATCATTAGCGAGTGGCACTAATTAAGAGAAATTAAGCTAATTTGCAAGAGCAGACTGAAGAGCTTCCCCCTGCTTCCCTTTGCACCTCTAAGCAGCTATTCAGGAGGTGAACCAGCCACCTGCCCACATTGAGGCAGCAAATCCTGGCCACAAGTAAATCCCACCGAAGATGAAGCAGCTACTCGGGGGCCCACAGGCACTTGCAGACCTAGATCACAGGAGTTTCAGCACAGACCAGCCGTTATTTTACTGACACCATCACAGAAGAGCACAGTTGAAAGTCTTGCCAAGCCTTGACGTGCTGCCTTTGATTTCTGCAACACAAAATGAGGTTTCCACAAAGAAATTAATTTCTTTTTAACAAGGAGTTGCTTGTCAGGTCGTTTGACAGCTGCTGACCCAAAATGGAAACAGAAAGAAAATAGTTTTTCCCCAAAATAAGAAATTCAGTTCACATTGACCCAAATTTGAAGGGTTTTATTGTTAGTTTTGACTCCAGGTGATGAATGGAAGAAGCGGACACTCTCCCATCACCAGAGGACATCTACCTGATGTTGTCAAGCACTATGAGTAGCAATAAGCAAAAAGACAAGGGGTGATGGGCTTAAACTGAAACAGGGGAAGTTCAGGTTGGATATAAGGAAGAAGTTCTTCACTGTGATGGTGCTGAGGCGCTGGCACAGGGTGCCCAGAGAAGCTGTGGCTGCCCCATCCCTGGCAGTGTTCAAGGCCAGGCTGGACACAGGGGCTTGGAGCAACCTGCTCTAGTGTAAGGTGTCCCTGCCTGTGACAGGGGGTTGGAAGTCCTTTCCAACCCAAAGTCTTAAGGTCCTTTCCAACCCAAACCATTCTATGATTCTATGAGAACAGGAACTTTATAAAACATCCAGGTGGGACCAGCAATTCCCAGATGTGGAAGCTTGCAAACAGCAGAACAAGACCATGGAGATGTTCTTCCTGAACATCTGGCATGTCCTGGCACGGGGATGCTGGAGGCAGAATCAAGACCAGAATGCTTAAAAGCCCTTCAGAACCTCTTCTCCACAAGATGGTGAAAACCATTTTGTCCTCCAGAGCATCTTGCAGCAAGGAGTCCCACAAATGAACATCCCATTTCAATGAAATAACATGTAAAAAATCAGGTGATCTGGCATCTTTAATTAAATTCAAAGCTATAAACCAAGTTACACAGGACAAGCTTGGCCTTGGACCTGACAGGGAGCTTGGCAAGACCCAGCTTGCAGAAGCAAATGGGGAAGGAGTAGAGAGCTGAACCACCAACGGTTCCTTGAAGCTCTAGATTTCACCTTTAATGTACTTCAGCTCATGATTCAAGCACATTATCTGCATGAAATGCTGCATTAGCATCAAAATGAGGGGAGTTCTGTTCGTTATATTAAAGTGTCTCTGATGGGTTTGAAGGTAGCTTAGTGCAAGAGAGGCATTAAGGAAGTAAATGCCACATTTGTATTCAAAAGAGCTTTCTTTTTTTCATTTAAAGCCATTGATGTAAGAAGTGGTGCTTAAGATGGGCTTATAAAAGCAAGAGTGCATCTTTGCTATGAGACAAAAAGCTGCATTGATGGTGAATGGTAAAAGAAAGCAAATAGCCCATTTAGAAGATGTATTTCTTGGGGGTTTTGACATAGGAGCTGGAGGAGGGACAGGGCCTTTGGGTGGCATCAGCACTGAGAACCATTTTTTTCCCCGAATATGTCCCCAGGACTCCTCTCTTTGGTTCGAGCCTGGAATTAGAAGCAGTTTTTCCAGGCTGGCCACCCTCACCATTTTTTTTCCTGGAAAATAAAGAAGATTTATTGGTCCAAGTGCCTGGCAAACACCCAGTTTTCCCTTTTCTGTGAAATTTCAAGGGAAAAAATAATATAAAAGGTCTATTTAGGCTTTTCTTAATGTATTTTTTTAATGAGGATGGCTTTCTGCTTGACAAAGCAGCTTCAGATTGTTCGTTTCAACATGAGAAGTTCAAGTCCTGTCAAAGGAAATGGGACCAATGTATCTGCTGGGACAGTTTCAATGCACTTGTTCACCAAAACATATAAAAAATAGCAATACTGCTTCAAAATATTCTTCATATCTTTATGCCATTCCACTAAAAAAGTCTATTTTGGAGCTGGCTCTGAGAAGGCAGGTTTTGACCCCAAAAATCAGACCCCACTCCAGTCCTGTTTAGACCATGATGATTTTTACTTGCTCTGTTAATGCCAGACAAGGAACATTTTAACTCAAACCACCAGGATTTCTGCTGAATTTGGGGGATCAAAGTGGTTTAGTTTGCTGCTTTGAAGCTAATGCAAACTGCACTGAAAGCTCAGGGCGAGCATTAAACTGGCTTCATCCATCTTTGCCACCTCTGAGGGCAATTAATAATCCCTTGTCTTTCGAAATTGAGAAAGTGAGGGGTTATATTAATTGCTTCTGACCACTTAATGAGTCAGGGAGAGACCCTGGGAAGCTCCTCTTGCTGCCTGAAAATCAGCCAGAGGGATAAATATACTGTTCTTGGCTGAGGCGCATCACTTAGGGAACTATTTATGCCTTGGAGCTGGCGCGGGTGTTATCACTCCCCAGCCATGGGGCTGTTGGAGGTCATTGTCCTGGAAATCCAACTTGGGCCTTGGGGTGAATTAAATCAATAAGAATGGCTGTTCCCAGGGGAAAGCTGCTTTCTCACAGGCACTGGGAGGTTTTGGGGGTGTCCAGCCCCGAGTGCAACAGAGCCTGTATACACCCCAGGACCTCCAATGACCACACTACCAACCTGTCACCGATGTCATCCCCGTCTGGAGAGCTGTGCCAAGAGGAAAACACACTAAGAAAGAGCTGGACAGCTTGCAAGTCTTAATAAATTAACAGCCCCTTCCTGCCAATGGCACTAAATCACAGCATGGAGGATGGTCAGCTCTAATCACTCAGCCTCCAGCCTTCCTCCCTGCATGGTACCCTTCATCCATCACCCTACAAAGCAAACCTGGGTGACTTGGATACCTCAGCACTGCCCATCTTTCCACTCAGCTCCTCTAAACACAAGCTGTCCCAGGGACGCCCAGCCCATGGAGTTGCCCCCTGATGAGGATGGGCTGTTGGTTGGTAAAGCATCCCCAAGTTTGTGGGGGCAGACCCTGCTCTGCCCCAAGGATCTCCCACTCCCAACTTCCTTTCCCACTACAGCTCATTTCCCCCCCTCCACCCTGCAGTAGGTTGTACTGTCACAGAAGACGGGAAGGAAACAATGCGGAGGAAATTGATAAGCATGGCTTGAAACCCAGAGAAAGGGAACATTTGTCTGGGAGAAGCTGTGATTAGATCCGTGTGTGTGTGTCCTTTGCCAGCGCTCCTAAAAATAGAGCTTGGCTGCACAGACTGTCACACGCATGCAGACATGCTCTCGCTGAGGCTATATTTACCAGTCTCAGACAGCCACATTCCCATATGTGAGCATACATCCCCCCCAGACTGGCACTCAGGGTTCACATTAGTGGTGAGGGATGTCCCTGAGCATCCCTGGGGGCTTGGGGCACAGGAAGAAACAGGGTGGGGGGCACAAGAGTGGGGAAATTCATTTCTGGAAGGTCCTAGAAACCATCTGGGAAAGCAAAGATCTCTATTTGGAGATATGGACATGGGGCAGACTTCAGAGGCCACCCAGATGGCGAGTGGGCTCCTGGTTCTACTCCAGAGAAGCAACCCCAGAAAGAAGTATCTATCCCCCAACCCATCCTCCCATATCAGCCCCAAAGCCAGCATTTGTGGCCAAGTTATGAAATCCTGGAATGGTTTGGATTGGAAGAGACCTTAAAGCTCACCCAGTACCACCCCCCTGCCAGGGACAGGGACACCTTCCACTAGAGCAGGTTGCTCCAAGCCCCTGTGTCCAACCTGGTCTTGAGCACTGCCAGGGATGGCATCTCAATCTCCCTATTCAAGTTAAAGCCATTCACCCTTGTCCTGTCCCTATAGGCCCTTGTCAGAAGCCCCTCTCCAGGTTTCTTGTAGGCCCCTTTGTAAGTCCTCCAAGCCTGTTATCTGAACAGCACAAATATCTACAAGCCATGAGCTGAAGAAGGTTCACAGTGAGCTCCAACACTTCTCCAATTCATGAGACCACTGCTCCTGATGCTGAATTCATGCATCTGGGCATGAATAGGTTTGGAAGGAGGAAGGTCCCACAGCTGCTTATTGGAGAAAGCAGAACTGGAGCATGACCTACATCACCTGCTGGAAAGCAGCACCTCCGCCCCCCGCCACGCTGGTTAGTCTCGTGATAAAAGGACAACATTGAGACAATATTAGTCATACTCATGAGGTTTCTGAAGAGGACAGTTGAAGACTGAGGTATTATTATCTACATGTGCCTTTGCAGAGGTTGCATGCAATTAGCATTATTCAGAGATATGCAATTAGCATTATCCAGAGATATGTATTTCGGGTGGGAAAATCATTGTTTTTCTTCCCAGAGAAGTCATTTTGTGCAGAGTTTTCTCAGCTCTGAGCATTTTAGGCCAACTGGGAATTGGAATTGTGCCATTTGCCCCAGCTTGCCCCTGGAAACAGAGCAACCAGTAGCAAAGGATGGTTCAGCAACTTCAGCTTCTGTTTGACTGGGGGATTTTGGACAAGCTCAGAGCGCCTGCAGATCCAACAGGCACCTACACAACAACATGGCCCAGTGACACCTGCAGCATCATTCCCTGTGACCACATCCCCAGCAGCTCTGCTCCCCATCCTGCCCAGGGCAGAGCATCTGCCCCAATCCAGCACTGCCTCCAGGAGAATGAGTCTCATCTCCAGATCAAGGACCTGAGCCACGGCTGTGGTTGCAAACCTCCCCCTCTGATGCCTCGGGGTGATATTTGTGTGGACCCATGCTGCAGATGGATCTGCATGGATGGAGCAGGGGATGGCAGCTCCAAGGGTGGGTTTATTTGCGCAGCCTCTTAGCAAAACAAAAATGATCTTCCCTTGCAGAGAGCAGCAGACACGTTCTGGGACTTGTCCTCATTTTGCCACGTAAATATCCTCTGTTTAATCAGCTGGTTGTAGTATCATCCTGTGAAATGTCATTACCAGAAGGTGAGAGGTGAGCTCCGTGCCATTACATGCAGAAGCAGGGGGTGGCTTGCTCTGAGCGGGCAGGTTTGGGTGTCTGGACACACAGAAAGCGCTTGTACTCACCAACCTCAGAGCACAGAACTGAAGGTGGCAGAAGAAAAGACTCTCCAATGGGGAAAGATCTATGAGGTTCACTGTGCTAACAGCCACTGGGCTTGATAACAAGCTGCAGTACCCTCAATCATGCCAATAAGCACTAAAAAACCCCAGCTTTGATTTAGCTTGGTGAAGATCTGAGCTGTACATAAAGAGCATTTGGTAAATTAGGAATATGAGGGTTGTTTAGTGATGACAAGTACATAAATCCAGCCCTTTCCCCATCCCCAGATTTAAGTTCAAAGCCCTAAGCAAGGTCTAGACCTACATAGACTCTCTCAGCCTAACTTTACCACCAAAAGTTGTCCTTCACATGAGGACTCCAGACAATTAGTCACTCACAACCACACTGCAAACACCACGTCTTGCTCCAGGTAGGTCCTTTCTCCATCATTGACAATTTGGTCTCCACACCTATAGGGTCCTTTGAACTGAGTGTAACTGGTCTCTGGAGACATTAGTGCTCTCAGGAGTAGATTAAGGCCAGCACGTGATGTTTCACAGGGCTCCTTAGGCAAGATCAAGGGTGTTGGGTGCCTGACTTAGAATTGCTTGAAGGTACCAGCTGCTTGGACATAGTGAGGTACCTTGATGTACCAGGTGACTTGCAATTGGACTGTAGAGCACAGCCCAGGAGTCATCCCCCTGCTCATAGCCATGCAGTGCTGTGGGATCACTCATTCTCAAATCCTTCCCCACCCTCCTGGCAGACAAGTTAACCTACCACCACAACCACAGACAAACCACTCCACAAGGGCAGACATGGGCTGATGGTCAAGCCAAGAGCAGCCCCTGATGCCCTGACCCCACCTTGGACTCCAAGAGCAGACAGGCATCATTGCACATCCAGCCCAGCTCACAGGGACCACAGGGGCCACCACACAGTCCTGCTTTTCCTTTCAGCAAGAGCCAAGCTCTACAAAAACAAATCATGTCACAGCAGCACTTGCTCAAGGGCATCCCATGCCATGTGGCTGCATACCTTGCCAGTGCCCATATCAGTCTCTGCTCTCCCTTTCTGCAGCCAAGGGCCTTTAACAAATGAATCCCATTCGAGTCCAATCTGTTTGAACAAGCTGGCCTCCTCGATGCCACTGGAGATGGTGGCAGATGAGAAAGGGCTGCATGGAAAACACCTGCCCATTGCCCAGAAATGCTTGTAAAAAGCAAGCAGGCTGCCTGAGTGCACTGAAAATATCTGGAATTAGCAATTCTGACATTGCTAATTAGCAATTCTGCAAAAACTGACATTGCATCCATCAGTGGTGCAACCAGCACCAGCTTCCAAAATATCATCGCAACCTCAAGAAAAGTGCCAAGGAGCGCAGTCACTAACATTAAGGTCATGAAGACTTTCCAAGGGCTGGAGGCCCAGGGCAAAGGGTGGTTGCAGCAGATGGAGGCCAGAAACAAGCATCAGGATGAGCTCACCCCTGCTGCAAGAGTACTGTTCACACACAGGCAGTTCCAGGCTGGGCAGGCACTCACTAGTTCGCATGCAGATGGCTCCACATCCATCCTCAGGGCTGGTAAACCCCTTCATTTCCCCAGCAAGAGCATCACTTAAGCACAAGCTACAGGCAAAGCCACAAGTGGGCTCTGGAGCTAATGCACAAATTATATTTGAGCAGCACTTCTCCCCAGCACCACTCTGCAATACAGGGAAATTGCTGTAATAAAACCATCTTCTCCACATGCAAAAGGCAGCAGGAGTGGCAAGGAGGGAGCAGGGGCCTCACGACGAGGCCAGCAGCCAGGCTGCCCTTTGGAAGGGGATTACACAGCATCATTCACCTCCAAGAACAAGGCGATGCTCCCCCAGGCAGATGGCCAGGACAGGGCTTTCCCACCACAACTACTGAGACATGAAGATGCAAAACTCTCTGGACAGGAAGAAGCCAAGTGTGAGGAACCCATGCTATGAAAAGCCATGGGGTTCTGGTTCTGTTCCTCTACCAAAGGCCTCCAGGGTGGGCTCCAGGGCAGCAGCCCCAGGACACAGTGACCACAGTTTCCTCCTTAGGCTCTTTCTATCATGATCTTTATAAACCTGAGGGTAAGTATCCAATGATGTAGGTCATCCTTAAAGCTCTATAGTCACAGATGGAGCATCTGCAACCAGTGACAAACCAGCACCAAGCCTAGACTCACTGAGTCAAAGAGGAAAAACCCACTGCTGGGCCTTTCATGCTGAACCCAGGCACTCCAAAGCAGGGTTGTCACAACAAGTCATTTAGAAATGATTAATGGGAAAAGGATTGTTCATGCAGATTATTAGAAGAGTAGTTCCCAAGAGCAGAGTGCACTGCTAGTGGCACTCAGCATCCACTTCTTTAGGTGTAAAACCTGCTTGAAACAAGCTGTTCCAGCCAGGATCCTGTGACGAGAACGTGCAGGGGAAGACACCTCAACTACTTGCCCTTGGATGGCCATTGAGCCTCACTGCTGACCACTGTCCCCAGCCGCAGAAGACACAAACCACCATGATTCGTCTATACACACATCCCAGTCTGGAGCATCATCACCCCAGCAAAGCCAGCCCTGGGGAGCAGCTGGAGAAGAGACCAAGCTGGGAAACACTTAATGCCAACATTCACCCCAGGCTGGAGCCCACAAAGGTCACTTTGCAGGCTGGGGGCAATCAAGGGGCTTCAGGGACCTGTCACCCCTCTCCTCACCAGCTGGGTACATGCTACAACTTGTCATCATTGACGAAGACAACCCCACAACCCCAGCTTCTGAAAGAGCACTAGTGCTCAGGAGGGGCTCACCCTGCAGCTCCCCCCCAGGCAAGGCTGAAGCATCCTCTATCTCATCCAGTTTGATCAGATCAGGCTGATTTTCATCTGAGACAGTTTCAGCCCAGGTTTGGACACATCAGTGAACAAATTGCCAAGACCATCAGTAGCTGGGTAGAAATAAGAAAGCAACCCCTGGAAGAACAGTAGGTCTGTGGCTGCCAGCCAGCCACAACCATCTACACACCCAGGGCTGGGAGAAAGATACAGAAGCCCCAAAACCAACCCAAAAAGCCCCATGTTTGTCTATTTTTAATGCTTCACATATAAGCACCACTGCTGCGAGGCCAAAAAATCAGCTCCCTGCCCTGATTGCTGCTGCTTTCAGCAATGCTTAAACTGAAGGAAACGAAGGGGAGGATCAAAAGGCATCAAGTTAACCAGGAAGCCCCAGCTCCTCTCCACCCTGCTGTCAGCTCCTGTTGCTGTGCAACCCTTCTGGTTTGGGAAGTGCTCTGCAATCAGAGCTGAGCCAGAGGTGCTGGGAGGATGCAGAGGGCAGCTGCAGCAGCTGTCCCACTCCCAGCAACTTCCCAGTAGCCCAGCAACGGAGCACCAAGCCCTTCTACATGCCCAATAACAACCCATCCTTACAGCATTCTGGGATACCTACCTCTGGATCCAAAAAATGCCTGGAAAACACAGGCCTATCCATGATGGATAGGCTCTCAGGACACAAAAAGTGCAACATTTTGGCAGTCTCCAAAGACTCAAGCAGTGGGGGGAGACAACCACAGCTAGGGCTTGGTGGAGCAGAGCTGCAAGAACAACCAAAGGCAAACCCATCCTCTGCTCAGCCTTATGGGGTACAGGATCAGGTCAGCCCTTTGCCCCATGGGTTAAGGCAAGGCCAAAAAAATCCTGCAGGACTTGACACATGGGGAATCTCCTGGTGAAGCAAGTCACCAGGAAGCCCAGGCACAAATAGAACCACAGACCAGTTTGTGTTGGAAAGGACCTTAAAGCTCCTTCAGTTCCAACCCCCTGCCATGGGCAGGGACACCTTCCACTAGAGCAGGTTGCTCCAAGCCCCTGTGTCCAACCCGGCCTTGAACACTGCCAGGGATGGGGCAGCCACAGCTTCTCTGGGCACCCTGTGCCAGCGCCTCAGCACCCTCACAGGGAAGAACTTCCACCTTATATTCACCTTATAATGACCAGGTCCTGCAAAAAGTATCAGGGAACTGGGTTCTCTACCTCTGGTACAAGCCCAGGGCATAAAAAGAAGACAGTTTGCATAGAAGAGGGACCTTTCAAAGCTGTTCTGCTTTCGTGGTGGATCCTCCACCCTGCTCATGCTTCCAAACTCATGAACCGCCATCGGATTCATTTCTGCCAGCAGGATTGCTAATTCTGCACATCCCAAAATAAGATTTGCCAAGCAGCATCCTCGCTGTGATTAAAACAATATCGGGCACTAAAAATATACAGCTCCTGGGGGAATCCTGCCTGCCCGAGACAACAAACTAGTTAAGACACAGTAAGGAGGAGCTTCTTTCCAATTAAAGGTGAAGCAAGCCCATGCTCCGCAATAGGGAGGTCAGGAGGGATGAAAGGCAGTGAGGGGAAAACTGAGGATGAGGGAAGGACAAAAAGAGAGTGGAAGAGGTTTACTCAAGCATGAAATCACCTGTGATGGGAGAGCCAGGGCTGGGCAATGGATAGTGAACATCTAGTGATGAGGCCCTACACCTGGAGATGATCCCAAATATCATCTCGGTACCCTCCCACCTGCAGGAGCTCCTTTTGCTGGTCAAATCATCTTCCCACATCAGTCACACTACTAACAGCTCTTGCCAGTTAACAGAAAAAGTATCTGTGTGTAAGTGGATCAAGGCATCAAGGCAAGTATTTGCATTTTTATTCCATCAACTAGCAAATGAATTATCAGGCAATACCTTCTCCTAGTCCTCAGCAGCAAGGAAACATCCCAGAGAGCATCTCCCATCATGGTGGCTTTACACATTTGGCAATCCATCCATCCTCTGTACATTTTCTCCTTATTTCCAACATAAATATTTTCCCCATTGGGTTTTACCCATTTGTTCTTGTGCCAATATTGTCTTTCAGCTTAACCTCTCCCCAGTGCCTTGGTCCTCTTCCTCCCCAGGGCATTGCCCAATGCCTGTGGGCTGTACAACCCAACATTGTGTTTCTGGGCCAGTGCAACCCAAGAGCTGCAAAGCCCTCGGCCCTTCTGCTGCTAAATAATAAATAATCACTTCTCTGATCCTATGATTAGCATAGCTGGCAGCCAGAGTCACACCACCGAGCACTTCCAATGGAGATCAGCCCCTGATGGATGCCCCATCACCTTCAACAGCCCAGACCACAGCAATAACCTTCCCGGTAGATGCTGGGGCAGGTCCCTGCAGAGCAGCCCCCACAGCGAGCTCTAGTTTTGAACTCAGCCTGCTTGCCGCTCCCTTTGATCTCCCCTTCATTAGTCTTTCTCCTTTGCTTTCAAACGTAATTAATACTTCCCTGATCAAAAGCCCCAGCACAAGGAGAGCTTTAACAACTCTTATTTCACGGTGTGTTCCTATTAAAGCAGGGCTCAGGCAGAGGGGAGGAATGAGACCTCATTTGGAGTCTCAAAACCACAGCAGTTTCCCCTCCCTCTGCCCCATCCCCAGGCTCTCACTGCCAGGACCAGCAGTGGAGTCAGAATATGCTATGTCCCACTTCTTCCCAGCACCCAGCCACTCCAGCACAGGATCTCCAGGGGACACAGGACCTACATGGTGGCTGCTTGGGGTCTGGCCAAATGCCCACCTAACCCAGCAGCAGCACCCAGAGAAGAGGACCAGGGCTTGCCTCAGCACCCAGGTGCTCTCACCTCACCCCCAAGCTGGTGGAGGACTGTGTCATGTATATATCCAGCCCTGACCTACCCCAGTTTTTACCATTCAGAGTCAAACTCCAGCCCAAGCTTTGAGCATCCCTGATCTCCTCCCAAAAGCCTTATGACTTAACAGCATTGTTGCTGTGTCAGTTGACCCACAATCAGATAATCCAAGAGCTACATGGTCAAAGCCCCCTGGTTTAACTTCCTCCACTGCCACAAACCCCCAGCAGATATCCCGTAAGGTCTTAACCGGCTCATGGGGCTGTGGAAAGCAGCCACGATTGCTGAGACTGGGGTAGTAGCACAGGGTAGGAGGTGGTTTCTGAGGTGAAGAGCATCAGGCACCCACAAAGCCCAGCTTGGTCGCTCCATCCTAGTGCAGACCCTCCATGGACTATTAGATGCTGCTTGTAAGGGCCACAAAACATCACCAGATGTCTATTCTGCCAGCCACATGTCTCTCACTGACCAAAACCACCCACCCAGGATCAGCCAGAGCCAAGCTTCAGCCCAAGGCACCAGGAGGAAGGTGTAGATCCAACCCCAGCCTTTACTGTGCACCAAGGGCCTCCAGAGCTGGGGCAGGAGATGCTGATCCAACTTTTTCAGTCATTGAGCAGTTTAAGTTTGCTGAGAGGAAAAGAAAATAAGTCCACCACCTGTATTGAGCCCTGGCCACGTACATCTTCCCCTGAAACATCTGAATGTTGCTAGAAGTCCATTGCCCGCACACAGCATCCCCACAGCATCCTTCTCCCCTCCTGCTTCCCCTCCAACCAAAGACAAAAGGAAAAAGACATTTTCTGCATCAAGGGTTGGGTTTTTGGGGCTCACCAGACCTTTTCTAACCTGCTCATGTCCTTTTGCATCAGCCAGGACAGCAGCATGTTCCCATGCAGGGACCCGCCGACACCAGCGCCAAGGTCACTACACCCAGGTGACATTACCCAGCAGGCACATCCAAGGGGTTGGCTTTGCTCCCTGGCACTGGCAGCTTGGCCAGACCTTGCAGAGTCACAGAAGGTGACATTTTCCAAAGAATTTAACATGCCCTGACAAAAAGCCAGCTAAAAAAATCCTCCTGTCTGCACATATCCCTGCTGGGAAACAGTGTTCTGGGGGAACAGGCTGTTTTTACTGGCATTTACTAGGGGGAAGGAAAGGGAACAAGCTCCTTCCCAAGGTAGGAACCACATGAGAAGATATTTCTTCTTTTGAAAAGGCATTTGGTTGGGCTCTTTCTATTATTGTGTGCTGTGGCAGGCACAATGATACACATCTATTCAAAGGCAAAAGAAGAACACAATGCTCTGATCCACTTGGACAACCCCAACTGCCCCCCTCCATTATCGTGGTTCAGCTTTCCTCCTGCTGAAAACACTGGCTTTTATTACACTTACAAACAAGAAGGAAACTGAGCAGCCAAAAGCACCATGATGCCAAGCCCTGGCAGCCCTCAGGCATTTGGGGAATGAGCCTCTGCCCTCTAAAAGCATGGATTTTTCCTCCTTTTCATCCTTAAAGCAAGCAGGAGGATGCATGCTTTAGGGTAAAAAGCAGGGAATAGCATGAAGCTTCTTGGGTCAGGGAAGCTTAAAAAGAAAACTTCATTTCAAGTTCTTTTTACAACCTTCCCCTTGCTTAAAGCTGCTGCCACAGGCACAAATCAGAGTCCCCCACTTGGGCAGGCCAGGAACTGGGAAATATTGCTTTGGAGCAAAGGTTTTATTTGCTTTGCCTTAGTCTTGTGCTGATAACATAGCAGGGTGGGAATGGAGTAATCTTCCACCTTTGGGTGTCTCCTGGGGACCTGCCTGCCCAGCTTTGGGAGCTCCTGTGGCTGGAGAAGGGGCTCAACAGGGCTGGTCCTCACATATAGAAAAGGGAAGGAGCAAATTAAAAGAGCTAAAGGAGACGCAGTGCAAAAAAGCCCCAAAGCATGGAAACGAATAGAGCACAGAGCAGAGAAGACACTCGGTGCACGCTGCAGCCCAGGAACATTGGGTCCTGCTTCCACCACTGCTTCCTCCTACTGCAACTCAAGGATCCATGCCCAGGGATCACCAGCACAACCCAGCAGTCAGAACGTGCACTCAACCTTTTTGCAAGCACAGGATTAGAGACATGGAGTTATTCTTTTGGCTGGTTGGCTTTTGATGCATCCCTTAAGATGCTGCACCACAGCTCAGATCCCAGCCCACCCCATGCTCCAGCTGCTCCTCACCCCACCTAAGCTCCATTTCCTTCCAGTAGCAAATGTCTTCTACTAGTTAAAAGCCATTCTAATATCACTTTAAAATAACTCAGGGTTACTCTCAATGTCTTTACCAGCATGGAAATTCCCCCTCTCAACGCCCAGGATAGCTGCCCCCATGCACAGCAGCTTGTTCAGCATCTGTCCCAGGCAAATCCGAGCCTGCAAGCAGGCTGGAAGAATTCATCCAGCCCTGAACACCATCAGGAAGCATTAAAAGGAAAAAAGCCAGTGAAAAGCCTGTAAAATTTATGGGTATATGCACCCAACAGCAAAAACTGGGAAATACTCAAACAAAATTGAGTACAGGACATTAGGAAAGGCTCTTTTTATTTCATTTCTTTCCCATTTACTTCTTGCTGTCCCACTGTGTCTTCCCAGAACATGGAATGCATAACCTCAGGATAAATCTCCTCTAAGGGACGCACAGAGACAGGGATACAAGGAATTATCATCAGAGGAGTTAGCACTTCAGGCACTAAGTTATGGATGTTGTGGAGTTTGGGGCACTTTTTTCCCCTTCTCTATTGTTTTCCAGTGGGATGACGTAACCTTCTCCATGCTATTTTTAAGCCCCTGTGACTCGTTTCATCTCAGGACAGATGCTGATCCCAGGAGCCAGGGGTAATTCCTGCACAGTAGCATTATTCCGGGAGAGATGGCAGAGCTTTGGCTGGTCACCTTCCATACATGCTGAAACAGTTGCTAAAAATAACCAATTTGGGGTGTTTTTTGTAGCAGAATCAAGGGAGCTGGAAAGGAAAGGGGAAAAATATCTCAGTTTGTCTTTCCTAATGCATTTCCTCACCCCTGCACTCACCAGAGGACACTGCTGGAGACAAACAGCTCCATTTGTCCTTTTCAGACACTCTCATTTTGGAATCCATCACCAGAGCTGAGGAGTTTAACCAGTTTTGGATAGCAGACACCTCCAGGACTGCCCCACTCTTGGGGGACCTCTTCTCAGGACACCTTTTTGAGCCCTGAGATAGCTCTGAATGTGGCATCCTGCATGCAGAGCTACCACAGGGGCAAGGGCAAGGTCTAGGAGACATCCCAAGTTTTGGCCTCCATGGTTGCTACACCAGAAGGAAGGGCAGCATCTCCTTCAAGGTCCTTCTCTGCCTCTGAGCTCCTATCCTTCCCCATTGCTCTCCCACTTCTTTCATGCAAAGAGGTTTGAGAGGTCCCAGCCTCAAAACCCAGATAGTTGGGGCTAGGGAGGGTCTGTGGAATACTTCCAAGCTGTTGGATTTGCAGAGTATTTGCACATGTATTCTGGCTGCACCAGGGAGCACATAAATATTGCTGGATCAGCATCAGGGTTTGAGAAGAAGCTGTGGTGCTTCTGCTCCTACAGCCTCAGCATCCCTGGGTCTTCCTACTGGGCAAATGTGTCTCCACAAACAAAAACCAGCCCTCCTGCTTGGTCCCAGCACCTTCTCTCCCTTTCTACAGCTGGACAGGGAAGGCTCAAGGTGGGAGAGAAAGGGAAGAAGACCCTGGTGAGATGCAGTCAAAGCCAGCCCTAAGTACCCTCAGTCTCCACACAGCACCACAGGAGGATGGCTGTCCCTTTTCATGTCCAGGTTGTCCCCCGCCAGAGGATGCAATGCTCTGAGGAGGGGATATCACACCAAGATGCAGGACCCACCCATAGCCCCTGGGGTTTGTGGGGTGCTGTGCCCCCAAACACAACAGAAAGCTGCCCAAGCACAGCTTCAAAGCCTCGATACACGCTCAGGAGCACATCCCAGAGCTGTCACAGGGCACCAGCCAGTAGTTTGACACACGAGGGTTAATTCTGCCTGACTTTCTGCATGGGGAGAGCTGATGCTTGGCTTTCACTGTGCCGAAGTGGAACAGGACACTACCAGGGTGAGGAAGAGCATCCTCCAGATGCACTGGCAGCACTGACACCTTACAGTGCGCCAGCAGCACATCACCCCCAGGGCTGGAGCTCAACCACAGCCAGACCTTGAGGTGATGTGAGTACACACGTGTGTAATGCTACACATACCCCACAGGCTCAGACACTCCAGCAACACGTCCCCACCTCACCCAAACACACACAGCACCCGCCCTCGCTCCTGCCCACGCTCCCACAGAGCTGCTTAAACAAACCATCCTGGTTTTCCCAGGAGCTTTAAGGGAAGCAATACATAGAAATTGCAGTTGCTTCTACGCTGAAGTACTCGGCTCTTACCAAAGGGAGGGAGCAAAGCAGATAGTGATGGGTAATCCAAGCCTTGGAAAGATTGAAGCCACGTAACAGGAGTGTTGCTGTGTGAAGTCTCAGGCATGGCACATACACACACACCTCGTTTCTGAAGCAAAGAAGGGTTCAGGGAAATTTCTCTAATCCTTTCCAAGTTGAGGATTTAAATCCTTGGTGTTTTCACAAAATGCATTCCAGCTCACAAGGATGAACAGATCCTCTCTGAGCACGCTGACAAGAGCTGAGTCAAGCATGCAGGGGGTTAGGAGCACTTCTTCATGGTGTGCTATCCACAGCCCATCCCTTACAGGACCCTTTAAAACAGTCACAGAGTTAGTTATGTCTGTTTTCCCCAAAGCTCAGAAGCATTCAGCTATGTTTTGTCCAGCCTGTCCCAAAGGCTCCTAAAGAGAGACCAAAGCCGGATAATTCTGAAAGCTATGAATAACAGCCCCAAGGAAGCATTTGGGAGGTTCTCAGGCAGACACAGCCCACTGGGACGTCCCATACCCTGCAGAGACTCCTTTTCTTCTTGGAGGGATGGAGAACTCCTCCTTCACACCATTCATGGGCAGCATGCAGTTCACCCAGCCCCAGGAACATCAGCTTTTGCTTTTAAGCCAACAGACAAGGGTAACCACAGCCACACGAGGCCCAAGACACAGCAGCAGATGGTAGGAAGGACCTGCTGGTGGAAGAACTGTAAAACCCAGGCAAGCAGCGGAGTGAGGGACAAGGGATTGAAATCTAAAGCCCATTTTTCTCATTCCCCAGTTGAGCTGGGAAGTGGGGATAGCACTTTACTCCTCTTCATTTCCTAAGCTCTTGAGGTGATCCAAAAATCTGGAAATCCCAAACCTCTGTAGGCTACAAAGACCTTCCACCAGGCTGACACATGGATGGCCCCTCACCAAACCAAACCCAACACAGCCCTGCCTACAGCTCCCTGTATTGCTTCCAATGGGCTGAGAAGATTTTCCTTGCCACAGACCTTAGCTGGGAGCATCCCCCAGGGCAGGGGACACTCAAATGAACACTTCTTCATGGAAGAAGGAAAGAAAACATCAACTGGAGGAGGAATTGCAAAAAAGCAGCAAGATGAAGCAGAAAATGTGAAGCCCTTCAAAGTCAGCTCCTTGAGGTTGGAAGGAACACTGCCTTCATTTCATCAACTGTGAAAACCCATTAGCATCTTGCTGAAGTCCATTTAAATATTCATCTGGAGGATATTTTATGCTAAACTGCTGCTGGGTCTTGGAAGCTGCTGCCAAACATGAAGAGCCACATTGACACCCCTCCTGTGGCAGTCACCTCCTGCTGGGGTTAGTGGAGGTGACAGCAGGGACAACAGCACAGCACGAGCCAAGTGAAGGGACAAGCAATGCGAGGAGCCCCTTGCCAACGTGGGAGGAATGAAACCCAGAGCAAAGCTTGGCTGGTTTTCCAGCCTGGTTGCACCCTTGGGTCTGCACAGCACAACATGCAAGCATCAAAACATGCAGGGAAGGGGATTTTCCAGGCTCACAGCCCAAATCTAAGAGGGATGCACAAGCCCTTTCGTCCACCCAGGAGATTTTAGGGGCAATTCTTGGCTTCTTCTCCCCCCTCAAAAGCACCAGGGCTGTTTATTTAACAAGCCCTAGCTCTGCCATGGAGGGGAATTAGAAGGCAAGTGGCCTCTGATTAACAAAATACATTATTAGCATCCCAACGTGAGCTTTGCCAGTGCCTATAAATACAAGCCAGCAGTGACTCAGCAAAGCTGTAGCTATTTCCCTCCCGTTTCCCAGGTAGTTGCATCTTGGGGTGTGCATGTGTGCACGGTCCTGGCTCCTGGGATGCTGTGCAGGTCGTCATGGAAACCCAACGCTGCCAAAAACCATGGCTACTCCAGGAGAATCCTGCACTAAATGTCCCCCCTCAGCACCAGGGAAGCCCCAAGAAGATACAGGACCAGGTTGTGGCATAAATGGGCAGCACAAGAAGAAAAATGTGAGTTTGAGCTTTTATTAAGCTATTCCTGGTCTTTAAAACAACATGGGCAGCAGGGAAGATTCTCTGTTGTCTCATATGAGGCTGTGCCGATCACCTTGCTTGCATCCAACACTCAGCCCATGGTCATAACATCATGCTATATATATTATTTTTTATTATTAAGGTTACCTGTGAGAGAGCAATTAAGGGAGATGATATGAAAAGCACATTATCATATGGGTTTCCCACCATCCTGGTCAGTTCTGTCTACCACTAATCAACCCTGCCATAAAATCAAGGAGATTTAATACATCTGCACCCCAAAAAGATCAACACCAATAACATTTGGTGTTTCTAACAGCCTTTCACACATCACATTAGCAGACGCACCCAGCCCCAAGGCACAAACCCTTCCTTGTTACCCAGCTTAACAGGTTTTCATTTGCAAATTCGCTGTGCTAAGCAGGCTGCTGGAGCACAGGCAGCCCAAGTTTTCCAGGGAAACAAGAAAATCAGCCCAAAAAATGCCACAGAATGCCTGGCAACCCCCAAATTTCCATGTCTTGGTCCAAGTTTCAGAGGGTTGTTTGTGCCTGGAGGATGCCAGCGCTGTTTTGCTGCAGTATTTCAACAAGCCACTGCCACGGGAAAGGAGATTTGCATTTGGAAACTCCCTGTGATTTTGCTTTTCCATTCCTATTGCAAAAAACAGGATTTAGTTTGAAAGCGGTTTTGTTTGGAACTTCTGTTTTGGCTTCCTAGCAAATCACAACTGGAACAACAGAGGATGGCTCAGACCCTCCTGGAGCAGACACCACAGGGATGGGCACTGCTGGCCGAGACGGGAGGAGTAACCAACTCCATTGATATTAATATTTCCAAGTAGCAGCTTCTGATTAACTGTATCCTGGGCTGCATCAAAAGGAGCATGACCAGCAGGTCGAAGGAGGTGATCCTGCCCCTCTGCTCTGCTCTCATGAGACCCAACTTGCAGCACTGTGTGCAGTGCTGGTGTCCCCAACATCAGGACATAGAGCTGTTGGAGCAAGTCCAGAGAAGGCCATGAGGATGATCAGGGGCTGGAGCGCTTCCTGTATGAAGACAGGCTGAGAACATTGGGGCTGTTCAGCCTGGAGAAGAGAAGCTGCGTGGAGACCTCAGAGCAGCTTCCAGTGTCTGAAGGGGGCTACAGGGATGCTGGAGAGGAATGCTGGAGAGGGACTCTTCATCAGGGACTGTAGTGATAGGACAAGGAGTGATGGGTTTAAACTGAAACAGGAGAAGTTCAGGTTAGATATAAGAAAGAAGTTCTTCCCTGTGAGGGTGCTGAGGTGCTGGCACAGGGTGCCCAGAGAAGTGGTAAATGCTCCATCCCTGGCAGTGTTCAAGGCCAGGCTGGGCAGAGCCTTGGGTGACACGGTCTGGTGTGAGGTGTCCCTGCCCATGGCAGGGGGTTGGAACTAGATGATCGTAAGGTCCTTTCCAACCCAACCCATTCTATGATTAAGGAGGAGGTGGTGACCAAAACAAGCAGAGTTTTTCCCCATCCTAAGTCGTGCTCCAAAAGCAGCTGCATCCCCATGCTCGCAGCTACTCGCTGCACCACTGCCCTCCATGGCCAGAGGTCCCTGATAAATTTTTTATCATTGCACATCATAAATCGTGATGAATTTGAAATAGATGCCTACCCATGCAACATGAGCAAGGTCACCTTTCCCCTGCCAGGGGGAACAGCTCTCATGTTCCAGGTTTAAAAGCGAGATAGCAGCCCAGCAGGAAAAGATGCTGTAATTACATCCAGCCCTTGTAATGGTCACATTTAGCAACTGGAGAGTCAGTTTCCCCATTCCAGTATCACAATGATCCAAACAAGCAAGGACTGAATAGGGTTTGGGCAAAGTTATCAGTGAGCATGAAATCCTTAAATCCAAGTCATCTCCGGGAGCATCGCTGTGGCCAGCATTATTGGTCCCAAGGGATGCTCAACTGGCTCATGCAGAACTTGGCCCTGCAAATCTAACTTGGCTCTTGGAGACCCCCTAAATAATTTGAGGGTCTTCAAAGCCAACAAGGCAGCACCTCCCTAAACCTGCTGATTTTATCCTTACTATTTCTAGTCATCTCCTCAGCCTGTCCACGCATCTGAGCCCTCACCAGCACAGCTCAGTCCCCACAGAGCTACAGAAGGCAAATGAGAGCCAGAAACTCAGAGAAGGTCATAGACAAGGCTTTTATAAATGTAAATGAGGCCCAAGGATTTGGCCTAATCCTGCAGACAGGCTCTCTGCAACAAGCAGAAATGAGATTAGCACAAGGTCCCCTTGGTGTAGGTCTGGTCCATCTGCTTGGTATTCTCCTTGAAGAGAGTATCCCCAAGGAGAGGACTGATCCCAGAGCTCCCAGGGACATCTCCTGCCCCAGCACCATCCTACTCAGGTATAATCATCTTGCCAGGTGTCAAATGGAGGTGGCAAAAAGATGCTGTTTTGGGCCAAATCAGCATTTCATTCACAGAACGTCACTGCTGATGCTGCATCCCTCTAAGGGAAAGTGCAAGGGAAGCTGGAAAACCCTCTTCCAAAGCTTTGGGGAGAAGCTTATTTTTCCTTTCAGCATTTTTTTGGGTAGGGTTGGGGCTTTTTTTCCTCTGAAAAGCAGCTGGAAAAATCTGCTTTGCTGTCAAGCTCCATCATTGGCCCACAGCCCATGGTCGCTGCTGGGGCCCCTCCAAGCACAGTCTTGCTCCATCCCTGGTACCTTCCCAGCTGGGCAGCCCCAGAGGGACCCGAAGCCTGATCCACACTTCAGCACGGTTATGAGAGGTTTCCACTTAAGCCACAGCACATCAGACTCCAAACAAGATGCTCATGTACAAGCTGAGGATGGCAGGAAAGATGCTTCAATGCTTGACCCCAGCAGATGCTTTCCAGGGTCCCAAATCTAAGACCAGATTAAGGATCAGAATAATTTATTTCCCCCAATTCCTGGTACCATTTACCTGCTGCTCAGACTCCTTGATACCTTCCCTGCTCTTCTGGAGCACTTTCAGCCCAAACACAGAAACTACAGGGACACTGGAACTCAGCAGGAAGCATCACCCAGGGGGTTTCAGGCCCATTCTTTCCACTGGAGCCTCTTGCCCCCCTCAGCAAACACTTTTACTCCTCTAACAAAACCACAGATGTCGATTTTTAAGGCTCCTTGTTTCAGGCACCCCCAGCTCCACTGGACCCCATGCTCACTCCCCACTCAAGCACCAGCATGGACGCTCAGAGGTCTCCCCTCTGCTAACTCCCAGCTCTGTTTGCACAGATAAGCCATCCCCAAGCAGACTCAGCTCCCCTTGCCAGGGTGATTAATAGTGGTTTTGCTAGTAAAACAAAAGGCCATTAAGAACGCTAATATTTGTTCTCCCTACTCCCTGCCTACTTCATTTCATCCTTCAATGCAAGCCCTGCACACTTCCCCCAATAAGAAATTAATAAGGGCATGAAGCCACACTGATTTCCCCAGCTAAGGTGGATCAGATACATCTGCCCAATCCCAGAGACACCCAGCCCCACTGGCTGCAAAAGCAAGGATGCTCTCAACTCCATCCATCCAAGTAAGGGATTCATCCCAGAACAGGATGGAAATTACATGGATACCCTGTCTCTGTCTGAGACCAAGGGGTTTTAACATTCAGAAGAAGAGCAACATTTCCACAGGGCTTTTAGGTGACCTGATGATGGAAAGGATCCCATATCCATCTCCAACCCAGCCCTACAGCAACAAGGGCCTCATTAACAAAAGCTTCATTAAAAGCAGCTCCAAGCACTCCAGACCTCACAGCCTCTAAAGGATGAGGAAAGCTGGAGAGAAACCCGAAAGGACCAAATCATAGGGAGAAAAGCCCCGTTTCGGGTTACTCACCATTCACCAATGCCAGCTCCTCCGCAGCTTGCATGGGGACAACCTCCCCTTGCCAAAACCCTCACCACCAAAAGAAAACCCCTTGCTCTGAGTCCCTTTAGATGGATGCTGAGGCCCTCAAATCCTTTTATACCAATGCTCCCACCCTTGCCAGGTGGGGTGTATCTGGGTTAAAAGCTCTGGAGAGGGAGATTGAGTGCCTTTGGGTTTATTGGGGTTATGACTTGCTCCAGTGCTTTATACAAGAGCCAAACAAGACAGTATCACATAGGCCAGCACTCCCACGTGATGGGATACGCATTTTCCACCAAGATCCACCTCCTCTGAATATATCCCATGGATGGTTCCTGACCTCCAGCACTAATCCCCAAGGTTGGGAAGGAGCTGAACACCTTTGGGAAGTAGTTGTGAATGTTCCCATGTCCCATTCCCTGGTTTCACAGGTCACACCCATGTTGTCACTCTGTTTTAATCCTCTTTTTCTCTCTCTACCTGCTTAAAAGCAACAAGTTGACCTGAATCACGACAACACGTGGCCTGAGCACATTGGTTGAGCGAAACTATTGCTGCTCAACACCAGCCACAGTTTCTACTCCTCATCCTCAGCACGGCCAGGGTGTGATTTGAAATTCAAGGATGCTCTGCTCCCTGGGATGAGCAGACACTGGGAATTTGGGGATTTGGACCCCCTGTGATGTGGCTTTCAGCTGGACTGTAGTGCTGAGGGTGCTGACCACGGCACCAACATAGGCAGAGCAAGCAAAGATGGACCACTGGGCTCTTCTGGTGCAATGGATTGAAGTCCCCCGAAAGATCCCATCATGGATCATGGCACCAAGGGTGAGGAATTTCATTTCACCCCAGCCCCTGCCCTGGAAGCCAAGACCCCAGCAGGGAGGGGAGCCCCTTTCTCCCCAAGATCCTGAGCATCAAGGACGACATTCTGGAGCATCTCAGAGATTAATTCCACATGCCATGTGTCAAATGGCCCAAGGATAAAGTCCATCCAGGCTGTTTCACCATGAACATCCTGTGGGATTTCTCCTAGGAGAAGGCACTGTCTGCTGCTGCTGGAATGCAGCAGGATGGGACTTGTGGCTGTACAGGCCAGGGAAGGTCGATGGAGATGGGGAAAGAAACAGATTTTGAAACATCATTTTGAAAGAACTGGCAGTTTCAGGGGTCATTTTCTTCCTCTTTCCCAATTTCCTACCTTATTTTCTGCAGGTTTTCCTCGGGCAGCTGGGACCAGAGGCACTGCTAACACATAGTTCTGTATTCTCACATCTCTCCAAGCTAATCTTTAGGGAAAGGGGAATTGACAAACTGGTGAAAACTGACTGACACTCCAATCAAAATACAAAGGAAACAGAAATAAATGGCTCTGCAAAGAATCACTATTTAATTAGAAATTAGATCTGTGCCAGTGACTCACGGCGGGAAGCTACACAACAGTGGGCTCGGCAGTGGAGGGCACCTGCAGCAGCATGACAATGGGGACCAGCTCCAGCCTGGGGCTGTGATGGGATGTTGTGGGGGGGAAATAGAGGGGATCCCCTGCTGCCAGCATCCCCTGCTAAGCTTTACCAAGCCAAGAGCTACCCTGCAGGAACCAGCCTGGCATGACCCTGGGCAATCAGATGCGTGCGAGCCCGAAAGCTTTGCAGAGAAATCCCCTCCCAGCAGTTTTGCTGCTGGAATGGGAAAATCCCAGTAAATCTGATCTAGTGAAAAGCATAAATAAAGATTGCGGAATGAGGGAGGGAGGGGGTTTAGGGAGGTTGGAATAAAGCTGCTCCTCTCTCTCCATCACACTCCAGCTGCACCCCTCCCAGGGAAACCCTGGCCTTCCATCGATAGGGTACCAAAGCTGGGCAGTATTTGGAAATCCCTCTCAACTCCTCTGGGAGACATTGAGGAAGGTGGGATGGAATTGGAGAGGATCTGGCAGGGATGGGGACCATAGATCAGTCACAAGGAACATGAGATGCTGAGAGCAAGGTGGTCCATGACCCCCCAAATCTGTGCTGGGATGCACAGGTGGGAAGCAGCATCCTTGTGGAAGCTCCTGCTGAAAGCTCTATCCTTCACTTCATCTTCAAAGGGAGGAATCAGCAGCAAGGCAGGATGGACGGACATCGCTCTTCATAGCCATCTCTTTGTCCCTGGTGCTGGGTGTGCTGGAGGCCAAGGGTGCCCCTTGGCTTGGATCCAGCTGAAGATGGCCATTTCTGTTGCATTAGCTTCACCACCATGGACAGGACTTTCCAAGGTGGGGTTTTGGGCAGTGCTGACTCAGAGTCCCACTCTCCAGTGCTGGTAATGGGTATTTTTGAGCATCTTTTATCAATCTGGCTTGGACCAAAGCTTCCTGGGCTGCTGGTACCCATCACAAAAGTGCCAAGCAGATGCGTATGGAAAAGAGCAAGGTATGGATGGAGCAGTGTACTGTCCACAGCCCATGTCTCAGCCGCTCATTTTATCTCCCACTGCAGCTTATTCAGGTCATCTGGCCAAAATCATTTGATATTTTCCATCTCCTTCACCAGATGCACGGTGTGTGTCCAGAGGTGAGGCCTCACCCGCTCCCGCATCGCCGGTCCAAGACAGATTTCCCAGGAGCAGCACCTCCACCTCCGTTTTACCACCTCCACAAATGCTGTCCTAATATCCTCGCTGAATTCCAGCTGGTTAACAGCAGAGGCAGAGCATGAGCTGGCATTAAGCTGCTATTAGAGGAAATCAGAGCCTGGGAGCGGAGGAGAAAGTGTCGTGGCTGTCGGGGACCCAGGTGGCCGCCTGGTTCCCGGCTGAGCTTTGGGAACAAACTGTTGCATGGAGAAGGTTCCTGCTGAAAACTTCCCCCCAGCCACAGGCTTACCCTGGAAAATGTCATTCCGATGTGGCTGTGCACCGAGGGATTGCACCCCAGCACTCCTGTCACTCCGGGGATCCACTGCTGGATCCCCATCTGTATAGTCTGTGGGAAGCAGAAGAGCCCCCAAAGCATCATCTCACGACGAGCTGCTCGCTGAAGGATGAGTCAGTTCAGGAACACGCCAAAAAGTGTGTTCAGCACTTTCGAACATACCCGGTAGGAGGCAATAAATAACACATCTGCGCACACGCCGCCTCGCCTCCTGCAGACCTGGGATTGCCACCTATCGTCGCGGTTCAGCTCTAGGACAAGAATCTCCCCTTGCTCCCATTGCTGCTAAACTAGGTGGATTTTCCCAGGCTGGATCCCTGCTTTGGGCCCATTCCCTCCCCTCATTGGGGAGCATTGCCCACACACGTGCACATCCAGGCCCATGTCTGTTATTTTCCTTCTCCTGCCCAAGCAAGCCCGGCAGGAAGGCCCCTTGCTCGGATGCTGCTGCTGCATTCCAGGTAGCACTGGTGTTTTTTTACGGATCCTGCAGAAATTGGCCCTAAGTATGACCCACAGAGTGTGGGGGGGGAGATTTCGCATTCAGAAGGGACCAGCCTTAACGAGCCTATTATACAGAGGGAGCGAAATGAGTGGGGAAACTGAGGCACAAACCTCCCCCCAAAGAAAGGGACCCCTCATCGCTTCCTCAGTTTCCCCGGCGCTGCCCCCGCTCCCTGCTCCGCACCGCGCAAAGGGGCTCCCGGCCCCTTTAAGCCCCCCCCGCCCGGCAGAGGCTCGGCCCCTTTCTCTGACACAGCAGCCGCCGGGACGAGCCGAACCGGGAGCCGCGGGGAGGCTGCGGCCGGGGCCGGGGGCCGGGCGCCCACCGCCGCTCCGCCCGCCCCCACCATGGCCCTGCCCGGGGCTCCGGGCGCCGCCCGCCCCGCTCCGCCCGCCGGAGTCATCGCTGCTGCTGCCGCCGGTCGGTCCCGGGGGCACCGCGAGCGGGGGGTGCGGGCAGCGGGGGCACGGGGGCATGCGGGGAGCGGAGATGGAGGCTGCGGGTACCAGCATCCTCCATCCCCGGGGATGCGGGTACCGGGGAGGAAGGATACGAGTAGCCGGGATGGAGGATGCAGGGAGCAGGGATGGAGATGCGAGCATGCCGGGACATCCCCCCCTCCTCCCTGTGCGCACCCCAGAGCTGGGGGTATGCGCCCACCCCACTCCGCCTCCACCTGTGCTTCCCCCTCACCCCCCCCGCGGGAATGGCGGGGGGGGCATTTGGGGGCAAGGTGGGTTTTCCCCCCTCCTCGGCCGAGGCGGGGTTGGGGCTTGAAGCCGGGAGGAGGATGGCGGTGGGAGGAAGCTGCCAGACCCCCCCCCCCTCAAAGCGGAGGGGTCCCCTGGGACGTGTTCCCCCGCTGCGGGCTGTCACCTCTGGTAACGTCTCACCCCTTCCAACAGCGACCTGAAGGAAAGTGGCCTCCGGACTCCTCTTGTGCCACGGAAAAGCCCTGAGGGAGGAGGAGGAGGGGGAGGAAGTAAGAAAAGGAGAAGGCATTAAAAAAAAGGACAAGGAAGAGCTTCGGCTGGAGCCAAGCGGGGTCTGGATAGTGACGGTAAGTTCCTGAGCTGCTCGTCTGTCTGTCTATCCATCCATCTGGCACAGCAAGACCCTGCTGTGCCCAGTCTCCAGGTCTCAAAATGGGGAAGGGGGACAAAAACAGGGGGTGACAGGGGCAGTGTCACCATCCTGCCCCTCTCCCTCAATTAGGGGGGACCGCTGTGGAGGTACCTGGGTGCTTCTCCTCATGCCAGGGCTGAGATCAAGGCAAAGCAGGAGTGGGCAGAGCCCCCCCAGCTTTCTGGCTCCGGAAGGGATGGCTCCCTCATGCTGTCTGTCTGTCTGTCTGTCTTTGCAGGAGGGGAGCCTGGGGTCCCCAGGACACCCGTGAGGACCTCACCACCACCACCCAGCGCTGGAGCTGGCGACCCCGGAAAGAGGGCCCGGCACAGGGAACAGCATCACTCCCTGGGGACACCCAGCCCTGCGTCCCCCTCCCCGGCATCAGAGAGCGGGCAAGGCGTGAGCTGCTGGATTTTAGCTTTCTGGGACATCCAAGAGACTCTTCCTCCTCCTCCTCTTCCTCCTGCTCACCTGACCAAGCAGCACTCACCTCCTCCGCTCGCCCCATGGCCACCCTGCATCTCCCCATGACCACCGGCTGAGCCCCCTTTGCAGCATTCCCAACTCCATATGCTGCATCCCGACCCTGCTCCCCGCTCCGAACCAGAGCCCCCCGACCTCGCAGGGAGGCGAGCGTGCGGCTGGGACTTCCTTGGAGGCAAGGGAACGTTAAGATGTTGAAAGCTCCCCAGCCGAGAGGGGCTGCACGGACGCCAGGCCACCCGGCTAGGGGGGAGCAGGATGGACAGAGCTGTTGGGGCCGGGAACCAAGGCTGGTAGGGAACGATGGACTCCCAGACCTGCCAGGACAGGCAGCCCAGTGACCACCCCAGCAGCAGCAGCAGCAATTGTAGCAGCAGCAAGAGCAATTGTGAAAGGGAAAGGATCCGGAGCCGGATGAAAATGGTGATCGGGCAACTAGAAGGCATCTTACAGGAGCTCAAGGAGGTGGCCAAGGAGCTCCGGGAGGTAGGAAAGCCCTACCTAAGGGTGCCATTGCATCCCTGCGCGGGTCACGGGAGCCCAAAACATGAGTGGTCTGTCCCTGTCCCCCTGCCTCCAGGGCCAGGCTAGAGTATCAGAGCCAGCTCAGCATCCACCAGCCCCAGGAGGGACCTGGGGGGCAGAGCCCGGCCACTGGGCAATAGAACATTCAAAAAGGGGGAGGAATAAACAGACCTGGTTGTAAAATTGCTCTTGACCTTGACACTAGGGTCTGCTTGGGGTCAGGGCCCGGCCAAGGCACCGGCCCTGCAGGTGCTGGTGGTGGGAGAAGCACCATGATGGTCACACCATGGGGCTGGGGCAGCCAGTGCTGTTGGCACCATGTCACAGTCAGCTCTGGTCTGCCTTGGGCGGGTTCCAGGCACCTTTCAAACAGGGAGGTGGATGGACAGGGAATGATGGGTCCCTCTGGCATTGCAGAGAGCACTGAAAACATGGCATCAGCCCTGGGTGCAATCAGAGGGGGGACCATGGGGCCAAAGCAGCTGCCTGTCCCACAGCCTGGCTGTCAGGGTTCATTGCTCTTGCAAAAACCATTCTATGATTCTATGTAAAAAATCATATATATACACATATATAAAGTGTGGTTGGAATTCCAGTGTGGAGGAATCTCGTATTTAACGTTTGGTGGGGAATTTAACATTTCTGTAGCTCAAGCAATTGGGCCACACATGTCCAAGGTGGAGGGGAAGGGGATGTGGATGGGGCAGGTAATTTAGGACCACTTGTAGGTGACGGGATGTGGTGGATGGAAAGCGTGCAGTACCCCTGAGCACAGCTCAGGGCTTGGTTTTGGAATAGGGCAGGTAGGTGTTTGAATCCTCTCCATGGCCTGAGCCAAGCATGGGGTTATACTCAGCACTGTGCCAAGCCTTCTCTCCCCCCAGGAAGGGCAAGAATTGGTGGAGGTTTTGCCATGGGGCCACCACAGAGCAGCCCTGCACAGGTGGGGGACATTTGGGTACCACCAAGAGAGCGCTGATGCAGGCAAACCAAAATCATCCTTGGTGCAGACACGGCCTTGGTCAGGGAGGTGACATCTTCTAGCCTGAAGCATCCCCTGGGATGCAGTGTCCTCCTTTGGGCTGGTTCTGCTTGGTCCAGGAGATTTTAGGGAGGCCGTTCCACTGCGAAAGCTAGCGGTGGGAATGTCAAATCCTACCGCACCAGCCCCTGGATCCCTGCAAGAGCTCGACCTGGCCATGGCACCCATAGAGATTTTCCTTTCTCTCATGGCTTTGTTGGTCCTTCCTGCAGCAGAAAGCAAACCTGGCCACCCATAGCACCTCCCCAGTTCCCACAACACTAATGGGGGAACCCAATACCCCTTCAACAAACCTCTGATGGATTAAGAAGAGTCATAATAGTAATAACTGGGAGGCAGAGCTATTTGCTGTTTAGCCCAAGCTCACGTCATGCTCCTCCAGGAGCTTAAAGAGGCCTTTAAAGTGAGGATGATGACAATTGGCCCTTCCATTGAGTCCACGGATTTAAGGCCAGGTGAGACCATATGAGCATCCCTCCTGCCAAGAATGCGGAGGGATAAGAAGGACCTGGATGAGACTTCGAAGTGCTTGGTGCTTCCCACCAAGCTTCAGGTGGCTCTGCAAGGTACAGCTCTTGGAGCCAGAAAGACCATCAGCATCCCTGCAGCATCTGTGGTAGGTTGCACCAGTGTGTCTCAGAGCAGAGAAAAGAAGGTGGCCAGAAGACACCCATCCTCCACCCCTCAGCCTGGGGAGACCCTGCACTTGTATGAGGGAGGGGACCCATGCCCTGTGAAATGGCTTCTCCAGAGGGCACTGGGAAGCTCTGAGGCCTGGGGATAACTTTTCCATAGAGCTGGCACATCCCTAGGCACCCAGGCTGCATCCCATAGCTGCCCTGGAAGAGCCCTGCACATTGTGGGACAACATGGGCAAGTCAGTGTAGAGCCAGCCATAAGGTCCCCACCATGAGGTGGGTCCTGAACTTAAACGCTTCTCAACAACTCCTACAAATACCCACATGGCAGCAATTACTTGAATTTATACAGAACAGCATAAAACTCAGCACAAGAGCAGGCTCTGGAGCTAAAACACACTGGTCCAACCAGGCTAAATGAGGCTCCAGTGACTATAAGGAAACAGAGGTCTGGTTCTCCCCAAGCCAAGCAGATGCTGGGTGTTGGAGGCTTTAGAAATGCAACTTTTTGTCCTCAGATCACTCAGAGCAAGCTCGATGGGAGCACATCATGTGGAACTCCCAAAGCCACCCAGAAAAGTCTGTAGTAGAGACCAGGCTGCGTAATAGTAAGCTCCAGGATGTTGGTGAGAGAGAAGTAGAACATAAGCCTCTGTGGCTGTCTACCTTGCACATAGTAATGCTTTTCCTTAGCTGGAGGTGAGGGACAGGACTTGGGAACAAGGACCCTGGGGACTGATGTCCCCGAGCTTAAGTGGGCTGATGGATGGGGGTGCCACATGGGGCTGCTCAGGGCCACCAAAGCCCTTCAGTGACCTGTGGCACTTGTGATATCGGTATATTCTCCAGTGGAGCCACCATGAGGGCTTCGAAAATATCCATCTCTGTATCCATCTCCTCTGCACTAGTGGGTTGGGGCACAGTGCTCGGTGCAGGCAGTGGTGGGCCCGATCCTGCTGCACCAGGCACACCCAGGGGACTGATAAACCTTCACTGGGTGAGGCTGGACCTGCTCCTTCCAGCTCCTCCTTGCAAGGTGATCTGGGTACCAGGACTTTACAGGTCTGGAAGAAGCAGCCAGGTTAAAACCACCTTGGCAAACATAACCCCCAAAGCCATCAAACCCCCTGTGTGGGCACAGGAGCTTTCACCCAGGGATGATTCCTGCTCCAAAAGCACTCACCAGCCCCAGACACGATTGAGGGATGCTCTGGAGGGGTGTTTCAGTGGGGGATCCCGCTCTGCTGGCCCATCCCTGGGAATACAACGTGGGACCATACCCTAGTTCAGGCTCCATCCCTGGCTCTCGGGAGCAGTTCCCACCTGAAGGCTGTCATTCCAGATGTCCATTAGCTCCAGGATGCTGTTTTACCAGCTTCCCACTCTCCCTCCCTCCCTCTTTCCCTTTTGTGTATATAATTATTCCCAGCACTCCACGGCAGGGCTGTATTATGTGTGGGGAAAATGATTATTAAAACCTTTGATTGAAATTGCACACTGGAAGTAGAAGTGAGGCAGGAGGCAGGCGGGGAAGGCGCTTCCGCTGAGCACTCACCACGCTGCCTGCCTTCCCACACGCCTCCTGCCAGCCCCAGCCTTTTCCCGCCAGAATAAGGGTGATGCCACAAGGAAGATGATACCCCAGGAGATCCCAGCCACCTCCGCTGCAAGGCTCAGCTCCTTCCCAACCTTAGGGGTTAGTGCTGGAGATGAGGAACCATCCATGGGATATATTCAGAGGTGGGAAGTAAACCCAATATCTGGGCATGTCTCCCTATGTGCAACCCCCCTAAAATCCTATGGGAACGGGGCCTATCAATCCTGCATCCCCTGTTATAGGGGCAGTGGGGTCCCAACGCAGCAAGGGGTCCCCTCCAAGCATGTGGCAGGAGGAAAATCCTCCCTGCAAGCCCTTATGATAATAAATACCTTAATAATGGTGTAATCAATAGGTTTGATTCGATGTGAACTTCCCTGAGCTGGGAATGCTTGGGAAAGTTCACAGTGAGAAGGCAGCTTATTATTCTAATAATAACACATTCCAGAGATCTGCGCAGTGATTTTGAACTGTTTAGCAGCTGATGATCCAGCAAATGATCCCGAGATCTGCAGCGTGCTCCTTTGTGAGCAGCAGCTCAGGGAGGAGAGGCCCCTGTAACCCAGCTTTGGTTTGTGAGCTCCAATTAATCTTTTATTCCTTATTAAATATTTACTCACCTTTGCCTGCACTGGGAAGTGGTTTGGGAGATGTGGGAAAGGCCCTGCTCCAGGAGTGTTTGGCTATGGGGTCATGTGGCTTTGGGGTGGCTCCTTTCCCCCATGGAGAGAGGAATTGAAGTCCAAGGTGATGCCTTTGGGGTGATCTGATGCTCTGGGAGGAGGGCTGGGGATTTGCTGCATGGTCTCATTGCACATCCCCTCAGTGTATCAGCTGGCAGCAAAGCACAGCGCAGGGCCAGGCGGGTCGGATATAGCCAGGGAAAGCAGCTGTGGAGCGTGGGAAAACGCTTTGGGCCCCAAAATATGCTGCTGCAGGTGTGCAGCGGGTGCTGGGGATGGATCCAGAGGCTGAGGGAGCATGGGAGGATGCTCATAAATCCCTGCTCCCCTCCCAGCCTGGCTGTGGACAAGATGCTTGGCTCTGGGTTGGGGGAACAGTTGCATTTGCAGGAGGGCAGCAGGGGGGACACACACACAGGTCCCCTCCTCACTAAAGCAAAGACATCCCAGGCAGCACCACCCATGTCCCCACCCTGGACCCCCCCTTCATCCAGCGGTACCTGCCCCGAGCGCCGATTCGCTTTGCCCATCCTCTTCAAAGGCTGTGCTGGGATGAAGGGGCCGTCAGATCGCGCCACTTTGATCCCAGCAGCTCCCAGCTCCCTCCCCAGCCTCGGGAATATGCATTACCAATTACCAACCATGAAGCCTTTGAAGTCCCCTCTCATCCTCCTGCCTCGTCCCTCACCTTTCCATCATCTTCTCGAGCTTCCAGGGGGTTTAGCTCCTTGGGAAGAAACAGCATGGCCAAAATGTGGAAGCTGGAGCCACCAAGCCCAGCTCACGGCCTCTGGGCTTGATTTGGAACCACTAACCAAAAATCCCATTCAAAACCAACAATGCTCCAGATGTTCAACGTCTGCCTTATCTGGGGAGGTGAACACGCAGTTTGGGGCACCCAGGCTTTTATCTGGAAAGCTTCTGGCTGCCAGCAATGTCCATGGGTGCCGACATGATCTGAGAGGCGAGGGGAGCACCCAGAACTCCCAGTTGGGCTGAATGGTGGGAGCTGCTTTTTGGGGTGGGGATGAACTGGTTGTAGTGCATCCTTGCTCCATGCTCATCCCTATGGGTTACCGCAGGGACATGGGCACATCCCTCTGCCTCACTCCATCCTCTGGCTGCTCAAAACATTTTGGGCAAGAGCTGAGCACCCTTGGCCACCCAGCACCTGCTTTCAGGGCACTTGGACACAACAGGATGAGGCCCCTTGGTGACGAGGGGTCAAGGGGACTTCTTTTTGCTCCCTCTTTTCCTGCTGCAAGGTACTCCTGGTTTGAGCAGGGATGCTCTGCTCTCACCAAAGAGGTGGCCCTTTGCAGCAAGGTGAAACCTAAAGGCAAGGGAGGATGGGGACACATCGCACCTCCAGCACATGCTGAGGACACCCCAACCATCTTCACCTGCTTGTACGGGGACAGAGTGACCCCAATTCACAGGCAAAAAGCACTACCCCACCACCCGATCCCAGGTGTGGTCCATCCATCCCTTCCTCCCTCCCCATCCCTCTCACCCTGGCTCTGACAGCAGCAATGGCCTCAGCCAGGAAAGCTTTGACAACCTGCCTCAGGAAGGAGAAAAGCCCAAATCCTACTTTACATTTAAATCCTCAGTGGGTACCAAGTGTCACATAGGTATTTAACACTCCCCCCCTCCAACCCGCACCACCATCACCCGTCTAAAATAGACATCGCTCCTAAAAATAGCCCCGAGTGAGCCACTGCTGATGTGACACTAATCCCCAAGTGCCACCACAAGGACCAGGATGGGGCTGTGCCTCCTCCTGGCACCGACTGGGCCCCAGTGGCAGCAGGTCCCTTTAATGAGGGTGAGGAAGGACCCCGGATGACAGGAACCCAAATGGAAGCCCACGAAGATGCTCACCCTGAACCCATCATTGTAACCACAAAGCTGCTGTGACAGCAGAGGTGATCTCATTTTAGCTGAGGGTTTCAGCACATCATTTGCTGCCTTATTAAAAAATAATAATAGCTGGGTGTTTCCCAAAGATAGCTCTTTTTCTCCCCTTTTTCCTAAGTCTTTCTTGTCACTGAGAAAGAATAGGTCACTTGTCTTTTTCCCTTGAGTTTCACCCTTTCTCCCCCAAAGAAAAGAGGAAAAAAAAGGAAAAAGATAATAAATCTGGAGGTGCACTGGGAGCAGAAGAAATCATCTCTTCTCATTTCCAGACTTTCTCACTGATGCTGGTGTGCATGCTCCTGGCTTACCCTCAGCACCCTTCAAAGCCAAAGCTTGAAGGACAGATGGGTCCCTGCCCAGCCTCCCTTGCATGGACAAGGAAGCAGGAAAATTAAGTCGGAGATCATGGGTGAAGAGCTTAGGTAAAGCCTGTTGCCTTCTGCTGCCTGGGATGAGAAGCACTCAGGCCATTATCCCCAGCACTACCTTCCATTTGGCACCCAAAGTCCCTCCAGGAGACAGGGACATGATGTAGGTCTAATCTCCACCCTGCGAGCAGGACCCAGGATGGGCTTCATGAGGTCCTTCAGGAGAGAAACAACCCATGGGGCCTGCACATGGGGCTGGGAAACAGCACAGCTCAGGAGAGGGCTTTTGGACCAGGGCTGAGCTTTATAAGGGCTCCTGGGCCATGGGCAGGGTGAGGTGGGAGTCCCAGGTGGGGCTCATCAGGAACGTTAAGGTTTCTTAGTGCCCATCCCCATGTGCTCAGGTCTGATGATGGGAGCACTCCCCTTGTTTCCAATCCACCCTTTTTTCCCTGCAAAGATGGGGTTTGGCATCTTTTATCACAGCAATCTCCAGTCCTTCCACCTTCAGTTCCTGGTGACCCCAGCTGGTCCCATCTCAGAACAGGTCTCCCCATTCCCAAGTCTCCCCAATCCATGTTCGCAGCAGGCAGCAAATGTGCACATCCAGCCCCTTCACCCTCGCCCAACCTGCATTGGACGCCTGTGCCCCTTGGGGTTGTGCCCCAATGGAGATGACAGCACTGTGTCCTCCAGAGATGTTCATTTAGGTTGTCACATAGTTTGGTGGCCACAGAAATGATCCTGGCGCAGCCAGAGCCTGAACTTGTCCCATGCAGCTGATTTAAAAGAGAGGGGGCTGCGTGCCCATGGCTGAGTACCCCCAGAAGCAGCTGAGGGGTTGGTGTGCCCCATCCTTGGTGCCATCTCCTCGGGAGCATGGCAGAGCAGGAGCTGCATGGGCAGGATTGTGGACCCAGGGAAATTTGGACCTTGGATATGAGAATTCTATGAAAATTAGGTCAGCAGAATGTAAGGGAGCCACTTTGGCTCCTGCAACATCTCCCCAGGCTGCTGGTTCCAGATGCCCAGACATGTTAAATTACACTTAACTCTGCCCACACGTCCTCATCCACCACGAGGGCTTTGTGAGGAGCCTGCCCTGCCAAGCCATGGCTTATGGTGTTGACCCAAACCTCCAGCAAAGGGCTGCAGAGACCAAGGGCAACTAGTGACAGCAGCTTTGGGGTGCCCACCCTTGGCTACACAACATGAGGATGGGATTGGGGTGTCTGAGTCCAAGGACTCGGTTTCCCCCAGGAAAAGTGCTCAGAAAAAATGGAGTTATGGGATAACAGCTGCATAAAAATCACAGAATCATGGAATGGTTTGGGTTGAAGGGGCCTTAAAGCTCATCCAGTTCCAACCTCCTGCCACGGGCAGGGGCACCTTCCACTAGAGCAGGTTGCTCCAAGCCCCTGTGTCCAACCTGGCCTTGAACACTGCCAGGGATGGGGCAGCCACAGCTTCTCTGGGAAAAGTCTGTGCCAGCACCTCAGCACCCTCACAGGGAAGAGCTTCTGCCTGAGAGCTCATCTCAATCTCCCCTGTTTCAGTTTAAACCCATCACTCCTTGTCCTATCACTACAGCCACTGATGCAGAGTCCCTCTCCAGCACCGCTATAGCCCCCTTCAGACACTGGCAGCTGGTCTGAGGTCTCCACGCAGCTTCTCTTCTCCAGGCTGAACAGCCCCAGAAGGATGGAGAGATGTGCCATGATTAATTATTCTTGGTGGATGAGGAGGTCAAACACCTATCGACAAACCGTGGGACTGGTGGAGATGTAGCAGAGCTTTTCAGTGGCATGAGGAGAAGGAAAGGAAACGTGTCTGGCAACATAATGTCTTCCCTCCCTTGCTTTGTGAAATCTGTGGCTGATTTCCACCAGGAAAGGACATGAGGAAGGGCAGCAGAAGGAAAAAGATGGGGAGGGAAAGGCAGTAATGAAAAATAACCAGGAAAGATACTTGTGCATGGAGAAACCACCTGGGAAAAGCCAGGCAAAGGGGTTTGCTCCCAAACATTCTGTGTGTGGGATGGGAGGCTGGGGAGCAGCGGGAGGGACACGGGGCCAGGGTGCCCATGCTGGAGGAGGTGGGGAGCACATAGCGCATCCACTGGGTGTACAAACAGGTCTGAGGAGTCTGGAGGGGTTCCCGTGATCCCCCCTCCTCGTCTGCTGCTGCCCACCTCCTGCTTGGCAGCGCTGGGACAGGCCAGGCCCTCTGCCAGCTCCTGCAGCAAGCCAAGAATACCCCCTTCCAGTGCTGCCGAGCTGGATGCGCACGTCGTGCTCTGCCTCCCGCACACAACCAAACCACACACCCTCCGCACGCGGGTACACACACAGCAACACCCAGAAATACCACAGAGAAACAGCCCCCACAGCAGCGAGGGTTCGGCTGGGATTGGGTTCCCTGGGCAGGATTAGTGCGGTGCTTGGTGGTGGGCAGCACTTGAGCTGGATGGGATTAAAGGCTTGAAGGTGAGTGAGGAGCCTCTTACATCCAAAACCTTGGCAAGGTCATTAGATCATAGAATCATAGACTGGTTTGGGTTGGAAGGGACAAAGCTCATCCAGCCAAGCCTCCCTGCAATGAGCGGGGACATCTTCAACTAGATCAGGTTTCCCAGAACCACATCCAGCCTGGCCTTGAGTGTCTCCAGGGATGGGACACCCACCACCTCTCTGGACAACTTGTTCCAGTATTTTACCACCTTCATACTATGCTGCATGGTCCACAGAAGGAAGGAGGTCCTTCCTCCTTCCCTACCCCTTCCAGCCCTGCCCATGGCTCACACATCACCTAGGACATGTCATCTATTATTTTTAGTGTTTTAAGGATTTGTTTTGCTCATGCCCCACATGGAGTCCGTCTCCTGCAGCATGGCAGTGCCATGAGACCATCCCCAAACCACCACAGGTCTTTCTATACTCCACATTGCAAAAGATGGAGGACTGGGAACCAACGCCATCAGCATCCCAGCCAGGGCAGGGGGTGACAGTGCTTTCCCTGCAGTCCCACACTTTCCCATGTGTTTGTCCCATGACTCTGGGATGTTTTCCACCCCCAACCCAGTTTCCCCACCCAGACAGCTGCATTTTCCAGGGGGAGGAGTTGGCAGTTGCTGGTGGCTTCTCATGGTCAAGTGCGAGGGATTGAAGAACACATGTGAGTGGGGATTTGGGGGTGGCACTCATGGTCCAAGGGGACAAGGCAGACCCCAGGGCCACCCTGGGGAAGATCCATCCTGCTGCACCGGGTGCCATGGGGCTGTGCCACTGGCTGGGGTTTGGTCCCTGCTGAGGGGCTCCCAGGGTGGCTCTACTTGGGTTGAGACCTCTCAACTCATCACACCAGTGGTGCCAGGGGAAATGGCAGAGATTTTGGGATGTGGTACTATTACAGAGCACAAACAGGAGGGTCCTGTTCAGGGGCTCCTGTCTGCCCGACTGTCCGTCCATCTGTCCACAGGTGGTGAGCCAGATCGACCGGCTGACATCCGACTTCGAGTTCGAGCTGGAGCCGGATGACTGGACAACGGCGACGGCCAGCAGCACCTCCAGCAGCGAGAAGGGGGGGTGTGCCTTCGAGCTGGGACCCCTTGATTTCACCGCCTCCGACATCCTCTCCGATAGCTGGGAATTCTGCTCCTTCCTGGATACTTCCACCCCCTCTGACCCCGGCGACGGCCCAGAGGCCCCAAGGCCACAGCCACAGCCCCCGCCAGCTCGCCAGCCCGATTATCGGCTGATGAATGGGGGGCTCCCCATCACCAATGGCCCCCGGGGCGGGGGGACCCCGGATTCATCCAGCGAGGAAGCCTTTGGCTCAACGGCCGTCCAGAAGATCTCCCATCACCGGCCATCCGGCACACGGGAAAGGGTCCGGTTCAGTGACAAGGTGCTTTACCATGCGCTGTGCTGCGATGATGACCGGGACGGTGACAGCACAGCATCCCCAGGGGATGATGGCCCTGAAGAGCCCGGCCGGAGGGCGTTGGTGGGGCCACCCTCCAAGCATCCTTCCACTGGTGGTGGTGGTGGTGGTGGCGGTGGTCCCCCGGCACGGCGGGTGATGAGGAACAGCAGCACGCAGACCGTAGCCGATAAAAGCACCCAGACGGTGCTGCCTTATATCCCGGCCAAGCAGAAAATCAAGAACAAAAACTGATGCCGGCTCTGCCGCATGGATTTGGGGAGGGTGGGGGGATGGGGGGATCCCTGGGGAGGGACACGAAAAGCAAGGAAGATATATATATAAATATATATTTAAATAAATCGATACTACTAATAAAAATCAACATGAAAAGGTGGCAAAGAAGACAAATGTCCCAACTACCTACCCGTCATTTTTTAAGGCTCAGGGAATTTTAAACTGCTTTTTTTTTTTTTGTGGACAGAAGCTTCAGATCAATAAACCATCCACCATGGAGAAATAACAACAACATATATATATTATATGTATATATGTACCAAAAAGGGAAGCCTCTATGAAGGGGAAAGCCAATGCACCTGAGGCTGTGGCTGGGGGATGGATGGGGAGGTGCGGATGCAGGAGCTGGGGGGTGGCTGGACCAGGGAGGAAAAATGCCGCTTCCTGGGATATTTTATCCCTGTTTGGCGTAAGAAGAGCCAGTGCAATCTGCTTTGTCATAGTCAATGTCTGAATGGAGTGGGGATGTCACCAGGGACATCACCTCCACAGCCAGGATGTGACCCAAGAGGGATGGAGAGGGGCTTGTGGAGAGCTAAGCCACAGCAGTGATGAGGAATTGGGGTGAGGACACCCTCACACACACAGTTTCCATCTTTATTCCAGGTCCAGGGGAAATATTAGTGACCTCCAAGTTTTGCAACCATCTTAAATGATGGGGGAGATGTCTCCAGCTTTGCTTTAGGTACCCACTTCTGTTTTTGCCCTGATCTGGAGAAGAGAAAAGCTAGATTTGCTATGAAGGAATCTGGACTTCCAAATCCACCCTCGGCATTTTTTCAGCTTCCAGGTTTTGTTGAAGCTTTCAGCATCCAAAGGCATCCATGCAGCACCTTGTCCTAGAGCCAAACCCCTTGTGTCCTCCCCATCAGCTCTTCCTCTTGCAGAGATGCATTTGTACCACCAGCCCTTGAGCATCCCTCGCACAATGGTGATTTTCTAAGCCTGGCAGCAAAAACCCACCACCTTGAGTCCTCATTTTTAGTCCAGGTCAGACATGCTCCGTTTCAAGCATTTTCTCAGTGTCACCCCAGAGCCAGGACCCACTCTACCACTCAGCATCACTACCATGAGCAAGGGATGCTCATGTGAAACGCCCATCAAAGAGGAAGCGGCAGTGACCAAATCACTCTCAATTCAACCCAAATCATAGAGGAATAAAAGCCTTTCACCCAAATGATGTTGAATTACTTTTTTAGGACCCAAGGGACGTGGCATCACTTGGAGGATCAGTGTACATTCCCACCATGTGCAGAGCCTGGAGGATTTGATGCCTTTGGTCCAGGGAACATCCATTTGGATCCCCACCAGGACATCCTAAGCTGGGACAAAGCCAGGAGGAGGAAGAGCCCTACAGAGGGGACTGTGAGGGGAAGATGCCAATGCTGATGCTAATGCATCAGGTTCTTCCACGTATCTCCCCATGCCCAGGGTTGGGACCCCAAGGGGAGCATCAGCCGCTCTTTTTTCACACCGAGGGATGGGATAGCCCCATCCCGCATCCCAGAGAGGGACAGCCAGGCTCACCTAGTACCAGCACAGGGAGATGTGGGGACAACTTCGCCCCACTCCCTCCATTACTCTGCATGTCAACAGCTGGTTACTTATTTATTTTAAGAGCTTTTTCCAGCCTAGCCCCAATGTAAAAGCATGATTAATAGATGTAGCTTTGTTCTTTAATAACTCCTCCTAAAGGATGCCAGGAAGAACACGAGGCAAAAAAACAGAGCAGCTGAGATGTTCATCAACTGATTCGGATGTGGGGGAACCCACATCCCCTGCAGCCCAGGAATGAGCCAAAGGGGAAACTGAGGCACGGCCTGGGGACGCAAAGCTGCTCACCCTGGGGCCAGGGATTTAAAATCGATTGCTGCAGCCAGGGCTGTGTGGACAAGAGTAATAGCTTCTTCCCCCCACGTTTCTATTAGGAATGAATTTACAGCCATGAAAGCTTTATTTCGTGCTCTCTGATAAATCCGAGTGATGGCAGCCATAAGCGCTGTATTAACCTTCTAGGCCGAGGGATGAGAAACCTCCATAAACCAGGGGTAAGCAGAAATGAGGGCAATTCCTCTGCTCCCTTTGCTCAGAGTAAGGGGTAATAAAAGCCACCACTGACATATAGAGAACCAGAGGTGATGTCCTTGCTTCTCCTCTGCACACCCAGACGGGTTTTGTTATTACTACATAGCAGGAAAAGCTGCTGGTTTGGGGTTTTTTAGGGTAAAAATGAAGAAGATGGGAATTTTTATCAACACGGATATGGAGGAACCATTCAAACTAGAAAAAAATTGCTTTGTTACATCAGTAACAAAGTTATGAATGATGCTATTAATTGCACCACCAACCTAATCATTATTAATGATGTTGAATGAATGGACTTCGTACTTGCAGGGATAAGATGCAGCTCATCGGGGTTGGTCCATGGCCACAAGGAGGGTGATGGGGGGGTGGAATGGAGCTTGACTGAGAAAGGACCTCATCTTTCTGTTTGTTATTGTCATTCTATGTGAACAAGTATTATACATCAACATTATATATTAACAAACTAACAAGCCTTTCCCCCCAGCATCCCAGCAATGTCCCTGTCGTCCAGCCCCAACCCTTTCCCGGACCCCAAAACTTGTTCAGGAACCCCCAAAACAGCAACCAGAGAGTCACTGGAACCAGCAAAGGAAGGGGCAAAGGGCTCATGTTTCCTGCAAGAAGCAATAAAGAAACCATCAGCAAAACAAATGAGGACACAGGCTGCTGGTGATCCAGAACTATGGCTACCTCTGCCATGCATCCTGCTGGTGTTTGGCCAGGAAGGATGCTCAGCAGCTGCTCTGGCCGGAGCCAGGTTTTGATGGGGTTTAAAGCAGGATTTCAGCTTCACGTTGGAATCCTCCAGCTCTGACCCTACCCATGGCTCCTGTTCGAGTTGACCTGAATTACGATTAGCTCTGCTGGGGTTGGTGCTTTGAAGAAACTCCTCTGAGCTCACCCAATCCCTCCGGCTCATGAAATCCAGCTGGGAAGTTTCCCCCTAGAAGAAGCTGTCTCGCTACATCTTGCTTCAGTGAGGGATGAAAATAGATCCTGGGTGCCTGGAGACTTCACTTCTGAGCTCGCTGACATGAAAGGCAGCCATCAAAGTGGATAACAGGATATTTTCCAGCCTAAGGAAGAGCTCCGGATCAGGGTCAGGCTTTGGAAAGGCAAATTCTGACGGGGATGGGATGCACTCAGGACCCCAAACAGCACCCATGGGTTGCTATGCTCACCCCAGCCCCCTGGAAACCCAAAGTCAAGCTGTCCCTCTACGTCGATGCATCTCTTTTGCTCAGATCTATGATGATTCGTTCTCAGAGCACTGTGGAAACCTCTCCCCCTGCAGAGATGGGCTTTTTTTCACATAACCCTGGCTCAGACCAGGCTACAACCAGTCCCCTTGTAGCTCATCAGCTGGTAAAAGCATCCCTGGATTTTAGCTGCACCGCTTGGGGCTGGGTGCTCACTGTGGTTGGAAAACAAATGCTTTGTTTTTGAAGAGAGAGGCTATTCCTATGCCTCTGCTAATGTGCAGCATCATGTCTTGTTTGTTCCTTGCTGTTCCACAGCTGAATTGCCGCAAGTGGTGTACCAGTGCTTCAGATGCTGCTGCTGCTTTGTAGCTGCAAGAGGAGCGCTCCTTCACCCTCTCAGGGAGTTAAACCCATTTTGTGCCTTGTGAGTGGACCGTGAAGGTTCTTCCCCCCTCATCTTCACCCCTCCAGCCAGAGTGTTCTGCTCCATGGGGAGAAAAGGAGCACCCCCCCGGAAACTACAGTCCCCATGGGCCAGTGCAGCTCGATTCTGCTCTGCAGTGCAGTGAGCTGGGGTCACATCCCCCCTACTTCTCCTTATCTCCAGCCTCAGAGCCAGATAACTGGCTGCCAGCAGTTATCTCCTCACAAGAAAGAGCTGCATGGGAAGGAGGCAAGGAGCCCTGCACCGCGCAGAGCAGACCCACACTGCCCATAGCACCCCAAAGCTGTGCCCCTGCTGAGCACAAACCCAGCCCTCACTCCCTGGGGTGTGATCGCAGCATCCTGCATCCCATCATCTCATCCCCAGCCCAGAGCATCCCTGTTGGAGGAGAAAGGTGGGTTCAGGAGCACCCCTGAGCCATGGATCAGCCGCTTCATGACTCAGCACTGGGTTATGGATTCACCCCAATGCAGTTTGGCACTAAACCCACCCCCCCCAGAGCAGCTCCCCTGCTCACGCTCCTCTCCGGGCTCCACCAGCTGAGCCCTCCTGGCAGCCATGGGATGGAGATGGCCCATGTCTGGCTGAGCCTGGCCAGACATGGGCCTGACACAGGTGCTCATGGCCATGGCATCCTCATTAATCCCTCTTTGCTCCCGGCACTTGCCAGCCTCTAATTACAGTGTTTGCTGGAGGCCTCCGTGCCACAGGACAGCTGCCAGTTGTGCCATGGCAGCTCCCCATGCTCGTGGATGGAGCAGTTAAGCTCCAACCTTCTTTGGGGCTGATAGCCCAAGGATGGAGCAGTGTTGGTTGGGCACTGCCTCCCCCAGTATAAGAAGGACATGGAGCTGTTGGAGAAAGTCCAGAGGAGGCCACGGGCATGAGTAGGGGCTGGAGCAGCTCCCATATGAAGACAGGCTGAGAACATTGGGGCTGTTCAGCCTGGATAAGAGAAGCTGCGTGGAGACCTCAGAGCAGCTGCCAGTGTCTGAAGGGGGCTACAAGGATGCTGGAGAGGGACTCCAGGGACTCCAGGGGACTGGAGCAAGAGGACAAGGGGGAATGGCTTTAACTTGCCAGAGGGGAGACTGAGATGAGCCCTTAGGCAGAAGCTCTTCCCTATGAGGGTGCTGAGGCGCTGGCACAGGGTGCCCAGAGAAGCTGTGGCTGCCCCATCCCTGGCAGTGTTCAAGGCCAGGTTGGACACAGGGGCTTGGGCGACATGGTCTAGTGAAAGGTGTCCCTGCCCGTGGCAGGGGGTTGGAGCTGGATGAGCTTTAAGGTCTCTTCTAACACAAACCATTCTGTCTATGACACCTGAAAAAAAGCTCCTGCTGTGCCAGGAAAAGGAAAGAGAAGGAGGAGGAGCTGGGATGGATACCCAGCAGTGGGGCAGGAGCCATCATCCCACCCCAGCAACCGGGATGAGGGACTGCTGGTGTCAGCGGGTGAGGATGAGGCAAGTCCAAGGCAAGGTAGGAATGGGTCAATGTGCATGCCTGGAGAGCAGCATCCCTGGAGAGCAGCATCCCTGCAGCACAGCTCAAGCAGGGACCCATAACTCCAGGCTGAGCTTAAATGGGCTCGTGGGGCCAGGGACAGGGTGGGGGTCCCAGGTGAGGCTGCCCAGGCCAAATAATGCCCCCAGGGTGGTGGGAGGCCAGACTCGAGGTGGGGGTCTCTGCCTGACAAGCTGAGCTAAGCTGACCTGAGCTGGCAGCTCCATCACCTCCAGCCCAGCAAAACCGGTTTCTCCAGTGGCTCGACCCTTCGGTACCTGGATACAGCCCTTGCTGTAATGGGAAACACGTATTTATTGCTCACATTACCTCGCACTACGAACAGCACTTTCCGCGTGATGAGTGAGTGCTCTCCCACCACTGGGTGGCAGTGGGCACACATGCACACGCATGGGCAAGCATGGACACGCACACGTGTGCCCCACGCAGGGGCTGCTCCATCCTCATCACCCCTTCAGAGCCCTGTGCCAAGCACTGGTGCCGTGGTGGCCCCATGCCACATCACCTCCATGTGTGGCTGTTGTCACCACCCCACGTTTCAGCCCCAGTGAGGACCAGGCAGCTTCAGCCTGGCCACATCCTGCTTTCCCCCCAGCATCCCCCCAAAATTCAGCCAGAGAGAGCAAACTTGAGACCAAAAGCGCTTCTTACCTCCATAGCCTGAAGGCAGCAGCAATGTGGGCCTTGCCTTGACCCTGGGACAAGGGGTGCTTGGTCAGAGCACCCCCTAAAAGAGCACCAGGTCCCTCAGATCCATCAGGTCCAGCAGAGCTTGCTGCAGTACAGCCACACCGGAGGAGCCCTGGAGGTACTTGTAAGACAAGGGATGACATGCTTGATGAAACTTCTTAATTAGAAGTCTCTAAAGCAGAAAGCACCGGGGCTCCCCCCGCAGAACAATGTCAGACAAAACATTCATCACCAAATAAATAATTAAAACCTTGAGGATCTTAGAATGGGAAATAAATAGAAGAGGAAACCCCAAAGGCATCGGCACCAGCCCATGGGAAGTAGCTTTGCTACTGGGGTGGGTGATGTCCTGACCTCAGTGGGGAGCTACACGGTGTCCACAGAGCCACCTGAGCCAGGTGGGACCCAGCCTGTTTGTTGAAAGCCTGTGCCCAAAATCCCAGGAGGTATCAGGATGAGGTTTGGGACTCTAAAACCTCATATCTGGAGCTCTGAGATTACATCCCCATTGCAGCTTTATGTTAAAACGTGTCTTTTCTTAACTATGGGCTCAAATGATGGATTAAAACCAATTATTTCCTCACTGGCTCATGCAGTGCCCTGGGACATCATCCACAGTCATCTTTGGGATGCTGGATGATGCCCAGATCTTGGGGTCTGGCAGGAAAACCTTAGGAAACAAGCTTGGGAGAAAACAACTAAAACAAAAGGCTTGAAAAAAGCAAGCTCTCCTTCCCCTCTCAGCCAGAGCAGAGATGAGTACTTAGTGTTAGCAACACAGAGCTTAAATTATGCATTATGGAGCCATTTGCATCAAAGAACAGCATTGAGCAGAGCTGGTCCTGGTCTTCCCAGCTCCCTGGCCACACAGAAGGGATGGCAGGAAGGCTTCTTGGGACCGTGCATCCCCCATCCCAGCATCAGCCTTGGCCAAAGTGTCTGGTGCAAGTTTACAAAGGGAAGAAGATGAAAAAAGAGGTACAAGAGGCTGCAGAGTGATGCTTCCTCCTGCATGGCCATCAAAGCCACTTGGTTACCAGTCTTCAGGTACAAATGTCACCCGTGCTCTGCTTTCTTCTTCACCTTTCCTACAATTTGCTTATAGAAAAGCAAAGTCAGGGCTGGCTGCAAAGGTGGGATGGAGCTGCTTCTCTCCCTCTGCCCATGAGCCAACAGCTAGTGATGGGTTTAACTCAATAACCATAGTTTTAGCTCCTAGTTTTCCTCACTGGCAGGCTGCAATGCAGCAGGGAAATGGGGTGTTTCATGCCAACCCCATGGCCCTTGGATGTGGCCACCAAGAGATGATGCTGAAATGCCCAGAGAAGCTGTGGCTGCCCCATCCCTGGCAGTGTTCAAGGCCAGGTTGGACACAGGGGCTTGGAGCAACCTGCTCTAGTAGAAGGTGTCCCTGCCCGTGGCAGGGGGTTGGAACTGGATGAGCTTTAAGGTCCCTTCCAACACAAACCGGTCTGTGACACCTGAAGAAAAGCTCCTGCTGTACCAGGAAAAGGAAAGAAGGATAAGGAGCTTCTTACCCAGAAGCTGACAGGCACCCATAAAGCCTCAGTGGTGGGCAGCATCCCTGACTTTCCTCCTCCTCCCAGCCCTTCCACAGCACATCACCTGGGTACAGAACTTGCTGGGAAGGAAGGACTCCACCAAACCCTGATTTATTACATTAATACTTGCTGGTAATGAAGCCAGCACTTCAAGTTCCAATCAAATTAGGGAAGCTCTAATGAACAAGAAGTGGTGCATTAATCCGTTAGCAGGGAATTACGCTGAATTATCCCCCCAAATACAGCACAGCTTCCATTTACCGGCGCTGTTTTCAAATTGCTTCTGTTGCTTCATCTTCATTTACACCCCAGCACGTTTCTTCTGGCAGAAGAAACCCGAAAAGTGAATTAACTCCAGTTCCTTGGGGAAATGCTTTTGTCTCTCAGATGGGAATAAATATCCATAAGAGATACCAGAAGTTTTCCTTCTCGGCTTCTTCTGCACAGGGAAAATAGGTATTACAACAAACAAGTGCTCAGGAAACACCATTGCAAAGGTCACCGCCTGTTAAAGCTCCACCAGCAGCATCCCAAGGCTTAGAATAACGTCCTGCTTTGCTGATGATCAGAGAAAGGGAAAAAGGAGGGAAAAAGAGTGTAGCAATTCCCTTGGACACATTCAGGCAGGGCATTAATAATGCATATCCTTGGGAAATGAGCCCTGATGCTCAGCTGCCAGTTTGTACATGCTTAATGCGTACATTTGGGCAGCAAAGTTTAATGACCTTTCTACTATCTGTTTGCAGAGGGCTGAGAAAGGACACAACTCGTGTCATGTCCCTTGCTTGACATGACTCAGGAAATAAATCCCTTTGCATCCAAACACATCCCATCTGGGCTGGCACATGAGCCAGCCCCATGTAACATCAGCAATAGGAAAGCCCCTCTTCGAGGACCCCTCTCCTCAAACCTCTTCAAGAAGAAACAAATAAAATTTTTGAAACCAGAAGGTATTTTTCCAGCTTCTTTTCAGTACAGGGAATATCTATTTCTAAGGCGCTTCCCATGCATCCGCAGGACCTCAGGAGCAGGCTGAAGCCCCCAACTGGGGTCTAAGCACAGCCAAAAGGGCAGGGTGAGATGCAGAAGACACAGGGAGAAGAAATAGGATCCTTGCAACTTCACAGAGCTTATTCTCATGAGTAAAATGAGAGGGGAAAGGAGCCCTTTGGACCACAGGGCACATGTGCCTCGGCCTCCTCTTTAATCAACCAGATCCGCACTAAGATACATGCAGCATTTAAGGCAAGAGGCTTAAATGCTTTCTTGGCTTGGGAAAAATAAATGTAGAAGGCAATAAATAAGGCTGGGAAGGCCTTGGGCTGAGCTGATGAACCTCCTTGTGGCTGCAGGGCTCCAGAAACCAGGTTTGCTTTGTATTGAATTGCTCAGGGACAACATGGGAGGCTCCTTCCTTTCCATACTGGAAAGGAAACCCCTCAAGTACCACCCTGGCTGCAGTGACCTGGAGGTTTCCATTAGAGTTGGAAGTTTTGGTTGCCTTTTCTTATTTTAAGGCTACCGTGCAGACCAGGAACCCTTTGTGGAAAGGTCCCTTCTGCTGTAGGAAGCATGGCACAGCCATGAAGGGGATATTCCCATAGATAAACTGAACCATACAAGCAACCAGGTTGGAAAAGGTCTTTAAAATCATCAAGTCCAACCTGTATCTCCAGCCTGCTCTCAGTGCCACAGCCCTGTAAAAGCTTGTGCACCACTCCCAAGCACCCAGACCAGTCCCAGGCTGCTGCCATCTCCTTGATGTCAACCCCACGGGGATGTGACCAGTCACCCACCAAGGCACATAAAACAGGGCCTCCAAATCCACCCAGGCTCCCTCCAGGCTTGCAAGAGCAAGTTGCTACAAGCCCCGGCTCACTTGATGAAATCTTCCATTAATTATTTTACCCTGTCTTTAATGATTCTTGCTGTCTAACAACAGATGGGCCATGCCCAGGGAGGGGCAGGGCAGAGAAGCTCCTGCTGTGCAGGAAGCACTGATGCTCGCACCACTTCCACAGGATACCACAAAGCTGCAAAAAAAATACCAAGCATCTTCCTTTTCCCCTGAAATTCCTGTAAAAATCATTTTACTGGTTTTCCTAGGTGGTAAATTATTTTTCTTTTAATTAATTGCCTTGAACGCCACTTGGAGCCTGTCACCACCATCTCCATGTAACAGGGCACAGCAAGCTGGAGCCACATGCGAATAGCCACGCTGTATCCTTGTTCACATTATTAATTCCCTGCAAATTGATTGTTCTTCCAGCATCTTCCAGCTTCCTAATTAAGTCTGTTCTCATGAGTGTGAGGGAAATGAATGCTAATAAAGCCCAGAAGCAGAGTTATGGGAGAGCGGTTGGTTGGATTCAGAACAGGCGAGTTGGGCATCCCCCCCAGCACGTTTCCCCTCTTCACCGAGCAAGCAATTGCACAGGGCTGTGTTAAACCAGGCAGGAAAAAAAAAGGACCAGCAACATTGCCTAGTACAGCTCCAGCAAGAGGTCTCAGTGCCTCTGGGGACTTTACAGGTTCAAACTAAACAGGGGAAGTTCAGGTTAGATATAAGGAAGAAGTTCTTCCCTGTGAGGGTGCTGAGGCGCTGGCACAGGGTGCACAGAGAAGCTGTGGCTGCCCCATCCCTGGCAGTGTTCAAGGCCAGGTTGGACACAGGGGCTTGGAGCAACCTGCTCTAGTGGAAGGTGGCCCTGCCTGTGGCAGGGGGTTGGAACTGGATGATCTTAAGGTCTTTTCCAACCCAATACATTCTATGATTCTATGACAGTGGAGCAGCATCTGGCACTGCCCAACCCTTAAGAGCATCCAGTGGCAAATTCCTGCCTGGTCCCTTAGTTGAATAAACACTCCGTTATCCTCCATGAGGCACCTTTTGCCTGTCTCCTTAATCCATCTACAGCAACCCCAGCTTTCGGAGCCGTAACTCAGAGACCCAGCCACATCCCCTCCCCCTTTCCTAGCTTGGGTGCTGAAGCCCTTAGAGGAGACATGGTTTACTGTGAGGTGCCCCTGTCTGTGGCAGAGGGATTGGAGTTGGATGATCTTAAGGTTCTTTCCAATGCAAACCATTCTATGATTCAAAGAGGACCATACATGTGGGACTGCCCACAGATGATGACCCAGAGGACACAGCAGTGACCCCATGTCCTCAAGAAGGACACCACCACCCCTTTTGGGTGACCATACACTCAGTGCATGGCCCTCTGTCAAGGTGAAAATTAAGAAGAAAGGGGGTTTTAATCTTTTGTAGCTCCTTCAGGAAGGAGCTTGTGCATAAAACATGAAAGCTGACAGCCTGAGCTGGGATGGTTTCAGCCACAAAGCCTTCCATGGCTGCCTCCTTTTCCCACCCGCTCATTTCAGCTCAGCTGCTGAATTCATTGAGAACAGGAGCAGGAGCCTTTTGCCCCAGGCACTCCATGGCTGGGCTTTCAAGCCAAGCTTGCCTGGGGAGGGGGGTCCTGCTCCTCCCTCCGCCAAGCCCCCAGAGCTGGTTTCTCAGGGTTAGGGAAGCACCATTGCAGAGCTGGAGCTGGGCTTGGGCTTTCTCAGACCACACTGCGAGGAGAATCAGCATCACTAGACTGCAGCCTAATGGCTTGAGGAATGCAGACCAAGAGCTGCATGGCCAAAGAGCCGTTTCCAGCCTTCAGCTGCAGCTAATGCCTTTAACAGCAGCAGTTGTCAGAAAGCAAAAGAAAAGGACCAAACATGCTGCTGGCATTGCTCTGAGTCAGTCTCACTGCTTTGCTCATTTACTCCTAGGGCTAAGAGAAGGTTCCGCAGCTCAGAAAGGCTGTGGTAAGCATCAGGTCCTTCACTTTTCCCAGCATATAGGAAGCAGGGACATGAGGCCGTTCAGACCTGAAGGATGGAGGGGAAATCAAGAGGCTTGGGAAGTTCTCCCTGCAGAGCACACAAGGGTTACTAGCACCAGCCAAGGGACATTCCTGCTTCTGGCTCCAGAAATATGAGAGATATTAGTGTTCCCCAAGCTCCTGAGAGGCAGAACTGGTGTTCATCTCACCACATTAGAGCTGAGACACTCTGAGCTCACACCCAACTTGAATCCCACAAGGCAGAAGACACCTCAAGCCTTCAGCAGCCTAAGCCAAGAGGTAAGCTTATGCATAGATAAGCCTATGCTGCATAGGAGGGAAAGCCACAGAGCAAGAAGAGCAATCCAACATAGTTTCAAGGCCTGTATTGTGCCTATTGACTCAATTTAAGTGTGATGAGGACTCCTGTGCCCTATAGCAGAGCAGGAGAGTCCCCAAGGCTGCTGCAAGGAGAGGTGATTATAATCGAGACTGTGGGCTTCCCCCACCCCTTCATATTTACAATAGAGACCTGTTTTGAGTGGATGGACCAACAGCTTCCCATATTTGTCCCCTTTCTCTTAATTACTAAGTTCCACCTCCCCATCCAGCCATTGCTCCCCGCTGTCCATACAGCTGAGGCCACACCAGCTAGAAGCAACACCCATCTTCTGCCCTTCTCCAACTCCAACACCAAGTCTCTCCCAGCAGCAGAAGCCATACTCAGTATCCACAAAAACCCCAGTTAAAGCTGCTGTTGTGTCCTTCAAGAGGACAGGGCCTCCTCACCCGGACTGCAACAAGTCACACCAACAGAGGTGCTGTTCTCACATCCTCCACTACCACCCCTATGAAGGCAGAGCAAAAGGGACTTCCAGAGTCAGGAATCCACTCAGCATCTGGTAGCAGCACCAATTCTTCCCCTTACTACCTGTAAATAGGAGCCATACCTTGTCTGCAGGCAGTATTTAGGAATCCTCATTGCCTGCACCACATTGTGTGCCAAGGGTAGAACATAGAGAGAGCCTCAACAGCAGCGCTGGGCATTTGGGAAGCCCTCCTGCAGAGAGGCAGCCTCCATCTCCAAGCACTGCTGTTTGAGTGATGCTTTCAGGTGGTGACAGCTCTCCATGTATCTGTCCCACCACTGGTTCATTGGTGGCTTCCCAAGAGCTTGCAGCCACCCAAAGATGCTCCTTACCTGCAGGATGTGCATGAGAACAACCCCGACTCCCAGCCAAGGCTGACTGATGTCCCTCCTCCCCACTGAGGACACAAGGGGAGGACAGAAGCACTTCTTTTTATTGGGGTTGGGGAGTTACAGTGACACCCTAGGAGGGCAGCTGCATTTTCTGCACACAAGAAACAGCCCCAGAGCAGTTAAGCTCAGCACAGTGGCTGCTGTGAGCACAGCAGCTTGGGCCAGCATAGGAAGTCCTTCAGCAGCACCTGGAAGAGACAAGAGACTCTCAGGGACTGTAGAAACAGGACAAGGGGTGATGGGTTCAATCTAAAACAGGGGAAGTTCGTGTTGGATATATGGAAGAAGTTCTTCCCTGTGAGGGTGCTGAGGCGCTGGCACAGGGTGCCCGGAGAAGCTGTGGCTGCCCCATCCCTGGCAGTGTTCAAGGCCAGGTTGGACACAGGGGCTTGGAGCAACCTGCTCTAGTGGAAGGTGTCCCTGCCCGTGGCAGGGGGCTGGGACTGGATGATCTTAAGGTTCTTTCCAACCCAGACCAGTCTGGGATTCTATAAGAGACACATTAAACATCTTTCCACCATCTGTCAGTGGATGAACTTGCAGCTTTGGGAAAGAGTCCCCCAGACTGTCTCTTGGTGATGCTGCTAGAAAGCCTGTCCATGAAATCATGGGGGATTCATGACTAGATCAACCTGGAGCCACCCTCAATTGAGACCTGAAGACACAGTCAAACAGCAAACCCATACACATACCATGTGTCCTCCCTGCTGGTGCAAGACTTCCTGAGGAACTCCATAATCCCTGAGCTGAATCAAGGATTAATAGCGGTCCAACTGAGATTTCAGCCTCTGCTGAGGACCCACCTAAGAGGAGATGGACATGATTGAGTTCACAGGGGAGGCAACTCCTGCTTAGCCTGGATTTCTGGGCAAGGTGAGAGCATCTTTCTAGTAGTTTTAATTGTAAGCGCACACAGACACAGCTACTTGCCCAAAGACATTGGGGAAGAGCAGAGTTTGCCCTTAAAGGTGAGATGCATTTGCTAAAGACCTTCCAGCATCTCAGCTATCCCAGCCTGGATGGTCACCCTGCCCTGGGGGTACATTTTGGATACACAGAGCCCTACCTTGCTCAGAGGAGATGTCTCTCCTCAAGCGCCTCCCTGGCCATCTGGCTGGAGGGTTAGATCTCCGGGAGTATCCTCCATACAATGGGCAGTTGCCTGTCTCACAGCAGCTACAGATGTCTCCAGTACCCTCCACAGGAGCCCACCTGAAACAGAATTACCTGTAAGCCCTCTTCTCAAGGCTGGTCCCCTCCCTGTATGCACCAGGTACTCACAAGCTGCTGGCTTTGTTGAAGGAACAGGCCTTGTTCAATGGGTTTGGGGCTTGGTCAGCTGGGGAGACCTTCAGGTGGCAGCTGATGTAGATCTGGAAGGGAAAGGAAATGAACATCCAAGATTGAACTTGTTCATGCAGAGGAGCACAGCTTCTGGACACAGTGTAGGAGGTGGGGTGGGCACCACATCTCACCAAGTTCCTTTCATCTCCTGCAAACCTGAATGCATCAACCATGAACTGCAGTGTTTCCTGCCTTGGCCTTGGAGAGATGAAGGCTGAAGTGGTGTCATCCAGTCTCCCATCCACCAAGCACCTGGGCAAGGGTCAGAAGTCAGGGACAGCCCAACCAGCCTCAGCAGCACCACCCAGAGCACTGCACCCTTTACCCGCTGAGGTCGACCAAGGCATATCGGGGTGAGGAGTTCCTGTCTGGGCTCAGAGTAGCAACACAGTCATCCACAAAGAGCCTTAGAGGTATGTGGTTCCCAGAAGCCACATCAGCCTGGAGATGCAGGCTCTCTCCCAGCTGGAAGCCATTGGAGAGTCTTTCAGCACTCCAGTCATCTGGAAGGTAGATCCAAGGCTATAGGTCACTTTGGGGACAAACACATTGCCCTCCCTTGCACGTGGAACCCCTTAACTGAGCAGCAACCCCATGGGTCACTTCTGCAGGACATGATTTTAGCTCAGATTCAGCTGTTTGGGCTCTCAGCACATGGCCAAGAGCTGGCAGGAGCAGGGACCTGAGGGGAACAGGGCAGCCAGGTCTGCACCCACCATTCATGAGGCGCAGGGAGAACATCAGCTTCTCCTCTGCTGAGAATGTGGCGCGGACGGGGGCCCACGTGGGCCGGACGGCATTGCTGCTCACGTTGCTCTTCCTAAACCAGAGAGATGTGTGTTAAAGTTGCCACCATCGTCTCAGATCCGTAGGAGCAGACACACAACCCCCATTTGGTCACCTGGGATAGTGGCACTCAATAGGAACCACAGCTGGATTGGTCCTTACAATGACCAGGTTGCCAGAAGGAGTAGGTTTGTAGGACAAACTCGTTTTGTAGATGAAGGAGTCTGGGGTCATCTACAAGGAAGATTTGGGAGAGGTGAGAAGTCAGTAAAACAAGCACATCAATCAGCACCATCAGATGCCCAGCACTGATTGCGCTAGGACACACAAGCCCATCAGCTGGAAAAGCACAGACTGTCCTCCACATTCCCAATCCAGTGCATACAGGACACCATGAAGCTTAGTATTGGCATCCCAACAAGATGCCAGCCCCATAGGTCAGTCTCAAGGAGTTTGGCACTCCAGTGAGCATCCACATCAAGTGGGTCAGGGCTGTGGAACTGTAGGTCTGCAAACCTCTTCCCCCAGCTGAGCTGGGGCACAGCAGCTCCAAGCAGCCCTTCTCCTCTCCTGCTGAGGAGGTCAGCAAGCCCCTTTCCCAGTGACACTCACTGCAGTGTAAAGCTATGCTCACTTCTCCCACGGACTCATCCAGTTACATGGGATGTACATCCAGTTACAACTCTGAGCCATAAAACCATTACAAGCCTTGTCAAGCATGCGCCTCATCTAAGGCTTGAGGATGGTACCCAGACTCTAAGGTATAGCTCTGCAATGGTCATACCACCCCTCACTGGGCAACTACTGCCTCCACACAAGGCCCCTCCTCATCCCAAATCCTGCCATCAGCTTCACCAGGTCATTTCTAGGACAGAGATGAATCAGGCAGCACAACAGCACATTGCTCTTAAGCAGTTAAACTGCCCACAATAACCCCCATTTACCACCCCAGTACTGGGGGTCCATTCCCCACACAGCATTACTAGGGATGGAGCAGCCCCTCACCCCAGCATCCCACCTCACCTGCAGATTGCTGCCACACTCGTGCAGCCCAGCCACGAAGGTCACAGTGCTCTCAGCATCGCTCTGGGCCACCGGCCGGCACCCAGCCGAGCCCAGGCTCAGCTCCGCAGCCCTGACCAGGTGTCCTGTGCCAAAGAGGTCCTTCTGCACCGTGACCATCACCTGAGCCTCCTGGCACTGCACGGCCACAGGGTGCAGCGGGGCTGCAGCCTGGAGCTGGGACACATCCACCCATGCCCAAGGCTGGGAGAAAGAAGGCACATGGGGCCAGCTCCAAGAGGAATCCCCCCGGACCCTCAAGAGCCCTGAGCCCCTTTGAGGGAACCCCCAGGGACTGTAAGACACTGCTTCAGCAAGTGCCCAGCAGAAAAGAACAACACCAAGGCTGCTTCCAGACCCCATCCTGACCCCAGGATAAACCAGCTCATGGGGAAGGTGCTGCTCAGGAGCCTTTTGTACCGGATGGGGACACCTGGGGGCTGCAGGAAGGCCCCCACCCAGCAAGGAGCAGCTCAGGACAACGGGACCCAGCTGGGACCATCCCTCCCTCTTAGAGCATGGAGGGTGATTTCCTTGGACCTGCACCTGAGAATTGCCTTGGAGCAGTTTGTTCCATGTCCCTTTGTCTTGCCTGTTTGGGGTGGCATCAGCCACTGTCCCTCTGCCTGTTTCCTTCTTATTGTATGAGATGGAACCAGTTTTGGCCACCAAGGTGGAAAGGGCTTGGTCAGGGTCCTACAAGCGTTTCACCCCACATCATCAGCATCAGCTATTCCCCAAACCCCAGTTCCTGGAGCATCATTGAGGTGGCACATTCAGAAATGGAGAGGAGTTTGAACTGCAGAATCCACCTGGGCTCTGGCCCGGGGTGCTGGTAATCTGTCCATGCTGGATTTCATGTCTATCTGCGCTGGGTAATTGTGTACTAAGTAATGAAGGCATTATAGCCAATGTATTTGCATAGAAAGCAGAGGTACAAAAGCCGGTAGTCCCATAATAAGTGAATGGCAGGCATAATCAAGAGATTAATTGGCCCTCATGTGTTAATTATGCTAATTGGCACAGCTGCTCATGTGTTCAGTACAGTGACTAATGGCTCCACATCCCCATGTGAGCTGGATGGAGAGGTTGGGGTCACCCAAAGCTGCTTGCTGCAGCAGCAGAGCCCGGTGAGGGGGGGTCCCTCTGGCATGGGGGTGATGCCCTGTGCACAATGGTGTTGCTGAACAAGCCAGGAGGGTGTTTTTAGCCTGAGTGGTTGTATTCATGGTGTGTTTGTAATGATGCTTTACAAGCGTGCCCATGGAAATGGGGTTTATTGGCTGAAGCATCTTCCTCCCGGCCTGCTAGGATCTGTGGGGTGGGTTTGGGAAGGGGTGACCTGAACCATTTGCTTGTAGGGGAGACTGCAGCAATGAGCTGGATGAGGAAAGCTCCCACTAAGACCATGGGGGTGCATACAAATTCCTGGTGGGATTTCCTTCCCTTGCTGGCATATGCATTAGGCATTGGCTATTGTCTACCTGAAGCATGAATAATGCCACACCATCCTTCTCTGGCATGATCTCCGTGTCGCAGCCTTGCCCCTGATATTTTTGCAAATGATGAATAAATGATACAACAAGAAAAACCTCTCTGGCAGCTCAAACCCTCTTTATTAATTCAGCAAGCAGTGGGTTGTCTCCAAACCCAGCTCATCCCTGTGCTAGATTGATGTCTTTTATGCCTCAAGCTGGGTTTCGTCAGGGGGGCTCCTGCAGCCGAAGGCATCCAGGAGATCGGGAGTTGATGCTCGTGCTGCCCACAGCCCCATCACCCAGCCTTTCAGCAGGACATGACACTGAAGGTCCGTGCATTGATTCACCCTTCCTCCTGCAAAGCATCTTGATGGGGAACCATGGGGAACCACATGGATGGGTGCCTGTACCCTACACACCTTTGCTCCTGTTCCAAAGGGAGAGGTGCAGCTCCTCTAAGAAACCCCAGGAACCATGTACAGCCTGAGCCCTGTGTCTCACACTAACAATACCCCAAGTTCCCCTGCTCAGAAGTGGGTTTCTCACACCTCACAATAGCTCCAGCCAAAGGTTGGCAGGTCCAAACACCAGGAGTGGGATGGTGAGAAATCAAGTCAGGCATCTGGGATGAAACAGGGATGGCAGATTCACTGGCCTTATAAGCCTGAATCTATTGGGTGAGGAACAGCTTTTATTCTTGTTTGGGTGCAAAAGAGATCAACAGGCAGCAAAACCCCCCCATCCACCACCTCCTGGCTCCTGCATCCATCACTGTGAGCTGTATTTAACAGCTCTGAAGGAATAGCCCTTCCTGTCTGCTAAGTCCTCTGCAGGCTTCCTTCAGGAATGAAGGATGTCGGGGACCTTGTCCTTTTCGCTGTCCTTCCCTGGGCTATTGGGAGCTCAGGGTCTTCACTGAGCCCCTGCTAGATAGGGAAGGCTGCTGATTGCTTGCGCCCCATCCATGCTCCTTGGAAAGCCCTTGGTTGAGCAGGATGAGCCCCATGGTGGAAGCCTGTGATCTGTGCTGTAAGAAGCAATATCACATCCTCCCTTTGGGATAGGTCTGTTATGAATTCTTCATTTTTCTACACAATTTTACCACATGAGATGAGAAAAGTAATTTCTCTGCCAGGCCTGTAGAGGAACTGCACTGTCAGTGCTTTTCCTCTCATCCAAAGGATCTGTTTATTTACCAGGGTGCTTTTTCACTGGAGTGTTAAATACTGTGTTTATAGGGGAATTGAATCCTCCTCTGGCACTGTTTAAACAACATCTCCTTACCTGAGACACCACATGCTTCTCTAAGGCTCATTAAGCAGCACCAACTTCTCTTCAGCAGTCCCTGAGAAAACGATGCTGTCGCTAAGCCTGCAGCGCACCGGCCGGGATCCCACTTCCCAAAGCATTGCCAGGGGGGATGTGGTGTCACCCATCATGAGTAATGATGGTAAAATGACATTGAAATGCCATCTGATCATAAAGTGACATTGAAATGTCACCCCAATTCCCTTGTAGCCACGCCAGGCATCCCAAGGAGAAATGAACCCCACTTGGCTAACGCAGGAAAAGGGGAATTGGAGTTTGGAAAGTGCTCATTAATTTTCCTGGCTGGAGACAACTCCTTCATGCCAGGTAGTGCTTTTTCAAGCAACATCGCTGTTTCGTTTCAAATCTCTCTTCGACGACTTCTGAGTCACCGCAATAAATACTCCCTGCGCTTGCTTTCTGCTTCAGAGCCCTTCTAACTGCTGATGGATAAATTGCTGGAGTTACCCGGGATAAATCATGCAGGATAGACAAATCTGTAATTAAAATGTCTCTCAACCCCTCAGTTAACTCTGCCTTAGCAGGACCAGATGCATTGCAGCTGCTGGGAATAACCTGCTTGGGATTGGGCTCTGAAAAATGGGTCCTGGGAGGTGAAACTGATGATTCCACACAGTTCCCTTGGGAACACCATGACGCTGCTTCATTCTCTATCAAAAAGATTCAGGTACCAGGATTGATGGCACAAGTGGGGAGTTTCTCAAGACCTTTCATTGGCTGAAAAGGAGCTTTTGAGTGGGCCAGCGCTTTGCATTGGTCCATGGAAAGCAAATTGCTGGCATGGAATTGCATGGTTTCTCCATCCCAGTTGTTGCAATGGGAGGAAACAACAAATCGCGGAGGTTTAGACCGATCTGGGGGGAGGGAATGTTGCTTCCCAGGAAAAGCCACAAGCAATGGTAAAAAGTAATGCTTAAAATCCTTCTCCCCCCGGCTCACAGCCCTGGCCTTGGGGCTTTGCTCCTTGCTTTCATGAGCAGAGTGCAGGAAGATCCAGCCCAGGGGCAGCTTCTGGGCTCTGCTTTCCCTGGGAAAGTCAGATATTACATTTAAAGAATCCTTAAATCAGAACAGAGCTGAGCCAGGTTGCTCTGAGCTGAATTCGGGTCTGGCCTGGCAATTTTGGGGCTATGAATTGGCTATCTGAGGGCAATGCAGGAGCTGGATCCTGCTCATCCTCAGGAAAGGCACATAACCCCATGGAAATAAGCCCGTCTAGAAAATGAGACCGGGTTTTCAGAACAGATGGACACAGGCCCATCTGTGAATTGGGTCAGGAAGAGGGGACAACAGTGACAGGCAGCAACCCTGCCCCAGCACCACAGGGGCATCATCCATCCCACCCCATGCTGTGCTCAGGGGAAAGGCAGCCACAAGGCTCAGTATCTCCATCCTCCCCTCTCCTTGGAATTAGGTCACTAGAAGCAGCAGGAATCAGTTTATTCTTGATGGGGAGAACGAAGCTGCATCGATCGGCACTGGGGACAGTCCGGCCCAGCACGTTCTGCAATAAGCTGCCAAATAGGATTGTGTTGTTGGGTTTTTTACCCATGGAGGGTGTGTGATGAACTTGCAGCCTCGCCTGCTCCCGAGAGGGATGAGCAAACACGAGCGAGCTGAGCTGCTACCAGCTCTCAGGGCTGGGTCTTTCATGCTCTGCATCCCTGTTAAATCCCACTTCCATGCCTGCCAGGTTTGTCATTATCCAGGAGCGGGTGGAGAAGGATGTTGGGGCTGTTGGGAATGGGAAAAACCCTGCATTGTGGCTGACCAGCCTTGTCCCTGCCTGCGTATCACCCACAGCACCCACACACCAGCATGTTGGATTGAGACCTTGAAGAAGAGGCTGGATAGTTTCCTTCCCCCTACAAAAGACCCATCATCTGGCCAGCCCCAAAAGCAGGACAGCACTTTGGGACAAGGGGACAACTAAGCTCCTCCTAGGGTGCTTTACCCCATGCCAAAGCACAGTGCATCCTCCCAGGGACAGTGGTGAGTGGCTCAGCCCCAAGCAGAAGCTCAGCTTGGGATGGCTCATCAGCCTGAGCCACCTAAGCAGGACTTCCTCCAAGCTGCCACAGCTTAAATGGTGATTTTCTCCCTTGCCACCCTCAACATCTCCCTTCCCTGCATGGCCCAGACCCAAAGAAATGCCCCAAAACCTTCCAGTTGGAGGAGACATCCCCAGTGATGCTGGCACCATCTCAGAACCCTTATAGATGTCCTGGATGTGGGGACAACGCATCCCATCATGCACCAAGGAGCTGGGGATGGTTGATGACTTCATTCCCCAGTGCCTCAATGCTATTAATGGTACTTCTGAGCACCGAGTTAAAAACTGCACCAGCTCCAAATTCAGGCTGTAGATCAAAGCCCCTAAATGAACCCACCATCCATCCCCTTCCTAAGCAGAGCTTGACACCAGCACATTTCCCCTTGTCTTGCTTTTAGAAGCAGTTTTTCTACAGAACAGCAGAGCCCAGCTCCACGCATGGGGAAGGGCAGCTGAAAACAACCCTCCACAGGGGATTCAGGAAGGTCCCTTCCCCGCTGCACTTGGCACTCCCAGCTCACATCCCACCACTGGGATTAACCAGCCCCCATTTCAGAGTGACCTCAGACAGATGACAATGTCCCGTCGGGATTTTGCTCTTTGTACTGCTGCTGGAGGTACGAAAATCAAGAGGAGGGATGAGGGCAGGCAGCAGTCCATTGCTGGAGTGGTTTTCTCCCTGCGCTGGGTGATGGATGAGGGCAGCGCGGCACAACGGGCTGTGGTGGCAGCAGGGGACCGAGGGACTGGGCTGAAAGGGGGACGTAAAGGTTTGGGTTGGAAGGACCTTAAAGCTCACCCAGTCCCAACTCCCTGCCACGGGCAGGGACACCTTCCACTAGAGCAGGTTGCTCCAAGCCCCTGCATCCAACCTGGCCTTGAACACTGCCAGGGATGGGGCAGCCACAGCTTCTCTGGGCACCCTGTGCCAGCGCCTCAGCACCCTCACAGGGAAGAGCTTCTGCCTCAGAGATCATCTCAATCTCTGCTCTGGCAGGTTAAAGCCATTCCCCTTGTCCTGACCCTACAGACCCTTGTCAAAAGCCTCTGGCCAAAGCTGCATCCCAGAGACCACAGTGAGCCTGGAAATCATTGTCCAAACCAACCCCCAAATTTATTTGTCAAGGCACAAAATTCCCCTTCAGATTCTGGATTTTAAATAAAGACAAAAACCAGCACAACAGTCCTCGAGGGACTTCTCCACCCACCGGAGCAGGACCAGGGCCATGCCACCTTGTTCACCCTGGCAGATTGGATGCCCTAGGTACCCAGCAGCAGTGGGAGGACCCCCAGACACGTACCGGGGCAATGACCCCCAATCCCATGCTCAGCCCCATGCACCAGCTGGGTTTGTCCCCACCAGTGCTTTAGCCCCCAAAGCATCAGCTTTGTCACCATGGGGAGGCCAGGGGGGCTTCACCCGGCCAGCAGGTGCCCCCCCAGCCCTGCCTTTTGTCCCCTCCCCAAAAAGTCACCTGGGATAATTAAAGGCAGGAGATAACTGCCCCGAGGGCATTTTGCATTTAAGGCAGAAATGAAAGTCCAGTGGGAACCACAGTGGTGCAACGGGACAAAAAAGTTACCCCCATATATCCCCAGAGTGGTACCTCCACTTGAGGACCAGAGCACCAGCTCTGTCCCCCATGCCTGGGAGTCCTGCAGGTCCCATCCGTCTTCCCAGAGCCTCCAGGGCTCCATGTATTGTTCACTGAGCCCATCACCACTCTCAAGGCCTCGGGGCTTAGAATGGGCAGCAAAATTTGCCCTGGAAGGCACCTGGAAGGTGGCTGGCTCAGCTGCGGCCATGCAGGAGCAGGAACAGAGGGTGATGGGGGGGAACGGTCGACCCTGGTTGCTCTTAGCCCCACGTGGGGACAGCCAGATGGACAGGGAAGAGCCTCCACCCCACATCATCCCTGGGAAGGATGCACCGGTTTTGGGGCTTGCTGGGGCTAAAGAGATTCAACCACTCTCCAGCCCCAGGGTACCCCAAAGACAAGGCTGGGGACAGAGGAGAGTGACCGGGCTCAGGATGAGGGGTGGCAGTGAGTCCGTGCCCTTCCCAGGGGACCTGGAGCTCATCACCACTGGGGCTGGTGCAGGGCACCGGGCGCTGCTTGGGGGTGTCCCAGCTCCCATCAGACAATTTCTTGCTCATTATCTGGGGAGAAAAAGAAAAGACTAAATGAAAATGTGCAAAGACATTAAAAAAGAGTAATTCACAGGCCCAAATGAATGAGTTCATCCAGCTGATAACAGCTCTGGGCTGTCCTGGCCCTGGAAAACTGGGATCCCCACACCCAGGTCCGATGCCAGCCCCAGCTAAATAAGACTAGGCACATGTAGGTGTGTTTTCATCCCTCCATCCATCCTCCTGGATAGACAAAACCCCGCCTCCAGCTGGCAAACCCTGGGAGATGTTATTATCCAAGCTTCATTTCTCCTGTGGTTGAGGAGCAAGCAGATGTCTTTGGCATGGGGTTAAGGAAACAGGCTGCACTGGGGAGGGAAAGCCAAGGGGCTGGGAAGCTGAGCGCGGTCTGTAGAGGCTTGTGAGAGGGAGATAAGGGCAGGGAGGAGGAAAAAAAAGAGGAAAAGTGGAGTCGGCTGATGCTTCACTAAAGGTGTGAAGGGGAAGGGAGAAAAGGCTTTTATTAACCTATTGGCGGGGAAGCAGAAATGGCATTAGAGGAAAAACACGGCTGTTAATAAAAGAGGAAGGAGGGTTAAATTAGCAGAGACTCATCATCAGCAGAGGCCAAGCTCTGCCTTTAATAGGAAAGGAAATGAGTTAAAAGATTGAGATCTTGGAATGAGGATGAGTTTGGGAGGAGCGGGGCTGACCAAGCATGGAATGCACTGGAGTCCATCACGGGGCTGGGGTGCATGATGGGCTGTTGGCAGCACCGAGCCAGGACGTTGGGAAAAGGTCCTGAAAGGTAAAACCAGGAGCTGGGGCTCCACTTTTCATTAATTTCCACCAGGAATTCAGCATCAGGCTCCTGCTGGGGAATTCTGCAGGGGGAGGGATGAAGTTCATGCAAAGTGAGGACCAACTCCATCAGTTCCTCTCCTCTTGGCAACACTGAGAGACAGACCCAGATTCCTCACAGTGACCCAGGCAGGTGGCAGGAGGCTTTTCCTGGCCCCAGAGTGCCCAAGAAAAGGAAGGATAAGAGAAGAAACTCCGTGTCAAAGCTGTCAGCTGCATCACTCCATCACTGGTGGGAGATACGAGTGGTGGCCAGAGCAAGTGCAGCCCTAACTGGAATGGAAATGGGCGCTGGAAAATAACTGACCTAAGAAAATCTGATTGAAAAGTGGGGAAAAAAATGAAATAAATATGAAAAAATTGAGAAAAACCCCCACAAAACCCAGTGATGGATGATGGAGATGCAACAGGTGCTTTCCACTTAGATCTGAGCATCATCTCCAGTGCTCTTAGGAAGAAACCTTCATCACAAGCCAGCTCATGGTCCTACACTGTTGCCTGGCAAATGCACTCACCCTCTTTGCTCTCCGTGCTCTTCAGCGGCTGCAAAGCTGCAAAAAACAAAACAGCATTTGGTCAGTCAAGGAGGAAACAACCAAGAGCCCTGTTTTGGGGAACCCACCCCAATAACTGCCAATTTCCACCAGTTTCCACTGCAAACCAACCCCCGGTCCCTAAATCTCGCCGGCAGGAAGGAGCTGGCATCCCAAGCGGGCTCCTGCGCCAGCAGATAAAGGCAATCACTGGCATATAATTCACCTGTTTGACAACAGCAGAGTACCACGAGTGCTTTTCTCTCCAGAGATAGGGTGGCTTATCAGGGAGCTGCCAGCCTGAGGGGGTGCATCGAGGAGTGGGCGAGCACGGGGGGCTGAGCACAGATGGAGGATGTAAAGCACACCGGGGTGGCACAAGTACATGTATATAATAAGCATCATGCACCCACCTGTCTTGGGTTCTCCCCCCTCCTCATCCTGCTCCTCCGTCCCTGCAAAAGAACAAACCAGAGCGTGAAGCTCCACCCCAGCTTCCTGAACCAGCTTTGGTGGGTGCCCCTTGTATCACTGCCATCCCCAGCGCTCGGAGCCACCCATGATCACCACATATCCCAAGGTCTGCTCAGGCCCAGGCGCTGCTGAGCCACTGGTGATGCTCAGAGAGGAGGTGACTGGTACCCACCTGCACCCAGCACCCCTTCCAGCACCCCATGGTGGGGATTCCTGCAGCACAAGGCTGTGCTGGGGTGGCCCATCCCCTACAAGCAAAGCAGGAAAAGCCACAGCTCCGGGTGATACAGCGCAGCCACTTGCCTCCCTATTTATAGCACAGCCACCATCTGGAGCAGTGCTTGGCAAGGGGCTTAACAGGGAGACCATAGATTCCCCCAATGCCTCTGGGACACCTCATCGGCGCTGAGGGATGAGCATCCCCTTCGCACCCACCAGGCTGCCACACTGTCTGGGAGCCCGGGAGCTTTGCACCCCATGGGTAAGACCTGCCACGATGCCAGAAAGCCCAGCAAAAATCACTGCTCCTGCCTCCCATGGCTGCCAGGCCCACAGGCAGGGTCCCTGCCTGGATTCTGGCTGACCGAGAGAGACAGCAAAAGGTTATTGCTAAGGGCATGCAGCCATCAGTGCAACACATCATAAGCTGGGAGCTGCGTCTTGATGGTAAAGGGCTGAGGTCAGCTGGCCCGGGGCCACAGCTGAGCATCACAGCACTGCAAATCCCTTGGCTGAGAGGAAAACACTCTGTTACAGAGGGAGAATATCTATATTATTTTCTATATATATATCTCCTGCAAACCATTCCCAGGGTAAAACCTTCTTGGTCCCCACTGCTGGGGGCACCCCACAGCCAGGCATCAGGGTGACATGGGCACAGACAGAGAGAGGAGGAGCGAGGCAGGAGCCCCCAGGGAGGAAGACTGCGGGTCCCAGCCCTGCAGCATGGAGCTGGCGGGGAAAGGCTCTGGCAGAGCAAACGCCTCGGGAGGCAGCAAGAGGAAACAAATGGGAACACCAGGAAAGCTTGCCTCTGCAGCCATTTCAGAGCACAGCAGCTTTTTAAAGCAACAAAACCTCCCTCTTGTGTGCAAACACTTCCCCACAATAATAATAATAAACAAAAAAACAACCAAACAAGCCACCAAACAGGAGGATGCAAAACACAAGATCATGGAGCACCTCTCTCATGCTATTTCAGTGTGTCAGAGCACTTGGCGTTTCCATGGTGGCAAGTGCTAAAAGCACCTTCTCAGAGGAGATGCTCCACGCACACCCAGCTGTGGGTACCAGACATGCAGAGGATGCTCAGAGTAGGGAGGTGAAAGGGGGAGAAGGAAAAGTAGGGAGCACTTTCACTGGAGGCAGGGAGGAAAAGTAGGTGTATGTTTGAAAGAGCTGCCTGGAGCAATGCACACAGCCAGCACAGGTACAGATGTGCTGGTGCCCACCAACCCCAGCAGCTCCGAGCATCTCTTCATCCTCTAAAAGATGCCACCACCAAGGCAAACCCACACTGGCTGCCCCGGCTCCCCCCATCCATCACCCTCTGCAAACCTCATCCCTTTTTTGGGGGGAAACCACCACATTACCTGCATTTTCCTCCTCTTCCTCACAGCTCTGGCGGATCTTCTTCTGGCACACATAGGCCAGGACAATGAGCAGCACCACGACACAAATGGCAAGTCCCACTGTCACCCAGAGAGCCACGGCAGGGAAGGCGAGGTGTTGGCCTTGCAGGGGGAGGAAAGACAAATACCACCACAGTGAGCAGTGCTGCCCAACAGGGGGGATGTGTGCTCAGGGGACATCCCCATGGAGGGAGTTGGTGGCACAAGAGGTGGTTTTGGAAGTAAAAACATTGGTGCTTCTGATTAAGGCCTCCCCCAGCAGGTCTGGATGAGCAGAAGCAGCAGGTTGAAGCACTCCTTAAAACACTTCATTAACTTTTAAGTCATTATACTAATGAATTCGAAAGGCAGGCTGAGCCTTCACTTGCTAAGAAGCTCCAAAGCGGCATTAGATGATGCAGGACCTGCTCCCTTTCCCCTCTCATCTTAGCCCAGGAAGGATGGGGACACCTTCCCCAGCATCTGGGACAGCCTGGAAGGGACAACCAGGATGTGGGGCTATCTCCTGGAGCACCAAGAATCCAGTTTTTCGCTTTAATATTGCTCCTTCTTCAAACGAAGTCTTGCCACAAACCCTGTCCCTCCACAGTGTCACCCCAAGGCTGACCATTTGCTCATGAGGCCATACGAAAGCCACCCCCTGTCCCCAACCAGCAGCATCCACACAAGTTTTCCTGCAAGGGTTTGGTGCATCCAGACAAAACATTAATGCTCCACCAGGGCCTCACTTTCCCAACCCAGTGCTGTACTGAGCGTAATTAAACAGTAATTAACGCTGAGGAGCACACAAGGTTCTAAAGAGCTCCAGGAGGGCAGAACTAGAATGGACCAGATGCTCGATGAACTCCTGCAGCCTGTATTTTTGAAGTAGAATTGTTACAGCTGGGATGGAGAACTCCAAATCCAGAGCATCGCATCGCTAAGGAGAAGACAAGCACTGTGCCCTGTGCTGGCTTAGACTGGGATGGGGCAACCAGCAAAGTGAGAGACTAAGAACTAAGGATGCTGGTTCTAGCTGGGACGCTGGCACGGGGTGACAGGGGGGACAGCACAGCCTCAAGTCACCCTTGTAGGTCCATGAGGAGAGAGGTCGAGCAGAGATATGGGGTAGCAACCCCAGTAGGGATCCCGGTGCCACCACAGTCACCTTCTTCAGACAGTGCCCATCACTTCCCTTCCCCAGTTTGGGCCCCACAGGCTCACCCGTGATGGTGACAGAAGCTTGGGTCTCCTGCTGCAGCACTGGGTTTCGCACCAGACAGGAGTAGGTGCTGCTGGGCTCCACCAGCACCTGGAGCACGCTGTGCACGTCAAAGAGACCTTCTTCATTGGCCACCTGGGAGGTGGTGATGTTTTCTGTAATGTTGCTGCCCTGGCTGTCCTGCCAGAGGACGTTGGCCTCGGGGTAGCCGCGGGAAGCGTGGCAAGTCACCGCTGCCAGATCTCCTGGCTTCAAGTGCTTGTTAGGCTCCAGGTTCATATGGGGCTTGGAGTAGGGAGCTGCAAGGAAGAGGATAGCCAGCATGAGCAAAGGATCACGAGCAACCCAATGAGGTTGGGCAAGCCCCAGGACAGACTCTTCCAGTTGATAGGACCAACCAGATGAAGCCTCCCCAGCTTTGGTTCATTTATGGCCATGCTTCCAGGTGGCCTCTCAACTAAGAGCCTCTCCAACACTGCAGGGAAGAGACCGCGGCCCCCACCAGCAATATTTTGGGGAGATCATAAAATAACAGACTGGTTTGGGTTAGAAAGGATCTTCAGATCATCTAGTTCTAACCTCACACTCACCTCACACTAGAGCATGTCACCCAAGGCTCTGTCCAACCTGGCCTTGAACATTGCCAGGGATGGGGCAGCCACAGCTTCTCTGGGCACCCTGTGCCAGCGCCTCAGCACCCTCCCAGGGAAGAACTTCTTCCTTATATCTAACCTGAAGTCCCCTGTTTCAGTTTGAATCCAACACCCCTTTGTCCTGTCACTACAGTCCCTGATGAAGCCTCTCTCCAGCATCGATGCAGCTGGTTGGTCTCTAACAGAGACCTGACTTCATGGGGAGACCATGGCAAGGAGGAGAGAGAAAGAGGTTCCAGAGAGGAACAAAGCATGATGGAGAACCCTTCTTTTTGGGCAGACATGTAGGGACACCCCAACTCTCCATCTCTCACCTGCCACCTGCAGTGTCACAGCTGCACTGTTGTGGTCCTGGACCCGGACGAAGCAGGTGAAGCTGCCCTCATCTGAGATCTCCACACGCCGGAGCAGCAGCGAGACATTGCCCTGGGCCAGTTGGTCATAGAAGAGGGCTGTACGGTTCGCGTAGCCCCCACCCTGGTCTTCCAGCTGGTCCTGGCCACCGGAGAAGCTGTGGACCAAGCGCTTGGTGTCCGTCAGCTGCCAGATGAGGCTCAGGTCATCAAGGCTGAAGTTGGCCTCGGGAGAGAAGGAGCAGTGCAGGGTGGCGTCTCGGCCAAACAGAGCCACCACGGGCTCATCCGGGACCTGGATCTCAATGGCACCTGCAGGAGGGTGGTAAGGGCAAAAGTACATGGTGGTGAGACCCTGCAGAAGCACCTCCTTAACTCTCCATCTCAGTAATATGGAAGGAAATCAAGGGATACCCATGGAAGGGACCCATGGGGAGGTCGCATCTCAGCTGTGACCACGGGCACCTCAACCTGCACCCCACCAGGACAAGCAGCTTGGTTTCTTCCCACAGGTAGAGGACGTTTGTGGGTGACAGTGGTGGGGACACAGCCCCGTTTTCCCAACACGAGCCAGCAGCTCCGGGCAGCACCATGGCCAGGCTGGAAGGCGCTAGATGGCACCAGTGCTCCAGCACAATGCCAACGGCGTGCCACAGCACGATGCCAACCTCATCCCAGAGCCACAGCACAATGCCAATCTCTTCCCAATGCCATGGCATGATGCCAACCTCATTCCAGTGTCACCTCACGATGCCAACAACCACATTGCCGAGCCATGGCAGGACACTAACCCTGCCACTGTATCAGGGAGCAATGCCAACCATGCCAGCGCTGCTGGACCCTCCACACTTGGAGCTGGTCCTGGAGTGCCCATTGGCAGGAAGCAGCAACATCCTCCAAAGCAGACCCAGGACATTTCATTCACCACAAAAAAAATCTCCCCTCAGACCAAGGATTTGCTTTATATTCCAACCTCAAAACCATTGCAGAACACAACAGAGGTGCTACCCACAGCAAATACCCCTCTGGAGACAACAGCAGCAATGAGCCATTACATTTTAAGCAGGTGGGAAGGATGAAGAGCTGTGGGCAGGAGACAGGTTGGAGGAGACCTGACAGGGGCCATAGACAGGCAGAAGAGTGCTCAGGCAGCATGCCTGGCTCTAAGCTTGAGAGCATCATGTCTCCCTCCAGCTAATAATCAACGTCAGTGGGTTTTAGGACTACTATCCAGCCCGGCCAGAACCACTGCTGAGCATCCCAAAAGGATTCAGTCCCAACATCCCTCCCAGGTTGAGGTGATGCAACCTGGGAGACCAGGAGATGCAGCACACAGGGACAGACCCAGGGGGGTCACAGACCTTCAGGATTCCCTCCTCCCATGGCTTTGCTGTTCAGCTGTGGCACGCAGAAGGTGGTGTCCCTGCTATGAGGGTGGCCTATGTGCACCAGAAGCCATCACACCCACTATAAGACCACAAAACCAGGAGAAACACCTTGTGGGTGCTGCCACCAGGTACCACGGGTCAAAGGCATCTTTGTCAGGATGAATGTGGCATAAAGGACACCTCCTTCGGGGTGGTGACATGCAGACCCCACCAACCCCTAACCCTCCAGCACCACTCACCTGCCAGGCCAAGCACCAGTGCCCTCAGGGCAAGCAGCAGGCAGAGCATCCTTGGCACAAGGAACGACTGGGTGAGGAAGCAGAAGCAAGCGTGGCCCTGGGTGTCCTCACGGGATGTCTTCTCTCTCATTACAAGTACCCTGAGCTGAGGAAAAATAGAAGGGAACACTAAGATGGTGCCGGGGACCAGGGACAAAGAGCAAGAGCAGGGAGAATACCGGCACCGGGCAGGGGATTCCATGCCAGCAGCACCCAGAGCACCCACCCCGTTGTAAAAGGCAGGAGGGGGTTTGCCTCCAGCCTGGAACCAGCCAAGGGCCCAGGATTTAGGAAGCTGATGGACCCGGAGGCAGCTCTTGTGCTGGAGGCGTTGGCCCGTGCCCTGAGGAAGCCACGTGAGCCTCTTTCCCTCCTCGCTGCTTCTCCTCCCCTTTTGTTTCTCTCTTTCCCAGCGCATCGCTGGGCTGTTACATCCCTGTCCTCCAAGAGGAAGCAACTCGCTCCTGATGTCCAAAATCGCTAAAAGCTGAACACAAAGAGGTTTGCAGATTCCTGGCTCTGACAACAGCAAGAGGGCTGCAAGGTTCATCCCACTCATCACATGGAAGTCTCTGGCATGAGGCTGCCCTGAGAAAAGGGCAATAAAAGCAGAGCATCTCAGAGCTGGATGTGGGGAGAGGCAAGGGCAAGCTGCCCGGCACCACTGGCTACCGTGGCTCGCTTCCCGAGCATCCCTCCTTGCTGTGCCTGGAGCTTGCCAGGCCCCTCGTGACCGGTGTTCCTCCCTCATAGCAGGAGCTGCAGCCAGCATCACCACTGCCGTGTCCCATCCTATCCCAGCACATCCTAGAGCCCTGCTGCTCCACCCACAGCCTTTAGCACCAACAGGTTTTGGCACAATAGCTCTACTTGCAATAAATCAATGTCACGGCACCGGTGTCCCGGGGTGCAGCGGGAACTTCAGCCACTGGCTCCTTAATCCTTAAAACCCCTTGAAGTGGGGAAACGTCAGCCCTGAAGCTCTGCTCAGCTCAGTCCCATGGGGGAAACTGAGGCACGGGGTGAGACTGAGACATGGTGGGGAACTCAGGCACAGGGGGAAACTGGGGCATGAGGGGAAACCGAGGCACAGCTCTGCTCCAAGAGCTCTGGGACAGCATCCCCTCTCCTTCCCTCCCGAGCACGAGGTTCCTTTGGGGAAAACAAATTCTCCATCTTTTTTCCCCAGACCACATCCCTGACTCTAACCTTTTCCCAAGTGGATGAGCCCAGAGCCAGCCCCAGGCAGGCAGGAAGGGAGGGAGCTGCGGTGGGAGAGGGTGACAGGGCATCGCTCAGCTGCCCACTGAGGGAAACATGAGTCACCTCCTCACGCTCACCCTTGGAGGTCTTTCCTCTTCCTGGGGATGCTCAAATCAATTCCATTTTATAGGTTCCATGACCTATGAGTCCTGCCAGACCATCCCAGAGGTGTCTCAGGAAGGGGACACCCGTGTCCCCAACCCTCCTTCTTTCAGTGAGTCTCCCACCTTTCCGTGACTCAGTTTCCCCATCCCTGCGGGACGGGCTCTGCCCCAGACCTGAGCTTCTGTCACAAGTTGGGATCTAATGAACCCTACAAACACATTCGCATGGAAAACCAGGATGGCTGAACCCTCCAGCACCCCCCCAGAATAATTAAACCCTCTGCTGCAGCGGGACCACACGTCATCCACTCCCTGTTAAATATTAACTATCACGCTGCCAAAACACCGCTCTTTTGTAACACCCGAATTATCAGCTGCCAAATTCTTCCCTGAGATGGGTGGAAGTATAAGGAGAATATCTGCTGGTGCAGGGAGAAGTCCAGGTCCATCTCAGTTTTTGAGGGAGCCCCCCAGCTTGCTCCTCTCCTACCCGGGGTTTGTGCCAGCAAAGAGCCCGGCTCTGCTCTAGGCTATTTTTAGTCCCAGCTGAACTTCTGGGTGGGAAGGAGAAGCTCCCCGCTTGCAAAGCAGCACCCTGTGGGGCTGGGGGGCGCGGTAAATAAGAGAGGGGTGCGACCCCCGAGTCCCAAGGCAGTGATTTGGGGTGCAGCATGTGGTGGTGGAAAGGAAGGGTTATCCCTTTGGGACACAAAAAGGGGAACAATCACTTCCTCCGGAGCTGGGGTTTTTGTCTCACGCGTGGGAGCGGGTTTTACGTTAATCGTGGCATTTTTAACCAGATGGGTTTATAGGGATGCCGCCTCCCCTGCACCCCCATGGGCCTCGGCGACGGGACCCGGTGGGGACACCGCCTGCACCCCCAACCCCGGCCGGGGCTCCCCGAGCCCCCGCAAGGCTCCACGCCGCCCCGGCGGGGCACACGGCTCGGGGAGAGCGTCATTCATTCCGCCCTCCCGAAACAACGGCCGCGTTCCGCAGCCCCGGCCCGCGGGAGGGGAAGCGGGAGCGGCGGCGGCTCCTCCCGCCGGGCCCCGCACCGCGGGCCCCGCTCTCGGTTGAGACCCACCTTGGACCGACACTCCCCCCACCCCCCCCCAGCTCCGGTCCGGTCCCCGCCACGTCCCTAGCGCCCCCCCCCCCCCCCCGCGGGCACTTACCGGGCAGGCGGCACGGGACGGGCGGGAGAGCGCGCGCCGCCGCGGGCGGGCCGGTCGCGGGGCGGCGGCTCCGGCTCTGATTGGCTGCGACCGCTTCCTGCCGCGGTCCCGCCGGCCGAGGAGGAGGAGGAAGGGCCGGGGAGCGGGGTGCAAGGGGCCGGGGTGCGCCGAGGTAGCGGATGGGGTGCACGGGGATAGGTGCTCCGAGATGGGCGTTGGGGTGCACAGAGCTGGGGAACCAAAGCATATGGAACCAAGGGATTTGGGTTATGCACAGCCAGAGCATTGGGGTGCACGAAGCTCAGAAATGGATGTGAAGCCTTCCCATTAAATCTGGGAGATGCAGACATGGAGACTGTGATGCTCCCCAGCCAGCGGATTGGGCTGCATGGAGCCAGGGATTGTGGAGACCTCAAAACAGGGGGACTGGGCATTTAGAGCTGGGTCTTTGGACTCAGGCCCTCAAATGTGGGCCTAGGGTGCCTGGCAAGGCAGGAGAGTGAGCATCTCCTCTGGGATCAACAAAAGGCAACTGGAGTTTCCAGCTGCAGAGGCCAAACACAGGCCACTCCCCAAGGAAAAGCCCGGCTGATTTACTTACACCAGTGGCCCAGAGGCAGCTGCAGCCTCACGCCGTGCTCTGGAGGGCAGAGGGGGACCCCAAAGAGTTGGGAGCTGCAGTGCTAGAAGGGGACACCCCTGAGGTGCTTCCACACACAGTATCTCCTTTATACAGCCTCAGACACGCATCAGCACCCCTCCCAACACACACAGGAGGGATGGGAAAGGAAGAGGAGGAAGAGCAGGGAGCTGGGCTCTTTGTAAGGGTGATTTCTCAGCAACACACACACACATTTCCCCAAAGGAAGCAGCTTCTTGGTTTTAAGCCGATTTTCTTAGGGGGTCCCTCAACACCAGCAGCTCTTGTTGTGTCCCCAAAGGCTCCAGCAGCTTCAGTCCATGCCACAGAGCCAGGTGCCCATGTGGGAGGTTTGGATCCTGTTGCTCCAGAGCAAAGGAAGCTTCTCACCCTTTTGATTACAGAGGGAAGCCAGAACAGCCAAACCTGGAGAGCTTAAAATTAAAAGGCAAATAAGAATAACCTGAAACATGCTATATTTAAAAACCAATTGAGTTTTTCCCCTACACTGCCAGGCAAGGCAGGATTTTTCAGTGACAAAGCACACCTTGACCCAGGCACTCTGGGTGATAGGAGCAAGAACAAGCAAGGATAAAGTGTATTGGCTTCAACAGCCTGCAACTAAACTGGGAGCCCAGTGCTCCAGTTGAGATGTGCCCTGCAGATTGAGAGGCTTTCTCTCTCTGTGCTCAGCCTGGATGCGTAGAGGGATGTGGAGAAGATCCAGCCATCAGCCTCTCAATGCTGCAGCAGCAAAACAGGGGTGGGTTGCAGGGACCTTCTGCATGAGATGATTCCCTCTGCCACAAGCAATAGGTCCCCGGACTTCTCCTGCACCAAAGCTCAGCAACCCAAAAATGCAGGTGGAACCCAAGGGTTTTGCAAAAGGCACCCCCCCAAAAAGACACAAACTTGCCCAGGGCAAGGTTTCACACCATCACAGCTCCATCACTTTGTCCCTTCTCCCAACAGTTCACATGATCAAAGCAGCATCACAGCTTTGATACCTTAACTGCGAGTGCAACTCTGCTCTCCTGTTAGTCTTTGAAGATGCAAAGTGAGCATCTGAGCACCAGGAGCTTTCTTACTGTTAAATAAGAAGAAACTAAGCAGCTTGGAAACAAAGGCAGGTTTTTCAACATCAAAACTAGCTACAAATTAAAATCCATGCTGTTTGCAAGCCTGCTTATGATTAACAATGGGGCTTTGGGGGAGGGATTTAACCAGTAGATGTTCCCATCCCAAATGATTATTTGGGACTAATTATCCTTCCTCAAACCCTGCAGTACATAAGGTATGTGCATAATAATGACAAAAAATATAGACAGGCAAAGAAAAGAACTGCAATTTGCAAGTTTAATTTCACTCAGACAGGATTTGATCAAGGGGAGGAAGAATAACTGGAAAGAATGGATGGAGGTGCTAGAGCAAATCCAGAGCTTCCCAACAAGGTGTCCATAGCATGTGGGCAATGTGCATCCCAAGGGAAGCTTGCATGGCTGTTTCTCCTCCCCATCACCAGCATGGAAATACTACACAGCACCAGCACTTTCCAGCTGCCAAGGATGTAGAAATCAAACCTGCAATGCCCAGGAGGATCCCCTGTATTTCCTTCCAGCACAGGAAATCTGGCACACAACATCTTCATGATCAATTCAGTACAAGGCAGGAGGGTAAATCCCACCTTGACTACACGCAGATTTCTCTCCCCCAAAACTACCAGGATCATCCACTTCGGAAGCAAACATCAGCCAGCTCCATGCAGTGGTAACTGTGTCACCCCTGCGGGTGAGTGGCTGCAGCTACTTCACTTGCAGGATCCTTGGACATATGGAAAACAGCCCTGGCTCCTCCTGCTGCAGACTCAAAAACATCACAGAGGCAAAAAGCAAAGGATCTGGAGAAGCAGGAAGGGGGTTTTGAGGTTGCTTTGGACCAAGAGGCAGAGCAGTGAGCCGGTCCCAAGAGAAAACAATCCCAACACTAACCTGGGAGCCTCCCAAGCTGTTTTTGATGAGGCTGCATCTGGATAACCTCAATCCTGCTCACTCAGGAGGAACAGAGCTGGAACACTTTGGATGTGGCCATCCTGAGGTGCAGGGTCAGGGCTGGGGATGGTGAATCACTCAGCACCACCTGCACACAGATGGTTTAGGCCTGTGTGTGGAGCAGGAGGCTGCTTTGGAGAGAGTCAGCATTTCTGTGGTACAGAAGGGTCATTCATAAGCAGAGAGGCCAGCAATGGACTCCAGATGCAGAAGCACCCCAGGGGAAGCTAGCAAGGAATGGGATGAACCTGATTCTGCACGGGGTACACGCCAGCCCTTCCTCCTCTCCTTCCCAAGCACAGACACAATAAGACCCCACCACCAGGAGATACTCAAAACAGGCTTGGAGCCTCCATCTGTCCTTCAGTTCACACCAGCTACAGCAAATGGTTCCCCCTAAATTCAGGAGGAGCTTTATCTGTCCTAAATGACAATAGCTAAAAGTGCTAGAGGTTGCCAGTGCTGGTGCTCCCACAACTGCAGATGAACCACTCTTGCTGACTTGTAGTGGGATCAGCACCCCAAATTCACCCTGGGGAGTGGGGAAGGGGCCAGCACTGCAACCACCTTTAATTGGTTTTACCCCAAATGGTGTGAGGTTGCTCTGAAGGGTCTGCAAGGGGTAATGAGGGAGGGTGAGCACAGGGTTACCCCACAGCAAGGGGGGCTTCACCCCTTAGGAAACACTTCTGAAAGCCCATGGCAGGTATGTGCCCGCTGTGCCCAGCAGCATTCCCAGTCACAGACCCAAGGGTATTAGTGTTTTACAATGGTATTCAACTTGCAACATTGGGGAAGCATCCTTGCACTGATCCTCTCACTAGACCGTGCCTCTGCTCTGCTGGGCACAGCTCAGGAGAGCTCCTTGGTGGGACAGGTCAGTCCCCAGAGCAGAGCTGGGGCACATGAAGGGGTTTTTGCCCACATCTGGACTCCAGGGATGTCTGTCTGCCATTGACACCCCAAAACCACACTTCCCCCTGCTTCCCCACTTCACACAGGGCCTCTCAGGAGCAGGAAGATGAAGCTGCTCTGTGTGCAGATGGTTTCTGCAGCTTGCTTTGGAGCAGCCACTGCAGGATGAAAAGGCTCCTCTTTGTTTCAGCTGCATTGCTGAGGCACACAGGGAGGAAGAGCAAGCTGGTAGGCAGAGCTGTGCACCAGGCCCTTGGAGAGCATTTCCCCTCCCCCAGACATGGAAAATGAGCCTTTTTTCCTCCCCTTTTGTTTCCACATCCTTCCCAGGCATCCCCCAGTCCTTCCGCCCAGCCATGCTGCCATAAGCAGCTACAGCATGGAGCACCTCTGCTGCAGCCATCACTGCTTCCAGCAACCCCCGTGTGCTGGGACCCATCAGCACCCAACAGCCAGCAAGGGCAGTATGAAGGAGAACATCTCTTTCCCCCCACAAATCTAAGAAATACAAGAACTGCTCCCCCAAAGGCATCACCCCTCTGTGCTCAGCTCCAGGCATTGCCAGAGCGTTCATCTGCCCCTACAGCATCCTCTGCTGTCCCATAGCCACCCTACAGCAGCACAGCCAGGGCCTGCTCCCCCTCATCATCCTCCTCCAGCCAAGCTGTGGTGCTGCCTGGCCAGGAGCAGGCAGGAGCAATGCACATGCAAAACCTGAGGTGAGAAATGCCCCAAGTCCAGCACTGATGGCTTTGCAAAAGGCATCTCCCTGTCCTGCAGTGACTGGACACCCCAGCTCTGGTCCTGCCATGGGTCCTCTTTATAGAGTGAGGCAGAGGTGGGAAGCTGCAGAGTCTACCCTAACATGGGGTGAAGATCCCATAACACTGGCAGCTCCCTCCCAAGAGGAGGAATTCCGCAGTTGGGATGTCTCGGAGGTTGCATCCATGCATTCCCCCCTCTTTACCTGATGGATACTCCCATTAAACCCTCAGCTTTAATTGCTCCCTGATGATGCAGCTCTCCAAACACTACCATGTGGCCTTCTCCTACCTGCTTGCCAGCATGTGTCCCTGTACCCATCATCACGGTGTTGTGGGCTCCATCTCCTGACCACAGCAGCCAGATTGCCATCTCACAGAGGAGCAGGCAGGAGCACAGGGCTTTCTGGTTCACTTACAAAGCAGGTATTGCATTCTCACCTCCCAGGAAATTAATTCAGTTCAGAGCAGACTATCTGTAAATATTAGTAAGGTATTTTCTTATCAGGGCAAAGTCACAAAGCTTTTCTTTTCCCCAGCAACATCTCTGCAAGATTGCTTTCACCAGGACTTTCATCAAGTCATGATTAAAAAAAAGTTTTATCTCCAAGGCTTTTCCTTAAGGTGTTTTCTTCAAAAATACCCTCAACAATCCACACTGCAACAATAAGAAAACTCCACATAGGGAGTGCAGCAGCAGCACAGCCAACCTCAAGTGCACACACGAGGGAAATGAAGCAGAATAAATACCTGCATGGTGCCAAAGTGGAACCCTAGCACTGCAGGACGGGATCACCATATCCCAAGGAAAGCAGTGACACCACAATCCAGCCATGCAGAACTTCACATCTCAGACCAGGGAAGAACAAATGATGCCCACTTACACACAAGATAAGGGATATATGCTGTGTGCACACAAACACCAGGTTTCCCCAAAAGCTGCACAGACTCTCAATGGTCGACTCAACACTTCTATTTACCATCATAAGGTATGTGAAGTTGGCCTGACCTGATAGAGTGCAACCGAGCCAATACAAAGCTTTATGCTACCCCCCCTCAAAACAGAACCTTAATCATCCATGGGGCTGACTTCATGTAAGCAGCAGGGAGTCAGATGCTGCATTACATCCTAATGCACTTTGGACCTCAGCTCCTGTGCTGAAGATGCCCACCAGAGTTGGTGCAGGACCTGACAGAGGCACAGACAGCAGGTCTCACATGGCAGCCTCCATCATTTGCTGTGAGAGCTCCCAAGGCAGAGCCTGCTGTCAGCTCAGACACTCAGCCCAGAGTCCCCTGCACAGCATCCCAACCCCTCCACAGCACAGCAGCACCACTGAAATGAAGGGACCACAATGCTGTTAGCATCTCTGCTGTTAGATGCTCCAAATATCCCTTTTAATCCCAGTTTCCCAGGGAAACTAAGTGCTGATCACAATGTTTACTGTCCCTCTTCTTCTCTTTAGCAAACTTTAGCTAAGTCTGAAAGGAGGTCAAAGCCTAAGGGATGACTGGATTCCTACCAGCTTGGTTAAAGATTAAGCAGGAGTCAGAGGAACATACACAGCCCAGGGTGGCAGCCAGCTGGCATCACAGCTCATGTCCTGGCTCCATAATCTGTGCCATAGCTGTCCTGGCAGGTCACTGGGGAGAAGGAGTTAGTACAGCAGTGGGAAAGGGATGAGCAGAAGTACAATGAAGCCTTGGGAAGGAATAACCTTCACACTGCTGCTCCCAGAGCAGCTGATTCAGGAAGCTGAGTGCTAGTGCACCACATCTCCAGACTCACCCACACATTTTTGGAGCCCACCCTTGTGCTGCACAGAACAGAGCTTTTCTTCCAAGAAAAGCTCTTCCCAAAGCAGCTCCTCCATCTCACCACCATCATCCTCCTCCTCCTCCTCTTCCTCCAAGGCAGCTGCCTGCAAGGAAGGGAATATGGCAACTGCACAAGTCACTACAAAGCTTGTCTGCAGCGGATGCTTTAGGCTCCTAAACTGCAGCTGTCCCGTGGCAACGTGTCAAGCGTATCATGCACAAGATGCCACGTTCACACCATTATCCCCATCCCAGTCCTCCCCATCACCATCTGTTTGGAGCTGAGCCCCCTCGACAGGTGGCTGGTGGGACAGCAAAAGGAACCAGCAGCTTTTTAGGGGATCTTACAGCACAGGATACACTGACTTTCTCCCAGATATCCTGCCTCCTGCTTAGGAACAGTCCCACCAAGAGATTCCCACTCATGAAGCCAGGCAGAGAGGTTGGCATGACAAGCTGAAGATGAGCTGTTTGTTCCCCCACGTTCTGCAGCAGCTTGATGGGCCTTGGAGGAGGTTTGCAGCACAGACCCCACTGACCTGCTGCAGGATGCGGCCACAGGTCCTACCTGCCCTGGCCGACCCAAGCAAAGCCCCACCAGGAATGCAGGGTGCTTCAGGACAGTTACCTGAGCTCATGCAAACACATTCCTCATGCAGCATTGTTTTAACTCTCTAGCCTGTGATTTGTTTGCACTGTGCTTAAACCAAGCCTGGAGAAGGGCAGATGTCAGCACAAGCCTGAAATAACCACATACCTCTGCACCCTTCTCAGCTGCTTTTAATGGAGACAACACAGCACCAAGGTTTATCTGAAGTTTGGAAACCATTCTCCAAGCCCACCAGCACCACAAGGTACAACACTGGGTGTGGAGCCTGGAGGGCCTGGGGAGGGGATAGAAGGTGAAGACATGCTCCTGGTCACAGTTCCACCTCTGCTCCTAGCATCCCAGCCTTGCTGGAGCACAGCCATCCTCCACCACCCACCCAGCCGCAGGCTTTGGGAGGCAGTCCAGCCAGGACTGCTGGCAAGGGCCTCTGGAGATGAGATTCCCAGCCTTCCTGCCACTCTTCAGGCGTCCCCAGCCTTGCCTCTTGCTCCTGGCACACTCAGAGCTGGCTCACTTCCCATCCATCCCCCATGCTCAGCATCCCTCTGTAATGTCCCTTTTAAGTCATCCTTTTCTCCTCTTCAGCCATTGCCCTGCCTGATTTATCTTTTTTTTTTTTTCCCTAAACTAGTTCTGTTTTCTAAAAGCACATGGGAAAGAGGTTTCAGACTTTCCACTTAGACAGGCTTTTTCTTCCACCCATGCTTCCCTAAAACCGTAATTCAAACAACTTTAATTGTACATTATTGTCTTTCTGAGTCACCCCTATGGATAATTCATCTTCCTTTAGTGTAGCTGTAGGGCGCACAATCTTATCTTTCAGCTCCAGCAATGCTGACAGTTTCCTATCTTGTGATACCTTCTGCTCTTTTCCATGTTGGGGCTTTGTTATAGAGTTGATTAAAGCCAAATTGCTTTTTGCTGCAATTTTACTGCAATCTAACCCAGCAATGCCCCAAGAATCAGAGTCATCTTTCACAATGCTCATCCATTCAGTGCTATGAAAGTCCTCCCCTCTCAGTGTGGAGAAGCTCTAATTCTGTACCAGCCACAATGTTAGCTGTCAGTTAAGCCTCCCCTGTGAGATAGGGGTGAGATACTGAAGCCGAGCCCCTGGGCACTCAGTGCCATCCCCCATTGCCCATTTTCTCCTATTGATCAAAAATGTTTCTGCTCAGAAATTGCTTTTCTTTCTGCATTTGCATCCAGAAGCTCTTCCCAAGCCCTTTCCACAGCAGCTTCCTTGTTTCTCAAAGGTGCCAGAGGTCAGAAGCCCAAACATTATCCCCAACACACACACAACCTAAAGCCTCCATGAGAAATCCCCAGTTTTCCCATTTTAGCTAATTTCCAGGCCTTAGCAGAGCATGACACTGACCAATACAGCCCCAGCCCTGAATCCAGCTTCTGGGGGTTATGAAAAGGCTTTTTAGCTACTCCAGGTGACTGAAGGACTCCAGCTATCCCCAGCCACCTGGGAGAAGGTTTCTGGATCTGCACAGTGCATCACTCCAGAGCTTCTGAAAGGATTTCACTGCCCCATGCTCCATCCCTCCTCTTCCAGCTCCCAAGGAGGGATAGAGCCAAATGCATCACAAAAGCAGCTCTTTTCATTGCCCTGATGCTGCCTTGAAGTCTCACTGGGTGACCCCATGTTGCTGGATGAGGAGCCCAAGCTCCCACTTCCAAGGAAATGGGCACAACAAGCCCCTTACAGACCAAGGGACAGAGCTGGCACTGCCCAGGGCAGGATGCTAGCAACACTCTACCTGCTAGGAGGAGACATGCAAGCCCTCACTTCAGCCACCAACACATTCCTCAGGCAAAAAGTGAACCTGAAGGAATAGCTCTTACCTCAGACAAAGGGGTTGAGGCTCCTGGCAGCCCCCCAGGCCCCACACCAAGGGGTGCCCATACAGGAAAAAGGCTGGCCTGTGAACAACAGATCCACCACCTTCCCCCAGTGCCAGTGAGGAACAGGCATAGGATTGAACCAAGAGATAAAGGCAACCACAGCACAAGTCGGGATCTCACCAAGCAGCCCCAGGGAAGATGCCTGCATTGGATGAGGCCCACCTAGAGATAAGAAAACAGAGCTGCCTACATGAGATACGTAGACCCCACCTCAGAAACACTAGCCCAGGAGCTCAGGTTAAGACAGACCCACCTACACACCAGCTCAAAACAGGAACAACTGCCTGGCTCCAGGCTTATATGGAGCAACGGGCAGAGGGCAGGTGGGGCTCCCAGGTGAAGCTGCTCAAGGCCACTAAAGCTTATTAGTGCCCACATGGCTGGGCTCAATTCTTCCTCATGACTGCTGTTTATTTTAGGGAGAAGGGAGCTTCAGGTGTCATCAAATCACTTTTAGTAAACCACTGCATCATTAGCCTATATTAATGTGCCCCAAGGCAGCACAGACAGCCCCATCTCTGAAAGCCTGACCAGAGGATCCTTTGAAGCTAGAATCATGGAAGAATAGTACAGGTTGGAAGGGACCTTCAAAGGTCATCTAGTCCAACCCCCCTGCAATGAGCAGGGCCATCTTCATCACAGAAAACCCCATAGGTCCAATCTGACCTGCACTAGATGGGATTCAGAAAATTGTAATCTAACTGCAACAAGGCATAAAGGCCAGCTAATACCTTTAGTTTTGATTTAGCTGGTAAAGCATGACCTGCAGGGGATGCTGAAAATAACCCTCACATATAATAAATCCGATACCCACACATGTGATGCACAGTCCCTGCTGCACTATCACGAGCAATCTGTGCTGCCACAGGCTGTGTCAGTTGTAATGAACTTCCCCCTGTCCTCCCCACAATGATCCATCCCGATCCTCTTCATTTCATTTTAATCATCAGCGTTTAGTGAAAGGCATTGGCGTTTCTGCCTCATTAGCTGCACGCAGTGGGACCCAGGGGGAGGCAAAGAGAGGCTGCAGTCGATGTGAGCCATGATAGCATAGTTGTCATTGATGTCGGGGTCACTGGGCTGCCTCCAGCCCCCCCCAACCAGGCTTCAGCCCCTATGTGGCTGCTCCTTTAGGAAGAGATGCATGTCATAGCTGGGACCAAGAACTATGAGCTCAGCAGGGAAGAGCAGAGGGCCAGGGTGGCACAGCCAGATACATAGACTCATAGAGTGGTTTGGGTTGGAAAGGACCTTAAGATCATCCAGTTCCAACCCCCAAGATGAGGGCCCATGTGGCTCATTGAGGTGTCCCCTGATGTAATAAACAGTGCGCAGTGCTTTGGGGATGGTACAAGCCGATCTATCTCCTGAGCAGCCGATGCCTGCAGGCTGGGTGACAAGTCCTGAGGATGCCAATGGCCCTGAGCAGCCCCATCTGGGACTCACACCCACACCTGCCTGTGGGCTTTGCAGCCTATTTAAGCTTAGCGTGGGGCCCTCTATGCTTGTTTGTGCTGTGCTCCTGGGGTGCTGGCCTCTAGCTGAGCCCCAGCTACCTCTGTACCTAACTATGGGTCCTACTAATCTGAATCCTGATCCCGACTGACTTCCTACCTTGAAGCTCTGTTTTGTCACATTGAACCTGCCTGGGGAATCATCCTGGCTGCGTCTGACCTTGGTTGCCCTCACTGGAATTGATCCTGAGCTGTGAATTGAGTTCTCAGCTTGGCCTCAGGCCTCCCTTACTGCTGTGAACATGCCTGAAGACTGTGGCTCCTGGCTGCCTCCTGCTCTCCTTACTCGGGTACCTTGGGGCTGCTGCATCCCTGCTAGCCACCATGTCCCCTTGTTTCCCCCTCCCTTAGGGAATAGTGCCCTTGGTGCTTCCTGGTAAACAACCCTACTTGCTATGGGCACCCCTTGGCCAAGGCTAAGTTTATAGGCTAACAGAATCCTAGCCTGGTTTGAGTTGGAAGGGACCTTAAAGCTCATACAATTCCAACCCTCTGCCATGGGCAGGGACACCTTCCACTAGAGCAGGTTGCTCCAAGCCCCTGTGTCCAACCTGGCCTTGAACACTGCCAGGGATGGAGCTGCCACAGCTTCTCTGGGCACCCTGTGCCAGTGTCTCTATCCTCAGAGTAATGAATTTCTTTCTCGTATCTAAATCTCCCCTCTTTCAGTTTAAAACCATTCCCCCTTGTCTTGAATGGCCTGTGGGTGATAGCCCCAAGCCACCCCCCACAGGACACAGATGTCCCTGCATGCATCCCTGCTCTTCTGCCTCTTCAAAGGAGATGAAGTGAAGCCCTAGCTGCAGGCATCGCTCACCCCGAGCAAGCCCTGCGCTAATCCATGGGTGCCACCTGCTGTCTACTCCTGACGGCATCAGCCACAGCTTCACCTCTGCTTCACTGCCAACTGCTCCAGATGTTTAGGTTTCCCCCTGAGCCCTCTTGAAGGTCTCTCTCCGGAACCCACAGCCTGTAAGAGCAAGTTGGGTGTAACATGGGTGTCACCCCGTGTGGCTGGCTGGAACAGCTCCCAGCGGGAGCAGGAGGATAACGTTATCCTTTCCCTTGGGATAATGAGGTCAGGGAACAGCTCTTGTGTGTCTAAACTGGCAACTAAGTTATTGGAAACACTTCCCTAAAAAACTGGGTGGAGAAAACGAGTATTGCATGGATGAAATAATCACAATTGAGAGAAATAACTGTGAAGTTGGGTCAGAAGGCAGGGGGGAAGCCCTTTCCTTTCTTTCTGTCCTTCTTGCTCCTTTTCTGCAGAAAAGAAGGTTGAACAAACTTAAGATTTTTGTCCTAACAAAGATGAAATCAAATATGCTGATATTTCTCATTGGACTCTTTGTTCACACTATAAATAATTCTGACCAGCACTACCCTTTCTGTCACAATCATTGTTTTGTGTGAAAAGACATTTCTTTTCGGGGGAAGGGGAGGGGGTGATCAGTTAAACCACTTTGACTAGTTCTGACAGGAACATTTGAACATGGAGGAGGATGGGAGATTGCTGGAAATAACCAAACTGCCGTTACCCAGTGGGGTTGGGATGTGTAAAGGCAGCTTTCTGCAAAATAAGAAAGCACATCTATATTCTCTTATTACTACCCTGGGAGCTTTCCTCCTTTTCTTCTTTTTTTTTCAGAAAGCCACTTGTCTCCAATTTTAGAAGCTTTTCCTCTGACTCTCATTCCTCAGAGCATGTTTCTCTATAATTTTATGAGCTTTTCCTTTGTGCTTCATTCCTCTGAGCGCTACTTTATGTTCCAGTTCAATCTTTCTCTGCCTCTTTAGGACAAAAGTTTGTAAGGAATCCCGCATGCAGCACAGCCCTGTCTGTAAGAAGAGCCAGAGAACCTTGGTGGTGACTCACTGGGATGGGTGTCACCTCTGGCTGGTAGCTCCATTCTGTTCTCTGATTAGGTTAATGGTGTTCCCTGCCTACTACTGTGCCTTTGGAGAGATTAATCTGTATATATCTAACATACATTAACCATATAACCCAAAGGCCAGGGATACCTTTTGGGATGCTTTACCTCCAACTCCTCTGCCATGCTGCAAGGCAAGCAAGGAGCACTGAGGGCTGGAGTTTGAGTCTGGCTGGCCCTATATAATATATAGACATGCACAGATGTATGACATTGTGTTTGCTCATTCATCTCTCCCCGTGCACACACAAAACAAACATTATATTGATCAAGCACTTGATAATGCAGTCTGGTTTGCAAACAGACTCTGTGTGTGTGTTTGGCTACAAGCTGATTGGAGCCTGTTGGATATGGATCTGGGTTTTCTCTAGCATGTAGCCCTCAAAGTATTACCTGGTGTTTCTCAGCCCCGAAAGCAGCTGCAATAACAGAGCTGTGCTGCTAGACGTCAGCAAGTGCTTTGTGCTCTACCCTACATTTTCAACTTGCCAATAATAGATGCAAATGAAGGTGACTGCAAGTGAGCCTTCTAGAGGCAAAGCTTGCTTCAAGTGCCAAAGCGTATCAATAAATACATCTGAATAAACAGGGATCCCTTAAGCCCTTCCTGTCACAAAAAGACAGGCTGAAAGATTGTGCAGAAAAAAGGATGATGATGCTTTGAAACATGAGAACTGAAACTTTAATGAATTTGCTGCTGATTATGTGGGGGGTTTGTTTTGAATCCAACATTTTCTTACCGCCTTTTGCTGAAGACTTACAGAATTATCAGAGAAGAATCAAAACTGAGACATCCCAAGTGAAAAGATGGGTCTTGCGTGAAGGGAAATGCAGGGATTTTGAGTTACTGCATTTGGGAACTTCGACATGTCAGACTTTCCCCTGCCACCTGCCACTCATGAGCTCAGGAATCACCATACCCACACAACCAAAGCAATCACCTGTAAGCCTGGGAAGACTCAACCTGGTGGAATACCAACCTTTGTGAGAAACCTCTTTCCTCCCTACCAAGCCACTAGGTTGAATCTGTTGCTGGCAAATCCTCATTTTCTCCACTATAAGTGCAACCTGTTGTAAGAGGATGTACTCAGATGTGGTAGAACAGGTTTTTACCCTATACTATCCATGGCTGGATACTGGAGTATGGCAGGAATAGGTCTTGCAATATATATATTTTAGGGATCTGTAGGAACCCTGTTTGTCCCCCAAAGGGCTCTTGAAGGCAACAGCAAGCTTCAGACCAGGTCTGTCAGCACAGTCCTCTTCTGGCCATGGCAAAGACCTCTTAAGTTTCTTGTGTAGTATGTTCGCAACATCTCAAGTCTGTGCAGTGTCTTCATTAACCCCTCTGGGTAACCACCCCAGAGCCTTCAAGGGAAACTCCAGCAGAGCAAAGCCCCCAGTGAGCACATGTTCAGGGTGAAACTGGTGGTGAGCAGGGCAGTGTGTCTGGGGATTGTCCCCAGAACAAAGCCAGAGGAATGTGACGGGTGAGTTATGCAATCGTGGGGGGAAGATCTAACAACACAAGTGTGCTGAGCTGGTTATGGAGGGGGAAAAAAGAAAAAGCCTTCTGCTAACTTTGGCCCAGGCCTCTGGCAGTATGAGTCACTGTGAGCTGCCATGGTTACGAAACAAGTATTACTGTGCAGATACAAACCATGCTCAGAGGCAAGTACATCACTAACTAGTTCCAAACTTGGAAAACAGTTGAGTGTAGGTAAGGCCTAATGCCGAGTGGGTGTCTGCAAAAAGGAGTTGCAGCAGAATCCTCTGGAGCTAACATTCAGCAGGTGAAACAGCGTGCAAAGAGCAGGAGGAAGGACACCACTGTGTGAAACCTTGATTTCTGGATCTTTTTGCCTATTCCTTCTGGTTTGCAAGGGCTACTGTCAGAACTGTTCCACAGAAAGGGAAGAAGAGGATGTTTCTGCACCATGGCAAGAAAACAAATAGTAGTGTCACAGATGATTCAGCTGGCACGAATAGTGAGTCATGGAAATGCACCATGGAAATGCTCCAACATGGGTTGCACGGCACAGTGGAATCTCTGATGCACATCAAATCTAACAAGACGGCATCCTTGCAGAGTTAGGGGCAGCCAGGATTATATACAGCACTAGCACATGCCCTAGTGCTTCTCACGTGTGACCTCAGCCCTGTAAAGCTGCAGCTGTGAATCTGTGATCAACAAAATCCTGAAATGCTCAAGCAGCAACTTCCCTGGCTTCAAGTGAGCAGCAGGCTTTTCATGGAAAAGGTGTGTCCCATCTTCCTTCCCAGTCTTTGAGTCACACCAACACTAAAGGGAATCAGAGCCTGTTTGCTAATGATCAGCTGAGCATAAGCAGGCCAAGGAAAGGATGAGGGATACCAAGAGAAGCGGCTGCTTCGAGGGATGAGGGGGAGCAAGGGTGCAATCAGTGCCCTGGTCACGCAAGCTCTCGCCGCTGCGGCAGAGCAGTGTGCGGAACGAGGAGAGTTTTGGACTTTGCCACCACCAGGCAAGCAGGCGCTGCACCCACTCCATTGTGGGCACACCAGTGCCTGCAGAGATCTCTGGGTTGGAAACAGAGGTGCAGAAAAATCTGGTTTTGAGGGATTTTCTCTTTTTCCCACCCCAGCATCCCTCTCTGCTGCTCTGTCCCACAGTCTCCTGAAACTCTCATATCTCCCCACTTTGGGTGTGCATTACAATGATGGGCTCGCACTCAGCTGCAGGCTCCAGCCCTTTGCTTTGACCTGTGAGGGAGAACAGTCAGAAATCTGACTTAAATAACTACATTAGGTTTGCTGTTGGCTGTGGTCTCCAGCACGGTACAGAGCAACCAGTGTATAGAGTAGTTCTGACCTGGAATCTGTGTTCTACAAACAGGAAAATGCAGATAAAAGCTGCCCAAAGCTCACCAGAGGCTGTTTTTCAGGACACTTGGCATGTCTGGTAATCCAGGAGCCAGCTTTTGTGCTTTCTGTCCCCAGCTCCACCACTGGCCTGGGGCAAATGCTGTCACTTCTTGCAGCCTCTTTTTCTTACTTGTGCACATAAGGATAGGACCCTTGGAAAAAAACCACATTTATTATGGTTTTATGTATATATAAATGAGTAGCTGTGATTGAGAAAATGGTGTTTAAAATAATTTAGGCCTTTTATGGCTGTGTGAACCTAAAGCTGAACACTTTGGGGTGGATCGTGTTCCTCTGACACCCCCCGACCCCTGCAGAATGGCACATAAAATCCTAAATTACCTTCGTGTCTATAACCGGAGCCAAAACACCGGCTGCCTCCTTTCCCCTGTATGTGCCGCTGTTTTAAGCCCCTGAATAACAGAACCGAGGAGGCGCCTGGTGCTCCTGAGACCAAGGATCAGCAAGGACAGACTCCGCCATTCCCCCCCTGAGGTGACCACAGCCTCAGACGGGGCCCACCCCGCAGCACCCGAGAGGAACACAGTGCCGGTGGGAGGCCCAGGAGGTCGGCACGTCACGAGGGGAGGCTAAAGACCGGGTCGGCCGGTAACAGGGACCGGAACAGGGGGGTAACACCGGCAACATGGCGGCTGGAGGGGGGCCCCCTCAGCCCGCGTCTCCCCCCATTCCCCGCCCGGTGCCGCTCCCCCCCTCCCCGCCCCAGTGAAATCTCGCGAGAGGTGGCGGCGCCGTCGCGAGAGCGGGCGCTGCGCTGCGGTAGGAGGTCGGCGAAGAAGGACGGAGTCGGAGCCGGAGCCGCTCCGCGCCCGCCGCTGCCCGCCTCACCCCGCCGCCCCCTTCCTCCTCCTCCTGCCTCCCCTCCCCGGCCGCAGACGGAAGGATGCCGCGCTCCGGGCCGCTCCCCGCCGCATTCTCTCTGCTGCTGGCAACGGCCGCGCTCCTGCCGGGACCCGCCGCGGCGCAGAACGGTGAGGGCGGCGGGCGGGGGGCGGGCGCGCTGCTGGGGGGTTTGCTATGGCGGGGGACCAGAGTCAACCGGGGGGGGACACACGACACGATACCCTGGGGCTTGGCGGCTGCCCCCTGAGCCCGGCGGGCTGCGACCCCGGTTTTTGGGGGGGAATCCCCCGTGTTTAAGATCCCTCAGGGGAAGGGGGGGCTGAAGGTAAAAGGGGGGCTGAGGGAGAGGCTCGTCCCGTGTGTGTCCCCCCCCTTCCCTCCGCTCCTCCTGAGGCGTCTCGTGCTGCCGGTAAAATGGAACATCTCCCGCCTACTGAACCTGCATCTGCCGGTTTAATTGCTGCCTTAAATCATTTATAATGCAATAAAACCGTAGTTCCTTAGCAACTAAAGAAGTCTTCTGATAGGAGAGTAAAAGAAGAAGGAGGAAAAAAAAAATAAAAAAAATAGCAAGCCACCCTTCTGTCTTCCTTGCAGGATAACATGAGCTAAATGTAGCGCGGCGTGCCTCCTCCCTGATGAGTTTGCAGCCAAGTGCATGACAATTAGTGGCAGAACAAAGTGGGGCCAAGAGGCTGGCCTAGCCGAGCCTCCTGCTCGGAGCGCGCTCCTGCGGCGCGGGTGGAATGCCTGTCTTCCAGGGTTTCCCTGCTCCAGGCTTCTGGAGAAGGGGCTTTCCGGAGTGGCTTCTTATGCAGCATCGTGGGGAGACTAATGTCAGGGATGCTTTGGCCTGTAAATGCTGTGACGAGCAGGAAGCTTGGCTCATGAGAGGCTCTCCGGTCTATGTATGCTAGGAAAATATACCTAAAAGGGAGGGATACCTTACTAATATACCAATTCCGCACAGGTTTTTATCATTTCATCCGTCTTTCTCTCTCCTTCCTTTCTGCTCTGCAGATATAACTCAGTCCTCGCATTTTCCTTCTGTTGAGGTGAATTTTGCCTTGCAACATAAGGTCAGCTTCATTGGCTGTTTGCTGCAGAAGAAACATTGGGGCTTTCAGCATACTTGACAATGATGAGAGAGATGCAGATGAAAGAAATAGTGTCCCAAAGATCCCAGATCAGAATTATTGCCATTATATGTACAGGTTTTGCAGTCTGAAGCCAGAACTGAGCCTCATGTCTGTCTCTGTTAACCAAACAGAAGCAGCTGTGGTATCCACACTGTATGAAGGAAAACTGTGGGCTTTCTGCAATATGAGGGGCTTTCTGTGGAGCCTAAAAGGGTGTGGGTGAATCCCACTAGAGTTCAATGGGAATTATGGACCTGGCTCCTATGAGCTCCCAGGAATGAGCTAGTTGGGCTGAGTTGTGGCTAAAGTCTGGTTCTCTGTCGCGGAGATGCTGTGTGGTAGCATCCTCGTGGCAGGGTTAATCTGCCTGTGCTGTGTTTCCCCTTGTATTTGGGTGGAGTGAGGAGAGCAGTCTTCTGACAAGCAAGTTAAATGGGTCGTGTGCCTGAAGCTGTTCCTATGCAGAATTAGCAGGCAAGGCATCAAATGCTGGCAGCTGCTATAACAGTTCCAAATAGCTGGTAGGCAGTGCAAGCATGTGGTGTTTGATGGTAGTTATGTGTCTGGAGGTCAACAATTAAATGAATATTTGGGATAGATGGAAAGCTTTAGCCTTTCAGTGTGTTAATCATGACTTCCATTCCTGATGGGAAGCTAACCAAGCAGTAGCTGCTCTTGGCATGAGGTGAGACTGCAGAGCCCAGGTGTGTCCTGAAAGCTCATTAATTTTTATTTGGTTAACTAGGGTCATCCAAGCAATTAAATGGGAAGGGAGACTGAGTGTCTGCAGTGCTATAGGGGTTTAGTTGGGTGAGCGAAAATCCTGTTGGAAAGGAGCAGAGCATTCTGAAGCCGACTGAAAGGTGGAGAGCCTTCTGAATGAGGTTTATTGCTGCTGTTGAATTTTTACCCAATTTGAATGCTGTTCTAACAGGGGAAAGCCAGCTTAAAGGTTGCAGGCCGTGCTGCAGAGGAACTGGGGTTTTTTTCAGCAAGAAATGCTTCATGAAACTGAACAATTCCTCTTTTGTTTTGGCATGAAGAGCAGGTACAGCCGTTTCCTGAGTTGTGTATACTCATTGTAAGTCATTAGAAAAAAGATGTGGTTTGAACAGACGTATGCAAGTACGTGAGTGACAACTCCTTTATAACATGTCTAACACACAGGTGTGTGCTTTGAAGGTATAAGGAAGGATCCCAGGGTGTATATGCAAGAATCCCGTTATCCATTATTGATACGGAGCTGTCAGTGTAGTGAAAGCTGATAGTCCAAGTGCTGTTGAATGTGCAGTAACACCACACAAGTTTAGGATGGTGAAGGAACCATAATGTACTTGTTGAAGCTGCAGGGCAGGTCACCACTCACCTGGAACAGAAAATTCCCAGTAGGATCCTGAGTGACCCTGGGAAGCTGCCTTTTTTGTCTGCTTCTGACAGGAGATAGCTGTAAAATTGCCAGTGAGTTTTCCGGAGTGAATGTAATTCGGAATACTCTGAATCAGACCCACCTATAGATTTAAGCTTACTAAAACTGGAAGTAGCTTTTTGACACTTGTATGGATTGTTTTTTAAAGCTATTGCATAAATACCTAAAGATCACAGGAAAGTTTGGATGGCAGAAATGTAACTTTTCCTGAATATTCTGAGGAACTTTTTTGGGTTCTTTGAGGCTGCATTTCTGATGCACACCAGCTTGTCACTTGTATCCAGAGCATAGTTTGGTGAAGTGACAGAAAGGAGAAGTTAGAAGAGGGGTGAGGAGCAGCTGGAAAAAGCCAGTCTGTCAAGAAAATTTGTGTTAAACCTGTAGTTTGCAATTGGTATTTGTTGGAAAATCACTTTAGAGCTTCAAACAGAAAGCGTCTTCCTTATGGAATGGTGCTTCGCCTGCTGTTTGGTGATGAATAACATGTCTTTTCCAGTTGCTGATTGTTAACCTTTGCAATATCTTTGCTTCTCCAGCTCCTTGTTTAAAAATAAAGACTGTAGTGTACTAGTACTTCACCTGAGAAGGTTTGGATTTAAAGGAGCAAGGCTGTATTTTTTACTCTCATCTAAAATAGATGCTTGGACTGCCCCCATGAAATCCGCAGTGCTTCCTCAGCACACCAGCATGTGAACTGGATCGCTAGGAGTTTTTCCAGCTCTTCCATTTTCAGAGCTTTGGTCTGGCAAAGTGCACTTCAAAGCAGTCTTTATCATGTATTGTGTAGAGGAGGGAAATCTGAAACTTCATCACATTTGTAAAACTGAAAGCTGGCTTAATAGAATTACTTGGATTGTTCAAAGCTGGACATCAGTGGAAATAGAGGTTAAGTTAGGTGATAGTTGTTTAGCTGTGCTCTCTTCCTCCTCTGGATGAGTGAGGAGGAACTAACTAGCTTGCTAAAAATGGAACCTGGCTTTTCTGTTGGCAAAAGCCAGTATAGAAGTGACCATAAAGTCAGGAAAGAGTGGCTGCCTAAGACAAGTTCCTTCTTAAAAGAGCAAGTGAAAACCCCTTCCTTTGATCCTTGTAATGCTATTTCTGACTGCTGATTCTCATCCATTTTGCACGGATTGTATTCTGACATGATTTCAATGGTCCCCAGATAAAACTAAGAACCAGTTTCATACAGCATTTATGGAGTGTGAGTGTGGGCTGAGCTTTGAGGAGAATGTTCAAAGTTCTGGTCCCTTTCCCACTGTTGCTATTCTCCCTCCTACAACTCCAGCATAGGAAACTTAAGTACAAGCTGTATGACTAATGCCTAAACACTCAAATTGCACTGAGTTCTGACAGATCTCAGCTAACAGGTAAATAGGAAATAACTGCTAGAACTGAGAGGTAGAACAGTAGTTTTAATTATGTCAAGAAACACTCGAAGGGAGGGACTCTGAACTACATTTCAATGCTGAAATACTCTGACTGTTAACTATCCTTACAACATCCTACTGTATGAAGACTACTTCTTGTGAAATTCGTGAATGAGATGCATTATCTCCTTCACAATGAGCTGTTTCTTTTCCTGCAAGTACTACTTCAGAGGAGGCAATTGTAAGAAGTTCCATTGTAAAGGACAATGCTAGCCTGTGATTCATCCTTGGGTTGTAAAGCCACAATATTCAAGCTCTTCTTCACTTCCAAGTGCTGGAGGTGCTGCAGCTCCCATGGTTGATTGAAAGTTAGATAAGCTGCTTCTGTTATCTATTAGCTGGAAAGTTCCTCTGTAAATCTAACCCAAACCTGCTTTCCTATTGGTTTAGGCTTTTTATTTTTCTTATTCATGCATTTTAGAGTGGGGAGGAGGTGGTCGTTATCTCTCATCAGTGATTCTGTGCTTGCCCAGGTGAATTGTCATGGTCGTTCTTGATAAGCTGCATTTTACTGGCCCTTCTTGGTGCTTCTCTGTGCATTTTCTTCAGTCACGTTTTCTGGAGTGTGATGTGTAAAATTGGACACTTCCAGCTGGGACCAGACCAAGATTCAGTGGAGTGGAAGGATCTCTCAATGTGTCTTGCATATGGCATTCCCGTTTGCATCGCAAGACCTTAAGAACAAGGTTTCTTAGAGTGAAACATTTTTGACTCGTGTCCAGTGGGATCCTTTGTGGTGGTCAGATCTTACATTGCAGGACTGCTACTTTGTGTTTCTTTACTGCCTAAGCTGAGTAGTTCTTAGATGTTCTTGTTAAATGGCATCTTACCTGCTTCTGATGTCATCCCCCAGTTGTTTAAAGTCCTGTTTTATCTTCTGGAGCATGCACCCCTACTTCAGCTTGCGTTGGTTTTATCTGCTTAAGAGACCCCTCAAGCCCATATCAGTCTGATTTCATTCTGTTTTCCATCTCCTCATGTACCGTATCTCATAAAACCCACACACATGCTACACCAAACTAGATTAATGAGATTGTATTTGTGGTTATGAGGCCCTTGTATGGCGCAGTATTAAAAGCTTTACTAAAATTAGGAAAACTGCCTCTGTTCTTTCTCCTCTAGAGTCACCTTTGGTTTTTATTAACTTTATAGCAGGAGGTCGGATGGTCATGGGCTATATCAAACCATAGGTATCAATACAGCTCAGTTCTTCCTTCCCCACAGTGCTTCTCTGTTTCTGAGCACTTCCAAGCAGATTTGTTCTTCTTGGAGTCTAAAATTGAATCGACTGGTCTGCAATTCCATATTCTTTCCATTTTAATGTTTTAAACATGGGCACTGTCTGCCCTTTTCCATTCAACCAGCTTCTGCAAGGACTGCAGGAGGAGTTGAATTAAACCCAGCCGCTTGACACCTCCAAAACTTTCCAAAGCAACCTGTAACCTGGTTTTAGAGCTCTTCCCTGAAACTGTTGATCTCTCTATGATTGTGCTTTGTTTTGAACAGCATATATGATGGCAGGATCTCCTTCCAGTCTTCTCCATCCACCTGACCTTTCTGCCCACACAAGAGTCGTGCTCAGGTTGCTGGTAGAAACCCACCAGTGGTTTAGGTGCTGCTTCTGCTGCCAGAGCTGGGGGCTGAATGTGTACCTTTAGTATCTGATCCTGCACTCAGTTTGTTATTACATGCTTGAGAAGAGCCTTTATGTGTTGAGTTAAACTTCTTTAACCAAGCTGCTCATCGGGATCCCATAGTGATTGTAGTGGCTTGTCATTTCCCCCAGTTAATTCTAGAATATAAAACCTGGCTTGTATAAAGTTGGTTTATACCTTTCATAAATGTAGAAAGTTAGAAGAGAGAGAATGGCTGTTAAAATGTAACTCAGGACTTATGAAAGCTCCATGTCAAATACAATATCCAGTTGTTCAAATCACAGTAATTGTCTGAAATACTATTTGCATGCCTTTAAAAATCTTATTTGATATGTTAAATGTATTTTCACTCTAAGTTTAACACTTTTTTGATGTCTTGTACTGCGTGGCCTTTTGGTGTTGAAGGAGATGGGGTCTAAACATAATTCCAGCCTAGATTAAATGTCTGTACCAAAACTTGAAAGTATTTTATCCCCATATAAGATAACTACTGTGGGCTTTAAAACATTCATGCCCAGTTGATAAACTTGAAGCTTATTTGAGTCATCCCTGTGGTTGAAGTCACCACTTAAACGCTGACGTAAACTCAGTCAAGAAAAGAAGACAGTAACTTTTGAAGCTGTGAAGGGTTCTTCATCATGCAGTGACAGAACCTGGAGATCTCTGTTAGAATTAAGAAGGGTTTTGAGAGTAAGATGGGGTTTTTTCCACACCATTCCTCTTCAGAATGCAGTGGAAAATGGCACCATCATACCAGCCCAGTGTTTCAGCTGCTGGAGGGTGCGTGTGGAAAAAGGGACTCTGATCCTGGGAAGCTTATGTTGAGTAAATATACCCCAAATGGCACACCGTTGAAGACCTGTAAGACAGCAGAACCTTTATCCTTCTCTTAATGGCTTTGATGTTGAGATGGGGTGGAATAGCTGAGCTGTGCTTTGCAGCTTCTTTTGAAGGAGGGAGGAAGAGGCATCATGTCTGTCTTGTCTTTTGGAGGTGTAGCTGGGATTTCAGTATGTAACATGGAATCTCAGGGACACAATGTTTCTGTCAACTGTGTCAGCTTTTGATATCAAGTTGGAAACCTTTTGATACATTAAAGAAAAAGCAGGGATGTTCTGAAAGAACAAACATTCCAGATGAGGGAAGTGCCCAGGGTAGTAGGTGACCAGCTAAATTGATTTGCATCCTGAGAACTTTTTATAGAGGAAAATTAGATTATAATGTCCTGTTCTGGTTTGAATAAAGAAGAAAGGGTCTTGGATTGCTCTAATTCATACAGGGTTTTTTTTAACATTACATGTTTTAAAATGCCACATTACCAAAACTATTGAGTCAAAGTGCTGCTGAGTGTAGCTAAGTAGTATAGCTACTTACTACTTCCCACATCTTGCGAATTATTGCTAGGTTTGAGTACACCTAGGGATCATGGTGGCTCTCACTATAGCTTGTGTGTGTGTTTGTAAACTAACTAAATGCCTTTTCTAACAGGCTTATCGAAGACGTGAGAATATAAGAGGAAGGGGAGTACACTTGGAGCACTGTGTGCAGTTCTGGTGTCCTCAGTGTAAGAAGGACATGGAACTGCTGGAGCAAGTGCAGAGGAGGCCACGCCGAGGCCACAGGCTGAGAAAGTTGGGGCTGTTCAGCCTGGAGAAGAGAAGCTGCGTGGAGACCTCAGAGCAGCTTCCAGTGCCTGAAGGGGGCTACAAGGATGCTGGAGAGGGACTCTGCATCAGGGACTGTAGAGACAGGACAAGGGGTGGTGGGTGCAAACTGAAACAGGGAAGTTCAGGTTAGATCTAAGGCAGAAGTTCTTCCCTGTGAGGGTTCTGGCACAGGGTGCCCAGAGAAGCTGTGGCTGCCCCATCCCTGGCAGTGTTCAAGGCCAGGTTGGACACAGGGGCTTGGAGCAACCTGCTCCAGTGGAAGGTGTGCCTGCCCGTGGCAGGGGGTTGGAGCTGGATGATCTTAAGGTCCTTTCCAACCCAAACCATTCTGTGATTCTGTAGTGGTCTAGAAAAGGGAAGATGTGATACAATCAGTGCAAAACTCCAGTTACAGTGGGTGAAAAAAGGATTTAATTCTGGGAGGTGGGTAAAACTTGCACTGTATTTTAATTTAAAGAAGAGAGAATTGAACTGCAGAGCCTAGAAAAGAGCTCGAGAAGGCTTTTGGCAATGCTGCAGCCTCCCAGCAGACACCATGGCAGACTGAAATAATTCACTGAAGGCGTACAGCAGGAGTTTGAAAAACCAGATGCTCGAGTGCATTTTTAAACCCCCATCTTGACTGAGCACTCTGGGAATGTGGGGTTTTTTTGGCCTAGTTTGTTAGAAAAGCTTTGTGGTGCTTAACCAGGATAATGTACCTCTGTAGGTGCAAATGGAGAAGGGTTTGAATTCCTGTCATACTCATTGAAAACTAATAATCAATTAAGTGAGGCTAAACTGGTTTAAATGCAGTTATAAATCAGAGCTCAGCTGCGCTGTTGCTGTTAGTCATGTTAAATTCATGCAAGTGGTGTAATGGTAGGAAGCTCTTGTCTTTGCCTGATGCTAAACATAGTGTGTGATGGCTGACATAAAATATTACATGATGCCTTCTAATTTGAGGAAAATCTGAAATTAATATTACATTCCAGAGCTTAAAAGAGCAGTGAAAACTGCTCCAGAGATGGGTATGTAGGGTAGGGATGCTTGGCTTTGGAAAGAAAGGTGTCTTGATACAAGATCTGAGACTCTGAAAGCCATCATGAGAATTAGATATGGGTGGGTTTGTTTTCTGTTCAGGGTGTTTTTAATTCTCTGTACAATAAAGGATAATGAATAGAACTGATATGAACTCTTAGGCAGAAGCTCTTCCCTGTGAGGGTGCTGAGGCGCTGGCACAGGATGCCCAGAGAAGCTGTGGCTGCCCCATCCCTGGCAGTGTTCAAGGCCAGGTTGGACACAGGGGCTTGGAGCAACCTGCTCTAGTGGAAGGTGCCCCTGCCCGTGGCAGGGGATTGGAACTGGATGAGCTTTAAGGTCCCATCAACCCAAACTAGTCTGGGATTCTATGAACTGTAGTTGAAAAGGACAAAAGAAACGCTACGTGGGGATTGTTTTGATCTGTGACACGCAGCCCTCCGTGGCACTGGGAAAGCTGGGCACAAGACTGACAAGATCAGCCAGGCCAGGATTATCTTTCCCCTGAATTATTGCTGGTGTGAGTAGCTAAAAATCCCCAGTGTTACACAAGAGGGACCACTTTTAATTCCCTGTTTGAGCAGGTTGGAATCATTGTTACCAGGAGGTGATACAGGCTGATGGAGCAAAGAATTACATACAGTTTGCAGTTATGTTGTTGATCTTGGTTTCTATGTATCTTTGAGCAAGGGCAGCAAATTTCTGTTTGGCATCATTTGGTTGCTAATCTCTGCTTGAAGTATTTTAACCTGAATATACAGATAGTTTAACTAAAGCAGGGAATTGAATATCTTTTTGTCCTCTGCTTTAAGCCTCGAAGCAGCTGACTCTCTCATATTTTATAATGTTACCTGTTTGTACGATTTTTATAGATGTGTGATGACATTCATATTTTGGGGGTCTAGTTTGAAATGGGAAAAACTCGCATCACGGGATGTAACCTGAAATGGTTTTTAGTTCTGCCCTGATTCTTCCTCTATGCAGTCCTGTGTAATCTTTATTTAGAAAGGGGAGGGTAGAGCAGAAAAAGATGGAAAAGTATTCCAGTGAGGTTTGAGGAGAGAGTTAAGAGGCTGAGATCAAACAAAGCCAGGAACAAATGACATGAAGGAAAGAAATGTGTATATAAAGCAAGACTGCTGGGTTTATTATAGTAAGAAATGTGGTAACAGGATGTACAAATTGCAGCTTTAAGCCAGATAGTCACCAAATAAACCAGTTTTTATTCTGAGCATGAGGCATTATCCCGTTTCTCAAGTTTGTAGCGGAAGACTTGCAGTGTGGGCTCCATCACACAGCTTAGTTTAGGCTTGTGATGGATTACCTTAATGACTCTAGGAAATAAATAGGAAGCTCATTCTTTGGAGAGATCCTTTTATTCAGGGTTTGCATATGGCAAGACAAGTTCTGCAGCTGCCTTCTTCCTCTTGTTCTGCCTGCCAGGCTCCATAAAGAGCCCGTTCAGCAGTTGGCTGCTGTTGAGGTTTAGCACTTTGCTAGAAGAGAGCTGCCCTGGGGCAGTGCTTTCAGAGTCCTGAAGCTGCTGAACATCTTGGGTTTGTGACTCAGAGCACCTGGTCTTTGGAAGGCTCCTATGAATGGATTCTTCCCTGTGGATGTAATTGGGAAGCTAGGGCTCCCACCCCACACCAGGTTTTCATCCTGGGGGGGTGGTGGGGGCAGAGCTGTTGCTGTCTGCTGCACTGTATATAACCCATCCGTTAGAAACAAGGGATTTTTATTTAACCTAATGGTAAAATGGTAAACTTTTACCTAGTAGTAAAATCTTAGTACGTCTTGGGTATACTGGAGGACTTGGTACAGATACTTCTAAATTGCAGGTGAAAGGATTGTCTTTGGCAGTTACTTGAATAAATAAGATGAGTGATATTTGGAGAACTTTCTGTAATTGCTCTAAATCTGCACTAAGGGAAAGATACATTCAGAGTGCCTTTCCTTTTGTGCTTCATTCTACTTTAGGAAGTGGTATATCTGGTGCCTATTTGGTCCTCATAATCTAGAAACTAACACTGCCGGTTATGTCTGTTTCTTGTTTCATTCAGGGGCTTGCCCTTTTACTCTTAAAAGCTTCACCCTTTTGTGCAGGCCTGATGGTGACCGTTGGTCTCTGGTCTGACAGCAGTGTTTTCAAAAATGCACTTAAAGCTGCATTCGTTAAAAATGGAGGAGACCAGTGATGGGTGCTATTCCTCCGGGGTGGATGTTGGGAATAGTGTTTATAACATCTTTGTCAGCAACATGAACAGTGGGATCGAGCACCCTCAGCAAGTGTGCTGATGGCAGCGAGCTGTGTGGTATGGTTGACACACTGGAGGGAAGGGATGGGATCCAGAGGGACCTGGACAGACTGGAGAGGTGGGACTGTGTGAACCTCATGGAGTTCAACAAGGCCAAGTGCAAGGTCCTGCCCCTGGGTCAGGGCAATCCCAAGCGAGGCCAGAGGAGGCCATGGAGCTGCTGCGAGGGCTGGAGCAGCTCTGCTCTGGAGCCAGGCTGAGAGAGCTGGGCTGGGGCAGCCTGGAGAAGAGAAGGCTCCTGAAGGGGAGACCTTAGAGCAGCTCCAGCGCCTAAAGGGGCTACAGGAAACCTGGAGAGGGGCTTTGGACAAGGGCCTGTAGGGACAGGACAAGAGGGAATGGCTTTAACCTGCCAGAGGGGAGATTGAGATGAGCTCTGAGGCAGAAGCTCTTCCCTGTGAGGGTGCTGAGGCGCTGGCACAGGGTGCCCAGAGAAGCTGTGGCTGCCCCATCCCTGGCAGTGTTCAAGGCCAGGTTGGACACAGGGGCTTGGAGCAACCTGCTCTAGTGGAAGGTGTCCCTGCCCATGGCAGGGGGTTGGAACTGGATGAGCTTTAAGGTCCTTTCTAACCTAAAACATTCCGTGGTTCTGTGAAATACCGAAACCATTCTGGTACTGTGAGAGCTTTCCTGCTTCTTGTCAAACGTGAGGGTAATAGGTAATATGTATCTTTTTATTTCCTTCTATTGTGTTGTTTAGATTGGTTATGGTACAACTCTTTCCGTTCTTCCCCTATAACTCTGGTAGAGGGGATAGCACATGTTAATGCAGCGTTCCCTTCCTGTCTGTTTGCTTCCAGAAACAAACTACTTTATGTAGATGGGACCATTTGTACCTCTCCCTGTTTTTGAGGGTAGTGAACCTAATACGAGACTCAGATGTACAGTATCAATGGTTTACTTTCAGACTTAATTTGATAGATTTTAACTGACAGGTTTTCCAACACTTTGCCGCAAGTTCTGTAGTGCTCAGTAGCAACTTCTGGTCTCACTTTTAAGGGTAGAAGATAGTTTTAAGCAAAGCTGTGTGTTTTGGGTCTCAGACTCCTGAAGCTCCTATATTTAGCAATACCAGGATCGATTTAGTGACCTCAATCTTGAGCCATATGGAGTAAGGGGAGGGGGGGGGGGGGAGGGAGTCAGTTTTGGTTTCTAGGAAGGGAATTAGTTGGGAGAATGGAACAAAAATGACAGGACAGAGAGAAATAGCTTTTTAGGAGCTATAAATAACAGGCAAGGCAAGAACTGTAATAGGGCATGGATGAATACAGTCCTGTTTGGAGTATTCTCTTTACCTCCACCTTCATCTCCTCAAATCTTCCTTTAAGTAGAGGTATGTAGCTTTCAGTACACAGTAAGCATCTGGGAGTCATAGTTGTTTGTCACTGGCCTACATTCATGTCTTTCAGTAAAGCATTATCACATTCTTTTTGGTTGTCCCTTTATTTATGCCTCTTCTAGGCAGCAAATTAACTGCAGACGTGATTGATGCTTTAAACAGCACCTACCAAATGTTAACCTGGTGTTGGCTGCCCAGTCAGTACCACTATGAGCATGCCATGTCCTGCCGTGCTGCTCCCCTGGTTGGGGCCTCAGTGTGACAAAGTGAAGTGGCTTTATAATTCCCAAAGGGTTTTCCATATATTACACTGTTGTCCTCGTTTTGCAGACTGAAACAGGGCTCTTGCCTCTCAGAGATGGAAAATGACTAAATAAAGCTTTTTGATTTCTTTGCTTTAAGATGGCAATGAAAATGTCCCCTTTGTTTTGGGAGAACGCTCAGCAGCAAACTCTTAAAGGCCATCGGAAGATCATCGTATGTTTGTCCTGTTCTTACATTCTTGCCATGACCACCACTGTTAAAGGCTTGATAGATTTTGTAAAATAGCTGCACAATTGAGTGTGGTCTTCAGTTCAAGAGCATGTGAAAGACTTCTTAGTGTTGGCATCGTGTTGTTAGGTATTGGCAGCTCTTTAACACTGCTGTGATACGAAATAGGAGCAGGACCTTTTCTACTTGACTTTAGGGAGATGATTCAAATGATATTTTAACCAATTTGTTCAGGTCACCATTGATGTTCTTCTCCAACACCAACAAATCTTTAAAATGCAGTTAAACACTCTTGAATATCTCTCAGCTGTGCCTCTGGATTCCCTGGTATGTTGAGTAGGCTGGACTGGGGTTCTTCTAATGGTTCAGGCATGTCAGAGCTTGCCACTGACTAGTGTAGTACTGCAGGAGGGCAATTTCTGCATGTGGGTTAGGTTTGCATTCATCCTGAACTTGAATTTCATCTCACAAATAGTGATATTTGGTGTCTTCAGAAGTTTATTTCTGTACGAATAATCTAAGTGGTGTCAGTAGGGCATGTGAGATTCTGCTCCAGGGAAGGACAGTTTATGGTGTGACCCTGGCGCAGCTGTGTGTACTGGCACAAAGCAGTGGGAAGAGCAGGGCTACTTCTATTGGCATGTCCTTATATATATGTGATAAGTGTTGGTAGACAGCTTGATCGTAGAATCATAGAATGGTTTGGGTTGGAAAGGACCTTAAGATCATCCAGTTCCAACCCCCTGCCATAGGCAAAGATGCCTCACACTAGAACATGTCACCCAAGGCTCTGTCCAACCTGGCCTTGGACACTTCCAGGGATGGAGATTTACCACTTCTTTGAGCAACCTGTTCCAGGGCCTCACTATGCTCATAGGAAAGAACTTCTTTCCAACCTGAACTTCCCCTGCTTAAGATTGAACCTGTTATCCCTTGTCCTATCACTACAGTCAGTAATGTGGAGGTCTGAGTTAGGAAAGGCTTCCTGTGGTCAAAGGCATGTTTTCAGAGCAATAGATGTATCAAACCGGGGGGAAGCTAAACTCCACTGGAGAAATGGGTTGGGCAAAAATAGGGCTCAAAAATGCAGTGTGGAAGAAGCAGCTCTCCATTTGCAAAGGAGCACAGGAATTGTGGCATCTCTGCTACTTTTTAATCTATTTCCTTCCTGCTTTCCTCTTCCCTGTAACTGGAATACTCTAACAGTGTTCTGGAGAGCAGCCTGTCTTTGAGCTGTCTGCTGCTGCTTGTCTACACTGCATAGCTTGGCTGCCCAGGGAGAGCAGGACCTGGCCTGCTAGAGATACTTACTCTGAAGTTAGTAATTCTCTCCAGCTATGGAAAGCATAAACTTCTGAAGTAAATCAAGCATCCCTTCTCTAAGCCCATCTCCCACAGTGAGGCCAGTTTTCACATGTTGTTATGAGGCAGACCCTGCTCTGTTTCAAACCTGACCTGATTTACGTTTAAACACGTATTGTACCTAAAATGCATTTTACCTTCTACTAATAGCCTTTCTTGTGCACGTAGAGGAATTAGTTTTTTCCTGGATGCCTTGTTCTCAGCCCTGCCTGGGATTGTGTGACCTCTTTACATAATCCAACCGTTCTGTGAAGGGCATGTCTTTTGAAAGGTCGCTGTATTAAAATGCCCTGCTGCTTCCTCACGGAGGAGATGGAGCAGCTCTGACTGCTGCAGAATGCATAAAAAGGGGGGGGGGGGGGGGGGAAGAGGTTTGCCATTCAGCGTGCGTTTCCTTCATGCTAAAGTGTAATCAGTCTCCTTTCAAACACACCTTTGTTGGAGAAGGAAGGGTCAAAGCAAAACTGAGGAGTACTTGAAACCTTTAGCACTCTAATGGCATAGTCTGAGGATTTTAAATAACTAATCCGAACACAAGATACTTTTGTTATCCTCACCAGTGTCTTATAACATCTTCAAGGTGCAAATCTAGTGGCCTTTAAAATGTGAGCTCTGTAGCGTGCAGGCTTCAGTTGTGGTGTTACATAGGAACACCAGGCAAATTGAAGTTGCTGTCTACCTCTGCTGAATTCCTTCCTGCTCATTTCTAGGGAGTGGGTTCCTAGTTGTTAACCATTCTTTTTTGGCATTATCCAGGAGTCTTTCTGATTTAAAGACATTCTTATATATTCCTTAGCTGCAACAAGAATATTTCTGTAGTGACTTAAAAAAAGAATTAAACTAATAAATGCTAGCGTATTTGATTTTCTTTCTTCTCCGTGCATGGATGATTGTAAAGTCTTTCTGTGCCCAGGACGTGTCAGGGAAAAGCATAAATGGAAAGAACAGAAGGATAATGCCTGCCTTTTCTGAGGATGATGCAAGTTTAATCTTTGGAAAAACCTTTGATAAATGAGTCTCCAGATTCTCCGTGGAAGGAAATCTCTGTCTTAAATGCTGCTTGATGCATTCAAAGCAGCTTTGTGATGGTGTGTGCCCTTTAAAACAACCAGGCATGGAAAAGCAGCGTTTGCTACACAATTAGATGGTTTAGAAAGGCTTGGTGTAGCATCCTGAGCTATGCCACCATCAGGCAAGCAACACCCCCAGCTCCTTCAGGTAGCGAGTGTGGGTGCCTGATGCCAACAGCCAGTTTAGTCTTTGTTCTGTAAGTGTCTGTAAATCAGGGGAGTTTTTACCTTCAGATTAGAATACTTCATAGTTCTACTAGAAGGATGAGCAAGGATCCTTCGTGAACCTGGTTACCACATAGATATCTGCTTTGAATGCCTGATCACTTGACTAGAGAATAAAAACTGCTCAAGTCACTTGACTCTTGCATCAATCCTCCAACGCAGAGCCCTTCGTTTTGTAGTCAGCCCTGGGCAATGTTTTCTAGCCATGCTTTGTAGCCCTCGGGAACGTGATGGTGACGACAAGCCTCTTTGGGGGTTTAAGCCATTTTAATGTGGAGACTGGCTTGTGTTCTACTGGCCTTGCCCCAAACTCTGATGTGCATCCTCTGTGAGGAACAACTTGCCAGTTTTCCTGGAATCAACCACTTCAATGGCTTTGTCATTCCCATTTGTTTAACTGGTGTTATGTAAGTTGGAATACAGGAACAGCCCAGTGAAGCTCCCCAGGCTTGCCTTGTTTTAAAGCACACGATTGAAATGCCACATAGCTAAATATAACTCTGTTTAGGATGTTGTCTTCTGGGCTGCTTGGGGTGTATGTGAGCTGCTTCCAAGATGGCTAGGAGTAGCTCTTGACTGATGTCCTTTAACCTTTGAAACATGAAGGAATGTGCTTTTTAAGGTACTGAACAAATACATGGACTTGCTTCTGTTCCAGATACCATTAGCTGTTTCACAGGCAAGTCAACATGTGCTTCAGATTGATCAGAGCTGGCTTCATGGAATCATAGAATTAGTGAGGTTGGAAAAGACCTTTAAGATCACCAAGTCCAACCGTGCCCCAGCACTGCCAAGGCCACTACTAACCCATGGCACTGAGGCCTCGGCTACACGGTGTGTGAACACTTGCAGGGACGGTGACTCCAGCACTGCCCTGGGCAGCCTGTTCCAATGCCTGAGCACCCTTTGGGGAAGGAATTGTTCCTCAGCTCCACCTAAACCTCCCCTGGTGCAGCTTGAGGCCGTTTCCTCTTGTCCCATCCCTTGTTCCTTGGGAGCAGAGACCAGCCCCCTCCTGGCTCCATCCTCCTGTCAGGCAGTTGCAGAGAGCGATAAGGTCCCCCCTGAGCCTTCTCTTCTCCAGACTAAACCCCCCCAGGTCCCTCAGCCGTTCCCCATCACACTTGTGCTCCAGGCCCTGCACCAGCTCCGGTGCCCTTCTCTGGACCTGCTTCATAATGTCTCTGTCCATCTCCTGTTTATTTGGAGAGCATCAGTCCAAGTGTTAGAAGTAAAGGAGAGATTTTTCTATACTTCCTATAGAGGTGAATGCTTTAATGTCATGTCTGCAGCAATATTTAAAAATATCTCTCCAACCAGGATGTCCAAGCAGAGAGAATCACTTCAATACACAAGCTCACAGCACAGGGAAGCTTGGAGCTTTCTAGCTTATACTCCTTCAACAGCTTTGAGCAGGTGGGCTTGAAACAAAAAGCAGGCTTTGATAAGGAAGATGTTATAAGATAGAGTTTGTACTGAGGAGAAAATGAACTCGAATAGGGACTGCAGAATGCATTTTACGGGCAAACTGGTGGAAACCCAGCATCTTGTTACCCCAAGTCTGCTCCCCATGTGTCATCTGAATAGTTTATACATGTAAACCACTGCTTTAGTTATCAGCTCTTCCAAATCCTTTGTGGAAAAACATAGGAATTGGCAAGTCAGAGATCCTTAACAAAGAGAGCAATTAAATGTTGTCATGAAGCTTTGCTTACTCATTTAGAGTGGAATGTATTTCAGTTTTCTTCCATTCTTTTCTCAGTAACTAAGCAAAACACCAAGCTTCCCAATTGCTTGTAACAAAGACCTAATTCAGTGTTCCAGTTACTTCAGGCTATGCTCTTATACTACCAGAGAACTAGTACTTTGTTCTGTCCAGCTAAAGAACTAGGAAAAAAAGATCTGTGAACTCCTACACTTCAAAATGTGACTCTAGACAGCAGGCTGACATCAGTATGGAGCCAAAATGAGGTACTGATTTCTTGTCTTGACTATTCTCTTGCTGGACATTCCAGACTCGAATCTATTTTCACATCTTCTACCTTACGGAATCAAATATACAGGTATGGGGTTGTTGCAAAAAACTGAAGAGTTGTAACCACTGTCCATAACTCATGAAATTGTGTGTGAATGAGGAAGATGTTGGAGAAGATTTGAACTCAAACAGCTTTATATAATAAGGATGTATTTGGGGTGAAAGTAATTTCCTGCAAGTGGAGGTGTGTAGCTGTAACTGCTGTGACACACCAGTGTCTCTTCTACCCAGTAGTGTTCCTAGGAGCTGTGCTTTGATGTGGGGTGTGTTCAGTGAATTGTGGTTACTGAGATCAGCTTATGCACAATAAAAGTGACTATAAAATAATAGTTGCACTTAACTTCGCACCACGATGACTTTTAGGTGTTGGGTTTTTGTATTCCAATGAAACTCTTGAATAGCAGCATCTGTGGTGTGAACCTTGAACTTCAGGGCCTCAACCTGATCTATGGGTTTTATGTTTGGGGGAGGCAGTTGGACCAGAAGCCCCTCAGAAATCCTTTCCAGTCTGAATTCTCTGGTTTATAACCTAAAAGCTGTTTGCTGTGTCCTTTCTCCATCTATATGTGCAGAGAGGTGTCTCTTGGCTATGTGGGACGTACATCCAGGATGGTCACACAACAGCAGAGGCTCTGAACCCATTTCCTTAAGGACTCTCTGAATTTTACTTCAGTAAAAAAATGGAATTAGTTTGTCCATAAATATTTTTGGATGCCAAAATGAATAAGGTTTTCTAATGCACAGAGACAGGAGGAAAGTTGGTCTGAACTCAGAAGATGTTAATCCTTATGTCCGTGGGGAAAGTAATCCTCAGGTTTCCCCCTCTGAAATGAATCCAATGCTCCATCATGGGCTCATGCATTTTAGATGATGCTCTCTGGGTAAGGTTTTCCTCTGTAGCAAGGCAGAACCTACCTTCAGCTATTTAAAGCTGCAAGATGACGTTGCAGGAATTAATTCCATTTATTGCTGCAGTTCTCAGCATGCTTATAGATGGTATAGGCTCATCTGGCTATCTGATACACATGTCAAAGGGCTGGGCTTTAAACCTGCTTCTGCAGTTGGCTAAAGAATAGGGGAAAACAGAACAACAAAAAGAAGGGCAATTTCTTTTTAGCTTATGGAACTTGGTGGTGTGTTTCAGTGGCTTTAGCTCCAAGTTATCTGATGGGCACATGATGGCTACTGGTCAGTCAAAGAGGACAGGGAATGCACTCTAAAACTTAAACCCATCTCTTTATCGGTGAAGGGATTGTGACCAAATCCATTTCTAATCAGTGATGTGATTAAAACCTGTGCTCTCCCAGTGATGTGAGACCATCAAACCTGCTAGATGGTGCTTGAAAAGAAGCAAGGTGCCTTGGTGCTCTCCATGGAGTTGAGGTATCTTCACCTTTCTCCTCCATCTGGTGTACTGGCTCTCACGTCTTTGTTTTATTTCAGATACTTCCCTGAAGGTGAGCCCTGGAAAGAAACTAACCATGAATTAGGTTGCCTTTTTGCATCCTAAACGAGGTAAATGCAATCCTTTGACAAAGTGATGGTGGTTTTTTCCACCCCCAAAACACTTATCGCTTCATTAACACCCTTCAGTGAAGAAGGTGTTAATGAGACGGGTACCAGTTGAAGTAAGTAGCAGCCACCTGGAGCTTGGCTTTTCAAAGCCCGGATGATGGGTGCAGTAGGAGAATGCTGAGGGGAGAGGAGAAGAGCAGCTTCTTATTGCAGTTTTCTTTGATGTTCTGATGCAAGTTCTAAATGAGACTGTTGCCATGAAATCAAGGTGAAAACAAAGCTATAGTGAGTGCAGACCAAAACCAGCTGAGAAGGACTGCCCAAGATCATCTTGGCTTTCATGATTTAGTGAAGTCTTTACAGCTAGCACTTAAGTTTCATCCCCTTTCCTGAAACTGCAATTTGCTTGGTCCAGCCTTGGATCCTTAATTCCACCTCAGAAGATCCAGAGATTGATCGAGTCGCATGTGCCACTGGTGGTAAAGATTTGTTTCCTTTACTTGGCAGAGCCTAAAGGTACTTAAAACATCATTCCAGCTTTTCCTATTCTTTTTGAAGAATTAAAAAGTCAGACTGCATAATCCAGAACACCAATTAGGGAAAAGGTGTGAAAACAATTTAATGAAAGCTTTTACCCTAGTGCCTGTTTTTGGTGGCAGAACGTCAATACCAAGGGTCTAGCATTTGCTAGAGTAACATATCGGGAGCATTTTGGGTCTATAGGACACATAAATATAGATATATAAATTAATATATGACATATGAAACTCCACTTTGGCAAAGATTTGGCTTTTTTGCTATTCCCTTTTGGAAAGGCATTCCTGAATAGGGCAACATTGGCCTCTTGCTGTTTACACGATGGGTTTCGTTGTGATTATGGACAATATGGAAAGCATTTAGTCCCTGAGTAGTCCATGTTTTATCTGTGTATTGTGAAAATGGGGTTAATTTTTGCACCAGCTTTGCAAGCTCTCTTTTTGAGCTCTAAACCATGTTTTCTTTCTTCATATAAGTGGAATCCACCACACGATAAAGATAGGATTGAAGCATTACCTTGCTTGATGGAGCCATGCTTCACCCCCAGCTATAAACTTGCTTTGTTACAGCTATATTCCTCATGTTTGAAAATATGCTTGGAAATAAATTGTGTTTCCTTCACTTGGGTCACCTCTGTGTGTTCTCATATGTGTGTCCTGCTTTGAACCTCTCTGAACAGCCCCTTCTGCTCTTGGGCTTCAGAGCTTCTTGTTTCCCAACCTTTGCAGACTCTGTTTTTGAGACAGTCTCCTCTTGCCATTTGATGGTCTCGTGCTTGTTTTCAGCTTTGATATTCATGCTTGATACACATAAGCCCAAGAGAAATCAGTTTGTTCTGCATTATTAGGGCTTTTTGCAGTACCTGCATTTCATTTACACCTGGTTGTCTCTCTTTGCTGGAACTGGGTTAACATTTCCTTTCCTCAGCTGGCAACTTACCTGCATTTTCTCAGGGCAAAACATAGCTTTGGGGTTTTTTTAAACCCCTTTCTTTAGACCAGACTTTAACTTGGGGAGATTATATTCTCCCTGCTTTATTCTCCAGTGCCATTGCAATCAATTCTTTTGTAACCTAGTGCATCTTGTGTTAAATGTCAGTAACAAAAGGGTATTTAGATCAATAGCTCAATCACTTCTGCAGCTCAGGAGTGATTCTGTCAGGCACTGCTTTCTATATGTTCTTAGGCTGGTAGCTACTGCTAGCATATGTTACAATAGTTGTTGATGTCGATGTCAAGATCCAAATTTGCATGTTCATTCTAGCAGGTGAGGAAGTTGGGAAGCTCTTTGGTCATTGCACTACTGGTTTTAAGCTATTCGAGGGGGCTCCAGCCAAAGTAGGAGCATGAGCTGCTCTACGGGCTTCAGGAGTTTGTCAAAATTACAGTTAGCTATTTCCACATGCTTGTAATATGCATAAATTTAATCCTTCAGTTCCATGATCACGTCAGCAAGAGGATAAGTCTTGTTCCTTCTCCCGCCTACACCTCTTCCAGAGGAACTCGGTTACTGCCTCTTCTCTGGCTTGTGTCAGTGAGGGCAGTAGCTGCAGTTGGAAGGGGCATTGCTGGTATGTAAAGCTGGGATTCGTTTACATGCCAGAGCTGGAACGTAGCTTGGCTTGGCCTCGCCTGCGTTTGGCCAACAGGTAGCTCATAAATATTGGCAGAAGAAAACTGACTCTGTAAAAGGAATCTTCTATTAGTAAAGCCTCATCAATGAAATCAGCTTGCTGAGGAGTGGTAAAGCTGTGCTTTTGTGCTCCTTTAAACTCTCCATCTTCAGGTTCCCAGTCCACTCTCTTCTTCTGAACTCAGCATTTGGCCAACATGGAGCTTTTCCAGTTTTCTGGCTCTCAGAGTCTGCTCTACATGTTTCTTTTACTGCATATGGGATTTTTTGGCTGCCCTTTTGACTAGCTCTGAGTGTCTCCCCCACTCCCAGTTCAAGTGCACCTGGCTTTCAAAATGCAATTTTTCTTAATATGGATTTAGTGGTTCTTCACCAAAATACACGTTTTAACATGGGGGGATTGCAAATGTGAGGAGCCCTGCTGGGAACTGGATTTCATTAGTCTGTCAGAATTGTATGTGGAGACCAACTTGTTTCTCTGTTTTTAGAGCATTAGTCAATTGCTTTCCTCATCTTTATCCTCACAGTGGTGTCTGAGATCAACTTCTGCAGTGATTTAATGCTATTGAATAACAAAAAATTTATAATTAGTTGGAAAGATAATGTGTACTTGATACACCAGATAATAGCTGCACCTTAGACCACAGTGTGTTATACTTCTTGCATTGTGGTGTATCACGAAGACCCATCAAGCCCCTGGGAGAGATATTTAACACCAGGTTTTGCCTTGTTCTTTTATGCATGATAGCAATTGGCTTTAAAGATATCCCAAACCTGAACAATCCTCCCCTTCAAACACCTTTGAATGAGAACTTGCTACGTCACAGCATAACTCATTCATGACTATCATGCAGGAAATACAGCTGCTGATAGAATGAACATTTACAGTACAGTTTTCTTGTAAGCACTTGAAGGTGCTTATTCCTGCTGGATTTGACATTAAGGATTCGCTGCAGATTTGGGCTATTCTGCTCCTTCCTTCTATAGGATCTTAAGGTGTGATCTATGGATTATTGCCTCCTTCCTCTCCCTTCCCAAGAGTTCTGGCCTTTGTGTGCTTTCCAGCATTGGCTGCAGTTTTGCTCTGCTGTTGTGTAAAGGGCTGACACTTGTATGGTGACAATGATTCATCCTACACTTTACACTTTGGGAATCAGACAGCTGTAAATCACAAAGAAGGGCAGGTTTTCAGTTAGAAATGGCTATAGTATAACCACTTTAACAAGACCTCTTGGCTTGATCTGTTTGTATTTTGCCGTGTATTTGTTCCCTTGGTGCTCCTGTCTCTAGACCAGAACATGGTAATAACAAGGCAGCAGTACTGTGCTTGGAGAAGACCAAGTAAGGAAACTGTTGGGCTCTGAAAGCCTCTTATGTAAGCAATGAAATCTGGAGAGTGTCATTTTCTGTTTGGTTTTGAGCAATAATGGAAATCACTGACAATTGCCAAAAAAGCAGGAGCACTTCCCAGGCTCCTGTGGTGTTCCAGGGAGCATTCGCTGTAATATGCAGCTTTTTTTCCCTCTTCCCCCCTTCCCTAGAAACATGTCTGCTTGGTACTGGCAGGATTCAGCTCTTTTTGCAGCTCCTAGCTAGAGATCTTCCTGGGGAATGGTCCTCTGGCAGATGTACAGTAGCTGCAAGCATCGCCTCCGCTTACTGATGCTGTTTGATGTCTTGCCTTTGCTGTTCTGAATGACTGAAATACCGAACATTAACCCTAGCCCTTTGTAATGCAAAGTGTTTATTAACTTGTATGTAGAGGCTTTTCTACTGCCTTCATTCCCATCTGTCCATCCAGGATTTTACTGCAGCCTGGAATACCTTTTTTAAAGAGCGCTTTTACCTCTTGCTGGGATGGGGAGTGCCACCAAGTGATCACTGTGGTCTAGTGTGAGGTGTCCCTGCCCATGGCAGGGGGTTGGAACTCGATGAGCTTAAGGTCCTTTCCAACCCAAACAACTCTGTGATTGTATGAAATCACATTTGTGTGTTTTCTTTGCCATCTTTATGTGTGCCGATAACAGGGTTGCTCAGCTGAAGATTGAGTGTCGCATTGAAATATATCATCATCTGAAATGTTGTTTTTCAAGAGGATTTGAAACTGATGGAAATGTAGGTTTAAAACTTCGACCTGGAGAATATTCACTAAAGGGACCTCTTCCTGCAGTGGTCCAGTTTAATCTTTTTAAATTATTTTTAGGCTTTGTGCAGAGGTTATAATACTTGTAACAGCTTAGTAAATACAGAATCAGCTTCAAACCTGAAAGCTTTTGACAACTTGTTTTAGTCAAATTACTGAGGCTGCTTTTTTTCTACAGGACTTCTATCACTCTCTCATACCACATATGTCTATTGTGTAACCCCAGCAGCAGTGCAGCTCATATTAGGTTAAAATATACAGTTGTAGCCTTTTATCCTTGCTGCAAAGGCCGGGCAAGGAGGTATTCTTGAGGAAGTGGTTGCTTAGTAGCCAGAACCACTGGAGAAATAGGATTGAATTAGGGTTTGGGATCACTTGGCCTTTGACTTCAGGGGTGCATTTCATGATGCATCTTTGTGATGATGAACCTGTAGAAGGTAGATCCCTTCTTGAGCATCTTCCCTGAGCTGCTGTCATCTCTTTGGCTCATCTCAGTATTATGGTGGAAGGCAGGAGAAAACGGCTTTGGCATAGGAGGGAGAAGCACTAAGATTTGGAAAGAAGCTAGTCTGTGTCCTGTGATGCTGCTTCAGCCTATTGTGTCTAGAAAACCACGTTGAGATAGATGTCAGCCTCACTGTTTGATTTGTGCCTCTGCGGGAGTACAAAGTCTTCCTCGTTCAGCATCCCTTGAAATGGGGACGGTCCAGCAGAGCAAGATCATAACCCAGGCTCCTGTGTTACCTCAAACAGCAGTGTGAAAACAGTGTGATCCTTGTTAACCTCAAGAAGCCTCAACAGTGGTCTTAGAGCAGTTTACAACCACTAGTAATTAGAGGCACTTGTAGTCCAATAGCTTTTCCACTGCCTCCCTGCAGCACTGGATTGTTTGCTGTAGTACTGGAGCACAGACCTCGCCTCCTCTACTGCCGGAGTGTGAGGCTGGAGCATCCTTGTCAAATGAGGTTGTAATTGAAACCATTTCTGAGGTTAATACTTACTATTTTTGAGTGTTCTTGTAGCTGTTCCTTGCAGCCACGGGACTGTGCTGGCAAGGAACAGGTTGTGCGTGTACTCTAGAGACTCGTGGCCTTGTTTTCTTGCCCAGATTATTCTTTAGAGATCCACCTATGGTGCAAACTTCCCGTGTAGTTGTCAATGTGCAATTGTTTCACTGTTTCACGAGTGTGGCCATTCAATGGGGAGGGGAATGCTATTTAATGAGTGCACAGCAGAAATCTTACCAAGGCTTTAAATCCACCTTTCTGTGTTCTAATATCCGTTGAACTGCCTTTCAATCCTCTCCCTGAAAGCAAGCCATGAATTTGAGGAGAGGGATAACACAATCTGAGGTTTATCAGCTGTGTGGCGCTCTAAGCCTGCTTGCTGAAGGGAGCACAGCAGTATAGGACAGGTTTGGTGCATAATCTGTCTGGCCAGCTGTATTCTAATCCTGTAGTTTCAGGCTGGGCCTGCTGGGTCCCCTAGCTTTAAAGCTAGGCAACACTGTTTCCAGTAGATACCTTGGAAAATAGGATTGAAGGACAATTCAGGATGTCTGTGCACACAGCTCCGAAGCTGGTAAGTATTGAAGGATTCCATGCCATAATAAGGATATTTTGGCCTGATCATGAACGTCAGCTCAGCATGTTGTTTCAGAAGGCAAAAGTCATGTGCTCTGTCAAAGTACCTTTGATGCTGTTGGTTTCCCAGCTGTCAAAAGGGTGTTTTGGCCCGTGTGTGTATATAGCACTTTACTTTAGCAGGTTGTGACTCTTCTGGAGCTGTGGTGATCCAGCTACTTCAGGAAATAGGTCACTTGGATATTGGGGAATTCTCTCCCTTGGAAGTCCAAAATATATGGAAGGAAAGGTCAAAGTAGGGTTCACAATCGTGAGCTGTGCAGGGCAGAAGGTTAAAGTTTTACCCTTTCCCCTCCCTCTAGATAGGTCATAGGAAGCAAGAAATCCCTTCAGAGAAAAGCCATCTGGCCATGAACGCTCAACACTTCCCAATTACAAAGTCCACACAACGGAAAGGGGCTTGAAAAAGCCCATCAGTCTGCTCTAGGGCTTGGAGTTACCTCCGAGCTGGTGTGTGTTGCAAGCACAACTGCCACAGATGGATCCCCCAGAGTGGCTGGAGAAGCACCTCTTGCCATGAATCTATGCTCCACATGGGAGTGTGCTGCTCCCAGTGGGAGTGAGCTGTTCCAGGCTACCTCCATCCACCAGTGCCCAGTGCTGTGCTTTTTCTATGCAAGTTGTGTTATTGTAGATGCTAATGTCTTCTCTAACTGTTTGTTTTCTGTACCTCATAGCTTTGTTCTTTATAAGCTCTTTTGTTTTCTGCCACTCCGTCACTGCGTTTCTGCTGCCCCTCCCTCTAGCTGGGTTTGTCAAGTCGCCCATGTCAGAAACTAAACTCGCGGGGGACGCCTTTGAACTGTACTGTGATGTGGTTGGGAATCCCACTCCAGAGATCCAGTGGTGGTATGCTGAAGTCAACCGGGCTGAGTCTTTCAAACAGCTGTGGGATGGTGCTCGGAAGCGCCGTGTCACCATTAACACTGCCTACGGGGCGAATGGGGTGAGTGTGCTGAGGATAACCCGCCTTACCTTGGAAGACTCTGGGACTTACGAGTGCAGGGCCAGCAACGATCCCAGGAGGAATGACTTGAGGCAAAATCCCTCCATAACGTGGATTCGAGCCCAGGCTACTATAAGCGTCCTTCAGAGTGAGTCCGGCACCCTACAGTAGTGGCACTGTAGTGCCTAGAGGCAGTCTAGTGACCCTCACCCTCCTGTTACCCCCATCCAACCCTCTGCTCCCTTGTGCTGTTGTTCTGAACCCAAGACTGCTCCTCCACCTGTAGTGCTGCCGTTGTCTGCCCTCTGTGTCTTTTCTCCTTACGATCAAAGGACTTGGGAAAAATCTGTGGATTAGTTTTAGAGCTTCTGTGTGAAAACAAGCCCAGTGTTGAATCTGTGTTTCTTCCCTCCCCCCTTTAGTGTTGTAGTAGGTTTCTAGTCACCCTAATGCTGGCTTCTCCATGAGTGCCTTCATATTTGATTTGTGTTCTTCCCAGGTCTAACCATTTCATTTTTCTTTCTTCTGTTCTCTTGGAATTTCTCTGAATGCCTTCTCACGTGGTGTTGGTTGCATATATGCTGCTGTACAAATTCTTCCCTTTCAGTTACATGTAACCTTTAATGGTGAGATTTTTCCATGAAGCCGTGGTGTTTCTTCTGCTTTCTGAGTAGCAGCATGTTCCTGATGGTTTCTCTGATGCAGCAGCACTGAACTGATGCAGCTATTTTTAATCCAGCCTATGAAAGGAAGAGGGGGGGGGAATATCCCATCCTCCCGCCCCCCCGCAGTGTTGCACTAATAACACTTAGCTAATGACTTTCGTCTGAGAAGGCAACTTTGGGCAGCAGCAAAAGCTTTCAAAAGTAGAGAATATGGTTGACCCAGAATTGCTTTTTTTGTTCTTTATTGTTACAAGACTTTTCTGCATTCAGCTCGCTTTTAAAGCAGTCTCAGGTGAGCTTGGACATTTATATTGTAAAGGTAGTAAAGAAGAACCCTGTTTCATTTTGTGTAAGGTGTAAAACTCTAGCATTTGCTAACAAGAGGAAGCAAATGTCTAATGAGTTATAGGTAGAGTGAATTAAATGTGCAACATGAGCATGGGGGTACAGGAGAACTTGCTTTCTCTGTGATTTCTCAGTGTCCTCAGGTGGCAGAGGGGAGTGTAGGCTATATTTTGTTCTTGTGCTCTGTGCCTAAATAAACCTTTTCTTTGAGTACCACTTTGAGGTTTGTCTGGGCACAAAGATGTCAAACTCTGTAATTATGTCTCAGTTAAGTTTTGGAATACCTTTAAATATCAACCTAAAACTTCTTAAAGTGTGATGCTGCGGTCAGTGCTGCTGGATCAGAGACCTTCCCTCTGGGAAATGGAAATAACATGGATATATGTGGAAAAATTGAGAGGAAACCCAATGATGTGGACTGACTTGTGGATTTAAGTGGCATTGGGTCATTCAGCTCAAACCCTCTCAGCTTTCAGTCCTACTGCTTGTTTCCTCCTTTGCCCTTTGAGGTCTCAAAGGACTTGGATGTGTGGATTACTTGCATGACCTACGACAGCAAGAGCTATGTAGTTGTAGGAAATGATATGACCTTAAGACAAAGCTAAAAGATTTGTCTTCTAGGAAGTATTGTCTCCTGGACATCCCCTCTGCCCCTGTAAGACCTTTAGTTCTTCTGGGGTGTGACAAGTCTGGTGTCCTGTGCTCCTCTCTTTGTGACCAGTCAGTGTTAGTAACCTACCGAGGGAGAAAATCCTTTTCATATGAAAAGTCACCATTTGGGACTGAATTACTGTGAAGATGTCTCCATATGGAAAGTGGGTTTTTCCTCTCTCAGGCCATTGATGCTAACCTGCTCCAGGGATTGAAGTTTAACCTTTCATTTACTCCCCAGTTAATATCGTCTTGTTGCATCTGATGCTAATTCTGAAGTGTGTGTCGTGACTTCATTGCCAAGTGCCTTGTGCCCAGGGTAATTCTGCTGCTTTGTGTTTTACTTTTGTATTTGAACCAAATACTTTAATGCTTTAACTCTGTAACACTGTGTATGAGAGGTCTGATCAGCTGCTGCTTGGGAAACAGACCACCTGGACATCAAACTCCTGCAACACCATGCTGAAAATGGAGATAAGAGGAGGGAAAACAGGTTTCCAAGCTGTCCCTGGAAGGTGCAGACCATCTTATCTGAAGCTGCCCAAAATGTCCCAGCTGCTCTATTGTGTGTGTGAACACAATTTGTCATCGAAATGGGAATTTCTGATTAAACATGTTGGAGTTTCCAGCTAACAGTGGCCAATTTGCTGCTGACTTCACATGACATCGCTGAAAGGGAATGTCAGATGTCTCAAAAAAGCACTATCCTTTCAATAGCAGCTTGTCTCAAATACCAGCATTTGCATGCAGAGAGGTCAAGTGCGACTTGATTTTTAAGTCAGCTCCAAGAACAAGCATCTCGCTTCTATCTCATTCCTCATTTGGATGAAGAATTTCACTTACTGATGGTTGTTTTGATTTGGGTTTTTTGACTTTAAAACCTCACGTAAAATGAGCAGTTTGAGTGATCTGTGAAAGAGACTCTTCAGCATTTTGCTGTTTCAAGTGGACGTCCTTCTTTGGATGTCGCTGGCCCAATAGTATTCCATTTGCAATTTGTCTCCTAGAATTAAATGAGACTACAACTACCTGATGGCTTATTTTTTTAAATAAATCAAAATAACAGAAATTCAGGTAAAAGATGGAAATGAGATTGCAGTTGCCTTATATTTGCTTAACCTAAAAGTTAAAAAGCTGCAAGTCAGACACACAAGGCCCCAGCAAATTCCAGCACAGCAAGCTTGAGAGCACTACATGTTGTCTGGGCATTGCAGCTTAGCAGAGACGTAGGTAAGAGTTGGAGATCCAGGCAGGGGTTTCTGTGTGTTCTTTTTTGTTTTATAGGGGTTTTTGGTTTGTTTGGGTTTTTTTGTATGTTCATACATACATGTTCATACATACATGTCCCCTGTAGGGACAGGCCAAGGGGAATGGCTTTAACCTGCCAGAGGGGAGATTGAGATGAGCTCTTAGGCAGAAGCTCTTCCCTGTGAGGGTGCTGAGGCGCTGGCACAGACTTTTCCCAGAGAAGCTGTGGCTGCCCCATCCCTGGCAGTGTTCAAGGCCAGGTTGGACACAGGGGCTTGGAGCAACCTGCTCTAGTGGAAGGTGTCCCTGCCCGTGGCAGGGGGTTGGAACTGGGTGAGCTGTAAGGTCCCTTCCAGCACAAACCAGGCTGGGATTCTGCTTCCTCACTGTTGAGGCCAAAGAGTCCACTGTCAACAGAACATGAAAGCAGATTGCCACTGTCAAAACCCTTCTGGATTAAGTCTTTAACTTTCCAGTTTATGTAGGGACTAGGTCCAGATTTTCTTAGTGCCTTTTTCCTGGTTCTAGCATTTGTGCAATGCTTTCTGATGGCATGTGTGCTTCCTGTTTCCAGGATCACTGCAGGCTGATCACTGCTTCAGGTTGTGTCTCAGCCCAGCACAGACAGCATCGGCATCTGTTCCAACAGCACTTGCTGGATGTGCTGCTGTCCTACCAGGGACCTCCTACTAAAAAGAAACCACAGCACTCATTTTGCAGGCTACAGGCTTGAAGACCCTGCCTTGAGCATCCAAGAGAAAACATTTATTTTGTACCCCATAGGACCCAAGTATGGGAAAAATGAAGGAGAAACACAGTTGAAAATACATGACAATAGCAAAGTGTCAAAACCCCTCCAGTGATCCAGTGCCTGACAGTTTTTCTGCACTGAAATGATAGTCCTAGTTTTAAACAGATATGAAGAGAAGCTGTGTAGCTGAAGAAAGGGGGAAAAGATATACAGAACTGGAATGCCTATGTCAGGTTATTAGTTGGTGGATGTTTTTTCTCCCTGCCTCCCTGGGCAATAATCTAGTACTGGACTATTGGCTGGATGAATGTTTTATGTTGAAAAATGCCATAGTGGTATTTTCCACTTCCCCTCATTCTGTTTCATAACTGGTGTTCCAAGCACTTTGCAGATGACTATCCAAAAGGCTGCATGGCTGTGACTAAATTTATATCCCAAATATGTTACCACAAGGCATAACTAAATGTCCGGGATTAAAAAGCCCTTTGCTGACTTGCAGAGTGATGAAGAGGTTCATTCCTGACCAACTTCCTCACCCAACCAGCACCATGGGTGCGTGGTGGGTGAAATGAGCAGCAGGCAACAGCTACCTCTTTGGAATTCATTTCACCCTTGGAAGTAAGGAATGCATCAAAGGAGAGGACACACAGCAGCATTGCCATGGTAGAGGCTGCTGTAGCAGTGGCCTTTAGATCAAGCTGAAACTATAGCTGCTGCTAAATCCAGATATTTATGGAAGGCTGATAGCAAGATGTCCTAAATTTCCTTTGAGCTCTGTCATCCTGTGTTAGATTTTTGGGATTTACGGAAAACTTGACATGAGACCTTCAATAAAAAGGTCTTTTTTTTTTCCAAGTTTGGGAAGAAACTTGTCTCTGACTATCCTAAAAACTCATCAGCCTTATTTGTTAGAGGGTAATAGCCATCTACACAATCTTAAGAGAATGTGGTTATCAAATAAATGTAAGGACAGTGCCCTCATGCCAGTATTATTACTTTTGAAAGACTTTCCCCTAAACAAGGTGAATTTGATGTTCCCAGGTAAGGCTGTAATGTGACACAGCCTGGCTTCAGTGCCTGTTGCAGCCGGCACAGTGTGTAATGCCTGTGGCCTGCTTGTGCAACAAGGCTCGCATTTCCTTCATGTTCTTCATAAATGCTTAAGGTTACTTTAGACATGAAATGGTTCCAGAGTCTGATTTTAACATGGTGTATATTCTTACTTCTTATTTTTAAGGGCTGCTTTCAGCCATTCTTCATCAGACTCGTGCCTTATTCACACTCAGATTTCAGACATCAGCAAAGTTGGGCCATTTGAAATATCTTGTGTTCACAGGATATTTTCCTTACGTAGACATGAGCCTTTTTGCAGGGGGCAGTCCAGAAATATTATTCAGAAGACTCTTTAACTTCTCTATAGAAAACGGGTTTATTTTTAAACCTCAAAGTAGAGGAACCAAGTTACAGCCAGAAGGAATTTGCTTTCTGAAGGCCTGGCTTGTCTCTTATGTGTGGTTACAGGACATGTGTTTCTCCATGTTACAGTCAGTAGTGTTGAAATAAAACATTGATTAATGGTGTTACACAGGAATCTGTAGCGATGTTGAATATTAAACAATCTAAATAATTCTCTTTTTCCCATATAGGAGTGCTGATCCATAAGGTGTTGCCTTCACTAAGTTCTATTGTGACTTTCTTGCTGTTTCCCAAATTAGTGCACTTGCATTCCTTGTGTAGTCTTTTTCCCTTCCTGATTTCCCCCTTTTGGATTTTAGACTAGTGTGGCATGGTTGCCAGGGAGGATTTGTGGCTATTTAACGTGTCCTTTGTTTCAGAGCCCAGGATCAATGCCAGCGAGGATGTAGTCATTCATCTGTACGGGCCGGCTGTCACATTGCAGTGTAACCTCACCACAAGTCCCAGCCCCCTTTCTGCCAGTTACTGGGTGAAGAATGGAGAAGAGATTCCTGGCACTAGAAAACCTTCAAACACTACAGAATACAAGTAAGTCCTTTCAGAATCATCTTCATGGGAGAATGATAAACCTGTTCCAAAGGAACACACATTGGGATTCCAGGGTTCCTGGTTCAGCTTCGTAGTGGTCAGATGAATGGAGCTGATCTGCACTAGAGGTTCCACAGAGTATGAATAGTGTTAAAGCAAGGATTCTGGGAAGTTTGTTGACTCCAGGGTATGTCTAACATAAAGGTGGATCTGCAGCTGTGCATCTTCATCACAGAGGGAATTCCAGCACACAAATCACTGCTGAATTCAGCTGGTTTAGTCATTTTCTGGCCCAGGGAGATGAACTCGGTGTTCTCAGAGTTGTTAGTGATGAGTTGTCAGGTCACTGCTATGAAATGATACCAAATCTTGATTAAACGTTGCAGCTGTATCGCTCATGCTTCTTATTTGTCAGTACCCCACGTTTTCAGCTTTAATCTGTTCCACATGCCCATATTCTGGCTTTGTCTCTACCTTCCATTTAAGGGTGTGAAGGAGAACAGAATATGTGCAACCATATCTTCTGTTTCACTGTAGAATCATAGTATCACAGACTGGTTTGAGTTGGAAGGGACCTTAAAGCTGATCCAGTTCCAACCCTCTGCCATGGGCAGGGACACCTTCCACTAGAGCAGGTTGCTCCAAGCCCCTGTGTCCAACCTGGCCTTGAACACTGCCAGGGAAGGGGCAGAAATCCTTCGAGGGTTTCTGTATTCCTGCAGTGGGGCTATCTTGCCATGGAGTTGATGAGAGCATGTGAAGCTTGCTCTCATCTTGAAGTGGTGCCATCAGAGATCTGTTTTGTGTGTGCAATTTTCTTGCTTTCTTATTTTGTCCTTCCATTTCCTTCACTCAATGCCAGCAGGATAGCAAATCCAGCTGTGTGTGCAGTGTCAAGCAAAGATGAAGAGCACTTAAGGAATGTTTTAACCACTGGTGGTAACTCATTCTTTGGAGACATTAGACCCGTTCTGACCCTCCTACTCAGCTCTTAGCGCCAGGACGAGGTGCTTATGTCCGGTCAGGGCCCACTATGTTATATATAGTGCTTGTTGTTTACTGTTCCTTGGCTGTACAGTGAAGCAAGGAAACATGCCTACGCACTCAGTGAGCTTTTTTCCATCTCTAGCGGAGTACTGTGGGCTCTTCACCACACTGATGTTGCTTCCTGGTACAGGATGAAGAAATATTCCAGGTTTTCCTTGCCTTAGCAAAGCATTCTTGCCTCCACAGGATTATGGAAGTGAGGTTTGATTCTGATAAAGCTGTGTTGAAGTTTTTACCTTTTACTTCCACTTCAGCTCACTCTGTGTTATCTGTTCAGTTTTGCAGTTAAAAAAGTCTCATTTAGTTCCGTAATTCCATCTTGTTACTTCCTGCATCCAATGTTTAACGCTGGGGCTGAGTTTTAAAGGCTCTGCTTTCTTATCTAGCAATTAACTTGATGAGTAGCTTTGTCCAAAGCACGAGTTTGAGTGCTACAAGAGGAGTTTTGCATGAAGGGTACTGAAAATTGCATGTTGTTATTCAGGGAACTAAGTATCAGTCTGACTTCTCTACAATCTGTTCCAAGCCAGAGTGGATTTTCCTTCCAAATTCCTCTGTAAAGGAAGAACTAGACTTGGTTTCAGTTTTCACTTCCTGGAGAAGAAAGCAGCAAGATGGGCAGACCATAAAGTCCCTTTGTTCCCAGTGAGTGAAGGGGTTGCTGGACCACACTGCAATCACAGGCACAGCCTGAGGAATGAGTAGATCTGTGTTTGCAAAGTAAAGCTTGAATTCCTGATCATTTTTAAGCTGCTTTGCTGCATTTTGTGGGTTCAGGCTTTCTGTGGCATTTTGTTGTTGCAGATGATCACACTGTGTTTGATCTGTTTGTTAAATTCTAGTTTGATTTAGTTACTCTTTAAATCTAGCAATGCCAAATCCTGCCTAGGAGGATCCATGCAAGCAATGGCAGCATAGTTGTGGTTAAAAGATGAGATTTAACACCAGCATTGGTTAATCTTTTGTATTCTCTTAATTTTCCTTTACAAAGTTTCAGGTTCTTGGCTTTTCAGTTGTTAACATGTGTTGGTTGGCTGTAAAATGTTGTTAGTACTTGAAGGTCAGTGTTGTTTGACATCCAGAAAGCTTCAGAATTTATAGGTTCAGCTACTTACCTTAAAACCCCTGCTTCAGACAACAATAGAAATGGCATACAGTGTTCTTAGTTCTTCATTCCATCTTGATGGAGCTGCTTTTGCTGGATAGCAGCTAAAATCAGGATGCTCAGAGTTAAATCTGGGAGTTTAGTTCACCATTTTAATGTCAAATGGGCAAGAATTACTTGCAGTGTATTCTGCAAGCAGAAGGTGCGTGGAAGTGGTTATGGCCATCCTGTGCTTTCATTGTAGACCTGTCCCTTGTCTACACTCATAGTTTGGAGGAGAAAAGTAGTGAGTTCTTTGCAAACTTCTCATCAGTTAATTCAGACTTACTGAGCTAAACCAATAAAATCCTTGGGGTTTATTTGTATTTCTTGTTTTGCATCTGCCGAGAAGCCTCCATCTACAAAAAGCCAGGCTCTTCCTAAACCCACAGGTCTGAAGGAAGCTGTTGCTAAACAGACTTGTTTCAGGTGCTTGTCTGTCTTTGAAAGTTGGCAGCTGGATCAGTTTTCACTTGCTTTAATGATTCATGGTAATAATACTCGAGTACTGGCTCTTGTAGTTTCACACTGTAAGAGAAGCAGTCTGTGTAGAACTGAAAGCATACAGAATCTTTCCCCCCTGCCCCTGCTTTGAAGTGTTGACTATAATGGATAAGAAAAAGCAGTGGTCAGAGTATGATAATTATTAAGGTCCTAAATGCAATTACAGAAGGCCAGGTATTTTCTGCTTACCCACACTATTGCAGATCCTTAAAAGATTATCTGAAATAGCAGCCTTCCAGTGTCTGAAGGGGACTACAAGGATGCTGGAGAGGGACTCTTCATCAGGGACTGGAGTGATAGGACCAAGGAGTGATGGGTTCAAACAGAAACAGGGGAAGTTCAGGTTGGATGTAAGGGAGAAGTTCTTTACTGTGAGGGTGCTGAGGTGCTGGCACAGGGTGCCCAGAGAAGTGGTAAATGCTCCACCCCTGGCAGTGTTCAAGGCCAGGCTGGACCGACTCTTGGGCGACATGGTCTAGGATGAGGCGTCCCTGCCCATGGAGCTGGATGATCTTAAGGTCCTTTCCAACCCTAACTATTCTATGATTCTATGTATTAACTTCCTAACCAACTTCAGGCTTTCAGCAGCAACTCTGGAAAGTAAGCGCTGTAACCAGTGAAGGCTTGAGTCCAAGGACTGTGTTTAACTGAGCAGCTTTTTACATGTGTCTAAGCAGTTTCCATGTATAAGGAAATAAACTAATTATTTCCTTACAGTGCTCTCTGCAGGGTTGCTCTTCATCTGCATGCTATTTACTTCATGTGTTTTAAAATAAATAATAATAAAAAAGTAGAGTCAAGAAGCCTTTCAGTAGAGGGAGGGAGGGATGAGGAGAACCCTGTGGAGATATAAATTCTGCATCACATCATCATATGCTTCTCTAGTGTAAGATGCCTTTTGTAGGTCAATATCTGAAGAACATATGCATAAAGCTTTTAAGTATCCACAAGCTTTCTGGAAGACAACAAAAGCTGGTGAACTTGAAGGTAGCACCATCTCGAGTGTAAATTCATCTGAATTTTTTGGGTGGTTGGCATTTGTTGTAGCTCAGATCTAACTCTGGCTGGTTTGCATCTGGTTTGCCTTCAGCTGGTTGTTCCTGCATCAGTCTCGCCTTAATTCTCAGGGGCAGATTCCTGTGTGGTGTCTTCCTTCAGGAGTTGACCAGCTTTTGCAATTTTTCCACATCCAGTTTGAATTAGAGAAAACTATTAATGGAGCAGTCTCATACCTGCTCTGGAAGAAGGAAAACAGCTTTGGAGAGGAGTGTCAGCCTTGATTGCATTTGTAGTCTGTTGTTTCCAATTGGCTGTGCTATACTACTGATGTGTACTACTATATGTCTCCATACTCAGTGGAGGTTGTACCTTCAAATCATGTTTCTCACCCAGTGGGACGCAATGCCTGCCTAGTAGGCTACTGACTTGAGGATGACTTGCATCAGACTAACTGCAGTGTGTAGTTAACTGATGTTGGGCTCCTTCTTTGCTTTTAAACTAAATGCAGCTTTTCCAGCTAAATTGCTACTGACTTCCCAGACTAGAGCTCACCCTTTTTTTTTTGGCTAGCACCAGCCTTTATTTCAAGTAGGTACATCTGTACAACGTATCTTGAATTAACAAGCAATAGCTGTGAAATTCAGTGCAAAGGTTAAAGTGTGTGGGGAAGAAATAAGCCCCTAGCCTGCTTGGTTTTGGTTGCTAACACAGTATTTAACACAGCTCCTGTGTTCTCTCCCTGTCTGCAGGATTTTGAAGCCCAGAGCAGAAGAGTCAGGGGAATACTTGTGCGTGTTTGTGTTTTCAAACTCTCCTATAGCCAACGCCACTATAGAAGTGAGAGGTACTTTTTTGTTTGGTTCTTTTTTGTGTGTTTTTTATTTCCTCTCCCTGCAAGTGAAATGCGTTTACTGCCTCTGCTCTTTGCTGCATGTCTGTAACTCGAGGCCTCTCCTAATGATACAGTGCCTGTGTCCAATCCTTGCTTATGATTTGAAGGGAAAGTCATAGGGGAGAGATCTCACAGATATGGGAGCATGGCCATTGCATTTGTGGCCCACACAGGAGATACTAAAACACCTCCTAGCACACGCCTCTATGCTCTTTTGGTAAATCTGGCTATCACAGGAGGGCAAGCCTGGCCAGCAGGATCAAGATTGCTATAGAATATGTGTGTGCTCCTGCAAAGGCTGTTGTTTCCTTCCTGTCTCACAGTAACTGAGGCCATTTGAATGTATTCAATGTACTTTGAATTTGTCCTGAAAAGGGGGGGAAAAGGGAACCATCATCTCCTGTGTGGCAGCTTGGAACTGGTTTTGCCTGCAGAAGCTATTTCAGTTTCTGGAAGGCCTGGGTTCTGGTTAAGACAGATGCCCTGTGCCAGATGAGGGTTTTCTACTTTCATGCACCATATTTTTTGTTGGGTTTTTTTTTCCCTGTCTTGTGCATGTTAGTACTTTCCTGACATCTTTAGGAACCTAAAATCATGGATAGAAACTGCAGAATGTGAAAGGTTTGCACTGAGTTTTGCTGTAGTTGTTGAATGAAAGAGCAGGGTTTCTGTTAGATGTACAACATAGAGGTAATACGGAGGTGGTGGAGTTTTATACAGTGTTAAACTCCTGCCACAATGCAGTTGAATAACTGTGAAAATCACTGCAGGAGCCTTGGTTTGCCCCTTATGTGCTGCAGTAAGTTGGAATTGATGCATTAATGTAGCTTTGTTAACCAAAGGCAGATGAGTTTACCCAAAACCATGTTTGAAGTCTCACAACCAGCCTATATGTGCCTGGGACTATACTGATTCTTGCTTTATGAAGGGGTACTTACTGTAAACTTGTCTAAAAGTAAGCTAGCATTCCTTACCATCCTCCTTAAAGCCCTAGTTCAATGTGAGCTTCCCCTGCTGCTGTTTGAAAATAGCAAGGGGGAAGGAGGCTGCTTCACACTGTGTCTCAGCACCCCTGCACAGTGACGCAGCCTAGCCTGATCTGTGTTGTGATCCTTGCTGTTGAAATCAGGACCACAGATCTGTAGCAAAAGCTGACCTCTTTCCCAGGAATTTCTGGTGCATGGTCGGGCTCCTGCATCCAAAGGGAGGAAGTGGGAGTAATTCAGCAGGCTGTGTGAAATGACAAATGGGCAGCATTATTCTGAATGCCATCTTTCCTCTCCAGAGAACAGCGGGTTTGAACCATGCAGACATAAATATTGCCATGTGAATAAGCATTCTGACTGATACTGTACCAAGAAAAGCTTGCTGATTTGCTGTGTTGATTTTAAGTTGTTCTTCCAATGATCTTGCATGGAACAACCTGTCAAAATGTAGCGGTGAAGCAAATCTGATGCAGAAGCTGCTTCTGCAAGGACAAAGGAGATCTAAAATCCATGCTCATGGTCGTTCTCATGCACTGCAAGTTCCTGTTGGCCCAGCTAAGAGGTGTGTGACATGTGGACACATGAGAAATGGATTTAGTGGTGATGAACAATCTGACTGCCCCACTAAAAACCCTTATTGCCTTGCTTGCAGCAAGCTGAATTCAAACTTGCATTGCACTTCTGGTGAGCTCGTCTGCTGGGTGCTCAAGGTACATAAGTGTAGGTTGGGTTTTCTTTCCTCTTTGGGGATATTTGTTTGCATTCTGCTCCTACACCCTCATTGCTAAATCTTCTCATATTATCTTAATGAAGATCTTAAGTCCTTTCTGTTTTCTCAAGGCTGCTTTGGGCAACAAACCTCTTCTAGAGATTGAACTTTGGTACTAGGCTGAGTAAGACCTTTTTACAGCTTTGTATAACCTCCCAAAAGACCTTTTGGAAACGTTTGGCTTGGGGCTTCTCTGCTGTCAGAGGCAGGGACACAGAACTTGGCAGAGAGGTTTACAGGGACACAGGATTTAATGTTGTAAAAAGAAAAGCCCATAGATCTGACTGGAGTACTGCCACAAAGGGCAGAGGGAGACGAGTAACTAATCCTACTAACAACTTCTCACAGGTTATTTATACATGAATACAGGATAAGTAACCATCAAGTAAAAGGTAACGACTCCAGCACTGCTCTGGGGCAGTTTTACACCTGCATCTTGCTCAGCAGTCACACTTCCAGGGCTCGGTGACCCTGTTCTCCAGCTCCTCCTCACAGCATCCCAGAGTAGCTGATGAGCCTTAAACTCCTCCTTGACAGAGAGAAGTACCAGGGCTTGTCTAGGGTGGGAAGTACCTTGTCCAGTCTTCTGCAAAGCAAATTGCAACAAGTGTATACTTCGAAACTGAACAGCCACTTTCCTCCCCAACTTCTGATATTTGGAAACATATGTGGTAATAAATTGGGACTGAATTCAAAGCACAAGTTGGAGAACTTTGCAGTCTCCTTGCAGACCTAGTGCTGTACATAACTTCATTAGATCAGAGAGTATTCCTTTGAGCTAGTGCTCCTGCAAGAGCTGTGCAGCTCAACTTCAATGGCATCACACCCATTTTCTTGTGTGTAAATGTCTCTGAATAATATCCATGCTATTGCAAAGAATACACAGACCTTTTGTTTTATTTTCCTTTGCAAAGGAAGGCAGTTTGGGGTAAATATTCTACACATTCTGCCAAAGCAGTTCTAGTTCTCAAAGCAAATAGCTTTATTTTGATGCTACTTCATGTTACCTAGTTGTTCATCGAGCCGTATGTGATGTATTAGTGGTGCATGGATCTTGTTTGGCCACGCAGATGCTGTAATTTCATGCTTACCGGCATGTGTGGCCTGTCACAGTATACTTGTGGTTAAGCAATTATACACAAATATAATTGCTTAATTGCCAATTAAGATGATGCTGCAATTTTGAACTGATGATGTACATAGAAAAGATGGGTCTGACTACCAAAGTGCTTGTGGACCAAAATAGGGCCTTTCTGACAACTTGTGAACAACTTGAACAAATGCCTCACAGCAGATGTAGTCCAGGATACACCAGCACCATTTGCCTTTTATGTAATGCTGCCCCTTTTCTTCCTGAATCCCTACATGTGCTCTGCAAGAAGCTAAAAATGCAGGAAGATGAGCACGGCTGTGGGAATTGCTGGATTGCAGATTTCGAGCAGATTTTCTTGGTAACAAACTTCCTAGGGCAGCACTAGTAGAACAGCAGTGGAAAATAGTGAGGTTTAATGTCAGTCTCCTGGAATTCCCAGAGAAGGTTTCCTTCCTACAGCTGGCTTTTGGCTGAAGTGCCTGGTGAAGACCTTGAGTATCCTCTCAATTCCTCTGAGCTGTTTAGGGGCATTGTGGGAGTGCAGCTCTAAGCCTGAAACAACAGCCTGAGCAAATGGTGGTATTAGGAAGCTTCTGCCTTAAAATAGGGATTCTTCTCCCCACCTCTGCTCCCTCAGTGGAGCCAGCTGGCTGGGAGCACTGCAGGTAACCAGGCTGTGGTGTGTGATGGGGCTGTTTTCAGCAGAAGCAGTGATGATGCTCCTGCCAGGCACTAGCTGGGATGCAGCGCGCTGTCTGCTCCCCATCTGGAGGAAGGCTTTTGGAATTGCTCCGTTGCCACACAGTGGAAATACCTGCAGTGCTGTTGCTGTGTGATGCCAGAGCTCTGAAAATGTGAAGATTAAAAGAAAGAAAAAAAACAGTGAAATACAACCCTGAAGAGTTCTGCCTCTGCAGTCTTTCTGCTCTTATAAGGATCTTGAGGAAGGAGGAAACGGGTTTGTCTGTCTTCTGATACTCCAAACCATCATCTGGTGCAGAGCAGCAGCAGTGAGAACCGAATGGGGAAGAACATGCCCTTGAAGTAGCATGAACATCAAGGAAGATGCTGATGTATGTAGTATGACTGATGGAGGGCAGCTGACCTCTCCACCCTGCCTTCCCATCAAAGCCTCCCTTCTTCCCATGCACCTGGAGAGGCAGAGCTTTTTAGTTCCTCTTCCTACAATGCCTTTCTGCCGTTATCTCATCAAGGTGATCTTCTGACTTCCCTCCTCACCCCTCACTCATTTTCATAGAATCCCAGACTAGTTTGGGTTCAAAGGGATCTTAAAGCTCATCCAGTTCCAACCCCCTACCACAGGCAGGGACCACCTGGCCTTGAACACTGCCAGGGATGGGGCAGCCACAGCTTCTCTGGGCACCCTGTGCCAGCGCCTCAGCACCCTCACAGGGAAGAGCTTCTGCCTCAGAGCTCATCTCAATCTTCCCTCTGGCAGGTTAAAGCCATTCCCCTTGTCCTGTCCCTCCAGGCCCTTGTCCAAAGCCCCTCTCCAGGTTTCCTGGAGCCCCTTTAGGCACTGGAGCTGCTCTAAGGTCTCCCCTTCAGGAGCCTTCTCTTCTCCAGGCTGCCCCAGCCCAGCTCTCTCAGCCTGGCTCCAGAGCAGAGCTGCTCCAGCCCTCGCAGCAGCTCCGGGGCCTCCTCTGGCCTCGCTCCAGCAGCTCCACCTTTACCTGCATCCTCCCCAGTTGGTCTTGATTTCCCAGTGACAGCAAGTGCTCAGCCCTGTCCCAGTCACTGCTTTGGAGAGATATAAACCAGCTTTTTAACCCCCCCAAGCTCAGCTGAGCTGGGCTCTTGTTCCACACGTGATACCTGCACTCAGAATGTTACTTACCCGCTTTCACTCTGGCTCCGGCCCAAGCAGTGTGCTGGGAAACGAGTGGCTATTTCAGTGGGTATTTCTTGGAAGATCCTGGTTTCCTGACTCTTGGCTGTCTTCACAAACCTCTGCTGCAGTTTCACAGCACTGGCCTAGAAACTCATTAATAAATCTGATGTTCTCTTAGCACAGCTGCATCTTAGAGTGGTCCAAAGCGTTGCACAGAAAATGCACATCACGTTCTCCCTGCAGAACCTTTGGTGTCTCAGCTCCCTGTCCAGGCTGTGAAGTTAGTCAGGGATTAGAATTATAACACAGAAAAAGAGATCTTCCAGAGCTCTTTTACTGGGTCACCCATAAACCATCATATTTTTAGGTGCCTCTGCCCTTACTTTAATTTTGTCTGTTAATGGCAAAACTTGCAGAGGTTTTGTTAACTGGGACATGGTTTGGAGGTGTTACACATATTAGTTAGTAATGCTAGTACCATATCCTGAAACTAGATGGAAATTAAGGGCTGAATATCTCCTGTATATGAAGAAATGAGATTGTAGTAAGAAAAACCAACCTGTGGCACAAACCCACTTTCTGCTGTGATTCAGTTTAGAACTATCAAAAGCATTGATGCTTATCAAAAGTTCTCTCGTGTCAGAATGGCTAAATCTGTATTTATTTGGGTTTTTTTGAGAGCAGTTAATTGAAAATAACTCTCTTTTTGCTCTTCCATGTGCCCTTTTAAACAAACTTGCAACGTTTAGTTCTCTATTTCACAACCTAAGAATAAAAACCTTGCTGTCTTTTATCGGGGCCATTATCTTGGTTTCATTGCTGTAGGAGCTGACATAGCATGTTGTGCCCACGTCTCCAGAGCCAGCTGGATATGAACAGAGATGTGGATTCTGCTGTTTAAAAGCTGAAGTGAAACCTAAATCCTTCCTGAATAAAACCTGCTTCATTCTGTGCTTTGTCTGTTACTGGCACCGGAGCAGGAAGGTGTCAGAAGGAGCTTGACTTGATAAGCTTCCCAGGAAAACATCACTCTGCTGCTAAATCTGACTGAAGTCAGTTGCAGTGATATTTGAATTGTAGTTTGTACAGCAGAACCCAGCCAGTTGGGTAGAATAAGCACTGGATTAATGTCTCAGCCAGAACTAAAAGCTGGCTAGCATCATGCCCTGGATATATGAGTATTCCACGTGGTGCTCCCCTCGGACCGAGGACAGAAATAGGCCCTGTCCCAGCAGAGCTGGAAACGGGTGCGGCATAACTGCGCCCAGGAGGAGAGAGCAGAATGTGTTCTTGTCCCTTGTGCTCTCATTGGGGTGACCTGGCGAAGATGTCCTCTCCTTAAAGGAACATAATTATCTCCTGGCTGCAGGGGAGCACCGGGTCATGCTGCAGTACAAGTTCCCATGTCCTAGAAAGCTTTCCCTCTTCATCTGTCAGCAGCGTTAGAGAAGAATTGGGCCAGCCGCAGCGTGCTGACTGGCTGTGCCCTATTCCCCTGCCAGGTTCTGCTGTGACTCGCTGTCTGCTGGGAGGTGGCAGTGACAAACGAAGTGCTGACAGATGGAGACTGTGTGGGGCTTCAGCTTTAAGCTGATGAATCCTGTTTCTTCTTTTCCTAATGGGGGTAATTTGTGATTGCTTCTGACAGCCCGCCAGTGCCACTTTGGGGACTGTCACTGTGCCACCTTCCGTCTGTCTCCTGTGCTCTGCTGCTTCCGGCCTCTCAGTTTTGTTAGGCTGGGTGAGATCTCTGAGTATCATCCACAAGTAAGCAAACACCATGGGGAGGTCCCTGGGCTTACCTAGCTCCTGCCTAAGGGAACTTTCCAAGCCTAGCAAGGAAGAGATGAAGCCTCTCAGTCAATGATGGGAAGAAATTCCCTTCTTGTTTAACCCCCATCTCGTGGAATTAATGTTCTATTCCTCTTGGAGGCTGCAGGCAGCGGTTTGAAAGGACACTGCAGGTGCGTATTAGAGCTCAGTATCCTGGACATGTAATGCAGTGCACTCAACCCTGAAGCTGATTTATTTTCAGCTTGAAAACTTAATTTCCTCCCAGTATCATTGCCCCTTGTAGGCACAGGTAGTGCGTGATGACTTAGCAAGTACGGAGTGTGCTTTCCAGCTTGCCTCAGTTTCTGTACCTGGCAGCTTCTTTTTGCATAAGACCAGAGAATTATTATGATCTGGTGTCTTCATTCAGGTTGTGTTTTATGTGTCTTAGAGTATTTTTGTCTGATGTATAAAGATACATCTTTAGGTACCAGTAAAGATGAATAAAACATTGTGCCTTGTTCTTGCATATCATGGTTATGGCCAGCATCATCTTGGAATTAGTCAGCATTTGTCTGGCTTCATCCATTGCTCCGCCTAGATGATCATATATATTGTATGTTCTTAGCAAAGCTACTATTTGCTTGAATAGACTTGGATCAAGTTCTTCCTTCACCTTCTTCCTTATGGGCTGATACAACCATAGTATTTTTTTAGATAATGAGCTCTTTTTCACCTCGCTGCTGAAAAGGTGTTTACTTAAATTCAGCTGAAAAGTTGATAATTCTATAAGCAGCAAGAGTGTGTTTCTTTACATGGTCAATGGTCACAACTTCTGCAAAGCTCCCAATGTGCTGGAAATCCTGTTTTGAGAGAAGCCTGGGTCCATCAGCCTCTCCTCATGGTGGCCTTTCAGGTGAATGCACACACACTAAGGAATGCTGTAGCTGCAGAATTCTTACAACCAGGATTCTTCTGTTGTTCAGAAGCTTATTTTAATTCTGCCTCTGAATTCTCAGTCAGCTGCATTTCAGCCCAGAAAGACTCTTGCAGGAGCATGGCGTGGGATGCTTTCTGCATTTGAAAAGCCCTCGAAAGGTGAAAATTCCTTTAGCATTTAAACTTGCCAAACACCTTTCCTGACGAGTTGCGATGCAGCTTTGGGGAGGAGCAGGTTCAGCTGATGTTGGCTGGTTGCACAAGATGTTTTGCTCAGTTTTCATTGCTGCAAATGTGAAATCCAACTGCTCGAATTCTTTTAGCTTGCAGCTGCAGATAAGCTGCCACAAACCTGTGCTCCCTCCCCGTGCCTGCGTGTAGGGGTTGCTGGGCACGAAGGCAACTCTGCTCGAACAGACTGTGTAATACATCCCAGTGCTTGGGGGTCTTTTCCTGGAGCACTGGGCTCGAGCTTTGGCTGGATTAGCAGATCAGTGTCCTGCGATCACACAGCAGGCCACGTGTGACGCAATTAGCGAGCTAGAAAGCGACTGGGCTTTAAAGGTGGTCACTACAGCACTGGAGCCATCTGCTTCAGTGAAGGTTCAGCTCGGGCAGCCTATTGATCCATCATAATCTCTCGTGAGGCTGCCCCAGGCTGCTGTGACAAATGTGGTGGAACAGCAGTGATGATATTTATACCTAAATTACTTCAGAAGCCCCTCTGCTGATATTCAGGGCTGTGTTTTGCTGGCAGTTGCCTAGCTTCACCTGCAGCTCTCCTTAGAATATATAGATTTGTGTATAGGCTAAATGAAAGGATGCTGTGCTGGAGGGATTTTGACTTCTGCTGCATCTCAGGTACCCAGGAGCAGTGTTGCTGTAGGGTGTAACAGACATAAAAAGTCAGGGTGTATCTGTGGAGCAAAGCCAAAATCCTGCTGCAAGGGAGAATCACTTGATTCAGCTTTCAGAAATTCATGTTCAGGCAGTATCAGTGCAAAGCCCTGATGTGATGGGCAAGTTGTGACCAGAATCTCCGACAGCTCTTTCAAAGCTGAAGGTACTGCAGGGACCTCCTGAGCAGTGGGGAGGGAGATGGAGATGTTTCTCAGCTTCCTGCACAGGGGAACGGCTGGGCCATCTTACTTTTGTAGGCTTTTGGTAGAGAACTCGAGTCTGATGTTGAGATTTCTCCCCTGCCCATCCTGAAGGACACAGCTCTTCAGCTGAGAGCCGCATGGGACTCGCGGTTTTTCTTCTGCAGCATAGGCTCAGTGGGGGAAAGGAACAGCGCACAGGGAACTTGTCGCTTATTTTCTGTTCAGCTTCTCAAGAGCTTAAAATAACTCTGTCTTTAATGAGCAGCTTGTAAACACGGAGTTTTTCCTTTCCTTTTGCAGCTATTCCTGACATCACCGGCCACAAGAGGAGCGAAAACAAGAACGAGGGGCAGGAGGCACTGATGTACTGCAAGTCTGTGGGCTTCCCGCACCCCGAGTGGGTCTGGCGCAAGAAGGTCAATGGTGTATTTGAGGTACGAGAACTGAGGTGTCAGATAAAGCCTGCCAGAACCCCTGGTAAAGAGGGAAACGAGCGCCTTGGGTTAGGGGTGTGTTATTTCGGGTGCCTTTTCCAAACACAGTTCCTGAAAAGCCTGCTGCATTGGTGGAATTTTCCAGCAGCAGCACGTGTAAAAGAGATATTTGTACTGCTGGGGCGTGAGTGGAGTTGCTCGTTGCATTGCTGCTGGGTAAAGTCATGCACTGTGCAGAAAGAGACAATATTCAGGGTATCTGCTACAAATGGTGAGATGTGAGTTATGAAATGGGACTTAAAAATGCATTTGGATATGAATTTCTCAAACTGTTTTACTGGAAAAGATTTGATTTGATTTAATTTAATTTAATGAAGATTTAATCCGAGGATGTGGCAGTGATACCTGTTAGTGTTAAAGTCATTGTATTTTTCCATGTAGCAACTGATCTAGTGAGCAAGAGAGTTGGACGAGCAGTTGGAATAGCAGAAGAGAAGCTGGAAGTTGCTAAATCCTTCAGCTCACCTATTTTTATGTCACTGTATGATCTGCCAGAGAGGTAGCAATTTGATTGATAGATGAAGAAAGATGTGAAGTAAGTAAGAGTAGGGGTTGATCGTTCAACGTTAAGAGCGAGCTTACATTTGGATGGGGCAGTGCTATATGGGTGATGCAGTGAGTGCTGCAAGTCCTCTGTGGTGGGGTGCAGGTTCTCCTTCCTGCTGTTTCTGGTGAAGTTATTTGATGAACTGATCCAAGACGAAGCTTTGTGAAGATCACACATCCATACTTGGTCCAAGTTTTGTCCCTTTTGAATTCTTTACATGTAAGTAACTCTGGAATTCTCTTTTCAAATGTAGAAGGAATATGGGGCCTTGAATTCCAGCTTCTCTAAACATTCCTGAGGTCCCTGACCACAAATCTGTCAGAGTGCCTGTTTCTTTTAAAAACACAACAAAGGCAAAATACTATTAGGACCATCATACCTGAAATAGTTAGCAAACCCTGCCTAATGTGATGTAGAATAACCTTCACTGGTACTGGTGGTTTTCCTCTTTGCTCTGGGTGCATTTCTTTGTTGTTGCTTTGCAGCACAGCTCACTTTAGTGAGAGACCCAGAACAAACACTAGTGGTGGGCTTTCCTCTTGCGTTACGGACCAGGCTCTTTGCAAGAACCCCTCAAACCTCTTCTAGTTTCCATGACAGAAATGAAAAGGCACCAGAACTTGCTAAAGCTCTTGCTCTTTTCCACCTTTCCCCTTTCATCAGGACATCAACAACTCCTCGGGCAGATTCTTTATTTTAAACAAAGACAACTACACTGAACTCAGCATCACAAACCTACAGATAAACGAGGATCCTGGCGAGTACCAGTGCAATGCAACCAACCAGGTCGGCTCTGTCTCGGTCACAACCATCCTGCGTGTCCGCAGCCACTTGGCTCCCCTCTGGCCCTTTCTGGGGATCCTGGCAGAGATTGTTATCCTCGTTGTCATCATAGTTATCTATGAGAAAAGGAAGCGGCCGGATGAAGTCCCAGACGGTAAGTGTGCTCAAAGCCGCTTGTGAGGAGGAGAGAAAAACCCCAACCAAATGCACAGTGAACTTGTGGAAGCAGGATGGAGTGGGGCTTTGTGGCAGGAAGGATCAGCAGCCCAGTTTGGTCAGCTCTGAGCTCTTTGCTTTCTCACCTCTTCCCTCTCCAGACGTTAAATTAAGCCCAGCAAGTGCAGAGGGTGCAAGTGAAGTCTGTGAAGTCCTAACGCTGACTATCCTGAACATCACAGGCTGAGGGGTGGAGGGTGGATATTTCCATGTCTTTAAAGCTTTTGTTGCACGAAGGGTCTCCCGCTTCCATCTCTTCCCTGCTGTAGCAGCCCTGAGAAGACCTAAACACCAGCCCTAAGGAGTGTAGGGCAGCACAGGGAGAGAGCCAGGAACACTCTAATCCCTGATGGCCCTCCCTCTTCCATGTGGCATCTGGATTGGACGCTGGGCAGATTTTGCACAGAAACACATTTAAAGGGATTGGGACTGCAGAGATGCTTCAGAAATAAACCGTGTTCTTAATGTTAGAAGAGTGGGGGCTCTTATTTTGGTGTGTAACTGAATTTGTATTTAAGTAAAGCTCTGGAAATTATATCTAATTGTAATAGCCACTGAGTTACATTTCTAAAGGTTAGGTTTTTATTATCAGCTTTCACAGTAGCACTGATTAGTTAAACTGTGTTTAGTACAGAAAACAAGTAGTAACTGTTTCATTTCTGAGCTGCTTCTGCATAACTTCTTCTTTAAAAGAAGGGAGAAGGGGCAGTTTGAGGCTAAAGTGAGTATTTGAAAGAACCACACTGAGAAACAGGCGTTAATGTGGCACCAAGCTGCTCATTTTTGTGAAGAAAACCTATTTTTATCAAGAAACCCTACCCAGTGATCCTTGTGGGAAGCTCTGGTATGCCATCACGCTGTTGGAACAGGAAACGGAGCAGGCGCTTCGGAGTACACGGAGGGCATCGTGCTGGATCCACATGGGAAGCACTGAGTCACTAGTGTCTTCCTGGCTTGGAGAAGCCCTCTAGCAGGGCAGATGACTTCCAAAGGCAGCTGTGTTGTGGCTTGTGCAGAAACGACTAGTTGTTGTCGAGCTGCACAAGGTGTGTGTGATAACACAGCATGACATTTGCCTTGGGGGAGATGCTGAACCCAGGATCTGCCTCTGAAGTTTGAACAAAACCAACTTCAAGGTTCCTCAGCTACGTTTCAGAGAATGAAAAAACCCCAAAATCTCCTCAAACAGATGATAAATGTTAATATTTCGAGAATGGCTGAGGCTTGGATGACATCTGTAGCAGATCAAAACTGTCTTTAAGTAGTGCATACCTAGAGGAAACTGGCTTTTGATCGTAACCACTCGAGTAGCATTTACTAACTGCTTACAGAGCATGCATTGACTCTTGTCTAGGTGTGTATCCAACAGAAACTTGATAGTGCATGTTCCTCTGCATAACTAACAGCTTCACAGGCGCTAAGGGGTTTCTACTGCAGCAGTTTGTCCTCAGAGTGGCTCTCAACCAGCCCAGAAAACTTCAATAAAGACAATTTAAATCTTCTCTTGCACGTCTTCCATGTTGCTGTGCTGTGTTGGCCTGACTTCGATGGCCAGAGAGGATCTCACCTCTATGTTGGCGGCTGTTCATAGCTCCCTGCATTTCCAAATTTCATCTGATGAAGTGGCACCAGGACCAAAGTAAGATACCAGGTTGTAATGTGAGCATTGCAAGCAGCCTCAAATGGCCTTAAGCCAACAGAAATTGGCTTTGACTTGACCAGATCGCAGTGCAGCCACCATGGTGGCACGGTTAAGCACATGTTGGAGGTGAAGAGGTCTCTACCTGTTTGTTTCAAAGGCTGAAGTTTTCCTGGCTGGTTTGGCTGCTCTTCGGGTGCCTGAGGGATCCGGGTTCATCATCTCTGACGGAGGAGTCCAAGACGATGAGCCAAGTAACTGAGGTTACTACATTTGCTTGCTCGGTCTGCTGTTAGTTTACAGACGGCTAAGCTTGAGTCCTGGAGAGTGATGCACCTCTGTGATGGGCATGTGTTTTCTCTGCTCACTTTCTTGGAGGACAAAATCCAATCCTGAATATCACAGTCAATATCTGTGTATTAAGTTTGCCTGGATGAAGAGACACGATTGGCATAATAACATCTTCTCACCTAGAGGCTGACTTGAGTCCTACCTTCCCTTGGATACTCTTGCATTTTCCTTAAAGGCACTTGGAGCTTTCTGTGATATCGTGGTGGGCAACACCCTACAAGCAGGGGCATTTGACAAATGCATCTGTGAGAAATCATGGATTATCTGCTGATTTCCACCCTTGGATGTTTTACATGGGTTATTTTTCATTTTCTTATTGTCAATACCTCGTTACGGAATGCCAAAGTTAATGTTTGAATGCAATGGCGTGCATATCATGTGGCATTGAAACTCCCTGCTTCCAAAATCACCCAGCCACCTCCGCATGCTGCAGTGAGCAGTAGCAGGGAACATCAGTGGGCCTATAGCTGAGGCAGCAACTCGGGCAGATATTAGGCTACATATTGTATTACTTGATATAAAAATTATTAGGCAACAGGCGTGATCTTTGAGCTGGTTTTCTGAATTCTCTCTTTTAGCGTTGGCTTTGATGTGTTTAAGCTTTAAGGATGAGGGTTGTGGTTGTGCCAGATTTCAATACAAAGCTGCTGCAGCAATGATGATCAAGCTGTTAGTGCCTCCTTGCTACAGAGGAAAAACCCAGCAGCCTCAGCAGCAGTTCCTCACTGACGGCTCTTCTTCCTGGGATGTGAATTTCATCCTTGGACCACTCCAAATGTTTTCCTTAGACATTGAGATTCCTTCACATTTACCACCACTCCCCTCCCTCTCCTCCTGTGGTGCAATAACTCCGGATCTCCTTTAGCCCCCGGGTTTCTCCACTGTTCTTCCTTTGCTCTGGAACAGCAGATAGAAGGAGCCATAAAACCCCCAGCTGTGTTTGAGGATGGATCCTTTGGACTGCTGCCTGCTCGATCGTTGTCACTCGGCTTGGCACATCCTCCTGTTGCAGGCTCTGCATTCCTGCAGATTCAGTGCCTGCTGCCAGTAACCAGTCTCAGTGTTGGGGTGCAAGCTTTGCACCTGTAGTCTTGCCCCTCTGCAATGCTCAGGACTGCCACAGATGCTACCATGGGGAAAGGTGCCTCCCATGTTCAGTTTCCCCTTGAGAATCCTCAGGCCGATGGCTGTCCTGTTGAGGATCTCCGGAGGGGAGGGTTTCTGCACAGGCTTAGTGCAAAGGTGACTTATTCAGGACGCTTTAAGGATTTCTTAAAAAGTTTTGGGAAGAAAAGCAGTGATGCTAAATGTACCTTCCCTGTATCCACAAAGCTCAGAACTTTCCTGTAGCTGAGAGAGTGTGAAATCAGCAATGTAGAAGTGTACCTGCAGACCGTGCAGAGCCTGGCTGCTGCTGGTGTGGGATGAAATGCTGTTGAGCTGCATTTATCTTGTTGGGAGATGCTGGTGCCCACGCTGAGCTCTCACCTCGTGCAGAACCCAGGTGATGTCGTTTCTAGGCCAGGCTTAGCTAAGCCTACACAAGTTACAGGCAGTCCTTTGGGGTGTGCTGTGTTCATCTCCTCGGACAAAACCAGCCCGAGCCAAAAGCTGGAGCAGGATTGCTCCAGACTTTGCTAATAACAACAGGCAGAGTCCTTTTGAGTCCTTTCTACCTTTCTCAGCTGTGCTCATCTTCACGCAGGTGCTGCCTTCCAGATATTGCTCATCTTGCTTCTCAAGCTAGGCTTGAGGGCTGTACCTTCTTGGTGAGTCTAAACAAAGTGCCAAAAAGGGCTTTCGATAACTGATGCTGAACAGAAGCACCCAGTTACTAGTGGGGGATGCAACAGTTTGGAGAGAAACGTAACCTGTCTCCTGGAAGGTATCTGGGATGCTTTCCAGAGCGCTTGGGAACTCCACCTGACCAGCCAAAATCAAGGCAATTGAATGAATTCCCTTTCCCCCTCTCTCATCTCCATGTTCTACGGGCTAAAACTTACCTGCCCTCGTGTGCCCGCTACCTCAGCTCTTGGTGGAGGGGCGGAGTGATGGGCAACCTGGTTCTGTTGGAGCAGCTCTTCTCAGCTTTCTGTGTCCCCGCAGAGGGAGGCTGCTCGGATGTCAGGGGCTGGGGGTCTAAATGGCTGCTTTGTGTTCCAAGACCCTTTCCCAAGGGATCTGCTGCCCTTGCAGAAGGTGTTACCTCCCTCTAGAAGCGCTGCCATGCTGGAAGAGCGAGGCTGCTCCTTTAACTTTGGCATTTCCTGACTGCAGGGTGGGGGCTTTTCAGTTGCATGGACCTTGCTTTCTGTGTGGAGTTGACTTGCTTTTTGTGCCATGGAACAGGGCTGCTCAGTAGCTCCTTTGCTAAGATTTCCTCCTTCACATAATTTAGATTTGTGACTTTGCACCCACGAAATCTGTGTTTCTAACTAGAAATTGTGGCACTGGGGATGCCTGGTGCAGGTTCTTGCTGTTGTACCTGTGGATCAGGGGCATTCTCATCCTTCTGGGAGGGGAGGTAACTGCAGCGAGCCCCCTTGCATCCAAATTATGTGCTGGAAGGAGGAAGGGAGGGCGGATGGCTCTTGAATTTCTGCATCCTCTGCTTTACACCTGGTAAAGCAATAGACAGATCCCATCCCTGTTTTCCAGAGGGCAGCCAGGTTTGTGTAAAACCCGGTGTGGGTGGATAATGTGCAGCTTCCCGTGGCTTTGGGTGATGAAAGCTGCATGACCGTGGCATGTGGAGGCCAGAGGCGCCAGCACGTCGCTGCATGCCCGATGGGAAGCGGTTTCAGCAGGGGAGTGCTGATGCATTTTGCTCAATGCAAGTTGCTTGGACTTCCCTTGACAACAAAAGGAAGCAAATAGCTTTTGATTCCTCTGTGGTATAGCTTAAGCTGCTTATTTCTGATAGATGTAGCGATCAACCATCATGACCCAGATGTAGTACACGAAATATTCGTAAAGAAAGTGGGTTTCTTTCTGTTGTTGGATCAAATAGCCCAATATTAGCAAAGACACTATTGTAAAGGGTGTGCTCTGGGGTAAGTAGAAAGTAAAAACTCCTTCCTACATTCCCTGCAGGAATGTGAACAGTTTTTACTTTAAAATCCATATTCTCTCTGACCTTCAGTTCAAAGCCATGAGGTGACTGGGGTTGTAACGTGTCCTTTTTCATTCTTCCCTTCTCATTTCTCAGCTTAACACAAAGACTTGCCATAAGTGTGTTTCTGCTCTGGCTCTGCAGAAGCTCCATCCATATCCCCACATTCTTTCTAATGTTAATTTTTTTTTCTCTTGACTTTCCCTGCTCCTGCTATTACTGTAAGTAATTTAAAGAACAAAATGTTTTCACTGAAACGGTTTTGCCTTGTAACGAGTGAAATTTGGGGGTTATTTTTTCCTTGACCTGCACCTTTCTCTCCCATGCTTAAAGTTCTTCAAGGGGAGAAAATCATCAGATAGGCACGTTGCTGTCAAGGGCCAGCATCATTGTAGCACAGTGCTAATCAAACAGCCTGGCTCCTCTGGGCCTTTATGCACTAGGTTTGTTAGAGGAGCAGGGTTCCAGTGTAAGTATCTTGGCCAGAGAGTCTCCAATACGCTTCTCCCTTCATTCTCTTTCGGAGCTTTAGTTTGAGTGTCTCTGTGCACTGCCTCTTCCCCCTCCCTCCAAAACATTCCTGTTAACCAAGGCAAAGGGAAGAGCATTGCTCCGAAGCCAACATGTGTTGTGGTGGTAGATGCTACCTTTGAGTGCAGCCAACCTTAAATGGGTTAATGTTGGCTTTTCCTTTTGATTATTTGACCCCAAATTGTCATTTTAATAACGCTCCAGTTGGCTGTTGAGCTGTAAGGGCAGGTCTGAGGGGTGCCATGTGCCAGTGTAAGAGCTGCTGCTGGAGCTGCTGCTCTCAACTTCTCTCTGGAAGTTTCTTTGCAAGTTTTAAATCATGAATCATAGAGTCCCTTTGGATGCAAAAATCTGGATTTTAGTGCTGGAAGTACCCAATAATGTTTAATTTTGAACTTGCAGCAGTCAGAGGCTACATGAGATGAATTTGGTATTAAAACTAAACCCTGTAGCTTTCCAAACGGGGTAAGAGAAACTGAGGACCAAGTAAAATGCCTCCTAAATTAAGGCTGAAGGTAGGGGGGTGGCAGCACGAAACACCCCCATTCTCTGACTGCCCAAGCACGAGTTACATTCCCAGACAGTTCATGCAAGTGGAGGAGCTAAAGCAAATCTTATTTGTCATCATCTTGCAATTTTAATGTGTGGATATTTTTGCCTGGAAGGATTGATTACACGTGTTACATGATGCGTTAAATCCGCAGCAAATTCTAACCTTACCCCTCCAAAATGGGCTGTTTCAGGCAGCGCTGTGCCTACAAGGAAGGCCCGGCTGGTTGGTGTGTTTAACTCTTGTATCGTATCAGCAGTGGGGTTTTTGGAGTCTGCAGATCCCCTCCCAATTCCAAAGGAAATGCCTGCAAAAGGAGGGGTTACACATGGTCACCTGGCAGCATTGTGGGAGCCCCAGGGGCTGGAATGCAGCAGCGTACTGGGAGGACGTGCTCTATGGCCATAGGGTGTCCATGCTGTGAGCAGCGGTCACTAGAGCAGCTCGCCTGGCATAAAGGGGTTGAGTTATATTGATACTTGTCGGTTACTATGACTTCTTTTTTTGTTTTTTTGTTTTTGTTTTTGTTTCCCCCCTTCAATTGCATCATACCCTTAAAAAACTGGTGGTAAGTGAGAGCTCTGCATGCTTTGGAGTTTGTTTAATCTCCGCTTCAGTCTATACAACGCACAAGTCATAACGTTAACACGTTTTTTTTTTTTTTACTTAAAACTTCTTCATTCACATTCACAACTAATTTGGATTTCAGTTTGCTGTTCTTTTAAATCTTTCTTTAGTCTGATTTTGTATTTATTTTTCTGTTGGTCTGTTGCCCCCTGGTTTCGCTACGGTTTCGGTCTCTGTCTGTACTCTACTGGGGATGCTTTGCCAGCAGTTCAGTGCCTGACCGGGAGAGGAACGCACAGAGAAACTTCCCTCAGGCTTCTTTTATCTCCATTGAGGTTATAGATAGGAGAGGGATGAGCGGTGGTGATCCACCCTTAAGTATTCCAAATAAGCATTTTTGTTGGCTCTTTGTTAGGAAAACACCCGATAGCGGCCTTTATAAACGTGATGGGGGTTTTTTTAAGCACACAAAATGACTTAGCTGCAACAGCCATGGAAGTATTTTAACAGAGAAAGAGAACTGGTTATTTGCTAGTGAGAGGGAGCTTGTATCTTCCCGGTGCAGTTTGGTGTTCCTGAAGTGTGGCCAAACAAACTCTCCAAGATGTCTGATGCTTGGCAGAAAGCTGAGGTCCCGAGTACTAGTGCAGAGCGGCAGCGTCCAGGCCAGGGGAGGGAGGGTGCTGTCGGGCCGAGGCGCTTCCCACCCAGAGTGCAGCCGGCTTGAAGATCTTTTATGAAGCAAAAGATGTTCGTAGAAGGAAGTTGTAGATTTACTCTACTGTGCTTTGTGTTTCAGTACCTGATGTGTCTCTGTATATCTCCACTGTATATACAACAGCACATTGATGTCTGGTTGTCCTTACTAGTCCTAGTTCTCTCTGTATCTTGTCCGGTAGTGTACTGTTGCTGGTAATGGACTTCTGTGGACACTGGTGTGTCGCTAGTGTGTTATTTTGGCTGTAAAGCTCTTGGTTTGTGGTTAGTTCTTTCTTTTCTTTGAAGTATTTTTTTTCTGTTCCGGTCACTGTCTGTGCTAGCGGTGGCTTTGCCTATCCGTTGCCTTGAAGGTACAGGTGGAGTAATGTCCCCTTTGACCGACATTACTCCTAGCGTGTGCTCATGCAGATGCCCACACTGTTGAGACTGTAATTTCCATACCTGCTTCATGTGCACTAAGCACCCTTGTGGAATCCTGCTGAGAGTTTCTTAAAGGCTTCAGTGACACATCCCTCCAGCCTGAGGTGGGAACGGCAACTGTTGAGTGCCAAAACCAGCAGGTCCTGAATTGGTCCCCCCAAAATACCTCTACGGGAGCGTTAACCTTTTGGATTGATTTTTGTACTGCTGTTTAAATGCACTTCTGCCTTCCACACTGCAGCTTGGGAGCAAAACAAGGGGGTTTCTAATTCAAACACCAAAGTTCAATTGGTCACTAATGTTAAACATTACTCATTGGCAGAGTTCTTCCCAATTCTTTAAAGAGAACAGTTTTGCCACAAGACACGAGCAGAACAAGGCCGTGTCTTGCAGAGCTGGTGTCTCTGGAGGTGTTACAACACCCCTGACCCTGCCTCTTCCCAGCGTGTTGAGCCCTGTCGGACACACGCACGATGCCTGCTGCTGCCCATGGACTGCGTTTGGATACTTGAACCAAGCATTGCACCTCCAGCCTCCTCCGAACCAGGTCCGATCTAGTCAGACCTTGAGGAAAGCAGAATATGTAGAGGTTGGATCATCCAGGGGAAAAAGAGCATGTGGTGTATATACCCTGTGGGGTATATACCAGTAATTACCCATCAGCAGTTGAAGAATGGCTTATAAAAAATGCTATCTATATTAAAGCAATATCAATGCAAGCAAACAACCAGCAGGATTTTACAACTCAATTGTTGGTTTGTCTTCTCATCTATTTTTTTATGAGATTGAACCACTGGAACTTGGGGACAAGATGAGTCTTGACCATATTGCAACAATCTGTCCGCTACAGTTGCAGTTCTTCATGACCAGCATCCCAAGTGTTAACTAAAACCATTGAGGCAACATACCTGCCATTAAACCCTGAATCCAGACAAGCAGTTCCATGAATCTTTGCACTCCCAAGTGGAATGGCCTTTAATGCTGTAGATAGATCGGTTTGCTGTTCGCGGCTTGGCCGGTGCACGGTGCAAAGACTGATTCTCTTTTTGTTTTTTTCCCTTTCCTTTCCTTGTCTTTCCCTGGATTACATCGGAATTCTTGTTGCAGATGATGAACCAGCTGGGCCAATGTAAGTGTGTTTTCAGACAAAAAGTACTACTTGGTTTAATCCGAGAGTTCAGGGGAGTTTACATGATGTGGGGTTGATATTATGTGTGATGTTATTACTGCTCATAGAATCCCAGGCTGGTTTGGGTTGGAGGAGACCTTAAAGCTCATCCAGTTCCAACCCTCTGCCACGGGCAGGGACACCTTCCACTAGAGCAGGTTGCTCCAAGCCCCTGTGTCCAGCCTGGCCTTGAACACTGCCAGGGATGGGGCAGCCACAGCTTCTCTGGGCACCCTGTGCCAGCGCCTCAGCACCCTCACAGGGAAGAGCTTCTGCCTCAGAGCTCATCTCAATCTCCCCTCTGGCAGGTTAAAGCCATTCCCCTTGTCCTGTCCCTACAGGCCCTTGTCCAAAGCCCCTCTCCAGGTTTCCTGGAGCCCCTTCAGGCACTGGAGCTGCTCTGTGGTCTCCCCAGAGCCTTCTCTTCTCCAGGCTGAACCAGCCCAGCTCTCTCAGCCTGTCATAGACCCCTTGGGTTGCTGTTAGTGTTGCAGTAAAGAAAAAGGAGAACTATTGGCAGTGCCCTTGTGAGGTGAATTGCACTGGGCGAGAAGGTGGCAAGATACAAAGCCTGAACATTCTGTTGTCTTTAGCCACTTAAGAGGAAAGGTGAAATGCTGTTTGACTTAAGTACAAAGACATTTTTTCTTATGCTTCTGCTTGATTTTGATGCGTTTTTTTTGTTGTTATTTCTCCAGGAAAACCAATTCTACAAACAATCATAAAGATAAAAACTTACGCCAGAGAAACACAAATTAAAAATGCTTATCATGTAAGTATGACCTGCGGGCACCTCTGCAATGGGCAGGCTAAACCCTCCTCTTTCTGTAGTGCTTGGGGTGCGTAACAGAACCTCCTCCCTGCATTAAAACACTGCGGGCTGCTCGGCGAACGGCGCTGGCCCTTTGCGCCCCGCTGTCCAAAGATACCCCAAATCACACAGGTAGTTTAAGAACCCACAAGGCGTCAGGCTCTACATCATCCCTACTATTGCTCCTTAAACAAACCCCAACCCCTTCCTCACTCAGTGTTAAAATCCAGAAGCGATCCAGTCGGGAAGCCTCTATTTGACCTTCATTGAGCGCTCTGTTTGCACGCTGTTTGAACCGTTCCCACCGCTGCCGGGCATTGACTAGCACCTTTTCTCATTTCTTTTTTAGAGCTTTAAGTTTCTGAGAGACTGATGGCAATATGACCTGCTAAATTTAAGGGTTGGAACTCTTGGTTCTAGAACTCCAGTTCTGTCTGATTTTATTTTCATTTATTTTTCTCCTTTTCAAGTGAGCAACGATATGACTGTCTAAAGCATGCCTTATTTAGCCTCTCTGCAAGGATCACCTAGCCAGATACATTTTAATAATGCTTCAGTGTAGAAGGTGTAAACTATTTTGGGCTTTGATGTGCTGTGAATGTTGCTTTTCTTCTTTTTCTTTTTGCCCTCTTTTCCTTTCTTTTCCCTCCTGGATCTATTTAACCGGTAGAGGTAGTTCGGCGGGTCCCGCATGCGCTATTTTTTACTTCCTGTAGCTGTTCAAACGGGCTCTGAACCGCACCGCTGCCATCTAGTGAGACTTTTTGTAAAGTACAGCAAAACTGAAAAGATATATACAGTATATATTTATATTTTGGGGGAGGAGGGGGTAAAACCAAAATCCAGTAATCGTGTTTCATTTTTAAGCTGCTGATATTTCATTCCTTACTGTATGTCTGAAAGATGAGAGAATTCTAGTGTGCTGGTACTCGGAGAAGTAATATAAATTGAAATTATCTTAAGGGCTTAATCTATAGAGAGAGACTCGGGTGTCCTATGATCAGACTTCCAGAGGCAAAAGGGTCGGACGTGGTGGTGGAATGCAGTGGAAAACAAAAACCTTCAGTTTATAAATATATATATATGATTGCTTTTTAAGTGATGATTTTTTTTTTTTGTTAACTCATGTAAATTCTCAACTCCTTTTGCACTGATGTGTTCAACATATTCTTGTACATTCAATTCAGGCAAACTTTTATAATTTTCTTCTTTTTTTTTTTTGGGTTTTGTTTAAATGATGAAATGTTACAGCATGGTGATATTCTATGCAACTAGTTATACTCTTCAGTTTGACACTGTAATTTCTCATGATTTAAAGATTGTAGAAATAGACCTAACAGGGTTCTCATGATGTGCGTAACTGTAGATGCATGAACTTGTGTTCTGTGTATTTGTTGAAGTGCAATGATGTATAAAAAGTGGATTCACCTGTTTTTAAAAATAAAACACTGACCAAAAAAAAAAACACCCCCAAAAACCCTGTGTGAGACTTATTCAAACATTTAATCCCACGTAACCTGTGGATCCCTGTGCCGGGAATCCCAGGGCCTGTATCCCAGCCGCCACAAGCTGGTACTTCTCAACCTTCTGTAAGCTTTTGCAGTTCCTTCTCCACGGCTTGCACGAAAGCTGGGAAATGCTGATCCAGGAGGCAGAAGCGGATGAAGGGCCCCAGCTCCTGGGTGCCCCACGCCGGGTGCCAGGGTGCAGGGGGCAGCTCAAGCTTCTTGTTCAGCACAGACTGGGGAAGTAAAAACCAAAGGGTTGTACTAATCCAGGACAGAAAAGGTGTAGTAACTTTTATGTAGGTAAAGGTAAGTTAAAGGTAGGTAGTTAAGTTAAATATAGGTAAAGGTAAGTGCAGCTACATCAAGGTTTTCCTTTGGTATTTAATAAAGATGCATCTGCCACGTTATTTATGCTGTTTGGATCCTTTCAATCAGGTCAGATTTCTCCATGTAATTTTTTTCTCCACAGGATTTTTTCTCTGTGTTGTTCCCTGGGCTTCCTCACAAAGATCCACTCTGTGTAAGAGAAAAGGATCTGGTACAAAGCACATGTGCTGCCACTTGAATTGTGTGTGGGTAACCAAGTGTGCAGTGCAAAGCTCTTTGTTTAGCAAGAATCCCAGACTGGTTTGGGTTGGAAGGGACCTTAAAGCTGACCTAGTTACCAACCCCCCACCACGGGCAGGGACACCTTCCACTGGAGGAGGTTGCTCCAAGCCCCTGTGTCCAACCTGGCTTTGTGGCTTTCAGAAGTAGATCGGGGGCTTTTAAGAATTAAACCATCATTTTCATGCTGATTTAACCACCTCCTCCTGTTTTTCCCTTGGTCATGGGCAAAGTATGTCCCCACTCAGCCTCTGGCTTTCTCTACCCATCTGCACTGAAGCCAGTAAGTTATGGATGCTTTTTGGACACTTGGGAGAGCAGAAGCAAAGACAATCATGCACGTGTTGCTTTCACCATGAGGTAAGTGTGATGTGCAGAGGGAGTTAGTGATCAAGGTGAATAGTTCTGGTATCAGGGGAAATGCCTAATGCTGGTTAGTCTATGCCTGGCTTTTAATAACTTCACATGCTGAGTTTGGCTTCTTTTTTTGATGTGCTGAGCCAAACTTCTGGTGCTTGAACCCAAAATAGCACAAGACAACTGGGGTATGGACCAGGCCCACTGGTGACTGGAGCACAACGGGGAGGAAAACAAAACCCTGTAGCAAAAATATTACCTCACTGCTGGTTCCCATAACAGGATTGTTCTTCTGGTGGAGAAAAAGATCTTTAAAGATTGTTGAGATATGTTTTTAAAGAAAAGAGAATGCTTAAAGCCAGTGCTTCTGCCAGCTTCCTGAAGTGGTGGGAATGGAGATCTTGAACTCCAGCACATCCCAGAGCATCAGCTGAAAGGGTGTTTGTTGTGAAGAAGTTCAGCCCTAGGCAAAGCTTGTGTGGGTCAGGGCTTGAAGCACAGTTGTGTTAAGCGGACTTAAGAAGTAGAGGGACAAGTAAAGGAGGATGTAGTAAAGCTACTACACCGAAGAGTCATCTTGTGCTGGGGAATACAGTGAGAGATGGATGAATGTGTGTAGTAAATACAGGCCTCGGGCAGGCGGCTTTCTCTGAAGCGGGTATCGTGTCTTGTCTTACACAGGGACCACAGAAAAGCAGTTTTTATAAGCTTGAGTTGTTTGTAATGTTGGTGATGGTTTACAAGCCCTGGTATTGCCTCGTCAAGCAGAGACTGGTCATGAAAAATACAGCTGCTAAAGGCCAACTGCCTTGTTTGATCCCTCTGGCCTGGTGCTGCACTCTTGCTGCATTGTACAAGGACAGCACCAAAGCTGTTGGGAATCGAACAGCAGGGCATGTAATACAGCGCTCACTGCTGAGAGCAGAGCACAGCAAGCTGCCTTCTGAAAATAGAGGTGTTTATAAAAGGCTTTTTTTTGGGGGTTTAAGAGATGACAGATTTGTAATAAGAGCCCAGGAATTGTCCCTTATACTACTGATGGGAAGAAATGTTGAGCTGATCGTGCTGTGAATGTGGAAGAGGGGTAAAAAAGACCCATTGAAGCAACTGCACAAAAACAGGTTAAAAAGAGTTGAGTTTTCTCAGCCCTCTAATTCTATGCTGTCCCAAATTGACAGAAAACAAACAACAGTTAACTTTCACTTATTCTTGAATACAGTATAACCCTGGATTTGTCCCTGAGGCTGTCAATGGCATTGGGGTATCTGGGAGCAAAGAAGGCTCTGGGAAGCCGTAGATCAGCTTCCAGTGCCTAAAGGGGATACAGGAAACCTGGAGACGGACTTTGGACAAGGGCCTGTAGGGACAGGACAAGGGGAATGGCTTTAACCTGCCAGAGGGGAGACTGAGATGAGCTCTGAGGCAGAAGCTCTTCCCTGTGAGGGTGCTGAGGCGCTGGCACAGACTTTTCCCAGAGAAGCTGTGGCTGCCCCATCCCTGGCAGTGTTCAAGGCCAGGTTGGACACAGGGGCTTGGAGCAACCTGCTCTGGTGGAAGGTGTCCCTGCCTGTGGCAGGGGGTTGGGACTGGGTGAGCTTTAAGGCTTCTTCCAACCCAAACCAGGCTGGGATTCTATGACTGATGTTTTCAGATTTAAGCTATGACGTAATTTCTGCAGTCAAGAGAGTGACAAAGCCACTTACTTGGATGTGACATCTTGGGTGTTTGCTCTCAGTGTGTGGTTTGTTCTTAGGCAAATGGCATAATTACACCATGAAATACTTGGGTTTGCAGCTTATTTCAGATCATTACAGGATATCCTGTGGGTTTTGTTGGTATAGATGATGGCATCCTGATGTTCAGTGAAAGCTGATGTTGACAGAACATGAGATAACTCGAGCTCTTTCCATGCCCAAGAGATTCAGTTACAGGATGTAAATGTTAGATGTGTTATTTTTGCTTTACCTGGGCGAGCTGTGGTACAGATCTTCTTTCTCCAAGGCTTGCACAGGAATCTGGTAGAGGCTCATCTGGCTAGAAAATATCAAATGCAAATAAGGGCTTGTTACCAAGCAGAGTGTGGGTATGTGCAAGAAGGGAAGTAGTTCCATTTTTAGAGATAACAGGAAGAGAATGTGCTCAGCTACCTTCTGCAGTAAAAGGCATCTTGTTCTGGAACCTGAATGCACATCTGCTCAAGTCTTTTAAAAATGAAAGACGTGAAGTAATGGGCCTGCAGTTAACCTGTCATGTCTAAGCTAAGATCAATTTGAAACTACTTTCTGGAAGTCAGTTTCAAGCAGCTGTGTAGGCACACACACCGGGAGTGTGCTTTCTTCCTTCCCATGGGCCATGTCACTGAAAAGATGCTTGAAGCTGTCAGTTTTATTTTCTGAGTGAAGTTTTTCAGTCTAACCTGTGGAGCAAGAGTGTTAGTCATCCCAACAGCATGACTGCTGGGGTTCTGCTACAAAATACTTTCTTTACCTTCCATTCTTTGCTTTAGCTTATCAGGAAATGAGCAAAGCCCAAAATATAGGTAATCTGCTTAAAGAACAAACAGTATATCATCACTATCAGCTGTTGAAGGCCTCCCTTGTGCATTCCTGGAAATGGTGGGAGCCAAATTGACACTTTCTCTACTAAATATGATTTTACTGCCTGGTAGAGTAGGACCTTCCTAGATTATACAATGAAAATGATGTAGCTGAAAGCTTTGACATTGCTTTTTCCAGGCTCAGTCTCAGTCCTGATATTTTTATCCTGTACCCAAGAGCTTTCCTGGCTAAGTTAGTGCAGGGATGTTTTTAGAGCTGGTAAATGTGATCCTCTGGATACCCAAGAGAGCACATACTTAAGAGTTAGTCACCCTCAGGAACACTCTCTGGCTTTTGCCGTTCTCATTTACCTTAAGTCTTTGTCTGGGAAAACAGAAACATTCAGTTTCTACCCCAAAATTGCTTTTAAATGTGTCAGGTTAAGCTCAAATTGCTCCAATTGCATATTTACAATAACGAACACTGCAAAACAGGAGTAGGCAAACACCAAGAGGAGAACACAGTTCATGGTTACTTAGTGGCTCTGATCCTGTACCCTGTATAATGTATCTGACAGTCTCAGGTTCCCAGTAGCCTTTGCTGGAATCTACACTCATGGAATTGTAGATGTGGGGGTTTTGGTAACTATTCAGCTCTCCTCTGCTGCTCCCTATTTATTAACCTCAGCAGAAACCATCTTGGTCTTCCACCAAACCTGAGGGGGAATTGGTAATTCCCTGTATTGGTATTCCCAAATAACTACTACTTGGCTGTAGCGCTTGCTGCTGTTTCTTGTAACAGCTGCTAACTTCCTCTGTTTGCCTGAGCCCTGCATAACTTGTTCTCTTCATTTCCCTAACGAAATGTAAGTTCAAACCCCAGAGCAAAGGTTTTACCTCACCTATAAATCTCATCCCATCTGCTTCCTGATATTCTGCCTGTGATCATATGAACTGTGTATATTGATTTTGGGTTTTGGTGACCTCTTGGAGGCCAAAATGAGATAATTTATAATGCTCTGAGATAACTTATAATAAGCTTGAAGAGCTCCAACCGCTTTTGAGCATTGTTACTTCTTTGGGGTAGGCTAAGCAAATGGGAATATGGTGACCGGATTCAGCAGCTCACCTCCTGAATAACTCTCCAATTAGGTTTCCCTGCAGGATATTTGGGTTTCCCAACTCATATTTCATAGAGATGGTCTCATAGTCGCAAAAAAACTTTGCTCAGGAGTCAGATTTGTCACAGATCTAACACTAATAGTTGATTATTTTTCTGTCTATATGTTCTTGGTTGGTTACTACCTGTAGTAGTGATGCATTTAGTTCACTGTTCCTCACTTGGCTGTCACCGTAGGCCAGCTGACTGAGGCTGGGATAGAGCTGCTGGCTTTGCTCCTCGCTTCCTTGCACTGGCACGTACTCTGTGAGTTTCTGAACACAACTCCAGCAGTTTTCCAGCATCTCTTCCTTTGAATCACCACCAAACTGAACACGAAACATGCGGCCTTCATTCTGAAACCAAAGAGAAATTAAATGAACTGTGAATCCCCTCAAAATGATTTCATTTCATTAAATTCCTATTTGGTAAAGTTAGAAAGAAGGTGATACATGTTTTGATCTCTGCACCAACTTTAAAGCACAGAAACAAGTTTTCCCTGCTCTGTCTTCATTATTCCCACCAGCTAAACCAGACTATGATTCCCAGTTTGAAAATCAATTAAAACCAACCCAAACTGGTGTGTAAGGCCATTTGCCAACTCACTGAAGGTCTAGCCAAGGGAGAAAACCTTGCCACGACAAGAGTTTTTACATATCTAGCAAGGAAATGAAGTTCTTCCTGTTGCTGCAGGTAGTGTCCTATAAGGATATGCCAACTCTGAGCAGTTATTTGTGACAACAAATGAAATGACATTAAGTGGAAGCTAACCTTGGAATCTAAACTAAAAGGTCTGGGAATAGTGTGTTCCAGTTTGGATTTATGTTACTGTCTGTGCCAAAGCCTTACCAGCCTCCCTGGGCTGCCTGTGCGTAGCCAAACAGACAAATTCAGTTTAGCACTCCACCTGAATGCTGCTGTTCCTTGAAGAGATGCTAACACAGTGGACTGGGAGCACAAGACACTCAAGTGCATTACTTCAAATAGTGAAATAATACTGGAAAATAAAACTAAGAGGTAGCTCTGACACCCCCACCCCCGTTATAGCTTGTGATGCTGTACCATAAATTTTAGGTACATGAGGTTCAGGAAATGGCACTGAAAATGGAGAACTGAAGAGTCTGTCACGCATGATAAGCCTGTCCTATGCACATTGAACTGATTGAAGACAGATTCATATTGAATTCTTGTTTCTAAGGAGTGAGTTAATGGGACTTTTGGTTTGATTTTTGAGACTTCAAATGTAAAACACAGGTAAAGTACTAGAAAAGAAGCAAGTTTTCCTTGGACTGACCTAGCTTATGCAAGTCTTCATCCTTCTGAGGTGTAAACATGAAAACATTTTTATAATGCCTACACACGCTGCTAGATGACACGAATACAAGCGTATCTTTCATGTTACAGACTTCGTCTCACAGGTAAGCCAGCTCTTGATGACAGCTTTTATGTTTCCATGCATGTCATTTTAAGATGCTTGTATTGCATAAAATGATTTTGGGGCACTGTAAGCATAAAAGCTTGTCTCAGTGCCTTTCAAAGCAAAAAAGGTCAAACTAACTGGAACTGGAGCACTCATTTTACCAGTGCGTGGTTACATTACCCCTGTGTGTGGGTATGCCAAGAGGTGAATTCTCATAGAAATGACAGGGAACTTGCATCTTTATTTGAATTCCTTCTGGAGAGTTTCAGAGAACACTCGTTTCAGTTACCCCTGCAAATCCCCAAATTGCTTTTCAGTCTGAGGTGTTTGTGTTGCCCTCTGCTTTTCCACAAAGACTATTAAATACTTAAGATTGCAGTTCATAAACACCAGTAGACTTTGTAAATTAAACATTTTTCCTTTCTGGAAAGAGAGGGAATGTTCAAATTCAGCTAAGATGATGTCAAGTTTTAGCATAAACAGAGTACTGGGCAGTAACACCTGAACCATACAAGGGCTGAAGTATTAAAGAACCTAGAGATCACTTAGGTGAGGTAAGAGGTCACTAGAGATGGAGCTATACAAAGGGCAGTGGCAGCCACACAAGGCAAGTATAAGACATAAACTGCATCTCTGTTTGGCTTTGGAATTACACAGTCATGTGCTCCACTGTTAACTTCCACTAGTACAGCTGTTCTGCAACACTAATCTTCTCTACAGATCTTGTTCCTTCAAGTGTACCAACACTAAGCTTCTCCAAAGAGAGTTTAGAAACTCCTTCTGCTAGCTAAGAGTCACGTGTGCCCTATTAAAACCACATTTCTTAAGTAACGAGTAAGCTTCATTACCAGTGCAGTAGTAATGACTTACAAAAAGCAAGGGGTACAAGATAAATCAGGAGTGAGAGACTCATATTTAGTTGCCCATGCTCCTTATTTGCCCTGTGCACTCAGATATAGGAACTGGTTTTTGGAAACCTTGTGTTCCTCTGCTTCAATCTGCTTTGATTCTTCCCTTACTTAGGTCTAGAGGGATAGGATGTAACCCCTTACATGGTGTGGCTGCTTCCTGAAACATATTGTTGAAGATCAGCACAGAAGTTATATGCACAGAAGTCATTTAACAAATCACTTCAGCTACAAATTAGGATACAAAGCAGAGGAACTGTATGATAGGGCCAGTGCAGTGCCACTAAATCCAGTTTGTTGTGTGAATTTATGGTAAGTAAACATTGGGATGCACAAAAATAAGACTCTTGATATCCCTCCTTTTTTGCACTGTCCCTCAGAGCTTTGTTTCAGCCTCACACTGATTGTGCTGTTCATTTCTTTTTATTTCTTGGGAGATGCAGCAGAATCCCTTAATGCTGTGCTGGGGAATTGGTTCTTGTCACTGGAGAGGCAACTGAGCAGAACTAAGGACTGCAGCTGCTCAATAGTCAACTTCAGTGATACTCCACCTTCTATAAGCATCTGACAAAAATCAGAGGGCAAAGGTGGTTTGGGCTCAGGCAAGCACAACCCATGGATTTAAAATGGTTTCAGGTATTTATGCAGTTCCTACAGGCACCATTAGATGAGGCTTATTCTGAAATGAGTCCTTCCTTACATTTAAACAATGTTTGTTATGCCTCACATCTGCTTTTTTCTTGCAATTCTCAAGGCATTCCCCCCTCTGCAAACTGTATTGTTTGGTTCGTAACATCCTCTACAGAAATCTCTGTATATCTTTTTGAAAAAGAAATCAGGTAAAAGATCCAAATACAACTCAAAGGAATTTTTAGTTTTCAGCTATTCTGGGTATTGCTGTTCTCTGCCATTACAATAACCCAGCCTGTGCTTGAGCTCCTGTTAGGGGAATGCCAGAACATCTCTGATAATCGAGCTGGTTTTATGCCCTAATAGCTCTGAAATGGGGCAAAGAGTTAAATTCAGTCTTAGCAACCACTGAACAAGGGGCTCAACATCTTGTTCCAGAATTCCTGTTTCTGGCTTAGAGATGAATTCTCTTGTCAGGAAGAGAGAATTAAGCTGGAGGCAGCTGTCTCTGCTGAAACAACAAAGCCTCTTAGAAACTACCATGGAAGAAAGGAGAACTCTTCTCATTTGAAATTGCTGTGGCTGCCCCATCCGTGGCAGTGTTCAAGGCCAGGTTGGACACAGGGGCTTGGAGCAACCTGCTCTAGTGGAAGGTGTCCCTGCCTGTGGCAGGGGGTTGGAACTGGATCATAGAATAGTTAAGGTCCTTTCCAACCCTAAGATCATCTAGTTCCAACCTGATCTTAAGGTCCTTTCCAACCCAAATCATTCTGTGATTCTATGATTAGAAATGTTAAACCCAATTGTGCTTACCTTGGTTTGTGCATGAAGGAGCAGGCAGTCTGCTTTCCTGACTATCTTTAGCCACTTGTGGGAATCGATCAGTGAGAAACCTTCCTGCAATAAAGCAGAACACAAGCTGCTCACAGAGCAAACATGCACCACTCTGAAGTCCACACTTGTTATGTGATGGAATTTAACCCCTAAAGAAGATGAGTCACCTGCATCCGTGCAACTTCTGTATCTGTCAAACAATTACCAGTATGTCATTTTTAAACAAACGAGGGATCAAATCTGAATCTGTAGCTCCAGTTCCAACGTTAAGTCAATTATGTTCTAATTTCCATATATTTACATTTAAATTTGTGCATGTGATGGAAGTCTCCATGAAATGCACAATAAAACAGCCACAACAGAGCTTGAAATCCTTCCTCATTCCCTGAAATTGCCCGAGAGGGAAGCAGAGGGCAGGCAAACCTGGAGAATGGGCCCGCAGTCGGTTTAGCTGCGGCCCAGAGAGGCATTTCCTCCAGATGGCATTCAGGTAAACAAGAAGCAGCTTTGATCACTTGATGAAGATGTCTTTATACTCCAGTTGCAGTAACTGTCAGTCTCTCCCAACAAGATAGACTGCTCAGTGCTCTGTGAAAATACCTTGGGAAGCTGAAAACATCAGATAAAAATGGCAAGGCAATGGACGGTGTCTCCTAAGGTACCTTCCACAGACTGCCACGTGGTCATTAGTTAACAAAGGTGGGGAGGGGGACAAAACCCAAATTTAAGGGCAGGGAGGAAATCACCTATTTGTTTGATCTGAACTTCTAATACCTTCAATGACCATGGCTTACTGCATAGGCTGCTTTCCTACATGTCCTGAGGGTCAAGAACCAGAAGCCATGTCCACCCTGGACCGCCTGCAGTGTATTTTTGCAAGTTACTATTCATCTACCACAGGTCCAGGCAGGGAAACCATCTGCCTTTCTATTTTGGTACAAGAATTCACTTCAGGCACTGCTGGCACTGGCTTTATAGTCTCATGCAGCAATTGTGTGTAGATTTATAATTGAAATTCTACAGGGAATGTCTAGAAAGCATTGACGTTTTGCTAGAGAAACAAAACGGATCACAGACATGAGGCTGTTCAGACACCAGCTACAACAGACTCCAGAGTGGTAAGGCAGCACGTTCTGAGGTTCATAGGTCAATGAATTCAGAGCAACAAGAAAGAAGAACACAACAAAACTGTCCCTTGTTGCCTGGCGTGAAACTGAGAGGATCGCTGCCAGCATCCAGGAGCTTAGTGTGGGGTAGATCCTGGCAAGTGCATGGCAATACATTGAGATTGCAGTCCATTTCTGCCTTTCTAGAGGTTATGAATTGGCTCTAAATCTGCTCTGCATGTATGCACTGGCAAAGGAAATAGTAGTATTCCTCCAGATTGCTGCTCCATCAGGCTGACAGAAATACAGAGAACACAGCAGCTGTGGCACTGTTCTTGGGCAGGCAGCATCCAGAGCTGCTTTACATTACGAGCTGCTTTGCTCAGCAGCATTGCCATGAGCAAAGACAGATGGCAGTGTAAGATTGATCAGGAATACAGACCAAAAGGCAGCCTAGAAGTGGGCAGGACCAGAAGACATCAGATGTTTCCAATTTGAAGAGAGAAATAGCAGGGCTTTTCTAAGTGTGATCCATCATTAATGTTCACGGATGTATATACTCATTCTCCAGGATCATACTTCCAAGAACGCTGTATTAAAGGAAAACAGTTTCCTACATCTCTGATAAAGATCTAAGTTTCTCAGAGGAAGGACCCTGAGAGGAATTAAGCTGAAGCAGGAAACAAAACAAGACCTTTCCCAAAGCTTTTGGAAGCAGGCAAGGTGCAATCCCACCATACATGAGGCAGGGAAGGCAATGCTGCTGCTCTAGCCTGCCAGCCAGCTAGTCCAGCATTAACTGGGAGATGCTTTTGTTCTGATTGTACGTTTCAGTATTCCAAGAGCTTCTGGGTGCTGAGGCCTGTGATTCTGCTGGAAGGTGCTGTGTGTTATTTATGAATATTTTTATTACTGTATCATCTAGAAACCCTGTGGTGCTGAATGACACAGGAACCCAGGAGCAGAGTCTCCGTTTCCTGCTAGATTGCAAGGCCTTTAGGCAAACCCTACCTTAAGTAAGAATTAATGTACATATTTAAGAAATGTTAGTTGTGTACCAGCTCAGCCCTGCTGCCTTCCATCAATCAGTTTGGATTCACTCATTCATGAGACTGATGTTTCCAAATGAAACTGAACTATGCATAAGCAATAGCTTAGGAAGAAATTTCTTTTTGCCTCAAATGTTATATACTCTGCCCTTAAATTACAACCAGTACTAAAAAAGACAAACCCCAGGTGCCACACACAGAGAGACACATTCACCAGTGTGGCTGCTATTTAATGAGCTCATGCAATGCAAATAGAATTTCGTTGTCAAGAGTTCCCAGTTCACAATGAATGTAATACATACAGTGAATAATCTCATGGATTAAGCAGTCACCTGGGTATCCCACAGACTGGGAATATGTATGTGCAAGAAATGATGAGTCCAGCATGAGATCAAAGGAATTTTATTGTATGTATTACTAAATATCCCAGTGCATAGCTGACAGAGGGGTCCTGTGCTAACTGAAGCAAGACTGCAGAAGAGAAAAGCTGAAGGCCTCAGGCAAGAGCCCGCTTGCACATTTCTGCTTCAGGCTTGGCAGCACCACGACACACAATTCCCCAAAAAACCAAAGTGATCCTCTACTTCCAAAGGCCATGCTCCGTTTCCAGAGAGGCACCTGTGACACCTCCTTAATCCATTCATTTCCCAAGGCAAGCTCCCAAAGCACAACTAGGGGGCAAAACTAGCTTGGTACCCCTCACAGTGTCTCTGCAGGGCGAAAGAAGGAATTTGAGGAAAGCACTTTGCTAGGGCAGGGTGGGATCCTCTGCTCTCTGAGCACCCACCTGCAACACTGCATGAAACAAGTAGGGATGGCTGAAACAAGCTGCTGCTTTCCCCAGATGGAGAGAGGCACTGTCCAGGTCCCACTGTCCTAGCTGGAGCTTTGCACCATGGGCCTGCTCACCACACTGAGGTACGGTGAGAAATGCTTTCAGAAACACTCTTCACTGTCTGGGTTTAAAGTGTGATTTGTTAAGTTACAAATATCAATGGTTTGGATCTCTAATAGTCTAGGTACTATTATTATTTAACATTTATACTGAATAACACCTTAGTTGTTCTTAAAAGTGACTAATTTGGCAGCAAAAGAACAGGATATATTATTTCCAGGTATCTACACAGTGTGGTTAATACGTCTGATAAACATCTGCAGTGGAACAGAAACACTGTAGTTGAGAAGACTGTCAAGAGACAATAAAAATAAGGAAGTGAGAGCAGACAGTATGAAAAAAGCTTGTAAATGATCTTCAAGTATTACATGGAACACTAAGGAGAAGGCAAAACTGAGGTGCTTTCAGAAAACTTAAGCAAAATTGGAAAGCATGGTTACAAGTAAGTGTTTTGATGGTGACCTCTTTGATAGGGATTTAGTTATTAGTAGGTTATTATCATAAGAGCAACTGTGCATGCTTGAAACTTGACGCATAGGTTATAATTCAAATTCTTCTATATATCTGAAAAATACTAATATTTACCTCATTGCCTTCCCCCACCAGAGAATGAGTTGTCACTTTACACTTTTAAAATGAAAAACTGCTTATTCTATAAAAAAAATTGAAAATTCTTCCTTTCATTAAGGATTGTAGAATAAAAATTTAATTCCAGCTTAAAGTTAGAAGTTAATTCCTGATATAAAATATATATTTCCTTAGATCAATATCATACTTAAACTCTAGGGTAAATACTTGTCATTAATGGCTGTCACTACTCTAGAAACTTGGGTTCAGAAGAACTGGGGCAAGAGAAAATTAAAGATCAAAACCCTTTAAAACTCTTTACTGCTGCCAAACACCAATGCACAGAATGCACAGAATCCCAGCCTGGTTTGGGTTAGAGGGGACCTTAAAGCTCATCCAGTTCCAACCCCCTGCCATGGGCAGGGACACCTTCCACTAGAGCAGGTTGCTCCAAGCCCCTGTGTCCAACCTGGCCTTGAACACTGCCAGGGATGGGGCAGCCACAGCTTCTCTGGGCACCCTGTGCCAGCGCCTCAGCACCCTCACAGGGAAGAACTTCCTTATATCTAGTCCAAATCTACAACAGGAATGCATCATTATATCAAACACAAATGGGGAAGCTAAGGCAGAAAGATACTCAGCTTGTCCAAAACAATCATGTCCACACCAAATATTGAAATAAAGAAACTAAGATTGAAATTTTTGAACTACAACTGTGGTAGTGAATAAATCAAACTAAGATTCCTTCTCCTCTTTCACAGAACCACCATAGGACCTTTAATAAAAACCCCCACCCTTTCTCTAGCTTTGCAGTGTACAACCACTGAGCAGCATTAACAACCTGCTCACTTCCCTGGTCTTCTGTCATATGTCCTCCTTTATCGCACAGGGACCTTCCTCTACCCGAGACACTGGTGTGAATATCAGCTCAGGAATTTGGTGTATGAAGTTTCAGGCACTGCAAAGAGAGCATTGAGAACATCACAACATCTGCTGCATGCCTGCCTAATTAATGAGTTGGAATCTACTGTATCCAGAGCACTGTTAGCTTATTAGAAGTCATGAGGGGACCAGGAGGCCATGAAGGACATTTAGTCTACACTTTAAAAGATCAGGTCACAAATCAATTACTCTGGATTAATTTGATCCTATTAAATAAGTCCTCTTCACAATTGCAATTTGCTTAATTTGCAGGGTATGAAGAATTCCAGCACCAGGATTAATGGCATCAAATAAACCACCAAAATAGAATTCTCATGATGTACTGATGCAAAGAAGGGAAAGGAAATAAGAGTTGTAGTAAACAGTACATGATGTATCTTGAGAGTATTGCCACAAATCTACAGAGACGCTGTGGAGATATTCCTGTAAAGTTCCATCAACAGTATGCAAGAATGAGATTTTTTCTACCAGAAAATAGGCAGTGTGTCAGGCAACACTGCAGCAAAAACAGGCCCTAAAAATCTGTTATAGAGTTTAATTCCAAATGAAGAACTTTGTTTAAAAAACACCCCAACAAACAAATCACAACACCCTCGCATTGGCATTACACATCAGGGATTTTTGTTCCACTTGCTCTCCTCTTCATTTCATGTGCTTGAGCACACAAGTAGATTGTATTTTTAAAGGAAAGCAGTCATTTCCTCATTAGGACGGTTTCACGTATGTCTCTGGTAGCATCATGAAAGAACATTCGAAGTGATCTTGAACACATTCCCATTCCCCAGAAGTTTGCCCATTATACTAAATAATGTGTTTTCTTTGAGAAGCTGGTGGAAACACTGACCGTGTCCACAGTTATTTGTTCTAGGAGCATGGAAGTACTTCAATGACCGCTCCTGGAGCATTCTCCAAACCTACAGCGCATCACCATGTACCACTGTACACAGCACAAGGTATTTTTACTAACCTATATGGTTTAGAAGTGCTGAGACTCAGTGCATACATTGTAGCATTCTTTTGGGCAAGAAAACAGTTACTCCAGCTTCCATTAGTATAAATACAGCTAGAAGGGAATCCACTAAGTGTTCTACTACTTTATTGCTCACAAAAATAATTCTGTAGTCTTCTGTATGTGCTAAAAAGAAAAATCAGTTCTTAGGATATGTGACTATTTCTATTTTATAATATATTTATAGGATCATAGAAGAGTCATAGTCTCACTTGACTCTAAAGAGCCACCATTCCTTAAGGGAAAGGTTCCTTAACATTCTTGCTTTAAGAAAATAAAAAGGACCAAGAATACATAAATACACCTATGACAGAAAATATTTTGATATCAAGTCAGGAACACTGGAGTATTTTTCCTAAAATGGATCATGTTAATCCAACCATCAGTGAAACAAAGTTTTCCATTTCCACACAACTCTTTCACCTCAGTTTTGTGCAAATGGAGTTGTGGTGAATGTTGTACATAAATGAAAGGCAGACACCAAAGAGGAAGATTCACTAAGTAACTAACTTGCACAAAAGCTATCTCCTTTTGTTATCACACTGGCAGGAGAGTATGTTACAAGAAATAGTTTATGTATTTTAGTATTTCATAAATCATCATTTGACATGAAAAAGGTTTGATGAAAGAACCACTAAACAATGCAATAGAAGATGCCTTTATCAAAACAAAAAGGTAGTTGTTGGACCCATGCTCACTAAGAGAGCAAACCTTGGGAGCTACACTAGCATGTTGCCTATGAAGCTGCTCAGCACCAAGTCCAGGCAAGCAAGTTCAGTTAACATCACTGCTCACTGCAGAAGAATGAACAAAGAAAAGTTCTAAGTGAAACACAAAACTGCTGAAGTCTGGAAGTTCACTATTTCAGTAGTTTTACAAAAATACAATAGAGTTATTCAGGTTGAGAAGGAAGTGGTGTCCCTGTGACACAGGTCTTGTGCCTCACTGTGTTCCTATGCAGAGGTACAAGGCACAAAGTTAATTGTTATCCAGTTCCCTCAAAACTAGGAGCCTGTAGTACATCAAAAGGTCTGAAAAGTGGGAATTGGGAGATAGATGAAAAGACTAGACATCAACAACTTAAAGGATGCAGTTACTACATAGCAAGAAACAGTTCTGAAGGAATTTCGATGGGAGGCAGCATGTACATGTTGGAAAACACTTTGGCAACAAATAGGAGTAGCCTGGGCCAGCAAGTAGAAATTAGGATACACAGTAAACCCACAAGCTGAATCATTCCAACAATTGCAGCATTCTGTCAAACTTGATACATTCCCTCTGGAGCAGAAACTTGTGCATTATCCTCTGTGACAAAATGTCCATTAGAACAGACCCCCAGTGAGAGGATTTGGTCTGTGACAGATTCCAAAGAACTGTATGTACTTAGTCGTGCAAAGCCTGTTTCAATATTGTGACAGGTTTCTGACAACTGACAGATGGAGGCTAGAGGGAGATAAAAACCAGTGGATTAACCATTTCTACAGTCTGATTATTCTTACAGCAATAACACAGACAGCTCAATATTGCAACTTTTCTGTTATACAGCATCTCAATGAGGAGTTTGTAACATTTCACCAGTGGCCTGCACAGTTCTAGCTGCTTTGAGTCAACTGGGAGCTGTTCTCAGCTGCTGGCCAACAGCATCATGGCTGGTGCTGGCTTTTCAGTGCAGTCCCTGGGCATAAGTCATGAAATGAGTGGTTTAGGGTTGCTCAGAGAATAACCACCAAAGGTATTAGCCAAGAGCAGTTTTAATATGATTTATAAAGGCATGACTTAATTCAATGGCGACATTCATGCTATTAGTTATTACATGGATGAAGTATGCAGAGGAAAATCAAGGTAAAATCAAACTAGAAACAATCGATACCAGAGACCAAGGGAGCAAAGGGTAAGGGAGACCCTCCATTGAGTCACAAGGTTCAGAGGTCTACCCTTGCTTTCTAAACTCCTGACTGAGCCTAGGTGCCGTGGATCTAGTCTTAGTCTCAGACTCGGTCAGAGGCTTACATCTGAAGGGTTACAGATGTACCAGTTCACCATGGAGGGAACTTTTACATGTTTTTCATTTAGCAGCAGTTTGAAGGTTTAAGGATCTTATAAAGTGAGTCAATAGAATATACTATAATTGCTGTAACAATCTATACACACATACAAACACATACATAAATACATACGAAAGTACCTGTTAATAATTTAGTGTGGGGGACTTCAGCCCAGGGAAGGAGTGTTCCAAGGCCGTCAAGGGATAACCAATCGTCCCCTTCTCACTTCCCACCTTAGCCAGGGAACAGGAGTCCCTGATACAATCAGTGCCTCTTTCCTTAGCCATGCAAGAGTGCCCAGTATGGTCAAGGAAAGCTTCTCCACCAAACTCATTACGCAAAGGCCAAGGCCTGATGGGAATTCCTGAGATTGTAGAGCAGCCCAGAGGATGGGGAGATGCACCACCACAATCATCTTTCTGTTTGATGATACTGGCTGCTTTACCAAAGAGATTCCACAGACCGTTCTTCAAAGATACCTGTAGATTGGGATTATCCCAGGAAGAAGAATTTGATCACTGTGTATCAGAGTTGAGTAGTGTTGGGAAAAGGGGCACATTTCTGGAAAGGTATATGCTGAAGGAACAAGCTAAGCAGATGTGCTGGACCAAATCCCTTGGAAACAGGAAACTTGACACAGTTCTGAAGATGCCTGCCCAGGTTCAGAACTAGCAGAGTGGGTATTTGCTAGGTTTTTCAGTGAGTCAGGGATGCTTAAGAGGAACAGTGGGAGGACTGGAACTGCTCCAATCTCTGAGAAATACACAGACATGGGGCATACTGCACCAGTGCATTTCACACCAGTTTAGTTTTGTATGCATGGAACACACCTACAGCATGCTCCCAATTACCTGGACTCGAAGAAGCGCAACCAAAGGAGTTGACAGGTTTTAAAATGCTTATGACACCAGTTTTGTGTAACTTGATCATACACTCAGTGAAGGGTTGTTGGTGTTGGCCTTAAGGTTAGTACAGAAGCATTGTTAAAATAAATGTTTAAAAAAAACCAACAAAGAAAACAAACAGCTTGCTTTCTGTTTGTTTTCTTTTAAACTCAGTATTCTATTTCAGTCACGTTTACCAAGTACATCTGTTCCACCTCTGTTCTGCGTTATTCTTAGCCTGTGATGGTTACTGCAATGTATGAGTGTCTCTTAGAAGCTGAAACAGACCTGATAGATCTCAGAAATTCCTCATCCGGCACTTCAAGCAAGGCAGCTGCCAGAAAGATTCACTAGCCACGAAACCTAAGAGCTGCAAGAAGTGCTTTCCTTAGCCAAGTCTTTATAAAGGTTTTCTTGTACTTCCTGCACTCATCCCTTATGACAGTATGCTTTTATCTGCCCATTGTCACTTGCCAGATTCAGCCTTTGCCAGGCGCAGTCTTTGAAGGGCTAAAGCTTTCGTTGCTACCTTGTTTGCTCTTTAGTTATTAAAACTTACTTTCAGTTAGCTTGTATGTGGTTATTTCAAGGACATGTAATGTAAGGCTACTAGTTACTAAACAGTTACAGCTGTGTGATGGGGATAATGCACCTCTCCTGGACCAGCTCCAGGAGAGGTGCATTCTGCACCAATTGGTTCCAAGCAGTATTTAGTAAGAAATGGCAGCAAGTCTCATTTCAGTTGCATTTCTGAAAATCCATAACTTTCTGGATTTTCAGTTACTCCCTCAACAGAACTGCTAAAATACTTCCCAGCTTCCATTTTTACCTCGTCCAAGAACATTCCGACTTGTCCTCACTAAATATCTGAGCCAAATACCATGCCCTGTATGACGGGCACCCAGACTGACAGCTCTCCATTGGCTCATTTGTTATCTATTCAACATTCTTAACAGAGTCACAGGCCAAAACCAATCAAGTGTATCCTTGGTTCTCCCTCTATACTTACAAGATATTTTTGTAAGTTTGAGACCTTTTAAAAGGCACAGTAAAAATTAATTTATAAGCTTATACATATTTAAAGCTACAACATACTTTCTTATACATTCTGTATTAAAAAACAAGTCTTTGTTATCTTAACAGTGCCTTCCACCAGTTTGGACCAGCTTTCTAATATATTTATCAGCCAATTCCTACTTGTTATCATCACTGAGTATTGGTGATACACACTGAACACACTTGATTCCACTTTCCAGCACAGGCTTTCTCTGTCATGAAGATCAAACCAACTCCTTCTAGATGGAATGTTTCTTTTAAGCACTTCGGTGTCATTGTGAAACCTTTACAGTTTATCCATGATTAAGTAAGTACAGAAAAATCAGCTGACACAACTCTGGAGTTGTTATTTTGTCTTCATGGATGCCAGTTGTATGTTAGATCATATTGCCCAACACAGAAAAAAAACCATACCCTTCGATAAACTAAGTTATCAAACCAAAAATACTAAACCAAACCCATTGGCAAGAAATTATCTGGATTGTATAGCAAATCTTACAGGAAATTTTAGTTATCCTTTTAATCTGTTTCTTAACAGTGTATTTTCTGTGTTGTCTTAGGCAGAATCATGAAAAAACCATGTATCTTTCAACATCAGCAGCACTTAGTATTAGATCTTAATGTAGATTTTTTAGAGCCCCAGAAGAAACCCTGTTCCTCAGTATGAAACAATGCATTTGATATTATTCTGATAAGCACAGAGAGAAAGCAGCTAAGCAGCCCAGGAGAATTACCATAAGCAAAATGAAACCGGCACTTTCCTTTCAGCAGGAGAGAACATGAGGCTGAGAAGGGAAATTAAGGTAATGCTGATGCTACCACGAAAGGAGAAACGTTTTTTATACATGAGAAACTTACCAGTACTGTTCGCCCTTGGGAAACAAAGAAATGGCCAGAAACAACCACGGTAAGGATAAGATGGCCTGATTCTTCATTTGATTCAAAAACCTTTGAAAAGAGAGACAAAACAAAACTCTAGCCTGGTAAGCACAGAATCTCCTTTTTCCATTCCTAGTGCAAAATGAAAGGTTTCAAAGGTTATAATTTACCTCTCACCAATGCACCTTGTGCCACAGATTGGAGGCACATTTAAGATTTTTTTTACTAACTCCATATACAGATTTAACTATTTTAAACAACTACTTGAGCTCTTCCAACTTGATCTATAGTTTTTAATACCACAGATCACTGCTGAAGAATAAAAACTAGTGAAACACTGTCATATCATTGATGTGTTCACATGAATAATTCATGAAGTATCTCCGCTGCCTGCATTAGCTCTGGACTCGCAAAACTATACCTCACTTATTACTGCTCGTCACACAGCGGCCTGCTAGACCCCACTGAGTCAGTCGCTGCCACACCGAGCAGCCAGCCTCCCCCGCGCCACCTCTCACCTTCCAAGAGGAGGCGTTCTGCCCTTCAGCGTCGCGGTCCGTCGGGGGCAGGAAGCGTCCGTAGCGCTTCAAGGGCCACGTTGTGGCGCTGCCGAGGAAGGAGGTGTCACTCGGCGCAGAGCCCTGCCCCAGCTCGGAGCCGCGGCCGCCGCCCGCCACCGCCATCCCCGCCCTGAGCGGAGGAGGCTCTACAGCGGCCAGCATGACGCTGGCCGCTAGCAAAGTGAGTTTGAGCGGGAAGCAGGAACCAATGGGAGAGAAGAGAGAGCGCGGGGGGGGGGACGGGACTTATTCACCAATCAGCGGGCGGCAGAGAAACAAGAGCCAATGAGGTAGCGCGCTCGGACTCACGCTGATCCTTCTCTCAGCGGTCGGCGAGTGGGAGCTGAGGTAATGTCGCTCCGCTCTCTTCAGCGGTGCTCCGTAGTGTGCTGGACGGTGCTGTCTCGTCCTGTCCCTCTCCTTTTGAGGGTATTACTTTTCCAAGGGGAGCGTGGCTACTGTGTCCGCCTTCTCCCAGCAGCCTCCGGGTGTACCGGTATGGCGGGGCTGAGGAAGAGAGAAGCGCGGCGTGTGCGGCACGCGCGGACGCCATTTTGTGTAGCGTGAGGCACCGCGGTGAGGAGCCGCCTGCGGAAGCCAGTCCTGATGTCAGTGTGCATCGTTCCTCAGCTGAAACATGTTTAAGTCCCTGTAGAAAAGCTGTCCTGAACTCAAAATTGCCTTTTCACTTCTTCAAGGTTGGTCTTGATGATCTTAAAGGTTTTTTCTAACCTAGTTGGTTCTATGATTCTTGGTGCAAGGTGCTGTTCTTACTTCACAGAACTTTCAGTAATGCTTTTGTGGTACCTGCAGTGGGATCTGTCAAAAAGGAACATTCTTTTCAATGTGTATTGTATGTTGTTAGCCCAGGTTTGTGCAGCTGGATTAATAAATCACAGCTGTGCTTCTCTTCCATCCTAGTTTGCTTCTTTTCTGCTATTAGGTTGTTCCTAGAATTAGTTGTACTACACTTCTCTAGAAAAAAAAGGATAGTGAAATGACTCATGGTAAGACTGTATTTATGTATTCCATTTATAGTACATATCTTGGCCCATTAACAATAAAAAAACCTGTGCATTAGCCAGTCAAGGTCATTGAGGGGGCATGGGAGAGCCAGTTCCCATTCAGGAGGAGGTGCATGGGAGTCGACTGACCTGGAGAGATTCAAGGATGCGAGGCACCACTAGCTGCCTCTAAACCATCTGCATGCTTGAGGATGTATACTGGTAGCTCTGATCCTGGTTCTGAGCATTGCCTACTGCCAGCAGCTCATACCTGGGCACAGTGAAGCTTGGCTAAGTATTCATGCTTCATAAATGAAGCAGAACAAAGAAGTTTGTGCTGTTTTTTAACTTTCTGTTACCTTTATGGTGTCTGTTTACAATTCTGGCTTGGCTGATAACAAAAATATTAAAATGGAATGAATAACTACTGTCTCATCTGAAATAAAACCTTCAACTACAAGGTTAACCTGTTACTTGAACTGCGATGGTTTCCTCTGTTAGAAAATATTAGATTGATGTTTATGTTGTGTAGTCATTGTGTTTTTCATCTGATTTTACACCCCCAGAGCCAGGTTACCATCTGAGGAACTGTTTCCATGCTAAACAGTTTTACAGTGTTGATCTGAATGCTTTGCACATAGGGAAGCACAGGCAGAAAGGCATTAGACGATTTGACAAGGTCATCCAGAAGAATCAGTAATGAAACAGGGAATCCAGCATGGGCCTCCCAGCTGCCAGTTGCCTTCTCTAATCACTGCTTCCCCTGGAGGATTTCTCGGACTCTGCTTGTCAAACATTCAGAATTGGCCTGTAGATCTGGGACTTTGTTGGAAACTACTGAAGAAGCTAAATACTATTGTTAGAGAAAGATAGCATGAGTACATATATACTGAATATATGTAATACATTATATATAAGTACATAGGCTGAGTCTGTTTCCCACTAATTCAGCTAAAGTTCTGTGGAAAGTTGTTTGTTTGCAGCATCTTGAAGTGTTTAGTTTCCATGAGTGATTTCTGGCAGATGTGCTAAAGGCTTCAGCAGGAGGAAAGCAAAAGCTCGATCTTCTACCAAAGCAAAAATTTCCAACTGTGATTTTGAAAGAGGCAGAAGTAAACCAAGAGCGTCAGATACTCCCATAAAATCATTTAGTAATAATGTATTATCACATTGGCATGTGAAAAGGAGTTAATAGGGGGACACAAAGCCAGTCAGTGTGTAAAAGGCTGTACAAATTCTTTTCTTCACAGCTTTGTTGGGGCACCTCAGTAGTGTATACACAGTTTATTCAGACCTGAAGCTCAGCCACTGCGACTGCACCATGGCTGGGCAGTATCTCATGATGCTCTTATCTAGATGTACCAATCGCAACCATGTTTACTTTGGATGCTGAACCTTAAACATGTTTCTAGCACCCTTTATTTTACTGATCGTAGGTTTTTGCTTAACTAGGGTCTGCTAGTTTGCTTTTAGTTTTTGGACAGTTATGTTTTACATATGTATAAAGTAAGGTTTGAACTTGGGAGAAATGAGCATTGCGTTACATGAGGTCTTGCAGATTGTGATTTCTTTGGGGAATTGCATGATTAGCTCTGTGTTCAGAGAGTAGACACGTAGGAAGATGGTTAAAATTGTTTTTGTAAAAGGCCACAGGGGTTGCGAATTTTTTTAAGTTACAGATTAGGATGTAGGAGGAGGAGACTGGAAGGTGAGCATGCTATGTGAAATTGCATTTCATCAGAGATGAGATAGCAAACCCCCTGTACGTGCTGAGGGTTCATCATTGTGGGGTACTTCAGGTTTGCTTCAGAATTCACAGGCTGCAGTGGTAAAAACTAATTCTCTCACTGCAAAAGTACCCAGCCCTGTTAATACTGAGAGAAACTGCCAGAAGCAGAGGTCTGTGCAGGGAGAGAAATCCAGTCTTTCCCTGTGCAATACGGACTTGATGCTGTGGTAATAATTGTTATATATATAATAGTTGATTATGGACTAGACATTTTGCTGAGCCACTTAAATGAATGATTTTTAATAACAGCAGTGGTGATAACAGCAACAATAAAATCACATTACCAGAACTTTATTGTCAAGTGCAAGTGTAGATTTGCTGCAAGTGCAAAGGATGGACTGGAGTAACCAGTACAAATGGGACAAATAATGTATTGGCAAAATAGAGGCTACCAGGTGCATGAAATGGATAAAACGAGCAACAGAAGGTACATTTCAGAAATTCTGGAGGTTTCCCTCTGGTACTGGCAACTTACCATCTGCTTCTACCCAGCTCTGTTAAAGGGAGTAATGGGATTACTCACAGTGGCAGGAATAACAGGCTAGTGAAATTGTTCTATTCAGAATACTTGATTTATTGCTTTGATTTTTATAATAAATAGAGTTACCTTATGCTTTAGTTGCTTTATTAGTAGTTGTGAGGCTTCTGCAGTATCTGACAGGTTCATTCCATTAATCAATATCTCACATAGTTAGTTATACCTCCTTTCAGATGAATGGGATCTGGCAGTCAGCAGTCTCACTGCCCAGGTCTCTCAGTGCTGATGAAATTACAGCATCTCAGTATTTGATTATGGCATAGCACTTCTGTACCCATCACTAAAACATCTTCATTCAGTTCTGTCAGCACATGTCAGCATTGAGAGATGAATTTTCTTATCCAGAAATTTGAAGCCAAGGACCATGTGATGTTCTGGGCTGAGATGATGGCCTGTGCTGTCCTGAGGAGCATCAGGCATCACACAGCTATGAGGAGACCTCCTTCCCCAGCTGTTGTGAACGGCAGTCACTGAATTTAATCATCGTTTTTATCCTGTTTCACTTTTTTCTTTGCCAAAATTTACCCTTTGCAATGAGCTTTCCATTTTCAGGTGACTACCAGAAACCAAATCAGTGAATTTCTGACTGAATGCGCTTCAAGTACTGTTGTAAGGTACAAGTGAAGTCTGATGCCTTGTGTCAGGCATCAGGCTCAAATTGTAATTTCCAGTTACACTTCATAGTCTCTTTTTTCTCTTCAGTGGCCATATCAAGATTGAGATTGAATTGAGCACCGTAGGAATTCAAGGGTCCTTCCAGCTCTGCGTCTTCCGGCACATTAAGGAGCTGATCCTTCTAATTTTCCAAAGTCAAAACACTTTCTCCAGTGAAGTCTTCAATTAGCTGTTTTATTCAGAATTTATTCAGTTTTAGTGTGTCTCCAGAAATTGATTCCATAAGTTCATATATTGTTTCTGTTTATCTAATTGTGCCATTCCGAACTTGTCAAGTGTTGTATATACCTAAATGACACCTTCATCTTACTCTCTATATTATATTATTTCATAGAATTTCATACATTTGTGAGGATGCTTGAGATTTACAAGGAAGTTGTGGAAGCTCATAGAGCAGTGTATGTGGATGTGAACACTTTGTTATGTGACAAAGAAAGGAGCCAGTGTAGGTCTGTGGTTTGTGTATCTTAATTGTCCTTGCCATGGGATTTGCTGGGGTGTTCCAAATTGAATCAGAAGCTTTAAATAGGTACGTGGATATAGATGTTAAAGAAGTCTGTGTACATGAGGACTGGTGTGCAATGAATGGAAGAACCCTGTGCCAGATCCTTTGTCAACCCCCAGTGTTGGCAGAAAGAGCTTGTCCACGGTCAGCAGGGACAAAGACACCACTAAATTTGCATGAAGACCCCTGACTTTACAATGACTTTGGCCTTGTCCTGTGTTTAGAAACTGTATTCCATAAAGCCTTAAACTTTTTGTAGGGAAGGTCACCTTTATTCAAAGCATAATTTACTTGCATTCCCTTTACCTCCTTGTGAGTTTTCAAACTTTAGCACTCATGGCACAGATAAAGGAGCTTCTGCTTCACAGATTTTCCATTTACATAAGAAAACCCCACCCACAAACACCCATCACTGTCAGTGCATGCATTCTGCTAAATGCTTTTCATTTGCCATGACCTTGAAAACATAAGGGCATTTATTAATTATTTCTAATTTACAGCTGGGTGGAGGGGAGAACTGCAGATTGGAGATAAGCAATTTGTGGTATGCCCCTTATTTGATGAGGATTGTCAAAGGAGAAATAGTCCTCGCCATTGCCAGCGTTTCCCATCCCAATCAAGTGTGGTTTTCATTTAACCACTGGTTAAATACTGACCTTAGCAGGATGAGAAGAGTCTAGACCTGGAGTAATTACTGTAAGCTGAACTCCTGACAGTCTTGGATATGGGCAGGAGCTGTAATTATCTCTGCTTTTTTAGAGTCTTGCACTGATTACCTCTGGATGTTTCCTAACATAAGCCTGTATATACTGCTATAAACACAGCAATAATGGAAGGGACTTTGGACTTGGATACAACTCCGCCAAAGTTTTTCTGCCCAAACGTATACCAGAACATTTAGAGATTTTGTAAAGAAAGAAATAAGGTTGAGGGTTTTTTGGTTGGTTCGTTTTGTTTGTTTGATTTTCCCTTGCATTTAACTGGTTTCCTTTATTTAACTGGTTTTAGCAGTATTTGCAGTGAGCATGTAGGAGAAAATACCTCTTTAATTCTTTCTTTAAGTCTCAGCCCCAAAGCTTATGTCAGGGAGAGTTATGTGTGCTTAGAGAAAGAAGAAAATATGTCTTGAACTTTTGTGTGTTTTCAGAAAAGGATATTCTCACCACCTACCTTAATTCTGAATTCTCTTTCTAGTCTACTGGATTATCATGTAGGACTTAGTGGAGCAGGTAAACAGAGGACTCTAAATATGTATAAATAGTGTAATGTATCTGTGCCTCTTTTTCTGTGCCTGAATGGAGAATATTTCAGTTGGAACAACCCACATTAGAACCACTTAGAGCTGAATGATAGATAGGTTCAAGCCTCAAAGCATCCTGCTCCAAATATACAGCCATTTAAAATAGAGAGAAATCTTTTCTAGCTGTTAATGTCATGAGATTTTGACATTCGACTGAATAGTTGCTATGCTTTCCAATAAAAATTATACTGTGTGGTACACTTCAACTCACCTTGCCGTGTTCAGGTGTCCCTCTGACATTTAACCTGGAGTATGCATGACACAAGAAGGAGCCTCTAGTTCCTTGAATCCCACACTGTTTAAGGAGCAAGCAGCAGAATGATAATAAATGTAATTTACTTGCTTAATCCCCCTTGTGTTTTGTAGTAATATGAATAGCATTATAGGAGCAGGAATGTGCTTATATAACAGAATGTTCTCTTTCAGCTAAAGATTAATGTAGTTACTCAGATTTACCATATATAAAATGGAAGTCTTCCTCTCCTGCAGCAGGATGCAAGTAACTTCCAGGAGAGGTAGTTAAAATTCTATGCCAGGAGTCTCTGAGCCAGGGAATGGGTTATCAAGCATTTGCAGTGTAATATTAGATACTGGAGGCATTCCCATCTTGGCAAAGATGACAGAATCAGTATGTGTAGAAGAATATTGATTAGAAGCATGTGGTTACGCAGGAAATCTTTGTTTGCTCCGATACCCTAAAACAATATTTAACAATTTCTTTCTCCAGGCCTCAAAGACTTCTGCTTTGATATTGGATCGTACATAGTGCAGTGTAGAAATTCTGCTGTACTGTAATGTACACTGTTGTTTTCTTGTTAATTAAAATATGTGTGATTCATCAGTTTTTCCTTTGGGTCAGGTTCCCTTCAGCCTGCATTGATGAAATCTCACTGGCAATAGTAGTGTGAAACAGCATTACAGTCCCTGCATTTGACTGACTCAAAGGCATTCAACATAAGGGAATATTCTATGAGGTTATCTTTTCTGAACCAATATCAGGCACATGATATCTTCCTGTTCCTGAGTGCCATCTTCCTGTATATCATAATTAATTAATCAATCTCTCATGCTCCTATATGATACAGGCAGCCAAACTTGACTCTCCTCCATTGTCCCTGATTTTATTGGGAACATTTGCCAAATAAGCAAGAACGATTAAGTTTTGGATGTTTCTTCAAGATAATAGTTTTGTAATAACCCATTTTCATCTCTGAGCCTACCTTAGTACCTCTTGGACAAGAACAGGTTTTCGTTTCCCATGTTTTTATAGACCCAAGCATAGTATCACCATTTTGTGCATCGAGAATTCTGTCTACTCCAGGTTACATTTTTGTTAATTTTAATACGTTAGGCAGAAGCTTAGTTTTGTCTAATTTAGTTCCTGCATGAAAATTGAGAGACCTATTGTCATTCTTTGCAGAACCCATGTATGTTTCCAGTCATCCAGCAAGTTCACAGCAGAACAATTTTGCCAGCTTCTGCTGATTTCTTCTTTATATTGTTTGACAGAAGGTAAGAATGAGAGCCTCTCAGTCTTATTTGTTATTGTTACACAAGACCTCAATAGACAGGCCGCAAATAAAAACAATCTTAGCTGTTATTCTCAGAAAAAAAATCAAGTGTGATAGATGGAGTGCCATTTGTGATAGAAGATACTTTGTTTTCCTATGTTAGTATTCCAGAGATAAGGTATTCTCTAACATGTGACAACAACGTGATGTCAGTGGAAAACTCAAATGTCATTTCACATAAGCTCTCACATAAATCAAGAAAAAAAAGTAGTTTTTAAGAGACATTTCTGTTACCCGAACAGAAGCGAGGCTTAGGGTCACAACGGAAGGCTGGAGGTCATTCTCAAGCTGCTTTTTCTCCTCACGTGCTGCAAAGCAAGGGGTTTGGGTTTTTGGTTGTTTTTTTTTTTAAACAGCATTTTCATGGCCCTACTACATTCATTATAAAGATAGATGTAAAAATGGCTTAATTCCAACAGTGTTAATGCCAGTTGGTTTGTATCTGTGCTTTAAGAGGCTGACAGAATATTGTGCTTATGTTTCCAATGCCTCAGATTCTGCTTCATGTTCTGTGTAGTGTGGCTCTCTGAAAGCAACTGCTTTAGAGAATCTGCAAGTCACTTGTAGCTTTCTACACTTTCTATCACTTTCTTTCTACCACTCCAGCATTTCTTGCCCCAAAAAGATGATTTTGATGTGATTCCCACATATCCTTCACCATGGATTTCTTCATGCTCCCTGAGTGGTCAGACAGACCTGTTAGAAGTTAGATATCACAAAAGCTACAGCATTAAATGACCTTCAAAACAGAATGAAGCTTGCTGGCATGCTGGTGAGCTTTGCCTATTTGTCTTAGTAGTTACAGCTTGAAAGTTGTCATTAGGGTTTGTGCTCCTGGCCATGAAAGTCCAGTCTAGATGCATGAAGGATAGTTTAATGCCATAGAGAAGGTACTGGGCCAGGTGAGTATGCTTTCCTCTCCACTTGTAGATATCTCACTAGTGGAGTAAAAACCATTATATCAGAGGCTCAGTACTTAAAATAGCAACACAGAGGCAATTAGAGAATATTTGGCAATTTTAAAGGTAGTATTGGACAGTGAACAGCAGAGAATACTTAACTTTGCTTTTCAATGTAAGTGCAGGCTCATATGCTTGCAGGTAAAGCTGTGCACTCTGAGAAGAAATGATCCTTCAAATCTGTGTGGGCTTTTCATTTCCATTCAAAACATCATAGCAAGGTGATGCAATCTGTAGCTTTTCTTCTCCATCAGGTGTAAGTTTTGTAAGACTGTTGTTTCTTAATGTTTTAAAAAGCAAAGAAGAGCAGGCTGTAAATACAGAACACATGGCTGACTGTACAGCAGTGCACAAGTCATCTGTGGACTTCTTTGCCATAGGGTGTTGTGGATGCCAAAAGTTGACGTGGCTCTGAAAAGCAACTAGACAAATGCGAGAGGAAAAAAAATCTATGATGGGCTGTTAAACATAGAGATAGCCTTTACAACCAGCATGTCCTTGAGCCTGTTAGAAGCCTTGTGAGAGTATACTGGGGAAATATTATAGGATTTTCCTGTTCTTATAGTGGATCTCTGGGGAAAAGTAGTGTTTACTTTTATGATTCCCTCCCTTTAAGAGTAGTCAGCGGCCTTTCCCTAGGATATAAGGACCTTCTTTCTCCCTCCTTCCCTCCAAAAGCAGGGAGAGAGAAGTACAGGAAACAGAGACCAGGAAGAAGGACAAAACCAAATGAGTTCAGTGAACAAGAGAAAGTGGTGAGGGTTAAGGAGTGAAAAATAAAAGGACAAGAAAACAACTGGGGGACACTGAGCAGAACACTCCCAAGAATGCCCACTGCTCCCTCAAGGTACCCAGCAAGGTGGTGGATTCTGAAAGAGGTTTCATGTCACTTCCTGGTGGGACAGAGGGCAAGCTTGGCTAAGGTCAAGAGGATGACAGGGCAGTCCTGCAACTTTGTGCAACTTTAAATGGAGTGCATGTAAATAAAAAGGTGAGGGTAAAAACGGAACAGAAAGAGTGCACCCTGGTACGTGAATGAATGTACATGGGTGGTATCACTCTTTTTCGAAGGAAACATGAGTTGGAAGACACTGCAGCCTGCATCACGAACATGCCTACTGGCTGCTGCTGGAGCCTGGACTCTAGTGAAACAAATCTTTGGCCTGCACATCTGTGACTGTTCTTCTACTATTTGATCCTTAGTTTAAAATCATGCTTTTATAGTTGCTTCTTTGAATAATAGAAGCCATACAGAAGTATATGCTATATTAGCCATGCAGAAAATCATTTCAAACACAAAATCCAGGCACCAGTCTTTATCAATATTACAGTTTGGGGGGTGGGGGGGGGATAATAAAAAAAACCTGTTTCATTCATCTTGTTAAAAGGGATAAACAAAATCCCTTTATTCATTCTCTAAAAACATTCAGACAACCCAAATGAGAAGAAACTCTCAGTGTCTCACATACAGCAGCTGGGGGACTAGGATTTTGTGAGTTTTGCACACAAACAGGCATACTACTCATTCCACCAGCATGCTTACATTCATCGTCTCTCTCTTACTGGCTTTAATAATAAACCTTAAAAAACCAAAGAACACATGTCCTGAAACAGCTTCTGTCTGTTACTGAATTGCAAAGTGACCTTTTCTAGATTTGCCGAATCACTTCAGCCCAGGCACCACTCATCAGTATTTAATATATACCGTGAAGTGCCACTCGATTTGCAGATACTGAGCTCTGAACTTGGCTCATCTCACACAACTTTTTCACTGAGTTGTTATTTCCATGAAGAAGGGTTTTCAAATCATTCTGTATTGTCAGAATGCAACCAGACAAACTGGGTAAATCCTCAGCTCCATGAAATATGCCAGGAGACAACCATTAGAATCACGCTTTAAATGCGCATTTTTGTCTTGCCTTAAAATAGGTGTAAGTTTGGTGAGAATAACCTTCAGAATCAGAGGGCCAGCCAGTGGTGCCAGGCCGTGGGGAGACACCGCTTGCAGTTTTCAGCATGGGTGGGGAAAAAGTATACAAGAGGTGGCAGTTTTCTATAGATCAGAAGATATTCTTTTGCAGATCTGGCCATTTTATACTGCTTACACCGTTGTCGCTAGCTAATGTCATAGTTGCACATCGTGCACCAGCAGTGGTTTAGGTAACCATCCCCCCAGCCTATACCTGTGAGCCAAAGAAGAAATTGAGTAAGAAAGAAGTGCATGCAGCAGGCAACTTTGACCTGATTCACAATACAGGGTTTCTTTGCCTGTAGTATGGGATGTAAATGTAACTCTGTATTGCTGTAATAGGAAATACAAGATTAACAGCAACTTCCATTCATAATGGTAACTGAGCAGCCTCATATCCAAGCTCATGGACATAAACTGTCAGGAATTTTTTCCCATTAAAGCACAATATATTTGATCAGTTTTTAGAAGTTCTATCAGCTCATAAATGTGTAAATGAATAATATTTTCTCCCTAAAAATCTCTCTGGAAAAAACCACTAATCAAGAATTGATAGGTGAGAGTTAAGCGTTCATCCTGTTGTGATGAACTATGCGATTTGGAATGCCTGAGAATAATGTGTTTGCTTATTCCTTGAGTACGGGAGGATACTTTATAAAGCAACGATGAGATGCAAAGACTTGGCCTTGCCATACGTTCATATGGAATTGGCACAGGCAAGCAGCTGCCCTCTTACTCCATGAAGGCCATCTTGCTGGCATTTTATAGACACCAGTGCTGATTTTTAGCGTCAGCACTAGTTCATGAGCCACTTCATTGCCTCTTTTGTTCTAGGATGACAGTAAGTTTAGATGCTCAAGTGTGCACATAATATTTTCCAAGCTCTTAATTTGTAAGTTATACTTTCGTACATAGAAAGGTAGGAGTATCAGTTAATGCTGTGATACTAAGAACTGAGGATCTCAGCATATGCTCTAGCTTCTAAAGCTTAACCTGGGTCATGGGCCATAGGCATCATGATACTTATTGAAGTAAATGGATGTATTATTGCAAGGGTATAAAAGAACACTCAAGAAATGTCCAAAAAGGAGTTAAAGTCTAAAGCCTAACTAAATAGGCAAAACACTGCTCTATCTGGGCATTTCAAAATGCTCTCTCAAACAGCGTGAAGATCCAGAAGCAAGCCCATGAAAGAGAGCAAGTCAGGGAGTTCAGGTTCCAGCTGACAACTTTTCTTATATGAGAGTTTATAAACTCCATTACACTCATGTTAACTTCAGAACTGTTCTTGCTGACTTTCTCCATTGATGTGCATTGCTTGAAACTCGATAAAATAGAAAAAGTAATTATAAATTTGGCTTGAAGACAGGAGCTATGTCTGGTTGGATCTGTGGCTGCTCAATATTAATTTTTCTTCTTTCTTTCACACGGTAGCAGGACACTATTTAGTTTTACAATTGTATTGAGATATTTTGTGGACGCTATGAGATGAGCATTTTATTTGTTATCTTCTGACCATGTTAAGAAGCTGTTCTTGGTCAGTGCTTTTATTCATAGACCACCGAATTCAGACCTCAAAGAAAAAGGAGGGAAAAGAACAAGCTTCATGTGGTCATGTTGCTTAGCACACAGCTGTATGACGGATGTAGTGAGGAAAGCAGTATCGGAATCTAGATAACACACCTGTGTGATGCACTAAGGAATGCTGTAATACAGTTTCTTGAGAAATAGAGACTCTGTTGGGAACATATAGCCTGACTTGTCCACCATTAGCTGTAGAATTTAACCTCCTGCTTCTTCCTGCAGCTTGTAGGTGAACTAGAGCATTTTTTCTCTCAGATACAGTGTTTTGATCTTGTTTGAAAGCCATATTTTTCCTCAGTCTGAAAAGGCTAACTTGTTCTACCATGTATGGCAAATGGATCCGTCTGCTGAGCCACCTGGAAGGGCCTCTATTTTTAGGCTCTTTCCTCAGAGCAGTTGTAATTTGCATTGACATATTGCTAGCTAAATGCATGGCACACTGGGCAGTAGTACCTCTGGAGCCACACAAGTTATTGCTTGTTGGCAGAGGCCCTAGCAAGAGCCAATTTGCTTTTTCCAAGCTGGAAAACAAGCACTGAAGTTGAGCTAGTGTAGGACTTGCTTTCAACAGCCAGAGCTGAGCAGTCTTAAGTCAGTTAAACAAAGAGAGCAGAAGGATGAAGGGCACATCTCTAATCTGTCTGGGAAGAGTTCAGACTGCCAGTTACCAGTTGATGTGTGAGCAGACACAAGTGACTGTAGCCTGAATGTGCTGTTTAATTTAGATACCTAAAGCCTCATCCATACACAGTAGATGGGCAGTTTTGGCTAACATTGTTCCATTGTTGTTTTTTTTAAAGAATGTAACAAAAGTAGTACCAATGGCCATGATGAATGTACTTAATTATGAAATTATTTCTTTAGCATGCTCACACAATTCATGTGAGCTTGATTGGAAGTAATGTATCTTAAACTGCGCAGCATTTTGTACGTGTGCGTGGTACCTGCGCATACTTGACTGATGAAGTCATATGGATGACTTCTTGCTTTGGCAGTTGCTGTTTTACATGTAGTAATAAGCTTCCGTCTGGATGTATGTGGTACTTCAGAAAAGAGTGGGTGTTGGCCTATAGTATTTCTCCAATAAAGATGATATACATTCTGCAACTGCCCTAGATTCACTGAAGGGAAAAGCAGAGGGACCATTTTATCCTTCTGTTCTTCACTGAAGGTTGAGAAGTCAAATGTGGCAAAGGCAAACTTTCCAGGAGAATATCCAGTCCTGATACAAGGTTATTAAATGACTGCAATTCACCATCTCCTTTGATAGTTTGTTCTGACAGTCAGTTTGCTTTTGAAATGTACTTTCTATTTATCTCCCACTTACTCTGAGACATTTATCTTTATTGTGTTTTTGTGTTCATTTACAAAGTTCCTCAGCTGTTAGAGTAGTGCCTTTTTACAAATAAGCATGTCACCTCTTGATCCCCTTTTATGACAGATCAAACATATTGAACTCTTCTGTTACTCGAAGGTGTTTTTTCCCCAGATCTTCACACTTCTTCCTCACTACCCAGCTGCCTATAGTCCATGCTCACAAAAGCCATGCCCATGCAGGCAGTCCTTTTCAGGGCCATTGCTTTGTCAGGGTGCAAGGCCCTAATCTACAGCTATTTCCATAGTTTGTTTCTACATGTATGACCTTGCATATTGCTCTATTAAATCACACTGTTAAATCATCTCAGTTTACCAAAGTGCTGTCTGTATTGAGCTGACAGATAAACTGTTATATATTGCTTTGCCAATCTTTGTTTTGTTCAAAACAAAGAATCTGTAAAGACTTTGCATGTATGTGGATCCTCTGGAGGTTAGTTGGAATGTCTTCGTGTGTGTATTTGTATGTGCAGATGCACATTTGTTTGCTTTGTTAGCACTGTTAAATGTTGGATCCAGAGCTGTTATTTCTTGCCCCTTTTTCCCAGAACAACTTTGACACAACTCTAACAAAGACAGATTTGCTTGGAAGTCTGATTTCCTGTTTGTTCTTGTTATGTAGTAAGAATAGGGAAGTCTAATATCTGCCCCAAATTCTAGCTCAGCAAGAAGCCACATGCTGAAGCTTTGCCCAATGGAAAACCTGTGCATTCCCAGGAAAGCAGTAACACCTGCATTTGTTGGGTTTGTGCATCGCTTGTAGAAATGGATGCAGTTTAGGTGCTGGGTTTTGTTAAATTGTGAACAAGGGAGTACTTTGATTCTGCTTAGTCAATTTGCAGCAGCCTTTCTTTGCTCTGAAATACTGTCAGAATCTCGGTAATCCATATCCTGCCTCTAAAAACATTCATTCACTGAGTTTAAAATGATTTCCACTTGGTTTTGTGTTCAGAAGGCTGGCAGACCAATGTATTATCCAGCAATTTGAACTGACTGGAGTTTTCTTCTGCAATATACATCTGCAGCAGTACCAAGGTAGTCAATAGAATAGTGGTCTGTTTAGTCTCAGACTTTTTGTTAACCCAATGTTTATGCCCCAGATTTGCAATCACATCTAGAAAATAGGTGGCATGAGGCTCTTCATGTCTGCTGACGTACAGGACTGTTTTTAGGACATGGAGGGAAATTGCAGGGTAATAATTTCTCTGGCATTATTGATACAAGGGCAAGATAGGAAATGATAAAATCTGCTTGTTGATATTGCTTGCTAGGCAGAGCAGAGTGATAGTCTTTGCCTTTCCTCTTCACATCTCTATTGCTAGATGTTCTTCATGTAGCTGTGAAGAGGCTTAATGAATGAATGAAGATCCTACAACACACAGCCGTGCAAACCTGGGGGTTGTTTTCTGGCTTGTCCCCAAGCATTCTTTGCATTGGAAATATATCATATATTCCTCAGTCTGTGCTGTTCCTCTGTCCTCTAGTTAAAAATCGGGAATGCTTTATGGTTGTAAAGAGAGAGAAGTAATGCTAAAATGAATTCACAGTTGTGATGTGTTCCTACTGCAAGGGGAGGGAGGGCAGTGTGACCCAATAGTTTAAAACTACTCCCTAAGTAATACTAAATTGTTTTTTTAGATCCTTATTAATTACAAAGGAATCCAGCTCCAGTTGCTTATTGTGATCATAGGAAAAGTCAGGAATTTCTGCCAGCTAGGTAGTTTCATTCCAACTAGGATCTGTTTTCCAGATAATGCAGCAGATGGTTCCCATCAGTCAGACATTGCTACTGTACTTCAACTCACCAAACACTGTAGTTGTTCAGAAATTCAGGGCAATTGTGGTACACACTTTGACCCTACTTGTCAGAACAATCAGTAACTCAGGGAAAGGGTATCTGCCGAGGCTGCAGCATATGCCTGTGGGATATGGAAACTTATCCCCTGTGTAACGGAGGACACGATTAATTCTGACTGCATTGACACAAGAAGGTTATTGAATAGGATTTCCTTGTGAATGGGCAAACCCACTCACAGCAGAAAACCATGACAGAGGTGTCTAACAGACTCCCATTGCATTCTGAAAACCCACACCGAGGTTGCATAAAACCAGCTCAGGGTGCTCACAATTAAAAGTAACAGAGAAGCATCTACAGACTTGTGCATTCTGTAGTGTTATGAATTACAAAACAATATGGAGAAGGCTCATTTTATTGAAGAAAAAGATTAGCTCTGCAGTCTCCCTGTGCCTCCTCAGTCTCTGTCTATGTATTTTCAATAGCAGCCATCCATTAGGCTCTAAAACTGGGATTTTTGGTTCATGCTCCTGTGTCCAGAGACTGTTCCCACTCAAGGCAGTATATAATCACATTCCACATTTTAAGCAGCTGAACAGGTCACTGGTTCTGTTCATCTTTCTCCAGGCACAACTTTAGAGCTGAATGGGGCAGCTATCATGGTAGATGATGAGGTGGAGAGCTGTCTTCCTCAGTGCTTGAAGCTTCTGCTGTTTGAAGACACGTGCCTACATTTGACAACTTCACTTATTTTATCAGATGACTGGAGGAACCTTTCCTGGCAGCAAGGGTAGCATTTATTTCCCCTAGTGTAAAATTTTGCCTGACAGATGCTCACATCAAGGCTGGTCACAACATAGCTCACTTCATAGTCGCTGGAGAGAACGAGACACTACCAGAGTGTCCAGCCCATTATAGATAGAGATACACATTTAGAGTGATGAATCGTGCCTCCATTGATTATGAAGAGAGATGAGTAAATGACTTAGATCTACAATGCAGGCATCCGTGTTTGGTCAAACAAATCATACATCTGAGTGATGCATTCATCACTATTATCCTCTAGAAAGAAACCATGGACCTTGACAAATCTGCTCACTTTATGCTTCAAATGCAAGATGCGCATCATCTTGACATTTGCCGATGAATCTGTGTGCGTGTAGGTGGGTAACAACTGACCCGCAGATACTTTTCTCCCTACTGAGAAGACGTAAGTAAATGACAGATGTTACTCATGGTGTTCTAAGCACTGTTAAAAGATATTTTGGTGCAAGGTAATGGATTTAGTATAGATGTGTAGGATTCCCATTGAATTCAGTAAGATTTAAGTCTACATTAAAACTGCTTGAGTGCTTCACTGACTAAGGTAAGGTCCCCTTAGCAGTCGCCTTTCTGTTGCTCCATTAAGCTCACTAAAGTCAGCGGAAAGACTTGCAGCTATTAAAAGTCACAGAGAGATAGCTGTTGCCTCTTGAAGTTCTAAAATCCCTCCTGTTGAAAAGCTCTGCCAATGACTCATAAAGGCTTCTCTTTCTTTATGCCTTTTTCTTTATGCCCTTTCTGCCCTTTCATTTTGGTGGACAGAGCACTGTCCTTCAGGAAGGTATAGAGAGCTCTGGGTACCATTTGATCTTTTTCTGGTGCCACAGAACTCAGCACAAAGTAGTTAACAGGATTGGTGTGACTGAAGGAGCCCTCTTTACTGTCTGGTTATGTAGATTGTCTGGGAAGAGTTTACTGCTTATCATGGTCACAATACAAGAAAGTACTTGACAGAGCACAGAGTTTCAAAACAAGTAAGAAAAAAACCCGATTGTTATATTGGACACCTTCTAACTCGAGTATATAGAGGACTCTCTGAAGAGTCAACACATTTTGTATTTTTTCTTGCTGTAAGATGTGTTATGCATATGGCAGGGTTTGAAATCTGTTGGTTTAATTCTCTGAGTCCCTGCCACAGCTTTCTAGGAGCATCAAGCCCCTTAGGAGATTATCCATTAAGATACTGGGTACTATTAGGAGTTTCCTGTTTAGTGGAAGAATGATATTGGGAATCCCCTTGTTAATACAAGTTCAGAAACTCAGCTCATAGAGCTGTGGGAAAGGAACCAGTTCGGGATGTTTTCTGTCCTCCAGAAGTCAAGAGTTAGGCTATGGGGTTTTCAAACTTCAAGTACTAATATTTCCTATACATAAGTGCTAGATACAACGTACATGTTGCATATTCTTCAGTAGCAACTAGTATATTAAATCCTGATTTATATCGATTAAATGATGATGTTATTCACGTTGCTGTAGCGTGAGATCTGAGAATCATCCTTTTACTTGGACAGATCTTACTGATGAGTAAGACTTCTTCCAAGTAAAATGTAAATATCAAGTGAATTTTGGCCTTTGTTGCAAAGAATAAATGAATGAGCAAATGCGTATTGGTGACACAGCACTGCATAGTTGTAAGGCATAGCAGGGACAAACCCCAGTATAATTGGGGCTGTAAGGAGACCTTTAGAAGCAGTGGGTTTAGTCCTCAAGTATTTAAAAAGTTAATCAGATTAAATGTTATTTTCAGCATTGTGCTTATTCCAAATAATTGCCTGATCTACTTATTTCCGCTTTTGTATAGTAACTGTTTATATCATTCCTTCTGCTCCTGAGGGCTGGAGGTAGAAGCTTTCCAGCTTGCTTCATCAATGCTTTTGCTACTTTGATTGTCACTGTGGGGTTTGGGATAGGTTAGGGTTCTTCTACTCTTAGCAATATTTGGACCCATTTGTGTTTCACCTTGTGTGTGTGTAAGAAAATGCCCTAGGCCTAAAAAACCTGAATGATCTCAGAAGTGTAGTGACCGATATGATGATATTGGAATGTATAGCTTTAAGCACTGGCTTCAATGCTACTTAAGCGCATTTTTAATGCCCAGCATAAATGCTAGTTTGATATTTCTTCATCAATTTGTATGTCAAAATAAGCATTTTCTGCCTGTGCATCTTCTTTGAAATACGAGAACTTAACACTCGAGTATTTGCTTCTTGATGTCCAGGAGGCAAGTCCTCACTTAAGCAGTTAACCTGCCTTCAAGAGAAGGGCGTTGGTGACTGAATGGCTGCTTATCTGCAGTAAATCTTTTCCAAAGCACAGTTAGCTTTGGGTCTGAATACACAGGCTTCAATTCTGCTCTCAGTCTGAGGAAATAAACAGGAATTCACCCCAGCGTCATCAGTGGAGTTACTCCAGACTTGATTATATGAAACCAGATTTTAAAAAATTCATTGTTCTATCTTCTGTGGTGCATAAGGATTTCAAATTGCCTTTGCCATCTGGAGAGATCGTTTTTGCCATGGAAGTGAACAGCCCACTGGTAGAAATTGGATATGTTTTGTGTCTCTGACTGAGCTTGTCAGCTGTGGCAGTTTAAATAAAGTTTCTTCAGCAATATAGTTAGATCTCATTTGTTTTTTCTTTTGATTCTCAAAATATTTGGTACTTCTCAAATGCAGCAGCTTCCAACATCACGGACTTGTTATTTATTTTGGGGGGTGGTGGCAGAAGATAACATTTATAGATACAGAAGATCATCAAGTGAACTGTTAGGCAGTCATTATTTTAAAATAGATCACTTGGTTTCAAAGGCCTCGTCTGAAACACTTGAAGGGGTAATGCTAAAGTAGATGTTCTTTTTGAAAAGATCCTGAAGCTGTAGTTCAGTCCGTCTTACCCTGAGCAAGGCTGTGAGGGCATCCTTGTACATGTGTAGTAGGTGGTAGAGAAGTGTGATGGGAGGAGACGACAGAATAAGAGGATCAGGTGAAAAAAAATATACTCCTCAATAACATTAACTTGCTTTCTTTTGGAACCATGAAGTAGGGCAGTTGAAGATTTTGAGATGCCACTGGCAGTCAAGGAACAAGACTTCATTTTGTACTGACTCCCAGCATATTTCTAGTCCATGTTGCTCAACATCACTTGTCTTAAAGCCACAAGTTACATGGGCTGGGGAAGGAGCAGGTAGATTTTTGCTGTGTTATGAAATTCCTGGTTTCAATTTAGAAGGTTTCTTTCTGTAGCTGAAAGGGGTAAGTTTTCATGAAAGCTGTAGGCTGTAGTGTGTAGAAAGACTAAATCTTTACCACAGATTAAAAAAATAAGCAGATTCCTAGTATTCTAGATGTAAATGGGTATGTGGGGGTTGTATGCAGCTTTGTTGCAGGTGTCTCTCTGAACAGCAGTGGGTGTGGTGTATGAATATCTAAGTGAAATTTGTTTTAAAAGTGCACAATTTAGGTTGGGCATATATTGGGTAAGAAACCCTGCCACTGATGTGTATTTCCTTGTTCACTGCCCACGTAAACACATATATACATGCATATCTGTATAGAGACTGTGGAAATAAAACCTCATTTTTGAGCTGGTGTCTTGGTTGCTACTCTGCCTATCTGGTTAGAAGATAGTATGGCTGCTACTTCAGATTGCTGCCAGACGGGGATCATTCTGCTTGCTTCATGCTGCAGTTTGCGTAGTCGAGTATTTCTGCTTGGGTTGTGTCTCACTCTGAGAGTGCAGCTGGGGTGAGACGTGTCGTACAGCAGCTTGAGATTGCTCATGGTTAGCAGCAGTCAAGGGACTTGCTTTACTGTGTCCCAAGTCAGTAGGTGTCTGAAGTGCAAGGGAAGTTTTCATGCTGTTCCTGTTTGCTCTTTAATGACCATCACGCTTTGGACTCCTCTGAGAATGCTGCTTCCATAGCCCTGTTCTGGTTTTGACTGGAAATAAAACACTGGACCACCACTCTTAAGTTCAGCATGAGGTAAAAGACCAAATTAGAGAAGTAAATACATGCTTGTGAAGGAGTACCAAAGGAAATGTATCATATTCAGACCAGTGCAGTGTACAAAATATTGTCAAAGCTGGTCCGTATTATTGCACATACTTTAAGGCTAATACAGATTCAAACTTAAAAGAAACCCAAAAGCTTTACTTCAGTGGGGAGAAAAAAATTAAAATATATGGTGTAGAAAATGGCTTTTTATCCCAGTCTGATTGCCAAGAGGGTGCCTCTTTGTCCAAGACACCATCATCAATTATAACCTTTCCTTCCAGAGCCGTTTACTGTAAAAATCTATTTTCAGAGCTATATGTAGTAGCAACAACATGAAAACAGGCACAGAAAACTGACATTTTCCCTTCAGGTACAGAGGAAAAGATATATTAGTGGTTGGGGATGCTATTTTAGAAGCATTACCACTGTCCCACTTACTGGTCTGATCCATCCATCTACCTTTCAAAAACCTTTAACAATGGGAGGAAAAAAAGCCTTTAGAATGCGTGGCTTGCTGCTGTTTAATTGGTGTGTTGGGTGACTGAGCTCAAAAGCCCTATTCCCTGTCAGTCTGTGTCCCGGTTCCTGCACTGCTGTGAGAGGCTGTCCTCACCATGTTCCTGCTGTGTGCAACACAATGCTCCAAGCGCAGCTGCAGAAGACTTTGGGTCCCTCTGCTGTATATTGCTGTCAGTGACAGCGGGAAGATGAACTCTGTTGAAAAGCATAGTGCCTTTTTTAACTGCAGAAAGAAGTCTCATTTATTTCTAACTCCAATGAAAAATTGAAGTACTATAAGGGCCAAAATCCCCAAGCTCTGTAAGCCCTGCTCCACACAAGCTTGCTAAGGCTTTTGACTAATTTTAAGACTCCATGTTACTAGGGCGTGTAGGGACAGGACAAGGGGGAATAACTTTAGCCTGCCAGAGGGGAGATTGAGATGAGCTCTGAGGCAGAAGTTCTTCCCTGTGAGGGTGCTGAGGCGCTGGCACAGGGTGCCCAGAGAAGCTGTGGCTGCCCCATCCCTGGCAGTGTTCAAGGCCAGGTTGGACACAGGGGCTTGGAGCAACCTGCTCTAGTGGAAGGTGTCCCTGCCTGTGGCAGGGGGTTGGAACTGGATGAGCTTGAAGGTCCCTTCAGCCCAAACCATCCTGTGATTGTATGGTGATTCTGTTTTAGGGGCATGGTGTGAAGGAGTTTGAACAGCATGAAGTTTGTCTAGTTTCTGTTGTCCATCAAATAGTTCTAGAAGCTGGAAGTCACTGGAGCTCAGTGCACAAATCCTGACCTTCATTTTATCTAGGTAAACTTTAGAGCAAGGAAATCAAATGGCTTGTGAGTATGTGTGGTATGTAATCCTTACAGAGTTCAATCTGCTCTGGCTTTAAGGCAGTTTTGTTTCTGGAGATCATCCCCAATGTGGTGGTTACTCTTGAAATTTACTTTGCTTAGTAACTGCCTTCTGTTTAGACTGGAAACTAAGAAAGTGTAACCCTGGTGAAGTCATGAAATTGCATATGACCTTATTTGCAAATTTGGGATATTAATCCTCTTCTTGAAGAAGGCCAAGAAGAAGTATCTTCAGTTTCCTAGGAGGAAGGCTGCTGGGAAGGTGACCATCATTGCAGTTCGTGTGCTTGACTGAGAGATGAGTACACTTTGTTGTGAGCTCGGCAGCGTTGGCAATATTATCTTTGTTGGGTTGTACTGATGTTTTATAATTTCATTACTTTAGAATCAATATAATATGAAGGCAAATCACCCCATGGCATAGAAGCATACTTCATTGCACCCCCCCCATCCTTTAATATCTTTAAGAGAGGGGTATGTCCTATTGGAAGTAGTTTGTGCCTATGTTGTGAAGAGCTTAATATGGGAAAGTGTGGCACATGCATCCTGCAGATTACTTGCCTGCCCAAAAGCTTGTCCCTTTTTTCAAATGCCAGCACTTCCATTGAATAGGTATGGTTTCCATAATGATAAACGTCTAACAGCCCTGAAGAACTCCAGATTTTCACACATCTATCAAATGTTTCAAGCACAAAAAGTTGTCCTATGCTTGCGTGTGCTGCTCTAAGAAGGGAGAAAGTTTGCTTTCCATGGCTCATCTGGTTCTTAACAGGCAAGCCAGTTTTTGTCTGGGAACAGAACCAAGATCATTTAATGCTCTCTATCCAATACTCAAGAGAAGATGCTGGTTCTGGCTCATGTGAGCTAGATTGGTTCTTGAGGCTCTGTGCCTCAAGTTGAGTACCAGTGCCATTCCTGAGTTGTTGTCTTTCTAACCCTATCCCAAATCCTTAAGACACTCTTTATTGTATTCCCCATCCTAGTTAGTCCTGAGACTATAATTTCATTTTGTTACTAACAGTGAGTTACCTGATGAATGTATGCAAAAAGAGAGAAGTATGAATGAGAAAGTAATTGTGGAAGAATTGCTTCTTTATTTCCACCCACAAGCGTCTCTATCCGTCTTAGCTACACACACCTTGCTCTCACAAGGAGGTTGTAGGTGAAATTATACTAACTTCCAGGAAGCAGTGAAGAGCAAGGCTCTTCCACAAGGAAAGGCTAGCTAGCAGCTGAGGGACACCACAGCGCAGGCAGGAGCAGCATCCTTCCCAGTGGAGCAGAGTCCCTCAGCTGGGCAAGCAGGCCAGGGCTGGTGATAGTAACAGATTCCATCAGCAGTCCAGCCATCCTCAGGCAAAGAACAAGCCAGGTCCAAGATCAGCCCAGTAAAGCCAAATAAGAACTCGGGAACATGCATGGAAATGGATACACCTACAACATAGCTCAGGAGTTCCTGGGCCTGAGCTTGAATGGAGCTCCTGGAGCAAAGAGCAAGTCTTGTTTGGGTAGGGCTCATGCGACACTTAAGGCCTTGTTGGTGCGCTGAGGACCCTGACACTGCAAGCTGAATAGGGATCTGTCTGTGAAAGCTGGGTGCTGGCTCTCCTGGTGCCTCATGTGCTGGCTGGCATTGTGAATGCAGAGTTCTGTTCCCTTCATGCAAATGAAATGAACCTGCTGAAGCCAGTTACAGTCTGTCCATTGCAAGCAATTTATGGGTAAAGCAATTCTGTTGTTTTCCAAAGTTTTTTCAAAGTTTCCAGTTTCCAAAGTGTTTTCATCACAAGGCAATTTGAAATCTGGGTTTCTCTTCCCATTTCTCTAACTGCTGTTTCCTGCAAATTCACAGGATAGAATAAATGAGGAGCACATAGTAGTAAATTACTCTTGTTGAGGCTGCTTGATGTCCAAACCACTGCAGACAGAAGGAGAGGTCATGCTATTGTTATGGTGACAGCGAAGGATGGTGCTTTCCCCCACCCTCTGCAGCTCCAGTGATGAAAATTCAGCTCTCATCTCTCTTTAGGCCGTGATGTAGGCCAGCAGCCACTCATTAAGCAGCAGCAGAGAATTTGCATCCATCCCTACCACATACCATTTACTAATCAACAACTGGAATAATTTTCTGAAGGGAGCAACTTGTTTCTACCTTCCTTAATACATACAGCAGCTTGAGGCAGGGCCATCTTTCCTTCCTGAACTTCTAACTAATTTTGAGGCAGCCAAGTAACTGACTGACTTCCTAAGCACTCTAGTGTCTTCATCTTCCATGGACTGCTCCTGAGCTGTGCTTTTAGACATTGCATCTTCTGCTCCACCAGATATTTTGCTCCAATTCAAGACTAATTAGCTGTTCCCCAATTGAGAAGGTCCATATTTCAGTCAGATGCTACAGCTGAGTGATGAGTCCTTTCAGTGCTGTCCAGAAGTGCTGCAGAAGTTGCTTGTTAAGGGGGAAGCTGTGTTTTCTCATTTGGTGGTGATGGTGCGCACTGTTTAGTCATGGGTTCTGTGCCTTGGGTCTGCCTGAGGCATTGTAGCTACAAAAGCTGTTTTAGAACATACTTTGCATCAGATTCCTGAGAGTTAAAAGACGATCTGACAACATTTAGTGCCATAACTGGTCTTCATGTTCCCTATTTTAGCACATTCTTAGTAAGAGAGCTTTGTGATAATCTCTCCCTAATCCTGCAGAAACCTGTTTTTCACTAGACTGCAGAGGGCTGTGAGCTGCAGAGGTCAGATTTGGGATATAGATGCACTCAGGAGCATGATCTTTCTTAAACCTGACAGGGTCTTCCCAGGAATGATCACTCTGATTCTCAGCCTCTTCTGTTTGACTCTTCTTTTTGGCTACAGAGAAGAGTCTTTGAAAGCAAGGGATTCTTCCACAAATAAGCCATGATCTCCTTACGAGACTATTGGTTTTCCTTTTGCTTTCTGATGAGAGATAAGCCTCAGTTCTACCTTCCCTTTCTGATCAGAGAGAATGCGGCTGCCTGAGTTACAGCTCCCATCCTCCAAAACACCCCAAACATTCCTGTGTGGGTCAATACACTGAGCTTTGTGCCACTTTGAACTAGACTACAACTAGTGGCCCAAGAACAGAGAGGTGCTGGATCTTCTTTTTCTAACAAGACATCTAATTTCATAGAAGAGGATATAAATATTAACAAATAATTGGTCTTCTGATCAATAAAGGAGCCCATTTACCATTGTCTCAGGAGCAGACACTGAGTTCTGTAGAAATCCAGCTATTTCAGATGCAGAGAACAAATCTGGCTGCTGTTTATGACCTACACTGAAAGGTTTTCTAAAAAAACTAGAGAGTCAGGGATTTGATCTTGAATGATTCATGAAAATAGTTGATCCCTAAGACAGTCTGCTAAGTATTTCAGAATTGCAGCAGCCTCATCACAGACTTTATTCGTGTTGTTCAGTTCACAGCTTTGAACTCCTTATTAGTCTCTGATTTCTTTCTCTCTTTGCCCATAACCGACCTGACTGAATCCAGGGCCAGGCAATTCTGTCACTGTCTCCATTAAGCTGACAGCACTCGATTCCGAGTTATCACAACAACAAGGATTACGTGACAAACAAATGAAGACCCAGTCAGATAATGGAGTTTTTAAAATGGGGATTACTGGTGCTGAAGATGTAATGGTCTCTTTGATGCTGTTCCTATCTATAGCATAAATCCCTCTCAATCTTTGGCCTGTTGACCTGACACACTGAAAAGGCTCCTCTGCAGCCCCCATTGTCCAAAGGGAAAAGCTTTGAGCACACATGTCTTCGAGGCACAGGAAAAACACAAGGCCAAGAGATAAGCTTGGAAATTTGAAGGCAGTTTATTTCTTTCAAGCAGAGTCCCAGAGTTTTAGTGGAAACCGATCTCCTGATTGTATCTGCATTGCTTTTTCTCCAAGGTGTACACTCAATACTTTGTCATTTCTAGATATCCTGAGCTGATCTCCTCAGGGCCAGAGCAGCAGTCTTGCAAATCAGCATCTGCTGAAAAGCACTGGCTAATGAGATTTTGGAAGAACCCCTTGTCCCTGACACTTATTGTACCTCTTGGAGTGTTGGCAGGCATCTTGTATAGAACTACTCGATACATACCTTTACTACCTGAGAATAAACAAATAGCTGGACTTTGGAATAATTAGGACTATTGGTCTTGGTTTGGGGAATACCAGTTAATGGCAGTGGAATAGTTTGTAGAAAGGTGAGAATTTTTAGCCTTTGTCCATACCATAATGCTGTCTCTCTGCAGAGCTGTTAATGTAAAGAGAACCTTTTCCGAGTTCTGCAAACATGATTTCTTTGTTATCTAAAAATTAAGGATCTCTGAGGTTATTTTACAAATGTAGAGATTTGTAAAATAGAGATCTAGAGATCTCTGAGGTTATTTTACAAATCATTATCAGGTCCACCATGTCGTGAGGAAATAGGGGATGTAATTCTCCCTATTTTCCAGCTACAAGGTGAAATTCTTTTCTAAATTAGGGTAACATTATGCTTTATAGAGAGTTATGAAGACTGCCTGCAGGAACTTACAGGCACCGACTCACGCACACACACGCTCCCTTGCTAGGTTCTCTGATCAGTCTCTGGTTTTGTGAGAGCTCTGTGGGGATATCTGGCAATTAGCAAGTGTTGGCCCAGTTTCCGTTTGCTCTGAAAATGAAAATATATGGGCAAAAGAAAACTGAGGGGTGAGGGTGAAGGGTGTGCTTGTATAGAAGTTGCCTCCCTCAGTTTTGACTCAGCTCCTCACCTGCGTTCAAGGGCAGGCGCGCAGAAACTATGAATAGTTGGACTCATTCAAGTGCCTTTGCATACAGATACCATCACTGTCACTGTGAGGCTCTGTTCCATAGCAGATGCTGTCACTCAGTGCATGAACAAGCCTCCTGCTGATGCCAGTGCATTTGTTATGTTACTCTGCCCAAATTCACAGAGGCCAGTGCTGCTTTTTTCTTGTTAACATTTGCTTCCTTTTTCTTGTTGCCTGTTTGCAACTAAGGGTTCAAAAGAGTTGTTGAGGAACTTGAAGTAGGTGAGGTGTTCTTCTACAGTGACTTCAGAGTGTTTTCCAGGGCAACTGTGCTTCCCTTTTTGTTGCTCTGTATCTCAGAGCTGATGAGGCATTTGTGTTCAAGAACTTAATTTTCCCAAGTTTTGAACATTTCTCTCTTACTGGTTGCACAGTTTATGTAGCAAAACATCTCACTGTTGGGAAGCTCTCTTGGGCTTTAGCCTAAGCTGCCTTTATTCCCTTCCCTTTCCCTTCCTTCCTATTATAGTACTTTATAACAAACTAAATTTCCCTCCCTCCTTGTATTCAAACCCTTCAACTACTGTCACAGGCCCTTGGTCATTGCTGAACCAAGCTATATATATTTTATCTTTCTTCACGAGTTAATCCCTTCAGCTCCTAATCACTTGTGTTGCCTTCTTCTGAACTCCCTAGGAAATCAATCAATGTCTTCATGACAATCAGGAGCCCATCACAGAACACCATGTTATAAATGCAGTTCCACCACAGTGGGAAATGTGGCATCTTACAATTTCCTTGTTTCATAATATAATGCTGCTGCACAGAACAATATAATGTTCTCCTTCAAAATTGCTTTGTTTTCTTTTCCTTTTTGATGTTCTGTTTTAGTGAAAACTTACCTCCAGTTTTCTATTTCTCCTCAGCTCTTGCCCATGGTCACACATAGTAGGACTTAGGGAAGCTACTGGCCTTAAGTTATTCATAAGAACAATCCAACTTCTTTTGATTGGGTTTTTTTTTTTTTGTGGTGAGGAAGGATGGTGGCCTTATTTATCAGGGTAGATAGTGGCAGGACTCAGCATGGCAGTTTAAATAGAACTAGATTCAGGAGTCATGGCCAGAGCTGAGAACGGAAAATGGAAACTCTGGTTACTAATTCTTTGCATCAACCTTTGACCTCACACCTCAGATACACAGGCACCTTCCCAACTAAGGAATGGCCATATCTGAAACTGTGTGCTTCTTACTGCCTCTGGCAAGCTAAACACGATCACCTACAGATTCCTGCCTGTCAGTGTGCAGGCACACCAGAGCTGGTTGGCTGCTGGAGGGAAAGCAAAGTTGATTCACAAAAGCAGCTATACGCACTCTAGACTGCACTGCGTGAACTGATGTGCTTAGATTGGAGCTGCTTTAGGTGTTATCTGTTTCATGGACAGTGACAAGGAGAAGCTCTGCAAGTAGAAAATTAGTTGACGTATCAAAGTGTCGTAACAGAGAAAGAGTGTTGGTATATTGAAGGGGATTGGTACTGAGGAGACCTTGGTCCTACACCTGCTGTCACCAGTGATTAAATCACCTTCCCACCATCATCCCCTCTTTGCTCTCTGACCCTTTAACATCAGCCCTCTGAAAAACAGCTGCCTGTCAAGGTATGTTTTATGCGCTGCCTAACACAGCAGGGCCTGGTTTTAGCTATAAATCACCACAATGAAGCCCATCACAATAGAACAAACTACAGTAATAGAGCAGACTGAGAACCCCTCGCCAAATTATTGAACTACAGTGGGGCTAAATCCCGCAGAATCTGCTGTGGCAGCAAAGGGAGTTTAAGTAGTGTAAAACATGTATGAGCTGAGATACACTGTGGCAAGAATACAGGGACATAAGCTGGCCACAAGTAAAATTTAGGCCAAAAACTAGGAAAAGAGATTTCTAAGCATCAAGCCAGGGATGTTCTGGAAGAGCTTCCCACGATGGAAGTTAGAGGCAAAAGACCTAACTTCTTGTACTAACTCTAAATGCCCTCTTTAAAGTTCGTTAGTAAGAGGATATAGGGCTTGCTTAATACTTTATACAAAGTCATGAAGTTTAGGGACAGATTCCTAGTTCACATCTTCCCTTCTCAGAGCTCTGTCAGGTCTTCATTCCTTCTCTGTTCTTTTCCAGCTTTCATTTCTACAATGGATTTCATTCAGTTAACTTAAAAAAGAATCTAAAACAAATTTGTGCAATAAAGATCTCTCAGATCAGAGAGTTTGACCTGTTCGTTCTAAACCTGAGAGGCTGTGGCTTCACAGGCAGGACTGTTCACAGGACTTCTGTCTGGAGCACATTGCCATAATGCAGATACTTTGTCCCTTGATTGCATCAGTCAACTTCAGGAAGTTTGCAGCTGAAGCGTATAAGCAAATGCACATTCTTCACCATCAGTAGGAATGGAGGCTCTGCTCTCCTGCTGCTACATTTGATGTATGCTGTGTGCTCCCTAGGACTTGCCTGTTTCTTAAATAGGTCAGTCAATATGTAAAGTGGAACCTTAGCCAGTTATCGCAGGCAAGAAAATCCGTGTCTTGGGTTTCAGCACAATCTGGTGGGAAAATTACTTCAGTGGAAAAAGCTACTTTTGTGAAGGAACAAAGCAGGGTGGAATTTGAATCTACTTTAGAGTAGCCGAGAAACTCCACTTGGTATCTGCCTGCCTTTGTCCCACTTAACAATGCATTTGCTGTAAAGCTTATAGCAGAACAACAAGCCCCATACTCCTTGGACTGTAAATTAGCAGGAATTCTACCGGAGTAGATCAGAGGCACTCTTGAGCAGTAGCGTGTTTCTGACAGGACTGCTGGATGTGAAGTCCAGTCAGAGCCAATCATAACCTCAAGGCCCAGGCAACACTTTATAAGAGATGTGTTCACAGCATCCTTTTCCAGCAGGTTTGGTGGCGTGGTGCTGACTGTCAGGCAGGACAATCTTGCAGAGAGCCTGCACTTGAGGAATTAACGCTGTATGTGGAATGGGAAATATAGACTGGATCAGTTGTTTCTGTTTGAGGTTGTCTTCAGTCTGTGATTCACTGCTGTGTCCTTTCTCACACTGTGGCTTGTCCTGGAAGGTGAATCACAGTTGCTGCATCCGTTTTTTCAGGGAGTTACATGTGCTGCTGAAATTAGAGTCCTGAGACTCCTCTAAAGGTACTGTCTGATACTGGCCAGTCAGAGCCCAGCACGGAATTTTCTGCAGGGCTTCCAGCACTCCCTTCTGAAAACATCTCAGCAGCTTTCCTGGCAAGAAATCCCTTCCTGATGTCTCTACCTTACCTTGCTATTTTGTGTGTCAGAGTGAACCTGATCTAAAGGTACTGCTACTGAAAGAGGGAAGCTTTATTTCCCCAGCTACCTCCCACGCTCTCCTGCTTTTACTGCCTCTGGCACTCATCAGGTGCTTTAATAAACTGATGTAGTCTACTAATGTCAGATAACTAAAGCAGCAAAATGAACAAACACCACTTTTTTTCTGGATTAGCAAATAGAAATGTTTGTGAAGGTCCCATGAGTGCAACAAAAGGGAAAGGGAGAGCAGAACTGGAGGATGAAGACTTCTTGTCTTTCAGCGTCTGCCAGCTGGTAGATCAGTGTGTGAAACTGCAGTTTCATCCTCTTATTTTTTTAAACATTAGGTAAAACTGAAAACCTAGAACCAAATTCCATGGTTCAGGGAGATCTCCCTCCTAATGATGCCAAAGTATCTACAGGATAGTTACCCTGGACCACATTCCTGGCAGTGTTCAAGACCACGTTAGACAGGGCTTGGAGCAACCTGCTCTAGTGGAAGGTGTCCCTGCCCGTGGCAGGGGGTTGGAACTGGGTGAGCTTTAAGGTCCCTTCCAACCCAAACCATTCTATGAGTCCATGACCACAAAGCGTGTGAATGTACTTTCCCTTGTTCTAGGTGTATTTTGGCAGAGTTCAACCCTTATTTGTGAATGTTCTTCTCCTTGAGTGGAATCTAAGCTAGTCCCATATGTTAAAATTAAAACCCAAAAGAACTAGCTTGTCTCAGTGCAAAACAGGGTGGTGATTGTATGTCTGTATTGAGGTTAGAACTTCAGCATGTTATTCTGGATGCAGCCTGTTGTCTTCTGCTTCATACTGGGCCTGGTTTCATCTGTCTGTAAATGAGAGCTGATGGGTTTTGATAAATAGATGGAAAGGTTGTCCAGCTCCACTGCAAGCATCAGCCTCAGAAACTCATTTATATAATGTATTCCCCAGTGATTCACAGCAGCAATCCTGGCAGTTGCTGGGAGAATAATTCTCCTGCTCTCGAGTGGTAGAAGCACAAAAAAAAAGGCCAAAAATGTTCTGCTGCTTCAGGACAAACTCAGCTGTGACCTGAAAATGGCTGCCAAATTACCAGTTGGTACCTTGGAAAATGGAGGTATCTAAGCTACCTGAGAAAAACCCCAAGAAATAGTTTAATGTGGTATGAATATGCATAGTGTTACTTGAGAGTGTCAGAGCAATCATTATGCTGGAATCTCTTAAAGTGAGAACTTTTTACTTTTCTAGGAGCCCTTGCAGGAATGCTTCTGCAGAATGAGAAGTTCTCGCTGCTAGTAGCAGTAGATGGCCCAGGACACACAGTTGCTCAGTTTGGCTACAGCCAGTAGATAGCAGCGGTAAGCAGAGTCACTCACCAGTCTGCTGCCTCTTTGTGCTGGGATGGGCAGAACAGCAGCACCTGGTGAGCAGCAGAGTGTTTCATGCCAGAGCTGAACAGCCCTCTGATGTGGTTCATCAGGGAATAAAAGCAGAGTGTGAGGCTGTTCTGCATGTTGAAAGAAGGGGGCAGCTGCAGAAGGTGGTCATCAGCATTGGCTGCCAGGGGCATCTCAAAGGCTGCTCCTGGCAGTTCATGGGCAGTCAGGGAGGTGTAGCTACCTCCTCGGGAGAGCAGGGGTCTTGTATCTACTCAGAGCTGACTGATGGCTTGTAAGGGTCTCTCAGCAGGTGCATACTGTCTGTTCAGAGACTGCAAAAGAGAGATCAGACAGTAAAACTGGAGGCAAAACTAGAAATAAAGGCCTCACCTCCCTGTTTCTCACCTCAGGGGTGGCTAACTCATTGTTTAGTGTCCAGTGAGGACAGCAGCAGCACTGCGCAATATCTGACTCCTTGTGCTGGCATAGCCCCCATGATGTGTGTGGAGTGATCTGTGTAACTGCCACTCTGCCTGAGACTGGGGTCATGTAGTCAAAGTAGCAATAGCAGGGATGCTACAGGCTGAGGACACCAGCCTTAAACATGTACCTACAAACACATCCCTATAAATGTAGTTTAGTCCATACTAAAGGTGAATATGGATTTTAAACATGCATACATCTCAGTACAGTCACAGGTACTGGAGCCTCTTTAAAGTCCTGTGTAATAAAATAAAGAGTTCTCTTTAAGGCTTGCTTTAACATGGGCAACTCAGAGTGGAAGAGTCAGTGCTGGCAAATTGCAGATTATTCCTTTCTCCTTCCCCATCCAGTGGAAAATAAGGCATATAGAATCACATGAATTTTTTATTAATATAAGCTTTTCCTACAGTCACCTGCTGACATGTGAGTAGTATGTGGTTTGATACCTGGACAGGCAGTCCCCAGCTTGACTGCCTCAGTTGCTGAAGTATCTATTTTTATCAGTGTTGTACAGCACCCTCTTCTGCTGAGAGGGGATGAGAAGTGGAAAGCCCTGGTCTGTCTCTTTCCCTGTCTCTGAGAGGCATTTACATACTGAAGAACAGGGGAAGTATAAAAACTCAATTACAGCAAATAGGGGGAAATCAATAAAGGACTGAGAAGCTGGCAGCAGACAGATGGGGTTCATCTCCACAGCAGAATCATGACACATGACATTACAAGAGCATAGAGTGCTCAGCTGAGTTATCAAGATTGATATTTATGATGATGACTCGCAGTTGTGCAGTTGAAAAACCACACCTATTTGGTAATGAAAACCTGCTGGCAAGATCTGAGCAATGAGGTGAAATTGCAGGAAGAGTAAAATAAGATCAGTAAATCAAATGCTTTAAATCATCAGTGAGGCACATAACAATTAGGGTTGGATTCAAGGAGGCAGAATTATTGGAATTGCAAGCATAAAACCATGCCATGCATGTGCTGGGAAACACGCTCACCTCCAGCAACTCCAGCCTGACCTCTGCCAAGGGCAAAAAGATAACAACTGTCTTCTAACATAGTAATTCCCTTCGGCTGTTTCATGTTTCAGTTCAACAGAGGCAACACAGGCTTTGAGGATCCCCATTTTAGGATCATAGGAAGACTCTCAGATTCTGTGTCTTCACACCAGCTTTCACATAAGCTTTATAGAATATAGTGTATGATGTTCATTGAGACCAGGTGGCTGCTGGCGGAGCCTCAGAGAGCTCAGCTGACTTTGCCTGGGAGACTGTTCATTGCTATTGATCTGAAATGCAACCCAACCTTGAAACAGCAGTACCTTCTCCCTGGCCTGACTATGAGCCTTCTCTCTTTATCTTTTTAATTCCACTTGTTCTATTTGTCTTATGAAAACTTCCAGTTCCTAACCATATATTTGCCACTGTACAGTATCCACAGCACAGGAATTGAAGGCGAATAAGGACCACTAAGTAATGCTGTACAAGCTCTTGTATACTGCATTGTTACCTCTTTTCTTGTACATTCAAAGAAAAAAAAAATGGGAGACTATCTAGTCATAGAATCACAGAATGGTTTGGGTTGAAAAGGACCTTAAGATCACCCAGTTCCAACCGCCTGCCATGGACACCTCACACTAGACCATGTCACCCAAGGCTCTGTGCAACCTGCCTTGAACACTGCCAGGGATGGGGCATTTACCACTTCTTTGGACAACCTGTTCCAGTGTCTCACCACCCTCATAGTAAAGAACTTCTTCTTTCCTTATACCTAACCTGAACTTCCCCTGTTTCAGTTTGAACCCATCACCCCTTGTCCTATCACTGCAGTCCCTAATGAAAAGTCCCTCTCCAGCATCCGTGTAGCCCCCTAGCTCCATGTCCTTATGCTAAGGACACCAGAGTCATGAAGTTCCAGCCTGGAATTTCTTACTTTGTCAGTGGTGTCTACTTAGAACATTCATATTGGATGGAGATTGAAGCGTGTCATTCCAGTTTCAATGGTAGGTCAAGTTTAGTAAAACAAGCATGTTCTGAAATGCATGTTAGAGAAATGCTTAACAAAAGCTGCTTTGAGTTCAGTGACAACAGCTGGATTTTGGTTTTAAGAGGCAGTGTTGAACAAGCACAAGTGGAGAGAAATAGCTTGTTCCAATGGACTGATTAGGGGATGAGGAATCAGGAAATCCTGTGGTTTAGTTCCTGGCCTGCCACTGCTTTATGACGGGCCCTGCTAAAATCTTTTAGATTCTCTGTAGTGAGCATCTTATTTCATCTCATGTAGCATTAAAACTTGCTTCAGTGAACAGTGACAAAGCCTAGCAGGTACAAATGTGCCTTGCTTAGAAAATTTAGCAAAGCATATGGTTTCCCTCTTTTAAAGAGAAAAGAGAGGAAAATAGAAAGGAAAATACTGGCGCCTAGCATTGTCCCAGCAGTGCACACAGAGTGGATAATAGCTGTGTATTTCCTGTCCTCACTGGGGGAAAGCATGGATCTAAGAGTGCCTCTGTCTATTTTCCTCCTATTTCAGGAAATCCTCTCTCTTTGGTCCCTTTAGCAAGAGGAACTAGAATGGTAGAGTGGGTTTATTGGGAAAGAACCCCTCAAACTAACTTGGATTTCTGGGGATCTTTAACTTTTTAACTTTCTTCCTTGTAATATGCTAGAGAATGGTGAGTAACAATTAGGAAAGGACAGCAAAACTGTTATGGGCTTTTACTTCTGGGTCCAGCATTGACTTTGTTGTGGCAGTTAGGGCCAGGTTGCCGTTTCTCCTCCTTTTCCCTACACAAACTAGGCAGAGGGTGCTGAAGTGGATTTGTGTACCTACTGTAAGTAGCATCTTTGGTACAAAGTAGAGTGAACTTATTTCAGCAGCTCCATGATTTTCATTCTGTGTATACTGAAACACTGCTGGAGGGAACTTAGTAAATGAATCCTGGTTGGTCTTCAGAATGGCTCCATCCACTTCTTTAACGTGGCAGTTTATTAGTCATTTTACTTAGCTACAAGGCATTAAGAATAAAACATGAAAAGCTAAAGCTGACTTCATTGAACCTGGAAGTCCATGCACTATAGTTACACGCAATGGGAAATCTCTTATTTTGCGTTTCTTGTAGAAAAGGAACATTACACACCAGCAAAGTTTACCATTTGTGCCTTTTAATTTGGATTCACCATTAGGCCACACTGCCCCCCTCCCAGCAAGATATCTGCAAGGAGCAAAGAGATGACCTCTGAGAATCCATTGTAAGTCCCTCTTTGAAGCAGGTCCATATTGAAACGGGAATTATGATGGTCCAGCCTGGTAGAAGCTCTCAATACTCAGCCCATAAAAATGAAAAGGTCTGTATGTGCTCGTGTGGGCACAAGCATCTGGCGTGTTTGTGAACCCTCAGGGGATAATGACCCAAAGGCCATAGGACACTGTCATTTTCCATGTAGGCATAATATGAGTTGCATCAAGAGTATGAGATAAGCCAAGGAATAGGAAAGAAAGGTATTGTCTTAGCTCATAGATAGAATCATAGACTGGTTTGGGTTGGAAGGGACCTTCTAAGCTCATCTAGTCCAACCCCCTGCAATGAGTGGGGACATCTTCAGCTAGATCAGGTTGCCCAGAACCACATCCAGCCTGGCTTGGAATGTCTCCAGGGATGGGGCATCCACCACCTCTCTGGGCAAGCTGTGCCAGTGTTTTACCACCCTCATAATAAAAAGGTTTTTCCTCACATCCAGCTTGAATCTCTCCTCTTTTAGTTTAAAACCATCACCCCACATCCTATCGCAATATATATACATGATATACACCACCTGTGTAGACCGGGATTTACACAACTCAGTGTTCAGCCCCCTGTTCTTACTGCAGCTCTGCTCTGGAGAGGGATTTTCAAATGGATCACTATAACCAAAACCAGAATCCTGAACTTCTGAGGACCAGAAACCTCCTACAGGACGTGAACTTGGATAAATATGGCCTACTTCAGTCTTATTTGGGAAGTGTCAAAGTGGCGTCTGTAAAGGGGAGTCCTAGGGGCTTACAAAGGTCTCAGACATCTTTGAAGAGTCATCAGTAACTGGACCAAGTGTGATCTGATTCCTGCTGTCCCTTTGAATTTCCAAAAGGCTTTGGCGAATCTAGTTTTTGAGGAAACTAAGCAGCCAAAATAGGATAAGGGAAGGTCCCAGCATGGGTAAGTAGTTGGGTACACAAGAGAAACAGATGGTAAAGGTAAAAGGCCAGGCCTCACAGTAGTGCCAGCAGAGCTCCTCAGGGATTTGTGCTATGATGTGGGCAGTTCAGCATATTCATAAATGACCCAGGAAAGGGTGTAAGCATTCCACTCACTAGCACTGCTCATTTGCTTTTCCAGTTTCTCTGGTTTTAATGTACAGAGGAACATTAACATTTATTCTCACCTCTTGTGTGACACAACCCAGCACTAATCTAAATTAATTGCAGATTCAAGACAGTTGTCTGGGATTGAGCTAAATCAGATCTTTGCTAGGAAATACCTAATCTTGGGTTTAAAATTTCCTGTGACAGAGAATCTCTGAAAACCTCCATCATGTTAATCTAGAGGGTAGTTGCCCTCAACATTAAAAATTATTAACTTAATTCTGGCCTGAAGGTGTATAGCTTCCAGGCAGCAGCTCTTTTGCTACAATGTGCTGGTGTGAGGATTCCTATGGCATCAGGTCTCCACCTCTCCATGTGTGTACTTACAGATTATTATCAAATAATTACTTCTACTTCCTTTTGCTTAACCAAAAAAGATTAAGCTCCCAACATATTTTCTGGTAAAGCGTTTCTTCCAGTTCTTTTCCACTGAGCAGGATCTTCAGCTTAGATGTGGGGCTAAAATCTACCACAAGCAGAAAAGGCAGTTCTGAGTAGTTTAATCACCTTTTGAATGTCTTCTGCACTGGGCAGGCCTTCCGAGCACAGGTAGAATGACGAAAGCAGCTCTGCCACCACTCTCTTGTAAAGCAGGGAGTAAGTGCATGGCCAAGGACTACATGTTTGAGGGCTACAGATCTGCCCCTTTGAGGGCTATAGATCTGCCCCTTGTGAAAAGCCAAAGACTACTTAAAGTCCCAGGAAGATGTTTTAACAAGTTCTGTGTCAGCCCTAGGCTTGATGGGAATACCAAGTCATTTTGAATCTCACATTCATTAGATTTCACAGCAAGACTCAGTCTTCTCAAGGTATTCCCCTCCAGCTTTCTCCCTGCTGTAAGAAGTGAAGCATTCTGGAGTGCTGGGAAGTGTGGGGGCACACACCTGATCTGAACCTTTTCCCTGCTGAGAAGTTGGAATTAAAAAAGCAACAACAAAATTTGTGAGTTTCCCCCCCCTCCCCGTTGCTCATGAACTGGGTATTTTTATCACCACACAGTGCTAAATAAATCCTGTCACCTAATCCTGTTAAGTGAAACCTGCAAATCCAAGGAAGGAGAAGTCTTGCTCCAGTGAGACAAGGATTTGTGGAGGGTTTTGCAGAATGGTGAAAAACAAAGACAGAATTAACAAGGACAAAAGTGGCTGATAATATATATACCATTTTTTGAACAGCAGCCTGTGGAGCACCTACCATGACATGACATTGCTCAAAATGATGTTTGTTTTTGTTGTTGCTGCTTAACCTTAAGTGCTTCCTCTTCTGTAGAGTATGCACTGAGATGTCACCAGCTCCAGAGTGCTGTTTAATCTGACATCCCTCTATGGGAGTAGGAGGAGAAGATGGTTGCAGTGTCTAGGTCTGCTTTGCTAAACTACTTTATATGTACGTAAATAACTTTTTTCTTACAGCAGTAGTGAACAGAAGCAGTGAGCAGAAATAAATGGGTTTTGCTAGTAACTTTCTGCTAGACAGCATAGGAGCATGTATGACCTGGGAAGCTGAATGGACACATGTCCTGGGTCATCTCAGGCAAGTTCTTTATGCCAGACCCAGTGAAGGTCAAAGGTGGGATGTATTGCAGCGTGTCACTCCTGTGAGCCCAACCAAGCCTATAGTGGGACATTGAACCTTTCAGTCCTGTGCCTTGGTGGCTCTCTGGGGACCACGGGCCAGCCATTGTGCTGAGCAGGAAACAACCCAGGCAGGAGGGGAATGCTGTAGCCACAAATTGCCTCTCCCCATCATCTCACTGCAGCTCAGCCGTGTGCAGGGCTGCACACACCTTCACATCATCCAGAACCCTGTCACCAAGATGTAAGCTTTATTTAAAAAGAAAACAACAGACAGTTCTCACTTTCCTCCTGAACTGCAGCTGGTGAAGCAAATGTCACTTTCCTGTTCCCTTAGTGTCCCACAGGAAGCATCTTAGTGAAGTTGCTCCATTGAACACAAGATTTAAGATACCATCAGTCAGTAGGAGAGCACAGGAGGGAATATGATTCTGTCAACTAATGGGTTAGGGAAAAATCAGGAAGGCCTGTCTGCCGGTCTTGTTCCCAGGAATGTTTATACACATCACACAGGAAAGGGCTTTGTCTAAAAAGAAGATAAAGTCTAGGAAAACAGCATGTAGAACTGCTGTGTGTTGTTCTGCCCTTGCGTTTAGCAGCACAGAGCAGTAACATTAGCTGCAGTGTGCAGTTTTCTCATTGATTTCCCCCAAAAAAGGCTCCGTGTTCACAGAAGAGCTGGGTGGGAGGAATCCCTCCCCCTCACAAACACACACACGCAAACGCAAGACTACCATCCACCGAGACACATTTATACAATGATGAACTGATCCTATCAAGGCAATGGCCTCAAGAGCCTGTAGAGCTTTGTTTAAACTCTTACACAAAGGTCAGTAGAGTGTTTGAAAACAAATGAAAGCAGAGGCTGTGAAAACGAATCAATGGGAGTCCCTGGGTGGACTTTGGGAAGCGCTACAGCATGGGGCAGGGCTGGTCACTCCCTGCCTGTGCAGAGCCCAACACAGCCTCGCTGCTCTGCTCCAGCAGCATCTGAGCATGTGGCCGTGTTTAATCACAGCTGGCTTGTGGGCCACTGTGGAAGATGAAATCTTAGTTAGTCCTTACTCTGTAGGCCTGAGAATGAAGGAGATGCCTGCATGAATAGATGTGGCTAGCAAGGAGGATTCAGGGAAGGAGAGGCACAGAGAAGAAAACGCTCTGTCTCCACCCTTCTGGGTTTACTGGGTATTTAATCTTTGTCAAGTGTATAGCACTTGCACTTCCTTTTATTAGGAAGTCCAAATCTCATTTTACACTGGCCATTTGGGTAATACATTGGTTCCTAAAATACCAGTTAAAAAAAAAGAGACCAGGAAAAGTGCATTTTCTCTTTTTTTCTCTTCTATACATACAACCTTCTTGTTACCAAAACCAGCAGGTTTGGCTTTAACTTTCAAAAGAAGTAAATTCACTTTTTGGTAAAGATAAGGTTTTCAGAATGTCAGCTTAGTTGGTTAAGAGCAAGAATGACCATAAAGAAGCTTATAATGGAAGTTCATACCCTCCTTAATGGCAGCATCACAGGACAACTTCATCAAGCAGGAGGGTGAAAGTGATGCAGACAATTCTCTCCTGCCTTCTTTCCATGTTCTTAGTTTCTTCTCTTCTGTTTTGGATCCACCCTTCTCTGCCTTTTTTCTGTGTTTTAGCACCTTTCAACAAAGCCTTCTTTAAAACTAAACAAGCAAAAAGGCTTCAGACCGCACTGAACTGGCATTTGAAGACCAAGAGGTTGTTTACGCTGCTGCTATATTCTGCTCCTGTGCTGTTTAGACTGGGACTGGACAACCTTCCTCTGCTGGGGTTTTGAGATCAGCAGGATTTTCTGGGTGTTTCAGTAACAGCCATGATTAAACAGAAACATATGACAGACAGAGGCTCAAATTGGACCTGGAGTGCTTTTTTTGATCCAGAAGGGAGGTAAAAGCTTGATAAAAGAAGCACAAATGTGCACGTGTAGACACAGACAGGTGCAAACTCAAGGAAACAATCTCCAGATTTAGGATAGCCATGAGATCCTTCTGGAGTTGAGTGGGTTATATCCGGTACCACTGAAGGGCTGGCTTCTAAAAGCAAAGCCCAGACAGAGGGGGCCTTTATTTTGATGCCACAGAATTCTTTGCAGCCTTATCAACTGAAGCCTATTCCCTTTCCTCTACTTATCTACTGGCTCCGTGCGGCACTTGGCGTTGCTGACAGTTGCAGACACTGCTGCTGAGCAACAGACATGGCAGTGGCACAAATCACTTTCTTGCAAGATAATGGGAATGTCTTGAGGACTCAGGCTGGCCTAACCTGGTTGCTTGTTTGTAAAGGATGTACTTCTGCCAGTAAGGAATGAAATGCAGGCAGAAATACTCCGTCTCCTTTGCCTTTGACCATGATTTTATTGGCAGGGAAATTCTACTCCATTTAAGTTGCTGGGTGGGAGGGATGCCTACCTGAAGCCCCCTCTGTGGGTAGCAGCATGAGCAGGGTATCTGTGAGGGGCAACGATAAAGCAGGATCTTCTGCTTGAAGCCCTCCCGCTGCCATAGTGTTCAGACGTGCTGGCTAAGCTTGGCTTTGCAATTTTGCTATCTTCAGGAGTTCAGAAATCCTGCTTAAGCATGGAAACATCTGAGTTTGTTCTCCAAAATCATGAAATGACTTCTAGCATCTTGTTTAAGGAAATGAAATTCATACAGTCATGCTTTGTATCCATCAGTCTGTCAGTTCCCTCCTACTAATACTTCAACTTGTTTGATGGTTTAAAACAAATTTGACAGAGGGATTTTGTCTCAAAGATAGTATCTTCCTACATATTTGTGAAAGTAGTTGGTAAAGAGTAAATAGAGTAAAAAAGAGTAAAGAGAGAATTCCTCTTGAGTCATAGAAACATTGAATTAAAGGATAACTTAGCTTGAAATGAATCTCTGAGGGCGTTCTACTCCAAGCTCCTGCAGCCTATGCACCAGCCTTAAGAAATGACTAGCCATTAGAGAATCCACAACAGTACAATTAGGAATTCTGGAGGAAAAGTTTGTGCTGGATCCTGCATGTTAGACATGGGAGACTCCAGTGACAAGGCATAAATCTATGGGACATTTCTTTCCTAGTATTTTGCTCACAGTGCATCTTGTTTCTAATTAGTCTTATTTTGGAGTTTAAAATCTTCCACCTGTCTTCATCAGTTTGCTGCAGGGAGGTGGTGTTAAGATACATCCATTAGGAATTCTTAAACCAGAGCTGTTTAAATGTCTGAGAGGTGCTATGGCTTTAAAACTTTGCAGTTGCATCAACAGCACAATGTTGAGTTTGTTTGATTCACCAAGGAAGAGGAAGGGTTAAAGTCAGCCCTGACCGCATTCACCTCACTAAGACTTGCCAAGGTTGGGGGCTTCCATTCCTGTTGTTGGAGACAATAGCACATTTCCCATCAAATCTAGCCCTGCCTGAGAATCCAGAATAGTACAGTTCAGGTAGGCAGGAGATCCATCGGCGGGGACAGGCTGCTGAAAGGGATCCGTTATTCTTTGTGAGGCCACAGCTCATTAAATGTGGGAGAAGGGCGCTATTTTGAGCAGGAGTCCTTTGCTAGTCACTGACCTGATCCAGTCTTAGCAAACCTCCCCATGCTGTCCCAACCCTCTCCTGAATAATTCCAGATGAGGGTAGAAAAACAAGCTAGTTCTTGGGTTTGAAATAGAAATTTGATGGAATATGCATTTGGAAGGCAAATTTTACTGAAGTCCAAGATGCAAGCTTAATATGAACATCCCAGTGTGAATATTGGAAAATTCATGGGTAGAGTTTAGACCATAATGTAAGAATGTGGGTACTTTGTAAACTAAAAATGATTGTGACTGAATCATGTAGTTGCTCTAGTCTCAGATTCTGTGTAGTTTCTCTTCCTCACAGCTTCATACCTCCCTACCTATCTCTATTTTTCTAATTCTGTAAAGGTTTCTATTCTGCGAGGGGAATATTAAAGGTCAGATGGCCAGACACTCATGCTTATCTGTTTCCAGCTGTGATTTTTAGCTCCTTGTTTCAGTGAGGGTCACCAGCAAAACATCCAAACATCCTGAAACTCTGGGAGGTTTATTCTCTGCATAGTCTGAGACTTCTTTCCATAGATACCAGCACAGCTGGTTCGTTGGATAACATCTCCTTCTTTGCAGTCCAGTGGCAGAGCTGTTTGTTAGTTGTAAGCATGTTCCCCACAATGTGTCCTAGACAAGGGCTCATTTTTTAATCTTGATTTCAAGGGTGAAGAGAGTGGGATTGCGCCAGATTTGTTTGCCACTGGAAGCTGGAATGAATATAGCTTTTCAAGCACTTCCTGATACAAGCTTTTCTGTGCTGTTGTGGATCTCCTGCTGCTAGCTCTCTCACCAGGCTCCACAGTCCATTGTTGTTAGGGACCTGTTCAGTATCTCTCTGCTCCCACTGATGGACTTTGAACTGTTCTTTCTCCCAGCCCAAAACAATTCTTGTGTAGCAACAGTGGACTTCTTCCTTCCATCCTGACGTCCAGATCTGTGGGACTCCTCTCTCCCCAGAGTCCAGCATCCTGGCACGGATCTCACATCCCATTGCTCAGCTGTTTCCTTTATCATGGCCAAATCCTCAGCTCCTCTCTTTGCTGTGCCTTAAACAGGTTTCAACACATGTTCCAGCAGTTCAATCCTCCACTTTACTGTTTTTATAAGGAACATGGTAGAGCAAGAAAAACACACTGCCTGAATTTCAACAAGCACAAGTGTGACAGCACACGTGGGTAGTTAATAAGGGTGAGGGAAGGTAGGATTTGTATATTTATAGTGATTATTTCTCTATTATCTTCTAGGTCTGATATCAGCTGCAGGGGCAGCAAGTGCAGATTCTACCACTAAAACTCTGAGGTAGAATTTCCCTTGTTTGTAGCATTGAATAATTCATGAATTTCACATGTCAGTTATGAGTTACTGCCTGCCTGCGAGGCAGCTTCAGAAGGACTTGCTCCCATTCTTCCAATCTGTACCACATGTTTGTGGACTCCTTTTTCATCTGAGAACGCAAGGGTTCAAGGATGATGATGAAACTCTGCCCCATGCAGCATGCAGAAAGCTTGTACTGCTGCTTTCTGTACCCCGAGCCAGAGGACTGCAGTTTTTATGGTTCTCACTGTTCTTCCATAGTCCCGAGCTCCTTTGAAATGGGTTTTTTCCCATTTGCATTGCAGACCTGGGTTGTTATTAAAACAACACCACATATATACATATATAAATATATATATAAATACACATACATACATAAATGTATACATAAAGATATGTATGTATATATGAGCTGGCAAAATCCCCTAAGAAACAAGTGAATCTTTGGCTGCTTCACTTGCGTTCTCCCTACTAAATCCATTCCATTTGTCTCTATGCCAAGTCTTAGATCAGTAACTGACAAGCACTGTTTAAAAGGAGATCATTTCCCTCAAAACCAGTTCTCCCTTTTCCTGGCAGGTGGGTTCTCTATACCCGCTTTGGGTGTGCTGTGCAGGCAATGATAGGCAGGACCTGGTCCTGCAGCAGTCCTGGCTCTTCTGAAATGTGCCTATAAAGGTCTGTTTGCTGACATGGAAAGAGCTGCCATAACGCTGACAATAAGTAATGTCCACAACAGTAGTTTCATACCATTAGACAGGGATAATTCCCAGCCTTCTGCACTTAGTTCTTGGAAGGCTCTCAAATAAAATACCATTATTTTGAAGTTCTCTGGACACAAAATTGTCATTACATTTTAAGGACTTCGTAATGTCCTCAGAGTTTGGTACCTGTAATTCCTGGAGCCACGTGTTTAGAAGCATTTAGGAACCCCCACTTGGAGACAGAGCTGCAGAAGGATGCGCCTTCTGGTTTTTAGCACTTTGGGCTGTCTACTAGACAAGGCCTAGACCCAATATAGCACTGAGTTTCTTATTTCTGGGCATGGGGATATCTGTGTGCTTCTGGAACAGTGCAGCAGTCAGCCTGACTCAGTCTTTGCAGCTGATAATTTCTGTCCTAGCTACAGAAGGGATAAAGGAGCATTCTGCAGCTTGGATGCACTGTTGTGTTCCTTCCCCACTTCAGGGCTGTAAGAGAATCTTGTTTGTGTCACCAAATACAGCAGCACTTGGAAAACAATCCCAGAGAGGCCAGGACATAAAGAAGGTGGCTAGAATACCTATAGCTGAGAGAGGACAAACTGCTTGAGCATGTCCTTTATTGCTCTGTCATTCTCTGGGAATGTTAGGGACTGTGTTTAAAAAGCTGCATCAGTTTATGCACCTCATTAATCAAAACACATCCTTTTGGAAGGCAGTTGATTGCAGCTTAGGCTCAGAAGTGGTTACACCTCAGCATCCCTGCCTGGAGGAGGGAAGAAGAGGAGGAAAAAGACCTTGCATGCTGTCACTGGCTTGGTTTGCATTATCTAATCTACAGGAGCGTTTGAAAACTGAGATTTATTTCCGCAGAAAAGCTTGTTCTACCAGAAATTGTGATGAAAATAATAATATTAAATAATGTTTGCACTGGGTAGCTTCACCGAGGAGTATTTCACATGAGTCACAGCCCATCTGGGTTGTGCCAGGAGGTGGGAGGATGAGAGGAGCAGGTGAATGCTTCAGAGAAAGGATTCAAGAGACAGCAGACAAACAATGATGAGAAAGAATGTGCTGTGTATGTGTATGGTGAAGTCACTGCTGATGCCTGCATTTCCTTGAAGTAAGAGCTTCAGTAACATCTGCTGCTTTAAATGCCAGAGGTACCTGAGGCGAGTGGCAAGGGACTCCTGGAAGGGAAAAGGGGAATATTTGCTATGAAAGCAGAAGTGCAGACATGGGTGAGAATTTCCTCGCTGCTTGCAGTGGGCATTGGTTGCCTTTGTTTAGCCTCCCTTCCTCCCTGCCTGCCTGCACAATTCATGTTCTTGCCTTTTCCCAGGAGCTAGGATTTTAAATGGAGAAAACAAACATTCCAGAAAGCCTCAGATAGCGAATCTATGCAAAAATATAGGCACTCTCTATACGGCTAAACAGATTCTTCATTTAACTCCACTGGTTTTAAAGGCTTTACATTAGGAAATCATTTGAATCGTAAGAGCTTCTTAAACACAATGGAATAAACAGCCATTCCCAAAGAAGGGCAGAGCAGGACTGATTGCCACCTCTTTTCCTCTCAAAGAACAAAAGGTAGGAAAATGCCTGATTTTAGCCTTTTTCCCCCACCGCTTTGGCCTCTGGCATACGAGGTGCATTGTAGCCCTCAATGAAAGGAAGCAGGATTCCCATGTGGAGCTGTCACTTACCCAGGACCAGCCTCCTGGGAGCCCTGCTAGTGGAGGGTGAGTGAGCCGCAGAAAGTGCTGACTCAGGTGCCCACTGGGAAGTGGGTTTCCCTGTGTCGTGTGGCAGGGAGAGCCCACACATCCCTCCTTCCTCACCATCATTCCAGCAGGGGAGCTCTTCCAGATGCAGCTTGCTTCTCTTTTTTTTTTTTTGGAATGATTTCTACAGCTCCAGCCCCACAGTGGAGAGATAGTGCTGGTTTGCATGTCTAACGGGGAAGCAAGGCAGCCGAGCAAAACCAGACCTTCCACACCAGGGCTACTTTCCACACAGGTGCAAACCACAACGTTTTTCCCATCAGGCAAACTCCTGCTGGGAAAGCCAGGCACTCCCTGTTTTGCATGCAAGGGAGATTTTCAAGGTGAACCGCTGTTTAGATTTGGATTCACCCCTCCCCACAACCCCCTCCTCACCCCATGTCTTCACAAGCCAACCTGCAACAAAGCCACCACAACTCCAGAAGGAGCAGGGACCATAAGCATCTAAGAGAAAAAGGAATCTTCTTGCTCCTATTGTTTTTTTCATTTATTTTATTGCATGTTTATGCTGCTATTGTTAAATCCCAGCCGGCCAGTACTTCCTGCCATTAAACCACGGGTGCATCCAGCCCGGCTCTGCTGGCTAAAGCTGAGCCACGGGTGACTTTGGCTCCGCAGCGGGAGCTCTGCAGCTCCGCAGCGGCAGCAGCAGCGTTGCGGTGCCCGCTGAGGCACACACCCCCTTGGCAGCCAGGCGTTGCCCTTTTAAGAAGCCCGGGTGCTGGCTCAGGTAGGCAGAGCCTGCGTGCAGTAGTCGCTCCTATGGCAACCCAATAGAATGGGATCGCTTCATGAATATTCCCAGGAGCAGGAGCTGCATGAGGAATAAGTGATGACAGTGATGTAAGCAAGCAGTGGCTGCTGCAGGTTGCAGTTCATTGTGTTATTGGCCGGCAGGTTGAGGAGTTTAAGGCACCCGGGCTTGAGCTTGGCTTTCCGGATGATGTCTGCCCGCCGGGAGACACGGCACATTTGCATCTCGATGCCAACATGGCAAAGCGGCTGCTGCTGCTGCTGCCGCCCTCCCTCACCTTCCAGCAAGAAGTGTGTGGCTCTCCTCTAGACTTCTTGCCCGGTGCTCTGGATCTGAACAGACAGGGATTGCAGTAACACTCACCAAGGGGAGGCAAGCAGCAAGTAGCCAAATCGGGACAACGGAGGGGGGGGCTTTTTTTGCCTTCCCTCTTTTTTTTTTTTTTTCCTCTCCTTCTCTTCTGGATGCAGAGCCTGTGTTTTGATGCAGAGCCTGTGGATGCCACAGTCTGGTAAGGAGATGACACGCCAGTGTCTGGTCCCTTCTGCCCCTTGAGCTGGGAGCAGGGGCCTGGGGCAGTGACGGTTCCCCTCCTTGGGCAGAGCGAGGGGGTCTCTCCCTCTTACTGAGCAGCAGCAGCAGCAGCAGCCATGGACAAGCTGCCCCCCTCCATGCGGAAGAGACTCTACAGCCTGCCCCAGCAGATAGGACCCAAGGCGTCGATCATGGATGAGGAGGAAGACAGCGACAAGGACACCCGGAGGAAAAGCATCAGGCTGAAGCCACTGCCTTCGCCCTCTGCTGGGAGCACCCGGGCTCTCGGGGGAGACCCTGGCCGAGGGGGTGACCCCAGCCTCGTGGAGACAGAGGCGGGCAGCAAGGGCGCCAAGACGAGCACCAACGGGGACTGCCGCCGCTTCAAAGGGAGCCTGTCCTCGCTGACCAGCAGGCACCTCCACGACGCGGCCGAGGAGAAGAGGCTGATCGGCGGCGAAGGGGAGCCGGCCTCCCCCAGTGAGGACAAGAGCCCCCCTGGCAGTTCGGAGCTGGAGCAGGGACTGCCAGCGCCCCCCCCACCAGCGTCCCCCCCGGAGCCCCAGCAGCAGCCCCCCCGGGCTTGCTCCTCTACCTCCATCAAAGTGGAAGGAGGTGGAGGGTGTGACCAGATCACCCCAGATGAGGAGCAGAGGCTGGGCCAAGCCGGTTTCATGCAGAGGCAGTTTGGGGCCATGCTCCAGCCGGGGGTCAACAAATTCTCCTTGAGGATGTTTGGCAGCCAGAAGGCCGTGGAGAGAGAGCAGGAAAGGGTTAAGTCTGCTGGGTTCTGGATCATCCATCCCTACAGCGACTTCAGGTACAATCCCCCCCTGCTGGCCCACCCAAAACTAGCTGGCCTCCCCCTCCCCTCCCATGTCCAACTCAGACCTTTCTGCACAGTGCACACACCCAGGCAGAACTTTCCTTCATTTCCTAGTCAGAGGAGCTGGAGGACACATCCAAGATCTGCTCCAGCCAAACAATCTGCAGATTTCATTTCTATTTAAGCTTAGTTCTAGTGACCCCACACTAGTAGTAATTTTAAATTGTGTTTTTAAACCAACAAATGTGTTTTCACGTTGGCTTTTTATAAGGGAAAATCTTCTCTGTAAGTTCAGTGTAAATGGGGAAAAATGCTCCCACCTGATGCACAACTCTTAGACTAAAAGTGTGGTGGCTTCTGCTGCGTAACTAGTCCTACACCTCCAGTTCAGAACATACGGTCTGCCTCATTCCTGTTTCAGATCCTGGTTTTGTACCTCTTGACTCCTCTCCCTGGTTCCCAAAGAGTTAGGGCAGGATGTTGCTACTGTTGCTGTACTGCAGCAGCACTTGTCAGGAATTGGTATGTGCAAGGGAGAGCAGCAGTCCTTAAGAAGGAGCTTAACACCTTCAGAGTCTTACAGAGAAAGATTTTCTCTTTTGCATCTGCAGATCCATATTTGCAAAATTCATTTGGATAGGGAATAGTTAACATTGTCTTTGTGAAAGAGATGGCTTGCTTTCACTCAGACAGCAACGTTTCCATGAAGATTAATAAGGACATTAACTTGTAAACCCTACAGCCATTTTTTATGGAGTTCTGTATAGCAGAGGGGTTGGCTTTGGGTATTTCCCTGTCTCATGCCCAGGTGAATCGTCCTCTGCAATATGTATGTAAAGTACTGCAATCAATAATTAATTACTTAGTGCAGTCAATGGCTAAGGTTTATTGCTTCAACTTTCACTACAACTGGCTTACACCTCACATTTAAAAGCACACAGAAGAACATTATTCAAACACATATCTATCAAGCGACATGATTTTATGGAATTCTTGGACTCTTCAAGAAAGCTTGCATTGGTCCCTGAATGCAGTTAGAAAGATAATGGCAGGAAGGAGCTGCAGGGTGGATTTGGGTGCCCAAAGACAGAAACCTCTTGATACTACCTACTAGGGGTTTAGCAAGCAGTCCACATGCTTAGAAGGTTCAGCACTGGCACCAAACAGATTCCTGCACATTTATTCGGATTAACAAATGTTATTAGAAAGCTTTGTGCAGTGGAAGACTGCGCTGTCATCTGAATTCAGTGCATTCCAGTCTCCTGAGCACACAGCTGACCGAGCATATGAGGGTTTCCAGGAGCTACATCATGATACATAGTCCTTGCAAGTACAATCTTACTCAAACCCTGATGGGAAAGAGTCTGAAATTGCCTCCCAGTTGTGACTGATCAAGTCATACCTCCCAAACACAGTGAAACAGGAGAGTCATTAGCTTTAAAAAGAACAAACCCAATTTCATACTCTTGGCTATTGTTTGGATTATTTGCTATGGTCTGGAGTTTAACCACTTTGCTTTCCCAGGTTATCCTAGCAAGGTGTTCTCAGTGGTTCACACCCTCAAGGAATTTTGGCTTTAGTCTCTGGGTTGTGTTTGGATTTATACAAAAGTAGCATTCAGTTTGCATATCTTTTATGTATCTGTACAGTGGATCTGTTCCCTTCCATCTTTCTGACTACGTTTTCAGCACAGAACCAGGCTGGCAAACTTCAGTGACAGGATTGGAGCAGTAGCTGAGGTAACCACCTTGCCCAAGGTGAGATGCTCCTAAGAGTTTATTTTTTGAAGATTCTTAGTGAACCAATCCTGCCTCCTTAAAACAGTGCAGGAAATTAGGAGGTGAGTTTTGACTGCTGAGGTACTCGGCTGTAGGGCCACTCCTAGCCTTGCACAAAGGACTGAGATACACAGGCAAGCTCAGACTCTGCCCAGCCAGAGGATCACACCGAGGCCGCTAACAGCCATTCGTATGCATGCAGCTATATATGTATGTATCCATGTGTGACTCCTTGGTATTAATAATATCATCCTCCCTGATGTAGCTTTGCATTTGTGCAGAGAAAGCACAGCGAGTTGGGTATCTGCACCCTGGTGCAAGACACTCTCTGCTTGGGGTCGGATTCATTTGGCTGCTTTGTGTTTCTTCTCAGTTGATGCTAGAAGCCTTGCACACAGATATGTGCCTTCTCCTACTGTTCTCTACCAGCATCAGATGGAGCAGTGGTACTGGTTGTACAGAGAGACATCTAAACAGGTGGGGAGGATTTGGATGTGCTACCCTATGGTCAGTATGTATATTTTCCAGGGAACTTTGTTCACCCCTGCTTCTGGGTCACTTGCAGCATATCTGTTTGAATATGAATGTGCTTAGGGATAACGCGTGGGCTTCCATGAAAAATGACCTCTGAACAATGGCTGCCTTGAAGGAGAAGAGTGGGAGCGTTCCCAGATACTCTTGGGGTTTTGTATTCCCTCCTCCTCTGAATACTGCTAAAGCATCTGTCTTGGAAACATCTCACATGAATAATAATATTTTCTGACCTCTGAAATGCAGCAGATTGCACCAAAGAGCAGATATTATCAAACTATTTGCAAGAACTCTATCCTTGAGCCAAAGGACTCTCTTTTCTGCTTTGCAAATTACGCAGTGCAATGCGTGATTGCTCCTTGTTACCGATGGGTGCAGAGTCTGGAGCATCAGGACCTTATCTCCATTATCCTGCACTTCTCTGCCACCAAAACTGCACAGCAGCATTTGGTGGACATGGTTCAAGTCAAATATTTAGACCCAGATCTTGTTTTCTGTCGTTTTGGAGAACCCAGTTTCAGCTCTGAGAGTGAGCTGTATCTCCAGGCGTTGTGGTAGAGATCCAGACCTTGTGACTCTTGTCCTCAGTACAGCTTGAGATGTGAAGTTTTGAATGGAACACTCCAGACTATTTACTGGAGCTCAATTCTGCTGCAAAATGACATAGGTGTCATTCCTCTGCCTTCATAGAGTTGCTTCTCCTTCGCAGTATGTGAGAGAAGTTCCTCGTTTAGCACGGAACAGAGGCTTTCATTATAGGCTTATTAAATTATCCTTTTAGCATCTAACATGGCTAATTCCAGTGGCAAATCTATGACCCTCCAAGAGTAAAGCAAATTAATATAGATTAAGGCTCTGTTGGTTTCTGCTTTTAGTCCATTGTGAGGGGAAAAGACACCAAATGACCTTTATAAAAACCAAACTCCCCGCCCCTGAGTACTCATGACTAATGCAGTGGACTAGTTCTGGAAGCACTTAAAAGGTGGCTTAGCAATTTCTAATGAAAATAAGAATCCTAGCTCCATTTCTGAGGTGCAGCTGTATGTGCTCACGGCTTGAGTTTAGTTGCATCTGGGGTTGATTGCACATTGGTGCAGAGCCAAATGCTATTTCCTAGATCAAGATTTATTTGTGACTTTGAAAGCTTTTCCACTGGATAGATAGAATTGTAGTTTATTGCTAAGAGGAAGCATTGATCCAGTACAATTGGTTTAATAAAAAAATTCCAGACAAAAAATTATCTATCTAGTTTGTAGCTGGACTGAAGCATATTGGGTGTAGCTGCTCTCCAGAATTGCTTGTAAAAAGGTGTAGCATGCTGCTTTTAGAAAGGCCCGAGAACAGACACACTATCCGAAGGGCCAGAATAGTCCAAACAGTGGATGTAAATAATAATTCACTGCCCAGTAATCTATTAACTGCTTCACAGAAAAGAGAAGCTGCTGCCTCCTTGAAAACAATGGAAAATATCCCACTCAGTAGCAGACCCAACTTCAGATTTTAGGATTTGTCTTTTCATTGTTCTTCTTTACTTGTGATAGTTGTGTGCAAACAGATCCCATTTTTCATTTGCTTTGTGTGCCAGAGCCCCCTGTCTGCTTGGGAGCCTGCGGAGATTTCTGTGGCACCCAAAGGAATCGATGCTCAGGTAGGGGAATTCCTGCAGAACAAAGTCATTTGCTCCCCTTCCTGCTGCTCCAGACCTCTGAGCAGTGTCATTCAGGGACACTCATGGGGAATCAGTGGGATTTACTAATTCCAGTGCTAAACGCTGAACCCAATAGCAGTGGTGAGATTGAGTAAAAGTGGGGAGGATGCATGTTTCCCTTTTCCACTCTCTTGAGTAGAACTGATTCCCTGCATTCCTGATGGGAATGCTGCTCCAGCAGTGGAGTCTGTTCTTCCTAAGCTTTCACTGTGTTGTGAGGAGGGTGAGCAGTGTGTGAAGCATACAGCACTGCTCCCTGACTGCAGGTCACTTGGGTGGCTGTTGCTCTCCCTGCTCTCAGGCAATAACACCCTTTTCTGCAGCCCAGAATGATGCTGCTTGCACCCGCCTTGCTTCACATTCAGAGGCTGCCCACAGCCCCTCATATGACTTGCCCACTGCTCATAGCAAACTAAAATGAAAGCTGCCCATTGTGTGAGCCTTATGTCCAGCAAATTGAAATTTGGCTTCAGAGAAACCTCTGCTTAAAGAGAAAGGTCAGGGACGCAGTTGCATTTGCAGCAGAAGCTGTCATTAAAAACAAACCCAAAGTGCAGCTCAGGCCCAGGTTTATTGCTAGGCAGCTCATTGACTGTGCGAGCTTCTTTTCGTGTTCATGCTGATGGCGGTTGCCTCAAAATAGTGTGGGGACACTGTTGGCTGAGAAGGGGGAGATGTTTTCCTGAAGTCACATCTTGCTGTCTTTACTGCAGAGAACTTTTCTGCCAATTCCCAGGGCAGCTTTGCTGGAGCAGAATGAGAGGAATAATATGAGAGATAATCCAAATCCCGCTGAACAGCATGGATTGGATTTCTGTTCTCTTCACTGGACTGTGAATCAGGCTGCAGGAGAAGAAACATGGGTTTGTGACCATAAACTAAGGAGACCAAACTAGTGCAGCCACATTTCCCATGGCCACAGACAAGTCATCACATCTTCACATCATGAGGGGGAGGATCAAAACCCCACACTAGAAAATCAGTGTGGGGACACAGGTTTTAGTATGAGACAAGTTCAGATGCTACCGAAGGCAGTGTTTAGAGTAGGAAGGCCTTGGTAGGAGAAACACCTCAGCGTATCACCATAATAAGTTTTAAAACTATAATCATACAATATTACAGTACTTTCATGAATGTTCAGGTGCAGAAAATGAGATGAAAGTGTCTAAGTAAATACTAAAGCAAGCATTGAGATTTAAGATGAAGATTTTCTGCATAAACTGAATTCAGGCCCTTCGAACATCTCTCTGCCACTAGATGAACACATTATCACTTTGGAGAAGCCCATCCCTCATCTAGTGCACACAGGGATGGTTCCTTTGTGGAAAACACTACCTCGGTGAAGTCAGTTGAAGTACCTCTTTTGCAGAGGACATAGCATTACACAGCATACCTTACGTTCAGAGCTCTGCTTCTGTGGGAGCAATCATTAGGAGGATTGAGCAGCCAGCCAGAGAAACTGGCATGCCAATCCCACCCACCCTCTTCCCAAGCCTCTGGTGTTTGTTAGTTTAGCTCTTGTTACAGCAAAGTCCCCCCCACCCCCAACATAGCTGTGAACAATGACAGTGTTCTCTTTAATCACCACGTAAGAATATTATTGTAATCACAGTTTTGGGTTGAGTGATTTGCCTAACATCTCTGCAGGAACTTTTTGGCAGAGACGGGCTCTCCAGCACACCGCTCATCTGCCCTCACCATCACATCTCACTCTGCAGCTCCTTATCTCATTCATTGCAAACCTTCCAAATAGTGCAAGAAATGAGCTCCTATAGAAAATCTCTCTCCTGCACACGTCTCCTTCAAGCCCTTCCTCTCACCTCAAGTGAATTCTATGGGAAGAACTGTTTTGAATCTTGTAAGGACTGTAACAAAATACATATGTACAGCCAACCTCCGTTCTGCTATTTCATAACCTGAGCTTTTGACTTTGCAGTCTCATTTTTAACACAGTGCTTTTGTACAGTCGTTAAGGTTTTAAAAAACAAATCAATCCCTATCCTCATCACAATCATCTTCTCTGGATTCATTAGCAGGTGTGGATCTTGTCAAGGAGATGCTGCACTGCCCTCTGCTCTGAATTAAGCAATGGCTGTAGCAGGTAGTTACAGCAAAGCAACGGTGATGCACCAGGTTCTTGGGTTGCTCTTCAGGCTTCGAAGGGAAATGCTCTGCTTATTACAAATTCTCTCCTTGTTTTCTCCCCATCTTCTACCCCATTGTCTCGAACCTGTTGTTTTCCCCATCCCTCACTTCATGTTTGTGTTTCTTATCCCACCAGTCCCATCTCCATTTTCTGGGCTTCTCAGGGCAGATTTCTTGGTCAGCCAGTCCTAGGTCCCAATACCCACTCACCATCTGATCACTGTTTTCCATGTGGCTTTAGTTCTCAGTAACGCCTCTCCCGTGCCCCTGCAATGTTCCAGTTGCAATATACTGCACTTGGCTCTTCACTCAGGCTGGTTCCCTCCCTTGCCACTCTCCATCATTCAGGGTTTTTTTCTGGGGCCTCTCCCCAAATTAGTTTCATCTCCTTCTATATATTCTTAATTGCTGTTGTCCCTCTGACTCTCTCAAACAATCTCAGTTTTCTCAGTCCCTTTTTTCCTTCCTGATTTAAGAATGGATCATTTTGCCTGGTAATTTAAAGCCCTTCCACATTATCTCTCTTTCCATCCTTGGACACTTCCAGCCCAGCAATGTTTAGACAAACTCTACCCATTTTTTATCTTTTATACTTAAACTACCTCAATCCTCAGAGCTAAGCATTTAAAATGATGAATTTGTGTGGAAGCACAGTCTGCACTGCATTAGTGTGAAAGAGATTTTATTTGAGGGAAAAATGTGTTTTCTGAAAGTGTTTATTGGTAGGCACACACAGAATCTGTGTAGGACTGTTCAGTATTGTTCTAAGCAGGTAAAGTGAAGCTTTCAAGACAGGGTTATTCTGGTCAGGTAACTGTGCTAGTGCTTTCTGAGGCACTTACTTGGGTTTTTCTGCTGTAGAGTCGCTGCTGCTGCACTGAAAGGCATTTATTACACAAATAAGAGAGCGATCTTTGTCTGGAGGTAACACTGTCATTTTAGCTTGAGATAATTGAAATATGTCTTTGTTTCTGATGTGTTATGAGCATCTCATTAGCAAGCCCATGAATCCCTCAGTTTGCTCTTGAACCCAACTATCTGAGCTCTCCTCTCTGCCAGATCATAGATTTTTCCCTTGCTTGTATGTTTGAAAGCTGTGTTGGTGCCAAGGCAGTTATAGGTCAATTGAGTTACTGTTGGTTCTAATTGGCACTCTAACAAGCTATTAAATCCATTTATCTACAGATGAATGTCACTCAAAACCAAAGGTGCCAAGTCCTTTGCTATCTTTGAGAACTTCAGAAAACCCCAGTTCCACCAGTTCCACTGGTGAGTGTAAGGCAAGGGCCAGGCTGTAGGGAAGTGGGCAGTGAGAGCAGAAGGTTTCACCCCTGAAGGTTTATGCCACGAGGTCCAGGCTGTTCCTGTGTGCAGGGGGGAGACTGTTTCCAGAACTTGGGGCCAAGAGGAAGAATTAAGAAAATCACCAACTCAGGCAAATGCTCTTCCCTGGTTTGTAACAGCACATGGGTTTGCTTCCATGTGGAGAGACCTCCACCCTCTGCTCCTCTGTTGGTTTCTCAGTGTCCCACTTGCGTTCCTGTGACTGCCGATGCAGGTGTAGGATCCACAACCATCTTTCAAATCAAGAGGCACTGGCTGGGGACATTATTACCTTTTTGGTGTCTGGTGATCTATAACTCCGTGAGATTTACTTGCTCTGTGTTGCAGAAGAGTCGGAGTTATTATGGTGAGCAGGGTTGATTTAAGTTCTGTTCTGAAACATTTAGGTAACCTCTTCCTCTAGCAGCCATACAGTGCTTATTCCCACATTATCCCAGCATTTCTTAGTGAGACAGTTGTAAACCAGTCATTTTTCAGCCTACAAGTCAGGACAAGGTTTCTTGACCAAGCGGCACTGCAAGTTCACCCTCGGGTCTTCAAATCAAAGCTGCTTTCTATGTGACAAGCAGTAAGAGCTGCTCAGGTATCCTTGCTGAAGCAGGCAGATGAGAACGCAGCTTGGCTCTGAGCTGCTCTGCAGTGCTGACAGCACTAAAGCCAGGGTTTTGTCAGCAAGCAAAACAGTTAGGACTCCAGAAACAGCGAAGAGAGAGCAGATGTGTGCTGGGCTAACAAGGTGCTATTATAGAGACCTTTTTCTGCCCCTTTTCCATCTTGAATGGTTTGCTACCTGGGAAGTCCCTTTACAGATTGAAATTATTCATTCCATGCAGTATATTCACAGTGGCTGACATCAAATACGGTCATTCTGTGCCTACTATTAGCACTAGACTAGTCAAACCAGGCTGTTCCCTCCTGAAGAGATGCTGCGTGCAGCGGGGGAAGACAGTGCCAGTGGGAGCAGATGAGTATCCAAAGGGGAATTGCAAGGTCAGCTTGAGGGCCCATCTCTTGGACCTGATAGGGGCACAACTACCCCAGCGATGCACAAAAGCTAATCTAATTTTGGTGCCTTGTCCATATGTGCTAAGGATTTAAATCTCTGCCTCTTTGGATGGGGAGGTTGCCTGTGTTTGTGCATCTATTGTCATAGAGCTTAGAGGCAGAAGAGGTGCTGCAGGTTGCCAGCTCACTCTAGTGTAGGAGCTGTCACTCCTGGGGTTTTGAATTTTCAGGGTTCTTGTGACTGCCAGGAAATGATTAGGTGTACCCTGAGTAACTCCTCACCCCTGGACACAGCTCCAGGGAGGCGGGATGCACAAGAGCTCTGGTGGGATTCAAATTTCCTGGTCAGAGCTGCTTGAGCACTGTTATAGTCTGATGCTCAGTTCCACCCCCTGCATGTTTGGGGGATAGAAAACCCAGTGAAGTGCAGCTGGATTTCCCTGGCTGTGGGAAAGCAATGTCTTGCAAAGTTATCAGCGCTCAAAGCCTGCGAGGGAGATAAGAGCTGCATTCCCCAGACTCGGGGACTCCACTTTACTCAGCGCCTTCCTCCCAGTGGCTGTTCTTCCCACGTGATTTGAGGGCAAGGTGCTAACTCATCCCAGCACTACCATCAGTGTCACCCAGTGCAGTGGCTCCTCTGCAAAGCAGAGGTGTGTGTGCCTCTGTGTGTGTGTGTGTGTGTGTCTGGGGGCCGGGAGGGAGCGCAGGCCCCGCGTTACCCAGCTCTGTTCTGCTGCTTCGCTCCCCTCCGTCCACCTCCGGGATGGTGCAGAGCACTGGGGTGTGTGCTGAGCGAGTGCAGGGACGTGGTGGCTCTCTGCAGAGAAGCAGGAGTTGCATTAGGCAGGGTGAAGCAGTGCAAAGGTGACGTTTCCTGGCAGCGTCAGGGCTTGGATGAGCTCTCCCAGGAGTCCAGATGATAAGAGGAATGATAACGATGACTGATTCTATGCAGGTTTTTAACAATAGCAAACCCACTTTCACTGAGCACAAATTCTTGATGCTTGATCTTTCCCCCTTTGCTTTGAAGCACTAATGCATTCAGAAGTTAGACTTCTATTAATAAAACAAGGAATATTTTTCTGCCATCCCTGGTTGTCTGTGAATTGTGGGGAGGGCAGGAGAAAGAACCAGTCTAGACTACAGCTCATGGTCTGTTCGCCTTGATGCCTCTACAAAGCATTTGTGTCATTCTCCCATTGGTCATTTAGCTGCGTATACACTTGGAATCATAAGCAACAGATGGAAGGACAAACTGGAAGGCAGGTTGTGCATCTTGTGGAGACCCTGTGAGCCATCCTGAACAGAATACACTGTGCCTTGATCTCCAGCTTTGAAAAGGGGTGATGGTACTGCCAGGGGCCATGGACAATGCTGTAGAACTCTGAAAGATTTTAGCATAGCAGAACATGCCAGAGTTGATGTCAGCAAGGGTATGGTTCACATCCAAGAGGTGGTTCCATGAGACTTTCTTCATGACTATTCTTTTCTGTGTACTGCTGTAGATTTGGTTACATCTCTTGTCCATCTTTTGCAAGGACCCCAAAACTGAGTAGATCAAGGTACTGCGAGGTGATTTCTGGGTAATTGGGTTATCTGTCTTAGTAAGGAAACCAGTTCCCAGTGCCTGCACACTTCCAGTATGGTGCTATGTTGTGTAGCACATTTAGAACTAGGCTGGGAAAAGACAGAAAAAAGCCTGCATGGTGAGGGAGACAACATGAACTTCACCTTTTGTGTCTGTAAAGGAGAACTGTGCAGCCCCTGCATGGGCTTTGGAGAGGCTCTGAAAATGACATGTTCCTGTGTATTGCAAGGTGTGTGTCCCTTTTCTTTGGGAATATGTGACCTCTTGGCTTTAGTAAACACTCCTGAATAAAAGGTCTGGCACAAGGAGCTGGCAAACTGGTTGCCCTTTGCTGTGCTGCGGCAGCTTTAGCAGACATCCTGGAAGCTCGCTGACTCTTGAAGCTGATGGGAAATCTGTTGTGACCCCTGGTTTTCAGTGCAAAACCCGAGTGTGCTTCAGAGCATGCCAGCCGTGGGTGAGGTGATGCACTGTGTGTGCTGTGGTTAGAGAGCAGCTAGGCTTGTTCCTCAGCTGGGAATCAGAACAAATGCCTGGGTCGAAGACATGCTTAAATCAAACTCCAGATTTGGCAGTGACTGTTGGCTCAGCCCTGACTGTACTTGGAAAGTTTCTGGGCCTTGGTTTTGCAAAACCTCATGTGAATTCTTAGGCAGATCTGAGGCAGAAGCTCTTCCCTGTGAGGGTGCTGAGGCGCTGGCACAGACTTTTCCCAGAGAAGCTGTGGCTGCCCCATCCCTGGCAGTGTTCAAGGCCAGGTTGGACACAGGGGCTTGGAGCAACCTGCTCTAGTGGAAGGTGTCCCTGCCCATGGCAGGGGGTTGGAACTGGATGAGCTTTAAGGTCCCTTCTAACCCAAAGCAGTCTGGGATTCTATGGAGGATGCCTTGTTCAGAACTTCTCTCAGTGCATTCCTGTTACCACTGGGCTCCTATGCCTTTGTCTCTTTGCAGCACAGGCGCTCCTGTCATCTCCTCCTGATCCATCATCCAGATGGGGCAAATTCTGTGGCTTCTTGTTGTCTAGTTGGGCCAAAGCCTTCCAAACAAGGGCAGCTCTGCTGGTTGCATGCTCCTTTTGCAGCACAAACAGGAATTGAGGCTAACGGTGGCAGATGTGGGTATGGCCTAGGGCTCCTGCTTTTGAACAGGGGATCTGGAAGCCTCATCTGCAAGTAAATTCACACAGCAAAATCTGCACTGCAGACAAAAAAAGATTTGCCTTGACATCATCTGCCCTGCTTGGAGCTCCGCAGTCAGTCAGGAGAGCAGCGCGCAGCTCCCAGCCTGGCTAGCTTAGGAGAATTAAAGCTAAGCTTCCTCATGAGCTAATGCGAGCTGTTCCCACCCCAAACACAGGCTGCTGGGTGGCTTTGTGTCTGTCTAACCATTACTGCATGTGGGTGGATATGTTATGTGTGTGTGAGTGAGTCTGCTTTGGAAATGAAGGCATAACATCGGGGGTGCAGCTAATAATACAATGCCTTGTGAGTGATGTGGATGTGAAAAACGCAAAACGGGGCTGAGCATGTCAAGGATCACTCTCTCTGGTACCACAGGATGGTGATTCCCAGGTCCAGACTACCACTACCTCTTTTTTTCACTCTTCGCACCCTAAAGCACCTCAGATGGCTTTCCAGTCCTCTGCTTCCTATAGCTGAAATTGAAAAGCAGGGGAAAAACAAAAGCAGTGGAATGTCTCCAAAGCTCAGTCCCCCGATGAGCACAACCCTCTTTGCAGGACAGAGTAGCTCTTATGGAGAATAGGAAGTGACAGAGGTGTTGGCTTGTCCGTAGAGATGAAGGATTATGCCTATCCATGAACATAGCTGTGGGAGACACTGGTGTATGGAAGTCACTGGGGGAGGGGGGAGATGTAACCCCTCTGGGACTTGGAAGCTGTTAGAGGGTATTACTTTCACAAGGCTGAGCTGTTTTTAAACACTTCCTTTCATGTAATCATCACATACACGTTTTCTCAGCCATGGCAGGCCATGAGCATTTCTTTCCAGCTTCTTAGATAAGTACAGAGACAAGCTGTGAAAGAGCTGAACAAGATGCCTTGGCCTTAGTCATTTACTTTTCCTCAGCCTGGACCACAGACGAACTTTGGGCCTTGCTTTGGGTGCACAACCTCATGGCTGAAGGTTCTTTCAGGGAAAGAGCAGCTCTTCCAAGTAAGGACAGGTCAGTGGAAGCTTGTGCCTGCCACAGACTTGCCTACTCGGATCTGCAATCCAGTTAGGGATAAAGACATAGGGTTGGTGGCACCTCCAGTTGGAATGGTTCAAGATGGAGCACAGCTTTCCTACAGCTGCTCACAAGAGGAGTGGAGAGAATTCTTCACAAGCTCTTTGAAAACTTGTTTTTCAAAGGAAAGATACATAGCCCTGGTCAGCTCAGAAAGCAGACGGGAGGATATCCCAGATGAAGGAGTTTTGTAGTAATAAAACCTACCCTGATCATTCAAAATCCATGGCTGCTGACAGAGCAGACTACTAGCCTACTAGCAGCCGGATAACACAGTGAATAGTTTTAGGACAGTTTGAGTAGTATGCTTCAGCTGTATTCATACCCTGCGCTGAAGCACTAGTCGTGTGTGGTTGTGCTGTGTACTGTGGAAGTTCTGCACTTCCCCTTAGCATTAACTTTGCTGCAGTGCTGGGTCAGATGATTTCTCCACACACTGGGGTTCTGGTGGATCCATCATAATTTCTTTGAAATTAATTGTTATCCATAGATGAAACGTATGGAGCCAAATTCCTTGGTGAGGATCCACTGCAGCTAGTGGGGGTGACACTGGGAACCAGTTTTACTCCTTGGAGCTACTTCTGGCCTGTGTCTCTTGTGTAGGTACCTCTGAGGCTTGTATGGACAGTGTCTCGCACCACGTGAGACCTGCTAATACTGCATTCCTGTGAGATACCAGACTGCATTCACATTTTGGTGTTTGTGGAGTGGATCTTCATGCAGGACTCAGTGAGGCTGGTTCTCTGTTGCTACAGTGGAAGTACTTTAGAGCACTGAATATTCTGCTCTTCCCCCACAAAATAGCTATTTCTGATGCAACGTCTTTCATAAAGGAGATCCCTAAATTACAATCTGAATATCTAATGAGGTAAAATGGCTTTGGATGTACTCGACGGCAGAGCTAATCTGCTCTGCCTGCACTCCAGTGACAGACCAGCTGCCGTTCCCCGCGGAAAGCAGGGGGTGCTGAGGATGGTGCCTCCAGGGACTTGCAGAGCTTTCTTCCAGGTACCCTCATCACTGAACCATCTTTATACTTCTCTTTCTCAGCCTTCCTGTATCTACTGAGCACCAACCAGTTTGACTGAGTCTTATATATTTTGGGTGGGATGAATTTGAAAGATACAGAGGAAAACCCTAACTTTTGCCTTACTACTAAGCTTACTTAAACAGAAGGACTAGATTAAATTCTGGGCTAATTCACATAATATGCTAGCACATCCCTGCTCCTGCTGAAATCAAAGGCTACAGTAGCCTTGAAATCAGGTCCTGTGTGTGTAGAAGTGTATTTCCTGTTTTAGAGAAGAGGACCTTTGAGAATGCATTCTTGTGTTGCTTCTTGGAAAAGCTGGAATTCATTGAGACGTTGCTGCCAACCTTGGTGCCCAAAATGGGGCAGGGAACAGACTTGCCTCTAGGCACCACAAGCAAAGGATTACACATGCCTTTTCTTTTAAGACACAAAATTTGAAGAAGCCTGGAATAGTCTTTTGTGGCTGTAACTTTCAGTACCCAGAGCATGGTTTGGTTCTTTTAGGTTTTCTTCTTCCAGCCTGGGGACCAGAAGTCCATATTGGTGAGGAGGACTGTGGCATCTGGAAAGTGCTGTTGCCCATCTAGCACTTGGGCTTCAGGCAGGAATAGACTCTGTCCTCACCAAAAGAGAAGAGAACAGAAAGAGCTCCTGCCTAGAAGAAAGGGAATTTAAGATTTTGAACAGGTAGATTGAAAATGTACACTTGGTCCTCCTTTGTCAGTGAAATCTGTACCTGGAATAGGCAGGAGAGAGCTTGAACCTGTCCCACTATCCTTTTGGTAACTATTCACTGTGTCAACAAAACTACTTGCCCATTTCAGGTATAGCTGAAGTATAAGATACTATATAAGATAATTATATAGAATTAGGTAATTATATATATATAAGGTAATTATATTGGTCATATGTCCAAAAAGATTGTGATTTCACATTCCCTTTGTCACATGTCTGAGCCCTGATACTGATGTGCAAACGCAGAGAGGTTTTTACATTATTTATTGGGTTTTCATGACTATCATATCTGCACTGTCCCAGCTGCTTGTAGAAATAACTTTGTAATATTCCTGTGAAATAACAAGTATCTATATTCCCATTTTATGTCTGGAAACCTAATATATGGAGAAACTACATTCTTTTCTAGCGAGTTGCTCACAGAATGTGAACTTGAGTGGTGGAGCCCTCAGTGACAGGGCTGTCCTACCTTGTTATGCAGTGTCCCTCTCGGGAGGCTGGGAACTGGCAGGCTGGAGCCTCCTTGTTATGTATTGATGGAAAATGGGCTGCATCAATCTGAATATATTTCTGAAACAACTTGTTTCTGGCAGGTTGTTCATTCTAAAAATACAGTTATTTCTAATTGCTGAGCAGAATGCTTAATGAATTCTTCCTTCCCAAGAACAATTCATCAAAGACATGATTTAGGGCCGGCACTTGCTCCCCCAGGGCTCAATGGCTATGTTCCATTGACTTAAACACAGCAGATCAGGGCCAGCCCATACTGGAAAAGATTATCTAAGCGTTTTTTAATGGTGCTCATCACTATTTGTCTGGATGTCTCTGGCAGAAAAGTACTATATATATTGGAGGAGCAGCACTGGACTGTATAGTACAGTTACAGTAAGATGCTGTGTTTTGCAACCAGTGTTTTCTCATTTTATATATATTTTTAAAGAGAGTTATTATGCAAACTCCCATTGATCATCATGGGCATTTAGAATGGTGAGGAAAGAAGGAGCTGCAGTTCCAGCTTGCTCTGGAAGGTTTCTCAACTGGACTTTCTGTGTCACTGAGCCCCTGCAACATGGATTAGAGCTTTGAGAAAGGAGAATCCGCTGGGCATCCCCAACACACCACAAAGATGTGCCCTTTCTACAAAAAATCAAAAGTCAGAAATCTGCAGCGTGTCCTGGAAAGAGTGGGAGAGATCCATCAACATCCTGCATCTGGGCAAAAGCCAGATAGGTGTGAAGTGAAAATGCCCAGATCCCCGAGAAGCTGCTCCCGTGGAGGAGTGTTGTGTAGCACCCTCCGTGCCATGCGAGATGAAAAGCCAACATGGCTCCTACCAGTCTGACAGGAGGGAAGAGGCCTTTTATGCCTTGAATGTGGCCACTGATGTTTTCTGCTCTGTGCAATTGGTGATTCAAAGCATCCTGTTAGGGCAGGTGTGTCTGGGGGTACCCTTTCTAGGGGAGAATATATTTTAAATGAGCAGTTTCTGAGTGTCTCATTCTCCTCGCTTAGAATATGCACCAAGTCCTCATTTTTCCCCAAGTCTCTTGCTGCCTGTTGGCTTCTGTTGGGTTCCCTCATTTCAGTCAGCTCAATGCAGAGCTGTTTGTGGGGCCAACAAATAATAGTTTCTCAGAAACTTAGAAAAGGCTTTGGAGCACAGTTCCTTACATAAGGAGCTGCCTTTCTGTGGAGCGGAAGCGCCCTTCAGTCACTCGGTGGATTCAGGATTCCTGGTCTCCTGCCTTCTGCGGTGGATGTGCCTGTGAGTGAGGCACTTGGGAGATAACCACCTCTCTGCTGCAGTCCTGCCTCAGATTCCCCACCTGGCAGTGCTGAGGGTGAGCCTCAGCTACCTGCATCAAGAGCTTTGAGGTCAAAAGGAAAAGAATCTCTTGTGAGCTACGTACTGGTTTTGTAGGTGCAGTGATTAATTCAGCATCTGATGTTAGGAGGGGATAGTGGATTCACGTGGATGCCTTAGCTAAGCACAGCCTTGGCACAGTATGTTTCTGCTGAGACCTAAAATAATCAGAGGCATTTGGACTTTTTTTTTTTCAACTCCTGCATTTTTAGAAGGTGATTTCATCTCTTGTCCAGGGTCTCAGTACCTGGATCACAGAATCACAGAATGGGTTGGGACCTTAAAAATCATAGAATTGCATCCCTTGAACACTGCCAGGGATGGGGCAGCCACAGCTTCTCTGGGCACCCTGTGCCAGCACCTCAGCACCCTCACAGGGAAGAGCTTCTGCCTCAGAGCTCATCTCAATCTCCCCTCTGGCAGGTTAAAGCCATTCCCCTTGTCCTGTCCCTACAGGCCCTTGTCCAAAGCCCCTCTCCAGGTTTCCTGGAGCCCCTTTAGGCACTGGAGCTGCTCTAAGGTCTCCCCTTCAGGAGCCTTCTCTTCTCCAGGCTGCCCCAGCCCAGCTCTCTCAGCCTGGCTCCAGAGCAGAGCTGCTCCAGCCCTCGCAGCATCTCTGTGGCCTCCTCTGGCCTCGCTCCAGCAGCTCCGCGTCCCTCTTGTGCTGTTGCCCCAGAGCCGGATCAGGACTGCAGGGGGGGTCTCCCCAGAGCGCAGCAGAGGGGCAGGATCCCCTCCCTGAGCTGCTGCTCACGCTCTGGGGGTGCAGCCCAGCGCATGGTTGCTGCCAAGATCGCAGCAATGTTAGGTTTGTTTCAGATTCACTGAATGATGAGTTATGAGTTGCAAACAAGAGTTTGATGTTAGCAGCAGGAGGGCTGGGGAGGAAAAATATTTTCTGCTTTTGCAGCTGAAACACACGTAGCCACCACCTCATTACTATGTTCCGTGTCTTACTCCCTTCCACCCCCATCTTCTCAGAAGAGGCTTATGGCTGGCACATTGTGCTGAAGCTGGTCTGAAACAGTGATGCCAGCACAGCCATTTCCCACCAGGCCTGGAAGTGCTGATATAAACCAGTGTTCTTCTGGTGATTCTCATAAAGTAATACTGGTCAGTGTCAGCTGAGGTTTGAAAATAGTATACAGTATATACTCCAGCCATCCCAATCCACAGTCCTTACACATTGCTCCTTTGGCACTTCCTCAGCCTCCAGCACTTGTAGCCATACTTCTGAGAGTATGTACTTCACAGAGTATCTCATTGAGTAAATTGCTTCATGTACCTGAACAAGAGCTGCATCAGGTTCAGGTTTGATCCACCCTCAGGCACAGGAAGCTCTTTCTCTGTTCTTTGGTCTTTCATCGTAAGGTGATGGGATGTAAACGGCATTTACCCAGACAAATGGCATGCAGAGTTGTTTCTAAGGCAGCTTAAACCCGTTGGTGGCCTGCTGCAGAGATTGTTGTCCTGGTGGTGCATGGTTCAGAGGTTGTGGTGGGTACCCCAAACCCGGGTCTCTAGGAGCCCCTATGAGAGCCTGGATGTTGTTAAGAGGCCTTCTGTTTCACCCATTTCTGTATGAGGAGGCTTGGATTCCTAATCAACACCAAGCTGTGGCATAGCAATACCTAAGAGGAACATTTTTAGCATCTCAGATGGCTGGAAGTCTTTTTGTCAGCCTGGTAGATGACTTTGCTATCTGCTGCATGCGTTTGTCACCTCTCTGTGTGCAACTGCAGAGCATGAGGACATCAGTTTGTCAATCCAAAGCAAAACAACCGCTAGCAGAAACCACTGCCCCCCGCTTTCTAAGCTGTGATTCTTACCTAGTTATGATTCATGTCATCTCTCTGCCTTAGTTTAGCATTTAATTTTAGTAAATTTGGGTTCCTGGTGGTGAGGCTGACATCCTAAACTTGCATTATGTCAAGAGAGCCATGTCAGTATAAACCAGTTGTGAATCCAGCTTGTCATCCTTGTAGCTTATCAAGAAGATGAGTTGGTGGAGGATAGCTGTTCCATCAGTTGGTGTCATATGGGCACAAATCAAACCCTTGGCCCGAAATTGCTGCTTTTTGAGACAATTCAGGACTCCCTAGTGCAGGTCTGCCTTCCCAACAGCCTGCCTGAAGCCTTGAATTTGACTCATGCTGGATGTTGGATTGGCGCCAGGGCCTGGACTTCATAGTGTCACAGCTTATGCATGTCTTTAGGCTTTGGCCCTTCACATTCCATAACATATTCATGATGACTTGGAAGCTGCAGCCCTTATTGATCTTGCTGTTCTCTACACAACTTATGGCGTGTTTCCATGGCGATAGGTCCCCTGAAAATGGCTTCCTCCCTTTCCTCAGTTTATTGGGTCTTTTTCATTATTAAATCATCAGAGATAAATGCACACGGAGAAGGGTCAATGGCTGGATCAATGGGCAGCAAACAAAGAGGAACTTTTCCATATTCATACGAAGGATAGATTGCAGAACATCAAACAATGCGGAATTGCCAGGCCCTTAGCATGTTGGCCTAATACATAATGCATCCTGGGAGCTCTCTGAAATCAATACACATCTAACACCTTGAAAACCTTTGGGATTCAGCATGCTGGGGGAGGAATCAAGATGTATGAGCGCAGTAGGGTGGGATATGAAGAGAGGGTTAAGCTCTATGACCTGGGCTTTCTGCCATGAGGGCAGTTTAAGTGCTACAAATGGAAAATTGTCCTTAATTCTTTGGCTCTGGGGGGTATGGTGTGTGGGTTCCTTCTGATGAAGTTTGATGAGGCAGCCACACTGGTAATCCCAGACCACCAGCAACTGGTGTCATCTGTAACCTTCCCTCCACAGGGGGCCTGAAGTGGGCTGACATAGCGGCAGCAGGGAGAGGAGTCCTTGCAGACTTGGTTTGCCAGTGCTTGCTCTGACCTGTTTTGCTTTGAGAGGAAACATGTTCTTACAAATCTCTCACAGAATCTGCACCATGTTGTCTTCTCAAAGTGTCTCCAGCCACTGCTGTAATGAATTTCCACTGCAGAGCAGTTTATATCTTTGATCACCTCAGTGGTGCTGTGGGAACACACCTGGTTCAGCATGTAAATATCAGTCCTTTGGGCCTTCAGCAGGAGAGAGAATAAGCTTCCTTACAGTAGTACCCACAAAAATCTCCAGGAGCTGGTAATAGCTGCATCCAGGCAAGTGAGAAGATACTGCTAACGCTGCCTTTAGATGGAAATGGGATGTGTGCTCTATTGGCCTCTATACTCCAAATATAGAGCCGGAACAAACAAAGTCTCTTGTGGCTGTCTCTGTTCCTGTGTGTGCATCCCTCAAAGTGAAATGAAACCTTGTTTATTTTTACCTTTCTAGGAAGATTGGCTTCTAAGTATAGCTTTAGGATACAGTTTAATTTGTCAGGATGGTGCTTGCTGGCAGGAAGGCAGCAGGAGCTGAGAAGAGTGGTCAGTTGACTATTTCGTGCGGAATCTACCATGACTGTTCTTATTCTTGTGGCACGTTTGTATTTCAACATCACTGGCAATGAAGTGCAGGAGCGCGTTGTTTCTGTGAGACAGTGTGTCTGCAGAACACGACCTAGGTGCAAGCGTTCCAAGACATTTGCATTGATCAAATGGCAGATTGCACAGAAACCTCTTGCAAATGCTTGCACAGTTTCTATTAAGCACAATGCAGGTTTAGGTGGTAGACATTTACTTACAGATTAGATGTCCAGAACTGTAACATGCAAGCCATATTCAAGCCAGGCAGCAGTGCCGTAGCCTCCATGAACTTCCCTGCTATGCCTCAGACTGTAAAGAGATGACACCTCACAGGGTTTGCTCAGTCTCCAGGAAGCTGAGCTTGGGATAGCACTTGCTGTGCAGTTCACATACAGCATTTGGAGGAACCTGAGTGGAAGATAACAGTATTTGGTGATTAGAGTGCTCTCGTCCCAGCCAAGTCACTTGAATTCTATCAGCAGCTTCCCTATCTGAGGGAAAGTTAAACACGCTGAGGAGAAGGGGTGTCAGCAGCTCCTGGGCATACGATTCCATTTTTTTTACATGCTTGAACCATAATGTGGTTTTGCTTCATGACTGATGCACTTCAGCACAAAGATAATGCAAAGTGCTTGGGTTTGGAGACAGAAAAACAGGGAATGTAATGAAGCTGTTCCAACAAGGTCACAGAACACCAGGACTATCTGCCTTGACTGATGCACAAAGCCTGTTTTAAACTGACTAGGTGGAGGCAAATCTTTACCTCTCCAAGAAGCCCAACAGTAGAGTGGGTGTAGTGTAGGTACTATCAAAAGACTAATAATTTAGGCTAACTTAAATTAATACAGTGCATTGTGGTTTGTAAGTTAAAGGGCATAATTCACAACGTACTCTGTTATAATCAGCTAAATGCATCAATACCTCAAACGTGGTGTTTGCAAACTGTCAACTATTATAGCTGGAACAAAAATACCACCAAGTAATGTGTACGTCTAGATTTTTACAATGGAAAAGAAAGGAAATCTCCCTTTTGCTGCTACTGATCAAATTGTAGTATTTACCATGACCGGAAACCTCTGCTGAAGCCAGGCAACCCTATTTGCTGGATAACGGTTCTACCTCTGAGTTACTGAAGTCTTTAGTATCTCCTAGTCCATCTATTTGTAATATGGGTTGCTAGTGCAGTTTAATTACATCTCTTGGGATTTAATGAATGTATGGACATCACTTTGAAAAGTGCAGGGTGCTGCTCACTGTTTGATAAGGTAGTATTAGATTTAAAAAGTGACCTTAGAGAAGCAATGCAAAGCTTCCAGGCTGCTCTGCTGGGCCTGCAAATGCCAGGGTAAAATATTACATAAGCAGTAGCTTCCTTAATATTCCACTCACCCAAATCCATGTCATTATACTTTAAGGTAATAATATGAGCATATCTGTTAAACTGGAAACACGGAATGCAGTGCTGCAGCTCCGAGGGGGTTGGGTGAGCAGTTATGTAGAGTGGTGATAATCTAAGTCAAAGGCTAAATACAGACCTTGGGAAATATCACGCCTCAAGTGAAAGCGACACTTGAAGTCAGTGAAAATTTTGTAGAAGACAACACATGAGTTTTAAGAAATCTCGGTGCAAAGTGCTCCGAGGTGTACACCTTCTGTGCTCTGTGCTGTCCCTTGGGTAAGCACTTAACATTCACCAGGAGCTAATTGTCCTTTTGCTCCTGATGACAGGGAAGTTAATCACATAGAATCCCAGCCTGGTTTGGGTTAGAAAGGACCTTAAAGCACATCCAGTTCCAACTCCTGCCACGGGCAGGGACACCTTCCACCAGAGCAGGTTGCTCCAAGCCCCTGTGTCCAACCTGGCCTTGAACACTGCCAGGGATGGGGCAGCCACAGCTTCTCTGGGCACCCTGTGCCAGCGCCTCAGCACCCTCACAGGGAAGAACTTCTGCCTAATGTCTAATCTAAATCTCCCCTCTGTCAGTTTGTAAGCATACAAAATTGTGTCCCATCTCAGTGATTCACTGATACCTCTTACTGCCTGGCAGCCAGCTGAGGTATCATGATGACTACAGCATCTGAGATCAGCAGATGAATAGTTCAGCCTACCAGCTGCACAGGGCTCCCAGTCTTGCCTCTTCGCTGTCATCATGACAGTTGGAACACCTTCTTTAGGTGCAGGTAATTGGAGTGTAGCCCTTTACTGCTGTATCAGCCCTGGTGTATCTCCACTGTTCATTTCCTATATACTTGCACAGCAAGAAGGGATGGGCCAAGCAGGGCTGAGTGAGCAGCAGCAGGGAGGTCTAGAGGAGGCTGGGACACAGCAGAGCTCTGCTCCTCAGGCTGTCAGCACACATGGCTTATGATCCGTGCTCTCAGGGTTTATTCAGAGTGGCAGAGGATACATATCATTTGCATAGATTGGTCAGAAGGAATTAAAACTGTTTGTCTTCTTCTTTAGTGAGGGCCCCCTAATCGTTTCCCATTACGCAGCACATGGAATATTGTTTTAAGTCATCTTACTCCTTTTTTGGTGGATATTAATTTCAAAGAGGTTTTCAAGTGCACAGGTATTTGTGTTTCTCCCTAAAAATAAATTAATTCTTCTCACAAGTGAATTCTTGGCCCCAGAGGCTGGTTAGGTGTCCTTTAGTGTGTTTAGGAGCAGTGAATCACCATTTTCCTCCTGTTATTTCTGTGCATAATGCAAAGTTTGTAACTCTCCAGTAGAAATACGCCTACTCCTCTCCGGGAGAAGTAATGCTTCCAAAGCCAGGGAAGGAGCTCTTCCTGCTGTTTCCCTCTCCTCTGTGTTCAGATACCAGTGTGAATAGCTGCTTTCTGGAGTAAACTTACCTCCCACCGGTGCCGCTCCAGCCACAATGACACCCATTCGCTCATGCTCTTTGCAAAGAGGGTTTCTATTTCTAGCCTGACTGGTGGTGCTGGGAATTGCGGCACAACCTCTTTCCTGTCAGGATAGCTGCTGGTGAGCACAGCAGGGTCTGATTCAAGGTGCAGTCCAGAGCGGGGGAAGGAGAAAAGGGCAGATTTTCATCAGCTTCTGAAAGGAATAAGGTGCAATTCCTCCCCATGGAAAGCCGAGGATGGAGATGGCATTTGGGTCTCAGCAGGTGGCACTCTGTTTCTTGAGTCAGCACCGAGGCAGTGCTCCTGCCTGGGCTTGGCAGAGCCTTGGATCTGTCTTTGGTTTTGGTTTTAGCAAGATACTCTCATTAAAGAGCTGCTCTTGCAAGGCTGGGAAGGTTGGCCGTGGTAGTCGGAGCACAATTCCATCGCTGGTGGGAATATCCTGGCTCCTGGCATTTCCAGTTAGATGCAGTTCCTTTTCTGCTTCCTCTCTGTGCACTTTCAGGCAGCGCCTCAGTTCAACCCAGAGTTGGCTGCCTTTCAGCACAAGCTGAAAACGTCTAAAAGGCTTTGGTAATTTAGAGGTGAGGTTGCTCCAGTCTATTTTCTCTTGACAGTGCAAACACCACAGAGCAAGAGCAGAACTTTAGGCCACAAATGTGCCTCACTGGGGCAGGTTTTGGGTGCCATAGTGACACAGTGATGCTGACCCAGCTAACCTCCGCAATCCCCTGTTTTCTCTCCAACTGGTCACAATCGTTCCTGAGCTCATGCACTGTAATGGGTTACAGTGCATCATGGAAGACTTTTGAAACATCAAGGTTTATTCCATTAAACCCATGACATCCAAAAGCAATATTCTGAGCCTGCTGTTCCATTGTGCACTAGACAGAAGGGAAAGATGATCTGACTTTCTGGTCAAAACCCACCTCCAGAAGTGTATGTGCTATCAAATCAACTGACTGACACCACCTCTGCTTAAAGAGCATAAAGTATATTCTTAAATTGCCTTTGCCACACTGAATCTCAGATGTGTTCTGTTACAGCTAAATAATACATTAGGAATTAAAAGCTCGGCGGTAGCAGTGCATGTTGAAGGGTGATTTTCAGATCTAAGAAGCATGTGTAGAGTAGGATGTAGGATGAAAAACAAGTGTGTTTGAACAAGACATCTGGTTTCTGTAGTGCTGGCAGTTCCCTGTGCTGCGAGCTGCTCGGTCTCACTGAGTCAAGTATAATCAAACAATACATTCATATTTATTAATTTTTTATGTAGGCTTTTGAAAACAGGAAGAGAAGAGAGGAGAAGACAGGATATCAGAGGAGAACATCCAGGAGACTGTTAAAACTCTTTCTCAAGCCACACAAATAGCCTCAGATCTGGTTAGACTCAAAGAACCCAATTCAGGTCCTCATCTTCACTTGGCCTCAGACTTCTGTGGACAAATCCCATTCAACTATCCCATTCTGCAAGACAGGGATAATAACTCTGTCTACATCTCATGGGTGCTGCAGAGCCAAGTTCATCATTGTCAGCTCTGTGGAGTCCCTGGGTGAAAGGAATAGCAGAAATGCAGAAAGCGTGGATTATTAATAGCTGGTGCTTGCCCTCACATACATCACATGCACCCTTAGTCATCCTGGCCAGTAATTTACAGGGAATAAAAAGATGCTCCTCCACGTAAATACAGAATGACACATGGATGGTATGAGACCTCTGAGGTGTCGTGGTCACTCAGAGTCTATTCAGTCTAAATCCAGTGATGCCACCCTGAGCAAATGGTGCTTCGTCTGTGAAACTTAAAACGTGCAGGAGCTGTGGGATCTTAATAGTCAAATTTGAACTTTTAGGCTGTTACATTGTGAATTTCCTGTGCTGGGATTGGTGCACAGCCCAAATTCTTGGGGGGTTTCAGCTTTTTCTGCCTCCTTTGTAGAGTCCAAAGGTTCCTTCCTCTCTGGCGCCTTGGATACCCTTTTATTAGCAGGGGTGCACTGATAGTCAAGTTTACCTTCTGTGTTTTGTAAGTGATGCCTTTAAAGGTCAGAACTGAGGGGAGCCTGTGGCAATAATCTTGAGGCACTAGTACACCCTGGAGGAGAACTCTGCTTTAAGAAATGCAGGGCAATGAATTTTAGCACTTCATCTTTGCTTGCCCACATTACAAACCATGATTCTCTGCAGACAGTTCAGCAGTCATAGCAGACTGGGACTGAGGAATGTGTGTGAAATGAGTTTGAGGATCTTAGAATTGGAATAGCCATAAGAAATGCCATAAATCAGGATGCAGGGCAGCTGACCGTGCTATGGCTGTGCTGACTACAGGAGTGGGGTAGCAGGAGGTGCTAGAGCCAGGCAGAAAGCATTTTACTGGGGCTGTGTGTATGGAAAACATCTTCCTGAAACTGTGGAGCCATCCTTGCCACTGCTGTCACTGTCACCACTTGCCACTGAGTATTGAAATCACCACCCAGTGTGAAAATAAGAGGCACAAGAATCCCAAGCTTTTGGAGGAAAGCCTCTCACTGTTCCATCCCTGCCTGTCTGGCCATGTCTGCCTCATGCTATTCATTTGAAACTCAGGAAAAAATTCTTTTCTTTGTGCATCTCCTTCTGTATCCCCTAAGGCAAATTAAAGATGGCTGGGAGGTTATTTGTTTTCGGTGCTAATACACACACTGCGTTCAGACTTGCTGCTCTTGTGGGATTATTATGGAGATGAATTGACTAGGAAAGCTGCAGCATCATCTCAGGCCCTTCATGAGGAAGACCACAACATGGATTTCACTGTATTAATGCACAACACTGTGTGACACAGCCCAGCCCTTAGAGATGGACAAATCTCATTGCTGGATGTCTACCAGCACCAGCTGCAACCTTATAGTAAGTGAAGGACTGGGTGCTGCCATGCCTGCAGGGGTATGGCACCTAGAGAGCAGGGCAGAGATAGATCATGGCATAAAACCTCAGTAGTGGATTATAACTTTGCTTATCCTGAAGTCACCAGTTCCCACCAGCCTCTGCTGAATGTTCTGAGAACTGCTGGTGTGGTGCTGGGTTGTGACCTGTCTGTACGTGTGTAATAGCTGGAATCTTAAATATGCTTTTAGGTGTTTTATAACATACTCTGCCCTTTTTGTTTTCCTGCTGAGCATTTAAGAAATGGATGCAGTTGCCTCACTACAGAGATACTGTTCTGTAGCAGCTCAGAGGCCCAACTGAAGAGCTCTTACCAAAGCTACATTTTGAGGATCTTTAAGGTAAACCTCTTCTTCCTGAAAACACCTCAGTGATGTGGGCTGTAACCTGTCAGACAGAGAAGCAGCGCGTGCAGTCCTTCAGCAAACCCAACAGTTTCCTACATTCCATCCCTGTAAATCCAGACTCACGTGGTTGACTTCACCACTGTTGGGAAGATTGATTTAAAGGAAGGCTCAGTTCTCTCCCTTGTGTTAACCTGCTCCATGGCCTAGGAAGTTTGGCTTACTTGGTACTCAAGAGATTAGTAATAATACAAATACCATGCTGGTAACCAAACCTGATCATCTCTTTGCTCTGTGCCCTTTGCTCATTTGCTGGGACAAGTGCAGCTTAATACAAGTTATTTATGATACCTCACAATATTGTAGTAACCACCCTGTAGCCTACAATGTGGAGCTGACGAAATCTTGGCAATGTGAAGCCACAACACGTTGGCACCTCTGTAGGTGAAACATTTGGAGAGGACTGGAGCACCTCTGTGTTGGGCAGTGGCTCCTTCCTGACACTCCTCAGCAAACTGGGAGACCCAGGAAAGTTTTCACTCCTCCCTCTGGGTGACTTGTGGCAACATCGGGTCACTGTGTATCTTTTACACTGATACCTGGGAGAAATGTTAAAACGGTACTACTGACTTGCTGCTGAAGTGAAGAGAAGCTTCTTGGAGGCTGTGCTTCATGGAGCAGTCGTTAAATGTTGTCATTGCGTACTTTAGAAATGAAATAGATATTTCCAGGCACGTACCTCCAGGCTTTATTGATTATGTCTGTACAAACAGGGGTCTGTAGAATGTGGACTAACTCCTCAAGTCCAGGCTCAGCATAAGCTTGGCTCAGCATGTAACCGAGCACTGCAGATCACAGCCCGCTCTTCAATTCCATCCTGAACCCAGTGCTGTCAGTGCTGGCTGCTTCTAAAGAAGGATCAGACAGTAGCCTGAGGATGTTAACCCCAAGTGCCTTTATTGATGTATGAACTTTATTGATGTATGAACACTTACTTGTGTTCTCTCTCCCTTTACCTACCAGCCATTTGTAGTAACTGTAGGTATGTCAGTCTCTTCTTGGGTGGCTCGGAAGTCCCAGCTGCAGTTTTCAAGTGGGCATGTCCAGCTCTGTCCTCAGTTCCTTTCTGAACCCTCTAAGCCAGAAGATGAGTGTTCCTGTGATATCAAGTACTTCATTAGCAGCTTGTGTACTCTGAGTACAGACATACTGGCAGAGCACAGGGGGTGATTGACAGCAGAGATGTATAAAGTACCTTAGTTCTGTTGACCTCGGCTCCCTGAGCTCCCATACTGTAGCTGATCTTCTATGTTTCTGTCTTGCTGTCCAGGTTTTATTGGGATTTGACCATGCTTCTCCTGATGGTAGGGAACCTGATCATCATCCCTGTGGGCATCACTTTCTTCAAGGATGAAAACACTACCCCGTGGATTGTCTTCAATGTGGTTTCGGACACGTTCTTCCTCATCGACCTTGTCCTCAACTTCCGAACTGGGATTGTGGTGGAGGACAACACAGAGATCATCCTAGACCCACAGAGGATCAAGATGAAGTACCTGAAGAGCTGGTTTGTGGTGGATTTTATCTCCTCCATCCCCGTGGACTATATCTTCCTGATAGTTGAAACACGCATTGACTCGGAGGTGTACAAGACAGCCCGGGCGCTGCGCATCGTGCGCTTCACCAAGATCCTCAGCCTGCTGCGGCTGCTGCGGCTCTCCCGCCTCATCCGCTACATCCACCAGTGGGAGGAGGTGAGCAGAGCGTGTGGTGCACTTGCATCCTGTATGTTTTCTCTATTTATGCTGGTATTACACAAAAGTGCTCTCTTTGAATGCCCGTTCTCCTACTTTCTGCCAGTGCGAGTGCTAACAAATTGTGTCTTGAGTCTGACATTTTGCTTTTAGCAGGTTCCCGAGAGGGCCTTCAGCATAGTGCTATTGAGTCACTTGAGACTCTACTATCTGCTTCACCATCATAATATGTATAAACTGTAGAGATGATGCATGGGCTGGGTGGACCTGCTGCCACAAGTGTGGAGTTATAGAGCTGCCAGTGAGTTGAGCAGTTAGCCAGACAGCAGGGTCCTGCCTTCCCAGAGCCCCAGAAGGTCCAGAAACAGCTCAGAGGAAAGGTCTAGATAAAGCTCATTTGCAGAACCTGTGGCACCTCTTCTTTCACATGCTTATCTCTTAAATAAATGGCTCGGTGATGTATTTATAATCTTCTTGCTTTCTAAATTCTCTTACTGTGTTAAGGGGAAGAGGAAAGGAGCAATCTGCTGACAGATAGGATCTGTTTAAAGACATAAAGGTCTGGTGAAAAGCAAGAGCCCTGTGCTGTTCCCAGGAGAGTTCTGTGTGCAGGCTGAGCTGTTGGGCAGAATACAAGTGAAGCCACAACCTTACAAGGAGGTTGAAGATTAGTTAATTTTTCCTGTCTCGGTGCTCTCCAAAGCAGAGAGAAAGCTCTCAGCATCTTTCTCCACATGTCAGGAGCATATTGTCAGGACAAGGAAAGCTGGTCAAGGCAATTTCATCTTCCTCCCCATACTTTCTCTTCTGCTTTGGAGCAGAGCCTAATGCAGAGCCTGATCTAATGCAGAGTGTGCTCCTGGGAATGTGAAGGGAAAGCAGCCATGCAAGTCATGGCTAGATTGCACTGAGCTGTCAGAACACTAATTCGTGACAGAGCTGGACCTCCTCCCACCGTCGCTGACTCAGAGAGGGAGCACTGGTGCACAGTTCAGCTTTGTGGTGTTATGATTTGTGCATGCTTTACTTGCAGCAGAGCAAAATGCCTTGGTGAAGTTTGGGATGATGTTGTGCAAGGTGCTGTACAGACACGCAGGGAGAGGTGGCTACAGCCTGAAGAATTCAGTACGAGGTTCATTTGCTTCATAACACAGGCAGGGAGGCAGTGCACAGAGATGGAGATAAATAAAGCAAAAATGTCTTTCCCGGTGTGACTCAGTAAGTCAGAGACTGAGCAGAGCAGTGAGGTATCTCCAGGTCTGTTGTCCTGTCCCTTGGCTCTGATGCTGCTCTGTCCTCTAATCCAAGAACACTCAGGAAAGGCGAGGTGGTGGCTTAGGCTGTTGCCTAAGTTGCTCCTTCATACAGATTTACACACAGCCCCATCAGTGCAGAGCTCCCTGCTTGCTTGTTATCTCTGCTCTTTGACTTCCTTTCCTGAAGGCTGTTGAAGAGTATTTAGGTATATTTGCTGTTGATTGTACTGGATTTGTTCTAAACCGTAATGAAATGAAAGCAAACCAGAGCCCTTTCCCTGTCATCTTCTCACCCACTTTCTCTGAGCAGCCATTTCCAGTTTCATTCTGGTGACACAGACCCGTGGGGCACATCTCCCTTTTGCTGGCTGTGGTGGGTGTCAGGGCAGCACAGCCAGGAGCTCCCCGGACCCCCCTGAAGAACTGATTCCTGGAGCAATGCAGCGCTGCAAGTGGAAGGGACAGATGGTGCTGGATTGCAGTTTGAGACTGCAATGCAGACTCTGTTATGCATTGCAGAGCCCAGCAGCCCAAACACCATAGTCTTTCCCAAGCAGCAGTTTCCTGGGGAGAGTATGATCCTAGGAGGTTTTCCCCCTTCTCAAATCAGGGAGGGAAGCAGAGAGAAGGGCTTATGCCTTGTTGGTGCAGTACAGGCTGTAAAGCAGCAAGGAGAGAGGGAAGAGAAGTGCTTCTTCATCTTTGTGTGGGAGTAAACGCTTGCACTCCCTGGAACCACACTGACAGTTCTTTCTTCTTCTTCTTACTCTGAAGTGCCTACTTACTCTGAAAGTTGCCATTAATCTTCCCTCACTGCACAGATCAGCAGTGCTAACTGGAAGTGTTCATTCCTGTAGGACACAGCAGTGTTGGACTAGACTTACTCGGGGTGTACGCAGGGGGCAGGTTGCTGTGCAGGGTTAAAGGAGGACTGTTGGGTTGCTGAAGACTTGTGCTCTCCTTTGTTCCCCCACACTATCCCACTCAATGTCTTATCTGATAGGTAGTATCCTTCTCTTAGGCTCATTGCATGCGACCAGATAAGCTAAAAAAGACTTGAGTAGGGCTCACTGGTCCACTGAAGAAGAGTCTGTGTGTGAACAGGATTGTGTGAGGGGCAGTCTGAGGCAGAGTTAATAGAGGTGGATGGAGCAGTCAGGGAGGGAGCATGCTGCCTTGTGTCTGGATACAGCATTCCTGCTCACCTGTACTGAGCTTATGCAGTGACTTCTGATGGAGCAGCCACTGCTGCCTTGCTAATGACTAGTGCTGAGACTCTGGGTCCTGCATGGGGAGGAGAGGGGGATCCAGTGTACGCAGAGATGTTAATCTACTTTGCCTCCAAGATGAACATCCCATCTGTGCATTAGTGTAGCTCTGAGTGAGTACAGGGATAAGTGGTCCCTTCCTGAGCTCACAGTGAGCCTCTATTTCTTCCCCTGCAATTGGCCATGCTCTGCATGAATTTATCACTCACCCTGCAGTGAGCAGAGAGCAGCTTCTCTAAGGCTGCAGTGCTGTAAAGCAGCCAGGCTCTCACCCTTTCCAGATCACCGCTAGTCAGGAGTCTGTGGGCTCAAGAGCCAGTGGTTTGAAATGCCTGAGCCACTGTGTCTCAGCAGAGTACTGCTCTGACATCCTTCCCCAGATCCGAACCAAGTGCTTTGGGGCCTGCAGCTGGGCAAACAACCTGAAGGAAACAGAAAAAACAAAGAAGCAAAACAATCACCTAACGTACCCGTGTTCACTGGAGTATGAAAATAAGCTTAATCCCAAATGTAGCTTTTTCATTTGCATGATCCATTTTGCATGAGTGGTCCAACTCATGATTTCACCAGTAGGACAGGATATAAATAGAGTCTTTCTGAAGTGCCTGCCATACCTACCCTGCAGTGGAAGCTTGGTAGCAGTGTAGGGAGGCACACTGTACTGGCCAGAGCCTCTCCTCAATAGCATATCCTGAATTTCAGTGTCTGGTAGTCACCAAGTCTGTAGGCAGAGATCCAGAAGGGTCTGTGTGCGGAGCTGTACAGCCAGAGATACAACAAACATAGAATCACAGAATCAACCAGGTTGGAAAAGACCTTTAAGCCCATCAAGTCCAACGGTGCCCCAGCAGTGCCAAGGCCACCACTAACCCATGGCACTGAGGCCTCGGCTACACGGTGTGTGAACACTTGCAGGGACGGTGACTCCAGCCCTGCCCTGGGCAGCCTGTTCCAATGCCTGAGCACCCTTTGGGGAAGGAATTGTTCCTCATCTCCATCTAAACCTGCCCTGGGGCAGCTTGAGGCCGTTTCCTCTTGTCCCATCCCTCGTTCCTTGGGAGCAGAGACCAGCCCCCTCCTGGCTCCATCCTCCTGTCAGGCAGTTGTAGAGAGCGATAAGGTCCCCCCTGAGCCTTCTCTTCTCCAGACTAAACCCCTTCAGATCCCTCACCCATTCCTCATCAGACTTGTGCTCCAGGCCCTTCACCAGCATCCTACATGGGTTCTCCGTCATGCCTTGTTCATTCCCAGAGAAGCTGTTGTCATCTTGGCCTTTGAACCACTCCAGGAGCATTTCAGGGTGTCTGGGCTGGTCAGTGGTTCCTAACTGTGGGAACATGGAGGCACATTGTCACCTCCACGTGAGTCAGGGAATTGGACCTTCCCACTGTTGTATTGGAGAAACTGTTGAGAGGAAGCAGACTCTGAACATTAACATCCTACAAACCCATCCCAAGGTGTGAGAGGTTATGATGGGAAGGGAAGGAACACTGGGTTTGATACATATCACAATGAGAAGATTATCATAAGTAAGAGGATTTTTGCTGATTTTTGTCAGAAAAAAAATCCAGTTTTCAATTTTTACATATGGAACCTGAAGAAAAGGACAATTTGGTGATTTTCAAACTGTTACCTCAGTGAAAGCTTGAAAACTTTCCTGAATACTGTCCTTTTCTTCCCTTAAGTTTCCACATTACATAGAAGCTTGAGAATGGAGGGAATACATCTCCTCAGGTCTGTTACTGGGCACATCATCTGAAGGGTGACCTCACTTCTAAGAAGATTCAGAGAGATTCAGAACATTGATTCAAAGGCTAGGAGGGCCTTTGTGGAAGGACTAGGAAAGAGCTTCTGAGTCTATGAGAATATGGCTCCCAATTGCTTTTCCTTGTGATTTGAACAATCATTCTCTTAGTTTCTTCTGAATGCCCTTAGTTTCTTCTGATCTATTTGTAGCCTTCTTCAGGTTGGATATAAGGAAGAAGCTCTTCCCTGTGAGGGTGCTGAGGCGCTGGCACAGGGTGCCCAGAGAAGCTGTGGCTGCCCCATCCCTGGCAGTGTTCAAGGCCAGGTTGGACACAGGGGCTTGGAGCAACCTGCTCTAGTGGAAGGTGTCCCTGCCCATGGCAGGGGGTTGGAACTGGGTGAGCTTTAAGGTCCCTTCAACCCAAACCAGTCTATGATTCTATGATAACATGGCTAGTGGCCTGGGGTTGTAATGTTGGGCCAAATCCACGGATCCTGAGAGGGGAGGAGCTGGGCAAAATGGTTGTTCTCCAGTAGCACAGCAGGCTCCCATTGCATAGGCAGTTCCAAATAGCTTAGCAAAGTTTGTATTGCTGTGATTTGCAATTCTGTCATGTTCAGTTGCAAGGCAGACCCAGGGGAGTAACTCATAAAACCTCTGGCCACCCTGGAGTAAAAGCAGACTCAATAAACACTGGTGCTGTGGCAGGGAGGGGGAGAACAGGCTGGATTCCTTCCTATATTTGCATTACCTCATCTCTGAAGGCAGCATTTGTCGTTAATGTCATTAGAGGAGCTTATTAGAACCATAATGCAAATTATAGCAATTTTCCCTCTTCCTGCACAAAGTGACCCAAAACTCCAGCATCTTTTCCTTTTGAGGAAACAGAGGCTGAGCTGAAATCAATGGCAAAACCCTCTTGTTGATGCATTGGAAGATTGTACCACATTGAACTGTTTCCACATGTACAGCACAACATCTTGGTGGAGGGAGGACAGACACAGAAGGAAATGATGTTCTCTGTTCCTGTCCAGGCACTGGATTTCCCTCGCTTGCCCATGGGCACCTAGTGATCCATCCCCTGCTGCATGCCAAAAGACACCTAAAATAGTGGGGTTTGGTGGAGTTTATCTTCACTGTAATGCAAATTAAGCTCCCACCTGGGAAATGAGAATAGTTTCAAAGAGAGAATATCATAAAGCAGGGGTTATAATGCATTACAAGGAGCCAGGCAAATATTTGAATAGCTGCACAGCTATGGAGGTTGCCATGAAAAAGGAAAAAAGCCTTTTATTATTTTACAGTTACCTTCTGGCAGTGTTTAATGTGTCTGCTGTCAACAGGATGCTATGATAGGGGAATTGATGGCTTGAGGGGTTGGGATTAGGGCATGGAGCCATTTGTCTGTAGGTTGGGAGTTCAGATCCAGCTTGTAGCAAGTCATTTGCTGTCTCATGGATGGTTTTTCTTGCATCTGTTCTAAGCAGCCAGGTACTTGTGTGCCAAAATCATCATCGGGGCTGGCCCTGGTAAGCCTCAGGCTCCCTGCAGTAGCAGCCGTGGGGTTAAATTCGTGCCCCCCCACCCCGGTCTGGAGTGAAGTCCCCACTGGCCAGGGTGTAAGGGTGTGTTAGTGCCCAGGTCTAGCTTGTGCCCTGCCCTGGTTCTGAGTCACAGGGGCCACCAGTCTGGGCTTTGATGCTGGGATGGAATTACAGAGGTTTCAAAAGAGAGAGGCTGATCTAATGATCTGTAATCACTGTCATCGCTGGTTGCTGCTCCAGCCTTTCATTTTGCTCTTCCCTCAGACTCCTCCCAGCCTACTCCTTCTGTGCCCCTTCACTGGGCACTGTGGTGAGTTTCCCTTTCTCCTGGGGAGCTCATGTCCCTGTATTTCTGTGCCAGCACCAGCTGCCAGCAGCTCAGAGCCCAGATCTTGCCGGCTGCCTGTCATTCTTCTTCAGGCCATTGTTTGTGGAGGGGGTTTCTGGCAGGCTCTGTCAGTGCAGTTGCGTTACAATAACAGAGGGTCCTCAGAGGAGAACTGCTGGAGTCTGGCATGATGGTTTCTGAGGTCTAGCACCATTTAGGCTGCACGCTTCATGGATAGGGCATGCTCCAGCTGCGCCGTGTGGGGACCCTGGGCCCTCAGCACACTGACACAGCCTGCTGTGTTCTCACATAGAGGTGATGTATGAGGTGGTGTGATACCAGGTATGTTTGTAACAGGAAGAGGGGGCTTCACAACCTTGTACTTCTGACTGCAAAGCTTTAGGGAAGCTCTAAATCACTGAAAAATCTGGTGAGCTCAGGAACCTGCAAAGGCAGTGCCTGGGTCCCTGAATCTGTGTTCCCACACATTGCAGTACAGCTGTGCCCCATAGAAAAAGCCCAGTGAAGGCCAACCTGCAAGGGCTGTACCCTCTCTAGAGCTGGAATTGAGCCCCTTGGGTTGTGTATGTGCCCTAAGCAGCCTGCTCTGCAGAGCCTTGTGTCAGTATAATGTCAGTATAGCACATACATGCTGTATATGTGGTGTGCATGTATATAGTGCTGATGTCAGCAGGATGGCTGATACAGCTCCTAAAGCCGTTCAGAGGGAGATTCCTGTGACCATTTGGGTTGCTGATCCACTACCAAATCTGTTTTTGCCTTTTAGGAGTATGAGAATCATATGCTGCCAAACTCACCCTATTCTTAAGGCCAGTGTTTTACCATTAGCCTTGGCAAGTGCTAGTAAATTCATTACTCCTCTGGTTGAAGGTTCTTCCAGGAAGGCACTATTGATTGTGTTCATAGCAAGTAAAAAGCTTTAATGAGGTAGCTGAGGAGACCAGCATTTCCTTACCTCACTTTTTGTATTGAGCAAGACAGGGTTGGAAAAGAACATGCCAAATCCCTAAGTTGTGTTAATAAAGCAGGAGCTTGACCCAAATAGGACCATGGAAAAAAGACAAGTTGGTTAATAGGGGAGGGAGAAAAGGGGATTTTTGAGTGTTAGATGGAGCATGGCAGTGTGGAGCTGGTTTTTGCCAAGAGAGGTTGAAATCAGTTACTTCATCTCCTCACAGAGCATCCTCATGTGCTCTGAGCCAGTCACCGAGCAAGGGCAGTGCCAGGTGGGACCTGAGGCTGCTCCTGCTGGAGTGGGACTGAAAGAGAGCAAATCCCTGCTGGCAGGAAGGGAAAATACCCCACTCACTGTCATCAAGGCGGTAGATCCTGGAAAATCTCTGAAGAGCTCTTTAGATATGTGTGTGGTTTCTTCTTGTCTGGTTTGCTTTGTTTGCCTCCCCCCTCGAAGCTGTAGGCACTCTGACACCAGAAGAATCCAGGGTAGTTTTATTCTTGTAAGCAGATAGGGCTGGTGGGAGGGAACAGCCAGTTGCCAGTACACCTCAGTGACCACAGACACAACACCCCGCGGCAAGTGCTGTTGTGTGGTGGAGCTCGAGGCGGAGCAGAAGCCTGAATCCTGCTCCCAGACAAGGCTCACTGGTCTGGAGTGAGCCCTCAGGCTCCAGCACCACCCCTTCATAATACTGGGAGTTAAAGAATTCAAATGTCTTGTCACACAAATAAGGTAGCCAAGGGCAAGCTCTTGCTTTCCAAGGTGCTGTGCACTCAGGGAGGGGGCCAGGGCAACATCAGCCATGCAGAAGGGTCTGACCCTTCCTGCCTGTGGGGCTGCACCAGCGTTGGGTGGGCTGGAAGGGGCTGCCCCTGGCCACACTGGCTGGGGAAGGGAGGAACACAAACCTGAGGCCAAGCTTTGGCTCTGAGTGAACCTCACTTCCACTCCAGAGGAGAAGTTGCCAGCCTCAGTGCAAGACTCTCAGCAGCACATTGTATGTGGGGAGCTGGAGCCAGAACCCCCCAGCCCGGAGAACATGTTTGGTTTTCACCCTTTTTTCTTGCCAGAAACATGCTAATGTAATGCAGACAGCTCTACTTCCCCCACTAGTTCAAGGTGAAAGGAAGAAGAAGCCTTTGTTGGGGAGGACAGGCTTCACTCCTGAGCAGGGCACGGAGAGGTGCGAAGGTTTAATGGGCAGGAGCCTTATTGATGAAGTTATTTTCTGAGCACCACTGTGAAAAGAGCTGTTTCGAAGACAGTTTCAGGACATGCAATTATCCAGTTTGCCAGCTTAATGCATCCAACTTAACCTCATTTTTCTGAAGCAGAAATCAATGTGGTAACTCTTTCAGAGCTGAGAGATAACTTCATTCTTGCTTCTCTCATAAGGATGCATGTTTTTAAGCTTCCTCTTCTGCTTTAACCCCCAGTTTTGATAAGCAGGAATACCCCAAGGACTAGAGGAAAGGGTGAGGCAGTTTCCACATTCCCAGAGTCACAGCAGAATGGCAAATGTTTCTGAAACATCTTTGCAATTCATAGCAAAATTTTCCTTACTGCCTTCTTGGAAGAAGACTTGGAAATACATCTGTGATTTCAGTACAAGAACCTTTTATTCACTTGATTCAAGCACCACAGAAGAATTCTGAAGTGTTGGCAGTGCTGATCACCCCCCGTTTTCCTTCCAAGGAACTCATGTCCCCTGTTCATCTCTTCCAGCGTCTGTCACTTTCTCTACTCCCACATGGCCAGGGATATTTTGGTAACTATTCCTCCGTTTCCTAAGTCCTGCAGGGCCGCAGCTGCCGGAGCTGTGAGCTGGGTGATGCCTATCCAGAAGTTCCTCAACAAGAATGTGCCATAAAATGGGAGAGAGATGGGAATTGCCCTGCTTTTGACTCACACACCTCCTCTCGTACCCCTGGCACTTCCAAGGCTCCATGACTCAGCAGTGCTCAGCTGGGTGCACTGCAGCATCTGAGGGACGGTGGTGGCAGCCGGCCACACGCTGAGCAGTGCTGAGCTGGGTCAGCTGCGGAGGAGCCCGAACCATGCAGCAGTGGTTCTCTACATGAGCTGGTCAGTCAAGGGCAGACTGCAGTGGGTGTATGTGCGCACAGACAGAGGGAAAGGGGAAGGAAGGGAGGTGGTGAACTTGGGCTTTTTAATCTAAGAGAAAACTCTTTTCCCTGAGGATGTAAAATGGCAATGGTGGCCCTTGGCAGAGCCACGCAGCAGGCAGTTCCCTGCTGACCTGCCAGTGGCCATCTCTTTGCCATTTCCTCATCCAGTATCTATGAGGGAGAAGCCAGAAATCAGAGAGGGCCTGATGGTTCTGCCTTTTGTGACAGGTGGAGAAAGAAAGTGAGAGATGTGATCTGAAAACAGAAACACCACAAGTATTCTTCTGGATTCCCTCTGGGCTTAGAATGAGCCGCATGCCTGTAGTCCTGCAACGTTCCTTCCCAGAAAATGAAGATGATAATGTAGTCACCTCACAGATCTTAAACAGCCGCAGTTCATTCACGCCTCTGAGGTGCTGTTAGGCCTGGGATGTGCTTAATACAGACCCTGAGCAATCCCACTGAAACATACACTTCTCTGCTAAGTACCCTATGGCAGGTCCTGCCCCAGGGCTGGGGGACACTGTTCCTACTCTTCCCCAGAAACAGAGCCCTGTGTGGGACATCTGTATCTTTATCTTAGCACACCCTTCTGTCTCATGGAGTTTTTCATTACTTTGTGATGTAGCTAATACCCTCTCCCTTGACCTGTTGACTTGGGCTCAGCAAGGTGGATGAGCATAGAAGAGGATGTTTTCATGATTACTCTGTTAGTCTGAGGGTTAGGAGAGAAGGAGAAATTTGGGGAGTGTTTCTCAGGTTCATCAGGCAGGATGGATCAGGAAAGAACGATGGTTTGTGCAGTGTGTAAGTGGATTTGGTATAGAGGGAGACTGGTCTGAGGGAGATTCTTGTGGTGAGTCAGCTGAGGGCCAGGAGCTGAACACGGCTTGAAGATGGACAAGAAGTGACTTGGTGCAGTGCTGGTGGAGGAGAGAGCAGCAACCACTCTGCACAGCCATGCCCAGTGCTGGGGTGTGCTCAGAGCTGAACCTCAGGGTGCAGCAGGGGCTGCCCTCATGCGGGTTCACTTCAGGTGCTCTCACCTGGGGAGGGTGAGCTGTGAGAGCCTGTCTCTGTGCTGGCAGTGACACGCAGTCAGACAAGCAGCAGCAGCGCTTCCTTGTAAGCACTGGCAGGAAACTGTGAGGATAATGTCCCCTGCAGCAGCTGACAGGCCTGCTCTTCCCCAGGTCCCTGGAGGGGGTGGGAGCAGTTAACAGCAGCTGTGTTTGTTGGGTTTTTGCCTTTTCATTTATATATATTTATTTTTCACCCAGCAAACTGCCGGGTGTTAATTCCTCTTGATTTGCCGTGGCTCAGTGCAGCTCAGTTTGGAAAGGCTGTCCCTCAAACAGGGTTTATTTAGACTCCTTCCTACTACTATGTATCACCGAAAAATCCACTAATTCTACTGTACCCAACAGTGTGTCTGGATTTTCTGATGCTACAAAGAATTAAGCTGAAGTTGTGTAGTTTCTATACAAACTTGTTGCAGCCAAAGTCTGGATGCTTCTGTCAGTGATCCCCAATGAAAGATCCTAAACAGATAAAGAACTTTCAGTCATCCTCTCATCCCCACCACCCAAAACCAGTCCTATCCTGCAAGTAGCAGGGTGAACCTAGGAGAGATGAGACATGTCAGTGTGACCGTGTCACTCAGAAAGGTCCTCCCTTTCAGTGCTAGAAGGATGCAACATCCCCCTAAATTCACCCCACATAAATCTTCCCTGAAAACTGGGAGTCGTGGTCAGGGAACTGTGCTTCTGTACACTGGCATGTTCTTATAGCACATCACAGAGGTTGGAAAAGCTTGGGAGCAGCCCTCACAGACGGTTTGGCGGTCAAAGCCTTACCATAGTGCTTACCATGGCCCTTGTGTGCCACATGGAGATGTAAAGAGACCATCTCTAGCAAGCCCAGCCAGCACCACACTTCCCAGGGGCTCTCTGACAATACCCTCAGCAGCTGGAGGGGGATATTCTGCTGGTGGGTTTGTCTAAGTGTATTGTAATGTGATGGACTTTGGGTATCGCATGAGCTCGGTGCTTCCTCACTCTCCCTGTAGCTCCATCTTTGCCTTGTGCTAGAGCATCTCTGGGAGATGCAAAGTGGCTAATGAGTCATGGGGAGCTTGTGCCGTGTCACCTTCCTCTCTATTTCCATAGTACTCTTCCATGCAAAGGAAGGATAAAAAGGGCTGAATTTGCATACAGGCAGAGAGAGGAAAATAACACCTGTGATTCAGGCTGGGTGTGCCTTCTCCTGCAGGCTCTTCCCCCTCCCCACAGGCCTGGCCCATGGGCAAGTCTTGCTTCTCTGCACTCTGAGCCCTTCTTCAAAGATCTGTTCCCTGCCAGGGTGCAGACATCCTTTCAGCTGCCTTTTCCAGCTGATAAATCACCTCAAGCTGTAGGTAAGAGGAAGGGCACTTGAGAACTTTTCCCTTTAGTTCTCTTCCCTCTAGATGTGAAAGACACGTTTGTATTTCATCTTCAGCATAAAGCAGACCTGGTCTGACTCTGGAATGTGAAGGAAATATGGAAGAAGGCTGACAGGACGAGGGGAAAGCAGAATGAAGAGGGCTTCTGTGAATTGAGACAGTAGAAATGTGCTTCAACCCACAGAGAACAGGTGGGCTGGAGAGAGGAGAGCTGGCCTTTGCTGGTGTCTGGGGGAAGAGATGGCTTCTCCAGCATGGGAAGCAGGAGATCTCTCTCATGTACCTGCTGTGAGGGAGAGGGGTTGGCACATAGCAGTGGGCAGATTGCAGCTGCCTTACACAGTGCATCCCATGGGTGTATGTGGGGAGAGGGCAGCTACGCTTCAGGGAAACTTGAGGAATCCTTCTGGAGCTTCTCTCATGACCACGGGAAATAATGTTGCTGGAGATGAGATAGAAGCACACGATGATGCTTCTCACATATACATTTTTGCCCTTCTCCTTACCTTCTTCAAAGTCATTTTAGCAGCCAGCCAGGAAGGAAGAGCACAGCCCACTTTAGGAAGATGGAAAAACCCCTTCAGTTTCCATCCTGGCTGGCTGTGAGTGCTTGGAATGCAGATGATGGGATCTGGAGCCAGGCTGGAATATGTTCCTCTGGCCTTTACCCTCTTTCTCCTCCCCCTTCCTGAGACACAGCACGCTGCAAGCTCCTACAGGAGATGGTGCCTTTAAAATGAACCTTATCAGAAAGCACTCTCCCCTTATCTGCAGCCTTCAGATGTGGACGTGCTGCAGAGTGCTGACTGGGGACCTGCAGCAGCTGGCAGCAGCCTTCCATCTGCTGCTGAGGAGAGGAGGCTCCCTGGACCTCCTTCCCAGCACTCACCCTGCCTGCGGCAGTGCAGCCACTGAACCAGCCATGCATGGTCCATACGGATCTCTGCTGGCTCTGCTCTAGGCTGAGTATCTACAGCCCCATGGAGGGGGGACCTTCTGTGTCCCAGCAGGATCATACCCTCACTGAATACCCACGGGCTTAGCAAAAATTGCATTTCCATGGAGCCTTGTACTGCTCCATCCTCCCTACTCTTTGTATTCAGGTAAACCTACTATTGTGGGCTACAAGTGTGCAGTGTGGCAAACTCCAGAGGGGGAAAGCTTGGAATGCTCTGCCATTTCCTTGCCTGGTAAATGTTGCCCAGACAGAGCTATTGCTGGCTGCTTTCTGCCTTTCCTTCCTACCTCCCCAGCCTCTGGCCAGCAGCAGCAGCAGACAGAGAGGAAGCAGCCTCAGAGCCCAGCATTTGACCCTGATCAACTAACAGGGTAAGGGAAGGGAGAAGAGCCAGGGCTACAATCAGTTGTCTGAGTGAGGCGGAGCCTGTTTTGATTAGCTAGCAATTTTTCTGGTCATTTGGAGGAAAAGTTGCCTGTGTGCGTTCCCTCCTTCCTGGGGGAGATGTGAGCTGGAGGACACCGCCTCAAAACTTCCTTCAGTGCATTGGAAGTGGGGAGAAAATATTCTCTAGTGACATCTTTCAAATAGAAGAGGGGAGAGAGGATATTTCCAACCTAAAGGGAATGGAACATTTCTTCAGCATGAGGGCTGGGCATCAGCACCCCGCACAGTGGCTTCTTGCTCCCATCACTTGTTCGCAGATCATCCGGAGCTTCCCCTGCCTGAAAGCTAACAACCAGCTCCTTGCCTCCAAGGCTGGCAGTTCCACGCACTGTGGGTTGCTTTATGGAGCCAGGAAGGTGGGAAAGTTACATCCATGTGCCAGCTTAATTGACTGCTGGCACAGAAAAGGGATGTGCTGATGGATGGGAGGCAGCTGCCAACTCCAGATGCCAGCACTGGCATCACAACCACAGCAGGAGAAAGTGCCAGGAGGAAGCTGGGGTGGTGGTGGGGAAACAAGCCTGTGGCATAACTGTGTGAGGGGGTTAGTGCAGAACTCAGTGTTGGAAGCCTCGGAATGTGGCAGGCCAGGTGGCTGGGAGGCTTGACTGCAAGGGCAGTGCTCCGAGTCCTCATCCAGAGCCTCCTGGGAGGAGGACAGCAGGACAGCAAGCTGTGTGCTTTCTGCTTACTGCTGGCAAGCCTCGAAGCCAGGTGCTAAAGGAACAGCTCCCCACAGCTGGAATTGCAGGAGAGCAATGTCAGCCAGTTCACAGGCCGAGCAGGGAGAGATCCGCTCGGTTCCTGGAGCGGTGGCAGCTGGAGGTTATCTGTGGTCATCAGTTATAGCGGAGACATCCCTTCATCTTGAGCCCATGTGTGTATTTGTGTGTGTGTATGGGGCTGACAGCTTGGCACAGCCCAGCTGGTGTGCTGGAGGGGGACAGGACATGCTGGCCAGGCGCCTGTCACTGTGTCTGGCCATGGCTGTCACTGCCGGGCTTCCCCTTCTGTCTTCTGTGGCGATAAGGGTTTGCCAGGTCACCTTTGGTGTAAGCAAAGAGGTGCTGGGTTGGGCAGATCCTGCTGCAAGCCCAGGTGCTCACAGAAGCCTCCTGTACTCCGTATCAGCCCTGGTTTTGATGCCCTAGATGCTGTGGCTTCCTGCCTTTCCCTTAGCAAGGTAATGCTGCTGAGAGAGTCTTACAACTAGTATTTTCCCTTGATGTTCAGTTCTGGGTTTTCTCTAATTGCATCCCAATACATTCTACACATGTCCCTCACCTCATCCCCAATGATCCTCAATACTTTCCTCCTCATCTCCCTCCTGACATCCAGCAGATGATCAGAACTCATCCTGAAGGAGACAGTTGCCAAATTCTTTCTCATTAGTCTTGTCAAAAGTGCTTGCATTACCCATGATATTTAGTCTACAGATGGGAGATGGGATCTGTAATGAAATCCTGATGTTCAGATCATCTCTTGTCTCTGTGGTAGGCAGAGACTTAGATTCAAATACCAATCATCTGCTAAAGATTTGGACACCAGACACTGAGGTGCCTGGGATTTTGGGGAGATCCAACCTGAACCCAAAAGATATTCTTGGAAGTTTACTGAAAGGAGGCGGAATCTAACATTTTGTGAGATTTCAACTGTGTCAGACATGGAAGAGGGAAATCAGATCCCGTGAATGTGAGTTCATGCTAAGCCCTGAACTGATGGAGCAGGCTCTTATCGGGGTTTCATATTTGGTTTTCATATCAGGCTTTCAAATTTGAGCAGGTCAAGTTTGGTGTCCTGCATTTGCATCATCCCATACTCAGTTTAACCTTGGGTTTTTGAGGCATCCCACCACTGTTTCCAGGCTGTGACAGCACTGAGAAGGGGTTGAGATTGCCTGAAGCTGGGTTTCAAAACAGCCAAAATGTTTCTTAGCCCATATTGCTCTAGAAGAATTTGTCTGCAGCTTAATTCCCTATTCCCTTCATGGAGGGGAAACACCGTAAACACAAAGAAAGAATCGAATGGTGTTAGTTAAAGCAGAGAATCATTTAGTCCTGGTGCTAAAGCTTTCTGCAACACAGTGTGTCATTTAACATTGCCTGGGAAGCATGTCCTGCCCTGCTGGTTCTCCTTGCCTGCTCCCATATGTTGCAGCTGCTCCTGGTGTCTCCATCCTCTGCCTGCCATGCTTGGGTCCTCATTCACATTCCTTGCTCTGCCAGAGCTTTCCGGGGTCAGGGATCTGGCTTCATTTATAATCACTGCTGACACTTCATAATAACTCTGCCTTAGGTTAGGAGTGCTCATGGAAAAGACACTCATTATAGTAAATGCAGAGCACTGAAGCACAGCACTGGTCCCCTCTCCATCCCTTACAGCATAGCTTGCTCTCCAGGGCAACCTGGTGCTGTGTTGCAGTTTTACCACTCTGATAGTACTCTTTTTGGGGGGATAAAAGGCAATGTCAGCCTTTCTTGATCCCTGCTGTCACCTCAGCATGAGACTGCACCACTTCTAAACTCCCAGCTTGTCTAGTGTCTGCTCTGCATCTGTGCCAGCACACATCCAGACACGGACTCCACCACAGTCTGGGTTCTTCCAGGGTGGAGGCCCTTGTGCACAGCTCTCATTCATGTGCTCTGGAGACATCCAGCATGACTGAGACTGAAGAGCATCAAGAAGCAGATAGCCTGAGAAACTCAGCCCTCCTAAATTCACTGTTGATACTTTGAACCAGTTCTACAGGCTGCTAGGGGTGGAAAAGAGTGTGCCACAGGGCTGGCTCGGCATAGCTACTGCTTGCTTGGAGCTTTCCAGTGCAGACACAGCCTCTGTGTGCACAGGCTGTCATTACATCAGAGAAAGCAGCAGAAGTTGAAGAATGATGCAGACCGTAGAGGGCAAGGCAGGAGAGGTTGAATGAGCAGGCTAGGAAGTGAATTCCCAAAGGGCTCAGCTTCTTTTAAACCTGACCAAGAGACTAAGCAGAGTAAATGTGAACGCTTAAAGGAGCTCCCATTTCTGTTTAGTGTGGTTGCTTTATGGAAGCTGCTTCTGTATAGCTTCTTACTGCCTGGTTCTCCGGTGGAGGGGGTGAAGAAGCAGAACTGGGATTGGGGAAGCACAGGCTAGAGACAAGCACTAAAAATAATATAAATGGACATGGTAGGATAACTGAGGATAAAGATAGCCCAATTTTAGTTATTTAGGCTACTTCTGCACTGTACAAGTAAAGTGAATTCAGAGAAAACTGATGAGAATGATGGAGAACAACCTGGAACAAATGAAAAGTTTGAAATTGTTTCCTTTAAGGTGAAGACATTAAATGAAGCCTCTAAAGTAATAAGTGAGCTAGAAAAAGATGAGAGCCATCTATATTTCTTTTGCCATATTCAGCAAAGATATGGAACAGTGACATGAAAAGGCAGCAGGTTCCAAATGCATTCAAGGAAATACTCTGTCAGACAGGAGGTATTCAGACATCCACAGACAACACAATTTAAGGGCAGTTTGGAGGTTTATGTGAGCTCTAAGTGCATCCAGAGTTATAAGGGAGACAACAAGAGCTTTGGAAGGTTAAACCCCACTCCTGCTTTCAAGTTTAAATCAATCTCTCACTATTACACATTGAGGTGAAGTCTTGCAAGGAGGTGGGTTATCATCACTCTGCCCCATATGAGGAGAGCAGTAAATCAGGAGAGAGGGGTGGCGGCTCCCATTCCCATCAGGATTAAAAAGAAAAGTTGAATAGATACAGCAGCAAAGCCATTTCAGAAGGAAAATAGCAAAGAATGGGCCTTAAACCAGTAGCTTTGTTTAAGTAATTCTATCAGCAGTGTACTTTTTGGAGAGAAACACCAATAAAATACTTACTGATCACATGTTGCCATGAGAAGTAAAGGTTTCATTAGGACTTTGTTGGCTTTTGTGTGAGCATCCTGCAATGCGATGGTGGCATCTGGGGCCCTTCCAGCTCTGACAGACAGGGCCCTAGGATAAAATGCCTCTTCCTTTCCAGGGGAAAAGGGTAAAGACGTGCCTGGGGAGCTGTGTTGAGCCAGGGCTCAACCTCAGGCACACAGGGGACAGCAAGCAGGTTTTTAGAACACCCTTGCATTTTGCCTGAACATACAACATTCCTGTCAAACTCTTATTATTCTTATTGTTTTTATTACTATGATTATGATAATATCATTACGTTATGCCCCTAAAAGAGCTGTGCAAATCTCCTTCTTCTCCCAGGCTGCAGCTCTGGGGAGTTCTGCCTTGAGACCTGTCACCAGGCAGCATTTCCTGTTGAATTTCTAATTAAAGTGGCAGCCTTTAGGGACTATGTTCCTGCCCAGCATATATTAATGGAACTTTAAGACTGTTTTAGGTATAGGTGCTTTTAATAAACATCTTTGTTCTGACTTAGTTCATTTATCTAGAATCCATCTACAACCACAGCAGGAATTAAGCTGTCACACTTTGGTGAAGAGAATTCATACTTGCATAATCTACACTGCTTGTTGGTTAAAAACTAGTTTTCCCTGGCCCAGATTCTTCAAGCAGATGCGAGATGAACCCAGGCACTTCCCCATGGGAAGGTCGCACAGGAGGCTGCCGGCTGCGCTTCCCCAGCATCTCCTCTTCCTCCCATTTCTCTGTGTCTCCTCTGTGAAGGTTACAGGAGGGAGCAGGCCTTCAGAGGTGTATTATTCAGGGAGTTATTTTCACTGTGTTGTTCTCCTACAACCTGTCTTTTCTAAGGTTGCAGTACTGGACAGGTTACACTGCTGTTATTGCTCTAAAAGGCAGTTGTCTCCCTGTTACCTGTCCTGGGCCAGATGCGATGTGTGACACACTGCAGGCAAGTGAGTCTGCATCGGTGTGCAATGAAACCTTGTGGTGCTCTGCTACAAAACCAAAGAGCAGCAGCTCTTTGCCAGCAGCCTGGCACTCCCCTCTTCGGAGTTTGTCCAGGGCTGCAGTAAAGAATCTTTATCCTTGTGGTGTGAAGTGCAGCGGTGGTTTCATCTGCCCTGTCAAAAATGGTCCTAGTGAGAAGTAAAAGTGGATCAGTGGAGACTTTGCAGGGAAAAGCTCAGCTCATCTGCAAATCAGGCCGTTGTGCTGAGCATCCTCAGGCTGTGAACTTCAGTCTCTGTTAAAATACAGTGTCACCAGGGTTGCAGGCGGAGGAGCTGCATTATCTTTGCTCACACTCTCTGCCTCGTGGCACATGAAAACATTCCAGCCTCCAGGCCTGCCAGGTCACTTCCTTGCATGGCTGTTACAATCATTAACAGCATCAAAAAGTCAAGGGTGGAAGTTGTGTTTGGTTTCTGTGGTTGCAATTGAATTAAAGTAGAGCATTGAGTTAGGTGGCAAGTACTCAATCTCCCTGCAGACCTGAGCCATCCTGCCAGGCTGTTGGGCTTTTGTACACAAATATAACCAAACCTAAGGCAGATGGAGCATATAGAAATGTACATTATCATCTCTGTTTAAAAACGGGAGGAAAAACCACCATCCCTTCAGTCAACAGCAAGCTGATCCTTTAAACAAATGCTAGCCGCAGAGGTGAGGAGAGATCTGTGAGCAGCAGGTCTTGTAAAGCACCTGAAGGACCCATTCCATTTTGGGGTGTGCATTTTTGGGTGCAGGTTCTTTCAGTCTTACAGGCATCCAGACAGGGCTTCGTAGCAGGTTAATATGCATGTGCTTTACTCTCTGGATTGCAGCGCAAGCTGGATTAAAGACATACCAATTGATGAAGAGTAAACTGTGTGAGCTGTGGAGTTCAGCAAGTTTGCACTTGCTGGGCAGACCTTAATGAGTTTAGGTTGTATCTATCTCAGGTGTAATCATAGGAAGCTCTATGTACATTAAGTGACAATCTTGGAGTTTTAAATACCTGTTCTGAACTTTAAACTAACAAATTCAAGTGTGACTGAAAGAAATCTGAAGACAAAGGTCACTGCTAATCTCTTTGGTGACAGCTTCTCTAGAACGTGAACTAGGAATGCTGTCTTTGGAGAAGATTTTCCTGCTCATTGGAAGGGGCTCTTCTCTTGATCTGATTTCTTCCTCCCAGGTCCTGGCAGTGTGTTTATGGATACAAATCTTAGTTCTCATGGTCAGGCTCTTTCCTATAGGTAAATGGGAACAGGGAGGCACTGTGGCAGACCAGACATTCATTTAGTCCACTCTCCAGCTCTTAATGGTGAAGTGCTTCACGTGAGGAATTCCAAACCAAGCAGCTCTGAAGTGATCTGCTCACAGGTGGATTTATTCCTCGGGGATTGTTTTTTAGTAAGCACTGCAAAGGAAGAATATAAGCCAATTTTTAAAGTTCTTATTAGCCATTTATTTAGGCATGTATTTAATATCCTGCCAAGTTCCTGGCCTGCAGGATTCCTGGCAGTGCATTCCACAAGCTAAACTGCACATGGCTTGGAAGAAAGAGCATTTCCTCTCATCAAGTCCTCCACTTTGCCAAAGACTCATCTTGCCTTTGGGCAAGAGAGGATAGTTAGAAGCATTAAGCCTATCCCATACCACTGATGTCTTTCTGGGGTACTTGTGTCTTACCTGCCTGTCACCAGCCTGTCCCAGAAGGTCTTCTGTAGTTACTGGGTTTTAACTTTACCTCTCAACCAGGTAAAGCTACCACAGAGTGGAAGGCAAACAGCTTCTAAGCAGGATGTGACATGGCCCAGCTTTGGGACCTGATGTTGCTGCTGGGAGGAAAGAAGCTTGGGATCCACTTCCTCAGGTCACCTATTTATACAACTTCTTCATTTCCTCACTAAGAATAGATCCTTGCTCCGAGGGAAAGGGTGTTGCTGACCTGGGTAACAGCATAACCTGATCAATAATGCCCTCAGGATTCTCTCTCATGACTTGTCCATGCTAATGGGTTGAATTGACTTTGTGCTGGTAGCTCAGTGCACTCAGAGGGTGTTTCCCCACTCATAGATCGGTGAAGGTTTGATGAGACCACAAATGAGGTCCCTGTGACATGGGCTGCACCCTGGAATCACCTCCAACATCTGAGTCATGAATCAATTACCATATCCTGCTGCTCAGCTGCCTTTTCCAGCCAGGAATACCTTCACCGAGTGCCAGTCCAGCACAGAGCCCCATGGACCAGCCTCTCAGACCACTCAGTGCCCCTTCTTGATGCCATGTCTAGGCCTTGAGGCTCCAGTTTCAAAGCAGTTGTGTTTCTTGTCTTCTCCTCAGGTATTTTTGCCTCCTTTCTCCTCAGCCTCCTGGATACTTCTTTCCCTAGGCGTAACTATGTATAGCTTCTGAGCTAGACAGGCCTTCTGCCTGATGACTGTGGTCATTCTTAAACTTCCAAAAAAGCCTGTGACCTATTTCCAGAAATGATTCATTGCTGGCATCTCGGAAGAACTACAATTCCCAAAGATGCAGATAAGAGCCATGAGAGATTAAAACCCAAAATGCCTGTACAGGTAAGAGACATAATTCCTACTGAGAACGAGCCACCTAACCTACTTACAGCTCTGGGGCTTGACTTCTTCTCTTTTTCTAAAGGCATTTAACTATGTTGAGAGCATATAAAACCTGAGCTGTAGGTATATGAGAACATCAGCCCCAAGGAAAAGCAAAGGGTCACTTCCTCCAGAGATCTTGAAGAAGTCCTGGCCCCTGTCCTTGTGTTGCTGCCCTGGGAGGTGACAATACCATCATTGCTCCACACTAGAGGCAGTAGCCAGCTCCAGTCCCTGCTAGCTAGCACCCATGAGGGACAGGCTGAGAGAGCTGGGCTGGGGCAGCCTGGAGAAGAGAAGGCTCCTGAAGGGGAGACCTTAGAGCAGCTCCAGTGCCTAAAGGGGCTCCAGGAAACCTGGAGAGGGGCTTTGGACAAGGGCCTGGAGGGACAGGACAAGGGGAATGGCTTTAACCTGCCAGAGGGGAGATTGAGATGAGCTCTGAGGCAGAAGCTCTTCCCTGTGAGGGTGCTGAGGTGCTGGCACAGGGTGCCCAGAGAAGCTGTGGCTGCCCCATCCCTGGCAGTGTTCAAGGCCAGGTTGGACACAGGGGCTTGGAGCAACCTGCTCTAGTGGAAGGTGTCCCTGCCCGTGGCAGGGGGTTGGAACTGGATGAGCCTTAAGGTCCCTTCAACCCAAACCAGGCTGGGATTGTGTGAGACATGCAGCTCCATTCAGTGGAGGCCAAACCCAACCCTACACGTGTTTCGCTGGAGGTTCATGGAGCACCATGCAGGAAAAGCACTGTCTGAGTTGTGCTAGAAAATACTTTTTAAAGTGTGTGTCACGTTGCCGTGGTGACAAAAGTTTTTCAAATGAGAAAACTGAAAGTCGAGGCTGGGGATGGTGACATGGGGAAGGGAAAGGGGGGCTGTTGTCATGGCAGCCTCAACTCGGAGCGTGCAAGAGGCAAAGCACATGGTGGTGGCAGGATCTTGGGGTTTATATATATCTAGAAACATCTGCCATTTCTGCCAGCGTTCTCAGTGCTAATGAGTCCTGCTGCTTCACCTTCCTCTGCTCTAAATATTTGCCAGTAGACACAAGTCTCCAAGGGAGAAGGCAAGAAAATACTTCTTTTTGCCTTTCATTTTCATATGAGCTTTCTGCTGTTCTGTGTGGCCCCTCAGCTCCTACCTGGAGAAGAACTTCCATTAGCCAGAAGCAAGCTGCCTGGGAAGAGTTAAATCCTCTCAGGAGGAGGTAGAGGCTTGCATCATGCTCTTGCACAGCTTCAACAGCACCAGGCTGCTGCAGCATCACTTCTCTCTGCCCTGCATACACATGCACACTGGCTTTTTGTGGGGCTGAAGTGGCTGCTCCTGAACGTGAGCAGTACCTTCTTGAGCTGTAGTTAGTAGCCATAACCCATAGGCAGTGGTTAGAGCTGGAGATCAAAGCTGGTAGCCCTAGATTTGGCTCCAAACTTTGCTCTCAGCTTCCCCTGCAGCCTCTGGCAAGTGGCTTTTCCCTTCTCTGTGTCTCATTTTGTCCATCTAGAATAAGGGAGCTCACACATTCATGGGAGATAGTAGAATAGACCAGATTAATGTCAGCAGAGACCTTGGAGACCTTCAGATGAAAACTGCCATAGCAGCACAAAAAATTATTATATTGGAAGTGTAAAATCTACTTGGATATGTCTCTTACCACCTGGCACTTGGTGCACTTCCCTCAACCTTCCCGTTCCAGGCAGCCTGGGACAAGCATAAGCCATAGTATCTACCCCCGTGAGCCTTAAACCTAATAAATCATAGATCTGATTCTCCTCTCGCACTGACCCACGGCAGCATCAGCAACTCTGCTGACATTGATTATGTCGTTTGGTGCAAAGCAAGCATAAAAAGAGATACAACCCCAAACTCTTGACTTCATCTAAAACTTGATCTTCTGGCTATAGTTTTCCTTGCTGGCACAGCAAAAAGCAGGCAAAACCAAATCCCACACCACCTCAAACTGTCGAGCGCATCCCTGAGTCTGCACACTGCTTGCAGATGTAGCTGTGCACCACAGATGATTCCCCATCTCCCGTCCATCTGCTGTGTGCTGGCTCGTGCTTGCAGCGTTGTCCCAATACAATCTGGATCCCAAAGCTCCCTTCCCCCTGTGCCATTGCACCATTCTGCCAAACACAGTGGGAACAGCATAGCCCAATGCTGTCTGACCCAAAGCTGATGCTTCAGAAGGGACTTCTGCTTCCCAGTATGTTGGGAAGTTGTAAATAAGCCCAACTGCCTTCCCTTGCATATTTTATTGCCTCACCTAAGCCCCTTCTCAGCAGGCCAGCCTGCTGTTTCTGAGTTGCCTCAGAAATGCAGAGTTTATATATGTTTTAATGGCAAGAACAGCATTTTGTCCCTTCTTCCCAAAGAACCAAACTTGTGGCTTGGTGACAGCAAAGCTTTTGGAGTAAAATTAATCTGTGTTTTGGCACAGCTTAAATGTGACATCACTGGAAGAATAAATAGAAAGTTGGGGAGGAAGGAGCAAGTAAAGGGGTTGATGATACATTTCCCATGGCAGCAGCACGAGAAGGAAATCAGCGGCTGAGATCTTTTGCGTTGCTTTGCTGAACCATTGTGTGAGGGGTTACTCAACAGGCTGGTTTTCTGTGGGAGCTGCCCTTTCTCTCTCAACTCTGATTCCTTGTGCATCCTTACAGTGTCTGAGTTGCTTAGGGGGTTTGTCTCTGTGTGTGCCTTGTGTATGCTCGCAGCTTCCATGCTTCACTGCTCTAATGTGCATAATGCTGTTTGTGCCTGGAGAGGGTTTTTCCTCCTGGGGCAAGCCCATGCTATGAGTTCTGCGTGTGGTTTGTTTCTCCCTCCCGTCAGCCTCCCACAATGGATCCGCACATCGAGGCTCCCAAACCCTTCCCCTCACATGGACTGTGTCAGTCAGGACTCTTGCTGAGTGTGCAGAGGTGACATTTGGCCCCTTGCCACAAGAATTGCCACTGGTTTGTGGTAGTGATCCCTAAATGAGCAAACCCACTGTTTTGTCCATGAGCTGCCTTTGGTTTGCACCTTGGCCAGATGAAGTAAGAGCTTCCACTGTTGTCCAGTCTCTTTTCTAAAAGAAGAGGATGAGGCCCACACAGTGCAGAGACACTGTAGCTGATGATGCAGGGACTTAGTATAACCACCATGCAGTGATCTCTCTAACACTACTTTAGGCTCAGGAAAGCTCTTCCCAGCAACCACCTATCCCAAGTATATCAAGAGAGTAACACTGAGGCTTGAAAAGGCACCTAATGCCTCTATGAGAAAAATGTATCTTTGCCTCTGTTACCTACAAAAGCCAAGGAAAGAAAGGAAGAGTGAAAGGCATGTCAACTTTCTTCCCCAAAGTCCACAAATACTCTTCTTAAATGTAAGTAAGCATATATTTCCTCACAGCAGAACAATCTTAACTCTGACCCTGGAGCACTTAGAATGACATGTTTTGATTCTCTTTGGAGATTTGTGGTGCCTTTTAAGTCTGGGTATTTTAAAGCCATAAATTAAGAGGCAATTCTTTGCTTTCTATTAAGCTGGAGCCATGTCACAGCTACTTGGTTACCTAGGGGGATTTATCACAGTTATATGTTAACCATAGTGTGGATACAGATACCAGCACTGGCTGAGGACCAGCAGGCTTTCTTAGTTTGGATGCAGCGCTACAGAAACTCTACTGTGTTGCTAGAAGTAGTGAAGGGCCAAAAGCAGTGTCACTGCTTTCCTGTGGTGCAGAATCTGTTCAGAAACTCCATGCATGGAAGTCAGCGCTCAGCTGAGCTGGTGTGGATGCTGACAGCTCTCTCTGGCAGGGTGCTTAGCTCCAGCTCAGCTGTGCTGGCTCCAAACAGAATCAGTACCATGTCTCTGCTTCCCAGACCCTCAGGAAAACCCATTTGTTCCAAGCACAGCACCTCCAGTACGTGCAGCATCCTCTCACTGTGCTCTCAGGCTCTTGAAGCACTCCAGCCTCCTAGACAGCCAGCCTAATGTCACATCACTGTCAAGGATCTGAGGAGTTCTAGTGCCCTCTTGGTTTGGATGGCACACCGAGCTGTGTGCCACAGAAACCAACACACCTCTTTCAACATACAACTTAATTACAAAGCCCTTGTTTCCCTGCCAGAGCCAGACCCCACTTCTCCAAGGTGTCCTTGATTCCTTCCAGCTCAAGTGATCACGTTAGAGGAATCCTGCTGCAGTAGAGTGTGCTGTACAGAGTCACTGGGGGCTGGCAACAGATTCAGGCTAATAGAATCCTGATAGCTTCTTCTGAATAAGCGGGATTTCCAAGACAGAGCTTTTATATAGCTACAGATGACTTTGTGGAGGAAAATTTTGGTCCTTCCACTCTCCCAAGCTACCCTTTCAGAAACCCTTGCAAGATGTTCTTTGGTTGGAAGGACAGAGCTGACTTTGTAACAGGGATTCTGAAGCCACAGCTTGTTTTGGACAAGCAAGAAGCAGAGAATACCATTGGAAAGAGGTGCTCTTAGTGTGAATCTGTGCTTTGTCTTTCTTCTCCTCACTCCCTTTCTCCAAATGACAGGCAGCAGGAAGGCAGAAAACACAAGCAGTTCCAGGGGCAGAAGGAGGTGTGATGCTCTGGGCCCCAGCCTGGCTTGTGTTACAGCAGGACAGGAAAGCCCTGAGTGTCCACGATGAAAACCAGGGAAGTTCTAATCACCACTCGCATTCCTCCGCTTGTGGAGAACGTTCCTGCCCCACCTCTCTGTAGTCTGCTATAGGGCACCACAGCCTGGCTTAGCCACTCTCCAGCACACCACTGGAGTTAGTATTCCCTGCAACACACACAGCTCTTTACAGAAGGAGCTGCTCCTCAGTGAAAGGTGTTCATTCACACCCCTTCACAGTTATTCCTGTGTGCTGCACAGTAAGGATTTCTTACTTTTCTCTTGCATATAAATGCAAATGTAACCCAAGGAGTGAGTGTGAGCTGGTAACTTCCAAGATTGACATTTGCACTGGAATCATTTCACGTGCAGTTTAAATATTTCCATTTGGAGCTCGTTATCCAGGCTTACTCTATGGGCAGCAGAGAGAAAAGGGAATTCCCGAGGGGCAGTACATTTCCATCCAGATGTGTCACCCTCTGGGTGTTTCCATCCGGTGACTGTAGTGACACAGTCTAGATCTCAAGGTCTGAAGCAGGTGAGCTGAACCCACCCTTGTGTAAAGCAGATGTTGTCTCTAACTGTGTGGGAAGTGCTGGGTGTTAGTGGGCAATCCTGAATGACCACCGAGCTCCATATCCATTCACCTTTCCTCTAAACAATCCATTCCCATAGGATATTCACCCTCTGCTTTTGATATTGAAGCTCTTCCCTGTGAGGGTGCTGAGGCGCTGGCACAGACTTTTCCCAGAGAAGCTGTGGCTGCCCCATCCCTGGCAGTGTTCAAGGCCAGGTTGGACACAGGGGCTTGGAGCAACCTGCTCTAGTGGAAGGTGTCCCGGCCCGTGGCAGGGGGGTGGAACTGAAGGAGCTTTAAGGTCCCTTCAACCCAAACCATTCCATGGTTCTATGAAGAAAGACACTTCCTGAATCTGACAAGGTTTCTCCCTGCCCATGGCTGGAGTCCCCTGGGTTACAGGAGGGCTGGAGCTCTATGGAAAACACATGTAGGTGGGAGAGGAAAAGTCATTAACACAGCAAAATCCTGGTGACACAAAAGATCCATTCAGAGATCCTTCACAAGCTGCTGCTCTGACTTCATTAACAGCATCACCCACGGCTGTCACTCAGGCTGGATTCACTTTGGGTTATCAACATGACAATGAGCATTTCTGCAATGGAAAAAAAAAAAGATGAAACCAGTAGGAATTATTCTTTATGAATGATGTGCTCAGCTTTCATACTGACCTATTGAGTCAGCATTGACAGCTGGATTTCCTAGAACAGTCTTTCATGCTGTATTTTGGAGATTTTCTTCTTTTCAGCCCCAAAATATCACTGAAATGGCCTTTCTCCCAGTAAGTGACTCCAGTTGCCTCTTGGATGCACCGGGGATAATGGAGTTTAGGAGCAGTTATCCAAATCATTCATCCTGGTTTCCAGCATTCTTCTGTGGCTCCCTCTTGGTCTGGCCTGAGCATGTTGCTTCTCGCAGTGCATCTGACCTCCTGACATCAGGATTAGGTGGGGAAGTGTTAATATCTGCTGTGGAAACAGGCATTCAAATTGAGCAGTTCCCTCTGTCAGCAGTGATGAGCCAATTGGGGCAGCTCACCCGAGAAACCATGATTCCTTCCTTATATGACTAAAGCCTTTTTAGCTGCTGGAACAGACTCACCGTGGGATGAGAGGAGACCGATCCCTGGTGTAGGCAATGACGGCAGGTACATGCAGCCAGGGGCGTGGGAGAAGCAGGACTGTCTCTGTCAGAGCAGCAGGGAGTTATATCGACTTAGCCATACAGTCACATAGCACACCTATGGCCTGTCCTCTGCTTCAGATACCTCCCTGAAAGACATCTCCCCTCCAGAGGTGATTCCCAGGTGCTATATCTCACCTGCTGCATGCCTGGCTTCCTACACAGAGGCATGGTGGAGCCCAGGCAGTGCTCAGGAGGGTCACACTACAACTTCCTTCACTCTCTTACATCAGCATGTTTCAGGGTCTCTGTGCCTTTTGGTGTATTGCCTGATGCCCTGTAAGAAAGTTGTGAAATATATCCTGGAAGGGAATACCAGAGTGGGAACGCAGGAATAAACTGGAACATGCAGCCCCATCTGATGCCCAGCAGTCTTCTTTGCTCCTCACATTCCTCTGCTCCGTTAAACCCAAGTAGGACATTTTGTCACCAGATTGCAGGCTGTGCTGCAGGAAAGCCAGGCTGCCTGTGCCTTCATCTGTGGGGAGGCCTCCTGAGAAGGCACCTGACAGCAGAGTCTCTCTGCTTCAGTCACATACAGCTGTCCAAACATCTCTCCTCCTCCACCAGGCATAGCGTGAGCATGTGTGGGAACAGCGATGAGGCTCCAGGGCAGGACACGTTGGCAGGCCTGGGGCATGGCCGTCAGGCCTCCAGCCATCCTGGCTCTGGCACAGATTGCCCTGGTGCCACAGCAGCACGTGGGATAGGATGCCAGTGTCAGGGGCTCTGTTAGCAGACTGGTGCTGCTTCAGCTGGAAGCCAGCACACTAAGTGTATGGTCCATTGCCTGGTGAGAGTTTGAAGGTCTCTCCTCTCTTCATCAACTGTGGTAATGGAGAAAGAGGCCTGAAGGCGAGCTTTGTGCCGAGCCACGCAGGACCAGCCTCGCTCTCAGAGCCCATCTCATTCCAGTCCTGAGTAATGGGTGTTAGGTGACCTTGCTTTGGCAGAGACATTGCACTGCGTGACCCGCACTAGTCCCTTCCAACCTCAAACATTGTGTGATCTCTCCTCACTGTGGCATGTTGTAAGGCATGGAAAACCAAACCTGGGTGCTGCATAGCTCAGGATAGCAGTCACTGCATGCCCTGTGTGTCTAGCTGTCATTACAAAGCTGGGTATAGGAGAGCCAAGCACCCCCAAAAACTCCACAAACATCCATAGGAAGAAGATGGGTGTCCATCAAGGAATATTTGACTGCGTATGCAGCTGGGACTTCTTTGGTGTCCTGCTTATGGCTGGTACTGAGGACAACGCAGGCAGAGAACTGATCCTAGAGGTGTGGTTGCTGCCTGCTCACAGGTTCTGGGCTTCCTTGCTAAGAGCTGCTCTACAGCTCTGCCGTGTTTTAATATTCTTTGCCGACCTTCACCTAAGACTGGAAGTGATACAGCAGCAGAATACAAGAAATCAAAGAAAATAGTTGAATCAGATCCTCTTCTAGAAGTCTCAGCTGAACTTGAGGCCATTCTTTCTTGCATTTGATACTTGCAGAGACTGTATCTGACAGCTTCCACCATGGTCAGTGTGTAGCATACATTCGGCAAGAGCAGAAATCAAAGGGCACTGCAGTTTAATGATAAGAGTTTATTTCTGACAAGTGGCTGATGGTCCAGAAATATTTGCAACGAGCTTATTTTATAAAATGAGATACAAAGCTTTTAATATAAATGAGAAGGCAAAATCAAAGGGCAAAAGGGTCTATGATTATGATTTTGTATTTTGGGGTTTAATCTGTTTTTCAGCTGGTTCCGCTGACCTGAGCTCAGCCGCTGCAGCTTTTTCTGTTACTTTGCAAGGTTCTTGACCTTGTTACTGCACCTAATGATGTGGGGTTGCTTGACTGGGGAGCTGCCATTTAACCTGCTCCCTGTTGGCCCCTGCAGATCTTCCACATGACCTACGATCTGGCCAGTGCAGTGGTGAGGATCGTGAACCTGATTGGGATGATGCTGCTGCTGTGTCACTGGGATGGCTGCCTCCAGTTCCTCGTGCCCATGCTGCAGGACTTCCCTGACGACTGCTGGGTGTCCCTCAACCGCATGGTGGTAAGTGCCTGCCCCTCTGTTGCCCTCACAGCCCTAAACCCAGGCTCCCAGCATCTCACATGGCATCCCTCAGTTCCCATTTATCCCCACCTCCTTTCAGGGCCTTCCACGCTCTCCAGCCCCAGCTCCGTGGGCAGGGCGGTGCGGTGGAAGCAGTCTCGGCAAAGAGCAGGACTCAGGGTTGCAGAGCAGGATGAGCCCCAGCAGAGCCCGCTGCGGGCTGCCTGCGGCACAAGTCAGGAGCGAGGCACCCCCTCCTGGCAGGAAACAGCAAAGAGCAAGAGTGGAAACGGTTTTCTGCTGGGATCTGGCCAAACTGAGCCAAAGGCAAGAGGCAGAGGGGGTGCTAGAGCCATAGCTGGAGCTGAGCCGTAATTCCCATTACTGCTTCCAAGCAACTGTTAAGCCTTCTCTTCCACATCCACTTGCAGGCTCGGTGTGGTTACCCACCCTTCTCCCTGAGGAGCTGCACACTATCCCATTAGAATGGGCTGAAACAGACTCTGCCAAGCAACAGTGCAGCCTCTCATCAGGGGAGCAGCAGCCAGACTTCCCAGTAACATCCCAAGCTGTGCTGCTCACTCTGCTCTTTGCTGAGAGGGAAATTTATACCATATGGTAAATGCATGGGGAGTTCATGGTGTCTCCCAAACTCCTCGCTGAGAATTCAGGCTCTTTTATTCAAAAGGACAATGTCAAGTTGATTAAACAGCAAAAACTGACAAAGCTTAAAAAATTACCTCTTATTGCAGCTCTTAAAACTCCACATTCCCTCCGCCAGTTCCTCCTTGAAAGAAATAATAATCAGGCAGTCTGGCAGAACAGACCCAACGTAACATGGCTAAAAGAGCTGCCAAGTTTCTGTGCCTCCCACTGGAGAGCTGTGGGCACATGCTGCCCATGCCGGGGGACACTGAGCAGCCATGGAAGTAGTCTGTTTGCTCTTCATTTTTTCATTCTTCCCTCTGCAATAATCATTCACTTCTTGCTGCTGAAAGGTACCAGACTGAGTCTTCTGGAGCCTAGAACCCTTTATGTATCTATAACACGAGACAAAACCATGCAGCAGCTGCCTTCCCATATGCTGCCTTTGTATTACTTATATGACAGAAGAAATATCTGGCCCCATTATGCTAATACTATTCAGGTTCAAATGGCCATCTCCTCATCCTGGGGAGCTCAGAGGTTCAGGCAGAAATCACCCCCACCCCATGAAGTGACTTGGTCGTGGTGCACTTGCAGGACAGCTTCAGAGCAGCAGGTTTGAACCATGTTTCCTTTAGCTTCACATTTGTGTGGAGACTGCTGCCTGATAGCAGCTCATCTATTTGCTTTTCCCATCAACCCTGAGAGAAGAGGTAAAATCTGAAGAGTCAAAACACCCAGGTCTGCTGGGAAGTGATTTTGCTGATTCAAATGGGCTCTTGGACACCTTTCACTCAGGGACTGGGGGGCCAGAAAACCACTTGTAACCAGTGGAACGAAGAGATGCAAACATTGGGATCAGAGCTTGATGAGGAGGTAAACGAAAGAGTTACCTGCTCCAGACTATGATCACAGCCTATAAATGTCCATCAGTGTAACTGTGTAGTGAAGGGGTAGAGTCTTGAAAGGTGGCAGGAGACAGAACACAGGAAGAAAAGCTTCATCCTTGGCACCTTCCTTAGCAACAAGGAGAGGAGAGGGAAGGATGCATCTCACAGGCAGGAGGGCTCAGCACAGGCTCCAGGAGGGGCAGGGTAGAAAGTGGCTTCCACTCCAGAAGCTGTACAGGAATGTGCCAAATGTAAATGGATTTAGAGCATTTAACAGAGAGACTTAGTTCCTTTGGAATCCAACTTTCTTCTCACAATAAGGTTCTCTCCTCTAATCTGAGATTTCCAGATGTGTCAGTGGGACATTGATGAATGTGGAGGACATGATTATTGCAACAACTTAAATACAACACATAGTGAAGTAATAGGAGAGGGCTCTGAAGCAGGAATAAAGAAGAAACCAGTGTTCTGAGCTGATTTCTAAGACTTTGGTGGCAAGATCTTTATGGTATTTTCCAGAATGGCTCTGTTTGCAAGATAAGATGGATGAAGTTGGGAGGTGGGAGGCCAGGATGGCATTTGTCTGTGGACAGGTTGGGGTTTGGGATGTTCTCTACTGACCTGGTCATAGCTTTGAGGCGATAAATATACTTGGTGCAGGACTGTCCTGATTACACACAAGACCCAAAAAGCTGGGATGGAACCACTGCAGGAAAAAAAGGAATCTTCTGAAGCTGCTACAGGCAAGGGGAGCTGAAATTGAGGTGCCAGATGCTGTGGAGGCTTTCTCCTCGAGTATGCTGGTGCTGCTCTCCACTGCTTGAGCATTTCCCATGTAGTCACTTGGCAGCCCATAAAACCACCTCTGATTCTGACACAGTAGGGAAAGAAGATTCATCACCTCCAATCTGCTTCCTAAAGGTTTTATCCTCTTCCAGGGCCTCTGTGAAGGGTTTGGTGTTGCCAAATCGCATCAGGAGCCTGATAAATCCCTGGGTCCAATTCTTCTTGGTGTTTCCTACATGCACCATGTAGAAATACGAGCAATTACAGGAGTGAGTCTCCATATGACTTCTTTCTGAACTGGCAAGGAAGGATGTTTCTTGTATTAATTGCTCAGCCACATCTCAGGGGCTCCAGCATTGGCTTCCCTACAGGGCACTTTATTAAACAGAACTCCAGTGAGTCAGCTGCAGAGCAACATGTGTGAGAGCAGCAGCATGTCCCCAAGACCCTCTCCTGGCAGCACCTCACCCGAGATATTGGAGCATTGCTGAGACCTGGAAACTGCTCACTGAAACACATGGCTCACTCCCCTGGGTATTGTGCTGAGCTGAAGAACCCTGCAGAGAAGGCAAATAGCCCCATATCAAATGCAGTGACCTTGCACAGGGAACACTAATCATCTTCCTCCAAAAGGAGAGCAGCTTTCCTTTTGAGCTTAAAGCCTCCTCACACCCAACACGTTCCTGTAGTGGTGCTGAGAGAAAGGAGGAAGAGAAACGAATGCAGCATGTGTTGTGGAGGACAAAGCAGTCCTGCATGGATCTCCTGTGTGATTCCTAACTCCCCTAAAGCCTCTGGTCCAGCTCCTACCCTCACTTAGCAGGCACATAAACTGTGTAGTAGCTTATCATGGTTTGGTTTATACCATCTATCAGAGAGCAGCAAGAGTAGGTCTGCTCCAGCATGGGGTATAAGCCAGGAGCCAGAGGGGAGGCCTGTGCAGGCATCACCCTCACCAACTAGAGCATGTCTTACCAGCTGAAACAACAGGGGCAAAGCAGAAGTGACCTTTAACCATTCCAGGGTGACAGTCACATGCAGCGTCTATCCGGCGAGACCACTTAGGAGCAGTAAGAGATGGAAGGCTGTAGTGTAGTGTTCAGGTCCCAGCGCTGGGCACAGGGCCGGCTCTGGCAGGGTCTGGGTGCCCAGGCCTGCGCTGAAATGGCACTCCAGGAACATGGGGTGCGTGGCTGAGGGTCCCAGGCAAGGCTGATAAGTGGGTCAGCTAAGGCTGGTGCACTCAGAGCCCTGAGAAGATCTCTTCTGTTATGTGAAGCCATGCGAAGTTCTCACTGGAAATAAGCCCAGAAGAGGCAGGTTCTGTCCAGTGTGAAGTTTGACCTATCATCTCCATTTCTCATCCCACTATTCCCTTCCTTTAAACTGGATCTGCAGGTGTGTTTTCCAAACCCAGCAGTTATGGTGTTGTCCAGGGGAGGGCAGTGATGTTCAGAGGCCTTATTTCACGGTTTGACGTTAGTTGTGCAGTAACAGTCACGTCTCTGTGTCCAGGTAAGATCTCAGGTTAAATGTGAGATTTCCCAACACTGAAATAAGGCTTTCACTACAGACAGTGCCTTAATACTGTGAGTTATTAATGGTGTAAGTCAGGCGTAACATTGTGCCAGTGGACCATGCCCCTACAAGAATTTGCCAGTACTTCTCAGTGTCTTTACTTCTTTCCCTCTAGTCTTCTCTTTCTTCTCTAGTCTAGAAGGTTGAACCCTTCTTCTAGAGGGTTCAACCAGGCACACTGACATGTAGATCAGAAGCAGAACGTCTTGTAAGAAACCATGCAAGTGGAGATCTGAGCAGAGGCATTGCATTCTAGACACTAATCCCAGAGGAACCCTTACAGTAATGTCAGTGTGGATGTTAAAAAAAAGCTAGGCTGAGAAACCACTTCAAAGTAATTTGAACTCCCTTTTGGAAATACTCTTAGTGCCAGGCGTATACCTGAGATAACATCCCCCTTGGCTCTGTTCTGTAGCTCCATTTTAGCTGGCTTTGAGAGTTCGTTAATGAGGAGCCATTTGCTCTCTGCAGTTTAAGGCCTCATTGACCTGTCCTAATGGGCCATTTTAGCCAGTACGGTATGTTTGAAGTAGTACAACCCTCCCACCCTGGGGACTGGCATATATTGGCTACAAGGCTATGGCAATGGAGTTTAGAGCAGGCCTAAAAACTAAAGATATACTCAGACCTATATGCAAAGAACACATATACTGTGCCATGAGGATCCAGTGCTCTTTACAGATGTTGAACGAACTCAGAAGTTGTGACATGAAAGTAATTGCTCTGAAAGTTTCCCCTCCATGGAAGTGTCTCTCTTTCAGCAGTCCTTGATCTCTTCACCCAGCAGATATTCCCTCAGGATATTTGTTTTAAAGACTCCGTGTTCTCCACCAGCTCTCATCCCCAGCCTGTCATTACTCAGCGCTCTGCTCCTCAGCCTGGCACGAAGCAAGCTGTCCTCACCCGGAGCTGTGCTGCTGCTGGGAATTGGGCTTGAGGTTTGGAAGTCTCGAGTTCCTAGGGAGCCAGAAGAGTTACTGCAGGCTACAGGGGCTCAGTGATATTGGATGTTGTAGCCTTGGATGACTAATTCCTACAAAACACTGACAATCTTCCATGTAAACAGCATTTTGAGCAGCATGTTGCTAGAAGAATAGTGTTTAAAACCTGAACCTGCCTGACACCAGATGTTCCTCTTAAGCTCTGATCATTCTTTGCCATTAAAGACTGTGACAGTCAGTTTCCTAAGATGCCAAATTCCAGCTCATCTAATCTTATTCTGCCTCCCCACATGTCCTTTGGAATTTCAGCTCAGCATTTCTAATCTCAGTTCTGTTGTGGGGATGTGCTGCCCTATTAAAGTACTGCCCTACGGAACGCAGAGACAGCACTTCTGCAGTGTCCCAGTGGGAAACATCTGGTGGGAAAGGGATGGCCCAGGAACCTGCACCAGTAAAGAGCCTTTTGGATAAATATTGGTCAGTTGTGACTGCTCCTTCTTCTTGTCTCAGGACGACTTTCCTCCTGCAGCGTGGAAACAAATGGGCTAAAGCCATGGAATTTGCAGCATTTGCCGCAGCTTTATAAGTGCCAGTGCTGCAGGGCTGAGAGAAAGGGACTGTGGCTCTTGGAAGAGTTAACAGTGGAGATGCAGGGCTGGCTCCATAAGATGTGTGAGATGCTTGATGACTTCACAGATCGGAAGTGGGTCTGCAAAATGAACCAAAACCAGGGTGGTAGAAAAATGTTTCCCCCTCATTTCTTTAGCCAGGACTCTAGGGGCCACAGCGCAGACATGGGTGAGGGAAAAGAGCAGATTTACTCCTCTGGTGCTTGCACCTCAGGTAGTCCCTATGGTTGAATCCTTCCTGCTGCTCTGGACAGGCAGCGCAGCTCAACAGATGTTTGCCAAGAACTGGCTCCCGTTTGGTCTGCATTTCTTCACACGTGGGCATAGCCAGGAATGGAGACACCAATGGCCACATTAACTCTTGTCTCTGTCCCTTGACTCCAGGGCAGTTGTTCCAGAATGGGAGGTCAGGAGGTTCCTGCTGTGTCAGGGAGGGGAGCCCAGACAGGCAGGAGCAGCCTCTCTGGGGCTCTGAATACGCTGCTTTGTTGTCACTTCTGTTGCTTCGCCCTTCTTGTTGCAGTGTGAATCAGGCCTGGCCTGCATAATGTGACTGAATATGGCCAATGCTCTCACCTGCCTTTGTCCTGTCTCCTAACCAAGCATTAACACTCTCCAGAGGTTCCATCTCTTTGTCACAGCTTCTGTTTACTAGTTGTAAGCTCAGTGAAAATTTTCCATCAACATTAGTGACACTGAGAAAGCTGTTTGCAGGGAGGTCCTCAGCCATCCAACTCGGTGTGATTGAGATACCTCCAAGGAGGTGTCAAGTAAGCTCTAGGGTTCGTAGCATCACTGCTCACTGGTGCTGTAGCTGCTGCATCTCTCGGAATAGCATTCCCACAAGATAGTAAATGCACCTTGAACTGTTCCAGGAACTCAGGCTCATCAGAATAATCATGAAGCTTCTTACCCATGATGTCATTGCTGAGGTGCTGCTTGTGCTGGTTGCAGTAGGAGAGCAAAGGGTGTTTAGTGAATCCTTAACTTCACCTGGCTTCTCCCGGTAGTTTATCACACCTCGCAAATTAGACCATTTGTAATCTTCTCAACTCCCTGAAAAAAGCCCTGTTTTACACTGAGAAAAACTTGCTCTCTGGACATTATCATCTTAATTTTCTGTCCTTCCCATCTTCTCAGGTAATGACCAGAAATCCTGACCATTTCCTAAATTGCCAGGAGCAATTTTCCCCACTCTAAGGTCTTGCTGCTGCCACCATGCTCAGGCTGTCTTTTACCAGTTCTCTGGTAAAGTCTGTCTTCCAGTGAAGTAATCATTTGCACATGTGAGTCATTTCAGAATGCATAGTCTCAGTTTGTCAGGTTTCCAGCATGTCACACTGCCTGGCTTCAGTGCTGGGGAGCTTTGCCAGAAAGAGTATGCGGAATGTCTAAAAACCCTGTCCAGAGTCAGTTAATGTCAGACGACTAAACTTGGGAGTATGGAATCATAGACAGACTGGTTTGGGTTGGAAGGGATCTTAAAGCTCATCCAGTTCCAACCCCTGCCACGGGCAGGGACACCTTCCACTAGAGCAGGTTGCTCCAAGCCCCTGTGTCCAACCTGGCCTTGAACACTGCCAGGGATGGGGCAGCCACAGCTTCTCTGGGCACCCTGTGCCAGCGCCTCAGCACCTTCACAGGGAAGAGCTTCTGCCTTATATCTAACCCGAATTGCCTCTGTTTACGTTTGAACCCATCACTCCTTGTCCTATCCCTACAGTCCCTGATGAAGAGTCCCTCTCCAGCATCCTTGTAGGCTCCTTCAGAGACTGGAAGCTGCTCTGAGGTCTCTACACAGCTTCTCTTTTCCAGGCTGAACAATCCCAGTGTTTTCAGGCCTCTTTGTAAGGGAGTTGCTCCAGCCCCTGATCACCCTCGTGTCCTCCTCTGGACTTGCTCCAACTGCTCTATATCCTTCTTATGTTGAGGACACCAAAACTGCAGAGTGCTCCAAGTGGGGTCTCACGAGAACAGAGGGGCAGGATTATTGAGTGTGCCCAGCACTTCCAAGCTTTCAGAGAATTCAGTTGCTTTTTTAATATATAAAGATGCATTAAACATGGGCTTTGGGGTTGAATGTTGCTTTTCTGAAATGCTAATGCCTGTCCCAGTGCTGAAGCTTTGTCTGTCTCTCTAGAACGACTCCTGGGGGAAGCAGTATTCCTACGCCCTCTTCAAGGCCATGAGCCACATGCTGTGCATTGGCTACGGGCAGCAGGCACCCGTTGGCATGTCAGACGTGTGGCTCACCATGCTGAGCATGATTGTGGGGGCCACCTGCTACGCCATGTTCATCGGCCACGCCACCGCCCTCATCCAGTCGCTGGACTCCTCGAGGCGTCAGTACCAGGAGAAGGTAAGGACTGGGCTCTGTGACCCTCACGTGACTGTACCGTGGAGTCCAGGGCTGGCAGTGACATGGGTGAGAGGCCAGATGCATGCTGACTTTCTCACCACGGTGGTTTTTTGGTAATTCATCCCTTCACTCAAACCCTCAGAAGGAAATAGGTGCAGATGGGTAATATCAGGGCAGGTGGGTGATTCTTCTTGTCGCTGTCTTTTTAGATGAACGTTATCGGTGTCACTGGGGTTATCTAAAACTGCAAGTCACTTTTTCCTTTCTGTGGTCTTGTTTCAAATCCCAAGTGAATGTTCCAGAATGTGTGGCTTTGTTTAGCAAGTACTGATTGCAAAAGTATCCAGATTATTCACTTCAATGGTCATGGGTGAATTTACAAAAAACCAGGGCTCAGGAACTCCCAACAGGTTCCCAGGTAGATCTTGAATGAATTGAACAGTTATTGAATTGCATAATGTAGGCATGGGCAGAAATGTCACAGTGATCAGCAGTGGCAGTAACTGGTGGTGGTGTTAAGGTGGTGTTCTGTGTACGACGGTAAAGGCCAAAGAGAATCAGTCATCATGATTCAGCTGATGAGGGTAACTCGTTGGACTGCATTGATTCCTTACCTCTTTCCATGCCCTCGGTGTATCACTGTCTGTACAATGACATTTTGTTAGCTAAATCAAAGGTGATGCTTTGCCATCCAGGACACAGGCAAAACTTCTGCCTTCAACTTCTGCTTGAAGTTGAAATTGCAAAAGCAACTGCCCTCAGTTAGCAGGGCTGAGGATGCTACAGGCATAGGCAAGGAGGTGCTATGATCAGGGTGCTACAAATACTTTTGGCCTGAAGATTAAAAAGTGGAAGAATTTTTTGCTGTCCTGACCGGCCAGGTCAAGTTAAATCAGGTGAAAGGGCTGCTGTTATTCAAGTGAGTCAACAATGGCTAAGTGAATTTTAAGTCCAGGGTGCCCTAGGAACAGTTTTGAGGTAGGAGGTTACAATGCTAGGCCACAGAAAGAGAGTAGGGCAGAGAGTAAAATCAAAGAACACCAGAGGCTGAACCATGATTTGAGGAGAAGGATCTCACACCACAGCTAGAGCTAAAAGAGGGAAAAAAACGAGGAGAAGAAAAATGGAGGATTGGGCCTTGTGTAGATTTTTACCACTGTGCTACAGATTAGCTGGAGTAATTCTAATTGAGATATAGGCATGCCAAAGGAAAGGACACTGCGACATCAGGAATGCAAGCTGATCAGCTCTGAAGGGCTGATTTGCAGATCCAGCCACCTGGCCAGCCTCACTACAGCCAAGTTTCCACCTGCAGGGCTGGGCACCAAGGCTTTTTTCACAAGCCGGGTCCAAAGATAAGGGCAGAACTTGACCCTGGAAGTTGGATTCCAGTTAGTGCTCAGGAAAATCCAGAAGGGCAGCAGGGGCTGGGGCGGGGATGACAGAACGAGTGGGAAGTGATAAAGCCTTATTACAATGGGGAGATTGAATGAGAGGGTTAACAGATCCAGGAGAAAAGCTTGGTGATGAAGTTGATAGAAAGAGTTAATAAAGGCTTTAAAAAAGGGTGTATTTCATCGTGCAGTGGTGATAGCAGGTTCATTTCCCAAGGTAGTCCCCTGGGATTAAAGCCTCAGGGAATGGGTACATTCATTTTCCCATTGCAAATGGGCCAAACGATGGCCTAAAAACCAAATATGTATTCACTTTCTGCATTCCTTACCACTTCAATTGCCATGCTTAAAATGAGGCTGTTTGTTTGTGATTTGCAGTCCTGCAACTCGATTTAGTTCAGTCCTCATGGGACGTGTCTGTTGAGCCATAAGCAAAGAGTCTCAAGTTTGGATGTCGATTGCTCAAAGCAGGCAGCAGTTTAGACACCTCTGCCGTGTACACCTTTGGCTGCAAACAGGGCTCTGGAGACTTTAGCAGCTCTTCCAAGAATAGCCAAAGAAAGGGGAGGAAATGGGGAAGAGTAGCATAAATAACACTGTAACAGGACAGGAAGTTATGGTTAGTAACTCTACCGAGAGGCTTCGCTTTGTGTAACCTTCAAAACAAGGTTCGGTAGTGATTTTCTGGTGGCATTTCAGATTGTCATGATCTCTGCCAAACCAGCTTGTTCTTTCCTTGGATAAACAGGACTTTTGAGACGAGGAGTAAGTGAAGATGTTCTCTCTGGTGGCTTCAGCCGCAGATTTGTCTCACTCTGGGTTGGATTCATTGAACATTTGGTCATTCAATCCCTGTCTTGTGTAAATCTTCTCCCGTAGCACGTGAATTGACACTGTGCTGGTTTCTGCATGACAGGGAAGCTGTACAGGATCAATGGGGTAGTAGGAAGCAACCTCCACGACAGTGTAGCGCTGAGGTTTGTGAGTACAAGTGGAGAGTCCCACAAGGCACATAGCACTCACACCACCTCAGGCACTGAAGTGGCACAGCCGTCATGTACGCAACTTCAACAGACCTGGATCAGAAGAGCTCTTTAGATCTGGCACTCTGAAGTGACTGCTTTATTTCCAGGCCCAGAGGCAAAATTAGAAGGGACCTGTGTGTCCCATCTTATATTGAGAGTGTGTTATGCTCTGAGTTATTTGCCCATGGTCACAGAGAGTAAATGGCAGACTCAGGAGATGACTCATCTCAACCTCGGATCTTTACCGAGCTGATTTCTTTCTTCTGGGTTAGTTTTCTGCCAGACTAGAGGAGGCCAGTGAGTGCCAGAGTTGGTGCAGGGTGCTGGAGGAAGAGGTCTATAACCAACAGCAGCGGCACAAAGCCCTTTTCAGCTATTCATGGATTGTCTCAAACCTTTACATATAAATTCACGATCCCACAACCTGCAGTAGCTGTGGCTCATGAGAGAGGAAGAAGTGATTCCTGCCCAGGAGATAAATAAATCAAACCAATTTGCAAGTTATTGTCATGCTTTTTCCAGGTTCCCCTATTAACGTCTGTACTCATAAAGCTCAGCTGGATTAATATTTATGTCAAGTCACCACATGCCCTCATCCTCCCCAAGAGTCTCTGTAACCTTAAACTTTCGCTGCTTCCTGCAGCTGCGCTCCTTGGAACAGAGCAGGGAGAGACTCTGGCTTCATTCTGCCGGGATGCAGGCAGACATGTGCATCATGCAGAGAGGATCTGCTCCCCTGTGTTATCTTCTCAGGTACATTCCGAAGAATGACTAATGCGAAGAAGGAATTGCTGCTGTTAGGGTCGCGGAGCCTAGCAAATCTGTAATTCATCCTTCCAAAAGCCGCACCTCTCAACAAGACCTGCTTGCCACACTGGCATTCCCTCAGCTCTCTGCTTCCCACATTCAATCCCCTTCTTCTCCTCCCCCCGAACCATTACTATCTGACCTCTCCAGCGAATCCTGAATTATTCAGTGCCTCTTCTTCTTAAAATATATATTGAAACTGGGTAGATACTTAGATACTTTTGTATTCACTTATTACTATGAAGCACAGTTGCAAGGTGGGCAGAAGCACTAATGGCATCACCTCTCAGTTCCTGCAACAGCCCTGCTTATCCATCAGCACAGTCCTTCCTGACACAACCGAGGTCTGGCTGTCCAAGCTAAAAAGCACTTTATTGTCCAACTATCAACATTTCAGCCCTTCTGTTAGCAGCCTGAATTCAGCAAAGAGTAATTGAGGAAACTTTGGTAATTGTAAAGGCTGAAGCAAGGCAACAGGAACATTCAGTCTCTGTTGGGACAAAGCAGATATTTGACCAAAGTTCATTAGAGGGGAAGCGAGACTGCCATTGTGCCTGCCCACTGCAGGGAAAACTGGGCACCTCTCTTTGGGCTAGGCAAATTCACATAAGGAAAGTGTTTTCAACTGTTATTGACTGTTGAGATGCAGAGAGTAGGTATCCCTAATCTGCCTTTGTCGGGAAAGCTGGGAGGGTGATAGAGGTTGAGGACAGGGAAGGAGATAAAGCTGGTTCTCTTTGGACTGTGAGTGATCTTAGTTTTAGTAGAAGGAGAGGGGAGTGGGGAGACATGTAAGGAAAGTAGGCAGTTGTGGAAGGAAAGATACTCAGGCAAATGTTTTCTCTTTGATACATTAATACCTCCTTCAAGGGCTTTTTTGAGAAAAAACAGACTGAAGAAAGTTACTTATTATTTAAATGGACTCAATTGTCTTCAGAGAGATTGAAATAATTCCAAATGAGTTTTCTTAGTCGAACACAGAGAGGCCACGAACCTCTGTGGTTCTTCTGAGCACAGGTCACGCTGATGATACGGGGGCAGTTGGAAAGGTGGGAAAAAATGCAAGGAGAAAGGAGACAAGGAGGTTGACAGGTTAGGCCGTGTCTGAAGGCCCTCAAAGGGCTACCAGTTCAAAGGTGTATGAAGTGCTTTTAGAAGGTGCTAGATCTTCACAGGATCAAGGAAGGCCTTTAAGTTCAGGATTGTTAGGCTGAGGCTTTAACCCCCATCTACTGCTGATGATCACCACAGGATTATCGATCCCCCTTTGCTTTGTCCCGTCACTGGGTGTTGCTTATGGCCTCACATGTCCTTTAGACATCTGAGCTGAGAAGACACATGCACAGCCCACTGCGCTTTGAACCCTCCCTCACACAGATTTCAGTGGCCTTTTGTTTAGTTGCTTTGAATGGTCCACAGTGCAGAACCAGTGGCCTTCAGCAGTTCCAGGGAAGGGGGAAAACCCCACATGAACCTATAATTTATTAATGTAGAGACGCTATCTCTGCACAACGAAGAGTGAAGAGCCCACAAAACTCCCCAGCTAGCATGGGTGAGAGGAGCTGGTACTAGCAAGGACAAGAGAGCCAAGATGTGAAACTCTTGTTAATAATGACAGTTATATTTTCTTATTCACTTTTTCCTCTTCGAATCATATTCTTACTTTATAATCAGAAGCAGAAGCTTTTTTTTCTGGTGAAGGAAATTTGGCCGGGTTTTACTCTGAGCCTTATCTAGAGACAGTGATTGTAGGAGACTCTGACAAGCCCTAGGAACTTGCAGAGCAGTAATTTATTGCTCTTCATTGCAAACCAATAAATCCGTATATATTAGTGAATAAGCACAGTGTCTGAGTGGCCCCATCCAACCTGTGCTAGTGAATCTGAGGAGCCTGGGGGTTTGTTCTGAGAAGCAAAGGTCAGTTGAAGATGATGGCAAGTACTCATGGCAGAGGGAAGAGGGGCACTGGGAAGCCATCTTGTGACCTGGTCAGTGGTCCACTTGAAAACATTGGGCTAAAACTGAGAGTATAAGGTGATAGATTAGGCAAATAATTTAGCCAACAAAACCATAGCATTAAAACAAGCCCAGACCTTTGTGGCTTTATAATCAATTTAATAAACCCAAGTCGGCAAAAGGTAGTGTAATGATTTCCTTGTCAATAGTGAGTGTCGTGCATGTCCTGTGTCTCATGGATGCCTCAGACGCTGCAAATGTATCTCCAGTGGCAGTAGACAAGGCATGTTTAAAAAAAAGAAATCTGGAGGGAGGCTTTGGCCAAGAGACAGGCCAAGGGGAATGGCTTTAACCTGCCAGAGGGGAGATTGAGATGAGCTCTGAGGCAGAAGCTCTTCCCTGTGAGGGTGCTGAGGCGCTGGCACAGGGTGCCCAGAGAAGCTGTGGCTGCCCCATCCCTGGCAGTGTTCAAGGCCAGGTTGGACACAGGGGCTTGGAGCAACCTGCTCTAGTGGAAGGTGTCCCTGCCTGTGGCAGGGGGTTGGAGCTGGATGAACTTTGAGGTCCCTTCCAGCCCAAGCCAGTGTGGGATTCTGTGCTTTCTATGTTTATTTGAGCCAAGCCCTCAAATGACACAAGGAAGTGTCATTTATTCATAGAAAGTGCCTTTCACCCCCAAATACTGCTCTGGCATCACTCTTAGTGGGCCCTTCTATTCCCCTTTAAGTGACATGTTGTAAAATGCAAACCACTAGGTAAAAATAAGGACAGGTTAGATTGCAGAAGTGCATGTGGCAGTTGAGACCCAACAAGAACAGAGAGAAGATGGAAAGCAGAGCATGGATATTGCAGCTTCACATGAATAACGCAGCATCTGAGTCTGTGTGTGTCCTTCAGTTTGTCTGTGGCTATAAACATCCAAGGCTGAAACATGTATGGCTCCTGCTGCAACGGTTTCCTGTGCTTGGCTGAGGCCTCGAGGGGCTGCACATTACTTACTGGTCCAGAGCCAAGCCACCAGGTCACACACACACGCACTGGCCACCATTCCACTGTGTGTTCTGGAAAAACCTTCTGCTGAGGACACCTTTTACTTCCGTTTCCTCGTTCTGCACAATGTTTTTAAAGTCTTTGCTCAGCAATAGAGTTTATAAAGTAATAATTGCTGAGAGGAGATTCCCAGCTGAGCGCTTCTTTCTTAGCAGTTTTCGAAGTGTCTGTAGGGGAGGACAGGCCCTGGGCTGCTCAGCACCCAGGGAATGAGGAACTGCCTCCACAGTGTAACTAACTGTCTGAGGGTAAGTTTAAAGGTTAAAACATGGTACAGCCATTTGAGGAACATAACAAAGATATAACAAAGATATCTGCACTCTCCCCACACAGTTGCTCTCTCCTGCACCAGATTATCTGCCCAGGCCTGCCTTGACATGAGGGCAGCAGGCATGGGTATGGTCTACTTTGTGCTTGTCCATGACTGGGCACCATTGTTGATGTGCTTGTAACTCCTCCTCTTCCTATCTTCCTTGCACAGTACAAGCAAGTGGAGCAGTACATGTCCTTCCACAAACTCCCTGCAGACATGCGGCAGCGCATCCATGACTACTATGAGCACCGCTACCAGGGGAAGATGTTTGATGAAGAGAGCATCCTGGGAGAGCTGAGTGAGCCCCTTCGGGAGGTGAGGAGGTGACACTGACTGGGCAATGCATGTTCCTGCACCCGTTGGCAACTGGGGAGTTCCCAGTGTGCAGTGTTCTCTCCCAGTGCTTTGCAGAGGACACCACCAGTGATGGGAGTGGTGGGAGGCCAGATTTCCCATTAGCATTGGCTCTGTGTGTTTGACAAGCCATAAAGGCCCCATTTCTCTTCACACTGTCCCCATCTGCCCTGGATAATGCTTTCTCTGAGCACCTTGGAACATTTGTACTCTTCAATATCCCCTTGACAAGAAAGGGCAACACAGACTATAGGGCACCAAGGTGAATTACAACAGCCTCCCAGCGAGGAGCCCTGAGCTTTTTCACCCAGCATTTCACCCGTGCTCTGCTCCTCTCTCTCAGCCCAAGATTTCCTGCAGAAAGAGGTTTATCCTGTGTGTTTGGGAGGTTGGGGGTGTTGTCCATGCTCAGAGAGAAAGCATATGAATGAAAACGGTGAGGTAGAAGCTGCCAGCCTCTGCTAGCACTGTTATGTGCTCTGAGCATAAAGAGCCCTTTCCAGCCTGCACTGGGGGAGCCAGACTAAGGGAAGAGCAATTCCCCCTCACTTTATAATGTACAGTTCAAGTGGAGAAAATTCATCATGTATTAGATGTAGACTAATGTGTCTTTTCTTCCCCATCTTTTCTCCCCTTCCCTCCCTTCCCCTCGCTTTCTTTCTGTCCTGCATCACATCATGCTCAGGAAATCATAAACTTCAACTGCAGGAAGCTGGTGGCTTCTATGCCCCTCTTTGCCAATGCAGACCCCAACTTTGTGACATCCATGTTGACCAAGCTGCGGTTCGAGGTCTTTCAGCCAGGGGATTACATCATCCGGGAGGGCACCATTGGCAAGAAGATGTACTTCATCCAGCACGGGGTAGTGAGCGTCCTCACCAAAGGCAACAAGGAGACCAAGCTGGCAGATGGCTCATACTTTGGAGGTGCATGTCGATCAATCATCCTTACACAGAAATACCCAGTCATGTTTCCCTTAGCTTGTCCTGGGTGCACTGGGTGGCAGCACGTGGAACTGCTTCCCCAGGCACCTCTTCCTTCACCCTCTGTTCATCTCAATTTTGTAGCAGCTTCCAGGTATAGCAAATAGTGAATGGGAGGTGAGTGGGACTCATGGGCAGTTTAGGAGTGTAGATATTAAGCAGCAAAATAGAGAAGGGAAACTTGGCTCTTGGAGGTTCATTTTTTTTTTGCCCCAAGCAAACTGGTAGCTCTTTGAAGCTGAAAACATAAAGGAAAAAATGGAGCATTCTTCTAGTGCGTTCCTGCCGGTGTCTGGTCCTGCTATCTGGCATCTATCAATCAGGCGAGATGCAGGATAAACATGGAGGAAAAAAACCTAGTCCATCTTCCAGCCAGCAAAATATTGTGGTTAGCAGGCAGGAATAATGTATCAGCAGCAGAGCTCCGGAACAGGGGAAATGGCATGAGGTCAGGAAAGCCTTTAAAAGAAGATTGGTGATCCTCCTTTTATGAGTAACACATAGAAATCAATCCTGTCAGAGCCTAGTGGAGACCTCACTGGCAGCACAGAGACAGTTCTCTGATAGATGCATGTTTCAGTACACACACTGAATACCCCAAAATTAATGGCCATCTGAGAGGGGGCAGGAGGTAACCTGCTCCTCCTTCCCTTCTGTAAAGCCTTTTCTTTATTAAAAAACCCCTATCATACATTTCCTACACTCATATACTCAGTTCCTGCGAAATATCCTGTCTACATCTACCCGGAGTTAGTAGGTGCCACTAACTTGTCTATCACTATCTGTGAACTTGTGACCTATCACAGAATCCCAGCCTGGTTTGGGTTGGAAGGGACCTGAAAGCTCATCCAGTTCCAACCCCCTGCCATGGGCAGGGACACCTTCCACTAGAGCAGGTTGCTCCAAGCCCCTGTGTCCAACCTGGCCTTGAACACTGCCAGGGATGGGGCAGCCACAGCTTCTCTGGGCACCCTGTGCCAGCGCCTCAGCACCCTCACAGGGAAGAGCTTCTGCCTAAGAGCTCATCTCAATCTCCCCTCTGGCAGGTTAAAGCCATTCCCCTTGTCCTGTCCCTACAGGCTCTTATCCAAAGCCCCTCTCCAGGTTTCCTGGAGCCCCTTTAGGCACTGGAGCTGCTCTAAGGTGTCCCCTTCAGGAGCCTTCTCTTCTCCAGGCTGCCCCAGCCCAGCTCTCTCAGCCTGGCTCCAGAGCAGAGCTGCTCCAGCCCTCGCAGCAGCTCCGGGGCCTCCTCAGGACATGTTCCAACAGCTCCATCCAAGTCCTTCTTGTGTTGTTGCTCTAGAACTGAACGCAGGACTCTGGAGGGGTCTCCCCAGAGCACTGCAGAGGGGGAGAATCCCCTCCCTTGACCTGCTGCTCACACTCTGGGGGTGCAGCCGAGAGGAGTCTGGGCTTAAGTGCACGCTGAAGCCGGGTCATGGGAAACTTCTGCCAACCAACACTCCCAAGTCCTTCTTCTCAGGCCCGTGCCATCCAGACTCTTCCAGCTTGTTTTTGTGCTGGTGATTGCCCCAACCGGTGCAGGACCTTGCAGATACCTACAAAAAATTGAAAAGACAAATGTTCCGATGTTGGGATCAAAATTTTGCCCAGATATCAAAGCCACAGTCAGCAAAGAGCCTTTACTACAAATCAATCCAGAGAGAGAACTAGCTTCAATGAGAGCACAGCTTCACCTTCAGAAGGACAGCTTCTCCAGTCCGAATGCCCAAATGATACCTTTGAAAATCCACCATCTCAAAACTTGCCTGGCTAATGAGATCCCTGAGGTGCGTTTTGGTAGCAGCTGCCACAATCGAGTCCCATGGTGCTGTAATCTGTTACTGCACTTGCCAAATATTACCACTGCTGATGTTCTTAGGGGGAGAGGAGAAAGAGTCCAGCTCGCTAGCAGGCAGGGTGGCAGGCAGGGTGGTGATGCCGCTCCCCATGTCCTCAGGCTGGCTCTTTCCTTGCAGAGATCTGCCTGCTGACGCGGGGCCGGCGCACGGCCAGCGTGCGAGCAGACACCTACTGCCGCCTCTACTCCCTCTCCGTGGACAACTTCAACGAGGTGCTGGAGGAGTATCCCATGATGCGGCGAGCGTTTGAGACCGTGGCTCTTGACAGGCTGGACAGAATCGGTGAGTAGAAGGTGGGGGGGGTGTCTCCTTCCCATTACCTGCTGCCCCGGCAGCCGGCTTTGTCCTTAGGTCCATTGATGGAGTTAGGAACTGAAGGAGATCACAGAATCACAGAATGGTTTGGATGGAAAGGCCCTTATGATCATTAGTTCCAACCCCTCTGCCATGGGCAGTGGCACCTCACTCTAGACCATGTAACCAAAGGCCGTGTCCAAGCTGTCTCTCTGTGCCTGACTTCAGCTCCTCTAGGAGGCCCGTTCACAATGAATTAAGTCCACATTCTTCTCTCTCTCACACATACATATTTCTGCCCGTCTCTTCTTCCATTCATTTCAGATCTGCAGTCTGAGGCCATGAGGACAATGCTGGTGAATTCACTAGAATTTGAATTTTAGCTCAGCATCTGTAAATACGCAATCAATAAAAGCCTCCCCCCCAGCCCAAAGCAAACACGAGTAACCAAATCTTATTACTTAGTGAGCCATCTTTTCAGCGGGAGACATAATCTCTGCTGCAAGCCTCCTTTTCTGTCAGGGAAGAGAAGGATAACTTTCCTTTGTCACAACCAGAGATGTTTTAACACAAGTGATTTATGCAAGGTCAGGTAAGAATTCTTTGCAGAGGTGAGGACTGTGCATTTCAGGGTCCTGCACTAACTTCTTTAGCTGCTTATTTTACATCTCTTCACACTGCATGTATTTTCACTGCTTTCCAGAATCCAAAAGGTCAATGCAAGTCTGACTACAATGCAGAAGGTGAGGAGGATGATGGGGTGAGGAAGCTAGGGAATAAAGCTGCATCCCAGCGAGAGGTGCAGTGCCTCTGGGGCTGCTCATGCAGGAACACCGTATTCTGTGCATCTCATTACTTGCTGCAAATCAAAAATGTGACCCCTAACTAAAAGGGTAGGAGCTCAATATTTAGGGTTTGGCAGAGTTCCATGCTAATGAGGCCTTAGTGTAAGTGGCAAGAGTCCCATCACTTGGGTTATTTAAATTTCATTGTAAAACTACTGAGAAAGTGGAATATCAAGCACAGGCAGGGATGGTCTAAGGGCTTTATCAAATCCTTCAGATTTAGGTGGTCAGAACTGCTCTGCTTCCTAGCTTGATTCTTTCTGTGGCTGTGAATACAGGTGGGCAGGCTGTCCTGTGTCTGCGTGCTGCTGCCCGCTTAGCAAAAATTCATGGAAATTTCCAGCCCAGCATAAAGAACCTCACGTGCTTCTGACCCCAAGAGAAATTCCTTCCCTCTACAGGCAGCTGCAAAATGTCAGCGTAAGGTCAGCAGGTGGCACAGAGCAACTGGAATTAGAAGCCCTTTGGTCCAGAGCTCTGACATCAGCATCCCCTCTTTCTGCCGTTCTCCTGACCTGCGACACCATCCTTATAGAAGAGGCAGAGCCCTTCAGAGTCATACGCTGAAAATCCCTTTTTTCCCTGGTAGCCAGACCTGAAAGCTGCCTGTCCTTTCAACTTTCTATACTCTACTATTGCAAAATCGCACCTTCGTAGCACTTTCCAACTCTATTGTGCCTGGCAGTCTTTGGGTTGATTTTCCTGAAGAGCCTAAGGGAGTTATGTGCACCCAACTCTTTATAAATAAAGCACTTCTTCACTTTCCTCTGAAACTTTCACCATCCAGAAAGAGCAGTGCATTAGCTGTGTAACAGCATCTGATCTTTTAGGTTTCAAGATGACTGCATTTTTCTGGGTCTGTGTCTGAAGCTAGAGGGGTTATTCTACAAGACTGAAGTTAAGGAACAGAAGTTCGTTAAAGCCAGGTATGAACAGAAGCAGGACCATATTTTTGGTTCCTGTTATGTTCAACTGAGAGTCTGAACACAAGATGGAAGCAAATGGGAGCCTCTTTCAAGTCAGTGGTGCTTTCATTAACTCCCTCCTTCCCGGATGCCAGCATGTCCTTGAGAAGCCCATGTGTCACTGAGTACCCAGAATATTTCAGAGGGCTCTTTCACTCTTCTTGAACAAGGATAAGATCCATCCAGCGTTCCCCATGCAGTGAGGTACAGGAAGAAAAATCTTAGTCGTTCAAGTCACAGTGGCTGCAGAGCTGTTTTCAGGATTACCTGCTACACGGAGTATTTAGAAAGTGTGGTCTGAGCTTGTCGAGGTGGCAAGGAGGCAGGATGAAGATGTAAGTCCTTATCCCTTGAAGCAACAAGAGAAATACTGGTAAACAGGAGGTGCAATGAGGCATTCACTTTGCAGAGCAAATGTATTTTGAAAGCTTGTGGCTGGGGGAAAGAGAGGGGCAGGTGCACCCTGACATTTGGGCCCAGTCTCCTCCTGTTGGTGTTTGGGCTGTGCAGCAGCATGGAAGCTGTCATTGGTGGCTGTGCAAAGAGCATGTAGCTGGATCCTTCTAACCTCTATTAATGGGAATTGATACTGGCATCCTGCCCGTGCCATGTAAGGCTTGGAAGGATGTTTTCCAGGTTTTTGCACTTGCAGAGCTCTTTAAAGACAGGCAGGTATCCATGAATTGAGTAAGGCTGGGGTTCTACAAAGATTTGTGTCCCAGCTTAACTCTGAGTAAATTCAGGCTCAAAAACCTCACCCTGCAGAATATCACATACCCCACTCTCTGCAGCTTCAGATGGAGACTCGAGACAGTTAGGCTGATCACTGATTAATGATCATTTTATCATACATTAAATCTTCCTTTTTTTCTTGTTAGCGACCAAGCTGTGACATTCTTTGCAGTATTTCTGTGTGGAAATGATTTGTTCTTTTCGCCAGTGAGTAATTCTTTGTCTGACAAGCATTCGTGAATGTCCCAATTTGTGAATGTCCCAGTTTGTCCCAGCATGTCTCATCATTTTGTTCCTGCCTGGTTTTGAAACTGGCTTTCAGTGACCACTGAAGCTTAAAATTAGATTTTCACAAACATTTGCACTTCTAAAACACAATGTTCATTGAAAGTAAATACAACACAGGGCGTGAGTATTGTCTAATCAGAAGTCACTTGGGCTCAAACCACGACACATCCCAAAACTGCTGCGGGAAAATTATTTCCAGAGTTGGTTGTTCTGTAATAAATACCATCAATGTCTGGATGAGGTTGCTCCCCATCCGTGTCAAGGTCACTGCTGGGAAGTGATAGCACATTTACAGCCAGAGGAAGTTGTTCATTTTCGCCCAATAGTTTGAAATCGTTGCTTTTTGAAGGCCTCTTATAGCTATTTTGATACGAGGATCCCAGTTAACCCAGGACTTGCATTGCCTTCAGACATTTTAGATGCTAAAAACCCAGAAGCTCAGGTAACACAATACCAGTCTCCAAATAAAAAAATATCATTGTGGTACAAAAGGGTCAGTTCAAGATCTTATAGTGGTAGGTTTTAAAAGCTTTGTCATAAAAAAAAGCCACAAAAATAGATGATCCCAAACATTTGCCTGGGCATCCTCTTTGCCAGCTTGTGACCATGCTTCTGCAACTGAAATCCTGTTGGGCCTGTGACCCCACTTGTCCAGATCATGACTAATACTATGGGATCTGCTGCCTTAGAGGAGGGTGTTAGGTGAGGGGAAAAATCAATGAGAACTGGGATCCATGCCAAGCTCTGCCACATATTCCCTGTTTATCCTTCGCATGCCTTTGCTCTGTGTCTCATTTCCTCAGCGCTTCTCCAGGTAAAATAAGGCTAACAAAGGTGGAGCTTGGTCTTTGGTTCTCAGCTGCTTGCTCCATGGCAGGTGCCCTGCAAGATCAGATGGATAAATGGAACAGGCTGAAATGTGTATAAATAAACCAAAATGTACTCAGCATGAATTTTACACTGTATCTACGCTATAGGCCCAGATTTGTTTCCTGTGAGCATGTGAGTAGCCCCCAAAGAGCTGCACATGTGAGGTGAGAAAGCAGATTTGGTCATGAGGAGATATATAGAGAGATATATATGCTTCTCATTCAATACTGCTGATAGGGGCACAAGTGAGGTAAGGATAGAAGTTCCTGTGTCCCAGGAATGTATACAGTGTTAGAGTGTGTGTGCGCTCTGGGAGAAAGCCTTATTTCAAACCCGTATTGAACTCTACCTTGAGGCAGTGAAGGTGCTGAGCAGGTAAGGGTGCAGTGGCTGGCATGAAATAACTGTCATTTTCTACTGCGGTATGTCTCATCTAGTTACCTGAATAACGCAAAAATTCGATTGCTTGTGAGGAATCAAAGTTCAGACACCACTCTGTGTTCCTCTGGAGTGAAATCCTCTCCCCTCATTTTCAACTACAACTTTTACAGCCAGCGGAGAGAAAAAGGCGTATGGAGGGTGACAGGCCTTCTGCTGTGGCGGTTAGCTGAAGCTGCTTAGGTGAATAACTCCTCGAAGTGCTATCTAACCCAGATATGCAGGGTAGGAGTTGGACTTGAGCAGGAATTGAATACTGCCATGTGAAAGCCAGTGTTTTCTGTTTAGGCTAAGGAGAGACACCAGCAAATCAGCAGGCAGGAGTGAATGCAGATTACTTCAGCTTAATCAAGGTGAACTGGCACTGATGTTCACCTGAGTATGAAATGCATTTTTCTCTTGCAACTGTAGAAGGAAAATAAAGCCCATGACACCCCAGTAGAAGCAACATTGCAGGGTGGTGGCGAGCCCTGTCTTTGACTTTGTAAATGACTTTGGTCACATCAGTTCATCCCAACCCATGTACGTTGTAGGGTGCAAGATCTCTGGAAGTTTGGTCTTCTGGGCAGAAGTCACTAGTACTGCAAAAGGGTACTGCCTATCTGGGAGACATGACGCAGAGTTGGGAGAGTTGGGAGATTACGAGTATAACTCCATATAGTCTTGCTGAGGACAGAGCAGGGGAGAAGGAGATTCTTTTTGTACTTTCAGTGTACCCCAGAGCTTGAAGAATGTGGCTTTAGCACCACGGTGTGTGCTGCAATATGCATAAGAGCACACAAATGGCAGCTACAGCAGAGCAGTTTGAGATCTGCGCATCCAGGTTGTGATGTATTTACATAGGGTCTCAGGAATGTTCATCTGAATTGGTGTCTAGAGCAGATTTATTAACAACGCTGAGCTCTTCTATGGATGCTCCTAGAGCTGATCCAGCTGGATCAGCTTTGCTTCCAAGCTTTGCTTCCAAGAGTACTTCAGTCGTAGCGGAAACTTTTACAGGACTGTTAACACAGTTCGGTGTGGGTAAAGTTACATCTGAGAGAAAGTCAGGCTGTAACAGGAGAAGGAGCCCAAGTTCTTACTGGGCTTTAAGAATTATTTTGAAATCTCTGTTCCAGCTATTTTCATAGACTCATGAAATCATGGAATAGTTTGGGTTGGAAGGAAACTTAAAGCTCATCCAGTTCCACCCCCCTGCCACAGGCAGGGACACCTTCCACTAGAGCAGGTTGCTCCAAGTCCTGTCCTTGAGCACTGCCAGGGATGGGGCAGCCACAGCTTCTCTGGGCACCCTGTGCCAGCGCCTCAGCACCCTCACAGGGAAGAGCTTCTGCCTAAGAGCTCATCTCAATCTCCCCTCTGGCAGGTTAAAGCCATTCCCCTTGTCCTGTCCCTACAGGCCCTTGTCCAAAGCCCCTCTCCAGGTTTCCTGGAGCCCCTTTAGGCACTGGAGCTGCTCTAAGGTGTCCCCTTCAGGAGCCTTCTCTTCTCCAGGCTGCCCCAGCCCAGCTCTCTCAGCCTGGCTCCAGAGCAGAGGTCCATTTATTTATTTAATTTTCAATGACTACCACAAAAGAGCCGCTTAGGATACAAGTAATCCCCAGGCAAGGGAGGTCAAAGACCACGTTCAGCGCTCCTGTGAGCCCTTTGCTACATCAGCGATCCGACTGGTGTGTTTAGTACCCAGTCCTCTGAATTAGTAAGAAGTGAGGAGCTGAAAGAAGTCACCGTGTGGCAGTGGGCAGGCACTCTGACAGCAACACAGGCAGAAGGAAGTCTAATAAAGTGAGAGTATTTCAAATCCATGCAAATTCGGAAAGCACTTTAGTGACCTGAATTCTAAAGGTACAGCCAATGGGCTTGGAACAGAAATTGTTTTTAATTTCCTCTGTGTCTGTGCAGAGTTTTCACAACAGAAATCTCATTATGATTATTTGATCGAAGAATTATTGTTGAGCGCTGGCTCCTTTTAGAAAATCACATGAGCTTTTCTCCCTGTTCTTTTGTGTGCTCTCTACAGTCAAGGAAAATGTGACTTTGCAATCCTTTATTAAGGGAGCAACATCTATTTGCTTAGTTTCCATAATTTTACATACACTATTCCACTTTGAAGTACCAGTGCCTTTGCTAGGAATATCTAGGCTCTAAATATCTTCCTTTTCCCCCCCTTCTATTTAGCCTATTGTTACTGTGAGTAAAATAGTGAGCTTTTAGAACCTAAAGCACTATATTGATGGTACTTATTTTCATCTGAGTTAGGGAGGAAATCATATTGAGAACAAAAAAATGAGTACCTTTTGGAGACCTTTGAGTCCTTTACCTGACATTGCTCCTGTAGCTCCTTCAGTCCTGTTAAGGGGCACATGCAGGTGAATGGGTTGCTTTGGAGCCACCCAGTCCTCCCATCATGTAATCTTAGTAAATTTGGATAGTGCTTTTGGGATTAGGAGAAATGTTTGGGTAGATTGTTTATCTCAGTACCTTAGACTCAGCATTTTATGTGGGATAAAGAACACAGAAGGAAAAACCTAACATCCAGCCTCCCTGCTTCCATGATGACATAAAGTTGGAAGGGGAATCCCTCTTCCTTTCTCCTAAGGAAGCTTCTCCCTGGTTTAGCGAGAACACAGGGCTCCACCGTGGTTCACTGAGCACAGCTCTGAGGAACGTTAGGGTTACACGGGACCAAACTAATCATTTCTCTGGTTGTTGTCTTTGCTGCTCTCCTATTGAGGCAAGGGATGTGGCACTAAATCCAGAGCTGGAAAAAGGAACTTGAATCTGAAGCAATTTAATATATAAGATGATGAGGAGAAATAATCTCAGAACCACCTCCCCAAGCAAACATGGCTTCCACTGCCTCTTCCCACTCCTGGCTGGTTTTCATGCAGGACCTTAGGCAGATCTGCCCAGGAAACATCTTCATCCCACTGGCATTCTGCTGTTCTTATCTGGTGCTGGTCGAAAGGAAGATTTGTTGCAGAAGCGCCTAAAGGACTTTTATCCCTGCGTGGAAACCACGTAAATGATACAATTCATTAGAATGGTGGAACCCATGAATTCTTCAGTTTGGTAACCGGTTCCAGTTTGAATGATGACTCTGAGACATTCCTCTACCCTCAGTAACTGAAAGAAGCTTTTCATTCATTTGTTTTTTATATTCTGGAGAAGAAATTTGAGACTTTCTTGGCAAAAAAGAAAAGCAAAAGATCTAATGAAGAGATTAATAGATTCACACTGGGCTCAGGAAAAGAGTGAAGTGGAACTGCAGAGGAGAACTGAAACATTCTGGTTTAAAAACTAAAAAAAGATCCTCATTCCAAGGGTTTTGCTGAAATTATTTTATCAGTTTGACACAAACTTCAGGAGCTTTGATCAAAATATTTACAGGAAATAGTATGTATGTTTGGAAAATATTAGCATATTCCTTGTTTAGTGCTTTGCCAAAGAAACCAGAGGCTTCTGAGCAGCTCGTCCTGTGTTGTCAAGAGCTCGGGTTATGAAAACATCAGTCCCTTCAGTGCATCTGTGCAGCGCTGATTAACATCACTTGGGTTCTCATCTAAATGGAGGGCAGCCATGAAAATTGCAGGTCATTCAAGCACAGACAAACAAATCAGAAGCCAAAGATAGGTGATATGGAATTAAAGGAGTGAGCTGAGGAAACACAGAGCGGTGAATGTTACGGAGGTTTTTGCAAAAGTGCATTAGCAACAGAGAATCAGAATCACAGATTGGTCTGGGTTGGAAAGGACCTTAAAGCTCCTCCAGCTCCAACCCCTGCCACGGGCAGGGACACCTTCCACTAGAGCAGGTTGGTTTAAGCCCCGTCCAACCCTGCCTTGAACACTGCCAGGGATGGAGCAGCGGCAGCTTCTCTGGCAACCTGTGCAGCCCCTCACCACCATCAAAGGGAAGAACCTTTGTCTCTTTCTCCTTTCTCTAGCCCTCATCGTTCCTCCTCATCCCAGTTTTGCTACAGTTTGTTATCAGGAAAGCAAATGTGGAAAGGCAGCTTTTTTGCCTGCCTGCTTTGAACACAGCGTGTTGACTGCCATCCACATCCTGACCTTGCAGTTGTGTAGGAAAGCTACAGATTTCCCATGCTGGGATTTGTACCTTCAACTCCAGAGAGAGAATGATTACAAACCTGCAGCTGAATCCCTCTTGAACTCAAGTATGGTTTGCTCTTACATATCGTTCTTATTTAGGTAGTTTGTTCCTTCAGACTAGAGCAGTTAATATTTCTTTTTCTGTTTAATAAGCTCTTTTTGATAGTGTTTGTGAGCAAATAAAAATGATTTTAGTAGTTAGCAGGTGGAAATTACTCTGTGTGTGCAGCGTGGCTCTAAGCCATTCACTGTATTTTCACTGCAAAAATGCTATAAAATTTAAAGGTGGCATTCATGCTCCTTCTGGTGTGCCTGGCTGCAGGAAGGGCAAGTAGAACTGGGATCACAGGAATACCAGTGGTCTCTGTTCCAGTCCAGTTTATAATGAAATAGGTGTTACATACTGTTTATGTATCCTACACCTTCACTTCCAGTGCAGACAAGCTCTCCAGCAGCTGTAATGACATTAGCAGCTCCAAATACTCTTTGCCTTCAGGACCGTGTCCTTCCAGAGTCTGGTATCTTTCTCCAACGCAGGAAAAGAAAGGTCAGGTGCCTAGATGCCTTTTTAGGAGGCAGTGAATAGCAGTAGATGGAACACAAAAGCATTAAGAATCTCACTACCCAAAACAGACATATCCCAAGTGCACCAGTTGCCAGACCAGAATCAATTGCTAGAACCACACCTCGTCCTTTATAAAGAGATAAACACTTGGCTTTTGAAAAAATCCAAGGAAAAACCCTGAGTGTGTTCTTCCAATGCTTAACTACAATCACAGTTAGATTGCTCCTTCTTTTTTCAATGGGCTTGTGTAAAATCACAGGATCTCACGGGTCCTTCTGGAGCTTAAGTGAAAGGTTCTTAACAGCTTCCTCTTTGAAGTTCCCTATAAATCATTATCAGATCACCTCTTCTCTGAAGAGAGGCTGCATATATTGTACTTACTGATGTTTTTCAAACTTGGTCCTTTTGGATGTTGTCTGTACCTTTTCATACCTTGCAGCTGCCACTAGAACTAAGCCATCAAACCTAGCATGATACGTAGTGTAAAAGAGCCATCATATACTAAAGAAACAAAAGCAACAATATGGATGTCATCTATGCACAGGGCTTTTTCACATCGGTACATAAAGGCCTGAGATGTGATTGGAAGAAGATTGAAAGGAAATTCCACTGAAACCTCACTGGGAAGTACTACCCAACATGGCAACCCATTCATAACCATTCCTTCTTGGAAACTAGCAGCTGACAAGTTTAAACCGGAATGCTGTAGAAGACAAATTTAATATCATTCTATGGACTTAGCCAATAATATCAAAATCAAGTTGTGATTTCATGAGGATGGAGACAAGTTTAATGGACATGAGCTGTGCTGCCAGCCTTTAATTCCTAAAGCATGACATGATATGGTGGTTAAAATACAGAAAATGAGGCTCTTCCCCTTCCAGGCGTCTATCCCCTGCTCTGTAAAGCCACAGCATTTGGCACTCTGCTGTCCGTTTGCTCTGGTCCTTTAGAGGAGCTAGAAGTGATCAGCCAGGAGGCAGCAGAAACGACATTTGAATCAGGTTTGCTAATGATTTGGTTCAGGAGGAGGGTGAAAACAGCTTCTGATCCTATCCAAACTGGCTGGTGCCTCCTCTGGTGGTGACCTTTCTACTCTCACCTGTGTGAGCTTCAGCTACAAAGTGAGCTCTCTACAGACACGCAACCGGAGGGCCAGGGTGCGCCTGCAGACACAGACACACACAGAGACAACACACAGAGTAATTGTAGGGTGAACCCTTCAAATACAAAGAGCTTCAGTTAGACAAAGCAGAGGTGCTGTCAACAAATCAAACTAGTATATGTTGTCTGAAGAGAGGTCCCTTGAAAATGCAAGAAAAGGCAAGAACAGAATCTACACTAATTTTAGTACAAAATCATTCGAATCAGCATAAACCAGTTCCTTATCAGTCAAGTTATCAATTAGCAAGTTATGAGAACAGATCTGTGAAAGCCATTAAGCAGAGAGCCTGTCCAGACCAGAAATCTCCTTTGAGATAGCATTTGTGCTCTGTTGAAAGGTCATCTCTGGCAGCATCTCCTACCCCAACACTGAATGGTTCTGTCCTTCCATCCAGGAGAGTGGATCCATCCAGTGCCACATGTGCTCTCAGACCACACAAAGTCATTACACCACTTTTTCCAGCCCGTTGGAAAGGCAGAGCACATTCTGATATTTTGCTGCAGTCTTGGATGTCCAGCTGAACATGGTTTGCTAGACTTCAGTTCCTGAAAGTCTGGGCTAGATGGGCACAGCCAAGATGCAGCATGGCTGAGGTCTGTTACTTCAGTCAGCTTGAGGTTTTCCTGCATGTAGAGTCCTTCTGTCCCTTCTTCCTAGAAAAATTTCAACTCTAAACAAATATTTCACTCCAGAGGGAACACGTTACATGAGACAGATGAGGAAAAGGAGAGTAGCTGAAGACTCAGGAAACTTCACTGGACTTATGTTACTGAGGTTTTCCTTTGCAAACACACACCAAAAAATTGAAGCCTGTGGATTTATTCTCTTTTTCTAATGCAGTTTCAGGTTATGTGGTTAAAATGGGAATCTTCCAGATTCATGAGCTTTGCTACCAGTCTGCCACGCTTACCGAAAGTTGCTTTACTGTCTAAAATTATGTATCCTGTCAGGCACTTTTGGTTTGGTGATCATACCACAAAGGCAGAAGGTATGATATTTGTCATCTTGTAGCTGGAACACAGATCCTGTAATGAAGTAACATGGAGACAGTGCCAAAAATTTGAGGGAAGTCTAGCATGAAGCTTTGAGGAACCCTGCCATGCTTTGAAATGCCAGAATGACTCTTTCTCTCTTCACTTTCACTACAGGTAAAAAAAACTCCATTCTGCTGCATAAAGTCCAGCATGACCTCAATTCGGGTGTTTTCAACTACCAGGAGAATGAGATCATCCAGCAGATCGTGCAGCACGACAGGGAGATGGCACACTGTGCTCACAATGTCCAGGCTGCCGCCGCCGCCGCTGCCGCATCCACTCCCACCCCTGTCATCTGGACCCCTCTGATCCAGGCACCCCTGCAAGCTGCAGCAGCCACCACTTCTGTCGCTATAGCTCTGACCCACCATCCGCGCCTCCCAACAGCAATCTTCCGTCCTCCTGTGTCCGTCCTGGGCTCTTTGGGACAGCAATCCAACCAGACGCCGAGACAGCTAAAACGAATCCAGTCTCTAATCCCGTCCACGGGCCCTTCTGCTGTTGGCTCTCCCTCTAGTACTCCGTCCCAGCTGCATACTCCAGGAGCAGAAACCCCTTCCTCCTCCTCCTTCCACATCCAGCAGCTAGCAGGATTCTCAGCGGCCGCTGGCTTAGGCCAGTTCCAGGTGGGATCCCCTCCAGGCAGCTCAAGCCAGCTGGGTTTGAGCAGCCCATCCACAGCAGGACTGAGCCAGTTCCAACAGGGACCTTCTGGATCACCCTTAGGTACAGCTCAGTCCATGCAGCAAAAACAGCAGCAGCAGACAGCCCTTTCCAACAGTGGATTTGGGCATTTCCAGCAAGCTACAACTAGCTCCCCATCAACATCTCTCACTCAACTCTCATCAAAATCACCCCCCAGTCTTCTCAACCAGTTCCAGCCCACCACAACACCGCTGCAGGGGGGACAGTTACAGCAGCTCTCGGGCAGTGGGACTTTGGGGGGACTGAATCACTTCCAACCGCCTCCTCCTTCCAACTCGCCATCCTCCAGCCTAAGCCAGCTGGCACAGGTCACTGGTGGGCCGTCCTCAGGTCTGTGCCAAACACATCCAAGTGCATTAGGATCTTCAATTGGAACGATATCCCAGCTCCACCAAGAACGGCCATCTTTTGCCTCCATGTCTCCACTACATAAGTCTGGTGTCGCCTCTCCCTGTTATACCCCTTCAGGCCTTAGTCCTCCTAGTCAGAGCCCAGTGGCAACAAGAACTTTTCAATGTAGCCCTTCCGGGGCCTCAGGCTCTCACGGATCTCTGCTCCTGCCTCAGACTGCCAGCCCATCTCCGCAGATCCTGCAGGCCAAGAGCACGCCGCCGGTGCCGCCGGGACGTCTGAACCAGGACATCAAGTTGATTTCTGCTTCCCAGCCGTCTTTGCCCCAAGAGCTGGCTCAGACGCTGAGCCAAAGTTCTCCTCATTCCTCTAGAGAATCTGTTTCCAGCTTCTCTCCTTTTCCTGGTGGAGGGACCGGACTTCTTGGAAAGCCTTGTAGCTCAATTCCTGGGCGTATGACTTTACCACGTCAGATGTCCTCAGGTTCTTTACCCCATCCGCTGGTGTTTGGGGCCAGCACTGCAGGAGCTGCTGCTCTGACTGCTGGTGGGAGGAAAGACTCCATAGTGCTCACAGGGGACCTGGAACCTGTCAGATCCAAACTGCCCTCCAATTTGTGAGGACTCCTTCTGAGAGCTGATTATGTCAGCCCTGCAATTCAGTTCTTGATTAGACTTTCATGAATCATGTTTTCCATTTCTTCTCCCTCTTCCTTTCCTTTCCTTTTTCTCCACTTCTTTTGTTTAGGTATAACTGTGACTAGAAACAAAAAAAAACACATGAAAAAGAACAAAAAAAGAAGATAACCAGGTATTCTTAGAGCTATAGATTTTTGGTCACTTGATTTTATAGAATATTTTAATACATGGAAAAAAAGGATATGATCAAATTTAATCCAACAAGGTAACGCATAGACAAGGCGTGTGCCTGATCTGGAACATGTGAATGATCAGCCACAGAAGCCACCAAGAAAGGTTTTCCTGTTGAGACAAAGATCCGAGGTTGACTTGAGCCATAAAAAAGGAACATCTGTTCAGGCCTGTAGCTGGTGTTTTTAGGACAGCTCTGCTTGGCCTCAGGCTGGCATCACTTTGAACCTGAACCTGATCCGCAGCACCTAGTCATGGGGGGACTTGGACGGGCCCAGTGAGCATCAGAATGTTTTGTTTCCTCCCAGGTTTCCTCCTGTGATAAGCAGGCTGCAGAGGAAGCAAGAAGGAGGCAGTTTCAGCAACACAGTCTAGGGATTTCAGAAGGGCTGAGCTTCTGTTCAGACTCCATCTGAAGAGGACAGAGGTGACTGGGAGATGGCCTGACTTCAAATACTTTTCCTTATTCTGCTGATGCTCTTGTAAGAACAAGAAGCAATCCCTTGTAAGTCACAAGGAGGACAGTGACTCTCCCCTCTGTGTTTCTGTAGGCATCGTGGATGACATGGGCTGTGGAAGAAGGTCTGCCTCTGCCCCACACCAGGCAGCTGGCCTCAGCCAACAAAAGAGCCCAAACAAGAACCTCTCCGTGGTTCAGAAACCGGGTGTGCTGCCTTCTAGGTTGGGGTGTGCAAAGTAAGGGGAGGGTGAAGAAAGAGGCAGCAGTTGAACCTTCCCTCTCTCATTTCAATGTCTGTGTCCATAGGCTGACTGGTTAGAGAAAAATTGGGAAGTGGGGTGAAGCGGCTCCAGCCCTCTTCCTCTTTAGCCCAGGGGAGTTTGAGCTTTGAGGTACCAGGGTAATTCTGATCCTTCAGATTTGCAACTGTGTTTATCCCATTAAACCAGATTAGACCAGAAATTTAGCCAGCCGTGGTCCATGCTTCTCCTCTGATGGGGAAATCTAAATCCTTTGCTTGATTTCACCAGCAATAAGAGCCTGCACCTAATTGGCTTTGGTCTCACCCTGCAGTTGCAGCATCACTGAACAAGTCTTGGGGCTAGCGGGCACCTTGATTTTTGGGGCACCACTGATTTAAGGCAGCCAAAGCGGGACGCAGACAGTCAGGAGCTGTTGGGTGAACACAGCACTGAGAAGCTACAGCCTTTACCTCTAGAGCAAATATGTCCTTTGACTCTTTTTTGGTCTTTTGTTTTCCCTTTTAGGCCAAGAGGTGTCTCCAGCCACCTCGCTCTAAAGAGTCAGGTGCTCAGCTTTTCTAAAACCCATTACACGTATCCAGCCTTCCTCTGCTCCCAGCTCTCATGATGTCCCTCCAGCCCTCAGAGGGAAAGCAGGACTTCATGCAGCAGTGCTAAAACCCTTACTATTGTTATCACAGTAACAACCCATGTCCATAGAACTCCCTCTCTCCCCCAACAATGGCTGACAGTTGGGTTTTTATACCAAATTGTTTGCAAAAACCTTGACACATGCCTGTAACTTGGATGTTGCTGCCAGCATCCCTGGGCACTCTTGTTTCAACATGCTTCGGTGGCTCAGAGTTCAGAGGTAATCAGCTTTGGTCTTCCTTAAAGGGTCAGGGCAACTCCAGAAATGGTCTTTTTCTACTAGCTACATACAACAACTACTATGTGTGAGTGTGTGGTGGGAGGGGTGCATGTGTGTGTATAGATTTTATATATATCTATATATACACTTTTATATATAGTATACAGTTATACACATACGTAGTCTATTTATGCACATGTTTAAGCACGCGCACACACACACATATTTATATCTATATATCCTCAGTTTCGAATACATGCCAATTTTGACCCTCCTTTAGGCCTGTTGGGCAAGTGAGATTTATAGCATAGAGATGCTGCTTTTCCAAATATGTACAGGTTCATCTTGAAACCAAATCAGTTGCTGGAATTAAAGCAGACTCAGACCCTCTCATGCTCTCATAGATATGAGGCAGTTCCTAGGAGGAAGAACCACTATGTCCTTTGAAGTTTTATATTGTTTTAGCAACATTTCTCCTTCCACATGCTAGAGGGCCCCTAGAATGAGCATCTCAAGAGGTTGGGAGCTGAGCTGATTGGGTCCAGGCTATCTAACAGAAGTAGTTGGGAAAAGTCTTCAGCCCAGCAATGCCAAGCCCTCATGGATGACTGTCCTGTGACTGCTGCATTGGTACTTGAATCTCAACAACCCCTGTGGACACTGACAAATGGAGGTGCACAGAAACTCCCCGAGGGCTGTCTCTATCTCTGTGTGTTCCATCCACTAGTCTGGTGAAGATCCTTCTTCGGTTGGGTTACTCTGCTTTGTTTCTCACGGGGATACTGTTTGATTTGCCAGGTCTTAGCAGTGCAGTAGCCAATCTTGAGTTATTCCGACTGGACCTCAGTCAGCACTAGGCTTGTCTCAGTAGGTGGAACTATATTTATTATTACTGGGTTTTTTTGGTTGATTTGGGGGGAAGGGAGGGAAGAGTTCTCGGGCTGGGGTTTGCAATATAAAGCACACAATAAAAACCTTAGTAAATAAAAATGTGAAAAACCTATCTTACTGACTGCTGTCTGATTCAAGTGTGAAATTCAAGCAATATGAGGTGAGATTAAAAACCCTTGGGTTGCATTTCTATCCTCTCTTTTCTGCTGAGCAGAGAAGATGCAGGGGTTTGCCTTACTCCTGTCTGTATTTTCCTGAAAATCTGGTAATTGTTTTGCAAATGTGTGTATGACAATCCTTCATATTTATAGCAGAAGTGGAAGTGCTGGCAGACATGATCCTTGGAGAAGAGCCTGAGGAGCCCTGTCACAGGAGATAGACATGAACAGCTTGGAAGAGGGACTATGGCAGGAAGCAGCCAAACAATGAGAGTAAAGAAACAGTTTTCAGTTCTCAGAATAAGCTGGATCATGATTCCAAGATCAGGACCACATGTGTTTTAGAAAGGTAAAACTAGACTCAGTTCTCCGCTTTTGTTTCACTCCCTCTTTGAGTCTTTGGCCAAACCCACTTGAGGTGTTACACACGAAGTTGCTGATGTGGGTGGCAACTCACAGAGGGGCTGTGTGGCCTCTTGCCCTTTCTCCATAGCCAAAAAAACATAGGGCAAAGCAGCTGAGGTGCTGGAGTGTTCTACAGCCTGTGGCAATGAGATGTAGAGGTAGATCACATCATACTCACAGCTTCTTCTCGTCCCACCAGTCAATACCCAGAACCTCACCTCTGCCTTGCTGATAGCCTCACTTCTTTGAAATCTCATTTTTTTGTACCTACTCACTCAGTGGTGGCATTTTGCCCTCTGACATTTTGCCCTGCCTATGAAAGACCTGAATTTGCTAACACGTCGATGGTGTGTCTGAGATGAGAACAAGGACCAGGACTTGCTTTACCAGGACTCCCAGTGCCAGAGATAGCAAAAAATTAAAGGATCCCAGGGCCATAAGTGAAATCAGTGTTTTGCAGAGAAGGAGGCGCGCACACACACACAGTGACAGCAGAGCCCAGGCTCAGGCCAAGGACACCCCTTTTCTCTTCCTTCCTGTTAGCTCCTGGTGGCACAAGGAAACTGGAGATGCTGTGAGTCTCTCTCCACCAGTTTCCTGTTCTTGTGTGGCTGTAAATAGAGCTGGTGAGGAAAGAGTAAACCACACTTTATTCCCATTCCCTTGGTACCAGATGGCTCTGCCCTGGTTCGTCCCTTGTTCTGGGGATTCAGTGAGGGAAGTGCAGGCAATAGACTATTTGGTTTGTCTTTGAAAATGAATGTCTGTGTCAGGCTATTTTATTTGACATGCTATTATTGTTACAAACTGGGATTCTGAGTCAGTCCTGCCCAATCAAGACTTCTTTAAAGTTCTGTTTCACCAAGTATTTACAAACTTTCAAGGTTTTCTTGCTGGAATAGAACAAAACCCAAGCTCAGTCCTCTTCAGCATTCTTGTGAAAACTGTTTATTTTCCCCACTAACAGCTAGCAGGGATTCCAGACATAGCCCCACTACCACAAGGTGCAGAAGGGTAGGCAGGACTACACCAGGAGGATCTCATGCCCTTCCTGTGGGCAGAGGAGATCACCACAATACAGTAAACATGAGGTCCTCATGACAGGCATGAGACTGTAAAGGAGTCAGTGACATGGTTCAGCTTTATCATCACAGCTAGTATCCACGTCCCTGCTCTAGGTGATTGTGGATCAGGATGGCATATGCAGCCTTTCCCTGACCAGCGCAAAGCCCTGGCTCAACAGTCTGGAGAATTCCCATCAGCTGTAGAAAAGCTTGGAAGGGCTTGACTGGTTTAGCATATGTGTTGATGCCTCCTTATTGAAAGGACTTAAGACCACACTGGGGTATCATGGTGCTTGCATGTGGCCTGTCAGGAGCAAACTGATCAGGTACCAGAGCCAAGTTATACGTCTATCAACTGGGTGGTTTATCCACCTCCTTATCACTCCTACCTTTCCTGCAGTGCCTTGTGAAGACTCAGCACTCTGGTGGAGGGAGGCTCAGGGTGGTGAAAGGCAGTGACACTACCTCTTCTGATTTCCCCCTTTTCGCAGTCACAGTCACAGTCTGGCCAGGGCTCTTCATGGGAATTTCAGCCTTGTCTTAGGAAGCTGTCCCAGGCTGGCTGCCCACCCCACTCACCCTCAGGTGGTTTTTGCTGCTGCTTTTCAGCTCTACACTTCCTTGGTCACGGTTCTCACTTTCCCCACAATTTGTCAAGACAGGTTTGGTGTGTGCAGGTGGCCCCTCTGCCAGGCTGTGACCTGCAGCCAGTTTGGTTTCTAAGCTTCCTACACTCAGCAATGTGCAGAAGTGATGTCAAGGCACTTACACGCATACTGAGCAGTTCTACCTCCTCCTTGCAGAGGCGTAGACTTGACTGAACATTGCTTTTGTGGCAGGAGAGCAAAGTGGAGAAGCAAGGACATGCCAAGGTCCTGGCCCCAAGTCACAGCTCAGCACCACCTAGTTTTCAACACAGATATTCAGTGCTCAGTTCTGAGGTCCCTTGTGTGCCCTGTCGAAGGTGTTGGGCTGGAAGGCCTCAGGGGACAGGCACAATATTCCTGTGTGTGAGTTTTCTGCTTTCAGCAGCACCCCAGTGAAGCTGTGGAGGAGCTGAGGGTGCCTCAGAGGCAGCACAGTGCTGCTTCCTTTCCAATGATGTCCCCAGCCCTGTCTCTGCTCTTGGCAATCCGAGGGGACGTTAAACAACTCCGATTTTAATGGAGCTAAATATGGTGCCATCTACTATGGGCAAATTAAGGGAAGAATATCTGAACTTGGTTCTGCCACTTAGAGTTGCAGGAAGGTAGATGATGATTGATTTTCTTTAAGAAGGCATTGCCAACCAGCTGCCTTCATCCTGCAGCTACCGTCTGACCCCAATCACCAGCACTGCTGCTTCTCTTCAGGTTACCTTTTATCAGGAACCTGATTAGAGAAGACATTGAATGAGGGCTCTCCAAAGAAGATTCTGTTTTATTTTAATGGAGGAGAAACAACGGCTTGATAGCTTAAAATGGGAGCTTTAGCCCAGCAAATGCCAGGCCCTTTGTAGGTCTTCTGCTGAGTGACCTCTTATTGACATGGGCACATCAGGACCCTGTGGGCCGCCTCCTCCAGAAATCCCCCCTCCAAGGCTGTGGGTGGAAGTGAAAGGGAAAGGGAGTTGCCTGAAGCTGTCCTGCAGCAGTGAGCAGGAAGGCGTTAACAGCATCTCCCAGTGTCACACGTTTAAACGCTTTCCCCTTTCTGGAAAGCTCCTTCCCCTGACTGTGCTGCTCATTAGAATGCTCTTCAGATGTCAGTTTTCCCCTCTTCACTTTTATTTCGTTTTATATGTCAGCTTCCTTGGGCTGGGATGGGAATGGCTGGGGCTCACCCACACTGGAGAACACATGCTCTCCCCCTCCAGCTCTGCAGACACAGACTGCAGAAACAGTGGGCCCCATCATGGCCCTCCTCAGAGCCTGTCCTGGGTTCAGCTACAGCAGTCATTTTTTTTCTCCTTCTTAGTAGCTGGTGCAGTGCTGTGTTTTTGACTTTCAACTTGGGAACAATGCTGATAACACCGATGGTTTTAGTTGTTGCTAAGTAAAAAAAACTAGTAAAATATTAAACGAGGTATGCTGTCATCCTGGTTATACCAGAGAGCGACAAATCATGGCAACGTGGTGGGGCTTAGCCTGCGCCTACACAGCCCTGCTCAACGCTATCCAGTACCTTCAAAGGGAAAAAAATGTCTCTGGATCTGATGGCAAAGCAACAGACAATGCAGCTACTCCAACTCCAAGCACAGCAGCTACACCAACCCCAGTGACAAGCACAGCAGTTGCCCAAACCCTGACCACAACAGGCAACGCAGCTACTCCAAGTACACCAGTGACACTAACGCAGTGACAAGCACAGCAGCTTCTCAAACCTCGCCAGCAACAGACAATGCAGCTACTCCAAGCACCGCAGCTATGTCAACTCCAGCAACAAGCACAGCAGCTACTCAAAACCCAACAGCAACAATGAACACAGCTGTTGGTGTTATTCAACCCCAAGCACAGCAGCTTCACCAAGTCCGACAGCAGACACTGCAGCCACTCCAACCACAGTGATAGACGCTGCAGCTAAACCAAATGGCCAATTTGTGACAATATCGGTTGCCCCTGTAAGCAAAAGCAAATGATAGGCACAAAAAGCAACCCGTGCAGTGAAGAAAGATGAAGTCCCAATGAACTTACTACAGGGGACAGCATCTGAAAAAGTGTTATTACTACGTGGACCAGAGGAAGAGGAAGAGGAAGAAGAGGTGACTTCTTGACCCCAAACCTCGACCGAGCTGCGGAATATGCAAAAAGATTTCACCTGTCTTCCATGGGAGCACATTGTCACCTGGTTGCTCTGATACTGGGACAATGGGGCCGACGGTCATGAACTAGAAGGTAGGGAAGCCAAGCAGCTGGGATCACTTGCTAGGGAAGGAGGAATTGACAAAGCGATTGCAAGAGAGAAGTGAGCCCTCAGCCTTTGGAGGGGGCTCTTGGCAGCTGTGAAGGAAAGGTTTCCCTGCAAGTACGATGTTATGAGTCACTCAGCCAACTGGACCATGATACAGAGAGGCATCCGGTCCCTGAGGGAATCAGCCATTCTAGAGGTGATCTATCATAGGCCAGATGCCGGGAATGCATCCGTAGATCCAGATGAAGTTGAATGTACAAGACCCATGTGGCGGAAACCTGCACGGAGTGCACCATCATCATATGCCCACTCATCGGCATCAATGACCTGGAATGAGATATCACCACCAAGAGTGGATGAAGTGACTTGTAAATTCCAAGAGTTCGAAGACAATCTCACCCCTTCCATCATTTCAGCTGTGGAAAAACTGTCCCAGGAGTTCAAACAATTGAAAGATGATTTGTAAGATCTGTCCAGCTCCCCATGAGTATGAACCCCTGTCTCAACTATGAACGGAAGGCACCCTACTGCTCGAGAGAGAAGATATAAGAGATACACGCCACGGGCCACCCTATGGTTTTACCTGTGGGATCACGGAGAAGACATGAGAAAGTGGAACGGAAAACCTACCTCAGTTCTGGAGCAACGGGTGCGTGAATTGAAGATGAGAACAAGTGTCAAGGATGATCCTCCCATGAAAGTTGCTGCTCCAGTCTCTGGTGAGCAGTTTCCCAGATGGAGTGGAAGAGCTGATTTTACTCCAACTCCTGTGATAAGGGATACTAATCCCTTTCTACAAGACACAAGTGGACAATCTTGTGATCACTATTAGAGGGGCCCTGCCTCCAGCCAGGTGGAGGAGAGGGACAATCGGATTTACTGGACTGTGTGGCTCAGATGGCCTGGCACATCAGTCCCACAGGAGTATAAGGCTCTAGTAGATACTGGTGCACAGTGTACTCTGACGCCATTGATGTATCAAGGAGTGGAACCCATTTATATTTCTGGAGTGACAGGAGGATCCCAAGAGTTGACTGTACTGGAGGCTGAAATCAGCCTGACTGGGAAGAAGTGGCAAAAGCACCCCATTGTGACTGGTCCAGGGGCTCCATGCATCCTTGGCATAGACTATCTCAGGAGAGGGTACTTCAAAGACCAAAAGGGTACCGATGGGCTTTTGGTATTGCTGCCTTGGAGACAGAGGAAATTCAGCAGCTGTCCACCTTGCCCGGTCTCTCAGAGGATCCTTCTGTTGTGGGGTTGCTGAAGGTGGAAGAACAACAGCTGCCAATCACGACAACAACAGTGCACCGGCAGCAATATCGCACCAACCGAGACTCCCTGATTCCCATCCATAAGCTGATCCGTAGACTGGAGAGCCAAGGAGTGATCAGCAGGACCCGCTCACCCTTTAGTAGCCCCATATGGCCAGTGCAAAAGTCTAACGGAGAGTGGAGACTAACAGTAGACTATCGTGGCCTGAATGAAGTCACACTCAATGGTACCCATTGAGTGCTGCCGTACTGGACGTGCTAGAACTTCAATATGAACTGGAGTCAAAGGCAGCCAAGTGGGATGCCACAATTGATATTGCCAATGCATTTTTCTCAATCCCTTTGGCAGCAGAGTGCAGGCCACAATTCGTTTTTACTTGAGGAGGGGCGTCCAGTACACTTGGAACCGACTGCCCCAGGGGTGGAAACACAGCCCTACCATCTGCCATGGATTGATCCAGACTGCACTGGAACAGGGGCAAGCTCCAGAACACCTGCAAAACATTGATGACATCATCGTGTGGGGCGATACAGCGGAAGAAGTTCTTGAGAAAGGGGGGAAGATAATCCAAATCCTGCTGAAGGCCAGTTTTGCCATAAAACAGAGTAAGGTCAAGGGACCTGCACAGGAGATTCAGTTTTGGGGAATAAAATGGCAAGATGGACGCCGCCAGATCCCCCCAGATGTGATCGACAAGATAACAGCAATGTCTCCACCAACTAACAAGAAAGAAACACAAGCTTTCTTAGGTGTTGTGGGGTTCTGGAGAATGCACATCCCAAATTACAGTCTGATTGTAAGCCCTCTCTACCACGTGACCCGGAAGAAGAATGATTTCAAATGGGGCCCTGAGCAACAACAAGCCTTTGAACAAGCGCTATGTGCTTACCATGGTGGAAGCAACCACTGGCTGGCTGGAAACATGCACTGTGTCCCACGCCACTGCCCGGAACACTATCCTGGGCCTTGAGAAACAAGTCTTGTGGAGACACGGCACCCCAGAGAGAATTGAGTCAGACAATGGGACTCATTTCCGGAACAACCTCATAGACACTTGGGCCAAAGAGCATGGCATTGAGTGGGTATATCACATCCCCGGCCATGCACCAGCCTCTGGGAAAATCGAACGGTACAATGGGCTGTTAAAAACTACACTGAGAGCAATGGGTGGTGGGACTTTCAAACACTGGGATACACATTTACCAAAAGCCACCTGGTTGGTCAACACCAAGGGGTCTGCCAACAGGGCTGGCCCAGCCCAGTCAGAACTTCTACGTGCTGTAGAGGGGGATAAAGTTCCTGTGGTGCACATAAAGAATTTGTTGGGGAAGACAGTCTGGGTTATTCCTGCTTCAGGTAAAGGCAAACCCACTCGTGGGGTTGCTTTTGCTCAGGGACCTGGATATACTTGTTGGTAATGCAGGAAGATGGGGAAGTCCAATGTGTACCTCAAGGGGATTTGATTTTGGGGGAAAACAGCCAATGAACTCAACTGTATACTGTTGCCTGCTATATAACACTTTTATAGCCCACCAGCTAGATGTCTTCAGGTCACCAGCAATTGACCCTGACCTCCCTCCGATCATCACTCCAACAAAGAATGAATTTTGACGAAACCAGACGAGCTCAGCAGTGACCAGACGAGTTCAGTGGTGTCATCAGCAGGCAACAACCCAACTCTGCACACTCTCTCTCCTGCCCTGAAAGACTGTTACAAGAGATGGAGCCTGACATCACGGACAGTATGAATTCAGCAGCTTTATAGGGATTGGTCCCTGGACTAAGGAATGATATCTCTCTGTGTGTGGGTGCATATATACATGAGACAAAAGCAATGGTATATTGAAAAATGTAGGATCTGAGCATGACGTGAATGGTATGGAAGAAGTGGTGGATACTGTCCTGGGTTCAGCTATAGCAGTCATTTTTCTCCTTCTTAGTAGCTGGTGCAGTGCTGTGGTTTTTAACTTTCAGCCTGGGAACAACGCTGATAACACCGATGGTTTTAGTTGTTGCTAAGTAATGTTTACTCTGACCAAGGACTTTCTCAGTCTCATGCTCTGCCAGGGAGGAGGGGAAGCCGGGAGGAAGCAGAGACAGGACACCTGACCCAAACTGGCCAAAGGGGTATTCCATACCACAGCACGTCATGCCCAGTATATAAACCGGGGGGAGTTACCCGGCAGGCCCAGATCACTGCTCGGGTCAGGCTGGGTATTGGTCAGTGGGTGCTGAGCAATTGTATCCTCTCCCCTTGTTATTTCCCTTATCATTATCATCATTGGTGGTAGCAGCAGTGGTTTTGTGTTGTACCTTAGTTACTGGACTGCTCTTATCTCAACCTGTGGGAATTACATTATTTTGATTCTCCTCCCCATCCCTCCAGGAGTGGGAGGAGGAAAAAGGGGGGGAGTGAGCAAACGGCTGCGTGGTTCTGAGTTACCAGCTGGGCTTAAACCACGGCAGAGCCAGTGCTTGCTCTCAGGTGTCCTGGGTGCCAACTGTGGCCAAAGGATGTTGTCAGCTTCAGCCTTGTGCACACTGATCACTGTCAACTCTTCTCTGCTTGACGTGCGGCTGTGTGGGAGAGCTGGAAGTGGGAGCTGCTCTTTGCTATTCCTGATGCTCCAGTTGGTCTCAGCATCCTGGAAACATCCACCTGGGAGAAGGGAGCTCGCCCTTATGCCCAGCATGGGGTGGGGGAAACAGCACATCCTGGCACTGCTGGAGCACACTCACCACAGCCAGAAGGGCCTGGCAGATGTGGGAATGACGTCCTGCTCTTAGCAGGGGAGGAGGATGGAGGAGAGGGCTTCTGTGCTGCTCCTTTGTAAGGATTTCTGCTCCCGACCCAGGAGCAGCCTGGATGTATTGCCAGGAGCACAGGTCCCCTGGCCACCCTTGGGAGGGGACACTGCCTTGGGGGAAGGACATTGTCAGCCTGAACCACCACATCTCTACTGATGGCTGCACTGCCAGGCAGGAACCATGTCCCTGATGGATTTTAACAACCTTCTTCCTGATGCTTCAAGGCCCTCTTGCAGCTCAAGGTCTGTGGCAATGGTTTAGTACCACATGACTGTAAGCCTTTTGTTCCCAAAAAGCTGCAGCAATGGCGGCTTACACAGCTCTAGAAAGATGCTGAAAGTAGTTTTTAATCAGCCCTACTATCAATGCTCAAGTGTGACCCCAGAATTCCATGGTGAGGGTACCTATAGGAGCTGTACATACCCCAGGGATGAACAGGAGACCTGGAGGGACTTGTGCATGAACACAACGCACATTTTCCTCCCTGCCTCCAGCAAAATGGTCTCCACAATTATAGGGTTTGGTAAATGTGATATGAATTTGGTTCAAGCAGTATGAAAACAGGCAGAGACCAGCCCTGGGGACTCGGGAAATATCGTCTGAGAGCCAGTGAGTCACAAGCAGTGGGGACTCAGCATCCACTTCTCATTTGTCATGATGCTGATCTTTCTTTGCCTGCTGGGTTTTACTAGATGTCAGTGGCTCACACAACAGTTAAAGCAAGCCATGGGGAAAGGGCTGTCCCCACTCCAGCCCCCATCCAATTAAAACTCCACTTGTGCCCAGCCCCCCCTGTTTCCAGCCCACGGACTAGCCAGGCCAGAGGCCAGACCTAGCCCAGGTGAGGAGCAGCACTGGGCTGGGCACTCAAGCTGATGCTCTGCAGCTGGGAAGGGGGCCTGGCCCTGGGAATGGGGATGGAAGGCACCTGGGAGAGGTGGAGTTCAGGGGTAGGCTCCAGCCCAGCCCCTCATAGCCTCTGTTCCTCGCAGCAAGCTCCTCCAGGTCTGGTTAGGGGTGGTGGGATTTGGGGTGGGTCACTGAAGCTCACTTTTGGATGGTGCTGGTCCTTCTCCTAATTCCTTGCTGCTGGGAGCAAGTGTGGAGGAAAGGCTGAGAAGGCTGAGTCCTGGCTTTGTGCTTGCTCCTCGTCGGCACTGGGGACTCTGCTGCCCTGACCATGGAGGTGGCCTTGTGGGGTACGGTTGGAGTGAAAGGGTCTGGAAGGTGCCGTGTGCTGCAGTGTGTTGGTAACTGGTCTCTATGCTCTGTCTTTAGGGCCCCCTTAGCAGGTTTGGGGCTAGGACTGGGCAGCATTTTCCCCCCAGCCCCGTCAGGAGTGCCTTGTCCTACCAGCTTCACCAGTTCACCAGCCGCACTCCACCAGCATTGGCTGCATCAACAAATTTTCCCCTTTGAACCATGGCTGATGCCACATGAAGTAACCCTGTGTGTTACTGAGCTCATCGCAGCATTTGGCTCTTGGATCTCACTGAAGGGCAGCACTAGGACTAGGTGAAATGCTGCAAGCTTGTTCTTCAGTGTTTGGGGAGCTCAGGCGGGCTGAGGTGGGAAGAAGCCCCTTGGTGATATGTGCTGGTGCCCAGAGCTGGGCACAAAGGAGGGCAGCAATGCTGTAGGGTCCAGGAGGGAATGCAGCTTAGGGGAGCCCCTGTGAAGCACCTCCTCGTGTGCCTGGTCTCCAGGGCACAGGCATGTTGTGACAGCAACATGCTCATTAGAAAAAGATGGAGAAATATCATCTTCCAAAGGAGCAAGAGCAGCCAGGGAGAGACAGAGGGTGGTGAAAGGGAGAGGGGTCAGGCTGGGCTCCAGCTGCTGGAGGGTTCCTACTCCCTGGGCTTGGCAGGGTAGCTTTTCCTGTGGCATGGCAGTGATGGGATAATATGGGGCAGCCCTCGAGGTTGTGGGGTGCTGGCACAGGGTTTGTGGGTGTCAGTGGGAGTGCTGCAGAGACCCTGGGAAAGGTTTCCCTGGCAGCTGCAATACTTCAATGTCCTTCTCCGGTGACAGGGTTATTTTGCAACGGGGCTTCACGTCCTCTCTTGCAGGAACTGAGGGATCGATCGGAGCAGAGCAGGACCGGGGCTGTGCCTCGGGAGCCAGCAACGGCTGCCAGGGAAACCCCTGTGTGGGAGGGAAGCGCCCCGGCCTCGCAGTCCTTGGCTGGATGAAGTGGATGCTGTTACCATGGTGACTATGAGGAAAAACGGGCTCTGGTGTCTTCCTCACGTACAAGGATGCCAGGCTCGGATCGGGAGGATGCTGGGCGGGGTGACACGCAGCCATCCCCGGTTTTGCTGGGGAAACTCCTCTCCGGGTTCTCCCTGCACGTGTCTGGTCACAGCCTGGCTCTGCTGAGCCCAAGGACCAACCTCTGGGTCCTGCCCCAGACCTGGGTGTCCCCACCCTGGTCCCCATGTCCTGCTGCAAGGTGAGACCTGCATGTCTGCATTAGCAGTGCCCATGGGAGGCTGAGCTCTGGCTGCAGTGAAAGGGTCTTAAGGGTCAGGGCTTCCCACCGTGTGCCTCTGAATGTCCCAGCTCCAGCTGCAGAGGCTCTCCCAGGCGGGGATATCAACTGAGATTACAAATGGGGTTGCTCCTAAAATGAAGGAAGGGAAAAGGGTCACAGCAAAACCTCAAGGTAGAGGAGTATTTAGTCCAGTCTTTCCTTGCCTGGAGCCCACTAAAGATGAGTACCACTAATGTGGATTAAGTTAATGTGTGATGATTTTAGCGCTGCATCTCTAGCGTGTCTCATGTAACTCCAGCCTCTGCAGTACAGGATATTGTAACCAAGGTTCTCCAGTGTCTGGTTCAAGTGTGGAGGGTTTGCAGATATTAGAGCAGCATTACATCATGTTTCCAAGGCTGACAGTGGTGTTACTGGTGCATTTGTGTCTGGAATGGGAGGGCTGGGGTTAAACTGCCACCATGCCCAACCCCCTGTGGGCAGTGCACCATGCAGCATCCCCCTAGCCAGTGGCTACAGGCAGCTCACTGAGGGTGGGATGTCCTGAGATATCCCTGGCTGGGGAACAGGAACTCCTCCTAAGAATTTACCAAGGAAAATTAGTGTTTGCTCTAAATTGCAGCCCTGTGGAGCTGGCTTTCTTGGCCACTGTCCCTGAAGGGGACTTCTTAGAGGAAGGTCTGGAAGAAAGGCAGTGCAAGAAGAAGGCTGGGAAACAGGAGCTGGAATTGGAAAGTAACTGGAAACAGTTGATTCTCAATGACTAAAGGCCGGGGAAGGGGTTATGTGTCCCTTTGGCATTCCCATCACATTCAGGCTTTTCCTGCTTTTAACTCTCATGTACGCGTTGCCACTTTTCCACATCGGCTTTCCTTTTCCAAACCTGCTTGTCCTGCCTCTCAGCCCTGCGCGTTTTCTTGCTAGGATGCTAGTGTGATTTCCTTGCTAGTGTGATTGTCCATCACACTGGGGAGCTGGCAGGATTTTTTAGAGGCAGGAATTTTGCTGTGTCTGCTTATGGAAGGTTTTAGAGAATCACACGGCACCGCAGCCTTTGTCTTTTAAGAGAATAACGGGGAATGTGTGTGTTCTCTTCGAAGTGGATGGAAGGGTGTAGGCGGGGGTTTGCTGAGCAGCTTTTTTCAGCAGCAAGTCACCGCTGCCCTCTAGTGTCCTGTGAAGGGCGCAAGGATACTCAGCAGGTACCGCTTCTACCTGGCTTAAAATGGGCTGCTTGATAAACTCTTGCTTTTTTCATCTGGCTCGATGTGCAAAGCAAGTAGCACAGCACATCAGCTAACCTAGCAAGAAATACTCACTTTTAAAGCTAGCGGTTACTGAGTATCCCAGCCTGGTTTGGATTGGAAGGGACCTTAAAGCTCCTCCAGCTCCAACCCCCTGCCACAGGCAGGGACACCTTCCACTAGAGCAGGTTGCTCCAAGCCCCTGTGTCCAACCTGGCCTTGAACACTGCCAGGGATGGGGCAGCCACAGCTTCTCTGGGCACCCTGTGCCAGCGCCTCAGCACCCTCACAGGGAAGAGCTTCTGCCCCAGAGCTCATCTCAATCTCCCCTCTGGCAGGTTAAAGCCATTCCCCTTGTCCTGTCCCTCCAGGCCCTTGTCCAAAGCCCCTCTCCAGGTTTCCTGGAGCCCCTTTAGGCACTGGAGCTGCTCTAAGGTCTCCCCTTCAGGAGCCTTCTCTTCTCCAGGCTGCCCCAGCCCAGCTCTTCAGAGGGCAGGGGTTTTTTTTTCTATATCCACTTTGCCTGTCGGCATCTTAGATGTGCCTTGTGACACTTCCAGCTTAATTGTCTTTGTTCCCTATTTCTTCTCTTCGGTACACAGTTACATGCACACACTCTACCAGTGCTGGCATGGCTGAGAAGTCTTTTCCAGCTGCAGGATCATGGCATCCCTCCTGAATTCCAGGGTCTACTTCCCACTCAAGATCTCAGTGTGGCTGCACGCTTTAATGAGTAAACAGGAAGATCTGACTAACAAAATAGTGAGCGGGGCTAAGCCAGTGCAGTAGATCCTATTTCTGTGTGCAGGAGTCAGGGTGAGGAATGGTCTGATGCTGCCATGAAAATGGGATGCAAGTAACTGGGGAAAGTGGCTGATGGGAAGTGTGAGGCTCTAGTACTGAAAGGAAGAGTCTGGACTTAGTTTGAGGATATCAATTACTGCACTTTAAACTCTACGGACAGAAAGTGCTATAGTCTAAGAATTCTAGTAGTAGTTTTCTGTGATTTACTGGTTTACTAAGGCTGTTAAAGGTACTTTACCTATCTAAACCCCTTTTTCTAATGCTTGGTTTTAGAAAGTGATACTGTTGAGCTTTGAAATGAAGAAGAGTAAGCCGGAAAGCTGCTTCGTGCTCAGTGTCTGTCCAAAGATGGGGCATAAGGGAATCGTTCTTCTATTTCTGGAGGACACAACCTACTAAACCACAAGAAAAAAGGGACAATAAAATTCCAAAGCTGGTCCCCATAGATGAAGGAAAAAATGCATAGGAATCATTAAAAAGAGAACAAACTCTCCAAGCAGACCAGAATTGGATTGGATTAAAAAAAGTGTATTGGATGGCCAATACAAAATAATAAACATGAAGGTATTAAAAAAAGCCATCGAGTATACAGCAAATACTACAGGAAAGCAAATAAATGGTACAGAAAGGTAGACATCTACAGCAGTCCTCAAAATAGTCTACATGAGAATCAGAAAACAATATACAGGTTTGGTTTGTTTTTCCCCAAATGGCTGAGGGAAGCTGTCACTTACCAGCTTGACTATGACACTACAAGGATACACAATGTCCCAAATTGAAAATCACAGTATATGTAAGAAAATGTAGCATTAAAACGTGAAAAAGTGCAATACAGATTGTACATTGAATTGAATGTTTTTCTTTTTTTTTGTTTAACCTTAAAAAACCCAACTTTGAACAGTTGTTTTAGCATTAAAAATATTCCCCCTCCCCAAATTCAATGACAATATTAACATCCATGTTGTTATACAGAAGTAATATTCACAAAGACCCACCAGCTAAGAATATTGTGTATGTAGGATGGCATTTCTTTGGGTATAGGTAAAAAATAGGCAAAGGAAAACATTCCCCTCCCTTTCAGGACAGGGTGTGGATTTTAGTATTTAAATACATATTCTGTAGCTTATTTTGCCCTGAATTGTATTGATTAAAAGTTTCAAACATCATTTTCCAGGTGGCCCATGGTGCTCTGATTCACTTCCTTTCCTCCCCCCTCAAACAACAAAGAAATCCAGCAAATGTCCTAGAAGTGATGCCACGAAGAGTCCAGGAACAGAAAGGACATAAAGGTACAACACAAGCCCTGCTGCTCTCTGGGAGGATTCCTTGGCTCTCCCTTCTATTGACAGGGACTATGAAAACAGGCCCAGAGCTTTAGCCTGAGGGATGAAAGAACATAAATGAAGCAAAGTTCTTGGGTTTAAAACTTAAGCAGATGACAGCAGCATTTCCTCTTACTGCTCTAACAGGTCCAGACATCCAGCAGAGACACTGAGGACTACAGCAGCAGCACCTCTCACCTGGAATGCCTGTTACCTGCGTGTCCCAGCTCCCAAATCTGACTGCTCAGGAGTAGCAGGTTCTCCATCTGAATCATTAGTAAGTTCTGAGGTTTCTTTCAGCTTAAAAGCAAAATGGCACGAGTTCCTCAGGCAGCTGAGTGCATTTTCTTTTTTTTACCTAAAATCATCATAAAATAGAATAGTTTAGGTTGGAAGGGGATCTAGTCCAAACCCCTGCAATAAGCAGGGACTTTCCACCAGACCAGGTTGCTTGGAACCACATGCACCCTGGCCTTGAATGTCTGCAGAGATGGGGCAGCCACAGCTTCTCTGGGCAACCTGTTACAGACTGCCCAGAGACAACTTCTTGGGTTGGAAGGGACCTCAAAGCTCCTCCAGTTCCAACCCCCTGCCACAGGCAGAGACACATTCCACTAGAGCAGGTTGCTCCAAGTCCCATCCAACCTGGCCTTGTTAAAATGACTAAAATACAGTCCCTCTCTTCATGCCATTCCTCCTCAGAGAGTATGACGGAGCCAGGGACAAAGAAAACCCCCTTTTCCTCCCCTCACATAGAAGTTTGCTTTTATCTTCCCTTCCTTTCCGGACAGCTCTGCGCCCAGCAGCCGAGTCACAAACACTGGTTTTCGTCTCAACTGGGTTTCAAAAGTGTAAGAAAAAAATACATTTTTGCCTTGCTTCTGTCTCTGAGAAGAGACAGAAGTCCTTCCTTAAGGGAAGGGCTCTTGTTTAAATGGCCTGGGATAGAGAACTTGCACTGGGTGGCACTTTGAGGGGTGGGAACACCTGTAGTGTTCTGAGAAGTACGATATGGTGTAGTGCTGATGAGAACAGGTCCTCAGACCCCAAACTAAGCACCGCCAGCGAGGAGCTGCTGCCTCCCTGCTCAGTGAGCTCCATCTGCACTTCAGAGCTTCATGAAGTGAACTTTCCACTAACACCAACAAAACAGAGCCAAAGTAAGCTGTAGTGTCATCTGAACATAAGGATTTACCTTACTTTACAGGAGGAATTAGGATTTTTAATGTTTCTAAATGAGACTCTCACTGCAATTCAGTAACCAGAGACACAGTATGCTGAAGGTACAAGGAAGGACGTTACAGAAGATGCTTTCATTTTCTTCAGTCTTTCGGGTCCATGGAGAAAGACAGGAAACCAACAATAATGAAATCTCCCACTGGATCCCCTCCCCTTCCCCAGCTACTTTTCCCCCCACTCAAAATATTGAAACGGCACAAAAAGCGACAAATAAGCCTTTTAAATTACATTTCAATTCAAACAGAGCGGGAATCTCACAGTGATGAGAGGAGAAAGTCAGGCTTTTAATAATTATAATATAAAAATAATAAAAAAAGCTTACAAAGAGCAGTGCAGCATCCCAAAAGGCCATGGATTAACTGCCAGAAGGGGACATCAGTATAGCAGGGTAAAAAACAAAACAGAACAACCCACACTGGCAATGAATTTCCATACACAATAGAACAAGCAGTCAAACTTCAGTCTAGGCTGTGGAAAACAACAGTTTCTCCTTTTTCTTCTTCTTCCTTTTTTTATTACAATATTTTTTTTCCTTTTTATAAAAAAAGTTAAAATAAAAACACAAATAAAATTGTACATAAATGCCAATGTCCAACACTGAAAAGGCAGGGCAATCACACCACTGAGACAAAACCTGACCAGAAATAAAACAACCCTCAAGTCCACTTTCTTTCCTTTTGTCTGGATGCTGGATCTGAGCCTGTTGCATCCCATCCTGCACGGTCTCAGCAGGTCACTGGAATTCAACTTGGCAATGACTTCATTGCAGGACAATGACAAGAAGGGTCATCTCTTTTTGACCAGCTGCAGCACAAATGCTGGTTGGTTCATTTGTTTCTATGTGCTGTCTCTCTTTCCGGTTTTCCATTTTTTTTTTACCTTTTTTTTTCCTCCTTCCCCCTCCCCCCCCCTCTTTTTTTCCTCTGTACAATTCCTTGTGTTCCAAGGCTGAGTCCCAAGACTTGTGACACTGTCTGGAGTCATGTCCCGGCGAGGGCGGTCATGCTGTAGTGATGGCATTAAGGTCCTTCATAAGTCCTTCCAGGTGGGCCATCTCTTTGGTCAGCTCATCCGGTTCGTAGTTCTGTGGGAGATGGAACGAGGGACTGAGAAGGTGACTTCTTGTCTTTGAAGAGGGACAGAGTAAGAAGTAACAAGAAACGGTGAGTGATTCTGGAGCAGATTGTGACCCTGACCCATGAATAAGCAGGAGCAGATTTATTGACAGTTACACGAATTAGTAACTTGAAACAAGTCTCTATTTTAAGCACAGATCGCTTTGCAGTAGTGATTCAGTTTCACTGACTTTTAAGGCTGTGACCATCTAATCTGTTTTCCTTGTATCAATTTCTGCTTTGAGATAACGGCTTCCTTTGAACCAAACTAGGTATTTTAGAAAAATCTTCCCAGCTTAATTGCAAAAAAGGTCAAAGGAATCACTTCAGTAGGACTGCTTTGAGAATCCTTATGCTTTGCTAAAGTCCTACTCCATTTTTAGCCTCAACTCTGTAGCTGCAGCTATACTGAACAGCTATCATCGTTACCAGTTGGACTTGATCACCTCAAAGGCCTTTTCCAACCTACATCTATCTATGATTCTATTCTGTCATCACTACATGGATGTAGATAGATACCATGAACTAGTTAATCTCAAAACCTTTCTTAAGCTGACCAAGTCTTGCCCAGTACCGTGTGGTTTTCAAGCCCTCACATTCTTGGAGCCTTTCTCCAAACCCTCTTTGCTTCCTCAGCATCACTTTCACAGAAGGCATCCAGGCTGCTCGTGGTATTCCAATACCAGCTCTGCTAATGCCAGATCAGAAGCAACATAGCTCCTGCTTCATAGTTTCTGCTCTATAGGCTTAAAGTCCATTATTAGACCTTATGGCTAGAGTCTAATATTCAGGCTGCTGCTCAGCTGATTGCATACTGTACTTATTAATGAAGATATTTATTAATGGCCATATCTAAGTATTACAAATTTGATGAATAAACTAATGAATATATTTTCGGTACCAACCGAAGAAAAAGAATAGAGTAGGAGTGACAACCAGACAGAAAGGCAAAAGTGCACCAAATCAAGGCTGCATACAGAAATAAATGCAAGAGGGTGACATAAGGAAAGGGCAATAAGGAAACAAACACGAAATAATAATAATAATAAATAATAACAATAATAATAATAATCATCATCATCATCATCATAATGACCAGCATTTCCTGTGGCAGTAATACAGTAACTTTTTGGCTTGTAATTTGAAAGGAAAACAGCTCTTCCAGTGCCTGATGCCTAAAACATCTCATTTTCTTAAAAGCTGCTTCCAAAGAAGCTCAACAGTTGGTTGCATTTTTCCCCGAAAGCCAGAACTCTCCTATATGAGTACCTAAAACCAGATTTGGGGTGATGGCTTTAAACATTTTGGCACTAATGCTAACTCTTCCAGCTGCAGTGACGCTCTGGCTGCTCTGCAGCAGCGCAGCAACCTGTAGCTGCATGACTTTCACAGGATCCGGGCACAGTGTGCTGGCAAACCCGAGCGAAATGACTGACATCTCAAAGCCAGCACGAATACATCATCTTAGGCTGTACAGAGCGCAAATGGCACTGTTGGAGGCCTTCAGCTCTGCAGACAAAGATGCTCTTTACATCAAGAGAAGCAGGCAAAACCAAGACATGCAGGGCACTATAGCTCCAGTATGGAAGCCCAAGTCATAAACCAAAGCTCCCTTAGGCACTGTGTACTGTGAAGAATGAAAAGACTAGGTACTGTGTAACTAGAAATGAAGGTATGCTCTTAAAGTTTCAGATTTAGAAAGGACTTGAAAATTGAAGTGCTTATTCTCTGAATTTACTGCCTTGTGTAGAAAGTATTTGCACTATGTTTTTGGATATGGGTTAACCAGCACTTGGTGGAAGTCATAAGACTTGTTAACCTTTGACAGGCTCAGTGCCACCTAGAGAGAGATTCACCACAGTTTGATCAGCACTGCCAAAAAAAGCCCATGGCAGTGTTAAGAGTACCTACGCTTTCCGAGTCCTCAAGCATCCTGGTGGTCTCCTGCACATCAGGGGCACTGGGAACTACCACGGGCATAGGAGGTCGAGTTCTTCCTAAAGTCCCAATTGACGCAGTCTTCACCGAGTGAACTGGATGGGTAAGAGCTTAAAATAAAGTGCTACACAGTTATTCCACAGTTATGTCAGATAATGAGTTCTTTTGCCTATCCAGAAAGCCCTTGAAAATAGGAGAATAAAAAGGATTCTATTAGAGGAAAATGAGCACTTCAAATTATGGAGTGCCAAGTTTGACATTTTGTCTAGTTTATCGATGTAGATAAAAGGGGCCTTGAAAATTATACTGACAAAATTCACCCCAGCCTCTGGCATATTTCTTTTGATGCCCAACTCTCTCCTTCACCCTTCAGGAGATTCTCTCTTTTCCTTAAAATGCCCATTTTCTCTTGTGTGTTGCCCGCTGTCCCCCGCTCACCTTGCTGCGTCAGCAGGGGCGTGCTGGGCAGTGCAGGGTCATAGGAGGAACCGGCAGGTGGAACTGCTGGCACTGCAAAGCTCTTCAGCGGGTGGGAAGGACGGACATGGGCCGTGGGGAGGTTCTGAGCCGAGTCCTCATCTTGTGCATTAGCCAGGTAGGACCCTGTGGTGCTTTCCAGGTCCTGGTGGTCAGCACAGGTCTGGGATGAGGAAGCCGGCATGGTGTCTGTGCTGGGCGTGTTTCGAACAGATTCTACAACACATACAAAATGAAGAGGTTTCGCTTCTTTAACAGAAATATTCTCTGTGGGCAGATGAAACCAAACCAGGAGTGTTTGCAAGTACCTTTTCCAAGATCACTGTTAGAAGCTAAGAAGTGAATTCACAGATTAACCATCTGTGCAGCAAATGACACCAATTCTGTGTAACTGCCCTGTTCTAAGGTGAACAACAATGACTGTCTAATAACAGAATAAGCTTGAGGATTGAATGATTCCATGGGTATAATGCCAAATCAAGATTTACACTGGAACACCTACATGTATTAAGACCTTGAATAAACAGCATGGAACACAAATCTTACTTTACCCTGGAGAATTTCACAGGATTGGCCTTCTTAAACAGGTATACATAATGTGTGCCAAGCCAAATTGTTCCTGAGATAGACTTGAAATACCTTTACTTACTGAAAAGCCTTTACTTGCTACCTTTATTTGCTTGTTTACGTCAGGCTCCACCCTGCTGAATCTACTGATCTAAGAGAACAGTGAGATGGTGTCTTGAACTGAGGGCATTGTGATCCTACCTGGACCACATGCAGGGAACGATCCGGACTGTGAGAGCTGCCACTTCAGGAGCATAAAGAGAACAAGGGAAACCTCCAACATATCATCTGCCTGGGTATTTGCAGCTTCGTGAATTGTTTTCATAAGGAAACAAGTTGTTGGCTGTGGCACCTTAATTAAAACGTAACCTTGAACTAGAGAAGCTCAGAATTCACTTCATCTCATGATGTCTCTTATGTGCTTTAAGTACTGTTGCGCTGTAGATTACAGGAACTATTGCAAATGCCTGGGCTTCAGGCCTGAAAATCCTGCATAGGAATCACCACAATTTTCTGTGTGCTTCAGGAAGATTAATCAAAGTCAGCTCTCAACAGCAAAGACTGGATTTTTGTCCTCTCTTGGTTTTACATGGAACTAATTAGGATAAAAGTTGTTGTATTAAGTAGATTAAATTAGATTTAATCTGATGTTGCGGACTCCAGGGCTGAAGGCTCTAGAATAAGGAATCTTCCTACTTGAAGCTGTATATGAAACATTAAGCTTCCTTTTCCAAGGACATCATCAACTATTACAACATCTGATCTACACCAGGAACTGTTCACAGAAAACTCAACCTATCAAGGGTTTTGTCTGCACTTAAACCCATCACTCTGCCCCTCAGGGAACACGACAAGAGAGACCAACCAAGTGAAGTGTCAGGCTTTGATTTCCACTCATTGTTCCATTACAAGCAAAATCTATCTGTTCATTAATGTCTCACCTGTGGAATTGACCCTGTCTGAATGGGACATGGATGTGCCAGTGGGCCACGGGTTGACCTGGTGATGGAGATAGCTGCGAGTTGGAGAAGCGAGGCTGCCGGAGTGGAAATGATGGTGAGGGTTATCGAGTGAATGGATGGGATGAGCACTAATCACAGCTGTGAATGAATACAAGACAGAAAAATGCTTAACATACAGACAAGCATGCACGTGTACTGAAACACACCACATCCCTCCCGTCCCCACCGAGCCACTGAACAGCGGAGGCAGATCGACAGCGAGTAAATCTCAACAGGTTTACAGTGACACCAAGATGACCTGTTTCAACACTAATTTTCCAACTCTGCTCCAGCACTTTAGCTCCCTCCCTGGCAAGCCACATAATGGCAGCAGCTCTGGATTCCAAAGCAGAATCTGGAGGAAAACCTGATCCTGAGGAAAGCCACATCCTCAGGAAGTTCACCCTGCCACCTAAGCCAGCTTAACCTGCTGGGCTTTGCTAATAATTCGCAGCATTATCAGACCTACATCACATACACCTTTACAGGTCAAATTGGTGCGATAAGAAAAAACAAGACCTTTGCTTAATATCCTTCCAGGTTTTTGTATTCCAGTTGTCAAAGGAGGAGCTAACTAGGCTCACACCATTACTGCGAATTACACTAAAATTGAACACAGTAAATTACCATAATTTAGGATTTAAGAGGTAAATAACTATGTTTGAATGCTACAGTCATGGCAAAAAAGCCACAGGAAGGTATCTGCAGGCAGAGTCTTTAACACACTAAACGGTCCTGCCTTCTGCTTGCTCAGAAAGGCCCTCACTTACCAGTGACAGTTGTCTGTGCAGCTTATGCAAAAAGGCATCTAAACACATTACATGAACATTTCCACTTACTATAAAAGAGAAACCTACAGCTGGAAGCCCTCAGAGCTTTTGCAAACAGGATAAAAAAAATCGAACGAAGTCACAAACCCAGTCTTAAGCCCTCAGGCACCAGAAGACCTTACATATCCTTCCTGACATTTAGTGCATCATGCTAACCTGTCACAGCAAGCCAGCTGTGTCTGCTTCTGGTTTGTTCCTTCTGAACAAGGCAAGATCTAATAAAGAGGGGGAAAACAGCGGTTTTCCAAGCAAAGGCAGCAGGGCTGGTATCACAAAGAGAAGTCAAAGCTGAGTTTTGTGCTGCAAGGAAAAAGTCATACCCACAACTTGATCCGCAGCATTATCACATCAGCTTGAATACAATCAAAAGGTAGAACCGCAATATACCACCTCCCTAAAATATCTATCACCACTCTATCCCTTGTGTGAACTGTGTATCTTTTCACCCTAGGTGGGACTGATCATGGAAGAAGCTGAGTATCTTTCTCACTGAATAACACAGTACGAGGAGTACTTTGCTACGCTGTTTCCATGGAGCACTCAGCACGTTTCAGCATGGGTTCCTATACGGGTTTATCTGATGCTGTGTGTATCCAGTGCTGCACCCCTTTGAGAGAAGAAACACTTACAGGAGTGCAAGGTAAGACTTATTGAAGTCTGAACTTGTTATGGGGGTCACAAAAGCCTGAATTCAATATGTTTCAGCACCTGGCATGGGACAAGAAACCACCAGAATCCAAAAACTGCAATGTCCTTTGTTAGATACCCATATTTGACAGCAGACAAACTTTTAAGAAACTAATTAGACTATACAGATTATCAGTGTAAAACTGCATCCTCCACTCCTTCCTCATACATGTAAAACCAGGAGAAAACAAGGAGCGTCACTACTTATTTTAAAACCAAGAAAAAAAAAATACTACTCTTGTAAAAAGGTTGTAAAATAAGGAAGCAGTCAAAGATTCACAAACTGAGCTAATCAGGTCATTAGGACACTTGAAAAAACACGCAGAGGCCCAGAAAACCAAGTACTCACTTCAGGTAAATAAAGCAAAAAATTACAAAGCTGAAACATGGTGGCCTAGTCTGAAATCATTCCACATAACACAAAGGTCATGGTAGCAATTACCTGGCTACAGGGCTGACCATGACCATGGTGCTCAGGGAAGTCTAAGCTCAGACTAGACAAGCATGCAGTGATTTTGCCTCATGATTCTGCCTCCGTATATTAACTTGGGTACATTTTACTTGTGTTCTCCAGTCAGGTTTCCAGCTGTTTGGAGGTTTAGCCAAGTCTTTTTCCATCTCAGAGTCATCACTGGAAAAGTAGATACATTGTTTGATTCTAATAATTAAAATCTATTTCTACTGCCTCAAGAAAATTTCAATTCAGCACTTTTGCTCATATCATCATTAAGTGATAAGGAAACACAGAGATAAGAAATAAAACCCCAGACATCCTCCTCATTTAAGAGTTTGCTCTGCCAGACTCACAAAATCTCAGCCTCTATCAGTGGTCTAGCCATGTTCTAATCAATTTGACAATAGACACGTCATGGAGCAAAGCTAAAGTACATATTGCAGGCTTTTAGTAGCCTTTCCAAAAGATGAGCATGTTACTCCTTCATAGAATAAATTATAGAATGAATTACAGAAGGGTTTGGGTTGGAAAGGGCCTTAAAGCTCCTCCAGTTCCAACCCCCTGCCACGGGCAGGGACACCTTCCACTAGAGCAGGTTGCTCCAAGCCCCTGTGTCCAACCCGGCCTTGAACATTGCCAGAACCATTCCTTCTCCGTGGCAAATTAGGGGACTAGCTCCCAAGTGGGGATGTCTTGTACTGAGACATGTGGTGATCTATCCAATTCTCTCTTCCTAATCCAGTACTTCAGCATTGTTTCTGAAGCTGCTCCTGAGCCACTATGAGAAGATAGATTCTCAGAGGACAGATTCACAGACGGAGAAGAGTAAACAGGAGATTCTCCAGGTATCCCTGTTTAATCAATCATCTTTCTCGGTGGCACAGGCTCTCCCTAAAATCCACCTGCAGTCACCTCTGCTGGAGACTGGGACAGTTGGGACACATTCTTAACTCTTCCCCACTTTTGCAGTACACCTCCCCTTGCTCAAATACACCTAATCCAGTTTTTCCTTTTAAAGATGTCTTCTTTGAACTGTTTCCACTGCAGATACAACAGAATTACTTAGGAGCAGTAAGTAGGAAGGCAGTATGTGAGTGTGTGTCTGTGCATATGGTACCAACACGGTTGCTTGCGTGCTGCCCATTTCAAGCCAGCTAGTAGGTGGGCTGTTGACTTACGCTGAGGTGGTTGAGAATCAAAAGGCATCATCATCTTGGGCCTCATCCCCCTTCTTCCTGCCAGTGTGGACATGCTATCCTCTGACTCATGCCCTGAAGGAAAAACACTGAAGGTTATTTACCACTGCAGCAAGACTTCTGTGGTATCATACCAGACTATTTCAATCCTCCTCTCTTTATTTCTGGGCTGTCCTCTTTGTAAGCAGTTCTGTGACTCATAACTGATAAAAACAGCTCCTTCATCCTTCACTAGAACGTGGAGAAGAGGACAGTTACGGTGAAGATTATTGGGCACTGGAGAAACTCTCTGGGCTATATTGCAAAAACAAACCTCAGGCAGTGCAGCTCTGGCAGATGAGCAGCAGTGCAAAGAGTCACATGTTGGGTAAGACAAGTTAACCATTCCCCAAGTGAAAACTCACCCACACCTCAAGAGTCAAGTAGTAGCTGGTTAAAGCACCAAAACCTGATTGAGTGTTGTTTGACCACTGAGAGAATGTCACATATGTCTCAAATATTTAACATGATACACTTGTTAGATGATTACTACTTGGTATTTACCAAGGGATAGTCACGATTTAACTCTTGGGCACTCAACTTTCTCACTAAGACATGTGACCCATCATTTTCAGAGAGTCCTATAAACTAGGCACAAACCCAATTCACTACTTGGAAAACAAGAGCAATATGTCAATAAAGTGATTTGACCAGATACAGTTAATTTTAAACATCACAGTCAAAGTATCTGTTGATAGCTCACCTCTGTAGGAATTCCGCCGTTGATGGATATTGCTGTCCATGGAATTATCAACTGGGGTGATGTCCTGGGAGTTGCGAGGGATTGGGGTATCGGTCATGATCGGATTGGGATCTGGAGATTTATCAATGGGTTTCAGCTCCAGTCTTTCATGATGGATCCAAAGGTCAGGAGGTTTGACATCTTTGGAGTTTCCTTTGTACTTGTGGGACCCATTCACTGATTTGCAGGCAGCTCGTTTCCTTGGGAAGGGAAACAAATGGAATGTTCTTAGACAGAGGCTTCCTTTCACTTCTTGGAAAAGGCAAATTTGCAATGTGATTTTCCTTCAGATCTTGCATCCAGCTGAGCAGGAGCTGCCCGCTGGGCAGGAAGCTTTGAATTTTACATATAAGCAAATCTGACATCTCAAAGCATATTCTGCAACTCTGGTGCCATGAAATTTGTCTCAAATGCTACACACGCTGCAGAATTGTGCTCTGCAGTCTGAACTTTCACTAACAAAGTAAAGTTTCCAGTACTTGTGCTTATTAAGAGAATATTCTAAACAGGAAGCGTACATACATCATGCTGTGCCCATACTCCAGGGTGTACAACCAACCTCAAACAATAGCTGTGGGAAGAGTGTGCAAAGAGCTGATTATCCCAATGGGATGGTTAACTCTGAAGATTAATGACAAGAACATTCATTTCACTGCTGCTCAGGCTGGACACATCTAACTGAGGAGTTTTTTCATCGCTGCTGAAGAACAGCAGCAGCAAACTGTGAGACAGACATGAGGCTGGTTTGGATGGGGCTTGAAACAACCTGCTCTAGTGGAAGGTGTCCCTGCTCGTGGAGGGGGCTTGGAACTGGATCTGTGTTAAGGTCCCTTCAAGCCAAACCAGTCTCGGGTTCTGTGATTCTATTTGACATGCCATGCGAAGTTCCAGCACTTTCCTCCACACGCTCCTCGCTTTCGACCTTGGCAGTGATGGAGGAAGGTATCCCTTCTGGGTAGCACGTTTCCTAGAACTGGCTCAGGTAGGACTAAATACAATTTTGAAAGCTATCAATGAGCAGAGCCTCTTGTGAGGCTTCCGGCACCCTCCTTTAAGCACTGCAACTACAACAGATCAGAAGGTTATTCACTGGTTGTGAGTTGCTGCATGTAAGAGAGGTGGCATTTAGGACTGGAGAAACAAAGGCAAGAGTTCACAGGGTTATTTCTGCTCTTTGAAAATAAAATGCCATGAATTTTGCCCTCTCCCAAGCATATCCCCCAGTTGCTCAACCATCACTCACATATCCTTGCTCTCCTCTCTGGAAGGACTTGCATTTTTGCAGGATGGTTCACCTTCATCAAAGCAAGTGGAGATTATCTTCCAAGCCTGGCTTTTCATCACTTTCTTAAACCTCTCTTTTGCATTACAGAGTCTTTTCAAACTTAAAATAAAAAAGCTTTCCGCTCTCTTCAGTTCTTTTCAAAGAACATGCAGGAACAACCTCGTCAGGAGCCTATACATGGAAGTGTTGCTGCTGCAGTCTGAATTCAGATGCTCTAAATGAGGGATGAATTCAGATACCCATCTATATTTTGGATTTTGGAGCACTTTTCTAAGGACTCCAGCACCAGATTCCAACTCCACTATCTATCTAAAAACTGGGTATTATCCTGCACAGCTCATAAACCAACTCCACGCCATGAAGTACATGCTAAGAACAGAAGTGAGAATCTGCCTGTTGAGCTCTCACAGCTCTAAACAGAAGGACTGGCTAGTGTTTGGAAGCAATATTTTAACCCCCCTCAGAGAGGGGCAGTTGCAGGTATATGAGAAGGCATTGCCCCAGCTTGCCTCTAAACTCTTGCTGGTTTATAAACTTCGCAACACTATTAAGGAATACAGAACATCACCATCATCATCATCACCACAGGCAGGACAACTGCTGCAGTGCCACCCCGACAGCTTACTTCTTTTGGTGAGAAGTTGTACGACGGGTGCAGAAGACGGCGACTATCACCACGATCACAATGGTGATCACTCCAACGGACACTATGATCACAAGGAGCATGTTGCTGTCCAAGGGAGAGGTTGGGCTTCCATGGGGACTGTTACTGCCTGGAAGAGTTTGAGATGAGAGAAAGGGATTATTTTTCATCTAGAAAAAATCCTCATCAAAAGCAAGCAGAGCCCAGCAAAGACTTCTAGAAGCTGTGTGGAGACCCCAGAGCAGCTTTCAGTATCTGAAGGGAGCCTACAAGGATGCTAGAGAGGGACTCTTCAACAGGGACTGTAGTGATAGAACAAGGGGTGATGGGTTTAAATTTAAACAGAGGAAGTTCAGATTAGATATAAGGAAGAAGTTCTTCACTGTGAGGGTGGTGAGGCCCTGGAACAGGCTGCCCAAAGAAGTGGTAAATGCTACATCCCTGGCAGTGTTCAAGGCCAAGTTGGACACAGGGGCTTGGAGCAACCTGCTCTAGTGGAAGGTGTCCCTGCCTGTGGCAGGGGGTTGGAGCTGGATGATCTTAAGGTCTTTTCCAACCCAAACCATTCTGTGACTCTATGATTCTATGAGCAGAAATCCCAAGAACTGGTATTGGTGTTCTACAGTGGGCACCTTCCTCTGAAAAACTCTCATGTAACAATAACAAGCAGTACCTTAGGGCAAGGCTTCCACAATGCACAGTGCTGATCAGGAGAAGGATTAAGATGACTTTTTTTCCTTCCTAATGTGTTCTTCCTGAATTAATTTTACACTTGTGCACTCGAGCAGCTATTTAAAACCAAACTGGGAACATGGTCTGCTTATCGTGCTTCAGACTGAAATGTAAATGCATGCAATGATATCTTTTTCCATATACCCCACACAGCAGGCAAGAACGCTACGACAGAAGTAGGAAATGATGTCTTGAGTGGGAACAACTATCACCATAGAGAGAAAAAGTTACTGGAACAGATGTAATGAGTATTTTCAGGAGGATATGGCATCACTTGGTGAAACACCAAAAGACACTGTGTTTAGATTGAAGAACAGCACTTACCGCCCAGCGGTGGTTTGTAATCTGGTCCTATGTCCACGGGGCGGCTTCCTTTCCCTGCAGACCCTAAAGCTGAAAAGGGGATGCAGGGGGTAATTGTATACACATATATATCCACACCCATACACATAAACACACACTTGAGCATTTCTAAGGTAGCTCTTTTCAAACTTTCTCCTTTTCTCTCCCCTACAGCATGATTTGCCTTTGAGCGGCAGCTGTGTTTCTCCCTGAGAACCACTTCTTCAAAATAGCTATTTAATAACCAGTTTCCCACATTGCTATTTTTCCAAGTAAGCTCAGGAGCCTCTCCTAGTACTCATTTTAAAAACATAATCAATATTATTTGCAGTAATACACAGGTTATATTGAGGCAAATGGCTTTGCCACACTTGTACAGTTAATCATCTTGAAGCAGTAATTACATGGGGTTTTTTTTCCCAATACCTAATTACAGACATTGTGGAAGACTGGAAATGAGTGGAGGATCAAAAGCAGAGGAAATCCATAGAAACCTGCTTTCAACTTCTCCTCCTTCTTTTCTGTTCATGTCACCTTCACCACAAGTGACAACGAGGCAACACAAAAACGGTTTTTGGTGAAACCTGGGAGAACAAATCTGTTTCTAAGCTTTAAGTTTAAAGGCTGATGCTGGAAGTAAACACACTGGTATCTCAATAATTACACAGAAGCAAATTACACAGCCCCTCCTGAACCTTGGCTACGGCTCATTGGTTCCTCAGTGCTCAGTGCAAGAGCTGACCTCCCTGCTGAGCTGCTATCCTCTTGTTACTCTACCAGGTATTCTCCCTGCATAATTCAGCTCTAATTTAGATCACTTGCTGCTGCAAGTCATGAAGTCATGAGTTCACCTCTAGTGTTAAGACCTGCCCTAAGTTAGCAGAAAGCTGCCTGCAGATAAAGATAAGCAAAGCCCTGGTTCTTCCACTTCTGTGTTGTCATTAAACTACATTAATGCAAAATGACCGTGAACGGGAAAAATACTGCAGGAGGGGAAATGTGCAGTAAGATACAAAGAACGACATTCCTCTGGTTACAGGAATCCCTAATCCTTTGGCCATTTTTAGAGTTATGCACAAACTCCCGCAAAATCGGCAAATTTGGCACTTTCACAATGAGGAGAAGGAATTTTCTCTGTTAAAAAGCCATCCTAGTCAGGAAATGGTAAAGGACATGTAACAAATGGAACCTGAAGCCAAAGCCTGTGAATTACTCACTGTGAAATAAGGACAACTGGGAAAACCAGCAAAAGGAACCAGCAAGAACACTGAGTAAGCCCTGAGAAGGGCAGTAAGAAGGAATTCTACAGAGAGAAGTTAGATGTAGTCTGTACTAAATTAAGACATATTGCAGGACAAATCTAGAATGACAAAGACACACTGCACATGCCAGTCCAGAGGGGACGCTGCCTGCTCTTCTTGAAGTCCTGGACTAATAATTTTGCAGCAGCAATGAACCAATTTAAGTGAATTTCAAACAGCTTGTATTGGATGCATTTGTGCCTGTAGGACCACATAACTTGCACTGAAAGGATGTGAAAATCAAACAACCCTAGATGGATTCTCTGAATTGCTGAACACCAGAAAAGCACCAGAAAAGCTGTGGGAGAAGGGGGGGCAAGAAAAATAACTGACAAAGGACAAATAGACACCCTATGCAATTTTAGTGCAGCAGTTGGAGCCTTAACATAGGCAAGATCATGCCAAAGGTGGCTGATCAGAGATGGTGGCACACTTCATGCCCATCTTTCTGTTTTTTTAGCACAGGTATTTTCAAATGAACTAAATGTCAGCCCATGAATGTAGTTGGTAACAGTAGCTATGCTGGCATGCTATATTTAGACTTCCATAAAACACTTCCCTGAGTACTATGCAAAGCTTTGTTAAAAATATCATCATAAAAAAAGCCACGTAGCACATAATAACAAGATTAACAACAAATTCACTGCTAAGAATAAGAAATATAAGTGTAGAGTCATTATTCTCAAGGAATATTTCCCATTAGTGCTGCAAAGACCTGTGCTTGGCCAAGGGAATTCAATATCCTGATAAACACCATGAAAGAAAATTAAACTCATTGCTCCTGAAGTTAACAGATGACCTAAAATAATGGAGGAGATAAGGAGATATAGAGAGTCACCTGCACAGACCAGCAGGGATCATGTAGTACACATGGGTGTAAGACACTGAATTGGTGCAGTTTATCATGAGGTCTGCTCTCTCTCAACCATCTATATCCTCACGCAGGCAGCTGCTGCTGTTATATACCCCCATACGTGTGTGTGTGGGTGACAAAGGACATAAATCACATTTAAATGATAAAACTGTGAGAAGGCAGCGATAGGGAGGAAGCAGTGCTCTGCAAACAGTTGTATTTCCAAAGGGTGTTGGGAACAACCACCTGAGGTGGCTCAGGGACGCCTGACACTGGCACTGACTGTGTGGTGTCAGCATCTGCACACCTCCAAAACCGCAAAGGTAACTACAAGATGCAAAGTCCAGGATTCAAACTAGGATGAAACTCCGACACCTGGACTACTGTGTTCAGCTCTGGGACCCCCAGCATAAGAAGGACGTGGAGTGGTTGGAGTCCAGAGGAGGCCCTGGAGCTGCTGCAAGGGCTGGAGCAGCTCTGCTCTGGAGCCAGGCTGAGAGAGCTGGGCTGGGGCAGCCTGGAGAAGAGAAGGCTCCTGAAGGGGAGACCTTAGAGCAGCTCCAGTGCCTAAAGGGGCTCCAGGAAACCTGGAGAGGGGCTTTGGACAAGGGCCTGTAGGGACAGAACAAGGGGAATGGCTTTAATCTGCCAGAGGGGAGATTGAGATGAGCTCTGAGGCAGAAGCTCTTCCCTGTGAGGGTGCTGAGGCGCTGGCACAGGGTGCCCAGAGAAGCTGTGGCTGCCCCATCCCTGGCAGTGTTCAAGGCCAGGTTGGACACAGGGGCTTGGAGCAACCTGCTCTAGTGGAAGGTGTCCCTGCCTGTGGCAGGGGTTGGAGCTGGATGGTCTTCAAGGTCCTTTCCACCCAAACCAGTCTGAGTCTATGATTAGGTACCTAACCAAGATGCTTCTCAGTATCTAATTCCTGAAACCAGGGACCAGCATTTTAGCCTTTAAATTCTGGGCAGCTCATCTCCTGCACAGTACAACCTGAGAGATGGCCTGACTCCTCTTGCTCTTAATACCAGCTCTGGGCTATAGAAGCATGGGGAGAACAATGTAGCTTAATTAAGAAAAGTAAGAGAGAGAAAAAAAGGACCAACCACTAAGGCCAGAGAGTCAACCTCATTGCAGTTTTGTTTCTTCCAAGTCTCGAATAACTTGCCTACTATTTCCTGAAGGACACAATTATGCAATTCAGTGGTACTGTCACCAAACAGGCTCTTCTCTCCAGCTTGTCTTCTCCTTTTCTACATTTAACCTACTGGCAGGATCTATAATCCATGAGTGTTCTTCTAGGAATTCTGAAACAAAACTCTTATGGCTTTTAGGTAGAGTTTTCTGATTTATAAATTAATCAAACTGTTACTAGAAGAATATGTTACTTTAGGATGGTAACGATGGATGATAAGCTTTAGTTATCTGCTGTAATAAGGTTAGAATAGTGCAGAATGGAAATAGCAGCTTCTAAATAAAACCTTTTAATCTTCCCCTATTCCCTTCCTCTTGCAGCTGAGCACTGCTGATGACACCATGAAGGTCTCTTCCCCCAAGACACACCTGCATCTCACCTTGTAGCTCTGTTACACAAGGCTGGATATGAATTGACTCCATTCTGCCCAGTATCTGCATCATTTGGCACACAGAAGGTAAAAGCATATTTAATAAATTACTTCTAAGTAACAAGTTGAAAACCAACTGGAAAAAAAAGCTCATGCTCAACCCCTTTAGGATCTATTTAATTGTGTGTCTGAACTGCTTGCCAATGCCCTTTTAAATCGCCCCTTTAGACTAATTCTTTCCCTTTTTATTGGGCTTGTAGGTTATTTGGAAGAAAGCAGCAACAGCCCTGGGACATCCACCGTATAATTCAATGTCATAAAGTCAAAGTTACCATTTTTCAAGCTAGAGTTTTAAAACCTGAGCCTTTTAGTAGCTAATGCTGTGCTCTTCAGGAGCGCCTGGAGTCTGAATGAGCTGACAAGCAGAATCTCTCTTGCAAAAAAGCTTTCTAGAGCAGGCATATTGCCTTTATCATGAACATAATTATAGCTGTAGAGCTCACAAAACAGCACTTGTGCTAATTAGGTGACTGTTAGATCTTCAACCTCGATGTACTGAGATCTTGCCTCAGTGGTCAGAGGCTGTCTGGAACATCACTTCATCCAAATTCCCTTTGACAGAAAGATTCAGCTCTGGCACAGCCCGCTTGTCCCTTCATGTGACATCCGACTGCAGGGATCACTTTATATCCCTAACACCCCAACCACAAACAGGACTTCCAGCTCTTCCACCACTATTACAAGCACAACAGGAACTTGCTCATTTACAGTTAGAGCAGGAGACAGTTGTTTCATTTACAAAAAGCAACAGCGCATGGACAGGAAAAACAAAACGTGTGAAGGCTGGAATAAAAGAGAAAGCATGGCTGTTCATTTACCTTGATCATTAGGCATTTTATCTGAGGATTCAGCTAGTGGGACAAGCACAGGGAAGGAAAAAACAAGAGAAAGATCACAAGGCTTGAAGGAGTGAGAGACAGAATTCAAAGTTTCACAATGCCCAAGTAGACCAGCTGGAGCTCGCATTTCTAACCACCAATACTCACATGGAAAAGGTACGCTTACAGAAGTCTACTCCGAACTTTTTATAATTCACCTCTCCTTCGAGTACTTTTTCCCAAGCAACGTGCATTTGTTCTACTTCACTAGTTCTTGATTTAAGAGCTGTTCTATCCCATTATTCCCACTGCGTCATCTAAGTCACCAGCACACAGCTGCACCACTGCCTCCAATTGGAGAGCTTGTGGCTTTGTACTGCTGCAGCGTGACACACAAGACCCACAACCTTAAAACATCTAAAAACTGCTTTCCTTAAAATCACCTTTAGGACACTAATAACTAGGTGACGTAAGTGCCCACCAGTAATTGAGAAACACTACAATGAATCAAGCAGCTGAGCAACAGTTGCATATCTATTAACCACATGCAAATAGAAAATTCCATTCAAGTCAAACTCCATTTGCTCTTCCTGTCTCTTCCAATTTAAACAGGCTGCTCAAAGAAGTGGTGAATGCTCCATCCCTGGCAGTGTTCAGGCCAGGTTGGACAGAGCCTTGGGTGACATGGGCTAGTGTGAGGCATCCCTGCTCATGGCAGGGGGTTGGAACCAGATGAGCTTTAAGGTCCTTTCCAACCCAAACCAGGCTATGATTCTATGAAATACAAAATTCACACTACCCTGATCTTATAGGGGTTGCAAACAGGAAAAGCAGAGGAAGATCACGAGATCTCTGTGGTGATTTACCTTTTGGTGTCCTGAACTGAACTGCCTCAGACATTGGCCCCATGCCCTTGGAGTTGCGGGCCTGAATTTTGAAGTAATAGGGTGTGTCGAGAGTCAGCTCCTGTATCTGATGGGTCAGTCTGTTTCCCACGACGGGTTCGATAACCCAATCGTGTATTTCAGCATTCACATCCGTACTATAGTAAATGATGTATCCTATTGAAAGGAAAAAGCAAAAGGATTTTATACATGAGAGAACAGGACAGTGGTAAGATCTCACAGAACATATTCTATTGACTTCTCATGATATTTGCACAGCTAAATGAAGATGGAATTTCTGAAAGTGTACTCTTACTTTTCCAGAGACTAAGAGTGCATTCAAATATTAGCCAGCCAGCCCAGCTTAAGTTTTAAACTGTTCACAAGTCTGTGTTAAGAGGAAAAAAGCCACTGGAAATTCAAAATTATTTCTGACCCTTGGTCACTGAATGTGGAGAAATTCCTCATTTCCATCTCTTTGCCTGTTCATAGACCAAATAATGTAAAATAACATAAAGCTCTTATTAAAGCATCCTCAAAGTATTGATACTTATAAAAACAGTTAACATTAAAACAACAGAAGATTCTCATGCACAGCTAAAGAGCATGTGTTCAGTGGTTTATAATGGTTTTATTTTTCAGGGTCTATATAAAGGTGACAACGATCAGAAAAGAACTGAAGTTATGTGCATGTCACAGGCATATAAAAGGTATAAGAAGAGTTCCTGTTCTGTTACTGAATATACTGCAATTACAAACCACTATGAAGTAAAAGCTTTATAACTTTTCTAATATAGGAAACACAGAGCCCCAGCATAAAATAAACACTTGCACCACTACACGGCTGGGTCACCAGCTGCTTCCTTGTCCCACACACTGCCAGGCTGGGGTTATAGTAAGGAGAAGGTTTAACGTTTGCTACTTGTACAGGTCACAAAGCAACGCATCTGTAACTTGGCCAAGAAGGGGCAACATTATATATATATATTTATTTATATATATATACACACACACATATATATAGATATCTATATATGATTAATGACAGTTAAAAGCACTATATAGAGTATAGTGACACAAGAATACCAACTTAAATCATGACTGTACTAATTAGTCAGCAACTATAACGATGCAAAAGCATCTGGAACCCAGACTAGCACAGTTCAGCATTTCACATCCATTCTATACACATCAAAAGGAGATCAGAGCTGAAAAAAGACAAGTATTCCACAGACATGCTCTCCAGCACAGGGAATCCCATCATCACTTTGTTTTTATGGTGTTATTTAGTGTACAGAAAGGACTAAGCTGAGTTAATGACTGACTGCAGCCCAGACCCCTCCGTGTGCTGGGCTGCACCCCCAGAGCGTGAGCAGCAGGTCAGGGAGGGGATCCTGCCCCTCTGCTGCGCTCTGGGGAGACCCCCCCTGCAGTCCTGATCCAGCTCTGGGGCAACAGCACAAGAGGGACGGGGAGCTGCTGGAGCGAGGCCAGAGGAGGCCCCGGAGCTGCTGCGAGGGCTGGAGCAGCTCTGCTCTGGAGCCAGGCTGAGAGAGCTGGGCTGGGGCAGCCTGGAGAAGAGAAGGCTCCTGAAGGGGAGACCTTAGAGCAGCTCCAGTGCCTAAAGGGGCTCCAGAAAACCTGGAGAGGGGCTTTGGACAAGGGATGGAGGGACAGGACAAGGGGAACGGCTTTAACCTGCCAGAGGGGAGATTGAGATGAGCTCTGAGGCAGAAGCTCTTCCCTGTGAGGTGCTGAGGCGCTGGCACAGACTTTTCCCAGAGAAGCTGTGGCTGCCCCATCCCTGGCAGTGTTCAAGGCCAGGTTGGACACAGGGGCTTGGAGCAACCTGCTCTAGTGGAAGGTGTCCCTGCCTGTGGCAGGGGTTGGAACTAGGTGGTCTTTAAGGTCCCTTCAACCCAAACCAGGCTGGGATTCTACGATTTCTGGCGTGAGTAGCTGCCTCTCTCACTGCAGGGGCTCTTCCCATCAGAGGGCAGCCAGCCCACACGTCCCTGCCAAATGCCTTGTTCCTGGTAAACTGAATCTCCTGTCTGGGAGACTCACACTCACCACAGAATGATTTGACGTTAACTGCTATTTATGCAAAAACAAACAGAAGTGAACTATTTCAGGAAGCCTTTAGAAATGGGAATCGAGACAGAAACTACAGAAGGGAAACAGTAATTATTATTTTCTGTAAAATGATCTATCCTACGTGGAAGTGGTGCAGTTACAGAGGCAAATAACAGTTTACTCCTAATGGTTTTGTCAGGGGAATAACAAACTGACTTTAAGTCTGTTCCATGCCACAAAGATGACACAAAGACAACAATGAGCACTGGGATGGATTCTCCTAAATAAGATTCTGACAGGCCAGAGGCATTACAGATGTGTTTCTGGAGGCATGCCATTAGAATAGCACAAGCTGATGAAGACACAGGTTATTAAGATATTTAAACTTCCAATTCTCTATCTGCTTAACTCCAATTTCACACTTTCTATCTTACTTTCTATCTTAACATATTTTGACTGGGTACAAAAGTAAATTACTAATCTGAACAACTAAAGAGATTGCCAAAGAAGATAGACACCTCTTGGCTTGCTCAATGGAACATGCTCACACGGTTATGCAGATTATATTCTGCTGTTAACCAGCATCTTGTATGGACTTTATTGCTCACGCAAACTGCACCTGTGATTTTGCCGTTGGCTTCTGATGGAGGCTGCCAGTTGACAATTATTGTCCGAGGTTTTCCCTCTTTGCTCACCACAGTCACGTCTTTGGGAGGAGAAGTAGGAACTGCAACCAAGCAGACAGACTTGTGTCACTGGAGAGATACAAGTAACCTCAGAGACATCTGTCTTTGTTTTACCATTGAAAAAGGCAAATACAATAGTAAAATCTCAGAACATTCGGTCTTCAAATAAATCCACCACCGTGTGTAGTGGTCTTACTGATTTACTCCATTCAACCATCAAATGCCACCTGGTGTGCAGCATCTCCTTTCCAGGAGGAGGTACCTGTTTCTAAAGAACCAGATGATCTTCGAGGTCCCTTCCAACCCAAACCATTCTACAGTTCTGTCAACAGATGCTGTGATTCATGACTGAATAAGCCCATGTCTTCAAAACCACAGCATCGCTGTACAGCTCTAACAGTTGGGGTCAGTGACTTCCAACTGAAATTCTTCAGTCACCATAAAAATTACACAAACTTGTGAAATAAGTATGTTTTATATGAAATATCTCCATATTTTCAGGTTTATGGTGGGACTGAGTAATGGCAATTTGCCACTTAAACCTGAATCAGCAAAGGAAGCCCACCTGAGATTTAGAATCATAATCCGTAATTGCTGACTGACTTTAGCAAAGAATTCTGTGTAATTTGCAAGGAAATCTGCAGCACCATTTGAAATCCAGAAATATCTGTGGAGCACAATTGTCCAACCTTTTTCCTTGGGTTGCCAGAGAGCAAGACTGAGAGAAAGAAAGGAGGAGAACGTGCTTCCTTTTCCCATCAGCCTCCTCTCGCCTCACATTTGAGGAAATGGCACAGGTTGCTGCAGCACAAGCCTGAAATGTGAGTCCTTGCTTGCTGTGAACTGAAATCTCCAGCTGGGGCTCAGATTAATGCTTCTGGCTGCACAGAGCCAACGTCTCCAAAGGTGCATTAACCAGCCAGGCTCTGCAAAGCCACATCATGAAAAACAGGAGACTTCTAATTAGGTAACTTCCAGCAAAGTAAATCCGCTGTGGATATTTAATACTATAATAGTAACATTTAGTGATTACAGGGCTTTCTTCATTTCAAGAGCTTTATGGCTATTACCTATTAGAAATTAATCCGTACATCCTCTGAGATGGCTACCTACTATCCCTGTGCAGAATAACAGTGGGAATCCTGGGGTAGCAAAAGCTCAACAGTTAGTGTATCTATTACCCCAGACTCTTACAAACACACTCAACAAACGTATGGATGTAAAGCACAACTCAAGGCCCTACAGTAAACTTCAGACTGAAAACAAACCCCAGGACTAGCCCACAAGAGATTTCTAACCCACAGACCAACACTGAACCCAGTATCCTGTGTTTTCCTTCTGCGGGAGCTGAGGAGCAAGTCCTGCACAATGCTGCTTCTCAGGGGTATCCAAAACCATGAGTCACACACTGCGGAATTTGGCAAGTGATATAAATTACAAGATTTGTTATGAGAAAATATATTTAGCCTTTCTGGGGTTGTTTCTTGGCTTCCAAGCTTTTAGGTTATATTTGCAAAACTTCTTAACAACCACCCTGCATTTACTTTCTATTCAAATGAAGTGAGATCTCCTGTATCTCACCCTCACTCTGGTGCTTTCTGAGTTTCAAATTCTGTTTTAAGAACTTTATTTCTGCAACTTTTACCATCCCCCATGTAGTTATGCATGAGAATTGTACACGTGTCACCAAAAATACCAAATCAAGTGTTTTAACCTGGGATGGGCACAGTAATTGGAATGGGAAAGAAGCCTCAGTCCAGATCTGCCTCCACATCATGGAATTCCCACCAAAAACTAAGACAATGTTTTCAAAAGCAACTGAAGCCCACTAAGGTTTTATGGGACTTCAGAATAAGTCAGATTTCTGATTTTAACCTGGTTTTGCTTTTTCTTATGCCTTGCTATAGACTATTTGGATCACCTCAACTAATTCTTTGTGTGCCTGATTTCTTTTTTGCTATATTTTAATTTAGTGTAAGAACTACAGGCTAAGTGGGACAGGCTCTTTTTTCATCCTTACAGTTCATACCAAGAGAAACCTAAGCACAATAAGCAGTCAATTTAAATGCACAAATATCATGTAACACTGCAGGATAAAAAGAGCTAACGAGGGACAGGGCAGGGGACAAGAGGTCCTGCACCTCCCGGGTACTCAGTGGGCACAAGTTCATCCCAGCACCTACAAACCCCCTTTTGTTCTGTCCTCTGAGCTTCCAGCATTTCTATGGCACTGAGGACTGCACTGGCAATTTCTGCCAAGGAACAAGAATTTAGGGCTGATTTGGATGTCTTAATTTCTACTGGGATTTCTGTTAATTCACTTGCCTCAGGCGCCTCCTCACTCTGTAACACTATCAGCACAATTACAGCAAGTTTTAATTATTATTTGCTGATGTATTTTCTTTGTATTTGTTATTAACGTGCTCTGAGATGCTCCAAGCATACACTTCTTTCTTCTCTCCTGTCCATGAACTGTGGTACACTATTCATTACTCCTTTGTAATTTGCTGTAAATTCTTTTGCATGCAATCATCCCTTTGAAATCTGAAGTGTGGTGTTGTTGATTTTAATCAGAGTTTCTGACTAAGCTATAAAGATAAGAACCTCCCAGCAAGTATTCATCAGCATAATCATTTTAAATACATGTTTTCCCTCTTCCAGAACTGTGGCATACTCCGTTCATCTCACTGGGAATGCTGGTCCTTCCAGAGAAAGAGGAGGAGTACCTAATTCAAAAGTCGTTCCATGCGCCGTCATACTCCAAGTACTTGATCTTCGCCCTTTAGTCACCATTACAGAGAATTCATACAAGGTGTTTGGCTTTAACCCAGTCACTAAATAGCTCAAAGTGGTGGCGTTGGCAGTCTGAAAGGAAAACAGAGTCAGTAACTTCTGAAAACATCAGTTGCCGGCTCCCAAACGCCCTTGTCTCAGGTAAGTGCTTAAAACATTTTCATAACCACAGTCATTAATTCAGTAATGGTTTTGCTCTGTCATGAAAATTCATTCATCAAGAATTAATGTGCAGTCGTTTCATCCTCAACTAGAAATGCTTTCTGCAATCAGCAAGAGCATTTAACAGCAGTCAATTAGAAATCAAAGGGGAAAAAAAGGCAATACGAGGTCTTGGGCACACTTGTTCTGCAGCAGGGTAAATCACTGTGTGCTTGGGGGGTACATTTACAGCAGTTCATTAACTGAGCTGGCAAGGGAAAACACCGAAGCCTAGCTAACAGTAACAGTCCTGCTTGAAATCTCCATCTGCCTTCCACATTCCTGCTACAACTTTCAGTCAATTTTTAACATGCTTAAAAAAAAAAAAAGGTAAAACCCCACCTGAAGGTACAAGGAAGGACAAGCTAAAAGGAGAAATCCTTTCTTCTTAAGATTTTAAAATCATAAATCGTAAGATTCTTAAGAAATATTAGCAGTCTTTTCCAACCTAGTTGATTCTGTGATTCCACCACCTTGCATTAGGAGCTGATGTACCCCTGAGGAAGAGCACACCAGTTCTTCCCCTCCACAATCCCTAGGGAAATGCCTAACCACGCTTAAGTGTTCGATTCTGTTTGTATCACGTGTCTGCTCGTAGCTGCAGCCAGAGGTGGCAGCTGGAGTCCTTTTTACAGGCTCAGTTATGGTTTTAATCTACAGCTTTGAAACTCGGTGGCTTTTCACTGCACATCACGTTGAATGTCAATGACACATGAAAGGCTAAACTGGAGCAGGAGACTTCTCTGCTTGCTCCATTTTTTAACCCCACTTACTGTTTTTAAGATCACAACTGTCCCATGGTATGAACGCTGCTCACCTACTAGAAAATAAACTTCATAAATATTACCTTGCAAAGTTTATTTTCCTTTTGTACAGTCCTAAAGATTTGAGTTAAGATTTAATACTTCAACTTACTCTGGAGTGCACACCGATACACCTCGGGTAGCCTGTGAGTAGGACAACTCTGCTCCATCAACAAAGATGCTTTGAAAAACACTCCCTGATCCACATTATGACACTGTTCAAAGCACAGCGGAATCTCTTAGCTTCAGGAACTGCACCACATCTGTTCCTGGGTTTATATGCTCTAGATCGACACTACTCCTACACAAATTTAAGAAAAGGCGGCTCTGTAAAAGTGGAACCTCTTAACTTGTGTTTGAAGTTATTACTCTTCTTCAGTAAGAGTTTGCAGCAGTGTAGAAGTGGGGATTAAATGTAGAAAATACGAATGAACTATACCAACATCCCATTTACTGACAAGGGGGATGGATGAAACGATTCCATGTTGAGCCAGTGTAGCACTGGATACCAGAGAACTAACACCAACATACAATTTCTGTGTGCAAGGTGGTGGAACATAGGAGCTCCAATGCAACGGGCCAACAGCCTCCAAACATGCAATACATAACCAGGCTGCTAGAGCTGACTGTGACAAACAATACACTAGCTCATACTTCATAAAGTTACCCAAGACCTGACTGAAATGCAGCAGCTGATGGAACAACACTGCTGAAAAAGGTTTTGCCTTTCTTAAAAGTAACCAGTGATGTCCACCAGAGTAGTACAGAACTGGTGGAGTATTTCATTTACCACAGGGTGGGGTTTTTAAGCATTTAACTAATGAAACTGCAGTATTGTATAAATCACTCCTGAGACATCCCCTGCACAGGACACAGGAATGTGGGCTCAAATAACTTGCCTTTAGAGGAAGAACACAGATATACATAGCTTTTCATTTTAATTAAAAAACCCCTGGTTTGTACCAAGATTGCCCTGTGAGAGCATAAAGGGAGCTCCACTCGCTGGAGATTTTAACAACCATTTCCTTTGAGTCTCATTTCAAATGTGAAATTTGAAGTCAGCACTTTTGAGGCCTCCTGATGACTCTGAAAATTAAAAAACAATCCAACCACCCAACTGAAGAAAATCCAAACCCATAAAGTGAGCCCCAAATCTACTCTTCAAATCAAAATACCAGATGAAAATCAAGGGAGGCAGGGCTTTCATGGATTTAATGTTATAGATGTCGTACCCATGCAGCTCCCAAAGGGAAGGTTCACTATCAACTTTGTATGAACAGGAAAGGTTGTAAAAGGAAACTTAAAGCCACCAGGGTATTTTCCCTGCATGACTCGGCCCAGGAATTCAGATCTGTTACCTGGAAAGAAGCCACTGGTAACATGTGCCTTACTAATGCATTACTGGCTCCTGTAAAAGTAAGCCCCCATCTGTGGATGTGATCATGATCGAGTGAAGCAGAAAGTATGAAACTGTCACTGTGTCCATGGCTCCACAGCAGAAAGTAACTGTGGAAATGTTCACCTTCGCTCCACCTGGTGGCCCTTCCACTCACACCAACACCCCACGCATGCAAAAGAGAACACGAAACCAACTCCTTCCACTAATTCTAGATGAATCTTTGAAGCAATGATTTAACTGAGCAGAACCAACGTGAACCAGAGCAGCTGTGGCTGCCCCATCCCTGGCAGTGTTCAAAGGACAAATGTTGGACAGGGCTTGGAGCAACCTGCTCTAGTGGAAGGTGTCCCTGCCCGTGGCAGGGGGTTGGAACTGGACGAGCTTTAAGGTCCCTTCAACCCAAACCAGTCTGGGATTCTATGAACTCGGTCCAGACATCTCAAACAAAACTGGGCCCACCTCTACGCCGCGTCCTCAGTGCTTGTCTTTACTCTCTGCTTTCACTTAACCCTGCCTCAAACATGAAACTACTTGTTACTGACAGAAGGCAGCTGTGTTAGTGCTAGTGAAGCTCCAATACCTTGTACTTGGTATTAGCAGGAATATTGGTTTTCCAGCGCACTGTGTAGTAGCGAGCGTCTGTGATCTTCTGGTTCTTCGGCAGAGAGTTGTCTGCCCAAGTGATCCGTATGGTGTCATGACTCAGGATGGAAGCCTGAACTCCCACTGGTGGCATCATGGGAGACGGATCTGGCACTGGAGTGTATGGAGCATTAATAACAAACAAATCAACCTCGGAAGTGTCTAGGGAATTGATGGGTAAAAAGTAGTGTATTATAATTAAAAAGGGAGAAGGTGGCATTTTAATGTAAAACAAAAACAAAAAGGGGAAATGCAGGGTAGTGCAATGAAATGAATGGTGAGAAATGGAGAAAAAGAGAGAAAAGCCAGAGTTAATAGGTGACATAAGACGGGCTAATAAAATCACTCTTGCATCGTGTTCCCTTCTTAAGACAGTAAGACAACATATATATGATAATATAGATATACACACCTAATATATTAGTGTTCAGTGCATTCAACCATGGCCTGAGAACCCCCAACATGCAGTAATTTGAACTGTATTTGCGTAAATGTCCACTGATCCCTCCCCTTCAGAAAACCATGAGGAAAAAGAGCTGAACTTCTAGATGGGTAAATGCCACTTCATAAAAATTAAGAGGAACTCCCAGCACCTTTTAAAGAATCTTAATGGTGATCAAGTTCCAAGTGCCACACAGGTTTGCAATAACTGAAGAAACTGCAATTGCAATGTCTTCATGATCTATAAGGATTCCTGTGTTAACAGCTACACAAACTAACTACGTAACATTGAGAGTCTTACAGGGAGCACAGTGAGCTACAGCATCGTAGTAGCTCGCTTGCAAACAAATTTCTCTGCTTAAAATCTTTTATTAATGTATTACAAGACAAGAAACACATATGCCAGGAACTTGCTTAGCGTGACAGCAGATTGAGACTTAGAGAAAGAAAATGCAGGCACCATATTCAAAACCTCAGTGTAAAAGACCCCCAAAAATCTATACTTGTCCATAAAATACAAAACAAGGGCCTTTAGAACTGTACCCACAGGATCTGTGCTGAGGTAATGGTGGTGAGGTGCTGGCACAGGCTGCACAGAGAGCCAGTCTGGGATTAGTACTTGAAAGGGAAGTGTTGTAATTTACAAACGAAACCAATTTTAGGTGGCTTAACGAATGGATGACATGTGAAGACAACCACCACAACAGCAAGGCCACTCAGTTACAAACCAGCACCACAAGCTCAGCCTCGTGCAGTTCATGGAGGATTTTGGGTGTGTAAACATGGAGAGCAGCCCCTTGCCCTTACCCGAGTGAGGCCTGGTCACCGCGCTCTCGTAGAGAGGGATCCCTTCCCCAACGTTGTTAAACGCTTTCAGAGTTATGACATAGTGGGAGCTTGGGTCTAAGGGGAAAAAACAAACATCTTAGGGCAAGCTGACAGTGAATCCTGTTTTCTCCTTCTCCACATTCTCTTTGTTCAGTATTTTATAATGGAAATACATGAAATAATTAGACTAAATTTGAATTGAGAAAATTTCCACACAGACCTTCTGTTAGTGCTCCATAGTTCTCATACAGCACAAGTCTGCAGTCACAGCAAACCTTCCTCGAGTACACTCAAAACAGCAGTGAGGAAAAACATCTTTACATGACTATTTTAAGTTGCTCTACTATAAAATTATTCAAAACTCCTATTCCATGGAGCTTCTCAATAGTTTGTGACACTAATATTTATTTTGCTTTCAGGATATTTTACCTAACACAGAGAATTCTTTGGACGGTTGAATCTCTAGTTTTCTTTTAAAGTAGATGCCACTGTATCTTGGTGACATTTCTGTTTCTTTTTTGCCTGAAGCCACCTGTTCTGCAGCTCCAGAAGGAGAATCGGGGAATGCTGCTCAGCATGGAAGCATTTTAATAAGTGTTGAAGTGAAAGCATCACATCAAAACACACTGTGCTTCAAACGTGGATGTAGGGTTCGGGGTTTAGCAGGGGGGTTATTCCTCTGCCTCTTTATCATCAGAAAATGGAGTTTATTTGAAATTTATCAACAGTGTGCCATCCGCTATAATAGCTCAATAAGGAAAAAGATCGTCTTTAAGAACACGCACGTAGTATTAGTTATTTATAACACTATAATTAGAAAACTGTTACAGAACTGAGAGGTAAAACTTGGGCACGGGTGTTAATTCTCTCACTATACCTAGGTTTTCGATGGTGTAGTATCTCTGTTTGTAGTCCACCTTGATGGTCTGGGCGTGAGGGCTGCCGATGCCGTACCCGATCGCGTAGCCTCTCACCACGATATTCTGGTTTTCAGGAGGAGTCCAGCTCACTACAATGCTGGTGACAAGCGGACGGACGTGTAGGGAACTGGGAACTTCAGGAACACGGGTTTCTATTAAAGAAAAATAATTAATTAAAAAGATTTCTTATAAATAAAGGAAATGCTACGAGCTAGGAAGGTCAAATGAAGCACTTTACGCTGTGTCTGTATTGAAAGGAGTATACTCCAAAGGAGAGAGCGCTGGTGTACAAGAGAGAGCAAAGAACTCTAATAAGCAGAAGAAAATTAACATAGATTTGTAGATTAATGTATTTTAATAGATCCTCTGTTTAAAAGAAAAAACAGTTGTACTGAAGGAAAGCATCAGATCTGCTTCAAGGCAGATGTTTTTGATGTTTGTGCATGTTCTAATTTGCCATTTTTCAAAATAGCCATGAAATTTATCACATCCTTCCCCTCCACAAAGCAATCTACTTTCAGTTCCATCACATTACTTACTTGTGGGCATTAAAATAATTATACTGAACACACACTAATGATGAGAGCAACATTCCTGACCTTCAATAGACTATTCCAAAGCTCTAAGAATTGTCAGTAAGCCAGCTGTTGCATGTGCTACAAAGGTTTCTTCTGATTTGTCCTACACTTGTCACTGTTTAAATCCCTGGGCCTCTTTAATATAATTCACAAAATATAATGCAACTGTACTACAAGCAACTCCACAAACACCACAAATCTCCCCACAATCCACCACAGTGATGGAATGGGGATCCTTAATAGAAGAACTTCCACAACACGGCACTGTAATCCCTGAGTATTTTTACTAGAAGGTTTTTTCCCCCACTGCTGAGTAGAACTTCAGAGCAACCTAAAAGCACAGCTGTATCTACTGGTGTCCAGGCCTTTGTTTTATCTTCCCCCAGATTAAATAAGAGCTTTTGTCAGGCCACTGGAGCCTGCTTTATGTTGGCATACGATAAATAATTCTGGGCAAATGGAAGCTGAGTTCCCTGCTCATTTTAGAGTTCCGAGGGTTCCAAGGGAACACCAGTTCCGAGGGTTGAGCTTCCTGCAGGGATTCCATTTTAATGAAACATGCAGCGGTTCTCTAAAAGCATTTAATAAAGCACTACGACAGGATTATTTGGATCATAATATGCCACTGGCCTGCTAGCCCAGGGAGTTTACAGTCTCCAGCTGACACAGCTGATCAATTAAAGTTCACAACTATTAACTACAGAAAAGCTACAGCACTGCAATAGGGGAGGTGACATTTTTAACTGCACACAAGTTAGTGCACTGGGGAGAAACTCTGTACAAGTGTTTAACACCTCTGGCATATGTGCTCCCGGGCAGACTTGCACCTACTCTGCAAAATGACACAGACCCCTAAAACTAAACTGTAAGAGTCTGGCTCCCATTTACATGGATGACGCTATAAAGTGAATTAGTTTCTATTTAAATTCAATGGAATGAAAAGCAGTTATGCCTCACATGTTCATTAAACCTGAGAAATTAAAGCTTGGTTGTACACAGATTTGCATGGTATTGAAATTATCCACATGAGCTTAGTAAAGAAAGCAAGCAAAAAATATCACAGAATCACAGATTGGTTTGGGTTGGAAAGGACCTTAGTATCATCCAGTTCCAACCCCTGCCATGGGCAGGGACACCTTCCGCTAGAGCAGGTTGCTCCAAGCCCCTGTGTCCAACCTGGCCTTGAACACTGCCAGGGATGGGGCAGCCACAGCTTCTCTGGGCACCCTGTGCCAGCGCCTCAGCACCCTCACAGGGAAGAGCTTCTGCCTCAGAGCTCATCTCAATCTCCCCTCTGGCAGGTTAAAGCCATTCCCCTTGTCCTGTCCCTACAGGCCCTTGTCCAAAGCCCCTCTCCAGGTTTCCTGGAGCCCCTTTAGGCACCGGAAGCTGCTCTAAGGTCTCCCCAGAGCTTTCTCTTCTCCAGGCTGAACAAGCTCAGCTCTCGCAGCCTGTCTCCATAGGAGATGTACACCTTCTTCCCAGCATGCACATACACAAAGATCTCATGCATGTATACAGAATGATACGGATGCCATGTTACATTGTCTTAATTGTGAAGTTTTATTACTTAATTCATTGTAAAGAATATGCACAAAGAAAGTGAGAATTCCTAAAGGACTGCAACATTCCCATTGGAGAAAAATTAAAATGGCAAAGCCCACACAGAATGAAAAGGTTCTTTTCTTCTCCCTCCTACTGCCCCAAATAAATTTAATCCTGACGCTATCCTCTGGCAAAGTACCATTAACTCTGCTTCAAAAGCAGAGCACACTTTCAGTACCGTGTGTAAGTGTGCCTATGTGCAGAGCTCTGCAGAGGTTTGGGGAATGAGCAGGTTCTCAGAGCTGCAAGGTTGTGTCACAGCCAGTTAGAGGAAGACAGACACAGATGAAAGTAATGTCAACTCTAAAAAGGCATTTTAAATAACTACAAAACAGAACTCTACCCTGAACACTGGGCTTTGCGCTGTTCTTGATGAGGCAGTGGAGAGAAAGCAGCAAGAGGATGAGTACCAAGTCAAGCATCAACTTTGCATAACACAAAGACTGAAGCCCGGGCTCCTAAAAGCTTTCATCAGCTGACTATCGAGGCAATCTTCCAACAGCACAGAGCAAATACTGGAGCTCTTTCATTATTCTGTCTTCCAGCTGCCAGCAGAACTGACTCTCAAGCCGCACAGATGTGAAAGACATCATTGGACCCTGCAGCCTTAAGCTAGAATGACCCTCCAGCTACTTTAACAAAGCCAAGAGGGAAACTGGCCTACAAAAAGTGTAAGGTAACTTGTGTGCAGCAGCACTAATTAAATGCTTTTCTGAAATGGGAACAGTCTACCCAGAATCAGCAGCTCCATGTTGGCAGTTCCAAAGAGATTTGCCCCATCCTTTTTAAAAGAACCACTTTTCTTCCATTTTAATTGCTCTTAGATTCCTGGGAGATGCTCGCAGATCTGAATTCTGTATTCTGCATCTGGATCTGAATTCTGCAAGAAGCAGGTTCCCACCTGCAAATTGTTCTGGTGTAGTAAATAACCAACATCTGGGCCAACTATTAAAGGTCAACAGTTTTCATGGAACATTTTCTACTTTTAAACTCCACATAGGGAAAACAAGATGTTAACATGGTTCTGTGCACTGCATATCATGAAGCAGTGGAAGAGACTTGACTTCTGATGGAAGATACTGCTACCAAAAATGTAATAACAACGAAAGTAACAATTATTGTGGGTCAAATGTTCTCTTTAGAAAGAGTCTGAGCAAAACTAGAAGCCCAGGAAAATATTTTCAGAAAGTGTGGTAGCAATGATGGGAAGCTTGCAAAGGTCTACAGGTGAACACAGTGCTTTCCACTCTTTCTTTGGTCCTGTGCCAAACCTGACAGAGTCTACAACCAACCCAAGTCTGCACCCACAGTGCAGACACCAGCACCTCACACTGCATCCAACAGCGCTGCACCTCATCAGTCAGCACATTGTGCCTCCCAACAGCAAATCTCCACTCCCATCAATTTGGTGTATGCTTCCATGGTTTCATCACTGGAGGGCTATATAAATACATCTTCACTATTTTACTTCCCAAGAGGAAAACAGTCCTCCTAGCTCAGTTTCATAGCATATAAACCCCTACATGATTAGTATGATGAATTTTATTACAGTATAAAATTTGAGCCAGTATTATTGCTATTAGTATAATATAAATCTTATTTTATATTATTATTTAAATATTGAATCACTGACATTGTCATTCATAATCAGCTATTTCTTAGCAGAAAAGTCTTAGTGCCAATATACAGTACTAGGAAGCGTAGAAGCAGAGCTTAATTTCAAGCTATTGTATTGACTCTGCAAGAATTTTACGTTAGAATAGAAACTAATTTCAGTTAATCATAAATAAAACACATTGTACAATTAGAATATAGGAAAACCAACTGAAAACAAACAGTTTGCCTTCAACAAAGGCAATCAAACTTGAAAAAGGCAATAAAATTCATGCCCTGCCCATGAATTCTAATGGTTTTGATGTCACGAATATGGGCACACTTCTGATCTTACCATCCAGATCACTCTCAAATGTTTCTGCTGACACCCAGTCGGTCGCTGGTCCGGTACCGTTGACAGTCAGGGCAGCTACTCGGAAGCTGTATTCTGTGCCTCGTTCAAGACCTTAGAGACGAAGAGTACCCAAGATAGCAAACCAGGAATTCCAACTGCCTTCCACCCCACTGGAGCATAACAGGAGGTCAGGAATGGAAATGGTACTACCCACACCACAGCATTGACCACAGGGTATAAGAGCTGAACAGTGACTGGAGACACCCAGGGTTGTGACACTGCAGACTGCCCCTGTGGGCTACTGGAAAGGACTGTGAGATACTGTTTGCATCTGGCTTTAGTTCCTGCCTATTAGTTAGTTTTAAGTATGGAACCACCCACTCCATAACTAAACCTAGGTGAAGAGTATAAACTGTGCAAACAGTTTGTTTCCTGTATGGAAGAGTGTATAGTCAATAATGAAAGCAATATGAAAACGCACTTAGAATTTGATATATGGAACATCTTCAACAGGCTTTGCTGCTGGCAAAAATACACTCTAGTTACAAGCGCAGATCAACTCCTGCTCTGTGAGAAAACCAAAACTTCCTGAGTCACAGCTGGAGTTCCTGAGATCAGAACATCCTGTTAAAAAGTGCATATTCATTTTCTGGAGAGGCACAATTCCTTCCCTTTGGACCAACTGTTCATTTACAGAGATTGAACTACATGATCCTCCTGTTCTCTGTACTGTTCATTGCCAGCCAGCCCACACTACCTCATAACCTACACACACTCATTTGAAGTGTTTTCAGTTTTCCCCCAAGGTAAGAACCCTCTGTAAACATCTCAGCCTGAGCCCACTAAAAGCACCTAAAACCCCTGTGCTAACAAACACTTGCAGATGATGGCTCACCTTCAATGAGCTGATAGAGCTGGGTCCCACCGATGCTCTCGGTTACGTCGCTCTTGCGGGACACCTTACGGTAGCGGATCTTGTAGCCAGTGATCTGTCCACTGTGTGTCCCTGCAGGAGGAGGCTGCCAGTGAAGCATGATGCTCTGTGGAAGGCAGAAGGTCATTACAACATCATCACCCCCCACATAGCCAGAGAAACTACCCTAGTGCCAATAGTTCATGAGACACAGGACAAAGTACTGCATTTTCACGTAGTAAACCAGAGCCTCTATGCAACAAGTAAAACCCTATGATTCAGCAGTCACCCAGGTCATACATGTGCCTACAGAAGTTCACCTCAAAGCATTCAATCCTGTTAGACCTTCTGATACAAACAGCCCCCTTGGGTTTCCCCTTCATTTCCTTCAGGTTATCTTAAGATAGGGTTTACTTGAGGATCTATCATTAAGAACTGGTATTTTCTCTAAAGGGTACAAGTTACCTGACCTGTAGTTTATGTGCATGAAGTTATTTATTTTTAGTCATACAGGTGGTAAAGAAGATATCTGGAAAAGAGTTTTCAGAAAAGGCTTTTTAAAGAATCACCAAAGTCATAATGACCAAGTGTAGAATTTTCTCTTTAAAATGCCCAGAACACTACAACGTTAAGCAATAGTTAATCAACAGGAACATGTTTGAGCCGTGGTGCTTCTGGCCTTTGTGCCTGATGAAACCTATTCCATAATTAGCCTCCGTGCCTTGGTGCATTGTCACGGTCTTCACTGCGTTCCATGACATACAACCCACAATGGGATTGGAGTTTCTAGGGCTTCAAGCACCACGTTCAGATATTCTCCCATACGGATAGCTGAAAAGCAGCACAGTAGAAAAAAAGGCCCCAGATTTGGCCAATCTAAGACCTGCCAACCTTTTATTTACCGCTTACAAACAGGAGATTCTCCCCATCTTACCTTGGAATTGCGGACCTCCAGCGTCAGATTCTGTGGCGGAGCACTGGGGACTAGAAACATTCATGGAATTACAACTCCAAACTTGCCATATACTGTATCAAGTGCTGTATTTTCATACACAACTGCTCTCTGCTATCAATCATTATGAAAGTACAAACCATTCTGGTTTAAGACACTGTATAAAATAACTACAAAATACAACCAGAGGTACTTTATGACATGCAGTGACTGGCTTAGAGATTTATGTATCCTTATGTCCAAGAACAAACTCACTTCTTGTTCAGGTCTTTATTTACTAAAGGTATCTAAACAAAAAATGGCTTCTATTTAAAGGTACTTCCCATAAACTCTAAGAAAAGAGATCACATTCTGTACTGTTCAAAATCAAATCTTTAATATTCATGCTTGATTCAGAGAACCCCCATTTAAAATTCCAGCTGTGGATTCTGTGATCATGATTTTCTGTAACAGGAAAACCTCAGGGTCAACCCATCCCCGTGTTACTGAAGAGTAAAGCACATCACAAAGGCAGTTTCTGCTTTTAAACTTGGACACTGTTAGTTCTTTGCTAGCTGTAGCAACTTGCTGGTCACAACAGTGTAACTCTGTTAGACAAAAGGCAAGGTGAGAGGGAACCTGAGAGCACGGGAATCCTGTCACAGCACTTCAGACTCCCAAGATTACCTCAAAGGCAGAGATAAGGGTCCCTGAGGCTCCAGCAAAGTACAAGGACTGCGAAGTAGCTCAACAGGGTAAAGGCTGTTCCAGTCTGAATTACGTATTTCCCAAACAACTCACCCCAGCTACAACAATACCTAGGAAAACACTCCTGAGTGCAGAAAGTGAAAGGTACACTGGGGTGTGGTTAAATAAACACAAGGATGCTGGGGAGGGACTCTTCATGAGGGACTGTAGCGATAGGACAAGGGGTGATAGGTTCAAACTTAAACAGGGGAAGTTTAGGTTAGCTATAAGGAAGAAGTTCTTTACTGTGAGGGTGGTGAGGCACTGGAACGGGTTGCCCAAGGAAGGTGTGAATGCTCCGTCTATGGCAGTGTTCAAGGCCAGGTTGGATGGAGTCTTGGGTGACATGGTTTAGTGCAAGGTGTCCCTGCCCATGGTAGGGGGGTTGGAACTATATGATCTTAAGGTCCTTTCCAACCCTAACTGTTCTAGGATTCTAAATACCCCTCTTCCACTATCCCACAGCTAAAAGGGATACAACAAGCATCTGGTTTTCCTTTTCTCTTGCCAAGTGAGCAGAGTCTGAACCGACCAGATGAGGGATTAAGTGCAATGGCCTTTAAAAAGCAACACGAGTTAAGAGGAGAAAACGAAGTTTTTTTGCTGTTTGTTTTACATGGTTGGTGCCTACTTTCAGAGCAACCTTAAGAAAAGACTCAAGTTTCCCAAGAAGTGATTAACATCTATATTGCAAATGTGGTGAGAGAAGGACAATCAGCCGGACACAGGAAAGGATACATGCACGTAGGTGTATTCATATACACGCATCTCGCCATGTTCACAGCTCATTTTATGTCAAGGTAAGCTTAGACCTGGACCAGATGAAGAGTTTAACCAAGCCAACAAACGAAATGGATGTTCTATGGTTAAGATCCTTTCCAACCCTAGCTATTCTATGATAGTCCACGCTTTGACAGGAAAGGCCTGACCTTGTCTGGTACATTGTACATAGGTGACCACCCAGGCCGGAGGACCACAACATGCTGATGGTTCAGAGAGCTGTGATGACCCATAAGGACAATGTCCTCGCTCAGGGTGTGATGCAGGAATTACATTTCTAGCTGTAACACACAATTGCTTCCCATAGATTGGGAGGACGATGAGAAGAGAGGTGATGCTTACAAGCAGCACATAAACTGTGGTTCACATTGTAATACCTAAAGGGCTATCCTGCAACGAACCACTGTAACAGATCAGGAGCAAAAACCTGCACAAGAATGAGGAAGCTTGTTAAAGAGAACCTAAACGAAGGTCAGAAAGAAATCCCTGCAGGAGACATGGAGAGTGCTTACAGACACCACAGAAAGGAAACACAGAAGAAAACGTGCATCATTCATCTGGAAGGATTTGAGAGATGGAAGGGGGAGAGCAGCACGGTTAAGCAGCAGGGTTGTAAGATTGTAAGCAGCAAGATGACATCCTTTGGAAAGCTTTAGAAAAGATATTTCTGTACGTTAAATGTGAAAACTGAAGTTGGGCCAGAAAGAACTTCAGGAAAACTTGACAATGACATTACAAGTAATAACACATTCTTCTTCAAACAACTAAGGAGCTGGAAGCCCTTTAGAGAAATTGTAGAATTAGTGAATGGTCAGGGTATGACAGAAAAAGGAAAAGATAAGGCCACACACCTATCTTTTGTGTTTGTACTGAGTGAAAGGAAGAGGAGAGGCTCCGTAATACTCTTTAAAAGGGACTTGCAGGATCTCTCAAACAGAAATGTCAGTACAAGGGATTACAGAAGAGTCAGACATAGGGAGCAGCAGCGTGTGGCCAGGGTTAGCTGCTATCCATCCAGGATTCCACAAGGAACTTGGGAACAGAATGGTTGCGTGACAAATCTGTAACCTCTCACAAGTTACCTTGATACTGCGAAGTGGCAAATTCAATGTGGTATTTAAAAGGGGTTCCATTTGAGAAACTTCAAGTAATAAGTCAGAAACCTGTAGCAGGCAAACTGAAGCTACAATAAGGTGTGAAATTCACAGATGTATGGAGTAATAATACATATTTATCACTTTTTACAGGGAAATTCTGCACTGCAAACCTGCTGGAGAGCTCTTTGGGAAGGGGATAGAAGTCCTTGCCTGAGCAAACAACTGGTTCAAAGAAAGGAAAGAAAAGGGGAGAACGTGATGACCTGTGGAGGTGCACTATGGAAGGTACTGGAAGTGATGAAAGGGGGATGAGCAGTGAGGTGACCGAGGTAAGTGCAGACAAGGTCTGATGGTAAAGAACTGCAGAAAGACCTCAGGGCATTTAGTGCCTGGATATTAAAGAGACAGATGAAGTTCAGAGTAGATAAAGTTACACACATGGGGAAAAAAAAAAACCTACCTCTACATGCAAAACAATAGCTCTAAGCAGACCAATTCCACCAAGATCTGTCTACTCCCAAAATTCTGAGCAAACTCAGTGCTCAGAATGAGACAAGAAACAGGCAAATGCTCGTCATTACACACTTGCATCTTTGATACAATTTTAGTCCCCTCTTTTAAAAGCAAAGGGGAAAAGAAACCGTGGAATAAGTCAGGAAAGGACACTGGAGGTTGAAATGGCTCCAGGGAAGGAATGGCTAACCATGTCTGTGACTTCGGAATCTGGGAAAGAGAGGGATGAGGGAGAACACGGCAAAGGTCTATGAAATGAGGAGCAGGACAGAGAGGGCTGGTGGACGCTAAAATACAAGCAGGTTTGGAACAGACAAACGGGCAATTTTCACAGTAAGTTCATTGGCAGATCTCTGTCCGTTTGATGTTGTGGATGATAAAAGCTGACATCGGTTAGAGAGCATGCCGAAAGGGTTTCATACAAGAGCAACTGAATTAGTAAATACACAGAAACCACTGCAGGGTCAGGAAGCCCCCCAGAAACAAACTCAGGCACAGAGAATTTGGGACAACACTGCTCTCTGCTCATCTCTTCTGGTTTTGGTCACTCCTGGCGAGAGGATTCCAGGCTAGGCTTGCTTTTGCACTGACTGTTCTCATACAGGGATAAACTTACCCATAAAAGTTAACAGGAACACAGATCATTCCACAGTTGACCACAGACCTATAAGTTGCTCATATCACCTCTTTATTTGCTTCATAGAACACACTGTTACCACTTTCTCTTTCATTATTGTATGAAATGGATTTAATAGTATATGTGTCTAAACAAAGACACACAACTTCTTCCCATATGACAACAATTAAATTAAACACTCCAAAAGCAGAACTCTGCTTGTGTGTAAAAATATTGCAGAACCTGACAGATAATTTGGAGTCGCTGCATTCAATATAGTTGGTTTTCTGTCTGCTCTTCATACTTTGTACACTCAATAACCCATGAAATAAGCTCCTGATGTTGAAATGAAGGACACCGTTGTTTCCTAAGCGGAACACCTGGCACTTTTGCACATACAGTAATTTTCCTTCACCCAATTTGGAAAGCCTCCGGGGGAACTTGGAACCATGTATGGCCATATGCAATAAGCACCTTTTTAATAAAACAGGGCAACAATGAACAAAGCCTGGTTAAAAATTCACTTAAAGGAAACGACTGGATAATTCCTGTAAAGAAAAAGACCTGGAATAAAGCAGCTTACCGTCTGACAGTGTTCGCACAACAACATCCTGGGTGGAGACACCGGGGCCATGCTTGTTGTAAGCTACCACACGGAAACTGTACTCGGTGTATTTCTTTAACCCGTTAATGGTGTAGGAGAGTCCTGCTACATCAACATCCTGTTCATAAGGAAGCACACACACAAGGTCAGAATCAGGTCTGCCACTATTATACATGCCTTACGAGCTTGAATAAAGCAATTCTTGAAGTCACCTGGCAAATCTGCCTGCTAGTAACAATTCTTACTATGTGTTCAATAGTGGGATGCAGGAGTAGAAGAGGTCATTTTACCTGAGGAGTACAACATTCCTATTTAAAAACATGTAAAAACTTATTTTGAAAACTAACAAAAAAAGTCTTCCCGCAGCTTTTTAAAGCTGGAATCATCCTCATATGCTATCAGAAGGAAATTAAATGACTGGGATTAATCCTCCCAAAGCTGTGTTTATTCTCAGGTGGCAGCCTGTACTTCTACAGAACATACTGGATCCTTCCAGTAGAACCGTAAGACAATTTAATCAATAAGATGCTCCACACTATCAAAATATCCATCAGCAAACCAAAGATCTCAAGTAGTAAGAACAGTTCAGAATAAGGATCATGCTAAAAATCAGGAGTTAAACTATTTTACTATGAAACTGTAAGCATCCTTTATACTGTTTGAACTAGAAGGATGATGGTTTTCATCATTATTTGCATTCTCCTCTCATGATATGATGGACTTCCCCAAAAAGCTACTCAATGCTGGTGAGTATCTAAGTAAGTTTAATTCCAAGACATTTCATGCTGGATTTTTCATTTTAAATATTTCCTTGGTTTAGGCTAAAGGATTCAGTCTATCAGGAAGATGAACACTAGGTGCTTTTAGGAGTTTAAGGCAAAAATGTAATAAAAGGAAAAAGGCTGTTCCCAGCATTATACATCACACAGGAAGAGCTGGGCTCTGTACCTGCTCAGTGTCCTGCCCCTTCTCCATGTGGTAGAGTTTGTAGTTCTGGATTTCACCATTGCCAGACAGCGGCGTTTCCCAGGTCACAGTAACGGAGGTGGGGGAAGTGGCCAACGCTCGGATGTTGGGTGCTGGACCAGGAAGCTGAACTGAAACACAAGTGTGAAACTGCTTGTCACCGAGCTGAACCATCACCATTTGCAGTAGCTAATCATTTTAGCATCAACTCCACTACCAGTTAAGGTAAAAAGATGTGTATTTTTCCACGTTTCACATAGATTCATTGGGCCGTGTAAAGGTGGGACCCAATTTCTGAAGGAGATCCTGCTCCCAGGATTCCATTTATCCTGAACGATTCTAAAGAATGACAGACTTCATGTTTGTTTAAAGTTTTCCTTTTTTCCCCTTTTTCAGTTAATGACCATTTAAAAACATTCTTCTTATAACAGAAAGTTTACATAATTTAACAGGGAATTTCTTACCAGTTCTTCTTAATGGTGAGAATAAATCATGAAAGCTCATCAACTTGGAAAATCAGTTTGAAACTATGGTCTGCAAGTTGATGGTTGCAAATACAACTTTTAAGAGTACCTACTTATTCAGGGAAACATCATGAATGAGAAACCACCACCACATCAATCCCAAAGTCAGGAAGACTCCAGATATTTAGAGCATACCCTCAGGCTGTGTTGCCACTTTCAGTGGTGCTGAGCTCTCCCCAGGGCCATGCTTGTTCTGAGCCACAACTCGAAACACATAAACTGTTTCTGGCATCAGGTTTTGGATCATCACTTGTGTCTCTCCAGGACGACTTGTATTTTCGACACGTTCCCTTTGGGAAACAAAAGGGTTGGGCACACCAACCATCAATGATTAGTAAGAGGGGTTTTGGGGAGTAAATAAAGGAATAGTTGCTCCTAAGATGTATCCTGTTTGAATATATCTAATGAGTTAATGAGGAGGTTATTTATATGGCAATGACTAGACAATAAAACAAGAATATGTCAAAATTACATGTGACAGTTTCTGATTTTGTAACTTCTCTTCAGAAAATAAAGATGCACTGAACTAAAAGAATAAGTTATACTCAACATCACAAAACTCAGAGTAGTTTCTTTGTTATTCTCATAACAGCACATGGTAATTCAGTGACAGTTTCTCCTACTAGTCTGAAGCCAGAAGAAAAGATATTTCAGGAGTGCACACACAGTCGGGTGAGGCTGAAGGCATTAATAATGCCCCACAATTAATATTGTGGGGCTGCTTTTTGTGCATTTTTCAAAGAAGCTGTTTCACTGCATCCTGCGACCTCCAAACTTCACTTAGTTCCTCCCTAATATTTAGATGATTTACAAATATCCACAGGCTCCAACGTGCACAGACAGCTGTGGCCTTTCTGCTCTTCCCACACAAGCAGTGGGACAAGAGGCAGCTCCGCTGCTCGGTCAGTCTGAGGTGGGAGCAGAAGCCACCCCTCAGCAGTGGTTGATGCTCGTGTTGTGGAAGCACCATGGCCTTGCACCCAACACAGCTCAGGACACTCCATCGGCTCTTATCGAGCTCAGGCTTGAGGGGAAGATTAAAAGATTAATCATTAACTAACTACAGCCTTTATTTCCCAGACACTGCTGCTGCCACGTGAACACGCACAGAGCTGCAGCTGGGTGATGACATCTCCGTACCGGCCTCCCTTGAACAGCAGCTCCCTACCCCTGTAAATACAAGTAAAACCAGTGTTATTGAAGAAGAAATCAAACCCTTCCCCATTGAGAACATAAAGGGAAAACGTGCCTGCTCTGAATGCAATTCTTTCCCTTTTGTCTGCTAGACTTCGTTTTACGCTACAGCAGAGGGCAGACGATTCTCATCCCGACCGTTAGCTGCAATTAAATCATTTTTAATGCAGAAGCCCAGGCAAAGTCATTCCACAGTCTCTCCTTCGCTACATTCCAGCCACGATGCTTTAGTTTAGATCATGGAAATATGATGCCAAAAGCCCCATTTTTAATTTATTTCTTTCTAAATCAACTGGTCCGGTTGATTTACCATAACTTGGGTGAAAACATGATGAACTCCCTGTTTGTTTCTGCACTGTTACACCCTGTCTATACAGAGGGAAACTACACTTACAGTAACTAAAGAGCTATTAAAACACAGTTTCTAGAATGTTCTCCTTCCTGAAAGTTGAGCTAAAATGGCACTGCATAAAAAGCTTAATTTAGGTCAGATTTGTAGTCCTTTCCATCATTAAATGAGCATCATCATCATGACACATTTGAAGTACAACTTCTACAAAAGACTTCTTTTCATATTTATAAAGTAGTTTTTGCAAGAAGGAAGAAAAACCCACACTAACGAAATACCATTCCCAGCACAGACTGGCACTGGGGGCAGGGAAAGAGAGAAACATTTTCCTTCGCTTTCCCAGTTCTAACCAGGGCAAAGGGTTTGCTTGAAAACGAATTTTCAACTGTTTCATTTAAGAAGTGCCTGAGATGCAATTATGGTATTTGAACACCCCGAGTAAGCGCCAGCTGATTCACAGCTGCGCTGTAACATTCACCTCCCACTGACATGCAAAGTATCTTGCATTTGCTGCCTCCAGTGTAAATGCACTCACTGATTTTTCCCCAGAAAACCCCATTGGCAATCCAAGGGTATTATTTAAAATTATCCCAAAATGAAAATTATTTTAATGGAAAGACAACATTCATGAAGAAACTAAAGACACGTCAATGTGTTGCAATTTGGGGCACTAAGGAGGAACTGCAGCCTCCCTGCACAAGAGGATGTTCAAAATATGGGCAGATTAATTAAATGCTGCATGAATCTCTCATTCCTGTCCTTTCACAGGCAGCCGTGAGCACCTTTTATGAGCTCGGATGTGTTTAGGTAGGCATAATAGGTACCAAACCAGATGGTCTGTATGAATAACTCCATTACCAGACGGAACATTATGACTATTCTAACTTATTCCAGTTTAATCCCCAATTAAAGAGCTTTGTAAACTAGAATTAAGGTTTAAAATCACTCTCAAGTACCAAAGGGAAAAAGCCTCCAGTTCAAAACCAGAAACAAAATCTGGCAATGCGAAGTTTCAAGTTACACTTGGATATAAAAATGAACCTTCAGGGAATTACTGCAAGGGAGGATTGTCTGTGCAGCCATGCCAGCTGAGAGCCTGCCAGGGAGCTCTCAGAGACACTGTGACAGGGTGATTATACAGTTATACTCCATGTTCTGTGTTTGAAGCACACTACGTTGAACCATGGCTTTAATATTGCTGGGCTACCTCACACCCATGGTGTAATCTGCCCTCTTGTACTGGCCATGTGCTAGCTATTTCTTTTCTTTTTGTCCAAGTCTTGACAGTTTGGAGTTGTTCTGCTCAGTGCTTGTCTAAAGCTTCAGAGAATTAAACTTCCCTTGGCCCCCTACGCATCTGAATTTCCAGACCCTTTTCAGGGGAACCCTCTTCAGTTTGGATGAAATAACTGAGTGACTATACAATCTATAAGGATTCAGTAATTTCCCTCTGATCAGATTACTTCAGTCCTTCCAGAAGTGTGACAATAAAGCCAAGAGACATCCATGTAATTGCCTCAATAAAAGCCACCCTGAAGTCATCAAGCCAAGGTGAAGATATGTCACCTGCTGATGACATTCTGTAGCCAGTGAAACCACCAGGAACCAGCCACCTTACAGCTGATGTCCATGCTTTGAAATGTTCCTCTGCCATGAAGAGTTTCAGTTTCTCTGTTAAGAGCAGCCTCCACATCCTGCAGACTTTCATTCTCACCCCTCAGCAGACACTACTCACTATCAAACTCAGCTTTAATCATTTCCAAAGTGCCAGAAGCAACCACTTGGCAGCATTCACATTTTAGCTGTAATTCCTTGTTTGTTGGTGCTCTTACAAATCTTCTGGAACATTCAACTCAGGCCAACAGTTTTCTGCAAGCAGACATGGGGTTTAAAACATGAAATATGAAATTTCTCTGGGCAGAGGGTACCTCTTGGCAGCTGAAGCAGTTTATGGCATAAAGCCGACATGCAGTGAAGGAAGAGCCTTTTGCAGGATCAGCCCATGATTATGAGGGAAACCATGTTCCTGTCATCTCACAGTCCTCTAAATCATAGAACCACAGGATGGTTTGGGTTGAAAGGGGTTGAAAGCTCATCGAAGTTCCAACCCCCTGCCATGGGCAGGGACACCTTCCACTAGAGCAGGTTGCTCCAAGCCCCTGTGTCCAACCTGGCCTTGAACACTGCCAGGGATGGGGCAGCCACAGCTTCTCTGGGCAGCCTCTGCCAGTGTTTTGTAAGTCCAAAGAGCAAAGTTAAGGAACACCCTCCATGTTTCTGTGTGTGTCTCCTTTCACTGAACAGGAAAAAAGAAAAGGAATGTAAATCAGCAGTGACTGAGGCAGCTGGTACCTGAGGAACCACATGCCTCATATATATGGGGGCTTGGAGCAACCTGGCCTAGTAGATGATGTCTCTGCCTGTGACAGGGGGTTGGAACTGGATGAGCTTTAAGGTCCCTTCCAACCCAAACCATTCTGTGATTCTATGCTGTATATATATATACAGATACTGCTGGGATTTAAGTGTTCGTATAATTCACAATATGAAGATGACTCTCTCCAGCCCTTTAAGAAGGGTTACAGATGTCATGGTATCCAGCTAACCCATTCCATGTTAGATGTAATTTTCTCAGTTTTCACAAGCCTGATTTAAAAGGTAAAGAAATCAATCTTAGAATCAGAGAATAGTTAGGGTTGGAAAGGACCTTAAGATCATCTAGTTCCAACCCCCTGCCACAGGCAGGGACACCTCACACTAAACCATGTCGCCCAAGGCTCTGTCCAACCTGGCCTTGAACACTGCCAGGGATGGAGCATTCACAACTTCCTTGGGCAACCCATTCCAGTGTCTTACTACCCTCACAGTAAAGAACTTCTTCCTTATATCCAATCTAAACTTCCCCTGTTTAAGTTTGAACCCATCACCCCTTGTCCTACCACTACAGTCCCTAATGAAGAGTCCCTCCCCAGCATCCTTAGTTGTGGTCAACGGCTCAATGTCCAGTTGGAAAACAGTAACGAGGGTGTCCCTCAGGGATCGGTGTTGGGACCTGTCTTGTTCAACATCTTTGTTGGTGACATGGACAGTGGGATTGAGTGCGCCCTCAGCAAGTTTGCCGATGACACCAAGCTGCGTGGTTCGGTTGATATGCTGGAGGGAAGGGATGCCATCCAGAGGGACCTTGACACGCTTGTGAGGTGAATACTTAAGTCTGATCGCTGCTCAAACACAAGTGAGGCAGAGACAACACTTCAGCTACTAAAAGGCTCCAGTAATGCACAGAATCAAAGTGGTATGTGTAGGCAAAAATATAATGGTATGAGGAGATGGTACATATGCACTTAAAACCATAAAAGATATAGGATCATATATAATTCAAGGACTAAAAAGCCATCATTTAAGCAGTGTTTTATAGTGCTGAGAAAGAAAAAAGGGTTGCACATCCAAAGTTATGGAAGCTTCACTTCCAAATTTTCTGATTTCCAACTGCTTAGATGTGTGTGATGATCACCTGAATTTAATACCCAACCAATGTTTCCATAAGGTCAACAAGTACCATATAACAGCAACATGCTAAACAGATTTTTCCCCCTTTTTAAAACTATTTTACTGTTCTTATTGTCTAAATGCAGGTTGAAAGGCTGGATTTCAGAGTGGGTTTGTATCTGTGCAATGTGTGATACCAACTGTCTAACAAAAAAACCTCCCCAAAAGCAAAGGAGCGAAGAAGTTGAGAAAATAGTGAGTATGTGCTAATAAAAGGCTTCCAGAGCCTGCTCTGAACCCTGATCCAGAAGGACACTCAAGCAAACACAGATCTCATTGAAGGCAATGGAACCACCTGCTTCCATCTAAGCACCAGGTTAAGTGCTCTGCTGTGTAAGGTTCTGTGGAGCCCATGAACCCAAGCCCGCAGGGCTGCTCTGCAAGAACTGGAAACAGCATTTTCTGCAGGTTGTCCTATAATCTCCTGATTTATGCACCACAGATTATCAGATTCCTCTTACCCTTTGTTCTGCACATGCTTTTGGCACAAGAGGAGTATTTGCTGGATTTCTATAGTCTTGTATGGAATGGAAGGGGATGTGTTGTGCTTCCTCCAAAGCAGGACAGAGAGGAAGGGAGCCTTCTCCAGCAAATTACTTTCTAAAAACCCAGTGGGTTACAACCAGTTTACAACCAGGGACGTGGAGGAGGAGCAGCAAGAAGCAACAATGGCTGGCAAGATCCCACATTTCTTTCCCGTTTCACTTATAGTATCTCCAGGACAACTGAGTATTACCTAAGTAAGGAAGTAGCAAAGCAACATTTGTGAAGCAAAGAAAATTTTACTCATTGCCTCAATTAATTGCCATGAGCCTGGGCAAGGTGTCTGGCCACTGAATTAAGAAAGTGGCAATTCACTGCAAGTAGTGGTGAGTTTTGTATTCTCTTCAAGTTACTTTTTTAACTTTGAGTCTCACACTTTAGTCAGCAAGTAGATGATATTTTTCTCTTGACTAATGAATCTGATCAACAAGCTAATCTACAATTAAGCATTGCCCAAATGACTGTTAGGTCTAACTTCTTTAAAATCCTATCACACCAATTTGAAACTGTAATTCTGAGCAGTAGAGCCTGTCAGTAAGAAAAAGGGGTTGACTGAACTAAACCATTGGGATAATATGTCACAAATTCACACATGCCTCGCATTCATGGCATTTCTATTGACAGGGATGACTTGGGAGATACTCAACATTTAATCAACACCAACCCCATGGTTCTCTCTAGAATCAGACTTTATGTCCAGAGCTTTAAAGCATGAAGTGACCTCTTGCTCTCAGTAGCACACAGTGTATCTGGAGGGTGTTTCTGGGCCTGTGGTGGATGGCATTTACAGCAGTGGCAGGGTTCCTGAAGAGGCGTAACGGTCTATGCTCGCTCTTAGTGTCTAAGCAGACTACTAAAAGCAGGTAGCAAATGTTTGCAGTCAACCAAAACCATGCACAAGCATTGCCTCTATGACTATGTATACGCAGCGACAAAGCAAATCACGCACTTTGTTTAACCAGGGTGCAGGAGGGAAGAAAACACAACCCCCTCACCTCCGCCGCCCATCAGACTTGGAGCATTGAGAACTCAAGGTTTATAGTGCTTCTAAGCAAAGCTAGCGTGAAGAGCAGCAATGAAAGAGCACGAGCCACGCTGAGATCTTTACCTGTTTATACCTTCCTTGGTGTAGAAGATTGAATAGGTGAGGTTGTCTCCTTGAGGGTCAGATACAGGCGTCCGCCACGTCAGCCGGATGAAGCGAGTGGAGACGAGGGTGGCCACAACGTCCCGCGGGGCTGAAGGCAGTGGTCCTGTTGTCGCTGGTGCTAGATGGTCATTAGTGGCACTGGTCAGTGAAGTGGGAGGTAATGTTGGGATGGCAACATCTTGTCATGTGCAAACATTGGGGAATATGAAGGGCAAACATCACCACGGTTTAAAAAAAGAAAACAGAAAAAGAACACAAAAGAAATAAACAAAACCACGATGGGAAACAAAAGAAAATGAACACACACAAAAAAGGCCATTAAACTGAAGGCTGACATGCAGGCAAAGGTACTACTGGAAACTAATGGGAGATATTAAAGGACACGTCACTGTCGAGCAAGCAGACCAGATCTCCACTGTAATGGAAGTGGCAAGGGAAAGGGAAGGGTGAAGACTGAGGATACAATATGACCTCATCAGAGCACGTACCAGCGGCAAACAATTCCCATTTCCTTGTAAAGCAGATGTAATACCCCAAAAAAACCACCCAACTCATATTATTTATTCAAAAACACATCCAGACCCAATGCTCTATTTCATTACCATGCAGAATTCAGTTATACTAATCTCAATCATAAAGACAGACAAATAGCCACAATTCATTTAAGAATTGCAAACTCATCCAGGTCGTGCAGTTAAACACTGAAGTCACTTCACATGGTAACTGTTTGGGTGCTGCTGCTGACAATGGTAAGGTATGGTGACAAATTTGGCACAGCAGCAGAAATACTTTCTCCTTCAATTCCACCAAGGGCACCGTTTCCTCTCCATTAATGCTTTTCCTCCCTCTCCTAACATGTATTACCTCATTTTACAAAGACATTAACAAGCAGAAACAACTCTTGCTTTAGATTAGATGACGACTTTACAAACTTTTTTTGTGGCAAGTCATGTACATCTTCCTGTATTACCATGTTAAAGACAGGATAAATCTCTGGGATTATTGCATTAAAAGGTTGCAAGTTAACAGGCACGAGTTGTAGGGTACAAATAGCTCTTCTCCAAATCCTATTAAAGTAATCCATCCGGTAAATCTAACAGTAATATTCTGAGCAGCTGGACCCCAATTACACAGAGTATTACAGGAAGCACAATTAGTAACAAAACCCTAAAGCTCAGAATACCCTGAATTTTTCTGTATTCTTAACTACTTACCAAGCTTAAGCCACCTGGTGCCCTTTTCCACATGGGAATCTATGCTGCCAAATACATTCATTTACATAAACTAAAAGACCTCAGGTTTTCTCCAGGAAGAAGTTCAAGGCTAGTACAGCTTTTGCTGAGAGCTGCAGCATCTCCACCTAATGCACCACCAGAACATATGTCTTGATAGACAAGGAGAAAACTGCACACAAAAAGTGCTGGCTAAAGCAGAACATGTTAATCTGAACAACCAATCCTTCAGGCAGACGTACTGAGAATGTCTTGGCTGCATGGAAAAGTCTTACAACACCCACCTAGCTTTAAATTGTAAAACCCCCCATTGTCAACCAGCGCAGCATCTCACCACAGGTGTTGAACTGGCAGAACTCTCATTTTTTCATTTTGATTTCTTGACCATGGTAGAACAAATCATTTGCTGTTCCCAGATTTGCACAACGTAATAAAAGTATGTGGTAGAAGTGTGAGACACTTGTTGTTTCATACGAAGCACTGCTGTACACAATCCACAAAGACAAGGGCCTACTTCTTGGGACCAACCAATGACCCCCACAAACAAGGCCCAGCTCCACAGGGACATCCTCCATCGCATCTTCCACCTTTCCCAAAGCTCTCATTCCTGTTTTATGTCCTCTCTCAGACCTCTTCCCATCCTGTCAACTGGGAGAGTTTCACTCCTCAGCAAGTCCTGGTGTAAATACAATCACTAGTTTAATTACATTCCAATTGCATGTTTCTTCTTGCTTTCATACTAAAATCAAGACTTTTTACTTCAATACCTGTATCTTTGCAGGACTCTGCAAGACTCCCAGAGCCAGGAACATACATATTGTGGTACTGAAAATACAGATCAAAGACAAGTACTCAAGTACATCTTCTTAATTATCCTTGCCACACCGTAAGAGCCACAGATCACAACTCACAGTCTTCCCCAGCACCCCCCTCCCAACAATGCACAACACCATTTCACATTCACTGCAAAATCTGAACTATTTTTATGTTCCCCTAATTAGATTTCTTACAGAAATACACCATGTTTTAGCTCTTCTTCCAGAGTCAGACAGGGCCTCTGCCTCCAGGGATTACCCTGTTGTCACAGATGACAATATTTCACCCCTCGTGCAGTGGTACACCACAATGTACCGAGGAGCAACAGTAGCAGCTTGGGGCAGAAAAGGTTCTAGCTGAAGTTACCAGCACTTATATCAGCACACTTCTCACTATAACCTTACACCAGCCTACACCACCTGCATGCAGGGACCACTGCAGTGTGTTGTGAATGACTTCCTGATGCCAGTGCTGGATGACCCACAGGAGAGACACTCCTATACACTGGATATTCATGAATAGAGATCCAATAGTCAGCAGCATCCTGAGCTGAAAGGACCCTCAGGTGGCACAAATTTAAGATCCTAAGGAAACTGAACAGACATCTGGCATAACAAGACACTGAAGTACAGGAAAAGAAACTTGAGCATAGTTGCAGGACACATACAATCCCATGGACGGCTGCCCTCACAGGCACTGAGATCAGGAGAGGTTGCTGATCTTTAGGGACAAACTGCTCCCTAACCCAGAATGATCCGTTTTCCCACATGCAAGAAAACCAATGGGCACAGCAAGCAGGCAGCTGGGCTGAACTGGGAACTCCTGACCTGGCTTAAGCACAGCCAGGGTAAAGGAAGCAAAACCAGACACCAAAATGGCCAACCAAACGAGATATAGAAACACCATCCAGGCATGCAGAGGTGGAATTAGGAAAGCCAAGTCTCAGTGGTGGGATGTGGGGTGGGCTGGCTGGTGAATGGGGTGAAGATGAACTGGCAGCCTGGGCAACGAGCAGCGTTATCCAGTGACCTGGATGACAGGACAGAGCATCCATAGCAGGTCTGCAGGTTACGCCAGATTAGTAAAAGCAGCAGATACGGTGGCAGAGAGGGGCACCCAACCAGCTGGAGAAAGGGGCTGGTAGGAACCTCTGAGCTCAACACCACGACATGTGGAGCCTTGCCTGAGGGTCAGAGGATCTTCCCAACTATCACCTCTCTGCTCCTACATGGCAGTTAGAGTGCCAATTCAATACTTCACTTATGGTCCCTGTTATATCAGCCAGGCTTCTCCCATGTTTAAATTTGAGCCCATATTAATAGTTCCCTTGAACTGGAGACTTACTCACTACACCTACGTTTACTCCTTTCGTGCACATCGTGTTTCCTCTGTGGAATGAGGTACAGTACTCTGCAAAACCCTCCTCAGTGCCTGTAGATTTCAGCATCTTTCCCAGAGTGCCTGGATGATTGTCTTCCATTTAATTTCAAATCTCAAGTTTCTGTTCACTATACACTTCAATTGAGTATTTTTCCCTTGCAGAGAGCTTTTATTTCCTACCCTTTTATTAATTAATTACATGCATAATATTATTTAAAACCATGAAACAGTTTGAGGAGTAATCTCTAGGGAAGCTAGATAAACACACTTGTGTTTTACAGCTGCAGTGCTAAATGCCTTCTGAAGAAACATCTTCTGAGCCATTCAGGTGAACTCTTTGACTGATTGCCTCACATTTATTAAAACTACTTTACAGAAAGTTAAGACAGTTCATGTGCAACAGGACAGGGGTGGCTACTTCAATACACAAATTCTATATATCCACTGTTTCAGTTGACTGCAGGGGATGAACTTCTACTGTGTGGACTTCCAAAGAAGGAAAGGCCGAACAGCAGCATCAGACTGATATTCTTCAGTGCAGCAGCTGTCTTCTCAGAGCTCTAAATGCAAACCATGTACCTTCCACCACCTTACATGAACACTTTGGTTTCTCTTATTTGTCTCAGTCATATTGCCAGGTGATCTGCTTCAAATTACATGTTCTTAATGCCAAAGCTGCACCTTATCTATCTTTAAACATCATTCTACTTAGTAAAAATGTAATACAAATATTTTTTTTAAATAAGTCCATTGAAACAAAATGCTGAAGTTTCTCTAAGGAAAATATTCCCCTGATAAATGTTTAAACTTTATTTGCTTAATCAAAAGCACATCCCACATGTGTTTGTCTTTCTATATAATGCAACAGATCCATCTTCTGCTTAACCGATCTGCACGTGGTGCCTGAAGAACCTGCAGGCATCGGGATGAGAGTCTGGGAGAGCTGCCAAGAATTCCCAGGTTAACAGGAATCTGGTTGTATCCTCACGCAAGACTCAGACCCAGAACTCTTCCTCCTGCCAGCATTACAGGTAGATTGGTCAAACACACCAACAAACGACCGGCCTCTGAAACAAACTGTGAACAGACCAAAGTACAAGGACTTGTGAATCCTTGAAGCTCAACAACGAATAGACAAGAAAACTCACCCAGGGCAAGCTGCAATTAAATGCCAGCTCAAAAGCTATTTGGTACTGTTGAGAGCTGGGGAATGTATTTAGAAGACCAGGTTATTTCCTTTCCTTTTCCCCCTGTTCTTCCAACGCCTCGAGTGCCATCACACCCTGGTTTGTACCCAGGCGGGTGAGCAGAGTGCTCAGCAGTGCAGAGCTGTGGTGATGAGTAATTACACTAACACTAGTTTTAATGCCAGTAATGGAGCAGCTTTAGAACTTCAAGCTTTTGAGCATGGTGTAACAAGTAACGTTAACATATATTTAATCACTTTGCATAAAGTACCTATGCTCCAGAATATTCTTTGCAGGCCTCTTCCTACAGTTTCACATCGATCTTGTTTTTGAATGAAGTATCAAATACTTCAGCAAGTGACCTGCTTTCCATGCTAAGAACATGGAAAACAAGTGACATTGCTGCATGCCAGACGTGTACACAACAGATTTATCTTTGCAGCCACTACTGACAGAGCAGTTTGTTCTGAGCTTTTGCTTTTCTAAGGGAGCAAGAAAAAGCCTCATTCGGTTTGGCATCACGCAAAGGCTGCATGTTGTCTTGACCACCATCTGAAAGAAGTCATTCAGCAGAAGAGCTGGTGTAAATGCATCACTCCTTATCCAGCAGCTCCACTGCAGCCAGGGCTGGGAGGGAGAGACAAGGGTAAATAAATATTGCTAAGAGGATACATTAGAAGTGCCACAATGCCATTTCAATCCTGGATCAATAGACAGGGAAAGTCACTTGCTTTATCTGTCTTTGTCTAACAAAGTTAAGAGCAAACGGAAATAAGTTAAAACACAGCAAAACATTTCAAGCGGTCCTTTTTCTGCTTTGCACAATAATTTTTCTAACATCTGGATTGCACATTTCTCAAGTCCCTTCTGTCAAGCTGCTCTTTCCAAGGGTTTCTTCTGAGCAGACATCAACCTATTGCAACTGTTTTATCAAAATGGTTTGCAGAGTGCACAAGAACGCACAAGGAGCTGAACTCAAGGGGGAGATTCAGGTTAGAAATAAGGCAGAAGCTCTTCCCTGTGAGGGTGCTGAGGCGCTGGCACAGACTTTTCCCAGAGAAGCTGTGGCTGCCCCATCCCTGGCAGTGTTCAAGGCCAGGTTGGATGCAGGGGCTTGGAGCAACCTGCTGTAGTGGAAGGTGTCCCTGCCCGTGGCAGGGGGTTCGAGCTGGATGAGCTTTAAGGTCCCTTCCAACCCAAACCAGTCTGGGATTCTCTGATTCAAACAAATAACCACCAGTGACTTCTCTAACTTGAACCATTCAGTGGCAAAACCACAATGTTTTAATTTTACTAACATGAGGCTACCCGTGCCCATCAGTCTAATGCTCTGATGTGGTCCTCAGCCTTTAATCACGCCAGAGAAATGACCCCCCCACTGCTCTTGGTGTAATTCTCCGTGGCGAGATCACAAACCCTTTGCCATGTCTCTGGTGCTGTTCTGTCATCAGCACTTCAGGATGCTGATGGGATCTTTTAAAAACAACTCTGTCAAACACGCCACACCTGAAAAGTGGTCACTGAAATGCTCTGGTTGTGAGCTAATCATTAGAAATACTTTCCACATTGTCCAGCCCCTCCGGTTTAGATTTCCTTTTTCCTGCTTTTCTCCCTCCTGTGGTACATTATTGGCCTATTATGGTTTCCTCCAGCTCCGGGCAATAACATTCCAATTATACCATCGGATATACTACACCAAGGGGAAGTGGAACACGAATGTTATCTGCTTCAGCTCTGCTGCTGTTATCTGAATGACCTGGGACAAGTCCAATGCCCTTGGCTACCCCACATGTACAGCAAGTATGCCACTGCTATAACCTACCTCAGGAAGGTGGTATTGAAATGGATGAAATTAAGCAGTAAAACACTTTAAGAACTAGTTAGTGGCCACATTTGGACTATTCTTGGCCATATTTAAGTGCTCTCCAAGTCACAGCACATGTCAAATGAGAGCAGCAGGGATTTCTGACCGAGGGTTGAGGCTACACTTACATTGGAAGGCCATAGGAGAGGCATTGAGGGGTGAATCAGCTGTTACTGAGAGCTACATCTTCCTCTATAGGTTTCACTTTGGACTAGCTCTTTCCCTGGACACTCAACAGGGACTGGAGAGCATCTTCCAGTTCAGTTTCATCCCAAAGACATGGACATCCGAGACTAGCCTGAGGTACGACTCAGTGGGTGAGGAACAGGCATGGGTGGGAAATATCAGGGGTACAAATGAGAACTTTCACATCGATGTGCGCTGAAAGGCCACAGATACTGCTAAGTGGAGAACAAGAGAGACCCGGCCCACAGGAATCAGGGGCACAGCTGAGGAATCCAGGGCAGAGAGTGGTCAATGTGTACTTCCACAGAAGAAAAGGAAGTCCTCTTTATAAGGACTTCGGAATGGATTTTATAGCTTTTAAACATACATGAATCTTTGCTTTCAGCCAGAGACCTTCTACAACTAAAACCAGCAAATTCCTCTTCTGTCAAAGGGCCTGTTGGAGAGAACATGACCTAGGACATTCACCTCTCCAATCTCCTTTAGTATTTAGTATGCCGCACAGAAAAAGTATCTCTGACGCACCAATAGGTTTAATTTTGACTTGGGGTATTTGGATAAAGCTGTTTACACAATATAAAATATTTTTCACATAAGTTGCTATTTTGTTGATTCCTGAAAGGTAATCGAGACTTTCAGCCATTTCTCTCACTTGTCCCTGATGCACTGTTCTCCTAAATTCAAGCTTTAGCATATTGGCATCATTTGTTCTGCTCTGGAACAGGGTTCAACTTTGATCAGGATTAAGAAGCTGTGATAGCTCAGAGAGTCATAGTGATAACCATTGATTTTTTTCTATACCCTTTCCCTTGTAGTATGCAAACCACAGCAGTAACTGGTCACAATGTGATAAGAAATAACAACATAAGTCCATGCTATACAACTATCCATTAGAATTCTGCTTTCTCTACTACCTTTTTCCCTGGTTTTTTTACTTGTATCAAATTGTTATCCTTCTTCAAGGGCTTAATTCACAAATTTAGGAGGGAAGGGACATCATCTTGTTATTTCTAGTAGTTCCCTGCATGATAACACAAAGAAAATCACGCTAACTGGCCCCAAGCTGTTTACAGGACAAATGCCTGCACTGCCGGAGCTCGTGGTTTGTCTCAATAGCTCAGCTATAACAACTCAATTACTTCCTTCCCTTGGAAAAACTAATTAAAGAAATCTACCAGACTCCTATTCTGCTACTATGAGGTGCTTCCATGCAAAGCTGAATGAGTGAATAAACAGGCATGGAAAGAAGAGTGGATTAAACTGATTTCTGCTGTATATAACAAACATACATTTCCTGAAGCTCCTGGATTTCGTAATGACAACCAACGGCACCTCCCTTTCCCTGGTGTAAGACACGATCTACATCTGCTTGATGCCATCATGAAAAGATTAAAAAAAAAAAAAAAAAGTATTTCAGAGAAAATTCAAAATTATATCAGTAGCTGTACACAAAGTTGTGCTTCCCGAGATGACTCAAACTGCAGAATGTTGTGATTCTGCTCTATGAGGAAATTTATCAGAAAAAGAAATCCATGTGAGAACATTCAGACCAACACCTCCAGGAAAGCACAACCAGGGCTAGCTGGACATAAAGCCTGCTAAGCCTGAAATTACTTCTAGGATTAGAATTGCACACAGTTCAGAAATGCCAAGCTCATCTGCTGAGGAACTGACCCCATAAAGGTAGCTTCATGCCTACACGACTGTGAAACAGGGATGTAGGACAGACCAGGGACAAGGGGCTCAGGAATTCAAACATGCAGAGTTTTTATGGTTGATATTGCAGTGTTTGATATGTTCCTTGCTGTGAGGAACTGAAAAGCCACTGGTAATGCCTACCATTGGATATAAAGGACATTTGATACCAAAGCGGACAGAAGAATAGGAGAATCTTTGATAAAGGCATTACTCCAGTGACCTTTTTATTTTGTATGACATGTTCACATGCCGACAGCATCTTCGTGTCTCTGTTTCACCACTCTACCTGGGCAAAGAAACATCCAAGCTGCCAGCAATTTCCAACCTTGGGCATATTTTCTATGCACTTGAGTGCTGGTCTTACTAAACCCGGTGCTTTTAATGTCTGGAGTATTTTAACTCCTTTTGACTATAACACACAATCAATGAGTGATGGGAAAACAAGGGGATGTTGTCTGGGAGCTTATGTCTGCTGAATGGGAGAGATTCCTCTTGCATGTTGTGGAACTGGCTGCACTTACATATATACATAGATAAAGTCCTGTAGTGGCTTTATGGCCCAGACTACAAAACTAACTCACCTCGCTAGTCCAGAAAAGAGATCGCACAACTTTCTGTGCAGGCTACAGAGAGCTGAAGGTATTCAAAGGGTCTGACACATGCCAGGACTGGTTGAAGGTGGCAGAACTACACTTTCCCCTTGGGATGTGAAGAGCCATTCGATGGTCTCAGCTGCTCACGAAACTGTTGCCTGAAACAAGGAGGAGTTGAAGCAACTGCTCAAGGGGACACATGACACTGACCATGGTGGGCACAGTTGGAGGATTGAGCCAGGCCAAAGAGGAGCCTCTGTCCTACCTTGAGAAGGAAGAGGACTGAGGATAAGAACCCAACTCAGCTTTCTCTGAATCAACTTTAGAATCACAGAATCCGCCAGGTTAGAAAAGACCTTTAAAATCATCACATCCAACTGCTCCCCAGCACTGCTAAGGCCACCACTAACCTATGTCACTGAGGGTCTCATCTACGCGCAACCCCCCATCCTGAGGAACAGACCCTCCCCCAGGTAAAAGCAACCCTCCTTTTCCTCATGAAAGCAAATGGAGATGCTCACTGACTTATTCCTGCCTAAAGCAGGCAGACAAATGCTTTTTTTTTTTTTTTTTCCTAAATTTAAATTGTCTTAAATTAATTTACATTCTCATGGGAATGAGAAGTGGTATTTACTCTTCACTCAATGCACACTACTTGCAAAAAGCTCACCAAAAGTACCTAACGAGCAAATGCCCAACTAATACCCAGTGACTGGGATTTTTAAGCATTGATTTGGCTCTTTATTCTAATGTAAGATGGACACTGATGGGCAATGAATAAATTGAGGCTGTATAAATATACTGATAAACACATTCTGCCCAGAGCCTGTTTTGGAAAGGAAGTCATAAAACCTGCTCTGATAATGAATACTCCTCCCATTTTCATTTCACTATGAAATGCTTTGGTGTAGAGGAAGCAATTTGAGTTTTTCCTGCCTCATAAAGCCCTGTTAAAAGGTGTGACAGAGCTATTGACGTAGTGCACGCAGCAGGGAGCCCGCAGGGGGAGGCAGCAGGAACCCTGCAGCCCTGACCAGATACTGGTGGTGCAGGGCAGGATGAGAAGAAAAAGCCCTGTGTGAGTTTGGTCATGAGACTCACATTGTGAAAAAGGAGGACAAAAGCCAAAACATATCTGTACCTAGCCCTGGGGAGTTTAACATTATTGTCAACAGGTTTTGTTATCGGAGAGAAATTCAAACCAGAACAACATATTGCAAAATGATGGACAAAATCTTAAAGTTCTATAGTGAAAAGCTCATTTTTTAAAAAGATTTAAGAAAACTGGAGGGGTTTTTTTTGTTTGGTGTTTTGTTTTGTTTTTTTTTTTTCCTTTAACAACCACTCTTTGAGAAGAGAGAGTGAAAAACCTGAAACAAAACACACATACAGAACCCATGGCAATAAAAATGCACATAAATGCACAAGAACCTGGTACAGGTTATCTTCCTCATGGAAATATTCAGAAACTAAACTCTTACACAGAATAAAAAAACTCTTGAGAACAGTAGAGCCTGCAACAGTGTGTTTTAATTTGACTTTAATAACAGCTGGAAAGCAATGATTTTATTTCCATGTGTCCTATTTGAGCACAGCTCTTTATGGAGCAGTTACTAATCAAAATACTACTCATTTTTACAGCAGCCACTTGCATACTTGAAGAGTTAGGCAAGATTGCTCCCTGAGCCACAGGTTTCCCTGTGATGCTGCCCATCACTCATGTTATCACCTTGAGCAAATCACATTCCCAGTCTCGCCTTCCATGTTTTTCGCACCGCTGTTCAGTTGTCACTCAGTGTTTGCACACCCGAAGTAACAGGGCCAGAGATGCTGTCAGCTCTGTAAAAACTAAACATAATTAACAAGAACCATTTCAACCAGCCACGTTCAGGACTAAACCCCTGCTTTGCCAGCAGAGCAGCACCACTGCACCGGTACCACCATCAACCGGCATTATCTGCCTGTTTAAGGATGTATTTGCAAAGAAACACGCCGGGGTCGTTGCTCTTTCTTTCTTTTCTCAGTAACAGCCTAAACTGAAATAAATCAACCCATCCTCAAGTTGCTACCGTTCAACACGGCTTCTTGTAGGTGATTTTGATAACCCTTGATTTTAAATTGCAATATTTCATTTAAAAGACTGTAACACTCCTCACTGTCTACCTCCCTGCTCAGGCTCTCTGCAGTTGCCAATGCAGAGGTGGCTGCAGCACACACAGAATTTATCCCAGGGTCAGCCTACATGCTTATCTCTGAGAAATAACTTGGATGGGAAAGAATTTCCCTCCATTTGGGATCTGTTGACACTTGAAGCAGCAGCAACTCTGCCAAGTTGCAGCTGCAGCAGCAGAGATGGAACAAGCTGTTTGGATGGTAAAATCGTACTCATTTCTGCTAGTCTCTTTATCAAGCATCTACTTATTTCATTACTTTTCTCCTGTACATACCTGGTGCACTCTGGTTTTCTTTATCTAGATTGATACATACACTTCATTATTTATTTTCATATATTTGTGTAAAGGAACACCCACCTTTCCTCTTTTAGGCTCTAACCACCCACAGAGCAACACTATCCAGTGTGGCATTGGAGCATGAGAGACATAAGAATTTGAGGTTATTCCCCAAATGAGTCTATAGCAACAGATGCAACATTTTAAACACAGACTGCTCTGGTCACTGACCACTGCTAAAAGCTTCCTTTAGCCCCTTCAGTAAAGATACGCCAAGAGGAGAACCATACAGAATCCATTTGTCTTTTAAAGACTTTGGATCCACAATGAGTTTCATTTTTTTTGGTGTGGAAGAGAGGCAACAGGAGAGGGGAAACAACCAATAAAACAAGAAAACACCACACAGGATATTTCTAATGCAGTGAGAACAGGGACAATTTGCAGCCAGTTTCAATAGGGAATGCCCATCATTAAAAATGTAATTTAGATTTCTTAGATTTCTTTTCTTTTCTTATAAGCCTATTCAGGTTATCTTGTCAAGACTACTGGAAAAATAGCTGACAGCAGCAATAAGAGAGTCTCCTCCTCGATTCAGATATTCAGCCGTACGAATCCTATTACATATGCAACCAGAGTGTAAACCAATCATTTTTCCTTCTTCTCCAAATGGCATTCAGCTGCCTCTGATATTACTGTACAATTTAGCAAGTTTGAAAGATGAGCAACCAATTAGGACCATATCCACACGTTTGTTCCCGCCGCTGGTGCGAGACGGACAGAATCTGAGATTTTACTTTACAACACCAGGCTGGATCAATTACAAATCACGGCTACTCCTGTCAATCTTCACAAGCCTGCGGGTGAATAATAAAGGCAGAGGAAATCTTTGGCAGCTGTCACAGATCCCAAGCTGAAGCTAATCCTGCTGTTATATTCTTCATCTCAACAAGAAAAGCCATAAAACACACTGAAAGCAAACACCCCCATGATGCAGTGAACACATCCTACACCTACAGGTGATGTTCCATTTTCACCTCTAACTAGAAGCCAGGTAGAAGCAGAGGAAAAATCAGCCACCCCTTAACAACTGCAGCTGGTCACAATGGAACAGCAATTATATAAAATACATGAGAATAAACGGAAAATGGAATTGGTGGATTTGGTAAGTGCTATTTTGGTATGTGTATTTGCTTTTATCAGCCTTTCTGGTAGCAAAGAGACTGTTCTTGGACTGAGAAACTCCACTGGGAACCCAGAGTAAGCCAAAAGGGATGTTAAAGAGCCCATTCTACAGTTGTGGTACCACATACACACATCCTAGTTCATTCCACTTTTCCTACCTAAATATAGAAGAAATACAGGTGAAGGATAGAAAAGGTGTACTAATATGCTAAATGTTTCTCAAAGAACATCGAAGCTTTTCACACCTACAGGTTCCTTCTCCACCTCCACCTCATATTCCTTACATATTATTCATCTTTACAGTACGACATATAATCTCTTTAAACACAAGTAGCTCTTAACCATTAATTTCAGTCATGAAAACCAAAATTAAAGAGGTGACACAGCCCAAGTGTTTCAAAGTGTAACTGTGTAAGTAGCGATCACTGGAACCCAGCAGCCTTACACCGAATCACGGCACACATGATGGGATCCGAGCATCTTCATGAGCTTTCACATTTTTTTTGCCAAGTCGACTGTAAATACAGTCATAAAACAAGAGATGAAACTAATAAGCACATTCAGAACACCCTATAAGTTTTGTTCTGCCTTCCTGCAACCCACCACGTACCAGCAAATATTCATCTATTAGGAATTTAATCTACATTAGAGCCATTTCATTAAAGAGTGTGTTGTTTTGAAACAAGAACAGTCGATAGAACACACAATATGAGAACTGTTGGGCTCCCAATTTCATGAAGTTCTAATTCAAGAAGCTCTACTGTGGTTTAGTTTAATCAGTTCGACTTCTCAATAGGACAATATATAAGCAGGGGCAGTAAAGAGGGAATAAATAAATAGCCATTTATTTAGTAATAATAATAGCCAGAGAGACTAAATAAAGGCCCTTTTTTAAACAGGGACTGAGTCAAGAAATGACTCTAACTGAATTAAACCAGCTTTTTGGCAATTCTGCGCAGCCATGCAGCCATGAGAAACACAAATGCTGATTTTCACTGAGGAATAATAGCTAAGTAATGTAAATTCAAATCAAAATCAAACAAAACCCCCTATCTTTCAGCACTGAACATACTGCTCTGTTTACAGAAAATTAGCAATGAAGTGTACACAGCCAGTAACAAAATATTCCCAGAGTTTGGCTTTGGTTTTACAAAACAGTCTTTGAAGTCAGTTTGTGATTTCAGATGCTGTTTATGTTCCTAAGCCACAACTTTCAAAATGAGACTTCCAAGCTGTTCATCCATCATTCACATGAAGCCCCTTTGGTATCACGAGACAGGGATAGAGGCAGCAAGTTTGGAAAAGCTTTCGCCTACATCCATCACAAGCACTGTCAGTATTTCTTACAAACTTCCTTATGCCATCAGCATGAGGTCCCCTGCTAGTCTTGTCTCTAAAGGCATTTGTCGTAGTGGATTTTACATCCTCCTGCTTTTGGATCTTCTCCCCACAAGAGCAGATGGGATCTCTCACATCTCACCAGGTTTTGACTCCCATCAGAGTCCGGTGCCCTTTGGTCCTTGAACACTGCCAGGGATGGGGCAGCCACAGCTTCTCTGGGCACCCTGTGCCAGCGCCTCAGCACCCTCACAGGGAAGAGCTTCTGCCTCAGAGCTCATCTCAATCTCCCCTCTGGCAGGTTAAAGCCATTCCCCTTGGCCTGTCCCTACAGGCCCTTGTCCAAAGCCCCTCTCCAGGTTTCCCCTTTAGGCACTGGAGCTGCTCTAAGGTCTCACCAGAGCCTTCTCTTCTCCAGGCTGAACAAGACCAGCTCTCTCCAGCCGTTGCAGCATCTTTGAACACAAACCACTTCTTTCTGAGCAAAGAACTAGAACAGTCTTCAGGATGAATACCCACCAGGGGAGCAATACCCACCAGAGCCCTTCTCTTTTACTTTTTACTTTTATTCATCTTGCTCTGATGTTTCATCCACAACACCCTACATATTTTTCCAGTACTTCTATTGTCTCCAAGAACTCTACAGAATTCCATGGACTGAGCAAATATTACCTCAACACTAAACATTCTTAATTCACAGTATGTGACTGCATACAAAATACTCTAAATAAATACCTCTATAAGATGTGAGAGAGCCTGAGAAGTTACATTTGATATCTGAGAAATCACCCAAAATAGGTCCTGAAGTAACATGGGAGTTTTAAGCCTCTGGTGCTCAACCAGTGAGGGTACGACTTAAATCTATGTAATTTTTCACGTGTGAAAAAGTATCCAAAAGTGCCACCAAGTTTTTCAAAGTGGAGCGCAAGCCTCTTTAGTGCCAACGTTTGGATTTTTTAGCAGAAGCCAACGTTTGTCAAACAGAACTTGTATTTGCCTCGTACGGCAGAGTAGTGGAACTGAGATGGAAAACAGAGTATTTCATCTGTCTTAATTTAAATAAGGCTTTTGACATTGCCTTGTGTGACATTTTCAACAGCAAGCAAATATCTTGCAGAGAAGGTTACTACAAAAGGGGCTGGAAGGATCACACGTGGAATATAGTTCTCAGTGCTTTGGTGAAGCCCCAACCTGGCCCAATCCAGAGTCTTGTCCACCCCATTTCACTGCTGTGACTCGAGAGAGCTCATGGCCGAACTCTGGCAGAGAAGAACCAGCATAAAATGAAATTATTCGTGCAGCAGTGATTCTGGATGGGATTAAATTACACAAAGAAAACACCAATTTAGGTCAATAAATGATGTTTTTTAAAATCACTCAGAATTAGGATTCATATAACGCAAGTCAGGGAGGCATTGGTACCACACAGTGCAACTGAAGTAGTGTCATACTGTAATCAAATTTGGTTTGGAATGTCAAACTGCCACCAGGAGCAAACATTTGTTTCTCCTAAGGAGATCAGCAGGGAAATACATACCACAAAATTGTTATGACTATTACATTAAGGCTACACACAGAGATAACAGGGTCCAGTCACCCCTCTCAGACCACTCTTCCTGAATCATGGAATACTGCTACTTAGGAGGGATCTCAGGAGTTTACCTATGCAACCCCTCACCTGAGCAGAGCCACCTTTGACCAGGCTGCTCGGGCCCTTGTCTAGGTGTGACTTAAGTGTCTCCAAGATCACTACAGAACCTCCTGCCCTGGTGTGCTACTGGTGTACTACTGGGTACCAGCAGCACGTTCCAGTCATTCACTTGCAGACCTTACTTCTACACAACTCACAGATGACAAACACTTCACTTCTGCAGTGTATAAGAACAAAAATCCTGCAGTATATTACCACGCTCACTTTGAATTTTGAAGGTGATACAGCATATCTCAGTAAGAGTCTGAAATTGTTCTCTAAATAACGTGGCATATTTATTTACACTGATTTGTCTTTATATGGCATTCAAGCATCACTCCTTTTTTTCGGTGCCTGCGTACTTGTCAAATGCCTATCACATGGGGGTGACAGGGAACCATCTGCCTCCCCCCTCAAAGGCACCTCCTCTTACTTACTGCCACCTGTTCTTTTTCCAGTCCCCAAATGGCAGTTCTGAGCCACACCAGATCCTCTGGAAAAGGCCAGGTTACAGGTCCTGGATTTGTTCTTCAGGCTCCTCACTGCCATTTAACCTTCCCATTCCTGAGGTTTTGACAGACCACACAAAGAAACACTGGAAAAAATGAACTTGTTGTAATTCAGTGAGCACATTAGTAAATCTGATGCATAATTGTGATAGTCGGGGCTGACCAATCAATTGGACATAAAGGCTGGGTTTGTGTAAAAAAGGAGGGGGAGAGATTGGAGGTTGCTGAGAACATCACTCCCAAGACACAACTGAGGTTCTTCCTTCTCACTGGGATATGCAGGAGTCCTCCATGGTGGCATCTGCAGGACATAAGACCAAACCACCTATCTATTAACACATAAGGCAAAGAGAGGAGCATGGAGATGCCAAACGCTGGCGGAGGGCAAGTGCAGAGGAATGTGGTAATCAAGGTAATTCATTTTCTTTAGGCAGCTCTTAAATTCTCCCTAAAAGGCAGTCCAGGCAGCAGAGCCACAACTTCAGTGAAATTCCCAAAAGCGGAGGGCGGGTATCTGAGAAACAGGGACACAATTCCAAATCTCAAAGCATTTGGAATGCAGGTGGGATGCTTTTCAACTCCATGGCAGAATTCTACACTTGAAGTACAGGGGATAATATTGGCAGGAGAAGAGTATTTAACTCAGACCATCTACCCGACTCCTACTCCCTTTCTTCCCCCTTTCAACCTTCTCACTGATGGAAGAGTTGCCCTAAAAATCTCTTCTCTTGATGCCACTATTCTTTCGTATGTTCCAGAAAAAGCAGAAGTTGTGGGCTCTGTACAGCCAAACCATTTCCAAGTACAGTCTTTTCTATTAACAGAGAATTACAGAGATGGAAAACAAAAAGCCTCTCCAATAAGCCTTCAACTTCCCCTTTTTTAGCTAATTAAGTTTTAATATTTTCCACAAATAACTCTGCATCTAGTGCAAGCTTTTCAGAATTCCCCCCAAAGACAAAAAAGACCAAACCAAAAGAAACTTGGAACAGATAATCACAATGTACACTTTATGCCTGTGGCGTTTAACAATTATGCTACCCTCTAAGACTGCAGAAAACCCAGACGTGGTATTTTACTTTTTCCAAGACCCCCAAGAAACCCCCAATGAAGCCATGGATGGAAGAGCACCGTTCCAGGCAGCAAAATGCAACACACTGGAAAATTTCCATGGGAAAGGTTTTGACTGAAACAAGTTCACATACAGAAGAGCCAACTGAGTTCTCATATAATACGCAGAGTGCAAACAGCTTTACTGGTTTATTCCTATTTAATCTTTCTCATTGTATCTCCCTCAAAGTCTGAGTAACTCTACCTTTTCCATCTACTCAAACTCACCTTTAATGGCAGCAACTACCTCCCTTCCTTGCTGTCTGCTACGCCACGCTCAATGCTGTGCTCTCTTTACAGATGCCCAAGCATCTGACTTGGCCCAGCACTGGCCCATGAAGAAATTCCATAAGGCCTCTACTTTCTAATTAAAAATTATTTAAAGATCAATTCAATAAGCAAAAGGGCTCATGGGAAATAGTTTGTAAATAGCCAGTCTGGAAATTGCCAGTTCCATTTCGGAAGGAGAAAACAGAACAGCAAGGGAAGAGGCAGGCTGCTAATTGGGAAGAACTTCCATGAACACTTCATATTTTCTCACTGAAACTATTTTTTCAATTGGCAAAGTGGATATTTCCCATCATCAGGTATGAAATTTAGAATAAAAAGCTTTCTGAATGAACAACTGAAGTGTTCAGAATAGGTTTTTCTCAAATGAATGGCTTTAACTTTCACACCAAGGCAGCTGTCCTGAAAGAACTGCTACGTATGATCCCTTTACCCTTGTTCCCTGAACACTGTTTCCTTCTTTGCCTTCTCACATACTGTGAGAAGGTATTAAAATATCAAATAGCTGTATTTTTTGACTGTGTATACCAGTTTTCACATATCACAACTAAGACACAGCACGTTCATTCCTACTCGCACTACTTGTTACGCCACTACTCAGCACCCAACCAAATCAAGTGCGCTTTTGGTGATGTACCATGTGTTTATCTCTACCATTGGAGAACAACTACTACACCGCGTCTGTGTTACACAGGGAGTGCATTGTTAAAACACTGCAGGCCATGTAACAGAACGACAGGACGCTGGGGTGTATCTTCACACCCGAAATGAGACTCCATCAACACCGCATCCACAATCCGTTGGCAGCATGCAAAAGAAAAAGGACAGCATTATAAGGCAAAGTCCTCTAATGGAACAGGACAGGTTGCCAGAGTAGAGCAGGAAGGAGAAACCACTGGGCAAACAACACGGGAGGGAAAGGAAGAAGAGTGAGACTACAGGAACTGAAATAACAGTAATGGTAATTTCTAACCCACTACTGGGAGCAGGGTGAAAGTACAGACTCGGGCAGGGCTTCAAAACCAGAGTACATTAATTATTCAGTACTTTTCAAACATGGAAAATATGAAATAATGCTTCCACTTGGAAGATTTGGGAACTACTGAGGTGATTCATGCAAAGAGCAGAAAGAAAATTACTTTTACTGATTTTTCTGGCAACCTGATGACAGTAGGCTGCTGCTGGATCCAGATGCCTACCACCACTCCAAGGCTGAAACCTCACAGCTGTCTAGGATTAAAGCTACTGAACCCAGTAGAGGGCACCTTTCCTTCCCCAAATCCTTCTGGGAAGCACATGCATCTATCTCTCCAGCCAGCAAGGAAACATACCCATATCCAATCGAGAATTCAGAAGAAGTTGTAAGTGCACAACTACTCTACAAAAGATTCAGAAAAGAAAATCTATCTCTCTGTGGCACGCTCTGCACAGTGAACACCAAAACCAGGTCTAGCAGATTCCCATCTGTTAAAATTACAAGCATGAAGTTACATCATGCCTCTGACATAAGACTTTCCATCCAAATAAAAGATTACAATTTGGAAATGATAGCCCCTAAAGACAGGCAACACAACTCCTCCCTCCCCCCAAGTAAAAATTACTGTTGTCTGACTTGTCTCTCCCCTCATCCCTCTTCCTATTAGTTTTCTTCTTTCTGCTCTTAGAAGTTATTTTAAAGACCTGTGTGACCTGAAAGAGCAAAACAAGCTGATGCCTTAGTAACAACATTTGTACGATGTTTTTTGGGAAGACAGTAGGTCTTTAATCATAACAGCAGTTATTCTCTTTCAAGATCCAAAACACAAAATGCAAAGCATTGCAAGGTGAGCATTGCTAGCAATTTTTTTAAATCTCAGCATGCAACAATACTTCAGATACAAACACATGTTGGATCCTACGGAATTCTCAAATTTCTCTAAAGTAACATTAGGTGCACAGAAGATGACCCCAAATCACTCGTGATTTAAAAAATCCAACATCCTGCAGTAGCTGAGTTCCAGATACAACACATCACATGGAAAAGGCCCCTTGAAATTGTTCCCACCTTTTGGCATTCTACTGTCATGATTTATCTTACCAAGGTCAAGTATTATCAGCTGGGCTCCAGCCTGTGCATTTCCGACATCATTTTCTGCAATGCACTGATAGAATCCTTCATCTGACTTCACCAGACCCAAAACTTGCAGATTATGTTCTTTCTGAAGAGGAAAGGGAAAACACAACACTTAAAAATGGGTCGCAACTGCAAAAACACTGCTGTTATTATGGCACATTGCTATGACAGGAGCAGCTTCTGAACGAGTAACACAGAAAAACGTTTGGAGTTCCCGTCAGATTTCATCTCTCTTGCACTGAATCTTCAAATTACAGGGTATCAAAAAGCAGCAGCAGCTCTCACTAATGGCTATCATTTTGTAGCATCACATATCACTGGCAAGTCATACCACTTTCACAGGCATTTTTATGATATTTTAAGCACTGGATGTAAGCACGCTAAGTGAGATCACTGTTACAATCCTACAACCTCTGGTATACAACCAATTACCCAACCATTAAGTTCTCAACTACATCTCAAAACTGACTTGGACTACATCTAAAATTTCCCTCTAGAAGTACCAAAACTCAGAAGTCACAGCTCAGTTATATTTAAACTCTGTCAATTGTCCCTGGTTACAGATGACTGCGGAGAACCGCCAGTGTTCACTGTGAGCTTGCACTTCAACTGGTTCAGCCAACAAAGTGTGTTTTGTCATTGTGTACATGTCTGTCTCGTGGAAAATCTAAGCTATAAAGAAATCAACTTGTACAACATAAGCAACATGTTGTAGTGTTTCAGTAAAGTGACTGAATTACAGAACATTAAAGGTTTCGAGAAGCCCTTTCTCTTCCAGGCCCCAAACATCAGTAGTACAGAACCAGGAAGCCCATCCTATAAAAGAACCAAGCTTCCATACATGTGTGCTAGAGGATTAACAGGTCAACAGCTTAGAAACGAGCAAAATGGACAATATACTTACAATGATTTTGAAATAGTCACTTGGGATAACCATGTCTCCGTTCTTGACCCATTTCACAGTTGGAGTAGGCTTTCCAGTCACCTCACACTCAAAGACAATGTCCATAGATTCATAGGCATAAATATTTGCCGGTCGCTTCAGAAACTCAGGAAGAACTTCAAATAAAATGGAAGAAAGACAAAAGATGGTGTTAGCACCCACAAAAACACTGGTTGTGCTCGTACGCAAACACAGGGTAAGACTCAACACAGTATGGGCAGTAGCAATGGAAAGTTTCAGATCAGGGTTTGATAGAACCTGATACAAGCTCTATTATTGCATTATTTCAAAACTAGATCTGGGCCATCAGGCCACAATGACAATGGCTGTTTATAACTTCTTCCAACAAGCTACACTTTGACACACAGTAAAATCCAGCTGGAACTCCCCAAAACACACCACACTACAGTGTAATCAGGCTACGTTATGTATAACATCATTTTATTTACAATTGATCTGAACAATTTATTTATTCAGATAAAATTCTCCAGTTGATACATGCGAGTTTTTTCAGGAGCTCTTTGTACTCAGTACTTAAGTCACTGGCTAAGCAAAAGCTGAAATTATATTAAAATGGACACAAAACTAAGATGAAACTTTCCAAGGGTACCATTGCCTTGTGTTTCTGTGAAGAAATTCACCTTAGCAAATAGACAGCGCTGTACTGATCCAAAGATTTTATTCTCTGTTTTGTGTAAGCTCAAGAAACACTGTGTGCAGGTACTTTTGTATCACATTCCAATTTTTCATTTGTATCACATTCCAGTGCCTAAAGGGGCTCCAGGAAACCTGGAGAGGGGCTTTGGACAAGGGCCTGGAGGGACAGGACAAGGGGAACGGCTTTAACCTGCCAGAGGGGAGATTGAGATGAGCTCTGAGGCAGAAGCTCTTCCCTGTGAGGGTGCTGAGGCGCTGGCACAGGGTGCCCAGAGAAGCTGTGGCTGCCCCATCCCTGGCAGTGTTCAAGGCCAGGTTGGACACAGGGGCTTGGAGCAACCTGCTCTAGTGGAAGGTGCTCCTGCCCGTGGCAGGGGTTGGAACTGGGTGAGCTTTAAGGTCTCTTCAACACAAACCAGTCTGTGATTCCAAACTGATAACACACTGCAGCTCTGTATGACCAAAGATGTGTATTTCATAACAGCAAACCAGACAAGATCTTCATTTAAGACATGTACAAGAGGTGATAGCTCTGGGTCTCTGCCACCTTTTAAAATGTCCTGATGTACTCAGAGCAACACTAAAGATATGTAAAATCCATAAGAACCCAGAGATATTGAACTTTCTAGTAATAAATGCCCCAAAGTGTCCAATGCACAGACATGTTAAAAATCTCCTGTGAACAAATGGGCCACTGCAAAGCTGTTGGCTGCGTACAAGGACTCAATACTGCTTTAGCTTGGCAGCAGAAAGAAGAGCTGTTTGCAGCCATGAACAATTTGAATATCAGCTATTATGAAGAACATTCAACCTATTTATTGTTCTTTTACTACACTCACTGACATAAGGGCAATTTGCTTACTATGTTGGCAGGTTTGATTGTTCAAGGTCCAGGAAGTCAAAGCAGCCTTTTGTCCTTTAATATTTATTAAAGCAAGCCAATATAGAAGGGCCACAGAGCTTAGACAAACATTTTACACGCTTCCCCTACCAACAGGAGTTATTCCATGCTAGGGAATAAGGAATACTAGGTCATGGTTTACTTCTTCCTGTGAAACCACTGTAAAGGTTTGTAGGTGGATTTAATATTTTTAAAACAAGCAGCTCTTCAACATCCCTTCCCCCTCCAAGTTTTGCATTATGAACTAGAGAGCATTAACATATGGCAATATTTATTTATAGGGTAAGATGATGCTTCACTCTCAGATAAGCATGTAAACCTATACCAGAAACTGCATAAGGATGTACATATATCTTCACAGCTCAAACTCTCACATACTGGAGCAAAAATCTGGATATGGCTGCACCCAATTGGCTGTGACTCCAGACATCCATTTCACATCAACTCTCCATGAATTTACCAAACACTGGGATTCTATGATATATCAATTCTTGAAATGCTTATGTAGTTGATAAAAGGGAATGTAAAAATTGGACCCATGAAAAGTTCAGGTTTTCCATGAACTTGTAGATGAGCATGTACTTTTCCATGAGCATGTCCAACGCTCCTGTTTTCACAACATTAGGTACGGGATAACATGTAATTCCTTAGCCACATATTAAACTTGTCACAGGAAGCCTGATAAATAGAAGTCAATAACATCCCCTGCCACAAGCACAAAACTTGAGTAAGAAAAAAGTATATCTGATGACCTCAGGACACACAGAAATTGCTGTCCTCAGTAGCTACACTGTAATACTCAAGGACAAGAAATGGGATACATATGAGAAGTTTAATGAGTGGCTCTTGATACAAAAAATACCTGCTCTGGGCTCTAAGCTGCTTTTGCCCAAGTTAGTTACTTAATTAAAAGAAGTATTAGGATACAATTTACCCTTAATTAAACCATGTTTTAATCCAGTTTTCCATTTACTTCTTGTATTTGATGGTTACCTCTGAGGAAAGGGACCTGGGGGTCCTGGTAGACACAAGCTCCATAGGAGTGAATGGTGCGTAGCTGCGACAAAGAAAGCCAACAGGGTGCAGGGTGCTGGGGAACATCAAGGGCATCACCAGCAGATATAAAGGCATCATCTGCTCTACTCAGCACTTGTTAGGCCACACCTGGAATACTGTCTTCAGTTTTGGTCCCCACTATACAAAAAGGATGTGAACAGGCTAAAGAGGGTCCAGAAAAGGGCCACAGAGATGACCAAGGACTGAGCAGCCACATGAGGAAAGGCTGAGAGAGCTGGGACTGTTCAGCCTGGAGAAAAGGGGGCTCAGGAAAGACCTTATCCCCATGTTCCAGTATTTAAGGGTGGCTACAAAGAAGGTAGAGACTCCCTTTTTACAAGGAGTAACACAGAAAAGATGAGGGGTGATGGGCACAAGTTACTCCCAAGGAGATCCCGACTGGACACAAGAGGAAAATGTTTCACAATGAGAACAATCAGCCATTGGAATAATCTCCCCAAGGAAGTGGTGGACTCCCCAACACCGGGCACTTCCAAGATTCAGCTGGACAGGGTTTTGAGACATCTAGTCTAGGTCATGCTTTGCTTAGAAAGGTTGGACCAGGTGATCCTTCCAACCTGGCATTCCATGATTCTCTTTCAAAAGCATATTTAGACACTCTGCTGTTTCAGAACTGAGGAGCATAAACAGCACAGAGGAGGCACAGATACCCAGCAGAACAAGCAGCAGTGGTAGTTTGGGAATGGCCATTACTAATCTGAGAGGCTGAGAGATGAGCAGAGGGTGAGGAGGAGGGAGAAGCACCATAAAGGAACTGATGGACCATCCTATCTGAAACTAAATTAGTGCAAAGTAAAGTGCTGGGCTCATTTCTGTTTTCTTCACCGATGTTTAACTTGTAATGAAGACATTCAGAAAATACTCAGGTTTCTTTACCAACTGATAGAGCTTTAACTCAGGACATCATCCACAAGCAGGCATTAATACTGAATCCTAAGAGGCAGTATTTTTTGGCCTCAAAAAATGAGAGTTGAGCTAGATATCCTGTTACCTGCTCTCAAATATTTCTCATTTAGGAGATTAAGATTTTGAAACACATTATCTTGTGAAAGTGACTTTGCTTTTCTGGCTTATGGAGCAAATGCCAAGCTGCTTACAAGGGATAATAATATAAGAAAAGCTCACATTATTATCAATTACTTTCCAGTTAATGAATTAAACTTTAAAAATACACTTTTATAGTTTAACTCTGTCAATGTTTAGCATTCACGCAGATTAACACAATGCAAGTACAGATGTTTGTGGTAGAGAAGTTACATTGATAACCAGGGAGCAAATGAGCCTATTACCATATCAAATAAGATTTGTAATGGAATATTATGTGTTCTGTTACCAAACAGACAATTAAACTGCAAAGAAGACTTGGCAGCTCTGCCCACTCTTCTATCCCTCTTGATGTTAGCATGCAAATAACTATTTTAATTGCAAGATGCTTGCACAGCATTTCACATGTGCTATGGGACCCTTAGAGGGTCCCTATCCAAGAACATCTTCCACCCTTTTGTAGACTTAAAAGACAAAATATTTTGATCATAACAGTGTTGAAGGAAACAAAACCCCCCAATCTATGCCAGCAGTTGATTGCAGCTTCTAAGCTAAATCCAGTGGAAGGTGAAATACTTGGAAAGCAATATGCTTTTTTAAGCCAACAGCTGTAAAATGACGGGAAGAGCTGAGGAGCTACACACATGCAAGAGGAATTGCACCCTGGTTGAAGTGGAAATGGGGGTGGATGCTGGGCACAGATCCCATTCCGAGTACAGGTTACCAGAAGGGAATGGAAACAAGTTGCCCCAACTCTCTGCTCCTCTGTCTCTTCAGGTCTAAGAGTGGTGAAAACACACTGCCACACAGGGCTGAAGCTCCGATCTTCATCCTTGTGTGCCAGAACAATCCAACATGGATTCACACAAAAAACACTGGCTCAGGATCCATATTGTCTGTGCCTTGTTTTTTAAACGCTCAAGGTTTAGAAACCTCTCAGTAGCTATGTGGAGAGTTTGAAAGCAGCATCATTTAGTCTGGACTTGACAGAACAACTGGTTCTTCAAATGTCTTTTCAGTGGTCACTGGCCTTTGCCTGTTCTCTCTCATTAAGAGGGAAGTTTTGTGGCCTTCAGGGGCATAGCTGAAAGAATCTATTTTCAATTCAGCCATCTGTACTGCATCAAATGAGAGGGAAATTAATTACATTCAGCCCTCCTCTCCATCTCTTGAAGAGGAGCTTTCCTTTCAGTCTCACAATCACTGATGTGAGAACAAAGGTCTCTGGTTTCACAGTGCCCTTTCAAACCTGAAGCATCAAGACAAGCCTTAACTACACAAGGAAAGGAAAAATCAAGTTCTGCACAATTAACTAACCAGAACTTTCAACTTTCTTAGTTTCAGAACCTTCAGAACCTTTCAGAACCTTCTCCTGCAATAACCACATCAAAATGCTGCTGTCCTAGATAAAGTCTTACATTTGTGCACATTAACCTTTCCCAAAAGTCAAATCCCCTCCACGTAATTCCCCAAAAGGAGGAAGAAAACCCCAGTGGTGGCAAAGCAGCAATTCCTGACAGTCAGGCTTGGGCAACAAAGGAAACCCTTCAGAGGCGGAGAAGGGACCTCAAAGCAGGCAAGGCATTCAGACCACCACCACCACAACATCTAAGAGTTTGGAATCTTTGTTTTAAGGAGTATCCAAAAGAGAACAAGGTGTTACATGTCTAGTGCTCCTCAAAGTGCAGAAGGCAACTGCACTTCTGTCTCACTTCCTAATGCAGTTAAAACGCTCTCTGTTGTACATGGAGTGCAGAAGAGTCATCTCGTTTTGACACAACAAACACAGATTGAAACTGTACCTGAAAAAGACTTATTCCCCTTTTAAAAAGCCTTAATCAATACACTGTTGGCCCAAGCACGGCACCAGAGAAAACCACCAGAAAAAACTCTGCTGGGTTCAGGTACCATCATCTCTGTTACGCTGCTTTGCTGCTTCCCCACACCCTCTACAACCTTCTGTGCTGATGAATTACTCGCCCTGCTGCCATCCATTCACCAAACTGCAGATCTGACTCCACTGTGAAGTCCCTCAGGAGCTATGTAAGCATCCTGTACGTACAACATGCTGGCTCTAGCACAGGTGAAACAGCCATTTCATTGACCTTCCCTAACTGTGAGTCAAAACTCATTAGCGCCACTAGCCAAAAGAGGTTTTTACTAGCCTGAACAGGGCGCTGGGAAGTCTGCAGTGGTGAAAAGCACCATCTCTAAGTGAGGAGAACTTCTCCGCCTCTGATTGCTGTCCTACTATTGAGCAACCTGAAGCCAAACCCAAGATCTCACACAGGACTGCAGTATCACAAACTGACAAGACAACTCACACTAGGATTAAGTTTCCTGATTAAGCAGGATATATATCTTTGGTTACTTGCTGTTTTCCATAGCGTGAACAAAGAATATGCATTAACACCACCACAGGACCATTCCCTTTGCACACTAAAGCAGTGTCATACAGCCTAAACCAGCCAAAGGACTGAAACACAACTGATTTTCCAAACAGGGATCATCAAGGACAAGACCAAAGTTGCCATTTCAGCTTCCTCAGCCACCTACAAACACCTTCAATCCCCCCCAGATTAGGAGCATTTTCCAAAATCACACAAACCACAGTTCTTGTCAACATCTCTTTACCTCCTCTCTTCCTTTTATACTTTTGTCCAGGACAAACATCCCTTCAGCAATCAATGCTTACCATTCCAATACAAAAGCATTTTCTAATGCCAAAAGTTTTCATACGCTCCAAACAGCAGATATAAAAACTAAGTAAACCGGATACATTTTCATAGTATATCTCTGGTTAATCTCTACTTCAGCATTCTTGGTCAAATGACTTCCATTTTATAACTACATTTCTGATTCTGTGAGGAGAATCCTTACCTTGTATTTCAGTTAACAATCAGAATTACCACTAGTGTTTAAACTGGACATTTTAACATAAAACCTGTTTCATATCAGCCTAAAATGATAAATCCAGAGGAATTAGAATTTCTGCTCCAGGGAGAACAAGATATTCCATGAGGATACGCTAGAAATTCTATTAGAATCCTTATAAACTTAGTTTTAACAACTGCAAGTTTGTTTCTAAGAAGGCTGTATCTCTGCCCTACGATGAGCGCCCTGTTAATCCATTCAGCCACACCTCAGGTCAGTATTAACATGTGCAGCACATAAATCCTTCTCCAAATCTACCTGCCAAGTGACAGACTCCTCTATTTTAATGAGATGTTTGACAGGATTTAAAAATCTTGGCTTTTTTCTTGGTAAATGTGCTGAACTGGAGGGTACTTTAGTGGATAGGTCCAAATCAGACTCCAGACATCATCTCATCACCTGGGATAAGCTCATTTTTCAGTGCTAACCCCAGAAGACTGCATTATGTAGAGAGTGCATTTTATTTGAACTAAGAGCAATTTCCTCGGTCACTTAGCTGAAACCAGGCAATTTCTGTCAGCCAGCAAGCTCAGCACACAGGGCAGACCACTGAAAATGGTTCATATCATTTGTATTACAGTGCGTGGGAGCACCCATGGAGCAGGTCCACCGTGTTTAAATTACAAAGGCAAAGGGTTGAAGTCTCGCAAGGCAAACACTGAAAATTAAACAAATCTAGGATAAATTAGAACATTAAACTGTTAAGGTGAGAGCAATAGTTGTCAAATGTCTCAGTTATGTCTTACATTCACCTCAATCTACTTCATGGTACCAAAGTGTAATTACAAACTAGTCAGCAAGCCCTCTGGCCTTCTAAATCCATACTTTTCCAACATTTTGATTCTGGATTTTGCTCCAAAATGACGTGGCATCCTCACCTCCTGCCATTCCCACCAAAACACAGATATAACACATAGACTGATGTTTCACAGATGAACTTTGGATTATCCTTTAATTCTATGCTGTACTTGTACAAACTAGCTGCTTTTCTTCAAGTGTATCCTAAACAAAACCATGGAAATTACCCTTTAAATGGGGAATTACAATGTTCTTCCTTAAAAATGGCAAAGGTATATGGATAAGGACTCTGAAAAGAGAGTTTTAAAACCCAAATGATGTTGCAGGCAAGCCAAAAGTCTTCCCAACTTCTGAGCGGGGCTGTCATGTCCTTAAACACACTTAATATGCAGCTGGAATATCTGTATAGCAACCAAAACCTGACAAAAGGGGATCTTTTAAAGAAATACCCACTCTTCCTCTCTTCTCGAAGAGATGAAGCGGAGAAAGAAGCAGCACTTTTATGACCTGCTAATGATCTCTGGTAGACTGTTAGCTGCTGCTCATCAGCTCTGGCCCAAGCAAGAACCTAATGTTCTACGGTTTTGCTCACGTGGACTGTCTGGTGCTCTAATTCAGTAATATCCTGCATTTATTTTTTCAGAGAGCAATAATAAAATGTGCACTTAAGGAAGAGGAAGTAATAGCAATAAATGCTGCAGAAAAAGGTCTGAGGCAGAATGACAGAGATCAGAAATACGACCACAAACTAAACAAGACTCCCAGGATCATCGTGGTGTGACAAGCAGCAATCACACAACAAGGTTTAATACCAGCTCCTGAGATTCTTCTTCATCCAATACACTCTGCTGCCCCAGCTGCCCGTGGTAGCTGAGCACCACACTTGAAGGAAAAGAGGAGCTCTGAATTACAAAAAGCAACGAAAACGATCGACGACTCAGAAAATTGGCTCCAAAAGCAGAATGGAAGCCCTGGATTCAGTTATCTGAGCAAAGGCAAGATTAAGCAGTCACGCAGTCAGACACCTCAAATGGGTTAAGAGAGCTTAACACATAAATACTGCAATAGAAAGAAAAATCGGGGGTGTAGAGATATATATATATATATATATATATGTATCATTCCTGCACAAGAACGACTCCTACACAGGAGTAACATCTAGATGCTTGCCCTGTTCTAAAAAAGTTCATATTCTAAACAACTAATTGCTCACTCTTCTACTTTGCTATGAAAATGGGTTCTTTTCAGTACAAACTTGATTAAAATTAAAATAAAATAAAAATCTCTAAAGCAACCATTATGAACTTCTAAATATGTAGGAGATGACATTTTCAGGAAGAACTCTCATTAAAAACTGTGAGCTATTAGCTTGGCACATGGATTTGGACTGCAGACCATGAGAGGTCATGTACACATACCCACTAATGGAACTGGCTGGGAAGTTCTCCAGGTGCAGAAGCATACAGTGGGTTCTGGAAGCATCCTATATACTAGCAGTATTTTTATGTTGTTCCCTTAATTCTATATATCCAAAGGTATGTGTAAATAACGTCAATGATGGTCAACTGGTCTGGTCAGCAACAGTGAGAAGCATTTGGAGAAAGAACCTTAACCAACCAGTACCTGCTGAAGATGCAGTGCCTGCTCTGCGCTGCATTCACAGTCATAGAATCACAGAATCTCAGACTGGTTTGGGTTGGAAGGCACCTTAAAGATCTTCTAATTCCAACCCGCTGCCACGGGCAGGGGCACCTTCCACTAGAGCAGGTTGCTCCAAGCCCCTGTGTCCAACCTGGCCTTGAACACTGCCAGGGATGGGGCAGCCACAGCTTCTCTGGGAAAAGTCTGTGCCAGCGCCTCAGCACCCTCACAGGGAAGAGCTTCTGCCTCAGAGCCCATCTCAATCTCCCCTCTGGCAGGTTAAAGCCATTCCCCTTGTCCTGTCCCTACAGGCCCTTGTCCAAAGCCCCTCTCCAGGTTTCCTGGAGCCCCTTTAGGCACTGGAGCTGCTCTAAGGTCTCCCCTCAAGGAGCCTTCTCTTCTCCAGGCTGCCCCAGCCCAGCTCTCTCAGCCTGGCTCCAGAGCAGAGCTGCTCCAGCCCTCGCAGCAGCTCCGGGGCCTCCTCTGGCCTCGCTCCAGCAGCTCCACGTCCCTCTTGTGCTGTTGCCCCAGAGCTGGATCAGGACTGCAGGGGGGGTCTCCCCAGAGCGCAGCAGAGGGGCAGGATCCCCTCCCTGAGCTGCTGCTCACGCTCCTTTTAACATCACCGTACCCCAAGAACTGCTGAACAAACTGTCCTGCTCATCAGCAGGACACCTCCAGGAACACAAGAACATGGTGAAGGTTTCACAGTGCCACACAGCAGCCAATTGCAAGTATCAAGGAGAGAACAGAAGAAAAGTATAAAAGTGATAGAGCTTCAGATAGCCTCCTAGCATCAAAAAATCCCTGCACGAAGCATTTCCTGAGAAAGTGGAGATAACTTCGTGTTACTAGTCCTGGTTAGATTTGCCCTTTAAAACCTTGTCCTGTCTGCTCTTTGGATCCAGGTAAGCCTCCAACAGCCCTAATGCTCAAAGCAGTAAGTTCCACGTGATGCTCCCTGAAAAAACATACCATTTTTCACATGTCTTTGAATCAATCAACCACATGCTGTCTCTTGGTTCTTGACAGCTGAAACAAGCATTCCTTTCCTATTTGCTTTCCCCATAGCACTCACGATTTTACAGGAAAAAAAAAGAGTTTTCGACATTTCACTTGTCTTTGATCATCCTTGTTACACCCTACACCACCTTTGGCTTTACTACACCTCAGAGATTTGCTCTGAGGTCTCCATGCAGCTTCTCTTCTCCAGGCTGAACAGCCCCAATTTTCTCAGCCTGCCATCCTTCCAAAGGTTTTCAAGAGTAAGACATGGCTCTTTGCCCACAAAATATATGCAACTATATTGAACACACAGTATTTCCCAAACATCTAACACCACTATATTTTATTACAATTGTTGTCAATTTAACTGGTCCAGCCATCAGATGAACTCATCCACAGTTTCCCAGATTTCCCCCAAAAGACAACTTAAAAACCTCATGTCACATTGACCAAATCTCTCGAGTCTGATTTTGTTTCCTTAGTCTGATTAGCCAATTGAAGTGATAGGTTACACACCACACTTGGGAACAGGATTTCACACTTCCTCGTTGAGAAATTCTGAGTGAACACCATCTGGTCCTGATGCTGACTTACTGTTCACTTCATGGATTTGTTTTGAAATACATTTTCCCAGCTCTCCAGTTTCAGGTAGCCCCTCCCCAGCTCCCTCTGGTTTTAAAAATAGAAGAAATAGATATAAAAAATAAAAGCTTCCAATACTGCAGAGAACACACAGCAAGAATTCGCTTTTCTGCTTCAGGCCATCTTCTCACCCTTTTCTCTTTACATTCAGTCATTTGCTGACCCTACACTTTCCCTGGCAAGCTTCCCATCTCCAGCAGGCTTAGGGAAGAACTATTGGAAGATTTGCATGCTATTAGCACATAACTGAAAGCTTTGTATTATTTTAATTGCACGTAAGCATGAGAAAAATAATTTTCTTCCCCTTGCTGTTAAGGAGATTGCTGGTGGGGTTTCAGGGGTGGGTTTTTTTGTCTTTCGTTATATTGGAAACTGGGGACAGCCAGCTCTTGGGACAGCTGTCATGGTTTAAGCCCAGCTGGTAACTGAGAACCACGCAGCCACTCACTCACTTCCTCCCTTTTTCCTCCCCTCACTCCCAGAGGGATGGGGCGCAGAATCGAAAGAGTGTAAATGCCACGGGTTGAGATAAGAACAGTCCAGTAACTAAGGTATAATGCAAAACTACTACTGCTACCACCAATGATAAGGGAAATAACAAGGGGAGAGAATGCAATTGCTCACCACTCACCAACCAATACCCAGCCCAACCCAAGCAGTGATCTGCCGTTCCAGGTAACTCCCCCTGGTTTCTATACTGGGCATGACGTGCTGTGGTATGGAATACCCCTTTGGCCAGTTTGGGTCAGGTGTCCTGTCTCTGCTTCCTCCCGGCTTCCCCTCCTCCCTGGCAGAGCACGAGACTGAGGAAGTCCTTGGTCAGAGTAAACATTACTTAGCAACAACTAAAACCATCGGTGTTATCAGCGTTGTTCCCAGGCTGAAAGTTAAAAACCACAGCACTGCACCAGCTACTAAGAAGGAGAAAAATGACTGCTATAGCTGAACCCAGGACAACAGCCCATGTGGAAGACTTTAGGTGTGCTGCACGATGTCACAAGAGCAAGAGATGAAAAGTATCATAGAATCCCAGACTGGTTTGGGTTGGGAGGGACCTTAAAGCTCACCCAGTTCCAATGCCCTGCCACGGGCAGGGACACCTTCCATGGGCCCGGACACCTTCCACTAGAGCAGGTTGCTCCAAGCCCCTGTGTCCAACCTGGCCTTGAACACTGCCAGGGATGGGGCAGCCACAACTTGTAGTAAAACCCTTCTATGACCATTTATAATTTTAGACACCAAAGATGTATTTCCTTTTTGTTAAGCCTGAGCCCACCCTTCATGTATGGACACTGTCTGTGAAACTCCTGAAGGCAGAGTTTGAGATCACCATGCTGTTATCAGGGAAAACTCTGCAATTAAGGAAGAACTCATGACAACAAACAGATGACAAAATGGATTTCTGTATTAAAATGAGATAACCAGATCTTGTGTAAAAGCATATCAATCATAATAAACCAAAACAGAGCTCGCTCACAGTTCTTAGTAGTGGGTATTTCTGATTATTATTCTAGGCAAGCCTTCAAAGCAACTTCTAGGATGATTTTTAGAAGTGAAAACCTGGATCTAAGCCTCAGTACTTTAAAACGCTATGTTCATTATGTCTATGTTTTATTAAGCCTTCCTTCCCCAGTCCTCCTAGAAGGAACCAAGCCTGTTTGACTCTGAATCTACTCCAAGTACCATGGAAACATCTGAATAAGAATGCTCATCAGAATTTAAACTTCTTACAGCAGCACCAAAGGCAATGAAAATTTTACTGACTTCCAGAGCCCTCCTTTTCTACACAAAGAGCAGTTGGTGAAGAGGCAGCAGACAGCCCTCTGCAATCACAGCCTATGGCCTTTAAGCCCTCACTTCCAATCTTCAGTGCAAGGCTACTCCCAGTTGAAACCCTCCACTTCAGTTACTATCACACCACCTCTCTCATTAGCAAAGCTGCAAGAGAAGTTTGGAAAGTGATTCTGTTTAGATCCACCTGCCCTGTCTAAAATAAAACACCAACATGGATCCTCCATCTATACCGAGACTATTTAATAAATGATCTGCAGCACTTCTTCAGTCAGCGGAAAATAAAACCCTTCTCGCATTTATGGATATTCATTTTGGATACAGGAATTTTTTCCTTAAAGATATGTTTAAATCAATCACCGGCATAGCAGGCGCATGTCATGACATACAAGTTCTAACACATCCACCAAGAAGTTTCAATCCTCAGTAAAATGTGTTATCACATTATCACTACTCATTTATTGCTGTATAAGGACTTTAAAAAGATGATGACTACACTTAATGCATGGAACTGCAATGTTATCATGAAATTAGGAAATGGTTGTGAGCACTAAGGATGAGCTTTTCCAACAGATTGTGCAACAAGGGTTTGGTTATCGTCTGAATTATTGCCATAGGTAAAGCTGAGGCCTCAATCTACAGTGAATGACACCCAAGCGCATTGGTAAGGACAAGTTTATAACTTGCCAAAATGGGAAGATGGCAAATTCTCCACAGGTATTTTCTTCCTTGATTGCATTTTTCACAAACAAACCCTGAGTTTACGATTTGTTCAGACCTTTTTGATCAGTGAAGGAAAAACCAGACTTTATTTTAAATTTTTTCATTTTGTCAAAGATGCCCAAGAGAAGGGAGACGCCTGAAGAAAGAAGGGGCTGGATAACATAGGATGGGGTGAGAAAGCTGGGCCAAGTGGGATAAATTCAGGCACAGACAGATACAGATGGAGGGAAGAAGCACAGCAAGAGAAATGGCTGGACAAAGGAGGCGAGAGCGATGGGAGTGCTTATAGCACCATGATTCGAGAAGAGCTCAGGAGGGTAGGGATCAGCTGAGCAAAGAACAGGTCCCCAGAGGGACTAATAGAATTTAGTAGGACACTAGAGACAATCGGTACAGTAGAAAAAGACATTGATGAATGTGGCACAGGAGCAAGGGCAGGGCAGGCTGGGACCTCAGGGAAAGAGGAGGACAAGGCTGGAAGAATTCTGCCTGCACTGCCCCACGTGGAGGGCAGATGCCTTCAGATGCTGTCCCTGTCTGTGCCTCTCGGGTGGGACTGGGGAGGTGGATGTTTCAAAGGCAAAGCTGTTTGTGAGCAGTGACTGCAGCCTGTCAGTGGTGTGAGATGAGTCGGCGGCTGGCTGGAGCAGGGAGCCAGTAGCCCCCCTCCAGTGCCTAACGCCCATCACAGCCCTAGAGGGATGTATTAAAAGATACATATTCAGAAAATCAATGCTGGAGTGTCTCACACTGGGCACTAACACAGCTGGATACATTTCATCTAAATTTTTCTATGTCTCAGTCAATTTTTAAAATGGATTCAATACCACTTCATTTCAGCAGTGCGCAAATATACATTCATTAGTGTTTATGAATGATTCAGGTTCCATGGTGCTGAATAGCAAAACAGAAATAAATATGGATTTAAGCTGAGCATGATAAATAAATCATGGAACTACCCCTGAATAAGGAAAAAATAATCAAATATTGAATATTTTCTCAATAAAGCAGTACATGAAGTTTGCTCACTGCACAAGGCAGCAGGATCCTGTGGAGAAACAGCAGGAGAACACATATGTTAAGATTTTAAGATGTTTATACCCTCGCCCTATAAGAAGACACAAGGGGGAGGTGTCAAGGTAAAGAGAACAAGCCTTGAAATTTCTTATCTTGGAATATTTGCTTGTGCAGCCTTTACAGTGGGCCAATGCATTTGTGTGCTGGAGGAGACCGAGAAGCTGTAAAGGCCAAAAAGGGCACAGATTTTGATGATAATTTCAAATATGAAACCATTTGTTCACTGAATACAGATTGCCTGGGATCACTTGGGGGGAAAAAACCCCAGAACGCAGACCTGCAAACAGTAAAAATAACTAACTGGCTCCACTGCCCCACTAAGCCCCTCTCCTCTTTACCACAGTGATGGGAACTTCCAACACTACCAGGTGTATCTCTATAGTAACTGCCCACAAGGAAAAATACTTTTTTCTCATCAAGTAAAAATAGCAATGGAGAGTTTATGCTTTTCTGGGTTTTTTTGCTTGTAACAATACCAATTCTGTAGGCTTTCTACAGAGTTATCCAATCCCTTTCATTTATAGATCAATGAATGCAGGCCTATCTTCATATCAAAGTCCCTTCTAATTTCCAAATCCCCAAAATAACCTTAATTACAATCCACTTCATAATAGCTTCCATATAAAGAACAAGCAAACAAGCTGACACTCTGTAGTCTGAAAGGGAACAACTGAAAAGGATATAATAAAGGACTATAAAATCACATCTGGTGTCAGGGGGATAAGGACAGATTGCTTCACATCTTCCCATGCAAGCTAGGCAAAGGAATATCCAATAAAGTTAACAGAGGTTAGTTCAAACCAACAAAAAGAAGGTACTGTTCCTACCAGTGTCAGGGAATACTGCAAATACAAGATGTTTACATGGGAGAAAGAGGGGCAGGAGATGGATTAATAGGACAGAAATTTATTGGGAATTGCTAAATTGTGTAGAAGCTACATAAAGCTCAAAATCCCTAACCTGCAAATGGCTGGAGAATGAGACATTACTCAAGGGAAGCAACAAATATTCTTGCCCTTTACTTCAATTCTCTCAGCCATCTGCTTTGGACACCGTTAGGAACAAGACACCAAACACATGGACCTTCCGCTTGGTTTAGCACAGCTACGGCTATACTGCTGCGGTCCCTTCACTCACAAAACTATGTGTGTAACAACGCTGCACTGTCACACACCTTCGTTTGCACAGTGCTGCTATTAAAATAAGAGGACTCCAAATGTGTGGCCATCCCCGGCCCTGACAGCAGACACTTGTTCAGCCTCCAGAGCCTGGTGACCAAAAGCCCCCAATTCCTGCCCATCCCATGTGTTGCTCCAACTTACTCTCCGCATTCATGGTCCCATGTCAGCCATACTCATCCTCATCGAAGCAAACAGGAGGACACCTCAGGCACCAGAGCTGGTAGCAGCCACATCTTACACTAGGAGGTTTAACACATATGTATGATACTAACTGAAGTGTCAGCTGGGTAAGGTAAAGCCTACAGTGCCATGACCAGCAGGATTTTCCCAAGGGAGTGCACAGAGAGCTCTTCAAGGGGCAGTATGGAAAACACACTCCTAAAGTGCAATGTGACTGAAGGTAATAGATGCTTTCGCATCTTGGACACTCTCCACTATATTTCAATTGAGTTAAAGGTAGAACGGATTTGGAATGTCTTTCAACTTCTCTATGATTGACCAGAAACACCACACCACTATAACTGTGCTGTACCAAACCAGTATGTTCTCATTTCCCCTACAAAAAAGAAATTGGATTCTAACAACTTAAATACATACAGATGCAAAATAAACTTAAGGCAATCTTCGTAAACTGTGTGATTAGTTGCACAAAAGCACATCTTCTCATTCATCTCTCAGCTTTCTAGAATGAGCAAAGTTGGAATCTGGGGATGTGTTTCTTATCACATTGCAAGAATCAGTCTCAAATGGGCAAGTTCAGTGAATACACATAAGTCTTGCTGTGTGTTAGTATAAAACTATTCTATATTCTATAAAACTATGCACCATCTTCCTGCAGTTTAAAGAAATATCTTTTACTTTGAAAACAATGATCAACAACTATAATCCAATCTGAAACTAAAGAAACCAAGTTTAAGTCTTGCAAGAAAGCCGGCTTAACATTTGAAGTCACAATATTTTGCTCAACTACTCAAACAAGTGATTTAATGTTACTGTATAATATGACGATGCAGAGCTTTACGACCAGTAATACACAGAAAACAGTCAATGGAAACCACTTAAGAGGCTTCATAAAAGCTTTATTCCTTGCATTTCTATTTTACTTGCTTACCATTTAGCTGAGTTTTATGTAAGTTAATAGGTTAATCGTTTAAATCCTCAGTTTTTGTAATCCTCCAAGTTGATGCCTATCTTATTCCAGTTATAATAAAAGAAGTAGCAAGGAGATGAGCAGCTCTGAACATCACTCCTATAATGGTTAATCACACTAATGATAATTTAAGCAAATTAGTAGAGCAATAACCATGCAACATTCAGAAGTGTATGACTGGAAGGAAATCTACAGTCAGTGTCAAGGACAGACACGCTGCAGCTCACAAACCCTCAGCAGCCTGATCTTGCATAACAAAACTCACTCCTTTGTCATCTCTCAAAGCCTCCTGTGGTTATCTTCCCTTCCTGCTCCATGCAAATTCCTGCCTAGCTGTCCAAAACAAAGCTTCAACTCATTATTTAAAGCACAATGATTTGGGCTCTATGTTTTTTTCTGCACCAAAGAGAATACAACAGGATAGTGGTCCTGCACTGTATTTCTATTATCTTCTCACCAGAACCCCATCTTAAGATGTGGTTTATTCTATGTGGCATCTCATGATGTGCCTGAGAGGAAGCAAACAGGCAAAAGATAACAGCTATAAATCAGAGCTATGTTACTGCTGACACTGTCAGTAAACAAAGTTATTAATTATACATGTGCTGGAAAAGCTGAAGAAAAATAATTTGCCCAAAGGGCATAGGAATGTCAAAATTATGCTTTACAAATTCTCCCTAAAGCATCACACGTAGCTAGTAATGAAATATGTGAATTTACTAAAATGGATGCTTAACTGCCCTGACTCTGCTCTCAGACACTCTGAACTGCTAAACTCATCTCCAAAGAGATTTTCATTACAAAGACTGACATATTCTAAATTGCACTTCTAGCCTCTTGGCTTCATCACTATGCATAAAGCCTGCCTTCAGCACTCTTTGGGTAGATTTTGCAGCTTGCATGCCTACAGCCATTGCAGCCAATACATTTATTGTACTATATATTATATTATAAGACAAAACCTTAGTAAGCTTATGTTCTGCATATTAACTTACCAGTGACAGTAAGGTTTCAATAGGTTGTTCAAGGCCACCTACTTTGGGCCTTTCAAGTGTTGTGACTTATGATGAACACAACAAAACCCTTATACTCAAGTTGTATTTACAGAACAAAATACTTGACTGAAACTAAAACCACCTGACACAAGTCAGAAGCACGTAACCTGTGGAATGCCACTTCTAGAGCACAGAGGTGCTCTGAATTACCACACAGCATAGTAACTTACGTCCTCCCTTGTAAGTGCTTTGGTCAACACTATGCTGAGACTGTACCTAAGCTCCTAAGAATGCAAGAAAAGAACGACCATGGAAGAAATCTTTGAGTCAGCACTTGAAAATAAAAAAGACGAGCAGAGCTGCCAGGAATTGGGAGTGTCTCCTGCCATTTCCTAGCCATTAACTACCCTGCTGGGAGTCCAGTTTCCTTCTATCTAGTAGCTTGGATTCTGTTCACATTTTCTTGTAGGCCTCCTTCCAGTACCTTCCTGAAGGTTGAGCCTCAATGTGTCACTGAAGAGAGCACGTAAGGACTTTATTACGCATATCACACCTGCCTCAAAGGCTTTCGCCTCTACTACAAACCAGCATGTTTAATGTCAACTGACACTAAATACAGAAAATGTGTTTAGTCGAGGAATCAAGACTTCCTGGTGGTTTTCTTTTAAATTATTCTCCTCGTGAAGACAAACTCACTAACTGCAGGACTGTGTTGGGATTAAGTCACCACAGACAGCCTGCCCCCTTACCACCCAATTGTTTCATCTTTGGGATAAACTATAGTTCTTGGCAGGGAAGTTTTCATAATGAGACCTCTAGTAGCTGCAATAACCTAGTTCCCATTAGAGAAATAAATTATCTGCTGGTATGAGAGTCAGCTTAACTATCATAAAAATTTAACTTGAAAGAAACCATGTATGCTTTATGGTATGGTCTCTCTCGGGAGACTTGTTTAAGTAATGCACAGCGTTCTGCAGCATTTCCATCTCAACATCATGCTCAGATCTCAGCATGAAATTTGGAAGTACAAAACCAATGTAAACGTCTTTGTTGGAATGGAAAAAACACAACCTTAAACCCCGTAAATCCAAGAATCAAGCTTAAAGCTTGATTCAACCAATTAAACATAGAGGATTGACCCTGATGTATAGAGAAAATACTTGCCATTTAGGGCACAATTCCTATAAAAAGAGTTCTCACTTGGAGAAAGAGGTGTTCTAATGAGCTGCTCAGTTCACACATTCAGATTTCTTGGAAGTCTTTGGCACATGCAACTTAAACATTACTACTGAACCTTTCCACTTTTTTTTTGTAATTTAAATTCTGACATCTCTTTGACAGGGAACAAAACCAACAATAAATAACCTTATAGTTTATCTCTGGTTTCTGATGATATCTACTACATACTTCAATCCTTAATAAGGATTCAAGAGCACTTGGAAAACGAAGCTGTTGGGCTACTCCACTGGATTACCTTTCCTACATTGCTGCCTGAAAACCACACATCATTTATACTATCAGGTCAGTTGTGCAGAGGCTGAACTTTCCACCCAGTAGTCATTATTCTTCCTGCCTTACTCACAAGGAACCTAATGGCACACTTCATACAGGGTACCATGTATATTCATGCATGATATGACAAAGTTCACAGAAATAGAGCTTTTTGTTCCAAACAATCTATCAGAAAACACATCATAGAATCAACTTTAGAATCACAGAGTTGTTTAGGTTGGAAAAAAATCTTTAAGATCATCAAGTCCAACCATTACTCCAGGACCACCAAGTCCACCACTAAGTCCACCACCGAGGGCCTCATCTACATGCAACCTCCCATCCTGAGGAACAGACCCTCCCCCAGGTAAAAGCAACCCTCCTTTTCCTCATGAAAGCAAATGGAGATGCTCACTGACTTATTCCTGCCTAAAGCAGGCAGGCAAATGCTTTTTTTTTTTTTTTAATTTTTATTTAAATTGCTTTAAATTAATTTACATTCTCATGGGAATGAGAAGTGGTATTTACTCTTCACTCAACCCACGCTACTTGCAAAAAGCTCTCCAAAAATACCTAACGAGCAAATGCCCAACTAATACCCAGTGACTATGATTTTTAAGCAGTGATTTGGCTCTATATTCGAATATAAAATGGACATTGATGGGCAATGAATAAATTGAGGCTGTATAAATATACCGATAAACACGTTCTGCCCAGAGCCTGTTTTGGAAAGGAAGCCATAAAACCCGTTCTGATAACGAACACTCCTCCAGAAACAAGCTGAACCTCAGTACAGAAAACAGAGCTGGCAGCCTTCACACTGTGTCTTCCCAAACTTAAACAGTCATCTCAACAGTATAATTTCAGATGGGCATTTTAGTGCAAGGAAGCAGGAAAATGAATGAAAACCTAGGGAAGGGAGTGGAAGACTGATGCAGGACTGACTGCCCTGTCCTGCAGCACGTGTCTCTAATCTGCACTGTTATATACTTCAAATCATCACATAACCGACTTCAGAATCAAGGTAGTAAATCCTGTGCCAGGTAAATCCTGCTCCAAAAGCACATTTTTAGGTTGAAAACTAGACAAATAGATCTAAATATGAAACTTGGGCAAGAAAAAGCATTTCCTGTAACTGACTGTCTAGGCCAAAGGTATTGATAACAACACTAGCTTATTCTTTTTTAAAAGCTGTTCTGTGGAAATTTCTTTCCATAAAGCAGCAGCTGGTTCAAACCCCTGTTAAGATGATCTTTCAGTTATTAGAAATTCTAGCCGAACGAGAAACCAGCTTTTACAATTCCCTTAGCTCAATATCAGTTTCTACATTGTAGATATTTAAGACGCTGCTGCTTAATTTAGTAACATTTTCATTATCCCCAAGGATTACTCAAGAACATTTACAAGGAAAACCATTTGTGTAAATTGTATGGGTTACTGATCATTTGGTTTTGTCTCTCTTAATGGTATTTTTTAATATATGTGTATGTTTTATATATATTACATATTAGATATATAATATCCATTATATATATTTTACATATATGTTTATATATGAAATATATATTTGAATAAATCACAAAGCTTGTTTTAAATTCAAGACCTACCTCATCTTCCATGTGCAGTTCTGGACATATTACCTCCCACCCCCATGCAATCCAGTTACAATCACATAGCCAAAAAAGATCTCATCTTTGTCCTCACTAACGCCTCACCATTTGGCGCTGTTCTGCAACTGGCTTTCTGGTGCCAGAAAAGCCCATTTGAAAACTATGCAGTGCCTACATGACACAAAGACAATTTTCCCTAATACAATCCATCAATCACTAGTTTCTAATTACTAATCAAATCGTCTAGCGAATGACAAGTGTTTCATGTAAAGAACCTCATGATAAGGATACTGGAGCGGGACTCTTCATCAGGGACTGTAGTGACAGGACAAGGGTTGATGGGTTTAAACTTAAACAGGGGAAGTTCACATTAGATACAAAGGAGAAGCTCTTTACTATGAGGGTGGTGAGGCACTGGAACAGGTTGCCCAAAGAAGTGGTAAATGCTCCATCCCTGGCAGTGTTTGAGGCCAGGTTGGACACAGGGGCTTGGAGCAACCTGCTCCAGTGGAAGGTGTCCCTGCCCGTGGCAGGGGGTTGGAACTGGATGAGCTTTAAGGTTCCTTCCAACCCAAACCAGTCTGGGATCCTATGACAAATGCTGGTCAGGTACTCAGAAAAGTTACTCCCAAGAGCAAAAGCCTACCTTGCAAAACTATTATCTACCAACCACTGTGGCTCCATCTGCACTAGGTTGCAGCTTTTCCCTGTCCACACCCAGGGAGCTGCCACATCCATGGTTCTTCCTGCTGGTTAGCAGGAAGTCACCACTGCTGGGAAGAGCATGTGCTGCGAGCACGTGCTGCTGGTGTTTCTGGATGCAGCAGGAGCAGGACACTCCCAGTCATGGTGTGATCAAAGAGTGGGAATGATTTCAGGCTGACAAACATGGCCTTTCCCATCCTGTGCCAAAGCTTCAGAGAGATGCTACACCCATTTCCAGTTCCTCATCCTGGTCTGCCGGTGGGTGGATAGTTGCACATACCACACTCATACCTCTGCAGCACAGTTCCAACCAAACCCCATCTGTTACTGTAATAAGTGCCTAGTCTGAAGCCTCCACACCACCTCATCGACCCATGTACAGGTCATACGAGAGGGGATGCACCTCTACAAGACACACACATAACCCTTGTCTTCGCTACCAGGTTTCAATAATCATCCTGTACTTGCCCTGGCCACAGGAGTTAGACACTGCTCACAAAGCAGGCAGCAGCTGCCTCTGCTCACCCTGGCCCCAGGAAAGGTCAGAAAACCCTCCCAGCCCTGAGCTTCACAGAGCATTTGCCCCCTTTAAACACTGAAACCCAGGAGTGAGCAGCAAGGCAGAGGTCACTGCCTGTGGAGGCTCCCCAGTGCTTCTCCTTACAACGTTCCATTTCCATTGCTTTGTAACACCACCACTGAATTTTAAACACTTGCACGGCTACAAAGGAATCCTCCTTCAAAACGGTACCAAAGCTCATTCATTACTTTTGGAGCTGCAATTGAAGAAAACAAATTTTTGTGTCCCTATTAAGAATTGTGGCAAACTCTTCAACAAGCTCTAATGTCCTTTGCTCCTGAAACATGGCAAGAACTGGACAAGTGTTTCTCCTGGTCTCAGATAAAAATAAGACATACGAAAAGAATTTACAACAGTTCATCAGCTCCAGAGGAAGATTCAGAAACTGGGCAGAGGCAATTGGAGGTCCTCTGCACCCATGTTCTGTGTACAACACTGGGCATGAGAAATCACCTCACGGTATCTTTAAACACAGCAAAAACTCCATGTTTTGCTTGATGCAAAGAACAATTTATTGATGCGGATGTTCATGTTTAGTATTCAGAATTATTCATCTCATGCAAGTGGTCACTTTTGGTTTCCAGGTAAAGCCTGAGCAACTGGTATAGTCTTAAATTAACCTACCATCTCCTTCCTCCCTATTCCATGTATGTTTCTGAATATTTGTTTATAACCTTTTCACTAGTAACAGGCCTCAGGGGGTGGAAACAAGAACAGGCAGCCTGGTAGGAATACAGAGAGATATAGTCAGAGCAGCCAGGGATCAGGTTAGGAAAGCGCCTCCAGATGGAAACAGGAGACGTGGTCACCCGGGACACGGAGAAGGCTGAGGTACTCGACTCTTTTGCCTCAGTCTTCACCAGCAAGAGCTCCAACCACACTGCCCAAGCTGCAGAAGGCAAAGGTAGAGAAGAGAAACCTCAGGGCAGATGTTAGAGCAGCGCCAGTGCCTAAAGGGGCTACAAGAAATCTGGAGAGGGGCTTTGGACAAGGGCCTGTAGGGACAGGACAAGGGGAATGGCTTTAACCTGCCAGAGGGGAGATTGAGATGAGCTCTGAGGCAGAAGCTCTTCCCTGTGAGGGTGCTGAGGCGCTGGCACAGGGTGCCCGGAGAAGCTGTGGCTGCCCCATCCCTGGCAGTGTTCAAGGCCAGGCTGGACACAGGGGCTTGGAGCAACCTGCTCTAGTGGAAGGTGTCCCTGCCCGTGGCAGGGGCTTGGAACTGGAGGAGCTTTAAGGTCCCTTCAACACAAACTAGTCTGGGATTCTATGATTCTAACATTGGCGTTGAACACGAACGTGAGAGGCAAAAACTACTTGCAAAGTATCTATATTTACATTCAGTTGAATCCACAACTGAATCCACAAGTCAACTGTACAATTCCATAAACATTAAACTATACTTAAGAGCAGCAGCAAGGACTATTAGAAAGTCTTTTGAGATAACAGAGCAAAGCACAATGGTACTGACCCAAATCACACCTTCACCTTCCTCACCTCAGATTTCTCCGACCTACTGCACATCTTTTATACCACTACAGAACAAAGACCATTAATGGAAGTCACATCACGGCCTCAAGGAAAAGAAATAATCTGTACAAAGCTGAGGGGTTCTTTTTACCATCAACAGCTTCCCCAACCAGAATAGTTCTGAAATAACGAGAAAAAAACAATACTTTGTCCCAAAGTCCAAGCCTTTGACAGCATCAGGTTTAGTGCAGTTATCCGCTGAATCTGTAATTGAAGTGCAGCCTGTTATCAAGATACAGCACTGAGTTTAATTAGAAACAGAAATCCATGAAGATAATCTAGAAGGTATGAGAAAGGTTTTTAGCAATTTTCAGTCTTGGGTCAAATTTCTTCCCTAGAATTGTTTCCAATAATACTGAAAGCTTAATGCAAAAGTAAGAGTTACCCAGATGTATTATTCCCTTGCTACAGGATTTAATCCAGGGTTTAATGTGCTTTCCAAACATCTACAATTTCTTGAGAAGGATGGCATTACCTTTAGCAAAGCACCCGCCTCAGCTAAGATTAGATGTGCTACCGGAAAACAAGTCTAAGATTTTTTACATTAAGGCTCTTCCCTCAACAACTGTTTTGGTTTGATTTTAAGCCAGGCTTAACTTTAACTCAGGTGGGTTAGTAAATAAAACTGAATAAAACTGCAAGATGAGGAAACTAAATGATTGAATGGCTTGAACATTCCCTCTTTGGAACCTCAGCAGTAAGTAAGGTTCTTTCTTCCTTACTTACACTTCTCTGGTACATTTTCCTCTTATTTTAATGATAGGAGGGGAGCTGTTTGACCAAAGACCTATTTCTCAATAATAACGTAAATGGGGGACAGTTTTCAAGCTGTTTTACAAGCCTCATCAACAGCTTTAGACTATATAATTCCTAAATATAACCAACAGTAAATCAATATAGAATGCATATATTGATAGAAGTATAATCACAAGTAGTTTGTAAGCCAAGATCTTCAAATACAAAAGGTTAAAAATCATTACCTGCCATCGATAACCAAAGTGTTTCCTGGACTAGAAACACATGTTACACCACTGGCAAATGGAAGCAGAACACCCATAAAGATTCCAGATTGCTTCTCAGAGAGCCTGACTTATGCATGCTTTTGAGTGTGCCAAACCTTGCTCCAAGTGTTTAAGACCACAGGTTTCACTATCCTGGATGGTTTTGCATGTGCCAACACATTAGGTGTGCTACACCAAATCCCAGAATCATGGAATCCCAGGCTGGAAGGGACCTCACAGATCGTGTGGTCCAACCCTTCTAGGCTGTTTCAGCTGGTCTAGTGTAGACTCATAACCAACTATGGTTCTGCATCGACATATCATCTCTCCCCATCTGAGTTGTGTCACTGACTATCAATTTAAAACCTATCAGCAGACAAAATGCAGACTTTATCTCACTTGCTTTTATTATCTAAATTACTCCCCAGCCCTTGCACAGAAAGCACAACAAATGTTTTCTTACACTGCAGGACCAACATTGCAATATATGTATTAGCACAATTTCAGCTATATTGAAAATATTTCCAGGGTTTCCTTTCAAAGCACGGAATTGGTGATTCTATCGAAACACTTGTTCTGCGTTTGTTTTTTGCATACAGTTTGCCCTAGCAGCACAAATGAGGTAGTGATCAGCCTATTGCTGTGTGCAACCTCCAATTTATCACCAGAGACCCACAAATAAAACTTCCCTATCTTTAATTTTAGTACATTAACACAGCAAGGCATTTAATGCCTAGTGTTTAAGATATGCTATCAGACACTGAATGCCGTCTTACATTACTCAAGAGCCTGCTATTCCAAACAATCATTGCAAGGTAATAACAACAGAAGAGCAGCAATTCTGTCTCTTCTCACAGTAATGCAGTGATTCATTTATTTTAAAGCCTTCAGACCTGCCATATCAATTTTGTAAGGAAAATGGAATTTTGGGGGGTTTATTATTTTCTGGTTCATTATTAACTGCAGTAAATATTCCAACAGAAAGAGAAAACTCCCTCTAAACTCATTATCTGCAGCATAAGTACCAAGACAGGCGACGGGAAGCTCACGCAGTGACCTAACTCGAGCCACAGCATTCACAGAATCCCCAGGGGTGCCGGGCACAGCAATAAATCCGAAACATTTCCCAGATGAAGAATGAACTTCTAACCTTCCCAGTATTTAACTGCCTCTATGGCTCTTCCAGGCCACAGGTTTGGGACTGAACAGAAGCCAGCTGATTGCATTTTAAATACGTTTACTTATTGTTTCCCCAGCTTTTCTTTCATCACTTTCCACCTTATCTAGTGGAAATACTACAGATTCTTTCATTGCTGGGGAGAGCAAAACAACTTTTTCCAGTGCTCTCGATTCATTACACGTGATGTAAATAAATCTGGTCCCCAGCACCACTCCTCCTGCTGACATCAAGGGGAAGAACTCTGCCAACACAGTTAAAACAAACTTGACTTTGTACCAAAGGTTTTCAGACACCAAATTATTGCCTCCTTTTGTGGGAAGTAACCTGCCCTGGCAAAGGTATCTTCGAGATGCTTGGCCTGAGACCGTGATGGCATGCTTTTTGCACCCAAGAGTAACTCCAGGAGAAGTGAGTAAGTACAATGCTGTACACATGTTTATCCATTTGATATTTGTCCCTAAAGACTATCTCCAACATGGATGGGGTTCAGAATGTTCAGTCTCAGCCCCTAAAGTCTCAGCTTTAGGGACTGGGACTCCCTCAGGCGCAGGTATTCCCCCAGGACATTCTACGCTCTTTTCTGTATTCAAACCACTTCTCAACTGTGCAAGTCAAAAACGTGGTGTGTGAAACACAGGTACGTAAAATCTCTGATTTGCACACACAGGACTACAAGCACTTGTTTTCTGTAACTCTTTGATGCAGAGCAGTCTTGAGTTTGCTTCTCCTCACTTGGTGGCAATGCGAAGCTTCCCCTTTTCAAGGAAGAGGCCTGAAAATGGCCCTTCCAACAGCTCCATTGCTGTGCTGTTCAGGCAGTTGCTCCCTCACCTATTTTGATCAAAATGACCTAAAAGAGCTCAAACCAGCCTGAGAAAGTCTGGTTTAAGAGCTCACCAAAAGCAGCTGAGCCCACAGATGACAGAGGGGCTGTGAGGAGCACTGGAGACAGGACCCACCTTTCCAGTGGCACCGCCACACAAAGAGAGAGGGGGCACGAACAGTTGGTGCCACTCAGCAGTACATGGAGAATTCATTCTAGGCAGTTGACAGAAGCTACACCAAACCCCCTTGATTTCCAAGACAGACTTTAGATATTTAGTATTTGAAATCCCCGTGCATTTTGCAAATATATCCCTTCATACCATTTCAAAGAACAACCAGGTTCAACAAAGGGCTGAAATTCAAAGATGTTTCACAAGTTAAGCTACAAAGAACGTTACTAACAGCAAAAACAGGATTTATAATTCTTTCTTTTGTCCTCCTCAAAAATGGAAGCTACTTAAAAAACTTTCTTCTCTCCAAACCCAATTATAATCTAAACAACTTCTCAACTAAACACACCTCTTACACCACCATTTCCTTTCACCAGTAGTGAAACACTACTTCTTCCTATATTCTCAGGACCTGTACTGCACACCTCTTGCATGGTCTCAGAACAGTCTTCACATTCCATTAGTTTTCCATCATCCTCTGAATAAAATGAAATTCCTATAATTCTAACTCCCAGATACACGTTGTAGATAAAGACATTGAGGAAACAAATTTGGGTAATATCTTTCTGGACCCTTAAGTACCTTTCTAGCCAAATAATCCTTCTTAATAAAGTCACGTTTCCAGATCAGCTCTTCAGTGATGTATGCAGGAAAATTAAATCATTTTGTAAAACCAAACATTAAGGCAATAGAAATATTTTTAAATGACACAAGGTAACCTGTTCAACAGACTACTTCCAGCTATATGAATCGGCTCATATCTTTCAGTGTCACCAATAGGATCTGAGTAAATTGCATTAGTTTAAGGTACCATTTATCTGAATTGAAAACAGTGCGAAATTTAACAGAGAAAAACCCATGAACTCCCAGGGCTGATCCCATTATACGCTTGTATGCAAGATGGAAAGAAGCTATCTTCAGTTATCTCTCAGGTACCCTGTGCAAACATACAAGCAGCACAGCAAAACGTAGGTATTTCTTGCCAGCTGAGCACAGCACACAACCTAGATGTGCCACACTTGATGGTACCCTATCCTTCGAAGATGAAAATCATCCATTTCATCCCTAGTGCCAGGGAAGAACTAAGATCCAAGTAATCCTTCCAACGTGGCGGCTGCTTGGCAGCTTGCTGCCACTGGTACCACATCACAGACAGAGCCTGTTAGCTTCCAGGGGTTTATATCCTTGTCAAAGGATACAGGAAAGCGGGCTGGAGCAAAGTGATACCTAACAAGCATTCTTAGTATTCAATGCCCAATTTAAGCTTACAGCTTCTAACAGTTAAGAGGCATCAACAGGAACACCGCTTCACTCTCAACTGTCCTAACACTGTCAAACAATGCCATCTCACCCATGCTGAACTAGAGATTTACATGTCTTACTGAACTGGGATTGTGAAATGGTAATAGAAGGGAAAAAAGAGACTGACTGTCTCAGTAGAACCTCTAGCATGGTGCTGAAATCTCCAAACAAACACACCCAGGTACTTGGAGAGATGCAGAAAAACCCATGAGACAAGGGAATTAAATACCAAAAAACCATCTTTCTCATATGAACTTCTGCCAGACTAATTCCTAAGAATGACAGAAAAAGCTTAAATTAAGTAAAATCATGCAGTTATTAGGTGGGAAGAGATGGCAATTTTTCTAGTTCAGAAGAAAATGATACAGTGATCAGAGAACAGTTATTCAAACTATTCAACCCTTCACCAAATTATAGTAATGCAGAAATACAATTACTCTCTCTAGCGACCTATCAAAGGAAAGGTACAACTCAGATTAGAACTAAGAAGTAAAATCAGAACTTCAACTTTCCAAAATGTATTCTGTGTCATCTTTAATCTATTTTAATATTAAAGCATTAGAAGAAATCTTTTGGGGTTTTTGTGCCAGGCATATAAGAAAAATTCAGCATAAAAGACCTGGCAGAACATATTCTGTATCTTTACAATTGAATAAAGAAATCATTTCCATTAGTTTAGATAAGGAACAAAAGAGTTTTCCCAAGCTCACTTTCAGCCCCCAAGTGACCTGACTGTACATCCTTCATTAAGGTTATAACTCAGTCTTATCTATAACTTGCTTAGCTTAATTACATCGTATCATTAATATTATTAATTTCAGCCATTACACCTGTAGATGTGTTCTCTCTGCAAATCAAGTATTGGACCTACCTTGAACTGTAAGTTCTGCTTGAGCCTCAATGGTGTCATTTCCATTGTCCGCTATGCAGGTGTAGGTCCCAGCATCCTGCTCAGTAACCTCGCTGATCTCCAGGCTGCCCCCCGCAAGCAGGAGAAACCTTCCAGAGCTGTGTAAAACAGGACATGGGTGAGCTGACAGGCACACTGACTTCAATAGTGTCACCAAAGAAGCACACACAAGTCCAAAATGTCTACATAAGCTGAAGTGTTTGCACACAGTATTTCTAGGTGCCCTTTACAAGGAGCCATGTTAGAGTGAGGGATTTTTAAGTAGATAATCAAATTCCACACCTTGGCTTCACATTTAAAATGAAGTTCAACTACATCAATTCCACAAGAGCAGTTCATCTTTTGGCACTTGCAGCTTCAGTTGCTCTTAATTAAATATGATCCAAGGTGTTTAGATAATAGCAAGTCAAACTTAAGGAAAATGAAATAACACAACACATCATTAAAAAAACCCATTCTGGAGACACAGCTGAAGTAATGTGTTGTGTGAAAGGCTGTAACATGACAGACTTATACCTGTACAACATCAGGAAAGAAGTGCACATGGTATAACACATAGTAATTGCATTTTGGTAAAAAGATAGCCACTTCGCTAAGGTGCAAGATTTCAGAGCAAGATACAGGTTAAAAACATTTTCAAGATGCAAATTCATCAAGATGACAATGTTTCTGTACAGAATTTCCCCCCTTGTAAAGACAGGGGGAAGCATTTATAATTCAGTCCTTATAAACTACCTGCTTTTTATGCTAAACGTAGTACCCACAGCCAACAGCGACATTCTTCTCCTACTGCAACCATCGTTCCCCTTTACATGATACAAAAGTTTCCAAGATCCTTCATCACTCCAAGTACCAAAAAAAAAAAAAAGGAAAAGAAAAAAATCAACCCAATTGCTTTCTCCATTTGCAATTTTACTAGAATTCTGTTAGTAGAACCAATGCTCCTACCAGCTTGGAAAGGTGAATTGTTAGGACACAAAGACTTCTGACTCACCTAATTACCACATTTGTATTGATTTATGATACTACTATAATTGATCAATTTTCTGATTCAATAGATTTAAAAGCAAACAAAATGTTTATTGGAATTAAGTGAAGTCTTAAAAGCATCCAGAGAGATGTCCTATGCACACCATAAGGAAAGGCATCCTGTTTTCATGATCTAGTAACAGGAGGACTACAAAGACTTGGTTTTGTAAGTAGTGTAAGGAATTTGAGCTTTAAAAGGAAGAATACCCGAAGGAACAGTACAGCAGCATGTGGACAGCACTACAAACAGGTGCTAGCCAAAAGGAAAACAGCAAGAAGTTTGTCATTAAAATCTGTTTTGGAACTGCTTGACAGTGCTTCAAGGACAAAATAGGGAGATGAGAAGATAGAAGCTGGATTATTTTGTATGTATTTTATTGTCACTGCAGCCAAAAAAAGGCAGGAGCCTTCCATCATGGATTAGATGAAAAACTAATATGCAGAAAGAAATAGGAGCTTTTGTGGTAATAAAAAGCAGTGAAGGATGATCCATCTCCTATTTCAAGCAAGAAAAATTAATACAAAAGAGACGTGAAGAGGAGCTGCCAAAACTACTTCACTTTTTTCCCCCATGTTCTCCCACTTTCTGTATTCAAAAATTGCAGTGGTAGGACAAGGGGTGATGGGTTTAAACTTAAACAGGGGAAGTTCAGGTTGGATATAAGGAAGAAGTTCTTAGCTGTGAGGGTGCTGAGGCGCTGGCACAGGTTGCCCAGAGAAGCTGTGGCTGCCCCATCCCTGGCAGTGTTCAAGGCCAGGTTGGACAGAGTCTTGAGTGACACGGTCTAGGGTGAGGTGTTCCTGCCAACAGCAGGGAGATTGGAACTATATGATCTTAAGGTCCTTTCCAACCCAAACCATTCTACAATTCTATTTACCTGTATCCTACCTAGGTAAAATCATTAGTTTTAAACCACACAAGTCTACTGAAGTTAGCACAAAGAAACTGAACCTAGACATTGTGGATGACACCACCTCCAAGGCAAATCCGACCACCTAAGAAAGTTCTAAGACCATCTAAAAAGATCTAAGAAAATTATGCTCTTCCTGATACTTGAACCTCTGGATTTCTACCATTTTCTGGATATTCCATCATTACCCACCTCCAAGCAACACATGCCTTATGATGCTCATCTTCCCATCGCCAGCCTCTGGAAAAGTGAAGTAACATGTGCATGGGGAGGCAGCAGACTATTGAGGCAGACTATTTATTAACCAGCAATTAAGATGTTACTAACACTATTAAAAATTACTAGACATTGTCACATTGGGCCACCAAAGTCAGTCCTATAGGACCTCAGAAACTACTGGCAACATGGTAGCATTTACATGGATTTGCCTTTTTGCCAAGAAACAAAGTTTTATAGTTTTCAGTCATCTCAATTGCGTGCCATGCTTTTCTCCCTTTATTTTCCTCAAGAAAACCTAGAGCTGAGTCCAGAGTTTACCCATACGTGATGTGACACAAGTTTACCACTGTTAAAAATATGGAAGAAGGAAATTAACTTGTGAGACTCCTTGGTGATTCCTTTTGTATGCATTAGCTATGGAGAAATCCTGGGCTTAAAGCAAAAGTGCTTTTGTAATAAAGTAAAAACATCTTAATTTTGTAAGGACAATGAAGCATTTCCACAGAAGACTTAAGCAATCAGATTTCAGACACTGGAGACAAAGAATCAGCTTAATGTAAAAATGATAACATAATTTAAAATGTCATTAAAAACAACAAAGATTGATCATTCAAATGTCAGGGAACAGGAAAATCAAATTCAAGCCTTTTGTATGCATCCCATACAGCCCTCAGTTACACACTCATAATATACAATTACTGGAGCTACTTTGGATACCCACTCACATGATTTTTTTGTGTTTCGTTATCACAAAACATAGTGAGTCTTTATTAATTTACTGTATTCAAATAGCCAGTTAAACCCTGAGGTTTTGGCTCCCCCCTTTTAAATTACTATTCCCCAAACATCTTATAATCTATTTGCAGCATTGGTAAAGTACAGCAGATAAAATTAGACAGTAAATTACACTATTTTGTGGAATCTACCACCAGAAAAATCTCCATAATTACTCTATGTTTAACCTTTACTGAGCTGAGCAAGTATAATTCACTTAACACAAATCACTCAGAGTGCCTGGCAAACAATAATCTGCAATCATTAAAAACATCACACATTTGTATGATTAATGAAAACCCCCTACATTAAGAGTACGTATGCGATCATACATTTAAAGACTTCATTTGAATGCAAACAGCAAGAGCATAAAATGAATGGCACACATGCAACCACAGCTTTGCGATCTCCTCACTTCAGAACATGATTAACCACACAAACGTGTTAGTCTTCTGAAGGCATTTTTCAGTGTAAGATTTTACTGTACTAAACAGCTCAAAACCACCAAAGAGTTACCTGTACTTGAACAGCCTCATTAAAACAGGATGTTGTTATTCAGAGACCCTTCAACTGTTAATTTGCAGATTCACCACCTCATTTACTGTAGCTTTTTCAAGAGTTTGCACATTCATTTGTAATTTTTTCCACATCCATGTCCAAATATGAATCAAGATACACAATATGTGCTGTTTGAGCACACACTGATTCACACACTTGCAAAGGTTTCAAAGCAGAACTTCACCTTCCAAACATGTGAAACTCTGTGCCTGTCTTGCATGCTCTGAAAACCCATCTTGGCATCCCCTGAAACTTCACTTTTCAACTTCAGAATCATCAAAAGCAGAAAATTACTCCTGCATTTGCTAAGGGAACCTCACACAGTCGGACCCTCAGCCAGATGAGACATTTAAAACAAAAAAGTATGAAAGGCTCAAAGTTGACAAAAAACTATTCAACTTGGATATCAAATTTCCGTTATAATATCGGGTAATAGTGACAATACGGCAGATTTTACTTTAGAAGGTTTTCTGCAAAGGACATAAGATTTATTCGATCAGCTTTATACTTCAGTGACTTTCCTCACTTCCTTTCATTTCTCTCCATATTTCCTACGTTCCTGGCAGAGAAATTACTCATTGAGTTTATGGAGGAAATCCAGCTGAACAAGTAGAATGCACGTTTGTGTTGCTGACTCACACATATGACAGGGCAGGTGTCCACTGGTAGTGCTCTCCAAGAACTATGTGCAATATGCCCTATACCTCAAGATTATACCCACATGAATATATCGAACCTAGAGGCTGGCTTCATATTTTGAAGCTCTAGTTCGGAGCTATGAGCACCAGCAACATAAATCTCAACCTGAAACAGGGTTTAGCCTTTTCCTTTCTTTCCAATGTAGTTTTGAGAAGACTATCACATATCAAACTACTGCTTGACCAGCAAGCCAATTCAATGAAAAGCTTCCATCACAAGTCAAGTGCTTTGCCCAGTCACAGGTTATCAAGTCCAATTTTCAACTTGGTGACTTTTTTACCTCTGAAATTGTGAGCACTGTAAGGCAGGCCTCAGAGGAGCAGACCACAGCTAGACAGCAATGCCCACAGAACGGCATACAGGCAGTGCAAACATACGCAGACCCTTCCTCCAAATAGTATCTTACTCTTCAGCTTCTGAGGACCGAGACTTCCAAGACCTGGGTGGAAGCTGGGTATTTTGTAGTCATTGATGGAGTTCTTGATGAGGACCCAGAAAGCCAGCAGTCTAACCATCACTTCTATCGCTTTAAAATCTTTCAGTTAACAAGTTCCAAAAGGCTTCCTTGAAGTTCTAACAGTTTTACTACAATGGAAACCGTTAGCATTGCACTGAACTTCACCAGTTTGCCGCTCTACACTCCAAGCTTCCTTTTGCACTCCAATTTGGAAATTATTTTATCACAGCAAGCTCATTTCACAATATATTGCATTACAGGCTGCTTCTCTGAACAAGCGCCAAGACTGCCATCATTAAAGCTGACTCGTATTTATCCAGTCACAAATCTTATTGCTGTCTTCAACACATACTTCATTGAAATTAAACACCTTCCCTTTTTTCAGGTCTTCTAACAAATATTTAATGCCAAAGCCTCACCACTCAATCAAAATCATCTATTTTTCCTATAAATACAGGGTCCTATCCATATTCTGCTTGAAATGAAAACATTTCATTTTGTATTAGATTAACTGCCATCATTAAAAAAGGAGTAAAAAAATCAGACACAGCCCTGACCATGCTATCCGAGTTCTGCCTCCTAACCCCACCTACACAGAGGCATGCATCAATATATATGTACATACATGTGTGTATACCTACATATATGCATGGGCATGTCTGTAGTGCGTGTGTGTATAGACAAACCCCACAATTTCAGAGCTTTTCCCAGACAGAAGGTACACTAAAACCTGTCTGGATGAAAATGAACAGTTTTCTCTTGGGCTAAAGGAAAGCCATGCTAGTAAGTAAAGTCATTTATATCAAAAGGGGATTTTAATACAAATTAAATGTGATTTAATTTGTAATTAAAGTAACAGACCATGCACAAAAAGCTACAGTAGCTATTTTGCAACAGTCTACCTGGAGGCTTTACTCCAACAAAGAATCTTAATTTTTAGTTCCAGAGATTTTCCAGTTATTCTAGTCAAAAGAATAATACAAGAGCTGCCAAGGTAAATGAAGTTAAAGACCTTTTTGCTGTCTGCTGTTTGAATCCTTCTGTGTTAAGCCACAGCCACGAGTAGCAGACCTCGGAGTTTTGGTACAGTTTGATCACCATAATGAACTTTACTCACTCGTCTTCAGTCAGGCCAGAAAGGTTCTATAAGTAACAGCAAGTCAAAGGAAATACGATTTCCATTGTTCATACCCCTTATTTTCCTTTTTGGCTGTATCTTTGTGCAGAAGAAAACATTTATTTCAAATGGAAGAAGAATATTTCTTTGTCTTTTCAACTTTATCCTCCTTAGGGAATACACATCCAAAGGATGCAACAATTAGCGGGTTCCAAGAGCATCCAGGCACCTGCAGCTTTCTGTTTGGCAAGAAGCTTTCCTTGGGCTTGGTAGAAGACATGCACAGCTCTCTTGTTGCAAGAGTAGGGAAGTGGTTAGTAACATGATTTGGGGAAAACTGGCAGCCTCATGGCTCCTGCTCCTGCCTTACCACACAGTGTCCATGGAATGATGGAAAGATGCTCAAGCAAAAGCAGCACCAAGCCAAGAGCTGATGTCAGTGCAGAGGAAGCGTTCTGATGAGTGCCCACAGCCACAACCTGACACAGAGGCCGCAGCAGTCATCAACCAGCATCCATCCTTGTAACAGAGATATCACACCACGAACTAACACTAAATATCCTGAAGAACACGGTCATACATGGTTCAAACTGTGCACAAAGAAAGAATGTGTTGAATTTTATGCCTCAGCTCTCCAAGAAAATTTCTCACTCTGAATTTTGAACAGAAAAAATAGTGTCTGTGAAGCCCTCAGAAGTTATCATGACAACCTGCACAGAAAAGTTGTGAGGGAATTAACAGCACTGTATTCAGAGCAGGATTTCAACATTTGGGCACTAGATCAAAACCAAGAAGAAAATAGCTTTTTAGTAAGTGACTTGAACTGCCCTTGTGCACTGAATGTGACAGAACCTAAGGAAAGATGGGGCGGGGAGGGGCAGCAAAAATTTATGAAGATGTGACATGACGTCATTTTACAGACAGGAGAAACACATTAAGATCTCACCAGGAACATTTATTCTGACATTTCATCAAATTTGATCGTGCAACTCTAATGAGTCTGTTCCATCCTCTGTACATGAGTGATTGCTTATATTTACAAAAGAAGAAAACCTAAATCATGTGCCATCGGGCTGACACCAACACAATTTCTCTGTGCTATTGGAACTGTTAGTCATTACCCACAGAATCCTGCATTTTCCAGATAAAGACAGCTCAAATTAGGAGCTCCTGGATTTTGTTAATTTAAGAGTTGACCAGAGATATATTACTACCACTAGTACCATAGAGACACTTGCACATACTTTAGCTGCTTTCTATGCGAGCCGTGCCACAGCATAACTTTACCTCTTGTTGCTTCACGATTCACTTGTTTCCACATTAATCTCACCACTGACTTTGAGAAACTTTAAGAACATTCAAGTACCTGGAATTTCCACGTTCTAGTAAGTATGTTCATATGATGGTCAAAAATTTTCTTGATAAGATTCGTTCTGCTTTCTTATATTTTCTACCACGTTAATTTGAATGACTACACCAGCAATGACAACGTGTAATAGAGTAGTTTGCACTTAATGCATTCCTGAAAGCCCACAACGGTTTTTATTCGTGCCTAACATTTTAATATTCTGGTTTAATGAGAAATCACAAGATTCTGCTTCAAACACTTACCCTTAAATTCTTGTGGAACATTTAGACACACACTGAACATTTTCATTGCAGAAAACGTAATGCAAGTGCAGGGCTTGACACATCATATATCAACATGAAGACGTTTCAGCTTTTCTGCAGCATCCTTATTCCCTTAAATGCTTCTTTTACTCCAGTGGCAATCTAAAAGCAATATATACTCTAAGAACCTTTGTGCTTTAAATAAGATTCCTTGGTTTCAGATGTCTGCAAAAAAACCTACTATGAGATTGTTCCATAAGCCCCATGAACTACCTTACTTGTCCTAACACTCAGTCTAGAAGCGCGCCAGCATGAAAATACATATTAGCCATTACTCACCCTTCTGTGATAAGCTCTTCTTCGTTTCTTGTCCACCTGATATAAGGAACTGGAAATCCTACAGCAACGCATGGGAAAACTGCATTTTGCCCAATAAGCTTCGTAAGTGAAGAGGGCTGTCTCACAAATATCAAGTCCTGCGGCTCCTCCGGATCTGCAAATATGTTGTAGATTACAAAATTGTTAGAGAGGCAGAATCAGAAGATGAACATATTACTCAGAACAACCCCAAAATAACCCCAAATGAAACATCTAATTTGCTTGCTGCAGCTTCCCAGGATTCAATCACCATCGCACCCATGTAAACGGTTTTCAGTAAGAGACCTCCCCAGCCTCCCACAGGAACAGCTCCCTGCCATCGCTTCCAGACACAAATTGATTCACCACCGTCAGGATTCTGACTCTGCACACTCCCTGAAACTGGGACTTACATCAGCTAGTAGAGATTTACTAAAGAAAGGTATAGGCTTGGCTTTGTCCAGCCTGACTTTACCAGGTAGCTGCCAGAGAGAGTGCTTTTACATACTGGAAAATGAAATTACTGGAGCAGAGAGTCAACCCTCACTGCAATAAAACTACGAGGTACCTTGCACACTGAAGTAATATAAGCTTTATCCCAAAACAAAAATCGACCATAGTTTTCCACCCTTATGGAAATGAACCCTCTGAATTAGTTGTGGGTTTGCTTTGAATTGAGTTGGAAAGGGTTTGGTTTCTTTTTTCTACCCCCTTTAGAACAAGCACAAAGTGTATATTTACCCAGTCTTTTACCACAGGAAAAGGCCATTCTGACTGTGAGAATTGAAAACATACCCACCAGTAAAGACCGTCCAGCAGTCTACTTGGAACTAAGCTACCACAAATAAATATGCAGAACAAAAGGCTATTTTTCTTTCCCCAAAACACCCATGAGTCTTACAAATGTAAACTTAGGAAAAAAGGTCTAAAATGAATTTTAATGGCAACTGTAATCAAATTATCAAGGGGCCCCCTAGCACCTGGGTAGAAGACGCAGTTTGTACCTTTTGCCTCCACCGTAACTCCAGCATGTGCTTTGTACCATGATCAGAGCAAATGTGTTCCTACACACCAGCTACGGCATTCCTGTTGCATTAGATATCCTACCTCTTTCTGCCAACTGCTCAACCCCCCCATGTTTACATGACATTTACTGCTGGATTCTCAATACTCAGATGTTTGATGACAGGTGAGCTCCAGAACCAGCGAAGTCCTCAAATTCTTTTTGGCCACCTAAATGGGAACAAACTCCTCTGTACCTACACTACTTTTGCTCTCTGAAGCACATTCTGTGTCTTATCGCACACGTACTCAGCCCCTGTCTCACTTGGGAATTTCTGAAAGTTGTTGGTTTTGGTGTGCCTCAGCTCAAAATGCTGTGAACAACAAGCGAGTGTTTACAGCACTAAGCTAAGGGCATGCATGTCCTCCAAGGTATCAATAAGGAGCTTGCCAGGGTAGTCAAGAGAACTAGACCTGTTGGATCCTGTTTCAGACTTGTCCTAGGGAGAAGGATCCAAACGCGGAGCGATCCTTGATCACACCATCTGGCTCAGGCCCACACACAAGCTACCACAGTGGCTCTGCCCACGTTCCCACTAGGAAGTAGTTTGCTTGCTCCAGAAATAAGACCATGTGCGAGCAGGCGGGTAACGCAGCGGGAGCGACCCGGAGTAGCGCATGGAGCAAGCCAAGCTGCAGAACATGGATGTAACAGATTGCCAGCAAGCAATCACTGCACCCGGGAGAGGAGTGGGTGTGATTCACTGGAGACAGCACTCATTAATGCTCCAAGCTCCCAAAAAAGAGCTCAGGTCTCACATTAGTGGGAAATGCTTCAAAAATTAAGTGATGTTTTTTCTTGCATTCCTCTATTTTACAGTACCTGCTACTAAGAGCAGAGCTCAGCAACAGACCCTCCTGCTCAGTGACAAATAAAGGCAGACAGATTGCTCTATGGAAGCAGCTATCAGAACAAGCACAACACTGTCCACGGATGCAAATCCGTGTGCTAGAAGACGTGGTGTATTGCAAAGCTTCAGAAGCAGAGCAGTGGGGCCACTGCCAGGCACACACCAGATAACGATTTCAAAAGGGAATAAACCCAATGAAGAACAGATTAATTCAAATCCTTCTTTCAAACACATCTCAGACCAAACAATCAATTATGGGGCCACTCAAGATTAAGAGAGTTTTCTGTTCAACAGTTTAATCCCACTTTCAAACACATGCCTGCCAAGAGGGATGTCACAAAACTTCAGTAACGACACTTTTCAACTCCTGACCAAGCAAGGAAACAGCATTATTCAAATCCCCTAATACAGTTCTATTGTATCACCTTCAGCAAAACATTACAAAAGCAAGTAAACTATATCTGGAGCCAAAAGAATTTGAAGGATCAACACAATATGGAAGTTTATCAGGAAATCTTCTATTGCCAAAAATGAGAAAAGTCTTAAGCGTTCATTTGAGGGGCTGTAGAAACATGAAGGCAAATCAAACCAAAAAAACTCAAATAAGCACCTTTTCCAAAAGTGCTGTTCTTCAAAAGCTCTATCTTTAGTCGAAGAAAAGATGAGACTTTCTTTTCAGTAAGGCTAAAAGAACTTAATGAAACAACTTCCAACTTCAAGCACGATTCATGTCCAAACGATAGCAAACACCTCAATTCTAAAAGATAGCTGCAATTCCAAAATTGGGGTATTTTAAAGTATATTTTAGCATTTTAAGTAGAAAATTGACAGTTATGAGAAAGGAGGCCTACAACAAAGCTGGAGAGGAGCTTTAGACAAGGGCATGTAGGGACGGGACAAGGGGGAATGGCTTTAACCTGCCAGAGGGGAGATTGAGATGAGCTCTGAGGCAGAAGCTCTTCCCTGTGAGGGTGCTGAGGCGCTGGCACAGGGTGCCCAGAGAAGCTGTGGCTGCCCCATCCCTGGCAGTGTTCAAGGCCAGGTTGGACACAGGGGCTTGGAGCAACCTGCCCTAGTGGAAGGTGTCACTGCCCGTGGCAGGGGGTTGGAATTGGATGAGCTTTAAGGTCCTTCCAACCCAAACCATTCTATGATTCTGTGACATTAGATGGGGAAAACTGCACAAGACTACTTACAAAGTGGAGCACATAAGAATCTACTCTGTTGGGGTTTTGTGTATTTTAAGTTGAACTAAGTGTAAAGTTGTAGAAGTTGGTGGTTGGGATTGGTTTGGTTTTGTTTGCTACATAGCTGAGGATGAGTGCAGGCACTTAGGCTAAAGGATTTTAGCCCTTGGGAAGGCTGGCCCGTATCTTGCAGTTGGGAAGCAGGAAAGCACCATCAGTTATCGGGGTCTGAGCTCTCTGCAGGGGCCGGAGGCAGGCCCGGACATGCACATACTTTTTTGTCATGTTTAGCTTTCAACTTTTAAGGGCTTTTTGGGAAAGGTTTCCTTTAAAAAATCATTGAGAGATGCTACAAGGAGGGAACCGACCAATATTTTGAGTATAAATGTTTGGGGATTTCTAAATTTCTCAGGCTTGAATCCCAGGTTTAAAATACTCTTGAAGTTTCCAAAAGAAATTGGTGCTTAGTCCCTCATCAATTGTCCTGATATTTAGGAAATTCTAATTCTTTAACATTGGACTCTTTTGGGAAGTCTCCCGGCCCCCCAAAGGGGGATGTCTTTCTATTTTGCTGGGTTTGGCTCTGCTTATTACTCTCAAATGTTTAGATTTCTTTATAAGAACACGAGTCCATTCCTGATGTAAACTGCTTCTCCATTTAGTTCTGTTTCAAACCACACTTGTGCAGAGCTGTGTGCCTCCAGATGTTCTAACACAGAGTTTTGAAAGTTGATCAAGAATAAGACAGAAATTGAATTACACTTTCCCAAACTAGGGAAATACAGGCTGGGGTTTGTATGGATTTTCTTAATGATTTCCAGAACGTTATTCTGGCTCTTCTGAATTAGTCTCCATGATGGAATTCTGATTGAATTTTGGGGAATTGCCAGAGAGGGCTCCTAAATTTCCATCTTTGGAGGCTTTAAGGGTTGGGCTGGGTTAATACCACAGTTGACCTTGACCACCCAGTGTTGGCAACAGGCGGACTTCAAGAAGGTGGTGGCACCTTCAGGGGGTCCCTTTCAGTGAATATTTCTGTTTAATCCCAGACTGGTTTGGGTTGGAAGAGACCTTAATATCATGCAGTTCCAACCCCCTGCCACAGGCACGGTCACCTTCCACTGGAGCAGGTTGCTCCAAGCCCCTGTGTCCAACCTGGCCTTGAACACTGCCAGGGATGGGGCAGCCACAGCTTCTCTGGGCACCCTGTGCCAGCGCCTCAGCACCCTCACAGGGAAGAACTTCGGCCTTATATCTAACCTGAACTTCCCCTGTTTCAGTTTGAACCAATCACCCCTTGTCCTATCACTCCAGTCCCTGATGAAAGAGTCACTCTCCAGCATCCTTGTAGCCGCCTTCAGACACTGGAAGCTGCACTGAGGTCTCCACGCAGCTTCTCTTCTCCAGGCTGAACAGCCACAATGTTCTCAAGCCTGCCTTCATAGGGGAGGTGCTCCAGCCTCTCATCATCCTTGTGGCCTCCCCTGGACTTGCTCCAACAGCTCCATGTCCTCCTTATGTTGAAGGCACCAGAACTGCATACGGTGCTGGAAGTGGGGTCTCACAAGAGCAGAATAGAGGGGGCAGGATCACTTCCTTCAGCCCCTGACTTATATTTTAACTATTCATTTTTAAAGGAAAAACAGGTGAATACCTGGCAGAACTTTGAGCTCTGCTTCATCACTGTACTTGGGGGTTCCCCCGCTCTCAATGACGCAGCGATAGAGGCCTCCATCCGTGTCAGTAGCATTGCTGATGATGAGAGCTCCACTCGGTAACTTAAACACACGCTCATCCAGGAGGAGCGGCTGCCGCTCCTGCTCCCACCTCACAAACGGCGCAAGGTCAGCATTCACTTCACAGTTCAGGATTGCACTGCTTCCTCTAGGTACAGACGAGGCTTCGGGCTGACTGCTGAACCTGGGAAGGCCTGCAAATAGGAAATAAAACAGGTAAAAGAGTAAGAAGTTAGAGGTGTTCTGAAGATGAAACCAAAGCTTTGAAGCCCAAGTCAAGATTCAAGAATGTAGTTTTAAAAACATTAAGCTGCTCTCTAACTCATTAAAAATCTTAACATTTGATACCATAATGCTAACCATAGCTGCTGTGAAGGCAAATAAAACCTGTAAGAAAAGTACCAGTTTAAAAACAAGAGTCTTTCAAGAAACAAGCAAGTCAAATGTCCATAAGAGAAGTCTTTTGAGTCCTCAAAAACAGGAGGAGACACACACGTAACCTCTGCTCACTTCTCCAGGTTGCTGCTCTACTTAAGTAGCATATAGCACAGAAGTGGCAAAAATCTGCCTGGTGCATCTGAATAAATACAGTTTGAACCATATTCTGCAAGAGCTCCTGATTCCCTTGCAGTGGAACATAGATGCCCTCTAGTACTCACTCAGGAGATGGGAACAAGGAGAGGAGTTCCTGGATGCCTTCCTCAAGTTTACAGTTTAGACAACATCTTAATTTACTCCCTGCAGCTACAAAAAGCCTCAACTATGGCACCATAAGGTAAAAATTGCACTGTGTCACATGCAGAGTTCTCTCTCTCATGTCAGCGTAGCCAAGAAGTGAGTTTCTCCACGGCTGCCATGCTGACCTGGCAATGAACATGTCACCACTGAGTAAAAATGTTCTCCAGAAATACCCAAAGCTGCTGAATGGCTTCGCATTTGGTTTGGGTGGCCATGCCGTGGTGGTGGTGGTGGCTGGGGAGCTGCCACAGTGACCTCTGTGAGAACAGGCTGGGGCTGGTTCCACAGCGGCCCCACGGAGGCCACAGCTGAGCCAAGCACTGGAGGTGGTGGCACCTCTGTGAAAGCACATCCAAGAACAGGGAAACATGCACAGCAGTGAGGAAAGGGTGAGAAACAGCCCTGCAACAGGCAGGTCAGAGCAGGAGCAGGGAGAGGAGGGGGGGCAGCTCCAGGTGCTGCTGTGGGGAGATGGGGATGGAGCGGGAGGCAGAAGAGATGGGAATGAAGGTGGGAAGAGATGGGAAGAGGGCAGGGAGAGGTGGTTCAGGTTTTGTCTCTTTTCTTACCACCCAATTTTATTTTAACAGGCAAGAAAATTACATTAATTTTCCTCAAGTCAAGGTTGTTTTGCCCTTTACAGCAACTGTTGAGAGGTGTGACTGGGAGCTGGGTGGGCAGCCAGCAGCCAGCCAAGGTCAAACCACAAGTGTTTTGCACAACAACTTCCCACGACAGGGAAATGTCAGATCTTGAAGCAGAAATACCCTGTCCATCATTACTGGTGTAAGCAAAGGGTTCAGTAAAGGCAATAGAATAAAACAAGGCGGAGGGAAAACAGGACAAAGATGGGACAGGAGGAAGAATCACCTCCTCACTCTCCACTTTCCATGGTGGTTTCCTGTATTATCAGCTCTCCCTGTGCAGTTTGCACAGAGCTGGTTGTTGGGTTGACACTGACCTGGGGAAGGCACAGCTTGCTTGCTGCAGGAACAGGCTCAAAGTCACATTTTCAGTCTTTCTTATTCTTGCACTTAAAACTAATATTGTCATAGAAACAGCCTGTTTGGTACTCTTACATCTTCCCTTTCCCTCTAGATAGTGCACCGCTTCAAGTACATGTTATGATTCTCTTCTTTAAAGTCAGTACACTGTGTGCCTTCAGCATAAAAGATGAAGAGTGGGACCCCAGGTTGCACACATTAAACCATCCTGCTACAATTACCCCAGCACACGGACTGAGCCTGCTGGGAAGCAGTAGGCACTGGTAACCTCCAATTCAGTGCTACTGCACAGAGCCAAGACCCAGAGCAGAAAACCCAAACATGAGCTCTCTCTGCGGGTGATATCTCAGTCATCATTATACATGAATGAGGCTGGCAGAGTTTAGCTCAGGTCTCGCTCTTCCACTTCTTTTACCAAGCTTAGGGGTGAAATCCCTTATTCATAATATCCCATTTTGTCAAGTTTGGCCTAACTGGAAAAAATCCTCATTTATCGCTTGTGAAGATGATTCATTTGCACTGTTTTAGATACTCATTTCCAAACAGTTCGACCCAATATTGTTACAAGTCTCACTTAACACCTCTCAAGAATGTACTGAGAACTTAACAGTAGTAGGACCTATTTTTCTATATCTTTAGATTTATTTCATAAATACCCAATTCAGTGCTTTGCAATTCTTTCTTCCTTTAAAAAGAGACAACAAACAATTACTCAGATCAGAGACTTTAACCTGATGTTGAAGTATGCAAAAATACCCATGGATGAAAACACTGCCTGGCTCTTCAGTGTGAAGGGGCAGAAAAGGGATGAACGAGTTTTCTACCTCTTCTGCCTTAACTTCCTACCAAGTGCTGCTTATCAGTGACATACCAGTGTGAAAATGCCATCTCCTGTGGTTTTCGCTGTCCATATTCACTACATTTGACTGCCTAAGGAAGAATCTATAACACGTGTTGCTTAAGTTAAATGGTACATTCCATCATTTTGCGCTTGAATCCCTGTTTACTTTCAAGTAAATGCCACAGGTTTTGGGAGAGGTTTGTTTGTTTTATAAACTGCCTATCTTCCCCTTCCAATTTTTGCAGAAGTTTTTGGAGAAGCAGCAACATCTGATGTCACACATTCAGACTTTTCTCACTTGAATGAAAAACTTCTTTACTTGGACTTAGAATTGTTTGTTATTGGCACCCACTTAAGTACAAATACATACTTTTCATAAATAGATATATAGATATCCCCCATAGAAAACTAAGTCTGAGCCAGGCCAATAGCACCAACTGTGGTGCTCTGCAAAGCCAACCACCTTTGGGGTGAGCAAACCCATAAAGCACCATCTTCACATCCTGTATTTAACAGAAGAGCTAGCACGGAAGACCAAATACACTACCATGTGCCACCATGTGAGAAATCAGAACTGTTAACACCATGAGAAGCAGCAGCAGTGTACCTGCTCTCAAGTTGTGGCCAACCTCTGATGCTCCAGAGAGACACCAAACTGAACATAAAATGTGTGTGTAATTGGGGAGGGGGCACAAAACCAGAGACCTTCCCAATCCTTCAGAATAGCTGGACTGAATTCTAGCACATTACACTTGTTTCATCAAGTAATTCCTTTCACAACCTTGCACAGGCCCATCTCCAACCCGTACATATTTTCTCCCCTCTTGGAATACTATCTGGAGGCTTCTTACACAACTTCAGTCCTCTGAGAAGAAAGTTTCTAGTTTCCGCTCCCAGTTATTTACAACCAACTTCTAGTCTTTTGATCTTGACCTCGTTTTGGTATTAATTATTTTGCATCTTTGATATTTATCCGTTCCTCCCTCCTTCTAAGGTATTCACAGGGATAAAATTCAGAGCTGCTTTCAACTCCCCTTCTGCTTAATGAAGCTACAACCCTCAGTTTGTTTTCCTCATTCCCCTAGCCATCCTACCCATCTTTAAAGACTTCGAATCACCTGGCTAGGAAGGGACCCAACCAGAGCAGAGTCAGCTACCAAGTCAGAGGAGATTGCTCAGGGAGTTGTCCAGTCCAACCTCAAAAATCCCCATGGATGGAGTCCGCACCACCTCTTTGTCAACCTGTTCTAACACACAACTGTCTTCATAGTGAAGAACTTCCTCCTTAAATCCAGTCAGCACCTCTTTTGCTTCATCCAATATCCAATGCCTCTTACTCTCCCACCAGCACTGCTGGCAGAAGGACAGAAAGAGACAAATTGAAGTGCTTGTTATAATTTAAGATCACAAACATCCACAGAACTATAACACAATTGCTTCTCTGTGTGTATTGAAAAGGTCTTCCCAAAAGATTTAACAATTGCATTAGCTCTCTGCACACCAGCAGGTTACAACCAACACAAAATCCACCAAGTAGCCTTCCTTTCTGTCAGAAAATCACCAGTCCCTCTGCCCCAGCTTAGCACAATACCAGCAATATTGCTGTGTCTGCTTGACTTTGCACACTGTGCTCATAAATGTCACCATCATTCAGTCTACAGCATTATTTCATTCTTCCCATAAGACCATTGAGGCCACAGCAAAAGTAACAATTTCCACACTTGCAAGTTTTGTAGGTAAACACTTTGTTCTTACAGCGAAATGACTGATGATGTTGAACATGATCTTTCTGAGGCATCTATCCATTCTGAACACACACACACACACACCCTCCCAATATAACCCACTCCATTTTCATCAGGATTCTTATCAATCTCACTATTCTCAGTTAAAATGCTCCCATTTTGACCTTCAGTAATTTCCACCAGGACAGCGTATCCAAAGGCTCTGTTGCAGCACATCCATTGTATCACAGTGCTCCAAGACATCAACCACTTCATCAAGAAACTCAGATGTGAACTGTGGACAAAAGTCATGTTATAGTTTAACCTTCTTTCCATTTCCTCTGTCTTAATTACCCTCACCTTCAAAATCCTTTTCAAAGGGCACAGTGCTGAGATCAGACTGATGTGTCCCTTGCCTTTTGGACACACATGCTACACCAGTTCTTCAAGAAGGATGTGCCAGCCCTGGAATTCACAATTCATGAGGAATCTTTATTAAGAGACCTGCATTTTAAGCCAATTCTTTCACCAGCCTGGAAGGGAGCACTGCACCTCCCCGCCTGGTCAGATGAGCACTGTGACTTCTGGTTTCATCCTGGCTGTCCCAATCTCTGTACAACTACCACTTACCCAACCATTACACTGGCACAAGCAGAAACTTAGAAGACTAAAGCCCTGCAATTTCCAACATAAAGCTCAACTATGCTTTAGTTTAAATCCCTTATAAGTATTATTCACTTTTTGGATGAGACAGGCATTGGCTATTCTGCTGTGTGCAGGTGCTCCATTAACATTAAACAAGCTTTATTGCAGATGGTTTCATTACTCACTAGCAATGAAATTACAGATAGTTTTCCAGGTCATCTTAAAACGCCAGTAAAGCCTTTATTTGATCACAGTCCTGTGTGTTTTTAAAATATATATTTTAACCTAGGCTATTATTTTGTCCTAAAGAGTAATTTTCTCTTGTTCTACAATTATTTGCAATTTGCACTGCTCAAAAGGCTCCGTTGTGGAGAAGGAACTCCTCTGCTTCAGCCAACAGGCAACCACAAACCAGGAATGATGCTTTTACAAAGGGCATTCTAAACACAAGCCTTAATTACTACTAGTTCTGAGTGCTGTGTATAAATACAGTAAGAGGTCACTGAGTGCTGGCATGCTTCCTGCAGCAGGATACTCCCAGGAAATACTCTTTCATCCACCAGCCCCGAATCTTTCCATTACAGAGCTTTTCTTTTCCTCTTCAAAATATCAATTCATGGACTTGTAACCCCACAATTCCTTAACTTTCCATATCATTTTTGAATGAGTTACCACATAAGCAAATTCAGTCTATTTAAACTACAAACACACTTAAAACTATTTTTTAAAGTTATATTTAAAAATTTTGATTTTTTTTTTCCTCAATGGTTTGAATTTCCCAATCACTTCAACCAACCAGACTTAGTAAGAGGATCTAGTGACAATTCTTTGTTACATTTCTAACCCCACTCTTCCCCACATGTTGAGGCATTCAGTTGAAGATATTACCCCATCTTCTCATAATGATAAATGATACTCTGGGGTTGTGATATTCAAGACAACTTTTCCATGTTTGTCCCTACATTAATCATCCTGTGGCAGCACACACACCTATCGATTTTAGGACACTGAAGGAACCTACTACTGGCCCAGCAGGCACACAGGTTAATAAACTCGATTTAGGAAGGAGGATTTTCCACTTGGAACATTCTCTAAACACTGGCAGGGTAACACATAAGCAACAGTGCAATTCTCACACGCATACAATAACAATTAGATGTGGCACTAACTCCAGATTTTCTGCAAGGCCAATGCAAATGGGGTTGGGGAGAGTCATCTCCGTCCCTGTTTACTCCTTGCCTTTTGTCTCTCTGCTGCCCTCATCAAAAGGGCACAGCAATAGTAGGAATGTGAATGAACAATTTATTTCATGCAAATTTGTTCTATTCAGTGGCATTCCCAGTCCACGAATTACAGAGATTTGTGGCCCATTGTCTCCATTTGTGACAAAGATGTGCCTGAAAGAGCAGTAATTCCCATGCTCCTGGAAAACACAGATGGCAAAAATTCTGCCTGCAGTCTGCTGCCATCAGTGGAGCCAGTATTTCACCTCCTGTACTTTGCAGAAGAGGAGGAATTCACTGCTCCAAGCCAGATGCTGATCTAGTTCAGCCGCCTGTCTGTCACCATGGGCAGCGTCAATCATTTTCAAGGAGGCTGAAAGAAAAACAACTTCTGCATTCAACAACTATTAAATACCTCGTTATATGACAACGTTCTGGCTAACTTCAGAGTAAGTGCTTGCCTTCTGCTCTAAATACTCGCTGTCAGCAGTCGCTGTATATGCTCAATTTTATTTAATGTGGATGCTGTCACACGTTTGATCCTCTTTAGAATCCTACTAACCTTTTGGCATCAATCTTGCCAAATCAAGACTACAAGAGAAAAGTAAGAAGAGAGAATAACTTTCTTGTCTCTAGGGCAACCAAAGGCTGCCCAGAGATTCACTTTTTCCCTGGCCATGGGAGGGTTGTGAACCTTTACTAGTGTCACCAGCCTGTCTAGACAAGTCTTTGCAAGCACTGTTGTCCTGTGCCCGAGTCTCCTCTATTGCTATGCCGCAGACTGGCATTTCACATAATACTTTGTAGAAGCATTAAGCAGTTCTAAACACACACACACACACACACACACTACATATTTATGCAATTAACTGGTTCCCAAAGCTAGTTTCAGGCTTTTCTGTAGCATCTCAATGTGCTCAGCAAAGGTTTTCCCTGTTTTTTCACTTGGTTATTTGTATTGTGGTACAGAAAAAGGAAAACACAGGAGCAGCTGACTTGTCAAACCTGTTACCTCCTGCACACCGGCTATGAAAACCCTGTTGCCTGCTGTTACTCTTACACTGGTTTCTCATAATTTACCCAAGACTTGAGTAGTATCAAACACAATCATTGCCACCCTCCAGCTTCCACCTTACAGTCCTGCTGCACTGAACTGCTCTGTTCCAACACAGACACTGAGAATGGTTATGCAAACTGCCAGGAGTTTTAAGCACCAGTTCTTGTTTGCCCAATCAAATTTAAACTTTTGACAAATCCACAGCTCTATTACTACTTCATTAAAACAGCCTCTTGGGAAGGGTGAAGGTTTTAGCAGTGCAAGCAGGTGAACGCTACAGGAACATGATAGCCCATTGTTAGAACAGCTCCAACATCTGCTGTCCTTTAGTGAAGCAGCAGATCTTGAAATGCCGCATATTTTGTTAGTGCCTCAGCTTCTCACCCCAGCCCTGTTAGAAATTTAATAAGCCCAACCATCTGTGGATACTTCATTAAATTATCACAGCTCCTTTTCTTCCCCTTTGCTTGAACATTATTCAGCATCATTTGTCTGAGCGGCAGAGGTGTGAAACATGTTTTAAAATACTATTTGGTTAATAAGACACATTTCATGAATCTCACCAGTGAACAGATCAGACTTTGTAATTACAAAACATTCATGGGCAGCAGAAGTCCAGCATTACCTGAATTAAGATAAGACCAGATGCTTCTAGTCCTTTCTACAAAGAAGAAATACCAACTATCACATAATTTTCCCTCCTTGCTTAGGCAAACTAGAGCAGAGAGAACACAACCTGGCCTGAAATCTGGGCAAGAGACAACTACTCAGGGGAGGTAAGAGTATTAGAAGAATTGTAACATGAAGAGAAGAAAAGCTACCAAATGTCTCTGCTGGCTAAACTAGAGCAGGAATTACGTGGAATACACAACATGGATGTGAAATCTGAGCACATAATCAGAATCTGGCTTTGTTAAACACAGCCTTGGCAGCATAGTTACCATGGTATATACGGATTTAATAAGGTATTAAAGCTCTTCCATCAGAATTAAGAAACAAAGGATGTCACTGTGCGTATCAGTGACACGCTGATGTATCTACCTATACGCGTACATATATATTAGTGTCTACCTAAATGCACACAAGTAACACGGAGCGAGCTGGTGTGAGCTCAGAGCTGTTCTGAACTGGCAACTGCACTTGAGGTGTCCTGAGGTCCCTTCCATGCTCAACCAACCGGTGCCACTATGATAAGGGGAAGCTATCCAGAAAACTATGGAGCACAGTATTGCACAAACTATTGCACAAGGAGGAACAGAATTACACCTGTCAGTACAAGCTTGTAATAGGGAAACTTAGAGCAGAATTGCTCATGCTCTGGAGCATGGGGATAGATGACACAGATTTGAGGTCACCACTCCTAGCTCAGACTTGGATCTGAGCTTCGTCACTGAACCACAGACTGAAAACAAAACTATGCAACCACACATAAAAAATTTAGAAGGGTGTTTGGACCAGTAAAACACATAAGAATATTCTAAAGTTTTACCTGACAAAAAAGCTTCTCTATTTTAAACAGAAAGTGCTTATATAGTACCAGTGGCAGACTTTGCAAAGCCTAATACTCTGTAAGCCCAATGGCATAAGAACACAGCCACGCAGATGTCAGAAAAAACCCGCAAACTGATGTGATCACATGTGATAGAGCACTACAGATAATTCTGATTTTGAACCAGGACACAAAGCTCAGAGTACCTGTTGAACTCTGTCCACCAACACAAAGGAACGTAGAAACAGATCCTGAGCTCTGAAGAAGCTTTGCTGAGCCTGGAACAACTCTTTGCACCCAAACCAGGACACAATAATCCCACATGAGCTTCTCTCACCACAGCTTGAGGAAAAGAAATGGGACAAATGTCAGTAAGATAACCCTGGTGAAACCACTAGACTGGTGACTAACAGCACAATACTGAGTAAAAAGTAAAGGTGACGAGGTGGGGGACATCAGTCCATGGCACAGCGGAAGGTCAGGCTCAGACAGTGCTGCAAGAAACAGCACAGGAACACAAGAAAAATAATTCTGCTAATGGAGTAGCTAATGGAACTAATAGTACCAGTAAAATCAGAGATGGGACTTGCAACTGAAGGGCCAAAGAAGCTCCAGCAGCAGCACAAGGCAACAGGAAAAGCTGCAGTAGCCACAATGAGCCTGACCTATACAGACACTAAGAAACATGCCAAGTGGACATTTCTCATGGCACAGAAAAATGAATTGAGGGAGTGCAAACTATAGAATAATTAATTTCTTACTGTTCAAGATCATCCTAACAGTGAGGACAATGAAGACAGCACTGGGGGATTGTAAGAGAAGACCTTCAGATAAGGTGTGTAGACTGCCTCATCATTTAAGAGGCCTTAGGTCTTCATCAATAGACTGCCTAAAGAAAAAGAGAAGTACAGGTTCACAATTACTCTAAAACAAAATCAAGAGCCATAACAAAAGAAGACTGAGATCCTAGTATTCTGGTGAAAGAGCTTGACAAGTGAAATAATTTCAGATCCAGGCAAGGCTATCAATTACAGAAGCTCATGTGAACAAGCTATTCACAGAAGATTAATGTATAGAGGGGACTGTCACGATAAATTCATCAGGAAGCAGAAAGAAAGGAAAGATCAGTAAAACTTTTGCAGGCAACTCTATAGACAGTGACAAAGACAGCTGGTACCTGACAACAGACATTTTCAGATAGGAAATAACCTAAACTATTTCACAGAGAAGTACTCCAAATCCAGGAATAGCAAAGAACCCCCTCAAAACCAGAGTGCTTGAAGGCTGGTTTAGCAGGAGACATAAATACAAAGGGGAGAGAACTTCTATAGATGCAAACATATAGCTGAAAAGATGATGCCTAGATACAAGAAGGAAGCACAGCAGAAAGGACAAACATTAGGAGGATGTAATGAGCAAATGACGTGACAAAACCATAGTTGTCTCAAAGGGACCTGCAGAAACCCAGCCGAGGTGTGGATGAGCACACCACTGACCTTGGATCATGGGCAGGTGCTGGGAGTTCAGCTCATCACATCAGAAATGGGGGTTTAAAGGTCTCTCCATAACAAAGCCTTTCTTTGCTTTAATGTGTTCAATCTAAGAACAGTCCCTCAAGAGCAGACTGATGGTGCATCTAATCCAGGAATGTGACTTCAGAAACTATTAGAGGAGGAAAAGCAATCCCTTTACAGCAACCTATGAATTATCTGAGACATTTCCCCATCCTCCTCCAAAAATAGGGGTTTCTATAGGCAAATAAGGAGTTGGAAGGGTTCTTTTAGTAATTTTTAACATTATTTCTAATATATGAATGATGAGACTTATCCTATGCTTTTAAGTATGTTACCTTGAACAAACCTCACTGATACCAATCACAGCAAGTTTCATAACTTAATTTTACCTTATTAAAAAATTTTCTCCATTTTGTTTCCTTTTCAGCTTCATAGACTTACAGAATGGTTTGTGTTGGAAGGGACCTTAAATCTCCTTCAGTTCCAACCCCCTGCCACAGGCAGGGACACCTTCCACTAGAGCAGGTTGCTCCCAGCCCCTGTGTCCAACCTGGCCTTCCACACTGCCAGGGATGAGGCAAAAATTATGTGCCATTAAAACTTCCTCTTGAATTTCTATTGTGAAAAAAGAAAGAATGAATCCTGCACACACTCCTGCCACGATGCTGCTCCTGTGTCACCTTTCATTGAGGTAGCTGTGATAGTACAAGCTCTTGTTGTTTCCAAAATGCAATATTCAGCTGATGCATTGAGACCCTTCACTTCTACACTAACTAAAGCTGAAATGTCTCATTGAATCCCATACTGGAAAACACAGTGAGTGAAGAATACAGGCTGCACCCATCACCCTCCTGACAATTTGGGATTCAGTAAGCAATCTATGTGAAAACCTGTCACACAGAATTACAAAAGGGATTGCTGGTGCTGACATGCAGAGCATAAATAAGGAAAAAAATACATATTTGAATGAAAATGTTAACAAATGAGAAAGCTTATCTAAACTAAGTTCAGCCTCCCTTCTTGTTTAGGGGTGCTGAAGCATCATCAGTATGTTATCACTTGCTACTTCTGTATCATCATTGAGAATCACCCAACAACTACTATAAACACAAGTGATCTTAGAGATTTGGCACTGAAGCTCCCTCTCACAGAACCGATGCTTCTCTAGCGATTAACTACACTGTCTCCCATGTTTTCAAAACCAAAGGTCAACATTTGAATGTATACTGCAAAGAGCTTTCATTTTGGATGATTTACAGTAAGTTTAGATTATTTTTGAAGCACATTAACATAAAGACAACTTTGTCCATTAACCAATGCACAAAGGATACTTGCTTTGCTAATTACAAGATGCAATGATTTAAGTTGCAAACTGGTAGACTGGTAAAACCTCATCTTTTCGGTTTATAATCACATGGAATGTTGCACCCAAGATGATGCCTAATTAGCAAAACCTTCATGGATGACCACAGGATTGAAGCACTTTAGTGCTGGGTGTGTAGGAATCAAGATCAGCTGCCACAAGCATCCTACACAAGCTATCGGTGCAAGAAGGGAGATTTCCACCACACATAAATGGGACAACTGGTCACAGACAGCCAAGGTTTCACCAACCTGGATTCTTTTCCTGTATTTACTCATCATAGAAATGGATCCATTATCATTCTGCCCCCTTTTTCTGACTGGGCTTGCCAGGGGATCTCTCACTGCACTAACCATTAACTCCATTCTAGACAATACACACTAGTTTGAGTACTGACCAGTAATACTGAATTGTTCTTAAAGCAGAAAGCTCAGGCACGAGAGTTACAGATCTACTCATGTCCCCTCTCCTGCAGCTACAGGAGAGGACTTCTTACCCTCCAGTGAGCACAGATAAGCCTTAGTTAGCTCAACGACCCACACAATTGGGCCAGAGATAGTATTAGTCAAAGTAGCTGTTTGATCTTTATTCAACAGTAGGTATAATAAACTTGAAATAAAAAAGCTTAAGAAACATTCTTTTGTATAAAAAAGTGGGTTTAGTATCTTTCAATTAGCAAACAAGAATCTCTTCACCTAGGCTATAACTTTGGCATCAATAAGAGGAAGTGTAAAACTCTGCTGCCATGGGCTTTCATCCAGGGTTAGAACAACCAGTCCAGCTGCTGACAAAGCGCACAGCTATCTACTCTGGATGTGGGAGGAAGCTATCTGATAGTAAATCATAACAAACTGCTTTCCTACGAGCTGCTGGAGAGAACACAGCACTAAGCAGCAGGATAAATTAACTGGATAGACAAGGACTTGAAATCAGGCCCGAGGAATTATAGGAAGCAGCTCCTGGCACATGCACCACAAGAGTAAGGGAGACTGACCTGTTGCTGCAGGAAAGGGAACAGATCCTGGATCAGAAGCAGCACTTCCTCCTCCCAAGTCTAGAGAAGTTACCATGCGATACCCTGCTGATCCATCTCTCCAATGGTTTCAATTCACGTGTGAAATGACTCTGATTTAGTTTGGTTATTATCATTTTTAATAAGTTATTTCAGTCATGAGCAATTCCAATTCCTGTCCTGCCATAGCCCTTAAAAAGTATTAAATCCAACCAAATTCTGGAAGAAAAATTGTGCCCCAACTCTTCACACCATGTGAGAGGTGTGAGAGTCGTTCAAGACCAGAGTAAAATATCCATTTTGGTTTGGCATTTATTTGGGTTTTGTTGGAAAGGAAGAAGGAAATAGATCACACAGCAGCAGTCTCCTGTCCGAAAGGCAAACCTTTGCAGGTTGCATACCCAGCAAGTGAAGTGCTCTAGATCATAAATCACTTCAACCACTTTGGCTCCCATCTTCCAAAGTTACGCAGTTACTTTGTCAAAAAAACCCAAAAAAGTGCATAAAAGTCTTTAAATTCGCTTTCCTAACCTTACACTGAAATATCTGTAGTAGTCCTGAATCTGGACCTTTGCTTTCAGTCCAGTACTACTATACATCAGTCCAAGGGCTCACAAAGATTTTTATTCCTACTTTAACTGGACAAAGGTGGATTGTCAGAGTTTAGAATGACATATAAAGGTAGAACATTCATTATCTTAAATGTCTAAACTCTCACACTTTTAGTAAGAGCTGACAGAAGCTGTACAAACTGCAGGTACGTTAAACCACCTTTCCCATTTCCCTGCCATTGACAAGAAATGCATTTTGATCTAAGCCAATTTATGAAAAATGAAGATTTTTTTTCACGGGAAATGTATATCTGCAAGGAAAATTTATGACCCATGGCACTTTTACTGCTTAAGTGCTCTTCAGCACTCTCCACTCAAGTATCTGTGCTCTTAGGTTTTTTCAATTCCAAGGTACAGAAAGTTCTTTATTCATGAAGATCAGATCAAGATTTTTTTATCATCTCACTCATAAAGCAAATCTGCAACACCGAGTAAAAAATGTGCTGTTATTTCTCCCCTATCTCTGAGGAGCTGCTACATGCGCACGGTTTGCTCCTCTCAGCCACTTCCCTCTTGTCCTTCAGGGATGGCACAGACACACAGAGGCTGGTAAGAAATAAAAAGCTCTTTGGTTGTAATCTTCAGTTAGGAAAGCTTTGCAGAAGACAAAAGATTCCAGAACTGCACAACCTGGCTGCTTTTACACAGTTCTGAGTAGTTATAGCAAAAAGCTGAATAAAATTTCAACCCAAAAATTGGTTTTTTGAGCAAAATTGTTTATATAGAAGTGATTTTTATATTAAATAGGTAAATACCATAACACACCAGAAACTAAGTTCTCCCCCACCACGAGACACCTCTTTGATGATGTGCTTTGCAGAGCTTTAGCTTTAACTGCAACACCACATCCATCCAGGCCTCTGCTCTCCCACCAGCTGTGCTCAGGAAACATCCGGGATCACCATTTCTGGGCCACAACTTTACCTACTGCATATCATCCAGAAACTGTAATGGATCCAGAATTACTTATTTCTACATGGCCTTCTCTCAGCATACTCATTTACAGCATCTTGGTATGTTATAAAAGGTAATACTCTAAATTTATTGGAAAGAAATTCTTTATTAGCCCATTGAGAAAAAGGCAAAGTAGAGAGATCTTCTTGAGGCCATATAATGAGCCTGCAATTGAAGCAGGATTAGACATCGGCATCTCCTGGCTCATAACTCAATGATTCCTCCACGCCACATTACATTAAATACCACAGTAGTTGCTCATCCAAGCCTCCTATGATTTCAGTGGCAGTTACACAGACAGCTCTTATAGTCACCAATTTGGAAGCCCAAAGCTAGATCCATTCCAGAAGCAAATAAACCTCACAAAAACAATCCAGTTAGCTCAAAAGTGGAATGGTTTCACAAGTGAAATTCATTCTCTGCATCTGATGTATCGACACCCTGTAAACAGCACCAGTCAAGCACAACTCAAGGGCCTACCACCCTCATTACTGGAGATGCTGTGCAATGCTGGGCAGCAGGTTAGAGAACACAGTTCACAGCTTTCCTCTTTGGATCTTAACTCTCCTCTCACTAGGGAATCATCTTCACTTCCTGCAACCCCTTGACAAAGGGGTGCTGTATCTTCCAAGCTGTATGAGACGTGAGGGAGCAGTATCATGAAGCAGTTCCTTCACCACACAGCCCTGTCGCATTCCCTGGCTCCTGAGAGTTTGAGCCCGTACATGGATGGGGACAAGCCAGCAGAAGGAAAGTAAGTGATTACGTAGCATGTAAGATATACAACCTTACCATATACAAAGGGAGATATAACTGCAGAGTCAACACATTCTGACTTTTAGCCTTCAGATACTTGAACTCCCAGACAAAATTATTACTTCAAAGGTTTTAAATGAAGCTGTGAAAAAACAGTGCAGACAGATTGTATTAATGAAACAGCAGCAGTCCCTCTGCCATGCCACAGCAGCAGGATCCGAAGGCAGAGGCCTCAGCAGCCCAGTAGAGTCTGAGCTACATGATGAGCTGAATGAACTGGCAGGAGGAGGAGGATTTATTCAAGTCAGAACAGCAGAGAAGTATAGAGAACACCGTGCTGAGGAGCAGAACACACTAGGGCACACTCGGAATTAAACTCCAAGTCTTTCTTCCAAGTATGTACATGATGTGCCTCAACCCACACAAGTCACTCAAGTGTTACTGGTTGTAAATAGAACAACGGGAAGTCTATCACAGTTTCAGTATTTGTGTTTTCAATGCAGGACAACACTTGAACTTGCACCATGACAGTTCTCAGAACTACTTTTCAGGAAGAACCAAGGGTCACTGTGGATGGTGCAGCACCTGCAACGTGTTCAGATGGTTCCAAAGGAAATACTGTGTTTTTACTAAATACAAACCTGCCTTTCCTGATTATTGAACCCTTTTACATCTTGGTACTAAACAGCAGGAGTATTTCCTAACAGCAGTGATTAGCCTGTACGTTTCCTAAAGCTAATTACAAAACAAAGGTTTGAAAACAGAATTTCTATGAAGACATACTGGAGGGAAGGGATAGGATCCAGAGAGACCTAGACAGGCTGGAGAGGTGGGCCTGTGCAAACTTCATGAAGTTCAAGGTCCTGCACCTGCGTTGGAGCAATCCCAAGCACAAACACAGGCTGGGGGAGACTGGATGGAGCAGCCCTGAGGAGAAAGACTTGGGGTGGTGGGTGACGAGAAGCTCCCCAGGACCCAGCAGCACCCCCACAGCATGAGCAGCAGGTCGAGGGAGGAGATTCGCCCCCCCTGCTGTGCTCTGGGGAGACCCCCCCACCCTGCAGTCCTGATCCAGCTCTGGGGCAACAGCACAAGAGGGACGTGGAGCTGCTGGAGCGAGGCCAGAGGAGGCCCCGGAGCTGCTGCGAGGGCTGGAGCAGCTCTGCTCTGGAGCCAGGCTGAGAGAGCTGGGCTGGGGCAGCCTGGAGAAGAGAAGGCTCCTGAAGGGGACACCTTAGAGCAGCTCCAGTGCCTGAAGGGGCTCCAGGAAACCTGGAGATGGGCTTTGGACAAGGGCCTGTAGGGCCAGGCCAAGGGGAATGGCTTTAACCTGCCAGAGGGGAGACTGAGATGAGCTCTGTCCTGGGTTCAGCTATAGCAGTCATTTTTCTCCTTCTTAGTAGCTGGTGCAGTGCTGTGGTTTTGACTTTCAGCCTGGGAACAATGCTGATAACACCGATGGTTTTAGTTGTTGCTAAGTAATGTTTACTCTGACCAAGGACTTTCTCAGTCTCATGCTCTGCCAGGGAGGAGGGGAAGCCGGGAGGAAGCAGAGACAGGACACCTGACCCAAACTGGCCAAAGGGGTATTCCATACCACAGCACGTCATGCCCAGTATATAAACCGGGGGGAGTTACCCGGCAGGCCAGATCACTGCTCGGGTCAGGCTGGGCATCGGTTGGTGGGTGGTGAGCAATTGTGTTCCCTCCCCTTCTTATTTCCCTTAGTATTATTATCATTGGTGGTAGCAGTAGTGGTTTTGTGTTGTACCTTAGTTACTGGACTGTTCTTATCTCAACCCGTGGCACTTACACTCTTTCGATTCTCCCCCCCATCCCTCTGGGAGTGAGGGGAGGAAGAAGAGGGGGAGTGAGCGAGCGGCTGCGTGGTTCTGAGTTACCGGCTGGGCTTAAACCACAACAAGCTCTTAGGCAGAAGTTCTTCCCTGTGAGGGTGCTGAGGCGCTGGCACAGGGTGCCCAGAGAAGCTCTGGCTGCCCCATCCCTGGCAGTGTTCAAGGCCAGGTTGGACACAGGGGCTTGGAGCAACCTGCTCTAGTGGAAGGTGTCCCTGCCCGTGGCAGGGGTTGGAGCTGGATGAGCTTTAAGGTCCCTTCCAACACAATCCAGGCTGGGATTAAAACGAGAACCGGTAATAGAAGGAGATTATTTCATCGAGGTGGGAGGGAAAAAAAGAAGTGCTTTTGAGTTAATGAAACTCAGACATACCTAAATACGTACAATACAGCTACATCAACACAACTAAACAAGTTACATATAAAGCTCAAAGCCAAATAGCTAATGCAAAGGCAAGTGGAAGAAGATGGATTAACTTGGGGAAAAAAACAAAGAGGTGAAAAATAATTTACTGGACAGTCTTTAAATGAATGTATAGAACCAACAAATCCATTCACAGAAACTCAGTGCCACTGTCATGCCTCAGAGCTTTTAGGTCCTTATGTATCTGTTCTCTCAAAAAAAGCTTTAAGGAAGCTTTCACTAAGCACTAGTAAAGAGCAACTGGAGAAGAAAGTTCTCAGGAATGTTTTCAAGCTAGCATTACACTTTTTAATAAAATACATACACATTTATTTTTCCAAGATGAATGACACAGTTCCCCAACATTTTGTAAATCTTTTCTTTCATCCATGTTTTGTAAGAGCTATTCCAACCCTTCCCCCTTCTTAAGATCTAACAAGCACTTAAGTATCACAGATTTGCATTTCAAAAGCCAATTAAAACACACTGTAGTAAGGCACTGATTAAGAAGTGGTGGCTTTACATAAATTAGGCAGTTCCTTTGACTTTCCTTAGTTCAAATCCATCATAAGAATGGCAAAACACTATACATTATACGGACTATATGCCCGCAACACTGTGTCACTCCCTTACCCTGAAGTCTGAGGGGCCATACTCTGGGTTCAAGGAAAGGAAGGAAAACCACTTTTAAAAGCAGCATGCTATCCAGAAGCAGCTCATACAATTTGAAGTTACAGAGTAATTGTACTGATTTAAAGTATTCTCCATACTCTCATACTTTATCATAACTTCTGACTTGTTTTTTATATCATGTGAGAAATTAGGTTAAAGAAGGAAAAGATCCATTCCTGTAGGAATCTCGGCTGCCACACCTCAAAACCACCTGAAAAGTAAAGGCTTCTCATCTATTATCACGCAGGGAAAAGGTTCTTTAAAAGCACATTGTCAAATGCATGACAAACTTGCCAATCCCCACCAGCACCAATTTTCCCCTGCCATGACACGTTTATAGCACTGTGTCATACACACAAATTGAAGCAGGAAACCAAGAAAGTAGGTCTCTAACATGAAGCATTCAGTCAGTGTGTGAACAGTCCACGCTCAGGTATGGATTGGGTATGTTTTGGCTTGATTTTTCCATACAAAGGTTGACTAAGCCCCTCTGTCACCTCGCAGCACTTAGTGCTATCAATTCCTGTCACCCTGCAGCAAGGAATGAGCTGCACTTTGCAACACTCAAATTTTAGATCCAAACCATAACATATAAAAAGTCCTTATTGGACTTAGCAGTTTTTACTGGATTTGCTTTGCCCTGGCCTACATTACTCACCAGAATTGGGCATTTTCAGGCAATGAAGTTACTAAATGAATAAGAAGCCATTAAAACATGTGAGCTCTGCTTTATAATACCCTTTTTAAGAGATCAGGTGCATTGCAGTGCAGCATTCACACATGCCATACAAATTCACATACCACTGCTCAATTAAGAGGGGAATTAGCTACCTCCCACTGTTATCTCAAGGCTGAGGAGAGACCTCACCATGCTAACTAACCCCACACGTACCACAGCCTGAGAGCTCCCAATTAAAACAAAGAGCAAGGGCAGACATATTAAAAGCAACTGATGAACTGAGGTATTCAAATGAGGTCAGGAAAAGCAGTATCGTTAAACCAGAATTTAAACACTCCCCCTCTTATTGCAAAGCCCTCAGCAACCAAAGCCACCCTTCCCCCCAACTAAAGGGCTAGACTCTGTGTAGTGTTGCATGGCTCTTGGCACTACGCTGAGTTAGTAAATCCTACTACACCCATCACCATTTGACAAGCCCTTTGGAGCAGCAGAACAACTTATGCACCCTGCAGGCAGAGGATGCTCTTGGCAAGTTTCTGACCGAACAGGATGGCACAAAGCAGCACAGAACATGCATCAACAGCACTTCCTCTAGTTTCTGAACAACAAAAATTAGAGTTTTTATTGCATGGAATCCATCAGTAACCCTCTAATATTGCCACTAGGCCAACATGAGCCAAAGGGGCAACAATTTATGTGGCAAAAATTTGTATTGACTTTGGTTAGACTATATATGTTCAAATTTCTACTAAAAATTGTGAAAACGAAACTCAGCAGAATTGCATTGATATTGCTGCTGGTTTTAATACTAAAAGGCTCCACTGCTTTAAAACCTATCAATTAAAATACTCTCTTCAACATTAATACAGAAAACTTCTGAAGGCGTTTTGGATTACCTTCATTTTTAATCCCATTAACCTTACCTCATGATCATACAGAGCAGGATGATAACAGAAGCAAGATGCTGAATGATCTCATGTGGATTAATCACAATTAATCACAACAGCAGTGATCGAAGAAGGTGGTAATTGCTTGAGAACTGCTTTTATTGTCCTCATTGCCAAGAAACTCAGAAATGTATTTCTCATTCAGAGACTCCTAAAGTCGCTCCTAAGGTATAAAACCCCCGGTTTTTCATTTCTGATGTTCCACGACAATGCTGCAAGCTAACTTAATCGAGACAACACTGGAATATAAATGACAGCAAGCAGCAGCTCTGGGAGGTACTGTTGCACTAGTCAGGAAGAATTCATTACCTCCGGACATTTATTAAGCAAAGAAAAAACCCACTGTTTGAAAAAGGCTGGCAAACATCATTAGAGACACAAAAGAAAATTGCTTCATAGGCTTTTTCCGAGTCACGCTGCCTTAGTTTACCTTTTTCTTTCCAGTTGGTTTTTGAAGTCTCACTCTTACTAATGCTAAGTCTCTTCCAGCTACACCGTTCATAAGACACACACAATCTGACACTGCCAACCTCTGAGACAAAAGGAAACAACATTCTGAACACAGATCACTTCCCAAATCATAGTCTTGATTCTGACATGCAAACTTCACTCACCTGCTGCTTTCTACCCCTAAATAAAAGCTATTAGCAAGTCATGTCTAAAGGTTACTCAAAACCTCAAAGGTGAGGTGATGATTTGGGTTTCTCAGCCTCTGCCAGGGAAGTTTTAAGCATTTGGCAGTGTGTTACTTTCCAAACTTCCTAGTTCACACCTGATACTCAACAGAAAACTACACCCCCCCAGCACTCCTGCTTTCTTCCTCCGCCAGTCCTGCAGTTCCTCAGGGACTGTACACATCACCAGCTTTTAGGAGCTTCCCAAATGTTTCATGGCAGAGGGCAGATAAATGTCAACATAAAAGCAGGCAGAGAAAGTAATTTTTTAAGGGTATTTATACATAAAATAGATCCCTGCTCTCTTTTCCCCTTCTCAGCTGTAGTAAATATAGATTGTGATTACATGCTCCTGACACTTCTTTTTAATCCACTCATCTCAGTTTTCCCGATCTTCAGCATTTCCTGAGAAACAGCCACACATGAAACCACTTAGATGAACAGAATACGTGACAAATTTCAGCTACCAAAATGAGAGAAACAGTCCCACTTTCACTGGTAACTGACAAAAGGAGCTTTTTCATTCCTGGAAAGCACCTTCCTCTTTTTGCATGGGAAGAGCATACATCAACATTATCATGCTCTTCATGGTACTTAACAACAAGGGAGAGACTTACCTGCTACAGTGAGCTTTGCTGTCCTGCTGACAATGGTCCCCAGGCTTTCCACAGTTGCCACACATTGATAATATCCTTCATCAGGTTTATTATGCTTGGAATGCACCACACTGTTTATTAATAAAGATCCATCTGGTAGCAACTGGCGCCGGTCATCTGACACCAGGTTGAGGAAAGTCCCATCTTTTTTCCATTCGATTTTTGGGGAGGTTTCACAATAAGCTGAGCAGTTCATTATAACAGAGGCTCCACGAACTGACAGAATGTCCGTTGGCTCCACCAGGAAGTAAAAAGGAGTGAAGGTTCTCACGAGGGAGCCTGCAAAACACAAATCGCAATGCTGCCATTAGCCTTCTAGGGTTTTTCAACATCCTCATTTCAAGATCTCATAAGGTGCACAGGAGCTGTCATTACTGGCAATATTGTCTCCCAAACATACCAGAAATGGCTTCATCTATATGACAGGATTTTCTGCTTTGGCTATTTACACCAACGGACTCTTGAATTCAAAGAGGTTTTCATCTCTAACATATTCAGCTGCTCATATGGCAGTTGATACGGTTAATAGTCCTAAGCGATCCATTGAGCAATCCAGAAGTCTGCCCCATCGAAGCTTATACAAACTGCCACATGTGCTTGAGTACCACGTTTATATCAAACGATATAAAGGCTCTTTGCTTGGCCTTTTCTGCTGGGGGTACCATACCACAGCAGCCCAGTCACTTGTTCTGTATAACAAAGATTAAGAAACATCAAGAATAATTCAACCCTGAAAAGAGTCTCCAATTCTGAGCTCAACACACCTCTCAAGTGGCATAAAACATTGTTTTATTTCCATTCTAGTTCTGGATAAGCATGATTACTTTTCCATTTTAGATATTCCCAAAGGAGTTCTGTAATTGACATCTACATTGCATTCAGAAGTGAATTTTAATTATTGTATATCTGGTCTATTTGGTCAGGCAGAAAGATTGTGTGTCAGTATCACTTTGGCTTGTCTTAACCATCCACAGAAGACAGAAAGAAGAGTAATTTGCCCAGAGAAGAGTTTTCCAGACAATGTAATGTCAGATTGAGACAAAATGGGGTCTTTAACACCAAGACTCCCACCTGTACTCTGACAAACTCCACCTTTCCTCCACTAGGACTAGCAGTGGGATGTACAAAGCATCATGGCAATATAAATTGAGATACTACCAGCTGTCTGCCAGCAAACCAAAAAGGAAGGTGCACAGACTAAAAGGTTAATAGGGCTTTTGAAGTGAGTCACTTCAACCCAGAGCTGCAAGGATTCCTCCTGTCTTTATATAAAGCAAGTGCCAAAGGGAACACTTACAAACACACAACCAAACTTACGACGTCTGTTTGCAGGGCCTAGAAAATCCTCATTTTCCATAGACACAACAGCTAAGTGACAACCTTCATGAATAAAGCATATTTTACAAGCACTGTGCCTACAAATGTACTCTGATTGCAGCATCACACTCAAACCCCACTTGGCTAAAAGTTTTTAAACTACCTTTTGAAGTCCCGGGCTGGTTAGAGACCAGGAAGAAGATTCCACCAGTATCACTTTTTCTACTTGATCTGGCAGTAAGCAATACATGATGCAGTTAAGAACATGGTTTTTCTTTTGGGGCATTTTAAGAATTTGAAGGCAAAACCATAGCGCTTGTGAAATGCATTGTTAGAAAAGGGTTAAAATACATTCCCAAATACAAAATGAAGCTTCTTCCACACACACTGAACCCTTCAGAAAGGGTCAGAAAAATACTCCTCTGCAAACTATTTAATCTTTCACAGTAAGGTCAATAATGAAACGCTGAAGTATGGTAAGACCACCTTGAAGAGGAATATGCATTTAATAATCGTATTTGTTTCAGTAAGTCACAGAATAATTATGAAGCCTGGTTTCTTAGAGAAAGTACAAACATGAAGGAGACCTTTTCTTGTAAAGAAGGTCTGTGTTGGAAGCATTTGAGCTTCTTCAATTGCTTGCTTGTTATAAATCAACTTTACCTTCTGAAATAGCCTTCATTAAAAGAGTGACAGGATTCCCTCTATCGCTGGATTGCACAGAAAGCCTCTCGTCCCCAAAGAGGCTTCAGCATCCCCCCGAGAGGGACTCCAGCCTCCTGCACAAAGTCTGGCTATTGTCTTTGCTGCTCAGAATTCACCAAACTTCCAGATAAGGCAGGAGTGGTGTGAAAGAAACAACAGATAAATTCTGCTTCTGTTGTTTGTGTCATTCAGATATTCTTCTACCTTCAAGAATGCAAAAAGGAAATAAGGGAATAAAGTATAGAAAGACTGAAGTTTCCCTAGTGACAGCAACGGTCTCAGACTGGAGACCTGTTATGTTGGTATGCAAATCCTTGAGACTGTGTCTTTCCTAAGGAGAAAAAAGGACAGGAAAAAAACCCCAAACATATACAACGAGAACCCCCAAAACCAGTTACAAGATTTCTAGGTGCTGCTGTGTTCTCCTTTGGTTTCTATAGTCACACTTACTGACTTTCAGCTCTAATACACCAAATGGCAGAAAAGAAGCAAGAGTCATGAGCAGCATGAAAATACTTCAATCTGTTTTTCAGGACCATCTCTTCCATCACTCCAGAAACCTAAAGGTGTTTTTTTAAAGATTCAGCTCTCCTGTCCCTGGGTTTTTCAGGATGAAGCATTCTACACAAGCTCTCAACCTTTTCCCCCCTCATTTACAAGCTTCTATGTTTTTCTTTTTCAGACATCTACCAAAACAAAACACACTCTTGAGTTTGTTTTTCGCTGCCCTTATCCTCTGGCTTTTCAAATAAAACCCAGGAAATCCTTGAAAAGAGGAGGCCAGCTTCTGGTTTGCCTCATCTGGCTTTGGTGCACATTAGAGCAGATCAAATCCAATGGATGGGATCAGATCGGTCTTACCCTGCAAGTAACAAGGTGTCCAAGGAAATACTGCAGAGCGTAGAGCAGAGGATGTCAAGAGAGATCATACACAAGAAACAGCAGTACAGAAGGGAATTGAGACTTTCAGGAAAAATGGGAAGCAGATTTCCAGCCAGGTTTCAGAGGTAGCATGAAAAAAAACTCTTGACAAGAGCTGTGAAGACACAGCACAGCCTGCTTCAACTCAGAACACTACCATACTCCTGCACAGAAAGCAGTGGATAAAAAGATAACAGGGTTGGTAAATAACTGTGATCCATCTTTAAGGAAGGTGAACTAGAATTGAGACCCTTCTACTTGCCCACAGGCTCAGAAGGGTTTTGCAGTTTGGAGGCAGGGGCACTCTGGGGAAGTGCTGCTGGGATGCAGCCACCTGAGTTCAGGCTCTGTTAAGCCCTGATACAGCAAGGAAAGGCTTTGTACATACAAGATCTTAATAAACTTCTGTAACGGGTCAACAAGCCCTTTCTCCCACTCTATCAACCTACTGATTGTTCAGTTAAATGAGCCTTCATGATTTTTGGACAAAATGGGTGTATTTTGTGGAGGGAGACCTTACCTTTGGGGGGTGGAGGGTGTACATACATAGGCTTGATTTCTGCCTATACTGGCACACTTCTTTTTGCCACTGTGGGCACAGAGAGCAGGCTGTTCATCTTTCCCAAGGCTTCTACATATTTGAGGACTTCAGGCTAGAGAAGGATTTTTCTTTAGGCTTAGCATTTCCAGTTTAGTACTAGATAGGAAACCTAGCACATTGATCTGTAATCCCTCCACTACTGTAATCCTAGATCCTAATCTCAGGAACTGCTGTAAGGCCTGTTCTTTTCCATGTAATGTCCAACAAGCTGATTACTCCTGCCTAAGTATATTAACTTGCATTTGGCTCCTCCAAATTTTCCTCCTTCCAAAAAAGTTGACCAATTTTGAACTCTGACCTTGTCCTTCCTCTTCCAGCTTTAAGTCATGTGAAAATCTAACAAATATAGCTGACTGTCATCCAGGCTGTGAGTCAAAGACACCAACAGAAGTTTACTCAGGGTACACCAGTGCAAAATCCCCCACAAAGCAGCCTTCATTGCCATTGTCTTTACTACTTCTCTCAACACTTATCCATCCCTTTTCGTAGCCATCCTACGTTAAAACCACGTTTCCTTATTTCCTTACAAGAGTGTAAAGAGGTGGTAGCGGTTGAGGAAAGAATAAGGGAAGTTCTGGGTTTCTATGAAACCATTTAAACTAAGGAAATTACAATGGTCTGAAAAATATTTCCTTGACAATTCCATATCAATTTACCCTCCTACCCAGATCACCTTCCAGGAAGTGAAGCCAAGCTGACTACTTTCATACACCCCTAACTCCTCTTCTCATTTAAAATAATGGGGGATTTTTAGTCCTCCTTGTAGCTTATCTCTCCTCAAACTTTCGAAATTAACCAACAGTTCTGACACTATTCCAGGCAAGATAAAACTCACACAGACCTGAACTGAAGATATTTAACAGTGAAGTACTTCTAGTCCTTTGCCAAGCCCGGCTGATCTCTTTTCCTCTCAGTACTAGGATGAAGGACTGTAAGCATGCACCTCTCCTCACTGAGCTTTTGGTCACAGAAGAGCCAAACACAGCACGTTTGAGATGCGACACTGGGTGCACAAAGTTAAGAGGAATCTGCCTGACATGTTTCCCCAAAGACCACGAAAAGGCTTTTAAACTCAAAAGAAGGAAGTTTTAATGCAACACTTTCCAGCTGCAGGGAACCTGAAAGCAGCCAGGTAAGACAGAAAGAGCTCATCAGTCATGCCTTCCAAATGCTGTATTTTCAAAGGGGGGTATTCCTCAGTGGAAAAAGAGAAATCCAAGACTTCCCTTAGCCTTCTTTCCACAGCTACCATGCCTACAGAAGGATTACATTCATTTTTTGTACGTTCTGGTAGCTGCATCCCATTTTGTGCAGTGCTACATCTTTCACAAGGCTTCAGGTGAGGAAATGCCTGCAACAGTAAACGCAAAGTGGCTGCCCAAGTGGGCAGGAGCTTCCCTTCGTTATTCAGGTCATTTCTGAAAGACACGAGTATTCCAGTATCAAACGTAAGTCATTTACATGTGTGCTTTAACAACTGCCTGACACAAGCTCTTCAGAAATTATGGCATTCAGGTAAAGAACTTCAGACAAACCCACTCTGATCTCAGTTCCACTTAGTCCATATAAATTACCTCACACCGGCACAGGGCAATATGTGTCAGATTTCCCTACTACCAGTGCTAGAGATTCAATTTTAATCCACTCTTCCCACCAAAACTATTTGGCTGCAATGTTTTCCTGACAACAACCATCAACTGCATTGAAAGGAATTTAATACTGGATTTCACATAACTTTGGGAAGGTAACCACACTCCATTTTAGAAGCACCAAATGCAATAACCATCTGGAAAGAAAATGTGCAAACAGGTAGACTTTCAGAGGCACTTTTTCCAAACAGGATGACAAATTAAGGCAACCAAACCCATCTTTCATCAAAAGGACCTGACTTTAGACAAGTAGGACGCAGGATTCAGTTGCTGGAAGGAGTCATACAGGGCTTTGATGAAGACAGATTACTTTTACATGTTGAGGAAAGACATGTCAAGAGGGAGGGATGACACACACCCTTTTAAGTTAGACTCCAAAGCAATTTGAGAACACACATATAACACCCTTGAAAACTGACATTTAAAATGGAAGCATTTGACAAAATCCTAATCAGACCAGCAGGAACTGTTAGAAAGCCCCTCATTGCAAATCAATGATAAAAGATCCAAGCACTCTGGCTGCAGGATTCAACTTTTAAAAGGCTTTTCACCAGGATTTAATTAACATTCCCAATGGCCCTTGTACTCCTAAAACCACCATGTCATGCCCTTCCTAGCCTAGATTATAAAAGCTGTCTTCAAGAATTAGCCAAATATAGTTTAATTGAAGATGTTACAAACACTGTTCTTGCAAGCTGCCAGCAAGAGCTCACAATGAACTTGGTTTGTGGTTGTGCTGAACTGTTCAGAGCTAAGGAGCACATTATCTACATGGACAAATTGCTACATGCATTCATCTCTAAATAAAATGTAAGTATTAGCAGGTTGGGGTTTGTTCTTTCCCTGACAACACTGGAAAGATTTGACGCTACCCAACAAGCACAGTTTCTGTACGACATTACAATATGCCACAGCAGAACCAATCTTTAGATAAATACATTCTCTGCTTAATATTACTTTCTTCCCTCATAGGGAACATAAATGTACAGGGAACACAAATTAATTTGCACCTGACCAAATTAAAGTGCATTAATGACAATATACATCAGCCAAAGAGCTTTAGATCTTACTTTTTTTAAAGCACATCCAGAGCCCAGTGGTACACATGGTAGTTAGTAAGTTCAGTCTGGAAAATGAAGGTCAAGTTCTCTACACTGCATTCTCTAAATGCCATTTCATTTCTTTCTTTGCAAAGACTCTACAATCCATGACTTACAAGACAAAAATGATACTGCACTTAAGTGTCAAGAAACCAAGGAGAATGTGTAAGAGCTACCTCTGACTGCAGATGTACAATATAAATCCTGCTGGTATGTTAATAATTCCAGTGGCAGGCTGACAGTGGAACCTGGGAGAACAAGTGATGTAACATTACAAGATAAGTTATGCCGTGTATAAATCTAAGCCTTTCCCAGACTTAGTAGATTCCTTTGTCCTTCGGCACAAGCAGATTTCCTCTTTTTATGATTTAATACACTATAACAAAGATATTCATCAAAAAGAATGCCTCATCTTCACCCCAGCGTCATTAAGCACTGTGGGCTAGCGATGATGTTTGAGGAATGCTGTGATGCCTCGGATCTGTCCTGGCCCACAGGGAAAGGGGCCATGTTCCGAGATCTGTAAGGGAGAGACATCCTGTTCTTTGTGATATGGGAAACCAACCCGTACAGAGCCCCTTTCCCCTTTACTGAAAAGGGCTAATTCTCTACTGCAGAAAGACACGAACAAAACTGCTTGTTCAAGCAAATTCTCCTGAAAGCGAGCGGCATAAAGCGGGATGCTTTTGTCCTCCTCTCTTTAGTTGTCAATCCTGTGTGCAGGTGCCACCTTACAATACAGACCAAGCAGACAATGCTGAAGGAATTTTAAGAGCCCAGGACAGCACCAGAAAACCTGTACCTCAATCATTCTCCTCACTACAATGGGAAGTTCAGAGAAATTATTCTTTACAGTCATTGTGAAGAGCAGCTATGTGAACACCACCAGGCCTATGTTCAGGCCATCACCAGCACACAGATCAGAGCTTCCAGTATAGGGACTGTACTGGTTTGCTGCCGTGGCTTTCAAAAGGCAGCCATCCAGAAACACAGAGTTGTGAAAAGGAAAAGGATTTTTTGCGTATCATCCTCTAATGGTTTAATGTTACTGAGTTGAGATGGTCTGTGACACCATGTGCTAACAAGAACATCAAAGTCAAGATATTCACCCTCATCACAGGGATTATATTATTTCTGTCTATGTTACAGGCTTTGCCTTTGATATCTTTAGAGCATCCTTGCCTTTCAGACAGCACAGTCAATAAATAAAGAACAAATTCAAGCAGAGCAAGCTGCATTTTGCAATGATGCTTTTTCAGCTTTGTCGATACTTCCAGTTATCTTCCACTTGTTAACAACAAATTCTTGTTGGCTTACTCTGAACCGACCTTCCTGACAGACGTCAAGCACTGAATCATATTAAAAAAAATAAGAGCCCATTAAAAAAAAGTATGCAGAAATAGAAGGAAAACATATCCAAATGGCAGAGAGCCTGCCTGCAGTAAACCACTGACAAGTGAGCATCCGTGCATTCACTCCAACCACTCCCGCTGTAAGTGATACCATCCTCTCATATATTATTAAATAATGGGAAGGAAAACAAGATAATGATCAACAGCAAAATCCAAACACAGATTGTAATCTCGGATCTCAAATGTCTTCGGAGATGCCTTTATGTCTGGTGTTCAGTTGCATGGCCTTTCTACCACCTCAAGGGAGTTAGAAATTCTTACTTGGATTTTGAGCACATAGAAACAACTGTTATTTACAGTGCTGCCGCTTCACTGTTCACAGTTGGGTGACAATGACTCTCCTCAACAGCCAGCCAACAAACGCTGCCACGCTGAGTCCCGACCCTTGCACCCCTGCTCTCCAGGGCTGCAGTTCCAGTAAGCCTGGAAAACTGAAGGAGCAAAGATGGCAAAACCCCCTCTTGCAACACCCCTTAAGCGCGATCCACTATCCCCACTTCTCATGGTACTCTTGTGCAACCTGTCCCGAAGGATATCCCCATAAGGGTCTCCTGTCTGCTCCAGAGTCCCACTGTTAGACAGTTACCTTCTCACAAGGATTTCTTTATCTGACTTAAACTTACACTCAAACCTAGAAAACAGCTACCAGCCGTGCTTCTGAATCACGTTCTGTTGGATTTCCTATTCCTCCTGACGTGTAAGGAGGAAGAATCCTTTATAACCATTGAGACCAAAAATTTGGATGCCTTTCAGGTTGCTTAAAAACAATCCCTGGGTTTTTCAGAATCCACATCAAGGAACTTAGCCCCACAAACCCCTCACTTCTGCAAGGAACATCCTTTCAAAGAGATTTTGCTTTTGTAAGTCAAAGGAAAAGCAAGACACCACCTAATGCCATGTATTTGAGTTAAGCCAACGAAGGAATTACTCTGAATATCTGAACTGCAAAAGTTCTTTTCATAACCATTTCAGAGGCAGGGCTTAAAGGATTTTAGCCATTTTTCCTTTTTGCTGTGGAATTACCAAAGCCCTGTCTCACTTCAGAAACTATCAGTTTTTATTCAAACAGCCAATCTCTGACACATCCCTTTAAGCTTGCAGAGGATTTAATCATGGTACCATGTTTTACTTGATACAAAGGACAACACGCTCCTGCACACAATATCCCCTTTCTATTGCTATTAATAAGAGAAATGAGCTAGAATAAGGAGGTAAAACCTTTTTAACTTAAATTCCAGGCACAGGAGTTACCTTAATCAAAACCTCTTGGCATTAGTTGCACAATACATAATCTAAGGTGGAGCTGCAACACTTTCAGGGTGATGACTCTCATGAGGGCAGCAAGCACCACAAAAACCAATGTGCACTCTACCCCCTAACGAAGCCTTCACCCAGTGACAAACTTAGAATCAGAGAATCAAGCAGACTGGAAAAGACCTTTAAGCTCATCAAGTCCAACCATTCCCCAGCACTGCCAAGGCCAGCACTAACCCATGGCACTAAGGGCCTCGTCTACTCAGAACTTCTCATCTGTCAAAATAAGCCGAACCTTTCAGATTAAATCAACAACATGCCAAGATGGGGGGCTTTTTGCCTATTCAAGCCCATTTCTGAATGCTTTCTACACCCCTTATTCCCCCGCAGTCTTATTTCCTCAGACTTTAAGCAAAAAGATAAAATTAGTTTCTTTGCTTGTAACTTCCCCCGCCCTGGCTGAAACCCCATTACCCAAGTTCCCAGTTTACAGCTGTCAGCTTGGTAACATTTACAGTGATCTGACTTCAGAGTGCTTATAGTCTTCATATTCTTCCTGATCAAGTATGAAAAGAACAGCAAGCAATCTGTAGTTGTTAACAGCAACAGGGCTCCCTTTGGAAAGCACATCAGTTACAGAGCACATCAGTTACAGGAGACCAGAGTTCACTTGTTTATTGTTTAATTCTTCCAGTGGCCAACTCCATCACTTGTCAAACTGGGCTGAGAAAAGGCACATGCAGCATTTCTACAAAAGATTACTAGAGGGCACTGTAAAGACACCTACAAAAGGAAGAAAATTCATTTCTGTTCATCATCGTGAACAATAGTGCTCTGACTTTTCTACAGAAATAGGTACCATGTGTTAGCTACTGACAATACTGCATTTGTTATAGTAGGGAAGGAGGAATTTCCAGTTTTTTTCCTGGAGTAATGGATTTCCTTTCCTGAAGTTCCAGTCTTCTGGGCACTCAGGCACATAGTTTACCTCTTCAGATACGTGCAACAGTAAAAACAAACAGTGGCTTCAAAGGGTTAAAAACCCCAGAAAACTCATTTGTAAGACTCAAAATACACAATGCAAGCAAGATGCTAAACACCTAGGAAAGACTCCTCCATCCTCCCCTACTTACATGCTGTTTGGGATTCCATCAAACCACCCAGTGCTCATCCTGGCCTCCAGGTGCTCAGACCTGAGTAACTGGTACGCCCAAGCCACAGCTAGACAAGCGGTTTAGCTCCCTATGAAGATTCCCTGGTGGTTTGCGAACCAAGCCCAGATAACCAGGGAGCAGATTCCTCACCTCAGTGGGGTTTTTGCCAGGCTGGTACTTCAAAAACGGTTTAGAATGTAAATACAGAAAAAAAATCCCCACGCATCACAAGAGTTCTGTGCTGAAACCAATTACTTACATATTTTCCAAGTAGTAAACACACTGCAGTACCCAAGAACTCTGCATGAAGGGGAAAGTAACACTGCTGTTTCTCAGGCACCAACAGGGTTATGGGGCACCCAAGAGAACATCGTCGATGTAGCAAATCCATTTACAGATGTGCTTTGATTGAGCCAAGAGTTGTGCTGCAGTGCTGTGCCTTTCCTCCAGCCCACCCACCCAATTCACTGCTTCCTGGTGGTGACTGAGATTACAAAGGATGCTTGTAGGAGACGTGTGAAGGGCAAGGGGGAATGCTGTTATGGAGTCAGGGGTGTTCCAATCACAGGCAGCAGTCAGAAATAGCATACAGGCAGATGTATGAGGAGGAAGAGAGGAAACCTGGGTTCTAAGGGAACTTACAGTGAAAAAGGGTTGAACATTAAAAAAAAAGAAAAAAAGATGCAAGCAAGAACCAAACTGAAAGTTGTTGATCATTTCCAGTGTCTTTCTAAAGAGAGAGACCTCTGTCGTGCTTCATGAAAGAGGAAGAAATTCTTAACGAATACCTTTAATGTTAGATCAAGCAAGGACTATCTGAGAGGACCTGGAAACACAGGAACAGCTGCATCAGATCAGAGCAAAAAGAATCCTTTTAACTCAGTGTCTTGTCACAGTAATCAAGAGCAGACACTTGAGAGCACCAAGAACAGAACAAACACACTGCAAAAACTGCCACAAATTCTGCCTCTGAGCATCTTGCCACTTGCAATGAGGGGCTTCCACAGCTCGGTAGCTCTTGGAGGACAACATGCTACCAGCTACCTCTGAACTGCCTGGGGAGCGGGGGGAGAGGGCAAAAGAATGAATTCCAGCGATTCATGTAAGGGTCCCTAATTCAAGGGAGTAATGCTGAAAGGTGAAGACAATTGGTTAATTCCAGACACTCATTCATCGTACAGCCCCTTTCACTCCTCTGGCTCCCTGTACTAGTAAAGCAACCACTGTTCTAAGGCCCAACCACACCACTGACCCAGAACATAACACAATTAGCAATTGTGTTATGAATTAGCAATTCATAGATGAAGATTTTATTGATCTTTCAGGATACTAGTGAAAAAAATTAGAACAGTAGAAAAAGGAAACAAACCCTACTACAAACACGCTGCACTGTTTTTAAGCGTCTTCTTTTAAAAAGATATTTACACTAGTTTTTCTACCCCATAAAATTCAACATGTGTGGCAGAGTTCACGACATGGATAAGCTCAGTTGCAATAAAACTGAACCTTCACAAGTTAAAGTCATGACATTACTCTTGAAAACGCAAGCTGACCAACTAGAGAGTCCAAAGTTGAGACCTTCTTTAGCAGAAGGGTTTGTAGCCAGATGACAGACACATCACACAGAAAGGACAGAGATGCAGCACATGCCCTGAAGTGACACAGAGAACTGCAGCCCATTCCAGCTACACCAACACCAAGAGAAATAATGCATCGGGGAACTGGAGAAAATGGATAACCAGCAGTATCACCTGTTGAAATTTGCTACTGGGTGTAAGGGTTTGCTGTATTTGTGGCTTGAGAAGCCCGGAATCAAAGCTGAGCAGTCTAAAGGTAAAAACCTGAAGGCATGCCCCAACTTCTACTCCAGTTGGGGAAACAAGCCTCTGGTTTCTCTCTGCTGACCACTGCACATCAGAGCATCCACACTAAGTGAATACTATGTAAAATCTTCTCTGGATTCTGCGTAGCCTGATTTCTCCATGGTCTTAACCCCATTCATCTCTCTGTTTTTTAAATTGAGGGTTGACTGTTCATGTTTAAGACCCTGCTAGCACTGTAATAACCAGAAAACAAATGCCTTGGGGCAGAGCATCTGACGGTCACTGAGGACAAGCTGCAAGCTACCAGAGCTAAATTCATTTCTCTAGTGAAAAAAATCACACACTCAACACTAACTGAACTACAGAAAAATCAGCAAGGCACTTCGCACAAGAAAAAGATAAGAAATTTGCCTAGTTTTGACCTCTTGTGTGTTATTCTTACATTGGAGAAATGTAAGAATGAACCTTGTGATTTAAGATGTTGTCTTTCAATCAAGTGGAGAACAGAGGCAAAAAATACCTGGATTCTGTCACACAGTTAATGGTTAATTTTTACTTCCTTATAATGCTCAGGCAGAGCACTGGACAGAAAGACAAGAGGTAAATATATGAAACGGCCATGCCATCCCCCTGCACAGGCACTTCGTATGCCTGTGGTTGTGGGGAATTGCTGCACCATCCCAGCAACAGGAATTTTGCAGAGATACAATCTTTGGTAAAGACCTTTTCGAGTTGAAAATTTACAGCCATGCTATAGAAGACCCATCCAGAAGTCTGCACAAAGTACTTTGCTGAAATTCAAGTGAGAGATCACCAAATCATGTACTCCATGCCCCAATTACTTTTAATTTCTATTTACATATACCTATACACCTCATATACACTTATCCATACACACAGTTTTATATGTAAGTTACACATACACACGCCTATAGACATGTACGCCTACCACTGTTCTCTGTAACTATTTCTCAAATCTCAATTTTTTTCAGGACAAGCACTTAAAAAATTACAGAACAACATCAAAAACAGCAACCAAACACATCATGTTAGTACCATCAGCATGCCATATAATATATATAAAATATGGTTTACAAAACCAGAATGTTACTGAACCAGGTTTCAGGGAACCTTAGCAGATAGAGAACAGGTAAATAAATGTAGAGATAGATGCAGGAATTAAAATAATAGAATCCCAGACTGGTTTGGGTTGGAAAAGATCTTAAGATCATCCAGTCCCAACCCCCGCCACGGGCAGGGACACCTTCCACTAGAGCAGGTTGCTCCAAGCCCCTGTGTCCAACCTGGCCTTGAACACTGCCAGGGATGGGGCAGCCACAGCTTCTCTGGCAAAAGTCTGTGCCAGCGCCTCAGCACCCTCACAGGGAAGAACTTGATCATATCCAACCTGAACTGTTTAAGTTTGAACCCACCTGATATTGAGATCAGCTCCAATGTTAACGAAAAGAGGATAACTAAACACAAATGAAGAACATTTTAACTACAGCCAAGAAGGGAAGAAGCTACACAACCACACAGACCAGCGCCCACCAAGAAAAGAGTTTAAGCAGCAACTCAAACACACATCACCAAGCTAACAACTCCTTCAAATTCCATTTTTTTTCCTCTGAGTAGTAGATAAAAACTGCCCATTTGTCTCATCTTAACAATACAGCACCTTTACAAGTTCCAAACACTTTTTTCATCCTCTCTATTGCAAATTCTCCATATTGATCCTGGAAACATTTAATGCCTTTTATACAATTTGGCTGAGTTAAGATCAATAACGCTTCGAGAACGTTGTCATGATTGAAAACTAGAGTAAGGCTGTGGCTGGCCTAGATACTCCCTGTTGGGAAGGGAGTGGGAGCTACAACAAAGCTGCTCTACAGCAAACCTGAGTTGCTATAGATGAACCTCGCTTTATACCCTAAGCCAACACACGACAGAAATGTGTGTTACTGATCCTTTATCGTGAAAGGCACAAACATGATCTGGAATTAAAAAATGAAATCCAGGTCTTATTTACTGCCACTTCGTTATTTCAAGTGCACTAAACATCCACAGAGTAGAGCAAATGATGGGTGTTTATTACTTTTTTAATATATGAAATCAAACAGCTATACTTCAGGAAGGCAACTGCAGACTATTAACAACATATTTGTATTCCAAACAGATCTATGAAGGAAACGAATTGCACTAATGCTTTATTGTAACTTTGCAGTCATGTTATTTTATCCAGTTGACATTTTTCCATGGCAGATTCCTACTACGCTGTGAGCAAGCTCTTCATAAGCCAAGGAAAGCTAAAATACCCAAATGTCTTAATCTAACTCTTGATTCTTGATGGCTCCACTTTCACAAGGGGAGTGGTGCGTGGTTATCTCCACTACTCTACAAGGCAAAAGGGAGAAGGAAAGCACCAGGGTCACAGTGGCATTCCAGCACTTCCCAGAAAGCAGTGGAGTTGTACGTCTAACTTGACCAGCAAATATAACCCTGGCATGTTAATGGAGTGTGTCTAACTGCCACGGCTTTCCCTATTTGGTCTCAGTTGAAAGTAAAATGAGGTGAAAGACCAGTTTTAAATGCTTTATGCAGATTCTTGTCTCTTCTGAATGTGTATTAATGAAAAGCCTTCCTGTTACATGTTCTAAAGACAAACACAAGCTTTCATCTCACTTGTTTACCACCTTCACCTTCTGAGTTCCCATGAAACACCGTAGCTTTGCTTGGCGCAGTTTTTGTCAGAAGAAAATAAAAAGCCTAACACTGGAGCTTTGCAAATATACTAGCAACAATATTTGCAACTATTAGCTTTGCAAATGTTATAAAGAGGTGCAAGGAAAAAACAGATTTATCTGTTCATTTAAAATACAGATTATTTCAAAGTGGGAAAGTGTGTTTAAAAAGAACTTAGGAGTGAAAATAAAAATATTGCATGTATTAACTAGATTATCATATAGATATGGGTATTACTGAATTATTAAGGTAGTCAAATACTTAAGTAAAGCAAATTCATAGGTCATCATAAGGAGGAATTTATTTATACCCCTTTTATCCCAATTTCCCCGTAACTGTACAAGTTCTCATCTCACTCTAACTTTGTAAAACTTCACAATTTGACTGACTGGAAGTGGGGTTTAGCACCCGACTTCTCCTTAGATTCAGCTGAGAGATGTCTTCCTACAACATCCCTACAGTTATTCATTCTGCCTCCAAAAAAAAGCCCAAACTAGAACAGCCAGCACAGCTCCTGTGTAACAGCCGCTACAGACAACCATCAGGATTAGACTGTTCATGAAGAGCTGATAGTTCACCTCCAAGGTTTCAACTGAGATTGTTGTCACTTGTCCTTCTGCATCATGGTGGAAGCCTGGCTCCAGCTCCTCAATACCCACTCTGAGGTACCAGCAGGCTGCCAGGACGTCCAACCCTCACCCGAGCCGTGTGGTGCCAAACAAGCTCCCCAGAGGCACATGCTTCAGGTCTGGCCATGCTGGGGAGGGCCACGCTAGCTACCTCCTGCGTAACATACTGGGGAGCCCAAACCTGGATGCAGCCTGCAAGCAGCTCCCCTCAAGCTGCAGGGTCTGCTCCAGCTCATGCTGGCTGTGCTGTGGTGGCATGCACAGACTACGTTGATACTCTGACAGCTCCTGCTTCACTATTTGAAAGGTTCAAGATTTTTTTCTCTGCTTAATACAAAGCGGAGCTTTTCAGCTCAAGTAGCATCAACACAGAACCGGGATCTGAACTCTACATATTGCATTGGAGAGCAGAGCTCAATCCATACACCTTCATTTTTAAGCTGCTAAACAAATAGACAGACCTGATGAAATATTAACTTGACTAATTATGGCAACAGAACCCCAGAAGGAACTAACAGCTCCACAGAAAGCAAGCAATACCTGCTTCAGCACTGACAACAGCACAACTTCCAGACATGGAACAGATGGCTCCAACAACCTGTGCAGCCTGTGTTGATAGCAGCCTTGGCTTTGGCTCTGCCTCGTGAGAGTTTAAGATGCAAAGAGGCTCACGCCTGACTAGGGAGAGCTGAAGTGTGAGCTATGGAACACAACTTTTAAGTAAAGACAGATACAAAGCATTTAGACTTAACATGTCTCCCAATTCATAGACTATAACCAAATTTAAAGTGTTCTCACAAAAGAAACATTTGCCTTCATACAACAAAAAGCTCTTGAACCTGCCCTAAAAGTAGAATCAAACTACCTGGCAACTTACTGCCCAAAATAAGATTTCAGCTGATAACACTTCACAAACCCTAATGTGGATGTAGTTCTTTGGGGAAGGGACCTGTGAAGGCCGCCAAGCCCAGCCACCTACTCCAAGTAAGGTCTAGTTAGGTCGGGTTGCTCAGGGACTGGCCAGGCAAGCTTTAAGCTGGTCCAAGAATATGCAGCAATACAAGACAACCAAGAAGTGTGTAAGCACCCAAAGCAGGAAAACATGGTCAGATACATGCCCGAAACCGGCTTTCCATTATTTTATTTCTGACCTACCATAACAGTGAACTTTGGTTAAACATCTTCAAATCAGAAGCACAGAAATCGCAGGAAGCAGCACATAAAGCAACAACGGCAACATCAGGAAAGATCCTTTTTGAGGAATCCAGCAATAAAAGCTACACAAAGTGCCTGATCCACCCATTACCGTACTCAGAAACAAGGCAGGGGGACACTTGCTCATTGGAGCAAGCCCAGAGGAGGCCATGGAGGTGCTGCGAGGGCTGGAGCAGCTCTGCTCTGGAGCCAGGCTGAGAGAGCTGGGCTGGGGCAGCCTGGAGAAGAGAAGGCTCCTGGAGGGGAGACCTTAGAGCAGCTCCAGTGCCTAAAGGGGCTCCAGGAAACCTGGAGAGGGGCTTTGGACAAGGGCCTGTAGGGACAGGCCAAGGGGAATGGCTTTAACCTGCCAGAGGGGAGATTGAGATGGGCTCTGAGGCAGAAGCTCTTCCCTGTGAGGGTGCTGAGGCGCTGGCACAGGGTGCCCAGAGAAGCTGTGGCTGCCCCATCCCTGGCAGTGTTCAAGGCCAGGTTGGACACAGGGGCTTGGAGCAACCTGCTCTAGTGGAAGGTGTCCCTGCCCGTGGCAGGGGTTGGAACTGGATGAGCTTTAAGGTCCCTCCAACCCAAACCAGTCTGTGGTTCTATAAATATACCAACACAGTCCAAAGATTCAATGTGGCAACAGGCAGGACAGACCTGGTTCTCAGCAGAACACCACTGAAAGCAGCACCTTCCATTCATCCCAGAAGTAGGATTCTGCAAAACCTCTTTGAACAAAAGCAACATGTCAGAGGAACCATGAGGCTGTAATAAAACCTCACCTGATCTGAACACAATCGCTTGACTGTTGATCTTGCTGACATTGCAATTATGGCTTTGCTTCTGCTCCCAGTGATATTAAGTGCAATGCAGTCAAGTCCAATGACCAAGCAATGACTTGCACCTTGACACAGAACTGTTCGCTATCACAACGTCCTTCAGTGCCCCTGGACTCCTTTTCACACCAGTTCTCAACTCCAGCTAAGCTCCAAACCACAGAAGCTGACCCGTTAACCTATGATGGAAGCTCTTTGGGATGTTTGTGACTATGTATCTCTCAGCTGCACTACACTTCCCATAACCAAAGTAAGGCCCAGAGTAAGGACAGCATGCTACAGCTTCTGAGACATGACTTCTTCCTCTGAGGTCAGCGGAGACCTTCACCAACATAAGCATGGAACCCAAGGACCTAAACACTGACTACAGTCTTCTTTTCATTTCCTTTCAACTACAACCTACTACATGCTGCCAGGCCTAGTTTTCTTCTCTGTTTTAGGTCTCTAGCTAGTAATAAGGTAAGGTTTCTGGAGTATCCTTTACATCTGCATCACAGTCAATGCCTGCTGCAACAAGCTTTCCATTTTAAATAACCCATGTTGATAGAAGTGCATTTAAACATCAGCCAATTACACAAATAAGTTAGCTTGAGCACTGCAGCATAAAACAAGTTCCAAAAGGTGTTATAGCAAAGCTTTTCCCAGATGCTTTATGAATTTCTGCTGTAATTTGTCCCAGTCACCAAAATACTACCTTCAAGATAAAGCCACAATCATTTTCAGCTCAAGGGCAGACCTGCTCCCCATAGGCATCCACCACTGACCACTGGCAGCCTCTATTATAAAGCTAAAAATTCCTTTGGACTCATTTTCCCTGTCGGGTCTGAGGTTTTATGTAAATAGCCCATACAACCTTCTCCTGAGAAACTTCCCTAACTCAAATATACATTAAATCACAATGTAATCAAGTAATTCGGTTGCAGTCCCTGGTAAGGCTGGTATTAACACTTACAAGCTGTATTTTAGGGTGAAAAAAAGCCTTTTTCTAATCGATTCACAGCATATGACTACTACCACAAATGGGAAGCTGACTTCTCCAGCAGAGGCATTCACACTTCTTAAACAAAAGAAATCCAAGAAAAAAAAGAAAAAAAAAAAAAAGTCAAATAATGTGCGGTGGGGTTTTTTGTTACAATTTTTTGGTGGGTTTTTTTTTTCCCCCAAGAGCTACAACCAGAGAACAAACCTGCAGAACCACCTCCCTTCAGTCGTCAAAGGGATGAAAAAGAGCACTCCAGGAGAGCCACGCGTTCCTGTCACTGTTAACCATGAAAAAGTCGCAGACAAGAGCATGTAAAAATCACTGCATCAGCTCCGGAACAGAAACATCTGCTGTTGCAGATCTGATAAGAGGAAATGGGAAGAGTGAAGCTGGGAACTGGTCAAAAGCAGCATCTCTGAGGTGATGCACTTTAAGAACAGCACCATTCTGCACATACAAATACAACGTTAATACGTACTATGGGGTTTTTTAAATGAAAACGTGATAAGCTTCTGTAAAACATTGCTTATCTCCGATTTTCTGGCTTTGAATCACCCAGTAACACGCACCACTGAGGTCCTCCTCCACTTACCGCACTATTACCTTGCATGTGCATGAGAGAGTGGATATAAATCAGACTATTAAAATGCTTCACCCTTATTTCATTAGGGTTTCTATGCAGCAGAGATTTCTTACAAGCAATATTAAAATGTAATTACTTTGTCTCCCCAAGTTTTAAAATACATGGCTTGCATGGATTAAAAGTTGTTTGCAACCATGAAGTATCTCATTGCTAAAGCAGTCTGAGTGCTCTTCACAGACACATCCAGTGACCAGGCAGTGCTGGGCGACAGCATCTCTTACACAAGGAATCAATCCCTTCTTGCATTTTTTCAGCCCCATGCAATTTGGGGAAACAAACTTGGGTTTCATTTCATAAGTCTAACTCTTTAGATGTGTAGAGAAAAGGTAACCCTGGATGCTAGTCCTACCTGTTTTAAATTGGCAATCTAGGTGAACTATTTTTACTAGAATGTATTTTATTAGAGCTCTCTCCTTGGGACCTATAATTTTCTAGAGGTTTCAGAAAATCTGGGTCTACACTTTGGGACCACAAAACATAAAAGGACACAGTCAAACAAAAGCTCTCTCTCGAACAGGCGAGTGAATCAAAGCAAGGCAAAGTACGACGAGAAAACACAACAAAACTAGAGGGGCACCAGTGATACTGGACAGAGAGCATCTTCTGGTGAGCTGTTAGCATCACTCGCACTGATCTGAGTCAACTTTCCAAAAATAAACAAGGGTGTATAAAGCCAAGAACACAGACCAGTTCACGTGAAGGTTCACCTCTTGCCTACCGGCTGGCAAACCTGCAGTGCTGCTCCCCGGGTCTGCAGGACAAAGCACTGGCTGTCGCACGTTCACTCTGCACCAAAACCAAACCCCTGAAGGGCTGGTGACTGAAACCCACTGCTCCAACCGCAGAGTCTTATCAGATGCAACGTTCATGTCCAAACGACCAGCTGAGGAGGACAGTACAGGAAGAGCCCATTAAGTCTGCATAACTTGCTTTTAGCTCATAGGGAAAAAACTTGGTATTAACATGGTCAAAACTTACTATTAGACTAAGGTGTCTGTGATATCTCATTGATTCAATTAAATATCATTAATTTTGCATGCAATTCAGATCATTCTCTTAACTCTATGCCAGAAATATCAGTTAGTCTTCATTAAGTGATCAGATGGGAAATGGGAGCTCTTTCCCCACTATACCATGATACAGTCCAAGGTTAAGCTGCAGCTTGCCAAGGATTGTTAAGCTCTGCCACAAACCCTCACCTTCAGGAGCCACACACAAAAAGGTCTGTATTCACTCCAGATTCTTCCCTTATCACACAGCTCCTCCTTCCAAGCTCATCAGTAACCTTGAAAGAATGAGACAGGCGGAGCTACTAAATACAGACAGATCTACACTGTGGTCACAGGAAATTTCTTCAAGATACAGTTAGAGCATACTACCAGCCTATGCGACACTGTTTTAATGTTGAAATTTAAATTAAATTAAAAATAAAACAAGCTGCACTTTCAGCACTGCTTGTCATTTCACCTGTGCAATATCAGTATGAGAGCAAAAACAATTCCTGCCTTACCTTAACAACTGAGTACCACAGCTGTATTTGGCCACTCTTCTATGACGTGTGCGCAGTGTTGGAACAAATCTACTTTCTAGTATTTGACAGCTAACAACTAGACTTACAGAAAACCTGGGTGATTTAACACACAAAAAGACAAAACCATTTGTATAAAACAGCAAAGTACAAGAGGCACTGGAGTTTAGCATGGCAAAGAGAGTAGGCTACTACTTTTAAAGTAGTATTACAAATTACATCTAGAAGGTAATTCTGAGTACAGTCACGATGTGACATTTATTTTTCTATACTTAGAGAATGAACAAGCCCTCAGCTAACATGAGGCACAGAGTGAGATTGCTGGGTGATGCTGGGGGCCAGGCAGGAACAGGGCCAGGCTCTGGCTGGCACATGGATGCCCCTGGCTGCTGCCACCAAGTTCCACGTGGCACAGGCTGGGGCAGGCGGAACAGGAGCTCCTGGGCACAGCACTTGGGTTGTGAAGGCTTTTGAAAATCAGTCTGCTGTTCTGCCTGAATGAGATTGCTGCTCCAGGGCATGGACAAGTGATCTCTCAACCCTGGTCATTCCTGGTGGTTAATGGCATGCTTTTGGTATTTTATTTAACCACCAAGTTCAAACACATGAGCACCTGTCCTTCAGAACTCACCACAACTCTACACACGCTCACTAACTGATCTTTGCCTTCATAGCTACAGCAACTCCTTGGTTCAATCCTTTTAAGTATGACCTTGGACTTCTGCTCCCACTCCAAACTGTGTTCTATTTCATGTTACACTACAGAAAAAAGAATATTAACAAAATCTAAGTAATAAATGTCTCCCTCATCACTCCAAAGCTGCACATTAAGATTCAGCTTTCATCATCCTGCAACTATGCCTCTCGATCACAAGTTTCTCATTAGACCATTTTTCAGCATAATTGGTTGGGCCATAAATACATTTTTTCCATGAGAACTATTTAGTACAGGTGGTATTTTGAGCCTCCCCAGATCACTGACCCATTACTGATCTGGGCTGAAAACACTATAAATTTTTCACTGGGCTACTGACCAGACTAGGTCAACCCTGCAAGATACCCCAAGTATTAGCAACCTACAAGTACACAGCTGGAATGAGCTACATGAGGATATTTCTGACCCCATATAAGGGAAGGAACTTAGAAAACAATACTTAAACATCTTGCTGGACTGCAACTACTTGTAGGGGGCTTCAGCAGCTCATTTAGTGATGACAGCGCAAGAATGGGATCCCCAACTGCAAAAAATAACAATGTTATGAAAACTGTTTCTAGAGAAGCTGACAACTTCCCTCAGCTTCTGCAACCAAACGGCCTTTTTTAACTCAGGAACATGTGTCTGAAGACACTTCATATACCGGTACACTCACCGAAACTCTTGGTACACTAGGGCTGAGCAATGAAATCCAGATTTTTAAACAGCTCCATTCAAATATATTATATTCTTAAATAATTATTAGAGCTTATTGTCCCACAATTTATTTTAAGTCCAAGCACCCCAGCAAAACCGCTTCCAAGATAGGAAAGCAAGCTGGAAAGCTTAACGCAAAGTTTCTAGCACACTGCGCTGCCCAACCTGTCCCCTGTTCCTGAAGCAGGAAGCGTCCCTTCCCCATTTTTTTGCCTAGTGGTTGAAGAACAGGCTCTCCATGGAAGCGTTCCATGGACAAGGAACGGTTTCCTGGGAGCCGCCCCTGCCGCAGCAGCCCCCAGCTGCTGGGAATGCCATCCTGCCGTCTCCATGGCTACTCCACTTGAGCAGGGAGCCTGTTACAGTAACCAGGCTGCAGACGCTCCGCGCTCCCTCCCAGAAGGATGTGCTGATGGAGTGGGGGAAGACCCCCAAACAAGGGTAAATGCAAACCACCACTTAGGCTGAAACAGGCTTGGAGCCTTGCAGTCATTTTTCCTTAACAGGAAGAGGAAAACAAACACAGGTTATCTTGATTAAGATGAGCCACAGACAGTGGTACAAGTTGCGGGAAGTCAGGGGAATTTAAATATGAAGGGTAAGTGTAAAATCCAACTCCTGCTTTGCCAGCGAGGCATTTCATTAGCTACGTCAGGAGTGGGGAAAAAAAGAACCTCTTCGTACACACTTATACTTTCTAAAAGCTGGTATTCACAAAGTTAAAGTGAAGCTTTAATCCAGAACACACGTACAGGCTCGCTGATCACTAGCTGCCATGTACAGAGCACTCTCTGGCCCCAGGCTGCAGCATGCATTATTTGCATTACCTCTGAAAAAGCCTCTATCTTTTATTTGCTCATTCCCTACAGTCTAGTTTGTGAAATGAAAATTAAAAGAAGAATAACTTACCCTCATAAAAACCTTGGAGTTATAACTCTGGCTATCAGTTACCTTTTGAGACATTGGTATCTGACTAGTTTTCTGCTACACTTCTTTAAGATAGCCTATTATGAGATTTGTATCGAAAAATCAATCAGGAAGAGCTGCAGGTAGTCCTGGCCTCCTTTTGTGTTCCCAGGCACATCAGTCAATCTGAACTAAAGCATCATCATTGGACTTGCAGCCTGCACCATGTAAATCCAGGCTGTGCTGTGCCACAAGTCCCAAAGACAATGACATCACCCGTCCAGCTCCATGTGAGATGTGTAGAAGGAAAAAGCCTTACGATTCCTTTTAACAGTTATTTCAGTAGCTACACTAAAACATGAGCACTGTCCTCACAGCAACACTGAAATAAAGAGAACAACAAGAACAACAGTTTTTCAGTCACGCCACTCCAGCAGCGATGTTTTTTTCTAACTAAGCTTTCAGCAGTCAGAAATGGGAAGGATTCTAGACACAGAGCCTGCAATTCAAGTCCAAGATATCTTTGTTAGCAGCAGCAATGAAAAGAAGAAAAAAGCCCACAAAATTCCTCCGCTTCAAGCACAACCTCAAAACATATGCTTCCAATCCTGGAAATCTTTGGGAGATTCAGTGTGTTAAGCAGCTGCAGCCAAGCTTGGAGTGAACATTGCAAATAAATGCTAATGAGATCCTGAACAAATTGATTTACTGAGATCTTGTCGAGTGTCTCCTATCAAGGGTCTGTCAGAGTAAACAACCAAATCCTTATAAACACAAGTGACTATTCATTACAATTGGAGCAAGAGCTTTAGTTCAGGAAGATAAAAACAAGGAACACACACATATACGCACACGCTATTTAAAAAGTAAATTTATACTTCTGAAACCACCATTAGATTTTCCTGCCTCTGAAGAGATTTGTCAGCGAGGGAAGCAGTGAAGGGTATGGGGGAAAACTAAGGTATAGTTTAGCTCACCAGAAATTACAGATCATTTTGTAATGCTACAACTACATTTAAATACCCAAAAAACAGTTATCAATGTAAGAACTGCCCGTACTAAAACCACACATAAAGCTTTAGAACAAGCCGAAGAAACTAGATGTATAATGAGTTTCTATTCATGCATCAAATTGTTTTACTGCACATCAGCTTAGCACAATGTGTGTAACCTACATCTTGGAAATCCAACAGGTAGTTGTCCTGGGTTCAGCTATAGCAGTCATTTTTCTCCTTCTTAGTAGCTGGTGCAGTGCTGTGGTTTTGACTTTCAGCCTGGGAACAACGCTGATAACACCGATGGTTTTAGTTCTTGCTAAGTAATGTTTACTCTGACCAAGGACTTTCTCAGTCTCATGCTCTGCCAGGGAGGAGGGGAAGCCGGGAGGAAGCAGAGACAGGACACCTGACCCAAACTGGCCAAAGGGGTATTCCATACCATGGCACGTCATGCCCAGTATAGAAACCAGGGGGAGTTACCCGGCAGGCCCAGATCACTGCTCGGGTCGGGCTGGGCATCGGTCGGTGGGTGGTGAGCAATTGTATCCTCTCCCCTCGTTATTTCCCTTATCATTATTATCACTGGTGGTAGCAGTAGTGGTTTTGTATTATACCTTAGTTACTGGACTGCTCTTATCTCAACCCATGGGAGTTACATTCTTCCCATTCTCCTCCCCATCCCTCTGGGAGTGGGGAGAGGAAGAAAGAGGGGGAGTGAGCGTGCGGCTGCGTGGTTCTGAGTTACCGGCTAGGCTTAAACCATGACAGTAGTAAACCCATTCTCTTAAAAAGAATCTTACTGTTTGTAAGATTACATATGAACATAAGTTACGTAGGAAGTGAGGTAAAACTTCAGCAGCTATAGATCAGAATGTTTCTAATGCAATAAAACTTAGATGACTGCATAGTATTGTAACCGCTTAACATGGAAAACTCTAGGATTCCTTTTTGGCCAGTTACCTTTAAAACATGAATGTTAAACACCTTAAACACCTCATAGTGGCAAGCAGGGAAGGTGGTAACATGTATCCTCTGATCATGTACAGCCAGAGAGCTTCACTTACAGAACATTAGACTGAGAAAGTGAAGTTGTTAAAAGCAGGATAAAAATCCAGTCCCAGTTTATTTACACCAATGGTCTTTGGGGAGGTTACCACAAAAATACTTAGTAGGAAAAGCAAAGAAATGCAAAATTCTTCACCCTTTCACTCTCCACAATTCCACTTAACAAATCCTGGCAGCTTTAAGGGAAATCAAATCAGTCTCCAGCTCCTACTCAAGCAGGAGCAGCCCCAGCCCTACACTCCAGCCCACAGCCATGGCTGGAAGCCGATTTGCAGAAGATCCTCGTGAAAGGCTGATGTACTCTACTACTACTAGACACTCTGCAGCTCTTCGCAGAGCAGGCACTCACAGAGAAGCATCTCCTCCTTACTAGAGGAAGGGCAGTACTGTGGGGGTTTTTCTGTACCATAGATCTCCATCACTGACATCTCTCAATTCCTTGCACAAAGCAGAACATCAGTTGACATTGAGAGAGCAAATCCCTCTGAACTAAATGAAACCAGCTCCTCCAAGGTGTCAGATTCCCTGTTAGGACTAGGAGAGCTCAGCCAAAATCAAGTACAAGTCTCCAAATTTTCTATGCTCCTTATTTTAAGCAACATAAAGTGATTTCAATGTTTCTTGTAGCAATTAGGAGAAACTCAAGGTTTTCCCCCCCACAGAGGCCCAAACCTCCCAAGTGAATGACAAATGCAGTTCTAGCAACTGCGGACTGCAAAGAGGAAAAAAGAAATCTGTCACAGGAATTCTCTTCTAGGAGAAATAGAGAGTTCCTACTGTTCTGTGCGCAAGAGATGCTTGCCAAGAAAGTTCCTGCTCACGTTCCATCACACTCCTGTGAAGGTGCACCACTGCCGTGTTATGACTTGCTTCTGCATTATACTCCTTTGTGCTAGTTTTGTAGTACAGACTACAATAAGCCACTAACTCCCTGCCCTCTTCGAGACAGTGATGGACAGAAATAAAAGAGAACTTTTTAAACAAGAGCCATTTACAGACTCAGTGCAAGGATGCTGAAATAATCAGGAAGCTCTTCTATCTTCCTTCAACCACTTCGCAAGCCTAAAGTACAATACAGCAAATTCAACACAATAGGATGTGCCCTTTGTGAGAAACACTCAATAGTTCTGCAAAATACATATTTGGGGGGGGGATTATTGTAACTGATGTCCCCATCCCACCCCCAAATGCGGGGCTTAAGAAAAACAAGTCAACTCACTGTTACAGGCCACCCACAATTTCTGTATACTGTGCCTGACCAGATGGATGCTGGTTTACCATTTTGGGGGCCTCTTATAAGCTGAAAAACATATGGGAAAGCAGTTATACACATATGCACTTCCCGAAACACTCAAGGCAACAAAAACAAACCCCAGCTATCTTCAGGCAGTGGCTCTCATCAGCTCTTGTCAGGCAGGTCTTTCAGGAGTAGTCGTATTTTCGAGAAAGATTGAGAGAGCAAGGAGAAAGAAGATAGCATCAAAACAGGAGAAAATATTTAAGTCTCAACCTGCAGCAGTAGTCAAAATGAAAACCAACACACTCCAAATGAAAAATGGCAAAAGAAACCTAAAACGACATGCACTGACAGTTACAGTCTTCTATACAAAAATTGACCCAGCTCAGAGCAGTATTCCACCTCCAAGAAAGGAAACAAAACACAAACCACCACAAAGAGGATGCATTCAGAGAGTAATGGTGCTAAGAGCAAAGTCTGCTGTATGATATCAAGGTATCACAAAACCATTTCATTTCAGAAACAAGTTTTGCTCTCCTCCATTCTTCTTGGCTGAGAGTTGTCTCAGCATGTACCAGGGCCAGTAAGACATCACAACCTCAGGAGATGCATCCCAGTTACTACTGGAAAAGGTTACCACTTTAAGCTGTTTAAAATAACCAGTCTTTCCTTCCTAACACTGGACGATCATCTCCTTTTCTCCAAGGTGTGAGCAGAAATAGAAGCAGCTATTAAGTACTTGTATTTATTGTCAACACGGATGCCTTCCTTCAGCTATGAACCAAAAATGCCCATGTTTGCTGGTATTAATTTTTCCCCTTCACCTGCTTTATCTGGTCAATTCATCTGTTCCTCTTTCATCCCATTTTCACAGCACTGAATGGCCCAGATTTGAAGCTATGCAGCACAAGCAACAGCTAGAACACTGCAACTGCCTCAGTCTGTCTTCAACTGTGATCAAAGACGAGAGGTAAGAGATGGTGGCTTGGAAAGCAGAAGTGTCAAACTCATTAAAAGTAAGCAAGCCAGCCTGTATTCTTCTTTCTATGATCCCTACAATATTAACTGAAATAACTATCCCAAAAGGCACTGACTAGCTTTTCAAATGCAGTTTTATACTCTGGAAAACCAGTAGAATGGGAACAGTTGAAAAAAGACCAGAAGGGATTATAAGATGATCCCAAACCAAATAATTGGGTTTGGCTTTCGTTTCTTCTTTTTAAAAATCTCTGGGAAAGAGACTGAAATTAAAACATAAACAGAGAAAATATTCTTGAAGAAGAGATAAAAAACTTAGAGTATTCCATCTGAAGTTACAAACATTCATAATGGTACCCAGCGAGTTCAACAGGTTTTTGTCATTTAAATAGAGGTTAAGCTGTGGAATTTCAGAAACTGAAAGACCAATCAGATCAGGAAAGATCAGCAATAACCTTTGGGTGGTAGGAGCTTCAACACTGGTGGTTTGGATACTGTGCTTCCATCCTCCCCAGAACAGTAATGGTATTTTAACCATATATAAGGCAACTGCTGGATCTGGATTAACAATGCCACACCATGCTCAAAAGGAAACCTATTTCTTAACTCCTGAGTGCAAAGTGAAGGCTCCTGTGAGCTTTGCTTCCCCACGATGCCATTTGCCTTTCAAAAAAGTCTCACCAAACAAGCTGAAGCTGTTACTTAACCAATTGTAACAAAAACCACTAAGGGTTTCTTTTTAACCTCCAAATATGCAAGTGTTCTTAAGCAAGTAATCTGGAAAGATGGGGATCACTAATACGAACAGCACTCATTTTCCACATCTGGGAAATAAGTGTTCTTGAAGGTTGAGCATTTTGCAAAATACAGCACCTTTGCAATGCTGCAGTTGAGAAGTTAACCCAGTATCAGCTCAGAAGACAGTGCTGGAAGTCACATTTTTAGCTGTTCCCAAAGCCAAGCTTGCCTTCCCCAGGAGAAAACCTGTTCTCTAAACTCAGATGAATGTGTACCTGAAAGATATACATACATGGGAGTCCCCCAAACCACCCCAATACTTAAACTCCATTTGTAACTCATTTTCTACCATTTGAACCACTTCAGTATTTTGCTTTGTGCTTTAAGTGAACTAGAATAAATATCACCCCATACCAGCATGTGGATGTTTGATAAGGAAAGTATGTTTCCAATCCCACCAGCCTATTTTTTTTCTTCCAGGTACAGTGCAGTTACATACAGCTCCAACTTTCTCTCACACACTTCAGATTTGCCCGTTCTTTTGTTCCTGCAAGACAAGAACTCATAAAAGCCTATAACCAGCTCTTCCAGAGCAGTGCTCCACAGCAACATGCACTGTAGAAATGGTTTGAAGTTGGAGGGGGGTTCATTTAAATTTGTGTCTTCAGGGAAAATTTAAATAAAAGCCACTAATGTGCTATGTAGGAAGCTGCAAGAGCAGAGACAGAATGCCCAGATGTTCACTCCGCCCACAAAAACACTGGCATTTTTCTAAATATCAAAGGAAAATATTGGAGTTTAGCCTATGCTAAAACTCTACTATACAACTTCAATGCCCTTCCTGTGTTTTATCCTTTCGATGTTTAACTCTTTAGAAGTTAACCATAAGCTCTTCGGCAGAGACATCATGCGCATACATACAGGACCATACTTGAGTCTTAATCACAATTTTTACACATAACTCCAACACATCATTTGGTTTTCCTGCGAAGGAGAGGGCACCAACATGGGAGCAGCAGTGTTTCAGCAGGGTTAGCCCAGGCTCACGCTTTCTCTCTTGTAACACAGCATCCTGAGCTGCAGGTGAGTTACTGCTCAAGGTGTGCAAGAGGAAATGCACTGTCCAGCATCCAGCTACTTTGTAAAGCATTCCCACACGTAGCACACTAAATACCAGGTACTTCCAGCAAACAAGTTTCTTTTCATCCTAGTCTAGATTTCGAAGCTCCATTTCAAATCCACCATATTATTACTACCAATCATTGGAAACATCGCATGCTTTTAAAGGCACTGCACATTAAGCACTACTTCAAGCCTGAAAGGTTCAGATGGAACAGCATCGTTTCAGACCTACACTGTGTCGATCTCTTGTGATACACATTGAACACAACTGCCACACCTTCCCATCTCCTAACAAAAACATTACAACAGGCACTTCAGACGAAGGAAGTGTGCAATCTGCTGACAAGAGAGGTGATGGCCTCTCTGGCATTGGAATATCAGCAACCGCAGCTGATAGCCTTACTCATTTTATAGCTCTTGTAATCAATTTCTCATTCCTTACTCATGGGAGTTCTCTCTGATGCATTTGACGCCAAGAGACATCAGTGACTTCGGACACCTCAGAAAGGGCACCAAATAAGAGGTTTATTTGCAACTGAGACAAAAAGAAGTTTCAAAGTTTTTAATGAAAAAATGTAACAAACACATTCCACATCCCTTCTAAAACATGAATTTTGACAACACCAGCACTATTCTGCTAATGCTCAACAACACTCAAGTCCTCAGCAATCATAAAAATAATAGAATCATTTAGGTTGGGAAAGACATTTAAGATCATGGAGGCCAACCATTACCCCAGCACTGCCAATTCCACCACTAAACCATGTCACTAGAGGCCACATACTCCAGAGCTGCCAGTAGAAATAGAAAGCATGGGCCATAACTCCCTCTGCAGTCAGAGCATCACGAATTTAACATAAACTATGACTTCTACCATTGATGCGGGTAAGAACTTATTAGAAACCTCTATTCAGATCCAGCACCTTCAGTGCAGGCTGAACTCGCACACAGTCGAAGCCTGCAGAAGTGAGTGATGTAGGAAGTCCCTCTAGAAGACTAAATTTTTACCGAGGAAATCAGAAGGCAACTCAAAAGCAGTAATTATTTGCACAGAATAATGCTGTGAAACATCAGAATGTATTTCAATTCCTTGTGCTGCCTCTGTCCCCCAGCTTCAATTAGAGACAGGGTGTTTTTAAGACAAGTTATTGCCAACTTCACTGGATGACCAACAAGTGTGGAAAGCTGCCCACCACAGAGACTCTTCTGATCACACCTGGAAGATTCTCAAGGATGTATTTGCCATGCCAGAACATGCTGTGTTGTAGAGACACACACTTGTGACTGTTTCTAGGTAGCAGTCACATGTAAACCCTGTGATTGTTGGTAAACAAGCACTGAACGTAACAACATTGTAAAGCTGGTGGTGTATCAACAGTTCACATTTCCAATTATGCAAACGAAGGAGTGACACTCCTGTGTTCTAACTGATATGGCACAGCAGTGTACTAATAAATAAGAAACACTCCTTACAGAAGAGAACCTGCACAGTGTGCCACAACAGCTCCTGGATTTGCAAAATACAAGACTCCATGAATGGCGAGGTGTAGAAACAGTAGCAGAAAAGGAAGCAGAGAAATAAATGCATGACAACAGCCGAAGGCTTGATTTCTTTTTTTAAGTAGGATGCATTTCACAGAGTTGCCTCTACCTTGGATAAGAAAACACAGCACACTGGCTGAGACCTACAGTTCAGTTTCCAGCAATAGCAACAGCGGCATCCTCCCTCCCTCCCACCCAAGTGAAAACACCAAAGCCTGACCATTCTCTAACTCATTCCCCTTGTACTCCTCCCATATCTACAATTACAGCTGTTAGATACAGCTGTATCTAATTGCAGGGGGTAAATCGCTGCTTAGACTTCTGCTGTCCCTGTTACTGCCCTATCCTTCACCAACACACCTAACCCCTTTCCGAATCTGGTGCCTGCCTCCAGCCTCCCGTGGCAGCAAGCTCCAGGAGTTCCATCCCCCCTGTGTAACATGCTTCTCTCTGTACCATGTTTTTAACCAAGCTACTGGTTTCACCAAGTAACTCATCACTGCAGCACCTCAGGGTTTGTTGACGAGCAATGTGCATGCACCTCACCCCATGCTCCAGCCTCTGCCTCCTCCGCCCCAGATAGAGCACTCACAGCAATCAATCTTCTCCGCTCTGCCTCTCAGGGAAGAAGTAGTGAAGTAGGAGACCAGAGCTGTACACCCCACCAGTGTTTCATGTAGCAGTGAGCATTCTCCACGCTCGCTTTCCCTACTGAACAGGGCGCTATGCTTCATCAGCGTGTCTGGCTGCCACTGCGTACTGAGCTGATGGCACCAGACAACAGTTACCACAGCTCCACGAGCTGTAACTGCAGCTCTGAGCACAACAGTGTGTAGGTTGGATTATTCCTCCTGTCAAAGCTTTGCATAAACTGAAACTACGCTGACATTCATTTGCTGCCTTTTCCTCACTTGCTCAATGCTGCGAGGTCCTTCGGAAGCTCCTGGCCACCAGCACACCCCAGGACTACCCTGACCCACACTGGGCCCATTTCACTGCACAAGAACACAGCAGAAGAAAACTCTACCTGTATTTTCCTCTACCACATTTTTACAGCAGCTAAACGTACCAACTCAAAATACTTACAGTGGTTTGCACTGGATTCTGCATGGTAGAAGTACAGCAAAGTTTTACAGAAGAGATTATGTTCTATTCTGAACCCCAACACATGTATGCACAAGCTGATACCCACTTTGACCACGTTTTCTGCACTTAATCACTAAGGAAATCAGTTTTAAAAAGCTACAGTGAATTACATGTTATGCTCAAAGCAAAAAACCTTAAGACAAACTAACAGGGCAAATGCTTTCAAATCACAGCAACTGCCTTTGAGGACCATCACAGCAATAAAATATTGACAGTATTTTCTTTTATATAACTTAAAGCAAATTACAGTGACAAGTCACAGTAACACTGAAAAATACAAGTGCTATTGAGATGAGCTAGATGTCTCAAAGCCCTCATTTAGTAACCAGCCAGGAGACCCTAGAGTTTTGCTACTCCTTTCCATCAGCAAGGCTGATATCGCTTCTCCTCATTAGCTGTCCTCACAAAAGGCGGGACACTTTAAAACATCTTGGCTATCTTTTCAAAGGCATGAACTCCTCATCTCCCTGTGAGGTGTGTTCTCAGCATTTCAGTGCCTGAAATAAAGTGTCTGTGGAACAAAGCCGGACATTTTCAGGAGCACAAGCTGTGACCTAAGGAGAAGTGCTTATTCCCCACGCCATGTCCAGAAGTGTGGTTAAGTCCATAATAACAAGTCCAGAATACTTAAAAACAAAACAGAACACAAAGACAGACAAAGTGGAAAGTAACAGTATCACAGAATTAACCTGTTCATACACATATACATGTCTTTACCTCTCAGATAATTGCTAAAATTAGAGAGACAACATAATTTCACACTTTCTTCAAATTATAAAGCAAAGACATTCTTGAAACATCTTGCGACATGAATGTGACAGAAGCAATCAACACCACAGGCTTGGGGGATTTAGAGGTTTAGGTGTTTGGCTTGCGGGGTTTGTTTTGCTCTTTAATGAAACAAACATCTCAGAACTTCAAAATTACCTAGTTGGAAGCTATTGCTTCATAAATGTATTAAAGTATCACAAATTATATCTTATGTACAGTACACAACTTCACTTAAAGTGACAGCCTAAAAACCAGCCTTCATTGACACAGCACACACCAGGAATCCTTTCAAATAGGACCTGCTTACGGTATTTAACAGTAGTGAGAGTTTTTATGCACCTTGTTTTTGAAACCACTAGTTCTAAAATGCAAAATAATTTCTTGAAAATGAAAATGTAACTTAGTATGCAGTAGTTTTACCCCATTTAAGCCATGGAAGAGAATTTTTAAGTGAAGCTGCATTAATTCCTAAACATAGAAAATGAACAGCATATGAATAATTTATTGATGGCTTTTGCTTCATGTCAGCAGCTTTGCTGGATGAAGTGATATTTATGAAGTCCCCCAGGACACCAAGAAGTTAAAGATGGGCAAAGAAACTGCAGGATAACATTACTACCTCTGCGGAATGACACTTCAGGTACGCAGGTGTCACAGGTGGTTTCCAAACATGAGGATTACACAAAGCCAAACTTCATGGCACTGGGAGAAGAGAGCAATGAGCTTATCCCAAGGAAGTTGGTCCCTTTCAAACCACTGATAAATAAAACCAAGATCTTTCATGCCCAACAGGTATTACAGGAGGGCATCATCATTTTGAGTGGCTTTCAAGCTCTGCTTTAAGCACACTCCTGCAAGACAGACCTCAAGACTCAAAATACCAAACTACCGTAACTTTGACTACTGATCACTCAGAATTTGAGTGCTACTACAACAACTTACCCATAACAAATATAAAACTTAATTTCAAATCTACTCTGCAGTAGATTCTCTGAACTTCTTCCCCATTATCTGATGCAGAATGGCTGTGTCAGCAGTAAAGATGGCTCTTCACTAAGCACAAAGCAGTTCTCTGCCAGAGGCAGGACACTGAGAACATCCAAACAAATGGAGAAAGAAACACCAAAATACAAATTTCATCTTTTACCCAAGACCAAAGTCAGCTCTCTGTGCAGAGCTTGACCACTATTTCCAGAACATAGGTTTTCTTTTAAATGAAAACCCTCCTCATGCAAAACACTCCATCGAGCAATGTTTGTGGCTTCAAAAATACAGTTCACACCTACAGAAAAGATAAATATTATTTTTTCTCCCTACTCACAGGGTCTATGGGGTAAATAATGCCTCAGACTGCAGTGACTTTGGATTAGGCTCATCTTGTCAATAATTAATACAGCTTTGTGGTGCAAAGCATAGCAACAAGGTGGATTAACCAAAATCCCCTCTGCTACGACGCCAGCTTTTTTTACCCATGTTGAATACACATACACGCGACTGTTAAAAGGGACATTATTTATGCCCTTAATGTTGGGGGGTTGGTGTCCTCCTTGAATTTTAAGAAATGCTTTATAAACAAATGTTTTTTGGTAACAATTCAATACATTGAAATCACAGCAAATACTACCATCTTTAAACTGGCCTCAAATATTAGATGAGAGCTTTATCACACAAGTTCTTTTCAAGTCCTGGGGATTTCAGGATCCTAATGCATCAAACGAAAAGCAATGAACAAAGAACAACAATGCTACTCCATCAGCTCAGGCACTGTGATCCATCAACCTCGAAAACAACAGATGACACAGTAACGGACCCTCCATATATAAGCTTACAGCCATCCTCCACCCAATAGATTATCCATTCCATTCCAACAGTTACGAATTACAAAGCTTGCATTACAGCTGCAACTGTGACTCGTTGAGATGGATATGGTGAGCCACAGAAAGCATTTTTGTACTCCCTATATTTTTATATTGCTGTAACTGCAAATCTAAGTACCTGAGCTACCACATCTGCAAATGGCTTGGAAGTGAAAAAAGCAGTTTGCAAATTAAATCCTTTTAAAAATTGTTTAAACAATTGAACGTAGCAAACAATGAAATAACATACAGGAATCCAATCAGCTGCAGCCTAAACTGACTTATTTGCAAGAACACTTTTCTTCAATCAAAACCCACTCCCAGGTAAATCCTGGACTTCAGCTGGTTTGTTCATTGTGCGATCTTCACAACATGGCCCGATTTCTTCTGAGGTCAATGGTCATCAGGAGAATTAACACTCAAATTTCTATCCTGAAACACAAGAAAAGCACTAAATCTGCATACTTTTTGTCAATTTTCAAATCTGACCCTTCATTTTACTATGTCTTCAATTGCTGTAGCCCTCAGTTTTTGCCTTAGGGCAACCAGCTGCATTTGGTCAATGTCCACACATGGATTTTGGGAAAGATGCTTGCAGCTTCAGGCAATACAAGAGACACTGTGTGATGGTCATGAACCATCTGTGCAACCATTAAAGTGACACATAAGAGTCCATTTTTTTGGTTGTCTTCAAAGCAGGTGCTCAGAGTATTTGTTTGTTATTTTCCTAAGCAAAGGCAGCTTTTCTGTGATGAGTGGAACAAATTTAGATAATGACAGAGTTCTGGTACTTGTGGCTGGGCAAAGGCATTAACTTTATTACTCAATCCTGTATTTAAACAAACACCAGTTTAAACACATTTCTATTGTAATCCCTAAAGCTGCTAAGGGACAGACTATGTAACTCTGGCTGTGTTATCCATTCCTTCACTCAGCGACTACTCCACAACTACTCTAAACAGAGGTTTCCTTCCCCTCAGCAGCACCTACAAGAGCAAGGTGCAAGCCTGGACCTCTTTAGACATCATACACATGGCAAACATAAAGGATGAACCAATTCTTCTCGATTAGTCTCAGGGAAACTGAACTCAGACAGCAAAGAGGGTGGTGAATTGGTAAAGACAGTTAAAGGCAAACAATTCATGTTCTTCGTCCCAGCAAATATCTACAACTCCGTGCAAAGTGAACTGTTCGTATATGAACATACAAAGGGTGAACTGCTCCTATATGATCTGATGGAAAGCCATTATTTCAATGAGACTCACAGGAGAGATGCTTTAAAAGATATCTCTGGACATTTTAGCTAGTGAATTATGCTGTACATAAACAGTTCGAAGTAACTGAATACATGAGCTCAGAGGAAGCGACCACTGTTGCTCGAGGTTTTACAGAACACACCTTTAAAGGGGAAAGGGATCCCTGCTGATCCCAACACAGACATCCCATGAAATACTGCTGCTTGAGGAGGCAGTCTCATGGACCCTTCTGACATGGAGAGTCCTGAATACCTTCAAACACAAACTACAACCACCATTAAGGGGCGATTCCAGAGAAATAGCATAGAGCTTGGAGAAAAACTAAACTCTTACACAGAAACAGGCAGAAAATAGAAGCTTTTTTGGGTAAAGTTTTTGGAAGCCTGTTAGAGGTTACCTCATCCTCATGGAAAGCTGCTTATAAAAATCACTGATGCTGGCACTGTTGGGAACTCAATGTGTGGCAAACCTTAAGCACAGCAGTAATTTATAGTAAATCCTCTGTAGCACATAGTCCTAACCATATACCATTGGAGACGGTTGTTTAAACACAGCTAGATCCTACATTTAAGATTTCCCTTTAGGCTGAAATTTGTCTTTTCATTCAAAAGCTTTACCCCTGCCCCAAAGTACATTTTGTCAATATTTACTAGACTAAGAGTTTAATAAATCAAATTCTTTTTTTTTTTTTTTGTTCATTTGCTTACACATACAGACGTTTTACCAACAAAATCTGCTACAACATTGGTTCATGCAGGCTTTACGCTAGCAGAGCCTGCGTGCTGCAAAAACGTTCAATACATAACCACAAGGGCCACATGAAAGTAATTTAGCATAACCAGAAAACATGCTAAGTCAAATTAAACCCCAACCCCTTCATTAGTGCATGGGGAATTCTATTTGTGCTCAGGCATTCTCTACTTAAAAATTACCAAAAATAGTCCTTAAAAAGTTTGCTGCCCATTTTCTTAGAGCTTGACTGGCGTTGGCACTGTTGTTACAGCACCCAATATATCTTGTGTCTGTAATGCAGCCAAGATGTAAGTCACATAAGGACACCAGAACCAGCACAGACCAACCATGTGCACTGCCAGGGTCAAGAGAAATGAAGTCTTCTCATGAAGCTTAGTGACACCAAGCTCAGCGTGCCCTGGGGAGTCTTTGCAGTGATGCAGCAGTTGCTCAAGATAGCACAAGCACCAGCTAGCCTCCCTCCACTTACTGCCAGCTTCTGCTGGACACAGATTTTCCTTTCCTTTCCCCATCAGTAGAAATGGGCATCAGCTCTTGAATTCTACAACTCTGGGCTCAACACATTGTGAGTTCAACCTAAACAGAGGGAACTCCATAGATACTGGGTAATCCAAAGGGAACCATGACTAAAGCGTGGTAAGAACACTCTCCCATGTCCCCACACTTCTCAGGTGAGCTTAGGAGAGTTGAAGTCCCAACAGCACACCCTCTACTGCCTTCTGCCTGCAGCACCCATCTTCCTTTCCTTTGAGCAGGTTGCACAGACTTATGTTCATTCACATAGGAAATTTCAGTCCCGTGCAGAAGGTAGCTGGACTACACTTCGTAGTAATTTTAGCAGCAAACATATAGTTTCTTTCCCTAAAATGCAGCGTCTCAGAGAGCTGAGTGGAACATGCTTAGCACATTTATAACTGTGAGAGGCACATTATCTCCCCAATTTGGTGACCGGGTGAGGATTCTCGCAGCAGCCAACTCTTGACCGAGGAACAGATCCACACAAAGATGGAACCATACTTCAAGTGCAAACAGACTAATGGTTACATTTGCAGGCTTTCCTCACAAGTCGTCCTCAAGAGGGTTAACAAACTCATACCAGCTCCTGTAATAAACAACTAAAATAGTTCAAGAAACAATTACAGTTAAGATACATTAGAACCTTCTCACTTGTAGACTACAGCGGTATCTACACACCAGAAATGTGACAGAAATGCCCAGCATTTGAAATCAATGAAACTACCACAGCAGCTGCATAAAACCTAAGAGAAGGCTAAGCAGGATATCAACACATGGTATGCACCAAAAGAAAAGGGCGGATGGGTTTTGGTAAGTACAAGAGTTCTCAGCTAGGTCTCACCCATTCTGTAACACAACAACTACCTTCTCTGAGGAGTATCTCGCAGGAATAGCAGCACAATTCTGAAGACATGCATTTCCTGCGCTAACAGGAAGAACTGGGCAATACAGGGACTTGCAGAACTCTTTCTAATTGAATTCTTTTCAAATCTCTTCTTGAGGACTCCACAATTCTTTCGGCTTTAAGACATTATTAAAAATGTGAATTTTAAACTGTCCTCATGAGGCTCTTCTAACTCTTGCACTGCAGAAATCTATAAATATTGGATCAAATTCTAGCACCACTTCTTACATTATTAATTCTAGAATAAAACAGCTTTCAAAGTTCTTTTCCTTTATCAAATTACTTTCTAAACCCCAGAGAGGGGCAGGGAGGGACAGGATGAATGCTGCACATTCAAGCTTAAGTACTACTTACACAGCACTGTGCCTGAAGGTCTCAAAGTTTGGATACTGCTCAATTTGCTGCTGCCCAAACGTACTTTACCACAAGTCCTGCAAAGTTTCCAGTTTACACAGGAAGATGTGCAGAAGGAAGGAAAAGAAACGCATTAAACAACCTTCTAGAGTTCATTAATGATGTCCTTAGTTTTCCGTTCTCTTCAGAAGTAAATCAGTTTAATCACACCCCAATTAGTTCAGTTCAAGCAAGCACAGCAGCTACTGCACAGGAAAAACAAATTGAGTTTTGCTAGCTCATTATGTAAGCTGCTGCAATATCTAAACCCACCGAGAGGCCAAAGCTACTGAAGAACCAAAAAAAACCCCATGCTCAAACTATAATTTAGCTGAGCAGTGACAACCAGCTGCATGTCAGAGATGGAAACAGCAAACAAGTCCAAAATCCTTCTGCCCACCAAACATCAGCCATTCTCATATCATTTCTAGCTGCTTTTAAGTAAACAAGGCTGGGTTTGCACATGTGGGTTTGCACATACACACAGAGAATCCCTTCTTGGAGAAACCCCCGAGTCTATATTTGCAGATTTTAAGCAAATTTGACAGAGGTGATTTCAAAGAGGTCCCACAAATTAATTAAAAGCCACAATCAAATCAAGAAGGCAGATTCACTGCTCTCAAGAGTAATGAGTCAAACTTTTTAGACCATCAGAGAATCTGCACACTACTCCAATGCTAATTACAAGTATATTGAAAGAATTATTCATTACATTGCTTGCAGAATTACTAATGACTTTCCTCCTTCCTCCCAGATTTGTGTTATAGAAGCAAAACAAAGCAAGGGAAATGCAGAATACTACTCTGAACCTGTGAACACACACCTGTAGTTGCACAGCAGCAGCAGCAGCACTGATCCCAGGCATGCAGCACACGTGCTGATGTAAGTGTATCGTACTGTTTCCTGATGAGCTGGACAGCAAGTGTGCAGCCTGCAACTGGCTAGGACAGCTTCTTCCCTTGCCTTCAGACAGCACCCTCCCATATTCCTGTTGAAGGCGTTATCTACAGCTTGCTGCATTTACAGCTGAACTTGTAGAAAATCTTTAATCAACACCAAACACAGCTGTCCTCTTCCTCCCAAGGCAGAAGGTGACAAAGGAACAGCAACTGAGTGCAACTTTTCTCACCAGCTTGGCCAGCTTCCAGCATCACTCTGTGAACTTGTTCTGACTTTCAAAGCAACTACTGGATAAAGCCCTTGCTACAAAGACAGAATTTCAATCATCACTACAGCGACATTCCTCTGGGATAATGCAGATTTCATGGCACGAGTGCACCAGAGACGCAGTACCCTCTCTTGAACAGTAGCTACGGATTTGCTTCTAGGAGGAGAATCTCCAAACTGACTCTGACCACATTTAAAGATAGTCAGTCTGTCTTACTCCATGTGACCCACCACAGTTTTTGCTCTCTCTGTGTTGCGGCATCTCATCAAGTTAAGACTAAGCTTCGGAGAGAGAAGAGAGAAGATGAAGCAGCTGGTCAGGGTTCTTAGCACAGTCTGTGCAGCGGCAATGGGCAGCAACAACCCTGAAGCAGACTACAACATTAAACATGACAAATGAGGCTCTCTACAGCTTCAAAAATATGTTTCAGCTCCCTCAATAACCTTCTGCTGAAGTCTTTTAGTAAAACAAGTGAAGAGCATCTGTGCTGAACAGCAGAAGTGCTGCCACAAAATATGCATGTTAAGGTTTTTCCTTCACATCCTGAAAACTAGAGAAATTTCTCAAGTTTTCTCCATTCTCCTCAAGAATATTCTCAAATTCAAGAGATGTTTTTATGTGTGATCAGATTTAGGAAAAATCTGAACTCAAATGTGCTCAAGCTTCAAATCGGCCTTGTTCAAATACTAGAAAAGGCTACTCCTCGTCTACATTATGGTAAGGAAGGAGGAGAGGCTGATTTCCGTAACACTTGCAGCTAGCTAACCAATCATTATTCCACCTGAGAGTACATACTTACTTGCTGACAGTTCTCATTTACATGGACAAAACCAAAGAAATCACAGCTACTACAGCAGCCAAAGAACATGCTTTAATCATCTAAAAATGTCGTTATCCTCAGAGTTCAGTTCTCCACAAAAAAAGAGAAAGACCATAAACGTTATTTAGTCACATGAAAAAGACACTCCTTGCTTTTAAAATCAATCTGATGTAGTGAGGATAACACCCACCGCAACAGCAGTGCAGCAGCACAGTGCCTCTCATCTTGCATCACACCAACCAGGCCTGGCTGGTAGGTGAGAGCCAGGGAAGGGGGGAAATAACAAACAAACCCCACATTATGTCACTCTGTGACATAAGCGTTACTAGAGAAAACACAATACAGGCAGCAACTGCCAGGCTGTCTTCAGACGAGGTTCAGTTCAATTAAGGAAAACTAGGGGGGCCACTAGCCAGCTAGATGATAACGTACAGGAATTCATTTTCTTCTATGGCTCCTTCTCAGGCCTGCCTCTCTTGTTACACTTCCCTTATTTTCCTTCTATTCAAAGAATAGAAGAAAAACTTCTGCCTGGTTTTCCCTCAGACAGAAGTACAGGGAAGTTGACAAGGCAGCATTCAAAAATTAAACTGGATCAACAGGAAAATAATGAAAACTGGATCCAATTCTATCAGCACGGCCCATTGCAAAGAACTGCCACGAACCATTCTTCTCAGGGTTGGCAAGAACATTTTAACAGCCTGAGCTTTAACAGCACTGGATATCACATTTCTGACGTCAGTCTATAAATGTTTCCTATTACTGAAGAAAAAGGCATTTTTTCCAAGCTCTGTGGCATGCAGGTTGGTGCTACTGATGCCTGAGCACTTCACAGTTACCAGACAGGAGCAGAAGTCTGCATTTCCTAATAACTTCCTGGATATTTTACAATTGCTTCCTCTCAGGAAGTCTATTCAGTCTTTGCAACTCCAACGCCAGCAATCCTTGTTGAGAGGTAGGTTGTCCAAGAATATTAAAAGCACATTCCTGCAATTCAGGCGCAGACCTGGTTCTGGCTCGCTAACAATAGGTTTTTCTCTTGACCAAACCTATTGCTAGAAGGAAGGAGAATAAGAATAAACTGATCAGGGAATGCCCAATGTCTCAGGCCTTTTATAGTTCATCTGTAAGCAGCACGGTCTCTGATCACAAATGGAAAAGCAAACTGAGAGACAAATCTGAAAGAACACAGAGTAAATCACCGGGGGGGGCCGAGAAAAAGGATTTCTTTCACAATACATTTAACCTAATGCTTCTTAATGCTCCAGATCCCCATTTTCCCCTCATCTGTAAGTTAATAAATAATTCCTTCCAAAACAGTAATGTGTCTGCACATGCAACACATCCCTTTTGTTTCCATTTTCACACAATAAAACTTTTCCTGCAACTGATCTTACTGTGTAGCCTAGTGTAGCCTATAGTTACTTACTAAAATTCCATCAGACTTACTTTCCACAGAAGTGCTGTACTCGAAACTAAAAAATAGGTCAGCACAACTTCTAAGTGAGGATTTTGTCAGGTGGTGGCCTCCAAGTGCTCAGTCAGACCACAGGAAGCAAAAAAGAGAAAAGACAGACAATCTATCAATCCTGTTACTCTGAAGAACAAGAAAAACAGTTTTATTGTGCCATCCCATCCCCCAGTTGTTTTAAAAGTAATTATTTTATTTATACAAACCTTGCCCCCCAAAGCCAGGCTGATAATTTTCAAGATGACACCAGGTAATCATGACACCAAACTTTCTGGACCAAGAAAAACATTTTATGTATATCATCAATCATACTGCTCAGAATCCATCTGTATTAAGTTTTACATGTTTCTACATTGGAAAGAAAGATTTATTACATAAAATTACTTAGTATCAGTGTCAAGCTGCTTTTCTAGAGAAGTAAACTTGAACGCTGTAAACACATGGAAAACTTGTTTGGGGTTTTTTTAAACACTATACATTAAATGCTCTTGACTTACAAGTTTCCCCTGTTCTGCACTTTGAAGATCTATCTGTTGAACAAAAGTGTCTACAGTTGGTGAGCTGAACAGCTTTGATCACACGGTCCTATGATCTCAGCATCTCATACGTCCTATGATCTCTTTCTCATACTTCTTCACTTACAGACTGGAGCAGAAGAAACAGTGGCCCCGATTTTTCTGTTCCTTCTTAATATTTTAAGGTTGCATCTAGTTCAGTATCTACAGAACTTGCCCTGAAGTGTCCGTTTCTTGCACTAGCGTAAAGCCTGACATCTGCCAGAATCCAGCTGGTCACTTAAACTCTACCTCCAGTGCTTATCCAGTGACATCCCACTCCTACTTATATGAATTTCTTTTAAATGTCAGGCTTGTACTGCCAGAGTATTTAGTTGTGTTTTAATATAAATGTTGATTTTAAAGCAGGCAAAACTTTAAATATTTAGCTTAAAAAAAAAAAAAAAATTTTAAAAAATCAGCTTTAAATGCTACCCCGTGTTTAAAGCATGTTTTAACCACCTTGCCAGAAAATATTCAGATAGGATTAAAGAAAATATACAGGAGTTCATGGGTCAGGAACTGTTTGGAAATGAGATGTCAAATTTTGTAAAAAGGGAGCACAGTGATAATTTCTAATAACTTATTTTCCCTTCTTGTTATTAGTAACCAAATCCTCAAGGGAAAAACATCCTCACTGGAAGTATTTCAGCAAATAACTGAAGTATTTTGGCATAGATGTTACCCATACCCGCTGTCTCCTTTGCATGTTCATCAGTTCGATTAACTCTGCCTCAGAATGAAGACTGCTCATCACTTCTGCAGCACTTGACATGCTCAAAGCTCTTTAACAACCTTCACTAGTTAGTGGTAACAAGATTATCCTTTAGTCCCACTTCTGAATCCTACAAATGCGGTAGTTTCACCATCAGCTTTTCACAAAAGAATGTGTAATAAATGTGGGCAGCAGAAAGATCCTGCTAAAACAGCACTAGGAAGGACACACATCATTACTACATCCCACTTGCAATTATGAAGGAGACATTAACTTATATCCCTGTTCTCCACACAAAGTAATTAAGAAATGAGTCTTGCTGCAGCTGGCTAACTGAACACAACACACCAAGTGCACCTGAACAAGCAACTGAGAAACCAGGACAGAGGCAACGATGGAAAATGAGATTTTAAAGAGAATGAACATGCAGAAGTTCTGCACCCAGAGCTCTTTACATTGGATAGATTAATGGAAACTACCCAAGTTGCACTCTAAGCCTGGAAGTGGCTAAGTGGGGAGCAGAAGGAACATCAGTGCCAAGTTTCAGTAATTGACTGTGTATGCTTGCACGCTCTATCTTTCCCCTCAAACTACATTTTGCCTGCATATGGTTTCTCTTTCTGCCACTTTTCAAGTGATCTATTCTCTTCAGAAGGAGAATAAGGTCTTATTTTGATCAAATATTTAAGACTTTTCAGACATTAAAAGCCACAGATTACAAAGAAGGAAGGACGAAACAGTAAAGTAAGATTAAAATTGAAGATAAGCCACTAATATTGAAGTAAGGAATGAACAAACAAGTAGCAAAACAAGATTCGAAGAACTAAAAGGCTTATCTGCCTTCCTTGCAATATCTGGCTCCTTACTGCTAAACAACTACTGCGAAGATCTGAACCACACAGGAGCTGATGAAAGGGGTCTGAATATAGGTCAGCAAAAGGCTTTTGGACCCAGCCACAGACACTAATTAAATCACTTTCAGTTATTAAAAACAGAGAAATGAAAACAGCTCCAAACAAAGGGTTTGCCCCTCAGAACATCTAGAATTTTCTCTTTTCTCTAATTGTCAGTGGCCTTTGCTTTCAAAGCAGCTGGTTGCTGCCCCAGCTCTCAAACTGTCACCAGAACACACAAAACACATGGGCAACCACAAGAACCTCCAGCAAATAGAAAACTGAGCAATATTTGCAGCAATGCACAAAGATCGGGGGAGGGGGTCTTTAAATATGGTTTCAAGATCTGAAAGATTCCTTAGTTTTCCTAGGAGAACACTGACTGGTTTGTTTGACACTGCCAAAACCCACATGGCCAAGAAAAAAAAAAAAACCGCACCTGACTTCCCCCCCCCCCCCCCGAAGTACACAGCACAGCTCAGTTCATACAGGGCTCCTTGTATCAGCTTGTTTCTGCCTTCTCTTCTGCGGAACAAGCCTTTATGTCTCCACAGTGGAAAAACCCACTGGTTTATATCCTTCTCGAGATGTATGCAGCCAATTAAACTGTAAAGTAATACCTGTTTCAAAGTCTAAGTCAAAGGAACGATACATTCCTGGCCTGGGCCCAGAGCCAAGGAGGTCACCTTACACCCTGTGGTCACGTGGGAACACTCAGGTTTTGGAGTTTCCTATTTTGATTTCCATATAAAATAAAAGCGGAGGCTGAAAGGCTGAAATACTGTGTATTCTTTGCACACAAATTGTGCTTGTTTCTCAAGTGATAAAGTTAATATTCTGAGGAACAAGAAAAGACAGTGCAAGAGTTCATAGTGATTGCAAGCCATTCAGAAAGACTCTGGAAAGTGACAATTTTTAGTCATGAATAAACTATTATGTGACCAGACTATATGCATAAGAATGGTATAATCTGCACAAAACAACAGTGAAAAAACACATTACAATAAAATCCACTTGTCAAAGTAACAAGCCAAGTAGACTTATTTCCATCTGACAACTGTTATGAGAAGACTGACACATTTTATTTTAATTTCTAGTTCTCTTCAAAATAAACAGCACATATGCAAAGTGCCTCCTGCCACTAGCAACAGCTCCCAGGGACAGGGTGCACGCAGGGGAGCACAGCACCCAACCAATTGCTAATGCAGTTCCATGTCTGCAGAATGCCTTTAAATTCAGCAACCAAAGCATGTAAAGATCTACAGGAAAAACACACTACAAAAGGTAGCAAAAACCTGCTGAAGAAGACAAGGGCACATAAGGATCAATCAGTGAGGATTTGCCAGTGTGACCAAGTGTCACCAGCCTCACCATCCAGTCCTGGCCATTAGCTGAATAAGGCAGTATTGGAGCCCTGATGGCAGCCCCTGCTTCCACTGTTATTATTTGTGTTGGACTCCTGCAGACAACATTCAACAACTACACCTTTACACAACGTTTGAAGAACACAGGAATGCCCCAAATAACTTCCATATTTTGGAAAGGAAGCAAGCAGTGTGGCTTAAGCAGTGAGACTAACCGCTGCTCCCAGCACACACCTCCTCCATTTCCAGCCTTATGGAACAGTGCAACCAAGGAATCTGATCAGCACTTTTTCACCGACCCTTTATCAGAACAGCAATCGCATTTTAACAACATAAGCTCTGCTGTTCTGCTCTCTGAGCTCTGGCCAGTGAGAGCCAGCAGCCCCCCAGCACCCTGGGCCCCATACACAGATGCCCTCCCAGGAGACCTTGGTTTCCTTTGGAGGACCACCGCTGAGAGCATGAGGGTTTCATACTTGCTGAGGCCCCACAAGGTGAGCTTGTCTCTATTGCTCCACAGCGAGACACAAGGACACTTTGTAAACTATTTTTAAGTAGATCCTGGTGCTAACATCATGCCTTATAGCCACATTTAAATCTGTATGCATGGCACCCTCTATCTCAGACCAGTGCAAATTAAAAATGTATCCTAAAGTTCTCATGCCACATTGATTTTGGATGGATATTACGAGTCCATTCTCCAAAACCAGTACTTACACATTTTTGCGATATCTGTCTGATAGAAGCTGTTGAGTCCAATTCACAGGTTGTATTCTTCTGAATTAGTGAACATAATTACAGTGCTTCCTCGGGAGGTTTCAAGACACAAGCAGCTAGCTGGGCTGCATTCCCACAAACAGCTCCAGTTTAATATGTTAAGAACTATTACTTAACCCACATGAAAAACTCTTGCAATGACTATATACATTTAATAAGTTTAATTACTTTGTCAGATCCATACCACGCCACAAAATTAATATCCACATAGAGGATACTTCTCTACCCATTTCTTACACTAATGTCCCAAGAACCCAGGAAAGCCAGAGATAGATAAGGAGTATTAAAATCAATTTTTGGCACAAAAAAATCTCTGTATATTGATTAGCTCATCAGAAAGCTACTCAGAAAGTAGCTTTCATAGAATGAATTGACTTAATATTGGCATCATTAACATCTATCAATGAGATTCATAACATTTTTCAAGCAAAGGATACATCAAAAGGCTACAACATTGACTAATGTGTGGATAAACACCATCAAGAATGCACAGCCACATTTCCACCTAACTTGTCCATAGCCCTGTATTTTGTAATGTTCCAGAATAATGCTTTAACTGTTTAACCTCAGACATCAAAAAAGTAAATCTGTAGGTTTAAGTCATGTGTGAAATCAATTGTGGTGACAGAAATACAATTTGAGGCTATTTACTCCTTAGAGGCTTTTCTGCATTTGTCTTTAGGGTAATGAAATTCACTTAGTAATATGTATACATGGGATATGTATCATTTCATGCCAAGGAGTAAACTCAGGAGCTGGATCTCTGTATAAATCTACAAGGCAGCTTCTCACCATGAAAATGTTCCCAGTGCAAGTGTGAATGAAGAACAATAACCAATAACCAAAAGCTGCCACAACACATTATGAAAAGCTTTGTCTTTGACAACCATCATGTTGGCAGTAGCAGTTTAACTTCTCGGACTTTCCAGAATTTGTCACTGCCAAAAATTGTTATCGTTTTGTTACAACCATGAACCAAAGCTGGTATCAGAGGCATGGCAGGGCAAGAGTCAGTACAGGTAGTGGTTAGATGTAATCCTGGTCCTCAGTGCCCCCAGTTACAGAAAGGCATTTAATTTCTCAAGCAAATAAAGCCATGTAAACTCAGCCTTCATCTTCACCACAAGACAAGGGTGCTGTGCTGTGTGTAAATTACTCCTCACCCTGGGAAGGAAAAATCTGCTAGGCTCTAGCCACTTCTTTCCCGATGCAGGGGAGTGCAGCAGCCTCTCCCCAGTCACAGCTCAATGCTTGCTGCTGCTGCTGGCTAACAGCTTTTCGAGCCCCCTGCTGCGGCCTCAGACATTCCTCTGCTCTGTCAAGCAATGAAAATATCAGCAACAGGATTAGAGCAAGCCTCGGAGAGAAAGGCTGGCTCTCTAACGTCCAAAGCCTCAGAAGGAGCACGGACATCTTTTGGGGTTCGCAATACTGGTGGTGACTCTAAACTACAACCATTAATGGCTTTTTTTTTGTTTTGAGCTTCAGACAAATTAAGACCTCTGAAAATTCTGTGCTACTTTTGCAGCATTAAAAGGCCTCACTTTCCCACAGGATGCAACTAAAGTTCGTATGTGTTCCTTAAGGAAGGCAGACTCTGCTCTTGCACTAGCATGTACTAGGAAAAGAAAGAGAGAACAAGCAAAATTAGAAGGCAAGACTTCCCTTCCTATTCCAAATCTTGCTGCAGGCACAGCCAGCTGCTCCATTGTTCTTCTATTCATACCGGCGTGGTCAAGGGTTAAAGTGGTTTAAAGAAAAGCCTTAAGAAAGGAAAAACATTCTTTCTACAAGGAGGAACAAGAGGAACACTTGAGAGAGGCTCTGAGCACCATGCTAACTGAAAGAATACGATCCCGAGGAAGGAGGCCCTCTCTCCAGTGTTCAGATTTGGATTTTACATTCACTTACTTAGCCAAGTAAATATATCTAAATAAAATGACTCGGTTACAGTTTGGCTTCCAGGCCGCATTATGGTAGGAAGATTCTCATAATTATACTCCTCTTCACATATTTCAAAACCCTTTCAATGCTCACTTGAAAAGCTAATTGTTGGCAGCTAGGAGGAGTGCCAATGCTGTCCTCTGCAGTGCTCTCCCCAGTCCTCAGGAGCCCATTCACCTGGCAGCTCCAATCCCCTCACAGAGCCCCGTGGCTTTGTAGCGAGCCACAAAGCCAACACAGCCATCTCCTCCAAAACTAAACCGTATCTTTGGGACTCCATCCAGTGAAATCCTATGACTACAAAGGATGCACACTTTTATATGTTACATTAGCATTAAAGATGCACAAATTTGAAGTTTTTGAGAATGTAGATAAGGAGCTCAGTTTGCAAATCCAGTGAAGGAGGAACAAACACCCACATAAAATCCAAAGCTCAGCATGATGTGTTACTCATTCCCACTCCAATTTGCACAGAAAAGATAGTAGAAGATCTATCAAATTCTTTTCCTACCATCATCTAACAGGGATTGCTAACTACAAGACTTGCATACAGTTTCCCAATTGTTGAGTCTTGGGGATGACACAAACCAGGCTATGTCCACATTCTGGAAATGTAGTCTGAAGATCTTTATTTTTGTACACCAAAAATCACAAAGCAACTTCCAAAGGCTCTTATGGGATATTACAGCCGTGCCCAAAAATACCTCCAAATTAGCAGAAGAGTTCCTCAAAATTTCACAAGCTCAATTTAAAATGACTGTCCTATCAACCAGAGCAGGTTAGACTCTCTGTGGTAGTTCTGATTTCACTCTCAGTCAAGTATAGTTGGATAAAGAATGATCCCAGATGTCACAAGCGGTTCTAAACAATCTCCCACAATAAACGTTTTTTGTTTTCTGGGAAGCAAAGTTTGAAGGTGCAAAACCATATAACACAGTAATTTGGTCATGTCCAGTTCTAGCTTTACAGAGACAAAAAAGTTAGACATAGAGATGACAAAGCCACTTATCACAGAAAAACGTTTCTAGTTTTATCAAGCTGTGAAATCCAGCTAGTAGTAACTGTGGAGGCAGGAGCTGAGAAAGTGCACTACAGAGTTTACACAAAGGGGAGGGGTGGGAGGAGCTAACCTAGAGAAACAGCAGCCACCTCTCCCAGCACAGTTTAGTAAAGTAACGACTCCACATCAACATGTACGACAAATACTGAACATCTCATGCTCTTGAGGGAAGTTATGAACTTCAGCTTTCTGGTACACTAAATCATTTGTAAATGCAATGTTGTCCAGTTGCTTTTTCCCTGCATCCAAAGCCTGCTAAGGAAAGGAATACTCAGAGACTACATTTATGAGCTATTTTTGCCAAATCTTAACATCACGTTAATCTTGTTTCAAGTCATGCATGTGCTCATTGGTATACTGAAACACGTACCAGTAACAATTACAAAAATTAGAGGGTTTCGCTTTTTTAAAGTTGATTTTTGCCCAACTGGTCTATTCAAGCTCTTGCTTTCATTTCACCTCATTTGTAGTGAGCAGCAATGCACCTGCAGAGGACATCACAGTTACCTTGTCCTGTCAGTCTTTCCCCCATATGCAAATTGAAAGACTTGAGAACACATTTTTTATTCTAAAAACGTTTAGGTAATGCCATCTCAAAATGAAATTACTTCTACACAGACACCACTGAGAGCTGTGTTATAGCCTTGGAAGAGCATATAAGCAATTATAGAGCAAGCATGGATGCTTCTGATTCAAACTGCTACAAGAGACTGCATAAATGTAACAGTTATCATAAAAGGTAGATGAATGAATTAAATGTGGATCTGCTTTTACGGTGATACCCAGATTATCACTTGGTCAACATCTAAAACCCTTCCATCATCTTTTAGAATGAATTTTCCAAATGATGAAGCAAAAGGTGCTCGTGTTACCAAAATTCCCAAATGCCACCTAGAAAAAACTGTAACAGCTTCCTCAACTACAAAACCAGCACAGCTTATTTGCAAAGAATAGGTAATAATTTCCCACCTGAATGAGGATTAAGTCCTGTTTCTGAAACCACTAACAAGAATGTTATAAGAACAACCGACACAGCAACACCACCAAGGATGCTTTCCTGGGCACTAGGGTACAGACTATTGCCACATTCTGCCATTGCCTCTCAGGTGTTTTGAGCAACAACATGATCTCTACCCTTCAGTTTTCCACACAGCTGTGGTAACAGGTAATGCGGGACAATAACCATTCAGCTGTGAAAAAGGAATTACGATGCATGCATAAACCTCTCCCCAGTCGGAACCAAAGTCTACAATTTTTTCTGACACTACCAGCCAACATTAAACCTGTCTGAATCCCTGAGTGCATTTCATATCTAAAATCATTTCTTGATTTTGTTCTGTGAGAAGAGTCACACATTTTTTAAAAAGCACATGAATTGTCAATCTTCGGGCTACTGAAACAAACCACCAACACAACCTACCATCCGCTTCCCCTTCTTAATATAACCGACATGCAACAAGACAGCACGAGATAGAAGAAACTAGATGCTAGTGACACAGGTAGTTCACCAAATGTGTTGTGATTTGAGGTTCAGATCACCAATTAAATCCAGCTGCTTTATATCCCAAGGGAATCATACAGGCCAGTGAATCCAGCTTTGTATTTCGTAATAATTCAACAGGGTGCTTGATACCACCAGTAGCTGTGAGGCAGAATCTACAAAGGCCAATTCTGATTTTGGTTTTGTTTTTTATTGAAATGAAAACCATCACCCCATCGCACCCCCTCCTCCACTCACCTTAACCAACTGCCCTCAGCATGCAGGGTAAGAATGACAAAGTTACATTGCAGGAGCTAAACTAGATTTAAGCAAACAATATGCTCCACATACTAATGTGTAATCATAACAGAAACAATAAGTTGAGAGTCTTTCAAAGCCTTCTGCATAAACAGTTCACAGGCTAAACTTGGGAAAAACATTTCTTTAAGATAACACAAGACAGAAATAAAGGCAAAAATCTGTTTCTTAGAGGTCATTTTAGTTTTAATAAATAAGCAAAGGACATGTTTGAAAATGCTACGCTACAGTAATAAAGCCTGTGCCTGACAAATATGAATGCAAAGATGAAGCTCCAAAGCATCGGCTCAGTCCCTGCTACAGAGTCATGGCCACTGGTGCCTCCACAACAAGTTCCATGGAGAACAAAAGGGGACAGATCAAAAAACATGTGTAGATCAGATCCAGGACAGACAGACACTTTCAGCAACCGTAACACCGGCTTTCTTCCTTTAGATTGATTTCTGCAGTAAAATGAAAAGCTGATAACAACAATAAATAAAACAACTGGAAAACACTACTTTAGAAAAATAACACTTCATATTTGGAGCAGATATGGCTGTCACCATGAGCACATGATCCTCCAATCGAGCTGAACCAGAAACAGCCTTTAACTCGCACTACCTAGAAGGCAGAATATATCAGATCCTGCTTTGGATGCATTTGATGACTGGCTTCTCATCCTTCCATGTTCAGAAACTGCCTTCTTCCTCCCAAAAAGCCTCAAATTTTAAATATGCAAACCCCTATTCACATGCTGTGGTGTTACCTTGCAGATTCTGTCTCCTTATTTTAGACTAGGCCTACAATATTTACATCACCTATGAGGAGTACCACTTGTCTATACTCAAAGATGACAAATCGAGAGGTGAAGAACACTGATTTACGCTCAACAGCACAACTGAAAAAGCCTCAGTAGCGCAAATATGACACTACATTTCCTGTAGCTATAGTTTGTGTGAGTTTTCTTTCATCTGCATCTCAAAGTTACATAAAAACACAACATAGAAATGGCTACCAAATCACTGCAGGTATCCAAGCTGGTTCTGACCTCTTCATATTTAGGTATTTTTTCAAAACACATCACCACTTTAAATAAGGAGGTAAGTAAAAAGAATCCATAGCAATAAAAAAAAACCCTGCAGAACCTGAAATTCAGGCTCCAAAGACCTGAACTAGGTATTAGCAAACAATTACATGTGAAGATTAGGATAAATAAGCTATTTTACACTTATAACAGAAGACAAGCTGTGTCAGATTCTAGAAAAGGAAGCAACTTGGGAAAAATGTGAAGGAGGGCTGTCACACCCAAAATTTGCAGTATATTCTCTAATAGCTCTGAATGCTAATAAAAATAGTGTTCCAAAGAATGTATTTAAATTCACCCTTGAAAATTAATAATATACACTCCTGTAATTTCAGATGTAATCCCCGAGACCACACCTTTATTGGCATCTAAACAAGACAAGATGCATTGCACCATGACACTGGTCAGTATGATCATGAGTTCTACCTCTGTATTACTATTATCTCCTTAAGCAAAAGAGAGTAATAAAGCCATTTCAAAAAAATTTTCCCTAAATTGCTCTGCAGAACCACCAAAAAAACATGGAGATAGGCTCCAGTGCAGGAAGGGGGCAGTTTTGCTTCCCCGTACTTGCCCCTAGCTATCATCCTGAGCATGCCTCACCTTCATGCTGCCTCCCACTATGTGCACAGCCCTCATAAGTTCAATATTCATTTCACTCAGTTTTTCTCAGGAAAAAAATGTCATCCTTAGCCATCAAGTTGGCTGGAAGCTTCCACACACTGGGAATTGGTTTGCCTGGCAAGTGTGCTACCTGTGCACCTTCACCAGCATATTGCCACATCATAAGATATCTACAAGCTTTCCTTACAGTCACAACCAGGCTTCAGTTCAGTGGTACCCATACAGGATTTCACTTTTGGTATAGGGATGATTTTGAAAGTTCTAACATCACAAAGCTACAATACAGCTGTGAGTACGCAGCAGACTCAAAGTGACAGCTGAAATGACACGGTACACAAGGTAATCATAATAAAATGAAGTTTTCTCTAGGCTTCAAAGCAAGAAAGCAACTACTGCATTCAAAGAATTACCAGGCCACCATCCTTTTCTGAAAGCATAACCTGTTTGGTAGTTTTAAAATACTTCGCCTTATGGTAAAGAAGTGCAAGATGAAACTTGCAGCTTTATTCCCACTTTGGAACCAGCCAAACAAACGAGATTTCAGCGTGGGGCAAAAAAGTAGCAAACCAAAAGTCATTAAAGCTAAATTGAGAATTCATTACTAATCTAAAAATGATTTTTTACAAAGCATTTTAGCAGCAGATTCATTTTAAAATAACAATGCATGCTTTCTGACTAAATTTTAATCTATAGATCTGAAATCAATATGCTGCAAGACATCATAATATTAAAGATGAATATGGTGACATAAGACACGCAATATATTTCATTCACAGTACTTCTCGTGTTCAAACACTGAGGCAATCTCTACCCCCACCAGAAAAAGCAGCCTCCTTCCCCACATGCTCACATCACCCTCTCCCTTCTGCTAACACAAGTTCACAGGCAGGCACATGGCGCAACAGAGTAGGGAACCCATCCAACTCTACATCCTCCACGAATGCTTGTGAAAGCAAATGGAAGGGCATAGTATGCAGGTCCTCCTCCTTTTAATGGCACTGCCAGCTTGAAATGCTGGAACTAAGCACACGAAAACAGGATTAACATTTGGCAAGGACTGCCTATCTGCTGTGCTTCATATCTGCCCAACTACATTTCTAATAAAAGATTCACAAACTGATAACAAAATACCTGGATTTTCTGCAACCAGAGCACTAACAGCCCAACACTGAAAATTCCAATTCCAGTTGCACAGGAGCATACTACAAACTGTTTAGGTGTCCCACCATATCAAAATACATTTCTGGATGCAGTTTTCCATTATTTCCAGTTCTTTTACACTTTCTTCCTTGCCTGTTTTCAAACAGGAACATTTGGCTTTATAAATTCCTTTTGGAAAGATTTCATCCCATTAATACCCAGCTTTCCTCCCTGCTATCTACAACATGCGACAGCTAGCGGCTTCAAGCAAGTATTCGTTTTGCTAACCAGTGTGACAGTAACCACTTAAAATTTAGAAAGCAAGCTATACTCTGCTCCCCAATACATGCACAAGAGGCTTTAAAAGTCATGACAGGTCTAATGACTTAAATGACTTTTGGCAGCCTGTTCTACTTTTAGAAGGAATACGCCAACACCTCTATTTGTGGCTCTCGCCTTCTCGATACAGTTACATTATAAGGTTTCACTAGGAAGCAGTGTTAAGAAGAGATGTTCAGGTTCATTAACTACAGAGGGAAACTAAGAAAGACGAAGTTTGTACAGAAGGACTTGAATCTACCTCGGCCCAAGCAGAAGCAAGCTACTGGGCCATTACACTGAAAACTGAGCTGAAGACAAAAAAGGTGGAAGTTGCCTCTGAGTGCTGCAGCCTGTTAGTGATGTCAGTAGCACCAGAGTGTTGCATGCAGAACATCAAATAGATGGAAGCTGTAGAAAAGCACAATGTCTCTTCAAAACTACATGAAGTCCAACTTAAATAGTTCAATAGGAAAGAAACACCAGTTAAGCCTATATTGTTAGAAACCTCAGACTGCAGAGTACCATACACATAGTAGCAGCACTGCATTTTTCACCTCTAGGTCACCACCACCATTAGACACATGTCAAAAGGGTTAAAAGCACATCAAAGAAGATAAATTTATCAAAGTATAATAATAATAATAATGGAAGACAACTGTGCTGGCTACTGACAGATGCTTTGACCCAGTGTCACAAAATATGACAGCTTCAAGGCATGTAAAAAAGACATCAAATAAAAACAAAGGTAAAATATGAAAAGCCCACAAATACATAAGGACAGAGAGCTAGAATCAAAAACACTCAGAAGCTGTCCGTGCTTCTAAGCCAGAGAGAAAGATAAAAAAACATAAATAGGTGGCAAAGTTCAACAGAGTTGTATGGATCAAGTAGAAATACAATCCCACTGGAACCCAAAAGTATATAAAGTACATTGGTGATTAGAAAACTAGGAGAGATTAAGCAAAATTTTAAGTGAAAAACCCCATCAAGTATATACAGTTGGGGGGGGTGGGTGGGGTGGGGGGGTGTTAAAGCAACAGTAAAAAAAAATTAACAAAAGCACAGCAAGATTCACTCCTGCATGGGTAACAATTAAAACTTACCCGAATTAACTACAAAGGGCAGTAGCATATTAAAATTCTTTGACAGATGAAGTAGTGGGCAATTTAACCACAGAACAGTTTTTCCACTTTTAAAAGACCTCTGGACTAAACAGTATGATGAGAGGATACCAGAAATTATTGAGCTGCTATGTTCTGATGAGATAGAAAATAACCAAACCATCAAAATTTATACTACTAAAAAAAGTTATTCACATGAGCCAACACCTATCCGGAGCACCAAGAAAAAAGATCAACAGATTAAAACTCGCAAATGAAGAAATTCAGCCTAAGCAGAGCATGTGAGTTGCGTCCGTGGTAACCAGTACCGAGCCAGCTGCGCTAACTACTCAACAGCAGAGAAGATTCACTGCTAATGTACGCAGAAGGACGGGTTTTGAAGGGAAAAACCTCTAACATGTAATTCACTGTTTCTAGATCAATTTACCAACTCAAGACAAGATTTTACTGAATAACTACGAAAACTAGATTGCAGGAGGAATAGCAAAAATAAAACCTTGTCACATCATAGATTACCAGTAGGTTCCTTCCTAAAAAAGCCATACTCGGCCCTGGTAACGTCACAATAGCAAACCAAAGCTGAACTGGGAAAGCTCAAAGACTGGCAATAAGAATCACCAAACGCCATAAAAGAATACACAAGTGTGTATTTGAAGCCCAGCGAGCTCCCGAGCGGGAGAGCCCCTTCAGAACAGCGCCTTGAGGGATTCGGCTGTGACGTTCTTCCTACTAAAATGTCCAATCCCTTTCAGGTATCCCAAAAGATCCAGCAGCCATGAGCGGAGTGATACTGGTTAGCCACAGTGTAAAAATATAAACTCCTTTTGCTCTGTAGCAATTTACCTCTTAATCAGATTGTTAAAAGGGCATTAAATAGTTCGCAGTAAAATTAAACATTAAATCACTTTCTACACAACTCAAACATCTCACGGTTGTTACATACTCCAGGGAAAAACCCAAACTCCAGGAAAGTTCAGCAGCAGAACACTGCTAATTCCTCAGTTCCTTCACTCCCTTTGGTAAGGGCAGCTTTAAAATATATATTTTTTTATATATACATATAAAGCTATTTTAACTGATGCAAAAAGAACTTGTCATTAATTGATAGTTTGCTTATTCTGTAAAATTAAGATTACTCTTCAGGATGAATACTAAATGGTAAAAAAGCCACTTAAAATTAAAGCACCTAATAGAACATAATAGACCATCTAAAGCCTACCTTTCAGTTTTTCTAAAGAACACTGCAACTACATGCATACAAATTGTGTTTATCTATTTATATGGAATTAATCAGGATTACCCCTTTCATCTTGGCAATTTAACTGGAGAACTAGATCAATAGCACCCAGTCAGTAAAATATGACTGTTGTTTCCACAACGCTGATATATCTTCTCTATTAAGGACTGGTTTGCCTTTTTTTTTTTTTTTTTTTTTTAAGCTCAACAGCCTTAGAGCATTCTATTTAACTGTTTGAGGCACGGAGATGTAGTTCAGCACACTCAGCTGAAGTGGCACCCTCTGAATACCCGGGGCAGCAGCTCTTCACCCAGCACCCAGGCTAAGCAAACACATACCGCTGCCTCAGCTGCCAGTTCCCAGCACTGCACTAAGACTTGACGGGTTGAACACCCAGGTCTTAACATCCGTAGGGAAACACATGAACCTATTCTGTAACCGGCACTGAAGTCGAATGCATGAGAAGCTGCAATCCTGGCCCTACAGCCTGCTGAATTCCAATACTGCAGGCACTGAAATCCCTGCAAACTAGCTAAGCAGAAGTGGAGCAAAGCCTCCCTTCCACCAACTGACATCTTGACAGTCGTGCAGATTCCTCATGGGAATTGAGCGTTATTTAGTTATCAGCATGAATTTCAGTTATACCTCCTCAAAGACAATGCAACGTGAAACTTTAAAAATCCTGCATATATCAAAACTGTATGTTTAGCCAAGTTAGCTACAAACATATTGCCCTACATTTTATACACAAAATTACTTCCATGCCAAACTAGTGATGGTACAAAAACTTGCTTTCAAGCCTTGTATCATACTCAGGCTGATGTTGCACAAGGTAAAAGCTTTTCTAACTTGGAAGTAAAGGTTAAGAAACACATCACATTGCTCTTTGTGTAGTCTTCTTAAATTCTCCCTCCATTTCCATGCTCACTTATCACTCCCCTCCTCTTGATAAGGCAGCAAACTTGAGTTCAGTACCTACATAGTTGTCCAATTTCTCTGAAAATCTTTGGTCAGTGTTAATGTCTTGTCAAATACAAGGACATTTTAGCATCGGGAGTGACCAGATACTCTTACTTACACCAACAATCAACAATCTACTGTGTGCAATTTCCTTACTTAAATCACACTGATAATTTAGCAGGAGATAACTAAGCCAAGTGATGACAGTATTTGTTCACTGGTTTTCACTGTGGTAAGTATTAGGCACTGGTGTGTACACACACCTTGCAACCGTGCGCAATTAACATTTAAATTGACAGTTTAGTAGGATGGCTTCATAAGCAAGTCAAACCATTCTCTTAAACAACTCGCACTGCAAAAGCCACTTTGGCAGTTACAGCCAGGGACAAGCAGCAAAGCATCACCACAGCCCCAGCAAAAGGCATCTCGAGTCAAGGATTATTAGAACAATAGTTCACCCTTGCAAGAAACATGCTCCAGCATCAGACCTTTCCACTGCTGCCTATTTATATGTGCCAGCAGCAGTGGTGCTGGGCTCTGTACAGCACAGGAGCTGTAAGCGGTCAAATTACTTCTACCAGATCATACACACGAGGCTGACATATTCCAGATTTATAAGAAACAGGGACATCAACTGGAGACCTGTATTTAAGTGACTTGGGATGTAACTGAGACCTGAATATTTCTAGTCTATATTTAACTTGTGATATATTTAGAAATAATCAAGAACTGCAGACAAAACTGAAACGATTTATGACTTATGTTTCTAAGGAACCCAGACAATCTATGCTCCCATCTTCTTTACCTCTCACACCTTAGAAGGAGCATCGAAAGGGGAATGGCTTTAATCTGCCAGAGGGGAGACTGAGATGAGCTCTGAGGCAGAAGCTCTTCCCTGTGAGGGTGCTGACGCGCTGGCACAGGGTGCCCAGAGAAGCTGTGGCTGCCCCATCCCTGGCAGTGTTCAAGGCCAGGTTGGACGCAGGGGCTTGGAGCAACCTGCTCTAGTGGAAGGTGCCCCTGCCCGTGGCAGGGGGTTGAAGCTGGATGAGCTTTATGATCTCTTCCAACCCAAACTACTCTGGGATTCTATGATACAGCAGCATACACTGCACCAATGATCTGTAATCAACACGTGGTTAAACACATCTGTGCAGTTCTGAGTCTCACACAGCTTCCATGCCCAATTTCTAATTATATTTGATCATGAACTTCCAAAACTGCCAGTTTATCCTTTAACACCAAAATACATGTTGATTTCAAGGACTTCACAAATACCAGGGAGAGACAGAACAAAACTCCTGCTTCTGAATAATCTACCTTGCAATCTTAATGGTGTGCATAGGTTATCACAGCTTTCCTATTAAAAGTTAAAAGGTGACACCGACTTCAATTTTATTCTTAATGCAATCTTGTATGTTAAAGTTACGTTAATCTCAAGTGAGTTTTGAACAGTTACAGGAGGCAGGATTTAGCTTTATTTGGTCCTTCTCTACTACTGATTTTCTTGGTTTTATTCCCTTAGCTAAGTGAAATATTGTCCCCATTCTAAAATCAGTAGCTTATTTTACCTTATTTGCAAAGCAACCAACCAGACTAGAAAACACACTGTTGTTTACAGATACACAAATAAATGAAGTTAAACACTTTTTTCCCAAAATAATTCAGCTACTCTCTTCTTCAGAGAGCAATGACTGGTTATTTATAGATGGGATCAAATGTCCTCAAACATACACAGATACATAAAGAGAATATGGGCTTCCAAATTTATCATTTCTGCTCATTTAGGTCACCTTTACCAACAACAACAAAGTTGACTTTTTTTTTTTTCTTTTTGGCATTAAAAACCCTACCATTCCAGACATAGCAAGCAGCACAGCAGTCTGGACAAGCAGAGCCACAAGTCATGCAGCTAAACTCCAGCTGGACCTAGACACTAGGAGTCTCTCTGCCTCTCCAGCCCTTTACACCAACCTAACAAGCCTCTTCCAAGCATGCTAAAGAGATCAAGCTCCATACATGACATGGGACAGAAGCCAGCACTCTTACACTTGAATCTCAAACACATAGGGGATTGCCCTCAGGCATGATGTGAAGTGTCTGTGCCACGCTCCCTCCTTTCTTACAAGCAGAGAGGGACTTGAGTGTCCTTCTCCCACCTGCCAAATATGAAAGTATGTGGAACATCCTCCAATTAAGAAAAAAACAGTAATATTCAGGTGGAAAACAGTACAAATTAAGATGGAGTCTATCACTATGCATGAAGGATCTCATCCTCATTGAGACAACAAATCAAGAAAGCCTCTCCCTCTAAATAACTGGTACCAACACCCTCAGGGTGAGGGAAAGCCTGGCTCCTGGTCCTCATCAGAGAGGAACTGAGGCAAGATCCATTGACATGGCACAAAACAGAAAGATGAGAGAGTAGGAGATCACCAGAACTTCCAGGGCATCCACAGTGATGCTTCTAAATTCTTGCTCTGATAAACAGTCACCTTCAACAAAGGTTTTATGTCCCATATTTCAGCACATCACTTCCCCTTTGGTGACTTAATTCCCACATTTGACTTCAACAGCTAGACCCTCACATATCAATTTGAATTCCTCAACCATAAAGCATTTTTTAAAGTAGCAAAGAGCAACCAAACCAACAGATAACTCCAGCGAGCTCTCCACAGAGCAGTGAGTACTGAAAAAGATTACACATGTCAAGAAGTAACTTATCTATTACACATGCTTGGTAGGTCCTTGAGTCCAAGTACAATATTTTTCAAAATAAAAAAGAATAACTGCATCAGACCTGGAATCTGCAAAGCCTGTACAGTGGAACAGAATAAATACATCCCCTGTCAACAGGAGTCAGCATACCTGGCTGCATCAGCAGTATCCACAGCAGGACTACCACAGACATTACTGTGTGATTTGAAACAAGACAATTACACCATTTAATAGCAGAGTTTAACCATTCTCACTTTTCCAAGATGCTAAAAACCACTCATTTAAACAGTATTTTCCAAATCCCACTTGCAACAAGCTTGCTTTTAAACTATCAAGATGCAATCTACAGGGGAGGATTTAAAACGAAAACCTAGCATTCAGCATTCAAGACCAGATTTTCTTTCAAGCTTTCTACTAGTTTGTTGCTAACAAGGAAAAAAAAAAAAAAAAGTTACTTTTCAAAGCCAATATTTTGCAAAATGAGCAGATAACATTACTGCAAAACAGAGGAACCTTCTATGGTTTAAGAGTCTTTTACGAGAGCCTTTTCAGAAAGCCTCCTCATACACACACCGTACTTCACTCACCTGGATGAGATTACGTTTTTCGTAGCCTATAAAGAACGAGGATTCATAAAGAATAACGGATCATTAGAGGTAACAATGGTAAAAGGTGTGGGAACGACAGCGGCTGAACTGCTGCCAGACCGCTCATTTCTGGGCTATTGCGGTGCAGTTTCCAGTCAAGTTCCGCTCTCTCCACAGGTTGCGTGCCACCTCCTCTCCTAGAAAGGGTCCCTGCCGGTTCCAATAGCACCCATCGGGTCTTCCGAGCCCAGAGGGAGCCCGTTTAAGCTCGCACTCGTCCCAGGTGCGCTCCCGCCCGCAGACGGCGGGCAGAGCACGAAGCGCAGGTGATTCGCTCCAGCGTTTACGCTGCGGTAAATGGGTTCAGGTGCCTCCCGCCCCCCCCCGCTCCGCGCCAGGCGGCAGCGGTGACCGCCCGCTTGCGGAGGCAGCAGTGGCCTCTGCTGGTGCGCGCACCGAGCCGAGCCCACACCGTCCGACCACAGCCCCTGGGCGCCAGGACCCGCTCGGACCGGCACCGCCCCCCCCCCTCCGCACCGCGGCGGCTCGCACCCCCTCAGCGCCCCCCGCGGTCCCGGGCCCGCCGAGCGCCCTCTACCCCGCCGCCTCTGACAGGGTCTCGCTCAGCTCCTCACCTGTGTGGAGGCTCTGGGAGCCGCTCCGAGCGGCGGCGCCGGCCGGGTCCGGCTGCCCGAGGAGAAGGGCGATCCAAAGGGAACCCAGGAGCCGCCGGGCTCTCCCCTCCGCCATCTCTCCGCTCCCCGCGCCCGGCAGCCGGGCACCCAGCGCCAGCCCCTCCCCCGAGGGGGGGCTCCTCCTGCCTGCTCCGCCGGCCGGGGCGCGCTCCTCCGCCGAGCCCCTGCGACACTCCCGAGGTGGCGGCCCTCGGGCGGGCAGCGGGGCTCAGGCAGTCGCCCCGCTAAACAGCCGGCGAGGCGGGGGGGGCGGGCGGCACCGGCCGCGGTCAGTCCATCGCGGGCCGGTCCCAGCGCCGCCGCGGCCGCCTCACACGGACCCTGAGGGGCGCCCGCCGCGCGCCCCGCCCCTCGCCGCCTCCCGCCCACACCCCCCGCCCCGCCCAGCCGCGCGCATGCGCCCGCGCGCCCCCTCCGCTCCCCTCCCCCCAGCCGCGCGCGCGCGCGCGCGCTGCTCCCGCCGCCGACCCTCGCGCCAGGTGCGCGCGTGCCCGCCGCCGCCACCACCCGCGCATGCGCGGCGGGAGGCGGGAGCCCAGGCTGCGGGGGTGGGCCCTTCCCTCAGCGCCTGAGGGGGGTCGGGGCGGCCCCGGGGGAGCTCCGGGGGGCGGGCGCGGGTCCGGGTCCGTGTTCGCGGCGCTCCCGGCGGCCGCACTGAGGGTGATGCGGGAGGCACCTCCCCCCCCCCCGGCCCCCAGTGATATAAATACGTGTTTTTCCCTCGTAGCTAGAGCCCTGGGCGGATCAGGTGTGGCCGCGCACGGGGACGCGCGGAACCCAACCGCACCGCGGTGTCCGTGCGGCTCCGGCGGCCGCAGCGGGACGCGCCGTGCTGGGATCCGGCGCCGGGATCCGGCGGCGGTCGGGCCTCCGGAGCTGCCGAGCACAGAAACACCTCACTAACCCGGTGAAAATAACGTGCAGAAACTTGTTTTCTTCTGTGTGTGCGGGGGGGTGGTCTCCGCTGCTCAATGCGGGACTTCGGCTTTCACAATAAGCATGTTTCTCAACAAACCAGAGGCTAAATGTGCGGAAAAGACTAAACATACTTTGAAAAGGCAAATGAAATGTTTTCATCCTCCTGGGGGTAATTAGTTTTATACAGCGTTTGCCATTCAAATCCAGATCATTTGAATGCTGCAGCATTACTAGCCGGGTTCACTCCTGCTGCTGGGTTCTGTATCCTTACAGAGGACACAATAACAGCTATAAACATACATTCCTCCTTCATTAATCATGTGAAGTGTACCCTGATATTTTTTTTCATCTCAGCTTGCCCACTAAATTACATTGTTACAACGTGCCCGCTATCCTCACTCATTTTATTAGTGACTAATTGAATTGTCTCTTTCCAGTACATTAATTACATAGGGCTCCAGAAGTGGTAACCATGAGATAACTGTACCCCTGGGGCACTGCAGGATGTGAAACACGGGTCCATCTGCCCAAAATGGGTGTTTGTGTTGCAAAATGTTTTAAAACTAGTCTAAAATCACTTGTTTCATAAAGAAACGGGCCTTAACAGTGATAGTGAGACTCCTGCTAAGAGAGCGAGGAATGATTTCAGGGACATTTACCTTGCTAAGCTCCGTGCCTGTGGCGAGGGAGTCCTGCTTCATGCAGACGCCTCTCTATTCCCGTGAAATTACCCCTGATCCAGCGGGATTTGCACATTTGTTTATTTAGAGGCTCTTCAGCAGGGCAGACACTGACATATTCTGCAGGGCACGACCCGCAGGTGTGCGTTCACAGACACCACGATGTGCAGGGCTGATGAACCGTCGCCATGAGTACAAGCTCTCAGCCAATACAGGTGTCTGAAGTGTTTCTCATGGTGAAACTTCATTATTTTGTAATTCTGCTCGGTGTAGCTGTCAGGAAGCAGGGGTTTTGTCCTCCACTAAAAATATCCCGGAGCATTTTCACAAGGATGAGTAATTACCTCCTCAGAAGGATGTTTGGGTTTCACCATATTATGCTTGCCGAGTTCTGCGGATATCTGATATGCCAGAAGGATTACCAGGAAAGAACTGCAATTTATACTGAAAATGGAAGCACTGATTAAAAGGCAGGGCTGGTGGCATAACTCCTATTAAAGCTGGTTAGCAATTCCCACCATGAAGTCCTACCTTCAGTCACTGTTAATAGTGCCAGACTAACCACTGCACTGAAATTTAAGCATCTTAAATCCATCCATCAGGGTAAATTATAAACACTTCTTCTTTCATTCCTTCTATCAGGGATCTTGGATTCTGAAAACAAGGTCACTTTGTGAGAGGTGTTCCCTCAAAATCCACCATGGAAAACCCACCTGAGGATCCTGTTTGTGCTCAGTGGGGGCTTACCAGTGCTTCTCCAGCAGTTCTGTGCTCACCCAGCACATCACAGCCCAAGCCTGTGGGAGTCGGAGCTGGACCTGCAGTTCCAGTTCCCAGCTTCTCCGGACCATGCCAAGTCTAGGAAGGCAGGAAGGGCAAGCAAGGAACCCGTCCTTCCAGTCCTCTTGGGAAACGCCGAGCAGAAAGCTCCCTGAATGACATGGGATGGGGACAAGAACTGGCTCCGGGATAAGTAAGTTGGCAGGCACAAAGGATCTGGAGAAAGACAGGTTCTCCGCAGCAGTGAAAGGGAACAGGGAGTTGGAAGGGGAAACTGGGTCTGCCTGGAAGGAGGGATAAAGCAAAGCCCACAGGCAAGAGTCTGGAAGCCAGCCTTCTGTGGGAGAAGACTTGAAAACAGACCGGGAATAGGAGAAAACTGCCGGGAGAAGGATGTGCAGCCCAGGCGGAGCAGGGCTATCAAGGCCAGTATGTTACCTGGCTACGGGCTGAAGGAGAACTTGCTGGGCAAAAGGGATCAGACAGGAGAGCTGGAGCAGGGCGAGGGAGGAGGACGTGGGACCCCGAGGGTGCGTGTGAGATGCAGCAAGGGCACCAAGAAAAGGGAATTCTGTAGAGACAGCAATGTAGAAATAGGAACATTTCAGGAACAGACTGAAATGGGACAGACTGAGGAAGGGAGGCAGAGCAGAAAGGTGAGGATTTAGGAACAGGAATGAAGACCACCTGGAAAACTCCCATGTCTCTACTGGCAGCAGGTGTCTGAAATACACTGAGAACATACCATGTCCTCTCCAAGTGCTGGACCTCATACAAGCTATTGTGTTCCTCATACAGGGTAAGTTTCCATGCTGACGATGGCCTGCATCAGTGGCAACACAGGATTAAATTGCTGAGGTTTTTAGGTTACCTCTAAATGGGGGAGAAATATACATGTATTAAACCAACAGTAATCAGGCTGCAAAGTAAAACACTCCCAAGTTATGAAGTGACCAGAATAAAGGCTGCCAGTGCTCAGACACTGAACCGAGGTCAAGGTAAGTGCCTGAGCAACTTCCACTTTATGTACTCTAAAAACGAGATGTAGGTATTGCATGTACCTTGCGAGGAACTGTGGGGAAGGCAAGTGCAGCGCTGCGGTGAGGTGGGTGCCTGCTGCTCCGGGAAAGGGCTTCAGCCTCAGGGCTCCTGCGGGATGCACAGCACAGTGCTCAAACCAGAGACTTGACAGGGCTGCACTAATCGTGCAGGCTTCACTTCCTAGGTGTCTGATTTGACATTTTGAAGTCTGATTTGCAGAAGTGAAGAGCACTTGCGGATACATCGGCAGTGAATGAGAATTTATTCAACTTTTGACTAAATCAGATGCTTTGCTGTGTTATATTTTCTGACAAAACCAGGCCATGAGTATTTCTAATTGGATAGCTAAATTAAAAGATACATTTTTTTAGTATTCTGCCTGTATGCCTAAGCTTCTCATCTGTAAAATAAGGCTCACACCAGTTCTCACAACAGTATTGAGAAAATAAATTGGAGTTTGTGAAGCACTTGGATACCATAGTGACAAGTACCATGGAAAAACCCAGGAGGAAATGAATAAATCTGTCTTCAGAACAATATTTGACTAGTGTGCAGTAAATAAAGCATGGTCCACACAGTGAACAGCAAGGAGAAAATACAGTTAGTACAGTCTATTGTGTACAATGAGGGAGGCCGGGAACCTGTTGAAGGAACAGCATGTGATCTAATTACAATAAAATAGTGGATCATGATGCAAATGCATCATGGGGGCATCATGGGGACATGGGGACAAATTAATGTCGGCACTTCTAAACTTTTAAATTCTTGATATAAAAAAACCCAGCCACTTTTAGGCTGCAAATGTGTAATATACGGGTATAAATCATTCCCTCACCCTTTAATAGCCAGAGATAATCTATTTACCTCGCCTACCTCAGCCACTGTTCAGTGGGAAAAGTGGTTTTCTCCTCTTGCAGATCTCTCAGCCTTATAGCCAAGATTTAATGGTGTCATTCACACGTTGACGTCCTACAGATCTCAAGTCAAAATTTACATTCTTTGGGAGTGTGTGCATGGTCATTGCATGGATAGATGGTATTTCCCAGAGAGGGATGCAGAGGAGGACCTTAATGTCAGCAACTAAAGTTTTGTCTTTTGCTTGAGGTGCTTTGTATTTCAAACCAGCCTATTGGGTTTTGTGCAGTTCTTATGGAACAATGACAACTTCACTGATCTTTTGTGAATCCTCTGTCTGGAGGCTAGAACTGACTCCTGCTGAGATTTGGAGCCACTTCAGAGCTGATGTAAATTGCACGGGATTATCTGTTGCCCACAAGAAGGGTGATGAAATTAGGATTCAATTGTTCAGTGGTGCTCTGGTTGTGGCCAGTTTTCTGATCACAATTTCTCTATTGCTTAGCGGGATGACACTGAATCATTACACCAATTTATTGTTATCCAGAGGATTTTCCATTGCTGGGCATCCTCTAGCAGCTGGTTAAGGCAGGTTTGGGATAAGAAGGGGCTGCAGCACAAATAAAGACCTAGCTCATTACATTTAAGATTTACAGCTGTGAGATACTCACCTTCGGTTTAATCTGCTGAGCTGCCTCCCTTGTGTGTGAGGCACCAGCTACATCCACTGATGACTCCTGGCAGTGATGACCTGTTTGATTGTTCCTGCATAGGTCTCCATGCCAATTCCAGCACCATAGTGCCAGGAAGGTGCACATCTTTCATCATTCAGGAGGGACTAGATTCTTCTTTTATCATTCATTTTTCATGTTTATTGGTCACAGCTGAGGTTTTGAAACTGCTCTGAGGTTAAAAGTCACCCTCCTGGCTCTGCAGAGCAAATCCTAGGTTAGTGGGCCGCTTGCCAGGAGCCCTCTAACCCCAGTGCATATTCACGGCATTCCCGATGTCAACAGCTAAACAATTCCAACTCCTCGATGGAGTTAGGGAGGGTCACAGATGGAGCCAGACCTTCCAATAACTAAGGTTAGTTCCCTGACAAGTTTGAGAGCAAGAAGGAGCTCCTTGGCTTGAGTCAGTGGTGAAGAGAGTCTGAAACATGAGCAGAGCAGTTGGTGTGAAATGCTTTTAAAGGCTTCAGTTGCTGAGCAGAGGGAGCTGTTGAGGTCTAATCCAATGTTTGTTTATTTAGGGATTTCAGATGTAGATAGAGGGAACCTAGAATCCAAAAGGCAGGGATTACTGCATCCCATCCAAACTCTAAAGGAAAAGAACAATTAAATTGTTATCAGCATGTGCATAACGATGTGGGCTATGGCTGTCTGGGCATTCAGGAGAGAAATCCAGGTAACCCCAAGGGGAAAGCCTGATGTTATTGCAATCAACTGGATTTTTCCATCCATTTACCAGTGTGAGATTTCATCTCTGGATGCCTGTCATGGGATGACACTGTGCCACAGGCATTCACAATGTTATCAGTGACACTTGGTTTGGTTTTTTTCTCTGTTTTGGTGGTTGTCATATTGCCTTTGTTCTCAGATGAGATCATTACTGGAGACACGCTGATAATGGAGTCTCCGCTCCTCTTCCCCACCCGCAATGCCCTCACTTTTCCAGTGTCCCACTTCTCACTGGGGCGCTGTAACTCACCTTTGGCTGCAAGACTTTTTGCATATCCAGTAAGAGACGAAGCAGATGGCCCATGCCCTCTCATGTGAACAGGATCAGCCTCCTCTACAGCTTAAAAAACACATAAAGCAAATGAGGATTCCAGGTGGTGTTTATCCCAAAGCACTTCCAACAATCCCACAAGAATGTTAATTACTGACACCAACAATCTTGTTCTCATTCATATAATGGGAGTGCCTAAAGGTCTTACCTGAGGTTGGGTCCTATTGTATTAGACACGGTAGGATCACACACTAAAAGCAAGTCCTTTCCCCAGAGAAGGTTAGCCTGGCAGGAAGGTAGAAGATCAGAACCAGGGAGAGGTGGTGTGAGTCACCAAAGGGAGCACAGCAGGTCCACACTTCACATCTCCTGAGTCCAGGAGCTGCAGTGCTATGTAAACACTATCCCATATTCTCCTGGTGCCAGTGCCAGCCAAGGCAGGGAAGGGAGACTGCAGTGGTGTGAGAGCAATTCCAAACAGAGAGGAAAAACACGGAGAAGAGAAAGGCTAAAAGCAAGAGGAAGAGAATTGACAGCACACAGAAACAGTCATTGCCTCTGGGCTTGGGGAATCAAGGAAACAATCTTAGGCCAGCAACAGAGGATGCCTGGAAAATATACAGTCCATTGCTCCTGGTTATCCCAGCACACTTTACAGATACCAATTAAACCTGCCCTCTGCCTGGCGTGGCAGGTCACTAACACAGCCCTGTCACTTTGGGTTTTAGTTCCTTGATAGGTACAGCTGATGTCTTGGGTCATATGGCTGGAATCCTTAATTTCCCTTGTTCTTGGCACAGTTGCTCCCTGCTTCACTTCTCCCCACACACAGCCCATACACCCTGCACTCACACACAACAGAAGAGGCTAAGGCATGCTTCCCAGTGGCTACCCAGCGCTGTCGTCTCTCCCCAGCTCTGGAAGCCATCCTCTGCTCATGGGGCTGATCACCTGCATCTGTGGAGTCCTGGGAGTGGAAAGATAAAGCCACGTTACAAATGGAGCAAGCCTCCTGCATCAAATTTGAGACTAGATAGATCCCACTGTTGTGTCAACATCTACAACTCCCACAAGTGTCTGTTGCTGTTGCTGGTCAGTCATTACTGCTTTAGGTGTTCAAAACTGAATACACATATTTAGTGATTCTGGGGCCCCCAAGTAGCCTCTGCTTTAAATGGCAGAAACTGAAGGCACAGAGTTGTTTTAGAACTTTCTGACAGAATAGTACACATGAATAAAATTACATTAGTCCAGCAATTTAACAGTTCAAAACCAGAGGCACCCATCATTGCTATGATGTAGTGAAGACAGGAACAATGATGGGCAGCAATGGGAAAGAATATGGACATTGGACGATAGGTTGGGACAGGGACAGAGTCCTGTTTGCTGGAATGAGCAATTATCTTGTTCATACACATCTCACAGCCCTTTAGAGTTTTGGGTCTGCTTCCTCCTGCTGGAATTCTCCTTAAGATCTCATCACCCCTTCAGATGCTGTGAAGGAATTTCGTATAAATACAGTGGGGTTTCATAGAAAAAATGCTGGACTTCTTCATTTTTACCATGTCATTTGAAAAAGGGACAAGCTCAAAGAGTTGTAGAATGAAACTTCATAACAGGTCTTCAGGTTCATGCATCAGATACATTGAAGACTTTACTGTGCAGCTTTAGATGTCAGTTTATCTATGCATTAAAGTGCAGAGACCTAATCTGACTTGATCCACTAAATTCAACAGCTCGTTACCAATGCCATAAAGCAACAGATCCAAGCCCTCATTTACACAAGGTTTCTACTCCTCAGGCTCATCAAGTGCCACTGAAGGATGCCTGGAGTCCTGGAGGACTCATCTTTTGCCAGGGACCTCCTGCCACACGATCTGTGCACCATTACCATGGTGTCTCTCAAAGCACCTTCCCACCAAGAAGGGCAGGGGGTCCTGCAGTTGTGGCTGCCCCATCCCTGGCAGGGTTCAAGGCCAGGCTGGACACAGGGGCTTGGAGCAACCTGCTCTAGTGGGAGGTTGGAATTAGATGGTCTTTAAGGTCCCTTCCAACCCAAACCATTCCATGATTCTATGCTGGATCTCCTGGACATGCTGCAAAAGGCTGGACAAGACCTTGGTTGAGCAGCTGTCGGAGAAGAACATGGAGGTTTCCAGAGAGCAGCAACAGCGATACACCCCTGATTTGCTAAGGAGGGAAACAAGCTCTCTTCCCAGCAGCTTCTAGTTTGAAAGCAGAGCTATGCCTTGAATCATTCTGCATAAATTTTAGTTTTAAATCATTTCGAGCCTCCTGCAAATTTTAAGCATCTCCAAGAACAGGGCAAATCTGCCAACATTTCTTCCTGGTTTTCAGCTCTGCAGCTTCTTACCCCCATTAGCACTGCCTGAATCTTTCTCAGATGCGGGACTGAGCAATTTGGAGACACGAGGACAGTTTAAAAAGAACAGAATCCATTTTGTGCTGAGGAAGATACTGCGCTGACAGCTCCAGCAGATAAAACATGGGCAGCCTGCAAACAGGTGAAGTGCTTCGCTCCTGAAGCTGTCAATCTGGCATTTCTCACTGACATTAATTTGGGCTTTTTGTTTAAACATCCCTTTAGGGCAACAGTTCTGGAAAAACACAACCATTCTCCCATTTTTCCATGCTCCTCCCAGGGGCCCGGTGATCAAAGCAGGAGAGCAAAACATGCAACTCCAGTGGGATATGAAACACGGGCGCTCATGCCATGAACCCTTGTATCTTCCCGACGGGTACGCTGTGTGTTAAGCACATCAGGAGCTATGTGTCTGCTGTCACAAGGTGGTTTTACCACATATTTTTATTTCCTTAGTACCTGAATGGCAGCTTTAGAAATCAAATTACAGTCGGAATGCTACAGTGCAGCCCCCGCCTGAGCCACTAAATCAGGCTAATTGAAACAACAAATATGCTTGAATAGCAGTTCCTTAAGAAAACGTTGCCCTTACAACACATCGCTTTTACTTCTAGCATAACCTGACTGGGCTTATTGACTGCCTGGCATTTCTGCTACTGCATTTGAAGTGTATTGATTCTAAGAAATATGAAATGAGTTTCAAAGAGGTCAGAATGTGACTTTGCGTCCAAGTGAGACACAAAGACGTTCAGAGATCCTAAACAGAGCAGGAGACTAGAGGTTGCTAACTCACAGTGCTAGATTGGTGCTTTTTGAACACCACTGCCCGCTGGGTAGCCTGGCCCAAAGAAGAGGTGACGGGGCTAAGCCTATGGAACAGGTAGGATCACTACCAAAAACTGGAAAGAATTCAGATGCTTGGAATAAATTTCCATTGCTAAAAATGGGGAATTGGTAGAGAAAGAGGTTAAGGTTATTAGGAGTACCCTTCATTTCTGAAAGTACAGAAGTATATGTATTCAATAAGAAATCCATTTCTCAAAAAGACTCTCATTCCATGTTCAGAAACCTACAGTGCGGGCTGAGAAGAAATTGAGGTTTATGTCTGTATCGTCTGGAATGAACATTTACATTCTATGGAGAAAAGAAATGGCATTTTCCAGATGCGAGCCCTCTGAGACAGGTAACAAATAAGATATATTTGACAGAGGAAGAAAAGCTTTTCTCACACATCTGGTGTTCTAGCCCCAAATGGCTGCGGCCTGCCTCTAAAACCCTCTTTCAGGCTGATGCTTGCTTCATGATCTCTTAGCTTTATCTAAGCCATCCTTTTCAAGTGGTGGTCCAGCTTTTTGCATTTGATCTCTTGCCTGCTTACCAGGTATCAGGTAGGACTCAACTGCTCCTTCTGGGATTGTCATCTCAGCATCCACAGCAAGGCAGTACTTCCCACACTGCCAAGTTGTTCAGGAAGTGCTACTTTTGGAGAATGCAGCATAGGGGATGACATGGAATAGTATTAGTGACATGCTTCTGATGTTTACTGCTACTACTGCTGTTAAAGTGTGTTTTTACTAAAGAGCAGAGCTCATGTATCATGCTTAGCTTAAAAAGAAAGCTGTAGAAAAGTACCAGTGAAAGACATCAGGAAGAAACCCTCATGTAACATTCCTATTCACTTATTCTCTTTCATTTTTTTAAAGTATTGCATCCAATTTCTGGCAAATGCAGCAGTCCATGGAGTGCCTCCAGAAACCTCCCAAAACAGCGCATGCTGTGCACAGGCTCCTGCTGCAGGAAGTGAGCAGTGAGAACCCTGACACACATCAGGGCAAATACCTCACCAAGAGCAACTTCCAAACCAGAAAGATGAATCATAGAATCATGAAATGGTTTCGGCCAGAAGGGACCTTAAAGCTCCTCCAGCTCCAACCCCCTGCCACGGGCAGGGACACCTTCCACTAGAGCAGGTTGCTCCAAGCCCCTGTGTCCAACCTGGCCTTGAACACTGCCAGGGATGGGGCAGCCACAGCTTCTCTGGGAAAAGTCTGTGCCAGCGCCTCAGCACCCTCACAGGGAAGAGCTTCTGCCTCAGAGCTCATCTCAATCTCCCCTCTGGCAGGTTAAAGCCATTCCCCTTGTCCTGTCCCTACAGGCCCTTGTCCAAAGCCCCTCTCCAGGTTTCCTGGAGCCCCTTTAGGCACCGGAGCTGCTCTAAGGTCTCTCCTTCAGGAGCCTTCTCTTCTCCAGGCTGAACAACCCCAGCTCTCTCAGTCTTGTGCCTGGCTACAGTCAGTTCTGACACACAAAAGGTTTTACTGCTTTCCGGTTGATGCAGGTGAACGATGCCGATCGTGTTAGATGTGACAAAGCAAAGAAACCTTGCACTTCACCTAAAAATGGCAGCTATAATGTATGTAAAGAAGGACTAAGCACAGAAAGCTCTGTGATTCTCTCACCTGAATATCTTATTTGCAGTGCTGAAAGGGTAACTGAACTCACCTAAGAGATCCTGACTGGGTTTTGGAACAAACCACACAAAAGTAGATTTTTTTTACTTACTATTAACATGGCCATCGATGAGTCCACTACTGGATCTACTGCACCACAGGAGCTGACCTGGAGCCCACCTTTCAGGCTGTGGATCTAAGCAGCACTGGAAAGCCACCACATCTATACTAATGCTGACTGAGAGAAGAGAGATCCAGTAACCCAAAAGTCTACAGGGGAAGGGAGCAGGGTAGGATCTGTAGTGTTCAGAAGCAGCCTACAAAAACCTGCACAATGGAACTGAAGAGTGCGCAAAGCAACAGAAACCAGTCCCCACCTTTAGGGAAAGACAGGGTAATGCAAGTGATGACATCAAGAACACGGGAATGCCAATGCAGCCATCAGCATGGACAAAATCCCCCTTCCGAGCACTTCCTGGGCCTGGGGAGGGTGGGTGACACTGCAGCAGCACGTGAGCAAACCACAGCCTGAAAGAGAAATAGATATTAACTCATTATAACTTGTAACCAAATTCTGCAGTGCTGGGAACTCAATTAAACCCCCCTGCAGGGCTACAATCAGACTCTTGCAATTGGGCAGTGAGTAAAACTGCTCTAAGTTGCAGTGGGGATCTTCTCTCTGAGTAAAGGAATCCACTGTTAAATGTTTGGGGACACAACAGACAGCAAAATGGTCTGAAAAATTAGCAGCGTAGATGCTTGTGTTGAAAAGCCTTGTCCATAGGATAACACCTTCACCAGAGTACCTGAACAGGAGAATGAGGATTTAACAATATAGGGAAGCCTGCACATGGTGCTAAGTAAACCTGAATAGAGCTCACACATCCGAAAGCTCATCTCCTGGTGGAATTTCTGCATGGAGTATGGCAGGCACAGAGGAAGGGGCGAAAAGGCTCAGAGCTCTGTGAAAGATAAGAGGAAATGCAGACCTGACAGCACGTGGACATTCATGGGTCACCAGAGAAAGGGGAAAAATGCAACCCTTTGTGATTAAAGTCAAGCACAAATAAATATGTAGGAAAAGAACATTTTCTATTTCCTGTAAAGAGTAAAGTTTGGGGGGAAATGGCCTCTGCCAAATAGTTTTCTCTGCTGGAGGCATCAGCAGGGTTCTGACAGGCACGTTAGGAAAACAGACCATACGTTTGTGCATATTCAACAGCCCCTATGGGAGACATCATTTTCTCAGGCTGCCGTTTGGGTTGTGTTTGGCACTTGAACTGTTTCATGGGCTTTGATAGCCCAGGATCTGTGCAGATGATGTTTTGTTCTGAGGGAAGAGAGCAGAAGCACATGACCAGAAGCTCTGATCAGCTTTTGAAAGACCCAGACCAGCAGAGCTCCACCAACAGAACTCCTTTGTAATGGAAATGCCATACCTAGGCATGAAATTAGAAAAGCAATGTGTACAAGCAGATTACAGTAAGATTGAAGTCATCCCCAGCATTCCTGCCCCAGCAGAAAAGGATGCAAAGTTAAGATACCATTGAATAGTGAACTGTCTACCCAACTCAGCTGCCCAAGCAATCAATGACGGATCTTTACGTGCAAGAGTAGACATACAGATCTTCATCGAGAAACTGAAAGGAGCTTATTAATAGCCCCAGATAAACAGAATTAAGGGCAAAACTGGACATAGATCTTTACAGACCGGTGCTGAGTGAGCTGAATTCTCTCCATGCACTCTCACTCCTACTTATGACCCTAGTCAAGCATAAAGATTAATGCCTATACAGAAAGCATCTGCTTTCCACTTTTTGTAAAGCACTTGTAGGCTGTCTACTTGAACGTTTCGTCTGGTTTCAATTAGAGGTAGTATTAGTCTTTACTTACAGTCTCAGCTGGGTGTAGTCTTGCTCTCCCTGTCCCATTCCAGAGGAGCCTGAAGTGGCACCTTGCCATCCTCACGGCTATGATGGTTAGGAAGTGAGAATCCTGTTATAATAAGACTCCCGTTTACGCTCCAAATTGACCAGCTCTATTCATGTCAGCAGGGTTGCCCCATTTGCAATGCAGTTTGAAACCCTCTGGTGCCCCAAACTCCAGAGGGGCAATGACTGTTATTCAGAGTTAACTCACAAATCACTGGGTAGGGGGAGATGTGGAAAAGTGATGCAAATTCTCTTTGTTCCCGGGAGGAGCAGCGTAAGTGGCCTCACAGGAGCATAAGGAGGAGTTTCAAAGCTATCCTTGAACGTGGGGTGCTTCCTGGGGCATCACAAATGCCGAAGAAACTGTCTTTAACAGTTTTGCTAATTACAACTGCTGTGTGTGCCAAGGGGACACCAAAGGGTAGAGCCTTTGCCATGAAGGCAAACAGTAAGTGGAATACACTAAACAGCCCGTCAACTGCACCAGCCAGGTCGGTGTGTAAGTAACGAGTCTCTGAAGATGTGTAGGCTGAGACAACATGTAGAGGGGAAGCATGTTCCTCTTTGACTCCACTCACTTTCTTATCAAATAACAGAGTCAGCATGAAGGCAGTGAGAGGGTTCAGAGGAATGTAATAAGCTTGAGAAAGGTAAATCTCAGGCTCGAGGGCTGCAGCTGATCTTGGGCCCCTCAGCACAGCAGACACGGCTGCCTCGGTGCTGCACAGGTCCACGTGCTGCTCCTCATCGAGGTCTCTTGTTGGCTCCAGTTTCACCATGGAAGCTGAAGATCATTAAACTCTTCCTGAGGACAACCACAAGAACCAGCCAACATTCCTCCCCTCAATAAATAAAACCATTTCTAGCAGAGGCTGCTCTGTGAGTTATTGCAGAGCACATAATAGTCCCTGTATTTGCCTGCACAATCCCTGTGCTCCCCAGATCTAACTCATTACCGTGCTTAGCGAAGCGCTTTGAACTGCCTCGAGCATGAAAAGCACCACACAAGAACAAATTTTATTCTCATATAAAGGTATTAAGGCAAGTTAGAGGCACTATTGACGCACATGATATGTTATAATTGCCAAATGTTCACAAAGGCAACATCCAGCCTTTGTGCATGGAGCTGGAGGGTACCTGTGTGCACAGCGAGTGTCTGACTGCTTGCCCTCCTCTGCCCAACAGCGCTCCCAGCTCCCACAGACAAGCTGGATGCTTGAGCTGCTGCTTCCTAGACACAGCCCTTTGGCTTGGGAGGAGAAGCAGGACTCTGCTTGACCTGGTTTTAAAGGGAGACACAAACCCTGCTGGTTAGTACCTGGCATCATCCAGCTGCACCTCAGTCTTTCCTGACCCATCATTCCCACCCAGTTATTCCTGTCACCATCACAACACAACCCAACACCCTCAGGGATCACAACTGCATCCCTGCTCCTCAACTGAAATATGTGCCACCCTTTTCACAGCCCAGCTCAGCTGTGACCTGCAGCACCCTCTGTTGTTCCCTTCCTGGAGTTCACCCAGCTCGTCCTCCCTACCAGGACTACTCCTTTCCCATTCCATTTACTGTCTTCCACATCAGGGCACCAGCATTATGCTCTCTGCATTCCCTGCTCACCAGTCTTGCCAAATTTGTTTATTTACAAAATATAATCTGTGAAATGGAGGGATGCTGCAGGTGTAGAGCTGAGATAGCTGAAGCCCTTCTTACTAGGAAAAGGTAGAACTCAAATAGCTTAGACTGACCCAGAAGTCCTGGAAAATAAATAATATTTGGAAGTGTCAAGTCATTCATCTACATGGAAGTCTTTATATCAGAGCTGTGCTTAAGGATGCTATCAGAGGAGCCAGGAATGTTCTTGGGGTTGGAGGGTAACGGGCAGAACAGTTTTTGCAGGCCCCCATAAAAATGTTGGGTTGTCCCAAGCCAATGTCATGTCCCAGAAGAGTCAGCACTTTCACTGCTGTAATTACCAGCAACCAAGATAAATACATTAAATATTAATGGGAATATTGAGAAATAACAAAAACCTACCTCAGAAACCACAGCGGTATGTGCCTGCAGGCACATGTGCATGCACGTGTGTGCAGTCTGCCCAATGGACTCGCATGATCATCCAAGATCCTGGCTCACGAGTTACATTCAGTCCCTGAAACTTCCCACTGTCTTGTATTCCTTCTGTAAAAATGAAGTCTCGTGACCCATTTTAAAGCTCTAACAGCTTCTTTTGGGCTAGAAAATACACCACTTTTCAGGAGGTTTGAGCTCAGTTTCTCTCCTGGACTAACAGGTCTCTGGAAAGCTGCAAAAATCACACCATCGTTCTGGGAGAGAAAACTCTGTCCCCGCAATGATATGATCAGTGCCCACAAACCCACCTTCAAGACTCATGGTCTATCACGCAGCCCTGAGCCTTAAATACAAGAGCAAGTGATGGAAAGAGTGAGCAGAAACCTCTGCAAACCTGAAGTGCTCAAGGCTTCCCATATGATCCGGCATGTGCAGTACCTGTGGTCAGGCACACAGGAAGCGTTGCTCCAGAGCTTTCTCTTCAAGTGTGCACTGAAAGGGTTTTTACATTTCTCAATCTGGTTAAATTCCCTTGGCTGCCCTCCACCCTGCCCACAAAGTGCTGCTGGGACAGGAGGAATCTCTTATTTGCATGCACAAAGATTGGGAATTTTCTTCCTCCACACAGTGACAAACTGCTCAATTGAAGTTTAACCCAAGAGGTCCCGGCTGTGTGTCCAGTGGCCGGGTCACCACTGCTTTAGTTGAGCATGAATCCGGTGGAGAGAGCTTGGTGCTAGTAAGTAAGAGGAGACCCGGTCTGGTTACGTGCTCACACTGCTTCATTTTTAGATGTTTCCTGATGGGAGAAACTGAGAACTAAAGATGTTCCACCAAAACGACTCATCCTATTACTGGAACACTTTGAAAACGTGATATGGATCAGTCTAACACCTCAAACTTCTCCCAGAACAGAGAATGAGTGTGCAGACACTGAGCTTTTGGGAAGCATCAAGAACCAGACAGATTAGCTTTGTGGCTTTTGTTAGTTGGTTCTGACTTGCTTTTGACTACGCGCCTGCTCACTATTAACACCCCACGGTGCAGTTGTGTTTGACATCCCTATAACTAACCCTGATTTATACGGCCTTGTGCAATTCCTCCTCCTTTGTGTGGCCTTGAGAACAGCATAACAGGCATACTAAAATGGGACCCATTTAAATCAGTCACTACCAAAGGAGCAGACATCTTCAAAGAGCGTTATCCTTGTGAATCAAACTTCACTCTTCCTGAATAATCAGGGTTTTTAATGAAATGCAGCTTTTGGGGTTTGGCAGAAGCGGACAAATACTGACTCCAGAGAGCAGACTTAAAGGTGAAAGCATGACAGATCTACAGAGCTACAGAATAAAAGAGAGAAAAGATCCAGAGAAATCTCAAATGTGCCACATTCATCACTCAATCATTCAATTACAAGTATCTGAGCAGCCGTTTGGTGAAAGGAATTCAAGCTCCCTATTACAGCACGTCTCTGAACATCTCTGATGTCTTTCCACATGGCAATGCAGCAGATGAGCTGTGCTCCTTTCTATACCCATTGCCCATAGAAAATCTGCAAACCATCATCATTGATGCTCCCCAATTTAGGATCCATGTCATAACACACTCTGCCTCCAAAGCCTGTCCACTACTTAATGCACTGCTTGCTTTAGGAATGTGTTTCTTCTTTGGTGCAACATGAACACTAAGATTATGTGCTGCATGTGCCAAATAGGCAGGGCTGGGTGGGGAGAGAGAGGGGAGGCTCCAGCTCAGAAATGATAGTACCTATTTTTGGCTCCCGAAGCCAAGCTGTGCTGCTCCCGTTCCGTTCTGACAGCCCAACACGTATCATTCTAGATGTCATCAATCCCGAGCAGCCGTGACAGTTTGGGGTGCTGGGTTCAGCATCTTGGGGAAGAAAAGCAGCAATTTTTCTAAGAAGTCTGTGGCAGGAAGAAGCTGTATCATGGGAACTGTTACTTGATTATCAATATTTAGATGAGGTTATTTTTCAGCCTGAACACACCCTTACTGCACAGGAGATACGTACGTGGCTCTTCCCTCTCTGACAACCCTCCACCAGAATGCAGCAGGACGTCCCCACCTTTGAAACATCCACCTCTTGGGCAACCACAGTGGTTAAATATGTTACAGGACAAAATGCCCTCTTGTTCCCTGCTGCCTGGGACACATAGAATATGGTCTGACTGGAGTAAATTCACATCCCAAGTCTGTTCTATGTAATCACAGTGTTTACTGGGGGTTGCACTGTATTTTCACAGCACTCCAATGGCTGCAGCCTCCACTCCCCTTAGAGACCTGCCCCACACGCAGTTTACCACACATCTGCTTTGCAGTTAGAGCTCTCCACATGCTTTGAACTTGCAACCAGTGTAAGACAGGGGTAGCTCAGCACTCTCTCCACAGCCCCACAGTGACAACTTATTCACGTACCAGAACCCTCAGACAGCACAAGCCAAAGTCTCTGCTCACATCCCCGGCTGTAGATATCCCCAGGGGGCTGTCATATCCTCCCCTCTTCATGGCTTTGCAGGGAGGCAGCACAGGGAAGCCCTGGGGCAGAGACACCCAAATCCTCTCATGAAACTCAACCTAGGCACCTCTCTTCACGGCTGCAGGAGGTCCCAACAGCCATGCCACCTTCTCCCTCCTGCCACCAGCAGCCTGTTCCTGCCTGGCACCACCCACTTGGTCCTGCTCATGCAACTGTTGGAGCGGTGAGACAAATCCAAACGGGAAGCTGTTTGGTGGATGGCCCCTCAGGTATCTGCATGGACAGGGAAGATGAGGGAGAGGGTGAAGAAGAGCAGCCTACCTTGGTGCTGCTGCCAGGAGGAGTTGCTGCAGAACAGATCCTAACTTGGGCATCTCCAGTGGGCAGCTGGAGCCATACCAGCACTTTCTGGGAGAGCAGGGAACCAAAACACAACCTTGTAGGTGTTCTGCTCACCGACCCACAGGAACAGCTTTTCTTTCTTCAGCTGCTTTCCTTCGTTACATTCTCCAGCAGTACCCTGCAATCAAGTAATTAGAAACACATACACAGCAGTTTCTCAAAACACCAGAGCATTTATCTTTAGAAATGTAACAGTGAAAGCAAATGACACCGTGTAGACACTGTAAAAAGAAAGAGTTCACTACATTTAAAAAAGAGAGTTACATTCTCTCTCCATCAAGGAACAAACCAATTTGAACAATCACGTTTTGCAGCCATGTAACTCTTTATCTTCCCCTCTCCCAAACATCTGAAGCATATGAATGGATGTCTGAATCCTTTACGTGAGAATAGCTTAAGGCAGCACTGAGGGAAAACACGAGGCCTTGTACTGATCTGAAAAAACACAGAACCTGCATGACCAGCCCCTGATCTCGGACAGGGGGTGGCAGAGCGCATCTCCACCCAGGACCAGCCCCATCCTCAGTTACTGCCAACCACAGAACTGTGAGCGCTGCAGCTCGATTCTTTAAAGCCAAGGTTGGCTGGAGGAGCACAGCACCTTTTTATTTAATCACAGTGGAGTTCTGGTATCCAGAGGGAAAAAAATTCTGGAACCGGAATGTATTTTCATGATCAGTGACTAGAGTGGTATAAAATGTCTGCACTGCTTCTTTCCATTCCAGCCTGCGCCTTTGAAGTCATGGTAACAGCTTTTGGATTCGAATCCTCTGATGAGACTCCTTGATTTATTAGGTAAAACATCTGGAAAAAATGAAGACGTGTGGCAGTGTAAATCCTCCAGAAGGAGCAGAGAGAGGTTCCATCTGAGCAGTGCCCCTGTCAAAAGCACGGAAACCTGAGCCCCACCACTCGCTTTGGGTTGCTCCGAGGTTGAAAAGCTTCAGCTTGGAATGGGCCTGTTCACGTTTCACCCACCAGCCCAGAAACCAGCACCGAGACTTGGCCAAGGCTGCGAGCAGAGAGAGGAACATCAGCTACAGCCCTGGGTGCTGGGATCACGCCACAGCTAACGGAATGATCTTCATACGCTCTTGCAGCTGGAATGTTGGTAGCAATTCTGCCCTTGACATTAATCAGGCAGCTCCTGTTATAAATCACTGCAGTCTGTGGGAGCAGGATGAAATGTAAAATACCTGGCGCTCTCCCGCAAAGAAAAAGGCAACAGGGAAATACAGACAGGCCAGAAATGCAGAGCTCAGGTCACCTCCGTGCACTGCTGTGATGAAGAGGGGTCTCAGGGTGACTTTCCCATTCCCCGATTACAACACTCAATGTGAGTGAAGGAATGTTGGTGGCAGAAGTGCTGTGGATAGCACTGATTTGAAAGGAATGAAACCTGCGCAGGTAGATGGGCATTTTATGAAGCAGATTTCTTCTTTTATTTGGAATCAGCCGTGAAATGAGGTAAAAAAAAAAAAGAGGAGAAGGGCAACAGCGGAACAGCTTCCTGTGCTTTCGAGTTCCTGCGAATGGCTTCCTCTATGAAATGTGTGTGGGGGGACACGTGTGTGAGCACGTGTGTGTGCATCTGTGCGTATCCGTGTAAGATATTTGTTAGATGAGGGCAAAGCTGGCAATCACAGTGGTACTTGACTCACAATTATTTACTCTCTGCCTCCTCCATCCAACAACCCAGGATCCAAATTTCAGAGCTGATGCTCTGGGAAAATCCCCCGAGAGCCATCTTTTGACGGTTATTTTCCCATCTAAATCCCCCTTCCAGCAATTTGAATAATACAGTTCAAACACTAGCCCGAGTGCCAGTGTTCCTGCTGGAGGGGGTGCGGGACCAGCGCGGGGGGGGGGAGTTTGGGGAGTATTTTTTTAATCAGATAAATTATTGCTGGGAAACCAGCCACTTCTCTCCATTCAATTTATACTCTATAGGGAATCCATCTAATACCCCTTCTCTTAGTGTGAAGCAGGACCAGCGAGATGCTGTATCAGACCAGGGAGGAATGCAAAACATGAGATGGAGTGCAGGGAATGAACAGGCAACGGGAGGAGAGGGCTGTGCGAAAGCCCGTGGACAAGAAAGAAAGCCAGAGACGTGTACGCACCTCCTCAGACAAGGGAGGGAAATGCCTCTGCTTGTTTCTCCACCGGCAAACCGGAGCAGGCTCAGCCCGGTGTGGGCTCGGAGCGGGACGGGCTGGCTCTGAGCTTCAGGGCTGAGTGAGGAGCTCCTCACGGGCAGGGAGGCGGCGCGGACCCGGGGCTGCAGGGATGGAGGTTCCTATCAGGCTCTGCTGGAGTTTGCAGAATGAGTTCAGTGATTTCACACCAGCTTCCCGGTGGAACTGGGAACGTGCTAGTTCACCTCACCAGTGTAACTGGAACCGGTTAATGCTTCGCTGGCGGGCTGTGAGAAGCCAAGGACTGGGAACAGAGGCAGCTCCCAGCACATCGGGTTCCAGACACGCTTGCAGGGCAGCACGTCTGGGAAGCTTGCCTTGCTGTCTGGGCATACCTTTTATTCCTGTTCGGATTACATGAACACTTTAAGGCCCCAACCAAGACAAGGCTCCATTGTGCTGAGGCGCTGTATGTACATGCAGTGAGAGATGGGCCGTGTCCTGAAGAGCTCCGAGCCCAACCACGTAGGCAATTAGAGGTGGGGAGTGGAAGCAGGTGCACAGAGAAGGGAAATGATTTCCCCGAGCTCACCAGGTGAGTCAGTGTCTAAACCAAAACAAGAGCCTGGTGCCCGATACCCGGCCACAGCACTTGCTTCTCTTCAGGTGCCAACACCAGTTTAGTCCATGGGCTTCCTGCTCTAGCGTTTCTCAGCCAATATAAATCATAGAATCATAGAACCCCAGACTGGTTTGTGTTGGAAAGGACCTTAAAGCTCATCCAGTTCCAACCCCCTGCCACGGGCAGGGACACCTTCCACTAGAGCAGGTTGCTCCAAGCCCCTGTGTCCAACCTGGCCTTGAACACTGCCAGGGATGGGGCAGCCACAGCTTCTCTGGGCACCCTGTGCCAGCGCCTCAGCACCCTCACAGGGAAGAACTTCTTCCTTATATCTAACCTGAACTTCCCCTGTTTCAGTTTGAACCCATCACCCCTTGTCCTATCACTACAGTCCCTGGTGAAGAGTCCCTCTCCAGCAGCCAAATGCATAGAGAGTGTTTAAGGAATTACAGGGTAACGGCACCTCACTGGGTGTCATGGCACACTTTTCTGGCCTTTTCTTCTTCTCTATAACAAAGAATCAAAAGTGTTAGTGGGAGAGTTGGCAGCAAGCACAGGAGACAAGGAGACTTCCGAGGAAGATCTCCCAGATTCCAGGAGTGGCTACAGTACAAATAATGGTGGAAAATAAAGGAATTGACTCAGCAGGAGGCAAAGGGGAACAAGTAGAAGAGTAACTATGCTGGAAAGCTGGAAGGAGAATATGACACACAAAGCAGAAAAGAGAAATAAGGCAAAAGGAATTCATTCAGATGCGTATAGTCTGCATTTTGGATAGCTTCCTTCTGACAGCCTCTCAAAACTGCTGAGCGCCCATTCTCAGGCAATCAGGCCTTACCCAGGGTCCAGTTATACAGGGCCCAAACGAAACAGAAACAATTGCTTTAATTCAGAGCTCATTTCCATCTGCTGTAACAGGCAACGGGATTTCACCAGACCCCCTGATTCTCTGTCTCCAAGTCCAAGCTGTGTGAGGGTGTCATTCCTGATACTGCAGCTCCCTTTCCCAGGCACAATTAATGCTTAAAACAACACTGAGCTAAACACTTCCTCAAAGCCCCCTCTGGCCCACCTACCAAGTGAACTTCTTGTCAGACCTCAATTAACCTCTGAGGTTATTACTTGGAATTACAGATCTTCCTAGAAATGCCAGAACGACTTGTGCCAGAATGAAGTGAGCCCACTGGTCCTGCCAGTGTCAGGTTCTGGGACCACCTTACCCTGTAGTGGTTCTTGTCCAGCTGAGACATTCCCAGGAAAAGAAATTAATAACTTTAGGGCTTTTTCTCCCCAAGAAATGAAGAAAGCGTTATCCCTTCCTCCTCAGCATTCTTTCTTGTGTTTTCAGTCCCCAGACATATATACTTGATTAAAGCACTGCCCATTTCAGAGGCTTTATCTGGGACCGGATGAACTCTGGTGGAAGGTATATTCAAGCTGCTCTGTGCATTTAGTTGTCCCTAAATGTCTTTTCTTTAATCTGTTCCAGATTCTAATAATTTTACAGTAAGACTCGGGGACTTAGTGATCTCCCCCCTCCCAATCCCCAAGAAAAGCAGAAACACAAACTCTCCAACCCTAGATCAAGCACAAACCCCTCTAAAATCCCAGTGTGGAACCATCTTTCATAGGTCTGTCTTCTCAGTGACTCTTGCACTCCCCAGGATCTGCAGCAGTTTCCCTGTCCAAGGAAAGAAAACACTGACATGAATCAGGACCTATTCTTGATGGGAACAAGGTGGAGGGGCTGCTCTTTGCCAGCAGATACACATTAAATTGTGTTGAAGCCTCTGTTGAGGCTGTTGAGGCTGTTGAAGCCTCTCCAACATGTCTGGAGACTCACCGGCCTGTGGGAGTTTTGGGCTGCTCCATTCTTCCACGTTGGTTATCATCTTTCATTTCTTTCACACGTGATAACATGTGGTTTCTAGAAATCTCTCTGGGCTCAATGAACTATGGAAGTGAACCTCCTTACTCTGTTTCTTTTCCTGCCCCTCTTCATTCATTTCCTGGCTCTAAGGCTGAGCAACCAAATCCCCCTGGGTTCTCCTGGGAAGCAAAGGGTGGCTGGAAATGGCAGGAAAAAAGGTCCTGCCCAAGCGTGAAAGAAAAATAAGGAGTCCCCAGCCCTCTACGAGGGGAAGACACCTGCCTGCCTGCTTCAGGCTTAGGCTCTCTTACACACAGGGTAAGGAAAGGGCAAGAAAATATGGACTTTATATAGTCAGGGATCTGTGTCCCTGCAGGAAACAGTTCATGTGCTGATTCCTGGGGGCAGCCAGATGTACTCAGAAGTTTGCCAATGCCTGGTCTGAAGGCCCTGATGGTCCTTGGCAGCACCAGGCTTTTCTGCCCATCTCCCTTGTGACTGTGCCCGTGGTGCACCTGCGGGAGAGGACGTGGCAGGACAGACAGATGGGGTCCCTGAACTTCCCACTCGAGGCTGATGCGCCTTGGAGCTCCTCACCATCGCTGCACTCATGGAATGCTGCAGCGACAAGTGCATCCCTGAGAAGCCAAAGGTCCTAAGCTGGGTTATTAGGGAATTAGATCCCGCAGATCATCTTCTCCCTCTGCCATTCCCTGCAGTATTCCTGCTCACGTCCATGTCTTGCATGTGCTTGGCTGGACAAAGAGCAGAGCACGCTCATTTGGAGCTGCCTGGCCAGCTGGCTGCTGCTGCTACCCCAAACGTATGCGTGCTGGAGGTTCCTTCCCTCAGTGGTGACCCTACTTTGGGTTTCTCTTTCCTCTGTCCAGCTGCAAACCTTCAGGTAACTTGTGGGAATTCTGTTCTCAATGAAGTCACTCATTGACTGACAGTCTGAGAAGTAATTCAAGGGGAGGGAAGAATGACAGATGAACAGCAGGATGCCTCTTCAGAAACCAAGACCAAAATGCTAGGGCAAAAGGACTGCTGGAAACCTTGTTTTCCTCACCCACAAATTCCCTGATGCTGGAAAACATATCCCCCCTTTCCCGTATTCTCCAATTTGCTACAAGTTCAAACACGAACAGCTTCTGCTGGGAATAGCTGACTGTGCCAGAATGTGATAGTTGCTGTTCCTGTGCTGTCCTACCCTCCCCAGATCATCCCATTTCAGCCCAGAAAATGAAAGTTGCTCGGTGTTTATTAACCACTGCGCTCCCTTCCACTCCGCAAGGAGCTCTGTGGGAGAGCCAAGTCTCTGCTGTTTACAAGCCCATCTGCTTCAGTTGCTTTTCTTCAGGTGAAGTTAGAACGCTCCGTTCAGGAGATTGCTCATGGTTGTGTTGGGAACTGCAAAAAGCAGATGAGGATTTCAGGTGGTAAGTGAGCAGCATGAAAAGAATACAAATCTGTTCTCATCTGAAGAACCCTAAAAGCAATAATTTAAGAAGAAAAAAAAGAACAAGATAAAGGAGGAAATGCCGAAAAGCCAGTGATGGTTTCAGCAGCACAATCATTCCAAGGAGAGTTTGTCTTGTATTTTTATGAGAATTCCAACATTTAGAACCAGAAGGGAAAAAGCACAAGTGCTCCAATGGCTGTTTCCCTGAAATCACACTGATCCCTCTGCTCTGCATTTTAAAGTCTCTATAGGCAGAGCTGCAAGACTCTGCTTTGCACAAACCTGTACTGCTGCTGTAAGCTGTTTAGTCGCGAGCTCTCCATGTAGTTTAACTCAATGCCACAGGTTTCCAGGAGTAACAAGGGGCCCTTTGGGAGTCAGAAAGAGATTGGAAATGTCTGTCTGTCCCTAAAGCCTTCACAGGGGTGTCCAGAGACTACCCTTAACACCAGAGCTGCTGTCCTTACAGCCTGAGCCTGCAAGCATGGCTGCAGGAGGGTCCGGAGGGGCTCTCCGTAACGCAGTACGCTGTGAGTCAGCTAAAGCACCCGTGCGACGTGCCTGGGCAGGCTGCTGCAGACACGCACAGCCTCTGCAGGAGGCAACTGCAGGGATGGGAGGCAGCCAGGCCGAGCAGCACACTGTGCTCACGGGCACTGCTGTGGATGGAGTGATACCTGTGAGAGTCACTGCTCCGTGGGGCCACAGCCGCTGCAGAGCTGCGCTCCTGCATGTGGGCACTGAGGCGACGGGGATGGGCAGACTGCCACAACCATTCCTTGCTCCCAGCCATAGGCTTCCAGTCCCTGCGCTGGTGCCTGGCTTGGAAGAGAAAAGAAATTGCTGCTGTTCCTGGGCCCTTCTGGAGAGACAGTGGAAATTAGAAGAGCCCAAAGAAAAGAGGTGAACTGCCCCCGACCAGAAAACAGAGGTGGCCAAAGTATCTTTGCTCCAGCCCTTTCTGTGTTTCACACCTAGAGTTGTTAATTCAGGCCAAGAACTGGCTAAAGAAAGGAGCAGCACTTGGAACGGTCCCTGAGCCATGCCGTTAGCTTTAGGAGGGTCAGCCTGTCCACAGAGACACATGACATTCCATGTGGCAGAGTAGATGTGGCGTTTTACAGAACAAACACTGGAAGTTCACACTTCATGTATAGACGAAGGCTGAGAAGGAGCAGTAAGTACTGGAAGGTGGAGAGGATCATAGAACCCCAGACTGGTTTGTGTTGGAAAGGACCTTAAAGCTCATCCAGTTCCAATCTCCTGCCACGGGCAGGGATACCTTCCACTAGAGCAGGTTGCTCCAAGCCCCTGTGTCCAACCTGGCCTTGAACACTGCCAGGGATGGGGCAGCCACAGCTTCTCTGGGCACCCTGTGCCAGCGCCTCAGCACCCTCACAGGGAAGAACTTCTGCCTCATCTCAGTGTCCCCTCTGGCAGGTTAAAGCCATTCCCCTTGTCCTGTCCCTATAGGCCCTTGTCCAAAGCCCCTCTCCAGGTTTCCTGGAGCCCCTTCAGGCACTGGAGCTGCTCTAAGGTCTCCCCTTCAGGAGCCTTCTCTTCTCCAGGCTGCCCCAGCCCAGCTCTCTCAGCCTGGCTCCAGAGCAGAGCTGCTCCAGCCCTCGCAGCAGCTCCGGGGCCTCCTCTGGACTTGCTGCAACACAACATCCCTCTTGTGTTGGAAGCCCAGTGCAAGATCTCAGGGAGGAACAGCCCTATTACAGGTTCCTTTCAACTGTCCCTCTGTGCCATCAGATCACAGTGTATCTGCTGCACCAGCTCACAGCTGGAAATTCGCCTGGTTTAGGGAGGAACACGATGTCCCACTTGGCAGCTTCCCGGCCCTGCCCTACCAGCTCAGCACAACTTGCATGGATCATGTCCCAAGTCTTGAGGCTATTGAGAAAGGAGGCTGCAAGCTCCTGGGAAGGAAGGAGCTTGCCAAGGCAGGCACTCGGATGTGCAACCTGCGGAGAACATTTCCTTCCCTCTGCAACACCCAAAGGTGTGTGGGTTTGGACTGCTTTTGTTTGAGGACTTCACAGTATGGAGCCCAGTGCACAGCGAGATCTGAAGACCTCAGACCTGTTGAGTGGTACCAAATCTAGTGCTGGTCCAGCTTCCCATGGCTGACACCCTGCATGTTCTCAAGCTGCAGCAGAGCTCAGCTCTTTGGTGGGCACTAAAGCAAACTGCTTGATTTACAAAGACACCCACACTGGTGCTAGCAAGGTGCTGGGATGTTCTGAAAACGTCATGCTAAGTGGGTGAGGGGAGAGAAACTGAAATTAGACTTTGCTGTCTTGTTAACTCCTGAGGAATCTTATCTTCCAGCCAAACTGTTCTTTGGAATAGCTATGTAGAACAGAAAACAATGCCTTTAGCAACACTGCAGCTCTCAGGGCCTGAATCAGGACCTCTCAACCACACATGCTCTTCATTAATGCTAATCCAGGAGCAGCAATGATCCAAGAGCAAAACCTCCGCACGGATTAAGTACACAGATACTGCCTCATCAAGCTGTGCTGGAGGGAGGGATCCAACCTGAACTCCCTCCAAAACATGCAGTCAGATCTGGTTGCTCTGGTTTGGACCCAACCTGGCAAGATGGAAAGCGGGACCTTGAAAGAGAAGAGCAGAAAGAAAGGAAAAGTGTCCACTCCCTCTCCATCCCTCCCCAGGAAAGCAGTGTTCCACTCCTGGGCTGGAAGCACGCACAGTGAACTTGCCTCCCTTGCCTCGCTCAGCTTACATTGTTCACTTTCCTGCAAATTGTTTCCACATTCTGTATAAATAACCCCAGTGCCAGCAAGGGGGAGGGGAGAAGGGCTGGGAGGAAACCAAACGTCTTTGTTACTTCGGGAAGAGAAGGTGGAGGATGGAGTTGGGAGCTGGAGCAGAGAGTTGCCATTGAGCTTGTGTTCAGATCTGGAGGAAGAGAGTAAACAAGGGGGAGATTATATGTAATTATAGACAATCATGTTGCTGAGGATAAACAGGAATCAAAAGCATGGAGGCACTAAAGGCTGGCACATCCCCAAGCACAGAACAGAAGCCAGCCAGCGAGAGGCAATGCGGCTGGAAAGCGCTTCCCTTTGGGCCTGTTTTCAGTTAGCTCAGGGGCTGGGGTTTTTTTCCCCTCTCTTTTTTGGCTTGAGGCATTCCCTCATAAAGAGAGGAGCCCATCCAATGGGAAACAGAAGCCAAACTGAAGTCAGCAGAATCCTTGCCTGCAGCATTAATAGATTACTCTGTGAGAAACGTCAGAAACATTTGGAAAAGATGGAGCCCGCTGAGGTCAGCAAAACCAGTAACAGGAATTGTGGAACAAAAATAGCTTTAGAAACACTCCAGAGGCTGAGCCTGTGTGCCCTGCAGGCAGATTCTCCCTGGCAGGACACGGAGGGTGACCTGCAGCTGAGAGGTGGCACACGGGTCCCGCTCACAGCTCCTGTGGATCCAGGGTTGTGAAAAAAAGTTTCAGGGCCCCTTGGCGACCTCACCTGCCCCTGACGTGCGCAGTGCTGAGCCTGTCCATTTGGCATAGCCCTCTCCTCGATCCCCTGCAAATCCAAGGCAAAAGGATGAGCTGTCAGCCCTGGGACACCCCACCTCCCTCCTGCCTGTCTCTGCATCTGCAGAGGGAATCAGGGGGAACCCGAGCGTGATGGGACCCTTCCTCCACCACCTGCCTGCACACGAAGGGGAGGCAGCGGAGGCCTTGAGCACGGTGGGGCAGCGATTCCCCTCCCCTCCCTTTGCTGGGGAGCAGCAGGGACAAGCAATGGTGTGCCCGGCTCATTGTGCCTGATGCCAGCACTCTGCTCCCCTAGCAGACCAGCTCCAGCTTTGCTTTTGCAAACAGAGTAATAGAATGGTTTGGGTTGGAAAGGACCTTAAGATCATCCTGTTCCAACCCCCTGCCATGGGAAAGGGAAGCAAAAATGCAGCAGGGATGGCTCTGGCCATAGCCAGACAAGCAGGCTCTGGGGCTACAAGTGCTGTGGCTGGGGCCGGGGATGCTGAGCTGCCTCTGCACAGCTCTCCCAGAGTGTTTAACAGCGCCCTGCAAAGGGGCAAGGAGGGGGTAATGCTGAAGAAACAAAGCCAAGAAGCACAACTGAAACAAAGGCAGATGGCCAGAAGGGGTGTGTGGGGTTTTTTTACAGCAGGACTTGGGGGGATTTAAAAATGAAAAAGAAAACCCCTCGTTAGTCCTTCTCCTGCTTCCCTTGAAGGCTCTGGAGAGTTAGAGGGAAGGCGACATGTGAGGAACAAAGGATGGCAACCTCGGATGGTGACAGAAGGAGGGTTGTTTAGCAAGGCAGTGTAAAAAGCTCTCTCCCAGGCACTATTTTAAATCCAAATAGCTTACAGCCAGCTGAATTCTTAAGCCATTTGCCTGATCTCTCAGCTGTTCTTCATTGAGAACACAAGCACATATTTGAAAGCAAAAAACAAAGAGGAAAAATAAATAAGAAATAGCCAAACCTGTGTTTAGAATCTGTGTACCAGCGCAGGAAGCAGGGCTGGTACAGCCTCTTCCACCTTCTCCCTTTCAGTACAGGTGCTCTAAATGTCTTTTCTCCTAAGGAAAGAAAATGGATTTTAAAGGGAAATGCCATTTCTCTAAGAGAACAGAATCACCGTTTGGTGAATGATATTACCAGGTTATCTGGGTAAAGGATTTTGTGCATTTTCTCTCAATTCATCACTGTGGGCATTCTTCCTCCAGGATTTCTTTTACTGACAAATCCTTTGCCAGAGGTGGATACCTGTGTGTGTGCCTTTTGGTATCACAGATAAGGCTGATTTAAGTATAAACCAGGAGTCCCATTCCTCCCAAACCTGCTCAAAATCAGAAAGAGCAGAGAGAATGGAACTGGGAAAAAGACAGTAATGGGTTAAAAAAAGGCATTTGGGGTCCAACTCTTATCTGCTCTCAATTTACATTGACTCTGTGAGGTAATATTTAAGCAATCTACTCCCATGCCAACTTAGAGCAGCTACTTCCAAACATCCCTGATGCTGGCGTGCAGAACCAAGAATAAAACCAAGATAATGGAACGATATCAAAAATGAGCCAACTGTGTCCTTTAAACACGTGCCCATGTGCCAGGCTGGAGAGAAACAGTGTCAGAAGTTCAGCAGTGTGGTGAGAGAGGACAAGTGAGCGAGGCTGACAGGTCTGGACACATTATATCTGCTTTACTTTGTCTTTCATTTATACGTGACCAAGAAAGGCAAAGCATACAGACGCTTCCCGCGATGTTCTGTCAAAAATGAAATGAGGTTACTGGTCTCCTGCAAGCACAAATGAACATCAATCACCAAATCCTCATAAAGCCATAAAACACAGTCCCTGGGTGTTATTAGAAAGCAAGAATTAAAAGTTTATCAAGATAGAAAGAGCAGAATCTCAAGGGAGAATGGATTTCATAAGCATCAGCAAATCCTTCTCTAGGCACCTCAGTGTGACTGGCGAGGCAGTGAGAAAATCAAAAGAGCTACTACCTAAAGAGAGACATACAGCAAGCGTTCCCAGCAGGCATCTTAGGAAAAGCCCTCGGTACGATAGCATCAGTCCTTTCCTGCCTCTTCCTGCTTTCCTGAAGGAAAGGGAAAAAAGACAGGGAAAGAAGAAAAAAAATAAGAAGAGTACGATATTTGCGTTACTGCTTATTTTTATCGTGCAGAACATATTTGTATGGGCTGGAGGAAAGGCTTCCACTGGCTCGTCACAAAACCTCTCCAGTCGGGTATGGTAGTTGGCTGCCTTGGCTTAGGACAGGTTTAAGGCAGGACTATTAAGGAGGGGAGATTGAGATGAGCTCTGAGGCAGAAGCTCTTCCCTGTGAGGGTGCTGAGGCGCTGGCACAGGGTGCCCAGAGAAGCTGTGGCTGCCCCATCCCTGGCAGTGTTCAAGGCCAGGTTGGACACAGGGGCTTGGAGCAACCTGCTCCAGTGGAAGGTGTCCCTGCCCGTGGCAGGGGGTTGGAACTGGATGAGCTTTAAGGTCCTTTCCAACCCAAACCAGTCTGTGATCCTATGAATATCAGACTAACACATCAGTGTGGAGTTGTATCCCCAGAGCTCTCCAGGGACCCAGAGCTGGAACAGCAGCTGCTGAAGATCAGCAGAGGCAAAATTTAACTGCATTTCACTTCTGGTAATCCCATTTTGGATATTGGAACTCAGTCATGGGGAATGAAAACATGAGTGAAGCATTTCTTTATTCTAAGACTGCCTGGCTGCCAAAGCAATGCTTTGGAGCACTGGCCTGCAAGTCCCACTTCTGGCAAATCCAACAGTTGAAGGGATGCAGAGTAATGAGATTTTTCCCGCAGCTCCTTGCTGGTGGTGCTGGAAATCCTTGTGTTCCCAGCCCTAGACCACTAGCGCTTCCTAAGATGTCCACATGCATAAGGGGCAGGGACTTGCACAGTCAGAGTTAAGAGCACTGGCTAGAGGGAGACTTGGCGAAGAGCTGCACCCATCATCAACTACCCCCTTCATCACCAAGGACCTCTCTTAGAGTTCCCTCTTAGATGCTCAGGAGGCAGAAGTATAAAAATGCCACCAAGAAAATCCACTTCCCCCTTTCCTGTTCTTCCCATCTCCATGTGCTGCCATCCCTTCCACATCCACTTTGGAAATGAGTATTTCCACTGCTTATGAAATAACTCTTGGCGCTGATGGAGAGGGACGGGATCAGCCCTCCAGGCCAGGACTGCCCAGCACAGGCACCTGCCAATATGCTGCCTGTAATGAATGCAGCAGGGGAACGCAGTGTTTTAATGAAAGAAAACCCATTTCAAGCTTCTGAAGGGCTATTATAAGCTCTAGCACAATGAAACACAAGACATAAGCCTCTTTATATTTAATAATACATGTTATAGATTTTTTCCCTGTGGAGAAACTCCAATGAACACCTTTTTTGTTCAAATCTGTTATTGCAGATTCTGATTATTCATTGAAAATCTAAACCCTGAAGATCTGACCAAATGATTTTCCACAAAGTTCAGATTTCTGCACCAACGCAGACACTTGCAAAGAGTTACAAACGTTTTGTATAGCCATTGTTAGCACAAAACCAACTCTGATGGTAAGTTTTTAATTAGCCTGTCCAAATGTGTATGCAAATGTACAGAACTGCATTTCAGATGAAACTACTGACTCCCTAAAGCAAAAAGGCAGCTACAATAGAAGCTACAGGAAAGCAGGAGTATTCTGAACTTAGCACATAATAAAAGCAGATTCCTGAAGTCAGTTTATCTCATCCTGGCATGCCAAACTGTCCAGCCTTCCACAACACCACACTGTGCCACCCAAGGCACAGCTGCTGAAGAGGTGCCCCAAGTTTACTGTTAAATTGCTTTCCCCAAGAGAAGATACACCAGTTAATCTGACTCAAACATCTGTATCTTTATAACTGACGCAACACGAAGGTATTGTGGTTTAAAACGTGTATTTGTTCTCCTTTAAAATATGGGATCACCTCCGGAATACGGGTTACGCTGCATGTCTGATTGGCTTTTATTCTCCACATCGGAGGGGGGCTGCAAAGGGAGGCGAAGCCTCAGAAGAAGGGGATTGAGATGCACACGAGACAGAAGGAGGCAAAGAGAAAGAAAGAAGCTCAATTAACGATCTGATCCCGGTGAGAAAACAAGTACAAATGTGGTCCCTGAAGTTGCCGCCGCTGGTTGCAGCGCGGAGCCTGATCAATAGATGTAAGTGATGGTGCGGGGAGGAAGGCAGGAGCCCCGTGCTGGGTTACAGCGGACAGGGCACAAGTCCCCAGATCACAATAAAGCAGCTTGAAGGTGACAGATTTCATTGTTGAAGGTGATAAAACTCCCCGTGGCGCGCTGCAAAACAAGGGCTGGAGCTCAGCCTGCAGAAAGGGAGGCAGCGCCCAGACAATGCAGGGGGAGGTTTTTCCTCCTCTGCTTGCCCTGGAAATCGGCAGATAAGTGCCCGAGGTGGAGCTGCTGCTCATGAACTGAACCTCAGTATTTCCACTTGTGTGGTGGAAGTGCAACAGTGCTGCCACAGAGCAGGAAAAAGTAAAGGCTGTGACTATTGAGACCCATCCAGCACAAGTCTGACCTTCACTGCCTTTGACTCGTGCCCTCTTTGCTTCATGGAAGGGTTCAGTAAAGACAGGTATTGTCTCTTCTGGTCTAACAGAGGTTCAGCTTGGTCTGGGCTCTGCCCCCAATCAAGCTGCTTGAAATGCAGGAAAGACTCAGCAGCAAAGGTGTGAAAACAAGAGGAAAATCAAAGCCTGAGACTGAACTAGCAATTAGACCAGCCTCGGAATACATTTCAGTCAAATCAATCCATACAAGGATTTCAGTCACAGTGTGCTTGTGCCCACACTTCTCCCTCCCTCCCTTCCTCTCCTGCAACCTAGCATTGCTGTCTGCTCCATCAGAATATGCAAGAAGTACAGTGACAACACATCTCCTAAGATGCTTTATCAGTTTTGCAAAGTCCCAGTTCATCCTCCTCTTGTGGATCTATTTACATATTGATGTATTTATTCGACTCTCTCTCAGGCATGCCCCATGAGATTAAACTATTTTATTTACAAAGACACTGTTGTTGCAGCTCCTAACAATTGAGTCAGCTGAGATAGAACTTTGCGTGTGCTTTCAGATTGATGTGTGAACAGACAAACCGGCCTTGTCAGCGATTCAGGAGCAGCCAGCAGGAGGACTGGTTAAACCCCATCTATATCACACAGTCAATAGCTGCTGCAACTGGAGGAAATGAATTGGGGTGGTGGGAGGCACAAATATGCAGAAGGGAGAGGTAATGAGCCAGCAGAAAGAGTGATGGATAAAACCTGGAGGAGAAACTTTGCTAAAGGACTCACCTTAGACGGTTGGTGCTTCAGAGTAGTTTGTGCTTCATGGGAACTTGCAGGCTCTTGGGAGCTGCCCCTGCTCCATCTCACCCACCAAAGTCACCTGTAAAAAAAGAACAAAGCTGTTCCTCACTTAGGGGTATGCCTGGAGGAAAAGGAGGGTGGGAGGAGGAGGGAGAAATATCTTGTGAGATCAAAGCCAGCAAAAGGCAAACTGCAGCCCTACACTGATGTGATGCTCCAGGAAAAGGTCCAAAGCCCTTTCCATGGAGAGCATTTCCCTGGGCAGGTCTCAGTGGAACAACTCTCATCCTCCTTCTCTCCATCAGCATCTCAATAGGCTGCATTTGTCAATGCTCTCTTCTCCGTACCCTATCCCTTTGCAGCCATGCTCAGTGGTACTTCCAAGGAGGAAACATCGAGGTGACATTCATACACCAGTATCATTTGCCACGTGCCAGGCTGTGGACACAGCACCACAGGGGAATGACACACTGGGTTCTGCTTAAAGGCCCACAGCTCCTGCCCTGGTCCCCTGCAGCCATCACACCTAAACCTATTGTTAGCATTGGATCACAGTTAGAGCAGCTTTAATCCACAGGGATCAGCAATGGACACATCCAGGTGTACAAATCGGCAGCACGTGTTCCTGTTGGTTTCTCTGCCTCCCACCACATGAAATATGTCCAGGAGAGCATTTCAGGCTCCCTTCAACACCAGAGCTGAAAAGTCACCTGCGTATGTAGCCCAGTATAAATCTGGCTGCTATTGCCTCTCCCTGACGGCAACCTCCTCCGGAGCCAGCATTCTTCTCAGCATCTCTGACATTTCAAAGTTCTATTTAGAGACCTGCATGGGAATTTAATTTTGAAGTTTTGTACCGAGCGCTGTTATATAAATACCCTGCACCACCTGCCTATGGGTTTATCAGTGCCTTTAACTGAAGGGGCAGAGGCAGCCCAAGGAGGGAGCACTAAACAGCACTCAAACCATCTCAACAGTCAGCACTTGTCTCCCTATTAATTCTCACCCTGCTCTTTTGCACAGCGCTATCGCCAGACTAATGAATCACAGGTACAAGCTCAAGCATTAATTGCAACAATGAATCATGGGTTTTGTCTGTGCCTGGCCATTTCCAGCCTATAGGAATGCAGCTACTCCCGTTACTTTTATAATTATTGTAAGTACAAAGCCAGCAACACGCTCTGCATTTTGTAGGCATTAAAAAAAGACATGGTATTTGGCCCGAAGCATTAACAATCTGGTGCATATTCAGGGGAGTGATGAATGCATAGCACTGACAGTCTGAAAATGTGTTTCCTGAATCATTTTCGTTCACGAAACTTTATGAAGGTGTTAGGGAAAGCACACGTTTTAGGAAGCCAGTGCTTCCAGCTCTCCTGGTCAACACGCTTCGGCAGGTCTTGGCCACTCATGGCTTGTCAGGACATCCAAGGCGCACGGCACGTCCACACTGCTCTTTCCCACTGGAAAATTATACAAGACAGGATGACTTTCGAGCGCAGATGGTTGCGGGGGTAAAGCTCTGTAACCTCTGTGCCTCCAGGCTCAGGCTCAGCTTGAGCGACACAGTGGAAAACCTTGATGAAAAGGGGTGCTGTGAACCTCTGATGGCAAAGCACATGCTGGAGGCTCCAGTACAGCTGGAGCTGTCAAGGGGGCAACTTTTGGATCTGACACCAGTGAAGAGGCTATGGGCTCACAGGACAGACAGTCAGTCTTCTAGAAGGGAATTTGGAGCCATCCACCCTGGTGCTGGGTGAGCCAATAGTTCCTCCTAGCACAGGGATGGAAACATGTCTCGAGGTACTGCACGAGGGGTAAGAAAAACTGCTGAGGCTGCTGTTGTGAGAGATTAGATTATACAGGTATTAAATGAGTAACGTGCATGACGTGTCCTTCCCAGGCCAAAGCACCTGCACACACTATGTGTGGCTCTGTTGTGGGGCTGACAGGTTCAGGCAAATGGTTCAGGACTAATTTTCAGTGTCAGACTGGCAGAATGCACGTCCGGCTTTTGATGCTGGGGAAGACAAAGCCAAAGCGAGGAAAACAGCTTTTCAAGAAGAAAACAAGAGCTAAACAGCCATAGACCCCCAATTTGCCATCCAAACTCCAGGACATGTTTCCTTTCTCTGCTAGCACAGAGGCTGGGGAGAAGAAGTGGCTGAAGAAGAGCTCAAGGTGAGCACGCATTATTTACTGCTGCTCATGAATAAACAAATCCCCACATTGTGTTTTCCTGCAGGACAGCAAAAGCTCGGACTGCTGAAAATCTGGCTACTTGTCATTTTTTTTCCCTCCTGGGGTGCTTTTTACATGCTTTTCCAGTGAAATGTGGTACCACTATTATTTGTTCACAAACACATAAACCACATGGCATTCTCCTTCGCCACCTCTGCAGTTCCAGCCGGTCAAACAGGGGAGAGCTGGAAAAGTCACCCACCAAGGCAGAGGTTGGGAGAATAATGCAAAAAATAATGCAAAAAATAAAGATCCAAAAGGATTTGTGTGGGGGATTAAATAAATATAATGTATTCTCTCTGCCAGTTTAAAAGCTTGGGCTTGTTTGAACTTCCTAGGGAAGTGGGGAGCATTGGCAGGCCCAGATCTGGCTGCTTTTCTTTATTATGAGAAAACCCACTCTTGTCTCCTTGTCTAAGGGTCTGAATTCCTCATCTCACACTGTGTTTGCACAGCAGCGTGAAATGTACCCCCAACATTGGTCTTCATCCACACTTGACAATGCCAGAACAACGAGGGCACTGAGACATGCAATGGGAACGGGGACGCCACAGAAGTGGGGAGCGGGTGGCTGCTCCTGTTCTAAGGCTGGACTCTGATGCTTCCTTCACCACATCCATGGGATTTCAAAGAAAAAGCCAAGGCACAATATTTCCTCTTAGGTGCTCAGGGATCCGGGTTTGTGAACTGTCATCTCTGGGGGAAACTCCCACCTCCCTTTCCATAAATGTTCCCCCTGCTGCCACTGAATCACCAAATGATGGGGAGACCCATGGGGAGGGAGTGAACTGGTGGTTATCACACTGCTCTGCTCTGCTCTGCTCACCCTACTTGTTTTAAATGACCATGAAAGCAAAGGGGGCGAAAGAAATCACACACGTGGAAACTTCACTGAGCTGCTGAAATGTCTTTAAAGGAGCATTATGGGCTGGATTATGATGCTTCAGCTCCCACTCATGGCATCTGCTCACGAGTGGGCATCTGATCACACAGTTTGCCCAGGACCCTGTCTCTAAATGCTCTGTATCTCCCACTGCAGATTTGGAGTTGAGGAGAACCAAAGATACCCGCTCTGTGCACCTGGCAGGGCATTTGGGAAGATTGAATGCTCCAAAAGAGCTTGTAGAGGGGCTGCAGAGCTCAAGGAGGATATGTGGGCAGAAGAGCATGTAACAGCAGCTGGTCTGGGAGAGGACAGTGACTGGAGGAACAAGAATGCCCCAGGAGCAGGAGGAAACTTCCCATGGAGGTGGTCAGCAAAACAAGACCCAAATGTGGGGAGAAGACTCCAGCAGAGAAGAGGGAGGAACTGCCCTGACTGTGGCCTGGAGCTTGAATCTCGGAGATAGGGAGCTGTGGAAAGGTAGGTACCACAGCTCAGCACAAAGCAAGCCACCCACACCTGAGGGAGAAAGCAGTGCAGGCCCGTGTGGGAAAAGGGGGCTCCAGACATCCACTATGGGAGCCCAGGGATCTGACAAGGAACCTGCTGGACCTGCTGAGCAGCTGCACATGGGCTCATCTCAGAACAGAACAAAACTTGCCTCTGGCTTGTTACACCTCAATTTTATTATGAGTCCACAATGCACACAAGTAAATAAAAGTGTGTTCCTCTCTAGTCAATCTTCTGCTAGATCTTAAAATCTTCTAACCTGCAGGAAACGCTACCAAAACCCCTTCAGGAAGGATCCCTGTATGTTTATGCCTAAGTTCCAAGTCCATAAGTGCAAATCCAGAGGCATGTGGGAGGAGGAGGAGCTGAGCATCTCTGCCCTGCTGTGTGTGTCCCTCTCACATTGGCTGGGCACTGCACATGGTCCAAAGCTCCTTTCTGATCCATTGTCATATCTCCTCCTCACACAGTGGCCTCCTTCAGTCCCTCGCTATCAGTACCATGGGTCCAGGAGCAGTTTCCAGGACATCCCATCTCCTCCTGCCCCTATCCTCTGTGCCCTAGATGTTTTCCCAAGTGCCTTCCAGCCACAGGAGCTCTGAAACCTAGGCAGGTAGCAAGGGTGAGGTGGGGATACACATCCTATTTTGGCTGGGAAGATAACTAAAAGGGCAGTCAGGGATGGGAGCGGGGAAAATGGAGACCTTCCTCAGCACCTCTTGCTCCACTGGGTCTCACTAGGTCAGCACTTCCTGGGAATTGCTGTATCGCCAGATGTTGACTGGGCATCTGACAGGACATGAAGAAAGCCAATAAAGTTCTTATTTCTGGCTATAAAAACAATAATGAAAAGCAGAGATGGGGGATAGGCTGCCCAAAGCTTCCCCCGGCTGCACTGAGCTGAGGGAGCTACCTTCAGCCAATATCCCACCTTCTTCTCTCCTGCCTATATGCCATGAGCAATAGGCCTGAAATGAAGCTGTAACTGTGTACAGTCAGAAGCATTCCCCAATTCCTGCCAAAAGGGACTCTCATTTATTTGGCATGCCCACAGCTCCCCAGCCATAACCCTTCTTCTAACAACGACTGTTTGTTCTGTATCTAGCCCTGCAGGAGAGAGCTCCTGCTACCACGTTGAAGGCTGCCCTGCTTCTTTGTAGCTCTCTCCCCAAAGGTACAAACATGCCGGATGCTTCATGTCCTGTGTAGCTAAAGACCAAGTTCTGAATACCAGCAGCATCCTTCATGCTCTGCTGTACCCATCTGGGGATATTTGGCTGGAGCACTCTGAGCAGTTCTGAGATTTTGAGAGTCATTTCTTTAAAGAGATTTCCTACACAGCTGCTGGCAGAAGAGCTGCCTTCATCCCTACCTGCAGCAGTGACACCACTCTTCCTATGAAGCTCTGCAAAAGGTGCAGATCCCACCATGCCAACACCTCCCAAGGCCAGGAGATAGTGGCTCTGAGTCTAGATTTAAAGGGTGAAGGGAATATTTATGAACAATTTCCTGGATTTGCAACCCCCATAACCTCATAAGCCCCTAAATGAGCTCCAAGGATACATCCATTAGAGGTCCTGAGCAACCCATAAAACGTGAGGAGGACGAAGGTATCTTTCTACTACATCAGTGTCTTCCCCATTCACAGCTGATACAGAGCCTGAAACCCCATTAGTTTCAGAAACTGCCTGAGCACTGCAGAACAGGTCTCAGAATCATAGAATCCCAGACTGGTTTGGGTTGAAGGGACCTTAAAGCTCTTCCAGCTCCAACCCCCTGCCACGGGCAGGGACACGTACTAGAGCAGGTTGCTCCAAGCCCCTGTGTCCAACCTGGCCTTGAACACTGCCAGGGATGGGGCAGCCACAGCTTCCCTGGGAAAAGTCTGTGCCAGCGCCTCAGCACCCTCACAGGGAAGAGCTTCTACCTAATGTCTCATCTCAGTCTCCCCTCTGGCAGGTTAAAGCCATTCCCCTTGGCCTGTCCCTACAGGCCCTTGTCCAAAGTCCCTCTCCAGGTTTCCTGGAGCCCCTTTAGGTCTCCCCTTCAGGAGCCTTCTCTTCTCCAGGCTGCCCCAGCCCAGCTCTCTCAGCCTGGCTCCAGAGCAGAGCTGCTCCAGCCCTCGCAGCAGCTCCGGGGCCTCCTCTGCGTTGCTGGGAACCCTGACACATACCTGCAGACACCTGGACTGGCTCTGGATAAGGCTGCAGACCCAGCTGGCGTCACAGCAGCGAGAGCAGCCTGCACCCCGCTGAGATCCAAGCTGGTAGCTGAAAAGAAACATTCAAAATGTGTGGTAACACTGTTTAACGAGGTGGGCACCACTGCAAGGAAAGTACCTCGCATGGCTGTGACTTCCTCTCCACCCCATGGCATGAAGCAAAGTTGCATTATTGTGGTGAGCTTCAACCCAGCAGCAGGTTCCTGGGCAGCTCATGAAGCCAGGAACAAAAGTTCATCAGAAACAACAGTGTCTCCAGCCCAGAAACTGCTGCAGTCTGCATGGGAAAACCTTCTGCTGGCCCTCTGAAGGCCACGGAGTTAAGTGCTGATGTACAAACCAGCAAGTTGCCTCAATACCACAGGGCAAGATCTGGTTACACTTGTGCAAACAACCTGGCACCAGGCAGTGACGCACACCCCTATGCATTTAACTGCTCTGTTTTCCCAAGCCTCAACCTCAGTTGCCAGCATAATGTTCTGGGAATATACATTTAAGGTGGAAGGCATTGCTGGAAACTGGCTATTCTTCAAAGGCATATTTACTGGATGTTCCAATAGCCACGATTCAACAAACGTAGAGCAATATTACACTGGGTAAAAATACCTGGGATAAAAGAAGAGCGAAACTCCCATTACCCTTTTATTTCCTATTTTTATCAATGATCTAAATGATGCTGTTTAAATCTTTGTTGTGGCCAAGTCTGCAGATGCCAACAGGGAACCAAGAAGCAGGACTGGACTATCAATACCCAGCGATCTGAAATAACTGAGAGCTGGCCACAATCCACTGAAACATGATTGAAAAAGCAAAACACAAGGTAAGCCATTGGAAACCAGAAATGCAGGTTACACATACAGCATGCTGCCTCGGGAAGGAGCTGCTCTGAAAAGGACTTAGAGGACACCATGGAGCTCTGTATAAAAGGGCCTCCTCTGACCCCTCGATGTCCAGACAGGGCAATCACAGACCCCCAAAGGAAGAGCTCCTTCTCGTGCAGCTCCGGTGACAAGCTGCTGGGAAGCCATGTTCATCGAATCATAGACTCATAGAATCAACCAGGTTGGAAAAGACCTTTAAGATGATCAAGTCCAACCGTGCCCCAGCAGTGCCAAGGCCACCACTAACCCATGGCACTGAGGGCCTCAGCTACACGGTGTGTGAGCACTAGCAGGGCCAGTGACTCCAGCACTGCCCTGGGCAGCCTGTTCCAATGCCTGAGCACCCGCTGGGGAAGGAATTGTTCCTCATCTCCACCTAAACCTCCCCTGGTGTTAAGGCTACACCGCTTCCTTTATAGAGAAAGAGAAAACACAGACGAGATTCAGGCAAAGCCAAAGAAGGGCCATGGAGCTGGAAACAGTTCCAAGGAAGGAGCTGTGAAGGGCAGGAGCCCAAACCTGTCGGCTTATCAAACACATGCCTGAGGCAGGATCTGATTACTGCTACAGGCTCTACTCATGGGGAAAGGCAGCTGTGAGAGAGGGCTTTTGGGTACCACGGTGCCTCTTCCAAGACATCTGCAAAAGGCAGCAATTAGAAATGTAACCTTGAAATAGAACAGAAAGCAGTGAAGGCCGTTCCATGCTGGAACAAGTTTGTCAGAGAACTGGGTGAAATGATGAGATGAGCTGGTTGTCAGAAGGCTCTTTAGCTCACCTTCTGTGGGAAAATACATAGGCTGTCAGACTAAACAGGGCTGGTGTCATTCCTAGATTACCAGACTGGAGTCTGGTTCTTGCACAAACGGTTTGGAGCAGGGATTTTGGCAGAATGGAGGAAGCACTGTGGAAAGGCTGGGACAGCCTGAAAGACTTTTCCTAGCTGCCTCAAACTCTACACTATGCTCAGGGGGATACTTCCACTGCTTAAGCTTTGCATACTGTAAGTTATATGGCTGTCTCTTCCCAAATCAAACAAACACGGATTCCCTCCTGCCGAGCTGAAAATCTCAGTATCAGTTTCTCCAGTCCTCACCAAATCCTCACCAGCCTGGCTCTGGAGAAAATGCATAAAGAACCCCTGTCTGCTCCCAGTTACAGCTGGGGAGCTGTGCAGCTATCAGTGAGGTTTCAGGATGTAACAGAGCAGAAACCAGCTCAGCATGCTCATCTTCTCAAGCTAAGTCTGCCCTTCTGTTTCAATAGATTAGCTCTTTGCCTGCATTTCCCCTTGCACAGTGATGCCAGCCTGGCCACGGCAACAGTGAGCAGCGAACAGCGGGAGGCCCTGCTTCATCCAACACCAACTCCCAGTTCTTTAACAGTGGAAGCTTTTGTTCTCCTGGTTCCTGTGTGATCTGTCCAGCCCTGTCTTACATCACTCTACATTCCTCCTTCAGGTCTCCCTCCTAAAGTAACTCCATAAAATAAGCATATTACTTTTCTCTTTCAAATCCAGACCTGACATCTGAGCAACAATAAGAAGTGATCAATCATCATGCTGACACAGAAGGGGGTTTTTTTCCACCTTTCCCTTGGTTTTGCAAGCTAAGCTGTCCGGAGTGAAAATTCATCTGTTTGAAAACGCAGGGAACACGCAGACTCTGGCAGTGTGATACAAAGAGAGATTAAAATAAGTGAATGCATTGCAGAGAATAAACTGATAAAGCTGATCTTACCTGTACATCTTCCTACCAAGCTGAGAGGGAAACTCATGTGACAGCTGGGGGGTGAACCACGCTTCTCACCACTCTCTTTGCCCCACACAGCACACCACCCCTTGGCTCCTAAAGCTCAAGCCCTCAGTGGGAACCAGGCAACTTTTCTACTTGGATCTCAGGTGGAGTTCCAAGTTTTCTCAGTGGATCCAAAGCCTGCCCAGACGGTGCTGTCCCTTCCCTCCAGCGCAGCAGCAACGCTCATCATGAAACAAGCAACTTACTGCTTGCAAAGTGTTGCTGCCCCAGAACACAAGCATTTCAGAGGGAGCATGTTGTAAAAACAATGAAACAGGCTGTGCATGTTCACATTAACCTTCGGTAATCTGGACACGTACAGCCTGTTTTATTGGCTTTTAATAAAACTTTCATTATCATTTTCCAGGAATGAGAGCCTGGTTTGACCAGCTTCCTGCAGCCTCTTCTACACCTCTATCAGCCTTTGGTTTAGCTTGGAGCAGCACAGCCTGGTTGAGGTCACTCTCCTGCCCTTCCCCGCTTACCACCTTTAGGCCCAGGCCGCAGAACTGGATTCCGTTCATGCAAATCCAAATTACAAGATGAGCTCCAGAGACCCACACAGCATGTCTCAGCCGCCATTGAATGTTCCAAGCTATGGGGCCAGACCAGGCCCATCCCAAGGAAATCACCCCAAAATGCATATAGTGGACCAGCACCAAACAGATCTGCTCCCATTACACCTTGCTGCTTCCTAATGCACGTGTAACCAGTAGGAAGCCCCTCTCTGCATCTGCTTCTCTCCCTGCAAGACCTCATGATGCTTCATGTACAGCCCTTTGCAGTACATGGCCCCTTTGTAAGAATTAGTGAAGGTTTTCCCCCATTCTACTCTGTTCTGGTTTAGCTAAACAAGATTTGCTCTAGTAGGAGATGGAGGGTGGTATGCTTGGAGCTTGCAGCTTACCCTGTCGTCTCGTGTGTGTAGCCTTCAGAGGTCTTCTCCCTGGAAGCCTGGCTTGGCCCAGCAAACCCCAGGGTTCCTCTAACTCAACAGCAGGCTCTGAATAAAAACAGCCAGGGCTGAGGTTCAGGTAGGAAACCATGTGTTCCTATGCTGGGGGCACTGAAGGGAAGAGAGATCAGGTGAATTCCCCAAAAGAAATCAGCAGGATCATTTCAGATTAAGACTTATTTTTGCATCTGAGAAGTTTCTGTAGCATTAATTTCCTGCAGCAGGTTTTTTTTAGTTAGCTGTTGTGTGTATGAGCAAATTCGGTGTGAGCTCAGCTCTGGTACGTTACCTGCCATGCTCAGATGACAGCTTGTGTGAGACATGCTCATCCACTAGTTATTTTCCAATTAGCATGCAGCTGTGGTGTGATGAGTAATGTTGTACACAGAGAGGGAATCTTAATTTGCCTGCCCTTAAAACAGGTTACTGTGATTTCTAAGGAGTGTCAAACAATTGCAAATCCTAACCAACCAAAATAAAAGGTAACTGCCTACTGTCAAGTCTAATTTCACTAAACAGTGGTATCATTAAATTCTCCTGCACTGGTTGATTTTGAACTGGAAGTAAGAAGGAGGTGTAACTCCTACAAGAGGATTTCACATTTCTTCTTTGCTTCGATCTTTGGTTTATTTAATGGATTTATTTTGTGGTTTACATTTTAATCTGTGCCTTTCCATTAATGATAACAGGGGGATCTACAGTTCAGCTTCTCAGTGGTGCAGATATGAGGAGTGTGACTTACTGTGCTGTAAGTGTAACTGGCCACCTTTAAACATCTCTGCTAACTCTGAAATAGCAGTGTTCACTATGCCAGAAGATTGCTCCCACTGCAGAAATCTCAACCCAAACGCATCACTCTCCTCCCAGAAACGAATGCTGCCTCAGGAGCTGATTTAAATCAGAGACTGAAATAGCAGAAAAACCACTCTCCTGTTATTTTCACTCTTCCACTACTCACAGTCTCACGTGAGAAATCAGCCACTACTTACAGCACATCTTCCAAAGACTGAACGTGGTTTTCCAGAAAGAGGAGCATATCTAACACTGTCACTGGAGCAGCAGAGTCACCACATCCTTCTTCAAAACGGGGAGAAAAGCTGTTGGGAAGCAGCATGAGTGTCCTGCTGGACAGCTCAGCTCCCCTGCACGCAATGGGAGCGTGCTGAAGCTGAAGAAGTGCCTTGGACTGGCGAGACCTTGCCCAGACGCTGCGTAATGAGGAGCAGAAACCTAGATGAACGTGAAGTTCAGTAGCTCAGATGATAGCTATGGTACGAGTAGTATTTACACAGCTAAACATGGCTGGGATACGGCTACACATCAACACTGTTGTGTGCTATAACAGGACAGCAGCTGGAAGTGTAGTATCTGCTCCCAGCTAACTCTTCAATGTGTGGACACACGAGAATAAGGTTTTGTTCCTACCCAGCCCCCTCCTTCCACTGCAGGTGGAGGGTGGGTCCTTACACAGAGACGTAAATACAAGTTTGCTCAGATGTAATTGCTACCTCGGCTACCCAGAGAATATATATTTTATATACTATAATAAAACAAGGCCAAATAGAATATATACTTTTTATGCTGTAATAAAACACGAACACCCCAGTATTTTCTATCAAACACAGCTTATGGTGAGAGTGTATTAAGGGCTCAAAACATTAAAAAATGAAGTAAAAATCTCTCTCTGTCCTTCTGCTGGTGATTCCTCTCATCCCTTACCTCAACCACACCTCATGATGTAAACCCCCCCATCTCCACTGAGAAGAACCTCCAGTTCTGTACCTGCCACAGAGCATCTTAGTCCAGTCAAGATATTACAGTTTTGAGCCTCCTTACATCATTTAGCAAGATTATATTGCCAAAAAGCAATTTCTCTGCAAGGAAAGCCCAATAAGTCCTGCCTGATCCCTTTAGCTCTGTATCATCTGCAAATTTAATGACCCTCCATGCTGCGGCGTGTGTAAATCTTTAATACAAATATTAAAGAGCCCCAGTGGAGGATCTGCTCCTCAGTCACCTCCGTGCTGACACTCGCCCTTAGCTACAAGCCTTGGCTCTGCTGCTTGCCAGCATTTTACCCTTTTCAAGAACAGATTATTTTAACCTACAAGCAGGGAGTTTTTACTATAATCCATCACACCACATTTTCTGCAAACCTTCCGGACAAGCAGATAGATTTATGCTATGTAGACCAATAGTTATTTCATTAGCATAAGTGATCAAATTAGTCTGACATGATTTACCTGCAATATATCCATGCTGACTCACTCCTGTTACAGTAAATTTCATCTCTCTAAAAAGCCCAGCTGCAAACTCACTGTACATGAAGATTTCCTAAGACCAACATTCATTTGCTCTGGACGCTGATGAAGTACCCTGGGTAAGAGAGAGTGTGGAGCAGGAACACTAAGTTCTACCCTGGGAGCTTCCAACCCCAAACAGCATCATCACCTTTTACATCTAATAAAACTACTGAAAAAAACCCCAAAACAAGAAGAAAAAAGCTATTGCATGGCCAAACTGTCTCCACCAAAGGAAGAATTTCCTGCCGTGTAACCTAAATCTTTCCCACTGCAATCCAAATCCATTATTTCTTGTCCTATCTCTGCCCAACAGGAGAGTCAGGTCCAATGACTGTGTTTTCAGAGAGGCAGAAAGACCTGTTGTTCTCCCCCCAAGGCACCTGAGAATTTTCACACAAGCTGAACCCTCATTTCCCTCGCTCCAGTGTCGGTTGGGACCTGCAGCCTAGATGGACATTACAATCACAGAGAGATCTTTCTCCAATGAAACAGGGCTCTGAGGGAATTTGCTGGCTTGGAGGCTTTGACAGGAAAGATTTCATTGCAAGAACTGAGCTGAAGTCCAGAGAAGCCGTTCAGGAGGCCTCCGCATTTGCTCCGGGTATGCAGAATGGTTTCTTAGTTTCTTTACCCCCTACAGAATTACAGAATTGTTTGGGTTGGAAAGGACCTTACTATCATCCAGTTCTAACCCCGTGCCATGGCCAGGGACACCTCACACTAGACCATGTCACCAAAGACTCTGTCCAACCTGGCCTTGAACACTGCAAGACATGATGGTTTGCAGGTAATAATGTCCTTCCACGCAGGAGTTGCCCACATCTGACTGCAGTTGTTAAACCTCAAGGAGCAGCCAAAGCTCACAGGGGCTGCTGCTGACACAGCGCACAGGAGCTGCACTGGGGGCCTGGGGTATAATTCCAGCTCTGCTCTGTCCTCTTGTGCCACCTTTAGGCATGTCACCTTCCTCTCAGAGCCACCTTCCCCTCCCACCTCGAGTGTGACTCGTATGTTTAAATCCCGAACTCTTCAGAGACCAACTCATGCATTTCTCAGGGTCCACCAGACAACTAAATCTATTTCCCAACTGTTTTTGTTAAAGGCAAGAACTTCCTTTCATTTTGCTGTTGGCTGAACGTTCAGTAGAGGTTTTTCACACGGGATTTAAGGACTGCTGAGGAGATAACTTGGGAACTTACTGCATAACACCTCAAGGTTAATTTTGGTCTAGGGAAGTGTTCTTGTACTGAAGATGCTTCCAAAGGTCCACTCCACAGGTAGGCTGCTGGGAATTGTCTGTTACCAACTGAATCATTATTACGTTCTTAATTTCAACTGTATTCTTCAACGCAGAGAAGCTACGTGCAACATCCTGCTGAGGGCAAAGTAAGTCAAGTAGTTATTAAATGGTCACAGTTAAAAAGCAGAACAGAGTTCCAGTCCTTAAAGCATGCACAGAAAACCAAGCCTTTTCCCCCATATATTAATCCTCTGTAAGGCTTCCACTGGCTGGCATGGTAAAATAATATAGCCAGAGATGATATATTTTCCTCCTACATATACTCTCATTTAGCTTCTTGGGCAAAAAAACTTCATGCTTTTTGGGGTTTGCCTATTGTGTTTATAAAGAGCTAAAGAGTGAGAGTCACCAACATGTTTCAAGCCTGTTATTTTGGATTGGTTAATCAAGGAGATAAGATGTGTCCTTGGGGAAGGACAGGTATCAGTGAGGCTTCATCCCTAACCAGCCTCAAGCATGTAACTTAGGATGAAGCATGTATTTAAGCATCATTGACTTCAAAAGTTTTTAAGCACCTATTTAAAATTAAGCAGTTTTGATAACCTGGGACCTTGGTCAAGTCAAAGGACCTCTAGGAAATAAGGTGATGCTGCCTAAGGCCAAGGTCTGTCTTCAAGCACATGCCACCCCATGTAAATCCCTTAACACATGCTCTGTAGACTACCAGGAAATCTGAGTCTCTTTTCAATCAGCACCATCAAAGTCATGACAGTGCTGCAGAAACTGTTCTCTTTAATGACATGTGATCACTGAAGCTAAGCACGTACTGCATAATTAGTAAGAAAAATGAATTATTTAAGTAACTTGCATTTAACAAATAGCTCGGCCATTCTGATTGCAATGCAGTATTCAGTCACCACAAAAATGCACTCTTCTTATGCAGGAAAACAGATTTCTCTGCCTCTAAGATCCTGCAGGTTTGAGAGTTTTTCTTCCAGGGTTTTCAAACATGAAGTCCTATGTCCTTCCACAGACTTGAGGGTCAGGAGCAACAAGGTAGCTATTCAGGCAGACTGATCTCTGGAGCAGGTTCCTATTGGATTAAGCACAGCAGTGCTGTGAATAGAGGAAAACAAACCAAAAAATAATGGGGAAAATGATAGCCTTTCTCTCATTTGACAGAGATCTTCTCTTTTTTCGCACGTACATTTTCAGTTTGGTAGACAGGTAATTACATGTCTGATGTAAAGACCAACCCTCCTAGTTCATGCTTCAGAGCTGACAGGATTTAGTTGCAATTTTATCACAGTAATCATGGATTCAGTAGAAATGCAGCTGGGGTGGAGGTGGAAGAAGAGCTCGCTCGAGGTTTTCAAATGGGAGACCTGGAATCAGACATGGAGTTACTGCTCTTACCTTTAGCTTCATCTTCTAAGCTTGGGAGAGAGACCTGAAGCAATGCAGAGCTGAGCAAATCTCTCACAACACAAGGCAGGGTTGCAAGACCATCCCAGCTCACTCTCAGGAGCAGGTTAGGACACTTGAGCAGGACTGCACCCAAGCCAGTCAATCTGCTCTCTCAGAAAGGCTGACTGAGTGAGGTAAACTGAGACAGTCCAAAACTCGAGCCAGTTTCCTACCAGCCAACTCAGCATCTCAGCCCTGCAAACCCTGGCACTTCCATCCCAGCAGCAGCAATAGCAAAGCCAGCTCTGCCTGCCTGTCCTCCCTGCCCAGACCTGCCCTTCATTCCCTATGGATCCCCCCAGCTACATGCACTTGGCCTGAAACACTTAACCCAGGTAATGGCTGGTAGCCACGTGGGCTAGTGAGCACATGTCATCTGTGGAGGACAGGAGTGAGAAACATCTCTCTGAGCCCAACTTTACAGCTTCCTCTGAAGCATGGAGTGGACTCTGCTGGGAAGAAGAGGAAAAGACACAGGTGTGAAAGGACTATATGGACATTTTCACAAGGACACTGGCCCAGAGGTTCTGCTCCAGGGTCATTAGCTGGTCTGGGGAGGTCAGACCGAGAGCTGCATTGCCAAAGGCTGCCAAAATGAGGAGTAAATGGACAAATGAAACGATGAGAGAAATAAGCAAGAGTGAAGGGAACAAACATTTGGTTTAACAGCAGTTTCCACGCACCTGGCACTGAATCTTGTCAAAACATCTTTATCTCATCACCAGCACTGCTTGGCAACAGCATTCTGCCATCCAGGGGCTTGTAGGGCAAAGAAACAGTTTTGCAAGATGTGAAGAGAAAGGAAAGATGAAAACAGTTTTGCTGGTTTTCTAGTGCCAGGACGGCCATCTCAGCCCTGCAAAGAACGTAGAGAAAGCTGATGTTCCCTGGACAGAACCTGGTGATAAAGACTGGATAGGAAATGAGTCCTGAAATCACCATCAAACATTCCTCAGTCTAACACATACTTGTTCTTGAGGTCTTCAGTCATTATTCTTCCTGCATGGTTGTGCACAGAAGCACCTCTTTCTGACACATACACTCACAAACCAGGATCCAAAACTGCTCCTAAGAAGCTCCAGCACTGGAGACTCTCCCTCTCTAGCCCAGGAAATCTGCTCACACCATCACTATTCTTAGCACTTCCCCAGCATCTACACTGACCATCCCTCACTGTACATTAAGTCCATTCTTGTCCTTCTTCTCCCTTAAGGATGTAACAGACCCATCCCTCCCTCTTTGCCCCAGCATTCCCAGGTGTCCTCTAAGTTGTCTCTTGCCCAAAACCTGACAGTTCCTCTGGTCTTCTCCCCAGGCAAGTGTTCTCTAGATTTATGATTGTTCCAGGCTGCTGCTCACCTCTCTTTGGACTGTGCACCTCTGGTCTTCCCACTGAGGCTTTGCCCACACTGAACAAGCAGGGTCTCTTCTACACACCTCACAGGCACAATTCCTATTTCATAGAAGGGGTAAGACACAAAAAGATCTTGTCAATCAGAAATGGGAGAAAAAGACGCCAGAGCCTCTGCTCTAACCACGAGCCTGAACCTGCCCAAAGAGTGATAGTCTCACATACACTTAGGATGAGGAAATAAAATCAGGAGCATCACGACTAAATTAGGATGTCTGGTCACTTCAGCCATACCACAGCCATGCTTTGCTGGTGCTACTGATGTCCCCTAAGCTGCCCTTTAGCAGCACGTCCCTTTCTGAAGCTGCCAGAGCCTTTGTTCTTCCTGAGAATAGCTGCCCGCTCGTGCACACAGGGGCAGAGGAAGGTTGGACACTGTGTGTTGCATTGTACTGTCAGGCAAAATAGAAGCTGATGGGATAATAATTAATTGCAGTCTCCCTGTAATAAAAGACAAGACAAAGCAAGAGATATAAATAAAACCATCAAAGGAACTCAGAGAATAGGAGCTGTGTCTGCATTTTGTGAGCAATTTACAAGCCAAAGGAAGGTTGGGAACCCAAGGACTGAAAAGCAATAAAAATCTATTGAGCCCTCACAAAACCGTGGCAGCGTCTCACTGATCTGTCTTGTTACCAGGCAGAGGTATAAATTCCCTCAACACCTTTGTTGTTTAAGGAGCTGGAAAGGGAAGGGGGAAAGGAAAAGGCTTGAAGTGGGAGTGACCCCCGGCTCACTCAGACTCGAGCAGCGGGGAGGCGCCCTCGCCACAAACGGAGGGGACAGAAGTCACCCAGCTCTGCCCCAAGGGCAGCAGCCTGCCAGCAAGGGCTGCCGGCCTCAAATGCGCTCCCAGAGCTCTGTGCAGCCAGGAGGGCTTCAATGGAGCCATTTTGAACTCTCTTTGTACCGGGAGGGCTCCTCTCCTTATGGCTGCACAAAAGCAAACCCTGCCCTGACCTGTAACTTGCCACAGCCCAGCTGCCTGTCCCTGCCTGCCGGCTGTTGTCACAACGTCACCTTCCAGCTCAGGGGGGAGAAGTGGAGACGAGGCAGAGCTGGAGCTGAAAGAGCCCCAACATCACCCCAACCTTATGAGCAGCTGCAACCTGGAGACAGGGTGGGAGCCTTCCCCCTGCAACTCCCCATGAGATTGTGAATGAAAGAGGATGGATATGAAGGGAGGAGAGAGAAAGAAGGAAGAGAGAAAGCCCTCACTGACATCTGGGCCAAAATGCTGCTGGTACAGGCTCTTCTCCTGGAAAACAGGCCATTATACATTCAGTTCATCTCCATATTGCCATTATACATTCAGTTCATCTCCATATGGCCATTAATCCCACCACAGAGATAAAAAGACTTCCTTCATTCATTCCCTAAAGTGAATGGTGAGGCTGGGAAGAGAGAGAAAGCAATGAGGCACATCCTCTGCCTCTATGGTAAAAGCTTTTCTTGTTAAGCAGGTACACATCAGGGACACATGGAAGCACAGATCCCAAATCCCAGCCCCAGTCCAGGATTTGGGTTGTGGGTTTGGGTTTTTCTCTCCCTCTCTTTTTAAATTCTCCTTTCAGAAATTCGTTCTCTGGTTAAATGAAGCCAAGGTAAAGATAAAGCAACTCATTAAAATGGAACTGCCATTGCACAATATCCCCCCCAAAGACAAACACAGTCTTCTTCCCAAAGGAAAATATAAGCCTTCAACTAAACAATAACTTCCTTAACATAGCCAGCAAAGTCTTTCTTCCACCCGCTTACCTAAACAATGAACAAAGCAACCAAGGGATGAAAGTCACCTCCCATTCCCTGTGCTGGCCTGGCTGGAACTTTCCGCCTCTGGAGCAGTGCTGCTGGTTGGGAAGGGACCATCTCCTCCTGCTGCCCCATACAGGGCTCCCTGCAGGAACTGGAGACCTGCTGGTGGTCACCAGAGAGAGGGGATCACAACACATCACTCCCTGCTTCATGCCTCCTTGCAGGCCAGGCTTGTCAGGAGGAAGATGTGCCACGGCCATAGCAACACTTGTAGGCAGCAGAGCTCTTCCAGCCCAGGAGCTTTGGTCTGTTGGGAGGGCTACAACTTGTGCCACTGCTTCTGTGCAAGCATCAGAACTGCTGCTGGCTTGGTTGGCTTTAGGGACCAAGTCCTGGATCTAAAAGCCTGGGCTGTCTGAGCTAAGGGTCAGCTATAGCTTACCTATAAGCTGGTCACGCTGGCAAGAGAGCTGAGCACATGCCAGGCGAGAGCAGCTCTCCCTTCCCAGCAGTGGGGATGATCCAAGGATCTGGAAGCACGATGCTCAAAGCAAGCTCAGCACTGCAGCATCCCCACTTGGCTCAAGAGAAATAAAGAAGGCCAGGTTGGATGGGGCGTGGAGCAACCTGCTCTAGCGGAAGGTTGCAGGTTGCAACTGGATGAGCTTTAAGGTCTCTTCCAACCCAAACCATTCTATGAGTCTATGATACTATTTCTATCACCAAAAAAGCCAGAGAAGTCTCCCATCACCTGCAGATAACCTGCACTTACTGCTTAAGCTGAGCACATTTCAGAGCCAGACACAGCTAACGTGCTGCGTGGGGGAGAGAAAACAGTGAGTTAATGTATGTCCTTGACTTTGAGCAAGTCAAGAGCTGCTACAGAGAATAGGAGAGATCTGGAAAACACCCAAATGTTTGTGGGGCCTGACACCAGCTTCTCCCTCTAGCTTGCAAGCAATCCTGTGGGCAGGGAGAAGGGATATAGACTCCAAGCTGCTGCCAAGGGAAGAGTGCGCTGTGGGGCAAACAAGCATTGAGCTCAGCTGCTGCTGTGGCAGCTCTGGTGAGCCAGCTTCCCACACCTTGTCCCTGAGAGACCACCCCAGTGCAGACCTGCCAGCTGGAGGGTGCTTGGGATTGCTCCTCATCCACTTCAGTCCAGATGAGCTGTCTTTTCCACACTCCAAACATGTGTAAACACTTTGCTTCTGCCTCCTCGTCCCTCTGTGGGAGGGAAGGATGGACTGGGATAAATGAGAATTAGCAGCAGTACTATTGGCGTTTCACATTTCACATCTATGCTCCCCACAGGTCTTAGAAGACAAACACAGCCCAGTTTGCTCCTCCCAGTCCAGACCCATGTCAAACATGCCAAAGCTAAGGCCATTTTGAGAGGGATTCCCTCTGTGTTCTTTAGGGCAGTCTTGTGCTGCCAGATGGTACAACAGAGCCACAGGCAAAGGCATCCTGGACACATAAAGTCACTGAAGACTGCAGCTTGATGAGGTAGGCTCTGACAACCCTTATTCCCTTGCCCAGGGAGCCCTCAAGGCTGAAGTAATTCTCCAATGAACCTCAGAAGTGGGGAAGAGCATTTGGCCCAGGTCTTTAGTGTCTGATAGCCACTAAAATGGTGGTTGCAGCCTGCTCCCTGTCCTAGGAGGACACAAATCAGCCCACAGCTCAGACACCATCCATTTGTTACAGCACTTGCCTGAGAAGAGAGCCTCCTCAACCAGCTGCTATGAGGTCCAGAAGCCTCTTCTGTCCAGCGCACAGCCCTGGTTGTGATCTCTGACCTGAAAATCAACACAGTCCTCAGGTTTACACATGAAGCGAGGCCTCACCCCCTAAAACCTTACCAACTCCACCCCTTCATGCCACCTACAGCCGACTGGATGGACAGGAGTGCCCGCTGAGGCTGGGAGTGTCATGAGGCAACTGTTGTGACTGCAGGGCTCGCACAGTGAAGCCAACTCCTGCAGCAGGTCAGATCCCCGACATCATATTCAGAACAAGAGCAGTGTTAGCAGGTCTTTCACTCAAACCTGTCTTACTTTATGCTGCACAGAACAGAAGCATGAACAGTCACTCACCCGAGCTGCAGGAAGAGACCTGTCAGCAGAGGGGTAGTCACCTTTAGCTGAAACACAGGAACTCTAACAAGAAAGGTTTGAAAGCTGGAACAGATGCTCATCTGTCGCGTCTGCAGCTGTAAGATATCCCCTTCCTACAGCCATCCTTTTTTTTACCTGCATCCAGGCAACAGGAACTATGTTCACTGACACAAGTCATCATTACACACACCACTACAACCTGCTTGAGATAATTCCTGCTCCCGGGCAGGGGAGAGGGGAAGCGACGGTGTTGGAATCACTCCTGTTCAATTGTCCAGCAGGTGACTGAATGCTGTAGCACTTAGATCCACACTGGCAGCCAGCAGGGAGAGGTCAGGGGTGACGGAGAGGATCTTGCCATGTGAATATGGAGTGGAAAGAGAAGTATCTCTCTCTGATCCCATTTAAAGCCCTTTGTGCAGTGTGAGCAGCAAGAACAGGTCCAAAGAGAAGTTGGCATCCACTGCAGTGTCCAGAAAGGGGGTGATTTGGTCCCAAGCTTAGAAACTACTCCAACCTTTGCACAGGAAGAGGGGATGGGTGCAGGCATCTCCTCTGCTCATCCTAGACGTGGATCCCAGACTATTGCTGTTTTGATCTCGGCTGCTGGCTCACGGCCTCATGTGGCCCAGATGCAAGACAAGGCCAGGACCTTGAACCTCCTGTGGTTATTGTATCTGAACCATCTTGCCTGCCATGCAACTTAGGAAATATGCATGCGTGTGAGCACACAGGCAGAACCAAAAGAGTTCAAGCTTTTTTATCAGGAAGTGATAACACCCAGACTCTGAGTGCATATTCAGATTAGTTCAGTAATTAGTAGTTAATATTCTCGGTGATAGGACATGTGAAATGCAAGCAAGAGGCTCTTTTGATCTTCTATCCTTGTGCCCTTGGATCCTGGACTACATGGCATGAGGAACCAAGTGACTACAGCCGTGGCAGGTGGCTGCTCATGTACCATGAAGAAGGCTGCAATCCTGTCTTCATGCCTTGCACTCCAAGATCTGCTGTCTTGTTTCAGGCTTGTGAGGTCTTCTGGAAGGAGACGGTTGAGAACTCATGGATTTTAAATAAAACCGAAGCTGGCACCAGGGATCCTGTTGGATATGACACATACACAGGAGGGTCCTTCCCACTTCAAGGGCTGGACAGATTCTTCAGCCTTGTGAGAGGTTGAAGGATACAATATAAGAGTCGGAGGCATCCAGGCTGCTTGGGAGAGCTGCCGCAGTGGCAGGCCTGGGTTGGACAGCTGCTCCCAGCACATGGTGCTCAAAGACACCGATTCCCTGCTCCTCAGGCAGCAACACATTGTCTGCACCTGCAGATCCATCACGGGAAGGAAGAGCAAGAGACAAAGCAGAGGATGGCCATGATGATCTAACCAAGTTGTACTGCTAATACCACAAGGAAAGAAACCTGTACGCTGTAGTTTATTTCTGCTTTACTTTACTGTACATGCTCCAAGAGACAAACCAGACATGAGCAACTCTCACTGCCACAGGACTCATGCCCCATCCAGCTGAGCTCCAGCTGGCCGAGCTCCTGCAGACAAGTGAGGGCTGGAGCAGCACTAAGCAGCTCTGGTAAAACTCTCCCTCTAAGTGAGTTTTTACAGTACCTGAGGGGCAGCAGGCCAATGCTCCACTGGACTTTCTGTGCTCTCTCCTTCGCTCCTAGCCTCACGTGTTGCAGAGTTGAACTCCCCATTCCTAGAGCAGCACGCAGAGGCACAAAGCCATTTTGTGCAAGCCCCCCTTTCACGCAGATCAGATTTACCTGCTACAGACAAGCAGCAGCTCAGAGACAGCAACAGCGTCCTAAGAGGCTCTTCGAGGGCAGGATGGCAGAGAGCTCTAAGTCCTGAGGGGACTTTATGAGCTCGAGACCTGCAAGCACTGAGCTAGTATCTGCAGAGTGTTATGCTTCAGAACAGCTCCGCACTCCTACAGCAGCTTCTATGCTCTTTACAGGAGTTTTATTCCTTCACAAAGGTTTTGTTTTACATTTTCCTTCTCATGAAGCTTCCGATGCAGCGTGCCTGTGGTGCTGCAGAGCTATGGTATGAATATGAAATTACTTCCTGGCCACAGTCCAGTGAACTGGTTAAGGAGAAACATAGAATGAATCCCAGGCTGGTTTGGGTTGAAGGGACCTTAAAGCTCATCCAGTTCCAACCCCCTGCCACGGACAGGGACACCTTCCACTAGAGCAGGTTGCTCCAAGCCCCTGTGTCCAACCTGGCCTTGAACACTGCCAGGGATGGGGCAGCCACAGCTTCTCTGGGAAAAGTCTGTGCCAGCGCCTCAGCACCCTCACAGGGAAGAGCTTCTGCCTCAGAGCTCATCTCAATCTCCCCTCTGGCAGGTTCAAGCCATTCCCCTTGGCCTGGCCCTACAGGCCCTTGTCCAAAGCCCCTCTCCAGGTTTCCTGGAGCCCCTTTAGGCACTGGAGCTGCTCTAAGGTCTCCCCTTCAGGAGCCTTCTCTTCTCCAGGCTGCCCCAGCCCAGCTCTCTCAGCCTGGCTCCAGAGCAGAGCTGCTCCAGCCCTCGCAGCAGCTCCGGGGCCTCCTCTGGCCTCGCTCCAGCAGCTCCACGTCCCTCTTGTGCTGTTGCCCCAGAGCTGGATCAGGACTGCAGGGGGGGTCTCCCCAGAGCGCAGCAGAGGGGCAGGATCCCCTCCCTGACCTGCCGCTCACGCTCTGGGGTGCAGCCCAGCACACAGCGGGAGGGGGTTCTGGGCTGCAAGTGTAGACTAACAGGTTATGTTGAGCTTCAGAACAGTCATATCCCAAGGGAGCTGCCATCCTCACAACCCTCTGGGGTGTCAGGTGTAGACCAACATTATCTTACCAAGGCCTATATGCTCCATAAACCTGGTGCCTCATGGCGTGACCACGTAGCCACATGGATCAGAGCTGCATGGACTGGACTGCCACCAAGGGCTGTGCGAGCAGAGGTGCTCAGGTCACTCAGTAAAAATTAGAGCTGCACTGATGGTGGGTCCCTACTCCAGGTCTAGGACAGACCTCCTCTCGGGCTGCACACGGGGATGACAGCCAGGGCTTGGCTCAATGGCTGCTTGCACACTGGGGGTCATGGCTCTGGCTCTGCAGGGCTGTTTGTTCTCTGACTCGATCTTCTTCCCTCAGCTGTACTGAAAGGGAGTTTGTCCGAGACAAACGAGTATGGCACAAAATGAGAGCTCCAGAGCAAGCTGCGAGGAAACAGATTGAGTTCTCTGTGCAAACCAACAGCGAAACCAGTCCTTGGTGGCTTCTCTTGTGGGACACTTCAAAGGCACCATGCATACACAATGCTGCTGCTGCTGCTGCCCTGGGGAAGGAGTCATTGAATACCCTCCATGAATGAGAAGTGAAAATGAAGCAGTTTGATTTGGCACGTGCATCACAATAAAGATCCCTGAATGCTCAGCTTCTAATTGAACCTAAAGCAGGCTGTTAATTCCTTCTTCACTTCCAGCCTGGAAGGAAAGCATGTTATACCCGAGGGCCAGGACTGATGAGCAGAGCCATAAATCAAGCAGTTTACAAGACCAGCAATTAGGAAACAAGCCGACAGAAGGGAGAACTCTGTCAGTAATAAAGCAGACACACCACAGGATCTGCTGAGTGCTCAAAGCAACTGGGGACACACAGCCCTTTCCACACTCCATCTCTAATTCTTCCAGTCACATTGCTGCCTTTTCCCTCTCTCCTACTTCCTTTTATTTCCTCCTGCCCCCCTCCAGTTTATCCTCTGTTCTTCTCCCCCTCCCATCCAAAAGGCCCGTTCTCCCAGGGAATGCAAGAACACACCTGCTGAGCAAATGGATTTACCAGCTGCAAATGGAGCAGGTAAACCCAGGAGCAGAGGCTTGTGCCTGGTGCCAGACACAGGCAGCCCCACGAGCGCAGGGATGACGGAGGGAGCAGTGTGCTGCTCTCCAGCCAAAGGAGACAAAACAGCACCCAAGCCCCTTGGCAGGGCACAGCCCAGTAGGTCCCATGATGGTGTTGCTGGGGAGGAAGTGGCAGTGGGCAGAGCTGCTCATGTAAGGAAGGGTTGGGATGACTTTAACCATCTAACCTGCCTTCTGCCTTGGTCATCTCCTCTGATCTTTTCCAGCACCAGTCAGATCCAGCTCCCTTGACTTTGACAGCAACTTCCAACACCCTTCCGATATCTCCTGCTCGATTTCCAGTTCCCTCTCCTTAGTCGTCATTGCAAATCCTGCCCTTGCTTTCCTTACCCAAAACGATCTCCTGGAGTGGAGTCACTGGGTGGCCAAGGGGGTTTAGACCCACTGCTGGTCCTGGCCCCCTGCGCAGCTCTGCACCGCACTGCCCTCAGACAACCCCTCTGGAGAGGGAGACTGCTCCTGGGTCTGGCACTCGTTCCTAGATGCTGCATTCCTGTTGCTGCAGAGCTCCCCGTGGCCTGGGACACCAGCACAGTCAGGCCCGAGCAGCTGCTCTCTGCATGTGCACTCTGAGTGCAGGCCATGGGTGTTCAACCAGGCTCTGCCTCCTGCTCAGCACGCTGCCACATCTCTAGGACATCACATCTTTCAGAAATCACAGCCAGCTGTGATATATTTTGTCGACTTTAGCACCTGATATGTGCATCACTCTCCCTGACACAAGAGGAATATGGCTATTTCTGAGCCTTATTTTGTCAATAGGAGGGAGACCAGACACTCCTTCAGTCATCCCAAGACTGAACAGATCCAGTTACACCAAGAATTAAGTATGTGATATTCCAGCACAGCCTGAAGGAATGTTTTGTAAAGTCCACTCTGGAAACACTCACTGTTATCACTCATCAGTGATAACAGTGATGTTATCATAGCAGCAGAGGCTGAGGGTAAAAGCAGAAGGAACAGGATTAGTAGTTATCGAGCCCCACAGTACATGTTCAGCCTCCGGCATTCCCGCACATCTCAGCTCACTATTCCAACCGACCTCAGCTGCCAAAGCCTTTTCTTTTCGATATTTATCCTCCCAAAAGCCAAGGCTGACACTTGCATGATGCAAGGCACAAGCACAGCCTCTGGAAGAACCAGGAGCTGCCCCTTGTCCAGGCAGCAAAGGTCCCACCAGCCTCCTGCTGGGGAGGGCAGGAGGAATGTGGGTGCCTCAGGGCTCCCAGGGCAAGGCCACATCACACTGGTGACCACAGCACCCACTCAGGCTGCTCTCCTCTGCTCCGGCCCAAGGGTGACCTCATTTTGTCTTCAGGTTGTCAGGCAGGGCTGAGAGTCACTTAAAGGAAACATGAATGAGTGTAACCCCAATGCCCTCCCCACTGCTCGTGGTTGGAGCCTCCCCAGTGAGCCTCTCTCTTGAATGGAGAGGGTAAAGATTTGGCTGGAAGAGTTCTGGTCCACAAGAGGGGGAATCATCTCCTCTAACCTTGAACACAGAGACTAATAATCCTCCTCCCTCAGCACCAGGGCAGGGAGGCTTTGATAAGCTCCTTGGCAAGAGCTGTTGGAAGAGGCTACAATAGAAAGTTAACAAATTGGGTTAAAAGGAAATAAAAGAGAAATCATTTTAGTGCAAACAGATTCCAGAGAAGGAGCAAACAGCTGCATTACAGGGAACAGGCTGCAGCAAACTCAATGAGGAGCTGGGGAGGGGAATGGCTTTCAAGGTCTTGAGAAAAGCAAATCCCAGACACGAGGCCAAAGCAAGCTCAGCAGCTGGGGACTCCTTGGGAGAAGACAGGAAATCCTCTTCAAAGGAAGGTTTTTCCCACCCAGATCTTGGCAAGCCACTGTGAGCAGTTACATGTTGCTTACCCAAGGTCTCCCTCAGGCCAGCCAGACACAGGTTTCATGCCCAGAACGGCCGGACAGTTTCTGAACTACTGCTCCTCACCCAAGCCTGCTTTGACATTTGGCCTTTGGTGCAAGGCCAGGCTGGATGGGGCTTGGAGCAACCTGCTCTAGTGGAAGGTGTCCCTGCCTGTGGCAGGGGTTGGAACTGGATAATCTTAAGGTCCTTTCCACCCCAAACCATTCTGGGATTCTATGATTCTGGCACTGGAAGGCAATTCCAGCTGCTTGGCTTTGCCCCACTCTGAGAAGGTCAGAGCTCCACAATGAGCCATATGTTCACTCTTGGCTTCCCCTCACAATGCCAAGACGTGTCTGCAAGGAATAAAGCCAGAGGGAATGTTCAGTTATGGCCATGGAACTGGAGCCTCTCCTTGGCTTTACCTGGATCAACTATCAGGGCGCAGAGCTGGGAGGCCCCTGCATTGCCAGGAGAGAATGTGGGTTGGTAATTCATTAGTGGCCCACTGGGATCCAGCCCCTTTCACCCACAGCCGAGCTCCTGAGATTGATACAAAGGGGATTTGATGGCAACACACTGGTTTCCCCATTGTGGCCTTAAGCAAAACAGAACCTGTTTTTGAAGGAAGCTCATTTACAGTCCTCTTGCATGACTGATGCTTGGCACCTAACCCTGCAGGTACAGGATTATATTGGAAAGGAACCTGCCTGCAGTATTCAGGAATAAGAGAGAGCCTCTGAAGTAATTTGGTGAGCTATTTATGTTCACCATTCTCCATGCATAACAAAACAGCGAGAGCAGAAGGATGTCAGAGAAAGGCCTTGCACAGCAGTGTACAGCTGACAGCACTCCTGGAGACTCAGACCTGCCAACTCACATCTCTGCCTAGAACACAAGACAGAACTAAACCAGAACATGCCACGAGCATCAAGATATCCTGTCTGGAGGGGTCAGGAAGGAGTTGGAATTGAGCAGGGCACAGGCAGGTGCCCAGGGGCTCAGCTAGAGCTCTGAATATGGACATGGATCTAGTCTGAAACCCCTCCAAGAAGCAGCCAGGGCTCCTAAATTGTCTCTGATGTCTCAGCTTGAGCAACTAACCAATGCAGTTATGCCAGTTAATCTTCCATGGACCCCACGTGACCTCAACCAGGTAGCTTTGCTTGTGCACATCATTTTATTCTTCCATCCTCGGAGCTGCTCTCCTTTTCAGACAGGGCTAGAAGGCAGCAAAGAAAATTTTCTCCTGTCCATGTGAATTAGATTTGGTTATTTTAGTTATATGTGCTTCCTGCTTTCTGGCTAATAACCATGAGGCCAAATGCCGCAATTCTTTCCTAGAGCAGGAACCTGGAGATGAAAGGTAGCTGAGAGCTGGAGCAGAGACAGCAAGTGAAAACTCAGGTGGTTGTTTTCCCTGCTCATGTACGGAGCAGTGATGACGGGTGACATCTAAGCACCAGGCCCAGGGGAAAGAGGAAGGTCAAAAAAGGCATTAAGAAATCACATCAAGGCAGTCCAAGGTATCTTTAAAAGATGCTCAGAAGACAAGAAAAGGAGCAGCTGCCAGAGGTCAAGGGATGATCTCTGTGGCCTGGGATGGAATAAGGCTCTTCTAAGGGTACTGAGGGGCTGGCACTATCCCTGAATGTGCACTCTGCCCACATCCCGCTCTGCCACCACACACAAATCCACATCAGAGCCACAACTGCAGCGTGGTGGAGGAGCACAGAATGTGCACTGCAGTGAGACAAAGCCAGCGCCAGCTGAAGGCTCTCTGTTGAATGTCAGGGCTGGATTCATAGGCCCAATAGATAAGAGAGCTCTGGATGGCAAAGAAAACAGAGAGGTCACCCTGCTGAGAACAAGGTATTCCTGGGTATCAGAGCATGAGGTAGCACAGAATCTCACTGGCAGCAGTGGGACAGGCCAGAACACTCCTGTCCACCAGGAGAAAGGAGCCAGAGCAAGGGCTGACATGATAAAGAGGAAGCTACTTGGATTTAACTTCTCCCTGTGAAGGGAAGAGATGCCCTGTACACAGCCAAAGCTGCCAGAACCACAGAACCAGTTGCCCCAGGGCACAGTTTTAGTCCCTTATACTAAAAAGTAGAACAGCTGCTTGTAGGTTATCACCTCCTGATCTTCCTTCAACTCCAGCCACTGTTCCTGTACACTTCAGCCCTCTGTTTCAGCTATGTTTGTCCTACACACCAAACCTATCAGCACCAAGCCTGCTCCTTTCACCCACCAAATGCTATGCTTTCTCACCCTCCAAGAAGCTCTACTGGGCAAATCCTGCCTCTTGGACATACACACCCCCCCCAGCCCCCACCCCAGGCCTTCGTGGGCAGGACCAGCTCATCCACAAGCCAGCGACGTTACTGCTCCACTTCATTGCAAGCCCTGAGCGTGACCCCTTCACAGACGTTGCTGTACACCCTCTGCCCAAACCTGCAGCTGCACTGCCTTCCTAACAAGCTCTCTGCCTCATTTTGTTTCTCTTCATCTCCTCCATTCAAGCTGGAGCCTTTCCAGCTCCCTCTCCTGGCTTGACTTTCCTCTCCCTTTCCAGTTCTTATATGTCTATTGACAAGTTACAACATCTTCCTGACACCATCAACTTCACATTGGCCTCTCTCACAGGTGACCTCTCTTCCAGGAGCTATTGTAACCTCTCCTTTCAGATTCCTGTAATATTCCTTGTCCAAACAACCTCATCTTGAAATCAGAATATCCCTCTCCAACAGACATCATTCCCACTGCTCTCCGTAGGCCCTCATTTTTCCACATAAAACTGTCATTCCATGAAAATGTCAGCTTCATGTTCAGTACCCATCAAGAAACAGATCAAGTGGATGAATCATTTGGAAAGGCAAAAAAAAAAGAACAGAAACATCTCTGATTCATCCACACCTTGGATACCACATGCACTCGTGGTCCCTTCATCTCCAAAGGGGTATCAGAACTGAACTGGATTCTGCAAAGAGCTCAACAGATGGTCAGAGCCACAGAAAAGAATGAAAAGCACAATTACTGCAGCACAGAGCAGTGGACTCAGGCTCATTAGTGTGCAAGCGAAAAGGCTCGCGGGGGGAAAAGTAGAGTGTGAAGTCATGATGGTCTGAAGGGGCACTGCCTTTCACCTCCTCTTCCAAACCAAGAGCTCAAGGCCACTGATGAAGCAAGGAGGAGGTTGACCAGCCCCATGCAGCCAACCATCTCCAAGACAGGGACACCATCTTCCCTCTCTGCTCTTGAAGCTGGTACAGGGGCTTTGCTTCAAGTGTCTCAGGATCAGAGGACCAACAGATTCACCTCTACAATTCCCATTATCCCATTACTCTCAGTCAAATGTCTTCTCTCTTCTCCTTCATATTAAGAGGAAAAAGCACACCCCAATGATCTCAGAAGTAAGTTAATTATACTAGTGCTGAAGGCCTTTCCTTTCCCCATCTGTCATCTCTCATTCATTATGAAGGAAGCAGCCCCCATCTTCTATCAGCTCACAGCACCAGGCCACCCACCAGATTTCCAAGGAAGAGCTGTCAGGCTTTTTTTTATTCACGTTTCTAGAAGGGAAAAACACTCACAAAGCTCCTTACTTGTCTTCTTCAAAACCTTCTTTCGCTCCGATTCCTACAGCACATTTGACAGCACAGCACTGAGATCAGAGTCAGAGTCACTCACTGCTCCTCTGTTCACCTCCACCAGTCTCACACTTGGTAGGGAGCTCTGGGACAAGTCTCCTCCTTGCTCAGTTCCATACCACGAGGTTTTGTTTTGCAGCTCTCATGCTGAGGGGCTACCACAGGTACTGCCACAGCTGCACCACTGGTTCAGCATCTCCCTCTTCTGTGCCATTTCTTCCTCTGAAGGAACACGGGAGGGACACTCAGGCCCCTCACTCCACAAGTCCCACTCTCTTCCTAGACTGGTTGAGCTGAAGTGTAAAGGTCCAGAGGTTTTGCCCCACTGCTCCAGAACTTCCCCATTCCAGCAAGCAGCAGCCTTCAGCCATGCAAGGGTGACCCACAGGACCTTCATCCCCAGTCAGGGAGATCCCACCCCCAAACCTGTTTCAGAACATGACTCTACTTCTACTCACCAATGCAAAGCACAGGCAAACACACCACCAAAGCGACTCTGCACACACTCTGCGGCACTACTTACCTGTCCTGCTCCAGGCTCTACAGCTACAACACAAGTCCCTGCTTGATTGCCATAGTCTCATCTTCCTTTCACTATTGGGCCAGGGGACCCAATGGTCTAGGCTGGCCCCAAGTCCCCTGTGTCAGTAAGTAGAAGAGCCATGCTGGGTACACACTGGCGTGGGAGCAAGCACTGTCCTTTCTGCACTTGGAGAAGCTTCAGGAGCACAGGTAAGCCCATGGGGTGGTAGGCTGGTGATAACTCTGCTTTGCAGCAGAACCTCTCCTAGCACAGAAAAGGGCAAAAGTTTTGGAAAAGATTTCACACTCAGCTATGAGCACTCGGCTCCAGGAAAACCCGCTTGTCCTGGACAGGGGCCCAGAGAGGCGGAACAATCCCTGGCCTTGAAGATGCACAAAAGATGACTGGACCACATCCAGACCACATGGACGCCGCTTTGAAGCTGGCTGTGCTTTGAGCAGGGACCTGGACTGAAGCCTCCCTGAGTGGGAACCTCACTTGCACAGTTAACAGCAGGGCTCTTCGGAGCAGGCACGGAGCACACCACGGAGCACAGCTCTCCTTCTTGGCTCACTGGCATGAGATAGATACCCACACAACAGAAGAATCTGGCTCTGTCCCTTAGCTGGCTGCCCTTTAGATCCAGGAGAACAGCTCCCCTCTTGACAGCATTCCCAAGGGCTCACAGATCAGCCAAAAGGAGAGGGAAAAACAATCTGCAGGAAAATTGAGGTGATGGAGTGAAATGCTGATTGGTTTGCATGTGAATGATAGTAAGAATGCACTTACGTCAACGTTTGGCTCTAAAAAACCCCCTCCCAGGTTTGAAAGTAGTTCATGAGAGCCTTATGAAGCAGAGCTCTTGGCAGTGGCGTGGTGTCTGCAGGAGAAACACCAGTTCCCATTGATACTGAGAGGATGAGAAATATCCCTCCTTACACAGAGACACCTCTGGACTGAGGTCCTGTAAGGAGGGATTTTATACCCTCATCAGGAGACCATCATGCAAAACAAGGGATTTAGAAAGCTCCTTTATAGCCCCCAACATCAGAGCAAGTAAATGTGCAGCATCTCAGATGTTTTGCTGAAGAGATGAAGTGTCATGACTTCATCTCTTCTGTGAGACTCCAGCTAATTCCCCGACACATACACATCAGGCTTAAACTCTTCCTGTGCTCTCAGCTCTAAGACCTTTACTTCCCAACAGACTGTTACTAAGACCTTCCACCAAATGGCTAAATGCAGTAATTGACTATGCTCAGTTTGGCCAAGACTTCTTTGGCCTTTTCTCCCTCACTGCAAAGCTTAGCTCTCCCTAAAAGTGCAGCATGTGGAGAGCGAGGACTGAGCTGCAAGGATATGGGTGGAAGAATGATGAGGTTTGTTGCTTGCAAATGTTTTCAGGACCTCTTCTGAATTGAGAGCACTAGAACTTACCCGGACCCTCAGACTGTGCAGCAGTGTGGTGAAGGAGAGTTCTGCCAGCAGGAAACCTGAAGTCCTTGTTCACAGTTATGTATTTCAGGACTGGCATGAAACTAGGGAGGAGCAGCCAGAGCCACAAGAGGAAACATCAGAGAGTTCTCTTGGAATAATCCCTTCCATGGAGAGAGGTTCGAGCGGCTCTTCCAGATTATACCTTCCAAATCCCCGGGATCACTAAGAAAGAGGCTGAGTTGTTATTTCCACAGCCTGACTCTGGAAACTGCACCCATTAACACTTGCACAGAGATGGGCTCAGCACTGGATGTGCCCCTGTTTGCACATACGTGATCAAGAGGTGTGCCTGCACCCAGAGAATCCCCACACACCGCCCAGTGGCTGGCTAGTGGCCTTCTAAATAATCACTGAATCCTCCAACAACACTGCCTGCATTCTGTGCTCCTGAAAGCAGCCCATTTATGTGCTGTTAGACCCTGTGTGATGATTATAGATGATAAACATCATTATTTTGGGGCCTGATTACCTCTGCTTTTTCATTCTGCCACTGCTGTGTGAAACCACCTCAGTGCTATCAGTTCTATGAGCAGAAGCAGTGTGAAGATACAGACTCCTCTGAAAGGAAGAGCCAAACCTGCAGGGAAATGGAAGAGCTGAGGCACAGAGTGAGCTGTGGCAGGCTCCTGCCTCCTGAAACGTGAAGTCTTTAAGATGCACCTGAACACTCTGCAAACCCCAAGGTCAGAGAGTGCTGGGAAGTGGGTTTCATTATCCAGCTGTAAACCCCACAGGCAGGAAAGCAGCAGTGAGGAATCAGCTCACCTGAGCTCTGCTCAAGGCAGTGCTGTCCTGCAGCTATCACAGAGCTCAGGATTTTAGGAACCTGAATAAAGTCAAGTCTTCTAAAGCAGCAAAATGGCACATTAGACCTGTCAGTACCATGTGTGAAGCTGGGGAAACCCTTTCCCACACCAGCCAGGAGTCTACTGCCTTCAGATTAGGACCTGGAGACGCCTCATGCTGGATGCCAGAGCACAGACCTCTAACTTCTGTTTCAACACACTTACTAAACCGTCATCCCAAAGACTGCAGTCACCTCCCAGCCACGTGAATAAACAGACAACACTAACCCCTACGGGGAGGATGTCATTGTCCCTCACAGAAGATGGGATAAGGCCACTGAAGCTCTCCAGCCTCAGCCAGTCTTTCCCTTTATTTTGGCCAGAGTAAGGTCTTTTCTTCCTTCCTTCCTTCCTGCTATCTCCAATCAAGTATTCACTTCCACCATAACCATTCCCTCTTCCCTCTCCTGCCTGCTCACTGCCTGTCTTCTCCCTGTGATGCTCAGGTCTCTCCCATTATGCTTCTCCTTGCACAATCCCAGTATTGTGTGCTATGCTGGCTTGGAGAATGGGAGAAGCAACACAACCTCACAAACCCAAGACTCTCAGGCTGGACTCCCACTGGCACCAGTGGGAAGAGACAGAACTGGGAATGCCTGGACAGCCTGCACAGCTTTCCTGCCAGTTCAGGATGCAGGGCTCAGGGGGAGCAGGCTGAGAGGCAGAAGGAACAGTGGGTTGGCAAAGCTGAGGCTCACAAGCAGCCCTGCTTCCCTCCACACTAACCCCATCATGACCTGGCTCCTCAGAGACAGCCACTGCCTGGGACGGAGCAATCTGGAAAACAACCAGTTCTTTAAGCTTTATTATTGAATAAATAAATCACTCCAGCTATCATGAGGCCCTGAAGCCAAAGTGGCCAAGCAAAGGATAGGAGAAGCCAGAAGAACTTCAGTGAGAACAGGTAATGAGAGACATGTTTACCACAGAAGAGAGACAAGGCTTCTAATCCAAGCAGGCTGCTGCACCACAGACATTCCCCATGGCCTGGTATGGCTCTTCAGAGCTATTTACACGTACAGGCAGGGAGACGCCGATCCCTGGCTGGGGAACAATCAACTTTTCTTCTCTCCAGACCAGCAAAGCCAAGATTTTAGTAAACACACAACCCCAAAAATGTGCCTGTGGATTGGGTAGAGCAGAGCCGCTGCTCTCCTGCCAAGCAACATAGCCCTTCTGCTGTGGGTGGTTTCATGGTGAGGTTTCTGTGGGGAGGAAGTGCTTCTAGTGGTCGAGGCAGGGAACAGGGGGTCGGGAGACCTGGATCCCATTCCTGGCTGTAGGAATTGGAAAGCTCTGATTGTAGCAAGCACACACACACTTGCAGGAGTCACCACCCCTCTCCTTGTTGAGGCACAAACTGCTGCTCTGAGGAGCAGCACAGAGACACAGATTTGTCCCCACCTGATAACACCTCCTGACCTTGCAGGGCTATTGCAGCATTCACGTGATTGATGCCTGAGAGGCTGTCAGAGCTCTTTGGCTGAGAATCACTCTGGAAGGTACTGGAAGATGTGCACATAGTGAGAGCAGCAAATGAGAGAGAGACATGCAGCTCACACACACTCTGCTCCTCTCCATGCTTGCAAACCTTCACCCAGGCTTGCTGATTCTGCTGCTCATGCTTTTAAATATTGACAAGATGGGTTTGGAAACCCTGTGTTTTAAAGCAGAGTAGACAACACTGTAGCTTAAGAGATGCTCTTACAAACACCCAGCCCACTGCTCTGGTTGCCCAGTCTCAGCCCCAAGCCTCTGCATTTCACTCACAAAATCAGGCCAATGTGAAGCAAGACTGAGATCCTATAGCAAATACTGAAGCCAGGCTGAGAGCCCATGGCAGATACAACCCAGCCCTACTCACTGCTGGTGGGCTGGCACCAGCGACCTCCCAGGCCCTTTGCATTGCTCTCTCTTGGTTTCATCCCAGACACCACTAAAATGCTACTTACCCCCTCTTCCAGCCCATTAATGAAGACACTAAAGAAGACTGGATCTAACCCTGATGCCCATGGCATATCACCAGATAAACACCTCCTTGAAATGTTCCCATCAACCTCTTAGGTAGGAAGGACTGTTGTCTTGGGGTGTGCATAGCTGTTAGAGATGATGACTTCACCTGCCACACTGCATGTGCCCCATGGGGAGAACCAACCAACTGCACCAACAGGTTTTAAAGAACTAAAGAAAAGAAGGAAGGAATGTCACACTGCCATGGATGGCTCTGTGTTTAGAGCTGGGTTTGGCTGTTTGCAATGTTTTATCCAGCTTTTGGGTTTAATTCCTGTCTTAAATTGACCTGGATGCTGCTAGTGCTCCTAAACCTTCTCTTACCTTGTTCACTGCATGTCAGAAGTAGGTGGCATGAGTCAACCACAGTGGACCAGTTTAAAATGTTGTAAGATACTCCCCTCAAGTGGAGGGAATAAAAATCACTCACCTGTGTGTCACAGGGTCTGTAGTGAACCTCAGGTAGCAGGGAGGTAATGAGATGGACACTTACATGAGGTAGAGTTTACCAACCAGCTTAGAAGGTATTAGGAGCATAATAAACATACCAGTGAAACTGCAAAACGAACTTTCCCACTCTACTCCAGGCATTCAAGCCACCTTTTGTATCAGATATCAAAGGGGTATATGCTCTGACAACCTGTCAAGCTAATGTATATCCATGTCCAGGGTTTGGAACGCACGCCAAGATGAGTGACAAGAGCTCCTACATGGTGTATCAGCAGAAATGGAAGAGGCAGGTTGAGGGGTGAAATACCCGAGTCCTGTAGAACTCAGGTTTATGCCTTGTACACCTACCAGAGCCTGCAGCAGGGCTGCGAGGGACAGACAAGCACAGAGAGAACCAGACGTAGGTTGCAGCGTGTTGGAAGAGCTGGTGTGGGTGGTATCTACACTCACCCCGAGGCTGATGTCTGATCTCATGACCACTGTTTTCCTCAAAGCAGGCAATGGAACACAAACAAACACTGTACTTTTACAGTTGGGGAGATAGCAGCTCAGCTCCAGACTCTTCTGTATATACTGAAGAGGAAAACATTTCATCTCCTGCAAATGAAAAGAGATCAGAGGGGCTTAGCACGAGGCAGGATTTGTGTCTGTAATTGATCAGTCACCAAACGGACACAAAGACGTTTATTACTGACAATGAATTGTGCCAGCGAGGCAGGCGCCTGCAATCACTCCTGTTAAATATTATCTTTCATTAACTGTAAAATATATAATTAATAAACGTGCCTCCTCCTTTTTGTTAAGTTTCACTGCAAAGACCTTATTATTGGAATAAATCTTTCTAGCAGAGAATGTCGACAGAACAGGGGAAGGTGCACGCTCTGTGCGTGTGAGGATTTCCTTATGAGAACCGGAATTATTAGGGAGGAATAATCACGTCTCTTCATGGCTAAGACAGTGGAGACACCCCATCTGAGACCAGTTGTTTAAGCTCATGCCTCTTGGAAGCAGGCCAGAAGAATCTGCCTTGGCTGGCAAAGTTGACTTGCTCTGAAGGCAGTCAGGCAGACACAAGCTTTTCTCCCACTGGCAAGTCTGGAGAATCAAAAATTAATCTCATTTCTGGATTCACAGGCTGTTAAAGAAGTCTCCTGGCCATAAGGGTGCTCAGAAAGACCTTGGTGCTCAGGCTGATTCTTTTATAAGCCTCGTGTTCATCCACCTCATGATACTGAGTTAGAGCTGCACGACTGTGATTGCTTTCCATATACATCAGACCTGGTTTGATTTGGGGGTGTATGGCGGGGGCTGTTAAACCATCCCAACAAGAACTCCTGCAAAAATGTTGCTGAAATTTGACTCTAAGCAGAAAATTCCCCTTACCTTGTCTCCACTTGGGATCTTTCCCTCAAGTTAGCTGACTGCCAGTCCAACCAGGGGTAATTAAAATGTTTCCACAGGCTGTTCTGGGCAACACTTTTTGCCTCGCTGCAGGCTACAAATGCTCCCTGTTTGCCCTGGGCTGGTGTTCATTCCTGCCTGGGTTGGCACAGGCAGCAATGCTTGCCAAACACAGAGGAACGCCTGCTCTATCATCATCCTCCCCGCCTGGGCAAGAGGCAGAGGGACCAAGAGACCAGTGGCAGAAGGCAGGAGTGAAAGACATAAAGAAGCACCCAGGAGGAGAAGAGGACTGTATGGATTTGAATGCAACCGTATGATTTCACTGCTCCTCTCCCTCCTATTGCTTTCCTCTCTCCTGGAGGACACATCTATAGACCTGTGCTGTGGCTTGTCTGAAGCCACCTCATTCCTAGCAGGATAGCAGTGCAAGTGGTGGGCTAGGAGGATTAGAAAGGCTTTGAGTTCCCCATGGAAAGGGAGAGAGTAGCTTTGAATAATCTTTACCCTAAGAGCCTTGTGGGAGATACCCACATAAACACCAGGCTGTTGACTTAAAGAGAGAAAGCCAAGCAGTGCAGGAGACTGCATAGAGAAAGAAATACAACTACAAGGAAGGGCCTATAGGGGCAGGACAAGGGGAATGGCTTTAACCTGCCAGAGGGGAGATTGAGATGAGCTCTGAGGCAGAAGCTCTTCCCTGTGAGGGTGCTGAGGCGCTGGCACAGGGTGCCCAGAGAAGCTGTGGCTGCCCCATCCCTGGCAGTGTTCAAGGCCAGGTTGGACACAGGGGCTTGGAGCAACCTGCTCTAGTGGAAGGTGTCCCTGCCCGTGGCAGGGGCTTGGAACTGGGTGAGCTTTAAGGTCCCATCAACCCAAACCAGTCTGGGATTCTGTGATTCTGTGTCTGGATGATCCCTGGCAGAGCCAGCAAGTTGCAGAGATATTCGCCCGCAGGCTGCCCAGTTTCAGTACAGATAAGCACAGCAGAAAAGGAGAAGAGGGATTCTCATTTTAACTGGTGTATGGCGCTTTCTGCAATGAGATGAGGCTGGGCAGGGAGAGGGTGTCATTTCCTGGCCACCCACCTGTCACCCAATTTGCAGTTGTTGGTGAGAGAAATGCCCAACTCCTGACTCAGAGCAGGTCCTGTCTCAAAAACCTACACTCAGGAACCTGGTACTGCCCTGAATGTAAAGGGGTCCATTCTCCACATAGTTGTAACTCCCACTGAACAACTTTAAACCAGCCAACCAATTTGGTTACACAAAAACTTTGGAGTCAGCAAATTATCTAGTTAAATGATGCATATAGAAATGTTAATTCAACAGCAACTGAAACCTCACATTTTGTACTGACACAAAGAAGAGAAGAGGGGCTGAGCACACTGTGCTTGCAGAAGAAATCAGAAGAGTATTTTAGCTCTCACCTATGATGTACCCAACATGCAGTTACATACATAGCATGGGCTGAGAGTGAGTTTAGGAGTGAATTTGGAATGGAAGCTCTGAAGTCATATTATACAACTAGTTGCCCCAGTTTTGTGCTAAGAAAGAGGCTCCTCTAGCAGCCCACCTCCCCAGCGTGCCCCTCTGCATCAACTGTCTGTACAAAAGTGGAATTTAACTGTCCTGTATGAAAGTGTAACGATTCTTTGCATGTGATGTGCTACCCCTCAGCCGTGCGCACACAGGCGCAGGCGCTGCTGATACCAGGTGCTGGTCCATCCCTCAGGATCCCCGCTGGGTCAGAGCACGAACACAGGAAAGTGAGGCTGGAGGAGCTCAGCAACTTCACTCTCTGGCTCTTGGGCCGCAGAAGGGGGAGGGAGCAGGGATGCAAAGCATCTGGCTTCCCCGTGCCTCTAACAGCCTGGCGGGAAGGCTGCTGTCAATTCCGCCTTCTGCCTTGTTGGAAGAAAGTGGAAGTGACAAGAGGCCCTGCAGGCAGGCAGCCAGGAACCAGGAATTCAATTGAGCCTCCTCCTGAAAGTGGACTTCTTTTGGGAGACCCTTTCTCTCAAATCGTTTTGACTTAAAAAAAAGAAGAAAAAGAGAGGATTTTCCTCATGGTTCAGGGCCAATCCATCCCCCTGCTCTCCTGGATCAACTTCCCGCCCAGAAAGCACAATTTGCACAACAGGATTCCCGTTTTCTGGACTGCTCTACAACCAGCCTCCCCCATAATACACAGCCACATTAATATGCACACACACGTGTGCACAGCTACAAACATTAGTTTTTATAGACATAGGCATTGCCACAGACAGACAAATACCCCTGTGTGTTTCTTTGCTGTGTAACATGCAGGGGAGAGGCGACACCGCAGCTGAATTTACCCCACTCTCGCGGATTAGGAAACAGAGTGTGGGACATACGGTCTATCTCCAGGGCTTAGACCAACTGGTTATTGGCTGCTGCTCTTGTTCGTCTAACAAGCCCCTGGATCTATCGCTGGGGCTGCAGAGAAATGCAGCTGAATGAGCCTTTCCCCGTCAGCAGCAATCTGTCACCCCATGTATCTTACCCTGCCTCTCACAGCACAAAAGCTCCTGAGCTGCAAGTCGGCGTCAGGAGAAAGGTCATTCTGCAGGTAGGCTGGAGGGGGGGTTCTTCCTTTCTGGGAATGTGCAGCCAGCTTGAGGCACCGTCTGGATGCTGCAGCGTGAATTTCAACTTCACATATGCCTATAATTTAAAACGAGAGAGCATTTCCATTACAAACCCCTTTTTTCCCCATGGATTTATACCGTAGCTATTCAGCTTTGCTTCGGGGTGGACCTTCACTGAATATATTCACAGGCAGGGAGAACCTATATTTTCTTGTACAACATTTAAATCCAGCTCAGCCTCTTTCGGTTTTAAGATGGTGAAGAAAATTACGTATGCACACAAACACTCAGGAGCACATACAAAAAGCTTACACAAACATAAGCCTGCAGAGAGATCTGCTCCCAAAAAAGACAAGCCAATGCAAATAAGCTCCATTTTAGAAGTGAATTCATTTGACTGACTTTATTATTCTAAATTATTAACAAGTTCCAGCAACCTCAGAATGCAATAACCACACTCAGGCTTTCATCTGGGGTAACTGGAAACAGATAACTTATACTGATAGAAATGCTATCAGTACAAATCTGCCGCAGCAAACTTGGAGGCAGAAACCCCACACACGAGGAGCCCCTCTCTGTGTTAAAACCCCTGTACTGGAATATTCCAGCACAATGAATCACCCTCCAATGCCGGAACCCCCCTGTTTTCGGGAAGGCCAACTGAAACCTGACCTACACACACTCAAATCTGTTTATGACTTGGTCCGCCTTAGTAAGCCCAGTTTTGGTTGGGGTTTTTAACTCTTTATTGATTCTACTTTGATGCAGTCCAATAAGGAGCACTGACAGAAGCAATTTATACCGGCTAGTGCCTCTGGTTCCAGGAAAGCTTCCATGGCATACATGAAGAGAGGTTAAGCACCTGGCATGTGACATACAGGTCACCCAGTTATCCCACACTTACCAGTTTCATTCAATCCACCTCCATGACTGAGATGATGAATGAGCTCCTGTTTCTCCCACTCACAAGCAGCAATAGATAGGATTCTCTCTATGTACCACACAGAAAAGTTGGGAAATGTGAGAAGGATTTTCCTACTCTTGAGAGGAAAAAGTTGCCAAGTGGCCACTGAAACAAGACAAGCATTTCCCCACTGCTGATGGCACAGAAAACAATCTTGTGGCCTCAGAGCAGGCACAGGAACCAGCAGGGCTCGAGCACCCCTATTCACATCTGCGGCACTGTAAATGCAAACTGCTCCAATGCCACAAAAATGTAGGTTAGGCAGCTAAGAATCACAGAATCATAGAATTCCTTGGGTTGTAAGAGACCTTAAAGATCATCTAGTTATCATGGATATATCCTACCAGCTGGAGATGCTGCTGATGTCCTCACCATACACTGTATTCCCTCTTCCATCCTTGATTTCACACCCAGACCTCCCTCCTGAGGTTAGGAAAACACTGACTACAAACATCATTCAGGGAAGATGTTTAGTAAAACCCACAGCGCTCAATGGCTTTTAAGTGCAACACAATAGTTTTGCTGCTTCTCTCTGAGAGGGCAGCAGGGCAGGGACTGTAAAACTGAACTCAGCTTAGCCCCAAACACTTTAAAGTTCCTGTTGCATTTTCCATCTAAATCCAGCAAATCCCCCCACTAAGCGACAGCCCAGGTAGCCACAAACACTGAACCACTGGCTGCAGGAGCAGCGTGCAGCTATCGGAGAGGGTGTGCACAGCGGGACAGCAGCTGAGAGCAGAGCAGTGGCCTTCCAGGGAGGGAATGCCAGCTGTCAGCAGTGCTCAGAGCTGGGCCCTGCGCAGGAGGCACCTGGGACCTGCTGCATTCCCATTCATCTGAAGCTTCCTGCGCTTCCAAAGCACTGATATAGAGTTTCAATCCTCACAACTGGAGCTCCGGGCAGGGGACTCCCTCTGGAGAGGGAGCTAGAGCTCCTCCCCGGGGAGGAAGATGAGGGGTGGTTTTGAGACGTTGCAGCCACTGCTGCACATTGTGAGTGACAGAGCAGAGAGGGGCACCAGGGACCTCCGTCGGGTACCTCCTGTGCCAATGGGAGGATCGTGTGGTGGAAATGCAGCTCATCACTTTGATGAGGAAAGGAAAAGAATGTAAAAGAAAACCTAAACCCACCTGGATCTGCTGCTCTGCTCAGGCAAGACACCACAGCTCAGTGTGCCTCTTTGCAAGGCCCCCAGGGAGCCCTGGCTGCGAGCAGAGCTTAGCAGGGGGCAAGGCACATTTAATTATGATCAGATGATGGCACCTCACTTCAGCTGCTTCTTTCATAAAAAGAAGAGCTGAAAAGCCTCGTCTCCTCACAGAGAACCCTGCACAGCACCAAAGAGAGCAGGATTTCCTTTCCCATTCATTCCACATGAGTTCTGCGGGTAGGTGGTTACATGCAGGGATGATGGACAGGCGGATGGAGGGCTTCAAGTGTGGCAGACAGGTTGGAGCACAGGCAGACAGCCTGCTGAGGGCTGTGCGTTTGAATTGGGGAGCGTGAGAGGTAGTGCCACAGCCCTGGGTGATACATGATGGACACCGGAGTCTGCACTGCCTCACATCTCGCGACAGCGAAGGCCCAACCTGTGACCCCCACAGCATGTGCCTCGCTCAGTGTCTACCAGAGCTCCCATATGGCAGTTGCCGAGTGATCTGGACCACTGGGGCCTGTCAGGACAAACACACCAGGCTTCCTGGCATTCCACTCAGGAGTTAGGAAGCTGTCACTCGCTCAGGCTGTCTCCAAACCGTGCCAGCTTTTCACCTGATTGTCATTTTTGGATGCTATTACTGAGAGGCATTTCTGGAGCTTCAGAACCTGCTGGGGAGAATGAGGCCAAATTCCCAACCTTTCTGCCTCCCATTTTCCCCTTTTCCCTTTTCTGGAAAGTTTTCCCATGCTAAGTATAGTTCCTAACATGTGCAGGACCAGAGGGGACTGTCAGGGATGCAGCTGTCCCCACAGAGCCCTGGATCCATCTCCATCTGTCTCACTGGAGTTAGCCATGCTGTCAAGCTGGGCTCTTCGGACACGGGATGGGGGAGCATCAGAGATGCAGGCAGGGAGGAGATACATGTACACACAGACAGAGGGAGGATGGTTATTCCGGGGAATGCCACAAACAAAGCCTCTGACATCAAGCTAATGCATCCTTTGAGACTTTAAAGAGCCCTTGCTACACACAGAGAGGCAGCCAGCTAACTCCTCTCTCTTCCTTGCCATGCTAACAGCCTGATGCCAAGGTCAGGCTTTAAATGAAAGCTGACTGCTTTGTAATCCCCTGTGCCTCATTTGGGGATGCCACCAGACTGCGAACAATCAGTGGTAGAAAACACTTGACCGGGGACAGCTCCGGTGCGACGACTGAAGCGGTTCCCTTGCCCAGGCAGCTGCAGCCCTGGCTCCCATTCTGCCAGCCCCATGCCAGAGCTGTTCCAGCCTGGGCAAACACAGTGCCACAGGTAACAGAGATCACTCTAACACACCTGAGTGTGGCCATGTCCCAAGCAGTGGCAGATCACTGACCTTCGGACGCACGATGGTGATAAGGTGTCCTAACGCAGAGCTGCGTGGTGAGGGTAACCCTCCCAGACAACAAGTTGCCTCATCACTGTGTAGGGGATATAGAAATAAGAAAAAGAGAAGTGACCCCCCTCACAAACTATAGGTGCTTCCTATCCCTAAAGTGTCCTCACGTAATTTCAGGCTGATATGACATGAGAGAATAATCATTTTGCAACATTTCATCATCTCCTTGTTAATCAACCACATGTTGCAGCAAGAACAGCTGATCTGTTTGACAGATCTGGGGCCTGGGATGTGCTCTGCGTTAAGAAGCTGGTTTAGCTTAATAGGAGGGTGATGAAAACCATACGCAGGGAGCAGGATGGCACCTTGACACCACCACCACCGAGAGAACAAAGCAGGGGTTTCTGCATTCAGCCTGTGCCACCACAGAACACGTTCTATGCTGGGCTTCGGCCACAGGGTCTGAGGTCTGAACTTGGGGAACCCAAAGCCCAACTAAATGCCGTGGGGCAGTGTCTCAAGCTGCAGGAAATGAGCCAGAACCAGCTCTCAGATGTCTGCTTGGGCCTCAGCGACATGGTGGGATGCTGGGGTGAGACAGACGTGTATAAATCTTTGGCAGAAGGAAAATCCATTTCCCTTCTTTAATCCCTTTGTCCCAGTGAAGCCCCGCTGCTGCCAGCAGACCCCTGCCCAGTCACACCTCCCAAAGGAACAACCACGAGCCCTGGGGTCAGTGGTCCCCAGCAACTGCAGGGCCCAGCTCTGAAGCGAGCCCAAACAACCCTGCACAGACATCCCTTTCCTCCTGAGGGGTTCCTCAGCAGGGCCAGCAGTACCTGGGGCCTCCCTGCTCCCAACACACACATTTCACCAAGGCGCTACTCGGACACCAGCAAGAGTTCCATTGGCAGGACGAGGAGGATCAAATCCAGATTCACAAACATCAGCCATGATTACAGGGATGGCATCACATGAACCTTTTTCTTAACTTGCCTTAGCATCTTCTGTCTCAGCTTCTGTCCCCTCCTCCAGGGTTTCAGGCCTCTGTGTGGTTACTTTACCCCTTTTACAACAATCCTTTTCACAAAGAAAAGCTGACTGAAGCTCTTTGGGTCTCCAAAGACTATTCCATCATGTCAGTGCTGACGGGGCTGGGGCTGCCAGACTGAGTTATCACAGGTCCTGCCCTCCCCTGCTGTTAATGCCTACTCACCAAGGGAGCACTGGTCCAGCCCAAGCAGAGAAGGTCAATCCCAAGCTGCACAGGTCTCCCACAATTAGGGAAGAGGCATCAAAGGGAAAGAGAGGAAAACAAATATATCCCAGGTATTTCCCTTTGGTAGGCACCTCTGGAAAGTCACAAACCAGTTCAGACAGCCCCAGGGAGGGAATGAGTTACAGGGAGACCCAAACTTTTCCTGATCAGCTCACCCTGCATTAAGAAGACTCCAGCCCTGTGTTGAGAAACACATCATGCTCAGCATCTCACAACACCCGTGTCACACAACCTGGCATCCCTTTCTGTCCCAGTTCAACCCCTTCCTGCCCAGTGGAGGGTCGCACTCGTGTCCTGCTGTCAGGACCTACGTGATTGTGCAAGCAAAGCAGTGAAGTTGATTCAGAAGCAATACAGGAACAGTGAGCTTGGATTACTACTTTCCTCCTACTGAGGAGAGGAGGCACATCCCATCATGCAAGTGATAGTAAAAATACAGTAGGGTGTTCTCACACGTTAGCATCATTCACTCCAATTCAGGAATGCTGAGCTATGCAGGAAGGATGCTTCTGTGGGAGAAGCACCATATGAATGCTAAATCAGTAGCTCTAGAGTGTGTCTGCACAGGAAAAGGGACACCTCTGACCAGCTCTGGTTAGTCCTGGGGGTTGTGCAGCTTTCAGGTCAAGGAAGTACGTGGCTAACACTTGTCAGTCCTTTCTCCATCGCAGCCTGGTAGCCCCAAACCCAGAGTAAACCAAGACAGAAGCAACACCAGGCAAAGCCATCTGCACTTGAGCAGCACAGCTGGAACATCTGCAGCATTACAAACACAGGCTGGGGGAGACTGGATGGAGCAGCCCCGAGGAGAGGACTTGGGGGTGTTGGTCAATGAGAGGCTCCCCATGACCCGGCTTCAGTGTGCGCTTGAGCCCAGAACCCCCCCGTGTGCTGGGCTGCACCCCCAGAGCGTGAGCAGCAGCTCAGGGAGGGGATCCTGCCCCTCTGCTGCGCTCTGGGGAGACCCCTCCTGCAGTCCTGATCCAGCTCTGGGGCAACAGCACAAGAGGGACGTGGAGCTGCTGGAGCGAGGCCAGAGGAGGCCCCGGAGCTGCTGCGAGGGCTGGAGCAGCTCTGCTCTGGAGCCAGGCTGAGAGAGCTGGGCTGGGGCAGCCTGGAGAAGAGAAGGCTCCTGAAGGGGACACCTTAGAGCAGCTCCAGTGCCTAAAGGGGCTCCAGGAAACCTGGAGAGGGGCTTTGGACAAGGGCCTGTAGGGACAGGACAAGGGCAATGGCTTTAACCTGCCAGAGGGGAGATTGAGATGAGCTCTGAGGCAGAAGCTCTTCCCTGTGAGGGTGCTGAGGCGCTGGCACAGACTTTTCCCAGAGAAGCTGTGGCTGCCCCATCCCTGGAAGAAGCAGATGATCCTTAAGGTCCCTTCCAACCCAAACCAATCTGTGATTCTATGATAATGCAATCTCCTGCCTGGCCAGACATGAGATTGAAAAAGAGGTTTTCTGCCCTTCCATGTCCTCTACCCAGCTGAAAAAGAGCTGAAAACCCCAAGACAGTAAAGAGGTAAAATCCTCTTTGTCTTTGCTTTCAACCCCAGGTTAAGTCTGCCTCAAGCTCCAGGCCTGGACAGCTGGATTGACCACAAGGACTGGATGGTTCCCTCTGGTGCAGAGGTCTCTGGAGGAGGAGAGAGGCAGCACAGGAAACTAACGTGGACATTTGACAGACAATTCTAAATGGATTTCTGAGCCAGAATTTCCTCTGAGTCATGCCTGCACCTCTCTGTAAAGCTCTGTGGCCCCTGCACCGTGCTCTGAGGACAGTTTGACCTGAAGTCTGAACAACAGGATTAAGCACTGGGTCAGCAGAAATATGACTGCAGATCCTCATTAGTGCTTGCTATTGGAGAGTTATTGCTGCTACAGAATGCCTGTTTCCCTGAGCCACACTATGTACTGCCAGTGCCTTTGCTGGATTTAATGGTCCAATTATCACGGGCTGTGTCACCTCCTCCCCATTCTGCATGCTGAGACCTGCTCTCCTGCCTTCATTCCCTCTGCTGTTTTGCTAGCAGGTAAACACGCCTTTGCTGCTCCTTCATGGGTAGTCTTCTTTCCAACTTCTTCCATGCTCAGGCTGGTGGGGGCTGGGGGATACAGGCAGTGGAAGAGGCAATCCCTGGTCTGGGTATCTCACTCTAAAGATGCCTCCTTGGGAGCAGGTCTTCTAAGTTTTTACTTAGTGCAAATGTGATCAAAAGCCCTCATTAGAGTTGATGTCATGTCAAGCTTTCCTCCCAGACACCCCAGTGGGCCGCTGTCCTGCTCTCCAACCGCTCCAGCCTCCATCACGTGCTGCCTGCCCAGCTCCCCAGGCTTCACTCAGCAGCAGGAAGCTTGGCTGGGGTGTCCAAGGAAAAGAAGATTGACAGGGCACTGCTGGACAAGAAACTGCTTCCACTTCTACCTGAAGAGCCCAGGAAGGGGGGGAGACTGGCTGCGGTGCTGGGGAAGGGGCTAAGCTCCTCTTCTGCTCTCCTAAGAGCAGCCTGCGGCAGGTCATCCACGACCTATCCTGACCACTGTATCCAAGAACATCAGCTCCTTTCCAGGACATCAAAAGAGCCATGTAACAAACAGCATGAGAGAGTTTCACACCAGGATCAGATGTTTATGTGGATAAGAACAGCATCCACAGTGCAGTAGCTCAAATGAAAATGAGCACAACAGCCCTGATTGTCCTGCTCCAGGGGCTGAGCTGCCAGCTGGGGTCAGGAGAAGCTCCCCCATAGGCTTGTACTGCACAATTACAGGCATTATGGGATTTTTATGCCTTCCTTTAAGGCATCTGGCCTTGGCTTCTGGTGGAGACGGGAGGCTGGGCTGGAAGCACTATCGGTCTGTTCAGCTCAAACAGGTTTTATGTCCTAATACAAAATTAATGGTTGTCTCAGTGAGCTCCATGCAGCAAAGCTGCCTGCTCCGTGTGCTGCAACCAGCACGCCAACACTCCTGGATTTACACAACCCTCACACCCTACCCAGGCTGTGTCCCCAAAACCAGCTACAGGCACCCCACACTCCCTGGGGATCAGCACTTTGATGCTGGACCCCGACATGCTGCAGGCCTGAGCTCCTGCGCTCAAGGGATGCCTCAGGCTCCTACGCTGGGGACACCAGAGCCACAAATCTCTGCAGCAGTAGCTGTAATGCAGATGGGTACCTCTTCAGCAGGTACCTCTTCAGCAGCCTCTCTTGCTGACAGAAGGGCTGTGGTGACAGAAACTGCTGTCTTGAAACCTCTGTGTCAGGATCCACATGGAAGTCCCTTCTGCTTGCATGGAACAACACCTCATTCATCAGCCAGATGAGAGCCACTCACCTTCACTTGATGACACTTGTTATCTACCAACACCTCACAACCAGCCTGTGAACTGGTTGGGTCCTTTTTATCAAGCCAAGGGCACGCTGTCCTGGCTCACACCCAGCACAGGGCTGGAGATGGCAGAAGTACTTGCTCTGACCATGACTTTCACAGCAGGACTTCTCTGAAAGGACACTGTGCCCCCAGCGACAGGAGCAAGAGGTTTTGTTGAGCTGATCAGTTTGGTGCCTAAGTGGAAGGTGAGTTCTGCAGTTGCAGTGTGTGCAGCTGACCTGTGGCTTGGCCTAAGGGTGTCACTGGTGCTGCTGGGAAGGCTGACCCCGGAGTCCTCACTCTGTTTCCATGCCCATCTCTGTGCTCCTGTATCTCTGCTGGTGCCAGCCCAGTGCTGGAGATGGCAGGATTTGAACTGCTTTTGCAGAAGCATAAGGGGATCACTGCTGCAATGTGCTGAGGGCTATAACCCCTCTTCAGCACCTGCGGCAAGGAGAGGTTTTAGCAGCAGCTGCCTCCAGGCAGTGGAGTTCCAGAACCCTCTTCCCCTGGTCTTTGTGTCCAGCTGTAAAACTGCAACAAATTCCACCTTCCTTATCTCCCTACTTCCACCACATCCTCTCAACCTCCTCTCCACCCCACCGAAGGCTGCCACAGAGCTGCTCTGCCTCCTCCATGCCATTGCCATTCCCAGCTGCCTCCCACTCTCTGCATGGCAATGCCCACAGCCCTTTCCTGCGTCCCCTGCCCACCCTGCCTCACTGGCTGGCTGGGTGAGGGGCAGGCAGTCCCAGGCTCCCCATGCCTGGCCACACAGGCTGGCTGGATGTGGTCCTCAGGCCTGTATTCTGGCACCAGACACCTCTACCCAGTGGTCGGATTGGGCTGGAGTCAGTCAAAGTGCACAAGAATGACTGGGGGAGAGCTGGGACTGGCAGACGTGCTCACCACATACGCTGAGTTGCCTTAAAGGATGATACAGGCATCCCATAAAGTGAATAACTGCACAATACGACCTCGTGGGAGGAGCTTTCACCCTGGCCCCAGCTGGCAAACAGCTTATTTCACTAGGAAAAAAGACTAAACCACCAGAACCTGAGCCTGAAAACACGAACTTCTTTTGGTGGTACTTGGTGGACCTCAGACCTCAGTGACAAACTGACCACACAGAACAACAAGGTGGAAAACAAGAGCCAAAGCCCTCACTCCCATCCTGTGACACTGCACACTACTGCAGCCCCTGGTTTGCTCCCCTCTAACCTGAGCTCTTCCTTCATGGCCTGGCTCTATCTACCATGGGGAACAATGTCCTTACTCATACAGGGATGTTGACCAAATCGTAAAGCAGATGTAATAACACTGCCTCAGCTGACACTCTGATCGATGCTTTTCATGCAAAATTATGCTTTCTGTGACTAATAAATATTGATCTTGTTCCTGTGTAGCACTGCAATAAAGAGCAACCTCAAGATCTGCCAGCACCGAGCATCCTCCAGCACTTTCCAGCCCCCAGCTTCCCTGCAGCCACCCAGCAGCACCCCTGTGCATTTGTCCTTATGTCTGTCTGAGCCCAACACTGATGCCAGAGCAGCGGGCCTGATCCCAAGGAGGGCCCAGCATCCCTGTGAACATCCACCTCCCCTCATTCTTCTGTCCCTTGAATGGTTACAGTGGTTCCTAGGGAGAAGTGGAAATGAAATGGAATTGGAGTGAGTGCTGGAGGGGGGGAGCAGGGTCATGTCCTGTGTGCATTTAGGATAACAAACAGGAGAAGCTGGGCCAACTGCAGCAGGAATTGAAACATTTACAACTACTTGGCAGGGGAATGGTGTAAGTGTTAATGGGCATGGTCAGACTGCTTCAATGTCCTTAAAGCAAAGCTATGGAGCTCAGCAGCAAGGGCCTGGTGACCAGCTTTGCTGGACATCAGGTGTCCATTCAGCCTTGCTGAAAGGCTGAGGGGTCAAGCACTGCTCTGCATTTCACACCCACTTGCCCCCCTCAGCACCACACTTTGCTTTCTGGAGGCTGCTCAGCCAGGCAGGGACCTGCCCTGCCTTTGGTGACCTGTGTCCGTGTCTCAGTGGTGTTCAGGGTGGGCCAAGACTGGGGCTCGTGCCCGTCCCCCATCCTCCAGCACAGACCTTGCTTTCACCAGCAGTTTTCATGTGTCCCTTTCCCCATGCAGCTGAGAAGGCGTTTGAGGCAAAAAACTTAAAAATTAAGACACTGCCTCTGGACTATGGAGCTTATAACACGACAGCATCTCCCCCGCACTGCGACTGGGTTCACTGGAGAGCTCCCCCAGGCCTCAGACTCTCCCCTTCCCCACTCCCCTCCTGGGAAAACTGGAGAGGCAAAGGGCTGCTGCTCCAGCACATTTGCAGGAGTGGGAGTTGAAGAATCAATGAAGCTCTGAAAGCCAGTGGGGAAAGTCATTCTGCACCTTCCTGACACCAGGAATAAATGATTCAGTGGGAAAGGGAAAAAAAAAAATACAACCACCCTCAAATGAGGCTGGAATTACCCACTGGAGAGATATTTCATCTTGAGAAATTGTGTTTGCTGCAGCGTTCATCTCACTGAGCCACAGCAAGGCTTTAATATCCAGCAAAAGGTCAAACCTAAATGGGAATTGTTCCAGCCTGCACACACACACACACTGAGCTCCCAGCCCCTCACACGGGGCAGGCTGGGAGTGAGCACCAAACCCAGCTCAGAAACACCCCCAGCACCTCACAGCACCCCAGGTACTCACAGGCCTCTGAGTGGCTCCACATCATCAGCCCTTCCCACCCCAAGGATCATCCTACCCAGGTGATTAACAGCCAACCTCCCTATTAATCAGGCAGCATTCGCCAGCCTGCTCCCAACTCTGCCTTTGGAACCTCTCGTCATACCGGGCCTGCAGGTGGAACCCGCAGGGCTCAGTGCACAGGAGCTGCTCTGGACATAGGCTGCGCTCACGGCCCTGCCGTCTGGTGGAACGTGCCTGGAGCTCCAGAGGCTTTGCCATCCTCCTTCTCCTGCCTCCTCCCTCTATCCATGCGGAAAAGAAGGATAATGAACACCAGGAGTGTGGTTGTGCATCCTTCCCCTTCATGCCAGTGTGCGCAGGGTGTTGTGTTGGTGTGGCCTCTCCCACTCCCACAGCAGAAAGAGCAATTCAGTGGGTTTGGGACAGCTCAGGCAGCAGCACAGAGCTACCAACTGGCCACAGCCACCTCAGCTGCCTTCTCTTCCAAAAGCAAAGCTGGCCAAAAGACCTGTGCTCGCTCCCTTTGGAAGCAGGATGGGTCCAAAGGAACAGCCCTGCCTGCTTGGGTGTCTTGAGCAGGGTGAATATGGGGTGAAGGCTGGGATCTTCCAAATGTTTCCACTCCAGGGACCTCACTGAGCAAGGCACAGGTTTATCCTAACGGAAGGTGGGATTTCAAGGCACTTGAGGGCTGCCGGGGCAGCTCTCGGCTCCTCGTTTGGAAACATCAGTGCTTGAAATAGCTTTTCTGAGCAGAACCACAGAGACTCTGTGGCAGTGCCTGGTCCTGACCTGTCCCTTCCCCTCTCACCTCCTGCTCCGCTGACACTGCCAGCTCTGAGGAGCCTCAGACTGCTCCCATAAGGAAGATGTTTTATAAGGATCATGTTTGGGTCTGCTTGGGGGTATCTGAATCCCTGAATCCAGGCTGGTCCTGTGGGGCTGTGTGAGCACTCTCCTCATTCTCATTTGTCTCATGGCCCCCACGGCCACACTGTTCTTCCCACTTGTGCTTTGGTATTGCTGCTGTCTCCATCCATCCATGCATCTGCTCAGCCTCTCCTCAGGAATTCGTACTCTTCCTCACTCCCCTGGACTCAGCTCTGCTCCCTGGAGTCTGGCATCCCTATGCCAGGCCACAGCAGAGTTGAGGGATGAATCAGGCAGGGAGGAGGTGGAGGGAAGGCAGTTCCCAGAGAGCTTCCTGCCTCCTTTTCACCATGACAAAGGGGAGAGTCCAAGAGGAGAAAGGAGTGAACTGAGCCCTGCCTATAACATCCTATGACCTCCCAAGTGGGTGCAATGCCGGCCAGCGAGCTGAGCAGAGGGGGGTTTACCTAAAGCAGAGCTGAAAACCTCCTTGAACTTTGGGGTTTATAACAAACCTGGTCCCAAGCTACAGGCAAACTCCAGACCCAGAAAAGAACTAGCAACTCTCCTGACAGCCCTGTGCCTTCTACCTTCCATCTCAGTTGTCCATCACAACCTAAAGCTCTCCTGCTTTCCTGTTCAGGACCACATTAAACTCAGCCAAGGCACCTCCATCCTGCCCAGCAATTCCAGCTGCCCCTTCAGCCCTTCCTGATGGATGAGCTGCCATCCATGATGGGCAACACGCTGGTTTCTGTGCTGATGTGGACGAATATCCACTGGGGAATCACCTGAAACTACCACCCTCATTCTCACTTGTGACTTGAGCCAGGTTTCACTATGTACAGAGAGATTAGATTCTGCTCAGGTTAACACCAGATAGTTTTTTGTTCAAATATTTACAGCTAAAGCTCACCAGAAAGTCAACAGGATTCTGCTGGACAACACTCAACTATCCACACCTCCCAAAGGAAAACAGGGGGTTTATATGGTATTTAAAACATACAGAGACATCCAAAATCCAGCCTCCTGCCTGTTCCCAGGCCAGGCTGGGTCCGTGCTGTACATCCATGGCTCTGAAGGAAGCAGGAGGAACTTGCTGGCTTTTCCTTCCTATTAACAGTGACCCTGTGGACATGGCCAGAGCGGGTGACCAGCCCCTCACCCGGCCACACTAACAGAGGAGGAGGAGAGCATCTCTGAACAGCAACCAGCAGCCACATACTTGGGAAGCCAACGCTGTGGAAAATGGGGTCAGATTGCTTCTCCCCATGTTTGGCTTTGTCTTTGAGCTGTTTGTGTCTCCTGGAAGCAAGTCCTGCCTGGCAACAACCCGAGGTGTCAATCAGAGGTCTCGTCCTTTCTAGGCAGGATGTTTAAATTCAAGACTCAAACTTGTGGTTGGCAGGGAATGGGGGCAAACAAACAGCCAAAGGATCTGCTGTGAGTCCCTGACAGCCCAACACAGGGCAGCAGGCAACAGTTACCCCTCCTGGGGGCCTGAGGAACATCCCCCCTCACCCAGCAGCTCCTCACTGCTTCTAAATGTTCCTGTTGCTGCTCCCCCCAGCCCAGGCCCTCTTTTTGACACATCAACCTCTATTTCAAGCCCCCTCATCTATACCTGCGACTGTTCATGGCTTCAGAGTGTGCCTCTGTGGTTTAATGGTTATCTGGGAGTTAAGTCCAGCTCAAGTTGGACAAAGCTGCTGTGGCAGATGCAGAAGCTGAGGTAGAAATCGCCCTCTCCCTTCTCTGCTCCTTTGCAAAGGTCAAGGGATGCTGGAGGGAAGCCAGCCTCCTCCTGATGAACAGGCTGAATCCCTGCGTGCGAGCTCTGAAGGGAGAGCAGACATCTACAGATGTTACTCCCATGGGATGAGGCCAAGTTGATTTAACAGCCTCCTTCCCCTGGCTGGAGATTCAGATTCCCCAGGGAGCCAGTGATGCTCAGAGACCTTTCAACTAGGCAGCACTTTCTGAAATGAAGCTCCTGCCTCTGAAGGCTTCTCATCTGCCTCCCAGTGCCCTGGGCACTGGCTCGGCAAGCTTTCTGCTCACACACATGTCCTGCAGCTCCATCCCATGCCTTTCCTTGCTGCTGGATGCAACAGCATTGCCATGCAGCCACAGTGCATGTGTGACCCCGGTGTGATCCCTAAATCCCCGTGCTCACAGGGAATGCAGGAGTGAGCGTGCACAACTCCATCCTCCCAGTTGTCACCATCTTCCCCTCTGACAACGCAGCCACAGAGCCACAGCTGGCAGGTCAGTGTTCCCCCTGTGCTGCTGGATAAGGGAACGCCGGGGCAGGAATGCAGACAATGTCCCAAACAAATCTCCTGTTTATGAAGTCCCTGTAAACAGTTTACATTGCTGGGGAGAAACCATGGAGGAACAGCAGCTGGAGCGTGTTCCTCCCAGTGCTCCTGTGGGAGTGGACCTGATGCGTGTCTGCAAAGGGTGCAAACACAGCAGAGAAAAGAGGAGGCCCCAAAAGTCCAGCACCAGGTGCTGCCGCAGCCTGCCAGGGCCTCTGGCCTCCTCACGCTGCCTCCCCGAGCACACACCGAGGGAGGTGGCATGTCCCTGGGGAGCAAAGCAGTGTAGCCACCCCAGCTGCACAGGGAGGCCAACGCCAGGCCCCAGAAGGGTGCTGAGGCTGCTGGGTGAGCTGGCTCCTGCTGCCCAAGGAAGCAGACCTGAAGGAGCCAGCCCTGAATCTCCCCTGGGCTCTCCGATGCATGTGAAGTGCCTTGTGACTCTCAGCCCATGAAGAAGTGCTGTGAGGCTCACAGAGGCCGCCCTCCTCCTATATTACGTACATGTATTTAAGAGTGGTTAAAAATGGGACCTCAGAAATACCAGCAAGAACATTTTGAAGCCCTGGCATAAAATAAAAGCCTCAGTGTGCCTCTAATCTGCCCTGCTTCCTGTCCATGGAAGGCTCTTTGAAGTGCCTGTGCACACCCAGTGTGTCAGTGCAGCCCAGTGAGTTCAGCTGAACCTCCCCTGGCTCCAGGACAGCCCTGATGCAGTGAGCCAGGCTGGAGGATGAATGCAGGGCTTGAAAGGCTTTGGTGGAAGAAATAGAAGGGTTAAAAGGAAAGCAGAGCCTTTATCAGCCTCCTTCAGCCCTGCTCACAGTAGAAAGGGTTCCTTATGCTACTTGAATGGCTGAGCAGGAGGTGAGAAAATGCAGCCTTCGCTCAAGGAGGGTGATAAGTGCTCCGAGCCCAGAAACAGTGTCAGAGAGGGGCACAAGGGGATGGGCAGCCAGCTGGAACAGCAGGGGCAGTGAAAACATGCTCTCTACACGAGACAGCAATGCTGACCCAGTAGTTGGAAACGAATACAGGTGCAATGATGAAAACATATAAAAGCAAGTGGGCAAACTCATCCATTTGGTGTTGAAGGGCAGGCAGAGAGGGAAGGAGACGACATTGCTCCATCTGCAAGGGGTAAGTGATGTTCATCCACATTCACTCTCGACTGCATCACCAGGTGGAGCCCTCTCAGAGCCAGCCCTGCCTTTGCTCTCCACTCAGTCAGTCTTCCAGCGCCCCCAGTTGTGTCCCTCTCCTGACCAGGAACAGGAGGGAGGGGTCTCCCAGCAGAGCTGCCCATCTCAGCCGGCAGGAATGTCAGAGGCATCTGCAGGACCTCTCACAGACTGGGCTGAAAGAAGAAAATGGGGGGAATAAACCAACCAACCAACCATTCCCAGCTAACCCATAACATTGGGTTGTCAGGTTCCTTGCTGAAGCAAAAAAACCCAAATCCAAAGATGTTTTTCAGAGCCGACCACGCAGAGTGGCCAACCCAAAAGCAAACGTGCTTGGGTTTGGATTCAGAAGCTTTTGTGCAGTTCAAAGCAGTAAGCCAGCTGAACTTCTGAATGAAACGGCTCTTCCAAATGAAAACTTGAGCAATGCTGTATTCAAAGCAGTCAGAAACGACTGAAGCTCTGATCCCACACAAGTTCTGGGTGGTTTGCCCTGCCTGAGACAACTTGCTCAATGTGGCCAGAAGTTTGCAAATACGTTTGACCCCACATGGCTCAGGAACAGTGACAAAGTACCTTCTGATTCAAGTCCTTTCAGAGCCATAGGAATACCCCAGTGCTCCCAAAGCCTGTGGAGGTGGGTAGGAGGCACAGTCTGAAATAGGTGCCGGCATCTTTCAGCTTCCTTCTGGTGCCCCAGTGGGCAGCAGTGAGTGACAGGGTGCCTCTCCCAGCAGTGCCATCGCACCTCCACACCCAGCATTTCACTGCGAGATGGGCAGCAAAGCCACTGGAGCTTCTGCTTGTGAGTGTTGAGGCTCTGATTCTCTGATAAGCAAAGCAGTTCTCCTTTCCAAAAAGTATTCATGCTCCCCCCTTGCACCCATATGCGCTTGTTATGTTAAGGCTGATTATAAAACCTGCCTGGAGCAGCCCAACACAACCTTGGTTCCTGAAAGGGTGCTGAACATGGCTTGTCTTTGTCCGTGCTCAGGGTGAGGCTGTGTTAGGACCAGTTCTGCAGCTCTTACTGCTGACGACCACTGTCCAAAAGGAGTCTTTTCTTCAGGATGCTCTGATGGATGTAAAACAACAGCCCTGACCACTCACATTTGTTTGCAAAGGCTTTGGACAAGAACTTCAGTTGCTAGCCCAAAGGTCTCATGCATTTTCCACTTCAATTGTAATTGTTGGTACTGTGGATCACTTCTCTAGAATCAGCTCTAGAATCAGCTGCCTTCCAGAGCACAGGCATATGAAGCACCTCTGGTGAGACCAGCTTGCCCAAAAGATCCCACAGGCAAAGGTGGAGAGACAGTACAGCAAATTCATCTATCACAAACTCCCTTATGCCTGATGTGACAAGCTGATCAGAAAGCATGTGTGTCCTGTTAATGTCAAAGGTCTCTCAAGTCCGTTAAGCATCAATTGCCTTCCTGTTCCCAGGGGTTTTATTATTATGAACCATTAAAACACTGCCAAGATGGCCATGTATTAAACCACACATTTTCTCAGCTTGAAGCTCCAGTCCCATGTGTTTGGTGATACCACAAACCCATCCCCTGTATTGCTTTTACAGACACCCACCCAGACCAGGCCTGTACCTACAGCCTCTTCGTGCACCTCTGAGGAGCATTCCCATCCCTCCCTGTTGATCAAGAGGAGACTGACCCAGAAACGCCTTGCCAGGACGAGCAGGAGATTCTGTACTGGGATGGCTGGGCTGTGGTCTGTCCTGCTGAGAGCTGCCCTGCACAGCTGGAAGGTGGCAGTGGCATCGATCACTGCCCCTATTTGTCCTTCTATAGTGCCCTCTGTGGCTTGCCTATGGCCAGAAAGCAGCAGGAGCCTGCCCTCACCCCGGCACCTCCTCACCAAGTAGTCCGTCCAGACAATCCTCCCTTCCACGCGTGGCCATGTTCAGGAATTCCTCTTGCAATTCCTTCCTCGTCATTCCCAAACAGCATTCCTGTGCAGAGGAGCTTGGGAAGCAGAGCACCACAGAGCAGCAATTAAGGGCCAAAGCCAGACTACAAAGGGAGGCATGGCAGGTGACCTGTGCTGCACCAGAGCTGCTCTGGGACAAAGCCCTCAGCAAGCTCCAGAAGGAACACCAGCTCCCAAATAAACCCCAAGTAATAAGGGGATCTTAGGAGGAAAGATTAATCATTATTGGCAGTGAGATTGTGCAAGTCTAACGAAAGCCAAAGGGGTTTTATTACACTCCAAGTGCAGATGGGAAGTCCCCGTTAGCTGGGAATCATTAAACCTATTGCAAGAATAAATTCTCTTTCAACCAAACCATAAAATGGGAGTAAAATCCTCTTAAGCCACTGACAGCTCCTAATGGAACAGACTTTTTTTTCTCTCCAAACAATAAAAAAAATAGTAAAATTGCTGTAGATTATGAAGTGAATAGATTAGGCTCCAAAATGGGAAATATTTACTCAGGGAAAACCTGCTTCATTTAATACCTGCCTCAATTAATTTTTAAGTTTAGGATTAGAACTGAGCAGACTAATGACATTTTCTGCTTGTGCAAATAGGGATTTGTGAACCCTGTTTGCCCACAATTCAGGCAGGAGTAGAAGTATGTAGGAAAACTTTCCCTTGGTAACCCCCAGGTAGCACCAGTGGTGCTGCACGTGCCAGTAACGCGAGCCTGGAAGACAGAAGGTGAAGCCAACGTCCCTCCTCACAGCTGCTCATTACATTTCCTGAAGCAGGAGGTCACTTACTGATCTTAGGAAATATGAAAAATATTACAGAAAAATGGAAGTTATTTCCTTCATGAACATGGAGACAAACACCCAAGAGAAAAGCAAGATGAACTTGTGTTTCACTTCTTCAGCATGCAGGGGATATCACAGACTGGTTTGTGTTGAAGGGACCTTAAAGCTCATCCAGTTCCAACCCCTGCCACGGGCAGGGACACCTTCCACTAGAGCAGGTTGCTCCAAGCCCCTGTGTCCAACCTGGCCTTGAACACTGCCAGGGATGGGGCAGCCACAGCTTCTCTGGGAAAAGTCTGTGCCAGCGCCTCAGCACCCTCACAGGGAAGAGCTTCTGCCTCAGAGCTCATCTCAGTCTCCCCTCTGGCAGGTTAAAGCCATTCCCCTTGGCCTGTCCCTACAGGCCCTTGTCCAAAGCCCCTCTCCAGGTTTCCTGGAGCCCCTTTAGGCACTGGAGCTGCTCTAAGGTCTCCCCTTCAGGAGCCTTCTCTTCTCCAGGCTGCCCCAGCCCAGCTCTCTCAGCCTGGCTCCAGAGCAGAGCTGCTCCAGTCCCCAGAGCATCTGCGGGCAGGGCAGGCTTTGATCCATCTGTCAGACCTGGGATGGATGAAGAGAGCTCAGCAGCTCCCTGCAAAGGTCTATGAGTTTGCTCTGAACAAAGACCTCAGCTGGACGCTCTGGTTCCAAAGCCAAAGCACAGGTAATTGCTCCTCTTACACATGAACACAAGCGGCTGGGGTTCTCAGTCCGAGCACTGCTAACAGCAACGTGATTTAGGGACAGCTTTTAGGGCAAGCTTGGTGTACTCCCCGCTCTGTGCCAGGCAGCAGGAGATGCAGGAGGGGAGCAGAACACTGAGCTCCAGCATTCACACTGCCTCTGGACACCCAGGTGAGAAAATAAACCTGAACAATCACTTCTCTGGGGCAGGCAGTGCAAGGAGAGAGCTGCATCCTGTACTCAGGAAGCTTTTTGCACAGCCAGGCACCTTCTCCTCTAAGCCCTCCACTCTTGAGAAGTGCATCATGTTCTCATTTTAATCTCCAAGCCATTACTTCTGTTAGACCCAATTCCCAAGCCCTCACAGTGGTTCTGCCTGCTTGGAACTTGGTAGAGAATGGGGTGGTCACATGGTATCTGTAAAGCAAAACTTGTATGTTCTGAGAGAAAGAGCTTCAAAGCTCTTTGTCCATAACAAAACTCACCATCCTCTGCAGGTCTGGGTACACTGAACTTCTGTGAACAAGACGATCTGTCTTCCTCAGCCTTCCTCTGCTGCTCTCCCCTCCCTCCCTCCAGAGGGTGACTGATGCTCAGAACTTTCAGGCCTCTAAAAGGTTCCCTGAGGTAGACATGGCCTCTGCATACTCGGTGTGAATCCACTGAAAAACATCTGTCTCTACTGGAGTCATCCACTGCCCAAGGGCTGGAAATGACTGCCCTTGCACTGCTTCCTCCTTGCTTATCTGTTTCTGAACCCCCCTCCCCAAGGCTGAACTGAGATATCTACAAAACATACTGAAATGCCCAGCAAGTGCTATCCACAGCCACTCAATCACCCCATCCCTTGCACAACACATGGATGAGGATTCCCAGAGCAGCTTCGCACACCACCGGCACTGCTCAAGAGCAGGGGGTGTCTCACCATTAGGGTCTGCCCTGGAAAGAACAACATGGCCATTGGCTTGTGATATCCTGCTCCTTGTCCCCTGGTATTAGAAGCACACACTGCATAAAAAGCAGGAAGAAGAGAATTGTTTGATTAAAAAGCTTCCTGCCTGGAAGCAATTCTGATCCTGGCTCAAACTCAGCCCCTAGAGTATACACTTCGGTGTATGTATAAAGTCTTTTGGGGAGGGAGATGAGAATGCATAAGGGTTTTATATTTGATACAGACCTTGCTGGCATGTCAGAGCTCTGTTGCTCGTGTTTTCAAGACAGAAACCTTGTTAAGAAGTGCTGGTGAGTGCAGCAGGCTCTCCACCTGAGTTACTGGTGCAGGTCTGGTTGTATGTTGTGCAGAAGGGTCAGAAGGGACAAAAACGAGAGAGAGAGAGGTGGATTTAATACTTAAATCTTCCTTAAAGTGAAAATGTGGAAGGTCAGACAACAGCAACAGTGACAGTGAGGAGTATTTTAGACCCAAATAACACCTAAATCCAGGTGAGAAAGAGGCAGTCTGCAGCACCAGCAAGATCATAGAGCCCAACAGAAATAGCCACTAATCACGAGTCAGGAGCAAGCAAAGTCCGGAGCGTGTCAGGAAACAAGAAGTCACCAGGAGTATGGACAAACCTTACAAGGGAGCTGTAATTCTGCAGGCCTGAGGAGTCACATTGTGATCAAAGAGCTGCACAGGCACAAGAGGGAACAGCATGGAAACCAGAATCCTTCTCCTAACGGCAAACAGAGGTGAATTACAGCACAACAGATCCTTCACAAATCACCCTCCAGGTCCCCAAAGCAATTGATGGAGGACTGCACATGTGATACTGACTGACAAGCCTGCAAGATTGTCTGTGGGAAAGGAACAAGAGGGGTAATTTTATTGTCATGTACCACAGGGGGGTGTAAGTAAAATCACAGCATGAGAAAATGACAGTGTATCTGTTTTAGGTCATTTACATGCCTGGATAATCCGTGGGAGGAGAGCCAAAGCTGCTACATTTGACAGAGGCAACACAACAGCGATATGCCTGGGAAACAGAAGCTTACACACAAGATTCGCAAGCCCTAAAATCCAATCTTGTGTTCACTGCTCCCAGAGACCAAAATGACCAGACTTAATAATTGAGGCTTCCAAATGATTACGCTCTCCTCCCTCATTATGGGCTGTGTAATCATCTCATCTTGCTGAGCACGCTGCAGGAATGCTGCAGAGGGACAGTCCCACGCTCAGAAGTGAATGTACATCCCAAGGACATGCTTAGAGGCCACAAAGACACCGTAGGCAGGCGAAGGAGCACTAACAGGCATGAGGGCAGATGCTGGGGAGCAGTTGCTGTCATAGGCTGTGTAACACAGTAGTTTTCAGAGGGGGTCTGGATGAATGAGAAGATGCTTTGTTAGTGTTTGCAGGTTGCTCCTCTGCTGCAGAGGGAGTAACCTGGGAGAAACACGCAGGAACTGGCATGGCTGGCACACAGGCATGACTTAGTATCTCTGTAGTAGACAAACTTTCTGAGTTAGATGGAGCAGGGCAGAAGAACAGGCTGTCTGCAGAAGTGTACACACACTGTACAGTTCACGTGAGGGAAAGGATTACAGGATCGCTGAGACACACTCTGCAGGACTCCAACACTGCACTGTCAGAGCTTCCCAGTGAAAATCGTTGTGATAAGGATGTGTGGAACTCTGCACAGAACTGATAAGTGTGGTGGAAATCTGACTGCCCAGAGAAAAGTGGGCACCCCAAAGGGATTTCAGCGGGGTAGACAGGGAGCAGGAGGTGGATCTTAGAGATACTCTTTGGAAAGAACTGGATAGTTTTCAGCAGGGCCCAGATATGGGTATTAAGAAAGGGCAAGTTAAAGAGGACCAAGGGGTTGAGCAGATGGTAAGAAAGAGACATCAAAAAAGGAAGCAGGGAAGAGCAAGCACAAGAAGATTTAACATTCCACTTTGATTGTGTTGAGCTGAAGCCAGGAGGTGGGTGTCCATGAAGTGCTGTCAGAAAGACAGACTGCAAATTAATCTGGGCAGTGCAGGACAGGCCAGGAGGAAAGTGATCACTGTGAGGCAGCAGGAGGGGATTACAGATGCAACATTGGCAAATCAGGTCACCCAGAGAGGGAGCGCAGAGGACGCAAAGAGGAGGCCAAGGATGGAGCAGGTGAAGTAGCCAGCAGGCACTGCTTGAGAACTGTCAAGCAGGACAGGCACAGCCTTAGATAAAATCAACCCTGTCCTATTCTGTGAGCAGAGGGGAAGAAACATCCCTCCACCAGCTGATCTGTTCCTTGGGGGCAAGTGTGTCATACCAGCTACTGATAAGAAACCTGGAAAGAGCTTAGGAAGCTGCTGGGTCCTGGTTCTCCAAGGGTGAATTTCTGCCTCAGTTTCCCTGGAGCCACTTGGCTCATGCAGCTGCAGAAACTTCATCTGCAGAGTAAAGAAGAGAAACCTTCCGGTGGTTAGGGGCTGTATTGCATTTGAGCTCTATTGCAAGAAGGGGCAGTGAAGCACCGCTCCAGAGACAGCTACAAGCTCACTACCAAACCCAGAAGAGGGTAAAGCACCTTGCTGCTAGCCTTAGATTGGAAAAACCAACCCCACAGCTGAGGTTGGCAGGGAGTTGTACCGGGAAACGGAGTGTACCCAACGTCACTGCTGCTACCCGGGCACTGGAAGAGGCAGAGCTCCCATTTGTTATGTTCAGGGGCAGGAGCAGCGGGGTCCTGAAAGTCATAATTGACCCTGGATTACCCAGGCAGCTGCCATTTGAAATCACCCCTTCACCTGCGGGCGCTGCTGGAAAGCAGAAGGCAGCACGCAGAGAATGTCCAGCTTAACTTGGCACTGGCAACGGCCTCTCGTTTGTCAGGAAGGGACTTGTGCAATCCACAGAGGCATGGGGAGGGGGTTTGCAGCACTGGGCACTCACCCCAAGAGCTCAGAACAACAAAGAGAGTCTGGGAAAAAAGAGAATCCATTTCTAGTGGCAGAGAGGCTCTTCCCAAGACCAGCAACCCTGGGCAGAGAGAGGGGAAAAGAGGGCTGGGAACACACAGTGGGAACTCAGTTGCAAGAACAAAAGGGCTGTATTAAAAGGGCCTATTCTGGCACTTAAACCAGGTTTAAGCAACTTTGCTGCTGCCTAATCTGAGGCTGATGACGAGTCAGATGTTTTGACAATCTGGCAACCTGGTCTCTCACACTGCCTGCTCACCTGTCCCAGCAATTTGGACATTTTTTACACAACTTCATTTCCAAAGAGAATTGGGTCTGCGAAGCACAGCTTTGTCCAAAATTCCACTAAAAGACTTCATCAGATAACTCCAGACTCTGAAACCACTGTCTCTGCACAGTAATAGCCATCATCCCAGACTCTGTGAGCATTTATGTTACCCTTCCATTTTTCCTTCAGATATGACAAGCAATTCTTAGAAAATATGTTATAAACTCTTTTGCTCTGGAGTTCTGTCACCTTCGATTGCACTCTGCTTTGCTTCTCCAGCCCAGATCACTGTTTTAGATAGGATACGTGCAACCCAACCAAGTAAATGTGGGAAATCCAAACAGTAAAACACTTCCTGAAGCCCCCAGGGCTGCCTTACAGCTGGGAATACAGGCTAGGGCCTGCCTTGCAGCTGGGAGAGCACCTCAGGTGTTCAGAAGTCCTTGTAGGCACAGATCAGTGTGGCCGCTTGCTGCAGCATGGATCTGGGCTGGTGTGAGGTTCTCTCACAGCCCATCTGCCCTGAGTTCAGCACTGAACCCAGGACACCATCGACAGGGATCCACCTCATTGCCAGCCTGCTCTACCCATGGGTGGGCTGCAGGCAGCGTCTCCTGGATGCTACAGACGGTTCTGGAAACACCTGAGGAAACATCTCAACCCCAGTGAGGGACTGGAATGGCAAATCTGGATTCAGAAAGGGGCCATATGCCTCCCACTCTCACTGAAGACATTTAGGGTGCTTCAGGCTTGTTGTCACACAGAGGGCAATACATCCAAGAAGAGCATATAGAGAGCATATGCACTTGGGAACCCCAGGGGAGTACATATTCCCCCCTAACCTCATTTACACTTCTTGTGGCTCCTCGTGCTCCCCACGACTTCAGTAGCCCCGCAGGCACAGGCTCTGGTCCTTGGTAGCCTTCCAAGAAGCTAACAAGGTTATTCATCCTCAAGCAGCTCCTCCAAGCTGAACCATGACAGAGCCCATGGGTGCAGTCAGTATGGCCTGCTGGTGAAATGCTTCACTAAGGACCAGCAGCGAGGCAGGTTATTCATCATGTGGAGCTGTGCTGCTCTCCAGGATCAATGCAGCACACGGGGTGAGGGCTAACTACTGGAGAAAGCTCTGACAGAAAGCCTGCTTGAATGCACTTGAAGAAGGATTTACACAGCAAATTAACTCCACTGGTTGAGTTACCTGGATAAGACTTGGATTTTTTCATTTCAAAACCTCCAAAGGCTGTGCAGACCCTCTGGTGCCAGAGAGGAGGGCTGCTGCCTGCACACTGTGAGAACACCCTCTTCACTCTGCCACCTAACAACAACTAGCTACATTTTCAGTGGAGATCTCCATTACCTGTGTCACTGTGCTGATGGTTGTATGGCTGTGTCTGTCTGGATTTCCTTGGGTTGACTCAGGACATCCACGTGCTGTTCCCAGCTCTGCTGCTTTCTCCCACTGTAAAATAAAACACATTACTCAGGGTGGAAGCGTTCCCTTATTTTGGTTGCCTTCATGGTTTGGTGTGCTCAGAGCCTCTGTGCTCTGCTTCCAAATCCAGCATTGTCTGTGCAGAGCCTGATTAGGGGAATTTACACCTGCAAAGCATACATCCTAGATGCTCTTCCCAAGCAGTTATACAGCAGAGCTCTGACTAAGATGGCTTTGGAAGAGCCTCCCTCCTGCACAACATATTGGCAGGGTGAAGCCCCTCCTAGAGAGATGTGGGACAAGCAGCCCCCACCTCTCCCATGCAAAGGCTTACTCAGCCCCACGGCACTGTGGGACCTTGCTCTAAGCAACATTTTCTTGTGATTCAGGGAGAGGTCCTACAGACTCTGTTTCTCGTGTGGTCTGTCCTCACTCCTCAGCATCTGAGGGTCCCTGAACCTTGCACATGTGTCCACTGAGCTATTGCTCATTTCATGTAAGACTGGATGCCATGTTTGGTGTCACGGTAGAGCTTAGAGATCTCCCAGCCTGGAAAGAAGGGTTCTCTGAGCTGACCTGAGTGACAACTGCCAGAGGCCATATCAACCACCTCTGTGCGTGTTCAGATCTTTGGGAGCACACCACTGCAGTGCCTCTGTGCCCTCAGTGCTGGCTTCCCTGCCCCTCATTCAGGTAACCCCCAAATTTTAAAAGGCCCAATTCTTCCCAGTTCCCATGTCCCTGTACACCCCTGCAGAGCACAGGGAACCCATCACCCCCTGCCCACCTTTGCTGAGCCCACACTTGGCACCAGAGCCCGTTCTCTGCTCTGCGTGCCTGCAGCACTGAGCACCTTTAGGGGTGCTCAACTGTAGGGTAATTAATTAACTCAAGCAATCACTTGTATTATCTGCAATTGAAGACAACTCTTACGAAGCCAGTGCTGGAGATGCACTCGCCCAGGGCACAGCTCCAGTGTGTGGGGCTGCACCTCCCGCCGGCTGCGCGCTCTCAGGTGCTGGCATTCCTAGAAGGTGAGTAAATTCTTATTGCAAATGACTCTGATGAAGTGGCTGTTATTAGAGAGGCAGACACAAAGGGAGCCCGCTGACTGGCTGGCAGTGATGTCACCAGCACTCCAGGCACACATCCCCGTTTGCTCTGCTACATTGTGTGGATAATTTTCCTTTTCTACAGGCAATAAGGACTCACAGCAGAGCCCTTCACCCCATGAGTGTGTGTGGGGGGGTTGTACTTCTCAAGTGGCTGCTGAAAGCAGAGCAGCCTTTGTTCCTCTCTCTTGCAATGAATTGAAGGCTAACAGTTTTCACCCACAAAGGCACTGTGTTATTGCTCTATTACAAACCCACCACCCCATTTTCTGGGGCGGGTAGCAGAGAAATTGCCATTTTTTGGCTTGCCTGTACCTAAAAATCATTCTGATCACAGAGATTTTGCTATTTACAAGCTGAAACTTAAAGTGCAGATAAAGTAACAGCCTGGCTATCATTCTGAAAGACAACAGTGGGGTTTTGCAAACAGCCAGCCAGCAAAACCCCAACCACTTCTTTATTTTGCAAGTTCCACATGTTGGTTTTTGCTCCCTGCACAGGCACTGTGGAACTCTCAGGGAGCTCTGTCAGTGGGCCAGGCTCATTTCTCTTCCCTAACTGAATGTCCTATCAAACTTACAGAATAAACCTAGCCAGTGTTGCAGCTTCCATCATTTCTGGATGCAAACAGGCATGCTGGTACAGCTCAAATGGCAGAACTCCGTGCAGATAGCAGGCATGAAGCACCACTTGCCACACTGAACTGGAATGAACTTTCAAATCCAAGCAAGCCCTGCAAAGCAGCCCTGCCAAGCCTGCCCCCCCAGGCTGTGGTCAGCTCTGCAGCTCCCTCGGGCAGTGCTCCTGCAGCTCTTGGCTCCAGCCTCCACCGCACAGGGACACGGGCAGAGCCGGAGGTTTCACATAGCTGGTGCTTCCTCCCTCCATCATGCACAGCTGAGGTGCCAGTTTTGTTGGGAAGGCCAAGTGTAACATCTCCAGCTCCTGCTTGGGCTGTATAAACACTGCTTTCCTCTAACATACGCAGCACAAATCCTGAGCTGACCTACACAACGTGCCTATTCCCCTTGGATTGTGGCTCTGAAGTCATTTGTCCTACAAGGGCAGAACACAAACCACATCTATCACTTGGAAGATGTCCTGGAAACCCCCAGATAGTTGCGCTGATGAAATTGGACACTGAGGATGGCTGGAGAGCTCAAGCAGAGTTAGATTTGCTGTTCCCAGTCCTGGGGTCATGGCTCTCTGCAACATCATCAGCTCCACTTTATTCCAGGTGGCTTGAAGTTGGAAATCATTGTCTCTTATTGCCTGAAGATTTGCTGAGCTGCCTGCCCTTTGCAGATAACAGCAGCTGCCCTCAGACTCCCAGATGCTGGATCTGAGGCTTTTGAAGTCCTGAGGGTGAAGGTGCAAGAACAGGCATCAGGGAAAGAGAGAGCGTGCTGCGAATCAGGGTTTAAAAAGAATGTGAAGGCAGAAACCCTAGGAGAGGGAGCTGGCTGGCCGGGACACATGGTCAGCATCAGCAGAAAGGGTCCAGGTTTAAAGACCTGGCACAGATTCAGATCACCCCTGTCAGACCTGACCTCCTTTCCTGTTTGAGGAAGACAGCAAAGAGCAGGATCCAGTCTGGACTGAATCTTGGATCCCTTCTTTGCCAATGCACAGCTGGGCCTAACATCCCTCTATGCTTTTACCACAATACAGGGTTATCAAAAGCATCAGAAGAATCTCAAGTAAACAATTTCATTGGTTTTAAGAGCTTTCTTACAGTATCTCTGGAGTTCTGGCATGGACCACCACAGACCAGGGGCAGGAAGCTCAGAACAGCCTTTGGATATTGAATTACTATTCTGAACTGTATTGAGTTCCCAAATTGCATCCACTGTCCAAAAAAAGAACAGAACACACCCCCACATACAGCACAGACAACCAAATGAGCATGCTGAGCCTAACTCCACTTCCCTTCCTCACGCAGAGTAAACCCCTTGCTCCCATCTTGGATTTCAGCAGCGTTCTTTCCCCATGCGAAGCAGCCAGGCTCCAGTGCAGAACTTGGTCCCACCTACTTATCACGTACAAGAGGAATTCCTTCATCACTTGGCTTTTTAATAAAGTTGGGGTTTGATTTACCAGTCAGATTTACCAGTCCCTTTCACTTGAGGACAGCATCAGAACCACGTCTGGATTGTAACACCCAAGGAAGCTGTTCTGGGGTGATAGGAATCAAAGCCCTGAAAGTAGGACTGGGTTTAATTCATTGTGGCTGACAGATGAAGGTACTGATGGTGGATTGAGAGGTTCAGGATTGGCCTGGGGGACAGTCATCACAGGGCACACTGCGTTAGGGTGATAGCTTTTCATTTCTAGCAATGTGGGAGGGAAGCAGGTAGGAAATAAGTGAATAATTGCAGCTAATTAGAACTTGTGTGTGCATCCCAAATTAATCTGTTGAATAATCAACCACCACCAACAGACTGATTCAAAAGGAAAAGGAAACAACAGCCCAGAAAGATCTAGATGACTCCCATAAATTCCTCAGGCAGGGACAAATGTTTTATGGAACTGCAGCCCTAAATACGGAAGGGGAAAGGGACAGATTATTGAGTGGAAACACTTGTTTTGCCTAAGATGTATGATAAAGAAAAGGGATGACAGCGAGGGGCAGCGGGTGATGCTCCTGCCAGACCCTCCTTCCTATCCGCTCACAACACATGGGTGGGACACAAAATCCAGCACCAGGGAGACACAGGGTGGCTGCAGGGGGACCAGACACGCCGCTGCTGTCGCTGCAGGGATAATGAAAGGTATCCAGGCTAGCAGAGAGGGCAGATGGAGGCAAAGCTGCAGCTAGCAATCCGTGTGCAAGCACCGACCAACCCACTGCTCCCTGTCCACAGGATCCCCATAATCTCCCAAGGCAGACCTGCTGTTACAAACACTCTCATCACTAACGCAGCAGGGACAGCTAAGCAGAGAGAGGGAATGATCTAGCAGGGGGTTAATAAAAGGACTGACGCAGAACAAAAAAGCCTGTCACTCACCCTAAGATGTGCTCTCCACCCCTTCCACCCCCCCAGAAAATTAAAAATCCCAGCCTGGGGTGTACTCTGTGTTCTCAGCAGGACTGGATGGGGAATGAGATGGGGAAAGGTAGGATGGGAAGGGGAAAGTTGGGAGTCAAATGTTTGTGCCAGCTGTTGTTTGTCGTGTGATATATCAGTGGCGTTATTCTGAAGCACCAGGTTACCTGGTCTCTCAAAGCCTGACAAGACCAAGCCATGTTTCTCAGTGCTGTTGCCAGCAGCTCCTCCTGGAGAGAGTCCCACCAGGCAGGACGGCCAAGCTGCTCTGCCTGACACCAAAGTCCATGCTAGCATGTTTCCATGGAAATGGGAACAGAACAACTGCCTGTGGCATGATACACCTTTTCTGATGTAGATTCGGACCATTTCTGACATCCCTTCTTACTGACAAGCTCAGGACTGGAGATTTTAGGAGCACAATCGAAACAGAACAAGAGGGAAAAAATATGTGATTGTATGAAACAAAACCCCTCGTCCTCTCTGGTGAGCAGCAGCTGAACTCGAAAGCACATTAATCCACCAAAAACACCCTTCAAGGCTTCCACACTAAATATAATCTGGTAATCACAGACTCTTTGTTTCTCACAAGCAGGTAGCAATGATCTGCTCCTTCCTCTCTTCTCCTACCCCTGTTTCGGGTAAAGTTTCCAGCATCTTTTCCACCCTCCAAAGGAATGAAACGTCTCTGCTTGGGGGTGAATCCCCCACTGCCCGTTTCCTGCCTGTATTGTCGGCTCTGCGCAGTGCACTGTCCGTGGCCTGGCAGGCAGGCGCAGGCAGCAGCAGGGCAGGAGCAGGCAGGCGCAGGCACGGAGCAGGCAGAAGTAGGTGGAAGAAGGGCAGCAGCAGGCAGTGAGCAGGGCAGGAGCAGGCAGGGAGCAGGGCAGGAGCAGGAAGGAGCAGGCAGGGAGCAGGCAGAAGTAAGTGGAAGAAGGGCAGCAGCAGGCAGTGAGTAGGGCAGGAGCAGGCAGGGAGCAGGGCAGGGGCAGGAAGGAAGCAGGCAGGGAGCACGCAGAAGGGCAGGCGCAGGCGGGAGCAGGCAGGAGAAGGGCAGGCGCAGGCGGGAGCAGGCAGGAGAAGGGCAGGCGCAGGCAGGGAGCAGGCAGGAGAAGGGCAGGCGCAGGCAGGGAGCAGGCAGGAGAAGGGCAGGAGCAGGCAGGGAGCAGGGCAGGGGCAAGCAGGAGCAGGCGGGAGCAGGCAGAAGAGCAGGCGCAGGCGGGAGCAGGCAGGAGCTGCCGCGCAGCAGCGCAGCCCCGCAGCGCCCTCTCCCGCGGGCAGCCGCACTCCGACCGCCCGGAGAACCGCGCGGTGCTGCTGCCGGCGCTGCGGACGTGCGGCCCCGGCACCCCGCTGCTTTCAGGGTGTTTCGGGTGCCGCCAGCCCCAGCCTCCCGCCGCGCACACGGGCATCGCCCAACGCACGGAGATGGCATTTCGCAAGGTATATGCCGGCAGCACCCAAAGCAGCAGTAACCTCTGCGCGGCTTGAGCCAAGGCCAGTGGCATTTTGGCACACAGAAATCTTTGCCTACCTACTGCTCTCTATCAACCCCTGGGCGCGTCACATACAGGCGAGCTCTGTTCACAGAGGCTTTGCTGGAGACTGAGTCTGGCATAGAATCCCAGACTGGTTTGGGGTGAAGGGACCTTAAAGCTCATCCAGTTCCAACCCCCTGCCATGGGCAGGGACACCTTCCACTAGAGCAGGTTGCTCCAAGCCCCTGTGTCCAACCTGGCCTTGAACACTGCCAGGGATGGGGCAGCCACAGCTCCTCTGGGCACCCTGTGCCAGCGCCCTCAACCCATCGGTGCAGGAGCCAACACATTTCAGGAGAAGGAATGTGAGAGATCTGCGAAGCTGCAGGCAAAGTGACAACAAGTTTTGTCTCTGTAGGGAGTCCGCTTGGTTGGCTTGGGATTGGTACCATTTTAAAGGGCAAGTTAGTGCTCTAGTGCTGGGAGCCAAGGATATGAACAAAGGATCTTCATGAATACCAATGTGTTCATAGATGGAATAAATAAAACTCATCTACAGTTGATATTCTACTTTCCAAGTGGGTGAAAGCGAGGTGTCCCCTTGATTCAGACCACCAAGAGATCCGGAAAGGGCTCTGGGCCCTTCATTAGACACAAAGAAGAGACTGGATATCAAACACTGCCTGAGGTGCCAGGCCTGGCTGAGTGCTTCTGTGCTGTCCGGAGGACAATGTGTGGGAGCAGTTAACCTTCCTCTATGGGGAACAGCATTCCCAGGAAGTAAAGGTCTCCTGACTGCCATCAAAACACTGGAAAAATAGAAACATTTCTGCTCTTCCTCAGTGCAAGGGACTGCAGAAGGCACCTGCATCAGAGCCAGACCCAGCTACACCCACAGGACATGGCTGTCCACACTATGGCTGCAGCAATAAACTCCCCAAAAGAAATTATTAGTTAAGTAAAAGGCATTTTGATTGACTGGAACATTTAATTTGGCCCAGAAGGAAATGAGAAGCCCAGAGCTCCTTATGAGCACAAAGCAGCAGCAATGTCCCAGCTCTGCTGTGCCCAGATTGGGCACTCACAACATCTGGCCAGTTGTGCCTTGCCCTGGCGCATATACCAGCTCACATCTCTCACACCACGTTGTATGTTCTTCCAGATGTGCCCTGTTGCACTCCCAGCACAGCCAAGCCATCCCCTGCAACACCAGCCTGTTTTGCACATCACCTGCTCAGCTGCTTTGGCTCCGAAGGGATTTTCTCCAGGCTTGGGAAGATCCCTTCCTTCCCTGCCAAGGTGAAAACCCTTGTGTGGAAGGCTGGGAGTGGGTGAGCGTGAGCCCTGTGGAGACAGGCAGTTGGCTTACAGGGGGTTGTAATGGGGCTGAGAGTGTGTTCCACGCTCTACAGCTGGCGGATAGGCCGAGGTTTCTCCTGTGTGCTGCCGAGCAAGCACCAGGAGACTGGGAATGTCACTGTGAGCATCAGCTTTGGGTCATGCAGATACCAAAAAGTGAGTAAATTCCCCTTTTGGTGCTCGAGGCTGAGGAACAGGACAAGCCCACATTGCCCAAAGGAGACATGGGCAAGGTCCACATGCCCCTGACTTTATGACTGAATGTATACATGTACCCTGACATCGAACACTGTGCCATGCCCGCCTGTGACAGCCCCAAGCACTCCCTGGTATTCGCTTTGTCTCTTGCACGGTGTTTAAGAGAGCAGTGGTCACCCCAGCTGCTGGACTGGCACTACCATGGCATGAACTTCAGGCAGGTGATGGTGACACTGTCCTCACAGAGCTCTCCCAGCAGGACCATCACCTGTGCATCCACCTCTTGAGTCACTCTGATCCAGACAGGCTCAAAAACTGTCTCTTCCAGTGCTGCCCACAGCTCCCCTCCCAAGCACAGACCGGCTGTTACCCATAGAATCATAAGACTGGTTTGGGTTGGAAAGGATCTTCAAAGCTCATCTAGTCCAACCCCTCTGCAATGAGCAGGGACATCTTCAACTAGATCAGGCTGCCCAGAACCACATCCAGCCTGGCCTTGAGTGTGTCCAGGGATGGGGAACCCACCACCTCTCTGGGCAACCTGTGCCAGGATTTTACCACCCTCAGTGTAAAGAATTTCTTCCTCACATCCAGCCTGAATCTCCCTGTTTCAGTTTAAAACCATCACCCCTCGTCCTGTCACAACAGGCCCTGCTAAGAAGTCTCTCCCCATCTTTCTTATAGGCCTCCTTCAAGTACTGAAAGGCCACCATAAGGTTTTCCTGGAGCCTTCTCTTCTCCAGGCTACAGAAGCCCAACTCTCTCAGCCTTTCCTCACAAGGAGACGTGCTTCATCCCTCTGATCATTTTTGTGGTCCTCCTCTGGACCCTCTCCATCAAAGCAGCGAATCCAGTACCACAAGGACGCTCGCAGAGCCCCAGCTTTCCAGGTACTCAAGTTTAGAGTTTACGCCTCCAGGGTGACATTGCAGCTGAAATCAAAAGGCACAGAACTGACAAAAGGAATCTTAAAAAAGTATTTTCTGCTTTAGGCAGCTGAAGAGATGAACAGATTCACTGGACTGAGGTCAGTCCTGCCTGAGATACACAGCTCCTTTTCCTTGCTTTGCCCTTCCAACTCTTCCCCCTTCTCAAAGACAGTCTTCTGCCACCCAGCTCCCAGGTCAGCCTTTCAGGGGGCTGTGCTATCTTATTTATCAGCAGGCAGCAAGTGGGACTTCTCTGGTGCCCCTCAATCTTGACAGAGTAGCAAATACTCACAAGTGTAAATCCATCTTGCACAGTTTGGTCTCAGATTCCTCCTAACTGCACTCAGAGTGGGCACACAGTTTGGTTGATGCTCTCTTCTGTGTTTTCTGTTACTCAGGATAAAGATCTCATTTTCCTGTTACCTTGCTGTATTTATGACCTGCAAGGCTGCTCAGGGTCCCCACTGTGCCCACTTGTGTCCTGTTCCTGTCATGCAGATACAAGCTGCAGCACACCATTTCAGGAAAATAAGGCAAAGGCATTTGAGGGGCACTAACAGTGGCATTTGACTGCTCCTTGGGGATCTGATCTCCTTCTTAGGTGACCTCTTGTCCCTGAAATACAGCCTGAACTTTTCACATGAGATCACAATTGCTAAACAGTCCTGTGCTATTTAGAGTTATCTTTGCTCTGTTGATAGCAGTGACAGGAACGGGATAGCCACTGCTCTCCTGCCACTCCGTTTACTGGCAAGAGATGACACTGTCACCTCTCAGTTCCTGTCACTGCACTGTGCTCTGGGCCAGGCGCACCACGTGGATGTAAACACCTCTGAACAGTTGCCTCTCCGATAGGGCTAACTAAAGGTTTGTACATATCTGGAAGGAATCTGGAGTTTACACATCCCAACAGTCTCTGAAGTGCTCTCTATCAGTGGGTAGGCAGCACACACCTTTCCAGGGTCACATCCCAATCTCTGGAAGCCAGCACGCATTTCCTGCACACTCTTATAGCAAACTGGGATTTCATTTTAGCTTTATTCCCCCAGCTCTTGTTAGCAGACTAATGACTTTGTGATTATGATCTGCTACAGCTTCTGTCTTGAAGACATCTCTGCACGTGTGTGCAGAACCTTGGGTACTACCCCAAGTGGCGTGCATCCAGTAATGTGGATGCTGATGTACTGAGTAACCCGAGCAGGAAATCCTTCCCTCAGGGTGAAGGACAGCACCGCTCCCCTCCTCTTACAAAAGGAGCCTAGTCCTTCCTCTCCCTGCTACTCTCTTACCTGTTACCCATGAGCAGCACGGGGCTCACAACCATCACCCACTGCCCTGCCAGTCACAAGCTGCTATTTCAGTAGGAATGCTGAAGGCTGATGGGGACCTGACAGTTAAGCTGCACCAGAGCACCAGCTGGGAAGTGGGTGGCAATGAATCTTTTGACAAACAGTTAAACTTCATTTTCTCCAAATTAATTAATTCATACAGAACATCTCCCTTCATGGGTTTCACAGTTAGAACGAGGCCAGTCTCGCCTCCCCCTCCATTATCTGTCAGTCGTACCACAAAGAAGAGCTCACTCAGTTGTGACTCGTGATCAAATCAGAGTGGAAAAAAGAAAAGCCTCTGCCTCAGCTTTCAATCTACCTGAGTAAAGTTGCCCCACATCTTTTGCTGCTTACACCCAAACATCTGCTTCTGCCTTTTGTTTGGAGCTGACCTACAGGGCCATGACCCCAGCCCTTGGAGAGCAGGCACAAGCCCCACCACAGGCTACCCTGCCCAGCAGCCAAGGCACAAGCCACTTCTATTTTCAGGCTGAATTTCGCTCCATTTGTGTTGCATGCCAGGTGTCTGTTTGATACCTCTGCTGTGGTGGCAACTCTCAGATCACATTTGGTTTCCCATGCCAAGATCCAAGGAGTGACGGATGCTGGATGGGTGCTCAGCAGAAAGCTCCAGAGCCACAAGGCGAGAGGCACCTCAGCACAAGTGTCTCCAGCTGAAAGCAACGAGACAGTAACATACACCACCGCCGAAAGCCCAGCACTGCCGGGGCTGCTGCTCCTCATCTGGCAGCATGGCCTCAGCCAGGCTCTTCTGCTTGTATCATCTAAGTGTGGTCATGAGGTGCCCAGTGCATAGCTGTGCCCTTTCCAGCAGCTGCCCAGGTCTGTCCTTCTCACCTTCAGCTGCCAGCTAAGTGCTAAATCTGGAGCAGTCTCCAAAGAGTTATCAGCACCTTTCCTGTAAGGGAGCTCTCTTTGGGAAGGGTTTCCTCACACACCTCCCTGTTTGGCATCTTAGAACTTTGCTTGAAGTAAACATCGTGTAACACAACCCTAATGATTCTGGGTAACACCTCTAGTCTCCAGAGCAGAACATAAGACAGTCACAGCATGTCAGTCCCCACAGCCCATTTCTCACCTCTGACAGCAGTGAACAGTGTGATGCCTGGGAAAAGGAGAGCCATCATCCACCAGTCACACCCTGGACACAGAGGACTTCACAGCCCTCTCCAGCAACATTCTAGATCATCTCTGCTCAAGGCTGAAGGGTTCCTGTTTACTCAACTCCTTGTACAGAAGCTGGTCCTGACAGTCATTTGTTGCTCTTTCATGGACAGTTTTTATACTACAGAGTTTTTGAGGTTGAAGGGGAACCAAATCTGTGTCCTTGTAAGCCTGTGTCTGGCTAAAGTGAGTGTTCTGTCAAAGAGGGTTTAGCAGCTGACTTCCTCAGGGGCAAGTCACTGAAAAGTCTAGCGTTTCCTTCAGAGATGAATGACCTCATCTAGACAGTAGATGGAGTAGTCACTCGCTGTTGAGGTCTTCTGCATGCATGAAGTCTCAGCTAGAGGCAGAATGGCAAAGAATAAAGCAACATGAGATAATCTGTCTTGGCCGCTCTTGAGAATGGAAATGTCACCGCAGTCGTTTCTGAAATCCAGAAAGCAACGGAGGTAGAAAACGACCAGCTGCTTTCTTCTACACTCCTCTAAAGGTGAAGGAGAAAGGGTCTTTCTCAGTATATCTATCATGGAGAGGCTTTTAGTGCCTCTCTCTTCTCTTTACCCCATTAGTCTACTGGACCTCATCTTCCAGAGCACTATTTGTGGCCATCAGTGCTATGGGCAGAACAGCCATTTCTACGAGCAGGATGTGCCTTGCTCATCCTGCCTTGTGCAGTGAGACCAACCATTCGATCACCCAAACTGGCCTGAAAAGACTGCAGGGATGCATTCAATCCTGCAGCATTCATGAAGCACAATCTCTGAGCTCATAGATGGCATAATCAGATGCAGACTTTCAAAAGGAAGTCTCTGGAGCCTGATGTGGTACGTCACCGATAGGACCACATAGCAATTTCCCTGGGAACCTACCTGGTTTTCAGTTCAATCTCTTTTGGTTAGCTGCCTCTCCTTGTCATACACATTGCCCAGCCTGGAGGCAACACATCCTCACAAGACTTACAGGTGCCACAAAACTACAAACGAAAAAATTTCATGCTCACAGAGCCTCACCAATATCTATACACTTAAATAAGTAAAACCAGACCTCAAATAATATTTATAACAGGACAGATGATGTTCTGGATTTCTGCGATTTCCAGTGGTTTACAGTTTTGTTTGCAGAACATAAAATATTTCCTTTGAAATCCTGCTCAAGCCCTTCCCCATACAGCCAGTTTCACCACCCCCTTGCTTCCCCACCTCCTCTTTGTTTTATAGAACATTTTATAGAACACTTCCAGAGTGTTCTGACTGCGTATCACTCTTCTCAGTCATGTTTCTGCTAAAGAAGTTTCTAGTTCTCTGCTCACTGCCCTTTTGGGGAAGAGGTTGAAGACCTCTTCTACCAATTAAGACAAATCTAGTTCCATGTGCAACCACAACTATTACCACTGGCTTCATTTTATACCAAACACTCCATGGTTTATGCCTCCTGCCATTCACACAGGAGGAAAATACCTGGGACAACTCTGACCAAGTAAGTTCTGCAGTTAAAACCTCTGCAGGCAGATCCACAGAAGACAGCTTTGCCAGGCACCGCTATGTATGAGTTGTGTTGGTTAATGTATGACGTGAGAACGTATGTGAGTAGTTTACAACACGAACTATGAAATACACAAACAGTTTTGGCAGTCTCACCAGTGAGATTTCGAAACAACTGCCTCTCTTGTCTACGAGAGTAAACCAATACGCAAATGTATTACAAAGTCTGACTCACAGCTTCAGTTAGCATGTTAAAATCTGCCCAGCTTATGGGATTGTGTGAGGCACACCATATCACTCAGCAGACCAGCCACTACACCTACCTGCTACAGCCTTGAGCTCCCGTTCTTGAAGCTGCAGCATAGTCTGTGCTCACCCTACTGGAGGGTGCTAAGGAAGACAAGAGATGGGGTTGAGGTGGGTGAAGCAAAGGTGGCCCCGGGGCTGCTCTGATTAAGCAGATTCTGTGGTAAGTGCCACCCAGGAACATGCTGCAAGGCAGGATCTACAGGGATGAGCAGCTGATGTAACCGTCACCCTACACTGTCCCCACCCAACACAGTTCTTCCACAGTTGTGTGTGTGATTGAAATGGTAAAATCTAGCTGAGCCAGGGGAGAGAACCACTCCCCACAAAGACCTCTCCTGTGCCCTAGATCCAGACTGTGGCTGTTCCAGACGTGGATGTAATACACACTGACAGAAACAGGAAAACATTAAAACAAAGGCCATTTTCATATAATATGTATTTTTCCTGGTAAAGCTGTATGGCTCTCAGACAGAGATTATGTCTTTTCCCTCCCTCACGCTCACAGAAATCCAACCTAAGGCTACCCTGACCATTGGCAAAGCACCCTTGACAGGCCCCCATGTCCAGCACTGCATGGGGACGGGCCTAAAGGTCAGCAAATATTTTGGCTTCTCTATTCTAGTCTCTCCAGGCCTGCTTAAAACTTTCTTCCATAGTCTTCTGCCACAGCAAGGGCTTCAATTACCTAAAGACCTGCAGATCAAGGGCTGCTCAAGAGATCGAGCTTTTAGGGGTGTTCTTGCACAAGTGAAAGAAGTAAGTGTTGCAATTCTGACACATAATTTTGCTGAGGGGGTTGTACTACACCAGTTTGTCAGTTTGAGGTACAGGATGAAGTTTTAGCCACTCCCTTTGTGCAACAGTACTGAGGTCAGATTCAACAGACACCACTACCAATGACACTGGCACTGCTGCTAATGCTGAAATGATGTGAATGGAAATGATAACCTCTATAATAAAGAATCCAAAGTATGTATTAGGAGATACAATCCACGTAACACCAAGGAGTATGTAGACTGGATGGATTTAGGGGACTAAAGAATATTTTTGAGAGTTTTGTTTCAGAGTCCCTTTCCAAAGATGAGATTGGGCATCTGTCATTCACCTTCTAGCTTGCCGAAGCTGAGAACATGGGAAAGCACCAAAAGCACTGCTCTGTCCACCACGTTAAGATAGATATCCATCCTTTCCTCCAGACAGACACACCACCACCTGTAACACATGTAGTAACTCTCATGTGAGAGTTTACAGTGCCAAACCCGACAGCTAAACAGGGCTTTAGCCTGCCTGTTGCTGTGCAGCTCTTGGCACCTGACAATGCTGTTGTTGGTACAGCTGGACTTGGAGTCTCACAAGGGCAAGAATGGAAATGCAGTCAAGCCATCTTCATACCAAAGTTGTCCACTCCCCAACCTCTCTTTTTCCCACCAAGTTTTCAGTTTCACCCATCTCTGTTGATCTGAACTGTTTGCTCCAGAAACTAGCTCCTGAGCTCCAGCAGTCCCTGCCATGAACTCAAATTCACCGGCACACGTGGTGGTTCCCACTTGCCCCAGTTCTGTGTGTTCTGCTGGAAGCCAGGCTGATCACCACAGGCTCTGAGCCACCAGCATTGCAAAATCCAGCAACTCGGCTCAACTTGAAAGAAACCCATCATTTGGGGTATGGATGTTCCCAGCTCCAGCTGTGGTGTCTCAGCCAAGATGGAAGCTGTGCCACCACCCCCACCCCCCCACTGAGTTCTCAGAATGAATTGAGATGGCAAGGCCTCCAAGGAAGGCAGACTTATAATCGTGAGGCAGGGTGGGAGGGAGAAGAGATTCTCTGCGCAGAAACGCTTCTGCAACAGCAGATCTCTCTGATGTGGTGGTTCAGATTCTACAGAACATCCAAACAACTGGCATGTGACAGCTTTGTACCAGGCACTTCTTCCAGACTCCAGTTCTGGGCACAGCCTCTGGTGAGAGACTGTGGTAAATTCCTTAATTCTGGTAAATTCCTAATTAAGGAATTTAAACTGGGACTTGCCTCTCTCCTGTGCGATTCTGCTTCTGAAGCACTGCACTTTTGAGGAGTTTTGCAACTGCCAAGACATGAAAGTGTGTTTGTTATTAACACATCGCTACCTAATTAGGAGACTTAGCAGGGGGCTGCGTATTGCCATGTTCTTTTTCCTCTGTTGCTGACAGTGTTAGATGAAAGTCTCTAGGTATCCCGTTAGGTGACAAGTGAAAATGAGTTCTGTGGCCAAAACTAAGCAATTTGACACAATTTAGTAGAGAGATGGCATTTTCTGCTCAAAAAGGGCCCAGAATTGGAACAGCATGAGGTGTTACAGCCCAAGATCGAGATGCGCTAGCCAAGCTGAGTGGGTGTCTTATGGAGCAGAGCAGCAGTGGGTGCTGAAGTCCAGGACTGAGACATATTGGCAGAGCGCAGATGGGGAATGTTGCCCAGTTTCTGAGAACAACACAGTTTTTATTTTAATTAGGGCTCCTCTGCTCATCTGCATGGCTCAGCACAAACTTTCATCTTCTGAATTTTCCAGGCCTTTATTAGGATCCACCCAAAAAGCCAACCTTCCACTTTTCCCCACTCCTCCCCCAGTGAAGACACGCTGGTAGCAACCACTCTCACCCCTGTATCCTGCTGCTGGCTCCCAACAAACATCACGGGCCAAGCAGCAATGTACACTCTAATTTCATGTACATGGACTGATAGACAGTTCCCACTGTAAAGAGTTTCCAATTCAGATCAAATGAGGCCTGTGATCAAAGACTCTGAGATTTCAGTAAGTCTGATAGCAGAGAAAGCATGATGACACATAGGTGAGTGAGCTGGGCACACAAAACTGGAATAATTGACTTCATGAAGCCTGGGGAACACAGGGAAAAGCAGCAACATGATGAGAATGTTGGAGGGACAGAAGGTAACAGGATTGTGAAGCATCTGTAATGCAGATCCAGCTCCAAGTACTGCCTAATGTTTATTAGCTACAGCTAAAGATTCCATCCCAGCACTGCAGACACGCATGGCCAACCTCAGAAACAATAAAGGAATTCATAGCTGGAGAAAACCCCTCCCCTTCCCACCCTGGGCACAGGCCTCTTTATATATACCCTTTAAGCTGGCCAAAGTAGGTTGAAGGGAATGAGCTCATTTGCATGTATAAATTCAACTTACCAAAGAGCAAGGACAATTGCTTCAAGCTCATGAGTTCCAACTAAGAAAAACAGGTCTTCATAGCTCCCTTGGGAACTGGAAGCTTTGGCTTCCAACCCTCCCCTTGCCCATATATTCATCCCCTTTCCTCTTGCCTCCTGCCTAACCAGCTCCTGGCAAATCCCCTGTTCCTCAAACCAGAGCCTGTGGTCAAGAAAAGCAAGCTCAGGGAGGTCATTAAAAAGATTCCACACAAACATCTGTCAGCTCCAAGTGGCTGCTGAGAGCATGTGCCATGTGAGCAACTCTTCATAGCTAATTTTCAAACAAGCTGGAAACGTCTCTCTTGTTCGCCTCCTGCAGACAAAGTCTTCTTTCCCCTTTTTTCTTTTTTGCTGAAGGGAACAAGTTCCATTTCCAATAACTGAAGGCTGATTAAACCCACTGTGCCCCCCCCAGTCATAAGCAGCTCATACCATGAAACAGTGTCAAGAAAAGGATTTCTTATACAAAGGGCTTCACATAACCAGGGAGAAGAAATAAAGGAAAACTGTTGACATTAAGTTTTGATTTAACTCTTTCCATTCTAAAAACCATTAACCCTTAGTTTTCTCTTGCTATGCTTTTAATAAAAGTATTCCAGCAAAACCTCTTGAAATCAGCATGTTGTATCTTTGAAATGACACACAGCACTGAACCAGAAGCAAGCAGCTTGCTACTTCCACAATTAAACAGGTATTTAATTAATACTTTTTACTCAGCCCAGGTGAACTCCTGTGAATCCAAGAGGCCAGTGTCCTTTTCTGTTACCTCTAAGTAAAATGAGTGGGGCACTGGGTGGCTCAGATGAAGGAAATAAGGAGCTCAACTCCAGTTCTCAGCTGATAGTTTCACCTCTAATTCAGCTGTTAGGCAAATCTAGATCTACATCGGCTTAAAACAAATGCCAACTGAGAAACTGCTGTTTAGCTCTTTAACCAAACAGGTTCTCTAAGGGAACTTCTTTTCTTTTTCTAAACCTTTTATTTTTGTTGGCAGGAATGAGGGTCATAAAACAAATCTTTCAATTACCCTTGCAGTCCCATTCAAGTCCTCTGACAGAATTGTGCACGCAGACTGAACACCAGCAGTTTATGGAGAGCAAATAGCATGGTTCCTCATGAGCAGCTTCGATTCTGTTGATGTGGAAACTCCACCTGTCCTGGCAGGAGAAAGGACAACTTCAGTCTCCAGCACAACAATGCAGAACACTGCATTAACATCAGGTGAAAAACTAATCACCCCAAAATGGAATCATGGCTTAATTCCCCAAAGCACTGCTGTATTAGCTAGGTTATCTGCTTGCAGCCTAACCTTCTGATGACATGGTACTAATAATGGGGTCCCCGAGCTGCGACACGCTATGTGTCGTGGCTGCCTTACGGGCATGTTTGATTATGATGTTCTGTGACACGGCTATAAATACACCCGTTCCCACAGGTGCAGACCTGATTGCAGTGAGCAGCGAGGGGCTTTGGCGGGTATTTGCTCTGTTCTCACCCAGTGTAGCATTGCCTGCTTGAGCGGGAGGGCTGTTTATAACTGCGCAAGCCTCACAGGCCTATCCCCCAGGGAGCTGGAGTACAGAAGCAAGCGAGGTTTCATAATCACATACACATCAAACGTTAGCAGGAAAAGTGCCGAAGGGAAAGAAAGAGTAAATTTGTTCAAATGAAAAAGCCTACTGACAAAACTCAAAGACCACCTGAGCAAAGGGAAAAGGGGATTATATCTTAACAGACCAACTCTGGTGGGCTGAATGTAGGTCTGAAAGGAGATGAAGATAATTGCTCCTTTACAGGGCACTTTCGCAGGGAGTTATTTGAGGAAAACGGAGTGTTTGAGGATTTCTTGAAGAACAGGGAAGGTGGCTAGACCTCTACTTTGTTTTAAACGATTCTGTTCTTAAAGATCATTATATTATCATAACCCTTTAGGCTCATAAAACCAGTCCATGCCCCTATAAAAACCAACCACTGCCAGTGAGGAGGGTTTTTCTCCCTCTCTCCTTCCCCGGCAATTCCAGCGCCCATCACCTGCCTGTCCTGCTCACTCTGCACTCTCAGTCCTCACTTGCCCTGAGGACAACTTCACAGAACAGAACAATCATAAATAACTCAGGAAGTCCTCTTTGGTAAGGACTAGTAAGAGAGAGAACCTGATGGGCAGCCAAACAACCCAAGGGTCAGACGTGAATCCATAACAGCTGCTGTACATCAGCTGTTGACTGAATACTAATCCCTGCATCCCAAAAAGAAAAACATCGACTAAAAGCCTTCTGCAACCCATCTCCTTTACTGTTTGTTTTGTCAGTCAAAGGAGATGACAATCACTCACAACACAGCACTGAATAAGGAAATTATCAGCTGCCTCAGCCAACGCACTATGGTGCGCAGTTGTCAAACTCTTGCAGATTCTGTCAGAAGTCTTCAAGCTAATGCTTCTATGATTTCTAAAGAAGCCCAGAAAAACTCCCTTTGATTAAAAAGGGAAACCTCCTTTTTGACTTGCTACACCACCTCTGCGACGGGATGAAAGGCCGCAAAGGGCGCACTCTCCCGCTGCTCCCTGCACAGCCTGCCACAGGAGCAGCGTGGGTAGAAAGCCCATGAAGTCAACCTGGAGAAGGCACAGAAGAGGCCAAGACCAGAAACTATACTACAAACGAAGAATATATAGTAGTATATATTCTATATATATAGAATATATATAGGCTGTAGTATATATTCTACAGCCAGTGATTAGCCTCAGGTCAGTGGCTGGTTTGCTGGACACCAGCTGGTCAGACAGAGGCACTGGTGTGAGTCAGGGCAAGAGAAAGGCACTGGCCTGCTTTGGGCAGAATGTAAATACAACACACAGACCCACAAAGATGCTGGGCGACAAAGGGCAGAGGAAAACGGGCAGCGTAAGGAAGAAGCCGAGGGGAGGGGAGGGTGCTGGTACCACGTACAGAGGAGTCCGCAGGCACGATGCCCTAACAGGCTTCCCCTCCGCGCTGCTGCCCAGTCTGAACGGCTCTCGGCCCGGTGCCGGGCTGGCCGGGGCTAGTGTGTCCCCAGCAGCGCCTGAGGCGCAGCGGTGCCCGTGAGGCGCCCGCAGCCCCGCCATGTCCCCTCACGACGCGCTGGCGCAGCTCCCACCCCGCACTCCGTAGGCAGCAGCGCCGCTACCTCCGCAAGATACGCTGGTTGCGCAAGGCCCGCCTCTATTCCCAAAGCGGCTTTACAACAGCGAGCGGCCGGCGGGGGCGGGGCGCTACGGAGGCGGCGTAAGGAGGCCCCGGCTGGTCACGTCCCTCCTCAGGCGCAGCGCAGCGCGGCGCGGCGGGGCGGGGCGGGGCGAAGTGAAGCGGGCAGGGCGCGATGTGGCAGCGGTCGGTGTGCGTGGGCCTGCTGGCCCTGGCGTTGGGCTACCTGTGCCTGCTGGGCCCCGAGCTGTCCCTGTCGGCGCTGTGGCACCTCTCCCCCTCTCTGCTGAGCACGCTGCGCCGCGCCGGCTCGCTCGAGGGCCGCATGGTGTCGGCCTGGCAGGCGGCCATCGTCCGCCCGGCCCGCGGGTGGGCGCGCGTGGCCGTCGGGTAGGTGCGGGCAGCGCGCGGCGCGGCGGGCTCGGGAGAGCGCGCCCCTGGCGGCGGGGCGGGGAGCGGCAGGCGGGGAGGGCGCCCCTGGCGGCGGGGCGGGCTGTGATTCCATACATCCATCTGTGTGTGTGTGTGTGTGTGTATACAGGGTCTGAGGGAGCGCAGTCCGGCAATGAATAGGTGTGAGAGACAAGTTTCTAAAGCCTTTGCAATAGGGGAGCTAGTGGTGCGGGGTTGCAAAGGAGGGAGGTGGAGAGGGAAGGGAGAGGAGGAGGTGGCGGATGCCCCTTCCTCTTTCACATGGATCTTAAATGCTCGCTGTAAGTCTGACCGTTACATGTAGCGCTTGACTCGCTTTCTCTTAAACACAAGGCCATGACAGGATACCTTGGCTTTGACCAGAAGATTTGGCCTTCAGGTGTTGGAAGAAGTGGCTGTGCCTCGATGGCTGTGTGGCTGTAGAGTTTTAATTGGGGTCTGTCCTGTGTTATGGTCAATGCAGGCTTTTTCTTGTCAATGCATGACAAAACAGGTTTTGCAGTGCGCCATGTAGTCCTCTGTTTGCTACAGCTTACTAGAAAAGACCCAAGTATCTTCGTTTTAATCCTTGTTTTCTTCTTTGGTTTGAAGTGGTTGAACACGTGTATGATTTATACACACAGCCCAAACACTTGGGGCCTCAAGGTTCAACAGCAAACATGGTTCCTTAGTGCCATATCTCTGCTGTTAAGGGAGATAATTCAAGCTCGAAGGGTGTTAGCGGAGGAATAGCAGGGAGAGAGAAGACAGTTGGAAGAGGATTAGAGGTCTCTCACTTGAAAGAAGTGTGACTTGCTTGTTGCCCCCTTAATGATTCATTAAAACATCAAATCGCTGACCTTTTCTTACAGTGAGTTTGGGGGTAAAGTGCTGCTTGAGCTCGTTCATTCTTTGGTTTTCTTTTCTCTGCTGGGAGAGGGGATTTTCCTCTCCATAGCTTATGAGACAACGCACAGTACAGAGGGCTTCTGAGCTGTTACTTCATGTACAAAAAGCTTCAGGAGTTTTAACGTCCTTCATTTTGTGTATTGTGGCCTTCGTGTGTTGCGGCCCAGATCACACGTGAAAGGTCACTGACAAGGAGGAATCATAAATGGCTGCGTGTTTCACACCAACACGTCAGCGGGCGCTGGCATCTGTAGTGTCTGGGGGTATAGATGCAGTTAGAGATCCTGCAGAACTTCTATAGATCATTTGGATCCCTGTTAGGGAAGCACAGGGCAGAGGAGCAGAACTTGCACTGGACAGCAGTTCTGGAAGATGCTTTAGTAATTGCTGGTATTGTCACAGTAATCCCCAGCACAAACACAGGCTGGGGGAGACTGGATGGAGCAGCCCTGAGGAGAAGGACTTGGGGTGTTGGTCAGTGAGAGGCTCCCCATGACCCGGCTTCAGTGTGCGCTTGAGTCCAGAACCCCCCCGTGTGCTGGGCTGCACCCCCAGAGCGTGAGCAGCAGCTCAGGGAGGGGATCCTGCCCCTCTGCTGCGCTCTGGGGAGACCCCCCCTGCAGTCCTGATCCAGCTCTGGGGCAACAGCACAAGAGGGACGTGGAGCTGCTGGAGCGAGGCCAGAGGAGGCCCCGGAGCTGCTGCGAGGGCTGGAGCAGCTCTGCTCTGGAGCCAGGCTGAGAGAGCTGGGCTGGGGCAGCCTGGAGAAGAGAAGGCTCCTGAAGGGGAGACCTTAGAGCAGCTCCAGTGCCTAAAGGGGCTCCAGGAAACCTGGAGAGGGGCTTTGGACAAGGGCCTGTAGGGACAGGACAAGGGGAATGGCTTTAACCTGCCAGAGGGGAGACTGAGATGAGCTCTGAGGCAGAAGCTCTTCCCTGTGAGGGTGCTGAGGCGCTGGCACAGACTTTTCCCAGAGAAGCTGTGGCTGCCCCATCCCTGGCAGTGTTCAAGGCCAGGTTGGACACAGGGGCTTGGAGCAACCTGCTCTAGTGGAAGGTGTCCCTGCCCGTGGCAGGGGTTGGAACTGGATGAGCTTTAAGATCCCTTCCAACACAAACCACTCTGGGATTCCATAATACTGGTATCTCCCTGAAACCAAGGAGTAGAAACAAGGGCAAGTGTTCATAAACATTCTTCCTGGGAGCCTGGTTCCAGTCCAGAAACTTCCTGCTTCTCTGGTCTGAACCAGACTGTGTTTAAATTGAAGTAATTGATAAGAACTAGGGGCTGGAAGATTGGAGCCACAGGTTAGACCTTAGGTAAAGCCCAGATCTGCTGAAATAGTTCCATAACTGCTACAGGATTGTTCTCCTGCCTGCATGGTTTGAGGGAAGGTGCCATGCTGTTTATGGAAATTCAGGATGGTCCTTTGGAAATGGCACTTTTCAACTGACACACTGCTCTCTTGACATGTTATAAACAGAACCAGCCTATGTGAGGGGTGTTTGTAGGGAGGGCTTTGCTTATTGTCCAGAGCAGTTGAAACTCAAGAGGCTGATCTGGTAGACTTAAATACTTTCAGTTTTGTTTTGAACAGTTTTGAATTGCATGTACGTTTTAAACCCAAAATATGTGAAATTTTAGAAGCTTCTTTATTTTAAGAATTAAAACCACTATTCTTGTGCCTGTTCTTGTTCTGAGCAAGCCTAAGGCAGAAAATGAATTACAACACGTACTGTCACATACGCACCCACCTTTGGACCACACGGCTTGTTTGAATTCAGCAGGATGTTAGAGATCCTTCTCTTCTCTGTGGTACTGCAGCACATCAAAAGTATGTCAAAAGGAGAATGCTTTAGTAGAGAGATTCAGGAAATTCACATGCCTTTGTGGGCTTGTTTTTCATGTGGTTGGTTGTTATGCCCCTCAGGGTGACGGCTGCAAACAGCAAACATTACTGGCTGGGGAGCGCTCTCCTTGTATCCCCTCACAACTGCCCAGGGGTGGGTGCAGTTTGCCCAGGGTGCGTTTTCCTCTCTTGCAGCGTCAATGCCTGCGTGGACGTGGTTCTGTCAGGTGTGAAGCTGTTGGAGGCGCTCGGTGTGGAGCCCAGGGATGGGAAGAACCACGCCGTGCTGAGCTCCCGGCGGGACCTGGGAGAGGCGTTCGCTCACTTCATGGACAAGGGGGCGGCTGCCGAGCGCTTCTTCAGCGACGCCGAGTCCTTCCACCACATCGCCCGCACAGCCTCGGAGCACCCTGGGGCTCAGGTGTGTCTCACCTGAAGATAAGCTCTGAGAAGCACCTTTCTGTTTTGTGCATCGTTGGTGACGTCTGTTCTCTCTCTAGTGAGGGTACAAACATTTAGGAAAGCAACTGATGGTACAGCTTGAGTGCGTTCATGACTTCCTGCAGACCTCTGCACTTGCTGCGATAGAAGGGGGTTAAATAGTCTATCCCCTGCTTGCTTTCCCCAAACTGAAATGTCAGTCTAAAGTGCTTCTGTAAGAAAGTGATGTGGGAGCCAGTGATGCTGTAAAAGGGGCTCTAACATATTGTCTTGATGTGACAGGAAATAGATCCAAGCATTAGGAGTTGTAAAGGCTCCGATCAGCTTCAGCTACGTAACTCAGGATTTCATTTCTCTCTAGGACTGATGAAAAGCACTGAATATATTCTTTCTGAAGTCTCCCTTTCCAAAAGCAAAGCTTTGTTGCTGTAATTTATACTGGGTCTACTGAATCAGCTTGATACCTCACTTGGTGTTAACTACTTTCTACAAACTGCTTAAATGCCACTTTCTGTGCAGTTCACCAGCTGGAAAGTTCACATTCTCGAAACGAGGAAGAGCTCTAAATGCCTTTTAATGGTCAAGACTCTCCTGGTATCCCACCACATTTGCTACATTGGAATTTCCGGAATCGCCTAATTGGCAATTTGGATCGCCTAATTATTAGCTGTAGCCTTCTATAGCCTGTTTACTGTCACCTCCGAGTGCCTATGATCCTCCTGACAATCTATATTCCTTGCTTTCAAAGCTCACATCGAGTTTTCTCACTTGAAAGTTTGACCTTTCTTACCTGAAGAAACTCCATGTGGGCACAGGCACCTTGATCTCAAACTGTTGCAGTTTTTAAATGCTTGCTAAAATCCCACCAGTTGCCAGCTGAGAACCTGCACAGAAGTAAGGGCTGTTTGTGTTATGGATCAATTGATTTTTACAGGGCTGTTATCTGAAGGCGAATATTTAAATTGAAAAGAAGTCAGAGAACACTCAACTCGCTCAGATCTCACAGAGGGTTGTAACATTGTTTGGCCTTCAGCCCCAATAAGCTTTATTAACTTGTGTAATGCCAAAATCTCTGTACCAAGAACTAAGCATGTCTAAAGCTATCAAAGTGAGGGAGTGCCCATACCTGCCCCTCTTTGTTTTACAGCTGTATGTAGGAGGAAACGCTGCTCTCATTGGTCAGAAGCTTGCAACAAATCCAGACCTGAAGGTACCCAAAAATGTCACGCTATTTGCTTGTCTGTAATGAGGCTCCCATTGCTTCCCTGTAGACTTGGGGGGTGCAGTGATAGGATAAGGGGAATGGCTTTAACCTGCCAGAGGGGAGATTGAGATGAGCTCTGAGGCAGAAGCTCTTCCCTGTGAGGGTGCTGAGGCGCTGGCACAGACTTTTCCCAGAGAAGCTGTGGCTGCCCCATCCCTGGCAGTGTTCAAGGCCAGGTTGGACACAGGGGCTTGGAGCAACCTGCTCTAGTGGAAGGTGTCCCTGCCCATGGCAGGGGGTTGGAGCTGGATGAGCTGTAAGGTCCCTTCGACCCAAACCAGGCTGGGATTCTATGATTCCATGTTGCTGTTATTTCTTAGGAACATATGGTTGGTCTTCCAAGTTGAAAAGCATAGCTGATTTTTTTTAAATGAAATTAATATTATTATTTTAAATCAATTGTCCAGGTAATGCTTAAATGCACTGCAGTGGTGGCAAGGGACATGGCAGGGAAACCTGCATTGGGTGTTCTTGTTTTCTAGATCCTCCTTTGTGGCCCAGTTGGTCCTAAACTCCATGAACTACTTGATGACAACGTGGTTGTGCCACCTGAATCCATGCAGGAAAGAGATGAATTCCATCTTATCTTGGAGTATCAAGCAGGTACTTTGCCAAAGGCTGAACGTTAGATGGGAACTCCAGACATCACTAAGATATTCCTGGCTGTAAAGCTGTTGGGTTTTGAACCACTTAATTCCGGGACCATGTACAGACATCTAAGAGTCTTTTGAAACCTTCTCCCTTTGCATTACGGTGAATGTAAGGACAGACTCATGCTGCTGGCTTGACATCTCTTTGGTTCTGTATACTATAACTAAAGAAACCAAGTGGATTTTGATCTTGTTGCAGTGCATAGCCTACACAGACCTGATGGGTCTCATTCTAAAGCTGTAGGAACACTACAACAGTCCAGTAATGTTCTCTGAAAACAGAAAGGTACTGTGTAACCACATGCAGGTGAAATTCAGGGTAGCCCTAATGTAATGGCTAAACCAAATCTGAGTGTATTTTCTTGCTGTTTTGAATGGTTTCACTGGTCCTGTCTCAAAATGCAGCTTGAGGAAGACTTCCATTGGTGTGACAGAAGAGGGAGTATTTAGCAAGGAGGGAAAGCCAAAGAATCATCTTAATCAAACTCGTTTAGCAGCAAAACTAAGCTGGAGCAGCACCCAGAGCATCCACTCTGGCTGAAAGAACGTTACTATAACTGACAAGTACTGTAGCTCAGTAGCCAATGGAGAATACACTAATCTTTAAGTAAATCTTAGTGGTCTTGCTCCTGGTTAGATGATACATTAGTACATGATGTCTGCTTTTCTCAGTATCTTTGTTCTCAGGGGAGAACTGCTCTCTTGAGACTCTGTGGATCTGTGTCCTAGAGAAAACTTTGTCACAAGACTTCTGTAAGAGGAAACAGCACAGATGGCTGTTAATGCTGGTTTAGTGGCTTTTCCACGAATGCTGGTCGTATTCTCCATAGTATAACCTGTATACAGCCTGGGAGAGTGAGTGAAGAAGTATGCAGGCTGGTTCTGAGGTAGAGATTCTACCTATAACAGACTCAAAAATGCTTGTGCCTCAAGAGCTTTCTGTTCCAGCTGCATTTATTTATTCCCTTACATTTCTTTCTGAGCAGTTACCATAACTGGCACAAGGAACTGCCTGAACAGAGACACATGAACAGATGGGGAAAGCTGGCAGAGGGCTGCCCAGTTGGACCATGGCTTGTGTAATTTGTGTCCTCTGGAGGCTCGCTGTCGGTACCCTGACTTCTCATGGCTCAGTGTCCCAGAGATGGAGCCCATTTAATCTGTGATCTTACCCAGGAATAAAACGGTTTACACACACAGCACTGATGCAGCTCTCTTCTGCAGATCATTTCTGGGAGCTGTGCAGTTGGGTACAGTCAGAGCCATGAGAGTTTCCAGGGTGTATCTTCATGATACAGCTTGAGTCGAGCCAGCGCGGGGTGGTTGCCAGAGGGAGAAAGTCTCCCCTCTCTCTGCACATCCTGCACACTCCAAATGTTTGGCTTGAGCTGGCTGTGACACTCGCCTAATGTCATGCTAAACTGATTAAAACATCACAAAGCTTGCAAACCCAACCACGTATTGAATTTTCCTTCTGATCCAAGAAGCATCTAAATGAGGCAGAGGGAGTGAATGAATGAATGAAGACAAGAGCAAGATTTCTCATATGGCTGGCCGTATGGGCACAGTCATGTTGTGTAATCATGCCTTTGGATTCCAGCAGGATACCCCAAAACTATCTCCAGACACATGGTTTGATTTGCTTCTCTTCTGAGCTAACCTGCTCCTGTTTGTTTCACCCCAGGTGAAGAGTGGGGACGAGTGAGAGCACCCAATGCCAACCGCTTCATCTTCTCCCACGACCTATCAAATGGCGCCTTAAACATGCTGGAAGTGTTTGTGTCCAGCCTGGATGAATTTCAGCCAGATCTGGTGGTGCTCTCAGGACTTCACATGATGGAAGGCCAGAGCAAGGAGATGCGGCAGAGACGACTTATGGAGGTGAGATGCTCCAATACCAGTGTCTCCTTAATTTCCAGTCCAGGAAGTGCTTCGTGGCAGTGTCTTGCTTTCCCAGGTGGGAACTTGAAAGCAGGCTGTGTCTACGTATCTCCCACAAACCTTTTCAGTGTTGCATGCTAAAAGAAGGATGTGAACTATCAGAATGGTAAAAGCCTACTCCTGTAACACTGATGGTTCTTAGATTCAGTGGGCTGTCTAGGGGAGAAAAGGTATGGTCTGGTTCTCTGGTTGGAGTATGATAACCTAATTACTGGTGGCTAAATTACATTGGTTTTCCTATCCCAGATACTAAGATGATCAAGGTTCTAATCGAGATTTGCATTCTTTAAGCGGCATCGGTGTTAGATAATCCAAGAGGCAGCTTTCTCATGTGAGCCCAAAGGAGCTACACAAGTTTTCTTCTGACTTGCAGCTCGGTTCCTCTCTTACAGCCAAGTGCCCTCGATGCAGTGCACTAGCATTATTCTTTTTCTGTGTTCTAGGATCAGCTGCTCCAGATTCATGAGGTTTCTGAGTTAGTCCATTAGGAGCTGAGCTGGTGCAGATCAGGGTTAGATAAGAGTCTTCCTGCTCTGGGATTCTGAAAACTAAAAGTTGTTTTTATTTCTTCCCCTTAGTACATTCTCGTCAGACATCTCATTTGGAATTGTGTTTAAATCCACCCACAAGAGGATTAAAGGATGTGTATTTCTGAGTCAAACCCACTTTGTGCTGTTTCTTCATGAATTTGTGTTTTAGGGTGGTTGTTTTTATTTCCCTGTCTGCTGTAGGCTGTGGCCTCCATCTCTGACATCCCCACTGACATCCCTATACACCTGGAGCTGGCCAGTATGACCGACCAAGATTTTATGAGCAACATAATGCATCAGGTAAGGAAAATGAAAGGACATGCTCTATTCATCAGTTTCCTTTTCTTCAGTGTCAAAATGCACAAACTGGTATACAAATATAGAAATGAAAACTTAAAATTAAGGCTGTTCATTTAAGGTAAGTGCAGAACATGGGTTTAATGCATGCTGTGGTACTCTGAATGCTTCTATTTTCTCTGCTGAGCTTACAAGAGTTGCCCAGAGAAGCTGTGGCTGCCCCATCCCTGGCAGTGTTCAAGGCCAGGTTGGACACAGGGGCTTGGAGCAACCTGCTCTAGTGGAAGGTGTCCCTGCCCATGGCAGGGGGTTGGAGCTGGATGGGCTTTAAGGTCCTTTCAAGCCAAACCAGTCTGGGGTTCTATGATTCAGTAAAAACAGGCGCAACACACCCGGGCTCTGCTCTCTGGTCTTTCTAGGCTATTTTGCAGTCACAGCGGGAAAGTCACCCAGGAGCAATACTGGCAACTCCTCAGATACAATTACCTTTGGCTGGTTTAGATCCAGCAGGCTTGCAACTGTCTAGAAGAAACCAGGATTTGAATTCGAGCTGAGTTGATAATGCTCAAAAACCCCTCAATTTCTCTGCAGGATTTCTTTCCTGCAAGCCTTGCTGGTTCCTTGTTTAGTTTGACACACTAATCTCAGTGTTATGAGTGTTTCATGTGCATTTGATGTTTTGTTACTCTTTGCTGTCAAAGTGCACAAAATGAGCATGCCCCCTTGCTGTGAAAGCTTTCTTTGGCTGAGTCATTCTTGCAAATTGTAGACTGGGGCAGCTTGTGCAGTGACTGTGGCCTGCATCTCTCCAGGACACAGGTGCTCCTTTCTGCTGGGCACACTGGTGACAGAGCCAGTGATGGGTACTGTTAAAAACAACACCCTGAAGGAGGAGGGCCAGAGTCTGATTCTCTCTCTGGAGGAAGAACTGTTGTTTCTGTGTTTCTGTTAGCAGGTCTTTCCCCTGGTGAACTCCATTGGGCTGAACGAACAGGAGCTGCTGTTCCTCACGCAGGCTGCCTCTGGTCCTCACGCCTCCCTCACTTCCTGGAGCGGCATTCCCGATGTGGGTGTTGTCAGCGACATCCTCTTCTGGATCCTGAAGGAGCACGGGAAGACCACGGAGCGGGCCTCTGATCTCACACGGATCCACTTCCACACCCTGGCCTACCACATCCTTGTCACTGTGGATGGGTACTGGGGCAACCAGGCTGCTGCTGTGGCAGCTGGAGCTAGAGCAGCGGGGACTCAGGCCTGCGCCACTGAAACCATCGACACCACCAAAGTCTTTCTTAAAGCTCCTTTGGAGTTTGTGACCTCCCAGATAGAGGCACCTTCCAAAATCTCTTTAAATCCAGATGAGCCAGTGGTGCATTGGCACCGAGAAGGCATTTCCTTCCATTTCACTCCTGTTTTGGTGTGTAAAGATCCTGTCCGGACCGTGGGACTTGGGGATGCTATTTCAGCTGAAGGACTGCTATATTCGGAAGCATATCCTCAATAGAAAACTAAGACCTCCTTTTTCTCCAGTACTGTACTGTGTCTGAGGAACCATGGAGTAGGATTTCAGGCAGTGGTGGTATAGGAACAGAATCAGGTTGTGGTGGGTTTTCTGGATATAACTGAAAAAAGAGCCAAAGAATAATTCCAGGTATAAACTGTCCAGCACATTCCAGTCACTGACAGTGACTTGAACGCTTCACGTTTAGGTACAGGCGTTTTGGTATTTAATGTGAAAATGGGCTTTGCTTTGTCTTAAGCATGTAGGGAGGGAAATGAGTGTTGAGATCCCTGTTTGGAACTCCAAATGGCTCTTGTTCTGTTAGTGCTGGAAAGTAGAGCAGCCAGGAGGAGTTCCTGGTGCGGATCCCAGGGAGAATGCTGTCTTCCCTCTGCTAAACTAAAAATAAAAGGCTCTTGCATTATCTCCTCCCAGCACCTTGCTGGTGGCAAGAGCAAACCTTCTGCTTGCTTTGTGTGAGGATGGAATCTTTTGCCTTTCAGCCTCAGTGTCCCTGGCCTTGGGGAGAGCCAGAGTCCCAAAATGTGACGCACGCTGCACAACTCCTTAAATGCACCCACAAAACCTGGCTCAAGGCTGCCTAGATTTACCCTGGGTATCTGTTGTCTCTCTACTAAAGGTATCCAGCTGAGCCCTAGTAGCCTGTGCTTAGTTTTTTGGGGGAAACTAGAAGTGAAGATGATCAGGATTTATATTTGAGGAGTTTTATTTGCTTGCCGGGTAAACCACAAAGCAATACTTGTGGTTGCTGTGCACTGAATCCCTTCTTTGCTAACAGTGGGTGCTTAGATCTGGTATTTTGGAGAACTGTGGAGTGCTGGAGACTAATTTTTAGTTGTTGCTTGAGCAAAGTTGTGCAATTTTCTTCAGTTTCCCTGCCCTCCATTCAAGTGTTAATATACTGGGGAATCTGGAGGCACACAAGCCACAACAGCCTTTTTCAGGTAAGACTGAAGGTGAGGAAGGCATTTTATAGGGTTTGATGGTTTTTTTCTCTTTGACTGGGTCACTGAGAGTTTCTTTTCTCTGGACAGCCTTTGACATTAAACAAGTACAACCATGTGTCCTTGTTACATGCTTTCTTTATATTGTTTTCCTCTCTCCTTTCCTTCTCTCCTTGACTCTTTCCAGCCACATGCTGTGGGTTGCACAGCACCAGCGTGATGTTTGTCTCTTTCCAGCATGGTTCCAGCAGGAACTTCAAGTGTGTTTGCACAGGTATCATACATGTTTTCTCAGTATAACTGGATTAAATGCAATCAATGTGTCTACACAAGCCTGGGCCCTACCAGACTTTGTAGGAGGTCGCCTGAGGTCAGTCTTAGCATCAGATTGGAGGGAGGAGAGTCCATACTGCTTAGGCTGGAGGGATCCGTTTCACTCTTATGTCCTATTGCTGTCAGTGATATTCTCCTATTGGAAAATGCCATTGTGAATGCTCTGTAAGGATAAAAATTGACAGCTTTTGTAACTGTCCTGACTTAGCACACAGTGCTGCCTGTCACCATGTGTTTAACTGCTGCTTTCCCTCTGAGCAAAGTCTTCTGTGTTGGACCAGTTAAGAAATACAGTCAGTGCAGTGTTTTCCTGCAGCCTATCCCATCTTCTGTTGCATCTCAGCATGTTATCTCAGGTGCAGGATCTTCCTAAGACTGGAAGTATTTCTACCTAGAGTAATTTTTTATGATCATTGATAAACTGTAGCAGGGGACTTGGAGTTCTGCGTTAGCCTTCCTACAGAAACAATCAATCTTCTCCTTTCAGCCCTGTGAAGGCCTGAGGCCATTTGCAAGGTTATTTGGCCACCTTTGAGCATAGCCGCCTGGTCCCGCCTGCATCCTGCCAGCTGGAGAACTGACCTGTGCTGACGCTGGGTCCCGCTTTCCCGACACTCCACCAAGCTGGGGGGAGTCTTGAGCTGGAAACAAAACCAAATACACACAAGCTGTCACCAGCAACGGCCCTGCTGCTGGATTTCACTTCTCCCTTCCAAAACCAGTGGATTGGACTGGTATTGCCTTACGGCCATTTAAAATCACATAACTGCACTAACAGAACTTGTCCAAGAGTAACTTCTGCTTGTGTTCAACAGGAGGGTTACAGGCCTGAATTAGCTTTTTGTTAAGCTACTTTGAAGGAAGAATTGCTATAAACAAGTCTGAAGAAGAGCTTTATTACTTAAAATTCATCCTGACCTAGAAGCTGAACTCTCATTATGATTATTATTACTAACTCCTCCTTCCTGCTGCTCCTGCTCTTTCTCACCAGTTAATATTCCTTCTTTGGCCTGTGAATGCCTGGCACGGAGTCACTTCTCAACAGCAGCTCGACTGCTGCTCTGTCTCTGTCTGCTTTGATCAGGCCTTGAGAACTCACCTGCTCCCCAGATTCACTTACCAAGGCTAACTCTTCACAAGCGTGACCTGTTAAAGATCTATCATTGCTATCCTTGATTAAGGTTTGAAACAATCTATATGATAATAAAACTGGATGGGATGGCAGGGCCCAGCAGCCTGTCTGTGCTGCATGTTCCACAGGCTGTGAACATGATGCACTTCACTTCCCTCTGCCCCCCCACCTTCATTATGGCTTGTGGAGTCTCTTGGAGTCCTTCTCCTGCCCATGTAGCTGCCTCGCATCACTGTACAGCTGCAGTAGTGACAACAAAGCAAAGCTGCTTTGTCTTTATCAGACCTTGCTGAACAACCCACGTGGAAATAGCTACTGGAGGTTGTTAGGTCTGTATAAGGGGAAAAAACAGTGAAATTTCTATTGATTGTGGGTTTGTGGTTGTGTATTTTACAAAAAAAATCCAACCCAAGTCGCTGGTAGGTGAGAGGTTTTTAAACAAACTTATCTAATGGATTAGAAACCACCAGATCTCCCTTCACCAGGAAGAAACAGAACAGTTGCAAAAGTACCAAAGCTTCAAACCCAGGCTTGAAGTGATCTCTGCTTTCCACTCTTGTCTCTACAAAAACTGTCTGTTCTTGTGGGTTACACATACCTCTGAATCCACAGCGCTGGATGGCTCAAGCCTCAGCTAGCCCTGTACTTCTGGACAGAAGGGTTTCCACTGGACATGTTTATTCCCCACATAGTTTGCTGAAGATGCAATAGATGAGCTCATCCCTGTGACAGCAAGCTAGCAGCTTGGGTTGGAACTAGATGAGCTTTAAGTTCCCTTCCAACCCAAACCAGTCTGGGATTCTGTGAACTCCAGTTACCCTAAAAGCTGTTTAAACCTTTTGCTGTTGGGCTCTTTTTGTGGATCTTGCAGCTTATGTGAGCGCTGATGCTGTTGTCAAGGAGTGAGCAGCCAGACTGTCCCTCTCCATGTTGATACTTGGCACCGGTTGCTGGTCCCTGTGCTTGGAGCAGTCTGTGCTGAAGCAGTGCTCACGAGTACTCGTGTCACACAGTGTGCTCTGTTGCTGTTTCTGCTGTAAGGAAACTCATCCAGCATCTGAGTACATTTGGAAGAACCATAGAAAAATGGAAAAAACCTGCATTATATTTTTGTGGCTTTAGTTGGACTGTATTTACATCCTGCATTAAATCAGTATTTTAATGCGAATGTTTGGTTCAAGCTGTATTAATTGTGTTCTTCTGTAGTGCAGTTAAAGTTTTGGTAAAAGCACACAGTTGAGTTTTAAACCTGTGGTCATACCAAAGGCTTATGCTTTAAATAAAATACGTTTATAGACTCATTGGTTAAAACCAGCCAGAACAGACTCCGAACAAAGACTGTCTCATGCTCTTCATTCAATAACTAGTGAGGTTACTAGAGAGAGAAATGAGAATAGTAAAGGTTGTTTTTGCTCTTTGTTTTTAAAGCTTCAGTGCTAAGGGGCAGAGGAAGGCTATTTGCAGCCTATTTTGCTCTCCTCATGCCTATCTCTTTCTGCTTCAGCAATACCGAGTTTGGTGAAGCTCTTTAGTAAAGTGATCTTAGAGCCAGAAATGACTGTTTGGTCTGTTCAGAGACATCAGATGAAGAAGTTCTCTTCTGTAACAGATGGAGCAGCTTCTTGTATAACATCTCAGGTGGAACCTACGTGCTGACCAGACTGAATCTTCAGGGAGTTCTTGATCCAGACTCTTGTGGGAGGATGTTCTCTCAGCAGAGGGAAGAAGTGCAGGTTGGAAACAGCACGCATGGCCATTACCTTCTGTGCCAGAAGCTCGGGACGGCGTCTGTTCCAAACAGCTCGCTGTCACTTGAACACTGAGCCTGGCATCAGCCTTTACTGAGGAGATCTCTCAGGAGCTGAAGAACACAAATGCTGGTGGCTGAGGAGGAAGGATCTCACTAAAGTGCAAGCGGGGGAGACAAAAAAATACACCCTGAAAACCTCCCCTATGAGTTTCTCAAGAAAGCAGCTCCTTTGTCAGCACAGCCTAGGTAAAACTGGGTTCAAATCTCACCTGTATCTATACTGATACCCGGGGTTTGGTGCAGTTTGCTTTGAGAGTGGTAAAGCTTTCCATGTAGCAGAACTGTGTTTCCTGCTATATAAAACTTCTTGGCAGATGAACAAGTTATAATCCATCCTCTTTGTGTAGTGCATTTATGAGTGGAGCTTATTGTTTTAGTCAAGTTTGTGTTTCTTATTCAGCGTTGAGACTTGTCTGTCTCTGTAGAAGAAACCGAAAACCACTTCCCAAGGGGGAAGTCTAAACCTTTAACACCTTCCACAAGAGCAGGAGGTTGAGTAGGACCCAAGGTCCACCTTGCTCAATACAGCCTAGCACTGACCACAACTGGGCAAACCAGATCCTGTACAGGAGCAGGGCAAGATCCTGCCTGTATGATAAATCAGCAGCCCGTTGGCTCGGGGACCTCAAAGCCAGTTTATCTGGGTTGAATACCCGCTGCTGAGCAGACGGATCATTACTCTTGGCTGAAACAAGGCCCAAGTGCTGCTGTCTGAGGGACTCGGAGTTTCTTTTCTGGGAGGCAGTCAAGCTGCAGCCTACCTTGTAAGCTCTGATTTAACCTCTTTGATGATACACAGCTTCCTAAAAAGGGGAGAAAACCCTCCTGAAGCAGATGGTTTCTACTTCCCTAGAAACTAAGCTCATTATTCTTTTCAGTCTTCAAATTTCAATTAGGGGCCGAAAAGAGAAGATGAGAATCTGGCTGATGCCAGAAACAGGTTTTGGAACATAAGGTGTGATTTCCAAACTCCCTAAATGACTGAGTACAGGCCTGCTGAAAAAGCCCTTGCTTAATTCCAGTTGAAAGAACTGTTTGGCCTCATTCTCATCATTAGGTAACATAAGAAAAGCTCTCCATAAAGATACCACGAATTTGCTGTATGCAAATGCCATCATCACCATACCCAGGGGGAGGAGAGGGGACAGGACAAGGAACTGCAGTTCTGTTTATTATCCAACCATAATTACATCTTCAAAAATGCTTCCTTAGACACGAAGCTCCCTTCTGCTCCCTTCGAATGCAGGAAGTAACAAGGTGCTGCTGCTCCTTTTCATAGAAGAACTGATTAATCGTCTACAGAAGCTTCCCACTAAAATATATATTTATTTTAAACACCTTTACAGAACCTCCAAACAAGCAGAGGGCAGGGGAAAGCAGCTTGTAAAAGCCAAAAAAAGAGGCATAAGCAGATGGAGCTAAAATCTTCCTGTATTGACAGTGCTGGTGCTCACCCACCTGTAATGCTCTGGTCACTGTTCCTTGTGTGGGGGCTTCTTCAAAGCCTTTGTGATAAGACTAAAAGATCACAATAATCAATTGCTATTGGGAAAGAACATCTTGAACTGAAGTTTTGGGGGCGATTTAAGAGTTGCCATATTCTGCCTCCCTCTGCTCTGCAATCCTAACCTCTTCTCCACAGGCGCTCCATCATGCTGCAGTAACCTGCCGTGTAAGATGGTTAATGTGAATACAAGTGTCTGCACTGTACCTGCTCACACTGCTGCGCCTCTGGTTTGTTCCAATCTGCCAGGGCTCCACAAAAGATTCTCTGTTTTCTTCAACTCTAGCACAAGGGAAGACTTACAGGAGCGCTGCCCTGACACAAAACCCAGTGGTACAGGACAGCTGGGGGGAAAAAGCCATATTTGAGATAAGCAGGCAGTTTTGGCAATCAAAACAGAGGAGAAAGTGAAGGGTTCCTACTCTCTTAGTGTTCTCCAGGGAGCAGGATAGCACTTTAGTTCCTTGTTGCACTCTAAAGATGCATTAATGTCATTTTGGATAATAGCAGCTAACCACAAAGCACAACTGAAGGATGTTAATGTATCCAGAGTCGTGGTCATGCTGCTTTTACATTGTTGCTACAGAGGAGCTGCCATCACTAACGCTCCTCTGCTGGATTTGTTAATTGTGGAGTGACACAAGGCAACAGCACAGAGCTAAAAGCAGAAAATCCACGCTGGGTGGCTTAACCAGCAAACACTCATCCCCAAAGCTCCAGTTTCAGAAGTCCCACAGCCATGGCAGCTTTGTGTACGCCTCAGTACGCAGGGGGGAGGATGAGAAAAACTACTTAACCCAATACTTGATGCAAAGTATCATGGTTCCACCTTTAGTTCCCAAAAGCAGTTGGCTTAGGACCTGTACCAAGCTCTGGATAAATCCCAGAGGCAACAAACTGACAGTAGCAAAGAAGAGGAAGGCTGAGATTGTGCTATTCAAGGGTAAAAACATTTTGAAAGCATCTCTAGTGCCACGTGGGCATTAAAATTCCCTGCTCTGCTCACCAAGGGGCTGCTTTGCTGCCTTGCAGCTCCAGTAAACAACTTCTCCTAAACTGCAACTGTCAGGAGGGTGTAACTAAACCATTCAGAGCATGGCTGCTCATATTAAAACAATTTACATTCAGCACTGAGGCTGACCTATCATCTTTGCTGCAAAGCCTTCTTCATTTTTTCCCCTGCAAACCAATCTTACACCCCATGCTGGGCAATACAAACTTCAAGGCAGAACTCCAAACCCATGGGCAGAGCTTTCCTGAGGCTCATTTACCCTGTTTCTCAGCACAATGAGGCATTTGGCAGACTTTCCTGCTAGCTGCTTCCCCAACAGCCAGCCTTGAGCACCCGCCTTGCCATGGGCCAGCTCTGCAACCTAATGCTAAGCATTAGCTGCCACAGAGAAGCTTAAGCTTCAGGGTAAGCCAGGCTGTGCTAGTCCTGAGCCTGGCTTCCTGCTCTGCACTTGCCCTGGTGAGGTGCTACCTTCACCTCTGAGCATTATTACCACTGACCTTACTACAGCCTCTGTAGGGCTTCCTCCATGCTTACAAGTTCAGCCACTGGAAGGGTTTGATCTCTTCGGGGTTCAGGATCCTAAGTCTCTACTGCTGGCTTTTCTAAACATACTGGGTACCTCAGCATCCTTCTGGAGGACTTACACCAAACCCCTGAAGACTGCCAACCCTGCGGAGAGATGGATCTCCATCCTCCAGCCTCTCGCAGTAAGCTGTGACCACAGTAACAGTAGCTACACAGAAACCTCTTCCGGTTGCTGCAACTACCCCTTGGGACAAGGCAGAGACCACATGCTAAAATCATCAACAGAAACTGCTGTATTTAGACTGACTGACAGGGGTGAGGCCCCTGAGGATCAGGGCGAGGGCAGGTCCCTTTCCCACATCAGCAGGCAGCTGGAGACGCTCCTGCACCCGCCTGTCCTGACCAGAGTCCCTCCTATTCTACTGCCTGGGAGCTCTTGTGCTTCTCTTTCCTCTGCTCCTCAGTTGCTGCTGGTGCCGGGGTTTCCTCAGGGCTGATTTCTGAGCCTGCTTCTGGTTCCAGGGGCAGTGAGGGAGACTTTGCAAGTGGGGCTGGAGCTCCAGCACCTGGGGAGAGAACACAGTTACAGTCACTGTACGACTACCCGTGTTTTGTCTATTCTCTTTGCCCTTCCAGGCAGCATGGAGATGCAGAACAACCACAACTATCAGTTACTCTCAGGTTTCTTCTGTCCATCCATAGCACTCAACTCTTTTGTGAGTTATCCAGTCAGAGACCTTACAGTACCCAAAGTTCTGCTGAAGGGAGGCCCAGTATCTCATTCAGCTGGGCTGCTGTGGTAAGTCAGTACAAGCTTAGACATTAATTAATGCTTTGGAAAGGAAAACAGTTACACCGAAGCTGGTTTATACTCAGGTATCGTTTTCAGTTCACAGTTTTAGCAGACTCAGGGAGAGTTTCCAGGCAGTTCAAATAGCTACTTTGAGAATAAAACCAAAACTGCCATGCTCAAGTTGTTTCTACACTTAAATTTGGGCTGACAAGTGAGGAGTTGAACCAGCTCCATTCTCTGATATGGATAATGAAGTCCTTCAGGTAAGCCCTAAACTCCTTTTACATTTTATTTTTCAGCTTTTCTGGCTTAGTGTTCCCTGCATGGAAAGTTTGTTCCATGCATGAGAAATGGAACAGGTCCTTAGGGGGAGCAAAGCAAGAGGCATGGATTACACAACCTCTCTCCTGCTTTGGTCCGTAGGCAACAAGACTAACGGTGACAGAACATCACCATGATGAACCCAGTGCATTCCTCCTCAGAAGCCAAGGGGTAAGAGGAGGACAGGCTATGATGGTGGCTCAGGAGATGCTGCTACCCAGCCCCAGCAAGAAGCAGCAAGTACAGCTGTCAGTGTAAAGCTCCTAAGGCTGACACTATCTCCTGAGCAAGCTTCAGCCCAGGAGCCACCACTAAAAGGTAATCCAGCTTCAAAGCAATCCCATTGCAGTTATTTTTGTAACAGAAATGATAAATTGTTTCAGAATATCCATAATTCCCTTTCTCTCCAGCAACCTCTCTGTGCATGGCAGCTCCTGGGCTCTTCCAAAGGCAAGAGGTCTGGTTTCTGAAACCACCCCCTGCCCAGAGCAAGAGCTCAACCCTGTGCTAATGGAGTCCTGCCCATCGTGGCTCAGACAGGAAGGGAAACTTCACTGGCTCTCCACACCCCTGCAAAGCAGGATAGTATAATGTACCACAGAGAGCACCTTCTTTCCATGCTTCCTTAACTGAGAATCTGGGACAGTTAGTACCAAATATTGACACCACTACTGTGTAAGCAAGTCAATACCTTCCTAGACATGTGCTGTAACTCTTTACTGAAAGAAGGAGAGATTTCTCTTCTCCTCTCCCACAGTTCTACTTTTAAGAGAAGCAAAAGAGAAGTACCTGAGGGAAGCTGCATGGTTTTCCCATAGGCTGCAGCCGAGGACATTGCTTGACCCAGGGCCTGGTTAGAGCCCAGCGGCTGCTGAGTGCTGGAGGATTTGCCTGACAGAGCAGCTTTCTGCTTGGATTTAGATTCTTTAGAAGACTTAGTCCAGACAAGGCTCTCCCCTACTTGCAGGGCAGCTCCCATCTTCTGGGCAACCTCCACCATCTCAAGAAGCAAAGAGAGAAGACCATTGTAAACAGGAACACTTCAGACAACAGTAAAATCAACAATACCACAACCCCCCTGACAAAACGAGAGCTGGCAGAGCTGGCCACTGCCATGGTGCTCGAGGGAAACATCTCCACTAATTCATTCCTTTAATTAAGAGGGAATCTCATCCTGCTGTGTATTGATTGAAGCACTGGTCTTCAAAGAGCAGGAATGAAGCAAGCAGCTCTCAGCAGGCGGCTGCTCTGCTTGGAAATCTCATAAGCAGAATTTCTTCCTAAGAACTGGACTCCAAAGTCAAATTTCCTCCTCGGCTGTTGCCAGCCTTGGTGTGGCTGCTCAGTTCCTGCTGAAAACTGTCGGGCACATACCTCAGGGTCAAAGTCAGGAGTACTGCTCTCCTTCAAGGCATTGACCTTCTTCTCCATCTCCTGGTACTGACAGAGGGCTCCCTTCTTGTCACCCTGGTTATACAGCAGCACAGCGTAGTTCAGGTTGACCAGAGGATTGCACCTGCAGCAGACACACAGGATCCATCACATTCACTTCAGTAACACTTACCCAGACCTGTGCCCAAGCAGCAAGGCTGGAGACACCATTCTGCCTGGCACAGACAAGCCACAGGCACTGTGACCCCAAAGCAGGTGAGGGGCTGCACAGCCAGAGTTCTTTGGGAACATGAAAGTCCCATGTGCTTGGCAAGAGACCCGGCACTTGGGCTCAGCAAAGTATCCCAGTGTCCCTGCCAATACAAACGATCCTGTGGGTCGCCTCACCCCTGCAAGGCTCTTCCCTGCAACAGCCAGTTCTCTGCGCTTGGGGACCATCTTGGGACTGTCTTCAGCAGGTGCCTGGTCGCCCAGCCCCTTGCTCCTGGCACAGGTATAGCAGTGAGGGGGGGTTCACTGTGAAAGCTGATCTCTGCTCTGACTTACCTCAGGCTCTCCCAGCTTGCAGGAGAGCAGCTTGTCATGGGACAGGGCAGTGGAACAGACTCAGGCTTACTGACTGTATTTTACAACCCAACATGCTACAGAACATGATGTTTACATTTTATTTTCCTCACCTCTTCTCTCCTTCACCCAGTACAAGCACACATAACTGTATGGACTGTTACAGACGAACAGGAGGCGATACCCGTTAGTGAAGTCTCTAAGAGGAGACCAGCTCCCCAGATAACAGTGTTACCTGTGCAGTCCTGCCTCCCTTCTTGATGCAGAAAAGCACATGAAGAGGGGAGATTGAGATGAGCTCTGAGGCAGAAGCTCTTCCCTGTGAGGGTGCTGAGGCGCTGGCACAGGGTGCCCAGAGAAGCTGTGGCTGCCCCATCCCTGGCAGTGTTCAAGGCCAGGTTGGACACAGGGGCTTGGAGCAACCTGCTCTAGTGGAAGGTGTCCCTGCCCGTGGCAGGGGTTGGAGCTGGAGGAGCTTTAAGGTCCCTTCAACCCAAACCAATCTGGGATTGTATGATGATTTCAAAAATTACTCCATATATTCTCATTTTCTACAGTATCCATTTGCTTCACTAGGATACATTAACCCAAACAGCAACTTTTCTTCTGGCATAGCCAGGAGTGAGCAAACTAAACTGGAGAGAAGAGCGAGCTGACTTGTGGCGCTGTAATTGATATCTGAAGCTCTTAGAGAGCTGATCCTTGCCTCACAAGCCACACTCAACAAACTGCTCTGACCTTCATCAGCCTGAATCTCACCCTTATTTTGGAGGAGCAAAATGCATGTGTATTATCTGGCACAGAAATGAAATGCAAGAATCTGTGTATCTGCACGTAGGTCAGTGAGAGATGCTTTGTAGTTTGCTCAAGAAATGTGAGCAAGGGACTGGTGCCCTCTCCTGGAGTTTGGCAGGGATAACTGGAGCCATCCAAGGACTCCAGCACCCGCACTCAGAACCAAGCCAGAGAGAGCATCCTTTGTGAGGAGCACGGAAGGGAAGGCTTCTGCTAACACTGTTTGATTAATAGGAGTGACATCTTAAGACCAGGACTATCCATCCTCAGTAAGTTACGTGACAGTGCTGCAAGAAAGAAGAGTATTAGAAGAAATCTGAGAGCATCTATAACCATTAGTTTTCCTTTAACTGGAACTGGAATGCTGCTCCTGCATCCCACAAAACCCCTCCTCAATGTCTTTGCCAAAGCAAAGGAAGTAGTGCATGAACAAATAAATAATCAAAACCCCATCTCTTCACCATCTCCTTCAAAAAAGCCAAACTACAAGAAACCAAACCTACACAGCAAAATCCTGCAGAGGTGAGATATATCTGGGAAAAGCCAGTTTCAAATTCATTGACCCTCATGAAGCTAATTCACCATCAAGAGCTGAGAAGCAACATGACAGTTAGAAAAGAGCCAACAGCTAAAGAACCCCAGAGAAAAGGACAGCTGTGAGCTACAACTCATAGTACTAAGAAGAAACACCTTTTTGAAAGGTTCTTCCAAGATGCTTTCCACTGCAGACCCCATGGCACGCATGGCACCCACGGCACCCAGGCCAATGTCAACCAAGTACTTTTGGCAATGGAAACAAACATGGCTGTCTTCATCCCAGCCAAGCAGTTCTCCATATGCCAGCAAAGAAAGCCTGTGGGGACAGGGATTCAGCCACACAATAACAGTCTGAGCAGTCTCTAAGGTCCTGCACTGCCCTTCTAGCCCTGGAAGGCTGCATAGGAAAGCCAGGAGTCAACTGGACTTAATGCTGTTGGTAGGAACAACCGATGCATCATTGCAAATGTTCTCCCAGAGCAATCCATTTACAAATCCTTGAGCACAGTTTGCCCAGGTTTGGTTCCAAGGAGGAGGCTGCACAGACCTACCCACATTTGAAACCTGCTTTGTAGTTCTCTTGATGCATAAGCATGAAGAACCCCAGCGCCAGATGTGTGCAGCATGTTCAAGCCAGGTAATTCCCAGTAAACGTCTGAGAGCATTTACAGCACCTCATCACAAGAAGTGCACTGTAGTGGGTTTTGAAACCTGCTGCCCTTTACAATGGGCTTAGGAGCTTACAGAATTCCCCACATTGAGCCTGGCCAATGCACCCATGTTAGAGAGGACAGAGGAAAAGGGACCAGCATCTTCTCATGCCACCTTGTGGAGGCCAGTGCAGATGGAGAGTGCTTTTGCCTCCGCTCTGTGGCCAGCACACAGACTCCTGGCTCAGGAGCAGCGTGCTGGTGGCTCTGAGTATGCAAATATTCCCAGTAAACTGGGCAGAGAGACAAAATCTGAGACAAATTTGGGTTTCTGTCTTAAATTCTGAAACACTGTGAGGTTCATCTTCACATTTCTGAAGCCAAGAGCTCTGATTTTAAGAGCTGGACTGCAAACAGAGTCATGGTTCACAAAATGGAGAAGAAAGGACTACACTGCTGCACTTTTCTATGCTTTGTATTAACTTCTTGCCCACATTCTCCAAGCTAAAAATCTTCCCTCTGCCCAATTCAGAACAGGCTTTACCCTGAGCATCCCACTGCTCCGCAAAGTGCTCAGACTTTGGGTTACAAAATATTTGGGAATGGATGGTTTTCTTCTATTGAATCTGCACCACTGTGTACAAGTATCCATTGAAAGGAGGGCTGGAATCCAAAGTCAGCACCACTGACTCACTAACTAAACAGCAAAATAGAAACCAGCTTTGGGTTGGTGTGAAACAAAATCTCCGCTTTAATTTTTCAGAGCTGACTTGAAATTTGGTTTTGTTTTCTTTTTATTTCTTTTAAAAAAAAGTGGGTTTAAAACAGTCACTTGCAGAGCTGCAGGAATAAAAATGTTTCCTCACTGCAAACTTTTTAGGGTCAGAGCAAACCGAGGGACAGAGCATGCAAAGGAAACCAGGTTCATGAGGCAAAGCAATGCACTCAAACAACTGACAGCCACCAGCAAGACTTACTTGTCCAGTGCCACAGCTTGCTCATAGGAACGCTTTGCATTCTCGATGTCTCCAAGGTTTGTCAGAGCAACTGTAAAAGCAAAATGTACACACACAAGTTGATGCTTCACAAGGACTTCATCGCCATCTGTGTGCTGGGCTGCACCCCCAGAGCGTGAGCAGCAGCTCAGGGAGGGGATCCTGCCCCTCTGCTGCGCTCTGGGGAGACCCCCCTGCAGTCCTGATCCAGCTCTGGGGCAACAGCACAAGAGGGACGTGGAGCTGCTGGAGCGAGGCCAGAGGAGGCCCCGGAGCTGCTGCGAGGGCTGGAGCAGCTCTGCTCTGGAGCCAGGCTGAGAGAGCTGGGCTGGGGCAGCCTGGAGAAGAGAAGGCTCCTGAAGGGGAGACCTTAGAGCAGCTCCAGTGCCTAAAGGGGCTCCAGGAAACCTGGAGAGGGGCTTTGGACAAGGGATGGAGGGACAGGCCAAGGGGAATGGCTTTAACCTGCCAGAGGGGAGATTGAGATGAGCTCTGAGGCAGAAGCTCTTCCCTGTGAGGGTGCTGAGGCGCTGGCACAGACTTTTCCCAGAGAAGCTGTGGCTGCCCCATCCCTGGCAGTGTTCAAGGCCAGGTTGGACACAGGGGCTTGGAGCAGCCTGCTCTAGTGGAAGGTGTCCCTGCCCGTGGCAGGGGGTTGGAACAGGATGAGCTTTAAGGTCCCTTCAACCCAAACCAGTCTGGGATTCTCTGATTTTTAGGACAACTCTGAATGGCATTACATCATAAAATAAAGAGGTGCTAGCAGGGACTGCAGCCAGGATTAACTTTCATGATGTTGCTTCTGACACATTTGTCTCGCTTGCTCCCGAAAATATCCAGTCCTGAAAACCCACACCCACTCCTTAGGCAACCCAAACGCAAACTCTAACATGTAAAAAGTCTTTTTTAATGTTTAATCTGGATCTGACTGCAATTTAACCTTCCTATTCACCACTGAGAGAGAACAGACTATTAAGACTTCATACCTGTCAGTGACCTCCTGGGGAACAGCTTCTTAGTATAATCTTTATCCAGTATTATTTATTTCAGCCCAAACTTTCTGTCTCTATAATGTTGCATCTCATAAGGCGGATATACACAGAGCTGGGTAACGGAGCATTGCATACCTGCAAGGAGCATATAGAGCTCTCCCATCTTGGGCTGGAAGTTGATGGCAGCACTGAGGAAGTGGAAAGCAGATGCATACTGCTGCATTGTGAGGTGGACTAACCCCAGGTTGTACAAAATCTTCCAGTCAAAGGGAGCCAAGTAGTTCGCTCGCTTCAGGCAACTGATAGCCTTCAAAAAAGGAATGAACGTGCTGTAACACAGCCCACCCAAACACACCTCCTGGCTCTGCCACAAGAGGAATCTTGTTCGTGCATGACAAGGTACAGATTTTAGGTACAGATTTAAATAGAAAGGAAACCAGATACTTACAGCTATGTATTTCTTCTTGCCAAAGAAGCACATCCCGATGTTGTTCCACAGCGGGGGGCTTTCAGGCACAGTGCTGGCTATCACCCTGTACTTGGAGAGGGCAACGTCAAAATCTCCGTGCGCCTGCATCATGCTGCCAGCAGCCAAGGTAGCCTTTGAGAGAAGACAAGAGGCTGAAGAACTGCATTTTCCCAGATACAGAAGGCGACAGGACAAAGTGAATAAACAAAAGCCATCTCAAGAGCAAGCCTTTAACTTCTTTAGGTGTTTTCTTCCAGGGGTAGCCAAAACCAACAGTGGGGAGGAGGTGAGGACTCTGGAATCTCCCGACATTGAGCAGAAGATAGGGGAAAGAAGGGACTCGAGTTCGCTTCTTCCTGCACTATCTCAATCATAACTGTCTTGGAAATATCACAACATGACAAGTGTTGAGGGTCTGGTTTGGGATTGCAGTAGTACCTCTGACAGTCTGAGTCTCTGAGAAGATCTATGCACTAAATAGGTTCTTTTTACTGACAAGCACAGATAGAAATAGTTCTGGTGCAAGTTAAGTGGAGAATAAAACACACTCAAGCAAGACACCTGCAGCAAAGCCAGCCTAGTTCACACTGCCTGCCTGAGACTGAAAATTAATGGAAATACGCACGCGGGGAGAAGCAAGTGATTACAACACACTATATTTAAACCACACTAGTGAAGTCCTTTCTAGTATTTCACAGTGACACGTCAGATTTGTAAGTGTAAAGGTGTTTTCACAATAACATTTGCCTTGCATTCTTGTGTCATTTGTCAGCCACACATTTCAGTACTCCACATTGTTAGCATCGTGCAGAAGGGGAGAAGAGGCAGAGAGAAATGAAGTAACATGCCTAAAAAGGGAAGCAGTTTTCACAATAAGGGAGGAAACCTAGATGCCAAGCTCAGCTTTCCAAACCAGAGCCAAGGAAAAGCATATTTGTATCCAACAGCTGGAAGCACAGACAGGGTTATTAGCAGATGGGAGAACAGTAGAATGCAAGAACACTTGTATCTGTGCTCTGTGCTTCGAACCAGAGGGACCCGGGCACAGCTCTTGGAATTTTGGAAACACTTCCTAGAAGACTTGCCTTCCAAAGTAAGTTCCACCTGGTTTTGCTGCAACTTCAGATTAGAAACCAAAGGGATCAATTTCATATCCCCTATTCTGCCTCTTCCTCTTTCCCTACCTCCACACACGTCCAACTCCCCACTCAGGGAAAGGTCCCAGAAATGTACTTCAAAGCAAGCTTTCTGGCTATGATCCTTTTCGGCGTCTCCAGGCTGACCCTGACTATGGATGGCAAAGCTCTGATACTGGAATTAGCTTTAAGAGGTGTCTAATTTCCACTCCTCATACCTTGTAGTTGCCTGGGTCATAAGTAAGTGCGTTTCCAAGGTGTTCGAAAGCCTTCTGGTAATCCCCAAGCTGGGAAAAGAAGTAAATAAGCATCAGAAATCCAGGAATAAGGGGGTTAAGAAGGAGAACACAAGAAAGTCCTCCCTTGTCTTCTAACAGGCTGCAAGTGTTAGTGGGCATGACTTTGTCCATATATAAGCACATGACTCTTTAGAATCACTTAAATAAATCCTATCATCTTCAATTGAGTTATGCCAGAATTATACCAGTCCAAAAAGGATAAAATTCTGGATACTGGTGTCCTTTTTTGGTCACAAAAATTGATGAGAAGCCCATCTGTCACACCAGCAATTGTACTGACGCATCCAAGTCTAGCACCTTCTGTAATTAGCAGCAAGTGGGAAAGCTGTAGAAGCATCTTTAACACTTCTGAAGGTGAGCATGTACCCAGAGACATGACAAACTGAACAAATGAATCACAGCACAGACCTGGCAGCTAAATTCACAGGGTGAACATTATACTCGTGCTACCTCCATCTTACAGATCCCCCTTCCCACGTCATATTCCCCTTTAAATACACACGCAGCCACCTCAGGCATCCAAAGCTCCTACTGAATTTCCCTATCTCTAGAGCAAGGCAATTTTTTTCAAGATCTACATTTTATTCTCAAGCATCTAAACAGAGACAAGGGGGAATGGCTTTAACCTGCCAGAGGGGAACTGAGATGAGCTCTTAGGCAGAAGCTCTTCCCTGTGAGGGTGCTGAGGCGCTGGCACAGACTTTTCCCAGAGAAGCTGTGGCTGCCCCATCCCTGGCAGTGTTCAAGGCCAGGTTGGACACAGGGGCTTGGAGCAACCTGCTCTAGTGGAAGGTGTCCCTGCCTGCGGCAGGGAGGTGAGACTGGATAAGCTTTAAGGTCCCTTCCAACACAAATCACTCCATGATATGATGCTATGAAATGTTTAAGGATCTTTCCAAATCCACATTTGGTGCAAGATTTCCAGCCCATCAATCCTTTCAGGCACTACTGCCTATTCTTTGCTTGTTCCCTCTGTGGGAAGCTTACTTTTGGAATAATGAGACAGTCCTTCCCATACATTTTACAGACCCAAGTGATAAGCATTCCTTTGTTACTTACTTAAATCAATTCCCATTCTCTTCCATGGTGTGTTAGCACTAGCAATTTCTGGCTGCTTTTGTAGGAGAATAACTTGCTAGACTCCTGCTCCAGAAACAAAGTAATGACTAGTCATGTTCTATTTGGAGGATTTATAACAGAATTAGGGTGGTTGCCAAACAGAATTCCTGCTCTGGCTCAGGTCCAGCAAATCAACTTGCTTTTAGTGGCAAAAGGGAAAAAGATAGAGAAAAGCAAGCCCTGTCATGTTGAATGCAGCCTTTAGAGAAACGCATGCAAGTCATGGGCAGGCGGATAAAAAAAAGCCTTGATCATTTTGACAGTAATTAAGTTCCCCAGAACAGCTTCAGTACCTGCAAGTACAGCAGCCCCAGTGTTGTAAGGAGGTCTGCGTTCTCCGGGGAAAACCTGCAATACAAAAGCCGGAGCCAGTTGCTTATTAGCGCTGCTAGAACAAGGTAAAACCAGACCACGGAGTTGTGATGTTACATTATAGCATCATATAGAGTGATATATACATTATATCACTCCAGGAAATTAATTGTTATTACTAAATACAAACATGAGAACAATTGTAATGATGGGGGCTTCCTCTGAGGGATATGACACCTAAGCTTTCAAAATGTTTTTACAAATGGGAAGGCGACAGAGTTCTGTGAAATAGAACTGGATGCATAAGAAGATAATGCAGTCTTGTTAAACTTCAGTGTGAGTCTGTATCAGTGACCTGGAAATAGAAAATAGGATTTTCCATCATCTCCCATAAACCAACCTGTAAATCCATCCTAAGCATCCTGGGCCATGTAGGACATGCAATCTTCAGCATTTCTGATGGATCCTACACACACACAACACCAGACTTTTAATTCACCCTATAAAATGATTACAAACCTGGTTTCACAGACCAACTGTGGACCAGAGTGCTCAGAGAGGCACTACCTGTTAATGTAACCCTGGCCATGCACACCAGTCCATTCAGCACAGAGAAGCTTGCCAAAATATGTCCCAAGGGCTTTCAATTACTGTGTGCAACTCCCCATCCTTTGCTGTGTGAGTTCACACAGCAACACTGTGAACCCTTTTAAAAGCATCCCCATTCCCAGTAGCTTTTGAAGACATAAATAGGATGAAAAGACCAACAAAAAAGAAACAGCAGAAAGAGACACTGTATTTGTGGCCTCCCTCACCTCAACAGAAGGAAGTTTTCAGTTCCCTGTTATCAAGACTTACAAAATGCAATATGCACACTTCCACTGGCACCTTTACACCCCAACCAGAGCAAAGCTGCCTGTGCCTGTTGGTGGGTAACCACAGAGCAACAACAGTCTATCCTGGAGCTGGTAACAGCAGGCAGATGAGAACACAAAAAACTTAGACAAACAGAGGAGTGAGGAAGAAGGGAGGGCAGAGGAGCACTGAGATAAGAGACATCAACCTGGTAAGATGCTTAGCAAGGATTATTCATGTAATAAACATTCTGGATTAGAACAAATGTTTTCCCAACCCAATACACTGTCAGATGTATTGGGTACAATACATCTGACATTGGGCAGATGTACAAAAGCAGCTGTGTAAAGCAACAGCCTGAAAAGAGCCTGTACAGAATATAGATCCTCCAGTGGCTTCTGACATGCTCCTGCTTTTCTTTAGTGTTTGCCTCCATTACAGAACTACATCTTAAAAGCACTGGTAAATCAGATGCTCAGGAATGCCCTAACCCAAGGCAGATCAGTACTGAGAAACAGCAAGTGGGTGGGAGAAGCTCCCCGTCCACCACCCCATGGTGTGTTAGTCTACTCACCCACTCTCAAATACAGATCACTCCAAGTGAAAACAGTATGTAAAACCCAGCAACTGATTCCTGACAGAATCAGGGCTAGAGAGACATCCAGGTTCCATCTTTTTAGTGGATAAAGTCAGTTTCAGATAGGTTTGCTCCCAGGTATCTCGGTCCATTTGGTTTTCCACTTTTTCTTTGGCAGCCCTTCCAACATCTACCTCTTTCCCTGACACGCTGTCAGCAGGAGCAGGACTACAGCTGAGAGCAGAGACAGCTGAAGAGCTTGAAAGTGCCAGCTTTGCACAGAGACGCTATAATTACCATTGGCTTTTTAATCATGTCCTCAATTCAGATCTGGGACACCAATCAAATTCCTCCTGGCATAGGATGGGACATGGGCAGATAGAAAAAAGGATATATTCTTACTCTACGGCTTTCTTATAGACTTCAATGGCTTTCTCCATCTCCCCCTCCAATAGGTGAATTTTCCCCAGCATCACGTAAGTCAGATCATGTCTGTTGAGCTCCAGGGCATTGTTTAGCTGGTCTCGTGCCTAAACACACAACCACAGAGAATAAAAACAAGTAATAAGTGATTACAGAGACCTCAGGGAAGCAATAGCTCAGGAGCAACCCCCAGCAGCCAGTGAAAGAGAACAGCTACCACCCCCTGAGCTCAGAGAACCCAGCAGAATCCAGCCAGGTAACTGCTGAAACAAGTCCTGTACCAGGAGCCATGCGCTTGCAGGGACAGCAGAAGGCAATGCAGCGTGCTCCAAGCCAAGACAAGAGGCAATGACCTCCCAGGAAGGAGAGAAGCATGGGCCTGTTCCTGTATGTGAATGTGTTTGGCTTGAGGGAAGCCCCAGATTTGTGAGGTTAACAGGTACACTACAGTTTATTCTCTGCTAAAATGCTTATTCCAGCAATGAGCGTGGATTGCCAAGTAAACAAGAGGAGGGAATCAGCTTTTGTCAGGCACACACTGATCCCCTCCAACAGGAGACACTTGGAAGCATATCATCTTCTCACCTCCTTGGGCCTATACAGCATCCTGCTGTCTCTGAACACATGATATATTAAAGAGAGAAATGCTGACACAGTAATGGAATTCTGCAATACAGGGTATCTGTTACCAGCCCCTACTGAAGAGTCATCCCTGAAGGCTTCATTATATTCTAGATATCCTCATGGAAGTATTGCTGCCCATGGCGACCAGTACATCTCAGACAAGATGTCAACAGTTTGGAAGTTTGGAAGCTGTCAGTGCAGACAACAAATCCCAAGTATTAACATACACTCCAGAGCTTCTTGCTTGGCTGCCTCAAACACAGAACACAGCAGGGGTTTGCTGCAAGGGCCACAGAACTCCACCAGAAAGAGCAGCAGGGAGCAGCAAGGCCAAATTGGGAGCTAAAGGTTTCTAAATGCTGGGTTTTCCCTTACAGAGTAACCCCAGAGGGTCAGAGGCAGCTCAGTGCGCATCACCAGCACCTAGGGGAGGGTTAAGTGAGGAACTGGGAATGGCATGCTCAGACCTGGGAAAGAAAACTCCCTTTCAAGCTTCCAAGTTTTTGATGAGATACAAAGCTAATGCAATGCTGCCACACTGCAGCTATGCTCTTGTGTGACTTTTGCTCCAGGCTTGGTGCAAGAGGAGCATCAGACATAGGAGCAAATCCTTTCCGTGGAGGAAGAAAAGTGCCTGCTGCACCTCCAACAAACCAACCCCGTGACCCTTCTCTCTGAATCCTGCCAGACCCAAGGGACAGCAAGTTTTCTTCTGAAACTCTCTGCACAAGCTGCATCTGTACGCAGGGGAAATGGTTTGGGTCTTTACCATCCCGCTTCTTTCCTCACGAAGATGGAACTGGCACGCTCTAAGGATTGCTGCTCCTCACAAAACCAGCAGTGTTCACGGCTCTGGCTTTCAAAGGCTCAGAAACAGGAGATGCTCTTGTTGGAGCACAGCTGGTTTTCAGTCTAGCGTGAGGTGGCTCTTTTAGGTTTCTCAAACATTCCCTTTAAAACCAGAACCGCTCCCTGAAAAACCCTGGTTTGGGACAAGCCTCCTGACCTGCAACAAGGCTGACTCCATTCCACAACCATCCAACTTCACTGACCTGCAGCTGGCCCAAAGTAATTCAACATGCAAATGAAAACAGAGGCAGCTCCCAAACTTTTGCTCCCAGAAACAAACGCTGAAGCAAAAAACTTCCTTAATACCTATCACCGCAAATGATCCGCTTCCAACTACCAATGGAAGTGAAATTTTTGGGAACCTGCTTCCTATTCATCAGGGAGATAAGATGAGCATTCCCATTACCTTGCTGAAGTGCTTCAGGTACATGTAGCAGACACCCAGGTTGTGGCTGATCTCCTGTATGAAAACAAAACCAGATAAGCATTACAAAAAGCTTCCCATGACCCGGCTTCAGTGTGCGCTTGAGCCCAGAACCCCCCCGTGTGCTGGGCTGCACCCCCAGAGCATGAGCAGCAGGTCAGGGAGGGGATCCTGCCCCTCTGCTGCGCTCTGGGGAGACCCCCCCTGCAGCCCTGATCCAGCTCTGGGGCAACAGTACAAGAGGGATGTGGAGCTGCTGGAGCGAGGCCAGAGGAGGCCCCGGAGCTGCTGCGAGGGCTGGAGCAGCTCTGCTCTGGAGCCAGGCTGAGAGAGCTGGGCTGGGGCAGCCTGGAGAAGAGAAGGCTCCTGAAGGGGAGACCTTAGAGCAGCTCCAGTGCCTAAAGGGGCTCCAGGAAACCTGGAGAGGGGCTTTGGACAAGGGCCTGGAGGGACAGGACAAGGGGAATGGCTTTAACCTGCCAGAGGGGAGATTGAGATGAGCTCTTAGGCAGAAGTTCTTCCCTGTGAGGGTGCTGAGGCGCTGGCACAGACTTTTCCCAGAGAAGCTGTGGCTGCCCCATCCCTGGCAGTGTTCAAGGCCAGGTTGGACACAGGGGCTTGGAGCAATCTGCTCTAGTGGAAGGTGTCCCTGCCCGTGGCAGGGGTTGGAACCGGATGAGCTTTAAGGTCCCTTCCAACACAAACCAGTCTCAGATTCTGTGATTCTATGAAACACGTGCTACAAATTCTGCCAGTGATAACAGTCATGGGGATGACCCCTGTGCCTGCCCATGCCCGTCTTGCTTTGTAGAGCAAGTAAACCTATAAATTCAAGTTACTTCAGGAACTTGGAGAGCTTAATGGTGATTGCACAAATGACTACAGGCCACTGAGACAAAAAACACAGAAATGATGATAGTTCTTCAGAGAACAAAGAGCAAAGACTGGTTTCTTCAGAGATGTGACTCAATTCCCAGCAAGGTCTCTGAAGCTCGGTAAGTTGCCCTTATGGGTGGCTCTCAATGTAGCTGTAGAGTCATTGGGATACACTCACTGCTGCACCCAGCTGGGCAAAACTGGGAGAAATGCTTAGTTTTCCAAATTAGAAGTCAAGCATCAGAAGGGCTGATACCCTCTGACATCTTAAACTATTTAGCAATAGAGTGGGAAGATCACTTAGGGATCCTAAACACTCTGATCACACTGCAGGGAACAATCATGCCTCTAATTCACCAGTTTAACAGACAGGCTATTTGTCACCTTCCCTACCTGGCCCATCTTGGGAAGCTGAAAGCAAGGTCCACTAGTTCCTCCTTACTATTCCAGTGAGTCTTTCACTGCTTCATCAGTTTAAACAGCCTTGACCTTAAAAAGGAAACTCTCTTATTTCCCCATTAACCCTCTTAGAATGGTATTTTCCTCTCCAGCTATGTAGAACAGTAATGAATCAGCAACTCCTGGTTACTGCAGCTTACACAATGAAATGGCATGAGGAAGAGCACAGGCTGGCTCTCCTTCCAGTGCTGAACCAGGAATGGGAAATAACTAACCAAAATACCCACCAAAGTCTGCCTGCTATGGCTGGAAGCAGGGTTATAGGATGCCAAGGACATACTGCAGGTAGCTCGGTTAGCGAAGGGAATGCAGACTTGAAAGAAGACCCACGGTATAAAAGGTTTGAGTTGACTGGCACAGGATAAGTTGAATAATACCAAACACATCCTTGTATCACGCCTGAATTTTCAGAGCACCAAAAGCACTGCTAAAGTCAGGGAGTGCCTGATGTCTTCAGGAATGAGATCACACGTAGCGAATCTATCTTGGAAACAACACTCCCGCAGGCAAACCAGGCCCCTGCAGAAGGCTGCCCACAACTAACTGCAGCCACGTCCTCTCTCCTCTTACCCACTGTCACACATTTCCCTTTGCAATGTTCTTCCTTCATTTTTTGTCTTCCTATTTAGGAGGGAGAATTTACTTACTGCTCCTTAGCATCAGCCTACATTTTGCCAAAACAGGCAATGCTTGGTAGGTAACAAGTAACCCTCTCAGCTAGTTTGAGGACAACCTTTTCAGTGGTGTTTTCAACTACAAAGCTTTCCCAGTTACTCAAGCAAGTTTTAATCCTACCTGAGGGTTTCCGAACAGGGAGCTCATCCCATCCTTTCCTTCATGTATAAACACAGGTATGTGAGCACTGACACACTGCAAAGCCCAAACATGTTGCTCAGTTCTCTGTGCCCCCAGACAAGGTGTGGGATTTGCAGGCAGAAAGGAAGCCTTGCTCCTGTGATCCCAAGCAGGCACTGCAGAGGCTCAGCTGTGCTTGGGAGCCTGTGCTAAGAGGCAATGCCTCGCAGCCCTGCAGCTCCTCATCTGCTCAGACTGAGCTCACCTCTGCTTGGAACACGTTTGCAGATGTCTTCATAAAGCTGCAGAAACATCTGTGCACTCCAATAGCCTGCACCTCACTGAAACACTTACCCAGTCCTTTTCATCGAGTTTAGCTGCTTCGTTGTACACTTCAATGGCTGCCTTGTGCTTCCCCAAAAGAAATCTGCAAAAGCATTTCAGGTTTTATTTTTAATTGCTTTGAAACCCTGCTGTGCAACTGCTATCACCTCTGCCAGTGAGAAATGATGCTATTTGCTGGCTCTCCAGAGACCTGCTCGAGAAGCCCTGAGAAGTTTACAATCTCAGCAATATTACAATCTGAGCACTGCTCCCTTTTGGGGCAAGGTCATCAATCCTGAGAGATGCTGAGGCACAGCCTGGCGTTACTGGAGATGCAAGGAATGAACTCACAGGCTCTGAAGTCTGCCTTTGCCTCAAAGGAAAAAGAGTGATCTAATACCTAAAGGGGCTACAAGAAACCTGGAGAGGGGCTTTGGACAAGGGCCTGGAGGGACAGGACAAGGGGAATGGCTTGAACCTGCCAGAGGGGAGATTGAGATGAGCTCTGAGGCAGAAGCTCTTCCCTGTGAGGGTGCTGAGGCGCTGGCACAGACTTTTCCCAGAGAAGCTGTGGCTGCCCCATCCCTGGCAGTGTTCAAGGCCAGGTTGGACACAGGGGCTTAGAGCAACCTGCTCTAGTGGAAGGTGTCCCTGCCCGTGGCAGGGGGTTGGAACTGGATGAGCTTTAAGGTTCCTTCCAACACAAACCAGTCTGGGATTCTGTGATTCTAAACCGGACATTCAGAGACAGAAATGGGTCTGAAGGGCAAGTTTACACAGGTCAGGTCAGGTCCCTTAGCTCTGGACCTAGAAATCAGCATGCTACCCCTCTTGCTTAAAGCACAAAGGAAAACAAAGCACAACAGCAGCCAGGCAGATAACAGAGATTCTGCTTCTAAGGGTAGCCCATGCTTCTGGAAGCCAGCTCAAGTGCTGATAAGGAGTCAGCATGTTTGGAATTAAGCAGCCTGGGATTTCACCTGATGCCAGGGCAAAAAACAAAACATGGAGAGTCCTGCGTGGCTTATCAAAGAGAAAAAACAAACCAGCACTCACAGCGATCGTGCCACCTGCTTGAGGTTGTCCGTGCTTCGGGGGTTCAGAATGGAACATGTCTGGAAAAGTTCAAGAGATTCTTGAATCTTCCCCTCCAAGCGAAATATCAAAGCTGTAAAGACAACATATACCAGGCAAATTAGTCCATTGTGCGCACGAAAACTGTGCTTCCCTGACAGCAGGGGCAGAAGGGGGAGTACAGATATAACAACATTCATTTGGTCTTTCCCCCTCCTGCAGCAACCTCAGGCAGATGCTGTGTCTGAGGGCAGAACAAAACACAGGCAAAGGACTTGTGTGTGCCTGGAAAAATGTCTGGGTTTCAGAATAAAGGCAGCTTTAAACCCCAACTTCTATGGGCTGCAGTATGGCCTTGGCCAACAAATCTCTGCAGTCCCCCACCACAGCACTTTGAATTGCAACGCCAAGTTTTGGGGCACAGTTTTTAGGGGGCAGAGGACAGGAGGAGGAATACCATCCTTTCAGCAAACAATAAGACAACAATTACTCGAGGCAGGTAGCTCTAACAGAAAACATGCTTCTGTAATGTTCACTCAAACACACCATCCAACACAATGAAGGCCAAGAGTCCATAGTCTAAGGAGGAATCGATGAGAAACTCATCGACATGGAGAACACAGAAAATCTCATCTGCCCATTGTGCAAATCCCAAACTTCAAAACTAGGCCAAATATTTTTTACATGTTAATTTTGTATGTTTCTGTCACCTGTCCCCTTCTCACTGTTTGCTGTATCTCAAATCAGAACTTGCTTTGAGATTCAGACTTCCAGAGGCATCCTGCGACGTACCTTGAACGTAGACCGCATATTCACACAGCCCATGAGACTCCTGGAGCTGCTCTTTGATGAGAGCCTGGAATGACAAAGCACAGAGAGCACAACTCAACCACAGTCTTCCTCACTGAAAAGCCCTCTACCTGCTCCACTCTTCCCCCACCATTAAACTGCAGCATCAACTTTCAGCAGACCATAAAGCCTTCAAATATTTTAATAAAGGCAATCTCTGTGAACGAAAACTGATTTCTGGCTGACCAAATACCTTCTGCAACCTTGATCTGGAGAATTTTGTGGAAGGGCTACATATAGCTGTGCTGTATCTGTGCTTACTGCAGAATGCCTTAAAATAACTTGAATTTAAACATCACACGACCCGCTGATGGACACAGTTCTTCCTTATGGGATGGTGACAGTGGTATCACCCAGGACAGGAGAACTACAAAATGCATTTAAGCAGTATTTATGCTTGGGAAAGTCAGTATTCATGCAGAATTTGTAGCTAGTTGCCGTAAGATACAAAAGTTGTGAACTCCCATCATTCTAAGAAAGCTAAGGACAGTTACAGAAACACAACCTTGTCTGTAACAACAGCACTGGACTGTGGCTGGGACAACTACAGGAGCGCACAGAGGAGTGCAAGCCCATCGCTGCATGTGAAGAGCACTGTGCCAGGAATACTGCAGCCCTTGTAGCATTTCCTAGTACCAAAAATAATTAGATATTACCTGGGGAAAGTGCCCCAGGGAATCTCTGGAAGCATCCTCTGCTGATAAGGGTGTCTGCTCCAGGCCATTTGTGAGGAAATAAATTGAATTGGAGCAACTGCAGCTGAGTCAATGGAAGTCAAATGAACAAATGAGGAGTACAAGGGAAAAGGAAGGGGAAAAAAAGTAAACTAATGAAAATGTCAGTTCTTGCTGGCTGCATTCATGCAGTGATAGGCTGGGGGTGGGCACAGTTTGTCCTTATTCCATAGTCACACATAATCCAAAACTCTAGAACTGGTCAAAAGAATGAGTGACCTTTGGGAGAATGAGGGCTCTGACTATGAACCGAGAGCACCATTTGTGCTCCAAGACTCCTCTTCTGCTTGAAGTGGAAGAGACAAAGGGGGAAAAGAAAGATTTCTGGGCTAGGAATAAGGGGGTGCTCATCTAGCACTCCTGTCTGGTGTATGATCAGCATCCCCTGCCTCCAAGCCAAATACAAGAGAAGGACCTGAAAACAAGGAGGAAAACTGAACCTCAAATACAGCACACAAGGAAAGTGGAATGAAGACAAGGAGGGTTATTACTGACAATCTGCACTTGTAAAAAGAAAACTAAAGAGAGGAAGGAGAAGGAAGAACAAGTTGAAACTGCTCATCCATATCTGTTAACAGATCTATATTATACCCTTTATAAAGTACATTAAGGTAGGATCTGTACCTGCTAAGGTATCTTTATAATACTCTTTACAAAGCCCATTATTACAGGACATTTGACTCAGACATAACCAAGCATCTCCTGAATATGGATACTCTCTATTGCTCCATCTACATAAACCCAGTTTCTCAGAGCAAGAGAGGGCAATAGAGAGCTATCTTTTGGAGAGATCTGCCTAATTCTATAAACCCTAAAAAATCCCAGAGCAAAAGGCCCTGAACTGAGAAATATGATGTGTAATTCCAGCTTTTCCCCCAGATTTATTTAACTCACTGAAGAATTCAGACACTGGCAGGAGACCAACCAGCACGAGGGATTGTAAAGCATTTGGTAATTTTAATAACTCCTTCCTTGCACACGGCAGAAGCAGAAGAGAGCAGAGCTGGAACTGATGTGAGAGCAGAGGGCTGAGTGATGCTCAGGGCCTGTCCCTGCTCTCCCCCCAGGCCTGGCTGCGCAGTCAGAGGATGATGCAGGTTTGCATGCACCGGGTACAAGGAGAGGCAAATCAAACAACCAGCATCATTCATCTCTCGCTGTAAGGAGCAGCAACATTTGTCAAGAGCTTGGTGACACCAAAATGGATGCAGGAGTGGCACTGTAAGGGGTAAAATCAATTTAATGCCTTCCCTTTGAGGAAGTAATGTTGGTAAATAAACAGCTTTTTCTTGGCCTTTTACATCATTGAAAAATAGGGGAGTGTTTAAAACAGTGTTAGAAAGCATTTCAAAGCCCTGAGTGGGAAAGAGGGTCTAGCAAAATTCAGACCCAAATGAATAACATCACAGGTCATTGGTTTCTTAGCTGAGTCTTAAAAGAAAATTAATGGACCCTAAGGAATGCCCAAACTATGCTGAAGCATCCCCAGTGGCAATTTAAGCCACTGGGGACACTATCAATACCTCCTTAGTTTTGAAGCTATTAGCCCCAAATAGCGTGTTTGGGAATCACAGAATTCCAGACTGGTTTGTGTTGGACAGGACCTTAAAGCTTATCCAGCTCCAACCCCTGCCACGGGCAGGGACACCTTCCACTAGAGCAGGTTGCTCCAAGCCCCTGTGTCCAACCTGGCCTTGAACACTGCCAGGGATGGGGCAGCCACAGCTTCTCTGGGAAAAGTCTGTGTCAGCACCTCAGCACCCTCACAGGGAAGAGCTTCTGCCCAAGAGCTCATCTCAATCTCCCCTCTGGCAGGTTAAAGCCATTCCCCTTGTCCTGTTCCTACAGGCCCTTGTCCAAAGCCCCTCTCCAGGTTTCCTGGAGCCCCTTTAGGCACTGGAGCTGCTCTAAGGTCTCCCCTTCAGGAGCCTTCTCTTCTCCAGGCTGCCCCAGCCCAGCTCTCTCAGCCTGGCTCCAGAGCAGAGCTGCTCCAGCCCTCGCAGCAGCTCCGGGGCCTCCTCTGGACTTACATCTGTACTTAACATGTGCAAGCACCCAGGGCACCAGGTTAGATCTGTAACCCCACGTAACACCAGTGGAGCGAGGCAGAGACTATCAGAGAGCAGCTCAGCCCACCTAAGACGTGAATTGCCTTCTGGATGTGCCTATCGCTCCCAACTGACTGATGAAGCAACCTGGCATGCTGAGGTTCCCACCTTATCTGGGTCAAATCCAGGCCTCTGAGCATACATCCACCACATCCAGGTGAAAGGATGGAAGATCATTCAACCTGCTATGGTCTGTATGGCCAAACTCGTCCAAATTTATTGCAAAGATCCTGCTTTGTGAGCCCCGAGTAAAGGCTTTGCTGCCTTTTATTTTGACTGCTATTGCAAAGCTGGCCTGCCAAGTAAAAGCTCACTTCTCTCAATTTTTGCCCCCCCTATTTTGCTTGCTTCCGTGACTGATGAGGACATGGAGAAGTCCATGTTGCCATTATATCATCCACTTGGTTGTTCCCTGTTTCCCTGAGCCATATATCTTCTCTGCACACTGATGATGATTCCATATCGTATCACAGAAACAGTGACTGTACACAGAGAGCAAACAAACGCAGTCAGATGAACAGAAAAGAGAAACAATTTTCCATTTGGATTGCTGGCCCAGCTTTTGTTTCTATCTATTTAAACCAAGACTCTGCTGATGATACAACCCTCCAGCTCCATTAAGTAAGAGCTAAATGAGTTTACTCCGCTGACCCCAGGAGTTCTCCAGCAGAGACAAGTCCTGACCAACTGCGGTGTTTCAGAAGCAAGAAGTCTTTTCAACTCTTCTTTGCCCATGACAGAAGCAGAAAGACAGCTCTTACTGCCCCCCACCTGCCCGCTGGCAATCAGCTTCAACAGCTCCCGTTCACTTTAGCAGGAAAACGCACTGCTTAATACTAGATTTGCCTTTTCCTTAGTCCACTTGTCATTATAATCCCAAACAACCACTTCCACGCCACCCACCAACCCAGGAGGAATCAAAAGGTGCAACGTACAATGTACAAATGAAAGAATTTCGTTCAAAGGTAACCAAGATTTCTCTTTTTAGGCTTGGCAGTGATATTTTACTCGGAGTGTTTTTCATAGTATCTCTGTAGTCCCATCAAGAGACCTGCACTATGGAACTGTGTTATCACCAGTTGGTATTTTCTCTTGGTCCCTTTATTCCAAAACAAGTCAGGAAAGAGGATGCTTTGATAAGTGGTATGAAAACTATCGCTCATAACATGAGTAAAATATTTCCTAATGCAAAGTCCTACGGGCAGCTCCTACCTTACACTCCTCGTAGTCCCTGCGGACATATAGCAGGTAGATCAACCAGTTCTTCCTCTCTAGGACTGGTAACTCTGGTGCTGTAGATGGAAAATATTAACAGAATACAGGAGATCAGTTTGATGAACAGAGAACCCGGGCACAGAGATCTGCAAGCACGACACCACTGATTCAACAACTGCAACTGCACTGGCTCGTGCAATTAATCATTTGACTGGAAGCCTGGACTGTGAATGTATAAACAGTGTCTGGGTTTATTTTACTTCTCTAACTGATGCATTCTCCAGACAGACATTAACTAAGACCTCTTAGCACAAAACTACACCTCAAAAGACTTGAGGCACTGGCTCCTTCGAATGCAGTTACTGGAGCAAACAGCTCCAAGCACCAACTGCGTTTGAATCCAGCACTAACACTGCTTTGGGGGAATTGGTTCTTCCAAATACACAAGCAGCAGCCTGGAAGAAGAGACTCGGATTCACATTTAGGAACTAGGGCAGAAGAATCAAAGGGCTTTAAAATCAATTTCTGGGAGTGAATGAGAAGGAAATGGGTGAAACACACAAAAGGAGATTTTGGAGTTTTTGGAGATGTTGCTGGTCTGAAGGTGTGAATAATTTAAAGAGGTCAAACTTAGTTCTTTGAAACTGTGAAGGGACTATGAAACATCACACATCTGAGACACTGTGAAGCTCCTGGCAGAGACACACATTTGATGCAGCGGAGGAGACAGGCTGGTGCTCCAGCACTCCAATTCTTGGGAGCCAGCAGCAGTAATTATGGCACATCACGAATGGATGTTGCTTAGTGATATTCACGTCGGGTTTCAAAGTTGAACACACTGCTGTGCATTTCATTAAGGCTCGAAATGTATTGCTTGTTATTCCTCTTTACAGCAAGATGCAGGGAGCTGAGAGGTAACCATAGCAACTGGCCCGAAGGCTCTATGTTTGCAAGTCAATATTATGACAGAAGCGCAGCAGCAAAGCAAGGACCAGGCCGCCTTCTCCCAGCCTGTGGAGCACGGCATGGACCCACACCACTGACAGAGACACAGGCTCAGCTTCCAGCAACCTGGAGCAGAAGGTATTCCTTAGAGTGTTCCACAGGCCCCTCTGCTAGCTGGCGGCATGGGTCATGATCACAGAATCATGAGGGTTCTAATCCTTTGGAGATCCTCTAGTCCAACCACCTAGCAAGGCAGGGCCACCCTGAGCAGATTACAGCTCGAAGGAAGAAGAAATTCCGCAGCTGGAAGGAGCGAATCATGTCAGGAGATGTTATTGGTGCAAAGGGTTATTATTTTTATGAAGAACACAGAGTTTAATCAAGGAGGACTGCACCTGCAGCGAGCAGCAAACACATCCCTCAGGCACACCAGGTGCTTCGCCACAATTCGCACCAAGTCTAGTATCACAGAATCTCAGACTGGTTTGGGTTGGAAAGGACCCAAGATCATTCAGTTCCAACCCCCTGCCACGGGCAGGGACACCTTCCACTAGAGCAGGTTGCTCCAAGCCCCTGTGTCCAACCTGGCCTTGAACACTGCCAGGGATGGGGCAGCCACAGCTTCTCTGGGAAAAGTCTGTGCCAGCGCCTCAGCACCCTCACAGGGAAGAGCTTCTGCATTAGATCCAACCTGAACTTCCCATGTTTCAGTTTGAACCCATCACTCCTTGTCCTATCGCTGCAGTCCCTGATGAAGAGTCCCTCTGCAGCATCCCTGTAGCCCCATTCAGACGCTGGAAGCTGCTATCACTGAGAGCACTTCAAAACAACCAGAATTTCTTCAGCTGTTGGAGAAAACCTGTAAAGCCATTTCTGGTTCTGGTGGTGTTTTTTTCCTTAAATTCTAGAATAGCCAGCCAGATTTATACTAAAGCTGAGGTTTAAGGATGCACACCAGCAATATAAGGGCAAATATCTTATAAAGAAGGTTCAGGTGCCCTAAAAACACAGCCTAAACTAAAAAGAAACCCAAACAAGCCAAGCTTACAGAAACACACAGATCAGGAATCCAAATGGCCTCAAATGCTGCTCAGCTGTGTGATGCCTGGATCTCTGCAAGTAAGGCTTTTTAATATGTGTGTTCCCAGACCAGATTCATTGATTTCTGATGACTTAATGTTTCCCATTCGTCCTTCTTACAATGAGACCATGAAGGGAAGAGTTAAGAGGTGCCTGAATAGCTACACATTGATTGAAATAAAACTATGTCATGAACAGCCTGAGGGCTGCTCTGAAGCCTGCTGCTCTGAAGCTGGTTGAGGGGTTACCTGATTCATTAGCAGATTTATAATGACTTCCCTGTGAAAGGATTATTAGAGGTGCAATGGTTTGAAGTGGACAGAACTTCTTCATCTGAGAAACACAACACCTGGGGATGGTAGACATGCAGGAAGCGGTTGGACGTGTGTGCTCTTCCAGCCACTACCCAACCCAAAACCCCAAACCAGAGCCATGTCTGACACACCTGCACACTTCCTACCTCCTTTTCTAAGTATGGATTTAAAAGCAGGCACTGCAAACTCTATTTAACCATGAAGATTTCAGTTCGAGTCAAAACCAAAGTATACTTTGCCATTTTGTGCCTAATACAGCTTACAAAATCCTGCATTGTTATATACATTGAAAACCACCATAAATCAGAAGACCCTCCAGAGATACCCCACCGGGTCTCCCACCATCTGTAGTGCACACCTTACCGAGAGGTTTAAATGTAACAGCACCATTAAATGCCCAGAGGAGGCCCCGGAGCTGCTGCGAGGGCTGGAGCAGCTCTGCTCTGGAGCCAGGCTGAGAGAGCTGGGCTGGGGCAGCCTGGAGAAGAGAAGGCTCCTGAAGGGGACACCTTAGAGCAGCTCCAGTGCCTAAAGGGGCTCCAGGAAACCTGGAGAGGGGCTTTGGACAAGGGCCTGTAGGGACAGGACAAGGGGAATGGCTTTAAGCTGCCAGAGGGGAGATTGAGATGAGCTCTGAGGCAGAAGTTCTTCCCTGTGAGGGTGCTGAGGCGCTGGCACAGGGTGCCCAGAGAAGCTGTGGCTGCCCCATCCCTGGCAGTGTTCAAGGCCAGGTTGGACACAGGGGCTTGGAGCAACCTGCTCTAGTGGAAGGTGTCCCTGCCTGTGGCAGGGGGTTGGAACTGGATCAGCTTTAAGGTCCCTTCAATACAAACCAGTCTGTGGTTCTATGATACAGAAAAGCTAGCTGGCTGGGGTGTGTTGCCAAATGAATAAATTATGTTAAAGCCTACACAAATGTTTTGGGCTAAGCTAAGGGGACAGCACAGCAGTGAGTGGATGGAAGATCAGTTGTTGAATTCCTGGAGGAAAGAGCTTTTTCACACTTTTAAGACCAGAGGGACATTATACTCCACTCCCACGCTATGGAAACGCCTGCTGAGGATAAGGCTGGCAAGGAAGACAGGCTGCATGCAGAGTGGGTGCTGAGCAGTGTGTCAAGCTGAAAGGAAAAGGGTAAACCAGACACCAGCTGCCTTCCGGGGCCAAGGCTGCAAAAACCCAGCAGAGTTAGCTAAAAGAGCTGGGCTGGAGAGAAAACAGAGATCAAAACACACCACAAGACACAGGAGTGAACACGTTCGCATCCACAGAGATGAAACAGTTTTGCTTCCGCCAGCGACACACTGAGCTAAGGATAACTATGCGGAACTCGGAAACCACATGGAGCTTTTACACTCCTAGAACTCATTTGGAAATAGCAACAAACTCAACCGAGGGGACATCACTCTCCTTTTCTCTTTCCCTAAGACAAGCCAACTGAAAAAAAGGCAGTTCCAATGTCACTTGAAAGAGATGTCTGGATTAATTCACAGATCTGGAAGGGAATCTTACATCTGAACACAAAACAAACACAAAGCTTTGTAGAAGAAAGTTGATGCACTCCCTGAGTCTATTCCAGAAAGTAAATGTGAACAGTCTGGCCCCCTCTCTGAAGAAATCCAACAGCATCACCATGAATCAAATGTGGCGTGGATCCCCCTGAGGACTGAAGAAAGAGGAAGGCCACAGAAACTGTGAGAAAAGCAGTAAATTTGACACAGGAACATGCCTGATCCCCAGAAAAGGGCTGTGGGAATCAAAGGGTTACTACCAGGCTCTATACAGAAAGCAGCCATGGAAATTACTTATATACCCCTCCAGAGCCACAACCACCTTCATCTGCATTTGTTTTTCAAAACAAAGCATGAGATACCTACTTCTGGTGCTTTTATCTCCCTTAGGGTTGCTCCCCCAGCTGCTGACACACTGCAAAGGGTCACTGTATTCTTCTGAAGAAAAGAAAAATATAAAGCCCCATCTATTTGGGACTAGCTCCACAGAAAGGGAATAAAACATTCCATGCCTTTCTGAAAGGACACGAATCAATCATCACTGGTCCTGACAGCCGTGTATTTTCGCCATGTTTAATAATTACCCACAGAATACCCCCAAAAAACCCCACATGTAGCTGATGGCTTTAAGCTGAAAAGCTTAAATGAATGATTTTAACCTGCCCGAGGGGAGACTGAGATGAGCTCTTAGGCAGAAGTTCTTCCCTGTGAGGGTGCTGAGGCGCTGGCACAGGGTGCCCAGAGAAGCTGTGGCTGCCCCATCCCTGGCAGTGTTCAAGGCCAGGTTGGACACAGGGGCTTGGAGCAACCTGCTCTAGTGGAAGGTGTCCCTGCCCATGGCAGGGCGTTGGAACTGGATGAGCTTTAAGCTCCCTTCAACACAAACCAGTCTGGGATGTTATGATGATGATGTGTCACTCGGCTCTTGCTGCATCAACTTGAACAGCAACGTACGGCTGGATCCGGCCACTGGGGGCTGCTATGAGGGGCAGAAGAACAGAAAGCAGCATGGGCACTGTCTTCTCAAGTACAAGGATGATAGGGAACACTGGAGGCTCCATATGGCATATAATGGTTTGCAATCTCACACTCCTTATACCAGGAGCACATATGGCTGCAATGGATCACTCCGAAGGTTTCTGCACAGGGAAAGGCTGATAGATTTGGCCTCACCAGGAGGAGCTGAGCACACGGATCAGGTTCCTCAGGCTGCCCGCACTGCAATTTGCCACCTTCTTCAATACACAGACCTTCAGGAGTTTCTCATATGTAACTGCTGTGGATCCTATGAAGACATGCTTGTGTCTGTCACCTTTCACAGAGCCTTGCAAATAATCCCGGCACCGCAGGGATACAGGGACTACAGGTTAGGAAATAATAGTTTCTCCCACTCTAGCAGTGGGGAAAGGAAACAAAAGCCATTATTTGCTGTAAATCAATCTGGTCAAGGGCCAGTCTAAGAAATGCAATTATCCCCCATCTTGGTATCTACACTGAAGAGTTTATAACTTGCATAATTATCTACTGGCCTCTCTTCCTGGGCTTACTAAAGTCTGCTCTCCTTAAGCAATAGTGACAGGGAGCCAGGCACCAAATATGTGATGAAAGACCTCAGCCAAGAGACACGCCAGTTCCTTTGAAGTGTGTTTTCATTGAATTCCAAAGGGAATCCATCTGATCCCCACTTTCTTGGTGGCCAGTGATTGATTGCACGACCCACTTCCAGCAGGGTGATTTTTCTTTCTGACAACGCTCCTTTAAGGAAGCCACTGGAGCAGAAACCCGACAGAATCTGAGTGAGATCATCAGGTTTGTCTCTGTGCTGCACTATCATCACTCTTTGTTTTGTTCATCCCCTTAGAGATTTTCTCCAAGGACTGAAAAAAACATATATAATCAGAGTTATTCCCTTTTGTGTAAATCTCCCTTGGAAATTGTTTTGTGCTTGCATCTTCAGGTTGGGTAATTATAGCTTAGAGAGGAACTATCAAACCATGGGGTTTAGGTGTAATAAAAAGGGGTTGAAATCACTGTAAAGAGAGAGGAAGGGGCGGGGGGAAGCCCCAAAAGGCTCCTATCAGAAGGAGAAATGGTTGCTAAAGCACCAGCCATACTCTTACGTAAATTAGAAGTGCAACAAGGCCACTTGTGCTGGGGGCACAGCCAGAGAATGGTGGATTTCATCAGAACTGCCCAACTGCAGCCATTAGGGAGCTTTCACCTTATTTCCTCCAGTGTGCAAACTGTGAGCTGCCAGGAGCACCCAGGACCCCTCCTGTGGAAGGCACCGGTCAGTTATGGCTCTCTGTATGATCAGAGCCCAGCTTTCTTCCACCCCAGCTTATAGGAAAGAGTCTGAGCCCCAATTCACTCCCCATGCTCCAGCTCTGCAACCCAACTCACAGCAAACTGAGTAAAACCAGCAAGAAGAGCCTGCAGGAGAAGCAGAGAAGCGAAAGACTTAAGGAGACACAAAGAAGAACCTGTCGTCAGACCAAAATCCATAATAATCTAAACCATACCTAACATAGAGCACACAGATCCACAGTCTGGATCCATTGAGATAGGCACCATGTACATAGGTAAGATCGTCCAAAAGGCCTAATCTGGATCCTGACTCAACTGTCCCTTTCCAAATTCTAAGTAAAACTGTGTGGTGCAAACCAGCATTCAAGCACACAGGTATCTACAGAGTTAATAAACACAGAGGCAGTGACTCAAGCCTCTGCTGGAACATTTTGCTACTAAGAGAGTAGCACCAAAGAACAACATGGTAAACTGCATCCTGCTCTGCAGAAACCAAAGCGGGAAGCTTTGCTGTGGCGAAGCTCATCATCTCCCATCGTGGGGCCAGGCCTACCCTAACGTACAGAAGCAGGATTCACCTTTTTGATTAGAGATTCCTTTCCCATTTCCAAGTCATTCTGGTAACCACCTCGCAACGGCATAAAGACAATTCCCCGACCACTGCAGGAGAGCATCCGAATCTGAGGGGCAACACATCAAATTCCTTAAGGGGTCTTTCGAGGCCAGGCTGGACACAGGGGCTTGGAGCAACCTGCTCTAGTGGAAGGTGTCCCTGCCTGTGGCAGGGGCTTGGAACTGGAGGAGCTTTAAGGTCCCTTCCAGCACAAACCAGTCTGGGATTCCATGACCAACACGCACCCAGCTCAGCCTCCTGAAGGCATTTCTGCCATTATTGCCAGGGTTACAGTTATTCCCGCTGGGGGAGCTTGGGGAAGGTTTACCATGGGGCATAGCTTTGGTTACAGCCTGAAATTAAGCTCGGTGCTCTCACAGCTGTGTTAAAACAAGCACTGATAAAGAAGGAAATGCAGGATGAAACCAGCTGCACACATCTCCTTTTGCCTTGAGCTTCCCAAGCTGTCAGTGCCAGGAATTACGCAGCCAGCTGTGAAACCAGTGACACAGAGCTAATGAGTATCTGCTAAACAAAAATAACACTGAAATCATAAGGCTCAAACTCAAATAGTTACTATAAAACAACGTACCACTGCCAAGGAATTGTATTTTCCAAAATAAGGGATGAATAATGGATAGGAAGCAGTTTTAAGCTCAAATATCAAGGGGTTTAGATTTAAAAATAACAGCCTGCCTTGGAACCAGAGGCGCATCCTACAGATTCCTACCTAGGCTGGTGCACAGACAAACTGAATGAGAAATCCTCTTCCTCACTCAGACAAAGGTTTTTATTGAGACTGTAGCAATATCAATACATTCCAGCTTGGAAAGAGAATTAGTGGAGGAATATTGGTCTCCTACACGCGGATCCATCCTTGGAGTTTGAAAATGGAGCCATAATATATTCAAAACTCGGCAATGATGAAAAATCACTCCAAAACCCTCCACCCAGAGGAAGGTTTATATGTTGTATTTCACTCATTGTGTGAGTACACACATACATATGTGAGAATACAGGTGGTGTGTACACAAATACCTGTAAAATGGATATAAACAGCAGAGAAAAGGAGAGCTCCTGCTGTAGCCATCCTCTCTGTTTATCCCCTTCCCTTGTTTTCCCTTTTGCAAACTGCTGCTGGCACACCTTTAAATCAAACATAAACCGTATGGCTGCTCATTATTCCCAGGCAGGTGGGGTTAATAAAACTCATCAGACACAATTCCGGGGCTGGCGAGAAAGTAATAATTCATAGTGTGATCTTCCTGCGGTGTAAGAACAGCTTCCCAATGCGCAGCGACAAGGAGGACAAGGCTGGAAAACAGCAGGTTTGAACAAAAAAAGCAACATTTCTGACTCTACACCTCCCCCTGCAGGAAAATGAGCCAAAGCTATAGCGAAGAGCTGGAATTCTGTCTTAAAACTGAATTATACACAAGGGGGGAGGAAAAAAAGGGGATTTTCTGTTGTTAGTTTACCCTGTATAAATCTTGAAAACTTGCTAGCTCAGACTTCAGTGGGTTTTCTGACTTAAGGCCTTTAAAGTTCTGAATTACTCCACATAGAAATGGTTTCACTCACAAGACAAATACCTACCCTGGTTATTCAATATACATGTCTTCTAGTGTGTGCTGCTCAAGTTTAACCTTAAGGGAAAGGGGGAAGGTCTGTAAATACACACCTCTGACCCCCTGGACCTCCCAGTGCCACAGCGAGGTTCCCAGTGGCAGAACCAGGCTGGTTACTGGGAAATCTCCATCAGCAGGACGAGGCTGGTGAGACACTGCTCTGCAACCCTGACTCCATTCGATGTATAATCACTACTACACAAAACAACTGAATCAAGCCTAACAGTGCTTGATTCAAGCTTAAAATTCAATTCAAGCAAATAAACACTGGGGTAAAGGTTGGACTTGATGATCTTAAAGGTCTTTTCCAACCTGGTTGATTCTATGACTCTATGAAATTTAGTAACAAATGAGTACTTTAACAAAGAATTCGAAGTATCATCATCTTTATTTGCTTAAGAAAAAGTCAAAACTGAAAGTGTTTCCTCTGCACGAGCTCATTCTGCCCATTAGCACTGACTGCTGAGCAGAGGCACACGCTCCAAACAGAAGGAAAACAAGGATCTGAAAGAGTCTTTGCTATTTTGGGTTTAAACACCAGCTACTCTAGCAAAAAGCAGGCTGATTCACACAACAGTTCTCAAGTCCCTGAGGATGCAGACATTGTGCTTGGAGCTACTCGAGGAGCCAAGCCCTGGCACAGCACCCCAACTGTTATTTTCTTCTTTTAAACCATTTTGTTTCCTGCTTGATGCCTTGAGCTCTTGTAGGCAAGGAGACTGAGTACACCAGCACAGCAGGCTCCTGAGTAACATGGCTTAGCAGCAGCACAGGAGGCCTGAGGTATTAACTGGCGCCACACTCTCTGCCTTCGGAGATGTACCTGCTCCAGCGTGGCCTTACCCCTGGCTGCAGCCCCTCCAAGGGGTGTATCTGCTCTGTCGTGGGCTTATCCATGGCCACACACTTTGAGTGCTCCAGCATGCCCTCATGGACAGCCATTGATGCTTCGAGGTGTACCTGCTGCAGCGTGGACTTATCCTTGGGCCACAATCCTTAAAGATCATGAAGACAGAAAGGCCCAGAGAGCTGGGTTTGTTCAGCCTGGGGAAGAGAAAGCTCAGGGCAGACCTCATCACCATGTTCCAGTATTTAAAGGGTGGCTACAAAGAAGATGAAGGCTCCCTTTTTACAAAGAGCCCCATGGAAAAGACAAGGGGTGATGGGCACAAGTTCCTCCTGGGGAGATTCCGACTGGACACAAGAGAAGATTTTTCACAACCAGCCACTGGAATAATCTCCCAGGGTGCTGGGACATCTGGTCTAGGTCATGCTTTGCCTAGAAAGGTTGGAAAAGATGATCCTCCAGGTTCCTTCCAACCTGGGACTCTATGATACGATTCCATGATCCCTTCAGAGGTACACCTGCAGATATAACCACGGCCACAAACACTTGGAGATGTACCTGCTCTGGTGTGGACTTATTCACAGCCACAGACACTTCGGGTTGTCCTGCTCCTCCACAGGACTCATCCACGGGTCACTCATCCCTTCACCTCAAGCTCCCACTGGAGTTCCAGCCTGCCCAGCACAGCAGCACAGACATGGCAGTGATGCCCTGGTCATCTGCCACAGCAGGCACATGGCTATAACTCAACCTGGAGCTTTCCAGACACATCTGTTATCTCAAACCCCTCAAACCCCACCTTGGGTGCCAAAAAGGGCTGTTGTGGTTGAACCCCAGCCGGCAACTCAGCCCCACACAGCCACTCGCTCGCTCGCTCCTGCCGTGGGCTGGGGGAGGGAATCAAGAGGACAAGTGAGAAAACTCGTGGGCTGTGATAAAGACAGTTTAACAGGCAAAGCAAAAGCTGCACACACAAGCAAGGCAAAGCAACAAATTTGTTCCCCCCTTCCCATCGCAGGCGTGTGTTCAGCCATCTCCAGGACAGCAGGGCTCCAGGACACGTCACTTGGGAAGATAACCACCATCACTTCCACCATCTGATCCTCTTCTTCCCCCAGCTTTATACACCGAGCATGATGTCATAAGGTGTGGAATATCCCTTGTCCCAGCTGTGTCCCCTCCTAAATCCTTGTGCCTCCTTGCTGGTGGGGTGGGATGAAGAGCAGAAAAGGTCTTCACTCCGTGTAAGCACTGCTCAGCAATAACTAAAAGCTCCCTGTGTTATCAACACTGATTCCACCACAAACCCACAGCATCACCCCATACCAGCTACTATGAGGAAAATTAACTTTATCCCAGCCAAACCCAGCACCACGGCTCACTGTCTCCTCCCACAGCAAAGCAGGGAGGGAAGATATTTCCACTGCAAACAAAGCCACACTGGCTGCAGGCATTCCCAAAATAACCTGTGTAACCAGCTTCACAGTAATTCCAGTATCAAGAGCATGGCAGTTTGGGGATTTCCAGTCTAATCCTTCCTTTGGCTTAAATTCTTTATGCTTAGTCTTTTTGTGTCTACAGCACGAGGTATTTTGCACAGGAATTGAAGCTAAAATCATTATAAGGCATTTGTAAGAAAAATCTTTCCTCTTAAAAAGCAAACTAAAATTGTGATGGGGGGGATGACACAATGCAGCCCTGAAACTTCTCACTCAACAGGGAGCAACACCTAGAGCCTGTCCTCACTCCATGCATCCACCAGTTTTGGCTGGAAAGACATGAGAGCTGGTATCTCCCAGGCAACACTTACTCTGGCAAGCAGGGTGGGCAGCAACCGTGCTTCAGCCACGGACGTGTTGCTTTGCAACTCTGCAGAAGCAAGACCTCAAGCACTGGGGAACCCAGGATGTCTTCTTCACAAGCAAGAGTTGTCTCTTAAGAGACCTTAAGGTATCATGGGTGGTTTGAGTACAACACAGAAGGTCCTTGCAGCATCAGGGAATTATCCGACAGGATTTGACAGCTGAAGATAAACACCACAACTGGCTGTACACTGAATCCGGTCCCATCATTCCTGTGCAGCGGATGATGTTGGAGACCCAGGTTAAAGCCAGCGGGCAATTATGTCACTAAAGACTCAAAGGCTGCAATTCAAGTTGCACAGACAACTCTGTGCACAATTAACTCTGACACAATTAACTCTAACAAAAAGTTGCACAATTAACTCTGACACTAAGTGAGATGCATCTCCTTTGACTCAAGTGTCTGAAAATTAAGACATCCCAGTTACTTGCCTTAGGCTATCTCTAAGGAGAGGAATACACATCCTTGGGAGTGAATTCCTCGCATCCCAAGATAGGTGGCTGGGAGAGGGCAGAGGAATGGCATCAGTGGGTTTTCCACTACCTACAAAGCACAGGTGATCTGCTGAGGCTTGTTCTACCTCAGAGGTATCTCTGTTCAGAAAGATGGATCCCACCCTCCCTAAATCTGTCACTTTCTATTTTTATACAACTATTTTTAAACCCACACCAGGAGATGCCATTTTACCTGTAAGCAGGATGCCAGCAGAAGCTGAATGCTTTAAAATACAACAGAAACTTGCCTTGAGTTTCAAAGGAACTGCAAAACCTGAATTTACCAATTTAAATGAGATCCTAAAGTAACATGTTGCAGTTGGACAGTTAGACCCTCTAAAGCTCAGCTACTGCACTCCACTGTACTCGCCCTCAGCCTAACCCAGTGCACTGTGTTTCTTAATTACCAAAAGACACTCAGGTTATACTTGCTGTCTGCAAGAGGCACTTTGACGGCACTTCTCATTCAGTTTGCAACAAGCCTGAGAAGCTGGTTCCTCTTTACAGAGAGGAAATAAGTAGGTTGAGAACTGCCAAAAGACGTAATGTTGGAACTGGAACTATAAATCTTCTGACTTAAAAACTAGCACTCAAATTTTAGTGATACTAGCCTGTCTCTGCAAAGGTTTCCCTGTTCCTGGAGTCACTGCTATTAATGTACACACACAAGAGGGCAGAGCTGTGCCAGCACATTCGAATTTCAGTATGATCAGTTCGTGGTGCAGGGATTACTGGGCTGGTTTGGGGGGAAGAAGAGGATGAAGCAGAGTGTATTATACAACTGAATTACCCAAGAATGATAATTCACTGTTTTAATCTCACTATTTAAAACTAATGGCTATATCAGATCCTGAACAAGAAACACACAGCACGGCTACCCACTTACGGCAGGGAGATGAAAGCATCAATGTCTCTTCTATAAAACAACACTGTCATTACCCACTAACCTATGTTATTTAGAAACTATTTTCTTCCCACAAGGTTGTAGGTTCAAACGGGGTAAAAGACCTTGGCTTGCACATGGCCAGATGGAAATGAAGTGGTACGTACAGGGACAGGAACGGCATCTGCTCCCCCCCAACCACAACGTTTCCACTAACAGCTTCTCGTTCTGACACACTTAGAAGTATTAATTCATTTAACTCAAGGGGGTTGCTTTTATCGGGATTTCTCAGGCAGCTTCACTCTTGCAAGTTCAAAGGCAGCTTTGAAGCTGGCTCTAAGAATGGATTTCTATTGATTTCAGAAAATGTACCAGGAATTCAGAAATGATCAGCTCTGCAAGTGCACGGAATCGACTCCTCAGGGTACTAAAATCTCCTGCTCTTCGGAGAGCTCGAGCCATTAAAATACTTACAGGACACCTTAAAGTATCTGTGGGAGCAGGAGGGATCCCCACTGCTTCATCTGTGTGAGCAGGAGCTGCCCAGAGAGAGCAGCTGTGCATCTGCACAGGACCCATCATGAAAAGCCACTTATCTCCTTCTGCATAACCTGAAAGTTATGTGTTATCTAACAGTAACATTTGGAGATGGCTTATCGCTGTGAGCACCTCAGCACCAGATAAAGCGAGCTTCACTGCCCATCAAAGCAGCATATGCAATTAGTTTTTATTAGAACCCAGGGGTGACACCCTTGGCTTCAAGGACGAGCACCCACATGAACAGGATGGTGCTACTGGTACTTGAGCTTAATGCTGCTGTGGGATTTTGCTGGACAAGAGTAACTCACCCTGCTTGAGAATAAAATCTATTAAACAAAAGAAACTACTCTGGTAAGATAGAAAATACCTCAGTGTTGTACCCAAACCCCACGTTTCTGTGTGGTAAAAGTGTGGTAACTTTGAGCCATAAAGAACACCCTCATTATCACCAAGCTCAAGCACAGGGTACAATCACAGCTTCAAAACACACATACACATCACACACTCCCTTAGTCTACTATTTAATTTATCTGCAATAGCCAAATCTAATCAAACTTTGGTGTTACTTACAAAGGGACACTGAGCACTCGCATGTTGGTCCCTGATAAACCTACTTCATCAGCTGTTTTAATCTTGAGTCAGTACCTTACTTTGTCTCTGAGAGAATGTAATAAAAGCAGAGAGAAGTTCATTTCCTCCTGCTCAGTAACGCACACTGGCCTGACAAGACATTTTTGCTAGTTTTGCTCATAATTATATGAGACAGAAGTGGAACCCATCTAAAAAAACCCAAGACAAAGACTCACAACATCCTTGAAACATCCAGACACGATGTTTACTTTGCTCCAAGGTGAAGCCTTGGAAAGAAACACAAGAAGTGCTTTGCCAAAGGTCACAGTTAATCGAAGGCAGAATTCCCTGCTTCAGACTCTAGAAAAAGACATACCTACAAACCATCCCTAAATATCCCAATGCCCAGGACTGAGAACACTTAATCCCTGCTAATGCTTTTCTAATTCGCAAGGGGAAGATTTTTGGTTTGACAATTATCTACCTGACCCTTCCTTGGGCAAACATAGAGGTGGCTGGTAACAACTCAGCCTTCTCCTTCTTCACAGTCTAATGGATTTCCAGCCCAAGTTCTCAAGTGAAATCTACTTTCTTTTGCTCTGGTTTATTTATTACAACACATACATCTTTAGGGTCCTACCCTGTTATTAAAAAGCCATCACTGTACCTCACAAAATCTGTTATTTGTGTGGAAATCCAAATGCATTTTAAAATGTTCCATTAACCTCTGAACTGTTCTGAGACTAAAAAGAGCCCAAAGCTTCCTTTCTGAATATGTTTTTCCACCATAAAGGGAAATAAATTCAAATTGTGTTCCATAAAAATCAACACCACAAGTGGTAAAAGCACTTCTCCACTGCTAGGAGATACTCTAAAATGACTTGATTTGCCTGTGAGGCCACAGGAAAGTGGGACGATGGGAATCTTCAGCCCACCTCAATTCAAAAACAGTTTGGAAAATATCCGATTCATTTGAAATGCAGAAGGGAGATTAACCCCCCACCTCAGCAGGCTGATAACAACTCTACATAGCTTCCAGACACAGAGCTCCCTTTATTCTACCATCAATTGCTTGGGGACAAAATATGAACCCGGGGAGAGTTATGGATCTTGAGGTAGCAACAGAAGGAATTGATTTTGAGAGCAGTTCTCCCCACAGGGGGAAAGGACAAAATAATGAATGGGTTTAGCTCCTAATGTGTCAGCTGCTGCGTAAGGACAGTCACCAAGTGCACCTATAACATACTCTGAGGGGTTTGCCTTCCACCGGTCCCTTTCGATTGCTAGATGTAGAGACTTCATACCCTATCACTGTGTACAACACCTTCCCCCCCCCCCCAATCTGCTCCTGACCATTAGTATGCTTGTTGGATGCTCATCCTCTTCCCTGCAAGAGAGGCTCTCTGAAATCCCAACCCTTCAGGCCTTTGAAGCCTAAAAGCCGCAGGACAGTGACCCTGACAGCAGCTAATTCAAGAGCAAATTCCACCTCTTAACTCCGAGTTATTGTTTAGGAGTTATAAAATCAGGTTGCTAAACACTGGTTCCAGGTTTCCATTTTGCCTTCTTTTATGGACAGGATTGCAGGATCATCCAGAGGAGTAAAGCAACACAACAGTGAGGGGAAGCCACTTGACAGCTCAGTTCAACATTATTCAACATCTGCATCACGGGTCAGGCTGAAAGCATGTCCGCTGCTGTGCCTCCCAGTTAAGCACAGAACTCACAGCTGCATTCTGTCATTCACATGATTCCCTGCAAACTTGAGATCACGTTCACAGAAACGTGCTTAATACCTTTGTCCTACCCAGTACAAACACAGGCAAAGCTGTTATAATCTGAATCCAAGCACTGTGATGATTAAAGTCAGGACTTCAGCAGTGACAAGGTCAACTGTAAGGTCCTGCCCCTGCGTCAGGGCAATCCCCAGCACAAACACAGGCTGGAGGAGACTGGATGGAGCCCTGAGAAGGACTTGGGGATGTTGGGTGAGGAGAAGCTCCCCATGACCTGGCTTCAGTGTGCACTTGAGCCCAGAACCCCACCGTGTGCCGGGCTGCACCCCCAGAGCGTGAGCAGCAGGTTGAGGGAGGTGAGGCTAGACGGAAGCAGATGAGCTCTGAGGTCCCTTCCAACCCAAACCACGCTGTGATTCTCCGACTCTATGACATGGTCATATTCAACTACATTTCTGTACAACATTGTTTAGTTATTGCAACACATCCTCTATCTGGGCACAAATTTTATGCACACCAAACTTCATAGGAGACCATATTTTACCAGGTAATCGCTGTATTTCATAGATCTTAATGTTGGTTTCAGTCTCTCTCTGCATGCAATGTAAACCCAAAAAGGCAAATTGCTGCACCAGAAAGTTACCAGTGTTCAAAACTGTCAGTTTAAAACCAGTTTAGCAGCACTCCTCTATTCCAACAGAATAGATGTACATTTGCCTGGCTCCTTAAATTTCACCAGGATTCTCCTCAGGCAAACTAAAATAGGATAAGACACTTCATTAAGATGTTCTATGAAAATCCTATTTAAAACAAAACAAAGCAAAAGCCTGTCATGGGAACAGGATGCTGTTCTTTGCTGCCAAACCCCACAGAAGCACATACAGCATCACTTTCAGTCTCTTCCCTCCTCTCTTATGTGCCCCCAGCATCACACCCACACACAAAGGACACTGTTACATCGCTCTCCATTACAAATCTTTCTGCTGCCCTCATTTCCTACAGATTAACTGTCAGGCAGCTCAAATCAGCTTCTGCCCACTGAGCTAAAGGCAACACAGTCAAATATAAAACAGCAAAGCACAAAGTCTTCCAAGGCGTTCCGTTTCAGACGTGTGACTGGGACTGGAGATGCCTCAGTTTACCTTAACAGACAGAAAAGAGAACTACAGAAGTCACAGGCTGGATTACTTTTTGTCTTCACCATAGTTAATTTGGAGTCAAGAGTCATATCAGCGTAAAAGAGAGATCCAGAGGCACGAGTAACTGGATTTCATTCACTACTTTCTCCCCCTGGTGTTCTCCCCAGATGGGTGAACACCAACTGAAGGAGGTGGAAGGGACATTGGCTGATGTTGGACACAAACCAACTCTTTCACCTCCTCAGCATGTCTGTGAGGCCCATGGCCTCATCTTTCTTTTTCAGCTACTCAGTTCTCTCATGAATTATGCAGAGTTGATTCATAAACCTCACCCTGCCACGAACGAGTGCTGGAGTTGCCAAAATAAGCTCCTTTTGAATGCCAGCGTGATCACCAAGGCAGTCTCCATCACAAGAAATTTAGGAATATGGAAGATCTCCTCCCAAACTGTGCTCCAATGGGCACATCACACATTCAGGGTAGAAAATGGCCAAAGTATAGTGCTCCCCAGCTGAGCTTCCCTGAATTAAAAGGTGAGAGAAAAGGAACACTGCTTTGACTGGCACTATATCAGGGTTCTAGCAACACTCTTCATGCTTAATTATAATCTGAATTGATGGGGTCCTCTGGATACTTGATAAAGGAAAAGCCACAGAAAACCACCCAAAGCTCATCTTAGGCAGGCACGAAAGTCTCTGCAGTGGACAGATCCGTACTGGGGATGTGTGCACAGCTCAGTACCACCAAGAAGTGTGCTCGTCACATGCGCTGGGACAAGTCACATCACAAGGGCGAGGGAAAAGGGGAAAGGAGAGGCTGCTACATCAAATTGTGCTGCAGGCTTTGTAAAGGGTCTGGGAAAACATCAGGCTTCAGCCAAACATTTTCAACCAGTAACTGAAATTGTTCCTGTTCCAGTTCAGACTCAACCAGGATTTCAAAACAGTAACTGGGACCAAGTTAAACTATTTTCACTAAAACCAACCAACCAATAATTAAACCCAGTTACAACCTGACTGGTTTCATCTCACCTGCACATCCCTTTTACTTCAAAGCTTAGGAAATGCAACATGAAAAATCACCACGATGCAGCATTAGTTTCCCAAGATCCTTTTTACAACAAGACATTATTCTGAAGACCCTAAAATGAACAAACCCTCTTATAACTTCAGGAGCTAAATGGATATCCAACTCATTAGCAGCCCAAACAAGCATGTACACAATAAAATACACAGTCTCTCAGATTACAAGCAAACATGATTCCGGCTGTAGGTACAGTAAGTCAGCCAGCAACAGCACTGAGCTCATTATACAGACCCTAGAAAAAACCACTCGTACTCAGCAGCTTACAGTCTAATAGTCCTGTCTTTTCCCAGTGGACATTTATTCCTTACTAGAGAGCTGCCCACACTATAAAAGAAATCTTAAAATCAACCTGCCCAAGAAACACAATTGTATCTTCAAACAAACCTTTTTTAGGATGGGGTTTCAGAGGTTCTGTAGCCGCTGGCAACAAAGAAACCTGAAAAGACAGAAAAGAGGAGTATTAAATACACCAGGGAAGGTTTCTTGAAGATCTGTTCTAGAAAATAATCAGAAAGGACAACTGGCAAATCCCAAAAGAGGATATAAAAATAGCATTGTTGCTGCGAGGCAAAGCCTGCCCTGCCAAGCACTGCTCTTCCCCAGCCTAGCTAGGTCATTCCTTAAAAACCCCACTCGCTTTAGAGCACATTCCTGTTCCGTAGGTTCACTGCTACTTGTTAGGATTCTAGAAAGTGATCCTTACCTCACAAACACAAACCTCAAGCGTTTAAGATGCTAATTAGAGATCACACAGGAAAACCTCAAAAACAGTTGTTATAAAATGCTTAGAAAGTTAATTAGAACAAAGTTGTTCCTGGGGAGCCATCTGGGGCCGCAGGCAGATGGGTGCAGCCATGTCCCACCATACGGCAGCCAACCTTAACCTGCAAACACTGCCCCGCTCTCATAGGCCAGCAGGGACCCAGCCTGGGCAAAATAAGTGCATTTGATACTTTCTTCTTACTTTGCATCCAAAATTGAAACTTTGCAGAAGAGAAACATGAACACGCAGGGAAGTGGTGTTATTTTTCACTTCCAGTTTCTTGGGGAGGAGACATTCCTCACTCCTCTTCCCCAGACGCAACAGGCCTGTGTTGCCTTCCCCCTCCCTCATAAACAAGTTTTTAAAGGGGAGGCCCAGTCCACCCTTGTTCCTTGTGGTGTTTTGGGAATATTTTCTAGTTTACTCTCTTTTATTGGAGATGGGGAGGCTCGGAGATCCTGAGCACAGCACCCAAGACATGGAAAATAACCCAGAAGGGACACAGGAAAGGTTTTATTTCTCCATAATTTCCAACTTTAATCAATTTTTCTGACTCCTAGTGTGCAAAGCTGAATTGCTATCACAGAATCTGGCTTATGTGCTAGATGACAGAACCACCCACTTGCTCCTAAGCCGCAATAACCAGCACAAACCCCTAAGTTTTTTAGATAAATATATTTGCAATATATTTAATCTACACACATTATCCCAGCTCCAAGCCCTGTCACTCAGCACTGTGAAGACTTCCCTGCATTCCCCTCCTCACCTCAACAGCTTTCCAGCCATCCTTTCACCCAGATCCGTTGGGCACACTCTCACCACCACAGCCCTGGTACAGATCCCTGCAGGGCTGCACAAACCACCCCAAAAAGAGAAGCGTTTATTCCTTCTCTCTGCTCCTCACCTTTTGAACAGATACTGATCCATGAGAGGATTTTCGCCCCAGTAATTCCAAGGCCATTTATTTTCCTTAAGAGCATTTGACAATGATTTAGAATCAGAGAATCCCAGCCTGGTTTGGGTTGGAAGGGATCTTAAAGCTCACCCAGTTCCAGCCCCCTGCCACGGGATCAATATGTTACAGTGTAGATGTCACATCGAGGACAGACTGAGCTTCTCAGCACATCTCTGGAAGATGAGAAAAAACTACTTCCCTTTCCAAAACACATACTTTGAGGTACTTTAATATTTCTTTAACACTTACAGGTTCTCAGGTAGGATGTATTGGCACCACGTAAGTCAAAGTATTATTTATTATTCTATTACTACCTATTTAACACCTAGTTAATTTAACTCAGAGGTGAAGCGAGGGCAGTTTTGCAGCGGACACAGGTGGGTGCTGGAGCTGAGAGCAGCTCAGGTCTCACCAAGCACCGCGGTGAAAGCCGCAACAAGGCTGAACTCCCGTTATGTTCCCAGCACCAAGCGTGCGCAGGTTAAACCCCCACTCTCCGAGCACGCCCCTCCCGCCGCCACAGCCTCCCCCCGCCCGCAGCCCCGGGGCCGGACGCCCCTCACCGTGGCGGCCCCTCACCGGTGCGGCCTGGGCCTGCGGCTCCGCCATGGCGCCGGCAGCGGGAACCAGCGCCCCGTTACCATGGTTACCAACATCCGCAGAAGCACTTCCGGGACGACCATAGAGGAGCGCGGCGCTGGGCCCGGCGGGAGGACGCGGCTGCCCCTGGGCCGGGCCCCGCCGTCGGGAGCGGTCAGGTCGCGGACGGAGCAGTGACGGACACGTTTATTAGGAAGGGGTTGCTCGGCTTCCCCGCGGGGCGAGGGTCACCGGGGCCGCCAGTGAGGCGGGACGCGCCGGTCGGAGTGCCTGAGGGAGCGGTGATGGGCGGCAGCGCGGAGGGGCGGGCACGGCTCATCCCTTCTCGTTGTCCCGGGGTGAGGGGCGGCCGCAGCGGGGTTAGTCCTGGCACTGGCAGAGCGCTCCCCAGGTCAGAGGATTAACTATCATCAGCTGCGGAATCATCGTTATCTGCTTAATAATCGTTATCCTAAGTTTTGCCGCCAGACCAGGGGTCCTTTGGGTTGGAGCCTGGCCGCAGCCTTTGTGGCTCCAGCTTGGAGAACATGGAAAACCCCATCGCCAGGTCACCACCACCCTCCGGAGAGCACCCAGCTTTCCAGAGCGTGTCAATGCATGGATAGGGAAGCGTGAGCCAAGGGAAGCCCCAGCAGCGGCAGGTGGACGGTGGCAGGAGGCAGCGCCGGTCCCCACAGCCCCTGCAGCAGCGGCAGAGAGAGCACCGGGAAGGCGGCTGTGGTGCAGGGGCTCTCACATGAATCCCATAGGAAAACAAGCCAGTGCTGGGAGGGCTAAAGGGGAAAACAGGTACAGAGCGATCACACTACATCACTGGAAGTGCCGGGAGCCATCGGTGAGGGAGCTGAAACGACATTTGGTGCTGAAGCCCTACCTTCATTCACCCCTTTGCAGGCTGATTCCCCCTTGCAGCTGGCAGAAAGCCTTTGAGGCCGCTAACCTGGCGAAAAATACCACAAAAGGAATTCCTATACAGGAGTAAATTTAATAAAACCACCACCAATTGTTTACTTTAACATAGCTCTTGTTACAGAAATCATAAAAATGGACTCAGCAGCTAACTCATTAGTTCTTTCCCCTTTTAATTGAAAAATAGTCTGCTGATTTCAACTTCTACTGCACTAGATGGAGTGTTAAATATTTGCCAGGACAGGATGCCCAGTAACTGAGCCCAAAACAAACACAAAGACAATTCAATCATCTTTCCTTTTCAACGTTACGACTCGTTATAATGTAAGTGAAACTCAAAGAGCAAGGAAGGGTCCGTTTGACAGATGAGAGGGGGAGAGAGAGGAGATCCACAGCCGAAATCTGTCCATTAAGTCTTGTGAGAAGCGGTGCAGAAACACCCCTTCCTTTTCCTGCCTTGGAATTAGAACTCTAAATCCACACACACCCCTCCTCTGGGGTCAGAGCACGTGTCCTGCGTGCACGGGTGGGAACAGCAGAGCTGGATCGGGGCAGGTATTGATCCAGGGCCAAAACAAAACAGATTAAAAGGCAAAACTCATCCTGAACCGGAACGCTCGTGGGTCGCTCCCGCGATGCACACGGGTCACCGAGCGCCAGGAGCTGTGCGAGGGGACAGGGCCGGCGCCAGCAGCGGGTGGAAGCACACACAGAAGGAAGAGGAGAAGCTACTGCTCTGGGAAAAGCCTTCCGGAAAGAAATGAACTAAACTGTATATTCACTACACCAGCACACGCTTCCCCCCCCCCAGCCCAGGGCAAACCAAACCGAACCAAACTGAAAGAAACTGCACAGCAAATAGACATAATCTTGAAGATTTTTAAAGAATAAATATTTTTTTGTAATTAAACATTATGCAAACACGTGCCACGCTTGCTCTTTGTCCATGCATATGCGCTATATACAACTTTGAAAAATACTGTGTTGTCCTCTTTTTGTTTTAAAAGTCATATACAAAGGTTTTTTTTGTTGGTTTTTTTTCTTCCTTGCTGTGTACCCCCCTTCCTCCCCTCCCCAAGAATCACCTTTACAACGAGCCAAATCCACATTCATTCATGTACTTGGGTGGCAGAGAGGAGGAGGAGGGGGGTAGGAGAGCCTTCCCCCCCTTACCAAAGTACATCAAAATGGCTGGTTTGGACATGAAAAGCAGTGTCAAGAAACTGGTTTAAATTTCATCTGTACTACACACAGGAAAAGAAATATAGAAAAGAAAAAAGGAGTCGGCTTGGAGAATGAAGCTACGTTACAAGTTAAAGTTGGAGGGTTTTTCTTTTTAGTGCGTCTGTCACACGCATGTTGGCCGCCTAGAATACTGTTGTACAATGGGTTATCTACCTTTGTTTTTTATTACAATATAATTTACTTAAATGTTCTGTTAACAAAACAGAATCCCAGTACTACAGACCAGCGGTGGTAATAGGCGGAGCGCCTTGTGTGTGTTTATTGGAATTGCATGAGCACTCTAGAGATGGGAAAGGTTTCAGAGTTCATTTTATGCAGGGCCAGGCTCAGTCCTCGATGTATTCCCACAGGTCCTTCTCGTAGCCTTCATGCACATGCTGCAACAAAACCCTTCGTCGGCTCTCGCAGTATCTGGGACAAAGAGGAAGAGCACAGAGGAAGCACATCAGGAACCACGGCTCAGTGCCGGCAGCCAGCAATGCAGACCTACATTAAGCCTCGCTTCCGAAAGAGGAGATCCCCCTGAGAAGGGGCTTTGTCGCCCGTTAACAGCACTAATTAAGACTTGAGTTACTCCAGTCACTCAGCTCCGGGTCCCTGGCTGCAAAAACAGCATGCAAATTTAGAGCTTCCCATGCAAACGCATCCCTACAGCTGAGAAACTGCCACTAACAACTGGAAAAGGAAGAAGCGGTGGCTGCAAAGTGCTGAAGCCGGAGCACAGGTCAGCAGTGACACCCGAAATAGGCCGAAGCTCCCTCAAACATGGGCTGGTGCCTACTCTAAGCTGTAGCAGGATGACAAAAACCATGAGGCTAGCTGGGCAAAGCCCAGTTTCATTCCCCCTCCGGAATCCCAGTGGAGATGGAAGCGGTCCTTCTGGCTACAAAAAGGGTTGCTGGACTGGATGGAGTGCAAGTGTTACCTCGCATTGCAACTCCTGGCTCTCAGAGGGTTACTACACCCTGCAGGGTCTTCCCACCTACACTCATTTCTACAAAGCTGCAGATAAAACCTGATCCCAGAGTTAGGTACAGTCCTACCAGGATCAATGATACTGAGGAAAAGTGATATCATAGGAACATATCAAAAGATGCCATGTTCATTTCGGGTGCGTTAGCCAACTATAAAGATAAAAAGCAGAGAAACATTTAAAGTATTCAGGTTCCAAAGAGCAAATGATAAATAAGCAGCAGCATTTCCGAATTAAACCCCTTCCAGTGGTGATATCAAAGCCTCCAGCATCTTCAGGCACACAAGGGACAAGACAAGTCTCAGTTACAGCTCCCAAGGCCCAGCTGTGGAGATGGTTCATGGATTGACAGCACACAACACACCACTCTGGGCTGCAACAGGAGAAACTGGAAACCAGGAGCCAACTGCCAAGTTACTGGTTCCTGCTGGGAATTGTGTGCTTCAGTTTCCTGCAGATTTATCTGGATGAAACTGTTCTGCCTCTTCTCACCGCTATCGGCTCTTACGACAGAAGTCATTGCACACAAAGTCCCATTGATCTTCTGAAGCATGTGACAGCAAACACACACAGTTGCTGCCCTCCCAACTTCAGTCATTTTGCTGGGGGGGGTTTAATCCCACTTTCTAGAAGTGTCTTTGCAAGCTAAGGGATTGAAACAGCTCAAACCAAACCAGCTATGGGGTCACATCCTGCACTTCCCCAGAGCTCTTTAAACCCATGTCAACAACGTCCTCGGTCCCAGTCTTACGCCATAACCGGCACATAAAGAGCACGGTGCAGGACATGATTAAGACATGACTGAACTAGTTAATATGGGACCTGCATGGGCTTGACAGCTGCATACTTTCATGCCAGAAACATGAAGGCAGTTTTGGGATACTGTGTTTTCAGGCAGTTCAGGCTCTATTAGATTTTAATTTCTTCTGGATAGTTGTTACCATGCCTAGAAGTGCATCCAGTTTCAGAGGACTTAACTGAACATGCAGCTTGATCTGAGATACCAACTTAATGGTCGTCTTAAGAGGGTTAATCACAAACTACCTCAAAGGAGAAGGTCTGGTAAGCCTTTTCCAGCCCCAGCCGTGCTGCCAGACTATGGCAGGACAAGCCACAGGCCCACCAAAACTTAATGGCTACTGCCACTCCCCAGAGTGCCTTAGTCACTACAGCTCACCCTATTTTGGCTTTATTTCCCCCCTAAGTCAGGCAGAACAAATTCAGTGACTTTGGCAAAGTGCCTCAAAAACACAAGCCCTAATCCTATGACTCATCTGCATTCCCAGCTTTGTATTTTTCCACTGTGCAGAAGTGATTCCCCTGGGAGTGTGAAAACCCTTGGCACTTGTGCCACCTGGACCCTGGTTCCTCTGCTCTCCTCCCTCTCTCTTCCTGAAGGACAGCTTTTCTACACCCACTTTTTGCAGAAATAGACCAAAACCAGACAAATAAGAGAGCTGATTGCTCTCTTATGGCAACTCATCCTAAGCCAAAGCTGTCAGCCTGGAACAACAGAGTCACTCCTTGTTCTTCAGCCCTCACTATGCAGGTCCCATCTTGGTCCTGGCCATTCCCACGCACTCCTGTGCAGGAACAGCACTGTATTAAAAGCTGTAGCTTCTGGTCACAAGTTTCTTCCATTATGGGATTAAATCTTCTCACTACTGCTCAGCAGAGCTGACACAAGGCAGTGCTGGAGCCTCTCCCTGCAGACTGTCACCTCCCCAGGGGCTGGTCCCAGCCAGGGCACACAGAATCCTGCTGCCAGCATCTGTGTGAGGGCTTCACTGCTGAGGATCAGGGGCTGGTGCGGGACACCACCACTGCTGTTCTCTGATGCCCAGGGTCTGGCTGATGATCACAATGTATGGCAGAAGGCCAACAGCAAACAGCTTCCCAGGGATGTGGCTCTGGAGAAACCATAGCTTGGCAAGTACACATGCCACTACCTGTCACACGGGATGGGAATACAGACAGCTTTGAGGTGAAGGATTATTCAAACAACAAACCTGTACTTATCCTGCACTTTCTGCTTTATGTCTTGCAGCGAATCTTGGGATATATCTCGCTCAAGGTACCCAGAAAGCACTTCTGTAGCATTCTCTAAGTCTGCTTGGTTATTCTGCAAAGACAGGGGTAAAAAAACAAACAAAAAAAAGAGTATAGAGGTTAAGGAAAGCAAGACTTCTTTTTCCTCAATGCAACTGAAATCAGTATTGAAAGAAAACAAGGATTAGATAATGCACCAAGTAACGCTCGAGTAACCTGCTCTGAGCATCAAGACTAAAGAGCTGAGATCTCTTCATTTGATTAGAAGAGAACCTGCATATCTACCAGCAAGTCTTATGTCTTCCTTGATCTGCAGTGTCCCAGCCTGGTTTGGGTTGGAAGGGAGCTTAAAGCTCAGCCAGTTCCAACCCCCTGCCGCGGGCAGGGACACCTTCCGCTAGAGCAGGTTGCTTCAAGCCCCTGTGTCCAACCTGGCCTTGAACACTGCCAGGGATGGGGCAGCCACAGCTTCTCTGGGAAAAGTCTGTGCCAGTGCCTCAGCACCCTCACAGGGAGGAGCTTCTGCCTCAGAGCTCATCTCTATCTCCCTTCTGGCAGGTTAAAGCCATTCCCCTTGTCCTGTCCCTACAGGCCCTTGTCCAAAGCCCCTCTCCAGGTTTCCTGTAGCCGCTTTAGGCACTGGAGCTGTTCTAAGGTGTCCCCTTCAGGAGCCTTCTCTTCTCCAGGCTGCCCCAGCCCAGCTCTCTCAGCCTCTTTCATGTCTCATTTTGTCCCTTATCTATTTTGCTTTTACCAGCAAAGGCTCTGCTAACTCCTGGTACCTGCCCAGCAGCACCGGAGCACAGCCTGCACTCCTGCTCAGCAGCTGTGTGTGCCCTTTGCTGAGCACACAGCACAGAAGTGTCCTGCTTAGCTTCTGCACAAAGACCAGCAAAGGACTGCTCTAAATCATAAACAGTCAACACAGCTTCACTTTGAATCAGATTGGGCCTCCATGTTTAGACCTTCAAGTGCAATTCTAATGGAAGTGCCCTTGGAAAAAAGCCAACACCAGGTAAAGTCCAAATGCCAGACTGAAGCTTTAACGCCTTTTTTGCCAGTTCAGAACATCATTCCCTTTCCTGTTTCACAGGGCAGCATCTTGTAACCCTGCTTCCTCTTCCAGCAGATAATGCTACATAGAATCACAGAATCAACCAGGTTGGAAAAGACCTTTAAGCTCATCCAGTCCAACTGTTCCCCAGCACTGCCAAGGCCACCACTAACCCATGGCTCTGAGGGCCTCAGCTACACGGTGTGTGAACACTTGCAGGGACGGTGACTCCAGCCCTGCCCTGGGCAGCCTGTTCCAATGCCTGAGCACCCTCGGGGGAAGGAATTGTTCCTCAGCTCCATCTAAACCTCCCCTGGTGCAGCTTGAGGCCATTTCCTCTTGTCCCATCCCTTGTTCCTTGGGAGCAGAGACCAGCCCCCTCCTGGCTCCATCCTCCTCTCAGGCAGTTGCAGAGAGTGATAAGGTCCCCCCTGAGCCTTCTCTTCTCCAGACTAAACCCCCCCAGGTCCCTCAGCCGTTCCTCATCACACTTGTGCTCCAGGCCCTGCACCAGCTCCGTTGCCCTTCTCTGGCCCCGCTCCAGCACCTCAATGTCTCTCCTGTAGTGAGGGCCAGAGCTGAACACAGGATTCGAGAACCTCTAACTTTTGCACAACAGAATATTAAGACAGATTCACTTGGGCAAAACCAGGGACAACAGCTTCCCCCAGCATTAAATCTCTACTTTGCTTTGTAATCAGAACTTCTGACAACTGTGTTTTCTCCTACCTCAAAGATAATGGACTGATTATTCTTTTTGAGGTAGAAGGCAAAGACGTAAGTGTACATGAGTGTGGCACGACACTGGCAGAGGACGTCGACTGCTTTCTTCAGAAACTGCACCTCAATCCACGACATGTTGTGCTGCTGCATCTCCTCCATCTTCTGCTTCACCTGAGCATAGAGCTTGTGCTCAAAGCGCAGGCTCTGCATGTGGTTCATGTAGCGGTTGCAGTAGAACAGGTACCTCTGCAGGGCTGCTCTGGATCGCTGTGTTAATTCCCATTAGGGAAAAAGAAAGTGAAGAGTTAAAACAAAGTACTGGCTGCAAGAGAAGTAAACCCTTCACAAGGCTCTTCCTGACCCCAAGAGCCAGCTTCCTTTCCAAAGGTGTTTCCTCTCCTCCCATGCTGGCCAGGCTGTTAACCCTGACTCTGCGTGCAGATGAGAGGCCAGACCTGCTGCAGCTCGCTGTCCTGGGGGCACTTTCCTAGAGGGGCTGTGACATCCTCACTCCCAACCTTGAAAGTAGCTAGAATCACATGGCTAAAGCCACACCAGTTTTGAATTTCAGCCTTCTAGGACTTAAATGATTCCAGTGTCATGAGAAGCAGTGAGAAACACATTTGCTATTTCTTGAGGGGTGGGGGTTTGGCTAATAAGGAACTCCAATTACACAACTACAGTCCAGAGGACAACCTTAGGTTGCTTAGACCACACTGATTACAGAGCAGGGGAAAGAGACCATGTGCTAAATAGTACAAGAGAACCAAGATGACTCAGTCCACAGCCATTAATCTTACTTCCTTCTCACCGACAGATCAGCTGTAAAGGAAGGACAACATGGGCACAGTTAAACCTGTACGCTGTGGCTCTATAAAGGTAGCACGTATGAGCCAAAGGCATCCCTTAACTGCACGAGGAAGGGCTGCAGGAAATCCTTTGGTTCTTGGCTATAACAGAGATGCAGGAAAGGGATTTCTGCAAGCTGCAGCACACAATGCAATCCCTGCCCGTTACGAAGAGAGGTGGCTCTATCCTTGTTCACCAAACAGCTTAACACAGCTGCAACTTCACCCACAATTTCTTCTACATCAAGCCTCCACGTATAGTTATTGGCACAAGAGAAGCCTTATTTTATTGACATTCAAAAGCTCTGCTGCATTTAAACACCTCAGGATTCACATTAAGAACGTCACAGAAAAGAGCATTTCATGCAAGATGTGAGGATCATTGTCTCAGACCCACAGCAGTATGATGACTTCATGTGAAGAGCTACTATAAAACAGGCAAGGCAGCATGACAGATAACTGAGCTAACATGCTCTTTAAATTGGGTTAAAATGTCTTTGAACAGTTTTTTTCTGGCAGGAAGCAAGAGTCCAAAGCTGTGGGGGAGCATAAATGTCGATTGCATTTGTGCCCAAATCCAGGAATTTTTATAGGTTTAGAAAAAGCACACCACAGGGCTGGTGACCTCCCTCATCACTACAGGTTATGGACTCACCTCCTGTGCATCCCTTGCTGCCTTTGCATCATCCTCATTGTAGCGATTACAGTTGTACCTGTAACAGGGGACAGAGATGCCACAGATGTCAGTCCAAATGGTGCTGTTTGTGTCCCAGCTCCATCACTTCCAGCACAGCACGCTCTGGACTCACCAGGCAGATCCGTGGGGCTCCCAGGGGCCCAGACACACCCAGCAGAACTCTGCTTTGCAGTTCTGGTTCCGACACACCATGTGGTTGCAGCCCCCGTCCTTCTCAATGGTGACGTGGCATTTCGGGCATTCCTGGTCACAGGACAGAGAGCACCATTAGCAGGGGAAGCACAGAACCCACCCCAGTCCTGGGAAGGTGACAGGCCCCATGGCAGAAAGACATGGCACGTCAAGTGAAATGTCACAGGCTGGTTTGTGTTGGAAGGGACCTTAAAGCTCACCCAGTTCCAACCCCTGCCACGCGCAGGGACACCTTCCACTAGAGCAGGTTGCTCCAAGCCCCTGTGTCCAACCTGGCCTTGAACGCTGCCAGGGATGGGGCAGCCACAGCTTCTCCCTCCAGGTTTCCTGGAGCCCCTTTAGGCACTGGAGCTGCTCTAAGGTGTCCCCTTCAGGAGCCTTCTCTTCTCCAGGCTGCCCCAGCCCAGCTCTCTCAGCCTGGCTCCAGAGCAGAGCTGCTCCAGCCCTCGCAGCAGCTCCGGGGCCTCCTCTGGCCTCGCTCCAGCAGCTCCACGTCCCTCTTGTGCTGTTGCCCCAGAGCTGGATCAGGACTGCAGGGGGGGTCTCCCCAGAGCGCAGCAGGGGGGCAGGATCCCCTCCCTGACCTGCTGCTCACGCTCTGGGGGTGCAGCCCAGCACACGGGGGGGTTCTGGGCTCAAGCGCACACTGAAGCCGGGTCATGGGGAGCTTCTCACCACGCAACACCCCCAAGTCCTCTCCTCAGGCTGCCCTTGATCCATTCTCCACACAGACAGTCATTTTTCACAATTTACTTCTTCCCTTTGATCATCAAGATCCTCTTCTGAGTCAGGCCTTAAAATATTTCCAAAGTCGGAGCAGCTACATAGCGGAAACCCTAAGGAATAACACATTGGATCTACACTGCTGTCATAGTGCTACACAGGACAGGTCATTTCATGACCTTCTCCACAATCACAGCAGTAGTGATGGTCTGTAACAGCCTGGGGAAGGCATCCGGCTCTCCTCACCACCAAGTGCTTGGTCCTCTTCAGCACTCAAACTGCATCAACCTCACGGTGAACTGATATCATGCTGTTATCAATCCAAGACACCTGCAGTCAACAAAATGCCATCCAGAAAGTATCTAAAACCATGTTGCAAGGATCTAGTGTGCTTCAAAGAAGCTACTGTCAGCTAAAAAGCCACTTCTCCTCCTGGGGCATTCCGTATTTCCCATAAGGTCACTTCCTTCCCCACTTCATGTGATACCTTACTGAAGACCTTTCTACAAAGGCAACATGAGACTTCCCTTTCAGGTGTGAGGCCTTTGACAAACACAAGGATATCAAAGAGCAGCACTGCACAGGGTAATCTCTGGGGAACAGGGTGTATTTCTAATAACACCAATCTCATTCTCATACATCAGCAGCATGTGGCTACTTCCTGAAATGACATTCAACTCACGTGGAGCACAAAAGATTATTTCTGTACACAAAAGATTGCAAGAATATCTGTCCTAAGCTACCTCTATGAGCAAAGGAAGCCAGTCCAACTGACTTCTAGCGGCTATTCCTGTCCCTGTGGCACTTCAGTGGCAGGACACAAGGCTCCTGCACAAGAGCTGTGCCAAGGAACGCACCAGGTAAAGTCAAGCAGCAAAATCACCCCAAAATAAAGCCAAAACCATTTTAGCCTGGATCAGTTCCCCAGTCCAGCTCACCACACAACCACATCAGCATCTGTGAAGTATCTGCAGAAGGGAGTTTTATCTACAAACTAATAACAAAAGGATCCAAAGTAATCCCCACTCAGGTAAAATCAGCTGCAGCTTCTGGGTCAGAAGCACATAAAATCCCCTCCCCAGTAGGAGCATGTCTTTACTGTTTGCTAACCAGAGCAACCACTTCCTATGTGGCATTCCAGTGCCTAAAGGGACTACAGGAAACCTGGAGAGGGGCTTTGGACAAGGGCCTGGAGGGACAGGACAAGGGGAATGGCTTTAACCTGCCAGAGGGGAGATTGAGATGAGCTCTGAGGCAGAAGCTCTTCCCTGTGAGGGTGCTGAGGCGCTGGCACAGACTTTTCCCAGAGAAGCTGTGGCTGCCCCATCCCTGGCAGTGTTCAAGGCCAGGTTGGACACAGGGGCTTGGAGCAACCTGCTCTAGTGGAAGGTGTCCCTGCCCGTGGCAGGGGGTTGGGACTAAATGGTCTTATGGCCCCTTTCCAACCCAAGCCAGTCTGTGATACGACAGTATTGTGATGGATGTTTCTTTCTGCAGTCACACCTCTCCTCCCATCCTCGTGCTCTGTCAGCACACCGCGTGCTCGCTGGCTGCTTATTTGTTTTGGATCAGGAGTTTTTGGGGCTGGTTGTTACTCCAATGGATTCAAGCAGCAAGAAAGCACATAATGTGATTTTTCCAGACCTGCTTTTCTCCCCATCACCTGCATTTGTCCTCCAAACAGAGTAACTGCACCACAGAGTAAGTGACACACAATAGCTCCTGTGCTGGCCTTCCTGGGGGAACAACATCAAGATATCCTCTTGGGCTGTCCATAGGATGGATACTCAGCCAGGTTGGCTTGTTCCCAGGTAGTCAGTCAGCGCAGTTCTGTGAACTGCACTGTGAATTAACAGTGAACTGTGAACTGCACTGTGAACTAACTTCAGAGTTAAAAGTGGTGGCCTTGGCAGCCCTGGGATAATGGTTGGACTTGATCTTAAAGGTCTTTTCCAACCTGGTTGATTCTGTGAACAATGGTCTCTCCTTTGCACGCAGTACCCACTGCAGTGTCTGGGTTTCTTCCCTTTCCAGGCAGCCCTTCTCCCTCTTCCAATCCTGCACCACCAAGTCAGGACCCAAATTTAAGTTTATCCCAACAATGTCCTTAGATCCCTGCTCCATTTGCTCATCAGCCAGGGTGCATTTTGCTAATACATATGAACAGTGGCACAGCCCCCCCTGCCACACCATGACACTGCTCCCCTGCCACTCCAACACTGACCCTGGGGGAGCAATGATGAATGGTTTTCCAAGAGAAGGTGGTGGTCATAGAACCACGTGGTTTCTTCCAAGCACATCTCATCTGATGAGATGCCCGTATCTGCATGCCACAGCACAAGAGACGGCTAACCCAACTGACCAGCTGCAGCCATCACTCCCGCTCAGCAGAAACCCCGCAACTGGAAGGCGAGAGGAACAGTTCCCAATGACCTGCACTGTGGAGAGGTGCACTGGGGCACATCCACACCACAAGGACATGGGGCCATCCTCATCTAGGCTCAATTCAGAGCACTGAAATCCTGTCTCCGGTCTTTGAGAGCAAGACCAAGCTCTTCAGTGTCTCAATACCACACAGCACTTGGGGCTTGTAGCCACATGATGCAAACTAGAACAAAAAGACCTTAATGACAGCTCTTTTATTACAAGGAACACCATCCTTTTCAAGCCTTTATAATACACCTGTCAAGCAGAGCACAAGGAAAACTGATGACACAGATCCATGAAGATGTGTCAAAGTGTGGAAGTAGAATGTTATTGAAAATGAAGGCAAAACCATGAGGAGAACATCCTAAAGAAATGCTGAACACCAGCGGAAAGACAAAAGCCACCGACGCACGGTGTGGGAGAGGTTTATAGATTAAGGAGGCTGGGGAAGGAAGAGCTGCTGCAGAATTATAGCCACACAACAACGTAAGAGCCAGCAAATCAAATCACTAACCCGGGAGATTATTCTGCACGTTGCCTGTCACACCACATGAGAAGTGACCTCACTAACACCGCTCCACTGCAAACAGTGCACTTTGGAACAAAAGCCAGGGCAAACCTGGCACAGAAAAACCCCTGGCCTGTGGTAAAAGGCTGCTGTACACGAAGCACCGTAAAGCTCAGCTGCTGTTTTATGAACAGAAGGATAAACAGAAACATATTTCCTCTTTCAGGGCAGGTGAAATGGATTAGTCCTCTCTAGAACTCTGGTGCACAACTGGTGCCCATCAGCCTCCCAGCCCCGGTCACAGTGACACCTTCACCTATAGCCCAGCCTACTCAAAAATAATAGTAATTAAAAAAAAATCTTCAAATTCAGAAATCAAGATTTCTGAAAGCATGCCAGCAAAATACAGAAATGCTGAACTTGATTATGGTGACCACAAAGCAGTGCAACATGACAGCACTTAGAGTCAGAGAATGGTTTGTACTGAAGGGACCTTAAAGCTCACCCAGCTCCAGCCCCCTGCCGCAGGCAGGGACACCTTCCACTAGAGCAGGTTGCTCCAAGCCCCTGTGTCCAACCTGGCCTTGAACACTGCCAGGGATGGGGCAGCCACAGCTTCTCTGGGAAAAGTCTGTGCCAGCGCCTCAGCACCCTCACAGGGAAGAGCTTCTGCCTCAGAGCTCATCTCAATCTCCCCTCTGGCAGCTTAAAGCCATTCCCCTTGGCCTGTCCCTACAGGCCCTTGTCCAAAGCCCCTCTCCAGGTTTCCTGGAGCCCCTTTAGGCACTGGAGCTGCTCTAAGGTGTCCCCTTCAGGAGCCTTCTCTTCTCCAGGCTGCCCCAGCCCAGCTCTCTCAGCCTGGCTCCAGAGCAGAGCTGCTCCAGCCCTCGCAGCAGCTCCGGGGCCTCCTCTGGCCTCGCTCCAGCAGCTCCACGTCCCTCTTGTGCTGTTGCCCCAGAGCTGGATCAGGACTGCAGGGGGGGTCTCCCCAGGGCGCAGCAGGGGGGCAGGATCCCCTCCCTGACCTGCTGCTCACGCTCTGGGGGTGCAGCCCAGCACACGGGGGGTTCTGGGCTCAAGCGCACACTGAAGCCGGGTCATGGGGAGCTTCTCACTGACCAACATCCCAAGTCTTTCTCAGGGCTGCTCCATCCAGTCTCCCCCAGCCTGTGTTTGTGCTGGGGATTGCTCTGACCCAGGGGCAGGACCTTGCCCTTGGCCTTGTTGAACTCCATGAGGGTCGCACAGTCCCGTCTCTCCAGCCTGTCCCGGTCCCTCTGGATCCCATCCCTTCCCTCCAGCGTGTCAAAGAGCCACTGAGCAAAGCAGAGTGTTTTCAACACTTGCTGAGCTGAGAGGAGAAGACGGCACCTTGACATCTGAGGAAAGATGCTGTTCACAGCTCTGGCAAGAAACAGCGCTGGCAAGAAAAGAAAGAGCAAAGTTCGATGCTGGTGCCCGGGAGGATCTAGCGAGCTGCCAGAATTTCTACAGGTCAGAACAAATGTAGGACTTCCAGAAAGTACAGAGGAAGCGCATGTTCAGACATTGAAAAGTGACCTGAAAAGGAACAGAACCGGGCTCGTGCCATTTTATCTCACTTAGAGGAGAAAAAAACAGCCAATAGCTTTTCTGGAGGAAGAAAATCCGCCTGTTTTATACATCAGCCGTTCAAGCCCTGTCTAGCCTGGAAGATAATGAGATGGTGACATGCCAGGAGCCAAAAGCAGCAAGGCAGGGGCATTTTTAGTATTAGATGAACAACCTTCATTAACACCAATTTAACCTGACAAAAAAAAAGCCCCCAAAAGAAACAGTGCCTTGGGTGCAGAGCAGCACCGTTAGCACCTTTGTTCTTCCTCCTTTAGTGTTCCAAGATGCAGAAAGATTATCATCACTGAAACTCAGGTTTGAAACAGGTTTCCCCTCCTCCTTTTAGACTCCTTTCAGGCTCCTTTCAGTCTTGATACACCTTGAGAGTCCAAAAATAAATGCACAAATCCAACTTTTCTATACTCCTTACTCCTCTGAATGTCTACTTAACAGAAGCAATGGATCTATGTGGTTCCTTTATTCCCAAAGCCACATGAACCAAACACCTGAAACCTGCTTAGTTTAATTCAAGAAAGGAACTATTTAAGAACCAAGTTTGTCCAACAAACTGAGAAAGAAACAGTTTGTTTCTTTCCTGCCTCAGACTATTCAACCCTTCTCTGCAAGACCGAGAATTAAAGGCTTGATAAAGAACTTGCATTGGCTTATTTAATTTAAATGAATTCAGTTAAGCTGAACTCATATGTGAAAGGAACTTATTTTAAGTAAAAGGCCATCTACTCCAGCACACAGACGTATCCCCCATTCTCCTACTGCAAAGGATTAGCCAGATTTGAAGCCCACATTCCAGGAGAGCTGGTATTTTTCTCTTATACCTTAACCTTGGCAAGGCAGGAAGTTCTCTTCCCTGACTGGAGACCACATGAGATAGGACTGTAGCTCAGCATCATGCTTGGAGGACTCGAGAAAGCACTTTTCAACTGGTAGAAACAGCAACAGAGACCGTAGTAGCAACTGAATTACATGGGAGAGTTCTTCCCCCACTGAAAAAGGGAATTCTTGCATCTGAAGGTACCCAATTCAATTCCTTTCTAGGTTCTTTAAAATTAAGAAATTCAACACACAATTTGGGCTCTGACTTGCAGCCACTGCAGCAAACAGCTGTGAAGGCACAAAACATCCCTCACCGAGCACAACTGCCCTGCTTTCCTGCTAGATACAGACAGATGTATGAGCACTCCACCTGCGCGATCCCCATCCCATCGCTGCAGCCTCACGCTCCGGCAGGAGAGGCTGTTGCTTGGTTCCTCTCCAACCAGCAGCAGGACTGTGGCTGTCAGACAGGCACTCGGGTTCCTCATGCCCCTGGCCGAGGTCCAGCAGGCAGTTCAGGCAGGAGGAAGCGGCTGGTGCCTGGCAGCCCTGCGGCTCCGGGCTGATCCGGCTCTCCAGAGGCTCCAGTTGCACATGTTCCAGCAGCCAGCATTGCTTCACCATTACAGCAGTGTGAAATTACCACCTTCCACAGCCTGCTGCCCACGAGAAGCAGAGATCATTACGAGGGGTAGGTTACGTTTCCTGCCAACTTTGCCCTCAATTGAATGTAGTGTCAGTTTGGAGAGAGAAGAATTGTGATATTGTCCCTCAGTTGATATGGATACCATGGGACTCAGGACAGTTGGCTTGCTGAAATGTCTGGTGTAATTACTCTGAGGTTATTTTTCTTCCTCTTGCTGCCGAACAGCCTGGGCTCCAAAGTATTTTCTTGCTGTAGGAGCATCTTGTATGGTATTAGAGGAGGTAGCTTAGACAGTGATGCTGAAGGACAACAGCTCCTCTGCTGCTGACACCAGGCTAGAGGAGCTAACAGATAAGCTGGGCTGATGCCAGTGTGTCTTGGCCTCACTCATTTCCCCTCCTCACCAACCTCTGGATGAGTGTTTCCCACAAAAAATCTTCATACTCCAGCCATTCAACACTATTCCTGACAGGCTGTGCTATGTTTTAAATAGCAGCCCAACCACTAGCATGACTCCTACCTGACAAAGCCTAGGTCCTGGTTACAAAACAAAAAAGGATGACCATCTTTACAGTATTTCTGTCTACGTTTAAGTGTTTGGGAAAGCATGCTGAAAAACCATCATCTTCCCGTCTGAGGAAGAGACAAGCAGCTTCCTATTTCCAGTAGCCAGCGTTAGTGGCACATTATGCATGTTTGGTCTGTGGAACACATCGATGTCCATCACTTCAGCCTTTTTTAACAGACACAGAATCCAGCAAGGGAAATCTTAACACTTGATCATAACAAAAGCCACCAAAGAGAGCTCAGACCCTGGTCTTCAGCAGCATATACCACAGTGGGGGCAAATAGAAGATGGGGAGCCCTAAGGCCATGACCAATATCACTCCCTTGAAGGGCAGCAGCAGCTCCTCACCTGGCTGCCGGTGGCTTTGTCACAGGCAACGTAGGGCTGTGACCATTCTGACATCCCAAATATGCAATACTCAAGGCTAAAGCTCAGCCCTTTCCAAGCAGTTCAGCTATTCTTCCTCAGATTTAACAACAAGCAATGCCTGAAGACCACGCAAGCTTAGAACAGCTCTGCTTCAGTTCTTCAGCTATAAGACGTTGTCAAACAGCCACCTCAGAACAAGCCAACTTTACTTTATTGAGCAACACTCAGCCTCCACGCAGGGACCACACAAGTCTAAGCCCCCAAAACAGAAAGCAGCAGCTGAGACTGCACAACTTCAGCCTGATTTTAACTGTGTCTCAGCACGATGGCTGTTTCTGCTCCCACCAGAATGCAACATTCCAGCTCAATGGAAACCACGCAGCCAGCCCCAGAAAGCAGCAGCCGCTGCTGCAAACAAAACCATTCACCAGTTACACAAGAGAGCTGAGAAAACAAAAGTAGCCATTTCCTCACACCCTCCCCACCTTCTAACCACCCTCCTGGCTCAACAGGCACGAGACGTGGGTCAGTTCCTGACCCCCTGATAGCAGCTGCTGCTCGTGTTTTGTGGTGCCCATGCCAACCTTTAATTCCTCCCAAATGCTGAAGTTTCAGGCAAAGTTGGTGAGCTACAAGGAAGGCATTTACATAATAAAATCTTCCCAGCTGTTGTGCCAGTCTCCATCTGGAATCCTGCCCAGCGGAAATGAACAACTCCTCAAGAGGCCAACCCAGGGGACTGGAAGGCAGATGTAAATGATCACAGCCAAATGAAGCCACGGGTGGTGTGAACATGTTCCACACACTTGGAGTGAGGAACAGATTTGCTAAGGGAAGCCATCAGTGCCAGACAGGAGCCCAAAGACTTCAAACTTGAGCTCCCTTTGGGTTTCCAATTAACTCTCTCTTACAAGAGCAAACTCCACTCAATGCAAAGAACCTCACCTGATTCGAGGCGGTAAAACCTATTTGCTCTTCAAACAAGAGTACTTTGGTGTACTGTGGATTTTAAGGCTTGCTCTTAACGTCCAACAGAAAAAATAAACCCAGTACAGAGGAACTGAGCTGTCCTTTCCATCTGATAAGTCTATATAAAATATGGGAAATCCCTCACCTTTGTGTTTGCTGCAATCCAATTGGAAGTTTCACTGTCATCGTCACACTTCTTGATCCATTTCTTTAACCACTGGTAGAAAAGCAAAGAAAGAAGAGAGTTACATTTAAATAGAGGAACTGTAAATGTCCCCAAGACAGCTGCTTACATTGAGGTAAGGTGCACACACCGAATGGGAGTATGGGGGGTGTTGGTGCTGGAAAGCCATGCAAACAGCAACTAATTTAGCTGCAGGCCTTTCCTGCAGCACCTTCCTGATCCAGCGAGCACAATTGCTGGGCACAACCCTTTCAGCAATGAGTCTGCAGGTCTTAAGTCAAATCAACATAAACTTCCCATGGGACTCTACAATATTCAGCTAAACAATGCTAAGCCTCTGGTGAGGTTTCCCTCCTCTCTCTCCAAAGGAGTTTTTTTGTCACTAGGAACACAGTCTGCTCTGTCCTCAAGGCATGAAACGTGGCTGTCCCTGCGCTCTGCACAGGCTACAGGATCACAGGTTTGATTACAGCTTTCAGCAGCTCCACAGACAGTTCTAGGGCTCACTTCATGGCAGCAGGTCCCAGGACCAAACTAATTCCTTCAGCAGGACAAACCACAAGCCTACACCTACAGAAATGCCAATACGGGAATGCTTGTTATCAAGTGAAGCATTCACTCCTGAAGCACCTTCATTCCTCCTCAGAGGGGCCCAGCTGCAGCAGCCTCCTCCTCCAGACACCTCCCCATCTGGCTGAGGCTCTGCTCCTTCACAAGCCCCAAGGCATCCAGGAGGATTGCACTGATTCTGCTCATGCTCTGATCTAACCAGGTGAACTACCACACTTCTCACTGTGAGCAGCCAAAAGGTTGTGCTTCATTTCTACACCTTGCACGTAAATTGACTTTCAACTTTTTCAAGTCATGCATTTAGAGAGGAACTTTGATGGGCTCACCTTGCATTTAACAGGATCATGCCAGTTTTCACCGCAGTTAAAGCTGTAAGTGAGAAAAGGGGAAAATAAGCAATAGGACAGATGCTTATGCTTTTATTTAACTAGGTTAACAGCACGCAAGTTCTCTTCAGGTTTGCTCTGCCAAAAGACCAAAACCTGTCCTAGGGAATTATTATACATGTCAACCCCCCATCCCAACCCTCGGTTCCCTCAACAGCCATTTCAGAGCAGTACTGTGGCTGCCCCATCCCTGGCAGTGTTCAAGGCCAGGTTGGACACAGGGGCTTGGAGCAACCTGCTCTAGTGGAAGGTGTCCCTGCCCGTGGCAGGGGGTTGGAACTCGATGAGCTTTAAGGTCCCTCCCAACCTCTTCTTACCAAAACTGACGTCCACATTTGCAGCGAACAGGTTTAGCATCAGGATATTGGACTTTAACAACGTGGTGGCAATCTGGGGCAGGACACCATTTTAACAGTCGATTACACTACGGAATAAAGCAAAAAGAAACCAAACATAAGAGAAAAAAGATGCTCCACAAGGATGCTTCCTGCCCTTCATCCCTTTTCATCCTTTCAACCATGCCTTCACTCACGCTCCTTCCTGTCTCACCAGTCCTCTGCAACAAACTGCTACCATCTCAGCCTAAACATTTACTTTCTTTCTACCGAAAGAAAGCAGGAATATGATAGTCAACTCTTCACTGTCAAATGGCCTCTTATGAAAGATGAGGAGAATAAACACTTCTGCTGACCTTGTAGCTCACCCACAGAAAATGCTTGAAGAATATGAAGCTATGAGGCTTTCCACTGAAAAAAGCATCTGTCAAGCTGTTTGCAACTCCCATCTCTGCTCCACCACTGCAAAAGCCTTCTGAAACTGCTCCCAAACCAAGCACACTAGGTTTTTTCCCAAGCACTGCTTTCTAACACCCCTTAACACCATCTCCTCACGTGTCCCTGCAGTACTGCAGCCTGACACGGGTCTGTATTGCCAGACTACTGCCAGTCTTCGTCTACAACACGTACCCAGCTCCATTCAATTTCAAAAACCCCAAACCACTGCATACATCACTTCAAACCAGGAGTGAAAGCTTGATCCCAGTAACAACTTACATCCTTACAACAACTTACATCAGATTCACTCCACAATGAAGCTGAACACATACAACTGGGAAATTGGGACAGTGGGAAAGTCTTCCAAAGCACCTTTCTCCAAGTTGATTTTGAGGTTGCAAAGCTGGTAGTATTTCGCCAAAGCAATTTTGCAGCTTTACTTCAACTGGCAAATATTTAAGGCATGGTCTTGTTCACAACAATGATTCCTGGGTTTCAATCTGAAGTATCTCAGGTAACATTCAACACTCCTCAGAACCTGTATTCTGCACAGCTCTTGCATTCTCTCTACCTAAAGGTGCTTGCTCTATCCCTAGGTCTTTTGTCCTGCAGATCACATTTATATTTTCCTATAACTACACCTAAACTATAACTATAAGGGCTATAAAATAACCCCTGCAAAGCCTCTAACTTGTCACACTTGATCAGAGACTATGCAAAAACCCTGCTCGACAGTTATAAACAAGCATCATTTCTCTGCTTTGGTAGATATACAGGAGAAAAACAACCTAGAAGCCATTAAAAATGGGAAATGAAAACTCACCTCTACAAAACTATTGGTTATTAAATGCTGGTACTTTAATTTAACCTTGGAATCTGTGATCAGACGCCTGTGGAAAGGGAAGACAGAACAATTACTGTAGTAGAAAACTCATTTTTCCCCAATAATAGCCAATAAGTTCAGACAGATGAATGGTTTTGATTCTTCCTTCTACACTGCAGGTACTTTTCTGTACTTACCTGTTCTCTCTTCAGTTCGTAGATCATATATTATTATGAACACTACGAATATTGTATTTAACTTCTAATATTAACTAGGCAGATAGGAATCCTTCAAGAGCATGGTGACCACTTCTCTCCTGAACACACCAACCCAGCTGGAATTTGCATACTGCCCAGCCTAGATAACATTCAAAACACTTTAATTATGTATTGCAGAGCACATGTATATATGCCTTTCAAGTGTCTTCTGCATATATATAGATATAAAGCTGGACTAATTGGTGTTTGTTTTAAATCAGACTGTGGAATAGAGCTTTATATAGGCCATATCATGGATAAATACTGCAATTAACAAGTTAACCATTGCAGAGTGCAGCCAAACGTCAAGTGTCCTCCTCATGTGATCACAGCAACATTCACTGAAGAGCAGTGCATGTGACGATGCAACGTTGCATAAACCCAAGCCCTTGCCAGTCTGGGTTGCTCCTTACCAAACCCTGAGCTGGTTATTACATAAACGTAGCATGTGGCAGCCAAATTCCCTGTGCTAAAACAAAACACATCAGTTGACAAAGCATCTCATCAGGCCCGTGTCCACGACAAGCCTGCGATTCTGAAGTGAAACCCCTTGAAGAATGAAAGAACAATCTGAACTGGGAATATGCATTAGAAATGTCACTTTCTCACTCTGTACCTAGGCTTCCAGCCATAACACATCTCACTTCAAAGCTTTATTGTATTATATGTATGTATCAGGAGCTGGAATGTAAGTGAAGAGTAACGTCACAACTAACCAGAGCACATGGAGGACACAATCTGCTGGGTTTTGCTGACCAAAGTGCCCATGATCACTCCTCCATCCCCCACAGTGTTCAAGGCCAGGCTGGACACAGGGGCTTGGAGCAACCTGCTCTAGTGGAAGGTGTCCCTGCCTGCGGCAGGGAGTTGGAACTGGATGATCTTAAGTTCCTTTCCAACCTAAACCATTCTATGCTCTATGTTCAACAGCACTTCCATACCACCTCTCAGGTCAAGACCTTCAAGAACTTTGCTCTGAATATTATCATCTTTTGACAAACAATGAATAAAACTAGACAAATTGAGAGATAAAACTGATAAAACCCATTCCCAGTGCCCATAAACCATATTCTGGGGTCTGCTGCTCTGTGAGCCTAACTATATAAAAGAAGCAACCTCACCAAAGAAGCCAGGCTGGAAAGCAAAGTGCTTGCAAAATAACCTTGACCCTTCACATCTTCTGGCAGCTCAGAACTACCCAATCTCAAAAATTCATCCAAAGATGATAGTAATCCTTTATCAACCCATGCATTTTACACTTGTTTTCCATTTTGATAATGCAAACTCCTCAAAGACACCAGTCAGTGTCATCAGCAAAATGCACATCATGTAAGAGGCCAAAGAGCTTCCCACAGGAATTACTTCAAGACTTCACTACGTTCTGACGTGATGCAGCAGCAGTGGAATTATTGATGAATGATGGAACTATGCAAAGGAAGATAAAAACACAGCAGCATTCCAGACGGCTTCCATAAGAGAACCCAAACCCCATCCATTCCCAGTGAGTGGGGTGGTTCTCAGAGGACAGTACCACAGTGCTGCCATGCACAAGCAGCAGCCGTTAGACATGTTGGTAAAGAAGGAACCTGCCTTGTTCATTCATGAAATCAACTCTGCATGTAGGTTAAAGCAATTACCAGCAGCATTAGCAAAGGTGAACAAGGGATAGAGGCAGATTACCTTCAGCCAGTTTGAAGGTCTTGAAGGAACTGAAAGGGACCATATCTTCAACCTTCCTACTTAAGCCCAACAGTAACAAGGGAAATGGACAATAAGCTGGGGAATACTCACAAATCCAGGAAAGTCATATGAGTTTGGGCTGAGTGTGGACTCCTAAGGAGATGACTCAGCTTGCAGATGTACCGCCTTACTGAGGGCGAGTGCTGAGAAGGGAGCAAATTAGTACGTTGGCCTGTCTACTTTGATTTTCTGATAAATGAAGAAACTGATGTGTCTTTACATTGCACATTCCTATAGCTTGGAAGCCTAGAGCTGGAGACTTTGTAAAGGGACTTAAAAAGAGAATAATTAAGGACATGGGAGGGGGTGCAGATTCCAGTTGGGATTACTTATATTTATTCATGCCATTTCATAAGATGGCCACAGTTATCCACCTTTGTTTTTAAAGGAAAACATTAGGCTTTCAGAAAACACTGCACCTCCCTCGCCAGACATTCCAGGCATGCCCTGTAAGATCAGGAAAAGGCACGCAGTTAGAGGTGAAGATTCACCCCACTGTCATGGGGTTTGTGCTCTAAAAGCTGTGAAGTGAAACATAAGGATAGTCAGAAGCCATAGCAACAGAAGGCAGTGCTGCTCGCTTCTTCCACCCTTTCCTTGCTATTGCCACCACCACAGCCTCCAACCATTTCACCACTTCACATGCACTGTCTGAACTGCTGCAATCAAGAAAACACTCCAGAGATTTCCTGCTGAGCGTCCAACACCACAAGTCCAGATCAGGCTCCACTAAACTAAAACCCCCACCAAGTCACTCAAGATATTCAGCCAACTTCAGTTCAGTTTCCACCTACCGAACTCTACAAACCACCCCTCAAGAGGGCACGAAAACATTTCAGCTACTTCCACTTCTACACAGCCCACACGCTGTGACTAAGAGCCACTAACGCAAAGGGACTGGTCTGAAAGCAACTGATAGAAACCCCAGCAAATTAATATCAATGAGTGAGTCAGGCTTCAGGAAGGAAAGAATAAGGTAACAGAGTAAGCTGCTATTTAGATGCTTTTTAGCATGAAGAATTAAAATGAACTTAATCAAGGTTCAGAATTATGAAGGATATTACTCATGCAATAACACCACCCATTATAAAACAGAAGGAAGCTCATGGAATTCATGTACAAGCTGTCATCCTACAGCTGGACAACTTAATAAGCCCAGTGACACAGGCTGACATACCAGCTTAATCAAATCTTATGTTTGAGGGTGAACTGCTTTCTATCAGAGGGCATAAAACACACCCTCCATCAGGCTGTACGCAGGACTTCTTTCCTCTGACTCACATATTAACTATAGCTATAGGACTTGGGGAACCAGTGGGTTGACCTCGGTAAGGAAGTCCTAAATTCCTACATAAATCAAAGGAAAGGAAAAGGCACAAAGCAGTTAAACAGGGTTTGGGAAGTCTGCCTGGTGCTTATTCTGCTGTCACGCTGACCAAACTGACCAGGAGTCTTTTCTCGAAGTACTGTGGCATGGGTTTTTCAGAGCTGGACAGAAGCTAAGAGACAGGCTGGTATCAAAACAGACAGTTCATGACCAACCTCTCTGCTACTCTCTGCTACTACAACCTTAATGCAGGTTTTATCTTAAGTCAGTACATTTGAATAGTACATGAGTAACAAAATGGAAAGAGAGAGGAAAGCCAAGAGGCAGCAACTCATCATACTTACATAACTGTATTGTCATCAACTAAGATATCACAGCCATGAGCAGGGCATGAAATGGTCTGGAAAAAAAACAAACAAACAAACAAACAAAAAACAACCACACAAAAAGGTCACAAAAGAATCAGTTTATCCTATTTTTGCATCACAAAGAATTCCAAGGCAACAGATTTCACTCAAATCCACAGCAAAAATAGTACATTGGCTCTATCGTCACATCCCAGATGTGCCACTGCGCACAGCACGATTCCTCCCACCCAGAGCAGATGCCTGCACTGACACCATGTAGCTCCCTCCAGCTTCACCAGTGGCAAAGGCTGCAGCCCCCAAAGCTTTCTTTCATGATTTTCTTTGTTGTTTTATTGCTTCATTTGGGTCTTTTTTGTAATTTTAGTGAGGAAAGAATTCCCTGCTTTCTTTCCCCCTCATCTCCAGTACACAGAGTCTCCAGAAATAAGTCAGTTTACCTGTCCCATGCCTTCCTCCATTATTTTGGTAGTTAAATATTCACTCCAGCACTGCATACAGAACTTGTGTCCACACTCTAGGCCAGTGAAGTACTGCAACGACAAAAAACACAAGACAGTGGATCGCTAGCGAGCAGATTCACTGGATCATTTCACCCTTCTCAAGCTGAGCCGTTTATCACATCTCACCCCCACACCAAACTTGAGATGCTACTATTTATTTTAGATCATCACCACTACAGAACATTGCCAAGGCAACTTTAGTCATGATTTCATAGCCAGACTTTAATCCCAACCCTAGCAGCAAGGAAAGGTGTGGCTGACGTTTCCTGCCTGACCTTTTAAGCTGATCCTTGTTTTAGGAGTACATATGGAGCACAGCACAGCTCTCCCGTTTTACTCTTGCAAATGAGTAAAGTAAATGCAACACCACAAACAGGTCATGGTTATAAGATGATACAGAGTCTTATTTCCTCCTGTTTTTTTCCACTTGGCCTGTTGTCACATGTGGGTGCTGCCCAAAAGTCCCAGAATACACACACCAGCTATGCACAGGCACCAATTTACTCCCTGTTGTATAGGAAACTAAGTGATCAGTGAGTAATCTGCTTAACCGGGTGAGCACTGAACAGACACAGGAAGGTTTGTGTGCACTTACGCTTTCAATGGACACGCATCATGTTTGCCACCTTGCCTGGTGAACCACCCCCTGGACCTCACATGCTCCTCAGAGGAAGGCACTAAAGATCCTAATGGGCAGGTGTCAATTACTAACTAAAATTCACTAATGATTAGCTTGTTGCAGACAGCAACAAGGACAACTTCATCTGTGTATGTATCATCGACACAGAATGTTAAGATACCATCTGGGACTGAACGGTTACACAAGGCGTGGAGAAGCAAACACTGCTGAGGAAAGGCTGAAATTAAGTTACTTTTCACAGGTCATCTTCAAGTTACTTTATACTCAGAGCCAGGGGCAAGGACAAATAATATTCTTTCAATATAGCTTTTCAAACCATCTTATTCTCAGCCAAGAAGATAAAACAAGAGCTCCACCCTGAGATACCATCAACCTGTCTGAAACTCAAGTGGGAGAAACCTAGTATCCTACATGGAACAGACCGAAACAGCAGCAAGATGCTGATAATTAAGGAGAGAGCCCATTTTAAGGGGAGAACAGTGTTCTTCCCAAACTACCTCCTTGACCATTACAAGCTCAAGGTTACAGCCACTGCATATTGTTCACCCAACACTGGCGTCTTAGCTGGTCATGCTCATCTTTTGATGCTACAACACTGGGACCACACAGGGAAGGTGCTTCCTAGTGTATTCTTCCCATGGCCTCACCATTTTATGGATCACACTCATCTGGTGCTCCTGCCATCACTGTTTGGACATGAGGCTTGGAAACGTACTGTGGTGCTGCCGCCAGCAGCTCGACTCTGCCTGTCACCCCCACAGCCTGCCAGAGAGCTCAAGCAGGGGATGCTGACAGCTACAGGATGCCCAGGTACACTAAGGCTGACAAAAATACCTTCCAATCCATTGCTGAGTCAGCTAACAAGGTACCTGATGCTCCAGAGATGCTGCTGTGGCCAAGTGACACCCCCAGGACTCGCAGAGTTATGGCAGAAAAGCCCCAACATCTGTAACTTTTAGGATGCCGAGAGCACGCAACCGTGCTTGGCCTAGAAATGTTGGACCAGATGATCCTTGAGGTTCCTTCCAACCTGGGATTCAATGATTCTATGATCCTGAAGACAGCACTGACTTTTCCACATGTGTTGGGAAGGAAGCACAGACAAGGGGATCATCACTTAATGAACCTAAATACTGCTGCAGCAAGCACACACAAGGAAGCACTAAAGAACACAGGTAAGAACGCATCTTACAGGTTATTTCAGGCAGTGAAAAGCTTTGCTAAATGCCCATATACAAGGCAGGCACCACGCTTTCTCCCAGGCTGCAAAGAATTCAGAGCTCTCTGTCAACTCATTTCTTTACTTTGAGGGAGTTCCCAATTATTTTTGGCTCGGCTGACAGCAGATGTCAAGGGAGCAAGCACAAAGGTCACGTTAAAGCACCGAGTGGAACAGTGGGCTGCCACAGGGACAGCTCTGTTCCCACTGGATCCATACCCCTCACCTGCTTTCCTGCAAAGGCAGGTGCTAGAGAGGGTCCAGAGACGGGCCACAAAAATGCTCCGAGGGCTGGAGCAGCTCTGCTGTGATGAAAGGCTAAGAGAATTGGGGCTGTTGAGCCTGGAGAGGACTCCAGGGAGACCTTATTGTGGCCCTTCAGTACTTAAAAGAGGCCTGTAAGAAAGATGGGGAGAGACTTTTCAGTAGGGCCTGTTGTGATGGGACGAGGGGTGATGGTTTTAAACTGAAAGAGGAGATTCAGGCTGGATATGGAGGAAGAAATTCTTTACACTGAGGGTAAAACACCAGCACAGGTTGCCCAGAGAGGTGGTGGATTTCCCATCCCTGGAGACACCCAAGGCCAGGCTGGATGTGGTTCTGGGCAACCTGATCTAGTTGAAGATGTCCCTTCTCATAGTAGGGGGGTTGGACTGAATGAGCTTTGAAGGTCCCTTCCAGCCCAAACCATTCTGTGAGTCTGTGGTTCATTCTAGCAGTAGCATGTTGCCATTCCATACCTGTCCCTGCTCTTCTGGTGTCATCCAACTGATCAAAGAAGGTATCAGCTGCTCCAAGATGTGTTTGCCATGACAGCCTCACTCAGCAGTAACACTGACAGACTAAGCCATCTGTGTGTCCTCAGAACAAACACACCGTTTGGACAACAGTACAATGTTTCCTGAACACCCCAACTTTGCTCTCAAATGGGACCAGAAGGGCAAGATGGAGGAGAGGAGGGAGGCAAAGCCATGACCCTCCCAATTCCCATCCTCACCAAAATGGGTTTCACATAAAACAAGGACTGGAGCTTGACACGGGTTCATGGGGACACAGAGGGACTAAGAGATCTCCCTTCAGTGTCCAGCTATCAGGATGCAGGCTCAAGGAGAGCACCGATGCCTTGTCTGGCAAATGCCTCCCAAAACCTCCAACCACAGTTCTTTGGAGGTGACAGAAGGGCTGTAAAGACTCTCTATTTCCCCTGCAGGTGCTTTAAAAGGCAGATAAACACTGCATGCAATGACCCCACAAGAGGGTGAATATTCAAGACTCTTGCGTTCCTGTAATAGCTGTACACTTACATTTCCTAACAGGCACAGCTCTAAAGCCTGAGCTTTCCATAGGCTGAAAGGGCCTCTTGGAGAACAGAAATACAGCTTTTTCGGGGGGGGGCGAAGGCTGACCACTGCAAGAGGGTTTAAAAGCTGAGGTTTTAGGTTAGGGATTGAGCACAACTTACTGTAGAATTTGTAATTTGCATTGACCAAAGCAGATTCAAAACACATTTCAAACCAGATGGCTTATGGTCACCTTAGACACAGACACTGGCCTTTTATAGGAGAAATAATAAATATTAGTTTCCCTAATGCTCCAACATTGATGGATGTCAGAGAAACAAGAGGATCCCCTCTGCTGTCTCTTGACTGAGCACGAACAACAGACAGGCCCCTGCTCATTGCAGCATCTCCCTGCTCCAGCTACGAGACTGCTCTTCTCACAACTGGGCCACTGCTATTTTTAAAGTGCTGTTTGAGTGACAGACCAAAGGTATCAGTGTGCTTTGTGCAGATCTGCCCAGCAGCACATGCACCCCAGGCAGAGGTCAGCTCTGAGCACGGGGCATGTTGCTGCCACCCAGCACCTGTGGTAAAAACATGAGAATATATTAAGAAAGTGAAATCTAAATTTCAAGTTTCCAAGAGAACCTTCTAAAGGGGAGAACAATGTATTAAGAGGGTGCTGAGGCGCTGGCACAGGGTGCCCAGAGAAGCTGTGGCTGCCCCATCCCTGGCAGTGTTCAAGGCCAGGTTGGACACAGGGGCTTGGAGCAACCTGCTCTAGTGGAAGGTGTCCCTGCCCATGGCAGGGGGTTGGAGCTGGATGAGCTTTAAGCTCCCTCCCAACCCAAAGCAGCCTGGGGTTCTCCAAAATCTAGATATGAATTTTTCCAAGAGGATTTTTCTTGGGATGGACATTCAGACGCTCAAGATGTCTCCTCCCATCTTTCCTCCCCAAACAAAATTCTCAAGCTCATCTTTCTTTTTCAAAGCACCTCTTTATACAAAGCAAGAAACAATACTCCATTGCAGCTACTCTCTAAAAAAGGAAGTTAGTGCACACAAGGTGCAAAAGAAGATGCACAAAGTCTTCTGGCTCAAGAGCAATAGTGATCTTAATATTGAGAACCCCAGCAGCCTGAAACTGGGCTTTGCCCTCCTCTGCTTGCTCCAGAGCAAGGGAAAGGCTGGAGCGCTTGATACAGGGCCACTCATAAACCCCAAAGCTCATAATGGTTTCCATTCTTGCTGAAAAAAGCAAGCTCATAAAACACACCCAGAGCACGAGTGGAACCTTATGTAAGGGCTGCTTTAAAGGTCAGGCAGACGTCAAAGTGTTAGAGTGGAGGGTCACAGGACAGCTCTGTCAGGAACAGTAGGTTCCAATAAAGGAAGAATTCCTCCTGCATGTCAGTGCCCTGCCTTTTGGCACAGCCACAGATGAGCTTTTCCACTCGTCTCATTTTCTTCCGGGATCTCCCATCATCATGTCCTGCCCTGGAAAGTCAAGGCAAGCTGCTTGCCTGTACAAAGGGCAGCAGAAGCCTGGACCTCCCATTAGTGCGCAGGAAAGTACAGTGTGTGTTAACAGCTACAGAACCAAATGGTCCTCATCGCCCATCTCACCAGAAACCGAAATTCTTCATTTAGAGCCCCAGCAAGTCCTTCTACACTCATCTTCTCTGATGAAGAAGGTATTGCACAAGCACAAGAGAGATCCAAAGAGAGAGATCCAAAGATACCCATATTGGTTGTGTATTTCAAACTGCACAACCTCGTAGATGTTATTTCTGCTCCTCCTCGGTTTTACTCTAGACTTCCTAGCTTGATTACCCGGTAACATTATTTATTATTTTTATTAGCAGTTTCCTGTTTTCCCATTCTATTTAATAAATCCCTTTGCCCATCATGCTGTCCCCAGATTTTCTTTCACGTACCATTTATTTGTGTCTCAATTGGCATCTGAGCTTTATAAAACTCCCTTGATCCACTGCTTGCTTTCTTCTGAACCCCCTTACTGCACTGCTGCCCAGACCCCAGCACCCTCCAAAGGGATAATCATATCACTTGAAATACAATCCCATGTGGGGTAAACTACTACTGTTTGAGGTTTGTTTTAAAAACACATCATAAGAACTAAAGGGAACACTAAAGCACTAGATAATGTGGTGGGGTGACCACACTTGGGTCACCTGCAGCACACAAAGTTTACTGCATTAAAAAACAACATTGAGCATTATGTTTTAAGGCATATACTATTGATTAGGATAATGAAAAAAAAAGTGATATCTCAGCTTCATTTCAAAGGCTTTCTTAAAATACTGGTGGAGACATCCTTGGAGACATGTACCCAAAATGTTTTCAGGCAGCAATCTGGGGAGTCACTGGCCAGGTACTCACCGAGTTGGGGTAATTCAGGTAGCAGATCTGACAAGGCATATCCTGGGCTGATGACCTGGTGTTCATCTGGCGTGTTCGAGACTTTTTACTTGGATTAATTACATGACACTCTGCAAAGAGCTTCTCCAAGTTGCCATCGAAGTACCTGCAGGACACACGCAAGAGAATGAGAGTTTAACTGCTGCCCTCTAAGTCATTTTTCAAACGCTGTTTGGGAGTTAAATGTGCATTAAACGTACAAAGTTGGTTGTGGTATTTCAAAGACTCACAGCCCTGCTACTTGCACCAAACTCCTCACTACGCAGCTCTGAGCACAGAGGCAGGTATTAGACACCTACATCATTGTGGAGATCTGGCTTGAATTGCACACTCCTGAAAATTCAGGTACCTTCAACTCTTCTGTTGCATTTCAAGTAATTCATGATTCTCCACAGTGATTGCTTTGTATTATAACTCCAGGACAGGAAACTAGAACAAGAATGTCCTACTTCACAGTCCAGGCATCAGCACAGGCCTGATGCTCCCAAGTTCAATTCTCTTTTCAGCTTAAGCCTTCCATTCTTCCCTAATATTCTAATCATTAAAACATGAAAGAGGAAGCAGGAGGCAGCAATCAGTCACAGTTTGTGATTCAGCAGGTCCCTAGTTCCTGTACTTTGTGTTTCCCCCGTGTCCTCAGTCTACATTAAGTGTGTCCCAAAGAGGTCCTGACTTAATTTTGGCACTTCCTTCTCTGACCTACGGAGAAATGGGTCAGTGGAGACAGTCAGTCTGCTCAGCTGATTGAGCACATACACATGGTCACCATCTCCCATTGAGGCAGCTGCAGGATTGCCCTTCACACACTTCAGTCACCTCCAGAGTTTGGGAACCACTGCTGTGAGCTGCGGACTCCTAAGTCCAGGTAAGACTAGTCCACAATTTCCCACTGAACACCCTACCCAAAGCCTACATAGGCCATCTCTTTGGCCAAAATTGACCCATTTATCATTTGTCTCTGGTCAACCTGAGCTATTTTAACATCCTTCTAAGAAAACATAATTCCAGGTTTACAGGTATTCATGGAAAGGAGGATGCAAAATTGGTTGGGGAGGAGACAAAAGACCACTTTCTTTCTATTTCCTATTCCCTTAAGAAAACAAACAGTGGTTTGGTCTACAGGCTGACTTAAAGCTCCTCAGCTTGGTGAGGAGGGCCAGATTTGAACCTCCTTAGCAGGCAGGTCACCCTCCTCCCAGCATCAAGACACCTTCCTCCAACTTGCAGTGAACTAATCCAATCTGACCATTAGCCAGCTAACCTGCCCTGCACATACATCCCCCATTCAAATCCAGTAAACAAGTCATTCCCCCCCAGCAACAGCAAGTTAAATCCAAATAAGGCAGCACCTCCCTAGAAACCCCCCCCATTTGACCATAGTGCAGTCACTTAGATTGAATACCAGCAGATTCACTCCCAGCAGACAACTGTCTTTGTGTCTAAGGCAAGGCTAAGATTAGAGTCTTTAGAAGACACATATTTAAACTCATCACAAACCAGACAGAATAATAATAATAGAAAAGAACCTGCTGTCCATCAACAGATAGAAGAAATCCAGGACTTTCTGCTGGGGAATGAAGTTACAAGGGGTGTCTCAATGATGTGAGACTAGGCCTGGTACACAACAACTAACCAAAGCACCCCTGCTAGGTTGTCTTATCCTGCAGTATTCCCCAGAAGTCCCAAATCCATAGCAGCTCTCTTACAGAACTACCAACAAGACTGGACTTAAATTCAAAAGGGTTTAGTTCACTGCTGGTTTCTTGATGCAGTTTCACATATTTTAGATCTTAATTTCCAAGAGACTGGATTTTGAAGCTAGTGCTGCATTCTGGCATTGCAGCATACATGAGGCTTTGCCACTGTTCTTCAACCTTAGCTCAGGGATTTAACTCAACCAGGTTATTTTGTGTGCCTTCAGGATTACTTATCTCTAGAAGCCTTTAGCAAGTGAATTCAGGGCAGTCCCAAGCAGCCAAACAGCCGCGTGTGATGTTCGCAAAGAAATTAGTTTAAGACAAATGCTGTGACACAACTTGAACACCAGCAATCGTGGCCAGCTGAATACATCCCATATTCTTTTCCATCTCTCTGCTGCTTAGACCTATTGTGACACTTTGTACCACTTCCATTGCTAGGATCCTCCCAGCTGCCTGGGTTTTTCCTGTATGATGCCTCCCTGAATCCTCCTCTGAACCAAAAGCCTCCAAACAGGTTTGTTGTCAAGTCATTCATTAACACCAACAAACATTCATCCCAAAATTAACTGATAAGGGACTTACTAAGAGGTTCCATCTAGTCTGCTCCTTCCCTTTTGAGCAAAGTAGCTCTATACACAGCATGCTCGTAGTTGAACCCAGTGAATGCCCCACATTTTATATAATATAATTGCATGTTATCATCTCTGCCGTGAAACGTGTGAGAAAAATCCTTTCATTCCCTCCTCGCTTCCTTCACAACTCTAGGGGTTTTGATTTTTCTTCAAGTTCTCACCATTAAATGGCTGCTTCTTGGTAGCTCAGTCCTTACTTTTCACTTAGGGAGAAGCAGGGCACCTTTAACAGCCTTTTAACTTCTCTGCCCTCTTTGCAACGTAGATACTCGCTAGTTCCAGCACTTACGATACTTGGGAAATGCTACAGTCTAGACAAGCAACATTATACTCTTTGCTCAATATAGCTGACTTCAACAACTGGTTTTATTAGTTTTGCCAAATTCACTCTCCATCACAAAGTTGTTTTCTCTGCTATTTTCAAATGAATAGACACACCAGTAAATTATTTTCAAGTTCTTCTATCATTTCTTCACTGCTTACCAACACCAAGTCCATAATAGCATCAAGTCTTTCTGGCAGAGGGATCAAGCTGTCAGCTTCTTTATTTCCTCCCACTGTCGGTAACTGCCTGATCACAATTTTCTAGACATAAGCAAGTCCTATCCAAGGAGTATCAAAGATAAAAAGCCTTTTCACTGGGATAAAAGCTTCTACTACACACTTTAGGATATTTACTTTAGTGAAAGCGCATTTGTGAATGTCAGAGAATCGGTGTATTTGTAGTAAAAGACTTCTTCAAAACAAAAGATATCTTCCTGCCTGCCATACACAACTTCTCACCTGCTCAGCCTCTGCTGACTAGTTTTAAGTACTTATTTACCCAAAGGAAAACAAAGAACCAGAGAAAAGTATCTACAGAGAAAAGTTAAACCTTGAACGCAAGGGGAAGAGGCAACCTGGGCTAGAGCGAAGGCACCAGGGCCACCCTGGCATCGTCCTCTGCTCAGAGGGAATGGAGACATGCAGCCACCAAGATACACACCTCCAAGGGACTGCAGTACCTCTGCCTGTACCTTCAGATATCAAATCAGACCTTGGGCTACATGCTGACATACTTTTCTTTTTAAGAAGTGGCCAGAGGAAGGCACGTAAAGCAGGAGAGCTGCATTTCAGTCTCTTCATCATGAGGAGGTTCATCCCCAAAACTGCCCTCAGGAGGGCCAGATAGTAAAAGCTAAAGCATTTCCTTCACTTACAGCTGAGGTTACATGGTCAATCTGTACCTGGTAGTCTCCTGTCTCTATTAACCAAGCTTGTAAGACAGGGGAAAACATAATATTTCACATCTTTACTCTCCAAAACACATGCAGTGGATCAGAAGCTGAACTCAGTAGTTCCTCCACTACCCACCTGCATTCTGCAAACAAATCCACCCCACACACCAATCTTTCAGACACAGGTGAGTAACTCATGTTGCACCAAAGGGATGAGGCAGTTTGTCAATTGGGGCTATTACTTCATTTTAAGTGGAATAAATATCTGTAACACATCTGCCCTCTTCATAATGCCATGCAATTACTCCATGACAAAGCAGGCACAGACACAACCTGCTTATTAAAAATATGCATAACAATACCAAAACCAAAAAGCAATACAAGGTTTTCATGTTTTAAAACATGGAAATTTTCCTCACACAAGCTCAGGCCTCACCACATTCGACACTTATCAGAAAAGAGACCACTTATCTGCTCTATTACAGGCAAAGGTTGATAAGGTGCCTGTTCAGTCATGCTGACTCAGGGTGAACAGACATGGTAAATACACACCATGAAGCAACTGAGCTCAAGCTCTGACTTGGTGTGAAATCAAGCACCAAAAATTGCACCCAAACACTACATCTCAGCAAACATGAAACGCACCCAGACTGCAGGCAACAACAGGAATGTCCTGGGAAGGTTTCCTAATGGTTATTAAAAGAGGCCAAATGCAACTGTTGAGTTGAATTTGAGAGAGTAGTTCAACCGTTTAAAGAAAAGTCACCCAGGAAAAAAAAAGACATTTTTGGGGTCGTACACTGCAGACAGTGAATGGATAGCATTATGTTAAAGTAAAACCTAAGTTTTGGGGTTTAAATAGTACTCAAAGTTATTTTCTTGCCTGACTAGAGCTGCCTCTGCACCTCCCCAGGAACACTTCCCTGTGCTTTTCAGTTCCTTCACACTAACACAAAGCTACTGTAAGATCTGCTGGACACACACAAAGCCAAACAAGTCTCAAAAGTTCTCTCTGTTGTGAAAGAATAACCAAGTCTAAATTTGGGATTTAATCAGCTTGTCGTGTTTGTCTAAATGAGAACAACCTCTTAACATAAGAGATGAAAAAACGTGACGTGTAGCGTCATGGCATCATGTCCAGAGGAGGCCCCGGAGCTGCTGCGAGGGCTGGAGCAGCTCTGCTCTGGAGCCAGGCTGAGAGAGCTGGGCTGGGGCAGCCTGGAGAAGAGAAGGCTCCTGAAGGGGACACCTTAGAGCAGCTCCAGTGCCTAAAGGGGCTCCAGGAAACCTGGAGAGGGGCTTTGGACAAGGGCCTGTAGGGACAGGACAAGGGGAATGGCTTTAAGCTGCCAGAGGGGAGATTGAGATGAGCTCTTAGGCAGAAGCTCTTCCCTGTGAGGGTGCTGAGGCGCTGGCACAGACTTTTCCCAGAGAAGCTGTGGCTGCCCCATCCCTGGCAGTGTTCAAGGCCAGGTTGGACACAGGGGCTTGGAGCAACCTGCTCTAGTGGAAGGTGTCCCTGCCCATGGCAGGGGGTTGGAACTGGATGAGCTTTAAAGTCCTTTCCAACCCAACCCATTCCCTGATTCCATGATTTCCAGCTCCATCACTATTTCAAACAGATTGTTTCACACCCTTGCTGCTGCAGCGAGCACCCACCTCCCACTCCTGCCTTCACCTATTACTGCAGCAATCACAAAACCTTCTTGGGCACCAAGAGCCAGCTCTCTCCTGCTTTACCACAGCAGAGCACCAGTGGAGCACTGCAAAGGGCTTTGTGGAAGCTGTTCGGTGAAGAACTGATAGAAAGCAGCACCAAGTACTTGAGAGAGAATGTTTTGGTGTTTTTCTAACACAACAGGACATAATCAGCACCAGAAGTGTGAGTCGTGTCCGCAAAGCAAGGGTCAGGTATTACATCACTCACAGGGAAGTCCTATAGCATTAAGGTAAGTATTTTAATGAATATGTACCAGGAGTAAATGTTGACCTGTGGACTTTGCAAATATTTACATGTATTTAAAGGTGTTTTGCTTGGAAACTGGAAAAACCTTCACAATAACACCTTCCATAGAGGTGCTGACACCCCTCTCTCAAAAAGACCCACACCCCAATTTTATTGTTTTAATTCATGACAGCCTTAAACAAGCTTTCAGGGAGAAGGGAAAAGGCCTACAGAAGGGGAGACATTTCAGCACACTTACGTCAAGGTATCTCAAAGGTTGCCAAGGAGAGTGAACTTTAGCCTGACCAAAAGAACCAGCACAAGAAACTCAAACACAAAGAAGTGAACTGACATACGTTACAGAGAAGGAACTAAATCAGAATGCTTAACAGTTGCAGTGCGAGTTAAATAGCCTCAGTGTGGCTGTATTTCTAACACAAAGTGTTCATACTTCCAACATCAACTAAAAGAGGTCAATCTTGGGAAAATAAAGTAATAGAAAGCTTTAAAAAGTACAATCACCTCAGAAAAAAAAAACAACCCAAACTAGGCCAAATAAAACATAAAAGACACCTGAGCATCACCAGTAACCAAAGATGTCACACAAAGGGTGCTAAAGGTGTCCTAAATCCATTATCCTAGGATAGCAGAAATATTTAAACGCTAAAACTATCCACTAACAGACTGAATATCTGTTGCTTTTGCACACTTGCACCCTGCATGGAGGAGTACCAAACTACCTGGGCTCAGCAAAGAGCACCTATGGGTGCATTTATCATTTCAACAGTACTACCAACAACTGTTTCTGTCCTACAGACCACAGAGCAGCCCGTCTTCTCATACCTGAGCATCAGGCAAAGGAAAAGGGGATTGAAAGTTAAACAGTCCTACCAGACACTGAGTCCTTCTGCCCTCACTCCAATCTGTGCTGGGCTGCACCCCCAGAGCGTGAGCAGCAGCTCAGGGAGGGGATCCTGCCCCTCTGCTGCGCTCTGGGGAGACCCCCCCCTGCAGTCCTGATCCAGCTCTGGGGCAACAGCACCAGAGGGACGTGGAGCTGCTGGAGCGAGGCCAGAGGAGGCCCCGGAGCTGCTGCGAGGGCTGGAGCAGCTCTGCTCTGGAGCCAGGCTGAGAGAGCTGGGCTGGGGCAGCCTGGAGAAGAGAAGGCTCCTGAAGGGGACACCTTAGAGCAGCTCCAGGGCCTAAAGGGGCTCCAGGAAACCTGGAGAGGGGCTTTGGACAAGGGCCTGGAGGGACACGACAAGGGGAATGGCTTTAACCTGCCAGAGGGGAGATTGAGATGAGCTCTGAGGCAGAAGCTCTTCCCTGTGAGGGTGCTGAGGCGCTGGCACAGACTTTTCCCAGAGAAGCTGTGGCTGCCCCATCCCTGGCAGTGTTCAAGGCCAGGTTGGACACAGGGGCTTGGAGCAACCTGCTCTAGCGGAAGGTGTCCCTGCCTGTGGCAGGGGGTTGGAACTGGCTGAGCTTTAAGGTCCCTTCCAACACAAACGACTCCATGATTCGTGTCTCTTAACACTTGTCAGGAACAGCAAAGACCACCCACACCGCCTTTATTGCTCCTTCTGGTCCAGGCTAATTCTCCTCCCAGCTTCTACGAGTAAACTGAATTCTCCAGCTCCCTCACACTCTCTTCAGCAGCAACACTGGCATTGAAAAACCCAAACGCATTGCCACTTTAGCTGGATTTAGCCTCCATTGTGAAATAACAAACTATAAAATATATCTTTAGCAGTAACATTCCTCAGGAGCTGGGAATCAAACATGAGAAATAACCATAAACCACTCTGCTCTGAGGGGAAGAGGCAAAATTCAAGCCATTATTTACACACACACTAAAGAAAACCCAGAGCTGCAAAGGGGAAAACAGGGCAGATGCACTTCACCAGTACCCTTTATTAGTCAAGAACAGTTCAGTCGTGGCAAGACTATCAAACATGTCAGGAATACACATGCAGCATGACATGCAAGAGCAACTGAACCCAAATCTGGAACAGCTGCAAGGTGACAGGAACCTGGTCCTTTATCCAGAGCTTGTTTTTACCATGCTGTGCCTGTATGTGCTTCAACTGGAAGCAGCCCTTCCTCTATTGGGCAAGTAACTTCCACAACTTCTCTGACATCTAATAGGTATGAATAATATTAAACCAAGGAGTCACCCTTAGCTGGTAAAGGCTGTTAAAGGAGCTTACACAAGAGATTCTCCTGCCACACACTGTGCATCCATCCAGTCTCACATTAACCTGGTAATAAACATTTCTTGCAGGTCTGAAGTGCAATGTGGCCATTGAGTGCTGCTTACCTCTCCATCAGTTTCTCTTTGTCCCAGTTGAAATGGCTAAGCAGGATTCGGGTGATAGTCGCTGGATTCTAGAGAAAGAGAAGAAAAACAAGAAATAATTGACTAACAACTCTATGTCCCATGTGCTTATACAGTGTAAACTGTGTGTAAAATGGATAGGAAAGGCTAATTGCCACCCCTCCTATCCATTTTTGCCACAGTCTCCACACTACTTGCAGAACCTTGTTTGTCCTTGTTTGTCCCAGCCCCGACCACTGACTTGGGCTGAAAGCTCTCCCAGAACAGAACTGGCTGCCAGTGTAAGATAATGTCCTTCGAGGTCCCCAGATATTCCTGAAGCACCCCAAGATCCAGAAAATATTATGTGATTATACAACTGGAAAAGGAAATACAGCCTAGAAAGGTCAGGAATAGGACCAAAAATAAAAGATTTTCACTGGGTACAAGTTTTTCTTCAAACTAAACCTGTATCACCAGCCAAGGGTTTGGTTATATGAGTTGACAACTGTAACAAACCATATATGCTTTAGCTCCATGCTTTAGCTCCCCAAATCCAGACTCTCTGAGCTCAGTTTTAGGACCACTTACATGCAACAGAGGCAGCAGCGAGTGCCCTGTGAGCGCCTACAGCTCCTTTGCCATTTGACACCAAAATGGAAGTTATCCTTAGGGCAGATTGTCAATGGACACTCTGAAGCTGTTGAAAAGTAGGACACAAACCAGCAATGTGATTTTCTGAGCCCACAGGCTACAGCTACAACTTGAAGCTGCCAAAAGCCAACGCTGCCACCCCAAAAGGCAATCCCACCCCATCCTTGCATGTCCCACGCTCACCAGACCATGCTCACACAGCCATCTTACACCGCAACGCTGCACATTACTGCTTTAGAAGACATTTTGTCTTCTTTTCTTCTAAGTTGTCTTTGCACTGAATCAGTTCCCTGATCTGTCTGGCTGCCTGACCATGCAAACAGCAGCACTAGCACAAAGGAGAGGGCAGGAGGGGACAGCATCTTCCAGCAGCAGTACCAACAAAATAAAGCCCCAGGGTCAAAATGTAAGCACAAAGAACGAGTCTTTGTGTTTATACCATAAAAAAGTGACACTTCTCTCCTTCTGCAGTGTGTTTTATTATCATAGAACCACAGACTGGTTTGGATTGAAAGGACCTTAAAGCTCCTCCAGTTCCAACCCCTGCCACGGGCAGGGACACCTTCCGCTAGAGCAGGTTGCTCCAAGCCCCTGTGTCCAACCTGGCCTTGAACACTGCCAGGGATGGGGCAGCCACAGCTTCTCTGGGAAAAGTCTGTGCCAGCGCCTCAGCACCCTCACAGGGAAGAGCTTCTGCCTCAGAGCTCATCTCAATCTCCCCTCTGGCAGCTTAAAGCCATTCCCCTTGGCCTTTCCCTCCAGGCCCTTGCCCAAAGCCCCTCTCCAGATTTCCTGGAGCCCCTTTAGGCACTGGAGCTGCTCTAAGGTGTCCCCTTCAGGAGCCTTCTCTTCTCCAGGCTGCCCCAGCCCAGCTCTCTCAGCCTGGCTCCAGAGCAGAGCTGCTCCAGCCCTCACAGCATCTGCCAGTACAGCTTGTTTAAGGACAAATTAAGCAATTTTTCCAGCTTAAAAAGCCCATGTGAACAAAAGCTGCTTTAGAAAGGTTAGACCAGATCCCTGATCCAGCCCATGTGGATCCCCCTAAGTAGCTGGGACAGTAAATCCAATACACAGCACGAGGCAAAACGAAACAGAAACCGGTATTGCCAACCTGCTGTCACAGGGCAGCCACAGCCCATCGTGGAACCAGGCTCCGAGGTGACATGGATCCCAGCTCCCACCTGTAACCACACAGCTGGAGCCACACGTGCTTGGGCATCACAAACAGCAAGGAGCACCCCGACCTTCCCCACAGTCACAGCAGTCGGGATCACGGCGCTGCAGCTGCTGCTAAGGAGGAATTCCACTTCAGGGTGGATTTACCCTGCATTTCCTTGTGTGGAAAACAGCAATGGTGCACACCCAGGATGGAATTACTTTCCCCTTTCTTTGTAGCTCTCAGTCAAAGCAGCAAGCTGATGCACCACAGACACACGGAGCATATAGCCTGAGGCAGGGTGAGAGGCTCTTGGGGCAATAGGATGGTCTTTGCATGAGTTGTGTCTCCTTGGGAGCTGCATCCTCACCTTCTGCCCTGGCCATGAGGACAAGCAGCGCTCTGCCCTGCCATCACTGCTCAAGTTGCAGCAGCCAGGCAGGAATGATCCCAAACCAGCACAGGACCCCATTTAAAGAGAAGAGAAGAAAAAGAAAAGAGATCAAGAAAAGGCTTTCTGATAGCATCACTCTCTGATCCCCCCCAGCACTGCAGACACAGAGAAGCAGTTGAACTGCTTCAAGTCGGTCCTGCCACCAAGCAGCTGTATGGGAATTTAAGGATCTCCTCACCAAAAGGCTGGTCCAGCTTCAGGAAGGAGGACTGCAGCCTTTTTCAGGGCCTTAGATTTGGATCTTTCCTGTATTTGGGTCTCCACCACATCTTTTCTTGTAATACTATTGGAATGATATAGTAGTACCTAAAGGGGCTCTCAATGGCTCACAAACATGTATGTTCCTCGAGCAAATTAATACAAAATGAAAAGATATTTTACGCAACGAACAGCTCTTGTCTCTAGATTCTCTCGGTTATTCTGATACCAGCTCCGATAGGCAGCACAACATTCAGTTTTTAAAGAATTTCCATGGTCTAGGACTAAACCCAGGAAGTCTCAGGCTAAATGTGCTCCACAAACAGCACGTACAGGTTTCCCTACGTAAGCCTTCCAGCATTCCCACATCTACGAAGCGCATGACACCCCTGCCATGCTCTGGAGCTATGAGTTTCAGACAGTAAAACACAGCTCTACCCAAACATAAGGATTCCTCACTCAGCCCAGAGATCACAGAATCACAGCCTGGTTTGTGTTGCTCATCCAACTCCAACCCCCTGCCACGGGCAGGGACACCTTCCACTAGAGCAGGTTGCTCCAAGCCCCTGTGTCCAACCTGGCCTTGAACACTGCCAGGGATGGGGCAGCCACAGCTTCTCTGGGAAAAGTCTGTGCCAGATGTACAAAAACACCCATTTTCCTCATTTCTCAAGCACCAGTAGGATTGTTGCAAGTCTTGTCCTCCTTTCTGCCACAGCAGCCCACTTGGCCACTGTACTAAGGCTTCTGGGAATACCCATTAATCACTTACTAGTCTAACAGGAAACAGAGGAGGTCTCTGGCTGACTTTTTAAAGACGACAGACAGGTTCCCCTGCACTGAAGGATAAGTTCTGTCATGTTAACAAGAAACTGAAGTGGTCTGCAGTGAACATCAAGCGCAACAAGGCAAACCCAGCAGATATCCTCACCAAAGGACACAATGTGGTCACAAAGAACAAGAGGGTCTCATTTTGTTTGTGGCTTCTCCCTTTTCCCCAACACAGACGCTGCAGCTTTCCAAAATTCAGGTTTATACTCCAGACACCAGCACTATTGGCTTGGTGGTTTCTAACACAAATATGGTGTGAGGGGGAGCTTCTCCTGGCCTGTGGGGCTTTAGCTTCTTCTGCCTACAGCAGCATTTGTCCAACATACTAACTTTATGCCCTTGCTCACGTGCAGGGGGACAGCAACACAACCCAAGCTGGCCTTACCCTGGGAAGACAGGAGACAGGGAGGGAGGCAGCACTAGGAGGTTTGCATAACGTAAATCACAGTGAAATACAAACGCAGAAGCCTCTGGCATGAAGGATTGTTCTAATTCAAGGCAAGACGCACCAACACGGTACCAGGGAAGAGCTGCTCCACGTTCACTGTTTCCATGCACACGCTTACCTTAATTATTTGGGAGCAGCTCTGGAGCCCGAAATCCCACATCTACCACAATGAAAGGTTAACTGCTGCACAGCACCTATGTCCTGTAACTCTGTCATATGGGGTTAAAATGACAATGAACAATTTGCTGTTTCCAGCTGTTTTGACACTAGTTGTGCTACAGCGCTTAATCAATCACGCCACAGCCACTTCGGACACTCACGCTGCCCAGAGCTGCAAGAATTCAGGCTGAGAAAGTTGGGGCTGTTCAGCCTGGAAAAGAGAAGCTGTGTGGAGACCTCAGAGCAGCTTCCAGTATCTGAAGGGGGCTACAAGGATGCTGGAGAGGGACTCTTCATCAGTAGCGATAGGACAAGAGGTGATGGGTTCAAACCGAAACAGGGCAAGTTCAGGTTAGAAATAAGGGAGAAGCTCTTCCCTGTGAGGGTGCTGAGGCGCTGGCACAGACTTTGCCCAGAGAAGCTGTGGCTGCCCCATCCCTGGCAGTGTCCAAGGCCAGGTTGGACACAGGGGCTTGGAGCAACCTGCTCTAGTGGAAGGTGTCCCTGCCCGTGGCAGGGGGTTGGAACTGGAGGAGCTTTAAGGTCCCTTCAACACAAACCACTCTTTGAGTCTATGATTCTAATATTTAAACAACACTGGGTTAGTGTAGTTTCTGTTCTGGAACTGGATGGGCTCTTCATTTAGCACCAGGATTATTGTCTCACACCACAAAGATTAGCTATGAACAGGCTATGCTGCTGCTCAGCCAGGATTACTGCTTAGGCTTGAAGCTGCAGCAGGGAGAAGCGTGCTTTGACAAAGGGTAACTTCTGGTTACAGAGACGGATTTTCACGAGGGAAGCAGCCAGGAACAGGCACAAGCAACGGGAAAGCCAACATGTTCAAATGCTTCCTCCTCCTCCCAACATGCTTTGATGAAAGCTGAAGCAGCAGATCCCATTTACAGCAGCCACCTATTAAACCGTACCATGTGGAAGCCAAGGAAGATCACCGAGAGCCCGTTAATATCCAGAGAGGAAGGAATCCTGAGGAAAGCAGCCATTTTGTTCGAATTCTCAGGGCAATTTAAGAGACTCCCTGTCACAACTTCCTCGCTCACAAATGAGTCACAATACAGCTCTGCCCAGAGAGAAGCAGGCAGCCCCTCAGTAGTGATTTTGGTTTCAGGCTAACAAAGCAGCCAAGCCCCAGGTCTGCTTCACACAGATCCCACTTCCCACCTCTTTTCACTGGAGGTATTTGTATGTACTCTTATGTATGCTGCCATGCTCAGGCACACCAGTGCAAGTGGGAGACACCAGGATGGGAAACCCTGCAAAGGTCTGGACTTCTCCAAAAAAGCATTGTTAATAGAAATAAAACTCCTTAATTTAACAGGATTTAATTGAACTGGAAGCTTGGTCACTACTATTCAATCTGAATTCTTTTTGCTGTCAAAATAAGTAGGAATTGGAATGAGGAACTTGGATTGCACGTTAAATGCATAAATGAATTATAAGTTATAGATTATTAGGACATCAGCTTAAATCGGAGTTCCCAAGCAGCACAGTTTGCTGACTGACAGTTTGCAGTACTTGATCCATTCACGTTTTCCTCCATCTGGGGTTAATTCTTGCAGTTATTACTGAGAAAAGCATATTTCAGAGTTCAGCTCCTCATCCCATGCTGAGAGCAAGCTCCCGTTTCAACTCCAGCAGTCGCTGCAAGCAAAAACTATTTGAGAACAACTTCAGTTCAGTTCTGCAGCAAAATCCTTTCCTACCTCCTTGAGATACGGTATTGAGAAATTCTTCATGTTGTTTCTTTTCATTTCGTGACTGGTTTTGTTTTCTAAACACAGCAGCTTTTTCATTCTAACAGTTTTCATCCCAACTGCAGCATCTCTATCCCAGTTTCAGATGCAGTACAGCAATACGGGTTTGACACCGCTTCCCATCTGGTTTTCGACACAACTGCTTTTGCACTCAGGAATTAGAGCAGACACTCCAGAAACATTGGCTTTGCCTCTGCAAATGGTTCAAACCCCTGCTACATCCACAGCTCTAATCGCATGGGTGCATAAGGGACACAAGACCATACTGAAATTCCCCAGCACAAGGAAACCAACTGGTTTCCTCCGGAAGAGTTTTGCTTGGTGGCGACCATATTGCACACACTGGTGGAGGAAATCTTACACGCACGAAACCTCATTTCTAGCTGCTTAATACAATTCCCAAGACCTGAATGCAGAAGATGAGATCTATGTGTGGAGCACTTCCAGGACGTGATCTCGTACAGAGGTATCACCAAACTTGCTAGTTTTTGAACACCACCAACTGTGCACTTGGAAAAGCTGCTGGAAAACTTTCATGTAATCTAATATTCCCTGGCTTGGCTACAGACAGAACATGAGAGGGCTGCTGTGAGGAGAGGAGGACAGCAGCTAAACACCCCAGTCTGCCACCACCCATCCATACTCTCCTGCTCAGCCATCCCGAGGCTTGGGAGAGCACCACACCACAGTACATTTTGCCATTAGCCACCTCACAGGTCACAGGGCCAGTACCACACGCACAGGTGGATCTGAGATAGCTCCCATCTTCCAAACCCCTGCTGTAAGCAGTAACAGCAACTTCAGTACCAGCTATTTCCTACACACCCACTAAGGATATGGTCTTTGCTTCCTACGGCCCCACTGAAGCCATGATAAGTGACTTGAAATCACCACCTCTGAATCACCCCAAAGTTTACCTGTTTCCTGCTACTGGCATGTCCAAGCAACTCCACATGATGCCAGGCTACTTCCCTGAGACATTGCCAGTCACCGCTGCCAACTGCTGTCCTCCAGCCGGCATTAACCACTGCACTGTGGCTTCCCACTAACACACACCCAGGCTTCAGCTCCAGCGCTGATCATCCCTGGAACTTCCCACCTCTTTCTCCATCTCATTAACTTCCCTTCACACATCACCTCTGAAGTCTGAAAATTAACTTTTACAGAATTAGCACCATTGCATGATGGCAGCAAACAGCAGCTGGATGTTATAGCTCGTTTGTAGTAACCTGTGTGCACTTCACCGGCTGTTTCTAGCTCTGATGAACATCCACTCTTCTAGCAGAGGAAGATAATAAAAAACAACTTTGGAGAGAGCTCTATTACTGCAGTTAATAGGTTCAAGTGCCAGAAATGAAGCAGTCAGCTGCTTTACATTTTCTCTGAGCCTTTTGGAAAGTTTTCGGGTTAATGATCAGGAGCCGCAACAAAAACCCATTGTCCAACCAAGCTTTTAAAAGCAGGAATAAAAACCATCCTAATGCAACAACTCTGGGATGAATTAGCAAATTTGGAAGTGCAACAACTGAATTCACACTGTGATACTTCTAAGTGAAAGCAGATAGGAGGGATTCGCCATGCTGCTCAAACGTGCTGGGTAGCGCCGGCTCTCGCGTGGCTGCAGAAGCTCCACCACCAGCTCAGCGCAAATTAAACACTGCATATGGGCTACCACCAGGGAAGGTGCCTCCCAAGATTTCAGCTACACTTGCTTCCACACCGTATCTGTAGTTGGATGACAGAATACAGAGATGTTAACCCTTATTTTAGGCATTTAATTTGAAGAACGTTTTGGCTTCTACTTCCTTTTGCTACAGTTCTAGAGCATAAAGTCAACCTTTTACAGAGCCAAGACCCACAGGAACAGAGACCCTGTGAATTCAAGCAAGTTGTGCCACTGGACATTCCTTGAGGACTAGCGAACAAGAGATCTCCAAATGTCCAGGCTCTCACAACCCATTTGTCACTTTCCATTCTTCTAGATTACGGAGCACTGTTGTTTCACTGCCCACAAATGCCCTACCACCCAAATCTCTCTCTCCCACTGTTGTCTCCCAGCACAAGAAACCCCAACACAAGCAAATGCTCAGCAGAGCTGTGTAAGCACCACAAGCTATGGCTATAGCTTCCAGAGCTGCCGCTGAGCAACTACAGCTGATGTGCTGAGAGAGAACTGGAGTGGGAGCACATGGGTGCCAGAGTACGTTTCAGAATGGGTTTATTCAACCCATTGCCTCCCACTCACGAATTTGCAAAGACTTGCCTCAAAAGAGTAGGAGAAGGTGATGGCATCATTTCCATATAATTCCTCCAGTTTACTATTTCAGTAGCTCCTTAGTATCTCCCACTGCGGAGGAAGAAACAGCATGCAGCACTGCAGCTAGGCTGTCTTTAGGTGATATTAAGAGCCCCAAAAGAATTTTGGCTACCCTAAATGTAAAGGACCTGCAGGTTCACCCAGATAGAGTCCAGGTCCCTGGTAATCACCACTTTCCCCTCATGCCAAGCCCTCAGTCGACATCCAGTGCCTCAGAGCACTGCTTCCGGTAGAATGAGAAATCAACATAACACAAGTGGCTATTGAGAAAAAGCTATCAGAGCTCCATGTCCCCATCACTAACAACACCCAGTCACCTTCCCTGCTTATCCTATTACTCCCAAAGCAGTGCCCACAAAGCATATTTCAGCCCCTTTCCCTCTTGGCATTATATACCACAGCTCTTCCATATGCCCCACACTCCCTTTTTCCCCTTTTATCCAGAGACAGCACCAAGAGCAGTCCTGAGAAGGACTTGGGCATGTTGGGTGAGGAGAAGCTCCCCATGACGTGGCTTCAGTGTGTGCTTGAGCCCAGAACCCCCCCCGGTGTGCTGGGCTGCACCCCCAGAGCGTGAGCAGCAGCTCAGGGAGGGGATCCTGCCCCCCTGCTGCGCTCTGGGGAGACCCCCCCTGCAGTCCTGATCCAGCTCTGGGGCAACAGCACAAGAGGGACGTGGAGCTGCTGGAGCGAGGCCAGAGGAGGCCCCGGAGCTGCTGCGAGGGCTGGAGCAGCTCTGCTCTGGAGCCAGGCTGAGAGAGCTGGGCTGGGGCAGCCTGGAGAAGAGAAGGCTCCTGAAGGGGACACCTTAGAGCAGCTCCAGTGCCTAAAGGGGCTCCAGGAAACCTGGAGAGGGGCTTTGGACAAGGGATGGAGGGACAGGACAAGGGGAATGGCTTTAACCTGCCAGAGGGGAGATTGAGATGAGCTCTTAGGCAGACGCTCTTCCCTGTGAGGGTGCTGAGGCGCTGGCACAGACTTTTCCCAGAGAAGCTGTGGCTGCCCCATCCCTGGCAGTGTTCAAGGCCAGGTTGGACACAGGGGCTTGGAGCAACCTGCTCTAGTGGAAGGTGTCCCTGCCCGTGGCAGGGGGCTGGAACTGGATGAGGGTTAAGCTCCCTTCAACACAAACCACTCTGGGATTCTGGGATTCTAGGACCCCAACCCCATAAAAGTTCTCACCTCAATACACTTCATTTTGGCCACCAGGTAAGTTACTGCACAATTCCTATACACGTACCACATATGCATCCAGCTCCATCAAACAGGAGAACTGTTGTTTTTCTCCAGATCACCACTATCCCCAATGGCAGAAAGCAGCAGTATTTGATACTTGCAGTCCTGCACAGTCTCTCAGACTAACAGTCTCTACAAAAGACACGAGTAAGGTTTCAATTCTTGTCCCAAACCACTGTGACAACTCACTAACGCTGGGCTTGAAGGAAACATACTGTGTCGGTTCAAGAGGAAGGCAAAAGCACATTTTGCTGTAGAAAGTAAAAGTGATGCTGAATGAAGGTGGAGGAGTTTGGTGACTGGGCAATAGGTACCAAAATACCTCAGTTTAGCCCCAGATGGAGGATGTCAGAACCAGGTAAGAAATCTCTTCCCTTACACTAGATTTTAGAAGCCTTGAGGAAGACTCCAGAAACCCAGAGCAGCTTAGCTATGTCCCAGCTCTATTTCTGCCTGTGAGATAAAATAACAGCTACTTGGATTATTACTTTACTTTGAAATAGGGCAGTAACTAGGCAGGCAGTAAAACATGCTCTTCAGAGCCTGCTCAAAGGAGCTGCATCCCATTGCCACCAGACCAAGCAGCAGCAGCTCAGGAAGTATTTATTTCAGCAGCAACACAAGCTCATGCGACCCCCCGCTCCTGGCTCAACCACCAACTGCTTAGTGATGGGAACACAACTGCTTGCACAGCTACAAGTGAACCAGATCCAGGAACTGACCCAGGTTAAGGGGTTGCTGGTTTATTTTAACCCAGTGCAGGGTCACCAGACAACTGAGTCAGCACGACTCACACAACAGGCACCTGCTTCCAAGAGGTTTGTTTGTGAAATCAGTCTGCTGAGAGCCATGAGTCAGGCATGGCAATGCTGCCTCTTCTCCATCTCCAGACTCCCCAAATCTTCTTGTCCCAAAGACTTTAAAGCATATCAGGGTATAATTTCACACAAGTTAGAGCCAGAGGTCCCACTCTTCTCCCTCATTATCTCACCAGCAATTGAAAGCATAACCCAGAAAGATTGTTTGTCATGTTGAAGACAATAAAAGGGTTTGACATCTTTCTTCCAAAAGCTCTACGTGCAAGACATATCTTGAGGGCAGTGGCTGCTCAGGACCTAGCCGTGTCTGCATCATCACTAGTACCTAGGGGCTCTATTTAGCTGGGTACCAAGCACCAGATTTCAGAGAGTAGCAGGTGGGAACACTGCCAACCCTTACAGATGTGTCCTCAACGACACCACGTCCTGAGCCTGGCAAGACAGAAACATGCTTTTTTTTTCCTAGTGTCTTTTATTAGTCAGTGTTGGAAAGACTGGAAGTGGCACATGTCAGGTCAGCTACCCGTCAAGTCGGTACAAGGAAAACAACCCACAGCTCCACATTTGGGTTTCAGAGAAAGCACGGGTCTGTCCTGAGCTACAGGAACTGTCTGCAGGCAGGAACAGACAACAGAGGAATAAAGCTGAAAGAGGAACTGTACAATTGCTTTTTCCTTTAAATTATTTTGTAGAAGTCTTAAGATGTCTCAAAAAAGTTTTCTCTGCTTCTCTTCCCTCACTCAGATATGTATCGGTACATTAATTTCACCACAGTCAGCATTGTACATTCCCAGGTTCTGGCCCAGAGCCAGGCTGGACATGGAAGGCCAGGCTGGACAGAGCCTGGGGTGACACGGTCTAGTGTGAGGTGTCCCTGCCCATGGCAGGGGGTTGGAACTGGATGATCTTAAGGTCCTTTCCAACCCAAACCATTCTATGGGATGTACCCATTTCCCAGGCTTGATGCATCCACAGGAGACTGGCCCTGTTCCTCACATCAGGGAGCACATCTGCTTTGTCCGCCAGCTCCAATTCCATCAGCTCACACCATGTAAAGAACAGGCCGTATCAGCCCTGCCAAGTCAACTACTCACTGATCAGCAGTACCCAGGAGTTCTCTGGGCATTTTCCATGCCCTCAGGGTAACAGAACATCACTTTTCCTGCTCTAAGCACATGTGAAGGCACCACCTGGTCAAAGACACTGTCAGAATTCGGAGAATGCTATTAGCAGATCAGTGGAGGTATCAGAAATTGTACTTCACCTTCGCTGTCAAATGTCATGATGTCAAAAGACTATTTTTTTCCTAGGATTACTTGAAGAAATAATGATGCCCTGGCAAACCTGAAGTGTGCAGAAGACACCAGGCAAACTGAGAGGATGAGAATATTTTTCTGACACCCAACATCACAGCAATACCTGGAAGGGCAGATTCCCAATAAGTTCTGTTCTTTTTCCACAGCCAATTCCCACAGCAGGTCTGTCTGAGGCTCAAGCAGTTGCCAAGGAAATAACTGATTGATTTTCTGGGTTAAGTTTTATAAGTTCTCTGCAAAGGTCCCTCAAATTGTCCTTTTCCTGGCCTCAAAGGTCCTTCCAGATGATGATGAAAGAAAGGGTGTCCTCTCTTTAGACAATGTGCAAGCAGAGGATCAGCCCCTAAGATGACTTATGTTCAGCAGAAATGCGTTAAGCATCAAATTGTTGGGTGCTCTGTCTCCCACCTGCTTTTGTTAGTGGGCACTAAAGAGCATCTATTCTACCATGCTCAAAGACAGGAGAGTTGTTTATCACACAAGATATAATCCGGCCAATTGTCCATCACCTCAGGACAACTGCTCCTGATTCCTCAAAATCAGTTGTTTCCAACTGTGAACAGAGCCTTACCCAAAGGGCACTGCCAGCACAGAGTTCTTCTCCCCCAACAGCTATTACAGTGCTTGATTACACAGCATCTTCTTCTGCTGGCAAGAACGAGAGCCAAAGGACAGCCCACCTCGTGAAGCACACGTCACAGGTACTCGGGGGAAATACTCACTACACAAACATCTTAAAACAACAGGCCTGGGCAGCCTGTGTCCCAGATCCCAGCTTCCACTTCAGAACATTATCATTAACATTTTCCAACAGATACACAGACAGGAAGAAGAAAATGGTGCAGCATGATCACTTCCACCATGACCACAATCCAGTAGCACCCACAAACATCAGTGAGTTAAAGCTCTACCATGGGAGCTAAACATAAACCATCCCAAATGAATACTTCCCTCGTGGCAATGGCCAGGTTAGCTCAAGTGTTATGAGACATGGTCACGGGTGGCATGTTCTCCCCTTTGGAGACAACGTGACTGAGGAGAAACACGGGCTTAGCTGAAGAATTTGTAGCCAGTGGCACTTGAAGAGAGCACTAGAGGATTTGCATGAAGAAAAAAATCCTTCTCATCCTTCCACCTTATCTCTCCCCTCCAGGCCTCAGCTTGGTGGCCACCCAAGCACTGCCTATTTCTCTGCGGTCCCTTACTGCTTCTCATTTTGTCCCTTTCTCTAACGGTGCCCACTTGGTCGAACCATTCCCTCTCCACATGCTTCATTTTCACAAAGGAGTTTTACCCACTCTCCAAGCATCACCACACTCCATAGTCTTTAGGAATGAGAAAAAACCACCTCCCTTGGGCTGATTCATCTCCTCATCACCACACAAAGGCCCTCGAGTTGTTTCCTGGCAGCCCATACCTGGCTCGAGGAAGCAGCTGGGTGCACCATGCTGTACCACACCACTCGGCATAGATTTAACCAGCACCCATTCAGCACTCCAGCTCCACAACTGGATCCCAGTTCTTATCAACACCTTCCCATTTCCCAACAGCAGCCCCTGCCCACGGACCATCTCTGCACCATTCAGCAGAAAGAGTCTGTCTTGCCAAATTGCAATGCAATACAGAACAGGAAGAGCTTAACCCTTTAAAAGATTTACTGGCAAAATATGTTCTGTATGCACGATGCCACCTTGATAAATGGGCAGTAAATCTCCCCCAGTGGACCCTGTGCCTTAGTCTATAACTCTCAATCAAGCAAAGAAATGGTAATTTAGCCACCTTAACACTCTTTATAGGCCCAGGAAATCATTGCCAATGCAGCAGTGTCCTGGGGATGTAATCTTTGGCAACATCTTTGCACTGGCAAAAGCCCCAGAGCAGATGTGGCTGCAGCTTATTATCACTTCCCCACACAAAAGCAGCTATACCTGCAAAAGCACTTTTTTCTGCTGGCAGGATCTGCATCTGCACTAGGACGAGCTGCCAGCATCCTCTTCCCAACAAGCCTCTTCTAGTTCAGCCCATTTTTTAATGATGACTTTGCAGTTTATTCACCATACTCCGCTCATTTAGTCTCACTTAGTTTTATAGCAAACAAAACCGAGCCCTGGCAGCAGGCAAGTTTACGAGCTGGGATTTCCTCTACAGAAAGAGATTTTGCCTGTTTACACCTCAAAACTTCTTCCTCCGAGGGCTCCACAGAAGCCACCTTTGAAGAAAGGATGTTCTGGAGGCATGAAGAGTTCAGCAATTCTCTTGTTCAGTCTCGCTCCCATCCTTTAACAAGATCCACCTCAAATTGTAACTGCAGTCTCTAACATCCACCTAAAACCATAACTGCAGTCTCTAAGGGCTGCAGGTATTTTTAACCAACTACCTGAGCTCCCCCAAGTTAAGAGAAACACTCCGTTGGGATTCAGCGCCGAAATAACAAGTCACAAATTATATAGCAGTGGGGGAGAAGTGGAAACCTCCAATTTTTCCTCCCTAATCTCACTTAAGGACTTTGAAGACTTGCCTCTACACAAACCTGCACTCATTTCATCAGAAGAGTCTCTGAAGCAGTCAAGTTAAACCTCCAGAGCACCTGGAGCACCAGGAAACAAACCTGGATGTGCAATTCCACATCCAGGAGTTTTTTGAGGGACTGTGCACTAGCTGACAAGGTTCCCCTTATTCCTTTCTCATTAAGATATTACTACCTGTCATCACACACTGGGCTTCTGCACGAGGAAAAACCCACCTCATCCATCAGTCCTGCTTTACAACTGATATGAAGGGTTCCAATGTGAGTAATTACGGATAGTGAGGTGCACTGCAAAGGCTGGCACCAGCCTCTCCCAAACCACAGCACTGCAGAGATACCCTGGCAAGCCGTAGCAGGACACAGGGGAGGGGGATTACGCCGCAGCACATGAGAATGAGAGAGATCCCAAACATCCCAAGCACGTCCCTCCAGCTTCAGCCATTCCGGGCATCCCTGAAGACAACTGCAATTCTTTACCCTCTGCTCCCCTCCTACAGTCTCTGATCCCAGCTGAAAAAAATCAGTATCACAGATAGGAAGGTGGTTCCTGAACAGGAATGACACAAAGCAGATGACAGAGTCAGCGAGCCAAGACACAGCTTAGCAATTTCTCAAGCATCTTACCAGTGTCTGTAAAACCTCTGAACCCTTTTCCAGTACCTGAATACAGAATTCCCAATGGAAGCCAGAGTATCTTCCATTTCTGAACTGCAACAGTCCAAGACCTGTATCACATTATACTTGATCTTTACTGTCATACAGAACTACACTCGCATTTACTATCAACTGTCACCATCCAACATAAAAAATACATTTTCAAAGTACATTTTCAAGTATTAATTTCAGCTCTCAAAAATACAAATAAGGAAGTTTCGAACACATCATTTCACCAAGTAAAATAAAGAGAATGGTTATTACAAAACATGCTAATGCATATATAAAATATGTACAAATCCAGGAATGCCACCTCAATTTGCTCAGGTATCTTTCAGTCATCACAGAAGTATTACTATTACCAAACCCAAGATATTGGACACATTCATACACCAGATCCTCACAGTACTGATGAAATCCAGGAAGTCACAGAAATTGTTCCTTTATTAATCATTTCTATTTCACCCCAAAACCCCCCACTTCACACAAAGCCAAACTTTGTACTAACTGCATTCACTAGGATCACTTCAGGTGAAGAGGAACACAGGAGAACCCTCATTCTTCACTCTAAGGCAAGGACTCAGAGCAGGGCTTACTAGAGACTGTCAGAGCTGCAGGAAGAGAAGTGAAGCTGCTAACTAAATGTTGGAGTGTTTTTCTCCCTAGCTTTTTAATTAAAAGTTGCTGTTCAGCCTAGTTTTAATACAGACTGATCAGCAAAACTCTGTCACTTCTGAGCACCTTCTCTGGAGTCTAACCTCATCAGGCCTCATCATGTCTCCTTCGGTTACCCCGAGACATGGCTCTCACATTCGCCCTTCTTTCCAGAAGAGGTCCTCAACTCTTTTCCAGACCATTCCTTTCACTTCCCTATTTCTCAGATCCCTGAGACTTACTAGGACAGAGATTATTAGGAGCTAACTTATTCTCAGGTTATTCTTCTCACAAGGAAAGCTCATTGCAAGGGGGACTGTTTACTCATGTGAATTCTCCTGGTTTCCCCTAATCCTTCTCCACATTTCCATCTGCCAGACAACGGAACGCTGATTGAATTTGTATCTGTTACACAAGAACACACACAATCCAGAGCTACCAGCTGCAGAGGGGATCAGAGTCGGGAAAAACTACCCTGAGCTCTTTCAAAAGTTACATATACACCTATAATACAATGTTGCACCCAAACCAGGCCACCAAAGCCTTGTCTTCAGGTGCATTTCTTTTGCTGACAGTACAGAGCTGAGCAGTTCACTTCAAGACGGAGCAAAGCAACTGCTCCCAGGGACAAGCAGTGGGCTGGCTCAGAGTGGCCCATTTCATCAGAGAGTTCACCAGCCCCATTCATTATGTGGCCCTGCAAACAGCTGTACCCATGCAGCAAGGGAATGGGAAGTGCCCAAGCCAAGAGCAACGTACATGTAACCATGCCCCTACTTCAGGCTGCAGGTGCACTCTCCCTACACCTCATAAAGCAGTGCTTGGGATACTAGAAACCCAAAGAAACTCAAAGCACCAGAACAGCTCGAGTTTGTTGGTGTTTCAAGCCAAGCAGCAATGGGAGCCTACCTACAACAGCCTTAGCTCAGAAAACCAAAGCAAAACCTGAAAGGAAGTTACGTGAAGTACTTCACTACACAGTGACTATTTCAGCAGCTTCCACTCACACATCAAAGCAGCACAGGAACGGCAAAAACCAAGTACGTCCTGACTTGATTTTTATATAATGGGGTTGTTCAAGCACCAGCCACTTCCTTCGTGGCTCTGAAAAGGTTTTGCTAAAGTAAACAGGACAAACACACTTTGCCAGGGCACTACACTCACCAGCTTACTCAGCGCACTCCAGAGGTTGCCTTAGCTTGCTAATACCAGGCAGGAAGCAGAAGCCTTCAGAAATACTTACAAGTTTTCATTTCTTTATCTTGGAAGAAAGTCTCTTCATGCTTTCTCCTTAATAGGAAAAAGCAGATATTAAAGAACAAAATAATCTGAACTAACACCCAAACTCATCTGTTATTTTGCCAGTTGACTACTTTCCGGTGCAATTACACAGATTCTTCTAGTTCTATGTTTTCAGTGTGTTTTCTCCACTCCAAAAGGACTTTAACTGTGCCCAGACAGAATCCTTCTGAGCAGGATCTCCTACTCTAAACTGTTTACCCACTGGAAAACAGAGTTTGTGAAACAAGGCACAAAACATTACTCCATCAGGCACAGACAGTTTTTCTGAAGGGCTGTGAAGGCAATAAGCAAATATCCAAGCTTTTCCTTTCCAACGTTGGGGATTATCTCCCAGACTCCTCACATCACAAAGCAATCAAAGCTTCATCTTCTGTGAATTAACAGGCACCCTCCCCACACAGAAGGGCACGTTCATGGTGTCACAGGACATGCAGGGTGCCTCAGACCAGGAAGTCAGGCAGAGAATAGCCATAGGAAAAGAACTTTTCTTTCTCATGCCTTTACGTATCAGCCATGAGTACTTTCCCAGAAGACCTAATTTTAAAGCAGACGGCCAAGACAGGATCCTTGCACTGCTCATCCCTGGAAAACAAAGGTGCCACATGGTGCTCTGGCATGTAAAAGTTTTAACTGAGGAAGATACAAAACCAAGAATGCTTTAGAAGAGGAACTTCATGTGCCAGCATGAGTGAGCACAACCTAAAAGTGATCAGTAACTATAGAGAAGGCCAAGAGGCAGAGGTTTAGGTAGCTGGTACACAGACTGCCACACAGTTAATCCTAAATTATGGCCAAGAACCACTTGCCCACAGGACTCTCAGTTGCTCCCTTTCCCCAGCAGCAGCAGCATTTGGTTCCTCTCCCCAGTGTATCCACAGAGATCTATAACCTTTTGCCATCACACAGATGTGCCAGAGCCTGTCACAACACAGTCACAGCTACAACAGCTTATTGGCCTCTTCCTTGTTCCAAGTGACTTAGACACTGTTGAAAGTCATCTGTGTAAGGCTTCAGACATGGAACAATTCCTGACATTTGGCAAAAGCTGTCCGTCCCTAAAAACAGGCAAAGGACTGGAAGCAGATAGTTGCTGGAGCGTTACGTACATACAGTGATTCAAACACTAACCACAGTGAACCACTCTGAATACCAAAAATAATTACTCAGCATTGCTATGCCATGTAAACAAGGGGCCTCTTCTGAGCAAGTGGCTATGCTTATACAGGCATTTCAAACTGTAAAAAGACACCGACTTGTGAAGTACAACCACCACCAACCCAAGTTACATGTGAAACTCAACTACTGCAGAAGCCTCGGAGAGCAGTTTTCAAAGCATGCACTGAAACAGTATTTCCAGCTCAAGATGAAAAGCTAAAAGTAAGCTAAGGAAGCAGATACAGGCCAGGCAATCTCAAGGTTTTCAACGTTCCCAACAGCAAACAGCCGGGATGGTGAAGATACTTAAATACTATCCCAATTTTCATTATCAACTTAAGAGGATTGTGCTTCTCCAGCTCACACAGGGTCGGTCCCTTCCTCGTCACACTGGAGCCTCCTGCACCCACAGCCTACAGGAGCCCAGCAAACACACAGGCATCTGTATTCCAGGCTGCACTTAAATGCACCATTCGGCACCGCTGAGCAGCTACAAACCCTCCGCGTGTTTGACACTGAACGAGGCTGCAGTTCGCTTGCAATTGCTGAAGCTACTGCAGGACTTGATGAAATCCAGCAGCATTATGTGCTCACAGACATGCAAAAGAAAAATTGTTCCCTGTGAGGGTGCTGAGGCGCTGGCACAGGGTGCCCAGAGAAGCTGTGGCTGCCCCATCCCTGGCAGTGTTCAAGGCCAGGTTGGACACAGGGGCTTGGAGCAACCTGCTCTAGTGGAAGGTGTCCCTGCCCGTGGCAGGGGGTTGGAACTGGATGAGCTTTAAGGTCCATTCAACACAAACCAGGCTGGGATTCTATGAAAAGCCTCAAAACATTCTTTACAGATGCCAGTAACACAGTGCAGCCAGGCACAAACAGAAAACACCACTTGCAATACTGTGAGATCACTCTAACTCCACACGTAATAGATGTCCAGAGGACTGGAAGCATGACCCTGAGCAGGCAAATTACAGACAGAACCACACAGAGGGATTTCCAGGCTTCAGTTACTTCCCATGGCAAGTCACAGCTCTTGTGACAAATTCTGGATACTTTTCCCAGTTACCAACCATTCAAAATGGACTTTCCTAAGCAGGGGAATGAGCAACCACGCTCTCCAGGCAGGAGAGGCTTCTACTATTACAGCACAAGCACAACTTGGAGAACGACAATGACTTCCTTAAACTGCTCCAGTGCAAATGAGAGCAAACGGCAGAACCCCATTCCTGTCTACTTGATCTCATTGATGAAGTGAAGGGGAAGAGAGATTCTTTTCAAAACAGAAAGCTGAAAACAATTCAACAGGTCCCAGGGACACTTGGGGAGGTGCTGTGCACACAGCTACTTTAATGGCATCACTGCAAACAAATGGTGAAGTGTTCCAGGTCTCAGTTTTAATGACAAGAAGTGGAGACTGTCAAACTGAAATCCTGCACACTCTGCTCCTAAATTTAACTGTGCCAACCAGCGCTGAGCAAAAATCATGTCAAATATTTTTTTAATAGCCACAGGGCCACCCTGTGCTTCCACACATCACAGGAACACAAAGAGGATCAGAGGTTGGGGGGTTATTTCCTACCATGATCTTTAACTCACACAAGGCTAAAACAAAGGAGTCAGAGCTTGGGATGAGTATAAAAATGGAAGCTGTAGTTTCATTTTAATCATGCTTTGACACCCAGAAATAGCTATTGTTTCACATCAAGGGCCACAAACGCTGCAGTCTCAATTACAACTTCTCCGTGGCGCACCAGTTTGCAATTTATAGCTGAACTAACATTCCTCCTTTGCATGGCAAGTATGGTCCTGCTCACTAAAATTAAACCCAGAGGGAATAGCAATAACTGTATTTACTATTTGTTTCTCACTTTCAGAAACAAATGTTTAAAAGCAGCTAAAAAACAAAGAGTGTTTTCAGTTTCGCTCTGAAAACATCCCTAATGCATGCCAGTCCCCATCTGCCTCCACGAGGCCCCTGAGAGAAGGCTGCCTTGTTGTGATGCTTGAAAAATAATGTTGAGACAAAAGAAAGCGGCATCAAATGTTTTCACTCCTGGCCAGCCATGAGGTTTACATCTGGCCTAACCAAAAACTGAAGCACTAAAAGCAAACAGGTCATTTAAGTACAAAGTTGAAGTTACTCCGGAGGCTTCACAGACACTGGTTCTGCTGAAATTTGAAATAATGGTTAAAAATATTCTATTATATTCAGAATTACACGTCGTGGCAGGCAGGGAACAAATACCATGTCATTTCCAAAAGCTTTGCAGTGATGGCTTATGCCAGATTTCAGGAATGCTTTGTCACAACCAAGTCTACTACGTTCCTTGGAAATATTAAATGCATTCCTACTGTAATGAAACACCTTATAAACGCCCCATGACAGAAACACAGCGTTTAACAAAGCATTTCCTTCCAGCATCACAACATTAGGGCCCCAACACGAATTTTATTATCAAACAGCTAACCGCACAGTAAGAGAAGTTGGAGGCTGCAGATTCACCTCGCTCCGCAGCGCGAGCGGACCCGAGTGCGAGCAGCATCAGCCTCAAGTGCTTCCACCCACAGCCTCCTACCCAACGCTTGTCAAGTAGCTTCAAGTACTCCGAGTCTTCAAGATGTCATCTTTAGCTTTAAATACGGTTTTAAGCACAACCCTGTACACCAGCAGCTATTCCTGCTGCTCACTGGCAAGTCATTCCTTTTTGGACAGTGTATTTGGGAAGTACTGCCCATAGCCTCAATGACACCAGCATAAGGGAAGTTTCCTCAGTTACAGCTGGAAATCAGTATGTTCTGTCCAAGCAAGTGAAGCTGCTGTTTGATAAGACCCCTTTTGCCAAGTGATAGCGGGTTCACACTTGCTGTGACAGGGCTCTATTTAACCACAGGGCTGTGACATTCTGGGGGACACCTGGCCCACCTCAGCTCTGCGGCCTCCCTCAACACATGAACAAACACAGCTTTGCAACTTAGGAGTGGACTCAGGTTTGGGCTTATTTTAATGGCAAAGCTTTTATCCTGTAAGGACCTGACCTTACCTTCAAAGAAGTCACACAGCTTCAGCATGTAAATGAGTAACCAGTGGTTGTTACTAACGCTTTGATGTTACACTTTACCTGTTCTGCTATGAAGAACCTTAAAGCCTGTAGTAAAAAGAAAAGGTATTTTTGAGCTAGAGTAACTTTCGTTGGGTCCAGTGATGCCACCTCCTTCCAGAGAAAGGCCAGGTTCAGGCGTGAAGTTCAACATGCTCACACCCACACAGCACAACACCCGGCTGCATCCAGGATCCTGCTCCCTGCTCTGGCGTGGGGACACAAAAAAGCAGCTCAACTCCCTTTTCAGAGCTTTGTTTGACACACCAGCCATCTCAGAACTCCATCCCAGTATTTCCGGTCCCTCACCATTACAAAATCCAGAAAGAATGAAGGTGCTCAGTGACATCACGATGATGTCATTGGAATGCTCCAGAAAAAGGTGACCAAAAAGAGGAAACAAACCCAACTCAAATATGGAAATCACACAAGCTCCCAATAAGGCAAGGAGGACACTGGGCCAAGCAAAGCTACAGAGACACAGATCATCATGTGCTCTCTTCAGAGTAGAAATAAACATGCTGTTCTAAACAGTTTTCAAGTTTATTTTCAGAGAATCTAGAGCAAAGATGGAAACAGCAATCTGACTGCTTTTAAAAAGGCATTCACAGCAGCAGCAAATTATTTGGACCAAAGTTCAGATATAAAGAACATGGGGAAGACGTTCAACTGTGGGGTAAACGCCTTTGAGAGGAGAAAGCCTTTTGTTCAGCACCACCTCGATGACCAGGTTCCTACAGTTGTTCAGTTTGCTGCCAGCAGCTGGGAAACTATCAGAAATCAGCCTGCTTACTTTGACAACTAAAATCCAAACTAACGTGTTAAATGACTCTCTACCCTGCATAGTTGTAGGGGTGGAATGGAAGCGATACTCTGAGGTGAGGTTTAAAACTCTCAGCCAATTGACAGTACAAGCTTAAGGAGCTAATTCATACCCAGTTTTGCATTCAGGGAGGAAGGGGAATTCTTGTTGTGTGACACGTAGAGTTCAAAGTTGATTATGAGCATTGATGCCAAATACTGCACAAAAATCGTCATGAAACACCTCAAGTCCTGCTTATGCTCAGAAAAAAAAAAAAAGAGCAAATGCAAAGTAAATACTTGAGTCATTCTGAAGCCTGCCTCATTCACTGGAAGTCTAGTGGTTTCAGAAGGCCAAGTGATAAGGAGAGGCACCAGCTCGGCGCCAAACAGCCGTCTTCAAGAGCCCATCACACGCTACAGAGCGAGTTACAGCCTCTGTAACCAGAAAGTGTACCACAAGTTAGCTACTACTTCTGCAGAGTCTTTGTCAGGTAAAACCCCTGTCCTGATAAGCTCATTTTTCATATGCGGTTTGTATTTGGAAATGACTAAACGGATGGGAGAATGAATTTCAGCACTACTCTTCAACTAGTAGTGCTATCAGCAAATAAGCTGCTCCAATGTAGTGTTTTACTATGAATAAAGGCTGTTTAATACAGAGTTATACCTGCCACAGCTCAGATACCCCCTTGCAGATACTTCATGGCTCACTGATACCTCTTCCTTTCACTGCAGCTGCTGAGATGATCAACTGAAAAACAAAATCTCATTTATAACCTTACTCCCGATCAGAAGAAATCGGCACCTCCCCAATTAGAGGGCATGAAACCTACAGCTGAAGTCTTCAGGTACTGGGCACCTCTACATTACATACTCACTTGAACAAGTAAGTTCCCAAGCACTACAAAACATAACCACAACCGTCATTATTCGATAGCCAAAACCCCATGTAGATACACAGAGGCCACAGCCACCCAGTACTTGAGTGGAACAAGTGAATCACAGCACTGCAACTGAGGATCCGCAGCAGGATCCTGAGCCAACGGGACTCCAGAAAAGGTTTAGTGAACCAGAAAAGCAGCAGCAGCAGCAAGCCTGGTTGGGTGCCAAAACCCAAGGAAAGAAACAGAACAGAGCCCTGGAAGATTTCGTCACCACCAACAGAAGCGAGGATGAGCAAATACTGAAGCATCCCCTGAACTGGGTTCACTTACCTCTGAACAGACTAGGAATCTACTGGCAGTTAAGCTGGCATTTAAAAGCCATTCAGAGCAACTGAATGTTTTTCTACCCTCTTCTGATACCTTCCAGGGCTTAAGCTGATTTTAGGTCCCGAGTTTACCCATGACATTCTAACCGACCAGAGTTTCTGCACTCTGCTGTGTTCAACCAGGAGCAGCTACTGCAAACCCAACCCAAGTTACTGAAGCATAGGCAGCAGCCCCGGCAGTTCTGCGTAGGCAGCTCACGAGGCTTCTGCAGAGCCCAACACAGCCAAGTCCATGGGTCAGGCCTCCTGCTGCCACTCGCGTGCAGGAGAAGAAAGGTCTCTTCACCTACATCTTCACCTCTATTGACTTCTCTCCACTAGCTCTGCAACTCAGAGGTCGAGCACACGTCATACAGCTCAAAGGCAGTATAAGAGCGGGGAAAACAACACCCAAAGACCAGAAACCAGGACCTTGTCTAAGAAATCAGTTCATGAAGAACGTGCAGGTGAGTGCAGCAAGGCGGCCAGGTCCGGAAGACACATGAGCAGGAATACTCGCTGCTCCAGAAGGCAGGAACTTTTCCACCACTTTGCTTACACAAAGATAGGACAATGGCAGAATCTGTTCAATATCATCAGTCCATGTCATGATTTTCTCAGTCTTGGTCACTAAATCCAGACTCAAAGAGTAAAAACTTTCAGTTATTATTTGCATGTCTACTCGTCATTGTTTCCCTCCCTATGTAAGGATCGATAACTGGCGGCAAAGAAACATCCGTACTTAACCATGAGATCACCTTTAACTGTAGGATAATCAGCTAATCTAAAGAGACTCTTTTATTCAGCTTTACATGTACAGTAGTGTTATTAAAGTTATAAACTTTCATTTGACTGAAGAAATGCCATTTACTCATTTGGTACGCAAATACTTGTAGAGTTGTTTGCATAAAGCTCCATATAAGCTACAGTGCATTTATAGCACATAAAGCAACATTTTAAAGCTGCTATTACAGCTACCGTAGAGCACAGAGGAGTTGGGCAAATGCATTCACTGAAGCATCTTGTCTTTAAGCTGACCTACCAACACTGGCAGGGCATACGACTAGCAAAGCAACTGCTTTTGGGGCGCTGTATCCTCCAATATTTCACTTTCTCACACTATTCCTCTTGGCAGATTGGACAAGAAGCATTTTTGATTAACTCTGAATAATCCCATGTAAACGAAACAAAAGGAAACTCACACACTCTGATCACCTGCAGAAACTTTCTGGTGAGCTGGAGCAAAGCCTGGCCATAAACATTTACAAAGGGAAGCCAGAAAGCCTCAGCAGCTTGAAATTTCTGCCGAAAGCTCAAGAGCCAACTGACAAGACTTTACATACTTCCATCTGAAGTCAGCAAATGTTATTTTGAACTCAATTTCTATTTTAGCACTATGTGCTTAACTCTGAAGACAGAAGAGTTAGCGTTTGCAGCAGTGGCTCGTATCCCTCCTGGCCTACGCTGGAAACAAACACAAGGTTCAGCCCCATGAGCTGGAGCACGCCTGTATGTGGCGGGGCAGAAGGGAAGGGAGAAGGCAAAAAAACCCCAGAGAGCCGTGCCTGGCTGCCTCTCCCCAAATTCCAGAGCTTGCCAACGGCTCACCGGCTCACGGGAGGAGCTGTAGGGCTAAATCCCCCCCAGCCGGCGTAAAGACCGAGCGGGGGGAAGGTAAAACGCAGGTTACAGCCCACCAGCTGGCAACCACACAAAGAAAGAGGAGTCCTTTACAGCCAACGGCCGCGTTCCCCACGCTTCCACGGCAGGAAGCGAGCTCCGGGCCTGCCCCGATGGGCCTCCCCGCGGGAAGGGAGTGCCGAGGGACCCCCCGGCTGCCTCCAGGGGCTGGAGGCTCGCTGGGAGCTAGCGAGGGGCAGTGGGCCGCGGGAGGCCCGGGCCCGGCGCCGCTCAGGCGAGGCCCGTTGGCGGCGCGGCCCGGCCCGGCCCGACCCGCCTCCCCCCCACCGCCGCCGGCGGTGCCCGGTCCCGGGGACGGGGGGTCCGCACCTGGATGACCTCGTTGACCTCGCGGATGCACTCCACCATGTGCTGCAGGATCTGTTCGGCCGTCAGCACCTCGTAGCGATAATCCTCCTCCTGCTCGGGGCCGCCGCCGCCGCCGGGGCCCGGCCCGCCGCCCAGGCCGCCTCCACCGCCGCCGCCGCCGCCGGGGCCCAGCCCTCCTGTTTCACCGCCTAACAACCCGTCGCGCTCTCCGCCGACGCGCAGCCCGGGCTCCACCAGCTCCACCTCGCCCAGGTCCAGGTTATCGTCGGGCTCGTCCTCCTCGTCGTCCTCCTCGTCCTCCTCCGCGCCGCTGTCCTCGCTGCACTCCTCGTCCTCGTCGAACTCGTAGTTGTAACCCTCGTCCGAGTCCATGGCGAGGCGGTGAAGTAACGGCGGCGGCTCGCGCGGCGCCCCCCGCCCCGCCGCCGCCCCCCCCGCTGGCCCCGGCCCCGCCGCGCCTCAGCCGCCACCAACAAAGGGACGCGGCCGACCCGCTCCGTCACCGCGCGCCGCGCACGCACCGCACGTCACGCCGCGCCGCGTGACGCGCCGCGCCGCGCCTGCGCCCCGGCCGCCATCTCCCTCTCCGCCGCGCCGGGAGCCATCTTGAGTGCGCGACACCCCCCCCACCCCCGAGCCCCAAGCGCACCGCCCTCACCCCGCCCGCCGCCGGCGCCATCTTGAGTGTGGCGCGGCGCCATCTTGAGTGTGGCGGGTGGAGCGGGGAGGAGGGGAGTTACCGGCTTCCCCGTTACGGACCGGGTGTGGGAGCCGCAGAGTGGCGGGGCCGTGTGGTGGAGGTGCGGCAGGGTGCCCTCCTGAGAGGTCCTGTCAGCCGGGAGCGGAGGGAAGGCCCCAGCGCTGCCATCACACGGAGCAGCACCTGTGGGGAGTGACCCGTGAGGGGAATGTGAGGGGAAAACCGGTGGTTGTGCATCCAAATCGGAATAAAACCGCACTGAGGCCGCATCCAGGCAGCGTTGATGTGCAGCCATGGGATAAACGTGTGCCGCCACCCCTGTGAGACCCCGGCTGCGCCGGGTGCATCCCTGGGCGCCAGCCTTGCCGCCCGGCCAGAGGGAATGACGGCAGCCGGCTTGTCAGGGCAGGGCTCCCTTTCCTCAACGTTGCTGTTTTGCGGGGGGGGACACGCGTGAGTGTCTCCACCAGAGCAGGGACAGCCTGTTCCCCCCCGGCACACACGCCTGGCACCAGGATACCCTGCGCCGGCCAGGGGCGCGGGCGGCGCCGTTGCCGGGCTACCGAGGCCCCTCGCTCGGACACGGCGCCCCCGGCGAGGGGCGGACGCCGGGGTATGGGGGAGGCGAACCGGGCTTGCTGTGTGCCACCATGTGGGGAGCACAGGGGGCTCCAGCTGGCTGGGAAACAAGCCTGCAGCCCGGCCCCGATGGGAGCCGGCTGCTCCCAACTCCGCCGCTGTTCGGCAGCAGGCACAGCCCCGTGCTGCGCGGGGAAGGAGGGCTCCCGGGCCGCCCCCTCCACCCGCCGCTTCCTCGCGGCCCGGGGAGCCGTTTCTCGCCCGGGTGAAGCGGGGCCGCGCTCACGCGGTGCCGTTACGCGCTGCTCCGCCCGGGCGGAGCTGTCCCCGCGCCGCAGCGCTGCGGCGGCTCGGCCTGGCGGGACGCGTTCGGGCAGCGCCGCGGGGCGGGAGTCTCCGCCGTGCCCTGCCGGTGTGCGTGCGGCGCGGCGGGACTCCGCTTCCTGCTCCCGTTTCAACACAAATACCTTGTGAAACAGGCGGCAAATTAGAAGCTGCTTCCAAAAGGGTGTTTTATTTTCTGCTGGAGCACAGGAAGCGCAATGACGGCCGCGGTGACTGGGATTTAAGCTCAGGGTGACGCAGGCAGGTGCCCTTGGGGATCCGAGCAGATTAAGTGTCCGGTGTCCTGGGTACATGTCTCTACAACCTCGACGGGCACAGCCTGCATCGTCGGACACACAACTCAAAATCAGCTCCGGGCATTACAGCCGCGACTACCCGCTGTCCTCCCCAAACTGCCGTGTGGAGCTGTCCCCACCACACAGCCGGGGACAGCCTGTGCTCCCTGAGCTCTGCTCTGCCCGCTCAGGAGCAGCGCCGGGGGGTGCGGAGCGGGCGCGCACGTTTCCTCATGCCAAGCTACCTGGTAACTAAAACCAGGTCCCTAATTACCCTGCTTATAGGGAATGGCAGCCGCCCCGGTGTTAATCATCCTGCCCTACATAAGTAGCCCCAGCGTTGTTCAGCTCCGGACATACCAGCTGGACGTTTCCCAGGTGGGTGCCCCTCACACGGCAAGCCTCGGGGCTCAGTTGGTCACCCTGTCCCCGAGGGGGACACTGTGCTAGCACTGTGCTGTCCAGCTGGAGACATGCCCAGCTCCTTCGCAATACATGAGCAGGCATGAGCCCACCGGACCCCAAGAAGCCAGGAAAGGTGTTGCCCGGACAGCCAGGTTTTTGCTTTATCAGAGCTTTGCACCTTCTCTGAGCCTGTGCTTGGGCGCAAAACCGAGCCCAACCCTTCACTGAGGCGACCTTTCTCCCCGGGACGGGGTTATCCGTGCGCCTGGTAACCAGTTCTTCTCCTCCGGCTGCCTGGGAGCACCGCAGGGGTTGGGCAGGACCGGGCATCCCCGGTGCTCACGGTAACCCCGGCCGCGGGATCCCAGCGCCTCCCCGCTGCCCTCTCCTGGCCCCGGCAGAGCTCCGCGGGATGAGCTGCTCCACAAGCAGCTGAAGCTGTCGCCTTGCACAGTCCTTCAAGACCCGAGGGCAAGAGCTATGCTTCAGCAGCACGCAGCACAGCCATTTAGCAACACACTTAAACCTCTCTGGGCACCCAGCCTGTTTCCCTTGCTCGTATAATCCCGGTAATAAACATTTATAAATGGTGATAGGATCTTCCCAATGCCATCCCGCAGAGATGGGAAGGCAGTTCTACAGTCACAACCCTCTCTCTTCTCACAGCAAGACAGGGATCAGCACTTCACTGCAGGTTACTGCTCACTTAAAATACTAATATTTCTCAAAAATACTCTTTGGTGTGAAATTTCAGCTATGCCTTCTGCAAAAGGTCTCTCTTCCATTACAAATTTTCCTACCTAATGGTCACACATGGAGCCCTGGGCACCCACCAGCTCCTTGTAGAAGGTTGGCAAAAGGTACCTGAGAAGAACAGGGCTGCTGCCTTCAGCTCATCCCAAGGGGATCTGCTCGGCCTCTGGGGATTTTAGGACTCCAGCTACAGAGGAACGTGGAGAACTGCTCATCTACCTGATCTGAAAGATGATTTAGATGTTCATAGTCATCTGGTGCTTTCCCATTTTATTCTTGCAAAAGCTTAATTACCCAAGTGATTCTAGTAACTGTTAACGCTGAAGCTGACAGGAGTAAAACATTGCATCGCAGTCACCTTGCTCCGTGAAGCACACGCTCGCTGGATTTACAGGAGCAGGGTCTCTGTGCATGAGGAGTTTGTCACCACGCATCTACGGGCTCTGATTGATTCCAGCTCAGCTCCACGGCTGTGATGGAGAGTAACACAGCACAGCAGCCACTAAACCTCAGCCTCCACAATAACTCACAGCATGTCCCTATGACAAGCCCCGTTTCATGATATCGAAATGCTGCGGAAGTGCTGGTGCCCCACGACACAACCATCCCGGGGCTCCTGCGCTTGGAGGTTCACCATGGGTTTGGTTGAAGCTCCCACCTCACCCAGCCTCGCTCCTGCTCCCCTGCTCCTTGAGCCGGGCAGGATCTCCGGGAAAAACCCTTCTCCTCCATCACCACAGACACACAGAGCTCCCACACCGGGAGAGAGGAAATCCAGGAGATGTCTTGATGCCTTGGGTTTGAGGCATTAACAACTTCAACCGTGACATGGGCTGAGGTGCCCCCTGCATCACTGCTGTTTGTTCGGCCACCCTGAAACTGTGTGAGCTGGAGATAATCCAGAGGAAAAAAGGCTTTGCAAATAATACCAGTAGTGCAAATGCCACCGGGCTGAGTGTGAGTCAGGAATCCAAATGCTTCAGACAGATTAACACATCTCACCTCAAGCTTTGTACCTTAAACTCCACTTTTAAGTTCATAATTGTTGAAATACTTCTCTGAGGTGAGGCCCACTCCTGCCTGCTAGCTCCAAACCTCCCAGGCCTCGCTCCCCTTACGTGTACTCTCCCATCTGAAGAGGTCCCTTCTGTTCAACTCCATCTGTGCTGAGAAACTCATTTACCACGTGCATCTGCTAAACCGTTCCATGGCAGCATCTAGTGTGGTACACGGTGGTCAAGCTGGAATGGTAGCAACAGGAATTGTAGCTCCCTGCCAGTGACACCACGATGAGCAACATCATCCCTAAAACACAGAGATGCGCCACAGGAGGGTTGACACCCACAAAGACCCAGCACACACTGACCCTTACTTCCCCCTGATCACCACCCCAAGCAAGGCTACTTCAACACTGGGCAGCTGCCACCCTCATTGACTGCAATCCAAACACCGGAATTATTCACCACAGCTGAAAGGGGAGGTAAACAGGCAAATGGAGAGAGGAAGTGTGCCCAGAACGCCCCTGAGATGTCAAAATTGAAGTCAGAGGTCTACAGGCAGTTGCAGGCATTTCAAGATGATGATCTATGCGTTCCAAAGCCCTCGTGCAGCCACACCACCGGCAGGTCCCTTGACCTGGAGCTGGATTCACTCTGGAATGAGTGTGCTTAGACAGCGTTTGGCTCAAAGAGCAAAGCAAACACAACACTCATGCTCTGTGAAGGTTGTCATGAATGGCTTCCTCTGTTCCTCTGTCACAGCTCATTCGCTTCTCACCAGTGGAGGAATCTGTATGCAAAACGTCCTCCTGATTAAACGCAGGAGCAGCCAGTGTTACAGGGAATTAGGCAGCATAATAAATGGGTTTATACCTTAAAAAAATGCTGTGGAACAAGGAACTGCACTGACAGCCCAAAGGCCATCTTCATGCCCCGAAGGCAAACAAACCAGAAAGACCCAAGTGTGACATCAGCCGGATTTCATAACAGTTTGTGTCAGAACAAGGAATTTGGATTCCTACCAACTTCATTATCAGCAGTAAGCAGGTAACCCAGCAGAGTCCTGGTGCAGCAGTGTTCTGCAGAGTCCCCCAGCAACTTGGCTTCCAGCTCTTGCAGTCCAAGAGATGACGGGAGGGGTTTGCAGGTACCTCCTCCTGCAAGGGCAGGGGCAGCGCGATGTCCTCAGCCCCCGGCTCAGCCCCATGCACTGACATTGAAGCCTTTATACCGGTATATGGGGCTGGTGGCCCAGGTTAGGGCAAGCGGAGACGCAGTGCGGGAGGACAGGTAAGCTCTGAACCTTGTGTCTCTGTGTTTACTCCCTGCTTGTTCCCTGCTGAACTGGCCTGAAGAGGTCAACCTTCCCAGGGGATAGATCACCCTGGAGACGTGCCCCGAGACCACAGGCTGGTCTGTTGAATTGCTACTGAACAGCATCAGCAGCTTCTGGCTACTGCTGCTCTATGCCCTGCGCAGGACAGCGTGTAAACCAGTCTCTTTCAGCCAAGCTCCCAAGTTAAATACGTGCTTGGGCAGTTTTCTTACATAAAACTGCATTCCTGAATCAGTCTGTTTGTCTAGATTAACGCTGGCCAGCTACAGATGAACTTGTCTGAGTCATCCCCTGGAGACATCAAGTCCCCTAAAATAGCAACAGCACCAGCATCCATTGAAAGGCTTGCATATCTCCACAAAAAGCTGTGATCACAGTGCCACACAGGAGCGCGGCAGGCACTGAAACGAGGATTTGCTTCAGGTCAGGGCACTTTCGCGTTTCAATCTTGGGAAGCACAGCTCTGATGATGCTGCTGACGTTGCCTGATGCAACACAGCAACAAACTGTCTTGGGGTTTGGTGGGTTTTTCTTCCCTTGCAATCTTAATACACTGAAACTACCAGAGATGCTGGAATCAGTCAAAGCTGTCAGAAAAGCAGTGGGTGTTCGCACAGGGAAAGGCAACAAACCCCAGTGAAGACCACTGAAGCTTCATGCAGACCAGCAGCAGCCTCGAGGCAAGTGGAGGAAAACTCGAATACGAAGAACAACAGGGGCTGTTCTCCCAGAGGCCCGATGCAGGTTGGAATATAGGTGTTTTCCTACATGTCCCTTCTTGCCATGGAATGTGGGCAGAGATGGGCCAAAATCCTGGAGCAAGAGCACTGGAAAAACCATGAGGAAGCTGTCTAGCACATGTTATCATGCTGAACTGGGGTCCTGCCACCTCTCCATAGGGAAAACAAGGAACAGAGAAGGATTAGCAGGAGCCTGAGGGCACCAACTGGCTTTAATTGCCCCAACCGGCCTTGCCTGGGACCTCCACGCATGACCCATTGCTCCAGGAGCTCCATTTGAGCTGAAGCTTGGGCAGCTGCTTCTTTTCTGAGCCCTTCTGGAAGTGCATCTGCTCCGAGGCTTTCCTGGATCGATCTTGCACTCTTCTCAGTGTTTTGGTTTTGCTGGGTGACACCTGGACTGTTGGTGGCCCCATGACTGCCACCACCATGCTCTGCTTGCCTGGCCATGGGGCAGCACCCAGCTAGTAAGGCTGTTGGCCTGTGTTGTGCCTGTCCTGGGCTCTTGGCTCCCCTTCTCTTAGGAGGATGGGTGGTCTTTGTTTTTCTACAGGGTTGTAGAAGGTGGATGCAGTGCTGTGCAGTTGTTAAGCCCATGGCAATGCCAACTCTGGCCCCGTTCCTGGCCTGGCTCCCTTAGCTATAGATGACCCTTAGTCCCTGGGGGATTCCCTATGAATTTTCACCAATCTCATGGAATTCCCACAATCTCTTTTAGACTCAAACCTAACTGTGATCCCCTCCTGCTGCCTGGCATCACGCCAACTGCTCCACCTGCATGACACCCTCAAACCACTGTTTACCTCACAAGTTCCTTCAACTCTGCAGAGCACCTTCCTCCATCCCTCTCCAGCCCCACTGAAGCACCCAAAGGTCCTCACAGCTCTTCTCCTTTCACCATCACTCCACAGTTTTATGCTGCTGCTTTTGTAACCTTTGACAGCAAGTTCCTTGAGGTTTTTTCTGCAAAAGACTTTTTCTCTGTTGACCCTGGTTCTCTCTGTGTTGCTCACATGATGGAGATCTCCTTAAATTCCCCACCAGACCCTTCCATGGTTGTGTCTTGCTTCTGCAAAGTCTTTTTTCATCTTGTACGAGTGTGATGAGGCAATTTCCTTTGCCATGCTCTCTCCCATGGCATTTAATTTCTTGCTTGCTCCCCATGCCTGGGGCTTGTCTCCCAGCACTGCTGATAGCTTGGAGCTTTCTGGCGGCTTCACTGCTTGCTCAGGAGGGAAAGGACAACAGTTTTCTTGTAACTTCATAGAATCCCAGACTGGTTTGTGCTGGAAGGGACCTTAAAGCTCATCCAGTTCCAACCCCTGCCACAGGCAGGGACACCTTCCACTAGAGCAGGTTGCTCCAAGCCCCTGTGTCCAACCTGGCCTTGAACACTGCCAGGGATGGGGCAGCCACAGCTTCTCTGGGAAAAGTCTGTGCCAGCGCCTCAGCACCCTCACAGGGAAGAGCTTCTGCCTAAGAGCTCATCTCAATCTCCCCTCTGGCAGGTTAAAGCCATTCCCCTTGGCCTGTCCCTCCATCCCTTGTCCAAAGCCCCTCTCCAGGTTTCCTGGAGCCCCTTTAGGCACTGGAGCTGCTCTAAGGTCTCCCCTTCAGGAGCCTTCTCTTCTCCAGGCTGCCCCAGCCCAGCTCTCTCAGCCTGGCTCCAGAGCAGAGCTGCTCCAGCCCTCGCAGCAACTCCGGGGCCTCCTCTGGCCTCGCTCCAGCAGCTCCATGTCCCTCTTGTGCTGTTGCCCCAGAGCTGGATCAGGACTGCAGGGGGGGTCTCCCCAGAGCGCAGCAGAGGGGCAGGATCCCCTCCCTGACCTGCTGCTCACGCTCTGGGGGTGCAGCCCAGCACACGGGGGGTTCTGGGCTCAAGCGCACACTGAAGCCAGGTCATGGGGAGCCTCTCACTGACCAACGCCCCAAGTCTTTCTCAGGGCTGCTCCATCCAGTCTCCCCCAGCCTGTGTCTGTGCTGGGCATTGCCCGATTTGTTGCGTAATTGGATGGAGTTGGTTCCCATGTAGGAGCTGGTAGGGTTGTGCTGGCAATTAGATGGGTAAGACCTGGACTTAAGGGTCCTTATCTGCCTTGGGGATTGCTGAGGAATGCAGAGATGAGAGGGAGGAGGTGAAATAGAATTCATCTGAGGTTGAGGGTTTCCTTGCAAAAGCCAATCCCTGTGTGGAAAGCATCTCTGCAACACTCCACTGTGAGGCTCCATCATGGGATAAAGCCCTTTCCGTTGGTACAAGCTAACCAATATTTAACCTGCCATCTATAAGATAACCCTGACAACCTGTGCAAGGGCTGATTTACATCCAGCACTACTCATAAAAACACATGGTACCAACAACATGTCAAAGCCCAAGTTAGATCCAAAGCATACGCATGTTCAGTCACACAGCTGGGAAATGGTGTAGGCGAAATATGTGTTTTAAATCATTCACTTTATTCTCAAAGCCCAAACCAGACTGCTGGGGCTCCCCAGGGGAGACTCTGGGGCAGGGAGCATGGCAGAGGGGCTCTCAAATTTTGAGGGCTGCAAAAGAAATGTCCCTCAACAGGAGCTTAGAATCACAGAATCAACCAGGTTGGAAAAGACCTTTAAGCTCATCAAGTCCAACAGTTCCCCAGCACTGCCAAGGCCACCACTAACCCATGGCACTGAGGCCTCGTCTACACGGTGTGTGAGCACTTGCAGGGATGGTGACTCCAGCCCTGCCCTGGGCAGCCTTTTCCAATGCCTGAGCACCCTCTGGGGAAGGAATTGTCCCCAATCTCCATCTAAACCTCCCCTGGTGCAGCTTGAGGCCATTTCCTCTTGTCCCATCCCTTGTTCCTTGGGAGCAGAGACCAGCCCCCTCCTGGCTCCATCCTCCTGTCAGGCAGTTGTAGAGAGCGATAAGGTCCCCCCTGAGCCTTCTCTTCTCCAGACTAAACCCCTTCAGGTCCCTCAGCCGTTCCTCGTCACACTTGTGCTCCAGGCCCTGCACCAGCTCCGTTGCCCTTCTCTGGCCCCGCTCCAGCACCTCAATGTCTCTCTTGCAGTGAGGGGCCAGAGCCGAACACAGCATCAGGGCTTGTGGGTTTATTTAACCGTGAAGAGCCGCTCGCTCGCAAGGGCACCCGGCGGCGCCGGGGTGAGGGCGCTGTGAGGTGCTGGTGGCCCGGGGAACGCGAACCCGGCCCCAGCCCGGCCCCGCGGGGCCGAGCTGCCATTTGGCGGGCGGTGCCGCCCTCTCCCTCAGGCAGCGGGGCGCGACATGGCGGCGGGATGGCTGCGGCTGCTGGCGGTGCTGATGCTGCTGCTGCAGCCGGCGGCTGCCGTGTGGCCGCGGCCGCAGGTCCAGCGCTCCCCGCGCGGTGGTGGCCGCTGCCTGCTGCCGCCCGGCCGGTTCCGCTTCGGCCACGCCGCCGGCTCGGCCGTGGGGCCGGGCTGCACCGTGCTGGAGGCGGCGTTCCAGCGGTACCGGGCGCTGCTCTTCGGCGCTGCCCGCCCGACCGGTGAGGCGGGGTGGGGGCTGCCGCCGGGGCGGGAGGCTCGGCGGCCGCTGGAAGCGCGGTTGTCGCTTCCATGTATGGCTTCATTCTCAAAGAAAACCCCGCAAGCCCGAACCCTCGTGTGTTCTGGGGTCAGACAGTGGGGTTTGGGGGTGTGCTGCTGGGAACCCCCGGATCTCCGCAGGTCAGCGGGGGCTGGGGTTGGTGGTGGCGGCCATGGGCTGATGCCGCAGTGGCTTGGGTTGGGTCTCATGGCAAAGGGCAGCGCCTGTGGCAGACACCTTTCGCAGTGCTGGTTGGCGCAGTGGGCGCTGGCTGTCTTTCAGGGAAATAGGCTCTTGCAGTCAAGACTTTGCTCCGTCTCATTGTTTTATGTTCTCCAGACCATGTTTCAGCTCCCCAGTGCTTCGTTTTGCTTCCTTCTCTTCTAACTGCTGTTGCAATCGCTTCGGCTTCAGTAGCTTTTGCTGGTCTTGACTCTTCCTGCGTCTAGCAGCTCTTGGTGTCCAGTGTGAAGCTTTCCTTGAGGAAAGACTCTTGTTGCTTCGTGCATGTTCCTTCCAAGTACATATTCATGCCATGGAGCTCTCTCCAAAAGGGTTGCTAAGCATCCTGAGGCAGTGTGGCTTTTCTGGCAGAGGTAGCTCTTGGATTCATCCTGAAATTGAGGGCGAGGTGGGGAAAGGAAGAAGCTTTGAAAGCCTGGGCTTGCTTTGGGACAGGCTGGAAAGGATTCCTGTGCCCAGACTTCTTCATGATAGCACCCATTGCATGTCTGGGGTGAAATGCGGGGAAGTCCCTGGCTGCGTTTGCAGGGGCTGGGGAGCCGGCACACACGGATGCTCGGTGCCTGCGTGGGTCTGCGGCAGCCTGGAGCGCTGTATCTGGGGAATATGAAATGCTTCATTCATCAGAAAGAGCCACTAATCTGCTTCTGAGTGTTTAAATGTCAGTGAGAACTGCTGATCAGTGTTCGTGGCATTGGGAGCCACTGGGCTTTGTCTTGAGCACATTGTGCTTGGACCAAGGCAAGTTTGAAACCCTGAGAAAGGAACCGTTTGGCTTATTTTATTTCTTCAACTCTTGTAAGTAGTGATAGAAATAAATTTTGATTTGGGAGCTGCGGAGACTCTTTCTTTTTTGCTGCTAGGAACTAAACTTAAAACAGCTGATAGAATTATTCACATTTTCCTGTTCCTCCCGGAGGAAAAATGTGACCATCAAATCACTTGGAGAAACTGTGTGATCACGAGATTGAGCTCATGCTTATCGCTTTCCATACACCCTGCTTTATGACATACAAACTACATGATTAAGGCTTTTTCCCTCTTTGCCTTCCCCTTTTTCCTTCCACCTGAGTGGTTAGTAAGGACAGGCAATGGAAACCCCGGATGGACGGGAATAGTTTCTGTGAATAGAGAAAATAAACAGCAGAAACCATTTTCTGGTCTGTATCAGGAATCTGCTATGTCAGGTTAACAGCAAGCAAGATTCTCTCCAACCTCTCTGTTCATGCTGGACTTCAAGCATGAAAACAGAGACTAATTTAAGTTAGGAGAGACATATGGGGGTCTTTGTCAAGCCCCTGCTCAGAATTGGATCAAACCTGGAACTGGAGCCAACTTCACAGTTGGGTCACGCTTCTCAGGGCTGTATCCAGCTGAAATGATGGTATTTCCAAGGATGGAGAACTGGGTCCTTGCTGGAGTGTTTGACCACCCTCAACGTGAAGAATTAACTTTTTTCTTCTGTCTAATTCTATTTCCCTTGCTGCTCTTGCATTGTCTCTTGTCCTTCAGGTGGGCAGCTCCGAAATGAGTCTGGGCAAGACCCAGGTCCCTGTGTGGAACTCAAGCCACTCCCGATGTTTTACTGCTGCTAACCTCCTGCAATCATTTATTAGTGCCCTTATCCTCCAGTTTATGACTGTAATTAACTTGAGGTGTGCTTGCAGGGGGCTCTTTGAAACCATCACCTTCAGCCTTCATGACGAATGGATCACCCATCCTTGGTGCACCCACCTGCATAGCCTTTTAGGAGCGATAGTGGTGGTGCGTGCCTGCCGCTTGGGTTTGGCAGTGTCTCCCTGGGCAGGTTTAAACGTCGTGTGGGGTGGTGGGACCGGTTCTGTTGTGGCACCTCAGCAGAAGGAGCGTTTCCCGTGTCCCCACGCTTGAGAGCGGCTGTCCCTGGTGGGCCGCCGCCTTGCCGAGCACAGGGAGCAGGTCCTGCTGTGCCGGCGTGTGCTCGCACATCTGCGGGGTTGCCTTGGCTACCAGCTTGTCTGTAACCAGAGGAAAGCTCAAAACAGGGCTATCTTCTAGCCTTTTCCCTTCTCTCCCCAGAGGTTTCACCATTCCTTCCTTGAGGAATGTGGGGCTCTGGCTCCTGCGAGCTTTGGAGCATGGGCTCTGCATTCCACCCAAACACTGGTGGTGCCACGGTCTCTCCCAGGTCTGCTTGGTGCCTGGCTTCTGACCAGGCTCACTCAAAGCCAAGCTCCTTATTTTTAGTGACCATATTGAGTATTGGCTGTTCCTGAGAACGCTGTGGGGTGTAGACATGGCTGTGGTTAGCAGGGTCTCACCCCACTAACCCACCCTCTTCCTGGCCAGACCCATGTGTCTCAGCAAAGGCTGAACACCTCTGGGAGTTGGGGGAGCGATTCCAGTGAGGTCTTGGGCCTGTGTGTCCTTGGAAGTGCTTCTTCCAAGATCGGGAAGTGTGGCCAGAGCTCCTGCTGGGGGTCTGAATATGAGCAGGTTTATTTTCCAGCCACTGTGCTCTGCAGAAGGTGAAGTTGCAGCATGCTTGGATTCATCCTCCACCCTTTCCTGCAGGGTTTCTTCGCCCTGTCTGTCACGTGTGGGTAGGGTAGCACAGCTCTTGGGTTCGTGCTTTATTTCCCAGGGTTGGGAGAGTTTGGAAACGTGAATCTCTTCACCCCCCAGAGAAGATTTGAGTAGTTGTGCCTGTTGGAGCAGGGGTTGGTGTCCAGGAGGCTCTGGGGGCTGCTCGTAGACCATAGTCTAATGTGTCTCCTCTTTTGTGTGCTCCTTTAAGCTTCCACTGCATAGCCTTCCCTGGGGATTTCCTCACCTTCGTGCCGAAGGTTGGGATCAGCTCATGTGCTCCTGATTGCCTGTGTTTGAAGGAAGGCCCTGCTGAACACCCAGTGCCTGCTCTGGGGTGGAGGAGGGGGTGCAATGAGTTAAAACCATGTATTCCTGTGCCTCCCATCACTAGCTGGGCTGGGAGGATGGCGGTGGACTGGGAGCAGGGAAAAGGGCCAGGATGGGGTTGATGTCTGTGATCTGTGTCCTTTGCAGAGAATGAACCTGTCCCCTCCACAGAGAACCCACCCCAGGCCTTGCCCTGCACTCAGCTCCTCGTCTTTGTGGCCACACCAGACTGTGATGGGTTTCCCAACCTGGACTCCAAGGAGAGCTGTAAGTGTGGAGCTTGGGAGCAGGAGGGAGCGCGGCTGTTCCTGTGCCCGTCAGGTGGCAGGAGCACCGTGCAGCACTTGCCCCCACTTGCAGGGAGGCAGCATTCCAGCAATCCTGGCTGGGTTAGTGAGAAACTGGGGCAGGGAGGGAGGCACTTCCCGAAGGGTCCTGATAAAGCAGTGGGAGAGGGTTAAAACAAAGAAGAAACCCCCAGATCTGTTCTCTGGGATCTAAGGTGGAGTCCTAGAATAGAATCACATCACCAAGCAGTGATTAAGCTTGATCACTCATCAAGTTCATCAGGTCCAACCGCTCCCCAGCAGTGCCAAGGCCACCACTAACCCATGGCACTGAGGCCTCGGCTACATGGTGTGTGAACACTTGCAGGGACGGTGACTCCAGTCCTGCCCTGGGCAGCCTGTTCCAATGCCTGAGCACCCTCTGGGGAAGGAATTGTTCCTCATCTCCATCTAAACCTCTGCCTGGTGCTGCTGTGGCCTGCAGCAGCACGTGGTGGAGTGTGGGACCTAACTCCAGCCCCTCCAATGCTGTGTTTCAGACAAGCTCTCTGTCTCAGAAGGCTCCTTGCTGCTCTCTGCGGATGCCGTCTGGGGAGCTCTCCGAGGTGAGGTGTGCTTTCTGTGGGACATTCCCACTCTCCCTGCCTCAGGCCTATGGGGACGTGTCTGTCTTTCCATCGACTTGGCTGTTAATTGAGCTCTGTTCCTTTGGGGGAATCCGTGCTGAGAAAGGGACTGTGTGTGGTTTTCCTGCAGGCCTGGAAACGTTCAGCCAGCTCGTTGGGAGAGACCAGAATGGCGCGGTGAGTGCTGGGGCAGTCAGCTCTCCATAGTGCTCCTGCCTCCATGGGGCAGGCTGGGGATTTCCTGAGGGGGGGGTACCAGCAGTGCAGCCTCACCAGAGCCCAGGCAGAGATTTATGAGTCCAGCCAGATCCTGCCTTGTGAGCGGGTGAAGTGTTGCAGCTCCTCCTGGCTAGCCTGTAGTGTGGGCAGTGAGGGTATCCCTCATCATCCCATCAACCCTGGGGACAAAGGTGACCCTGGTTGTCCCCTGCTAATGGCTGTGTTGCCCAAAGCCTTGCTCACTTCTCGGTGTTCTCTGTGTGCAGTACTACATCAACAAGACAGAAATCGAGGACTTTCCCCGCTTCCCTCACCGGGGACTGTTGCTGGACACCTCTCGTCACTACCTGCCCCTCAGAGCCATCCTGGAGACTCTGGTAGGGTGCCCGTGCTGGGAGATGAGGTGGTTTAGTTGGGTGTCCCTTCCTCTGCCACAACTGAGCCCTCTCTGAGTGGCCTGGAGGGCTTTTAGGTTAGTTTTCTGTGTGTTGCTCCTTTCCAAAGATCCCAGGAGCTGAGGCTGCTGCATCTACAGCTCATTGAGGAAGAGCTCATCAAACCTGGGTGTTTTGAACAAAACCAGCTTGCTTGTCCCTAGATGAAGCAGCAGGCTGGGGTGGGATGGCAGTCTGACCTCAATTCTTAATACACAGATGTTCATCATGGAAAAATGCTTCCACGCTGCAGGTCCTTCCCAGTGCTGTGTTTGCTGTGGGGTAAAACATGGCTGTATTTGCTCCTGGGGTAACTCAGCCACCTTGTCTGGGTGATTTCTCAGCTCCCTTTGTAAACAGGCTGAGGCAGACCTCCCCTGAGGTATCATGGATTCCTGCAATCCAGATTACTTTCTGAGGCTGGGTTGTTTCTGAGGGAAGGGAAAACAGTGACTTCTTGCCAGCCAGAGCAGACAAAGGTGGGTGGTGGTTCTGTGTTCATCCCAGGCAGAATTAAACTTCCAGGTCTCCACCACTGGCTCAGTTATAGGAAGAACAGGGCGCTCTGCAGCTCTTTGTGGTGCTGGTGTGTCTGAAGAAAGGTGTCTGAATTCTTCTTGGATTCTGGGGCACGTTTAAGGACTCTGCCTTGTCCTTTTGGAGCAGAGGGACCTTGTCCCCTTTCTGTGGCAAGCTGGGTGACCTTTCAGAAGGGGCAGGGCATCTTCATGTTTGTCCCTGTTTCTTCCCAGGATGTCATGGCTTACAACAAGTTCAACGTGTTTCACTGGCACATTGTGGACGACCCATCCTTCCCCTATGAGAGCTCAACCTTCCCAGAGCTCAGCAAGCAGGTAACCCACCCTGGTCACCACCCAGGGCAGCAGATCCCTCCATCAGCACCTGGGAAGGGTGCTGAGCTTCCTGTGTTCCCCCAGGGAGCTTTCAATGCCATGAGCCACGTGTACACGGCCGGTGACGTGCAGGCGGTGATCGAGTACGCGCGGCTGCGCGGCATCAGGGTCATCGCGGAGTTCGACACTCCGGGGCACACCCTGTCCTGGGGTCCAGGTGAGGAGCGCACCCCGCTGCTGCTGCTGCTGCTGTGAGGGGAGCTCCGGTTGTACCAGGGGCAGGAAGGGAATCTGCAGCCTGCATCCCAAACACAGGCTGTGGGCAGCTGTGTCCCACAGGCTGGCTTTGAGGAGGAGCAAACCATTGTCTGGGAGAAGCAGGACACAATGATCCAACTTCTGGAACAAAAGCCAAAGGGAAAACGTTTCCATCTCTTCTTGGGGCCAAGCTGGGTGATTTTTTGGAGAACACCTGCTCTGCCAAAACCAAGATCATGGTTATTGCCACGATCTTGGGTTTAACTGGGGATATAGCTGACCAACCTTCCTACCTCTGCTCAGCTGCACCCCAGTCCTGACACGCTTCTCTGTTCCAAGTGTCTCCTCTTCCATGTCTGGAAGAACGAGAAGCTCCAGGAAAACATTGCCTTGTCTTTCTTTCTCCTTCCCCTGCTTCCAAATGCACTGGAGTACACCCTGTGCATGTAATCACAGCCATAACTGTGGTTGCCCTGTCTGTAGTGGGTGTGTGGAGCTGGGAGAGGGTGCTGGGCACTGCACTGACATTATCTTTCCCCAGCAGCTCAGTGTATGAGCTCCTGTAGGAATCTCCCCCAAAAAGCATCCCTCCCTGTTGGGTCAGAGATCTTGTGCCAGGGATTCTGCTGCTGTTTGTGCCTCGTGGGCCACGCTCAGGTCTTCTGTGCCCTGGCAGGCCCTGGGCCGTGCTGAGGAGCACCCAGGGGGTTATATGGGGTGATAAAGCCGCACCTTGGCCCCCTCCTCACTGTCCTGTGTTTGTTATGACCCAGGTGCTCCAGGCCTCCTGACTCCCTGCTATTCAGGCAAGCATCCTTCTGGGACCTATGGGCCCATCAACCCAATCCTTAACAGAACCTACCAGTTTGTGACCAGTTTGTTTCAAGAAGTCAGCTCTGTGTTCCCAGACTTCTTTCTTCACCTTGGTGGTGATGAGGTGGACTTCACGTGCTGGTGAGGCTGAGATCAGTCTGGATGGGGCCCGGTGGGGGAAGTATCTGGGACTGGAGTCCCAGTCCATTGCTTTTTGGTCATGATCATCTGCAGATCCTTGGTGTCCTGCTCCCCAGGCTCTGCGTGTTAGTTGCCCAGGGTTTCTGTGCTCATGGGGATGCTGGTTGTGGGAAGCCACTGGTGCCAGTGCAGCCACAGCTCTTGGAATGCCTGGACTAGCCTTGGATGGATGTGGGACGGACTTGGCCGTGTCTTGGCCTTACTCCAGAGCTCTGGTTGCAGCACTTTTATTCTCTTCTCTTTGGTCCACAGGAAATCCAATCCAGAAATCCGTGCCTTCATGAAGCAGATGGGCTTTGATGAAGATTACAGAAAACTAGAGTCATTCTACATCCAGAGGTAAGGACAGCTGCATCCCGGGCCTACAGCTGCAGTGTGTGACCAGCAGAAATGCCTGCTGCTGCTCTGGGGACACTAGATCCACTTTTCAGGAGCACATCCATTTGGGAATGTCTCCCTGACCCCAAAGGGAGTAGCCTACCTGTGTTTTATTGGGACATTGACCACACAAAACCTGGGGCTGACGAGGAAGAAGCCCCATAAGGGGCCGTGCTTTTTCCCTTCTCTTTCAGAAGTACCTTCATGTTTTGGTGTTGGGAATATTGATGCTGCTGCTTCAGCTGTATGCAACCAGCAGAGAGTGTAGGTGGGATGACCCAAAACTTGGTTCTCTTTCCGTTCCAGGCTCCTGGACATTGTCTCTTCCCTTGGCAAAGGTTCTATCCTGTGGCAGGAGGTGTTTGACAATGGAGTGAAGGTGGGAGCTGCCTGCTTTCCCTAAGGCAGTTGCCTGTGGTGTGATGAGCAGTGCCAGCACCCCAGCCTGGCACACTGGTGTGCTCTGGGGTGCTGTGCTGGGGCTGGCGGGTGGTGGCTCTGTCACTCTGGTGTGTGTCTCAACCCTGCCCAGGACACTGTGCAAATGGGTTTATCCCTCTCCCTGTTGCTTCTGCAAAACAATATGGGAAGTGGCTCAAAGGTCAAGCCAGAGTCTGCCCCAGTTTCCCTTTGGGGGTGTTTGGAGCTGTGAATGGTCTGCTGACAGGGGGACATGGTGCTCTTGTTGCTGCACTGATCCCAGGTGTGGTCTTCATGTGTCCTCTTCAGCTGAGGCCAGACTCCGTCATCCATGTGTGGAAGACCTCCAAGCCATACATGGAGGAGATGGCAGATGTCACCAAGGCTGGCTACCAAGCTCTGCTCTCTACCCCCTGGTACCTCAACCGCATCTCCTACGGGCAGGACTGGATGGCAGCCTACCAGGTGGAGCCCTTGAAGTTCAAAGGTGTGTTCCTTATGTCCCCTTCCCGTGTGGCACCTGACTCGTCACTCAGAGGTGGCACCAGGGCTGCCTGTCTTGCTAACCTGTTGTTGCTGCTGCTGTGAAGGTGCTTGAGTGACCATGTCTTTGGTTCCTGTGCAATGTCCCGTTCCCTTGCTGCCAGCAGAGAACATCTCTGCTCTCCCCAGCCTGGGGTTTGAAGTGGGGGCTTTCAGACAGACAAGTTATTGCCTCCTTGGCTGAGCCAGGGGGGTGTTACAGGCACCTCTGTGGGCAGGGTGTTCTCCTTACAACACCCCATCACCTGAATGCTGTGTCCTCTGGCAGGCAGTGCTAAGCAGAAGGATCTGGTGATCGGTGGAGAGGCCTGCATGTGGGGTGAATACGTGGATGTTACTAACCTGACCCCCAGGCTCTGGTAAGAGAAGCCATGGGGAGGTTGGCTGGAGTCACAGGGACAGGGCTTGGGCCCCTTTCCTTTACCACTGAGCAATGTGTGCCAAACACTGGGGGTTTGCTCTGTGCATGGTGCTTGTCCCCGTCCCCTGGCAAGACGTCTGTGCTAGTAACAGCTTCACTGAGGCTTACGTGAGGGTTTATAAGAGTGTAACGTGCTGCCGTGCACCATCACTGTGTGTTTTACACCAGTCTGTCCTTTCTCCCTGGTCCACTCCTGATCTGCATGTGTCTGGGAGTGGATCTTTTGATACCCAGAAGCCGTGTGATGCAGGATGTTGGTCAGGAAAGTGCTGGGGAGCTCAGGGCTTTGTGTGGGAAGCGTTTGAACTCCCCCTGACCTGCTGCCTCTGTCCTTCACTCCTCAAGGCCAAGAGCTGGGGCTGTAGCCGAGAGACTGTGGAGCAACGCGAGCGTGAGGAACCTGCAGGACGCCTACATGCGGCTGGCGGCCTTCCGCTGCCAGCTCCTGGGGTAACGTCCTCCCCACAGCAACACGCACCGTGGGGACAGGGCCACCTCGCTGGATTCAACCCTTTGGGAGGGTGGTGAGGGTGAGGTGGGCTTTCCCTGGTGCAAAATGCACCTTGTTCTGATGGAGAGCCCCAGGTTTTTCTCTGCCTGTGCGTAGGCAGAGCTGCTTTGTGTGGTGCTGGAAGAGAAACCCTGCTGCTGGCGTGGGCTGGCAGCTCTGTCGAGGAGAGGGCTTCATGCTGAGGAAGGGGGACGTGTCAGCTATTGCCACCTCTCCTGCAGCATCAGCTTCCCCAGGAAACCTGCCCTTATGCGTGCTCCCACACATGAGCAGAAAAGTCTGTAAGCACAGGATGAAAACAGCTCCCTCCTTGTCACACCTGAGACGGGCACCGATGGCCACGCTGTGGCCGCTCGGACCCGACTGTGGGCTCTGCCTGTGTCCTCTGTGTAATCACAGAATCCCAGCCTGGTTTGGGTTGAAGGGACCTTAAAGCTCATCCAGTTCCAACCTCTGCCACGGGCAGGGACACCTTCCACTAGAGCAGGTTGCTCCAAGCCGCTGTGTCCAACCTGGCCTTGAACACTGCCAGGGATGGGGCAGCCACAGCTTCTCTGGGCAGCCTCTCTCAGGCTGGCTCCAGAGCAGAGCTGCTCCAGCCCTCGCAGCATCCCCGTGGCCTCCTCTGGGCTCGGTCCAGCAGCTCCAGATCCTTCCTGTGTTGTGATGTCCTCTCTCTGCTCTCTTGCCAGGCGCGGGGTCCAGGCACAGCCGCTCTATGTTGGATACTGTGAAAACGAATTTGGTGGGTTTTGAAGCATGAGTCCCACTGCCCTCGCTCTGCACGCACCGGAGGAGTGATGGTTCTGTCTCAAGAGCTGCTGGCTTGGCGTGGCCCGTCCTGCCCCAGCTTCTGCTCTTACTTTGTTGCAATGAATACTTTTTTCCCTTTAGCATGCACTCTTTCCTTCTTTCTATTTTTATTTCTTTAAATCTATAAATAAATGACCCGAAGAGGAAAAAGGTGCTTTTTCATGCTCAGCTGGGATCGAAAACCGTGCAAAGGTTATTGGCAGGAGATGTGCAGGTGCTTGCTCCAGAGATGCCGGTGGGAAGCATCATTCCATTGCGCCAGAGTGTGCTGGGTGCCTGCTGGATAAACTGTCCTTTAGTCCCTGCTGCTGTCACAGCTTCCCACGCTGCAGAGAGAAGGTGACAAGAGGGTGTGGGCTGCCCTGGAGTTCACCTTAACCTCCACCAGGACATCCTCTGCTCAGGATTTGGCCAAGTGTCTTCTTGTTGTCAGATGGGGAGCTCAGCTCCAGGTCTCCTACATCCTGGAGAGGTTTGGTTTGGATATTGGCTCCTTGGAGAAGAGACTGGTGGTGCTGCTGTCCCATGGAGCTGGAGTCACGGCTCTTGTCCTTGGCTGGTTGGGAACCACATTCAGCTCAAAGCAGGGAATCTCTTGGGAAGAGTGTTTTGGGCTTAAGTGTGTGAGATCTGCTGCTGTGGCAGGAAACCTTTTACTGCTGAACTTTACTTTAAAATGCTGTTGGACTTCAATTTAAAAAATAAAATTTTAACTATAAAAATGAAAATTTTAATTTAAAAATTTGACCTTTAGAAATAAATTTTAAAACTTGGCATTAAAAATGTTAATAATTCTCAAGTCTTGCATGTCTTCACCCTCCTGCAAAAGGATGCCCAAATGCTGCTCCTCTGAAGTGATACATCTTCAATAGGGTGGGAGGGTAGGTTGTGAAGCCCAACCACCACGGAGCAGGGAACTTTAGCCAGGTTTTGGGGAAAGGGGGATATTTTCCTACATGAAAAGAAGGATATTTTCCCTAGTTCCTGAGGGAAGATGCTCCTCTGCTTCCCCCAAGTCTCAATGGGGAATTTGTGTCCCTTTCCTGGGTTTTATTGGTCCTGAATATTGTCCTGATCAGCGTGGTGGGAGCCAGGAGAGTCAATCTGCTGCCTGGCAATCCTGTTGGATTGCGTAATGCGAAAGACCTAAGCAATAATAATCATAATCATGATTTGATGTGGTTCTGAGTCCTAAAGCACTCTGAAAGGCCAGTGTGACTAGTGCTGGCACCATCAAACACCAAGCAGAAGCTCCTCACTCCATGAGGACATCCTGTGCTCTGCCCTTTGTCCCCACCAATGCCACCCAGCATCCCCACGGCATCTTCTGGGCTCCACTTTGGGAAGCATCACTCGGCACCACAAAGGCCTCAGGGATCTGTGGAGCAGCAGCTTTACCTCCCGGGCTGGCCTCTGGTGCTTTAGACGTGATGTTTGCTCCGTGCCTGCATGGCTGTTCCTGCGGCGGCAGGAGGTGGCAGAGACCCCTCCTCGCGTGGCCCCTTCTCCCCAGAACATCTATTTTGGTGAGCGCAGAGCGGGCGGTGGTGCGTGAATCACCCGGGGCTCGACGGGATTAAAAATAAACCCAGGCACTGGAGAGGAGCAGCCGGAGCGCGGCGGGGGGATGCCGAGACCCTCCCGGGTGCCCACCCCGGGCACCGAACCCCTCCAGTGGGTGCTGCTGGGACGTGCTCGCACGTGCCTGCGTGCAGAGACTCGCATGTGGGTGCTTGTGAGCACGTGCGTTCGTGTACCTGCTTGCACACACGTGCAGATGCAGTGCAGGCTGGCAACACAGGCATGGAGCTGCACGTGTCTGTGCACGCTCTTGTGTGTGCTCGTGTGCGCACCTGCACCGCATGCATGTGCCTGCACACACATGTGCCTGCACGCCCTTGAACACGCATGCATGTGTGCACACACGCAACACGCACGTGTTTGTAGAGACCTGCGCGAGCTTGCACACGCACTTGCTCGTGCTTGCATGCACAAACCCAGGCTCACACGTGCTCGCACATGCCTGCACACGCGTGCCAGCGTGCTGAGGAAGCCCCCACTCCCGCAGCCCTGCTGCTGCTCTGGGAGTAATTAATTAACAACCATGCCACGTATTAAAGCTGTTTGGTCTAATTACAGATTTTTCGGGGTGACACGGGGTCCGTTGAGGCGAAAAACGCAACGAAGCACCAAAATCGTCCCTTTTCGGTTTGTTTGGGGTGTTTAAACCCTGCCTAAGGTGGGTGTTAACTCTGGAACCTACTGAGGGCCGCGAGGGGTGACGGCGGGAGGCGGCTCGGCCTCTCGGCCAGCCTCGCTTCGGGTGCCCGGGGCCGATGGGGATGACGGGGTGTGACGGGGGGTGACGGGGGGTGACGGGGTGTGACGTGGGGTGTGACGGAGGCTGGAGCGCGGTGGGGCAGAAGGGGCTGGGGTCGGCCCGGCAGGGGGCAGTAGCGGGCAGAGCCGGGGTCCCCCGCGCGGCTGCCGGCCTCCCCTCTCCTGATTGGCCGCCGCTGCCTCATTATGCTAATGACCTGCGTCTCGCCGGGGCCAGCCGGCTGACGTCACCAGCCCGCGGGTTGCAAGGCGGGGGGGGCGCCCAGCGCCGTGAGCGGAGAGGCCCGGGCCGAGCCGAGCGGTTCCGAGCGGTTCCGAACGGCGCCGAGCGGGGCGGGGCGGGGCGGGGCGGGGCGGCGGGCGCCTCCCGCAGCGGCGGCGGCGGCGGCGGCGGCGGAGCGGGCCATGGCCGCGGCGGGCAGCGGCGTGGCGGCGGCGGCGGAGGCGGGCGCGGCGTTCAGCACCGCGAACAGCGGCCGGGTGAACGGGCTGAGCCGCCCGCCCGGCGCCATCGCCATGAAGGATCACGACGCCATCAAGCTCTTCGTGGGGCAGATCCCGCGTAACCTGGAGGAGAGCGACCTCAAGCCGCTCTTCGAGGAGTTCGGCCGCATCTACGAGCTCACCGTGCTCAAGGATCGCTTCACCGGCATGCACAAAGGTACGGGGGGCTCCACGCCTGCCCGCTGGGCGCGACCGGGGTGGGGGCCTGAGGCGGGACAGCCGGGGGGGGGCACCCCTCGGGTGGGACACCCTGAGGTGGAGCACCCATGATCTGAGTACCCCCGAGATGGGGCACCCTGTTATGGGGCACCCTGTTACGGGACACCCCAGAGGCGGGGGTACCCCTGAGGTGATGCACCCCTGAGGTGGGACACATCCGAGGTGGTGCACCCAAATATGGAGCACCCTTGAAGTGGAGTTATCCTCGCTCTAGAGGTACCCCCTAAGGCGGGGATACCCCTGACGGGAAGGTACCCCTGAGCTGGGGGCACCCTTGAGGTGGAGGTATGCTGGAGGTGGGGCCCCCTGCTATGGGGTACCCCTGAGGTGGACGCACTGGTGTGGATCACCCTGGTATGGTCACTCTGGTGTGAGGCACCCCTGAGGTGAAGGTACCCCCGAGGTGGGGACACTCAGGTATGGGGCATCCTGGTATGTGGCCCCCCTAAGTGTGGGGTACCCCTGAGGGAGAAAGCACCCGTCTAAGGTGGAGGTACTCCTGGGATGGGGACACCTGCCGGAGACGGGGTCACCCACCAGGGGTTAGGGTCCCTACCTGGGATTGGGAGCTGCCGTCTGGCTCAGGGACACCCCTGGGGTCAGAGCACCCCAGGGCTGGAGGAACCCAGTGGAGTTTAGGACATGTGCCTGGACTGGGGGCACCTGTCTGGCATCAGGGCACCCACCTGGGATACAGGCACCCAGTGCGGATGGGGGCACCCACCTGGGATACAGGCACCCAGTGCGGATGGGGGCGCCCACCTGGGATACAGGCATCCACTGCGGATGGGGGCACCCATTTGGGGTATAGGCGCCTACTGCGGATGGGTGCACCCACCTGGGACACAGGCACCCACTGCAAATGGGGACACCCACCTGGGATACAGGCACCCAGTGCGGATGGGTGCACCCACCTGGCATACAGACACCCACCTGGGGTACAGGCATCTGCTGGGGATGGAGGCACCAGGCCTCTGAGAGCCGGCAGGGCGGGGGCTGCCCGGCTGGCACCCAGCACAGGCAGCAGAGCACCCGAGCAGAGACGTGCCGAGGGCCTCATGTGTGCACCGCCGAGGTCTCTATGGAACCCACGCGCACAAGCCAGGGTCTGTGGCACTGGAGCAGGGTCAGGGCACCCTGGGTGTCACCCGGATGGGATCCTCCTCCCACTGTCACCGAGCCCCCGTGCCGCAGGCAGCGCCCACGTCACCGGGACTTCCTGGGAAGCTGGCACTTCGTGCTTGTGGATGGTGCCCTTTGGCCATGGGGCAGCCGCCCGGGCCCCACCGTTTTCACCACTGCAGCCTCCAGAATGTCTCCAGGTGTTTCCAAACCGCCCGTGTGCCACAAACACCGGGATTCGCGTCTCACCAGGCCCCCTCAGCGCCTCCTCCAGTGCGGGCTTCAACTGCTGCGGCCCAGACACGCGCTTGAACTGCGGATGTTCCTTTCATTTGAACACCATCCTTCCTCCCGGCGAGCCTCTGGAGCAGGACCGCTCCGGCTCCAGCCCTCCCAACTCATCTGGAACACCCGGGCACTGTCCACATTGTTGCCTGCAGGGGAAATGGGGAAGAAAATGAAGGAATAAAGAGCGGCGAGGAGGAAGCCAACATGATTACGGATGGTAAACACTGGAAATGGCACCGGGCCTGACGTGAGCTGCTGCGCTGACCTCCCCTTTCCACCCGCAGCGGGATAATGTTTAACCAGGGGGATCTCTCCTTGCTCCCTGCGAGGGTTGATGTCCCCAGCACCCTGAGGTGGGCGAGGGACCCTGTCCCTCAGTATCCCCCGTCCCTCGGTGTCCCCCCGCACCGCTGCCGTGCTCCCTCCCCTCCCAGGCACGCTGATTGTACTTATTAAGAGTTATTAATACTTAATCAGCTGGCGGATTTAATTGTGCCAATATTAAAAATGCATCAATGTCAATTTTATTCATTAAATATTTACTTTGTTGAAGGGAAACTGTTTTGCTGCTGTTTTAATATCACTTTCGGGCACTTTTGGATGTGACCCCAGCAAAGTGGGGGGGAGCCCTCGGAGAGGGAGCAGTATGGTGGCGGCGCAGGGACCGGGATGCTCCCGCGGGAATGGGAGAGGCGGAGGGGAGAGGGCTGGGCCCGGTCCCCAGGGCTCACTCGTTGCCAGCTCTGGGCGAGCGAGTGGCATGGCAGCGTGAGTCAGCGTGGGAAAACCTCACCCCAGGCGTATTCCCGGTTCCCAAAGCGCCGGGATGTCGGAGGAGCTGTGTCTCATCCTGAGGAGGATGCTTGGAGCTGGGAGAAGTGCGGTGCCCAGCCGGGATGGCAGCCACCCTGGACGCCTGGAGATCCGCTTCCTGGAGGCTTCGGCTGCAGCTTCCCCCGGAGCGCCACTGCTGCCCATGTGCTGCTGCTCCTGCCCTGCTCCTTCCTTCATCCCACTGCTCCAGCTCCCATCCTGTTTCGGGGCTGAGCTCTGGTCCTGCTGGTGGCGGTGCCTTCTTGGGTGCCAGGGTGCTGGGTGCTGGGTGCCAGGGTGCCAGGGTGCTGGACATGACAGTGCTGGGTGCCATGGTGCCACAGTGCTGCACATGATGGTGCCAGGGTGCTGGGTGCCATGGTGCCACAGTGCTGGACATGATGGTGCCAGGGTGCTGGGTGCCACGGTGCTGGGGTGCTGGGTACCAGGGTGCCACAGTGCTGGACATGATGGTGCTGGGTGCCAGGGTGCCACAGTGCTGGACATGATGGTGCCACATTGCTGGGGTGCTGGTTGTCACAGTACTGGTGTGCGTCGTGCTGGGTATCAGAGTCCCAGGGTGCTGGATGCCTCAGTGCCACGGTGTCAGGGTACCAGGGTGCCAGGGTAGCAGGGTGCTGGTGCCAGGGTGCTGGGTGCCCCAGTGCCACATTAGCTGTGCCACCAGCTCTCTGTGTGCCTGGGGCTTTGCGGCAGCACCAGGCCGGACACTAACCTTGTCTCCTGGTCTCCACAGGCTGTGCCTTCCTCACCTACTGCGCCCGCGACTCGGCCCTGAAGGCACAGAGTGCCCTGCACGAGCAGAAGACGCTGCCAGGGGTAAGTGACACCGGGGTGAGCTGGGGCAGGGCGCGGGGACGGGGACGCTCACCCGGGGCGTGGGTGCAGGAGCCTCTTCCAGTGGCCGCAAACCAAGGCATCGATTTTCCTGGCTCCCGCGTGTGCTGCGCTTTCTGTGGGCTCCGACCTCCCGAGCTTAACAAAGTGAAGATAAATATTTAATTATTCACCTAAATAAAAATCAATAGGGCCGCTGCTTGGCTGGGAAAGCGCCGGGCCCCGGGAATATCCATCCCTGCCTCAGGAGCGCGGAGCTGATGGAGCAGGACGAGGTTCATGCCCTGAGCCATGCTCTCACCGACGGTTTAGTGCATCAGTAGGTTTAAGAGTTAACAACCCACTGTGGCACCCTAAAAGAGGTGCGGGTTCAGGCCCTGCCTGTGGGCACAGGGTTGGGACTTGCCTCCATCCCTTCTCATCACACGCTCCAGGTGTGTACATGTGTGTGCGAGGTGTATGGCTGCTGTAGCTGCTCACTTCTCACCCTGCACCCCTAGTGCCCAAGGTGAGCACAGGGGTGCACATGTGAGTAGGTGCTTGCAGGTGGGTGTGTGGGCATGTGCCCGTGTGGGGGACATGCCTGTGCGCACCCCTCTGTGCGGGTGTGCACACAGTGGTGCGGGGTGTGCATCCGCCGGGGCGCACAGCCGCAGCTGAGTGTGCGCGCCCCTGTGCTTGTTGTGCTTACACCCCTGTGCCTATGCACACCCCTGTAGCTGTGCCCCTCTCTGTGCTTGTGCCCCCACCCCTGCGTGCCCTTGCACATCTCCTCTGCATACCCCTCTATGCTTGTGCACACCCCTCTTTGCTTCTGCTTACACCCCTGTGTGCTTGCACATGCACCCCTGTGCTTATGCACACCCCTTGTAGCTGTGTACACCCTCCGTGCTTGTGCTTATACCCACGTGTGCCTGTGCACACCCCTCTACAGTTGTGCACCCCCATGTAGCTGTGCACACCCCTCTGTGCTTGTACACACACCCCTGTGCTTGTGCGCACTCTGTGCTTCTGCACACCAGTGTGCGCTCCTCCTCACACCCCTGTGCCTGTGCACAACCCCATGTGCCTGTGCACACCCCTCTGGACTTGTCCACATTCTCGTATACCTGTGCACATCCCTCTCTGATTGTGCATAGCCGTGTGTGCCTGGGAACACCTCCATGTAGCGGTGACAGCCATGTGTGCTTGTACTCACACCTGTGCTCACCTGTAGCTGTCCTCACCCTGTACCTGTGCTCACCTGTACCTGTGCCCCCCTGTACCTGTGCCCACCCTGTACCTGTGCTCACCCCCCTGTGCCTGTGCTCACCTGTACCTGTGCCCCCCTGTACCTGTGCTCACACCCCTGTACCTGTGCTCACCCCCCTGTGCCTGTGCTCACCTGTACCTGTGCCCCCCTGTACCTGTGCTCACACCCCTGTACCTGTGCCTCCCTGTACCTGTGCTCACCTGTACCTGTGCTCACCCCCCTGTACCTGTGCTCACCTGTACCTGTGCTCACCCCCTGTACCTGTGCTCACCCTGTACCTGTGCTCACCCCCCTGTACCTGTGCTCACCTGTACCTGTGCTCACCCCCTGTACCTGTGCTCACCCTGTACCTGTGCCCCCCTGTACCTGTGCTCACCTGTACCTGTGCTCACGCTGTTCCTGTGCCCACACCCCCGTACCTGTGCTTATCTGTACCTGTGCTCACACCCCTGTACCTGTGCGCACCCGCTGTACCTGTGTCCCCCTGTACCTGTGCTCACCCCCTGTACCTGTGCCCCCCTGTACCTGTGCTCATACCCCTGTACCTGTGTCCCCCTTTACCTGTGCTCACCCCCTGTACCTGTGCTCCCCTGTACCTGTGCTCACACCCCTGTACCTGTGCTCACACCCCCTGTACCTGTGGCACCCTGTACCTGTGCTCACCTGTACCTGTGCTCGTGACCCCGGGTGTACCCCCTGGGGCATGCCCCGCCCCCGGCACGACTTGGGGGCGTGTCCAGGCGCGAAGGGGGCGTGTCCCGACCGAAGCCCCTCCCCTCGGCTCGGCTCGGCCCGGCTCGATTCGGCTCGGCTGGGCTCGGCGGGGCTGCGGCCGCCCCTCCTCCCGCCCCGCCTCCCGCGCGCCGCTGCGCGAGCCGAGCCGAGCCGAGCCGAGCCCAGCCGAACCGAGCCGAATCGAATCGAGCCGCCTCGGGTGGAGCCGGGTCTGGCCGGCCCGAGCCGAGCCGAGCCGAGCCGAGCCGGGCCGGGCCGGGCCATGCAGCTGCCGCAGGTGCCGGCGCCCGGGCCGCGGCCGCCCGTGCTGTGGGTGCCCGCCGGGTCCAAGATCCTCTGCATCGAGGTAGGGCCCCGCCTTTGTCTGCCACCGTCTCGGCCCGGGTGCTGCACCCGCGGGTGCTCGCAGGCAGTCAGGGACGGGGGGTGATGGTGAGGGCGGTGTACGTGCTGCCAGCGATGGGGTGTTGACAGGGGGTGTATTTGCGCCCGGGGCTGTGGTGTGTGAGTGTGGGTGTTGGTGAGGAGGGTGCATCGGCACCCGGGGATGAGGTGCATGTGTTGACAGGGCGGTTGTTGGTGACGAGGGTGTATTTGCACGCAGGGATGAGGGTTGTGTGTGTGTGTGTTGCTGTGTCTGCATCCAGGGATGGAGAGGGTGTTGGCAGGGGGGTGTTGGTGAAGGGGGTGTATCTGCACGCAGAGATGCTCTGTGTGTGAGTGTGAGTGTGGGTGTCGGTGAGGAGGGTGTATCTGCGCCCAGGAATGGTGTGTGGTGGGGGTGGTGGTGAGCAGGGTGTATTTGCAGGCAGGGATGGAGCCTGTGCATGCCCGTGTTGGTGAGGAGGGTGTATCTGCGCCCAGGGATGGGCTTGTTTGTGTGTTGGCTGGAGGGTGTATTTTTCCACCGAGTGTTGTGTGTGTGGTTGCAGGTGTGCAAGGGGATGTGCTCGGGGGGGTGTTGCACCCACACGTGGTGCAGCGGGGTGTGTGTGTGTGCATTGGCAGGAGCACAGTTTTGCCCCTGGGGTGTGCACAAGAGCAGTTGCACCCAGGGATGGTGAGTGTGTGAGTGTGCCAGTGACTGTGTGTGTGTGCCAGTGGGTGCTGAGGGTGTCTTTGCACCCAGTGATTGTGCGTGTGGTGATGGGCTGTGGGTGTACATGGGCCTGGAGGTGGCGGTGCTGGGGGGGTGTGCACGTGTGTGTGCGTGCACGCTGGGTGTGAGCAGGAGCACGTGTGTGCATGCGGGTGTTGCTGGGCTCCCACATTGTGCACAGGGCTCGGGTGTATGTGGATGGGTTGTGGGTGCTGCAGGGGGTGTCCAGCATCAGGTGGCTGGGTGTCCGCAGCGCTGCTGGGGACCCGCTGTGGGTCCCACTGCTGCAGTGGGGAAACTGAGGCAAGGGGTGTTGTTTCCCTGCCTGGCACGGGGGTGTGTGCCTGTGGTTGTGCGGGATCCACCACTGCAGGGAGGGCACTGGGGGTGGCGGGTGGGGGTGCGGGTGCTCATGAGGACTCGGGATCTGCAGTGTAGGGGCGTTGTGTGCGGGTGTACACAAGGCTGGCTCGGGGCGGGTGTGCGGCTGCACGTGGGTGTGCAGTGGTGCTAGGACAGGTGTACAGTTGTGTGTGGGGCTGTGTGGGTGCAAGGTGCGGGTGTACTGTTATGCAGGGGGTGCTGAGGCAAGCGTGCCACTGTGGGTGGGTGTGCGTGGAGGTTGCATGTGCTGTGCGTGGCGCTGCGGTTATGCTCAGGGGTGTGCAGGAGCGGGAGTGCGGCTGTAGGGGGTATGTGGTTGTGTGTGAGGGTGTGCGCCTGCACAGGGTTGTGCGGTGGTGTGACTGTCCCCAGGCCGGCTGTGCCTCCTCGCTGTGAGTGCACCCCCAGGACGCTGGCAGGGTGTTCCCATGATGGCAGGCTGTTCCCGTGGCCGGAGGCTGCCTGTACCCAAGCGCCTGTCCCCCTGCACTGGGTGTTGGCTGCCTGGGGGCCCTCAGGGTGACGCAGACACCAGCCTCCCACAGGCGCCTGCTGCTCCAGCATCACCCAGCACCTCCATCTCAGCTCACTCGGATGCACAGTGGCCTGACGGGTCCACCGGCTGTTGGGTGCGAGGAGGAGGGTGACCCCGAGGAAGGAGCTCTCCCCAGTGCCCAGGCTGTTAGGGGGGCTCCGAATTTGGGTGGGGGACAGTGACAGTGCCCGAGCAGTCAGGAGGTGGTTCAGCAACCAATGGTGACGCCCTCGGCTGTTGCACTGTGGTGGTTTGGCCATGAGGTGCCATAGCTGAGGCTCTGTGGGGCACCCACGGGTGCCAGTGGGTGCTGGGACACCCCAGACAGGGTCTCCAGTGACCCTGGGTGCATGAGCATGTTCCTGGGGTGTGCGAGGATGGGCGGAAGATAGGTGAGCCTTGGGGGTTGGATGCGTGAGCGCTGTGGGGTGGAAAGGTGGGTGGTGGGCAGATGGGAATGAATGGGCAGGTGTGAGGGTGCTACGGAGATGGATGGATGGATGGATGGGTGTTGGGTATGGGTGGGTGCTATGGGGGTGGATGGGTGTTATGGTGATGGGTGTTGGGGGATGAATGGGTGAATCTTGGGGGAAGATGGGTGGATGGGTGATTGTGAGTGTCAAGGAGGGATGGATGGATGGAAGGGTGGATGGATGGTGGGTGTCAGGGGGCGGACGGATGGGTGTCAGGAGCAGGGGGAGATGGCTGGGTGGTTGTTTGGGTGCCAGGGGTAGGTGACTGTGTGGGTGCAGGGGTGCTGTGGGGACGGAGCAGACGGAGAGGTGGGCACCATCCCCATGTGCCCAGTTGGGGTCTGGATGCCCACACCATCCGCCTGTGCCATGGGAGCTGGCGCCGGGGGCACTGAGCACCCCGCGTGGGCACGGGGTGATGCCAGGGGTACCAAACCCCTTTTCCAGGGGTGTCCCCAGGCCGGGGCTCTTTGTCCCGGCACGGTGCAGGGCTCTGGGGGAGGTGAGCTGGTCCCTAAGGTCTGACATTTATAAACATCAGCCGCTCCCGGAGAATCAATACAGTTTAATAACCAGCGAGCAGAGACGGGAGCCACATCAAAATGACACTCTGCGGCTCCCTAAATGTTATTCTAAATCATCCTCGCTGCCTTTATTGCATTAAGCACGCAGCAGCAGGCCTGGAAATATATTCCATTGGAGGCCATGCGCTGGGAAATGGGACTGGTGGGTGAGTGGATGGGGGCAGCTCCCCTCACCCAAAATTGGGGTTCGCTCCTCCCGGCCGCAGCAGGGATGTGGGGACAGGGGGATGCTGGTTCTGCTGTCACAGCCTCCTGGCTTTGGGGTGAGCTCTGTTGCAGGGGATGGGGTGGATGCCTGGGGAACGGGTGACACGAGGGCAGCTGGGTGGCCCCATGTCCCTCGGTGGCTCCTGGGGACTCGGTCCCCTCCCTGGACCATCCCTGGCTCTGCGCTGACATTTCTCCCTGTGTTTCCCTGGAGACGAGACGGTTGCTGTGGAAACCTCCCTCCTCCTCTTCCTTATCCATCCTCTTCCTCACCCTGGGCTGGGGCGGGGGGAGCCCCGGTGCTGCCCTCACCCAGCCCCTACATGTGTTGCCCCCTCCACGGGTGCGCAGGGGGACCCTGGGGTGGGGGCACCCACCCGCGTGCGCGCTCGAGCCGTGTACGTGTGCGCGCACACCCGCCCCGTCATGCGTGACATCCTGCTGTTGCCGTGACGACCCCATCGAGCACATGGCTTGGGCTCTGCAGCATCGTGGGGGAAGCACGCTTGTTGCCATGGAAATGGCCGTAATTGTAGCGTTTTTCGGCTAAAAGAGGGGGAAAAAAAGGAGGGGGAGAGAGGAGGAGAAATGGCTCCGCGGGGCAGCAGGCCAGGGGTGTGCCCGGTGTGTCCTGCTGCACACGCGTGTCACACTCACGGGCCCGCACAGCGGTGACGCACGGTAGGAGGCCAGAATTGGGTGGGAATGAGGCACAGGGGCACGCTGGTGGCAGTGCTGCCAGGCTGGCTGGGTGCTGCTGCTGCCTCTGCAGTCCTTTGCAGTCGAGGAAAGCAGGCAGGCGGCCAAGGCTGGCACCGGCGGCCCGCGGGTGCCTGCGGCAGCGGGTGCCCATCCCCGGGGCCACAGCATCGCCCTGTGCCCCTGGCACCTCTGGTGCCCTGTGCCCACAAGCCCTGGCTCTGTTCTTGCAGGTCCCTCCTTGCTCCCTGTGCCAGGCCAGGCTGGGGCCAAATCCTGCTGTTCCCCATGGAAAGGGTTGGGGAGGGCGGCACGGCGCCACCACTGACCGCCCCCTCCCGCTTGTGTGTTGCAGATGAACCGCCCTATCCAGGTGAAGCCAGCTGACAGCGAGGGCCGAGGAGGTAGGTCCCCCCTTCCTCGGCTGCCCGGTGTAGGCAGGGGGTGCAGGGCCACCCGGGGGGTGACAGGGGACACGGTGGCATCGTGGGGGCTGCCGTGGGGAGGTTTGTTTGCGGAGAAACCCCCAAAGGAGCTGCCTTTGCCGGTGGCATCCAAACCCGAGTGCAAAACGAATGTGATCTCGGCTCTCCCTACCTGGCTGGCTGGAGAGAACATCTTGATGTCATGCTGGGAACATCCTGACGTCATGCCAGGAACATCCTGATGTCATACCAGGAGCATCCTGACATCTGACAGCCCCTTCGCCTGTCAAACAACCCAAGTACCTGCCTGCAGCTGACTGTGGGGACCCTGCAGAGCTGGGGTGCAGGAGTGAGCCACACATGGCCCTAGCCCCTCTTAAACAGAAGCTGCCACCTCCCTCTCCCAGGTTCTCCATGGGGCTGTGCTGCTTCCAGGCTGAGTCAGTAATTTGGGCAAACCTGCAGGAATTGGATCAACCCCCCCAGCGTTACTGGTGCCAAGCGCTGGGAGCATTGGGATGCTTGTGTGGGGCCGCTGGCCCTCAGCGGGACAGCCGGGATGGATGTCCCCCTGTTAAAACCACGCTATTGAACACACCACGAGCTGGTCCCAGCACATCCCAGAGGGACCTGGCAAATAAATTACCCACTTACCGAGTGTAATTGGTGAAAGATTAAAGATGGATGGGCCAGTTTGGGTGCCCAGCTCCGTCCCCCTTGCCTGGGCAACAACGCTCCCCGCAGCCACCCTGGCTAGGAGATGGTTTATGTTTAAGCAGACAGCACACGAGCCCTATTCCCTGAGCTAATTCTCCTGGTTCCTAAACAGACGGAGCATTAATTGTCTCCTGCCATTATTTATTTATTTCCTGGCCGGGCTCCTGACAGGGCACCTTATTCTCTTTGTCAAATGCCATTAGCGTGCGGCAGGAGCGCGCGGCTGTGCGAGACGGATGCTGCTAATAATCGTGAACTTCTCATTATTTACTCTCTCTCCCCTCGTGGCTGGGTTATTTATGTCCCCTGGGCACGGCCCGAGGCTGTGGGTTCTTTTGCCGTCGATCATAGGAAGGCAATTGCTGCTGGTTTGCGGCTCTCTTTGTTCCCAGCCACAGCGGTGCCGGGGGAGCTGGGAAAAGCCCCAGCTCCGGGCCCTCAGGCAGCTCTTCCCAGCGACACCCCTCAGCAGTTTCCCTGTCGGGGAGGTTTTCCCACCCGGAGCAGTGTGTAGGATGGAGGTGATAAACCCCGCGCCGTGGCTGCTGGGTCGGCGGCGCTCCCTCCCAGGCTCCGGTGTTACCCGACTCTTCCCCCTCGGCGCACAGGGACGAGGGGATGGGATGGGGAGCGGCATCCTGCGTCCCAACGGGCTGGGTTTTGTTTTTAGAAGACAGGAAGCTCTTTGTGGGCATGCTGGGGAAGCAGCAGAGCGAGGACGACGTCCGGCGCCTCTTCGAGCCCTTCGGCCAGATTGAGGAGTGCACCATCCTCCGAGGGCCCGACGGAGCCAGCAAAGGTGGGCAGTGGGGTGAGCACGGAGGGTGGGTCCTGCAGGCAGCAGGAGCCGGCAGCGCTGGCTCCTGCAGCGCCCGAGTCCAGCCTCTCCCATGTCCCCTCTCTGCCTTTAGGTTGTGCCTTTGTGAAGTACGGCAGCCACGCCGAGGCACAGGCTGCCATCAACAGCCTGCACGGCAGCCAAACCATGCCGGTAAGTACAGGCTCTCACCCTGCCCCGTTCGACCCCGTGCTGCCTGCATAATCTAATCACCAGCTCATTTGATCCTCTGTCTAATTGGATCAAAATCCTACAGACCAGCAGTTTGTTGGCCGGATCACCCCGAGGTTCATCCTTGCCCGGGCACTGGGGATGGTGCTCAGGGCTAATTCCCTCCCCGCTGCAGAAAGGGGCTGTTTAATTAACGCCGAAGGTCAAAACTGTGAATGAGGAGGGGAAAAGGGAACGGAGGTCAGGGAGCCGCTGGGAGAAATACCGGCTATAATTAAACCTCGCATCGATTGCTGGTCGCTGCTGCCAAGGCGGCAGCATCCCGAGGCTGAGGATGCTGCAGCCGCTGCGAGCCGGCAGGTCCCTCCTGGAGCAGGGACACGATCCAGGGGCATCGCCGGGATCCTGCTGTCAGCCCCATCTTCCCCCCATCCCAGGGCGCCTCCTCCAGCCTGGTGGTGAAGTTTGCGGACACGGACAAGGAGAGGACCCTGCGACGGATGCATCAGATGGCCGGGCAGCTGGGCATCTTCAACCCCATGACCATCCAGTTCGGCGCCTACGGGGCCTACACGCAAGCGGTAGGAGCTGGGGCTGGCTGGGACCTGGGGGATTTGGGGAGTCCCATGGGTGGTGGTGGTGGTTTTGCCTGGAGAAGCCTGCATGGGATTATATCAGTGCCAGTGAGTGCGGATGCCCATGGGGGTTGGTACATCCCCATTTAGGGGCACCACAGGGGGTTTCACCCCCTCAGGTGAGGAGGTAGGGGGCAGGGGTCCCATATATCACCTTTTTTAGTGTCACCTGTCCCTGGGTCCGGCAGCGGGTGGCATCCATCCCTCATGCGTGGGTGCAAAGGGGGAGATGCTGATTTGTCCTCCCTGCTCCCCCTTCTCTCTGCCTCTCGCTCGCTCTCCCCTTTCCCCGCCTTTCTTTCCTTAAGATCATGCAGCAGCAGGCAGCCCTGATGGCGGCTGCGCAGGGGACCTGCCTCAACCCCATGGCTGCCATCGCAGCCGCCCAGATGCAGCAGATGGCCGCCTTCAACGTCAGCGGGCTGGTGGCCGCTCCCCTCACCCCCTCTTCAGGTACAACCCCGCCGCGTGCCCCCCGTCCCACCTAGCGCCCTCATGGGGTGTCACTGACCGCTCTGTGCTGCAGGTACGAGCACTCCCCCCGGCATCAGCACAGCGCCGGTGCCCAGCATCGCCACGCCGATCGGCGTCAACGGCTTCAGCCCGCTGCCGCCGCAGACCAACGGGCAGCCCGCCTCGGAGACCATCTACACCAACGGCATCCACCCCTACCCAGGTAACCCCCCTTGCAGCCCACTCAGCTCCCGCTGCACTGCCCACCCCAGGAACGCGGTGGGTGAACCAGCCGTGCACCCGTCGCCACCAGAACCCTTCCTCCCTCGGCATTGCTGCCTCTGGTCTCGGCTCCCATGGAGCGGCAGGAGCAGCTCTGCCCCCCTGCGGCAGTGCCCGGCCCGGAGCCTTCTCCCGCGGGATCTGCTCATCTGTGGGTTCCTCTTGCTGATTCTCTCTCCCTTCTCCTTTTCTCTTCCCAGCTCAAAGCCCCACGGTGGCAGATCCCCTCCAGCAAGCCTACGCAGGCATGCAGCACTATGCAGGTCTCAAGCTTTGCTTTGCTTTCTTCCCTCTCTCCCCTCATTTGCTCCTCACCCTTATTTTTGGGGGGCAAACACCACGTTGGGGTTGAACCACAGGATTGGCACAGTGTGCTTGGGCACTGATTAATGCAGTGAGCACTGGGTGCCATACCCTGGCAGGAGCTCCGGGGCAGCAAGGGGGTGATGCTGGTGCAGGATTCCATCCCCTCATTCCCAGCAACACGGATGTGCTCCCAGCACAGCCCTCTGTGCAGATTTTGGGTGGAGGAAAGTGAGCTTTAATGCCCATGGAGGAAAGCTGGCGGCGGTACCAGGAGAGGGGGCGAGGTTTGGGCGGTGATGGAGAGCTGGCTCCATGCTGGGTCCTGCTGCTGGAGACAGCCATGGAGGCACCAAGACATCAGAGATCCTTGGATGTTCGTCGTGTGGCCGAATCTGCTGGCCAGGGAGATGGGCTGCAGAGAGAAGGGAGTCAAAGCATCCTGTGGAAGCACGTCGGGCCCAGCAGCCATTTCTTTAGGAGCACTACCAGCGGCGTTCAGATTTTCCACAGAAAATCAAGTTTGGACCCCGAATTCTTGAGTTTGTCCAACCAAAAGTGCCGGCTTTCCTTAACCTTGAGGGCATGTTACTGCTGCCACCACTGTCCCTCCTGGGAGAGCCGTTCCCACATCCCTGCTGTGCCGGGAGGCCGGGGCCATGCCGGGGTGGGAAGGGCAGAGCCAAGACCCCAGGGCAGCAGAGGCGCCTCCATCGAGGGTGGCAGCGGGGGACACCCCTGTCCCCGGCCCTCCCCAGGGCTGGGGTGGGCGCCGGGGCCTCAGCTCTGCGTTTCTCTCTTGCAGCAGCGTATCCCACCGCTTACGCACCCATCAGCCAGGCCTTCCCCCAGCAGGCGCCCATCATCCCGCAGCAGCAGCGAGAAGGTGAGGAGTTGTGGGGGGCACCCGCCGCGGGGCCGGTGGCTCCTGCCCCCCCGGTGCACCGCGCCTGATCTGCGTCTGTCCTTTGTGTGTCACCAGGTCCCGAGGGCTGTAACCTGTTCATTTATCACCTGCCCCAGGAGTTCGGGGACGCGGAGCTCACGCAGATGTTTTTGCCTTTCGGCAATGTCATCTCTGCCAAAGTCTTTGTAGACCGTGCCACCAACCAGAGTAAATGCTTTGGTAAGTACCGGTGTGTGGCTCTCCTTCATGTCCCAGCTCAGAGGTCCTGCTCTTCCCAGTCCCCAGCTCGGGCGTCTGGGGACAACATCCCAGCTCAGGGCTCCAGCTCTCCTCAACATCCCAGTTCCTCCTGGGCTCCAGCTTGGCGGTCCAGCTCTCCCTGATGCCCCAGCTCAGGGGTCTGGCTCTCCCCAGCACCCCCAGCTCAGGGGTCCCACTCTCCGCAGTGTTCCAGCTCAGAGATCCGTCTCTCCCTGATGTCCCAGCCCAGGGATCCATCTCTCCCTGATATTCCAGCTCTGGGGTCTGTCTTTCCCCAGCATCCCAGCTCAGGGTCTGGCTTGGGCAACATTGACTGACCGAAGGCGCATGGTGGCTGGGGCAGTGTGTATGTCCTGGCGCCACAGGGTGTTTTCATGTCCCACACTGTGCCAGGACAGAAGGACTCGCCCTCCTGCTGTCTCCTCTCCTGCTGTCCCCTGTGTCCTCAGCCCAGTGCCCCCTCCTGGCAGGGAGGGCTGGTCACCGAGTGCTGCTGCCATGTCTGCTCTGCTCATGTGGCCAAGTGTCACCGCTGCCACTGGCGTGCTCTGGCCTGCAGATCTGCCACCCTGGTGTCCCTGTAGACCGTGTCAGTCCAGTGCCTTTGGAGGCCCCATCACCTGGGTGTCCCATGAGCCCACACATCCCGTCCTGGTGTCCCCACAGACCTGCTCACCTTGGTGTCCCTGCAGTCCCTGTCACTGATGGACACTGTCGTCCCAGTGACCCCACAGGCCCCATCACCTTGGTATGTCTGAGGACCACTCCAGTGTCCCTGTGGACTCCCTTATGCTGGTGTCCCCACAGAGCCTGTCACGTCCATGTCCCTGCAGACCTTGGTGTCCCCAAAGATGCCATCAGCCCAGTCCCCTGCCATCTGGGGCTGCACTGCTATCCCACTATCCCCTCTCCCAGCATTCCCCAACCTCGGGCTGCCTGTGGGAGCATCCTGCGGGATTTCAACACCTCGGTTGAAGTGTCAACCTTGGATGTTTTTGGTGACAAAACTCGTCCTTCGCCCCCAGGTTTCGTCAGTTTTGACAATCCGACGAGCGCTCAGGCAGCCATTCAGGCCATGAACGGCTTCCAGATCGGCATGAAGAGGCTAAAAGTCCAGCTAAAGCGGCCGAAAGATGCCAACAGACCCTACTGACCCCTGCTCGCCCATGCCCTGCGGAGAGGTGAGGGGGATTGGGGGCCTGACGTGCCCCAGGGGACCTGGCGGTGGGGCTCTGCTTGTGCTGCGTTCCCTCCCACAGTGTCCTCGGGGGTCTCTGCACCCGGGACCAGCTGCGCGTGTGTTTGAGTGGGGTTTGTGCCCCTCTCCCCATCCCTCTCCCCATCCCTTCTCTGCATGCCCCGGGCACAGGCTGAGGCTCTGTTGCTGTTTTGCAGGTTGGGTGTCCCGGGGTGTCTGATGACTTTCCCCTTCCCCAAGTGCAGTATCCAAACCCGTAACTCTCTTTCTTTGCAACACACCCCGGAGGAGGCAGAGGAGGAGGCGATGGAGAAGCAGCGAAGAAGAGAGCCATTCTGGTCGTAGCTTTTCTTTCCTTTTTTGATTACTTTTACCCCAAACTGGTCTTGTTTGTTACTGAACGGGAACAAGAGTGAGGAGGACAAGGAAGGAGGAGAGCGACGCGGCTCCGGGGCTGAGGTTCGCCGCCGGCCGCGTGCTGGGACTCACGCCTCCCTCGCCGGGAGACAGGCTGAGGGCAGCCGGGATCCACTTTGTGGTTGGTGGTTTTTAAAGCACTCACTTGCTGCTACCGATTTCCCAGGAGAAACGAGGAAAAGAGGCTCCAAATGGATTCTTAAACCAAAGCCGGTGGGACGGGACCAGCCTTGGGCGCTTCACCTGGAGGATGCTTGGTTGGAAAAGGAAAAAGGAAAAGGGCAAGAGATTTGCTTTTTCCCCACATCAGGGGGAGGAGAAAAGAAAAGGATCAAAGTATGTTGGACTTATAGAAGATATATATAAATAAGTATATATATATATATATCCCACGGAGCGGGGCAGCGGGACATGCGCTTCCCCTGCTTGTCACTGGCACAGGGACATAGGATTACTTGTTTCAGAGTCATATCATTCCTTAGAGTTTAGGGACCAAAGGACTATTGCTTTTTTTAAATATATCTATAAATAAATTAATTTAAAAAAAATTAAAACAAAACACACCAAAAAAAAACCAAAAAAAAAGAAAAAAAAACCAACCAAGAAACAAAAACAAAGGGGGGGGAGGGGGAGGGAAAGAAAAACAAAACAAAACATAGAACTTGAGGAGGTTAAAAACACCTCGGGTGGGAACTGCTGCGGGTGTTCCCAGAGGGCTCGGCTCCAGGGGCTGATCCTGGGGCTCCAGGGCTTGGGATGCTCGTGGCCGGGGGGGGGGGGATGTGGGATGGGGAGGGTTTGGGGGCTGCGGTGGCTCCCGCAGGGAGTGGAGCTGGTCAGAGCCCTTGGTCGCCTGCGGGAGAGGGCGAAGCGATGCGGTTCTTGGTGGCTTCAGAGGGGTTTAGGGGGGGTTCGGGGGGGTTTCAGGTTTTTTTTCAGCCAAAAACAAAACAACAACAAAAAAGAGAAAAATGTGAGGTTTCGGCAGAAACGAAGCGAAGTGAAATAAACTTATTTTGTCAAAGTCGGCAGCTTGGCTGGTTCTTTGGAGCAGTTGCTGCCGGGTCTCACCACCCAAATCCCCCCGCGAAGGCACCAGCTGGGCCAAAGCATCCACTGGGAATTTGGTGGAGCCAGGAGAGGACCGTGGGCTTCTTTTTATTTTTTTCCCAGGAATTCCCATTTTCCAGAGGAATTCCCATGGTTTCGCTGTTCTTTCCAAGTGACGGGGGAGCTTCTGGAGGATCCATGTCCCATGGGACGTCCCTTCACGCCCTTCGTGGGAAAGTGGCTTCATTTATTTATTTAAGGGGTAAAAAACCCCAAACCCCCCAAATCGCAGCAGAACACCAATGGGGCGGGTGGTGAGGGGATGGTGTCACATCACCCACGTTTGGGTGTCCGTTGGGGGCAGTGAGCGATGCTGGGCAGACAGTGGAGTCCCTCTGTCACTCCCCAAGGGCAGGGGACACCGCAGAGGTGACACTGAGTGCCCTGGGCGGTGAGACGAGCCTGTTGGGTCTCAGCCGGTGACTGAACCTGAACCAGGAGGTTTCTGAGGTCAGTTCTCACCTTCCTGTATCAGCCCTGGCTGGACCCAACGCCGCGGCGCAGTGAGGGGCTGCTCCAGGGTTTGTTACTCTCAATCCCTCGGACCCCGCGGTGTTCCCGGGATGATCCCGTGGGAGCCGCTCCCAGCCCAAGGGGAACCTCTGCCACCCTCAGTGTGGCCCCATGTCCCTGGCGTGGGCCCGTCCCAGAGGCACAGTCCCTTCTCCGTGGCGTGGCCCCTGCTCCACAGCACAACCCCTTTGCCATGGTGTGAGGGTCGCACAATTCCCTCCCCGAAGTCCCAACTCTCTCCCAAAGCCCCATCGACTCCCTATGATCCTTTCCCTGCAATCCCATCGTTTCCCCATGATCCTGTCCCTTCCCGCGATCCCATCCCTTCCCCCCCAGCCTATTTAAATACTTTCCAGGGACACGGATTCCTTTTTTCTTTTCTTTTCTCTCTGTTTTTGGGTTTGGTTTGTTGGTTGGTTGTTGGTTTTTTTGCTTCAGTTTCTCACTGTCAGTAAAACCCCTGTCGCTGCCAGCGCCAGGAGGGGCGGCCTCCGGCCACGCCAGCCCCTGCAGCTCCTTCTCCGCGCTGCCATAGGGTTCGGGACGCTGGGGGACAGGACGGGGAGGGGACAAGGGACCATTAACCTGCCTGGTGCTCACTGGATGCTGGACGTTATGTACAGGGGGAGCCGCCACTTTTGGCCCCATCTCGGCCTTGAAACCCACTCGTCCTTCCCCAGCCCGGGGGCTTCACTCGGTGCTGGGGGGTCCCGGGGGTGTCCCACCACTCAGTTTGTATACACCTGAGTCCCGATCACACGCATGATCTCCTTCTGGATTTTGGGGTCCTGAGTATTGATATTGGCGTCTCCTACTTGGCCATCTTCATACCTGGAAGGGGAGAAGGGGGGCAGTGAGGGGTGTCCCACGGGTATCCCACGGGTATCCCACGGGTGCCATGAGGGGGGCACAGCCCAGCACTCACACAAAGAAGAAGCGGGTGCAGACGTGGTCCGAGACGGGGCAGACCCAGATGTTGCCGTGTTTCTGCAGGTCCTTGGACGTGATGACTGCAGAGGAAGGGGTTGTCGGCCAAGGAATGGGGCAGAGGCCCCTGCCAGGGCCCTCTCTCCCTCCTCCACCTGCCAGGGGTGGGGGTGCTGCCTGTACCCCCCATCCTGTGTCCCACCCCACATCCCCGCACCTTCGCACAGCGCGATGCAGTTCAAGTTACGGCTCTGGAGGAAGCGGGACTGGATGGAGCGTGTCTGTGGGGAGAGAGACCGGTGTCACCACCCTGCCGGGCTCAGCTCGCCCCGTCCCCAGCACTCATGGGTGCCATGTCCCTGTCCCCAGCACCTGCGGGTGCCATGTCCCCATCCCCATCCTCCCGTGGTGTCCCCCGGCCCATCACCTGCGGGATGGTGTTCATCCGGTTGTACCGCTGCACCAGCTCGTCCTTCGAAGGCATCCGGTGCTGCCCTTTCCCCATCCCTGTGGAGAAGCGAGGCTCCCATCACTCCCGGGCAGGCAGCACCCTGGGGTGACACGGGGACACATGCCACAGACGGGGACGGCCACACCGCGTGCTCCTGCCCTGCAGCGGAGCCCTGGGAACCCCCCAGCAGTGGGAGCAGCAGCTTTCAGAGCCTGGAAAATGTTGGGGTTTAATTCCCCAGCACATGGGAATGCCCCAGCCTGGCTGGGAAGAGGTTGGTGCAGGTGGGAAGGATGCAGGATGCTGCCTGCTCCAGCCAGCACTATGCCGAACATCCCCGGGCCCATGCAGGGAGTGGGGATGGGAATGCAGGCAGGACCGGGCAGCACAGGCAGGACTGGGCAGCACAGGCAGCCTCTTACCTGAATATCCAAAGGAAATACTGGAGATGGGGCTCAGATAGATGCCCTTGCCATAGGCTGCTCCATGCAGCTTGCAGGGAAACACCAGGGTGAGCACCGCGGGTCACCGGACAGCTCGGGCACGGTGGTGGAGGCAGCCCGGCCTCTGCAGGCAGCATTCCACATGCCTGCATCCCTCCCTGCCTGCATCCCTGCCTCTCTGCTGCATCCCTGCCTCCCTGCTGCATCCCTCCCTGCCTGCATCCCTGCCTCCCTGCTGCATCCCTGCCTCCCTGCTGCATCCCTGCCTCTCTCCCCGCCTGCCCCGGGCGGTGGGTCCGGCCCGGGGTGCGTTACCTGCAGTTTGGTGTAGGAAGCGTTGACCAGCCCGTTGCGGAGGATGGAATGCCAGTTCTCAATGTGAGAGCCGCTGGAAGAAGCAGCCCCAGGTCAGCCCCACGGCACCCACAGCATCCCGCCCCACAGCACCCGCCTGGGGGTCTCCTCCCCCCAGCAACTCACTGGAAAGCGAAGGTGCTGCCGTAGAGCTTCTTGGCGGTGCGGAACCGCGCTTCCTTGGCTGGGGGGCTGCTGAGCAGGAGGAACTGGTGCGAGGTGTGCATGAACTTCAGCTGCTACCAGGGGAAAAGGAAGAGCAACGGCGGTGCCGCCAGGGACAGAGGAGGGACAGACACAGACAGACAGAGATCATGCATGGCAGCCTGGCCCCAGACCGCCCCAGCCCTGCCTTGGCCACCTGGAGCTTGCCAGGAGGGCCAGTGCCATTCCCCAGCTCTTGTCCCCCATCCCACAGCCCGTGACAAGTATCCTCCACCCCATATCCCACATCCTGCCTCCCACAAGCCCACAGCAGGCAGGGCCCATCCCAAAGGCTGCATCCTGCATCCCAGACCTCCCATATACATCAGACACCCACATCCTTACATTCCTAATCCTGCATCCTGCATCCCACATCCCATAGCCAACACGCTGCATCCTATAGCCTGCACCCTGCATCCCTATCTCCCTTCCACATCCCATACCCTATGTCTTTCATCCTATGCCCTACATCCCATACTTTGTTCTGCATCCTATATCCTTCATCCCGCAACCCATATCCTACACCCCACATCCCATATCCTATGTCCCACCTCACATACCCTCCATCCCACATCCCATATCCCACATCCCACATTCCACTCTCCATCCCGCACCCCACCTGGAGCCCAGCCAGGCCCCTTACCCTGCTGAGAGGCAGCTTGACAATGTGGGATCTGTTGCTGGAGATTATCCTTGGGAAGAGGAGGAGGAAGAGAAGGAGGAAGGTCAGACAGGGTGGTCCCACACTCCCCTGCGACCAGAACCCACCCTAAGGCTTGTGGATCATGAGAAAGGGGCCGAGGGGGCCGTGACGGGGATGCCTGGCTGCTCCCCAGCCTGTCCCCTGTCCCACGGGACATGGGGCAGTGGTGGGTGATGTGGGGCAGCAGGATGGGGCCACAGCACCCTCGACCTTACCACTGCAGAAGGGGATGGGCCAGGGGGTCCAGCTTGTCCATCTGCTTCTTGATCTCCAGGTAGGACCCCTGGCAGAGGTAAGAGCGGGTGCAGGTGGGCCCCCAGCACCCACCCAACCAGGGGCAGATGAAGATCAGCACCAAAAAGCCACCCCTGGTGAAGGGTCCCACACCAGGGGGGTCTCTCATGGGACCACGGGTGGCGTGGGGCCACGCTGGTGTACCTGGGTCATCTCCCTGATGGACATCACGCTGTCCAGGGCCTTCTGCAGCCGCTCGTAGTTCTTCTTCTACACGTGGAGCAGGAAAGAGGTGGCCATCAGAGGGCTCCTCGGGGCTTCCCCTGCCCCATCACCCCTGGCATGGGGGAGCATTGCCCCCCTTAGCGCTCACCTTGGGGTTGAAGGCAAGTGTTTTGGGGTCGTTGGGGTCCACCACGGAAGGGTAAGGCTCAAAGATGATGCTCTTGCGAGGGGACTCCAGGGCAGCACGGCACATGGCCACCAGCAGGTCCACCACCTTGGGGACAGAGCGTGGGCTGAGGGGACAGCCCCTGGAGGTGGCGGTGTGGTCACCCACTGCACACAGCCTACCTCGGCGCCCGTGGCCACCTCCTCCGCCGCGCCGGACATGACGCCCAGGGTGTAGAAGGAGAAGACGCAGAGCTCGCGGGTGCACACGGCCGGCTGCGGGGGGACAGGGGCCGTGGGGAGGGTTGGGGGCGGTGGCAGGGGGTGACAGCCCACGCGGGGCCGCTCCCCATCACTGCACCTTGAGCATGGAGCCGTTCTGAAAGACGTGCTGCTCGTCGCACACCACACAGTACTCGTTGAGCGTTGGGATCCGCTGCTCCGCGTACTTCATGATCTGAGCGGGACAACGGCGGGAGTCAGGCCCGTGCGGGGCACAGCGCCCAGGAGGATGCTCCAGGCAGTGGGATTGGGATGAGCGGGATGTGGGGCAGTGGGAAGGATACTCCAGGCAGTGGGATCGGGATGAGTGGGATGTGGGGCAGTGGGAAGGATACTCCAGGCAGTGCGATTGGGATAAGTGGGACGTGGGGCAGTGGGAAGGATGCTCAAGGCAGTGGGATCGGGATGAGTGGGATGTGGGGCAGTGGGAAGGATGCTCAAGGCAGTGGGATCAGGATGAGTGGGATGTGGGGCAGTGGGAAGGATGCTCAAGGCAGTGGGACTGGGATGAGTGGGATATGTGACAGTGGGAAGGATGCTCTAGGCAGCAGGATTGGGATGAGCGGGATGTGGGGCAGTGGGAAGGATGCTCCAGGCAGTGGGATCGGGTTGTGGGGCAGAGGGAAGGATGCTCCAGGCAGTGGGCTGAGGATGAGCAGGACATGGGACAGAAAAGAGGACACTCCTGTCAGTGGGATAGGGCTGAGCAGAATACAAGGCAGTGGACTGAGGATGAGCTGGACACAGGGCAGCAGGGAGGATGCTCTGGGAAGCGGGATGGAGCTCAGCAGGGCACGGGGCAGCAGGGAGGGTGCTCTGGGAAGCGGGATGGAGCTCAGCAGGACACAGGGCAGCAGGGAGGATGCTCTGGGAAGTGGGATGGAGCTCAGCAGGGCACGGGGCAGCAGGGATGGAGCTCAGCAGGGCACGGGGCAGCAGGGAGGGTGCTCTGGGAAGCGGGATGGAGCTCAGCAGGGCACGGGGCAGCAGGGAGGGTGCTCTGGGAAGCGGGATGGAGCTCAGCAGGACACGGGGCAGCAGGGATGGAGCTCAGCAGGACACGGGGCAGCAGGGAGGGTGCTCTGGGCTGCAGGACCTCACCTGGACGAGGAAGCCGTACTCCAGCGTCGGGACGTTCTTGCAGTGGCCACCGACCTGCGCCGGAGCCGGAGCAGAGCCCGCTGCGTTATCCCCTTCCCCCCACGTACCCCGACTTCCGCACGGCACCAGCAGCCCCCCAGGACCCCCAATGTGCCAACACCCTCCTGGGGACACAACCGCACCAGGGACACGGCACCAACAGGGGGTAAAACCCCGCAGGACCCACGGCCGGCATCCCAGCTGGCCCACAAGCACCCATGGGTGCTGGGGAGAGGCACAAGGGAGAAACCCTGTAGGAGCTCCCTCCAAGCCAAGGGGGTCCCACCACTGATCTGGCCCCAGACCAGCCCCTGGGAATCCAGGAAGGGAAAGGAGAGGAAAGCAAACCCCGAGGCGGGGAGGCACCCACCAGGATGTTGAAGGGGGCGACACCTGCCTGGGTGCTGGGGGGGGGGTAGCCGAAAACCTCCACCTTGGGGTTCTTCACCATACAGGACACGGAGCGGTTCATCAGGCGGTTGACACGAGCCTCAGGGATGCCCAGTTTGCCCTTCAGCACCGAGTCTTGGATGACAGGGAAGCTGGGAGACCTGTGGGCACAGAATCCCCCTGAGCTCCGAACTCAGACACCAAATTCAGCCTTTGGCTGGTTTTGGGGAGCCACCACCAGCTCCTCGGGCTCTGGTAGGGAGCAACAGCATCCCAGGGATGAGTAGGAAAACTGAGGTACAGTCCCTGGACACCCAGGGGGAGGGGACACAGGGTTGATCCCTTGGTGACACCGTCTGGGTCTTACTTGGGGATGGGGGAGAAGATGCTGAGGCCAGCACGGAACTTCTTGATGGTGCCGCTCGTCTTGAACCAACTGTGCCGCTTCTCCTGCTGGGTCTTCAGGAAATCATTGCTGAGATGTTTCCATTGCTGGGATGTGAACATGCCCAGGATCCTGGCAGAGAGGTGGCATGGGCATCCACGCAGGGTGCCGGCACCCATGCATGCATCAGTGCCAACTGAGCCTAGTGCTTGGCTGGCCCATGCCACCCAGCTCCTCCTCTTCCCCATCCCCACAGGGTGAGCTGTGTGGCAGTGGCATGGGGACATGTGGCTGGTTCGGGTGCCTCTGTGGACCACCCCACCCACCACCCTCGGGTGCCCACTGTGTTTTGGTTCTTACTTCTTCAGCTGCAGACCCAGCCCAAAGCCCTCCTTGTTGGATGGCTGGAAAACCTCGATGGACGGTTCTGCAGGGAGAGAGGAGGACAAACAGCCAGTGCTACTGCTGTGCCCGTCCTGGGAGACACGGGAACACCGTGTCCTGCCTGTCCCCACTCACCAGGGCCATCGAGGTACTGGGAGAGGGAGAAGCGCAGGCGGAGGACGATGGGCTCCGTCCGCAGCACCTTCCACGCCGTCGCCACCTCCTCCTGCCAAGGGAGAGCTGCCTTTGGCACAGCCCTGAGGACCCCCGGCTGGGGAAGGAAACCTGGGGACCCCCCCAGGTGTGTGTCTCCACCATCCCCATGCCCACGGTGCCAAGAACACCCCAGGACTCACATCAAGGAAGCTGATGTTCACGTGGAGGTCGATGTCCACATCATCGATGGTCCCGTACTCCCTGTGAAGACACACAGCCCCATGGTGGAGTGACAGGCTGGCAGGCTTGTGGGGTAGTGACGGGCATGTGTGGCTCCCCATGTACCAACTGTGTGCACCCATGAGACAAGGATGGCAATGGCAGAGCACCCGTATTGTGGATGGGTGCCCCACGGATGCCACAGCTGGGTGCCCCAAGATGCCACAGCCAAGTGCCTGGGGATGCCATGGCCAAGTGCCCCAGGGGTGCTGCATGTGGGTGCCATGGAGGTGGCACAGCTGGGTGCTTGAGGAATGCCATGTCTGGGTGCTTCAGTGACAGCACAGCTGGGTGCCCTGGGGATGCCATGACCAGACACCCCGGGGATGGCACCGTTGGGTGCCGGGGGATGGCACAGCCGGGTGCAGGCAGCGGTGCACCCACCTGACGGCCACGGCATTCTCGCTGTAGATCTCCTTCACGGCCTCGATGTCGGCATCCAGCTGCGGGTGCCGGTACAGGTCGGCGGCGCAGGTCCCCTGCAGCACAGCACCCCACAGCAGTGTCAGCCCCGTGCTCAGGATCAGGCTCAGGCTGGGGAGTCCTGAGCCCCCACCACCACCCATGGGACCCAGCACCCGTGGTGCCTACCTGGACGCCATAGAGGAACTCCTCGGACTCATTGTCCCCATCGGAGTCATCGTCAGTCCAGTACTGGCCCTTGAGGTCCTGGGGGGCAGAGGGTTGGGGTCAGCAGGTTCGAGGGGGCCAGAAAGTTGGGGGTCAGGAGGGACGGGGGGGAAAGAGTTGAGGGGAGCAGATTATGGGGAAGAGGGTTGTGGAAGTGGACCAGGGGTAATGAGTTGGGTGAAGCAGATTAAGAGGTAGTGAATTAGTGGGGAGCAAGTTGTGGGGAATGATTTGGGAGGCAGTGGGAAAGGGAGCAGGATGGGGGAGTGTCTGGGGGGGCAGCAGGATATGGGCATTAGGATGGGGGGCAGTAGATTTGGGGGAGTGCGATAGCAGGCAGTGGGATGGGGGCAGTTTGGGGGGCAGAAAAATGGGGGCACAGCAGGATGGAGGAGCAGGAAGGGGGGGAGTGGGATGAGGGACCAGATTAGGGCACAGCAGGTTTGGGACAGTGGGATGGGGACAGCAGGATAGGGCCAGCAGGATGGGGCAGAGGGATGGGGCAGACGGATGGGGGCAGCGGGATGGGGCAGAGGGATGGGTCAGCGGGATAAGGGTAGCGTGATGGGGCAGCGGGATGGGGGCAGAGGGATGGGGGCAGAGGGATGGGGCAGTGGGATGGGGGCAGCGGGATGGGGCAGAGGGATGGGGCAGAGGGATAGGGCAGAGGGATGGGGGCAGAGGGATGGGGCAGAGGGATGGGGCAGCGGGTGGAGGCCACGCACGGAGCCGCTGCGGGGTCCCGGCCGATCGCGGAGGGGTTCCTCCCGCATCGGCCCCGTCCCCTTCCCGTGCCGGGGGACACGGGGACACTCGGGGACGCCGGTGCCTGGCCCCCCCTTCACCGCCCGCCGCGAGCAGGCCCCGTCCCGCCGCCCTCCCCGGGCACCCACCCGCGGGGCCTGCTCCCGGCGCCGGGCCGCGCGCGGGGCTGTCCCGGTGCCGCCGCGCCCCCCCCGGCCGGCGGGTCCCCGCTCACCATCTCAGCGGCCGGCGGGGCCTGCCAGCGCCTCCATGCTGCCGGGCGGGCGGGCGGCCATCGGGCCTTGACGTCAGGGCCCAGCGCGGGCCCGGCGCCGCGGCGTCACCCGGCAACTGCCGCTGACGTCACCCGGGGGACCCCCCCGGTACCCCCCAGCAGGGCACCGGCCGCCCCGGGAGCGGGGCCGTGGTGGGTCCCCGGTGTCCCCAGCACAGGGTCCTGTGGCCCCAACTCAGGGTCCCCTCAGCCCCCAGCACAAGGTCCCCCATAGGGCAGCCACATCAGGTGTCCCCACGACCCTGTTGTGGTCTCCAGTGTCCCCTGTGCCCCCAGGACAGAAACCCCAAGTCTCAGTGTCCCCACTGACCCTGCACAGGGCAACGATTTTAGGTCCCCACGTGGCTCCACCAGGTGCCCACAACCTACGGCAGAGTCCCCAGCATCCCCAGTACAGGGTCCACATGGTCCCAGCACAGGGCAACCATTTTGAGTCCCTACAGGGTTGGTCCAGTGTTCCCATAGCACAGCACAGGGTTTCTAGTGTCTCCAGTACGAGGTCCCCACAGTCCCAGACCAGGGGGACCACTTTGGGTCGCCACAAGGATGGCACAGTGTCCCCACAGGGGGTCTGCAAGGCAGGTCCCCGTGTCAATGACATGTCCCCACCAGTGCAGAAGAGCTGTGATGGGTCCCCAGCAAAAGTTCCCCATGGTCTGGTGGCAGGATCCTCAATGCCTCCAGCATGGGATCCTCAGTGTCCCCAGCCCAAGTTCCCCATGGACCTGGCACAGGGTGCCCCGCATAGCTGGCGCCGTGTCCCGAGGGTGTCATCACAGGGTCCCCAGCCCAGAGTCCCCTCCAGCCCGGTGTCCCTACACCCCCAGCTCTGTGTGCCCAGCACAGTGTCCCCAGGATCAGGGCATCCACGTTGGGTCCCCAATATGCTCCATCCCTGGCAGTGTTCAAGGCCCGGTGGGACAGAGCCTTGGGCAATACGGTCTAGTGTGAGGTGTCCCTGCCCGTGGCAGGGGTTGGAACTGGGTGACACTAAGGTCCTCTCCAACCCAAACCAGTCTGTGATTCTATGTCCCCAGCATCCTTGGGGTGGGTAGTTAGGAAGCTCAGGGTGGCTCATCACAACCCCAAATGCCCATCACTGCTGCCCGCACGGAGAGAGGGGCCGCGGCCCCAGCCCTGGGGCCCACCAGCGCCCCGCAGCGGGTGGGTGTGCTGTGAGCTGGGGGGGGCGCTGTGCCTTTAAGAGCAGCGCAACGAGGCACGGTACCTTTAAGAGCAGCGCAACGAGGCGCGGCGCCTTTAAGAGTAGCGCAATGAGGCGCGGCGCCTTTAAGGCGGCGGCCACGCTCCGCCTGCGTGTTGCGACATTAGGTTTGTACCGCGCCGTGTGCATCCGCCGGAGAAAGGAGTCCCACCGCCCCGCCTCCTCCCGCCCCCGAGGCGGTCGGCGGAGGGATCCGCGGGGGGGCAGGGGGCGGTGCTGCGGCCGCCGGGATCACCTTGGCGGGGCGGCGGGGCGGTGTGCAGAGGTGCGGCGGCTCTTGGAGCGGACGGGCGTGGGGCGAGGCTGGGCGGCGGCAGGTAACGGCGGCCTGAGGGGCAGCGGGCGGCGGCGAGCGAGCAGCGGTACCCGCCGCCGCCATCATCGTTCCCGTTCCCGCCGTTGGGCGAGGGTCTCCGTCAGGCGGCGGTTGGGGGCGGTGTGGTGGTGCGCGCGTGCAGGGGTCTCGCGGCGCCGAGCACGTGGCGCCGCGGCCGAGTCCCGCCCGCCTGGAGCATCCCGGTCCCGCCGCCCCGGGGCGGGGGGGGGTTTGGGGTGCCCGTGTGTGTGTGTGGGGGGTCGGTCCTTGAGTCGGGTACCGGTGTGGGGAGGAGGGCAGCGTGTGCCCCGTGGCGATGCTGTGAGGTGGAGCGCGGGGCCCCGGTTGCAACATCCCGGCCGCCTTCCTGGTGGCCGCGGCTGGACCGGAGTCTTCTGGGAGGCTGAGTCAGATGGAGAGGGAGCGGAGCGCTGTGCCGGCCCCCCCTTCATCTCCCTCTTCCCCCCTTTCCCCCCCCGTCAGCCCCGTGCCGGCGCTCACGTAAGAGCCGATTCTGAAGGGCATCAGCTTAAATCAGCGTACGGCTCGCTGAACACAGCGATGCTGCAGCCTCTTCATTCCCCGCTCTCTTCTTCCGCAAGAGATGGCCCCTTTAGCATTAATCATCTCCCGTAATTATGCCTGCTTAAACACGTCCGGTTGATTTGGACAGTCCCGTGAACTGTGAAAACCTTTGAAACGTGTTGAAACCTTCTTTGTAGGCATGAATAGTGCTTTTGTCGGCGGACAATGGCAACCTTGGAGTGTCTCCTCGGACTCGTAAAAGTAGACGGCAATCTCTAAACCCCTGCCTTGTTCTGATAAGGCGGCTGGTTATCGGCGGCACCCAGGTTAACAGAAATCACTGCTCTTCGGAGGTTTTTGTGATGTTAATGCCTTCACTTCCTGGCTACCCCCCTCCTGTGAAGGGCTGCTGCTGGGCCCGACCTGCTTTGGCCTGGAGGTTGGATGACAAAGAGGTTTTTTTAGTTACCCACATACCTCCGGGGAAACTTGAGGTCTTGAGTGCAAAAATCAGCCCATAGCAGGTAATTTCATGCTTGACATCCCCTTTATAAAGCAGAATTTAGGCTAATACGGAGCAGTGAAGTTTGCTGGCCTCGTGCTCATGCCGATGCCAGCCAGTTTCCAAGTCACGCTGTGTTAGCAAAGGCGAGGCAGGAAGCTCTGCTGTGAGCCACGTGCTTGCAGTGGGGCCTTTTGCCTGCAAAACCCATCCAAGAAACTTCACTTTCACTAGATAACAAGCTTGTGGAGGCTGTGGCCTGCGTTTTCCTTGACTACCTACTTCTTTATCTGCCCCAAGCCGTCAGTTTTCTGATAAGCCCGGTTTATTGGAGTGATCCACCTCCGGCGTTAATTCCCTTTTTGCACACCAAGCTGGTAATTTAATTTGAGAGGAATAAGCCGTTTCCTGGGCTGGCCGCACCACGTGCTGGGCCTTTATCTCCTTGTTCTCCGGGGGGGAAGGTGGTGCCGGGGCCACTGCAGCGCGGTGATGGATGGTGGCACGTAGGGAATGGGGCTGCAGTACTTTGGCGCTGCCGCCCAGGCGCGCAGCACATCCCTGTCCCTCAGGGATGCAGCACAGGCATCTATACCTCCATCTAGAGTTATTCAAGTGGAAAAAGCCCCCGAAAACTTTCTTTTATGATGCAAAGAGGGTTTCTTTACAGCTTCCTGGAAGGCTCCTTGTCCTTTGTCAGAGCGGCACGCTACAAGGTTAAATCAGTGGGTGTGCCTGCACTACAGATACCCTTGAGATAAGTCTTGGCTTTTTATTCGCCAAATACCTCATGCTTGTCACTTCAACTCGCTTAATTTTTGTTACTAAGTCTCTTTTACGCCTTTGCCCTCAGGGGAGGGCAGGCTGGGCTCAGGCAAGGCTTATCCCTCTGCACGCAGGGAAAGTGCTGATGTTGGCCTGACCTTCCCAGCTCCGTAACTCCAAGAGGCCAGAGAGGCATCTCCATTGTCACTGCAGTGACTGTTGTGGGTGTCTCCCCCGTGGAGCTGCGCTTCGCTGCTGGGGAGGGCATACCCCAGCTGGGAGCAGGCGGTGGCTGCTGGGTCCTGTCCAGCCGTGCAGAGAGGAGATGGCATTTTGGGGTGGCCATCTTGTACTTGTGTAATGGTGCAACACCACCTCGTGCAAGTGAAGAGCTGTTGCCTCCCTGTCTATAAGAGGGGATGACAGACTGCTTTAAAGCCTGCCTTGCTGCAGAGCTGAGTTTTTATGTTGTTGAGAGACTTTAGCAATGAGCAAAGCTCATGTTTTCCGGGCTTTTTTTTGAGGGGGGGAATCTGAAGGCTTGCCTGGTTTCATAACCCTGCCCGTCTTACATGGGAGTGCTAACTCAAACCATTCCTGCCTCTGGCCAGGGACTCTGGGCATGAGCAGCCTTGTCATGCGGCGTCAGTGTGGTTGTGTAAGTGAGGCTGACCAATAAAACCCGAATCATCACGTGCCATGAGCCTGCTTGCAACTCTCACGGGCAGTAACACGTCTCTGGCGTTGCGATGGTTAATGCTGGTGCTGCCTGGGGATAGTCCCTGCTGCAGTTTCCGCTTCCCTCTGTCACCGATAACAGCAAAGACTTGGCCCAGGGTGGGGATTGCTGCTGCTGGTCCTTTCTCCATCCCCAGGGGCAGATCTGACCAGGAGGTGCAGTGATTTCAGAGTTTCTGGACCACAGGATGAGCTGGCTGGAGTTAGTCACCTCACTGCTGCAGAACCGGTCTCTGCCCTCACACGGGCTCTTTCTAGAACATTCAAGAGCCAGGGAGATACCAGACATCTTGCCTAAAGCACAGGCAGCCCAAGTAATAAACGTGGGGGTTTAGCGGTTATTCCTTGGGGAAGGAATTCACATTTATTTGGTGCTGGAAGCATTCAGGCTTTGTAGGGTATGTAGGATATACCCCCCTTCCTTACCCGGCCCAGACTGAGTGCTCTGTGTCTTCAGGTGTCCTTGAAAGTCCGAGCTCCTCTGTTTGAATTAAAAAAACCTCAAACCTGGTGTAGTGGGAAATGCCGAACATTCCTGTTATATTTATCAGCCTGTTCCTTCCAGGAGAGCTCAGTCGGTGCTTTGTAAATACAGGATCGTGGGAGGCAGGAGGAAATGTTGGAAAGCAGAGGTTGTTGCTAGCAGGGCACGGTGCTGCAGGCACATGGGTCTTTGGGACACTTTCTGGCTGCTGCGTTTCTGCTCTCGCCCCTGGACAAGGTCACGGTGTCTCTGATTGACTTTCCCGAGCTCACTGGAGTGCTTGTGAAGGGGGTTCTGGCTGGGAACTTCACTTCCCTTTATGTACTTGCAAAGGCTTTGGCGGGGGTTAAAATTATATTTGCCAGTGACTCGAGTGGGTGGGGGATTTCCACGGGATAAGGAGAGCTCACATTGCCTATTTTAAAAACCCCCAAGTCATGCTCTGGGTGCGGTTTCCAGCTCGGGATCCTCTTGTTTCGTATCCCTCATTCCCAGAGGCTGTGCAGACCTGCTCGCCTGCGTGGAAGTGATTTCCCAGCAAGGCTTGTTGTTTTTGGCATCTGGAGAAGCTTGTGCTGCTCCGCAGGTGTCGGAGGATGCAGCAGCAAGTGTTAGAGGGCTAAAACACAATGTTTCAGGGCGAGCAGCGGCTTTTCCTATAATAATGGGACTTTGTCTGGCTTTTTATGTGGGCAAACTTTCTTGTTGTGACTCCGGTGAATCAGCAGCTTCTGGCAGGGCTGAGGGAAAGGAGATTTTGCCAGGACAAATTATGGTTTTCGCTGCCCTGGCTCCTTTGTGCCGCATGGGAGCGGGGCGATGGTGAGTCAGGGCTGCCTGCGAGAGTATCCGCACGTATGTGGGGCAGGTCTGCGGCGCGCAAGAGGCTGAGGGGAGGAGCGTTGGCATGGGCAGGCACATGGCAGGCTGACAGGGCATCTTCTGCCTGTTCCTCAGAGCTGTGGCTTCCAGCTCTGACGAAGCTTTTGGGGTTATTAGTGCCCCTGTTTCTAACCTGAATGCTCAGAGCTGGCTGGTGTGTGCAGCTAACACTGGTTTGTGAGTTACTGGGGGGTTTTTGTGTCTGCTTGGGGCAGGCAGAATAAACCTGCACAGCAGCCTGTGTTTCCATGAGCACCACGCTAAAGGTGTGTCTTCTAGGTGAAGGCAGTTTATGCTGAAAGAGCAGCCTGCTTTGAATATCCCCTGTGTGCCCAGGGGATGAAGTTTGAAGTGAAAGTGTTGTTTGAAGTCAGAGCTAGTGATCTGCCCATGCCAGCAGCCACCACCTTACATCACTCTTACCAGAGGCTCTTGGAATGCCAGCAGTCTCGCCTGGGCAGGTCCAAGAGGACAGACAGCTTTTAGCTGCCACTAAAACAGAACACAGTGACTGTGGTGCAGCCTGAAATGAGCCATTAGGAATGCCCAGGGGCACCAGTGCTGCTGGGAATGGGCCTCCTCCCATCCCAGTGGACAGTTAAGCTTCAGTTCAGCTTCCTCCTCGGATTGTGCGCTGTTCCTGTGTTGTGGGGATGCTCTAGTCCTGTAGAGGCAAGCAGCCTGAGTTCAGAGAGTTGTTTTTATCCGAACATTGAGACAAGTCAGCAGTTTTAGATGTCGTGGTGGTTTGCTGCTGCTCTGGGTGAGGGGGAGTGCCGGGGAGGGGGCAGACCTGCAGCATCCTCAGTTGAAGACTGTCTGTGAGTGTGTTAAATCTTCAGTCTTTGTGTTCTCTGCCAAGGTGTTGTGTTTAATCAACCCAAGTCTACTTGCTGGCACAGGCTTAAAGGATGGGAGTTAAGCTTAGGTGAATATTGCCATGATTAGGTGCTCCTCAGCAGAAGATTACCTGTGTAAGAGCGTCTGCAGTCATGCTCGTGCCCCGCTGCCCCGCTCCCCAGTTGCGATGGGATGTGCAGTGGAGGCCTGTAGGAGAAATGACTCGAGAGCTGGGAGGGAGGAGGCAGAGTTTCTGCCTGTGCACTCAAGTGCTTGAATTTTGTTGCGTTGTGTAGCTCCAAGGGAAGACTGGCAATGAAGAGAAGCTATGAAGGGAACATCTTCATAGAAGGCAGGTGAGCTTTGGGTGGTGTACGTGGGGGATGACATGGAAATAGAAGTGTGTCTTGCCTGTATCTAAGACTCAAGTAGGAACATAAAGATAGCTTGACCCAGTAGCAGCCTGCTTGTTACCTCCATATTCATCACGTGGGTGTGTTGGTGTCTCTGCTTGATGAGCCAGTTTGGGTGATTCCTAAACCTGGCACCACTTTCTTCTCTTCCAGACACAGGATTCCAGCAACAATGTCGAAGCACCACGATGCAGGGACTGCTTTCATCCAGACCCAGCAGCTGCATGCTGCCATGGCTGACACCTTCCTGGAGCACATGTGCCGCTTGGACATCGACTCGGAGCCCACCACCGCGAGGAACACCGGCATCATCTGCACCATCGGTAGGCGATTCCTAGATAGGAGAGGATTGCAGCTGGGAAGCCCTGTGTTGGTGAAACTTGTTAGGGAAATCGGGAGAAGGTTTCAACTTTCATCCCTTGCCAGGGATGAACTTGTGTGTTGAAAGAACATGAGTTTCCCATGTCTGCCTAACCCATGTTATTGCTAGGAGTGAATCCAGTGGTTGGGGAACTCAGGACTGCTTAGGCTCTGCTGAGCTCCTCAAGGTAAGTTAAAACAGTCTTTGCTGCTGCAGATATGATCTGTTTCAGTGCTGAGTAAGTCTGTATCTGGTAGACCTTTTCTCTTCTGCATGAAACGGCCTGTTGTGAGGGGGTTATCTCATGATTTTTGCAAAGTTAATATTCAAACTCTTTCTTGGTGCTACAGGGCATATAATAACAGGACAAGGAGGAATGGGTTTAAACTGACAGAAGGGAGAGTGAGATTAGATATAATGGAAGAAGTTCTTCCCTGTGTGGGTGCTGAGGCACTGGCACAGGGTACCCAGAGAAGCTGTGGCTGCCCCATCCCTGGCAGTGTTCAAGGCCAGGTTGGACAAAGGGGCTTGGAGCAACCTGCTCTAGTGGAAGGTGTCCCTGCCCATGGCAGGGGGTTGGAATTGGCTGAGCTTTAAGGTTCTGTTGAAACCCAAACCAGTCTGTGATTCTTCCTCCTAGGCCCAGCCTCCCGTTCGGTGGAGAAGCTGAAGGAAATGATTAAATCTGGGATGAATGTTGCCCGCCTCAACTTCTCTCACGGCACCCATGAGGTAAGGGTGGGTCTGAGCTGATAAGGCCCGACTGGGCCATGTGTCTGCTGACTGTCTCTCACAGAAGAGGGAAGTCCAGCTCAGTCCGGACTAGCCTTGGTGTGGGAAGGAGAAACTTTAGGGGGAGGCATGCTGGTTGTGCGTATTGAGCCTGTGTAATTGCTGATAACAATTAAGTTTTGAAATTAGTTCAAGCTGGTTCCACACCCTTCTCTGTCCCAGGAAGCCAGGTAACTGGTATTTGACACTTCAGTGCCTGCCTTGAAACCCTTCAGTTCTTCCTCATGTCCTGCCATTCGCTGTACAAACCTGCTGGTTCTCAGTTAATAGCAGAAGCCAACATTTATCCCTCTTCTGATGTTCACAGGATTACAGAACTACCAGTTGCTAGTCTCTCTTCGTTGCTGGGGATTTTGCAAGCAGGAGATCAATGAATAACCTTGTCTCAAAAGAAAACTGCTAATGATTTGAATTACTGTGCTTAGTTGAAAGAACTGAACTCCTGGCTTTGCTCAGCCAGCCTGCTCTGGTGGCGCTCCTGACAGTCACGAGGCTAGCACCGTGGTGCTGGGGAGGTGGTGCAGTGAGCGTATAGGAATAAGGTCAAAAGAAATGGACACTGTTCGTGGCAGACGAGCCCTTACTGATATAAATAGATGAGATCCTCAGTGATACTGCAGGAGCTGAGGATCCCGTTCCAGCTTGCCTGGAATGGCACCCTGAGCCTTCCTGATGAGTTGTTTTTACCCTGGCTGCCCTCTAGCATTCAAAATGTCAGGCGGTGGCCAGTAGCAGCTGTAGGTGGCTTTGCTTAGTGAACCATGAGCCTCCTGGGCTGTAACAGCTTGGCCTCTCACCCTCGTGGCCTTTAAAGGCCACAGGGCACTGTCGGAATCAAAAGGTCTGATGCTTAACTGTGCAAAACCATCAGACCTCGACTAAAGACCCTGGAGCAGTGTCAGTGCACAGCCTGCAGCGAGCAGAGTCTGCCGGGAGAAAGAGTAGTGTGGAGTAACTCTGCCCCTCGCAGTCAGACCCTGCAGCTGGGTGGTGCTGGGGCCTGTTGGCTTGTTGGGGTGAGTTGGTGGCCAGGCTGAAGCTGGGAATGCTCAAGCCCTTCCGGCCCAGCAGAGCTGCCGCTGTGGTTTGGGCACTTGTTACCTGAGGTCGAGGACAGGGACTGTGGCTTTCTGCCCTGGGTGAGGTCTAATTGTACATCTCATACAGATGAGGTGAGGTTACGGCAGAGTCTGGTCTTGCTGTCACCTCCTGCTTGGCTGTTGGCTGCAGCCAGTCTTAAGTTTGAGTCCCCTCGTGGTTCCTCCAAAACACTGCAATTTCTAGTGAAGCCCCAAAGAGTTTTCATCCGTTGTGCGTGCCTCAGTTCTTTTCAGTTCTTGTGTCTGCCCAAAGCATTTAACAGGGCGTCAACTTTAACAGAATTGCTGTACCACTTGGCTGCCAGCCTTTTATGTAGAAAAAAAAATGGCTTTTACTTCCAGCTCTGCCCACATTCCTGTTCTGCATATGTAACCCTTGAGGAAGCCGGGCTCCTAGGAGCAAGTTAGACCTTGTTATCAAACTAGGAAGTAAAAATCCCAGGAGACTGGGACCAGGCAAACACGATGGCACCATTCAGGCAGGATTTCTGACCTGCACCCACCTAGGCTGTGGTGTCTGGAAGGGTTGGGGCCCTCTCAGTCTCAACTTACCCACTCAATCAGTAAACTAAATTGCGCTTCCTGCTCTAGAGTTAGCAGTTGCAGTGTATTGATGGCTGAAGGCACACACATGAACTTTAGCACAGCTTTCTCTAGCCCCACCTTCCTGGTGCTGGGATATTGTCCCTGTGACTGTGAAGTGGGTGTGCAGGGCTTGTGTCAAGGCAGGTGAGTGGCATGAGGGGAGCAGGGTGCTTCCAGGTGAGTCAGGGCAAAAGCCGCTGGTTTGTGGCACTGAGGGGGAAAAGGGTATTTCTTATCTACAAAAGTCTGTTAAGTGTTATGCAACCTGCAGCCAAGGTTATCTCTTAATGCTGTTGAAGCAAGTAAAGTAAACTGATCTGCTGGTCATCTGAAGCTTGTTTGAGGTGGTTGGGATGGGAGTTTCCCTGCAGAACTGTCTGTCTGGACACAGTCAGCATGAGCAAAATGCTCTTGCACATGTGGAAGTTGGGCGCATGGTGCTAGAATCTTGAACTTCTGACTGTGATTGCTTTGGCTCTCAAAATAAAATGTAAATACTTCAGTAGATAAAGGATTTGCTGAGAGGACGTTATCTTCAGGGGAAATTGAAGCTTAAGAGTTGTAAAAGAAAAAAAAAATAAAGCTTGTCTGTCTACTCACCTGTGGGACTGATAAGAGGGGTCAGGCCTGCAGGCAGCATTGCCGCAGAGCTTTTGGAAGCGTTCTTCCTAAAGGCCTGTTGGTTGGTGGGCCATCTTCAGATGGCAAGTGTGTGTCCGCATGGAAAATCAGCTGAGTGCCTGGGCTGTCTGCTTGAGTTGTCCTTCTGGGGTTACAAGTGGGGCCACGGAAGGCACAGCCAGATAAGTGCTGGGCTTCACTTTCATGTGGGGAAGGCCATTGTATCCTCATGCTCTGCTTCTCTGGAGGCTCAGTCTGAATTAAACTCTCAAGCTACAACTGAAATTGAGCATAATGCAAGAGCAGAGCTGTCAGCTTGGGCAGCTTTCAGGGTGTATAGTGATCTCTTTCGTAAGTGGTGGTGTAGAAATGGCCTGAACGTTTCCATCTCTTTCCTTGCCAGTACCATGAGGGCACAATCAAGAATGTGCGAGAAGCTACAGAGAGCTTTGCTTCTGATCCCATCACCTACAGACCTGTGGCTATTGCACTGGATACCAAGGGACCTGAAATCCGAACTGGACTGATTAAGGGAGTAAGTTGCTCTTTTTCCTCCCCCTCACACGTTTTTCACCGTGTGAGCCCAGATACCCTGATGTGCCTGTGGCCTTCCCAAATAAAAAATGTTTCTAGGGACCAAGGTAATGAGCCATCTACCCAGAGCTGGGACGATCAGCTGCTGGCTGGGAGGTGCTTGCCTGCTGGTTTTTAGTGCTTTTGCTGAACCGCATGTTTTGACACGCAGAGTGGCACAGCAGAAGTGGAGCTGAAGAAGGGTGCATCGCTCAAAGTCACCCTGGATGATGCCTTCATGGAGAGCTGCGACGAGAACGTGCTGTGGTTAGACTACAAGAACCTCACCAAGGTTGTAGAAGTTGGCAGCAAAATCTATGTGGATGATGGTCTGATTTCCTTGGTGGTTAAGGAGAAAGGTGGGTAGCAACCGTTCCAGCTATGCCTGTTTGGTTTTGCCTCTGAATGTATTTGTGCTTTCCTTCTAGTAACTGGTTGGGTTTTTTTTAGCTTGCCATTGGGTGTTAAAGGACAGGCTGACAGACTTGGGGTTCTTTGGCCTGGAGAAGAGAAGGCTCCTGAAGGGGAGACCTTAGAGCAGCTCCAGTGCCTAAAGGGGCTCCAGGAAACCTGGAGAGGGGCTTTGGACAAGGGCCTGTAGGGACAGGCCAAGGGGAATGGCTTTAACCTGCCAGAGGGGAGATTGAGATGAGCCCTTAGGCAGAAGCTCTTCCCTGTGAGGGTGCTGAGGTGCTGGCACAGACTTTTCCCAGAGAAGCTGTGGCTGCCCCATCCCTGGCAGTGTTCAAGGCCAGGTTGGACACAGGGGCTTGGAGCAACCTGCTCTAGTGGAAGGTGTCCCTGCCCGTGGCAGGGGTTGGAACTGGATGAGCTTTAAGGTCCCTTCTAACTCAAACCATTCTGTGGTATGATTCTATGAGTACATGGGTCTTAATGCCACAGTGAGAATTTGAACAAATCTTTTCTACCTCAAGTGTAGCAAGTGTCCAAAAACTTCATCTGGTTTCACTGGACTGTCATCTAAACCCCCTCTTCAGAGGTGAAGGTGTGGAAGGCACATACAGTGCTCATGATCAAAGCCTGTTCAGTGGGGCTAATTAATACTTTTATGCAGGATTTAACTAGTTTACGGTGTAGACCCTGAGTTTTGTGGTTAGAGACAGAACTGGCTTTAACTGGTAGCATAGGGGTGGGGGTTAGTCCTTTGTAGTGCTGCCTAAACCACTCCAGCCTCAAGGTGTTGCCTCAAATCCCAGAGTGTAGGGAGATGGAGGTGAGGCTTCCAGGGTGCTCAGTTTGGAATTACGGGACTTGTGTGTGCACAAGGACAGCCTGGTAGCTTTTTTGGGAGAGGCAGTCCCAACCTCCTGCATGGAACAAATGGCATCCTCTCCAGGAGCAGTGCAGAAGTGGTTTTAGGCCAGTCTGTTGTGCTCCCATGGGTAAATTGCAAGCTTGTGTGTTGCATAAATGCTCTGAAGAGACGGGTGATGTGCTTTCTATTGTGTGTGGTCACTGCTGGACTCTGAGGCAGGGAGGTGGTGTGGGAGCTCCAGCAGGGAGCTTCTGGTGAACACCGACTGTAGGAACACATCCCTTTCAGGCAAGGACTATGTTACGACGGAGGTGGAGAACGGCGGCATGCTGGGCAGCAAGAAGGGAGTGAACCTGCCTGGCGCCGCAGTCGACCTGCCTGCAGTCTCTGAGAAGGATATCCAGGACCTAAAGTTCGGTGTGGAGCAGAATGTCGATATGGTGTTTGCTTCCTTCATCCGCAAAGCTGCTGATGTCCATGCTGTCAGGAAGGTGCTAGGGGAAAAGGGAAAGAACATCAAGATCATCAGCAAGATTGAGAACCATGAGGGTGTGCGCAGGTGAGCTTTTAGAAAGCTTTATATGGCATTTGATACGTGTTGTGACTTGGTTTTGGTTTTCTTCCTCCTGCCTTGGTATTCCAGGATACCGAAATGGCATGGAGGGGGAGGACAGAAGGTGTTTCACACAGCACATGGGGTAACAAACCTCTTCTCTTCAGGTTTGATGAGATCCTCGAGGCCAGCGATGGCATCATGGTGGCCCGTGGTGACCTGGGCATCGAGATCCCTGCTGAAAAAGTCTTCCTCGCACAGAAGATGATGATTGGGCGCTGCAACAGGGCTGGTAAACCTGTCATCTGTGCCACTCAGGTACTGGAAATGCAGCTGGGAACACAGGGTGTGAATGTCAGTACCTCTCATGGTGTGACTGTTCACTAGAGTGAGATGCCTAGAGCAAAGAGGGTTTGCTCATAGCTTGAGGTGTTGCTTTAAAGGTGTTAGAGATCTTCACCAGGAAGGTTATGGGATCTCTTGTGTGGCTGCTGAAGGTTTTACCCCTTAAAGGCATTACGAGCCTTTTAGGCTGAATAACTAAATTCTGGGGAAGAAAATGGCATGTGCTTTTGCCTTGGCATCTTGTAGCAGCACATCTGTGTCCAACAGAACACTTGTGAAGGTTCCCACGTGTATTAAAAGATGTACCCACACTGCAGCATCAGAAGGAACTGAGGGAAATATCCATCCCCTCATTATTCTGGGAGTGGGAGAAGGAGAGCTGGTGCTCAGCTTCACTGGTTCCAGTAGATGTCATGTGTGTGCAGTCCTCAGGCACTGGGAGGACTGGTTTCCTGGCTGCACTTGCTCTGTGCATGGGCTGTGGAAGCAAAAACTGCCTCTAAACTGTAGCCACCAGGCAGGGCTCTGTATTACAGTGGTGTATGCTCCTGCCTCTTCCTGTACTGCAGCTGAAATGCAGCCTCAGGTGATGTTTCATGAGGAAATGAGTGGTGTTTGCCCAGTGGTGAGCTTCAGCTGGGGAAAGCTGAGCACTTGGGCAAGACATGGCCAGGCTGCGGTGTGTGGAGGTACCCTGGCTTCTGGGAGAAGGGGGCAGGAAGAGCTAATGGAAAGGAGGAGCTTTTCCTTGGGAAAGCTGTTGTTTGCTGCTCTCTTCTTAAGCTCAAAATGCTTAAGAGGCTGGTGGTAGCTGTTCTGAGGTTACATATTAAAGAATTTGAAATCTTGTTTTGAATGAAGATGGCTTTAGTTAGTGCAGACCTCACTGTCACCTATTTCTAGATGAAAAAACCAACACCCTAGGTACTAATTTGGGAACATGTGGCTGGATTTCAGCTGCTGGAGAGCTCAGAGGTCCGTGGGCCAAGCCCTGTGCTGAAAAATCCAATTGGAAAGTTGGAGTATTGGGTCTGTGGTGTCGTGTGGGTTAAATCTCCCTGGAAGAGGAGTGAATGAGGAACAGGAACAAAATGAAATGGGTTGGTTTTTCTTACTGGTAGATACTTTAATTCAAAGCTGGTGAGGGACCAGGCCCCTCACCATCCCGTACCCATGATAGAACTCTTCAAGCTGCATTCTGTCTTCTGCCCTATATATAAAGCACATTAAAGTGCACTAGTGAAAAAGCAGCAGCTTCCTTCTGCAGTGTCTTGATTCCTTTGGCTTTCCTCTCTTCCAGATGCTGGAAAGCATGATCAAGAAGCCTCGCCCAACCCGCGCTGAGGGCAGCGATGTTGCTAATGCCGTCTTGGATGGAGCTGACTGCATCATGCTCTCTGGAGAGACTGCCAAGGGAGACTACCCGCTGGAGGCTGTGCGCATGCAGCACGCTGTGAGTACTGCCTTGCCTCTCAGGAGCAGTCCTTTATCGCCCCCATCTTACATCTGAGCTGGGCACCTGGAGATCTAAATGTGGCTCGGGCTGGGTGGCAACACCTCACAGTCCAAAGTAATGGAATCAGCTGGGTTGGAAAAGACCTTTAAGCTCATCCAGTCCAACCGTTCCCCAGCACTGCCAAGGCCACCACTAACCCATGGCACTGAGGGCCTCGGCTACACGGTGTGTGAGCACTTGCAGGGACGGTGACTCCAGCACTGCCCTGGGCAGCCTGTTCCAGTGCCTGAGCACCCTTTGGGGGAGAAATTCTTCCTAACATCCATCTAAACCTCCCCTGGTGCAGCTTGAGGCTGTTTCTTCACGCTGTGGGTGTTTCTTTACCTAGTGTGGTCCTGAGGGCCTGAAACCTCACTTTGTGTGCTCCAAAGCATGGCCAGGCAGAGCTGAGAACTGCTCTGCAGTGCTCCAAAATCTAAACTTCACATTTCTCACACTTAATTCTTGTTAAGGGCAGGGTAAAGGGGGGGTTGCCATTACCTTGGTGTGAGTTTCTTCCAATGCCCTATTTGTTGTGGCGTATTAAATGCCTTAAACTTCTCCAAGGTCAAGGAGCTGCTTAAGCGGTTTATCTGTAGATAATGAAAGGTGTGGGCTGGCTCTGGGGGTGGGGGAGACTCCTGAGTCTGGTTTGCAGCACTGGTGTGCTCAAGGTTGGGGGGTGTGTTGCATGAGTACTGACAGCACCGTGGTTTTCCATGCCTGAACTGCCAGAAACCTCTGCTCTGCTTTGAGTTCACCCAGCTCGCGCTGCGGCTGATGGAAACCTGATGTCGAGTGTCCGAGTGTTGCTTCTGCCCAGTTACCAGTGCTGTGACTCACAGCAGTGCTAACTCCCACCAGTTCTGTGTGCAATTCAGGTTATAGAGATGAATCAACTCGGCTAGTGTTTGCAGTGCATTATGGAAGTAATCTTTTATCTGGTCAATATGTGTGTTGGGGGTTTTTGGGGTGGAAAATACAAAATGTGACTTGATTCCTGGGCAGTAACTGCTGGTATACAGGCTGAACACTAACGATGCAACTGAAAGTTTCTTCCTCAGTTTTCACCTCCTAAATCACAAGGGCTGACTTTCTACCAAGACTTGGAAACCTGCTGCAGGAAGCCTTCTGTCTGGGTTTCCATTCTGACGTTAATTCCTAGGCTCAGGCAGGTTGTATTGTACCTGTACCCTGAGCTCAGGATCTGTTGCATGTGCTTCCCTCTTCCTGCAGACCTGGGAATAGTGGTGTTTGCTCTGCTAGGCCTCTGGAGAAACACTGAAGGTTTAAACCTTCTGTGCAGAAGAGTAAATACCGGTTCACTTTGTTTAGCGTGGTACAGGCAGCAAGGTGCCAGTTCTGCGATGGTAGGAGCACAGCCCCTTTCATCTGAGCTGACTGACTTGGTGTTAGTTGAGAGAAGCCCCAGCAATAGTGCCCTGAATAACCATGGTCTGAACATCTGCAGCATGGCCAGAGCAGCTGAATATTTCCATTGGAAATGGCCAAGTGGTCACAGCAGGAAAGAGCTCTAGTGAAGAGTGGCTCCTCTGTGCGTTCCCTGGCCTGAAACTGGTGTCGGTTTGGGTTTATGTACTTATCCAGTGCTGCTACTGGAGTCTACCAAGTAAAGCTCCCTGTGTAGTGAAGTGTAGACAGTAAATGTGGGCTGTCAGGTCAGGGTTTGCTCTATGTAGTATCCCTGCACCTCTCTAAAAGACCTGACCTGTCTTTCCCTGTCCCAGCAGCTTTCCTGGGACTCCACAGTGATTTGCTCAGCGATCCTTTTCCACTATCCTCTTGGAAACAAGTTTGCTCTTCAGTACCTGGCACCTCTGTGACAAAAATACCCTGTGCCTCAAGTTCAGTAGCAAGCTTCCAAATACTGAGCAGGCTGTTTCCTGCTTGTGGGAGTGGGCTTCCTTTCAATTCCCGTCCATGTTCCCCAGTTGTCTTCAGATGTCTCCCTGGCCATGCTGTCTGACAGGACCGAGGTTTCCATAGCTGCCATTTTCCTTTCTGCCACCTCCACCCTGGTACTTCTGCCCCTGTAACAGCTGGAACCCCTCTGGCCATTTCTGTATGAGTAACAGCGGTGGTGATGTGGAGTTAAGGACTGCTGTGCCCTCCTGCAGCTGCTCTCAAAGCAGACATGTACACACATCATCAAATGGCAAGTGTGAAGCCACAAGTTACAAACCAGACTCAATTTAGGGTTGGCACTGGGCTGCTGTTCCTGCCCATCACATGTGTCCTGGTATTTTTAGACATAAGATACTTAACTACTTTGGCTTAAACTGATATCTGTGGAAGAGGGATAATTCCTAGCATCATGTAAAGCAATTAATTAACATTAGAATAACAAAATCGGTATTTGGAAGGGGTCTAATGACAAAGCTTTTACTATAACAGCACCTCTCCTTAAACATACCTCGTCATGCTTTGTGTGGTGGCTGCTCACTTTCCAAAGCAACTGGATGGAGTTGTCCTCAAAAAGATGATGAACCTTTGCATGCTTTTCTAGTCTCTGCAAGCCTTCTTTATTGGGTTGTCAGGGGCTAATGCAGCCTTCTGAGATGAGAATTGTCTTTAAACATGGGCGATGCCTGGCAGGCTGGGATGAACAGATCACTGAACCTGTGGCAAATGCTTAGCCTGAACAGAAGGCCCTTAGCTGTGCCTCTATGCCTTGTCTGGCACTGTACAAACACCCCAACGTGTTGTGACAACCCTATAAGGAAGATTTGTTCCTATTTTTATTCCTCTGTTACCAAAAGAGAAGTGGTTATAGCACTTGGAGGTGAAACTTTATTGGCTCTCAGGTTAAACTACGTCTTTACTGGCTCTCAAGCTAAACTAAAACTAATGACGCTGAGCGACACAGTCTCCCAAATTCAGGGTGATGTTGAAAGCACACTGATTGTGTGTTGGCTCCATGAAGACTGTTCCAGCAGTGCTGTGTGGTGTTGGGAGGGTATTGAGAAGGAGACACGGAGCTACAGAGGTTTCCTCTTGAAGAACTGTGGACAGGACCATCAGTAGGCTGGTAGATGGCATGAGAGTCTCAAGGAATTAATAAGCAGCTGCAGCAAAGTGCTCTGACCCCTTGAAAAGCTGGCTTGCTCTGCTCCTTGAAAAGCAGTCAGCGTTTGCCTGCTCTGAAAGGGCTCCAAAATACAGCAGGAATACCACCTATGGAATGCTGGCCCCATGACCAGTGCCTGCCAGTTCAGTGGCGTGGTAGAGCAGCCAGTGCAGCTGTGGTGTTTACTGGGTTGTGTTCAGCAAACTCCCAACCTGAGAGCCAAGAAGAGCTTCACAGCTTGACCTTTAATATCCTCTCGCATGCATTACTATGACAGTTAAGCCAATTAATGTGATCTCATGTTCCTCTGGTGTATGTTTCCTCCTTTTCTTTCCTCTCTTTTCCTCCATCGCTCCTGCTCGGGGCTGCAGATCGCTCGTGAGGCTGAGGCCGCAATGTTCCATCGTCAGCTGTTCGAAGAGATTTTACGCCTCAATGTTAACAACAGGGACCCTGCTGATGCCATGGCAGTAGGCGCAGTGGAGGCCTCTTTTAAGTGCTTAGCTCCAGCCCTGATAGTTCTGACCGAGTCTGGCAGGTAGGGCTCAGAGAGGGGGCTTGGTGCCATGAATACAAACACACTGCATCTTAACACTGCCAATGTTCAGCAAGCGGTTCGCTGCTGCCTTATCAGCCTTGTGTAACTGCTGTGGTCTGAGCTGACTTCTTCTCCGTGGCAGGAAGGGACTCCGTAGGCAGGAGCAGAGCGAGAGTGCCTGGCAGTTGGCATGAATGTCACTGAGTGTGGGCTTGGCAGGGTGAGGTGACTCTGGAGGTGCCACCAATTTGGCAAAGAAACCTTGAGGACCAAATGGTTCCTCTCTGTGTGCTGTTTGGGTGCCCGTGTGTTGTGGCATTGCCCCAGCTAAATCTGTGCTTGCTGATTGGCAACTCCTATGTCAAAAGCTAATGGTGTTTGTGTGACACCTTGTAATGGAGCACCTCACCCTGCCCCTGCTGCCCAGAGCGGCTGACGTGAGTGTTGTCTTCCCGAATGCGTGTTGCTCTTATAGATTGCCCGGGAGGCCGAAGCCGCCATCTTTCACAGGCAGTTGTTTGAGGAACTGCGTCGTCTGACATCCCTCAACTGCGATCCCACGGAGGCCGCCGCTGTTGGCGCTGTGGAAGCGTCCTTCAAGTGCTGCAGCGGGGCCATTATTGTCCTCACCAAGTCTGGAAGGTAGGAGGTGCCAGGTTCCCCCAGGTCAAGCCAGCCTCATGACAGGGTGGGGGAAGGAGACTCGCATAAAGCTGGCTTTGAAAGGAGAGCCGTAGTGGTGAAGCCGGGCTTTGGCAGCGACTGAGAGCCCAGCTCCCTGCTGCAGTGCTGGTTCCCTGGAGACGGGCAGACATCTGGAACATCTGCACGTACAGAACCTCCAAGTTCCCCCACCTGCCTCTGCCAGCGTGGCATCGGCATCAAACCCTGCCTCCCCTTCCAGCTGGGAATGGCATCTCTGCCAGCAGCGCTGGCTGGAAGAGTCAAGGGAAAATCGGTGGTGCAGCTTCAGCTCACATTTCTTGGCAAGAAATCCTCGATGTAACAAGTTCAGTGGATGCAGAATCCATTTTATTTATTTATTTAGTTTTTTTTTAAATCAAGGCTGTGGCCTTTCATAGTAGCATCCAAATTCTTGGTCCCCTGCTGACCCCTTCAGGCAGCAGCCTGCTTGCCTAAGCCTGAGGGGTGAAGAGGGGCTGCTTGGCCTTGGGATTGTTAGGGAGGGAAATGGAGAGTGCTGGAAATTTCCTCTTCCTCATGCCCCAGCCTGTGTTAACATCACTGACCAGGCAGGCGCCAGCAGCCACGTGCTGCCCGTGCTCACAGGCGAGCTCAGTGCTTTCACTGGGGGTGTGTGACAGCAATGTGGATACACTGGAGCCATTAGAGTTTGGGATTTCCATCCAGCAACGTGAGTAGGGACTTGCTTTTCCAGTCGTGGAAAGGGAGCTGGAGCTGATCAGCTTTTCCATCTAGAGGAATTAGGCTGCCCGTTCCCAAAGCATGTCTTACCCTAAGTCTCAGACTGCTTCTGGAATTGCTTGCACTGGATTGGGGCCAAAGGAATAGTGCAGCAGCAGAGATGTGATTAGATGCATGGTCTGCCTGAAGATCTGGACCATCGGTGAATCCTTCACCTAAATTTACAGCTTCAGATGGTTTGAAGCAGCTACTTCGTGCTGAAATGAGCAGTGACTGTAAGCACCGCATCTGGATACCCTTGTGCTTCTGATGCTCCTTGTGAAAGGTTCCACCTCACACTTGACCTTTCTAAAGAGATTAGAACTCTGAATATTTTTAGCTGTGGATTCAGTTACAGCGTTTGAGTACCTGGATGTCCTAGAGCTGCCGGTAGGCTTCTTGGGCAGCGCGGGAAGGATTGTCTGAGAGCTGGCACGTGTGTTTGGGGGCTTCCAGCAGGCTGCCACTGCCCGCTTTAAGCAGCAGTCTTGAATGTTCCTGAGCTTGGCTCCACTAAATGAGGCTGCAAAAGCTCGTGGAGATCCTGATGTGCTTGTCGGAAAGATGGAGCTGTGAATGCAGCGGTTTTCATCTCCATTTGCAGGTGCCCTCTATGCAGTGCCCAGGGAAAAGGAAGCTGCAGTCCCCAGCCAGGGTGTGCTGCTTCCTCTTTTAGCTGTTCTAAGGCCCCTGCGCCCAGTGTTCCACTCTAAATTTTGGCCTCGGTGGCGTTTGCTTCCCCTTGGGCGCAAGAGCAGAGCTCTGCGTGGAGGAATCGGCCTGTGAACTGCCTTCAGCAGGTGAACGTGGCTGGGAGGCAAATGGCTTCGGTGCAGGCTCTTCCCATCCTGTAAACCGGGAGCCCCTCAAAACAGAGGGAGCTTGCAGGGACCCCCATTGAGATGCCAAGGACTGCTTGCAGAGGCCGGAATAAATGGCACCTCGCCACCTTAACATAGCAACGGAGACAAATAAACGCTTGTTTTCGGGACCAAAACACCCAGATGGTGCTTTAAACTCAGAGGCGAGGTGATGGTCACCACTGCCAAGGGTGATGGCCTCGCCCGGTTGCCAAACTGGGAATTCAGAGGAGCATCCAGCTTGTTTGGTCAGCTTGGCTCTTGCCAGCATCTCCCGTGAGTCATCCTCTGATCCCCTCGGGTTTGTGGAGTTCACTGGGCAAACCTGGCTGCTGCTTGTGCTGTTGTGGCTGTACACAGGCTCCCCCCGGTGCCTGTAGCGTGGTGCTTCACCTGGTGCATGTGGTGTCCTTGCAGGTCGGCACACCTCGTGTCCCGGTACCGCCCGCGGGCTCCTATCATCGCGGTGACCCGCAATGACCAGACGGCACGCCAGGCCCACCTCTACCGCGGCATCTTCCCCGTCCTCTGCAAAGAGCCAGCCCTGGACGCCTGGGCTGAGGACGTGGACCTCCGTGTCAACCTGGGCATGAATGTTGGTGAGTGAGGCTGCGCCGGGAATTGGGCTGGTTGGGATATGGGGGGCCTGAGCCCCAAAGGTATAGTGCTTTTGAGGGTACTGATGGGGACCGGTGACAAAGGGAGAGGAACTCGCTGCCTGTGTGGTAACAGTGTCTGCTTGGGAAATAGGGGATGGCAGTTGCATGAATACAACCACATCCGCTTGGGAAATGGGCCGGCAGGGTTTGCACAGCTGCCTTAAAATGTGCAGCTGGGTTCTGGCAGAAAAGAGGGTTGGCTTTAGTGTTGTGCTTGTCCTGAGGGACATGAGAAGCCTGGAGTGGGGTGACTTGTTTCCTGTTCCCTCTCCCAGTTCTGTGCTGTGGAATTTTCAGCTGCTTTGTCACAACAGAGCCCAAAGCGGAGAGGAGTGGGCATCGATGGGGTCTTGGTATCAATTTGGGTGTCCCTCTGCACCCCGGACAGGCAGGTGATGTGACAAGCCCTGACCTCTTGCTCTCTTCTCTCCTAGGCAAAGCACGTGGGTTCTTCAAGAGCGGTGACCTGGTCATTGTGCTGACAGGCTGGCGCCCCGGCTCCGGCTACACCAACACCATGCGCGTGGTGCCCGTTCCCTGAGCGACTTGACTCCGACCAGCACCAACGACCTTCCTTCCCCCTTCCCCTCGCTCCCCTCTCCCCTCGCGTTAGGCCTGCCATCGCTTGCGCTGTTCTCCTTCTCCCTAGCGTGGACGTAGGTTGCTAAACACCACCCCGTGCAGCAGCAGCAGGGGGAAGAGACCTTAAATCACTAAAAAAGTACATACTTGAAGTGTTTAGTTTTTTTTAAACCCTCTCCCCGTAGTGAAGTCGTGCCCTGGTCGATGTTGGAGTCAGCGTAGGAAGTTCTTGTCAGTGTAGGACTGGCCTCAGGGTTTGGGGTGATGGGGAAAGGGGGAGGTGATGGTGGCCAACATTCTGCTGTCCCCTCCTTGCCCGAGGCAAGCTGCTCCTCACCCCCACCCCCCACCGACCAAATCTGAGGTTTATCCAGCCCCTCATCTTGTTTGTCCCAGGGGTGGGGGTAGAAGAGGGGTGTTCCCCCCTCCCCTGCACCCCCCTCTCACCGCGCTGTCACCATGTTAGTTGTGTGTGTGTCCCCAGAGCCTTCTCCTGCACCCTGCACTCCACAGGCCCCTGGGGCGCTCAGAGCACCACTGTCCATCAATAAAGAGAGGCTGAAGCACCCACAGCTGCCCCCGTCCTTGTCTCAGGGGGGCGGTGGAGGGGGTGCGGGCAGCAGAGTGTGGAGGGGACCTGCAACCTGGACCGGGGCAGCGGTCCCACCACGGGCCCCGCTTTCCCCGCCTCCCCCCGGAGGAGAGCTGCTCCGGTCACCGGAGGGGCTCCGCGGGCCCTTTAAGAGGCGGGTCCCCGCCAGGCTCCGCCCCCTCCCGCCAGTGGTCCGGGGAACAGAGCGGGCGACAGCTGCCAATGCGGGTGCGCGGAGGGGGCGGGGCTTGGCGGCGGGCTGCCAATGGGAGGGCGCCGGGGTGCCGCGAGGAGGCCGGGCGCGCGAGGCATGACGGCGCCGGGCAGCGCGGGGCCGCCGCGAAGGTAGGGCCGGGGGGGGGACGGGACCGGCGGGGCCGGGGGCCGGGGCCGGCCCGTGCCCGGGGCGCGCTGTGGAGCCGCGAGGCGCCCCCAGCGCTGCCGCGGGGAGCCCGGTGCCCGCCCTCGGCCTGCCCCCGGCCGGCGGCGCCGCGCCGTGAGGGGAGCGCGGAAGCACCGAGCTCCGCCTCCCGCTCTGAGGGGCCGGGCCGGCGCCGGGGGTGGGGAGGGTCCCGCCGCTGCCCGGGCCGGGAACCGCTGGTTCCGCCTTGGCTGAGGGGTGCTCCCAGCCCGGGCGGAGGCTGGGGCCGGCCTAGAGCGCTGCCCTCGGTGCTGGGCGGCGGAAGAGCTGCCCCGGAGCGGGGTTGCCCCGCGGGGCCCGCGGCCGCGCTGTCCCCGTGGCGCGGGGCTCTGGGAGCCGGTAGATCCTGGTACCCCGGGTGCTGGGGGCGAGGCCCTGGCTGTCGGCCCGGCTGTGACCCACCGCGCGCAGCGCCCCGGGGTCGGGTCGGGCCGTGCCTGGAGGGGTACCCGGGAGCGCTGAGGGAGGCGGCCCGGGGCGCGGGAACCTGCGGCCGCACACGCTCCCGGCGCCGTATCTCCGGCCCGTCCTTGACCTCCTGCCTCTCCCCTGACAGCGCTGCTCGGGACCCGCCGTTCCCCTCCAGCATCCTCGGCGGTGGCTCCGCTCCAGCAGCCAACACACGGGATTGAAATGACCTTGAAAGCCGGGAACAAGGGCAGCTCGCCGGATCCCGCCCGGGCTCGCTCGGACCGAGGCAGCCCGGCCGCAGGTGTCTCCCGCCGGCTCTGATCCTCGGCTTTTTCTTTGGGAGGCAAAATCCCTCCCTCGCTCTTTCCTGCCTCTGCCACGCGCTTCCCACTTGCTCCCGGCAGCAGGGAAGGGATCAAGGGAAAATCCAACGCTGTTGGAGGGGCTCGCGACGGATCGTTCCCGGGCTGGATCCCAGCATCGCGTAAGGAAAGGGAGATGTTGGTCCGGGGAGGGGGAGAAGCTCCAGGTGATCCTGGCCAAGCCGCAGCCCGGAGGCGAGCTGGGGCTCTCTGGGAGGGGGTGTCTGCCCCGGGACAGTGGGCAGGGGGCTGGCAGTGTTTTCCCTTTGGTGGGAATTCCTGTGCCCACCTGCTCTGACTTGTCTTGGGGGATCCACACTCCGACTCTTCCTGCTCTGCCTATAGACTGTTGTAGTCTGGGACACTCGGGATGGTGATTTTCCTGCAGGAGCAGCTTCCTGCTAAGAAAATCCCTCGAGGACAGCCTGTTTTTTCTCCCTGTGCTGGCACTGGAAGTGGCTCTTGGCAGGGAGATCTCCCCATCAGTTCTGTGGAGCCCAACCTTATCTTACCCTGTGCTCCTGAACCCCGGATCTCTATCCCTGATGTATCTGGGAGCCGGGACAGAGCGAGATCTGGTGAGGGCAACTGAGGCAGCTGCTGCAGTGTCTCTGCTGGGCTGCGGATGCTCCTCAGAGCCCCTAGCCCCTCCCTGGAGCAGCCTGGTCCTGCCACTGTGTCTGGGACCGTCTTATCCAGGGCTTATCCCTGGCAATGACTCTGTGGGGGAGAGAAAGCGGGGACAGGGCCATGGAGCGTTCCAGGTGCTCTCCAGCCTTGGGCCCTTCTCATTCTAGGGGATTTCTGTGTGTTTGGTGACCCTGGGGGGTTTCCTGGTGCCATCTCCTCAAGCAGGGGCACCTCTCCCCATCCCCTGTGTGGTGCCCCTTGGCGTCATCCCCGGTTAGGGCTAAATCCGCTTGCCTGGATTAAGCAGTGGGGATTTAAGGCATGATGCAGGGGAAGCTGGAGCGGGCTGAGCTCTGGAGAGGGAGTCTCTGGAGCAGGCTGGAGCCCCTTTTTCCAGCATGGGGGCGGGGGGGTGAAGGCTTCAGTGCCTCCATGGTAGAAGTTTGGGCTTCAGGGCAGTGTGGCATTTCCTGGTGTTGGCGGCACAGGCTGCCTGTCCCAAAGCCATAGGATGTCTGAGGAATCAGGCAGGGACAAAGCCTTTGGTGCGATGCCAAGGGATGTTATTTTGGTGCTTCTTGTTGTTAGAGTCTCCCTTCCCTTCCAGACACATCCTTTGACCTGAGCTTCTCCTGAAAACCCCTCAACCTCGGTGTGATCATCCCATCCCGCAGCGCTTGGGTTTGGGGACCGTGCGGGCAGCTCGTTTCCTTTGCAGATGCTGGCTGTGGGGAGCTGGAGCTGGTTCCCAGCCTGATCACTTGTGTTCAGGTTTTCTGCAGCCACACGTATGTGCTGCATCTTCAGGGAGCATCCCCTGTGCTTCCAGCCGGGATCCAGCCTGGCTCCCTTGCATCAGGACAGCATCTTGTTGGGGCCCTGAGGCTGTGGGAACAGGGGGTCTTGCGCTGTCGGGGTGCAGCACCCCCATCTGGCTCTCCCCGAGTCTGTGGGGAGTCATTCAGGTGGGTTTCCCTTCAGATGGGTCCCTCAGAGTGGGTGCAAAGTGTGTCCAGGGACGTAGGCAGCAGAAGAGCCTCTGCCTGTAGGAAGCGGTTGGCGTGGCTCCTGCTGCGCTGCCACGGCATCGGCCCTGCGGGCACCGGGATGTGCTCCAGCTCCGTGCTGTCCGTCCTGCCTGTGCCGCACCTGCTCTGGCTCTCGAGCTTTTTCCCTTGAATAATTTCCTCTCCGTATTCCGGGGGCTGTTTCCAGGCTCCTCTGTGCTGCCGGAGCCTGCGGACCACTGCTGCGGCCCCCGTGCCCTGGGACTGTGCTTCGCTTTGGCTCTTGGTGCCAGACGCGCGGCAGCAGTCTCTGGTTGTGGTTTTCTGAGGGCAGATGTGTCACCTTTCTGGCCCACCGGGTGATAACCTTCCCGCATGCGCTGGGAGTGTGTTTGCTTTGCCAGTCACAGCTGATAAGCACTTGTGATAAAAGCCATGATAGCAAATAACAGGCTTTAAGGAGAAGGGAGCAATGAAACGAGGGAGGTGGTGCCCTTGGCAAGGGCTCTGCCCGGGGAAGACACTGTTTTGCCGACCCGGAGGAACAGATCCTGGCCCTCACTAGCCAGAATCTCCAGGAAGTTTCATATCCCAACTTTTCCATCCCAACTTCCACCTTCTGAGGAGTGGCTCCGCTGAGGAGGGTGCTGTGGGAGCGATCGGGGTGTAAGTGCTGCTCTTTGGCCACTCGGCTGCAAGTGCCGGGGAGTTCCTGGCAAGAAACATCCTTATTTTTCTCTCCACGTGACGTGGGAAGTCACAGCAAGGTTCCTGCTGTCCTTGACTGGCAGAGATACCAACCACTGTGTGTAGGCTGGGGCTGACAGGAATGCATTGATGGCTCCAAAACACATCTCTTCCATCTTTCCCTCCCCCCGGGAGCTAATGGGCTTCTCCTTGCAGTGCGAAGCCGATGCATGAAAAAGCAGCTCCCCTGAAGAGCCCCGAGCCCATGCACGGCCGTGAGAAGCTGGAGACATCGCACAAGCAGAGGAGTTTGGATTCCCTCGACGGCAGGTAAGGGGCAGTGGGTTCTGCAGTCGCGTATTTGCTCTTTTTCCCTCCTGTTGTGACCTCCTGCAGCATCCCTGCTGCCTCCGAGCCCCCAGGTGTATCCCACCGGCTCGGAGTGGGCACAGGGGTTCCCCTTTGTTTTCCCTCTTACATATTGGCAGGGAGGGAAGGAGGGGTTTGGGGAAGGGACCGGTATTCCGGTATTCCTGCTGCTGAGGTTGCTGGGGGGATTTTGCTGTCTCTGTGGTTTCTCCTTTCATCTGCTGGTGCGGTGGATGCAGATGGATGCCCCTGGGCCCGTCCTCCTGCCAGGGCATGTTCCCAAACTTCCATGTGCTTTCCCTGGGGAAACCTTTACCTGGCTGAAGCTGCTCCGAACCTGTCCCAGGCTGCTGCCGGGGCTCCTTCCCCTGGTGCTGGGGTGTATTTGGGTACACGCACCTCAGCGCTGGTGCCTCCACCATCAGCTGTTACTTAACATCCAAATTTGCCTTCCCAGGGTCTCTCTTTGATCCTCTACATCTTGCTGTGTCTCTTCTTGCAGCTCACATGTCTGAGGGAGCAGGTGAGACCTGGGGCCCCTCACTTGCTTGATGATTGTTATTTTGCCTTCCAGCCTCCGCCTGAATGAAGCCCTGAAGGATGAGGACATCAAGAAATGCCACCGGGAAGTGGTAAGTCTTGAGCTTCGTGAGGGAACAGGCTGGTTCCTTGTAGCCTGGCCCTGGCCATTTGCCACGGAGGAGCCTGCCCAGGGTCTCAGATGTGGAGGTGAAGCCACAGCAGCTCCTGGTGTAGGGCAGAGGCTCCTGTCTGTGTTTCCAGGGGAGCCAATGGTGGTTTCAACTGGTCTGTGATCTGCCTTGCAAACACTTTCAGGATTTTCCATCCAGAGCAAAGGAGAGAGCAGAAATCTGGACTGCAGACGGCTCAGTTCCCATCTGTTTGAACCTTTTTGGTTGTTCAGATCATGCCCAAAGTAGAGCTTTTTGGTCTGCCTGCAAACAGGAGATGCTTTGGAAGAGGCAGGAGCAGAGGGAGGAGGTGTTTTGCCTTTCCCCACGAAGAGATGGAGGAGAAAAACATTTTGCTGATTATTCAGAGGCCTCGGGGGGCTTACGGGGCTCTGCTGGGGCCAGGGAGTGTTTCTTGAGGGTAGCTTGGAGGTGAGGCCACGATCCCCACGTGCCCCCTGAAACACCCCCACCAGCACTCCCGCCACCCTAGCATCTCTCCGGGGGGTGTCTGAGCCAAGCCCAGGTGATGCTGAGCCTTGATCCTCTTACAGCCCAGCTCATCCAGCGACAGGGTGTGTGGCGCAAAGGTGACCCTGTCACTGCAGGCAGGACAGGAGGGCTCTGCCGTGTCCCTGGGGAGCACCAGGAGCTCCGGGGCGCTGCCTCCTCCAGGGCAGGGGGCACAAACCTGCCTTCACAGGGGTAACTTACTGCAAAGCTTTGAACTGCTTTGGAGCCTCTCGCTTATCCCCAGAACCTGCCGAGCCTCCCGTGGCAGCCTTTGAAGAGACGCTGGGAATATAAATAGCTGGCTGGCGTGGTGTGATGGGCACAGAGCAAGTGCTGTCACTGTGCCCCGGATAAGGGAAGAGCTCGAGGAGGAGGAGAGAAACCGCTGGGCAAGATAAATTGCCTGCGGGTGAGGCTGGGAGAAGCCCAGCTCCTCGCAGAGGCTCCGCAGCCTCCGTAATCATTAAGGGGGGATGTTTACCTGGGACGATGGCGCAGCGTCTGCTGGGTGCTGGATCATCTGAGCCTCCTCCAGCCCTTCGTGCGCAGCGTCCCCAGCCCGGTGGGACCCCCCTGCGCCGGTCCCAGGTGTGGGCAGAGGGAAGTTTTGTTGCAGGAGGGTGTTTTGAGGGGTCTCCTCATCAGCGAGGTCACCGGATAACTTTGCTTTGCTTCGTTTTCAGGCTGCTAGCAAGTACAACTCCCAGTACCACAAGCTGTTCAAGGACATCCCCACGGAGGAGAGCGTGTTGAAAGGTAGGTGACATGGTGAGGGACGGGCATGGTGGTGGCAGGATCCGGCCCATGGTCTGCCATGGCCCTTTCTCTGCCTTGCAGTTTGCTCCTGCGCACTCCAGAGAGACATCCTCATCCAGGGAAGGCTTTACATCTCCCCCAACTGGCTCTGCTTCTACGCAAACCTTTTTGGGAAGGATATCAAGGTAACGTTGGGGCCAGCTCACCCCGGTCCCATAGGGCTCAGAGCTGAGGCTATGCTGCAGTTTTCCCCTCCTGCACCCAAATAACCCCAAAATTGCCATCAAAAGCCTCTGTGCTTTTGAGACGAGTGTGGCTGCTGCTCCTCCTCCTCAGATCACCCCTGGCATCGGCCTGGGGAAACCAAATATTGGTTTGGTTTAGAGTTCCCTGATGTAAAACCTCCTACAAGCTGCAGCAGTGTTTGAAGGAAGATCAAAGCTTTGGGAGGGGGGAAGATTTGAGTTTCTCCTGGTTTTTCTTCTTGATTTACAGTCTGATGCTTCCCCGTTAGCCTTGTGGCTGATAGAGATCTTGGGGAGAGACAATTTCCTTTAAAACTGGGCTGAAGAACTGAATTATTTACATCAGCCGCTTTAAACAAATACCTGATGGAAGAATGGGGTTCAACGAAGTCATCCTGCCATGGATTACATCCTGCTTTATTTTTAACTCTCCCTGGGCTTGTGATGGGTCTTGGGGAGACTCACTGGGGAATGTTTTCCCCATGTCCCGGCTGTTTTGTTTGAGTAGAAACTGTCTCCGAGCCGAGATTAACGTAGGGGGGTGATGTGAGCTCTAATAAACCCCAAGCTGTCCGAATCCCCGCACTGCCGCTCTGCTTGGGGTGTAATTCTGCTGTGTGCTCCATGTCTGCCCTGTGGAGGAACCTCCTGGAGCTTGCCCCATCCCTGTGACTCTTTGTCCTCCAGGTGGTGATCCCGGTGGTGTCCGTGCAGCTGATAAAGAAGCACAAGACCGCTCGGCTGCTGCCCAATGGCCTGGCCATCACCACCAACGCCAGCAGGAAGGTAACACCGGAGCCTCGCCGCAGCCCTGCTCCGAGTCAGCTCTGCTTTGAGAGCAGGGAATGAAGCGATTCCAGTTGGGAATGGAGCAGTGCTCTCCATGCTGGCAGCCAGCCAGGGCAAACACCGTGGCTTTGCTTTCGTTTCTGAATTTCACTTTGTTTCTGTGCGAAGCAAAGCCCAAGTGAAACTCGGTCGAGCCTGACAAATCCCCGCCAGGCTCAAATAAAACCTATAAACTCCTTAAGCACAAGCAGGGGAGGGGCTGGGGCTGGTGTTCATCCCAGCTGCCGGAAAACTTGGATAAGGGGCTGAATTTCCAGCTTCTAAATCACGGTGGGTGTTGGCTGCAGTGAGCTGACGTGGTCCTACCAGGTGTGTCTTGAGCCCTTGCCTGTCCGGATGCTGCTGGCAGCAGTGTGCGTTGCCTATCCCCTGCCAGGGTTATTCCTGTGGGGTTTTGGGAGGGGGTGGTTCCTGCAGGATTTAAGCAGGATTTGGGTGTTCAAAGCAATCTGGTTGCAAGGCTGCTCTGCATTAGGTGAGGTAGGCGCTGCCCTGTGTCCCCTTGTGCCGATCCATGGGGATGTTTTCCACCCCTCCCGGCCCCATTTACTGCTGCATTCCTCTGGGCTGATCGCAGGAGGCCTCATGGGAAGAGCAGCTGAGCAAGACTGGCCCCAAAAAAATCTGGTCCAGGTTTTAGGTGGCTGCAAAAATAACAGCAGGAAACTCCGCAGGGAGGTGCCTGCAGGGGGGATGCAGCTCCTGCAGCAGGGGAGATTCAAGGGCAGGACGTCTCTGTCTGTCCCCTGCCTTGGAGAACTGGACTCGGGATGGGGGAGTCTCTCCTGGCAGCTTCTCTCTTTCTCTTGCAGTACATCTTCGTGTCTCTCATCTCCCGTGACAGTGTCTATGATGTCCTGAGGAGAGTCTGCACACACCTGCAGGTACCCTCCACCCTGTGTTTCGGTGGCCACAGGGCTCTGCACTGGCCTCCAGGGCTGTGTTTCAGGGCGCAGAACCCTTCACAACTCTCCCCCTGCCATGGCTTCAGATGCTCCCAAAGCCCTCCCTGGTGTCCTGCTGCCTCTTCCCAGCATCCTCACCCTGCAGCAAGGGACGGGAGGAGGGACAGGAACCGTGCCCTGGGCACGTCTTGTCTCCAGGAGCTGCCACTGGCCTTTTCTGGGTCACGGATGACAGAGGCAGAGCCCGGAGTTCCTGCTCTCTCCCAGGGCGTGTAGATGAATTATGTATAATCTGGTAGCAATACGAGTTCTGCCGCTCCGCACATCGGGGCCTGCGCCCCAGATCTAGAGTTTGAAGGGGAGGAAAAATGGTACAAAGGCAAGAAAAATTTGAATTGAAAAGCCTAAGGGGGGAAGAGACATCATCAGCCCTGGAGCTGGAGAGCAGGACTGCGGGGATCTCCCTCTCCTTGCCTTTGAAGCACGTGGGAAGCAGTGCTGGGCCCTTCCCTGCCTGGAAGGGTGTCCGCTGGCTGTGTGGGGTGGTTATTCGGGTGACTCAGTTCCATTGCCAAACTGGGGGATTTATCCTTTGAAATGTGCTGGGCTCTGCCTACATATTCCCGTTTCCCTCCCCACAATGCTTTATCCCCTCCACTGGAAGCTGAGGCTCACACAGAGCCGTGGCCCCATAGGGTTTTCAGTGATGGGAAGCAGTGATGCAGTGCCCTGTCCTCTGCTAGATGCTCTTCTTTGTCCCCAAATCCCTGTGCTCGCAGGTTTTAAGTAGCTGCTCTTCACAGACTCTCCAGAAAAGTCAATACTCGCTTTCCTGGCGCAGGTTGAAGGAGGGAGAGGCAGCACCATCACGCCTGTTCCTCTCTCCTTCCAGGTTTCAAGTAAGAAGAGCTTGAGCTTGAAGGAGCTGACAGAGGAGCCTGACGCTGTGTCACTGGTGAGGGTCAGGGCAGCTCTGGGAGAGGGAAGGAGCCCTGTGAACTCCTGCTGTGGGCAGGAGAGTGTTCCCTGGGTGGGTTTAACACCTTCCCAGTGCTGGTGCAGCCGCTTGCAGTGTGGAGTCATTCCCTCTCCCCTTGCTGCTGACAAAGGTCATGTGAGCATGTGGCTGTCGCCTTCATAGCGCGTCCTCTGGGATCCTCATCCCCTGCAGTGGCACAAACAGACGGGTCAGGAGGATGGTTTGGGCAGCCCGTGGCTAAGCACGAGCCTGTTGCTCTCGGGGGTCCCTATAGAGATGGAAAAACTCAGAGCGATGTGGGGAAATGCCACTGCTCTGCTCCCGCTGGCTGATGCTGTTCGCAGCCATGAACATGGATAACAGGCTGGAGATGTGGTTGAATTATGCCAAAACCTGTGGGGTGAGTGGGATGGCTCAGAGCCAGGAGGCTCGGGGGGGGGGGGGAAGAACGTGACTGAGGGAGCACGAGGGGCCTCATCCTGCTGCCTTTGGAGCACAGCAGGGCTCTGCTCTGCCCGCGGTGGCTTTGTCCCTGGCCAGCAGGATGTGTCCTCTCCATTAAACATGGATGGTCCGTCCCTGTCTCTGTTCCATCATGAAGCCGTTGGTGCTGTGGCTGTGCTGGGCTGTACACTGAGCATGGTGTCCTCCATGGGCTGGGGATCGTGTGCACCAGGCTGGGTGCAGGAGGTGACAATTGGAGTGGCCGTTGTGGGACAGGGCTGGTGGCATTCCAGGGGTTGAAGACACTTCTCAAGGGCTGAATCAGGAGCAATCCAGGCTGGCAGCATCTCCCAGTGCTTCTGAGCACTGCAGCCCTTCAGCAGCTCCAGCCCTGGGGACACGTTAGCAGGGGAACTCCTCTCCATGCCAGTCACCACCTTGCTCCTTTTGGTGCTTCTCTGGGATGCTGAGCCATGGGGCAGGCGAGGGGCTCTTGGGGGATGACGGGAGACCATGCTGAGCTTCAAGGGGTGGAGGAGGTGGCAATTGGTATTGGATTCTGGAGAGGGACTGTAGTGACAGGACAAGGGGTGATGGGTTTAAACTGAAACAGGGAAAGTTCAGGTTAGATATAAGAAAGAAGTTCTTCCCTGTGAGGGTGCTGAGGTGCTGGCACAGGGTGCCCAGAGAAGCTGTGGCTGCCCCATCCCTGGCAGTGTTCAAGGCCAGGTTGGACACAGGGGCTTGGAGCAACCTGCTCTAGTGGAAGGTGCCCCTGCCCGTGGCAGGGGTTGGAACTGGATGAGCTTAAAGCTGCTGAAGGGCTGTAGTGCTCAGAAGCTTCAGGGGATGAGGTTCTAACCCAAACCAGTCTGGAATTCTATGATTTCGGGCAGGCATGGGGTGCGTGGGCAAGTCCTTCCTATGGCAGTAGGAACCTGCATCGCCATGGGACTATTGTGGAGGGCCAGCTCCGCCTTAGGATGATGTTTTGGATCTGCTGGTTCTCGATGGAGCTGCTGAATATGGCCCCATCGCTCACCCGGGGCTGTTCCTGCAGGAGGTGATTGTCCCTGAGGGCAAGTGGAGGAAGGTGTCACCCGCTTCGCTGTCCCTGTCGCTGCCAGACACTGACTACCAGTGCATCCACCGCACCTCTGTCAGCAGCCTGAGCGCCAAGGAGAGCTCCTTCACCTCCGAGGAGCCCCTGGTTTCAGGTGAGGGCCGTGTCCGGCACGAGGGCACGGGGTGAGCCCAGACCCACACCGTATGCTGAGTGTAAACCTCCATAAAGTCACATTCATCCATCCCCTGCTCTCGTGGAGGGAATTTCTGCCTTGCAGACCAGCAGGGTCAAGGCTGGGAGTCAGTGGTGGGGTCCTGGGGATGGGATGAGGTCTGGCTGTGGGGTCTGAGCCCTCAGTATGTGCCTGTGAGGGAGGAATAGCTGACAGCTGAAGGCTCCTGGTAGTCGGAGGAGCACAAGCCCTGTGTTTGCTGCTGACTCTGGGCTTGTGTTCCAGAAAGTGCAATAAACACGGAGGAGGAGCTGGAGGTGGAGCAGGGCTGCGTGGCGGAGCTGAGACCCTCTGACTACCAGCTCCTGAAGATCTTCATTGTGCTGTGAGTGTGCAGCGCGGCCGCGGTGTGGGGGGACGAGGGGCACCCCGGGGACATTCAACTCAACCATTGGCCGCTGAGCACTTGTACTTGTTCCTCTGCTCCCAGCATCTGCCTCCTGGTTGTATCCTCCTCGTACCTGGCGTTCCGCATCTTCCGCCTGGAGCAGCAGCTCTGCTCGCTCAACCGGGACTACCTCTCCCGTGGGCACAGAAGGTGAGGGGCCCTAAGGACACTTCGGTGCAGGGGGGTGACACCATGAGTGGAGGACCCGAGGTGCAAAGAGCAATGGCTCCCTGACATGTCCCAGGGATTCCTTGTCCTTTGTCCTGCTGTTGGGATGGCTGATGGTAGACCCCAAGGTGTCATCCCCATGCACTAAATGATCCCATCAACTGCTGGTTTGTGTGACTGGGGAAAGCTCTGCTGTCCCTGAGACTTTCAGCCCTTGGGGAAAAAGGTTTCCTTGTGGGTTTGGGGCTGGTTTCTGGTTGTAGGAAGCACTGGGGTGGAGCTGGGCTGTGCCCTGGGGCTGACATGACCATGGGCATCATCAAGGGATGGACATAGAATCATAGACTCACAGAATCAACCAGGCTGGAAAAGACCTTTAAGCTCATCAAGTCCAACCGTTCCCCAGCACTGCCAAGGCCACCACTAACCCATGGCACTGAGGCCTCTGCTACACGGTGTGTGAACACTTGCAGGGACGGTGACTCCAGCACTGCCCTGGGCAGCCTGTTCCAATGCCTGAGCACCCTCTGGGGAAGGAATTGTTCCTCAGCTCCATCTAAACCTCCCCTGCTGCAGGTTGAGGCCATTTCCTCTTGCCCTGTTGCTTATTACTTGGGAGAAGAGACTGACATGAGTGGGTTCCTTGGGTTGGGGACATCGGGGTGACTCCCTTCACATGTCCATGGGGGCTGGGCACCAGGCTGGGCATGGTGCTTCCATGGCTGCTGTCTCACCCATCTCTCTGCTTGCAGGTGACTGTTGCCCCCAGCGCTGGCTGAGGACAGACCCTGGGACGGTGTCACCCCGTGTAGAGATCCCGGTGCTGAGCCCTCCTGGCTGTGGCTGTTGCACGTGGCCCGGCTTTCCCTCAGCCACTAACATGGGACCAAGTATCTTCTCTCTTCCTACTGGCACCTGCTCCTGGTGGGACCTCTTGGCCAGCTCACGGCCACCGGTGCCAACTCCCCGTCCCACTGGAAACCTGTTTTTCCCCCGGGATGCTGCTGTGCCGTAGCACTGGACGATGGCTCAGGGCTGCCGAGTGGTTGGACCTCCCCTTAGGACTTGCTGCTAAAATGGGTGCTGGTTTTTATTCCAGCTTGGATTTTTCCTGTTAAAAGATGACTTTAGGCTCACTGGGAACCCCCAAACGTGGGGATTTGTTGCTGCTGCTGCTCTGGGTGAAGCCGGGGCAGCGGCTCTGGGCTGAACCTGCCTCTTCCTCCACCTCTCAGTACCCCTGGGACTGTGGCCAGAGGAACGGCCCCAGCCCTGGGGGTGTGCAGGGACAGGGAGAAAGGGGCCACCAGCCCTGTGGGGCAGCACCCAAGGGTGGGGGTACAACCCAGGCCCCCCAACTCTGCTGGGCTCCGTACTGGCCCCCAGCCCTTCTCTTCTGGAGCACCGGGCCATCTCGGGGTGCACGTGTATGTCTCTGTCCCCTGCAAAGCACTTTAGGGTCCCCGAGACCAGGCGCTTGGTGCCGGACCAAGGCTGCAGTAGCCTGTTCCCCTCGTTCCGACATCCCAAACGGAGCCTGTGCCTGGCACTGGGGAAGGTCCCAGATCGCAGTGTGGCTGTGCCCTCACGGAGCCAGTCCCGCAGGGTTTGTCCCGCTGGCTCCCCCGGGAGCGTGCTGGGGTGGCAGGTGATTCCTGTGTGATTCCTTTCGGTTTTCTTTCCTGTTTTTGGGGAACTACAAGTGCTGATGGGGCCAAATCCCCGCTCCCAGGGCAGCGCTCACTGCTCTCCCGGGCCCGGAACGGCTTTTAAATGAAATAAACCCAGGATTTTCTAGCACGTCGCTGTGTGCTGCGAAGCCGGGCTGTGAGCCCGGAACAGGGCACCCCAGAATCAGCACTGTCCTGGTGCTCCTTCACTGGCTGTGTCCTCAGGACGTGGATTACATGGGGACAGCCCTGTCCTCGTGTGGGTTTGGGGACGGGTGCCATCACCTTGTCCTCCCTTTGGGCCAGTGCTGGTTGTACCTGGGGCTGTTCAGCCCCGATGTCACACGCTGGATGGGTGCTGGTGGGTGCTTAGCAGCGTTTTTCCACCCTGTGTGTCACCCTGGCCATGCTGAGGAGGGGAACCAGGCTGGGGGTGCAGCCCTGGCTGGGGCAGGAGAATCAGGGTGGCTTCTGGGGGACACCCAGAGCCAGAGAAGCTGCAGGTGCAGGGGACAAGGAGGTTTCTTCACTAGGTGGCAGCAGAGACTGTGGGATGTGGCACTTGGGCTGGTGGCAGGGCCACCCTGGGGATGGAGGGTGCTGAGCTGCAGCCTCATCCTGCTGGGGTGGACAGGGTGAGCCTTTCTCCTCCTCCCTGAGCATCTGCAACCCGAATTCCCCCTCCCGCCAAGCCTGGCCCGTAGAGCAAAATGCATGAAAAAGGGTGAAATGCAAGAAAACAGCTCAACTTGGAAAGCCCCAGCAGAGGTGGTGGTGGCCAAGTGGGGAGGGGGGCAATGTCACCCCATTTTTTCGGGAGATTTTAGCACCTTGGGGTGCTGGGGCTTGGCCACGTTTCTGGCCAAAGCTGCTGCTCCAAAGCCCTGGTGTTACGGGGTGACCAGTGGATGCGAGGTGCCATCCCACTGCTGCTCCATCCCCAACGGGCACTCACCCACTTCAAATGGGTTTAGAGTTCTTTTTTCTAAACCCAAGTTGGTGCTTAATGGGTTCAACCCTAAAGTGGGGTTTATGCCCCCAAAAATGAGGTTTAGAGGTTTAGGATTGGGGTTTTCTGGGGCTTGTGTACCCAGTGTGGTGGGTTTTGGGTGCTCTGGAGCACCCAGTACAAACCAGGTGCATGGGGGTCCCTTGTCCCTGGGCCAAGGGTGATGGTAGTGACAGGCCCTTTGTGTGATGGTAGTGACAGACACCTCAGCTCCTCTGGGGGCTCTGTGGTTACCCCAGGGGTGGGACAACCCGTGGGTGCAGTTGGCTGCTGTGGAGGAGGTTTGAAAGAGCCCCTGGTGTGGTTTGGGGGGTTCCTGCTGCCAGGAGCTGGCTGCAAGGCCCTGGTGCTGTTCTCCAGCTGGTGTTTGCCTCCCTGCTCGCTGTGTTAGTGCTCCTGGTGACGCCCTGCTTGAGCTTATTTGCTTTTCTTTGTGTAAAGAAATGCCACGTAAAAGCCTTGGGTGCAGGAAACGTCCTTGGGTGCTCCCCATCTGGCTCCTGTCCCATCCCTTGGGGATAAGGAACACGGGGTGCCCCTGCCTTCAAGTCCCCCTGATACTCCCCATCGCACCCACTGTCCTGCCTTCCTCCTTCCCCTCTTCCCATGCTCCTCCCCAGCCCAAATCAACTCCTAAAGACAGGATGAGGTGATCAAATGGGCCTGTGTGGCTGCCTCACTGTCACATGAGGTGCTGGTGGAGTTGTCCCTGGGCTCGCTGGCTCTCTGAGGCTGATTTCTGCTCAGTTTCACCCGCTGCAGGGCACAGAGTGGCTGAGAGGCTGCTGCAAGACCCAGCAATCATCATGGCCATGACACCATTGCACAAGAAGAAATGAGCAGGTACTTCCACAAAGACAGGGTGATACAAGTGCTCAGTTTGGTTTGAGTTTTATTCTGGACCTGGAGCAGCAGTGACATTGCTCCAGCAAAGCCACAGAGTCCAAAGTGAATCCCCTTCGGCAAGAGGCTCCATCCCGTTTCAACCCTCTCCAGGGTTTTCAGCTCCACCAGAGCACAGAAGGGGTTTTCCAGGGAGTCTGGAAAGGATGGATGGGATGCCCTGACCCACTGGTGGCACTGCAGGAAGGAAGGGAATGACCCCAACCCTCACTTCACCCCACTGCTGGCACTGTGTGTTTCCTCGGGTGTTTTGGAAGAGCCTGGCTGTGCCTACTTACCTTTCTCTTAGCAACAAGGGAAGTTTAAGCCCTTCCTAAAGTTCATTGCCATGGTGCTGGTACACACACACTGGTGGGCCTGGGCTGGCAGTGTGCTGGGTGAAGAGCTCCAGGGTAAAAACAATCCTTCCCCTTCCCTATTCCGAGGGCTCTGGTTAACCTCATTTCCCTGCTGCAGCCGGCACGCTGCGGTGTGGTTGCTCTGCTAGACACCACCTGAGCAACCTGCTCGTGGCTCCTCATGAGGGTAGAGCTTATTCCTTATCCTGCAACAACATCCCAGACTAATCTTTATTTTCTTTACTTCTAAGCCCATCTTTTCACAAGAGGATCTGCTGGGAGATCCCAGCCACTGGCCAGCACAGGAGGGAAAGTGTTTCGGTTTGAAGGGCATTAAGGACTTCTTGGGCTTCAAGGAGACCGCAGTTATCTTTGGCTTTTGTAACTCAAACTCTGTCCTTTTGTTCTCCCTGGTGTGGGGTTTTTTTTTTATCTCAAGTAACAGAACGGGTTTTGTGCTGGAGGAAGCAGCACCTGAGTGCTGTGAACGCCAGCGAGGGCTGGGGAGCACTGAGGAACCTCCCCAAGTGGAGAGGACCTGAAATCCTAATGAAAAAGCACAGACTTCAAAGAGTGAGTGTTGCTTTTCATCTCAGTCAAGTTACCTTTCCTAGGATTGGGTTTCTCAGCTTCCTGTTAATCTTCCAGCAGCTTAGAGTCAGGTTTTAATTTGTAGTAAGAGCAAGGCGGGGGACAGAAAAAAGCTACAGCTTAGGAGCACCTATCTGAAGAAAAGTGATTCTCTTTTTGCCTGGCTCCTTAATTAATCGTGGCATTTCCTTTGGAGTCTCATCTTTTGACAGGTCACATCTCAGTATCAGGTTTTTGGGGGTAAACCAAATCCTTGCTGCTCAATCCCAGACTGCTGGAATGCTGCTAGCGGGAGGCACAGATTAGAAGTAGCTGTGAGAAAGCATTTGGGGGCTTGGTTTTAAAGGGCATTTGCTAAACTTGGCTTGGAGCAGCAATGCCTGTGGCCAGTTAAAGCCACCTAATGAGGGCATGGTGTCTGCTGGGCAAAAGGTGGAGAAGTCTCTTTAGCAATAACCCGTTTTGCCACAGCAATTAGTGTAAAACTTCACCACGAGAGGAGGATTTTCTTTGAGAGCAAAGTGACTTTTCACGTTACAAGTTCGAAGGCCAGTGATTTCCAGAGGAGACTAAGGCTTTTCCAGGAGGAAAGGGGTGTTTGGGGGTCTAGCCATGCTGGAGGGGTTACATTCTTCTTCTTTGGGCCAATCGTGTGCATGGGCATTTCCCTCAGGCACTGGGGGTGCTGCCTCGTGGATGGGGAAGGCAGTTCTTGGCGGGCTGGAGCTGCATTTCCATCACTTCTGTGCCAGTTTCATGATGAGAGCTTTCCACTCCGATCTCTTCTGCGTGATGTAGGAGGGGGTGAGGAGCTGCAGCAAAGGCTCTGGCCAGCCTCTGAAGTATCCCTGACACAGAGCCTCCGTGTTGCAGATCACGTACATCCCACAGTCATAGCTGTTCTGCTGGGCAGGCGCCTTCTCCTCCACAAAGGTTGCTTTGCCCCCTTTTTTGCCCAAGAAGGCCTCCAGCTTCCCTGCCACTTGCTTGGCGTGGACAGAGTTGCATTTACTGTGGGAATCATAATGGGCAAAGCACTTTTTGTCCCTGAAATAAACCAGTAAGCTCCAGTGGGTGCCCCCAGCGACCTGGTTGGAGTTGTCATTGATAGGCAAGAACACCAGCTTCTTGTGGAGAAGGTCCAGCGGTTGAAGGAATATGGCTATTTCTTCCTGACTAAGGGCACATTTAATGAACTGAGCCACTTCGGGGCTGATAAAACAAACCTGATCACTAAACTCTTGGAACTGGTGGTTGGCGAAGTACTCAAAGGCAAACCCGATGATGTGATCATTGAGCCAGTTTGGGGGCTCCAGCAAGGCCACGTCCGACTGCCTCAGCAAACTGTCCATGTAACTGAGAACAACAGGGTCCATCCTGCATTGGTCCGGGCCACAGCACTCCAGGCAACCTTGGAAGCTGAAACGTAGAAAGGGAAGAGGAATTAAGGAATTGGGTCATGCCTGGGACAAGATACAGCTCAACAAACACCTCGAGGTCCTTCTCAGGAAGCGGGGAGCAAAAGCCTGGGTTTCCCAGATGGGTATTTGAAGGACCAGTGTTTAAACCATCTGCCAGAGGAGCAGACAGAGGATAACAGCTCCTCATCTGCAGTGTGTGATGGGTCGAGGCGGGCTCTTTGGCTGCTCTAGGAGCAGTGTGTGGCTCCAATTAGATAAGTGTTTCATCATTATGATCTTAACCTCAAAGCGAAGTGATTTCAAAGCAGTTCCTGCTGGGGAACTGCAGGCATGCCTTCGGTTCTGGGCTTAGAGCAGAAACCATACGTGATCGAGGAGAAGTCAGCTGGTACCTTGGTGTTTCAGTGCTTTACCTGCACAGTGGCAATCGCTGGAACTCTTTGCATCACTGGTATTCCATAAATAAAAGCCTTTCAGGGCTGTCTGAGAGGCAGATGGTCCCTTTCACCCAGCAGATAGTGCCACAGCTCGGTGCCAGACGCATGACTTGTTCCAGGAAAACCTGCTGGCCCGCCAGCACAGGAGGCCAGGCAGTGAGGAGGAAAGAGAAACAAAGCAAAACAAAGCAGTTCCCTACCGTGGGAATCTTTAGGACAACCTTGCTGGTAGAGATTTCAATAACTCAAGTGCCACTGAAGCTGGCTGGGCTGCAAAACACCTATTGTTGTTTTAGCTCGGGTTTTAACTTGCTCAAATTTTGCTCACAGAAGGAGAAAGCACTTGTGGGTGCGCTGAGGGGTGAAGATGTCTGCAGCCTTCCACTGGTGATGTCCACCTGCGAGCAGAAGTGACTGCTTTTCCAATCTTTTACTTTGCTATTTGTCCAGGCTACCTTCTTCCGTCTTAATCTGCACCTGCTTTCCACAAACAGAGGCTGCTTATCCTCAGAAGGGAACCTGGAAATCCAAGTAGACTGTAGCACTCATGCATTTGAGGACGTACTCAAGGGACTTCCAGACAAGACTTCTCCTGACACCGACTTGTTTCCCTTTATCAGGTTATCTGTCTGAGTATCCACTAATTCTGGTCTTCCTAGCAGCCATGGAATCACAGAATGGTTAGGAAAGAACCTTAAGAGCATCCTGTCTTACATAACTCCTTTTCAGAAGCTGCTGCATTTGCTGCCGTCATATCGCAGGGGGATTAAAGCGTGTTTCAGAGCACCAGGACATGCTGATCAACAGACAACACAAAACACTCTCCAGCACTGGACTAGGATTTAGATGGAGATCTTCTGAAGAGAAACTGATGATTTAAACCCCCTGTATCAGCCCTGGTTTTCCTCTTGCCTGGGCTCCTCAGCTGCTGTGCTGCACTATCAGCCCCTGATAACTTCTCTCCCTGCCAGGGAAGGGCTAGAAATGCTGCACGCAGGGGCAGCGGTAACGTGACGTGATTTGGCCTCATCCTTTCCTCATCTGTGCCAAGAGCAGCATGAAAACATCTTCGGATTTCCTAAGGCACCGTGTGAAAACGAGCAATGATAAGATCATCTAAATATGATTCTCTATAAATAGGGGGAAACAAAAAAGATCAAGTTATGTTGTTTACATGTTAGGAAGAAGTAGATTGGTGCCTCTTATCGCAGTGTGAATCATGAAAAACTATCATTCCTGGCCAGGTATGCATAAATTAAGAGAGATTTATCCCTAAAACATCTTGGCAAGGTCACATCACATGCGATTTGTCAATACCCGAAAGTATGAAGCATGCTGCATGTGTAACATGTCGGAAGGAAGGGCTGAGGGAGAGTATCTGGGGCTTGAAAAAGCTAATAACTGGTTGTGTACAGCTGATGGATCCAGGAGATGCCAAGCAGCAAGAGTCATTGCAGAGGAAGGGGAGCAGTCACTGGTATTTGTACTGAGCCAAACACAATGGTATTTGGACGTGCTTCCTCCGTTAATGAACTCATAAACTATTTCCAAGTTTGTGGAGCAAATCCTTTACAACAGCCTGCAGCAGAAAAACAAACCAAACCCCAGACCAAGTCCCAGCAACTCCGTAGCATGCCTAAAAATACTCTTGTGTAAAGAGTGGGTTTAATGGGGTCACTTCTGGCACGTGCCCATAAAAAGCCCCACATTTTCCTTTACTGCGTGGGTTTTCTGCTTCAGCTTCTCCTAGGGTTGTATGAAGCAGTAAACAGCTTTCTGCTCCAGTCCAAGTGGGATTATAGGCTAGGGAAGGAAGCATGTGTCCCGTGTTCTGTTCATTTTCCACTCTGCAGGAACATCATTTGGGTGATTTTTTCAGTTGATGAAAAAAAAGAGAGAAAAAGAGACATTTGGCAGCTTCCTACAGTCAGGAAGGGAGAATGGTTACAGCAAATGCTTAATTGCCACTAACTACTACTTTTAATTTTATTGCCATCTGGTATTTGTGAAGCTGATTGTGAGTTGTGCAGGGTGACTCACCACGTGCAGCACACAGCTTAAAGGAAAACCCTTTGCAGGCTGCGATGCCTTTCAGAGCCACTCAAGGTAAGTGGTGAGGACTGGGAAAGCACAGCAGAGCTGGGAAAAGCTGTTGGGGAGGCTCCTTCTCTTGGGAGAACCTCCCCATTAAAGCTCAAGATGAATCCACAGAGAAGCTGGAATGTGGATCTCGGACCTCTGATGTTAGGGGGTGTTGAAATCCAGTTGCAGATCCCAGGGAGCTCTGCTCAGACACAGCCAGGTTTTGCTTCCTGGAGGCTCCGGCACACTCTGTTCAGAAGTTTTCATCAAAATAGGAATAAATAGTGATGCAGGCCCAGAACATTTGTCACAGGCTGCCAACAAGAGTCTTGGTTGTTCGTTTGATTTGCATATTTATTTGCACAGTTGGAATTTGGACAAACTCTGTGTAACCCTCAGTACCTCGGAGGAATATTCACTGCCCCGTTTCGAGCGCTAATATGGGAACACCAGGGAGAGAAAAAGGAGCATTTCAATCAAAATATCATCAAGCCAACCGAGATGAAACCACTCAATTCATTTATGGATTTGAAGATGGTGCTGTCTTGCATCAACATGGCAAGACATCAAGTTTCTCTCGTCTTGAGGTTGTAACAGTTTAACAAATGAGCTGCCGCCGTTAGTGCAAGTTTGCTTCATACACCGATGGGAGCACTTCGTGTCCAGGACACGAGGCAACGCCTGTGTTTTGTAACCCCTCACAAAAATAACCCAAACCTGTTCTTTTCACAACATTAGAGCTGACTTCCTTCTGCTTGTAATTGGTGCCTTGCACTCCAAAGGCAACACTCGAGAGCCAGGGAGTGCAACTCCTTAGTCACCGAGTGTGAATAGGCAGCGATGGAGCAAAGAGTATAAATTAAGGATGAATCAGATTCCTAGAGTCTATTTTAATAAATTAAAGGTGCTAAGAACAGCCAGAGGGAGTATTTGAAGGCAACACGTCACTAAATTCTTGTACCAAATTTAAAGAATATGAAGGTAAATATATGAAAACATCTGAAAGACAAATTATTATTTACTAGAGTGCAGGATGGACAGACAAGTTTTCGGCAGCTTGGCTGAGCTCACTGTACAAACAAGAATAAAAGGCCTCATGTTTTAATGATGAGACCATTCCCTTTTTACTGCAAACAGAGATTTTGGCTACCATGTCAACACTTTTAATAGTGGTGGTTGTTAATGTAGCACGATCAGACAGGGATATTCTGCATATCACCGTGAGCTGGGCCGGGCCGCCTGCACCTGAGTCTCTGTATTTATCTGTCTCCTAACAAAGCCAGAGAAGAAAGTTGAGCAAAACTAAACAACTCAGCCAGAAAAGAAGCATAGTTGTCTACTCTTTCATTAAACATAAGCAATCTCTGTAGCCTAGAGATTATAATTCCTGTATGATACAAGAGCAGAGCCTTGGTAGGTTCAATATATCCTGAAGGCTGGACTCAAGGAACACATTCAAATTCCTGTATGCACACACAATGCCCAAACCTTTCAATTCCCAACAAATTCCCCAAACCGGAGGTGTGCAGCTGCTCTGCACAGCCAGACTTGAGCCCTGCTTCGTTTCACAATGTCTCATGGGGCAGCCAAGTAAAAGCCGGAGGAACTACACCAAATCCACTGCGATTTGCTCCCCAGGGTGGGGTTGGCATTAAGTTTAAGAGATAAAAAAACCCCAGCGACTGGAATGCGTGAGGATGAGACTCTGCTGGAATAACGATGGGATAGCCCTTAGCTTGCTCATCAACATGACGTTAAACCAGGCGCCGATGGATCATGTTCACCCACTTGGAGAAAGAGTTTATCCAAGTGGGACATGCTGGGAGGGAAAACCCTTTGCCTGAAAGACCTAAAGATCGGAGGAGTTCAGTCATGAGAAGGATTTTGGTCAGAGGAACGGCTTTGGGTCACCGCTGCTCATGGAGACGTGACCCAGGCGATGCGCTTGATCCTGAGCTTCTCCCAGCGGCTGGCAGCCGGTGCCGGCCGGATCAGACATGGGAGCACCCGCCGGGAAGAGCCCACTCGTCCCGGTGCGGGCTCGCTGGAGATAAAAGGGAATGAAGGGGAGAAGGAGAGGAGCGGGTTCCCCGGGAGCAGGGCCCAGTCCGGGCCCAGCCGGTAGCACCACTCCTCGCGAGCCCGCCCAGGCCAAGCGGTGTGCGGGCAGCCCCGGCTCCCCGCTGACCGATTTTAACCATTTTACCTCAAAACTAGCGCCGAAGCCCCCGGCCGCCCATCGCCTGCGGGCACGGCGACCACCGCCGGGCCCCGCCGACACCGCGGTTGCCATGGCAACCCGCGCCACCGCTGCTCACCTGCCGCCTCATACCCCGCTCGCCCTCCGCCGAGCCGGCACCGGCCGGTTGCTGCGCGCTGCCGTAAAGCTGACAGCGCCGCGTCGTAACGACCCGGCTGCCTCAGGGGTGTGCGCAGGCGAGGAGGGAGGGGAGGGAGGAAGGGGAGGGGGCGTGGCCTGAAGGGGCGGGGCGATGGGCGGGGCGCGCGCGCTGCCTCCGCCTCCCCACCCCTCCCCGGGCGGCGGCGGGTGCGGGCAGGCGGCGCGCGCGGGCAGTCGGGCGGCGCGCGCGGGCAGTCGGGCAGCCGGGCAGCGCGCGCGGGCGGCGGGAGCGCCCGGTCCTGCCCTGAGCCTCCCCCCCACCCCCCATCACCTCAGCAGCGCCCCCTCAGCGGGAGCCCCCTCAGCGGCGGCGGCGGCGGGCGAGGGATGCGCCGCGCCCCGACACCCAGGTGAGCGGAGATGAGCGGGGCGGGGCGGCGGCCCCCCGGTGTCCCTGTGTGTATGTGTGTGTGTGTGTGGGAGGGGGAGCGGGAGCAGCGGGCGCGGTGCTGCCGCTCGGGGCCGGGGTCGCCGCGTCCCGCTCGGCGTGAGGCGGGCGCGGCGGAGCATCGCCCGGTGCCGGGGGCCGGCGGGAGCCTTTGTTCGGGAGAGCGGTCGAGACACCCTCCCTCCCCCCCCCGCCCCGCGGCGGGTCAAGATGGCCGGGCCCCCCCCTCATGCGTGACCGGGCGCAAGGTGCGGGGCGGCCCCGCAGCGGACGGGCCCCGTCCGCGCTGCCCCAGGCGGGTACAGCGGGGCTGTAGCCCCCCGCTGCCAGCGCGCTGCCGCCCGCACCCGTCCGGGATGGGCTGGACACGCAGGACGCGAAGACACCAGCCTGAGGCGGGGGGGGGGATCACCCTTCGTGCTCCCACTGTCACCAGTGGGCTGGCGGCGTCCCCGGTGCCGCGGCGATGGGCGCTGCGGACGGGCACCGGCGTTGGCAAAGGAGCGGCCCGTTACGCCGCTAACCGAGAGCGGCGTTACCGATTCCCACCCCGCCTCAACGCGACGTTTCTGGGTTTAACGCAGGGTTTGACTCGCTCCCCGCACGCTGGACCTTTCCAGGAGCGCTGCCTCTCCGAAGGCTAAAATAGTCGATATTTAGTTCTGGAATTTTCCTAAATGTGGCTGAAACCGCCCTTGTTTTACCCCCCCAAAAAAAAATCCTCCGACGTGACTTGCGGTAGGACCTGCCGTGAGTTCGGAGCCGAGCGTTTTGCCGCCCTTCTGCTTGTAGCTCAGCTTCCTCCTCCATTTACGTTTTCATATCCTGAAATCAAGCGGAGATTAATAAAGTCAGAGCGTGAGCTCAGCAGAAATCATGGCTTGCACATCCCTCGCCGCAGCGCGCTACCCTGCCCATCGGTGTGCGTAGCGGCAGAGGAAAGAGGCGAGTGCTGCTATGGGGAGAAAACCAGCTAAATTGGTAATGAAGCTCTTTATGTAGTAGATTATTAGTTGGAGAACAGCTCGGGCGTTTTCCTGACTCTTTTCCTGGGGGAGTGCTAGGAAATGGCAGGGGAGCCTTGTCTCTCCTGACGAGATGTGTGTGGACGCGGTGGTGACGGTCTGTGAATGCTTAAGCGGGACCTTACCGAGCTGAGCTTAACCACGGGCACCAGCAAACTCCGGCTGGGGTCAGGGAGGCTGCGTTATCTCTGAAGAGCATCTTCTTCAGCCTGTCACCCTAGAGTCACGCGATAATCACGATTTCCCCTATGTCCTTGAATAAACTCATCCATTTTGGTGACTTTTCTCATTTTCTTTTTCTTTAGTTTTTAGAAATCAAATCAAGAGGGTTCTATTTCCCTTATGGAGGCTCTCCCAGCCCTTGCTCTCGCTCCTGGCTGTGATTTTGCATCCACAAGCCCATTTTGGAAGTTGTTGGTTCGGCTGCTGGCAGTAGGGAAGCAGCAGTCAGCAGCACTGGCACACGACTAATAAGCTTTTGTTTCCTGGGCTATCAATGATGATGCAACTTTATATATATTTATTTATTTATTGCAATCAATACATAGATCAGGATAGCTTTAGAGATGTTTTGAAAGGCCTTTGGTCCATCCGTGGTGCCTCTGAATAATCTGAAGAAACATCTTCATTTGAATTCCCTGATTCCCTTTATGTTTTAAAGGAATATTAAAATGTAGGCTCAGTTTTGCAGGCCGTGCCTCTGAGTTATTTCTTCTGTGCATCCACAGCTCCAGTTACGATTTATAAAGTTCACGTTTGTATCTATTTTTCTTTTTTTTGGGGTGGGGCAAGAGAGCTGCATTTTAAGATTTAAAGGTATCAAATGGCTGACACAACATCTGCTGTTGCAGTATCTTGCACAGGCACAGATGCCATCTAAAACTCAGTCTCGCCAACCCTTGGGATCCTTTGCTAGGAAAATCAAACCATCTGAATTCTTCATGCCTAAATTATTTTTATCTGGGACGTTCGTGGTGCTTTTAGCGCATCACGTTGGCAAGAAAACCTCTGAGAATGTGAAGCATGTGAGGTCAGGCTCTTGGGAAACGGGAAAGCTGAGGTTACCTGCACTGCCTTCATTTAGCTTGTTACGAGGTAGGGCTGCACTAAAAATCCTATTCATCTATGTATGCCACTTGATTTCTGGAATGACGGCATCCAGCTCTGGATGGAGGAACAGATTGTGCCTCTGCATCACCCACAAGTCAACAGGAGGAGTACTGGGAGCACAGGGATGGTGCTGATCCCTCCACTGGTTGGTACCACCATCCAGCTTGTGAGGAAGACTGTGGTTCACCGAGACGGCCTTGGGACCAAGCACCCTTGAAGCCTTAAATACCTCGAGTAGCGCAACTACGAGTAAATGTGATCTGAGAGTTTCTAAAGCCATTTGGGGTGGTTGGTTTTGGTGGGTGTAGCATGGCTGTTCTCTGCCAAATTCTAGTTCTTGGTCCAAACCATGCAGCTCTTGAACATCATTCCTTTAAAAATGCATTTATTTGGGAGAAAACCAGGACGCCGAGCCACTCGGAGTGTCTCAGCCGGTCAAACTTGATTTCAGGAATTCCTGCATCCCGTTGCTTTGTAAATAAAATGGGATTGCAGTCCCACTTGCACGCCAGATGCTTGAGAAGAGCTGCAGTCTGCGGGAAGGAACCCCACTGGTTTTAGATGTGGGTTTTCTTTGCTGCCATATTGACCCTGAGGTTGAAGGAACCTTCGTGATGTAGTTAGTGAAGCTCCCAGCCTGGTCCTGGGGTCTGGCTCCACAGGGCAGGCTGGGTGCAGGTTTTGGCTTTAGAAAATGTGGGGTTTGTGTGTGTTGAGGTTAAAAAGAGCATCTTATTTTCTCAGTGTCGGGTCCTGCATGCTCACGTTTGCTGAACTTCCCCTTGAGTGAATGGGATTTCTCTCTTCTCTAAAAGTAAACACGAGCATAAATATTTAAAGGATCGTGGCTTAAGTTTGGGAATTGGAGACTTTCTCTAGCATTCCTCTGGACAAAAGCAACATCGTCAGGGATCTGGGGCTTTGCTGGGTAGCTCTGGGAAGAAGCTTGTTAATAGTTTGGGCTTCCTGCTGCAAAAATACTACACTGTGTTTTCAGGTTTGGTGGCTGGGATGTCACAGAGCTCAGGCATGGGCTCTTACTGACTCCTAAGGATGAAATGCTGCTAATGGGATGTCTATAGATGATCAGAGTTGAGATGATTTTGATGGTCCTTTATTGTCCTTTCACACAGGTCAGAGTTTTCCATAGGCTTTGGGTATGTGTGTGAGCACACAGGTGTTCAGGGTTGAGACTATATAAACCAAGCGTGAGACTCTGCCAGATAATGGATAATAACAGGAAAAAGGGAAATGGAATAGTCTTTGTTTTCTCTATGTGACTCTAATATCAAATCTTGCTACCACGGTTGGCAGGTCTGACACTGGTGTGATGTATGTCTTGCTCCTGTGATTGCGGCCATGTCTGAACTTCTCAGTCTTAGAATTAAATATTTAAAAGCAGACTCAACGGGTCATATGACCTCCAAAAATATCAGTATTCGGAAGGGAAGTGTATTGAATAGTGATTTTGAGAATTGAACTCATTTTTCTATCTCTTTTGAAACTATAATTAAGAGTTATGGCTCTGCTGATCATCGTGGGAGTGGCTTTTTTTCCTTCGGGGAGGAATCCTACAACAGGTACCTGTGGAAAAGTCTCATAGGTGAAGTGAGGGCTGTACATCTTTGCTTTTCATTACAACCTCTCCATGATTTTAATGCTACTCACCTGTGTATTGCTGCTTCTAGGTTATATTTTATTTCCTTTCCATTGCTTTCTTCTGATGGAGGACTACATGATGACTGAAGTCAGAAGGGACTTTTGAAAGTCACTTGATCCAAAAACCTGCTCCCAGCAGGGTCGCATGTGAGGTCACATTGGGTTCCTCACAGCTTTAGATGTCTCATGTTGGTCTTCTTCCCCCTGTGGTTTACAGGCTGTGAGAAGGCAAGGGGAGGGTTCAAGCTGCTTTGGGTGGAAAGCGTCCAAAGAGAACAAGACTCGACATGATCTGTGGCAGTCCTTGTTCATGGGGCACAGCCCTCCACTTGCGAGTGTGTTAAACTGCCGCTTTGTGCTGCATTTCCATGATTTCATTAAGCTGATCTAGTGGCAGGCTTCAGCTGAAAGAGGATATGACCTGGCTGAAGCTAATCGTGGGAGGGGAAAGGGGATCGTCCTCGCCCGAGTCGATTTTCTGATAATCAGCCTGAGGCTGGCAAGTGGCTCTGGTGGAAACTCCTTGGAGGTGAAATGGTCACCTGGGCAAAGTGAAATAAGTAAATACATACCTGTTGGTTTAAGGATTATTGTTACTTCCCTGATTCCTTTCTGCCATTGAAATCTTGCAGTGTGGTTTCTCTTCAGGCACAGATGAGCATCTCTTTCTTGCATAGGGTTCTCAGTCACCTTTGGCTGTCCACACCGTGCCAAGGCATGGTGAAAAGATGTCACTGTTTCAGGCTCTGTTGGTGTTTCTTGTCAGCCCTCTGCAGGATTTCACTAAGAGCCTTGTGAAGAGGCAGAGACAGGTTTCCTGCCAAGCCCATCATCCGTCAAAGGAGACAAGTCTTAAGAGCAGAAAGCCTGTGGTGCACTGAGGATGCTCAGTGGTAGGACAGCGGTGAGGCTGGGTCCATTTCTCACCCCAGTTAAAGCACGTTGTCCCTGGGAACAAACTGGTCTTGATGCCCAACAGCTGGAAAAAAGGATGAAGATGGAAGAGAGAGGACAAGAACTATGTGAGCTGGTGAGGCAGTGAATTATCCTCCTGTTGTATGGCCAGATATACAGTATGTCCATGTTTGTTTTGCTCTCTCTAGGTAAAGCACCCAGATACAAGCTGGATATTGATAGGCTCCCCTTATTGCATCCTTTCACTGTTGATGTGAGATAAGCATGTGGTGAGGCTCATCACAGCTCTTGTCTGCATAGCTATTGAGTTATGTTGCTTTTTTTGCAGCTCACCACCTGACTTTATGCAAGATGCAGATGTAGCTCTGCTGTGGTCTTCCTTCATCTCTCCATTGGCTTCTGGTGTGCATTTAAAGTGCCTCTTCCAGGTCCCAGAGCAGGTTCCTGAAATCCCTGTTGGTGTCAAGGTCACTAGGAGAAGGCTGGCTGTAGGTCTCGGTTGAAGAGAGGGTTTTCAGGTGTTCTCAGTGGTTTGGGCTGGATGCTCAGCTTCTCTTACAGGAACCGTCTTGGTTTCCATCCTACGATTTGTAGGAGTTACTACAAATACCTGTAAGGACCAACAGGGAGTAGAGCAGTGCTCTGTCCTACTTGGATGCTGCGTGCAGTAGCAGAGGAAAATAGGTTTTAAAATACACAAGTTGCAATGCACAGAAATACTGTGTTTAGTGTGGAATGGGCTGTTAGGCAATACTTTTTACTTTCTGATACTTAAGCATTTAGGATTTCACTGAACATACCGGGGATGTAAATACCCATTTTTCTCCTGCTGCTACTCCAGTTCCTACCTTTATTAATGTAAAAATAGCAAAACCTGTGGGTTTCAATAGAATTTGAGTCTTATTTCTGATCTCTCCACCTTGAATCACTTCTGGCATACCCCAGAACCATGGTTACTCCTCCTTCGGATGCCTATTTAGGGTCTCTGCTTTTTCCCATCAAACCCTGAAAACCTGACAGCCTCTATGCTGTTCTTTAATAAAAATTCCTACAATTATTTTTTTATTACTTGTGAAACATGACCTTTAAAAAGGTGTTATGCTCTTGAATATGGTCTGTCATGGTTGAGCATTAATGGAAGTGAAGGGCTAATCCATATAGATATATCTTTGAAAACCCTGAGCTTTAAACCCAACCCAGGCTCTGACTGGTTTTGATAGACCGCCAAGAATCCTTTTATTGTGTTCAGCATCTACGTGGTTGGTTTGGAGGGACGAAATTAAACCAGGTTAACTGAAAATATTTACTTTAGAAGACTTCCATGAGTCCACTGTCTTTTCATACTTCACGTAAATACATAGACCAAAATGAAACACCCCAAACCATTGACATTTCTGAGTTTTCAGGACTTGTCTAAGAACTGTCAGGTTGGTTTCTGCTCACTGGGTGCATGGGACAACCTCCCCTGGGAGGAATTAGTAAATGATTTAATTGTAAAGGAATGTGGTCCCATTAGGGGGAAAATAAATAAATAATTGGATTCAGTGGATCATTAGAAATATAGCACTTGATTCAAACAACACCAAAGGACTCTGTAAGGTTTTGGAATGTGAGGGTTTTGGGGAAGAGGGAGGTTTTGTTGGTAAATAACCCTTCTGGGGGGGTTTCTTTGAGAAATGGAAGTGCAGGAGATCCAGTCCCTGCTCCTTAATGCACCAATTGCTCAGTGAGCGGGGGATAATTGAGTGGGTTCATTGCTGCTGGCGGTGGTAAGGACGACTGAGCAGCTCCTGCTCGAGGAAGAGATGTGGACAGATGTTGTGTAAAAGCAGAGCTGCTGTTTCTTCTGCTGCTTTTCATCAGCAGATAGATAGAGCCCTGCAGCAGGAAGCGTTTGCTGGAGAGAAGTGCAGTGGGCAGTCAGCTCGCTCTGGATTTGGGCCACCTCATTTGGGAAGTGAGGAGAAACCTTGTAGTGAGCAGCAAGGGCCCAGGCTGCGCGTTTCATCCCTCACAGCAAGACTGCTGCACAGATAATCTGCCCAGGCAGGCGCCTGTGCTTCGTGTCAGAGAGCAGGTTGTTCCCTGTGCCCATCGCCTTGGATAATCTCATCCGCAGGCGCTTTGCCCTGCCTGGAAGGTACGCGACGAGAGAGGAGCACAGTGCAGAGCAGAGGTCAGGTTTGAGGTGCCTGCAGCATGTAATGAGGAATCTTAAGAGTATTGCTCAACTATGAACAGAATGAACAAACCAAAAGCAACTGAGGAGTCTGCAGGTATGATTTTATCAATGAAAAAGTCCTTTTTCTGCTCACAGCGTGACCTCAAAATACATTTGGAGATGTATTTCTCCAAATACATCTCTGATCTCACTGAAATCTGCAGTGATTTGATTAAGGAATTTGTTAACATTGATAAATACCAGCAGTAATATTTCTTCTTCTAAGGCTGAAATGGTCCCTCTACGAAATAAATTGCCAAGCAAGATGACTTGGTAGCCGTTGCCCACCACGTTTGCTCCCACTCTGTGGAAGAGACGTGGACTCATGTGCCTTGTTTCAGGCTCAAATCCTTTTTTAATTACAGGAGGGGAGCTGCAGGCCTGGCCTGAAATGTGTTGTCTGAGTTCAGCTATACTCTGTGTTCTGTTTCTATTCCTCTCCCTCAGTTTGTGGTTGAAATACCTCTCTAGAGCTGTTGCTATTTGTGAGCAATACAATAAATGAGGAGAAAAAAAATTTGTATTAAAAATTAAAGCACCTCCAGCAAATGGGGTGAAGATGATGAAATAGAGAAAAAAGTGAGCACCGAAGTCCGTGTCTGCAGCATGGCGAATTCGTCCTCCCACCTGAAAGTCTTTGCTGGCAAGAAATAAGATCTGAAAACTAAACCCAGGGGGGAAACAGCCCCTGCCTGGATATCCCCCCTGCCTGGATATTTCCCTGTGTTTTGTTCCTGTGGAAGGAAGGTGGGAATCTCGCCCGCAGCATTTGCTGGCTGGGGTTTTAGCAGCATAAGGGCTTTGCTCCCCTGGTTTGTGTCTCTGCTGTGCAGCTGTCCTGCTCGAACACTGCTTTCATTTTTGTTTTGTCCAGTGAGAAGTGAAACTTGAGGAGGAAAAGCTGAATGGGGAGTTCTGGGCAGTTGTTGTCTCGCGCAAGACCCCGCTGCAAGATCCCCAGTGCTAAATACGAACCGTTTTCAACTGTGTCTCAAAGCTCAGTCTAAAAGTAGCGCTGTGTCTGGGTATTTGTGATTCGGGCTGTGAGGTGGGGAGATTGCATCTTGTCTGTGTGCTTATTTTTAGTAAAAATGAGAGAATGTCTCTTCTATTGAGAAAAACAAATTGAACTGACAACCTGCAGACATGGATTTAACCTGGGTTAAGTGCAGTTTTTCTGTTATTTAGAAGTGATTTTTACCTGAGTGCGAGCTATCCTCTGCACTGAGAAAGGTTGGGTGCTTTTTTTTGTGCAATTTCTTTTGTAGGACTGGAGCAACTTTCTTTCCTGCTGTTTAGACTTTCTGGGGGCATTAATCTACATACTTTTCTTTCAGGTATGCTCTTCAAGGGGTTGAGGGGACAAGTATTCCAAAAACTTGAACAATTTTCCTTGGGTGAAGGATCATTACAGGTTCAGATGCTGCTGGTATTAGTGAGGCTCCCACCAGCTGCAGTGTAATTGTCTAAAGGTACAAATGTCAGAATTCCTCATTGTTGTGGAATTATGTGTACTTGTGTGCTTCGGGAGCTCTGGAACACCAGGATAATATTTAGTGAATGGCCACTGATGGATTTGAAGAGGAGAACTTCAGCCTCAGCTGGTAATGCTAAATAATCATCAGAAAATGCAACACTTTTGGTTGCTTTGTTCTGCACCTTCCAGTGTTCCGCAGCTCTGCGAATCCAGACCTAAATGGGTTTGGGGGGGGCCATTAGAGATGTGTTTTTGTTGCTGTTTGAGTTTTGTTTTGGTGGTTTTTTGGTGTTTTTTTTCCCTCAAGTACCTAAAAATAACCTCAGCTCTGCTCACCTGGTAGGAGTCAGTGCCTATTGTGGAAACAAGTGGTGAAGTAAATGCTCTTTGGTGGCGTTTGCTTGCTGATAAGACTATGTTTTAATACATTTCCTTTCCTCATTCTCTACATGCCTTCTAATTTCTCAAGAAACAAGGTGTGTGTCCTGGTGCCTTAGTGCTGAGCTGGGTTAGTCTCTGTGTGTGCAGAGCTATGCAGCAGGCCAAGTCCTAGGTGGGTGAATTTAGTGTGGAGTGCTCTGCAACTGTCTTACTCTGAGGAAAACAAGTATTTTGCTCATGTTACAAAGTCTGTCCGAGGGGTTACTGTTGAGGTGAACTTTGCATTTGGGTTAGAATCCCAGACTGGTTGGTGTTGAAGGGACGTTAAAGCTCCTCCAGCTCCAACCCCCTGCCACGGGCACGGACACCTTCCACTAGAGCAGGTTGCTCCAAGCCCCTGTGTCCAACCTGGCCTTGAACACTGCCAGGGATGGGGCAGCCACAGCTTCTCTGGGCACCCTGTGCCAGCGCCTCAGCACCCTCACAGGGAAGAGCTTCTGCCACAGAGCTCATCTCAATCTCCCTCTGGCAGGTTAAAGCCATTCCCCTTGTCCTGTCCCTACAGACCCCTGTCCAAAGCCCCTCTCCAGGTTTCCTGTAGCCCCTTTAGACATTGGAGCTGCTCTAAGGTCTCCCCTTCAGGAGCCTTCTCTTCTCCAGGCTGAACAACCCCAGTAGGATTATCTGCATCATTTGCTACAACAGGCCTGAAAATAGTGAACACGCATTTGCTCTCGCTTCTCCCTCCCTGCCCTGTTTTTTAAATGTTATCTTTGTCCTGAAGCAGTTAATGATGCAGCACATGTTGATTTTTGGTCACAAACAATACGAGGCAGTCGCTGTGGTCTGCAGGGTGTGGCTTGGAAAGGTCTGTTCCTGATTCCCTTTGCTGGGCTGAGCTGGGAAGGGCTAATTATAGAGGCAAACTGGGGAAGGAAGAGAACAGGGTCAATTAGAGCATCCAGCACAGTTTCCTTTAAATTAGTGGTTGGGCTGGACAGATACAAAAGGCATTAAAGAGGCATAGAGCGAGATTTCAAATGCTCTGGTGCAGAGCAAAGTTGTCAGCGACAGCAAATGTTTTAACAGTTTTGATTTGATTTCAGTAAAGAACCTGGTGAATGAGTAGTTTCGTTACCAGAATTGTCAAATAGAACTGTGAACACAGAGGAAATACTACTCTTTTTCCTTTAATATGTTTTTGGATAGCGATAGGTTGTGATAGTGAATGAAGCAAAGAAATAACTTGCCCTGACTACTGAGTAAAATGGATCTTCTGTGAAAAAGGAACCATGTGATAATTTTAAGTCTTTAATAGTCAAGATGTGATATTTTAATTAAAAGATTGTTTTGCCCCCTGTTTCTTATGTAAAGTGGATCCATTTTGGATGTTTTATCCCTGGCTGGAGAGCAAACTGAGCCTAAAATTCTTGAGGCGGTCATATAGGTTTAAAAATATATATTTTGGGTTTTTTTTCCCCTGGATTTATGTATGAACTAACTCAGATTAGAGGACACAGTACTTAAAGAGGTGATGCAGAAGCAGTACAAGCTCTTGGCTCATAGCTCTGCAGGTGTGGGAAGCAATAAACCCTTATGCCAACTGGAATCCATGCAAGTCAATATTAAAAAACAACAACAAAAACTTTTACAGTGCTTCACCAAATGATCCTTTCAGTCCCTTAACACCCCCTTGTCTCAGTTTTCCTCCTGTTAGGAAATAAGCCTGGGTTGGCTATATTTCTGCTTCTCCTTTGCTGGGCTGCCTGCCTGGCAGCGTGCAGTCACCCTGAGCTGCTGTGCAGCACTGGAGATGGCAGAGCAGGGGGAAAAATCCCAAATTTCAGCTGTGCTTTTCAATCCAGATTGGCAAGTTCCTTCTGCCGGTGGCGTGACTCATCCCAGCTTCCTCACTGGAGGCCACTTCTGGCACGGCATCAAAGGAGCAGCCCATGCTCTCAAACCAGAGCTGAACCAGCACCGGCCCTGAGCACAGGCTGCTTTTTGGGCCTGGGGTCTCTCATCATGTGGAAGATGATGAAATGCACCCAGATCTTAAGGGAATTGGTGATAAACTCAATTAATTCCTTCTGAGGGTGAGAAGGGTTTCTTGTCGCTGCTGTGAGCCAGACACATGTTTGTCAAGAGGCTTTCGCTCAGCTGGGGTTGAGTTGGAAAAGGCCCTTTGAGATCAATGATACAATCAGCAGAACAACTCTTTCACTTTTTAGTTTCTTTTGTAGGGTTTTAGTGCATCAGTTAGGGAATTCTGAGGCTAGGAAGGGAATTTTTGGATTTGTTTTTGCTGAGGGTATAGGTAGTGGTGTGCTTTGCCCAGGGCTGTGATGCCAGCAGAGACTCCTGCCCTCCTCTCCTTCCTCCTCGTGATAAAAGCTAACAGTAAGAATGCTTCTCCCTCATTTTTGGCTAAATCAAGCTAGACTGAAACCTTTGAAAGAGAATTTTTTCATAAGTTTGTTTATTTGGAGCAAGAAGTTCAGGATGGTGCTGCCAGTGGGGAAAGACACAGCTGGACCTAGGAGAGGACCTGGATCTGCAGGATATGTCACCAGTGACTTGGTGCAAGAACGTCCTTGTTGTAAGCTGTACTCTTGTTTTTAGGAATTAGTTGCCAACTGAAACATATTGTCAATGTTTTGTAGGCTTGTAATATTACTTTACAAATGGTTTACAGTGTTACGCAGTATTTTTTCGGCTTGTTCTACTTGTTTATTTTATTGCCTATGTGCCCTAGTTACAAATGGCTTCATCGTTTGAGATGAATCCAAAGAGTAGCAAGGAGGGTGACAGAAATCTATGGATGAGCGCAGGATCTTGGCACAACTCCTGCCTTGGCTGTGGGATAGTGCTGGTTTGTAGATGTTGTGTAAGCAAGAGAAAAGCTTGAGAGGATGTGAAAAGGATGTATAAATATTTAGAGGCTGCCTCTTTCAAAGGTGTGATGGGAGAGTCTTGGAAAACCATGAAAGTGGTGGTTTGGGGTTTTTTTTCCTTAATGGGCTGGAAATGGAGCTCAGCACCCTGAGCTGATACAGGAGTCAACCTGTGGATAATGATCTTAAGTTATACACAAGGAAGAGCCTTAGAGGTACAGATAAAAATGCAAAGTTAATTCAATGAGGTTGTATTAGAATGCAAGAGAAGGGCAACTCAGGCATATGAAACTAATGGATTTTGCTTTAAGGTTCTGGCAGGTTGGGGCAGGGTAAGATGCCTGTCCCCTGGTCACAGGGAAGCTGCTCCACCAGCCAAGTGCCCAAGAGGGGAATTTTACCTTTTTATTTCCTCTGTTGCATTTAGCTCCCTTGGTTCTTATGCAGTGGCATTTTACATACTGCATCACTTTCGTTCCTCCCTTGCTGCCACATCACACACGTGGTTCTTTCCTTCGCCCACTTCTTGGCTATTTAAGGTGCATGACAGAGCCCGCAGCACAGGGCTGTTGTGGTTTTCAGCTCCCCTCCTTATTCTGCATCTATATCCTGCAATCCCTAGAGTTTTGGAGGGCTGCTATAATATTTATAAGTATATTTAAGCAATTTTTCTGACTGTGTTTTCAGCTGGTGTTAATGTGTCAGTCTGTGCGTTTTCTGCTCTTCTGGTTGCACAACATTTTGTGACAATTCACACATTTTAAAACCAAAGTTCCTACTTTTTTTCCCTTTTTCTTCTGCGAAGTCATCAAAGCTTCATATTTTTATTTCAGATTGGTTCCCACAGAGCACCGAGGGGATTTTCGTGTGTGTCATCTCTCAGCACAGCTGCTGAGCAAATGAAATTTCAGTGCATTGCTGAGGTTGTCTTTGCTATTTGGTTTTTGAATGAGTCCTGAGGTGGGAGCACTTAATTGCAAGGTAGCGCTCTTTGCAAGGTGCTTCACATATCTTACAAATAAGTTGCATCTATTTCTAATTCAGATTTTAGGTGGTCACTTTTAGATAGTTACATGTGAAAACTCTACCCAAGTGTGGATAGTGGCTTTCTGTAGGCAAGTGTGCGGGAGGAAGTAATTCTTTGTCATAGAATCATAGAACCAGAGACTGGTTTGTGTTGGAAGGGACCTTAAAGCACATCCAGTTCCAACCCCCTGCCACGGGCAGGGACACCTTCCACTAGAGCAGGTTGCTCCAAGCCCCTGTGTCCAACCTGGCCTTGAACACTGGCAGGGATGGGGCAGCCACAGCTTCTCTGGGAAAAGTCTGTGCCAGCGCCTCAGCACCCTCACAGGGAAGAGCTTCTGCCTAAGATCTAACCTGAACTTCCCCTGTTTAAGGGAGCCTCTCAGCATTCTTGTGGGCCTCCTCCAGATACTGGAAGCTGCTCTGAGGTCTCCACGCAGCTTCTCTTCTCCAGGCTGAACAGCCCCATCTTTCTTACCCTGTCTTTGTACTTGTCAGGTCTCTGTTAATGGTTTGAATAATCTTCTTTAATTTTGCATGGGTTTAGATTTCTCGTCATGCTCCATGCTGGCAATTCTTTTCCCTTACTGTGGTATGCTCAGCCTAGTCAAGATGTTACAATCAGCTTTCATTTTCTCTATTTCCTACGATTCTCAGTTAACCCTGTTTTCAGGAAATTAGTGGCTTCCTGCAGACTATTTGTAGCTGCTGTTGACGGAGAGGAGCAAGGTGATGTCTATGCAATGAACCGTGACAGAGTGTTTGGGAAGATTAGTTTGAAGGTATCAGGGTGGGTTTCCTTGTTCAAGGCATTGTTGAGGTGAAACCCCACAGCAGCAGCACTTGCATTAATCTTCTTTCCTGGTGTTTGAAGAGTATCCGATGCTATCGTCCATTCCTTCATACGTGAAATCTAATCTCTGCTTGAATTAGCCTTTGGAGTAAGGTTCCCGCTTGATAAGAAAGTAGACAAATATTAGGGCATTGCCACCGAGGGCTTTATCTTTCTTGGAGATCAAGCTGTTGAGCTTGAACTTAGGTTATTTATGCACAGAAAACCCTTACCAACATTCCTGAATTACCCCTATTGCAGAGAGTGGGCACTGCTGCCCCTGACAAAGCTGGATTTAGCAAGATGGCTTCTTCCCTGTCACAGCAAGAAAATACTCTCCCATTTTTTCCACGTGGATGGTATTTCTGGAGCTGCCCACGGCATGCATGCAGAAAATGCCTGAGGAATCTGATGGTGGTGGGCAGCTCCCACATCAGCCCAGGGCTCCCAGTGCTGTGTCTGAAATATGTGCAGCCTGTTCCCTCCGTGCCTACACGCTCTGACGACCTGGTGAGGAGGAGGCCAACAACAATCATTGCCATTGCAAATAAAACCACTTGTCCATCCTGATGCACCCTGGAGCAGAGGGATCCTGGAGGATCATCATCTGCTGTGGAATGTAACGAGTGAGCCGAGCTGCACTGTGCCTCAAGGCTTGAGCAAGACACGGTATCAGTGTTGGAAGGTGGTTGGTGTTGTGGGGCTTTTCTTCATCAGGGTCTGTAGCAATAGGACAAGGGGTGATGGGTTTAAACTGAAACAGGGGAAGTTCAGGTTAGATCTAATGCAGAAGCTCTTCCCTGTGAGGGTGCTGAGGCACTGGCACAGGGTGCCCAGAGAAGCTGTGGCTGCCCCATCCCTGGCAGTGTTCAAGGCCAGGTTGGACAGAGCCTTGCGTGACATGGTCTAGTGAGAGGTGTCCCTGCCCATGGCAAAGGGTTGGAACTGGATGATCTTAAGGTCCCTTCCAACCCAAACCATTCTATGATTCTATGGTGGCTGCTGCTTATTTACTTATGTTAAGGTTTGGAAAGCGTAGGCACAAGGTAAGATAAATACCTGGTTCAATAAGGTACTTCTGAAGTGTCTTTATGAATTTCCAGAGTGGTGGTGGTTTTGACGTGGATGTTCTGGCTTTTTTGGGGCAAAAGTGGAGAGACAAAATTGCTTCCAGAGGTGATGGTGCAGCTGATGAGAGAGGTAGCACTAGGTAGGAAGATGGCAGGCACTGCGGGCAGAGGAGGTTTCTTCCTGTCCTTATGCAAAATTCTTGTCACAGCTTTATGGTACAGGGGAATCCTTTGCAAGTAACACCAGGAGAGCCCTTGGAAAGCACCCACTTGCTCACTCTTTCAAAGCACAGCAAGCCAGCCAGTGGCAGTGCTCAAGATGAATCTGACAAAAACCTTTATCGTGTTATGGGAGATCAAGTAAACCATTCTCACTTCATCGTGTTTCTATGTAAATTCATTAGCTGACCTTCACTGCTTTGTATTTCTCCCAATTCATATTTTAATGCCCCAGTGCCACTGTTTGATGGCTTTGATGCTCTCCTGATCTAATTTTTCTTTATGTTGGCCTACAACAGTGCTTTGGTTTGCTCTGATTGTGGTGCAGAGTACAGGGACCTGCAAAACCTTGGTGAGACAAGGGAATACCCAAAGAAATGGGAGTGTGGTGTAGCAGGGGCAAACCAGATCAGCATGTTGGAGTCAAGTTGTGTGATACACAAAGTAGTCATCAACTGAAGTAGTTTTGGTGGAGGTAACTCAGAATTCAATTGGAACCATGCATAAAATATCCATATATTCATTTTGAAAACTCTGCATTCAGGTTTCACTTGTTTTTCCTCTTATTTGTGCTACTGCACATGTCAGCAGAACTCGGGGGACTAAAACTTCCTAACATCTTCTAGTTAATCTTGGTCTAGTGACCTTCTGTCTCGTCCACCTTAAAACTCCACGGATGACCAGAGTCCTTAGGCACGGAGAAGACAGATGCTGCTGCATGTTTTCCTTTGGGAATTTCCCCAAATCTCTGTATCAGTTACTTTGTAGGCCTCTCAGCCTAACTGGATTGCTGGTGGTTTGTGTGACGGGCCTCCACTGGACTCATTTGAAGGGAGTCAACCCCTTTCTGATCCAAAGTCAGAGTCCCTCTGTGGACGTGTTCAGCCAGAGTTTTGCCCAATTGCCTGTACTGTTGGCACATGAAGTGTAAAAATCACTTGCCATCCCTAGGAATGTTGTCGGTTGACTGGCTCCATGGTAAACCCACCTCAGTTTTGGCTTTCCTTATTTCCAGTTGCAGAAAGCAATGTCCAGATGATCCCAGGGAAGGAGTGTGGTGGAGGACATCACTCCTTTGTAGGAACGTGCTGTCTCCTTCGATTTAGTTGGCTTCATGCAGTGCTGCTCACCTGCTTCAGTGAAAAACCAGCTGGTTTAACTTTCCCTAGTGAAGACTGGTCTAGTGGAGGGTGGTCTAATGGATCAGGTCCAACCTGGTCCACTGTAGGGTGTCCATGCCTGTGACAGGAGGGGCAGTACTAGATGATCTCTAAGGTCCCTTCCAACCCAAACTATGATGACTGGTAGTCTTTAACCCCCAAAAACCCAAAACCTGATAAACTAGTAAGGGTCAAACTGAAAGGAGATGTCATTCATTGCATGCTCATATGGAGAGCTGTGGCAAGGACCTGCTGTGATCCAGATTATTTCATTATAAATCCAAATGAGAAGCATGCTTTCCATGGCTGCTTGTTGAAGACGCCCTTTTGATGTATGTTCTTGCATCAGAGATGAAAACCAGTGTGGCTAGATGATGAGGTTCACAGGGAGAGGAGCCAAACAGATGCACTTCAGAAAATGAACTTTCAATGTTGGATTTACTTAGCTCATTTCCTAGTGTCACTGCACTACCCGGGTGATGGATGTGCTTTACTTGTGTGATCCTACACTGAATATATTTCTAAACATTTCTTTCATGCATCCTTCTGTTGCTCTCATCCCATCGCCAAGTTAATAGGTTTAAGGCAATTTCATTTCCCTACCACATGTTATTTCATGCATTGTGGGGGATAATTATGCTTATACATTTTACTTTTCCATATGATGCCGATATGCAGTCTGGTTTTCAGGTAGCAGAGGCAGCCTACGTGTTCTCAGAGAAGCTCTGAGATGACTTGTGTTTTCTGAAAGTGCCATCTCCTGTTGCCTTTTAGAGGAGCCCGGAAGGATGACACCATGGATGTGAGGACAGGGAGCTCTGCAGTCACTCTGGAAGTATTAGACTTATTTAACCCTTGAGCCTGCTAGTGGGAAGTTTCCTTGAAGAACAACTTCCCAGCTGTTATTTCTGTAACATTAATTATTGGGAATGACAAGAGTTCATGCGGTAGCTGTAAGTATTGCAGGGAATTTAAAGGATTGAGGCAAAGCAGGATCTTTCCTGCTTAAATCACCATAGCTAACTGTAAATGTAAATTATAAATTTGAATGATGTACTCAGAGAAAGCACAGTCTTTCTTGGGAAGGATACAATTCCCCCTCATTTAACAAATGGTGATGAGTGCTGGAAGAACAAACTCATCTGCAATTGGGAACTGCTGCCGAGGCTTCACTGTTGCCTAAATCACCAGAGCAATGTACTGAAGTCAGCAAATGGAACAGCATCTGGGTGGTACTAACTGTGTTGAAACTTTCTTTCTTTAAACAAATACAGTAGTTGGTTCATGTTAGAGGTGAGCAGGTTGTCCTTAAGCTAAAGATGTGACTAAAGTTTGGAGGAAAAAATATGTAGTTGGGTTATTGGGTAACTAAGGCTGGGAAATGTCCTCTTCCTTGTGCACATGTCTTTAGAGTTTGTTTTTTTTTAATTAAAACGAATGGAGCCTGATAAAATTCTAACCACAATGCCAGCATGTTGTTGTTTGGGTTTTTTATTGCTTAGACAAGTTGGTGTTTGCTCAGTTAGGTTTTAACTTGATGAACTAGTGCAGAGAGAATGTTCATTTTCCCATAATGGATTTTTTTTGCCACTTTTGTAGAAATTAATGTCCTTTAATCTGAATTGTGAATTTATGGTCTTAGTAGAGAAGTCTCAATGCTGTGAAAACAGAGCTGCTAAGAGTTTGTGTTAGAAAATACATTGAAATGAAAAAGCGATTAAAAAGAGGTTGGTGTGTAAACACTTGGAGCCACTTCACAGTAAGGGATTTGATGGAATAATTTAAGTTATTGAAGCTGAAACCTCTACCCAGTCAATTTTGGGACTGTGGCTGGCATCTAAAGGATACAGGGATAAAGGTGATAAGGGAGACATCCAAGGAGGGATGTGAAGGGGTTAGATGATAAAATCAGAGAAGTTGATTGGAAAGGCTCAAGGAACACAGAAAATCCATGAGGGTCAAGTGTAAAGTCAATGAGGACACCAAAATACAACAAATGGGTTCCAGTGTGTCTTGTCAGACCCCAAAGAGCTTAAAAAACATCGATGCCCTTAAATATTTGGGGAAACTTTAGATGGCTTTGTGCCTGCAGCAGAGGCAGAAATAAGTGTAATCTTCCTAAAGGGGTTAAATTGCATTTTTCTGTAGAAAGTGATTTTTGGGCTGAGGATGCAAAGATGGGATAAGGTAGGAAACAAGCCTTCTATCCTGAAAAGTCAGCTAAATATCTGGTTTCTGATCCAAATCATGGTCTGTGATTCCTGTGCATGCAATATAGGCAGACTTGGTGTATAAGGGACAGCAGTTTATAGGGAGAGATTTGAAGATGGGGCTGTTCTGAACAGAAAGAAATTTCCGTACCATCTTATCTCTCAACAAAAATACAGACAGTAAATGTCAGCGATGGTAAAGAAATAAGATCTATTTCATTCCTCTCTGAACACCTTGATTAGCAAGAACCTGACATTCATTCGATCAACTGAGACGAGTCCTTTCTGTGCGAGATCGATAAAGAATCATTGAATGGTTTGAGTTGGAAGGGACCTTAAGCTCATCCAGTTCCAACCCCCTGCCACGGGCAGGGACACCTTCCACTAGAGCAGGTTGCTCCAAGCCCCTGTGTCCAACCTGGCCTTGAACACTGCCAGGGATGGGGCAGCCACAGCTTCTCTGGGAAAAGTCTGTGCCAGCGCCTCAGCACCCTCACAGGGAAGAGCTTCTGCATTAGATCTAACCTGAACTTCCCCTGTTTCAGTTTGAACCCATCACCTCTTGTGCTATCGCTACAGTCCCTGATGAAGGTCCCTCTCCAGCATCCTTGTAGCCCCCTTCAGACACTGGAAGCTGCCCTGAGGTCTCCACACAGATTCTCTTCTCCAGGCTGAACAGCCCCAATGTTCTCAGCCTGTCTGCATACAGGAAGTGCTCCAGCCCCTGATCACCCTCGTGGCCTCCTCTGGACTTGCTCCAGCAGCTCCATGTCCTTATGTTGGGAACACCAGAACTGCACACAGTGCTTCAAGTGGGGTCTCACAAGAGCAGAAGGGCAGGATCACCTCCCTGACCTGCTGGTCACATTCTGGGGGTGCAGCCCAGCACACGGGTGACCTAGGACACGGATGTGTCTCATACTTTCCTTTTTAGTGCATTTTTAATTTTTCCATAGTGTTTCATTGAAATCTGCAGGAGTGCCATGCCCACACCTCCTCCTCACTGTGCTCCTGCTGGCAGCTCACCTTGGGAGCTCTCAGTGTGTCATACAAGCGTCATGTCATCGTGTGCCTGATGAGAGCTGAGAGGGAGCATCTGCTGCAGGACGGAGCTGTTGTTGCTGCAGGGCCATGGCAGAGAGTGGGGCTTGTGGTATGTTATGGCCCTGGGCAGCTGCCTGTTCTGTCCTAATGCTTCTAATTCTGCTGGTGAAATGGAGTGCAAATAATTGCAAAACCCAATAGGTTAAATCTTCTGATTTTTACAATTATTTTATTGCTGATCCCTCTTCATTTCCCACCCTCTCCCCTTCCAATGACCTTGCTCTGCCTTCAGCAAGAGAATGGAGCTCATTTTGTTGACTTGTCTTTTTAAATAGTTGTTATTGGATTTACCTGACCTCTTTTTCCTGATGTGGAGAGCTGTGCTGGCCTTGTGCCAGTGGAATAATTCATTGTAGTCTGAAAACCTTGGGTTAAAATGCTTTACTTCCCCTCACCTAACTCCTGCTGGAAATAAAACGATTCTCCTGAAGCTTAGAGCTATGCTGATTTACTTGGGAGGACGAGCATTTGGAAATAAATCCTTCGAGTATGAGAAAGATAGACAAGATGCATGCACAAGACTGAGAATATTTCAGCTGAAATATTTGCAATGTTGCTGAATATGAATAAAAATGTAATAACTTGAGAAAATAAGTAGTGTTCTTTAGGTAGGGTCTTGGAAGGTGGTTTTGTATTGATTTAGGGAGAGGTTTGTGATCTTACATCATCATCTGAAGTTGCAAAAAGTGCAGTTTCTCTTTTATGATCCATGTTTGATTCTCGTCAATCACATTCTAGTATCAGAGAAAATGCCATGTATTTTCTAGGTGATGATGTGCCTGTGGAAAGCCATTTAGATCTGGGTGTCGTGGAGTTCCATCTCGGTTGTCCTTCCTGTAAAAAGAAGCTAGCAATGAAAGCAGCTGTGTTATCTGAGCCTGTTCGCTATAACCAGTGTTGCATTTCAGATAACACACAGCTGACCTCAGCTCTGTCCTGTCCCCTTCCAAGGGCGGGGACACCAGGCTGGTGCTTGGCTCTGCCCTCAATACAGGTCCTGCTCTGGGGCTGCTCCAGGGAGTGAGGCTGGGGAGGTGTGCTGGGATGGAGAGATGCCCACTGGTCCTTGCACGGGTTTGGGTGGACTCATGGTCTTAGTAAAGCCAGATGTGTGCTCATGTTTGTCATTACTACACTCTAATGTCCAATACACCTGAGAGTATATTAAGACTTGGGGCAGCATTTTGGAAACTGTGGTCTGCTTATGGAAATAAATAGTTTATGAGGGTCAGAGCAAATGAAAAGTCCCCTACAGAAACAGGGGAATGTTGTGAGGACCTTGCTTGCTGTAACAAGCTCTTCTCCTGGGACATTTGGAGATCGAAACCGAGGTCTAGAAGTGGTTTCAAGCTCATGGAAGCTGTTTGGCTGCTCCCTAATTTAAATCACAGAATAATTAAAAAAAAAAAAAAAAAAAGCTTCAAGAAACTTAAGGATCACGCTTAGAATCAGTTTTTTACTGCAGATTTAATAAATACAGAATTGTCTTTTTGTGTTACTGTTGGCATCTTTATATGAGCAAAGCCAGTATCTAAACCATACTGCTAATACTCTTTACAAGGGAAAAGGCTTAAACCCCGCAGGTACTGCAGTTTCTGGAGGGATGTCTGCATTCCATCGCCTGTGTCAGGTGGAATTGATGGTTTTCCATATGGAGATATGGAGGTCACTGTGTGTTTAGTGGGGAGAGGCCCCTCTGCTTCCCCTTGAACGTGGAAGAGAAATATTGGGAGAGACAGATCAGCACGTGGTGGGAAGCAAAAGGGGAGAGGCCCTGATGACTTTCTCTGAGAATAACTCCGCAACTGAAGCTAATAGTCCCTGAAGAATCACCTTTTAAATGTTCAAACCCCAAATATCCCAGGGAAGGCTTTAGATTTATAGAAGGTTTAAAAAAACCCTGAATATATGAGGTAGAAGAGAGCTTTTTCTCAGCCTGTGTGGCACTCTATTGAGGTAAGAGTGAGTAGCCACTGCTGCAGTAAGGGAAACGCTGTCCCTGGAGCTGCTTTGAGAGCTGCCTGTGGTAAATGCACGGACACATGTCAAAGAAGCAGTTTTGCTTCTGGCTTAAAAGAGTTTCTTTCTCTCCATGATGTTTCTACTTGAGATGTGGAATAACTTTGAGATGTTTAATACTTTGCTGCTGCAGGCTGTCATCTAATTTCTTAAAGCAGCTGAGGCTGTTTGGCCTCTGTCAGCACAGACAGCCTGAGCCGTGTGCCCAAGGACCATTGGTTTTTCATTTGTTAATCATAGAATCGCAGACTGGTTTGTGTTGAAGGGACCTTAAAGCTCGCCCAGTTCCAACCCCTGCCACAGGCAGGGACACCTTCCACTAGAGCAGGTTGCTCCAAGCCCCTGTGTCCAACCTGGCCTTGAACACTGCCAGGGATGGGGCAGCCACAGCTTCTCTGGGAAAAGTCTGTGCCAGCGCCTCAGCACCCTCACAGGGAAGAGCTTCTGCATTAGATCTAACCTGAACTTCCCCTGTTTCAGTTTAAACCCACCACCCCTTGTCCTATCACTACAGTCCCTGATGAAGAGTCCCTCTCCAGCATCCTTGTAGCCCCCTTCAGACACTGGAAGCTGGTCTGAGGTCTCCATGCAGCTTCTCTTCTCCAGGCTGAACAGCCCCAGCTTTCTCAGCCTGTCTTCATACAGGAGGTGCTCCAGCCCCTGATCATCCTTGTAGCCTCTTCTGGACTTACTCCAACCCCCTCTTCTTATTCAGGATGGGAAAATCATCCTTCTAAAGACAAAGGAGGACACATGGAAGTACAAGACACTGAACAGAAGAGAAAAGCAAATACATTGTGCAAGTTTGAACTGAATATGCTCAGTTTTAACTTGTGCCCACTGAAGCATTGAAATCACTGTCAGTCTTGTGAATATTCCTATTTTTGCTGCTTGATCTCCAAAGAAACCAGATTTTCAACCTCCAGATGGGTTTTTATCAGAGAATACATTGACATTCAGACTGTTGCCTTGCTCAGCTCAATTCTGACCTTACTGGACTAATAGAATGATTTAAAACCAGAACAGTTCCAGAATGTGCTTTTGAGCTTTATTTACTCAACAGCTACGTTCCTCTGCCCCATTTTGTGTTGAGCTCCAGCTTGACTGGTTAAGGTAGAAGCTGTTACCCGAGTGCAAGGATCATAGAACCATGGAATACCAGGTTGGGAGGGACCTCAAGGATCATTTGGTCCAACCATTCTAGGCAAAGCATGACCTAGACTAGATGTCCCAGCACCCTGTCCAGCTGAACCTTTAAAGTGTCCAGTGTTGGGGAGTCCTCCACTTCCCTGGGAAGATTATTCCAGTGACTGGTTGTTCTCATTGTGAAAAATTTTCCTCTTGTGTCCAGTTGGAATCTCCCCAGGAGTAGCTTGTACCCATCACCCCTGGTCTTTTTCATGGGACTCCTTGTAAAAAGGGAGTCTCCGTCTTCTTTGTAGCCACCCTTAAATACTGGAATGTGGTGATAAGGTCTCCCCTGAGCCTTCTCTTCTCCAGGCTGAACAAACCCAGCTCTCAGCCTTTCCTTGCATGGCTGCCCAGTCCTGGTGAGCTTGTGTCCACCAGGACACACAGGTCCCTTTTCCCAGAGCTGCTCTCCAGCCGAGTAGATCCCAGCCTGTGCTACGCTCCTGGATTGTGTTCTGCCAGGCACAAGACCTTCCACTTGTCCTGGTTGAACTCCATAACATTAGCCCATGCTTCCAGCCTATCCAGGTGATCCTGCAGGGTGGCTCTCCCTGCCAAAGTGGCCACTTCCCCACTCGGTTTGGTTTCATTGGCAAACTTGGTCAGGGCACTCTTGATACCACCTTCCAGATCATTTAGGAAGACATCAAACAGTGTTCGGCCCAGTATTGATCCCTGGGGGACCCCACTGGTGACAGCCAGCTCCCCCACCACTGCACACACCACTTGTCTAGTCTGTAATGCTTCAGCTTCTCTAGGAAGAGTCTGTGGGAAACCATCTTTAAAGCCTTGGAGAAATCCAGGTAGACGATGACCACTGCACACCCCACATCACCCAAGCAGGTTACTTTGTTGTAGAAGGTGATCAGGATGAAGCTGTGGTCTGAGCTGCAGTGGTGGTGTAGTTTTTGCCCAAAGCTAGGAAGATTCAAATGAAATGCAAAGCCCATGTATGTCTTTGTCCCCTGGTGTCATCTTAATCCTTGTCTGTAGGTTCTGCTTGTCGTGCTTCATGTTGGGTGGCTGTATGGAGTTACCTGCTTGGTGGGCATGGAAATCAGGATTCTTCCTAATCCTTATCAGTGATGCACAATTAGCAAAAGGTGTATGAACCCCCCCAAAACCAGCTTTAAATTACCCGGAGGATATCAGAGGCACCCTAAATACATGTTCATTGTGGCAGTGTGCTGTGTCACTGCATCTGCTGTAGATCCTGGATCCTCATTTCATTTCTAAAGGTGAATTATGACATCCCTAATGGATGCATCGATTCCCTGCTGCTGGTCCCTGACCATCACTGAACTTCTGCAGACTTCAGTCAGCAGATCTGCTCTGTCAGGAAAAGCAATACTTGGTAACCTGAATTTAGAAGAAGGTGACTATTCGGAATAACCTGAATTTAGGAGCTGTATTTGGCTCAGCCAGGGCTGTAGCTCTCATTAAAAGGTCAGTCCATGCTTGGTCAAGCATTTGTCTTTCATACGTGTTGTGTTTGGATGCTTGCACTGATCCAGCACTGCCCATCCGTCCACAGTACTTTGTCTGGGAAAACAAACACTGTGCACACGTTGGAGTTTCTCCTTTTCTGCTATTCTTTTAAATCAACTGGTCTTTTCCAGGATATTCCAATGCTCGTTTGGACCGAGCACATAAAAAGTGGGCTTTGGTGACAGGACCTCCCACCTTGCAGAGGCTGGCAACCTAACTGGTGTCTCACATCCATTGTACACAGTGCAGCTTGACTTCCTCCTGGATGTTTGCTCCTGGACAAGCAGTGGAGGTGGAAACTTTCTCCATGTTGCCATAATGTGCCTCTGTATATTAAAAGGATCTTTAATTCCCCAAATAATCTTGTCCCATAGTCATCCAGTTCTTGCATTCCCTATTAAAAAGGTCATGAGTGATGCCAGGATAGCATTTAGTTTCCTTAGTCCTTCCCATGAATTCACAGCTTCTTTCAGGGACCTCATGAACAATTCAAGAAGCTGTTGATGCAGCTACAGAATTCAGAAACAAGAGAAAAATTTGGGGAAAAAAAAGGAATATTTGCATAGGAAACTTTGCCCCTGTTTGGGAGAAGGGGACAGGAAGATGAGATGCAGTACGGAGATTCGTGCTGGAAGTCCTGGCTGTGCACACAGTGGTGGAATATCTAACATATATAAAGCTATATGGTGTAGGTGGTATTTCACACAAGCTGTCCCTTCGGTTTTAGAATATCAACATTATTTAGTGAACTATCAGTCTTGAAATATTTTGCCATGCATTATTAAACGCTTGGATAGATCCCCTTTTTTCCTTCCTTTTTCAATGCTAATGTTTTCAAAGCACTCCAAAGCTGATGTTTTTGGGTGCTGGCAGTAACTATTTTTAGTGAAGCTGTCATCTATTATTCAAGGGATTTTTCAGTACTACTTGGCTTGGAAGAAGGCTTTTGTTTTTGGTTTCAGGTCCTGCTGCATTCAAAACACTCTCGTTTGAGTTTAAAAGCCACCCTTGTGTTGTGACACCTACCTGACAGCATCATTTTGAGACGGAATAGATTGTTTTGTGGTTAGTTTAACTGCAACATCCTATTTGTGCCCTTGCTTGTAAATGATCTTAATCTGTGGGATGAATATTTTTTATAAATATGTCTTTTAGAGGAAAAAGACTGGGGTTTTTTTGGTTTGGGTTTTTTTTTTCCCATAACCTAGTGGCTGGAACTCACATTTAAAATATGAATCACCCTGTTTGGGTGGTTTTGTTTTGATTTTTTGGGGTTTTTTTGCTTTGTAAGGTAACCAAGCAGATCTGGCAGTACAGTTTCAATATTATTTTCCCTTTGATCCTTGATTGCACATCACTGAATGCTTAAAATCTCTTCTTTATGCCAGCTGGGCTATATAGAGAGCATACAGGTTGCTACCAGTCTGTGGATAACGGGATCGGGTACCTGCACGGACCGGGGGGCAGGAAGGTGCTTTCAGGTTGGTGTTACAAGTTTTTCATAGTTCTGCACTGGAAAGGAACACTAATTTTTGTAGGATTTTTAAGTGCTCAGGAGTAGAAGCTACTTGTATGATCTGGACAAAGTTCTAAAACATATATATATAGGTGAAGTGATGCACTAAGCTGGTTTGGATGCTGACCTTTGAGAGGAGGCGGGTAATGTGGCATCATCTATTCTTTAACCATGAACTTGAATCTAGTCAGGAGCAGCTGCTGCTCTCCTGACAAGGCTGCAGTCATTGCTGGTGGGGGCTGACTTTCATTTGTTGCAGCAAAGCTGATGCTCTGTGGGGAAATGATTTCATATGCAGATGGAAACGGGAAGGAGGTGGAAGCAGAAGCAGCGGAGGGAGGACAGAGCTCACATACGTCCTGCAATCAGCTGAGGGGCACCTCAACTGACAACAAGAACAAGGATGGGCTTGTGTGGGAGCCGGGGGGGGATTTGTGTTTAGGAGTAAGAGTTATAGCAGAAGAAATCCCGGCTGGCAGATGCCAGCAGCTGCAGGGGGAGGTGCACATGGTACTGGAAGAATATGGACTTCCAAAAAGAGCTTTATTCCTATGTAGATGCTTGAGAAAAGCTGAATCGTGGTGTCACTCAAAGAACATGGGCAGAGCAGGAGAACTGGGGAATTGGCTGTTTAAACTCTCCTTCATTAAAGGGTATGCTTTACCTAAAATGTTCCAAAATAGGATTTGGCTCCTGACCTGCTTTGTATCATTCATTTTAATCCTGAGGAGTATATATCCTATCAGTAGGAAAGTGGGAAACATCTTTTTGGCAGCAGGGAAAGCTCAGGGTTTGTGTTGCTGGGTCACCGGGAGCAGGCAGGTAATAATTTTTGTGAAATGCAATAATATTGCATTTGGAACAGAGGAAAATTTAATTTGAAGCAGATTGTTTGCCAAAAAGAGTTTTCTGTGAGAAGGCTTTAACATCATCCCTTTCTTGCTATTGGTGCCAGCCATAATCCTCCAGAAAATGAAGAAAATAACATTAGTAACAGCATTATTGCATCTTCCTCAGCACTAGGACATTTAATTATGACTTTGTGCCTAAACCGTATTAACTTCAGACAACTTCAGTGCTTTTAAGACTACAGGAAAACATCTGAAATTATTGAGGTATTATTTGACCCAGTATTCAAAACTAATGCGGTGCCATTCAGTTATGTACATTGTCTCTAATTTTTACTTTTTAGGGAAATACAGCACAGGAATTGTCACTTCCAAAGCGGCTTCATGTTTATTTTGCTGCATATGTGGGCCCCAGCAAGGCTAAGAAGTGTTGGGTTGTCTCGGCTCGTGCTAGAAGTGGGTTGGAGCAGGGAGTGACAATGCTGAGTCTCTGCTGGGCAACGTGGTTGTCTGAGTCAACAAGATCATAGAATCATAGAATGGTTTGGGTTGGAAAGATCCTTTCAGAAGGATCAATACACTGATATATCAATATATATTGATATGTATCAATATATCAATTGATCAGTGTATCAGTATATATTGACGTATGTAAATGGTATACTGATATGTCAATATATATCGATATATCAATATTCAACATACATTGTGATGAAATTGCCATGTGAGAAATTACTTCTTGATTAGAACATATAAAAATGTAAATTGTTTTTAATAAGCTGCCATTTATTTCTCTTATCTTCATGAGCCCCCAGCACAAGAGAGACATGGATCCGTTGGGTTGAGTTCAGAGGCCACAGAGCTGCTGCGAGGGCTGGAGCAGCTCTGCTCTGGAGCCAGGCTGAGAGAGCTGGGCTGGGGCAGCCTGGAGAAGAGAAGGCTCCTGAAGGGGACACCTTAGAGCAGCTCCAGTGCCTAAAGGGGCTCCAGCAAACCTGGAGAGGGGCTTTGGACAAGGGATGGAGGGACAGGCCAAGGGGAATGGCTTTAAGCTGCCAGAGGGGAGATTGAGATGAGCTCTGAGGCAGAAGCTCTTCCCTGTGAGGGTGCTGAGGCGCTGGCACAGACTTTTCCCAGAGAAGCTGTGGCTGCCCCATCCCTGGCAGTGTTCAAGGCCAGGTTGGACACAGGGGCTTGGAGCAACCTGCTCTAGTGGAAGGTGTCCCTGCCCGTGGCGGGGGTTGGAACTAGATGAGCTTTAAGGTCCCTTCCAACCCAAACCAGGCTGTGATCCTGTGAACTTTTCTACTGCAGCAGCATGGTGGCATTTAGGCGCCAGTGCAATGTGTTTGTGTAATACCAACTCCAGAAAGGATCTTTTAGCTCAGTTATTGTTTCAGGTGTGATGTTTGTTGCAGCTCGAAGTGCTACTGGAGAGCTGCGCCGCATCCTTTCCAGCACAGCAGTGGTCAGGTTTCTCCTCCACCGGTGCCTGCAGGCTGGGTTAGAAGGGGAAGGATGCCTTTATCTCCCCAGGTTTTGTTCTCTGAAGCTCTTGAGCTTGTCTGGGATAGAAGCATCTTCTCCTTAAGACTGGTGGAATTCTTGGGCTCCAGAAAAGGTATTTTGTGCATCCATTTTGGGGCTGGCAAGATGTTCCTCAGTGTGAACCTCTGTAGTCCTTGGCAGAGATTCTCTGCTCTAACATTCCATATACTTCATTTTTAACAGGTTCGGGAGGATTTTTATGGTACACACTGTTCTTTTTTCAGGCTCTATACATGAAATGTTTGGCTGCAAACAAACATATAAATAGCTGGACATGTGCTTTGTGAGATAGTAAAATCTTGTGTCCATTTATGGCTTATACTGCTCTCTCCCTGCTAGCTGCCTCTTCTCTGGGCTTGTAGGAATGTGGTATCTGACCTTCATCTATGCTTTTGGGATATCAGCTTGTTTCCAGTTGGGTTTTCAGAGACTGAACTGCTCTATGGACGCCTATAAGGAGCAAATCCAACCAGCAAATGTGGAAAATGGGACATTTTGGCTGCTCACATGAGCAGGATTTCAGTACTGGGGAGGGATGCTCTGTCAGATGACAATGGTTGGGCCACATTTGTAAATGACAAATTCATCTTTGCATTTGGAACAGGGCTGTTGTGCCTCTGGCCAGTGACTACTTAATTAGTCATTAGAAGAGGCAAAACAACCTATAATTTCATGTGATTCATCCCATTGGAAATCTCTAAACTTGGGATATACCAAGCACTCCTGCCTTCTTGTTACTCTGTCTGGTTATAGTCGTCCTTTGCCACATGGGGGATATGGGAGCAGCAAGTGTAAGTTAAACGATGCCACCTTTTCCTTTGCAATTTCCTTTGAGTTTTTTGATTTTATTTTTCTATACTATTACTGTGTGGTTTGTGGCACAAGAAAGCCAAGGGAGCAGCTGGAGGACATGGGCTTCATTGCTGATTCTCATTTGTCAGAGCAAAGCTTCTCATGATGCTGGGACAGAGAGAGAATTAACTTCCAAGCACTGTCTGTTCAGTGAGTACAATGAAAAAAGCTGATTATTTTCGTACTTTAACACCACCCTTTATGTGTGGGGACGTGCGTTTCAGGAGGACAGCAGTTCTTCCAGAAGTCAAGATGCAGTGACTCAACCCGGGAGTACAAGAAAGAGGAACAGTCAAGTCAAGGGCAAGGTTTTGTTTGCGTCATTTTTTGGGTCTCCCAGCATCACGCAGAAGTGCCGTAACAGAAGCAGAGGGGGAAATCACTTCTCCCATTCAGTTCCCTCAGTCACAGGCCTCATCCAGGCTCCCTGTAGTCCCTTTTAGTTCTATTTTAGGAAAACTTTCTTCCCGAAGGGTGCTCAGGCATTGGAACAGGCTGCCCAGGGCAGTGCTGGAGTCACTGTCCCTGGAAGCGTTCCCACACCGTGTAGCCGAGGCCCTCAGTGCCATGGGTTAGTGGTGGCCTTGGCAGTGCTGGGGCACAGTTGGACTTGATCATCTTAAAGGTCTTTTCCAACCTGGTTGATTCTAATTTCTGGTTTTTTTGCCCACATCCCTGCCTTTGGTCGCATCTCCAGCCAGCGGGGCAGGAATCCCGCAGACAAGAGCTTCATTCACTGTGTAGCTCTGATGAATTCCTTGGACTCTGATTCATCCCCTGCACAGAAGGTGCTTTGACCTTAAGGGGAAGAGTGAGTGATCATGTTGTTATTCATATCCGAATTCAGTTCCTTGTTTGTCAGAACCGTTTCCAAATACCTCGAGGAGTAATTCATTTTGCAACAGCTTTTCCTGTAATTTTTTGGTTTTAGTTGGGTTTTTCTTTTCTTCCCACTTTCATTTTGTCTCAGCTGCAAGTTGAAACTGACAGATTTCCATATGAGGTCCATCAGCGAGAGTGTGGTGAACAGGCAGCACCATCCTCACCCATCTCCAGCTGCCAGAAGGAGAGGAACCATTGAGTGGTTGTTGGACCAAATCAGATCAATATCAAAACCTCAAGACTTGGAGTAGTTCCAGGCTCAGGAAGGGATTATCATCTACTGAGGTGCTTTTTGTATCCATGGGCCTCTTAAATAGCAAGAGATATGAGTTTAAAGCGTGGGTAAATAGGAGAAGCTGGTGAGCTTAGGAACAACTTGGAAAACACTTGCAACCTATTTTAGGTTACACGTAGTGTGGGCAACTTTATATCTTTGGGAACGATTTACATGGTTTGAGCTGTGTATTTACAGGTGCTTCTTTTATGTTCTGGGAATCCTGCTTGGAGGCTGAGTAGATATCTCTGGCTGTACCGGCATGACAGCGTGGGATCACCCCACCAGAGGCATGGTGGGTAGCACTGGCCAAGCAGAGTTTCTCCTTTTATTATGGCTCTTGACAATAACAGCCAAAAAACACTTTATGGATCTGACTTAGACTGGGGCCATTGAGAAGGTTTATCTACAAAATCATTCGGTTTGCAGAAGCTGAAGGGACACAGATTCTTAGGTTCACCCACATTTGCTTTGAACTCTGAGCACGATAAAGTGGATTTAGCAAGCAGGAGAATTCTGGATTGCAGAGTTGGGACCTAATGGAAAATTTTAGGGGGAGAGGAAAGAAACCAGCAAGCCATGTTTGTTCTTGCTGTTGCAGGAGATGATGGTTGGTTTGGTGCCTACAGGGGTTATGTTTTGGTTGTGTGTCACCACCCCATTATGCCAGGTCCAGCTGGGACTTCTGTTGCTGCTGAGCATCTGTGAATGTCTCAGCTCCTGTTTTTGTTTTCTGTTTGTAATTTAGGTCATCTCACTGCATTGGTGTCTCGCTTCAATCCAAATAAGCTATTCTGAAATTTATCCAATAGATCTTTTTTCTGTATATGGACAATCTTGGAGTGCTGATGGTTTCTTTTCCCCATCCAAGCTTATTGTCCCTTTTGAAGAAGATGGTTTGAGTTCTGGTTACAAATATAGTTGAAGGTGTCCCTGCTCATTGCAGAAGGGTTGGACTGATAATGGTTGGACTTGATGATCTTAAAGGTCTTTTGAGACTGACGCAGATGATGAAGAGGAAATAATGATGTTTCGCTCCCATCAGCAAACAGTGGGAAGAGAAAAATCTGGTGAGAAGACGATAAAAAGGAGGGGGTTAAGCATGACATCTGAAGGAGGCCTACAAGGATGCTGGAGAGGGATTCTTCATCGGGGACTGTAGCGCTAGGACAAGGGGTGATGGGTTCAAACTTAAATAGGGGAAGTTCAGGTTAGATATAAGGCAGAAATTCTTCCCTGTGAGGGTGCTGAGGCACTGGCACAGGGTGCCCAGAGAAGCTGTGGCTGCCCCATCCCTGGCAGTGTTCAAGGCCAGGTTGGACACAGGGGCTTGGAGCAACCTGCTCTAGTGGAAGGTGTTCCTGCCCGTGGCAGGGGTTGGAGCTGGGTGAGCTTTTAAGGTCCCTTCAGTCCAAACCAGCCTGGGATTCTATGATTATATAAATGATTGAATGGACTGACATGTAAAACTGCAGCAACCACTGAGACATTGAGCACCTACATGAGCTTTTCTAGTAGTTCTTACAGCCTCAGCTGTCACAGATGTGTCAGTGGCATCAGTTTTGATGGCGCAGGGGTGTTATTTCACATACCAGCAGCACGAGGCTGTTTGCTGCTGCAGAAGAGAAATTTGGAAAGCCCTTGTGCCACTGTGTTCAGATTAGGCAGTGAAGTGTGTTTGAATTGGCCAATTCTTTATCAGAGTTTTTAGGTTTATCTCTTTGAGCAATTCCTACCCCACATGGTATGAGATGTGACGTACCTGTGGATGGAGAAATCCAGGTTCTCCTGAGCAGCCGAGGCTGTTACAACTGCCTGAGGATTGGCAACAGGGAGAAGGTTTTGCTATTTTTGCCATCCCTCATTTGCGTTATGGGATGTTATAATAAAACCAAGTGAACTTTGCTTCCAGAATTGCCCCTTTAGCAGCCTCCACGCTGACACTTATCTTTAGTTCTTCCAAATCATCCGATATTTGGCAAACTCTGTCAGTGATTTCAGGCTTTGGCTGTCACAGATTATTTATGACGGGGACTGATGCTTCCAGCAGATGATGTATTTTGGACTTTTGCCACGTGTTGCTTATGCTGTCCCTGAAAAGGAAAATACTGAGATTGAGCTTTCTGAATGGAAAAATAAGAAATGGCATTACCTAACCCTTCTGTTTGGTACCTTTCCACAGGTAGCTGGGACATCCTCCTTTGTTTGATATCCTCCAGAATAACCCTTGCTAAAAACCAGCCCCCAGTTCAAAAGCACTCACTACGTGTGGTGATATATATGTTTAACTTGAAAAAGCATGTTTGTTTATGTATATTAAACTGTGGCCAACTAGTAAAAGATTGCATATAATGTAAAAATAAGTAATTTTGTACAAGTTTAGTGTATGCACAAAGCCCAGTTGACTGTCATAGTTTTAGTAGCTTTTCCTTCTGGCAATTGGATCATTACTGCAACTTTTAGAAGGGCCTCTGATCTCCTTGGAACTATGAATTAGTTTTGTTATGCAGGACAACACAAGGCTTCATTTGTAACCTCAGGTTTGTTTGGAGATGGTGCTTTTTATGTTGCAAGTAGAATTATGGTAAAATCGAGCCACATCAGTGAGCAGGGTCAGTGTGAGTAACAGTCTTCATTTGAACACAGAAAATGAAAAGCATTTAGAAACTATTAAGATGTAAGTATCTTGTCTTAAAATGTCATCAGTTCTTCCTTTCACAGGCATGCACAGCCTGTGAATTTTGGCCAGAGTTTGCAATTATTTCCGACCTCTGAGGGCTGATGTATCCTCTGGATTTCCATCTCCCGTGGGATCCGGTACTGCTGCCTTCAGCCTTGCCAAAGCCCGTACGTGAGTGAAGCGGCTGGTGGTAAAGCCAGGTCCTTTTATAACCTGCCACTTACTTGGGCACAGCAACAGGAAGACACTAGCTTTTCTTTCCATCAGACAATATAAACGACTTCAATGTAGCATCATTTTTAGATGTTCTAATTTAAATGTAACCCCAGAGCAACACAAAGTGCTTTTAATTGAAGTAGTATTAATTTTTTGGCAACTCACAAATACTTTTTGGTTTTTTTCTTGTTCCTTTTTAATTTTTTGTGTCCAAACACACAAATATTGTTAAATTTAAAAGTCCTACAAAAGCCAATATAACAGCCTGCTTGCACAGTTGTCATTGGGAGAGCCTTTCTCCCTCACATACGGTAGTGACCTAATAACACCCATTTCAGTGCAGGATTCTCTCCATACACTGCCTGTTTGAGGCTGAGCAGAGCCAGGCTCTGGGAGACCACAAGCAATTATCTTCATTAACGTTTCTTTTACCTAACATAATACTCCAGCCATGGTTAGTGTTATTAAAAGCAAAGCCTGTGGCACACCTCCTGTGATTTATAGGGCACAAATTAACACCTCTTTGCTTTCTGACCTCGCCACATTTCTTAGTCATTAGTGGAAGCTTCTGGCGCTTGAGTGGTTTTGGAGGGGGGGAGAACTTGGCTCTTCTGTGATTCCAGAGTAACTGGGGCTTATAGCCGCTCCATGGGGCTCATGCCTGGCTCACAGTTCTGCTGGATTCAAGTTGTTTGGATGCCGAAGACAAAGATGTTTGTTATTCCAGTGAGTCCATGCTGTAGAGAAGCAAGGAAGGCTTTCGGGTAGGTGTGGTGGAGTGGCCTGATGCTTTAGAGAGGATTTATTGAGCTTGCATGTATTTAACAGGAGGGAGGGGGTAGAAGGGAAGGTTGGTTTGCTCAAGGTAATCAACTTAAAGTCCTGTTTGCAGTTCTCACGTGAGTCAGCAAGGCTTTGATACACTCTGATAACTTGAATAAAAATAACCAGCCCTCTTGTTGTAAGCTTTGAAGTAAAATCTCAATGGGGAATTATCTAGCTTAAGTGTGGTAGGTTCCCCCCCCCGCTCCTCTTCTTGAAGAAAAGCTGATGCTGGAGTCAGCTAGACAAAGAAAGCCCAACTCAGCACTTAACTGACATCATCCCTGTTGCATCTGCGCCTATAGTAAAGCTATAGGAAAGCAGTTGGAGTGCTTCCCAGTATATAATATATGTGCTGCTACCAAGCCATGTGCTGTGAATCCCTGTCAGATATATTTCACTGTGACACATGAATTTCTTTGCATTGAATAGCACGTGGCTCGGGATAATACACTTCATGAAATCCTGGAGTGAGAAACAATGCAACATAAACAATGCTTTTCATTTGAGGACCTGAGAAATCTTGTAGCAAATGAAACTAATCTCCAAATCCTTGCATGGCTGTAAAAGAGGAGGGAGGAGGCTTGGAGTGAAGGTCTTGGATCTGGGTACTTGGGGAGGAGCACAAGGACAGGGTGACCTGACGTTGCTTCCTGACGTATGCTTCCTAACGTTGAATAGCTGAAGCTCAGGAGCTCCCTGAACCTGAAGTGGGTTTTGAATTCATGTTTTGAGCACTTTTGAGCGTTTTGTCAGTGCTACCAGGAAACTCATAGTTGTGAGGTCTTGGTCCTGTGGAGCAGTGCCCAAGGAAAAGCTCGTTATACTTAACATTAGGATGTGATCACATAAACTTCTATCAGTATTGAATGTCTCCTGCCGCTTTATTCCCAGATCCTGGCTTTGAAGGTCCTCTGCATTTCTTCATAGTTAACTTTTGTCTTTATATTGAAATAACTCTTAACATCTTCAAGGGAAGTTTGAAGTTTCTTAGAACCAATTGGTGGAGAACTGAGGATCATTAACCCTGGAATTGCTTTCAGTTGGCGTTGGTGGTGGCTGTTGTCATCTTGTACTGATTATGTTTGAGAAATTAGCTGTGCATTTGATTTGGTGCTGGAGATTTGTGTTCTGTGGTTCATAAGCAGTATGAGAGAAATAAATAGTGAGATTGTATGGGTGAGTTGGCTGGAATACTTCATATCTAATATCAGATATGGACATCTCTGGAAAAGGTGAAACCCTGTTCTCTTTTCAGCTTTTGGTTTGGAATCATTGTTTGCTTCCTCTAAGGCAATTGGTATTGTCACTTGTGTTGCTCCATTGCATCTCATGGTGTATGTCAACTGGTTTCCAAGGATCCCTGCTGAGATAAACGTAACCTATTTTTGTTCTGCTTTTTTTTGTTTAGTTCTGCTAACATGATGACCTGACAAGATATAGAGGACAGTCCTGACTATGCAGCGCAGGTACTGATGGGAAAGGATCCAATATGAGTGTAAATGATGTTGGAGGAAGACGACGCTTTGAGGAGAGCGAGTACACGCTGCACATCTACCCCGGGAGCATTGCGGAGGGGACTATCTACTGCCCCATCACCGCCAGGAAAACGTCCACAGCCGCTGAGGTGATCGATTCTCTCATCAATAAACTTCAGCTCGAGAAGACAAAATGCTACGTCCTGGCCGAGGTGAAGGAGTTTGGGGGGGAGGAATGGATCCTCAACCCCACGGACTGCCCCGTCCAGCGCATGATGCTGTGGCCTCGCATGGCCCTGGAGAACCGCATCAGCGGCGAGGACTATCGCTTCCTCCTGCGGGAGAAGAACCTGGACGGCTCCATTCACTATGGGAGCCTCCAGTCCTGGCTGCGGGTGACGGAGGAGCGCCGCAGGATGGTGGAACGTGGCTTCCTTCCCCAGCCACAGCAGAAGGACTACGATGACTTGTGCAGCCTGCCAGACCTGAACGAGAAAACGCTCCTGGAGAATCTCAGAAACCGCTTCAAGCAAGAGAAAATCTACACCTATGTAGGCAGCATCCTCATAGTTATTAATCCATTCAAGTTTCTACCTATCTATAACCCCAAGTATGTCAAGATGTACGATAACCACCAGCTGGGCAAGCTGGAGCCCCATATTTACGCTGTGGCAGACGTGGCTTACCACGCCATGCTTCAGCGGAAGAAGAACCAGTGCATCGTGATTTCGGGAGAGAGTGGGTCAGGAAAGACACAGAGCACCAACTTTCTCATTCATCACCTCACCGCCCTAAGCCAGAAGGGATTTGCCAGTGGAGTAGAACAGATTATTCTTGGAGCTGGACCAGTGCTTGAGGTAAGATGAAACGATAGCAGCGTGGAAACCCTTCAACGGTGAAAAAGTAAACCCTGAGTAATTATGACACGAATTGAGGGTTATCTGCTCAATGCTGATACTGAAGTTACAACAGTACTAACAATAAAAGAAGTTGTGTTTCTGCCTATGGAATCCTACCTGCTCCATAATAAAGCAAAATGAAATTAGAGCAAATGGCTTTTTTGGCAGATGGTTTGTTTTCGCTCAAGTGTTTTGTAATATTGGTATATCCTGGTGACTTTTCAGTTTGCAAACGGAAATGAAAAAAGCCTTTCTTGAGTTATTAGTAGCCTTTCTTTAGAGTGCCTTGAAAAGGGAATCCATTGCACATAGTGTTTCAGTAGTGTTGCATTTCTAGAGTTTCTATGCACTCAGCTTCTTTGCGCTGGGGAAGAGATCAGAGGGATAATGGTCAATGTTTTATTCCTAACCACAAGTACCTGATTCAGTTACTTTATGAGGACTTTTTCTGTGTGTGAAAGGAGATGAGGTGAACTGTACCCGTCATTTTACAGATGCGAAACTCTGACGAGGGGTACAAGCATTCACTAATTTGCCTTGAGTTTGCCCCCTAACTCTTTGAAATGATTTCCCTTAGAACTGGAGTTTTGCTTGTTGTGGAGTTGTGTTTGTTAAAGCCTGTCTGCACGTGGGTGACGTGAGCATCAGCTGCCGCCGTGCCATTGTTGTTCTTTGAATAAAGAGGTGGCCTGATGGCTGGGTGTTCTGCTCTTCAAAAAGGTGCTTTGACTGAAGGACAGTAAAATTCATGGGGTTTGGGAGATTTGTTTTCTATTTTGAGAGAGGTTTTTGGCAGCTGTAGACAAAGATATCTACTCTCTGTATCCATATGCCATTAATGAGTCTGAGGACTTGCATCAGTTTCAGCTACCAGCAGAGGATGGGGAATCAGAGGAAGGACTAGCGCTCCTAGATGTCTCGGCTAAGGATAAGCCAACAGCTTCATTTTGCAAAGCCAACAAGGTTGTTTTCTGTTTTCACATCAGGTAGAATGGGCTGAGCTGATTGAATGTGGAGTTAGCAAATGATTAAAGTCATTCAGGGTGGGCTTGCTCTGAAAAAGCAGCAAAATTGTGTAGCAAACTGAAGGTAAAGACATGAAAAAGTGACCCAATTAGGTGACCACATGAATTCTGGAAAACAAGTCTGAAAACTGTTGTATTCCACCTCCAATCCTGTTATTTATACAAAATATTTGCATACTTTTTTGGATATTGGTATGTTTTCTAATGTGTCTTGTTGGACCGGAGTCAACTTCATACTTCATACAATCATAAGATGAGTCCCAGACTGGTTTGGGTTTGAACAGGGCCTTAAAGCTCATCCAGTTCCAACCCCCTGCCACGGGCAGGGACACCTTCCACTAGAGCAGGTTGCTCCAAGCCCCTGTGTCCAACCTGGCCTTGAACCCTGCCAGGGATGGGGCAGCCCCAGCTTCTCTGGGCACCCTGTGCCAGCGCCTCAGCACCCTCACAGGGAAGAGCTTCTGCCTAAGATCTACTCTACATCTCTAAAATCTAGTTCTCCTAAGTAGTGTCAGAGAGAGCATTTATGTCTAGCTTAGATATGCGGAGGTGCAGAAGAGAGATCTCCATGAAAGAGAAGGTAGGAGGAAGTTTTGGGAATTGCATTTTCCTTCAGGAATAGGTAAATAGTGTACTTGCTTCTTCCCAGGGCCTATGCATGTGCTGGGATTGGGTACAGGGAGGGATCCAGGAAGCCTCTTTGCTTTCCTTTTGCAACATCTGCAGCTGGTTTTAAGACAAAAAGAATCTGAATCATATCTGTTGGGGTTTTTCCGCTTTTGGAGCAGGAGTTTGCATTCCTCTGCCCTGGCAGCTGCACGGCTGCTGTTGTGCTGCTCACTGCTTCCAGCTCTGTTGGAGAAAGTGAGGGTAATCCAGATGTTCTCCTGCTCTGCAGCACCAGCCCCAAATAGTCACAAATCACGCAGGCTTCAAGATAAAACGTACAGGCTTCTGCTTTTCCTTCGCTTCCTAAAGTGTCCTAAAAAAGTGATGTTCAGAGGAGAGCTGTTGGAAAGGGCTGTGTTACAGCCACCCGTTGCAGAGCTGACCTTTTGATTCCTTGCATTTGGGAAGTTCTTGCCAGGCACCTTCTTCAGTCGCCTTTTTTCCCCTCTGTGTATTGAAAATTAAATGATAAAGGATGATTGCCTTTATGGGAGCACCTCCCATACAAAGACAGGCTGAGAACATTGGGGCTGTTCAGCCTGGAGAAGAGAAGCTGTGTTTGGAGACCTTAGAGCAGCTGCCAGTGTCTGAAGGGGGCTACAAGGATGCTGGAGAGGGACTCTTCATCAGGGACTGTAGTGATAGGACAAGGGGTGATGGGTTTAAACTGAAACAGGGGAAGTTCAGGTTAGATATAAGGTATAAGGGAGTAATTCTTTACTTATGAATTCTTTACTTTGGGAGTGGTGAGACGCTGGCACAGGTTGTCCAGGGGCTTGGAGCAATCTGCTCTAATGTGAGGTGTCCCTGCCCATGGCAGTGGGTTGGAACTGGATGGTCTTAAAGTCCCTTCTAACCCAAACCATTCTATGACGTTCAGCTCAGGCTTCTCTTTTAAGAGGTAGCACATACCTCTTCATGCTACAACTTCTAGTTTAAGAAATAGAGCGCAGCAACTAAGAGTTTGCCTGGAGCTCTTAATCTCTTTCCCTTCTTGCAAAGCATCTCTGGTAGCCTGAGTGTCTGCACGGAGCCACCCGTTCCTGGGAATGTCTTCACAGTCGTGCTCGCACGGTGGGAGCGGAAGTGGAGCAGAATTAAGATATTTCTTTTTCCTGCAGCTTTGCTGTTTTTCTAATTTACCTTTTCTGAATAGCCTCAGCCTATTGTTTGTGGGGTTTTTTTGTGTGTTGTTGCATGAGATTCCTGTGAGTTGTGTCCAAATTGCACTTGTGGGGATGGCTGTCAAGGCAAGCTGTTACTACCAGCTAAACATGCTAATATCAGCCAGGAGTTGCATGTAGCAGCCACAGCAGGTTGGGCTGTGTACTGAGACCAAGCCTTTATTTGATGTCAGTCCTATGGATTTCTTCTACATACATTGGGATTTAATAGATGAGCCTTTCTGTAGCAGTGCTCCTTGGAATGGTTGCAATATGCCTTTTTTGTTTTCATAGAACCACAGACTGGTTTGTGTTGAAGGGTCCTTAAAGCTCCTCCAGCTCCAACCCCCTGCCACGGGCAGGGACACCTTCCACTAGAGCAGGTTGCTCCAAGCCCCTGTGTCCAACCTGGCCTTGAACACTGCCAGGGATGGGGCAGCCACAGCTTCTCTGGGAAAAGTCTGTGCCAGCGCCTCAGCACCCTCACAGGGAAGAGCTTCTGCCTCAGAGCTCATCTCAATCTCCCCTCTGGCAGGTTAAAGCCATTCCCCTTGTCCTGCCCCTACAGGCCCTTGTCCAAAGCCCCTCTCTAGTTTTGTGATTCTGAGACACTGTAAAATATTTATGTATTACTTGTGATAAATGATATTACTTAAATACTGTACTTATTTTTCTACCAATAAGGTTCCAATTGGTTTTAGAAGGTGATTTCCCTGATATTTTTTCTGTATTTTCCCCTGTTTTCTGATGAAGCCCATCTTTCCTTACAGAAGATTGCTTTCTCAGCAGGATGTCCATAGAGTTGAGCTCTCTGCCTCTGTAGTTTCAAGACTGAGCATCTCAAATTCAATTATTCAATGTAGTAACCAGAGGAGGAGTTGCATGTGCTGCAATTCTATTCTGTTTCCTACAGGCTTCATGCAGTGCTTCAGATGAAAACTCCATTATGGCCTTGATGCTCCATCAGGGACCCAAACCGCATGACTTTACTCCAACAGTTGCACTTGGGTTTGGATAGGCAAATAGGAGGAACTTCCTATAGGCAACTCATGCAGACCGTGAAGTGTTTCAACTTGATTTCTAATTCTAAACTCTGAGTATATTCCCTTTTCTTTTCTTACTCCTACTGGGATCAGTATTAATGGGAGATAATATTTGAATATATTCACTTCTTTTTCCCTACATGAAATGGTATGAAGGGGAGCTAGCCAAATTTCATTAAAATGGACTGAACAAAAATAGATTTAATTTGTCATGCTCAGTTTCCAGTACTCTGATTTTTAAGTTGGGTTGTCATGTGGCTCTAGAGGCTTTATATGTGAAAACTGGATTTATGTGAAGGGGTGAGGGAAGAGCCGTTGTTCTGCTCATTGCTCACTTCTGGTCATTTTTAACACCGTTGTTACAGCTCTTCTATGTGGCCGGGGTGGGGGTAGGTGTTTAATGCAGCACCCAGGGGGGGTTTTAGCCTCCCCAGAGCATGGAAAGCTTCTGGAGGCAGCAGCACAGAGATCATGCAGATGATGCCTAATGTGGGAAGAATTTGTGCAGGCCTCCGCGGCAGCCGGGACACAAAGGAGTCACACAGCAAAGCTCATGCACCAGATGCTTTCACCAGCGCTTTCAAAATGCTCTTATTCTTCAACTGGGGATGTTTTACAGTTCCAGGCTCTGTATCAAATAGCGTCTTGTTCATCCGCTTCTCCCATGCTGAATTATTCACTAGTTTCACTTTAGAGTCCTCCTGCAGTGCCCAGATTGGCTGGATTGGTCGCTGAGGTGAATATTCATATTAGTTTTCATTATTTACTATCTTCAGCAAACATTTTGTTACCCTAAAGTCTAGCTTATTTTATGTATGTGTATATATATGTGTAAAAAAATACATATATATAAAATGTGTATATATATAAATATATGTGTATATGTGTATATATAAAAAAATATATGTGTGTATATATGTGTATATATATAAAAATACATATGTGTGTATATATGTGTATATATATAAAAATACATATATGTGTATATATATAATGTCTGAATGACAGAAAATGGTGACTTCTGATCTACGATAGCTTCAGGGAAATAGAGGAGTTATTAAACAGGTTTGTGCAAAGCTGCCTTTCCCTCCACCCTTAAGAATTAGCAACAATTTAGTTTCCAGGAGGGAAGCACTAAATAAATCCCTGCCTTTGCTGGGTGGAGCCCTTGCTTGCAGGGAGCATTTTATCCAGCCTACGCATCCAAGCATCCCATCTTTTTCCATCCTTCTTCACCAGCTCTTTTTGGGGCAGTTGTTTTGTCTTGCCGTTTGTTCTCATTCATGCCCTTCCCTTTTTCTCCTTTTCTTTAGTTTTCTTTCACTGATCTTTTTAGGGTTTTGCTTCTTCCTCTCATGATGTAGATCTGGATTTTATAGATACCTAGATACTGTGTATCTAGAGATCTGGATTTTGTAGATATCTGGATCTTGAGGTTTTGTGGATCCCTAAATATCTGGATATTTAGATTTTATAGTTTTTTATCTATACAATAGAATCCTGAGTCTGACTCAAGCAGGGACCAAGGACTCATGCTTCCATGCAACCATCGCAAACCCAGCTGAAGCTCAGAATTATGCTGACTTTATTAATACCATTTTCTTCATCTTCACTGGCTAATTGCACCAGTGTATCTGTTATTTGGGTTTCTATTAAGCTTTTTTGTTTTCAACTTGAATATCAAGGTGCACATTTTATAAAGCACAAAGGAAGGGCCTCTTTCCTGAAAGCTTTTTGTTTCTGTATTTATTTGTATATATATCGAATAATATAATGATAATGTAGGACTCCAATGGTTTCAACCGAAGATCATGCTGCTACTGTCCCACAAGGCTTCCACAAGGACTTTGCATCGATAATTGATCCTAGTGTCTGTGGTTAACATGACACTGTATTTTCCTAGTCCTGGAATGAGGAATTAATGCTCTAGTAGGGACTTTGTTTCTCCCCCCTCCTTTCTCCCAGTCAAAACACAGACTTTGGTTGTAGGGCCATTCACTCGAGACCCTTTGGACTTTTTCGCGGCTGGGGAACCCAGGTGGGTTTTACATGCTGGGCCTGGGTGCTGGGTGGGTGCCAGGTAGGTGCTGTGCTGCAGCACGGCGCCCTTGGTGGGGAACAGAAGAGCCTGAGAACAAGGACAGGGCCTGCACCTGGCTCTGGTGGTAGCAGTTGACAGATGTTGGCTTTTGAAGGGTTTCTGCTGTCCCTGTGGCTTTTCCAGGCACCACACGTGAGTGCTGTCTGCTGAACATCTCTGTTCAGCATCTTGTTTGCTGCCCGAGGAGCAACCCCCTCTCTCACCTGCTCGAGGACAAGGTGATGGTGTCTTACTGAGCTCTGGGAGTTTGAACAAATTGTTTTCCAAGGCAGCAAATGACATTTTCTCAATCTGTCCTCGAGCGTGTTCGCAAGAGAGGTGTCTCCTGATTTGTAGCACAGAAACGGTTCTTGTTGCTTATTTTGTACAGTTTATACATTCTGTATGTGCATGTACAGCCTGTATGTACATCAGCAAGGAGTTCAGCACCACAAGGAGCCCTTGTGTGGAGAGAAGCAGCTGGTGCCAAGCCTGCATATGCACCTCCAGAGTGCTCCCATCTGGTCCTGCAGCAGCAGACCTCCGCTGCCTACAGCCAGGGGTTAGGTTGAATCACGGCAGTTTTGGAGCATGGAAACTGAAGTGGATTTAGTGGGAGGGACAAGAGGTTCCCTTTGAAGACCTCCTGAGCTGACTACAACACTGCAACCTTACTTCCCCATAAGCTTCCTATAGGAAGAGAGAAGTCAACACATTCACTGATGACCTCAAGCAGAGTGTGAGCATCAGTGCGAACAGCGATCATCATTCAGTGTTACATCAATGAAAATGTCTAGACGCAAGAATGGCCAGGATGAGCGGTGTTGGCCACATCCTCTACACCTTGGAGAAGACTCTTCTCTTTGTGGTCCTGATGTCTGCCAGACACAAAGATGTGTAACTCCTGCTTTGAGCAAACAGCTTTGCCAAATTCAAGGGAAATCCATTGAAAAAGCAAGGCAATATAGTGAAGCACGTGCAGGTAGCTGCTCTGTGGTTAAACATTACACAGAGGTTAAGTTAAAGCTCAGCAGAGTGTGTGACAGAGGGCGATGGGACAATCCTTCTTCCAAACCCTCGTTGCAAAAGTCTTGCTGGAGCTCATGGCAGCAGTTTGGGGTAGGCAAATAAACCCATTGTTTCCCATATTTGCAGAAAGGATCTGCCTGAACTGCAGCAGCCCATTGCAACTCGCTTCCATTCCCTTAATGAAGATGGATGAGGGATAAATGGTGCCAGACACTTGAGCCTTTGGCTTTGTCACAGTGATTGGGTATTTGGACTTTATGGGCAAAGGCTGCCATAGAGAAGATTAAAGGACAAGCTGAGTCTTAAGAGTTACTTTTGAGTTTAAAACAGTGGAGACATTTTGCAGATCATTTATTTGAAGACATTTAAAGGGTTATAAAATATATGTCCTTTTTGCATTGGTGTGAGCAACAAATTAAGGAAGCTTTTGCTCACTGGGATGGTTGGTGCCACACGTGCATCGCTGCTTGGTCCCATGAATCTTCATGACATAGGTCAGTACCACCTCTGTTTCGTAGAGAAGAGCCTTGAAGAGTGAGGTCCTGCTCCACAAGGATGGCTGTGCTCAGCCAGGAGAAGACTTCACCTCATCCTTCCTCCCTTCTCTGGGAGAACGTTAGGCAGGAGAGGGTGAAGCTCCCTGAAAGGAGGTTGTAGTGAGGTAGGGGTTGGTCTCTTCTCCCAAGGAACAAGTGATGGGACAAGAAGAAACAGCCTCAAGCTGCACCAGGGGAGGTTTAGATGGAGATTGGGAACAATTCTTTCCCCAGAGGGTGCTCAGGCATTGGAACAGGCTGCCCAGGGCAGTGCTGGAGTCACTGTCCCTGCAAGTGTTCACACTCTATGTAGCCGAGGCCTCAGTGCCATGGGTTAGTGGTGGCCTTGGCAGTGCTGGGGCACAGTTGGACTTGATGAGCTTAAAGGTCTTTTCCAACCTGATTGATTCTGTGATTGCCTCCACAACTTGCAGTCGTCTGGAGCTCAGGGATCTCCTAAATTGGCATCCATCTCTGTCTAATAAACCTGGATGGTTTTTTTGGCGTCAGCTTGATTACATGAAGCTTGTGGTGACTATCATAAATTATCTTCTATTATTTCCAGCCAGCACCTCAAGTACAGCAGCACACTGCTTGTTTTTTGGCCTACACCTGGATGGCTCTCCCACATGCTGCTAACCCAATATTCTCATAAAAATAAATCTTATGGCTATGTGAAAGCTGAAGGGTTTGGTAGGTCTTAACAACATGATTGATAGAAGGAATAGTGTCTATGTGACAACTACTCCAAGGCTTGTCAGGCCACAGCAAAGCCGCCTGGATGTGAAATGAATAATTTAATTCCCCTATTCTAAGAGCAGAGCATCTTTGAAGTTATGTATTTCCATCTTCAAGAGTCCTGGCCCCACCAGTGCCCATAAGTAATGCCATAATGGAGGAAAAGATGATACAATATTGTTTAAAAATCAAAATAATTCAAAATGTAGCACAGTACAAGACAAATCAACATGGTTGATTAGGAAAAATGTTACTTATAGTCACAGAAGCAATTTGTGCAAGTGATTTCCATTACAAAAGGTACCTGCAAACCGTATAATCCTCTATAGGAGATGCAGGGATCTGAGTAATTGTGATTATTTCTGATTTTGGGCATTATTGGATATATTTAACACTTTTGCATTTACCAAGGTGGTTAATTTCATGTGGACCAGTTCAAGTGGTAAGTGCTCCATCTCTGGCAGTGTTCAGGGCCAGGCTGAACAGAATCTTGGGTGACATGGTCTAGTGTGAGGCATCCCTGCCCATGGCAGGGGGTTGGAACTAGATGATGTTAAGGTCCTTTCCAACCTTCTATGATTCTGTACTGTTATGGGAAGACTGGTAGCAGGGTCTAATGTGGTGGTTTCCAAGCAGTTCTTATGAAAATACTTAAAGACATGCTAATGCCATACTCTAAGAACATTGGAATTTTGAGGAGAACATAATGGAATAATTTTTAAAAAGACCTTTTCAGAGTAACAAACTGTTTAAAATTCTCCATTCCCCCATTGCCGCTGTCAGGAAAGTGAGGAGATCACAGGTCTCGGATAAAAGGGGATGTAGACCAAAAAATGCTGATTTTCTTAATTAAAGAAGGAAAAAAGAGGGAAAAAAAGGAAAGGGAAGTTCAGCAATTTCTGGCCATAATGCAATTAAAAAATCTTTTTTTTTTTTTGCCAGAGTTTTCCAGCATTATAATATCCTCATGTTTGGTAAGAGGGAATAAGAACAGAGGAACTGGATTCCTGTGCCGCAACTCTGTGCTAGGGATCCAAAGTTTCCTGATTGTCCCCAAATCAGCAGATTTACGTATGGATTTTAATCAGGAGGAAAATCTTGGGCAAGGAGCTGTGAAGGATGCCAAAGGAGAATGAAAGTATGTGACTAAAAATGCGGAAGTCCAAGATAAGGGCAAAATGTTAAAACTTTAATGTGCTTTATCACAGAGGAAATTGGGAATCTTTTGAGAAATGGCAGGTTTGGGGAGCAGAGGTTTGGCTTTGGGGGGTGTATCCCAAATGTTCGCTGCTCCAGCACTTCCTAAGCAGAGCAGATCTAATCTCTCTGGACTTCAGTGAAGCATCTGACGTGCTTGGAAAAGAAACAAAAAAGAAAGAAGAGAAGATAAAAAAGAAGGAAAAAAGCAGATTTAATAATGTGAAATCTTTATTTTAAACATTACTGCTTTCTCTGAATTTGGAATATTTTAAATACAAGCTGGTAGGTGTAAGGGGTGGCACTGAGTTTATCCTATGGGAAAGTGTGGGGTTCCTTGGGAGTTTTCTTCTTCTGTCTTACAAATGACACCGTGAAATGAATTAGCATAGAACCCCAGACTGGTTTGGGTTGAAGGGATCTTAAAGCTCATCCAGTTCCAACCCCCTGCCACAGGCAGGGACACCTTCCACTAGAGCAGGTTGTTCCAAGCCCCTGTGTCCAACCTGGCCTTGAACACTGCCAGGGATGGGGCAGCCACAGCTTCTCTGGGCACCCTGTGCCAGTGTTAATTATCCTTTAATTAAGTAAATTATCCTTTAATTAAGGAGACCCACAAGATTGTCTTGAAGAGTAGAAAAATGAATATTTCTTTTTGTTGTTATTCATAAAAGGTGGAGTGGGCTGTATCCAACAGAGCTGGAGGAAGATTTGGGGTTGCCTCCTTAAAACCCCCTTCTCTACAAGGCTTATAACTACTTCTTCATCACAATTAAACTCTGCAAGCTTTAGGAATACACTTCTGTGTTTCACTTTAAGGCGCTGAACAATGTGCAGCTGGAAGTATTGGAGTTCATGTCTCTATTGCCTTGGCTCCCGCTGCAGAACCGGTGATGCTCAGAGGAATGTATTTGAATTATTAGGCTGAACTATGCATTTCTGGGCCAGAGTCATCTTGGTATTTGGAGGCCGCTGGGATGGAGGTAACTTTGCCAGGAGCTCATAAATTTGAGCCAGACTTTTTTACCTTAGTCAGAAAATTCATGTTTGAGCTTTCTTTAAGCTGGGATTCACAGTGATCTAATCCCAGCACACTGCCAAACCCAACCTGCCATTTGTAATATTCTTTTTTGGCGTTTCATTGCTGCTCTTTGTTTTAGCTTTTGTGTTTCATGTTGCTCGATTCCCTCTCCATCATGTTTGTTCCCAGAGCTGCTCATCAGAAGTGGATGAATGCACCCAATCACCCGGCAAAAAGCCTCTCTGGTAATTGCAGAGGCAGCGTGGAGCGGCTGGACCCACATCCGTGGGGCAGAGCTGACCTGCTCCAGGCTTTCCAGGGAAAAACACAGTGAGGAAATGCTTTCCATTTCTCCAAATAGCAGCTAGAGGAAAGCATGGTGTGGCATTTTGCAAGTCTTGGGACATGATGTGTGTGTGTACATATATATACACACAAATCTGCACTGCTGGTGTTGTATGAAAGTCCAAAGTAATACATATAGAATAATATCTACTATAATAATGTATGTAATAGAACATTAATGTACACACACACAAATCTGCATTGCAGCTGTTATATAGAAGTCCAAAGTAATATATATCTCTAACATAATAATAATTATAATATAATGGCATGTGGTGGTATTTTGCAAGAATTGGGACATTTTGTGTGTGTGTATGTATACGCACAAGCACACACAAACTGCATTGCAGTGTCATGTAGAAGTCCAAAATAATACATATATTGTATATTTATTGTTGTAGATATTATCATATAATAGTAATACAATAATAAACACACACACAAATCTGCATTGCAGGTGTCATATAGAAGTCCAAAATAATATATATTTATAAAAAAATCTACTAGAATAATATATGCAGTGAAATGGAATAATATATATACATGTAAATTCGCATTGCAGATGTCATGTAGAAGCCCACAATAATATCTATGTTATGATAATATCTCTTATAATAGTATTCATAATATAATTATATATGCACACCAAAAGATCTGCATTGCAGGTGTCATGTAGAAGCTCCAAGTAATTAATCAAGTAAAACGCCACTTTGTTTTCTGGGTTATGGTTTGGTGTGGAGCTTAGCATCCTTCTTGTAAAAACCTTTATTTTCACTTAATTCTCAAGCTGCAGAAGCGCACATGAGCTAATAGGAGTAAACCCTTTCTGCTATGGAGAAGCACCTCTGTGATGGATGCTTAAAATAGTTTGGAGAGTAGCCAGCAATGGAAATCTGTCCAGTGTTTCAATTATTGCATCTGCTCATGGAAAGGTGAGGTGTGTCAGTTATCTCTTGTGGCTGCGAATGGCCCTGTTGAATAACTGCAGATGCTTCTCCAGTACGTAGGTGTGCCACTAGGAGGTGAAAAGGATATCAAAGCTAACTTAAAATTATATGTGTTAAGTCAGTTTTAAAGGCATTTAAGTGAATCCCCCAAACCAGCAGCTGGTCAGTACTGTGCTGCTGATGATGTATAATTCCCAGCGTAGTCCTCAGAGCAGCACTGTCCATGTATCTCCAAACCTGGCCCGGGCAGTGATTTCTGTGTGGCACATACAGCACAGCAAGGCTGATTTCCCCTCTCCCCTCTCCCCCCTCCCCTCTTGCTTTTCTTTTTCTCAGATTGAATCAAATAATCACCTGCTCCTGCTTCTTATCTTAATTGCCACTGTATGTTTGCTTTAAATCACAATACCCTGTTGCCAGAAGCTTTAGATTAGCATTAAAGGGGGAAAAATAGTATTGTGGAGAGAGCAAAGCCCTTCAAAGACCTTGCTGTGCTTGTGAGGTATGCCTGTGGTAGGTCATCTGCCATTTCAGTTGCCCATGCATCTGGCCAATCAGTTCTTAAATCACCTGTGATTTAACTCCTCATGTTTGCATCATGTAGGTGCTTAAAATGATAAATAACTCCAGTCCTGCCCCTCTGCTTATGCCTCAAATCACATAAATGAGGATGCCCGTTTAATTTTACCAGTGATACACAAAGTGATACTTCCTAAACTGCCTCGCGTGCATGTACACAAACTTTTCTTTTTTAATATTGTCAGTACAACAAGTGGGTATCCAAGAGCTGCTAAGCCTGGTTTAATTCTGAGCCTGGGCTGCTTCAGGAGGGATTGCAGCCCCTGGTGTTGGCATTAACGCTGCAAGACAGGAGCGAAGCTTTTCAAAGTGCTTACACAGCACAAAGAAACTTTGCTGAAGCCTTTTGACTCGGGTGCTGCTTTCTCCTCTGGGCTGCGAGGGAGAGAACTGTGGCTTCTAGAATTACATCACAATTAGGATATTTGTAATAATACAGATGCAATATAAATAGCCTCATGGCAGAAGGGAAATAGATGGGTAATGAATGGGTGCGACCTGCCTGTTGCTGTCTTGGTTTTGCTTTCTGGCTCGTGCAAGCCTTCCCTCTGTACAACATCTGGTTTTCATCTGCTACAGGAAAGCCAAATAATTTCAATAAAACCAGGAGAAAACATAATGCTTTAACTCTCCCTCCCCTCCCCCCCCCCCCCCCCCCATGTACTGATGTTAGCCTGGGTTTCAAGCAGGGCTATTAATGAAATTGGTGAGCCTGGGTTATTGACAGCATGGATGCTGATTTGGATGCTTGAGTAAATGCATCAGCTGATGGACAATGCAATTAGAGCGTCACAAGGTCTGAAGTGATAAATAATGTGAGCTGAGGTTGCTCTGAGTTCTGGTGCCTCCCCCAGCTGATGTCCCAGTGGAATGCTGAAGCGTGGAGGAGATCCTGCTGGTCAGAACAGCCGTGTTCCAGTGGGACCAGCTGCCTTTGCTCGAGCATTAAGTACGCAACAATAGCAGCACTGCATTAGCATGTGACAGAGGTGCATGGCCTAAATGGTCAAATACCAGATATATTGATATAAAATGAAATATATAATATATACATGAGATATATTAATAGAAAATACACATATAACATGATATGTATAAATACAAAATAAATATAATATATATTTCTGTGCATAGAAATGAAAGACATATATTATTTTATTTATATCTGCCTCTCTAAGTCTGACCGAGGTTGTCATTTAGGCTAATTTTAAGGTTTAGATGTAGCATGGGTCAGTGTCTGCTCAATCTCCAGCACATTAGCAGCCCCCCTGACTAAGTTTTTAAATTGCACTTTATTGATCTCAGGCTTTTAAAGAAGCCCAGAAGCTCTTAGTGAGGGCTTGGTGGTGTGCAGATGGAGCATGGGTCTTGCTACGAGCAATATTGACCTGAGTAATTGGGTATTCCAGGGTTAGTTACTAATTCCTTTTTCCACTTAGGCCCCAGAACTCATCAGCTCCTGCCCCCACTGGGGTTTTGTTGCAATGAAAGCTTCATTGAGGTACAATTCTGAGAAAGCAAAAGATTGGAAGACGTGGACTAGGAAACGGCATCCCTGCCAGTGGCAGGGGGATGGAACGGGATGATCATAAGGTCCCTTCCAACCCAAACCAGTCTGGGATTCTATTATTTCTGGTTTTCTGTATTAAGCACATCTTCTTGGCAAGAGAAATGTAGCTGGGAGAAGGAGCTTTTTGAATAACTAGGTCACCTTACCTGCTAGCTTAAGGCATAAAGGATCTGTGTGAGTCTATAGGAGCCAGAAGTTTGCATTTTGACTTTAATGGTTGTAATTTTAAAATTGCTTTATGGTTATCATGATGAAAGATCTGAACCACTCGTTTTTCCAAAGGGTTTATTGAAGTTTCCAGCTTTCAACTGGAAATTCATAAAGTAAAAGAAGTTTGAGCTTACTATTAAGGAATAATACAAATAGGTTGTAGTTAACTTTTAAGTAAGAAGTAAAATAGGTTTGAGCTTACTATGAAGTTTTATATTTGGAGAAACCTCCGTGCATTTCCATCTAGTTACAGAATCACAAACTGGCTTGGGTTGGAAGGGACCTTAAAGCTCATTCTCATTATTGCTTCTAGCCTGGGAAATACTTGTTTGAAATGTGCAGCTCAGCACCTGATAAAACCCGTCAACCCAAATCACACTGCTAAAACTCTACCACTTGGACACACCTCCCCCAGCTTTCAGGTCCCATGAGGAGCCCTAAAAGCCACCTCTATGCGGCAGAGCCCACAACACCTGACCAAGCACCTAAATAAGGACCAAAGCCAAAAGTCATCAGCTACAATTTGAATTCCTGCAAAGTAAAATAGCATTTATGTGAATCCTTCAAGACTCTGTTCTGCGTGGGCAAGCAACAATACTGAATATCTACTTCAGAGCAAGTAAACACGAGTTCAAGCGCTGACACCTTGTTCTTCAATTCTCTTGGTTGTGGCTCATGTTCCACTCTACCTAATGAAACCATCGATGCTTTTATGGTAAAAAGCACAAACCACAAAGTATTTATAGTGTTGGTGCTGCAATGCTTCAGAAGAGCTCTCACCGTGCCTGACCTGCAACCCTGAACTGCCTTTAAAACGCTGACCTTTAAAAGCTTTGAAAGTTTTCTCTTACATTATTCTTTTCTTCGTTGGGCTGCTGGAGCACATTGCAGAGCCAGCCCCCCGGTTTCCATTGCATAGAATCATAAACTGAATCACAGAGTGGTTTGGCTTGAAAGGATCTTAAAGCTCATCCGGTTCCAACCCCCTGCCACGGGCAGGGACACCTTCCACTAGAGCAGGTTGCTCCAAGCCCCTGTGTCCAACCTGGCCTTGAACACTGCCAGGGATGGGGCAGCCACAGCTTCTCTGGGCAGCCTGTACCAGCGCCTCAGCACCCTCACAGGGAGAACTTCTTCATTATATCTAACCTGAATCTCCCCTATTTAAGTTTAACCCCATCACCCCTTGTCCTACCACTCCAGTCCGTGATTAAGAGTCCCTCTCCAGCATCTTTGTAGGCCCCCTACAAACTGACAACTCAACACACATTTGATCTGACTTTGCCCCTGATTGCCAGATCCACTTTTCATTGTGCTGAGGAGCAAAGGTTCTTCAGACAAGGATGTGACTGGGGTTGGGAGCTTGCAGTTGTTCTAAAGGAGTTATTTTGTTTAGGTGTTCTATTTTTCAGTCCCATCCTATTCCTTGCCATCGAATGAGATAAGTTTTAGTTTAATTTTGTGCATCCTGCTGTGAACCAGGGCTGGGGACTTGGTTAAGAGGATGCAAAAGGTGAACAGTTCAGAGTTGATGCTTAAACGTGTTGATAATTCAACATGGAGAGCTTCTGACCTCTTTCTACCTATTACAAGTGTTATCTTTGAAGCATTTGTTTGCTAAAGTGGCACTGGAAGAATTGCAAATGAAGTAATAATTCCAAACCCACTTCTACCATATGGTTTTAGACTGGCTCAGGATCTTGATCTGGTTGGGAATAGGATCCCCATGTATTTATGCCACGTGCCCCAGGGAGCAGCAGAATACAGATGGGGACCTCTTAAGGTGATGTTGGTGCTCAGCGTTGCTTATCTTCAGTCTTTGATTTTGGAGCTCCTTAGCACCAATTCCATCCTTTTTCCCCCCTTTTTTTTACAGTCCCTGATAGCATGGGATGTTTTTTCCATGCCTTGTTTTATTTTCCACCTGGGTTTTAATTATAGTGGCTTTAGACAAGGCAGATGAGGAATTTTCAGTTGCTCCCATCCACCTGGGTGTCATCCAAGTGGAGAGACTGGGAAGAAAGAGCAGAATAAGGAGAGATGAGCAGGGTAGGAGCCTTGTGTCTCAGATGCCGGAGGCCGGGTGACCAAAGCCTTCCTGCTGACATCCGGCCAGCACGAGGTAGGACAATCATGCTGCTGTTCTCTTGGGGGCTTATAAACAAGAGGATGGGCTCGGCAAGAGAAAGAAAGGTTTCTTTCTGTATTTTTCCTTTCTGTCAGTTTTTTACGCTTCCTTTTCCATCCTTCCTCCTCCTCCTGCACTGCAGGCAGAGCTATTTAGAGAAGAAAAGCTGGTTTCGCATGACTTTAGTTTTTTAATGTAGTGTTTTACTTGATGATTAAAGTCACTAAAGGAATAAAATACCCTCTCTTTAAAGATGCAAACAAACCCTCCTTAGCTACCACTTTGAGGATGATGTATTCTTTAAGGGAGAGATCTTTCAGCTCTATCCCCATAAAACCTTTCCAAATTGCTCCAGGCCATACGTGCTGAGTCATTTGACTGTACTACACTGCTCGAGTGGTCCTTTCCTTGGTCTTCCCATCTGGGAGGTGTGTAATGAGAATAAACAGATACTGTCTGTTGGTGTTGACTGTATGTATATGCAGTAAAGGTTTTGGAAATGGATAATATGTGATGGAGAAAGTGAGAATTGGGATCCAAGGGACACTCCAGCCTTTTTTTCCCCACTAAGACTGATACCTCCCCGTAGATGTGCTCTGCTGAGTTTGATTTAAATCATATAAACTGTGGTTCTGTCTTAATTGAAGGGAGATGCAAGACATCAAAACTCCATGTTTTAATGCGTTCTTGGCTTTTGTTCCTTATGAACACAAAAATTAGGTTTTGGATCACGCATCATGAAGTCACCTTCGCCCTCTGGAAGCTCTGGATATCATCTAAGGGCTGTAGCTGGAGAGCTGGGGTTGTACCTTTGGGCATCACTCTTCTGCCCTCAGTCCTGCCGGGAGGAATGCTCTGGTGCTCTATCATAGAATCCAAGACTGGTTTGGGTTAAAGGGACCTTAAAGCTCATACAGTTCCAACCCCCTGCCACGGGCAGGGACACCTTCCACTAGAGCAGGTTGCTCCAAGCCCCTGTGTCCAACCTGGCCTTGAACACTGCCAGGGATGGGGCAGCCACATCCCTGCTCCGGGAGCAAGTGCAGCAATGCCATCAGCTCCTTTCCTTGCAAATGCTGCTTCTCACTTCATTTTTACCAACCAAACATCATTATAGTAATGCCCCACTCTTCATTCTGATGTGCTGCTGCACTTTAGGTCACCACCTGCTTCCAAATAATAGCTGAAAATGTGTTTTTGTATAGGTTATAAACGATATATTGTGCTCAGCACAGGGAGTGCTTGTTATTTCCCTTCCTTTTTCACTTCCTTTCACTCCTCTGGTTAAAGATCCTTTTCTCACATTGGGTTCATCTGATGAATCTCCTGCTAAAGTTGGAAAAGAATACTCTGAATTTGTACTTTGCAGTTTGGCTCAGCCTGGCAGAAGATGTGTACTCAAAAGCTTGTTGGGTTTTCCAGCTATTCCAGTTCATCTGATTAAAGATAACATTACAGCTGCCTACAAAGTGTCTCCCCTCTCTCTGTATCCCAACACAGCTACAACGTTACCAGCATCAGGTCGTGATTTTTGTTTCTTTATTTACAATATGTTAGTTACAGAAGAATTGCCACAAGGTTTAAACACACTGTAGTGATTCTGCAGAGCTTGGAAGAGGAAATGCTGGTCTAAACTATTGGAGAGCTTGCAGGGTTCTTACAAGGGGAATTGTGCATCGTTTGTTTCATTACACAGTGATGGAGGCGGCCAAATATCTTCAGGCTGGGGAGCAATTGAGAGGATTCATCAGGCTGCAGGGTGGCAATTGAATAGGAAAAGGTGTAAAAAATAAGCGTACAGTACCTGTGTACTGGAAACCACTGCTACAGGAAACCAGGAGAGAGAGAGTTTAATGAGCCTGTACGCAAAGCAGTGCTCATTTGCATGAAATTAATTAGAAAACAAAGTCTGCCCTTAATGTTTGCTCCAGCAAACAGAACCCCCCGTGTGCTGGGCTGCACCCCCAGAGCGTGAGCAGCAGGTCAGGGAGGGGATCCTGCCCCTCTGCTGCGCTCTGGGGAGACCCCCCCTGCAGTCCTGATCCAGCTCTGGGGCAACAGCACCAGAGGGACGTGGAGCTGCTGGAGCGAGGCCAGAGGAGGCCCCGGAGCTGCTGCGAGGGCTGGAGCAGCTCTGCTCTGGAGCCAGGCTGAGAGAGCTGGGCTGGGGCAGCCTGGAGAAGAGAAGGCTCCTGAAGGGGAGACCTTAGAGCAGCTCCAGTGCCTAAAGGGGCTCCAGGAAACCTGGAGAGGGGCTTTGGACAAGGGCCTGTAGGGACAGGCCAAGGGGAATGGCTTTAACCTGCCAGAGGGGAGATTGAAATGTCCCTTCCAACCCCATTCTGTGATTCTATGATTCGACTATTCTAAAAATACTGGCATTAGTTTTGCACAACATTTTCTGCTGTGTGGAAAGTTGGAGTACAAAATCTCACTGCATTTCCTTTAATTTTATTAATCCAAGGCTTTCTTTTTGGTTGGGTTTTCTTTTCTTTTAAAAACCAAAGCACCGTTCTCAGAAATAGCAGCTTTGGCAGTATTGAAGAACACTGCACAAAGCTCAACAGGGGATTTTGGCAGGGTGGGCTTTGCAGTGGAAGCTCATCCCCTGCTTGAAGACCTCTTGCATGAGAAACTGAATTACAGCGTTGTGCCACGGGGCATGGGCTGTTCTGTGCTCTTGTGGCAGCTGGTCCTTGGCCTGGAGGTAGCGATGGTTTGGTGTCACATTTACACACAGCTTAGTAACCTTTCCAGTTCATAGAATCCCTCTCCATCATGACTCTAATACACTCCCATTTAATACCTTTGGAAAGCTGACAAGCAAATTGTCCTATTTTGCTTTACCTAATGGCTGAAAACACACATTTTAGCCCTTGCTTCCTCTCCTAAGACAAATATCTGATAGGAATATGTTGATTTTTGAGACTTCTTTTTCACTTCCTGAAAAGAATCAGTGCTTTTTCCTGGCACTTATCAAATATTCTGGTTGCTGATAGTTACTCTTTTCAATGCTATGCATCAAATCCAATGAGATCATTAGTTCTTTCAGTTATCTGGCTCCTGCAGGTGCTGTGCTCCATCCCCATACTCAATAATAAGCGTTTTTAAGCTCTCATTTCACCACTTGAACTGTGTTCAAAAGAGGAACAGATATTTTTATGGATCAATCGGGTATCCCAAGCTGCCTACTGCTACTGAAACATTGCAAGCACTGGAAAACATGAGCCTGGCTGAGCTGCTGTGCTGCGAGTGATCCTGACTGTCTCTGATGCATGGAAATCTGCAGCTTAATAGCACTTGAAATTGTGGAATTGCATTGAGAAGAGTTGCAGATTATTTATGTAATCTCCCAGAAGAGCAGGGAAGGGCTGGAGACGTGTGTGTGCACGTTTAATCTTGTCCTTAACTCGTGCCATATTTCACATGGCAGATAATAAATGTGGGGTTGATGGTGTTGATTTTATGGGAGAGCTCTGATAGGGTTTTGGTTTTCGGAGGGGAGGGCGTGTATTGTTTTTGTCTGCAACTAGTAGAAAGTAGCTGAGGTCTAAGAGGAAGGATAACAGAGGCAGAAGCCAAGCTGGTTCTCTCGTTACAGTGGTATGTTTTTGTTGCTGCTAACGTGTTTTTGTTTTTCTTCATTACACACATTTCTCTTGGGAAAAGCAGGAAAAAATATGTGTGTAAAATATACATGAGGGCTCCATGCCGCTGGGAAGAGATTCCAGATGGGAGGTAGTACAACAGAGACACTTTCTCCTGCCTTTCGGTTTGTGGCATTGATCTTGGGGACAAACTGCAGGAAAACTTGTACCAGGCCAGAGCAGTGAATGCTTCAGTGTGTTTTAGCATTTCTTGGGCTGTCCAAGTGTGCAGTGGAAGTTCAGACTTTGTCTCTGAACATTTATGGCCCCATGTAGAATCATTGTATGGAAAAAAGGAAGAAAATAGGGTCTTGAAGGGAGTTTGAGAGGCCTCTTCCGGGGGTTGGAGTGTATCCAAGGATTGCACACCAGACCAGATCCTTCTCCCTAAATTAGAGGCTGATGGTGGGTGAGGAGGGGATGGATGCTGCTGGGGAGATGCCTCTCCAAGGGATGAGACTTTTGCCGATGGGTGATGTTGCACTTCTATGCTGGGGCAATGGCTCTTGAATCCAGCTGAGATTGACATGGTGTTGGAGATGCTCCTCTTCAAGAAGATCTCCCCAAACTTTGATGGCTTGTTTCCAGACCTGCACTCGGGCTGAAGGTCCACAGCTCCACCACCTGAAGCAAGGAGTGTTACAGCAAGAGCTGCAGCCTGGGCTTTGGTGAGCCATCAGCAATACAACCTATCACCACCAGCTCTTCAAACAAGTGAGTACCAGCTTCAGCAAGCTTCTCTGAGTGCTGCTAGGGATGTCAAAAAGCAACAGTGGAAATGAGAGCTTGTGTACCACAGAACGTGTTGTCCTACAACCTTATCCTAAGGGAATGCTGTCTCCTGAATGGATGTTTTTACATAATGAAATTATGTCCTAAAAAATACTTCTTGGTTTGGCGTGTTGTGTGTTGCATCATCTGAAACATCAACGCTTCCAAGACCAACGTGCTTCTGGCCAAAAAGACCCAAACCATGTTACTTTTGGAAGTACATGAAGCCATGGGTGAGGACAGCCTTTCTGCAGCTTTCTGTAATGCTCAATGCACTAACAAGTTATGGGAGATGCTTCAGAGGCAGCAATTTAGCCCATCTTTTGCAGAGCACTGAAACACGTAGATGAAACATGGAAAACCAACCTGGGCTGCACCACCAGAGCGTGAGCAGCAGCTCCGGGAGGGGATTCTCCCCCTCTGCTGTGCTCTGGGGAGACCCCCCATGCAGTCCTGATCCAGCTCTGGGGCAACAGCACCAGAGGGACGTGGAGCTGCTGGAGCGAGGCCAGAGGAGGCCCCGGAGCTGCTGCGAGGGCTGGAGCAGCTCTGCTCTGGAGCCAGGCTGAGAGAGCTGGGCTGGGGCAGCCTGGAGAAGAGAAGGCTCCTGAAGGGGAGACCTTAGAGCAGCTCCAGTGCCTAAAGGGGCTCCAGCAAACCTGGAGAGGGGCTTTGGACAAGGGATGGAGGGACAGGCCAAGGGGAATGGCTTTAAGCTGCCAGAGGGGAGATTGAGATGAGCTCTGAGGCAGAAGCTCTTCCCTGTGAGGGTGCTGAGGCGCTGGCACAGACTTTTCCCAGAGAAGCTGTGGCTGCCCCATCCCTGGCAGTGTTCAAGGCCAGGTTGGACACAGGGGCTTGGAGCAACCTGCTCTAGTGGAAGGTGTCCCTGCCCGTGGCAGGGGGTTGGAACTGGATGATCTTAAGGTCCCTTCCAACACAAGCCAGTCTGTAGTTCTATGATTAAGGGTATTTTTTATCAGTCAATGTTCTATGAATGCTGTTTTATTTCTGCTGTAGTGCTCATTTATGGTACTTGTTTTGTCTACTGGGGGAGCATAAAGTCTCCTCCTTAAGCCATGAGTTGTTTTCAAATGGTCATTTTATTGCTCTGGGATGATTTTATTTCTCTGTTGGTATGAAAATAGCATTTGAAGCACTGGTGAAGGAGATTTTGCTCAGTCCTGCGACCTGTCCGACACTCGCTATCTCCATTTGATGTAGTGAAGTTTGTGCTTTGGCTGCAGAATATGAACACTGGGTTGGAGAGACGGTTTAATAACACTGAGCTTCCCAACTTCATTTTGGGATACTTGTGTAAATCCCAAGCTGAACCCAGGCTGAAGAGTTTGTTTTTCCACCACAGTGTTTGCTGGCACACATCCGTGTGTGTTTGCTGGAAAACTCATGCCTTTGGCTGCTCTTCCCAGGGCCATCTACCCTACGTGTTAAAGAATAAATAGATGAGCAGAGGAGTAGGAATGTGAACCAGAGCTTACGGATTTGGCAGCCTCTGACTGCAGGACCCATCTGTACTGGCATTTGCCTATGACTGTCTGCCAGCTGAGCTGGGTTTTATGCCCTGTTACGGCACTTGTGTAGGAAAACTCTCCCTGTTCGGGAAGAGGACTTAAGCAGGAGGCTTTGGTTTGGTTTTGGGGTTTTATCTTGTTGCATTGTGGCTAATTCCTTTGTTTTCCAGAGTGTTGCTTAAAGGGAAGAAGCTGAAATGATCTGATCCCGTGCTTATATATGGGAAATGGAGGAATATTCTGCCAATGTTGAAGCATTTGCCAGGAATGCAGATGCTAAATCCTGTTTCTTACATAGCTGATAGAGCATCTGCATCAGCAGAGTTTGAAATCTCCCAGACAAGTGTGTGTTGTAATGAATTTTATAGTACTTTAGCTAGTTTTATTTACTCTGTAAGTGTATTTATTGGTGCTCTTTATTCCCATTACATACACTGGCACTTTTATTCAAGTATATTGACCTCCAAACCTTCTCCAGATCAGTACTCTCCCATTAAAAAGTCATTTCTCTCCCATATTTGTATTAGGGAATGTGAACCCTAAGTGCACAAAGTCAGGTGGTCTTAACTGGCCCTGTGTTTTAAGCCTAATTGCTGTGAAAGATGCGTTGGTTAATGCTCCATCCCAGGATAGTGACTGGATTCAGCAGGGGGGGAGAACTGCTGTCATAGAATAGTCTCAGTGTTACTGTGGCCAGGGAGGTTTAGTGCAAATGTTTTACAAAGGTGGGACATTTTTAGTTGGCATAAACTACCTGTAACAAAAACCCCCTCCAAAGATTATGAGTGTTTTAATCTTCATAAATGCAACAATTGGTACATTTGTTTGGAGATTGAGATGAGCTCTTAGGCAGAAGTTCTCCCTGTGAGGGTGCTGAGGCGCTGGCACAGGGTGCCCAGAGAAGCTGTGGCTGCCCCATCCCTGGCAGTGTTCAAGGCCAGGTTGGACACAGGGGCTTGGAGCAACGTGCTCTAGTGGAAGGTGTCCCTGCCCGTGGCAGGGGGTTGGGACCGGATGAGCTTTAAGATCCTTTCAAGTCAAACCACTCTGTGATTCAGTTTATGATTCTATGCAATGGAAACCGGGGGGCTGGCTCTGCAATGTGCTCCAGCAGCCCAACGAAGAAAAGAATAATGTAAGAGAAAACTTTCAAAGCTTTTAAAGGTCAGCGTTTTAAAGGCAGTTCAGGGTTGCAGGTCAGGCACGATGAGAGCTCTTCTGAAGCATTGCAGCATCAACACTATAAATACTTTGTGGTTTGTGCTTTTTACCATAAAAGCATCGATGGTTTCATTAGGCAGAGTGGAACATGAGCCACAACCAAGAGAATTGAAGAACAAGATGTCAGCACTTGAACTCATGTTTACTTGCTCTGAAGTAGATATTCAGTATTGTTGCTTGCCCACGCAGAACAGAGTCTTGAAGGATTCACATAAATGCTATTTTACTTTGCAGGAATTCAAATTGTAGCTGATGATTTTTGCCTTTGGTCTTTATTTAGGTGCTTGGTCAGGTGTTGTGGGCTCTGCCGCATAGAGGTGGCTTTTAGGGCTCCTCATGGGAACTGAAAGCTGGGGAGGTGTGTCCAAGTGGTAGAGTTTTAGCAGTGTGATTTGGGTTGACGGGTTTTATCAGGTGCTGAGCTGCACATTTCAAACAAGTATTTCCCAGGCTAGAAGCAATAATGAGTAGGGATTTAGCAAGGCTCTGGCTTAAGTAGCCTAGATGCATTTTATGGCCTGGTCATAATTCAATATATTTCTGTTAAAAAGCAGTATAACAGCTCAAAAAAGAGTCCTGGGAGCGTGATTGCAGGCTGAATGACAACAAATGAAAATGAACTTTATTGTCCAGGTGTTTATGTTTCAAGATGCAGAAATGAATTTGTGACTACAGAGAATAACTTCAAAAGGCAGAGAATGCCCCGCTCACAGCTTTAACCTGCCAGAGGGGAGATTGAGGTGAGCTCTTAGGCAGAAGCTCTTTCCTGTGAGGGTGCTGAGGCGCTGGCACAGACTTTTCCCAGAGAAGCTGTGGCTGCCCCATCCCTGGCAGTGTTCAAGGCCAGGTTGGACACAGGGGCTTGGAGCAACGTGCTCTAGTGGAAGGTGTCCCTGCCCGTGGCAGGGGGATGGAGCTGGATGAGCTTTAAGGTCCCTTCGAACACAAACCAGGCTGGGATTCTAGGAAAATTCCAAAATTTCAATATGCTATTTTTTTCCATGTCTTTTTTTTTTCTTTTGGACTGAAGATATTTGTGATTTATTATTTTTTCAAGCATAACATATAGAATATTGGGGGGAAATTGCCTTCAAATATGGAAGTAAATTAGAGGTGATGTTTAGACCCAGCACTCTTGTGGAAGCCTACGCTATAGGTGAAGCATGTGATGCACATCTGACTTTGTGCTCGCTGTTACATCCTTCGTGTCATGTCCATCTAACTCTGGCTCTGGCCTCATGCTGATGTTGTTTGATGGTAAATAGACTTTTCCTGTGGTGTTTTCTTTAGTGCAATCCCTGTGCATTAGCACTTGTGCATCGTGTGAACCCAGCACCCATCTTATCCTTTACCAGCCCCTCTAAATGCAAAGATTGAAATTCACAAATATTCTTTTTGGTTTCCTAAGTTCAGATGAGAGTTTGATTTCCCTGGCTGACACTGAGTTTTCCACCTTGCTTATCCAGTTGCAAGTCATTCATGCTTTATGAATGCATTTGATTCATGAATTCCAGTATTTACAGTGATCCAGGGAATACGAATCCTCCAACGGGGTCTCTTCTCAGATATTAACCTATTTCTTGTCCCAAGCATAAATGACGGTGGCTATATCTTGCTCCCAGTCCCTTCAGTGCCCCACAATGGAATATAACTATGAACGTATCTGTTCTACAATGGCATAGCCTGTATTGCGATTTAAGCAGTTGACTTGCCTCTGATGTATTCATGGTTTGGCTTTCTAAACCAATTGAATTTACATTTCAAGTATATAAGAAACCATTTAAAAACACATTTATTAATACGTTTCTCTTTCTATATAGCAAAGATAAAATAATAATGTGTTTATTTTTCCCTCAAAGGGTGGTGAGTATTAGAGGCTCAGTTCAGAAGGGCAGGGCTGGAGACCTTAAATACGCCAGCAAGAGCACGTTTTTCCACTAGTGCTTTCAGCATCGAAACTGTTATTCCATAGGGGAATGCAGTGGCTATTCTATAGGGGAATGACATCAGTTAGGATCATCTATCTAACAGCATCTTATTGCTGTTGCCATATCAGGACAAGTCACTGAGGTGTCTTCCTAGGTCATAGAATGGCTTCGGTTAAAGGGATCTTAAAGCTCATGCAGCTCCAACCCCCTGCCACGGGCAGGGACACCTTCCGCTAGAGCACGTTGCTCCAAGCCCCTGTGTCCAACCTGGCCTTGAACAGTGCCAGGGATGGGGCAGCCACTGGGGTTTGGGAAATAAGCTTATTTCAAGAAAGTCAGTAAAATAATCCTTATTGTGGCTGTAATCTGTAATGAATCCAGATTGCATTCATATTCAGTCCAAGATGAAGAGACCACAAGCCTTTGGGATCAGGTGAGGAAGAACGTGAACTATTTAGCCATGAAACTGTTAATTTAATTTTTTCCCTTCCATCCACGATAAGCATCTCTTTGTGCAGGAGGCTTGTAGGAGGCAGCAGGAATGGGGCTGCTCATTGCTCTGCCTTCTCTAAACCGTTGATTCCCCAGTGCCGGCTCCAGAGGGATGCTCGGCTCCTACAGAGGAACGTATTGAATTTTGTTGCCTTCCAAATGTTGAGCCTTGGCCAGGAAAAGCTTTGGTCTCCCCGAGAATTTTAGGAATGTTGTTACGGAGTTTTGTCCGTTGAGCTGCTCAGCAGCTTTGAATCAATGAGTCAGGAAAGGGAAATCATACAAACAGAAGATAATTTGTTTTAGGAAAGCAGTTATAACTCATTTTGTGTTTTCTGAAGCTGAACTATTGTGTTATGCCCTGGTTGCAGAAGGACGTGGTGTCTTCTTCGAGTATATATAGATTAGGCATGCAGAAATGGAATGAATAGCACTGTTCTTCAATAGCCCAATAGTTCTGTTAATGGAACACGCTGAGTAAACCAAACAAAACTGCATTAAGTTGTCTCAAGTTCAACATCGGGCGTCTCTTTAGCTACTGCTTGGCCCGTCACCAGCGTGTCTTTGCCATAGAGGCAGCCTTAAGTTTTAACAAGCTGTGATCCAAAGAGCTTTCTCATTTACTTCAGCAATAAAGAAGAATGCCTGAAAGAGGGATATTATGGGTTATGATTTCTGTAGGCGTTTGAGTTATAAAATATAATGTGGTCTGGCATGTTAATCCAGAAAAAAGCTCATAAAAGAAAGACAACTCTTGCATTTCCCACTCCTATATTTGAAATGTTTTCTCTAAATGTTACTTGTTACAGAATAAAAAAGGTTTATTTCTGGGTAAGGCTCCTCCCAAAGCTAATCCTAATAAATACATCTTGTTTCTCTACCTGAGCTATTACTTAAGGTATAAGCACAGGGAACCGAAACAGAAAATCCTTTGAATATTGCTTTTGGCTTAAATTCTTTATTAAATTATATGAAAAGGTGATGAAAATAGGGCTGCCTTCTGTTTGGTGTGCTCAAGTTCGTGGTGCTGCTGGCTTGCTTGTTCTCAGGTGAGTAACATTAATTAGGTATATAGAAACTATCATATTGCCTTAACATGATGCCTTAGATTAGAGTGGAACCTATTGCAGGGAAATGCTTGTAACATAGTTAATATAATTGAAAACTAATATCTAAGTATCTCTATAAATGTGCAGAGATATATAGCTTGAGTTGAATATCAACATGTTCTGCTTGTAAGCTTTTTGCTGTGTGTCTGCTTGCTGAGATACCTGGAGGAGGATAGGTAAAAATGTTAATCACAGAATCACAGAATAGTTTGGGTTGAAGGGACCTTAAAGCTCATTCAACCGCCTGCTGAAGATCTAATCTAACTTCTGCCTAAGATCTTACCTCAATCTACTCTCTTCAAGCTTGAAGCCATTACCCAATAAATAAAATAGCATTCTGACTTTTATTGCAAAAATGCCTATTTCTGGGGGGAGGATGCCTACATTTTCCTGTTTTGGGAGAGTTTTGGGGCTTGAATGGTCACCCAGAGGTATAGGCATCTTCAACACCCTCTGGAGAGTGGGGTAAAGGTGGGGTGCTGGGTGTGGGGAGGATTTTTGGGGGGAATAAGCAAAAGCCAAGTGTGAGCAGCCTGAAAAGAAGCAAAAGCTCTGCAAGGCAACGTTCCTTAGCTGTGTGTCTGAAATAATCTTTCAAATATAATCTGCTTGCTCGGCAGGTTTCGGCTGTCCCAGAACTTGTTTTAGTCAACTAAAGTGAATTCATATGCAACAGCCTGAGTTTAAACAACTCCCTCTGTTCAAATAGGGGGGGAAATACCATGTTGTTGCTACTAGAAGGTAGCAAACCTCCTTTGGTTCTTAAATCTTTAAATCTAATGCCAGATTGCTAACTAAATGTGCTTGGGAAGACAAAAGTAGGCATGAGAGCACCCATCACACAGGTACTGAAGGTGTCAAATGCCTTCTCTCCAAGATTTCGCTGAATTTACCCTTTCTTTTTTGCTTTTAATTGCAAAGTTAAATCTGAAAAGGTCATTTGAAAAGCTTCAGATTATAGATGTAAAGCTCTTTTTAATCTTTTCTAATAAATAGCTGAGTAGGGAATAGATCAGTTGGGAGCTCGGAGCTGAGCTCTAATATTAAGCCTCAGCACAAAACATCCATACACAAACAACACTTAGAAATTATCTCGTGTATAATTACCTTAAATAAGTTTGGCTGAGAAGAAAAGGTGAATGATTCTCAAAACTGGTTTATAAATGAAACATTAATTGGAGCTGTCAGCTTGACAGATCCTGTCACTGTGGGCTGGATTATTATTAGAGTCATTTGGGCACAATTGGAAATACCAGTTTTCGGAGGAGCTGAGTGTCAGTTCTTCCAGGTTCCCAGTAGCTTTTCTCTTCAGAGATTTCTTTTAAATGGCAATAAATGACTCCTTGTATGAGGTGCCTCGCTGAGGCAGGGGTTTAATAAAAGCTTTGCATAATAAAGACTTAAAAGCATTTTGATTTGGGAAAAGCAACAGCAGCAAATCGAAATGGCAGTGTCTGAAATGCTGAAAATACTCTGGGTTATGCTGGTGCAATACATGACATTGTCTAACATCTGAGTAGCCTTCAAAGCATTTTTTCCCCCTTAATTCCATATATAATTAAAAAGCAGCTTCCTCTAGCTCATTAAAATTGAGAGTCTTGTCGGAGCAGTGTACTTTTTATTTAAATGAATAAAGCACAGACTTAATGCAGCCTATAATAACTTCTACTATTAAATCTCTCTTCTACAGCTAACTACAGCTAACACTTCATTTTTAAACAGTGTTTATCTGCCCTTCATGAATACCAAACTCTAAATGAATATGGTCCCCAGAAGCTCATCATATTATTTTGTAGACCATTCAACTGACTTTCACCATATGCTTTTCATTAACTCTACACTGATAGCAAAGCCCCAAAGTTGAGTTGCTGGTGATGTGCATGTAAATAAGGTCAGGTGGTGGCTTTTCCAGTGTAGTGATGGCATCTCTCTCTCTTCGCAGGCTTTTGGGAATGCAAAAACAGCCCATAACAACAACTCCAGTCGCTTCGGCAAGTTTATCCAAGTGAATTACCAGGAGACGGGCACCGTGCGAGGGTGAGTGGCATCAGGTTGAAGATGCTGTACATCCTTTTATCTGCACACAGAGCCTGAGCAGGCTGCTGTAGGGGGTACACAAAGAAGAGGGTTCATTTTTTGGACCAGTATTTTTTCCCAAAATGGAGAGGGGGAAAAAAAACCCCAAATGTTTTTAGCATATTTAAATCCATTGGTATGAAAATGTTGGTGTATCTGAGCTGTACATTGAGGCGTGAATACACCTGAGCTGGCTTCAAGCCTGTTGAACTCTCTGTAGAATGTCAACTTTATAATTAAACTGAAATGGAAGTTTTCCTCTTAAGACAGAGTAAAGGCAGGAAAGGAGAATGTTTTAGCTAGGCCGAGTTAGGAGGCTGGTGCATATGATGGGAAGCAGAGGTGGAGTGAGCTGGCTTTGCTCAGTCCCAGGGGGGATTTAATCTCCAGCTGCCCCGTGGGTGTTACAGAGGCGGTGGAACCTTGATCACTAATTCCCCATATGCTTCTGTCTCTGCCCTGAAATCTCTCTTTAAGCCAAGCCTTGAGCAGTTAGGGCCACTTTCCCCGCCATTACAAGAGATGCTTGTCTCCAGCGTGGTTCTCCACACTTTATCTCAGCATTTCTGCTGCTACCCAAAGCTCTGCGATGTGCAGCTGTGATGCAAACCTTCCTGCCCTGGCAAGGGCTGCCACAGAAGTGGTGCGTGGTTGAAGTCTGGGGATGAAACCTGCAGCTGGGCTTACCTAAGCCTGGCTTTCTCCTTGGCTTTTGCTCATCAGGGCATCAGGTCATCGCAAAGGGACTCAAGCTGGCTCTAAATGAGCAGGGCTTCGTTAACTCTGCTTTTTGTCCAGGTTGATTAACTCAGTTGGAAAAACCAAGAGTAGAAGTAGCATTCCAGGGGTTGTGTATGGTTTCTGCAACTAGCTGGGAGAGCTCTTGCTGGGACTTTGTTGTTCTTTTAGAGAATTGCTTTTAAATCTTTTTCTTTCTTTTTTTTTTCCCCCAGCAGAACAGCATCACACAAAGTGCTTCCATTAATTTTTCAAATGAGCTGGGTACTCTGTGTACCTTCCCGCTGGTTTGTCATCCTACATCAAACCTGATGTTCTTTTTCTTTCCTTCTTTTTTCTTCTTTGTTTCTGGTGAACAGAACAGTTAAAAGGATAAGCCTGGGGGTTTTTTTAATACATTGTTACCTTGAAATACAAGGTAACAAGAATCCAACAAATGCCATAACAATGTGTTTTCTTTATGTCAGCTCTGTGGAAGTGGCCTCTATTCTTGGCAAATAGGTGCAGTAACATTGTATTTGTATACTCTAGTTCATAAAATAAGAGGAATTTTCCTTCTTTTTTAAAGAAAAAGCACTTTCTTAGCCTTTTCTTGACAGTGTAGTAGGATTGTGTTTTGCTATAAGCTTGCAGTGCTGCCCCAATGAAAATAAAGAGACATTTAAAATTACCTGTGAGCTGTTCCTCGCATATGAGACCACAGGTTTTCCCCTTAGTCTTACAAAGATCACAAATATTTTATTTCTTTTCCTTTTAATTTAGCATAGATTTTAAGCACAACCCAAGTTAATGATAATTTTATATTCTGCATGTTATTTGCTTTGTTAATGTGACTGTAATTTGCAGCCCCAAATCAGGATTTTTCTCTGTTCAGAGGCTGAAAGTAGCAGTTGAATATTTGCTTACAAACCCTATGAATATAATGCCCCAAAACTTGAAGCAAATTTCAACTTAAGAGATGTAATAGCCAAGAGCTTTAGTAGCAACCAACTCCACCCCATGAAATGAAGGCTTTGAAGATGTCTTGAAAGTTGATGGAGCATGAGCAATGGCTGCAGCAAACCGTGTTCCCATAAAGCTGTCTGAATTTATGATGTCCTCTTCGACGATAAGCGAGTTCTGGAGGAAGGTCTTTGCAACCTCTTCACTCCTCCTAAGATGATCAAAAGCCTCAAGATCTAACACGCTCCATAAATTGCAGAAGAGCCAGATAGGAGACATTTTAATTAAAAGCAGCAGTGCCCTGGTGTAATGGTAACTCTGTGCAGTGGCATGAGGCTGTATCTCAAATAACATGAGCTAGTGCTTTCAAACATGCCGTGCTGACGAGTTTTGCACCTTGGTGTTTGTACAGGCTCTGTAGCAGGCTTAAATGAGTGTTTTACCCAAAATCATATTCTCAGAACTCCTTTTATTTACTATTAAAGGTAGGTTTGATGTAATTGACAACAGTAAATACAAAGAAAACATTTGGAGACATCTACTTTTTTATCCTTCAATTGGTTTTCCGTTTCACTGTCGTCTTACAAGAGCGGACATAAGTTCCTCTTGGGATGTGCCTTTGTTATTACCTTTGCACTAAGCAAGGAGAATTTTACCAAAACAGCATTTTAGTTGCATCTACCAAAAAGAAAAAAAAAAAGAAAAAAGAAAAAAATTGCACTGAATTAAATAGTGTTTGGAGCAGATGACTTCCAGAAGACCTTTTCAACCTAAATGAGGGTGATTTCTGGCAGGAGGAGTCTATAATAAGAGCAGAAACCACAGGGGAAGGCATGGAATGTTGAGGCTGGTGGACGTGACCCAGGTTGTCACACAGCAGCATGCTGAGCTACTACCCAGGGGTGGGAGTGGTATCTGGGACACTCCGATACCTTCTTCATTTATCTGCTCAAAAACCCTGCAGTGAATATATGGCGTGGCTTGGAATTTAAAAACTGGTCCCAGGTTAGAAAGTAGATACAAAAAAACTCCTCTCAGTAGGGAATTTCTGTAGATTGTTTCAGCTTCCTCCCAGAGAATAAACAAGAACAAACCTTTTTGATTCACATCATACAGAGCAATAGTACTGCTTTGCTGTCCTTTCTTTACTCCTGCTATCCAGCGAGATCAGCAACCTGTTGGGGGTTGGATATGCCATTTCATAGAATCACAGGCTGGTTTGAGCCCCCCTTGGAAGGGACCTTACAGCTCATCCAGTTCCAACCCCCTGCCACGGGCAGGGACACCTTCCACTAGAGCAGGTTGCTCCAAGCCCCTGTGTCCAACCTGGCCTTGAACACTGCCAGGGATGGGGCAGCCACAGCTTCTCTGGGAAAAGTCTGTGCCAGCACCTCAGCACCCTCACAGGGAAGAGCTTCTGCCTCAGAGCTCATCTCAATCTCCCCTCTGGCAGGTTAAAGCCATTCCCCCTTGTCCTGTCCCTACATCCCTTGTCCAAAGCCCCTCTCCAGGTTTCCTGGAGCCCCTTTAGGCACTGGAGCTGCTCTAAGGTGTCCCCTTCAGGAGCCTTCTCTTCTCCAGGCTGCCCCAGCCCAGCTCTCTCAGCCTGGCTCCAGAGCAGAGCTGCTCCTGCCCTCTGATCCACCTCTCCTACCTCTTCCAGTAGCCTCTCCTACGAGCTGCTGTAAAAGTTGTCACTAATCTGCAGCAGCACATAGTTTGTTTTATTTTACTCTTTAGTGAAAAGAGAGAGAATTACTGAGAGTAAGTAATAAGTCTGGAGACTGGTGGAGACGCAAGCGTAGAGGCACTTCCCTGTCCTACCATGCCCAACGTTCAGTGGGTTTCTTGGTTCATACGTGGCTGCTAATGTTATGGCCACGTCACTGGGCATCTGGAGCTGGAAAAGCACAGCTACATCATCAAAACTCTGGTTTCTAAATCCCTATCATTACTGGTTAGTATTGTTTGGAAGAAAAAACCTGTTGAAGCTTGTTTTAGCTCTACAAGCTTGAAAATAAGCATTTAATATATAAATGAAACATGTTTGTTGTGGAGGCTCTTAGGAGAAAATGTAAACTCCAATCAAGGGCTTTTGCAATTGTTTATTTTTTGACTGTAGCCACAAGTTTATAACCCGGGCTTTTGTTGGGAAGTGCCTCTTCTGGAAGAGGGCATGGTGACTTGGGGGCCGATTCTGCAGCTAACTGTGATCCTGCAAACCTTTGCACCCAGGTCTATTTCCTGTGTGCAGATGCTTGGTCTGCAAGCAGTTCTATTTTGCTGCCTTTGGATTAAATAGGTATCTGAGAGTCTTGGTTGCTGTCAGCATTTCCCCCTGTGCTCCCTGCCCATAGGCTAATGCATCTGAGATCATGTTTTTCATATCCAAGTTAGTGTTGGCTTTGTATCAAACCAAAAAAACCTCAAAAGCCAAACACAATATTGGGCTTGTTCTGCCTAGGAAGAAATTTATACAACTAAGTGAAACAAGGCTAATACTTCTGATTTCTGTGCGTACCAAGCCTGAAAAGTCCTGGTAAAGCTGTGTTCACTTCAGTTAAATATTGGGTCAATGAATAATGCTTTTATTTTTGCCTTCCAGAGCTTACGTGGAGAAGTACCTCCTGGAGAAATCAAGACTAGTCTATCAGGAACACAATGAACGGTAGGTGCCTGGATTTTGCTTACAGGGTTGGTTTTGAGTTCTCTATGTGCCGATAGCATGGCACTGAGAGCTTAAACCCCTGTTTCAAGGGAAGCTGGCCTATGGGGGTCAGGAATTTCATGGTCCTAACCCTGTGCTTCAAAGATAAATGATGCATTTTGTATTTTGCTGTTTAGGGAGGAATGTGCTAACCAGGGAAAACAAACTCCATTATTTTATTGATGGTCCTTGATTTATATTTTCCATTCTCTTCGTGAGTCATGTCATATGGAATACTACATACCATTTGTTTCCTTGTGCAGCTCATAAGCTATTTAATATAGAATTTGGGGGGGAGATGGTATTTTAGTTCTGTTTTACAGTTCTTGACACATTGAAGCTGTCAGAAGGGCCTCTAGAGAAAGCTAAAACTATATAGACAACAAATTTAAGCACATTGTTCTTTCCTAATTGCAACATCTGAGTTGTTGCATACTCTCTCAGCACTTATTACTCTCATTTTAAATAAATTTGCTGCTTCTGGTTGTCTTTGAACCTTCGGCACTTTTTTGTTTCCCTTCTGAGACAGATGTATGAGAAGTTTTCTTGAATGCTCATGGGCCGATCCTAACGTTAAATGGCACATTCAGCCTCGACAAATGTACTCTTGGGTGTTGCAAGATGATTAAACTTGGTTCCTCTTGGAAAAGATCCAGCATAAAAGCAAAAGTTTAAGTTTAGAACTGCTGCTATGCTCTTAGTATTATGCTGTGTTAGAGTTGTCTTGAAGCGAAACACAATTGTCACTGGGGTGGGTTTAGTATTAGTAATATTCAAGTATTTTGAATATTTGAGTAGCCATAAAAATTGAGGCTTTTACCGCTGTCTTACAGAACTGCAACTGCAAAATCATTGCTTTTTACATGATAATAAGGTATTAAAAATAATCATCATCATTTCTGCATTGCAAGGAAATATGTTGATTTGATTCTAATCAATATGTAGGCATTGCACATGTTTCTGAAGGAAAATGTGATGATGTCAGTTAGGAATTCTTAAGTGCATTCTAGGGCAGTGGATGTCCTTGGATGGAAAAGAGGGATCTCATTCTCCAGTACTTCATTTCATCTTTTACATCACGGCAAAGTGATGTGACTCCATTTCCAGTGTTCAGGTCTGAGTTTGGAAGCTGGAAAATCAGGTTCTGAGGCTCACATGTGCTTCTCTGCTGAACACTGCTCTTTAGTTTGAAGTCTAACATCTTTCTTTCTTTTATTTGTCACCAGGAACTACCATGTATTTTATTACCTCCTGGCAGGAGCAAGCGAGGAAGAGAGATCAGCATTCCACCTGAAGCAGCCTGAGGAATATCATTACCTCAACCAGGTGGGAATACTATACAGGAATACAATACATGGTCTTGCCTTTTCTACTGCTGATATTTAATGCTAATAAAGAAAATGTGTGGAGTATAGACAACTAACAAATGGATTGTCTTAATGCTCGACAGGCAGCTTTTCTTATTGGAAATAATTCTGCATTGGCAATCTGAACACCTGATAATATGACATAAAAATATAAAAATGGGTATTTTCCATTTCTGTCCCCCAGCTGGGAAGCATGAAATATAGTGTGGGTTTAATTGTCAAAGGCAGAAATGGTAATGATTTACCTGTTACGTGTGTGGGTGTCATCAAGGCATTAACATCTGTCTGCTGAGTGAGAGAAAAGGGGAAGATGTGTGATGATACTAGTAGCTCTTCGGGCTATAATACCTTGCATGAGGTAGTCCTAATCCTGTAGCTCCATGGCTGGCTATGAGCATGACCCTCTGAATTTAACAATAGAAGTTTAATCTCAAGAAAACCACAGCAACCATTGAAAATGTGGGAATTAAAAATGAGTGAGGAGTTACCAATGGCCCAATAAGCTGATACTTTGGGAAATGTGATTTACTGCAGGTATTTAAGATGCACTTGTCCACTGATGCTGGTGAATAGGGATTTTACTGCTTTTTGCTCAAAAGAAGAAAAAAAGGATTAGGAATATGTGGAACAGTAGTTGGGTTATAACTGGATTTTTAACAAATTGCCATTTTCTTGGAGCTGGAACATGATTTAACCCATAAACTGGAGAGAAACTTGTACGTACAACACAATCCAATTAGCCTTTAGTCTTCCTAGAAATAGAATTTAACCCTGGAATATGCCTCAATTACCCGGGGCTTTATAAAGATCTTTTAAAGCACGTTATCAAAGCCAAAATGTATTGTGATATTAACAACTCCCACCCACTCTTAGCAGCATCAGGAAATTTGCACAGATGAGTAGCAGCATACTTAGAGCTGAAGGCTTTTTGCTTGCCCTCATTGTGCCTCAGGCGTTAGCTGGAGAACGTGGTGGGATCTGCTCAACCATCTGTGCTGCTGTTTTGCAGTGGGAAGGAGCCAAGATCGTTTGGATCCAATGTTTTGGATTCACAGGTTTTGTTGGGCAATCCGGTAGTTTTCTGTTAGTTGAAAACATTGCTTTTAATTAGAGTCCTTCTGGGGTTTTAATACCGCTTTAAGGGTGTTCATGTTTCAAGTCAAATTATAAATCCATGTAGAGTGTAGAACCAGTAAAAGTGAGATCATTTAGGTTGAAACATGTATTTTAATCTAAATTAGGATGCTGTGGGCAAGTAGGCCGGAGAAGGGTGCTGAGCTACATCCCGTGCAGCAGGGAAGCAGACTCTGAACTTGCCTGAATACAGTGTTTGGACAGTAGTGACAGCCTGAATTTTTAGGGATTTTATTACAATGATTTTAATATTTTTGATAATTAGTGTTAAAGAGACCGTTTAACACTGACAGCTATGGGAAATGTCACCTTTAGATGTGTTCAGGGCATCGTTTCATATTAAAGCTGCAGTGACAGCTTTCCCGTGCCTTACAGGCAAAGGGGAGAAAGGAAAATAAGGAAAAAGGAGGAAAAAGAGGTAGTGGAAGAATGGGAAAAGAAACTTTGGAAGCATAAAAGGGGAAAAACTGTAAAATAGCCCTTGAGCATTTGCGGTAGCTTCTTAAATGTGCCCTTGAGAAATCCCTTTTCCTTTAAAAAGGCAAAGAATGAGCTCAGGAATGAACCTATGTGTAACTACAAATTAAATAGTAAAATGGAAAAGCTATAAAATATTGACCCAGGCCCCTCAAGTCAAGGCCTGACTTGGTCCTTGAGTCAAGCATTATTTTTCTTCTCCCTTGTTCCTCAGCTCATGTCATGTTATGCAAAACAAACGTGTGTTTTACATTGCAGATGAGAAATACTCTATTCAGGTATTTCACCAAAATGGGATGGTTTTTTTTGTTGATCTGTAAATGCAGGGATCAGGCTTGGAAAAAAATCCCAACTTTAATCCCCTGAGTTTGGACAACTTCTCCATATCTCATACCAATGGCAGGTAAACCTGCTGTTGCCTACCCTGTAACTTGCTGACTGTTCTCTGTGCTGGTTATTCACATTTCACCATATTGAAATCGGTGATTTGCAGGATTAGACCCTTAGTTTAAGCTTATTGGGAGCTCTGGTGCCATGTGTCTCTCCCTCCTGGGACTGGTCACTGACATGTACTTTGACTTCTCTCAACTCCATCTCTGTCTGATTGGAAATAAAGATACCAATTCCTACAAAGCTTTCAAGTGTTGCTTTGTAATCTCTTGGACGATTGCACTTTTGCAGCACTTACATGTGTCTAGAGCAGAGGTTGAGAGTAGAAACCAAAGAATTCTGCTCTTCAGTGGGATTTTTCCATCAATAGGTCTTCAGCTCTAGGTAAACTAAAGGATTCTCCAACTGTGGAGAGAAAGATCTTAAAATCTGTAAAGCATGTGTCTTGAAAATGCGGGAAGCAGGAATCAGAGCACCATGAATACAAAAGCATTATAAATTTAGCTTAAAAATGAAACAAAAGTAAGGAGTGACTATCCAGAATAACAACAATTATTTTACTTGGAAGGTTGATGTTGGTGCCCTGGTTAAAGAGCATGTTAGTGGGAGTTCTGTTTGGTCTGAACACTACTTAACCCGGTCTGCCTTGCTTTCAGATGACAAAGAAACCCCTCAGACAGAGCTGGGATGATTATTGCTATGACTCTGAGCCGGTCAGTACAAGTACCCGTGTCTTCTGTGTTGCTGGTGCAGGGCTGCTGCTCCTCACTTGAATTCATTAGGTGCACCAAGACCTAAGCAGAAAACAAAGTCAAAATGCATTTAACCTCTTAACTACCCCCTCCTTTCCTCTGCCTGCAGTGGTGTTGCTTGTGTATTAGCTCGTGACAATACAGATGTGTTTCCCTTGCCCTTTTTCAGTTCCTTCCATCTGGAAAGCTTCAACAGTTGGATATAGTCATCTAGTTTTAGCAAACTATGGGGGTTTTTCTATCCTTCTTGATATAATATGTGATGATTTATGGAAATTGTGATATGGCAGCAATGTGAAAATTGAAATTCCTTTCTGATAAAACAGCAATTCAATCTCTTGAAACCCATCAGTTCATGGTGGTTGTAGCAGTGTATCTGCTCTTCAGCTTCCAGAGGGGGAAAAAAAGGCAAACCCCAAAACATCTCCCTCAACCATCTGGGAGAAAATCAAATCCTGGTATTAATCAGAATGTGAAACCAAGCCCTCCTCCTAAAATAGTTCTGGTGACATGATCATCCTTTCCAAACGGATCAACCCAAAAAAGGGAATGGTAACGCTTCTCCCCATTCCTCCTGTGTAACTGAGTTGGAGGCAGTGGCTTCAGTTGGAGACATGCTTTGGGTGTCTGTGTGTCCCGTGAAGGTCTCTGTTAGTTTTGTCTTGCACGGGGAAGCATGTTTCACATCAGCTGCATGTTGTTCCTGCTGATTTTGCCATGCGCTTAATGGTTGCTGAACTCTAGCTGATGCATCTAGAAGAGTAAGAGGTAATGTGTGAAGGGGCTGGGTTTCACTTGGGCTAAATAAGCATCTTAACAGTATGGTTTCACTGCAAAATCCTTAGGAGAGGAGGAGGGAAAAGAACTCTAACCCCTCGGGGTTTAAAAATGTTGGCATCATTAATACATCAGCACCCTGAGAGGTCTTACAAGAGTGGGCAGTGAAGAGCAGATGCTTTTCCATATACCTCAGTACACTTTACGAAGTTGCAAAGACCTGAATCTCTTAAGGATTGAGTTAGGACAATTCACTGGTGGAATTCCAAAATAAAACAAATCCCAAATTTGATGCTTTCTGCTGCAGGGGCCAATCATGCCCTACCAGCTCAGAGGTTACCACATTATAGGTCCCTATTTTGCACAGCAAAACTGCATGCCATTACAATTTGGCTTGTATTTTATTTTGCTTGGGATCATTTTTGGTAATATTCGTGGTAAATCACATCTTGGCTTCAGTTGATTCACTCCTAAGCATACCGTGGACCTCTCCCTGTAACCATGGACTGAACCCCCTGCAGAAATCTGCTTTATAAAGAACCCTATTTATAATATCCTCTTCGAACTTCCCCTGGAAATCCATGGATTGCTCCAATGTGATGATAGTAAGCAGGGGGCTCGCTTCTGCTGGGAAACTAATTGCCCCAGCAGAATATGAATGACAAGTTTGGTCTGTGGGCATGGATTTGTCATGTTTGTCTGCCCTAATATCAAAGAAACTCCTTTTTTTTATAATTTTCATCCATTGATCATCCATTAGGAACCAGTACAGGGCTGAAACACTACAGAAAGCATCCATTTTTTTAGTAGATAAATTGCAAAAGGCCTTTCCATGCAGATTAATGAGTTTGGCAATTGTTATGTATTAATTAAATTGCTTTTAGCATAGATCGTGCTGCTTCTGAGTTGTCTGTGGGGTTTTGCTGTTGACTTGTGACTTAGGTTTGGCCGGATGGCCACGGTTGAGTTTAGGAGGGACGACTTCTTACCCTGATACTTTATGGTGTAAATAACTGCATTGCTCATGCCTGCTGATCTTACTGATACATAGTGTAAGTGTCTTTGCTGCATTCCTTTGGATAATATGTACAAACACCTTTATACATCTCCTAAAAAGGGTAATTTTTAATCATTTATTAATAAAAGGTGAAAGTGTCACACGCATGCATGTTATTTTCTTGTTACATTTAAAACCTGATGTTCATTGATGCTGCGCATGCTTTTAAATGCTCTTACTGTTCGACATCTCTAAATTCACTTTGTCTGTGCAGTAGTAAGTTGTTTTTGATTAAAAAATGTTTTCTTGACCAGTTGACCTTCCCTAGCTTTCATTCGAGGGGACAGGGCAGTTGTGAGGAGTCTCCTATATTGAAATATATATCTTAAATAAGAATTTCCCCCTTTAATCAGCTGCTGCTGTAATGATGCTAAGGAGTGGGATGAAGAACTCTATCACTGATAGAGTTGTGAGGCTTTTAATGTGGAAGGCACAAAGCTGCTACTATAAAATAACTTTATATATTCTGTATATTTGATTTATTCTATGTACTGTAAGTGAGTACGAGTGCCTTGTCAAGTGACAGTTGTCACCTTGTGACTACTTGGTACCTGTTTAATGGTGTTCACTGTAGTATTCACATAACCCTGGTTAGTGCTGACTTTTAGAATTATCTGGGCAAAAGTTTGTGCACACTTGCTCTTGGGGTAAATATGATTTATAGGGAAATGACCAGAAGAAAGTATGTGGATACAGCTGCTCAATCAATCGTCACTGCAACTGCAGCTGTAGTTTTAAATTAACCTACCTGGATTAACCTGTAGAAAGTCTCTGTCTAGGTGTTAGTAAAATATTTGGAGGTTTAAGATAGCACTATATCATGTGATGCCCAATAAACTCATTTTGATTCAGAGATAGCGAATTTTTATAGGCAGCAATGGGAAAAAGTATTGAAGTTGATCTATGAAGTGAGAGGGAATAATCGGAATCATCCCATGGTGAGCCAAAGCAGAAGGAACTTGGCATTAAGAGTTTATGTATTCATTTAAGGAGCATTTATGTTCCCTAAATATTGGTGCGGGACAATATTTATTGGGTCCAGAATGTCACTGGATTTTCATGAACGTATCAGTGACTGCTGTCAGGTTGGGATTATCTGAAAAACTCAACTGTTCACCCACAGAAACATATATAGACATGGAAATATAAAATGTGGGTTTCAAATTCTCTCAGTGCTCACATTTTTAAAAAACTTTGTGGTACTTACTTAGAATAAAGTTAGTGAAAAGTATATTTAAAACTTTCCTTTGCAGGACTTGATTCGCTGATATTTTACATTAAATTATGTGAATTCCCTATTAAAACTGAGTTTTGGAGAAGTTATATCAACACAGTCCTCTCTGAGGTCAGGCTATTGAAACCAAACCACAGCAGGGGGTTGGAACTGGGTGGTCTTTAGGGTCCTTTCCAACCCAAACCAGTCTATGATTTATGGAGGAGATGTAGTGTCCTTTGAAAGACTATCTGACTGTGCTGGATGAAAATGCAGTATAGAGAAAACCATCTGTGTATATGATGAATAATATTGTATTGAAATTTGCACTCTGGTCAGCTTTTCCCTAGAGTCCTTGTAGAAGCAGATTCTCCTCAACAGCTTCATTTAAATTAAAAAAAAATAATATTAAAAATCAAACTTTAAAAAGGAATATTTTCAAAAATCCAACTTGTACGTTCTCTTTCTAGTATTTCAGAAGGAGAAATCTGCTTTCCCACTGGAGATAATCCTGGTCCTTTATGATATTACATATGTGTTTCTTGCTGTATCTGTGAGTCCCCCTGGGCTGGGTGTTGGGTGTAATTAGCCACAGTTACTCCCCATAACGTCAGTGGGACCTTCTGGATATCTGATTTCCCAGTGCCAGATTGGAAATGTTCTAGTTGCTGAGAAAACGCATGGAGATCACTAAATGATATTTATGAAGTGTTGACTTGGCCATCTGGACCTGTTCTCATCTTAATGGCTCTCAATGCTTACTCTTGCTGTTTGTACCCAACAGGACTGCTTTTCTGTGGAAGGGGAAGACTTGAAGCATGACTTTGAGCGCTTACAACTAGCCATGGAGATGGTGGGGTTTCTTCCCAAGACTCGCAGACAGTGAGTTTAGTTTCCATATTAATAGCTTGAATATTATATTAATCATAGAATCACAGAATGGTTTGTGTTGGAAAGATCCTTAAGATCATCTAGTTCCAACCCCCCGGCCATGGGCAGGGACACCTCACACTAGACTGTGTCGCCCAAGGCTCTGTCCAGCCTGGACTTGAGCACTGCCAGGTATAGGGCACTCACCGCTTCTTTGGGCAACCTGTGCCAGGGCCTCACCACCCTCCATAATCAGTGAGATAATTCACTGATTTGAATTGAGCTAACATAACTGTGGTGCTCTTTGTAACATATCAGACTGGTGAGAAGGAATAATTGGTGAGGCGCTGGCACAGGGTGCCCAGAGAAGCTGTGGCTGCCCCATCCCTGGAAGTGTTCAAGGCCAGGTTGAACACAGGGGTTTGGAGCGACCTGATTTAGTGTGAGGTGTCCCTGCCTGTGGCAGGGGGTTGAAACTGGATGAGTTTTAAGGTCCCTTCCAACACAAACCATCTGAACCACTTGACCATTCATACAACAAACTGCCTGTCGTTACTGTAGTTAACAGTTCTCTTTATGCAAATGGAGCATTGGCAAGAAGTTGGCACCATGAATTCTCATGCCTTACTCTGTATGTCATGAATCCAGATCCTGGTTTAATCAGAAATCCTGATTATTAGTCATAATTAATCCTTTGCATATAATTCCTGATTCTGTAGACTCATTTCTAACTGGCCTTCATTCATTAATTCACTGGAAGTGCTGGTTGAAAAACTGGTTGGGTTTCAATAGCACCTTCCACTGACTGCAAGGAATTACATGCTTCATATGAGGGTTGTCTTCAACCAAAACCACAAATTAATTCCTCTCATGTTGATTGTTGGCTTGAAAGTCTTCAGTAGGTTTGAATGAGTTTGGCAGAAGAATTAACCTCAAAGTGGGTATGATTTTGACATCCTAAGTACTGCTGAAAAGCACATCAGTAGCTGGAACACAGTGAGAAATCTTGTGCTTTTTTGAGTTAAAATGTTCAAACAAGAATTTAATGAACATGGGTCCTTTTTGACTGAAATCGTGGAGGTTTATGTGGGAAGAGAGAATTGCTGCTTTGTATTAATGGCACTTGAAACCCTGTTCATCACCTTGGGTAAATGACGTTTAAGGTTCTAATATATAATTATTATTTTTTTTAGCTTTCTTCTGGACTGGGTGGATTACCTCTTATACTTTTAAGCACCATTTTTCTTGCTTTTCGACATGTATCTGAGCCAACAGTTAGAAGCACTGAACTGTGAGAGGTTGTCCTGCCTTCTGCTCCATTAAGAAATTTTCACCCAGACGAGAATCATAGAATCCCAGAGTGGTTTGTGTTGAAGGGACCTTAAAGCTCATTCAGTTCCAACCCCCTGCCACAGGCAGGGACACCTTCCACTAGAGCAGGTTGCTCCAAGCCCCTGTGTCCAACCTGGCCTTGAACACTGCCAGGGATGGGGCAGCCACAGCTTCTCTGGGCACCCTGTGCCAGCGCCTCAGCACCCTCACAGGGAAGGGCTTCTGCCTTATATCTAACCTGAACTTCCCTTGTTTCAGTTTGAACCCATCACCCCTTGTCCTATCGCTGCAGTCCCTGATGAAGAGTCCCTCTCCAGCATCCTTGTAGCCCGCTTCGGACACTGGAAGCTGCTCTGAGGTCTCCACACAGCTTCTCTTCTCCAGGCTGAACAGCCCAAATTTTCTCAGCTTGTCTTCGTATGAATCTTTTCCATAAGCTCATCCTTGGAACAAATCAATTATGAAATTAAGACTGCTTTTTCTCTATCCATTCCACACACATGGATACACCCACTTCCAATATCAATCTGTTCCATGTCAGCATGCCTCCTTAGCTTTTCAGAACCAGGTTTGAGCGACAAGTTTTTTCTAAAGCCTGTTTAGGGATCACTAAGAGAGTTTAACTGACAGAGTGAAGCAATCAGTAATTTTCAGGACTGAGCAGAGTTGGATGTCATAGTAAATTCACACTTTTGATTTACTGTGCAATAACTTTTCTTGGCACACAAGTACTTGTATTTCTCTGAGTGGAATTTGCTTATCAGAAAATACAGAGGATTCTTTGCTATACGAGTGGGTTTATGCTGCTTGGCGTTGTATGACTGTAACATGAATAAGTAACAACCTTCAGCTAAGTAAAGAAAGGAAGGACATTTTAAGTATTACCATACTTAATGAATTATTGTTTATAGCAAAAAATTGGGGTTCACCTTTGTGGAAGCAGTCACAGAAGTGAAATATTTATAATTGCATCCTTGTAATTCACGATAAGGAATCAGTACCCTATTTTAGAGATAAGGAAGGACTGGCTTGGAGAGGTGAAGGTGCCTTGTCCAGACAAGCTGGTGGCATAGCTAGGAATCAAATTTGATTTCATTCATTTTTAGTTCCCCAGAGAATGTAGAAATAGGGACAAAAAGGGTTTATAGCTGAAGTCAGCCATGACTCGATCGTCTCAAAGAGCTATTTTTTGTTTGAGGAGTGAGGATCTAACTTTAAAATGACCAAATTTCCGCCTCCCCCCCCCCCCCAAAAAAAAGAAAAAAAAGAAAAAAAAAGAAAAATTAGCTGGATAAATTTACTTGAAGCGTAACAGCTTTTCTCTGTCTAAGTATGCTTATATGTTATAAAAGCATTTGTACTTTTTTGTATAGGCTTCCTACCTGGGACTAGGTCTGAAAAGGTATTAAATACATGTGCCAGGGACTAAGGATCGCTTGGGTGTCTGAGTCCAATCTCCCCTTAATTCAAGCAATTGCATGATAGATATTTAATCTGGGTATCCTAGATCGTTGGAGGATTTCTTTTTTTCCTTATAATACGGGGTGCTATTTTATAACCTTCCAGTATCTGAAGGAGGCTACAAGGATACCAGGGAGGGACTCTTCATCAGGGACTGCAGCGATAGGACAAGGGGTGATGGGTTCAAACTTAAACAGGGGAAGTTCAGGTTAGATCTAAGGCAGAAGCTCTTCCCTGTGAGGGTGCTGAGGCGCTGGCACAGGGTGCCCAGAGAAGCTGTGGCTGCCCCATCCCTGGCAGTGTTCAAGGCCAGGTTGGACACAGGGGCTTGGAGCAACCTGCTCTAGTGGAAGGTGTCCCTGCCCATGGCAGGGGGGTGGAACTGGATGTTCTTAAGGTCCTTTCCAACCCAAACCAGTCTGGGATTCTATGATGTGTTAAATAATTTTCAAGAAAGCCATGGCAATGCAAGGTACTTGACTAAGTGAAAATACGTTTTACATGAGGCAAACTGGATGCTTCATTTGAGCATCAGTTTTGAGGAAACATTTGGGGATTTGGGACAGAAACTGTTTTGAATTGAAAATCTGAGGAACGATTCAAATCTGAAGCTGGCGCAGGATTTTGGGGGATATGGTTTGTTTTTTTCATTAGCTATCTGAAAGAACAAGTGAGTGAAAATTAGTTCTCCCTATTTTCTTTAGGATATTTTCTCTCTTGTCGGCGATACTTCACCTGGGAAACATCCGTTACAAAAAGAAGACTTACAGGGATGACTCCATCGATATCTGTAACCCTGAAATACTGCCTATTGTGTCTGACTTGCTGGAGGTGAGCCTTGCCTTTCTCTCCTGTAACCTTCATGCCTGAAGAGCCACTTCTAATGAGGTTTTTAATGCTGGGTTTATTCCCCTGCTCTTCAGCTTCAGGTCTAATGGACTGAAAATACTGTTTCTGTGATTAAAATGTGAAAGATTGCAAAGCAGTTGTAGGTGGAAAGCAAACCTGCCACTCAGTGCAGTAATTTCTGCAACTCCAGCTCCCCCATATAAATTCTCTGGTGCTCCCAAAATCTGTTCCAATATTTGTATAAGAAACTTGAGCGTGAGCCCACTCTTCTGGTTCAGGTGGTGACTGTAGGAGATGCTGAGTTTGCTTGCTGTGTTTTGCTATCTGTTGTTGCCCTGCCAGCATCCACAGAAGTTGTATTAGGGATGCTGGAGGGTGCATCTCATCCCTCTAGTACCTATTTATGGACCTATTATCCACACATTTATCTAGTTCTTTGTGAACCTGTTGATGCTATCTGCTCTTAAGACCCTTTAGCAAAAGCATGTTGTCCTCTGTGAGTCACTGCTGTGTCAGTATCATCTGGGGAAGGTTTGTAGTTCTCAGTCCACATGGACCAGGGCCAGATCCAATTCTGTAAATCCATGCAAAAGCATGAAGTAAGTTCTTAGGAGAGCTGCTCTGCTCTCCAGCAGGCTATAAAGCTGTGGCATTACTACATTTCAATGAGCCAACTTGTTCTGTGCTTGCCTTAAGTGTTCAAGACCTGAGCTCAATACCTCTTGATGCGGATATGGGTGGCCAGAAACTTTCCTTGTTGTCTTGCTTTTCTTGAAATGCTCTAACCCACTTGTAACTCCAAAGGATACTGAAATGTTGTACTTGTTTAGAACAACTATTGTCTTTATCCCTTTGTACTCGCTGGATGGTGTGGAAGGTTAATTTTTGCTGTTTTTATGATAGCATCAGAAGACAACTTGTCATTTTGTGTACACGTGATACTCTTCCTATTCCTTTCCTTAAATAACAGTTGTGCTATCTCACTACCTAAAGAACTTGGGAATTAGCTCTCATGGATTTTCATAGCACTTCATTAATGGTTTGAATTTAGGAGAGGGGAAAGCTTTTGTAAAATATGGGTGTAAGCAGCTGGATGCTCTTTGTGTCTTGGCCTTGGGAATTGCAGAAATAAACAGAAGGAAAATATGAGTTTGGAGGAGAATGTTGTTGATCTTTCGCTGTTAAAAATGGCCAAGCCATTTAAGAAGTAATGGTTTTTTAGCCTAGAATAAGAGAGTGACTTAAAGATCTGAAAATGTTCTAGGCTTTGGGTCTTTGGCCTTTGCAAACACACTCTTCTGCAACGTCTGCATGCTGTAAGGAACGGGGTTGGTTTTTACACATATACGTGTGAAAGGATGCATCAGTTGAGCCATATCAATGCAATGGTGGCTTAGTGCCATGGTTTGGTACAGCACAGAGTATGGATGCCATGCTCACTTGCATAGCATGTCAATAATATATACAAATAATAATAATGATATCTATACATTTAACTCTATCATTTTGAAAAAGCTCTAGAATCTGGAGTAGCTGAGCCAAGTGATAGATTTTTGTGCACCGTGGTAATTCTTTTGCAAGCGAAATGACTGTATACAGCATAAAATAGTTGTGAATTGGATCAGGACAATGCAGATCTCAGGCATGATTTTTTGAAATCCATTGCTGGGTTGGATAAGTGGTGTTGCTTGTCTTTAAAGCTGCATTTATATGGTAATTCGTCCATGGAATTGGAGACATTGTCTGCCTCCAAGTGTAAACTTTCCAATAAACCCACCCCCCGATTAGCTGAAATAAAGTAAATTAACTAGTTTTCAGAAGAGGCTTCACTTCCTTTTCTGAAATGCTTGGTTTCTATTTCTTTGCAGACCTGAATAGATCTTGTAATGCATAGTCGAAAGGGAGGACTAAAGGATTCAAACATCAATGCAAAGAGCATCCATTGCATTTTGTTAGCTACTTAACAACTCTCTAAATAAAGTGTAGTGAATTCTTCTCAGCAAAATATTGTTTGAAACATTTGACGCTTTGTATTTGGACTCATTTGGGTAATTGTTTTATTACTTTTTGGTTTTTGTGGTCACCAAACAGTACACAGCTTTGCTTTTCCTGCCATCGTTGCTAAAAATATGGATTGGCTTGAAAAATTCTTAATCCCCTCTCTAGATCTTGGCATTACTCACTGAGACTGGAAAATCAGCTCGGAATAAAAATAATATTCATTGACAGATAGTTTAACTTCTTTTCATACAGCCACTGGATGCTTGGCAGGACAGTCTTGAGCGTAGCAAAACGATGGAAGAAACCGGCTCTTCCATGATCTGATGCTTAGTAGAATCACAGATTGGTTTGGGTGGGAAGGGACCTTAAAACTCACCTTAAAACCCATCCAGTTCCAAACCCTGCCATGGGCAGGGACACCTTCCACTAGACCAGGTTGCCCCAAGCCCTGTCCGACCTGGCCTAGAACATGCTGCAACACTGAACAACCATCCTTCCTCTCTATAAAGAAATTTGTGTCCCTATAAAATGAAGCTAATACACAGGAGGACTGATAAGGAACCTGGGTGGAGATGCTGATCTGTGAGATGGGTTTGATTTTCCTTAGATACCAACAACCCCTTCCAATATGGTTTTGGTTTCTTAAAACATTCAGAGCAGCATTTGTTGAAAAAGCAAACTGCACTAGAAGCCTTTGGCCAGAGTCTGAGATCCTGGTTTCACTTATTATAAGACACTGATTCCATTTCTTCTTTTTTTTTCAAAAGCAGACATAGCGTGTGGATTCTGGGAGGCTTTTGGCAGGTTCTGCATGGCCTTTGTTTAAACTTCGCTGAAATGCTGCAGCGTGATGTCAGGGCTGCCTGATGCATTGAGCAGACATCGAGCCCTGCGCAAGTGCTGCAGAGATCCCAGGTCCTCTGCAGGAATCACAGAGGGTGGTGTAAAACTGGGGTCAACTTTTGTGCTTGCAGGGAGAAGCCTGGCAAGGCTCCTTTTTTAACTTACTAAAACAAGCAATCTGTTAGGAATGATCAAGTGTCAGTTGATCTTAAGAAAGACTATTTTTGGTTTCCATTAGAAGAGCAGGAACATGTTAATTGTCTACATTTACTAATACCAAAAATTATTTCCCTGGATGGAGCATCGAGTAAGGAAGGCAAGTTCTGTCTTTGCTCAATGGAGTCTCAGTGCAAATCAATGTAAATATAAGTTATCAGGTATCCTAAATTAGTTTTCCCAGACCTCTTTTTGCATTGATGATATTGGCTTTAGGAGCTAACGTCTACCTCCATGGGAGATCTATGAGCTCAAGTTCTTTTTCAACTGAAAGATTGTCTTCAGCTTCCTGGAGGGATCACACAGACATTGTGCCGCTTGTGTGACAAACATCTTGGATAGTAATTGGGGAACAGAAGGGAGGTGAGGATTATGGAGCAGCCAGTGCTTGCATCCAGCCTTCTAGATCCATGTTCTGAACTAAGTCTTAGGGATCGTAGAATCATGGAAAGGTTTGGGTTGGAAGAGACCTCCAAAGTTCATCTAGCCCACCCCCTGCTGCAATGAGCAGAGTTTAAACTTAAGCAGCAAAAGTTCAGATTAGATATAAGGAAGAACTTCTTCCCTGTGGGGGTGCTGAGGCGCTAGCACAGGGTGCCCAGAGGAGCTGTGGCTGCCCCATCCCTGGCAGTGTTCAAGGCCAGGTTGGACACAGGGCTTGGAGCAACCTGCTCTAGTGGAAGGTGTCCCTCCCGTGGCAGGGGGTTGGAACTGGATGATCTTAAGGTCCTTTCCAACCCAAACCATTCCATGATTCATCAGATGTGGAGCTCCAAGCCAGAACTCGAGCCAGATAACTTGCTGGTTGTTAGAAAGCCTAAAGAAAAGGTTCAGATCATTTTCAAGAAGAACTGATAGAAATGTGAATTTATTTTCCACACGAGGCAGCTTTTGAACGAGCACTCACCACTCTAATCCCCTTCTCAAATATGGACGAGAGTCAAAAAGCGACGTTTTCTTGCTCTGAAGTTGGAAATGGTTCATTTTCCTTCAGCTGCTCTCACATAATAGCCCAGCTTTATTGGAGAAGCAATCTCTGCCTGCCTTGGCTCCAGCCCAGCCCTTGCAGGAGCTTGGCTGACTGCTCCCCGCCACGCTCTGCTGACGTTTATAGCTGTGGCAGCGTTGCTGGTCATCCTTCACTGGGTTTTAGAGCTCTAGTCATCCATTCCTCTCAGCATTGGTTCCACTTGCATGTGGCAGTGAAGTCTTAAGTCTGCATTTTGTCCCTGTAATTAAGAGATAAACTGCTACAGGCTATGTAGCTTTTTTGAAGAGGGAGAGCAGGACTTGCCCTTTAGCATGAGAAAGCAAAAAGCCATGAAATATAACTTAGAATTGTAACTCCCAGGGCAAAAAAAGAAAGAAATATATTTTCTAATAGTTTTTTTGTCTCTATTTAATGTATCCTGCTTACTGGAGGAGGAAGAGTAGGATGTATGCAATGGGGAAACTACAAGTATTTCCATGCACCAGGTGTCCTTAGTCATCAGCAAGCGCTGAGTTTCTCTTTAGAAAGCTCCTATGGCTCCTTGTTGCCATCAGGAGTCAGGTACCTTCAAGCTGTGACCTTAAATGAATATTATGATAATTTGGCTGAGCCCATGGTGTTGGCTTTCAGAGGTGATGAAGCAATCGAGATCAAGCTCCACTGGGTGGTAATTGCAGAGCCAGGGAGATGCAGGGATTACGTTCCCATCCTTGCCAAGTGTGGCTTTTTTATGCGAAGATGATTTGATCCCTCTAGCTCAGCTCACAGCAGGTCTGGAGATGAAGGATGCCGATCAAGGTCTCCATTAAGAGGACGTCAACATCCATCAAGAGAGCAGAGAGAAGGAAACCAGGGTGAACGTTAGATGGGGATGGTGAGGGACAGTGCGAGTACTTGTTTAAACCATTTAGAATCCCTGTGTTTGCTGACAAATCTGGGACTTGGAAGCATTTAGGTTGTTTAGGAATATTACATTGGCCTGTTTTGGTTAGTAACCATCTGATACCCTCTGTGTGGGTTGCCTTTGATAAATAAACCACCAGTGTGCTGAAGTGGGGTAACAATGGTGTAAAGTTCATTTTTGTTCCAAGCTGTCAGTTGAGGGAGGGCAGCCGATGGTCCTAATAGTCACCACCTGCTGCAGAAGTGTCCACATGTTGTCTGCAGAACTGAAATGAAAAAACCCACCGTTTTGCTGAATATAGAGGAATAGAAACCGAATGTGAAAACTCACTGTGGATTTCCAGATCATGGAATCACAGAATCAACCAGGTTGGAAGAGACCTTTAGGATCATCAAGTCCAACCGTTGCCCAGCACTGCCAAGGCCACCACTAACCCATGGCACTGAGGGCCTCGGCTACACGGTGTGTGAACACTTGCAGGGATGGTGACTCCAGCACTGCCCTGGGCAGCCTGTTCCAATGCCTGAGCACCCTTTGGGGAAGGAATCCATCTCCATCTAAACCTCCCCTGGTTTAGATGGCAGCTTGAGGCTGTTTCTGTTGTTCTGTCACTTGTTCCTTGGGAGAAGAGACCAATCCCACCTCACTACAACCTCCTGTCAGATGAACCAGATTGTTTCTTTTCACTTGATTTTGAAAGGTAAAATCAGATCATAGGAACTGGGGGCTCTGAGGACTAATGAAATGAACCACAAGGTGTTGATGAGATTCTATTTCCAGTGACACAGACCTTGCTCGTTGGTGACTTCATGTTTTCTGCTTTCCTCACCACAGCAACAAGTTCTTGTTAGTGAGTGTTGCAAGAAAAGTCATTATATTTGTGCAAAAGTGCATTATATAAAGAGACACTGGAGTTTATCAGGGAGACTCTCTGGTAGAAAATAAGTTTCGTGCAGAACAGAATCGTTACTGCAGTGGTTTTGTTCCACTGGTTTTGTTCCAAGGGTTAAGTTCCACTGGCTTGTTTGCATTGCTCTTCATACTAACTACTGGATTAAACCAAGTCAAAGTACATAAACCACCAAGTTTCCCATCACCCATGTCAAATCATAAATGGGATAAAAATACAACCTTGGATGGCTTCAGAAATGTGGATTTGATGCTTCTAGTCTTCATCAGAGCAGATCTGATATCGGCACTGAATCCTTTAGTTACAATAAACAGCTTGTATCAGCTTCAGTGCAGCTTCTCATACAGCAGCATCTCCATATCAATCTAGAGCTACCAATTCTGGACTTAAATAATTTCACCCAAACTAATGTCTTTTTTGATATTGAAATTTAGCAAAGAGCAGTCAACTCCTCAAAGTATTTAGGTCTAACTTATGTCTAAGTGTATCACCACCTATGCTGGTAGAGAGGGCACACTTCTGAGTTTCTCCACAAGATAGCAGAATAAGAGGGGCTTGAAACTGGTTGGAAAAGGGGCTTTCTCCCAGCAATTTATGGTGGGTCCTGCTTAATTTGTCAACACCATTTAACTATTTGTCAAAGTGTCTGTGTCTACACAACTGTGATTTCTTTTCTGTAAACTGGTTTCTGTTACGGCTGATTGGAGATTGTCATTGTCACCTTGCTGGGAACTGGCGTCTTTGGGGAGTAAATACCAGGTGCAAATAGCAGAGTAAATATCAGGTGCTTTTCAAAAGGTTTCTTCCTCCTCCTAACTCCTGCCCACCCTGAAAACCACCAAAACTCCCTCCACAGGAGACTTGGATATATTGAAACATCCAAATCTCAAACTAATGACACCATTTTGCTTATTTGTAGAGGGATTTGTATGTTGTTGTCTTGCCAACACTAGAAAGTTGGCTGAGTTTGCCAACAAACAGTGTGGGAGGGAGGAGCTGCACTGGGAGCGAAGGAAACCATTGGGAAATTGCTAGAAATGGGATGACTGAATGTAGAAAATCAGGTTCTCTTGAATGCCCTGGTGTCTGATTTCTGCTGCTGGGTTTATGTGCTGAGTTGTCTCCTCCCCATGGCTAGTTTGTTCTTATGCCTTCAACATTAACTCTGCAAGGGCTGGCAAAGTGGCTTAAATGATTTATAAAACTCAATTAAGAAGTTTTAAATTTATGAAAATGTTTGCACGTAGAGATTTTAATTTTACTTTTTAATAGGATTTTTAAAAATTATTCTCAGAATAATCATTAACATCAAGGTTTTTGTTTTAGGTGAAAGAAGAGATGCTGTTTGAGGCCCTGGTTACCAGAAAGACAGTGACAGTAGGAGAGAAGCTGATCTTACCCTACAAACTCGCAGAGGTCTGTACATGATACTTATTATTAAAAGGGCAACTCCTGGGATGGTTTTCAATGCTTTGAGATGTACACTCAGCTATGGTAGAGTTTCTTTCCAGTTTTATTTATTTATGTAAAACTACTGCAGGAGAAGCTCATGTGTATGAATCTACAAAAGTGTTGACTTTACCTTCTACGCCGTTCCTGAAAAGCAGGTTTGAACATGGTTCTGTGCTGGTCTTTAGCTGTTTGAATGATTTACACTTGTGTAAGGGTTCTTCAGAGCAGATTATGTGCTGCTGAGTGTACATGATACAAGGAGCATTGTTCATAGTTCCTTAAATCGTAGCCCTGCTTCACCTCACAGCAGAGTGGTGACCGAAGACATCCAGGAAGTCTGGGGAGGGGTCCTGAGTGCCAACATTCGTCATGGATCTTGTGAGGAAGGATATGAGGAAGGAGCTGGAGATCCTCTGTAGGGGATTCCCGTTACCTTTCCTTTAGCCCCCTCACAACCTGGCTCCTCGCATCGTGCTTTGAAGTAACCACAACTCCATCAGCAGCTCTCAAATTTAGCATAGTCTGTGCCACTGCTAACCATGGGCCTGGCACTGCATAGGATGTTTCACTTCTCTATTATGGTGTGTCTCAGGATTACAATGTCAGCAAACACGTGGGGTTTGTTTGGGGTTTTTTTCCTTAAATATGTGATTTCCAGGAATTTTGAATTATATTCTGTGGTGGTAAACAGAAACACCTCTGGGTTTAAACTGAAACAGGGGAAGGTCAGGTTAGATAAGTTCTTCCCTGTGAGGGTGCTGAGGCGCTGGCACAGACTTTTCCCAGAGAAGCTGTGGCTGCCCCATCCCTGGCAGTGTTCAAGGCCAGGTTGGACACAGGGGCTTGGAGCAACCTGCTCTAGTGGAAGGTGTCCCTGCCCGTGGCAGGGGGTTGGAGCTGGATGAGCTTTAAGGTCCCTTCAACACAAACCAGTCTGTGATTCTATGATTCTTATTATAGTCTCCAGATTGTATAAGCTCTGTTCTGCTGCAATACTTGTTTTGGCTGTTTCTGCACCTAGTGCTCTTGTAGAATCCCTGCCCCCTCCAGTTTGTGTGGCATCACACCATGCTCCGTCCCTCGGTTCCCCGTTCTTGCCATATGGTTGTATGAGAATTCACAGCATCTTGAGCAATGTCTCTGAGAACAGTCTGTTGTGTCACAAGTAAGTAAGCACATGATGTGTTGTCACAGGGGTCAGTTGTAGATATTTCAATTCCTTTTTACCAGAGGGAAAAATAAAATCTGTTCTCCCCTTTGGAGTTCGTGTTTAGCCTCAGTAACTGTTACTGAGCTTTAATCTTTAACAGTTACACGTTGCCTTTGTGCAAGGCTTGAATCTCCCCTAACAAAGGGCACACAAATGCTCTTCCTGTGTCTTCATGATGGACGTATAATAGATGTGGTATTTTGTACTTTTTTTCCTGCATCTTGGGCGCAGACGTAAGAAGTTCTAGAAAAGCTGGGACTATATCATATGTCAAATGTAACAAGAACCACTCTTCTGCTGGAGGTTACTTCCCATGATGAACCAACGTGCAGCAACGTGCCTTCAACCACCTCGCTGCAAAACTTGGCAGGTTGAATTAAACTATTTCTTCTAATATTTTAATCTGGGCCAGCAGATTTTGTATTGAAACAGCTTGAAATAGTCTTACATAGATGGTCCTTCTGTTGAGATCAAAGAGCCCTTTTTGCTACCCAAAACAGCTGAGCACGAATTTTTCAAGTGCTTTCCAAAATGTTTTTGGTGATGTCTCTGCTCATGAATCTCAAGTATTCACTTACAGAGGTTTGTCACCAATATCTAGTACAAGAAATGAAAGATCAGGGTGTGGGGGAAGACAAAAGAGCACAAGGCTCTGGTGGGAAAGGTTGATGTAATCTCCATGATGAAATCATTCTGTAAGAAGCCATGAAGTGTGTTAAGGAAAGATAGACACCACCCATGCTGTTTACTCAGTCTTTACAACGTCTGTATTCTGACCACCAAATTTTATCTGACAGTCACCTCTCTCTGGTAGAAGGTTCACTACTGGCTAGCTCATGCTAGACATGCTAGAGCAGAATTTGAGATGCTTAAACAAGAGGCCTTCTCCTGGTCTTCCTCTGGCTCAGGGAGTAGGAGAAGTGACTTAGATTCAGATCATCTAAAACAGGAAGGAAGAATTGGATTCATGTGACTTTTTGGGACTTTACAAAGAACACTGATGTCTGATCATCCCACTCATGGCTAATTGGACTGTTGGCACTATTGGGAACCGATGAGCTCGTTATTCTTGTGTGTTGTACAGAAGAGCATTAGAGTTGGCTCCAGTGGGTGGAATGATTGAGGTTTGGAGGATTTTCAGACATGACTGTCCCAGCACAACTCCTCTAAGCTGCCTTTCCTGATAGAGCAATGATGTATGTAGCAGCTACTTTATTTTCCAGGTGCTCAAATACTTGGTGGTTTTTGCATAGCTTGTCAATACACTGAAAGTTTCAGGGGAATTTGTCTGGAAAAGACTCTACTGCAGCGGCCCTCAAAACGGGTTGTAAAAATGTCATTTTGGCATGTGCTTGCTTTTTTGCACCATCAAGAAGAGCAGCTTGGATCTACCAAGTGTCTTCCAGGGCTTTGAACATGTTTATAAAGGCAGTTATTAAAGGAAGAGCAAAAAACTCAACAAAAGAAGGAATTTTAAGAAATTTTATTTGGTTCTGAAACCTGTTGTCTAAACTGTAGGTGGAAATGTTAGATTATGGGCTCTGTGGGTGTAAGTAGCATTGGGCTTCTGCCACCACCATCACTGATGATGATTATGAGATTGCTGATCATAGGGAGAGAGTTTGTTGCTGAGGAGATTGTGTGTCTCCTGATGAAGCCATTGCCTCTGTAGATGAGGCACTTGCAGACCTGCGTTTCTTGTTTGTCTTCTACCTTTTTATGAATTTTGGGTTGTTAGCAAAGAGATGGAGTTTTAATCTGAAATAAACATTCTGAAATGAACATGGGATCTTAGGTTTGGAATGGGTTCTTGAGCTTTGGTGAGGTTCCTACATGCATCTACTCCGTAATAAAGAGGTCATATCATATTCAGTGCGGGTGGTTGGACTCGCCTGTAGGGGTTTAGGTGGTGTTTCACCTTCTGTGCTCTGCACAGGAGCTGGCATTTGCTGATCCCTTTCATCAGATGTGGAATATATGTGGATGCCAACTTTATGTAGATATGCTTTCCATGGGATGGCTCATGCTAATGTGATCATTCTGTGATCACAGCCTGGCTCTTGTGAGATCTGTAACCTCAGTCCTGCTGTGACAACTGTCACCCTCCTTTAATAGTCTTGAATGGGCAAAGGAGGTACAGTAATCATAGAATAGTCCTTTCCATCGGAGGTTTGGAGGCATCAGAGCTGCGATTGGACTTTATTATACCAAGTTAGGTCTTTTCTCTTCAATTTTCCCAAGCTGTAGCCCCACAAGCACATGGAGAGGATGCTATTGTGGGATTTGCAGTGATGCCACATTCCTCTGGGTCAGCAGGCTTGCTCTCTGTGTTGCACTGTGTGCTGAGTAGAAACACTGTCCTGGGGTTTGAGGCTTTTAGTAACAGTGGTTTGAGCACTTGGCAACTCCTTGTTTGAAACACCTCACACTAGACCATGTCCCTGCCCATGGCAGGGGGTTGGAACTGGATGAGCTTTAAGGTCCCTTCCACCCAAACCATTCCATAATAAACTAAGGGGAGGCAGTCAAAGCGAGACCTGGCTTTGAAGGTAAAAATCAGCGCTGCTTTGTAGCTGCACCCTCCCACTGCTGTGGTGCTGCTGGAAAAAGTGGGCTTGATTGCAGGCCCTGTGCATGTGCAGCTCTGTAGAGAGCACTGCCCCTCCGCTCTCCCTCTGCATCGCAGAGCTTGTCAAGCAAGGACACCACATCCGTAAATAACGCTTATATTTACCTGTGGCAGCTGCCTCTTATCTTGGGAGCCATGCTAGCTTGTCTGACCGAGCTGCCTCCTGGAACCATTCATTTTTCCTTTTATAGTAGCTGGATGGTATTTTAACGCAGTGTTTGGAACAACTGCATCCTTTGGACTATTGCTAAGGTTTAGAAGCTGTAGATAGACTTAGAAAAAACACTGTACGGACATGAAAGGCTGCAATTGTGTTCAGAGGTCTTGCTTTGTTGTCCAAACCAGCTGCCAATGCCTTTCTCAGGAGTGAGATGGTGGATTAATGGAGCTAGCAGCAGCTAATGGATTTTGAGAGAAATCACAGTGTATCCGTGCAGGGTGAGGGCAGCATTCGGTGAGCGGGAGCTGGCCAAGTCCACTTCATCTAGCAAATAAAAATACACTGGAAGGACCCTTCAAAAAGAGAGGATTTGACAGTGGGAGCAGAAGAGCCATCAGTGGTGTCTGGGGGCTTAGAGTATTTGAATTCAGCTCTGTCTTGAACACTGGGCATCTCTGCAGCTACGGTATTCTTCTTAATAAGGTAAAATATAGCAGGGGAATAGGGGAAAATGGGATTCTTTAGAAGAAGAATAACGTACTCTGAGGGTTGCTGTTGTCCTTCCCCAAGAGCCCCTCAGCTCCAGCCTCTGAGCATTTTTGTCATATATTATTATGTGCTTTTTTGCAGTCCTCCTGAGGGTGCAAAGTTTCATAAGCCACAATTGAGGTATTTAAAAGAAAAAACACCAGACACAGTAAATACTAAGCAGCTTGCCTAATGTTTGGTAGGAAACATGCAGGAGCAGAGCACTTGAATCGAAGCTTTGTGGAGAACATGGGGACTGTTAAAAATCTTTCTCTTCATCCTGCTTGTGATCTAAGCATCAGCTTAAACTTAATCTGTGCAAGTAACTGCCCTTCTGGGGCATGTCTGTCTTCCTTCTATCTGAATAATTCCAAGAATTCAATCTTTTTCCATCTCCTTTTACAGCAAGGCTCCATTAGTTTATGCCTTGACTAATACTTTTAGATACTTGTCTGAAATCCATTCAGCATCTCGACCCGCAGTTTCCACTCCCCCTTTTCACTGTGCTGGAGACAAGCCCCATGTCTGAGCTCCTCAAACACCCCCACTGTGTTCCTATCCCCTTTATTCTGCTTATCAGGCTGATGTCTGTCACCTGCTTCTCTGGTTTTCACCAGTCGCTGCATTTGTTCTGTTCATCAACTGAGGAAAAACTGGTTATCAAAGGGAATACATCTTTTAGTGAATCCTGTTTTACATCCCTCCAGAAACCAGATTTTTCCATGGTGCTTTCAATTCAGTTAGTTCTGTTGGTGTTTCTGAAGTGAATGACTTTGCAAAAAGCCTTGGTTTTACCTGATCTTTATAATTTTCAGCCATTTGTGACCAACGATGTTTTATCCCTAAAGGTTAGTTAATGAATTAATTCACATTTTCAGAAGAAGTCTGATGTGAAATTGTCCGACAGAAGGGAAATAAAAGATGTGAGACACCTTCTTGGGCAACAAGTGAGCTGATTCTTCCCTTCCATTAATTTTGGAAAGCTGTTGGGAGCTGGTTTTTTGATGTGATGAGTGTCATCATAAATATGTCTTGTATTTAACTTCCTATGTATTCATAATTGAAAGTGGAAAATGGCTACCTAAAAAAACAGAGGAATGGAAAGGGCCTGAGTTGTACATCCAGGGAGGTTCCGGCAAGTAGATACGGAGCACAAAAAAGGCATGTTGTTTCCTGCCCCTGTGGCACTCTTCTATATTGCAACAGCAAGATCTGGGGTGCAAACATAGAATCCCAGCGTGGTTTGGGTTGAAGGAGCCTTAAAGCTCATCCAGCTCCAACCTCTGCCACAGGCAGGGACACCTTCCACTAGAGCAGGTTGCTCCAAGCCCCTGTGTCCAACCTGGCCTTGAACACTGCCAGGGATGGGGCAGCCACAGCTTCTCTGGGAAAAGTCTGTGCCAGCGCCTCAGCACCCTCACAGGGAAGAGTTTCTGCCTCAGAGCTCATCTCAATCTCCCCTCTGGCAGGTTAAAGCCATTCCCATTGGCCTGTCCTTACAGGCCCTTGTCCAAAGCCCCTCTCCAGGTTTGCTGGAGCCCCTTTAGGCACTGGAGCTGCTCTAAGGTCTCCCCTTCAGGAGCCTTCTCTTCTCCAGGCTGCCCCAGCCCAGCTCTCTCAGCCTAGCTCCAGAGCAGAGCTGCTCCTGCCCTCGCAGCATCTCTGTGGCCTCCTTTGGACTTGCTCCAGCAGCTCCACATCCCTCTTGTGCTGTTGCCCCAGAGCTGGACGCAGGACTGATCTTCTTTACCTGGGATCAGTTTCTTGCTGATGAATACAAGACACTTGGCATGTTCATTAATAACCATCACAAGATGGTTATTTTGGATGATAAACTGCACTGTGTTTGAGACTAAAGCTTGGGGGAGAACACTGAGTTTTCAGCATGGTAACAGTTAACTGGCAGAGACATAAGCTAGAGAAGCCTTGAGGAGCAGACTTTAATGAGGGGAAAAAGGTATTTCATTACAGCAAAGAGCTGAGCGATGTTTCATTAGCTCATGTACTAGTAGTGGGACTCTCTAATGCCTTTTTCAGAGCATTATAAAGAGAAAAGGAATGGAGTCCCAGGGCCAAATAGCATAACATTACTTAAGACATTAAAAAAAACAACAGAGGAAAAGATCAGATTAATCATGAGCATTTAACAGCCTGAAACATTAGAGAAGAAAAAGTGGGAAGGAGACAAAGTAATTAATAGCATGAAGAAAGTGGAATGAAAATTCTCAGTCCTCAAGTATGAGAACAGGGACACTCGATGGAACAGAAAGTGGGAAAACTGCTGGAAGCACCTACTTATACCAAACCCCATTAGCTAGGAGACTCATTGTCACCACAGGTTATTAGCATCAGGAGCTTAGCAGGGTTCCTTTGAAGACCTGGGATGTTGATAAGTGTATTCAGAATTAACAGAGAAATATTCCTAGAATAACACTGAAACCCCACAAAGCTTTGAAGAGCCAAGTGAGTGTCTCTGTGTCGGGACAGGAGGGCAGCCTTTCCTTGTACAACCTCAAAAGCAACTTTTTCATGGGATGAGGGTTCTCATTTTCCCCATTAAAATGCAAGGACCAGCTGTGCTTGGTGACAGAATACGGATTAGGTGAGACTAGTGGATTTTTGGACTGGTGTCCTGCATATGTTTCTTCATGGGATGCAGCATCCTTCCTTTATTAGGAAGATCAAGTCCATCAATGTTGGGTCTCATGCCCAAAAGCTGTTATGATCACTCTTTTGCTCTGTGCCACCATGGAAATTCCTGTGTGTTAGCTGAGTTCATGCTATTTATTTGGCACAAATGTCAGAGGGAAAAAAGGGAGACATTTAGATTTCAAAATAAGGACTTTAAGAAAGGAGATGCTGGCTTTCCATGGACTGCTCTGCCCGTAGCCAACCTTCCCGCTTCAGCTGCCCTTCCTGTCATCAAATCCATTCTTGACTCTTTAAAGGCTTCTTTTCATTACGTCTGATTACTGACAAGATGCTTTAATTTCATGGAGTCCCTTAAATTGAGGCTAAATTGGTGTGAATAACTTTATAAGACTGGAAATGAACCATTCCTGGGGTAGCGAGTCAGCTGTACCCACACAGGATGAAATTTGGGTGCAGTTCATTGGAATATAGGATTTTTGTATATAATTCCAATCTGAATACATTTAGATTGATTTCTTATCAGCCTGAAGCAGCTCATCAATGCTCGGCAGAGGTGGAGGTGTAGCAGCTCCGTGGCTGCACAGGGTTTGTTGCACAGACTTTGCCTCTACAGCCAAAGCAGTCACGGTGTTACAAGAAATAATTTCTTTCTGAGGAAGCTTGCCAAAACCCAAGAAGCCTGTGGCAAAGATGATGATACACTGGTGGAACAAGTGTTTCTACGATAGTGTCTTCTGCTTGGAAAGGGTCAACAGGAAGGCAGGATTTGGCTTATAAAAGTTCAAGTGCTATTTTTGGCAATGCATTGGACTTAATGGTGGGAATGCTGGTATATTGTGGCTATAAAGAGGTGAGCAACTTTCCCTAAACGTAGCCTACAAGTTCCTCCTCAGGTCACACATTTACTTCTTGTGCCACTGTGTAACCTATTAATTTATGTATGTACCAGTTTCAGTCTGAAAACACAGACTGAATGGGATCTCCATTCATCTTCTCAATAGAACAGACTCTGGATGAACAGATGTGGAGGAAAATCCTTTTTAGTTTGAAATAAGTGTTTGAAACCATTCCCATCAGTGGACCCTTCAAATCTGGCTTCCTCGTGACTCTCTTCTTCTGCAGCTCTTTATAGTGGCCTCATGATTGCTGTGTGAGCACCTTTAGTAGGGGTCCTCCATGAAGCTCTTCTCTCATCTTTTCCTCCATGGGGAGAAACAAGAACCACAGAGCCACAGACTCATTTTCTGGAGGAGTTTTATTTCAGGAAGAGACAGTGGGGTTTTTTTCCTTCTTTTCTCTTTTGTTTTGTTACAAGTGACATTTTCTGGCCATGCTGGCCAAAGCAGAAGGCTGAAGGCTTTGACTGAAATCTTTTTAGGAAGATGATGCTATAACCTCATGACTTCACAGCCGAGACTTAGAGAAAATCCCTAACAAGATGTTCGTTGGGTTAGTTTGGTTTTGACTGTAACCTGTGTGCTTTTAGAAGAGCACAACCACAGCATATTATAGATATGCAGCTACAATATGACAATATTACAGATGGGGAATTGCAAAACATCTCTGAAATATGAAGACAGGCTGAGAACATTGGGTCTTTTCGGCCTGGAGAAGAGAAGCTGCGTGGAGACCTCAGAGCAGCTTCCAGTATGTGAAGGGGGCTACAGGGATGCTGGAGAGGGACTTCATCAGGGACTGTAGTGATAGGACAAGGGATGATGGGTTTAAACTGAAACAGGGAAGGTTCAGGTTAGGTATAAGGAAGAAGTTCTTCCCTGTGAGGGTGCTGAGGCGCTGGCACAGGGTGCCCAGAGAAGCTGTGGCTGCCCCATCCCTGGCAGTGTTCAAGGCCAGGTTGGACACAGGGGCTTGGAGCAACCTGCTCTAGTGGAAGGTGTCCCTGCCTGTGGCAGGGGGTTGGAACTGGATGATCTTAAGGTCCGTTCAACCCAAACCAGTCTGGGATTCTGTGATTCTATGAATAGTGGGCAGGCTCTAATCTGTGATGGGGATGGTGGGTCTTCCATCTGTCCTCTTCCAAGTCCTGCCTACCACCAGCTGAGATACAGCAGGTGGATCCTCCACACATACACAAGATGTTCTGATTTCAGATTCTCCACTGTTTCCCCATTTACACCCATCTAATGACAGGAAGATGAGTAAGGAGGGGGCAGGTTGCAGGAACATACTGACACTTCCTGTGTTATTCCTCAGGAGTCTTGTTAGCACAGGAACAGCAGGAGCCATTTCAGTGGGTACGTGTGTGAGACAGGGAGTGGTGTAATGATGAACACATTAATTTATGATGAAGAATGCAACATTAAAAATGTTTTTAATGATATTTTTAAAAATAATTAATTAAGAATTACCTGTTTCCTAGAGTAGCAGGCAAGCTAGTAGCTCTGACGGACTTTCTTGTCAACCTGATGATACATGGATGCAAGAGGATTGTCTCACTGGACAGCCCCATTGATTTGACTTCTTCCGTCATGGTTGGGATTTTTGTGAAGAGTGTTGGTATAGTTTGGGAGAGCCCCTAAAAATACCTCTGAGTAAGACAGACTGGCAGGGTGGAGGTTGACTTCTGTCCAAGGAAGGCAGCTGTGAAGGTGCTGGAAATTGGTCCAAGGAAGGTGGTTGTGGAGGGTACTGGGAAACTGGTACAAGAGAAGGGAGAGCACAAGAAGACTGAAAAGAAAAAAATAAAGTGTTTGATGTGTAAAGTTGGAAACTAAAATCTGAAAATCTGAGAAATTTATAACTGATTTAGTGAGAAAAATCTTCAGTGTCTTCTTGTTTCAGTATCAGAGAATGATTCCGTATTGTATTGTAATGACATCCCAGTGTATTTTTTCGTTGTAAAATCCACCCATAAGTTCTGGAAAACATCATTGACACTTGCATCTCTCGGATAGAATCCATTGGCAGGACACCCCCTACCTCCCGGCTCCAGGGTGAGAGTGGAAGGTTTCTGCCAGGATGCAGCAGTCAGCTGGGAAGCAGGAGCCAGCCACTGTGGTGGTGCAAGGCTTAAGGGTGTGTTCATTGGGGTTTTCAGTATAGAGTTTGCAGGTACATTTATAGAAGTAAAACATAAAAATAAGCCTTTTCAGGAAAGATTATAGTGTTTTTAAACGAACTTTTTAAATGAACTTTTTTTTTTTTTTTAATGAATTAGACTCTTGCATTTTCCACTCTTCTTTCAATGATGCTCTAAAAGATGTTTTTCCTCCTCCTAAGTCAAACATAAATTTCATTAAAAGCCTCTTTTTCAGGCTGGAGTCAGCATAATGCATTAACAACTTGAGTTCTCTTAGGAAAGGCAAACAGAGAATGACAGGATTTTAATATGATGCTAAGATAAAATACAAGTATGGAAAATTACATCATACTTATCCAGCCTCAGTATGATATAATACTCCTTGATGCCAAGATAGGGATTAAGCTAGAGACTGATATCCTGCAAGAGTACTTTCCTCTGGGTGTTAAGCCTCTGTCTAAGAAAAAAAATCCTAAGCCTACCCATCGCAGCCTATGTCCTGTGACCCAAAGAGGAACCACAAAAGCTGCTTAATCCATCTCCCACTGCAGGACATGGCTGTGAATGTAAACCAGACACGATGCATTTGCTCACAGATAGGAAGTGAGCACAAGAGCAGGAAACCATAACTCTCCATGTGCACACGTGTGACTTGGGACCCACTGAGAAGACTGAACCTGATGGGAGATAAGAGCAAGACACTAAAGCTCACGTCTGGACAAAAAGAGGGATTTAGACCTCCCCTAATTCCAGCAACTTGGAGTTTTCGTCTATTTGTTTTCAAACCCAACAGTATTCTGCCCACTTTCATGCGAGTCATAGGGAGGATGCAATGCCAGCAGGTTGTGTATGTGGTGCTACTAAACTTCATCACCGTCCTCATTCTCTGCTCCTTCCCTAATTTAGCTCTGCTTCACAGCTACGTGTCTCTCCCTTCCTTAGGTGCTACTCCATCTCAGAACAGGAGTGACAGACTCCACAAGCTATCCTGCAGCAGCTATTCTCTGTCCCTACAACTACAAACCCAAGCCGAAGCCCTCTTACGTACGCTTTTATTTTAGCCCTCATGGAGCACGAAGAGTGTCAGAGATTAAAACTGGACTGTAATAGTATTTTAGTACATGTGGTAGCTACTTCTCTGACACCAGCACTCTCATTAGTAGCTGGCACCCCTAAGCCTTACTTAAATAAAAGGGGTTTTTTGAGTCTGTTTAATCACGTAACTCATGAGACCATCATCCCCCAGATGCCCACGTGTGCTGTTTTCAATTGACTACATGTCCGAGACTTACTGAGAACAGGGGATCGGCTTCTGTTCCTGTTCATTAGACCCTTTGTGAGATATAAATCAAGTGTATTAGGAGAGCTTGAATTGCACTTGGTTTTGCTTGTTCTAACAATAAGTAAATCCTGTCCCTAGTAGTGGTATAGCTCTTCCCACTGCCTCAGCATTGCTAATAGGTATATTTTGTAATAAAAAGGAGATAAATGTGGATTTTTTTCAGAATGGAAGATGATTTAATTCATCATTTACTCATGCATGCAGTATGATTGTGTTGAATAGATACTTTCAATCAAATAAGAAAACAAATACACATTTTTCTTGACCCCCCCCCCTTTGAAAATGATATGTATTGCAAAACCCACAGAAGTGGTTGAAGGAGGAGGCATCATCAGAAAATGTTAGGTCAGTACCAGGGGCAAAATTCAGTAGGTGTTAAAACTGTGGTTTTCCCTCTTGAGTCATCTTGGAATAAGACATTTGTGTTACAGTAAGTATAAATGTAATTATGAAGCCAAATTTCACCTTGGATAATAAATGGGGGAAAAAATGGCAATGGCTGATAAGAATTTTAAACCAGACATCAAATGATAACAAAAGTCAAATCCTGAGTATGATAATAGCATTATCATTAAATCTTTTTGTTTGGTAGGATATCAGCAAGCCCCTGGGAGCAGAAACACCAATTGGGTAATGCACTGGAAATTGATTCCACATATTAAAAGAGAAAAACAAACAAACAAAAGCCCCCATATTGCCACTAAAAATACATATACAGATTTGATCTGGGGGCGATTTGCTGAAAAGGAAGAATCCTGGTGCTGCTTTCCCCCCCAGATATTTCACTGGAAGCACATTTCATCCTTGTATAGAAATTATAGGAAGTCTATCAAAGGCCCTAAGGGAGAAGGGGATATTTCCTCTCTTCCTGTGTTCGTATCTTACTTCCTGAAGAGAAGAGGAATCTCCGTTTCCATTATACACAAGCAGACAACATGAAGTATTTTGTGGTGCCTGGCTTTGCTTAAATAACTTAACTCCTGTCTTTGTGATTTATGTCAAGTCTTGCAAACTTCACGCTCAGAAAGAAACATATCTTGCCATCCTTGAATTGCTCTACTTGGTTTTTCTAAGTGTTTGTTGATAGGGATCTGAAAGGAGAGCAGGAATTGCTTGTTTTCTTCCTGGAGGGCAGAAAATACCCGTACACGTGTGTGTTCGTGTACATGTTGCGGAAAAGCTGTTGGGTCACTAGCAGATAAAGAATATAAAGGTGGTTTCTATGCCTGTATTGGGATCATTCCTCTTTTAACAAAGAAATTTTTGGAGACTACTGCAAGTTCCTATTGAGGAGTTTACAACGAGAGTTGCCTGTACAGCCAGAGTTTTTAGGATGGTGGGAGTTGTGCATTTGTAGGCAACGCAGGTGCTGGCAATGGGTTTATCCAGTGTGAGTAAGTAACGTTTATGTCCATCATGAGATACACACATGGCCTCTAAGGTAAATGCTCAAAAACTTGAGAAAGGACAGACCTTGACCAACAAGGCACCAAGTCTTCTAGACTAGCAGCAAAGCAACAAGTCTTCGATGCTAACAACAAAGCAAGAAGTCATCACTGCCTTCTTCCAAGTCGTCTCTTCCAGATCTGATGAATTTTCCAGATTCATGCTGAGAAATCGCATTTAAACATTGCCTTTTCAAGTACTCATAGTTTTTAGAAACTCTGGAGTAGGTACCCTTGACCTCACTCCCATGTCTACATTGCTCTCTGATGAAAAACTGGGATTTACCAGTGTTATGTTGACTGAAAATTTTTGAAAGTGTAGTAACATCCTGTTGAGTGAGTGAATCGTTCAGCATGTCTTTATGACTTCATGTATGTCTTTATGTTTCACAGATTTGCATAATGCTGAAGAAATAGCATAACGGTTGCAGGTTGTCACAGTCAATAAACTCTATCGGGTTTTAATCCTCAGTAGGGCTTTAATTCACTTCGGTGCTTATGCTTACTCTCCAGTTCTACTTTTCAAGTCCACTTCTCATTAACCGAGACTGTACTTAGGAGCTGGGGTCCAAAATCCTAGCTCTGGGTGCATGCACCCTTCATAAGCTGCATTTTTTACAGCAGTGACCCCAGAAGGATTGCTGTTCTCCGATATGCATGTGTTAAAGGGCGTTTTTCCTAGGCAAAATTGTCTTTCTGTCTCACTTTTCTAGAGAGGAGCATGCAGTGCCTCCTGTGCTCTGGAGGTAATAATGATTGAGTAATGCTCAGCATCCCTCCTGAACAAACTCAGTGGCTATGACCTGCAATATTGGTTGTTTTTCTGATGAACTGGTCATACAGAGCTGCCCATACCCAAATACCCATCACCTTTCATCACCTGGCCTTTTTGTTCTGTTTGTCCAGGATCAGTCTATCTCGTCCTTCACATTAGCAGTGAGGGAAGATGGGTAGACCTCTCAATGAGCTAAGATGTTTAAAGACTTTAGAGATCTGTAGCTGTCTCTTAAATACCACTTAGCAATCATTTCTTACCCACAATTGATCAGTGCATCGATACAGGGCTCTTCCTAAGTGGTAACAAATGGGATGAGCTTTGCTTTGCTTCTGCCTTCTTCGATTTCCTGGTCTCCGTGTCAAGGGACACACTATGCAGAAATGGTTATTTCTTTTAGGCAGGCTTTTTTTAAACAAGATGTTAGGGTAAGTGTTTATGCTGGTTAAAAGAACCCTTCATGCTCTGTTTTTGTTTCAAGTTGAATGTTAGAGGCTGGTTGCTGTTCCAGATACGGTGTATGGTTGGTTTGGCTTGAGTCATTGGGGATTGGATCTGGCTTTTGCATTTCAGTATCGCTTTGGATGTCACTGCAGTTAGTGTGCTCCACACTCCAGGAAATGCTGGTCTTGGCTATGGAAGTGTTTGACTAAAACCATGAAGCTTCCAGCAGCATCTTGGTGGCTTTTTCTTCAGCAGGATGTTTGCTTTCTGCTACCTGGGATGTGCACTCATTGGGATACCACTGCAATTATGCATGATAAACTGGTGCTCTTTGCCTTTCAAAGCCCTTCAGCATTTGTTTCCACCCGTCCTCTAGTCTCCAGGCTTGATTTATTCCCCTTAGTCTGAAAAACTGACAAATATTTGAGGTTTTGTTGTTAAAACTGAACTATTGCTCGGTTTTGCCGTATATTAGGTTAGTCAACAATATAACCATTGAATCCAGCAAGGAACATGGGCTGTACATTGGGGAACTTCTTATCCCAGCAGGTCATGTAAAAGGTTAACTGGGTGTCTGCCGGGGGGGCAGGTCACAACAGTGACCTTCAGGGTCTGCAGCAGCACTGAAGGGGGAGAAGGTGAAGCAGAATGAAGCCCTGGTGGTACGTGGTACCTGGTGGTACGTGGGCATCTCTTCCTGTGTGCCTTGCAAAGTTGTCTGTTGGTTTTAGAAGGAGATGAGAGTCCAAAGGCAGGGCAGAGCTTGGTGTCACTTCTCTACTGGGCTGTCTCAAAAAGATGAAATTAAGAGCTGTGTTGGGTGAGCATACCTTAAATGAAGCCTTCACCAAGCACCAAACCTATCCCACTGTGTAAAGACAAAGTGGACTGAGCTCAGCTTGGTTGTGATGGACGCCTTGATGGGAGCCTGTGCTCAATTCAGGATGTTTTTTTTCCCATTAGATTATGTGCTGATGGATGGATATTTTAAATGCTGATGTTGCCCCTATAGCAGCCAGTGCCTTAATACCATCTTGGGGTCAAAGAGCTGGAGACTTCTCCTGGTTTTGGCTCCAGGACCAAGTCTAGAAGGTTTGTGGTGTTGCAGTGCCAACATGGACTTGACACACAAGCCTGAGTTTTACTATTTCTGGCATCCCTGCATCTCCAAGAAGGACCAGGAAGACAGGCAGGGGCAAGACCTGAGGTTTGAAAAGAAACTGGAAGTAAGAAAAGTGTTTTCTAGTGAGTTGTTCAGAGCGGGTACATCCAGTGGAGGAGCTGTGCAGCAAAAGGGCCCATCTGCTTGTGAAGCACTACATTTATGACACCTTTCCAATATCTGAAGCCATAATTTTCAGCTGGCAGTTTAGAGCATGAAATTGCTCCCTTAGATATCTCCTTTTTTTTTTTTACTTAAAAAAAGTTGTGGCAGGGGGAGTACCAAGTTGCTGGTTTAAGCAGGGTTTGGGGAAGTGAAAAGGATGCTTTAATCTTGGTTGTCTATGTATAAGCTGTTGTGGTTTCTGAATATGCAGCAAGGTGAAAGAAATCATTCTGGCATTTATTAAAAAGGTGATTTTTTCTTTCCTATGAACTCGACCAGCCCCTGCTGTCCAGCCCCTGCACAGGCTCTAGCAGCAGTCAGCAATGAGGAAGCTAAACTTACATTGAAATACCACCCTTTGCATCATCACATACAGCTTTCTTCTGGGTTTTGTTCTTCATGAGTCATTGGTTCTGTGGCAGAAGATAGATTGAGACTGTCTAATGAAAAGGTGCTATTGTTATAACAAAGAAGCCTATAAAATTAAAGTTTCATAGATAATAATTTCAGAATATTGATTTTGGGGGGGGATTTGATTTGATCCAGCAGAACTGTCTTAGGGGAAGGGAAGAAAATTTTCCTTTTCCATATTTTTTTTTAAAGCAGACACACTACTTAAAGTGTTAACACCTCTTTTTGGTTTTCTTTTTCTATTTGATTCCCTGCTTTTTCCATTTATAAGTTTGCTGTGGGGGCTCTAACCCTTTTGCTTTCCTGGATTATCTGGGGACCAGCAATCATTTGAATGATGGCAGCAGGAAAAGACCTTTCTCAGAGTTTCAGATCCCAGTTGAGTATGGAACAGCGGGAGGGAGAAATCCTGACCCTGGGTGGGAGCGGTGGTGATGCTGTAGGGATGGCAGCGGATGGAAGATATGCTTATCTAGAGAGTTTGTAATCTTAAGAATTAAGAATCTACTGAACATGTACATATATGTTTTACAGAGGCTTTTAATTTGAGCCAATTTGCTTTCCTTAGATTATATCTTTTGCCGCCTGTAAAACACAGGCTGGCGCTGCCCAAATGTAAGTCCTTGCTCCAAAACACTTCAAAGAGAGATTTGAATTCTGAAGTCTGTCTTTGCCTTGTCCCTTTTGGCAGAAGATGGTTCCAAAAGTCTTTCTGTTTTTAAGGTAGCCTGAATCCGATGCCTATCATGCAAACTTTCAGGCCAGTTACTTTGGCAATACAATCTTATGTAGAAACCCGAATATCTTGTATGATGGTCTTAGCCAAAGTTGGCCGACCCCAATAAATGGCATTTCTGGCGTATAAGAAATAAAGTTTATACCTTGATAGCCTGATAAGCAGGAAACATACTGATTAAAACCTTGTCTTCAGCTTATTTCCTGAATCTCCAACTTGACGTGTGCTGTTTTCCAATCAGCAGTATCTTTGCATGTGTGCAAGATGTTGCTCTCTGATCCCTGAGAGATTTGTTTTGGCGTTGCGGGAGCTATTTTTATTTTGCTTTGTGAGGGAGATAAAAAGGGTTTGATGAGTGCCACAGAATTCCAGATCTGCTGAAATGTCATGTAACGAGACTCGCAGAAGAGACAAGAAGCTGTAGCTGAGTGTTTAAGGCCAGGCTGGATGTGGTTCTGGGTAACCTGATCTAGATGGAGATGTCCCTGTCATTGCAGGAGGGTTGGACTAGATGAGCTTTGGAGGTCCGTTCCAACCCAAATTATTTGCGATTCTATGATTCTATACCCAAAGACGAGCCATATGTAACATATATATTTCAGAGAATATTCACATTTAATGTAAGTAGAATGATAAATACAGGAATAAAGAAATCCCCCAATAAATACAGGAATGAATGTTTAAGTGCTTATTTTAAATGCGCTGCTGCATGTGCTGTAGTATTTTTGCTATAACAATGCCATCTTTGCATTAGACAGTCCCATACCGGTGACTGGTGCTCCTCAGGGGTCCATACTGAGACCAGTGTTGCTCAGTCTTTGTTGACAACATGGACAGTGGAATTGAGCACCCTCAGTGAGTTTGCTGATGACACTGAGCTCTGTGGTGTGAATGACATGCTGGAGGGAAGGGATGGGATCCACAGGGACCTGGACAGGCTGGGGAGATGGGACCATGCAAACCGCATGGTGTTCAACAAGACCAAGTGCAAGGTCCTGCCCCTGGGTTGGGGCAATCCCAAGCACAAACACAGGCTGGGGGAGACTGGGTGGAGCAGCCTGAGGAGAAGGACTTGGGGGTGTTGGGTGATGAGAAGCTCCCCATGACCCAGCTTCAGTGTGTGCTTGAGCCCAGAACCCCCCCGTGTGCTGGGCTGCACCCCCAGAGCGTGAGCAGCAGGTCAGGGAGGGGATCCTGCCCCTCTGCTGCGCTCTGGGGAGACCCCGCCTGCAGCCCTGATCCAGCTCTGGGGCAACAGCACCAGAGGGACGTGGAGCTGCTGGAGTGAGGCCAGAGGAGGCCCCGGAGCTGCTGCGAGGGCTGGAGCAGCTCTGCTCTGGAGCCAGGCTGAGAGAGCTGGGCTGGGGCAGCCTGGAGAAGAGAAGGCTCCTGAAGGGGAGACCTTAGAGCAGCTCCAGTGCCTAAAGGGGCTCCAGGAAACCTGGAGAGGGGCTTTGGACAAGGGCCTGTAGGGACAGGACAAGGGGAATGGCTTTAACCTGCCAGAGGGGAGATTGAGATGAGCTCTTAGGCAGAAGTTCTTCCCTGTGAGGGTGCTGAGGCGCTGGCACAGACTTTTCCCAGAGAAGCTGTGGCTGCCCCATCCCTGGCAGTGTTCAAGGCCAGGTTGGACACAGGGGCTTGGAGCAACCTGCTCTAGTGGAAGGTGTCCCTGCCCATGGCAGGGGGTTGGAACTGGATGGGCTTTAAGGTCCCTTCAGCCCAAACCAGTCTAGGATTCTATGATTATGAAAGCAGGAAACGTTCCTGGCTCTTGGCCTTCGTCTTTCCCTAGAGTCTGATTTTTCGGGTGTTGACAGTAGCACTGATTGTTTCCCAGCTTTATCCATTCACATTAAGCTGAGCTGGAGCATGGGCACGGAGAAGTGGTTATGAAATTTTCTATTAATCACTGACATATTCCCCCACATTTTGAGAAAATGTAAAAAATAAAAACAACAGCAAAAAACCTCCCAAACAGCCCATGTTGTTTGTAATGAAACCAGCAAACAAACCTTCCCCAAAACCTTTCCTTCAGTAAAGCGAAGAAAACCAGTTACTGGAAATGAGATCTATTTGTACTCCTAAATGCAGCCGTTTTCCAATGCTTGTTGGTAACTTAGACATTTCAAAACTCACTCTCAGTCTTTTAAAGGCTGTAACAAATGCTTTTCATCCTCTGGCTTGTGCATTTTCATCACACACTTGCGTTTGGTTTGTAGCAATGCTTTTTTGGGGAAAACGAGCAATTCTTTGTTAATTGTTGCAATAGTTTGGAATTATCCTTGCACTGTGGTTTATCTGACAGTGTTTTATTGCCACTGAGCCATGGTTAGCAGCATGCGAAGGCTTATGTACACTGTGAGCTTGTGAGCATTCTCAGGGGTGGACCATGTTCCTGCCTTTTCCTCTTGCAACTCAAGAGAGAGAGAAAGCGTTGGCAGAACAGCTTGTGTTCATGCTAGAAGGTGCCAGCACAAAAAGTTCAAGGGAAAAGAGGTGGGAAAATCCTAGTAGAAGATAAACGATGCTACAGGAGCTTTATTTTGCTTGGGGTCAGTGAAATTAGGCCACTCAGATAATGTACCTTGAAGGGAAGGCTGGTGAGAAGGATTTCAAGGCAATGGGTGACAAGCCACCAATTTGTTCTAGTTCAAGGTTTTATGGAAGTAGTTCTGTGTGAATCTTCTGTTTCCTTGTTTATTCTTCTAGAGTGGGTGAAAGGAACTGAAATTTAACAGTTACAGCTGGTACTGTAAGATATTAGTATGTGCCAAAGCACTGCAGCCCAACTCAAGGTAATGATTTAAATCAAGGAAGAGTCACAGAATCCCAGACTGGTTTGGGTTGGAAGGGACCTTAAAGCTCCCCCAGTTCCAACCCCCTGCCACGGGCAGGGACACCTTCCACTAGAGCAGGTTGCTCCAAGCCCCTGTGTCCAACCTGGCCTTGAACACTGCCAGGGATGGGGCAGCCACAGCTTCTCTGGGCACCCTGTGCCAGCGCCTCAGCACCCTCACAGGGAAGAGCTTCTGCCTCAGAGCTCATCTCAATCTCCCCTCTGGCAGGTTAAAGCCATTCCCCTTGGCCTGTCCCTCCATCCCTTGTCCAAAGCCCCTCTCCACGTTTCCTGTAACCCCTTTAGGCACTGGGAGCTGCTCTAAGGTGTCCCCTTCAGGAGCCTTCTCTTCTCCAGGCTGAACCAGCTCAGCTCTCTCAGCCTGGCTCCAGATCACAAGCAGCAAGAACCAAGATAGCCCTTAAATATGAATTACTGCTTTATAGTTACATGTGTAGGTGCCTGTCCCCAAATAGGCATGTTTGGGATAGTGGCACCCGGGTACCCTCATTTGGTCTTGGTTTTCATCACTGTTGATCAAGCAAAATCTCTTTGTGTCATGTCTGGGAGCACCATGGTAGGCTTGGCCCTTCTTCAAAGGTGTTATTCCTCTTTCCAGAAGAGCTGTTGGAGGAGCAGTGAATCTCTCTGCTCTGATTTGTAGCTCCCATTGGCAGTACCTGGAAAACTTCATGTTTTCAGTAACACTTATAGATTTACTATAGGGGTTTTAGCCTCCCCTTTTGTAACCCTTCTGCTTGTACCAGGCACTACCTGACCCAGCATGTGCTTCCCCGTCACTTGCTATCATTGCTCTGCAATGTCCACCCTCCTCTTGCCTCCTGAATAAACTCTTCCAGGTTCCTGATGAAATTAAATTTATATGTTAAATATATATATGTTTGGGGTATTTTTCCCCTTTCACTGACAGTGGTGGGATTTATGGTGTGATCTTGTGCATCATCCCCTTGAATGCACCGAAGGAAAGTGAGGCAAAGTCAGGGGCACATCTCCTGGGCCTGGGTTTGCAACCAGCTCCCGATGGTGTCAGGACTGCTGGCTTATGCGATGTGAATTCAAATAGTAGACAAAAGCTTTGGCAAGGGAGAAATATGAATGTTGGATGTGGGAGCTTGAGAAGCAAAAACCATTTTAGTGCAGAGCAGGAATGGTTTCCAATTACCTCTTTTCTTCTGTCTTTCAGGCTGTGACTGTGAGGAACTCTATGGCTAAATCATTGTACAGTGCCCTGTTCGACTGGATAGTGTTCAGAATTAACCACGCGCTCCTCAACTCAAAGGACATGGAGGAAAGCACCAAGGTAACGTCTCACCAGGTCTTCTGGCTACACTTTGTGCTTTTAAAATAGGTAACTATGGGATAAAACATTACCCAAGCTCCTACCAGCAAATCGCTTCACATGAAGTTCGTTTTTCCCCAGTTAATCATTTAGACTGAGTACATCATTGTTTTAAGTGGCGTTTGCTGAGCTGGGAAGGGTGAAGCACCTCAAATAATATATCCTCAAAGCAGCTGAGGAAGAGGTTTTGTTGTAGCCACAAAAGCCTGTTCCCCCACCCCTTCCAGGAGCAATGCCAAATCATTTTCCTCCTTGTGGGCAAAACTGTAGGGCTGTATATAACTGAGGGGAAAAAAGGGAAATCTGGCTGATGAGAGGTGTTTTTGATGGAGTTGTTCCATAAAAATCATTAGAGAAGGTGTCAGCAAGCACTGAGATAGCACATCTATAATGAGCAGAAAACTGAGATTAGGGGGAATAAAAGGTCATGATGGCAAGAGCAAGTCAGTCACGGCGCCAAACCACTTTCCCAAAGGATTGATGGAAGGGGTGACATGATATTTCATGTCATAGCAGGGGCTTGATGCTATGATCATCCCCTCCAAAACCTCATGTATTCATCCATGGTTGTCACATTGGACTGATGCTGACCCCAAAACACACGGGTGTATGGATGCATCCGTGCAGCATGTGCTTGCAGCTCTCCAGCTCCCCTTGGCTTGCAAATTTTGGGCATGGGCCAGCAGCATGTGTTGTTTTTTGCAGGGGGGGGTTGTGCATCCAAGCTGAAGCCACAGCTGCCAAAAGGAGGACTCTGTTGCTAAGCACTAACATTACGTTTGAATTATGCTGTAGGAGGCTTGTAGGCTAGCTGGTTCTTTATTTAACTCCATAGAAATGCTTGTGGAGGGTAATTATAGACTGGAAATAAATACACACATAGAAAATCTGGTAATATGCTTTTCTGAGGAAAGAGGTTGTTCAAGTGAGTAACATCCAGCGTGTCTTCTGGCTGCACAGGCTTCCTCTCCCTCTGTTTAATGTTTTCCCAAAAATGCTGTGTTCTTTCCTGATTTTTTGTTTCCAAGTCATCCAAAGTTTTGTCTGGGCTGTCAGGAAAAGAGCCCACAGCCCTGTTTGTGTGTTTGGTGAAGCAGAAAAGATGGATTTGTTTTGACCAGGAAATGCATCTCAAATACTGATTAATTCTTTTTAATGATCCAATGACTTTTAAAAAGTGTCCTCTGTTCCGTAGTATTTAAATACAAGCTGAGACTAGAACAGTAATGCTTAGTCAGCATGTCTGTAATAGCAGGGCACAACGCTTGGTGTTTATGGGCCATTACACTTTGGTTCCCAACCTCAAATCTCAGCAGGTAAGAGCCAGAACAACCCAAATTTGTGCTGTTTTCCAGCATTGCCACTGCATATTAATCCTCTTCTTCCTCCTGCCAAGACTCCTGTGCAGCGTAACCACGTTCCCCTTCCCCGTCTTCATATATCATCTCATGAATTCCTAATTCCCAATTTTCTGACCCATGGGGGTGCTGATTGATAGCTGATGAACACAAGCCAGCCTGTGCCCAGGCAGCCAAGAAGCCACCAAGCCAAGAAGCCACCAAGAAGCCATCCTGGTCTGTACCAGCACCAGTGTGGCAGCAGGGCCAGGGCAGTGATTTTCCCCCTGCACTGGGCACTGGTGAGGCTGCACCTCGAATCCTGTGTTAGTTCTGGTCCCTCACTGCAAGAGAGACATTGAGGTGCTGGAGCGGGGCCAGAGAAGGGCACCGGAGCTGGTGCAGGGCCTGGAGCACAAGTGTGATGAGGAACGGCTGAGGGACCTGAGGGGGTTTAGTCTGGAGAAGAGAAGGCTCAGGGGGGACCTTATCGCTCTCTACAACTGCCTGACAGGAGGATGGAGCCAGGAGGGGGGTGGTCTCTGCTCCCAGGGAACAAGGGATGGGACAAGAGGAAATGGCCTCAAGCTGCACCAGGGGAGGTTTAGATGGAGCTGAGGAACAATTCCTTCCCCAAAGGGTGCTCAGGCATTGGAACAGGCTGCCCAGGGCAGTGCTGGAGTCACTGTCACTGCAAGTGTTCACACCCCGCGTAGCTGAGGCCCTCAGTGCCATGGGTTAGTGGTGGCCATGGCAGTGCTGGGGAATGGTTGGAATTGATGATCCTAAAGGTCTTTTCCAACCTGGTTGATTCTGTGAGTGTATGATTTTTTTTTGCCCAAGATCACTTGGTGCAGCAATAAGATCCAGGTCAGGCAGCAGGCACTGAGAGTGGTGTTGCCCTTGCACAAGAGCAGATCCACCAAAGCTGGCAAACCCCCAGGACCTGGAGCTGCAGGAATGTGCAAGCTCAGACCAGTGGCAAGATCCATCGAGGCAGTCCTGGGCTGTCCATGGGCCAGGTTTTCTGGAACAGGGCAGTAGTGCACAGAATACCAGGAAATCTGTACTTCTAGAGACAGGAGAATAATTAGGTTTGTCTTCAGAGACTTCCATGAACATGGATTTTTCACAAGTCCCAGAAATCATGGGAATACGTGAATCTTGCCTGTTGTATGGGTAGAGAGGTTAAAGGAGAGCATTTAGGTGCATTGCACAGAGCTGCAGAGAGCAGCTTTGTTAAACATTCGCTAGTCAATTTGCTCTCAAGTTATTGAACAATGTCGCCTCCCTGCCCCAATTTTTTAAGCCCCCGAGTTGAGTCCTCACAGCACAGAGGGAGGAGAAGCGCCTGCCTGGACCTGGCAGAGCTGGGAATAGCTGCTGCTTTGCCCTCAGGGAATAATGTCACTGCCAACAAGCAGCTGAGGTCATCCCGGGCTCTGTGGCTGCTGCTGGGGCACCAGCCCACAACTGCTGCCCTTCTCTGCCCTGGAGGGACCAAGCTGATGATTAATCTGGAGTTTCCTACCACTTCACAGTCCTTGAAATTCTTTTCAGCTCCTGCTTGCAGGACCCCATATGAGGATATAGATGGTTCTTAACCTCTTATATGTGATCTTGAGTTTGGGCAACACCAGCAAGTAACTGGAAGGTGGACTAGGAGAGGGGGCATCTCTGGACCTTTGTAATAGGTCCTTGCTGTAAGGCAAGATCTCAGCACTTGAATGACATCTACTTGCTGGCATCTGCCAGCTCCCTCCACAAAAATCTCCTAAACACACCGAATCTCTGATTTATAATAGAGAAATACAGTCTTGCACCTCGCTATGAAAGGTTCCTGACTCCTGAGTTTGCAGCAGGTGAGCAAAATGCGACTCAGCCTGCAGCAAATGTCCTGGCTTAATCACAGCCCATGCTTGCCACCATGATTCCTCTGACTTTTAAGATAGATTTTGAAATAATCCTGTAGGTTGTGAAGGTTCAGAAGGTGGTTAAATGATGGATTTTTGGCAGACGGCTTTCTTACATGACAATCATGTTATGCAGAAGTAAAATAAGACCCCAAACAATCTGAATTCAGAGTGTGTATGGGAGGAGAACTGCATCTGAAGTTGATGAGAAAAATTAATATCATATCGTAGAATCATAAAATGGTTTGTGTTGAAGGGACCTTAAAGCTCATCCAGTCCCAACTGCCTGCCACGGGCAGGGACTCCTTCCACTAGACCAGGTTGCTCCAAACCTGGCTTTGAGTGGTCAAGGGTTATGACGTGAAGGCTAGAGGTTGCAGGAGATGACAAATACTTCTAGATGCACGTGAGGCACACATGTGAAATTGGGGTTTGAGAGCTCTGTGTGCTTGGAAACACGTGCAGCCACCTTTGCTCCGGCAAAGTCCTGTTGCTGGGGCAAAGCAGTATTGCTCCGGACACACGGGACAACCACGTTGACCAAACTCATGCTCAACCAAACTGATGGTGGATTCGTCAGCACAGACTGATTTGATGAGGAGGTTGTTTATATCTAGTTAAACCTATTTAATTTCTGGTGGACTGACCGGGTGGTTTGGTGATAGGTGGGAGATGACCTAGATTCTAACAAAGTCCAAATCCTAGGAGAACCTGGGACAATGGGAATGGAGACAATTTTCATATCCCAATATGTGTGTTTATTTGATGTCAGCAGCAAGGAGAAGATAAAAGATGAAGCTGGGTAAAAAATATAAACACCCAGCCATCGTTCTTCCACTGCTTTTCAAGCAAGTGTTTGGAAGATGTAAATCAGACCTTTGATATCCAAATTTAGTTAAATGTTCAACGAATTATTTTGGGAAAACACAGTGGGATTTGGCTTATCTTGGTTGCTGACAGGATTTGTAGCATGTTATTTCTGAACCGAGTTGTGAATAAGCTATTTGATACAGTTCTTTTATTCTCATAGCAGTCCTGCTGTGCATTGCTTTTACTCCGACTCTGTTTCCTTGGTCTTCTCTCTATCACTTTTAGCTTTGGTGTTCTCGTGATCCCCTGCAAACTGAAATTTGATCTTTGTTAATGAGGCTGGAGACTTTTCCTCCTCTTGAGAACTAGATTACTAAACCTCAGAGAGTCTCTTATTTAATTCCCCTTCCATAAATTAGGTTAAGAACTGTTAGAAGACCATCTCATTGCTTAAAATGTTGATATAGTGTAGATTGTAGTGGACTAAAAAGGACTTTTTCCAAGGTTTGTTTTAAGCTTTTCCCATTTGGTTCTTGTGGAATGTTTTAATTTCTTCCTAAATAACCATGCTGCTGTTTTCAGATGAGGTGCTGCTTTACGTAGTGATGATGGTAGATGTGAATTCATGGCCATGAAGAAAATTCATCTAAATTAATGGCCATGAAGAAAATTCATGGTTGAATTCATGAAGAATTCATGGCCATGAAGAAAATTCATTTAAATTTAATCAACTAGTTAATTCTTGGCTCTCTGACCCGAAACAGAGGTATTGCTGAACACACAACGGATTTAGTGCACATCTGTTTGTTAGTTTTAGGTCTCAATTTCCAAATCTGTAGCAAATCACTGCTTCTCACTGTATAGAATAGCTCATCATGTACATTGTGATGATGTAAATCGGAATAGTCCTTTCAGATTTAGTAGTGATGAATTTTGGGTTGGGGTTTTTTGGTGTTTTGCGGGGGGGGGATTTACAGTGTTGGTTTTAGAATATTGTAAAAAATTATTTTAAAAAATTTAAAAAGATGAAAACTACAAAAATAACATTTAAAAAATGGTTTACCCCAGAATTTGAAGCAAACCTATTTGTGATTGCCAAGATCTACCTCCGTGGTGGAATGACATCAGCAGGATGCATCTGGGGTGGCATAAATCAGCTCCACCAATCGCTATTTACTGGTGGTTTGGGGATTGGGGAGCACGTAGTTTTGAGACCATCATTTGCCAAAGGCTGTTAAAACTCGTGCTCGGTGTTTGAATGTCGCGGCTGTGACATTTTTAGCAGAGCATGAGGTCACTCTTTGTAATCTCAAGCAGAAAGTGCTCACTAACCCAGCGTTCACCCAGGTTTTAAAGATCCTTGTAGACCTACACGTTAAATTACAGGAGGTTTGGTGCAGATTTGCTATTACTTGTGATACAGTCTCTTCTTCAGGCATATCCGTGCTGCATATTTGTTAATTTGAAATGTTACTTTTGATAAAGGAAAAGCATTAGCACATAAACTAGACATGGCTAGTTGTGGTCTAAATGATATTCCATCTTCACGTGATTTCCTTATGGTGCTTGTTCAAAGTGTGAGGTTAAAACTGAAGTATTAGAAGATTTATAAATGTAAAATTCCTTTGATTATTTTCTTTCAGTATTGGGCTGCAAACTTAAACTAGCAAGATCCCAGGCTTTGGTCAGGCAGGTTAACAAAATAATTTCATTACCACATACCTCAATAGAAAGAAGTTTTTTTCGTTTTGCTAGAAGAAATGACTGTACAGGTAGATCTGTGCTGCTTTATGACCCTTTTGCATAGGTGCTATGAGATTTTTTTTGGCCAGAAAGCAGAAAATAGCCATAAATTCTCAATTTCTCACTTCTAACAGTTTTAACAACTTGCATGCATTGACCTCTTTATTTTGGGAGCTCTGTGATGCTGCCTCCCATGACAGAGGGCAAAGACTTGATTCTCTGCAGAGCTCTGCCCTAATTTCTTAAGTGTGAAACTCTGCAGAAACCCAGTAGTTTTGTAGTTCTGTGCATTTTACCTGTTGGAGCTTGTTTGATTTTGAGTGCCAGCAAAAAAATATGAAAAGACAACATTAAAATATTATTTGAATAGAATTCTTTTCTAACTGAAATAGCAGATTTTTTTCTATATAAAACTTTTCTCTTTTGCTTTGTAAATGTATTTTCATGCACACATTAAAATACATTTTGTGGCAGTTTCAACACAGTAAATGAACCACTATTGAAGAAAAGGGGGATGGGTTTTTGTGCTCAGCTATTTCGTATGGAGTTATGTTCAGTGGCAGGGGCTTGACTATTCCACAGACAACTCTAGTAACTCCATAAGGATTCTGGAAGTGTGTTTTATTTTCTAAGTCTTGCTTTTATGTAGTGCAGTGGAGACTTCTATGTAGGGGTAATTTCAGGGAGCTCTTGTGTAGAGAAAAGCTTGCACAGCAGTGGGGATTTGCTTACATATCGTGGATGAGAAAAAGTCACTTTATCCTGTTTCCATCATTGCTTTTTCCATGTATAACACAGATAAAAGATGAACTGCTACTATACAACAAGTTTAAGAAGAATTCTAGTAAAAATAAACCAACAACAAAGAGGAAGTAGAAGATTTCTGCTTGTTAGGGTGTCATTTATGAATATATCTGTGAAAAAAAGGGTTACCATGTTCATTGGGACAAGCAGGAGATGGAAGCTGACCCTTGGGAAGCAGTGAGTGAGAGCAAATCCCTCTGCCACGCTCAGTCCTTGGTCCAGTGGCTTCCCAGTTTCCATCTTCTGGTCAAACAGCTGCTTCTCATGGGTGTTTTGCCAAGTGATGCAAACTTGTAGGAAGCTGGCCAAGGACCTTCAGTAGTCATCCATGTCATGTCATGGGTGGGGGAAAGGAGGTAAAGTCTGTCCGGCCCTGGAGTAGGGAGAAAAGCCTGGGTGACAGATAAAGTAGCCAAAGACCTCTTGGGAAAATGAGTGGGAGTCTTATCGTGCTTCTATGCTTTCTCAATTTTATTTTTACTTGTTCTGATAGCCAAAATCCCGATCATACCAAGCTTCAACTCACAAGCCAGGTGGCTGCTCTGCCACAGCCGCTGGGTCTATTCCAGCTGTAGGTGTTTCCCTGGTCAGGAGTTGAGCACAGAAGCAATATTTTCCTCCCACATTATGTGATCTGTTGAAAACAGACGAACTGCAGCATAAACAGATTTCTGGATAGTCTGGTTTGTATTTCTGGTGGTGCAGTTAGGCTGGAGGTAGAGAAAAGGGAGTGTTTCTGCTTCCTGCTTGAGGTTTGGTTCATCTGACCAGTGCTAATGCTTTTACCTCTCTTAATGTTTTATCTAATTAATTGTAAGGTATGAGCAGGGCCTGTGTATGTGTGAGGTGGCTTTGGTTAGACCCTGGAGCACAGTTCACTAATGAACTGCTGGTAGAGCTCTATGTGCGTGTGTCCTTCAGGCTCTTCACATATAGAAAACCTTAGTGCACCTGCATCTTGATGAGCATTTTGAGGTCATTGTAGGTTAAAGGAGAGACCAAACAGGCTTTAGTTCTTCAGTTTGGAGAAAAGGCTGGGGTGGGATATGGTGGAGGTTTACAAAATCGTCAAAGAGGTGGAAAAAAAGGCAATTTAGAACTGTAACTCACCAAACCCTTGTCATTAGGGTCTGATTTAGTAAAACCACACCTGTATCATGAACTTCTAGAAGGTGGCCTGATAGGCTGGGAAGGATCATAGTGTCAATAGTGTTAATGGGTTCAAAACAAAATTGGATGGGTAACTCTTCACACATATCTTGCCCACAAACTAAAAGGTGCACAGAGGAGCCTCCTCATCTCCCTCATCCCAAAACCATGGGTGCTGGTAGAAAAGGGTGGCAGAATGTGGAAGAGCCGTGCTGACATAGAATCATAGAATCATAGAATAGTTAGGGTTGGAAAGGACCTTCAGATCATCCACTTCTAATCCCTCTGCCATGGGCAGGGACACCTTCCACTAGACCATGTCGCCCAAGGCTCTGTCCGACCTGACCTTAAACACTGCCGGGGATGGAACATTCACCACTTCTCTGGGCACCCTGTGCCAGTGCCACACCACCCTCACTGTAAAGAACTTCTTCCTTATATCTAATCTAAACTTCCCCTGTTTAAGCTCGAAGCCATTACCCCTTGTCCTACCACTACAGCCCCTGATGAAGAGTCCCTCCCCAGCATCCTTGCAGCCCCCTTCAGACACTGGAAGCTGCTCTGAGGTCTCCACGCAGCTTCTCTTCTTCGGGCTGAACAGCCCCAACTTTCTCAGCCTGTCTTCATATTCAGCTGTTGCAGGAGAAGAGTCAGATATCACGCAGATCTGAGCTAGAAGTTAGTTTATTGAGCTCTAATCAGTAAATTTAGGGATGTAAAATATTTAGTAAGTACAGATAGATCGGTGGGCATTACTATTTACTACTCTTGAAGTTAGTATGGGATACAAAGATTGTCACTTAAGCTTACTGTATGTGGTCAAAAAACATGTGGATGAGGCCCTTAGTGTCCTGGTTTAGTGGTGGTCTTGGCAGTCCTGAGGTAAAGGTTGGACTTGACGATCTTAAAGGTCTTTTCCAACCTAGTTAATTCTATGATTCTATGTATCTTAAGTGTCACATGCATGCAAAAAGTGTCACTTACCAACCCATGAATGTCTGGTGTCAGGTCAGGGATCTCTCTGCCTCGAGGGGTAACTTTGAAAGGCATCCCTGCTCAAGGGGAAATCACCACCACCACATGACCAGCTGCTATGGAGAGGAGAACTCAATGGGCCCTGATGGCTGCACATATTTATAGTGTAAAGCGGCCGATTTTTCATCAGATTTTCTGCTGTGTTCATAGAATCACTTAATCTCAGACTGGTTTATATTGGAAGGGACCTTAAAGCCCATCCAGTTCCAACCCCCTGCCATGGGCAGGGACACCTTCCACTAGAGCAGGTTGCTCCAAGCCCCTGTGTCCAACCTGGCCTTGAACACTGCCAGGGATGGGGCAGCCACAGCTTCTCTGGGAAAAGTCTGTGCCAGCACCTCAGCACCCTCATAGAGAAGAACTTCTTCCTTATATCCAACCTTAACTTCCCCTGCTTAGGTTTGAACCCGTCACCCCTTGTCATATTGCTACAGGCCCTGATAAGAGTCCCTCTCCAGCATCCTTGTAGCCCTCTTCAGGTACTGGAGGGCTGCTCTGAGGTCTCCACGTTAATGCATTTTTGGCCACTTATCAGCCCCGTGTCCAACCAAACTGTTCTTTTCAGGGGTTTGGTGCTGAGATCTCCCTGATAGCCTCACACAGTAGGATTAACTTCAGTTCAGGCTACTTGCTGACTGTCTGCCTGGACCAGCGTTCAGCTAGTTCAAATAGGAGGAGTGCATCTGTCACACCGGATGGGATGTCCTGCTGCCATGGTTGGGGATGCTGGGCTGGGAGGAGTGTGGGGCTGGTCTTGTAGAGCATTTCTGGTGTCCTGGTGCCAGAGCCTGGTGCTCTGAGACAGCATCCATGGGAAATGAGGCCTGATTCCCTTCCCTGCACAGAGACCTTCGTTCAAGGCAACTCCCGACTCATTTTCCTTTGTTGCAATGGATTATTTCTCTGCAAACCCTGCTGTGCTCCCAACACACTGTGCTCCCAATACCCATAGGTATTTCTCTGGGAGGCTTGCAGCTGGAGCGTGTTTGCTTAGACACCCTGTATTCACCTTGTAGGCAGGTTTCTGTGGACTGTCTTCATGGTGTAAACCTTTTTTTCCCAATCCTATCCCCATTTTTCCCCTCAAAAGATAAATACTGTCTTAGATCCAATAGAATAACTTGGAACCGGGTTCAGGTTTCTTCAAAGATGGCAATTTATCTATAAATTAAAGAAAACCCCAACTCTTAAATTAGTTTTCTTTTAGGAAAAGGCCATCTGTCCTGATATCTGCAGTTCTATTTTGTGTCTCTGATGTAGGTGAAGTCTTCCAGATGGCATAATACTGGCAATTCCAGTAAAAATTAAAAGTCCGGCTATTTAAGTATATTTAATTCCATCTGTAAGCTTTTGATTATGTACAAATAATCTATTTACTTTCTGTGATTTGTTTCTAATCCTCATTCTTACTTTTCCTGCAGACTCTATCTATTGGAGTACTTGATATTTTTGGGTTTGAAGACTATGAAAACAACAGTTTTGAGCAATTCTGCATTAACTTTGCCAACGAGCGCTTGCAGCACTACTTTAACCAACACATCTTTAAACTTGAACAGGTAGGTCTGGAAATACTCTCTAATGCCAATGAGCATTGCTGTGAGTTTGTGGCACCAATAATAAAGTTCTTAAAGTGTCCCTTTAATTCTGTTATGTTAAGGACTGTGCACTGATGTATTCAACTTTAACTTCTAATTTATCATATGACTTATTGCTACCTGCAAAATAAAATCCAGCCAGAGATCTGCTGATTTTAAATGAACGTTTTGGGATACAAGTATCCTCAAACATCATAAAGACCTTGACTGTTGCCCTTTTGTTTCCTTGATACATGTTCAGAGGGCTCATCCATTTGTGGGGAGAGAGAGGAAATGTCACTCTCATACATGTTCTGCAAGGTCAGACTTGAGATCCTTATGACCTGCAATAGCCATGGCAGATAAGGAAAGGTTGAACTTTAAGCTTTGCTTTAGGTTTGTTAAGACTGGGTGTTGCTTTCCAGCCTCAGACGAATGTGCTGTAAGAGAGAGAAAAGAAAAATACAGGCCTTAATTTAGCAGGTAACATATACACAGGCTGGTATAGTCTATTAATTAGGATGGGAGGAGGATTCTCCAAAAGTAGTTTGTTATCTAAAAACAAATTGGACAAGAAAACTGCTAAACATGTTGTTTCATGGATGCACAACATACAATTGAGCTGTATAATACAGTAAATATGTTATAGACCTTCAAAATGCCTTTTTTTTTCAATGCCAGTCTGCGTGCCCTGCCTTCAGGTGAAATTCTTCTTTGGGTGGGGTCAAGGGAAATGCTCCTTATTAGCAGTTTCAGAAGAGCTACGCTCTGCAGCCTAAGTCCAGCTGAGATCAAGGAATTAATCCAACCCTTCCCAGAAACCCTGGTAGTTTCATTTGGGCCTCCGCAGTGTCATTAAAGATCTGAAAAGTCAGAAAGGGAAGCCTGCTTGAATATGAGGATGGTCAAAAATAAGCAATATAACCCTGAGTGGATCATTGGGGGAATATTTGATCTGGAGTTTGATGCTTCTCTTTTTTGTTGGTGGGAGGTTTTTTGTCAAGAAGGTGGAGCAGAGCTGCTCAAAACCATTTTATTTCAATTTTTTAACTGGTCTTTGTATGCTGCTGCACCCTGCTCTGAGCAGTTAGTAGAAAAACCTGTCAGTATTTCTAGGAACAGGTCTAGTTGACTGTTCTCCACCATAAAAATGCAAACTAAGAAACTATTGCAAAGCCAGTATAGCTTTTTTTTTTCTATAAAGATAACTGACACACTTTCTAGAAGAGACCTGGGAAGGGAGGAACCTTACTGAAAGCAGGATGATACCTCGGTGAGGTGGGATTTCAGGCCACTTGGGTTTCAGCTGGCTTCACAGGAGCAAGCCAAGATGCTGTCATCCATAAGGGAATTCCTGTGCTTGGGCTGGGATTTCTTAGCAGGTCAGTGCTCCTCCCCGAGCCTGGGGTATACACAGAGCTCCTGATTCCAGCAGTCTGTAATTCTCCTTGGACTGGCTTCTAACCAGTGACCTAATTAGTTTCTCCTATAAATCTGTCAAGCACATGAAGTCATTAAAGTCAGGATTTGCTGTATAGATGAGAGGAGCAGTTGTGGAGGCATCCGATTGCAAAGTGCTCATTCCAATTCTTAATGCTGGAGGACGTCATCTGTCTAGGGCTGGAGCACTGCAAGCTCTGCTGGGGGAAAATACTGTTGTCTCTAGTTTGCTTTCTGTAACTATAAATAAGCTGTACAGCTGCATGAGCATTAATTCTTGAGTGAATTATTTATATGGTTTAATCATTTACTTTTCTTCTTCTTGGAGTTACGTGCTGCATGTGGAGGAGTGGATTTGATGGAAAGAAAACTGATGATGCATATTCAGATCTTGGGTCTTCGGAATATCCTTCCTTCCTAGCTGGCCCGAAGATTAATCTGCTTTTTAATGATAGTTGTCAGTCTGCAGATGAAAACTAAGTAGTTGATATTGTGTCTCAAGATGGCAAAATAGTTTTATTACATTGAATTGTGAATTTATCTGAGATATTTGTGGCTTTACAAGGGACTATTTGGTTTCTTGATGGCTGAAAAACAAGTTGGCAATGGGCACATGAAGTGGAGGGATCCTTTTCTGCATCCAGAGGTAGGCTTGTTGTATCTCCAAAGCTTGCAGGAGGCTGAAGACAGATTCTGAGGTATTTGGACACTTCTGCTAAACAAAATGAGAAATTTAAGTATTTGCTAAAAACCGTAATGGAATTTGTGTGCAAGAACACAAAGTGTTCTCATGGCTATGTTGGCGTGTAGCCATGATGTAAGTGTTGCTGTGGCATGCTGATGTTATGGAAACCAGAATACCTACCACAGAGTCATCTTACAGAGGTGTGGGATTATTTGAACCTTTCTTTTCCTTTTCTTCATGGTGAAATCTAATACAATGTGCCTGGTGAATCTCTTTTTAAACCTTCTGTCTAAAGACAATGCTATTCCCAGCGGTTGCAAACAGCTGCCCGAGGCATCCTCAGGAGTCTGGCTTCAGCCTGGTGCCTCCTATAAATAGAGCTGCTGTTGTGCTCTGCACCAAGAGCATGCAAAGGTCTTTACAATAGCAACCTCCTCTCTTTGAGCCACCCATGAGAATAGGGATGTCTCTCTGCCTGCTGTTTGTAGTAAAATAGGAGGAAAAGGCAAAAAATGGTAAATGTGAGAGTTCTGCCTTGGATAAAGACAGTTATTGATGTTTCTTTACCACTTTCTTTTTAAACCAACTATCCTGGATTGCTAAAGAAGATTTAGTGGTGGTTCATGATAACAGATGATGGAATAATAGTACAAGAAAGACAAGCCCTAACCAGGCTGTAAAGCCCAGGCTTATAAATCCTGGCGTATCTGTATAGGTGAGTCTTGGTTTGGGACCGATAATGATCTATTAATCTAGAAAGATTACTGTTGCAGGAGACATATCTTGCAGCCTGCCCCACCACATAGTAAGGGTGGTTTTCTCCTCCCTGTTTGTGGGTGGAGGTTGGATGAGGGGCTGTAGCTGGTGGCTGCAGGTGCTGCCTGATGTGGTGCTTGCTCCTGGGTGGCAGGAGGATAGAGTGCTCTTCACCAGGCTCCACACAGAGTGCAGGCATGTTTAGCTCTTGCAGACAGCATGGTTTCGTCCCTCCTTGGGCTGACAACTTCAGGCAAGACGACTCCATAGCTCTTGGACTCTTAGGTGCTATCAGAGCATCACACTGCAGTAGCGGTTCTCTGTTCCCTGGTGGCTGATCCATCCCCCTGTCCTCGAGTGGCCTCCGCTGCAGAGCAGATAAGCCCAGAGCCGTCCTGGCCTTCAGATATCCTTCAAACAATACCCAGGTGCTTCTGTGAAGATGTAGTTTGGGGATCACCAGTAACATCACACCCATGATATGAGTTTCCTTGAGTTTCCTCGAGTTTCCTCATTTTTCCAGATCTTTGGCAGTTTGAAGGCCAGGAATACAAGGTTTTATTTCTCAATGTATCCCATTCTCCAAACTTTGTTATATTTCACCTCACTGATCTTCCCCCATCTCTGCTCAGGCTTATTCAATGCTCCACTTTTCGGTTACCCTCACTCACCTTTCCCTGTTTCAGCTGATGCTTTGTGAAAGTTGAGAAGTCAGTAAGTCATAAGGGGACTGGAGCACCTCCCATATGAAGACAGGCTGAGAAAATTGGGGCTGTTCAGCCTGGAGAAGAGAAGCCTCGTGGAGACCTCAGAGCAGCTTCCAGTGTCTGAAGGGGGCTACAAGGATGCTGGGGAGGGACTCTTCATCAGGGATTGTAGCGATAGGACAAGGGGTAATGGCTTCAAGCTTAAACAGGGGAAGTTTAGATTAGATATAAGGAAGAAGTTCTTTACAGTGAGGGTGCTGAGGTGCTGGCACAGGGTGCCCAGAGAAGTGGTGAATGTTCCATCCCCGGCAGTGCTTAAGGCCAGGTCAGACAGAGCCTTGGGCGACATGGTCTAGTGGAAGATGTCCTTGCCCGTGGCAGGGGGGTTGGAAGTGGATGCTCTTAAGGTCCTTTCCAACCAAAACCATTTTGTGATTCTATGATTCATCCTGTAGCTTTCCATCCCACAGGCATTGCTCTTTAAGTTCTTTTCTACCCCATTTTCTACCTATTCTTTACCTGTCAAACCTCAATTTCGAGGACATTCTTTTGTTTAAAAAAATAATGAATAACTGGGTTTGAGGCTGAAAAAAATATTTGGTGATCAACTGGCTTGAGGTCAGGTGTTGAGCAGAGGTCTGTGTCCTGGTGGGGTCCCTGGTGAGTTGATGTCCCAGCCAGCAAAGCTCAGCCTGCTCAGATAGAGAAACTTAATTCCATGAAGATAACTCATCTGTATGAAATGGTTGTTCAGCATCGAAAGCTCAGTAAATATTTAGGGAGATCTATAGGTTTTACTGGTCCTGTGTAGTAGGTGGAGAAATCTGAGGGTCCAGACTAAATCATGAACATTAAAACAATCTGTTCATCACTGTGGGAGTGGATTGATTAAAAAAAAAGCATTGATTTGTCATAGAAAATGGTGATAGGTTATTTATTTAGTCTGGGAAATGACTATGATGCCTTTGATGCTTTCAAGCATCTTGGAGGGTTTCTCAGGCCATGCTGCTCTGTCCCCAGCAGCTTCTCATGGCTTTTAGAGAAAATAAAATATGAACATTTATAAGACATACATTCAAAATAAATTGAGAAAAAGGGTCTTTCTCCTATTTCCCTTCCTTTCATAAGGGTGGGTTTGTATGTCGTCACTCTGGTTAGGCATGAATGCCTCTTTATTGCTTCTTTATTGCCAACCATCAGAAGTCAACCATTGAGGACTGGGAGGCTCAGATTCCTGGTTTTGTTGGAGATGAGCAGATGCCCTATGAAAAGTGCTGCTATCAGCTGTGTACCATAAGACACACTGGAGAAAAAATAAGATGCACAAGTTGTTGAGTTATTATTTGGCAATACACCATCATATGTAACTCACATTTGGGGGGGGGGGGAAGGATGCTTAGAGTTGTTTAAGAATTATCTTTAGGATAGGAAGATTTCAAACTACAGGATTGAAATGAAACATGACTCTTGTCATCATCAGTCCCCCAAAGCATTGGCTTGGGTCCTTCCCCTTCTGGGCTGGGTCCAGGGGGGCTTCATTTACCACCCCCTTGTTTGTGGATTTCTCTAGATGATGAACAGTCACAATATATAACATCTATATAACATAGAATGATAGAATCCCAGACTGGTTTGGGTTGGAAGAAGATCAGTAGGAAACCTCGAAACCCCTCTAAAATACTTCAACACCTCCAAAAAGAAGTCACATTGGGGCAGAACTGGATCGTCCATTCTGACCATGGCTCTTTTCCTAGTCCCTTTATTTCTTTTCCTCTCTTAATTTCAATAGCAAGAAATGAATCTGCCAGCAGATCACACAGCATCTTTAGGCTCTCGCTTCGCCTGGCTGTTGTAAGAGCAGGTTGGGAAGAAGGATGCTTCCACAAAGGGACCATGGCAACATGTGTTTTGCCAGCTGAACCATGCAAAACAAATTGCCCCATTTTGAGAGCAAGATGTAATTCATGACAAACCCACCATTGCCACTGAAGCATAGGGAGCTATTTGAGCTTGGAGATGGATGGAGCATGTGCAGCCACATACAAGAAACACTGGGCTGAACCTACTATTTCAAAACACTTTCTCTGATCATGGACAGTCCAAATTACAGTAAATTAAAATCTCAGGCTTCATACATACAGGGGATGGGAGGATCGTAGAATCCCAGGTTGGAAGGGGCCTCAGGGATCATCTGGTCCAACCTTTCTAGGCAAAGCATGACCTAGACTAGATGTCCCAGCTGAATCTTAAGTGTCCAATGTTGTGGGGTCCACCACTTCCCTGGGAAGATTCAGCCTCAAAACAAAAGCAAATTCACTTGCCAATTGCTGAGGAACTGCTGAAAGAGTCACCTCAAAGGAGACCATCTCAAGGAGCACCTCTGCTTCAAAGCCTTCTGCCAACCCTCTGTAAGTGGTTTGCAACTTAAAATGGGCAGCAGAAGAAATGCAAGGGAAGGTTGTTTATCAGAACCCTTGCAGTGCCAGACATTATGGTTTAAATAGAGCAGCTTATAAACCTGTTTATAGATCGTGTATTTAAGGAGCCTGTGGATATATATTTATATACGCTGTGCCTGTGGGCAAAAGATGAAAACAATATATATTACCTTTATATTTTTATGTATATGGCTGCGTGTATAAATTTCTTTTCTGCTTAAATTGAGAACAGACATAAAAATCCTTATTCATAAATGAAAGTGTTGCCACCCCCTTCTTGGAGGGATGTCGGGAACTTGAGGCATCCGCGTCGTCTGCAGAGCAGAAGCGCCAGCACCAAACCAGACGTTGGGCTCGTTCATTCAGGAACTCTCTAATAATAAGGTTTTTCCATTTTAAGGATTTATCATTCCAAACACACTTTAATTCTCAAATTATACTGGTATTATTCTGCTGGGACTGGCTCAGGATGCCTGCATTTGCTGAGCAAGCAAGTAATCCTCCATGGGATGGATTAAGTCCTGGATGCTGGGCAGATCTCTCCTGGGTGGAGATTTCCCCATGCCTTGCTGCCATTTCCAGCCTTGGAAAAGCTTTCCCAAGCTCCCCAAGATGGATTTTAGGATACATACATACTTATACAGACATATCCAGAAAAGAGGTTTTATAAGGTTTAGCTCCTTTAGTTGATTATAAAAAAATGACCTATTTTAATGTAACTTTTGAAACATTAAATATTATGTTCTTTCGTGGATGGTTTTCAATATAGTTTGCAGAATACAGCTTTGGGTTAGAGCTTTTTGAGGCATTATTCATATTTCCTTGTCCTGATGCATTGCAAGGTTGATGGTACCTTGTTACTGGGTAAGCAATGAAGAGAGAAACAATTCATATGCTTGGCTTTAGTGGCTTTAAGCTTGTATTTGCAAAGGTTTATATTTTTGTGGCTGTCAAATTGACTTGTAATAATTTTTAAGTATATTTGGAGGTTACTTGAAGCTGGGCAAGTCAGTTTGGGATGGAGAGATGTGAAAGGAAGTTTAATTCCTAGTTTCTCACTTTGCAAACGCTGCCAGAAGATGAAGCAGACAGTGTTAGAGTCAAGAAGTGTGGAATTTCACACCCTTCTGTTTAGTCGTGAGGTTTTAGGCAAAATATATACATTTAGACATCCAAAAATATCTGCCTGTTGATCACATTGGAGCATATGGCTCTGGATTACGTGAGTTTGTGTGATAGGATCACAATGGTAAGCATTCCCATGTGGAGGTACACTGGAAAAAGGGATATTTCAGTTGATTTCCCACTTTATTTGGGGACTTTTAATTGTGTAAAGAAGGTTTCTCCTATGCTTTGATAGTGAAAGCCTCAGGCAGATAATCTCCTGGGGCTTATCTAGCGCCGTCTGGGAGGAGGTGAATGAGCTGATAGGGTTTTCCTCTGCTCTTGCAATTTATTTGAGCATTCCTGAAGCAGGCATTACCATGCTTTTGGGATGAAATGCCATATTCCCCTTGCACATTGTTCCATGCAAATAAGCAACCATTTTGTTTTACATTTTCTGCTTAATATGCTTTAATTTCCTAATTGGACTTTATAAAAGCTGAAACAACACTACATACTACATTTCACCCCTCTCTTTACCATCAGCTTTCATCATCTCCAGGAACGAGGTGAGAGCATCATCCGTGTCTTTGGGTTTTAAATGTTATTTTCTGGGGCTGCTTCTCAATTGTCAGGGCAATATCCCTCCATAACCCTACATCTGCCTCCTGGGCACTGAAATGCTGATATTGGTGTGGCTCTTGGCTTTCAGGCTGTGTGAATGAATTCCCAACGCTAACTCTTGAAATCATGGCACATTTTTTATTTTTGGTATTATATCACAGGGCAACAAATCTCATCTATCATAGAAAAACTCACATCCTTTATACTCAGGCCTGATACCTTCACTGCTTTTCAATCTGCATTGACTAATCCCTCAGTTTTGTGCTTTGAGGCACTTGGGCTTTAAGACTTACTATGGTTTTTATTTTGTATTTTGATCACGTCTCTCCTTTTTCATTTCTTCTCTGGGTTTCCATGCTCCTCTTTTCTTATATTTTTCTAGCCCCTGATCTCTTCTTCCAACACCTCTTCACTTTACCATATGATCTGGGGGAGCAACAGCCCCCAGAGAGCACAATAGTCTAGATAAGTGTGAGCTTAAAAATCATATTTAATGCTTTCTCCTCTAATCATGTTTTTTAGCATTTGATTTAACTTACTGTTGGCCATGGCTGGATATGGAGGAATTCACAATAGAGCATGTGTGGATGTGCAGAGATGTTTTACAGCACCTCCCAGTTGCTGTTGGGCTCGGAGGTATTTTCTCCCACTCAAGATATATAAACCTTTAATTCTGCTGTGGATTAGAGGGTGTTTCTGTTTGGTGTAGCACGAAATCAAGCCCTGTTAACAGAACTGATCCAATGGTCCTGTAAAGATAATGGGACTTATTTCTTGTACAAGAAACCTGGAGAGAGGCTTTGGACAAGGGCCTGTAGGGACAGAACAAGGGGAATGGCTTTAACCTGCCAGAGGGGAGATTGAGATGAGCTCTGAGGCAGAAGCTCTTCCCTGTGAGGGTGCTGAGGTGCTGGCACAGGGTGCCCAGAGAAGCTGTGGCTGCCCCATCCCTGGCAGTGCTCAAGGCCAGGTTGGACACAGGGGCTTGGAGCAACCTGCTCTAGTGGAAGGTGTCCCTGCCCATGGCAGGGGGTTGGAGCTGGATGAGCTTTAAGGTTCCTTCAGCCCAAACCAGGCTGGAGTTCTTTACACATGCAGCTACAAAATTACAGATGTTTTCTTCTCCTAGAAGCAGTGTTTCCATCAAGCCTTGTGTCCCAGTTGGGAAGGTTTTCCTGATCCTCAGTAAATGTATTTTAATCTTAAATTCATTTTTCTGTGGAACATAAGCAGTGTCTGTTCTCTGGGGTCGGTTGTAGGCAGGCAGGGTTTCTCTTTAGCAGTGCTTAGCTATCTCATTCCTAGAGTTCCTTTCATTTCATAAAAATGTTGGCTATTCTGCCACATTCTGTTAATTTGGTAGCCCAAGTTTTACATGCTGGTATGTCTCAGATAATGCTGTGTGATATTCAATAAAGACTTATGCTAATATTCTGAGGATACATGTCTTAAAGTCTAGATCTGCTTTTTGTATCTTCTTTTTTTTGATGTTTGAACATCACAAATTACGTTTTATTCAGATCATCCTGAGCATTTTAAGCTCTAAAAAGCATCCCTTTTGAACAAGAAAAACTCAAACTAATACTGGCTTTTCTTATGAGCTACCTCCCTGCTTAGCCACATCTTTCTAAATATTGAGTGCAGTAATACAGTACATGTATAGAATCATAGAATCAAGCAGGTTGAAAAAGCTCTTTAAGCTCATCAAGTCCAACCGTGCCCAGCACTGCCAAGGCCACCACTAACCCATGGCACTGAGGCCTCGGCTACGCGGGGTGTGAACACTTGCAGTGATGGTGACTCCAGCACTGCCCTGGGCAGCCTGTTCCAATGCCTGAGCACCCTCGGGGGAAGGAATTGTTCCTCATCTCCACCTAAACCTCCCATGGCACACCTTGAGGCCGTTTTCCTTTTGTCCTGTCACTTGTTCCTTGGGAGCAGAGACCAGCCCCCTCCTGGCTCCATCCTCCTGTCAGGCAGTTGTAGAGAGCGATAAGGTCCCCCCTGAGCATTCTCTTCTCCAGACTAAACCCCCCCAGGTCCCTCAGCCGTTCCTCATCACACTTGTGCTCCAGGCCCTGCACCAGCTCCGTTGCCCTTCTCTGGCCCCGCTCCAACACCTCAATGTCTCTCTTGTAGTGAGGGGCCCAGAGCTGATTTGAGGTACAGCCTCACTAGTAGATGCGTATATATACACATATATGGGGTGTTTTTCTCCTACAGAGAGGTGAGGTGAAGTTACTCACTCTCTTCTCTGCTGGACTTCAGCTGAGTCAGAGAGGCCAAATCCACACGACACAGCTTTGCTGACCTGGCTGCTGCAGTGAGTGTGTTTCTGAAGCAGCCACAACAGCACAACCCTGCTCTGATTCGGGTTATGGCCTTTGAGGAGTGATTATACTCATGCTGGTGGAAAAGCCCCGTCGGTGATGTGCAGGGCCAATGTTGACATGCTGCCAATGTCATCATGGCCAGGGCAGCAGAATTGTTTCTAAATGCACAATTGGGAAGCATTAATCTACTCGTGGTGGCTCTACAGGTCACCTGGAGAGCAATCAGTAGCATCTCACCCAATAATTAAAGGAAGATACGAAGCTGCTGCACTCTAAAAAGGCCTGAATATCTTTTTTTGGGGGTCTTTGCTCAATTCCTTCTGCCAAGTTTGGGAGCTCAGTGCTCTCCTCTGCAGTGAACTTGCATCGCTCCACTTTCCAGCAGAGCAGGTTTCAGCTATCCAGGAATGGGAGGAGTAAATCCATACATTTTTGTTGGGAGTAAGGATGTCAAAAATAGAACTCTCTGGACTTTACTGCACTAGAAACTTTTGCAGATAGTGGTAATGTCAGTGGTTTGGTTCTTGATGTAAAGATGGTCTTTTAGGAATAGGACATTTGAATTTTCCCCTAAACATAATTTAGTTTTACATTAAGGTATAAATTTAAGCTGATTTTTAATTAACCTCCAGTTTGAGGCTTTTTTTGTTTGTTTGAATGGTCTGGAAGTATTTTGTATTGTCTTCATCTTGACCGTCTGTTTCTTAAATGAAAACCTGATGTTGTTTGGATCTAATTCCTTAATATCCAAGTGCTCTGCAAGGAGCCTTGATCCATGAAGGATGGCAGAGACTTGATCGTTGTGCTCAGAAGTGAAGGAATATTTTGAAAGTAGCTTTTAAGGATGTCTCCTAAATTCTGCAGAAAGACAGTCATTGGAAGATGAATATAGAAATCATATACAAATCATATAGAAGATTAATAACTGAAACTTGAGGTTTTTAACATATACATGTGGACAGCAATGATTTTACTCCAAAGCTTCTTGCACGGTGTTCCGCAGACCAGCAAACACCTAAGGAATTCTATCCCTTGATCACAAAGCTGTAGTTATTTCTCCTGGTCTGTGATTCTGAAGGGAAACAAACCAATAATTGGAAAAATGCTAGGAAAAAATAAATAAGGGGAATATTTTTTTTCCATGTAAGCTTTGGAGCAATTGATCTGGAATAGTTCCTGCTGCTGCAATGTGCCTGTCTTGGAATGAGAGCCGGTATCTGAGTTATTGTGGAAAAGGTTACTAGTTGAGGACTTTAATCCCTCTTTGTATTTGGCCAACACAGCAAGAGGTTGCATCGGGGATGGAAGTGAGGGAGCAATGGACAAACAGATGTGGCGAACAACCCCACAGCCTGGGAGTGAGTGTTTCTGACCCATCCTAGGGGAAAACAAGCGTAGAAGGGAAAAGTAGCCAAAAGCCTGCAGCTGGAGAAACCAAGGCCAGGACTTACGTTGATGACTTGGCCTCAGGTCATGCACTGTCTGGAGCAGAGCTGAAAATCATAGAATCATAGAATAGTTTGGGTTGGAAGGGACCCGCAAAGGTCATCTAGTCCAACCCCTCTGCAATGAGCAAGGACATCTTCAACTGAGCCTAAAGAAGTAGAGATCTTGAACTCAGGTCTTGTATGGTCATGTGCTGGAGTACATTTAAAGAAAACCCCAGCAGCTGGCATTGCTGTTTAGTTCTTTTCCTCTGATCTGAGGAGGAGTAGAAGTTTTTAGTGTGGTCAGAAGAATTTCACAGCAATATTCACCACGCAGCTGCCCAACGTCCCGTGTGGAGCTATGGATGTCTAGAGGGCTTCTAGAGCAGAGTGATGGTATGTGACCAGTTTAGATGTATGCAGATAAAAAATTGGTGAGTTTGGGGGAAAAAGAAGTGTAAAGCCCCCATACAAGTAGTTCAAGAAAGAGTCATGATACTAAATAGGTAAGCCAAGTAGCATGCACCATCACCACTAAAATAAGGTTCTTCGTTACCATCGCAGCAAGTTTATTGCTCTCTGGGTGCTCAAGACCAGACCTGAGCAGGCAAAGCTGGGACTAATGGACCCTGCACCAGCTGAAGCAACTGTCAGGAGCAGATGTTGATAAATGATCCTGACTCCCATTACCACTGCACGCGTCACCAGCTCTCTTCTAAATCACTCAGGAGAAGCTCATGCTTGCTTAGGAAATATGCAGCCTTCTCCAGTTGGCTGATTGCTGGAGAGGAGCTTTTTTCCTGACTTGCACTAGAAATGCAATGAGCCTTAACTATATGAATTGGAAATGCCTATAGTTCAGCAGGGGATTGTGAATTATTCCACATCCCTGCTGGGTCCTGGTTGCCCGGCAGGAACCAAAGAAAAAAAGTAAAAAATATAAAAATAAAAAATAAAATTCATCATGGGGAGTTAGTTATTCCTTATTTTCAGGATTTTTTTTTCCAATGGGATGTTTTATGTTTTGAACCTCAAGGGCTTTAGGGCCATTAAAAACTCCTATGCCTACAGAGAATACATACCATTAGTGTAAAGGTACATGACGTCTCAAATACTGAATTAAGGACCTTGGAGGATTTTAGCCAAAATTTCCTTTTGAGATGTCTCAAAGCACTTCAGGGTCTTTAATTCCCAAAATAATGTATGTGGAGTTCATGTTAATTTTGGATGAGAATTGGAAGAATATATTCTTTTAAAAGCTCTTTGCTCATATTAAAAGTAAAAGCAGAAGCAGCAATGAAGATGAATAGGATTATTATAAAGGTGCATCATATTAGTGCAGTTCTCAGGATATTTTAATTTTTTTCTTCACTTCTGCATCAAAATGTCTTACAATAGAGAAGTAAAAACGCAACTTGGAGCGGTAGGACTTTTGCCAGTACATGGAGTAAGGTGCATTTCCAATGTTGCTGTTTGTAGAGTGAGTCACAAGTCTTAAAAGCATATGATTAAAAATATGATTTTTAAACTCTACTTTCTTCCAGATGCCTCACAATAATCCCTGCAGGCAACTTCTCAAAGTAATCCAGTTGCAAATCTATCTCAGAGGAGATGACCTTTATAAAAGAGCAAGGCTTGGAGTTATTTTGATGGGACCTTAAAGCCCATCCAGTTCCAACCCCCTGCCACGGGCAGGGACACCTTCCACTCGAGCAGGTTGTTCCAAGCCCCTGTGTCCAACCTGGCCTTGAACACTGCCAGGGATGGGGCAGCCACAGCTTCTCTGGGCACCCTGTGCCAGCGCCTCAGCACCCTCACAGGGAAGAGCTTCTGCCTAAGAGCTCATCTCAATCTCCCCTCTGGCAGATTAAATGGTTAAAGCCATTCCCCCTTGTCCTGTCCCTACAGGCCCTTGTCCAAAGCCCCTGCCAAACCCCAAAGGTTTCCTGTAGCCCATTTAGGCACTGGAGCTGCTCTAAGGTCTCCCCTTGAGGAGCCTTCTCTTCTCCAGCCCTCACAGCAGCTCCGGGGCCTCCTCTGGCCTCGCTCCAGCAGCTCCCCGTCCCTCTTGTGCTGTTGCCCCAGAGCTGGATCAGGACTGCAGGGGGGGTCTCCCCAGAGCTCAGCAGAGGGGAGAATCCCCTCCCTGAGCTGCTGCTCATGCTCTGGGGGTGCAGCCCAGGATAATAAAAATAAAATAAACAGTTTCTTTTTCCTCAGCATGAATTTGGGGCAGATCCTCACTTTTACTGTAGAAGGTCTGCTCTGCTGATCTTGGAGCAGTGATTTCTGCTAGCTGCAGATCTCTTCTTAGCCCTTATCACCCCAGCCATTAATGTTGTGAGATACAGAGTTGAGTGCAGTGAAGCAGGAAAGGGAGTTATATTGGTTTTTCTGTGTAATTAAATGATCATGTTCTACGCACCATTTTCTTCTAGGCAATAAATACTCTTACTTGATGCAAACACATTGTATTATGCTTTAAAGCCAGTCTAGAAAAAGGAAAGCGAGAAGCAGTGATGCATGGCATGCCATGCATCCTCAGAAGACAATGTGTGCCATATAGCTAACCTGTATCTGAGCAAGTCTGGTGCACCTGAAATTGTTAAATGCTGTGTTTAGGTTGTTCAAGTTGTTCTTTATAATGTTCTGTTGCATCAAATAAAATATCGGTGGCGTATTAACAGAAGAAATGTTCATTTTGGTAAATGGTGCATCAGTTTCCAGAAAATCCTTTCAATTTCACCATTTTTTATATCTCCCCTTTTTTTTCTTTTTGCTTGCACCCAATATCCTTCTCATATGTGTGGGGGTTTTTTTAGGAGGAATATAGAGCAGAAGGAATTAGCTGGCACAACATCGACTACACAGACAACTCCAGTTGCATCAACCTGATCAGTAAGAAGCCGACAGGCCTGCTCCATCTGCTGGATGAGGAAAGCAAGTGAGTAGGAAACTGTTGGGTTTGCAGATTATTGGGTTCTTTTCACTTAAAAACTGTTTATCCTCAAGTCTTCGCTATTGTGATTCTTCCCAGAAAGATGCTCATAGCTTGCTGGGCTGATTTACCTTTTGTCTCTAGTTTTGTTTCCAAGGTTGTAAAGCAAACAGTGGCAAATCAGCAAACAGAGCAAAGAGCTTTAACAAATAAGAACGAAAATTGTGTTTCAAGAATTTCTTCTTTTAAAAGGAAGGGAAAGGGTCTCCTTTGCTTCTCTCCTCTTTTGTCTCCCTGTCTCTTGTGGTGTAATAACATGAAGATGCTTGAAGTTGAGCTGAGTTAAGGGAGAATCCCAGTGCATGAGTTAAGGCAGGTTGTATGGGTGCTGTCATTGAGATATAAGGTTGATTGATTAATTCAGTTTTAAAAGATAAATCATAGGGAACTGAGGGCATTTATATGTAAGGGCTGTGCTTCCATAGGTCTTCATGGGCATCAGGGATGCAGCTCAGATTTGCATCCTTGGTGATATCCATTCAGCTTGTCTTGGTAGAAGTTAGCAGATCACAGAATCCCAGACTGGTTTGGGTTGAAGGGACCTTAAACCTCATCCAGCTCCAACCTCTTGCCATGGGCAGGGACACCTTCCACTAGAGCAGGTTGCTCCAAGCCCCTGTGTCCAACCTGGCCTTGAACACTGCCAGGGATGGGGCAGCCACAGCTTCTCTGGGCAACCTGTTCCTCCTCTCTTCTATGGCAAGATCAGTCAAGTAACTCTTGACACTGAAGTGAGATTTGTAGGCAAAACAGCTTAATATTTCCTAGATATGTGAATACGCCATAAATACCAGAGCAGGCCAGGCCTCAAAACCAATAAGAGAAACTTGGGGTCTCAGATAAATGCAGCTACCCTCAATAATGTCCATGCAGTGGACATATGATGCAGTATGCCACAATATACACCTATTTGTGCTTTTAGAACTGACTTCAGATCATTACTAAATCAGTTTAGCGTTCTCCAAACACCAGATAAACCTTGTGTTTGTATAACCTCATGACAGCATACAAAATAGTGCTTGCTTCTGTAGACACAGAAATAGAACCTCAGAATCTCTCTCTTTTCTCATTTGTGGTCAGGAAAGAAGTGTAAAAGCTTTTTCATCGGGTTTATGGCTATCTTCTTTTGAATTCTTTCCACTCAGTTTTCCTCAAGCCACAAACCAGACACTGCTGGACAAGTTTAAACGTCAACACGAAGGGAACTCTTACATTGAATTTCCAGCAGTCATGGAGCCAGCCTTCATCATCAGACACTACGCAGGCAAAGTGAAGTATGGAGTGAAGGTCAGTCACCCAGCAGGTGTTTTCATTTAAATCACCTAACTGTGATGGGGAAGCAGAGCCCCACTGGCTCCACAGAACACCTTTGGAGAGGACTTGCCTGGGGAAGAGGCACGAGAGTCAGGAGAGAAGTGTTTGGTAAAAAGCTTGGCTGAAATGAGAAGGTGGTGGGGATTGTATCTTCCTGTTCTCCATGTTGCAGGGTCTGTATGTTGGCATTTTGGGGAAGAATTTAGGGATGCATGCTGAGGTTGATGCTACGTCCCGGTGATGAGTTGAGATTGGGTATTTGGTGGCCTTTCTGGGCTTGGTTTGTGTAGAAAATCCCATGTTTTTCATCATTCAACATTTTTTAACACAGGTTACACAACCATAGGGCTCAGCATCTCACTGATGCAGGGACTTTTGGAAATCCCACACAAATGATTTCCAAGTTGGCCCTATTTATTCATTTCAGTTAATAGCAGAAGCAATTCTGGTGGGCAGCTGAGCCTATATGAGAAACATCCTCAGGATTTACAACTGCAAAGCTGTAATTGTGTTTCTGATGCAATAAATGCATGTGACAAACTTAAGCATAGAATCATACAATCATAGAATGGTCAGGTTGGAAGGGACCTTAAGATCATCTAGCTGCAACCCAACCTGCCCTTGAACACTGCCAGGGATGGGGCAGCCACAGCTTCTCTGGGCACCCTGTGCCAGCGCCTCAGCACCCTCACAGGGAAGAACTTCTTCCTTAAATCTAACCTGAACTTACCCAGTTTCAGTTTAAACCCATCACCCATTGTCCTATCAATATAGTCCCTGATGAGGAGTCCCTCTCCAGCATCCCTGTAGGCCCCTTTAGATACTAGAAGCTGCTCTGAGGTCTCCACGCAGCTTCTCTTCTCCAGGCTGAACAGCCCTAATGTTCTCAGCCTGTCGTCATACGGGAGGCCCCATCGTTGTGGCCTCCTCTGGACTTGCTCCAACAGCTCCATGTCCTTCTTATGTTGAGGACACCAGAACTGCACACAGTGCTCCAAGTGGAGTCTCACGGGAGCAGAGGGGCAGGATCACCTCCTTTGACCTGCTGGTCACACTTCTTTTGATGCAGCCCAGGATATGCATCAGCTTTGAGATGCTTCAGAGTACTTTGGGATAAAACATTTCTTTTCTAGACATAACCAGGTGCCTAATACAGGGGCAGAAAAAGAGATAGAAGCAGATTCAATAGTCGTGCTGTCCCAGGGACATCCTGGCAGATCTGACCTGGTGTATCTTGTAGATAATTGTTTATTTATTTTCCTCTTTTTCCCCCCTCCTTTTTTAACTTTCCTAGGATTTCCGTGAAAAGAACACAGATCACATGCGCCCGGACATTGTCGCTCTTCTTCGAAGCAGCAAGAATGCCTTCATCTGCGGGATGATCGGGATTGACCCGGTGGCTGTCTTCCGCTGGGCCATCCTGCGGGCATTCTTCAGGGCCATGGTTGCCCTTAGAGAGGCTGGAAAACGATATGTGGAGAAGAAAACTGGTACGTGTGTCTATGTCCTAATTCTAGCACCTGCTTTTCAGCAGCAACTTAGGTCCGATGTATTACTATAGTATTTTAAGTAGCCTCACTTATTAGGAGTGATTAATCTATTCAAAAATCATTAAAATGGTGATTTTTGCTGTGCAAAAGTTCCATTGAAATGTACGTTTGGATTTGAACACATCATAAGGGAAGAATTTCACTTTGCTGCTTTAACTTTTCCTTTCTGTAGGATGCATGCGTAGGAAAACCATAATGAGTCAAACAGAAACATAAAAATTATTTAGCAAATAAGGCCAAATTCTTTTTGCTAGGAATTCTTGAACTAGAACTAAAAAAGGCACTAATTTTTCTCCATAATTTTTCAAGCTGTTCACCCTTTAAGCTGCAAGAGAGCATGTCTCTTGTCTAGCAAAATTCATTGCTTCGCAGTCATCCAGAACCACTTCATGCTGAGCGTGAGGGCATTAAAGGAAAGTGATGGTGCATCATCATGCTGTGGCAGGCAATACCTGGCTGTGCTTTTAGACCATTTCTCTGCATAAACCAATTTGGGGAAGATGGGTACAAGCTATTACTATTCATTTCTGGGCACAAGAGGGCTTGAAATTCATGATGAAATTAGAGACTCAGCAGGGAAAATGTCAGCTGAGTTAAAATGAAGTGCAGAGCTGCACCATGAAGTTTTCAGTCAGAGAGGTGTGCATCAAGGAGAGCCAAGGAGCCTGAGAGAAGGAACGCAGGAATAGGAACCATACAAGTGGAAAGAATGTTTTTTTTGTTTGGGGTGAATAATAGCATCCCAAAGAGCAGGAGGCAAAAATCAGCTTTTGGCTCTTGAGACTTTTAAACCTCCCAGGTGCAACGTTAGAGCAAAGGTGTTTCTCATGAACCTGGGTCTATCTGGCACATCCAGGTAGCATTTATGGACAGTGGTGTTCCATAACGCCAAGAGGTAGATGGCAAAATATTTGGCATTGGGAGAAACTTCACTTGAGTTGGATACCAAAATCCATATTTGCACTTTCCGAGCATCATCTTCTCATCTTGGACTAAACCCAAGCTGAACTGAAGTGAGCTGGTCAAGGAGATAGTAAAAATACATTCAGTCTTGGGAAGTAAGAGCTAATTTCAAGCCCTGCTTTGCTTTCTGGGTCTGTGGCAGTCGGTCATGCCTGCCATGCTCATCTCCTACTAGCTAGCTTTCTGCATTTCAGTCTTCAGTTTGTGGCAATAACTTGCTTATAACTGTATCTATATACCGATATATAGGTATAAAATAGAGTCCAGGAGGTTTTCAGACAATTCTGAGACTCGGTTCTTCCATTGCCATTTCTTTCCATACCAAAACTAACAAACACACCATAGAAGCTGGATTTCTAAACGTTTTCTAGCACATGGTGCTGCTCTTTTACCTATCATCTGGGAACCTTTAGCCTGCTTTCACATGGCTTTGTGCTTTGTAACTGCTGGGTTTGGACTCAAAAAAAGAGAACAAAATACCTCAAAAAGCTGGATAAGGTTTGTCTTAAACTTCCCAACAATCCTCAGGTAATTTATACTCCAAATTTCTATATGCATCTTCAGCATGAATTGGGAAAAAGTCATGAGAAAGTCACCATTATAGAGGCAGAACTAGTGGGAGGAGATTACCTAAATCTAATTCCCATACTGAGGTGCACCTTATCCGTTGGGAAAACTTGCCCTACTGGGACCGCTCACATTTGGCTGTCTCTGGCCGCTCTGGAGAGGCACCATAATGATGAATTAATAAAGAATCACTAAAATCACCCCATCTCAATAGACAACCAAAGACAGGCTGTGGTTTAGGTTTAGTTTGGATTTTTACCAAACCTTGCTGGCTTTACTTAGCCTGATTTGAATGTGTTACTGCCCACAGACATGGGGCTTTCGATAACGTTATGGTAGATTAGCAGAAAATAACTTCACACATGTACATTCAGCCCAGGGTGCATGCTTAATATTCGCATAGGCTTTGGTTCTTGGTTTCTGAGGTCCTGTCTGCTGCTGCTCCCATCCACCAGGCAGTGTAATGAATCAGTAGGAAAATATCTGAAGCATACTTTGGTTTTATTTAAGGCTCTTTTCACTCTTCTGTGTTAACCCCAAATGGGTCTTCCTTGCTTTTCCCTGTCTGAAAGCCTGCCCAAGTCACGCTTGCAATACTCAGTGGGGATTCTCATGACAAATTTCTGGCTTATGTAAAAGCAGCTCTTCAAAATTTTGCTCTGCTCTCGTTTTGCATCATCCTTTTGGTTATCTTCTCCATGCCAGCAATGACGGCCAGTGCTATGGATGCTTCTGTGGGGATAATCAGAATTCCTTCCTGCCGGCTTTGGGGACTCTCCTTTTTTTGTGCTCCTAATATCCCAGTAGTGCAGCTTTTAGTGGCTGATGATTGTCCTTGTTAACCTGGAGGTGAAGAGCAGCAAAGCAGTATCACTGTGGATTTTGTTGGGTACCTTTCTCTTCTGCCCAGGAGATAGCTCTTACAGTGCCGCCAACCCTCCTTGGATGAAACACTGAGGAGCTGGCAGGCTGCAGTTAGCTGAAGGGTGGACTTCTTCAATAATTTGATTTTATGATTATTGTTGTTGAGTTTATCAGGGGAACTACACATTTGAACTAGATTTTGTTAGTGAACTTCAATTAAAGGAACATTATCAAGCTTTTTAGGGAAGGAATTTGGCTGATTGACATTTTTTGCCATATCATCAATATGAATTTATTACCAAAAAACCCCTAATTCTTTGTTAGGGAAAACTTGATGGAATCATAGAATGATTTGGGTTGGAAAGGATCTTAAGATCATCTAGTTCCAACCCCCCTGCCATGGGCAGGAATGCCTCACACTAGACCATGTTGCCCAAGGCTCTGTCCAACCTGGCCTTGAAGAGGTTGGAAGAACTGATGCTGTTCAAACCAGGCTGTGGAGACTTCCAGTTTTCTCATCTTGCTTTTGCTGGACCTGAACCTAAATCCTCTCTCTGACAAAGGGTTCATGGTTCTGGGACTTTGCCCTCCCTCGATGGGCTGTGCCTTTGCATTCAGCCAACAAGAGCTGCACTTTGGGTTAATGCCTATTGTGGCTGCCCTACATGATAATGTCTTCTCAAAAATGATGCTTTTGATTTCTGCAGGTTTAGTCCTAAAGCTGGGCACCAAAGACACACACACGCACAGAAAGGATAAAAAAAGCCAAACTGTATTTGCCAAATAAAGGTGATAGCAACCAAAAAATGGGTCTTTGAGATCTCAGTGAGCAGCGTGAAGTGGTGTTACTGTGAGGAAGATGCTTCTTGACAGTGTTCCTCTGGAAAGTTCAGATCAGTCCTTTCTGATGGTTTAATGCATTGGTATGAAATTCTTCAGTGCTGACACAAGGTAACTCCTCGGTGACCTCATCACGGCTCAACGGGAGCATGATGTATCCTATGACTTGACCACTTAAAAGATGATGGAGAGGTGCTGGCTGTTCACACATTGCCACCTGTATAACCTCTCCTCCACCCTGTGGTCAGAGCTGGGCTGTCAAAACTCCTCTTGGCCACACAATGATGTTTTCTTCCAACTTTTAACCTCAAACCCATTTTACCTAACTCCAGATTCTGTGTCCTCTGCCCTTGAGGAACATGGAACCCTTGTTTAATACAAACCATTTCTATTTTTCCTTTTAATTACCAATGTCTGATCAAAGTGGAGCACTGGGGTGCAAGATGGGAATTTGAGGTGGATGTGTCCAGGAGCATCCACACAGGGAACTGTGGATAACGCCTGACTGAGGCATGGAAAGGATTTTAAAAAGCAGTTAATAAAAACAAAATTTATCTAATAATCTATTTTTTGCCCAAATAATCTCAGAGTGATTATAAAGTGATTATACTCTGGATCCTATAAAGAATTAAAAGTGGGGTTGGGATGTGGTCCAGCCCATTGCTCCTGTGCCATGGCTCCATGTCCAGAGGAACCCGAGGTTAAATTGTGTCAAGCACCAAAAAACACATGATCCTCAAGCTCTTGCATCCTTCGAGCTTGTTCTTTACCCTCTCCTGATTTCTGCTTATTCTCTCAATTTTCTGTTTTGTTTTCATTTTGCTTCCCAAGGGCATGATGATGCAGTGCCATGTGCGGTTTTGAAAAGTGTGGATAGTTTTAGCTTTCTCCATCACCCAGTTCACCAGAGGAGCTTAGAGATCCTGCAGAGATGCAAGGAGGAGAAGTACAGTAAGGCTCCACCACCTGCCCTTCCCTCTGATATGACACTCACACAAGAAATGGAAACCAGGTGCATTCAGTCTAGAAAGAGTGAAAAAAATCACCCAAGGAGCCTTCAAGCATCGAACTATAACAATTTTGAGCCTATCGGGAAATTATTAGGCAGAGTTTGGAGAGTAAAATTAAATCCAAACCCACATCTCTTGAGGTAGCACATCATTTTGTTGGTGGTTTCCTCATTTATTCACTGACATTAAGTCAGGAGGCTGATACCAGGGATATTTTTGGAGTGGTTTATTTTTGCTATCACACGGGTGATAACAAGCTCAAAGCACCAAAGGTCCAGTAGGAATGAACAGCACGACAAGTTTGTGGCTGATACAGCTGCAATTTGACTTTACTGAGATTTCATCGGACTTCCAAAATAACTTTAGCTTGTGAAAATACTGTCTCCAAGGGCTTTTACTTAAAACTAAGGCCTTCAGCAATGTTGTTTTCCAGAATGAGTTGAGTAAAGATGCACTTGGTCTCCGTTTCTTCCTCCTCACTCCTCTGTCATGTAATAAACTCATCCTGCATGGCAACATGGACATTCTTGCCTCCATTATTGTATTATATATATAAAATATACATTTGGTGCTTGTATCTTTAGATATACCATTTTTCTCCCATTATTCTCTTCCTTCATGTTGCACACTAAAGCTTACAGAATTAGAACACTGCTGCATGCAGTCTGCAAGGGCACAAGGGCAAATCCTCAGCCCCAGCTGTTAACTTCAACATTGTGCAATTTAGGTGTAAATGCCAAACACCCAGGTTCTTTCTGTAGAGCTGAGCACGGTAAGTACAGCAGTTGCATGTTAAGTCTTCACAAGTATGCTTTTCCTGCTAGAAACCTTATATCAGATCTCCGTGCTCTCTCCAGCATGTAGTGCTGGTGGAGCAGAGGTGTTTTAATTCTTAATTTAGACTTTACTTCTTAACTTAGGCTACATTATTTTTTCCTACAAGCTCCCACTATTGTTATAAGGAGATATAAAGCAGTAAGACAAGCTCATCACTAGATTTTATTAAGTGGTTTTGTGCTAAGTGACCTTACTGATACTACTAAGGAAGTACTGAAAAGAAAGACAATTATCAGTGGTGTTACTTTAATTGCAATTAATGAATCAGTTTAATTTTAATTTGTAAGTTAGCTCAGCCATATGGGAAGTTTGGGGGATGTTACATTTGCTGTTGCTTAGGTGGGAAGGCAATTCATACAACTCAAGAGACACATAGAAACAGCTTTAACTTAAGGTAAAGCAGTGAGTTGAGCTCACTGTTGAGCTTAACATTTTAAAACGTCACTTACTATACACTAGTCAGCACACTTTGGTCTCTCTTAGGAGACGTGGACCTGAGAGTAGCAATTCCATAGATGCTACTATGGACCAGACAAACAAGTAATTGATGTTCTGCTTTCAGAAGTCATTCACATCTTCATGCAGGGTGTGCTCCTGCAGGCTACTTCTCCAGGTTTCATGGCTTGGGCAGGCTTAAAATGGGGTTGGAACATGTACAGTTTTCCGGTCCTGGGTTTGGTGGATTTGCAGGCCCTGCAGGCAAGGATGCGCGTGCTACAGTTAGTCCCAAGGACTTGGCTTTTCACAGAAGTTGGGTGAGGTTACATTCATGGCATCCTAGAGAGAGGGACCAAATAGATCTGGAATTGTGCGATTAGAATCATAGAATGGGTTGGGTTGGAAAGGACCTTAAGATCATCCAGTTGCCACCTTCTGCCACGGGCAGGGACACCTCACACTAGACCATGTTGCCCAAGCCCCATCCAACCTGCCCTTGAACACTGCCAGGGATGGGGCAGCCACAGCTTCTCTGGGCACCCTGTGCCAGTGCCTCAGCACCCTCACAGGGAAGAACTTCTTCCTTATATATCCTTATGTTCCCCTGTGTAAGTTTAAACCCATCGCCCCTTGTCCTATCACTACAGTCCTTGATGAAGAGTCCTTCTCCAGCATCCTTCAGATACTGGAAGCTGCTCTGAGGTCTCCACACAGCTTTTCTTCTCCAGGCTGAACAGCCCCAACTTTCTCAGCCTGTCTTCATATGGGAGGTGCTCCAGCCTCTGATCATCCTGATGGCCTTCTCTGGACTGGCTTCAACAGCTCCATGTCCTTCTTATGTTGGGGACACCAGAACTGTACACAGTACTGCAAGAGCAGAGTAGAGGGGCAGGATCTCCTCCTTCGACCTGCTGGTCACAGAGAGAAAACTAATTGATTTGATGAGAATATTGAGATTCCCTCTAGGTCACTTGCTATTTAGCTTGTGCAGCCAGCTGATCACCCTTCCCTTACCATCTCAACTGCTTCACTAGTGTCTTTGGGTCTATCAGTTCATTGATGGTCTTCCACCAGAGCAAGGTTTAGACATCTCCGAGTTCAAGACCAAAGCTCTGTTGGTTGACATTCATGAGTAGCCATTATCCAAAGCTCTTCTCAGTGAGGGCAAAAACGTGTAGGCAGAATAGTCTGACTTTCTGAAACGCTACAGCTGAAGAAAAGGGGATGTGCTTGAAAAATCAGACTTATTTAATTCCTGAAATATCAAATAGATCAGCCTGCATCCCAGCTGGGCAAGGGAACGAGTGGTTTCCACTCACACCACTGCTTCTTGCATGCAGTGTATTCATGTACACAATTTAATAGCCTATGTTCACTGTACAGAATTCCCAAAGCCTTGTGTGACTTGTCAGCTTAAATCTAAAACCTTTTTGCCTTTCATGTCTAAAAAAACCCCCACTTTATTTCCCAGAAAAGAGGTGACATCAATCTAACAACATTTCTGTGGCTGCAGCATGTATGCATGCTGGTTTTAAGAGCCAAGTGATGCACAATGTAGAGAAGTCTTTAACCCAGCTTGTGGCCATAATTTCTATTAATCAAAAAGTCACATAAGGTGCTAAACTGGCAGAATTATGATGTGGGTTTAATGCAGCTGTTATCTGGAAGCCTAAACTAGAAATTCCCTTTTGCCAAGCAATGCAAGGTGCAGATGCAGTAATATTTTGTTACAACCTTGTCTTCATAGCTTCAGCCCAACCTGTTGGGTTAAGATGGTGTTTTGGGCTTTTTCTTTCAGGGATTTTTTTGGTGGGTAGTGCAGAGAGGTGAAGTAGGACAGAGTTTGCTCAAAGAAGAAGGGCATGGACTAAAAAAGTCTTAGATATACTAGTAAAAGCCCATTTTGATGAAATACTTTAGGTTAGAGAAACGTTCTGCGCCTTAATGGGTAAGTATCCAGGCATATATACTACATAAAAAAAATAGATACAGCTAGACATTGGGTGCTTTCTTAGTGTAAAACCAGCCACAAAAAATATTAACACAGTATTTTAAGCAGATTTCTGATCATTCTCATTTTCCCCCCTGCTTACAACTGGGCACAGAAATGCAGGAAAGTTGCAGTCTTTCAACAGTCTTGAAAGAAGTAAAAGAATGCTCCTAGGATGAGAAATGGAAGAAAAAAATTCATTCGTGGCAAAAAGAGGGATTAAAAAGAGAGTTCTGAACTCCAGGGGTAGCTAGGCACTTGGATAGATTACCTGGCTTGCTTTCCAAAAGCCTCCAGAGCTGGAGATTGCAAAACCTTCTCAGCAGGAGTGGTTTGGTCCTGCACAGGCAGGATCAAAGATGACCTGTGGCATCACATTCCTGAAACTTCTTTTGCTCAGATTTCTAAGATATTTAGACAACTTAACCAAGAAAACCATCAGCCTTTCCAGACATCTCCTGCCAAATGTTCAGGCTTCAAGACAAGGTGTTATAATATCTCCACAGGTAAAGGAGGACAGGAGATGTCCTGTTAAAGTGATGTCGCCTGTTGAGGTTTGGTAGGAATCCATCTTATTCAGGCTCTGAGGAGGAGCAGGTCAGCAGCACGGGCTCAGATCTCTGTGTGTGTGCGTTGCACTCATCTTCAGAAAAAAAAGAATTTTAAGACACCTTTTAGCTCAACATCTGGGCTACATTAAATAGGGAAGTGGTAAACGTGGAGGTGATATGCTATTGCTTCTTCCTATTCTGCTACAAATTACAGTTTAGACTTTCTTTTTAGAGAAGAGTTTTTGCAATTTTTTTGTCTACTGCAGCCAACTTGGGGAAGGAAATACACATTGTTCCCATGTTCAGGTGAATGCTGCCATGTTTTTCTGCTGTCTCACAGCAGCGATTTTGAGACAGTTAAAACATTGCTTGGCTGTTTTCATGTCAAATTCAAGCTTATCGAGTCTGTAGTTTAGTGACTTGAAAAGCATTTTGTTGTCTACAAAAATTGTCTTCTGTCTTCCTAAATGCTTGGTTACAAAACATTTCCACTTTGGGGAAGATAACAGCTTCAAATGCCTGCTTCTGTAACCGTGCATGAAAACTTCCTTGGCTTTATATCAGATAGAAATTACTGTAGAACTGCCCCTATCAAAGGATATAGGTTTAATAGGCAATATAGCCTCCCCATTCAGTATATACTACTTGCTATCTGTGTCCCTGTCCATATATCTGCAGGAAGAGAAGTAGTATGCAAGGAATAAATGGCCATTTTTCCAAGCACCCTACTTATGTTCTGGTGTTTTGCTCATGTGAGCATCTGGGATGTCCCATGCGCAGCGGAGAGCTTGGGAATATTTTGGACATACAGGACATGAATGGCTGGTCCCCACCATCACAGCAACCTCTTCCTTCACTGCATTTCCTTACTAGCTGGGACATCATGTCCCTAACACAACGTGCAGGTGTGGGAGGGGAATTACTGGGCTTGAGCAAACAGCGTTACTCATAAGGGTAATGACTGTGGCAGAGAGGTAGAACTTAGTAGATGATGGGTATGTCAGCATCCTTGGCACCCTTGTATGCCCAGCATGTGCCATGACACATAAATGCTCCTCCTCACTGTAATCAGTGCTAAGCTACGGCTGTGCTAATTGCCTCTGGGTGAAGAGCCAGCTAGAAACATCTTTTCTCATGTGCTGCTTTAGGTATTACTCGGAAGAGCCCACGAACACCACTCTCAGACCTCCAGGGAGTCAACACCATCAACGAGAGGACCCAGCGGTAAGTCTCTTGCTTTTACATTGGCACGACAAGGAAATCTGGGATGGGAGAGCACTGTCTGTTGACTATATTCATGTTTCTCCCAGCTTATTAATTTTGTCTTCTCTTCATTCTTTCTCTGCTATGGGATCATATCTAAATGGCAGGCAGGGAAAGCAACTTTCTTGCGTCAAAAGGCAGCACTTATAGGTGGTGTGGTGTACAAGGTGGAAAGAAGCTTGCAAAAAGTATTAATGAATGTTCCAATATCAAGGAAATAAATGTCTAACAAGGACTTTTCTGGCACAAAAAGCCCAATGATGTGTTTGGGTGCAAAACTGCACACAAGCAGTGTGATGGTGGCTTTGGTTGCCACTGAGTGTGGAGGACCTGGGAAGTTGAGATAGTACCTGATTAAATGTTTGCTTGTTTTGAAGGGGAAGCAGCATGTCAACTTCAAAAAGGGTTGATTTTTACTGGATTTATGTACAGTTTTATTTTTTAATCCTTCTTTGAAGGTTCTGGCCATTCAAGCAACTACTTAATAAGACCTTTTTGCTTGAGAGTCACTCAGGTCTACATTTTGATATACAGATCTATACCTCTTCTACAAAATGTTTTCCAAACCCATTTCATAATTCAGTTGCTTGTGAAGCACAGTGTCTTCATTTCAAAGGGATATCTGGGCACATAACCTCCTTCTTTTCTCCAGCTACTCTTGTGCTATCCCTCTGCAGATCCCAGAAAGCCTGATTATCCAAATACCGCTTCTAAAGGGGTACAGTGCATCTCTGCTTTCCTCTGAGTACATGTGTGTGTGCTGGAGAAAAAGATGAGCACTGTCCTCAGCTCCTAAAATGACTGCTTGGAGCTGCAGACATCGAGGTGTAACTTCATGGCTGCTCTTGAGTTTCACAAGAAGTCCAGAACAAATCAAGAGGAGTCTGAGACTGTCTCCTGAAACATGTCCACCAAATCCCCTGTAATGGTCCTTGTGTCTCAGTGGGCTTCCCTTCCTCACAAATTAAAATACCCTCCAAATATGTTATTAAACCTCATTTTTCACTGGCTTTAATGCCAGATGGCCAAGACAGGAATTAGGCACATGGTGTTGCTTGCTATCCTAGGGGAACAAAAGGGGCTTTTATTGTCTGGTTTTTTTCACCATGTGCCTTCAGAGTGCCATCAAGACTAGAATATCCCTCTGGCCCTGAGTTTCTTCCCTTTGAGAGTGGTGGTAGCACCCTGTTGAAGGAGAACTGAATGTTCTCATATCATTACAAGTTGGCTTATTTCCAGTGATCAGAGAGGATGTGATTTCCATAGAACTGTTGGATTGAATTAGTGAATTTGTGCTGCTTCTCAAGTTTGGGCACAAATCCAGCTTGTGCAAGCAGTCTCACCCTGTCTCGGGAAGGTGATACAACCCTGGTTGTCTTCACACCAGTCCTTCCCACCTCTCTTTTTCTTTCTCCTGATGCTAGAGCCTCTACAGCTCTAATCTGTTGGGTTACGGCGATAGTAGGTACATGGTAACATTTGAGGCAATGAAGGTTGGCGTCTTCAGAGGTGACATTCACCGTTTCTAGCACTTGTGGTTGCACAGGTTTCTCTAAACATGATGTAACATGAAACTTTGTCCCTGTGGAGATCTTCCCATGTAGTTAAGAAGTTCTGCAGTTTCTCTAGCAAGCCTTCAAACCTGGTGTTGGTGCATGAAGAACATCTGTGAGGTGGGATGGGGCTTTTCTTGACTGTCCAGCTCCAGCTTTGGAGGTGCATTAGTGTGGGAGCTGGAGCTGGCAGCATCTTTATAGCCCACAACATTGTAGTTATTTCAAAGAGGGGCCATTGTAAAGGCAGAGAAAGTCCTGTCTCAGGCAGCGAGGAGGATGTATTTATTTACTGTGGAGTTCAGTCTGTGGTCAGCTCTATTTATTTGGCTTAACCCAAGCCAGCAGAGCAGCCAAGTTGCTTTAAACAGCCAGGATCAAAGGCAGCAGCTCCTGTGTCTTCCTTCATCATCCTCAGCGATTGTACCCCAATATGGTCAGGACATATAGTTTACTCCCTTTACTGATATATTTGCAGAAAAATGCAGTTTTGAAGCTGTCCTAACTCCTCTGTTCATCCTGGTGTGGTGCCTTAGAAGCACATTCCATGATTTTTGTTTCTCTTTGTCATCATCAGTCATAGGTCCTCAAATGTCATCTGTGCCTCTTCCTTCTGAAAGCACAAACCAGGTCTCTCATAAGATCTCTGGAGTCCAGCCTGCACTTTCAGAGTAGGCAAGTGATTTTGATACCTTTCATTGTGGATGATTTTGATCTGAAGTGTCATATCACACTTGATAAATGTTGGTATTTTGGTTAAATTGCACTTGTCGAGCAAGAAGGGGTAAATACAGGGGGCGAAGGTAACCCGTATAGAACAGAGATTTACTTTAACAGCTTTCCAGCAGATAAGCAATTTATGGCCCTGAATTAGACAGGAATTTGCTTTCAAAGCCACCTCATGATCATGCGGTCGCTGATAAGTCTGCATTGTGCATCCAACCCACAGGATAGCCCGGGGCTTGCTTCTCAAAGCGAGTTTGAGGCATGACATCACGCAGGAAGTCACTTCAGCGAGCCAAGCGCTCGCCTCTGATCTCAGAAGAAAGCGGACGGGTGGTTTGCACATGCTAGGGGCTGAAACCAGCCTTCAGCAGACCCTTGTGGAGCTGCCGTGTCTTGGAAGTGCCTTCACCAGCCACTAAGCAATGAAAACCGTGCCATTGCTAACCAAAACCACCTGGGCTGCCTGCTTTCCTGCTGGTTTCTGTTCACTGATGAAGCTGGTTTATGTGCAGTCATGTCTAAGCAGCATGCAGGAAAGCAGGGGTTGATCAACCTGTCTTGAAACAGTTGTTCAAGCTTGGTGAGAAGATTGACCTCCCAAGTACTCTGAAGGCTTCATCGGTTGCCATATGCATGTATCCATCCTAAAGTGTCCATAACAGAGCTGCTGGTTTATCTCTTTCTTTCCTGTTTTTTTTTTCTCCAAAACCACATGGGAATTTCTAAGGGTTTCTGTTCCCTGGTCTCGTTCAGAGTCCATATATCCACAGCCAGTCTCAAGCCTGAGAGTGCATTCAGGTTGGCCAAGATTAGTGATTGGTTATAGATCCTGTAAGTGGTCCTGAAAGTGGATTGAAGTTTAGTGGTACTCGTCAACTGGTGATTTTTTTTACCTCCTGCAAATAGGAGGTTTCTGATTGATGGGACCTTAGCTGTAAAGGCAAAGAAGGTGGACAGGAGAGATCACATGGGTAGTAAAGCATCTTGCTGGCCTTCCTTAAATCAAACAGGCTGCTTAAAAGAAGCAGGTTCTGAAGTGCTCAGCCAGGGGTTCACTTTGCTCTGATTCAGCCTTTATTTAAATAGTGGCTCATGTCAAAAAGCTGATTTAATGGGGCTAGGATGGGATCTGAAAGGCACTGAGGCGAGGCAGTGAGGTGACTTGTACTCCAGCCTCACGTGGCTCCAAGGATCTGGCTCCAGGCTTTGAGCTGGCAGAAAGAACAACTTTACGGGCTTTAATTTTTAATTTCCATGCAGCACTTGATATTTGCCCTTCCTCCAAATCAAGACTTTAAGACAAAAGGCTGCCTTGTTCCTAGACCTCAGAAGTGAGCAGAGGCCCCATTTAAACCACCGTCTCCTTCAGCATCCTCATGACTAGAAAACTGGTGCTGTATTGACTCTCCTCTTATTCCTTTTTCTCCTGTGTGAGATAGCTTGGAGGGGAGAGGGTGGGTTGCAGACCCCACATCCTTCTTTAGATCACCTTTGTTTTGTATGATGGTTTCTGCAAGGTTGATAGAGAATTCATAGCAGAGAGGACCAAATTGGGTGAATGATTTGTGATCAGGTCCCAGTGAGTGATTCTGGTCCAACCTCTCAGTCCAGCCGGGGCTGGCATCCTTCATTTGTGGCAAATAATTAGTTTATTGCAAATGACATTTGCTTTTTCTTTTCCTAATGAAATGATTGAATAAATTAAAGAAGACAGAGTCAGCACCAGCGTCATCTGAAGTAGTGACTCTATTAATGATAGCAAGGCTGATGGCAGAAGTCATAGTCTTGTATCCTTGAGACCACCAGGGTATCTTCAGACAGAAGTCTTCTGTCTGGGACAGCTGGAAGCTGTTATTCTCCTGCTGATAGTTTGATTCTTTTATTATTATTTGATTTTTGAAAGGTGCTTAAGTAGCCGATTGCTTCGTGTGGTGTCTGGCATCATGAACTCGCCCCATGGGAGTGAATCACAGAATCATAGAATCATAGAATGATTTCGTTGGAAAGGACTTAAAGCACATCCAGTTCCAACCCCCTGCCATGGGCAGGGACACCTTCCACTAGAATAGGTTGCTCCAAGCTCCATTCAACCTGGCCTTGAACACTGCCAGGGATGGAGCATTCACAGCTTCCTTGGGCAACCTGTGCCAGCGCCTCACCACTCTCATAGTAAAGAATTTCTCCCTTGTATCCAACCTAAATCTCCCCTCTTTAAGTTTAAACCCATCACCCCTTGTACTATCACTACAGTCCCTGACGAAGAGTCCCTCTCCAGCATCCTTGTAGCCCCATTTAGACACTGGAAGGTGCTCTGAGGTCTCCACACAGCTTCTCTTCTCCAGGCTGAACAGCCCCAATGTGCTCAGCCTGTCTGCATACTGGAGGTGCTTCAGTCCCTGATCATCCTCGTGGCCTCCTCTGGACTTGCTCCAACAGCTCCATGTCCTTCTTATGTTGGGGATACCAAAACTGTATGCAGTACTCCAAATGAGGCCTCACAAGAGCAGAGCAGAGGGGCAGGGTCAGCTCCTTCAACCTGCTGGTCACGCTTCTTTTGATGCAGCCCAGGATGTGGTGAAAATAATAAAATGGTGACTTTCATTTTCTACTGTTGGATTATTTTATGATCTTATTTTGTTATGGAACTGGGAGGGGTTTATATCTTCCTAACACTGTGTGGTGTTTGGTGTTGCAGTGATGCCTATGCGGTTGGCTGGAATGGCCGGATGGGGATGCGGCACAGCCGGCTCGCCAGCCCCGGCGCCTTCCTAGACAAGGATGGGATATTTGTCAACGCCACCAACAGCAAGCTGCTGGAGAGGGCCCACGGCATCCTCATGTCAGTACAGAAGGAGGGGATTTTGGCTTTATTCCTGGAACATAATGAGCAGTGTGGGTGGTTAAAGGAATGTAAATAGCCAGAATATAAATATATCAGGGTTTCGAGTAGACTTGGACATGTTTTATGGTTGGGTCAAAGCGACCCCCAGTATGTTTTACACGTCTGATTTTTTTACCTCTTATCATTCATTCGTAATGACAGGCGCAGAGAGAAGGAAAGAATCTGCCAGTCAAACCAGTCTCCAGATATGACAGCAAAGTAATGCAGTCACATTTTTTAGCATGATATCAAAGTTTCCATTACAAATTAGGTGAGGAAATGATGTTGATGATTCACACTGCAGCCTCATCGGCAGGTTCAGAGAACGCTGTGGCTGTCTGGAGCTAACAGAGGCTGTGAGAAAGCAGGAGAATGGTCAGTCATTCCCGATGCCGCTCCCTCACTCTGCCCAATTTCTGGCATCCTCATCATTGCCGGCGTAACCATTCTCTTTAACTGAATACCTTCCTCTCAAACCTGTGCCACTAAATTTGCACACCTAGCCTGCAGCATGCAGAAGTAGCCCAGTTTCAGTTCAGGTCACAGGAAGCAGCTGCTAAAGGCGGTTTGGAAGGGCTTGTTTCATCAGCTCCTCCATTCTGCAGTTGCACATGTGGATTAACCTGAGCCATTTATTATGTCTACAGGCGAAACAAGAACTTCAAAGCCAAACCCAATCTCCCAAAGGTGAGTGAGAACCAGTGTTTTTACCTTGCTGGTCTGTGGGTTAAGGCTACAGGAAGAGTGATGTGATGCTGAGAGGTGTGAGGAAGGCCACTTGTATCTGCATCAAGACCTTGGTCAACTCAGCTTTGTTCAGGGCTGTTTAATTTATATGAACCCAAAGGATTTCAACCCTTATGTGTTGGGATATGCTGTATGAGCTCCTTTCTTGGACCTGCTCTGGCTCCTTTTTTCCTTTTTCCCTGGGAAAGAGTACATGCATGCTGGTGAAGTTTGATAATTAAATCTCTAAACTTAAATGAGCTGGTAGGTTATGCAAGAGGGCTAGTGCCTGCTAGACATCAAGCTCGTCTAATATTCAGTTTCCGTCCTTCTTGGCTGCATTAACTATATTTTAAGAGATGCCAAGATATCTGTTGTACCTAGAAGAATAATGCTTGTTGTGTTCCTTGTTGGTGCTATGTTGGTGGTCAGGAATGGAGGACCAAGAGGAGCAAACTTTGGGTTTACTCCTCTCTGCGTGCATGTTGCACCTAGAGAGGCACAGATACAGTTAAATGATGAACTGCTGATTAACAGAGAATGATTTGTCTGCAGCCCTTACTGGGTAGGAGAGCCAAATTTGCCATGGTCAAAGATGCCCTTGCCAAGTCCTCAGAGGAGCTCAGAGGAACATGGTCTGGGAGATCTGGCCACATAGAGCAGAACTACATTTCAAGACATCCCTCTGTGTTTCCTGTTGAGATTAAGTAGGGGGGTCACCTCAGGAAGCCCTGCAGAGGGGATAGAGACAGTAATAGCAGACAGCATGATAGTAAGATCTAGTTATTCTTGTATTTATTAAGAAGAAATGGACTCTCTCTTTCCACAGCATATGCTGGATGTAAAGTCCCTCAAGCACCTAACCAACCTGACGCTGCACGACCGCATTACCAAATCTCTCCTCCATCTCCATAAGAAGAAAAAACCACCCAGCATCAGTGCCCAGTTCCAGGTAATCCTTTGATATTAGACCTATGATTTAGACCTTTGATAGAGAGATGTCAAAAGCAAATACCTGCTCTGGGTCCCCAGGGTGCCTTAAGGGCACACTTGCAGGCACAGTCCTGCCCCATCCCTGGCAGTGTTCAAGGCCAGGTTGGACACAGGGGCTTGGAGCAACCTGCTCTAGTGGAAGGTGTCTCTGCCCATGGCAAGGGGTTGGAACTGAATGAGCTTTAAGGCCCCTTCCAACGCAAACCAGTCTGGGATTCCATGATCCTCACCACTATTTAGGACATAAATTCAGCTGTTTACATGACTTGGGTAAGCTGGGAGACACCATGCAGGTATCTAAATGGTGTAAATAGAGAGAATCAAGAGCCATGGTGGGTATGGGGGAGGATGATGTGGTAGAGCAAGATGGTATGTGAGGATGAGCTGCAGAGCATACAGCCTGACTTCCAGTACCTCACTTTCTAAGCCATCACATCATGCCGCTTTCTCTGCCAAATCCAGAAACCGCAAAATCCCAAAATGACATTTTTACAGTCTTTTGACTTGCATTCAGCATCTGAAATTCACTCTGGTTTCAAGCCAGCCGGAATGGGAATTTTAGTAGGGGTGGAAAGGTCACAATATTGCTGCATTGTCTCCAGGCAGGCAGTGGAATTGAGGGGAGGGATCGATAAAGCATGTGCTGTGTTGTTGGCGCGGTGCACCAGCCGTCCCCAGGATTAGCTGCAGCAGAAATAATCCTCAAGTATGTGCATCAGGGCTTGGAAACTGCTGCAAAATGCATGCACAAGCGGGTGGTGATGTTAGAAAGCAGCTTTTCAGTTAAAAATTGATTTCTAAGTAAGTCTGGCTTGGTTCTGGCTTGTCATTTTGGTGGTTTGGGGTTGTTTTTGGGGATGTGGGTTGTTTTTATAAATTTTCTATGCATAGATCTGGGTAAGATTAATTAAATATACATGCACACACACATGTACCAATCTAAGTATATATAATTTGCAGAATGCACGTCTGTATACATACATATATTAAGCTTGGTCTAGTCTAATGGTATGCTGTTTAAAATATACTTCTGCAGAGTTTAATTCATACAGTACCATGCAGGGGTTGAAACAGGGATGTCTTGGTGTGAAGTGCCTTCCTGAACCCTCTTCATCCTTCAGAGGAAAATCTGAAAAGCCGCAGGGTGTGTGACTGAGATTTTGATGTGTGCTTTTACAGCACTTACAAATAAAAGACCACTAAACGCCATGAAGATTCCCCCCCTGCCCCTATGCAGCAAAGCAGATCATTCTAGTACCCTTTTCCTTACGCTTTGTGCTGTTCCCCAGCAATGATTTGACAATGTAGGAGCTGTGACTACAACACATCCTTCTTTTAGTGAAATGGATAAAACCCCGTTGAAGTCGGAGGCATCTCTGGTATGACTGCCTGCTTCTCCTCTAAGACATATGTGTGGCACTCCAGCCCTGACTTCATTTAACACTTGACAGAAGCATTTTCTTGCAAGAGCAGCCTGGTGCAAGCTGAGGAGATTGCTTTTCTTCATCAACAGCAGGCTAATAAAATTGCAGCACATGGAATTGGGTCACAGACAGGAAATAAAAATGTTTCCTATCATAGAGTTGGAGGAGGGGGTTTGCTGATAAATGCTGCCTTGTGGCTAATGCCTCAACACCAGGCTTGCAGCTTCTCTGTCTCCTATTGATATTAACTATTACTTACAGTAATCTTTAGGTGAAATAGGTGTTTTAGAGGATGCTGTAAGAGCAGCAATGGCTTTCACAGCTGAAAATTAGACATAAACTGCAGCATGGTGATTTATAGCCTCCCCTTTTATCCTGCACACAGGTAGTACCCTAAAGAAAAGGATGCTGCCCTGTCTAGCCCAGGATGATTCTGAAACTATGCATTTCAGCTCCAGTGCAAGGGTTAAAGAGTGGGTGGCTGGAAAGTTTTGCAGGCAGAGGGACAAAGGAGCAGGGTCCAGGGTTAATCCGGGACCTGGCATGTCCTTTACGGATTCCCGATGACCAGAGCTTGCACCAGATGGCAGAGGGTGCCCGAACCATCTGCCGTGTGCAGAATGTCACTGGCTGCTGATGACATGGAAATCCCCCCTCCATCAGGCAGGCAGTCACAGGATGATCCAATTTTCACTGTTTCCAGTGTCAGGAGCACTTTGCTTACCAGGCTTTTGACAGGGTTCTTTGGCAAAGGGGCTGCATCCTGTGTGTGTCTCCCTTCCCTCCCTTCAGCCCAGTGTGGGGCACAGTGAAATGCTGCAGCATCACTGATTCAGATATCCTAATAGGTGCTTTTTTCTTTCTTTTTGTGTAAAAACAAGTGATTTTGGAGAAAAGCAGGAGCATGCCAGTGGAGGTCTGCCATGTTGTGGTGTTCCCACTGCTCCCTGGAATGGGAATGACAGGGGAAGAGTTGGGCTTATTCAGCTTGGAGAAGAAAAGGCTCTTGGGAGACCTTAGCGCAGTTACCAGTGCCTAAAGGGGCTCCAGGAAACCTGGAGAGGGGCTTTGGACAAGGGCCTGTAGGGACAGGACAAGGGGAATGGCTTTAACCTGCCAGAGGGGAGACTGAGATGAGCTCTTAGGCAGAAGTTCTTCCCTGTGAGGGTGCTGAGGCACTGGCACAGGGTGCCCAGAGAAGCTGTGGCTGCCCCATCCCTGGCAGTGTTCAAGGCCAGGTTGGACACAGAGGCTTGGAGCAACCTGCTCTAGTGGAAGGTGTCCCTGCCCGTGGCAGGGGTTGGAGCTGGATGAGCTTTAAGGTCCCTTCCAACCCAAACCAGTCTGGCATTCTATGACATTTGCACACTGTTAGTATACGGATAATGCAGCTGTATTGCACATGCATGGTATCCATCCATTACTCTTTCCCGAATCCTGGATGTAGATACATTTTTCTAAACATGAAAGGCTTCCCGTAAAGATATCTTTAAATGATCAGAAGGAAAAAAGGCTTCCTGCAAGCAGATCTGTAGGCAAAATGCTTCTTTCTAGTATCATGTATAATCAAAAATAACTCTACTTATAGTAAATATGCAACAGAACATCTGTTACGCAACTGAGTTTTAAACGCTCTTAATATCAGGAGGAATCAAGTCTGGAGCATGTTACTGATGCCGAGTCAGTAATGTGCTCATAATTAGAGATATTCAGAATATTGGTAGGGCACAGTAAAGCCAATGCAGCTGAGGAGCCTGGCCAGCTCGGATTTTTGGTATGTTTTTATTCAAAGAGTTTGTGCTTTGTTGCAAAAGACTCAAAGATCTGCAAGGTAGAGGAATAGCTCAGCATGATGTCCTGTTGGAGCAGTTGAGCGTAGCAATGATGATGATATAAATTAATTATTATGGGCTACACTTTTAATAATGATACAGGAATAAGGAGAAATATAAAATGAGAACCTGAAATACCCTCGATCACAACATTTCAGGAGAGGAATATGGCCAGGAATAGCCACGAGGATGATCAGGGCCTGAAGCACCTCCCATATGAAGACAGGCTGAGAAAGTTGGGGCTGTTCAGCCTGGAGAAGAGAAGCTGCATGGAGACCTCAGAGCAGCTTCTAGTATCTGAAGGGGGCTACAGGGATGCTGGAGAGGGTCTCTTCATCAGGGACTGTAGCGATAGGATGAGGGTGGGTTCAGACTGAAACAGGGGAAGTTCAGGTTGGATATAAGAAAGAAGTTCTTCCCTGTGAGGGTGCTGAGGCGCTGGCACAGACTTTTCCCAGAGAAGCTGTGGCTGCCCCATCCCTGGCAGTGTTCAAGGCCAGGTTGGACACAAGGGCTTGGAGCAACCTGCTCTAGTGGAAGGTGTCCCTGACCGTGGCAGGGGGTTGGAACTGGATTATCTTAAAGTCCTTTCCAACTCAAACCATTCTATAATTCTATGATAATATGCCACCATTGAAGCTATTCTCCTCTAAAAACAACTTTGTTCAGGGTTCACAGGCTTCAAAAATCATTACAGAGCTGATGTGAAAAGGTCAACAGGGGATCTCAAAACACAGCCCAGCATTATATTTCTCTCTAGCTAATTTGTTGGGTGCAAAGACAAACCCCTCCAAGTTGCTAGGGCTGAAACACTCATCTTGGGGAACAATTTCCCATCTGCCTGCTTTACTCGTCATTTATTCTAATATGTTTTTGTTTTCTGGTTTAAGCACTTGGATTTTCATTATTCATCATGGTCTCTTCTTCATTTCCCAACTGAAGATGTCTTCTCTCTTGCAGGCCTCGCTCAACAAGCTAATGGAGACCCTTGGCCAAGCAGAACCTTATTTTGTCAAGTGCATTCGATCCAACGCTGAAAAGGTAAATCCCATCCCAAGAGAGCAGTGCTGCTAAAAATCATCTTGGAAATGTTGTGTAATTTTTTCAGGGGGTTAAAAAGAAAAGGAGGCCCAAAACTGAGTTGGATTTAGAAGCTAATTATGTATGATCAGTGGGAAGGATGGATGTTATCACTTGGGTGTTGCTCTTGATGAACTGCACTGGCTCTTCTTGTAATTGTAGAAGCACACATATGAAAAACATAGGGGTTTAATTTATTTGAAAAATATATTGAGCTTAATAAATGAATTTGACTGCTTTGAAGCTTCTGCCACCTGTAATAGAGATTGGCAGAGCTGTGAATTCACTTTTGCTGTTACTGATCCTTAAAGCTTCTCTAAAATAAAGTTTATGTAGGTAAAAGATACTTTTAGAATAAGCTACATTATTCAAACTAACTCAGTGATGCATCACATTTCTTGAATTGGATTTCAAGCATGTTTCCTGGGCTGAGGACCCTCAGTTCAAAAGAAAGGTTGCAGTAGTGATGCTTTCTTATGGATTAATCCTTTGAAGTTTTATCCACACATTTAAAGATGAAGCTTTAGGCCTAGGAGATTTAGTTGCTCACAATCTTTAGCTGTGCCCTAGAGGGCTCTTATTCAGTTTAGGGGCTCCAAAAACCTTCTTTATAGCTCTATATATCTGTTTGAAAGTCTCCATCTGATGGCTGCTTGGACAGAAACAGGATTCAACCATGGTGGGATTAGCACAGTTCTGGGAACCTGCGTTCCCTCCCTCCCCTCACGTCGTTCCCGATGTGCATGTCGCTCAGATGTGGTACATCTGCTGAATCCCTTTACCCATCCACATGCTTAAAAACTTCAGTTAAAGGGAATATTTGCTCATCACTGGCCTGGTTTTCCCCTTCCAGCTGCCCCTGCGGTTCAACGACAGCCTGGTGCTGAGGCAGCTGCGGTACACAGGGATGCTGGAGACCGTTCGCATTCGCCAGTCGGGATATGGCTGCAAATACTCCTTCCAGGTTGAGCAAAACATTTTCCCTCTTTCCCCACCTTTAGCACCATTATCAGAGTTGTCTGAATGTTGGTAGCTCATCTGTTTACCAAGGTAATGAATTTATAGCTGATGCAAGGCAGTGAATGTAATGAGCTGATATCGGACATGGAGCAGTCCTCTGCTGCACTGCTGGTTTCTAGTAAGCTGGTCCTAGACCTAAGTGGACTACAAGCCCCTCTGCAGATAATAACATCATGGGTTTTGAACAAACCAGGTGGTTTTGTAATGTGGACTTCGTTTTTGCAAAGAAGAAGGGATCCAATTTGCATGTGCTCTTCTTTGGATTCACCTGGGAATGGCGTTTGGCCTGTCATGTCAGTGCTGGCTGCATCCCAGCAGGCGAGTGACTGGCATCCTCCAAACTGCTCAGGAGTTATCCACCTTTTCCTGTTTTCTTCTTTTCCCTGGGTTTGCCAAGTTTTGCACATATGTCAGTCCTTTCATAGGTTGCTCATGCCGATTTGTTCCCTGCTGGCAGCTGCTTAGGGCCAGGTGTCATGTCCTGCACAGCAGCTCTTTAGAAAAGGAAAACTGCTGTTATTTTTTGCTGTTAGCATAGATCCCAACCTTACTTGGGAGAATCTCTCCTCTCGTACCTCCTCCGCTCTTTGAGTCCTCACAGCAGTAATTGATGGAGCATCTCAGATATGCTTTGCAGATGCTGCTAACCCCCTTCCGTAGCGGCCCTTGCTGAGGATTTGGAGCCTTTTTGTTCGAGATGACCCTGTGGGTTCTACGGAACCTCTCCTCCCGCACTGAAAGACCTTTGAACGTTGCTGGGTCCCTGCTCTGATGTGTTTTCTGTCAAACCACGAATTTGGTGTTCCACAGTCTGTAAAATGCTGTCTGTCCCTCTGCCCACCCGATAGATCTTGTTTCATGTGGCCAGTGGAGCAAATCCATTAGTTATGGAAGGAAGGAACACAGCAGGATCCATCTAAACAAATCTTGGGGTTTTTTTCTTTCTTCTTAGGATTTTGTGAACCATTTCCATGTCCTTCTGCCTCAAGGAATCAACCCATCTAAGCACAATATCCATGATTTTTTCCGGAAAATAAAACTGGATCCAGACAATTACCAAGTTGGAAGAACAATGGTAAATGTTTATCCTCAACTCAGGCTTATGTTTAAGATGCAGATATAACATTTGCCTGCATTTCTGTAATTATAAACTAACATCTTTATATATGTTTTTAGTCAATGAAACTATTTTTCTTCTGTTTGCCAGAAGCCAATGGCTTAAACGAAGCTTGGAATATTATTTACACAAAACTAGTAAGGAACATCATTGTTTTGTGTTAACCAAGTTGTAGGTCTGGTTGTAATGAGATAGCCTTCAAAAACCTATGTCTGTGTGCAGACACAGCTCAGTACGATAGCTGTCAGTTTGCCTCCCCTGAAGGGAAAGCAGAGGCTCTGTAATTCAGCCCTTGGACAGTCCCAGGCTGCAGATGAAACTGCAGAAACCTGTTAGAGGTGGCTTGATTAAAATCAGCTGCTGAACTTCCTTCTGGGTATCCAGGACATAAACCCCAGGAGGATAAAATCATCTGTCTGTGGCCTCGAAAGCTCTCATGCTTGTGGTTTTTTGGGGGGGTTTGGCCAGGTTTTCGTGAAGGAGCGTGAGCGGCAGCTTCTGCAGGACCTGCTGCATCAGGAGGTGCTGCGCCGGATCATGCTGCTGCAGCGCTGGTTCCGCAGCATGCTCTGCAGGAGGCAGTTCCTGAGCTTAAGGCAAGCTGCAGTCATCATACAGGTATGTGATGGTGCCTGGTTTTGTTGATAATTACAGTCCACACATCCTACAGATATAGCTGGTGGGTAAAATCAGGTCCCCTCTCTAAGGAAGGAGCTTACAATCAGGATTAGACTCCTAATGCCATAATAAGTTGGGAATGGGGGAGACAGAGCTGGAAAGGTTGGGTGAAGGCAGGTGCTCTACGACCCCCACACACCCCCCATTACAAGGAACTGCCTGCTGTGTTTGCAGAGGTTTTGGCGCAGTTACCAGAGCCGAAAACAAGGGGAACCATCCCCAGACCCTCTTGTCCTCGGCAAAGCCGCCGTTGTTCTCCAGGCCCACTGGCGTGGCTTCATGGAGAGGCGGAGATTCCTGCAGATGCAGTTTGCAGCCCACGTCATCCAGAGCTGCTGGCGGGAGCACACCAAGCGGCGTCACGATGCGGCCACCAGCATCCAGGCAGCCTGGCGAGGGCACCACGCGAAGCAGCTGTACACAGCCTGCAGAAGCAAAGTCGTCTGCTTGCAGGCAGCCTGCAGAGGGTATTTAGCACGGCAAAGGTAATGCCATTGGTTAAAATGAGAACATTTTCTCGTGGTGCTCATTGGGGAGGGAGGTGGTTGGTCTGAAATCAAGCGCTGCTTGGACAACGGTGACTTAAAGAGGAGGGTGGCCCTTTGTAAGATCCCTGACCCTGGCCTGACCTGGTCTGATCCTTCGTTTGTCCACGCTTTATAGAATCATAGAATCATAGAATGGTTTGGGTTGGAAAGGACCTCAAGATCATCCAGTTTCAACCTCCTGCCAAAGGCAGGGACACCTCACACTAGACCATGTCGCCCAAGGCTCTGTCCAACCTGGGCTTGAACACTGCCAGGGATGGGGCAGCCACAGCTTCTCTGAGCACCCTGTGCCAGCGCCTCAGCACCCTCACAGGGAAGAACTTCTGCCTCATGTCTAACCTAAATCTTCCCTGTTTAAGTTTAAACCCATCACTCCTTGTCCTATCACTACAGTCCCTGATGAAGAGTCCCTTTCTAACAAAGGAGTTTATTTAGCTGCACATCCTACTCTTAGAATAAGGAGAGCCTATTTCAGGTTGGAGCACGTAGGCAGCGGAAAGCCGAGGCCATAAATACTCCCAAGTTGTTTTTTTTTTTCCCCTTGGCAGCAGCACCACTTTAAGTAGCCTATTTTTAACTCAGATTGCCTCGCCGATCTGGTTGCTGCACTGTCTCACAGGGACAGGAGATACTGGAGTCGGCTGCTGCAAAGGGGAGAGCATTTCCAGCCATGCCTTGGCTTGCTGGCCACGGGGCAGGTTTTGGTTTGCTTTCCGGAGACACTGCCTGCAAGGTGTGGAGCACCCTGACATAGGGTGGAAGATTTGGGTGCTGGGCACAAGTCTCTGCTAGCTCTACCAGAGGCAGCCCAGGCAGGATGGTGAAGGTGGAGAAGCCAAGGGGGTGCGACGGATTAAGCTTTTCTGGCTCTCTCAGCTCACAAACGAGCTAGACCAGGGATGGAGGCTGGAGCTGCTGCTGTCAGTCCGAGAGGAGCTTTCAGGTGCGTTGGGGCAGTCCTTGAGTAGGAGAGATGTCATAAGAGGAGAAGGTTGAAAACTGAACTTGCACTTCCATTGCCTTGCACCAGATGTGCAAGGAGGGTTGCTTGAGATGCTGACAGTGGTGAAGTGATGATGGTGATGGTGATGAGATGCCACTGTCACAGTGCCTTGAAGGGATGTGAGTGGACACAGTTCACTGTGTACAAAAATATGCTGGTTTTCTGCTTTCTTGCAGGTTTAGAGCTTTGAAAGAGCAGCGATTAAAAGAGATGCAGCTGGAGAATGGCCTGTCTGTTAGAGAAGACGATGGACTAGAGGCAGATGATGCTTTGGAAATTAAGGGCTCTGACCCATCTAAGTGGGAGGATGGCTCATTTGAAGAGCGAGTGAGAGCTATAGAGGAACATAAATCACTGATGGAAAATAATCGGGTGAATCACATGGACCCACTGGATACTTCTGGGAATTTATTGTACAAAAGGCACGAGAGAGCCAGTAGCCAGAGTGGGATGGACACTGAAGAGGAGGTTGTCGTGAGAGAGAGACCCAAATCGCTGGAGGATCTCAACCAGAAAAAAGTGGTTCGTGCAAAAAGGGAAAGCCGGAGGATGCGTGAACTGGAACAGGCAAAATTCAGCTTGGAGCTGCTCAAGGTCCGCTCCACCGGTGGGCTGTCACCTTCCGAAGAGCGGCGGTGGTCCACCGAGCTAGTGTCAGAGGCACTTCATTCCCCTCAGGGAACCCCAGAGAGTGAAAGCTCTCAAGGGAGCTTTGAGATGTTAAGCTGTGAAGACACCCCAAGTAATAAACTCGTTTCCTTAGTTTTAGATGAGCAGGATGTGCAGTCATTCTCCACTGACTCTTTGCCTAGCAGTCCCCAGGCTCACTTGCAGGAGAAGTCTTTCTGTAGGACAGATGTGAACAGCAATTTACCCAGTAGCAGAAGGATAATTGCAGACTTGGAGCTGGCTGATAACCTCACCATGAAGGAGCACATAGTCTGTGACCCCCAGAATGTTATAAACAAGGCGCAACCAAGAGAAACCTTCCTTTCCAGCAACCTACCTACTTTCTATGTTCCACCTCAAGACAACGTGAAGGTGAAGCTGATGGAGAATAACCTGAAGAACAAAGCAGTGGAAAGAAAGAAGACAGGTGCATTCTCTGAGGTCAGGAAGGACTCTGAGCCAGAGCAGGGCAGAGCCTTGGGTGGAGAGGAAGAGAAGTCCTCTACCAAGAGAGAGGAACGTGGGACAGGGACTGCCACACAGGCCCGTTCTCCAGACTCTGTCATCAAGAGACTGGAAAAGCTCAACGTGGAGAAAGAGGAAAGGCAAAAGCAGCTTCAGCTGCAAAATGAGAGGGAGATGATGGAGCAGATCCGTCAGCAGAAGGAAATTCTGGAGAGACAACGCAAAGCCTTTGAGCAGCAAGGGAGAATGGAGGCTTTGCAGAGGGCAGAGCAGAACAGGATGAAGGACTCCTCCCTCAAACCAACCAAAAAACCAGAGAGTCGGCCTCAGTCGGTGCTTATCCTGCACCCCCAGAGCAGGGGGGAGCATGGCCCCACCACTGGTGTGGTTCCAACCTCATCAGTGGACATCAAAGGTCTCACAGTTGGGAGCAGGGGAAGCTCTCCAGCTCACAGTGCCCCCAGAGACAGACCTGTCAGCATGTTCATGGAGCGAAAAGAGGGTCAATTGGGATCAGCACTGGAAGCCCGATGCCATTCCAGACCGGCTCTGGACCCCAGGGACCTCCCGGGCAGCCACTTCTCGAGGACGGAGCGTCTCCGGCAACCCCGAATGCCCAACCAGGCCAGCGAGGAGGCGAGGGCAAGCACTATGTTCTTCACCCCGAAAGACAATCCCTTTGGCCTCCCGTGAGTAAAAGATGGTGTGCTTTCTCAGTAGGCTTTCTCCATAGGTTTTTTGTTCTGCTAGAGGCTGTTTTATACAAATAGTCCAAATAGAGTGTACAAAACCCCCAGTGAAATGAAGGTGGTTTCTGGATCTTCTAGCAGTGAGAGGAAAAGGAAAAAGAACTGTCCCATATGTGTTGAGTATAATGTAAGCCAGAGGAGATAGTCATGGACTTTAGCAGGTGAGGAGTGGTTAACAGAAAGAATGTTGACACTGCTTTCATTTCTCCTAGATGAACAGTGATAGGAGTTTATTTCTGAAGATAAAAGAGAAAGAAAAGAATTCTTAGGATTTTTAGGTGGTCAGAGTAGAAATGACCGGATAAGGCAGAATATTTCTGGATTTTTCTTGTTTCGTATATAATTAACACAGCCAGCAAAGCCATTTAGACAATCCCACCATTGCAGAGTGAAAAACAACAAACCTCCAGAGAGAGTTTGGGATATGAATTTTTCACATATATAATTACACGTGTAATGGGCTTAACAGTCGTTCAGCTCCATCACACTGCTCACATGGTGGGCTGCTCCAGCAGAGGGGCCAGAGACCACAGCAAGATCTTGGGACAACATTTGCTCCCACTCTATTGTGTGGCTTAAGCTGCCTTGTCTAATTTTGGAGAGGTTTTGGCCATATAGCTCAAAAAGGACATAAACTCTCCCCAAAAGCTTGCTGCACCTTTTCCAAGGCAAAAGCTCCCAGTTAGTGTTTGCTGTTGATAACTTGGGGTACCTCCAAGTGAAGAAGTCTTGTGGTTTATGTGCTATTGTGATGGGAGGAGATTCCCATTTATTTTGTGCAGCTTCTTTAAGTAAGCCTAGAAACACAGAATCACCGAATAGTTTGGGCTGGAAGGGACCTTCAAAGCTCATCTAGTCCAACCCACCTGCAATGAGCAGGGGCATTTTCAACTAGAGCAGGTTTCTCAAAGCCCCATCCAACCTGGCCTATCATTATATCTATCATACACGACTATCATTTTATTCAGAAGTGGTAGTAGAAAGAGTGAGCTGAGCAAAAAGCACCTTAAGTGGGTGTATTTTTTAATGCTATAATAGATGCAAAGTGAGGATGCTCTCCTTCTGAACCAGTTCAAATGGAAATCTGCAGGAGGTCGTGGAGAACTGGTTTGGAAATGGTTGTTTGAGAATAGTCTTTCCCCAAAAAATTTCCATTTCTTTTCCTGGTTCATGCACAGAACAAGCAACAGGGTGGGAAAAAAAAAAATAAAATATATATATATAAAAAACTCCTGTAATTTACTTTTTATCCTGCAACAGAACAATCACATTTGAGAATGCGGAAGTGAAAAAGTACTATCCATAACCACCATGATGGGTAGAGTTTGCAGGCAGAACTTCATGCCATCTTGTCCTTTGGTATCAACTCAAATCCTGAAGAATTCAAAGTGATTCCAAAACCCCATGACCTCAAACTTGCAAGTTGGTCTCGGTTGCTTGGGCTGTGCACTTGTAGACTCCTGTGAGCTGGGCTGGGATGGTGGGAAGGTTTTTAGGAGAAGATGAAACATCTCTGTTGTGTTGTGTTTCAGCAGAGAAGCAAATCATCAATGGCTTTCCAAGGGTGAACTAGTCAGGAAGCCGTTTAAGATGCTGGGGTCTGGCAAAGGAGAGGTAAGTTGTGGCTTGTTTGTTTTCTCTTTTAATTGAAGAAAGGGGGAGAAAACCCTTATTCTGCTAGTTTTCCCTCAAACGTTTTGAAGAAGTGCACTGTAAAGCACAAGGGCTGCTAGACAGAGGGAAGGGGGATATCACGGTATAGCAACCTTCACACCATCTCTGAAAAATAAAAAGCCATCATGACATTAGGTCGTAGCAGCTCTGGATGAAAAGGATCTCACAGTCCTGATGGCAAACACTGTCCAACACAGTCTTGTCTTGGTTTGGTTTAACATACGTTTGAGTAACCTCCATGATTGTCCATTTTCACTGTGCTGTCTTGGTTCATGTTTTCCCTGGTCCTTTTTTGCGCTAGATATAATAATATTGTGTCCCCTTCAGGGGCTGCAGTGTCACTTAGAGATGTCTTAGGGCTACGCTATGATGCCAAACATCACTAGAATCTCCTTTTTATTTTAAACCCCTCTTTTTGTTGTTTTTTTTTATCCTTTGGTCAAGCAGGTTCCCAGACCGACCCATAAAAAGAAAGCCCGCATGGCGCGGACGCGCTCCGATTTCTTGACTAGAGGTACTTTTGCTGATGGGGAGGGGGATACGGAGGAAGATGATTGCAGTGGCAATTTTGAGTTCCTACTCTCCTCTGAGCAACCTCCTCATGCCGAGGCGGTACCTGCAGCCCGCCTGGGCCAGGCCTGTTACAGTGACTCCGAAATGGTAATTTTTATCAACGTGGTGTGGGAAATGGAACAAGGGAGCGAGTGGAGCTGCAGGAGCCTTTCTTTGCTAATCTTAGCTGCACTGATCCCTCCACTGCTTCTTCTCCCACTCCCAAGGATGCTGTAGATGGGTAAACTGGGCGAACACAGCTGACAAGGATGTGACATGGGGAAGTCATTTGTATTTCTTGGCCATTGCGGTGTTTTCTGGCTTGATTGGGTGTCAGCTACGATTCCACACCTTTCCCGGAGCATTGCAACTTGTATTGCACAGCTACCTATTTCTTTGTTGGGTTTTTTAACCTCAATAGCAAAGTCCCCCCAGGATCCTTTTACTCTAAAAATGATCTACACACATCCATAGAAAAGATCCAATCAAATATTGTCCAAAAAGCAACAGACAACAAAGAAAACTATATAAATCTTGCACCTTCTATTACTTTTGATTTTATATCTTTAGCCACAGTATCCTGTGATTATTTGGTCCTCAATTATTGGAGTAATGCTGGCAGATGATGTCTTAGAGAAGGCAAAACCATGTAAATGGGGCAATAAAAATATAGTGGGAATGAAACAGTGGGGTTTTTAAAACCAGACCTACCTTCTTGGCGTTTTCAAGCTCAGTAACTGGTGTCCCTTGGCAGGTCCATGCTACATGAGCCTGCATTGCAGAGCATTTGCATCTCAGGCTTAATCTCCTGCCCAGATAAGCTGCCTTTGGCAAATCACAAACTGACAGGTTTCCGGAGTGAAGAGGCCAACAGCTTCCAACCAACTCCTGTTTTTTTCCTGAGGTGGTTTAGATGTTCCCGTAGAAGTGTGGATAAACACCAGTTGTCTCCTGCCCTAAGAGCCCAGATAAAGAGTTGAGTAGGCTGCCTTACTCCTCCACTCCAGCTACGGGGCAGGATGTGGAGCTGAGTATGAAACTGCAGAAAAGCAGAAAAACCAAAGTCACTGATGTATTTTGTGCTACAGCATTGCTGTGGGTCTGGCAAACATCTTGTGTGATCCTGAAATCTGCTTTTCCAAGAAAGGCAGATGGCCAAGGAGGGCTTTTTGTGACTTTTCTGTTAGCAGCTTTTATTATAAAGGATCATTTTTTTCCCAGGATAATTTTGTCACTGGAAGAGGGCAGGTATTTACAAATTCCATGAATTTTTAAATTTGCTTTTGACAAATTTCCAGGGATTTTGAGCCAGGAATACTCAAAACCTGATTGAACGACACAGCTCTGGGAACCGAGACCACTTGGTTGCATCTTTGCACTTCTCCCTGCTCATAGGTCAGGAAAGGGAGAATTTTATGTAGTAAAAAGCCTGGCCAAAGCCCTGGGCAAGGAGCTGCGTCATACCTGGAATGCTGTACTGTGTTCCTGGAGGCTGCCCTCTTACAAAGCTTTAGGGCTTTTTTAGCTGTAGAAATCTTTCCTGCTGGGATGTGAAAGGTGCTGGGCTGGTGCTTGACAAGCTCCATCCTTGGGTGGGGACGTGGCTCATTGGAAATGCTCCTTGGGACTCTGCTCACCTGGTTTAACAGCTCTCATCGCATGCAAGTAGTAGTAGTAATAGCTGTTTCTCATGTCTCCTGTATCCCTTTTCTTCCCTGCTCTCCATCACTAGCTCTAACTGGTGGTCAGCACTTTCACCCCTTGTGTAGTTGAGTTCTGCTTTCTAGCAAATGCTACTCATGAAATCGTGTGCTCAGCGATACCCTATGTCTGTATGTCCTGACAACATGTACAGTGTTTCCATCTGTATTCTGTATTGCAGGTTTGGGACCAGCCCTTTGGCTTGTGGCTTTTCTGGGTCAGGATTGCCACAAGTAGCAAAATTTAGGGACTGCTTATTCATATCCATTAGCAGAGGCTGGTTGGGTGTTGCTTGGGAACAGCCTATGATAGAGCAATGCTGGTGCATGTTGGTTTGGGTACAAACTCAAGTAGGTTGATATCTCTGTAGACACATTCATTGTGTCTTGTGATGTTCACATGAAGACGAGTCAGGCAGCCACCATGCGTAGGCTGGTTTCCATGCTACTCAGTAGCTTATTCATACAGCTTCTACACCCCAGCTATGACTTTCCAAAAAAAGCCTCTCTTAATGCTCTGCTCAGTGGCCAAGGGCTGCTGGACGAATGAAAGAGAGATCTCATGCAACTTGTGAAGCTGAGCATGTGATGGCTCACCAGCTGCGCTGGGTGAGAACCTGCCTTGTTTGCCCATTGGTTTCTTGATCATCAAGTTAATGATTGTATATCACCAGGTGGTAAGTAAAGGTCCACCAAAAACTGGTGCTCCTTTCCTAAGTCTGAGGTATTCCACAGCAGCAAAGACCAAGTGCATCTTCAGCCAGAGCTGAAAACCAAGGTGCACCAGCATATAAGATGGCTGCTGAAAGTACACTTGACTCCAAGATGCCGTTAAGGCTAAAGGGCTTCCTGACAAAACCAAGCCTTCAAAGGTTGTTTGAGTTTTTTAGCTAGTGAATAGCTGAGGATTAATCGACTTTGCTGTTAGACAGGTCCAAGTGGGAGGAATAGCTCCTGGCTGAGGTCAGCAGATATTAATACCCCTTCATTTTTGCACCTAAGCCTGGAGAGCTTTCCTGCAGTGAACAGAGAAACCACACCAGAAACACCTTCTGAATACAGCCTCCTTTGGCAGAGGCTCTTAGAGAGAAGGACCTGGATAATGAAGCAGTCATTTTGCTCCATACTAAAGCCACAAATTGGCAAAAATCCATCCAAAGTAACTGTCACCAAGCTGACCCCAAGGATGCGTGAACAGCCAGCAGTGAAAATCTCTTTTCCTAAGACATTCAGAGCGACATCACACTTTAGGAAGCTCTTCAATGCAGCATGTAGCAATGCTGCCTGATCGGACAAGTCACTTGGCTATAGTTCTTTCTTGCTAGCATGGGTGAGTGAAACAGAGGTTGCTCTTTGGTCTCTTCTTCATCCAGGGAACAACTTTAGACCCCCAGCTATTGTCATTTACCCACACGTGATGCTTTTTGGTGTTCCATGTCTGGGGATTTTCTGGTGCAGAGGCTCATCTTGATATCTAAGAAGGTTTCACATCCATATAAGGCCAACGTCAGCACATATCAGTGTGCTTTAAATGGCTTTGAAATACTAAAAAAAGGAGTAAATGCCCCCACAAAATATTTTTAAAAATCCAAAAACCAAAAACCAAAGCATTGAAATTGATTAAAAGGTTGAAATTACTCAAGAACAAAACTATATCATCAGGGGCAAATATTTATACAGGTCATTTTGAAAAGCACGTAGTAAGTTTGGGCTGGATGATAATAACTTTTGTGGTTTTAAGGGTTGTTTTCCAGTACCCATCCACAATTTATGTGTATCATCACCTGAACGTAAAAGCAGAAGGAAGAAGAAACTGTTTGTTGGTTTAGGCAGTTTCTTTCTTTCCCAGTGGCAAGTCTGCCTTATGTGCTGCCATCTCCTGGCTGGTAGAGAGGTTAGTCCTGGGATGAAAAATGAAACGGTAAGGAAGAGTAAATCTGGGATATGTGACTCCCCTGCAGTCCATATTTTATATCATTTTATTTTCAATATTTTTAATAAAAGAAAACCCACATTGCATTCAGCTGAGACATTCAGCTACAGGAGATATTTGACTGTCATCTCCTGAATCCTTTCATACAACCTGATTTCTTCATGCTGAAAGTCTCTCCTCTAGAAGGGCAACTCTGAAATCACAGCTACAGTTGGGAAAAAAAAGAACAAAAATGGCTGTATTTTTTAAATACATCAAAACTATTTCTGGGCTGTTTCATGGAATCCTGTTAGGTTGAATTATTGCAAATTCATTTCACCCTTCAAAATGATCCCAGCGCATTTACATGTTGGCCAAAGCAGAGATCCTTTGTGTTGAACTGCAAAATCTCTTATTTCTAGAGGGTTCATTTTGACTTGTCTTTAGCACAAAGACTTTGGTGGTCTTTTCTGTAAAGTCCTCAACAAAAGTTGCAAGAGGAAGCTCTGCTGGGACAGATCCATATGATTGAAGGTTCCTTTGGTGCTGGGAACACCACAAATCACTTTTTCATGGCTAACATGGCTCTTCTGGGATGGAGAGCTGGACTGCCCAGGCCACAATGGTGGAGTGATTGTGCAGGCTGAGTGATGAGGACCCATGGCTTGGTGCACCCTGATTTTCATCATTGGTGGCTCAAGGAAAAAGAAGGTTGGACCTCAGTGTAGAGTTGGAGCAAGGGAAATGCCTTTCTTTCTTAAGAGTCATGAAAAGATCTCTCTAGTTGTAGCTAGCTCGACAGGACTTCAGGTTTTCACTGCTAGGCAGGTAGAAATCATAGAAATCATAGAATCATAGAATAATTAGGGTTGGAAAGGACCTTAAGATCATCTAGTTCCAACCCCCTCTTGAATAAAGACTTAAGACATGAAATATCTTATTTTTGCTGGGACAACCTGGTGGCACCCGAAGAGCTGTCTCATTTTTAAACACTTTGTGCTTGGGCTTGTTACAGACGGTGCAGCGATTTGCCGCAGGGGAAGGCCAGACAAAACTGCACAAAACCATGTCTCAGGGGGAGATCGGGAAGCTGGTGGCCACGCAGAAGAGCCTGGCTCCAGATGGGAGGTAGGAAACATGGCTGGAGATGGGAGATGAGTCCCTTCTGTTTCGTTCTTGCTCTCCATCACCTTGCTGTTGCTGAACCACCCTGGCTCCTTTGGAGCTCCACCAGCCAAAGTTGTTACTCGTCCCACCTTTCCTACATGACTGCAGACATGCCCAATTAGAAAAGGCATCCTGTTGTGGTGACATGGGCCCGATGTCCCATCCCAAACCACCCAATTGTGTGCATGAAGCTCGAGTTTCTTGCCTTTCCTGAGGACAAGTAGCCTGGTTTTCCCAGTAGAAGTTGTTTGTATTTAGCTCCTCCTCAAACACCATGAAGGTCAGGACATTCAGGGTAGTTTTAGGTAGAAGGACATTCCCTAGTTGACATAGTTCCTCTTTCCACAACTTATTTCCAGGCCTCAGCGAGCCAAGATGAGGTTCTGGGTGAAGGGAAAACAGGGGGAGAAGAAGACCTCACGGGAGAAGCTTGCTACCCAGTCTGAGCTACTGGAGCTGTACGCGGAGCAAGAAGCCCCTGGCAGGGAGGTCATTTCTGGTATGCAGCTTAGTGAAGGTAAGTGGTGGGGTGGCATGGTGCTGGTGGTGTAAGGAGCAGAGAAACCATGTCTGGTCTCATGGCAGAGGGAAAAGCTAGTGTAAACCTGGCTTTACACTGCAAAATATAGGGGCCTGGGCAAAGATGTAGGACAGAGGAAGGTTGGTTTATCTATAGGGTATCTGTAATGGCAGTATCATATATGATGGTGTGCTCTAGCTGAGGCTGCTGTGGGAAAACAGTTTAAGAAGCTGCACAAATTGAATGTCCATGCTAGTTCATGTCTCTTGAATTCATGGACAGTGACAACCCAAAATGATGGCAAGTAGGTTAAAAGGTGGGATCCAGAACAGGTCCTAGAGGAATTCCATGTCACTAGTCCTCCTGGCAGCTGTTTGGACATGGACAGATGTTTCACCTCTTGATGGAGGAAATAACCAAAGGAGAAATGACATTTAATCTTCCTATGAATACCACACAGTGCTTTTCCCCTCCCCAGGTTTACACCAATGCCCATCTCCCTGGTTTAGTGGCAGAATTCTTTTTCATGTGCTCTTCAATGTCTGTCCCCCTTTGTGATTATCACCCGTAGAGTTGGGTCCTCACCACCTGACCCCCCCGCGGAGTCCTGAGCTGGCCGGTATCTACCGACGGGAGTTCAAGGAGAACAAGGAGCCCTCTCCCAAAGTGAAACGCAAGCGCAGCGTCAAGATCAGCAACGTGGCTCTGGAGCCCGTGCAGTGGCAGAATGACTCACTGCAGATCATAACCAGCGCTAGCGACTTGAAGAGCATGGATGAGTTTCTCCTGAAAAAGGTAACTCCTTCCTTAATGCTCCAGCTAAATCTTCACAGAGAGCTCAAAGAGCAGACAGAGGCAAAAAAGCCAAAATTATCCTGGGGGAATCAGTAGAATCAGAATGGTTTGGGTTGGAAAGGACCTTACAGCTCATCCAGTTCCAACCCCCTGCCACGGGCAGGGACACCTTCCACTAGAGCAGGTTGCTCCAAGCCCCTGTGTCCAACCTGGCCTTGAACACTGCCAGGGATGGGGCAGCCACAGCTTCTCTGGGCACCCTGTGCCAGCGCCTCAGCACCCTCACAGGGAACAACTTCTTCATTATATCTAACCTGAACTCATCCTGTTTCAATTTAAACCCATGACCCCTTGTCCTATCAGTACAGTCCCTGATGAAGAGTTCCTCTCCAGCATCCCTGTAGCCCCCTTCAGACACTGGAAGCTGCTCTGAGGTCTCCACACAGCTTCTCTTCTCCAGGCTGAACAGCCCCAACGTTCTCAGCCTGTCTTCATATTGAAGGTGCTCCAGCCCCTGATCATCCTCATGGCCTGCTCTACTTGCTCCAATAGTTCCATGTCCTTCTTCTGTTGAGGATGCCAGAACTGCAATACTAATAATTCATCTAGGGTGCACTGCGTGCACCAGGGCAGGCTTGGGAGAGAAGGTGGCACACTTCAGTGCTTCCATTGCTTAGAGCTGCCCCTCATCAAAAATGGGTGACCTCAGAGGGCAGGAGTTGATGGCTGCAGGGAAATGCTCATGTTTCTAGTTTGCATGTAGGAGAAACCACCTTGTAATCATTATTGACATCATCTGCCTGTGGTTGAGCAGCTGCTTCATCTCACACAGTGCTCTGCTGCAGCACAAGTGGCATGGATGAATAAACCCCTTTGGTTTCCCAGATGAATGAACTGGATAACGAGGACAGCAAGAAGGACACACTCGTGGATGTTGTGTTCAAGAAAGCACTGAAGGAGTTCCGACAGAACATCTTCAGCTTTTACTCTTCAGCGTTGGCAGTAAGTGGCCGGTTGACGGGTAAGAACTTCCACCTCCAGGAAAAACGAGATGCTCTGCATGCTCCTGGTGGTGGAGACATTGCTGAGCCATCCATTCCTGATTTGCTTATCACAAAGGATGGATGCTCTTCCTTTGTATTCAGTCCCATGAGCTGTAAATTTAGACTAACTCTTACTCTTTAGGCAGCTCTTGACACATGTTGTGTAGAGATTTCTGATCTCCTCATTGCAGTCAAATGGGAGATGACAGTAAGTCAATGCACTCTTTGCCGCCCAAAGCGTCTGGAAGCCTTTGTGTTACATTTATAAGAGGTGGAGACATCTGAGGAACGTGGAGCTCTTCTCTTCTGCTGCTTCTGAATTTGAGCAATGATTGCTATGGCTCATGATCACAGTGATCAAAAAAAGCTATTTTATTGCCCAGATTGCAAGAAAAGTTCCCTTTAAGACTTGGTCTGACGCTTAACATCCTCTTGCTCTGCACACTGAGAAGCCACCCTTCCAAAGGTCATGAAACAACTCGCTTAGATGATCTGATTTTCCTTCTTTTCATCATACTTGGACCTTCCCCGAGTGGTTGGAAGCTGAGCAGGCTGAAATGATTGTCTAGAGGTTAAGAGGCAATCTGGGCTGTATAAAAATCACTTTTCTTTTTGCTTCTGTTCCCTTAAAAGATGGATGATGGGAAAAGCATCCGCTATAAGGACCTCTACGCCTTATTCGAGCAGATTCTGGAGAAGACCATGAGACTTGAGCAGAGGGACTGGAGTGAGTCTCCGGTTAAAGTCTGGGTCAACACTTTCAAAGTCTTCCTGGATGAATATATGATAGAATACAAACCCCTGGACTACACCACGGTAAAGGTAGTTGGTACTTTTCTTAAGCCACTTGAAGATTTGGGATCTATCTTTCCATGGGGTTGTGCTCTCTGTAGACACACGGGAACCTCTTGTCTTCTCCTTTAAGCTGAGGTGGACAGCATAAGGATGATTCATTGGTTGTGTTTCACTGGGCTCAGCAAACCCAGTTCACATCAGGGCTGAGCTGGGCTTTGGCCAATGCCAATGTGTAGATGTTGTCTCCAGGGCAAAGCTGCAACCATCTATGGATGGTCGGAAAGGCAGCTCCTGGTGCTTCTTTTTTCAGTTTTGGGGGATTTTCTCCAATCTTTGAGGGAAAGTGAAAGAGATACAAGCCTTCCTGGTCTCCTGACCTCTTCCTAAGTGACCACATCACCATTGGTTGGGTTGCAGGAGAAGGGGACATGGGCAGTGGCTGTCCTTGGGGTCTAGATATGGTTTTTAGAACAGAGCTTGTAGTGTGATCTCCTGATTTCCTCACTTTCTGCTCTGTATTGCCTGTGAGGACAGCCCTGAGGTATCAGGCTGGGCTTGGGAGATGGTGTTTATTGTACAAATACCCCATCTTCTGGCTCTTCTGCTCCAAGTCCTCCCCAGGCTCCTCTCCAGGCAGGTTTTCTTCAGAGCAGGCTGAGCATCAGCTCTGGCTACACACACACAGTGCTGTGCCACATTCTCCTCAGGTGTCTTGCGTGAGATGGGAAATCAGGTCACTGCTGCAGGACTTGGAGCTAGAGCAGCAGGTAATCTCAGTTCTGAGATGAAGATGGGGACAGTTGTCCAGGGGATTTCTGAAAACAGGGTGATCCATAGGAGAGTTTTCTAGAGTGACTCTCCTGGGACTGCAGGTGCACTGGAGAATGGGGTGGAAAGCAGTGGGCAACATGAGATACGAGCCCTTTGGACACTTTACCTGGGGAAATTGCCCCTAAATACACTTAAATCTCTTTCCAATGCCAGGTGCCAAAAACAGAACGAAAAAAGAGAAGAAAAAAGGAAGCAGATGTGGTGAGTTGAGCACATTAAAAAACGAATGTCCTTGTGGCCAGAATGATGAGACCTGCTCATGACACATCCTATGCTGAGATCTGAACATCACACTGTAATGAACATGCAGCTGTGAAAGGATGTGCTAGAAAGGTGGACAGGGGTGGATGTGGTTTGTTTGATCAAGCGTCACTGTAGGTTGTTCTCTGAAAACCCATCCCACATCAGTCAAGACAGTAAACATAATGTCAAGAGTTATTATAGCTGAACTCAGAGCAAAACAGAAAGTGTTGTTCTAGGTTTCTGCATAAACTTACAATGTGTGGTTTACATCTCTAACATCAGAGATGTAGGAGATTACATCTCCTTTTTTCCTAAAGGATCTGATAGCATTAGGAAGGATGCAGGTGCAAAGCAAAAAGGGGCCATGGATGCATGGAAGAATCTTCTTAACATGAAGAAGTTGACCAGCCAACCTCAGTCAAACACCGTTTCTAACTTGCTTATGTGATTGATGGTTCGGTTCCCATAAAGGCCGGATGTCTGTTTGGGTTGCCTGTGGGGTTATTGGGCTGAAAAGGAAATAAAAATAGCAAATAACAGCTAAAAGCTGGCAAACTGACCATGTTCATCTCCTCGTTTTGCAGCACACTAAGCATGCATCTCCTTTTAATCACCACCCAACCTTTATCATTGCAGGTAGAAGAGCACAACGGCCACATTTTTAAGGCGACCCAGTACAGTATCCCCACGTACTGTGAATATTGTTCCTCCTTGATCTGGATAATGGACAGGGCTTCTGTTTGTAAATGTAAGCATGCTCTCTTTGGTCTGTTTTCGTGAGTTTGTATCACAGTGATGAACTTTTGCATTTCGAAAGGTGTTTGCTGCTCTTTCCTGCATCTCCAATCTGAAATAATTTGTGTTTTTTCACATTAAAAGATCTTTTGGGGCAGATATTAAGGTTTTTGAAGTCAACTAGTAAGTCCATCCCATCAGCCCTTCCAGTCCTCATGGTACAGTTTTGCTGAGGGGAGCTTTGCGTGTTACACATCTTATCCCATAAGGTCCTATGGTCATCCCATAGGGTCAAACCATGTTTGTCACGGTAAGAGGGATGGTGGAGTCAGGTATGGCAAACGTGCCCTGCAAATTCAGCCCGTAGGATGTCTGTAAGTCTCATGTCTGCAGTGAATTCATCTGGTTTAGCCTATTTGGCCTCCAGGCACTTGAATTTCTGGGGAGCCCAGGAAAATGGAGGAGGATCAATGGGAAAGATCAATCCATTGCTTTGGATTTTCCAACATTTCTGTGCTTAAGCTGGAAGTATCAACCCTGAGTATTTCAAGCTGAAGCCCAGAACAGGAAGAATACAGATTAGGTGCTATTTCCAACCTCTGTGAGGGTATTTTGTTGGAGCAAGTCCAGAGGAGGCCACGAGGATGATCAGGGGCTGGAGCACCTCTCATATGAAGAAGGCTGAGAAAACTGGGGCTGTTCAGCCCGGAGAAGAGAAGCTGCGTGGAGACCTCAGAGCAGCTTCCAGTATCTGAAGGGGGCCACAAGGATGCTGGAGAGGGACTCTTCATCAGGGACCATAGCGATAGGACAAGCGGTGATGGGTTCAAACTGAAACAGGAGAAGTTCAGGTTAGACATTAGGCAGAAGTTCTTCCCTGTGAGGGTGCTGAGGCGCTGGCACAGGGTGCCCAGGGAAGCTGTGGCTGCCCCGTCCCTGGCAGTGTTCAAGACCAGGTTGGACACGGGGGCTTGGAGCAACCTGCTCTAATGGAAGGTGTCCCTGCCCGTGGCAGGGGTTGGAACTGGGGGAGCTTTAAGGTCCCTTCCAACCCAAACCAGTCTGGGATTCTATGATTCTATTTCTGATAGCTCAGAATGACTCATGTTTATTTTCCAACTTGATCTGTCAGAGGGTTTTTAATGTTTCAGGGACTTAAATGTGAGACTTTTAGAATTGAAGTCTTCATTTTTTTTCTGTTTATTTGAGTGGATCTAATATAGATTTGGCCCCTGGAAACTGCAAATTCAACGTGCTTTTGACCTGCTGGTCCTGTGAGGAGCTACTTAATTCATGTTAATTCATATTTCTCCAGTGATCTGACTTTTTGGATTATTAAATCCTTTTTTTCTTCGTTGCAGTATGTAAATATGCTTGCCATAAGAAGTGCTGTCTTAAAACCACGACCAAGTGCTCCAAAAAGGTAAATGTCTCTCATTCCTTTTCTTTCATCATCTTTCGTTTTCTTTCAGACAGTGAGCCCAAGCTTGTATAAAAAATGTTTGCAGGCACAGAACTTGATATAATGCTGGCAATAACCCTCCTTCAAGCAGGAGCTTGTACCAGAGATCCCTGAAGGTCTCTCCAACTGGTGCTTTGGTGTTTGCATGGGGACTAATGCAGCAATGCATCACTGTATATCTGCTCTATCATGCAGCAGATGATGGAGTGATGTTACCTGCCTTTTAACCACACTGAATCATAGAAAGCTGTCCTTACAGCTTATAGGACTTGGAAATGGGGGGTTATCCTTAAATGTAGGATTATTCTTGGAAATAGGTGTTCTTCTTAACCCAGCTGGTCCCTGTTGAGGCTCACAGTACAGCCTCCAAACAATGGCAGCGCAACAGCTGAGTAAGGAAGGGTGAGTGGAGGATGCTCAAGCACTCACCATCCTCCTTAGAGGGGAATACTGTGTGCTGGGTTTTAAGCATATGAAGGACAGTGAATGAATGTAACAGGTCACTCTGGCTAACGTGAACCATCAGGATTTGGAGGTTTTTCTTTGAAATAGTTTTATTTTGCGCCCAAAAGAATGATAATACAGCCAGGATAATAATGTGTGCAAAGCTTTGTCAGCTCCTTGTGAGGCTTCTTGAGGAAGAACAGCCTCCATAAAGCTGCATGATTACATTTTTCCCAAGAAATAAGCTGAATATATACATTGAACATTTATATATGTGAATATACTTGTATTTTGAATATATATAGTATTTTTGCTGTACTCCTTCCCTTTCTGGGAGTATTTCTGCAAGAGCTGGGAACACCTCATATGAGTTTCTGCTCTAAAATCTGGGAAGTTCAATGAGAACTCTGATTATTTGGGGGGAGAAACTCAGAGGTGCTTGGACCCATCTCATTTCTTGGGGTATCTCTGCACAAGGAAGTTTTTGTGCTGTACCCAAGGAAGCAAGTTCCCTGTAGCTTTCCACCTGGGTGGCTAGAGTTCCTTCTCTAGGGAAGGCTCTGGCTTGTCTGTGCTTGGTGGGTTAACATTTTTAAGGTTGTTTTCAGTGACAGGGAGCCACAAACCCTCTCTTATGCTTTGAGAAAGAGGTCTTTATTTTCTGGCAATGGTTGATTTTGTAACTGTTAGCCTTGTCCCAGACTGGATCTGTTTCTCCAGATCTATGGTGAACTTGAGCAAACGCCAATTTCATCTCTCTCTATGGCCATGGAATTGCTTTCACACATGCTTCATCTCAGCGCTACCCGCTTTGAGTAAAGCAGCACATGGGGTTTGTGGCATCGTGTTTGCTGATGGCCATTTGAGCAGCAGGTGATGAATTTCAACTGGTAGCAGAGACCAGGTGTTCCTGGGGTGGGATTTTTTCCCTAACAGTGTGGGCATCTTCCCCACATCATCTCATAAGGTTGACAGATCAGTGAAAGAAAGCCTGAATGGGGAAAACAAAGATGCAGGAGTGGTTATAAGGGCAGCTGTGACCTGGGTCATGGTCACCACCATTTTGCTGATGACTGGGTTGCAGCATATACCATTTCACATTCCTTTTGCTGGCACCAGGCATTTGTGTTAATATTTCACTTGGTCTTTTGAATTTTCCCACTCAGAATGTCCCATGCAGGAGGACTTTGTCCAAAGTTGGAATGTGCCAGTTACCCAATCTCCAGTGAGTGTTTGCAGCCAGCAAAAGGGTCTTTCCTGGCCTATGTAGATGGGGTTTTTCCTGCTCTTATTTTAGCAGCATGTTTGTTCACAGACATTTTGTAATTGCCAATGCTGCGAGTTGATCTAAGTCCTCAAGACTCAGATTTACCTCTTCTGCTTTGTGCATCCTCTTTGGGGAGTGAAGTCATCCCCGGAGATGATGCCATCAAGGCAGGAGGTGGAGGAGGACCATGCCTGGCCGCATGGGCTCTGCCAGGCTGAGAATATACCACAGTTTGGTGGTTAAAGAAAGAAGATCAAAGTTTTATGATTTCAGGTGCATGCCCAGAGACCAGCTTAGCATTGCAAGACGTAATTGCTGGCTGTCCTTCATTAGACTGACTTGCACATCACCTGGATCAGCTGAAGAAGCCTGAAGGGCAGCCGGATCTGTGCGCTGCACCAGCATTGCTTCCTGGAAGGACTTTAGACCACTTTTTTCCCTTTTCCTCCTCAGTATGACCCCGAGCTGTCATCTCGGCAGTTCGGTGTGGAGCTCTCCCGCTTGACCAGTGAGGAGCGGGCAGTGCCGGTGCTGGTGGAGAAGCTCATCAACTACATTGAAATGCACGGGCTGTACACAGAGGGCATTTACAGAAAATCAGGGTCCACCAACAAGATCAAGGAGCTGCGGCAAGGACTCGATACAGGTAAACGGATGGGGAAAAAACATGCAGGGAGAAAAATCTCTGCAACAGCAAGGTTGGATGTGAGGAAGATGGAATGCTTCATCAGGAGGAAACAAGGGAGCGGTCCTACCTTCATTCCTGTGCAAGTGGTGCTTTCACATCTCCAACAAAACTCAAGTCACCAACTCATGCTTTTTGGGTGCAGTACCTGAAAAAAAGTAATTCTGGTTGAGGGAAAACACTGCCTTACTTACACTGTAGGAGTCGATGCCAGCAAGAAAAGAAATCCTGGTTCAACCCAAGGTTCCTTGCCCTGGAAAATGCATTTCTCTCTGATTTTAACATGTAGAGCCGAAATCAGGTGCTGGCTTTCTTACCATTGAACACAGTGTGGTTTTGGGGTGGCAAACAAACATTTTTATTGTAGAGGAGTAGCTTGCCATAGGATGGTTTGGGTTGGAAGGGACCTTTAATGGTCACATAGTCCAACCACCGGCTTCACTAATGGCTTCATATCGATCCTTGCCTCTTGTTTTTTTTCTTTTTCCTCAATCTGTTGCCAAACCCAGACATTGATAATGTGAATTTAGATGACTACAACATCCACGTCATCGCCAGCGTGTTCAAGCAGTGGCTCCGAGATCTGCCTAACCCTCTCATGACCTTCGAACTCTATGAGGAGTTTCTGCGGGCGATGGGTAAGGAGCCTCCTTTGGTATCCCATTCCCTTGGCAGAGGGAAAGGGTGGGCTAACTTTTTATTTAGTCTTTGGGCCCAAACCAGCTAGTTTTGCCAAATTACATTTACCGGGTTTCACAGTCTGAATTTTTGGCTATAAGGGGTTTTTCACAAGAAGCCACAGGCAGTTCAGTCTCACCTTTGGTGGCACACATTTGCATCATGGTTCAGCAGATTTCAACCCAAACCATTAGCCAGCAGATCCATCTTTTAAGTATCAAAAGTAAGTGTGTGTTAAGAAGATATCATTTTAAATAGGGGGAAGAGATAGATAGAAGCTGCCCCTAAACACTGCTGCTTCCTCTGCAGGCCTCCAGGAGAGGAGGGAGACTGTACGGGGAGTGTATTCAGTCATCGACCAGCTCTCCCGCACGCATCTCAGCACCTTGGAGCGTCTCATCTTCCACCTGGTGAGGTACGTTGAGCCAGGTATCCTTCATACCAAAATCACTAAGATCTAAAGGAGGTGGGCAAGGGAAAGAGAAGAGTTTTCAGGTCCATCACGCCTCCCAGGAGGTGGCCCCAGAGCTGTTCTCCAAGTGACGCGTGTATTGATGAACAGCCTCTGCAGTGTTTTGGTTGCTCATAGTGCTTGCCGGGTCCATGATGCCCCTCGCCGCTGCAGGAACAGGGTTTGTGGGTGGAAAACACTGGGGTTTTGCTTGCCTTGAGAACACCTGAGATGTCTTCAGGTTTGGCTTTCTCCATCAGGCAGAGCAAAGATGAGGGCAGAGCAGCGTGCTTGCTAGCAGAGCAAGATTGCACCTTAGAAACGTTGTCTATTCTATTGATCCATGGAAGAGGTGCAGTGGGAGGTGCCTTCACCACTGACTTCTCACTTAATCCCTATTTTTTCTAGGATTGCTCTCCAAGAAGAGACCAATCGCATGTCAGCTAATGCCTTGGCCATCGTCTTTGCTCCCTGTATCCTCCGCTGCCCCGATACAACAGACCCGCTGCAGAGCGTTCAGGACATCAGTAAAACAACCACGTAAGAACGTGGTGCTGGATGGTCCAGCTCCATACCTACTTCCATGTCACCACTCCCATCTTGATAACCCTCAGTACGGTCAAATGGCTCAAGAATAGGGGCTTTAGCATGGAAATTAGGAACACATATTTCATATTCTCTCAGTCCCCAAGAGGTTGTTGAAGGGGAATTTTTAAGCGATGAGGATCCACAAGAGCAGATCAACTTGTGTTCCCACCCAGCACTTCTCAGCAGGAATAGGTGAAGCTTGTGCTGATGTGGTTTTAGAATTAATCTCATTTCTAGCAAGCAGATCTTTATTGTGACTTAATTGGGGGGGGGGAGAGGTTATTTGATGAGATGAGTTTGGTCTGCAGCAATATTAACACTGCAGACTTGGATTTCTTTAAGGTATTTGACATAATTGCAAAGGTTTTACAGAGGAAAAGGTGAAGCACCTGCCCAAATTCAGTCTGGCTTGTATTAGATTTAAAAATTGATAATGGAGACAATGATAATGATGGAAACCATCCAGTGAAGGGCTGGGCTTCTGAAAGAGTTTGGTTTGCTGTCAGGAAGTATTAAAATGGTTGAAGACCAGAATGTGTTTGGAGGCTCAGCTGGTAGGAGCACTCATCCTTTCAGAGGATTTCTTTGTAGCTTCTGTCTCAGATTTTAGCTCTAGCACATCCTCTGATTTTATTACTGGAAAGGACTACCTTTTTTCCCCAAACACACTCCTGACAGCATTAAACAGTTCTGCTAAAGAAGCTTGCTGCAGGATTACTGCATGTAAGTGAGTTGGAGGCAATCTTCCTCAGGTTTGTATTTCCTTGATCCCACTTCCAAGAGAGCGATCTTTATCACTCTTTTTTGGGGAATTTGCACTACCCTTTGGTTTCCAGCTGGAGCTTTCTCCCTCTGTGTTTGCCATCAGGGCAGATCTTCAGGCAAGACAGAGACAGCTCAGATCAAATTGTTTCCTCCTCCCATCTTGTATTTTTGGGGTTTTTTTCCCCTTTAGGTGCGTAGAATTAATCGTCATCGAGCAGATGAACAAATACAAGGCTCGTCTCAAGGACATCAACAGCCTGGAGTTTGCAGAGAACAAAGCCAAGAGCCGCCTCTCCTTGATCCGCAGATCGATGGTGAGATGCCAAAACCATCTCTGTCCCTTCCCATCCCCTCCTTGCCCCTGAACCAACCCTCCCTTATCTTCTCCTGCTTATCCCAGCCTCCCAAACCCCTCGCAACCTCCCACACCATCCTCCCCAGGACAGGGACCCTCAGCCCCATGGAGGCTTCTCGCCTTTGCAGGGAGTCATTCCAAAGCACAAGAAAGTGGGAATGGTCTGTGGAAATGTGGTCACTCCAGCTCAGATGCTCCTGATCAGTGTTTCCATCTTGATTTGAACTTGTTTGGTCATGGGTTGAGTCAAGTATTTCACTGACCAGCTCAATGTTGCCCCATGGGAGACCTGGACCATCCTTTTTCATACTCAGTTGCATTATCTGAACCCAAAATGAGCTCCTCAAAGGCTCTCCCTGTTCCCACACCACCTTTTTGGGAGACTCAAACACATCTCATTGAGCTTCCATGCTGCCTCGGGGGCCGGCGGGCTGCGGATGCACGCTGCACTTGGCTTGTTGGGCTGTGGGAGCGAGACAGACTTGGCACAGCGTGGTTATCCCAGGCTTGGGCTGAGGAGCCAAGTGGCACTTCTGCTTGGATCTGCCCGCTGAGGTCCTCGGGAACATGTTGCTTCTGCTTTCTTGGGGATGAAATCCAAGCAGGGGCTGCCCAAGGTTGTGGGGCTTGTGCTGCAGAGCTGCCCTGCTCATCCTACTTGGAAAAAAAACCCATCAAAATGAACAGAAATGGGGTTTTTTGGCGGGGCAATGGCATGTGCACTCTAACCTTCTGCTTTCCTTTTCATCTCCTCTCTAATCCAGAAACCTGTACTAATTGCAGTTAGATTTATGAGCATAACCCGCAGCTCAATCCCGGTATGTATTAACTGCAGCGCACCCCGCTCCAGCCGCCGCATCCCTCTGTTGTGTGTCACCGCCACTCATTCCAGCCAAATCCCACCGGCCATTGTCCGTGACATTGCCCGTCTGGTCCCCGAGTGGGAGCTGCTCCTCAGGGTCACTGTTTTTCCAGCAGGTCCCCCAGGCAGCAGGAGTTTGGGATGGCCACGACTCGGCCATCCCCACAAGCAGCTCCTTGAAAAACTGCTTTCTGCCCCTTCTCCCCTTCCTACTTTTCTTTTCCTCTTATATTTTCTTTTCCCATCCTGTGCTTTCCTCTTTTTTGCTTTGCTTGACTCATCCCTTCCTACCCCAATTTCTGCTCACTCAGGATATGTTTCAGCATCATGTTGCTTTCGCAGTGCTGCTGTATCTTGAGATGGTGGAAAAAACCCTTGGCTCAGATGCCTCTGTGACCACGAGGCATCTGAAGGTCTCCTCCACCTTCTTGGAGGAGCAGCACCACCACCCCTTTGAACAGAAGGGCGCAAGACCCAGGTTGGAATTGGAAGGGGTCCAGCAACCCCATTATTCCCCAGCTCCATCCCAGCTTGACTTTGAGTTCCCAGTGAGAAAAGCATTTGCAGGTTTTTGGGGATGCTTCTGGAGCTGTTTCTTTTCCTACCAAATTTGGCCCATGATGCTTCTTCCCATCCATGCGGGTCAGGAGACAGGGAAGGGCAAAATTCGAGCTCTGCTTCCCTGATGCTGTTTTGCAAGCACACCATTTTGCAGGGGCTTAAGTCCACAAGCCAGTGGGATCTTTGGGATCTCAGGGGTTTTGGCTAATAGGATTCAGGTAGCTGCTCCTCAGCTCAGGAGCCCACGTGAGAAGGTGTCATCAGATGAATGCCAGGGCGCAGGAGAAGCTTTGCTGCTGCAGGAAAGTCTCTGAGATGTGACATTAAAAGATGAAAGGGGTAAAACGGAAAAAATCTCACTTTTAGAGGAAAAAAAGGGAAGCTCCTTTACCCTGCAAACCTGCTCTAGGCATGTGGGCTATCAGGAAGAGCCAGGGATGCCACAGCTGCAGAGATTAGATAGTCCTATGGGGAGAAAAGCTGTGTTGCAACGAGCTCTTCAACTGCATGGAGATGCAGGCTTATCCTGGGTGATGGTTGTCAGGAGGAGGGCACCAAGCAAGGGGCACATCTCAGGCTGGTTGACATTGCCCAAGTCCTGATCAGTTGAGGATCTTAAATTTAGAAGATGAGACACGTCTGGTTGTGATAATGGTTAAGGTAGAAGCTTTTTAATGTCTGTCATGTCCCTCATCCAAGGATGGGTGAGGAAAGGATGCAAGATGTGATCTGATGATAAAGTGGGAGCCAGGTGCCTTGAAATCAAAGCCCTGGTGACACTTCCACCCAGAGCCAACACAGACCTGGCAGGTCAAGCTTCCCATCGCATGGGCTATGGAGCTTTGCGGAAACCCATCCTGCTGCCAGCTGCGCTTGCTTGGAAGCCCAGGTTGCACTTGGTCCATCAGCACCACACTCACCACCTCCATCCTCACCTCCTCCAGTGTGTTGGGTCTTTCTGGTACCTCTCCCAGCCTGGGGTGAGATTTTGGAGAGTCCTGGGTGCAAGCACTGAGGACCGGTGGCCAGGGCCATTGTCTTTGCTCCTTCGGAGAGCAGTGTGGTTGGCACCTGAGATGTTGGCAAAAGCACCTTGGCTGGTGATGGTGACACCATTGTCTCTCTTCAGGGCAAAGGACGCGTGCGACGTGGTGCCTACCCCAGCCCGACGTCTCCTGTTGCTGTGCGCTTGCCCTCGGTGACAGATGTCCCTGAGGAGACCATAAACAGTGAGGAAGCCATGGAGATGGAGGTGACAGAGCAGCAGCAAGTGGCCATGCAGCAGGAGGAGAAGGTGCTGACTGAGCAGATTGAGAGCCTGCAGAAGGAAAAGTGAGTCTAACTGAGGGTTTAAGCCATGTCCCATAGCTGCAGGTTACCTATGGATGTCGCTTGACATCATTTAGTTGACGTGCTGCTCTCAGGATGACCTGGAAGACTCCATCCCTCCATGAATCTCTTGGCGTATGTGCATCCCTTTCTTCTCTTTCCCACTTTTTTGGTTCCCTTGGGTCAATGGGTTGGTTTTGGCAGGGAGGAGCTGACGTTCGAGATGCTGACGCTGGAGCCCCGCGCCTCTGACGATGAAACCCTCGAGTCTGAAGCCTCCATTGGCACTGCCGACAGCTCTGAGAATCTGAACTTTGACTCCGAAGGAGCCATCTCCGATCGCTCGGGTAAATCCAAGTGTTCTTGGGTTTATCATAGAATCATAGACTGGTTTGGGTTGGAAGAGACCTTCAGAGCTCATCTAGTCCAACCCCCCTGCAATGAGCAGGGACATCTTCAACTAGAGCAGGTTGCTCGGGTTTTTCTATAAGCTTGAGGGGGGTTTACTTGTTTCTTTCCTGCATAGAGGAAATTTAAAGCCAGCAATTTAAATGGGTGTAAAGAGGAGGGTTAAGGGTTGAAACACATGGGGACGTGGGTGGTAGCACCCAGGGTTTGGTGGGGAGGTGAGCACTCCCCCAGCACCATGCATCATCATCCTGGGTAATGATCCCAGTGAGATGCTGGGAACATTCTCCTGGCTTCATAGCATGCGTCCCCAGGGAGTGGTGCCGAGATCCTGTGTGGTTTCGGGGTGCTAATCCTCTGGTGGTCTTTCCCATCTCCTCCAGAGAGAAGCATAGCACTTACCTCCCTGCGCCCCGCCAAGGTGGAGGGGCCGAGCCGGCTGCGAAGGCACCCCAGGACGCGGCCGGACCCAGCGGACCCAGCCGACGTCTCCATCTCCTCCTCCTCATCATCCCAATCATCCACCTCCTGCTTGCCCCACCTTCCCCGGAAGCGCTTCCAGATGTACTCCAAATCGCCTTTCTACCGAGCAGGGAGTCCTGGCGAGGCCCCCGAAAGCCGGGCGAGCCCCGAGGGCTTCATGGGACCTCTCCGTTATCCTGAGGAGCGCCCTCAATTCACCACCCGTGGGACGTTCAACCCGGAGAAAGGCAAACAGAAACTGAAGAGCGTGAAAATTTCCCCCCCAAAAACCAAAGAGCCCCCAGATGGGGGGACAGGGGGGACACGCAAGAGAAACCCCGAGGCCGACTGTGCTGCCACCCAATCCCTTGTCCTCCTGGGGAGCAACGAGTTCATGGTCTGAGAGGTTCCACATCATGCACTGGAGCATCCTCCTGTCCATGCTCCCAATGGCTTCCTTGTTAACGCCAGGAGGATGAATTCCTGATTTCAAAGGCCGGGGAGGTGGGGAACGGTTTTAACGGTGGCCTTAGTGGTTAGGGGGGTTGAGGGTTTCTGGGGGGGTTGGACCGGGGATGGAGGGGCACTGGCCGGCTCCTGCGCCCTTCCCCTCGGAGCACCCCACGCCTCAGAGCGTTGCGCCGCCAAATCCTCGTGCCCAATCACCGTAGCCTGTGGGTAGGAACAAACCAAGCCTAAAACTCCTGTGGGAGTCCCAGCAGGAGTCCCAGCCAGCCAGCCAAGCCCTCCGCGCTTTAACCACCTCATCCACGCCAACGCCAAGCGCATGGAAAAGCGTTAAAATCTGCCAAAAACCACCTTATTTTTTGTGTTATTTTTTAACGTGACTTAACCACCTTCTCCTCTTTTTTTTGTTTTTGGAGACCATCAGTATTAAAAAATAATAATAATAATAATACTCAAGGACTACTTGAAGCTATATTTGTTTATAAGCTGGTTACTGGAGTTTGATGTAAATAGATATATTTTTATTTTTATTTTGTTTTCTATTTTTCCCCAAACAGAACTTTTTGTTTTTTGATTATTGTTATTTTGTGGCCGGGAAGGAGGAAGAGATGGGCTGAGCCGTCCTGCTGGTGCCATCACTGGTGTCACCATCCATCACTTGCCGCTACCACCTTGCTCTGTACATTGAGATGTACTTTGAGGTGTAATTAGCCTGATTTAAAAGCAATGCCCATAATAGGACTAATTAGAACTCAGCTCTTAATCCCTCCCATACCATCATCATCATCATCACCCTCCATGGCACCCGGAGAAGCTCCAGGTACTGGAAAACCTCTGGAAAGGCAAAATTAGGAACACCAGAGCACTAATTAGATGAATAAAGGATGGATCCATCCTGTTAGATGCGTTGGGCATTGCAGGTTGAGGCTCATCCTTTCCTGGAACACCACCAAAAAAGGGGAAAACACCAAGACCTGGGTTTTCCTGAGCATTTTGTGGTTTTCTGGGCATCTCTGCATCCCAGGGTTCAGCCAAGCTGCCCTTTGGTCCCCTCCCCCTGCCCATTGCTTTTGAGGGATGGTTTATTTATTGGGGATTTGGTTTGCTTTTATTTTACTTTTTAAAGTTTTACTTTTATTTTCATTTTCATTTTTTTCCATGGGGGAAAGCAATGGATGCGACCGGGAGAGCGGGAGCATGGGAACACCATCTGCCTTGGTGATGCATCCTGGGAGCGGAGCAAGACCCACTCAATCATCCCCCACTCACAGGGGAAAACAGGATTTTACCATCCTGAGTGGAAAATAGGGATTTTGGAACCACCCTGGGATATGCTGGGAGGCGGGTTGTGGTCACAAAAGTGAAAGATCCTGGGAAGCCACCCCAAATTTCCCTAGAGCTGGAAATAGTGGGAGCATCCCTGTGCTCTGCACCAAAACCAGCCATTTTTGAGCACCTTTATCTAAAACCCAAGGAATGCTCCTCAAAGTTGCTCCGAGTGAGGGTGTCCCTGTGGGAGGGCCGAAGGGCTCCATCCTCATCCTCAGTTTTCCCAACACAGCGGCATGAGCACAGCAGGGACAGCAGACCTGGCTTAGGCAGCGCCTCCAAGTACATATATATGTGTATGTGTGTATTTCTTTTCATATATGTATTTCCCTTATATATAGATATTATATATATAAAGAAAATATATGTTAAAGAATATATATTCTATATATAAAGAAAATTGACCTATGAAAGACTATGTATATTCTATATATAAAGAAAGTATATGTAAAATAATATATAAAGAATAAATATGTTTCTTTGTATGTTTTTATTTCTTTTATATATAATACATGTTTGTATATAAAGAAATACGAGATATATGCTACATTTAAAGACTATATATTTCTTTATGTATTTTGTATATAAAGAAATATATATAAAGAATAGATGAAGAAAATATATTTCTTTGTATATATTATAAAATAATATATAGAGAGAAATATAAATATAGAAAAAATATACTGTGTATAAAGAATATATGTCTTTATGCATATGTTTATATTTCTATGTAGAGAAATATATATAAAATAATATATATACCATGTATAAAGAATATATTTCTTTATATATAGTATATGTTTCTGTATAAAGAAATATATGTACAATAAATATATACTATGTATAAAGAAATATATGTCAAATAGATGCGTACTGTATAAAAAGAACATGTATTTCTTTATATATGTTTTCCTGTATTTCTTCTATATGTATAAATGTGTGTATGTTTCTTTATATAGATTTATATATTTCTTTATATAGAGCATATAGTTCTCTAAGTACATATATGCCATATATGAAGAATATATGTTCATATATTTTATCTCTATTTCTTTGTATATGTAAGTGGAATATATATGGAATATATATAGAAAATATATAGAATATATATAGAAAACATTTCTTTATATATATTATATATTTGTGTATATATATAAAGAAAAAGGGTAGAAAAGAAATATACGCAAATATAGATATATATGTGTAAAATCCAGGCCAGGCAGGAGCTGAGCTGCAGAACGGGGGTTCCAGGGCTCCAGGCAACGCATCCCCCCAGCATCTCCCACAGCCCCTTCCCAGCCCCTCCTGCAAGCCAAGGGATGGATTTGCGGCACGAATGTACTTACTACTGGAGCGGAGGAGCAGGGCACATGCGGTCAAGTGGTGGTGGTATTATTATTATTATTATTATTTTTCATGGAATTTTTTTTAAGTAATTTATAAGTCTGCTGCGTGTAAATTAAAACCAGATCTGTATTGTATGAGGATATATTATCCTGTGTCACCCACGCTAGGAATGGTTTAAAAAAGGAGAAAAAAAAAAAAAAAAAACCAGAGAAATAAAAGTGTACTTCTGTAAAGGTGAAGCAGTTGTGGTGCTGGTGACACCCAAAGCACTGTCGGGTTTGGGGGCTTGGGGGGCTTTTCCCTTCTGCTCTCAGCCTGTCATGTGGTTAAAGTGCAATTGAACAAAGCCCCCGCCCCCAGTGTTTGATGTCATATATCATAATAGATTCTAATTTTGCTTATTTCTATGCAGATTATTTCTGTTTCTCATGTACAGATTTTTTCCTATTTAGATAGTTTTCAATTTATTTATTCAGATTATTTTCATTTTATTTATATTGAGATTATATTATTTATATTTCATAAATATATTTAATTTATATTTAAAATATAATATATATTTTATTTAAAATATATTTAATTTCTATTTAAAATATGATACATAATATAAATTATATATTTATATAATATAAATATATTATTTATATTATATTTCATTTTTATTTATATATTTTCATTTTATTTATATTTATTCACATTATTTTAAATTTTTTTTCCATTCAGATTATTTCTATTCAGATTATTTTCAATTTATTTCAATTCACATGATTTTTATCTTTATATTCAGATTATTTCTAATTATATTGGCTGAGATAATTTCAATCTATTTATCTTCAGATTATTTATTCTATTCTGAATTCTATTCAGATGATTGAATTCAGATCCCTTCAGTTTGGTTCCATTTGCATAATTTATTTTCAATTTCTGCTCAGATCATTTTAGATTCTTTATTTTCATTTATTTTCACAATTCAGATTATTTCTCATCAACTTGTTTTCACTGACATTCTTTCTAGTCAGATTCTTTCTTTTTCAATTTATTTGTAGTCAGATTATTTCATCTTATTTACAATTTTCTTAGAGTCATATTATTTCATTCGTATTATTCATATTCAGATAATTTATTTTCAATTTATATTCTGATTCTTTCAGATTCTTTCTTTTCACTCTACTTATATTCAGATTCCTTTCAGTCAGATTATTAATTCCAATTTTTTCCAAACAGATCGTTTATATTTATCTTAGTTTTATTCAGATAATTTCTTTTTAATTTATTTGTCTTCAGGTTGCTTCAATTTTTTTATTTTCATTTCATTTTTATTCAGAATATTTTATTCAGGGTATTTCTCATCAGATTATTTATAGTCATTTATAGTCAGAGAATTTATTTTCAATTTCTTTATATTCAGATTATTTCATTTTATTTCTAGTCACATTATTTTTATTGATCTTATTTTTATTCTGATTGCTTAATTCCTATTATTTAATTCCAGTTATTTCATTTTACTTGAATCTCTCCTATTTATAGTCAGATAATTTATTTTAAATGTACTTCTTTTCAGATTGTTTATTTCTATGTTATCCATTTACAGGCGCGAGGACACTGGCTGCAAACCCTCCTCTTTATTCCAGGTATAAAACTGGGGGGCAGAGCAGGAGCCCCCCAGGACAAGGCTCAGTCACTGCGGGTCCTGTGGGATCACAGAGCTGAAGTCGCACCCTGTGGGTGAGGGGCAGTGATTGTGTGACCAGTGTCACCCCAAGGGCTGGCATCACCCCTGGGCTGGCGTCACCCCAAGCCAATGTCACCCCTGGGCTGGTGTCACCGCTGGCCACTGTCACCCCTGGTCAGTGTCACCCCTGGGTTGGCGTTACCCCTGGACAGTGTCACGTCTGCTCAATGTCACCCCTGGGCTAGTACCAACCCCAGGATGGCCATCATCCCTGTGGCCAGTGTCACCTCTGGGCTTGCATTATCCCCAGCCAGTGTCACCCTTGGACTTGTGTCATGCCCTGGGCTAGTGTCACCCCCAGGGTGTCATCATCCTTGGTCAGTGTCACTCCTGGGCTGGTGTCATGCCCCCCCCCGCTGGTGTCACCCCTGGGTGGTAGTGGGTCCCCATGGGTGCTGTTGCCTCAGCAAGGGCATCTTGCCTGGGTCTGTGGGTTTCTCTAGCGTTCGGGACATCAGCACCCGTCAAGGCACCCACCCCAATGAGATGCTCCTGGTGCTTCTGGCACCCACTTGGGGACATGCCCCTGCCGCCAGCTGTCCCCGGTGAAGCTGGCCCCACACCCCAGCTGCCGGCAGCATCCCATAGTCCTGACCACCACCCCGGAGATGGGAGCATGGGCACCTTCACACCCTGCAGCATCCCGGGGTGACGAGACCCAGGGTGGAGGTGACAGGGTGTCAATGCAAGGTGACATCGGGCTGGGGGAGGTCAGTTCTTGAACATGTCACACAGCAGCTTCTCCATGGGGGTGTTGCCAATAGTGCGGCGGAAGAAGAGCAGCTCCACGTGCTCGGAGGAGATGAAGCGCAGCGCTGGGAGGAGCAGCAGCAGCTTCCCAAACCTGGGGGCACAGCAGTGGCCATGGGTGGGTGTCCCTCACCCCTGGTGTCACCTGTGGACACGTGGGGACGCGGTACCTGACAGGTTGCCCAGGGTAGTGAGAACGGTTGTGCTGGCCCAGCATCACCTGTGACTGGTCCTGCAGGTTCTCCACCTGTTCAGGGTCCTTCAGGCCACGGGTCTCTGTAGGAACAAGAGTGTGAGGGGTGGTTTGGGGGCACGGGGACGGGCAGCGGCAGTGCTGGTGGGTCCCCTCACCTGGTTTGAAGAGCACCACGGCCTTCATGCAGGCAAATTCGGTGGGGTCAACAGCCAGTGCCTTGAAGCGGCCGAGGGTCTCCTGCAGCGCCCGGACATCCAGGGCAGCTGGCAGCAGCTTCCCAGGTGCCGGCTCAGGGACAGCCAGCAGCGGGCAGCTCTCCAGAGGCATGGACCACTGGATGGCACAGAGCAGGAACAGCTCACTCCACGCTTCCTCCAACAGGATCACCTGGGGACAGGGCAGGAACCCCAAAAACCCATCACCCCCAAAGCCTCCAGCATGGTTGGTTGGGTTGGCATCTTACGATGGGGTGGGACCCTGCGGTGGATGTTGGCATGCTCCAGCCATCCCCATCCCACTGGTTGCCTGTGTTTTTGGGGTTCCCCTTTGACCCATGGAAGTCCCCAGCCCCACCTGGTCGCGGAAGGGCAAGTTGGAGAAGACAGGCAGGTTTTTGGCCCATTTCACAGCCATGAAGAGGAGCCGTGCAGAAGTCTCATAGACGTTTTCGGGGCTGGCCGCTGGGTATGGTGCTACCTGGTACTCGCTGGCTGCCCGCTCCGGCTCGCTACCCGTCACATCCACTGTCTCATCAGCTGCAGGGACAGAAGAGGACATTGGTGGTCGCCACACCATGGGGACAACCCTCTTCCTGCCATCAGCCACCCACCGTCCTCGGGCTCCAGCTTGGCGCAGGTCTCGGCCGTCATTAGGCTGGCCATGAAGCGATGGTTGGTAGGCGGTGTGGTCGCCCGGGGACCCGGGGTGACAGCGACAGTGGCACTGGGACCACAAGGAGCTGGGCAGGGGGTCGGGGGCACCTCACGGGTGGTGGCCACGTGCTCAGGGGGCAGCTCGGCATCCAGCTCGATGTTGTCCAGCCGGACCTGGGCCGTGCTGCGGGGCTGGCGCTCGTTCTGCACAGCTGCAGGGACGTGGTGGCATCAGCACCAGCCACATCGCTGACAGCCCCTGCCACCTGTGTGTCCCCACAACGCGTCTCACCGTCCTTGTTCATGCCGGCTTGCAGGCACTTCTTGAGCCGGCAGGCCTGGCACTGGTTGCGGTGCGCCTTGTCCACCGGGCACAGCCCTGTCCCCGCCTGGCACCTATGGGAGAGGTGGTACCTGACTGCAGTCCCTGGGGTGGCTCCTGTCCCTGGGCGGGCCCTGACATGGGTGACATATCCTGGGGGTGCTTTGTCCCTATTGGGTGTCTTGTCCCCCTGCAATGGGTTTCCTCCACCACAGGGTGCCACCCTGTTAGGCACCCTGTCCCCAGTGGGTGCCCTGTCCCAGTAAATACCCTACCTTGATGGGCGTCCTGACTCCATGAGGGTGCCCTTGACCCCCCAACCCAGGCCCCTGCCCCATTGGGTGCCTGTCCACTGGTCCCTGCCCTGCTGGGTTCAAGTCTCCCTGAGTCCTTGCCATGTCCAACCCCATGTCCCTGTTATACTTGGTGTCCATTCCCTGAGTCCCTTTCCCACTGGGTGCCTGTCCCCAGGGTTCCTACCCAATTGGGTGCCTGTGCCCCCAGTCCCTACTCCACTGGCTGTCCAACCTCATGTCCCTGTCCCACTTGGTGTCCACCTCCTGGCTCCCTCTCCACTGGGTGCCTGTCCCCATGGTCCCTACCCTTTTGGGTGCCTGTCTCCTTAGTTCCTGCCCCATTGGGTGTCCAAGCCCTCAATCCCTGCCCTACTGGGTGCCTGTCCCACTGGTCTGTGCCCCACTGGGTGTCCGTGCCCTGGGGTTCCCACCCTGTTGGCTCAAGTCCCTTTAGGGTCCCTGTCCCTAGGGTATTCACTGGGACAGGGCACCCACTGGGGACAGGACATGCACTGGGACAGGGCACCTTTGGGAACAGAGTGCCCTGGGACAGGGTGTCCCAGATCCTTGCCCTGCTGGGTGCCCATCCTGTGGGTCCCTACCCTGCTGGGCACCTGTCCCCCTAGTCCTTGCCCTATGCCCTATAACGTGTCCACCCGCTGGGTCCCTGCCCCGTGCGGCCCTTTCATCCCTGTGCCAACCTGTAGATGAGCTTCCTGCGAACGCTGCGCTTGAAGAAGCCACTGCAGCCGTTGCAGGCGTAGATGCCATAGTGCTTCCCACTGCTGGTGTCACCACACACCTTGCACAGCAGCACGGGGCTCAGCGCCTTGCCAGGGGCTGGGCTCAGCCCTGCGGGAGAGGAGCCACCACATTCAGGGTGACTCAGGACACCCCAATGTCCCTCATCCCTCCTGTCTCCCTGCTGCTCCGCAGCATCCTTGTGATGGGGTGGCTCCCATCTCTGCTGGTCCAGCCTAGGTACATGGATGGGGACATCTCAAGGACTACAGGGATTGCACATCCCTGTAGTGGATGTTCTGGGGCATATTCCCTATGCCCCAGAACCCAGGATGCTGCCAGCAGAGCTCTCATAAGCCTTTTTAAAACAAAAGGGGATGAAATGGCATCCCTTGGGATGGGGAATCCCAGAGAAGGGCCACAACCAGAGGTGTCCTGGAGAAGGATTATGGCTGGGACCCCAGGGCACAATGAGGACAACAATAAGGACCATGGGCATCATGGAGAGGGTTGGGGCTGGGAACTACAGGCATCCCATCCCAGAGAAGGACCACAATGGGGACTCTCTGCACCTTGGAGAAGGATGATAGCTGAGGACCCCAGGCATCCTTCAGAAGTACCATGATGGGGACCCCAGCCATCCTGGAGGACCACAATGGGGACATTCTGGAGCATTCTGGAGAAAGGTCATGATGGGGATCCTGGGTGTCTTGCAGAAAGACTACAACGGGAGCCCCAAACATCCCAGAGAAGAACCATAATGGGGATGCTGGGTGTCTTGGATATGGATCGTGATGGGAAACCCAGCCATCCTGGAGAAGGACTGTGATAGAGACCCTGGGCATCTTGGAGAAGGACCATGACAGGGACTGAAAGCATCCAGGAGAAGGACATGATGTGGACCCTGAGCATCTTGGAGAAAAACTACAGTGAGGGACCCCAGGCATCTTAGAGATGGACCATGAAAAAGACCCCAAGTATCCCAGAGAAGAACCACAATGAGGAACCCCAGGGACCTTGGAGACTGACCACAATGAGGACCCCACCACTGCTGCGGTCCCACCGTGTCCCACCACCTCTTACCCGTGGGGCTCTCCTCCAGGCCGGTGCTCACCCCCGACCCCGCTGGCGATGCAGCCATCCCGTCCGCGGCGTTCCTGACCAATCCCTGCAGGTGCAGGTGCCTGGGCTCTGGCGAGGGTGGGTGCTCCGGCAGCTCTGCAGGCAGCGCGGCTCGCTCTTGCTCTCTTCAAGGCAGCTTAGGAGCGGGTGCTGTGTAAGCAGCCGCCTCTTTGTCACCCCCTTAATCTTTAGTGTCTGCGAGGGGCGGGGGGGATCAATCAGCCACGCGATGAAGAATTAACAAGGTGCTGAGCCCCAGCCCTGTAACCCTAAACCCACGACACCCAACACCCCCCGTGTGCTGCCACCCGCACTGTGTCACCCTGCCACCGCCTGCACCCCACCCAGCACTGCAGGGCTGAGATTGCGGCCATGTGGGACACCGGGCTTGGGGTAGGGACCCCTGCATGCATGTGTGTGTGTCCCTCTTTGGGACCCACCAGGTCCTATAAGCGCATAAGCCCTTCACTAAGGCGGTTAGAGGGGAATAACGAAACGTGGTAATTAAAGGGGGTGATTTCCCTGCCCCCAAGTAATTAACTACCAGCCTTGACAGTGAGAGGAAGGGGGATGCTCGGAGGGCCCCCACCCCCCACCCCGTGCCTCAGTTTCCCCCCCTGGGCTGCTGACACGGCAGCGGGTGGGGGCCGGTAGCCCTGGGGTTACGCAACTGCCACTAAACCGTCATCGTGACAGGGCAGCACAATTTGGGATTTGAGGCTTTAGCTGCTAAACCCCCCTGCCCAGCAGAGGGGATGGCGGCCGCTGTCACCCAGCCCAGCTGGTCCCCAGGGATGGGCCAGCTTGCGGCTGGGGGTCCCCAGCCCCTGTGTCATCCCAGGGGGGCGCTCAGCCTGTGGCCCCCACGGAGGTGTGCCATGGGATGGGCCATGGCAACAGTGACACAAGTGGATCAGGTGGCTGCAGGTCACCCCTCCATCATCCCTGCCTGCTGCCTGGCTCCATCCACACTGCCTACAACATGCCTCCACTTCCCCCGCCTGCAGCCTGGCTCCATTATCCTGCCTGCAGCATTGCTCCATCACCCCTGCCTGCAATACTGCTCCATGTTCCCCTTCCTGCAGCATTGCTCGATCATCCTGCCTGCCTGCAGCCTGGCTCCATTATCCTGACTGCAGCATTGCTCCATTACCCCTGCCTGCAGCATTGCTCCATTACCCCTGCCTGCAGCATCACTCCATTACCCTGCCTGCAGCACTGCTCCATCACCCCTGCTTGCACCATTGCTCCATCACCTTTGCTTACATCACTGTTTCATGTTCCCCTGCCTACACCATTGCTCCGTGTTCCCTGCCTGCAGTATTACTCCATGTTCCCCTGCCTGTAGTATTACTCCATGTTCCGCTGCCTGTATCACCCCTGCACCCCTGGAACCACCTGTCCTCCCAGGGTGCCCCGTCCCACCCTGCAGCCCCCATGCCGTGGTGGGCCCCATCCTGACCCAGATCTCTGACAGCACCATCTGCGGCCGCCCTCCTCCCTCCACAGAATTATGACGCTGGGCTAATGCGGCAGGAGCAAGCTGTCACCTCGCCCTGCCTGGTCCCTGCCCTCAGCTTAGGTGCCTCCAGCCCCTGCAGCGCACCTTCACCCATGGGTGACACAACTCCACAGTGCTCGAGGGGTGTCAGCCCACCCATGGGTGATGCAGGGACCCAGGTGCCTGGTGCCAGCGGATGGCAGTACTTGCTGAGTCGGCTAATTTGCCCATCCCCTCCTCGCTGTCGGGTAAAAGCCAGCTCCGGAGCAGGGATTTGGGATGGGGATTAGCCAGGCCAACCATCTGCTGCCGGCCAATCATCAGCACACCCAGGAAAGCCAATAATTCCCAAAATATGGTTTCCCACCCCATTTGTCCATTGGGTGCTGACCCCAAGGTGGGCTCCTCATCAAGTAGCACCCTGGAGCTGAGCACTCCATGAGCACCCAACTCAGGCACCCAGGGGAACTCCTCCCGGCCCATTTCTGGGGAGCACCCCAAGCAGGCCTGAGGCCACAGGCGAGAGGCTGCAGCGGCAGGTGGGGGTGAAGGAGCAAACGTTAAAGCCTGCGGCGGGGCCGTGACTCAGCTCCGTGACAGATGCTGGGGCAGATGCCATGGGATTACCCAGCCTAAAACCTGGGGCTCTGCCCCCGCCCCAAGGCACAGAGCATTTAATTACTAATTTACTAATTACCCAAAGATGCTGGTGATGGGCTTGAAATCTGTGGTCGGGAGAAGCCTCAGGCCTCTAGCCACCCTAATCCCACCGGCTGTGGGGAGCTGGTGGATGAGCCCTGGGCAGGGGACAGCATGGTTGAGGACATAAGGTGTCCCAGGGAAGCACCAACTGTGCTTCAACTGTGACACAGGGTGGTGGGGAACAGGAGGGGACAGCAGGAACAAGATGGGGATGGTGGGGACCGGGAGCAGGTGATGGGACCAAGGAAAGATGGTGGGCATCAAGAAGGGACAACAAGGATCAGAAAGGGATGGTGGGGACCAGGAGGCGACAATAGGGACCAAGAGGAGATGACGGGAATCAGGAGGAGACATTGGAGTCCAAGAGGAGATGATGGGGACCAGGAGGTGATGATAGAGATCAGGAGGAGCCAATGGGGATGAAGGGGACCAGGAGGGGACAACAAGGTTCAGGAGGGGGTGATGGGGACCAGGAGGAGGGGATGGGGACTGGGAGGGGATGATGAGGATCAGGAAGGGACAATAGGAACCTCGGTGGTTTCATGGTGACCAAGAGACAACAATGGATGATGAAGAGCAGAAGGTGATGGCAGGGACCAGGATAGATGGTGGAGACCAAGACAGGATAATAGGGACCATGTGGGGATGATGGGGACCAGGAAGAGACAATGGTGACACAGACGGGCCAAGGGAACCTAGAGGCATCATGAGGAGATCATCATGAGCCACTAGTGAGGACCAGGAGGAGATGGTGCAGACCAGGAGGGGATGATAAGGAGCAGAAGGGGCTGGTGAGAACTGGAGGGTACATCAGGATGGCACAACAGGGACCAGGAGAGGATGGTGGGGATCAGGAGGGGATAAGAGCAAGCAGAAGAAGGCACGGAGGTCTGGAAGGGTTCAAAATGGACTAAAGGTGGCTGGGAAGGGTTAACAGAGCCTCTGGCTCTGAGCTGTGCCCAAGCAGGCTCCGGTTTCAGCTGTAATTAGCTCTTGTTTGTTGGATGATAAATGATGCTTTGGCATTGCCTGATGACAGAGGTTGACAGATCCCACATCACCCGCTCAAAGCCCTGCCAAAGCCACCACTGACCCCACAGCATCAAGATTAAAGTTTAATGTGACTCTGGAGCTGACCCCAGGCATGCGCCACCCTGGGGACAGGGGCTAGGGAGAGGCTGGTGGCCTGGCAAGAGGCTTTTTGGCACCAAGAGGTGTTACAGCACCAGCAGGTGGCCATTGGCTATCGGTATATTGGCCACAGGGCCGTTTCATGCCTCCTTCAGGGTTACCAAGAGGTTTGTTGATTAAATGTCACACCAGGTTGGGTTGGGCCCCCTTAGACTGGCCCCATGGGATGACTCCGTGCCATGGTGGGGCCGGTCCGTGTGGTCCGGGCACATTCCCGGGCATTGGTGGGTGCCAAGAGCCACCGTGGTGCTCACTGGGGCGGGCTGAGGGCCTGCCCTGCGTCCACCTTTGGAGCAGCAGCTGCCCGGGGACCACGGTGGAGCAAGGGGACCTCGGAGGCACCCCAAGGTGAGGGAGCAGGGCATGGCATGAGTGCCAGGGCTGGCATGGTGCTTGCTTGGGCTTCGGCAGGGAGACGTGACACCACAATTGTTTGGGGACACAGAGGTCCCCAGGGTGAGGCTGGGCATGGGCCCGTGTCCCCAGCTTCTGGACATCATGTTTTCTTCTTGCAGATGAACCTCCTCGCCCAGGTAAAGGAGGAGCTGGTGGGAAAGCACCTGCACCCAGCCAGTGCCACCCCCCTACTGTGGCACCCGGCACCCAGGGACCCTGCAATGGGGACATGACTGATGCTGAGTCTGGGGGTGCAAGGGGCAGTGAATGGGTGCTGGGAGGCTGCTCTGGGCTGCAGAGGGGTGTTACCAGGGTGTGTGCCAGCAAGGGTGGGTGCTAGAATGGGGGGTACCAGCGGAGGGGGGTGCCAGCAGGGATGGGTGCCAGCGGGGATGGGTGCCAGCAGGGAATGGGTGCTAGCAGGGATGAGTGCTAGCAGGGAATGAGTGCCAGCAAGGATGGGTGCTAGCAGGGAATGGGTGCCAGTAGAGATGGGTGCTAGCAGGGAATGCGTACCATCAGGGATGGGTGCTAGCAGGGACGAGTGCTAGCAGGAAATGGGTGCTAGTAGGGATGGGTCCCATGCTTGCTCTGCCCCTCTCCCCACAGATGAGCTCCCTGGTGCAGACCCTGCGAGCCTGGGATGCGCCACTCCTCCAGCCCCAGCGCTGGCTGGGCTCCTGGGTGCAACAGGTTTGGGGTGTGGGGACTGGGCAGGGGGTGGCATCAGTCCGGGCAGGGGCTGAGCCATGGCACTGGTGCCCTGGGTCCCATCTCCCAGCACCACTGGGGCTGACACCGAGTGTTTGTTCTTTCAGGTGAGCAGCTCCAGGCAGGTAAGTGCTGGCGTTCCCTCTGTATCCCGCAACACCCGTCTCACCCCTGGCACAATAGGGCCAAATCCTGCATGCCCTGCCTCTTCCTCAGCACCCATGGGGTGCTCAACACCTAGAGGAGGTGGTCCCTTCTTGGGGGTTTCCCCATCCATTGAGACTCAAACTGTGCCCAAACCACCAAGAGGATGGGGGATGAGCCAGTGGGTCAGTGATGCTGCCGGTGTCCCCAGGGTACCGGTGGCCCTGAAACACAACTGGGTCCCCAGGCGGTAGCCGGGGCAGCGAGCACAGCGGCGTTCTTCCTCTGCGAGGGGCTGCTGGGCCAGCACTTCAATGTGGTCCCCAATGGGGTGTCCGAGCCCCAGCCTGGGGACCTCTTCCTCTTCCCACTGGCCTCGGGGGGCCCTGGCTGGTGGGGAGCCCACGCTGGTGTCTACTGTGGTGATGGGGAAATCATCCATCTGGAAGGTGAGCCCCAGGAGGTGGTCATGGTGTGGGGATGTCCCCATGGAAGCGACATGGGGTACAGCATTGCCTCCACCCCACAGGCAGCTCAGGGATGTCCCCATCGGGGATTGTGGCCAAGCACAGCAAGAGCCACCTCCTGCGGACACGGGGCCTGGCCAAGGTGCTGCGGAGGAAGGGAGGGATGGACACGGCCACGCTGCAGCAGCGCATCCGGGTGGCTATGGACCAGCCGGTGGAATATGACGCTGTCACCTGCAACTGTGTCCACTTCGCCCTTACCCTGCTGGGGCTGGGCCAGCTCGCTGGCGCCACGGTGGGTGCCACCACCCTGGGAACCCTGACACCCTCCCCGGCCGTGTGTCACCACAGCTCATCTTGTCTCCCAGGCGTCCCCAGCACTGCAGTGATGGAGGCGGCGATGTGCTCGGGGACACATCCTGGAGCACCTTCAAGTGCTGGAGCTGGAGCATCCTTCCCTGGAGAACCAGTGTTGCTTTGTCATCCCTTTACGTAGCAATAAATGGTTGAATGGAAACCCTGCACCAACCCAGTTTGATTTGTGGTTTTTTGCAGGATTCCCAGGAGGGCTGGTGGGAACCCATCCGCATGGGCAGGAAGGGCAGGGCAGCAGGATAGGGGAGGTCATTTCTGCCTATGAAGCTTAATTGGCGTGCATTGATGAGATGCTTTATTACAATTTGCTACCTGAAACGTACCTGTTTTCCCTCGCTCCTGCATGGTGGGTGAGAGCCGTCCGAGCAGCAGCCAATCACTAGGGCTGCTCCAGTGCCCAGGAACAGCAGAACTAAAACATTGGCAGTAGCAATAATCACCTGAGAACAACAACAACAACAATAACAACAACAACAATAATAATAAAAATAGAAGAATGTCACCTATGATAAGAATAATATAATTTCATGTAATACTATACATAATATTTATAACATACATCATATATAATATACTATGTACCATATACTATGTCATGTAGAATGTAGAATGTATCATATATTATGATAGAATATAGAATACGATGGAATTAATATGATCTGAAATGTAATGTTATATAACATTATAGATAACATTACATAATAATATAACATATACAACATAACATGTATAACATATAACCTATTATTTATAACATAACAAACATATATAACATGTAACATATATAATGTACAATGTATAATATTATACATAACATCACATAACATCTAATATTATGTGACACATAACATATATAACACTTTTAATAACATACGTTTAATGTGTAATGCATAATTTATAACATTTACCTAGCATATATTATATCATATATGGACTACGTATGTCCCTGACATGGCAGGGGGTTGGAACTAGATAATCTTAAGGTCCTTTCCAACCCAAACCATTCTATGATTCTCTAATATAATATTATAGAATATAGAATATATATAATATAATCTAGTATATTATAGTGCAATGTAATATATAAAATGTAATTTGTGGTATATATTATGTAGCATATAATATATATAGTATATAATATATAATGTATACTATATATATGTACGAAATACCGTATTATGTATGAAATAATATAATGCAATGTAACATGATATGGTATCACATGATTTAATATAATCTGATATAATTTGAATATGTATAATTGTATAATCTATTATGATGTATGACATATAACCCAAACACTACTAATAACACCTTGAATCACTCCCGTGTTACCGCTGACTGGCACCGAACCCGCGCGGGGTGCGGGGCTGGGGACCCCGATGGAAGCGGGGCGCGGCCGCGGAGCATCCCCGGCGGCCGAGGGGCGCGGGCAGCGCTGGGCGGTCCCGGCCCCGCGTGACGCTGACATCAGTCCCGGCATCCCACCCGCATCCCGCCCGCATCCCGCCCGCATCCCCCGCCATGGCGGCCAGCCCTGCCTACGGGGAGGATAAGGGGGGGGCCTCCAGCCTGGGAGAGCCCGAGTATGGCCACGACCCCGCCAGCGGCGGCATCTTCTCCTCCGACTACAAGAGGTGGGGACGCGGCGGGACCTGGCGGAGCCGGGCCGGGGGCTGCCACCGCGGGGCCTGGCCGCTGTCCCCGGCGGGGCCCCGGTACCCGGCCGCGGGCCGGCCATGGCCCCCGGGGTGGGGACGGGATGAGGATGGCGATAAGGATGGGGACAGGGGACATGGTCACGCCGCCTCCACTGCAGGCTACAAAGGCCGGGGAGGGTGTTGGGGGAAAACTGCGAGGTTTTGGAGACAGTGTGGTGGGGAGGATGCAGGGGGACCTCCCCCCACACACTACACCCCCACCCCTGGGCTGGGGGCACGCAGGCACCATGTCCCCACCCCGCGCTCTGCTGGCTCCTGCAGCTTTGGGGGGGGGTCCCCGGTGACTGCGCCCCCCCACCCCCATCGAGGTCCCCAGCTCAGGGAGGGGGGCTCGGAAATGTCACCTCTGTGGGGGGCAGGGTGCTGGGGGTAATGGGAACAGGGATGCTGAGGAAGAGGGGGGGGGTTCCCCAGAGCTGCAGGAACATGGGGGTCCCTTTGTCCCCCCTGCCCTTACAGTGTCCCCCACCCTGACCTGCTGGCAGTGTCACCCCTCCCTGACTTGCTGACAGTGTCCCCCATTCAGGCAGTGTCCCCCATCCCTGGACCCCTCCCTAATGCTGCAGCAGTGTTCCCCTGTCTGGATGTATCCCCCATCTCTGATGCCCTGGCAGTGTCCCCAGTCTGGCAGTGACCCTCCAGTCATTACTGCCTGATAGTGTCCCCCAATCTGGCAGTGACACCCCAGTCCTGACCCACTGGCAGTGTCCCCAATGCTGGCTGTGTCCCCTCATCCCTGTCCTGCTTGCAGTCCCCGAGGCTGGAAGTGTCCCTCAATTTGGCAGTGCCCCCCATCCGTAACCCGCTCGCAGTGTCCCCATCTCGCAGTGTCCCCATCTCACAGTGTCCCACCCTTTCCATAAGCTCCTGGCACTGTCCCCCAGTTTGGCTGGGTCCCCCATCTCTGACCCCCCGGCAGCATCCCCCAGCCTGGCAGTGCTCCCCTGTCCCCAGCTCTGGCAGTGTCCCCTGACCCCCGCTGGCAGTGTCCTTCCAGCCCTGACCTGCCATCAGTGTCCCTCAGTCCAGCAGGGTCCCCAGCACCCTGCCCCACTGGGGCAGGCAGCGGCAGCGTCCCTGCCCTGGTGCGGCAGCGTCCCTCAGCCCTGACCACCCTGGCAGCGTCCCCCAGGCTGGCCAGGTTTCCCCAGTGACATGCCATCAATGTCCCCCATGCTGGCAGTGTCCACCCATCCCTGACACCCCTGGCAGTATCCCCATCACTCCCCTTCACCAGATCCCATCCCCTTGTGGCCACACCAGGTCTGCCACCATCCCCGTGAACGGTGCATGGCACAAGACAAGTGTCACCTCATCACCCAGGTGGGACAACCACAGGTGTCCCATTGCGCCACCCCACTGCCTGTGCAGGAGTCCCTGGCGTTGGGGAAGCACCTGGGGAAGGCGCTTCCTGCAGTGTCCCCAAGCCCTGCTGCAGGACGGGTGTCACTTGGGATGTGACACCTTGGGGTGGCCTTGTCCACCGGGAAGGGTGTTGCAATAGTCTGCAACCCAACACCAACCCCACATCAGGTTTCAGTGGCAGTGCCAGAAAGAGGAGGAGCAGGGCCACAGCCCTGCCACCATCCCCAGGGCCACCACTGCTGGCCAAAGCCATGCTGTCCCTGCCACCAGTGCAGAAGCTGCTGCGGCAGCTACCGGCGGGGCCGGCAAAGCCACCGGTGGGTGGTGACACAGCTGAGGAGGTGACGAGCCCAGTGCTGGCCACCGAGGCTGGACAACCCGCCTGCTACAGCGCCCTGCAAGTCGACGAGCTGCGGCTGCTCGCTGGCCCCAAGCCTGCCGTGGCCACCAGCACCGGGCCATCACTGCGGTAAGATCCCCCCAGGGAGCTCTCCTGGGACCCTCCAGGGATGGTGGCTCTGGATGAGCATCGTCCCATGGGTGCCACCCCCAGCCTTGGAGGTCTCCCCGGTTTGGAGGGGACATATGTCCCTTAGGAAAGTGGACAGTGGTGACAACCAGCCTTAGAAAGGGCTGGCAGCATTCTCCCAGCCCAGGGAAGGGACCAGGGAAAACCTCTGCATCGGGATGCACTGGCACATCCATGCCATCACGTCCATGAGGGATGGGACAAGGGACAGACACCCAGCGCGGCCAGGACGGAGCTGGTGATGGGCGCCTGCTCCCTGGAAAGTGATGTGGGGACATCCTGGTGTGACAACCACAGCTGGGCTGGGACAGGGTCTTGTCCCAGTGCCCAGGATGGGGACAGAGCTGGATGCCAGCGCTGCACTGGTCCTTCCATCTCCTCTTTCACCTGGCTGTAACCCAATTCCTGTCCCTATCAATATTGCATGGGGAAGGGTTTGGTTGTCACCCTGGTGGCAGTGGCAGGCTGGGAGCAGAAAAAAAGACTAAAAATGGTTCAAAATGGCTAAAAATGGAAAATGGGAATTTTTTTGCCCCTGTGTGGTACAGGCACGATGACCTCAAGGAGATGCTTGATAGCAACAAGGATTCCCTCAAGCTGGAGGCCATGAAGAGGATCGTGGCGGTGGGTGTTGTTGAACCAGTGGGGACACTGCCAGTGCCAAGCTGTGCCGTGCCATGTTGGCCAGCCAGAGTCATGCTGCTCCTTTATCCCCTAGATGATCGCCCGGGGCAAAAACGCCTCCGACCTCTTCCCAGCCGTGGTGAAAAACGTTGCCTGCAAGAACATTGAGGTGAGGAAGGTCTCGAGTGACCCTGGTGGCATCCATCAGTGTCCCCAAGGTCTGGCACCTCACCTGCAGGCGGGGCTTGGGAACAGGCTGGGTTCTGGGGGGCTCTGAGGTGGCCTGACCACCTTCACCTCACAGGTGAAGAAGCTGGTGTACGTCTACCTGGTGCGCTACGCAGAGGAGCAGCAGGATCTGGCCTTGCTCTCCATCTCCACCTTCCAGCGAGGACTCAAGGTGAGCTGCTCTGGGGACCCAGGGGGAGCCTGGGGAGCAGCGAGCCCCCCATGGCTGCACTGCAGCCCCCTGCATGTCCCTACAGGATCCCAACCAGCTGATCCGCGCCAGTGCCCTGCGGGTCCTCTCCAGCATCCGCGTGCCCATCATCGTGCCCATCATGATGTTGGCCATCAAAGAGGCCGCCTCAGACATGTCCCCCTACGTGCGCAAGACAGCTGCCCATGCCATCCCCAAGCTGTACAGGTAATGGGGGTTCAGCTCCTGAGTTTTGGGGGTATCAACAAGGGTATAGGGTCTCAGCTGTGTGGTGCAGGCAGGGACAGGCAGGGATTGGGGGGTTGCTCTGGCCCCACTTGCCCTGCTCTTCCCTCACAGCCTCGACTCGGACCAGAAGGACCAGCTCATCGAAGTGATTGAGAAGCTGCTGGCGGACAAGACCACAGTGAGCAGGGCGCCAGCTCCCCCCTGCCCCTAAATCCGGGGACATGCTCCCTGACCTGGCACCCTCATGTGAATGCAGCCACCCTTGCAGATGCCACCGTCCCCACTGATCCAATATCTGTGCAGGGATGCAGCCATCCCCAGAGCCAGCATCTCTGTGGGGATGTCACTGTCCCCACGAAGCCAGCAATTTCATGGGAATGCAGCCAGCCCTGCAGAGCTGGAGTCCTTGTGGGGATGCTGCTGTCCTGAGCGGACCAATATCTTCGTGGGGATCCCACCAGCTCCACCGAGCTGCCATCCCATCCCTACCAAACCAGGATTCTCACAGGGATGCGACCATCCCCATCAAGCCAGCATCCTGACAAAGATGCCACCACCCTGGTGAGTCACCCTGGGCTTTCCCTCCACAGCTGGTGGCCGGCAGTGTGGTGATGGCATTTGAGGAGGTGTGCCCAGAGCGCATTGACCTCATCCACAAGAACTACCGCAAGCTCTGCAACCTGCTCATCGACGTGGAGGAGTGGGGGCAGGTGGTCATCATCAACATGCTCACCCGCTACGCACGCACCCAATTCCTCAGCCCCAACCAGAACGTGAGCGTGGGATCCTCAGGGTGCCCTGGGAGCCCCTAGGGAGGTGGGGTGAAAGGAGAGGTGCTGCTCAGGGGGGTGCAAGGTGTCCCACCTCCTGGCAGGAGTCCTTGCTAGAGGAGAGTGCTGAAAAAGCCTTCTATGGCTCCGAGGAGGAGGACACCAAGGAGCCCAAGGCAGAGGCAGCCTCGTTGGCCAAGCGCAAGCCCTACGTCATGGACCCTGACCACCGCCTGCTCCTGCGCAACACCAAACCCCTGCTGCAGAGCCGCAATGCCGCGGTGAGCCCTCTGCTCTCCATCCCCTGAGGCCACCAGTGGTGTCCATCAGCTGGGGCCCATAATGTCCCCACTGGCCAAGGAGCCGCCGAGGTGCTTGAGGGACACCTAGGGTCAGGCTTCCCCTGGGTGCTGTGGGGGACACAGCCACGCCTCGGGGTGTCCCTGTGCCACTGGGTGACGCTCAGATGTGTCCCTGCAGGTGGTGATGGCCGTGGCACAGCTCTACTTCCACCTGGCACCCAAGGCAGAAGTTGGGGTCATCGCCAAGGCGCTGGTGCGGCTCCTGCGCAGTCACAGGTCTGTGACACCTGGGTTGCAGTGGTCCCCTACCCCGCCACCCTGGTTGGTGGGACCCATCGGGAGCCTCAGGACCCTGGGAGAGAGCCCCATAAAGCCCAACCCTGCAGGGATGTTGGCTTGGGGTGAATCACCAAAACAGATTGGCCTGGCCCAATCCAGACATTGGGTGGCAACATCATGGTGGCACCAGCCTGGTGATGGGTCCTGCCCCATCTTCACAGGGCCAGCTGGGGGGGTCTGGCTCTGCGCTGCTGATGGTGTCCTCTCTTTGTTCCTGCAGCGAGGTGCAGTATGTCGTGCTGCAGAACGTGGCCACTATGTCCATCAAACGGCGGGTGAGGCTCGGACTCAGTGTAGGAGAGTTGCCCTGTTGACTCTGGAGAGGAATGAGGGCAAGCCAGCAGGGTCACCAGGGCCAGCTGCCTGCGGGTGGCCTTGGCAAGAAGGAGACAGGGATGGCACTAATGCCGCTGGCTTTGCATGCAGGGGATGTTTGAGCCGTACCTGAAGAGCTTCTACATCCGCTCCACAGACCCCACACAGATCAAGATCCTCAAGGTGAGCTGGAAACACCCAGCAGCACCCATCGCTGTTGGCTTTGGGGCTTCACAGAGCCCTTCCCTATGGGGCAGCTGTCCTCCATGGCTTGGGGACAGGAGGACAGGAAGGACCCTGTGCCCCAGCACCATGCCCCTCTGATGCTTATCTCTTAATCTTTCCCGCAGCTGGAGGTCCTCACCAACCTGGCCAATGAGACCAACATCTCCACTATCCTGCGGGAGTTCCAGGTATGCCATAGTCATCCTGAGGCCACCGGGGTGCCACCCTGGCATGGCTCTGGGTGCAAAAACTTCACCATGGAGGTGACGGAGGAGGCCCCACCAGCAGGAGTGGACTGAGGCCATGCCAACCCCATGGATGATTCCAAAGAACCCAAATGCGTGACCACCACATGGGGACATGCCCAGCTCTGGCATGTGGGTGACATGTCATGTGTGTGTCCCCCATGCCTGCACAGACCTACATCCGCAGCATGGACAAGGACTTTGTGGCAGCCACCATCCAAGCCATTGGGCGCTGTGCCACCAATATCGGGAAGGTGCGGGACACCTGCCTCAACGGCCTGGTCCAGCTCCTCTCCAACCGGGATGGTGAGTGCCTGCGGTGGGGTTCAAATGGGGGCTCCATTGCCCTCGGGGCAAGACCCTGCTGAGGCTGAGGTCTCTGCTCGCAGAGCTGGTGGTGGCTGAATCCGTGGTGGTCATCAAAAAGCTGCTGCAGATGCAGCCGGCACAGCACAGCGAGATCATCAAGCACATGGCCAAGCTCACTGACAACATCCAGGTGGGTTGGGGTGTTGCAGGAACTGCGGGCCCAGGGCAGCAGCAGCGGTGCCACATGCGCAGGGGCATTTGTAGGTGCCAATGGCGCGGGCCAGCATCCTGTGGCTCATCGGTGAGTACTGCGAGCACGTGCCCAAGATCGCACCTGACGTGCTGCGCAAGATGGCCAAGTCCTTCACCAATGAGGAGGACATCGTCAAGTTGCAGGTCATCAACCTGGCAGCTAAGCTCTACCTGACCAACTCCAAGCAGGTACCGGTGATGTGGCCCAACAATGTGCCTCAGTTTCCCCAGTGTGGAGGGAAAGGCTGGCCCTGAGCATGTCCTCTGGTGCAGAGCAAGCTGCTGACCCAGTATGTCCTCAACTTGGCCAAATATGACCAGAATTACGACATCCGCGACCGGGCCCGCTTCATCCGCCAGCTCATCGTGCCCACTGAGAAGAGTGGAGCCCTCAACAAGTATGCCAAGAAGCTCTTCCTGGCCCAAAAGCCTGCTCCCATCTTGGAGTCCTCCTTCAAAGGTACCCCCGCTGTCACAGGGCATGGGGATGCAGGGCCAGCTGTCACCACGGTGCTGCATGGCTGTCCCTGAGCTGCTGCCACCTCTCACCCTGCCATAGATCGGGACCATTTCCAGCTGGGTTCCCTATCCCACCTGCTCAACGCCAAGGCTGTGGGCTACCAGGAGCTGCCCGACTGGCCAGATGAGGCCCCTGACCCCTCTGTGAGGAACGTGGAGGTGCGTGGAGCACCCCAGGGTGCTGGGTGCATGGGGGGCCAAGGTGGGGTGTCATCTCAAGGTCTTCAGAGAGCCTCAGAAGGTGTCCAAACCCCACTTGGGCACAGGAAGGGGAGGGACAAGGGCTGCTGTTTGGGCCCCCCACCCATGGGGAATGGCTCTGCTCCATCAACCCTGTGCCAGCAGGTTCCTGAGTGGACCAAGTGCACCAGCCGGGAGAAGAGGAAGGAGAAGGCGGAGAAACCTTTCTACTCTGACTCGGACGGGGAGTCAGGGCCCACGGAGTCAGCGGACAGTGGTGAGGACCCAGTGGCATGGCAGGGCATGGGGCAGGAGAAGCTGCAATAGGGACATCCCATCATGGTGGGGACATGGCAGGGGACATGGAAGGATGGCTCAGGGATGCAGTGGAAGGACATAGGGATGCAAGGATGCAGAGGGAGCATGCAGTGAAGGGATGCAGGGGTGCAGCAAGGGGCAGTGGGGAGGCAGCAGCGCATGTGGGGACACAGTTGGATGCAATGGGAGGCTGGGGGGATGCAGTGGGACACAGCAGGGAGCTGTGGGGCCATGGGGGGATGCAGCAGCAGGGCTGAGCTGTGCCCCATGCAGAGCCTGAGTCTGTCAGCGAGGAGAGCGGCAGCTCCAGCAGCTCCAGCTCCAGCTCCGGCAGCGAGGAGGAGGAGGAAGAGGAGGAGGAAGGCAGCGGGGAGCAGTCTGAGGACAAGGAGGAGGAGGAGAAGAGGCCGAAGAGGAAGGACAAGGAAGGCTCCCGAAAGGCAGCCATGGGGAGCGCGGGCAGGTATCCCCTGGGAAAGCGGGGTGCCCCAGCCGAACCCCTGCCTGCTCTGAGCCAGACTCTCCCCACAGCCCCAGCGAGGACGAGGAGGAAGAGGAGGGAGCAAAGAAGGCCAAGAAGAAGAAGGCACCTCCGGGGAGGAAGAGCCATGCCGAGACCTCGTCAGAGGAGGCCAGCACCTCCGAGAGCAGCTCCTCAGGCTCCGACTCAGGCTCTGAGGCAGAGGCCAAGCGGAGGAAGGCGGTGAGGGCCGGGCCGGGCTGGGGACAACGCAGGGACACCTGGACCCCCTGTTTACACCCCCCCACGTCTCTGCCCCTTGCAGCCCCCCAGCAGCAGGGCCGGCCCCAAGGAGATCTCCCTGCTCGACCTGGATGACTGTGAGTAGCTGCCTGGGGCACGTGGGGTGGCTGTCACGGTGGCACTGGGGAAACTGAGGCACAGGCACTGAGGTCAGGGCCCCGCCAGTCCTTTGGGAGCTGCCGAACTGGGATGAGGACCAGTGGGGTGAGCAGTCCTTGTCCCCAGAGGGTGGCTGTGGGACAGGGGGCAGTGCCAGCAGGGCTGTCCTCATGGGGCTGTGCCTTTGGGGTTGCACCTACAGGGCTGTCCCCATGCAGGTGTGCTACCAGAGCTGTCCCCATGCGGCTGTCCCATGGGGCCACTGGGGTTGTCCCCATAGGGCTGTGACTCATCAGAGCTCTGTTAACCCTTTCTCCCTCAACCCTGCAGTCACCCCCCCTCCTCCCCAGCCCATCCCCTCCAGCAGCATCATCTCCACCAGCCTGGTGACCGACCTGGAGGGCCTCACGCTCACCGACACGTCCCTGACACCCGCTGTAAGTGTCCCCCATGCCCTGCCTGGCATGTCCCGAGACCCCTGTCCCTCATGGGGGCTGCAGGTTGGGGGGTCAGCATCCCACACACCAGCCCCTCGGCCCCGGCAGCTGCTGAGCCCGGCATTTGGCGCGGTGAGGACCTACGAGCTGCTGCACCGCATGGCGGGTGAGGGGCTCTCAGTGGAGTACTGCTTCAGCCGCCGGCCCTTCCCGGGGGACCCCCACATGGTGGCTGTCCACATCCAGATCTCCAACAACACTGATGCCGAGGTGAAGAGCCTGCGGGTCAGCGAGCCCAAGCTGCTCTCTGGTATGAGGATCCAGGAGTTCCCCGAGATCGGTACGGCACAGCACGGCACAGCACGGCTGCGATGCTGTGAGGGGGGAGATGGAGACAGGGGTTGGCTGGCGGAGGGGACGTGGGACGCAGTGGCAGCACTGTGGTTACAGAGCGCCTTGCGCCTGGGGACACGGCCAACGTGGTGATGGGCATCGACTTCTGCGACTCCACACAGGCGGCCAACTTCCAGCTGTGGTGAGTGCCCAGTGTCCCAGGGGTGCTCTGGGAATGGGGGACTGCAGGACAGGCACCAGGGTCCTTCAGGGGAGGGGGGAAACTGGGGGAGGACAAAGAGGTGGCAGCAGCCCCAGGTCCAGCCTAATGAGTTCCCCCTATTCCCAAGGCCTTATGTGCTTGTTTCCCTCCAGCCACTGCCTGCCCAGGGCAGGGATGGGAAGCGGGACATGGGGAGGGACATTTTGAGCATGTGCTTCCCCCCCCCCGCCTGTCTCCCCAGCACCCACACGCGCCACTTCTACGTCTCCATCCAGCCGCCCGTGGGGGAACTCATGGCCCCTGTCTTCATGAGCGAGAACGAATTCAAGAAGGAGCAGGGTGAGTGGGGGACAGGGACAGGGGGTGCACAGGCACCCACCGCCCCAGTGCCCATGCTCATGCCCCATTTTGTCCCCTCTGCCGCCCTCACCATGGCCCTAGAGCACCTCGTGTGGCCGGGCGAGGGTAAGTGGCCACTCGGCAGGTCCCTAGACTAGCTCTGCCCTCCTCATCCCCCTTCGCCCCACGGCCTGCGGTGACTGCCCTGACACCAGGGTGGCCCCACCAGGTCCCTGTGCACTGTGGTGGACTCGTGCCACCCCTGCTGCTCCCAGTGATGGGGACACCCTGGCCCAGCATCCCCCTGCTCTTGGAGGAGCAGCAGACAGGGGTCTGTGCTAAGCGGTGGGTGCTCAGTGCCCTGTGGCACCTGGCCCCATTGCTGCTGGTGACTGGAGGAGCCTTTCCCCAGGGATGTGGCTGCTGCCACTGGGCAGGGACACGAGGATGAGCTCAGTAAGGGTTGTGGAAGAAGGATTTTCCCAAATCCGTCTCAGCTAGGCTGGAGAGAAGCAAGCAGGGCAGGCAGTTTGGGATGTCATGGGGCATACAGATGCAGAGAGCTGGCAGCTGGAGGGGCTTAGTTTGGGAATGCCAAAACGCGGCCTAGCAGGGACAGGGCCACTGGGTGCGTGGCCAGAGATGGGCAGGTGCCTCTGCTGCCCGCTCCAGGGAAGCTGACGGGCATGAGCGAGATCACGGAGAAGCTGACACTGCCCGAGAAGTGCCGGAGTGACCACGCCATCGTCCAGCAAGTGACCTCAGCTGCCAATGTGGGCCGCGTGCCCTGCGGTGCCGACAATGAGTACAGGTAGTGCTACCACCTCTCCAGTCCCACACAAACCACAGGAGGGGCACTCAGGGCTTGCTTTGGGACAAGAAGTCTGCATGAACCCACATGTTCATTTCCCCCGGAGCATCCTGGGGGACAGGAGGGTGACAGGAGGACAGTTCACCCTGAACCCTGTGTTCGCCGATGGGCAGGTTCGCAGCCAAGACGATGACAAGCGGGAGCCTTGTGCTCATCACCCTGGAGCAACGGGAGGGTGCCGTGGCCCAGCTGACGGTCAACAGTGAGAAGATGGTTATCGGCACCATGCTGGTGAAGGACATCATCCAGGCCCTGGCGCAGTGACGGCCGGGCCCTGCCCTCCCACCCTGCTCTGCCCCACACCGCTCCCCAAAGCGCTCCCTGCCCCGATTCCTGCTGGGTTATTCCCTGCTCCGATCCCTGGAGGGGCGGCAGGCAGTGACCCCAGGGCCAGCTTTGCTGCTGGGAGGAAAGAGCGGGATGGGGCGTATGGGATGCAGGGTGATGCCCCACTCAGAAGGATGGTGGTGGCTCCAGCCCACGTGGGAGCACAGTGTGCCTCCAGCCCCTCTCCCCATCTCCCAGTGTAACCCCTATTTATTATGGCCAGGATCTCCCAATAAAGCTCTTCTCAAACCCGCTCCCTTCCCTTCTGCTCTGTGTGTGCAGCAGCTGGATCAGCCCCAAACTGCCCTGCGCTGGCCTCTGCCAGCTCCCCTGGGGCAGCACCAGGGCACCAGCCCTTCAGTAACTGGGAACGCGCGAGTCCCCCAGGGGTAGCACTACTTGAACCAGGGCTGCTGGCTCCCGGAGAAAACCCGGCACGGACACGGCTGGGGGTGAACAGCCCCTGGGCTTGTCAGGGAGGGGCAGGAGGCGTTCGGTCCCAACCAGGGATGTGAGGAGTCCTGGGAGGTTTCCAGCTATTTATTCAAAGTGGAATCGCTCGTGCTTTGACGGCAGAAATACCTGCAGCGTCAGGGCTGGGGCTGTTCTGCAGTGTCACGGGAGGGATCCCTGGCGCCAGCTCCGGGAAGGTTTTCATCTCCGAACTGGGATTAAAAAGTTAAAAAAAGACGGAAACGTGACTCCCGCAGCAGGGGCTGGCTGGGACCGGAGAGCCCCGGCTGCCCTGCAGCTGCGGCCCGCAGGAAGCCACGGGAAGGGCTGAACCCCGAACAGCCCGGGCTGCGCCCGGCAGTGCCGCTGCACGCAGGGTGAGGGCTACCCCCCAGCACACGTGCAGGAGCCGGGACAGAATCACCTCTGTACCCCTGACCGGTGAGGGACCGCTGCCCGGCGCGGCCGCACCAGCAACCACTGGGCGCCGACGGCTTGTTCCCACCGGGAAAACTGCCCTCCCGCAAGGGCTGGGGCAGCGGGAGCCCCCGCTCACCCCGTTCCCCGCGGTAACCCCTCGGGCGCCGTTCACCGCCGTGAGGCGGACCCGGGGGCCGCGGCCGCCACCGGGCGTCGTGCGGAGAGCGGGACCCGCGCCCGCGCGGAGCACGCCGGGAGACGGGAGGAGCAATTGGAGGGGGGGAGGGGGGCCGCTGTGAGCGCCACGCGGCGGGCGGGCGCCGCGCGCATGCGCCATGGCCCCTCCCCTCAGCAGCACCCCCCCCACTCCCCCTCAACCCCGGCGGGGCGGCGGCACATAAAAGCCGGCGGGGCGGGCAGGGTTCCCCGCTGCTGCCGCTTCCTTTCCCTCCCTTCCGGGATCCGCCCGCCCGCAGCGCCGCCCATGGCCTTCCCGCCGGTGAGAGGTGGGGGGAGACCGGGAGGGACACGTGCCCGCGGGCCCGGCGCTTCACGGAGCCGAGGCGGCGGGCGCGGCCCCTTTAAGGACGCCCCCGTCACGTGGTTTCACACGTTGGCGGCGTCGTGGGGGGGGCGGGAGCGGCGCTGAGGTGATTCCCGCCGTTTCCGCGTGTGGCGGCGGAGCGGGGATGGGGTCCGCGACCCTCAGCGCAGCCGCGGGGACCGGCTCCGGGTGGGGGGGAGCCGCGGGATGAGTCCCCGCTCACTCCCCTCCTTCCTCCGAAGCCGGGTCTCGCTGCTGAGTGATGCCCTGAGGTGCGGCGGCTCCCTGCCCTGAGAGAACAGGGGGCTCAGAGGGAGCTTCACCTCAGGGAACCCATCAGCAGCCCCCTGCCACCTTCAGGGATGAAGCTGTTACTGGAAGAAGCCCAGTGGTCCCAGTCTGACGAGCGTTTGGTGCCTGTGGATGCCCTCATCCCAGGTTATTGGGGGTGAACCGAGCTGCAGGTGCTGAGCTCTGGTTCATGGTGGTGGGCTGTGCTTTGGCTTGAAGAGGTGCTCATGGGCTTGCCTGGCAGCAAATGGTAGTTCTGAGTCCTTCTAAGCTGTCTTTTTTAGCATACAAAGCAAATGGAGCTGCTGTTTTACCCTTAAACCAGGTGACTGCAAGCTCCATGTAGCAAAACAGGCTTTTGTTAGTGACCCAGGAGACTTGGTCCCTGGTTGTGCTGTGTGGGCAAGAGAAGCCTTCTGAAAAGCATGTTCGTTTCTACCTTCCACTATTCCCCAGCTAAAACCAATTACCACTCATTGCAGCTGCTTTTGTGGTAGGCTGATGATGTGTGCTGCAGCTGGGGTGCTGGTGAGGGGCTCAGGTTAGATGTGCCAAGGGTGGGCACCAGGCTTTGTGAGGACTTAAGGGATCCTGTTGCTTTGCTGCAGTTTCCCTATGCAGCAGCAATCTTCCTAAACCAAATAAAACCTTATTCTGCTTTTATAATGTACTGAAACACACAGCTGTGGTATTGCTTGAGTGAGGGCTTCAAAATGTTTTGTTTAAAGAAAAATATACCACAAAGTAGGTGCCTTGACAGGGAAAGCTCCTGAGAAACAGGACTTCTGGTGAAATTGGTGCTGTTCTGAAGTCAGTACTCCCCTGTAAAGTGATACCATCAAAATCCCTTCCAGCCTTGATTCCAGTCAGGTGTGTCCAAGACCTTCACCACGTCATGAGCCCTGGGAAAGCTGCTGAAGCTCACCCTTAATGAGTGTGGTGCAGGCTGCCCTAACCCTCCTTGGGATGAGTTGGGGAGGTGTGTGTTGCTTGCTTAGTGCTGCTGCTTGGTAGGAATAGTTACACCAATACTGTGCTTTAAACTGGTGTAGCTGACTTCAGTTTGGGAACCAAGAAATTTACCAGTGTAAAAGGACTTTTAGGAGCGACCTTTGATCAAAGCATGGAGTTCTCTTGGCTTGATTATGTTGACACTGGCACCATTTTAACAGCATCTTACCTGTTGTCTTGGGGTTTGAGGCCCCTTTGGCTGTAGCTGCAGTGCTGAGAACCTCTGTAGGCACTGGCTTGGTGCTGCCTCGGTGGGATTTCTACAAAAGATGTAAAAAGCAAAGGCTGAGTTGTAGCTGAGGTGGAGAAGCCACCTCTGCTCCAGAGTGTCCCTAGCAGCTGATACAGATCTTGGCCATACCAGCAGCTGAGCTGCGTTTAATGACTTCCCTCAGGATTTAGGATATCCTAATCCTGTGTGGGGCTGTTGTGGGTTCTGCCTAGCCCTGGGATTTCATTATCTGTAGGTTTCCTGCAGGTGAGTCTGCCTCAGGGCTGTGGAGGTGCCTTCGTTTCCACTCACCTTGGATATCTCTGGTGGCTTTCAGAGTGCAAGAGGTGTCTGGAGCCTGACAGTACCCTCCTCAAGCCCTCATAGGATCCTGCGGATGCGTCTTCCGGCATGGGCATGTGTTCTTGCCCGAGGGTTTAGCTGAGCCAGGAACCAGTGGACTGTACTGTCTGAGGTTCACCTCGCTGTGTCTATGATGCTGCTTGGGTCTGTGTTCCAGATGTACCACAATGATTTAACCTGAAGCCTCAAAGTCATTTGCTCTGTGGCACTGTGTGCCTACTGCAGGGAACTGAACTGCCTTTCTCATTTTTCTGGTCTAGGAACATCCTTAAAACTTTCAGGTCTTAAACAGAGACTGGGTGTCTTACCAGGTGTGGAGAGCTGTTTGATTCTGCATGACTTTAAATAACCTGTCAGCTGGCTCATGCCTTTGTATTGACTTGTTCCTCCAGTGGCTGCACTGATAAAATGGTGTCCCCTCCTCTGGACTGGGACAGTGTGCTGTAGCAGGCAGGACCGACTGAGAACAGCCCTTGGTGGGTCCCTGCTTACACCCTGGTGTTTCACATAACATGCCAGGTCGCTGCTGGGGCCCCCAGGAGGAGGGTGAGGATGACCCACCAGTTCTCATGGACTGGTGCCACAGTGGAAGCAGGGGGGATCACGAGCTCTGTGCCTGGGCTTGTAGCTGCTGCTGTGTGGAGGACTGCCAGAGAAGCCTGTGTGTGTTCAACTATTGTGAAATCCTTCAAGATGGAGCACTTGTGTGAATCACCAGAAAGTGAATCCTTGCTGGGCTCAAGAGTGCTCCTTTGCTTGTCTTGGCTTGGGGATGTGGGAACAGAGCAGGTTCTGGTGGACACAGCCTCAGGCATGGTATTTCCCTGTGCTTTATTTGCTGAGACTAAAGGCTATGGGTGTATTCTCCAGTTACACATTTGCACACTCTTTCCACGGGACTGTCCAGGCTGCTGAATGGCTTGGGCTGAACGGTATGCTTTGAAGATCTGAGGAGATCGGCTCAAAGGAGTATCTCTGTTTTAGGGGTTTAGGGAGGAGCTTTACCGGGGGAGGTGTAGACACACCCCACTTCGTTCGAGGGGTTGGACTGCAGCTTCTGTGTCCGGGATGCTTGCAGTATCGCTAGGATATCCTTGACAGTCTTAAGGTTAAAAGTGCTGTAAGTGGAAGGAATGTTTTTGGAGATTCTTGGCTGTACTGTTACTCTTTTCTGCTCTTGTTTGTAGCAGCACCGGTGCTGCCAGTTTTGGGAACTGCGCAGGAACGGGACAGGCATTTGGTTTGCTGCTCGGGTTTATTTTTATCTTGCTAGCACAAACTCCGAGGGGAATGCTTTCCCTCCTGCTGGAGGTGGTTCTTCAGCAGTAACAGGGTTGGAATGCAGAGTTTCACCCTTGTGCCAAAGACACCTGATGTGGTACTTTTTATTAAAGATGACTGGCAGTACTTTCTTAAATTGAGCTTCTGTACTCCTCAGCTGCTTTTTATAAAGATGACTTAAAGCTTGCTCTGCCTGTTTCCTCTTGCCTGAAGCTCAGCTTCAGCCCTCCCTGTTTTTCTCTTGGCTTGTGAATGCTCCTGCATTGTTGCCCACAGAATGCCAGGACTTTACCTGGGGGTGGGCTGAGCATTTCAATAGGTAAAAGATCTGGGACACTGTGCTGAATAGATGTTAATAGTCTTTTAAAGAGGCTGAGATCCTGAATCAATTGTTCAGGTCCTGCCTGGAGGTATCATGCGTGTTGACAGCTCATGAGCTTATTCCTGCTCCTTCCAGGAAAGTTTCCTTTGTTTTTTAGCTAAATGGTGGGGGGAGCTCTCTGTGGAGGAAAACTATCGGATCGTGCATTGTAGCAGTAACACTGTTCCTAATGACAGGGTTTAGGGGGGAACTGCAAGTTACACAGGCTGGGCTAAAGTTCCTGTATCCATGTGAAATTCGGTTTAAACCTGCCATAGGCTGCATACTGGAAAGCTTGGTAAGGGATCATCTGGAAGGTAAACCAGGTCGGTGCTTCAGGCTTGCCAGTGGCTGAGCCAGAGAAGAAATGTCGGGGAAGTCAGGCCCAAACCCCATGCAGGACCGCATCCAGAAGGTAGATGTATTAAATGTCTCCTTGACAAGTACAAATGGCTCAATTTAGAACTATAGGCTTGTGTGTGTCTGGGAGGAGCAGGGGCTCGTTTGCCAGCCCTGCTGCAGTTCAGGTCTTTGAATCTGGCTTTAACTCGATTTGCTTAATGCAAGGATTCTGCTCCGGAGGCCAGGACTGGCAAGGTTGTGCCTTCCTGCTCTTCTCTTTAATGTAGGTCTTAATTGCCAGTGATAGCGTTTGCTCAGCATGTTCAGGAGCAGAGTTGTGCTGCAGTGGCTTTTGGGTGGCAGGCAGACTGTCCCTCAGTCCAGAAATGCTGCTTAGAGATTAAGTTTAGAGGCTTCTAGGTTCGCAGAGGCTGGAATGCTGTGCAGCTGCACTGAAAGAAGCTTGGATGTAGAAGTGGCTTGCAAGAGGAGCTGGGGGAAGCAGCTGCTCTTGCCGGTTCTCTGGACCGGCAGTAAGAAGCAGCAGGGGGTTGATCTTTATCATGCAGAGGAAGTTTTACGAGACCTCTGGTGGTTTGGGATGGTCCCAAGACCTCAGTGCTGGTAGATTGGTGGCTGTGGAGGGTTGTGCTGAAGCAGAACTAGTTTGGGGTAACCTCCCTCTGTGGTCAGGAGCTGCTACTTTTAGGTAGAAGGGAAGATCAGGATTTGATTTTCTGCCTTCCTAAGGGAGACCTCAGGATTTGGGGCTGTTTAATTACCTGGGAAGCCATGTGTTTTGTTTGCAAGTCTGCTTTCTGAAGTGATTGCATGGCTGCTGGCTTGGGCTGTTCTGAGACATTTGATGCTCCCAAACATGGGTGGGAGCCAAGCACTTGGAGTTATTGTGGCTTTCCATGATGGCTGCCTTGACTGTGAGCATCCCTCTTGTCCCCCAGTGTCAGGAGGCTGATTCTGGGCAGAAGGCACATGAAGGCTAATCAGATCTCCACTCTACTGCTGTGATGTGCTGGTGAGAAGCAGTGGAGAGCTCATGGTAGCAACCAAACTAGTTTGGGTGCTGTGGCTGTTAGTCTGAAGTTCATCCCAGCCATGGTGCACTGGTACCTGCTGTGGCTGGGGCAGGCCTGGTCTGCTGAGCTCTGCTGACAAATTGCTGACCCGTTTGCTTAATTGTTTCTTTAATGCTACGAACTGCACTTGAGTGTTGCTAAGACCTAGAGCTAAAGCTAATGTTAGTCTTGGAGGCAATCCAGGCTTCCCACAAGGTGTTGAGAACTAAGTGGTGAGTAGTAGCCTGCTTGACACCAATATTTGTTCTTTTTTCCAGAAAGAAGATCCTGGGAGGAGCACAAAGGACTGCTGGGATAGCCCGGGTGCCCCTGCACTCTCCACTTGCAGCAATGCAGATATATTCCGCCGGATAAATGCAATGTTGGACAACTCTTTGGATTTCAGTGGAGTCTGCACCACGCCTGTCACAAAAAGCAAATGTGACATTCAGCCAGGTGATGGGCTTGGCTGGGATGGAGGCGGGAGGGAGGATCTGGGACTGGAGAAGGGGGGAGTCGCTTGGTGGGACCCAGTGAACACGTGTGGTGATGATCCTTGGTGTGGGTGTTGGCATGTGCTTGCAACCAGAGAGCTGCTTGGAGTCAGGGTTAATGATGTTTTGGTACTGGGGACTTCACTTGTGTGCCTGAAATGAATAATCTAAGTATTCCCTGGCAGTGTGGGGTGCCTGGGTAAGTCTTGCCTACACTCCCTGTGATGCTGTGGCTCACTGTGTGGGCAGGATGTGAGCGCTTTCCTGGTGTAGCTAGTTCCAGCAGACTCCTTTAGTTTGCCTCTCCTGGAGAGAGGATTAATCTGTTAGCAGTTAGTATGGCTGACCTGCTGCTTACATTGAAAATGCAAGAGTTTTGAATAAGTGTTTGCTACAGGTCAGTTAACTGTGTATTTAAGAGCACACCAAAGCAGTGCAGCTGAGTGAGGACTTTCTTGCAAAGCAGGCTTGGTATTATGAAATCAGCACTGCAAGTTCTTGCTTCCAACAGCTAAGGGGAGTGGGCATATATCTGCCATCTTGCAGAACAAAAGGCTCCCTGCCAAAGCGAAGGGTGTTGGCTCCAATCGTATTTCTATGGAGGTGAAGGACATGCTTTTGTCCCTTTAGAGGAGGCAAGATCTGCTAGTAAACGTACCTGCCTGATGTTTCTCCTGCGGGTGCACTTCTGGGCAATGGTACTTGTGCCAAGGATTTGGGCACTTCAGAGACTGCTGTTGCTCTTCCAGCCTCTGAGTTATAGGGTCAATAAACACTCTGGCCATTATTGGAAACAAACTGACCCTCTGGACTTGTCCCAAAACAAAGTGGGAAGTAAAGGGAAAGGCCTTGCTAGGTGGTGACCTTGCAGGCTGCTGGAGGCAGAGCAGCTTTCTCTGCAGTCACTTGGAGACAGGGCTGTCTTGTGCTCACAGATAAGCTGACTTTTCATCAAGTGGGTGTTAAAAAAAAACTAAACAAAAACCAAAACTGCAAAGGGATGTCTGGGTATCCTGTGGGTCTGTTTGATGCTTGTGCAGTGTAACTTTGTTCTGGACTAGTGCAGTGACTGCTACCAGATGACTTCCAGTGCAGCTTAATCTCCAGGGTATTGAAGGGCTTAGCACTGTGCACCGGGGGCTGATCTGGCCATGTGATCCTGTGCTGGCGCTGCAGAAAAGCCAGAGGAAGGGAATCGTTTGCTTCGAGGTACGGATCTATAGCCAGCACTGCTTAAAATGTGCCTGGTAAACTGGTACTGGGAGATGTGCTGGCTGCTACTCAGCTGCTGAACAGTGAATATTAACTAATTCAGGGCAGTGGTGTGGTTAGTGGTGCATTTTTAGAGATTTGGTGTTGTACTGAGCTGTTCAGACACTTTTTTTTGTTCCGTGGCACAGTGGTGGTCAGTGTTGTCTGATCTTGATGCACTGGAAGCATGAGGGAGAAATAAACCACAGTATTTTCCTTTATCTCCTTACAGTGAGTTCACAAAAGAGTTGGTTGTGGCTGCCTTGTTGAAATCTTGGCTATAGCCCTTCATATTCAATTTAGAATTTGGAATGGGAATGTTTCCTGATTAAGTTTCACCTTACTTGTCAAAGTTAACCTCGTTGGTAAAAGAAACATTCCTGCCACCAGAGATGATGTGGGTTAGTTCTGGTTTGAGGTCTGGAGCTGGCACATCCATTTTAATTTGCAGTACTGGCTTCTAGACCATGGAAGCTCTTCTCTGAGGAACTGGGGAAAGACCTCTTAGAGGAAAGTATGATGTGGCTTGCATGTAGAAAAGGGAGGCTTCCTCTAGCACACACTTTCTGCTGCAGGGCAACCAATGTTGTGCTTTTGGGGCCATCCTAAGCAGTTTTTCTTGTTCCTGATGTAGCAGTTGAGGCCAGTCTTGCAATTGGGTGTTGGCACAGCCACTTGCGTGCTCTGGGGACCAGGGTGGAGGCCCTGCTCAGCATGAGTTAACCTGGCAGGAGGCTTTTAGCTTGTATCAAATCCCTTGTACAGTGGCACAAATGCTTGAGATGGTGGGAGGAAAGAGGCTTCCTGAAGGAAGCTGGACCCTGCTGAGCCAGGGCTGGGAGTGGCGGACACGGGTGCCCTCACTGTTTAGGCTAATGGAAGATGTGGGATCTCCTTCAGAAAGTGCTTTGGGCTACATGAGAGGCTGATAATAGAGTACAACCTGTGCTGCCCCAGCCAGGCAGCAGTTATCAGCTGAAATATGTGGATGAGTCAGCATCTGCCAGTGCATCAGGGTTCAGTTATGAGTCTCCTTGCAGTGCCAGCCTAGCTTCCTTTGCATTGAGTCAGGACCTTGCAGTAGGTGATGAGGGTCTGAATGCAGCAGTTCTGCAAGCTTCCTTCTGTCTATGGCTCAGAAAAGATGAACATAATCTGTTTAATGTGTTGCTATTGAGCATTTTCTCCGTGAAGAAGCTGGTGCTGTCAGCAAGGATGCGAATCCTTGGGCAGCAGTGACCTGCAGGTGGGGAGGTGTCAGCACTTGGCCCCTGGCCTGGGTTGTGGCAGTCTTTTGTAGGAATAGTACCCAGTGGCTGTAAGGCTGAGCAGCTGATTACTAAACTACAACATAATGCAGCCCCTGCCCCCCCCCCCACCGTGGGGCAGGTAGTTTTGAGCTGGAAGTGGGCTCTTGGAGCTGTGGGCTGTACCTCTGAGTGAACAAGATGAGGCTCTGCAGGATCAGTCTTGCCTTCAGTAAGCCTGTCTTCCAGTTAGGTGACCAGCAGAGCAGAGACCCTTGATCTTATGTGGGGTCTTGTCACTGCCCCAGGTTAAATAATTTCTGAAGAATTCATAAGCCTCTGGTGCTTTTTCTCAGTGCAGGAACAACTTGTGTATTGTAGTTAAGCTCTGCTATCATGAAACTCATGGCTTGGCCAGGCCTAATGAGCCTGGAGAGCCACTCTGCAGGCAGTAGCTGTAACAGGTGAAGGGACTGTCTCTTTACAGCAAACTTTTTCAGAGAGAGAGCTTGGGGCAGAGATTTTATTCCAGCAGGGGAAATACTTGTATTTTAATCTCTTCATGGTCCCTCAAGCTTTTCAGTTGTCTTCCTCAGGTCAAACTAAATTTATCCTGGATTGGACTTGTGTTTAAGAAGCCCCTCTCAGCATTAAGAGGATTACACATGGTGAGAAGGGAAGGCAGAAGTTCATGACCTTTCACTAATGCTATTGGGGAAACACGTGTGGAGACACCTTCCTTGGTGTGTGATGACGTGTGTGGTGAGGTGGTGTGAGAATAGATCAGCACAGCAGCAGTGTGAGCAATGTGAGAAAACAAGCTTGCTCAGCAGCTGGGGAGTTACCCAGAGCTGTGTAGCAGAAGGGGCTGCCACTGGAGGTTGAGCTTGCTGTACCTAATATTAAATCTCTGGAAAGATCAGTTTGCAGTTAATGCTAATCCTTGGTGAACTTAGTTGCCTTGTCAAAATGAGCAGAGTTGTCAGGCCTGGCTTGTCACTGCAGCAGTTTGGGAGCTCCCCAGGCACCAGGCTTAGGTTGCTGGCCCAGACTGAAGGGTACAGTGCAGCAGTGTGGTGAAAGGTGTAATTGTAGAACCTGTCTGGTAGCTTCTGGGGCAGGATCTTGTAGTGCTTCAAAACACCTGCCTTTCAGGCTGGTTCAGTCTTCTCTTGAGTGTGTAGTGCAGACCTTAATCTTCAGTGTGGTGTTGGAGATGGGAGAGAGAACATGGCCTTGATTAGAGGCAGGAGTCAACCTGCCACCAACTCCACTCCTGCCAGTGCTGCTGGAGCACAGCCTGTCCTTGAGCAGCTGCTTCACAGGGAAAATGGTTCTCCTTTCCCAGATTTAAAGCTGATCTGAGTGTTCACCACCAGCCTGAATAACAGTGTGAGCTAAATCAGTTTCTGAAGGTAGTAGGTGGTTTGTTGGCCAGGCTCTAAAGCTGGGCCTTGCTGGGTGGAAGGTGCTGCTACCAGATTTGGCTAAAACCCCTAAACCAGCTTTTGAAATGATCATGCTGTTGTGCTAGCATAACTTCCAGCTTAAGTAGAGCAGTGGATAAAGCTCCCTCTTCAGCTTTTGCATGCCCACTTCCTCACCTGGCTTCAACTGAAGGCAATGCTGGCTTAAAACAAAGGGTTTAAAAGGATTGTAGGTACCCCGAGTGTTCCAGCAGCCTTGATTTCCCTTTCATTAAGCTCTGCTCACTTAACTGAGAGAAAGCAGCCACTGTTTTGTTTTAAGTTGACAGTTCTTTGTGTGGAAAAAATGGGAGCTGCTTCAGTGACTTCCTGTGGATGGGAGTGAGTTAAGATGCTTAGTTCAGTTAGTTGTGGCCCATCAGGTCCTAACGATTCTCAGTGGCTGCTTTATTTAAGGAAAACTGAAGGACAAATGCAAACCCAGAGTAGCTGATGACAAAACTGCCTTCCTTGCTTGCCCTCAACTGCACTCAGTTAATGACTTATCACTTGTTTGGCCACCCAGAAAGTCCTCTCTGGTACTATAATGTAAATTCTTCTGTTCTTCACTGCCCTGCAGCCATGAGGAAACAGTCTGGGCTGCTCTGGATGCAGCTGGCCTGAGCGGTGTGGTCTTGGATGTAGGGATGCAGATGCAGAGACCCAAAACGTAGCACAGCTTGGCTGGAGAGCATGGGGTTACCAGGGTGCCTGAGGCAGGGCAAGGCTGTTAGCAGGAGCTCACCTGGCCCTGGCATCTGAGACCTGTCCTGTTTTCCCCAGATAACTGCTGCTATGCACATCCAGAATGGGGAACTTCAACACCTGTGCCTCAAAAGAGATGTGCTCCTACTGCCTTTGGTTTGGGCCTTTATATTTCAAGTGTCACGTTAACAGGTCTTTGCCTAGCTGGATGCAATGCTTTACTGGGAGGTGCTTAAGTAAATGGGTTTCTTCATCAGATCACAGTAGGTGCTCTGTAGAGAGCAGGGACTTGGCCTAGAGCTGTGGCACTCTGAAGTGGTGGTGCTGAGGATCCAGCAGGTTTCCTGACGTAATGTGCTCTGTCAGTCAAATTTTGGGTCTGTGATCCTGTGGCTCTTCCTCTGGGAAGAGGTAGGCAGAGCAGCAGGGTGAGCTGCAGTGCCCTCTTCCTTAGTTTAAGTAGGTGCTTGCCAGCTGTTCAAGTGTCTGTGGTTATGGGAACAAGGCAGACTTCTCCCTCTGGCTGTGAAACAGGTCGTGCAGCAGCAAATGTCTCCACTTGAGGAATTTTTTCAGATTACAGGGAAGATGTTTAGTTATGTGTTGGAAAAACCTCCTGTAACTACTAGGTTTATGCCTAACAAGAGCTTCCTGAAGCCCCTGATGATCCCCACTGTACCTCAGGAATACAATCGACTCATCCTCTAAACCCTTTCACTTGAGTTGCTTGCCTTGCATGCAAAATGTACTTGAGAAATTGAATTTTCAGTGATGCAATTTCCAGCCTTTACAACTGGAGGTGTTAAAGAGGTGTGAAAGGCAAAACACAGCTTGTGCTGTGCATCCATTTGTGATCTAGAATCCTCAGAAATGCTCACCTTGCCTCTTTTCTGGATCTGATTTGGAAGTTCAGCCTTGGGCAGAGCTCTTAGAGGTGAGTCTGGTTTTGTCAGTGAGCAGAGCTGACAGCTGAGTTGTGCTTATCCTTCCCCTGCTCTCTATGCTGAGGAGCCTTGTCTGGGGAGGGACCTCCTCTGTATTCAGGCTCTGTTGGAAACCAGCATGTGGGAGCAAAGGGAGACCTTTCCTGGCTGCGGAGGTGGGAGGAGTGGGATCTAGCTTGTTTGGTTCATGTTTGCTTAACCATTCTGTTGCCTTCTTTTTCTGGATTTTCTCAGGTTTTTAGTTAAAATCCATTTGTTTGCTGACTTTTTAACTGGCTTTGTGAGTGGCCTAGGTCTGGAGGGCTCAAACACTTGAGTGGCTTTGTGCTTGGCTGAAGCATCGCCTTTCAAGATTAAGTCTGACGGTGCAGAGATGCTGCTGCTATGGGACAGGCTGAATCAGACTCAGCTCCCCTCATGCTCCCTTAACCTGCCTGCCCCAAACTGCCTGTGGGTCCCAGCTTCTGGTGCCAGTCCCTGCTTGTCCTCCCTGTGCAGGCTTGGGCTGTAATTTTCTAACTCTTTTCCTGTTTCAAATGCCTGGCTGGTGCAGCCACACTGCATACCAGACCACGGGAATGAGCCAGCCTGAAAACTAACTCCCCATGGCTTGGTTTTAGCCAGCTCAGTTCCCCAGCCCAGCTTCCTGTGTGGAAACTCATCTGCCTAAACTGGTGTAAGTGGGAGGGCATGCTGGGGTGGGGACAAGCAGCTGGAGGTGTAGCTTGTGTACGCTGGCTGGGCTGCTCAGCTTGAACTGGAGAGCTGAACTGTGCAGAGATGCTCGCCTTTGAGAAGCCTTTGACATGTCTTAAATGCAGTGCTAACATTTAAAGGCTGAAAAATGCAGCTTCCCATCTGGGTGGTGGTGTGGAAAGCCCTCCAGCCTGCGCTGTGGTGTGCCCTGGCTCCAGGGATCTCCGAGACAGACGGGTGGACATCCAGGAGAGCTGCCTGCTCTGGCACTGGCAAGTGAGCGCGTTGCTGAGGAGCTCTTCTGGCGATGCTGTGGAAATCCAAGCTCAGGGGCTCGGGAGGTGGGAACTCTGCCTCTCCCAGCTCAGAGCAGCACGGCTCTCTCTGGCAGGATGCTTGGCTTCCAGTGGCAACTCCAGACAAAAATCCAGGTTATAAAGACTTGTGCTGGTTCTTGGGGCTTGGAGAAGTCAGCAGGGAAGGGTTCAGGCTGGGCTGAGCTGTGTCAGGTTGCAAAGTGAAATTATTTAATATTTGGTAGACATTTGCTTATTAATAATTTGAGATGGAGTCTTTAGACTGAGTTTCTGTAGGAAAATGATTCTTCCTGCCCTAGTATCCTGTTGGCTTTGTCTGCCTTCAACAACTGGTTGCTTTGTAACAGATTTCCAGACTCTGACTCTTAAAATAACTATTCCAGAAATCTGTTTGATTTCTGTTTGAGGTATTTTTCCTCAATGACCTGGATCCATCTTTCAGCGGGGCTGGGAGTGTTCAGGGGGGAGCAGGCTTATGTTGCCTGTCTGCTGCAGAGAGGAGAAGGGCTAATGCTAAAATGCTGCTTATCTGAGCAAACCCTACCCTGCTTTAGCAGTTAGGCCTGTGACTGGGTTGCAGGTGCTTGTTTTTAATGTAGATTGAAGTTGTCAGAGGGATCCTCTGAACTTAAGTCTGATTGGATTCAATTAAACAAGACAGCCGATTTCCTGAAAAATATGGCTAGTTGGGGAAAACTGAGGCTGGATGCTTCCCATTGCTGATGAATTTGTTCCCTGTCTTCCTTATTCCTTCAGTGGTGGGTTTCATCCAAGATGTTGGGTCCAGGTGGGATTCAAGCTCTGTCAGCTTTCTGTTTGTGTCCATGCTTCCCAGAAGGTGAAGCTTGGTGGGGGTTAATCTTGAAGATGGCGTAAGACCTAACAGGATCCTGGTCCCCAAAGGGAAGGTGGTCTCCTGCTGCTGGGGATCTGGGCTGGAGCACAGGGCTTGTGCATTTTCATAAATGCAGGAATGTTATACATTCATATGGGCAAGTTATGGTTGCTGTGGGAACGGAGTTGTCTGAGCAGTGTGCCTTTATCCTTCCCTACAGCTGCGTTGGGAATGTTTTTAGGGCCTGTCCAAAACAAGCAATCCAAAGACTATACTGGAAGAATGAATGCAGTGAAAAACCCTGCTGAAGATGCAGTGTGGTGCTAGTGGCGGAATAGCTGATGCTGTTACAGGTGCTTGATAGTAATGTGACTGAATTGGCACTACAGCTTGTACTAGTACTACTAGGAGTAGGAAAAGCCTTGGTGGATGCTATCCTGGTGAAGTGCTGTGGGAGGCTGCAGCTGGGAAGGAAGGGGGAAGGTGGTGTGTTGCGAGCAGGTACAGTTTTAGCTGCGCTCATCCCATCTACTGTACTGCAGTATCCCCTCACTGTGAACTGGGAATGTTGGTGCTTCCCAAATTGCCATGGGATGGAGGTGAGGGTTCCACCTCTGGTGGCGGCAGTGACCTGTGTCCTATGTATGGTACCCAGCTGCTACTAGCCCTTGCCTAGGACATGGTCAACTAAGTGGCATGGGATGTGGAAGTGGAAAAGGAGGCCAGGAATGCTGTTGGGCTGTCTGGGATGGCCGGGGTTGCACGTGAGGGGTAATGTGACAGGCTGGAGTGACTGCAGCACCCGCTGGGGAGCCGGGAGGGTGTGTTGAGGTGTACATCTGATGGCACAGTGGGAGGCTGTGGGGGCAGGGGGAGGAGGAGGAGCAGCTGCTGCTGCTTGGTAGCTGGCTTATAAATGCCCTCTGACTCAGAATTCGGGTAACACAGCTGAGCATCTTGTGGTTTCATCAGCCCCCAGATCCTTGCATTAAAATGGAATTCTCAGACTATGAACCTGCTATGTTTCCTTAGGCTGTTGGCACAAGCTTAAACCAAGGCAAGAATCCAGTGTCTCCAGTAGTGTAGGCTTGTGAACACCCTGCAGGGGAGAGGATCGCAGGGAAAGGGGGGGACTGGGCAGGCAGGAGGTAAACAGGCCGTGAAAAATTCCTGATGTGAAATGGGTTCTGCTCTCCAGTCTGTCCTCTTCCTCCTGTACTGGTGTGATGTGCTTGCCCAGGCTGGAGTGGGATAATGGGCTTCTCTCTGGGTAGCAGGGGGTTGAAGGTTATCCTTGTTGCTCAGTGGTAAACAATGCAGAGTCAGTGAGGCACAGTGGCCAAGTTGAACCAAATAGATTATGCTAGCAGAATTGTGAAGCTTTGCATTGGGCTCTGAATTGGAGCCAGCAGCTGGAGCCTGTCCAGGACTAAAGTGTTTTTAGGTTTTGTGGGTGGAGGGAGGCGGGGACAGGAGCGCTGGGTAGCACTAAAACTAACTGTCTGCTCTGTCGCTGCTGCTGCTGCCGCTGCTCTAGTCGTTGCTGGGGGGACTGCTGCCTCGGCTGCCGTGCTGTATTGTGGAGCCCTGCTTTTGTGCTGCCTGCTCCCTCGATTCCCTGGAGCTGCACCTCTCCTCCTGCCTGCTCTCTTGTCTTTTGGGGGAAATCTTAGCTTTTCTTCTTACCTTTTATTTTGTAAGAGCTGATGCAGTTCTCTTGCATGGCTGAGTGACGTCACTGTCAGCACAGTAAGCATCAGCAGCCTGGTCACATGCTGACCCAGTCAGTAATGCAGACGGGATAGGAAGGTGGAGGGGCTTAGGGGGTGGGGGGCTGGTTTCTGGACATATGGTAGCCCTCCCTTTTGGGGTGCAACGGCCAGTTGCAGGAGCTGTGGCTTCAGAGCAGCACGAGACTCGACTCGGGGCTTAACGCTTCAGAAAAACTCCTGCTTTAGAAAGAAAAAAAGCAGCCCTGAACTCTCAAGCTTCTGTTTGTTCTCAATCTGAGCAGACTTCCAGGACTCTGAAGAAGCAGTGGCAAGCAGGATGCTTTTCCCCACGTCCACGCAAGAGTCTTCCCGTGGCCTCCCAGACACCAACGATCTGTGCCTTGGCCTGCAGTCCCTCAACCTGACGGGGTGGGACAGACCCTGGAGCACCCAGGACTCTGACGCTGCAGCACAAACCAGCACACAGTCGGGTGAGTCTGACGCACGCAGCAACAGTTGTTGGATTCATTTCTATTTTCTGGCTGGTTTAAAGCTAACGTGGAGCTATTTGCTTGGGTAACAGGGCGCTGGCAGTTACTGATGGGGGCTGTGTGACTCGCAATGCTTGTGTAATGTGGTGGCTTGAGTTGGGGAGGCTGTGGCTGCAGGTGCCACAGCCCCCTCTGCTCTGCTGTCAGTTCACTGCAGACAAGAAGTGCCGAGGTTTGTTTTGCTTGATGCTGTAAGGCTGGTGGAGGGATAACCTCACTGAGAGAGGAGAAAACCTCTCCCTGTTTGGAGGGAGTGGGTGGGGGGGTGTGGTGTCTGGAGGCTCAACTTTGCAACGTCAGCCTCTGCAAATACCTGGTGGCAGGTAGCTCTGCAGCAGGGTGTCCCTCATTGTGCTCCGTCCTGCTCACTCCTGTGCTCCGGCCATGCTCCCAGTGGAACTCTGCCTGTGGGGTGTGGTAGGCGCAGCCGGCACTGGGCGAACAACTTCAGGAGGCAGCTCGCAGCCTGGTGGGAGACTTGGAGGGATCCTTCTCCACTCCCACGTTCAACCAGAAATAGCGGCCTGTGCCTGGCAGTGGGCTGGAGGAGATGCAGGGGAATGGCTTCTGGCTTTAACTCTTTTGGTCCAGTGCAAACCTACGTGACGGGCAGGGTGTGGGCTTGCAGCCATGCACTGCTGGCTTTGCCCTTCCCCCTCTATCCTCTCCAGGCTGGTTTTGCAGCTGGGATCGGATCAGGAGGTTTTGGGGTGCTGGGTGCTTCCCCTGGAGTGGTTCAGGGTCCAGTTAACTCTTCCAGAGGCTCCAGCTCTCTCCAAGATCACAGGAGGGGAAAGGGGTGCTGCGTGCACAAATCTAACATCTCCTCAGAGTAGTGGCAGAGCAGGGGGATAAAACAGAAGGAAGAGTTCACTTTCTAGCCTTTGAGGGCTGTAAAAACCAGTTTCACAAGCAGTGCTGTGTTCGTTCAAGTATCAGTCTGTGGAAAGATCTAGTGCTTTGGCAGAGTTTGTACAAGTTCAGCCTGGTTGCTACAGAAACTCATCCCTTTATAGCAGCACGCTGCTGCTTTGTTAAAAGGGTAGTGCATCTCTGCACAGGCTTGGGTGACATAGGAGGCCCTGGGCATAAAGTTGGTGCTGACACGAATGTAAATGGCTTCTGGGGTGGCCTGGGCCATGCCATTGCCCACGTAGATGTTGGGGGGGGCACGGGAGAGCTGTTGACCACCTCTGATGTCCAGGGGATGCTGCCCTTGGATTGGAAGAGCTTCTGGGATACAGCCCCGACTGTTGCTGCATGGGTTGTAAAACAACACATCAGTTGTGGGGTAGTAGAGTTTGGATCAGCTTCATCAGCATGGCCCACTCGAGTTCATGCAGTTGACTTCCACCAGACTTAGCACACAGGCCTGTGTGTGGGCCCCAGCACTCGTACTTAGGGTGCTGCTGGCTTGAGTGCTGGTACCGTCAGGCTGCAGTAGCTGTGCTCCAGCATATGGTCCTATGGGCTTACCCTAGTGAACCAGGGAATACCACATGCTCAGTACCTGTCCTCCTTTAGTTGCCAGCCGAAACCTTGATAGAGGAGGGAGAAATAAAAGTTATTAGTGTGCAGTGGGCTGGCCAGGTGCCTTAGAGCTGTGCATGCTTGTGCATAGCATGGTTAGCAGACTATGGGGCACTGAACCTCTGTTACAGGATCTTTACTGTGAAGAGCACGCTTAAAGCAGGCAACATCCCTGTGGAATGGTGCTGCTGCTGCTCGCGACACCCGGCCTCTGCACAACGGTGCTGCAGAACAGGGGCTGGCGCACATGGAGGCGGCTGCTCCGTGCGGGTCCCAGCCCCACCTGACCTGCTGCCTCTGTGCTCTCCTGGGCAGGTTCCTGCCAGGCTGCCTTGGCAGAGGCAGGGCTGTGTCTGCAGTGCTCTGGCAGGCATGCAAGCAGCACTAACACGAGTCTCTGGCAGCCTTTGCATATCATGGCTTGGCTGGTGGGGCCAAGAGGACCATGGTGGGGGGTTCACTGTCTGTGGTGGAGGGGCTTCTGGTTTCAGGAGGGAGATGGATTTGGAGCTGATTTGAAGGTGCTCCGGTGACCTGCCTGCTCTCTGAGGGTGTATGTGGTGTTGGGTGCCCCCACTGACTGCAGTGCCTCGTGCTGGAGTTACTGCTGCCGCAGAGGCCGGTGGTGGAAAGGATCTAACCTCAGGCACTGCCCTGGGCTTGGGTGATCTGCATCCAGTGGGTGTTTGTGACAGCTTGTGGTAACAGCTGCTGGAAGATGGCACCCAATACTGTGTGGAGAGGCCTACTTTCTCACTTCTCCTGGTATTCCCCTTGGTATGTGAAGCAGGGATGGCTGGTTTGTAAAACCAGCCCAAACACAGCGGTGCTGCTTCCACAGAGAAGCCTCTGGCCTTCAGCAGCTCTGCAGAGGATTGTGCCATATGGCTGGGGGTGTCATAGTTCTGGCACTGTGTTCTCCATCTCAATCCAACTCTCCTTTCCCAGGTGGGTGGCAGCTGGGCCAAGAGTGCTCCTTGGTCTGGGCTGCTGTTACTCCCCTGTTCCCAGAGCTGTGGGGATGGCATTTGCTGGCTGGAGAAGTGAAGGGCTGATACCTGTGCACCACTGTGGTACTGCTTCAGCTGGCCCACACCTCCTGTGTCTGCAGAGCTTCATCTTTCCTCCTTTGCAAGGGCCCTGAAGTGGCAATGCAGAGCCGCTGGGGAGGGAGCTCCTGTAGTTCAGGAGTGTCTTTTGAAAGGCTATGAAATGTTCTCTTGGGGTGGCAGAGAAGTGTTTCTGTGACTGACAGCTGTTTAGATGGACAAGCTGACAGATACTGGTGCTTCCAGGTGGCCTGGCTGTGCTGTGGTGGAAATAGGGGGGACATGGAAAGGATACTGCTGTGTCCGGCTGCTTCTGCTGCCCGGCACTGAGGCCTGGGAGCCCCAGGGCTGGGGTCTCCCTTGGGGTGTCCCGAGAGCAGGTGAAGCTGTGTCAGTGCTGGGCTGTCCCCAGGGGCTGGGGAGGGGTGGCACTGCCAGGCAGAGCTGTTGTGCTGCTGGCACCCAAGCATTTGGAAGGTTCCAGCAGTGACTCAGCTGCGCAGACCCACGGGGAGGTGGCTGGAAGGGTGGAAATGCAAAAAAAACCCTGAACAATCAGGCTAAAAATATTGCTGATGTGGTCCCCTGCAGTGCCTGTGCTCGAGTACTGATGAGCTGGGGCCTGTCTGTGCAGTCCCTCCAGCGTGGAGCTGTCTCGGCCCGGGAAGGACCTTTGGCTGCAAACCCTCCTGGTGTCACCTTGTGCTCCCCGGGCGGTGTCACCGTGCAGCTTGGTGCAGTGGGATCAGGTGCCTGCTGCTGGCAGGGCCATGCTGGAGGAGGCCAGAGTAGTTTATATGCTCTGATCCTGCCCTCATCCTCCCTTCCCAAAGGGGTCCTTGCACCCAGACAAGGTTATTGGTACAAGTTTTCCTTCTGGGTCCAGTGCTGTAGCACATGGAGGACATGTCCTTAGCCCTTGAGCGTGCCAGATGTGCTGCCAGTCCCTAAAGCTGGTGTCTGGAGGGAGCCTTTCTGGGAGGAGGCATCTGCTGCAGGCTCAAGCTGCCTGCATTTATTGGCTGTAAGATTGAACTGCTGTCTCATAGCAGGAAAGGCATCTCAAACCCACTGCTGCCACTAGATCTATCAGGCTGGAAATACTTCAAGTCCCAGAAACCTGCTGTGTGGCCCAGGGAGGGGCTTTTGCAGGAAACTGGCCTTGAACACTTCCAGTCCAGCCATCCCTGGCTGTATTTCTTGAGGCAATGTTTCCCCTTCTTTAAAGTAGCTTCATATAGGCAGATGCCTGTGTTAAACTTTCAAGTCATTGCACTGCAGAGGCAAGGAGGGGTTAGAGGCAGGGAGATGGGACTGCCCTTGATGGTATCCTTTACCTTCCCTGCCCTGCTCCTTAAGGAGCACAAGGAAATGGGGTCTCAATCCAGTTTTTGCCTGGAGAACAGGTGACAGCAGGACACAGGCAGATCTGTGTGCAGATTTTGGGTCTCCCTGGCTGGTTTCTAGTTGTGTGCTAGCTGCTTGGTCTGGCTGGTCTGTCCTGCCCTACATTGGGAGGCTGTCCCTATGTGGGACAGCAGACTTTCCCACTGGGAAATCATCGTAAAAGCAGTCTGTTAACACTGGGTTTGCAATGCCAACCTGCAAGGGGGTTTTTGGAAGGATCAGCTCTTCTTCTGGGGAGGACACTGGCCTCTCCAGGCACCCGGCCTGAGCAGCTGAGCTCTTCCTGATGGTGTTGGATGGACCACCTTGCTGTGTGTGTCTCTCTATTTGTTGTGTGACCCTGAAGTTGCTGATGCAGCAGCAGATCTGAGCTTTTCCTTGGATCTGCTCTTGAGACTGCAGCTCCAGCCTCATCTGTGCCCTCTCCGCTGGCTGCTGCTGTCTCTACCCTGCAAGGTTACGGCTCCAGTCACTCTGGTGCTGGGGAGATGATCCTGCTGACTCTTTCCAGCCCCTGGTTCTCCTGCTTCCCAGAGCAACTCGTTTCTGCAGTCAGCTTGAACACACTGATGATGTGTAGCTGCTGAAAACATGCTAGGCTGGAACTGCAGGCAGCGTGTGGGCATTGCCTGTCAGGTAGCTGAGGCCTCCAAGTGCTAATCACTCTGAAATCTTCAAGCCAAAAGCCCCTCTCTGAAGGATAAAAGGGGAGACCTGTTACACAGAGGGAAGTGTGTTGTCCTGACCTCCCAGCCTTTCCTCTCAGCGACAGGAGGAGGGACTTGAGAGCTGTTCCCCCAGGGAGGGCTGTTCTCAGGCTGCCCTCAGGAGTGCTGTGTGTGGTGGCAGGCACCTGAGAACCCCTCCAGTGAGAGCTGCTGATCAGTGGGGGGGGGTTGATGCTAATAAGTACAACACAGCAGTCACTGGCCTTCCTCGAGCTGCTGGCTGAGTGCTGAGCTGCAGGGCTTGAGGAAGGCCCTGGAGGGGCAGGGGATCAGTGAGGGAAGTCCCCCGAGATCTCTGGGTGTTAATTTGCTGCTAGGCTAATCCAGCATGGAGCCAAGTGCTCCATAGAGCTCTGCTTTGTGCCCTTCTGCATGTCTGCATCTCTCCCTGCTCTTTTACCTTCAGTCTCTTGGACAAGTGGCTTCAGTTGCTGCCTACATGTGCCCTCAGCTCCTGTTTTCATGCTTGGCTGCGTGAAAATCCTTGTGCTAGAGGAAGATTTTGGAGGCTTATTGTGGTAGAGGAGAGCTCAGCATCTGGGTAACTCCAGGTTGTCCCCAGAGTATTGAAGGATTTTTTTTTTTCCCCCTGCTCCCTAGTGAAAGCAGAGCTTCAGGTCCAGGAGTGAGCACTTCACCCTGAGTGAGGCTCGGAGCTAAGCCTGAGCCTGCCTGGAAAACTCAGTGGAAGGTTCCTTCATGCTGCTGGCGCTGTGGCTGCAGCGAGGAGGCCAGACCACCTCTTGCCAGCCTCAGCCCTGCTCCCAATTCAGACAAACCAAAGACTTGGGGGGCTGTGTGGGGGGTGTGTGTGTTGCTGAATTCCCTGCGTTCTTGGTGTCCCACATTGCCTTGAGAGGAGCACAGGCTTTCCTGGGAGCTGTGTGTATGCCCTGGTCCTGCTGGAGCAGCCAGCTTACTGCTCAGGGCTTGGTGGAAGCACAAATGTGGTGGTGCCTTCTGGGGGGGCTGTTGTCACAATGCTGTAAGGGAGCAAAGCTAGGAGCTGGCTTAACTCTGTGGTTGTACTTCAGGAGTACCTGAGATGGCCTTACTAAAAGTTTGCCCCATGCCCTCTTAGCTGTTGTAGGGCTTTCCTGAGGCTGTGCTTGGTGTGGCTGCTGAATGGGCACTTGTTTCTTGAGCATGGTTCAGCACGGGCTGCTCATGCTCCGTGTGCTGTGGAGTAGAAAGCAGCCAGCACTGAATAGCTGCAGACTCTGTGATCCTTATCAGAATCAAATATGTATCAAATAAGTAAAACAAGGATCAGAACTGAGTTTGGGATTGGTTTCTAATGGAAGTTGCTCTTAATCCCCCTCTTAAAGCTTCTATTTGAGCAGCTTCTGAACAGGTTTATTTTGATTTGGGCTGATGCTGTGAAACAGAAGCTGCAGTAACTGGCACGGGAACTGAACCAGCATCTCTGCTTGTATCCAGCTCCAGCTGAAGTGGGTCAGGGCAGCCTCTTGTGCTCGCAGGAGCAGGTACCCAAACCCCTCCCCTTGGATTCTGTGAGAAAAGATGTTCTGTTGCAGCCACTGGAGTACCCTGAGGGGCTGCGGTTGCTGCCTGTGTGCTCCCTGGAGGTAACAGCACATGAGCGTGGATGCAAGGAAGGCACAGGCTTCTCAAGCCTCTGGTGCTGTTTGGAGCTGTTGGCGTGATGAGGAAAACACTCCAGCAGTGGCAGATCTACTCACTTTATAGACATGCAAGTGGTGCTCCATTGCCTGGTGGTGCTGGCATCTGCAAACACACTTGGGACCCATGGAGCTGCCTGTGAGCTCATGGCTCCAGCTGTGGTCTGGAGCATGGGCTGGCTCCTGGGTGAGCTGGGACAAGCAGCTCCCTTCTGAGGAGAGTATCAGAGCTGCTCTCGGGTGGCTCTAGCTTAGTCTTTCTTTCCCATTGTGATTGCTATTGGTGGTTTAGGTGTGTGCAAGCTCTGGCCTGGGGTAAGATTCATCCCCAGGATGGTGCCACTCAAATGAGAGATGGGGTGGGTGGTGGTTTCTTCCAGCCATTGCACCACTACCTGCCTAAGAGCAGATGGAGTGTCTGCTTGCTGGGCATGTGGATGGGAAAGGTGATGTCTGCTGCAGTGGTAATGTGGTAGCTCTCTAGAAGAGGTCCTGAATCTGCTTTTCTGGCTCAGTGCCTTCATGACCAGCAACACAGTGTGTGCAGGTCTGTGTGCTTCCACTTGGAGCCAGAGGGGGGACCTGCCTGGACTGCACACAGCAGCTTCTGGAGCTGCTCTCCCAGCATGTGGGGACTGCCTACAGCAGAAGGTAGGAGTGATACTGCTCCTCCCCTTCCCCAGCTCTGGTGAGACAGACCCTGAGTGTTCAACATCCATCTGCTCCTGCCTTAGACTTGACTTTGTCCCTGGTGCCACCGCGGTAACCAGGCTGTGGAGTTGGTGGTGTGGGATGACCTGTCATTGTGGTGACTGTTTGGCCTGTTTGTACAGCTGAAATGCCTCTGGCTGACTAGTCTGGGGACTGCTGTAAGAGGATGTCTTAGGCCCTTGGCAGTGTTCTTGGCAGGCTGTCTTTAGGGTGGTAGAGTAATTCGAGTTGGAAAGGACCTCTTGAAGTTCAGCCTCCTACTTAAAGCAGAGTGGAATGATCTCCCAAAGGGTGCTGTGGTCCTCACACCTCAGCTAAGAGCCTTCTAGGGGGCACAGGCTGAGGGCAGGGGTGGCACATCCAGCAGCACCACATCTCTCTCAGCACCTCCTGTGTGTCCCTTAGGTGCTGGCAGAAGAGCTGAATCACAGGTGAGGTCTGTGCTGCTGCCAGCCCTGAGCCTGGTCTGACAGCAGCAGCCACCATCTGTGTGATGTGGTCCTGGAGAAGGGCCCAACTCCCCTCCTTGACCCTCTGGCTTGGGCTTTTCCTCTCCAAGAGTGCAGAGAGAAGGTGAAGCAAACCCCTAAAGCTGTCATGCTGTACCTGAGGCATACAGGTGTGAGAACTGGGAATCTTCTGGCATCACTGGTGGTGCTGGGTGTGCTGCTCTAGCAACAGTGAGAGGCCTTTTGCCAGCTGAAGGCCTTAGTGAGGCTTTTATGCCATTTTTCAAAGAAGGTTGCATGCATTTGGGACTAAAGCCTGTCTTTAGCTGTCCTGCCGTACCCAAAGGGGTATGGCCAACAGCCGGCTCCTATTGATCCAGCAAAGAGCATCCTTTCCCCTAAGGGTGGTGCCCTGATGGACTGGCACCCACAAATGTGGATGCAGCTGAGTGGTGCACATGAGTCACTCACCCTTGTTAGCATGTACAGTCACACTTGCTGTGGAGCTGCCACCCTGGGCTTGCAGCAGGAAATGGAGAGGAGTTTGGTGCTTAAATATAGAGGTGTTTGTTCCTGAGGCTTGCAAAGCTGAAGGTTGTGCAGGATTCGACCTGGATATGTTGGGGTTTAAATCTTCCTGGGACTGATGCAGTTAAAAACTGCTGTGTTTCAATGTGCTGAGCTCTGCTGTAGCAGTCTGCTTAGTGAATGCAATCACCTGCACACTTCCAATCCTCCCTTGTTTTAGCTGTCTTGACTGATGTTATATTTACCTTGGGCTTCTGTTTTTCCTTCCCAGAACACAGTAGTAAATTCCTGCTTCAGGAAGCTGTGAGCTTTGTTGCCATCCATGTCCTGCTCTCAGCACAGAACTGGGATCTGTGCTCTCAATGTTAGTGCAAGAAGCTTCTCAGTGTTCCTAGTTCTGGTTCCATTTTTCAGGGCATACTGGGGAAGTGACTTACCATTGTGGTGCCAGAGCCAAGAATAGCCCTCAGGTGTCCTGACTCTAATTCTGTGGTTGAGCTGTGGGATTGTGCTGCCTTTTTCTATTCCCCTGCCCCCTCCTTAGCAAACCAGAAATAGCTGCCTGAATATCCTCAGTTCTTCTCTGCCCCAGATGAAGGATCTGGCAGGGCAGAGGTTCCTCTTGGGTAGTTCAGAAACGGAAAGGACTGTGCTGGAGTTACTGTTTAGATGGTGGCTACTGCTGGTTTGAGCACATCTGCAGCTGTGGGAGCTGCTGCTCTTGAAAGTTGGCAATTGGTTCAAGATGAGTGAGACTTCTTGTGATGTACAGCTCTGGAGAGGATGTGTGCCTGAGACTTCAGGTGCCCTTACACCAGCAGTGGCTTGTTTTTCCAATGGAGTAATGAGAGTATAATAATCAAGTGGGGAAGATTGGAGCTGGGCAGGACCTCAGGAGGTGTCTGTGCTGCTCAGTGAGGGGCCAAGGACAGGGTCCTCTCCACCTCTGGGCCCTGTCCTGTGGCTGCTCCATGTAAGAGGAAGAAATTTTTGTGCCACTTGTCTTGCTGCAGCTTTTCGCTGTTTCTTTGTGCACCTCTAAGAGGCTGCATTTCCCTTTGAGGAGTGAATAGAGTGGGGAATCATGTGCTGAGCAAAGGCCATTCCTGTCGTGTGTGCTGCAGCCCTGCATCTGTGGTGGCAGCTCCTGCTGGGCTTGGTTCCGTTGGTGCTCCCAGGGCCTGCTGGCTCCTCCTGGCAGTGAGAAGGCCCATGAAGTGCTGAAACTTCACTTAGGATTAGGCTGGAGCATCACTCACCCCTTCCCCTGTGGTGAGCAGAGGTTGGTGCTGCTGTGTGATGGGGGAAGCTCACTCTGGCAGCTTGTCTGTGTCTCTGCTGGAACTATAGGGATGTAAACTGGAGCTGCAGGAGGTGGTTAAGGTGCCCATGTGCCTTTCAGGCATGTAAGTGCTGCTCTTGCCATCAAGTTGCTTAGTGTCTGGAGGAGGTGCTGCTTTTTGGCTGACTAAAGCCATTCAGCTTGCTCCCAACCCACCACAGTGGGGCCTGGCTGGTGGCAGAAACTGCAGACAAGCTGTTTCTCTGGAGCTGCAGCAGGCCATTGTTCAGGACACAGCCTTTGCTCTTTACGGGCTTATTTGACAAATGACAAAAGAAGTTGCCCTGTGTTTGGTCTCCAGGGCCTTGGTCACACTGCTTTCCAACTCTGCTGCCCTGTCCTGAATGTGCCTCTGGCTCCACAGCCTCTGGGCACAGCAGGTGTCACGAGTGGGGAGAGAAGTATGTGGCACTGAAACCCATCTTTTCTGCCCTGCTTCTCTTGGTAAGGGCTTTCCTATTGATCTCTGTCCCTGCCTCTATTAGGAGATGAGGGCAGAAGGTGGGGGCTTTCAGTGTAGGCAGTAGCTGGTGGATGAAGGGGCTGTCCTGGCAGTCTGCCATCCTTCCTGCACTGAGTCATCTCCTCTCTGGAGATGGAAATGTCTCTGTCAAACCTTGCTGGTGGTGCCTGCCAGCAAAAGTGACCCTCTGAACGCCTTGGCGTTGTAGACCTGCTCAGGCAAGGCCTTTGGTCACTTCTCAGCAGGCTTTTTTCTCCAGTCCTGCAGCATTTAAAGGCTGGAACACCCCTTCAGAGGATGACTTCAGGAAGTGTGTGCATGTGCTGGTCCAGCACTTGGTGCCACCTCTGAATGCAGTGAGGGGAATTATCTGCATGTTGAGCAGGCAGGGGCCAGACATGCCGCATGTTGTGGCAGTGTAAGAACCTGGGGCCTGGTGTGCTGTCTCTTGTGTCATGCGTGGTTACATACACCGTCAAGCTTGTAAAGAGTCTGTAATGGGTGTCCACTGATGTTCTTTGTGTGGGGGAAGAACTTGAGCAGAAGGACCTCGACAAATGTAAGGTGAGAGGTTTTCTTGCTCTGGGCAAGACTCTGTTTCCAGGTAACTTGGCTAAAACTTTATGCTAAGGAGGGAAAAGCATCAGTGTCACTCTGCTAATGTGCTGTTGGCTTGTTCTGCTCGGTGGTGCCCTGCACACCCAAGCCAAAGCACAAGTACTTGTTCAGAGGACAGCTGAATGGTGGCAGAGCTCTTTCTGTCAACTACAGCTGTCAGGAATAAACACAGTGGATGCACCATGTGGTGCTTTTCTTAAGGCCTTATTAAAGGCATTAAAGCATCATTTGTCATCAGCAGAATGGGAAGGTGGTTTATTTACCCAGAGCCCTTCCCTAAGCTGTCAGCATCTGTAAGCCCAGCTCCTTAGGGCTCATCTTCACATCTATCTCTTCTAAAATGGGCTTGGTCAATGCTACCAGGAAGGTCCAATTCTGAAATAGCTGTGAGTGACAGCACAGGGCAAGAAGCTGCATGGTCCTGAGCAGGTGCTGGAAGTCTGAAATTGCAAATCTAACCAGCACATGGAAGAATAAAAGCTGTTCTGGGGCTGGTTGGACATCTTGCTGTTGGCGTGCCTTACCCAAGGTGTGTGCTATGAATTGCAGCTTGCGCTGATAGAGTGTGTCTAAATTTGAGGTGAACAAGGACATGGAGCTGTTGGAGCGAGCCCAAAGGAGGCCACGGTGATGCTGTGAGGGCTGGAGCAGCTCTGCTCTGGAGCCAGGCTGAGAGAGCTGGGCTGGGGCAGCCTGGAGAAGAGAAGGCTCCTGAAGGGGAGACCTTAGAGCAGCTCCAGTGCCTAAAGGGGCTCCAGGAAACCTGGAGAGGGGCTTTGGACAAGGGCCTGGAGGGACAGGCCAAGGGGAATGGCTTTAACCTGCCAGAGGGCAGATTGAGATGAGCTCTGAGGCAGAAGTTCTTCCCTGTGAGGGTGCTGAGGCGCTGGCACAGACTTTTCCCAGAGAAGCTGTGGCTGCCCCATCCCTGGCAGTGTTCAAGGCCAGGTTGGACACAGGGGCTTGGAGCAACCTGCTCTAGTGGAAGGTGTCCCTGCCTGTGGCAGGGGCTTGGAACTGGAGGAGCTTTAAGGTCCCTTCAACCCAAACGGGTCTGTGGTTCTATGAACACAGTAGCTCAGTGGTTGGTAACTGGATTTAAAAGATAACTTGGGGTCTGCAGAACAGAGTTGGCCTGAAGAGTGAGAACAAGCCACGCTGTGAAGCCCATGCTGTGGCTCAGTGTATCTGTGTACTGCAGTGCAAAGCGCCTGGCTTGGGTTGTGATGGGTCCAAGATGCTTGTATGTGCTCCCCTTGGTATGTTTAGGGGCCCTGGGATAATGCAGGAATGAAGAGCACACATTGCAGCAGCACTGTGCTGATATTTGAGCTTTCCCTAGTAAATGCTAAAGAGGAAGAGTGGTTTGTGGAGCTCTGTGGAGTGACCTGAGTGCCTGCGAGCTGGACCAGTGCCATGCTGGGATCGAGCCTGCTCCACAGAGCTCTTAAATCTGTCAGCATTTGGCTGACATGCTCCAAGATGGAGCACACTGGCTCCAAATCCAGGCATTAAAGCTGCAGCAGTGAGGCAAAAGTCAGAGCTGAGTTTCTATTAAAAGCTGTCTCTTCTGCTGTCCCCTGCAAAGGAGCGTTGGCATGTGCCTCCCTTGCAGCTCTGGGTGGAGGCAGGGAAAGTTCCAGAAGCTCTCTGCAATCAGCCATGCTCCGGCTGCTGTGGGAATGCCTGAATGGGAACAGTGGTGACCCTTCCCTTAAAACTTTCCCCTTGAGATGTGGGAAGTACTTTGTTTGCACTGAGAGGTTTGATTTTAGTCTGATGTTTGCTGCTTCACTCTTGAGAGCTTCAGGGGTGCTCTTGACACCAGAAATTGCTGATGCATCTTGTGTGTGCCCTGGGAATGGTTTTTCCTCTTGGAGCTGTCTGCTTGGGAGGGGAGACAAGGCCAACTTCGCTGCAAGAGCTGTGGCTTTATTAACCAGCCCTGATGCCTTGAGGGCTTGTTTTAGGTGGGCAACTTTGAGAGGCTCTTGTGCCCCAACCCATGGGGATTCCATGGGTTAAAGCTGGATGCCTTTGGGCTGGAGGGTGGGAACTAAGATCTGGCTTCTCCTGCAGGTGTTTCCGAGGCTGCCTGCAAAGCCAGGCTTCAGGGGCCTTGCTGAGCAAGTGGAGAGGAGGAAACTGAGTGTGGCTCATGGTTTTTCCTCCCAGTGTTCCTGTGAATGGCTGAAGGTGCTGAGTGAAGCAGGGTCAGACCCACTGGGGTGATGTGGGGTCTCCATGAGCTCTGTGACCGAGTGCCTGTGCAGCATCCTCCTGGTGTGGATGAGGTCCATCTGCATTAACAGCAGGATGTGAGGTTAGGAGTGGGTCAGTTGTAGCTGGCAGGTTTTTGCTTGGTGCTGAAACTCGGATGCCCAGACAGCAGATCCCTTCAAAGGCCAGTAATCCTGCTGCTTGAATGCACTCATACTGGCCTTGCTGGTTTTCTAGGTGCGGTGAGAACTGTGCAATACAGGGAGCGAATGTGTAAGTGGTGGCTGTAGCAAACCAGAGTGGTGGCAGAGGTGAGGGTGGAATCAATGGTGCAAAGCAGATGGACCCTGTAATGCCTTTGGGAGCTCCTGATGAGCCCCTGAGCCCTTGCCGATGCATCCCAACATCCCAGATGGAGTTCTGGTCCTGCATCTCTGATAACCAGGAGGTGAGGTGCAGGACAGCATTGCCTGGTGGCAATCTGCATGGCATTCCCTGCTCCAGGTCTGGGAATGCTGCGTGCACAGGGTCAGCACAGGGTGTTACAAACCCACTGTGCTCAGTGGCTGAGGAGGGCGTCAGTGCTGGAGTGTGCGTTGGCAGTGAGGTTTGGGCTGTGGGATCAGCTGCTGTGCTTTGGCTCTTGTGCTGTTTAGTGACTAATCAGATTTTTGAGCCTGTTTCACACATTCATCTGTCTCCCTTGAACAATGCACTGGCTGTATTTTTAAACAAATCACGTGGGTTTAGGGAAGTGGCCAAACCAGCGTAGAGCAGCTTGCCTGGGCTGGGAGATGCTCTGCCCTGGGCTGGGACTGGGAGGGGAGGGAATGAGCAGCCTCCTCCCAGCTCCAGCTGCTGCTGCAGCGTTCCCTCTGCTGCCCACCACTGCTGGTGGGGCTGCTGCTGCCCCAGCGCTGCCCAGGGTAAGTACCATTGCCCAGCAAGGTGTTCTGTGGCCCAGGGCTGGCTGTAAGCACAGGGGCTGCTGCTGGGAGAGCCAAGCAGATGTGCGGAGGGCAGGAGGTCCGTTCACGGTGTGGTCAGAGGTGAGCTCATAGTCCTGTTCAGTAGCCAGAATGCGTCTGCGCCTCCGTTGGGAGAACTCACAGGGATAAGGCTCCACGTAACTGGGGAGATGCTGCGACTGTTGCTGCTGCTCCTGCAGCTCTGCCTCGGGTTGAGGTGGATGCTTCCAAGTAAAGGATCCACCTCTACCTCCGTGGGGTTTCTGATGTGTTGTGAGGCTGGAGATGCCAGCTCCCCAGCAGGTGTGCCACTGGATAATGTGGCTTGGGACAGGTCTGTCCCAGCAGCTGGCTTTGGGTGTGTGTGACTGCTTTCTCTGGTGCTGGCACTGAGGTGGTGCTGGTGTCTGGCAGAGCAGTTGAGCATGGTGGCATTTTTTACTCACCTGGTTTGGGCAGTGCTTTGGATTATTAATGCTCTTCTGCACAAGAGCTGTTGGAAACCTTGTGGTCCTAGCTGGATGAGCTCAGGTGGGGTTGGAGGATTTCAAGCGGATCCCAAACTTTCTTTGTTGAAAACTGGAAGCTACAGGGCGAGCTGCCTTGTTTTGCAGCCTCTGAATAATTAAAACCATTTCTGAATGCTTTGCTCTTCCCATTTGGTTTGGGGACACATTCAGCTTGCTGAGACTTGCTCCTTTTGAATAGAGCTGGCTGCTGTCATGCCCCTGTGGGATGCAGTGTGGCTGAGCCTGCCTTGTGTTCCCTCCCCTTCTGGATGGCAGCTGGCCCCACACCACTGCCCCATGGAGCAGGGTGGGTCTTTGACCCCTCGGTGGCCTGGTGCTCTGTGCACTGAGGCAGCTCTGTTTGTAGGAATTTGCTTGCTTTGGTTCCTCAGTGGGAGGAAAAGCTGCTGCGTGAGGGAAGCAGCCTGGTGTGTGCCTGTCTGTTGGCTCTGGGGCGGAGGCCTGACCAGACAGGCTTCTTGTGAGTGTGTGCTAGGGACGGTGCCGCTGCTGGCTGGGCAGCGTGTCCTTTGTCAGCAGGCCAGGCTGGCACGCTGCAGTCTGCCTGCTGCAGCTCCTGTTGGGGTTGGTGTGTGGTGGCCCACTCTGAGCCTCCACGTGCGTGCTCATGGGCCAGGCCTTGCTCCTCTCAGCCTGCCCAGCAGTGTGCACAGCAGAGACTGGCCATGGGCCTGCCCTGTACCCCCCTTGCTGCAGCTGCATGGGCATCTGCACTGCTGGGGCACAGCCTGCTCCCCAAACAACACAGACTTAGTGGAGTGGCCTGTGTGGAGCACCTGCATGAGGTCCATAATGAGGACATGGAGGCTACCATTCTTTTCCCAGATGAAGTGGGATCTCCTGTCTGATCTCAGCCTTGGGAGAGTAACCCATGCGTATGTCTTGTCACCATACTGGGCTGCTGGTGTTGGCTTCAGCTGTGCAGCACTGTGCTGCAGCTGATGGCAAAGAGTGCAGCCTGGCTGGAGCTGTGTGGAGGGCTGGCTCCTGCCACATGTGCTGCTGGCTGTGGGCTGAGAGGAGCCCAGTGCCCTCCTGGGCTGCTGCCACGGGAGCTGGGAGGGAAGGAAGGAGATGTGTCATGCTGCAGTGCTTACGGGTTGTGTCTCTGTTGCAGTTCTCAGCATGCTGAGTAACCCTCTGGGGAATGTCTTGGGGAAGCCCCCGCTGGGTTTCCTGCCTCTGGACCCCATTGGCTCTGACCTGTCAGAAAAGTTTTCCACACCAACACTGAGGAACTCCCGCCTGGACTCCCGCTCCCTCTTGGACTCCCGCTCCAGCAGCCCCTCGGACTCAGACACCAGTGGCTTCAGCTCTGGCTCTGACCACCTCTCAGACTTGATTGTAAGTTTGGGTCTTGCACCCACTCTCTGATTCCTGGTGTCTTGTCACATTTCTGGGGAGCATGGGAGAGCTGGGGGGGCTGCAAGGCACAGCCCTGCCTGCCCAGGAGGGGAAAGGAGTACTGCAGGGAGCTGTCATGCCCACACAGACACAGTGAGCTTCTCTTGCAGCCCAGGGTTTGGAAGAAGGGCTGCTCATGCAGCCCTCCTGCGGCACAAACTAGCAATATCCTTATATATTTTTGGTTTGAATAATGTTTTGGCCTTTTGTCTTTGTGCTTGCAGCCCCAAGGGGTTGAAGTAGCTCCCAGAGGGGTCTGAGTGCTTGAGCTTGTGTGTGGCAGTGGGGTGTCTGTGCCCTGGTCCCAGCAGGGAGGTGGTTGATCAGCACAGATGCCTCCAGGCTCCAGCCTGGGCTTCTCAGGAGCTCCTGTCCCTGCCTTTCATTGCCCTTCCCATTTGCTGACTGCACTTCATCTCAGAGCTGCTGCTTCTAGAGCAAACTGGGTCTAGCCTGCTCCCATTCCCTACGGCACAGCTAAATTTGGAAGCCAGCGAGTGTCTGTGTTGCTGCCCCAGTCTGTGCTGCTGGGTCTGTGTTGCAGTGGGACAGCCTGGCTCCAGCCAGCTCTGGCTGCTGCTGCAGGGCTCCTCCTCAGGACCTGAGGCCACAGGCAGGGATGAGCTGCTCCTGGCTCTGCTGTGGTGCAGCTGTGGCCTTGACCCCCACAAGGGGTGGGCAGGAAGGACATGGTTGGCTTGATGTGGAGTGGGTTCTCCTGGAGGGTTAGGGTCTGGAGCAGGGTGCTGTGAGCAGCTGCAGCCCCCAGGCTCTGCCATGTCAGGCAGTGTGGGGCAGCAGAGCTTTGTGCTGGCCTTGTCCATAAGGTCGGGTCTCCCTTGGTATAGAGGGCACTGAGCTGCACAGCATCTCCCATCCCTGCTGGCTCATTAATCCATGCTTGTACTCTGTCCACCCTGGAGAGGCACATTCAGCCTGGAGCAGTTGGCTCTGCAGGCAGCTGAGCCCTGGGCTGGGAGCTGCTCTGCGGAGGGTAAGTACCTGCTGGCTGCCTGCAGAGCTGGTGGGTGCTGCCAGCACGTCCTGCAGGCAGGGCCTCCAGTGGAGCACGAGGCTGCTCCTGGGGTGCCTCAGTGCTCCCTGGGGCTGGCAGCTGTCCTAGAGGCTGAACAGGCAGGGAGTAGCTGGTGGCTTGGTGGGCTGCAAAGTGCCTCCCGCTCCAGATCCCTGCTGCTGCTAACATGGGTTGGGTGGGAAATGGCTTCAGAGTTAGGCCCTTCTCAGGGAAACTGTAGTCCCATCAGGCTGCTGGGACAGTGAGGGGGCTGCTTTCCTGCTGCTGCCACATCTCAGAGGGTGTCCGGTGAACAGGAGTCACCAAGAGCCTGTTCTCCTGCAGGTGAGGGCAGGGCCCAGTGTGGCACATGTCCTCTAGTATTATGTGCTATTACTCAAAGCTGGGTCTTAATGTGATCTTTCTCTTGCAGTCAAGCCTTCGGATCTCCCCCCCTCTGCCCTTTCTGCCCCTCAGTGGGGTGTCAAGAGACCCCCTAAAGATGGGAGTAGGGTCCCAGCTGGATCAAGATCAAGCTGCCCTGGCTGCAGTAACTTCCTCCCCAGCCAGTGCATCGAAAAGATGGCCTGGAGCATCGGCGTGGCCTTCCTGGGATCTTCTGGACTCTCCAGAAGACCCCTTCAGTATTGAAAGAGAAGCTAGGCTTCACAGGCAAGCAGCAGGTAAGTTGGATGGTGGGTCTCAGCAGGCTTCAGTGGCAGCTGCCTCCTGCTGCTGCAGCTCTGCTGAACCTATGGCTGTGGAATATGGGGATTTGCTTGGAGACCCGCAGCAGGGTGTGATGTAAATGGTCCTGTACTGAGTGTTGTTGGTGCTTGTCCAAGCTGTGAATGAAGCAACCTGCACCTGGAGTGGGCAGCTGCCTCCCCGAAACTACAAGAACCCTGTTTACTCCTGCAAAGTGTTCCTGGGAGGAGTCCCATGGGACATTACGGAAGGTGAGCAGCCCCTGGCCCCGTGCTGTGGGGTTTTGCCATCACGAGGGTGTGGGGTGGAGCCTTTTTCGGGATACTGACTCCTCTCCTGTCTGTAGCTGGACTGATCAACACCTTCCGTGTGTTTGGCTCCCTGAGTGTGGAGTGGCCTGGTAAGGATGGCAAACACCCACGCTGCCCTCCCAAAGGTAATATGCCTAAAGGTAATAGCGACACGGTAGGGTTACTTTTTTCCCATGCTATGTTACAGCACGGATCTGGGCTGGTACAGCTGCATGCTGGTGACTGGATGGTACAGAGCACCCTAGGGTAAATGTCCCACACTCACTTGGGTCAGCACCAGAGCACTGTCACCTTGAACCTGGTGTTCCCCGTGTCCCTAGCAGGGCTGGGCAGAGTGTGGGGTGGGGGGAGTCCTCTCTGGTGCTTCTGGAGCCCCACGAGGGTCTGGCTCGCCCTGGTTGCCCACATGCACCCTTGAATCAAAATATGTCTGCAGTGAGCTGGCAGCTCAGGGACTGGCGAGCTGAGCAGTCCCTGGGGTGTCCTCCTGCCCGAGGTAGCTGGGCTGATGTGTTGTGTAAGCAGTGATGAGTTACTCAGTGAGGAGTAACTAGTTTGTAGGCTTGGTGGTGCCCGGTGGCCTCATTCAGTCACTAGCACAGTGTGAGGTGCAGAGTGCTGGTGCTGAGGGAAGTGATTTTTAAAGCCCCAAACTTGTATTTCTGGGCTAAGACATTTTAAATATGAAGCAGTCTGTTTTCCTGCAGACCATGCTGTGGCCAGGCTGGTGGTGCCTGCTTGTCACATCTAGATGTGGCAGTGGGGATGGACAGTGGTCCACATGGCACTGGGTGTGGACAGCCTGCCCCGTTGTGCTGGCTTTGGGCTCTTTCCCAGCTTGGCTGAGCTCTGTGCATCTCAGGTGGGTCATGTGTGGAGGGTCTGCTAGGGGAGGGGCTGCAAATCGCCCTCCCCTAGAAGAGCTTGTGAATAGCGAGGACTATACAGTGCAGATACTGGCATCTGAGAGTGATTTTTGAGGGTGTCTGCAAACAGGGGTGATCTTTCTCCTCTGCTACAGTTCTAACAACTGGCTTTTTCCATTCACCTCTAAAGGATATGTCTACCTGGTGTTCGAGTCAGAGAAATCCGTGCGTGCTCTGCTCCAGGCATGCTCCCAGGACTTGCTAAGCCCTGATGGGCTCTCTGAATACTACTTCAAGATGTCCAGCCGCAGGATGCGCTGCAAAGAGGTGAGCAGACCTGTTAGAGTCGCCCTCCAGATGAGAGCAGGAGATGCTGATGAGATCCTTGGAGACAAGGGGATGGGCAGCATTGCTCTGCTCTAGGAAAGCAGGGCTAAAAAAGAGCGGCAGAAGTCAATTGGCTCTTGGCTCTCTTTAACTGATGTGTTCCTGTAGAGGGGCTGAATGTGGGCAAGGAGGGAAGTGTCAGGTCAGTGTTTGTGTCCTTCATAACAGCTTGTGTCTGGAACTGTGACATGGGGCTCCTGGATCTGTGGCAGACCCTGGCTTCATGAAGCCGAGCAGCTTCGTGCAGCTGGAAAGGAGCACAGAAACAGGGATTTTTCTGCTTCATGCTCCTTTCAGCACACCTTTGCTTACAGGGACAAACTTTGATCCCCTTAGCGCTTTGCTAGACCTCCCCTGCTTGCTGAACAAGTGGCTCTTGTGCTCACTACAGGCAGGTATTTTGGATCCACAGCTGAAGTTGCAGCCTCTCCCCAGTGTGACTGTGGCTGGCTGACCTGTGGAGGTGCTGGGGCTGAGCTCAGCCTCCTGGTGAAGGGGGAATGTAGCTATAGATGGGGTACAGCTGCATGAGCTTGTGGAGTTAAAGGGTTGAGATTCAGCTCTTACCTAGGCAGGCACAAACTCCTTGTGTTCCAGAAGCTCTCCTGGGTGTCAGGCTGTTGGCACTGCTTTCGTGCTTGGTGATCTAGTGCTCGTGGAAGTTTATCCTCTTCAGAGCCCTGTATCAGCTGCTTTGCAGATGGAAGCTCCTGTTGAAATTGGCCACGGATGGGTTGTTTCATGGGTTTCCCATGTGGGGAGGCATCTGACTGGGCTGTAAACAGAGTGTGCAGGCAGCAGGAGGAATCCACTTGTACATGGATTGTATCCTGGCTTCCAGCCCTGAGGGACCAGTGCTTTGGATTCCCATCTGCCTGGAAGTGGAGCAGTGTGGCTGTTGGGTTTTGTGGGCTCTTGGAGGTGTCTGGAGCAAAGCTGGAGCTCCAGAGCTCTGGACATAGACACTGAGCAGCAGTAGTGACACTTGCAGGTTGGGGTCAAGCCCAAGGGCCTGGGCTGGCTGCTCGCCTCAGCTGAGATGCGGTGGGGCAGCACAGTGTGTGGTTTGCAGGCCCTTGGCTGACCTGAGCTGTGGTGTGCGGTTGCAGGTGCAGGTGATCCCATGGGTGCTGGCAGACAGCAACTTTGTGCGCAGCCCATCGCAGCGGCTTGACCCCAGCAAGACGGTGTTCGTGGGGGCTCTGCACGGGATGCTCAATGCGGAGGCGCTGGCGGCTGTCATGTACGACCTGTTTGGAGGGGTGGTCTATGCTGGCATCGACACGGACAAGCACAAGTACCCCATCGGTAAGTAGGGATCCCACTGGGATCGGCTGTCACCTGTTGCATGCTCTGAGTAGGCTGCAGCAAGGCCCTTTGTCCCTCAATGGGGAAGATCTGCCCAGGGTGCCAGGCTCCACCTGTGCTCACTCTGGGAGCCCGCATCCAGCCAGCCTCTTCCACAGGCAATGCTTCTTGCCTCCCGGCCGTGGGGAGGTAAGACAAGACTCGGGGAGGGCCAGCAGAGGCAACACTCCTGGGAACTGGAAGCCCCCAGATCATTCCTGCACTGCCCCCGGGCAGTTCTCCAGCAGAAGTGAGGGTGGTGGGAAGAAGACAGGGTCTTCTCCCAAGTAATAAGTGATAAGAGGAAACGGCCTCAAACTGCACCAGGGGAGGTTTAGACTGGAGATTAGGAACAATTTCTTCCCAAGAGGGTGGTCAGGCATTGGAACAGGCTGCCCAGGGAAGTAGTGGAGGCACTGTCCCTGGAAGTGTTCACAAACTGTGTAGATGAGGCCCTCAATGACATGGTGAGTCTCTTGCATGTTGCCAGTCAGGAACAACGTTGGAGTTTGCAGAGCTGTTGTCTGCTTATCACTGTCCTTTCAGGCTTTTCAGGTCAAGGCTTGGGTTTAGGATGTGCCCTGGTGCTGCAGTGCATTACCACCAAAATGGCTCTAGGGAGACAGTCCCAGGGGGCTGGATATAGGAGACTTAACTAGATCCTTGGGATGATCATGGATGAAATCCTGGCGCCTTAACCTGCCCTGTGCTGGCACTGTGGGCTCCTAGAGCAGGACTTAATACAGAGCTTCATGCAGAGGCCAGGGTGCTTGCTCAAATGGGTGAGATACGCTTCTGATGGCAGTTGCTCAGACAGCTTTTGGGGGGTCCTGCTAAGGAGATGGACTTGGTCCTGTTGAAAGAAGGATCCCGTTGTACACAGCAGTGACCCTGAGCTAGCGCTGGGCCCTCCAGCCTTGTGGTGCTACAGGAGAGGAGTAGATGGTTCCTGGGTAAGGCTTTGCTCTGGTTTTAGCTGTCTGCTGGCAGGCTGGGCAGTGTGGTAACAGCCAGAGCTTCCTTTGCACTGAGAAACACATAGGTAAGCATGGGTATGTTTCCCTGGAGCTTAACAAAGCTTGGCTAGAAACGAGTGGTGCAGGAATGCTACTGGCTGGCAGGGAAGCTGCAAAGTGCCAGGCTAGGGATGAGTGGGTGGCTTAAAAGCTGCTGAGCTGTCTGGGCCCTGGCTTCCTTCAGGTGCAGGCGTGGAGCCTCCCCCTGCTGCTGCTGTGCTGCCCCCGAGCCTCCCACTGCTGCCTGGCCGCTGCTGTCTGCAAGCTCAGGTCACAGCAGCCCAGAGGTGTCCATGGAGAAGCTTTGCTCCTCTCAGCTCCCTGCTGTGCTACTGTGACTGCCTGGGGAAGGAGGCGGAGCTGTGAGGCTTTGGATGTGGTCTCCCTTGGAAGCTGCAGCTGACTGGGCACTGGGGAGTGTGGTGGTTCCAGCAGCAGCAGCTCCCCCCTGGCCTCCACAGGTGCCAGGTCAGTCTCATGGTTGGTCTGTCTTGCAGGGTCTGGCCGTGTCACCTTCAACAACCAGCGCAGTTACCTGAAGGCTGTGACCGCTGCGTTTGTAGAGATCAAAACCACAAAGTTTACTAAGAAGGTGAGTGGAGCTGATGGGGCAGCCACAGAGCTGTGTCTGTGGGGTGGGTTCTGGGGTTGGGAGCACTGTGACCCATGGAGGCAGCTGTCAAGAGTGCTGTGAGGCTTTGGGGAACCAGCAGAACCAGCACTGCCCTGTGCCCACTGCCTGATTCTCCTGCTGCAGGTTCAGATTGACCCGTACCTGGAGGACTCCATGTGTCAAGTCTGCAGTGCCCAGCCCGGCCCCTTCTTCTGCAGAGACCAGGTGAGGCTTTTCCTGCCCCGCTGCTGTGCTCTGGGGAAGGTTTGTTGAGGAGGAGGAGGTCCTATGGGGAGGTGCTGCTACTGTGATGAGCTGGAAGTGCCATCACCCTGCAGCTGGTCCTGGGGGGACTCTGGCTGACCTCTTCTTGCTGTGGGCAAAGGAACTTTGCCAGGGTCCAGTGGCTTCCCTTGGAGTCTGGGTGGGAGCTGGGTGGTGGAGCTGGCAGCAGTAGTGCCGTGAGCCACGCAGCAGCTGCCTGCAAGTGCGCAGATCCCCATCTTCAAACCCAGTTAAAAAGGGCCATGCTGGAATCTTGGTGGCCAGAATTCCCTCCCTCTGCTGCAAAGATGTGGGTTGCAAAACCAGGAAGGGCAGGAGGGTGATGCAGCTTTGCCAGTGGGACAGTGCCATTTCCCAGCCCTATGATGCTGCCCCTCTGCTCTGCCCCCAGATCTGCTTCAAGTACTTCTGCCGCTCCTGCTGGCACTGGCAGCACTCCATGGAGGTCCTGCGTCACCACCGCCCGCTGATGCGCAACCAGAAGAACAGAGACTCCAGCTAAAGGGGCTGCTGGGGCTCAGGGGCCGCCGCAGGCGCAGGAGAAAGTCCTTTGTTAACCAGCCGGGCGGAGAGCGCACGATGCTGGTGCCAGACCCAGGCTGGGAACGCGCTTCCTGAGGACTAATGGGGAGGGGGGGAGAAACAAATAATCTTACATTCATGTTTGCACTTGCTGGTCTTTTTGTTTCTGCACTAATGCACAGTGAATTTTGTTGGGGTTTGTTTGGGGGTGTTTTTGAGGGGGGGGGAGCACCCCTCAAGCGATTCTGCAGTTCCCAGACTTTGGTTCCTAGTTTGCTGATGAGAAGCAAAAAAAAGCAACCTAATTCCAAGGGCCACGTGTTGCGAAGGTGTTCCCGCCTTCTCCGAGGATTTTTATTTATTAAAGGCGCTTTTTTACATTCCTTGCAATACCGGTGGTGATGATGCAGGTCTCATTGGCTCCATTTCTTTGCAGTTGCCATACAGTGCCTTTCCATTCATTTAACCCCCACCTGAACGGCATAAACTGGATGTTCAGCTGGCGTTTTTTACTGTAACAACAAGGAGACTTTGCTCTTCATTTAAAACCAAATCATATTTCATATTTTACGCTCGAGGGTTTTTACCAGTTCCTTTTTACACTCTTAAAAACAGTTTTTAAGTCGTTTGAAACGAGAGATTTTTTTCTTTCCTGGCAGCTTTTAACATTATTGCAATTTGTGTCTGGGGGCTGCTGGCGGAAGGTTGTGAATCGAGGGGTTTGCAACAGGACGGGCTTGGTTTTTGTGTTCCTTTCTTTTTGGGGTTTGAAACTGGACCGGATAACGGATCTCTGAGCTGCTGTATATAGTTTTAAATAGTTTGTTGCACTTTTTTTAAGTTGCACTTACGGGGGGTTGATAGAGGTTTTTAATCACACCAAGTCACAGGACTTAAACCTTTTTCTTTTGTACTGAGCTACAAAGGGCTGCGTGTCGGAGCACGGATGGAGGTTCGCAGGAGCCCTTTCTCTTAGAGGGGACAAGTTCTTTTTCCTTTCCTTGACGAAATGTACGGAGTAAAACGGTGCAGTCGACTGAAATGCTGCTGCTGCTGCTGGGATTTGACCCTTTCATTATGATTTTTTTTTTTTTTTTCACTTTCCCCTCTATTGGAAGCTGTGTGCCAAAGAACCAGTGTCATAATTTCTCCCTCTTCCGTTGTGTTTTTGGTTTTGTTTTCTCTTTTCCTGCTGAGCTGATGTTGCATCGTTGCATATCCCAGCTGCTCTTTGTGGGGTTTTGTGAAGCTGTGTGTGAAGTCTCTACCTCATTGTAGTATACGCAGGCAAGACTGCACTCTCCTACAGACGCGTGGAGTAAGCTGTGGTGTAGTTTTTGGCACATAATAAACACGTTGCAGCAAAAAAAAATCCGCCTTTGTTGTCCTCCTTGGGTGTGCGGGGGGGTGGGATCCCCCCACAAGTCTTCTGTCCTTGCTGTGGGGTATGTATGGATGCTGTAGGTGACTGGGGGGAGAGCCTGGCTCAGGGCAGGCAGGGGTTTGGCTAGGGGTACCCATTTTCCCAGGGGGTACCTGCCCACACTCCCCATGGCTGTGTTCCGGGAGCCTTCCTTGTCCTTCCTCTTCGGGCTCTTCTCTTCCTTCTCCTTGTTCTTAGACTGCTCCCCGCTGCCCTCCTCTTCTTCCTCGTCCTCGCTGCCAGAGGTGGAGCTGCTGCTCTCCTCACTGACAGATTCAGGCTCTGCAGGGGGCACGGCTCAGCCCTGCTGCTGCATCCCCCCATGGCCCCACAGCTCCCTGCTGTGTCCCACTGCGTCCCCACATGAGCTGCTGCCGCCCTGCTGCACCCCTGCATCCCTTCACTGCATCACTGCATCCCTGAGCAATCCTTCCATGCCCTCTGCCCTGTGCCCACCATCATGGACTGTCCCTATTGCAGTGTGCTGTGCCCAATGCCCTGCCTTCCAAAGATCTACTTGGCAGAAGCAGCTGGGGCTCTCCCGAAGTTAATGAGGTTAATTAGGTTATCCTGTGACACCCCATATGCCTGTTTGATGGGGTTTGGGGGGTTGAGTGAGACTTGGGGTGCAGAGGGGCTGCTGCCAGGGGCGCCTTTGGTGCCATGTGCCCTTAGATGGGGGTTACTTTGGGCTCCTTCCTCCTGCTCCCCACCCCCCATCTGCAACTGCCCCAGGGTGCTGTTCCCTCATCTTCTGAGGCTGTGTGATGCTCGCAGGGGCCTAGCACCCCTCGGGGTGCCGTGAGTTTGTGGGTGCCCTGTGTCCTGCAGCGCAGTCCATGCACCACCAGCCGCGCCCCCGGAGCCCCTTCCCGCGTTCCCCCGGGGCCGGCGCTGGCTGCGGGCGCTGGGGCCCGGGGGAGCGCGCCGAGAGCCGAGCCCCGCCCCTCGCAGGCGCCCTCCGAGCCGCAGAGGGGCGCTGTGAGCTGCCGGCGGCCCCGCGCGCCTCCCGGCAGCCTTTGCTCTCTTTCCGCGGCCGCCGCCGACATGGTGAGTCCGGGCCGGGGCCGGGGCCGCTGCCATCCGCCGCCATCCGCCGCCGGGGCCGCTCCTCCCGCGGGGCTGCGGGCTGCGGCGGGGGTCGGAGAGCGGGGGTGGGCCCTGGGAGGGAGCGCAGGGCCGGGGCGTTGCTGAGGGGCCGCGGGGAGCCGGGCCCGGGCGGCCGCGGGGGTCCGGCGGCGCCTGAGCGGTGTTTGCTTGGCCCCCTCCCGCCCAGGGACGCGTCCGGACGAAGACGGTGAAGAAGGCGGCGCGGGTGATCATCGAGAAGTACTACACGCGGCTGGGGAACGACTTCCACACCAACAAGCGCGTGTGCGAGGAGATCGCCATCATCCCCAGCAAGAAGCTGCGCAACAAGATCGCGGGGTGAGGCGCGGGCGCGCGCGGGGACCCGGCACCTGCATCGAAAGTGACCGCGGCCTCGCCGTGGCCCGGTCATCGATAGTGCAGGGAGAGCAACGGCGGCGGCTCCCCCGTGTCTGCGGGGCCGCGTCCCCGCGGACCCTGTTGCTGCCGGACACTGCCCCGCCCCTCGCTCCCCTCTCCTGGGGGGGCGCGTCGCGGGGGCGCACAGCTCAGCCCTCCCCGGGTTTTTGGGAGCATGAGTGCGGGGACGCGCTGGATGATCCCGTGTGTGTCCCGCAGGTATGTCACCCACCTGATGAAGCGCATCCAAAGGGGACCCGTGCGAGGCATCTCCATCAAACTGCAGGAGGAGGAGAGGGAGAGGAGGGACAACTACGTCCCCGAGGTGAGGCCCCGGCTGCGGTGTCTCGTCACCCCACCCTGAGGGTTCTCCATCAGCGGCCCCAGGTTGCTCTAAAACAAAACTCCAGCCGGGATGGGCTGAGGAGGGTTGGAGTCAGGAACGGCCGAGGTGGGTCTTGGCCTCGTATCAGGGTGCTCCCTCCAGAACTGCTGCCCGGGCTGGGGAGGGCAGTGACTTTCCTGTGTTGTGACTCTGCCGCCGGTCAGTAGGTGATGTCAGTCCTCATTTTACTAACTTAACATAAGTACAAAAAATAAGTTGAGGGGATGTGAGAGGATGTTTCAGAGTGGCTGAAACCTGCTACAGCAAGTGTGGTTGCAGAGAGGGGATTGGTGAAACCCCCGTGTCTGAAACCTGCACTCGCAAGGGGTCAAGGTCTGCCCGTGAGCCCATTGTTGATGGTTCAGGGAGAGGAGCTCCAAAATGGGTTCAGTCCCATGGCACTCAAGCCCTTCAGCTGCGGCACAGAGCCCCTCTTCCAGCTCTCCCTGATCAGCTTCTCATGGAGCTGCTGGTTTCTGTGCTGCCCCAAACACTCAGTCCTGTCACCTCAGCTCTCCCAAACTGCTGGTGCTGGGGTTTACTTACATGGAAGGTTGTTTCAGTGAGGGCCTGGGAGGAAGAGGGATGATGGTGGGATGTCATGGGAGTGTGACAGTGTGGTGCTGCCTCCCCCTTGGAGATCTGCCCCAAGAGCACCCTCCCTGCTTTGCTGCCATGGTTCATGGCCCGGGGAGAGGCAACACCTCTCCTCAAGAGACCGGGGCCTAGTTGACTCCCAGTGGCTACAAACAGTGCATGAAACACTGGCAGCACCTGCACATCCTCTCCCACATGCTCCAGCACCCAAGGTTTTAGGTGTCAGCACAGTGCTGAGCTGCCCGGCTGCTGTTGGGGGCCTGCAGGACCAGCTGAGGGCAGTGTTTTACACAGAGACCTTCCTGCTAAGTTTGGGAGGCAGGACAGAGTGGTGCTGTGGGAGAGGTCACCCGTGGAGGGGCCTCAGGCAGGGTCCGTGCTGTAGCTGGTGATGCAGCAGCAGCTGAACCTGTGTTATTTGTGGTTTCCTAAACACTGGTGTGATGTAGCCTTTTGGGGAAGGAAGCACGTGGAGATCAAGGTTTTGGGGGTGAGAGGGTTGCAGGAGGTTGCTCTGGGATTAAAGAGCAGGAGACCTCAGGTCCTTGGGGTGGGACAGCCCTGGTGGTCACTCGGTGTAGCTGTTTGGCACTGCAGGGGTCCGGCTCCGGCCTCACTTGTGTCACAGGATGAGTGCAAGTGTCAGTGGTGACCACCGGGACCGGTGCAGTTGTGGACCTGACCCTGGCTCTCGGCAGCACTGGTGTGGAGCCGCTGGGCCTTGGCCAAAGAAGAGCTATAAAAGAGGCTCTTCCCCCTGCGCGGGGCGCTCTGCTGCCAGGTGGCCCCTTGGTGTTTTGCTGTGAGAGCTGGTCTCCACTGGGGTCCTGGCTGCTTCTGTTGCTGGAGCCCTTCTCCACGACAGGCAGCGAGATTTTTGTTGTGGTGGAACAAGGACCAGGGTGGGCGTGTGGGGACACCCCGGTGGCAACAGGGACATGGCTGTGGGGCCTCATCAAACTGCATCTGTCTCTTCTCTGTCCCCAGGTCTCTGCCCTCGACCAGGAGATCATCGAAGTGGACCCAGACACCAAGGAAATGCTAAAGCTCCTGGTGAGTGGTTCCCCTGCCCTGGGACGTGCAGGCGGGAGGGGAGTGGGATGGTGGCTTTTCCAGGCCCCCCACCAGTAGGGTGGGTGTGCTCCTTCCCTCCCCTGCTCCGCAGCACCCCGGGGTGCTGACCCGAGGGCCTCCTCCTCAACCCTTGCTGGGTGAAGGTGAACATGGGTGAAAAGACCAGCTTCCCGTCACCCATGAGCTGATCTCCAGGGCAGGGTGGTCATCTCCCCTTCTTCCTGGAGACAGGAATCCACCCTTTGTGCTACCACAGCACATTCACACTTTCTGCTCTTCCCGGGGGGATTGGATGTGGATGGCGACAGGGCAGTGTCACTGATCCCAATCCCTGTTTTCCAGGACTTTGGCAGCCTGTCCAACCTGCAGGTGACGCAGCCCACAGTGGGGATGAACTTCAAAACGCCCCGAGGAGCGCTCTGAGTCGGTCGCTGTGTGTCACTTTTCCAATAAATATGGGAAAACCACCCTGCCTGGTCTCTGGAAGCCTGCATTCCCTGGGATGCGGAGGGAGGGCTGGTTCCTTGGGATGCCGTGTCTCAAGTACGGGTGTCTGGATGAGGAGGACTCAACACCTTTGTGTTTGCCAGCATCTTTTTGAGTTCTTTCCTGGCTGAGGTGCACAGTTGTTCTTTTACAGGCTCTCCTGCTCTTGGAAGAGGACGACCGTGGTGGCTCCTCAGAGCTTCCCAGAGCTCCTCACCCTCAGCGCCCCAGGGTTTGCCTGTGCCTCTTCGGAGCGGACACTCTGTCGTGCTGTGCCAGAATTGCTTTTCATAACTGTGCCAGTCGCTTTTAATTGCTTAAATGAGAGGAAGAAGTCTCGTTGCTGGTTCTCTGTGTGAGGGGCATGAACTGGGCTGAGCAGAGCACTGTGGCCATGGCAGCAGCTCCCTTGTGGGCCCTGCGGAGGCTTGTGGTGGTCTTCCCACAGCAAGATGCTCCATCCAACAATTCCCTAGGGTGCGAGAGGCATGGAGGAGTTTGGGGGTTCACCCCCCCGAAATTCCCACTGCGCAGAGGCTCTGCTTGGACGTGGAAGAGACCTGCAGGTCTCTAGCACCAGGACTGTGGGCAGGGTGGGTGCAGCTGGGCCATGGGGCAGCAGGGGAAGCTACTGTTGCAGTGAAGGTGTGTTTGCAGCCACATCTTAACAACCCCCCACCCCACCCCCCCGGTACAAATAAAAAGACAAAGGGTTTGTGTTTGGGGGAGAAATGTCTGTATTTAAGTTTACTGTGAAATTTGTCTTAAACAGTTATTTAAAGAACAACCTGTTGCCAGTAAATGAAGCTAGGTATTGCCATACACCCTGAGCGTGCCGGCCTGCAGGGAGGATAAGCCAAGCAGGATGATTGATAAATCCTCCTGCATGATGTGGAGCTTTAACTCAGAATTCGCAGCTGGACAGCTCAGAACCACCAATCTCTGCTACTGAACTGAAACATGGGGAGAACAGACTGATGGTGAAATAACCATTAATCCACAGGAGGGAGCGAGCTAGGAGGCATCCATGCAGCTTAACCATGGGAATGACATTCCAAACACAAGCAGTAACTCTCTTGCAGCTCTTACTGGAGTTCTTGACTTGAACAGCTGCCCGTGACTTACAATTTCTTCTTCATTCGGGTCTTCGCGTCAGTGAAAATGCTGATTTTTTGTTTAATCCAATACGCTGCGTAGCCCGAGGTGCCGGGAATGAAATCGTGGAGCTCCCCGATGTACTTCCTCATGTCCCGAGCGGAGGCGTAGCCTGCGAAGGGAACTGCTTAGAGAAGGTACTGCTGGAGAGGAAGTACCGGGAGAGACACCCCCTTCGCCGAGGAAACCAGGACACAAACGGGAAGGGAGCGGAGCCACCCGCACCCTCAGCAGTTCCGCTGCTGTCAGTACCAGGCGCATGGGGGTCCCTGCTTCATCTGCAACTGTTTTCAGGGATATTCCCAGTTTCCAGGGATATTTCTAGTGTAAGGTTTCTCTGCCCATGGCAGGGGGTTGGAACTAGATGAGCTTAAGGTCCTTTCCAACCCAAGCCTTTCTATGATTCTACGATACTTTCCCCACCAACACGGAACGTTACCTGTCACCATGTTATTCGTCGGGTACTCGTGCAAGGCACGGTATGGACATTTCCCCTCAGGTGCTGTGGAGTCTGTTTCTTCTTCACTGCTGTATCAAGGGGGGAAAAAATTCTGGTGTATTCTTCGGGGTTCTCTTGAGATTTGGGGGAGAGGGCCCCAAATCCCGTCACTGAGGGCAGGATAATACCTTTGGGTCAGGTCTAGCATGTGGTCATCCTCTTCCTCCTCCCTGCCTGTTCCTGCCGCCTCGGGTCTGTCCGTCAGATTCCTGTCGGGCTGCGAGTATCAACGCAGGATGGAGTTAAAACTCTGCTGGGACCCAGCAGAGCAGCAGCCCCACGGGCCCAGCGTGGTGGGTTTAGGACTCGTGATCTCAAGCATAATGTAGAATAGTTTTAAAGCTAAACACATTTTTGCTTCAAAAGGACTGAGGAGCTGCTTTGAGAAGAGAGCGGCAGCACCTCAGAGCTACACAGGGAAGGGAAATGCCGCACGAAGGGCTGAGCTCAGACCTCTGTGATCAGCATTCCCAGAAGGATGTGTTGGGAGGTGGGACAGGATGTCCCTCTTGCACATCCCACACTCGATCTTGGAGCTGTTCCCCGGGATGTCACGCTGGGACGGACACACGTGGTGCAGCAAGCACAGGATTTGATCCTGTGTTTGGGCTGAGGGGCTGGGGTGAAAACCAGGCTCCCTGAAGCTCATGCACCCACTGGTTTGTTTAAGCTACACCTGCAGTAGCAATTTCTCATCTTACCTGTTCTGCCAGTGAATCGTCCGTCTGCTCCCAAATAAAACAACCGATTTGCCTTCTGATTTCTGCCGTGAACGAAAAGATAAATGACTGTGAGAGCATCAATGAGACAGGGGGGTGGCCACTGCCTGTGCAAACCCCAGCGCCTCGCAGGAACTGGCACAGGCACTGGCAAAGGCACTCGGGAGCCCGGGCAGGAGCTCTCTGCACAGCGCCTGCGCACAGCCACCACAGCAGTGGTGCAACATGACAGCTCCATGTCTGCGTGGAGACCAGTGACGAGTGGTGTCCCTCAGGGAGCTGTACTGCGACTAGTGTTATTTAACATCTTTGTCGGTGACATAGACAGTGGGATCGAGCACCCCCAGCACGTTTGCTGATGGCACCAACCTGTGTGATGTAGTCGACACGCTGGAAGAAAGGGACTGAACTTGGACAGGCTGGAGAGGTGGGACCATGTGAACCTCATGGAGTTCAACAAGGCCAAGTGCAAGGTCCTGCCCCTGGGTCGGGGCAATCCCCAGCACAAACACAGGCTGGGGGAGACTGAATGGAGGCAGCCCTGAGGAGAAGGACTTGGGGTGTTGGGTGATGAGAAGCTCCCCATGACCCAGCTTCAGTGTGTGCTTGAGCCCAGAACCCCCCCGTGTGCTGGGCTGCACCCCCAGAGCGTGAGCAGCAGCTCAGGGAGGGGATCCTGCCCCTCTGCTGCGCTCTGGGGAGACCCCCCCTGCAGTACTGATCCAGCTCTGGGACAACAGCACAAGAGGGACGTGGAGCTGCTGGAGCGAGGCCAGAGGAGGCCCCGGAGCTGCTGCGAGGGCTGGAGCAGCTCTGCTCTGGAGCCAGGCTGAGAGAGCTGGGCTGGGGCAGCCTGGAGAAGAGAAGGCTCCTGAAGGGGACACCTTAGAGCAGCTCCAGTGCCTAAAGGGGCTCCAGGAAACCTGGAGAGGGGCTTTGGACAAGGGATGGAGGGACAGGACAAGGGGAATGGCTTTAACCTGCCAGAGGGGAGATTAAGATGAGCTCTTAGGCAGAAGCTCTTCCCTGTGAGGGTGCTGAGGCACTGGCACAGGGTGCCCAGAGAAGCTGTGGCTGCCCCATCCCTGGCAGTGTTCAAGGCCAGGTTGGACACAGGGGCTTGGAGCAATCTGCTCTAGTGGAAGGTGTCCCTGCCCGCGGCAGGGGGTTGGAACTGGATGAGCTTTAAGGTCCCTTCAACACCAACCAGTCTGGGATTCTACGATTAATAGATGGAGCGTCCTCTGCATCCAGGGAGGAAGATTCACTCCCAGCAGAAGGAAATTCCCTCCACCTAGAGCAGAAGTAACTGGAGTTTCTGTTTTACACCACCAAAAGGTTGTGCTCATGGGGGAACCCCCAGGGGAGCAAAACCCTGATGGTTCCCCCCCAACCTTCTTGCAGGCAGGTGGGTGGCAGGACAAAGTGGCCCAGAGCCACCGACGTTTTCTCTCCAGCGCTGGTGTTGGCCCATGCAGAGAGGTAAGAGGAGTGGAAGACTGTGGCTCTGCCCTCCAAGTAATCGAGGCTCTCGTGTATTCTGGAAGAGAAAAGGACAGCTGGTTTCCAAAGGGAAACCTGGGACAAAAACCAAAAACACGCATAAACCCCCCAAAAGTTTTAGTGGAATATTGTCATTAAAACTGACAACAGGACCTCACTTTCTGTAGTTTTCTAGCTCTAAGGCAATATGGTCCTGACTGCCGACACCTCCTGAGAGCAGCCTCGAGGAAGGACACTGTGGAGCAGGTAAAACCATCTTTTATATGGGACTCAGTGGCACTGCTCTGCACTTGAGATGAGGCTGGTTCTTCAGGGAGGGGGAAAACGTGATTTTTCTTTATTCATTCTTGACCCTGCTGCAGTCCCTGAAGAGCAGCAGCCGGTGGCTGTGTGGAAAGGTGAGGGTGGAGGATGCTCAAGCATCCACTGTCCTTAGAGCTGAATTAAAGCTGTTTGCTGGTTTTAAGGTTGTGGATAATGATACATTTTGTTTCCAAGAAATAATCACAATTAATACATTGAATATATATATTATATATATAAAATTATATGTAAATCCTCCTGGGGGAACAACCCAGTCCAGCAAGATGCTGTGCCAGAAGAAATGTCTTTGCTCCAGGTTTGTTGGGATTCCCCTTCTGCAGCTGGAGTGGTTGGCTGGGGATTACAAAAATCTAAACCAGGTTTAAGCAATTTAAAGCAGTTAAAGGAAGCTGCTTAGTCCAGCCTAGCAAAGCCTGCTGCAGAGCACTGCAAGAAAACATTGCAGTTCCCTTCCACATAAATATATTTACATGATATTGGATATATATAAAGATTCATCAGGGACTGTAGTGATAGGACAAGGGGGAATGGGTTTAAACTGAAACAGGGGAAGTTCAGGTTAGATCTTAGGCAGAAGCTCTTCCCTGTGAGGGTGCTGAGGCGCTGGCACAGGCTGCCCAGAGAAGCTGTGGCTGCCCCATCCCTGGCAGTGTTCAAGGCCAGGTTGGACACAGGGGCTTGGAGCAACCTGCTCTAGTGGAAGGTGTCCCTGCCCGTGGCAGGGGGCTGGAACTGGATGAGCTTTAAGGTCCCTTCAACCCAAACCATCCTGTGATTCTATGATCCTATGATTCACCAGCTGGAGGAAGACCCTGAACAGCCTTTCATTGTATTTATACAAATGTTCTTGAGCTCTCTGATTCTTTTATATTAAGCAAGCAGAAGGAAAACAGCAGTTCAGCCATTTTCCAGTCAGTTCTACCTTCACACTTTGCTTTCAGAGTTAACTTGCACTGGCTTTTCAGCACCAGGTTCCTTCCTCGAGGACAGTGTTGCCTCTATTTTAGATGCTGAGTTCTCCAGTAGGTTAACTCACAGGTAGTGACAAAACCAGCACCGTCAGTTTAATTTACATCGGCATTTTTAAGCCAGCCTAACGCGTGGATGGGTTTTGCTGTTGTTTTTGGGTTTGTGTAGCTCCAGTTTAGCGTGGGGGTGAGTTTTCAGACCCTGTTAAGCACCAAACCCCCGTCTGATCCGTACCAGGTGCTTTAAAAACACCACCCTGACTTTTAAAGGATCATAGAATCACAGAATCAACGAGGTTGGAAAAGATCTTTAAGATCATCAAGTCCAACCGTTCCCCAGCACTGCCAAGGCCACCCCTAAACCAAGGATGTCGACATCCATTAAAGACATTGAAACCGGTGTATCCACCTCCATCCGCCTTACACACCGCACAGACATCGCGCGGAGAGCGTCAGTGTGTGGAACGGGGCCGCAGGCATCTCCTGAGCAAGATGGGTGCTGCTGGCACGGGGGTGGCACCGGGGGACACAGCTCACCTGCGGGTGTCCGGGTGTGCGGCGTCACTGCTGAACAGGTACTCGGCGTCCTGCCAGCGGGCACGCGCCCCACCACCGGCCGCTGCAGGGAAGAGCACAGGAGCAGGGAGCTGGACACCCAACAGGTCCCACCTCGGGGTACAGTGATGGGGGCCGCAGAGCTGGGCCCTGCAGTGGGAGCTGTGCTGTGTGTGCGCCACCCCCCATGACTGTGGGTCTCCCACTGCCCCACTGAGGACTCTTCTGGGCTCTTCCTCAGTGTAGGGCACCGCGGTCTGCCCTGGCACTGGGGGGACCTGCCAAACACATGCTGTGCCCCGCTGCGGGGCTCAGTCCTGCTCTGCTCCACTGAGGGGTGACGGGGCTGGCCCCCATTGCTCTGCCCCACCGTCCCCCGGGCCCTCACCCCACAGCTCCCGCGGGCCGCGGCTGACGCTCTGCGAGAACCAGGCGCGGCGGCCGCGGAACATGGCAGCGGCGGGAGGAGCCCTGAGGGGCGGTGGCGCGAACCCGCGGGGCGGACCCTGAGGGACGCGCTGCCCCCCCCGTGCCGGGCAGCGGGAAGTGAAGCCCCGCGGGTTCCAACCCTTCTCGCGAGCACACCCTGCGCCACCGGCGGAGTCTGTTCCAGCGCTGCCACGGGCAGGGACACCTTCCACTAGAGCAGGTTGCTCCAAGCCCCTGTGTCCAACCTGGCCTTGAACACTGCCAGGGATGGGGCAGCCACAGCTTTTCTGGGCACCCTGTGCCAGCACCTCAGCACCCTCACAGGGAAGAGCTTCTGCCTCAGAGCTCATCTCTTTCACTTGGTTCCACTTGGAGGACATCTGTGTTCAGTCATGTGTCTTGAATGACTTTCCCCTCCTCTTGCACCCACTCCTTCAGGTTTTGTCCCTACCACACAGGAACTGGTGAAGCTTTAAAAACTAGAGATGTGACATTGAAGAAATTGGTCTTCCAAAAAGTTCTCCTTAGTCATTCTCATCGAAGTTGTTCTCTTTGTATTTGGTTTACTCAGGAAATAGGTTTCTTGCAGTAAAATTGTTTCTATTTCATAAAGCACAAACGAGGCTTGTTTTGTGCTTCAAACCTGATCCCTCAGCAGCTCCATCCCCAGGGAACTCTCACTAAAAGCCAGCAGCAGCAGTGCAGCTATGCCCCAGGTACCTTTGGACCCCAAGGGTGCCTGATAAAACGGAGAAGGTTTTAGATATGGTCCTGAAATGCAAATGTCAATGAAAGCAAGCCAGCCTCTGGCTTGGCATACGCTGTTCTCCTGCAGAGGGGAGATTTTTGATTAAACCACCAAAATATTTCCAAAGCAAGACCAGAAAAACCCCACAGATGCAATCAGGGCAGAGACTTCCCTATTGGTGTGGTGCACCCAGTTGTTAGTCTCTGGTGCTCTTGAGGATAGTAAAGGTGAAGCTGAGGCAGTTGTAGGCATTTTGGTGGCTCTTCATAGAATCAACTGGGTTAGAAAAGACCTTTAAGATCATCAAGTCCAACCTTTACTCCAGCACTGCCAAGTCCATCACTAAACCATGTCACTGAGGGCCTCGTCTACATGGGTTTTGAACAGAGGAGGCCAGGACATAGTCCACAGCTCAGACCATTTCAAGCTCTCATGCAGGCTGTGCTGCTCTGCTGGGGTCTCTGGAGGAGAAGCCTAAACCTTTTCCTCCCTCCCAGACCACCCTCTACCACAGAAGGAGCACTGCTGGGGCTGGTGCAGTCCCTGGCTGGTGTCGCAGGCTGAGCTGTGTGGTGGATCCAGTGAGTCCTGCTGCCCTATGCTGGGTGATGAGCCTTTTGCATGACCACCCAGCCATGACATCCCCACTTCTGTTTGAACGTTCCTCTGATGAGCACAAAGGGATCAGTCCACATACACACCCCAGCAACCTCCAAATGGAACTGCAAGTTTGGATTTTCCCAATCTTTAATAGAAAATGCAGTTATAATGGACAAAGCTGCAAAAGAAGCCAAGATCTCTCAAAATCACAAGTGTACGTTCTGCGACACCAGCCATAGCAAATCTTAATATACGCAAGAAGAGACATGGGATTGATCACACCCACTGAGTTGCCAGGAATCCTTGTTCACATACATGGGATCCACGCTGATGAGATGCTCTTTGATCCAACGCTCATGCAGCAATCCTACTCATTTATCCATAGAACAAAAGCAGGCTGATGAACATTACAAAGTAGCACCATTTTGAACTAGTACCATCAAACCCCCACAGTATGGTAGAAGACTGTCCCCAATAGGACTTCTCCATGGGGTCAACCACTCATGGAAGAGAACCAGAAATGAAAGTCACTGACACATACATCACCTTCCCCTCAGCCCAGCTTTACAACACACACTCCCAAGAGGCATCAGCTGGAGCTCTTCCCCTTGAAGTGAGCACCACATCCTGCCCACCCCTCCTCTTCCTCACCCAACTTTAAGATCAGACTCGGTGTCCCCAGAGTTACTTTTTCCCTTTTATTTTTAACTTGATGCCTTCCCTTCAGAGCCACGTAGGAGGCTGTGGCCAGGCAGATCCCACATAAACCTTGAATACTTCTTTCTTTTTCAAGAGACCCCACTGAAGTAATCCAATTTTATTGAGATAAAAATCCTATGCAACTCAGAGCACTGAAGAACTTAAGACTGGTTTTTAATCAGTAATACAGACTTTTATAGCTCTGTGCTCAAAAAGCAAGCCTACCTCCTATAGTGCTTTGGGTAAATGACATTATAATTATAAGCTTTATTAAAGAAGGAATTGTGCACTGAAGATGATTGCTGCTCTTCATCAGATCCACAAGTGAGATGTGGAGAAAGGACAGAAGTTCCAAGAAGATCTGGACTTGCAAGGCAGAACTTTTCAGACCTGCATGGCAGAGGTTGACATCAGTCACTGTTCGCACCTTCAACTAATTAATTTTAGGAGAAAAACATAAGAGTGTTTCCACAGGGGAACTCCAACTGCAGAGTCCCAGCTGCAGGCAAGCAGACCCCCACTGTCCAGTTTTGTTTAGCTACAAATCTAGCAGGAACTGTTTTTCCCTCCCCTCCTTGGTGGGGGTTCAGAGTTCAACAAGCAACCCTCTGCCGAGATGATCCTTGCTCTCCACACCAAGCACCAGCTGCATGGATATTCTCCCTTTATCAGCTCTCAACAACTCCACACCAGCTCAGTAAGTCCCCAGACTTCAGCCAAGTCACCAACGTCCCACCTCCAACCAAGCTTGGCATCCCTCACCATCAGTGACCCTCAAGCTTTACCACTAAAGCTGATCTCCTGAGCCTTTCCCCAGTATCCCACAATATTTGCTTTTCTGCTGCAAATTAAAAGCTTACCTTCTTCTGTTGTGCCCCACTAGAAAGATGGTCCACTCACCTTCATTTTCTCCCCAAAAGCCTAACACCCCTCCCAGCCTTTGGTGCTCTACAGCAAGGAAGGACAGGAGAGCTTTAGAGGGGCAGCAAGAAGTAAACAGCTCTGGTCCATCTACATCTTCCCAAGAAGAAATGTCCAAGGCATTTACAAAACTAATTTGACTCATGATTCCATCTCAGCCTAAAAGCTCATAAATAACATCTTCTGATACCATGCAAGGGCATTTCACTGAGGTCTTGCCAAGGGTTCTCTGGGCACAGTCAATAATTACCCAGCCTCTATCAGGGTACATAACTAGGGCATTCCAGCCAGCATTGCAACCATATCAGCTAGGCAACAAAGCTTTAGTTTCCCTTTCCCTATCGAGGGTGAAACTATTATTTACCAGATTGCTAAATTCAGACCAGTTATGCCCATGTAGTTTGAACCACCTGGAGCCCTCAGACTGAGGCACAGCAGTGAATAAAACTAAGACTGCTTCTGGTTTGGCAGCAAGGCACCAACTTGTGCCTCATCGATCCCACATTACCAAGCTGACATGCTGCCTGCCGCAGGGGTAACCAGCCTGCCTTCCCCCAAGCCACAGGGATTTCCAAGTATCATAGAATCACAGAATGGTCTGGGTTGGAAAGGACCTTAAGATCATCTAGTTACAACCCCCCTGTCATGGGCAGAGACGCCTCACACTAGCTCTGTCCGACCTGGCTCTGAACACTCAACTTCCTCCTCAGCAGACAGAGGAGAGCATGGCAGGGTGTGGAGAAGCACTAAAGGACACGCAACAACTGTCCAAATGATATCTGGCACACACCAAAGACACATGGGGGAGTTTTGCTTCAAGGGTCTCCCTTCTTTTGGGACAAGGACACTCTTGTAGGCAAAGTATGGCTGAGAACTGGCCAAAACAGCAGGTAGAAAGAGTGTGGGAACAGCCCCACTCCCAGTCAGCAGTGACATGATATATATTGTGGGTTTTGGGGGTGATTGCTTTTGTTCCTCAACTCTGCAAACTACGCACTTCCCCCTGCAGAAACGGATGTGTGTTCCCCTTATCAACACGGCACAGAGCATCAGCGCAACTCACCACAGATATCCTAGACACAGCTTAGAAGTCTGCATCTGCAAGAAAGAAGGGCAGAGCATTAGGCTTTGGGGTACAGCACCCCCTGTCCCCCATCACCACAAGCCGACAGTGCAGGAACCAGAGAGCTGCTGCTGCTTGTCTGTGTGCTTGCTGTCAGGCTGGGCCACCACCACCAGTCCCCACCGCTTTATCCTTCTTTACAGTCACCAAATATAAAGCCAAAATTCACTGCATGACCCAACTTTTTCTAGGCAAGATCACCTCGAAAGACGTTAGAGTGCTCTGCTAAGAGTTGTTGTACCAAACGCCTAGAGATAATACCAAGGCAAGTCTTCTCCATCTGCTACTAAGGAATTCTTCCCTGGGTATGTGTACACCACCCTTCGAGCAGCCCAGATGAAAACAAATTAATTTTCCATCAGCAGCACAAGACCTCCAATATCCACCCATTAACAGCACCCTGTTCCCACTGTGGTTATAAATTAACAAGCTCTGGCTCCCGCACACAAGTAGTGGCAAAGATCGAAGAGGAAGGCACACCATACCCCACTGGAAAGACTGCGGCTCCTTGAAGGCAGAATGAGCCACCCTGCAAACGTAGACGTCGCCCTGCTGGGGGGTGAAGGGCGCATATGCCAGGCGCTGGAAGTACCACTTGTCATTGAAGGACAAGTCCGTGTACTTCACATTGTCCATGGGCTTCCCATTCTTGAGGAGGGAGATTTCAATCTTTGGAGGGTGGAAACCACTCACAAAGCAGTTGAGGGTGTTTTCCTTTCCCATAGTGACAAGATCGCGGGAGTACACCTCCACCTTTGGTGCCTCTGGAGAGGAGAGAAAGGGGGTAGTGAGAAGCAAGACTGCAGCAGGCACCACCAAGGAGAATCCCAGCCTGGTTTGGGTTGGTGTTGAAGGGACCTTAAAGCTCATCCAGTTCCAACCCCCTGCCGCCGGCAGGGACACCTTCCACTAGAGCAGGTTGCTCCAAGCCCCTGTGTCCAACCTGGCCTTGAACACTGCCAGGGATGGGGCAGCCACAGCTTCTCTGGGCACCCTGTGCCGGCGCCTCAGCACCCTCACAGGGAAGAACTTCTGCCTCAGAGCTCATCTCAATCTCCCCTCTGCCCGCTTTGAGAAGCTCACGCCCGCCCGCGGTGAGCGGTACCGGGCTCCTCACCCAGCCCCGGGTACTCACCATCCGCCTCTCCCAGGGTGACCAGGACGGCGAGCAAGACCGCGATCAGACCCCGCACGGCGCCAGGCAGCCCCATAACCACCGCTCCGCACCGCGCCGCACGCTGCCCAGCACCCCTCGCTCCCCGTCTTTTATAGAGCCCCGGCCCGCGGGGCCAACGCGTCATCAGTCTCTAGGCAGACAGGCAGCGGAGAGGTTCTCTGAGCCGGCCGCGCCTGCGCACTGCGGCCAGCGCCGCTTTCGCTTTCACTTTCGGTTCCGCCCATGAGCACCCGCCGGGGCCTGCCCCGGCCTCGGGGGTGGCCGGTGGCACCGAGCGCCAGCCGAGCCCGAGCGTGGAGCCGGACACCTGCGGGCAGGAGCGCCCCCGGGAGCCAGCCCAGGCACTGGGAGGTGCGCACCCAGCTCCTGCCCCTCACCAAAAGGGGGTAAAACCACCTCTTGCAGATGTTGCAGCCAGGGCTGGCGTTACATGGACAGCCTGCACTGGCGCAGTCCGGCCGTTCTCCCTTCTGAACCCAGGTTTGCTCTCTTTCAAAGCCTGTGCGGGAGCTGTGGTCCAACAGTTGCAGGATGAGAGATGGACTCTGCCAATCACAGCATGGTACCAAACACAAGGACCCAAAGGGCAAAGAACCGGGTTTTCTGGTGCCTCCTCCAGAAGCCTAGCTAGGCTGGGTACGCCTCCGGGTGGCCCTGTAACACTGCTCGGAGGAGAGAAGTAGAGCAACGTTAGGAAACTAAGGCCAAAACAGTTAAATGAACCAGTATTAAAGGGCACATAAGTATTTTATACACCTAGAAGCTTGTCTGCTTGTGGTCCTACGGGTCACAGGTTGTCTTAAGAGTTGCTGTTTCAAACTGGGAAGCAGATTGATGTGTATTGTCTCCTGCCTGGCTGCATAAGGATTAAAAAGATAAAAAAATGAAAAAAATGGGAAGTCTCTACAAGTGGGGAGAAAACAGCAGTATCGGGGTGCTCCCCCAGTTAAATCAATAAAGCATGTAGCAAGAATGTACCCCACCCAAAGGCAGCAGGTAAATCAATAGAGACAAAACCTGCAAACACTCGTTATCAATCCCCACCAGACCAGACGAGCTCTTGCTGGGTTTGCTGGCTGGCTGACAAGCAGCGCTGGCAACCTCACAACTGCCATTGAGCGTTTTCAGTGAGGGATAAGGGGATGCAGCTGCCACCAGAGCTTCATCAGGGCTCTCGGGGCTCTGGCAGAAATAAGCCCCAGCAGCTGTGCTGGGAGCTGAGCTGAAGCTGGGCTCACTGACACTGGCCCACAGGCCAGTCTGATCTGCTCAGGTGAGCCATCCCCTTGGCTCAGGGAGGGGTAATTACACAAGACTGCAGGACATGGCTCCTTCCTCTGCACTGACACCCCCTTGGGATGGGAACCCCTGGAGATGCTGGGACCAGCAACACCCAGTAGACTTTCCCTGTGAAGAGAAGCTGAACCAGGAGTTTCTTCCAAATGTTAGATGTTTCTAAAAGGCCACACTGGTTTGGTCAGAACAGCCAAATGTTCCTGTTTTAAGGCTATTTAGAGATAGATATGTAAGCAGTAGGTGAGGCCTGACAACCGAGGGACTCTCGGCAGCACGCTACACTTCTTGGGACACAGGTTTACAGCATCTTCGCCTTTGTTTTGCTCCCCTCTGCTTTCCAGCCTGCTCCTGTAGATCTCCAAGGCGCACGTCCCACCAGACCGACCTCATCCCTGCGGTTTCGCACGGCTGTTCCATCACAGGGAGAGACGGCCGCAGCGGCAGGAGCCGGGCTGGGCCGCTGCCCGCCCCACGAGACGCCAGCGCTCGCGGGTTACTCCCCGTTTCCCGGGCGGGATCCGCAGCGCTCCGCGCCGGGCCGGGCCCAGCTGGGACGGCGGGGACAAGTCAGGGGAGGCGTGGCCTAGTCGAGAAGGCGTGGCGAAGCGAGTGCGCAGGCGCGGCGCGCCGGTGGGCGCCGCCATGCTGTACGGCAGGCGTAGGCGCGGGGGCGCGGTGCCGCTCCGGTCCGTAAAAGGCGGCGGGGGGGGGGGCAGCCCGGCCTCGTAGAGGCATGGCGGAGGGCGGCGAGCCCGTTGTGAGTGCCCGCCCCGCCCCGCCGGGCGCCCTGCTCTGTCCCCGGGCCGCTTCCCCTCCCGCTCTCCCGGGTCACGCCCCCTCGGGTGCCGCTTCCCCCGGTGCTGGAGAAGGCGCTGGGCTGGAGGTGCTGGTGGGATGCCCTTCCCTGCCCTGTGCTCGGGTGCTGTTCGTGCCGCGGTAGGAGGGTGTTCACTCTGGAGCCTAATGGTGTCCCTCAGCACTAAAGCATTGGTGCTGTTCCATGCCGCATCCCCTGTAGTGGTGGGGTCACCTCCGGGCAGCAGCAGCCCAGGTCCTGGCAGGCTTCGGTGGGCTCCTACCCCGTGCTGAGCCCTCGCTGGCAGTGCAGTGGCTCCTGCTCTTCCCTGTCCAGCTTTGGAGCTGCTGTGAGCTCTGGGGTCTGCCCAGCCCCACCAGTGGGGTAAGGGGTGAGGTTGGGTGTCCTCCACTTCGGGAGCATGTCAGGGTTACCTCTCCCTTAGCAGAGACACTGCTGCTTTTGACTCCAGATCATTGAGGACTACCTGCTGCTGGAAGATGCACCTCTGCTGGAGGAGATGGCTGAGGAGGATGAAGAGCTTGACCTGTACAATGAAATGACTTTTGGGATAGGTAAGATCTCAGGGGATCCCTAGTGGAAGGGAGACCAACCAGCACCCAATGGGGTGAGGAAGATGGAGGTGGTGGGGTGAAGAAGGCTCCTGCCTGGTGAGGAGATGGGTTGGGAGCAGGGACCCTAGTGGGCACCAGGGCTCTCACCCACCCTGACATGCTCTGCTTCCCCCTTCCAAGAACAAGACTGTACTGAAGAGGACACCTCAAAACCACCAATGCCTCCAGAGATGAGCCCTGAGCTGGCCAAAGCAGTGGCAGAGGAGACTGAGGCAGGGGAGGATCTGGGGCCCGAAGCAGCTGAGGAGCTGGAAGAGCCCCAGGAGGAAGGTGCAATGGAGATGGAGCAGCTCGGCTCTGAGTTGGAGGAGGAGCTGGGAACTGAGGATCAGGAGGAAGACCAGGAGCCCTGCGAGGAGCCCAATGACCTGGGAGACCCAGCGGTGATGAGAGCTGTGCAGAGCAAACCCACACTGGAGGTGATGCATGAATGGAGAGGGAGGGGACCCACTGCTCCCCTTTCATCCCTGTATCTGAGGGTCCTGCCCTGCGGAGGACGCTGGGGGTAGCTTGGTCCCTGTCCAAGGGAAGAGACCCACCAGGGCTGAGCACATGCCTTCTTTGCTCGCAGAGCCAGGACTCAGCGGTGCTGGACAGCAGGATTGGTGCTTGCTGGGCAGACTTTGGCAAAGAGGATGTGGTAAAAATGTCCCCTTCCATCTGATGACGAGGCTGCAGTGTCCCCTGCTCCTCTCCTGTGTCCTTCTGCCCTGTGCTGACCATCTCTCTGTCTTCCAGCTGGCCATGGATCCCACTGTGTGGGGCTCCTGGCCCGGCAGCATCCCCCCTCCCCACGTGCTGGAGGTGGGTACCTTGGGGAGCAGCTGAGGACTCCCTGGCACCCTGGGCTGAGGGTCATGCAGGCAACTTGGGGTGATCAGGGGACCTCTAAAGTCTTGTTGTGGGAGTGGAGGTGCACAGATGTGTTTCTTGGGTGCTAAAGCTGTGGGCAGAGGTGCTCACCTGAAGCAGACCCTGGGTTTGGAGACTAAACTGTTGAGTTTGGGTGTCCCTGTGGGTCCCCTGGTGTTGCAGGCTGCCAGGTTTGGAGCCTGGCTGGTGCATGGTCTGGTTCTGGTGAGCTGCCTGATGCTGGGAATGCTAAATTGATCCCAGCTGGGCCCCGTTCCCACCTCTTGCTGCCTCCTCCCTGCAGGATAAAGCCATTGTCCAGGTCCTGGAGAGGCCCCCACCATCCACCAGTGTGGCTCTCGACTTCCTTGGCTCCCCTGTGCAGAGGGGCTACAGGGGCTCTCCCCGACTCAAGCGCCCCGACATAAGGCTGGTGCCCCCCAAGTCCTTCCCGCAGCGCTTTCTCCGGCAGGTAATGGGTTTGGGGGAGTCTTGCACCCCTTTTCTCTGCTCTCCCCTTTGCAGAGGCGCAGCCTTGAGGACAGGCTTGTCCCAGTGATACCTCCTGTCTCCTGCCCTGCAGCAGTCGCCTCTGGTGCCTCGCTCCCCGTGCTCCCCTCGGCCCTTTGCGCCGCCTCGCAGACCCCCTCTGCTCTTCACTTCCAACCAGGTGATGCAGTGGGCTCTGAGCTACTCTGTGTCCCCTCTAAGGTGGCCCTGGAGCAGCAAGGGGTTGGGACAGGGTCTCACCAAAGCTCTGCCATCTGCAGCAGGCTTTGCAGCTCCTGGGCACCCATCTCTGGTGTCTTAGCAGTGGGGAAGGTGGAGCTGCTGGTGTAGCCGTTGCTTCATAAATCTATTTGCCCCGATGTCCCCATGGGACCCGCACTGGGCATGGTGGTGGACCTGGGGCATGCAATCCCCAGTGACACATGGGTCCCCTCACCTTGCTCACTGCGGTGGCAGCATCCTGGTGGGTATCACCTTGCCATGGTGCCCCATGCATCTGCTCTGTGCAGGGAGGGGGTGGCTCCTGCAAGGTGGGGAGCCAGAAGCCAGCATCAACTCCCCATACCCCTCCAGGGCCCTCAGAGGAGAGGGCTCAGCCATCTGATCATTCTCTCTCCCTTCCCAGACCACAGGGTACGCATCTCCAACCCGTTTCCAGCCCATGCCACCCAACATCAGCCGCCCACCACGACCTCTTGCCATGCACTTTGGTCCCATGTCTCCCTCTTTGGACCCTGCTCTTTTCTTCAGTCCATCAGCCAGTGGCCAGCTGAACCTCAGGTAGTGGGATAGTGTGTGGTGTGCTTGGGTGGGACTGCAGGAGCCCCACAACACAGCTGGGGGTGTCCCCCCTCTCTGGGGATGGCTCTGAGGGTGCTGAGCCCCTGACCCCCAGCTGGTCTCCCCTGCAGCGTGCCCAGCCACCTGACCCAGCTGCACCCGCAGCACCAGCGCATCCTGACCCAGCGGCAGCAGCAGAGGTGAGGGGGTCCCCGGGGACCTGTGGGGTGGGGGGACTCTGGGTGGTCACAGCAGGCTGCGGTCTTCCCTGTGCCAGCATCTCCTCCAAGAAGCTGTGGTCTCCTAAAGTGGACCCTTATGCTGGGCTGATGACCTCCAAGGAGAAGGACTGGGTCATCAAGGTGGAGATGATCCAGCTGCAGAGTGAGAACACGGATGATGACTACTACTACCAGGTGAGCTCCTGCTGGCAGCACCAGTGGCTTATTCTCCTCAGGACTGAGGTGTCATCTCTTTGGGGGTGCCAGGGCTCATGGTGCTCCCCCTCCAGGCTACGCCTGTCGTTACAGACGTACTACCACCGGCTGGAGCACAAACAGGCAGAGGAGGAGCTGCTTGGGGGGCGCAACAAGCAGGAGCCCCCAAAGCTGGTCACGCCGTTCATCCAGAAGGTGGAGACGTACAACTCTGGTGAGGGGCTGGAGGGGAGCGGTGGGGGCCGGGTGAGGGGTTGTAGGACGTGGTCTCACCATGTCCCGTTTCTTGCAGTGGTGCGCATCGCGGGCTCGCTGGGCCAGGTCGCAGTGTCCACCTGCTACAGCCCACGCCGGGCCATCGACGCGGTGCACCATGCCCTGGTGGAGGAGGTAGGTGAGGGGAGGCCGGGCTGGCGGGTGTTCTGGGTGCCAGGGAATGCCACTCTGAGCTTTCCCTGGGCTCTGAAGCAGCTTTAGCAGGAGCTTTAGGAGCTGCTGTGGCCAAGCCCGTGTGCTGCCCCATGCTGCGGCATGGGGCACATGACAGGAGGAGTGGTTGCATCTTGTCCCCACCAAGGGATGGGATGGGGCTCCGGGCAGTCAGAGCTGGCTGTGGCCTCCCTGTGGGATTGCTCCATGTCCTGAAGCCGCCTCTGATCCCCAGGGAGCAGCTGGCCCCACGCTCTGCCAGCAGCGGTGTCTGGTGCTGGCTATAACTGTTGTGCCTTACTTTCTTCCCTCCTGAAGGCCACGGGGAGCCACCGGCTTCGGGCACTGCACAAGATTGAGAAGGTGAGTGAGCCACGACCAGGGCAGACTCAGTTCTCATCCAAGGAGCTCTGTGAGGGGATGTCTACCTGGGAGGGGTCCCAGTTGGGAGAAGATGCTCCAAGCTGCCTCCCTTACCCTGTACCATTCTTCTAGCTCTTCCTGCAGCTGCTGGAAGTGGAGGAGATGCAGAGGAAGATGTCCCTGGCTGCAGAGGAGCAGGAGCAGAAGAGCCAAGACGCGGAGCGTATCTACCAAGCCTTGAAAATCAGGGCTTGCAGCAGTGAAGAGTGAGTTTGTGCTTTGGGAAGAGGGCACAGTGTCCTCACCCTCATTGGGCTCAGATGGTCAAGGATGAGTAGTTCTGGGTGATGGGAAGGGTTGAAACTTGACCTCTGTGTGGCCTGTGCTGGCCATACCGATGAGCTTCGTCCTCCATTGGAGCTGATGCTGGTCCTTCTGGATGGACAGAGATTCTACAGGTCCCTTGGGATCTGTGCCAATGGAGCCTTTGTCCGCAGGGAGGCAGAGGATGAATTTCTGCAACTCCTGTGTGTGCAGAAGGGCAAGAAGCTCACGGCCCGGCTGCTGCCCCACCTGAGCCCGGAGCAAGCAGAGAAAATTCTCCTGACCATCACCCACCACCTGCCCTTCCTCATGAAGAAGGACGTGTTGGATGAGGCAAGCACCTCCAGCAGGGCAGGAGCATCCCGGGCTGTCTCCTTCCCCTCTGCTCCTGCTGCAGGGGCACCCTGGGCAATGGGGGGTGCATCTTGCTGGGTCTCAGCATGGCCAGGCAGCTGGCAGGGTTGATACGAGACAGGAGCTGTTTTCCTTCCCTGGGGAGGAGGAGAAGGTTCTCTAGGAGGGGTTAAAGCAGTGGTGGTGGTGGCAGTTCTCCCCCAGGGGAGTGCAATGTTGGCCTTTGTGTCCCCCCCAGGTGTTGGGATGGGGCTCAGGGATGGGGCTGTGGCTGTGATAGGTCAAAGGGTCTCAGATCCCTGCTCTCCCCTCTGCCCTGCCCAGTCTCTCCCCCTGCTCTACAGCCCCTTGAACAAGGTGGTGGGCAGGATGACTTTCAGCAAACTCATCGAGGTCCTGCAGGAGATGAGCAGGCCCCTGCCCGAGTCCCCTGAGCTCCCTGTCACCATGGCCTTGAAGAATCAGGTACGTGGCCCTGAGGCAGGCACAGCCTTGTGTGGTGTCCCTGGGGTGCTGCCACTGCTGGCTGTAACTCCTGGTGCTTCCCTGCAGTTTGGGATCTCCTTGCTCTACTCCCTGCTGAGCCATGGCGAGAGGCTGCTGTCCTCCGACATGCCGCTGGAGCCGCGCAGCGGGGACTTCGAGATGTGGTGAGGGGTGTGTGAGCAGCAGGGCCGGGGCTCCTCCTCCCGTGGGGTGCTCACCCCCTGCATTGGTGTCCCCAGGACGGACACAGTGTTCCTGGTCGCCCGGGAGCTGTCACAAGTGCCCAAGGCCTCGCTGGTGGAGCCTCTCTTCTTGCCCAGCAACCTTCTCTCGCTCTTCTGCCGCTACCTGGACAAGCAGACTGTCGTCCACCTGGAAGCCAAGATGGAGTGAGTACCATCTGGCGTGCTACCTGCCTCTGCTGGGCATCCCCTGGGAGAGGAGCAGTGGTCAGCATCGGGGCTCACTGCTTTGTCCTCTTGAGGGGGGACCCCGTTGGATGCAAGTCTCCAGACCTCCATGGGCTGAGCTGATCCTTGTGGCTTTGCTCCTGCTTCCCTGGGGCAGTGTGAGTGTTGACAACCTGACATTCCAAGCTCATCCTTTCCCTGCAGGTGTTCCCCACTGCCGTCGGAGGCTGCCATGTTGTGCTGAGCCCTGGGAGCTGGGATGGGAGCTGGGAACGGGATCGGGCAGGGCCTGATGCCAAAGCGAACACTTACCCTGGTGCGGGGCACTGGGTGACCCGGGCACTGGCAGGGTTGGTGCCAACCTGCCCCCAGGACCTGGGAGCACAGCATGGGGAGGAGGGTAACTTATTGTGCCTCACAGCTGTGGAGGGCAGTGGGTGTCAAGGCAGGGGCTGCACAGGGGCGCTGGGAGCACCTGGGTGAGTGACTTGTGTACACTTCAAATAAAAAGGTGATTCATGAGCGCCTTTGGCTCCTGTGGGCAGCTCCTGCTGGGAGCACAGGGGTCCTGGAGCCATCCCCTGCGATCTGAGTGTGCATTAAAGGGGAAGGAGGAGCAGGGAGGGATGTGCAGAGGACAGTGTGCTCAGGAGGGAGCAGAGGGGATCAGAGGACACATGTGGCTGAGGCCAGAGGGGAATTGAGCCTCCAGGGAGAGGAATGGGCTGGAAGGAAAGGGATGTGGTGGGGAAGATGGGCTCAGAGCTTGCCCTGAGGGGAAAGGGAAGATCTGTGTATTCAGGAGGGCACAGATGGGTAGGATATGGGGGATCTTAAACATACACGGGTGGGTAATAAAGCACCTCTTCTCTCTGAGCTCTCAGACTAATTAGCCTTAAAGGCTTGCAGACATCCTCATGGTGAAGTTCTTTGAAGCATTTCCTTCAGTGATTTTAATGGACCATCATTACCACAGGCTCACCCTCACTTCTGCATCTCAAACAGGGGCAATGTCTGGTCCTGCTGTAGAAATATTTGTGGCTCCCTGCCTGGCTCTGTGGTGGGATTTCCCTGATCCTGTGGGATATAGGCCACCTATCTCCAGCCAGAGGTCTGAACTTGATACCCAAAGCCTGGTGTGGATTCAAAAGAGGTTTGCACCAGAAAATTGTCTCTAGAAGCTATCATCTGCCCAAGCTCCAACCCCATGTAGTTGAGAGTAGGTGAAATTACTCCTTTCAAACTGACATTCTCCAGAGGGTCAAGCTAATGCACAATGGGGATTTGCAGAATATAAGGATGTGATTGGGATGGGGAGGAGAAGAGGGTTTATCTCTGTTGCTTCTCAAGGCAGCTCACATCTCTGTTTCTGAAATACATGTTAGAGAAGCAATTGAGATGCCTGAATACAGCTGTGCAGAGATGAGATGCTGTAGATGTGATGCAGGGCTGGGGGGGCTACTGCACTTTGTGTTAGAGGTGGCATGTAGGCTATTGGTCATCTCAAAGTGTGTGTGGTCCCACTGGGTGGAGTTCCAGATCATCCCAGTGCCTCTCCTGCTTATCTTTGTGTCCTACAGTCTCAGCCTTTTCTCTGCCTTCACAATCGGGTTTACCAAAAGCAGGTTCAAAGCCTTCTCCACTTGCTCCTCACGCTTTATTGGTGGAAAGTTGATCTTTGAGCCAGCTATGTTCACCCCTACACATCCCTAGCCATCCACTTCAACAGAGTGACAGGGCAGGTTGTCATCAGGGTGTAAACCCATAGTTTCAAACCCAGTGAGGCAATCTGGGAGCATCCCAGTGTGGTGACCCACCTGCAAGTGAGAGAGTGGGCCTTGTTGCTTAACCCCCAGAGGTGGTTTCAGGCAGCAGGGCACTAGCAGCTGCTTACCGGTGGGGGGGAAGAGCAGAGGACATCGCGCGTCCTTCGCGGTGAGGATAAGGCGCGTTATGTTTTCAGTCTGCAGCAGTGTGGGTGGAGGGGGAAAGCACAACGTGGTTGTAATCACGTGCAAAACCAAACGCTCCGACACAGAAGGATCAGAGGTCTCTAACGGACTTCGCTGTTTCGTTGCAGGAAACGGCTGTGGGAAAATGCCCAGTGGTTTTCTCCTGAACCCAAAGCCGGTGGAAGCTCCGGGGCCCTGCCCTGCCCGGCCCCTCCTGGCATTGCCCCCCGAGAGCCACCGGCCCTATGGGGCGGGGGTGACCCCTCACCGTGGCTGGGCCAGGGGCAGTCCCTGTCTGTAGGTGCGTGGGGCTCATCCTGCGCTGCTGGGAAGAACATTTTGGGCTTGCACAAGGCTTGTTACTGGGTGCTTAGGGGAGGAATCAAAGGCGAGGAGAAGGAGGGATTGTGGCGGTGCTGCCCCTCCTGGGCTGCTCCCCACACCCCTTGAGCCGCCCCGCCGGTGTGTGGAGGGGAGCGCGGCTGCCCCGGCCAGCACGCCGTGGGGGCCGTGGGGAGGGTGTCCAGGGCACGGGGAGGGCCGGGGCTGCCCGGCCGGGACACCGGGGCACCGCGGCGGCCGGGGAGGGGGGCGGCTGCCGCAGCGCTGGGGGCTCCGCGGCCGTGCCCTCCGGCCTGGGCTCGCCCATTGCCCCCGGGGGGGTGGGCGGGGACACCGGCTCCCCTCCGCCGGTGCAATGGTGCGGTCCCCGCCAGGCTCGTGGCCGTTTCCATGGGGACGCAGCGACGCCTACCAGCGGAGGAAAACGGCGGCGCTCATTGGCTCCCGCTGGCGGGGGAGGGTGGGGCAGGCGGAGGCACGGACCAATCCGAAGATCGCCCGCCTCCCCTGGCCCCGCCCCGGCGGGTTAAGGCGGCGGCCGCGGCTTCCGGCGTGGTGGCCGCAGGCGGAAGCGGCGGCGCGGACATGGCGTCGGGCGGCTCTCGCTCCCCGTCCCCGTCCCCCACCGGGCGCCTGCCCCCGCCCTTCCCCGAGCCCCGCGGCTCCGGCGGCGGGGATGGCGGCGCGCCGGGGGCGGCCGACAGCGACACGGAGGGCGAGGACATCTTCACCGGCACCGTGAGCGCAGGGAGGGAGAAGGGGAGGCGCCCCGGGGGCGGGCCCGGCCTGGGGCGGCTGTGAGAGGGCAGCTCCGGCGCCGGGCCCCGCGGGGCCTGCGGGCAGCGGCGTGGGGGCCCCCGGGTTTGGTTGGAGGAAGGGAGAAGTTCTCCAAACCTCCCCCGAGCGAAAGGGGGGGTAGGTGTCTGTAGGTTCTTGTTCCCGAGGGGAGACCCGGGATCTCCGCCCTCCCCAGAGCACCTCAGGCGCCCTGGGTCGCTGTCGAGGGGGTGCCGTAAGGGTCAGGGTCGGCCCTGGGGTCCCAGGTAGCTGTGAAAGAGCTTCTGCCAGGCTGCTCCCCGCTTCCCCCCGTTATAACACGGTTATAACCCGCCTGTCCTGCAGAGCCCAAGTGCCCCGAAGGAGCCCGTCAGTGTGAAGATGTCCCTGCACGGTGCTGAGGGCAGCTCCCTGCTTCTCCATACCCACCTAGGTCAGGGTTGGAGAGACTCCTGAGCAGGCTGCCTCCTGGTGCGGAACCTGATGGCAGCTGTAGCTCAGCAGCTTTGCTCGGCAGCTTGTGAGGCTTCACAGCCCCGTCTGCCTTCCCCCGGCACCAGTTCTTGTCCCCTCAACATCCAGAGGTGCTGGTGTGGCTGATGTGGTGTTTGCTTCCCTCAGTTTGGTTTGGGGGGATGGACCCCTCTGTGCAGTGAGGGTGAGAGGACTGGAGGCTTCTGATGTCCCTTCCTCATCAGGAGGGGAGGAGGCTCGTCAATACCTTGCTGACCTCTCTTACCTCGTGCTGGCTCAACAGAGAGTCTAGGAAGGGTTGGTGGTACTTGTTCAGTGAAGCAGGTTGCTGTGTTGTTGTATGAATTCCCTGCTGAAGGGGGAGGTGTGAGTGGTGAAGGGTTTCAGCACCTTTTCTTCTTTCTGATAGCCTCCTGTGCATGAACCCCTGGTTGTTGAAGGCTGTTGGCATTAACCCATGCCAGCTGCACCTGCATTTGCTCCAGTCAGTGACCAGCAGACAGGAGGGGATTTCAAACACTGGCTGGTGCTTTCCCAAGCTGAATCCCTCCCCAGCCAGCTGCTGGCATCAAGTTCTTGGGTTCTGTACCAAGTGAGGACCTCTGCTGGAGAGGCTGCAGGAGCTGGCTGCTCCTGCAGGGTGGGTGCTTGGAGACTTGCAGGTACCAGGGTTGATGTCCGAAGCTCTGCAGGCTGTGGCAGGTCACATTGTCCCCTGCGAGGGCTGACACTGTGGCCTCTGCTGGCCCCACCTGAGCTCTCTCCATCCCACTTCTGCCAGCAGGGCCCGAGGTGGTGGCTCTGGCAGGAAGCTCTCCAGACACCTGCCTGGTGCTGCCGTGGTGCCCGTGAGCTGTGCTTGCTCAGGAGCAGGGCACAAGGCAGATCTGGGGAGATGTGGGTAGATTCTGCCTTGTGTGAGCTTGAGAGGATGAAGCTCTCATATTGGTCTGGGCAAAGCAAAGCAACAGTGTCGTATGCTTTGAGAATACCATGGGAAAGAGCAGCCCTTGCAAGAGGAATATGCTGGTACCTCTGGCTGGCACCAGGGCATAGTGGCTGGCATGGTCTTGAACTTCTCAGGACCTTTCTTTGTTGAAGAACTGGAAGATGTATTAGGTGGCTTGTTGCTTTGCAGCCTGCAATGCAGATGAGTGCCAGCTGCCATGGGCTTTCATGCAAATAAAGTGTTCCTCTTCGGAAGCTGGAGTCTGTTGAGCTAAAGCAGCTTATCTGGTGTTTAGTGTTCTTGAAGCAACTGTCACAACTAGTACTTGTTATTAGTTAGCGACCTGGCAGCTTTGCTTGTCCATCTGCCCTTGAGCGTTAGCAAAACAGTCCGTGGGAAGCAGGGGGCTGGTGAGGCCTGTCCAGGTGGCTTGGCAGCGTTAGCCCTTGTACAGTAGCCAGCAAAGAGGTGTTTGGGTCAGGCACAAGTGCTGAGCTGGACCTCATCCATCTGTTGATGGAGGTTGGATCCATGTGTGACCACAGTCTTCTCTAGGGATGCCCTCAAAGGTCAGCTCTCCTGAGCTCTGCTTCCCTGTGGTGAGCATCAGGCTGTTGCTGCAGCACCTAGGGAGCTTCTGCCTGCACGTCTGGTGGTTGGGGTGTGCTAAATCAAGCCTTGGGGATGGCAGGGGGAGTGTTGTGGGCTGAGCTGGAAGGGGCTGTGGCTCTTTTGTAGTGGCAGATGGAGAAGCAGGAACAGTGTGGTGCATTCATAGTCCTAGGAACTAAACTTAAGGCAAACTGAGAAGCTGTCACGGTAGAAAAGCAGATAGCTTGTGTCTGCATGTGGGAGCTGGGGAGTCATTAGGGAAACTTCAGAGCCCACCCTGCCCTGTCCATGTGAGTGGAGGGCTTTTTACCAGCTTGAAGAGCTGTAGAACAGAGGATCTGAATGAGACCTGCTATAAGTGTCCCTAATGTAGGTCACTGTTGGTAGTAGCCCTCCTTGTTGGCTTGGCCACTGGCTGGAAGAGGTCCCTGTGGTGGTAGCACTCTTGTTGGCTTGGGTGCCCTGAAGTTGTCTGGGGGTGGGTCTGGATGCTGTGTTTGGCATGGGTGTCTCTGCTCCCCACTCTCTATGACTAGCAGATGTAGCTCATGTCCCAGCTTTCTCCTCCAGGAAAACACCCTAAAATACAGGAGCACTCACCATCTATTGTCACTGGTGTTTTATGTACTCAAAGACTTGAACCCGCTGCTTTGCTTCTTCCGGAGTAGTGGGAACTGATGGTGTTTCCTTGCTGAAGGAAGTGCCAAAAGAGCCTGTCAGTTTGGAGTCACTGCTAATAGTGCTCCACGTACTGGCTGTCAAAGACAGTTGTTCTCTGCAGAGACATTCGAGAACAGCACTTGCTGCCCCGTTCTTGCTTGTCTGCCTCCAAACCGAGGGAGGATTTGTGATGCTGGCTCCCATAGTGCTTGCTGCAGAAATAGCTCTACCTTCTGGTGTGGTGGACTGGTTGGTGTGCAAGCTTTTGAGTGGGGTTCCACCTTGTCCCCACACCTGCTCCCAGTAGCCAGGATGGTCCCCCCCAGCGAAGCTGCGTGCCAAGGGGCTGTTTGCTGTGGCTGTGTGGTAAGTCCTGGCCCTGGGGCTGGCTTGTCCTGGCCAAGCTGCACAAGAGGAGCATGAGCTTTGGATTGCAAAGCATGGTGTGCAAGACTTTGTAGCAAAATACAGAGAGCCATGCCCGGCTTTGGTCCAGCTGTGAGTGGTGCTGTAGAAGATGTTGTGGCTTCATGAAGCCAGCTTCATGGTACCAGGGCAGTGGAGTCCATGAGCTCCTCTGGACCACATGGAAGCAGGCTGCTGCATTAAGGCAGGCCTGAACCAGCCCTCTGGGGAAGGGAAGCTCTGCTCATGGTGGTGGTTGAGCTGCCAGCACAAGTTAAGCTGCTGACAAGGCTCCTGTGGTCCCCGATGTCTTGCCTTTGGGCAAGCAAATTGCTGTGGGACTCTGCTGCCAGTGATCGATGGCGTGGCTTTCCCAAGGGATCTCCTGCTGGCAGTGTGCTCTGCTTACTGTGGTTAAGCTCAGAGGCTCCTTAGTGCTGCCCACCTGCCTTGATGTGACATTAGTGCTGGTGTGCATGTCACTGCCTGGAAGTGGCATGGCCAGGTGTGTTGTGGATGTTCTGAACAGGAGCACTCGGGTGTACTCAGCTGCCTGCTGCTCCTGGCACCTGTAGTGGAAGGACTGGGGCTGTGGCTCTCTGCCTGTGGGCTGGCACGTCCCAGTGACCTGCTGGCTGCTCCTGCTCTACTCAACATCGGGGGGGAAACTGGCTCTGAAGCTTGATGTGACACTTGGTGTCCTTAGTGGCAGGGATGCCTCAGTGCAGCTTGGCTGGCAGAGAACATGGATGGAAGGGAAGTAGTCTGTGGTGTCCTCTCACTGTGCTCACACAGTAGTGACCCTGTGTGGCAGTGGCTAGGAAGGTGAGCTATTTGCTCCTCCAGCCTCCATTCCTCAGTGTAAATAGTCTCTTGTCCATGTGCTTTTAATTCTCTTCCAGAGCAAGCCCACAGCTCCGAAAAGGGAATCTCTTCTCCCTGTGAGTAGCGCCTCCAAAGAGAATGGGGTTCGTGTAGAGCAAGATGATCAGGACTTGTTTGCAGGTGAGTCTGTATCTAACGGGTACTTGATGGGGCTTTCTGAACTCTAAACCTGCAGTGATCTGCTTTTAAGTCTGGCATGGAGGTCATGGGTATTCTGGACTATCACAGGTCCTTATCTCCAACTCGTGTTCCAGTCTGCTCTGGAAGCATTGAGGTCTGGTAGTATTTTGGGGAAGGTTGGAGTAGCCTTCTCCAGGTCTCTGGCATAACCATGTGGCAGGATTAACTGTTTGGAAGCTGAAGAGGATTAAAAATGGGGTTTGATTTAGTTTTGTTGCCTAAGCTGTAAGGTGGTGAGCGTCTTTCAGAGTTAAAAGGCTTTTGTTCTCTACCTTCTCCTCCTGCCATGCAGGTGAAGGAAGCATCTTCAGTAGAGACATGGCTGTTCCCAAGGAACAGGAAACATAACACCCCTCAGCAGGGGAAAACAAGGAGGGTCAGACTGTTCCCAGCCCTGGCATGGTGGGACACCTCCAGCAGGGAGGTCAGTTCTGGAGACACCTGCTAACAGAGGAAAGTTTATACTTCCTCTGGCTGGAGAAGAGTCCTGGGAAGGAGCCAACCTTCCAGGCTGGCCTATGTGCCGTGTAGGGATCCAGCTCAGCTTTAGCTGTTTGGGTGTGCAGCTCTTCCACCACACAGCAAAGAGGCAATGCCTGACTCCTTCTAGAATAAGTTCATTGCATTCACTTAATGTTCTCCAGCAGGATTGACCGATTACTCTTACTGGAATGGTGATGCACTAAGTTGTGCTTTTTCAAATGCTTACAGGTGTCCTCCCTATGGAATTTTTTTTTTGCTAAATAAGACTGTTGTTGCTCCCTAGATCCCATGAATGTCTCCGAGATATAAAAATTACCTTTTCAGAACCCCAAAGTAGAGAGGCTGACCTTTGCAAACTTCTCTTGACAGATGCCACTGTAGAGTTGTCTCTAGACAGCACACAAAACCACCAGAAGAAGGAACTGGCCAAAGCATCCAATCCTGCCCCCTCATTAGAAGTAGCTGCAAGCTCTTCTTCTAGAAACCCTCCAAAGAGCTATGAGGAGGTGAGAATTGCTCTGAGCTTTCCAACTTGCCTTGCTGGTTTCAGAGTGTAATTGGCAGGAACCTGTCTGTTTACTTAGTTGTAAACATGCATCTTAAATGATGCAGTCGATGTAATTGCCATATTGGATGCACTGGCTTGTATCTTGGGCCATCAGCCTGGGACTAATACTGCTGAAGTGGGGTTCAGGTCAGCCTAATGGCATTGTTGCTCATGTCGTGGTACAGAATTGCTTCCACAGCTCACATAGTAAGTGCCTGTTCTGGTCCTGAGGGTCTGAGCTCTGACTCGGACCTTTAGCACACTGTATTGCTGAAAATGGGGCAAGTGGTGTAGCAGTTCTTGTCCGTGATTTTGAAAGAAAGAGTCTTCTGGGTGACATGGGAGCGCAGGGTCCCTAAGTGGAACTTGTAATCTAATTGCCATGCCCAGTTAATCAAGTGGTGCTTGGCCTAAACCTGTGGGTTTTCCTGTAGAGAGACTGAACCTATTTTGGAGACAGGGAAATTGCCCCAAGCACCCTTGAGCTCATGAGGATGGACTCTGCACCCTAACCCTGAGTGCCATCAGCAGTGTCTCAGCTTGGCTTCGGACTGGTTTAAGTGCAGGGTATGATGGAAAGACCCATTCAGCCTTGGTCTGCCTGTTGTTATCCTGACTCTCCATCCCCCTGTGCCTACACAGTACAACTTCTGCATAGGTTCAGTGCCTGATGCTGTTTTGGGTGAGAACTGAAATCGTGATGTAAAAGAGCTTAAAGGGAACTCCTTGCACAGAGCTCAGGCTGGACTCTGGAGTTTCACCTTGGGGCTGAGCAGTTTGTACATCAGTCTGTGCAGATAGCGGTGTAGTAAAGACAAATCCAGTTTGGGATCCTTGGAACATGTAGCCTGGATGCAAGTGAGAAGCTCCAGGACTTTATAGAGTGGCCTTAGCCAGACAGAAGAGCCAAAGGTGTCTTTGTAGTGTGACAAGCTCACCAAAATGTGTGGGACTTCATGGTTTGAGGTGGTTTGAAGCCTGACTTTCCAGTTTTAACTTGCTGTCCTCCTGTGCTTACTCCAAACAGCTGGAAGAAGAGGAACAGGAGGACAAATTTGAGCTGACTGTAGGAGTGAGTGACCCAGAGAAAGTTGGTGAGTTAACGTGCTGTCCTGCTGCACAGCGAGGCACAGTTGGACAAGCCAAGCTTGGCAGTAGGACCAAATGCAGCTGTTGCCTCCACATGCCACAGCTCCAGCTTTCAAGCTGTCTCTGCAAGTGCAAACTTGATCCTGGACTAGCTTCTCCAAGACTTCTTCCAACATCTAGAAGAAATGAAGCTACACAAAGCAGGATGCCTGGGTCAAAATGCTCCTGAAACCAGGAGCAGGTTCTGGAAAGACAGGGACTTCAAAGGCAGGGAGCCTTTGGTGGGGGTTTTTGGGAGGTGAAACATGATGCTTGCAGTAGCAGAGCTTGGTGTCTGAAACTGTGGTGACCAGTTTGACTTGACCTCCAGGCAGCACTGTCCTGTGTGCAGCACAGGAGGAGGCAAAAATTGCCTTCACCTAAATCTAAGTGCTCTAAATTATTCTGTGCTCTGGCACCTTCTCTAGCAGCTGTGCTTGCCAGGGAAGCAGCTCTGGCTTCAAACTGAGAAGCAACAGGGTTTCTCTCTGAAAGTGGGGGTTAGAGGAACCTGGCCAGCTATGTGGCAGTCCCCGGGGTGCAGAGAACCCAAGGTAACATCTGATCCCAGCCAGTGGAGCAGCCTTGCAAGTGGCAGTTTGCTCTTACTCCATCTTGTGATCTCTGGAACTGGGAGGTACACTGACTTGTAAATCTGAGGTATCTTAGGGGTGGCAGCAGACCTCTGAGGATGCCCTTCAGCTGAACTACCAGGTAAACAAGGGGATTTCTGTGTTAGCTGGAGAGAACTGCCTGTGATGTTTCAGAATCCAGCCACATGCAGCCAGGGGCTGCCTGACTTGCACCCTCTCAATAGGCTGCTTCTTTTGCTGCACAGCCACCAAATTGTTGCCTACTGAGCAGATGCGTAGAGCCAGCCCAAATGCTGTCAGTGTAACAAGTGCCTGATTGTCAGTGTTGGTTGCCTTAGGAAGGAAAAGGAGGGCTCAGCAGTCAGGGTGGCGAAATGCCTAGTGGGCAGGAGTCCAGGGCCTGCAGTGAGATGCTGCCTGTGGTTCTGTGTGAGGATTCAGGAATCTGTCAGGCTGAAGATCAGAACCACTGAGGCACGGGCAACGGCCGGGAGACTGCAGGAGCCTTGTGCTTTGCATTCAGGTGGTGCTGATCTTGGGATACTGATGCCTTGCTTCTGTTTTCCGCAGGAGATGGTATGAATGCCTACGTAGCCTACAAAGTGTCAACACAGGTATGTCTAATTCGTAACTCCTGACATGGGTGCCTTTGTTTTTCCAAGGCAGTCAGACTGACTGTTCTTAGCCAAGCCAGTGGTGGCCTAAATAGACAGGAGGTCTGAGCGCCTTGTTACATGGATTCAGGAGTTGTAATCCACCCCTACAGATCAAAGGATGAGCCTAGCTGAGAAATAGGGTTTGAATCTATTTGAAACGAGACTGTGTTTTTTACAGCCAGTTAACTCTTTGCAGGCCTGGCTGATACCGATGTTCAGCATTGGGCATGAGCACCAGGAATGACATCTGTTAGGGAGAGCCCCAGATTCTGGGGCTGTTGCTAAAGGTGTTCAGTGCTGATGGCAGTGTCAGATTTAGCCAACCTGAACTCAGCTCTCACTGAAGAGCTGCGGCTGCTTCGTGTCAGGACCTGCTCTCCTGGGCTAGTCACAAGAAATGGAGCCTTCTGCAGCTGCTGCCCTGCTTGGAGCTTTGGGGTGCTGCTCCGAGCTCTGCAAAAGGTTGCTCCTAATGTCTGTACAGCAGCCGCTGGACTACAGGCATCCTGTGGTCTGAAGCTGATGGTGTGTGAGGCGGACTTGTTAGTCTCCGGTCCTGCTCTCCAAACAGTCAAAAGCCACGGGTGGCCCCCATAGTCTTCAGGTGATCAAGTGTGACCTGACAGCAGTCCCTGTTCCTGTATGGAGCAGGGATGATGGGATTAGGCAATGGGCAGGGCTCACCCAGCAGCCTGTGGCTGCAGTAACAGCTGCTCTGTTGTTTAGTGGCATTAATATTGCTGCTCAGGCCAAGGAGAACTGCTAGGAGATAAGCTGCTGAAAACCTAGGCTGAAGCTTGCTCTCTTCATTCCTCATACCTTGCAGAGCTCAAGCTGTCCTACTTCATTGTCAGAAGTGACAGCAGGTAGAGCTAGCAAGGCTGTGCGTGCAGGGGCCAGCTTTCCTGGGTGAGTCTGATCTGAGTCCCATCTCTTCCCACAGACGAGCATGCCAATGTTCAGGAGCAAGCAGTTCTCAGTGAAAAGGAGGTTCAGTGACTTTCTGGGTCTCTATGAGAAGCTGTCGGAGAAGCATGCCCAGAATGGGTTCATCGTTCCTCCACCGCCTGAGAAGAGTCTCATAGGTGAGTAGTGGAGCTGGTCCTTCCAATGGTGAGCTTTGTGCCTGAAGGCCAGGCCTGCCTGCAGTCTCAAAGCTGAGAGGGAAGCTGCACAGCAGCCATGGGAAGCAGCTGTGGAAAATAATCTGACTTCTGTGGCACTGACAAAACTCTGGTTCCATATTTGGAGCTCTGGGCTTAAAGCCTTGTTTGGGTTTACAGATGCCTCCACACCTGCTTGATTTTAGAGTAAAGCCTTCTCCTCTGTGCTGTCCACTTGGGTGCAGCTGTAACCCTTCCAGTCTCACCTGGCATTGCTTTGTCTCTCCTGCGTGTCTACTTCTGTTAGCTGTTAGGTATAAGCAGATTTTAAATTTCCAAGTAGCTCTTGCTGATGCAAGGTCTAATTCCTGTTGTCAAATGCCTCTCCTGCTGTTACCCTCATAGCCTGTACCTTGTGACAAAACACGTTACCTTGTGTGTCAAGTTTGAAGCAGCTCAGTAATTTGTGCCTTCCTTCTGTGCTAGGAATGACCAAAGTGAAAGTTGGGAAAGAAGATTCCTCCTCTGCAGAGTTCCTAGAGAAAAGACGGGCTGCTCTAGAGAGGTACAGGCCCCAACAGCTTTTCCCTTCTGCCTGAGCCAAGAAAGGGACCTCTGAAAGGTCAGACTGGCTGCACATTCCCTCTACATGAGAAAAGCTGCTCTGCTTCTAGGCTTGTAGCAAACCAGAGGCTGTTGAAGAGTTGCAGCTGCAGAGAGTTGCTTTGACTCTGTAAAACAGTCTCCTGCTTCAAAAGCCTCTGTTGGTGTTTGGTCCAAATCTGGCCAAACTCCACTGACAAGGCAGGGAGCAAACTGAGCTGTCTCAGGAGCCAAAATATGTTAAGCGATTGTACAAGCAGTGCAGATCAGGTGAGAAAACTTGATCCCTAGCTTGCACACTGATTACACAGCCACAAGTGGCCTTTGCTCTGTGTTGACTGTTGTAGTTAGCACTGGGGTGCTGATCCCCTCCAGCTGCAGCCTCTGAAAGATCTGTTCAAGTTGCTAAAGATGTAAGGCTGGATCTTGATCACTTAGCAAATCCAGTAACTTTCTTGCTATAGAAAGCATTAATCAAAGGTCTGGCAGGGCTGGTCTTGCAGGCTGTTCCCACTGAAGTCCACAGGAAGGTCAGACTCCTGGTGGGTGAATGAGAGCAGCTCCCAAACTGCTGTCCCAGGGTGAACAAGCAGCGTGTTGTGGCTCATTGTGGTGGCTCGGAGCCAGATTTGTTACCACCAAAGTGACTCTCGGTATGTTCCCCTGCACAGGTACCTCCGGAGGGTGGTCAGCCACCCAACAATGCTGCAGGACCCCGACGTCCGGGAGTTCTTGGAAAAGGAGGAGGTCAGTAGTGCGGAATAATGCAGCTCCAAGTATCTTGGAAGTGCAGAAGAAACCGGTACGCAACCAGTCAATGAGGCATGACGCTTCAAAGCTCAGTGAGAAGCAGCAAAACTCTGTAAGAGCTCTTAACCAGTGATAGTGGTAACAGATGTGGTGGGATGACCCTGACTGGATACCATGTGCCCACCAAAGCTGCTCTGTCACTCCCCTCCTCAGCTGGACAGGGGAGAGAACGTATAAAGGCTGGTGAGCTGAGCTAAGGACAGGGAGATTACTCAGCATGGGCAAAATGGATGCAACTTGCGGAAAATGAATTGAATTTATTGCCAATCAAATCGGAGTAGGATAATGAGAAGTAAAACCAGATCTTAAAGCACCTTCCCCCAACCCCTGCCTTCTTCCCAGGCTTAACTTTACTCCTGAATTCTCTAGCTTTTCCGCCCCCCCCAGAGTGGTGCAGGGGAACAGAAAATAGGGGTTGTGGTCAGTTTGTCACACGTTGTCTCTGCTGTCCCTTCCTCCCCAGGGAAGGACTCCTCACACTCTTCCCCTGCTTTAGCGTGGGGTCCCTCGTACAGGAGACGGTCCTCTGTGAGCTTCTGACTGACCTTGGTGTCTGCAGAGTTCTGTCACAGATTCTCACTCCTCTCTGGCTGCAGTGTCTGTTGCAGAGCAACTTTTCCCCCTTCTTGCATATATTATTGTGCACTGTCACTGATGGGCTTGGCCTTGGCTAGCGTTGGGTCTATCTTGGAGCTGTTGGCATTGGCTCTATTGGACATGGGAGAAGCTTCCAGCAGCTTCTCACAGAAGCCACCCCTGCAGCCCCCTGCTACCAAAACCCTGCCACGTCAATACAACAGAACTTCCTTCTGTGTGGGTACTTGTCTGAGCACCGCACACTCACAAAGAGCTCTGCCCTCGCTTGCATCCATTGTGGTAGGGGCTTGTGTTGAGAGCACGGGTGGTCTTTGCTCTCTGAAACCCATGACAGGAGTGTAGCCTGCTGTTTGAAGGTGGGAGGTGTCCTGAATACTCAGATGTTATGGGAGAGCTGGCTTCCTACTGAAACATGTGGCTGGTGTGGTCCCCGCTCCTCAGTGGGAAGCGTGACCGTGCCCATCTGCGTCACTGATGTGGAGAAGTCATTCTTCAAGAGGCTGGGCACTGGGCGAACCTTAGCCTGAGTGATTGCAGCACTAATGCTGTGCTGGAGCTCTGGTGTAGGAGCAGGCATCATGGAAGCACCTCACTTTGCTGCTGGGCAACTGCAGCTCTCCCTGGAAAGTAGTTGTAATTGGTGTAGAGTATTTCCCAGCTCTGCTCTAGTGTCCCCCATGCTCTGAAGCTCTGCTACGTGCCTCTGTGGCAGCTCTGGCAGCCCTCAGTTCAATAGCGTGGCTGGTTCCTACAGATCTGTGTTACCTCAGCCATGCAGCCAGGCAGACCCCACATACAGTGTAACATTTAGGAACTCCTCATTGGTTTGAAAACTGCTCCAGTGCCATTATTAGGAATGTTGTATGGGCTTTGCCACTGCTAAGGCAGTGTCTGGCTGATCCTTTGCAGTAGTTGTGTCTGCCAAGGGACCCACAAGGGAGAGTGATGTGGTGGCTGCAGTCTAAGCTGTTTCTAATCTCCTGGCAAAGCAAACTACTTCTATTTCTTTATAGCTACCAAGAGCAGTGGGCACCCAGACCCTGAGTGGAGCAGGAATACTGAAGATGTTCAACAAAGCTACGGATGCCGTCAGTAAAATGACCATCAAGATGAATGAATCGGACATAGTAAGTGTTAGGACACCTCTGGGCTGTCCTTGTCCTCGCTCTGGAGCTGTGTGCTCTCCCCAGAGCAAGCTTTGGCTGGGAGATGGCAGGAAAGCTCCACAGCAGTGCCATGTGTGGGAATCAGCTCTTGGATTCGTTTCAGTGGTTTGAGGAGAAGCTGCAGGAGGTGGAGTGTGAGGACCAGCGGCTCCGGAAGCTGCATGCTGTTGTGGAGACACTGGTGAACCACAGGAAAGGTGACGAGCTGGGGGCTGCTTGAGCTGGAGCTTGGCCTGTAGCAGTTAAACCTGACCAGAGGTCACTGGTGTGCAGGTGTTCCAGGAGGCACTTCTGTGGAGATACCACAGTGCTTCCTTATCAAGAATTCTCTGTCTCTTCATCATGGGAGACAAGTAGAATGGTAATCCCACCTCTTCTGCCCAGCCCTACCAGTTTAGGATGTTGGTGTCAAAGTGAGTGTCCTGCTAGATGAGGCTGCTGTAGCAAACCTGAGCAGAGCTGATGTTATTACCAATTCCAAGCTGTCCTCTGGCAAGGAGCGGGGATGTTTTCTTCCCCTGTGTGTTTTGGCTGACTTCTGCAAAGCTCTGCCTTGTCCTCCCACTCTTCTGCTTCCCTTCTTCCCACTGGCTGGAGTTTCCCAGCCCTCCTCCCACCATGCTGCAGCAGCTGCTGACTCTGACCACGATGGTGCTGGCTCTTCTAGCCCACATTTCCTGGGGCTACAGCAAAGCAGCTCCTTGGGGTGACCTCTAGGCTGGGGCTTGGCTTCAGAGCACCTGGGGAAGCGAGGCCCCTTGGTTGACTCTTGTTTCCTTCCCTAGAGCTAGCATTGAACACAGCCCAGTTTGCAAAGAGCCTGGCCATGCTGGGGAGCTCAGAGGACAACACGGCCCTGTCCCGGGCACTGTCCCAGCTGGCTGAGGTGGAAGAGAAGATTGAGCAGCTGCACCAGGAACAGGCTAACAATGACTTCTTCCTCCTGGCCGAGCTCCTGGGAGACTACATCCGCCTTCTCTCGGTTGTAAGGGTGAGCACTCCTTTGGGGCAAGCTCTAGGCTCTGCTGCTGGTCCTGACCTTAGGTTTAGGTGTGCCAGGGGGCAGCTGGTCCTCTAAGTTCAAGCACAGAGCATGACATGCCTCTGACCTGTCGAGGCAGATGGAAAACTTCATGCTTGTCCAGTTGTGGATGTGCTGGAGTGGTTAGATTGGAAAAGTGGGGTAGGTGAGGCCTTACTGTGCTGCTGCTCTCCAGGGGAGTTGTGCAGCAAGTTCATGGCTTGCAGGTGGCCTCAACCCTCATGGAGGTGAAAGCTGTGGCTATTGCAGAAGGGCTGAGCTGGTAACCTGTCCTCTGGGTGTTGCAAATAGATTTTCTGGGAAAGAGTTTGAGTCTTCGAGTCTGTGCTGCCTGCCTGGTGTGCTGGCCTCCTTGCTGGAGGCTAAAAGAAACAGGTCCCAAGTGAGCTGTAGGCTGACTCCTTCGTGCCCCAGATATGTCCTGCTTCTGTGCAGTTGTTTGCAGAGGCCAGAATGTAGCCTTGTGAGTAGCCACAAGCCTCCTTGGTCTGCCAGTCTGGACTGGGAGGTGTGGTGGGTGCTCCAGGCCGGGGCCAAGATCTCCTATAGTGCTGGGATGTTCTGGTAAGGAACCCTCAGACTTTACCTGCCTCTTGGCTGCTCTGTCCTTCTGACTAGGCTGTTGGGGCACTGGAACAGTACTTTTGCTTTTCTAGCTCTTCCCCACAATCTGGCTGGATGCATTCAGAAGCCTAATGGGGTTTTCCTTGCTTGGACTCGTGATTTGCAGGACTGCTAAGATCATCTGGCCTCCTGATGGATGTCTGTGAGCTGCTGCTAGAGATTGTGTGGGGTGGGCAGAGGCAGCCCCTTGCTGCCCCACTCTGCATAGCAGGACTGAAGTGGGCCCACAGCAGAGCTTGGGAACAGGCCAGACATTGTGCTTGGGGTGCTGCTAGCTCATGGGTGGCCTCAGGCCTGTCCAGGCTTGCACTGGACCCTGCATGTGGCTGGAGCTCTTCAGTGGCTCCTGCCAAACCCTCGAGCTGGTGGGCAAACCCCTGTGTGGAGGGAGGCCCCAAAGGTGTTCCTGAGGCATGAGTTATTTGATGTTGCACCTAGTAGAGCAGTCCATGTTCTGGCTCAGGTTCAGTTACACTGAGAAGGGCCCAAGACGTCACTGATGAAGCAGAGCAGAGCTCAGTCTCTGCTCCTTCCTTGCAGGGAGCCTTTGACCAGCGCATGAAGACCTGGCAGCGGTGGCAGGATGCCCAGACCATGCTGCAGAAGAAGAGGGAGATGGAGGCCAGGCTGCTGTGGGCCAACAAACCTGACAAGCTGCAGCAGGCCAAGGAGGAGATCACGGAGGTAGGGACCAAGGAGTGCTGGGTCTCTGCTCAGCTCTTTCCCTCTGTGCTGTGCTGCCGAGCTGAAGGGACGGGTATCTCTTGCCAAGCATGCATCAAGAGATAAGCCAGCCCTTGAGCAAGCCCTGCAGGAAGCCCCAGGAGGGGCTGCTTGTGTCCCACCTCTTGTGGTTTCCTCGCAGCACTTGCAGCAAGCTGGGATGCAGCTTGCTGTGAGGATGAGGACCAGGAATGCTTAGCTTTGCTCTGGCAGAGCCTCTCGCACAGTCACGACTACAGAACTGCTTAGAGAGGGCAGCGAGAGGTTCTTCACGTCCCCTGCCCTGCAGACAGCAGCATGCCTCCTCTCTCTGCAGTGGGAGTCTCGTGTCACACAGTACGAAAGGGACTTTGAACGGATTTCTGCTGTCATCCGCAAGGAAGTGATACGGTTTGAGGTAGGTTTGGCCCCACTTTCAGCCTGCAGCCTTCCGCCTGCCTGGCCTTGATGTGCTTTGGCTGGGAACACAAGCCAAGGGTCACCTGGGCTCCTGACCCTGCTCCCAGTGCAGTGGTTGGCAATGTTTGTACATCTGGACACATCTGTGTTGGGGCATCACTGCTCTGGGCAGAGCTGGTGGCTTTTGGCCATGGAGAAGCTTCTATGTGAAAAGCGTATCCTTTGAAATGAAGGTGGGTGGGCAGAGGCCCTCTGAGCCATGAGGCTATGGCCCGAGAGGGGCTTCATCCTCAACATCTCAAGCTCTTGCGCTGGTCTCTGTGGTGCCCCAGGAGGAATAGGAAAACCCTGGTGGTTTCTCCTTCCCCCTCAGAAGCTGGGGGGTTTTGGTGGTTCATTCAGCCTTGTGCTGACTCCTTGCAGAAAGAAAAATCCATGGACTTCAGAAACCACGTCACTAAATACCTTGAGACGTTACTAATCTCTCAGCAGCAGGTGAGTGGGTTTTACCTCCCAAAGCTCAGCTCTGTGTGAACCCCCCTGTGAGTGCATCCTGTCCCTGGATGAGGGGGAGGGATGAGCCCCCGGAGGCTGGAGCAGGGCAGATACAAGCCTTGCACCCCCTGCATGCCTTTGGTGGGGGGGCTGTGCCCTGGGGAGGGGGTTCTGTTCTCCCCCCTGCCCCCCCCCCGCTTCTCAGTTCTCTCTGGGCTTGAGCTGTGCTGGCAAAGCCCCTGCAGCCTCCTGACTCTGTTGTCTCTCCTCTTGCAGCTGGTGAAGTACTGGGAAGCATTCCTCCCTGAGGCCAAGGCCATTTCTTAACAGGAGCACACCAGCAAACCTGGGATTTGCCTTTTTTGGTTTTTTTTTTGGTGGTTTTTTTTTTATATACACTATACCTCTTCCTCTTTTACACGTGAACAAATCCTCGTTCAACACTCTGGAGCTGGTAGAGGTTTAACCCCTGGACAAGCAGCTTGCAAGCCAGTAACTCTTCTAACTGTATATTTTTCATTTAGCAACATATATTTTCTTACTGAAGAGAAACTAGTTTCCTGCTTTAAGATCAGACCTGCAGCGGGGGGGGTAACAATCTATGTAAAATGTATATTTTTCAGGCTGGGTTTAGGGCTCTAATGACTATCTTATCCTGCAGCGCTATTAACTTCTGTAATAAAACTTCTATCAGGGCACACGGGCTCCGTGTGGGTGGGGCCGGGGCCGAGCTGGGTAACGGTGCTGCGGGAGGCTCCGGCCGTGCTGTGACGGGCGCGTGTGACCTTGGGCGCTGCCCCGGCACCTGCCTCGGCTCCTGCCGAGGCTTTGGCTTCCCGCCGCTCCCGGAGCTGTTTTTAGGTCTGAGTTCAGCGGGGCTGCGCCGGGGCTCTGCGTGGTGGGGGCTGAGGGGGCCCCGAGCGGCCACTGCGAGGGGTTGGGGGCTGCTCCCGCCCCCCGCCTGACGGGCTGCTCTTGCTCCTTCCCCCCTCCCCGGCGCGCCCCGGCATGGCTTTCACCAGAACCGATACCCCTGCTGCTGCTACCGAGGGGAGCAGCGGCTCCCGCTGACTTCCCACTTTCCTTTCCCCTTGTCCCTGTAGCGCCGGGTCTCTGCGGCGCCGCCAGGCTCCGGCTGTCCCCGCTCCCCGCAGGGCGCTGGGGTCGGAGCTCCCGGCCGGGACCGGGGTCCCCCCCCCGTCCCCAAGGGGGGCCATGATCGCCGTGTCCATCTCCGCGGCGGAGGCGCAGGCGGCAGCGCGCAGCCCCGACAGGGCGCACACGGTGAGGGGCGCCCGCGGGCTATGGGGGTGCGGCTCTGGGGAAGGGTTTTCCCACCTGCCTTGGGGGGTTGTTGCGGGTCGGAGGTCTCCGAGGGTGGAGGGTCTGTGCCCTCTCTGCAGGGACCCTGCTCCCAGAGGTGCTCCGGGAGGGGGAGCCCCTGCAGAGGGGGCACAGACCCTCCAACCGTTGGTGGGGAGGGGTCCCTGGCCCGGGGTCCCCGCTGGCCCCCAGGGGGGCCTGTCCCGGGATGCCCCCCCTGCCCTGGGGGTTGGAGGTCCCCAAGTGTCCCCGGGGGGTCCCTCCTCTCGAAAGGGGCAGCCACTGCCTTGGGAGTGGGGCTGTTCCTCTACCCGGGGGGGGTGTCCCTGTCTGCCCCAAGTGCCGCCACCGTTACTGGGGGGGGGTGCGACGGCAGCAGGGACAGGAGCTCTGCCTTTGAAAAGGGGTTCCCTGGCGCGGCGTCTCCTCTGGCCTCAGGGAGTGTGTGTGCTTAAGGGGGGGTCCCTTTCTGCCGCCGGGTACCCCCGTCTGCCCCACGGGTGGGGCTGCGCCGTGTCCCTCTGCCCTCCCGGGGGCGCAGGTCTCCAAGTGCCCGCAGAGCACTTTCTGCCCCCGAAGTTTTTGGGGGTCCCCTCTGGCCGCAGGTGGGTGTCACCAACTGTCCCCATGAGGCCTCGCTGGAGGGACCCCTGTCCTTGGAGGGGGCACCGGGGGGTGGGGGGTGGGTGTCCTGTCCCGGGGAGACCTCTGCCTGAGGACCCTCTATCTTTGAAGGGTGAGATGTCCCTGGCTCAGAGGATCCCCTGGGTGCCCTGCCTATCACCAAGGGCTCCACACTGGCCCCAGAGGGAGGTGGGGGTCTCCCGTCTACCCCAGGGGTAGGAGGTCCCCAGCTACATCCCCAACTTCCCTGCAGGCTGGGGGGGTCTCTCTTGGCTCCTGGGGCCCCACCCAGAGAGGTGGGAACATCCCACTTGTCCCAGGGGCTGGAGAGCCTGGGGGAGGGGCACAGTGTGTGGATGTCCCTGGGGGTCCCCAGGAGTCTGTCCCTGCTCTGGGGGCTGGAGCCCACTTCTCCTTAAGAAAGAGGGTGTCCCTGTCCCAGGGTTGCTTCTCTGGCCTCAGGGGAGGTTGGGTGGTCCCCACCTGCCCTGAGAGCCCCCAGGGGGTCCCTGCATGGGAGGCTGGGGGTGTGTGTCCTGCTGAGGTCTCCCTGGAGGGTGTTGTTGTGTGTCTTGGCCTGGGGGGTCCCGATGGCACATTGGGGTGAAGGTCCCTGTGTGTCCACAGGGCTCCCTGCCCAGGGTGCAGGGTCACTGTGGGGAGGTGGGGATGTGGACAAGGTTGCAGGGCCATGCCTGGCCCTAGTGGGTCCTGACCTGCCCTGGGAAGGGTGGGTTGTCTCCCCCTGCTCCAAGGTTGAGGTGCCCCATGTCCCCCTCCCTGGTGTCCCTGCAAGCTCCAAGGGGGTTGAAGGTCCCTGTTTGTCCCTGTCCACACCTAACCCAAGGGCTGGAGGTCTCTGCCACCCTCTCTGGGAGGTCCCATCTGCTCCTGAGGTCTGCACTGGGCTCAGGGGATCCCTCCCTACCCTAGAAGTTAGAGGGCTCAGGGGATCCCTCCCTACCCTAGAAGTTAGAGGGCTGCCTGTTCTGGACAGTGGGGAGGGTGGAGGTTACCAAGAGTGTGTGTGTGAGCTGGCAGAGCCTGCCTCCCCTTGGAGGATGGTGAAGATGATGGACATGAGAATGATGAGGATCCTGAGGATGCTGAGGATAATGGGAATGATGGGGATGCTGAGGAGGAGGATGATGATGAGGATAATGAGGATGATTGATGATGAGGATGGTGATGATGGGGATAGGGATGAGAATGATGGGGATGAGGATGCTGGGGCTGCTGAGGATGATGAAGATGAGGATAATGAGGATGACTGATAGGGATGAGACTGGTGGGGATGAGGATGATGGTGAGGAAGGCTGTCCCGTGCCGCAGGTGTTCCGGGTGGAGGTGCTGTGCAATGGTCGGCGGCACACGGTTGTGAAGCGCTACAGCGAGTTCCAGGCGCTGCACAAACGGGTGAGACCTCGGCAGGGACATGGGGAGGGCACACAGGGACGCCCACTCCCCAGGCAGGCAGGACCAGCCCTGTCATCCACCGGCCATGTTGCTGCTGTGATGTCCCCCCACCCCATGCTCTACCCTAGATCAAGAAGACCTGCAAGGTCCCTGACTTCCCCCCACGGCATGTCCCCAACTGGATGCCCAAAGTGCTGGAGCAGCGCCGGCAGGGCCTGGAGCTTTACATCCGGGTGAGGCACTGGCCAGGGGTGGCTTTTGGGGTGTGTTGGGTTCTGTTGGGTGCTGACCCCGGGTAAACATCAGGGTGTCCTGTACCACAACGAGGAGCTGCCCCAGGACGTGCTGGACTTCCTGAAGCTGCGGCGCTGCCAGCAGGACCCCAAGGCCAGCAGCTCCCCGTGAGTAGCCAGGCAGCGCCCGCAGCTGTTGGGCTCTGCTGGCACCCGGGTTAGCCCAGCATGGGGCTGGGATCGTCCCCTCACCCAGGTTAAACACCCCTGCCAAGACCCGGGGTTGGGGGCACTGGGGACAGGTGGGTGGAAGCTTGGACCGTCTGCTGGGCGCTGACGTCCCCTCTCCTGCAGCAGCACCGGCCGCCCGCCCTCCCAGCGCCCTGTTGTTGGCTTCTGCACTGACCCCTATGCACAGCCTCCAGGCACCCGTAAGGAGCAGGTCCCCAAAGCCTCCCAGGAAACAGTGCTTTTGGGTCCCCAAAATGTTTTTCCTTTACCGGGGCCAGCAGCGAAGCGGCTCCAACTCCTGCCTTTCCCCGCAGAGCCGCTCCCTGACACCGTCCTCAGTGGGGTGCTGCAGGGCCTCTACCTCCCCCCGAGCTGCACCCCCAGTCAGGCAGCGCCCTGTGCACACACCCCCCACCCCCAGCACCTGGGGCCGCAGTGGTGAGCACCTGGGCAGTGGACATCCCCACTGCAGAAATAACTCCTTCCTGCTGGGATGGGGCAGGAAAATGGGAGAAGCCAAGGGGGCCAGT